>NC_139680.1:100189213-105003703 GCF_964106915.1 Podarcis gaigeae | reverse complement strand
ACCATATACTTACCCAGGGCCTCTTTAGTGTGAACAGTGGGAGATGGAAGTATTTTAGACGGAGTCGCTTGTGTCATACTTGAAGTGTTTGGAGTGGTATGACGGTTGTCATTGAAAATGGAAGAATTTCTACCACCCGATGCTAAAATAGTAAGAAAACCAATGTAAGAATTTGGCAGTGGAAAACATGCTTTGAAGTTAATGGACTTTATTACACATGTGCTCCTTTATTTCCATCAAAGAGGCACAGTAGTTAACACTGGAACAAGTAGCAAGAAGACTTTGCTGTGCTTTATAGATCTGCATTCCTCTTAAAAAGAAAAACGAAAAAAATATTTATGCTGTAATTTCTAGTGCCCTGCATTGGTTTCAGAATGGGTAGTGTATATCTCAATAAAGGATAAAATGCTTTTATCCCAAAGTAAAGATAAAATGAATTGTATGAACTGAAGTTATATTTGGAACCCAAATTGAGCTTGTAACTAGTACGCATGCAACCATGGGGACTACTGTATCTAGAGCTGGCACATACAGTATTTTCAAATTGTTAAGTAGTAAGAGATTTCATGCTTTCAACAATTCAGCTCTCTTTTGGATTGCGTTCATAAGTGTATTTTTGTAAATTCCTGGATTGATAAGGCTTATAGATTTGGGCCGAAAAAGGATTCCAAGATTACACATGACTGTATGGTCATTTTTGAAACAAAGGAACAAAGAGAAACCATTTTAGGACACCACTATTAAAAACACCTAAAGATAGAAGGGAAGGGGATAAACTTGTTCAAAGAGATCCCAAAACACTTCTTGGCCCTGAGAAATAACTACACAGATTTGGGGACTGCTTTAAGAAGAATGAATATTTTTTTCAGGGAGTTTCCAGAAGGTCTCTCTTTCAAGTTCCAAGGGAGAAAACAAATAAGAACTGTGGGAGAGAAAGATTTCTGGAGAAAAATGTAAAAGAGCTGGGATTGGAAAGTCCTTCCTCACTGGGGGCAGGGGCAGCAGGCCCCTAAAAAAATGAGGATGGCTTTAAAATTTTGCTCCTGGAATGTGAATGGTTTAAATTCTCCTCGAGAAAGGAGCCAAGTTCATCACGTTTTGGCAAGACAGAATTTGGATGTAATCTGTTTACAGGAAACACACGTTATTAGACTTCATAGAAATATTTTACAGAATAAGAAACTTGGACAGGAATTTATTTCATTGGACAAAGTTAAAAAAAGAGTTGATGTTGTAAGGATGAGGAGAGGAGATACATTGCTGTTGAGATTACAGCACAAGGCGATAAATTTCTTTTATTGGGAATCTATGCACCAAATGATGGTAAAGTGGAATTTTTTAAAAAATTGGACTCAAGACTTACAGACTATTTGGATTACAAATTGATTTTAATGGGTGACCTGAATGGGGTAGCCTCAACATTTATGGATGTCACAAGAACAAAAACTTCCAAATATTTTTTTTGATATGATGGATAAATATGACTTGTCAGTTATATGGAGGTTATGGAATCCTACGGAAAGAGATTATACTTTCCCCCCTCAAATTCAAGCCAAACATTTTTGAGAATCAACTATTTATGGATTTCTAGAGATCTGGTCCCTAGGGTCTGTAAAACTCAAATTTGTCCTAAGACTTGTTCTAATTATAATGCAGTGTTTTTGGAAATGAAATTATGTCTGCAGGATTCCTTCAGATGGAGGATGAATGATGAGTTGTTGAGGAATGAACAGATGATTGGCAAGGTCCAAAATACGCTAAGAGATTATTTTGAATTAAATATGAATACAGACATAGAAACAAGTCATTTGGGATGCTTAGTAAAGCTGTAATGAGAGGTTTCCTCATACAATAGAATTTGATAAAGAAAAAGATACAGAATGAAAATAAAGAAAAAATTCTGTCTCAAATAAAAGAAAAAGAGAAGAATTTGAGAGCAATGCCAAAGAGCCAACAGATACAAAAAGAAATTAAAGCTTTGCAAATTCAATTTTCTCAAATCATAAATCAAGAAATAGAATGGAAAATAAAAACAATTAAACAGAGGAACTTTGAATCTACAAATAAGTGTGGAAAATTGTTGGCTTGGCAATTAAAAGAGAGACAGAAACAGAATACAGTTACAAATATTGTATCTGATGGGAAATCTGTTGAAAACCCTGCATACATAAGGAAATGTTTTAAGAAATATTTTAAACAACTGTACAAAAAACGTAAAGAAGACAAGGATAAAATTGAGCAATTTCTTAATACAAATGAATTGCAGAAAATTCCCACAGATAAAAGACTCCTATTCAATGGTTTGATTACTAGACAGGAAGTTGAGACAGCTATAAATCAGATGAAACTAGGCAACGCCCCAGGACCAGATGGGTTATCAGCCAAATATTACAAAACTCTGAAAGATTAGCTAATTCAACCATTGGCAGATGTGTGTAGTAAGATTTTAAGAGGGGAGAAAGCACCTGAAACCTGGAAAGATGCACATATAACCCTGATACCGAAATTAGACCATGATAGATCGGATGTTAAAAATTACAGACCAATCTCATTACTTAATGCGGATTATAAAATTTTTGCAAATATTCTGGCTAATAGATTGAAGAAGGTCTTAACAGAGTATATTCATAAGGACCAGGCAGGATTTCTGCCTGGACGACACATGAAAGATGATATTAGGAATTTAATTGATATATGGGAAAGATTAGAAGCTAAAAGAAATTGTAAAGCTTTATTAATGTTTATTGACGCGGAGAAGGCCTTTGATAATATCTCTTGGCTTTTTATGGAAAGAAATTTAGAAAGAATTGAGGTTGGTCAAGAATTCTTAAATAGTATCAAGGCGATCTATTCTGAGCAGAAAGCTAAAATTATTGTTAACAATATGGTATCAGAGGAAATTAGAATTGAGAAAGGAACCAGGCAAGGGTGTCCACTCTCCCCTCTGTTATTTATTTCGGTTCTGGAGGTTTTGCTAAATATGTTGAGGAAAGAAGAGGAGGCTAAGGGGATTGTAGTAGGATCCAAAGAGTATAAATTAAAACCCTTTGCTGATTATTTGGTTTTAACTTTACAGGATCCAGAAACCAGTGCAATAAAAGCACTGGAGATGATTCAGGAGTTTGGGCAGGTGGCAGGATTCAAACTAAGTAAGAGCAAAACCAAAGTTTTAGGGGAGAAATTGGACAATGATGAAAGGAGAATTTTTATTGAGAAGACAGGCCTGACCTTTTCGAAAAAAGTTAAGTACTTAGGGGTGAATTTAACGGTGAAGAACTTATATAAGGACAATTATGTAAAAGTAGGGAATGAAATTAAAAGAGAATTAGAGATATGGACAAATCTAAAACTCACACTTATGGGCTGAATATTGGTGATTAATATGAATGTACTGCTGAAAATGTTGTTCTTGTTTCAAACTCTACTAATTATTGATAATATTAAATGTTTTAAAGAGTGGCAGAAGGAGTTGTCAAAGTTTATCTGGTAGGCGAAAAAACCTAGAATTAAATATGAATTGCTTACCGATGTGAGAGAAAGAGGGGGGTTTCCCCTGCCAGATTTGAAGATATGTTTTGAAGCTGCGGCCTTCTGATGGATTAAAGACTACAATTAGACAATGAAGATATCCTGGATTTGGAGGGATTGGATAATAGTGCTTTCAAGAATCATATAATTAGGAAAACGCTGTACAATGTTTGGAGTAGATATAAAGATCTTTTACTACGAAAAACACCCAAATGGGTCTCTCCAATGGAAGCACAGGCCCCAAAAAAGTTAAATATGGAAAACAAAGGGTTGAGATACTCTGATTTATTGATAGAGGACCGAGAAGGCTGTAAATTAAAACCGTTTGAACAAATTAAAGACAAGGTGAATTGGCTTCAATACTATCAAATTAATGAATTATTCAAGATAGATAAGAGAAATGGTTTTGCAACAGAAAAAACCAAATTGGAGACGGAATTGTTAAGATACTAATGTTAAAAACATGTCTAAAAATGTATAATCTGTTGTTGGAGTGGCATACAAAGGATGAACAAGTTAAATCGGTTGTGACTGATTGGGCACAAGATGTAGGACATAATATAATGATGGAGGATTGGGAGAGGCTATGGAAGAAAGGGGTAAAATTTACTGCATGTACGATGTTAAAGGAAAATATAATGAAAATGATGTATAGATGGTATTTAGGTAAAAGGTAAAGGTACCCCTGCCCGTACGGGCCAGTCTTGACAGACTCTGGGGTTGTGCGCCCATCTCACTCAAGAGGCCAGGGGCCAGCGCTGTCCGGAGACACTTCCGGGTCACGTGGCCAGCGTGACATCGCTGCATCTGGCAAGCCAGAGCCGCACACGGAAACGCCGTTTACCTTCCCGCTGGTAAGCGGTCCCTATTTATCTACTTGCACCTGGAGGTGCTTTCGAACTGCTAGGTTGGCAGGCGCTGGGACCGAGCAGCGGGAGCGCACCCCGCCGCAGGGATTCGAACCGCCGACCTTTCGATCGGCAAGTCCTAGGCGCTGAGGCTTTAACCCACAGCGCCACCTGCGTCCCTATAGATGGTATTTAACTCCGGTTAAATTAGCTAAGATTTATCACGTGTGGAGGACATGTTCCAAGGTGAGAGACTTCTGGGAAAAGATTTATAATGAATTTTAAAAAATGTTGAAATATACATTTATAAAAAAAACCAGAGGCCTTTCTCCTTGGAATAATAGGTTCTGAACTGCCCTAGAAAGATGTAAAGTTATTTTTGTATGCCACAACTGCTGCTCAAATTTTAATAGCTAAGAAATGGAAAACACAGGAACTACCAACTGTGGAAGAATGGCAGATGAAAATGATGGAATATATGGAGTTGGCTGACCTTACTGGAAGAATCCGTGACCAAAAGAAGAGGAATACCAAGAAGAGTGGAAGAAATTTAAGGACTATTTGAATAAATACTGTGATATTAAAAATAAGAAATTACTTGAAAGTACCAAAATAGGCCTATGATTAAATTCAGAGTTAATTAAATAAATAAGATTTAGAACTTTAAGGAAAGTTAAGAAATTTTATTTTAATTGGAATATTGTGTTTTTAAAAAATGATTATCAGAAAACTGCTACATTTTAATTACAAGGAAATTCAGATGGGAGGGCTCAGAGGAAGCCCAAAATATGTTTATGAGGTTGACATCTTTCCGCGGGGTCTGAAAGACAGAGCTGTTCCACAAGGCCTTTGGCCAGGGCACAGCCTGACTCCCTCCTTTGGCAATCTTCACAGAACTCTAGCCCAATGGTTGCCATCAATTTGATTTGAATTAATTTTATAATGAATGATTTTAGAATGTTGTACTATTTTATTGTTGTTAGCTGCCATGAGCCCGGCTGGGGAGGGCGGGATATAAATAAAATTTATTTATTATTATTATTATTATTAGTCTAGATAATTAATTAATTTGTGTTGTTTAGGTGTTTAGGTATTTACCGGTACCTTGTTTTTACTCTCTTTTTTGTTTATATTTGTTAACTTGTCTTTTTTGTTGTTGTTTTCCCCCCTATTTTTCTTTTGTTGTGATATGTGTTATATCTGTAAGAAACTTAATATTTTTTTTTTAAAGTGTATTTTTGTGTGTGACATTTATATCTCACCCTTCCTCCAAAGTGCTCATGGCAGCAAAAATTACTTCTCTCCCCGCCACCCCAGACTTCCCCCCCTCTTCCACTCCGATCTTTACAGCCACCCTGTGAAGTAAGTTAAGCTGAGATAGAAGCTGAGCTACAATCATCACATGGATGAGGCAGAATCAGGCACACAACTGATGCTGCCATGCCAGCCACACTTTCCAACATCGGTGTGATGAGAGCTTATGTATTCACACGTTTGTAGGTGCTTCAGAACACCAGAGTACCTGCCCAAGAGAGTCCTAGTTGCCTGCATACACTTAGGTGGCCCTTTCTCATGTTCTACTTAAGAACATACTGGCCAGGGTATGTGTTTGAGTGTATGCTGCCTGCATGAGATGCTGATGGGGCCGTGGGGTCCAGTTGCCCTTCCTCTACGCAATAATTACATGCATGAAAATAGCTGATGTGACTGGTCCAGTGTCAACCCATTGTGCTTCATAGCTACATGGGGATTGGAACCTGCAACCTTCTGTCCTTAGTCCTACACCATACTGGGCTTTCCAGTGTTATGCAATGATTCATGAGCATGTTTGCTCTGTGGCCACGAAGCCCTTTCAGTAGTTGGAGTCAACTTTATCATGGAGCCTCAACACAGCTGAACCACAGACCACTCACTGCCTGTAAGATAAAGTAGGAGACTTTTGAGTATAGCTCAATAGCCTGCTATGTTAGAGGGCTCACAGAGTATTACAAAGAGTGCAAGAGAGCAGATTATTACCATCTCTCATTTCTGCGGAGTGTTGCGGTTTCTGATGAGATGTGTCCAAGTGCCTGCACAGAAAAGCCAACGTGTTAAGTTCTCCAGTATCGGTTAAAGGCAACCTAATTCTTACAAGGTCAAAAACAGGTAGTGAAATATGAACAACATATTTGAGTGAGTGCTCAAAATGAGAGATGGGTGAAAGGAAGCGAATGGCTTTCTTTTAAAATTTATGACAGAGCCATCTGTTGAAAAGGAGCAGGGTGGTTTTAGGTCTGCCCAAAAATGCCATAGCAACAGGCATAGGCAAACTCGGCCCTCCAGATGTTTCGAGACTACAGTTCCCATCATCCCTGACCACTGGCCCTGTTAGCTAGGGATGATGGGAGTTGTAGTCCCAAAACATCTGGAGGGCCAAGTTTGCCTATGCCTGCCATAGCATGTCTTCACAAATAATCCCCCTCAAGGAAGGCACTCCAAGTTCCCCTCACCTAGTTGAAAGAAAAACTAGGGGAAAAACAATGGAGACAGGCATTAAGAGGCCTAGTTTTCACTTACTGCTCTGCATGATGGTAATCATTGGAGAGGATAGCACGTTTCTGGGGCGGCTGATCATCAGAGCTGACTTGAAATCTGTGCAGACTATTCTCACAATCTTCAAGATCAAGTTTTGCTTTGGGTGCAGCCTTTCCGCTGGGTATGGTCGATGCAGAAACCAAGGCTGGTTGTTGCTGGAAATTCCTGACTGGTTGTGTAGCTGAAGCACCACCCACCGAAATCTCATCGGAAACTGATATTTGCTGCCAATTTCCTACCAGCTGCGAAGCCGAAGAACCTGATGCCAATCTCTGATGTTCTGTCCCCAAATTCAGAGACTTTTGTAGATATCCAGCTAGGGAAGGTACTGCCCACTCTGGCTGACCCTGAGCTGCACAGGTTTGTACGTAGGGGTCACCCTTAAAAAGTGAAGAAAAACAACATTTAGGCAAGGAGAAACTTACACAATGTTTTCTGACCCTGCCCAGCAACCTATGGCATTTCAAGACAGAAGTGTTAGTATGAAAATTGTGCACATTTTAAAAAACTTAGAATGGGTTTAAAGCTTTAAGGAATTTTTTATCAATTTAAATCTGCTTCCCGTCATGCCCTGAGACTTAGAGTAGAAATGTGTTTTAACACAGGAAGGACATACAAGTTTTGAAAGTTAGGCAATTCAAACAAAACTATTTTTTGCAGGACCAATAGGTATCGTTTGTCCATCAGCCCCAGTCAGCATGGGAAATGGGGATGATGGGCGAGATTGGTTCCTCATTCCTATTCTATTAACTTGAAGCCAGATGTGGCCAATACAGTGCCTTCTAGATGCTGTTGTACTATAACTCCCAACACCCCTGTCTACTGGCTGTGGCTAATGGGAGCTATAGTCCAACAATCATCTGCAGGGTACCAGGTTAGCTTCCCCCACCAGCCCAACTGAAATAAAACCCACTGTCTAACCAAAGGAGCCAGGGCTACAGCACATTGCTTTGGCTTGGAGAAGATCTCAGATACTATTTCCAACTCAAGCAGAGATTGTGGGAAGAACTTGGGAGAGCTGCTGCTCCTAATACTAGGCAAGACTGGCTAGTGGCCCAACCCTGTAAAGTAATATATTCACTAAATAACAAATACGCATAGCACCTGAAAAACAATCTGACTTGGATTTTGGAAAGCTTATATAGGCTTGGAGTTGGAGAGCAACTACTGAAAATACCTTTAGGTACACATTTTTGCAGTTTATCCAATCAATCAATCAATGAAATGCTAGCCAAGCTCATTCATTCATGAGCTCTGTTTTAACAGCGTCTTGAGGATGCTGTTGCTTAGTCTTAACTGGCACAAAGAGATATGCCCGGGGTATCTCACTAGAGCAGTTAATGAGGAGGGGGGCAGCTATGAGTCCTGGCGTGGAGTCTCTGCTGCTCCCCAAGGGTGAGAGGGGCGAGGAAGTCAGCACTTTCAAAGCATATTTTTCAACCAAGTGACATTTTGATGTAAATAACGCAGAGAATGAATATTTAAAAGAATGCCAATATAGTATACAGTATCACAAACATACATACCACTGTGGAGCTTTGAAGGGATTGCCAAGTAGATGGCTGTGCTACAGTTTTCTGGGATGTTGATGATGTCTGGGAGAGCTGATCTAGCCTCTGCTGTAGTTTCTGTAGCTCAAGGAGGTCATTTTCCTTCTTCTTCAAAAATTCTCTCTCATCATCCTCTGAATGTCAAATGCCATATTGCAGAAAGCAAAGCATCTATATGAATATTCTTTTAGTATGGAGGGAGGCAGTATCTCTCTCTCCCACTTTCTCTTTGGTTATTGTTAATAGCTATTATAAATAACTACTATTATAAATTGTTAATAGCTATTATAAAAGGAAACTTAGCAACTCTGAAAAAACAGGAAAAGATAGACAGAGGCCAGGACAGAAGCCAGGATGATAGACAAGGTGTCAAAATACTTGTTAATTCTGAATATGTTAAGGTCTCCAAGGATATAGGAAGCATCTACACACAAAAACTGAATGAGTTACTTTGGATAAGTTGCCATATCTGAGAACTTTTAGGAAAATCAGGAAGGGACAGGAATTGTAATGGTTAGCTTCCCACTGCCACTGAGTTTTCAGCTATTACTAAGATCATAAATGTGAAAATTATGCCCCATTTATTTCAATGTGACACAAAGTGCAACTAGTTTAGCCTGGGTCCAGTCTAGTGTAGCAGCATGTTTTGTCTAATTTTAAAATGTCTTGCAACTCTGCCTTCAGGCTCTGGAGCAAGATTAGCTGGAAGTCTTAACTTGTAATTACCCCATTTTTTGTTCCTTTTCAGCTGCTCAGCCTTTTTAAAATGCGCATTGGCTCTGACTTCTTCAAAGCACAGTTCAGAACCTTCACAGATGAGAAGGTTCTTGTCGTACATGACCTTCTGCTCAAGGTTAGGATTAGATGGAGTCGGTAGGATTTCTGACCTGGAAATAGTGGTGACATATCTAGGCTGTTCCCTGTGGAGGAAAAGAAGTGGCAAGTTTCTTTACAGCAACTATTGGCGCAGTCTCTGCCCAAGGGCACCCAAAACAGCACGCAACACTCAAAAAACAAGAGAGACCATTTAAACACAAACAAGCAACATCCTATCCTATCATGAAGCTAACAAATGGTAATACCAACAACCAATCTGTGATTAAGAGCGCCAGCCTCTAAACAACACCAATTCAAATGCCAAAAGTCTTTTGAGAAGGGAGCTGCTCATAGGGTGCTATTGGGTTTGCCTCTCCCCTTCTTCAATCTAGCCTACTAGAAATGTGCATTCACTTTGGAGAAAGCCCAAATACCAAAGCAAGTCGCAACTTTCAGACCTACAAGGAAAACAAGCCTTCCCCAGTGCTGTCTAAAACAAAATAGGCTGGCCATGAAATTCCAGAACTAGAGTATTAGAGCTGTGATAGGTGCAATATAGGTATTTTCAGAGATGTTATTCCCCCCCCCCAGCCCCATGTAAATGAATGGAGACAGTGCCGCCTTCTTCAGCAAGACTGGACATAGGGGGGAAATGAAGGCTGAACCTTAGAAATAGCCGAGGGAGAAGTCCACTGCTCAGAGACGGCTCCTTTGCCTGAAAGGCCATTGCCTTGGCAGGGTGGACTTCCCCCACCCTCCTCCCCAGCTATTTTTTTTGGGATGCTGCCTTTACTTTACCAACTAGTTAGTTACTCTATTCGTCAGCAACCTTCAGAGTAGTTCCTGCTCATACTGTAGGAGCGAGCAGGGACTGCTCTGAAGACCGTTAAGGAAGGGGGTCTGAAAGCGGCTCCAATGCAAACTTTCATTGAATGGAGATCTCCAATCATTTGAAAAAACCAAAAGAGGCACCATCCTAAGCAAAGAGGCCTTTGTGTTTAACGAAAACACAAATCAGGTTAAAAAAGGAATTGGGATTGGTTGTGATGATAAAGGGTAGTACCTTGTAACCCGCTCCCTTACCAAATGTTAGGGTAAAAATGAGGTAAAATGTCAATAAGAAATTAGGGCAGGAACAAGGCAGATCTCCTTTGGAAATGTATTACAGAGCGAGTGCTACCAATGAAAAAAATCAGCTTTACTGTTCCTAACTAGGGAAAGCTTAGCAGGGAAAGCAGAGTTTTCCCCTGGACTCAAGAGACAAGGCAAAGATGCACATTCAAGTATGCATGACCCAAACCATTTAAGCACGAACATTCAAGTTGTGAATGTAACTTACAGTTACTTACATTTTTTCTTGTTCCCTACAGATGATGGGCTGTTGTTCAGAATTCACTGGATTCTAGAAAATAGGAGAGGAAATTCAGTTTGAGGATTCTTTTAGCACAGGGCTGAAAAGACAAGGAACAGGGCAGCGGAAGAAGATACAAATTTAATAACAATAATAAACAGAGGCCTCATGTGACCTTCCCATAGCCAAGTAAGCAAGGTAGAAGGTTTAAAAACTTTCTGTGGCAGGAAAACCTAGTTTGGAAAGAGTTTTTTAAGCCCTCTGCCTTGCTTAAGGGGCCCTGGGAAGGTCATGTGAGATTTAATGGGGCCTTCAGGAGATATTACAAGATCTTGGACAGCTTCTTCCAACTGTTCCCCCCATTCTCCACTTACATTCCTGCCACCTGTTCAAAGCTGCAATCACGTAACGAGTTGCGGTTCTACTGTACCTGATTTTGATTAGCACAGACTGGGCCTTCTTTAGGAGCCATCTGATTTGACATTTGGGGATTAAGAGGCTGCAGAACACCAACTACAGGAGGAAAAAATACCATGAGAGAAACCAAGAATGGATGCTGATCATTAAAGACAGTTCACATTATAAAAGAAGGGATGGGGAACCTGTAGCCTTCCAGATGATCTCAAGCTCCAACTCCTACCAGCCCCAGCCAGCACAGCTAATTATCAGGGATGGGGAGAGCTATAGTCCAAGAACATCCAGATCCACAGGTTTCCCCATCCCTGATCTAAGACTACTTCCACAAGATGATGACTGGATTCTAGAACCTGGTCTGTTTCTCTGCATTAAAAGCATTCAGTGTAGAATGCACCAGAACAGCAATACCACTTCAAACAAGTAGAGATTTAGATTACAATCTTATCTCTTTCACTGACTACTTGGCTGAAGGCAAAAAACAGGCTAGAATAGAAGGTATAAAATGAGCTTCTATCATCTCTGTCTACAAAAGAAGTTCAACAATGCCATTGCACCATAGCAATGTAGAGCGAAGCAATGGGGACATCCAGGGGAATCACTCAAAACTGAGCAATTGGAGGGTATTTTCTATCCTCCAGCAGCCTCCTGTGTCCCACTCTACACTGTCTAGGAGGGCCACCCAACTTTTTGGAAAGAATTTTCAGGGTTCCCAAATGGTTGAAGGGGAGAGGAGGGAATGGAAAGCTACCCTTCCCTAAGTTAACCTAGCTTGGGATCCAGGCTATTGTATTTATGCAGAGCTCTTTTTCCTCATTCCTTTATTTTCTTTCCACTGGGCACTCTCTCGCTTAACCGGCGCTTTTTCTCCAGTCCAAAACATGTGTCCTAGTCCAGTTCTGACCATTTTTGTCCGCAAACATGATACCTCGGCAAGTGTGTGGAAGGACTACAGCTCAGTGTTACAGCATCTGCTTTGCAGGTAGGAGGTCCCAGAGTCAATACCCAGAATCACCAGTTAGTTATGGGACAGAACTCCATCTGAAATCCTGGAAAGCAGCTAACAGTCCGTGCAGACAATACTGAACTGGCTGAACCAGTGGCCTGGCTTAGCATAAGGGAGCTTTCTGTGTTCCTCTGCCCTTGAACATACACAGCAAACTCTCTTCGTTCACAGGACAAAAATCAAACTCTTTGTTTCAGAGGACAGCCACCCATCAGTTCCCCCCTATACAGAACCAGTAGATTGTGAAGAGTCCTTGGAGACAATGCCACAATGTGCGGTGCCATCAGGCAGAGGCACAAAGGTTTTACATTAGCGTCATTTCAGTTCCCTCTTTGAAGGGCGTGACCCTCAAGTTTATTTTCAGGAATTCTGACATTACTAAATTAAATTCTTAAGAAGCAAGTCGTAAGATTATTACATTGAAAGTGTAGAAAGTAAACCTACCATGATTTGAAATTTGATTCTGAGGTAAGCAACTCTGCAAAAATCTAGGTGGAAGAGAAGAGACCGTAACTAGCATTGGCGATGGAAGGTTAAGAAGTCAAATACTTCTGTATCAAATAAGATTTAATTTAAAAGCTCAAGTTGAAGTTTAAAGATCACAGCAAAGACAGCTTAAAAGGCCACACAACAACAGTTTTCTAAAGTTGGTTACGATGAAATTATTCCCTAATTGCCTACATAGTCTCGTTATCACCAAGCACAATGCATACCTCACGTGCCAATTAGAGTTTTAAAGCCTTTAACTCTTAAGCTTCGTTTTCAGCCTCACCACTGTCAAGAGATGCAGCTTTTATTTCTTTTTTTTAACAAAGAAGCACATAAGGTCTTTGAATCGGTAATTCCAAGTTTTCCAGCTCACACTTAATCAGACAACACCTGAGGCTTGAAAAAATCTCAGCATATACCTATATACACTCTGTCACAAGAGACTAGGGGCCTGCGGGATTTGACATCTTTCCACAGGGCCTGCAAGACAGAGCTGTTCCACCTGGCCTTTGGTTTGGACTCAGTCTGACCCTTATGGTTTTGATATATGGCCTAATTTTAAAATGAGGCTGCATTTTAAATTGTATTTTAACCTGTACAGTGGTGCCCCGCAAGACGAATGCCCCGCAAAACGAAAAACTCGCAAGACGAAAGTTTTCCGTTTTTGAGTCGTTCCGCAAGACGAATTTCCCTATGGGCTTGCTTCGCAAGAAGAAAGCCCATAGGGAAATCTCCGGGGACCTCTTTTAAATGCTGGCGGTGGGGAGCAAAGCCTTTCGCCCCCCTCCGGCCTTCAGAAGAGGTCCAGGAAGGCTGGCGGGGGCCCGAAAGGCTTTGCTCCCCACCGCCAGCATTTTAAAAGCGGTCCGGGATAGCAGGGAATTGCGCTGCGCTTTCCCGCTACCCCGGACCGCTTTTAAAATGCTGGCCATCGGGAGCAAAGACTTTCGCCCTCCGCCAGCCTTCAGAAGAGGTCCTGGACCTCTTCTGAAGGCCGGCAGGGGGCGAAAGTCTTTGCTCCCCCCCCGCCTGCCTTCCCGGGATAGTGGAGAAGCGAAGTGTTTCTCCGCTATCCCGACAGCTTTTGAAGGCAGGCGGGGGGGGGGGGAGAGCAAAGACTTTTGCCCTCCGCCGGCCTTCAGAAGAGGTCCTGGACCTCTTCTAACGGCTGGCGGGGGGCAAAAGTCTTTGCTCCCCCCCGCCTGCCTTCCCGGGACAGTGGAGACTTCTCCGCTGTCCGGGGTGATCTTAAAATGCTGGCGGGGGGCAGCAAAGCCTTCACTGCCGCCCGCCAGCATTTTAAAATCCGCTGTCCCGGGGGCTTTTAAAATGCTGGCGGTCGATAGCAAAGCCCTCATGCCCCGGAGCTTGCGGGGCTGGAGGTGGGGAGAAGGGCTTTTCTTCCCACCGCCAGCCTTCAGAACAGCCTTCTGAAGGCTGGCGGTGGGGAACAAAGCCCTTGTCCCCCCCCCCAGCCTTCAGAAGAGGTCGGGGGACAGACTGTCCCCGGACCTGGTCTGAAGGCGGTTTCCATAGGAACGCATTGATTGATTTTCAATGCATTCCTATAGGAAACCGTGCTTCGCAAGACGAAAAACTCGCAAGACGAAAAAACTTGCGGAACGAATTAATTTCGTCTTGCGAGGCACCACTGTATTTTAAATTGGGGTTTTTTTTCTTCCCTATTATGTTTTTATTGCAGTTTTACTGGCGTTAGCCACCCTGGGCCCGGTTCTGGCCGGGGAGGGCGGGGTATAAATAAAAATTATTATTATTATTACTTTTCTCCGCAACAGGGGTGGGGAACTTCAGGCCCAGGGGGCCAAATGCAGCCTCAAAAGTCCTCTCTATCTAGGCCTCAGAACTATCCCCAGGCCCCACCCTTTCCCCCCAGCTCATAGCCCTCCTTTGCACCTTGAGTTTTGCCTGGTTGGAATGTGTACCCAAACTGTGATGCCCCTTGTTTTCTTGGATGGAGCATAGAGAGGAGTCTCTGAATGTGTGTCGAACCTAGTCTACAGAGCAGGTAAAATTTACATTTGCTGCTCTACCCACTTTCCCTCTGACCCACCCATCAAAAGCCACCCACAGGAGCTGTGATAGGTGTGTCCTGGGAAGGGGTCTGGGGGCCAAACATAAAGACCTGGAGGGGCACATCTGCCCCAAACTAGAGGTTCTTCCCCTTGGACTCCACTGTCTTTACTTTACAAAATCAGTTTGTCAATCACAGGCCAAATATAGACATACCTGTACTGTTGATGCAGCTTCTCAATTGGTTCTGCTCCATTCTGAATACCCTTTTGAATAACAGTGCTTGCATGAGATATATTTCCTTGCATGCCAAGCTTCTGAGCCCAAGCACAATACAGAAGAGATGATTTGCTACCAACCCCTTGGCTGCACAAATAGTCAAAAAAATTGCTTGGCTTATCAATGAAGTCGGCCTAGAGGAGATATAGACATATGCACATTAACATTCATTTAAAAGAAAGTCAGCTTAGTAACAATAATGTTCCATTATGAAAGCAAGGACAAGAAAACAACCAACACTACCATCGCTATTTGAAAACTAGCTTTCTATGAGTGTGAAAACATCTTTCAAGACAAGCTACTCATCTGGGTAGCAACTAGTTCAATTTTGAATTGAGCATAAGTGACCGAAAGGCCACTCACTGATTCATGACCACATGAACCAAGGAGAGAGTAAAGGGCTCTTCAATCTCTTCTTGTCCATTCTACACCTCAGCTGCTCACTCCCTTGTACAAGCCAAGGAATAGGCATCAGTAGTTGAAGTACATGGTTTTCCCAGGAGTGATGTATGGAAGTGAGAGCTGGACCATAAAGAAGGCTGATCGCCGAAGAATTGATGCTTTTGAATTATGGTGCTGGAGGAGACTCTTAAGAGTCCCATGAACTGCAAGAAGATCAAACCTCTCCATTCTGAAGGAAATCAGCCCTGAGTGCTCACTGGAAGGACAGATCCTGAAGCTGAGGCTCCAATACTTTGGCCACCTCATGAGAAGAGAAGACTCCCTGGAAAAGACCCTGATGTTGGGAAAGATGAAGGGCACAAGGAGAAGGGGACGACAGAGGACGAGATGGTTGGACAGTGTTCTCGAAGCATGAGTTTGACCAAACTGCGGGAGGCAGTGGAAGACAGGAGTGCCTGGTGTGCTCTGGTTCAGGGGGTCACGAAGAGTCGGACACGACTAAACGACTAAACAACAACAACAAGTTGAAGTACACAGTGGGAGAACACCAAGCCCTGCAGACAAGGCCATCTCTATCACCTGGCCAAGTGGAAGAAGGTATCCAGTTCATTTCCTGGTATGTCTGGTTAAAAAGATCTCTGTCAGCTGGTGTGGAGAAAGATCCCTGTCAGAAAGTCTGGAGAGCTGCTGCCAGCAAAAGCAGACAACTTTGCAACCATATCACTATTTTTTAAAATGGAATGAATGGACAATAATGAGATGGACCAATAGAAAAAGTAAATTGCCTTATACCAAGTCCATCTAGCTCAGAACTGGCTACCCTGACTGGCAGCGATTCTGCAGGGCTTCATAGAATCATTGAATTGTAGACTTGGAAGGGATCCTAACAGTCATCTAGTCCAACCCTCTGCAATGCAGGAATCCCAGTTAGAGCATACATGACAGAAGAGCCAGATGGGCAGGGTATAAATAATAAAATTATTATTATTATGATACAGGAATTCTTTCCAGTCTTACCTGGAGATGCCAGGGACTGAATCTGGGACTTCTTGCATACAAATCAGATGCTCTGCTATTGAGCTCCAAACCTCCCCTGATGATGCGACTTAGTAAAAAGCAGCTTCACAGGGTAAAAGGAGTTTTACTACATATTCAGAGCAGGCGTGCAGCAGAACGTGTGGTACAAGAGCTATCTGCTTGGGCTTGGTTATAGTAAAGGGCCAAGTAAAACTTTGATTGTGTCTTGGTTCACACAGAAGAAAACGCTTGTGACACATCACAGAAGATTGGAATGGATGAGGGGGTCTCCAGGTTGCCATCCAAAGAGGGATGGTGAATGTTCAGCCCTAGAGAGTTTGCTGGACTCAAATTTACAGCAGCACCAGCCAGCATTGACAATAGTCAGGGCAATAGGAATTGGGAGTCCAGCATCATCTGGAAGGTGACAGAATACTCACCCCTGCACTAAAAGATACCCCCACATTCTGACATTCCTTTTAATTGCTAACTAACCAAATAAACAGCGCTTCCACTTAATATCAATAAACATCAGGTTAAACATTACACAATCCAAAGGTACAATAATTCAGATTCTTTTAATGCAAACATAATTATATCCCAACTTATAATTATATAATTTAAGGCTACTTACATTAATCCAAAACAACTTAAAAACAATTTACTATTTACTGTTCAGCATGTGCAATTTTTTAATAAAATGTGCATCTATTCTGTATACGTACAAACGTCACACAGCAGTTGATGAATCTTGCGTCGTGCTGGTACCTCTTGTCACTTAAAAATATTTTCACAAGCCGCTCCAGCAAGTACAGCAGGTGCTTTTGTCTCCCTTCTACTCCCGATAAACCTTCAACCCACTGAAAATACCTAAAAAGAGGAACTGATCAACTGTATGTCTTACAGCAGCGTTTCCCAATCTTGGATCCCCAGATGTTGTCGAACTACAGCTCCCAACTGCCCTGCCAGCATGGCCAACTACCAGGGATAATGGAAAATGTAGTTGAAAAACAGCTGGACACCCAAGGATGGGAAAGGCTGCCTTACAGTATAGTTAGAATCCTTACTAAACATGTGGCCAGACACTACGAAGACATTTTACCAAAAGGAGCTGTTAACATGGATGCTGCCAGGATCTCTATAGCAAAACAGTGGAAAGCATTTTTTAAAAATATGACTGCATCCTTATGATATAAAAACCTTTGGGATTTAGTTATTGCAGAAAAGTAACACAAGCTACAGGTCTCTAAGGGGCAAGAATATCTTGATCATTTCTAATCATTGTGGAGGGTTTTTATTTCATATGGTTTAGTTTCAGATATACAGGCATCTCTCTGCTCTCCATTTAGAGAAATGTGGCTGTCATGATTTTAGATCGGGTGTTATTATTTAGCTTTAGTTGGAGTAATTGGTCTTTTTTGTTAGTACAGTCATACCTCGGGCTGAAGTAGCTTCAGGATAAGTATTTTCGGGTTGCGCGCTGCAGCGACCCGGAAGTAACAGAGTGCGTTACTTCCGAGTTTCGCCGCTCGCACATGCACTCAAAATGACACCATGCACATGCGCACAAGCGGCAAATCGCGACCAGCACAGACGTGGGTTGCATTCACTACTGGATGCAAACGGGGCTCCGGAATGGATCCTGTTCGCATCCAGAGGTACCACTGTACTTTTTTGTTTGTGGTTATAAAATAACTTGAATAAATCTAGGGAAAAAAAGAGGGCAGCCAGAGGAAAGACTAACCTATACCAAGGATCAAGTGGGTCATCACCGCTGTAGTTCTGTATGAGAGTTTCAAACATTCTGTGAAACAAAGCAGACAGCATCATATCAGTATTTAACACAATATGGCCGTTTAGCAGTATTTGAATGGGTCTGACACTGTATCCCATAGTGCTTTTGCAGACCCCTTCAAAGATACAGGTGCCTGATCTCTTCCCCCTTCCCCTGGCCACAGACTAGGGCTAAATTGGTGGCTCCAAACTGTCAAGGTAAGGGAGGGCCACCAGTATCCACCAACCTAAACAGAAGTGCTGCCAGCCTTCAAAAACCTGAAACTGGCTCTGAATGAAAGTGAAAACATGAGCAGCAGCCACATTAATTAAAGTTTGGTGCGTAGGCACAATATACCCAACCTTTTCAGTTGGCACTGAAGCTCTAGAATGTCATCTTTATGCTGCGAACCATCCTGAGATATTTGGATGAAGGGTACTATACAAATATTATTAATAATAATCTGTAGCTAGGCCTGTATGGAACTGTCACTATGTGCCTCCTGGAACCTACTAGTGGATTCCTTTCTTTAATTGAAGGGGTGGGCTAAATCAATCACCTGTTGCTTGACAACTCTTACCATTAAAGTATTTTATCACACTCTTTGACCCATGACATTTAGGACTGCCACTAGATGCGGGTGGCGCTGTGGTCTAAACCTAGCAGTGGGGACATTGGTTTCTGGGTGGGAATTGATCATGGTGTGGATTTGCCAAGTGTGCCTTCCTCTTAGCACGTTTCTCCCTTGCGTCCCGAGTTCGAGTGTCTTCAAAGCCCATGACACCTTTGGTAAAGGCTGTTCTCCAACTGGAGCACTCACAGGCCAGTGTTTCCCAGTTGTCAGTGTTAAGAACTCCGAGTTGTCGGGTTAAGAACTTAATTTGTTCTGGAAGTCTGTTCTTAACCTGAAACTGTTCTTAACCTGAAGCACTACTTTAGCTAATGGGGCCTCCTGCTGCCGCCGCACCGCCGGAGCACGATTTCTGTTCTCATCCTGAAGCAAAGTTCTTAACCCGAGGTAATATTTCTGAAGCGTGAGGTTACAGACTCCGCTAACCCAGAAATATTACCTCGGGTTAAGAACTTTGCTTCAGGATGAGAACAGAAATCATGCTCTGGCGGCGCCGCAGCAGCAGGAGACCCCATTAGCTAAAGTGGTGCTTCAGGTTAAGAAGCGTTTCAGGTTAAGAACAGACCCCCAGAACGAATAAAGTACTTAACCAGAGGTATCACTGTACTACATTTTTTTTAGATTTCCCTTGAGACAGTCTTTAAACCTCTTTTGTTGACCGCCAGCATTACGCTTTCCATTTTTAAACTCAGAGTACGCACAGGCAGCGCGGAGCCTCACTGCCACGGCCTCTGTGCACGTGCAGAGTGCAATTTACCCGCTCCTCCGCCCCCCACCCTCCCACATCCCTTCAGATTTCAGGCCCGCGATAAAACCCGGGGAAGGGAACGACCCTCGCCTCCCCCCCCTCCTCAGCTGCGACTACTCACTGTGCGCGCGCGGAAAGCTCTGCGGCTGCCCCGGTAGCCGGCGAAGCCATGGAAGCTGCCGCGTCCACCATAACTGGGAAGAAACATTTAAAAATATTCAAACCGTCCCGCGCAGCCGCACAAAGCGTTCTGGCCATTTCGGGATTGGCCGGAATGAGAGCCAATCAGAACGAAGGGAGGCGGAGAGACCCTCGATGGAGAGAGGACGTAGTAACGCGACTGATACAGAAGAGGTAAAGAGGGTGGGGGGATCCAGATAAGTATCATCCACGACCCTCGCTTCCGGTTCACATTCGAAGCCCGCCGTATGCGGGGCAGAAAGATAATACGAGGAGGGGGCGGAGCTTCGCGTTTTTGGTGTCCGGTGCCCACGACTTTTGCATCAGCTACTTGCCCCGCGCGCTCATTTGGGAACCGGAAGTGTAAGTGCAGTTTTTTATTATTATTAATTTCCTTTTTATATTTATTTATATTATTGCTGATATTTACAACAACAACAACAACAACAACAACAAATTATCTGTATAAAGTAAAGGTAAAGGTACACCTGACCATTAGGTCCAGTCGTGACCCACTCTGGGGTTGCGGCGCTCATCTCGCTTTATTGGCCGAGGGAGCCGGCGTACAGTTTCCGGGTCATGTGGCCAGCATGACTAATCCGCTTCTGGCTAACCAGAGCAGCGCACAGAAACGCTGTTTACCTTCCTGCTGGAGCAGTACCTATTTATGTACTTGCACTTTGATGTGCTTTCGAACTGCTAGGTTGGCAGGAGTAGGGACCGAGCAACGGGAGCTCACCCCATCGCGGGGATTTGAACCGCCAACCTTCTGATCGCCAAGTCCTAGGCTCTGTGCTTTAACCCACAGCGCCACCCGTGTCCCAGTTATTTGTATACCACCCTATTAAATGCTATTACCTATTCCACCCTATTACCAGCATGAGTTTGACCAAACTGCGGGAGGCAGTGGAGGACAGAGGTGCCTGGCGTTCTCTGGTCCATGGGGTCACGAAGAGTCGGACACGACTAAACGACTAAACAACAAACAACAACATTAAATGCTAAGGTAGCCTTATTCACCTTCATAGTTTCCTATCACAGTAGCAGGAAACAAAAGTTGGCCAAATAATTCTGCAATCCTATTGCCACTTCCCTGGAATTCAACAGGCCTCATGAAATATACTCGGAGTTGAGAGTGGATTTCATGCTCTTTATTCAGCTCATAGTGGTGAGGAGGAATGAAATTTCCCCCAAAGTATCTGCTTTATATACATTATTTACACAATGGGCTAATTAGCCAATCAGTGATTGGCTAATTCTGGGATTCTCCTTAGCCCAATCAGGTTGTGGATTCACTTCCATCTGGAGCTGGATTGGGTGGCTCCTGCGGACCAATCATACTGCTGCATTGTTCTAGGACCAATTAGACTGCTGCATTCTGAATCCTTTTGTTCCAGGACCAATCAGACTGCTGCATTTTGGATCCTATTGTTCTAGGACCAATCAGACTGCTGCATTTTGGATCCTGTTCAACTCGGTACATAACACCTCACTTACTTTATTTTATTTTATTTGCTTACTGTAACTCTATCCCCCCTTTTCCTCCAAGCAGCTCAAAAGTGGCGTGGCATGGTTCTCTCCTTTCTCATTTAATCCCCAGCAACAACTTTGTGAGGAAGGTTACCGTGAACTGATAAGGGGCTGATTTGAACCTTGCTCTCCCAAATCCTAGTCAAGTGTTCTAACCACTACACCACACTGGCTCTGAGCAGACTTGGCAAGGATTGCGCTACTAGTTATACTGACACCCACGACAGAAATTACCACAAATCACCTATCTCTGAAAGTAAAGGTACACGTTTTTAATAAACTAAAATCCCCAACCATTTACAGGATGACCAAGATCAGCTGCCTCACACTGTTTAATGGTCAGGCCTACCTTGGAAACTAGGGAAATAAGGCTGCAGTCCTTATGAAGGCAGCGGGAGAAGACAGGCAAGTACTCTTTTAAGTGTTAGATAATTTGCAGTGCTCAGTGTTTTCAAGTGCGATTTGATCACATTCTGGCAAATTCAGGTTGTACAATCAAAGCTGATTTGGACATCTTGGCCAAGCCACACTACATTCCTTAGTTTTTGTTGCTGATATTGCTGTTTGTTTTATTTTTTTATAATTATATATCAATAATCTCTCATTTTCTGACACAAGTTCTAATTTCCTTCATTTCCACAAGAGGGTGGCAAACAATAAGTTTTTCAAAAAGCCTCATTGCAGGCCTCTATTCTTTTCTTAAGCTTAGACAAAGTTCATTCTGCGGGTGAAGCTTGACTTCAGTTACTGACGGTTCCTAATAACTAGGTGTGCCTTTTTCATTTTGTAAGCTTGAAGAAAAAGCTTTCTCCAATAGTGTCACCTAGAAGGGTAGCCACACTAGTCTGTTGCAGCAAAAACAAGTAGTATTTAGATACCTTGCAGCACATCCTACTCATATCTACTCAGAAGTTTGCCCCACTGAATTCATTGGGACTTGTACTTAGATAAGTGTTAAAAAGAGTAGCAGAGGTTTTATGACATAAACAGTTCATGACTGGAGTCCACTTCATTAGACTTTTGGAATGTTGTCCTCATTTAAGGCTCTGCAACAAAATGTTGCAGTGTTGAGTACAAGCATTCAGGTTTCCAAAAACTCCATTCCACATACTTTCTTATTTTCTGTCCTCACTCACACAGTCAGCTAAAAGTTTATGCCCATAGAGCATACTCAGTCCTCATTTAGCTGTGTCATCCCCCACCCATACTTTTTTGGTGTTATTGGTCAGGTGTGTGGCCACTTTTGTTTCACAAAGATTGGTACCCTGAGTATTAAGATTGCCATTAGGATATACGATAATAGGTGTTTGAACAGGGATAATGCTGCTTGCTTGCCTGAAAAGAGAATGAAGGTGTATTTGTATGTTTGTAGAAACGTCTGTCTTTTTGCATGGCTGGGGTGTAATCTGCTGTACAAAGGGCAGAGCCACATCCATTATTCTAGCCTCCTTTGCACCCTGAGCTACCAGTGGCGTAGCGTGGGGGTGCAGGGGGGGCCAGCTGCACCGGGCGCAACATCTGGGGGTTAGGGGGCACAAATCCACGGGTTAGGGGGCGCAAATCCATGGGTTAGGGGGTGCAAATTACTTGCCTTGCCCCGGGTGCTGACAACCCACGCTACGCCACTGTGTCCTACCCAGGGTTGCCTCAGGCTGAAGAAGATTCCACAACAATTATCCGCTCAGCAGCAAGTCTTACCAAGCTCAGTGGGATTTCCAGGTAAGTATGTATAGGATTGCTGCCTAAATCTTTCACAACAGAATTAACTGGTGGTAGCATGATCACTATAGCTTTTTTATTTAACAAAGTGTATGATGGTTGTGCTGTAAGAAACGGTAGAACTGTACTAAGAGAAACTGCTTTTGATTTCCCAATTTACCTCATCATAGCAGGAGAGGATTCCATTGTGCACCCATTTAATTGAAGACTTATCATAAAACTATAGAGGCCAGAATCCAGCTGTACATTATCGCATTGTAATATAAACTTTTTTGTAAGATTAGCAGTTGTTAATACAGCAAGTCAACATTCTGACAGTAACTGCCCTACAACCTAAGAGCTTAATGTGTGAACAGAGAATGATATAAATTGCAAACACTTTTTAAAAATGCTGACATCCCTTTCTTTTACATTGCACTGTTATATTACATGACCCAATTTCCTTATACTGAAATTTTATTTTTACCACGTTTAATTCAGTGGGTGCATTTAGTTCCTCATGATAGTATTACTGTACTTCCTGTTGCATATTATGATGCTATCCTAGTTCATGCATTCAAAACTCACCCTACATGTAGTGATTTTATTTCACTCAGTTAAAGCTGTTAAAAAAGTTGCACATTTAATCAACTTGCACAGCCAAAGCCTATGCATATTTGCTCAGAAGTAAGTTCCACTAAGTTCAGTGGGGCTTGCTCCCAAGTAAGAGCATAGGATTGCAGTCTCAAAATTCTCAGTTTGATAGCCCTAGTAGCAATACCTTGATAGAAAGAAATGTTCAGTTCATTAAATCTGTCTAGCATATTTTTGGTTGCTTTGTTTAAACTAGCCATTCAGGACCATCCCTACCATTTGGTAGACAGTAGCAGCTGATCTTGAGTATCATGTTAGAAAGTCCAATATAATATTGTTGTATTTATACTCCCAGAGAGAGGCTCTTGTGGGATTTTCTGTTTCAGGTGCCAAACTAGTTTGATTACAGTACCCCATGACTTGGGGAGGGGGACACAGTTTGGTATTCTGCCTTAGGCAGAAAACTGTCTTGGATCAGCCCTGAAGCTAGTTTAGTGTGTATGTTCGTGTTGTTTAAAATGCCTTGTAAATCACATTGAAGGCCTGTCTCGGTAGAACCTTTTTATTTTTTAGAATAAATAAATATGTATCTTGCCTTATACTTTTATTTGGAATCACATTTGTGTTTTAAATGAAGTCCGTGTGATTTATGGGAACCACTAACTGCATCTGGTACTCTTCTCAACATTTTCTGGCAAATTAATCTCAGATTACTCTTTAGTGCAATCAGGTGTTGCCTATACAGCAAGGCGGGCTTCTTTTCATATGGAAGTTCTTCAGACTTGATACGAAACATCTGGGTGCCCAGTAGGCTGTGCCAAGATTGACAGTGGAGCTGATGATCTGCTAGAGAAAAACTGTTTTTCGTAGCTGACAAAAACACACACACACATTTTCTGTTTTGCCAATGCAGAAAAGAAGAAAAAGAATATTTACTTTGTGCTTCACTCATCCAAGTCCTAGCCAGGCAGATGCTTATGAGAACTCCTTGCCTCCCACCTTGTGAAGAAGCATCTCTTAATATTGTCAACACTTCAGAATGCTTTAAGCATAAATAGGTGTTGGGTGAACAGTTCGGCATATGGCTGTACCATGTTGTGTGCCTTGAGGAAATGGCTGGAGTGCTGCAAAAGAGGTTAACTTGGCATACATGGTTCCATAATAATAATAAAATGGTTCCGGAATAATAATAATAATAATATTAATAATAATATTCCACAACACTGTGGCGCTGTGGGTAAAACCTCAGCACCTAGGACTTGCCGATCACATGGTCGGCGGTTCGAATCCCCACGGCGGGGTGCGCTTCCGTCGTTCGGTCCCAGCGCCTGCCAACCTAGCAGTTCGAAAGCACCTCCGGGTGCAAGTAGATAAATAGGGACCGCTTACCAGTGGGAAGGTAAACGGCGTTCTGTGTGCTGCGCTGGCTCGCCAGATGCAGCTTGTCTCGCTGGCCACGTGACCCAGAAGTGTCTGCGGACAGCGCTGGCTCCCGGCCTATAGAGTGAGATGAGCGCACAACCCTAGAGTCTGTCAAGACTGGCCCGAACGGGCAGGGGTACCTTTACCTTTACCTAATAATAATAATAATAATAATAATAATAATAAATTTTACCTCACCCATCTGGCCATCTGGCCAGGCCTCCCCAGCCACTCTGGGCAGCTCCCAACAGAACATTAAAAACACAATAAAACATCAAACATTAAAAACTTCCCTAAACAGGGCTGCCTTCAGATGTTTTCTAAAAATCAGATAGTTGTTTATTTCCTTGATATCTGATGGGGGGGGGCGTGTTCCACAGGGCAGGCGCCACTACCGAGAAGGCCCTCTGCCTGGTTCCCTGTAACCTCACTTCTCGCAATGAGAGAACTGCCAGAAGACCCTTGGCCCATACCCAGTGCTGGATTTACGTATAAGCTATAGCTTAGGGTCCCACTCTCTTGGGGCCCCAAAAAAAATTTAAGGGGAAAAAATCTGGATGTACATTTCCAAAATATAAGATAAAAAACAAATAAAATAAAACCTACATACAGCAACAGTGTTTTGTGTTGTGTGGGCTCCTGTCATTAAGTAATGGACCCTTCCTGCTCTCCTGCTCCCTAAAATAGCACAGGTTTGCTCATTTCTATATTTGGGTGCCTACACTCTGCTATTTATAATTATTAGTAGTTTGCATCATATATTTACACCTAGTATTATTTCATGTTATAGCAAGTTTCTAGAGACTAGACTATGAGTCTTTGTAAATTGTGTTTCTAAAGGAACTTTAGTCAAAACAAAAAAATTCCTTCCAGTAGCACCTTAAAGACCAACTAAGTCAGATACCAAGAACTGACTTAGTTGGTCTTTAAGGTGCTACTGGAAGGAATTTTTTTTGTTTTGACTATGGCAGACCAACACGGCTACCTATCTGTAAAGGAACTTTAGTTATTGCCAAATGCCAATGTGTTTGCATTATTAAGTTTGTTATGAATAAAAAAATCATTCTAAGTTAGAGCTTTTTTTTTTAATAATATTTTTTATTGAGTTTGTGAAATACAGAAAAAAGAATAAAGAACATATTATAAGAGTAAAGTAGAAAGGTTACAAATTTCCTTGTTCTTTTTTCCAAGTCTACTGGACTTCCCCACATCCTCCCAACCCTGCATTCTCTGTGATACATAACATCAGCAATTTGTTAACTTGTTTCAATACTTGTTGTATCTTTCATTTTATCATGTTACCCAATTTCAAATGTGTTATAACCCAAATCATGTACATTTTCATTTAAACACAATAAAGTTGTTTCATTATTCTATCTCTGACTTCTTGTGCCTTAATTTCCATTTCTTTAGTTTAACATTACTGAAGCTAGAATTTCCTAAAAGGTGCATTTTTTAACATTCATACAGCTTATAATGTTTTTTCAGATAGTCCTTAAATTTTTTCCAGTCCTCCTCGATTGTTTCTTCTCCCAGATCTCGGATTCTGCCAGTCATTTCGGCCAGTTCCATGTAGTCCATCAACTGCGTGTGCCATTCCTCCAGTGTGGGTAAATCTTGTGTCTTCCAATGCTTTGCAATCAGGATCCTTGCTGCTGTAGTAGCGTACATAAAAAAAGTTCTGTCCTTCTTAAGCACTCTCTGGTCCACCATGCCCAGGAGGAAGGCCTCCGGTTTCTTAGGTAAGGTAAATCTAAGTACCTTTTTTAGTTCATTATGAATCATCTCCCAAAAGGCCTTCACTTTCGGGCAGGTCCACCAGAGGTGAAAGAATGTCCCTTCCGCCTCTTTACCATTCTAAGTTAGAGCTTAATAATTATTTCACTATTAATATACTTCTTCTTAATTGTATTTCAGTTCAACCATTACTTTGATAAAATAAATATTTTTTTATGTGCAAATGGCTTTAGATACCTATTAGGTCTGTAAATTAGGTAGGGTCTCAGCAGTCTGTGAGGTAGCCTAAGTTTGCAGATGGAGACTCTCCCAGCTTGCTTCAGGGCTGAGAAGGTGGACTTGAACATAAGGTAAAGGGACCCCCGACCATTAGGTCCAGTCACAGACGACTCTTGGCCGAGGGAGCTGATGTACAGCTTCCGGGTCATGTGGCCAGCATGACTAAGCCGCTTCTGGCGAACCAGAGCAGCGCACAGAAACGCCGTTTACCGTCCCGCCGGAGTGGTACCCATTTATCTACTTGCACTTTGACATGCTTTCGAACTTCAGGGACTGATCAATGGGAGCTCACCCTGTTGTGGAGATTCGAACCGCTGACCTTCTGATCAGCAAGCCCTAGGCTCTGTGGTTTATCCACAGTACCACCCACGTCCCAGGACTTGAACATAGGTCTCCCTAAACCAAACCACCATTCTAACCACGACGCCATGCTGCCTCATGATTGTACCAACTGTCAGACCACTTTTGCACTAAATACATAGCGAACTTATTGTCTTGAGTGCAGATCTGTATACAGTGTTCCGGTTTTTG
This sequence comes from Podarcis gaigeae, assembly GCF_964106915.1. Lineage (NCBI taxonomy): Eukaryota > Metazoa > Chordata > Lepidosauria > Squamata > Lacertidae > Podarcis > Podarcis gaigeae. Next base: position 104,976,274 of record NC_139680.1, on the reverse strand, counting down.
AACGTTTTTCGGAAGCCAAATGTCCAATGAGGCTGTCAGCTATTGTTTCCATGGCGCCTGCACCAATCAGAAGCCACACCTTGGCTTTTGAACATTTCAGAGGTCAAACGAACTTTCAGAACGGATTCAGTTTGTCGCTTTTGTTTTTGCTGTTTATTTTGTGTTGTTTTTGTTTTTGAGGGTTTTTCAGTGACTGTGTGGAACCCAGTTCAGCTACTGATTGATTGATTGATTGATTGATTGATTGTGTGACTGCGGAAATGGATAAAAGCCCCCCATCTGAACAATGACTGTCATCAGTGCAGGTAAGAAAAAAAATTAATTTTAATTTTTATCATCTATAATACTGTCTTATTTATTCTATAGTACAATACATTATTGCTTTCATTTTATAGATCAATGGTCTCGTTGGATAGTAAAATTCATGTTAAATTGCTGTTTTAGGGGTTGTTTTTAAAAGTCTGGAACGGATTAATCCATTTTGCATTACTTTCTATGGGAAAGTGCGCCTTGGTTTTGGAACACTTTGGTTTTAGAACAGACTTCTGGAACGAATTAAGTTTGAGAACCAAGGCAACACTGTATAGTCAAATGACATCACAGATACACACACACACACACACACACACACACACACAAAGAGGGAGTTATCTTTACTTTATTTCGTTTATTAAATTTGTATACTGCCCTTAATCCGAAGATCACTGGGCAGTTCACGACATAAAAATACAAAGACACAAAATACATAATTTACACAAAATACATAAAGAAAAGAAAAGCAATAACCCCCTCCCACAAAAGGATCTCACCTCTTATTCCCATGAGTGCTAAGCTTGTAAGAGGCTTGAACTCTCCAAACCATTCTAGGAGAACCCACAAAGCTATTTTATTCAAACACAAACACAGCCGATACTAAGGCATAGCATGTATGGACAACATAAGAACTCTAACCTATGGTTGGCCTACAGTAAGATTTCCCCACTTCTGTCCTTCCCTTCATTACGTTCCTCATTCTTTTAGATTTTAAGTGTCTTGGAATCAGGCACCTAACCTTTTATGAAGCACGAAAGGCACATTGTTACATGTATATTGATGGCGCTGCAATAATAGCAGCATCGGCCAACTATTTTAACTACACAACAGTTAACTGAACATGCGGAACATACCATTGTTAGTGAAATGGCTTTGGGAATCGGCAGGCTTGTTGGAACCCCGAGAGTGAGAGAAGTACAAAATAAAAATTGGAATGTTCTGGAAGAGGGTCTTGGCTGCTGGGTTCCTGAGCAGGAGCACTCCAGACCGCAACATTTTGTTGCAGATTCTGTTTGTACCATTCCATTGCTGAAACTTTGCAGGTCTGGCCCCTGCACGCTGCCTGTACAGGATACTTGTCTGGGAACCACATGGAAGCAGCTGAGAGTGGGGGAGTCCGAGCTCAATAAATACATTCCTGGTGGCCGTCTCCCTTTGTCTGGGAGTGATCATGCAGAAAAGCTCTAAAATAAAGGGTAGATGACCTCTCAAGTTTGCTTTATGTCTTACACTTTCCTGTGCGAACATTAATCTTTGTGCGGAAAAGGACATGTATTTTGCAATATGTGATGTTATGTTGTGGGGGGAATGAAGTGTATTTTTCATGGCAGCTATACAGATCAGGCAGACCGAGACGACTGGTGGGGAGAAAAGGTTTTTAAAAACATGGCTTTGTTACATCCCGAAGCTGTTTGGGGCCATTCTGAACTGATAGGATTGTAAATAAGTAAATATTGGAAGAAGTACTCAAGGTACTTAGAGATAGGTATTTTAAAAACCTTGCAATGAGATCCCTTTGCTCAATTGGTTAATGATGCATTGGCTACGTTGACTACAGTGAAATTTTACTTGAGTGCTAAGTCTTAAGGCATTAATGACAGGGATTGCTCTTTCGAAGCTCTGGCATATAACATGTTGCTATTTAAGAACAGAGATGTGTGAGATGGCATTTTCCATTTTTCATACAGGTGTCTTTCTGTTGTCACTGTTGAGTTTCCATCCCCTCAGCTCTGCCTGAAAGATTGTGAACTGTTATCTACATGACAAGTGATGGAGGTTTCCCCAAAACTGCTCTTTTAGAGATAACACATCTCAGTGCTTCCACCTACACAGCAAAAAGAGATTTCCTGGGGTGTAGGTGTCTCTCACAGGGCTCCAAAGCTTCTCTCTCTCTCTCTCTCTCTCGTACAAAGTCTATTCTTTTATACTGTATCTTATGTGCACACGCACACAAACTTCAGTTTCGCAAGAGAAAAGAAGTGCAAGGCTTCTTTTATCAGCTGATTGGTAATGCCTTATCGTTTATACAAAATAAAAGCAAAAATAGCAGAGGGGTCTTGCTGGCATTTGAAATCTTCTGGCTTACTAGAACTGAGTTACTGTTTCTATATATTTTTTCTCTTCATAGATTTCTTCAGTTTGGTGCCTTTTGACGATTTTGATCTCTGGGTGTTTTCTGCTGTAGGTTTTGGTAACAGCAACCTGCTGTATGCCTGTTGTCTGGCCCTGAGGAGGGATGTTCTGTAGAAAGAAAGAAAGAAAACCAACAAAAATTATTGGGTGGGGTGGGTGGGCGAAACTTCAGTTTCTAAATAGATCTCTTGTTATGGCTTAGTTTACGTTATTCGGTTTCCTGGTCATAAGAGCTCCGCTGTAGATTCTGTGGGTGTTTTAGGGTGTAAGCGTGCATAGAAAGTGTGGGGAGAGCAAGGAATTGTACGTCAAACAGCAAGAACCTAAATACAAATAGCGCAACATACATAAAGTTTATTTGATGAAATAAAATATTTTAATGCTTTACTGCAGTTTTACTGGTCCCTGCAGTCACAGCAGGTGCTGTGATTCCCCAGCAGTCTGACTTCACTCCATTGTCTCTTGAGACAGACAGGTGCCAACAACAACAACAAAACCCAGCAGTAAGATGATGAAAATAAAAATTGCTTGGGAAATGAGGTTCATCAGCAGATGAAAGCAGGGAAGGCATTTAGGACACGTCTGAGGAACCTGTGCCCCTCTGTATCTTGTTAGGCTTCCATCAGCACCACCCAGCACAGCCAAATATTAAAGACGATGGGATTTGTAGTCTAGCAGAACAGGTCCCTCACCCCTGATTGAGATGAGGCAGGACAACCAATCAGTCCACTCAGTCACCACCCACCTGACCTTGGATGGCAGGGTCACCTGGAAAAAGTTTCAGATTATGATCTTAACAGACAGGCAGATTTGCATGACCACAAGCTGCCCTTTAGTACAGAAGTGCATGCGGTGTCGCTCTAATGCTCTTTTCCTTATCTCTCTGTGATGCGCACGTGGTGCTTTCTGCAGCCACAGAGAACCATTAGGTCAGACTGAAAATGTGCAGGGTAAGTTTCAGCTCTCGGTGAAGTCCCGAGGGCTAGCAGGCTAAAATCCAAAGTGATGTGGAAATGACCTGTGTCCAGGCTCTTTAAAGCAGCCAATAAACCTTTATTCCTTCCAGCTTAATGGAACTCCATATTTATTTATGTTTATTAAACAATCAGACTTTTCCAGTGGTGAGAGCTCCCAGGCATGCTGCCAACCTGCCTTATGATAACACGGCAGCGAGCGGCCAGCAGTATTAAATACTTTCCTATACTGATAGCACGTTGTCAATTCATCCAGCGGTGGCATTAAATTATCGCAGACGTGAGCGTATGCTGACAGAAGCATGAAACAGTCATGCAAATGAACTCGGCCAGCCAGAGAATCAAAGCAACAGGAGGAGGAGGAGAAAAAAGGAAGAAACCATCCACCCACTCCAAGCACACTTGCCATCCTTCCTCAAATCATAACTTTTGCAGTGCCACAAACCAGTCCGGTAGAAACATTGCTGGTGTTGTTTTTAATTGTGACCGATGGACTTCAGTTCCTAGATTCCAAGGGCAAACTTCTAAGCTGTGTGTGTCGAAACAATTGTACTACAAGCGACATACAAATAGTACATTTTCAGGGAAATTGAGGTGATAGCATAGAAGAATTCCCTGTAATATATACTGCTACAATCTCCTCATCTTCGTCTTTGTTTCTTGCTTGGGTCCCTTGATGAAGCTGGTTCTGCAGCACCTTTGATCTGTACTCCAAAAAACTACTGTATTTTTCGCTCTATAAGATGCACCAGACCACAAGACTTTTTGGAGGAGGAAAGCAAGAAAAAAAATATTCTGAATCTCAGAAACCAGAACAGCAAGAGGGATCACTGTGCAGTGAAAGCAGCAATCCCTCTTGCTGTTCTGGCTTCTTTGATAGCTGCACAGCCTGCATTCACTCCATAAGACGCACACACATTTCCCCTTACTTTTTAGGAGGGAAAAAGTGAGTCTTATAGAGCAAAAAATACAGTAGTTCCATCAGTGCTGCTGTCTATGTGTGATTTATTGGAGGATCGAGCCACCCAGACAGGACTTTGGGACAGAAGCCCAGGGGCTCTGAACACAACAAGACTATCTTAGCACGTTTTGAAGCTGGTGAACACATTGCTCTCTAAAGAATGACTGCCCTTGTAAGCCCAGAGTCCAAAATTACCCACTTGCACCATTAAAGGGATAGCGCCCATGACGAAGATCTTTTCTTCTTCTCGAGGTGTTGTGGAATTGTTTGAAACTTTTTATTCAGTATGTGAAGGGATGCTCTGGAGGTGCTTCACAGAGGCATCTTGCTGTTCCTTAGAAACAGGATGCTGACCTAGATAGGCTCCTGATCTAGCAGGATACTTATGTATAGGTAGAGATGTAGTTAATAATAATTATTATTATTTTATTATTTATACCCCGCCCATCTGACTGGGTTTCCCCAGCTACTCTGGGCGGCTCCCAACAAAGGACTAAAAACAGAATAGAACTTCAAACATTAAAAACTTCCCTAAACAGGGCTGCCTTCAGATGTCTTCTAAAAGTCAGATTTATTTCCTTGACATCTGATGGAAGGGTGTTCCACAGGGCGGGCGCCTCTTCCTGGCTTCCTGTAACCTCACTTCTCACAGGGAGGGAACCACCAGAAAGCCCTCAGATGGGGTGGAGACACTCCTTCAGGTATACTGGGCTCTTTAAAAAGCAAGACAAACAATGCAAGGCAACCTCTCTGCCTCTCTGTATGCCAAGGGTGGCTACCTAATGGCCCTACAGATGTTGTTAAGACTCCCAACTTACCAACTATCAGGGATGGTGGGAACTGTAAGACAGCAACATCCTGGAAAGCTCAGTTGATTAGAGCATGGTGCTGATACCGTCAAGGGACAGCTGCATATTCATTCCTGCATTGCAGGGGTTGGGCTAGTATGATCCTCAGGGTCCAGCTCTATGTTTCTATGATCTAGAGGGCCACAGGAACATAAGTATCTGCATTATACTTGGCCAGACCAGTGGTCCATCTAGCTCAGTATTGTCTACATGGACTGGCAAGAGTTCTCTAAGGTGCAACGTCCTTTGCAACCACACCTGGAGATGCCCGGGATTGAATTTGGGACCTTCTGCATGCAAAGAAGATGCCCTGGACCACTGAGTTGCAGGTCTTCTGCTCGTGAGCTTGTGTGCTCAGTTTCACTACTCCCTTGGCTTTTCTGGGGAAGCAGCTGCTATGTGAAATTAGGAAAACTGAGTGCGTAAGGCTATTTCTCTCACATCCAGACCTCCTCCTCCCCACCACGTCATTTTGCTTGTATAGTTGTCAAGCTGCCAGAGCTGGATTGAGGTTACTGCCGCAGGAGCAGTAAAGGAGGAAGTTGCTCTGGTACTTTGCAGAAATAATTGTCTGCGCGCACACACAGACATCGCCTTCTTTCTAAGCTCCCATTGTGATCCTGCAAAGCAAGCCTCAGCAACCACCCCCCCCCCCTTGGTATGTTCCTCTCTCTTAAGCCGGCCTTTACCTACCTGTTTTTGACCACAACTGCCACCAGCCCCAGCTAGCACGTAGACTTTAAAAACCCCTGCAACTCTTCACTTGGCACAATAAAGAATATAGAGGGTAATTCCTTTTGAAATACAATTCAAGTTGTATTTAATTCTACAGAATTAACGCTGCGGATGTTCTATTTAAGTGCAGGCTTAGTTTGTTTCCATTTAGAAATCAATAAAATATATGTATGATGATTTTTTTTTTATATTAAAAAATGAAACGGGGGAAGAGAATACAGAGGGGACCTCGCGTGAGCCTCTCCAAGGAGATCACTCTAGAACTAAAGTTGCATGTGGCATCTGGTTGGCCACTATGAGAACATGATTGTGAATTAGATGGGCTACTGGCCTGATCCAGCAGGCTCTGATTAGTATTACAGAATCAAACTCTTGTAGAGCTGGAAAGGACCCCAAGCAATCCAGTTGTTGTTGTTTAGTCATTTAGTCGTGTCCAGAGGAGGGCAACCAAAATGGTCAAAGGCCTGGAAACGATGCCTTATGAGGAACGGCTAAGGGAGCTGGGCATGTTTAGCCTGGAGAAGAGGAGGTTAAGGGGTGATATGATAGCCATGTTCAAATATATAAAAGGATGTCACACAGAGGAGGGAGAAAGGTTGTTTTCTGCTGCTCCAGAGAAGTGGACATGGAGCAATGGATCCAAACTACAAGAAAGAAGATTCCACCTGAACATTAGGAAGAACTTCCTGACAGTAAGAGCTGTTCGACAGTGGAATTTGCTGCCAAGGAGTGTGGTGGAGTCTCCTTCTTTGGAGGTCTTTAAGCAGAGGCTTGACAACCATATGTCAGGAGTGCTCTGATGGTGTTTCCTGCTTGGCAGGGGGTTGGACTCGATGGCCCTTGTGGTCTCTTCCAACTCTATGATTCTATGATTCTATTCTATGATTCTTCGTGACCCCATGGGCCAGAGCACGCCAGGCACTCCTGTCTTCCACTGCCTCCCTCAGTTTGGTCAAACTCATGTTAGTAGCTTCGAGAACACTGTCCAACCATCTTGTCCTCTGTCGTCCCCCTTCTCCTTGTGCCCTCCATCTTTCCAGTCTCTGGTTAAAAATCTCCAATGAAGGAAAGTCCACCACCTTCCTCATTCCACTGTCGCCCATTCCACTGTTGAACAGCTCTTACCACCGGAAAGTTATTTCTTACGTTTAATTGGAATCTCCGTTCTTGTAATTTGAATCCATAGGTTTGGGTCCCACCCTCTGGAGCAGCAGAAAGCAAGTGTGCCCCATCTTCCATGTGACAGCCCTTTAGATATTTGAAGATGGCTATCATATCACTTCTCAGTCTCCTCACAAGGCTTGGTTTCCAGACTCTTGATTATCTCGGTTGTCTTCCTCTGCACGTGTTCTTGTGTTCTTTTTTCAGTGAGAAGGCCTCTCCCTCTTAATCTCACAAGTGTGTAGTGGTTAGAATGCCATTTAGCTCAGAGAAGCCTCAGGGCTCTTTCTCAACCGGGGCTAAAAAGTACCACTGTATATAGTGCTACAAAACAGCACATAGCATCACTGTACACTCAAAAGCTTTGGTTATCTGAAGAAAATCCCCCTTTAAAAAAAAAAAAAATCAAGGTTCACTAACAATTTTTGAAAGCATTGCAGGTGCTGCTTTGGCTTTGTGTTGAAAACATCTGCATGTTTTAAAAGATGGCATTTCTCAAAGACTTATTTGGTCTACTGCTGCAGTGCCTTAAAGGTCAAACTGCAAAAACAGGATTCAGCCTAAGCTTGCATTTGGTGCATGTGGCTTAAACTGATTCTTATCTGCAGAGATAAGCTTGAGAGGTTTTTTTTGTTGGGTGATACAGCACAATGGTTTGGAGAGGCATGAGCCACTTGCTTTTCTGCATGGTGTTATCACTCAGAATGAAATCTGTGTAGCTTTCGAAACTTGTGTTTATGGTATGGTCCATTGTTGACAACAGCACGCTGGTGGTGGCCTTTAGGCAACCCGAAAGAGGCCACCAATACAATTTGAAGACCTGTGAAAGATAAGATCTAGCATGCACAGCTCAAAGAAAGGGCAAGGAAGTTCAGTCAAGATACTCGAGCATCTTGTTGGAGAATTCCTGCAAAATATGACTTAAGCATGTAAAAAGTACAGTGGTACCTCGGGTTACGTACTTAATTTGTTCCGGAGGTCCGTTCTTAACCTGAAACTGTTCTTAACCTGAAGCACCACTCTAGCTAATGGGGCCTCCTGCTGCTGCCGTGCCGCTGGAGCACAATTTCTGTTCTCATCCTGAAGCAAAGTTCTTAACCTGAAGCATTATTTCTGGGTTAGCGGAGTCTGTAACCTGAAGCGTATGTAACCTGAAGCTTATGTAACCCGAGGTACCACTGTACTGAAACTGGATTTATGCAAACAACAGGTGAAATGGGAAAGCAGTTCCTGGCGTTTCCCAGTATTCACTGTCTCTGAAGGTATAGAAGAGCATAAGAAGACTCTCCTGGGTCAGGAGCCCAGGAGTCCAGCCCAGCATCTTGTTCTCACAGTGATCAGCACAAGAGTATTCTCCCCTCCTGTGGTTTGCCGAAACAGGTATTCAGAAGTACTGCTGCCTCCAGCTGTTGGAGGCACAGCACCGCCATCACGCCTAATAGGCATTGGTAGCCCTTTCCTCCATGAATTTGTCTAATCTTCTTTTAAAGCCAACTAGGTCAGTGGCCGTCACTACCTCCGATGGGATCAAATTCCACAGAGCCTAGGACTTGCCGATCAGAAGGTTGGCGGTTCGAATCCCCGCGACGGGGTGAGCTCCCGTTGCTCGGTCCCAGCTCCTGCCAACCTAGCAGTTCGAAAGCACATCAGAATGTAAGTAGATAAATAGGTACCACTCCAGCAGGAAGGTAAATGGCGTTTCCGTGTGCTGCTCTGGTTCGCCAGAAGCGGCTTAGTCATGCTGGCCACATGACCCAGAAGCTGTATGCTGGCTCCTTCGGCCAATAAAGCGAGATGAGCACTGCAATAAAGCGAGGTCAGCAATAAAGCAATAAAGCGAGGTCAGCAACGACTGGACCTAATGGTTAGGGGTCCCTTTCCCTTTCCCTTTAGGTTGGTGGCCGTCACTACCTCCTATGGGATCAAGTTCCACAGTCTAACTATGCACTGTGCGAAGAAGCACTTTCTTTTATCTTTTGGCTGTATATATGTGTGTCTGTAGATCAGGAGTGGAAAGCTTTTCCTATGAAAGGCTGTTGGTAAGAGTCGATCAGTGGCTATGGCCGTTTGGCAGAGGCAGACAGTTTACAGCATTGCATAGCTCCCCGCTCTATTCAATACCCCTCCCCATTTCTCTCCCGCACATAAATGCACACTTTGAGGACCACTCTCAGGTTCCCCACCTGAAGCGCAGACAGATAAATAGAGATGCACATGAAAAACTATAAGCTGCCCCCCCCAAGCCTGAGGCCACCATTTTAGAGAAAGATTTGTACAGGTGAATAAGCCACCTCATATCTTTCTATGTGCAATCACCAGCACTGTGCAAGTAGCCCAGCATGCGATTCTGGAAAGTGCCAATCAGCTGTTAGGCGGACGGACTCCCATCTTCCCTCCCCAGTTTCAAACCACCAATAGACACAAATCTCTGACCACAACCAGCTGGTGCATTGGGTAGGGAAATTGCATTCCAAGCATCTATTCACATGCACTGTTCCCCTATTATCTAGCTGGCCTGATTCCATATATGTGAGCCTTCATACATACACCTGGATTGTGGGGGTATCTTGTGGGAAGCTGATCATCCATTACTAATCTTCATGCACAGGAACCCCTGAGCAGCTGCTGGAAAATCCCAGTGTTCCTAGGAGCGTAGTCTATAAATCCTTTCCCTAATGCAGGGGTGGGGAGCCTAAGGCAAATGCAACCCCTCCAGGCCTCTTTTATCAGGCCCTCAAAACCCTCCCCAAGCCACTGGCCCTATTTTGCACCGTGTTTTTGCTCGACTGAATGTAAAGGTAAAGGGACCCCTGACCATTAGGTCCAGTCGTGGCCGACTCTGGGGTTGCGGTGCTCATCTCGCTTTATTGGCCGAGGGAGCCGGCGTACAGCTTCCGGGTCATGTGGCCAGCATGACTAAGCCGCTTCTGGAGAACCAGAGCAGCGCATGGAAACGCCGTTTACCTTCCCGCCGGAGTGGTACCTATTTATCTACTTGCACTTTGACGTGCTTTCAAACTGCTAGGTTGGCAGGAGCTGGGACTGAGCAACGGGAGCTCACCCCATCGTGGGGATTCGAACCGCTGACCTTCTGATCGGCAAGTCCTAGGCTCTGTGGTTTAACCCACAGCGCCACCCACGTCCCAATCTGCCTGACTGAAATGTGCCCTCAAATTCTGATAAGCTTTTTTGAATGCCTGGGTGGAGGATGAAGATGGGCATGTGGTGGAGGAACTAGCCTACTGTACGAAAATAAACTGTACATTCCTCGCTCCACGCACCCTTGCTTCTGGCCCTGCCCTCCCCACCTGTTCTGTAATGTAAGCAGTATATAAAATTCGAGCCCATACTCTCTATCAAGAGTTGAGGTTTGGATTTTTTAAAAAATGAACAAATGGTAAAGTAAGAGAGGAAAGTGAGGGAGGGGGTAACTGTGTCCAGGCCAGTTGCAGCGAAAGTAGTTTTCTGCTATTTAATTATGATGAATAATGGCTAGATAGGGAAATGGTTTCCTCTTAGATCACTTTCTCTTCTAGTCGTGATCACCTAATATTCCCATGGCAACTCTGGAGAAATATGGAAAGTAATATTAAGGAAAGCATTAAGTGTTAGTTTCTTTTAATGTTATGTGGCAGCTGGAAACAGAAAGTAGGAGTCACGTGATCAGCCTACTCTCTAAAGACCGGTGACACACTCCGAGGATCGTTGCTTTTGATATTAAGAAAAACCGAACAAATCCTAGAACAAGCAGAAAGAATCACCTGGTAGCACTTTTCACACTTTTGTAATGGAAGTTCTATGCGTGGCTCAAAGCCCTGCCAAGCGTGGGAGTTAGACTTCATGCACACAGCAAGGACAACGGGGAACCTCCAAAAAGCCTGGGACTGTAGCGTGGTCATGGGCAGTGTAAAATTGTCACCGTTTCCTTGAGCCGCAGTGAGAACTTGAAGTTCTCTCTCAGTCCCTGCCTGAACTATGCATTTAAAGCAGTACCATACCACTTTAAACAGTTACGGCTTCCCCCATGGAATCCTGGGTGACGTGGGTGCTTCAGCACCCACAATAATATACTTGTGGGGCTGAGCCCCCATGAAATCAAAGGGCAAAGTTGAAGCTCTTCATTGCGGGCACCCACAGTCTTCAGCGCAAGATGGCACCTATGCTGGGTACCGTAGTTTGTGAAGCGTGATGAGAGTTGTATAGAAGTCCCATAGTTCCCGGGGAAATAAACAGTGGCGTAGCGTGGGTTGTCAGCACCCGGGGCAAGGCAAGTAATTTGTGCCCCCTAACCCGTGGATTTGTGCCCCCTAACCCGTGGAATTGCGCCCCCTAACCCTAACCCCCAGATGTTGCGCCCGGTGCGGCCGGCCCCCCCCTGCACCCCCCACGCTACGCCACTGGACTGCCTGTTAAACCACTATGAGAACTGTAATTCTGTGAGGGGAATAGCAAGTCTCCTAGCAACTCTCAGCACCCTGAAGCCATGACTGTTTGAAGTGACACAATACTGCTTTAAATGTCTAGTACAGATGGGGCCTTAGTCCCTGTGACATGGCTTCCGCCAAAGATGCCTGGGAGCTATAGTTTGTCAGCTGTGCCCCCTCCAGGGTGCTCCCAATATACACGATTTTGGTTTCATGTGCAGAGGCACAGAATGTAACGCCCACGTAAATTGGGAGTTGCCTGTACAGTATTGCTTTTTCATATGCATTCTGCTTAACAATACTGAAATATACTCGGAGTCGCAAAGTGATTTCATGCTCTTTATTCAGCTCATAGTGGTGAGGAGGAATGAATGAAAGTCCCCTCAAAGTATCTGCCTTATATACATTATTTACACAATAGGCTGCACATGATTGGCTAATTCCGGAATTGTTCTGTAAACCAATCAGGTTGTGGATTCACTTCAATCTGGAGCATGATTGGGTGGTTCCTGCCAACCAATCATACTGCTGCATTGTTCTAGGACCAATCAGACTGCTGCAGTTTGGATCCTATTCGACTCAGTACATAACACCCCTCCCCTCTAAGTTCCAGTCCTGCCCGGGAGGTCGCATTCATAGTCCTCAAGGTACGCTGGTGGCCTACGTGTGCGTTGCGGCCTGGGGTGTTCCCTGGTCCGGGGTTCAGGTTCTGGCTCGTGTTCCAAGGATGCTGGCTGTGATGGGGCTGTTTGGTCTGGCGCCACCGGCTCGCTCAGTCGTGGTTCTGGTTCCGGTGTCCTTTCGGCGTCCCGGGACCTCTCTGTATTTACTGGTTCTGCCTCTCCTGCTGGCCCCTGCTGCTCTATGGGCCTCACTGCCCCACTGTTCCCCTGGGACTCCTCTGACCTGTCCTCCTCCTCCTGGTTTTCTCCCGGGAATCGTCGCCATATCTGGTCACAGTGGCAGCGCCAGCATTGCCCCCCATCCGTTAGCACCTCGTACGACACGGGGCCAGTGACCCTGGTGACTGTGGCAGGTACCCATGCAGGGCCTGCCCCAAAATTCTTTGCGTACACTGGGTCCTGGGCCTCGAAGGTCCGGGGGTTCCCGCCTTCCCCCACCACTACCTCATCCTGAGCTCTATCAGGGTGAAGGCGGTCCAATCTGATTGCAAGGCGCCGACCCATTAGTAGTTCAGCGGGGCTCCGGCCAGTCGTTGAGCTGGGGGTGCTGTGCTGTGCTAGAAGGAATGTGGCAAGGCGGTACTCCCAATCCCCTTGCGTCATGCGGCGAAGGGTGTCCTTGGTGGTCCGCACCATGCGTTCTGCTTGGCCATTGGTGGCAGGGTGGAATGGCGCCGAACGGATGTGGCGGATGGCGTTCTGCGCTGTGAAGGTTTGGAATTCTCCTGACGTAAATGCAGTCCCGTTGTCTGAGACGAGAGTGTCAGGGAGCCCGTGCGTTGCAAACAGCCTGCGTAGTACCCGGATGGCTGCGGATGTAGAAGTGGACGGTACCAGTGCGACTTCCAGCCATTTGGTGTAGGAGTCCACCACTATGAAGAATGTTTTCCCCTGAAAGGGGCCAGCAAAGTCCACATGCAGGCGTGACCATGGTGCTCGGGCGGACTCCCAGGACTGGACTGGGGCCCTTGGGGGATCTGGGCGGGATTCTTGGCAGGCCTGGCAGTGTTTGACCCAGGCATCTATCTCTCCGTCAATCCCCGGCCACCACACATAACTCCTGGCAAGGGCCTTCATTCTTACTACCCCTGGGTGTGTCTCGTGTAGGGCTGTGAGGACCCTTTTGCGGAGGGGCTGGGGAACAACGACCCTGCTTCCCCATAACAGGCACCCCTTGTGGGCCGACAGTTCATGTTTGCGGGTTGTGTAGCTGGCGAATTCTGGCCCGGGGCTGCTGCTGGGCCATCCCCTCCACACCCAGTCCAGGACCCGGGAGATGACCCTATCTTTCTTGGAATGGTGTGCAACTTCTTGTGCCTGAATGGGGCGGTCAGGAAGCAGCTCCAGGCTCATAACCTCTTGTGCAGGTGCCGGGTCGGGGCCTGTTTCTGGTAGTGGTAGCCTGCTGAGGGCGTCCGCATGGCCCATCGCCTTCCCAGGGCGGTGAATCAGTGCATACTGGTAGCTGGCAAGGAAAATTGACCACCTGAGGACACGAGGAGACAGCACTTGGGGGGTCTGCTTTTCGGGGGCAAACAAGCCAAGCAACGGTTTGTGGTCAGTCACCACGGTGAAGGGCCGCCCGTACAAGAAATCATGGAATTTTTTTACTCCCTTCACGATTGCCAGGCCCTCCTTGTCGATTTGTGAGTAGTTCCACTCGGTTGCGTTGAGTGTCTGGGAAAAGTATGCCACCGGTACCTCTCTTCCATCTGGGAGTTGGTGTCCCAGGACAGCGCCAATGCCATAGGGTGAGGCGTCGCATGCTAGCACCACCGGCAGCCTCTCGTCGAAGTGTGCCAAGACCGAGTTTGAGACAAGCAAGTCCTTGACTGCCTGGAATGCGGCCTCCTGGCGCTGGCCCCACACCCAAGGGGCCCGCTTGTCCAGGAGTCTGTGTAGGGGCTCCGCTACCGCCGCCTTGTGGGGAAGGAAGGAATGGTAAAAGTTCAATAGTCCCAAGAAGGCCTGAAGTTCAGTCTTGTTTTTGGGCGCTGGGGCATCACAAATGGCCCGTACCTTGTCCCCAGTCGGGTGGACCCCTTCTGCGTCCACCATGAATCCCAGAAAGTCCACCTGGGGCACTCCTAGTAGACATTTTTCCCGCTTTACCTTGACACCCGCTGTCTGGAAACGGTGCAGAACGGTGCGGAGGCGGTCCTCAAACTCCTCTGGTGTGGGCCCAGCAATCAACACATCATCGAAGAAGGGGGTGACGCCAGGAATCCCTTTAAGGAGAGAGTCCATTAGATTTTGGAATATGCCTGGTGCCACGCTGACACCGAATTGCAGCCGCTTTACCCTGAATGCTCCTCTGTGCGTCACAATCGTCTGTGCCTCTGCTGTTGCCTCATCTACTGGCAGCTGTTGATATGCTTGGGCCAAGTCCAGCTTGCCAAAAATTTTCGACCCAGCCAGGGTGGCAAGGACATGGCTGACCACTGGCACTGGGTATGCATGGGCCGTGAGGGCCTTGTTTATGGTACATTTGTAGTCTGCGCAGATGCGGACTGAACCATTAGGCTTGACAGGTGTGACGATTGGGGTTTCCCAGGGGGCATTAGGTACCGGTTCCAGCACTCCTTGCTCCACGAGCCGGTCCAATTCCTCGTCTATACGGGGTTTCAGAGCGAACGGGACCCGGCGGGCCTTGAGCCTGACCGGTCGTACTGCGGGGTCAAGCTGTAGAGCAATGGGGGGGCCCGTATACTGTCCCAATTTCCCATTGAAAACCCCCGGAAATTCCTTGCATATGGCGTCCACGTCCACTTGTAAGCTAGTGTGGTTCACCCCGGTGACAGCTAGCCCCAGTGGTCCAAACCATGCCAATCCCAGTAAGCTAATGTAGGGGCCCTTGACCACAAGCAAGTCCAGTTGCCGCGTCCGCCCTCGGTATTGCACCCTGAAGGTCCCCACCCCTATTGTGGGGACCTTACGTTTCTGGAAGTCCCGGAGGGTGAATGGGGCCGGCCTGAGTTTGGGACCCCCAGTAGGACACAGTTTCCTTAAGGTCCTTGCCGAGATTATGGATAGAGTTGAACCCGTGTCAAGCTCCATGCGGCATGGGGCCCCCTCTATCTGTACCTCTACATAAATTTTCTCTATGTTGGGGTGGGGCAACTGGTATACCTGGAAGTCCGTGAGCTCCGTCGAGTTGCCTTGGTGCGTTGGGCCCCGGGACCTGGGGCTCTTGGATTGGTCGTCTGATGCCTGGCGTCGGGTGGGCCGAGCCCGACACACCCGGGCGATGTGTCCCGATTTTCTGCACTGTCTGCACTCTGCATTGCGGAAACGGCAGGTCCTCCTCTCATGACTTTCTCCACAGCTTGCGCAGTTCCCTCCTTCTCGTCGAGGCAGCTGTGGTATGTGGGCTGCTTGAGTGCGCTGCTGTACTCGGTGCACCTCCTCCCTGTCAGATCCTGAGTCGTCGGTGAGGTCTTCATGGTGGACCCTTGGTTGGGACGGCTGGCTCGGCCGTGCCTCTTGTGTCGACCTCTCGGCAGCTTCCGTTGCCAGGGCCTCCTCCCGAGCGACCTGGAACGTTAGGTTCTTCTTAGCGTAGAGGCGTCGTTGCAGCCTCTCATCCCTCAGGCCACCGACGAGGCGGTCACGAAGCATGTTCTCCAGCTCTGAGAAGTTGCAGAACCGGGCGGCTTGGCGGAGAGAGGTCACAAACCCAGTTATGGTTTCCCCAGGGGCTTGCCGCTTTGCGTAGAAGGCATTTCGACGAGCCACCACTGAGGGCTGTGGCGAAAAGTGCCCCTTCAGCTGTTCCATTATTGTTTTGTATGGAACAGTAGCCACGTCTTCAGGCGCAAGGAGAGCCCGGGCGATTTCAAATGTCTCCTCTCCGCAGACGCTGAAGAATATTGCCCTCTTCTTGGCGTCTTCATCATCGGTGACCCCTTTGGCTTCTAGGAGGAAGGTGAAACGGGAGGCGTACGCTTCCCAGTCTCCAGATGCTGGGTTGAACGGCGAGAAGCTGCTGTCAGTTGCCATTCTGAGTTCCTTGTGTCCCGGAGCTGAAGCCTGGATACACGGTGCGAGGCAGCGGTGCGGCAGGTGGCGGTGCTGCGGTGCTGTGTGTGGCAGTCAGCTCAGCGGGATCCCACCTTCGTCGCCAGTGAAATATACTCGGAGTCGCAAAGTGATTTCATGCTCTTTATTCAGCTCATAGTGGTGAGGAGGAATGAATGAAAGTCCCCTCAAAGTATCTGCCTTATATACATTATTTACACAATAGGCTGCACATGATTGGCTAATTCCGGAATTGTTCTGTAAACCAATCAGGTTGTGGATTCACTTCAATCTGGAGCATGATTGGGTGGTTCCTGCCAACCAATCATACTGCTGCATTGTTCTAGGACCAATCAGACTGCTGCATTCTGAATCCTATTGTTCTAGGACCAATCAGACTGCTGCAGTTTGGATCCTATTCGACTCAGTACATAACAAATACGCATGTTTACACAGACATCAGACCCACTGTGTTCAGTGGGGCTTAACATCCCCAGGGTCTTGCAACCATTTTGGGCCAGCGCTACAAGTACATTAGGAATTCTGAGAAAATACTGTGGGTGCAAGTCACAAAATGGCTGCTGTGGAAGCATGGCATATTACAAAATGGCTACCTTGGTGGAGTGGCACAACACAAAGAAGCTGCCACATCCAAAAGACAGGACCCCAAAAGGGTGTGAACATGCTTCCCCTGATTGGTTGCCCCATATCTGTATGGGGAAAGGTGCCGATATCAACCACCACCATGGTCACGTACAATGAGGTGTTCTTTTTAATTTGGGAAGGAAGTTAACAGGAACCGTGAATACAGTGGTCAACATGGAAAGGTAAATCTTCTTCTGTACTCATGTGCGAAAGTCATTCCCAGGTTGGGTCCGAATTTTAGAAAAGTTTTCTTTTAAGTTGATCAGTTACAGGCTTTGTGACACCTTCCTTCACAAATGGAACAATAAGATGTTTTAGAATGTCAACACTACATCTCTGAGAAGACAGAAAGAGTCGCTTGGAGAATCCTCAGCTTCTAAAGTTTCATTTGACATGATCGCTTGGGCGAGCCCATGTCCAAAGGGAACAGTTCTAATTGGCCATTAGTCCTGTGCTTCGCTTTGAAATCTGATCATACATGTCAAGACACAGCCATTTACAACTCCATAGCTGCTTTGAAGGCCAGCCTTGTGGCAGTTTCATCAGATGGGATTTAGAAAAATACAACACTGAGTTCTTTGACATGGTGTCTACCAGAAGCTTGGCGAAAACAGCTGTGGTCTAGCACAATTCCCAGAGTGCTCAGCTCATCCACCCCCCCTCTCGGTAATTGACACTGTGAATCCTACAACGTCTGCTAGCTATGACACGCAATCCTCCGCCCCTCCAAAATGTCTTGGAGGGTCATGCTAATGTGACAACTAGCCAGAGAAAGACTGATAAGGTGTCATTGGACAGCCTCATGGTAACGGCAGATATGTCTGCCATCTCAAATGATGACTGGATTCTCACGTACATGGATTTTAATAGGAAGAAATACACAGGCAGGCTAGGAGATTCATGTTGACTGTTCGGAATTGTTAAAATCCTAATAAACTCACATCTAGAACTAATCACAATACTTAGGTTTGATCCTGCACCGCCTCCCACAACCTGTTGCCCTCCATATGCTGTTGGACTACAACTCCCATCACCCCAGACTATTGGCCATGTTGGTTAGGGCTGATGGGAATTGTAGTAAAAAAATAAATAAATCGGGGGTGCAGAAGGTTGATCTAAAACTTCCTATATATATATATTATCTCAATAATCCTGTAACATGCAAAGCTGCCTTCTGCAACCATTATGTCCATATCGCCAGCCTTGTTTACTGTGACTGGCAGTGGCTTGGTCTGCGGCATCTGTTGCGTTGAGCTACTTCGATTGCTTTTGTTTGATTTGCTCATTGCAAACAGTCGAAAGCCTGTAAATTCTGATAATAAACCTGATTTGCAATAGGGGTTAAATACTTTCAGTTGCGACTGTGTGTACCCAGAATAAACAACAGGAGTTGATCTAGACTCCATATCATACTACAAGGCTCAATTATTATAAGTTGTTGTTGTTATTGTTGTTGTTTAGTCGTTTAGTCGTGTCCGACTCTTCGTGACCCCATGGACCAGAGCACGCCAGGCACTCCTGTCTTCCACTGCCTCCTGCAGTTTGGTCAAACTCATGCTGGTAGCTTCAAGAACACTGTCCAACTATCTCATCCTCAATTGTCCCCTTCTCCTTGTGCCCGCCATCTTTCCCAACATCAGGGTCTTTTCCAGGGAGTCTTCTCTTCTCATGAGGTGGCCAAAGTATTGGAGCCTCAGCTTCACAATCTGTCCTTCCAGTGAGCACTCAGGGCTGATTTCCTTAAGAATGGAGAGGTTTGATCTTCTTGCAGTCCATGGGGCTCAAGGGTTAGCAACTGATGGCATGTACCTGTGGGATGTAAAACACAAGAGCAGTCAATTACAACATTCCTAGAGTGTACATGTTAAGACGTGGGGAGGGATGTTTGTCCAGCCAGCAGGTAAACTTCCTGGGACAGACTTCCTCCGCATGTGACCAGAGGTGGCTGTGGCCTCACCTGTGCAGGTAATGATAAAAGCACAGTGCAGGACAGCCATTCTCTCTCTTGCTCTCTTGCCTCTCTCTCATCTTCATCTTTGGAAGCAGCAACATCTGCTGAGATGCCCTCTTGGCTCCCAGCCAAGAGAGGACAAAGGGACTATCTTCCTATAAGATAGATTCTAAATGTATTTTACCTTTTTAAGCCTGTCTGCCTTCTGGGATCATATTGTGAACAGAACGTGAGTAAACTCTTTTATACTTTTATAAAGACTGTGTCGTGTCTTGTATTTTGAGAGGGAACAAAGGAGAAATTACCAGAGTAATTATTATAGAGGTTCTAGCGAATCTGAGCACACGTTACCGTTGCAAACTTAAAAGGGGAATGTCTATTAACTCTGCTGATATTTTGGGAACTTGTTAGCACAAGTTGGATAAGGATATAATCTCACAATATATCCTCTCCTGCATCCCTGAACATTCCCACAGTACCTTGGGTCCAATTAAGACCCGGGAGGATTACCTGCCCTCCAAGAGACAAACAAGGAGCATGGATGAGTGGCCTCTGTGGACTTTGCAGGGAAATCCTATTCATGTCTATGCCAAAGTAAGTCCTATGGATTTCAATGGGACTTGTAGTTTACCCCTCATGGAGTGAAAATCCCCAGTACCCTTCTTCTTCTTCTCTGGCAATCACTCGTAGCCAAGTAAGATTGTCTTCTATAAACACAGTTTTAACAATGAATCTGTAAGTGACTGTGGAGGCCAATTCTGGACCCACACGTCCTTCCACAGTGGGGACATTGGTTTCCAGACGGGAGTTGATCACGGTGTGGATTTGCCAAGCGTGCCTTCCTCTTAGCATGTTTCTCTCTTTCATCCTGAGTTTGAGTGTCTTCAAAGCCCATGACACCTTTGGTAAAGGCTGTTATCCAATTGGAGCGCTCACAGGCAGGTGTTTCCCAATTGCTGGTGTTTATACTTCATTTTTTAAAATTTGCCTTGAGACAGTCTTTAAACCTCTTTTGTTGACCACCAGCATTGCACTTTACATTTTTAAGTTGGGAATAGAGTAGTTGCTTTGGAAGAATAGTTGCTTAAACACACACACACACACCACACACCAGTCTAGGAGTTTATATAGAAGCTGCAGGATCCACCTCTTCCTGGCTGTCATCCAAGCTTCATCAGAGTAACGGTTTCCACGCACTTCCCTCTCCTCTCAAACAGCCTCATGTGTTGGAAGTGACTGTGAAGTTCTTGACCGGCTTGTCATCTCCTCTGCTCCTTTGGCCCTAGAGGAAATGAGAGGGGGCTGTCTGAGAGACAGCCAGGAACCCAGGCAACTGATCTGGGAACCTTTGGGCCTGAGGCAGGGAGGTTCGGACCCAGGGTTGAACCCTGACAGGTTTGAACCTAACACATTATTATTATTATTATTATTATTATTATTATTATTATTATTAATCTCCCTCCCGCTTTCATGGGATTCACCTTTCCCACAAAAGGTGAGGCATTTGGGACCACTTTGAGGTGGGTGGAGGCAAATATTTTATTTGGGGAGGGCTTACTGAGAGGCAGCAAAGGGTTTACCTTTTTAAAAAATATGGGGGGAAACTACCCCCCCCCAAAAAAACAGCAGCCCAACTACATGGCAATCTCTCCAAAATGCTTTTTGATGTAATATATTGTTAAAGATATGGGTGAGGGGGATCCAGCTAAACATCATCATCATCATCACCATTATTATTATTATTATTATTATTATTATTATTATTACTACCCCACCCATTTATACCCTGCCACTCTGGGAAGCTTACAGCATATATAAAAACATCAAACATTAAAACCTTCACGTAACTGATGTGTTACAGTTGTGTAAAACTGTCCTTTTGTGAAGGTGCTATGGATTTGGGAGGGGGGATCCTCCTAAACTCTAGGAATGAATAAATGCAAGGATGTTGATTAAGTGGTGTTAAGTTGTGGGTGAACATATCAGACAACACAGCGATTCTTCAAACAGCTCTTGTTTATTCACAGGCCAGAACAGAACTGAACTGAAGGGTTCAGCCAGCCTGCTTATATAGAACTCCACTAGAACGCAACAGTAACCATTTTCTGTAACTATCCAACCACTGAACATCACTTTCGATCCCTTATTTGCATATGTGGACCTGAACTATCTACAGTATCCCCCTGCTGGCCCAGGGTGAGAACTTCAGTACATAACAAGTGGGGTATGGTTTAAGACACAAACTACAGAGCTGTGCCAGACAGGAAATTCCTGGCCTGTTTTGTGCAAACCAGCCTGGCCAAGCTAGGGCCGTTAAGCGCGTATAACAGAGGGCCACTTAGGCTCATTGCCAATGCAAAAGAACCCCCTGCTCTGAAGTGTGAAGAGGCACAGAGGTTTGAAGGCTTGCCAAGGTGATGGGGTGTGTTTCTCAGCAGGGCTTTTCTGGGAAGGAGAAGGAGGAAGAGGAATCTTTGAGAGAGGCAAGTTAAATTAATGGAATATGCTGAAATGGCAAAATTGACAATGAAATTAAGAGGGGGAGATGACAATGAATTTAAAGAAGAGTGGAAGGACTTTATTGCATATATACAGAAGCAATGTACACAGGTTAATACATTAGCAGGATTCTAGAACTACTTGTAGTGACATTATGAATGGACAATGAGTAATGTCCATGGTTTTTAAATTACACTGGGCATACGGTATGATGCTATAAAACAGAACAAGGGAAGGGATTAGGGGGAAGTCAATTTTAATAGATATGGTTATGAATTTGTATTGTTGTTGTTTTATTTTTGTTATTTTTGGAAAATCAATAAAATATTATTTAAAAAAAATCTTGGAGGGAAGCAGACTTCCTCCATGCGGAATGAAGGTGTAAATAGGTGAATAAACCATATTTCTTAAAGCACAGTGGTCTCCACCTTGTCTTCTGTTCTCCAAAGGGGCACAGACCCTGTGTGTGTGCCAGGGACACCATGGGCTCTTGCCACCATTTGGCAGGTACCCGGCTTTTGTAACATTACATAGTTCAGTTGGTTAAGAACATAAGACTCTTAAGATTAGGGTTGTGGGTTCGTGCCCCACAGTGGGCAAAAGTTTCCTGCATTGCAGGGCGGTGGACCAGATGACCCTTACGGTCCCGTCTAACCCTACAATTCTATGATTCTAATATCATTCCCACCGGACCATTTTGCCACAGCACAGCGCTGTTGTTTGTAGATCTACCACTGCAACGACAGTGGGTGTTTTGTTTTCTTAGCAGTCACTGCTCTGGGCGGTAAATAAATAACAACAGAACAGAGAGAAACCACGGAGGTCAAGTACAAGCCACTATGCACTATCAAGCCATATTCATGTGAGCGGAAAATAACAGTGCAAAAAGAGCTGACCTTTGACATTCTTCACATTCGTCACCTTACAGTGGAGATTGTCGTGACACATCTATAAAAAGCTTGGCCTACATGTGAAGGGAAATCCATATGGAAACACACACACACACACACACACTGCCTCTTTTCAAAGTATTAAGCCTCATTCGCAGCATCCCAAACTTCATATTTTGTCACCCACCTGAAAATAACTAATTTATTTGACATATTTTTGTTCTACCCATCTCCCTACATCGGGTAAAAACTCAATAAGCTGAATATTTCAGCCCAGGATTAATTTGGGGCCTGTAGTGCAATAGTGGCTGGTGCCCATTTGAGACTGTTAGGGTGGAAGTTGGGAAGACCAACAGTAGGTGGAGCCAGAGCCAATGACAGACAACGCCAAATATTTCTAGTTTTGTCTCCCTGCCTCCTTCCCCCTGCTAAGTTTTATGAGGAGGAAAAAGCTGATGAGAGCTCTACTCCCTTGGGTCCCCATATTTTCATAGAATCATAGAATCATAGAGTTGGAAGAGACCACAAGGGCCATCGAGTCCAACCCCCTGCCAAGCAGGAAACACCATCAGAGCACTCCTGACATATGGTTGTCAAGCCTCTGCTTAAAGACCTCCAAAGAAGGAGACTCCACCACACTCCTTGGCAGCAAATTCCACTGTTGAACAGCTTTTACTGTCAGGAAGTTCTTCCCAATGTTTAGGTGGAATCTTCTTTCTTGTAGTTTGGAACCATTGCTCCGTGTCCGCTTCTCTAGAGCAGCAGAAAACAACCTTTCTCCCTCCTCTATGTGACATCCTTTTATATATTTGAACATGGCTATCATATCACCCCTTAACCTCCTCTTCTCTAGGCTAAACATGCCCAGCTCCCTTAGCCGTTCCTCATAAGGCATCGTTTCCAGGCCTTTGACCATTTTGGTTGCCCTCCTCTGGACACGTTCCAGTTTGTCAGTGTCCTTCTTGAACTGTGGTGCCCAGAACTGGACACAGTACTCCAGGTGAGGTCTGACCAGAGCAGAATACAGTGGCACTATTACTTCCCTTGATCTAGATGCTATACTCCTATTGATGCAGCCCAGAATTGCATTGGCTTTTTTAGCTGCCGCGTAAATTTTGCTGGACTACAACTCCTATCATCCACAGCTCGCAGGACCAGTGGTCAGGGATGATGGGAGTTGTAGTCCAACAACACCTGGGGACCCAAGGTTGAGAAAGGCTGTCCTAGACCAATTGTAAGCAGAAAAGCAGGCAGGTGGAGACTGGCTTAGGGCAGAATGAGGTCGGTGAGGCTGTGCCCCACTTGCCCTCCACTGCTAGTGTCTGTGAGCCCGAAAACCCTTTCAGGGCTTTGTCAAGACACAGCTAGGAAAATCTACCATGTGATGCTTCTACTCATTCAGATGGAAATATCCCAGGATCATCATTTCAAGGTCCACCTTGCCGTTGAACAAAGTTGTTGTTTTTGTCACACTGGGTAAAGTCCAGTTTCAGTCACGTGGTTTCTGAGATGCCATTTCAAAATAAACATTTGACTTCATATCTGAATTAATTTCCAGTAGAGACAAGGACAGCATCAGAATGGATTTGTTCCAAGAGAATAGCTGACCTGAGTCACCATGGAAGAATGTGGTTGGAGGGAAGGGAGGTATTTTGACAGAGGAGCACTGGTTCGACTCATTGCAAATAGATTGCAGATGTGAAGAGATGGCGGTGACCTTCTCTTGCTGTTTTCTGCTCCTAAAATTAAATCGGAGGGAAAGTCTGTAACCACCACAACCACTAACACCACTTCAGACAAAGGTCTTGTTCTCACTGAGGTGTTAAGCATGTGACTTGATTGTGTCACGGCAGACTGCTGAAGGGGCTTACTTGGTCAAATGCTTATCCGTACAAAAAGTTCATTCCACATGAAACACAAGATGTTAGGGAGAAGGGAGTCTGGCCTACCCTTTATCCCTGATCTTCTGGTTTTCTAGGTGCAGCCAGGGGCCTATTTGGCATGGAGGATGCAAAACAGGTTGTTAGTGCTTGTTTTGTTTACATTATTTATTTTTAAAAAATCTGTTCCAATTCTTTCTCACAAAGAAACACAAAGCAGCTCACACACAGCAATAAAAACAGAATAAAACAAATGGAATCCCATCTCTGGAAGGGCTTTAAAGGTTAAATCCAGCACCTTGAATTGAGCTCCAAAACAAATCAGCGGTCAATGCAAATCATGTAGAAATGGTGAGATGGAACTGAATTGCCTAGCTAGCTCCCATCAACATTGTGATTTCAGTGCTTTGCACTAATTGAAATTTCTGAACACTTCATGGGCAACCCTCTTTAAATAACTCAGGTTTTCTAGGTCATTCAGTCGTAATAAGGCTGAAATCCCATAACTACTTATGTGGGTGTGAGCCCTATTGAATTCAAAAGGACTTAATTCTGAGTAGATGTGAATAGGATTGCAGTGTAGGAGGACCTTCTTGATATCTTGATTACTTCTTTAGGCACCCAAAAGTGTAGCGGAGACAGGACAAGCAATGAAGAAATACACAATTTCATACAAGTTCAACATAAAGTCATTTCATTTATTGTTAGTTTTGTTATGATTATCATCAACTATTTTAGACCACCCTCTTAGACCACACAGTCCATTTTTTTGGCAGGCCACATGTGTATCATATGGTGCTGTATTATTATTATTATTATTATTATTATTATTATTATATTTTACACCCTTCAACCTAAGGTCTCAGAAAGGTTCACAGCAATTTAAAATTGTTGTTGTTTAGTCGTTTAGTCGTGTCCGACTCTTCATGACCCCATGGACCAGAGCACGCCAGGCACTCCTGTCTTCCACTGCCTCCCGCAGTTTGGTCAGACTCGTGCTGGTAGCTTCGAGAACCCTGTCCAACCATCTCGTCCTCTGTTGCCCCCTTCTCCTTGTGCCCTCAATCTTTCCCAACATCAGGGTCTTTTCCAGAGAGTCTTCTCTTCTCATGAGGTGGCCAAAGTATTGAAACCTCAGCTTCAGGATCTGTCCTTCCAGTGAGCACTCAGGACTGATTTCCTTCAGAATGGATAGGTTTGATCTTCTTGCAGTCCATGGGACTATCCAGAGTCTCCTCCAACACCATAATTCAAAAGCATTAATTCTTTGGCAATCAGCCTTCTTTATGGTCCAGCTCTCACTTCCATACATCACTACTGGGAAAACCCTAGCTTTAACTATACGGACCTTTGTTGGCAAGGTGATGTCTCTGCTTTTTAAGATGCTGTCTAGGTTTGTCATTGCTTTCCTCCCAAGAAGTAGTCATCTTTTAATTTCATGACCGCTGTCAATTTAAAATACAACAATAAAAAAATAGTTTAGAACTCTTAAATTACTTCTCAAGAACAGGGTGAACCCCCAAAGTATACTTCTCAATGACCAGGGAAAAGAGCATAAAATGAAAACAGTATAGCAAAAGTTCCAGATGCACCTCTCTGAGAAGGGAGTTCTACAACTTAGGGGCTGCCACAGGGAATGCCCTCTCCTGAGCTGCTGCCACCCATAGTTTCTGAGCGTTCTGAGCCCCTTCTGCTGATCTTAGCACCCAAGAAAATCTTGTGAAAGAGGCGGCCTTTCAGATACAGTGGTGCCTCGCAAGACGAAATTAATCCGTTCCGTGAGGCTCTTCGTCTAGCGGTTTTTTCGTCTTGCGAAGCAAGCCCATTGACAGCTTAGCGGATTAGCGCTATTAGCAGTTTAGCGGCTTTGAGCGGATTATCAGTTTAGCGGATCAGCTGATAAGCGGCTTAGCGGCTTAGGAAAAGGGGGGGAAAGGGGGGAAAACCCACAGGAACTCGCAAGACATTTCGTCTTGCGAAGCAAGCCCATAGGGAAATTCGTTTTGCGAAGCGCCTCCAAAACGGAAAACCCTTTCGTCTAGCGAGTTTTCTGTCTTGCGAGGTGTTCGTCTTGCGGGGCACCACTGTATTTGAGGCCTATTTGAGCACCTTGAATTGGACTTAGAAACCAACTGGCAAGCAGTACAGCTGTTTTAAAACAGAGGGATATGAGCTTGAACCAGAAATCTGGCTGCTGCATTTTGGACCAGTTGAAGCTTCCAAGTCACCTTCAAGGGCAGCTCCATGTAGAGCGCATTTCAGTAGCCCACTCTGGAATATTGTTGAGCACATCATGCAAACCCCAACCTTTTCTCTTTGTAATGTGTGAGTTGGGATCTAAGTAGCGGCGACAATGATAACTCACAGATTGAATATTGTAGACTGTACTTCTAAGTTTGAAAAACTAGCAACTAGCTCTAGTTTATATAATCTGTTATTCTCCTTTTGAGTTTCAGTCCTTCTCGTATGAGGAACAGCTACTATATGTCAGCAGGTTAAGAAGTAGCCACTGTTATTTTTTATTACCCTTGACAATATAGTTAAAATGCAAATTTTTCAAATTTCAGCTTGTAAAGGACAATCTGTTCTCCACTCACAAAACATTTACCCCATAACATTTTGGCTCACATGAGCCACCCACACAGAAACCAAAACAAGCTGTTAGGAGAAAATAGTAAGAGCATTTGACTATTGTCCCCATTAAAAAAAAAAATTAAGAAAAGAAAAATCCACCCTTCTTTACACTGCACCATAACTTGTTTCAGTATGTGTGATATCTTGCGAGATTTGAGAAAGCAAAATGTGTTTAGGAAATGCTAGAAAGTGTCACTGTCATATGGAACCATTTGAAATCTATGTCAATCTTTTCTCACCTCGGGATATAAGACGTGTGAAATAGTTTTGGAAGCATTGCTGGATATAAGGGTAATGGATCTGATCAGTCCGAGAGAGCCCCATGCAAGAGCAGGATATGACTATGTGTTTGTATTGTAATATAAAGTTTGGCAAATGCAATTAAATGATGTAATTTTCATCATTGTCTCACACCAGGGGCTCTAACCTTACATATGAAGTTGCCTTTTCTGAATCAGAGCATTAGTACAGCCAGATCTTTCCTGTCTGCACCGTGTCCCAGTGTGGACATCTTGCTAAACCATAGTTTAGTGTGACAACAATGAGCTACAGTGAACCTCAGGCTTGAGCATCCCACACACAGCTCCAATGCAGCCACAAGGGAGAGCTGGGTAGATTATGTTTCCAGTTTAGTGTACTGCAGCTTCTTGTGTTGTCCAAACCCAACAAACTCTGGTAAATGTTAACTGTGTTTTGTTTGAAACAACTCAACTTTAAACCATCTCTTATGGAGCTGCCATGTTTAAACAAAGCACCTTTAACATTAACCACAGTTTAGGGCATGGGTCAGCAAACTGGATCAGGCCCAATTGCCTTCTGGATCTGGCCCATGGACGGTCAGGGAATCGCTGCATGGATTGCCAGTGTGCGCCTTCTTTCCCGCTCCCTCAGATGGTGCCAGTGCCAGCGCCTCTTCCCTCCCTCCTCCTGGCTTCTCCCCGCCCTGCCTAGAGGAGGAAGGGGGCTGGGCTTTGTTGGTGTTAGCAGCAGGAGCGCTTGAGTGGCCGCCATTTTAAGCAGCCCCTCTCCGGAGCCCTTTCGCATCGTCCCTCTGCCGCCGCTGCCACCAGCCCCTGCCGCTTACAAGACCCAGGTAAGCAGCCACTGGGGCTCGTGGTGCTCTTGCATCTTCCTCCCCCCCCAAAAAGAAAATATAGTCCAGCCCCCCACAAGGTCTGAGGGACAGTGGACCAGCCCCCTGCTGAAAAAACTTGTTGACCCCTGGTTTAGGGTTTTGGATGACATAGTGATGATGTACAGTCTAAAAATAAAATAAAAAAAATCCTTCCAGTAGCACCTTAGAGACCAACTTAGTTTGTCATTGGTATGAGCTTTTGTGTGCATGCACACTTCTTCAGATACATGCACACAAAAGTGTGCATGCACACAAAAGCTCATACCAATGACAAACTTAGTTGGTCTCTAAGGTGCTACTGGAAGGGATTTTTTAATTTTGTTTCGACTGCGGCAGACCAACACAGCTGTAAGTCTAAAAACAAACATATATATTCAAAACATTAAAACAAAAATGCAACCAGAACCCAGGAAAACAGCAATATTTAAACACACAAAAGCATATAAAACTAAATTTCAGAGGTTTCAATGACATAAAATGGGGTCCAGCTTCATGGGTCAGGAAAACCCTGGGTAGAAAGCAAAGTCTTCAAAAGATTTCTGAAGCAAGTGATGGTTGCCACTTCGCTTATGGCAGAGGGAAGCGCATTCCACAGTACAATGGTAAAAATAGAAAATGCCTGCTTTGGGCTCACCTCCCTATGATGTTCTGCCTGGTGGGGGTACCACAAGTAGAATTTCCCCAACTGATCTAAGTGATCTTAGAGGCCTATACAGAAATAAGTGGTCCTTCAGGTAAACCAGTCCCCAAGATGTTCAAGGCTTCATATGTTAGACAGCAAGACCTTGAGCACAGCCCAGTAGCTGATTGGCAGCCACTGAATTTCCCCCAGCACAGGTGTAATATGTATGCTTCCAGGAGCTCCACTCCACAAACTGGGCACAGCATCCTGCACAGCTTCTGGATCAATCACAAGGGAAGACACACACACAGAGCAGTCGTAGTTGCAGGTACCTGAAATGCAAGTCAAGCCCACAGGGTCCCCAGATGACTCCATCCACCACTCTTGGGTCATGCTGTGTGGAATGTGGTTTGTGTGAGCATCATGGCAGAGCAGTTGGATAGTGTATAGTAGTCAGGAGAAGCACATCAGGAGTTATTCACACTAACAGAATAATAACAAATGGCTGGGGAAACATGTTTGATTTCTTTGTGGAAAGGCCCTATGAATCTTTTGAAATTTGGTGGGAAATTGGAATTAATTTTGCAAACCAGCTAGGTGGTGTTGCAAGCCTCCATTCTCAGAGCATCCCAGAGCAATAGGAAGCTGCCTTAATGTCAAACCACAAAAGCAACTGAGATAACCATATGACAAATATCCATAGTTGCAAAGTAAAATGTTGCAAAAAAAAAAAAAATCATCCACCCACAAAACAATCTGTATGTGGCGAAGGAACAAAATGTAAATTACTGTGAAGAGCAAATATTTTTTTTTAGATTTGCAGTGTGTGTGTGTTTCTGCTTGGCAAACCTAGATAGAGATGCAGCTGCAAAAAGCCAATTGAAGCAAAGAATATAAGAAGTGAACAGAACAATATAAAGCAGGCGGAGCAAATGTAGTGTTTTCTGGATGTTGCTAGACTCAAACTCCCATAATCATCCTCAATTCGCATGGGGCTTGGGGAGTTGGAGCAGAAGCTCTCTTACCCTACTTCCCCACATCATGCATGGTTTTATATGCCTCTGAAATGTCTTCCTTTAGCTGCATTTCCTACCCCACCCCCCAAAACTAAGGCTAAAATTCCATAGCTCAGGGATGGGGAATCCTTTTTTTTTTTATGAAGGGATGTTAACCCATGGGGAAAATCAATTGCAGGCTTTGTGAGTCTCCTTCTACTCCGCTTTAAGTCTCCAAGGTTGGAGTCTCCAAGACTGGAGACTTAAAGAGAGAAGGGGAAAGCTGAGCCCTTTGCAAGTCTCCCCCTCAGTGCTATTTTTCAAGAAGAAGAAGAAGAAGAAGAAGAAGAAGAAGAAGAAGAAGAAGAAGAAGAAGAAGAAGAAGAAGAAGAGTTTGGATTTGATATCCTGCTTTATCACTACCCTAAGGAGTCTCAAAGCGGCTATCTCCTTTTCCTTCCTCCCCAACAAAAAACACACTGTGAGGTGAGTGGGGCTGAGAGACTTCAGAGAAGTGTGACTAGCTCAAGGTCACCCAGCAGCTGCATGTGGAGGAGCGGGGAAGCAAACCCGATTCACCAGATTATGAGTCTACCGCTCTTAACCATACACCACACTGGCTGCCAGAGCTCTCCATGAGCTTCTCCCTTGTTCTCTTAGAATGGCAATGGTGCCCACCTGAGAAGTGCTGGAGCTCCAGCTGAAAAAAGGCCCTGCCCCCTCCACCTTTAAGTCCGCAATCTCAGAGGCTTAAAAGGGAAGCACAAGGAGACTTGGAAAAGGTTTTGCGAGTCTCTGCCTGCTCCCCCTTTAAGTCTCCAAGATTGGGAATTTGAAGGTGAAAGGTGGAAACTCACAGCCTCTGAGATCTCAGGCTTAAGAGGGAAGCATGGGGAGACCAAAAAGTACACCCACACCCACATTCAAAGCAGTGTACTGAAATGCAACATAAAAACAAATAGAACTATATAAAAACAGACAGCCTGCTTCTTGAGCATTTGTCCTAATTTGTTTGCAGGGAGATTAGATGATGTCAACATTTTAATGAATATTCACTATTGATTTTTGGGGAGGCTAAACAATGCTGCACCAAAACAAGTGTTATCCCACATGTACCACTGCATGTTTCCTATCACTTTCCTTATCATAAGAAGTCTGATCATTTGGGGAAGTGGGTTTGTTGTGCAAGAGCTCCAAACCAGCTTTAGCCATGCAACTTGCTGGTACAGTATATGATTGAATCCCAGCTGAAATCATGACAGCCTGGAAGTGCCCCCAAACAGGAATTGATGAATCCAATCTTATGAGTCAGGGAAAGTGTTTTCACAAGATGCCTGAAACAGCTGGTTTCTGCTTCGCATGCAGCAGAAGGAAGGGCATTCCAGAGTGCAGGGGGCAGCAGCAGAAAATGCTCATTTTGGGGATACCACCCAATTGATCTACAGTATCAGTTTTTGAGATGGACCAGCACTGTATATGGTCTCCTCACAGGTTCACCAAAGGCATTATCATGTTTCAACTCCCTTCTAGCTTATCAAACCTTGGTTACAGCTCACGGTTAGAGAGGAGGTGACTTAACCGCAAACTCAGGTTCAGACAACCCGCTAAACCTTGGCTGAGTTCAGAGCATCACAGAAATAAAAATGGCGAGGGAACCCAGTGGCCGCAAGCTCCTCTCCAGGAGCCTGCATGTTTGTGCAGACCCGATAGGCAGTAGTTTGGCTTACAATGACATGCAAACCAGACCACTGAGTCTGGGAAATCGGAGCTGACACAACCACCCCTTCTGTCGCTGTTTTGGCCGCTGTGATGTCACAAAGAGGCTAGCCAGTCCCATGCCAGGCCATGGAGAATTAATATGGAAGTCCTTAGGGTTACAAGACCCCTAAGCACTTTTTAATGAATTGAACAATTACAGTCATGCCTCAGGTTACAGCCGCTTCAGGTTGCGTTCTTTCGGGTTGCGGATCGCTGAAACCCGGAAGTACCGGAACGAGTTACTTCCGGGTTCTGGCGGTCGCACATGCGCAGAAGCACTAAATTGCACTTTGTACATGTGCAGAAGCTCTGAATCGCAACCAGCGCATGTGCAGACACGGGTTGCGAACGCTGCGGGTTGCAAACATGCATCCCGCACGGATCACGTTCGCAACCCGAGCGTCCACTGTATTGCCCAAGGACCTCTTGATCCCTTACATCACTGCCTGATCATTGAGGTCTTAGGAGGAGTCACAGTTATAGTAGTGGTCCCCATGGCTTAGATGTATGGCTTGTAACCAGTAGGAATGGTGCATTCAGCATCATGGGCCAGATTTTATAGAATTCCCTTCTGTTTGAAGTCAGACAGGCCCTCTCCCTGTTGAGCTTCCAGCGTCTACTGAATTCTGGTGTTTAACTCATTTTTATTTGTATTGTATTGAGTTTCTTGTGCACTGCTGAGAGAATATTGTAAGTGGGGTATACAGTGGTACCTCGGGTTAAGTACTTAATTCGTTCTGGAGGTCTATTCTTAACCTGAAACTGTTCTTAACCTGAAGCACCACTTTAGCTAACGGGGCCTCCTGTTGCTGCTGCGGCACTGGAGCACGATTTCTGTTCTTAACCTGAAGCACTATTTCTGGGTTAGCGGAGTCTGTAACCTGAAGCGTATGTAACCTGAAGCGTATGTAACCCGAGGTACCACTGTACATTGTTGGAATAAATAAATATTGCCTGATTTTTATGAGCTTTGAAACAACGCCACTGTACAAATCAGGCGAGTAGCTTCAGAACCTTTCACTAGAAAGCCCCTGGACACAGCCAGACAGTAAGATGTGTCTTACAATATATTTACGCTGTTCTTTTTAGCTGCTTTTTTGACTTCCCTTACCAGCAGGGAGAAAGATGTCCAGCTCTGGAGCACCTCACTTTATTAATGAAGGCAGCCATGTTACTTAAATAAAATACTCCATCTGGGATAGTAACACTTTTAATTGCTCTTGTGGGGGGACTGGCAAGAAGGCACATTTATCATTGCTGAGTCCTCCCCTTCTGCAGGGATAATACTGTCATCGCTGAGTAAGGATGGTGGGCTGGTGGTTAATGAGCACAACTACCGTCTCTCGAGTTTGGGTATGACAGGAAAGTGGGTGTCAACAACTACTACCAGGGAATGCAGATAATTCTCAAGAGATCTCAGCTGGTTCTCTATTTAAAATCCTCTGACAGTGGTGTGATTTCTGAGCAGAGCTAATGCCTAGCCAGGTTTCCTGTCTCCCAGAGTGGGTATTCTGAGACCCAAACTACAGATTATACCAGAGCCACTTATAAGGTTGACACAACAGCTGTTGCTCTGCTGCAAAAAAACATCCTTGAAATGGGCTGCTTTCAAGCAGAGAATCTGCTTGCAGGTTGGGGCAGATGAGAAATGTTAGGGATGGAAGAGAAATTTAGTTTGGCTGGGATTTTAATGTGAACCTACCTATTTCGCACATTCCAAAACAACGTGCAAGCTGAAATAGGTATCCTTCAAAATTCACACCGCGGTGCAGTTCATTAACCAAATACTGTGTACAAAAAAGTCCGTATTTGGGGGGAGTGCATGAAACGTGTGTATTAGTGAAAATAATAAATCAAAGGCCTTCTATTCACTTGCATAAATGTGTATCTCAGGCGAAACAGCATACAAAAATGTGCCTATTGGGAGAAACTGGCACTTAAATTCTTGGAAATTTTCATGAGGACTTAAAAAAAAAATGCAGACAGATGCAGACTTAAGACAAGAAGAATGAGAAAATGAGAGAAACACAAATTGACAAATATGTCCACTCCCTGGAGGGGTTTGGGGAGAAAGCAGGAGGTAGGTAAAGGGTAAGGCTACCCCTCTGCTGATTCTCTGTTGCAAATCAACCCCTATCAAGGGATCTTTGGTACTGAGCAGCACCCACTGGGTTAATGTTACATGTGGCTACCATCTGATTTTACCCAGTGATGGTGAAATCAGTTGGAAGTGGAGAGCTTAAAGGGAGAAATTTGGGGGAGAGGGTTAAGCACCCTCTCATATCCTATCACCACTGCACATTTGCCCCTCCTGAAGTTGCTTTGAAGACGTAGCCATTTGGACAACATTACACATGTCTACAGGGGACGCGGGTGGTGCTGTGGGTTAAAGCACAGAGCCTAGGACTTGCCGATCAGAAGGTCGGCAGTTCAAATCCCCGTGAGGGGGTGAGCTCCCATTGCTCGGTTCCTGCTCCTGCCAACCTAGCAGTTCGAAAGCACGTCAAAGTGCAAGTAGATAAATAGGTACCGCTCCGGCGGGAAGGTAAACGGCGTTTCCATGCGCTGCTCTGGTTCGCCAGAAGCGGCTTAGTCATGCTGGCCACATGACCCGGAAGCTGTACGCCGGCTCCCTTTGCCAATAAAGCGAGATGAGCGCCGCAACCCCAGAGTCGGCCACGACTGGACCTAATGGTCAGGGGTCCCTTTACTTTACACATGTCTACACTGTAACATTGGGCCTGAACACTTCATCTTAGCATAGGTTTAGGTTGATGGAATGCCCACTCCTTCCATCATCAAACTGTTCTATCAAGAAGCCTCCCTAACGAGCAACCAAAGTCTCCCCTGCTCTAACTTGTCTAATAGATCTAGGTCTTTCCACTAGTATGTATCAGGGATTCTCGCTGCCTACTTAACGAAGGGGAACTAATTTTGCAGTTCCTGTTGCCTGAAAAACTGGGAGCAAAAAATATTTGTCAATATATTGCAAATTACCACACAGGGCCCCTCCAAGCTGGAGCTTTGTTGACAATAATATTCTGGACACAATTAATACTGCGCAGGTAGTGATTTGTTCTACTTTGTGTGTTCAGCGATGCTTCCCGGTCCAATCTCGCTGCTGATGTTCAGAGGGGTTATATAGTGCAACAGAAGCGAAACAAAAATAAAGCAGAACATTTCTGGTATAAAAAGTTATGGGATTTCAGCATAAAGTTAGGGGATATGCACTGGCTGGAAATGAAGCAGTGTGACCACTGTGAAAATGGGAAAGTATATGGCAAACCATAATGAATATGCAATAAAAAGCACATATGGAGGAACTCTTAGTCTGCAAGTAGATCCTGATCTGCTTTCTGACCACGCCTGGCGCCTGCTTTAGAAGAACCCAACTTTATGGTGTATATCTAGTGTGTGTGAATGTATGAATATATCCCACCATTCACCAAAAGGTCCCAGGTCAGAATACAGGGTTACTCATATAAAACCATGATTATAACAGTAAAGTGTGTGTGTGTGTGTGTGTGTGTGTGTGTGTGTGTGACAATTCCAAATAATACCTGTTACGCTGTCAGTACAAGTTCATAAGAGTAGGTTGAGTGCTGACCAGCAAAATTTAATTTTAGATTCACATCAATACCGCTTGAAAACAGGTTTATGCAAACAAATGTATGTGTCACTTTCTGATTTATTGTTCCTTCTAATGTGGTATGGCATCTGGCACTTTTTCACAAATGTGAGATGAGTTGATGTCAAAGATGAGGCAGAAAATTCATACAGAAAGTAGTGGCACATGTTTTGCCTTAAAATACCACAATTAGCATGTTTGGTGCTCATAGTAATTCTCCGTGCCACTACAGCACTATAGAAAGGTCAAGGAGTTTCACATAATTCTCCTATCATCCTTACATCCACCCTGTAAGGTTGGCATAATTACCCCCGGGTTGCAAAAGGAGATTGAGCAAGAAGCTGACTTGCCTATGGCTATCTAGCGAGTTTACTCGGCCCAGTATACCTGAAGGAGCATCTCCACCCCCATCATTCTGCCCGGACGCTGAGGTCCAGTGCCGAGGGCCTTCTGGTGGTTCCCTCATTGCGAGAAGCAAAGCTACAGGGAACCAGGCAGAGGGCCTTCTTGGTAGTGGCGCCCGCCCTGTGGAACGCCCTCCCATCAGATATCAAAGAGATAAACAACTACTTGACATTCAGAAGACATCTGAAGGCAGCCCTGTTCAGGGAATTTTTTAATGTGTGGCATTTTAGTGTATTTTTGGTCTCTGTTGGAAGCTGCCCAGAGTGGCTGGGGAAACACAGCCAGATGGGCGGGGTACAAATAATAAATTATTATTATTATTATTATTACTACTACTACTATTACTGTATGAGCAAGGTGAGATTTGGTTGTGTTGTGTGCCCCTCTCCCTACTCACTGCTTCATAAGCTGGAACTAAATCATCCCTTTTTCAGTGTGGTACAAGAGAGTGCCTGTAGCTGAAGAGCCTGGCACTGAATCAGGCCAGTAGCCCATCTAGTCCAGCATCCTGGTCTCGCAGTGGCCAGCTAGATGCCTATGGGAATGTCACAAACAGGACCTGAACTGCAACAGCTCTGGTAAGCTTGGCCCACTCTTTCCTCCAAATGTGTCCCTCCTCGTAGGAGCATAAAATATGTGGAAGCGAGTGGATTTGCACTGTGAAAACCCAAGCAGACTGCACAGAGTTCCAGAAGCATCTTCTCAAAGTATAAAAGGCTCTCCCCCCATGTGTGATTCCCAGCAACACTGGAGTCTGACAAGATGGTGATTGTAGGCTGACTAATCCAGCCCCATCTGCACTATACTTTTAAAGCAGTATCATACCACTTTAAACAGTTGTGACTTCCACTGAAGAATCCTGTGACTTGCAGTTTGCTGAAGACACTGGGAATTATTCCCCGAGAATTGTTCACAATGCCCAGAGTGGTTTTAACAATCAGCCCCTCTTCCCACTGGGTATTTTAACTCTCAGGGGTGAACAAGCATCTCCTAAGAACTCTCAGTACCCTTAATAAAGGATTCTTTGAAGGAAGATTTGACTGTATAAAGTTGTACGACAGTAAGAGCCAACCTAATTTTGCTTGTTTGCTTTTTACTCACTCCCCACCCTTCTTTGTCTACCCTGATGGAGAATTTTGGAAAGCTCAAAAGTGTGCTTGGCATTTTCGTGACATTTTGGTCGGTTCTAATATAGATACTGCCCAACTGTGGGTTTGGGAGTTCTTTTCCATATGGAGACTGGTTTCGGTTTTGACAGATTAGCATGTCTCCCACCCAGCCCAACAAGCTAACCTAGCAATTGTTCCCCACAAAATGTCACTACTTATTTCTGTTGGCGCTGCACAGAGTTATGTCCACAGACTCTAAGATCAAAGAATTTCACATCACTTTCATTAGTGCCACATTTGGCTTTCCTGGTCGTGGGTCCCCCCCCCCTTTCTCTTTTCTCTTCGTTGATGGTTGAGTTGAGGTAAATGACTGTTTCTGTGTGAGACCCCCTGACGAAACATCATGTTAAAATGAGGCCAGTTATCTTGCCAAATGTTTGCATTGCTTTGCATCAAGCATGACTCCCTCCTGTGCCAGAAATAATCTTACATGGCATTAATCAGATTTGCCGAGCAATTGAAGCAATAATTCCTCTCTCAGCACAGATTTAACTGGATTTTAAAACTCCTGCCATGCAGGAAACATTGCCTGGTTAAGCCGATGCATCCTGTTGGGGGGAGATGCACACTAAATAAAAGTTCTAAATTATGAACAACAAAAGAAGTGAACATTTTTTCTAAATTGCCTCTTGCAGAAAGCTGGAAGACTGTGGGGCCCTCCACAACGGTGTGTTTTTGTGGGTATATGCTGCCATAAGAGTGCCTAAGTGATGGTTCTATACTAGACTGTCCATACATTATTCTGGTTTATTGTTCTGTAATGCTTCCCCCGTGTTATTGTGTTACGGCCTACTGGGTTGCTGTTGTTTTATCCTGCTTTTGTTGCACTGTAACATCCACGAAGTGTGGTGGGGAGTCCGTACTGCAGAGCACAAGGAGGGTTTTTAAAAGCCCCCTTCTGCAACCCCTCTCCCAAGCTGCTATTAACCCTAGCTAGGAAACTTCCAGTTGTCTTTGTCCATGGAGTTTTCTTGGCAGGGATACTGGAGTGGCTTGCCGGTTCCTGCTCCAGGTGGATCACATTTGGTCAAAACTCTCCACTATGACCTGTCCATCTTGGGTGGCCCTGCACGGCATAGCTCATTGCTTCTCCGAGTTATTCAAGCCCCCTCGCCACGGCAAGGCAGTGATCCATGAAGGGGTAAGATTGAGGAAAGATTGAGGGCCCCAGAAGAAGGGAATGACAGAGGACGATATGGTTGGACAGTGTTCTCGAAGCTCCCAGCATGAGTTTGACCAAACTGTGAGAGGCAGTGGAAGACAGGAGTGCCTGGTGTGCTCTGGTCCATGGGGTCACGAAGAGTCAGACACGACTAAATGACTAAACAACAACAACAGGAAATTTCCAGAGCTGCCGATCAGTTTCCATCAGGGTCATGGCAGAACAAATGGGTTAAACCCCATCCCTACACACTGACACACTGTAGTTTCAGTCCTGATTAAGGCTGTTCCTCCTGACAGCTAAACATGTTAAAAATAAGGAGTGGGGAAAGTTTTTCAGTGTGGAGGGGGGGTCACTATACCTTAGGGGAAAGTTATTGCCGGGTGCATTCCAAAAGTGAGCAGGGCCAGGCAGTTACACAATACTTTACAACACACACCTCTTAACACACAACACACACTTGATGCACTGTCACAGACACACAAAGACTATGACCTCCCTCTACACCCCCCAAACAGGTTCCCCCCACTCTTCAGCTGATCTGCATTGATCAGCTAAGGAGAGAGTTGCTTTCATCCCCTTTGCCAACATACCACAGGGATCTACGGGATCATCTGAGGAGTAGGGAGGTCTCAGTTTTCATCCCCATCCTGGAAAGCGCCCAATGGAGTGCTGCAATTGGAAGGAAACCAGTCTACAGGGTTGTTGCTTTATCACCATTAAAAGAAAGAAAACGGAAGAGGCTGTTAGGTTAGCTGAAAGGGCTTCATGGGCCAGATCTGGTCTGCAGCCATATACCTCCACCCAACATTAAGCACAAATACATATTTAAGCTCACAGCTGTTCACAGATCCCAGCAGCTCCTGACACAAAGCTAGCTACGAGCAGGTAGGGTGGTTTTTTGGGGGGGAGGGGGAGAGAACTCTACTTCGATAGAGGTTTCTAAAACCATGCATAGTGTGAAGACAGTGGATAGAGGGAGAAATTTACAGTAAAAGCCTCCCTTGAAAGAGGAAAAACCTTGTCTAATAACTAGGAAGGAAAGTGAGGAAGCAACTCAGAACCAAATAAGTAAAACTAAATTGTAGACAATTAGAATTGAGGAATGCCTTATACAAGAACAGTACGTCCAACTAGAGCAGGAAGCCCTCTTATACCCTCTTCTGGTCAAGAAGGGTCCACTAGGTGGGTGAAGTCAGTCCCAGGTTTGAGGATATTTCACCAAGTACCACCTGCAGTTTTGTGGCTCACCACATGAGGCAGCTGTTTACATATCTCAGACAAGTTACTAGATACGACTTTTTTTTTTACTTTAGGGAGGGAGACAGCCAAATGGAAAAGTGATAAAGGTTTCTAAAATTGTGCACAGTGTGTGAAGTAGATAGATAGAAACACTTCTCCCTCTCTTGGAATATTAGAAATTGGAAGTACCCGTGAGATTCACTGACAGTAGCTTCTTTGGTGGCAAAATACTCTTCACTTTGAGTATTCATTGTGTAGGATTCTTTGCCACTGGGTGCCACTGGGTCAAGAGCTTAGATGGCTGTTACAGAAGATTAGAGCAAAACCCTGCTCATAGGGAGGTCAACAGCCCTCTCCTGCTATTGTTCCCCTGCAAAAACACTCAGAAGCAAATGGCTGAACTAGAATTTATTTTAAAAATTACTAGAATTTATTCTCTGCCATCCCAGCTCTCTAAATTAGCATAGCAAAGCCAGGAAGATTGTGATCACTACTAATACCTCTGCTGTGACGGATCGTCACCGTTCTTATCTTTTATACACTTGAGCTTTGGTTAAAAAGGCCACAGACTATCTCTCTCTCTCCATTGCATGGCCTTCTAACCCTACTGTTTACATTTTTTATCCTTCAAATGTGCGCATGAGCGCTAGACGATAACACATCATGAGTCTGACAAAGCCAACAGAAGATTACGCCACAATACATGGTTAGTCATAAAGATGCTGCCTGCAAGATTCTTTTTTGATGCGACAACAACCTTGCACCGTTGCGTGCCACTATGAGGTGTTGGTGGACAATCCTACAGGTACTCGTAGGAGTGCCTTGCTATGGTTCTCTTCATTCCAGGCTGGGTGGCCTCAGAGTATTTTGATGAGTGGCTGGAGTGGTTAAAGTGTCAGAGTAGGACCCGGGAGACCAGGGTTTGAGTCTCTACTCAGCCATGAAGCTCACTGGGTGGCCTTGGGCTTTTACCTCACAGAGTTGTTGAAGGCTCTGTTGTCTCCTCCTCCCACGCAGGTCTCAGTAACGCACACTAGGTTGGCTCCCTCATTCAGTATCCAATTATGGATCCGTAAGGACTCGTTGTGAACCAACCTGGCAGTGCACTGCCAGACTGTTGACTACAGAGGCAGAACAACTGAATCACAGGAAGGGTGAGGGTTAATAAGTAGACACCTGACCCCTGTCCTTCCTTTGTAACTGCCTGCTCACCCACACACCATATTACGCCAGTCCTGTAACTGCCTGAATTAAAGCACCCTCTTGACAAGATCTCTCTCTCTCACCAAGGAGGGTCCATCAAATTCACACACACCATGCTCTCATAGCACTCACATAAATGCAAATTCAAACAAAGAGAAAAGGGTAGTGTCCTCACTACAGACCCCAAGGATCCCCTTCCTGTGTTATCCTGCTGCACTGCAAGTCCTTATTAAGTAGCTAAAAGGTAAAGGGGTCCCTGACCATTAGGTCCAGTCGTGGCTGACTCTGGAGTTGCGGCGCTCATCTCGCTTTATTGGCTGAGGGAGCTGGCGTACAGCTTCCAGGTCATGTGGCCAGCATGACTAAGCTGCTTCTGGCGAACCAGAGCAGTGCACGGAAACGCTGTTTACCTTCCTGCTGGAGTGGTACCTATTTATCTACTTGCACTTTGACGTGCTTTCAAACTGCTAGGTTGGCAGGAGCAGGGACTGAGCAGCAGGAGCTCGCCCTGTCGCAGGGATTCGAACCACCGACCTTCTGATCGGCAAGTCCTAGGCTCTGTGGTTTAACCCACAGCGCCACCCATGTCCCTTAAGTAGCTAG
The DNA here is from genome assembly GCF_964106915.1 of Podarcis gaigeae. Taxonomy (NCBI): domain Eukaryota; kingdom Metazoa; phylum Chordata; class Lepidosauria; order Squamata; family Lacertidae; genus Podarcis; species Podarcis gaigeae. The sequence goes on along the minus strand of NC_139680.1, from coordinate 104,935,605 downwards.
ATGGCAGCAAATGAGCCACAGGCACTGCTGCTGCCTCTCCTCCTCCTTGTGGATCCTGCCAAGACCCAGGGATGCAAAGGTTGTAGGGCAGCCAGGGAAAGGGTGGGCAGGTCTTTCCCAACTTCCATGCTCCTTATATGTTGTTATCGGTTGTGTTTTGATGTGTTTCCAGCTGCTTTGAGAAGGATAGCCCTGAAAGGTGGCTACACATGCTGGAATTAAAAAAAAAAACACCCCCCACAACCTCAAGGGGTAGACTGCTGCTGTTACGTACTCTATATAGAACAACCACTGCTTGACTGTTTTTTGATCCAGTTCCAAGCAGATAAGCTGCAATGCAGTTTTCTTCCAACTTTCATATTCATCTAGATCGACTACAATATCCAATAGGGTTTTGCATTCTGAGTTAGTGGCGCTCCTTTATCCAGTTTTTCATTCTGCAAATGATTTATGCAAGCTTAACTTTACACACTGTGAAGAACCCTATTGGTTTCAGAGGAGCTTACTCACAGCATGAGACATTAGCCGAACGCATAAATCATTGCAGAAGAGTGCTCTTTGAGGCCTATTTTCATTAGTATATATATTTTTGAACAGCAAATGCAAGGAATCGAAACTTGGAATTAGCAGCTAGTAAAACTTCCTTTCCAGGATCCAACTGCTTTCGTGAGGCATTCCATGGCACTACCTTGTGTTTTTGTGTCACACTGTTAACATTCCTAGCACTGATGTGGTGCTATAATTTAGTGCTTTTAATTGGGCAAACATTACCAGTCAGGACCATATTTCAGAAATATAGCATTAACAAAAATGTTCAACATCTGTGTTTTTATAGGAATGTTTACCTACCTTAGAGTCAGTGGTGGGAGACCAGAAAAGGGATAATAAGTCAGGATTTTTGTCAAGTTTCATGCGCCGGTCAACATTTGCACAGTAGTCCGCAGTGAGGTGTTGAAAAGCAAGTTGTTAACCGGTGATAAGAATTCCACATTTGTTGTTTTCTTAAACAATGGTCACCTTTCTTTACAGTTAGTTTTATCACCATAGCCATATATTTGAATTTCAGCAAAAGGGGGGAGGGTGGAACTGTGTACCCCGTATGCTGTACCAACCAATTTATAATGAGATTAACATCTTGGTCCTTTAAATGCTTTTGCAGCAGTTGTGCAAATACTGGCGTATGCCTCTCCAGTTTACAGATGCATCTTGTTTTTATGGGCCTGGCTACTCATTTGCTTCTCCCCAAACTCAGGTTCTGATGTAGCCTGGCATTTAATGGTGAACAAATATGAGGGGACATAAAGTTGTTAAGTTTCCTTTTTGACGTGGTGCTTCTGTGTCTTTTAACAGCCTGACACCCAGAAATCAAGCAGGTGTATCTTTTCCAGACGTGCATATTTATATGTTGTTACAATAACATAACATTATATTATATCACTGTATATTATATTACTGTATTATATTATATTATATTGTTATGTTATGTTATGTTATGTTATGTTTTATGTTATGTTGTTATGTTATGTTTATGTTTTATGCTATGTTATTCTTACTTTGTATAATCATAGAATCATATCATAGAATTGTAGAGTTGGAAGGGACCACGAAGGCATTCTCTGTGGCAGTCCCTAATTTGTTGAATTCCCTCCCCGCAGGGATGTTTGGCACCTTCGTTAAATATTGTCCATTGTTATGCTGAAGATGCACCTCTTTACCCCATGCTTTGATGTTTGCTTGCTCTATCTATCTATCTATCTATCTATCTATCTATCTATCTATCTATCATCTATCTATCTATCTATCTATCTATCTATCTATCTATCATCTATCTATCATCTGTCTATCTATCTACCATCTATCTATCATCTATCTATCTATAGAACACATTCTACTTGTGACTGTAACTTGTTTGAAATTTTTTAATGCTGTTGTTGTAACCTACTCTGGGACATTCTGATGACAACAACAAATCACCACCTTTTCTCTTTGCCTTGCAACTTTAGACATTATTATTACTTAATGTATACTCACATAAAGGCTGCCTGACAATACAAGAAGACTAGCCCCTGCCTTAAGGAACTTACAATCTAAAATTCAATACAGGCGAAAAAACAACAGAGGAAGAGGAAAATTTATTCTGAAAAACTTTCACTGCCCACTGTTGATTTAATAGTCACTCAAACAACAACTGATGTCATATTTTGGGGTTTACTAATGTTGGGTGTGTGTCCTACCAGTTTTTTTAGAAAGTTTTTTTTTAAAAAAACTTTAATTTGTATGTCACTTTGGGCACGCCAGTAAGGAAAAAGTGAGTCTTAAATCATAGAAATAAATGAAAATACATTTCCCAGAAACCAATTCAGCTTATCTTTACAATGGCAGGGACAAATGAAATAAACCCAGTCTTTTCCTTAGTCTTATGTTAATTGGTTTCTTTCCTATTGTTGCACCGGTGACAATGCTGAACTTTATCTGTAGGATCAGTCTCCAGAAGAAGAAGAAGAAGAAGAGGAAGAAAATTGCTGATGGGTCTGTTTACTTGAATACAGGGATGGATGCAGTCCCAGGAGGCACCAAAATAATGCTGCAAATGGAGCAGAGCTTGTGTAGCTGATACCTTGGAGGCCTGTTGTAATAAATGCCCAGCTCTCTTGGGAATCAGGGAAGACAAAGCAGCATGCAGCATAGGCATCTGTGTGTGAATTTTCTCAGTGTACCTAGAGTCCATTGCAGTCATGTGAGCTTTGTTCGCTGGCCCTTTTCTCTTTTCAGTTGTCAATATTAGCACCAGAAGTGACTTCTGACTTCATGGGAACCAGGAGGGGGAGAGGGGTGAGTCATTGCTCTTTTAAGCCACATAAGCGCTCTCTCATGGCATGGCTTTTAAAAGCAACACAAAGAATTGGATCTATATGGGTTCATCCCAGCCAGATGCTGAATTCCTTATGGGAGAAGCTGACCGTGCTCCATTCCCACACAAATCAATGAATGAGCCTCACCATGGGATGCAGAATCCGAGCTCTCCCCTGCCCAACACACACACACACACACACAAAATAACCACTCACTTGGCACATGACAAAAACAACCATGCAAAAAATAATGATGATGATGTTATACTTCGGTACTTTCTGAAATCTGCAAACGGCAAAACAGTCCTTGCAAAAATCCAGCACAGAAAACATAGCACAAAGGAGGCAATTATTGCAATGTGTATTTCTTAAAATTAATGTGACCTGTAGAAAGGTGTCAGCAAAAGTACGTGCATCTTTGGAAAGAGAGAAAGGCACTTGTAAAAGTGCAAGGTCCTGCAGCTTTAGAAGCACGGGCATCCTGCCAGGAAAAAAACAACCCCCAAGGTGCCAGTGGAGAGCCAGTGTGGTGTAGTGGTTAGAGAGCAGGGAGACCAGTGTTCAATTTTCCACTTGACTACAATGCTCACTGGGCCACTCACTGTCTCTTGGCCTAACCTACCTCATGGGGTTGTTGCTGTTGTGGGGGGGGGGTTTAACATGAAGAAAAAAACCATGTACCCCACCTTGAGACCCTTGGAGGAGAGGTGAGAAGTGAAGGGAAATGAACTTAAAAAAGTAACTGATGCACAGTGCAATCCAATGGATAGTTACTCAAAAGTTGTAAATGCCATTGGATGGGATTACTAACTAATCCCACTAGCAAAATACTTCACAAGGACTTAACTGTGATTCCCGTATTGCGGGGATTGGACTCGATGACCATTGGGGTCCCTTCCAACTCCACAATTCTATGATTTTATTACTTTTGCAGCCACAACATGGCTTTCTCCCCACCCTTGTGTGCATGAAAAATTGGCTCTGGGGGGTCAAGAGAATCCCCAGCACTCAAGGGCGGGAGGTGTGGTGGGGGATGTTTTACTTGACAAGCTGAAAAGCTTCTGCTGTTGGAACGATTGCCATAGGGCTATGACACAGGGCTACAATTCTTCCCATTGTAGCTAATGGTGTGGCTTCCTGGTACGGTAAGTGTGTTTAGGATTTTAGCCTTACTGTGTATATATGCTGTCAATGGCAAGAACAGGGGTGGCAGAGATTCTCACCACCACCCCTACTCAGTTCCAAATACTGAAGCTGACCTGCACATCGGTGGAAACTCACTTCAACACTCTGTAGCTGAGTGTCCTGCAGAACACCTGAGTGCAGCAGATGAGTTCAGAGATTGCAGGGCATGTCATGCGGCACACCCAGTTCCAACACCTCACTGTTGCTCATCCGTATCTTCTGCCTGAGGGCAGCTGCCTCACTCTGCCAGTCATGGGGAAAGCCCTATTTCATCAGATGCACTTGATGTTCTCCTCCTGAAAAGCAACATGGGTTACCTCAATACAAAAGTGAAGAAAAGCCAGCAAGAATAGAATGTAGTCCTCAAATCAGCTTGGTATATTAACACAGCAGCTTAAGAACTCAAAAGGAAGACATCATCAATAACATTTGTAGGCTTCTCCCTGCCCAAGTCCCCAAACAGCAGGAAACCCCAGGAGTGACACAACTGGGTTTCGTTTCCTTTGGATAGGGTGGCCATTCACAGTGCCACAAAAGAGAACAATGATTTGCATCAAATTTGCTAGTGTATAGGTATAGATGCAGTTTTAGAAGCAATTGCTATAATTTAAATAGAGATACATCTCAACATAGTGGGGGAAACTGAACAAGCGACCTGTGTGCCTGGCTCAGTCTGCTGTGCAGGTAATGTCCAGGCCCCTGTTATTTTCTTGTGGTTCTTTATCTTAAGGCAATACTTGAATTTCAAGTGGATGACCCCTTCAGATAGAGCAGTATTTCCTAAACTTGGGTCTCCAGCTGTTTTTGGACTACAACTCCCATCATCCCTAGCTAGCAGGACCAGTGGTCAGGGATGATGGGAATTGTAGTCCCAAAAAACAGCGGGAGACCCAAGTTTGGGAAACACTGAGATAGGGAATTGCCTTCTGGCAACCCTTAAAGAAATAAATAATAAACATGCATAGGATTATCCTGAAAAGCACTGAATGTTGGGCATAGGTTTCTCCTGTGCCACATTATACATTTTTGCAGGGTCAAAAGGGACTTTGTTTCTGGTTGAGTGCAATAGTGCTGGTTAGTGGCAGTGGCGTAGTGTGGGGGGTGCAGGGGGGGCCAGCCGCACCGGGGTGCAACATCTGGGGGTTAGGGGGCGCAAATCCACGGGTTAGGGGGCGCAAATTACTTACCTTGCCCCGGGTGCTGACAACCCACGCTATGCCACTGGTTAGTGGCATCCTAGAAAGCAGAATGAAGGCAGTTATGACAGGCTTTTAGAGAAACTTGAGCAAGCAATCCAGTGTGACTCAGGATTGTTGGGAACAAATGCTTACTAATGAGTCTGTAGCAACTCCCAATTGGGGATTTCACAGAGGAAGAAGGTTTGAAGGGGATTTCAGCTTTCTCATCTTTCTCATTCAGACTCATAGAGACCCCCCCTTTCATCTTAATTCCTGCAATACTGAAAACATTTATCCAACTTGTTCCTCAAATCCTAACGACCTGAAACTGAAAGAAATGGCAAAATCTGAGTGAACACAGATCAGATTGAAAGGCCATTTTCTCATCAGAGAGGATGTGTTCCAAACTGAGATTAATTCATCTACTGGCATCTTGGAACATTGTAACAAATCAGCTAGGAAAACCGGAAACATAATTTAGCCCATTTCACATTTTAGTAGCAAGGCAAATAAATGTCATTCATGGTAAAACAAGCTTCAGAGCAATGTTCCAATTATATATTCAATTTAAATTGCAAAAAAATCCCAATGTATTTTAATTTGTTGTTTTTAAATTGGGGTGTATAGGGTGTTAGGGGATGGGTAGTATCTTTGATGAGGGTCCCCCACACTCTCGTCTGTGGCTCCTAGAAGCTGTTAGCATGCAACAGCAGTCATACCCCAGGAACAGCTTTGATTGGCTTGTTAAACCAGGTAAGGGTAGCTGATGGATCTCAAACCCTTGGTAAGTTAGGGGATTCCCCTGCATGTGAAGACAGACTGGCAGACTGAGCAGACATGGTCAATACTGGGTCCAACTGTCAAAAAGGTGGTTTCTACATGAGCTGTAGAGGGAAATGAGGAGCAGATAGGGCTTGTCAACCTCGGAAGGCAGCCCATGTAGATGGAAAACTCTGATCCTAAACCTCCACTGCCTTACAGCTATACAGTGGTACCTCGGGTTACATACGCTTCAGGTTACATACGCTTTAGGTTACACATTCCGCTAACCCAGAAATAGTGCTCCAGGTTAAGAACTTTGCTTCAGGATGAGAACAGAAATCGGGCTCCGGTGGCAGTAGGAGGCCCCATTAGCTAAAGTGGTGCTTCAGGTTCAGAACAGTTTCAGGTTAAGTACGGACCTCCGAAACAAATTAAGTACTTAACCTGAGGTACCACTGTATTCATTTGTGAAAAAGGCTTCAGGAATAAACCCCAAGGAACAATCCATACCCACTGCCTTGCGGAACATCTTCAGGAAAAGAAAAGGCTAAGGCAGGGGTAGGCAACCTAAGGCCCGTGGGCCACAAGCCCTGGCCCACGTGGGTCGTTTAACCAGCCCACGAGCCGCCCCCCCCCAAACTGAGCTGCCTGCTTGGTGAGTCCCTGCGCGCTGCACTAAACCGGTGCAGCGTGTCACGGGGACTTGCTTCCACGGTTCTAGAAATTACGTCTGGGCGTGCGCAGATGCCGGAAATTGCATCTGTGCAGACGCCGAAAATCACAGGCGCACGCACAATCCGGCCCACAGAGGGATCTCCGCCGCTAGAGTGAACCGACCAAGGCGAGGTAAACCGTGCCAACCCCTGGGCTAAGGAGTAAACCCTGCATACATCTGAAGTGGAGTCCTTAAGGTGGTTGGATGGCAGCTACTACTGCAGCCGAGCTGGTGCTAAATGTATAGCACTGCTTTTCTTTGGACCACATCAGCAAGGCTGAAAGGAGGCAGGCAGCCCAGGACCTCCATATACACTGCCCAGATTTGCACCTCAGAGAAGTCACTTTGGTGACGAAAATGCAACAAACTTTTACATATCTCACAATAGCTAGGGGTATAGGTGCTTATGGGAAATAATCTTTCAAGTTCTGAACATCAGACGGGGAAATGAAGGCCATTTTGTTTTCCATAAATGTCATCTTAGCCCACATGTCTGTACCTCTAGAATTCATATTGAGTCCCCCTTCCACAGCCACTGCTCAGCTGTAGTAGCAAAGAGGTGCAGCGTACAATTCCACATGCCTGAAAAGTGGTCGCCAGGTCTATTCCAGTTGTAGTTTGTACATTAACTTTGATACAGGTTGTGTTTGAAAAGCAAGTAGCATTATTTACTCTCATACTGTCTCATTCTGAAGAAGGGCATGGATTTATGTACTGTTCCCCAACTCTTTATATAGTGGAATATCTTCCTCACTTTCCCCCACTCTACAAGGACCATATTTGGTGAAGGGATGTGTGGCATGATAACTCGGGATTTCTCCTTCACTCTGTTTTCTATACAGTATGTAGGCCTGCTCTCTAAGGTGGACAAATAGCTCCCTAGGAAAGGGCAGAATGGGCTCTACCCGAGTGAACATAAGAAGCATAGATTTTGGATCAGACCAAAAGTCTATTTAGTTCCGCATTCTGTTATTACAGTGGCCAACAACCGTCATAGCCTTCAATTTCTGTTCCCCAATGACTGGTATTACTAGAGGCATACTAGTGATATTTGCATTCACAAAAGTTAAGGAATATGTTTGGTATCCGTCTGCCTTGGGAGGCAAAGGAGGAGTGCGGGTGAGGTCAAACCATTAAGAGTTACAGCGCCTGCTGTGGCTGTAGAGACCGATACAGGAAAGACATGTTTTGTTGCACCTGGGGCCGATGAAGGTGCTCGGTTGTGCTGATTTCTCTGAAAATGTGTTCTAAATCCTGCTTTATATCCAAAGCATAGCTCTGCTGAAACAAGTTTAAGAACAAATATAGCCTCAGCCTTCAACCAGCTAAACCTCTAAACTGTAGGCCATTCAAATTAGATACAAATTACTATTATATTATATAAATTATTTCTGTGTGTATATATATATATATATTAGTTGTCTTGTTAGTGCAGTATTTAGTGTGTACAACATCTATTATACTTGAGATGATACTCTATCTTGGTTTTAAACATTTTTGACTAAAATATTTTGTTAAGGATTAACAGATTTCTTCAGAAGTCAGTTGTAAACATTATGGTTTTTTTGAAAAGTTGTCCATTTACTAATAAAGGAATCTCTGTGTCTTATCCTTTCATGAACCAGTTGTTTGCTTCTGGTTACGGCATGATACATGTTCAAATTATGGAACAGATTGTAGATAGGTGAAGGGAGATCATCAAGGTGGGTGGTAGGTGACTACCATGTAGCCTAGTGAGAAGAACCAACAGTAAGATTATAGAGAGCATTGTCAGCGGAATTGGTTTCAAGAGGACAGGACTTCCCCCCCCCAGTGAGTGTGAAGCAAGGGATGGAATTAACAGAAATGTGTCTGGTTAGAATCATACGGGTATCAGTGGCATGCACAATGTGGGTGGATCTCAAGGGACCATCTGCCTGAGCCATGTTCTAGAAGTCATCAGTTTAATCAGGACCGCAAAAGCTGATTCTGAAGCCAAAAAACATACATATTCAGAAATATCACATGGTGTGGTCTTCACATGACTATTGTGAATAAGCAATCACACTTGACTGCCCCCACTACTTGGGGAAAATATCACTGCCTATAGAAAATCTGTTCAGTCTGAAGAGTTGATGGTATATAGTTAATGACAAATTGGGTATGATACCAAATGTGGGTTAAAGTGGCTATGTTTATTTGATGACCTTTTTGGGGGGAGGGGTGCCATGTTTGCCCCCCCCCCCGCTCTTCCCCTTTGTCTTCTATGATTTGGGTTATATGCAGGTGTTTTACCCAATGGGTTTCTTTTCTTTTTTTGATGGGGTGGTGGCTCCGAGCATCACCCGTTTTTCTTCTGGGAAATGGGTATTTGGCCGAGAATATGGATTTCCAAAATAGTTGGGGCTCTCTGCCTTTATCTAATACATTGCCTTCAGATGCAGCGGAGGATGCTGCCCCATCCCTAGTGTTGAAAGGAGAGCAAACGGGGCCTGTTTGCTCAGCTTTTGTAAAGAAATAGAAGCGGTGGACCATCTTGTCACTTGCCTCAGGCAGAAAAAATGTCAGGCCAGCAACAAAATGCGGAGGACCACAAGCCAATCCCGGCACTTGTCAGCTCTGTTAAAAACCATTGTCTTGGAGTCTGAGCATCTATCTTCCACATGTTTTTGCCAAACCTCCTTCTTGCTTCTGAACATCTCACACCCCCTTCTGTTTCAAATTAAGCAGTCCAGAATAACTACCACCCACTCGGGTTTCATACTCAGCTTGCCTTCACATCTGAGCCTTCCTTCCCCTAAAACAGATTATGTGCGCTTTGGGAGGAGAGAGTTAAGAATACAAAATAAAATAAATAAATAAAATAAAAAATAAAAGCACCTGACGGCAGACGGAACGGCGTTTCTGTTTGCTTTTGAAAGAGAAACTTCACCCCTGTTAAAGGCACCTTAACGAGTCGCGCTTTGCCACGGTCTCATCAGGCTCTTGGCTGTAGGAGGCGAAAGGGCCGCGGCGAAACTCTGCTTGGTTTCGAAACCAGCGAACTGCTTCTCGTTCGCGCCGACTGCCTGAGGGAAAGAAAGAAAGATTCGCCGCCGCCGCCACCGTCCGTGGAGCCGGCGCGCGGGGTTGTTGTGCAAGAGTTTCCCGCTAACTTCCACCAACTTCCTCCCGAGCCTGGCAGTGGACGAAGTTGTTGTCATCGACGCAACGCCGGCTTCTTATCAGTTCTGCATGCCGGCTGTCTTAAATATATATTTCTATATCTATATATCTCCGGCCTCCCTCAGGCGCGCGGGCGGCTCCGCCCTCAGGTGATTGGCGCCAGAAGAAGCCTCCCGCGCAGCAGCGAGAGCGGGAGGCCGACCTGGAAGCCCCAAGGCGCCTTTTTCCTCCCTTCAGGCGCGCGCGGCGTGGGCAGGCAGCAGCCGCAGGCAAGTGGCGGGGAGTCCCGGCGGCGCCCAAAGGCCGGCTTCGGGTCTTCTCCTTAACCGCGGTCTTGGGAGAATGCCAGAGGAGGAGGAGAAGGGCCGCCCGGCAGCCTTACCTCGTCCCGTCCCTCTCCCGCATTTCTACTCGGCTGCGCGGCCTCCTGGCGCCTCACGCTGGGCCGGGCGGCAGCCCGTTTAGAAATAAGGCCGGGCGTGAGGAAAACGCACCTCGAGAAATCGGTGCTGTTTAAAAACGGGCAGAGGTTGGTGACGCCGAGGCGAGCGGCGCCGGGAGATGATGTAAATAATAATAATGATGATGATGATGATGATGATGATGTATTTAAAAGTGTGGCAAGCTGTAAAGCGGGGCGGGGAGGAAGAAAGGTGAAGAAAAGGTGAGAGAAAGGAGCGTTCCTGAAGTAAGGATGGGTCGTGGTTTTTGAGGTGTGGAAAAGACGGGTGGGGTGGTTATTTATTTATTCAAAGGCATTTGCACTTCTTTAAGCCGGCCTTGGGGTGGAAATGGTGGTGGTAGGTGGGAGCAAAGTATTTCATTTATTACTGTATTGTTAATATTGTATTTGAGTTTTTCAGTCCCAGGTATCAAAAGGCTTGGGGCCTTTCCTGCCTGCCTCTTATTTATCTGTCTGTCTGTCTGTCTGTCTGTCTGTCTATCTAAACACACTGAAATTTGTCTCCTACCAGGTAGCCTAGATGTAAAGTTGGGCTGTTATGACAAGGAAGGTGAGTATATTGATTAAATGGGACAGTAAGTGACCCTGAGGAGGAAGAAGGATTTAGAGGGTTGTGACATACTGAGTGGAGAGTGACGGAAGTGAAAGGGCCAGGCAGTTAAAGAAATACAAGAAACTTTATATTTGGTCCTAATGGGTGGGGGTAGGGGAAGGGGACCCTATTGGTGACACATATGTGCAAGTTTGGAACAGGCTCTATGGTGGTGGTTAGCTGGATTAAGGACCATGTTGGTGTGCAAGGATGTGGAAAGTTCAGGTCCTTCCAGGACAAGGTATGAGGGCACATGTCCAGTTTAGTTTCTTGATGGAAAGAGTGAAGGATATAAATGTACTAAATAAGAACCCTGGACTCCCTTCTCTACATTTATTAGAGCATCGGCTTCCTTCTCTCCACTTAGAACCTTAATATGGTATTAATTATATCCACTTGTTATATAATTTGATACGGTATATTACGCACTCCCTGCCCAGCATCAACACTGCACACACTGTCATTTCTCCCACTTTTCTGCTCTTGCACAACTGTCTCCTGTGCTATTTCATCTCAAGCCCCAGTCCTCTCAGGTGCTTACAACCTGACTATTTTTTATTTTTTAATAATCTGACTTTAAAAAAAACCAATTTAAATGAACCTTGGTTGTTGTTTTTTAAAGGCCTGCGTTATAATCGGTTGAGGGCACCAGAACTTAATAGTATTCCATAGCAGATCAGCACTGTGATTGTTTGGACAGGCAGCTAGCCAAAGATAGGTAGGCCAGTAAAAAAAGAAAGAAAAAAGGCCTGTTACCAATAAGGCATGCAAAACTTGGTTGCATTGTCACTGCTGCTGGTGCTTCCAGTTTGTGAAACAAGTGTAGGGTGTCATTTTTATATTTAACATTTCTATCCCTGCCCACTCGTCTTCCTAGAACCTTAAAGCAACACCATCTTGCAAGGCAGGTTAGCCTGAGAATTAGTGACTCACCTGAGACAAGTCAAGGTTTATAACTAAGAGTCAAATCAGGATTTCTCAAACTCAAAACTGAACAATGCTTTTTTTACACATTTTTTGCAAGGTTCTGGTTGATTTGAGCTATGGATAGGGGGTTACTTTGTGGAGGAATGGGAATGTGAATATTAGAACTCAAATTTGAGTCTTTGGAAGCATTTGGTGTAGTACAGTGTGAGAGCCAGTGTGGTGTAGTGGTTAAGAGCGGTAGTCTCGTAATCCTGGGGAACCAGGTTCGCGTCTCCGCTCCTCCACATGCAGCTGCTGGGTGACCTTGGGCCAGTCACACTTCCTTGAAGTCTCTCAGCCCCACTCACCTCACAGAGTGTTTGTTGTGGGGGAGGAAGGGAAAGGAGAATGTTAGCCGCTTGGAGACTCCTTAAAGGGAGTGAAAGGCGGGATATCAAATCCAAACTCTTCTTCTTCTTCTTCTACAAGGGCTGAAGAAGGCATGATGACTGCTTGGAGACAGTGTTTTGTGAGAATTGTGTGGTGAGGACAGGACGTTGTGGGAGCAGATCTGCAGTGCTGTGTGTATTTCATATTGTGTGCACAGAGAATGAGGTGACTCTAACATACTGAGGGACTTTACATGTACAGTACAGGAGAAGACATTTTGAAAGGAGAAATGAGGCATGTGCTACACTTGTAGCTTAAATGGGTTGGGCAGGGGCAAAAGTAGGCTTTATTTCACCTGGGTCAAAGACCCAGTTTGGCACCCTAAATGCACATTTGCATGCACACTACACAGGCTGGGACCCTCAATGCGCCCCTCTGAAGGCTTCACCCAGGCAAAAAACATGCCCCCCCCCCCCCACAGCTCTGGGTTGGGAGAGGAAATTGACAATTTATGGAGGCCAGGTGAACCTGAGGATGAGGATGCTAGCTGTAGAGGGAATGAAAAGGAACATCCTGTAGGGTTTTCTCTGGGTTTGATAGGTATGCCATTTCAACTGGAAGTTTTTGGGTGGGGAAGAGACTGGTTGACTGCTGTGGTTGTGAGAGGGCCTGTTTGCAGAAATGAGTGGATTGCTGACTGAATGGGGACAAAGTGTCTGTCTGGATAGGTTTGTTAATAATGGAGCAAGAATTTGTCGTGAGGATAGTGTGTGGCTGTGTGATGCTGGGGGTAAATTGTGTGTGTGTGTGTGTGTGTGTGTGTGTGAGAGAGAGAGAGAGAGAGAGAGAGAGAGAGAGAGAACGAACTGCGGGTATAGGGTGATATATAAATTTAATAAATAATAACAATATAATACACCAATCCATTAAGTTTGAGGATCTAGTAAGGCTGCCTGCTGTAAGGATGAATGGGGTGTGGGTGAGACAGTGTGTAATTTGTTGTGGGGGATGGAAAGAAAAAATATGGAAAAGGCTGGTGAAATGCCATAGCATGCCGTGAACGAGAGGAGCCTGGGCTTGGATTGGTAACAGATTCTTTTTCAAACCAGTGATCTGAGGGTGAGAGAACTGGGCGTGGATACTCCGGTTAAGGGAGTAAATAGCCTCTGGGTGTAGGTTTGTAGGGATGCTAAGCAGAAGCAGGACGGAGTCCAGTCTTCCGGGTGAAGCTCGGACGAGGTGGGGGAAGCCTCTCGATGCATCCGTGACTTTGCATCTGACTAAGCTTAAGCTTTATTCCTCGAAAAACTGGTGCCGCGGTAAATGCGTCGCCAGGTTTTCTCGGGTGTGTGTGGTGCGCGCGCGTGTTCCTTCCACATTCTTTGTAGGGTTCTCCCCACCCCATCCCCCGCCGTTTAAAAACAAAAGTGGAAAGTGGGTCGTCGGGCCAGGGCGTAAGAGCGGCTGCTGCTGCTCCTTGCAGCAGAACTACGTCTCGATCGTCACCACCACCACCAGTGCCGCGGCGGCGGCGGCTCCAGGAAGCTCCTGAGGACATGCGAGGAGGGAGGGAGACGAAGAGTGGGAGTGAGGGAGGCGGGCCGTGGCGCAGAGCAGGGTTGTGGCAGGCTGTGCGCGCGCGCCCACGCCTCTCCCTCCCTCTCTCTGGCCGAGTTTGTAAACACAACCCTCGCGCTGAGGTGGGCGGAGCGCGACCGCCCTGCCGCTCCGGATTGGCCTCGAATCCTCGGCGAATGTTTTTACAGTGGCGACTGGGCGGGCGCCTAGCCCTGTGTTTGGAGAAGCGGTCAGAGCGCGGCAGTGCCCTCCTGGCTGGCTGTGTTTTGTGCGTGCGGCGGGAGCAGCGGCAGCAGCAGCTGCAGCGGCGGAGAGCTTGTTCTCCCGGCGCGCGCGCGGCGTGTGTATATGTTTGTGCGCGTCGCCCTCTTCGCCTCTTCCTTCGCGGAGGAGGAGCGGGGTCAGCCTAGGGGAAGTTTCGGGTTTGCCTCGGGATGACTCAGACGCCATAAAGCGTAAGTAGCGGCCGGGGGATGGGTGCGTTTGCGAGTGTGTGTGTGTGGGATGGGCTTGTGGGCCGGGGTCTCTCGGTGTGCGTGCCTGTGTCTCCACCCCTTCTTCTTATCCCCTCCCCCTTTGTGTGTGTGCCCGTCTCTGGGTCTGTTATTCTCCTGCCTTGAGCTCGCTCTCCCTTTGTTGGGTTTCATAGCGGGAAGGGATTTGTCCTCCACGCTCCCGGTCGGGCTGCCGCCCGGTGTCGTTTCCCAGCGAGCACTCTTCAGACCGCGGAGAAGCGACTTGAGCTTGCAGTTGAATTTATTTTCAAGTCACAGCGCGGGTGTTGCCCCCACCTCCCTCTCTCCTGCTCCCCTCCCCCCAAAGCTCCTTCCCAGGCTTTGCCTTTGCATGGCTATTTTCCCCACTACTCCCCACCTTTTTGTTCCGTGCTTGTGATGGTTTTGCCTACTTTTTGTATGCGTGTCTTTAAATTGACATTTTTCTTCAACCTGTTGTTGGTTGCGTCTCAATCGGGCAACGATGGAGCGCTTAGTCAAGTCACGCTAGACATTTTGGAAAGAAAGTAAATAAAGGTGAGTTGGAGCGGGTGGTGGTGTCTCCTCTTGTCTCCCTGCCGGAGTGACCGACTGTGGTTCGTTTCTTGCTGTTCCCTTTTGCCATCGACCGAAACAAAATGTAAATAAGAGTCTCCGTGGCGTCTCGAAAGGTTTCGAAGTGAAACGTTTCCTTGCGTCTTTTTCTTAGCAGAGAGAAGGATTTGGTGGTGGCGAGCCAGCCGTAGAAAGGATGAGGGGAGGGGAGGAGTGAACGGAGGAGCACTTTGCAGTGTACAAACGCTATTGTTGTGACGCACTTTTACAACTGATTGCTCTTGCCAAACCTTCCAGACTTGCTGTGATCAGCATATTCAGTAGAACAATGGAGAGAGAGCCTGGCCGACTTCCCTGTCCTGCACAATCACGGCATCGACTGCTCACTTAACATTTCAACACTGTATCTGATCCTCCTGTCTAATGACTTGGAGAGGATTGGTGATCCAAGTTAATATTCCTTTTTTTTCCTTTCTTTTCTTAGCCAGTTGAACCACCTCCTCCCTCCCCCACAATCAAACTTGGAATGCTTGCTCAGCTGGCTAGCAAGTTTTGTCTTCAAACTTTTGTTGTACTTGTTTTTCTTTTCACCAGGAGAAGCTTTTTTTGTGAATGATGTTGGACTGGATAATACAGGTTGACATCTTCAACAGTGCTCACTTTTATTTTTAATTCTGGCATGCTGGTTAATTTGTACATGAAAAGGGGATGGAAAACACACAGTGGTTTGTATTTGTATTGTATTTCTTAATGACTGCACTGCAATTCCACCACTATTAACCTAGACTTGAGCGAACATTATGTGTAATTTCAGTTGCCTTTCTCTTTTTCTCCTTTTATTTTTCAGGGGGAGAACACAAATAAAAGGCCCAATGGCAAAACAATCTTCTGATTTAACTTCTGAGTGCGGTAGAGAGGGTGGACAATTGCAGCCTGCTGAAAGGCCAGCTCAGCATTTTCGGCCTGGGGCCCCTACCTCCTTACAAACTGTGTACCAAGGTAATCATTTGGGTGAGCGGGACACTTCATCACCCAGTAGCCCTCAGGGACCACTGGCACCACCCTCCAGCCCCAGTCCGTTTGCTACCAGATCCCCGTTGTTCATATTTGTGAGAAGATCCCCACTGCTGTCCAGATCCTCCAGTGGGTATTTCTCTTTTGACACCGACAGGAGTCCTGCACCTATGAGCTGCGACAAGGCCACACAGACTCCGAGTCCCCCGTGTCAAGCCTTCAGTCATTATCTAAGCGCAATGGGTAAGCTAGACCATGGTAAGAAACATTTCCACTTGTGTTCTGAATTCAGCCTGCCGGTGAAGCTTGCATTTTTGTGTGTGTGTTTGGCCTTATATGAACTCTGAAAGGGGGTCAGTTAGTGCAGTGTAGTGGTTGAGAGACTGAACTGTGAGCCATGAGGTTCACCAGCTCAGATCTTTCCTTTGCCGTGAACTCGCTAGGTAGCCTTTTGCAAATTACATAAGCACAGAAGAATAGCCATGCTGGGTCAGATCGGTTGCCTATCTGGCATGCTGTTACCCACAGTGGCCAACCAAATGCCTGTTGAAGCCCAGAATCAGGACAGATGAAATAGCAGTCTCTCCACTTGTGCTCTCCAGTAGCTGGGACTGAGAGGCATGCTATCTGTGGTATAGGGATAATATAACAGTGTGGTTTGACAAATTTACTGAGGCAATTGTATGTAAAATGTTTGGAGTACTCTGAAGTGTTAAATAAATGCTAGGGATTACACACACCCTGTATATGCTATAGGAATAGTACGCCAAGTAGTCAAAAAGAAACTGCTTTTCTGGGATATTTTCCAGTAAATCAGGAAGTTGCTGTATATTAAGCGGCACTATGATTCTTACACCCTTTTAGAGTAGTCCTGTAATTGCAGTGAGGCTACTCTGGAAGAAGTAAGGGCCAAGCTGCACATGACGCTAAATGTGCCACTTATAACATGAATGTTTTTACCATACTAAACAACTATGGAGTAGGGGTGATTAGGATTGGCACTGTGGTGTGCTGGAAGGGGGTTGAACAGTTTCCTCTGGCACAGTCCCGATGAGAGTTGCTCCTGTCTGCTTAGTATTGATCCTGGAAGTGAAGCTTTCATTGATGCTAATGGAAACTTTTTTAATGGAGCAAATAGTAGTCGGGTGGGGAGACTTTCACTGGACTGCAGTAGTGGTGGAAATGCTCCCTCCAACACATCCCCATCAGCCCCCGCCCCTCCACCGTACCTCTTAGCCACTGTTTTAAAAACATGCAGAAAACTGAAAACGATGTGCTTAGTGTCCTATGTAACTTGGTCCTAAGTTGAAGATTGTCATCAAAACATCTAACCTGCTGCCTATGCTTTTTTCAGCCATTGCTTAGAAGCGCAGGAAGGTAGCATCTGCTTGTCAGTCATCACCCTCCACAAGGCACTAGACATTTTTCAGGAATACACAAGCAGTGGCACTCTTGACTGGAAGCTACACCAGCTTCCATCCATGGTGGCCATCTGCCATCTTAACTTATCCGAAATGCAATTCCTCTGCCTATAGATCAATGGAATCTTTTGGTGTCCCATGTGGATTACAGATCTGTGAAATTATAATGCCAAAAACCTATGTGCCAGGGCGTTGCATTTTGCATGACTTAAAATGATGGACAGTCACCATGGATGGGAGCCAAGTTTGGCTCCTGTTCAAAGGCAGCACTACTACTCACTGCTGAAAAGCATCTGGGAGAAGGCCATGAATGGTGATGCAAATGGCTTGGACCAGTGAGGGGCCACTGGGACCTGTTCTGGCCAATTGCTGGTGCCAGGCATGCAGTGACTGGAATTGGCTTCTCACTGCATATCTGGTTTTCAGGTGTTCAAAAGGTTAGATTACCTGTAAATTGCAAGATTTGGAATAAGTGAATACTGAAAAGTTCAGGCGATTGGTATTGGCAGCCCCATGTCTAACCAAGTCTAAAATTAAGAGACTGCAGTGTTCACTATGAAACAAACTTGAACCCTCACACTGATGATGGGCTGCTTCAGATGTAATGTTTAGACGTAGTTTGGTGTTCCTTGAACAAGCCTAGGTGAGTTTCAAGCCTTTGTGTTCCCCTCTCCCCTCTGACACAACTGTGAAGAGGAGTTCGGAAGCTTTCATTTCCATTTGAGATGAACCGCAGGCTGGCTTGCCATGTCACCTAAACCTGAAAAACTGGTTAATATTAACTATGGTTTGCTGGAAGAAGCCAAATTCAAACCATCCGTTTCAGATACTGTGCTATGAACTTCTTGCAATGACAGGGAGTTGAGCTAGGTTACCTTTGGTGGCCCTTTCAATTATGGTTGAAATTAACATCAGTTTAGATGTTCAGATGTAATGCTAGCTGGTTAACCTACAATGGAAGTAAAAAACTGCATACAATAGCTTATCCTCACGGTTTTGTGTTAAATGTGCAAATTCTCCCAGTGGGATGTAAAGATCACTTCAATCAAGGATGGGTGACCCTCCAGTTGGAGGGTCTTCAGCATGACCAAATGGTCTGGGATGATGGGTGTTGGAGTGCAGCAGCATCTGGCAGGCCAGCAGTTACCCATGTCTGTCTGATCTAAGTCATCTGAGGGAAGGGGCGGGGGGCCGCAGAAGCTGTTAAGTCCATCCTGTGAAATATGCTTCAGCATGGTGGGTTTCTTCTTCTTTTGAGTGCTGAGGTAGCTTGGGAGGGAGGAGAAATAAATGCTCCTTTTTAATGATATTTTTTGTGGTCTAATTTTGTGTTGTACATCATTGAACCAGTGATTATCAAAAACTTGAAGCGCAGACATTCTCTTAAGTTAGTATACTGCCAAGTGTGTATATACCTTTTAAAATGGTTTAGCTCAATATTGCAGGCATGTTTATCTTCCCATTTTTACCATGGAAACTGAAGGCACTTCCTGAAAATTCCACCAATCAGAATCTAGAAGGGAGAAAAATCCCTTGTTTGCTATAGCCTCTTACTGCTTTGATATTTTAAAACGTATTGGAGCTTAATTTTCCAGCTTAGCTGGAAATGTAGAACATTCAACAGACTTGGGAAAATACCTATGCAGCCTATTGATTAGGTGATAAGGTGATGACATTAGTAAAAGTGGTGGTTTCTCCTTCATTGGAGGTTTTTAAGCAGAGGTTGCATGGTCATCTGTTGTGGCGGTTTTAGTTGAGATACTAGCATTGTAGGGGATTAGACTATGTGATCCTTGAAGTCTAGTTCTGCGATAAAGCAGAATTTGTGTGCAATCTGCTTGTAACTTGTTTTATAAAATTACTGCTGAACTGTACAGAATAGTTGTTACCATTTCTGCACAACATAAGAGGCTTTGTTGCCTTTTAACAGTTGTATGATGGTAGAAATTCAACAGAGGAACAATGCTTCTTTCCCTAGTTTGGAGATCAAGTGGTGGGGGAGAGCTGACTTGTTTAATCTCCATCCGTAGCTGTTTAAATACTGTACAGAGAAGCTGCAGGGTTGGGTGGGGAGAGGTGGTAAGCCTAGGAAAGAATGAAGTTAAAATGTGAAAAGGGACTTTGTACACTATTGGAAGGCAAGCATGTAAATAAACAATGCTTCTAGCAGCATATCTCTGGTGTTTATTTTAAGGAATTTATATACTGTTTTTCATCCGAACTTCACAAAACATTTTTACATAAAAGCGTGAAAGCAAAAAGCATCAACTAAAACTATACGATAGAACAGCAAAGCGATGCTGTTATGGAGAACTTTTTTGAAAGCTAGATCTCTCCTTCTTTCAGGGCACTGTGGTTCCTGAGTAGCCCAGCAGTGGCAATTTGAGGAGAGGGAGCCCACCTTGCTTGGAACATTGGGAGGGTAGATGGCATCATTGTTTAAGTAAACAGTTTTACCAGAAATGGGTGCTACTCTGGACTTCTTATTTATTTAGATTTTATTTCTATATATATTGAGCAACCAGGGAATGTGACTACAAGTGATGAAAATGTCAAAACATTAGTTTTATAATATATGGATTACCTGCTTAACCTCTCCTCCTAAATGGCAACCCAGCCCAAAAGTCTGAACATTTTTGTGGCAGATGGACAGGAGGATTTAACAGCCTCCTGAGGGAAAAGAATTCCAGAGTCCTGGAGCAGCTATCCAGAGATGCCACCTGGTATTCCTGGTGACTTGGCTGATATTTGATCACTACACAGATGTGTTCAGCTTATGTATCAGTGGTATTGTAGCACAATCCTGCACATGTTGCACAGACCTAAGGAGCCAATGGAATGTATACCTCTGCTAGTATAAATGGGATTGCTGCTTGAATCTTGTCTTGAGCAAAAGAGTCTATAGTTCCTGCATTCCTTTTTACAAGCAATAGATTTATGCTGCTGCTGCTGCTGCTGCTATTGTGCTGATGCATTAGCACAGTCCTTCATTGGTAAGTGAAGACTACCAAGGGAGATTAAGTTCTGCTTTGGTGCCGCTTCTGCCTCCTTCACATGTACAGTGGTACCTCGGGTTACATAACCTTCAGGTTACATACGCTTCAGGTTAGACTCCGCTAACCCAGAAATAATGCTTCAGGTTGAGAACTTTGCTTTAGGATGAGAACAGAAATTGTGCTCCGGCGGCAGCGGGAGGCCCCATTAGCTAAAGTGGTGCTTCAGGTTAAGAACAGTTTCAGGTTAAGAACAGACCTCCAGAACGAATAAAGTACCCGAGGTACCACTGTACTTAGAATAGAATAGGAGGCGAGAATATGCCCAGTCTCCTATGCACATCAGAAGGCTATGAACCCAACTGCCTGTGCTTGGAGTTGCTGCATCTACCTTGCTTCTGCAACTTCTATAAGGTCTATCCATCTGGAACCTTATATCATGCTGCAAGTCATACATTTGTCTCCCCGCCACCTTACCTTCCTTTTTCCTTCTTGCTGTGGGCATGAATGTGAACTGCTAGCTGAACCATTTGTATGTTTTTGTGAAGGTGTGGCAGAGTCACTTATCAGTTTCTTAGCAATATGTGATCTGTAGCTAAGATGTGCAAACTGGCCATGACTTGGTGGCTTCAGGTATCCAAATTTTGTTTTATAAAGTGGGAAAGCAGGTGGCCTTGAAAGTGTAGTGTGACAGACCTCCATTTCAGACGGAGGTAGTGCACATTTTGGTTATTGTTCTTAGATTTTTCCTGTCTGCAGCTAGATACCTTTTCGTAAGTAGTGCTGCTTTGACAATAAGGGTTGCTCCTGATTGTTGTTTGCCATGTATGCATGACAGATCATGCAGAATGAAACATTCAGAATTCACTAGGCAAGCTAGCAGCACACCTGCTACAGCAAGAAATCTGGGTTCTGAAGCTTAATCCTATGGCCTTTTATGATGACCGTATGCATAGCAGAGATTTCACTTTGTATACGGTTTCTTCTCTTCACTACTAGCTTGTGAAGGTTTTTCTTTTTGTAGCTTCAGGCAAAGTTTACATCTCAGTTTACAGTGATGAAGGGGAGGGGAAATTTCTGTGTTGTGCAGTTTATGTAACCACTTCCCTTTCTTCATATTCCAGGTGAAAGTTGATTTTAAGTTTTACTTGTTTTCAGTAGAAGTCAATTTGTTTATATGTCAATTTTAAAAAGTATAGTATTTGTGAAAAGGAGACAAAACTGCATGTTAAACAGTCTGTTTGAACAGTAAACTCAGATATAGGTCATTGCAGTACAAAATATGTACACAGTGGTTACAAATGTGCAAAGCATCTTTATGGATCTTATTCACTGTTTTTTTGGCATTAGTTACATTGCCCTGAAATAAAAAAGGGTGACGGGTGGAATAAAAAATGGGTTAAAACAAGCTTTATTTATTTATTTATTTATTTATTTATTTATTTATTTATTTATTTAGATATTATTGCAAGTTTCACAAGCTCACCAGAAGAGAATGCTTGGTTTGGACAGAATATGCAATCTTCAGAGATCTATAGATTGCTGTGAGATATTGTTGTTTATCCTAAATTATACTCCCCTTTATAGCATTTCCTTTGTGTTTGAGAAAGGAAAAAAATCTTGCTCTTTAATTCTTTTAGAAAGTCATGAAATGGACTCCATTCCAAACATAATCTCATCCTCCTAGAAGTTGACTTAAAACTAAGTCAACTAAAGATTCTTTCGAGCACAGCTTAGTACAGATTGAGAGCTGCTATTCTGTGAACAGAAGGGCTCATTTCATTTCTGAAATTCATTCTATTCCAGCAGGCTTCCCAAAGGATGAAGTGGTGATGGCAGGTGATTTTCAACTATATCCACTTGCCCTCAGTGGTCTCCCCCACTGGTCTGGATGGTACCCCAGACGGTTGCAATTTTTTTGGGGGGGGGCTACAAGAGGAAGGAGAAATTGTTGAGAGTCATCTCTCCTGTTCTGCCTATACAAGAGTCCAATTAGTGGAGTTCTGCTCTTGGCAACTCTGGATTCAACCCATTGTATAGTTGAAGTTCTCTGGAACCATAGCAGCTAAGGCCTTGATTGTGTAGATCAAGCACCCCCAAACTCAGCCCTCCAGATGTTTTGGGACTACAACTCACATCATCCCTAGCTAACAGGACCAGTAGTCAGGGATGATGGGAATTGTAGTACCAAAACATCTGGAGGGCCGATTTTGGGGATGCCCGGTGTAGCTACTACATTTTAGGGTATAAGTTCTGTTTCATAACTGAGTGGATTCTGAGATTAATACCTTTTAGGGAGGGCAGAAGTATGAATGACTCATGCATCCTCTTTTTGGAGTTCTGGTGTAACATTTGAAGAACGAAGGTGCACATCTGGTGCCTGCATCTAACCGGGGGAAGAGATGTTTGTTTGTTTGTTTGTTTGTTTGTTTGTTTTGTTTGTTTTTTGTTTCTTTTCTTTTCGGATAACATACTTCAGGATCCTAATATCTGAATTACATTTGGGTGGTATCTTCAGAAATGTGATTTATTTAGATTAGAATCCATGAGAAGATAACTTGTGTGGAGGCATAGTTATGTGAGCTACTCTCAACCTTCAACCTTAAGTCAAACAGGCTAGACACAGCTGTATCACTTTAGTGAGAAGCAAGGTCTAAATGACTGCAGCAGCATGGACAGCCCTTTAGGTAGTTTTTTTTATTATAACAAACAAATAAATTTTTATCCTGCTTTTCTCCTGGGATTCAGGGTGGCTTACAAATAAAAATACAAAACACAGATAAAATAGAAAAGTGATAAACAGAAAATACAATCATTTTAAAGCATTTAGTCATTAATAATATTCAAACCATATAAAAACAAATCTTATAAAAATAAGAATAACGACAACAATATGAACATCACAGCACCAGACCTTTCTTTAAAAACAGTCATTCCCTAAAGGTCTGTTGGAATAAAAAGGTCTTCATGTGCTGGTGGAAAGACAACAAGGAGGGAACCAGTCTTAACATCTCTAGAAAGAGATTTCCGAAGTCTGGGGGCAGCCACCAAGAAGGCTCTTAAAAAAAAATCTAATGATGGGCATTCATATTGTATAAGCAAGCTGTTTGATTTCTTTTTGTCTGCATCATGTACATGCAGGTGTTCTTACATATAATTTTTTCTACTGGGTGTTTATTTTTATATATAAATTAATTTAAATAAATAGTGGGTGAATCGAAAGTGTCGTAATTTGCTTGCATGAGTTACACATTCTGTTACTCCTTTGAAATCTTGGGTGCTAGTCAACTAATTTTACTCTAGAGTAGGCCTATTGAAATGAATGAGCATTACTAAATTAGGCTTATTAATTTCAGCCTGAGTGAAACATAGTTGAATACCACCCCTATTTTCTTCAGATTTAAACTTGTAGCATGATATTGTCCAAAGGTGCTTTAGTCTTTCCTCCGCTTTACAGTATATTTTAAAACTCTTCTTAAAGGTAAATGCCTTTAAGAGGCTAAGGAAGTGCTCCTGCTCCTGCTCCTGCTCTGTGCTTTCAAGATGGGGCTGGAAATAACCCTTGCCATGGGGGCAGCAATTGGATTGCAGCCAGCATTAGTCATGCTCTGAGTAGACCCTTTGAAATTAATAGTCATTACTAACTTCAGTGCGATATTTTCAGTGGGTCTACACTGAGCATGACTAACTTTGAAAAAAACACCATAATTAATATCTTTTGTACTGGAAACAACACTGCACGAGCATTGTAGCTTTTACCATTAAGTTTATTTTAAAGGTTAAAGCTTCCTCGAGCTACCTTGCATTATTGTAAGCTTACTAGGACACCCACCCCATCCATCCCACACAAGCAGGTGCAGAAAACAATATAACTCATAATCTTGGTTGGAATTACTTTTATATTTTGTATGTTGGATCAAAGTCAGGTCTTTGCTATATAGGAGGTATGAACATAGTAGATTTGACACATGAACTGACTAATTGTGAGTTTCGGCAGCATCTTTAATAAATGTGTATTTTTCACTGTTCCAATAAAGGAACTTCAGCTGATTTTAATGGAATGCAGCTTGCATCAAATATAGTTGTTGCAGTGTTTTCCTTTCCCACTCCTGGGATGCTGCTGCTACACTTCCTGGAGTTCACTAGAGGTCCTTCTGACTCCAGTCCAACATGTGCTGGCAGCTGGAAAGAGCCAACGTTTTGCTTGCTCCACAGGCAGCTAAATGACCTCTCAGCCAACTCTCCTGCTATTTCTTGCTCATTCTGCGCTATTCTGTGGAGAAAATCAGGGAGGAGATGGCGTGAGGCGGAAAGTGGGTTACTCCCTGCAAGTGGTTTGCTCAGCTTGCCTTAATATTCATCCATATTTAGCCTGCAAAGAAAAAAATATGCAATGTTTTTCTTACCTATTTTAAGACTTCCATATTCTAAAGAAAATTGAATGGTTTCTTAGTTGTGAATTTGGGATGGGATTGATATGCTTAGTGATTTGTTATTTGAAATATATGTCTCTATAGCTCTGGAAACAAATAATAATAGGTTGTGTCTGGGACTTGGTCTGTAATCGAATGTAGTGAAACTAGATATCTTGCTGCAATTCTGGGTGTATACGGCTTAGAATAATGAAGCACTTAGTTGAACTAGCTTTGTTGCTAGTGATATCTAACATTCTAAGTTCTGGCCTTGATGTGAGAACTTGCTTGTGTTAAGTTGTGTGGGAGAATCTATAAAAAAGATGTGGGCATTTATGAAGGCTTGAATAGATTTTAACAAATCAGTGACGACTGGCATTTAAACAAGTTTTCAATTTGACACATAGACTAAGAAAAGAACCCTAAAGAAACGGGAGAAGAGAAAATAGTTTTCCCCCAAACAATATTGCTGAAGTGGTGGTGATTTTGAGCCGCCTTACACTATCATTATTGTGCTTTAAGGTTGGTTTCAAGTAGCGTTTGCAGAGAAGAAGTCTTTAGAACTTACCAAGAAGTGTGAGTTGTTAGTTCTCGCAGCAGTTTGTGGCTGCTTCCAGAAGCCTCAGGATGTTGTTAAAAGTGTGACTCTAGAGCTGGACACCATTTATGAAGAGAAGTAAGTAATTTAAGGTAGCTGGATATATGCTGCAAAGTCTTTTTTTGACATTTAAAAAAAAAATGTGGGTAGGGCTAACTTGGATTCATTATGTATCTACAAAGATTGAGGGAAACTTTCTCAACTTTTTCTGAAATTTTTTTCTGAACTTTTTCACATCTTTGATACATCTGTGCTGGAATAGGGCAGTAAACATCTGTTTGTTGATAAAAATACATATTTGACAGAATTCTGTTTACATTGTATAGTACAGCTTTGTATGGTATATGAGGTTTTTTGGTATAGACTAGTTTCATATTGATACTGTGCTGTCAACCTCAACTGCACAGAAACTATGAGTCAGGCATGGTACGAAGATTTGTATATTTAGTTTCTGTGTTGCTAAAGGCACTCTAGTCTTTTACGGATGTTCTCAGCAATTTCATGATTTAAACACTTTTTGATTAAGTGAAAGTTGAGATTCTCTGTTTCCAAACAGGGACTTTAAACCAAATATTGCAGCTATTGTGATGCAATATTGCAATATTATACAAACAATAAGAATATGAGGAATATTTACTTTTCCTGTTGTGCGAGTATCTATTTGAGATAAATCTAGAACACTGATGGAAATAATTTTGTTGGTAAAGGAAGTAAGCAATTCATTCTAGAAGCATAAAGAGCTCAGCTGCGTTACTTAAGATTTATGGCTTATGGCATGTTTTATGTGCTGTCTTCAATGTGACTACATGAATTGTCATATTCACATGAACAACGTCAAAGTCTTCCTGACGTCTTTTATTTCTCTTCCAAGAAGCCAACACTCCACTGCCTAGTTTACTTTTTTCTGTGTTTTAATGTGAATGCCAACTGTGTATATATTTTATCACCCCCCCAAAAAACCCCCCCGCATCTTTTAGTCTACACTCTGAGCTGTATAGAACTTCTCTTCTTTAATACAAAGAGCACAAATGAGCTGTCTACCACTTCCCTATTGGAGACTCTCATGTTATGTCAGTAGTGCCTGATGGGTGTAGAACATCTGCACTTCCTTTTAGATGCTCAATTTTATACAGGAATGAACCCATATTGGGGGCACAAGGTCCTGTAAGCCTATTTAGATGCATACTGCTCTCCCTATTCAGTATCAGTCTGTACTGTGCACTACTGCCAAATCTATGAACTTGGAAATCCTAAGCTAGCTAGCTATCATCATTGAAAAAACATTTGTCCCTTTTGAACCTCTTGCATACCTGTTAGAAAACATTTTGATGATGTGTGCCGCTGTTGTGTGAGAGTAACACCATTGCATCACCAGTGTAATGGCTCTGATGATGCCCTATCTTGTTCATTTGTGCTGGCACAGTTTCAGAATTGAACAGTTACAGCTGAGTCATTTTGCTGCCAAGCAATGAGTGCTTGTAAAACGCTGTCGTATGAGTATCTTTGCCAGCAGAGGAACTTTATGTGGTAACAAGGGAGAAAGCCTCCTCTGTGGTGGCACCCTGAATACCCTCCCCATAGATTACAACTGGTGCTTGACAATATAATCCTTTCAGCACCAGGTGAAAACCTTTTTTCTATTACTTGCTCAGACATTTTAAGTGTTGGTTATTGTATTAATTAGCTCTAGGGGTTTTTTTAGCTGCTTCACAGGCTATTTTATTGATTGATTTGTTATTACTGTATGTGATCTAGTTCTGATGAGTTTAGTCATGCATTTTGCACAATGCCCTGGTATCTGTAAGGATGAAAGTTAAAACCCTTTAGAAATTAACTTAAATTTGATGGCCAATGTTGGGCACTCAGTGCTGGACTGGGTAGATTTTCCTGAGCCAATCCCATTGAAATTAATGGGTGATATTCAGTGTTAGTCACTACTCAAAGTATGTCTGTTAAACTAAATGTACTTGCACATCTTAAGCCCATGGATTTCAAAGGGTCTGCTCTGAATATGACTTGGTTATCAGCCACTGAGTGCTGTGATTGGGTACCTGGGAAGCTGGTGTGTTTGACTGTTTAAGTCTCACCAGTGGAGATTGTCTAAAGCACAACTCAGGCTCTCAAGATCTTGCATGGTGTGTCAAGAGACAAGTGGTGCGGAGTATGCATGTTGGGCATCCTTGCTCTGCAGCTATATTACATGTAAAACTTTTGTATAGTAATACTGAGGGAACAGAACCTGCATTGTTTGAATATGGTTTCAGCCATGTGTGTTTCAAGTGGATCATATTAAATATGAATGTTGATATTGTATCTCCACTTTGCATTAGCTAAATGACTTGATGCTACTGATCGTAGATCTTGCAGTACCACAGAAAGTTCTTTATGAAACCCTCAGATTGATTTCACTATTAACCACATGAAACATTATATTAATTTCTTTACTTCCAGAACCTGTCATTTGAAGTCAATATAGTTTTTGATATGCATGCAGTCCCTTAGGTCCCATGACACAGTAAGATTTCTTAGGCTAGTTGGACAATTCTGCTTTTGTGTGCTTATGTGAAACTAACATCTTGTCAAGTTATGAAGAAAGTCTAAGCAGGTGGCTTTTCAGGAGAAAAGAACATCTTTCTTCCTGGAGGACCTTGGTATGTTGAGACTTCTGTGTAATATGCAAAATGGGACTTGCCAGTTTTGAGTGTTTGGTTTAGAAGTAATTTTCTGCCTTTCTTTCTGATATAGAACTTCGCTAAGAAGAACAAACTGTTCTTGCCAAAATCTTAGAAGCATTGTTATTTTTCTAATAATTCTTGACAATTGGGTAGTTTTGCACAGGCAGTTGTTGGACTCAGTCTCATCAGCTCCAGTCAGTATGGCCAATCATTAGGGCCATGTTGTAGTCCCCAGTGACATTTGAAAGGTCGCAGTCTCCTCATTCCTGTCCTACACCGATGACTTCAAAATCGGCACACAGTAAAATGCTAAAAGGTGTGGATCTAAGCGTGGCAAATAAAATACCAAGTGTGCACAATTTCCAACACAGAAATTACTATTGCATAGGAAACTTGTTTTCTGTGTGAGAAACTACTATGGAAATGTTGCAGCACGTTTTCCAGTGCAAAATGGCAGTGGTGCCTTCATCTGATCAGTATGAATTTACCCACGTACCTCTTGGCTACTCATAAACTGAGTATGAAGTGTGGTGGGAAGAATTTGTCTGAAATTGTCCATTATTTGTCAGGCTGCTGAGGCACCTATCTGTATATTTCCCGCTGGCAGGGTGAGATTATTTTTGGCCAAGTTTGCTATAAGATTTGGTTCTGCTTGGTCTTGTGGCAGGAAATGCTAATGGGTAGTTAGATGTCCCTTTTCACCACATTTGTGGCTCTCTTTAGTGCCTGTCAGCTTTGCCAGTTGAATTTTCTGCCTCGGGCATCAAAGTTTTTTAGCTGGCACTGGGTGGCAATTTGGGGTGTGTGTAAGTTACATACGACATGGGGTATCAGAATTTGCTTGAGTGGCATTTGTAGCTTGAGATTTTCCTGGGATTTTTCTTCGTACTGCTATGGAGTGAAATGGATCTGGGCCATTTGGAGTAGGAATTTGAGCTTTTGTTGTGAAGAGTATGTGTTCTTTTTAATCATTCCTTGGTGTGAGTGTGACTTTAGTGCTAGATTGTTATTTCTATGGCTTGTATCCTAAGTAGTGCTAAGTCTCTCATTAAGTTAGTGTGCTGATTTACACTTTTGCAGTAAACTCCTCCCCCCCATCCTTTGGAGTAGATTTGGGGAGTCAGGGTGTGGGGGGAGTTCCATTGCACAAGCCTAAATCCTTAGACTCACTCATGTCTTCTCCATTATAAGCCTTTGACAACTGCACTGATTTCCATAGGAACTGTGTGACTAGTTTGTGGTCCCTCTACATTTGTACATTTGGATTTACCTGCTCAGGTATGCTTTGTGATTATCAAATCAGAGTGAAACAGTTTAATTTTGTGCGGTGTGGGAACAAATACTATTTACTATTATAACATGTCATCTGTGGAGAATTCTCTCAAGATTTGCTATGGCAATATCAATGTTGTTGGTTGGCTCCCCACACTTGTCTTTTAAAAGGTCTAGAAGATTAGGAGCAGAGTAAGCCCAGTATTGCAAGGACTTTACTGAATGAAATTCAGCAGCTAAGCAAGTGAGTAAAATTGGGCCTGATGCAAAGTCTGTTTTGAAAACCGATCGGGTATTTCACTACTATAATGTGAAAACAATACATCTGTAAGCCAAGCAAATGTTAGTCTGGCTCTGAAGTAATTTTTCCATACAGATTGAAGCCAGGCGCATTTGCTTAACGTTTTCACTGCTCTGCTAGCTTTTGATTGTTTTGAGATTGGAAGCTATGAGTATTCCCTTATGATCCCTTTATGGTTTTAATGCCAAGTTTGCGGAATACTTTGTGTAAAAAGTGCTGTCACGCTTGCTTACATTCTCATTTCATGTTGAAGAGGGGGTGGGGGAAGTCAGGCTAGGTTCATAGAACTGAAAAGCCACTCAAAAGGTAATCCCACCAGAACCCCTGCAGTGGTAGTACTGTGTTGATTGAAATAATCTTGGATAGATGTTCATACAGTCATCTCAAGCGCTGATATTTATGTGCCGAAAGCTGTTCATTTTGCTCTCCAAATTATGTGGTATTTCTTGCTGTACATGGTTAGCATTAATATCTGCTGCTTTAGATTAATAATGCTTCCTTGTGTAAAACGTGCATTAGAATACACACTCTATTTACTTGATTAAGGATCATTCTTTGTAATGTCACTGCTAAGGGATACTACTTCAAGCCCAATTACATTACATACCCAAGTTCCCTTCATAAACAAAGGAGTGCTGAGAGTAGTTGAAAGGATTTGGATGGTGCTCTAATGTGGGGGGAAGAGAGTAACAGGGCAAACAGCAGTTTGGGTTGTGTGTAATTTTTAAGTTGGGAAATTGAACTGACTTGGGGCTTATAGTTAACCCATGCTCCCTGCACCGTAACTGCTATCCAAATCTCTCACATAAATGTCTGTGCCCACCCATACATGGGAAGCTGCATTCTGAAGGAAAGAAACCTTGTAGTTTGGCCCTAAGGGTCCACAGATCCTAAAGCGGCTTTTTAAAAAAAGCTAACAATTTTTTTCTCCCACCTTATGCACAAGTAAAAAACAAAAGATGCCTTGTTCAATTGGAAAACTGAATATTTCCTCATTGTGCACTATGATACTTCAGTGCAGTTAATCATGGGTTCTGAAGTGCACATTGCATTCTCCTTGCTGAAAAAGGATTCAAATATTTCCATTTAATATTTGGTTATAGAAAGGCATGTGTTCATATTTTAAATATACAGCTGTAGTCCAACCTGAAAAGTAGCCGTGTAACATAAGGGCCACCTTGGATGTCAAAAACATAGTTACATATAAATCCCTCACGTGTGTGTCTGATTTAAAGTGCAGAAGGGGGCATGTAGACATGGGGTATGGAATTCCTCCCCTCAAGCACAACTTGTCTCTCTGCATTTTGTCCCCGGATGCCATTTTTCTCTCACTCTGTCTCCAGTGTGGGAAATTGGTCTGGCTGGGAGAAAAATGGCTAAGGGGGAGAGGCTGTGTGAAAGCCAGTGGCAGTCATGTGGAGAGTTCTGTTACTCTCACCCTTGGGCACATAAAACCAGAGAGCTCCCTCCCCATCTTCTACATAACTCTGGCAGACCCATGCTGGCACGTATAGACTGGTCTGCGATATGCTAGGCAGTGAAGCATTTTCTGTGTGTGTCTGGTAATCTTTCTGTCAGCTTTTCTAGTACTGTATACTTAAAACAAGCTGAATGACCCTGTTGTTCCCTCTAAGTGAATTACTCCTTGATACTGAAGGGCCAGTGAAGGTATTGGGCAGTGATTCCATTTTGCTTCATGCTTAATGAAAAAAGCATGAGTCAGTTACTACACTTAATATTTGAGGCGAATATTGACTGTTCATGTGCAAAAAATTGAGCCAGGAGAGGGGGAGAATGAGGTAATACTTATAGCACCAGTGACCAAGCAGTGCCCACCAGAAATTGCTGTATTTCAGTTCCCATCATCCCTCGCTATTGGCCATGATGGTTGGGAGTTGAAGTCTAAGAAGATCTTGACTGTGTTAGTTGATGTATTGAAATTTCCCTTGCCATTGTAAATAGGAAAGGCATGCAATGTACTGCAATCACACTTCATGCCTTCCCATTTTGATTACTCTTCTCTTGTTAATTAGATCAGTCTTTTCCTTCTAAAGTGCAAGGTTATGTACACATAAGAAATCCTTGCTTTGGTTTGAACTAGGTTGTCCCTTCTACTTCTCTGTTTACATGCTTTTTGGATGTTTGTGGTACCTGTCCTATGAAGAATAGCATACCATCAGTGTGCATGGTGTACAAGAAGACCAGTTCCTGAATACCTTATAAACCTATTTGACACTGAGTTGAACATTGTATCAGAGCCCTCCAAGAGGCAGAAGCAAATCTTGCTCTTGCATTTGAGAGTTGTACTCCTGTTACTTTTTATGAGGGACGCAGAAGGGGCACACCCAGTGGGGTGGAGCCACCACACAGCTGTGTTGCTGTGCTTACCAGAAATGAGAAAGGGCAGGGAGGTCAGTGCATTGTGGGTGCTTTTGGGCAGGGGTTCCATGGTACTTGATGACATGGGAATACTTGGAACTGCTTGTGGTAGATACATCTTTTGCTTCATGGTTTCTGCTGGGGGACATAATCCTTGACTATTGAAATTCTGATCAGATTCTGATTCTCATTTGTAAATCTATGTGTTGTTACACGCGTTCACTGGATGTTTTTGAGAGTTTGCTGTTCTATGCAGCTCATGTAAAAGTCTTAGAGAACATCAGTTACTGTTTATCTCTGGGTGGGGAGGTAGTAAGAAAGAAGGCCCATTGGCAGTCATGGATTTAGTAAGCAAGGAATAGAAGCCTCTGATGCCATGGCAACTTCAATGTAAAATATAATCCCATGCTTCTTCGTGATTAGCTCAGTGAAAAGTTTTCAGGGTCTCTTTAGAGCTGTCATGCTCATTTTTGTAATTTAGTCAGAAAACTAAAGTAGAACCTTTGGATGCATGCATGTGAGAAATTGGGAGAGGGATGGGGAAAAGTATCTTTTGGGAATTTTTAAAAGCATTTGTTTTTATGTTGCTTTGATCCAGCTTACAGGTGGCAGTCACGGTCAATCCCTGAAGATATACGGCCAGAAATATGGATTGCACGGGAATTACAACGCATTGGAGATGAATTTAATGCTTCCTACAGTCCGAGAAGGGTAACTTAATTTTTTAATCTCTTTGCTGCAGCCCTGTATGCCCAAACAGGGGTATTCTTAGTTTTGGCAGGAGAAAGCACACACAACAAAGATGTTGGTTCCTTATTCATAAAGGTATCAAACTGCACCAAATGTGCCGAATTTGCAGAAAGCTGCATCCTGCTTCCCCCACTCATCTACTTATAAACTGCTTGCTTTTTTTCTTCCTGTAGCACATCAACTTTATTTGTATTAATTCAGGTCTAATATATCCCACATTCAAGGAGCTTGAGGTGAGTTCATGGGCCCCTTTGTGTGTGTTTGCAGCAGAGTGTTGATAGTGGCAAAGTCCCTGATTGGTGGGTGCTGGCAGTCTTTCTGGGGACACTGGGGGTGCGTCATTCTCCTGCAGCCTTTGTATTTTCTGCTTGTGGGTTTTCCTGCACTGAGCTGAGCATTCACTGGGTTGTGCAGTCATTCTGCTGGGGTAGCAGCACCGTTTCTTCTTCTCTCCCCAGTCCCCAGTGTAACATACGTATAAGATTGCCCTGCCCAGGCCTTATTACTCAACTTGATGTACTTGCATGTTTACGTATTGTGACTAGGAGTAAAAAAATTGCACCATAATGTAGAAATTCCTTATCAGTGGCATTCAGAGGGATGTTTACTGAAAGCCAGAACTGTGTGTGCACATACTGGTGTTCTTTCCAGTTTTCATTCAGTACCAATTGAAAGAATCTCATAAAGCTACTTTTTAAGAAGACCCCCTAACTTTAAAAAAAGCAAACTATGGTTGGTTTTACTGAAAAGCAGTTGTGGGAGCTTGCAAATTTTATCAGAGCAACTGGGATGGGGTAGGGTGAAGAGACTTCTTTGTGGGGCTTTATGTCAGTCAAAATTGCCCTTTGCTGCTTTTCTTCCCTATTAAAGTATGGCAACTGTTTCTGTGTTTCGCATAGATACTTTAGTTTGACTTGGAGGGCTTTGTCAGGAGTGTGGCTCCCAGCAAAACATAACAAGAGCGGGGAATGTATTGCCATTTCCCTCTGTTGTAAAGTTTGGGATATTCTGGTGTACCTTATAAGTATCTGTGCAGGGAGGAGAGAATGAAACTATTCAGTCAGCTCAGTGACAGGTTAACTTCGATAATCAATAGCTTTGATATCAGAAACTCTGTAAGTTCAGTGGTAAAGGCTGTGTGTCTTAGTATAACAGTCTTCCCCTAACCTTGTGCCCTCTATTTCTATTACAGCCATAGGCAAACTTGGCCCTCCAGATGTTTTTGGCCGACAACTCCCATGATCCCTAGCTAACAGGACCAATGGTCAGGGATGGTTGGAATTGTAGCCCCAAAACATCTGGAGGGCCTGTTCTTGCCAGTGCCTGTTCTATTAGCTCCAGCCAGAATGGCTGATGGGAGTTGTAGTTCAAAACCTCTGGAGGGCACCAGGTGGAAGTAGAAGAACAGTAGAAAAACAAAACAGTCAAAATGTTTGCAGTAGCGCTGTATTGAATACAATTCTACCCTTTAAAATCACAAAGGAATTCAAAGTTGGGGAAGGGTATATATTTACTGTCTGAAGGAATAGTAGGTAGAGCTTAAGAACTGATTTATTTCTTTTCTTCCCAATACTTTTGTCCATATGGTGGTTGAACCTTTGTGGTCTACGGTGCACTTTTATAATTCTGTGAGCAGTGTGCCAGAGAAGTCTTCACTTTAAATATCTGTTGCTAGCCCTGCTCCAGCAGCTTATTACTGGAAAATTAAGCAGGTAAAGTGTTTTTCTGGTATGGAGAGGAGATGGTGGGAAAAGCTTGAACTGCCAAGTCTCAATGTGCTTGGCAAGGCCAAGTGGAAAAGTTGGCAACCCTTTGGTAGTTTTTGGTAAAGGTATGCTTGGTTTTTAGTCAAAACTTGAAGGAGACACCACATGTGTTTGATCCATGTGCACCAATGCCTTGCATCTACCTACCTGTTGGCTGCTAGTGCTTTTGGTGAGTGGTAGTGTCTCCAAATGTGTAGATTCCCTGCTACAGTAATGCAGCTGCCTAATGATCACAATTCTGTGGAATTTATTTTATTTAATATGGGGTTGCCATACATTCAGAATTTGCCGGACATATCTGGAATACTGCAGCTGCAAGCAGTGTCTGGATGGAAATTGGTGAAATGTCTGGCAGCACTGACATTTTTGCCGATTTCCCTGAGAAATATGGCAATCCTATTTAATACATTTATTTACCGTGCTTCATTTGGCTGTTCACAGAATTTGGGCTACAAGACAGCATTCTGCTTGCTTTTAACTATTGAGAGCAAGATACTTCCTATCTGTCCTCTGTGCTTTGTTACTGGAAGCAGAAGGACGACACTGTAACTTTGCAGACAAGGAAGGACTTAACACAGTGCTTCTCTTCTGGGCATGTACAGACATGTCTATCCCTGCAGTAGTCTGATTCTTCTTACTTTATCAGTAGTGAAGAGATTGCAATTAGTTTTATTTCAGCAAAAGGAACCAGTTGTTCAAAAACGTATAAAACTTCGGGATCTATTTTTCCTCTTCTTTTTCTGTATGTAATGAACTGCTAATTCCCCAGTGTGCAGTGCAGTGACCTCATTTCCATTACCATTGCACTTCTTGTGTCTTGTTCTGCCTGTCTCATGAATGGTGCAGTTCTTTTGCCTTTAGGCAGTGTTGGCAGACCTAATAACCTGACTTGGAAGTGCACATGTTATTACCACAAACTGATCTGTGGCATCAATAGTGACACATCTCTCTCTTTCTTACTCTCCCTCAGGGGATATGGAAGATTCACAGTCTAGCATTCAGTTAAAGATTCCTGTGCTTGCCAACTGAAGTGACTGCATGGGGTGGGTGGCAGGGGGGGCATGTTCCGGATCAATAACTGGATAAAGATCAGGAAACAGAATAGGAAATAAATGGACAGTTGTCACAGAGGAGGGCTGTAAGAAGAGGGTTCCTCCAGGGATTTGTGTTGGGGCCTGTGCTTTTTGACTAGATGATTTCTTATCTGGAGTTAGGGGTGGGAAGTCAGGGTGCCTTTATGACATCGCATTATTCAGGATTTTAACCAAACTGCGGGAGGCAGCGCAAGACAGGAGTGCCTGGCGTGCTCTGGTCCATGGGGTCACAAAGAGTCAGACACGACTAAACAACAACAAGGAGCTCTATAAGGAACTTGCAAAACTAGGGGAATAGGCATAAAAATGGCAAATGCTGTTTAGTATAAGCAAGTGATGTACAGTGGAGCAAAAAATAAGAAATCCTAAAGTCACAAATATGCTCAGGGAATCTGAACTGGTAGTGACTGATGGGGAACCTTGTGGTCGTGGCAAAGATTTTGATTCAGCATGCAGCAGCTGTGAAAATGTGAATTTCATGTTAAAGACGGTTAGGAAACGGGTTGAAAGTAAAACTACCAATATCATGTCATTATGCAAATCTATGGTACAACCACAATTTGAAATGCTGTGAACAGTTCTGATGGCCACACCTCAAAAATGATAATGCAGAACTGGAAAAAGATTCAGGAATGGCAACCAAAATGATCAGGGCGTGAAGCTATGAGGAAGATGACAATATCTGCAAGTTTTTAGTATTAAAAAAAGGCAAGTGCAGGTCTCATAATAGTCAAACCTGGAGTCATTCAGTGAAACCGAATGTTAGGAGAATGAGTGCAGACCCAAAAGGATGTTATTCTTTACACAGCACATGATTAAACTATGGAATTCAATACCACAATATTATATAGCCACCAGTATGGATGGTTTTGGGGACGCGGGTGGCGCTGTGGGTTAAACCACAGAGCCTAGGACTTGCCGATCAGAAGGTCGGCAGTTCGAATCCCTGCGATGGGGTGAGCTCCTGTGTTCGGTCCCTGCTCCTGCCAACCTAGCAGTTCGAAAGCACGTCAAAGTGCAAGTAGATAAATAGGTACCGCTCCGGCGGGAAGGTAAATGGCGTTTCCATGCGCTGCTCTGGTTCGCCAGAAGCAGCTTAGTCATGCTGACCACATGACCCGGAAGCTGTACGCCGGCTCCCTCAGCCAGTAAAGCGAGATGAGCGCCGCAACCCCAGAGTCAGCCACGCCTGGACCTAATGGTCAGGGGTCCCTTTACCTATACCTTTATGGATGGTTTTTAAAT
Organism: Podarcis gaigeae; assembly: GCF_964106915.1. Lineage (NCBI taxonomy): Eukaryota > Metazoa > Chordata > Lepidosauria > Squamata > Lacertidae > Podarcis > Podarcis gaigeae. The sequence goes on along the minus strand of NC_139680.1, from coordinate 104,898,871 downwards.
GGGCTTGGACAAATTCATGGAGGGACAAGGCTATCAATGGTTACTAGCCATTATGACTAGTTCCAGTGTCTGAGGCAGTATTCCTCTGAAATCCCGGTTGCTAGGGAACATCTGCATCTGGGCTTCTCATGGGCATCTGGTTGGCCAATGTGAAAAAGATGCTGGACAAAAATGGGCCTTTGGTTTGATTCAGCAAGGCTCTTTCTTGTAAGGAAATATGGGTGAGATGAGATACCTAATCCTCCACCCCAAAAAACTATTGGGGCTTGGTTGTGGGATGGGGAAGCTGCCAGGGGACAAGGAAAGAAGGGTTAACCTGCCAGCTGCCGCTTTCCCCCTCCAGATGCCCCTGTGTTATTTGCATCACTGGTTAAACCAATTTGAGTGATTTTCCAGGCTGCAATTTTCAGCTTAAGAAATATTTCCTCAATAGTGTTTTGCTTCCCGTTAGCTATTTGTTTTGGCTAAACTTCTCCGGCTGTTTAGTATGTTTTATATTTAGCTCCTTCCCGTTTTTCACGCCTTTATTTTGGACTATGTAGCTTTTCTGTTCAGCTGGCAAAGCTTCACACACCTGATTTGTCACACATCAAAATAACGTGCAGAAGGGGTGTTCCGTAATGAACTGTTGTGATGAGTCATTTGGTTTACATATGAATTGGGTTTTAGACAGCTTTTTGGTTTCCTCATTCATATCTGGAAACTTGAGTAGAATGTGCTGCTAAATGTTACTCCTGATAACAATAGTAAACTCACAGGAGACTTCAGAAAGAACGAGTGGCTGTCAAGGTCTGTTTTTGTTTCCTATGCACCTGCTTCCCTGGATTGAACTTGCAGATTGTTTTGATTTGGGTATTTCTTCATTCCACTGTTGTGCCAGTCCAGACACTTGTATGCAGAGGTGATTAAGGCCCAGAAGTTAACTCATGGGAGGCTGCTTACTTGAGAGAATTGCAGCTAATCCAGTCGGGTTCTAAGTGCATGTTTCGGCTCTCTGAGAACATTCCTCAGTGACCATGGCAAATTCAGCATAGTCTGTATGAGCTGAGACTAGCAGCACATGGGGACATGGCAGGAGTTAACCTAATTGTAAAGTCTGAAAACATATAGTCTTGCAGTAACCTTGCACCAGCGTTTTGGAAAAGTACAAATGATTGGGGTTTATTGGAGACTACTTTGTTGCTTAACAGTTCTTTTGATTTTTTTTTTTGTAGTAGCCATCTTACTCGACTCTCTTATTCCTTTCCTAGTTGCCTATGTATGCTCACTGCTACATATTGGCTCTTCTTTCTTGCCACTTGCTGCTATTTCAGCCTATTGCACTATTAATTTAAAGCAAATTAAATATATTGAAAGACTGAAGCCTTGCTTGAATCTGGACCCAGGATTTGGGACATGCCTTGACCTGAATTTTCTTATGCAGGTAAGACTTGAAGGGAGTAAAATTCTGCTCCCAGGCCATGGTTTGTTTCACCGAGGTCATCTGTAGGCCTAAAATTGCACGTGCTTTCGCCTCTACCTCACAGTGTTATAGAGGGCCTCTGAGCAACCACCTCCTGGGTCACAGAAGCATGTCCATGTACAGGGAAGATCTGAGGTTAGATTTTATTGATGCAGTTTCTCTTCTGATTTGATCTGCCTGCATGGCTACAGACTTCTTGCTTGAGCAAGGCAAATTAAGTGTTCCTCTTTTCTGTAGGGCCATCACAGGGCCTGAGGGATCCATTCTAAGAGAGAAAGTAACTCTGTGGCCTTATTTTCGGAACTGCTTTCTTACCCATCAGCGACTATTTTTCTTTCATTTTACTTTTGTATACAGCTGTGTGGAACCTCTTCCTAATATTGAGCTAGAATTGGATCAGCAAAAACCATCTCAGGATGGTTAAGCAACTTCCAAGGTTTCCTTAAGTTCAAGTTTGTGACAGTTTACCCTCCCTCCCTCTTTTACCTGCCTGGAACCTGAAGGATAGTTTCACTCTTCTCTCCCTCCCAGAGCCCCAGCTTTTCTGCTTAGTTCACTTCATTAATAATACTATTCTCAGTTTGTACCAAATTTAAATGGCGGCCTCATTTTCTACTGCCAAAGTGAAGCTCGATTTTCTAGCATTCTCTGTAGCAGAATGTATAACTGCTGCAGTTGTATGCATTTTTACTTGAAAATAAATTGCACTGTCTTCAGTGGGACTTATTCCATCAGCCAGAATTGCAAACATCCACTGATTTTGACTCTACGCAGATGTGTTGTTGTTTTGTTGCACTTGAGTGGCTGTATTTCTGGTGTCAAGCACAAGATAGACTGGAAATATGGTCCACCTGTGTCTTTCTGTCTGCGTCCCCTTAGACTTCCAGCTTGTAGGGTTGGTCTTTGAGATAGTGTTGGATTCATAGGGGCTGGCTTCTCAGTTCTTTCAGGAAGCTTTGGGTCTTTTATTTATGCCATTTGTATCCCTCCTGTGTTTTATGGAATTCAAGAAGACACACTTGGAGTTCTCAGGCAGGATTTGACCAGTTCTAGCCAGTCCTGCTTAGCTTTTGCAGGGTTGCTGAATTACATGCTTCAACCCATTCAAAATTTCTTGTGAGCTGAAGGAAAGAAAACTAAAGGAGTGCAGAAAATGTATTAATTCAACATAATAATTCAGGATCTCTTGTGCCAGTCTTCTGAATCTTTGACCTTTGTGAATCTATTAGTTGTCTGTCTTCTGTGTGTAGTTACATTTTGCACCAGCCATTCCCCTAAAGAAGCAGCGAGTTGGGATTTTGACCTGGTTCAGACGCTTATACAGGTGGCGACGGTATTCACATGGTGGAAAAGCTAGAATGTCCTCTCTTCTTTGCCATGCATATACAGTAAATGTATGCCACAGGCACGCCATATGAATGTCATGAATATCTGGTTTGCATGAATCTTCCCCGTTGTTTTTGGGAGGGGGCAGAGATCTCATGTATTGGATGTCTGCAGAGCATACTCACTCTTGCATCTTGTAGGGGCTTTCGTCACCCCTGTGTCAGAAAAGGTGTTGGGGTACTATTTTGTCTTTTTATTAACAGGTTTTCTGTGTACCTTTTTAAAACAGTATTTGTATCAGCTTTTGGTGGCATCACTGTCTTGTGGCTTCCCACATGCTGAATGGGTACAGTGGTGCCTCGCAAGACGAAATTAATTCGTTCCGCAAGTCTTTTCATCTTGTGAGTTTTTCGTCTTGCGAAGCACGGTTTCCCATAGGAATGCATTGAAAATCAATCAATGCGTTCCTATGGAAACCGCCTTCAGACCAGGTCCGGGGACAGTCTGTCCCCCGACCTCTTCTGAAGGCTGGCGGGGGCATTTTAAAATCGCCCCAGGACAGCGGAGGAATTCTCCGCTGTCCCGGGGCGATTTAAAAGCCCCTGGGAAGGCAGTCAGGGGGGACAAAGACTTTTGCCCCCCGCCGGCCTTCAGAAGAGGTCCTGGACCTCTTCTGAAGGCCGACAGGGGGCAAAAGTCTTTGCTCCCCCCCCCCCCGCCTGCCTTCAAAAGCCATCCGGGATAGCGGGAAGCGCTTCCCTGCTATCCCGGACTGCTTTTAAAATGCTGGCGGTGGGGAGCAAAGCCTTTCGGCCCCCGCCGGCCTTCCTGGACCTCTTCTGAAGGCCGGGGGGGGGGGGGAGAAAGGCTTTGCTCCCCACCGCCAGCATTTAAAAGAGGTCCCCGGAGATTTCCCTATGGGCTTTCTTCTTGCGAAGCAAGCCCATAGGGAAATTCGTTTTGCGAAGTGCCTCCAAAACGGAAAACCCTTTCGTCTAGCGGGTTTTTCGTCTTGCGAGGCGTTCGTCTTGCGGGGCACCACTGTAATCATATCCTTTTCAGTCTTTCTGCTGCCTTGGATTACTCCACTTAGGGTTGCCTGGAAAGGGTTGCCATCTCTTGTCCCGCAAGCACACACACACACACAAAGCAACTTAAAATAATGCCTTTATGGTTTTGAAAATAAACTTATGAAAGGCTAATTATGGAACAATCCCATACATTTGAGATAAAAATCACAGGCTGTTGTTAGAGTGCCTCTACAGGAATTGCAGACACGAAACTGATTTCCTCCCATCTTGTTATGCAGAAGTGGAGGGGAAGTGCCTTGGTCTTATCGCAGTCCCATTATGTCAGGTGAATCAGGGCAAGGGCTTGGTCAGGCAAACTCGGCAGCAGCTGCCGCTGTCTTGTTCAGCTTTCGGAAATGTTAGCAAGATTCTTTATGCAGCTAAACTTTTGCTTAGCTTGAAAACCCAAAGAAGTGTCTTGTGGCATAACAGTTAGCCTTAGTTGAGTCGTAGCTCCTTCTGGCATTTCCCAAGTGCTCTTCTTTCATGCTTTTTCCCAGCTGAAACATGGTGCTAGCCTCTGGATTTAACAGATACAGAGTGGGTCTTACGGCACTTTAGAGTTTTAACAGTGGTGTCTAATGAAGTGGGTTCTAACCCACAAAAACTTAAGCCACAACAAATCTGCTAATCTTATAAGGCACTGCAAGATTCTTCTGCGCATATGTCAATGTAGCTAACCCTCTGAACTGGTCTTCTAAGGCTTCCTTCTACACATGTCTGTATGGTTTCAACCACGTGCACCATACATTTGCCACATGTGCTCATGACATTTGATTGTAGATGTAAAACTTTGCACATTACACTTCTATCTTGAAACAATGTTTTTTTAAAAAAGGAATAGAAAGTAAAATTACTAGCATGATACACCATCTGGTTAGCTTCCTTGTTTCCTTCAGGCTGTGGCGCTTACCTAAAGTTGAGCGCAGTCAACATGTTAATATGTGACCCGCCATACTTTGCATTACGTGGCTGCATCTTTTCTAATATATCTGCTTGCATATTTTTATACCCCAGACTGAACCAACTAGTGTTTACACAGGTGGAGTCACTTGAGAATAATTTAGAGGTTCACTAGTTCATTAGCTCTGGCACATATTGCCTATAGCTTTATTTAGGCTCTTGGCACAAACGACGCCAAATCACTGGTTTCTCAGATAAATTATAGCTACCAGATTTCATCCTTTGGGAATCTCTTAACATTTTCGAGAGTCAACAATTTGGACAATGACACAATTATACTCTGAGAATACCATCCTGTTTTTGGCTTCCCCTTTTCTCCTTCTGTGTGTGCTACCAGATCTCATAAATTATATACCATTTTGTTTCTTGTAACAAACCTCACATAAAACTTAGCGACAGTGAATTAAGCAGTGTAGAACAAGATTAAATATAGCGGCAGTTGCTCAAGTCCCAGCGCTGAGGGTGCTTAAGCATTCCACAAACATATTTCTTTACTTCTAGTTATAAGCATGTAGAAAACTGACAGCCAGGTAGGCAAGTGTGGCTAGTTGCTGGGGTGGGAGTGGGGATTTGTGTAGCAGGGTAGGTGTGAGCTTCTCATGAGTCTTCCTCTCAGCAGGGCAGGGGCTTCACTGGGACAGAGAGTGGAATGGCAAAATAGTCATGGTAAAAAGGAATAAACACGGTTCTGTACAAGTGTTTTTCTTTGCTAGGTGCTATCTCCTTGAAAGCTGGGGCCCTCCAAATGTTGAAGGGTGTTGGGAGTCCCAACAAGAACTGGGGGACCACAGGTTTCCCGTTCCTGCTTTAAGGCATGTTGTGTGGCACTCAGTGGCATAGCGTGGGTTGTCAGCACCCGGGGCAAAGCAAGTAATTTGCGCCCCCTAACCGGTGGAGCCAGGTAGGGACAGAGAGCTGCGAGTGCGAGCGCCCCCCCCCCGATGTTGCGCCCGGTGCGGCCGGGCCCCCCCCCCTGCACCCCCACGCTACGCCACTGGTGGCACTGTCTTTGTGACTGTATACTCAACTCAGGATACATGGACAGCAGCTATCAGTGGAAAATCTAAACTACAAGGACAGGAGGCAAACTGCAGACACCCTGCTATCTAATGATGATTTTTTTTCATGCTTTGCTGAGTGTCCCCCAAGTAGATCCATTTCTCATTAACAGGATGCATTTCTCTTACACCCTACATGATTATGAAAGTCATTTGATCTCAAATGCATTTACATGGAAGGATGTTCCACTGGAATCAGTGGAATGCAAAAACCAAGCAGAGGCATTTTGATGCTGTTGTTTACACTTCAATCTTTTGTTGCAGCCAGAGGTGCTTCTATCAGACGTTTATAAGTGGACACAGTGTTGCTCCGTTATGTATGTGGCATAGATACTGTTTTGGTTAGAGATGGACAGCACCCGCCAATTTCTGCTTTGTAGCATGAGCAGACTTAGGGGTGTTGCCCCCAAGGCAGAGGTCGGAGAGGGAGGTACAGCCCTTCAACTTTGTTCCCTCCTTGAAGTCAGCTGCAGCTCAATGCCAATTCCTATTTAGATAATAAATTCACACTTTTTAATGTTGAAACAAGCTGTGTTTTATTATTAATACCGCTATTAGTAGCAGTATTTATAGAATACTCCCCCCCAAGTGGTCAGAACACTTTGCATACATTGTCCTGGTAATCCTTGTGACAGCTCTGTGTGAGAGGCCAGTGTAATATTTTGTGTGTGTGTGTGTGTGTGTGTGTTGGGTCGTTTGAGGCCACCTGCCTCCACTGAATTCATGGCTGGGCTGGAATGTGATCTTGGGGTTTATAGCTCAGGCTGTTCAAGAGCTTACGTACTGTAGTGACTGGTTCACACAATGTGTATACAGTATATTGAATTAGGTGCTAACATGGAGTGCTTAAATTTAAAAGTGTAAGGACAGAACTGCTAAGGGGGAAGGGACACAGAGAAGGAGAGAGCAAGCATGTTTCCATGCTCACAGGTGAGAAAAAGCAGTAAGTTCTGCTCATGTATTTGCATTTTCATTTAAAGAATTGCTTGTATCCCACTTCAGATAGTTTCTCAGAACAGCAAACAGTAAAAAAAATAAAAAAACCCCACCCCAACTCAATTAAGGCAGACTATCAGAATAAAAGTAAATACAGCAAAACACAGTGTGTGTCAAAACATAAAACAAGTAAAAGCCAAATTCATGTCAAGACATCATAAATCTTAATAAATCCATACCAATTAATACAAGAACAGGATTCCTCATCTTGGCCTTATTATCCCCATCTAATCAGCAGAGGCTAATTTTCACATAAATAACATTGTTAGGTCAATAAATATTAAACTTTTATGTCATGTAGGCTACTTGTGATCACATGCGCATATGCTGTTATCTCCCTTTTCAAACAACATGATAGTTCTTTTGATTACAATGCACAAGTTGAAGTGTGGCCAAGTAGGTGATGCTAAACACCCAAAACTCAAATAAAAGCTAACTGGTTGTTTTATTATCTCACTGTGTACAGAACATCAATCTTAGCCACTTGAGCACCTGTCAGAACGACTTGCAGTGCCAACATATAACAGTGCCATCATGTCATGCTTTGCCCTGGCATAGCTTTTGCAGTTTCCTATCCTAACTGTGCTAGCATAGCAATTCCTGTGCTTGGCATATAAATTCAGTAATTATTACTGCCAGACAGGAAAGCTTCGTGAATTAAAAGAACCTCTCATTTCCTCTTGCAGGGTTTCTTGGATTACCAAGCAGTAAACCACCAGATCATAATTTTGCGCCTGTTGCATTACATCGTCCGCCTCATATGGAGAATGCAGTGACTAATGCGCCAAGAGGCAGCTTGGGATTGTTTACTCCTTTCCAGCGACAGCAACCTTGAACACAATGTCTTTGGTCTCTGGGTGCAGGTAACAGACCTTTCTTGACCTCGGATAGATCCAGCAAATGAAAAGGAGCAGAAGGACTCCATATCAGGCGGTTTGGACCTCTTTGTGGTTTTTTTTTTTTTTTTAGGAAAGCAAGTTTTTTAAATGGATCTTTGGAAATGGACCACCTTTTTAAGAAACAGGAATTCATCTGAAAGTAGAGCAAACTTTGTTTTGTTGAAAGTTCTTTAAAAAAGAAAGAAAAGAACCTTGCTATATTGCAGCTTTCAAGAAAATCATTGAATCCTGTTCTCATTTGGAAACTTGTGGGTTGCTATTATACCGTGCAACAGAATTGTCTGAGCCAGCTACTTTGTAAAGCTGTCTTAGTTTTTATATTACATACTTCCTGTTCAAAATCTTTCCAAGCAGTGAGAAGACAGACTGGTAATTTCTGTGCTACCTAAAATTCACCTATCCTTGTACATTATTCACAGAAGAAGTTTGGGGTGGGGGTGGGGAGGGGAAATACATCCATCTGCTGTTTAAGCACCATTTTTAATCTTCTGTTGGGTGAAGCAGTTGCATCTTGCAGCCCAGAAGGAGAACTCTTGAATTTGCTTTGGAAGTTGAAATTAAACTGTGAAAGTTTTAATGTTCCAAATAATGTCACCAGGTTGCCTTTTACAATTTTCTTCCTTTATAATTTGTATAGATAAGTGTGTATTCTATGACATATACTGAAGGTGGGGGGGGAGGGGGGAATGTAGCAATAAGTCATTGTACGTGGGTGAAAGCAGTTCCTATGCCTGTGCAATATTGCCCAAAGTTGTTAGCAACAAGGGTCCTACTGCATAATTTCAGGCACTGTTTTGATCCTCACTTTGGTATATTTCTCTTTGTTTTTTTAAATCCAGTCTTTGCGGTTTTTTTGTTTTTTTTAAGCACTCTGGATTTTGTTAATTGCTGCCTTTGTTTTTAAATAATATGAGAGATGACCGAGCAACCATAATGTGGAATGTAAAAGGACTACTGACTCGCTGCCTGGGTTTGAGGTCAACAGCAGCACAGTATTCAGAGGGTGAAAACTCCAACAAAAGATAGAGCAGGAACAAATTTTATTCCAGAAAAAAAGACCTTTTAACAAGTGGCACCTATTCCCCCTCCCTTTCCTAAGGTGCCAATAGGTGATTGGCTGCATTTATCTAATATGAGTTAGCTACTTTGTTTTGTGATGTTCCTTAATCAGGGCTACTTGTAATGTGATAAGAAAAACAAAAAGCTGAATCAAGGGCAACCTGCTGCAAACAGCTGAATTGTGCAACATATTAAATTGTGCAGGTTGTTTCTGTAAGCCATAAAGGGGAGCATAAGGATTGATAATTCCCAAACTGTAGGGTGGGGCACAGTGGTATGCCATAGCAAAGGGCTGGAATGCGTCTGGAAAACTTAAGTCACTATGCTGGACCGGGGAGAGTCCTGCGCATCTTTAATTCCCTCCTCTGTCCCTTTTACCCAATTTATCTGTCAATTTATGGGAAGAGGGAGTCTTCTGTGGGAAGGACTTGCTAGATTCTTTGACTCGGGTACGCTATGGGCTGCCAGGTACAGGAGAATCCCAGAAAGTATAGGAAGCTGCTTTATACCGCTGAGCCATCTAGCTCAGTATTGCCATTCTGACTGACAAGTGTGTGAGGATTCTTTCTCATCCTTACCTGTAGATACTGGGGATTGAACCTGGGGTCTCCTGCACACAGTCCTTCCCTACCTGACTCCTGACAGGCAGAAGAAGGGGAAATGTAGAGTGGCAGTAAGACCCTCTTAACTGCGTCACTCTGTAGTTGCCGATTATTGTGGGAGCAGACTGAGAAAATAGGTGTATGGTAAAGCCCCCAATCTTAATCCTAGAAAACCCTGTGTCCCATGTAATAAAGGTTTGGGAAATGCTGGGCAGAGCCCTGAAGACTCCCCGCGGTCCCTTGCATTCAGATATTACATCAGATTTTGGAAGCAGTCTTTCAGACTTAGATTTGCAGTCGAAAAGATCAATAAATTGCTTTTAAAAAGAGCTGAAATTCTCAGGAAACTGAATTCTGTACCCTATACCAAATTGGTAAAGAACCACAGTATGCACACAATCCCAAACTTAAATAAAAATGTGCCATTAAAAAAAAAAATCAAGTAAAATTCCACTAAGCCAGATGGCAGACAGTATTGGCACAGATCCCGACTTCCTTTTTTAAAGAAAATAAACCTTTTGCTTCTGTAATATCCTTCATCACGCTTCCTGATGCAATCCCCATATCTCAGAAGTAAGTTCCTATGTGCGTAGATTAAAGGATTGCAACCTGAATTGCTTCAGTTTTGGGACATTGTTCATTTCATTTTCCTCCTATAAAATCAAAGCGCTTTAACCTGTGCTGTACCATGTTATGGTAAACTGATTCATTGACTGAGTTTTTACTTTGCTTTGGGAGGCAACTGCAAAATGAGCTTCCTGGAACTGCATAGTTGCTTAAAGGTTCTGTTTGCAAGTGCCCCTTATTCCACATAATTTTATTTGGCCATTGATCAGTTACATAAAATGGTGCAGATATTTCGCATAATACAATGGGTCAACTGATTCCTGTTTGTAACTAGCTTCCAAATGCTACGTCGCCAATTTCTGGTTTCACCAGTGCCACTGAAAATGTTGTAACCTCTTTTTTAAAAAACTTGCAGTCTTTTTGGGGCTATATCAAATCCATCCTAAGTGCTATTATGTGCTGGAGAGTTTTGTCAACTTCAGCTCCTATGCCAGTGCCTGCAGACGCATCCCCTGTCCTGAATGTCTCTGCAGTAGATTATAGGATAAATCCAGATGATCGAAATAAGCTTTGGGGTCCCAAGCTAGAGAGAGGCACAAGCAACAATAAGCTGCTCACACACATCACCTGGTGCATGTCTGTACAATAGATGGTTAGTAAGATTGATATTGACAGTGCCAAACACCTCTTTGAAAACAAGAGACGAGGAAAGGGTGTGCTAAGATTCTGTCCAAACTGACAGCCATGATTTGACAGTTGCCAGTTCACTGTTGGAAACATCCCTAAGTCTTGCATCCAGGGACAGAGTCCAAACCACTTCATCCTCTTGTGCTTTTGCTATTCCAGATCCAGCCAGGGAATCATGTGCAGAAGAAGTCTTGTCTCCTTATCTGTATAGCCCTTATTTGGTCGGGCTGTTCATCTGTAAGCTCCAACGGCGATAATGTGCTAACAAGGGCAAAGCCACGGTAGCTTTGTAGCAGCGTTAGTTTCTTAATTTTATTAGCTTTGGTGAACAGTGTTGTGGGTTTTCTCCCCAATTTGCTTTAACATCAAGCAGAAATTGCAACATCACTAATAGTAATTTTGCCTGTATAATTGATTGCATGGGACCCACATAAAGCTGGTTGATTGAAAAAGGCAAAGAAGCGGGTGTTAGTCTTAGACCATTCAAACTGATATTGTGTGATAGAGATTTTTCGTGGCATCCAAAAAACCAGGGAAACCAAGGAGTTCATCTCCAGTTTAGCAATGTTGATAACACAGCTTTTAAACCGGCAGTTTGCCAGTAATCTTTCAGCATACGATGGGAAACCTGTGTTTTTCACTGGGAATAATTAGAAAGCTCTCTCTTGAGATCCAACTGACTCATATTAGTTGTCATCACTGACCCACTGCGATTCCTACTAAAATCGTTTCTGCCACCAGAATTAGTTCTCAAGAACTCACCAAAGTGTTTTCTGTTTAGTGCTTCTGCATTTGGAGCACTCTAGTTTTAATGCCTTTCTAACACAAAATCCTCCCTGCAGTCATGCTTTCAGTGGTTGGGATCCAGGGAGTTCCAGGCAAGCGCCTGAAGTGGGAGGATTCCCCTGTTCTTCATTGACATGGTTACAGAGAGTATTCTTTAGGAAACCGTAACCTATTAAGAGTGGCTTTTTTGTGGAGGGAGGGAGCTAAGGGAATAAGGAGCTGCTTTGGGAAGGGGGGTCCTGAAAGTCGCAGTGCACTCTCTTCAGACCCCTATAACCTTCCCTCCCCCTTTTCTTATAAGGCTCGGCTGGCCCAGTGCCTTGAGATGTGTACACATTCATATGTGTTAACTGCTAGCATGGGAGTGCAATTAGCTTGCTGCCATGGCTTCAGGCAAACTTAATTGTAAGCCGAAGAAATGTGGTTTTTTTTAATAAAAAAAAATTCTGTGAATTATACCATAAATCAGTAAATGGCAAGATATTGGCACTGTGTGGCCCAAACCCAAGCTCTTTGTTTTTCCAAGAAATCTCTGCCAGACATTATATCTTAAAATGCTAAATCAAGCAAGGCCCGTTTTAGTTTGTCACAGTTCAGTGCAGGTTTTGTGCCTTGACATCCCCACAGTGTCCACATTAGACTTGTGGGTTTAAAAAAAAACTTTTTCTAGAAATCCCATTTATATATCTATAACTATATATAATCCTGCCAAAACATTTTATGAAGAATTTTCTTTGGTTGTGGAGAAACCATATTCAAATTTCTTCTTAGTGTCTCCATGCTTCCCCCCCTTTAAATGATTGTAAATATTTGAGTATTTATTAGATTAGTGCAGTCCTCATCTGAGCCAAATGTCGCCTCTGTGCAATGTTCCCTCTCTTCTTACTATGTCATGTAAGATTTTTTGTACAGCAGCTGAAGTAAAACGGATTGATTTCTCTAAACTTTTTTTTGTAGAATTGACTTTGTTAAATACTGTAGATTCCCCTTTTCTTTGTAATTAATGCACTCTACTGTTCCATAATGCTGTAACTTGTAGAAATGTTGTATATTTATTTTCTGCTTATTTAAGTTCTTGTAAAGTCTCCCCCCCCCCTTTAAATTGTACTTAGTGTATATGGAAATAGTGATTGATCAGTTTAGAGCACTGTCTACTAGTTTATTGCTATTTTAGATGTTGTTTAAACCCCTTGATTTTCTATACCGTGTCTCTTGCCCATCTTTCTCTGTCTTGTTAAAATAATTGAAATATGAAGTGAAGGCAGGGATCAGTTTGATTGGGAAGGGCTTTTACATGTTCAAGGGCCACATCCAGCACTGCATTTGTGGCTTTTAAAAGGAGTTAGTTCCAAATAACTTTCTGAGGACCGAAGGCAGATTACATATTGGTTTTGATAAAGCAACATGCAGTGCTCTGAACTGGTCAGTCTTTTAAAAATGTCCAAGGAGCTTACTCGGGACACCTACTCACAGCATCCCCTCTCAAAAGTAGATTTTTGTTGCAAATTCATTAGGTGCCAGTTCACAATCTTGGTGCTTCCTGTTTCTTCCTACAATTGTGCTTACATTTAAGGGCCGTTAAGAACTTGTCCCTTAGCCTCAGTTTACGTAGCACAGGATATGACTTGTTACCTCATAAATAAGAAGTACCTGCAGTTTATTCAAGAACTACTAAATTTTTAGTGGAAGAGAGACATTTCGCACCCTGGTTTATAGACCACTAGTTACTGTATGACAGCACCATAACATCAGGTACAAACATCAATGTAGCACTGATCTTGTACTGATTAATCACTAACATGTTTCTTAGAACCCAGCATTTTTATGTAGCATTTTTATTGCAGTTTCCCTGGCTTACTTGTGTTTTGCACTGATGAAATTTTGACAGGGTAATTGCCACTTTACTTGTGCAATACTGCTGTAAATAACCGCAGATCTTTTTTTAAGATACAATCTTTTATGTTCTTAATGAATTTTATATGAATAAAACTTTCAACTATTCATTGCGTACGTTTTTTTATTTCATTTTCTTTCTTAAGTTTGCTTGTTCTTGCACAGTTATAAATGAAACAAAGGCGATGAATTGGGCTTGGACACAATATTATTTGTGCAGATCTCCCTTACATACACTTCCCTTAATGTGCATAGTCAGAAGAATCCTTGTAATGGATTCTTCAAGTAATGGAGTTGTCTAATGCAACTAGCACTTAATCACAGAAACAAGGTATAGAACTAAGCAAAAGGAAAACCATTCAAAGGGCTGCTGAGAGACTGTTGGATATGGTAAAAATGCTGATTGTTCCCACAGGGGGGGGGGAGAGACCAGCTGACAGTGTGGTACTTCTTGCTACACTTGTGGAAAGCTTCAGGGGTCTAGATGTGCTAATGGTGGCCTTCTAGTGGTGGTGGTAGTGGGTTGGAGGAGTGTCACAGGGTAGCCTTAGATCTGCAGAATTCAGTGCCCTTCATTCTGCCATTCACACAGTTCAGGCCTAAAAGGACACGAGCCCCTGGAACCGCCATGGCTAAAAGGAAGAAAAAGCTGCCTCTCTGTGCAGCCTGCTCTGCTGCAGCAAACAAGCAAGGTTTTGGATGTTGCAGCTTGCCCCCCCTGAAATGCATCCACCTCCTGTCAGGTGTGGAACATGAGGAGAGACAGCTGCAGAAAGCAGGATTCAACTCCGCATGCACAAGCTGTTCAGTGGGTGCACCAGCTAGTTCTCAATTCATGCTTTGGGCAGTATTCCCCCCCCAATTGATCCCTGTGGGTCAACTTAGACGAGGTTGATGACCTACCTGTCACTCACCTGGTGGCATTATATTGTTTGCTTACTGTCTACCTGTCAAAGCTGGCTGACCAAACGGGGGATATTACATATCTAGCCCACCAGGCCCCAAAGGTTCCCTACCCTGCTTTATAATATGATGCTGCCTTGTTTGATTAGCAGTGGGCTAATCTTAAGGAAAACATAAGGAAATCTGATTCCATGCAGTGCATAATTAAGAAGTAACTCGCTAACACAAGATATGACAGTTACTAGCTTGGATGGCATTAGGAAGAAGTGTTGGACAAATTCTTGGAGGATGCAGCCCTGCACATGCTTCCTTGCAAGTAAGCACCAATGATTCATATTCCAAAAGTAGACCACATTTCAGTAAATGGATTAGTAGCAACTTATTACCTCCTCTGCATAAGAACCGAAGGCCTAGTGGGTGCAGAATAATCCAGCTCACTGAGTCCAAAGATGAGGAAATTAGCTGCCAGGTGGAAGTCTTTCAGAATGCTGCTGCAGCCTGTAAGAGACATGGAATAGGTTTGCTACACAATGACCACAGCCAGGTCTACAGAGTCCAAAATCCTCTCATTTTCCTCGCTGCTGTGCCTAAACAGAGCAAACTGATGGTGCTGTCAAGGCTGGGTACACGGACCTTGACTGTTGCATGTGACCTAAAATGAATGCTTCTGACTTGCATAGACAATTAGTGATGCCAAGCAAGAGAGCTCCTTGATTGGCTTCAATTCCTGACTGTTTACATGTTTGAGGGCTTAATTAGCAAAGCACAAAAGAGTAGAGCAACCTCTGGATAATGAGAGGCCCTCAAGCAACATCAGTTTCATCTGGAAATTAGCGCTGATGTAAACACAAGGCTTTCTATCACTCTCCATACCCACAGGTGAGTGGAATTGTCCCTATAAGTTACATAGAGAGACACATCCTGAAACAATGACCCAAGAGTTGTTGGCTGTGGTAACCAGCCATGACTCAACCATCGTAAAAAGGTAAAGGTAAAGGGACCCTTGACCATTAGGTCCAGTCGTGACTGACTCTGGGGTTGCGGCGCTCATCTTGCTTTAGCTTCCGGGTCATGTGGCCAGCATGACTAAGCCACTTCTGGTGAACCAGAGCAGCGCACGGAAACGCCGTTTACCTTCCCGCCAGAGTGGTACCTATTTATCTACTTGCACTTTGACATGCTTTCGAACTGCTAGGTTTGCAGGAGCAAGGATCGAGCAACAGGAGCTCACCCTGTCATGGGGATTCGAACCGCCAACCTTCTGATCGGCAAGTCCTAGGCTCTGTGGTTTAACCCACAGTGCCACCTGTGTCCAACCACCTTAGCCTCAGGTAAAAACGACTTTTCAGCTTGGGCTCAAATTTTGCTTCTGGTGGTAACAAATACCAACCCCTGAAAGAGCTTAACTAAGTGCTTTCTTTCTGCCTTATTCATATGGCCCAGCTTGCCCTTCACCCATTGCTGCCTACACCATACAAAGCTACCACAGAGTTCTCATCCTGTGACTTGTAATGTGATGGGACCCTTCTCCTGCCTGTTGAATTTCCCCCCACAGCCTCTCCCTGCTGGCCTATTTGCTTCTGATGTTCCTCTTGGGCAGCTCTGAGGGCTTATCCACACTTAACCTTTTGCTCTATGATATCTAGGCACAAGCCCACACTTTCCCAGTCCATGTCTAAGTGCATTCTTTTGCCTTACCACTTTCTGCAGGAAAATCCAAACTTCATCACTGAATCACAGCAAACCTCAATTTGGGTTGTCTGCTGCAATTCAGCAGTAAACTGGGTTTTTACAGGAAAAGTGGAGGGGTTAAAAAAAAAAAAGCCAAAAGCCCTCAGACACAGATCTGGAAAGCCTGGAACTGTACCTAGAGATATGGAGCAGAGGTGGATGAGCCCTGAGTTTGGGAATAAACTGGTGGAGTGGGAGGAATTATGCTGAATGTCCTAGCTGCACTGTCAGAGGTAATACGCCTCTGAATGCCAAGTGCTGGGATCTGCAAGTGGAAGGTTTGTTGTTGCACTTGGGTCTCGTTTGTGGGCTTCCCATAGGCATCCGGCCGGCCACTGTGAGAACAGGATGTTGGACTTAGATGGGCCTTTCGCCTGATTCAGCAGCCAGGCTGCTCCTATGTTCCTGTTATAGTGGAGAATCGGTGGGAGGTTGGACAGTTGAGCGCAACGCCAGCCCTGCACAAAACCCCCTCATTGCCATCAATTGTGAAGCGAGCAAAATGTAGCCCTGCTCATAAAAGTGTGAAGACATGCCCCAGCCTTCTGTATCCATGCAAGGTCCCCCAGGGTATGCTCTTACTCAAACGTAGCATAGCGAGTGAGTCGTGTGTGTGGTTTTTAGTCTAGGAAGCACCATTCCATTCCTAGACAAGAGTGTGAGCTGCTTCCAGAGGACCCTGCTTAGTCACAAAGGACTCAGCGACCTGTTTGCAGTTCACATGCTCAGCCCCACACAGCCACACCCTGTTGGGCAGACAGAGTCTCTTGCTCTGGGTGCAAGCTCATTATTTCCCAGCACTAAACATGCACATGCAGACAATCTGCATGGGTCAGGGGCATCCACCGTATTTTCCATTCTATAAGACGCACCAGACCATAAGACGCACCTAGTTTATGGCGGAGGAAAACAAGAAAAAAAAATCTGAATCCCAGAAGCCAGATCAGCAAGAGAGATCGCTGCGCAGAGATCCCTCTCGCTGTTCTGGCTTCTGGACTAGCCGTGTGAAGCTTCTTCAGGGCAGTGGGATGAAGGCTCCTCATGCCCTCAAGAGGCTTTGCGCAGCTAAGCCAGAAGCTAGAACAGCAAGCGGGATCACTGCGCAGCAATCCCTCTTGCTGTTCTGGCTTCTGGCTTAGCCGCGCAGCCTGCATTCGCTCCATAAGATGCACACACATTCCCCCTTACTTTTTGGGAGGGAAAAAGTGCGTCTTATAGAGTGAAAAATACGGCATGTGTGGCTTCTGCTCTCTTTATTTCTGTGTTTCTGTACTGCAGTTTTAGACTGCCTTTCCAGAAATAGATCAGAGGGCGATTCACAAAAACATACTCTGCAGCAGAAGTAGAACTCACCCAAGTGATTATGATGTTCACTATTTTATATATATATATATATATATATATATATATATATATATATATATATATGCTTTCGTAGATTTTCACGGGTACAGGAATGCAGGTTTTGGTGTCCTCGGGTGTCTTCCCGTGTAAAAGTTGGGGTGTCTAGGCGACGTTTCGACGAGGTCTCACTCGTCATCTTCAGGCTGGTGCTTTCGGCTTCTTGTTACTGGAACAGAGCGGGATCTCAATGTTTGAGTTCCTATAAATACTGTAGAGGGGGTGTGGTGTCTAGCCTCCAATGTTCTGGGCAGAGAGGAAGTTCCCAGGCTAGTGTGCCTTTTCTTCTTTTGTTCCTTAATTACTTGAGAGATACCTTGAGTGATTTCTTGAGTGATATCCTGAGTACCACTTAGGTGGGTCATTAGGTGTGGATTAGTTGCTAAAGTCTTTGTGTCTTGACCTCTTGAACTTTGTGAAGAGTTTTCCTGAGAAGATGGCTGTATTGCACTTAGTTGTGCTTTGGCTTGGCTTCGTGTATAGGGGCGAGCTGTGGTTTTGTGGCTTGTGTCAGCCATATCTGTGTAGGGATTGCAGGGGGGTGCTGCAATCCCTACACAGATCTGGCTGACACAAGCCACAAAACCACAGCTCGCCCCTATACACGAAGCCAAGCCAAAGCACAACTAAGTGCAATACAGCCATCTTCTCAGGAAAACTCTTCACAAAGTTCAAGAGGTCAAGACACAAAGACTTTAGCAACTAATCCACACCTAATGACCCACCTAAGTGGTACTCAGGATATCACTCAAGAAATCACTCAAGGTATCTCTCAAGTAATTAAGGAACAAAAGAAGAAAAGGCACACTAGCCTGGGAACTTCCTCTCTGCCCAGAACATTGGAGGCTAGACACCACACCCCCTCTACAGTATTTATAGGAACTCAAACATTGAGATCCCGCTCTGTTCCAGTAACAAGAAGCCGAAAGCACCAGCCTGAAGATGACGAGTGAGACCTCGTCGAAACGTCGCCTAGACACCCCAACTTTTACACGGGAAGACACCCGAGGACACCAAAACCTGCATATATATATATATATATATATATATATATATATATATATGTAAACGTTATGCAAATAGTTACGTTATTTACCGCTTTGTTTTTGTCACTTCCCTTCCATTTAAATGCACTGAAAATAATTAACCCAAATTATTACATAATCCATCATGTAGGTTTTGGTCGTGGTAGATAACAAGTTGAATAATGTGGGCTTCAGCAGGAGCCAAACTGTAGCAGAACAGAAACAACACTGATTGCAACAAACCCAGTAGCGGAATAGAAACAACTACGAAACCAGGACAAGACAGAGATTGCTGCCTCTTTCCTTCTCCAGCCAGGGCTGGTGGGTACGGCGGAATTCATTCTCTCAAGTACTTGGGTCCCTGGTCCTTCAGGACTTTATTACATGGCAGTGCTTTCTTGACAGGGGCGGCGGGGGGTGGGGGGAGTCTTAGCATGTCAAGCAGTCCTGAGCCAGATCTTTATCGTCATTTATCTACTTCATCAGGAGCAAAGCGACTCCTTTCGCCTGCAGATAGGAAATTAAACAGGCACCGCCGCCTTGATCTGAAACTAACAGGGTGACCTCAACAGAGGCCCATCAAGCATTTTTTAAAACAAGTTCTTTTCAGCTATTCTTAACCAGTTTTGGTTTGTTCCTATCTAGTCCAAGGGTAATGAGAGCTAAAAAAAGTAATGAATTCTACCGCAGATCTAAGCCTCCAGCCTGCAAATACTCTCTTGCTTTTATTACGATGTGGAATTACAGCTTCCCATTCGATGGCCAGTGATAAACATCAAAATATCAGAGCCTATGCGAGTGTGTATTTTTAAAAATGTGACTCTTCAGTTTTTTTTTCCAGTTTACAATTGCTTTTGTCGATTCTTGAGTTTCTCGGTCTCTAAGTGACGGGTCTAAGTTAGGCGTAGCCAAAAAAGTTTGGTTGTTTTTTTTTTGGTGGGGTATACTGAATTAAAAAGGTAAAGGTACCCCTGCCCGTACGGGCCAGTCTTGACAGACTCGGGGGTTGTGCGCCCATCTCACTCAAGAGGCCAGGGGCCAGCGCTGTCCGGAGACACTTCCGGGTCACGTGGCCAGCGTGACATTGCTGCTCTGGCGAGCCAGAGCCGCACACGGAAACGCCGTTTACCTTCCCGCTGGTAAGCGGTCCCTATTTATCTACTTGCACCCGGAGGTGGTTTCGAACTGTTAGGTTGGCAGGCGCTGGGACCGAGCAGCGGGAGCGCACCCCGCCGCAGGGATTTGAACCGCCGACCTTTCGATCGGCAAGTCCTAGGCGCTGAGGCTTTAACCCACAGCGCCACCTACCCCCCAAAAAAGCGCTCCCCAATCCACAAGCCAGAGGGAAACCCACCTCATTGTCACACTGCTCATCAGTTTGTGAAAGGAGAATTCCTGCCTGCAGACAGGCAGAAAAAAAGGGCTCGCCCTTCCAAGCAGCTGCATTTTGGTGGGGAAAACAGAGGGAGATAGGGTTTCAGTCGGCCTGCCTGCACTTTGCTGAATCAGCAGGCTGTCTGGGCTCTGGCAGGGTTCCCTCATCAAGGAGCCTGCAGCAGCCTCCCTTGCTCCATTATCACCAGCCAGGCAGCCAGGATTCCAGGACCTTGTGTGAAAGGAAGCATGGCCTTGGGAGAGGGAGGGAGGCAGAGGAGGAGGACCCACTGGTTTGTTTACTAGCAGAGGGGCTCTGTGAGGCATGAATGCCCCTTGACCTGCGACAGAGCAGGGGGGAAAAGACATCACATTATAGGTGTTTTAAGTGCAAAAGAGCTGTGTGGTTTTAAAAATCAAAAGCATTTGCCCTGATTTGCTTGCACAAAGCTTAAACACAGGTTAGATTATAGCCGGTCTCTATTGAGCATTCATTCTGATATGTTTCTGCAGACAGTGGGGTAGCGTGGGTTGTCAGCACCCGGGGCAGGGCAAGTAATTTGCACCCCCTAACCCATGGATTTGCGCCCCCTAACCTGTGGATTTGCGCCCCCTAACCCTAACCCCCAGATGTTGCACCCGGTGCGGCCGGCCCCCCTGCACCCCCCACGCTACGCCACTGTCTGCAGAGGCTGTATATCATCAACCATTCATCCCGATTTGCTTCTGGGGTGTTTCCAGGTCTTCCCCCTTAATCAGTTGTTCATTCTACACTTTTCAACGCGGTTTTCCTGTCACTTTCCAAATTGCAGAGTTTCTTTTTCAAAGTCGATTAGTCGTGCTAGGGCAACAGACGCAGCACTATAATGGCACAAGCCAAACATTTCCTAGGATGTTCTTGAATGCCTCCTGCAAAAAATTGATGGTCTGGAGGCACCTCACGGCAGTCTCTTGACATATTCCTGGCTCCCATTTCATTCTCCAGAATGGGGCCAAAACCTGCTTTCAGATTTTGTTTGTTTGTCTGTTTTAAACAAATTAAACATCAAATCTAAATCAACAAGGCATATTGGCCTCGGCAGACTGCTACTCATAACATCACAAGTGGACAAAGGCATATAGTTTGGGTCTTGCAAACTGTCCCCATCCCCAAGCGACTTTGTGACAGAAGCAAGGTTAGCAAGGAAGTCCCGATCTGCTCCGGGAGAGGTTCAGGAAACTCTGAGGCCCTTAAAACTTTCTGTGGTGCACTGATGGTGCCATAACCAGGAACACACCTCTCAGACTAGATGAGATTGTCTTCCTATTACCATTGTTATTTTTGAACTATTTATTGGAAGTGAATGAGATACAGGCTGTAGAGAGGTAGACCCCAATCTCATGATGAGGAGCAGGCTTCGGCCTTTTAGGCCTTGCTAATCCACTGCACCCACAACCCCTCAATCAGTTTTTGGACACTGCCTTATATTAATGTATTTACCTCTGATTAACTCTGAGTTGGATGTACAAAGGAAGAGGTCTACTCCTTGCTACTCTAAGGATGCATTGGGATGTGAGGATTATTGTGTTAGTTTTCCTGATTATAATGCTAGAGCTTCCCCTCTGGTTTTTAATGTTTCTTATGCACTGCATGACCTGCTGGATTATGGAATCGTGGCTTTTTGGTCGATATATGACTGTTCCCCTGTGAGTCACCCATGAAAACGGCAGGAAAGACCCAAATTGTGTCACAAAATGCATTAAAATAGCAGAAAAGTTACAGCACAAAATGCCCACGATTTTCCAAGTTAATGAAATTGCAGGCAGATTTTTTTTCTTTCCTGGAAGCAATTAACACGGAAATGAGTGCTAAATTTCTACTACAGTCCCCTAGATTTCCAGAAGTTTAGGCTATGCGAAGAATCACAGAAAATGTGGGAATTATCAGGTAATGAGACATCAGGAGGACGGAATAAAGAGCTGTCTGAATTCAACCTGGGTAGCAAATGACTACACCCTGATTGAATACTTTTCTTTCTTTCTTTCAATTTTCATGGAGCAGACAACAGGAATCGTACCAAGGGTGAGTTAGCTCGCCCTCGCCGCCACCCCCATCATTCAAAAGATTCGCCCCATGCTTGAGTTATGGAGGAAGGCTCTGCCTCATAAAGTGCCATGGTTTCTTACAGAGTATCGTGTACCTAATCATAAAACACTTCAGCAGAGGTGCAGTGTAATATGCGACCTGCTCCTCGCTTAGGCCCAACTATTTTTTAAAAAGCTTTTGACAGTTGTTATAACAGCATTTGTATTCCATTAAGCCCTGTCAAGAGCGATTTCATGACCCAGCACTGCAGCAGGTAGTGGCAACAGCTGTGGAGCAGGGCGAAGAAGCCGCTCTGTGACCAGAGCCCTCACAGGTGCTCAGGAAATGGCAGCAGCGACTCGTGTTTACACAGGCAAGAAATCCTCCTTGCTCCAGATGCAACGGCACAGATAAGGGTGTCCTCTCTGAAACCCCAGTTTACCATTATGACCTATGGAAGTGGAGAACAAATCGGGTGATAAGCTGAAGTGGGGCTGAAGGGATTCTTCATACACTAGGATTTGGGGGGCAGGCGGCAGGGCAGGTTAGGTGCTCACATAACAATTCTTAAATTGACATTGCTGAAAATAAGAGTTGCATTTTTTTAAAAAAACAGTAAAATTTCACTTTCAAGAGTACACCTAAAAGTATAATGCATTACTTAAGGGGGGTAAAATTCACTTGGAAACATGAATCGTACAGACATACTCAAAGCACTAGGTGACGGTGACTCACGTGAAACTTAACCCAGGCAAAAATGGAGCTGGGCTGGTTAGCAGTCATGAGACAGGGGAAGCTATGGAACTGCCTGATTTGAACGTCTCCCCCTCGTGCTTTGCAGCTTGGGAGTGTTCCTGGATCTGGGCCACTTTCTGGATTCTCAGAGGGAGGCATATGTCCTGGTATCTCTTCCTGAAAATAAAGGCTCTTTTCATGGCTGCGCATGCCCCCTTGGCTGATGTCCTCATGATTAATAAAATATGTGTAGCTGCCCTTCTGGGTGACTTGGCCATTACAGAGGACTGTCCTCGGTTTGAAGGAATCATCTATCTGAGAACTGTCCGGTTCAAGTCCAGTTTAAGGATAAAGAGCCATGAAGATCAAGAACCATAAGAAGGGGGAACAAGGGACTTGAAGCTGCCCATCAACTGAACCGTTTGGTACACAGGTCATGATATTCCACACAATGCCGAAATGCATTGCATCCCTATTTAAATTGCAGAAATTGTTTGTTTAAATTTGCACCTATACCAGTGAAACAGCAAATGCAAAATGCCTGCACATCTATGTCCCCTTTTTCGCTGATGCATAAGTAACCACCTTAATGAAAGTTCAGTTTGTCTTGCATGCAGAAGGTCCCAGGCTTGGCCCCAGACATCTTCCTGCCTGAAACCCTGGAGAGCTGCTGCCATTCAGTGTAGGAAATACTGAGCTTGATGAACCAAGGACCTGACTTGGTTTAAGGCAGCTTCCTATGTTCCTAGCAAGCATTAGCTGCCGAGTGCACATGCCTCTACTATTACAAGACCTCCACCAGTTACTAATTTGTTTCTGGGTGAAATTCAAGGCATATGTCATTTTCTTCAAAGCCCTTTATAGACTTGGTCTGAGGAGGTACCCAAGGGAGCGCTTGCTCACATACAAACCTCTCTCCAAGTATTTGAGGTCCAGTTTATTGCAGACGCCAACTCCATCAGAAATCCGGCAGTCTGTAATGACTAATGGTGCATTTTCCATTGTAGTCCTGAGTCTGTGGAACCTGCTGCTATCAGAGAGTCACCAAATTCTAGAGCACGGGCCCTACAGATGTATTGCTTTTATTTAGGCAAGCGTTGGATCTTGAGCCTGGACTTTACTTGTGATTTATTTTTCCCCCTGCCGGTAGAGAAAAACTGCTGACTCAGTTGTTAATAGTCTTTTTTTTTTTTAAACTCCACATTTAAAACTCTTCTGAACTGAAATGCAGACAATTGTTTTTCAGATAAATACAAGCGAGTAGATAGAAATGGGACTGTGGCAATGGAACTGATCTCACATCCACCCCCAACCTTATAAGATCCTGAGCAGAGAGAGCATATAGAATAATTGTTGTCAACTACTACAAGCCACCACAATGTTAAGTCTCCTCTCCCGCACAGGAACAAGGAAGCAGTCAAGTGAAGCTGTTTGATTTCCAATACTGCGTGAATTACAGAAGCTCCTGCAATGCTCCTGGGGCGAGGCCCCTGACTCAGCCTTTCCTGCTCAGCTCAGGGATCAAGTCAAAGCATAGCCCAGGGGCCAAGAGAACACTGGATCGTCTGTAGCTCTGTGGTGGCTGACAGGAGCAACATGAAAAGGACACACAGTCTCCAACAGCTGTCAAAGGAAAATACTCTTGTTTTACAGAGAGCTCACCACTCCACAGCTTGTGCAGAGAACAAACAGTATGTGCAAGGAGTCTGGGGACCGGCACACTCCTCTGATGGATGCTGGAAAGTTTCGCTCCAAATATGCATTTCAAACCCCTCCTCAAAACCCACCTTTTCCAAGTAGCCTTTGGCTCATCTCTTTAATTCTCATTCCCAACTGTAAGCAAGCTTTTAAGCACGTGAAACAAAATGTGTTCACTTTCTTAGGAACATAGGAAGTTGCCATGTTCCGAGTTGGACTACTGGTCGAACTATCAGTGTTTCTCAAACTTGGGTCCCCAGCTGTTTTTACACTACAACTCCCATCATCCCTAGCTAGCAGGACAAGTGGTCATGCATGATGGGAGTTGTAGTCCAACAGCACTTGGGGACCCAAGTTTGAGAAACACTGATAGCTCTACTACACTGACAGTGAGCAGCTCTTCAGGGTTTCTGGCAGGGGAGATCCCAGTCCTATCTGAAGATGCCAGAAGTTGAACCTGCCTGCAAAACAGATGTTCCACCACTGAGTTTTTTCAAAATGAAAAAATTGCATAGAAATTGTATCCACTTTTGCACACACTCCCCTAAGAAAAGTATTTTTTGTTATGCCTTTTGTATGCTTTTCTGTTCACCTGCCTATAAAATAGGACTTTTTGTATGCATTTCTCTAGCGATTTTTGAATCGAAACAGCATTGCAAAATTTGGAAAAGGGCACAATCCGACTGTTAACAGCATTCTGGTTGACACGTAGGTTCATAGACTGCAAATTAGGCTAGTTGACTTCAAAATGCATGCTGAACAAAATTCTCTCCCATCTCAATTATTCAGGTAAGTGCTGAGCTATCTTGAGAAGATGTGCAGGAGTGGGGTGGTGGAGGAAACACAGTGTTTACTAGTCATTGATGTCCTGTCTAGCTCTATAATGTGCAACATGTGGGGGAGGCCTCCCCTGAGAGTTGTGGGCAGTTGCTGCGAGCAGCTGGATGGAGGCGCCGGGTTCCATCTCCAGGCTGGCTGAAAAGAACTACATAAAAAGGAAAACAAACCTGTCTTTAAAAGTCCACAGAAAACCTTCCCCCTCCCCCTCCAAGTTATTAAAGGTATTTACCAGCAATTAAGAAGGCAGAGTTGTCGCTGTTATCCTTATCATTATTAGCCTTTCTCTGTCACCTTGTAACACAACTTCTCAAGGCAACATACAACCTGAGTGTTGAGGAGACAAGCTGCAATTTTACGCAATTTGGTTATTGGTGAGTGAGCCCCATTTAACTCAGTGGGAATGAACATGCTAAATCTTTTCTTCTTCCACTGCTCTTTAATTTCCAATGGTGCATTTTAATGCAAAATGTGTCAGGATGGACCTGATATTTTCTGTTTGGCTGGAATGGTAGACTCCATGGCTATATAAGTTAACACCTATGTTAAATTACAGGGATGAATCTGTAACTTTTAAAATGGGCCAGTTTGCTGTTTTGTGGGCAGAAATGAAGCCAACTGTATCCGCCCTGCTCTTTTTTTATCACCCCCCCTTTCTCCCCCTCCCACTTTCTTTTCATGCTTATCAATCATTACTAAATGTAAAGTGTAATTTAATATGTTTTATTTTCTGTTCTGAAGGCTCACTGCTTTATAGTAAATAAACTACTAGCAGTTCTGGTTTATGTGCAGCTGGAGCGAATAGCAGAAGCGGGAAGGAAAAACCCTGAAGCAGATAGGAGAGAGAGAGAGAGAGAGAGAGAGAGAGAGAGAGAGAGAGAGAGAGAGAGAAACCTGTTTTAGAAGTCTGCACCCCCTCCATGGACATAGGCCCCTGCGATGACTCACTCCCTCATGTCTAAATGAGTCTTGCTGCAGGCAATCTCTGACACTTCATCAAGGAAGGTCATTAAGGGGAGAGGTAGCCTTAACTTAAGTTGCACTTGTTTTTCTTCTTATGAAAGGGCTGAACAAAGAGAATTAGCATTTATTCTGTGTTTGTTAACAGCGGGAGCAACTAAGATCCACATTTAAAACCACCAAATTAATAAACCCCGCATTCAAGAGCTGTGGCAAATCGAAAGCATTCTCTAAAGCCCACTAGACTGGGTACCATATGATGATTGTGGTGTCTATGTAGCTTCTCCGTGCTGGACCAGAGACATGCATATGGCACAGAATAGATGCCCAAGGTGCTTATTTTTCTGTTTAGAATTTACCGTATTTTTCGCTCTATAAGATGCACCAGACCACAAGACGCACCTAGTTTTTGGAGGAGGAAAACAAGAAAAAAAAATATTCTGAATCTCAGAAGCCAGAACAGCAAGAGGGATCGCTGCGCAGTGAAAGCTGCAATCCCTCTTGCTGTTCTGGCTTCTGGGATAGCTGCGCAGCCTGCATTCACTCCATAAGACGCACACACATTTCCCCTTACCTTTTAGGAGGGAAAAAGTGAGTCTTATAGAGCAAAAAATACGGTAAGTTGACCCAGAGGCAGGTCTGGCACACCCACGAAACAAGGTGAGATGACTTCCTCAGGTGGCAGGGATCTCTGGGGTAGCATATCTCAGTGTTGATCTTTTCCCACTCCCCCTTGTTCCTGATGTAGAATCTTCCCTGGCAGGGAGGGAGGCACCATTTGGGGGGGGGGGGTCTGCCTCAGGTGCCAAATGGTTTGGGCCAGCCCTGCCTGGAGGACTTAACCTCACTTTCCCCTCACCCCCTATCAACACCGTGAAGCTGAGACAGTTGAGTGTCTGCAAATTATTGTGTGCAGCACTTCTGTACTTTTTTTGGGGGGGGTGCTTTTCCACTCTGCCAGGAAACAAAGAAACTATTGAGTGTTCATGCACCAAGCAGGGGTCCTGGAAGATATGAATCAGGGTCTTGTGGCTAACACCCACAAGCCCCAAGCTGAC
Source organism: Podarcis gaigeae (assembly GCF_964106915.1). NCBI lineage: Eukaryota > Metazoa > Chordata > Lepidosauria > Squamata > Lacertidae > Podarcis > Podarcis gaigeae. The sequence continues at coordinate 104,871,716 of NC_139680.1, read as the reverse complement.
ATGAGAAAGTCCACCCTCTCCTGTAAGAGGAGGAAAGGCATCTCTGATAACCTGCATTTAATATAGTTCCTGGTGAGAGTTAAATTATTTTCAACTTCTCACGGTCTACTGGTTTTCTATCTGGAACCTGAATTTTGTTCTCCAGTCTTTTTGCTAATGCTACTTTTGAATCTTCAGATCAAATTCCCATGAAGTCCATTCAAATTCTCTGCTTGTAGCCCTAATCTCAGCCAGGCATGTCTCGGAGCCGAATGTGCTTTCCATGTCTAAGAATCTCAGTGAGTTTCATAAGGGCAAGGTTAGACTTCATTCCCAGACTCATCATTAACCTCAAAGGTGGATCCAGTCTTTCATGGATTGCAAGACTCTCCTTGTCTTCTTTTCCCCCAGAGCCTAAACACCTCCAGGAACAGATTGAGTGCACACGCAAAATCACGAGGGCCCTTGAGTATGAAATTCACAGTACCAATCCATTTCAGCATGTAAACTATATTTTTGTCTCCTTCTGCTAGTGTTCTCTAGAGAAGGAAGCTCCTAACTCTCAACCCTGGTGAAGTGGCTCACTGCAGCCATCACTAACATTGTGAATTGTTGGGAGTGCCTGGGAAAAGGGCTGTGTCTCAGTGGTAGCAAGGCCCATGCTTTGAATGCAAAAAAACCCCTAGGTTCAAAATTTATAGAATCATAGAATTGTAGAGGTGGAAAGGACCACAAGGGTCATCTAGTCCAACTCCCTGCAACACATGGCTTTTCCTTGGCTTTTCCCTATAGGGCTGGGAGAGACCCCTGCCTGAAACCCTGGACAGCCACTGTCAATCAATGTAGACAAGCTTGGTTGACCAATGGCCTGACTACAAGGTAGTTTCTCACATTCCTATTTCTTCCCACGCTCTGTGGGGAGCCGCCAAGTATCCATACTTTCATTAGGCATGGTCAGGTGGGGTCCCAGGTGGTTTTGGATGCTGTCTTTGGCAGGAAGAAGCTGCAACCCATATAATAATCCATGATATAGTATATGTTCCTTGGGAACCTACTGGCGGACACCTGCCTCCTTTGGAATGTTCCAGTCATTTCAGGATTTCCTCCTGCTCTTGATGTTTTGTTCTTACCTGAAAGCCTCTGTTTGAGTCAGGAATGGGAGTACATCCTGACACGCCCTTCCATATTCACGGAGCTTAGATTTTCACCTCGGGGCTGGTTTTCTTTGGTGTTAGTTGAGCCTTGTAGATCCACTTTAACATAAGCTTTTCCTCCTGTTCTTCTGTTTGGCTTGGCCCACTATCGATGAATGAGTCATTTCTCCTTCTTGCCCTGCTTGTTTGTGAAATGACCTTGGGTGCCTTTGAGTTTTCTATTCAGATTCTTCTTCTTGCTCGTCATGACTGGCAGAAGGAAGAAGACTCTCTCTTGGGAGGAAGTGGTCATCCTGCTGTTGCCTTCTTTTCCTAACAATGGGATTTCCCAGTCATTTTAGGATGTATGGGGTGGGGGGAAAGCTCACATTGCTGTGAGTATGACTTCATTGGGCCTGCTTTTTTCCTCCTGGTGTGTTCACAAAGCTTCCCCACCTCCACTCAGTCAATACCTGGCTCTCTCTCTGATATTTGAGAGAAGAATTATGAGAAGTTTTTCAGAGGATGTATCTGTACAGCTGGTAGCATTTCAAGAAAGGATGCTCCCACCAATCTTGCAGGTCAGATGCTACAGGTTTGGGTCTGGTAAAAACCCATACAACTCTGAGAATGGGGGAAATAGGAGTAAAAATAGTTGAAAGTATTGTGCACAACATGTGATGAAAGAAAGAAAGAAAGAAAGAAAGAAAGAAAGAAAGAAAGAAAGAAAGAAAGAAAGAAAGAAGTCTCTTGACCCAATCTTTAAATCAAGACATTGTATCAGTGTGGTTTTTCTGCTTAGCTGCAGAATCCTATCTATGTCTTTTCAGAAGTAAGACCTACTGAGTTCAATGGAAACTGCTCTGTAGTACATGTATATAGGATTGCTTTTTCTTTTTTTGGAAGATCACCCAAATTTGCTGAGCTTTTTTTTTGGAGATTGCCCAAGCCTGGCACCCGGGAGGGACAGTGACTCTGGTGCCCTACAACGCCAGTGACACCTGGTGTGCTCCCTGCCTCTACCTTCCAACACTACTGACACCTTCTGAACACCATTGACAAAGCATCCAACAGAGACACAGACATAGAGAACAGACCTCACAACAGACCCATTTGCCATGTCTAAACAGGCAACACTATTAAAGGACCTAATAATGTTAGCCACAGTGTAAAAGGATCGTTCATGCTCATCTTTTTAATTTAATTTATTTACGGTAATTTGTATACCACCTTTATCTTTATCTTGCCTTTATGCATTCTACACAGGCAAACAGTTCACTCTCCATGCAAGACAATAATGGACACAAATCTGACATCAGAAACCACTGGGAGAACCGTTCACACTCCCAGGACACTCTGCTCCTGAGCTGAAAATGGTCATTCTCAAACAGAGGAACTTGAAAAGGAGACTCCAATGAGAAACAGCTTCATTACAACTTACCCCCCCCCCCAAAAAAAAATTTCAATTCTGCCACCTCTGGCTTGAATCAGGATAAGGGATTCCTACCCCACCACAGATGTTAATTAATTTAGCACCACTGGAGTGTCTTGTCATCAACTGCAGTTGTTATGCTTGGTTACTGTGTTAACTTTGCATACTTAAGCTGTAAATTAATTGTCAGATTGTCTTTTTGTGTTTCATTTTCATCTAACCTCACTGTTTACATTTTTTTCTCTCTCTCTCCACACACACACACACACACACACACACACACACACACACACACCTGTCAACTGAGGACAACATTTTAGCCATATGAAGTGGATTCTTGTTCATGATAGCTTAGGCCATATTAAATTTGTTAAGTTTGAAGGTACCACAAGACACTCAGCTGTTGTTCTTTTCTTCTGAACACATTGTCTCCCCCACACCCCATAAAATCACCAGCACAAATGAGTACTTGTGAGCTTTCTGCTGCAGGTTCCTCTTATCCTCTTGACCTTTTCTCCTGCATGTAGTCATGGAAGTTTGTGCTCATAAAAAAAAAGTTATGAAATTGAGGGCATGGCAGTGGGGAGGAGGAACAACATTTCTGTAGTTAGCTTTTAGATGGATCAAGAAAGAAGGGATCGCCACTTGAATTCAGCAGTTCATATGTGCCTCAGCACAGCTCTGAGCAGCAAATTATGTACTGTACGTTAGTTTAATAGGGACTATATTATAGTTCAGCACCATGTAATAGGGTGACTTTTGCTTCTCAGGAAGTATTACACATTTTTCAACTAGAGGAAACTTCTCCTATCTCTGACCTCAGTGTCTAATCTTAGGATACCTTTGATCATTACCTCATGAAAGTAAAACCTGTTTTGCACATGAGGCCATTGTGCAATCAGTCTGTACACCTCATAACACCAGTGTGTCCAACTTTTGCTGGCATAGGAGCCAACTCCTAGGGGCCGTGGGGGCTTCGGACCCCACAATAAAATATTTGAGGGGGCCCCAAAGTTGATGGGCATTCCCACCCAAATGGGGTGTGTGCACTGCATCATGTGATCAATCATGTGAGGTGAGGCTTACCTGGGCCCCCACAATATTTTATTTAAGTTGGCACCCCTGTTTGTTGGTGCGATGACTCTGTCACTATTTTCTATAATGTCAAGAGCATGTCTTTTGCTGCTATTAAGATAGTCAATTTTGCTTCTCCACCAGCCAGATGTCCCACCCCCCCACCCCACCCCAGATATCGTTTTTATAATTTGGCATTGTAAATTTCACAATTCATACTACATCTCTCTAATATTACATGTTAGAATGGCATAGTTCTAATCTATTCTGCCATTTTTATTATGTAAGAGTTTGCTGAGCCAGCGGGAATGGCAAGCTGCAGGTTCAAATCCCCCCGCTTAGCTACAAAGTTCCAGAGCCCCGTTTGCAACATGAGCAGAACGCAACCCGCAACCCGATTTGCTGCTTCTGCGCATGACGTCATTTTGAGCATCTGCGCATGCGCGAGCGGCGAAACCCGGAAGTAACCCTTTCCGGTACTTCCGGGTCGCCGTGGGACACAACCTGAAAACGCTCAACATGAAGCAAACGCAACACGAGGTATGACTGTAATAATAATGGAAAGAGGAGGAAAATGAAACTATGTGCAGGCAGCAGAGAAATAAAGAAGGAAACAAGAAATCTCTCTCTTCTCGCCCCCCCCGAAAGTTATGTGCCTCTCCCCACTGCCCGCTCCGCTGAGACAGGCTCCTGTATTGATGACTCACTCCCTCATGTCTGAATGAGTCTCGCTGCAGGCAATCCCAGGCACTTCATCAAGGAAGGTCATTAGGGGAGAGGTAGGCTTCTGCTGCGCATGCTTTTGTTCTCATTAAAGGGCTAAATTTAAACAAGAGGTTTAAAATTTATTCTGTGTTTGTTAACAGAAGGAGCAAGCCTGGCTAAGGTCCACATTTAAAACTACTAAGTTAATAAACCAACTCTTACCAGTTCTAAAATATGAACGTCTTACTGTTGGCCTGCAGCACTCATGCAGCTCCTGGGGGCTGCTGCACAGGTACCCACAAGCAGTGCTATTTTTCTTGGATAGTAGGTTCTGGAACTCACCATGAACGGTGCTGGAACTGAGTTCCGGCCCAAAAAGAAGCCCTGCCCATGTGGCTATCCTTTGCTGGATGAGAAAGCAGGTTGCACCCACTCTCTGCATTTAAAGCACTCTTATACCACAGCCATGGCTTCCCCCAAAGACCCTTGGGAATTGTAGTTTGTTAAAGAAGTGCTCAGGGTTCTTAGGAGACTCCTCACAGCACTACTATTCTCAGCACCCTTAACAAATTACCGTATTTTTTGCTCTATAAGACTCACTTTTTCCCTCCTAAAAAGTAAGGGGAAATGTGTGTGCGTCTTATGGAGTGAATGCAGGCTGCGCAGCTATCCCAGAAGCCAGAACAGCAAGAGTTCTCTTGCTGTTCTGGCTTCTGAGATTCAGAATATTTTTTTCTTGTTTTCCTCCTCCAAAAACTAGGTGCGTCTTGTGGTCTGGTGCGTCTTATAGAGTGAAAAATACGGTATACATCTCAAGCATCTTTGGGGGAAGTAAAAGATGGTGTGGATGTGACCCAGGACAAAAGATATGGCCAATGGTCCCAGTTTTAACAATGTGAGGGGAGTTCTGAGGCCAAGGAGCTGCAACTACACTATTAACAGTCTTTCAATTCTACATGATCAATTCTAAGTGGCCAAGTGTCTCCAGATCATGGGTAGGCAAACTAAGGCCAGGGGGCCAGATCCGGCCCAATCGGCTTCTAAATCCGGCCCACAGACGGTCTGGGAATCAGCATGTTTTTACATGAGTAGAATGTGTCCTTTTATTTTAAATGCATTTCTGTGTTATTTGTGGGGCCTGCCTGGTATTTTTACATAAGTAGAATGTGTGCTTTTATTTAAAATGCATCTCTAGGTTATTTGTGGGGCACAGGAATTCATTCATTCCCCCCCCCGAAAAAAATATAGTCCGGCCCCCCACAAGGTCTGAGGGACAGTGGACCGGCCCCTGCTGAAAAAGTTTGCTGACTCCTGCAGTAGATTGTATCCAACTAACTTATACACAGAGGAGACTCATTGAAATTAATGGAACCACGTTTAGACATGTGCATTAACTTCAGTGGGTCTGCTGTAGACAGGTCCCTTGAGGGCAGAGCTTTTGTATTTTTATTATTATTATTATGTTTCCACAGTGCCAGGATGCAAATAAATCTATAACAACATTTGGCAAGTCTGTTGGTCTGTTCTGCCCTCCTTCTACCATGTTGCTGATATGGGCGGGAAATGTATCATCAGCTTGGTGAGAGGGAGAGGAAGCAAAAAGACTGCATTGGTGGAACGAGCAACCTTTCTCCTCAGCGTGGAAGAGAGTTCCCCTGATTACCACTCACCCCTGGAACTGCTGAGGGAAAAATTGTTTCCCCCCTGCCTTGGGGTGAGGGGAAGTGTTGCTTTTATGTCAGTGATCTCCATTACATCAATCCCTACTCACATTTCGGATCTATTTGCAGGAGTAGCAACCAAAAAATCCCCACCTCATGCAGTCTCAAGGAGCAAAGACTGCCATATTTAAATGGCATAGAAAGATTGAGGTCAATAATGAATTTGGTCCACCAGGACAACAGCCCCCACAGCTGCTTCACACCCATTCATTTGGAGGACATTCCACTTAGTAAACCTGCATTGCTTATCACTTCTGCTTCTGCTTAACATTACCTTTTAATTAAAAAGATATGACTAAACAGGTCAGGAATAAGTTTGCCTTTCCATCAGCAAGGCTGAAGTCGTGGGCCCGCTTTTAAAAACCTATCTGCACGTAAACAAACAGGAGCAAAACAAGACAAAGTTTCATTTTCACCTCAAAAACAAAAGAAAACCACTCCCATTTTCTGCTCGGTAACTCCCCAGAGGGCTCATATAAACAGCTGTGAGTTAAACAGCAGCTCGTATATGACCTGTGTCACATTTCTGTCTGCCCCATTGTGTCTACGTCCGAGTGCCTCAGACCTCATTGTGTTTGATTTCCCCCTCAACAGTTTCACTTCTTTTCTGGAAAATCACTGGAGAAGTGTGAAAATAAACCGATATGTAAAAATAGATCCCCAATTCAACATTATTGTATGAGACAGGGAAGAAAATCTTCCTGCAGTTATTAGAATAGGATATTAAAAATATACACAGTCCCTTTGCTTTTTATGGTGACTTTCTTAACCATTGTTTTTATAAGGCTCTGCGGGACCCAATGTGGCTAAGATTAGGTTATCGGAGATGTTCATGTAGATTTAATTTCGCCCCCTTTCCCTTCATAATTTGACACAAGAAAAAAAAAGGAGCTATGCCGAAGCCCGACTTGCTGATCACACTTATTTAGGGTGTTTGGAGTGCTTCAGATACATTATCTCAGAAATTTTTACAACCTTATAAGGTAGGCTGGTATTATCATCCCTGTGTTGCAGATGGAGTGGGCAGAGGCTGAGAGAAAGCGGATTGCCTCAGGCCACGGAGAGACTTCATGTTTATAAAATAAGATTTCTTACCCATGCTTTACCCTAAAGTCCCATGGTGGGTGGCAACAACAATATAATCATACAATTATAAAGATAAATTCATGCCTCAGGCAAAATTCAAGCCAGGGACTTCATGGTTCATGGCCCTTAACTCCTCACCGCTAAGTGCATTCATAAGGTTACTTAGGACCATATGAGAGGAAAATGCCCCTCTCAAAACAAGTGAAACAAAATCACTTCACAAAGGTGTGAATTGTGTCTTTGCAGGGACAGTATGATTTTAGATGTAAACACACCCATTTTAATTGCATGCCCCCTTTTCATTGTTAAAATATTGCTGAAGGCCTCTTACAACATGAAAAAACTCCCCCACACAATTACAAACATAACAAAAATAGTCATAAACAACAAATAAAACGCTTCAACGAAATCGAACAATTTCCGCATTAATCGGAGCAAGATCTAAAAATAAATATACAACAGTAACCCAAGAGTTAGTTCAGCAGTCTCAGCTTTTGTAGCTGGAGTCAGTCAGGGCTCTGTCTTCCCAGGCCAGGTGGGAGAAGGCCTGCAAGACAGGCAGCAAGACCCCTAGCCAAGATGCCATGTGTGTGCCAGATTTCTGAACATCTTTTATGGCGTGTGTTGCTTTCTTAAACGTTGTGCGTGCAGAGCACATCAAGGGGGGTCTTGCTGAACCTTTTCCTTAATTTGCTAGGCAAACCTAAGGTGTGAAGTCAGCAGGGCTGTTTGTTTAAACCTGGGTCTGCATTGCACTGGTTGTCTAGAAAGTGGGGCTGGGCTGCTGTTGTTTTTGAAGTCGAAAGGGACATGTGGGTGGGGATGCTAAATCCTCTCCCCCACCCACAGTTTGCTCCTCAGGTACAGTTTTCTCCTCAGCTGAGCTCTGAAACCAAAGTGAGGCAGAGAGAGAAAAATGCTCAGGGGAAGAGGAAGGTTCAGTTCTCTTCAATCATGTGTCCCTTTTACTCTGGAAACTGGGCACCAACCCTTCTGCTTTACATTGGGGAATACTTTGGTTTAAACAGAGGAGTCTGCTGACACCAATACATCCAGTTTAGCCCTCAGAATCATGGCTGTGGTCTCACACTCCCACAGGGTTCAGGCAGATATTTTTGAAGAAATCTGTGGGAGTTCCATACCCCTCTCGAAAGGACTGAAGCACAATCACCTCACAAAGGCCGGGATTGTTTTTTTGTTTAATGCTGGCTGCAGCTAACTGCCCAGGAACGACACAGTCTACCCAAGCCATAGCCAAAATTGGAGGCCAATGGAGATTGCCCCAGCTGGGTTCTTTAAAAAGGAGTTTCCCAGTTCCGGAAAAAAGAGAGAAAGAAATCAGACAAAAAATTAAACCGAGATTCAAATCGCATTGAAAGAAACTAAAAAAAAAAAAAAAAAAGCTCCTCAAAAATGATTTCGGTAATGTTATGTTCCTCTTATCATGGTGCAATGCCCAGAAAGCTGGAGCATTGAATTCATTTGCATCTAATTAGAGAGCAAAATTTGGGGACAGCCGTCTTGTGGCAAAGTCTCTCTTGGTAGCCTAAAGATAAGAATAACTCTTGATCATACAGGGAATGGTGTTTCTCCTAATCGCTGCCTTCCAACGGTCAGGGCTGAATGCTTTAGGCAAGGCATTTTCTGGCTCTGTTCCCTCTATGACTATATTCACTGCTGGTGAACAGCCATATGTTCTACTTCCTAGAGGACAGTCCTCTAGTTGACTTGTGCAAGTCTGATTTAGAGTTCAAGAATCCTAATACTCATACATGAGCACATGTAAATCTCTATACATAAATTAGCATATACAAATTTTGTGCAAATATCTCTTTTTTGGAGATGCGTTTCCTATTTTGGGGTGGTGCACAAATGAAGTTTCTATGTCTTTCCCATCTTCCTCAGCTCCTGATTTGCATGGTATCTGGGCCTCTACCACTCTTGGCCCTGATCCTCATACCTCAGCTCCTTCTTTGTGTCTTACTTCAAATGTCAAACATGCTGAATTCTCCAAATATCACCATCAGAATCAATACTGCCAGCGAATTTTAAATTGACAATTTGTACAACTTGAGAGTCAATTTGGGTGCAGATCACAGGGATTTAATCACATTTTCTTATCAACTGGATCTGTCATAGTTCAAAAAACAAAAACAAAAGTTTTTAGGGAGAGCCCAACATTGTTGAGATTAATTTTTTTTTAAAGAGTTTAAAAAAAACATTTTTGGCACGATTTAACACCCGTTGCCGGTTTTGCGGGACATTTGCCCGATTTTCGGAGGTGAATTCCTGGACATGTCCTGGAAAATCAGGTTGTAAGGCAGTCCTACCTAAGCTTTAAGAACTTTGGAATCTGGAGTTGGCTGTATGACTGTCATAGCCCCAGGATGAGATAACTCATGTCTATATGATATGCTGGGCTAAAGGACAGGTAAAAGGGGAAACCCTTTAGGCCCTGCCAATCAAAGTCTAGGAGAGTTTGCTAAAATTTGCCTCCTTCCCCTTTCAGGATAAAGTTCTGGGGTTCTCCTTGCCATTGTTCTGAATAAGTGCATTCCATTCAGATCCCTCATTCTAAGGGTCAGCAGGAGAGTTTCCTCACTGTTGGGTCCAGAGACAGCAGATCAATGGGAGAGAGCTGTGGGGTGCTGAAATGTAGGCTTGGGGAAGCTGGGTAAGAAAGCTGAGACCTTACAGGAGAGTCTTTTGGACATGGAGGTCTCTCAGGAAGGTGGTAAAGAATGAGGGGCACTGAGCTCTTAGACAAAGAGTGATAGGCAGATGAGTCTACTGGAGCAAGAATCTTGGTTCCTTCCAAGGAGCCTAGGGCACCATACATAGAATCACAGAATTGTAGAGTTGGAAGGGACCACCAGGGTCATCTAGTCCAACCCCCTGCAGGTGTTATTTTTGCCCAACAGAAATATTTTCGCCCAGCATGGGGCCTGAACCCATGACCTGAAAAGTCTCATGCTCTACTTGACTAAGCTATCAAGAATGGCTCTACCACTACCACTGCATGTATGTGGTACCCTCCAGATGTTGCTGGACTACATTCCCCATAATTCCCAAGCCCTGTTGGCTAGGGTTGATGGGAGTTGTGGTCTAACAGCATCTAGAGGGCACTATGTTGGCTACCACAGCTGTAGAAAGACCATATCCAGTAGCTGCTCCAGGCAGCTGGAGGTTTCTATACACATAGGGTAGTTCACAAGCTCCTGTGTGGTGGTTGTTGTTGTTTTATTAAAGATTTTCCTCATTTACAAAAGCACATGCATTGTCTCTTTCTTTAGGTGTTGCTTTCTCAAGATCAGTTACATTTGTTGTGAGACATTGGTGTTATATGCAGTATAGGGACAAGCTCCTGTGTGAGCCATTAATAAACTGGGCCTGTAAGTTTTGATCTCACTTCTTTCACTCATTCTGAAGAGCTGTGGTGCTGCACATGGTGTATCCCCATGTTATGTTTATCCATACATTTTTATTTGTGTAAACTGGAGCTCAGCTAAGACAGAAAAGCTAGCAGCAGAAAAGGAGCCACATAACTGAAAACCACACAGATACCATTCAAAAATATGTTAGGTCTGAATATTTCACATCCACTGAAGTGTTCTGCAATAATTCAGTGGCAACTGCCAAATGAGCTGCACAAACTTGGAGAACTCTTGGTATACACAGGAAGATTTTTTTTCCACCCATGCGTTTTCCGAGTAAAAGCAACAGGCACAGGGGATTGTTTAATGTTAAAATAATTATCCTTAACGCACAAAGGGACTAGAAAGCAGGGCAGGAAAGGAACCCAGTTCATCATTTTGATCTTCTCCTCTCTGCTTTTCTTATGCCTCTCACGCGAGTCATTTTTCTATTTCAGTCATCTGTGTTCCTCATTTCCATCTTGGCAGGTTAAGCCTTTCTACTCTGCGTCTCCCATTCCATTGTCTATGCAGCGATCAGAACCGGCCCTGGTGTTTTACGGCCAGATATATTTCATGGTAAGCACCAACAAACATGAAAAATGGGGTCGCTTGGAGATGTGTATTTCTTACCCACCCACACTCGTCTGCCTTCTGTTACACCACAGATCAGAGATGGCAACAGGCAGCTGATAATATCTATTTGTGGTTTGGAGCACTGTTCTATTGAGATTGCTAATATATGAACATTAACGTGGTACGGGTGACTGCTGTAACTAGCAATTCAATTAAGTGGGGTGTTGTCAGGGGTTCAGAAGGAGAGACACAGGAGGGGGAGCAAATGGAGAGTGAGGAGGAGGAGTACGAGGGGGGCGCAGGCAGTGACAGTGGCCAGAGTTATTCCACAAGCCTCTCTAGCGAATCGGAGGACTCACAGAAGGGAGCGCCGGTGGCCAGAGCGAGGGGGGTTCCAGGGGGGAAGCCCCAGGAGGAAGGGGCCAGCGGGGAGTCCCTGAGCAGCAGTTGGAGATCAGGACCAGCGTCTCCACCAGAGCGCAGTGGGGAGGGGGAGTCCCAGGAGTCGGGACCAGTGTCCTCACCACCAGAGGGAGGAGAGGAGTCAGGTTTGGCAACGCCCACATCAGGAAGCGGGGAATCGGTCAGAAGGAAAGTCACCGGCTGGGCGCGCGCGCCAAGTTCAAATGTACAGGAGCGCGGCACAGCGGGGAGCCCGGGAAGGGAGCCAGGTCCTAAAGCCCGCCGGAGGGAGGGACAAGACTCAGGGGGCTCAGCGTCAGAGGAGTCCAGGAAGGAGGAAACCCCAGAGGGCAGAAGGACCCAGCGAAGGAAAGAACACCTGACAGGTGTATAATTTTTAGATGGCATAATAAGGTGGCTGGAAGAATTGTGATCCTATACAACAAAGCAATTATGTTATGCAAGTAAGAGCGGGACCATAAAGAAGGCAGATCGCCGAAGAATTGATGCTTTTGAATTATGGTGCTGGAAGAGACTCTTGAGAGTCCCATCCATTCTGAAGGAAATCATCCCCGAGTGCTCACTAGAAGGACAGATCCTGAAGCTTAGGCTTCAGTACTTTGGCCTCCTCACGAGAAGAGAAGACTCCCTGGAAAAGACCCTGATGTTGGAAAAGATTGAGGGCACAAGGAGAAGGGGATGACAGAGGACGAGATGGTTGGATAGTGTTCTCAAAGCTACTAACATGAGTTTGACCAAACTGCGGGAGGCAGTAGAAGACAGAAGTGCCTGGCGCGCTCTGGTCCATGGGGTCACAAAGAGTTGGACACGACTAAACGACTAAACAACAACAACAAAATATAATTTTTAAAAACTCTTGCATCAAAGGCATGCAGATCATGCCCTTTCCATAAAATAAACTTATTTGCTGACTGGGATTTCCAAATAATTTAGGGCTTTTTGATATGAGTTGGAGGAGAAGAGAGGGAAGAAGGAAGGATTATAGGGATTGCAAGTGACGGCTGACAGAGCAGGTCAAAAAAAGCCATGTCAAGGCTGCTTCACACACTGCAAAGTTTACATATAAAAAGCATTTCAACTATGTAGAAAGCACGGAACATCTCCCTTGATAAGCTATGATACGCAAAACAAGTGCAATCGTTGCATGTGGCTTGTGTCCAACTCGCAGGGACAAATTTTAATTGATGGAGCTGAGAGATAAAAGAACACATGTTTATTTTTGGAGACCAATTAAATGAAAATAACATATGTATTAGAGATGGCCTTTCATCCACGGGCATGCATGAGCCATCCATCCCCTCTGGAAACAATGGAGCAGGCATAGGCAAACTTGGCCCTCCAGATGTTTTGGGACTACAGCTCCCATCATCCCTAGCTAACAGGACCAGTGGTCAGGGATGATGGGAATTGTAGTCTCAAAACATCTGGAGGGCTGAGTTTGCCTATGCCTGCAATGGAGTCTCTTCCATGGCTTCCTCTCCCTCTTGGCCCTAAGTAATAATAATAATAATAAATTTTATTTATATCCCGCCCTCTCCAGCCGAAGCCAGGCTCAGGGCGGCTAACAACAATAAAACAGTACAAAAGTACAGCACAAACAACCCTCTAAAATCATTCATTATAAAATTGATTCAAATAAAGCCACTGGCAACCATTGTGCCAGAGCTCCACGAAGATTGCCGAGGGAGGGAGTCAGGCTGTGCCCTGGCCAAAGGCCTGGTGGAACAGCTCCGTCTTGCAGGCCCTGCGGAAAGATGTCAAGTCCCGCAGGGCCCTAGTCTCTAGTGACAGAGCATTCCACCAGATCGGAGCCACAGCCGGAAAAGCCCTGGCTCTAGTTGAGGCCAGCCTAACTTCTCTGTGGCCTGGCACCAGGTGAATGTGGTCTCGCAGCGAAGACCCCGTAAGGAGTCTCGCTGCAGCATTCTGCACCCGCTGGAGTTTCTGGGTCAGTCTCAAGGGCAGCCCCACGTAGAGCGAGTTACAATAATCCAGTCTGGAGGTGACCGTCGCATGGATCACAGTGGCTAGGTCAGGGCGAGAGAGGTAAGGAGCCAACTGCTTAGCTTGGCGGAGATGAAAAAATGCTGCCTTTGTAGGGGGCACACGGTACCTATGCTCACATCCAAGACTTAGCTCCAGGTGTTTCCTTCCTCCTTAAGTCCACGGGGCCATGTGCAGGATGGAATGTGCCCAGAGAACAACAGCTCTTGCATTTGTTTCTTACATTGTCAATTATCTGCCTTACCACTGTTCACACTGAATTACTTACAATTAAACAGTTGGCACCAGGACTTGTATCCTATTGTAATTTCTGGCAACTTCCCATTCCACACACCCTTAAATCTGCTTCAAAGGGTTGGGGAACCCTTTGGAGCAGAGTCAGAGATGTTGCGTGGGTGGGGGCTACAGGAGAGAGAGGAAATTGCCAAAAATAGCTTCCCTCCACATTTCACTGGCAGAAGCCTTACCAGCAGCTAAGCAACACAATCAGCTGCCACCCTATAAAACACTGGATCCTGCCTCCAGGCTCCATCCATTCTTCTCTGACCAATCATCAGAGTCCCTTGGGGAGCTGGGCAGCAAAAGCCAACCCCCCAATTTTTCTACAACACTTTATAGTGAAGATTTTAATTCTTTTCGAGATATATTTCTCCCCACTTGTTGTAAGCTGCTTTGCAATAGTTTTCCCTGAAAGGTGAGACAGAAATTCATCAAGTAAATATAATAAAGTGGCATTTGTTTATTTATAATATTGTTATACATACTGCTGGATATACATAATCTCTAAGTGGGTGACAGGAGATGTTAAAACCATGATATATAAATACTTATCACAAAATAAAACAATGAAACAGTTAACACACACAACCATAAAACAGAACATGGCAGTAAAACTTTAAAATCCAGGTAATCCTGCACAAAAGGTGTGTTACAGCTTGAGGAATTGCAAAAAAAGAGAGAAAGGGAATTGCATACAATTCTAGTATGGTCACATTCACACCATACTTTTAAAGCCTTCTTGTACTACTTTAATAGTCATATCTCCCCCTCCTCCCATAAAAAATCCCAGGAACTGTAGTTTGGTAAGGGTGCTGGGAATTATAGCTCTGTGAGGGGTCTTCTAAGAACTCTTGGCACTCTTAACAAATGACAGTTCCCAGAATTCTTTGGGAGAGCAAGCCATAGCCTCAGAAGTGGTTTCAGAGTGCTTCAAATGACTCCCGCAACTGTTCAAAAACCAAGGCGCAGCTTCTGATTGGCTGCAGGAACACCCAATCGGAAGCCACAGAAGCCATGCCAGATGTTCGGCTTCCGAAAATTGTCCCAAAACACTCACTTCCGCTTTTCGATTGTTCGGGAGCTGAAATGTATGAGGTCCAAGGCATTTGGCAACCAAGGTACAACTGTGGAATGTGCGGGAGGCACGTTCACAACCAGCAGTGCCACATCTGCGCACACGTAGGTCACGATTCAGCACTTCTGCACATGCGCAAAGCGCGATCTAGTGCTCCTGCGCATGTGCGAGCACCGAAACCCGGAAGTAACCTGTTCTGGTACTTATGGGTTTGACACGGTGTGCAACCCGAAAACACATAATTTGAAGCGTCTGAAACCCGAGGTACCACTGTATGCAGGTACATCAGTATGTAGTCTCTTCACAAAGGAATGCGTTTGAGTTGCAAAAGCTGTGCTGGCTTCTGACTTCAGTGTAAAGACTTGTTTGATTATCCAACAATAGCAAACAACAGATGCTATGCTGGGAGGCTTTGTTTTCCCCCTTCCTTTTCGCTGACTCTCTCCAATGCCAATGTATTTAGTTTTACAAAACACAGGTTGTGTAAATTCCTGCCCTGCGGTTCTCAAGTTAAGGATACAAAGAGTATTTGATTCATGGCTGTACCGCAAATAAGCAGAAATAGTGAGGCATGGTGGTTTCTCTCTCTCTCTTTACAGTTATGTGGATCTCTAGGGACCAAACTACACACAAGGTACAAATTCCAGGAGCACAAAGGGATAAGAGGGCAAGGGCAGTGTGGGTGAGGAAGCAGGCTTCAGCCTAGAGGACACAGTTCTCCTGGGTACGTCCCACTGGCATACATGGGTGCTATTCAATAGTGCCGCTCCTTGCACAGGAGTGGCTGGGGAAACCCAGCCCAATGGGTGGGGTATAAATAATAAAATTATTATTATTATTAACTCAGGAAGCTGCCTTACACTGAGGCAGCCCATTGGCCCATCTAGCTCAGTATCGTCTAAACTGCCAGTGGCTCTCTAAGGTTTCAGAAAACCTCCAGTGAAGGAGAGTCCACCACTTCCCAAGGGAGACCGTTCCACTGTTGATCAACTATTACCGCCAGAAAGCTCTTCCCGATGTTTAGTCAGAAACTCCTTCCTTGTAACTTGAAGCCATTGGTTCGGGTCCTACCCTCCAGAGCAGGAGCAAACAAGCTTGCTCCATCTTCCATGTGGCAGCCCTTCAGATATTTGAAGGTGGCTATTTTATCTCCTCTCAGTCTCCTCTTCCCCAGGCCTAACATACTCAGCTCCTGCAACCGTTCGCTTGAACATCTGTCAATGAATAGAAAACCAAGCAATAACCAGCTAAGTGTCTGAACACAAATACCAGGCAGAACACACAGGCATCTGTTCCAGCCAGGCTCCTGGTATACATAGGCACTCACTTGCTGGGTCATCACCTTGTCGCGGTGAGTAGGCTTGGATGATCCTATGACCCTTGTGAGTGAAGCCATTGGGGGTCACCCAAGATGGCAAGGTCAAGGGGGAAGGAGCTAGACAAAGAAGGACCCAAGAAGTCCTCAACGGCAGAACAGGCGGAAGATAACAAGTGGTATGTTACAATGGCTGTGAAGGTGGATGAAGGCTGCAGCAGCTACAACAACCGGTCGTTGTGATACTCATGCCATCAGAATAGAGCCTTCCTGCAAAGACTGAGACTGGACTGAGGAGGAATGGTGGGGACTGTCTCCCCCATTCTCCTGAACCTTCCTGAGAACTGGAGGACAGTATAGATTTAGAACAGTGGTTTGCAGAAGGGCATGGTTCAGAGGCTGCAGAGGGGGAAAGCTGGGAAATATTGGAAAAAGAACCGCAGGAAGAAGAACCGGGGGATAGACAGATGACAGACTCATTGTCTTTGGAAAGCATTCCTGAGCCCCGCTCTCCCAGAACTAGGTAAGCATTGAGGGCAGTAGAACAGAAAGCTCATGGGCAGAAAGCTCAGATTAGCCGGCGAAGGAATGACGTGGAATAGGGGAGACGAAGGGGGGTGGGACTTTACTTGGAGCAACACCAACTTTTAGGGAAGACTGCATTCCTTCGTCGCTCTCTGTGAATTATTGAATAAATTGCTCGGTAATAACTTTTTTCGTTTCTCTGATTCTTGGCTGCCACTGTGGGAGGGATCTGATTCCCCAAAGCCTGACAGTTGGTCAGCATACAGTGGTACCTCGGGTTAAGTACTTAATTCATTCCGGAGGTCCGTTCTTAACCTGAAACTGTTCTTAACCTGAAGACCACTTCAGCTAATGGGGTCTCCTGCTGCTGCACCGCCGGAGCACGATTTCTGTTCTCATCCTGAAGCAAAGTTCTTAACCCAAGGTACTATTTCTGGGTTAGCGGAGTCTTTAACCTGAAGTGTATGTAACCTGAAGTGTATGTAACCCAAGGTACCACTGTACACTGATCTCCACATATAAAACAAATTCAAGCACAGGCATCTTTCAGAAACCCATCCCAAAACCATGTTCATGGAAAACAATCTGACTCGGCTATGAGTAATCGCCAAAGAAGAAGAAGAAGAAGAAGAAGAAGAAGAAGAAGAAGACCCTTATGCACATTCATCGATGGCTGAATCATGCAAAAGCTACTGCTCCTGGATCAGGGCTAAATGCCACAGCAGTGTTAAGACAGCAGTTGCTCTTGTTCCAAATACTTCACACATTGCATTTGTCAGCAGGGGTGCCATAGAACCATCTGTACACAGCCTGAGAAATAGAAACTCATAATGTTTTTCGTTGCTTGTTTTAGAAAAAAAAAAAATCCCCAGATTTTAAAAAACCCCAGAGATAATACTTCTGTCCCTGTTTACCAATAACTCAATTGTTCTGCCTGCGTGTCTGCCCGCCCTCAATGATCTCTATTGGCCCAAAGTTAAAGCAGCATGAGAAAAAAAGATATATAATTTTTTTAAAAAAAAAAAAACCACTTTATTGCAGACAATGTTTGGATAACAACATCAGTGACTTCATCCTCCCTGAATATACTGCCTTTTGATAAAAGTGTTTGGAAGAGGTCAGGTCAGTCGCCCTACTGGTCTAGCCAGTTTGGTCTCTTTTAAGTGCAGCTCCTATATAAATGCTGAATGCTAAAACTCATGAATAGCCATCATTCAGAGGGGATGTAGATGTACTCTCAGCAGTTCCCTTTCGTAGACCTGCAGCAGCACACTGTCTAGACAGGAGTCTGTCTCTGTTTACACTCAGCACCTGTGTTTTCCAAAACAGACCTTCATGCTCACTCGCCTTCGGTTGCGGTCCCCCCCCCCCCGTAAAATGCCACCTTATCTCTCTGCGCCATCTTCCATACGGTCTATAAAATAAAGACGCTGAAAAGATGGAGCAGGGATTAAGAGCTCCCTGCTGGACAGCCCCGTCGTCAAAGCACACAAGCCCCATTAACTTCAACGGAGCTCGGACTGGTGTGGCGCTTTGAGACTGCTGGCTGCCTTTGTGTGCAAATTCGTCATGGGTGGACTGGCCATTAGCTGGATGTAACCAGAGCCTTCCAGGCTGCAGTGGGTCTGCCACCTGGTGCTTTTACCAGGCCAGAAAGTGGCCTTTGTTATCAGGGAGAAAATGTCACATTGGGACCTTATGATTGATTGGATTTATTTGCTGGCTCGCAGTTATGTCAAAGGGCACAAAAGGAAAATCTCAAGTGTATGATTTGCGATCAGAAGACAGTCCCAAGATTTAAAACACCCATGTCATTTGTACAAGTGGGTGAAATTCTACAGGCTCGTGAAAAAAGGAGAACGCGGAATAGCTGCTTTGGGCAATATCTACCCAAGAAGAGTGCTTTGCCTGCCACTGTTCCCTTGCAATGCTTTCAAGACTATAACTTCAGCCCAACACAAACACCCCACAACTTTTCAAATTAAACCAAAAGGTTGGATGAGGTGACAACTGCACATGGCAGTTGTACATTTTATCTTGTATTTTTTATGTTGTGAACTGCCCTGAGATCCATGGATTAAGGGCAGCATACAAATTTAATATAAATAAATTATCTGTTTAAACACATTTATTTGCCTCCTTTTGTTAATCATTTCAAGAAAGCTTGCAGAAATTAAAAACGACAAACACATGCAAGACAACTAGCTGATAAACATGCAATTAAAGGTCAGAGTGTTTAAAATGCTTAAGGTAACAAAAAATGCTTTAAAATGTTTGAGTAGTTTTTTTAAAAAAAATTCGCTTGGCACATAAAGGATAGCAAAATTGGTGTCAAGGCATACGTCCCTGGGGAGGGCATTCTATAGGGAGAGCTTCCACTGCTGTACTATGATCTTGGGAAGAGGCGTCATGTCATTATGTGTATACAGTGGTACCTCGGGTTACATATGCTTCAGGTTACATACGCTTCAGGTTACAGACTCTGCTAACCCAGAAATAGTACCTCGGGTTAAGAACTTTGCTTCAGGCTGAGAACAGAAATCGTGCTTAAGCAGCACGGCGGCAGCAGGAGGCCCCATTAGCTAAAGTGGTGCTTCAGGTTAAGAACAGTTTCAGGTTAAGAACAGACCTCTGGAACGAATTAAGTACTTAACCCGAGGTACCACTGTACATAGAATAGCAAGTACATTAACAAAAAATTTTTTTAGTGTAGATTAAAAGTACCGTATATATTAATGCACATTAACATGCAAACAGGACAGAATGAACTTTCATTTTTAAGGTAATGCTTAGCAAACTTATCATAGCAGGCTTCCAAGAGTTCTTGCATTTCTCCTACTGGGCCCAACTGAAGGAGATCCTGCCCCACCCTTCATCACATGCAGCCACCTCCCAACACACAATGTTGTCTTAAAGCACTCATGCAAGTTGCAATATGGCAGAGGGAGAGGCATTTTAATCTTTCCCTCTCCAACAGTTTCCCACCGCCCCCCAGATCCTCTGGCTGCTTTTTGGCCCCATAGGGGAAAACACACGGATCCTACACCCCTCCCACAGTGTTAAAAATGGCTCCCTTGTGCCCTTGGCAAGGAACTGTACTGGCACCTCCAAAGCTGGGAGAGATCATGGACCACAGAAAAAATGTGCTTTTTGTTGCCTTTCACATTCCGCCAGTGACTTCCTTTGCAGCCATCGGGGTTGGGTCTGCTCTGTTCTTCATCCACTCCTCCTCCTCTGTCAGATAGACAGGCTCCTAGGCACTCTGAGCCAGAGTGGGGACCCATGATTTTTGCACCTCCATGGGCTTGCACACTTGGCTGTGGCCAACCTCTCAGAGTACTAGGTACGCCCCTGAGATGCAGCCTGGGCAGCAGCTTTAGGGAAGTGTGTGTGTGTGTGTGTGTGTGTGTGTGTAGAAAGGATCACCTGATCAAAGATCAACACCATGCGCAACCTGAGCCAAAGCAGAGTGAGCCTAGGAACTGCCCCAGTTTAAAGCCTCTGAGCTGCTCTCAACTCGGTCTCAGTTGTTCATCAGCAACGCAATTATAATTACTCTGTTCCACTTGACAGAGAGGTAAGGAGCACCAAGATAATGCATGCAATGTGCAAGTTTATTTTAGCTGATTAGAATCTTGTTGCGGGCGACGAATCAAAGCTTGATTCAGGTTGTTTGGCTATGGAAATTGTTGCCGCGGCTTTGTTTTTAATTGTACGTATTATGGCTTTTGGGTTGTCATCTGTTTCGAGCTTCTTGGATGGAAAGGTGGACGTAATGGATAAATAAATGCACGAGGAATTATTAAAACCACACAGCTAAAAGCCAACAGAAAAAAAACAGCACCCATCCCAAAGTAGTCTAAGACCTCCCCATCTCCTTTAAACCAATGAATCCATTGGTCTTTAACTGGTGGGTGTTCTGAGGACCATGTGACAGTGGTGGGTGGGGCCAAAAGCAAAAGTGGGAGGAGCAATAAATGTCCATTTCTATCTCTGCACAGCAAGCTAGTTTCTGTAGATGCTCAAACACCTTTATCTATCTATCCATCCAGACAAGCAAGAGGCATTATCAGAGTTCAAGGATATACATATTTTCAGGACCCACCCTACAATTTGATTGTAGCTTCTTTCTAACTTTGGGTTTTAGATTCTTGTGACGTGCCCTAGGACCTTATAGTGAAGGGCAGGCAATAAATCAAAACTGAAACACTAAATATTCTTTTGGCCGCTCCCCCCAACTGTTTTATTATTACATTTTTAATACTAAAACCCATGTAATGGGGAGGAGTGCGTATTTTACATGGATCCCAGAGGGCTTCTTTTTCAGATTTAGCCCTGTACTTCAAATGGATGCCTCTGTGTCTCAGTTTAATTAATCACGGAACGCGTTCCAAGCCACTCGCTGTAGTGATTTGTGGCCCATGGGTGGGTTGTGGCTCAATTTAAGATGCATCAGATTTATACAACATTTGCTTTGAGAGAGAGAGAGAGAGAGAGAGAGAGAGAGAGAGAGAGAGAGAGATATGAAAGGGAAGGGAAAAGAGAAGAAAGGCAGGATAAGAGAGCCAGCGTAGCCAATGGTCAGAGATGATGGCAATTGTAGTTGAAAGCATATGAGGGGCGGGTAGGAGACCCCCTTCCAAGAGACCCTTCCCCCTATTCTAAACTACTGCTACAAGGGCTGGAGCATGGGTAGGCAAACTAAGGCCCGGGGGCCGGATCCGGCCCAATCGCCTTCTGGATCCGACCTGCAGACGGTCCAGGAATCAGCATGTTTTTACATGAGTAGAATGTGTCCTTTTATTTAAAATGCACCTCTGGGTTATTTGTGGGGTATAGGAATTCATTCATTCCCCCCCCCCCAATATAGTCTGGCCCCCCACAAGGTCTGAGGGACAGTGGACCGGCCCCCTGCTGAAAAAGCTTGTTGTCCCCTGGGCTAGAGTTTAGGTAGACACCCTGCAGCTTAGGAAGTAAGTGGCAACAGTCCCAAAACAAGGGGGTGCTATTTTTGTCACACCGACTCACCCCCCCCCCGCTAGATTGTTCCTTTTGTTATAGCTGGAGAGCATCCACAAGTGATTACTGAATCACTTTCAACCCTGCATTCAGCATCGCTACAGGCAAAAGCAGGAGGAAATTAATGCTAATCACATATTCAAATAATACAGCATGGCAACAGCACAGAACTCGTTCTAAAATTATACAGGAGTCAATCAGTACTCGGTTAAGAGCTTCAGCCGAAAAAACCCCCAATATGTAAACTCTCTCCTCGAGGTTTCCATCACTTTGACAAAAGGGGGAGGCTTTTTTAATATATATTTTAAAATATAGATTTAATTATTCACGGGAGTTCATATAAATCGCTGTGCGGTTATAATGCCTGTTCTTAGTAATTTAATCAACAGACACGCTTGCATTTAATCAACAGACACGCTTGCATTCATTGTTCAAACTAAATTTGATTACTAATAACAACTGAGGCTTGTTAAGTGACACCAGCCTCTCCAGGGCTTACAGATCTCCACCTCCCTTCATCCAATAGTCAGGGCTGCAGGAGGGAGAGAGTTGGCACCTGGGGACAAGGAAGGAAACATCCTTTTGGGAAGAGAGCTGGTTGCCATTTGCTGTTCTCTAATTCAGGACCTGTTGTCTTTGTCCATGGAGTTTTCTTGGCAGGGATACTGGAGTGGTTTGCCGGTTCCTGCTCCAGGTGGATCACGTTTGGTCAAAACTCTCCACTATGACCTGTCCATCTTGGGTGCCCTGCATGGCATAGCTCATAGCTTCTCTGAGTTATTCAAGCCCCTTCACCACGGCAAGGCAGTGATCCATGAAGGCAGTGATCCATGAAGGGGACAGGAAGACAGGAGTGCCTGGCATGATCTGGTCCATGGGGTCACGAAGGGTCGGACATGACTAAATGACTAAACAACAACAACAATATCTGTATCTGAAGAAGTGTGCATTCACACGAAAGCTCATACCAAGAACTGACTTAGTTGGTCTTTAAGGTGCTACTGGAAGGATTTTTTTTTGTTTTAACAACAACAATAATTCAGGACCAGAGTGCCAGTAGGGCTAACTCCAGGGTTGATCCAGGTCATACCCCTCACTGCAACTACTCTATTCAGAACTTAACAATGGAAAACGTAATGCTGGTGGTCAACAAAAGAGGTTTAAAGACTCTCTCAAAGCAAATCTTAAAAAATGTAGTATAAACACTGACAACTAGGAAACACTGGCCTGCAAGCTCTCCAGTTGGAGAACAGCCTTAACAAAGGTGTCATGGGCTTTGAAGACACTCAAACTCAGGACGCAAGGGAGAAACATGCTAGGAGGAAGGCACGCTTGGCAAATCCACACCTGTGATCAACTCCTGCCCGGAAACCAATGTCCCCACTGTGGAAGGAAGTGTGGATCCAGAATTGGCCTCCACAGTCACTTACGGACTCATTGTTAAAACCATGTTTATGGAAGACAATCTTACTCAGCTATGAGTGATTGCCAAAGAAGAAGAAAGACCCCTCATTGCCCCATTCTCTAAGGCAGGCATGGCCAAACTTGGCCCTCCAGCTGTTTTGGGACTACAACTCCCTTCATCCCTAGCTAACAGGACCAGTGGTCAGGGATGATGGGAACTGTAGTCCCAAAACAGTTGGAGGGCCAAGTTTGGCCATGCCTGCTCTAAGGGCTTTGCTTAGCTGCTGCAGCATATCCTTGAATTCTGATGGAGAGTGGTCTCTGTCTGATCACAGCACTACCTGAAAAAGATTCCACACTCCTGCATTACACCAATCTTATACAAACTCCTCAGTTCAAGGTGCTGATGTTAACCTTTAAAGCCCTAATCTGCTTATCTAAAGTACTGACTTCACCCATATGGCCCTGCCCATTTATTAGGATGGGCTGCAAATGTCCTGCTCGAGTGCCCAGAAATACAGACAATTAAGTTGGCGAGAACAAGGAACAAGGCCTTCCTAGTAGTGGCCCCTTTCTAAGGAACTGCACAGGCTTCCAAGCATGCCTTGAAGACTCATTTGTCCCACCCTGCCTCTTTTGTACAGCCACTGATTTCTGAGACTTGTGTAGCGCCGTGTAATGGTCAGTGTTGGACAAGGACCTGGCAGAGCAGGGTTCGAATCCCCATTCAGCCATGAAGCTCATTAGGTGACCTCGGGCCAGTCCGCATCTCTTAGCCTAACCTACCTCACAGGGTTGTTGTGAGGGTGAAATGGGAAGGGAGAGAACCATGGACACCAGCTTGAGATCCTTGGAAGATAAAGGTGGTAAATGTAATAAATAAATTCTACAGCCAAATGCATTCCAACGAATTCTACTTTAGTTATTTGCTGCCTTATGAGGGCTAAGCCCCAACAGCTGGCATATAAACATTATAAATAAATGCAACTGATAATTCATACCATATGCTCACTACATTTTAGATATCTTCACTCTCCCCAGATTGAGTTGGGGGGGGGGGCATTTCCCATATGCTATATGCAGCCCAAACTGGATTTGCACAGTGCTAAGTGCCATGCCCTTGTGCCAGTCATAAACTCTGCCCCACAGAGATTGCCAAGCCCCCCAAAACAAGGAACACAGCTGAAGTTTCCAGCTACTGAAAGAAGCACCATTTGCTCAACTAACTCTGCTGTTCTGGAATAAGGAACAACCCTAACTATTTGTCATTTGATGCTGCCATTGGATTCCAACAAGGAAGTTTAAAAAGGACGCCGGCCTCAGCATTCATATCTTAATTGTTTTTGACATAAAGAACTACTTTAGCCAATGAAACTCACTGAAGGCTTATGTGAAAAGCTGGGAGTCAAGTTATGCAGCTGGTTCCAAAGCATGGCTTTGCCGACCAAATCTAGGGCATTAATAGCTATCCTATGACAATACAAAGAGCTTTTTATGTTGTTTTCCATGCTATGCCGTTATGTTCTAGAACAGAGGCTTTATTTAAATTATGTATCCCCTGTTGAACAACAGAAACACACTGGGAGCTGTCAATTAACTCCCCTTTTTTTACACTGATTATTTCCTTTTGATCATGACTAATCAGGCTATCTTCTTACTGCACTAGTCAAAACATGTAGCCATTTATTAGTTACATTGGGCATTTAGGTTTAAAATCGATGGAGCATACATTTGTTTTGTGTGTGTTAAGCCTCCAGGTATAGGCAGTTTGCAGGTTTCTTAACCAAAGCTGAGTATCTCTGATTAATGTTACAGCCCTCCAAAGAGCAATTCAATGCTAGCAGTAAAAGACTTCACTTTCAGCTTGGTTTGATGCTATTGACCTCAACAACGAAGTACTAAAATCAGGTATGTCTACTTTATAGCCATCCTGGGCAGGGCTGAGAAGGACTCTCTGTGGCAACAAGATCCTGCAGCATCCTTCTAAGTCGCCATGGTATATTATCGGGATGGATTTAATTTATGTCCCTAAATCCAATCTGATCGGCACACTATATAAAAGTTGTCGGTTTTTTGTTGTTGTTTTTTAAGGCAGCTTTTCCAGAACCTATCGCAAAATGCAAAGTTGTCTGTGGAAACGATTTGCAAATGCATTTTGTAGAGTGCCATAAATCCAAACGTTTGCAACATGCCGCTTTTAAAAGGCACATGGTGGTTTAATGGCGGACTAAGCTAAGGAAGCGGGAAATAGATAATTCTTCGTTCAAGGGAGAGAGGGCCATATCATGCAGACTGTATGGGGGAAATATGCTTGTAGCAGAGACTTCTTAAACAAACAGTGGGAGTTAGGAAAACATACAATGGAAGGTTGATATAGAAAGATAGATGATAGATGATAGATGATAGATGATAGATGATAGATGATAGAGATAGATAGATGATAGATAGATAGATAGATAGATAGATAGATAGATAGATAGATAGATAGATATAGATAGATAGATAGATAGATAGATAGATAGATAGATGATAGATGATAGATAGATGATAGATAGATGATAGATAGATAGATAGATAGATAGATAGATAGATAGATAGATGATAGATGATAGATAGATAGATATAGATGATAGATAGATAGATTAGATAGATATAGATAGATAGATGATAGATAGATGATAGATAGATAGATAGATAGATAGATATAGATAGATAGATGATAGATGGATGATAGATATAGATAGATAGATAGATAGATAGATAGATAGATGATAGATAGAGATAGATAGATAGATAGATAGATAGATAGATAGATAGATAGATAGATAGATGATAGATAGATAGATGATAGATAGATGATAGATAGATAGATAGATAGATAGATAGATAGATAGATAGATAGATAGATAGATATAGGTAGATGATAGATAGGTAGATGATAGATAGATAGATGATAGATAGATAGATAGATAGATAGATAGATAGATAGATAGATAGATAGATAGATATAGATAGATAGATGATAGATAGATAGATGATAGATAGATAGATGATAGATAGATAGATAGATAGATAGATAGATAGATAGATAGATAGATATAGATAGATGATAGATGATAGATAGATTAGATAGATAGATAGATGATAGATAGATAGATAGATAGATAGATAGATAGATAGATATAGATAGATAGAGATAGAAAGATAAATAGAATATTATCCATGAGGAGTTTTCCTTGTAACACAAAAGGAACACATTGCCAGATGGGAGGCCTCCTTCAGGCTGCCTGGGGAAGAATATGTCAAATTATTGACCCCTCCGCTGTAATTCTAGTTTATAAGGCTATCTACTTTCTACACATTAGAGATTTTGCAGTTGATCCATCTATTTGGACTGAATAAATTTCTCTCCAATAAGAAGCTCAGGTGCTTGAGTGTCAATCAGTTTGGAAGAGAAATGGGACCATCCAAAAATAAGAGTGCTATTTAAATACTTGGGAATTCCCTACGTACATAGAGGTACCTAGGTACCAACTTAGTGGTTTTTCTTAAAGGACATTAAAAACAACAACAGCAACAACAGCAACAACAACAACGGCCTGTGGGCTTACATAATGTTGGTTATAGCTGAGCGGGGGTGGAGGAGTCAAAAGAAGGCATTTAATGTATCTTCCCTATTCGTTCTTTTCCAACAGGAGCAGAGAAAAGTGCAGATACCTGAACAAAGAAAATAGTGCCTTCTGCCTTTAACAGCTCTGTGGTTGGCACAAATGAAACAGGGCAAGCCTTTTCTAGCACGGAAATATGATCATGGCGAAAACTTCAGCTGCTGCTGCTGAAGAAGAAAAGTTTGGATTTGATACCCCGCTTTATCACTACCCGAAGGAGTCTCAAAGCAGCTAACATTCTCCTTTCCCTTCCTCCCCCACAACAAACACTCTGTGAGGTGAGTGGGGCTGAGAGACTTCAAGGAAGTATGACTGGCCCAAGGTCACCCAGCAGCTGCATGTGGAGGAGCGGGGACGCGAACCCGGTTCACCAGATTACGAGTCTACCGCTCTTAACCACTACACCACACCCGACATTCACAGAACTGTAGAGCTGGCAGGGATCCCGAGGGTCATCTAGTCCAACCCCCTGCAATGCGAGAATCTCCACTAACACATGCGTGACAGATGGCCATCCAATCTCTGCTTAAAAACCTCCAAGGAAGGAGAGCCCACCACCTTCAGAGGGAGTCCGTTGGGCCACTATACTTTTGTTGATGCAGCCTAGAATAGCATTAGCTTTTTTTGCTGCTGCATCACACTGCTGACTCATGGCAAGCTTGTGGTCCACCAAGACCCCTGGATCCTTTTCACATGTACTGCTAGTAAGCCAGGTATCCCCCATCTTATATTTGTGCTTCTGGTTCTTCCTGTCTACATGCAGAAGCTTACATTTTTTCCCCTATTGAAATTCATTTTCGTTAGTTTGGCCCAGTCCTCCAAACTGTTAAGGTCGTCTTGAATCCCGATTCTATCTTTTGTGGCACTGGCTACGTCCCCCAGTGTGGCATCTCTCTGCATATTTGATAAGCACCCCCTCAGATGTCTCATTGATTTTGTGTGACCCCCTTTCGAACCCTATACTTCACCACAGGAGCTTGTAATGTTCCTGAATGCTGAGTTTTGCTTTTTGGTGGAGAATATGAACATGTTTTGTAAAAGGATAAACTCAAACAGGAATTGGTTCCTTTTTGGACAGGATGAACTGGAACTTGGGCTTGTTCCTTTAAGCTTTCCAGGCATCTGATGGTATATATGATGTCTGGTGTAGAACAGGTACGTGTGGCTTGGCCAAAATGGCCTGGTGGGCCTAATTCCCTTATAACACACCCAAGTTGGCCAATAGACCACTGAGTAATAAATCCTTGCTTTCGTCTTTCCCTTCCAAGGCAGAACAAAATTCTAGTTGCAGTTAATGGATAAAAATAAACATTTCATCATGAGCAACCACTCTTCTACTGATTATTTTTCAAAACACAAACCCACATTAGTACAAGCAAAGCCAGAAAATATTCATAACCGCCAACATTTAGTAGCTACAGTACTTACTTACTTTCTCATTACGTCTACAGAATGCTGATGCATTCTGGATGTGTATCTGACACTTGACCTATTTGGACCGGCAGAATAATATCTAATTTAAACATAAAAAGAGTTGGGGGTCTGGTTAGATTTGAATTCCTGAAAAAAAAAAAGTTATTCATTGAACAGAATACACACCCTAGCCACACATACATTACTGAAAGGCCACCTGCAGACTGTCAGTATTGTTCAAGGCCATACCAGAAATTTAGGTCTGTGCAGTTAAAGTGGATTGAAGCATTTTGTTACCCTAGAGCCAAAAAATAAAAAATCCATTTGTTTAAAAAGCAATAGATTTTTTTGTGCTAGAAAAGTGACAGGGAAATGTTCTAAAAAGTGTGGTATAAGCAAATGATTAACAGGAAAATGTACACAAGTAAAGCAGGACCAATGTTCATTGACATAACATAACTTCCCTGCTGAATTGGAATAAATGCTCAATAAACACTGGACATAGTCTAACCTCTGTGTAAGCTTTGTGCAAGCAAATTAGCCTCAATCAGGCCATCAGGAGGAGACCAAAGTTGCAGTGTCAGTTTACATAATAACATCCAACATTCATACAGCACATTTCAAGTGTTCAGGAGTCTTCTCACAAGCCAACTCTGTAAGATGAATCAACAACATTATAAACCCCGTGTCACAGAAAAGAGAATGAGGTCAAAAAAGGAGTGGCACCGGCTTCACAAAGGCCACCTCATTCAAGAAGAGGTGATGAGTGAACTGAGAACTTCCCACACACTTTTAGCCCTCTTCTAGAGTTTAGTAAAAAACCAGCTCCATGATTTGGTAAGAGCAGCTTATTTACTAATTCAGCAAAGCAACAAAGCATGATGACAGAGTTATCGCAGAGAATGAAGAAGATACACCAAATAAATTTAATGTGTATACAGGTGCACGACTGAACTAGGAGCATGCAGATGGGTAATGCACATATACATTTATTCCAAAAAGACCACCACAACCTCTGCTCAGAATACAAAGGAATCAGCCACCCAATCAACCAACCAACCAATCCTGTTGGGATAGCTGCCCTAGGCACTGTTTTTTTAAGAAGATGAATGAGAGGGGCAATGATTCGGCTAAAAATTGTGGGTATCATAAATGAAGTCTTGTGGGTTTTGTTAAGGTTCGCTAATGCCACCCACCTGATAGAGCCTAGTTTAAGTTACCAGCATCTGTTGTGATTATTACAGATGGTGCTAGGAATGGATTAGGCACCCGAAAGTGAAGCACGTGGAGCCTTTTATTTAGAACACATATCATTGGTTTGTTTGTATTCTAAGAAGAGCTTCTTTCCAGTCCACAGATAGACCCAGGACTTCATCCCCAGCCCCTTCCCCCCATCTTCTGAGTTTCAGCTCAGCCTTCTCATTTCCTGTTTCAGGATGCACACACCACTTCCTGTGAGGCTTTTCCCTCTGCCAGACTGACCTTTAATTTCTCTCACAGAAGCCGTACTATCTGTATGCGTTATATAACTAACACTTCTCCTCATCAGTTAGAATTTTTGTGAACGTTGCACAATGGCACAGAGGATCAGCCAACAGTTACAGGAGCAGAGCATGCAGGCAGACAGCAAATAACTGTCAGCTAGGATGGCACAGTATTTAGATGGTCACGGTGCTATTTCAAAAATTGGGATTAAGACCAATTTGGGAAACAATTTCCCCTCCCCCAAAAATATGTCTCCCCCCTCCACAAATATGCACATGGGGGCAGGGATTTGCAAGGAGATTGTTTTAAAAATACTTTCCCAAAGCAAACATTATACAGCCGTACCTCAGAAGTAAAACGGAATCCGTTCCGGATATCCGTTCAACGTCCGAAACGTTTGGAAACCAAAGTGCGGCTTCTGATTGGCTGTAGGAAGGTCCTGCAGCCAATTGGAAGGCGCAAAAGCCCCATCGGACATTTGGGTTCCAAAAAACATTCGCAAACCAGAACACTCAGTTCTGGGTTTGCGGCATTCGGGAGCCATAACGTCCGAGTACCAAGGCGTTCGGGAACCAAGGTACGACTGTATTGAAGAGGAAGGTTCCCATTCCAGAAGATGCACACATATGCATGGGCACAAACAATTTTTAAACTACGCCTAGTACCTGTTGGGCAAGAAACATGAAAGAGACACTGACAGGAATTGTACTTCCTACAGGCTGGGTTCAGGCCAGGTGAGATTGACAAAAGCTGCTGTCCAATGCACAAAATCCCCTTGAGGCTGTGTACATAACAGGCCTGGAAGTGACCCAGGTGGAAGGCTCTCACTGAATCCAGCTGCTGACACACTCCTTGCGGTGTACATAAACAACCTCCGTTGATTTTGCTGAACTTCACCAGTGAATGCAGCCTCCCAGCTATATCCTGGTCTCAGCTATGGGAAGCTCCAGCCAACAGGAGAAAGGTCCAGATCTGGACCAGAAACACGCCCAGGATTGGGAACCTGGGTCTGCTTTCACTTCAGAACAGAAGTGCCCAGTATGAGCACGCCCTTTTAAAAAGTGTGAATAATGCCATGTGTAGTTTGGCCCTTGGTACTGCTGCATGCAACTGCATCCTCATGCAGGCAGGATTTTGTTTCTTTTCTGCAGTGAAGAAAGCTCAATGGCCTTCTGCCTTGTGCTCCTGTAATCACACACATACATATGGATCCAGCACAATTAGGGATACAACTAAGTAGGGATAGACTCAGAGAATCATAGAGTTTATTTGTTGTTGTTTAGTCGTGTCCGACTCTTCTTGACCCCATGGACCAGAGCACGCCAGGCACTCCTGTCTTCCACTGCCTCCTGCAGTTTGGTCAAACTCATGTTGGTAACTTCAAGAACACTGTCCAACCAACTCTTCCTCTGTCGTCCCCTTCTCCTTGTGCCCTCCATGTTTCCCAACATCAGGGTCTTTTCCAGGGAGTCTTCTCTTCTCATGAGATGGCCAAAGTATTGGAGCCTCAGCTTCACAATCTGTCCTTCCAGTGAGTACTCAGGGCTATTTTCCTTCAGGTTTGATCTTCTTGCAGTCCATGGGACTCTCAAGGGTCTCCTCCAGCACCATAATTCAAAAGCATCAATTCTTCGGCGATCAGCCTTCTTTATGGTCCAGCTCTCACTTCCATACATCACTACTGGAAAAACCATAGCTTTAACTATACGGACCTTTGTCAGCAAGGTGATGTCTCTGCTTTTTAAGATGCTGTTTAGGTTTGTCTTTGCTTTTCTCTCAAGAAGCAGGCGTCTTTTAATTACGTGTCTGCTGTCACCATCTGCAGTGATCATGGAACCCAAGAAAGTAAAATCTCTCACTGCCTCTATTTCTTCCCCTTCTATTTGCCAGGAGGTGATGGGACCAGTTGCCATGATCTTTGTTTTTTTGAGTTTATTTACTGAATTATATACCGACCTATACCCGGAGGTCTCAGGGCGGTTCAATCTTTCTGCCCAATGTGGGGCTCAAACCCACGATCCTGAGTCTCATACTGAGCTATCACAGTCAGAAGTGCATGAGACTCTTAATCTCAGGGTTGTGGGTTCGAGCTCCACGTTGGGCAAAAGGTTCCTGCATTGCAGGGGGTTTTGATGGATGACCTTTGGGGGTCCCTTCCAACTCTATGATTCTATGATACTGTTCAGTGGTTGAGCATCTGACCTGCCTGCAGGAGCTCCCAGGTTCAATCCCTGTTGTCTCCCTGGGAAAATCTCCTGCCCGAAACCTTGGAAAGCTCATCAATCTAGACAATACAGTGGTACCTCAGGTTACATATGCTTCAGGTTACAGATTCCACGAACCCAGAAATACTACCTCAGGTTAAGAACTTTGCTTCAGGATGAGAACAGAAATTGTGCAGCGGCGGTGTGGCAGCAGCAGGAGGCCCCATTAGCTAAAGTGGTGCTTCAGGTTAAGAACAGTTTCAGGTTATGAACGGACCTCTGGAACGAATTAAGTACTTAACCCGAGGTACCACTGTAATGAGCTGGGTGGGTGAATATTCTAACTCTGTATATGGCAGTTTCCTAAGCTCCTGTGATCCACTGCCCTCCCCTCCCACTCCGGAGACAGGCTGTCTGCCTTGTTTTTCTGTTTGCTTAGTTCCTCAAGTACTTTGCATCTTCTTTTTTTTTATCTGTACAAATATTTGTTCTGCGTTCCTTTCTTTTTTTGAGGTGTCCCCAGCCTCATGCATAATTAAAAAGAAAAGTCTTACAGAGGAGGGACAGCTTTGTGACTGACACAAGGGCCAGCCAATCAGGGCTGTGCCAATCAGCCTCCTGAGTAAAACCAAATGAACTCTGGTTTCCCCCAGCGCTCAATATGGAGCAGAAGGCAGTACTGTATATTGCCTGATCAAAGCACGGTAGGATCACCATAAAAAAATTATGACTGCTCAGGTCGGTTGGGAGAGTGGGCGGACCTGGGAATATCTCTCAGAAGCCAAGAGGTGTATGAACAGGATTCATAAATTTATTTATTCATATACTTGTTTAAAACTGTATTCTCTTCCCACCCTCCATGTGGAGGTTTTCAAAGTGGCTTACAAAATTCATCCATGGTCAGAAGGTGCTAACAATCTACTGCTATTTTCAGATGGAATTCAAACACATACTGTATTGATAAATTCAGATGGCACAATTTACCTGCCATTCCTGTGCAACAAACCCATTCCTCTTGCACCCCCACCCTTAAATTTGACTTTTTTTGCAGCGAGGAAAGTGTCAAAAAAGGCCCTGAGAAGTGTGGGATAACACTTGCTTGATGCAGCATTCGATACCCTCACCATAAACAAATGACAATATTTCTGCCCTGCTTTTCAGCCTAAAAAAAAAAAAAAAAAGGCTCCCAGAGCAGTTTACAAAAGCACACACGAAACACACACATGTCCTTGCCCTCAGGCTCACAATCTAAAGAGACAGGGCAATCTAAAAAGGCAATTTGAAAAGAATGAATGCTCACTAAGCAGATTGCCTGGAAGCAAAGCAGAATTAAAATAACAGTAATCCACTCCGCTAAAATCATAACATGTAACACAAGAATTATCTAGTTGTTATGGGCAGGCATTCAGTCTGCTACATATCTCTTTGCCCCGCCTACGCCTAGCAAAAGCCGAATAAATTTTGTAAAAATATACATATACAGTCCTTCAATTTGCATAATATATACAGGTGACAGAACCCTTCGTTCCCTTGCTTAGATTTCGGAGTTACCATAGCACAGAACGCCAACTTTCTCTCTCTTTTTTTAACCCCTATACAGACTCCTGGCCCTGAACGCTAGCTTGACTTGTGAGTGGGCTAAAGAAATCCCATTCAAAACCAACACTTCAACCTTTTTTATTTTCAAATCTGATAAAATACAACTTGTCAGACGCAGGTTTGGCTTGTGAAGAGATAATTGCTATAGTAACTGCTGCATCACATTACTTACACATATGGATTCTTCTGAAGACTAGGCTTTCGGCTGAGAACTTTTGCTTTGTTGTATACCTTTAATGATAAATGGCACTGAAGGGAGTGAATCTTGCCTTTTGAATAAGGAAAGAAAAATAAAATAAAAAGGGAAATCGCTAGCTGTGGAGACTTGCCACCTGAAAGGATTTGGCAACCATTTTCCCTCCAGCTCACTGAAGACGGAAAGAAACAAGGTTGTAAAATATAAAGGATAGCTAAGATTTACAGTGGTGCCTCGCAAGACGAAATTAATTCGTTTCGCAAGTTTTTTCGTCTTGCGAGTTTTTCGTCTTGCGAAGCACGGTTTCCCATAGGAATGCATTAAAAATCAATTAATGCGTTCCTATGGAAACCGCCTTCAGACCAGGTCCGGGACAGTCTGTCCCCCGACCTCTTCTGAAGGCTGAGGGGGGGGGACAAGGGCTTTTCTTCCCACCCCCAGCATTTTAAAAAACCCCGGGACAGCATTTTAAAATGCTGGCGGGCGGCAGCGAAGGCTTCGCTGCCGCCCGCCAGCATTTAAAAATCGCCCCGGGACAGCGGAGGACTTCTCCGCTGTCCCGGGGCGATTTAAAAGCCCCCGGGAAGGCAGGCAGGGGGGACAGACTTTTGCCCCCCGCCCGCCTTCAGAAGAGGTCCAGTGCCTGCCTTCCCGGGAGAGCGGAAAGTCTTTGCTCCCCCCCTTCAAAAGCAGTCCGGGACAGAGGAGAAACACGCTGTGTTTCTCCGCTCTCCCGGGAAGGCAGGCAGGGGGGAGCAAGGACTTTTGCCCCCCGCCTGCCTTCAGAAGAGGTCCAGGACCTCTTCTGAATGCGGGCGGGGGGCGAAAGTCTTTGCTCCCCTCTGCCTGCCTTCAAAAGCTGTCCGGGACAGCGGAGAAACACGCTGTGTTTCTCCGCTCTCCCGGGAAGGCAGGCAGGGGGGAGCAAAGACTTTCACCCCCTGCCCGCCTTCAGCAAAGTCTTTGCTCCCCCCCGCCTGCCTTCAAAAGCCATCCGGGATAGCGGGAAGCGCTTCCCTGCTATCCCGGACTGCTTTTAAAATGCTGGCGGTGGGGAGCAAAGCCTTTCGGCCCCCGCCGGCCTTCCTGGACCTCTTCTGAAGGCCGGAGGGGGGGGGAAGGCTTTGCTCCCCACCGCCAGCATTTAAAAGAGGTCCCCGGAGATTTTCCTATGGGCTTTCTTCTTGCGAAGCAAGCCCATAGGGAAATTCGTCTTGCAAAGTGCCTCAAAAAACGGAAAACCCTTTCGTCTTGCGGGTTTTTCGTCTTGCGAGGCATTCGTCTTGCGGGGCACCACTGTATTTGCTTTCCTATCCACCCCCCACCCCGGTTTCTCTTTTGTTCTGTTCTGTTCCAACAAGCCCGCAGAATTGTGACGGCAGTTTTTTTGTGGGGGTGGCTCGTGGTTGAATGCCTTACTTACAGAGCATCATTAAATCGCACTCTGCAAAGGACCTAACGTGGGGAGAGTCACTGCTGCTTTCATTTCCTGCTGGCAGGCCGTTGGTTGGTCCTTGGCCCTGATCCAGCAACCAGCCTTGTCTTACGCTCTTGTGAAGGGAGAGGGGCCTCACTCTCTCCTGCAGCAGACCTGAAGCTTCTAAAACAGGGGTTCCCAAACTAAGGCCCGCAGGCTGGATAAGGACCGAGGGACTCGTTTATCCGGCCCACAGCGACCCCTGCCGCCCGCTGCCACCACCCACTCTTACCGGCACTGCACTGCACGGCTGCCCACTTCCGGGTTGGAGGAGCACCGGAAATAGCTTGTGCGCATGCATACACGTTATTTGCGCATGTGTATGGAAGTGAGAGCTGGACCATAAAGAAGGCTGATCACCAAAGAATTGATGCTTTTGAATTCTGGTGCTGGAGGGGACTCTGGAGAGTCCCATGGACTGCAAGAAGATCAAACCTCTCCATTCTGAAGCAAATCAGCCCTGAGTGCTCACTGGAGGGACAGATCCTGAAGCTGAGGCTACAATACTTTGGCCATCTCATGAGAAGAGAAGACTCCCTGGAAAAGACCCTGATTTTGGGAAAGATGGAGGGCACAAGGAGAAGGGGACGACAGGACGAGATGGTTGGACAGGGTTCCCGAAGCTACCAGCATGAGTTTGACCAAACTGTGGGAGGCAGTGGAAGACAGGAGTGCCTGGAGTGCTCTGGTCCATGGGGTCACGAAGAGTCGGACACAACTAAACGACTAAACAACAACAACAACAAGCGTTATTTCTGGTGCACATCGAGGTCGGAGGAGGCCCATGCACATTAGAGAGCCAGTGTGGTGTAGTGGTTAAGAGCGATAGACTCGTAATCTGGGGAACCACGTTCGCATCTCCGCTCCTCCACATGCAGCTGCTGGGTGACCTTGGGCCAGTCACACTTCTCTGAAGTCTCTCAGCCCCACTCACCTCACAGAGTGTTTGTTGTGGGGGAGGAAGGGAAAGGAGAATGTTAGCCGCTTTGAGACTCCTAAAGGGGAGTGAAAGGCGGGATATCAAATCCAAACTCTTCTTCTTCTAAGCTGTTTCTGGTGCTCCTCCAACCCGGAGGTGTGCCGGAAATAGTGTGTGTGCATGCGTATGGGCACATGCTCCCCCGCCCTCAGGCACCACAATCGGTGCCTGAGGCACGGTAAGTTTGCTGACCTCTGTTCTCATATGTATGGCTGTGAAGACATGGCGCTTCTGAGCCAAACTGGACATGGGCCTTGGTAAATATCACAATCCCCAACCCACGTTTGCTGAGATAATGTGGCAACAGAGGGGAGGATTAGGAGCACCAGACACACGGTATTCAACTAAGTTTTACTCAGATTGGGTGCATTGAAGTTAACAGGCCGACCTTAGGGTCTGAGCGGTTTCCTGCTGGTCCCATGCTTTTATGCATGGCTCTGAGTGGTTTTGCCTTTCCCCTGCTGCTTCATCCTGGAAAAACCTGGTTTTTTAAGTGCTAAATCGGAGCAATGGTCAATCTGGAGAAAACCTGATTGCCGTTTGATTCAGTGGCAAACAGTGGGTTTTCCCAGGAGGCAAGAGGTGGGGCAAGCAAGCGGAAGTGTGGCTCATTCATTTACATGGGTCTACTCTGAGTAAAAAATTGCAAACTGCCAACCCTCATATATTTCCTAGAATATATTTCCTAGAATACGAGCTGTGTTTGCCTTATTTTAAAGGCAGCCTTTATTATTTGTAGTTATTAATCATTTAACTGTAAATTAATATTGGGTGTGCTGTCTGTGCTTATATATTTTAAATTATACTAAGCTCTGTTTAAATACAGTTACAGATAGGTAGCCGTGTTGGTCTGCCATAGTCAAAACAAAAAAAAATTCCTTCCAGTAGCACCTTAAAGACCAACTAAGTTAGTTCTTGGTATGAGCTTTCGTGTGCATGCACACTTCTTCAGATACACTGAAACAGTGTATCTGTTTCAGTGTATCTGAAGAAGTGTGCATGCACACGAAAGCTCATACCAAGAACTAACTTAGTTGGTCTTTAAGGTGCTACTGGAAGGAATTTTTTTTGTTCTGTTTAAATACGTGAGAGTTTTAAAAGAACTAACACCTGAAACAGGATCTTTTCACTAAATTATAATTATATTGCTAAATTCAGCAGAGGCTTGTTCTTAAAGAATCTACAGGGAATCCAGGAAAATTAGAGACCTGTCCCAGATGAACTTGTGCAAAGCATTATTAAACATTTAGAGGCCATTCACACAAAACAAATCACATGTTTTAGGGACTGAAGCCTTTCAGGCAACAGGTGGAGGTTACGTGTTTGTATAAAAAATATTGTTAGGGAAAATAGCACAATAGAGAGAAAGCTAGGCCAAAGCCCTGTCTGCTTTATGATCTTTTTCCCATTAACAGGGAGCTTTTGTTGTGAGGGAATAACAAACTCTTTGCAATCCTCAAGGTGCAGTTTGAAATAGTAAAATCCCAATAATGTTGATCCATATGAATTATGTTACTGTGCAGATTGGCCTTCAAGAGAAGAAAAAGCCTTGCCAAATAAAAATCAGCATGGCTTGTACAAAGGTAAGTTTTGCCTCCATCAGCTGTATCCGCCCATCTTCCTCCTCCGCAGGGCCATCTATCACCAACTGTGGGAAGGATCCCAGGAGAGTGAGGGAGCAGATAAAGAAAGAATCTGGGGCTGCTGCAGATGGGCTACTGCCTTTCCCCGCATAGTCAACAGCTGCCCTGTGGGACAGATGCCAGGAAGGTGAGATAGGCAGGTGAAGATCATAGAATCAGAAAAGTGTAGAGTTGGAAGGGACCTTGAGGGTCATCTGGTCCAACTCCCTGCAATGCCAGAATCTCAGCTAAAGTATCCATGACAGATGGCCATCCAACCTCTGCTTAATAACCTCCAAGGAAGGAGAGTCCACCACCTTCGGAGGGAGTCTGTTCCACTGTTGGAACAGCTCTTACCGTCAGAAAACCCTTCCTGATGCTTGGGTGGACCCTCCTTTCTTCCAACTTGAACAGATGACATCAAGTGCCTCTATCGGTTCCAAATGGGCAGTTGCATCCACTCACGGGGCCATCCCACCAAGCCGTGGGAAGGATCCCAACAACTTTTCAGTGTTGATCATCTTTACAATGGACACTCGGGTTGCAAACATGATCCATGCGGGATGCAGGTTTGCAACCCGCAGTGTCTGCAACCCACAGCGACGCATCTGTGCACGTGCGGGTTGCGATTCAATGCTTCGGTGCATGCGCAAAGCGTGACTGCCGAAACTTGGAAGTAACCCATTCTGGTACTTCTGGGTTTCGGCGATCCGCAACCCGAAAAAACACAACCTGAAGTGTCTGTAACCTGAGGTATGACTATA
Organism: Podarcis gaigeae; assembly: GCF_964106915.1. Taxonomy (NCBI): domain Eukaryota; kingdom Metazoa; phylum Chordata; class Lepidosauria; order Squamata; family Lacertidae; genus Podarcis; species Podarcis gaigeae. The sequence goes on along the minus strand of NC_139680.1, from coordinate 104,833,146 downwards.
TTGTGTTTTCTAAGAATCTGCATGTAGGCAGACAAGACGGAAAAACAGGGCAGCTTAAAAAAAGTTTCCGTCACCCTTCTTTGCCTGATCATTTAAGCAAAGCTCTAATTAGCATGGTGGCGATAAGAATTAAGATCTTACTTTCGATTTAGGAAATTCCGTTGGGGTAATTTTTAATATCACAGGCTAAGCACAGAAGTAGAAACTGAAGCTGCTGTGAGCTTCCTCCGGACTACTCCCTGCATGTGTGGATGCTATCAGATGCAGAACAGCAAGTGGAATAGTTATTTTAAAATGGAGTAGACTTCCAATACCCCCCCCCCCCAATTCTCACCTGCAGATGTGGGCAATACGCACAGATGGCACTTGCAATGCATATGCATGTGAGCTTTTGAATCTTATGTGCCATATTTTAAAAGCAGGCTTTATCATAAATAGTTGATGTAAACATAATATAGAATTGTTTATGCTGCATGTCTTTCTATATTAGAGAGTTCTTTTAAATCTGAAAATGCTTTCTGACATTTAACTCTGGGATATAAGCACGCATGCAAAGCCCTTGTAATGCACATGCGCGCAAGTGACAACGCCCTCCTCTTTACACAAGGGTAATTTAGATTGTAGTCAGCTATCCTTCAAGAATCCAGCCCGCTCTCTTCTTCCTGCGCCAAGTCTTCCTGCACGCTCTTTCTGAAGCCGAGCTAATTATCTTTCCTGGATGAGCCTTATCTAATTCAGAGCTGATGTCATTATGAAAACAACCATTTAATAACTCCAGCCACATCAAGTAAACGAACAGCGGGAGGCTGCGGCGAGTCCAGTCAAGGAGAGGAGGCAACCTGCTGCCCCGTCTGCTCTAATGAACGCAATTAGTCTGCAATGGCAGAGAAGGAACTGCCAGGGCTTCTGCTGAAGATAAAAAAGCACACTCTCTTCTCTGTAATCTTGCACACAGCTAGGTAAACAAACTGCTTATGCAGCCCTGCAAATCCGCACAAGATTAAGCTCTTATGCACAGATGAGTCAGGTCCCTTTCGCCGGGCTGGGTTTTAATGTGGTCCCTAAAGTACTGATCCATGTGAGATTTGTTTGTAGGGCTAGTTTGCGCAACCATTGAACTGAGTGACGAACGGGCCGAGCGAGTGAATCGCGGCTGCTTACCTTGCAATGCTTTTCAAGCTGTGGACTTGTTTGTTGACTTTGCACATCGCCCTTAAATATTACAAAGCAATTTGACAAAATTAAAGCCACGATGAAGACACGGCAATTAATAAAGCAGTCAGATAAACGAGCAGCATTACAAAGGGGTCAGAGAGGTGTTAAAATCCCAACAGGTGTTAAAGAGGGAATGCAAAGTTTGCCTTGGCAGTTACATTGATTACAACCCATTGGCTCCAGCTGTGGAACTTGCAAGATCTTTGAAACTATGGACTGGAAATCCCTATACAGCACTGTTTTGAATGATCAAAGCAGCTCATACACATTTCTGCATTGCAGGGGGCTGGGATAGATGACCCTTGGGGTCCCTCCCAACTCTATAATTCTATGATTCTGTGATTACCATCACACACACACACCCTGTTTCTGTGCTGATTCCATCATCAACCAATCTCACCCTTCCTTAGACTCCCACCGCTGCAAGCAACAGGGATTAATTGTTAGTCATGTGGGGAACCATCCGCCATCAAATCCTAAGTCAAGACATAGGGGTCAGCAAACTTTCAGCAGGGGGCCGGTCCACTGTCCCTCAGACCTTGTGGGGGGGCGGACTATATTTTTTGGGGAAAAACTGAACGAATTCCTATGCCCCACAAATAACCCAGAGATGCAAGTAAACGAACAGCGGGAGGCTGCGGCAAGTCCAGTCAAGGAGAGGAGGCAACCTGCCTAGACAGGCATTCCCAGGAATATTGCCTCCCCGCCACCCCCGAGCTTCCAACATCGAACAGCAAGCTGGAGCACCTATGTGCAAGCTGGAATGCTTCATGGGTTGGTGCCCCCACCTGCCATTCCAAATAGCGAGATGGTGCACTATTGTGTAAGCCACATAGGGATATAGCAACCTGCCTTACACAGAGTCGGGCCACCAGGCCATCAAGCTCCATATGGTGTACACTGACCGGCTGAAGTTCCCCCAGTGTTCCCCTACCCTACATGCAGATGGCGAGGCCTGAACCTGGGACCTTGTTTAGCATGGGCTCTAACACTGAGCTATGTCCCTTCCCCACACAAGATGTGCTTGAAAATGCAGACAAAAGGAGAAGCACTAGAGCAGGGGTCAGCCACCTTTTTCAGCAGGGGGCCAGGCCACCATCCCTCAGACCATGTGGTGGGCCAGACTATATTTTTTTTTGGGGGGGGGGAATGAACGAATTCCTATGCCCCACAAATAATCCTGAGATGCATTTTAAATAAAAGGACACATTCTACTCATGTAAAAACACCAGGCAGGCCCCACAAATAACCCAGAGATGCATTTTAAATAAAAGGACACATTCTACTCATGTAAAAACATGCTGATTCCCGGACCATCCGCGGGCCAGATTTAGAAGGCGATTGGGCCAGATCTGGGCCCCGGGCCTTAGTTTGCCTACCCATGGTCTAGAGCACCTCACTCAGCCAGCTTTGGGAAGGCAGCATGAGGGCTGGGGTTGGGGGCATCAAATTTTGGCCTCAATCCCCCCCCCTCAGTGCAAGACAGTGTGCAGCCCGCGGGTTCTCTTGCGGCCCACTTGGTATGAAAAGTTGGACCACCCTGATCTAGAGGGATGGCAAGGAGATGAAAGGAGAGGACAGCCTCCTTCTGCAGAGATGCTGCCTTACAAGCCAGAAAACTCCTACATTTCTGCATTTGATTTGGGAAATGCAGCCAGTCAGTTTTCAGATGGCAGAGAGCAGCAACTAGTTACTACTGCAGAGAAAGCTTTTCATTTTTTTTGCAGCTCTCTGTTACCAGCAGCTTTTTCTGATCTCGCTTCTCTAGGGAGAGCAACCTAGTAGAAGAAAACGAGCTACAAAACAACGCTGGGAGGAATGAAAAAATAATGCCGTGCAACTTTCAAAAATGATACTCGCTGTCTTGAAAGCCCTGTACAATTAATAAGCAAACAACAGCAGGAGCTGGAGCAATTGGCTGAGGCTCAGTAGAAATCCTCAGATAGCAACGAGTGCATTATATTATCTGAAATAAGGACTCATCAGTGGCATGACTATGAAATTCACGACAGGGAAAAAGATAAGATGGTTCCCGGAGGAGCTGGTGGAAAGGCTTTAAAGCGGGGCAATTTGAATACAAAATCAACCAAAGAGCACAAACATTCGAAGTGCTTGTTTAGAAGTCAAGCACTCAGTCGCTGATCTGTTTTGCTGTTGAAAGCAGAACATCTACAGCTGCCAAAACCACACCCAGCTCCCTTGGACGGCTGCTGGCAGGGCTGCCTCCCCTGTTTCTTACGATTTGGCAGCCAGCAAGTTCAGCAAAGGACTGGCAATACCCTATTTTGCAAAATGTAACCATTCTCCCTTTTCACCCTGTTCCCACACTCTTCCTACTCTTAAAAAAAAGCTAATTCTATTCCAGGCAGCATCAGCAGATGCATAGTGTCCTGATCGATGTTAGTAATAGTCCCATACTTTTTCTGCTTGGGTCAAGCCACACCTGAAATATTGTGTCCCGTTCTGGGTGCCACAATTTAAGAAGCATCTAGGGGGTTTTGTGGGCTGCAAGCTTAACATGAGGCAACAGTGTGATGCAGCAGCAAAAAAAGGCTAAAGCTATTCTAGGCTGCATCAACAGAAGTAACAGTGTCCAGATCGAGGGAAGTAATAGTACCACTCTATTCTGCCTTGGGGACGCAGGTGGCGCTGTGGGTTAAAGCCTCAGCGCCTAGGACTTGCCGATCGAAAGGTTGGCGGTTCGAATCCCTGCGGCGGGGTGCGCTCCCACTGCTCGGTCCCAGCGCCTGCCAACCTAGCAGTTCAAAAGCACCTCCGGGTGCAAGTAGATAAATAGGGACGGCTTACCAGCGGGAAGGTAAACGGCGTTTCCGTGTGCGGCTCTGGCTCGCCAGATGCAGCGATGTCACGCTGGCCACGTGACCTGGAAGTGTCTCCGGACAGCGCTGGCCCCCGGCCTCTTGAGTGAGATGGGCGCACAACCCCAGAGTCTGTCAAGACTGGCCCGTACAGGCAGGGGTACCTTTACCTTTACCTTTTATTCTGCCTTGGGCTGACCACATTTGGAATGGTTGAAGGAACTGGATATGTTTAGCCTGGGAATGAGGAGACTGAGAGGAGACACGATAGCCATCTTCTATGTTTCCTTCCGGGAAACATATTCTAGTGGTGGGTGGGGTCAGAAGGAAAGCTGGGCAAAGCAATGGATGTGACTCTTTCCTTCATATAGTAGGCTACATCTTCTTAATCACATCAAAATCAGAGGATTTGTGTACACACACATACACCTCCACCCAGGCAGGAAGGAGCTACTACAGTCGTACGCTGGATCTCAAATGCCTTGGCTCCTGAACCGTCGAAACCTGAAAGTGAGGGTTTTGGTTTGCGAATGATTTTCGGAAGCCGAACATCTGGTGTGGCTTCCGATTGGCTGGAGCTTCCTGCAGCCAATCGGAAGCCACGCTTTGGTTTCCAAACGTTTTGGAAGTCGGACGGACTTCCAGAACAGATTCCATTCAACTTCCGAGGTACGACTGTATTATAACTCAAAGACATATCCCAGACAGAGAAAAGCCCTTGAGGAGAGGGCTGGCACGGGGTATGGCCTAGGGAAAGTACTGAGGGCCAGATAACCAAGCATTGAGGGCCACATTCAGCCTCTGTAGGTCAGAGGTTCCCCACTCATGCAATAGCTCCTGGTGCTCTAGCTGAGGTGGTCTCTGCCCCCCTCAACGGCCACATAAGGGTTTATGCAGCTAGATATGTCTTGTGCATCAAAAACATCTGTGTAAGAAGCACATAGAGTGAAATAGGTTGTGTGCGTGTGCGCGCGCAGTTGGACCTATGGGATTTAATAAGGAGGTAGGTAGTTTTTCTAAAAAGGAATAGATGAGAAAATCTAGAAAATCTTATCCAAACAGCAAATTATGAGACGTAATTACTTGACTAGTCAAAGGCACTTATTGACCCATATTGAACGCCACTTCAACCGAATATGCAAGTAGACAATCACTACATAACAGGGCAAAACAAACAGAAGATTACAGAGATGAGCTTCCTCTTACATTTTGTTTCAAGGCAAGAGGTAGTGGGGGACTCAGCTTCATAGCTATGCTTTCTGGGAGAAGAAAGTTTAATGATCCCTTCCTAGGAATAATGGGGGGGACGGGACATCCCTTTAAACTCCCATTCTTTTCAAGGCATCTCTGTCTTTTCCATTTCCCCAAATTTATTTCCTTTTTTCTCTGTTATCTTCATTTGTGCCTCTGTCTTTCTCTAATAATTCTTATTTTTCCTTCCCCCTTTTATGTCCCCCCCCCCCTTAGTTTCAAAAGGTTTGGCGTTGGGGCAGTTTTATTTTTACATAAACCACTTTCTGAGGTTTACCTTTGGTACCTTGGTGGAAAGGCGGTAAATAAGTGCAAAAATTAAATAAATATAATAAAAAGCAATACATAAATACAAATAAATATATAACAAATAAGAGTCCATTGATGCATTTAAAATTCTAAAGAAGTCTATTCGAAGGAAAGGAATGTAGAATGTATTACAAACTAAGCACTTGATTAACATGTTCAAAAACTTTCCTAACACCCAATATCTTTCTCTAAGAATATGTCTGTGGACCCCTCCAGACTTTCGTTGGGGCGAAGGAGCTACGGGTACATTTAGCAACATATAATTTACGCAATAATAGTGCATTAGTGGTAGATTTATACAGCACTGTCCTCACATTTTTTTCTGCTTTATCCGTTTCCCACCAATGCTTCCCCAACGCGGCCGCATTTATTGCTGTCCTGAGGGGCATTCTTGCACTACAGTGCAACAAAAGCAAGTCAATATTCACTCACCCACCTGGAACATGTTGTGATATAAAGAGGATCTCAGCAGGAAACTAGAGGTCATGCACTGATAGCAAAAGTGGGGTATCTGCCCCAAAACCTTTGCACATGCAAACAGTATTGTAAGATGGATCGTGTATAATTGCCTGGATAAAATCATGACCACAAATTATCATGAATGCACAATAAAATAGACTTCTATAGGGGCCCTTTGCTATAGCACCTTTGCTGTTTCTTAGGCTGTTACCCTCTTCTTACCTTTAATATATAGGCCCTGTTCAGCCAGGGCGGCTATTCCAGCACAGGTGTAATAATTACTTGCAGCTATAACATCTATTAACAAGTTGGGCTGCAGCGTTCTACACAAACTGCGATTTCTGGGGTGCGTTTCAACAATCCAAATGTAAAGTAAGCTATCAACAGATCAGTACGATCCCCACTTTCCTACAAAGAGGCACAGCTGGTCTGCCATCTGAGGCAGGATTTCATGGACACCACAGAAATGAACTGTACACCTTGCATGGGGGGGGCGGGCGGGGGAGGGGAAACAAGCCCAAAGATCCTTTGGATCATCTCTTACTTTCCATGACCAATCATTCTTTCCCTTTGGTCTTATGGGCCCAGGCGGCAATCCAGGCCACAGTTAATTGTGTTTAAGCCCCGTTGGTTTCAAAGGGATTTAAGCAAACAGCACTGTGGACTGGGTCACAGCCCAGATTTTCAAAGCTTTCAAAGATACTGTATTTAAAAACCGCTCTTTTGGCATCCAGATGAGTTGCAGATTTCTCAACATCACAACAGCTCCCAATTTAGCTGTGCATGACAGTGCTTTCGTAAGAAAACTCTTCACCCAATGTTTGTATGGTTCTACCTGCACAGTAAACCAGTGTGTTAAGATCAGTAATGGAGCGGTCTCTTGTTCAGAGGTGGGAGGAAAGTTTAATAAAATAGGCCTGGTTGCCAAACTCTACTACTTCAAGCAGAAAATTATCCATTGTAGGGCTGACCTCCTTCCTAGTTTTCTACAAATCTATTGGCCTGTGGTATCTTCACTCATGTCCCAGGACCAGCTACTAATTGACAATGCCTTTGGTTGGGCAAATCCCAAGTCCTGTGGAGAACCCATCAAGCTGACTGTGCGGAATTCATGCTGTATTCCGAGGAAGGTCAGAAGTTGAAGTAGTGTAAAAATCAATTGTTTTATTTCAGTTATCATGGGAAGCTATCATGAAGTAGAAGATCTGCCTCCCTCTCCAACTCATCTACTGAGTGACTAACAGTTAGTGGTTACAAGAAAATACAGAGGAGTGGGGTTGCTTCCAGATGGCCTGTTTTTGTTTTAATTGGCTAGATGCAGTATCTATCTATCTTTATTTATTTACATACATATACATTACATATTCAAATACTGTAGGCATTACAGTGGTACCTCGGGTTAAGAACTTAATTCGTTCCGGAGGTCCGTTCTTAACCTGAAACTGTTCTTAACCTGAGGTACCACTTTAGCTAATGGGGCCTCCTGCCGCGGCCATGCGATTTCTGTTCTCATCCTGAGGTAAAGTTCTTAACCCGAGGTACTATTTCTGGGTTAGCAGATGTGAACTGAAGCATCTGTAACCTGAAGTGTCTGTAACCCGAGGTACCACTGTATAAATAAAACACATCATGTACTCTTCAACTTTAACATTACAAATTATATACTCACATTAGTCAAGTATTTATACACCTTTCCCTTTCCCCATATTCCCTTGTGACCCCCCCCCCCCATGTATGGCATCTTTAATTCTACTTTCTAATATTACTATTGCGTTTATATTTATTATTGAGCGTATTCAAAATTCCTTCTTTCATTTCATAAATCTTATCTTTATGAAATTAATCTCTGATGGCTTGTTTTATTGTACATTCATCCTGATTTGTTCGCACAAAGTTTGTGAGGAGGCTAGATGGTGCTGGGTGCTTATTCTGATTTGCTTGCTGGGCCATTGTACACCACTACATCAAGCAACTGTTCCATACTTTCCAATGCTTTTGTGGAAGAAGTGAGTGTCTTGTGCAGCAACTCAACTTTAATTGTGCAACCTGACTGAATCCCACTGGGAAATAGCATCGGTCTGGAAGCATCCCGGGTAAGGACTCTGGGAAAATCGAGGCCACCTGGCGAGGCTTGCTTCGGATATCAACACGCTTGTTCATCTGATGCAGTCCATCTAATTCTTCATCTTTCCAATCTACCCATTGAAAACATTTCATAGGCAATCTGAGGTATCCACAAATCCTTTTCACTGGGACAAAAGTTATGGCAGCTGATAAAAAGCTGCCCTTCTCTTCTTAAAACATGTGGGAAAGCTGCAAAAATGATATCTAAGCGGTGGTGTTATAGCATCAGATATTTCGGCAGAATAAATGAGAAGAGCTCAACGAATTAATGCCAACTGTGCCTTGCCAGAATCTGCTGCCCTATGCCTTACGGTTGGAGGGAGAGACTTGTGCAAGCCCTTCTATGGCATCGGCAGATAGCATCCCTATAAATGCTTCCACGCAAACGACTCTGCAGGAATTCTTTGATCAGCTGCACCAGGGTCAGCAATTCACTAATATACCCAGCTTGCCTCCAAACTCTCGAGACAGAATATTGGAAGGCTATGCTGTTGCACAATGAAAGCACATTAATAGACAGGGACTCCCCCCTACTCACACGCTGCTACCCACTTCAAAAGCTCTCAGTCAAATCCTCTCCTCCCACCCAGGAAGAGATGATTTCTTGTTTTGGATGCCTTTGATGTCAGTGTGGGGTTGCTAGCCAGAAAATACAGAGCGGGTTTCGAAGGCGTGGAGGTGGGGGGATTCGCAAACTACACCTCGCCTCGCCATCCTTCCTAAAGCAAAGGACACAGCTAGGACCTCAGCACAAAGAGATGATTCCAAACCCTGAGCTTGCTTCTGAGGTTGCAATGCATTTGCAGGGGAGAAGCAGCGTCACAACCCTTCGCCCAACCACTTGTTTCCATCTGCAGCCCCTTCAACCCAAGAACAAAGCCCTGGTCAGTTTGCACACCTGTGGGCACAATATCATTGTGCCTCCTGCTGGCCCTGGCCCCTCGGTCCATGCCTTCACCCCAAATTTTGAAGACAGCCTGCAGGATTAATTGGATTCGCCACCCCACAAAGAAACAGCTGCACAGACTGGTACGTAAAAAAAACACCGCCGAAGAGCCCTGCTTGATCCTATCTAGCGCAGCCTCCTATTCTCACTGCGACCAGCCATACACCAACAGGTTTCAAAATACCTTTAACAAGGGAGAATTCTTGCATTTACTCTTTCGCAAAGACATGTTGCAGGTGCAGCTTACTCGGCTGCAGCAGTAAAGTTATTTGGAGCAGTGCTTTACAAGGGAGTACAAATAATAATAATAATAATAATAATAATAATAATAATAATAAATTTTATTTATACCCCACCCTCCCTGGCCAGAGCCAGGCTGAGGGCGGCTAACACCAGTAAAATTACAGTAAAAACATACGAGAAAAAAAGCCAATTTAAAATACAGGTTAAAATGAAATTTAAAATGCAGCCTCATTTTAAAAGTAGCCCATAGATCAAAACCATAAGGGGAGGGAAACATAAGGGTCAGACTGAGTCCAAACCAAAGGCCAGGCGGAACAGTTCTGTATTGCAGGCCCTGCGGAAAGATGTCAAGTCCCGCAGGGCCCTAGTCTCTTGTGACAGAGCGTTCCACCAAGTCGGGGCCAGTACTGAAAAGGCCCCGGCCCTAGTTGAGACCAATCAATCCAATGTAAAAATGATCCCTTGACAAACATGTTTTGAAATGTGTTGGGAGCAATCTGCTTCTTTCTAAGTGGGGTCAGTGGGAGGTTGTGACCATTACAGCTGTGTTTTTTATCTCTCATAATTGTGTACTGTTGGATTGTCCATAACCTCTCGTCAACTGATACAACAAATAGACAAGACTCATCAAGCTTCTACCATGGTGCAGATCAAAGGATCGTGGTGTAAGATAATGTATCTCAGAAGGGTTAAGGAAAAGCCTAAGGGTTGTAATCTGTGCTAATCCTGCTGAGAATAGACCCACTGAAATGAATGAACAGGACTAATTTAGGTCCATTAATTTCAATCTACCTAATGCTTAGAAACACTCACGCCTCAAGCCTTCAAGAGATGCCACCACATACTTTATAGAGCAATTACTGCCCCATAGAACCTGAAGTTTACATTGCCCCACCTCTTATTTGCATAGTTCAGCCTCCATACCATTTTCTAGTCCCAGTAGCGTATGATAAAGAGACTGAATCCAGGAACCATTTTATGCATAATAGCGGAATATGTGTGATTCTTTTTTCTCTGATGTTGTGATATACCTGTCAGCTTTTGCAGAATCCGTGGAGATTTGATTTTGCAAAATGTATACAGTGGTACCTCTGGTTGCAAACAGGATCCATTCCGGAGCCCCCATTCGCAACCTGTCGCAACCACGTCTGTGGGTCATGATTTGCTGCTTCTGCGCATGTGCGTGACATCATTTTGAGAGCATGCGCGAGCAGCAAAAGCCAGAAATAACCCTTTCCGGTATTTCCGGGTCACCGCAGGACGCAACCTGAAAACGCTCCACCTGAAGCAAACGCAACACGAAGTATGACTGTAGTTCTTTTGCTGTCCGTTAGCATCGCAATGCCGTAAGAGTTAAAACACTCAGTTAACAATGCAATCCTGCATTCCACTTTTGGGTTTCAGTGCAATTTCAGTCCAAACCCTTGAAATTCTGGAACATCAGGACATCCAGAAAGTGGTTCTTCCTTCCATGCCCCACACTGCTTTCTTGTAAATTTGGGGTAGCAATTACAACAGAAGTCCACGCAGGACTTCTGGACAGGATCACACTTCAAAACGACCTTGACAGATTAGAGAACTGGGCCAAAACAAACAAGATGCATTTTAACAGGGAGAAATGTAAAGTATTGCACTTGGGCAAAAAAAATGAGAGGCACAAATACAAGATGGGTGACACCTGGCTTGAGAGCAGTACATGTGAAAAGGATGTAGGAGTCTTGGTTGACCACAAACTTGACATGAGCCAACAGTGTGACGCGGCAGCTAAAAAAGCCAATGCAATTCTGGGCTGCATCAATAGGAGTATAGCATCTAGATCAAGGGAAGTAATAGTGCCCCTGTATTCTGCTCTGGTCAGACCTCACCTGGAGTACTGTGTCCAGTTCTGGGCACCACAGTTCAAGAAGGACACTGACAAACTGGAACGTGTCTAGAGGAGGGCAACCAAAATGGTCAAAGGCCTGGAAACGATGCCTTATGAGGAACGGCTAAGGGAGCTGGGCATGTTTAGCCTGGAGAAGAGGAGGTTAAGGGGTGATATGATAGCCATGTTCAAATATATAAAAGGATGTCACATAGAGGAGGGAGAAAGGTTGTTTTCTGCTGCTCCAGAGAAGTGGACATGGAGCAATGGATCCAAACTACAAGAAAGAAGATTCCACCTAAGCATTAGGAAGAACATCCTGACAGTAAGAGCTGTTCGACAATGGAATTTGCTGCCAAGGAGTGTGGTGGAGTCTCCTTCTTTGGAGGTCTTTAAGCAGAGGCTTGACAACCATATGTCAAGAGTGCTCTGATGGTGTTTCCTGCTTGGCAGGGGGTTGGACTCGATGGCCCTTGTGGTCTCTTCCAACTCTATGATTCTATGATTCTATGATTCTAGGAGGAGGAGACATTACATAAGAAAACCCCAAACAGCGCGCTGCTGACTACATATAAATGTTAACAAAGGACTTGTGTAGCTCTGCGGATGTCAGGTCCTAAGAAGCAAAAACACATTCCTCTCCTCTCTCTTCCTTGTTGGCGGATGGTTCACAATTTATATTTTTAGAGATCTACAGTTACATTATTGACACAAAACAAACTGTTAAGTGTGGTTACAGGCAGTCGAGTTTTATTTTATTTTGGTCCAAAAGGAGACACATAAACCTGAGTTGTGGCTCCAGAAAACAAGAATTACTCTTAATGAACTGTCAAGGAAATTCTGGCTGATATACAATTTGGCAGGCGCTGCAACCCGTACTATAACTGCCTGGGACTGTGGCAACACGACACTGGGAAGCTGTTTTACTAGATGAGTAATGAAGTGCTGAGTGAAGAGTTGGGAGTAATTATTTTGTCAATGTGTATGCGTAATGCACACATACATATGTAAGATACACACACACACACATACACACACGAGTGTGTGAGCAGCCAGAGTTGCACTACTCCAGATGTAGAGATGCAGCTGTGATATGCTTGGCAATAACTCACCACTGGGTGTGTGCCTGCAAAGATGGATTCAAAGCACTTTTGCACTTTGAGGTCTGAATCTGCCCAGTTCCTGGTCATAAATCAGGAAAGGGCTGCACTATCCAACCTGTCAGTGGCACACAAAGGAACCACTCTGGCGGTGGAATACAGATGCTTGGGCCAAAAGGCTCTTCACTCGCACCAAGTCCACACCGCGAGTTAGCGCACTTCTGCCTGGTTTGCTCACATCCATGGCATTGCTCACATCCAGTTTTATGCGAGTGCGCATCATTTTCCGTTCTTGCAGTTCCAGTACAGTAATGATGCTCCATTTTACAAGTGCATCCTGCATCCACAGGTTTTGGACCGTCCTGAGTCACACAGTCTGCCAGTGTGTGTTTTCACTGATCCTCTTAATTACAATTCTTCCTTAAAATACTTCCTTAAAATTGGGAGGGAGGGCGGAATATAAAATGAAATAAATAAATAAAATAGCTGTGCACCTGCAAAGCAGCCAACGGGAAGCTAAGTGCTTCAGCTTATACATTTCATGTATAATGTCTCAGGTCTGTCACTTAGAATCTCAGTGCTGAACTAGACACTATGTTCACCACACGGCTTAGAATCCCTATGGCAAATTTCCCAGCTTTGAGGCACATCATCTACTACAGGGTTCCCTACCACCACCAAAAAATGGTGATCTGTGGACCACCAGTGGTCCTCAAGCTTCATTCAGGTGGTTCGCAGCATGTCCACATTAAATCTACATACTGGTTTTAAATTGCATTTTTATTGTTTTTCTTCTTTCAAAAAAATGTGTCTCTAGAAGGCAGAAAACGCACTTTCCTGCTGTGTGTGTATACACCCATTCTCCCAGCGAAATCAGTGGGCCTTCCTTCAAGTAAATGGGTTTGGGATTGTGCTGTAATCCTCTCTTCCCTTCCCTGAGAGTAAGGGCTCACCCAGGCTTCCTTTTCCGCCACACTTAACAGGCACATTTGAAGGCCTGTGTCCAAGGAGGCTTTTTTGTCCCAACATTTCCCCCGGGAAAAGCAGCTATTTACCAAAGAAAGAAAGAAAGAAAGAAAGAAAGAAAGAAAGAAAGAAAGAAAAAACTGCTTAGGCAAAGACATGGAAAGTACAGACCTGTGCCTGGAAACCTTGGCATAATAATAATAATAATAATAATAATAATAATAATAATAATAATAATGCCGCCCATCTTACTGGATGCCAACCTATCAGAGATGCCTATGCAAAATAAAATTATCCACCTGGGTGATTTTAACGGAAGAGTTGGGCAAGATTTCAATCTGTGGCCTGGGACTATTAGGAAAGAAGGAACTGGAAACAGCAACCAGAACGGAATATTTCTTTTGACTATATGTGCAGCGCACAACTTTGTTATTACCAACACTGTCTTTCGACAAAAAAATTAATTTAAAACATTGTGGAGGCACCCTTAGACTACGTATTTGTATGAGCTGAAAATCGCCTCTTTACCAGAGCTATGACGAATGCCAACGACTGCTGGACAGACCACTGATTAATACGTTCCACGATGGCTGTCGAGATTATACCTCAATGCAGGCTTCAAGGAAGGAAACCAAGGCACAAAATGAACACTCAAGCCCTTCAAGAGTCTATTAAGCAGGATTGCTTCCAAACAACTCTTAAGGACCATCTGCTTTTGGAGTTCCCTGATAACATTGAGGAACACTGAACCAAGCTACAAACATCCATTATGGCACCCTGTGAACAAACTATTGAATAACAAACCAAGAAACACCAGGGCTGGTTTGATGAGAATGATAGTGAGATTGAATGCATTAATGACAAGAAAAGGAAGGCCTTTCAGATCTGGCAAAGAGATAGAAACTGTGCCACTAATTAAAAAAACCCTATGCCAACGCTAAGGCTGAGGTTCAAAGAAGAACCAGAGAAGTAAAAAAAACACCTTGTGGATAAAAGGAAATGCTCAAGAGATCTGCCTGGTTCCCTGTAACCACACCTTTCACAATGCAGGAACCACTAGAAGGCCCTCAGAGCTGGACCTCAGTGTCCGGGCAGAACGATGGGGATGGAGACGCTCCTTCAGTGTGAAGGGCCAAAGCTGTTTAGGGCTTGAAAGGTCAGCACCAACACTTTGAATTTTGCTCGGAAAACATACTGTGTCTGGATGAGCCTGACTGAATGAATTGGGACTTAGGTCTTTCTAGAAATGCACTGGATTGGTCTGCATGACACTGAAGCTCTTTGAGCATGCCTTTTCGGTATCCCATACTGCTGCTCCCTGTATTCCTGTTATCAATAGATCCACTGCTGTCGGGGGGGGGGGGTTCTTTTCTTTCTTCCCGAAAGGATAACGGTTCCCACCGGCTGGAGAAACGAAATAAAAGCATTATAAAAAAATTAAAATGCCCAAAGTGTCTAGCTTGGCTTGCGAAGGTGTGGCTGTAATCGTGCATCTATATTCCTAGCAGCTTCTAACAGGTGTCCCATTAGCTGTGCCTGAGCTTCTGTTAGCAAAGCTGAACTGGAACCAGTGCCAAAAAAACTCCTGAAAGGAAACACACCCTGTCTGGTAGCTCGCCTCCACACAGTAGGTGACGGTGAAGAAGGCTCAGCTGCAGAGGCAGGCAGGCAGCCCACACAGTGGTTAAAGCGTGAGTGTGTGTATTAGGCAGGACTTCAAAACAGAGGAAGGTGCTGCTAGGAAGTCTAGGCTAGGACCTTCCTGTGTGATGTGTTAGCTTTCCGAGCTGAGGATGCTTTACCTCTGGGATAACAGGCACACATGGGATCCCCCCCCCCCATGCCCCACACTTTGAATTGGTACAGTCCACATAGTCTGCATTGCATCCTATTTCCCTCAATATATAAATTGCTTCTAAAGGGGGAGATGGCATGAGCAGACAACAGGAGTATTTGCTGTTTGCTGCCATGGTTTGGCACCTCACGCTGAGGATTTTCTTCTTAAAAGCAGCGTTTAAGAAGAATTGATGAAAACCAATAAAGAGTATTGAAATTGATGAAAACCAATAAAGATTATTGAAAGCAGAACCGCCCAAAGTCTCTCAGCATGAAAATAAAGCAGGAGACTAAAAGATCTGAAAGGGAAGGGAAGTCATTGCCTGGTAGGGAAATGACATCAGAATTGGGCCCCAGACAGGCCTCACCTGGGCAGAGCATTCAAAAGTCAGGGAGCCACAATCTACAAGGCCCTGTCTATCTCACTTCCAAAGACGGTGATGGTGGGTCTTTGTTTGCACAAGCAGAAAAAAGGTCTCTGATGACGATCTTAACTCACATGCAGAGTCATGCAGGAAAAAGAGGTCCTTCAGATACCTGAGCGTCAAACTGTTCTGCATTTTTTAAAAAACGATTCCTATAATTGATCATTTATTTGAGGTCACAACCACGGAGATTCATTGTATACAGAGATTCCATTGCTTCTAAATCTCCACTGGCTTTGCCACTTTTGTTATGGAGAAAAATATTTACAAACTCTTGCTACAGCAATAAAGGCCGAAATTTATTTTGATGGATTATTCAGTCTTGGTGCAGAGATTTTTAATCTACTACACAGCACAACTTCCAACTTGCAGGGGCGTTGGTCTTCGTGATAGAAAAGTAACATTAACAGCGGATTCCCATGCCAATTGCCATAAATGTCCCAAAAGTTCCACCACTCTGCAACATGGTTTTGCCAATACCACCCTCTCATGCCAAACCTGAGACGAGAAAATATGTCGAACAGTGTACCTGCTGCCATACCAACAGCAAAGCTCATCATGGAGCCCATTTTCACTCTGTCAAAGCAACTAGGTTGGGATTGGCCATGTGGTCCCATTGTCACAGGCATCTCGACCGCTCTGTGCTTCGTTAAACCCGAGTTTCCCCAACTGTTTTGCATTTTAAAAGGTGGTGAGTTGCCTGATGCAACCCTCCCAAAATCTGTTGAGCGAGGGACCGCAGCAGCAGCAAGAGTTCCCGTGCGCCATTTTGGAACCCATAAGTTTTGGTGTTTTTTTTTTAAGCCTTTTGAACATTTGTTTCTAGACTTTGGGCTCACTGACTTCTTCAGGCTCTGGAGAGGGTGTCCTCACAAGCCAGCTCTCTCTTGCCAGCTCTCTCTTGCCATTTCCAGGTTTGAACTGATCGATTTCCTGGCGCCGCGCATATATGTGGGTGCAGGCGAATGAATCATATGTAAAAACAAAATAAAAAAATTCCTTCCAGTAGCACCTTAAAGACCAACTAAGTTAGTTCTAGGTATGAGCTTTCGTGTGTATCTGAAGAAGTGTGCATGCACACGAAAGTTCATACCTAGAACTAACTTAGTTGTATCTGAAGAAGTGTGCATGCACACGAAAGTTCATACCTAGAACTAACTTAGTTGGTCTTTAAGGTGCTACTGGAAGGAATTTTTTTATTTTGTTTTGACTATGGCAGACCAACACGGCTACCTATCTGTAACTCAATCATATGTAAGTGGTGGATGCTTGTACAGTGGTACCTCAGGTTAAGTACTTAATTCATTCCGGAGGTCCGTACTTAACCTGAAACTGTTCTTAACCTGAAGCACCACTTTAGCTAATGGGGCCTCCCGCTGCTGCCGCGCCGCCGGAGCATGATTTCTGTTCTCACCCTGAAGCAAAGTTCTTAACCCAAGGTAATATTTCTGGGTTAGCGGAGTCTGTAACCAGAAGCGTATGTAACCTGAAGCATATGTAACCCAAGGTACCACTGTACTTCATTTATTTTTGTAACGAGTGTCAAAGTAGGTTAAGCAGAGCAGTAGATATCTGGACCAAAGTATACCCAGGGAGTGGGAAAACTGAGCAGGGATTTGCATCTGTATGGATGTTCCATGCAGAGAAAGCCATCCCACTGCTAGCCTCTGGCCTGGCAATTCTCTGCCCTCCTGTTGTGCTAGGAAAGAATATCACTGTTCGCATGAACATCTTATTTATTATTCGTATGAACATCTTATTTATCATATGAATAAACACATATGAGGACAACGTTTGTGAAACCCCAAACCACCACCTTTTAAAAATACAGGGGACCTTGGAATTTCAGAAACAACACACACCAGATTGAGGTTTCTCTCTCTCTTTTTTAAAAGAATAAACAAAACATTTTTCTTCTTCACATGTTCTTTCAGCATCAGCTTCGCAAAAAAATCCCTTTACTCTTGAAGATCTGAGAAGACTGCAGGCCGGGTGTGTGGTGAGGGGGAAGGAAAGGATGTTATCATAAAGAAGAGCTGAGTGATTCATCTCTTCTAGATTCTGATCCTATATTCCTGATATCAATCTGCTCTACAAAGAAATACCATTTAATGGAACAAATCACACCCTAGACCATTCGTTGAAGGACCAATGCTACAGGTGTATTTGGTCTCTGGGCAACTCCAAGACTCCAGCGGTCTCTATTTATGGGAGAGATTTCCAACAGTCTGGTTCCTGTCCCTGGTAAATTCTTGACCCTATTTTGGGAAATTTTGGGGGTGCCTTTGTAAAACACTTTTAGTGTGACTTGTTAGAATTGCCATTCTTAAGGAATCCACCCCTTTTTTTGGGTCTCTAGATACAGTGGTACCTCAGGTTAAGTACTTAATTCGTTCCGGAGGTCTGTTCTTAACATGAAACTGTTCTTAACCTGAAGCACCACTTTAGCCTGCTGCTGCTATGTCGCCGGAGAACAATTTCTGTTCTCATCCTGAAGCAAAGTTCTTAACCCGAGGTACTATTTCTGGGTTAGTGGAGTCTGTAACCTGAAGCATCTGTAACCTGAAGCGTCTGTAACCCAAGGTACCACTTTATCCTTCTCTCCAGGAAAGTGGGAAATGGAATATCCACCATCATTCTGGCTTTGAGATCTAACCTAGGCAGAGGGGGATGCCAATGTTCCTGCTCCCTCAGAGGAAAGATAGGGTTCCAACCTCCAGATAGCAAAAATTCTGACACCTCAACCTGGATGTATCTGAGCATATACAAAGTGCCACTTTGCCAAACAGAACCAAGCACTTTTAAGCATGTACAGCACATATTTGGCCAAGAAGCTGCAGTCTTAAAATACGCAAGTGCACAGAGCTTCTCTTCTAAACATGAAAGGGTACATTAATTTCTTTCATGTCAATGCATCTTAGAGAAAGCAGAGAAGTGACACACATGAGCTCACGTCGTACATGAGGACAACTGGGCTTTACATTCTCCAGTTCCAGCAACTGGGGAATGGGGGGGGGGGGGCGGAACGGGACTCTTGCTTGAGTCAGCAAAATCCTGCTGGTGAGAAAAATGTGAATCAGCTCTGGGTGCGCTACCTGCTTTCTCTGTTTCATGAGGCCACTGGGGGTGTCAACCTCCACACCACGACCGCTCACTGTGCTCACTGTTCTCATATAAATGCCTCAAAAGGAGCGGGGAAGAGTACAGTTGTACCTCGGTTATCAAACGGAATCCGTTCCAGAAGTCCATTCAACTTCTGAAAACGTTCGAAAACCAAGGCACGGCTTCCGATTGGCTGCAGGAACTTCCTGCACTCAATTGGAAGCCGCGGAAGCCACATCAGACGTTTGGCTTCCAAAAAAAGTTTGCAAACCGGAACACTTACTTCAGGGTTTGCGACATCCGGGAGCCAAAAAGTTCGGGTCACAAGGCGTTCAAAAACCAAGTTATGACTGTATTCCCATAGCCAAGTGGGGAGCAGAGGAGGAGCTGCCCCCCAATCAAATAAATACAGTGGTGCCTCGCAAGACGAAATTAATCCGTTCCGCGAGTCTCTTCGTCTTGCGGTTTTTTCGTCTTGCAAAGCACGGCTATTAGCGGCTTAGCAGCTATTAGCGGCTTAGCAGCTATTAACGGCTTAGCGGCTTTAAGAAAAAGGAAACAAACTCGCAAGAACTCGCAAGACGTTTCGTCTTGCGAAGCAAGCCCATAGGGAAATTAGTCTTGCGGAACGACTCAAAAAACGGAAAACTCTTTCGTCTTGCGCATTTTTCGTCTTCGGAGGCATTCGTCTTGCAAGGTACCACTGTAAATAAAAACACTTAACTAACTGAGATTCTGCCACCCCCTATGAATCCTGCCCCCCCCCCAAATGCTGGCTATGCCCATGATGTTCCATAAGGCAATTAAAAGACACTGAAGGTAAAACAAGTCACACATTCTTGGGCCTTTCACCTTTGTGTGCTTGTTTGTTTACTTATTTGTGCCACATTTCTTAGCAGTGTACAGGCGTGCGGATAAAATTAGCACAACACAGAAATACAATGTAAAAACCAACGAATGAACGTAATGAAATACAACAGAAAATATGAACCCGAAATGCTAAAAGCAGGAAGTGCTTCACCCAGTGCTGAAAAAAAACCTGTAATGTTGACAACCAGGTGGGCATCCCTTATATAGAGGGTGTTACAAAGTCAGGGGGCCAACACAAAAAAGGATCTCTCTTTCGCAGAAGGCACAGCATACTTCTACTACAGAGGGTACTTGGAACAAGGCCTTTCCTGAAGGCATAGGTCTTCAGGTATTTTGATGGCAAGCCACCTAAGACTTTAAAAAGATAAGCACCAGCACTTTAAACTGGGCTCAGAAGTCCATAGGCTGCCAAAACAAATCTTTCAAAACCTTGAGATTCCATCCCTATGAACAAGATAATGTTTGGGAAAATGCAGAGGCAACAAATTGTGGAAACTGTTCTTGGCTATCCACAAGACACGTACTATCCTAGCCACTTACTGTATACAACTAGGAGGTGGCGGGAACTGTGTTCCTCCAGATGTTGGACTTCAACTCCCATCATTTCCAGCACAGCCCAGCCAATGGTCAGGAATGATGGGAGCTGTAGTCCAGCAACAACCAGAGAGCCACAGACTCCCCGTTTCTGCTGTACAAACTCCTGTTTAGCCAAACACCACCTTATAGTCTTCGCTCACTTACTGCCAAACAGTTACCAATAAGCACCATTTAAATCAGCAAAACAGAAGACAAAATGACTAGAGGTTTCTTTAAAAAGAAAGAAAGCAACTCCTGCCAACTGAATCATGAAATGACAGCTCTGTAACTTCCAAAAACACAGCTCCCGCTCCCAAATTTTTACGTGAGTTGATGCAAGGTCTCCCGGTACCAACTGTTCAAGGACGTAGCCCTGATAATGCGCTGTGACCTCATTCTATTATATTAGCACACAGCTGAAACTGTACCATTAGTAACAAGATCAGCCATTTCCTTGGGAGCAATTAGCCCAGGTTCATTGTTGATTGACATGCCATCTGTGTGTGTGTGGGTTGTTGTTTTTTTCCAAACGAGGAAAAGCAACTCCAAGCCCCCCCCCCCCCTTGACGTTACTGCACTAATATGCACCCTCCTGCACTTGGTGATATTTTTAGCCATGCAGAAGTACCTCTTTTGAAATAGCTGCTGTTTCCCAGGCAGTGAGGAGAGAACCGCTTGTTCTGAGTGAAAGCTTGTGGTTTGGAGACATGGCATGATGCAAGACAAGGCAACGGGACCTGTGTGCATCATCAGGAAGACCTGAAAACCAGAAAAGGGAAAATAAATAAATGTGGTGGGCAAAGCGTTTGCTTGCAGATTCAAACTTCGTTAATCTGGACCACATTGATTAAGTACCCACGACTCTGGGTTCATGAGCAGGGCATCGAACAAGACAAAACTCAAGAGCTGGCTAAGGGCCAGTTCAGGCATTAAATAACAACAAACCCAAGTGTGTAACTCAGTGTAATAACCAGGTATTATTATTATTATTATTATTATTATTATTATTTGTATTGTACATCCGTAGATCTCAGGGCGGATCACAACATAAAATTACAATATAAAAAACACAAAAATACATAACAAAAACATGACAAACCACATTTTGAAATTTTGTACTAATTTGTCTTCTTTCTTGTTATAGTGCTTTAGACACAGTTTAGCTATGGAAATGGGTCTAAAATGGGTCTAAAATATTTTAAATAAATTAGATCTATATGGTGTACACTCAAGAATGAACCATAACCAATCACAGTATGATACTTAGATTTCCAAACACCTCTTTTCACATCTACATTTTACATTTTTAGGTAGAGTCCGTCGAGAAGCCCCTGAGGGCAGAACTACGAATCATTATGATTAGTGGGGGAGGCCAGAGCTCAGAATCTGAGCACATGCATTTTATGCAGAAGACTGCAAGATCAGACCTTGGTATCTCCAGATTAAAAGAATCGGGTACGGGACTTATGTTCACATGCGGTGGAGGTGTAAATATGTACATTTTTTTGGGTAAACAGTGTTTCAGGAGATAACAGAAATCACTGGGTTAAAGCTGACCGTAAGTCCAGAGGTAGCATAATTATCAATTTATGATGGGGTGGAAGGTTCGCAGGCTATGAAGGACTTGCTCACAAATTTATTGACGGATGCACGAATTATGATAGCTAGGAAGTGGAAGAGGCAAGCAGAAAATAAAGTGGAAGAATGGTATAAAGTGGTGTGGGATATAGCTATTAATGATAAATTAACATGTGCTATTAAGGTAAGACGGGGAATGTGCAGGAGAAATGATTCTGAGGAGATATGGAAGGTGTTTGTAGAATTTGTACTGTTAAAATGGAAAGGGGTCAAACCATCGCAAGAAGTGTTGAAATTTTGGGAGGTTTGGGAGGTAGTTACAATAGAATTGTCCCGGGGGTGGAGTGCACACTTTATTATTATTATTATTATTATTATTATTATTATTATTATTATTATTATAAAATATTTTAAATAAATGAATGACTGAGTCAGCTAGCAGGTGATGAGGAAAGGCTCTCTGCCAGAGACCCTGGTCATCCACTGCTAGTCTGAGTAGGCAGCTGGAAAAATGGTCTGACCCACAACAGATTCCCATGTTTATCTCTATTTGTGAGGGCAGGCATAGTAACAGGTGTGCTCACACAGCAGTTATTAAGGGGATCTGGTGATGATCCCTGCACACCAAACCTGTCTGGCATAAGGGGGCATAGCTGTTTTCCTGCCCATCCACAACACTGACAGGTGTGTTGGAGAGCTCACCTCAAAAGGTCTGCTTATCCCTTTTTCCTGTTGCAGCATGGGAAATGACCAAGAACATAAGGCAAGGGTGCTTCCACCATTTCTTTTCCGGTGCTGATATCATCTGTGGCACCTGTTGCTACCTTCCTCCAGCCCCCACTGCCAGAGCACCTATGTCTGCAGGATGATGGGCAAGCTTTTCCCAACTTGGAGATGCAATGGGGGGGGGGGGGAACGCTGCATCTGTTGACTTTTGGCTTGTAGCTCGGAAACAAAGATAAGCTTTGGCTGCCGCAAGGGCAGCTTTGTCCCCTGGAGAGTTTGGTGTGCAGCCTCAAATCTTACCAGCGCCTGAATGCAAATACAGTCAAACCTTGGTTCCCGAATGGCTTAGTTGGTGAACAAATTGGCTCCCAAATGCTGAAAACCCGGAAGTAAGTGTTTTTGAACGTTTTTCGGAAACCGAACATCTGATGTGGCTTCCACTTGAGTGCAGGAAGCTCCTGCAGGCAACTGGAAGCCTCACCTTGGTTTTTGAACTGTTTTGGGAGTCGAACAGACTTCTGGAACGGATTAAGTTCAAGAACCAAGGTTCCACTGCATTTACACAGAGGGTGTGTGCATATACCACCGGTTTAATAATAATAATATTTTTTATATATACCCCGCCCTCCCCAGCCAAGGCTGGGCTCAGGGCAGCTAACAACCAATAATAAAAAGAAGTTGAATGAATACAACTTGTTTAGGAAGCAGTGTACACACAGCATTAAATGCAACCCATATCAATACTGTTGTTTCTTATGAAATGCTGTGTTTGGCATGCTTTACCCCAAACCAACTTAAATCTGAATTGAGGAAAAGAACAGCCTAGCTGTATTTTGAGCCACTGGTGCGCACAAAGCCCTGGCAAAAGCGAATTCAGCGGTTTAATTACTCGCTGAGCAAAAGTATTTTCTTTTGCCTGTTCCGAATCTTCCAACATTCATCTCCATTGGATGGCCCCAGGTTCAACTGTTATGGGGGGAAGGAAAACTTCTCTCTAGCCACCTTATTCAGCAACGTGAATAACCTTAGATACCTCTATCATGCCTGAGAATCCTAGCCTGAGATAGCAACATGAAGCGGAGATGTTGGGAAAGGATGTCCCCTGGGCTAAAAAATTTCTAGGCACCTTTTGCTCAGCACGTCAAGTTCACAAAGGCCTGTAAATAAACGTCACAAACCAAGCCAGCTTCAAAAACATTTTGAGATTTGTTCTAATGATGAACGAAACCACTTTCCTCCTTTCTTCTCTCCTCCCCGCCAGCCCTCCCTAGGACAGAGAAGAGAAGGGGATGGTTTGGGGGGGGGAACTTTGCTAACGGAAAAATACATTTTAGAGGGATCCTTGCCAGGCAACCATATGCACATCTGCTCTTAACGGGTTTCAGCTGAAACTACTGAAAATATACATGGGTCTATTTATATGGAACAGCTTGTATACATGATAAGATTACAATTTGGAGGATAACAATGGGCTTAACTATGGAAAAAGTAAGCCTTTTAAAACTCCTTTTCCACACATGCCCGTAACATTTTACCACATATGTTGTTGAGGGGGACCAAAATTTGTTGAGAATTAAGGAAATCTCTGCATTTCTAGATTAGTGGCAAACAAATTCAAGATGTTCCTTCCAGAATCTTTCTGCCAGCACTTAACTCCTTATTTACTGTAGGATTCCTAGGGAACAACAACTTCCATCGGTCTGAGGTGACCATGAAGGAAATGGGTCAAAACCAACTGAATTCGTATTTCAAAAATGTCTGCGCAGCCTTGTCCTACAGTTAGCATAGATCGCACGGACATTAAGCTGAAACTCTTGGCTCCATAGAGGTGGGGGAACTTTTACAGCATGAGGGCCATGTTCCCTTCTGATTAGCCTTCCAAGGGCCACAGGTAAGTGGTGGGCGGAGCCAAAGGCAAAAGTGAGCACAGCAATGCATGCAAATTTTATCTTTGTACAGCAGGCTCATTTCCACATACCCCTCCCTATCCTCCATTTGACAAGCAAGAGTTCAGGGGCACGTTCCAGTCAGGCAAAAACTCTTGGGGTACAAAGGAGGGTCAGTTTCAGAGGTCTGGAAGGCCACATTCAGTTCCTGGCCACAGCAGTACCTATTTATCTACTTCCACTGGCGTGCTTTCGAACTGCTAGGTTAGCAGGAGCAGGGACTGAGCAAAGGGAGCTCACTCGGTTTCAGGGATTCAATCGGCAAGCCCAAGAGGCTCAGTGGTTTAGACCACAGCGTCTGTCCACACAGTTACTCAAGAACAACAGTGGCATACTGGAGACTCTTCACATACCCTCCAACATTTCTCTGATGAAAATAGGCATGTCCTATTCCATTATCAACAATTATCCATAATTATTATTTAAACCCCACCCATCTAACTGCATTGCCCCAGCCACTCTGGGCAGCTTCCAACATATATAAAATCATAATAAAACATTGAACATTAAAAACAAAAACTTCCCTATACAGGGCTGCCTTCAGATGTCTTCTAAAAGTTGTATAGTTTCTTATTTCCTTGGCTCAGGGCTCACATAACACCATACCCTCCAACATTTCTCTGGTGAAAATAGGAACGTCCTAAGGAAAAGAGGGACATTCTGGGATCAAATCAGAAACCGGACAGCTTCTGCAAATCCAGGACTGTCCCTGGAAAATATGAGGACACTAGAGGGTCCGCGTGTGGAAATCTAGATGGTGACTTGCTATGTAGCATGACAGCCACTACACGAAGCAGTTGCCGTGTGTGTGTGTGTGTGTGTGTACGCGCGCGCACACACACACACGCCCATGTATATGGATTATGTGAGGAAATTGTTGCTTGCTACAGCCATGTGGTATTCAGAAATCTGGAATACACACAGTGACTATAGAGGTCGCCAAGGCACTGGCATTTTGGTCAACGAACAGGATTGCACCTACAGATTTGGGGACAGGATGTTAACAAAATCAGGACGGCCTCATTTATCAATAGGGACTGACACCTACATTAAGAGGTTCATTTACTTGTCGTATGTACCAGTTATAAATCTCTAAGTGGCTTACAAGTAGAAATTAAAACCATACAATGCACATGTAATAAAACATAAACTCGAAATCTAATACGGAATCAAACCAGAGCGAATCCGCCAACAGAGAATGACATCAGAATAAACGATCACTAAGAGGAGGACTAAAACAGTATTTTAATATTTTTTTGGAAGCCGCCCAGAGTGGCTGGGGAAGCCCAGCCAGATGAGCAGGGTAATAATAATAATAATAATAATAATAATAATAATAATAATAATGAAAACCCCAGCAAAAGAACTCACTCCCTGCAGATGTTTGCCACATTTCTTTAATTCTTTATTACATTTAAATCTCATCTTTCCTCCAAGGAGTTCCAGGTGATGTACAAGGTTCTCCCCTCCCCATTTTACCTCACAACGCTCAAGTGAGGCTGAGAGCAAGTCACCCAAGCGAGGAATTTAACCTGGGTCTCTTCAGCCGCAGTCCAATTCTACAACTACAATGCACTACCTATTTATCTCAGGTGTACCATGCTTCACAATATTTATCCCACAGCACTTCACCATGTAATTTGAAACGAAATGGTAATAAAATATACAATTAGCTAATTAAAGGTATTAAGACAAACCATAGAATTTGCACAGCTCCCAAATTAAAATAGCAGCAAAATCCAGCACGGCAGCAACTTCCGTTACAGTGTTTGGAACTATGTATGTAACAAGCTATTTGAAAGTGCAAACTATTAAAATGCCTGAAAGTATATAAGAAAGTCTTAACCTGAAGCCTGAAGGATAATGCCATAAGCACCAGGTGAGTCTCCCTTAGATCTCTCCTTTAGCCTCACTTGCATGATATCTGATGGTTTTCTTTTACCAATTTGGTAAGGCACAGAAGTTTTGCGTCAAAAAGGCTGCCTGAATAATGTGACTATCATTCATTCCCCAACACCTGTACTTCCTAATAAAATAAAACTTTATCTTGGCATTTTGTACATATTGGGTTGTATCCAAAGGAGAGCTAAGTGACTTGTTCCATTAGTGCAAGGATTTCTGCTTGTGGAACAAAACTCTTTCTCCCCTCTCCTCCCCAATCTGCTCTAAAGGTTCCCCGAACACTCTGGAGCAGATCTGAGGAGGGTGCAGGTTGTGGGTCGGTAGGAGGATAGGAAGAAACAGATCTATTGCACAAGTGGAACTCCTTGTGCTGCTGCAACACTGTTGAGGCAATGGGAATTAACCCGCTAAGAATCTTTGCACCTATCATGTAAAGAATGCCAGTATTACTATCCCAATTTTTCAGACGACAAGAGGCTATGGCAGAGCCACATGTTGCTTCCGGGTGAGCTGTTTACTGAGCATTCCTTCTGATTTGTTTGCAAAAGGGGTTATATGACATTGCATCAAGGAATTGTTACCCCAGAGCTTCCAGTGCGCTTTCCCATCACTTTCCTTATCTGAAAACATTCTGTTTGTGTGGGGCAGAAGCAGGTTTGTTGCATTGGAATGCCAAGTCCACTTTAATTGGGCAACCTCAATTTGCTGGTCCCCCTCAGGCAGCAAAATGTCTTGGACCAACCCTCAGCACTACGGATTAAACAGAAAGTTACTCAGATCTGTTCAGAAAGTGGCAAGGTTAGGATAACTTTAACAAAGAATGCTTTGCACCCTCCCGCAGTTATGAGACCTGGGGTTCTTTCGGAAATGCCAAGACGGCTACAGAGCTGCTATGCCCTCATGTTTTCCTTTGATAGTCCTCTCTGAAACTGTGGGTTAATATCATGTCCTCTGTTCTTACACAAAACTTGGCACGGCGGAATTCAAATGCGCCACATGAAGTGGAGGTATTAAAATTGTGCTATCAGAGACAATAAAGTGAAATTGCCATCCAACAAATGCTTTAAGGAGGTCTGACATACCCAGAGCAGATTTTTCATTTCCCACTACACCCTGCTGCGGATCCTCACCTGTCTTATTAAATCATAAAGTCCCTTTTTAATAAGTGACCCAGTGGAAAACAATAGTGAATGACAAGTTTCATTAGATTTGGATTTTTCCCCCCTCCAGATGCAAGCGGAGGGTAGAAAGTGCACATTACTTGTTTTCTTTTCAGCGCTATTTGTGTGTGTGTGTGTGTGTGTGTGTGTGTGTGTGTGTGTTTCCCCCCTCACCCTGGAAATTTGGTTACATTGGTTTTTAAAGGAAAAACAGAAATTGGTTTTATGTTAAGTCCCAACCACATGTAATTATAGGAGTAATAGCTCTGCATAGCTGGAGACACGACAAAAGGCTTTGCTTATTTTTCAGAGAGTTGAAGGCAAGTTTAGGCTGTCCTTGATGTGAACACCAATTCCACGTTTACCTCTGGTAAAGAGGCAATGCAGGTTTTTCTGCGGTTTCAAAATCCTGCCAAACCTACTTTATCAGAGTTGGCAGTGGGACAAAAAACAAAAAGGTGGTTCTATCGCAGGAACGGAAGCTTCTCTCAAACCACGTTAAACTTTCTCCAGTGCTATCCATCCAGCAATTGTCCTAATGTCTTTGCAGAGAACGCTTTCAAGAAACGTGTGCTGCGATGGGTGAATGGGGAGAAAGGGGGGGGGGGAATGATTAAAAAGCCGTTATAATAAGGAAAGACTGGGGAAAGTAGGTCAAAAAGTACTGATAGCATTTTTATTGTCTCTCAAGGCACTAAGTAACTGTGTGCCCGTGGGAACCGTGCCCTCGGAACTGGCGAACTGTAGCTCGCCAGATTTCTACCACCTGTTTGGCAGACGCTGTCCTTCCGGTGGCAAAGTTATTAGTGCTGAAAGGAAGCAGTAGTGGGGTCATCTCGCCCATCTCGTTGCATCACGCCATGATTTATTTCATTATCCTTAAGCCATCCCTGATAGATGGTGCATGTCAAGTTGAGATGGTGATGTCACAACCTCCTCATGTTTCCTGTTCCGTTTCGCTAACCATTCTAATAACTACAGTGGTCTCTCTCTCTCTCTCTCTCCCCCGCTACACGGCAGCGTCAGCTGTTGCTGCTTGCCGCATTCATTGTTGAGCTTGGTGCTGCCTTTGTGAGCAAATAACTGCTTTTATTAGAAGCCACCCATACTTTATTTGTGGAGGAGATCTCAATCTTTTTGTCTAGACTTAATGGGTGACTTAACTGGAGCTCTGCCATAGATTTCAGCGGAGGGAGACTTCCCCCTGTTTTGACGGCACAGACGGTGAATAAAGGATCCACCGACTGGCAACTGGAATCTCTGGGTGAGGACCTCCAGGCCATTGTTTATAGACCCAGGCAGGATAAAAAGGAAATGGGCCAGATCCTGTACCAATCCCCCAGTCCAATTAGATTGAATTGATGTGATTTCTTACAGTAGCCTTCCTCAACTAGGTGCCCTCCAAATGTTTTGGCCTACGACTCTCATAAACCCCGACTGTTGGTGATGCTGGTTGGGGCTGATGGGTCCAACATCATTTGGAGAGCACTAGGTTGGGGAAGGTTCTGTTTCCCTCTCACAGTGTGAGTTAGTTTTTGTAAAAGCAGCAACAACCTGACCTGATGTCACAAAACAGCTAGCTCAAAGGGATGCCCTTGCAAGACATGGGCTGCTTTTTACATCAGCATAGAGCCGGTAGAGGGACGCGGGTGGCGCTGTGGGTTAAACCACAGGGCCTAGGGCTTGCTGATCAGAAGGTCAGCAGTTCAAATCCCCGTGACGGGGTGAGCTCCTGTTGCTCGGTCCCAGCTCCTGCCAACCTAGCAGTTGGAAAGCACATCAAAGTGCAAGTAGATAAATAGGTACCGCTCCGGCGGGAAGGTAAACGGCGTTTCCGTGCGCTGCTCTGGTTCGCCAGAAGTGGCTTAGTCATGCTGGCCACATGACCCGGAAGCTGTACGCCGGCTCCCTCGGCCAATAAAGGAAGATGAGCACAGCAAGCCCAGAGTCGGCCAAGACTAGACCTAATGGTCAGGGGTCCCTTTACCCTTTACCTTAGAGTCAGTATAGGACAAGGATCTAGAGATTACACTAAGGATGGCCAAATTCTGTGCGACTGCCATAAAACTTAGGGAACAAGCTGTACTACCAAAATGATTAAGGTTCTAAATGATAATTTTAGGTTATATTTTAGTGATCAAGATTTAATATATTTTTTAAACTGCCGGTATATCTGAATTGTCTCTGTTATACCCAATTGCAATTCAATGTATTCCTATTGTGTTTTATGATTTTCCTGATACTGTAAGTGACCCTTCAACCATATCAAACATTAAAATATCTGAACTGGTAAGGAAAAATCTGTAATGCATGTTTTAGTTGAGATTCCTCCACTGCATGGGGTAGGACTTGATGACCCTTGGGGTGCCTTCCAATTCTACAATTCTAACACACACACACACATTTCAAGCATCACCCTCCTCCTTCTCATGGCGATCAATTACAATTATTTCCCTCTTCAATACAAAATGAAGGAGGATATGACTTTCCTCCTTGGAGACTGACAGCATCTCCCTGGAGATTTCTGTGGGCCAGACCAAACAGAGCAGGGAGCTGTAATTTGGCCCCTTCAGTGTGTATCTGAAGAAGTGTGCATGCACACGAAAGCTCATACCAAGAACTGACTTAGTTGGTCTTTAAGGTGCTACTGGAAGGAATTTTTTTTGTTTTGACTATGGCAGACCAACACGGCTACCTATCTGTAACTGGAACTCTTCCTCTAAGGGTTCATATTGGGAACGCAGCCTAAGTCTTTTGGGTTGTAGGTAGCCATTGGTTCCATGAGCTTTCCATCTACCTGATCAGATTTTAAGGGACGGCCGGGCCAGGGGTGGGGAGAGACAGGGAGAGAAATAGGATTCGCACAATCTCTTCCTTCGCAATTTACTGCCTCGACTCTGACATTTACAGCATTATTGCCTTCGGTTTACAAGTTGAATATTTACACAAATGGATTTAGGTCAAGACGAAGGGCAGGCTTTAAATGTCCCGTGACCGTTTGCATTCTGAGCACGTTCCCCACCGTGGCAGATCTCCCGATTAACCCCCCAAATGCCAGCATCTGCCATATCGCTGGAGGCATAATTACGCAGGGCCCTAATCCATAATGCTGCTCCTTGCATATATACCATTGCATGCCGTCAGTCTCCCACAGAGTTAACAAGGAAAGGCCTAACCATAGCCATGGGAGGATATATATATTTAACATACAATAAGCAAAGCAAGCGAAATTAAAGAGAGGTAATTATATGGAGCAAACAGCCTTCCTTCTCAAAGGATAGCAGCATGTGCATAAATCCGAACCCTACAAGCCGCGTTTTGAAACATTCGTGTGGCTAAGAATAGGGTGGCCACTTTCTTCTCTGCTCCTGCACCTTTAACAGCTGCCTGGGACTTCAGCTGAAGTTATTCCTGGCATGGCGGAAAGAAAGCTTCACCTGTCTCTACATAACAGGCAGCTGCTGAAGACACAGGAGCGAGGCGATGAAAAAATATATGGCGGCATTAGCTCAGTTGGTAGAGCATGAAACTCTTAATCTCAAGTTCGTGGGTTTGAGCCCCACGTTGGGTGAATGATGGCTGTATTGCACAGGGTTGGACTAGATGATCCTTGTGGTCCCTTCCAACATGACAACTCTATGGCTCTATGGTTAGCCACGTGTCCCTCCATTCCCCACACAGCCTCTACTACTTGTCCTTATTTCAAAAGTCAGTCCACAGTCACTTGTAAGATGGATCAGACCAAAGACCCAAATAAATCCAGCTTTCTGCTGTCAGCATTCATCTAGATGACAATGGGAAGCAAGACATGGGAGCAATAGCTCTCTCCTGCTACTTGTGCATCCAGCATATTGTCTCTGATCCTGCACGAAGGACATCATAATTAGCAACCTAGCCATCGGTAGCCTCAATACTCTATGAATGTGTACGATTTCCTTTTGCAGCCATTCAAGATGATGTACATCTTGTAGCCTCTGTGAAGAAGCACTTCTTTTTATCCGTACTGAATCCCCAACTCTTCAGCTTCATTAAATGGTTCCAGGTTCTAATAGCATTCTTTTCTTTTTTGAGAGCCAGTGTGGTGTAGTGGTTAAGAGCGGTAGTCTCGTAATCTGGTGAACTGGGTTCGATTCCCTGCTCCTCCACCTGCAGCTGCTGGGTGACCTTGGGCTAGTCACCCTTCTGTGAAGTCTCTCAGCTTCACTCACCTCACAGAGTGTTTGTTGTGGGGGAGGAAGGGAAAGGAGAATGTTAGCCGCTTTGAGACTCCTGAAGGG
The DNA here is from genome assembly GCF_964106915.1 of Podarcis gaigeae. Lineage (NCBI taxonomy): Eukaryota > Metazoa > Chordata > Lepidosauria > Squamata > Lacertidae > Podarcis > Podarcis gaigeae. The sequence goes on along the minus strand of NC_139680.1, from coordinate 104,801,452 downwards.
GAGTGAAAGGCGGGATATCAAATCCAAACTCCTCCTCCTCCTCCTCCTCCTCCTCCTCCTCCTCCTCCTCCTCCTCCTCCTCTTCTTCTTCTTCTTTTCTGTCGAATATATAGAATCATAGAATTGCAGAGTTGGAAGGGACCTCAAAATTCATCCAGTCCACCCCCCCCCCCTGCAATGCAGGAATCTTTTGCCCAACGCGGAGCCCGGACCAACGACCATGAGATTAAGATTATTATCGTTATTGTTATTATTTGTTAAATTTGTAAACCACCCTTCATCTGAAGATTTCAGGGCGTTTCACAACATAAAACTACAAAGTGAAAACACAAAATACATAATAAAATAAAAACAGACAAACAAACCAAAAAATCTCCCCCCTTCCACAGACATATTTTTTTTAAAAAAACATAGAATGTTAATCAGCCAAATGCCTGGTTGAAGAAAAACATTTTTGACTGGTGCCTAAAGATATGTAATGAAGGTGCCAGATGAGCCTCCTTGGGGAGAGCATGCCACAAAGGAGTCACCACCGAAAAGGCCCGTTCTCATGTTACCACCCTCCAAACCTCTCGCTGGGGGGAGGCACACGAAGAAGAGCCTCTGATTATGATTGCCAGGTCGAAGTAGGTTCATAGGGAGAGAGGTGGCCCTTGAGGTATTGCGTTTTATAGGTCAAAACCATCACTTTGAATTGGGCCCAGAAACTAAGCAGTAGCCAATGCAGTCGGGCCAGGATGGGCGTAATGTACTCGAACCGTCTTGTGAGCGACCTGGCTGCCGAATTCTGCACCGGCTGAAGTTGCCAAGCCATCTTCAAAGGCAGCCCCACGTATAACGTGTTGCAGTAACCATCTTCAACACACTCATCCTTCTTTCACTATGTCCACTAATAATGTTTTGCTATGTGATCAAAGGGGGGACGCAGGTAGCGCTGCGGGTTAAACCACAGAGCCTAGGAACTGCTGATCAGAAGGTCGGCGGTTTGAATCCCTGTGACGGGGTGAGCTCCCGTTGCTCAGTCCCTGCTCCTGCCCACCTAGCAGTTCGAAAGCACATCAAAGTGCAAGTAGATAAATAGGTACCGCTCCGGCAGGAAGGTAAACGGTGTTTCTGTGCACTGCTCCGGTTCGCCAGAAGCGGCTTAGTCATGCTGGCCACATGACCTGGAAGCTGTACGCCAGCTCCCTCGGCCAATAAAGTGAGATGAGCGCCGCAACCCCAGAGTGGTCCACGACTGGACCTAATGGTCAGGGGTCCCTTTACCTTTACCTTTTACATGATCAAAGGAATCTCTGCTTCTAGTATTGTAAGAGAGGGAGAAAAAGTTCTCTCTTATCTACTCTATCTCAGGAATACTTTCATGGACCTTGAATCACGTCCCACCTCCCGTCTCCTCTTTGCTCCTCGCCACCCCCCACAACAGCCCCCGAAGATCTCGCTCAATAACTGCGGGTCGAGCTGCCGCAAGTTGGGCTCATGCTAAAACCATCACGCGGGCTCTCCAGCACATGTGAAACTCTTCACAGATCTGTGTGACCGACATTCCCATCCTGCCAGCTGGAGCGAGTTCACTGGCCTTAGCTGCACACTTTGCTTCCACTGTACAAAGCAGACAGCATTTTTTCCTCGAGTCTTCCAGTTCCCCACACGCTATATCCTGGCCGGGAGCCTATGTCAGTACACAGCAACTCCATTCAGATAACACAGAGGCCAGGATAGCACACAGGCCGCTCCAGGCACAAGACACTGCTAAGCTCCCCGAATGTTGTAAAACGGGTCAGATTAGGATAAAGCAAACACACACTGATGATGTTAACCAGCCATTGCTTTGGCCACCTGCCAGGTGACACCTAGTTTATTTCTGCATTAAAAGGTGCTCTGCCAACTTTGGAACTGGTTCTGCTTTGCAGTAATTGAAGTAGTATAAAGCAACATTCTTCTTGTTGATACAGACGTGATCTGTATTGTTTTCAATAATTGAAACACATGGTTCGTATCAACAGTGTAGCTTGTGGTTGATGCGTTTGGGGCGGGGGGGGTGGCAGGGAGGAAGAGATCACAAAGTTTATTCAGCTTACACAGATCTGAGTATTCTCTTCTGAGTTCCAGCTCTCGGAGAGTCTTAGCAATTTCATCTCACTCAGCAGAAAGTATCCGGACCGTGCCAAATGGGACACTCTGCAGATTACAGCGTCCAAATGGGACACTTTTTAGATTAAAGTGTCCAAAACTACGGTTCCTTGATGAGTTTTAAGTTTCTCCGATTTGTCCTTTTAAGGATTAAATGCTAAATGGGGGGAGGGGATTTAAAAATAACCATCCATGTAGAATGAAAATGACCTTGTTTCAGATCCACCCCACCCAGGTTATGCATTCAGGTTGCCTCCATGCATTGATCATTGAAGTCTGAACTTCTAAGCTAATGTGCAGGTAGACTAGGGGGTATTTGCTATTATCACCATTCAGATGGCACAGGCAAAGCAATGGCTTTGCAGAGTGTTGAAGGAGGTGTGATAAAAGGCACCACTATCAATTCTGGTAAACAGGTTATGTAGTGCAGGTTATTGCAGCTTATGTAGTGTTTCAAAAGTCAGAAAGTCCCATTTGAGTTGAGAAAGCAGTAAGGTTTTGTTTTTGTTTTTTCTTAAAAAAAGGGTGCGTAGGTAAAAACAATAATACCTGACTCATATTACTTTCAGTTACAGACCTGGTTTGTTTATAACACTCTAAACAAACCACTATGTGTAGCCAGGGTTCGTTACACCAGGGTTGCCTGGTGGAGATACACCATGGGCTTGGGTTTGGATGTAACCCCGATTCAAACCATGGCTTAGCTCAGAGCAATCCAGCAGCAGAGGCAGGACTAGAGGAACTGTAAAAGTGGACACAACCTTCTCTGTGCTAAGCCACAGTTTGGCTTATGCAGGGTTGCCATATTTCAAAAAGTAAAAACCAGGACACCCTGGTTGTTGAGCTTATTTTAAGGAAGATCCTAAAGTTGTTGAGCTTCATGGGACTTGTGCTAAGTTAACCAGACCTCCAGTATGCCTCTTGCCATGCAGCCCTGTGATGCCAATGGGTGGAGATGATGACTCACCTGCAGGCTGGTCATTCTGGAGTACGTTTTCTCAGGAGCAGGGGAGTTTTCCTGCTAGGCTACATCCAGCTTGTCTGCCTCATGTTGCCTACTGTTTAAACTTGCCCCCACCCAGTCCCCTCCCCTTCTTTTGTGGTCTCCTCTGAGCTTCACAGAATGAGGCTGCATTCAGATGCCCTGTTTATTGAGCACTCAGTAATTCTGATTTGTTTGCACAGAGTTTGTGAGGAAGTTATACAATGCTATTTATCAAACACTTGTGTGTTGGGAGGGTTGCACGTCACTGCATCAAGCCATAGTTATCTCACGCTTTCCAGAACATTTTCCTATCACTTTCCTTACCACAAAAAATTGAATTTTGCAAGGGTGGGGAGAGTGAGTTTATTGCACCTGAGCACCTAATTCACTAACTGTGCAACCTGAATTTGGCAGTATGTGACTGAACCCTACTTGCAAAATTGCCTGCCGCTTTCCCCCCGGAAAACCCGCTATCTACTGCTGAATCCATGGATAACTCAATTGCTGTTTGAACTGATTCAGCGGTAAACAACGGGACAAAAAAAGAGAGAAAGGCCCATTCAGACATGGACACGTGTCTGGAAAACAGGGTGCAAAAGGATGAGCCCACGAAACAGGTTGTTCACATATTGCCCCTCTTCCCCAAGTTTATTGGCTTCTTCGCAGAAAAGATAAATAATCTGGATTAAAGGTGGGAGAGGGAAGAAATAGAGCCTGGCATTTTGAGGCCAACAACCTCATGTGGACGCTGCAAAAAAAGAAAAAGAAAACACCTTTGCTTGCATAAAGAGCAGCCGTCCCACAAGAAACAACCAACTGGAACGCCATGTGTGTAATGTGGTTTTCCTGCTGTGGAACAGGTGCACAAAATAAAAGACTTGGTGACCTAAAGGGGGAAAAGAACGGGGCTTTTCATGTCTGATGTGCGACTGGTTTCAATTGCTTTCTTCACAGGATATAAAATTTTATGGGTGCTACTTACTTGTTTCGTTGTTTTGCTTTAATATTGTGTTTTATTCTTCTTGTGTTTCTAGTAAGCCACCCCCCCCCGGGGGGGGGGGAAATATGTTATTGGGTGGCCTATATAAATACAGTGAACAAGAAAACCATGCTCCTTAAGAATTAAAGATATTAATAGCACTGGCCCAAACAATTATAGTAAGTTTTGTCATCAACGTGCGGCATTCTAGAACAGCACCCCAAATCTCGACCTGGTTAATGACAGGGCCTGCCTTGGATATTAAAAAGGATTAACAACATCATACACACTCCTGCCAATGATATACAGAACAGAGAAGTGAAATGGCCCCTGCTCAGAGGACTTGCAATTTACACCACAGGACCTACAGTCTCCATGTATATGTATACAGTGGCTATCCATGGGCGCTTGAGTTGGGATTCATGCATTGCAAGTCTATGATTCTGTGAGATGCGTGTTGCCTCTGAATCCGGAGGTAGCATAAGCAGAGAGCCAACCTCTTGTCAGCCTCTGGCCTCCAGCCACTGCAAACTCTGAACCCACCATAAAAAAAAGGTTCTGCGGTTAAAAACCTACCAGATGCAGCCTTCTCCCCTTGATCTCCCAGCCTAAAAATACTCTTCTCTCTTCACCACATTTTGCTATAAAAACACCTTTGCAATATCACAGGCCATTAGAGGGAGGTTGCCTGCAGGACTGGGGCAGGCGAAACAAGCGTCACGCCTAGGGAAAGCCTGCTGCCGCTGAAAAGTGCAAGGCGTTCCGTTAAAAAACCCAAACCGATTAAAAGGAAATAAGACCAAAAAAAGAGGACTTGCACCAGGATATTCCCCACCCTCAGACGCAAACCAAAGAAAGCAATAAACAGTTGGCTCCCATGACTGCGAACAGAATGGCAAATATTCAATGGTTTGGCTCTGCCACTGAGATGGGCAGAAAAATGCAGCTGAAAGAGAATCGCTCGCACTCTCCTGCCCCGCTCACCCCAAACCAGATGAGAGAAGGATGCTTTATATGAAAGGAAGCCACAATCTTGGCACTAAATGACAAATCACACCTCAGATTCCAGAGGCAACCATGTGTCTCTTTACTGACTAACAGATTTATTGGCGCATACGTTACCATGGGCTAAAGCCCTTCATTAATTGTTTGTTTGTTGTTGTATTATTTCATATACCTCACTTTTCTGTTCACGACAGCTTGGGGGGTGGGAGACTGACAATGAAATTGCAACAATAAAAGAAAAAGCAGAAGCAAAATACAGCATAATACAGTGTCCTGTTGTGCTCCAAAGACTTGCTGGAACAAATAGAACTTGCTGCCTGATTGAACACAGTGCGGGGGATAATCGGTTCCCTACAGAGCGTGCCACCACCAAGAAGGCTCTGTCTTGTGTGAAAACACCCACCCCACCCCTAACCTTCAGGCCATATCTCATGAGGTAACCACAGGCACAGCTTCCCCTGCAGTTCACAAAACTTGAGTTGGCTGGTACAGAGGAAGATGCTTCTTCAAGTGCTTTGATCCTTCAAGTTGCATGAAACACCTCCCCAGCTGGTGGATATTTGGCACATACGTATATGGCTAGAGAATGGAGAAAATGTAAACAGTGGAACTGAAAAGTCATGAAGTGCAAGAAGCACAGTTAAGGTCCAAGCATGGGGGGCACAGGGCCTTAGAACAGGGGCGGCGAATGGCTGCACTCACCCATGGCTATCCCACCGAGGGCTGCATGATAAAGTGAGATGGCAGAGGTGAAAAAATGGATGTGGCCAAAACAGAACATTAATAAATTTTATCAAGGCTCTCTCTCTCTCTCTGGTAAAAAAAATGAGCTGCTAGCACTCATATATTCATATCATATTAAAAATGCCCTGGCTGGCAGCACAAAAAGGATGTGTGATGGCACTCCACACTAGTGAGTAAGATCACCAAAAAATGCAAACTGCCTTTTATTACATTTCATTCTATTCCTAAATCCCTCAAAACTTGGTCTTTCCATCAGCTGGCGAAACTCACTTGGTAGCAAAAAGTGAGTGTCATCAGCTCAGTCCTTTGGAATTCTGCCGGCACCTTCTGTTTCAACTTTTTTAACGCCTGCTCAAAACTCTTCTATTCCACCAGGTTTATGCAAGCGCTTCAAAACACTTATTTCCACAAAGGTTAACTAATGTCTGTTTTTAGCTTCTTCTTTTTTTAATGGTTTTACTGTATGGTTTTATGTACTTTTGTTGTAAACCACTTTGATATCTTTAAATGAAATAGTAGTATATAAATGTGTGTGTGTGTATATATATATATATATATATATATATGCAGGTTTTGGTGTCCTCGGGTGTCTTCCCGTGTAAAAGTTGGGGTGTCTAGGCGACGTTTCGACGAGGTCTCACTCGTCATCTTCAGGCTGGTGCTTTCGGCTTCTTGTTACTGGAACAGAGCGGGATCTCAATGTTTGAGTTCCTATAAATACTGTAGAGGGGGTGTGGTGTCTAGCCTCCAATGTTCTGGGCAGAGAGGAAGTTCCCAGGCTAGTGTGCCTTTTCTTCTTTTGTTCCTTAATTACTTGAGAGATACCTTGAGTGATTTCTTGAGTGATATCCTGAGTACCACTTAGGTGGGTCATTAGGTGTGGATTAGTTGCTAAAGTCTTTGTGTCTTGACCTCTTGAACTTTGTGAAGAGTTTTCCTGAGAAGATGGCTGTATTGCACTTAGTTGTGCTTTGGCTTGGCTTCGTGTATAGGGGCGAGCTGTGGTTTTGTGGCTTGTGTCAGCCAGATCTGTGTAGGGATTGCAGGGGGGTGCAGCATCCGGAGGTGCCACCATGGATTGGCTACTGGATGGTGTCAGTAATTCATCTGTGGAGAGGGTCTGGGTTTGGGTCTGGTGTGGTTGATTGGTGTTGGCGTTCTGTGTGCCTCTGGATCTGGTGTCAGTTTTTGTGGGGAGGGCTAATTTCCAGATGTCTGGCAAGCGGGATGTGTCGTCACGCTTGTTCATGTTGTGAGGGTGTTTCTCTATCTCGATGGCTTCCATGATTATTCTCTTGTGGTGATGTTCCGTGTTAAAGAGCAATTTGGAATCTGCAAAATTAATTTCGTGTCCTGTTTCTTTCATGTGTTGGAAAAGAGAGGAAGTTTTTTCTTCTTTTTTGACGGCATTCTTGTGTTCTGCGATACGTGCATTTATTCGTCTGTTTGTTTGTCCAATGTACGTGGCTGGGCAGACTTTGCAGGGTATTTCATAGATCCCTTGGTTTTCCAACTGGATTTTATCCTTGGGGTTTCTGAGGATATTGGCTATTTTTTGGTTGGTGCAAAAGGCTGTTTTGATATCCTTCCAGTTCATAGAAACAATAAAGAAGCAAAACCTACATCCTAATGACCTACTTGTGAGCTTCGATGTTGTATCTCTCTTCACACAAGTGCCCATTAATGAAGCCTTGACAGCTATTCAAAACAAATACAATCCCCCCGAATACATCTTGGACCTGACCAACCACTGCCTAACCAACACGTACTTCATCCACAATGGACAAAGATACAAACAGATAGAAGGAGCACCTATGGGATCACCCCTCTCACCGGTCATCGCAAACCTGTACATGGAACACTTTGAAACCAATGCTTTAGACAAGTCAGAACACAAACCCAAACTTTGGCTCAGATATGTTGACGACACCTTTGTAATTTGGCCACACGGGAAGGAAAAACTGGATAGCTTCCTCACACATCTCAACAACTTACACCCCAAAATACAATTCACTATGGAAATAGAAGCCAACAACCAACTTCCCTTCCTTGACGTCCTAATCTACAAAAAACCTGATGGCTCCCTAGGACACACTATCTACCAGAAAAAAACACACACCAACCGCTACTTACATGCACAATCACACCACCACCCTGCACAAATAAACTCCGTAGCCAAGACTCTCATCTCCAGAACCAAACGCCTGGCTGACAAAGACCACTTGACAACTGAGTTACAGAATCTCTCAAATGTGTTAATTGCCAATGGATACCAGCAAAACAGGATTACGAAGCTAATCCAAAAGGAAACACCCCCCAAAAACCAAGACACAGAAGAAAACAATGGCATGGCCCTCCTTCCTTATATCAAGGGCACTACAGATAAAATTAGCAAAATCCTCCATAAACACAATATCAAAACAGCCTTTTGCACCAACCAAAAAATAGCCAATATCCTCAGAAACCCCAAGGATAAAATCCAGTTGGAAAACCAAGGGATCTATGAAATACCCTGCAAAGTCTGCCCAGCCACGTACATTGGACAAACAAACAGACGAATAAATGCACGTATCGCAGAACACAAGAATGCCGTCAAAAAAGAAGAAAAAACTTCCTCTCTTTTCCAACACATGAAAGAAACAGGACACGAAATTAATTTTGCAGATTCCAAATTGCTCTTTAACACGGAACATCACCACAAGAGAATAATCATGGAAGCCATCGAGATAGAGAAACACCCTCACAACATGAACAAGCGTGACGACACATCCCGCTTGCCAGACATCTGGAAATTAGCCCTCCCCACAAAAACTGACACCAGATCCAGAGGCACACAGAACGCCAACACCAATCAACCACACCAGACCCAAACCCAGACCCTCTCCACAGATGAATTACTGACACCATCCAGTAGCCAATCCATGGTGGCACCTCCGGATGCTGCACCCCCCTGCAATCCCTACACAGATCTGGCTGACACAAGCCACAAAACCACAGCTCGCCCCTATACACGAAGCCAAGCCAAAGCACAACTAAGTGCAATACAGCCATCTTCTCAGGAAAACTCTTCACAAAGTTCAAGAGGTCAAGACACAAAGACTTTAGCAACTAATCCACACCTAATGACCCACCTAAGTGGTACTCAGGATATCACTCAAGAAATCACTCAAGGTACCTCTCAAGTAATTAAGGAACAAAAGAAGAAAAGGCACACTAGCCTGGGAACTTCCTCTCTGCCCAGAACATTGGAGGCTAGACACCACACCCCCTCTACAGTATTTATAGGAACTCAAACATTGAGATCCCGCTCTGTTCCAGTAACAAGAAGCCGAAAGCACCAGCCTGAAGATGACGAGTGAGACCTCGTCGAAACGTCGCCTAGACACCCCAACTTTTACACGGGAAGACACCCGAGGACACCAAAACCTGCATTCCTGTACCCGTGAAAATCTACGAAAGCAAATATATATATATATATATATATATAATAAACTGATTCAATTTTTATTTTAACCATTTTCCTCAAAGTCTCAAAGCATCGCAGTGGAAGAAACAGCACAGCCAGCAGTTAACAGAAGTGAAGGGAACAGTCTGATGATCGGCAGCACTATTAATAGAGCATCCAGAGGCAGAAACAGGAAAACATCAATTAAACATTTGGAGGGTTTTTTAAAATCATCAATTTACTTAAAAGTGACAAAAATTAACTGCAGGCACTTTGGGATGCCCAACGAAGGTAATTAACCTCAAGAAAAAGTGGATAGGTCTCTCTCTCTCTCTCTCTCTCTCTCTCTCTCTCTGTGTGTGTGTGTGTGTGTGTGTGTGTTGCCATAAAAAATATGTATTTCCAAAGAAAAACCACAAAATTGTGGCATTGTTATATTGAAACCGGACCTCCCTAGCCATCGGCTTAGCACTGAGGTGCTGTGCAATGTTTATGAACATCTCAATGTGCTCAGGAGTTTAAAATAAAACATGCCAGCACACTAGGCCTATGCAACAGAATAAGGAAAAGGCAATACTACATTAACTGTTTGGCTCGTGGTTAGACTTGTGTATTTGAACGTTGGATTTGCAATGTAACGACACCAGTATATGAATTACGTGTCTGAGTAATTGTGTACATCAATATTGTGAATGAGTAGGCTCAGCAAGTTGAGAAAGAGCAGAGAATATGAGTGTGGTGTGAAAACTGGAAACAGAAAAAGCTCTACATTCAAAAAATTGACTTACATAGATCTCTGCTTCTACGACTACTGCTACATTTATCATCTTTACCTCAAAGGTAATGCACATGGCTCATCCCTTCCCCATTGCACCCCCACAGTAGCCCTGAGGGAAGTCGAGAGGCAGGCCCAAAGTCATTCGGTAAGTTTCATGGTGGAGCAGCATTTGAACACAGGTCTCTCCAGCCTAAAATAACCAGTACATTACACTGGCGAACAACAACAAGAAGAAGAATTTAGGTTTGTGGCGGCAGTGCATTTGAACTTATTCTGCCTGGAGTGCTGTTATTTTTTCCAGCTGGAAGTAAAAATCCGAAAACCCGTACCCTTGTGGGAGAGTAGAAGAAAACGCTCGCAAGCTAAAATGTGCTTCTTCGCAAGACCTTCTCCCTGCCAATAATACAATGCCACACACCACAAGAAGCTTGAGGAAAACCCCAGCTACACTTTGCATGATACAATGTATAGCTTGTGCCATTAATTTCTCATTTTCCTTTGTTAGCTGTGTGAATGACATCATGTTAAGTCCTGAAGCATGACACTTCTGGCAGGACTCCTGCTTGGCTGCTTGCATGGAGTTAAAAATTCTTTTTTAAGCGTTATCCTCTACGTTTAATAATAATGATTAATGGAAGTGACTTTTAATGATTCTGTTTCCTCCTCTTTGGAATAAGGTGTGCTGGGGGTGGGGGGAGCTTGCCACCACTCTTGCAGCCACAGTTGGACCGCCGCTGTCACTCGGAGGTTCCTCAGAAGAAAATCAGAATACGCTGGCATGTAAATCTCACTGAACTCAAGGGACCGTAGCTCAGCTTTGAAAGCTGCCGATGGAGCCAGGAATTACCAATTCAAACAAAGCTCAACTTTTGTTGTTGTTGTTGTTTAGTCGTTTAGTCATGTCCAACTCTTCGTGACCCCATGGACCAAAGCACGCCAGGCACTCCTGTCTTCCACTGCCTCCCGCAGTTTGGTCAAACTCATGCTGGTAGCTTCGAGAACACTGTCCAACCATCTCGTCCTCTGTCGTCCCCTTCTCCTTGTGCCCTCCATCTTTCCCAACATCAGGGTCTTTTCCAGGGAGTCTTCTCTTCTCATGAGGTGGCCAAAGTATTGGAGCCTCAGCTTCAGGTTCTGTCCTTCCAGTGAGCACTCAGGGCTGATTTCCTTCAGAATGGATAGGTTTGATCTTCTTGCAGTCCATGGGACTCTCAAGAGTCTCCTCCAGACCATAATTCAAAAGCATCAATTCTTCGGCAATCAGCCTTCTTTATGGTCCAGCTCTCACTTCCATACATCACTACTGGGAAAACCATGGCTTTAACTATACAGACCTTTGTTGGCGAGGTGATGTCTCTGCTTTTTAAGATGCTGTCTAGGTTTGCCATCGCCTTTCTCCCAAGCAGCAGGCGTCTTTTAATTTTGTGACTGCTTTCACCATCTGCAGTGATCATGGAGCCCAATAAAGTAAAATCTCTCACTGCCTCCATTTCTTCCCCTTCTATTTGCCAGGAGGTGATGGGACCAGTGGCCATGATCTTCGTCTTTTTGATGTTGAGCTTCAGACCATATTTTGCGCTCTCCTCTTCCACCCTCATTAAAAGGTTCTTTAATTCCTCCTCACTTTTTGCCATCAAGGTTGTGTCATTGACTACACAAAAGCCTTTGACTGTGTCAACCACAGCAAACTATGGCAAGTTCTTAATGAAATGGGAGTGCCTCGTCACCTCATCTGTCTCCTGAAAAATCTCTATGTGGGACAAGAAGCTACAGTTAGAACTGGATATGGAATAACTGATTGGTTCCAAATTGGGAAAGGAGTATGGCAAGGCTGTATACTGTCCCCCTGCTTATTTAACTTATATGCAGAATTTATCATGCAAAAGGCTGGTCTGAATGAATCCCAAACCGGAATTAAGATTGCCGGAAGAAATATCAACAACCTCAGATATGCAGAAAAGCTCGTCTGACACCCACTCTATCCCAAAATGTCAAGGCTGAGAACTATACGAGGCTAAGGGGAAGAAGGTGGGGAGAAAGCTTTTTGGCACTGCAGCCTGTGTTGGCACTCAGCCCTTACGGCTGGAGAAATGCCAGAGCTTTAAATCTATATATCATCCCCTGCATCGTGAAAACAAAACAAAAACGGCACAGATTATCTTTCCATAAATTAGCTAAAACGGTGAAGCTTGGGTAAAGAGAATAAAAGGGAATCCTTCCTTTACGCTCCTTTCTGGTGGCCTGCTTCTCAGGAGAATGCTATTAACAACATTGTCTGTGTTTTTAGGAAATCACTTTCCTTCAGGGTGGATAAAAATCAATGATTGATATATATATATATATATATATATATATATGCAGGTTTTGGTGTCCTCGGGTGTCTTCCCGTGTAAAAGTTGGGGTGTCTAGGCGACGTTTCGACGAGGTCTCACTCGTCATCTTCAGGCTGGTGCTTTCGGCTTCTTGTTACTGGAACAGAGCGGGATCTCAATGTTTGAGTTCCTATAAATACTGTAGAGGGGGTGTGGTGTCTAGCCTCCAATGTTCTGGGCAGAGAGGAAGTTCCCAGGCTAGTGTGCCTTTTCTTCTTTTGTTCCTTAATTACTTGAGAGATACCTTGAGTGATTTCTTGAGTGATATCCTGAGTACCACTTAGGTGGGTCATTAGGTGTGGATTAGTTGCTAAAGTCTTTGTGTCTTGACCTCTTGAACTTTGTGAAGAGTTTTCCTGAGAAGATGGCTGTATTGCACTTAGTTGTGCTTTGGCTTGGCTTCGTGTATAGGGGCGAGCTGTGGTTTTGTGGCTTGTGTCAGCCAGATCTGTGTAGGGATTGCAGGGGGGTGCAGCATCCGGAGGTGCCATCATGGATTGGCTACTGGATGGTGTCAGTAATTCATCTGTGGAGAGGGTCTGGGTTTGGGTCTGGTGTGGTTGATTGGTGTTGGCGTTCTGTGTGCCTCTGGATCTGGTGTCAGTTTTTGTGGGGAGGGCTAATTTCCAGATGTCTGGCAAGCGGGATGTGTCGTCACGCTTGTTCATGTTGTGAGGGTGTTTCTCTATCTCGATGGCTTCCATGATTATTCTCTTGTGGTGATGTTCCGTGTTAAAGAGCAATTTGGAATCTGCAAAATTAATTTCGTGTCCTGTTTCTTTCATGTGTTGGAAAAGAGAGGAAGTTTTTTCTTCTTTTTTGACGGCATTCTTGTGTTCTGCGATACGTGCATTTATTCGTCTGTTTGTTTGTCCAATGTACGTGGCTGGGCAGACTTTGCAGGGTATTTCATAGATCCCTTGGTTTTCCAACTGGATTTTATCCTTGGGGTTTCTGAGGATATTGGCTATTTTTTGGTTGGTGCAAAAGGCTGTTTTGATATTGTGTTTATGGAGGATTTTGCTAATTTTATCTGTAGTGCCCTTGATATAAGGAAGGAGGGCCATGCCATTGTTTTCTTCTGTGTCTTGGTTTTTGGGGGGTGTTTCCTTTTGGATTAGCTTCGTAATCCTGTTTTGCTGGTATCCATTGGCAATTAACACATTTGAGAGATTCTGTAACTCAGTTGTCAAGTGGTCTTCACACGTACCAAACTCCTTCCAGTTCATAGAAACAATAAAGAAGCAAAACCTACATCCTAATGACCTACTTGTGAGCTTCGATGTTGTATCTCTCTTCACACAAGTGCCCATTAATGAAGCCTTGACAGCTATTCAAAACAAATACAATCCCCCCGAATACATCTTGGACCTGACCAACCACTGCCTAACCAACACGTACTTCATCCACAATGGACAAAGATACAAACAGATAGAAGGAGCACCTATGGGATCACCCCTCTCACCGGTCATCGCAAACCTGTACATGGAACACTTTGAAACCAATGCTTTAGACAAGTCAGAACACAAACCCAAACTTTGGCTCAGATATGTTGACGACACCTTTGTAATTTGGCCACACGGGAAGGAAAAACTGGATAGCTTCCTCACACATCTCAACAACTTACACCCCAAAATACAATTCACTATGGAAATAGAAGCCAACAACCAACTTCCCTTCCTTGACGTCCTAATCTACAAAAAACCTGATGGCTCCCTAGGACACACTATCTACCAGAAAAAAACACACACCAACCGCTACTTACATGCACAATCACACCACCACCCTGCACAAATAAACTCCGTAGCCAAGACTCTCATCTCCAGAACCAAGCGCCTGGCTGACAAAGACCACTTGACAACTGAGTTACAGAATCTCTCAAATGTGTTAATTGCCAATGGATACCAGCAAAACAGGATTACGAAGCTAATCCAAAAGGAAACACCCCCCAAAAACCAAGACACAGAAGAAAACAATGGCATGGCCCTCCTTCCTTATATCAAGGGCACTACAGATAAAATTAGCAAAATCCTCCATAAACACAATATCAAAACAGCCTTTTGCACCAACCAAAAAATAGCCAATATCCTCAGAAACCCCAAGGATAAAATCCAGTTGGAAAACCAAGGGATCTATGAAATACCCTGCAAAGTCTGCCCAGCCACGTACATTGGACAAACAAACAGACGAATAAATGCACGTATCGCAGAACACAAGAATGCCGTCAAAAAAGAAGAAAAAACTTCCTCTCTTTTCCAACACATGAAAGAAACAGGACACGAAATTAATTTTGCAGATTCCAAATTGCTCTTTAACACGGAACATCACCACAAGAGAATAATCATGGAAGCCATCGAGATAGAGAAACACCCTCACAACATGAACAAGCGTGACGACACATCCCGCTTGCCAGACATCTGGAAATTAGCCCTCCCCACAAAAACTGACACCAGATCCAGAGGCACACAGAACGCCAACACCAATCAACCACACCAGACCCAAACCCAGACCCTCTCCACAGATGAATTACTGACACCATCCAGTAGCCAATCCATGATGGCACCTCCGGATGCTGCACCCCCCTGCAATCCCTACACAGATCTGGCTGACACAAGCCACAAAACCACAGCTCGCCCCTATACACGAAGCCAAGCCAAAGCACAACTAAGTGCAATACAGCCATCTTCTCAGGAAAACTCTTCACAAAGTTCAAGAGGTCAAGACACAAAGACTTTAGCAACTAATCCACACCTAATGACCCACCTAAGTGGTACTCAGGATATCACTCAAGAAATCACTCAAGGTATCTCTCAAGTAATTAAGGAACAAAAGAAGAAAAGGCACACTAGCCTGGGAACTTCCTCTCTGCCCAGAACATTGGAGGCTAGACACCACACCCCCTCTACAGTATTTATAGGAACTCAAACATTGAGATCCCGCTCTGTTCCAGTAACAAGAAGCCGAAAGCACCAGCCTGAAGATGACGAGTGAGACCTCGTCGAAACGTCGCCTAGACACCCCAACTTTTACACGGGAAGACACCCGAGGACACCAAAACCTGCATTCCTGTACCCGTGAAAATCTACGAAAGCAAATATATATATATATATATATATATATATATATATATAATTGATTTTTTCTGTTTAAATCAGATTTTTTAATTTATATCAATTTTTTTTATTTAAATTGGGTTTTTAAAATAAAATGCTTTTGGAGGAAAAATCTTTCTAAATATAGTTTTCTATTTAAGTTACATTGTATTCCAAAGGCGATTCATCAGGAAATAAAGATTTAAGTTTTTCATGTGCACTAAAACTCAGTCTAAGTTGTTTTTTTAAAAAACTGTTTAACCACATCAGATAACAAACATGGATAAATATGCTATAATGTTATTGTTTTGGTTAAATAAATTGTTTTAATTGTTATTTAGGAAATGATTATTCTTCTCCTTCCAATAAAGTACAGCAGAAAAGTTGTCCAAATATAAACAGTTAACTTATTAAACCTCACAATAATTTCATAATTATCTGTCTATGTATTTCTAATAGTATAACCAAATCAGTAATTTTTGATATAGCCGAACTGTAAAAACTACTCTGAAAATTTATTATTCCAAAAATGAAACCTTCATCTGGTTGTAAATATTAAGATTATACCAGCAAGAATTAGTCTTTCTGTAAAAAAAAATATGATTGAAATCAAGTCTTACTGACTAGTGATTTAAATCAAATCCACCCTGCTTTCCTCCCTCCAAATCCATTGAACGTTTGGTCCAGGGGTGGGGAGGAGAGACCACAGAATAAAAAAACAACTGTGGGGGCTTGTGGCATTTTTCTGCCTGACGCAAAGGACAAGATGGCGCACTCCTCCCAACTACTGGTTGTTGGGGCGCAATAAGGGTCAGTGCGCCTGGCTGCTAACCAGAGAAGGTTGGTGGTTCAAGCCCACCCAGGGATGGCTGTGGGCAGATTCCTACATTGCAGGGTGTGGCGTTTGGCCGATCGTTTGAAAATGTCTGTACAGGGGGAAGAGAAAGAGTTAATAGGTAGACCAATAGAAAAGCCAGAGGCGGAGCCTACCTGTTTATAAAAGGGCTTAGCCCAAGGTTTGGATTGGTTGGTTTTAGTTGGTTGGTTGGGAAAGGCAGTTGGCAGACAGTTGGAAACAGAGAGACAGTTAGTGCAGTTGGTTCTTATGTGAGGGGAGGCAGAAGAGTTAGAGACAGGAAAAAATAAGACTAAGAAGGTAAAGAGTAACAACGTTTTCAATGCACTTAAAGTTTATTTGTGTTTGCAATAAACTACACTCTTCTTTGTTAACTTAAGAACCTGACTGAGACTAAGTGATTTACCGGGGAGGACCTGGTTGGTGGCAGCGGATTAGTGGTGTACAGGTCAATATATAGTCTGTGAGACGACTGGGGGCTCTGTACAAACGCCACACAGGGGGATGGACTCCATGGATGACCCCTGAAGTCCCTTCCAACCCTACAATTCTATGTGCAGAATCCAACCAGGCAGTAACACTGATGATAGTATACTGTCCACCTGAGGATGGCAGGATAGCCCAGGGGTACTCAAAGGAGGCTAGCTCAGGTGTCTCAGGGGAACGGTGGGGTGTGCAGGCTGCTGCCAATGGGGCCAGCTGTGCAATGAAATTTTAAAGCTGAAAGGTATATTTGGATATCGTCTCTCGCAGAAGGCACAACAAGCTGGTAGCCATGATGGTTACGTTCTGCTTCCAATGGCTGAGCCTTTCACAGACCATGATTTTGACAACAGCAGAAGCAGCTGAAAAGAGAGGAGCTTAGGAATAGTTTTTTTAAAAAACAATTCTATAAGTTGTGTGTCTTTGTTTCTCAATTTGATCCTTTTACATTGTTTTGTATGTTTTGTGGTATTTCGTGCATTGAGATTTGCTTTTTAAAAATTGATTATAGATTAGCAATTCTTTATTGTAATTGTTAAGTGTAAACTGTTTATTATTTGCCGATCTTTAATTTTACTCTTGACTATTGGATTCCAATGGAGTTTTAAATATTGCTTTATTTATCAGTAGACTGCTCTGAGACCTGCGGGTATAGGGTGGTATATAAATTCAATAAATAAGAATAAGATTTGATATAAGTTGTTTATTTTAAAGTTATTGTGACTTTTCACATAGGATCTGATTGTTAATGTTAATGTCTGGTGTTTTATTATTACAGTGGTACCTCGGTTACATATGCTTCAGGTTACATATGCTTCAGGTTACAGACGCCGACAACTCAGAAATATTACCTCAGGTTAAGAACTTTGCTTCAGGGTGAGAACAGAAATCGTGCTCCGGTGGCGCGGCGGCAGCAGGAGGCCCCATTAGCTAAAGTGGTGCTTCAGGTTAAGAACAGATTCAGGTTAAGAACGGACCTCCGGAACGAATTCAGTACTTAACCTGAGGTACCACTGTATTTTTATGTGTGTTGGAAGCTGCCCAGAGCGGCTTGGGCAACCCAGCCAGATGGACAGGGTATAAATAAATTGTTGTTGTTGTTGCGCCTCTGAATACTTGCTGCTGGAAATCACAAGTGGGGAAAAGGCTGTTGTACTCATCTGGTGGGCGACTGTGACAACAGGATCCTGGATGAAACGGGCCTTTGGCCTGATCCAGCAGGGGCTTTTAATGCTTTAAACATTAAAGGACACACCAAGGACATATTTACATCGAAGACTTTAATGGGCTTAAGATTAATGTCCACTGCCAGAGAACTGGAGTTTGTGGCGGACCTGAAGAATTCTCTACACCTTCTCTAAAAGCAACAGTTCCCAGGATTCTTCTATAGAAGCCATTATAGTTGAGGTGGTAAAAGGCCAATACAGTTGAACCTTGAAAGCTGAAATCCGGAAGTCATTCCAGAAGTCTGTTTGACTTCCAAAACGTTCGGAAACCAAAGCGTGGCTTCTGATTGGCTGCAGCCAATCAGAAGCCCGTTGGACGTTTAGCTTCTAAAAATAGTTTGCAAACCAGAACAGTCACTTCCGGGTTTGCGACGTCTGGGAGCCAAAACGTTCGAGAACTAAGCTGTTCAAAATCCAAGGTAGGACTCCATATGCTTGCCACACAGCTATGTCCAATAGGTGATAAGATAATGGGATTAACCGCTCTTTTCAAATGCACATGAACCAAAATTGGAACCATGAAAAAGAGCATCATCTTGTATACTGTGCCCCCAAAAGAATCCTGAGAACTGAAGACTGCTGGGAATTGTAGTTCTCTGAAGGGTAAGCCACAGTTCCCAGGATTCTTCAAGGTAAGCCATGTGTATTCAATGTATGGTCTTGTTATGACCAAAGCTATTTGATGCATAATGGCCATGTCAAATTAAAAAGTCAATTCCAGATTAGTTTAAGGAATGCAGTCTGACTGTCTCTCATTTTTGGAGACTGCTACAACAACATGTCTCCATACAAAATGCCTCCAACACAAGGCACCAATAGTAGCTGTGAATTCAAAACAGTAACGATGAAATAATAAAACAAGTTGCTGTTCAAAGGCTACGAGAATGAAATTTATGAGCAGAGGGCTTGTATCTACTCCCCTCCCATATGTAAAAAGTAATTAACGGATTAAATCCAGGCAATTCCGCAGCCAGTGGAAAATGCTGAGATGCCTTTTACATCGCATTGGTTTAGCTATATCTGTCGGGTCCGGAAAGTTCTGTGGAAGGAGAAGCATAAATGCTTCAGCCCGCATGAATTACGATGTGAAATTGTCACTGTGGTTAATTTCAAAATGCCAGAACCTCAAATGCTAAAAATGCTTCTGAGACAAAACCTATAAAACAATTCATAGCTGCGGTGTTCTTCCCCTTCCCCTCCTCTTTGTCCACTTTTCGAATACAGTGGTACCTCAGGTTAAGTACTTAATTCGTTCCGGAGGTCCGTTCTTAGCCTGAAACTGTTCTTAACCTGAAGCACCACTTTAGCTAATGGGGCCTCCTGCCGCCGTTCCGCTGAAGCACGATTTCTGTTCTCATCCTGAAGCAAAGTTCTTAACCTGAAATACTATTTCTGGGTTAGCAGAGTGTGTAACCTGAAGTGTATGTAACCTGAAGCGTATGTAACCCGAGGTACCACTGTATTTGCAGCCTTGTTACTTGCTTATTTTTTACCTGTAACGATCTCTCTGTGGTACCTGGCAGGAACCTGTGTGACTCAAATAGATCTGCTAATTTTCTTTTTTCTTGGGAATTTCACTGGCATTCCCTCACAGGCCCTACCCCTACCCCTGATCCTGTTATATATGTGTGAATACACTGGACAGTATCTTTCAGCATTTTTGGAGTGAGACAACATAACATACTTTTTATGTTTTACACTGCGGGTGGAGAACCTACTGCCCTCCAATAGTTGCTAGACTACAACTCCCATGATCCCCTATCATTGGTATGGCGGTTGGGGCTGATGGGAGTTGGAGTTGAACAACATCTGCAGGTAATCACACTGGCTACCCCTGGGAAACCATCTAAAACCAGCCTTCTTAAAAAAAGATTTCTACCACAATGAAAATCTTCAGTCCATAATATCATCTATTGAAACAACACTGTTTGCCCTTACCCTCCCATATGTTAGAAGTACGGCAGAAAGGCAGGGATGGCGAACATCAGGGTTGGAGGATGAAAGTGGTCCAGGCCCTGCTCCTGCTCAGCCACACCAACTCTACCTAGTCCAAACCTGTTACCAGCCTTGGCTGGCGCTCTACTTAAATGTTCTTGCCAGGCTGGAATGTGTCCTCCTGATAGTGCTTCTTGCTTGCACTGAGACTCTTAATCTCAGGGTCGGGGGTTCGAGCCCCACGCTGGGCAAAATATTCCCGCATTGCAGGGGGTTGAACTAGATGACCTCTGTAAAGGTAAAGGGACCCCTGACCATTAGGTCCAGTCATGGCCAACTCTGGGGTTGTGGCGCTCATCTCGCTTTATTGGCCGAGGGAGCTGGCGTACAGCTTCCGGGTCATGTGGCCAGCTGACTAAGCCGCTTCTGGCGAACCAGAGCAGTGCACGGAAACGCCGTTTACCTTCCCGCCAGAGCGGTACCCATTTATCTACTTATACTTTGACGTGCTTTCGAACTACAGTGGTACCTCAGGTTAAGTACTTAATTCGTTCCGGAGGTCCATTCTTAACCTGAAACTGTTCTTAACCTGAAGCACCACTTTAGTTAATGGGGCCTCCTGCTGCTGCTGCACCACCGGAACACAATTTCTGTTCTCAACCTGAAGCAAAGTTCTTAACCTGAAGCACTATTTCTGGGTTAGCGGAGTCTGTAACCTGAAGCGTATGTAACCTGAAGCGTATGTAACCTGAGGTACCACTGTACTGGGTTGGCAGGAGAAGGACCGAGCAACGGGAGCTCACCCCGTCGCGGGGATTCGAACTGCCGACCTTCTGATCGGCAAGTCCGAGGCTCTGTGGTTTAACCCACAGCGCCACCTGCATCCCTTAGATGACCCCAGTGGTCCCTTCCAAATCTACAATTCTAATAGCCCCCCTCCCACAAACACATTCAAAAGGCTATAGATTGTTTAATCAGCCAAGGGCATGGTTATAGAGTAGGGGTACCCAAAATAAGGCCCGTGGGACTCGTTTATCCAGCACGCGGTGACCCCCGCCGCCCACTCTTACCGGCGCTGCACTGCCCACTTCCAGGTTGGAGGAGCACTAGAAATAGCTTGAGTCCATGTGCATTATTGGTGCATGTATGTTATTTCCAGTGCACATCTGGGTCAGAGGAGGCCCGTGCACATGCGCATAAGCTATTTCCGGTGCTCCTCTGACCTGAAAGTGCGCCAGAAGTAGCGTGTGCACATGCATATGGGCATGTGTTCCCCCACCCTCCTGCCCGCCGCACAATCGGTGCTGGAGATACCGGCCCAAGGGGCAGTAAGTTTGCTGACCCCTGTTATAGAGAAACATTTTCACCTTATCCCAGTACAGGGGCACTAACTATAGGGGGTAGAAGGGGCTTCAGCCTCCTCAATATTTTTAGGCAGGGGGCTGAGCCTCCCCAATATTGAGGGGGCTGCCAACCTCCGCTGCCCCCAGGTGAGCACTGGCCTGCCGGGTGAGAGCGGGAGGCACCAAGGGCAATTTTCATCTTCCGCACCCCCTGCTGTGATCACCAGAAAGCCTTCCAGGAAAGCACTCTGGCAATCCTCAAAGGGACACCCGTGTGTCCTGATAGGCCTGGCCAAACTGGGGGAGGGACAGCACATGTGTGATGTCATGCACGTGCAACACCCCCCCCCCAATGTTGGGCCTAACTCGGTGCGCTTGTCCCCAATATATGCATTCAAAATAAAATAAAAAACACGCATTGGAGACCTGCGTCACAAAATTCAGATAAGTGAGAAATTCAAATGATGGTTGTGCTTTGGAAAGTGCAAATCTGATAAGATTCAGCATTAAATGTGAACTGGATCAATTTTCTCCTCTATCCCTAGTCCAAACACAATGTGGCCAATCTAGACTGTTCTTGCTTTGAACTCAAATAGGTATTTTTCCTGCTCTGGGGAACAGCATCTACATTCGCCCTTCCTTGGTTTACTGGTGGTTTTCTCAGGCAAATGGTTTGTCCTCTGGAGTCCTCATAAAATCTCCTTATCTTGCTGGCTGCTAGATGGAGACATGTGGTTTCTCTCTGTTGTTCCCTTGGGTCCAGGAAAGACTGTTTGCCTGAGAAAATAAAAACAGGGGCATAGGAACAGAAAAGGCTGGTTTATATGGACCAGCTAGCCTTGGACCAGCTAGCCTGGTTTCAGGCAGGGGTCTCTCCCAACTCTCCCTCCCTAGAGAGGCTGAGGGTTGAACCTGAGACCTTCTGCATGTAAAACAGATAATCTACCACACACACAATCTTGGGACATTACCATCTTTCCACCCATCCCTCATACATAATTTCTTCTTTCCTGTAGGGGGTTAGCAGTCTTCTACTTCTCTTGGATCACAGAACCTGGATCCTCAGTTTGTGGCGATAGCTAACTTACGTTTTTTTCTAGCTACGGGTACGTAGCCGTGTTGGTCTGCCACAGTTCAAACAAAATAATAATAATAATTCCTTCCAGCAGCACCTTAGAGACCAACTAAGTTTGTTATTGGTATGCGCTTTCGTGTGCATGCACACTTCTTCAGATACACCATTCATTACACAATTATGGGATTTCATCTGAGTCTAGACACAGAGCAGAATGAAGCAGTACAGTGGTACCTCAGGTTACGTACGATTCAGGTTACATACGCTTCAGATTACAGACTCTGCTAACCCAGAAATAGTGCTTCAGGTTAAGAACTTTGCTTCAGGATGAGAACAGAAATTGTGCTCCGGCGGCACGGCGGCAGCAGCAGGAGGCCCCATTAGCTAAAGTGGTGCTTCAGGTTAAGAACAGTTTCAGGTTAAGAACGGACCTCCGGAACGAATTAAGTACTTAACCTGAGGTACCACTGTATCCAGGCCAGGCCAGTGGAGGAGTGACTTCTGCAGTCATTGGAGAGAGTAGTAGTGATATTTAAACCAGGAAAGCCATCACTTGTTATGTGATAATACTCATTAACCGAAAAGGATGGGGTGGTGGGTTCCAGAGATATAAATGCTTTAAAATGAACATGAAATTTCAGCTGCGTTTGCATGCCTTCAATTGCTTGTAGCTCAAACATTCATCATGAGAGAGAGGTACAGAGTTGGGTCTGATAACGTTACCTCCCCGG
Organism: Podarcis gaigeae; assembly: GCF_964106915.1. Taxonomy (NCBI): domain Eukaryota; kingdom Metazoa; phylum Chordata; class Lepidosauria; order Squamata; family Lacertidae; genus Podarcis; species Podarcis gaigeae. Next base: position 104,778,270 of record NC_139680.1, on the reverse strand, counting down.
TAGGAATACATTAATAATAATCTCTTTTATTATGTTTTATGGCTGCCTTTCTCTTAAAGCTGTAGACCCAAAGCAGGTTACAACCCAGGGGCAACCCGGTCAAATGGCCAACATATAAATAAATTATTATTATTATTACTATTATTATTATTACAAATCAACAAACCAGTAAAAACAGCAACAACAACAACCTCATAGAAACGTATCTCAAAACTAGGATGCAACAGTGCAATACATTTAATAGTGCGTATGAGCAGAGTTTGCCTTGTACTATGATAGAGCTTTGGTCCATTTGTGGCTGCTTCCAGAAAGTCAGTATTTTGAGGGAGGTAGTCAAGAGCATATAGCAGAAATGTGGGTTTGTGCAATTAAAGCGCTCTGCTGGAACAAATCTAGTAAATAAATAAATTGCTGTTAGGAAAGTGATGAGGAAATGCATTTGAATGAATTATCAGGAAGGCCTGTTACCTCTCCACAAACAAATCAGAATGAACACTCAGTAAAGATCAGACATGGTCTAACCTCCGTGAAAGCTTTGTGCAAGTAAGCTAAGATTAATAATAATGATAATAATAATAATAATTTATATCCCGCCCATCTGGGCTGAGTTTCCCCAGCCACTCTGGGAGGCTTGATAATGCTTGATAATGCAGATCATTTGCAGGAGCCTCATGTCCCAATTATGGCACCTGAAAACCTTCTAATCAGAGATGTCAAGAGTTTGATCTGTCATCTTCTACATGCAAAGTGAGTGCTCACGAAATCAATGGCCATCACAGCACCTCCCAAGAGCACGCTACCTCCACCCATATAGCTGTCATATTTGTTTCATATGCAGTTATTTTATTATGCTGTTTGAAGTATTTCAGAAGATATATGCAAATTGCCTTGAGTACACCAGTGGCCACATAGATTTTTTGGGGGGGAGGGGCAAAACAAAATCAATAAATAAGGAATACGGGCACTCCTTCATTTGCCTGTTGGATGGTCAGGAAGCCAAGCTATGCTGACATTTTTCAGAATGGAATACTCTTTAGGCCCAAGGGCAATAAAGGTGACACGTATGGTTGTTCAGCAACTCCCCTTCGCAAATCATAATTAAAGCCTGGCATTGGTGCTGACGGCTTGCCGAAATTTAGGGCCGTTGTAATGTCTTGCATTACAGCTTTGTGCTTAGTGGATGAGCTTTTTATTACCGTAATGTGTTGGCGATTAACGAAACGGGCTTGGCAGAAAAGAAAGACACGTTTCCATATTTTGGAACGTGTTGCCATTCAGATTATTGCATCTTTATTAGCCAATTAACCATGTTGAAATAAACAGGGAAACAAACTAGCTGACTTCTGTTATACAATCACCTCTTGCAAGAAATATAAATCTGCTGTCTTTTTTAATTTGCTAATATGCAGTGAATGAAAAATGTATCAAGTAAGAGGCACATTTCTCAAGTAGTGAGGAGGCTTTCCCTCAGGGAAACAGCAGCCTGATCTCTCAGGAGATTTGAACCAGTTTCTTTTCCCTTGGAATTAATTTTAGTGGACTGTGTTCACTTCAGCACTCCAGGGGGAAAATAAATCACGACAAGAATATAATGCTTAAACAGGGAGTTTAGGAAGCTGCATGGCAGCAGTCGTACTAGGCAGTGTGGAATTTAAGATCTTATGCAAAATTCAGTGGGGTTGGGTATAATCTCATCGCTCATTTTTTTAAAGGCAGGTTTCTATCTCTCATACTGGCTATAAATAAATACTTGAAAGAGGCTGTAGCAACTGCTAGTCTTTAAAAAGAAAGAAAAGAAAAGGAAGATGGTTCTTGTGTGTGGAAAGGTCTGCTGGCCTTCATACAGGACATCTGCACTGTATCTGGCAGAACTGACCTGAAATACCTCAGAGAAAATTTCTAAGATTTCCTTTTCATTTTTCTCACCTTCCTAGAAAATGGAATGCTGCAGAATTTTCTCCAAACATCCTCTACCAATTTTTGTGGCACCCTGCCATTTTCTGCCTTCAATGCCTTGGAAAGATGTTAGTCTAATGCACTGTGGGGGAGTAAAATAGTGGCCAGGCTGCCAACGTAGCAAGCAAGCAAGCAAGCAAGCAAGCAAAAGGCTTAGGGGAAAACAAATAAGCTCTGCTACTTTCATTGCTGCGGGATGCGGGTGGCGCTGTGGGTTAAACCACAGAGCCTAGGACTTGCCGATCAGAAGGTCGGCAGTTCGAATCCCTGCGACGGGGTGAGCTCCCATTGCTCGGTCCCTGCTCCTGCCAACCTAGCAGTTTGAAAGCATGTCAAAGTTCAAGTAGATAAATAGGTACCACTCTGGTGGGAAGGTAAACAGCGTTTCCGTGCGCTGCTCTGGTTCGCCAGAAGCGGCTTAGTCATGCTGGCCACATGACCCGGAAGCTACATCCCTATCGGAAATTTTTTCCTCCTGTCACTGCTGCTATTGCAAGTCTATTGAACTTGTAGTCTGCCAGATGGTGGTCAGATGGTGGTCTGCCACCATAGCCAGCATTACCAGTGGGTCTGGGATGCTGGGAGTTGTAGTCCAACAACTGTACTTGGTTGGCCTATATTAACGTTCTTTTGTTGTTAACTTTATGCTGCCATGATTTCTGTCCTTGATGTTGACAGTGCAGAGGTTTTTGGAAATAAGGTAATAAACACCTTCAAGGCCCCAGGTTCCCCTCACCCACTCCTGGGTGAATTGCCATGTCTTCCCTCGCTGAGCTCTTTTGCCTTTCAGTAGCTGGGATGATACTCACAAAAATGACAGGACAAGGTTTTCCCATCAGGGCCTCTCCACAATGGGAGAAATTTCAGCTGTAGAACAGAACTAATGTGGCACAGCAGACAGACCATTAGATTTGGGTTACAGGCATGAGTTTTCAACTCCTCCAATAGGTAGCTCATAGCATAGACTTGGGCCCATCACTAACTCTCAGTTTTACTGAGTTGGGCAGAATGTGGGAGAATGTGATAGCCTCATGTTTTCTGCTTTGAACTCCTCAGAATAATAATAATAAAATTTTATTTATATCCCGCCCTCCCCAGCCGAAGCCAGGCTCAGAGTGGCTAACAACAGTAAAAGAAGACTGCTAAGATACAGATTGAGAAGAGAAGACTCCCTGGAAAAGACCCTGATGTTGGGAAAGATTGAGAGCACAAGGAGAAGGGGACGACAGAGGACAAGATGGTTGGACAGTGTTCTCGAAGCTACCAGCATCATCATGAGTTTGACCAAACTGCGGGAGGCAGTGGAAGACAGGAGTGCTTGGCGTGCTCTGGTCCATGGGGTCACGAAGAGTCGGACACGACTAAACGACTAAACAACAACAAGATACAGATGTGATATACAAACACACCCATTTTTGCCTGATACTTGAGCATGCCAGAAAAGAAAGAGATGGTAACTCTTAATTACAAGTCCCCTCTAGATTTGTGGCAAGCCAACAGCTGCAGTAATGCTCACAGGAGTCACTGTTGGGATCTGCCTGTCTCGAGCAACAATGGAATGTGCTTCCAGGAGTGAAGTCACAGCGCCTGCTGTGGCTGCAGAGACTGGTATCACGTAACTGCCGCTTGCTGCGTTGCTTTTGCAGCATCAGCAGCACCACAATGACCTCTCCGGGGCGCAAGCCTGAGCAGTGTGCATGGAAGTCCTGGGCTGCCCCCTCTCAGCCTCACTGATGTGGTTCAAAGGAAAGCAGAGAAATACGTTTGGCACCCGCTTGGAGTACATCAAAGCAGGGGTCCCACTCTGCTGCACACTTAACATGATGTACATTTTGTGTGTGTGCATGCACGTGTATTTAAAGACAGTAGGCTTGGGAGAACCCATCTGTTTGTGAAAGGAGCCAATTGACCAAATAACCACACACGTTCTTCCTCCTGCGTCTGAATTAACAGACAAGAAGTTGGCAAACCCCAGAAAACAGAAAGCTAAATGAACAAGTCTGCTGAGTTTGCTAGCCCAGCGGGGCTACGAAACCTTATCTGCCGTGTCTTTTAGAATACAGTTTATTAAGCTCTGGTGCTCTTGTATAATTCAGTGCTGAAATTTGCTTATTTAGTTAGTTAAAGGACAGGGCGGGGTGTGGGTCTGCTGTTGCAGTTGTTGAATACAGTGGTTGGCAAGCTTGCATCATTAATCAGATCTGTGCCTTGCTCACAAAAGTTATTCATGTTTAGGGCATTAAAGCTTGAAGCTGAAATTGCAGCAGTAGGCAATTTGAGTAGGCGTAGCCTGTCCGTCTGCAACAGATTTATGACTGTTTACTCAACAATGGATTATATTGGGGGAGGCGCTGAGCAAGGGAAAGGAAGAAAAAGTCCCATTTCAAAACACTACCTCAAGCCGCAGTGATAACGTGTCTAATTTTTGCTCTCTCCCTTTTCGGTCATAGGAGCTTGTTTCATAATGACTGCCAGGGCTGATTCACACTTTACTAAACAGACATGCCTGCCATGTATCCATCAGTGCAGGAGTCCAGTGGCTGTGACTGGCTGCTGCCGCCTGGAGTATACTTATCTCCATGGACGTGCAGTTTTCTAGTGTTTACCATGGCAAATACACACTGCGGACATGTGAAGTGGTGCTCTGCTTGGCCCACGAAAGACTTAAGCCACAATGTGCAACTCATATTCACTTTGTGAAATTCACCATCACAAGGTGAGATGATAGCAAGTGGCCTGGATGGGTTTAAATCACCTTCACGCTGTATAGTTAAAGCACATTGCTTCCCCCAAAGAATTATGGGAAGTGTAGTTTACCCATCTTCACAGAAATGCAATTCCCAGCACACTTAAGAAAACACAGTCCCCATAATTCTTTGGGGGAAGCCACATGCTGTGAATTAAATTCGTGGAGGAAAGCGGGTCTATCAATGATTATTGACTGTGACAGATGCCACATGCAGCAAAACGTTTCATTTTAATTGTTTTATTTTGTTTATTAAATTTATGTATCTTCATCAAAAGATCTCAGGGTGGTTCGCAGAATAAAATACAAGATAAAACAAAAGTAAATAATTAAACCAAAACAACATAACAATACCCCCTTCCCACAGAGACATTTAAAAGGCTGTAGAATATTACAGTGCAGCCTCACCTTCAAACTGAAATGCTTCTCCTTGGTTTTATTAAGACACCTAGCCACACCTTCCTTGGGGATACTTTATATTTTTACTTTTATTTTCTAACTGAAATACAATATTGGATTGGGGTTTTTTGAGGGGGCGGGTGAGTTGGCTGATACCTCGCTCTTGTATCACAGAAGCCCCATTTTGGCTACACAGCCATCAAAATTTCACGTCTGCTACCAGGAAATCAATACTGCCATCACGGCCTGATGATGCGCTTCCAAAAGGCACCTGTCTGTCTCCTGTGCAGTGCGGGATTCAGAACTAGACAGACCTTTGGTCTGATCCAACAGGACTCTCCTGGTGCCAGTGTTTCTCAAACTTGGGTCCTCAACTGTTGTCGGAACACAACTCCCACCATCCTTTAGCTAGCAGGACCAGTGGTAAGGGATGATGGTAGTCCAACAACAGCTGGGGACCCACGTTTGAGAAACACTGCCTTATGCTAGGATTTATGGCAATGCATAAGATTTTTAAGGCAGGGCTTTGAAGTCCGAAGCTTATGTGGGGTCAAATAAATGTGGAAGTTGTCGTCTGTGGCGACCCACGTTATGAGATACACGGCACATGTTTAGAGGAACTCTAAAAACAAGTGACACCAGGTGTCCTGTGGGAAGGAGAAGGAAAGTACCTAGGAGTCTGTCATAGAAGACAACTGAGCCGGCTATGGCTGGACTGCCCCCACCTCCCAATACATACAGTGGTACCTCAGGTTAAGTACTTAATTCGTTCCGTAGGCCCGTACTTAATGTGAAAACTGTTCTTAACCTGAAGCACCACTTTAGCTAATGGGGCCTCCTGCTGCCACCGTGCCGCCAGAGCACGATTTCTGTTCTCAAGCTGAAGCAAAGTTCTTAACCTGAAGCACTATTTCTGGGTTAGCTGAGTCTGTAACCTGAAGCGCATGTAACCTGAGGTACCACTGTACTTTGACTGGGCCAACTGACACCAAAAGACCTGTGGGGGAAATCCTGATGAATTGCTATATGTGAATATTGAGTGTTAAGGGACATTTGTAAAGCTTCTCCCCAAAGATATTGTGTTTTCCCATCATGGCCTAGTGACTTCCATCTCTGCCTTTGCCTCTCAGTTTCTTGGGCCTGGCCACCTCTCCTTGTCCTCTTCTGCTAACAGGGACAGCCTTACCATGAGGCAGCTGCCACCATTAACAGATTATGAGTTTCCTACAACAGTGGCTCAAAATATCTTGGTCCTGTGTACTGGCACAGAGAGGTTCAAGGGAAAGAGGAGGAAGTACACAGAAACACAGGCAAATCCTTGGATTATTATAACATTTTCTCCCGTCTCTGCACGCCGAACCACTTTGGGGTGTTGAAACTAAAGGGCGTTTTGCACACTAGTGTTGCAGTCCCGAATACACAGCCATGCACCAGACTATCTCCCTGCAATGCCAACAGAACGTTGTGGTTTGTGACGCTGAACAGCCACAGCAGCCTGAATACTTCCATCTGGACCAATTTATTTGCTGGTGCAGCATGTTTCGGGCTCAGGCCATAAATATGCTAACTTTTAAGGCCCACGTTGAAGGGGCCTATTCACGCAAGGCACAACAAGCAAAAATGAACGGCGTTGTTTTCTAGAAATGGGCTTGCCGTTAACAATAAGCGCATTTCAGCTGCATAGCAATGCTGGGGGGGGGGGGGAGCAGCATATCCAAATTAATAATCCTTTACTCCCAGCTTTGCAAATCCAATTGCTGTAAATATATTGTTCTTTTCCTGAGGCTTTTATCTTGTTAAGTTATTTGCTGTAAATGAAATGCTCTTCTGAAAGAGCTGCTCTGTGTATCAGGTTCAGAGCGAAATGGGTTTCGTCTTACTTGTCTGTTTTGCCAAGAGGGCTATGTGTAAATTAATTTGAGAAATCTTAGTTGCTTGATTATATGAGTTTCAACCAATTCAACATTTAATTGGTTAAATCTGCACCAATTTACACATGCCTAAAACTGACAAATATGAAGCGGCTTTATACAAAGATCCATGCCAGGTGGGCAAGTTCCTTCTCTCTCTGCCCCTCCTTTCCCAGTGGACCAAGTTTGGTAAAGACAGCCGATGTGGTTCCCTTCAGTTGTGATCAGAGTCTAGCTCCCATTGCCCGTGACCATCATTGGCCATGATTAACAAAAGGGAGAGAGAGAAAGAGCCTCTCCCCCATTAATTAGGGTAAGTAAAGACTATCTGAAATATATTCAGAGTCCTGTAGTGATTTCATGCTCTTTGTCGCAGCTTGTAAAACAGTTGATAGAATTGCCCCCCAAACCTCAGGCTGTTATATACATTATTTACACAATGAGATCCATTTGATTGGCTGATTCTGCTTCCCTCCTGGAGCCTGATTGGTCTTTTCCTGCTGGCCAATCAGTTGTTGCATTCTAGGATCCTACTTGCCTATTGTTCTAGGATCCAAGCTATCCTTCCTAGGTGGGGACAGAAAATAACAATCCCCACCCCACCCTGCTAAGTGCTGAAGGTGATACGACAGGACAATTATGAGCTTGAAAGAGTTGTAGAGTTAGAATGGTCCCAACCACCCCACCATCACCTCTTTTAAACAGGCTTTTGCCAGTTTTTATAGTATTTCGAAACACGTACAACCTATTTCATCAGAGACAGCAACAACAGGAAATGAGGACTGGAAACTTAAAAAAACAAGGCAGTGGAATTGTGAGCATTAGCACTTAAGAACAATTAGTAGTAGTAGTAGTCTCAGAGCAGTTCACAGGATTCAATCATTTCCATCAAGTGACATACAAGCCATGCCCCCCCCCCCCAGTCTAGACTCTAGCCTCATGCTACTCTGCTAATATCCAGCTGCATGTGTCCCATGAAGAGCGTGACTTCTTGACACAGAAACAATGACCAGGCCTTAGGGAGGGGCATGGCAGCATGGGCAGAAATCCCATCATTTTCACAACCAACATGGCTCCATCATCCATATATCGTTGGAAGTGGCATGGGACTCCAGGGGAGGGTATGTGGCCCAGTGGTACACCGTCTACTTTGCATGCATAAGGTCCCTCACATCTCCAGGTAGGACCACCAGGAAAACCCTCTGTCTGAAATTCTGGAGATCCACTGCTGGCCTGTGGATATAATTCTCTGTTTTCTGACTGGGTGTTAGTCAGCTTCCCTTTGCTATAAAAGGTTCCCACAGCACTACAACAATGAAAAAATCAAGCCTAGTGGGCTCAGAACAGAAGGGGTGGATGTGGTGGCTTATAATTCCCTTGGCAGAGACTATTTGTTATCTTTCCAGGGCCCAGACATGAACATTTGCACAGAGGATCCCAAATGCAATATCCCTACTTTAAAGAATCTGAAACCACAAGACTGAGGGGAAAACTCCTCAGGAGGCCTTGGGGAGCTGTTGGCAGCCAGACTGAAGTTTTGTCTGTTTAATCACTAAACACGAGTGGGCGAGATAGACCTATGGCTCAGTATAAATTAGCTTCCTCTATTTTTTTTATATAAATATTTATTAAGGTTTTTTTATAAAAGAAATGCACAGATAATAAACAACATTAGTTATATCATAACAAAATTTCATAACTTCTTTGGACTTCCTCACGTCTCCTGCTCCCACTTACATCGTTAAAGTTTTTTCAAGCAAATTATCATCTTGTTTACAATCTTATATCCACTCATTTAAATATAATCTAACAATTCTCCAAAAGGTTTGTGTTTTCCTTAATCTGACTTATCATCAATTTCCAGTCTAATTTAGTGGTGGCCAATTATTTATGATCAAGCATCCTTCTTAACATTCAACCAAATTACAATATTTTTGTAAATAAATCTTAAATTTCTTCCAATCTTCTTCGATCCTTTCTTCTCCCAGGTCTCGGATTCTGCCAGTCATCTCCGCCAATTGCATATAGTCCATCAGCTGCATCTGCCACTCTTCCAGTGTGGGTAGATCTTGAGTTTTCCAGTTCTTAGCGATGAGTATCCTTGCTGCCGTTGTTGCATACATAAAAAATGTTCGGTCCTTCTTTAACACCTTCTGGCCGACAATACCCAGGAGGAAGGCCTCTGGTTTCTTAAATTAGCTTCCTCTATACTGTCAATGACTTGAAGGTACAGTTTAGTCCCTAAAGCCATGAACTGTACAAACCACACTTAATAAAACCAAGGTTCAAACAAAAATTAGAAATATACAAATTGCACATGCTAGGATTCAAAAAGCATATCAGGGAATCCTGAACCTAAATCAAGATAATCCTACACGCTCTCTATTTTGGATTCGGCTTAATGGCTACAAACATCCTCTTAGTGCCAGATTTTGGTGAGAGTGAGAAAAAACCCACCCACCCAACCTTTTAAACCTCCCTCTTTTAAATTGAAACTTGATATATAGTGACTCAATCTCAAAATGTTATTATTTATATGACACTATATCACGGAAAGGGGGAACACTTCTTTTTGGATCATTTGAGAACAATTCCAAAATGTGTGTAAAATGCCGGCTTTAGGTTTCTTACATCTCCAATGTGGACTTATTGCCTATACTGTATATCTTTGGTGTTAAATGCCACTTAAAAAAAAAAAAAACATTTGGTGGACACTTTCTTTAAGGCTTATACTAATAGTATCCTGTGGCACATACCTCCAACAACACATGTTTATCAGTATTTCCCTATTTAATTCTTCTTTCCCATTTGGACTGATGAGGGTTAGGACTCATGGGTAGGCAAACTATCTGGCCCAATCACCTTCTAAATCCGGTCCGCAGACGGTCCGGGAATCAGTGTGTTTTTACATGAGTAGAATGTGTGCTTTTATTTAAAATGCATCTCTGAGTTATTTGTGGGGCATAGGAATTCGCTCATTTATTTATTTTTTCAAAATATAGTCCGGCCCCCCACAAGGTCTGAGGGACAGTGGACCGGCCCCCTCCTGAAAATGTTTGCTGACCCCGGAGTTAGGTAAAGGCTCCAAGTTTGTAATGATATCATTATGACATGCTTTTTAAAAAAAAAAAACACCTGATATAGTGTTAATCCTTCTCATCTATCCCACCTAGCAGAACTTTGAGAGCAGGAAGGAGTGCAGAATTGGCCTGTGCGCAAGAAGTAGTTAAAACTTCTCTTTCTGCCAGTTCTCCCAGGCTCCCTTTTTCCCCCTGGGCGTATTTCTGAAGGCTGGCAAGGGAAGAAATGGGTGCAGCATGGGGCATGAGGAAGAGCAGTGGCATATAAAAAATAGGCAGGGGAAGACTGAAGATCCCATCCTGAATTGAAGGATTCTCCCCCTGTATTGTCATTACAAGGGTTTAGGTCACTCCATACTTGCCTCATAATGTGCCCCCCCCCCCCCAATTTGAAGTTTCTAGGCACAAGCTCTGCACTGGAGGGGGCAGGTGTTTAAAAAAGAATTCCTTAGTCACAAGGAACAAGTTGCAAGGAAAATGAGCATCGCCTCCATGAGCGACTAACTTCTCAACAACAAAACACAGAGGCATTTGGTGGGGTCGCTGCGGTAGAACCATTCACCTTTTCACCTTTCTGTATTTGTGTTACGTACTGAAATAAAAAAATTAAGGTCTTATATATACATATATAATAAATGTTCATAAATGTACCAACCAAGTGCATACATAGATATGTGGACCACATGTCTGGGGCAGTACAGGAGGACTGCCCTGAAACCATTTTGACACCCAAACTGACCAAATGTTTTCTCTGCAAGGAGGGAGGGGGTGGGGGGAGCCTCCCTATTGTCTTTTTGTTCACAAATCCTGTCTTAAGGGTATGTCTGTGTATGAATAGGGTGAGCCTGTGACCTGGCTCAGGAACTAAGACTGGCCAGGCTCCCCAGCGTATCCAATCAAGTAACAATTAACAGGTAACTTGCCAGACAGGAGATAAAACAACACACTCAGATTTCTGTTGTAGATCACCCTCTTCTGTGATGTAGGTATGATGTATCGGGGGGGGGGTCTTGGGCTATACCCCTTCGGTGATGTAGGTATGATGTTTCTGGTGGTGGTCTTGGACTCCAGGGCAGGCAATTTAAAAAGTCTATATAAGGGTGGACACACCTTTGTTCTGGGTCCTCCTCCTTTCCTGTGTGTGAGGGGAGCAGCCTGTTGCAACAGTTCAATAAAGATCAGACTTACAAGCTGCTTTGCTTCTCAATATTCTCTGACCGGTGGAGAACCTACAAAGGACTCTATAAGGGCTCTTGTGTCCCCCCATAAGGGAATAAGGGCAGATTTTCGTTTAGTACAATACAGAGAATGTTATGGGACAGATCTCAGGAAAAAACAGCTTTGGTAGGGTGAAGACACCTCGAGACTACTAACATCCATGACATTGGAATGAAGGAAGGTGTTCTTCAGCCTCTGCGTTTGGAACAGCAAATGCTGCATTTTGCAACAGTGGCAGGTTTTATTTTATTTTATTTTTCAAGTTCAAGCATTTCACACAGATAGGTCCCATTTTTTTTATTTTAAAAAACCAAACCAAACCAAACCTAGTCTTTCAGAGACAGGCATCGTTGGTTCGTTTTTTACTGCTTCCAAAGCTGCTGAAGAGTGGCAAGGACTGCATGTTTTTAGCCGAGCTCAGCCCACATTTCATGATGCAATGATGTTGCATAGGCCATGGCGTGGGCAGAGCCAAACCTTTTTGAGAAGAGCCCCAACCGCTTTGTGCACAAGTTCCATCCAGGTCATGTGATAACATCATAGTGTGGGAGGGACAGCGAAACCCCACACGCCCCCAGAAAAAGAAAGCAGCTTGTTTTCCCTCAGAAAATGCGTAATTATCTGAGGGAAATCACTACTACGAGACAAGATGACGTTGAGGTGTTGTATTCCAGCACTGTCACCTTAAGGGCAACCCAAACCACAGCTTTCCCTCTCCTTCTTTCCCCTTAAGACTTGGACAGGCCTAGGTTAGGAGCCCTGCCACACAGCTTCATATATAACCTCAAATCAATTCAGGCAAGTTACTGAGGTGAGGCCTGAATTCAGTAAACAAGTCCTTACTTTTAGACAGCGTTCTGCCTACAAGGTTAAAGAGAGCTTCAAAAAGGCACAGGCTATTTGTTTTCAATTGGTGGTTGAAATATATTCGGAGTCGAGTGTGGATTTCATGCTCTTTATTCAGCTCATAGTAGTGAGGAGGAATGGAAGTTCCCTCGAAATGTCTGCTTTATATACATTATTTACACAATGGGCCCCACATGATTGGCTAATTCCGGGATTCTCCTGTAGGCCAATCAGGTTGCGGATTCACTTCCACCTGGAATTGGATTGGGTGGCTCCTGCGGACCAATCAGACTGCTGCATTCTGAATCCTATTGTGCTAGGACCAATCAGACTGCTGCAATTTGGATCCTATTCAACTAAGTACATAACAGTGGCTCTGGATACACAATGTTGACACAATGTACTAGTGGCTCCCTTTTTCTTATTGTCATTGTTTGAGTTTTTACAAAGAAAATGCAGGACGAGAGCAAGAGAATTAACAGGTGCCAAAACAGGACTGCTGGGTTACTCTTATACCTCAGACCAGGGGTAACCAAACATGGCACCCTTCCAATGTTAATGGACTACAGTTGTCATCATCCCTGGCCCAATTACAGATAGGTAGCCGTGTTGGTCTGCCATAGTCAAAACAATTTTTTTTTCCTTCCAGTAGCACCTTAAAGACCAACTAAGTTAGTTCTTGGTATGAGCTTTTGTGTGCATGCACACTTCTTCAGATACACTGAATGTGTATCTGAAGAAGTGTGCATGCACACGAAAGCTCATACCAAGAACCAACTTAGTTGGTCTTTAAGGTGCTACTGGAAGGAAATTTTTTTTGTTTTGAACATCCCTGGCCATTGGCCAACCTGGCTGGGGCTGATGGGAATTTATCTGCTTTATTAATATTTACATAGCCCGCCCCATCTTTCCTCCAAGGAGTTCGTGGCAGCTTCTCTTCATCTCCATTTCACCCTCACAACCCTGTGAGGGTCCATCTAGTCCCACATCCTGTCAATAGTCAGCCTGATGCTTTTGGGGAGACCACAGGCAGGGCATAAACGAAACAGCTATTAGGAATTTCAAGGGGAATTTTGTTATCATGGTTAAGTGCATGATAAACACATCCTTTGAAAGCCATCTACGCTGAAGTACATGCATCCCATGAGTTCTCATCAACGGATTACCGAGTAATTTCAGCTGATTGTGTTAACGCAGGAAGCTGCCTTATCCCAGTGCAGACGAAGAACTGTGTACACACAAGCATTATATTCTACATTCAATGCACACTGAGATCCTCCTGTAGTCCGCACACAAACTGGACCTACTACGTATTTCATACCCTTGGAAAGCACTTTCCCACAAACTGGTTTCATCCCAAAAATTAAAGCTGAGAGAAGGTAATTCTGCATTAGCTCCCACTGTGTCCATCTGAAAACCTAACAGAGGTGGTCCCAGCAACAGTGTGTTTGTGTGTGTAGAAAGTGAGGTGAAAATTATGTTTGCTGCATTTCAGTCAGCTTCTGTGATGTCTCGGTTACACACACTAGTCACCATTTGATGACCTTCATTTGTCATCACCAAGCGAGAAACATACAAGTGTGAACCAGTCTGTATCATAGAATCATAGAATAATGTAATTGCAGCATTGGAAGGGACCACAACGGTCCTACAAGCAGCCATAAATGTTGGTCTAGAAACTTGCAAGTCTTGTATACTTCAGGCTTTGGCCTAATATGTAAACTGGTTTTCTTTTTTTTAATTCATCATCTGTCTCATGTGTTGTGGGCCACAAGTAATAGTTTGCATGAATGGCATCAGACCAGATGGCTTGAGTCAGAATTTGACTTCAGATAGTTTTAGGAAGTCATTTTTCCCGTTCAGAACTGATTTCCCCTCATGTAATATTAGAAAACACGTCTGTTGTTTTCCCCCCTTGCCCTGCAAATTATGGTTCTTCTGAACATCATATTTCTCAAAGAAGCAGCTGCAAAGCCCAACCAACCATGCACCAAAGTGAAACACCTTCAAATGACTGGCATGAACATTCAAATGGCTTATTGTCAGAACAGGTTTAAAAATAGGATTTTTCAAGATAAACAAACTCAACCTCACAGGAAATGAGTGAGCAGCAAATACAGAAAGTCAACATGTTAGATTTCTCGTGAAATCTTAATTTCGTTGTGTAAATAACATACAGTAATCTTATGAGGATGAGTATTTCCATAGCCACACGCTTGCTCTTCTCAGAAGGAAAAACCCCTAAGTATCTATTTACCAAGCAAAAATCATGCAAACCTCATGACTACAACAATGGTGTGTGGGTGTGTGTGTGTGTGTGTGAGAGAGAGAGAGAGAGAGAGAGAGAGAGAGAGAGAGAGAGAGAGAAGCTGACCACTTTTAGGAAAGTTTTAGGAAAGATCAAGAGAATGTTTTGCTAGCGTTGAGTGGTCTATGAGAATTCAGTTGCTGTTACCGGAAAAATCCGAGGGCTCCCTTGGACAAAAAGTAAAGACACCAACCAGAGTAAATTGGAGCAAAACAGCAGCCTGTAGGCTTGGCCTTTATTGAACTGTTGCAACAGGGTGCTCCCCTCACTTGCAGGAGAGAGGAAAGACACAGAAAAATGGGTGTCCAAGGCCTTATAAAAACTTTTGAAATTCCCACCCTGTAGATCAAGACCACCCCCAGAAACATCATACATCACAGAAAGGAGGGGTTGAGGGAGGGGTGGTGGTGGTAACCTGAGTGTCATGTCACCTGGCTGGTTCCCTTCTCCCCCTCCCCATGAGTCATTTTCAGAAGACAAAAGGTAGTCGCAGTTTCCTGCCCCCTGAGGGGGAATCCAATCCAGTTCTTTTGTTATAGTCCGTGTTGAATCCACTCGTGTATGCAGTGTTGATGGTCTTCTGTCTGAGACCATCAGGGTTGGCATAGCAACTGGGCAGGGCTCCTGTGTATGTACTGATATGGTCAAGGATTATGGCTGCCCTGTATCAAACCTTCCCCATTTTGTAGTCCTTCCTTCATGGAGTAAAATAAAAGTGGAACAGTGCAAATCCGATGAATGGTTGATTTTCTATGAATTTATAAAGAAGCGTAGCGTATGTAGTGTGTGTGAAGTTTGTACAACTGAATGATTGGGGGGGGGGTTTCCTGCTACATTGCCTATTTTTATTTTTTAAAAATTGCACTAGGATGCACACACAGAAAAAGGGGGATGAAGAGAACCAGTCCTCACAAAAGTGACTGTTTCAAGGACTGAGGAACCAGGATTTAGAAAGAGGGAAGGTATTGTTATAAGAATTTTAAGGTCATACAACAGTACCTACCAGAGACTTGAAAATATGCCCACTAATGATTATTTTGACTAACCAGTTTGCTCTATGCATGCTTATGTTAGTTGATTGGGGCCTAAAATAAAGAAAGGTGATCCGTACTTATCAGAGTAAGAGTGAGGCTTACCCTAAAGGGATGGCCAGGTTAGTTTCTTACAACAAACACAACCAAAAGTATTGTGGGGCCATAAAGACTGAACTATTTATTGTGCCATAATTCTTTTGTGGACTAGAGGCCACTTCATCTGATGCATGGAACTTCATCATCATCTGGCAGATATATAGAAACACACACACAAATGTAGAGAGACAAAATAATAAAAATGATGAGGCTGAAAGGTCATAAAATGCAAAGGGGACAGTACGGGACTTCCTTTGACACAAAATCAGTTGTATACAAGATTAGCAGTCTTACTGGGATTCTTAGTCACGCTTTCTTCTTTCTTTTCTTTTTTTAAGCTGGCATTTCCTTAAAACTTAAATGTCATTTCGTTCTTATGAGGAGACATTGACAGTCTTTCCATTCAGTGTCGTACCTGCTGGTAATAGCAAACAAACTACCACCGATAGAAAACAAAGCTGGCTTCAAGGAAGCTGCACATTTCATTATTACTTTTTAAGGTTTTTTTTTGCTTTGGTCAGAGCAGTCAGGAATAAAAAGCAGTACCGAGGAAGTGAAGAAATTTCACTTGGGAGTCTCAGAGAGATAGGACCTTGTGTAATGCGAAAATCTCACAGAAACCCGAAGTCTAGGTTTTACAACATCCCATTTTGTTAAGAGACGACAGCTATTTACTTGAGACACATGTAGGGCAAACTCCCCCACCCCTCCAAACCATTTGAAATACCCAAGCATCTTGAGCTGTTTTGCTATCACAGAAGCCACAGACTTGTGGGTATCTGCCTCCTCAACAGTTCCTAATATAAACAACTCTCAGCTCACTCATATATATAGCACAGGTGGGAGGTATGTAATGTCCCCAGGGTTCTTGCTAGAACCAGTTTCTGGGTGGTTGTTTTTATAAAAAAAATGTTAAGTTACTAGTTCTCAAGGTTGCAAATGTAAGTCTGAAAATAGGACAGGAAAGTGTGGCAGGAGTTGGGTGTTTTTTTGTGTTTTTTGTTTTAAAAGCCCACATTTATTCTTTGCTTCTACTGTAAACCCATACAAGAATTTTCAAATGCTTTCTTGAGTTTATCTCGTTTGATGGCATCAAATGCAGAAGCAAAGCAAGAAGTTCCATCAGCTGTAGTAGTTTGGCATCTGTCGGGTTCCTGAAAAGTGTATGCAAATTATGTTGATGGCATGCATCAAAACACATAGGACCCCTTACAGATTTCTGGTTTGTAGCCTTCAAGTGCTGACACTAATGAATAGAAAGAGGCAAGCAAACGGATCACGTGACTGGAGCAGCTCTCCTATGAGGAAATGTTCAATGTTGAGGCAATTTTTTTCCATCTAGGAAAAAAAAATATGAGGGAAGACATGACTGTGGCATCCAAAATTATGCATGCTGTGAAGAAAGTGAATAAACTTCCCCTAGCTATTCTAGGCTTCAACAGAAGCCTATATTCAACAGAAATATAGTGTCCAGATCAAGGAAATCATAGAATCTTAGAGCTGGAAGGTTCACCAAATGAAGCTGAATAATGGCAGATTGAGGCCAGACGAAGGGACACACTGTTCCCCACAGCATATAATTAAACAATGGAATTTGAAGCACAAGATACCTAATGTCACAAAACTGGTAGCTTTCCTCATTTTTATACCTTTTCTGTAAAATGAGAAATCAAAAATAATGGTCATGGAAAGGTATAAATGTCTATATAGACACACACACAAAATGGCCGACATATCTTTAAACGGGGAGTAGACAAATTCACAGAGGATATAGCAATGACTCTTAGTCGTGATGTGGGCTACAGGCAAACTCCAAGACTGGAGAAAGCCAGCCTCTGAATACCAGTTGCGGAAGAAACACAAGTAGGAAAGTAATATTGAGTTCATCATCATGTCTTGCTCACAGATTTCTCACAGGCAGGTGAGAAAACAGAATACTGGCCTAAATGGGCCTTTGGCCTGATCCAGTCCAGCAGGGATCTGCTTAAGTTCTTATAATGAAGTTTCATTTAACCAAATCACAAAAGCGGTAGGGTAGAAATGGCCACTGCTCATTGCCACACATTGATTCACTTAAATATATAAAAATATAAAAACCGCCATTGCCTAACGTTGAGACAGAGCTGATGAAAAGGAGAAGAAAACTTACCACCTATTCGCCACAACCTAAGTTTGGAGGAAGGGAAGGTAGGAAACACCAAGACAATCAGAAATTACAGCTAAAGGAGTGTGCTGTTGACATAAGATTATATTGCCATGAAGCTATGTAAGGAGCATACTATGAACCTAGATTTCCCAGTACTGGCATTTGAGTCGAATAGGGTTTTAGCTGTATCGCTCAGGTGTATGTTACACTCAGTACTAGATTGTTAGGAAAGTGTCAGGAGTGTGCAAAGACCTTGCTAGATACGGTTCTTTTGCTGACTGTCTCTTCTGTTGACAGCGTATGCCCTAAGTTTCATTTCAATGCAAAGGAAGCTTTGCAGTTGTCAGGCACAAGGAATTGCAGCAAAAGGGAGGAAATATTTGCAACTGATAAACAGAGAAAATAGTCCCATGCAATGTGGCACAAAGAACCAGCTGCACACATGTAAGATGGGGGGACAGGTGGATTGCTAGTAGCACATGTTTAAAGGATCTAGGGGGTCTTAGGAGACCACAAACTGAACATAAGTCAACAGCATGATGTAGCAGCAAAAAAAAAAAAAAAAAAGGCTAGAGTTGTTTCGGCAGTGGAACAGATTCCCAGGAGAGGTAGTGGACTCTCCTTCCTTGAAGGTTTTTAAAGTAGAGCTTGGCTGGCCATCTGTCATGTGTGATCTATTTAAGATTCCTGCGTTGCAGGGGGTTGGGCTAGATGACCCTCGGGATCCCTTCCAACTTTGCAGTTCTGCAATTCAACAGCAAAATGCTGTAAAACTGGTTTGTTTTTTTCTTTTAAGCAGGCACGAAGAAGCCTAAGCTTCTCTAAGGCAATATAAGTAGCCACTATGTTCCACGTGTTAAGTGGCTTTCCCCCTGAGCAACAGTAACCAGAGTGTTATTTCATCTGCATATATATTTTCACATGCCTATTCGGCCAGATGATAAAGTGACTTGAAACTGGCATGTACAATACAGCCATCCTTTCCCAAGGGGCAAAGTCCCATTTATGCTGTCTCACTGCCACCTCTGATAGAAGTTTTTTTTAGGTTTCTAGAGCGCCACAAAAACCAGCAACATGGGTTTTGCGTGCCACAAGCAAACCTCCTAAATGTATTTCCACGCCACAGAGAAGGATATTTTTCATACCCTGTTTTCCAAGTGAGAGCAATCCCAGCTCTGACTTCAAGAATCTTCCCCCAACAATTGTACTCAAATGCTGCAGAAGGACATCTTCCCAACCTCACACCCGCAGGTGCTTTCGCTGTGGCGAAATACTTTTTTTTTCATTACTCAAACTGAACTATGTTGTTGGTGAGGAAACATGGTCCACAATCTTCCTCTGCCAATTGTGAGAAATGCCTCCCCATCTCACACCATAGCTGTCAACATTTCCCTTTTCTTGTGAGGAATCCTATTCGGAATAAGGGATTTTCCCTTAAAAAAAGGAAAACGTTGACAGCTATGTCTCACACGAATCTTCCTCTACTGTATCACATACATTAAGTCCTTTAAAATCAATGCAATGGGTGGAAGCAGAGAAGCAGATTTTGGCTAAAAAAATAGGAGAAATGTCCTCAGGGCTTACTGTGTTTTGACAGTGGGACAGACTGCCTCCGAGAATAGTGGGCTCTCTTTCACCAGAGATATTTAAGCCGACGCTGGATGGTCATCTCTTCGAAATGCTGTGGTTGCATCCTGTATGGCAGATCCAGCATTGATAAGGAAGTTGGATTTTCCAGCTTTATGATTCTAAACAATAATGCTCAGACCAGCAGCACCAGCTTTTCCTCCAAATGCACTATCAATTTTGTGAGTCTTTCCTGTTCAGTTTTTTGATAGTTACCAGTTTTTGGGAGGCAGCACACGCCCTTCTTTGAAATTCTAATAAACCTCCTCCTTTAAAAAATATCTTTTTTGCTTCTACAGAAATATTACCTGCACCGCAACAAAACTGTCCCTACACTACTAGGGAACAGAATACTGGTTCTATGCTGCTGGATCGGGGCTGCCAGTTATTATAGTGCTAAAAATAATATATATATATTTAAGTATGTTTGTTGTTTGGGGCTTTTTATGGGCATCTGGAAAGGATCCAAATTGTGAACCAAGGTTATAGCATGTCTAGACTTCAAAGGCTTCTTCTTGAGCTGCTGAAAAGGTTAAAACAATTTTCCTAGCGAAACCGAGTGTGGGTTGTGAAAGACCCATATTAATGAAGAAAATTTCCCCCTAGGGCTGCTCGTTTAGTATCACCAAAAGTCATCAAGTTTCAGTTTGAGTTATTTGTATTTATTTGTAAAAAACAAAGATTAAAGCGGCAGAACAAAAACAAAAACCTCATCCTGAATTTTCTGTTCAACAACCGACTTATTTCAAGAGACAAAATGTATTGTATACTTTGTTCACAGGTAACTCTTTTGCCCACACTATGAGAGGATGACAAAAGGCTGTGTTCTTGCCTCCGGGCTGCGATGTGTAGGAAAAATTATTCTGAGCACAGCTCATGAATCACACCGAGGATTTTCCCTGCCTTTGCACTACTGTGGAAACATGCATTTAAATGCAGCAAATTCATCATGCCAGTGGCTTCCCCATCCTTTTAATCGCTGGTTCTTCCTTTTAGTTTTACCACAGATGGGGCATGGCAGGCGGACACTCCACAGTAAATGTCAGATAATTAAATTTATAAGCTGCAATCATAGCTACAAACGCAATCAAAAATTCAAAAGCTGAATAAAGCTTTGATTTAAATCAGCCTCACAGAACAGGAAAGGATCCTTCATTTTAAGTACAGATGGTTTCAAAGCAATTTTAGCACAGGGCAGCCGAGAAATTTTTGAATTGTGAGCATACAGGCAGCAGAAGCAGTTCTGTCAGTGGGGTTATCTAAAAGATTTCTCATCAAGGTAATTCATCAAACATCATCTAAATACTGCAGACTCTTTTCAGAGGTTAGCTACATAGTGAAATAGAGTAAAACATGCAAATGCGCACACACACACACACACACACACACACACACACGTGTCTCCAGTGGTCTTTCAGCTTTATATTTGTTTTTGTACTTCTTGGTGTTGTTGGCTGCTGTTATCAGTTCTATCTGCAATTTGTGGCCAGTTCTCTCATGCTTTAAGTAGACATTTTGTTCCTGAACTTCTTATAACACTTCAGGTATTGTACAGTACACCCAGTTTGTGGAAAGCCACAACTTTTATGTATGCCTGCGCAAGTGTGTGAGAGAGAAAAATTCTTTAAGCCAAGAACTAAATATTTTTACCAATCTCTAAATGCTGCAGAGAGTAAAATACTGACGATTTTGACTAAAAAAAATCAAATCTTTTCTTTTTAAATATTTTCTACATGTGCCACACACACACTGCAAACGAAGCACACAATATTTTTCAAGATTAACAAGATTTAAAAGAGCTTCATACAATCTGAATTACTGTTAATATAATTCCTAGCAGTTTGCAATCTTGAAGAAAAGCACTTAAATTAAATCATTAGACAAATATAAACCCAATTAAATTACTAGACAAATACAAACCCAAATTTTAAGTCTTTTAATATTTTCCACGGGGGTAGGAGGAACAAGGATACTGTACAGAAGAATAGTTCTGCCAAGCAGAAAAGAATGTAAGTTCCTTCAAAGCAAAACAGAAGTCAAACAAATCAGATATGAAACAGTTTCTCTAATTTTGCCACATGCGGCAACCAAGTTAAATTGCCGTTTAAAAAACGGTGAGTTACTTTTTTGGCTTTGCTACACTAAACTGTATGTAACTCAACAAACAAACCCCTTTTTGTCGGGGTTTCAAAAACAACCGCCACCCAACAATGCTGAGAAAATAACGAGACAACAGAGTCATGAAATAAAAGCACCTACTGCGAATACTCAATTCCCAGTTAGGCAATATCTGAAGCAATAATTTAAGAAGTATTCTCAGCTCTTTAAAGCAGTTGTATCTCCCACGCTTTCTTTCCTGCGAGTCAAGAGACACAATGACACATTCTGAAACCATTCACTAAAGCTCCCTTTTCTGCAAATACCTATGAAAGTCAAAATTGAATTAAACCGATTCTGAAAGATTCAAAACAGAGTTCTAAAGTGGGCGCACTTAAAATACAACAGCACAACGCACACGGAAAGCACAGCATTTAAGCCGGCTTTCTTTCATTCTCAAGTAAGAATTGTATGGTACGGTGGTGAAAATGTCTCATGGCCTTTTAATATTTAGGCAATTCTTAACATTTCACACACAAAAATACCTTAGGAAGGATACCATTATTTCCTGTTGAATTTGACCTATTTTTGGATCAAAGACCCCACTGTAATTAGTATTTCTTTGTCTAGTTTATTATTTATAGTGCCATTTATTTTTAAGGCATTTTCCTGGTTATCATTTGGTGTGCAAAATCCCTCCCAGTAAATATATTTCATGTAGTAATTGACAAATCTTCTCCTTTTAAAAATAAAATTATTAGCAATAAAAGGTTACCAGCCTTCTGTCTAATTGAAACAGAATAGACGTCAGACTTTGGATGCAATCCTTTGTATGTATTTTGATGACTAAGCCTGACTGACTCCATGCAAAGCCCATCAGTGTCTCAAAAACAAAAAAATACAACTTAGGAAAAGCCATCTAAAATGTAACCCAACTCTTCCATCATCCCTCTGTATTCCCTGCTATTATCAGCCATCTTTTAACCTGAACTTACTTTCCTGTTGCCACTAAGCCAAAGAATAAACAGAACCACCTATTTACAATTCAGTCCTCTTCATATAATCAAAGAAACAACTTATAACAAAAATGAGATACATACAATGGGCTGTTAAAAGTACTACTGGCAAAGGACATTAACAAAATCATAAAATGAACACCATTTATTGTTGCGGGTAAATGTATAATTTCAAAATGAAAGTTAGCAAGGGTTAGTAATTCATTACTATTTTTTAAAATACCACATAGTGTGTACCTCCCTAAAATGACTTTCACAACTGCCGTCACGTTTTCAGCAGCTGCTAAATTATATACTGCGGATTATTACATCCTCAACTTTTGACTCATTTGTTTCTTGAAATATTTCCTTTGTCTGCGTACGATTTACTGTAACTCATCTTTGCCAAGAACAAAACTCAAAACGACTTCACAGAGGGTGATCTCGCATGCTGTGATTTGTATTTGCCGTTCAGTCTGTTTGCAAGAGTCCAGAAACACTGAATATATTTCAGTTTTGTGGCAATGGCAAAACTTGACAATGCCATAAGAGCTGAATAATAGCTAATAAAGACAGATTATTTATCAAGCACAACACCTATGGATATTCAGAATATGCTTCCTCGTTGCTAATACATTTAGGGATATGCCAGATTCAGAATATTGCTAGAGAACAAAATTATTAAATACTAACTGTTAACATAACAATTTAGAAAGTATGCAAAGGCCCAAGATTCCTGACAACTTGTTTATTCTTCTCTCTCTCTCTCTCTCTCTCTCTCTCTCTCACACACACACACACACACACAGACAAAATAATTACAATAATATAGGATTGTCACCTAATTTGCAGAAATCTTAGTCATGAATTTTAGTTTCAACTGATTTATTCAATTGGTTTACTAAACATGGCTAAAAGCAATAGCTTGGGAGGGAAAAAGCCGATTTCTTTATTTTTAGATTGGGGTAGGCAACCTAAGGGCCGGATCCGGCCCAATCACCTTCTCAATCCCGCCCGCAGACGGTCCGGGAATCAGCGTGTTTTTACATGAGTAGAATGTGTCCTTTTACTTAAAATGCATCTCTGGGTTATTTGTGGGGCCTGCCTGGTGTTTTTACATGAGAAGAATGTGTGCTTTTATTTAAAATGCATCTCTGGGTTATTTGTGGGGCATAGGAATTTGTTCATTATTCCCCCCCCCCCCCAATATAGTCTGGCCCCTCACAAGGTCTGAGGCACAGTGGACCGGCCCCCTGCTGAAAAAGGTTGCTGACCCCTGTTTTAGATCATGCACATGTGTGTTGTAGCTGGCATCATTTAGAGGGGCCATTCTCCACTAAGAGACAGGGAAGGGGGATAAATTGTAAGATTTTGTAGTAGTTTTTTGTTTGTTCATTTAAATACAAGTTGATAAAAACCACTGTTGGCAATCATCATCGTAGAAGCGGCATCCTCTACCAAGGCTTCAGACCTCACTAGGCCTCTAGTGGTGGCTGCATCCTATGAGCAGAATTCCATTGGTTGTGTGGCAGTGGCCCAAAGGGCCACAATAAATGTGATAATGTGTACCCCTGTAAATCATTGAGTGTGCTTTTAATAGAGAAGTTATGGTAGCCTGTTACTGATTTTGCAAGTTTCCGCCCCCCCAATGGGTCAGAAATACTGCTAATATGTGAATCACAAAGATACAGCTCAACGCTGGAACATAAGTTGCTACGTTGTGTAAATGGCGACATGTAACATAGGTTCCCAATATGCACACTAACGCAGTGTAACAGAACAAAATGGGAATCAGAACTTAATCAGCAGAAATTGTCAGTGCTTACTGTGCATGTGTATTAAACATAAAATGAGGTAATGGTGTATACGATTGGTGAAAATTGAAATACTTTGTTTGAAATTTTATAAATACCACTGCCTGGACCACCGGGCGGGGTTGCAGTTTTGCAGAACGATCCGACTGCAACCTATTGCTTTGCAATAAACAACGTTGGACTTCTAACTCCTCACGTTTCTGAGTTTTATTGGCGTAAACTCAGGAGATAAGCTGTTTTATGGCCCGCAACAGTAGGATGCTGTTCCTACCCGCCATTCCCACCAGCAAAGAGGTGGAAGTGACTTTCACTAATTCCCTCCTTCCCCTTCCACCTCGGCCCCCAAAACCAAAAGATCTGCCCATTGGGGCTGGGAACGCAGCATGGGAAATGGTGAATTGGTAATAAATGGTTCCCTTCTCCCGACAGCAGGATCCTCTGTGCTGGATCTCAGTTTCATCTGTGAATAGAAGGAGCTCTTCCATCTACAGGTGCCTAGTTAGGATCCAAGCCAGAGAGAAGGAATGCCTTTTTAAAAAAAAAAAATGATGCTTACCACCAACTCCATAGTTTGTTATGTAATAAGACCTGCACTCAAAGTGATTTTTATTTTTATTTTTAGAAAAGAAAATCTGGCGCACAAATTAACCGAGGCCACTTTTCGGTGATTAAAACCTTTGTTTAATCAATTAACCAACTGATCCATTAAACACTGCGGCACTGCAAAAAAATCTAAACAGGAAACAGGAGATCTAATTTGTTCACAGTGGAATAATGGCATCCCTGCAGGTACAATATGTAAAGATTTAACCTAAGAAAGGTTAAATACAATAGCAGCAACATCTATGCCACTCTTCTACAGTTAAGATGAAACAATGAACAAAATGCATCTGCTTTGATCTTTAATGTTCTTGAAGCAGTCGTGTCTGAAGCATAGAAACGGATGAATCAACAACTCTACCTGCAGTTCAACTATATGTTTGCAGTCTGATCCCATGCATGCTTACTTGCTAGTAATGCCTACTTAATTTAGTGAGGCTTTATTCTTAAGTAAGCATGCAGAAGACTGCACCCTTACGCTGGCAACCGCCAACATTGGTTTTCTATACTGTTTCAAAGCTTGCAAGACCTGTTTGGATAAGAGATAAACAGAGCAGACAGGGCAGACAAAATAAATGTAAAGGATAAACTCTCTTAAGACACATTCAAATCTCTTTAAAATATTGCCTCCAAAATACAGGCACAGTCATTCAGTCATTACTTGGGGGGGGGGGCGAGTTTCACTATACAGTAGTTCAGAAACACCCTTTTCTAAAAATGAAATCCATGTGAAGCATCAGAAAAGTCATTTCACAACGTAGAATTGATTAGTAAGCCAAATTACATTGCAACGTGTTTGCACCGGAGAGACAGAGAAAAAAACAATCTGATGCCTTGAAGTGTTTTTATTTGTACAGTACTCTTACCCACTGTTACAGCAATGGGCTGTGCAGCCAATAACTCATTCCACAACACACCAGCCCTTTGAGGGAGGCCTCTTATTTGCACAGGTGTCACAGCAGCAGACGAAATACTGATGGACCTCAGTGAGTACATGACCTTTTAAAAACAAATCTAAAGCATAACATACACTGTGCCGCACTGGTTTCCATCATTAGTGTGTTCATTCCCACGAATAAAAGCTGGCTAATGAAGGTTCAGAGTATCTGACTGCTCCCTGATTGGTGTTGACTTGCTGGCGGCGGTCCACTGTTTGTGGAATGCCCTCCGTGACTTTTGGCGGGGTGGAATTAAGCACGGCTGTTCACCCAAGCATTGGACGACAGAGATACTGGCCGTGGCAACCTTGAAATTAGCAACTGTGTTGCTAAAGTGATCGATTTTCAACCTTTTGAGGTGTTTTTGATCAAGTTACATTTTTGAAAAAATTGCACTGCTGAGATGTTTTCCAGTTAAGGGTCCTTTGGGAGGAACGGTGAGGGTGGGGGTTAGAAACTTAATTAAAAAATATATGCTCCGGTTAGTAGTCAAACGTGCCAGATTTCACTAGATCTAAGCAAACAGACCTCCCACCAACTCACCAAAAATCTGAAGGAAACCTTTAAATCAGGGGTAGGCAACCTAGATCTGTGGGCCACATGCAGCCCAATCGCCTTCTCAATCAGGCCCATGGACGGTCCGGGAATCAGTGTGTTTTTACATGAGTAGAATGTGTCCTTTTATTTAAAATGCATCTCTGGGTTATTTGTGGGGCACAGGAATTCGTTCACCCCCCCCAAAAAAAAATATAGTCCGGCCCACCACATGGTCTGAGGGACGGTGGACCAGCCCACGGCTGAAAAAGGTTGCTGACCCCTGCTTTAAATGAAGCATGGGTAACGTGCAATGCACAAAACTTGTGCTCTATTGTGGAGCAACTGTAGACTGATGCGTAGGCTGTCAATCTTTTTCATCAAAGATAGCCGAAAACAAAACTGAGAGAAACAGCTTGTGGCTTCATAAAGGCTGAATTTACATAAACATATTTTTAAAAGGAAGAAAGGGCTCTGGGTTTGATAAGAGGTAGCACTCACAGCATGTGCTGTAGGTATCTGACATTTAGAAGGAGCTATCATCACACATGTCAGCTTCACACACACAAAGCCTATATATATCTTTAGATGAAACCTCACTTCAAGAGATTCGATAGTCAGACAAGCCCTTGCTGGTTTCAAATTTAGAAAAACTTCCCTATTGCCCGCACTTGAATTGAAAATAATAATTAAAAAAAACACCTACAGTACATGGAGAAATAAAATTCTGTTTAAAAGAAAAAGTGGGTTGTCAGCTGTTTCCTATTTTAAACAAATATCTAAAATACCTTTAGTCTGCACCCGTGGTTCCAATAAAGACTGTTGTCTATACAAACAGCCAAGTCTCACATGATTTGTATCTGCAACTAACAAAATAATGTGGCACGTGCAATGTGCACATCTTTGTGTACGTTTTCTTCATGGTCTCTGACCACTTCTGGGTTTTTCACTTGAAAATCAGTTTCATGTTAAACAAATAACAACATTCGCCCCATGTTTTCAGCTTATGTTGTTCCACCCTTCCTCCACCACAACTCCCTCCCTTTTCAAAATCTGATTTTGGGGGTGTGTGTGTTTGTGTGTGACTTTTTTTCTATTTTTGCAAACACCTTATTGATGCATGTGACTCCTATTTGTGGACGTTCAGAGTAACCGTCCTAATCCTTATCACCCAAGCTCACAACTGCTGAGAACGTTGAGAGCACATCTACGAAAAATGCACAATAGACTTGAGAGACTGCTTTAACCTAGCTGAGTTTGGATAGTCTCACACAGGACTGGGCCAGCACTTGGCATTATCTTAATTCTTTCTTTATTTTTGGCTCAGCATTCTGGGCTGCAGTGGGCAGCTGGATCTAGGCACCCTTTTAATTTCCAACCATGCTCCCAACTTAGCATCATTTTGGAATACTATGGGAAATTAAAAGTGTGGTCAGGTACAACCACTTGGAGAGATGCCGTCACAGCCAGATAACCTTGCCAAGCCCACCAGAGAAGGTCCACCAGAGCACAGGTGGACCTCTTCAAACCTGAAGCTGGTCTTGGCCCCATCTCAACCTTTAACGGCCCAACTACACACAATGTTGATGACACAATTAGCAATTCCATTGTGGATTTCTAAAAATTAAGCACCAGGGGTTCTTAGGAGGTGGGATTTAACCTGTTCCTTCCCACCTGCGATAACTGAGCACACACGCTTACAAGCGTGTAACAATCACCATTAGGTGAAACCATTAGGAAAACACTTCTACTGGTGCCCATGGGAGACACTCCCCCCCCCCCATTCCAATTACCATACTGAATGGGGGAGGGGAGGTGTGTGGGTTTTCATTAATATTGTAGCTGGAAAGAGAAGGTTTAAATCTCACCACGTTGCATTCTTCAGGACAATCACACACACCCCTACTATTATTTTTTAAAAATACACCGCATTCATGTAAAGTGAAGTTAGGCCCTTTGACTGATTAAGGGTACACATTTATGAATGTGACAAAGGTGAAAATAGAAGGACCTTATAAAATGTGGTGGACATGGTTTCGATATACATCCATTGCATTGTGAAGCCATTTGATGTCAGTAATGAGGAAGAAATTCATTCTATTTTAATACCAGCCTACCTAATTTGTACTTCCTGAACCAATATGCAAACTGAAATGCAGGTACCCTTCGTAGTTCAGGCTTATTGGAATTTTCTGATGCAGTTCTCTCTCTCTCTCGGCAATGCTTGCAAAAATGCACACAAAAAAGGCATGTGAACTTTCATGGATTATTTTTTTAATGAATACTTATGCAGAAATGGGGCAAACCAAATTTAAGACTGGGAAACTGAGAAACTGAGAGAGGGCAATACTTTCAGATTTGCCCAAACCTTATTTGTGTTCAGAGCAGATTATGTGTGTTCAGAGCACTTCCACTATACTTTTAGAGGCTGAGATACAGTGTTAGTCGTATATTTCATTATCATTTCATTTTACAGTATTATAAACTTCTTTAATTTTAAAATTTGTTCCCTGATTAATAGGCGGCATGCATTTAGTTGATTCATCTAACAGAATTAATCATTTCAGTGCTCCTTTCTGAAGTGCAAAGTAAGAAAGCGATTTGAAATTTCTCACATACACTCACGCATTTACCAAAATAGCTCCTCTGTGCACCTGGCAAAGCCATCCATCCATCCTCTGCCCACCACTTCTGCTCCCTAGTCGTGCCCCAAGTTACAGTCCTAACTGCACGCCAGATCTCCAGAATTACTACTACTTTGAGAAGACTGGCACAAAGAAAACTAAGAGGCACATGGCTCCTTAAAGACTAATAAGTTTAATATGGTGCCATAAGCTTTTGTGAACTAGAGCCCATTTCATCACATGCATGAGGGTTATTTATCCTTAGTTACAAGTATACACAGTAGCCAAAGACATGGTGGGGTAGAAGCACTCATCTGACCTACCAACAGCTGAGTTGCTGCTGTTTACCAGCAAGAAGAGGGGGTGTGGCAGGGAGGCTGGTGTGGTGCGCACACCCCAGTGCAGCCAATTCTGCACTCATTTGCACCACGCCAACATCCCTGCTTACTCCTCCCTCTCTCCGTTCCGATTAGCAGCAACGACTCAGCTGTCAGGAGGGCAGGTGACCACCGCTACCCTCCCCGCACTATCTAGCACTGATATAAACACAGGCTGGGAGGAGAATTGCATACAGTGAGGTCCAAGGGAAACAAAATGCAGAAAGGTATATAAGGCAACTCCCGTTTTTCGCAGGGGTTACGTTCTGGGTCATCACACGTGTCGGCAGAGCACACATAAGCCCACCATGCCCCTGTTCTGCCTTCACAGCCTCTTCTGGGTCTGAAAACAGCCCGTGCACACATAGTCATGCATTATTTGAACATATGCAAAACAGGAGTTGCCTGTACAATGATAATTATGCTCAAAGAAGTTACTGAAACAAAAATGAGGAAATGTATGGAGAAGTTAGGTGAACTTGGAAAGGGATGGTGACAACACTAAGGGGCAAAGCAAAATGTCTACAGCAGGTGGTCTGAGACCTGTATTACTGGTCGGCGGTTCGAATCCCCGCAACAGGGTGAGCTCCCGTTGCTCAGTCCGTGCTCCTGCTAACCTAGCAGTTCGAAAGCACGTCAAAGTGCAAGTAGATAAATTGGTACTGCTCCGGCGGGAAGGTAAACGGCGTTTCCGTGCGCTGCTCTGGTTCGCCAGAAGCGGCTTAGTCATGCTGGCCACATGACCCGGAAGCTGTACGCCAGCTCCCTCAGCCAGTAAAGCAAGATGAGTGCCGCAACCCCAGAGTCGGCCACGACTGGACCTAATGGTTAGGGGTCCCTTTACCTTTTTATACTGAGCGAATATTACTGCCCTACCTAAAATTATTGTGATTCTGTGGGTGATACCTTTCTTTTGTGGCCATTTTTTTTTAAAAAAAATTTGTCTAGTGGAGAGATTCTAGAATGTTTGCTAACATATTCCCCCCATTGTTTCCTCGCTGAATTCTAATTGTTTCAAAATGTATTCATTTCTTTTTACCTGTGTTCTGGCAATTCTTAGTGGAGCAATATGACAATTTATGTGAGACTGGAGTAGAAGTACAACCTTTGGATCCCCCCCTCCCCACATTACAATCCACAGGGGATCTCAAGAAACCCCATTCTGTCATCCACCGTGAACACTTGGTTCCTGCTTAGCGCTAACCCTTTGAAGAGGCAAATGCTGAGCTTCACATAGATTCACATGCAGCTGATTAACACGGCACTTCGGAGGTGTTTTAATGTATTCTTCTCATTAGAGCTGGTGTGTTTGGGGGTTGGTTGACTTTTCCTAAAATGTCTTATGATTTATGTAGCAGCAAATTATACAATGATAAATGCGCTGCCTCTGCAAAGAGGGGGCACATCTCCCCCGCATGTATTCACTTCATTTTAATACCAAAAATCATTTTTTTTACATTTTGCTTTGCTTTACTGCAGCTTCTTCCACAAGTGGTATAAAGTTCAGCACAGCCTTTTCAGCACGCATTTGTAAATTATAATTATATCTATTACCTGTTATTATTATGACTATTATTATTTTAAAATTCATATTATCCAGCTTTCTCACCAGGACGCCCAAGGAAGCTCACAGAGCTAAACCAATACAAAACATCGTAACAGGACTGTGAATACCAAACACAATAAAAAAATTCTGTAATACTAAAATCACTACAGCTAATAAAACCAATTTAGCAGCCCAGACATAGTAATTTCAAGATCATAAATTCACGAGAGAAAAAATTAAATAACTAAAGTTCCCTGCAGAGAAGCTAGCAATGAAATCGTAGGGCAATTTAGAGGGTTGAGATGGGTAGGTGGGAACATATAGACATATCCAAAAGCCCAATAAAATTTTATCCTTTGTTATTGTAAATTCATGATCCCATGTTGGTAGATATGCATTCCATATAACACAACACATTTCTAAAAAATGAAGAAGACAGAGAGGTAGGTGCATTTTGTAATTATCAATTTTTCTGGCTTCCCACATTAAGGTATCACCTGGACATGCTATCGCTGAAGCCTTTGTGAAATAATGCATATTCACAGATTTACATTCACATAACCACACATTAAAAACCCCCAGCAACAACCACTAGCACTACTGCAATTTGTTTTTCCATTTGGTTTTCAGAAAACTCTGACTCCCAGGCTGCTTCACCTCAGACTCTGCTTCCCATTCTCATACGCAAAGGCCGGTGCCTGGGGCGCAGCCATTTAATCCTATAATCCAATGAACAAACAGGTAAAAACATGCATCCGACAGGATGTGCAACGGTCCACACAAACAGTCTATTTAAAGAAGCCTAGAACATATGCATCTTAGACAGCATCTTAAAAAGCAGAGACATCACCTTGCCAACAAAGGTCCGTGTAGTTAAAGCTATGGTTTTCCCAGTAGTGATGTATGGAAGTGAGAGCTGGACCATAAAGAAGGCCGATCGCCAAAGAATTGATGCTTTTGAATTATGGTGCTGGAGGAGACTCTTGAGAGTCCCATGGACTGCAAGAAGATCAAACCTCTCCATTCTGAAGGAAATCAGCTCTGAGTGCTCACTGGAAGGTCAGATCCTGAAGCTGAGGCTCCAGTATTTTGGCCACCTCATGAGAAGAGAAGACTCCCTGGAAAAGACCCTGATGTTGGGAAAGATGGAGGGCACAAGGAGAAGGGGACGACAGAGATGGTTGGACAGTGTTCTCGAAGAGGCAGTGGAAGACAGGAGTGCCTGGCCTGCTCTGGTCCATGGGGTCATGAAGAGTCGGACACGACTAAACAACTAAACAACAACAACAGCAACAACAACAACAACAACAACAGAACATATGCATCCCCGTGCAAGTAAAATGCAACTGCCCTCTAAAAAGTAGAGGACCCGGACATCCTAAACGGATGGCACTAGTGATGATGCCAACACTGAGGATGGATTTCTGCGTTTCTGTTGAGGTGAATCCATTTGGTGTCTGAAACTTTGCCAACCACGCTATGACTCCCACGGTGTTCAACAAACCAGGTTGCTTTTTATATGCTTGGGGGGGGGGAGTTCCCAAAGGCCATTCCAGATCCAGTACCAGTACGTTTCCGAGCACAATTCAAAGTGTTGGTGCTGACCTTTAAAGAACCTAAATGGCCTCGGTCCAGTATATCTGAAGGAGCGTCTCCTCCCCCATCGTTCTGCCCGGACACTGAGGTCCAGCTCCGAGGGCCTTCTGGCGGTTCCCTCACTGCGAGAAGCCAAGTTACAGGGAACCAGGCAGAGGGCCTTCTCGGTAGTGGCGCCCGCCCTGTGGAATGCCCTCCCATCAGATGTCAAAGCGATAAACAACTACCTGACATTCAGAAGACATCTGAAGGCAGCCCTGTTCAGGGAAGTTTTTAATATGTGACATTTTAGTGTATTTCTCATCTCTGTTGGAAGCCGCCCAGAGTGGCTGGGGAAACCCAGCCAGATGGGCGTGGTACAAATAAATTATTATTATTATTATTATTATTATTATTATTATTATTATTATTATTATTATTATTATTATTATTATTATTACCCCCTCTTTATTTGGACTAGAGTTGACTTGATTTTAAGTCCAAACAAACTAGCATGCTGTTAGGGGCCTTGGACATAACTTCAGAGGACCCTGAAAGCCAGGCAGGGCAATGGCAGGAAGACAACTTTATCAAACACCCTCATTGTGGGATTTACAATAAGCTAAATCACTTAAGTGGTTTTAGGTGCTAAGAAGACACTATCAATGCTTTTGTCAACCACACATTGTTCTCAGAACTGGTTAGATTAACCCTGGGTTGTTCAAAATAGCAAAATCTGTTTGCTGTTCAGTGCTTCAAGGTTATGACTTTTTGTATTTAAGATCCAAAGATTTCCCCCCCCTCCCCCAGGGCAGATTACCAACAGAGTTTCTGGAGCTTTGAAAATAAAATAAAAAACTGGTTCTCAACACAGCACAGAAAATGACAGGAGACAATCCCTCAAGAGGACCTAAAACTACTATTATGTGCATATTAAAAACAGAAGTAGAAAATGTGGATGTGCAATTAATTGCCAGTCTGTTAACAAGTTCAACTTTGGAAAGAAAAAAGAATTCCAGTATTAAAAGAGTTGCTGCAGAAGAAACGGGAAGTTTCTTTAATGGCCAAATTGACATATCAGAGACAGAATAATTAACAAGGGGAGTTTTAGAAAGAGGGGCTTTTTTATTAACTTCTGGAATAATAAAACCATCCATATTAATTTGCATCCTCCTGTATTCTTTAATATATTCACCTTCTTTAATATAACCACAGTTTTTAATATATTGTCAGTTTTAGTTCCTTTCTCCTTATTTGTTAAAAGATAATAAGTGGAGGTGAAAGAGGTAAATAATGGCTGTGATGAAACATTTGCAATATCAGAACCCACACGTGCAGAAAACCAGAAGCTGTTTTCTTTTATCCTTTTTTTCAATTATTTTTAAAAAATATATCTTTATTAAAGATTTCTTAGTTTTTTCAAGTTTTGTTTTCTAAAGACCAGTCACATTTATTGTGAGACATTAGTGTTGCATGCAGTATAAGGTTGGGAAGAAATGAGTGGTTTGGGGATAGAGACTATTTTGGAGGTGGTCCAGGTTTTAGGAATGGGGTCCCCTTTTTATGATGCCGTTAAATAGATGGGTCATGTAAGGCATTAGGGGTTATTTGAATTTCTTGTAGAATTCTGCTGTAAAGCCATCCAGGCCTGGGGCTTTGTGTGGTTTCAGGATTTTGAGGACCGTATCTATTTCCTCCAGGGTGATAGAATTGTCCATGAATTCCTGTTCCGCATCAGTTAAAGTTGGCATGGTTAGTCCTGCTAGGAATATTCTGATTTCCTCCTCGGGTGGGAGGTGTATAGGATGGAGTAAAATTCTGCAAATACTGAGGTTATTTATTTGGGGGAGAATGTTATGTTGCTGTCTTTTTTGGTGATGCAGTGTATTCTTGTTTTGAGTGATTTTTTCCTACAGATGTTTGCTAATAATCTGGAGTTTTCCTCTCCATACTCATAGAAGCGTTTTGAGTATGGAATGTTGATTGTTGTTTTGTTGATTTCTAGTGAGTTGAGTTCCCTCCATTTTTGTCCTGTAATTTTACGGAGTCTTTTAGCTCCTG
Organism: Podarcis gaigeae; assembly: GCF_964106915.1. Lineage (NCBI taxonomy): Eukaryota > Metazoa > Chordata > Lepidosauria > Squamata > Lacertidae > Podarcis > Podarcis gaigeae. The sequence continues at coordinate 104,743,744 of NC_139680.1, read as the reverse complement.
TTTGTTTGTATTGTGATGAGAAGGTCTTGATGTCTTGTTTTATTTGGCTAATTTTTGAGGTGGTTTGTTTTTTAAGGGATGCTTTCTCTTTTATGCAAGCTCCTCTGGTGACTGCTTTCATTGTGTCCCAAAGGAGGGGGCTTGTATCTTCTACGTCATTTTCTTTGAAGTAGTTTTGGTGAGTTTTTGTGAGACTACCTCTTATTAGTTTATTTGTTGTTAAGATGCGACTGAAGGACCATGACAGGGTGGTTCGTGTTTCTTCTCCTATTTTAAGTCTAGCTTCTACTGGGGCTTGTGTGAGCAGAATGCTATCTAGTCTGGACACTGACCAGAAGCTGTTTCTGAGCTTTGAAAACAAAACAAAATACCCAAAGCTTTTTCAGGCTGACAGATTTTAGGTGCTAGGGAGTGGCTGAGGCTTCGAAAGAGAATGAGTAAGTGGAAAGATAGTTTCAGGTAGGTAGCTGTGTTGGTCTGACGCAGTCGAAATATATAAAAAAATATTAAAAAATTATCCAGTAGAACCTTAGAGACCAACTAAGTTTGTTCTTGGTATAATTAAGGGGAAAGTTAGTTGTTTGCTCAACTAACTTTAAGGGTGAATCCGTCAACTTTGGTTCGTCTCAGTTTCACATTCTTCCAGGTCAGTACTCCATATTTGCGATTTAGTTATTTATTTCAAGTCCTCATTAAATTTTAGCAGCGCTTTAGTGTGAATTTCTCCCGATATCCACATCTTTGTATACCTAATATACACATTTTTATAAATGAATTCTGGGCCCCACTTATATAATGAATTTTTGTAGGCTCTTTTCATTAACATAGGTACACCTTATGCTAACATATGCATCTTTGTACACACTGTTTAGCTGAATAACTACACTGCAAGATATAGAGACGTGTCAACTTTTGAACAATGCCTGTGTTTCAGTTTGTGTATTGTTTCAGAAAGGGCAAATTAGGCAGGTTTGCCCATAAATGCAAACTGAACCGAATTTCTCCTCCATCCTTATGCTCAGTCAGTGTTATTTAAAGGAACTTTCACATGCTATGCTTCTTTTCACAGCTTCAGTGTGGTTGAATTGAAATACGTCTGCGGTAAGCAACTGGAGAGGGGAAGAACCAAGAGGTACACCCTGAAAAACTTACATAAATGGAGCAGAGCACCCCCACTCTATATTAATTCAGTAATATAGTGATTCCTATGTAAGTAAATGGTAAAGGTAAAGGACCCCTGGGTGGTTAAACCCAGTCAAAGGCGACTATGGGGTTGCAATGCTCTTCTTGCTTTCAGGCCAAGAGGGCCGGTGTTTGTCCACAAACAGCTTTGTGGGTCATGTGGCCAGCAGGACTAAACCACTTCTTGCGCAACAGAACACCGAGATGGAAACCAGAGCACACGGAAACGCTGTTTACATTCTTGTCGCAGTGGTACCTATTTATCTACTTGCACTGGCATGTTTTCAAACTGCTAGGTTGGCAGGAGCTGGGACAGAGCAACGGGAGCTCACCCCATCGTGGGGATTCGAACCACCAACTTTCTGATCAGCTAGCCCAAGAGGCTTAGTGGTTTAGTCCACAGCGCCACCCGCATCCCTGATTCCTGTGTACTAGCACTCGGCTCTTCTGTTGTTGTTGTTGTTGTTGTTATTATAATATACCGTCCTATACCTGCAGGTGTCAGGGTGGTTCACTGGATAAAATCAGAATATAAAACCACAAAATAAGTAATAAAACAAAAACAACCCAATAACCCATCCATCCCTACACATTTTAAAAAGGAATAGGATGTCAGTCAACCAAAGGCCGGGTTAAAGAAGAACGCTTTTGTCTTGCACCCAAAGGTGTATATTGAAGGCACCAGGGAAACCTCCCTGGGGAGAGCATTCCACAGACAAGGAGCCACTGCAGAAAAGGCCCTGTTCTCGTGTTGCCACCCTCCAGCCCTCTCATTAAAGAGGCTTCCTCCTGTCAGCAAGCTGTGACTGACAATCTTCTACATGTCTTCTATTCATAAGTAAGCCCTACTGAGCTTAATGGGATTTACCCTCAGGTAAGTATGCATACAGGATTGCAGCCTAAATGCCACATAAAGACAACCAAGCTTCAATTACCAGCTTGACAGAGAAGTGTTACTAGAAGATATTATCAAAAGCATAAGCTAAGGAAAGACTGTGTTGCTTCCCCACCCACCTATAATCTTTTAAACTCTTATATATATTTCCTAAGCCTGTACATTTTATTAATTTGTTTTATTCATATTCTGCTCCATCCCAAAGGCCCTGAGCAGTTTATATAAGAGTATATTTCCTTATTTTAAACTCTTATATAAACTGCTCAGGCTTAGGAAATATACTTATGTGTTCAAGGCCAAAAGTTCTGGCTATCAGTATGCAGCACTAATGGCACATCAGTTTTTTAAGTGACTCCCTGGGTGGAAGAACCAGATTTATTTTTATTAATTCATTTATTTTTTACAAAAAGGGTAATTTTCAGCAAAATAACCCAAGCCTATAATTTGGCAGCCAAATGCTTCTTTTACATTTTACTGCCCTCCCACTCTTAATTCTGATTGCACCTTAATCCTGAGTACTGGTACATCTAATGTGAATTCATGGTATGTGTGAAAGTATAATCCATGGGATCAATAAGCAGTCAGTTACATGTTATCTACTGGATAGGAATTAAGACTGCATTTGTTGTGGATGGTTTAGACCAGGATACAAATGGGCCCCTCTAAACTGTCAGTATTTTGTAGCAGGGATTCAGGTGTATACCAGGAGATTTACGGTAGGTCTGTGCAGATAAAGTGGATTAAAGCACTCTGTCACCTCAGCACAACAAATCCACTTTACAAAAGGGACTGGATTTTTGAGGTTAGGAAAGTGACAGGGAAACACACTGAAAAGTGTGCGGGGAAGGAAGGATTTAAAGGAAGATGATAAACACACTGCAAACAAATAAGCGTGAATGCAGAATGTGTGTTGCTGTGTAACCTCCCTGCAAGCAAATCAGAAGGAATGGTTAATAAAGACTGGATCTAACCTAACCTCCATAGAAACTTTGTGCAAACAAATCAGGATGAATGATAGATAAACAGGTTGCCTGAAGGAGCTCAGTGACTATCACTAGATTACATTTTAGCACTCTCCTCTTATATTCTGTTTCTGAGGTTGCTTCCAGACAACACGTTTATTGAGCATTTCTTCTTATTTGTTTGTGGGGAGGTTAGGCAACGTTGTGTCAAGCAGGTGCTGTCCCAAACTTTCCAGTGCAGTTCTCTATCAGTTTCCTTATCATAAAACGTCCCATCTTTGAGGGGAAGCAGGTTTTTTGTTCAAGAGCTGCAAAATCCCACCACCAAACAGCAACTGTCTAGAAGAGCCCTGAATTACAAATTCAGAGACGCACAACACTGTTTATATTAATTAGATCTTCCTTTATGCATTATTTAAAAAACCCAGTGGTTTCTTTTAGTAACCCCCACTCATTTCCTTTTTAGTCATTATGAATCTGTTTACATTGTCCTGCATGCTGACAAGCGAACACACAATGCCTTCATGACTTGGGCTTAGGTCAGTTAAATGCTGCCTCTGCTTTAGCATAAGCAATGTGCACAGCATCTTCCATTAACAGGGTCAGTGATTTAGTATATTCGGGAAGTTATATTTCCCAAAGTAAACAGAAATGAGCCTACTGTCTTTACAGGCCTGTCTTGAATTTTAAAATCCCAATGCACGCAAGGTAAGAAAAGCCCTTTAATGGTGAAACAACAACAATAAAACACATCGCTTATATTAAATTTTAGCAGTTTTGTCAAAATGGTAATCAGATGCTCCCTTTTGCAAACAGATTGCTGCATTGCAGTTCGGAGTTTTCTCATTAAATTCACCGATGAATCAGCAGCCGAAGCAATCTGTGGCTTCTCTGACCCATAATGCCCTGCCCCTCACTCCTTTCTGTTTACTGGTGAAAGCAAGTCTGGACTGGGGTCGGCAGTGGGTAAAGGGAAATGTGTGTGGGGAAAACCACAGCTTCCTTATCTCCCAATTCAGCTTCTAATTTAAAGGTATATGGGAAATCTCTGCACGAACTTTGTGCTTCATCCGTGCCATAGCTGCCTTAAAAGTTTTTGCTATAAAGCAAACCACCTATACTCTTTCCAGAAAGTGAAGTGCTTCTGAAAAGGCACACACCACATAGCCTCATACTAGCTGTATTGCACATCCACACCACAAAACAAAGGGCAACAGTTATAATAACATCTGCCAAAAAATACTCTGACCACACAGTTGTTTTGTGCCAGGCATAAAGACACAAGTACAAAAACTGCCCTATATGAAAAGTTGACAGTAAGGCAAAGTAACAGAAAATAGTACTCCCAGCACAATATTTAAAATACAGTACACTAAAAATTTACATACATGGTAGTATTTACAACAATCAATCTAGATTGTTTGGAGCTCTGTTGTTTGGAACAACAAAAGACACACATTAGCAGTAATTATTATTGCAGTCAGTATTATGCATATCTAAATCTATGGGTTTATCCACACTCACATTTCCTCCGCTCTTTGCAGGCACAGGTCTGTATTTTAAATGTCCATGTCTGAATGCCTTTCCAGCTCCCTCAACCTCCCCCCACCCCCGCTGGAGCTTTCCCTGTGAAAGCCAGCTCTTTAAAGTTCAATTGGAGCAAAGAGCAATATGCGGAAAACCCAAGTTGACATTTGCTCCTATTTGGTGCCAAAGAATGGGTTTTTGCAGGGAAAGATTGTTACAAAAACAAACACATGTCTGTCCTAGGGGAGCTCTAGATCTTTTCAATTGCATTTACAACATAATACTGTTAAAATAATGTTAATATTAAAAGAAAGATGTCAAGGACTGCATTCTAGGTAGATATTTAATATTCAATTTGCATTTTACTTTATGGGCTCCTCAAGTGGGCCAGAGAGACGTATGTAGCAGTCAGGTTCCTGACGCAGAACAAAAGCCAAACCACACAATGAGGCAATACTGTTGTTGGGAGTGTTGCTTTTCAAGTTACAGAGAACTCTCTTTCAGGTACAAATGCCTGCACACACCCACACAAATTCAAAGGCATTACACACCAAAGCTAATGATAAGTTGCTAATGCTAAAACCAGTTTAAAATTATTTAAACCAATGAAATAGGAAAATAGGAACAATGTTCACTAGATAACAGCATCTTGAATTTTCCTCCTTCAGGAAGCCTGTGGATACTCTGTGCTCTTGTTGTAGGGTTCACATTACGTAAACCACCAGAAAAAAGGTAGCAGAAAACTTCAAAAAAGATGTGATTTTAAAAAAATTATTATTGTAATGAGCAGCGGAGTGGGGTCAATTTTTGAGATCAGAGCGCCTGTACTTTAAAAGAAGCACCCTCTTTCTACAGCCAGACCTCACAGTGTTTCAAAATTATTATTTTGTTGCATCTCTGAGGCTTTTCAATCTACGAAGCATTTTACAGCTTTGCTGTTGTTTTTTATGCAATTTAGCATCACCCTACCATGTGTTACTCTGGAAGAAAACTTTGTAAATTATTGTAGCTTTTTTTGTTGTTTAGTTGTGTCCGACTCTTCGTAACTGCATGGACCAGAGCACGCCAGGCACTCCTGTCTTCCACTGCCTCCCGCAGTTTGGTCAAACTCATGTTTGTAGCTTCGAGAACACTGTCCAACCATCTCGTTCTCTGTCGTCCCCTTCTCCTTGTGCCCTCCATCTTTCCCAGCATTTCCCAGGTTTGATCTTCTTGCAGTCCATGGGACTCTCAAGAGTCTCCTCCAGCACCATCATTCAAAAGCATCAATTCTTCGGCGATCAGCCTTCTTTATGGTCCAGCTCTCCCTTCCATACATCACTACTGGGAAAACCATGGCTTTAACTATACGGACCTTAGCTTTTTTTTTACTAGGGTGTAAAATGTGATTGGGTCCCTGAGCGGTCTACATGGGTGTATATGCCACAACAAGCATGTTGTGGGCAAGGTAAATGATCTAGGCTTGTGGGTGAGCAGTGAGGTAACCACATTTGCTGATGACACCGAATCGCTCACAGAGCGGTTAAAACAAAAAGGAATTGTGGGCTGCTCCGAAAAGGATCTCTCCAAACAGGGTGAATAGACAGTAAAATGGAAATGCATGATGTAAACAAGTGCAAACTGATGCACGTTTTTTTTTGGGGGGGGGAGATCCTAACTTAAAATATATGCAAACAGAATTTGAACTAGGAATGACTGACCAGGAAGCAGACCTTAGAATCACAGAGGCTAGCTCAATTAAGATGCTGACCCATGCTAGGAAATTTGCCTTTTTCACAAAATCTTGAGGAAAGGGATTGAAAATAGAACTGCCAATATTGCAGAGCTGAAAGAAGTTCAGGAGGACACAGAAAACGACCAAGGGGATGAAATAATCCCCTTGCAGCTTTTAGTAAGAGGAGATATGATAGAAGGGTGTGAAATTATGTATGGTGTGTCAATAACAGGGAAACATGGGCGTAGTCAGGATTTTTGTTAGAGAAGGCTTGGTGGACTTTTGTTAGGGCGCGCTGAACCGAAGTGATTGGTCAGTTAGTTAAGTATTTCTATTGTTTTACTTTCCATTCTATTTATTTTCTATTTCCGTTCTATTTGTTTTATTTCCATGCTTAAGGAAATCAGCCCTGAGTGCTCACTGGAAGGACAGATCCTGAAGCTGAGGCTCCAGTACTTTGGCCACCTCATGAGAAGAGAAGACTCCCTGGAAAAGACCCTGATGTTGGGAAAGATGGAGGGCACAAGGAGAAGGGGACGACAGAGGACGAGATGGTTGGACAGTGTTCTCGAAGCTACCAGCATGAGTTTGACCAAACTGCGGGAGGCAGTGGAAGACAGAAGTGCCTGGCATGCTCTGATCCATGGGGTCACAGAAGAGTCGGACAGGACTAAACAACAACAACAACTGTTTTACTTGATCTAGCTACACCCGGCTACACCCATGTAGGGAAACTGTTTATACCTTTTTTCACAATGCTAGAGTACAGGGGCAAACATGGGAGCTGAATGTTGAAAGAGTCAGTGTTTTATTTTATATCTGTATTATTATTGTCTGTATTGCATTAGGGTAAAGTAACTGCCTTTTGGTTCCAGAGGGTACAGCTACTATTGGTTCATTTAAGCTGCTGTATTTGGATCCTCTGTCTTATTGGTTTCCTCCAAAAGGCAGGACTGTGATTGCCTGATATTGTTCCCTCCAAAATGTATCCTTTCTAGCTTGTTCCCTGTCCCTATAAATGTAGCTCTCCCCTCCTCAAGTCTCAGTCTTGTTTGCTTTAATAAAGAAGTGTTATAAAGAAGCGTTACTAGAGAACTGTCTCCAGCATATTATGTCAAGAGAGCTAAAATCACAAACCCCACGTCACAACAGTCAGGACATGAAATTCACTACCCCAAGCTGAAGTGATGGGCAACAACTTGTATGGCTTTAAAAGAGTAACAGACAAATTCACAGAGGATATAAATGGCTACCAGTCATGACGACCTCGGTCAAAGGTAGTATGCCTCTGTATGCTTGTTGCTGGGAATCACAAGTGCACTGCGGCACTTATTTCTGCACGATTTCAGCAGGGCCTACCACTGTTTTGGTGGGGTCCTCAGCCCTAGAAGATGGTGTGAAATAAATGCATGTAAGCAAGCATCTAAATGCATTCTTTAATCAATGCTGTTTCATTCCCTTAATAAAATGAAAGCTAGCTTTTTATCCCAGGATTTTTATACTTCTTGTCAGCACAGTGGAAGTTAGGACCAAGTTTACTTCTTATTGAGAAATTGAACAGAATTTTGCTTGGATGTTTCCCCTTAAATACGCATAAATAAAAATGCTTCCTGGGTGTTGTGTTTTTTGTTTAAAAAAAGCTAGGAACTCTGGGCAGGGGCTGGAATATTCTGAAGGAGCTCTCCATAGCCAAAGCCCCGAGTCCTGAGGACAGAGTAAGCTATGCCTACAGGTTGGTTAAATATGCAATTTATAGAATCTCAGCTCACACACATGCTTCACGTTGAAGTGATCAATTAATACACGCCCCTTTTCAAAAAACTGGAGCGATAGTAATGCCCACAGCTGGTCGGAACTTCAATTCTTCATTAATGTGCTGGAAAGACCCAACTCATGCAAACCCCCCCCCCCCCAAAAAAGCGAAGCAGAAGAAGATGAAATGAGCTGCCAAAAAAAAAAAAAAAGCTTTACTCTCGTATATGTGGGTAAGACCAGTGTTTTGCAATGAGTAGGGGTGAGAAAGAAAAATAAGTGAAAACACTCCCAGTGAAGGGGAGATAACAAGAGCGTCTTGCCTTACCACTGGTGAGAATCATCATTCTGCCGTCATGATTCATGAAAGGAAATGAAGCAGACAGGTCACTCCTTCCTGTGGAATATTGCAACACATGCCTTGAAGGCATGTGCAAGAATATTATTTACTCTATTTATCAGATGCACTCTCTCCATATGGGAGGCTCAAGGAGGCACATATGTTCTTCAGGAAGCCCGTTGCTACTCTAGGCTCTTTAGTTTTTGTGTAAACACACCTCCATTTTGCAATGAGAGCTAGTGCGGCAACTCTACTGCCTCAAGGTCAATCGTTAAAGGGAGACTCCCAGCATCTGGGATCCAGCGTTATTGTGGCCTTTTACTAGGAGGACCTCCAAAAAGAGGATTTCATGCCCAAACTTAAAACCACCTGCATGGCAGAAGATAGGCAGGTTTCCTCCCTGAATGCTTTCCCCTGCTATTTTAACATTCAAAGCCACCAAGAAAAGCAGCAGAAAATTTGTAAGTGCGAAGTCAACCTGGAACTTGACCGGAGAAATTGTGGGTGTACCATGGGTGTAGCCAGGATTTTTGTTAGTGGGGGGCAGAACCTCAGTTAGCTATGTATTTTTGTTGATGGGGGGGCAGCTGCCCCTCCCTGCCCGCTCTTGGCTACGCCCATGCAGCCAAGTGATGGCTTTGTATTACTTCTGTGGGCTTTGACCAAGGATTCTGTGCTCTACGTGTTTCCATATCCTCATTTTGTGGTTCCTACGTTATGTGAATTAATAAATAAGAAACACGAAAGCACTTTAAATAGTGCTTTCAGGGTTCAAAGTGTACTTTATCAGTGTATTCCTGATAACCAGGCCACCTAGCGCTGTTTGTCCCACATTGTAGATGTAGGGCAGAGACTGAGAGATAGTGGCTTGACTGAGGCCCTTCAAGGATCTTGCCGGCATGAGACCTGGTGACCTCTCACATCCCATGCTGCAATATATATACGTATTTTTCGCTCTATAAGACGCACCAGACCACAAGACGCACCTAGTTTTTGGAGGAGGAAAACAAGAAAAAATAATATTCTGAATCTCAGAAGCCAGAACAGCAAGAGGGATCGCTGCGCAGTGAAAGCAGCAAACCCTCTTGCTGTTCTGGCTTCTGGGATAGCTGCGCAGCCTGCATTCACTCCATAAGACGCACACACATTTCCCCTTACTTTTTAGGAGGGAAAAAGTGAGTCTTATAGAGCAAAAAATACGGTATATCCTAACTTCCTGATGCATTCCATCCTCTTCAGCAAGCCCGAACCACACTTTCTCATAAATTACCTTTCTGAGAAAATTTCAGAAATGTTTCTTGTTCCCACTTCCCTTGAAAAAGATAACCACTTAGCAGAATTTTCTCCCAATATCCCCCACCATTTATTTTAATTTATTTTTGTAGCAGCTTCCAATTTCCTCCCACAATGCCCTGGAATGATGCTAGCACAGGGAATTGTGGAGGATGCAAAAGGGTGGCCAGGTTACCTACAGATTTACAGGTGTAAAACAAAACAAGGGAAAAAAGAAAGCAGCTATGCTACTACTTATACTCATGGTGAGCTGCACCCTGACAAATTGTTATAAAATTTCTCCTCCTGCTGGAGAAATTGTCCCCCTGGTTGTTTTTTTAGGATGGGAATTTTGAGGACATGTGTGTATAAAGAGAAGAGAATTGACCAAGCTTTGACTTTAGCCAACCTTGGCTCCCAAAGGTTCAAAATCCCCTGCCTGAACTTTGTCCCTAAAAGAACCCCAGGAGCTCAAGACCTTTGAGTTCTAGCAATGAAGAAAACATGCCGTACCAGACATCGTGGGCACCGCCCAGAACTAACGCTCTGTTTACACAGCTTAGGAGGCAGGATAATTGCAAGGTCAAAATCACATGACGAAGCTGATATTTTATGGCACTCCGCTAACAGTTAGCACTTCTCAAAAACATTCATCTACAATACAGCAAATCCTGAACTAAAGCTCCTTAATTATAGTGAGAATAGACTTAGGAACGTGGGCATGAATGGAACGAGACTGTCGGCAAACATGCCATAAAAGCAGAAGTCGCAATGATTCCCCGTTCCACACACAATGCAAATGACAGTGATCTATCTCACGCCTCCATTCCATTCATGAGGATGGATTGCTATGATTTGACTTATAAAACAGTACATGTATTTTTTATCAAATTAGACTGTGGGTTGAACAATAGGCTTGATTGGGGGGTAAGTTAAGATGGGGGAAACTCTTCTTAATTGTGTTCATACACTGAAGATCAATACAACTTAACAAAACAAAACAAAAACAAAAAACCAACCCCAAAACCCAACAGGCTTGAAGACCCATTTCCTTCCAAGGAAAGAAATTACCTTGCAAAGCCTGCATTACTTAGACTTAAGCATGTTGGTTATATGAGGCTGGTTATCCCACAAATAGTGCAGCAAAGTTATGAACACGTAATATATTCATAAAGAAGAGAAGGGCTCAGTTCAGACATCATGTCAAAGCATACTTAAGAAACCTTAACAGCACTTGGCATGATTTAGTCTAGGACTGACCAGCAAACTATAAAGCTAAGTACAGAAACTACATGAGGTGACAGCAGACAAGCAGTTTTATACCATGGTTTTTTAGTTGTACAATTCAAAGTTCAACGGTTCTACTATGGTTGTAAACAATGATGCCTGAATTGAGCCAATATCTTAAGAACATAGGAAGCAGCCTTAAACCAGACCAGGTTATTTATCTTCCCAGAATTGTCTGTGTTGACTGGCAGCAGCTGAGTCACTGAGTTATGATTCCCTTCCTTGTCCTTTTGTTCAATAATTTTAAGAGGCAACAGAAATGGCAGTCTTCGGAATAAAAATGTATTACCAAATATGATAGCATTTCTCAGTGTGTGAATTTTGAGTTGTTCTCTCCCTGGCTTCCATGTTACATTCTGCCCAAAGGACAAAGGTAAATAAACAAACCAAAAAAATAAAATAAACTGGAATGCTTATGCGAAGGAAAGTTTGTTTATACTGTACACCCCCTTTCTTAAATTACTCCACTCAATAGTGGGTTCACAAGTTACATACTCAACTACTTACAACTACTACAGAACCAGCAACAACACTATAGTGTAATTACAGCAGTAAACAGAAAAAATGGGGTTTTTTGGACCAATCCAGCAAAACACCAGCAGAATTCAGCTCCAACAAAAACTCAAATGAATCAAGATGCAAGCTTTAATAGGTGCAATAAGAATTCACAACTTAATTCACAATTTAATTCACAACTGGTGAATTAAAACCTCCCAGCAGTGGTGTAGCGTGGGGGGGTGCAGGGGGGGCCGGCCGCACCGGCCGCAACATCTGGGGGTTAGGGTTAGGGGGCGCAAATTACTTGCCTTGCCCCGGGTGCTGACAACCCACGCTACGCCACTGCCTCCCAGTGCAATCAGATGTTTTAAAAAAAGTTTTTTGACCCTATGAAGATGCAGTTTTCTACAAAAGAGGCCTACCTATCAATGCACGTCTGGGTGAAGTACTTCCAGATACTATACTTGTCCTGTGATCATAGTGCTTTGTCGGATAGCTGGCATGTTGACAATCCCATGTATGAGATACCTACAATCCAGGCATTAACTAACACTTGCTGTTAGTGCAAACTATCAGCGTGCCTCTTTCAAGAAAAACCATGAAAACCCCGTGCAATCCCTCAAAGAACAAACTGGAAATGAAAATTAAAAATTTAACATAGATACAAGCTGCTCCCCGAGATGTGCTAGTGAAAACCTGGCATAAATATATGCACGCAGCCGCTTTTATAACTCCAACAGCCTAAAACGTAACAGAATTTAAAACTTAAGCAGCAGCTCTCTAACATGATTCCTTTATTAATAACACCCCCTACAGACTTTTGGCTGGAACTGTTTCTACTAAGACAAAGAAGCATCTGGTGCAACAAATTTTGTTTCTTTGCTGCTGTCTATATATTGAAAGCCATTGGCTGACAGTGTTGATGGCAGATTAGGCAGAAAGGTTTTTAACCAGGGAAGGGAAACTGCAGTATCTTTCAGGTGAGACATGCCCAATTCTTGCACCCAATTCCTGCCTCCAAAATACCTTTCAAATGTAGATAAACCATTTACAGAGCTTATCTACATTTTAGGGATAGGGCGTGGGAGGTTCATTTCAGTCCTAAGAAAGTAGAATGTAAGAGTTCAAACTCTGAAAGTGGCCCCAAAAGAAGGGATGATGGGATACACATGTTGCAAGTGGGGAAAACATTGTGCATTTCAAATGTTGCTTTTAAAATCTGACTCTCCACTCCCTCCCCTGCCCCTTTTCTATGTGGCTGGGGTAAGTCCTGTGTTGAAACGCACACCACTGTCTGTTGCCACCGTATAATTCAGCCCAATATAAAAAGATCTCCGATGGGCCAGCAAAGTATTGTTGTGGGTTTGCTGGGGCGGGGGAGGGGCAGATCCCCCTAAATTCCTGGGTCCATTCAAAGTTAGAACTGATCAAGGTTTGGGGATTTAAGGCTAGTGTGAGAAAGACTGAACCCCTGGATTTAGCATGTTAAAATGCTACCTAGGCTGGCTTCCTGTGTCCTGGAAATCACCCATGAAGATGGATCATTAGGGAGACAATGAAGGCAAATGCAAGTGGAGCTCCTTCCCTCAACAGTCAGTTAGTTAGAAAGACAAAAAGGGAGAGTTAAGGGTGGAATTTGGCAGAACTGGCAGTAGGGGATGGTTTAAGCAAGAGGAAAATTAGTGGCTTTTTTTTTTTTTTTTTTGCAAGCAGTTTGGTAAGGAGGAAGGGGGGGGGGTGAGAGCAGAAAGTGGGCTGGCAGCTTTGGCTCCAACATGGCAGCTACGAGGGAAAGAGAGCTCTTCACAGTCAGCTCAGATATGTGCAAATAAACCATATATCGTAAAGACACCACAGTCTCTGCTGTGCCTTATTCCCAAAAAGGAATCACAGGCCCTGAGTTGAAGCATGCCTGCAACCTCTGGAATCTCATTGAGATTGCGGTGGTGTGTAAGAGTATCATAGGAAGCTGCTTTATACCAAGGCAGACCAGTTGGCCCTCCTCGTCCCACATGGAGATCCCAGGGGTTCAACCTGGGGTTTTCTGCATACTGGCAACCCACAATTTGCGTGTGTGGGGGGGTACGTTCTGGGTGTGCAATGGTGTGCTATTGAAACACCCCATTCCACCCTTTAGTGATGTCTTTTATGATGTTTCTGGGTCACTTCTGGGTTCGGCGCTGTGTATGATTGCCCATATCGGCTCCCTGCCACTGACCTACAGCCCTTCCATTTATCACCATCCTGTTCCTAAAGGTAAAGGTAAAGGGACCCCTGACCATTAAGTCCAGTTGTGGCCGGCTCTGGGGTTGCGGCGCTCATCTCGCTTTACTGGCCGAGGGTACAGCTTCCAGGTCATGTGGCCAGCATGACTAAACCACTTCTGGCGAACCAGAGCAGCGCACGGAAATGCCGTTTACCTTCCCGCTGTAGTGGTAGCTATTTATCTACTTGCACTTTGACATGCTTTCGAATTGCTAGGTTGGCACTGCAGAGAAGGCCTGTTCTTGTGTTGCCACCCTCTGGACCTTTCGAGGAGGAGGCACACGAAGAAGGGCCTTGGAAGATGATATCAGGGTCCGGGTAGGTCTTAACATGCCTGGCATCCAACAGCCTTGTTTACCTGAGCCCAAGCCAGAGATCAAAACCTATAAATGGACCTAACATTTCAGGAGTATTATTATTTATTATTATGATGATTATTATGATTATTATTAAGCAAAACTACCATTTTAGTAATTTAGGTAATTAATCAATTAGCAAAAGGATTCTAGAATTCTGGTCTTAAACGAGCTAAGTAGCATTTGAAAAGACACAGCTGAGCCTGACCACAGATGCTGTACATTTTACACATTGCTACAAAAATGAAGCAAGATTTCAGGTTTTGCCAAAATTTACAGACAAAAGGTTTCAGGTTTGTTGTGCGCTGGGAATTTCTCCGCGGGGGCCGGAGGACCCGAGAGGCACCAAATGAGTCAATGTGATTTCTGCGGCAAATCAGATAGTAACTTTTTCATTCTTTCTTAATCTACTTGCAGGACAAGCTACTGCCGGGGGTTGGGGATGCTGAGAGACAAACAACTTCACAAATTTGAGCACATGTGATAGCTACAATTTTACAGAAATGCAGGGGAGAGAATCGGTGGCAGTTAGTAAAATGAGGGCATATTAAGTCTGGAGCACATTTCATGCGACTGTTTTAAGTCAGAAGCTCCCTTTTCTCTTCTCTTTTTGGAGCATCGTCTCAGGTCAGGGCCCTCCAGTTTTGTGTGAGTGCATTCTGCAACATGTTATTAACAAAGTAATAATGCACCAGTGGTATAGTATGGGGGACTGGGGGGTCAGTGGCCCCGGGGTGCATTTTTTTTGAGGGGGTGCGACCTCATCGGAGCCTGAATCAGCCCAACACCGCCAGCCGCAGCTCCACTCCTGGGTCAAGCCTGAAATTCTGCTGCACAACCAGGTAAAATTCACCATTTAGTTGATTTTTTCAGTGAAAAATCTAACCAACAAATGGTACAGTGCAAGGGTTGGATTTAGACTTAAAACTGCTGTAATCCTAACTACCCTTATCTGGGAATAAGCTCTACTGAATCCAGTAGAATTTATTTCTGAGAAGACATGGTTAGGACTGTCTTGTTAGCCCTACAAGATCCATGACCCATAAACTTTAAGTCACACAGATTTCAGAGGGTCTGCTTATTGTTGTTGTTTGTTTGAACTTATATTTAAGTAATGCTCCTCTCCCATAATGTTATGACAACTTTCTCTGCTGAAAGCCCATTTTTTAAATTTTGAAATATGCCAATTCTACCAGTTTAACAAAAACAGCCGGCCCTTATCACTTGTGGATCTTATCTGGCACCTAGCTCTTGCCTGCAACCTTTTCCTTGGGTAGTGCTTCAAGAACTTTCAAGTGGTAAAAGCTTTTGATGCTTCCCACAGCTGTAGCTTCAAGCCTGGTGCAATGGCTCATCGGTTTTTACTGTTTGGGTAGGGAAGGAACACTGCCATGTTTTGCTTTTCTACAGAAGCTATAAATGAACGGACCAGTTGGTTACAGAGTGCCTAACCTCACCACTTGGCTTTTTGTCACATTGCGTAACTCAGAGTTCCCACCACCTGTGGATTAACTTTGAAGATTTCTTTTTTTAAAAAAACAACAACAACTGAGTTGACTCAGGCAAGGATGGAGAGGAGGAACCCGGCCTTCTCAGTCAACCCCAGCAATATAATAAATCCCAGGTCCCATTAACATAGCAAGTTGGTGATTCTTGGCATGACTAATTCAAATTCCTGAAGCCCCAAAAGCAGGGCTTAAATATTCAAGAACAGCCTTACTGAGATCACAAGAACTGGATCATGTCAAAGGCCCATGTAGTGCAACATCCTGTACTCACAGTGACAAAACCAGAGGCCTTTGGGCATAGGCACCAACTCAAGGGGGCTGGGGCCCATTGGGACCCCCCAATAATTTTCTTCTGGGGGCAGAATCCCCTCAATATTTCCTCCCCCCACCCACCTGTCTTCCACGGTCTGCTGCCTCCCCTGGGGGCTGTCAGTGCCCTCTGTTTCCGGCTTGTTTCCAGGAGGAACAAGGGGGGATGTCTGCCCCCCGTCTGGCTAGCCATCTCTCCTTCCTGTGCTTCCTCCCTCTGTGTAGCTTGGCATGGAGCAGCTCAGCTCCAGGTAGAGCTTGGCATGGACCGGCGAGCCAACGGAGGTGGCGCCTTCCTGCGGCAGGGACAGCGGCCCCCTCTGGGATAACTCCCAAACTACCACAGTGGCAGCCTGGGCACCACTGAGCACTCTTGAGAGAGCACACTGAGAGCCAGTGTGGTGTAGTGGTGAAGAGCAGTAGACTTGTAATCTGGGGAACCGGGTTCGAGTCTCTGCTCCTCCACATGCAGCTGCTGGGTGACCTTGGGCCAGTCACACTTCTCTGAAGTCTCTCAGCCCCACTCACCTCACAGAGTGTTTGTTGTGGGGGAAGAAGGGAAAGGAGAATGTGAGCCGCTTTGAGACTCCTTCAGGTAGTGATAAAGTGGGATATCAAATGCAAACTCTTTTCTTCTTCTTCTTCCTGGCCAGTGGGCTTTGGGCGTAGGAGAGGCAGGCACCTGGATGGCGAGAGGCATGTGACAGAAGGCCTGCACTCATTGTGCCTTCCTGAGGGCATGCCAGACCAGTCCCGAGCTCAGAGGGAGCGTGATGTGGCCCCCTCAAAAAATATTTTGTTCAAGTTGGCGCCACAGCCTCTGGAAAGCCCACAAGAAGGATTTGCGTACAACAGTGCTCTCCCTGATTGTGATTCCCAGAAACTGGATTTTCAGAGGCCTCCAACACAGCCACTGTGAGTAGTAGACTTCAATAGCCTTGTCCTCCCTTAATATGTCTAACCCTCTTTTAAATCCACCCAAGTTGGGGGCCATCACTACATCTTGTGGTCCATTTACAAATGCTAAAATGGTGCTGTGGGGAACTGGTCTATCTACAAATGCTAAAATGGCGCTATTACTCAGGACCGCATAATACAAAATGCCAATGGGGGGGGGGAGTGGAGCCCTCTAGGACAGTGCTTCCCAAACTTGGGTCTCCAGCTGTTTTTGGACTACAATTCCCATCATCCCTAGCTGGCAGGACCAGTGGTCAGGGATGATGGGAATTGTAGTCCGAAACCAGCTGGAGACCCAGTTCTGGGAAACTCTGCTTTAGGTAGTCACAAGCATTTACTCATACAACCCAGGTCTCTTCTACTTTTGTCATTTATTTTCATTCCAGCAGCAACTCTTTATCTACAGCCTGAAATTGAAAATCCAGGAAAAGTTCAGCTGTTTCCCCCCCCCCCCAACTGGTCTATATTTCTGACTTCTTGCTGCCTAAGGGCACGTTCATTGGCCTCAACTGATTTATGAGAACATTGCTGCAAGATAAATCAAGATGTAGTATACAAAAGACCATTCATGGACCTATTCAAGTACTGCACAGAAAGAGATGCCTTCAGTGACCTAGCTTCAATGTTAAAATGCCCATATAGGGAAGTAAGATCCACTCTCAGTATAAAGGAACACAGCGGTAGCCAATGTGGGTGCTCTCCAGATTCTGCCAGGCTACAGTTTCCATTATCCCTGACCAACAACATTTCTGCTGGTTGAGCCTGCTGGTACTTGGAGGAAACAAACATTTGGAAGGCACTAAGCTGACTACCCCACCCACTCTCATGGACAAGGAGGGCGACAACAGGAAAATGTTATAGTAACACATTCACTCAAAGACTTCCTGATGTCTTACAGGAATCTGTGTGGAATTTCCTGCTCCACGGTGACGCCTACGCAGCTGAAATGACAACTACAGCCAGCCACCTGACCTCTTGAATCCCCAGAGGCTCAGGCCGATTCCAGATGACCTGTTTGTCGAGCGTTCATCCTCATTTGTTTGCACAAACTTTGCGCAGAGTTTAGATAATGCCAGCTGTTTATCAATTTGTTTTCAGGGCAGATTCTAGGCCATTACATCAAGCAACTGTTATCTCAAACTGTCCTGTCACTTTCCTTACTGTAAAAAATCAATGGGTTTGTTGTTGTACAAGAGCTCTGTTCAGCTTTAATTGCACAACCTACATTTGCAAGTTTGTGATTGAATCCTGCCCCAAAACAGTGACAGCCTGGGAGTCCCCATATACTTAAAGTTGTCAACTCCTGACCTAAAGGAGACCCACATTCATTAAAACCCTATGCTATTATTTCTAAAATAATAGATTAATCGCTACTCAATCTCCAAACTGGAGAAAGTGCACACTATTTAAAATGATGTTGGACTGAAAATAAGTGGCATTAGTAACAAAGTTAATAAGAATATGCAAAAATGAATTGATAATGGATGAAATTATAGAGTTATAATATGTTAAGATATAGAGTTAAGATAAATGAAAAAGGGTAAGGATTTGCTGATTTGATTATGTAAATGGGAATACAAAAAAATTCTTTTTTATATATTCGGTTTTTGTATTTTGTATTTTTATTTTTTATGTATTTTTGTATGTTTTCTTTTTATCTTTTTCTTTTCATATGTCTTTTTTTCCCTTTGTATTTTGTAAATCTATGTCTCTGTAAAATCTCAATAAATATTCTATAAAAAAGAAAGAAAGTGCACACTATTTCACATGATCATGTTACCGTGGGGTACCTTGGAAGAAGGATGGAATATAAATTTAACAAATACAATTTAACATATGAATTAAAACGTGTATGACTGTGTTTTATTAGGCTGTTTTAGGATGGCTAAGGAAAAGAAACCATTGCATATTTAACTTAAGGAATTGACTGCCACAAGATGTGATGAATGGCGACTAGCTTAATGACTTTGTTCTACTGCTGCTACAAAACAAAACACTACAACCTCATTCCTGGTAGCCAGGGAGCTCAAGTACAAAATTTCAGATGGAACCAAGTTTTTTTCTCAGCAGCCAAAAAGCGGAGAAGATCATTAACTCATTACGATGATTTTGACCTATAACAGCTGCCGCATTTCTGTCCAAGATAAATAATCCATCATGAAGCAAAGGTGTATGCTACAAAAACAAAAAAAACCTCTCTCTCTCTCTCACACACACACACACACACACAAAACCCCCCTTTATTCTTGGCTTCTAAACTCTTCGCACTTGAAGTAGCAAAATTTATTTGAGTCTGCTGCAATTTAGGCTGTTGGCAGAATTAAAAATCATGAAAGAGCAGAAGAGCAGGACGTTTCTATGAAGACCTTAAAATAAGAATGCTTGATATTCCAAAAGATGTTTATTTTGATGCACCAAAGCTTCACTCTGCCTACACTTCCATGACACACCCAATTTCAGACCATTTATTTTCTTATTCGCTCACTCGCACCATTTATTTTCTGCACCTTCAGTATCTAAAACTAAAGCAGAACAGCAGTAGAAACCGACAAGAAAGAATGGCAACAGCAGTCTCAACATTAAAAAGTAAATTCAAAGTTTCTAAAAGTTCTTTAAAAGCCTGTGATTTCTCTAAAATCTTTGCAGGTGAACCTCCCCAACATAAGGAGCCACCACCAAAAAGGCTCTGAATCTAACCATCCCATCACGTATGAAATGTACACAGAAAGAACTGTGCAGGTCTCAAAGAGAGAGAGAGAGATAACCATAGAATTGTGGACTTTGAGCCAAGTGAGTGATCCAGAACATCTGATGCTGCATTGCCACAATGAAGATAAACAGATACGAGCCTGTAAGAAACTTGGATCGGAGGTCCTCATATAAATAAATATTTGGTGCTTTTTTACAAAAGAAAGAAAGAAAGAAAGAAAGAAAGAAAGAGAATTATTAAATGATCACAAATGCCATCATCATTACCACTGATTTGTATACCGCTTTCCCATAGTAAGCCACGCTCAAGGTGGCTCACAACAGAAAAAAATACGTAATTCACAAGTTACACAACATAACAATTATTTAATCATTAAGTAAGCGAAAGCACCTCCTTCATTAAATTAAACAGCCCTTTAATAATTAATAATATAAGAACTAACAGCAGAATACAAAACAGCAAAAACAGCACAGCATCAAAATTAAATCTTGTCCCAAACAGAAGCCCTTAATTCCTGCCCCACTTTGATGGTCTCTAGGCATCCTGAGTAGCCTATTTTTCTGGACTTGTGGATAAGATGGTCTCTAGCAGTAGCTTTTGTAGCAGAAATCTGTGGGGACCAGGCCCTTCCAGGCCAGATGGAAAAAGGCCAACAAAGCAGGCAGGAGGTTCTGCAGGACCCACAGTCAAGATGGCCATGCAAGTGTTACTAGAGATTATATATACAGTGGTACCTCTGTGTGTGTGTGTGTGTGTGTGTGTGTGTGTGTGCCGATTCCTAACAAATGCACTAAAAGAAACATCTCCCCAAGCTAAAGTAGGTCAGTAAGTGTTTATTAAGGAAAAATTAACACCAGAATGCTGATAATTTTCATGAGCACTTAAGAAATTCACAAACTAATGTAGAAATGTGAAGAACTGAGTTTAAGACTGGATAGAAGAGGGAGAGACCAGAGTCAGATGCAGGCAAGAGTGGTTTTCCTCAGGGTGTGAGATTTTGGAAATTGTTTGACGTGTTTTAAACTGTCTTTGTTTTGTTAGTTTAATGTGTTAGTGTTATGTAGTGTTTTTGTATTGTATTGTATTGTTCATTTTTTTTGGTAGTGTTTAAATTGTTGGAAAAGTAATAAATATTATTTTCCAAAAAAAAAAGAGATTGAGGAAAATGGAAGCTCTTCCAGGTAGGATCTGGAAGGATTAAAATATCTGTATGTGGATTGAAGATTAAGATAAAACAGTGATAGAGGGAGATATATTTATTTCTATATAATTTTGTATTTTATTAGGATTATTGTTGTTGTTTTATTTTATCTCTTTCTTGTTTTCTTTCATTTTTTAGTTTTATTATTGTTTTTAGGATACATTGAAAACTCTTAATAAAATTGATTTGAAAAATGAAAATAGGAAAAATTAAAAACTAAGAGAAACCAAAACTGATAGATTCACTCACAGTTCAAACGGCCCCCTTTTAAATCCCTAGCTAAAAATAAAAAACAATTGATTTCAAAATGATTCCAATTTCACATAAGCAGATTTTATTGGTACTGTATTCCAAAACGTAGTGGGAAACAAAACAAAAAAAGCAGGGTGCACAGGCTCCATAATGCTAAAGAAAAACAGAAGCCAAGATGTACCAAGGTGAAATGGTGGATTTATACTAAATAATGGAAAGGGTCCAATGTACCTAGGAAGCAAGGTTGTTTTTTCCCCTCCAAAAGAAAATCACAAATAAGAAAAAAAACTAAAACAAATAGTTTGCACTATGAAAGTGTGCAGACTTGGAAAAAATCCCCCCTCTTTTTTCTTATTGTTGTAGCGTAACAACCATTACTAAGACCTCAAAGGTACAGTAGCAGGGTATTACGTCATACCATATGCAAAGCAAACCATCAATGATAAGAGGAATAAATAGCAACATGGAGCAGAATAATAAACTCTTCAGGTAAAATTTATGCCTGGGGCCAAGTAGACCCTGCAATCCCTTTATTTATTTATTTTTGTACATGAACAAATAAGCAGATTTAAAAAACAAGGGAAAGCTTCAAGTGATCTTGAAGTGGCAGAATCACTTTTAGGGGACACACACACACACACACACACACACACACACACACACAGCTACAATTTTCTCTACCCTATTTTAAGAAGCTGCTGGTGACAGAATGGAACCCAGTTATCTGATACATTTGGTTGTTTCACTTTCCAATTCATTTCAATAGGGGTAATTCAGACCACTGATAGTGGAACTGAATCGCAATTTCTTGTTCTTTTTTCCCCCTTTTTTAAAAAAAAGAATCATAAAATATAAGGGGAATGTACAACAATACATATACAAAAAATATATACAGGAAAACATTAAAAACAACATTAAACATTAAGAGTAATCCTAAAAAGCAATCATTAAAACTACTGGCTATGTCATGGTTCAGTATGAAATAGTCCAGGATTATTTTTTAAAAAGAATCTTTTCTGGGCTACAGGCAGGATTAGACCAACCTCCCATGAGAATTCAGCCCAGTCAAAAGCTAGTGAACCAGCTCGCATATTTAAATTCCTGGTGGCTGTATCCTGTGTAGGAATGCTTGAAGAATTCGTTTCTTAAAGTTTTGTTTTTTAAAAAAAACCATTTATACTGCAAGCTTGAACAAAGTAGAAAATGGAATAACGGGTATCTTAACAGTTAGTCAGGTTGAGATCATGATTATAACTTTTGTGTAATGGACCTTCCTTGATATAACAGGGCAGAAAGCCACCCAGAATTAACATAGCAGAACATCAAGAATCCCTAACATGCACCGGTGGCAGCCACTTGCATCTCTTGCAATGATCAATAAAATTAGTCCATTTTTGCCCGAACAAATCCTGAAAATGCTTGGCAAATTTTTCAAGCGGTTGCTGACATCCACAGCAACTCCAAGAGCCCGATATAAGACTGTTAAACACACCCACTGCTAGTCTTATTGCTGCACCTTGTAAGATCTGAAAGAGTTTAATTAAACTGAAAGTTAGCTCCAGCAAGCCAGATGGCAAAGTGAAACGACACGCCAAACAAAGGATAATAAAAGCACACATTGCGGTGTTAATGTGCTGTGCTTAATTATATTCCTTTGTGTTATAACAATGTTGAAAACATTTTGTCTGCCGTCGTGCAACTGAGTAGCGGAGTGAAAATCCAGCTGACAAAATGTTTACTCAACTTTCTCACCGTGCAATTTAGATGAGGATGACAATTTGACAAGCAGAGAATATTCAAGTGCAGGTGAAACAATTAAATGCAGCGTCAGGAGCAAATGATTGCTTTTTTGTTGTTGTTGTTGTTGTTGTTGTTGCTGCTGCTGCTGCTGCTACTGCTGCTGCTGCTAAAGTCCTTTTAGTTACTAGCAGTTGCAAGTCATCCAGCAACTCATATCTCCTGGGCAATCTGACAGTAATGGAAAGGGCTCCGTCCGGAAGAAGACTGCGTTGCATGATCTCAGCATAAATATCAGAGGTTGTGAAATATAAGAGCGCCCTGCCTGTGGAATCCTAAATAGTAGATATTTTCTGAAACGATGTGAACAAGAGCAAGATAGGAGTGCACCCACAGAAGCTGTCAGTGAAAGAGACCGACAAACTGTAAAAAATATATATTAGTGGGTGTGAAATATTTTTCAAGGCTAGGCCCTGTTTAATAAGGCCAATGCTAAACTGCAATAAATGGCAGTTTTCAAGTCCTCTCCCTTTCTTCAAAACAAGTTTCAACCCCAGAACTTGTTTTCTATATGCCCCAGGCCGCTTTGAATGTTTGCAGGGGAGACGTTTTCTGGGTCTCCTAGAAGTTTTGGTGAAAAAAATAGTTAGAAAGAGGAGGCATGACAATATTATCAAAGCACCTAAAAGGTCTTTGTAGGAATAAAGGTAAAGGGACCCCTGAACATTAGGTCCAGTCGTGGTCGACTGTGGGGTTGCAGCGCTCATCTCGCTTTATTGGTCGAGGGAGCCGGCATACAGCTTCCGAGTCATGTGGCCAGCATGACTAAGCCGCTTCTGGCGAACCAGAGCAGCGCATGGAAACGCCGTTTACCTTCCCGCCAGAGCGGTACCTATTTATCTACTTGCACTTTGACGTGCTTTCGGACTGGTAGTTTGGCAGGAGCAGGGACCAAGCAACGGGAGCTCACCCCGTCGTGGGGATTCGAACCGCCGACCTTCTGATCGGCAAGTCCTAGGCTCTGTGGTTTAACCCACAGCGCCACCCGCATCCCTATTTGTAGGAATAGTAGGGGTGAAATGGAATCTTATCTGTATTAGAGTTAAGACCTGCAGGGTTGTTTGAGCCTGTTTCATGGAGGAAGAGTAAGTAGACTATGGAGGTACCTATAATAATAAAGGGGAGTACAAAGTGAAGGGTAAAGAATCGAGTTAAGGTTGCACTATCTACTGCAAACCCGCCTCATACCCACTTGACAAGGGTAGAACCTATGTAAGGTACTGCGGAGAGAAGGTTGGTGATGACAGTGGCACCTCAGAATGATATTTGCCCTCAGGGTAGTACGTAGCCCATAAAATCTGTGGCTATTACTAGGAGAAGCAGAAGGACTCCAATGTTTCAGGTTTCGGTATAGGTGTAGGATATTGGTAAAACCTATTTGGTGTTTCGCAACTTTCTGACTAGTTGCAGGACCTTAGCCAGACCTAGCAGAGTTAACACAGAATCCACGAAAGCAATTGGCGACTTGGCTGCAGACAGGATAGACCAATCAGGGAGCGGTCTCCATGTCTCTGTTATAACCAGGCAGACTTACTCCTTCAGATTGCCTTCTGGCTGTCTGCCAAACCTTAATTGACTCTGTGTGAGTAGCTGCACATACACAGTTTCCCAACATAGGAGCCATAGTAAAGACCTCATCCAATGTGAAGGTAAATGCAGATAAAGAATAAGAAGTGCCAGCGGCATATTTTCCATTGTCACAATTCTCTGCAAAGCCAAAATGTGGGGCTCACCAACAAGACGACAAAAATCCACCAACAGCATACAAATCAATATGGCTAACCTGATGCAAAACACCCACCCCACTCACACATGAAAACGAAGACCACCACAGCCAACCACAAATGAATAACCACACCCTAGGCCAACCCCAACCCCTCACCACCAAAGGAGCACAAGCGAACAGCAGAGAACCTGCACAAGCAATGCTGACACCAAACACTACATATAGTAGGAGGGTATCGAAGCAGTGTCAGGAGTCTCAATGCACCCAACTGGACTTACCCCTGCCGCCATTTTAAACCCCCCCCCCTCCCAAAAAACACACCCCATATGCTGTCATTGCTCCAGCAGTGAAAAATAGCCTTGGACCTGTGCTCCCCCTCCACTGGACCTGTGCTCCATTGCACCTGGGAAAACTACAAAATAATGCCGAGGTAGTGACATGCAGGGATACGATACAGCTCTTCTGTTGAAGTGAAGCAGTTTTGTCCCTCTAAACTGCTTGTATGAGAGATAAGGTGGGACTCAGAGCGATTTGGGAAAGTGTGGGATAAATGTAATAAAAGAAAGCTAATTCTTAAGCCTAAGATTTGAGAAGAGGATCATACAAATTCCCTGATCCAAGGCACTAAAAAGAAAGCTTTTGTCTCGGTGATAGTAAATGGTGAGAAAACTAGTCATATCATGCATTCGTGTCTTGTGGCATAGCCCCCAAAGGGCATTTCTGACTGAAGATTGGTAATTTTTTACTTTCAAAACATGATGTCCATTCTCACTTGAGTGTTTCATCTTCCCTCAGTTCTGTAAATGAATTTGTACTTTACGGTCTCGTGAGTTGTGTTAGTTTTATCAATAACATTGACAAGAGACCTATCTGCTCTTTTACTGGTGAAATGTCTTGTCATAGTAGCTACCATAGATTCACCACAGAAAAATACGTTCACTAAATAGCATTGTGGCTTCTTGTTAATAAGCCCTTAAGTACATGCAGTATGTTAAGTCAATTTCAGGTCAGTTTATGCCATCATTTACCCTTTTGTTTTGCTTATTCGTGACATCTGTATGCTGCTTAATTACGGTATTTGCATTTCTACATGGTGTACATAAAAAACAAACCATAGAAAATGGGAAATTTTAATAAACCTTCTGTATACGGAATTTCATTCAGACAGTTCAGGGGTCGGATACATCCGTACCCTCCAACATTTCACCAACGAAAATAGGGATGTCCTAAGTAAAAATGGAACATTCCAGGATCAAATCAGAAACTGGGACTGCTTCTCTAAATCAGGGATGTCCCTGGAAAATATGGACACTTGGAGGGTCTGTATATGCAGAACTGAGCAGAGGATAGGGATGGCAAAATTGGTCAGGTTTGTTTTTCCTTTTCTCATTTCTCCCAACATAAATTCAGTTCTCCACATTTCCACACAATTTGTGAATTGGGGGCGGGGGGGGGCGGGCGGGGAATCTGCATGAAAATTCATCAGCATTTAATGTGAATATCTCCTGATAAATACATTTTTGTATGCCGTTTCGACTAATATACACATTTTTGCTAACAATTTCTCGAAATACCCTTCATAGCCCATATAGCATAACTTGATTACACTTTGAAAAGACAAAACCTTAGAAAATGCCTTGAAAACAATAACAAACCTGCAGGGATACCCCCCCCAATGTATGTATGTATGTATGTATGTATGTATGTATGTATGTATATAAAAACCTTTTACTAAAGTTATTAATTAATTTAGCAGTTTTTTTGAAAAACAACACCACCATAATTTATTTATAAAACATATGATACAAAGTATCCCTATATATATGGGATGCAGGTAGCACTGTGGGTTAAACCACAGAGCCTAGGACTTGCTGATCAGAAGGTCGGCGGTTCAAATCCCCATGATGGGGTGAGCTCCCATTGCTCTGTCCCAGCTCCTGCCAACCTAGCAGGAAGTGCAAGTAGATAGAAGAAGAAGATAAGAGTTTGGATTTGATATCTCGCTTTATCACTACCCGAAGGAGTCTCAAAGCGGCTAACATTCTCCTTTCCCTTCCACCCCCACAACAAACTCTCTGTGAGGGGAGTGGGGCTGAGAGACTTCAGAGAAGTGTGACTAGCCCAAGGTCACCCAGCAGCTGCATGTGGAGGAGCGGAGACGCGAACCCGGTTCGCCAGATTACAAGACTACCGCTCTTAACCACTACACCACACTGGCTCCCAGATAAATAGGTACTGCTCTGGCGGGAAGGTAAACGGCGTTTCTGTGCGCTGCTCTGGTTTCGCCAGGGGCGTCTTAGTTCTGCTGGCCACATGACCCAGAAGCTGTCTGTGGATAAATGTCAGCTCCCTCAGCCAGGAAAGCGAGATGACTGCCGCAACCCCAGAGTCTGCGACTGGACTTAACTATCAGGGGTCCTTTACCTTTACCTTTATGCATATATATAGTGCAAATACTGTACTCCATTTATTTGAAAATTAACATCGTCTAATGGGCAGATTTGTACCATCACTGTTACAAACTATACATGAAAAAATATGTTTAAGCCATCATTGATTTAAATCAGTCCACCTGCCTTTAAAGTTACCCCCCCACACACACACACTCAATTCATTACTAGAATTTGACATGATCTGCATTCTGACATATTGCTCATGCCACCACAATATCTAATTCTCTCCTTACATTGCATTGTTTCAAAAAACTACAAAGCACGGCACCTTTCCTCTTGTAAGGAGGCAAATTCAACTGTTCATTGTCAGCGATAAGCTGATTTTAAAGAGCGTGGCTGCTTACTAATTTTAACCCCAAAAGTTGACACACTAGAGTGACTGTATGTAGGCGACAGCAAAGCGCTCCCCCTTCCCCAAAATTAGGTCACTGGGAGTTCACCGACAAAAAGAAGAAGTCTCTTCTCGTGAATCTCAACAATGTAGACCCAGTTTCATTTACCGTAAGCAACATCCACTTGAAAATACACAGAAAGAAATTCCAACAGAGAAAAGGGCACCAAAGGGGTGAGTAAGAAGCGAGATAATCAGCACCTTTCAAATTCTGCTTTCATCTACAATGACACTGTAATTTTTATGCACTCTTGTCTTCACTTGCTGATGAGGCTGTACATTTCTGAAGCTGAGGTTGCAATCATTTCTGGGTCAGTCATTTATTGCTACGCTTCTCCCTACACCGTGGGTGAGGAACCTGGGGCTCTCCAGTTGTCATTGTCTACAGCTCACATCATCCCTGACCATTGGCTATGCTAGAGAGTCCAAACACACCTGGAGAGGCACAGGTTCCACATCCCTACCCTGTATCTCCTCAGGCAAAGCAGTGTGGTGTAGTGGTTAAGAGCGGTGGACTCGTAATCTGGGGAACCGGGTTCGCATCTCCACTCCTCCACATGCAGCTGCTGGGCTAGTCACACTTCTTTGAAATCTCTCAGCCCCGCTCACCTCACAGAGCGTTTGTTGTGGGGGAGGAAGGGAAAGGAGAATGTTAGCTGCTTTGAGATTCTTTTGGGTATTAATAAAGCGGGATATCAAATCCAAACTCTTCTTCTTCTTCTTGTCCCTCTTTCCTAGTAGCTTCAGGGCTCCTCCAGGTGTCATTTCTTTCTTTTTTAAAAAATACATTTTTATTAATTTTTTAACATATCATTTCTAACAGTCATTTAACATACATTTTTGTCTTATACAATATTTCCATCGACTACCTCTGAAGATTTTCCATTCTTTATCGCTTAATCTGCATTTCTTAATTTCTCTATTACTTTTAATTATCCTTAACTGATATTCTCTTCATAATCTTCCTTGCAATATTTCGCACAATCCTCCTTACCAAACTTCTTGCAGTCCTACTAGCATAATCTGTTTATTACAATTGCTTTTCAGATAATTCAAATATTTACTCCAGTCCTCTAAGAATCTCTGGTCCCGCAGGTTTCGAATCCTTCCTGTCAATTTGTCTAATTCTGCATAGTCCCTCTAGGTGTCGTTTTATCAAGCATTCATTACGATTTTTGCTTATAATGGTATTGGGGTGGTTATATGCAACCACGCTTTCAATATGGTTTGCACGTGCAAAGGTTTTGGGGCCAACACACTGCTTCGTTTCCAAACAGTACATGTCCCATAATATCCTGCTGAAACCCTGCAGCTGCTTATACCACAAATGTTCTGGGTTGTTTCTGCTTTTGCTGCATTATAGCACAAGAGCACCCCTCCAGGTGGCAATGATGAAGGAGCATTGAGGAAGCACAGCAGAGCAACTAATGGGTGGCATGATGTGTGGATGCCCCTGTATAAATCTACCACTGATGCCCTATTATTATTAGCTAAATGTTGCAGCATAGAGCTTCACCCAAAAAAGCCCCACCATTTTGGAGAGGCTAACAGGCTGCTGGGGACTGTGCCTTATGCCCATTTCTATGAGCTGGGAGTGAGTATATATATATATATATATATATATATATATATATATAGTCCAGTAGCACCTTAGAGACCAGCTAAGTTTGTTCTTGGTATAAGCTTTCGTGTGCATGCACACTTCTTCAGATAGCTTATACCAAGAACAAACTTAGTTGGTCTCTAAGGTGCTGCTGGACAATTTTTTTTATTCTTTTATATATTTCAACTGCACCAGACCAACACGGCTACTTACCTGAATCTAGAGCTGGGAGTAGTGATGTTAAATTCTTGAGAATAATCTTTTGGAGAATATTCTCGATTAATGAGGTGTGTACATTTAAAGCGGCTGTGTAGATGACACAGAATTTACAGTTTGTGGAGAATATTTTCTCGGGAGAATTTTCTAGCAGAGAATATTCTCACCTCACAAAAGTAGTTGGGAGTCTCAACAAAGGCCTATCCTGTGCTCACGTCTAGACAATTAATCCAATCCAAAGTGAGCTGCATGCAACTATAGCAGCAAGACGCCGCTGCAAACCAACATTATGCGTGACTGATAAGTTAGGGAAGTCCTTACCTGCTCCCTCTATCTCAACCAATGCACATAAAAATCTGGACTGCATTTCGTCTCATCTGGTAACGTTCATGTCTCCTTAAGGGAGGGGTGGGGAACCTGTGGCCCAAGAACAGACTCAAGAAATGGTGAGGGGAGACGGATCTTTCTTTCTTTCTTTCTTTCTTTCTTTCTTTCTTTCTTTCTTTCTTTCTTTCTTTCTTTTCAGGTCTCACCTTTCCTCCAAGGAGCTCAGACTGGCGTTACAAGATCCTCCCCTTCCCTGTTGTATCATCACAACGACCCTATGAGGTAGGTTAGGTGGACTGGCCCAAGGTCCCCTAGCTCAGTGGCTGGTTGGAGATTTGAACCCTGGTCTCTGAGGTCCTAGTCTGACACTCTAACCCATGGGTAGTCATGGTTTTTTTATACCTACCACCCACTAATGCATCTTCCTTGATGGTGAAATTCCCTCACCGCCCACCAATGATTGATGGAAGGAGGATTCAGCTTGTGCTGTAGAACCCCCTACCGCCCACCTAGAATCATGAAACGCCCACTAGTGGGTGGTAGGGACCAGGTTGACAACCCCTGCTCTAACCACTGCACCATCCTGAGAATGGTGAGAGGGGAGAGCAGAAAATACTGTAGTGGTGGAAGGAGAAGGGTAGCCCTCTGTATACAATCAGCTCAGACCTCTGGAAAGAGCCAGGTGTGCTTCCCCTGATAGCCTGCTGTGAAGGAAGAGAGAGGGAAAGAGAACAAAGGAGAACACAAAAAGAGGGAGAGAAGAGATAGGTACTTTTAGCTCCTGCTCCACCCATCACCTGCATTGCAGCCCTCAACACGCTGACACTGAGGGAATGCAGCCCTCACAAGATGAAAAGGTTCCCCTCTAAGGCATCCACCATCTCACATGGATTTGGTTTTTCCTTTTTATGTAGTAGCAGATGGGGCAGTGGGCACTTTCCTGACCTCTTGGCTGTGGAGTTTCCGATGAGTACTGAGAGGATGGACAAGGTGGCATGAAGGTCAGCACTGTGCAAACATACCAGCAGAGCCCATATGCATTGGAAGATGGTGCAGAACTGACCTCCTCACCACCTTGCTCCCCCAACTTTCCCTCTTGGTGTGTAGCACTGACGCTACTGCCGGGAGGTCAAGAAAGTGTTGCCACCTCACCCCGCTTCTGCTACTGAACAAAACAGATTCAGTTTCCCGAACCTGAAGTCTGGCAGTCGAATTTTGAAATGAAGATATGTAAATCTTGTAAATAAGCAAAAAAAGGTAGATTCCTTAAGCTTCATTTACAGCGGTACCTCGGATTAAAAACGGTTCAGGTTACAAACGCTTCAGGTTACAGACTCCACTAACTCGGAAGTAGTGCCTCGGGTTAAGAACTTTACCTCAGGATGAGAACAGAAATTGCGCGGCAGCGGCACGGCGGCAGCGGGAGGCCCCATTAGCTAAAGTGGTACCTCAGGTTAAGAACAGTTTCAGGTTAAGAATGGACCTCCAGAACAAATTAAGTTCTTAGCCAGAGGTACCACTGTACAAAGATTTTCCACACAGAACCTAACCTTTACTTCATAGCTTTGAAACTTCCTATTTGTCTCTTGATCCAAAAAAGATTTAAAGAAGATTCTTTTTTCCATGGTGCCCATGGACACCAGGATACCTTAAGGCCCAGTCTGTCTCAATTGTTTCCATGAGGTTTTTTTGCCTTTTTTGGAGGGATGCCTATTTGTGGAGGGTGTGACCTGCTTTATTGGGGGAGGGGGTTTCTGTGCTTTATTTGTTTTGGTGTTTGTGTGCGTGTTTTGCCTGTTGTTGTGGAGTTCCTGTGAATCATAGTTTTTCTTCTGGGAAATTGGCATTTTGTGGCCAAAATGTGCCCCAGGGCTCATGTAGGACCCCTGTCTCAGTCTTTGCAAAAGTTGGGTTTAATGCCTTGTTAAAACTACAGTCCTCTTGATAGTTCTGTGCATATTCCGTCTGAAATGGCTGGAGCTTCCACAAACACAGCTGCACAAGGAACGAACACGTCTACGTCTGCAAACACATGTTCCCAAAACTACTGTGTTTATCAAGGTTACACAAAGGTAACCTTGAGATGAGAATTGCAGATGGAAACTGGTGGGTGCGAAGGTTAACTCTTCCCACACCCACCAATTCTTACCTCAAAATGTCCCCTTAAAGGCAATTTCCTCTTAACTGGGTTTACTTCTGGTCCCAGAGAGCAACAGGAATTAAGTGATATTGCTGGAGGAAATTGCATCATTCAAAGCATCCTGAGAAATAATTGCTCAGGTCAAGGAAGCATATGGCAAGAACTTCCATTTTATAAAGGCAGAATTAACAGCATTTTAGGAGCCACCAAACACAAATCAGAATGTTGTTGAACTGCTGTTGCAATTAGGGCTGGACTGGCCAATTTAGAATTGCTACAAAGCCTACCTACTTGGCGAGGAGGAAAACAAATTGCTAAACCTCCAGAAGACACAGTGTGGAACTGATGGGTCTGGGTGCTCAAAATTGGGGTATGTGTGTGTTCATTTCCCCCCTTCAACTCCCATTTGG
This sequence comes from Podarcis gaigeae, assembly GCF_964106915.1. Lineage (NCBI taxonomy): Eukaryota > Metazoa > Chordata > Lepidosauria > Squamata > Lacertidae > Podarcis > Podarcis gaigeae. The sequence continues at coordinate 104,711,694 of NC_139680.1, read as the reverse complement.
AAACGGGGTGAAAAATAGGCATTTGGTTGAAGAATTGTGAAGCAGACAAAGCTATGTGGTTGGCCATCCGTTTGTATTGGAGAAAACACCCACAGTGCCTGTTGCAAGGACAATGTGGCCCTACTAAGGTGCCCATGACCCATGGGTTGGAAGCAGAGTTGTCCCTCAAGTTAATGGGCTGGTCAAAATATTATCCATTGACCAGTGGTGGAGGAAGGGGGTGCAGGGGGTGCAGTCTGCCCTGGGTGTCATCACTGAGGGGGAGGGGTGACAAAATGAGTTTTGGGGTGTGTGTGTTTTTTTTTTAAATGGGCTCACGAAACTTTTTAGGAGTGACGTGGTGGCTTAGGTGCCTGCAGGTTCCGTGCTGCCTGAAACGGCAGCGCGGGACTTGCATCTACCTACTGCCTCTCCCTCAGCCACCCTACAGCTGAGGAGGAGGCAGCGTAGAGGCTCCAAGCGTCAGGGAGACTCGCCCCACCCCCACAGGTGGATCGCCCCGCCCCTGGCTGGAGGACACGCCTCCGTACCTGAGCAGCTAGCTACGCCGCTGATATTGACCACCTAGTCTGTGACTGCAGCCACATGTTGTCAAACAATGGCAAACACATTCCATCGGCATTCCAAGTTGCAACAAGCCTATGCCTACACACAGAGAGAGAGACACTAACACCCATCACTAGGTAGCATTCATGCTATTCCATCAGGTTGCAGCAGCGGGTGAGATGGAAAGCAAGGCCACCCCATGGGCTTAGCTGGAAGCCCAGCCATATTTGCCCAGCTGGTCATGATCAGAACTACTATTGAAGTATAGGTGCCCAGTTCTCTTTTTTCCTCTTTCCTCACCAACTTTCTTTCTTTTTAATTATTGCACCTTTTAGATGGTAAAGACAAGGTCTGTCTTTCTTTCCTTTTTTCCTTTCTTTACTGATTGCATGTAAGGCTCTCCAGCAGCCTTTCTGACTATCAAGTAGGTGCAAAAATGCATCAGATAAATAAATGCCGCATTGCAGATAGCAGCTTACATCTTAAAACAGAATTCGCTATAGTGTTATATAGGAAGACTAAAGGTTGTTTGCCTCCTAACACTACAGCAGTGTTAGGGGTCAAGCCAAGAAGCACAACAAAGCTTCTTTTGTTGTCTGCCTGCTACATTTGCAGCCATCCCAAACAGGAAAAGAAGACGTCAGCAAGAGCAAAGGCCGCTGCCTAGGGCTGACCCTGTCACCATTCTTCTCGCTGCGGAACCCAGAAGTAGATCCTGCATGAGATCTAGTAGGCTGCTCTGCAGAGCTCCTGTGAGGGGCTGCACTTTCGACACCTGATAACCTCTAAACAGGTAATCTGACTATTATTGGAGCAACTGAGGTTTTTTTTGGTAATTAACACAACTTTACAATTAATTATCTCCTAACATTAGGTTAATGCTTCAAAAAATGCTTGCACATTATTGGCCAACATTTGACTTAGTGACTTGGCCAAATGTTATTTGAATGGTCAAATGCCCAAACCTAGCTTGCAGCACATTGACATACACTGAAAGTAAAATAAACTACAGTACTGCAATGGCACCAAATCCATCGGAATCATTTCCATTAACCCGAATTATTGGCATTTTGCATGCTGAATTTTTCAGGTACTAAGTTTTAGATGGTTGTTACGGGTAGTCAGTCCAACATAGCAACAAGCTATTCACATCACCTTCTCACAGAAGCTGAAGACCTTGATCTGTAAGTGTATATTTAAGGAAGGGCACACTGGATTTGTGGCATAGTGCTACAAAAAGAGCAATGGAAAAGAAAAAAAGTTTTTTCCAGCATTATAAGGGGCTCTCCACAAAAATCAGAGACATCCTGATTTGCAGGTCTGTGCAACAACCAGCACTGTATTCTGAACTCTATTTCCAAGGACTGTCAGTTCTCTGCACCCCTTCACTGCCCAGTGTTCAGTCTGTCTGCAACACTCCCAAATTGTCTGCAAGACTCTTTCTCAGCTAGGTAAGATTCTAAAGCTAAAGCAGATTAATTAGGGAAGGTAAAACACTGAGAATTCAATTGTCAGAAAACTGCTGTACAACAGAAGGCCACCCTTTGCACATGAGAATGCACTGGATTCTGAACCATGCTGGGAAGAGCAGCTAAATCTTAAAGTGCCAGTATATCCTTAAGCCACATAGCCTGCTAAATTGGGCAATGATAGAAAAGAAAGCTGCTTACCATTCTCTTTCTTTCTTTCCTCTCTTTTCTTCTCTCCATGTTCTTTGAAAGAAGGTGATAGAAACTGATCTATAGATGATACCACTTTGTGAAGGATTGATGAAAAGCAACTGCTAGCAGCAAAGGCATAATATCACTTATTTCCTTGCATTTTAAAAATATTAATAATGATATGATTAACAGGGGAGAAAACTCAACTCCAGTCTTCATGTTCACTGTAACCAGATTACTCATGCTGACTCATCAACCACCACTTCCTCTCTTACATTCTCTTCATACTTCAGAGTATGACTAGTCAACTTCTCAAGATCACTGTATCTCAAATTTATTCCAGGAAGGAGTCCATGCCGTGGGAGGAAAACGCTTTCCAACTCAGTTAGAATCCTCCCCCCCCTCTAATGCTAAAGGAAGTAATTTCATCCCACAAGGAATAATATGTTTGGAGAGGATTTGCAGGCAGACACACCACACACACACACACACACACACACACACGAGTCAGGAATTACAGAGGATGCTCAACGTTCAATGGGTGCACTTTTAAATGTGTGGCACCATCTTTTATTCCCCCATCCAATTTATATGTTGACAGCTCAAACTGGAAAACTAGCAACGTCAAAGCAATAAATGGGAGAAGATACTGAAATAAAATGGAAGAATGCTTTTGTAGGCAAGTTGTGTGTAAAAGACTGCCAACCCTGAGCAGACACTAAAAAGACTCTGGAATTAGTCACCTTTCCTCAAAGTGTCTATTTGCATTTGACAGCCAAGGATCACTTCCCACCATCCCCGATTTTTCTCTATGATTGCAATCACATCCTTGAAAATGTGTCAGCAATATTCGGTGAAAGCTCATATCAGAATAAGGGCTGCTAAAGTGGTCAGTAGCGGACTGCGCCTTCCCAAGGGATTGCTCCACCCACAGGGAAATGTTATGTACTAAGCTTGGATCCTAGAACAATAGGCAAGTAGGCAAGTAGGATCCTAGAATGCAACAACTGATTGGCTTGCAGGAAAAGACCAATCAGGCTCCAGGAGGGAAGCAGAATCAGCCAATCAGACGGGACTCATTGTGTAAATAATGTATATAAAAGCCTGAGGTTTGGGGGGCAATTCAATCACTGTTTTACAAGCTGCAATAAAGAGCATGAAATCACTACAGGACTCTGAGTATATTTCATGTCCACTGCATAGCATATCACTACCTAAGTGCAACAGAGCGAGCTCGGTTTTTTCAACAACTAATCGGATTGTTCCCAAATTGGAGAAATCTGAGATCAGGGGGGGAAATGTGTGTGACTGCAGTTCTTTGCAATGCAGATCACGTAGACGGCAAAAACTTAATAAGAACACGGGATGAGCAATTTCAACTCCACATTATACTCCGGAGTGGACAAGCCCTCTGTATTCTCAAAGAGTTTTTTCACGACCCACTTCTTTAGCAAGATCTTTCTGATCCATCTTGATCACAGCAGGACCTCACCAGTGTAATACCAGTGTTCTGCCTCAACAGGCCGATGATTATATATTAGGAACCCACAGCTGCTCAGAGCTCCCAGGTGAAGGTGAAGGAGGCATGTGCATTGTTCATATATCACACATAATTGCTGCAGGAAATGCCAGTGCTGGATCCCGCCTGCCCTGATTCCCACACCACTCCTGGTCAGTTCCTGACCTCTCCCACAGCCTCTATCTTGTCCATCTAATACAGGTTGTAAATCCTCCTAGTTGAAGCTTCTGTACCACAGCAATTCCAGGGCAATGTCATAAGGACATGTCTCAGGATAGCTAACGACAGCAGGCCCAGTACATTAAAAACCAAAAACTCTAGTAACAACAATCAGTCCATTAACAACTAGAAGCAGCTGGTGAAAATAAAACAACAGCCAGTACTAAAATTCAGTTCCAGTTAAAAGGGAGGGGTGGAATGCAAGGAATCCAAAAACCAATTAAGTGCCACTACAAGAGAACAGGACAGTCCTCACCCAGAGCCCCAAAGAAGGGCACACAGGTAACAAATTAAGAGGGGTGGTCCTATCGTAAGTTACAACAAGCCACGTTAAGGCTGAGGCGGTAGATCAGGAGACGCAGCAGATTGTGCCCTCCCACAATGCACTACTGAAGCTACTTATAGTTTACACACATGAGCTTGCGAATAATATGTAGTTTGGTCCTTTGTCTCCTTGGCCCCCTCCGCACTACACACTTAGCACATTGCCGTGCCACTTTAAACAGGCATGGCTTCCCCCAAATAATCCTGGTAAGCGAGTGCAGTTTGGTAAGGGTGCTGTGAGTTGTTGGTTGTTGGTTAGTTATGTCCGACTCTTCGTGACCCCATGGACCAGAGCACGCCAGGCACTCCTGTCTTCCACAGTTTGGTCAAACTCATGGTGGTAGCCTCGAGAACACTGTCCAACCATCTCGTCCTCTGTCGTCCCCTTCTCCCAACATCAGGGTCTTTTCCAGGGAGCCTTCTCTTCTCATGAGGTGGCCAAAGTATTGGAGCCTCAGCTTCAGGATCTGTCCTTCCAGTGAGCACTCAGGGCTGATTTCCTTAAGAATGAAGAGGTTTGATCTTCTTGCAGTCCATGGGACTCTCAAGTTGTTAGGAGACCCCTATTCACCTCACAGAGCTATAATGCACATATTTCCCTGGGCGTTGATTGTTAAACCGCCCTGAAAACTGTAGCTCTGTGAGGGGAACAGGGATCTCTCAACAACTCTCAGCACCCTTAACAAACTACAGTTCCCAGGATTCTTTCATGACAGCCATTACTGTCTGAAGTGGTATGATACTGTTTTAAATGTATGGTGCAGACAGAGCCACAGAATGAACAATTCAATCCAAGAGCAAGGACAAAAAGCTACAAATATTGTCCGAAACCAAAGAGTTACAAATGCAAAGATTTTGGGCTCCTACAGATGACCTGCTGATTGAGCTTTCATCCTGATTTGTTTGTGTGTTTTCTGTTAATCATTTGACCATTCCAAACTTTCCCCTATGACTTTCCTAAGCACAAAAAGCTGTTACAGGAAGTGCATTTGTTGCGCCAGGCAGCAGATCACTCAAAACCACTTCAGTTGTGGCAAACCTAAATTCCGGAGTGTGCTTGAATCTCTCTCATGAAACACAGATAGACTGGACACAACTGTCCTTACACAAATTTGAATAACAAAATAAAAATTTTAAGACTTTCTCTACATGCAGGTTAAGTTTAGATAGTCAGCTAACCCTGTGTATGTTTGCTACCCAACAAAGGCTGGTCAAGGAAGTTCTGGTAAACCAACAAACCACAAGTAAGGGTCATTTGAACCAGCGTGCCTCAGCTTGTCAGGGTGACAAATACCTCAGGACTGTTTTTTGAATGCTACCAAGCAACAGCTAAAGCAGAAAAATAATCTCTCAGCACTTTACATAAAGTAGTATAAAGTATTCATTTAAAATAGTGATTTTAAAATATAGACATAATAAAAATTATCAGAATATGTATAAAATCAACTGCTTTAAATACAAATGTACACAAGAAAATTCATTGTCTGGGCAGGAGGGCCTATACAGAAAAACAGAAACAGTAGACGTCAAAAACAGTACAATGAAGGGGCCTGCATGATAGGCAGGGAGTTCCAATAAAAAGGTGAAAAGCTTGATTTCTCGCAAATATGGAACATTATGTGGCGCTGTAACACTGCTCCTTCTGCAGGTTGGGTGGCACACACAGGGCAAGGCATTCCTTTAAATAAATAGCTCCCAAGCGTATATAAGCACCTGTTACACTAATTGTAACATCTTGAATTTGGCCCAGTCACAGGCGGTTGGATCTTTGAACAGGGTGCTGACAGAGTCTTAACTGCTCTCAGTTCGTGAAGGAGTTTTGAGGCTAGATCTGTACAGGGTAGCAAATGATGGGACTTCCATTCTGCTTCACTAACTACAGCTTCTGGACAAAGCACAAAGGAAACCCCACGCCAGTGTGCATTGAGAACCTACCATCCCATCACTCCCAGACAAATGTGCACAGGATTGCAGCCTGAAAAAGATACATCCCTCTTTAAAAAGATGTACCTTTGATCTCGAAGCTATTCATAGCTTTTTTGTCACCTTTCCTTTTTACACCAGAGTGCCCCTTTCTATCTGAAAGCATCTTGTAGGAAGCAAATTTCTGGGACTTATTTTGGTGCCCGGAACAAGAGTTGGCCCAGCAGTGGGGGTTTTTAACACATCACACTACCAAGTTAAAATAAAAGTTGGTGAAATTTTAAGCAGGAGTTAACTGGTGGACCCTGTGACCACCTTCAGTCCTGTCCAATCACTTGCCTTCTTTTACTCCCTGCCGCTACCAATGTCACTGTGAAAACCCCAGCCAGGGCCGGCCCACCCATGAGCCAATGTGAGACGACTGCCTCAGGTGGCAGGATCCACAGGAGCAACATATCCCAATGTAGATTGTTACTCCCTCTTGTTCACTTACCACTTCTTCCCTGGTGGGGAGGAGGCGCCATTTTGTGGTTCGCCTCAGGCGCCAAAATGTCTATAAAAATTAGGCTGCTCTCCAGGGCTTCTGAGAGGAGGTCATTCCCCATCATCTGCTACAGCTACCTGACCCTTTTAACTGGAGGTGCTGCCATGGATCTCCTTGGTACCTACTGCTGTGGTCTCCCTGCTCCCATGCAAGACAGACGATTCTCTCTCTTGCTCAGCTTCGTAGGTTCAGGGAAGGTACCAACTGTCTGAGGGCTCACAGTGCCAGTTAGGCCGATCAGACTCCGCAAACTATCTGGATGGGAAACCACCCAAGAACCATATGCAGACCATGCTTTAGCTCCTCAAATAGCACCAACCAGTCAAAATGAGGCTTATTTTCCTCACTATTGTTTCAGTAAATACCAGGGCCTGTATTTTTTTTAATGGCTAGCTCACCGCACGGCAGACAGATAATAATCATTGCCTAGAGCAAATACTGTCTAGCTAAAAGCAACCAGGACAGGGTTGGGGCTCTTCTAAAAACTTTTCAGAAATAGCCTAGCAGGTGTAGCTTCTCCAAAGGGAGTGTTGCAGAGATGCACCGCTGTGCCTGCAGAACGTTGTCCTGCTTCCAGAGCCCTAAAGTCCTGCGCCTTTAGAAGCGTGGCCATGCTACACCCGATCCTTCCCTGTAACATACATTAATAGAAAGCTGCTTGCCATTCCCTTACCTTTCTGTGGCTTCCACTGACATCGATGCAGGTCACGCAGCACAACTGCAAATGGTCCGGCTTGTCCTGGGAATAATAACCATGCTAGGTCCCATGTCAATCCTGTGCCAAAAAAGAAGGCAAGGGGGGTGGGGAGAGATGAGGAAACGAAGGGGGAATATTTTCCCACACATTGTAGTCACACTTACTGTTTTACTATTCCTTTAAAAGGACAGAAATCTGTTTTTGTAAGAAAGTGAAGCTTCTGGGAGAAATTATAAACCGAGATCAAAATTGGGTCTTAAAAAAAAAGGGCGGAAAGAGGTAGGGGGAACGGATAAACAAATTTGTCAAAAATAACCGGAGTGTGTGGCTCTGCTTTCCGGTGAACTTTTAGACCTTTGTAGAAAGAAGTCCTGAGAAACATTTTCATGGGAACATTAAGGATCCATCTTTCCCACACTGAAGCCAGCATTAAGACTTTTACTAACTTCTGTGGAATCTGGACCATACCCTCTAATGGAGATATTAATTCCCAAACTGCTAATGTGGGGGGGGGGGCAGGGGTGGAGATGAAACAGCACAAACCAAATGAAACTGAGTAATAGAAGCAGTTGTAAATGTCCATGAATATATGAAGCTGCCTCAGACCATTGGCCAGGGCCAGCCCTACTATTAGGCAAAGTCAGACAGCTGAGTTTGGGAGTCAATGAAAGGGCAGCATATTGTTAGTTATTTCATTAATTTAATTTTTTTTACAAGCAGCATTGTACCAAGTGCTGCCCCAGAATTCTAAGAAACCAAAAAAATCTGTGCAGTTTTGAAATCAGCTATTAGAATCTGTGCGGTTTGGAAAGGTTCAGTCTGCTAGCTCAATTCAAAATGGCATCCGATTGTATACCTATACAGACAAAAAGCCTTCTTGACCTCAAGGACCATCATGCAAAATATCTTAAGAGGTGTCCCAAGGCATAGCAAACAAACAAACAACTTCCCAAAATACACAGCAGACTAACAGCCTTGGTGTTGCTCAGGAATTGAGAAACCAAAAATCCAGCCCTTCAGTGCGACAGCAACATTTACAGACATTTTACAAGATGACCACATGACACTGGTCCTAAAAAAGTATAACTTGGCTCCCAATATGTTTCCTAGCACAATACCGAGTGTTGGTGTTGACATTTGAACCCCACCCGGCTTTGGTCCTGTATACCTGATGGGTCATCTCCATCTCTACCGTTACAGGGAATCAGACAGAGGGCCTTCTCAGCAGAGGCACCTGCCCTGTGGAACACCCTCCTGTCAAATGTCCAGGAAATAAACAATTATTTGACTTTTAGAAGACATCTGAAGGCAGCCCTCTTTTGGAAAAAGAGTGGCTGGGTCTACCCCGTCAGATGGGCAGGGTACAAGAAATATTTGATGCTGATGATTATTATGAAAGGGCCCTTTGCCCTCAAGACAACTACTTTTGTCCGACTAATGCAATTCTTTTCTCTTGGGACTCCCATAGTAGTTTTTTGCCCCCCACCACCTTTTTCATGAGCTTCTTAAGGAAAATCTTGTGAATTTTGAGACACACAACTCCCTGATTTCTTTTGACAGCACAATACTTATTTACCTGCTTCTGGTTAGAATCCACACACACAACTGGTTTTCTAACTGAGAGGGCCAGCTCTGCCATGACGCAGAATGAAGCAGCTGTTTCAGGCAGCTGAATTTGGATGTCGTTAACGAGCAACAGATTTATTTAATTTATCATTGTTGCATTTTTCCTGCAAAGAAAAGGGAAGAGGCACTTGTGGGATTTTCCGCTTCAGGTGCCGGGGGGCTGTCTGTATCTTGATTCTTGAAAGGAGAGGGACACCGTTTGCTGCTGTTCTCAAGCAGCCAAAGGCCTTGTGCCAGCCTGTGCAATCACATCCCCACCAACAAATCATATTTTTTTACTTTCAAGAGCTGGCAACCCTGCAACATCACCGAGTCCCATTTCTTGAGTTTCTGAGTTTGGGATACTGGTGATCTGGCAACTTGACAAGATGAGAAAGACTAATACTGCCCATTACGAAGTAGTTCCTAGAAGAGCTACTAAAAAGTGAAATAAGTTTCATTGGGAAGTAATTGAATCCCACTTCCTTGTTGGAAGTTTTGAAAAGCTCAAAAACACTTGGGCAGGCTTCTTTCTTGGCTCAGGACAGAGAATTGAACTAGATGATCCACTGGCTTCTGTCCAACAGCAGGAACTGAAAGAGGAAATGTAAACATTTGAATGCTCCCTCTGTAGAATATTGAGACCTGTTGATGTGTCACAAACACCCTGCAAATGGAAAACCTAATTAGGGAAACCTGATTAGGGAAGCCTAATAATCATAAACTTACACCCCAACATGTAGGGTGCTTTTGATCTGGGGGAGCATTCAAATAGGTAACTTCCCACTTGTGGTTTGGTTTTGTAGGAAGGACTCATACAGTGTTCGTTCTTTCTTTCTTTCTTTCTTTCTTTCTTTCTTTCTTTCTTTCTTTCTTAATCAGCTATATTACAGTCCCAATAAAGCAGCAAGCTTAGAAAATTCCTGCACACATTTCAGAATCTTAAAAAATAAATAAATCATCCTGCATCATGAGAATTCAAAATGTACCACCACACAAATTGAGCACTGAAAACAAGCACTTCCCCTTGGAACCCTTGCATGCCTTCTTATAGCATAGCGCAAGAAGAACCACACACTGCAGTTGTGCCTTCAAAATGGGAATCCTCAGGTTGCATAGGGCACCATGTTTAAGGAAGCATCTGTCCAGCTCTACCGCGGACTGCAGGATCTGATTACCCATCTATAAAATGGGTGTAATAATCCAAACAGCTGCCTCCTTGCTAATTGGTTCATTACAAGCACTCATTTCTCTAGCATATAATAATGGGATACATCTTGCAATAAATATGCTAGCTAAGCACTACAATATTGTCTCTATAATTTAATGGACCCACAGTGGGGAGGAGAGACAGTTCATGTTTCACATCTCATTTTGCCTTTGAATAACCAATAACACATTGCTAAAAGCTGGCTGCATGAAACAAGTGCTTCATTTGCTGCTTTGGCTTTCTGCTAAATTACAGCACTTTGAAGGAAGGAGAGTGGAGAAGGGGAGAGAAGGAGCTGACTGTTTTCTAAAAGCCGATCAGCTGACATTTAATTGCGGTTATGCTTTTTTTTTTATTGCTTTTGGCTTAACCTCCCTCTCTCCTCCTCTACTACCTAAATAACAGAGCGGTATCTTTTGCCATGGAAAACAAAAACCTATTAAATGTCAGGCACAAAGGGGAATAAAAAGATGCTGACATTATGCTTTGCAAGGACAAATTAATTTATGAAAAGAATGTGCGCTTGCCACAACTCATGGAAAAGGGAGAGGGGAAAAAATCTCCACGGAGAAAATTATATTAGCCAAAAGAAAATGTAAATGTAAAGTCCTGGTAAGTATGTGAAGTTGCAAGAGCAACTCATTTTCAGTTAGTGTCCAGCTTTCCCAGATCTTGTTCTGTGTGCAGCAATGACACTCCTATGTGCAGCAGTTGTATTGGAAGTGCGACATCCTATGCGATTCGGCTGCACATAGAAAACAAGAACAGATGCACTGCCGCGGTGCAGAAAAATCGCAACTTAACCAGCAGGGTAAAATTACAGTCCGACTGCTGAGAACATGTGATTTTCGCATGAGAAGCACTTCCTGGAGGAAGATATTTTTATTCCCTGTGGCAACTAACAGTTTTACAACTTCGGGGACACGCATTGGAATCTCCTGCATCAACTAAGTACAGTGGTACCTCGGGTTAAGAACTTAATTCGTTCTGGAGGTCCGTTCTTAACCTGAAACTGTTCTTAACCTGAGGTACCACTTTAGCTAATGGGGCCTCCCGCTGCCGCTGGAGCATGTTTTCTGTTCTCATCCTGAAGCAAAGTTCTTAACCCAAGGTACTACTTCCGGGTTAGCGGAGTCTGTAACCTGAAGCTTCTGTAACCCGAGGTACCACAGTAGCGACTATGTTTTTGGACTTGTTTGTTTCTTAAATGCCCAGAATTGCCTTCAGAGACTGAACAGGTCCCCTACCACCCCAATAACATTCCTGCCACCTCTTAGATCAGAACACAAACTAACTTACCCTCACAAACAACTCTTATCCATTTGGGGACCCCTGCTTATGTTTGACATTTGCTTTAGTTCTTTGTGGATTGTTTGCTGCCTGCTCTAGGGAGTTAAAGTGGGTATCCCATCTCCTTTTGAGGTTTTGCCTAAAGAAATAAAGGCAAGAGGCTAAGAAATAAGGTGGCACTCCTATGCCTGTGGGTCTGGAGACCTCTCACACCAAACAGAGAAAAGGGGCACTTCCAGATGTTTGCCATTTTCATGAGGGATTCTATATAACACACCGGTGGATTCTGGTTGCACAGTTCAATATGATTTGGTGCTCTTGAGCAACAAAATCATTTCCCCACAGAGCCAGACATTTTACGATAAGAAAAGTGAGGGGGGGAAAGGTGTGAGATAACACCTGCTTCAGAAATCATCATCTGACCTTCCTGCAAACAAATCAGAACAAATGCTCAGTAAACAGATGGCGTCTTATAACCTCCCCACAAACTTGTGCAGACAAATCAGGATGAATGCTCAATAAACAGGTCATCTGGAAATGAGCTGGGCGGGTTAGCTTCTCGGCATACAGGGGAGGAAAACTGCTGATTCTTGCCTCATAAGATCACCGTTGCAGTCGAGGCACGACCTCTCCAGCCATCCCAAGTGTGGTTAATACGTGTGCACAGGCAGCTGCAGCTGGGGTAGCAGGTGGCAGAAATTGAGGGTGCTCCTTGCATGAGCAGAGGTGCCTTTCTACAAACAAGATACTCACAGATCCAGGCCTTTGGCAATGGAAATAAATAAACTAAACATATGGTTTTCTGAAATTGGAGATAAAAATCTATCAACTGAGTCTGTACGTTGATGCCATCGCTCTAGCCACGGCAGACCCAGCTAAACTGACAGGATCATTGCAGTGTGTGATTTCAAAGCAGTTTCAAAAGGTAAATAGATCAAGTTCAATAGATATTGGCCTTAAAATAAATAATAAAGGTCTAGGTATGCCAGTAGTTTGCTTGTTTCTATTTGAAATGATATGAGCAGGCTGAACACTGGTGTCAGGCGTTATAGATGTGAAGGGCATATTAGGTATATAGACATCCACAGAGGAAGGCAGGAACCCCAACCATATACCCTCCAGGCAAATTCATAAGGCAGCAACCAGTCCTTCAGATATCCAGGTCCAAAGCCCGAAACGACTTTCAAGATTAAAAGCCGGCACTTTGAATTGTGCCCTGGAACAAATGGGAAGCCAATGGAGTTCACTGGAGTTAGTGCCAACCAGTGACCCAGCTTTCGCATTTTGTGCCAGCTGGAGCTTTCTGAGTAGTTTACAAATGTGGTTCCACATACAATGCACTGCAGTGGTCCAATCTAATCCAGGTGCTGGGTAACAGTGGCCAGGATATTTCTTTTCAGGGGGAGGAGACACAGCTGGAGCACCAGACGAAGCTGGTGGAAGGTGCCTCATGCCACAGATGCCACCTGGGCATCCAACAGAAGGGCAAGATATAATAACTGCATCAACTATCCAGTTTGGTCCCGAGTTAGCAGAGTCCAGCTCCTGTGAAAGAGCTCTTCTTCACTTGCCGCAGGCACCTATTGGACAGTACTTGTGATGACATAGAAGAAGACACAACCCCCATGCTTTACAGTGGTACCTCTGGATGCAAATGGGATCCATTCCAGAGCCCCGTTCGCATCATGAGCAGAACGCAACCTGTGTCTGCGTGTCTACGCATGCACGGGTCGCAATTTGCCACATCTACACATGTGCGTGCCATCATTCTGAGCGTCTGCGCATGCGCGAGCGGTGAAACCTGGAAGTAACCCGTTCTGTTACTTCCGGGTCACCCGGGACGCAATCTGAAAAGATTTAACCTGAAGCATCTTTAACCCGAGGTATGACTGTATAGGTTGCGTACCCATTGTTCCTTTAAAGCACCCTTCAAAAAAATCACGGGAACTATAGTTCATTAAGGGCGCTGGGAACCGTAGCTCCGTGAGGGGTGTCCTATTGATTTATTGAAACTTATACAGCTCCCTTCATTCAAAGATCACAGGGGAGTTTGCAGCATAAAAATACAAAGCAAAAACACAAAATAAGTAACGGAGCGAAAGAAATGAAAACACAGCTCCCAGAATTCTTTGGGGGGTGCTTTAAAAAGCATGATGCACATGCAAGCATGGTTTAAGATTTTTAGTTCTATAAAAAAAGCAAGGGCTCCTCCACTATTTCCCCTCAACTTTCTTCTTTTTCAGCAGGGGAGTGACCACCTAACATTTTTCAAAGGCAAATCTTTTCAGCCTCAGCAAAACTTGTCCCATATGAGTAAGCCTCTTTCTCTCCACCTCGGCTACATATGCTAACACATACTACAGTTGCGTGATCATTGCTAGTTTCGGCTGCAGTACTAGGCAGGAAGTTGCTTCCGTACCTCAAGAAGGAATAAATAAAATACTCTTAGCTGATAGTGGTTTTGTTTTTATTCCTGCCTTTATTGCACTTGACATAATGTAGGCAGTTTACATGTAACCAAGCCAGATGGATGTGAAATGTTTTTTTCTTCCCTTTTTTTCTCCTTTGCAGGTGCTTTAATAGTGATGCCAAGAAAATCTGGATCAGAAAAAGCCAGTCCTTTTCCAAACATTCTAAAGGATTGAAGTATATATGGCTCAGCTTCAGATGACATATTTGACTGCACTACATAAAAATAAATCCCTCAAACCGCACTTAAAAAACTATAGCAAGGACTTTTAAGCAATACACATAGAGCTGTAAAATAAAACGGAGCTGGCTAATGAAGCATACTGATTTCTATAAATCCTTATATTTTAAAAAACAAAAATACCGCCTCGAGCTTAGCTTTTGAGAGAAACCACATCCTTTGTTTCAATAAATTGGTATGGAAATTCATATATAAATATACATTCCAAATAGCTTTTTATTTCCTATATATTGCTCTTTATGAACTATTCTGTTACATACCCCTAGCCTTTTTCAGATGGAAACAGGTATACTTAGTTTCCATGCCTTGTCAGAAGAAATAGCATTATAAATGATATCTTGCAGTAAATGCATGCGAAACAGCAGCAGCAATGAGCTGCACCTTATTTCTCCTTTTTCTAGAGGAGTTCACATCAAGCTTTATTTATGTACATGCGCAGGTGGAAATTGAAGACATTCCCGGTAGCAATCCTGTACCCACCTACTTCACTGCTTGGAAGTAAGACCTATTGAATTCAGTTAAACTTACTTCTGAGTCGCAATGTAAGAAGGCATCATTTCCCATTCCTCCCGGTTTTCGTCACACACAGCACTGTTTCTGCTCTGCTGCAGTTCATCTTCCACCAAATGCTACAATCTTCATCTCGCTGTCTGCTGCGGCAAAACTGCATAGCTTAATTACATCATATCATTCCACTCCTTTTATTTCAATGCAAAAGAGAGGGGAGGGGGACATAATCAATTACATATTGTTTGCAGACTGAAAGCAACAACAGTGAATACCAGTCATATTCACTGGATTGATTTATGTGCTGCAATTGGGACGAGCAGGTGAACAATAGCATTTTCTGCCCCCATTACAATTTTTGCTGGAATTCTACGACTTCCAGACAGAAATGTATAGGATTCGCTGTTGTGAGCAACTGAGCACCTCTGTGCATGCCTAAAGATTTCCTGAAGGGAAGAGGGTCTTCGTAGCAAATACACACAGTGATTGTCCTGTTTGTTGGTTTTGGTTTTCATCTGCTGGGGAAAAAGTAGCATGCTTCTATTGGTTGTGTACTCCGTTTGGAACACTTCAAAAGGACTGTGCTAAGACACTGGAGAAAATTCAGAAGAGGCAAAAATAAACCCAGAATGCAAGATTCTTGCCGATCTAGGCAGAGGCAGAACTAGTGCACCCAGGGGTGGGGCCATGGGGGCTGGGCAAGCGTCCCAGGAGGCAAGCTGCCTATGGGGGATGCTTGCTGGGTGGGGAGGGAGCCACGTCGCTTTGCCAGCAGCCTTCCTTCCCTCTTCCTTTTGACAGCTCAGGGGGGGCTTCCACCCACAGGAGGCAGTTCAAGAGTGGGGAGCAACAGTGTGCCGCCCACCCACGACTCCCAAGCCTCCCCCGAGCTGTCAAAACAAAGGGGGAAGGGGGGAACGCTACTGAAAAGGCGGTGCAGCTCTGCCCCTTCCCCCAACAGCTCAGGGTAGGCTTCGGAGTCGTGGGTGGGCAGCGCGCTGAATGTCACTCCCCTCAGTGATGACATCCGGGGTGGGGCACCTCCACCCCTCCTTCCTCTGCCCCAAAAGGTAAAGGGACCATTAGGTCCAGTCGTGGCCTACTCTGGGGTTGCGGCGCTCATCTCGCTTTACTGGTTGAGGGAGCCGGCGTACAGCTTCCGGGTCATGTGGCCAGCATGACTAAGCCGCTTCTGGCGAACCAGAGCAGTGCACGGAAACGCTGTTTACCTTCCCGCCGATGTGGTACCTATTTATCTACTTGCACTTTGACGTGCTTCGGGGATTCGAACTGCCGACTTTCTGATCGGCAAGTCCTAGGCTCTGTGGTTTAACCCACAGTGCCACCCGCATCTCTCCTCTGCCCCTAGATCCAGTTAATTTGGGAGTTCCTTCCACTTCCAAATAGCTGGGTTCTAAGTGGGATAAGATTTTGTTGACCTCCCTGCAAACAAATCAACAGCAGCCACTGTCAACTACACCCCCTGAAAACTTTGTGCAAACCAACAGGATGAACATTCTATAAAAAGGTTGCCCAATTACTTTTAACAAAAAGATGCAACAAAGAGAGAGCTTATTGTAGTACGAGGAGATGTATTTCCTAATGCATTATGGTAGGTGCGGGGGTGGGTGGGTGGGAAGCAAAGTGCTATCAAAGTGCAGCAACCCAGGTTAGAGTGCGTTGTCAGGAATAAACACAGGAGGCTCCTGTCCTTCTTCTGATCATCACTGATATTTCCTTTCAGTGTGTTGGCATGTATACGGCAAAGGGCCCATAGCAAGGTGAATACACCCTTTCCCACAGCTCACAGAACTTTTGGAATGACTAGGAGCCTAGGCCCGAAAATGCCCGTGTGAGTGATTCGCACTCATGTGAGCCACACCACCTCACAGTGGGTAGATCACATGAGTGGGGCCAACCCATTTGTGTAGGTGTTTATGCATAGCAGCCCCTGCCCACACAGAAGTTTCTGCATGTGGCGGAGGAAGGTGTATTCATGTCCATTGAATCCCCTGAGAGACCAGCCAGAACCTGACTCCTCCTCCCTTTGGACTCTTTCCTCTTCCGGCTGATTATTATAAGAACGATGTAACCAGGCACCCGTGCCTGAGTTTGCTTTCTCCCTCTGCCCGCCAAATTCCTTTTGTGTTGTGTCTCTTTTAAGTCGCATCTGCACTGTCCGATCAAAGCACTCTTAGACCACTTTAATACAGTGGTTTCCCAATGGGTGGTCCGTTCACACAACAAAAACTACCATCGAGATTTCAACATTTTCAAAAGACTTGGCTTTTGAAAAAACAAAGTATTCAGCTAACCAGGAACCACAGCTCTAATAAATATGGAGTATCCTAGGTACTGGCGTTTCTTAAGAGTTTTGGGAATTGTGGATCTGAGAGATTTGCGCCCTTAACAAACTACACTTCCCATGGCTCTTTGGGGAGAAGCCATGACTGTCAAAGTGGTAAAGGTAAAGGGACCCCTGACCATTAGGTCCAGTTGTGGCTGACTCTGGGGTTGCGGCGCTCATCTCGCTTTACTGGCTGAGGGAGCCGGCGTACAGCTTCCGGGTCATGTGGCCAGCATGACTAAGCCGCTTCTGGTGAACCAGAGCAGCGCACGGAAACGCTGTTTACCTTCCCGCCGGAGTGGTACCTATTTATCTACTTGCACTTTGATGTGCTTTCGAACTGCTAGGTTGGCAGGAGCAGGGACCGAGCAACGGGAGCTCACCCCATCACTGGGATTCGAACCGCCGACCTTCTGATTGGCAAGTCCTAGGCTCTGTGGTTTTACCCACAGCGCCACCCGCATCCTAAAGTGGTATAAGAGTGCTTTAAATGGGCGGTGTGGATGTGACCTTAGTCCCTGGCCTCAGACTTAGAATGGCTGCTTACCCAGTCACAGGGCGGGCAGCTATTGCGGCCTGTTGCACCAGGCCCTTCCCCTTGGGAGCAGGGTCAGGGCTAGGCAGCCGTCCGTGGGGAATTCCCAGACCAGCTGTGGGAGATTGGCGGGCTTTCCTGATATCAGTTTATTTGAATACTAGCCAATATGGCCAGGTCAGTTGGGCAGGGTTTATTCCCCTTCGTGCCTTGCTTCCAGGGAGGGGGGTCACTGCGGATGGGTCCGTGATATGTTTTACTACAGTATTTACATTTGTAAGCCATTCTGGGAGCCTTTCTTTGACTGAAGAATGGTGTAAATAAAAAATATTTAAAAATGAAATAATAAAGGAATCTGACGATGCAAGGATCCACCACAAAAGTCAGTCAGTCAGCAGGAATCTACCAGATCTGCACTTCCCAAATAGGGTTGCTACATGTAACATAGCTGGTACCTCAGGTTAAGTACTTAATTCGTTCCGCAGGTCCGTACTTAACCTGAAACTGTTCTTAACCTGAAACACCACTTTAGCTAATGGGGCCTCCTGCTGCCACCGCGCCACCAGAGCCTGATTTCTGTTCACAAGCTGAAGCAAAGTTCTTAACCTGAAGCACTATTTCTTGGTTAGCGGAGTCTGTAACCTGAAGCGTATGTAACCTGAAGCGTATGTAACCTGAGGTACCACTGTATTCAACTCTCATAAACAGTGTGCGGGTGGAAATTGCTGAAATGTCCATGAAAATCCATACATATGGCAACCCATGTCAGTAGTACGTACAGAGAATTTGACAAATTTAATTAAAAGTAGCTGAACCCCCCCTTTTTTTATTTCACCAAAAACGCTCAACAACTTTGCCAATAAAAACCCAACAACTTTTGTGTCCAGATTTTCACTTTTTGAAACATGACAAACCTACAAAACAATATGTGAACTGATATGCAGCATTTCTTCCAAATATATCCAAATTTTGCAGTACAGTTCACCAAACAACCAAGGTTCATAAAACAGCATATATTAAGGCAGAGGGTGCATATAAGTGAAAGTAGCGTTAAAATGCATTATATTGGGGGGAAACTGCTTGCAAAAAAATGTATACATTAGTAAAGAAAAAAAAAATACTGCAGAATTGCAGAGAACTGAATTTAAGATGGGGAAAATGGGAAATCGAGAGAACTGAAATGGACAGACCCTTCCATCCCTTGCCGGGACATGAGTGAACCAGATCTAAGAGGCGTCTCAGCCAGAATGCAAATGTTCAGCATGGGGAAGGGAAAAGCTGTAACTAATAAAAGTTGTGCAGAATGAAATCAATCCCAGCTTGTGTATCGTCTTAGAAGGCAACTCAATGCAAGCAGGAAATAAGCTGTCCTTCGCAGTAGCATGTAAGCCAATGCCCTCAAATATTGTTATGTGCTCCCCGCTTCCCAGAGCAGAGAGTAATTCCAAGGGCAGAATTATCAGGTTTAGATTCCGTTGCATGGAACCGGAGAGTTGTGGTGTCTTTGTAATATTTCATTTATAAAATACACAAACAGAGCATAAGCGGTGGCAAACAGTAACTCCTGCAAGGGATCAGTTCTGCTCCCACCCCACCCCACCCCCACACCTCAGAGTTTCAGAAAGAGAGAACTTATTTCACCTTCAGCCTCCTCACACATTCACAGCTCTGTATGTCTCCAAATCCCCAAACTGTCCAACTGCTGTTTCTCACAGCTCACTAGGCCGGCCCCAGACATATTGCTGCCTGAGGCAAAGGACAAGATGCCCCCCTCTCCACTCCATGGACAGAAGCTAAATTTTACTTCAGTGCCTAAGGCAGCAAGCTAGTTTAGGGGGACCAGGACAGAGCATGTGGCAGACATATTTTCTTCCTTCAAGCAGAGGGAAATGTTTGAGGTTGCTCAGGAGAAACACTCAGTGGAATGCCACTGCTGGCCTTCGCCAGCCACCAAATACCTAATAGTAGGGCTGGCCCTTCCTCATTTGACAAACACCACAGACCCTGTCACGGGCGATCGAAGTCCCGGCTGAGGACGTCAGGACCGGGGACAAGATGGCGGGGTGGGAGCAGGAACGAGAGTCCAGAAACCAGGGGTCCGAGAGTCAGGAAGCTGGGAGTCACAAAGTCAAGGGTCTGAGGGTCGAGAAGCAAGGAGTCAAGAAGCCGAGGTCTGAGGATCAGGAAGCAAGAAGCCAAACGCAGTGAGGCAGGAAACGTGTTGCTGTGGCAAAGAGCTGAAGGGAAATGCTGACCTTATATCCCTTCCGGCTCTAGCCACCAGGTGCAGTGAGTTACCAAGTGGCCTCACCTGCGCAGCCGTGCCTTGCCTCTCCAGAACAAATTTAGGAAGGCCCCAGTCCTGCGAAGCCCTACTGGTCACAGGGCCCGGCTCCTGCACACACTCCTGACTGATCCTCAAGCTACCCTTCTTCTATTCGCTGAAGGGCGCCTTCAATCCAGTATGAGGGAGGGGAACTGATTTTTGGTGATTTTCTTTTCCCCGGCATCACTTTTCAGACTATCCAGAGTGAAATATACTCAAATCTGCTTCAGAAGTTAAGGAAATTTCTCTGGATAGTCTGAATGGTGCTGCCAGCATCTGTGGTGTTTGCGGGTGGGGCAGAGCAAGGAGTTGCAGTAAAGGATGATTCCAACGAGCAGCCCTGCTCCTTTAGGGGAAAGGCAATCCTGTGTCGAACAGGAACAACCACTTACTTGCCAGACCTGGAAATCCCCTACCCAGAGGGCCTCAGCCTTGTTGGGATTCAACTTCATCTTATTGGCCATCATCTAGCTCCATCAGGACATCCAGGTCCTGGACCAGCATTTGCCTGGCTACACCTGATTCAGGTGCAACAGAGAAATAGAGCTCGGCCATAGCTCAGTGGCAGAACATCGGCTTTGCATGCAGAACGTCCCAGGTTTGAACCCCAGCATCTCCAGGTTTGAACCCCATGTCACCTCACCTGATGCTAGATGAACCAATGGTTTGATTCACCATAAGGCAGCTTCCTATGTTCCTGCGACACGCTGCACTCCAGATCTCTTAACGAATTTCAACATATGCCAAGATTCAGAGAGTTCTTCAAAGTCAGCTATAAATAAAGACGGAAAGAATTGGGACATGTGCTAGCAAGGCAGCCAGGGCATCTGCTATGGCAGGCATTCGCTTGGGCAGCTGGAAGAACAGAAGATAAGAGCCAAAACTGAGGAATTCCTTTGTCACACAACACTCACTGGAAATAAACATGAGAGGCCTTTTAAAAAGGGAAATGTCACGGCAATGCGCAAGGCATGTGCAAAAATGTTGTGGATATAAAGAGGAAATGCAAGAGGGCCCTGATGTCGTTTATTGGAATAATGGATGCTGTCGATAACAGAAAAATCGTCTCTTGCTTATTATCCACGTTAATGTGAATTTTTGTGTCAATATGCGACGGAAACAAGGTTAGAATAAAGTAATAGTTCTCGGAGTTTATCTGCTTACCATACCATGGTATCAATTTACTTGGGTCAGTTGCAAATTATAGGCACAGTTAACTCTCTGTGTTATGCGGCTCCTAAGGACCTGCCCAGACATGCTCTACAGTTTGAAATGAGAGACGTGGTTTCTTGGTAATTTCAAAATGTTCCTCACTCCTCTGGGAAACGTATATAAGGGGACCAGTTAAACCAGTACAGTTACTGAGTCCATCCTTCTCTAGCTACTGTTTCAGAGCTTGACCAATTTAGTAGACTTGAGGGGCTGAAGACCTGGGCTCAGGGCTGACCAAAAAATACAAACAAGCAAGGCTTCCAAAGTGGCCAGCTGCCATCTTGTGGGAGCTTCGATGTTTAACAATTGGGACAATGTTTTTTGGTGGGACTGCCTGGGTTGCTACTGACATATGACGGGGCCTTTTCAGCCACAGCCCCCCATTTGTGGAATGTCCTCCCTGGGGAGGTGTGTCTGTCTCCCTCATTACTAACTTTCAGGAGAAAATTAAAAATATTTCTGTTTACTCAGTTTGATGGCTGAATGACACTGTTTGCGGTGACCATGAGATAACTGTTCATATATATATATATATATATATATATGCAGGTTTTGGTGTCCTCGGGTGTCTTCCCGTGTAAAAGTTGGGGTGTCTAGGCGACGTTTCGACGAGGTCTCACTCGTCATCTTCAGGCTGGTGCTGGTCGAAACGTCGCCTAGACACCCCAACTTTTACACGGGAAGACACCCGAGGACACCAAAACCTGCATTCCTGTACCCGTGAAAATCTACGAAAGCATATATATATGCATATATATATACCAGCCTGAAGATGACGAGTGAGACCTCGTCGAAACGTCGCCTAGACACCCCAACTTTTACACGGGAAGACACCCGAGGACACCAAAACCTGCATATATATATATATATATATATATATATATATATATTTAATGATGTTTGGTTTTCTTTTCATTGCTGTTGCTGAGTTTGCCATCTTGGGCTCCTTCGGAAGGAAGGAATAAAAGTAAAATAAATCCCAAAAACTCTTCAAAATATATATATGAGAACCGTGCAGCAATTCATCTTGGGGTCTCCTGAGAGATTACCTTGTTGGGAGACCTGAAGAGCAGATCCTGAATCTGGGACTGAAGGGATAACACCATTGTCCTCTGACCAAAGAGTAAACTGTAGGAAATTACGCTGTCTGGCAAGAAAGCCTCTTAAGCAAAACAGATCAGATCAGATCAGATGATATTATTAAACCCTTCAAAAAAGGCTTATGGGTTAGGATAGCAGAAATCCGTTTTCCTCATTGATGCTTGCCTTGGCTGTCAGAAACAGATGCAAAGTTTCCAGAGGCAATTACAGGTAGTAAGGGCTAGCTTTGGGCCTACCACTCACTTCCTACCTCAGTCAATTAATTAGTCTGAGAACAAATCCCTGACTCTGCCTGTAAAGGCCACTAAGGGCCAAATTACAGATAGTGAGTGAGATCTGTGATCAGCTCTTCCATGGTGTTGATTTGGATTGTGAATATGGAGCTGGAAAGATGCATTTTTAACCTCTCCCCCCGCCCCGCACCTCCGATATAAACAAACCATCTTCCTGAAGTTTCTAATAGCATACCCTCCAACATTTCTCCAATGAAATTGGGACGTCTTAAGGAAAAGTGGGACATTCTGGGATCAAATCAGAAACCAGGATGGCTTCTGTAAATCTATGACCATCCCTGGAAAATATTCTAGCAACGTTTTCAAGGAATGACGGGTGTGTGTGTCAATTTATGTGAGATAATCCATGCAAGGTGAGAGGGTCAGCCCACCCATCACCCACCCAATTTTCTGGCCCTGGTTCGCTTTTAGAAAAATTAAACAACTTTGGGATATCTGTTCACAGATCCCCTGCTTCCTGTGCACCATGACCCTCACAATGCATTTCTTCCAGGAGCCAGCCAACGAATTGCTAGAGCCAATTTCTGGCTGATTCCAGGCTCCCACTACCCCTGCCTGGTTTCTGGTTGAAGACAACCTGGTGTTCTATTCTGGTGGTGAAAACAAGCAGCTGTTGCCTTCAGCAAGACACTGGTTCTGCTTATCCCCCCATTCAGAGAACATCTCCTACAGAGAAAAGACATCGCCTAGAATATAAGTTAAAACTGCATCTAAAGAAGTTCATGGAGCAAATTCACAGCTGATTGACATTGCTTTTTCTTTTAACATGGTGAAGCGACCACAAGGTACTATTTTCAGCCAACCGTGGTGGTGAATAAGTTTTAGGAATGCTTCAAATAACAAACGCAACTCTTCGTCACCAACTTCTGGGCTCGGCCCACATTTCAAAGGTTTTCCAGGATGTGGTCAGGCATGATCTTGGCCTAGCACAGAGACGGGTCGTCAGAGACTTCCAGGAAAATAACAATAGTTGAGGTGTGTGTACCCCTTCAACATCATCTGAAGTGAACACAGACAAATATGTTCCTTGCAATTCTCCTGTCTTCCTTTCTTTGCTCGTTTTCCAATTGTCCCACTATCTCTTTGGCTAGTTTCCTAATAAAACTGTGCAAGATATGACACTAACCCACCACAAAAGCCAGCAAAGGAAGGTGGTGGAGAGAGAATTCACACCAGAGATGAGGAAAGACAGAGGAACCTTGAAAGCCTCTTCAGCATCTTTTGGAAGATCTGCAATGTTATGCCTGCACCAAGCCAGAATTGGAGCAAACAGAAAAAAGCTCCACTCATTATTGCATTGTTTGTGAAAGACTGCAAATACTGGAAAAAGGCTCATGTCCAAAGATATCAAATAATTCCATCCCACTTTTGAAAGAATCTAGCAAACAGAATCGATGTTGCAACCTCACCATGTGTGTGTGTTAAAGACAACAACAAATGCATTAACAGAATGATCTGTGCTAACAAAAGGTTTTTAATTGTTCATTGTGATTCTGCATAATCAAAGGGCCATGTATTGCAAACAGCAGTCTGTGAGGTTAAACACACAAAAGAGGCCTCTGGTTTATTTTTATTTATTAACAACTGATCTGTTATAATTATACTCTTTCGTCAGATGGTGGCTTTGGAATCCAGTGCGTTCAGTTCTGTTCATCTGAGCACTACATTAACTTGCAAGACAAGTTATACGGGCGCTGCCAAGGTTCAAGAAGAGGACAGAGCCCTCAAAGCTATGCCAGAACAGGTACTACTCACTCAGGCTGTCATAAATACTTGACTCAGATAGTAGCTCTGGAATCATATTTGCTCAGCTCATATCTCGACTTTTTACAAGCTATTATCGTGTGTTATCACTCATGGCCAGCTGTCACTCTACGTGAAGTAATCTGTTTAGCCTTGTTGATTTAATATTCTTGTTGTTATCTTCTTTGCCAGTTTCGAGTTGGCAAAAGTAACTTCTAGGCAGTTCTAAACCTAGATCCTTCAAGGGTGGGTTATTTTTATACTGCTAGCTTGTGATAGTTTTCCTACGTGGGGAAATTGATTCACCATCCCTGTTACTTGTGAAAGTGACAACAAGAATAACAAGGCAACATCTTGGAATACACTTTTTAAAAAACCCATATAAGTAGATTTGCTCGGCTGAGTTCAGCTAAGTGCTACATTACTGGCAGGGTAAGTTACTCAAGCTTTGCCAAAGTTCAAGAAAAGGACATAAATCTTAGAAGTCTGCCAAGATAGGTAACAACCCTATCAGTATTACTCAATATGTTGGCCCATAAAAAGCCAGGAGAAAGGAAAGTGGGAGGCTTAGGGTACCCAGGAAAAATCATAGGCATTTTTTGTCAACACAGTTAACACATAAGGAAAGAGTGTAGCTCCAACACTCAGCAAAACAAAGTACATTTATTTTTTTTTTTATTATTATTATTATTATTATTATTATTATTATTATTATTTTGTTTACCTCCAGATGATCCTCCTTCAATACACGGCTAACATCCTTATGCAGAAGAAAAGTTTTAATTTAAGAAATCGTCTTTAAGTGGTGATAAATATGATACTGCACAGAGAGAGAGAGAGAAGACAGGTGATAATTTGTTTAATAATAATAATAATAATAATAATTTTATTATTTATATCCCGCCCATCCAACTGGCTTTCCCCAGCCACTCTGGGTGGCTAACAGCATATATCAGAACATACTAAAACATCAAACATCAAAAACTTTCCAATACAGCTTATGTGCTAAAATAGTATGAAAACAGGCAAAATGTTTATATATTCAAAAACCTTGTTTCCACTAACAAATACAAGTTCAAACTAAAGGTAAGAGTCTTGTTGCTGAATGTTTCTCTACAGGGGAAAAAATCCATGCACAGAAAACTAGGGGAGAAAACTACTGTCCAATTTCTAATTTTCTATGTGAAAGGTGTGGTTTTTTTTATGTTGTGTGAAGCTTAATGCAAAGTGGAGGGGAGGGAAACACTTTTTCAGCCTAAGGACCATATTTCCTTGTGGGCAGCCTTTGAGGAGCAGGCACTGATGGACAGGACCAGAGTCAAACATGGGCAGAGCAACAGATGCAGACCTTGTCTCTACATTCTAGCCACACAAGAAAGGAGCACTGTGATAGTTCAAGGACATATTCCAACCATGCAAAAACACTTGAAGTGGCTGTGAACCAAGCCCAGTGAGGGGTGTAGCCTGGGGGGTGAGGGAGTGGCTTAGGGGAGCCCAGAGCATTGCATAGAATCATAAAATCATAGAATAGAATCATAGAATCATAGAATCATAGAGTTGGAAGAGACCACAAGGGCCATCAAGTCCAACCCCCTGCCAAGCAGAAAACACCATCAGAGCACTCCTGACATATGGATGTCAAGCCTCTGCTTAAAGACCTCCAAAGAAGGAGACTCCACCACACTCCTTGGCAGCAAATTCCACTGTCAAACAGCTCTTACTGTCAGGAAGTTCTTCCTAATGTTTAGGTGGAATCTTCTTTCTTGTAGTTTGGAACCATTGCTCCGTGTCCGCTTCTCTGGAGCAGCAGAAAACAACCTTTCTCCCTCCTCTATGTGACATCCTTTTATATATTTGAACATGGCTATCATATCACCCCTTAACCTCCTCTTCTGCAGGCTACACATGCCCAGCTCCCTTAGCCGTTCCTCATAAGGCATCGTTTCCAGGCCTTTGACCATTTTGGTTGCCCTCCTCTGGACACGTTCCAGTTTGTCAGTGTCCTTCTTGAACTGTGGTGCCCAGAACTGGACACAGTACTCCAGGTGAGGTCTGACCAGAGCAGAATATAGTGGCACACATAGAGAGGCTCGAAGGTTCTCCATCCTTGCTGAAATGGTATAACCCATGTATTGGTTTACCATCTCATTGAGAACTAGGTTTCATAGTTGGAAGACAACCCAATCTTATAAAGCCTTTCATGCATCTGGGTGTTTTAAGGGTTATGACATGAGGCCAATAATTCAAAAAAAAAAAAAAGGTAAGCAGTATGCCAGATTTGAGGATATACTACGAGGCATCCTGTCTCTGTTGGTTTCAGGAATGGATAACATTAGAAAACACCGATGTTCTAGATTTGGAGGGTCATGATAACAGATTTGGATGGCATGCATATTTATGGTATGAAAAGGTAAGAGTACATAAAGGATTTTTTAACCATTTGGTAAGAAAATCGATCTATGGTGTATGGGAGAAATATAAAAACTTACTAGAACAGAAAACACCATGGTAGCTTTTCCCACTTGAAGCGATATCATTGAAAAAGTTGAATGTGAAAAATAAATGGGCAACATATAAAGAGCTGTTAATGAAGTCAATTGAAATTAAAGAACTTTGAAGATATAAGAGAGTTATTAACAGACTGGCTACCATATCACCAATTAAATGCTGCATTTAAAAAAGACAAAAGAAACGGATTTAGTAATGAAATTTCAAGGTTTGTAAAACAGCTGTTGGAAAGTAAGGTAAAAACACTGTCTAAGACAAAAAAAGTAAGCAGTGCATAGAATCACAGAATCATAGAATTGGAAGAGACCACAAGGGCCATCGAGTCCAACCCCCTGCCAAGCAGGAAACGAACATGCAACAACAATGGCGGCAGTGCGGGCAAAGCCCTGGTGAGGCCGGTGGCATCGCAGTGGCGGGAGCCAGATCTGCTGCCTGAGGCAAATGGCTTCACCTTGCCTCACTGATGGGCCGCTCCAATGGGTGGTCTCTAAACAGAATAAAAATGAAAGGAGGGTGAAGGACATGAAAGGTGTAGAGGAAGCACAGGGTCTGTCAGGGGTTTGGAAAGACAAGAGGTGAGACCTATGAGAAGAAAACCAGAGTGCTCAGGGCAAAAGGCCCTGCACATAACCCAGCTAAAGTGAAACATTAAGATAATCTGCATTGGGTGCAATCTTGACAGTGAAGATGTACCTTTTCCTCATCTTCCCCTGCCCCCAGCACCCCCCAGCTACAAGGAGGATCCTGGGATATGAAGATG
This sequence comes from Podarcis gaigeae, assembly GCF_964106915.1. Lineage (NCBI taxonomy): Eukaryota > Metazoa > Chordata > Lepidosauria > Squamata > Lacertidae > Podarcis > Podarcis gaigeae. The sequence goes on along the minus strand of NC_139680.1, from coordinate 104,684,114 downwards.
AGCCACAATAGCAAAGTTCTACCTCCACTGTGAGAAGCAGCATGACGCTGAACCCCAACTGCTGGGAAATCACAAGTAGGCAGAGTAGCGTTGCACTCTTGCAACGCTTGCAAGTTTTCACAGTTTGGCTGCTGTAAGAACAGGGTGCTGGACTAAACGGGCCATTGGCCTGATCCAGCAGGCACTTACAATGTTCTTAAGAGTTATGACATCAGAATCCCGCAGGGCACAAAGAGAATAACGGGACAGAAGATTGGGGGGGGGGAGGGAGTGGGTTAACTGAAGGGGGTAAGCTGGGAAGGGGAAACTGGAAAATCATGGAAGAAAGGGAATGTTTGGCAATCAATGGAGCTGCTGTAGATATTGGGATAAGCCTTGGTGGGTGAGTTTGAGGAGTGTTGTTGTTGTTGTTGTTTTTTTAAGAGAGTGAGAAGCACAGGTGATGTGGTTGGGGGCCGAGGTTTTGGGGAGGGAGATGAAGTAGCAACAAGATGTGGTATATTGTAGCTCTGAGCCACGTTATGATTTTGGCTTGTAGTTCTGAAGTCCAGGGACTTTGGCCGCCCCGTGTATTTAATTTCCTTCTATCAGTTCTTCAGACAAAATATTATGCGTGCGTTAATGCTGAAGAGACGCTAGCCTTTGACCTTGCGATTCCAGAGGGAACATAAAACTGATGTCATCCAAGAAATAAAATAATTAAGGCATATCCATAGATGCACGGCAAACTGGGGGATGTTGTTTTCTTTGGACAATGAACTGATGTATGCTCAGCCATATGGACACTGACATTTTTATGCTTAGTTGTACTCTTCCAGTCCCAGCGCACCTGCGGTACTAGTGGTTTTGCTTTCTGATCCTAATTTCCCACAGTGATAGTATGTCAGCAGCAACAGACTGCAGAATTTGAAAATCTGCATTTTACTTTCCTTATGAGCTCTGTGGGTTTTCTAAGTCATCCAGTAGCTTCAAATTAAAAGATGCATTTCATCTGGGGGAATTAATCCCCAAACTTTCCATTTTGAGTTAACCTTGGGTGTGTGTCCCTCCCCCCCCCCCAATTCAGCTGAGTGATTTTGTTATTGCACCTGCAGTACAGTTTGGCTGCTGGGCCATGATCCGTGCACCGTATCATTAGATGTCAGGGGAGAGAACGTACGTCAGTGGTGTAACACTTTACTTGCAGAAAGTCCCAGGTGTGGCAGGACCTATGCTTTATAACTCCCTGCCTGCTAGGTAGGCCCTCTTGTTATATTGTTTTAGGGAGCTTCCAGGAAATGTGTTTGTGGAACATTCATCTCGATTTGTTTGCCGGGAGATTAGATGATGATAATGGCTATCTAATGAGCATTCACTCAGATTTGCTTTTGGTTGATGTTGCACCAAAGCAAAGGGCATTTTCCCATCACTGTAGTTTGTCAAGGATGCTGGGAGTTGGGGGGTTGTAAACTACAGTTCCCAGAATTCTTAATAATAAGAATAAGAATAATATATTATTTATACCCCGCCCATCTGGCTGGGTTTCCCCAGCCACTCTGGGCGGCTCCCAACAAGACACTAAAATACAATAACCTATTAAACATTAAAAGCTTCCCTAAACAGGGCTGCCTTCAGATGTCTTCTAAAAGTTTGGTAGTTATTTTTCTCTTTGACATCTGGTGGGAGGGCGTTCCACAGGGCAGGTGCCACTACCAAGAAGGCCCTCTGCCTGGTTCCCTGTAACTTTAGGGGAAGCCATGTGCTTTAAATGTATGGTGTGGGTGCGACCTCTGTTGGGTGTTTCTTTTCAACTTGTGAAATGCACTCCCCACATAACTCTACCCCCTTGGGCTCTCTAAACCTGCAAACTTTCATAATAGGTTGGAGCGTGGTGGTGACAACACGAAGGTTGCAGGTTCAATCCCCGTATGGGACAGCTGCATATTCCTGCATTGCAGGCAGTTGGACCAGATGATCCTCACGGTCCCTTCTACCTCTACAATTCTATAATATGACTTATTGTAATACCAATTATACCCTACGAGTTAACAGCTTTGTCCTGTGCTTATAGATTATACGTTCTTAAAAGTGGCAGCTCACTTTAACAACGTGTGTTAATTCCCTGAATGATGTGCAGTTTCCCTAGCGAGAGAAGAAAGCGCTGACCTTTTTATATATGCCAAGAGACAGCCCGGTAAATCTTGAGAGTTCTGGTGATTTATCTGTGGAGGAGCAATCCTAAATCACAACAGCTGCAGGTCAGCCTCCCACAATGCCATCTGGAGCCATCCTGGCCTTTAAGGTCACCGCAGAAAGATTCACGTTGCCACTTGGACTCCTGACTCTTCCAGAGCTGATGGCTAAACCTCCACCGGCGTTGTGAAGGCCTGCACTGTGAAGCTGCATGCAGCAACAGCCTAGTTGCCAATCGGCAGGAATGGCAGGATCACAGAGTTGGAAGGGACCACGAGGGTCATCTAGTCCAACCCCCTGCAATGCAAGAATCTTTTGCCCAGCACGGAACTTGAACCCACAACCCTGAGAGTCTCATGCTCTACCAGCTGAGCTATCCCAGCTGGCAGGAAAGGCTCTATAAGGATTCCCTTAACCTGCCACACCAGAGTGTGAAGGAAGAAAAAGGACAAAGTTTAAGAAACAGGAAAGTGTCCTTTCATAATTATTTCAGTATGTTACTAAACGAAACCTTACACAGCCTAGTGAGCTGTTTTGTGGCCAAGCCGGATAGCTTTCAAGGAAAATGAGGCGGTGGGTGGTGGGGAACAACGACAAGGGTTTGAAGAATCAGACTGAGCACAGAACATGTTTGTATTAATGGCATTAAAGTGCAGTTCTACTGATCTACCACTGCCATTTGCATCCCAGTTTTCTGGCACAGATTCCACCAGCTTTACCCATTATAAACAGCACTTCTGAGTTCTCCTATGGAACAGCTTCCCCAAAGCTTTGTACTTAAATGCGATCATTTAAGAGCTGCCCGCTCTTTTCTCCAGAAGAGATGTTGTGTCTTTAAGCTGCACAAAAGGGAGACCGTCAGCCAGTATGTTGCATCACTAGAGGGAAACGCACCTGTTAGATTCTTCCTGTTGTGCTCCTGTTGAAGGTAAAGAAGCCCTGCCAGGAAGAAACAAACAAACAAAATTAGCAACAGTACGTTAATGGTAGTTAAGTGTTCTTGGTTTTCAGCCTTTAAGGACCTTGGCCGGATGCTCCTTGAGCAAGGCTGGAAAAAAATCCAGGAGGAACACACAAAGAAAAAGAAAGTTTAATAAAAAATTTATTATCCTCTTTCTGTTAAAAATTCCCTGGTTTAAAATTAACACTAGTAGGCCCTAATCCAGCGCAGAGTAAGGTGTACTTATTGAATTAATTGCAATTGTGTTGGATTAGGACTACCATTCTCGAAAAGACCTGCTCCTGTGTCTTTAGTGGCAATTCAATTTGCGGAAAACAAAAGCTTTAGTTTCTTCACAGCATGGGGCTGAGCATTAACATCAGTTGCTAAGGCCTGCACTCTTGTCAAAGGCACAGGACCAGGCAGCAAAGTTTTCAAACACAGCCAGCCCCACTTCTCAAAAAGGAATCTAAGCCATACTGAGTAAAGGCCTTCCTTCCTGTTAAAACAGGAGAGGGGAACCTGTGGCCTTGCAGATGTCGCTGGACTACAGCTCCCACCACCCCTGATCATTGATGTGAAATGCCTGCAGATAAAAAACAACAACACCTGACTCTTTGAGGTCAAGCCTGAGATGTATGAGCAACAGGTTATATAATATTATTGTGGCAATTCGTGAACCAAACAGCACAGACTCTTTGGGTCAAGTTACATGTTGTGTGAATATTTTTAAGGTTTGTTTAAATACAGAACACATTCTTTTTGCACTTTTGCTGCAAGAAGCAATTTGAGGGGGGGGGGGGGACAAACAGTAGCTGAGCAGAATTTGCAGTGGCACATTGATGCAAGGGAAAAAGAGCTAACTCTATCCCCACTGCCAGGTCAGATTGGGGTCCCATAAAGCTGCTTTTTCTTGCCAGTGTTAAAGCAGACCTTTCTAAAAGCATATTTCACAAAACGTATAGCTTAATTTTTACATTTTACCTCACAGAAGAGCATTCCCCTCCCCCTCTTCCCAGTGAGTTAAACTGCATTGATTTAAATCTCCCTACTCTGGCAAGAGCTGGTCCCTTCGGAGTTTGGTTCCAGATTTCCTCAGTTTCAAACAGTAAACACTGCTTCCACCAAAGCCTGCAGATACAGCTTTTTTGGGGGGGTGGAGAAACCAAATTAAACTAGTCGATTTAAAGCAGCAGAGAAGGGTCCAGTTATCTCACGGTTGCTCAGCAAGGTTGAGCTAAGCATGACACAAAAAGAAAGACACCAGTCAATGTGTGTGAGAATATTTACTCAGACTGATCTGTTTCTGAAAGCATCTGTGAAGAAGTGTTAAAACTTTACCGCTATGGTTTTCTGCGTTAATAATGACTATATTCAGAGCCTGAAGAAGCACACTCATTTTCTGTCTCAGTCAATAATCTATTTAATTTTTTTTTAATAAATATTTATTAAAGATTTTCTTAATACAATAGAAAAAACAAACAAAATAACATATAATTTTTCCAATATCCACATTTTCTTCACTTCTTTGGACTTCCTCGCATCTCTCGTTCCTGCATTCCAAATTTTCGAGCTTTACCCAGCAATTTATCACCTTGTTTCAATTCTTATATTATAATTTTCTAATATTGTATCCCTAATTTTAGATAATTTAACCCAGACCTTAAAAGCTTAATTTTAACATAATATTTATCCAAAATTTATCTTTTCTTATATTTTCATTTATTTTCATATTCATTTTAACTAACTTATTGGTGCCATATTGTTGATAATCTTACATCTTTCTTAACATTCATACAATTTACAATATTTTTGTAAATAGTCCTTAAATTTCTTCCAGTCCTCCTCCACAGCCTCTTCTCCCAGGTCTCGGATTCTGCCAGTCATTTCTGCTAGCTCCATATAGTCTATCAGTTGCATCTGCCATTCTTCCAGTGTGGGTAAATCTTGGGTTTTCCAGTGCTTAGCGACAAGTATCCTTGCTGCTGTTGTTGCATACATAAAAAATGTTCGGTCCTTCTTTAACACCCTCTGGCCGACGATGCCCAAAAGAAAGGCCTCTGGTTTCTTAGGGAAGGTATACTTAAATACCTTTTTCAACTCGTTATATATCATTTCCCAGAAAGCCTTAACTCTAGGGCAGGTCCACCAGAGGTGAAAGAACGTTCCTTCAGTTTCTTTACATTTCCAACATTTATTATCAGACAAATGGTATATTTTTGCAAGCTTGACTGGGGTCATGTACCACCTATATATCATTTTCATAATATTTTCTTTCAAGGCATTACATGCCGTGAATTTCAAACCGGTGGTCCATAACCTTTCCCAGTCAGCAAACATGATATTATACCCTATGTCCTGTGCCCATTTTATCATAGCCGATTAGACCGTTTCATCTTGAGTGTTCCATTTTAGCAGCAAATTATACATTCTTGAAAGTACCTTAGTCTTAGGTTCTAACAATTCCGTTTCTAACTTTGATTTTTCCACCTGCAATCCTATCTTTTTATCCAACTTAAAAACTTCTTTGATCTGAGCATAATGTAACCAATCTCGCACTTTATCTTTTAATTTCTCCAAACTCTGCAATCTCCAATTATCTCCATCTTTTTCTATTATTTCCCAATATTTCGGCCATTTAGCCTCCATATTGAGTCTTTTCCGGGCCTTAGCTTCCATTGGTGATAACCACCTTGGGGTCTTATTTTCCAATAAGTCTTTATAATTTATCCAGACATTGAACACTGCTTTCCTGACAATATGGTTCTTGAAAGCCTTATGAATTTTAACCTTGTCATACCACAAATATGCATGCCATCCAAAAACGTTGTTAAATCCTTCCAAATCTAAAACATCAGTGTTTTCAAGAAGCAGCCAATCTTTCAACCAGCAGAAAGCTGCTGATTCATAGTACAGCTTTAAGTCTGGCAGGGCAAAGCCCCCTCTTTCTTTAGCATCAGTTAGTATCTTAAACTTAATTCTGGGCTTTTTGCCCTGCCAGACAAATTTGGAGATATCTCTTTGCCACCTCCCAAAACACTCAATTTTATCCACAATCTGTAAAGTCTGGAATAAAAACAGCATTTTTGGCAATACATTCATCTTTATAACAGCAATTCGTCCTGACAAGGAAAGTTTCAATCTTGACCAAACTTCTAAATCCCTTTTAATTTCAGACCAACACTTTTCATAGTTATCCTTAAATAGACTCATATTCTTCGCTGTTATGTTTACCCCTAGGTATCTTACTTTTTTAACCACATTTAACTCTGTCTCTTTCTGAAACCTTTCTGATTCTAAAGGTGTCAATTTTTTTTCCAAAACCTTGGTTTTCTGCTTGTTAAGTTTAAATCCCGCCACCCGACCAAACTCCTGAATCAATTGTAATACCCTTTTCGTACTAGACTCTGGTTCCTGTAGGGTCAAAACTAGGTCATCTGCAAATGCTTTAAGTTTATACTGTTTCGCACCGACCTGAATTCCTTCCACCAACCGGTCTCCTCTAATCATATTCAAGAGCACCTCCAGGACCGAAATAAATAGCAAAGGGGAGATAGGGCAACCTTGTCGTGTTCCTTTTTCAATTTTGAACTCTTCCGTCACCACATTGTTCACTATCAATTTAGCCTTTTGTTCCGAATAAATTGCCTCTATCCCATTCTCAAACCCCCGTCCCACTCCCATCCCTTCCAAATTTTTCTTCATAAACTTCCATGAGATGTTATCAAAGGCCTTCTCCGCATCTATAAATATTAACACTGCTTTTGTATTAATATTTGTTTGCAAAAGCTCCAAAATGTCAATAATATTCCTTGTATTAGCAAACAAATGTCTACCTGGGAGAAAGCCTGCCTGGTCCTTATGAATTACTTCATTTAAAACTTTTTTAAATCTGCTTGCTAAAATGTCTGCAAATATTTTGTAGTCCACATTTAGGAGGGAGATGGGGCGGTAATTCTTAAGTTGTGTCTTTTCAGTTTCTAGTTTGGGTATCAATGTGATGAAAGCTTCTTTCCACGACTCCAGTGCCTTCTTCCCCTCCATAATTTCATTGCAAACCTCCATTAATGGATATATCAAATAGTCTTTCAATGTCTTATAATATTTGGAGGTAAGCCCATCTGGCCCTGGAGATTTGCCCAGTTGCATGTTCTGAATGGCTTCTTCAATCTCTTGTTGTGTTATTTTATAGTTCAGGATTGTTCTATTTTCCTGAGACAGCCTTGGTAGACCATTCTTTATCAAAAATTGTTCTATCTCCACCTCGTTTTGCGGCCCTTGTGTATATAGTTGTTTAAAATATCTCTGGAAACACTTTCTGGTCTCCACTGGGTTCTGAATATTTCTTCCTTCAATCTCTAAATTTGTGACCGTGTTCAATTTTTGTCTCTTTTTCAGCTGCCATGCTAACAGCTTTCCACATTTATTTGCCGATTCAAAAGATCTTTGTTTCATTAGCTTAACTTTCCATTCCACTTCCTGATTTATCAATTTAGAATATTGTGCTACCGAGTTTAATTTCTCTTAAAATCTCCTTTGACTTCGGTCTCGATCTTAACTTCTTCTCACATTCTTTAATTTTCTCCAGGATCTTATCTTTTTTCTCATTCTGTGCTCTTTTCTTTATGGTGTTCTGTTGTATCAGAAACCCCCTCATAACCGCTTTACTTGCGTCCCAGACAGTTCTTTTTTCCACCGTAGTGTTCAAATTTATCTCAAAGTAGTCCTTCAAAGCTTTTTGGGCCTTTTTGATAATCTCCTGATCTCTAAACAAATTGTCATTCATCTTCCATCTGAAGGAGCCGGTTGGAGTTAGTCTCATATCCATCTTTACAGCATTATGGTCGGAGCAGGTCTTTGGGCAGATTTCCACTTTTTTTGTCTTAGGTGCCAGACCTCTAGTTATCCATATTTGGTCGATTCTTGTCCATGTCAGTTGGGCTTCAGAAAAAAATGTTCCTTCTCTTCCCAGGGGGTTCTTTGTTCTCCAAATGTCAATCAAGTCCATGTTGTCAGTCAGTTCAAAAAATGTTTTAGGTAGTCTGCCATCTTTTGTCACATTTTGGCTATGTGACTTATCCATGTTAGTTGATGCCACTCCAGTCATGTCTCCCATCATAATGATGTTGTCATAATTCAAGTAGTCCAGCATTATCTCATGCAGCTTCTTGTAAAATTCCGATTTCCCCTCATTTGGTGCATAAATTCCTAATATCAAAACTTTTCTCCTTGGTTTTGTATCTCAATTGCTAAAATTCTTCCTTGTTCATCTTTAAATAAAAATTTTGGTGACAGGCTCTCCTTTGCATATATCACCACTCCTCTTTTCTTGACTCGGTCCAAAGAGATAAATTCTTGGCCTAATCTTTTGTTTATTAACACTTTTCTATGGAGTCTAGTCACATGTGTTTCTTGCAAGCAAATAATGTCCAATTGTTCTTTTTTCAATATATGAAATATTCTTCTCCTTTTTTCTGGAGAATTGGCGCCATTAATGTTCCAACTCAGAAGTTGCAGAGACATCCTGGACAAATCTGTTATTCCTCTTGTGGTGGTATCTTTTTCTCCTGGTCTTCAGACCCCAAAGGTGTAGGTGTAGGTGCAGGCGAGGGTCCAGACCCTGAAGGTCTTTCGATCCCTTTCTGAAGGTCCTCTCCGTAGGTACTCAGAAATTTTACTTTATCCTCAGCTGTTTTGATTTTCACTTTCTTCCCTCTGAATGTGAAAGATAATCCTTGGGGAAATTCCCACCTTAAATGATTGAGTTGCTCCTCAACAGTTTTGCTAGTTCAGTATAGGTGGATCTAAGGTCCAAAAGTTGTTTTGGGATGTCTTTGTAAATCTCTGCTCTTCTATCCAAAATTTCAAGTGACTTTTCGTAGTGTAGACCTAGTATTTTATCCCTTTCCTCCTTAGATCTCAAAGTAATCAAGCAGTCTCTGGGCCTGTCCTTCCTTGTTAGTTTTCCAAGTCTAAAAGCAGTCACAATTTTAAAGTCCTTTTCTTCCTCCAAAGGCCAAAACTTGGAAAATTCCTTTGTCAGAAACTCAATTAAGTTCCCTTGTACAAGTTCTGGTATAAACCTCAATCTCAAATTATTTTCCCGAGCCCGTAGTTCAATCATAGACAGATAGGCCTGTTGTTCTCCAACCTGCTTATGCAATGGTTTTACCTCCTGCCTCAGTTCTTCAGTTTTTTTATTAGCTTCCTCTGCCAATTTCCGATTTTCTGCGGTGGCTTCAAATAATTTGCCAATTGATTGTGCATTCAAAGTAACTTGTTCAGTTAATTTATTAACACTGGCTGTATTTTGATCAATCTTTGCCGTTTGCTCATCCGCTTTTTTGTCTAGAGCTTCCAATTTTTCAAATATTTTATCTAATACTGAAGCAGATCCTCCTGCTGCCATATCCTCTAACAAAGGTTGCTCAATTCCTTCTTCCACTTCCAAAACAGCAGGGACAGATGATCTACGCGGCTGTGAAGTTAAAGTCAGAGTTGTTTGTTTTGCTTTTGCTTTAGCCGCTCTTGTTGGTCTCCCAGTGCCACTCATTCCAGTTCTGTCTACTGGTCAAGGTCAGACTGAGTATGTTCCCATGGGAAACCACCAGCCCAGAGGGTAAACAGCCAAATAGAAGGAAAGGAAAAAGAAAGCAAAGTCACATGCAATTGTAAATCCAAAATCCTCTAGAGGGAGCCCAATTATGTTTTGAGGGAGGAAATCAAATTATTAAAATCAATTATTTAAAACTCCAAACTTTTCCAAATTCCAATGCTTCTAAAACAATGTCCATACAGCCTTTAGTTTCCGAAGAACCTTCAGTTTCCCTGTAGTTAGCAGAGTTGGTCTTAAAAACATAACAATGTCTCAGCAAGTGCCAGAAAAAATGATTCAATATAACAGTTCCAATAGTACTCAGCTTGTAGCAGCAGAAAGCAACAAAGTGTCAAAATTTGCAATCTGACAGTTCTGTTAAATAGGCAGTCCGACTGCCTGGGTTTCTCTGTAGATTTGTAATTCCAGCAGAAAAGGTAAAGCACAGTTCATATTAAGAAGTGAATCACTCAAAGAGTTAAGTCCTAAGTCTCCTTAAACACAGCTCCAATAGATGTACAGATTGATTGCCTTTTAGCGCCTCTTCAAAGGCTCCAAACATCAACGTCCTTTGCTTTGAATCTTAAGCAGAGACGAGAGACGGACTTCCTGGTTGCGTCTCCCGCTTTTAGCCGAATTAGCAGTAATTTAGCCTCCAAATCTTTCTTTCTTTTCTTACTCACGGGTTGTTGGTTTCAAATCGGATGTTCCCAGGAAAAGAGGTCAGCGCTCACCGACAGCAGCTATGCGGCTTCACTCCACAGAAAGAGCGATCGACTCACAGCACCGCGCCAACCCTTCCACGTTCCGAGACCCCTTACGGGGTCTCTTCTGCATTTCGGGGGTGCTTCTGGTGCCCGCCGAGTCCCACGGCCACAGGCTTTCGCTGCCTGTGGTTTTCCGACGTGGGTCTCCGCTTCGCCGTAGCGGACGACCCGTTTCTGCGGAGCTCCCCCTTCACAATTAGAAGAAGGCAGCCATTGTCGTTTGCGCCGCCTCCGGAAGACATAGGTATCTCAGCCTAATAAACCATGGTTCATTAGGCTGGGAATGATGTGATGCATTCCTTTTCTGTACTCCTTTGTCTGCCAGTATCAGTACTTCTGTTGTAGTTTGTTTAAACCAGTGATGGCCAAACTTGGCCCTCCAGCTGTTTTTGGACTACAACTCCCATCATCCCTAGCCAACAGGACCAGTGGTCATGGATGACGGGAATTGTAGTTCCAAAACAGCTGGAGGGCCAAGTTTGGCCACCACTGCTTTAAACCATTCTTCTCCGTTTGTTTAAACAACAGTTACTCCTTAAATCAGAAGCAGGAAACTGTGGTTTAATCATGTTCTACACATGAAGATCAGACATGGGGCGCAAAACTAATTCTCAGCCTAATAAACCATGATAGTTTCTTTAGTACTGGTTGGCAAAAGAAAAGTTATAGGGGGTTCTTGAGCGAATATATATATATATATATATATATATATATATATATTAAATTTCCACAGTGTACATGTAGACATTTGGCCCTGTCTAGAGAGGAGAACATGACCACACTTCTTCTCTTGTTCAGAAATTCAGGAATACAGAAGAGTACGTAAGATAACATTGGTGAAAAAAGTAAAGGGGCATACTTGTTTTCCCCCCCCTACACAGTCCACACACAATCTAGACCTCTTGTGTTTCATTGTATTTTTAATATTTTGTTGGAAGCCAACCAGAGTGACTGGGGAAACCCAGCCAGATGGATGGGGTATAAATAAATAATATAATATTATTTATTTATTTAGTATATAAATATTTTATATTATATAATATAATATAATATTATTTATTTATTTATACAAATATAATATTAAATTTATATTATAAATATAATAAATATAATAATAATAATAATAATAATAATAATAATAATAATAATAATAATAATAATTGTTGTTGTTGTTGTTTGTATTTTTTGCCCCTACAAAGTGCATATTGAGAAACTGGTTTCATTCCTAGAAAAGCTCATTACAGATCGATTCTGCGTTACCCTGCACTGAATTCATTTCAAAACAGGTATAAGGTGGTCCCAGGAATGGGGAGTTTATCCAAACCAAATGACCAGGCTGAGGGTTTTCTCGTGTGTATCAAATAACCACACTGAAATAAAAAATAAGGTCTTATATATATAATAAATGTACCAATCTAGCACGTACATAGATATGGGGACCACATGTCTGGAGCAGCACAGGAAGACCGCCCTGAAACCATTTTGACTCCCAAACTGACCAAATGTTTTCTCTGCAAGGAGGGAGGAGGTGGGGGAACCTTCCCATTGTCTCAGGAAGTGGGTAATCACCATCTCAAAGGAATGGCCAAACTACCAGGAAAGGCAATCAGATAAGGCATTATCAGAGAACGTAGCAGACAGGAAAAACAACAACATTCAAATTTCTGTTGTAGACCACCTATTCTGTGATGTAGGTATGATGTTTGTGGGGGGTGGTCTTGGGTTACACCCCTTCTGTGATATATGTATGATGTATGGAAGGGTGGTCTTGAGCTCCAGGGCAGGGAATTTAAAATATAAGGGCAGGCACACCTTGGTTCAGGGTCCTCCTCCTTTCCTGCATGTGAGGGGAGCACCCTGTTGCAACAGTTCAATAAAGATCAGGCTTACTAGCTGCTTTGTTTCTCAATATTCTCTGGTTGGCCTCTGTTATTTTCTCCTACTGATGGAGAACCTACAAAGGACTCTATAAGGGCTCTTGTGTCCCTCACAAGGGAATAAGGGCAGGTTTTGTTTATTACAACACCCACCCAGGATCGGCAGGATCTAGAACAGCGGTTCCCAACCTTTTTTTGGCCATGCCCCACTTAAGTATCTCTAAAATCTTGGTGCCTGCCCCCCGCCACCTATATTTCATATTCAAAAAGTGAACTCCTATTCATGTGTAGGAAGCCTAAAAGGTCCATTCACTGTTAATAACTCATTCTCAAATTAACCCCTTTAAAAATCAAATTTCCCCCCTGTTGGGAACCACGGATCTAGAATCAATCTAGATTGAAAGCGGCATGTTGTGAATGATTCTGGATCGAGGAAAACTACATTAGTGTGTACGTAGCCTTTGGCAGGAAGTCTAAGGATGTTTAATTGGAAGTAAGCTCTGCTGAAATCAATACATTTTACTTCCAAGCATAATGAAAGGAGAAATCTTTTTGATCTCCTCCCAGCCACCATTTATTGATGGAACAGTGAGAACGCCCTCTAGTGGCCAAAACTAGAGATGTGCTGCATCCTAAAAGATCAACAAATAAATGGCGCAATAATCTTTATTGTTTTAGCTGCTATGCAATTAACCCCTCTGGAATATATATTTGATGGCTGAAGAAATTATTGTGATAAAAATAGTTTGTTTGTTTGTTTACAGTGATGTTTGTCTCATATTCAAAGTTAGTGAATGAGCATGGGTTTGGAAAAACTTATTCCTCAAAGCTACATGCAAACCACACATTTAAAGCATATCCCTTCCCCCACCACCACCACAAAAAGAATACTGGGAACTGTTGTTTGTTAAGGGTGCTGGGAACTGTAGCTCTCTGAATTACAGTTACAGGTAGGTAGCCGTGTTTGTCTGCCATAGTCGATACAAAGAAACAAACAAAATCCTTCCAGAAGCACCTTAAGGTAAAGGTAAAGGTACCCCTGCCCGTACGGGCCAGTCTTGCCAGACTCTGGGGTTGTGCGCCCATCTCACTTAAGAGGCCAGGGGCCAGCGCTGTCCAGAGACACTTCCGGGTCACGTGGCCAGCGTGACAAAGCTGCATCTGGCGAGCCAGAGCCGCACACGGAAACGCCGTTTACCTTCCCGCCGGAGCGGTCCCTATTTATCTACTTGCACCCGGAGGTGCTTTCGAACTGCTAGGTTGGCAGGCGCTGGGACCGAGCAGCGGGAGCGCACCCCGCCGCAGGGATTCGAACCGCCGACCTTTCGATCGGCAAGTCCTAGGCGCTGAGGCTTTAACCCACAGCACCACCTGCGTCCCCCTCCAGAAGCACCTTAGAGACCAACTAAGTTTGTTATTGGTATGAGCTTTCGTGTGTATCCGAAGAAGTGTGCATGCACACGAAAGCTCATACCAATAACAAACTTAGTTGGTCTCTAAGGTGCTACTGGGACGCGGGTGGCGCTGTGGGTTAAACCACAGAGCCTAGGACTTGCCGATCAGAAGGTTGGCGGTTCGAATCCCCGCGACGGGGTGAGCTCCCGTTGCTCAGTTCCTGCTCCTGCCAACCTAGCAGTTCGAAAGCACCTCAAAGTGCAAGTAGATAAATAGGTCCTGCTCTGGCTGGAAGGTAAACGGTGTTTCCACACGCTGCTCTGGTTTGCCACAAGCGGCTTAGTCATGCTGGCCACATAACCCGGAAGCTGTACGCCAGCTCCCTCAGCCAATAAAGCGAGATGAGCGCCGCAACCCCAGAGTCGGTCACGACTGGACCTAATGGTCAGGGGTCCCTTTACCTTTAAGGTGCTACTGGAAGGAATTTTTTATTCTGTGAATTACAGTTCCCAGGGTTCTTTGTGAGGTGCTTTAAAGGGTATGGTATGAACAAGACATTCAGTTGGCACTTCTTGCCTACAATATCAGTCGGCTTCTGGTATAGTGAGATCTAGCAGGCTGGAGTTGCTGAAACCTGCTCCTGTCACTTCAGAGCTTGGAGTAAGGGGTGGGCAGGTCAAGTGGGGCTTGGAGCTCAGGAGAGTATGGGATGAGGAGAGGAAAGGGAAGAACGTGGACTCATGAGTGAAACAGCAGATTAGTTTAAATAAACTTCAGGTGTTCCCTTTCCTTAAAGCCTCTGGTTCCCTGAAGCACACCCATTTACAAAGAAGGATTTTAAAGAAATTAACCCATTATCAATCTCCTGTTTGGGAAAACCAACCAAGTACAAACTATTCAAGCCAACAATAATTAAGTAATGTGCATAATCAAAAAGTTTGCTTCCCACATTCCATGTACCCACACACCTGGAAAGCTCCTACCATCATCATCGTTATTTTATTTATTCATTGCCCATCCTTCATCCTAAAGGTCTCAGGGTGGTTTACACCATTTAAAAAAAATATTTAAAACAACTTAAGGGCAGGAGAGAATCAACCTCCTGGCTTCTCGCTGTGGCACAAAGCTACTATTTTTAAAGGTTACTCATTTCCAATGCTGAATCAAACACGCATTCATAACCCTGTTTTTCCCTTCATTAATTACAGTAATCTGAAGCCTCAACAGAAGACGTAGCATGATGAGCCTTTTTGTTTTAATCACCACATTACTCTACAACTTGAAAACATTAATCTAATAATCAGGCTTGCAAATGCTGACGGTTTGTGGAAATGTAATGGAAATCCAGCAGCTATTCAAGCGAACATCTGGAAAGGGCATTTTGTGGAGCTAATAAAATAAGAGAGTTTCAGAATTGATGCCAGTAAGCTTTGTCTCCTCGTTGGGTTTGTTCCCCCCCCCCCCTTCTCTCATCTCTTTTGTCTTTTCAGTTCCTGCTGAATGTGAGATCTTGGGAAGATGCACTTTCACACTATTAGCAATCTCCAAAGGGACCTTGGCAGCCAATTAGAGGGGCCAGTGGGAGAAAAGGACAAAAGAACCAAATGCAAAAATCAATATCAATATGAACTATCTGTGCCCTCTTGGCCCAAGACTTGCAACCCAGAGACTTACATTTCTTAAGGGATTAGGATACACTTACGAGAAACTCTCCAGGAAAATAAAGATGGGGACAGTCTAAAGGAGGCTTTTTGAATTTCAATGAGCAACGTGATCTTTTCATGGGAAGACTTCCCCTCCTGATTGCTTCATTGATACACAACTAACTTAAAGAGTTACCATATTTCTTCCATAATGCTCCATCCATGCTTGGTGGGGAGGAGGGGAAAAACACACAAAAACAGGCTCTAACTCCCCCAGCCCGCTCCCCTTCTCCAGATTTCCTGTCTTGTTATACCAAAAGCCGTAAACAATATGCTAAGCTAAGGTTACCCTGCCAATCAGCCTGAATTATTGACTTCTGCTATGAACTATTTACTAGGGGGTTCTTGGTAGATGGCTGGAAGCAAACCAAAGCTCTTCTGGGGGTAAATGAAAAAAAAAAGCAAACCCTCGTCTAGAATGAATGCTCTCCAGGTTTATTGTTACAAAAAGCCATTCAACAGTGACTCCACAATGCCGCTGATAATTTGCACTTAGCACTTACGTGTTTTGACCCCCTGCGTAGCCACTAAACACCTGAAAAGTCAAGAGGTGCATTCAGGTGCACCAAGTAGCAACTTCACATTTTTAAAAAACACAGCAAGGGCTGCTGTTCTTTTCCGGACACATACCAACACAATAGACCGAAGGCAGTTTCTGGGAATACTTTTGATTTGTAAGCATTTAGCTGGCGTGCAAAAATGCTCCAGAAGCAAAGGCCAGGGACTGACAGGCAATTTTTGCATTTGGGAAGATAACAGTGCAAGATTTACCCCTCTACTTGTCGAGCTGCCCTGTTTACAAGGGGGGGGGGAGGCAGGCCACAGAATTATAGAGTTTGTATACAATTGTATACAATTATAGAATTGTAGAATTAAGGAAGGGATATTAGATTGTCATCTGTTCCAACCCCTGGGGCTCAATGCAGGATCTACAATGTAGGAATCAAGCAAAGTACAGTGGTACCTCGGGTTTAGTACTCAATTCATTCCGGAGGTCCGTACTTAACCTGAAACTGTTCTTAACCTGAAGCACCACTTTAGCTAATAGGGCCTCCTGCTGCTGCCGCGCAGCCGGAGCCCGATTTCTGTTCTTATCCTGAAGCAAAGTTCTTAACCTGAAGCACTATTTCTGGGTTAGCGAGTATGTAACCTGAAGCGTATGTAACCTGAAGCGTATGTAACCTGAGGTATCACTCTATTCCAAAGATACAACCATCCACCCTCTGCTTAAATACTTCTATCAAAGCTCTTACTGGGAGGGGGTTTCTGATGACATTCAAGCAAAATTTGCTTCCCTTAAATTTTCATCTATTGCTTTTGAGTCCTCTGGAGGAACAGAGAACAAATCTGCCCTTCCTTCTTTTTTTATAGGTGAGTGCTGGGGTTTGAAAGCCTGTAGATTTGTGCAATTTAAGTGTATTAAAGCCAGGTTACCCTTGCATGACAAACACACTTTTTAAAAAAACATGGATTTGGGGTAGTTAAAAGTGACAGGCTAATGCCTCGTGAACAAATGATTAGTGGGAAGAAAATGCATAAAGGCCCCACATGAAAATCAGGGCGAATGTTTGCTGCTGTATAACTGCCCTGCAAACCAACCAACATGAATAGCCAATAAAGACTGGGCACCATCTAATGTAGGTTTTGTGCAAGTGAATCAGGAAGAATGCTCAATTGAATAGGTCATCTGGCACTCTTGCAGTTAGCCACTTCTTCAAGGAAATTTGCTTATCAAACCCACCACTACTAAAACTTTCCTGTGGTGTCTGTGAGTCTATGGGATTTTCAGTAGTGCCCTTCATTTGTGGAATGAACTCCACAGAGAAACAGGCCTGGTGCAACAGACCAAACCTGTGCAGAGGTGGGTAGCAGCCAGGTTCACTTGTCCTGGGCCTCGGAGGGCTAAGCTGGCTAGCTTTGGGGTAGGACCATGGGCTCCAGGGAAGGGCTGCACCTCCGTGCTATAGCATGTGCTTTGCATGCAGAAGTTCCTCAGTTCCCCAGCATCTCTAGGTAGGGCTGGGAGAGTCTGAAACCCTGCTGCCACCCAGTGTAGAAAACACTGAGCTGGGTGGACCAATGGTCTGACTTGGTATTATTATTATTATTTTTTATATATGATATATATATTTTTTATTTAAAAATATTTATTAAGATTTTCAAATTCAAATGCACTAATAATAAACAACATTATTTATATCATAGCATAATTTCATCACTTCTTTGGACTCCCTCACGTCTCCCGCTCTCACTTGCATCGTTAAAAAAGGTTTTTCTAAGCAAATTACCATCTTGTTTACAATCTTATATCTGCTCATTTAAATAAAATCTAGCAGTTCTCCAAAAAATTTATATTTTCCTTAATCTCACTTATCGTCAAATTCGAGTCTAATTCAATGGTAGGCAATTATTTGTGATCTAGCATCCTTCTTAACATTCAACGAAATTACAATATTTTTGTAGATAGATCTTAAATTTCTTCCAGTCTTCTTCAACCCTCTCTTCTCCCAGGTCTCGGATTCTGCCAGTCATCTCGGCCAGTTCCATATAGTCCATCAGCTGCATCTGCCACTCTTCCAGCGTGGGTAGATCTTGAGTTTTCCAGCTCTTAGCGATGAGTATCCTTGCTGCCGTTGTTGCATACATAAAGAATGTTCGGTCCTTCTTTAACACCTTCTGGCCGACAATGCCCAGAAGGAAGGCCTCTGGTTTCTTAGTAAAGGTATACTTGAATACCTTTTTCAACTCATTATATATCATTTCCCAGAAGGCCTTCACTTTAGGGCAAGTCCACCAGAGGTGAAAGAATGTTCCTTCATTTTCTTTACATTTCCAACACTTATTATCAGACAAATGGTATATTTTGGCAAGTTTAACTGGGGTCATGTACCATTCTTCTTTATTATTTAGTCACTTTTCCCCACTGCAGGCAACTCAAGGCAATTTACAAAAAAAAACGCTGTATGATGCAGCACAGGCCATGCAGGGCACAGACAGCTTAAGTCTTCCAACACCTCATCAGCACTGCCTCCACAGCAGCCATCGCCTCCCTCTGCCTAACGATAGGGCCAGCCCTGCATATCCACCCAACGTAACCAGGCACGAACATCTATTGATTCTGCAGCAATAGTGAGCAACCATCTACTGTGGTTCATGTACAGTCATACCTCGGGCTGAATATGCTTCAGGTTGAGCGTTTTCGGGTTGCGCTCCGCAGCGACTTGGAAGTAACGGAACGCATTACTTCCGGGTTTTGCCGCTCATGCATGCGCAGACGCGCAAAATGACGTCACGTGCATGCGCGGAAGCAGCGAATCGTTACCCGCACATGCGCAGACGGGGGTTGCGTTCACTTCAGGATGCGAACGGGGCTCTGGAACGGATCCTGTTTGCATCAGAGTTACCACTGTATAGGTAAAGGGACCCCTGACAATTAGGTCCAGTCGCGGACGACTCTGGGGTTGCGGCGCTCATCTCGCTTTACTGGCCGAGGGAGCCGGTGTGCAGTTTCAGGGTCATGTGGCCAGCATGACTAAGCCGCTTCTGGCGAACCAGAGCAGCGCACGGAAATGCCGTTTACCTTCCCGCCAGAGTGGCACCTATTTATCTACTTGCACTACCTGCTTTCGAACTGCTAGGTTGGCAGGAGCTGGGGCAGAGCAACGGGAGCTCACCCCATCGCAGGGATTTGAACCGTCAACCTTCTGATTGACAAGCTCTAGGCTCTGTGGTTTAGACCATAGCACCACCCGTGTCCCTGGTTCATGTATACAAACAGCCTAAAATCTGCCCCAGGGAGTTGGATCCGCCAATGGGCCAGTATCGGCCATACATCGCACACCCTGTGTCTCTTGAAGATACAGGGCTTCAGTGCAAAACTTCTGCTGTGCGTACAAGTACAGAAAGAGAATTACAGACGCAGCCGGGCTCCAGCGGGTGGGCTTTCTCCCTCCAAAAACTGACCAGCCCCATGGGCAAAGTCGCTGTGCGATCAGGAAACCATGGAAACAGCAGGATTATAATTACGGGCTGGAGCCTAATCAGGGGCATGCTAACTGTTTGATCTCTTCCCTGCCTTCCAGCCCAGACATCTCATTTTGCGAGGTATGTGTGCTTATTAAGGGAACATTTGCCTCTGGGGGTAACCTGGCTGGCAACCTTATTTGGTACCACAGGGTGACTTCCTCTGGCGGGTGCTGCGATTTGGGAAGGAACTTCATCCACCCCCATTCCGATCCCTTCACTATTCTACTTCTGCGAAGTCAATTAAATTACCTGTTGATCAAACAGGGACAGAGCAGGAAGCCTGCCTGCCTAACGACAAGCTTTTTGTAATCTATCTATTTCAGGACATTGGGGAGAAGGAAGACACTTAATTAACTCTGAAGCAGGGAGACTACAACTGAACTGAACTGAACAGAACAATGGAACTGCCTCCGTCTGGAAGTTACAAATGCCTTATAGCTCCCCTTTCAGGGAAATTCATGAACATGGATTGCTTACAGCATCCAAGTAACTTCTTTCATCTGCTCATAAGTAGGAAGATCCAAGGCAGGTATCAACACCTGGCATCCTTAAGCTACAGGGCTACAGTACCCCAGCAGGGCCCACTGCCAACATCATCCCTGGCCTGCTCCCATTATAAACATTTCTGGCACAGTGCTCTGAGCAGAGCTGGGTGCCATATTAATTTCCGGCAATGTCCCTGCCATAGCATCGCTTTGGGACACTGAGATGCAGAGAGACTCGGCCATCCAGTGTTGTTCACAGCACAACTGCTAAAAGGTAAGCCTAAAGGGGTTCATCAAAAGACATCACTTTGCTCAGCCTCCAGCCCCCCCAAATCTGCTCTGCATGGAAGCACAGCCAAACAACTGCACGCCTTAACTGCTTTTCCACATTGCAACGACATTTGCACATAGGCAGGGCTAGGGATCACTGTTAAATGCCACCTAAAGTACATGAACTTGGCATGAACAGCAGGGATAAGAATCTCCAGGCCTCATGCTCCGCAAACCAGTAATTCACAGAAATCTTTGTGTGCAGTTCATAATAATAATAATTTATTATTTATACCCCGCACATCTGGCTGGGTTTCCCCAGCCACTCTGGGCAGCTTCCAACAAAACACTAAAATAGAATAACCTATTAAACATTAAAAGCTTCCCTAAACAGGGCTGCCTTCAGATATCTTCTAAAAGTTTGGTAGTTATTTTTCTCTTTAACATCTGGTGAGAGGGCGTCCCACAGGGCAGGTGCCACTACCGAGAAGGCCCTCTGCCTGGTTCCCTGTAACTTGGCTTCTCGCAACGAGGGAACCGCCAGAAGGCCCTCAGCGCTGGATCTCAGTGTCCAGGCAGAATGATGGGGGTGGAGACGCTCCTTCAGGTGTCTCCATGGAATCGTAGACCCTGTGGACCATTTAGTCCAACCCCTTGAGGTGCAGGAATATGCAGTTGTCCCATATGGGGGTCAAACCTGCAACCTTGGAATCATCAGCACCATGCTTTAACCAACGGAGCTAGTTCAAGCTGGAGAGCTCTGAATATAAGGGATAGTTTTGTAGACCTTATCTGGCTCTCGACTGTTGCCACTCACAAATCTAACCTGCTGTTAATGTTGTGTGTTTTGCGTTTTGATGTTGTAAACCACCCTGTGATCTTGGGATGAAGGGAGGTATATAAATTTAATAAATAAATAATGAACAAGATGAGTAAGACAGAATCTACCCCCAATGGTTTTCATTTTTGTTTTAATGGGAAGTGCCTTCTTGCAACATCTGGAGTTCTGTCTTGACCAATAGACAGGAAAGGAGAGTAGACAACAGGCCCTGGCTAGTAACAAGCAAACTTCCATCTACTAAGGGAGTTTCCAGACTGTCACTCTTTTCAGCTGGGATTCAGTCACATAGAGGCAACTTTTTTCAGTTTGCGGAACTAAAGACGACTGGGAAGCCTTGCGCAACAAGCCTCCTTTCCCCCCCCAAAAAAGATCAGGCTTTTTGCAACAAGGAAAGTGATGAGAAAACGCCCTGGAAAGTGCGGACCAACACTTGTTTTGATAATGCAACAAATTAAGAGTAAATGCTCACTAACTAACCAAGATCCTTGCAAATAAATCAGGACGAATACCCAACGAACAGGTCGTTGGAAGCGCCCTATGTTTGGCATGGACACAGTATTGATCAGATTTCATGGAGGTTATTCCCCCAACCCTGCGCTAGATGAAAAACAGTGTGACATAGTATGAGAAAGCTTCCTAGCTGCAAAAAAATACAATCCCATGTTTGACAGTTCAGACAAATTCACAGAGGATAAGACTATCCACGCCTACTCATCATGAGGGATGTCTACTATCTTGGTATCAGAGGTGATAGGCCTCTGAATACCAGTTGCCTGAAATCGCAGGAGGGGAGAGTGCTGTTCACTCATGTTCTGCTTGAAAGCATCCCACATGCATCTGGTTGGCCTCTGTGAGTACAGGATGTTGCACTTGATGGGCCTTTGGCATGAACCTTCTAATGTCTTTTGGTGCACATCAAAGCTACTGTCACGGTTCGGTTCATGGGCGATCGATGTCCCAGCAGGGGACGTTATTACCAGGGGCAGGATGGTGGGGTGGGAGCAGGAACAGGGGTCCAGAAGCCAGGAAGCCAAGAATCCAAGGGTCAGAGAGCCGGGAGTCAAGAAGCCAAGGGTCTGAGGGTCAGGAAGCAAGGAGTCACGAAGTCAGGGGTCCAAGGATCAAGAAGCAAGGAGTCAAGAAGCAGAGGTTCAAGGATCAGGAAGCAAGAAGCCAAACGCAGCAAGGCAGGAAGCGTGTTGCTGTGGCAAAGAGCCAAAGTGAAAATGCTGACCTTATATCCCTTCCCGGCACTTGCCACCAGGTGCTGTGAGTTACCAATCGGCCTCACCTCTTCAGAACAAACTTAGGAAGGTCCCAGTCCTGCAAAGTCCTATTGGTCACAGGGCCTGGCTCTTGGACGCACAACTGAAAGCTACCTTGTCTTCCGACGCACTGGAGGATTTAAAAAAAGGAGGAATGGTTGAGCGAGTTGGGTATGTTTAGCCTTGAAAAAGAAGAGAGGAAGATCTGATAGCCATCTTCAGATATCTAAAGAGCTGCCACATGGAGGATGGAGCAAGCTTGTTTTCTCCTGCTCTGGAGGGTAGGATGCAAACCAATGGAGTCAAGCTACAAGGAAGGAGATTCCAACCAAACATCAGAAAAAGCTTTCTGTCAGTAAGAGCTGCTAGAGAGTGGAACGGACTAGCTCAGAAGGCAGGCTCTCCTTCCTTGGAGGTTTTTAAGCAGAGGTTGGATGAACATCTGTCATGGATGCTTCAGTTGAGATTCCTCCATTGCAGAAGGTTGAACAAGATGACCCCTGGGGGTCTCTTCCAACTCTACCATTCTATGATTTCCAAAGAAGCAGAAATTCCCTTGGTGCCAATATAGCAAAATAAAACCTTTTTTGTTCTCCCAGGCTTTTACGATCTCTTGGTTTTTTGACCTTTCAAGCCACTTTACCAAGCCCGTTTTAAAGCTCTCGCTTGTTTGGTATCGATCAAGTGGACTGTGTTTTATTTGCTCCTGTACAGCCATGTTATTTTATTCATGGTGCAAATTTCAACTATTGTAAAGGCACTCTGAAAGCAGTCCTGCTGAAGGTGTGAGATAGAAATTTGAGTTATTAGTTAATTATTACCATTCTTGCAATCTAACAAGCCTTAACTCTACTCCAGCAGCCATGGGAGTTTTTTTTTTTTTTAACACAATCATGAGTCAGAGATTTGGGACCTATTTGCACTGCAACAACCACCCAAAAGATAATTCAAACACATCATCTTAGTAAAAAAACAAAATGTTTTTTAGAACTACCGTATATTATTATTAAGGCTTTCTTAGGCACCTGTTCCTGGGCTTTCACAGATAGTCTTGGTGAAAGTTTCCCAAAGACTATAGTCACTCAGCCTGTCTGTCTATCCATGACTTTCGAGAGTTATGATATTATAGATACTGCAGAAAAATTGCTGAAAACCATTCGTGTGACCCTGGTGTATTTAAAAAAAAAAGTTCCCTTCTTGGCGAGCTAAGCAACCATGGGTTACATGAACAGTTGCAGCCCTGTTACAAAATACTGTTTTGCACCAAGACACAAAACACCTGCTTTCTTGCTCAAGTAAAAACAAGGCAATAGTCATAGCAAAAACATGAACGAAAAACCACAAGTGACCAAGCACTTCTGAGTCATCCCCCCCCCACTCCCCAACCTCCTCTCATACATTGTGACATTCCTCTAAAAAACTCTCAGCCACCTGCAGCCTGCAAAAAACTGCTGATCAGCAAGTCTTTTGTTTGCCTTAAACACCGGCATAATTACATGTCCGTATACTGCCCAGATGGCTGGAGCCTTCTTCAGAAAACATTCACCCATAAGCCCTAATGATTAAGGAAAACTGGCAGGGGCCTTTTCCCCCTAAGGCAGAATCCTGGAAAAGCTCCCGCAAAACCATTCCCCCCCCCCTCTCTTTTCTGAAAGATAAACAGAGCGCTTGTGGTCATAACCAAAGTTTTCAGAAAGAACCACTGCTGAGAACCTTCCTTTCTCCAAAACATGCGACGCTGATTCTCCTTAACATTTCCCCACCTCCCTCTTGCCTCAAGATCATTTGTTTGGACATAAAAGCCAGTCAAAGAGTTTCCAATAGGGCCTTTAAGTATCAAATGTCATATTCCTGATGGAAGCTGTAGGGAAAGAAAACCAGGGCTTATCTTGGACAATAAAGATTTGGTGTCCTCAGGGCAATATTTTGGAACGATCCTATGAGTGGGTGCACACACACCAACAGCTCCTCTAGACATCACTTTTTATTGTGCTTTCATTATTATTCGCGCACACGATGTTATCAGGGAGGTTGCATGTTGACCCTGCATTCAATATGGTTTGTGCCTGCAAAAGGTTTTGGTGTGGTCACAAGGCTTCATTTCTAACCAGTGGTGGAAATCCAGCGACATTTTATACCGCAAACGTGCAGCTCCTTGCCCCACTTTTATCACTTCAGACAGTAGCAACGTGGCAGGATTGGGGAAGCAGAACAACCGATTAAGCACTATAAATCCACCACAAATGCACTATTATTGTGGCAATAATTCGCTGTAGAATACTCCCACAATTAAATACCCATCTGGAGAAGCCCACAATTAAGCTGCAACAGTCTTTGTCACTGAAATAATTCAGAGGTGATTCATTAATAGAATCAGGGCCGTCTTACCCATAGGCGCTAGGGGTGTGGGGCACCCGGGTGCCAGCCTCTCAGGGGTGCCAGGCTGAGAGTCCGGGGCCTGAGAGTTGAGTGTGGGGAAGAGCCCATTGGTCGGTTGGAGCACTGCGGTGGGCTCTTCTGCTGCGGGCGGCTCTGTGTCGCGGGTTCGGGGGAGACCAAGCCAGCAAGATGCTGAGGTGGCCAGCTGACTCCGGATCTTTGCACCCCGGTGCCACATATGCTTAAGGAAGCCCTGAATAGAATCCTAACTTCTTGTTAGATGTTATGTGCATGGTTTTGTCAATGGTGTTGGAAAGGTTATACAGTGGTACCTCGGGTTAAGTACTTAATTCGTTCTGGAGGTCCGTTCTTAACCTGAAACTGTTCTTAACCTCAGGTACCACTTTAGCTAATGGGGCCTCCTGCTGCTGAGCATGATTTCTGTTCTCATCCTGAAGCAAAGTAACCCGAGGTACTATTTCTGGGTTAGCAGAGGCTGTAACCTGAAGCGTATGTAACCTGAAGCATATGTAACCCGAGGTACCACTGTATAGAACAATTTAACTGTACTCATGAATTTTGAGCTGCGAGATGTAGTCTCACCTCTGCAGTGGAGTTTTAGCTGGTCCATTACAGGGAGAAAGATGCAGAAATGATAACCCAAAAGTGTTTAGGGAACAATTACTATGCCATAGCCTTATTTTTCCTTTCAAGCAAAGCTGGGTTGTTGCTGGTTTTTTTTTTGGGGGGGGGGTAGAATTTAGAATGCAAAAGTGGCTGGGGAGGAAATGGGGTGCTTAACCCTTTCCCCACCCACTGTTTTTCCAGTCCTCCTTCTCTGCTTCACCATTCTGAATGATTTTATATCCCATGATTATGAATGACCAAGCTACAAGAATGACTGAAAAGCCTACTACTGAAAAGGCACAGTTTCATTTCTAAATGAAAGCATCTATGCAAGTGCAAAATGTAGAATTTGGATCCCTTATACGAAGTTGCATTTATGGGCCTCAGACAGAGGTGCTTTGTCTTCACATTGTCAGGGTAATTAGTGCATGACAGAATCCCCCTGAAGCCCCAAGTAGCCTGAACGGGACACTTCATCCTGCATTTATGAGCTATGGCAAACTGTGCAATGAACTTCCGCTGCGGTCAAGAGTAAGTGCCTCGGGTCTGTATTTGTTCATACATGGTTTTTAATCACAAAGTCCTTGTCTTCATCCCCACAAGGAGGACCAAGTTCAGAGTGAGAGAGAAAGAGAGACAGAATAAATAATAAATTGTAATAATGGAAGCCCTGCCCGTGAGGGACATCTTTAACTACTACTCAGTCTTCAGCACAGGCCTGTCTGGTCCTGGCCTGAATGGCCTTCTGACATTGTTAGGATCTGGGTCGGGCCCAGAAGAGCACATGAACAAGGTCCCAGTTCCAATCCCTAGCATCTCCTGGCAAGGCCACAAAATAAAGGTAAAGGTAAAGGAACCCCTGACAGTTGAAGTCCAGTCACGAACGACTCTGGGGTTGTGGTGCTCATCTCGCTTTACAGGCCGAGAGAACTGGCGTTTGTCCGCTTCCGCAGACAGTTTTTCTGGGTCGTGTGGCCAGCATGACTAAGCCGCTTCTGGCGAACCAGAGCAGCGCACGGAAACGCCATTTCCCTTCCCACCGGAACGGTACCTATTTATCTACTTGCACTATGTGCTTTCACTACATGCTCCTTGCTAAAACCCCAAAGAGCCACTGCTGAGCTAAACAGAACAACAGACTGATCTGGTATATAAAGCATCTTCTATGTTCTAAAGTGTGTGTGTGTGTGTGTGTGTGTGTGTGTGAGAGAGAGAGAGAGAGAGAGAGAGAGAGAGAGAGAGAAACATTTGGCAGGAGACCAGGTAGGATGATGAATTGTGCCTCCTGGCCGATTGAATTCTCATTTTGTTGCTATACTATATTTTTATTGACTGCTTGCTGATTTTAATAGCTGTATTGGTAGAACTTTTAAAGACAGAAAGTTAAGATCTAAATATCATAAATGCATCACCACAAAATAATAATAATACCATCCTAGGGACTGGGCTTTGCTATATTTCTCCAGAAAAATTTGCAAGCTACCATTTCTTTGCATGGTATCCAAGTAAGTAGGTATCATCTCAAAGGTATACAGAGGCACTGGTATTTTGGTCATGTTTTTAGGAACCAAAGCATTCTGACACATAGATAGGTAGATAGGCCTGTTCACCCACTTAAAATCTCTCTCTCCCTCCCTTCCCCCCCCCCCTCTCTACACACACAGAGCAAGAACAGAAGAGAAGTTAAAAGCGCATTAAGGGTTTATTAAACTGTGAAACAATTGTTCATAAGAACAAGGTTCAAGCCTATTGACTTTGGCTCATACTGACAACATAGATTTACATCTACGGAAGGGAGAGGTGGAGGAGAAAAGAGTTTTCTTCTCTGGAATGGCAGCTTTCATGGAATTGTCTCAACAAATATGGCACTTGCTCTGTGAATCCCGCCCCCATTCCCCTGGGGTATCCCCTTATGCACGCGCCCTCGGCGTTATCTGAACTTTGATGTGACCTTATTGCTAATTTGGACCTCTTGCCTTTCATGCTTCACAGCTGCACAACTCTTTGATGTAGGGACTTGAATTTCTGGTTGAAGACTGTCCAAGTGACTCAAGTTTGTTCCCTTTCCCTCCACTATACAATAGTGGGTAATTACAGTTCCAGGAGACCCAGAGTCACACTGGAACGAGACCATCTGTGCTCATAGCCTTGGACATACAGTACTCTGTAGTCTGGGAGAACATAAAACCAGTTCCGTTGGATTTCGTGTTATCTGATATTTTCTGCTTGGCGCACCTTTTATCCAAGGGCCCTGGGTCATCGACTGGGCACAAGACAGCTAGGATAGCTGTACCAATTCTGAACTGTACATCCAGACAGCTGTCATTTTGGGGGCGTGTTTTAGTATCTCTGGTCCCTAAAGCTTAGATGCAGAGGGGCTTCCAGTCAGGTGTGCATAGCTGACAAAATGCACCCCATAAAACTACGTATGTGATATATTGTAGAGTGATACCAGTCTTTAAAAACAAAAATTCTTCTGGTGCAAATTCCTCTTAATAAAACACATTTTTGTATGCAGTGTCAATTTAGTATCAAGCAATTTATTTTAATATAATGCATTTTTGTATGTTGTTTTACTTGTATATTCGTTTTTATGCACATTTCCGACTAATACATGCCTTTCTGTAAATAATGGTTGGTTGTGGAAAAATTTCAGATTAAGCATAAATTTTGAAGGTTGGCTGTGTTTTAGTTATAAGTAGGTATCTGAAGAAGTATGCATGCACACAAAAGCTCATGCCAATAACAAACTTAGTTGGTCTCTCAGGTGCTACTGGAAGGATTTTTTTTATTTAGTTTGCATGTTGTTTTAGAAAGCATTACCGCAATTTTCGCACTATAGGACGCACTTTTCCCCCTCCAAAAATGAAGGGGAAATGTGTGTGCATCCTATGGGGTGAATGCAGGCTTTCACTGAAGCCTGGAGAGCAAGAGGGATAGTTGCACACCGACCCCTCTCGCTTCCCAGGCTTCAGGAAGCTATCCCCAAGCCTTGGGAGCCCGCGGGAGTTCCTGCTGGGCTCTCAAGGCTTGCGGACAGCAGCCTGCAGCCTGAAACCTGGGGAGCGCAGCAGAGCGCGCCCCGGGCTTCGGGCAGCTCTCCGCAAGCCTGGGGAGACTGGCGCGACTTCCCGGCGGGCTCCCTAGGCTTGCGGATAGCAGCCTGTTCTGGGGGCTGGGGTCAGGGGAAGCTCGGGCTTCCCCCGCCCCAGCCCCACATCTGGGGGGGAAATAAAAAAAACAATTCTTTATTTCCTCCCCCCCAAAAACTAGGTGCGCCCTATGGGCCGGTGCGCCCTATGGGGTGAAAAATACGGTAATCTTATGGATTCACAAACTGAACTGAATTTCCCCCCTATTCCTAGTCCTTACCTTCTTGAGTTCTTTCTTACACTAATAATTTTGTCTTCCTGAGCAAATCATTACCAACACCAGGTTTCAAACCAATTGGTAGTCATGAGACTAGCAGTACACATTTTAAGACATAAATGTCCTCTTAAAATTGCTGGTTAAGGGCCCCTAGTAGGCATAAGCGAAAGCCACAGACAAAATTCCTTTTCCAATTCTGTTTTTCCTGTCTCAAGCAGCATATTTTTGTGGAAAATCTGTCGACCTGAGGTTTGGCTGTTCCATTTTACACTGCCTTCCCTACAGTATAATTGTATGGAAGCCATGGAAGTTTTTGTACCTGCTTATGATGCTCGTAGTTGGATTTTGTAGTCTTAGAACCACACGTTTTCACATATGCATGTTCCACTACAAGAATTACCGTATTTTTCCGTCTATAAGACGCCCCCATATATAGGACGCCCCCTAATTTGAGGGACTCAGATTTAAGAAAATGGGGGAAGATGATCCCGTGTAGAAGACGCCCCCTAATTTTTGACGTTATTTTTGAGGGGGGAAACCTAGTCTTATACACGGAAAAATACTGTATATTTTCCCGCGAAAGTGCTGAAATGCTACAAATGCTTTGCACAAAAATAAACCTAAAACACTCATAACTATCATGAGAATATATTGCATTCTCATACAGATCATAACTAGTGGTAAAGTTGGTGCTTTTGCATATAGAAAGTTCCATTTTCAATATCTGGCAAGTCCAGTTAAAATGACCAGTGGGAAAGTGATGGTATTGAGGCTGAATCCTGACGAGACAGAGACAGAAGTATTGTTTTGAGGGGATAGGAGTTGGGCGGATGTGAGGGACTCTATGCTCCTGATTGGGGTAACTGTGCCTCTGAAGCACCTGGTGCGCAGCCTGGGAGTCATTTTGGACTCACAGCTGTCCATGGAGGCGCAGGTCAGTTCTGTGTCCAAGGCAGCTGTCTACCTGCTCCATCTGGTACGCTGGCTGAGAAAAAGCAGAACCATGAGCCACAGCTTAGACCAGGCATAGACAAACTCGGCCCTCCTGATGTTTTGGGACTACAACTCCCATCATCCCTGACCACTGGTCCTGTTAGCTAGGGATCATGGGAGCTGTAGTCCCAAAACATCTGGAGGGCCAAGTTTGGCCATGCCTGGCTTAGACCATGGCTTGCTTCTCCTGTTGACGGTTGCAGAGGAGCAAAGCACCCCAGATTTACAATGGTTTCCCACAAGGTGTGAACTGGGCCATTATGAGACAGCAATTGCCCGTGTCATAACTTTATTATAATAAACTGTCATAGTATATTATTGCCATTGCAATGTATTAAATTAGTTGTTTTTTTGTAGTTGTGTTGCATATTACAATTAAGGTTCATAGATAAGGTTGCTTGAAGGTACGTTTTACCATATGTGGTGGGATTGTAAAAAGGGAAAAAGCCTATTGGGAAACGATACATAATGAGTTGAAGAAAATGTTGAAAGTAACTTTTGTTTAAAAAAAAGAAGCCTTTCTACTAGGTGTCTTAGGTCAAGATATACCAAAAGAGGACTTTATGTATGTATGCCACTACAGCTGTGAGAATGTTGACTGCACAAAACTGGAAGACTGGAGAAATACCAACTAAAGAACAATGGCAAGGGAAGCTGATGAATTACACAGAACTGGCAAGAATGACAGACAGATTAAGAGAAAAGGGCAACAGTGATTTTGAAAAAGAATGGGAACCATTTATATTATACTTGCAGAAACAAAGAAAGTCTATAGACTGGATGGCAGGATTTAAATAAACATTCACATTATTAGTATTAGAAAAAATGTGGAAGATAGAGGAAATAGTATGGTGTATTTACTTTTATTTTTGTTTTTAGTTTGATGTTGCTGTATAAATATGTTATTAGTATTATTTTCTTTTAGGAAGTAGCAAAGTGGGCGAAAGGAGATACAAACCAGAAATGGAAGTTGGGGGAAGCCAAGGAGGGGAGGAAGGAAGGAATGCATAGCAAATGTTATGGATATGAGATGTATGTAAGGAATGAAAAAGGAAAATGAATAAAAATTAAAATAAATAATAAGGTTCATTGCTTGGAAGAAGGAATAGGGAGCATGCCTATGGGAGAACATCATAAGAACAGCCTGCCAATGACCTATCTTAAGCAGCATTCCATTCTCACTGTGTTCAACCAGATGCCTGTGGAAGACCAAGGGGCAGAACATGATCACAAGAGCACCTTCCTAGAAACTGGCGTTCTGTGGAGGCAGAACACAACCATCTTGGCCAGTAGACACCGATGGCCCTCTCCTCTGTGAATTTGTCCAATCCTCTTTCGAAGCCATCAAAGCTGGTTGTCATCACTGCCTCCTGGGGGAATGCACCCTGCATAATTCGACACCAACTAAGCCAGCCCAGATTATAGGTTTCACCTGGGCCTTCTAAAATAAACATCTCAAGTCAGTAGTAGCCTGCAAAGCTTTTTTAGTCGCTGACAAAGGAGGCGTGAAGAGCTGTATTTATAAGCTGAGCTAAGAGGAGGGGGCTTCTAGCAGCCAACTTGGTTTGTATGACGGGTGCAGAGAAGGAACAGAGCACCCCGTTCCTCTACTACCAGCTTGCTCACTCACTTGCATGAGATTCCTAGTTGCCTGTGGTAACCAGGCTAGTGCTTGAATGCAAGGCTATTTTACCTACTTTGAGCTTCATATTCCTTTCCAGGGACGGCCAAACTTGGCCTTCCAGCTGTTTTGGGACTACAATTCCCATCATCCCTGACCACTGGGTCCTGTTAGCTAGGGATGATGGGAGTTGTAGTCCCAAAACAGCCGGAGAGCCAAGTTTGGCCATGCCTGCTTGAGACCAATACGCGATCCTCTGACTAGCGATTTACAATGGGGAGGGATGCATAGTTGAAACGATGGATCATGCTTATACTTCTGACTGCAGATGTCACTTCCTGCTTCTATGTTGCCCACTTGAGTCTTTCTTTCTTTCTTTCTTTCTTTCTTTCTTTCTTTCTTTCTTTCTGTAGTTTCTGAACCACAAAAGAAACAAGTCAGGGCTGCCCAAATTCTCACCAAGGATTTCAAGACACTTGACTTGAAACTGATTCGCGACAAAACCCACCGGCTCGTGCACTTTAAAAAGCTTTCCTCCGTAGGACTTCCAAGTCGCCAAGGACCAGAAATCTTGCCGGAAAAAAATCCCGCTGCCTTCTGAGAAAATTATTTCCTCTCCCTGCAAACACAGTGGGCTGCTAGCTCCCAAACAGGCTAGAGATAAGGCCTCGGCTCTCCAGATAAGCTCCGTCTTATTCAGCCCTTTTTAAAAATTGGTTTGACTGCAGTTGGCAGATAAGAGACTCTGGATGGCTACAGCAGGCCTGTCAGGGAGAAGGAGGGAGAATACCTTGGACCGTAGAAGCCAGCAACTCACAATGTACAGAGAGGCAAGAGGGGCGGGAGGTGGGGGGGTGGGGGGAGGAAGTCTTTGTTTTTTCAGAGATCAGGTTTCTCCTTCCATTCACAGTTGGTGGAGACTAATCTCTGGCTTGGAAGGCACAGCGGCCTATGTGCGCTGAGATCATCAGGGGACAAGAGGCAAGATTTAATGAAACTAATTTCTTGACTGTTGCTCGCTGTCAAGTAGGGCTGGGCACATGTAACACGTCGTTTGACGGCGAGACGCTCCCACCGGAACGAAAAGGACTTAAAAATAATGCCACCAGATTAAAAACACTGAGAGAGGCACCCAAGCTATTTATTATTGTTATTTCGCGATTTCCATAGCACCACCAATGCTTTGTATAAAACAGAGCGATTCTTTTTTTAAAAAAAAGTGAGCTTCTTTGTCATGATCCCACAAAAAGAAATCAATCCATCCCACCTCAGATTTGTTTTGTTTTCTTCTGTTTAAGAGCCAAAATAAGGGAAGGGAACCAAAAATGGCTTTTATATCACCTGGTAAGAAAAGATCAACAATGCATCCTGCAAGGTTTCGAAGACGTCAACATAATCGCACTGTATGTTTCCACGGGGTTGAGAACATTTTGTCTGATGCACAAAGTCGTCAAATAAATTGGATAGTGTTGGCACCGTACCAGAATATGTTCCCCACTGCCCAAAAAAAAGCTAAGGCGGCCCGATTGTGTCACAAAACCATCACCCATCTTGAACACCCATACAAAGGGGAAGATTTCAGATCACATCCCCTCAAGCGCTGTTCCTTTCAACAAATGGAAGTGAATATGTTTGGCTGATACAGTGGTTAGCGTGTCGGATTAGGCCCTGGAAGAACAGGGTTCAAATCCCTATACGGCCATGAAACTCGCCAGATGACTTTGGGCTATTCACTGTCTATGAACCTCTGAACAGGATTGTGAGGATAAGGGTTGTGGAGGGGGAGAATAACTAAATAAATAAGTCATTGTGCAATGAGACTCCAGGGGCAGGGACGGGGAAGGTTTTTGACCTGGGAATCCAGATCTTTATCACCTCCTACCTGACAAGCCAACTTCTGACAAGTGGGTGGGGTCCCCCACCTGTCAATCATCTGATGTCACCAGGTGACCGGTATGTGGGTGCTCCCGGCCGCCTGTCAAAGTTGACCCACTTCTCCAAATTTTGCAGTGCAGAAATGTATACAGAAAAACACGTTATACAATGAATATACATATTAGGGGAAAAATTGCATTTGATAGTGTGTATACTAAAACACCGCGGAATTTGCATGAGGTCTTTTTAAGCACAACACGTGAACTTTGTTTGGAAATGTGGCAAATTGAATTCAAGACCGGAAGGGTGAGGAACTGTGCAAAAGAAACCAGCTGACACCAGACAGCCACAATCCAGACATCAGCTCTTTCCTAGGGCAGTTGCTGCTAGTCAAACGCATGAGCAGTGTGGGCAGAGAAAGAGGAGTTTGCCAAGCAAATTCAATAGCTCTGTGGAATACGATAGGCTTCCTTGGGTCCCAATAGGCTCTTGGCTTGGCTCCACCTCTCCTGTCCTTTTCCTATATGAACCTCTTCTCCAACACCTGAGGCCAACTCTGCCCCATGGAAAGGAGGGAAAAAGCCAAAGGCCACTTGGAGTGTCCCTGACCTAAGCCATGCAGAGCTAACTCATCACAACACATGGATCCAGTGGGATGGTCCTCTTCGTTGCACAAGCGTGTAGTTTTGGGTGGATGTGGCGTGTTTTTATAAAAGCTACCTGCTGTTTTGAGGCCTCGCTTCCCCTCAAGAGGTGGGAACGGCAATTCAAAACATCTGGATGACGCCAGGTTGCAAAGGCTGGTCTACAGACAAAATCTACTGTAAAGGTAAAGGGACCCCTGACCATTAGGTCCAGTCGTGGCCGACTCTGGGGTTTGCAGCACTCATCTCGCTTTACTGGCTGAGGGAGCCGGCGTACAGCTTCCGGGTCATGTGGCCAGCATGACTAAGCCGCTTCTGGCGAACTAGAGCAGCACATGGAAACGCCATTTACCTTCCCACCGGAGTGGTACCTATTTATCTACTTGCACATGCTTTCAAACTGCTAGGTTGGCAGGAGCAACGGGAGCTCACCCCGTTGTGGGGGATTCGAACCGCCGACCTTCTGATTGGCAAGTCCTAGGCTCTGTGGTTTAACCCACAGCGCCACCCGCGTCCCCTAGGTTTTTACTGTAAAACCTACTGTAGGTGGAGTTAAATGCTGCAAGTCCACGGGGCTATCAACTCTAAAACCTCAGTCAGTTCACAGTGCCAGAGCAAGAAAAGGGGTGCAAACACCTACGGAAAGCACCCCCCTTTTGTGATTTTGACGGAGGCCTCAAAAGTGGGTGAAAACGTTTACAGGAGCACCACAATCACATAGGCAATCAGTTACAGATAGGCAATCAGGTTGATGTGTTGCCAGCACAGCTTGAGCAACAGAGACAGAACTTCCCTCCATCTCATGAGTTTATTTTGAGGGCAAAGCACTGGTTTCCTTTCCCCCCTCAACATTATCCATAGGCAAATCTGACTGGGTGATGTAGCAGTGATCCTATATGATCCTGCACTGATTGGGGAACAGTCAGGGAACAAGAGAAAGCCACTCTGCTTTCTGCAGAGAATTTTGAACGTCCTCTCAAAGCTCTTCTTTTGTCCCCAAAATGTTCATGGGTAAAGATTCATACACTGAATGTCAAAATACCGATATTTCCATCTGCAGCAAAAGGGTCATTGTACCTCAGTTTGTAGGCTGAATTTTGAATTTCATTTATATATTTACTTTACATATGTTAGGCCATTCATATGCCGTTCTAGAACCAAGTTCTCTGCACGGCTTACAACAAGGAGAAAAGTTAATTTAAAATATATGCGACAAAGGGGGTCAACAGTAAATATAGAAAAACAAGCAGCAAATCTCATGCAACGAGAACAGCTCTTTCTCGTTCCTCACGTCTTTCCTTTAAGATCGTAATTGTCTTAATACCCAAAATCCGACTGGCTCATTGGAAGCCTGACTGCGATTAAATATTTACAGAAAGGCGCTATCAGGATTACTCACCAGTTGGGCCACTTCTGTTTACATGAGTCATGCAAGGCACTTAAATTAGAGCCTCGGAGGAGTTCCTTTAATATATTTTTTTAAAAACTTGTCCTCGGAAGACCTTGTGGAAACTGTTCTGTGGTTCTGATCAGAAGTGGCAGCTGCTTTTTGGCCTTTGTGTTTACAGACATGCCAAGTGCTGGTGTGTGTGTTTTAATGTGATCTTGTTTTGGACTTAAATATATATGCCTTCCTCACACAAGGAAAACATGAAAAATCAGGACGTGACAGCAATAGTGTGTCGCTAGTGCCATCTACCGCTTAAAGGTGAAAATACAATATATATTGCTCTTGATCCATTGCATTGACAACAACAAAAACCTCCTGGTTCTTAAACAGAGCACAAGGACATTATGCATGAAGATTAAATATTACTGATCTTTAATTATGAGCCATTCAGAGAGTTATACGCTTCTCATTCCTGGTTTACTACAAATAACATTAAGCGGTGGATCTCGAGAGGAAAACATGTGACAATTATGTGTTCAGTGTTCATCTTATTGCACCCTGATCTTAGTGGGAAGAATGACAGATTACTCTGCATAAACTAGGGGCATTTTCACATGTGATAGTAAGTGGACCAGTTTGGGTGTGGAGATGCCAGCTTCACATGCTTCCTCTCCTCCTCTGGCACATGAATCTGGTGTGCATCTGCTTCCTCTTTTAAACCAACCACAGTTTCCCATTCGTCTGAACATGCAGCACTGCGGCTTGCTTAAACTCTAGTGGGTTGTCAAGCCAGGCTCATGAACCATGGTTTAATTACGGCTACAGTCCAAAGGGACCACAGTCGTACAGCGTGTATGACACAGTGGAGAGCTCTCATACTTTGCTTCTTGCACACAAAACAGGAGGGAATGAATGAGCCTGAAACCTGCGATGGATTGTGCAAAGGAAACAAAGAGAACACCCACACCATCTCAAAATTTGCCTTGTAGGCTGCTGCTTTCTTATTTTATTTGCACCTGTTTCTACTGTTTCCCAAGTTTCTACTGACTTGGTAGCATGTCGGTCTTTCTGAAGCTAAGATCTGCTTTCCCCCTAACCAATAGTAATGCAAAAAGGTATTCTAAATCAGTTGCACATGGCACTGTGTCTTGTAATGTGCACTTGCCATATCATGTTTTTTAGTTTATCCTATTTTGCCCTGTCCTCTGTGCCAAAGCCACTGCCTTCATTCCTCGTTTTGTTTTCATTCTTGCTGCTGTTGATATCAGAGTGAAACTTTCTCTCCTTTCTCCTTTACCAGGGAGGAAGATCCCCTTGCACCTTAAGTAGGAGGTGTGCCTGAGAATGCATTGTAAATTTTGTTGGTTAGTAAGGACCACAAGCTGGATTTTCCTTTATCTATCAAGGGAGAGCTAATGTTAGGACACATCAGGAGGTTTTATGGACTGCTTACGAAGTGTCCATGGGCAGGTTAAATTTAAAAAGCAACAGCAGCAACAAGACTCTAGATGCAAAGTAACAATAGGCGCAATGTGTGTTCCTGGTACAAAAGAATGAGAGAACATCTAACTGCATAGGTACTGAACCACAGAGTGCTATAATGCAAAAAACAGATTTGGAAAATGTGGAATTTCAGGAGCGGCACAGATGAGCTCTAAGAGTGTTCCTGTTCTGCTGTTTGAGCATTTGTATGAATAGTTATTAATTTAGATTTAATTGCCCACACATCATCAGTCCCAAAGGGTATTCCAGAGCAGCTTTAAAAAGAGTTTTAAAAAATACAATAATTTATAGAACAGAGTAGACAAAAGATCTAAAAAGGCCAGGCAAATAAAACGGTATTCATCTGGTGCAAGGGGATAATTTGCGTGTGAAGAGGTAATTTTAGCAGGTGTAGTTTATCATGCAATCGCCTCTTTTATATAACTATTAAGGGACGCGGGTGGCGCCGTGAGTAAAACCTCAGTGCCTAGGACTTGGCGATAGTATGGTCGGCGGTTCGAATCCCCGCGGCGGGGTGAGCTCCCGTCTTTCGGTCCCAGCTCCTGCCCACCTAGCAGTTCGAAAGCACCCCTAAGTGCAAGTAGATAAATAGGTACCGCTTTCTAGCGGGAAGGTAAACGGCGTTTCCGTGTGCTGCGCTGGTGCAGGCTCGCCAGAGCAGCTTCGTCACGCTGGCCACGTGACCTGGAGGTGTCTCTGGACAGCGCTGGCCCCCGGCCTCTTAAGTGAGATGGCCGCACAACCCCAGAGTCGGACGCTGGGGAAACACCATCATCTTTGAGATTCTTGAAAGAGCCATCATGTCTTTTGGTTTTATTTTCACCATACTGTCACCTCTGATTAAACAGCATTTGCCACAGTACAGAAAACCTACAAAGACACCATTTTTTCATAGGTGAAAGTGGTACAAATGTATATACCTCAGCTAGGCCCATTCTCTTCAGACTACCGGTAACTTAAAATCTATGGAGAGAGAAAAAACACCTCTCTCCAACCTTAGGCAGCAGGGCTTGAAAGAAACGCAGTCAAAAACAAACAAACCCTGAACATGCATTTCAGCCAATGAAAATTACACATTCGCATGAAAGATGCACAGAACAGATTTTCGACTTCTTTCTTCGCGAGAGGAAAACACTTGAGGCTCTTTCTCACCCTTCATCTTTCGTCGCCTTTGCTTTCAACAGCAGGTGGCGCTGCTGCCAACGAGAACGGCAAAAAAACGGCATGATTCCGCCACAAAAAAGACGAAACATGAAAGTGTAAAAATATCAGATGCTGTGCCCATTTTAATAGCATTCTAAAAACAGACTTCCAGATGTGATGCTAACCTTTTTTTAAGAAAAGAAAAGAAAAAAAGAAAAACTGGCATGTTCATCGGAAGCTGCCTTATCTGTCAATCTAGCCCATTTTCTGAGTGATTGACAGAGGCTTTTCAGGCAGAGATCACCTGAACGCTCATCCTTTTAACTAGAAATACCAGAGATTGAGGCTCAGAGCATGTACTCTACCACTGAGCTGTGGTTCCCCTCCCCCAACAAAACCCCAAAACATGTAACACCACTGCCCAGTGCTTTGACTGGCAGCGACTCTCCAAGTTCTTTGTATTATTACTTTTAGGACTTTTAAGAACTGTTAAGAACTTCTTAGAACTTTTATATAAGTTCATCATTACTTGGGCCTTCTCACTCCACCAGGTCTGATAAGATGGTATCACGACTCCTTTGAGACACAATGGAGTGCACCTCCGGGGGTGAAGCCAAACCGCTGTATTAGCAGCAGCAATGTGCCCTCCCCAGGGCACACGCCTGGGCAGTGTGAGCGTGTATGGAGGTCCTGGGCTGCCCAGACAACAAGACCCCCCCTCTCGGCCTCGTTGATGTCATTTAAAGATGTCATCTAAAGAGAGCCAGTGCGGTGTAGTGGTTAAGAGCGGTAGTCACGTAATCTGGTGAACCAGGTTCGCTTCCCCGCTCCTCCACATGCAGCTGCTGGGTGACCTTGGGCCAGTCACACTTCTCTGAAGTCTCTCAGCCCCACTCACCTCACAGAGTGTTTGTTGTGGGGCAGGAAGGGAAAGGAGATTGTTAGCCGCTTTGAGACTCCTTTGGGTAGTGATAAAGCGGGATATCAAATCCAAACTCTTCTTCTTCCTCTTCTAAAGGAAAGCAGAGCAATATGTTTGGCACCAGCTTGGCTGAAGGGGTTGCCAAAATGAGGCGTACAAGGTGCCATCCAACCATCTTAGGGAGCCCATTGTTGTAATAAGAGACGGCCCACCAGAGGGCGCTTCGCCCATCAACGCTGGAGCCTGCCCTCATTTTCAGTCTGCAACCCCTATTGTCACGAAGAACTTTGGATCAGAAAGCAGTATTCTAGCAAGAAACAACAACAACAACAAATGTTTATTCGGCTTTACGCCCATCATGAAACACAACACAACAAAACAAATCAAATAAAACAGCGGACTCGTACAAACCACAAGTAGTATAACACAGTTCACAACTCACAAGGACGGATATTAGCCATTCATAAAAAGTTTAAGATTAAGATTAAGATTAAAAATTTTTGGCACTACACTAAAATCAATATCTGATGTCATTATAGAAAATTCTTATAACTATCAATAATCAGCTAACATTCCATTCCGTCTCTTGTACGAGAGGACGGCTGTTAGGATCCACATCTTGAAGAACCCAGGCAAGCTGTAGGTCTACTGTTTTGTCAGCCATAGGCTGGATTATGGGGTTTAGTATACTAGCACGGGCTAAACTGTACAAAGGGCAGATAAACATAACATGATGTAGAGATTCAGATGTTTTCATTTCACAAGCACACATTGAAGGGACTTGGCCCTTAGTGAATCTATGTCTCAGCACGTTTGTTGGAAAGACATTGAACCTAGCTCTAATGAAGGCATATCGGTGAGACACGGCCATAAGCGATGTTAAGTAGGACGGAGCACGGTAGATAGGGGTTATGCCGAAATTTAACGGCGAGCAGGCTCCACCACCAGCTACGAAATTTTGGTATAGCTCCGCATCATCCAGCCTTTGATTTATACACCTTTTTGCCACATTTAGATCCAGTTTGAGCAATTCAGTGGGCGAGATCTCATAGGACAGCAATTTGGCATGGATGTTTCCTGACCACAAATTTGTGAAGTCATCCCGCTACATGCATTGAATTAGATAGTGGTTCGGGAGTTTATGCCATAGGGATATCCAATAGATCAAAACTCTCCTCCATATAACTAACTCCACTGAGGGGTTCTTCATTTCTAAGCGAATAGCCGCATTACTTAACGCATGTTGGTAATTTTAAAAGTCGGCGTAAGAATTGGCTTTGAAGTGTCTCTAAAGGTGAGATGTTTGCAAAGGCAGCCCATAAAGGTGCAGCATAGGCCATTGTGGCCATCACTTTGATGCTATACACTTTCAAGGCCGCAGGGATGAATAAGGCCCCCTCAGAGTAGAAAAAACGGAGGAGGGAGTGTGATAGGGCTTTTGTCTTGTTTTGAAGATATTCAACGTACGCTTTCCACCCTAAATTATATTGAAAATAAATTCCTAAGTATTTAAATTTATGTACTTGTTCGATTTTCGTGCCCTCCAGCTTCCATGAATATCAGTACTTTAGACTTGGTGTGGTTGATAGACAGATGATTAGAATGGCAATATGTCGCAAAAATCTTTAGTGCCCTCCTTAAACCCACTCTGGAGTAAGAGAGTAGTACCGCATCATCTGCGTAGAGAAGTAAAGGACAACGGTAATCAGCTATGCGAGGGGTGTCGATAAATTTCCATTTGAAAGCGAAGGGTAGCATTTCATCCAGATGACAAAGGTCAAGGTGTTTCACAAGTTAAAACCTATGCACTCGGAAACAATGCCACCAAAAACGTGTTTATAGACTTTGCAGGGAGGGGGTGCTGAGGACTCCTTTTTGACAAGCAAACTCCTCTGTTTTTCCTGGTAGAAGATATGAGACAGGAAACTAAAATAGGCCTCTTGCTAATTAAAGTCAAATGTTCCCACATTTTGAAGCGAAACAAAGCAAAACCAAAAACCAAACACTGTTCAGAGATGTGGAATGAATCACAGGTTAAAAGAAACAAAAAATGCAATGTGTTCATTGACTTACGTAAAGCCTCAGTTATATAACTTCATCAATTTCAGGCAATTATCTGTGTTGATAAATGCCCATGATATTGTGCTATCATGGTGGGACTGGACTTCACAGCTGCCTTGTAGAAACTAGTGCTTAGTTAACAAGTCCTAACATAATGTATCGTGTTATAAGAATTTTAAGGTCTTATATATGTAAAATAAATGTTCATAGATGTACCAAGCAAGTACATACATAAATGTATAGACCACATGTCTGAGCCAAAACCACTTGCTAGTGATGAGTAGCAAGGTTTTTAAACACAGCCCAGTTTACAAATGAGTAAGGAAAGTTATGAAAGAGCATAGGATTAACCCAGTGCTGTGGTTTTACTATTACAACAGTTGCTATTTGACTGACAAAATGATGGCACTTAAAACTGTGATGTAGCACAATGATTATGCAATCCCCAGAATTGTTTTCTTCTTTTTCGTTTTTGTATTTTCAAGGGGTGGAGGACTCTAAAGACAATTATTTTTTACAAGCTAGTGGTATGGTTTTGTAGGGGAGCAAGGATCCTCTAAATCCCTGGGTGCTAGTTTCCCCCCTAATTCTGAAATTAGTAAATGTGGGTTTGATCAATGGATTTAGCAAGGCCTAAAAAAAATAAAAAATAGGTCAAGCCAGCTTGGCTTAGAGAAGTGCCATCAAAGAACCTATTTTCCTCCCCAAATGAGTCAATCACTAGAAAAGAATGTGAATAGAGTCGGTATGGGCAAACCTTTTCACCCCAAGAGCTGCATTCCCACATAGGGAACCTTCTGGGAGCCCCATGGCAGAAGCCAAGTAGGCAGAACAACAGATGCAACTCTTACCTTTACAGAGGAGACCAGGAACGAATGAACAGGGAAAGCCGCCTTACGCCTTACCCATTGGTCCATCTACTTTAGCACTGCCTACACTGACGAGCAGCTGCCCTCCTGGGCTTCAGACAGGGAGTGTTTTGCAGCTTTACCTAGTGTTGTAAAGAAAAATACTGCTCCCTTTCCCTTATGGGGTATCTAAGAGCCCGTATAGAGTCCTTAAGTAGGCTCTCTATCAGTAGGAGAAAATAACAGAGGCCAACCAGAGAATACTGAGAAGCAAAGCAGCTAGTAAGCCTGATCTTTATTAAACTGTTGCCACAGGGTCCCCCACTCACCCCACGCAGGGCGGGAGGAGAGGGACCTACAAAATTGGTGTGCAAGCTCTTATATAGACATTTGAAAGTTGCCTCCCCTGTAGCTCAAGACTACCCCCAAAACATCATACATACATCACAGAAAGAGGTGGTCCCCAGCAGAAATATAAGTGTGTTGCTTCTCTCCTGTCTGCCAGGATATCTTATCTGATTGCCTTTTCTGGGTAGCCTGGCCATCCATTTGACATGGTAGTTCCTGAATCTCTTACACATATAGTCATAAATCGTGCTTTGCGCATGCGCAGAAGCACCGAATCACAACCCGTGCGTGTGCACACGCGTGTGCACATCCATCAACCTTGTCTAATTCATGTTAGTGAAAAATGTTTTTTGGGGTGGTGTTATGTACTAAGCTTGGATCCTAGAACAATAGGCAGGTAGGATCCTAGAATGCAACAACTGATTGGCCTGCGAGAGCAGCCCAATCACACTCCAGGAGGGAAGCAGAATCAGCCAATCAGACGGGACCCATTGTGTAAATAACGTATGTAAAGCCAGAGGTTTTGGGAAAAATTTATTCACTGTTTTACGAGCCGCAATAAAGAGCATGAAATCACTACGTGACTCCGAGTATTTTTCAGGCGGTAAAGGAAGAATAATATCAACAAAGGAGATTGTGAACACATGAAGCTGCAAAATTGGTCTAGTCTAACACAGTCCTGATTTTTTTGATTGGCAACACTGTAAGTAAACACCTGCTACCCAAGCTGTGGATCTTTTCCCTTCAGGGTCAATCCAAAAATATTTGTTTTTGTCATCTGGGCAGCCCAGAAGCTCCATTCACACTGCCCAGGCTTGCGCCCCGGCGAGGGCACTTGGGTGCTGCTATGTCACCCCTGGGGGGGGGGGCACTCAGATAGATGGATGCCAAAAAAATTACACTTATTTGACAAAATGCAACAATGGGAAACAGCCTAGCTTTA
Source organism: Podarcis gaigeae (assembly GCF_964106915.1). Taxonomy (NCBI): domain Eukaryota; kingdom Metazoa; phylum Chordata; class Lepidosauria; order Squamata; family Lacertidae; genus Podarcis; species Podarcis gaigeae. The sequence continues at coordinate 104,641,112 of NC_139680.1, read as the reverse complement.
TGGCAAAACAGATGCTTTCCATGTAGAAGGTTTGGGGTTCAAACCCAGCATCTCCATCCAGATAGGGCTGGGGGCAGTACTTAATAGAACCGCTAAGCAGTTTACAAAAATAAATAAAACAAACATTAAAATTGTCAGTAAAAGAACAGGTTGAAAAAACCAGGTACTTAAACAAAATTCAGAATGTAATTAGAATAGACAATAAGCTAAAAACAGGCTAAAACAGAATTAAGCATTTCATATTGACATGTTTAAAGGCCAAAGAGAAGATTCAAATGTTTATTGCCCTATACATTCCTGCAATGCTTGCTACGCCTTCTCCCTTCCATTTCTAGAGAAGATGAAGACCTGAGAGAGCTCTGCAACCATCTAAGCTATGGGAAGCCCCTAGATTTTGCAACATCTGCCAGAGGAAAGCCAGGTTCTTGCAAAATAAAAAAAATACAGGTGCATGACATTTAATGCTCTGTTGTTGTCAGTTTGTTCTGCAATGCTCATTTTGCGTAAGAGCCAGGGTCTGGCTTTGATGACAGTCAAATTCCTTCAGACTAGGCTACCTTATAGGGCTTTTGTGAGGATAAAATGTTCACGAATGGCAGCCTGAAGTGATCTTGTTGGAGGAAGGCTTGGATACAAATATGAAATAAAACATGAACTAGGTCAATTACTCTCACTAAAGACAGAAACTGGTTGGAAACCCGATTCTGGAATCAGGACACAATCCTCTGGTCCTCACTTGTCCATCTCTTAGTTTTATTGATCATAAAACACCTGGAAAATGGCAATTGCTATTTTTAAACTTCACATGTTGGCACCTGAACCTTCCAAATATTCTGCCATCACATTCCGCCCACCCCAGTTGACAGTCTACTTAACATGTCTGCTCAGAAGTCACTCCCATTCAGTTTCCTGCGGATTATTCCCAAATAAATGGCTTTAAGATTACAGCGTGTATTTCAGGGAGAAAGAATATAACTGAATCCAGCCATTCAGCTTTCAAAGCCGATTACCAACATTCTGTTGGCAAGACCAGAAAGCAGAATAGCAGAGAGTAAGTTTATGCAGATAGGTGCAGGTTTAGTTCTCAAAGAAGGGGCTCCGTGCAGCTAGGTTTTATCCCCTCCCATCTCCTGTGACCTAGACAGCATCTTAAAAAGCAGAGACATCACCTTGCCAACAAAGGTCTGTATAGTAAAAGCTATAGTTTTCCCAGTAGTGATGTATGGAAGTGAGAGCTGGACCATACAGAAGGCTGATCGCCGAAGAATTGATGCTTTTGAATTATGGTGTTAGAGGAGACTCTTGAGAGTCCCATGGACTGCAAGAAGATCAAACCTATCCATTCTGAAGGAAATCAGACCTGAGTGCTCACTGGAAGGACAGATCGTGAAGCTGAGGCTCCAGTACTTTGGCCACCTCATGAGAAGAGAAGACTCCCTGGAAAAGACCCTGATGTTGGGAAAGATGGAGGGCACAAGGAGAAGGGGACAACAGAGGACGAGATGGTTGGACAGTGTTCTTGAAGCTACCAGCATGAGTCTGACCAAACTGCGGGAGGCAGTGGAAGACAGGAGTGCCTGGCGTGCTCTGGTCCAGGGGGTCACGAAGAGTCGGACACGACTAAACGACTAAACAAAACAAACAAAAATCTCCTGTGATGCCCCAACATGGATCCTGCTACTTTCCTTCATATGAGTCAATGGCTTCCATTCATTTCCTGGGGGAGGGGATAAAACACTGGCTGTTCCAGGCTGTTCCAATAACCTGCCCTCCACACACTCCCCTGGGGTGCCCAAAGTGCTTTGCACCCCTGTAGTGCAAAACTTGAGTACAGTATACCCTCACCTGCCATGATGCGTTTGTCCAGGGCTGTTTGTTGTCACTGCTTGAAAACGACAGATAACCTTCCATCCTTTCAGCTATGTCTATCCTGCCTTTAGTGCAAGTTCTCATAAAGCAATTTGCAATTAAAAAAATAATAATAAACAACAGAACTTAACAAAAACATCAGATACGGTTCCAGCAAAAGTTGCAATTGCTGGTGGAGTAAAAGTGAGCCACAGGTGAGGCAAGCCACACATACTGATTCTCAGCAGCTGCCTCGCGTTCTTAAAATTAGACAGCGCTAACAGGAATCGGGTTCCAGTTTTCTTCCTGAACGAACTCTGCCTCATTCAAGAACCTGTTGTCTATACTCCTTACCTGAGACCTGCTGCCATATACCACATCTGCAAGCCCGCTCCCAAAGCACTAAAACAACATTTCTGATCAGAAGTTACTACTAGCCCTCCTGAATTATTTCCACTTTAATAAACAAGACCACATCACTGAGCTGAATGAATGATAAGTTTCCAAATTACGTCTGCAGACCAGGATAGGGCGGAATCAGAGTCTAATAATGCCCGTTTCCAAAAACTGTGGCCCAAGGCTGGAGCATCTGGAGAAAGAAACGAGCCAGAGAGCAGGTGCGTAATTTGCGCGGAGACTAGGGCTTTCCGATCAGGCATAGGCGTTTCCTGGCACGCTTGAGACCCGGGTGTTTCCTGCCTCCCCCCAAATTAGAGCAGGGGGCAGTTACAGAGCAGATCGGTGGAAGCTTTTAACACACAGCCCCCGTGATATTTGCAAACGAGGCTATAGGAGCTCCACGTCCAAAGCTGCAGCCAACTGTTGCGCAAAGTGCAGTTTTGTAAGTTGCGTCTTACCAGCATAGCTTCCTGCCGATGGGGGTTCCTTAGGTCTGTTTGGCCAGCCTGCTGAAGTTAGCTGTCGGGGTCCGTCCATGAGCCAAGCGCAGTTTCAAAACGATTTTTAAAATAACAGAGAAGCGGCGCTATTGCAAGAACTGATATGCCATTATCTCCTCCAGCTCTTTCCACGTGCGCAGGAGCGAAGAGCGCACAGCTTCGCATTTGTAACGGGCGCCAGAAATGAAAGTCGCCTTGCTCGGCTCACATCATTGGTGCGGCGGGTCACGTTACCGGCTGGTTTCAAATTTTGTGTGACAGCTTGGAAAAAAGAAAAAAAAAAACCCCGAAAAAGGAAACAGGAAGCTTCTCTCTCGGATCTAATTATGACACGCTTGCGGTGCAAAGCTTTTCACTCATCGGGCTCCTTCCTCCAGCCCAGAAGTCTTGCATGCCAAATCACTCGGCGACTTTTAGGGTCCGGGGGGGGCGGCTCGTGTACAGCAAGCAACCCCCCCAAAAAAAAACAACCACCACCAACGAAGATCTTTTGCTCCTGCCCAACTCGGTGCTTCGAATCCCTGCTCGGCCGCTGCTCCTGCCAACCTAGCAGTTCAAAAGCACGTCAAAGTGCAAGTACAGTGGTATCTCGGGTTAAGTACTTAATTCGTTCCGGAGGTCCGTTCTTAACCTGAAACTGTTCTTAACCTGAAGCACCACTTTAGCTAATGGGGCCTCCTGCTGCCGCCACGCCGCCGGAGCCCGATTTCTGTTCTCATCCTGAAGCAAAGTTCTTAACCTGAAGCACTATTTCTGGGTTAGCGGAGTGTGTAACCTGAAGCGTATGTAACCCGAGGTACCACTGTAGATAAATAGGTACCACTCCGGTGGGAAGGTAAACGGCGTTTCCGTGTGCTGCTCTGGTTCCCCAGAAGCGGCTTAGTCATGCTGGCCACATGACCCAGAAGCTGTATGCCGGCTCCCTCGGCCAGTAAAGCGAGATGAGTGCCACAACCCCAGAGTCAGTCACGACTGGACCTAATGGTCAGGGGTCCCTTTACCTTTTTAACTAAAGGTTGAAAATGAAGCATGCTTTGCACGTGTGTGTTAGGTTCCTCTGCCATCGGAGGCGACCTGAATCTCAGTTTGCTGGGAATAGTCAAACTGGGGAGCTCAAGCTGGGCGCCGTGAGAACGGGATTCTTAGCTAAATGGGTCTGCGACCCGATCCAGCAGGGCTCTTTTGGACCTCAGGTACTTGCTGCTTTAACAAAACACAAGGATCCAGGGTGGGGTTTTTTTTTTGTTTGCTTGTTTTTTGAGGAGTTCATCAGCTCTCCAAGCGCAACTTGAGTGCCAACGATTGACTGATGGTCAAAGATCTGGAACCCAAGCCTTAGGAGGATCGGTTTGGGGGAGCTGGGAATGTTTAGCCTGGTAAAGAGGAGGAGACTGAGAGGAAATAAGACAGCCATCTTATATTGCAAGGGTTGTCACTTGGAAGATGGAGCAAGCTGGTTTTCTCCTGCTCCAGAGGGTAGGACCTGAACCAATGGCTTCATCTTACAAGAAAGGAGATGCCGACTAAACATCGGGAAGAACTTTCTGACAGTAAGAGCTGTTCAACTGTGGAACAGACTCCCTTGGAAGGTGGTGGACCCTCCTCCTTTGGAGGTTTTTAAGCCATCTGTCATGGATGCTGAAATATATCAGTATGAGTCGAGTGTGGACTTCATGCTCTTTATTCAGCTCATAGCAGTGAGGAATGAAAGTTTTCCCAAAATATCTGCTTTATATACATTATTTACACAATGGGCCGCACGTGATTGGCTAATTCTGGGATTCTCCTTAGGCCAATCAGGTTGTGGATTCACTTCCACCTGGAGCTGGATTGGGTGGCTCCTGCGGATCAATCATACTGCTGCATTGTTCTAGGACCAATCAGACTGCTGCATTCTGGACCCTATTGTTCTAGGACCAATCAGACTGCTGCCTTTTGGATCCTATTCAACTCAGTACATAACAGATACTTTAGCTGAGATTCCCACATTGCAGGGGTTTGAACTAGATGATCTTTGGGGGGGGGGGCCCTTCCAACTCTATGCTTCTACTGCTATTCTCTCAACAAATGAAATAAACTTCTGCAGTTTAGTTATAAATAGGATTTATATAAAAGAGGAATGTGGCCTTTCCCCCCTTGACACTCTTCCTCCCCTTGCTTTCTAAACGTTGCCAGTTTTAACACATGGATTCGCAGCTGTGTATCATCTGTGCGTGCAATAATTAATTTAGGCAAATTGTAAAATTGGCTAAGCAAGGAGTTGAGGTCGCACACTTGCATGAGTGTGCTATGCATTTGTATACTGTCTTGCTTGCTTAGTGATCAAGAATAAAATACCATTTGGCTGCACATATATTAATTTTTAAGTTTAAAGCAACAGCTATAGTTTGGATTTTCATTGTTTCTGTTCTCTTTGCTAGCTTTCTTGGTTCCTTATCGCCACCCATTTAGCTTGCATGCTGCAAGCACAGATATATTCCTAGACTAATATCCCATCAGGAACTGGATTGTGTAACATAGTGTCACAGTCCGGTTCACGGGCGATTGAAGTCCCGGCTGGAGATGTTGGGACTGGGAGCAAGATGGCGGGGTGGGAGCAGGAATGGGAGTCCAGAAGCCAGCAGTCAGAAAGCCAAGAGTCCGAGGGTCAGAGAGCCGGAAGTCAAGAAGCCAAGGGTCAGGAAGCAAGGAGTCATGAAGTCAAGGGTCCGAGGATCAAGAAGCAGAGAGTCACGAAGTCAGGGGTCCGAGGATCAAGAAGCAAGGAGTCAAGCGCAGCAAGGCAGGGAACGTGTTGCTGTGGCAAAGAGCTGAAGGGAAAATGCTGCCCTTATATCCCTTCCCAGCTTTTGCCACCAGGTGCTGTGAGTTACCAATCGGCCTCACCTGTGTGGCCACACCTTGCCTCTTCAGAACAAACTTAGGAAGGCCCCAGTCCTATTGGTCACAGGGCCTGGCTTCTGCACTCACACCTGACACATAGCTTAGGCATAGAATGAATATGCACTGCATGCAGTGTGTTCCAGGTTCGGTTTCTGACACCTGTTAACAAAGGGGGAGAGAATTGGTGGCCTTCGGCAGCGGCTTGACCAGTGGTTCTCAAAGGGTGTGGCATGAGAGGATGGAAAGTGTGGCAGGAAGATTCCAGGGCCATCAAAGACACATTTAAACACAGTATAGTATATAAGAAAATTCTTTGCAGAATAAAGTGGTACCTCTGGATATGAATGGGATCTGTTCCGGAGCCCTGTTCGCATCCTGAAGCGAACGCAACCCGCGTCTGTGTGGGTTGTGATTTGCCGCTTCCGCGCATGCGCGTGACGCCATTTTGACTGCCTGCGCATGCACGAGCAGCGAAACCCAGAAGTAACGCGTTCCGTTACTTCCGGCTCGCCGCGGAGCGCAACCCGAAAGCTCTCAGTCTGAAGTAACTTCAACCCAAGGTATGACTGTATGGATAGATACCTTTTCAAAATAAGAGCAAGAGCATCAGGTGTTTTTCAATGTATTTCTTGTCAATTTAAACTTGGTGTGGTGCGAGCAAATTTTTTTATTCTGAAAGCGTGGCCCGGAGAAAAAGAGTTTTGAGAACCACCGGGCTAGACCATAACTCAGCATGACACTGGCCATGCTGGTTGGGGCTGAGGTCCACAAACTTCTAGAAGACTACAGGTTCCACAACTACTGTGAGCATGAAGACCCTTCAGAGGAAGAGTCACAGTGGAACAGACTTCACTAGAAGGTGGTGGACTCTCCTTCACTGGAGGTTTCTAAAGAGGTTGGAGGTCCACCTATCAGGGATTCTTCTCTCTGCAGCCACAGCAGGCGCTGTGATTCTCCAGCAGTTTGCCTTCACCCCTGGAGGTGCACTCCATTGTCTCTCGAGACAGCCGGATGCCAACAAAAATAGGTTTGGCTGATAGGGTTGTAACTAGCCCAGGTTTTAAAGGATATTCAATACTGGTGCTGTTAAGTTTTTCACATTTACTTTGCAGGATTCAACGACGTGTGCTTCCTCCTGCAGCCCCTAAATCTGTTCTGGAGGGCTAGGGGCACACAGGGGAAGAAAGTCCTGTTGCACAAACAGACTGTTCCCCCCACACCTTAGCACTATGTTGAATTCCACCCACTGTTTTATACAGTGGTACCTCAGGTTACATACGCTTCAGGTTACAGACTCCGCTAACCCAGAAATAGTACCTCAGGTTAAGAACTTTGCTTCAGGATGAGAAGAGAAATCATGCAAAATTAAGTTCTTAACCCGAGGTACCACTGTACTTTTAAAAACCACCTTGGGTGGGCTATACTGAAAAAGGTGGCTAATTTTATAAATTTTATAAATAACTAAGCAGATCACAACATAAGGAAAACTGTATTACTGGGTGGGGTGGAAGAAAGTCGAAGCGGCACAGGGCTAGAATTTTCATTGGCACCCCCGTGTTTCTTGTAACATATAGTTGCTCTCTGAAAGTGCATGGAACCTGATTGATAGCCAGCACTCTCACCCTCACTACCATTCTATACTGAAGGAGTATGCATGGCAGCAGTAGTATACTATAGGTTTTGCTTGTTTTGAGCGATCAGACTTTGGAAATATATGTGCAAAGGTGACTTCAAAGAAGGCACTGAGCTGAGCTCTGTGTGTTTCTCCCACCTGGAGATTCAAATCGCAACATTTAGAAGAAACGGCCAACGTAGCACTGCTAGTTCAAAGATGCTGTGTCAAAAAGAGCTGTTGACAAATTGATTCCAGGTGGTTTATTTTCCCAGTTCATCATCAATATTTCTCTCTCTCTCTCTCTCTTTTGGCAAACAAGCTTTATTTACAAAAAGTAAACATATTAATTAGCACGGGCATGTAAACCGTCCAACAATATATAAAGCTCTCTCATTTTTTTATCACTCTCAAAACATAAAAAGGGAATGGAAAACGCCGAGGAAGAAGTTTGTAAACTCAGAAAGCAAAGCCTGACTTCATCAATGCGTCTTTTGTCCGATGTCAAATGCTAAATGGATACTGGTGTTTTGGTCGCTCGGTTGTGTCAAATTCAAGTTATTGCTTTCACAAAAACATTGCCTGTGGATTCCCCAGCAACAGAGGGGCGAGTCTTAGAAGGGCACGGACCGGCATTCCCAGGGGCTTGAATTTCAACAGCAATTCAGAGAAGGTTGTGCAACCTAGAAGGATAAAGGAGAGGGGGGGAAATGATTACACCTTCAAGTCGAACAAAAATACCAAAACAGTGCATTTTAGATGCAGAATGGCAACTCTGCTTCAGCAAAGAAGAAGAAGAAGAAGAAGAAGAAGGAGGAGGAGGAGGAGGAGGAGGAGGAGGAGGAGGAGGAGGAGTTTGGATTTGATATCCCGCCTTTCACTCCCCTTTAGGAGTCTCAAAGCGGCTAACATTCTCCTTTCCCTTCCTCCCCCACAACAAACACTCTGTGAGGTGAGTGGGGCTGAGAGACTTCAGAGAAGTGTGCCTGGCCCAAGGTCACCCAGCAGCTGCATGTGGAGGAGCAGGGAAGCGAACCTGGTTCACCAGATTACGAGACTACCGCTCTTAACCACTACACCACACAGTTCATACCTGTTGTGTGTATAAAATATGTCGCTGCATTTTACATTTTGTTATGTTTTTATACTCTGCTGGAAGCCACCCAGAGTGGCTGGGGAAACCTAGCCAGATGAGTGGAGTATAAATATTATTACTATTATTATTATTATTATTATTTGCACTGCCACAAACTCATTTTGTTATATTATTATCATCGTTATTTATTCAGCTCCTGCCTTCTTGTTCCTTACAACTGGTAAAGTACTGCTAAAGAGAGCAACCGCGTGTTGGCCAAATGAACACATCGCAATAGTTGATTTATTAAGAGGCTGAAGCTCAGGAGCAGAGCACAAGGCTTGCACGGAAAAGGATCCATATTCAGTTTCCAACATCTCTGGGTGGCTCTGATTCCTTCATTGCAGGGGGTTGGACTAGATGACCCTTGGGGTCCCTCCCAACGCTACAATTATAAGATTTGGCTTAGGTTGAGATGGACCAACTTCTGCATTTTGATACAGTGTTGGTAATCCAGGGTTTTCTCAGTGTTATTCCCTTTCCCCCACCCCCAATAAATCGTGATTAAGAGCTGGGTTTTAATCTTACCTTCCAAGCCTCCAGCTAACAGCTGTGCCGGTGTTGGAACAGAATGATATATGAGGAAGCAGGCCAATATACTTAGCTGAGATTCGTCGGTTGGCTGTCCACTTAAATAGGAGTGCAAGCAGACGTCGCCTCCAGCTGCAACACACAAGAGAGGTGAAGCTCAGATTTAGCAGATGGAAGCGCAGCAAAATGTTGCAGTGTGGAATGTTCCTGGTTCAAGGTTCTGACAAGCAAGGGCATCTATGGATGCAACCAGGCTCAGGGATATCATGCACTCACTACCTGCTGATTTGCCTCTTATATCCAATGCCCAGAGAGAAAAAAATATCATCTATTCTTAAGTGGTTCTCAGGCCAATTCCACCCAGGAAATGACAGTCCAACTCTTAGCTGAGAAAGACCTAAAAATTACACACCTGGTAGACAAATTTGCTCTGGCAGCTAAGAAGCTATGTTGATGATTTCTAATTTTAAAACTTTTTTGCTGTCATTTTTTTTAAATGCTGTAAAATTCTATAGGTTATGTTGTGTGGTTTCAGAGGAAAGCCTTGCTCTTGCCCTCTGTCGTTCATTGTAAAGGCCCTTGGCTATACACACAAAACTGATGATAACCAGCCAGCCATGACCTTCTAAGACAGTCCAATCCATTAGCCCTTCTCCTGGTTTTCCGTTCCGCACCGCTCTCAACAGTCAATCAGCATTCTGTGGCAACTGAGCATGCTCAATCCTTACTGCGCTGTTTGGGGTGGGTTGAGCCCTCCTTTATTTTTGTTCCTAAAGTTGTTGGGTTCTGGTTTTGTACTTCTGCACAAAGACAGGGCTCCCCAAGCCTCCTAATCTCTCTCCCTCTTGTGAGTCAATGATGTTGTTCTGGCTACATAAAGGTCAGCACTTTGCAAGTGAGTTTGCTATTATTACACCGGATTTCTTCATTTGTGTGTGCGTGGGGAGGTAACAGTTTGATTAGAGTCCTTTTCTGGCAGCGTGGAGCTGAATATGCTCCCCCGTCCCCAATGATCAGGACTTTCTAATTTCTCTGTGAGAACAGAGCCCTGCCTTCAGAACTTCCTGCTCAATGTGGGAAGAGGTGGAGCCAACTGAGGTGGAGACAGGGGCACAGGGCCTTCTCGGTAGTGGCACCCGCCCTGTGGAACACCCTCCCACCAGATGTCAAAGAGATCAACAACTACCAGACTTTTAGAAGACATCTGAAGGCAGCCCGGTTTAGGGAAGCTTTTAATGTTTGATGCATTACTGTATTTTAATATTTTGTTGGAAGCAGCCCAGAGTGGCTGGGGAAGCCCAACCAGATGGGCAGGGTATAAATATTATTATTATTATTATTATTATTATTATTATTATTATTATTATTAATTTGTATTATTATTATTAATTTGTATTATTTGTATTATTTGAATGCTTGAAACAGGGCTATGGTAAATAGAGGGAAGCCAGAGCTGTTTGATTCCTCCCAGGACAAAGCTTGTTAAAAATAATCTCATTCTCCAGGAAGGGGGGTGGACTTCCCTAAGAAGATGAAGAGAGATAGTCTAGATCTCCGCCCCCCTTAATGGCACATAGATGGGGTCCGCAGACAGTTTTTCTGGGTCATGTTGCCAGCATGACTAAGCCGCTTCTGGCGAAACCAGAGCAGCGCACAGAAATGCCGTTTACCTTCCCACCACAGTGGTATCTATTTATCTACTTGCACTTTTTGAGGTGCTTTCGAATTGCTAGGTTGGCAGGAGCTGGGACCGAGCAACAGGAGCTCATCCTGTTGCGGGGATTCGAACCGCCGACCTTCTGATCGGCAAGCCCAAGAGGCTCAGTGGTTTAGACCACAGCGCCACCCGCGTCCCTATGACACCCTTTGGTTACCTGCAAAAAAAAAAATGCTTTTGTTTTTGTTTTAAATTTCCTAATGTTGAAGCTCTTTTTTTAAAAAGAAAAAAACTATTAGCAGCAGTATTAAAAGAAATCAGTGTTAAGAAAACTGGTTTGCATTTTTGTTTTGTTTTTGAGATTGTTTATTGGTTTTACAGTGGTACCTTGGGTTACATACGCTTCAGGTTACATACGCTTCAGATTACAGTCTCCGCTAACCCAGAAATAGTACCTCAGGTTAAGAACTTTGCTTCAGGATGAGAACAGAAATCGTGCTCCGGCGGCACAGCAGCAGCAGCAGGAGGCCCCATTAGCTAAAGTGGTGCTTCAGGTTAAGAACAGTTTCAGGTTAAGAATGGACCTCCGGAACGAATTAAGTATGTAACCAGAGGTACCACTGTATTGTGCAAGCTGCCTTGGGAGTAATTTAAATTGAAGGGTGGCACAGAAATGAGTAAAACAAAATTCTCAGGCGTTGAATGTTGTCTCCAACGAAGTCATTGCATGAGCGGAACGATTTCCACCCGTGACACAGAACTTCTCCATCCTCTCCTGCCCCCACATGCCCCCCCACACTGCCACCCCTCCCCCAATCTGCTCCGGGAGTTCCCCCAGCCCTCCACACACAAGGGGAAGAGAGGGAGGGGAAGTTCCACTGAACACGTGGAAGTTGTTTGGCTCGCACAATGACTTAACTGGATTCAGCCCATACAGAGCCAGATGTTTTTTTATTTTTGGAACGGTTTCAAATCACGGTAAGAACCGAATCATTTTAAGACTTTCTGGCTTGCGCACAGACGCACAAAAACCTTACTAGAGATTACAAATGAACATCAGGTCATTTGGGGGCAGAAATTCATGGTCTTAGGAATTCATGGTCTTGGCTTAGCTATGTTGCCATTAAGAGGAGAGTCATATCTGCCAGCTGCACAGAACTTGCTTCTTTTAGCGGTAAATCCTCTGTTATTTTTACCTTGCAGCCACTGATCCAAGGTTTTATCGATGGAACACTTAATCACAGGTAAAAACTCAGAGTTCATAAAAAGGCCCCGGTGTGGATTTTTCCTCATTCTCTCCTGGTGACTTCTGGAATTGAAAAACTCTAGAACCAACTTTATCTGCCACAAGTCAAATGTCTCTGACATTTCTCTTTTTTCCAGTCTTCTCACAGCCTAGCGGAAAAGGAAAAGGAGCTTGAATTAGCTCAATACTGTTGGAGCTACAGAAAACTAGTTTATAAAATGAGTCGTTTAGAGACTTACATAATCAGAAAGAAAGATTAGGGGGAGCTTGCAAGATAAGTGTCACAGGGTGGCATAAATCTGCTACAACTACTCGTTCATGCAGACACGTTTCCATAGGTTAAAAATTAAGATATATTGCGATTACAAATGCAATACGCTTTTCGTCTTTGCTTTCTTAACGGGCAAAAACCAGCAGGAAAATAAGCAACCACGAGGAAAGCCACACTTTGCTGAAATGAAAAGGATTGCGCAGCCTGCTTTTACCTGGTCAATTGCGATGTAAGCCGGCAACATCTCGGGATTTTCCTGAGTAACACACTCGTACAGGATAGAAGAGAAAAGGTCGAACACTTCCTGTTTCTAAAAAAATGAAAAAGTGGTACATGTTGCAGTGGGTGGGGAGCCAGATGTTACTGGAATATAACTCCTATTGCCACTGACCATTGGTCTTGCTGGCTAAGGCTGATGGAATCCAACAACAACAACAACAACAACAACAACAACAACAAAGGTCGTGACTGACTCTGGGGTTGCGGCGCTCATCTCGCTTTATTGGCCGAGGGAGCCGGCATACAGCTTCCGGGTCATGTGGCCAGCATGACTAAGCCGCTTCTGGAGAACCAGAGCAGCGCACGGAAACGCCGTTTACCTTCCCGCCAGAGCGGTACCTATTTATCTTACTTGCACTTTGATGTGCTTTCGAACTGCTAGGTTGGCAGAAGCAGGGACCAAGCAACAGGAGCTCACCCCGTTGCGGGGATTCGAACCGGCAACCTTCTGATCAGCAAGTCCTAGGCTCTGTGGTTTAACCCACAGCGCCACCCGCACCCCTCTAATAATAATAATAGTAACACTTTATTATTTATACCCAGCCCATCTGGCTGGGTTTCCCCAGCCACTCTGGGCAGCTTCCAACATAGAGATTAAAAATACATTAAAACACCAGTCATTAAAAACTTCCCTAAACAGGGCTGCCTTCAGATGTCTTCTGAACATCAGATAGTTGTTTCTCTCTTTGACATCTAATGGGAGGGTGTTCCACAGGGCAGGCGCCACTACCAAGAAGGCCCTCTGCCTGGTTCCCTGGCATCTGGTTCCCTGGCAACCTGCCCACACTGGCTTACTGCCTACTCTGCTGGTACTTTAATTAAACTTTGGAGAGGCTGATTTTGTCAACTAGAATGCGAATAGTCCCACCCATACGTTCTTTTATTTTTAAATTCCTCCTGTGCAAAACCAGGATACTCTAGTCTTCCCAAAGCCTTACAATAATTCCCAGCAATTGGACATTTATAGGCATGCTGTCTCTGAGAGTGGAGTTTCGCGTTGGATCTGCTGAAGCCTGCCTTTTAATATATTTTTTAAGCTAGGTTTTGCACCTGACAACTTACCTGCCCCGTGTTTGCAGCCGGTTTGCAGAAATAGTCAGCAAATGAAAGCAGCGCAGGATCAGATGTAAAAGCAGAAATAGCTTCTGGCTGAAAAGGAAGGTGACATTTAAAATTAACGATTGTTTCCTTCTTTGCGGTTCATGGGGAAAGTGCAATTCATACAACCCTTCCTCACTGCAGGCTGCCACCTCCCAGACAAATGGTCCAGCCTTCTTGGAAAAAAATGTAATGGAGATAATACTACCCCTTAGCAAAAAGCTCTGACCTGAAAAACAGATTCATGCAGCTGAAAATCTTGCTACCTTACCACCACAGCTGAGCCAACAAAGTGGTATCATCTCAGCCCTTTGGGGGAGAATGAGACAGGCGGCTGAAACTTTCCCCAACACAGGTCAGTTTCTCATGCTATTTTGCACTGGCGTGAGGTGCCACAGGTGCCAACGCGGAGACATTTGGAGTCTTCCCGGTGAAATTTGCACCAGAATGACAGCTGCCTCTCACAGCTTGCGTTAATTTTCCAAAGATGGCCTTTTCCTTATAACTACTGGCCTCACAACCCAATGGAAAATTCAGTTTTTTTCGCTTTTTGCTTGTTATATACTGCAGGGGTCAGCAAAGTTTTTCAGCAGGGGGCCGGTCCACTGTCCCTCAGACCTTGTGGGGGGCCGGACTATATTTTTTGGGGGGAAATGAACAAATTCCCAAGCCCCACAAATAACCCAGAGATGTATTTTAAATAAAAGCACACATTCTACTCATGTAAAAACACCAGACAGGCCCCACAAATAACCCAGAGATGCATTTTAAATAAAAGGACACATTCTACTCATGTAAAAACATGCTGATTCCCAGACCGTCTGCGGGCCAGATTTAGAAGGCGACTGGGCGGGATCCAGCCCCCAGGCCTTAGTTTGCCTACCCATGTTGTATAGTTTATATTCGTTGCAGCTTCTTTCACTCAACAGTGGCCATAAGGACTACCTTGAACGCCCGGGCATCCGCATTCCGGTGAGTGACAGTCTGTGCCAAAAGGCTTCGCCAACCCATTGGGTCCTCTTTGTATGAAAGCTGCCCAGCCCTCAATTTTACATACAGGACTCCATCTTTTGAAAGAATTGATCTGCAAGAAGAAAGGAAGGTTTGGGGTTTTTTTGTTTCAGATTAAGAAATTATACATGCTAATTCACATATCTTGAGGACAGATATCATTGCACCATGCAACACCTGAAAGCATTACAAATTCCACACTCAGTTCCCTACCACAAACGCCGAGGTGAAGCACTGTTGTTTTATTCTGCAGAGTTTTATCCACCGATATACATTTATATCCAACATGGAACTCATTACGTTCCCAGGTGGGCTCCCATCCAGGCTCTGGCCAGACACACACCTGCATAGCTTCAGCAAGGTGGCTGCATCATGAACCCATAAGCTATGCATTAAGAGTTGTCGGATAAGGATATCTGCATGCCTACTGTCATGCAGAATATGAAAGAGAAAGCCAAGAAAAAGTGGTAGGGAGCAATGTCACAAAATGGGAAGGAGCTATGAAGGTTAATCAGTGACCCAAAAAATATTTCAAAAAGGGAAAACCCAGATTTCCTTGAAGGTTTCAGATAGATTTCTTTTTTTGAGCAGATTTCTTGATTATTATTTTTTTTTTTTTGAAGTAAAGGATTTGAGGGATTGGTTGGCTATCTGCCCTAGATGTTTCCAATTCTATTAATCATTTGATTTTATTGCCTGTTTTCACCCTGCTGATATATTAGCAAACCAGATGGAAGTGTGTGATATTCCTGTTGATGTTCTGTCAATTTCCACACTGTGTAACACCTTTGTTCCGGCAATCTGCACCAGATCCATTTTATAACAGGCACAGAGTTGGATCTCAAGTGAATTTCACGTGCAAAAGGGAAGGAAACGTCTTCTCTGCTTTGCAGAAGATGGGAAAAATCCACAGGTGTTCCACACATAGGAGAATATTGCTGGGTCAAGGTTGACATTTATATATATATATTTTAAAAAAACAGTTTAAAGCTGTATATCTGCTTAACACCAGCCACTGGACAACTCCTACAAGCAAATAGATTTTCCAACAATTGCAACAGCAGCTTAAATTTGGACTCTGGAGTTTCTGCAGTGCAACCGTAATTGTGGGCTGATATACTATTATTGCAAAAGCTTCACCAGGACTCCTTACTTTAAATGGTGTGTGCCTCTGCTTAAATCAATCAGCAGTTCCCAGTATCGGGGGCCTTTCACTCTGATCTGGAAACATAAAATAAAAATCAGTTACACAGGCAATTATACATATTGGATGGGATCAAAACACCATGGGCAGTGTCACTCACATCCAGGGACTTTTAACGTCCTCCCTTCCATGACTCACAACATGCATGGCTTATTAGACCTCCAGGAGCTGTACTCCTTAAGTCACAAAAAATGCACCTGAGATGACATTCCACCAATGATCTTTCCATTCCTTAACCGGAAATCCAGAGCGGGACTGCAGGTGCAAAATAGTGTGGGGGTGTGTGTTTTGCAAACCAAGTTTAAAAGAAGGGTTGTTAAACCGAGCAACCTAACCCCAAGCCCTGTCTCCACTAATTCTCATGTTATCGCACCCTACTTTCTATAATAAATATCAAACCTATGATGTCGTAAGGTGGCATGCCAAGGGACTATACTATTTCCATCCATTACATCTTGGAATTACACCATGGCTGCTTCAACCCCAGCTGTGCTTGTTGGGGGCTGATGGGAGTTGTAGACCAAAACAGCAGGAGAGGACCCAGCCGAAGAAGGCCGCCATAAAGCAAGCTCCGTCATATACCTGCTTCAGTAAGTGGAGTTCGGGAAGAAGAGTGGGTGCCATCAGTTCCTCGGTTGTTTCCTCATACCACTGAGTTCCCTTGGGGGGGGGGCAGAAATACAAAATAAACCACACACTTTAGTCAACCTGCATCACTGAAGAAAGCACATGACCACCATGCTGGCTCAGAGGGGCTGTGTACATTCTGCCCCCACCCTTTGGAAAAGTCCCCTTCACCCCACAGAACCAAGTCTACCTTGTAGGTAACCTCCAGCAGTGAGTAGCAAGGCGTATCTGTATCCACGTCCACAGGGACAAGGAGCCTGGGCTCTGCTGCCAGAACATACAGATGCCGCAAGGCCTGGAGGTGGTACCTGTGCATACAAAGAGTGCAATTACTGCAGGAAGGTTATTTTAAGGCTCCGTCCTGGATCTAACTGCTTTCAACAGGCACTGGGAAACTGAAATAAAGCCTCCCAGGGTGCAGAACGCATTATCTGTTGCTGGGTCCAACCGGGCTTTCCTAGGATCTTTGTTTTAACCAAACCTGCTGGTTAAGCCTTACCTGTTATCCGTACTGTGAACTGGGAAGTGAGGATACACGGCACAAAGCAGGGCAGCAATGGAAGAATTTGAAGTGCTAAGTGAGTACCTGCAAAGAAAGAATATATACAGTCATACCTCATGTTACATTTCCTTCAGTTGCGCATTTTCAGGTTGCATCCCGTGGTGACCCGGAAGTACCGGAAAGGGTTACTTCCGGGTTTCGCCACTCGCGCAAAATGATGTCACGCGCATGCGCAGAAGCGGCGAATCGCAACCCGCGCATGCGTAGACATGTTACAGATAGGTAGCCGTGTTGGTCTGCCATAGTCAAAACAAAAAAAATTCCTTCCAGTAGCACCTTAAAGACCAACTAAGTCAGTTCTTGGTATGAGCTTTCGTGTGCATGCACACTTCTTCAGATACCTATTCGTATTCGTATCTGAAGAAGTGTGCATGCACACGAAAGCTCATACCAAGAACTGACTTAGTTGGTCTTTAAGGTGCTACTGGAAGGAATTTTTTTTATGCGTAGACATGGGTTGCGTTCTTTTCAGGTTGCGAACGGACCTCCGGAACGGATCCTGTTCGCAGCCAGAGGTACCACTGTGTGTGTGTATATATATATACATATATGGACACGGGTGGCGCTGTGGGTTAAACCACAGAGCCTAGGACTTGCCAATCAGAAGGTCGGCGGTTCAAATCCCCGCGACGGGGTGAGCTCCTGTTGCTCGGTCCCTGCTTCTGCCAACCTAGCAGTTTGAAAGCACGTCAAAGTGCAAGTAGATAAATAGGCACCACTCCGGCGGGAAGGTAAACGGCATTTCCATGCGCTGCTCTGGTTTGCCAGAAGCGGCTTAGTCATGCTGGCCACATGACCCGGAAGCTGTATGCCGGCTCCCTCGGCCAATAAAGCAAGATGAGCGCCTCAACCCCAGAGTCGACCACGACTGGACCTAATGGTCAGGGGCCCCTTTAACATATGTGTGTGTGTGTGTGTGTGTGTGTATGCGTGCAATATAAGAGCATGGAATTGGTGCTTATCCCCACAAAGCAGAAATTAAGCACAGGTTATCAAAGATATTCATTTCTAACAATAAATGTCTGCTCTGTAGGGCTGTGCAAGCCTCAGACCAATTCAGTCCCCAAATCTAAACAGAGGCATTGTAGAATCCTAATGCTTCATTAAGCTTCTAAACCAAAATTAAGCATGCAGTCAGTGGCGGGGGAGGGGGGGAGGAGACCTGCCAGTAGTGAGTCTTACCTGCATCATCTCCTTCCCCCACCCCTCCTCTTTGCTGGCTTACAAACCCCACCACCACTTGTGATAGACGCAAATCGCTCCAGGTGGACCTGACCTGGGGTTGCCTCAGCATGAACAGGACAAATTCGAGATCCAACAAAGGAATCCAGGGTCCAGGATTTGTCCAGACCAGATGCACAGCGCTACTGCTCAGCCCCTCAAATTTTTACCAGACACCTTCCTATGCTTTTAACTCCTCCCTGTACTTCTGAGTCCTTTAAGACTAGAAAATGCTGGTGGTTCTTCTTTTGTTTTAATAAAAAAGGCCAAAGGCCACCTCAAGACTGCAATTAAGTGGTATACAATAATAACACAACAATATCTACTTTGGAAGGGGGAAGAAAGGATTGTGGACGTAACGAATATGCAGGGAGATATTGGGATGTTCATATGCATATTCGCTTTGAGGGGGAAAGGCTTCCCTTTGAAATGACGTTATTACCTTCCCCCTCCCAAAAAGAGGAGCCCGAGAGCCATATGATGTGCCATGTGGAACCCGTAGTTCATCTCCCCACCAGTCTTCTTGTGCATGAAGCGGCAGAGCTGGAGGACCTTCAGGTTTCCCGATCCCGCCATCACCATCGCAAGAGACATTAGCACCACACTCAGGCAAGTCTCCAGGTTGTAGTGGCCTGCCTTAAATATGGACACAGAGGAGGCAAGTGGTCAGTTCCACTTGTATCTCCTAAGCAGGCAAGCAACACAATCCCAGGCTCAGGAACAAGGAAGATCTTATTCAGAAATAATAATAATAATAATAATAATAATAATAATAATAATAATATTATTTATATCCCGCCCTCCCCAGCCGAAGCCGGGCTCAGAGCAGCTAACAACAGTAAAATAATACAGCATTCTAAAACCAATTCATTATAAAATCAGCTCAAATCAAATT
Organism: Podarcis gaigeae; assembly: GCF_964106915.1. NCBI lineage: Eukaryota > Metazoa > Chordata > Lepidosauria > Squamata > Lacertidae > Podarcis > Podarcis gaigeae. Next base: position 104,622,133 of record NC_139680.1, on the reverse strand, counting down.
AATGGCAACCATTGGGCTAAAGTTCTGTGAGGATTACCAAAGGAGGGATCTCAAATAACCCCTGCTTTAGAATAGCTGCACTGCTTTCCAGTTCATTTGCAGGCCCCATTCAAGGTCCTCAGGTGTGCTTAAAGCCGTAAACGACGCAGGCCCCAAATATCTGAAAGACCACATCCTTCTCTACAGACCCTCTTGGGCAATGATATTAGGAGAGGGGCCCCTCTGTCCTCAGACACTTGGGGTGGGGGTAGAAGCCTGCAAAAAGGACTTCTCTATGGGAGCCCCTAAGTTACAGAACTCCCTCCCCACAGAGATGCACTTGGTACCTTCATTATACAGCTTCTAGAAAATGATACAAGACGCACCTCTTTACCCTGGCTTTTGGCACTTGAGATGTTTATTTTTTAAGACTCCCCTTGTTTTTATGACGGGAAGTTGTTTAAAACTGTTTTTAATATTGTGTTTTAATGTTGTAACTTGCTCTGGGACCTTAGGGTCAAGAGTAGGCAATAAATAAATAAAGCAAGCTGTGGAGCAAATTCGGAACAAATACCCATTCCTCTTCTCAAACTCTTTGTTTAGCTAGCAGAAGGGTAGGTTACTGCAGTACTTGAAGATGTGTGGGGTCAGGGTAATGGTCCAATGATCCCCCCCCCCCAAAAAAAAAAAAATTCAACCAAAACAGCATTATAAAATTTTGGATTTTACTATCAACAATAGTGAATCTGGAGAAGGAGAAACTTACTATGGAAGCCGTAGCCGAGGACAAACACTTCATGAAATCTTTTGCAAATGTGTACTAGATGGAGGAATTCAAAATTGGCACATGTCAGGAAAGCGCAAGAAACAACCGTGGGGCAGGGAGTGAACCTGAACTCTCAAGACATGCAAACCACTCACTCGTCCACCCTGCTAAAGTCTCGCCCATAAATATGCATCGTTCATTATTCTTTCGTAAGATCAGAATCAGAAGAGACCTGAAAGCCCCCTGGCCCTGAAGCAAACACTTCTAAACCTATGATACAGAGGTAAGAAGAAGGGCTTCCTCAGTTTTTGCCCCAGTTTCATCAAACCACACACACACACTGCAGCCTCCCTTTGCAACCTCCCAGAAAACATGTTAAAACCGTTCAAACAGGCACCCTATAATGTTCTGAACATTATATTATTGCAGTAACAAGACTGTAGGTTATATTAAATTTGCTGCTGCTGCTGCTGCTGCTGCTGCTGGCCCTTTGTGGATCTGTGCCAGCAGAAAGCAGGCATGAGCTAGTTGTCCCAGGCATGAGATGCTGAAATGTCATTCATCATTATGGTAAAACCATCCACGTGGCTCAAGCAACGTAGTATGGAGGAGTTGGAAGAAACATCATTCCCCAACCCTTTTATTCTTTTAGGATAGGGGTGGGGAACCTGTGTCCCCTTCCCTAGAAGCTGTTGGACTCCAATTGCCTCTAGCTCTGTTCAGCAGGGAGCTTATTGATCAGGGATGCTGGGAGTCATTGTACAAAAACATCTGGAGAGTCGCAGGTTTCCTACTCCTGGTTTAGCATGTATCAGTATCAAGCTTTCACAGGGATCCGGCAGTCACAACTTGGCCTTGAAATTCACAGACACAGAACAGAGGGAAAGTGGGGGTTTGGGGAGGCATAAATTAAGTGCCCTGGACTTGCATATTTCCCTGAGATTACGTTACACTATAGAATCATAGAGCAGGGAAGGGACCACAGTGGTCATCTAGTCCAACCCCGTGTAATGCATGAATCTTTTGCCCAACATGGGGCTTGAAGCCACGACTCATCCCTGCAAGTCTATGATAACAAATCCTGACCAGCTACTGGTGCACTTACCAAGCAATTAAAGGCAGCTAGGTTTTCTGAACCGGCAAATCGAAAACCCAAAGACAAGCAGGCCCCAGCGATGATGTAGACATGAGCCTGCCTAAAAAGAAATGTTTGTCATAAGGTGTGTCTTCATATACAGTTAAAAGATTATATCAAATTACACTGGCTTCCACTTCCTCTCTGGTTAAAAAAAGTATCATGCAATTGAGCTACTTCAGCAACAGGAAAGATGAATTCTCCTAAAAAGCACTGGAGGAGTGAACTGACCTGTCTTAGGAATGCTCGCAAATAAGCCTTTGCTCATTCGGGATGCTGTTGCTAGGCACACTTTCCCATGAATTTATCCCATGACTCAGCTGTAATGTTCAGGGGTCCAAAACCACACGGGAGTGGTCAAGCATGTGGAACTTCAAAACAATAAATCAGGGCTTCCAAGCAACTGGCCATGGCCATGTGGCTGTGGATCTTTACCTTTCCTGCCCCGATCTGGCCACAGTGATCCATGCGATGGTCACCTCCAGGCTTGACTACTGTAATTCGCTCTACGCGGGGCTGCCCTTGAAGCTGTCCCAGAACCTCCAGCGGGTACAGAATGCTGCAGCGAGGCTCCTCACGGAGTCTCTGCCATGGGAGCATATTCACCCAGTGCTTTTCCAGCTGCACTGGCTCCCGGTGGAGTACAGGGTCAGATTTAAGGTGTTGGTTTTGACCTTTAAAGCGCTTCACGGCCTAGGACCCTCGTGCCTACGGGACCGTCTCTCCCGGTATGCCTCACGGAGGACCTTAAAGTCCAAAAATAGCAACACCCTAGAGGTCCCGGGCCTTCTCAACACTGGCTCTGGCCTGGTGGAATGCTCTGTCTCATGAGACCAGGGTCCTGCGGGATCTGATTTCTTTCCGCAGGGCCTGTAAGACAGATTTGTTCCTCCTGGCCTTTGGCTTAGAATCAGTTTGATTCCCTCCCCCTCTTTCTTTTTTCCCTTTCTCCTCCTGTGATGAGGCTGCATTTTAATGTTTTAATGTTGTATTATAATCTTGTTTTTAAGCTGTATTTCAAACAACTTGTTTTTATTATTGGTTGTTAGCTGCCCTGAGCCCGGCCTTGGCTGGGGAGGGTGGGGTATAAATAAAATTTATTATTATTATTATTATTATTATTATTATTATTAAACATTACAGAGATGCTGTGGGATGGTCCTGCATGAAAGAGGCTTGATACAACCTGGTTTATATATTTTCAAGAGTTTGTTCTCATATTGCTAATACAGTGCAAAAATGCAACCAAACCCTGGGGCTTTGGGACTAGATGGATGGAAGGAAAAAAGGAAGACTGGCAAAGGCACTTATTCAGCCCATTTCTACTAACTTCCAAAAGCTCAACAAGCAGAAGGAGATGCCTGCACACGGTCATCTCTAAGGGTGCGTGATTGCAATACATTTCCAGTACAGTCATACCTTGGGTTACAGACGCTTCAGGTTGCGTTTTTTCGGGGTACGGACCACTGAAACCCGGATGTACCGAACGGGTTATTTCTGGGTTTGGGCAGTCGTGCATGTGCAGAAGTGCTAAATCGTGCTTTGCACATGCACAGAAGTGCCGAATCGCAACCTGCGCGTGCGCAGGAGCACCGCTGCCAGTTGCAAACGTGCATCCCGCACGGATCACGTTCGCAACCCGAGCGTCCACTGTACAGGCATTTATGCGTGTGCAATTCCCGCATGCATGGGAAAGCAGCAGTGCTGTTGCGCTTTCCCACACGTCAGCAGTTAGCTGGGAGTCTCAGCAAAGCCCTGCTGCACCTCCAGCTCACGAGGAAACCTTCCCCAGAGGGGAACCGGACTTGGCTGAGCAGCTCAGCAGTCACACAGGGAAGAAGTTTCCCCGCATGCCAGCTGTACAAGATCCGCTGCCTCTCTGGCTCACGTGGATCAAGGGGCCTAACTCCACATATTTTTTATTTGTTTATTGAATTTATATACCGCCCTGTATCTGGAGGTCTCGGGGCAGTTCACAAAAAAGATCACAATATATAAAATAAAATAAAAACAATAACCCAATAATACCCCCCACAGCACAAGGAGCTGTCATGCTACAGAACCTCCCGCACCCACTGACATAATATGTCTAGGGCCCCTGAGTTCGTCCTTTGCTATCCCTGCCCAAGGACTACAGGAAGTAGGAATCGGTCCCATATGATTACTTACGCCAGAGTCTCCAAATTCAGGTCTTCGGAAGAAGGCATTTCAGTCGCATGAAGGGATACGCTGTTCTCCCTCACAATCTGTTAAAAACAAGCCAGCGGATGCAGAGTGTTATTGCTGTTTGTGCAAAGCTTTCTGTAGCTTCGTGATACACTTTACTTTTTAAAGTCAGAACCCAGCTGCAAGATTTTAATTTTGGGTGCCTGAAAACAAGAGGACTCCAGTAACCTATTCTTCCATTAAAGATACAATCTGTAAGTATTGCCTGTCTTCTTTTATAATGCAACTTACAGCTCACTTCTACACATGGTTAGCTGGAATTGACTTCCATGAATGGAGCTTGTTCTCAAGTCAGCATGCTTAGAATGTGTGGTTTGTCTTGTTTATGTGAAATAACATGTCGACTGCATGCATGTCTCTAGCCACAAAGTGTAGAACCCAAGGCAAAAATGAAGGAAACCAGAAAACTTGGGCAGTTTTGCAGGTCTGCCTGCCAGAAGCATCAAATGCATTTTCTTTAGTTTATTACTCTTTAGCAAGGAGCAGAAAAGGTGAAATTATCTTTTTTTATATATAAATATTTTATTAAGATTTTTGAATAAAAATGCAAAGATAAAGAAACAGTATAACATATATCATAACATACTTTCTTAACATCTTTGGACTCCCTCACACCTCCCGCTCCCATTTGCATCATTGTCAATTCTTGCCCGCAATTTATCATCTTGTTTACACTCTTGTGTCAGGTTCATTTAAATATAATCTGTTAGTTCTCCAATAGGTTTATAATTTTTCCTCAAACTTACTTATCATCTTAATTCCATCTAGTTTAGTGGTGCACAATTATTTATGATCTAGCATCCTTTCCTAACATTCAACCAAATTACAATGTTTTTTTAAATAAGTCTTGAATTTCTTCCAATCTTCTTCGACCCTCTCCTCTCCCAGGTCTCGGATTCTGCCAGTCATCTCAGCTAGTTCCATATAGTCCATCAGTTGCATCTGCCACTCTTCCAGCGTGGGTAGATCTTGAGTTTTCCAATTCTTAGCGATGAGTATCCTTGCTGCCGTTGTTGCGTACATGAAAAATGTTTGGTCCTTCTTTAACACCTTCTGACCGACAATGCCCAAAAGGAAGGCCTCTGGTTTCTTAGTGAAGGTATACTTAAATACCTTTTTCAGCTCATTATATATCATTTCCCAGAAGGCCTTCACCCTAGGGCAGGTCCACCAGAGGTGAAAGAATGTTCCTTCATTTTCTTTACATTTCCAACATTTATTATCAGACAAATGGTATATCTTGGCAAGTTTAACTGGGGTCATGTACCATCTATATATCATTTTCATTACATTTTCCTTCAAAGCGTTACATGCAGTGAAGTTCAACCCGGTGGTCCACAACCTTTCCCAGTCCTCGAACATGATATTATACCCAATGTCCTGTGCCCACTTTATCATAGCTGATTTAACCATTTCATCTTGTGTGTTCCATTTTAACAGCAAGTTATACATTCTTGAGAGTACCTTAGTCTTTGGTTCTAACAATTCTGTTTCCAACTTCGATTTCTCCACCTGGAACCCTAGCTTTTTGTCGTTTTTAAAGACTTCTTTAATCTGAGCATAATGTAACCAGTCTTGCACTTTATCCTTCATTTTCTCCAAACTCTGCAATTTCCAATTGTCTCCATCTTTTTCTAATATTTCCCAATATTTTGGCCATTTGGCCTCCATATTGGGTCTTTTTCGGGCCTTAGCTTCCAGAGGTGAAAGCCACCTTGGAGTTTTGTTTTCCAATAAGTCTTTGTATTTTGTCCAGACATTAAACACTGCTTTCCTGACAATATGGTTCTTAAAGGCCTTATTGCTCTTAACCTTATCATACCATAAGTATGCATGCCAACCAAAAGCATTGTTAAAACCTTCCAGGTCCAGTACATCAGTGTCTTCGAGAAGTAGCCAGTCTTTTAGCCAGCAGAAAGCTGCGGCTTCATAGTACAACTTTAGGTCTGGCAGAGCAAAGCCCCCTCTTTCTTTCGCATCAGTTAATATCTTAAACTTAATTCTGGGCTTTTTGCCCTGCCAGACAAATTTAGAGATATCTCTCTGCCACTTCCGGAAGCACTCCGTCTTGTCCACAATCTGTAGTGTTTAAAACAAAAACAACATTTTTGGCAATACATTCATCTTAATAGCAGCAATTCGGCCTAGCAAATAAAGCTTCAATTTTGTCCAACTGTCCAAATCTCTCTTAATTTCAGACCAACATTTTTCATAGTTATCCTTAAATAGACTCAGATTTTTTGCTGTTATGTTTACCCCTAGGTACTTTACTTTTTTAACCACAGTTAGTTCTGTTTCTCTCTGAAACCGTTCTGACTCTGTATCTGTCAAATTTTTCCCCAACACCTTGGTTTTCTGTTTATTTAATTTAAATCCCGCTACCCGACCAAAGTCTTGTATCAGTTGCAATACTCTTTTTGTACTAGATTCTGGCTCCTGCAAAGTCAAAACTAGGTCATCTGCAAAAGCTTTAAGTTTATATTGTTTCGCTCCGACATGGATCCCTTCCACCAACCGGTCCCCTCTGATCATATTCAAGAGCACCTCCAGAACCGATATAAATAGCAGAGGGGAAATCGGGCAGCCTTGTCGTGTTCCTTTTTCAATTTTAAACTCTTCTGTAACCACATTGTTAACTATCAATTTAGCCTTTTGTTCTGAATATATTGCATCAATCCCATTCTCAAAACCCCGTCCCACTCCCATTTCTTTTAGATTTCCCTTCATAAATTTCCAAGAGATATTATCAAAGGCCTTCTCTGCATCTATAAAAATTAACACTGCTTTTGTATTTATGTCTGTTTGCAAAAGTTCCAAGATGTCAATAATGTTCCTTGTGTTAGCAAACATGCGTCTACCTGGGAGAAAGCCTGCCTGGTCTTTATGGATTACTTCATTTAAAACTCTTTTAAGTCTGCTTGCCAAGACATCTGCAAATATTTTGTAGTCCACATTTAAAAGGGAGATGGGACGATAGTTCTTGAGTTGTGTCTTTTCAGTTTCCGATTTTGGTATCAATGTGATGAAAGCTTCCTTCCACGATTCCGGCGCCCTCTTCCCCTCCATGATTTCGTTGCTGACCTCCATCATTGGTTGAATCAAATAGTCTTTTAATGTCTTATAATACTTGGCGGTCAGGCCGTCTGGCCCTGGAGATTTGCCCAGTTGCATGTTCTGAATGGCTTGTTCAATCTCTTGTCGTGTTATTTTGTTATTCAGGATTGATCTGTTTTCTTGTGACAATTTTGTTAGTCCATTTTTTTCTAAAAATTGTTTAATCTCAACCTCATCTTGCGGCCCTTGGGTATATAGTTTTTTTATATATCTCTGGAAGCACTTTCTGATCTCCGCGGGGTTCTGAATATTTCTTCCTTCAATTTCTAAATTTGTAACTGTGTTTAATTTTTGTCTCCTCTTCAACTGCCAAGCTAGCAGTTTCCCACATTTGTTTGCCGATGAAAAGGTGAAATTATCAGCTGAATCCTGGTTTAAGAACATAGGAAGAGCCTATTGGACCAGGCCATCTACTGTGGAATCCTATTTTCGCAGTGGCCGATGCCTATGAAACCCACAAGAAGACCCTCCTGTGGTTTCCAGCATTGGAAATATTCCAGAAATAGTACCTTGGGTTAAGAACTTTGCTTCAGGATGAGAACAGAAATCGCACAGTGGCGGCGCAGCGGCAGCAGGAGGCCCCATTAGCTAAAGTGGTGCTTCAGGTTAAGAAGCATTTCTGCCTCTGACTGTGGAGACAGGGCATAGCCATTTGAAGCTAGGAGCCATTCATAGTCTTATCCTCCATTGATCTGTCGAATCCTCTTTTAAAGCTAAGCTTCTTTACTGGGCAGAGTGAAATGGTCGCAAAGGAACTGCAGATGCCTGCAAGCAACTTGTGCATATCCTGGTTTATTAAGACAGAGGCATTATGGTGAAAACTCGGCCACTGTGTGCACTAGAAAACTCGTGGTCCTCTGAAACAGGTGGCATGAAGCAGATGAACAAGGCACCCTCCTCCAGACCTGTTGATGTGTACAGGGTTCCCCGAGGGTAGAAATTCCCTGAACCGCTGGCTTCGTGTAACAGTTTAGTTGGAGGAGTGCTACTTACTTGTGGCACGTTGCTGTCAATCCACTTAGAACTGGGCAGAATGTCATCCCACAAAATCAAGCACCGAGCGAGCGTCTGCAAACAAAGAAAGAAGAGGATCAGAACAGGGTAAAGGAAAGCAAGTTGTGATGAGCTCAGAAACGGCAATTGTGTAAGAATTCCTAAGGAATCAATTAGAGTTGATCAGGAAGTTACAGGCACTTCTGTTTCAAGCTCAGAACCCAAAAGCACCCTGCAATTCTTAAGACTGTCGGAGAAAACGCAAACCCTCTTTCTCAGCACAGTGCAATAATCTACGCAAGAATTCTGTTTTGCGAACTCGGTTTGAACGATTTGTGCACCATTACACAACCAGACACTGGCTTTCATAGTCTGTGGCTAGAGTGTTAGATTGGGGTTCAAATCCCCGCACAGCCATGAAGCTCACTGGGTGACCTTAGGCCAGCCACGGTCTCTCAGCTTAACCTACATCACAGGGTTGTTGTGAGTATATAACTGGCGGGAAGAGAACCACATATGCCACCTTGAGCTCTCTGGAGGAAAGGTGGGATAAAAATGCAATAAACAAACAAGTAATGCCATGAGCCAACAGGACCAGATCAACTGCAAAGTAGCCTTTGACTCAAAGCCTAATACAGTGGTACCTCGGGTTACAGACGCTTCAGGTTACATACGCTTCAGGTTACAGACTCCGCTGACCCAGAAATAGTACCTTGGGTTAAGAACTTTGCTTCAGGATGAGAACAGAAATCGTGCTCTGGCGGCGCTGCGGCAGCAGGAGGCCCCATTAGCTAAAGTGGTGCTTCAGGTTAAGAACAGTTTCAGGTTAAGAACGGACCTCCAGAACGAATTAAGTTCTTAACCTGAGGTACCACTGTAATTTGAACAAGAGCATCTTGTTTAACTTTCTGAGTTGCATTTCTGGGCTTCCTTTTTTTGCTGCTGAAAATTGCCCCAGAATATATTTTTTTACACAACAAGCAATTTAGCGGACAGATTCAAGTGCAACTCAAGCTTACATTGCCAACCGATGAGCACACAGGTGTTTTGGCTTTGCTGAATATTGCACTTCTGCTGGCTACATTTGGCCTTGCACATACAAACTTTCTCTTATGCAAAGTGACTCTAAAACTGAGACAGGATAGAGAGCACTGTCGTGTGTGTGTGTGTGTGTGTGTGTTCTTAAAAAGATGAATGGCCTAAGCAGGAATGGCAACCAGCATGCGTCCAGACTGAAACATGCAAAAGTAATTCATACAATTTATTTTAACAGATTTGCATAAAGTAAACCCAATAAAAAGTAAACTACTTAGAAGCTTTTGTTGATTCAGTGGCATATAAACCTTTTTTTAAAAAAAAATCAATAAATAAGGAAATTCCGTTTTGAGCAAAGGGCATTGCAGAAGAGCAAAAAAACAAAAGACGACCCCAAAATATGAACATACCCTTAATAATAGAAATTCTGGTTTCACGAAGTCCAACAAATACATGGTATCTGGAGCTCGAAGCCAGTCAGCAATGGACCTAGCAAAATGTAAGTGAAAAAGTAAAATGAAAGAGTTCTGAATTACAATGGCTTGCTTAGGGAAGCATGAAGACATGCTTCAGTAGAGCACATCTTGAATGGCTGAATTTGCTTGTTGCTTTTCTAACTTCCTCTAATCTTTCAGCTCAGCCGCCCTCCTGCTACAATCTTCATACATTTCAGTAAGTTGCAGAGGCACAATTCCAAATGCTCAGACCGAACTGCAAAGCTTCCTTGCATTTATTGGGTGTTCCTCCATCACATTCTGGGGACTGCCTGCATTGTGATGAGTTGCAAGTACCCTTAAGCATGAAGTCCTGTGATTCTAAAAGCTTACGTCTCTTGAACTTAAAGCATGATTCCAAACCCAGTACCTGTTGTTAGTCTTTAGGTAGATCATCGCTAGCGCCAGAGTCGCGCCTGGGCACGTCACATCCACATTTATGGTGTCTCCTTCCTGTAAAGAATAACAGCAGGGAGATAAATCAGCCTGAATGCTAGAGAACGATGTCGCATGTTCCACTTTTGTATTTATTTACTTTCGTTCCACTTACAAATGGCTTCCTGTAAAAGATCTCAAAGCAACACAACTTTGCTTTGTGCGGGAGGTGGGCCAAGGGAAACCTCTGAAGGTGGTCTGATGGACTCCTGCCCCCCAAGAAAAGTAGGGCTGAGCCTAACCAGTAACTGAGATGGGAGACTGTCTTGGAACTCCACTGATGGTGCTCTTGTCGGAATCTCCACTCGGCCAAGCTGATAAAGCTCATCTTCCGACGTTAATTAACGACCTGAGCCTCTGATAAGGCTCCAAGGCACGTTCCCCCATTCAGCAGAGTTTCCAGCAGCATGCAGAAGTGATGAGATTTATGGCTACATGGCTAAAGAGTTTTATTTCTCGCTATGCAGACAGCAAAGAAAAATACATCCTCTCTCTATGAAAGCAGAGAGCAACTGAACAACAAAGGAACAGGAAACCACTAACGTCACATCCCATCTCCCGTCTCCCGTGAGACTTCCAACAGCCTGGAATGTCTCTGGAATGTAAACAGAGCCTTGTGACTCTAAGCAGCTGCTCAGTGGCAAACAGAAACTAACAGCTCTGAGGTCCCTTGAACAAAGGTGCGAAGAAACGAACCAACCTATTCCTTACAAAAGGATGAAGGGGAGAAGCTGCTGATTCTTGCAGTACTCAAAGGGCAGAGCTCAGTTTCAGAGCATCAGCCCCTGGCATCTTCAGGCAGGGCTGAGAAAGACCCCCTACCTGAAACCTTGGGAAGATGCTGCCAGCCAGTGAAGAAAACAGGGAGCTAGATGGACCAACAGTCCGACTTGGAATAAGGCATGGTTTAAGAAATCTGAAGTGTGCACCTTAATCTGGTAGCTTGGAGACTTGTGCTTTTCACGGTGCATTCCAGCTTGAAACCGCCGGTGGCCGCCAACCATATACTGGTAAAGCTGCTCAGGCACGTTGAGGTCCGACATGCCTATCAAGTTGCTGCCATGCTGCAGGAGGGATAGAGAGCAAAGGGTTAAATAACAACAACAACAACAACAACAACAACAACAATTTATTTGTACAACAACAACAACAATAATTTATTTGTACCCCGCCCATCTGGCTGGGTTTCCCCAGCCACTCTGGGCGGCTTCCAAAAAAGATTAAAAATACATTAAAATGTCACACATTAAAAACTTCCCTTAACAGGGCTGCCTTCAGATGTCTTCTGAATGTCAGGTAGTTGTTGTTCTCTTTGACATCTGATGGGAGGGTGTTCCACAGGGCAGGTGCCACTGCCGAGAAGGCCCTCTGCCTGGTTCCCTGTAGCTTTGCTTCTCGCAGTGAGGGAGCCGCCAGAAGGCCCTCGGCGCTGGAACTCAGTGTCCGGGCAGAACGATGGGGGTGGAGATGCTCCTTCAGGTATACTGGGCCAAGCCCTATCCTGTTCTACAAACGTGTTTGCGGCCCAAGGTGCCTGAAGCACACTCAGCGAACAAACAGGTGCTGCATTCGGATGAAAATCTAGCAAACAGTCCAGCATCTCTCTTTCTCTATCTCACTCACACGTTCCCCAAAAGAGAGAGCTTCACTTACCCCGAGGCAAACCATGCCCAAAGCTAAGCCAGCAGCTAGCGAATAGGACTCTCTGTCGGTGCAATACTCCATTTCAGGGCCTGGGGGGCGCCCTTAAATTTAAAACAACAACAAGAGTAAGTCAAAACTAGAAAGAAAGAAAGAAAGAAAGAAAGAAAGAAAGAAAGAAAGAAAGAAAGAAAGAAAATAGTTGATTGTTACTCAATTAAATATTAACCTGAATTTTAGTACTGAAAAGCTTAAAAGGTAAAGGTAAAGGGACCCCTGACCATTACGTCCAGTCGTGACCGACTCTGGGGTTGCAACGTTCATTTCGCTTTATTGGCCAAGGGAGCCAGCATACAGCTTCCGGGTCATGTGGCCAGCATGACTAAGCCGCTTCTGGCGAACCAGAGCAGCGCATGGAAACACCGTTTACCTTCCCGCCGGAGTGGTACCTATTTATCTACTTGCACTTTGAGGTGCTTTCGAACTGCTAGGTTGACAGGAGCAGGGACTTAGCAACGGGAGCTCACCCCGTTGCGGGGATTCGAACCGCCAACCTTCTGATCGGCAAGCCCTAGGCTCTGTGGTTTAACCCACAGCGCCACCCGCGTCCCTCCAATATCATATTATCAGGGATAAATCAGGGGCCAATTCGGACAGCTTCCTTAAAGATTTTAGCCTGCGGCAGCAAAAATTAAATCTATCCATTCGCACAACTGCAAGGTCGTCTCCATGAAATCATTCGCGAAGGGAAGCCCACACAGCACTCACTCCAGATGTTGTGGACTACAACGTAGCTTTAGCCAGCATGGCCAGGGATGTCGATGCAAGTCCAGTAACATCTGGAGGGCACCTACGTTGGCTACCTGTGCAAAACATTCATGACCCAGATTTCCTCCCCTGGAGCTTTACCTATTTCCGACAGCAGAACCTCGGCCGTGTGCCTGTGAGCCATGCCTTGGTACACCAAGCCAATCCCTATCACAGCTGCCACTTGTACATTGTGAGGCACATCCAGTTCGGTGGAAGTGGGCGGCAGAAGAGCAGGGATGTGGATGCTGAGCAGGCGAGTGATGGACATGTCCATGGTGCCCAGCTTGGCGGCAGAGACCCCAAGCAGCAGCCCGATGCTCGTCATTTCGTGGCCCTGCCGGGAGAAACAAACACATCCATCAGGTGCCCTTTTTTGAATGGAAATGCACAAACACACATTCATGAGCTGCACCCCAAACCAAAAAGCCTGAGGCCATGTTTCAGGATTATTTTATTTTACATCTTAATCAGATACCGTATTTTTTCGCTCTATAAGACGCACCCGACCACAAGACGCACCTCGTTTTTAGAGGAGGAAAACTAGTAACAAGAAAGCAATGCAAAGCCTCTTGAGCGAAGAGGGAGGAGCGCTCCCGTTGCGCTCAAGGGGCTTTGCGTGGCTATCCCTGAAGCCAGAAGACCAAGAGGGATCACTGCGCACCGATCCCTCTTGCTCTTCTGGCTTCAGGGATAGCTGCACAGCCTGCATTCGCTCTGTAAGATGCACACACATTTCCCCTTACTTTTTAGGAGGGAAAAAGTGCGTCTTATAGAGCGAAAAATACGGTAAGTGCTGCAATGCAATGAGGACAATGAGATGCAATGAGGACAAGGGTACCTTCTTTCATATGTGATGGACCTGTAAAAGGGTCAAAGAGTATTGGGAAATAATTTATAATGAATTGGAAAAAATGTTTAAAAGCACCTTTCCAAAAAAACACACCACCAGAGTTATTTTTGCTGGGGTTAATTCAGATGGGGGAAAAAGGCTATTTATGTATGCGCTAAGGCGGCCCATGTTTTGTTAGCCCCAAAATGGAAAACGAGCGAGGTCCCAAAGAAGAATGGCAACCTAAACTGATGGAATATGCAGCTTGCGGACCTAACATATAGAATAAGAGAACAAGAAGAACGTTCGTTTAAAGAAGATTGGGAAATGTTTTCTGAATATATGGGGGGAAATTGTGTACACTTGGAAACGTTGGCAGCATTAAGAGGAATTCAACAGTGTAAATACCCGGTAAATTTTGACGGAAGTAATAATGGAATGGTTTAGTTTTATAAAATATGAAGGGATTTATGCTATGTAAAATGAACTATGGAAAGTGAAGAAGGGACGTCACTGATATTTTATAAATGAATATTCTAAATTGTAAAACAGAAAATTTAATAAAAATTATATTCTTTAAAAAAAGGATTCATTTATTTTAACATACACCACACACAAACAACAAACACATACTGTTTGGAGGGGGCCCTTCCTTGCCCCCCATGACTAATTTTTTTTAGGGATGTGGGGAACTGCAGCGGTGAGGGAGGAATTGGCAAAGATCTGGTGCCTTGCCTTGCACAAGGAGAAAAGCTTTTCACCAGTGCGAAGCCATCGTTGATAAAACCATGGTTTGCTGCAATGCAGTAACGACGGTTATAGTTGCTGGTCTGCCTCTGGAGGCAGAACTGCTGGGCAAGCAGAAAACAAAGGCAGACAAGCAGGCTTGAACTGTGGTTGCCTGTATGTCTGGGTACTAAACTACGATTAGCAGAAACCATGGTTTGGCATGACCACCTGACTATAGTCAGAAATGCAAAAATTGTGACGTTCTCTTCCCTTTGCCTTTGGGTCAAGCATCTCACCTTTGTCAAGTAGTCATGGATGTTGAGTGTGGCAAGCTTTGTGAGGTGGCCGTTCAAACCCAAGGCCATGAGGAATCCTGCATATTCATTGGCTAGTTCGGCATTTTTGGGTTTGTTGTAGACGATCCATGCAGAATCGATTTGAGAAGCAGGCGCGATCTTCAGTCCAGCAGCAACGCCATTGTGGAAGTTGGCCCAGCAAGCCATGTTCGGAGGCACATCTATGTTGCCACTGTTGAGGTCCACTGTAGTATTCCTAGGAGGAGCCCGGCCTACAGAGTGCAGAACGACCAACTGCATGTGAATCAGAACCGTAGAAGAAAACCCCTTTCTGCTTGGGAGGGCTAAGCATAGTTAGCTGCTTTGGCGTCACAGTAAACTATAGTTATCAACAAACATCAAACTGACTTGTGTTTTATATATGCTGTAAGCTGCCCAGAGTGGCTGGGGAAACCCAGCCAGATGGGTGGGGTATAAATAATAAAATTATTATTATTCTTTATTATTATGACAGTGGCCTGGTTCAATTGCTGCTTCTGGCCATGGAGGCAGAGCATAGCCATCACAGCTAGTAACCCGATGAACCCTCCTTCGAGGAACAAACTTCCTATAAGGTAAAGGTAAGGGGACCCCTGACCATTAGGTCCAGTCGTGGCTGACTCTGGGGTTGCAGCACTCATCTCGCTTTATTGGCCAAGGGAGCTGGCATACAGCTTCCAGGTCATGTGGCCAGCATGACTAAGCCACTTCTGGCGAACCAGAGAAGCGCATGGAAACGCCGTTTACCTTCCCGCCGGAGAGGTACCTATTTATCTACTTGCACTTTGAGGTGCTTTCAAACTGCTAGGTTGGCAGGAGCAGGGACCGAGAAATGGGAGCTCACCCCGTTGCGGGGATTCAAACTGCCGACCTTCTGATTGGCCAGTCCTAGGTTCTGTGGTTTAACCCACAGCACCACCCACGTCCCTAACAAACTTGCTATAAGAGCTACTAATTTTTGTTCCTGTTGTGACTCAAATTATCCCTAAATTTCCTTCCCTCCTCCAGATTCTCCCACTGCCTAATCCAGAGGAGTGTCATGGATTTAATGCTACAATGGTAGCATTGTAGAGCAGGCAGTGCTCTCTCTGTGTGTTAGTTCATAGGTAAATCAGGTTATCATGCTAATTATTGCAGGAACACACCTGTCAGGTTTAATTTGGGAATAGGCAACGGTTCTGTTGGAACTGGATGATATGAGAACAGAGTGAACATTCCTCTTCCCAAAGGGAGAGCCATTGTCCGCTGACACAACTGCAGTAGCCTATGGTGAAAATCAAACACAGAAAGAATGCAACCAACAATATTATTCCTTTCTAAACACACACACACACACACACACACACACACACTTCTACCAACAGGTTAACTAAATTATATTACAATCAACTTTAAAACGGGCAATAAAAAGCTGTAAGAATATAAAATACAAATAAAGAAAGCATTTCTCAGTGTTCCGAATACAGTGGTACCTCGGGTTAAGAACTTAATTCGTTCTGGAGGTCTGTTCTTAACATGAAACTGTTCTCTACCTGAAGCACCACTTTAGCTAATGGGACCTCCTGCTGCTGCCGCGCCACCGCTGCGTGATTTCTGTTCTCATCCTGAAGCAAAGTTCTTAACCCGAGGAACTATTTCTGGGTTAGCAGAGTCTGTAACCTGAAGCGTCTGTAACCCGAGGTACCACTGTACATCTAGTGCTTTTCTCTGGGGGGATGCAGGGGTACGCAGATTTTGTGAATCTAAGTTTGGCCTCATTGAGGAGCAGTATTTCAATATGAGTAGGAAAATGAGAGTACCCCGAAACATTTTTTTTCTTAGAAAAAAACCACTGCATCAAACATTCCACCAATGAGAAATATGCAAAGTACACAGGAAACCTGTGAATCTGTGGACAGAGTGACAGATGAACGTATGAATTTGGATTTCTCCATGGTTTATTTGTGAATATTTTATGGCAGGCAGCAGATTGTGTGAATGTACTCTACTGAAAAAGACAAGAGTTTGAAGTGATGCAAGGACTTGTCTGCGGTGGTTGGTCTGCAATGGCCCAGTCACTCGTATGCAAGTCATCAGTATGCAAGTCATCCAGTGAGATATTAAATATAGTCTACCCTGCTTTTTCCTTTCAGGCTAGGATTCTTTGTCTGTGGTCTTGGGCTCAAGATGGACCCTGTTCCTGTTCCCATCCTCTCTTTTGGAAGCACCTGAACTCGGGCAGAAGGCAAGAGAGAGCCCCTCAAACAAACCAGCTGTGTTCTTTATGTATTGATTATGCTTGGGGAGGCTTCCACAGCTATTGCCTGTGCCAAAAGCTCTTCCAGACTGACAGGTCTGCAGAGGATTTGGCATGTCAAGTGGCAGAGCTACTATTGCGCTAAAACAGAGACATCAAAGGTGCTTCCAGGCAACAATGTTTACTGAAGATTCACCCCAATTTGTTTGCAGGGAGATGACATTTGCTATTGAAACCATAAGGTAAAGGGACCCCTGACCATTAGGTCCAGTCGCGGACGACTCTGGGGTTGCGGCGCTCATCTCACTTTACTGGCCGAGGGAGCCGGCGTACAGCTTCCGGGTCATGTGACCAGCATGACTAAGCCGCTTCTGGCAAACCAGAGCAGCACACGGAAACGCCGTTTACCTTCCCCTCAGAGCAGTACCTATTTATCTACTTGCACTTTGAGGTGCTTTCGAACTGCTAGGTTGGCAGGAGCAGGGGCCGAGCAACGGGAGCTCACCCCATCGCAGGGATTCGAACCGCCGACCTTCTGATCGGCAAAGTCCTAGGCTCTGTGGTTTAACCCACAGCACCACCCGCGTCCATTTATTTTTTTACAATTTGTTTGTGGGTAGGTTAGATTATGTTGCATCAGGGCAAATGCTCTACAGTGTATTTCCCTGTCACTTTCCTTACTGCAGAAAGTCCAGTCTTTGGCAATCTGTGGGTCTCTTGCACCAGAGCTCCCTAGCAACAAATTTTGCAACCTGAATTTGCCCTGTGAGACCTGCATTCAAGGGGGATGAACTAGACAATCCTTTGGGTACTTTCCAACTCTACAATTCTATGATTTCAGGTCAGATTTGAGGGTAAACCATATACAGCACGGGTCTGCCCTTGTGGCTTGTTGGAAGTTGAAACTGCTTCACATGTACTATTACGTTGTCGTCTTTATGAGGATATACGTTTGACTTTTATTACACCTGTTGTGCAAAAGTCCAGGAAAGAATCGGAATACCATAGTTTAAAACTACTGCTAGAGGACAAGAATCCCAAGACTACATTAAATGTAGCTAAATTCTGTGTGTCTGCAATCAATCGCAGGAAGCAAGTGGCATCCCATAATGACCAAACCCCTAAATGTTAATTACAGGGGGCACGCTAATAATTAATTTTAATTTTTTATATTTAAATCTTTGTTATATTCATATTGTCCCTTGTATTTTTGATATTTTTTTTATGATCTTTGATATTGTGTGTGTTGACGCTGGTCTGTGACTGTATTAATAAATTCATTCATTCATTCTATGATTCTACGAATCCCCCTCAAAAACAGCGACAGTCTAAAAGTGCCCTCAATCTCAAACCTGCAAAAGAACACGGCATTTTCGTAAGGAAACTTTCTACTTTCCCGACTGCCCCCTCCCATTGCTGATCCCAGCATCCTTAGGAACTTCCAGTGCCTGGAATCACTGCTAGGAAGCCTGACTCTGGCAAACGTGGGGATCTCTGCAGTGACACAATATGACACTCCGACAAACAAGCTTCTAGGAAAGCCAACAATTTACCGGTTTTCTTTTTCTTCTATATATTCGTGGTCACTGACTTCTGGCATCTGAACTACATTGACACGGACAGGGTGAGCACTCTGCAGAAGTCTGCGCACCTCTTGCACTCTCAGGTCTTCGCTCCATATGAGTGACATCACTTCCTGGTTCATATCATTCATTCCGTCGTCCTCCTCTTCTGACTCGGCTGTTGAGGGCATTTCGGAGGAGAGCACCTGGGTGTCAGACTTTTGGAGAGAAAGAGAGCGAAATTGTATTTTCAGTGGGGAAAGGTTGGAATGTTTGAGGCTATATATTTAAGGAAAAAAATGAGTACTAGAGGCGAGAAACGTAACAGAGGTACATAAGGTTATGCACAGTGTGGAGAAAGATCACAGAGGAAAGCATTCCTCTCCTTCTCAAAATACTAAAACCCGGGGTGAGCCAATGAAGATGAATGGTAGGAGATTAAAGATAGATAAGAGGAAACACTTCATCACACAAAGCATAGTTAACCTATGGAATTTTCTACCACAAGACATAGTGAAGACGACCAACTTGGAAGGCTTTAAAAGGGGATTAGACAAATGCATGGAAGATGCAAACCCAAACATTCAAATTTCCCCCTTTTTCCATAAAAAGGCATCATTGGTAAAACTAGAAATGCTCTTTCCCTTTAATTTAAACAAATGGAAAGCCAAGCACAGGCATTAAATCTCAGGAACTATTTGAAGGAATCTTCCCAACTTTTCTCTGGAAGATACTTATATTATGGTACTTACAGCTTTACACTTTGGCAAGTTTCCCTCGCACGCCTGTTTGGAAAGATCCTGACGGCCAATCAGAAGACAGACTGCTTCCGGCCAGTCAGAGGCAGGCTGCTGCCGGCAGTGATATATTGCATCTCTGATAGGAAGAGCAACTCCAAATGGCAAAGACTCCAGATCTCTTAAGGTGAATCCTAATATTATAAAGAAAACAAAGCTTGGGGTAATTTTGCATGCTAATTTCTATGAACCCATCTTAAGTCCAAATATACACATTACTGTCTGTAGGCACAAAAGTAGAGATGCAAACATATCCTGTAGGACAGGGGTGGGGAAACCTTTTCTGGCTAGCAAGCCAGATCTTAATCTCCCTTGGCCCCCATGAATCAAATCTGACAGGTTTCAATCACCTGCCATCAGAGAATCAGGTGAAACTGTGCTTCAAAGACCCAATTGTAAGGACTTCAAAATGCAACATGGGGGGCTGCTTGAAAGTGCTTTGCAAGCAGTCACATACTGTTCCTTAAGTCTCTGAAACAGCTTTCAAACAGTTGGGTTTGGGAAGGATCAAGAGCAGTGCTGAGAGAGAGAAGCAGTTTTCATGGACTGCGAGTCAGTTATACCTCCTTGAGAAGTTGATGGGCAGGAGGGAGTACATGTTGGGAATCTGAATACGTGCAGCTACTCACACAGAGTCAATTAGGGTTTGGCAGACAGCCAAGGCAATGTGAAGGAGTAAGTCTGCCTGGTGATACAGAGGCATGGAGACAGCTCCATGACTGGTCACCTCTCTCACGGGAATAATGATTAATGGCCTACTAACTAGCACGAGTGTCAGTGTAGGAGTTGGAGGTTGAGAGTTGTGAGTCGTGTATGAGAGTTAGTCAAAGATCCGTGTTCTGTTCTATTCCTGTAAATACAGTGGTACCTCGGGTTACATACGCTTCAGGTTACATATGCTTCAGGTTACAGACTCTGCTAACCCAGAAATAGTGCTTCAGGTTAAGAACTTTGCTTCAGGATAAGAACAGAAATCGTGCTCCAGCGGCGCGGCGGCAGTGGGAGGCCCCATTAGCTAAAGTGGTGCTTCAGGTTAAGAACAGTTTCAGGTTAAGTACAGACCTCCGGAACGAATTATGTACTTAACCCGAGGTACCACTGTAGTCCACTGTATGTAATAAACACCTAACTACAAGTTCCTGGTTCCTGCTTCGTCCATCCCGTCTGCAGCCAAGCTTCCAATTGCTTTCGTAAATTCTGCGTTTACTCTGCTAGGTCTGGCTAAGGTCCTGCAACTAGTCGTGAAGTTGCGAAACACCAAATAGGTTTTGCCAATAGTACAACTTGCCTTGCTCCAGCAAAGGAATGATTGGACACACTTTAGATTCCTGAATGTTCCTATGAAGCCCCTCTATTATCAACCCATAGGGTGGGAGTGGCTTCCCCAAAACGGCCTTAGCAGGCCGGTGATCCCTGCCCCTACACTCAGTAGGTACAGGCCCATGGCATTAGAATCCTTCAGGATGAAGACAAACAATGGTTTTTAAGAGAGTATTCCAAGTGAAACACTGCTTCCCATGGTGCACATTCGTATTTCTTTGCCTCATTGTTACGTCTGGCCGTAAACACTTTTCAGGCCTTTGAAATGATAAAAACCTATGAAACATCTTTGGCCAGAGACAACAGCGGTATTTGTGCACACACAAGCAGCGGCCCCACTTTCAGACTGCTTTCTGGGGGAAAAACAACACGTCTCTAGATTCTGCTTTCACGCATTTAAAAATGAAGTTGCTAGCCTTTGTTTATATGCACGCAGAAAGGCCACAAAACCAAACACAAGTTTTATTTTTAGTGCTTAATTTTTGGTTTGTTGCGTATGTATTTTTCCACCCTCGGACCTTCAGGTGATGGGCGTATTTATAAGTACTTTAAATAAATAAAATAAATAAAATTCCTGGCAAAAAGTTGGAAGATCTCCTTACCTACATTCGTCATCCAGACAACCAGCTTCTCTGCAAGACTGGAAGCAGATGGGCTGTGCCGAAAACTGCATCTGCACAACAATGGGAAAAGCAAGAGGAATGTAATGCGCTGTCCAGGAGCCAAAAAGGGGCTTCCATGCCTCTCCACCTGTCCCTGATGATTCTCCCTGGGCCACCCCAACCTCACCAGCCCCGCTCCATGTCCTCCCCAACTACTTCTGCCTGGCTGGAATGTATCCTTGAACTGTGACAATGCATCTTGCTTGCCTGCACAGAGAGGGGTGTGAGTGTCACATCCATTGCCATAGGTGCCAACGCTATCCATTGCCATAGGTGTTAGAATTCCTGCACCATGATTGCAGTCATGGGATTTTTGTCTATCACATGACGGTGTATGTTTTGACTCCACAGAGTGGGTAGTGACGGAGACAGGATGTTTGTGTTACTGTGTTCCGTGAAGTGGGACTATTGTCCTTTGTTCATTTTTTCTCTTTGCTGTCTGATGCTAGAGAGAGAGGGAGCCATGTTGCAGTGCTCCGTGTGTGTTTATATGTAAATAAAGTAGATTAGCCAAAATGCTGAGTTGCTGAGGTCTATTACGCAAGCTGCGAAGGCTTTGCTGATCCTTAAGTGTGCTAATGTCTGTTGGCATCGGTCGCTGTGATGTTCGGGCTGAAGAAAGCTTTTGAAGCTCCCGAACGATTGACAAGGAGGGAAAGAACATGGGAGATGGGCATGTGTCTCTACCAGGGTCCTACTCGAGTGTAGGCTGAACTCCTGACAGGGGACACCTAAGCACCCCCAAAAAAGTATGCTGGCACGGGACTGAGCCTCCCCAAATTTGAGGGGCTGGGCCTTGCCAGGCCTCACTGCAGAAGCAGTTGTTTTTGGCAGGCCTCATAGCCTCCTCCAGACACATGTGAAGGTCTCACCGCCAATGTTGGGCAGAACTTGGCGCCTCTGTACCAGAATACAAATTTCTTCCAGAAAGCTCCTCACAGAGGAATGTGGCCCTCCTGTTGAAAAATATTCCTCACATAGGAGGAAGGAGACGTGACTGTTGTCCTTTCCTGCTCCTCCGAGTCCCTACTTTGTTCCACAGTGAGTGGCCACAGTTTCCAGACAGATTTTGAGCCTTGGCCCCTCTACTGCCTGAAAGGAAGGAAGCAGCAGGATTGGGGCCAGGGCGGATCAGAATGCACCTACTGCAACACAACAGGGTCTTTCTCTCGCTGGTGTGGCCCAGGCCTCTTATCTCCTCCTCCTTCCATCTGGCTCTTAGGGAAAAATTCCCTGGAAAAACTAAAGTAATTCAGGAAATTGACCATAAAGAGCCGAGGAAAGAGGCGGAGGAAAAAGATCAATAGTTTAGAGGTCCTTTGAGGGGAAAAAAAGACTTCCCCAAGGGCAGGAATTGAGCAGAACCCATAAACCAGGCATAGGCAAACTCCGGCCCTCCAGATGTTTGGGACTACAATTCCCATCATCC
Organism: Podarcis gaigeae; assembly: GCF_964106915.1. Lineage (NCBI taxonomy): Eukaryota > Metazoa > Chordata > Lepidosauria > Squamata > Lacertidae > Podarcis > Podarcis gaigeae. The sequence goes on along the minus strand of NC_139680.1, from coordinate 104,599,606 downwards.
CTAGCTAACAGGACCAGTGTGTCAGGGATGATGGGAATTGTAGTCCCAAACACCTGGAGGGCCGGAGTTTGCCTATGCCTACCATAAACCGAGAGGGTAGTTTTCATATTGCTCAGGGAGGAGACAGCAAGCAAGGGTGAGCACCAAAATATCGTACTTTTCCCTTTATAAGATGAGGGGGTTTTTATGTTTAAATAGTTCTTAAAAATTGGGGTGAGCGATGGGTATTCTGGTGAGCGTTTTTAGGCACACACACCCCCAAGAAAAGTTCAACAACTGTGGGCAATCTCCCCCCATTTTCTGAATTTTGAGTTCCTAAAAATAGGAGGTGTGTTATACACGGAAAAATACGATAGCTCCCAAGTGGAACATTACGCCATTCACTAATTAACATACCGAGGTTCCTCCAGCTCAGTTTGCTGCTTTCGCTGCCCTAAGGAAAAGAAAGGAGAGAGAATGAAAAGGCACCGCTCTTACCTTTGCTTGAGAAGATTAAAACAAGCAGCAAAAAAACAGGGTAGGGAGACTTTTCTGTGGTGGCTCCACTCCTTTGGAAAGCCCTCTCCCAGGAGGACCGAGTGGAGAACTTGTTGCTGTCATTTCAGCACCAGGCAAAACCACGCCTGTTTCCGTGGGCTTTTAAGAACTGCTAAAGTAAGCAGCTTATGAATGGTTTGGTTTGACTCTCTGCTTGAGGGAGCTGTCACTGCTTTAGTTTGCTGCTCTTAATTTGTACAATTTCTTTTTTCTTTTTTAATTAGTAGTAGTAGTAAATTGCACTTTTTGTTTCTTACAGCTCTACAAGCCACCTGGGTACTTAAGAAACATAAGTTGAAGGTGTGGGGATACAAATGATGTAACTAAAGCAAGCAAAACAAAATGAACATCCCTACGGGCATTGGAGAGCCTCAAAAAACGTATTACCTGTAGTTATCCTGGACAAATAGTTGGAGGCCTCATTTAAAACCGCTTTTTCATCGCCAAGGATGTACAGCACAACACTCTGCTCAGGAGAAAGAAATTCGCTTTTACAAAAGATCCAGTAGATTCATCTTGTACAAACCTAAGAGTCATATTCACTGCGCTGGGCAATTTTTTCTCTGGCTCCCCTCACTATTGTCTTGCATCCTGCCTGCCCAGCTGCCCGTCAAAGAATGTGACCCTTGGGATAAAAGGGATTCCTCACCCTTGATTTAGAGTAAGGGGACGAGCAACATAAGATGAAGATCAAGAGTGAAGTTACAAGTTGCTGTAAAGATTTTGTGCTGAAAAAGTCAAAAGATTTTGCTAAGAATGTGAAATGCTAGGAGTGCAGCTCATTGTTGGCTTCAGTATACAAACTGTACAGAACTGTGTATAGGTAATGTAATTCTCTGCAGGGAAACCTGTATTCTGCTATAAGTACTAGCTCATGGGTAGGTAAACGAAGGCCTGGGGGCCGGATCCGGCCCAATCACCTTCTAAATCTGGCCTCGGACGGTCCAGGAATCAGCGTGTTTTTACATGAGTAGAATGTGTCCTTTCATTTAAAATGCATCTCTGGGTTATTTGTGAGGCATAGGAATCCGTTAATTTCCTCCCCCAAAATATAATCCAGCCCCCCACAAGGTCTGAAGGACAGTGGACCGCCCCCCTACTGAAAAAGTTTGCTGACCCCTGTACTAGCTAAAGGCCACTACTGTTAGATTTTTTTTAAAAGCTGTTGCTTTAAATTGTTTTTAAATGCTATTTGTTAAGTTTGATTTTTGCATTTGTAGGCTGGGGGGGAGTTGGTATGGGGTTTTTGTTAGGAAGTGTGGGGTTTTTTTATTAGTTTGTACACATTAGTATCGTTAATTGTTTTAATTATTTTTGTTACGCATTTTTTGCATTTATATTGTAACCTTGTGTTGTGAACCGCCCTTAGACCTACGGGTATAGGGTGGTATACAAATTCAATAAGCAACAACAACATGCAGCAATACATGCTGTCACCTATTTGCAGTGCTGATTCTGCAAACAGTGGCTGCACATACCAGCACCACTAGCTTGCTCCTTTCACAGATTCCAGGCAAGTAAGGGTAGGGTGGCACACTGTCTCCCTTCAAGCAGGAACTCAGCCACTGGAAGATGCTCGGAGGTTCAGCCGAAAAAAAGGAAGGGTGATGCATGAAACCTGTTTGGGCTGAATCATACAAAGTATCAGGTCAGGTGTGCCATTTTAATAATATGGAGGTGGTTCTAAAAAAGAAGAAGGTAAAGGACTCCTGGACAGTTAAGTCCAGTCAAAGGCGACTATGGGGTTGCAGCGCTCATCTCACTTTCAGGCTGAGGGAGCCAGCATTTATCCACAGACAGCTTTCTGGGTCACGTGACCAGCATGACTAAACTGCTTCTGGCGCAACGGGACATCATGACGGAAACCAGAGCGCACGGAAACAACGTTTACCTTCCCGCCACAATGGTACCTATTTATCTACTTGCACTGGCGTGCTTTCGAACTGCTAGGTAGGCATGAGCTGGGACAGAGCAACAGGAGCTCACTCAGTCACAGGGATTCAAACTGCTGACCTTCTGATTGGCAAGCCCAAGAGGCTCAGTGGTTCAGATCACAGCGCCACCCGTATAGGATTAATGCTATCAGACCAGCTTTAAATCATTCATATAGAGCTAACAACCTCCTTCGTCAGAGCTGGGGAACTTGGGGTCCCCTGCCCTAAAGATGTAGCTAAGATGGGGGACCAGTGCTTTCCAGATGTTCTCTTTCAACTCCCATCAGCCTAGGCTAATAATCAAGGGAGTTGTAGTCTAAAGCATCCAGAACTCACCATGTTCCCATACATAGATTATGGTGCCAACTATCTCTGGCCACTGGCCAGGCTGCATGGGGTTGATAGGAGTTGGGGTACAATAATACATCCGAAGAGTCGCAGGTTCCCCATCCCTGAGCTATGTTCCAGCCTGCATATTTGCAAACTAAAACACAGCGACCTTGGGCCAAAGGAAACCAAACCCAAGTAAGTCCTGAGCACCTTGGATACTTCTCACTGCCTGGAGAATTTGGATGCACATAACAACATTGAGGGAACTTTGGTGTTTACGGTAAATATATATTTTATTTTCTGGGGACAGAATTAAGTGCTTCACAAACAGCATCCATTGACACTGCCTCTGGTTTCCAAAAATGTGTATTTGTTAAGAAGACTTCTTCTCAGCCACAAACAACAGCGCATATATATATATGACAAAACTCTAATAAGGGCAAGTTGTTTGAAATAAATATAAAATAAATATAATGCAGAGAATTTAGTACCACAGTTAATTGTGATTGCCATATAGCAGCCTAGGTCAACCCGGTGCTCTCTAGATGGTTCGGACTACAATTCCCATCAGTCATGCTGGCCAAGGCTGATGGGAGTTGTAGTCCAGAGCATCCTGAAGGGCACCTGGTTGAAGAAGGCTGCTGCGGAGGACTAGGTAAGAGACTATAAGGACCATGAACCATTGGCAATCTGTTTTCCAGTTCTGGGATTCATTAAAATAAATGCTATTACTGGATTGTATACTGCATGTGGAGAAAGCTAAACAGATCTAGGACTGCACTTTAGTAACAGCTCCACAATCAGAGTCTGGCAGCATGGCTTCTAAACACACAGTAGATTACTGACACAGTTACTAATACGAGTGTTCTTCTCCAAAGCAAACCAAGCTATTCTCTAGAAACGCACCTGGATCAATTATGCAGGCTTGGCTAGAAGTCTTTACAAGCACTGGATAGTCTCTGTAGTAGTAATCAAGATAAGCTTCCAGTTTCAAGTCCCTAAAAAGGGGGAAATAATAAACAAGTGCATAGAGTTATAAACTCTGATGGTGTCACCTCTTACTTTTCTCTATACTATTCTCTAAACACTCACCTGTTCACTCCATTTACTTAAATTTGTAAAAAATAAATAAAGATCAGATGTGCTTTAAAGCCCAACTCCAAGTCCTCCGACCTGCTGCCAGGAAACACCACTGGCCAGAGTTCACACCCACAAGGACATACCTTGCCAGCTGAACCAGAAGGACAACGAGGGAACGAATCCCTTCGCCCATCAAGCAGTTCAGCTTGAGCTCCTCGTAGATCAAGTGGAGCACGCAGAAAATAGCTGGGATGTGGGGGAAGAGAAGAGTGGTGGAATCCAAGCTGTGGTTGGGCGAGAGGCTATCCTTAGGAGATTTCACTTCCAGTGGATCCAGTCGCAGAGCTTTGGCCAAAGGGTGAGACTCAACATTTTTATGATAGTCAGAATTTAGCAGATATTCCCAGTCCTGGATTAAAGGAAAGAAGAAAGGACACATGAGACAATCCTGCATACTAAATTGTTTTAGTTTATATAGTGGAGGGAGTGTTTTGCATTTTTAAAAGAAGAATGCAAAGCAGGGAGTTAAAAACACCAAAGACAACGAGATCACCAGTGCGATCTTATAGGCAGCATTTACAGTTCTCAAGCTGTTTTTAAAAAGATGCTTATTAACATGCTGTTGGTTTTAACAAACATAATCCTGTGGCCTCTGATAGACAACTGTTGCATAATGTTTTTTTTTTTAGCAGGAGCTAATATGAATGTATGGGACGCGGGTGGCGCTGTGGGTAAAAGCCTCAGCGCCTAGGGCTCGCCGATCGAAAGGTCGGCGGTTCGAATCCCCGCGGCGGGGTGCGCTCCCGTTGCTCGGTCCCAGCGCCTGCCAACCTAGCAGTTCGAAAGCACCCTCGGGTGCAAGTAGATAAATAGAGACCGCTTTCTAGCGGGAAGGTAAACGGCGTTTCCGTGTGCAGCTCTGGCGCGCCAGAGCAGCGATGTCACGCTGGCCACGTGACCCGGAAGTGTCTTCGGACAGCGCTGGCCCCTGGCCTCTTGAGTGAGATGGGCGCACAACCCCAGAGTCTGGCAAGACTGGCCCGTACGGGCAGGGGTACCTTTACCTTTACCTTTACCTTAATATGAATGTACCTATTGCAACAGGATCTTTCTCTCACTGATGTGGCCTATTTTGGAGCCTATTTTGTCAAGACATTGCTTGCTTGCTCATTAGCATTTAAGGAGATTCTCTAGCACAGTTCAGAAACTGGCATCCACAACGATGTCTTTCATATTGCGAGATCAAAAAGAAATGTTGCCTAGTCAGCTTCTGAAACACGGACCAATGGTGATCATTTGCATGTGTCAAATAGATATCAGAGAGCAGACAAAGCCTAAACCTCTTGATCCCAAACACAATATAAATAAATAATTTTTTATTTATACCCCGCCCTTCCCGGTTCAGAAAACCGGGCTCAGGACGGCTAACAACAAATTTAAAACACTTAATTGATGCAACAAAAAACAGCATAAAATACCGTATAAAATGTGAATAACAATAAATTCAGAATTCAAAAATCAATTTAAGGGGGAAATCCATCCAATAAACATTAGATGATCACCAGGGCTAGCTGGCTAAATTAGTCCTATTTGGGCCAGTGAGGAGACCAGGGGAGAATTAGATGTGGGATCCTAGAGCGGGAAATCTTCATAAAAGGGGGAGGGGGAGGGAAGGAAGGGGAATAAAAGATCAGGCTAAGTTCAGATTGAAAGCCAAGCGGAATAGCTCTGTCTTACAGGCCCTGCGGAAGGAGGTTAAATCCTGCAGGGCCCTGGACTCATGGGACATGAGAAACACTTTTTTTCAATGCCACCATTAACAATCTGAGCTACCTTGTACCAAAACCAAAGTCCAAATCTGATGAAGTGGGCTCTAGTCTACAAAATATTATGCCATAGTACATTTATTAGTCTTTTAAAGATGCCCCTGCACTCTCCATGGTTTTACTTGTGGCTATCCCTCTGGGAGCTTTTTATGTTGAATCATCAAAGTTCGTCAAGTGATATGCAGACCTGTGAAGTCAGCCTTCAGTCCAAAACACCAGGTTGTGGCTGAAGTGTTGGGACTACAATTCCTACCCCTGCTGTAAGTCAAAAGAGCACACCTGATGCTCACATAACACCAAACAAGTTCATGCAAATGTGTGTGTTTTTTAGCTAAGCGCCATACAAGTCTAGGAAGCAGCACCTCCCGAATCAGAGGAATGCACAAAAATCCTCCAGCTGGTCAGGAACTACTAATTAAAATGATAAATTATTCCCTTACTTCATCTGATCCTGTCTCTGACGGCCGGGCTTTCTTGGGAGCAATGACTGGAGAAAGAGAGCCTTCAAAATCAAGCTGAAATAAACAGATAAATAAATCATCACACTGGGCACTGAATTTAAGTTTTCATACATTACAGGAATTGTTCTGTCAGAAGAAGCAAAGCTGATCGTGCAAGAGTTCCACGTACAATTGTGATTATTTCTTTGCATTAGCCTCCGCCACCTGGAACCCTGCCCCTGATTTGGACAAAAACTCTCACCAGCCCCAGACAACCTGGAGGTTGGCTGTCCCTGCTCTAAGATCTACCGTATATACTCGAGTATAAGCCGAACCGAATATAAGCCGAGGCACCTAATTTTACCACAAAAAACTGGGAAAACTTATTGACTCACTCAATAAGATCCTCACTCAAGTATAAGCCAAGGGGGGCTTTTTCAGCATAAAAAATGTGCTGAAAAAGTTGGGTTATACTTGAGTATATACGGTATATTGAACTATTATATAGAGCCGAGCAATAACTAGTAAGATGTGTGAGAACACAAAATCAAGGGAACCATGCTGTTGTTGTGCTTGCAAGATTCTGTGTATATATAGTTTAATTCTAAGATAGACTGCAATAGAAGTACAGGGAAGGGGCAGGAAGCATTATCTCAGCAATACCTTGTTACTAGCAGAAAGCTTGTTACACAGCTTGAAGGTATTTGGATCAATAATAATAATAATAATGTAATAATAATTTATTATTTATATACCAGCCACTCTGGGTGGCTATAATAATAATAATAATTAATAATAATAATAACAATAATGTGATAAAACATCAAACATTAAAACTTCCCTAAACAGGGCTGCTTTCAGATGTCTTCTAAAAGTCAGATAGTTATTTATTTCCTTGACATTTGACGGGAGGGCGTTCCACAGGGCAGGTGCCACCACCAAGAAGGCCTGCTTCCCTGTAACCTCATTTCTCGCAGCGAGGGAACCGCCAGAAGTGTGGCCTTTGGATGGAGTCGCCACAAGAAGGCCCTTGGAGCTGAACCTCAGTGTCCGGGCAGAATGATGGGGGTGGAGATGCTCCTTCAGGTATTCTGGACCGAGGCCGTTTAGGGCTTTAAAGGTCAGCACCAACACTTTGAATTGTGCTTGGAAACGTACTGGGAGCCAATGCAGGTCTTTCAAGACCGGTGTGATGTGGTCCCGGCTGCTGCTCCCAGTCAGCAGTCTGGCTGCCGCACTTTGGATTGGTTGCAGTTTCCGAGTCACCTTCAAAGTGCGCACTGCAGTAGTCCAACACTGGAGAGCACATGGTGGAATTCCCCCCCTTCGAGTGACGCCTTAGTATTAAGCTGTTGGTGAGAAGTCCAGTGACGTCGCTGCAGAAGTCACTTACGTTACGAGTCCAGGCCACTCTGTCCGTGTTGTAGCCCATCATGTTCATGAGACAGGTAACAAATAAGTTCCACTCGGAGTAGTAACTTGGTCCACCTGGTGCGTTGTAGGCATTGTACCACCTGACGAGCATTTGCACGGCTACTTCTCTGGGCAGGATACACTTAATGCCTTGTAAACATCTTTTGACTGTTTAGGGTAAAGGGGTGAAGAAAGAACTGTTCAGATTACCGTTTGGTCATTGAGCTGCTCAATCCATTTCTGTGACTTGAAAGCCGTTTGCTTTTAACTGGCCCGGGGTGACTGAATTTTATAAAATTATGCATGGCATGGAGAAAAGCAGACAGAGAAAAGTTTTTTTCCTCTCTCTCTCGTAACATGGGAACTCATGGACATCAAAAAAGGACTTGCTTTGTGCCCCAGCCTACAGGAATCAGCTGTGAAACGATGGGGTTAATTTTGTTCTCTTGGTCCTGTTCTCCTAATCATGGCATAGAGACCTGGAAGTGATAAATGGTCAAGCAATTATGCTCTGAGTCCTATCCAAGTTAAGTCCACACTGCTTCAGTGCTTGGATTTTAATTTGCTGATTCTATGTCACTGGTGGTGAAGAAGAAGAAGAAGAGTTTGGATTTGATACCCCGCTTTATCACTACCCTGAGGAGTCTCAAAGCGGCTAACATTCTCCTTTCCCTTCCTCCCCCACAACAAACACTCTGTGAGGTGAGTGAAGCTGAGAGACTTCAGAGAAGTGTGACTGGCCCAAGGTCACCCAGCAGCTGCAGGTGGAGGAGCAGGGAAGCGAACCCGGTTCACCAGATTACGAGACTACCGCTCTTAACCACTACACCACACTGGTGAGACAAAGGGGGGGGAGCTCACAAGCAAGAACAAAAAATCGTATTATTATTCAATATCATACCTAATTCTGAAGTTGCAATTTCTGGGATGGTAATTCTGACCATGGAGCCACTACTGAGTTCCTGAGAGAAGAAAAACACCAACAACAGGTGAATTATCTAGCATACGCCATTCACATAAACCAAAGTGATCGGTTTAACATGATCAAGAGACCCATGGACAATCAAAAGCATGGTCCTTTTCTTTTGGCAAGAGACCCACAAAGGGAAGAATATAACAAAAGGTGGAAAGGAAAGATCCTTAACACCAGGGTCTAACTCTCTGCTGCTCATCAACAAGCAAACTGTGGTTTGGAGATCTAACAAATGATGAACCAGAAAGTTTATTTGTTAAACCCAGAACGAGAAAGAGAGAGACAAAGCTCATGAACACTGGGACTAAGTTTTAGATTAATGCATGGATGAGCAAGGATTTGAAATTGCATTTCCCAGAACCAAACCTTTCAACTACTGTGCCACACTGTGCCTCGACTGAGGTCAGCTAACTCTCTATCCACAGAACACTACTTACCAGAGTCACTCTGTTTTGGACAGGATCTCTCACAGAATGAATAAAAGTTGAAAGTTGCTGAAAAGTGCAATCATCAATGTAAGATGAATTTTGAAGTTTGGAAGAATCCCTCAGCTCTGGAACAGGGGACAACACTCCCTGCTTAAAAGGGGGGCAAATATTATAATCTTTTAGCACTATTCTCAACAGCCCAGATTCAGGATTAAACAAAGCAAATTTCCTTAGCAGGTTCAGAAAGATATGAATCGAGCTGTGATTACAGTTTCCTTACAATTTGTTTGTTTACAATATTTAAATACACCGAATACAGAAATAAATCACAATGGACAGAAACAATGGATTAACATTCACTGCTTTAAGATTGCAATTTTTAAAGACCTGGGAGAACAAAAAGGTCTTCATAAAACGAAAAGACCATAAAGAAAATAGCAAGCAAGTCTCTTTGGAGAGGGCAATCCACCGTCAGGGGGCCACCACTAAGCAGGTCCTCTTCCTAGTTGCTACAAGTCTCTTTTCCCTTGGCAAAGTCACCCAGAGCTGGGCTTCTGAAAAGCATCTCAAGGTTCAGGCAGGTATATGTGGGAGAAGGTGAGCTTTCGGCTACCTTTGTTGCCCACTCTAAAGGGCTATGAAGGTCAAAACTAGGATTTAGAATTGGGACTTCCAGGGCATGTGTCTGCAATCCGTGGTGTCTGAGCAGAATGCCAAGAACCACACTTTTCATTTAAAGCCTTCCACCTGACCCTTATGTGCCAGCTTTTGTGGGCCTCATTTCTCCCCAAAGAGCCCTCCCCACAAGTCCCCATTCTGTGTCCAAACACAAACAGGGCAATAGTGACAGTGATGATCTATATACCCACATAGGAAACAGCAGAGCCCCTCACCTCATCTAAGGGTCCAAGGTGCTTGTTCAAGGGCTTGGAAGGAGTATTGGCATTGTCCAGAGGGGTGCTGGGGCGAGGCATCTGATTGGACATCGTCAGTGACGGAGCTGGCAAACCAGGTATAAAAACCTTCCCTACCTTGTAATGGGCGAGAAATGAAGAAGCTAAGTAGAGTTCCAAGAGAGAGAGAGAGCTTTTAAAGTCCAAAGTGTTCCTAAAAAGACAAGCCTAGCAACAAATGCAATGCTAGCATTTAGTTGTAAGTAATAAATAACCACCTTTTGCCTCTAGCTGCTTCCCCCCACAGAAGGGAACAAAGTCCTTGGACTTTAAAAGGTTGCCAACCCTCAAACTAGAGCAGGGTTTCCCAAACTAGGGTCTCCAGCTGTTTTTTTGGACTACAACTCCCACCATCCCTAGCTTGCAGGACCAGTGGATGATGGGAATTGTAGTCCAGAAACAGCTGTTTGGGAAACCCTGAGCTAGAGGGAAAGTTTTTGAGGTTTCTTTGCTTGGTTTGCAACCGAGTAGCATATACATTTTATGAAATGAACACTATAAAACAAACACTTACCCGAACCACTCCGGTGTACAGGACTAAGTTTCCATTGCTTTCCAGAACCAGCATTGTGTCAATGCTCTGTAAAGGCCAAAAGAAAGAGAGTAAATTCATCCGCTGGCATTTGAACACATGCGATCAAGTGGCCTTAAGCCTGTCTGCACACTCTACATTTCACAGTCTCATACTTACTTCCACTGGAGCTGCATCCTTTGCCGGGATGTTGGTGACAGAGCCAAAGATCAACTGTGACATGTCGTTACTCTGTTGAAACTTTACACAGCTGAACACCAGGGGAGGAAAAAAGGAAACCTTATACAAAGAAATCTCTCCAGTATTATTTTTGCACTGCAGTTATCCAAAAAATATCATGGCTGCCAGTTGGGAAGGCTATTGATGCTTAACTTTTTGTATATAAATATGAATAAATGCTGTTGCTTGACTTGAAGCACCACGTTTAGAGAGGAACTCGGTTTCGTCATCAAACCCAAGCTTGGTCAAGGAAACTTTCTGATACAATATCCAAAATGGCAAGCCACGTTTTGTAACTGGACGATAAAGGAGAATAAAAAATGACAGTTGGTACTTTCTATGATTTTTGCATGTCTGAATAGACAAACCATCATTAGGGGGGGCTGCGTCACCTCTGGAGAGCCCTCCAGCACACAAATGGAAATGAGTAATAGGAAATGAAAACTGAGAAGCAGTCGGAACCAAGTGCTCGTGGTAAACAATTAACTGTGACTTATTATTTGCCATACTGCTTGTATGGCGAAATGCTTCTAAGCAGTTTATGCTACAAAATCAATTATAAAATTCCTACCTAATTAAAATACACAATAACAATTTCACCAGAGCATTAAAACATTGTAAATTAATACATACAAACCAGTTAAAAAGGCTGACAATTAAAACAGTTTAAAAACAGTTAAAGCATTAAGATCAGAAGTTCACGTTCAGGGGAAAGCTTGCCTAAACAAGAGCCAGGGGAATGCCAATACTGATGGGGCCTCTCGTATGTCTGTGATATTTCTCATTTACCATGATATGCGAATGAGTCCCCTTTCTGAATGCTAAAACTGGGATTTGAAATAATATTCAGCTCTCTTTTGGTTATGTTTCCAGTATTTTAGACAACAATTGGAGAAAGTCACATATCGAAATGCACTTACCGTAACTGTAGCTGGGACTCCACTAAGTAGCACAAAAACTTTTGCCCACAAAGGTCAGTCGTAATAAATACTTTGGAAGCTTGAGAATTCTTCTCTCTGTCAATATTCAAATAATCAAAAGAAGAATAAAGTTAAGCTTACTCAAATAAAGTTTACAAATTAAACTGTAGATTATTTTATGCTTCCCTAACAGAGCAATCCTAGGCGTAGGAAAATCTTCCCCGTTTTATTTCATCTCTGAATCCATTTTGCACAATCAGAGTTTTGCAGTCTGGGTGTGAGCTTTACTAAACCTTTCCTAACAGAGCAAACTAACTCTTCTAGCACAACTGAAAGAAATGGAATGCATCAAGAACAAAACAATAGGAAATACGATCAAGCACAGTAGTGTCACAGGGGTCTCCCCCAACAGCTCTTAATGAACCAGAGCTCCTAGAATACTTTCGGGAAACCCATGAATGCCCAAAATGATATATCACGCTGTTTTGAATGTACAGTGTGAATGTGGCCAACATCTATCGCGAATAGATTTGTGTCAATCTGAAATTTTTCTTTGGTTTATTACAGTAGATCATGGCAGAAGTATGATGCCTGAGTTTTGAGTTTCCTCTTCCCTCCTTGTTCCTTTTCCCTTGTGTGCTGTATTCTTATTAATTTGTTTGTTTGTTTATTATAATGTAAGCTTGTGGGTAGGGAATGTCTTGTTCTGATTTAATGTAAGCCACTGTGGGATACATTTTTGGCTGAAGAGCAGGGTACAAATACTCTAAAATAAATAAATAAAACGTTGACGTAACTTAAAATATGACATGGGATCCTCCGTTATGAATCTTGTTTGACCTTGGCAATAGCACGCCCACCCCGCGTGTGCTTTCGAGCAACTAACATACAGAAAGGCATTCCGCCTCTGGGAGCAGTGGCAGAACAGATCTCCCCAAATTTTTTCTTCTTACTTCAGAGCAGCCATTGGGGTGGGATGAGGCACTCCAATTTTTAACATTTCCGGGTGGATACCACGCTCGGCTTCTTAACTCTGCTTTTACTGGCGGACAGGCACGTCAGTTCAGACACATACTTGCAATGCTATTCTATCCTCCAAACCTTACAAACAATAAAACGCCCCACTCAAGAGAAAGCAGCCCCCTGCTGTTCAGACCCCTTGCTGAATAGATAGGATTATTCCAAACCTTGTGGTAGTGAAGGCCTCCGTCCATAGATGGTCTATGCAAAGCTCTGGAACAATGAGTTCCGTTTCCGGGGCGAAGAATGAGTCCATCGCACTGTTTGGAGAATGGCAGGCACTGTGTCTCCTGGGAGACTGTGCATGGTTGGAGAAGTTGAATCTCTGCACTCCTGAGAACGAATGCACCCCTAAGGCTGGGGAGTGAGATCGGCTGTGAAAAGAAAACCATTTCCCCCGGTGATGAGTTACACGCCCAACACCCCTTTTTTCCACCAGAAAGCCAAGGTGCTCACACTTCCAAGAGAGGAGGAGGTCTATGTTTTAATTCTCCACTTCAGATCTTCAACTATGAACTCATGGGCTTCTGGAAACTGGCTATCTTTCAGCAGGCACCAGGGTGTATGATATGGAGATTAAAAAAAATACTGGCCTCACTTTCCACACTGAGCAAGGGGATCCAAAAAGCTGTGTGGCAGCTTCCAACACAGTGTAAGAGACTGCAGCCTGGATGGAAAACTGATGACATCCTTAAGTTTGTACGGAACTGCTTGAAGATTGCACTTGGGGTGATGAGGAAGAGGAGCAGGCTCTTAGGATCCTGTTTAAGGACTATATAGTGGTACCTCGGGTTAAGTACTTAATTCGTTCCGTTCTTAACCTGAAACTGTTCTTAACCTGAAGCACCACTTTAGCTAATGGGGCCTCCTGCTGCTGCTGCGCCGCCGGAGCCCGATTTCTGTTCTTATCCTGAAGCAAAGTTCTTAACCTGAAGCACTATTTCTGGGTTAGCAGAGTGTGTAACCTGAAGCGTATGTAACCCGAGGTACCACTGTAATTAGAACTACAGGCAACAGGTTTTATTGGAATGTGTGAATGTGGCCGTGTAGCACTGCAAGAAGGAAGCAATAGGCCCCTAACACCAAGGAGCATACAATCTAAGCCTCCAGCAACCTCCAGATGTTTTGCATTACAACTCCCTACAGCCAGCACAGAAATATTTCTTAAGGTAATGTTCTTTGCAGCTGGGGCCAGGAATTGACAAGGCGATTAACGTTCCAAGGGGGCAGGGAACCTCTACAGCAGCGTTTCCAAAATGTGGAAACTGCAACGTCCCTATCACAGTTTCATAATGTAGGAAGAGTGAAAATGGGGGTTGTGTTCAACACAGCACTAAGGCAGGGTCCCATTAGAGCAAGGATTAGTGCTAGCAGAATGGGATTCTCCAAACCTCTCCTCCACCCAACTGCCCCCTAAATCTGCTCGAGGGATTCCCCCAAACTCTCCAGACCAGATTCGGGAAGGGTGCAGGGCGTGCATGGGCAAGTTCCATTGCACTCATACTAATCTTTGCATGAATAAGGCCAAGTTAGCTGAATACCACCTTAATTTGCCCCGGTGGGAGAGAAAGGTTGGTGACCCAACAAGATCTGAGAGGCTAAAATCTGCTAGGGAAGCTGAAGAGCAGCAAATGCATTTCAGCTTACGAAAGATATGATCCCAACACACGGGAGCTCGGCCTCCACAACCCTTTAAGGCTGGAATCTGAAGCTGCAACCACCCGCAGAAGATTTCAGTAAGCCAGGATTTGTAGCATGCATGGTTCCCCCGTATAGTTCTTTGCAAATCGACAACCAAAGCTTACCAGCCTACCTTAGAGCTGCCATGTTGGATATGGAGGGTGATCGGGAGTGAATGCTGGGGGACGATGCTGACCTGCTCTGACTGTGAATAGAGGAATAGTTCTGGAACGGGGAAGCCACGGGCGAGTCGCCCTTAGAGAGGCTCCGAAGGTGGACTGTGAAGGAGCTGCTGGCGGCCGCATTCTGAGGGGTCCCCACCTGCTCGGAGAATTTCAATACAGCGCTTTGCTCCTGCAGAGAAGAGCACAACAACAAAAATTGGCTTATGTTGTTCGAAACTGCATAGCTTTTACGTAACAGGATACCTTGAAGTACAGACCTAATTTTAAAACATAGAAACCTAGAATTGTAGGGTTGGAAGGGACTATGAGGAGCCCAACCCCCTGCAATGCGGGGAGATGCAACTGACCCATACAGGGATTGAACCTGCAACCTTGGTGTTACCAGCACCACGCTCTAAGCCACTGAGCTATCCAGGCTCAGTAACATGAAATGTATCCAAAGTTTAAGGGGCCAACTAAACAAGGAGAGGAGAGGTCCCGGATCATAAAAAAAACATAAGAAGAACCCTACTGGATCCAGCCAAAGGTCCATAAAACCCTTCTTCTTCTTCTTCTTCTTCTTCTTTGGTATCATTCATAGCTGAGTAAGATTGTTTTCCATGAAAACAGGCTTAACAGTAAGTCTGTAAGTGACTGTGGAGGCCAATTCTGGATCCACATGTCCTTCCACAGTGGGGACATAGGTTTCCAGGCGAGATTTGATCATGGCGACAGTTTGCCAAGCATGCCTTCCTCTTAGCACGCTTCTCCCTTTCATCCTGAGTTTGAGTGTTTTCAAAGCCTTTGGTAAAGGCTGTTCTCCAACTGGAGCGCTCACAGGCCAGTGTTTCCCAGTTACAGTATTGGTGTTTATACTACATTTTTAAATATTTGCCTTGAGAAAGTCTTTAAACCTCTTTTGTTGGCCACCAGCATTACACTTTCCATTTTAAAGTTCGGAATAGAGCAGTTGCTTTGGAAGACGATAATCGGGCATCCGCACGACACGACCAGTCCAACGAAGTTGATGTTGAAGAATCTGGTGATCTTTGCTTCCCTATAACCCAGCACCCTGCTCTCAAAGTGGGCAAACAGATGTCTATGGGAAGCCTCCATGCAGGACCTGAGTGCCACAACTTATGATTTTGAGCAACTACATACAGAGGTATCCCACCTGTGACAACAGTGGCAGCACAGATCCCCCCAGGTTTTTCTCCTTTCTTCGGAGCAGTCATTGGGGTGGGACGAGGTATTGGAAGTGGATCAAGGCAGCAGAGCCTGCTAGTTTTTAACATTTCCACATGGATCCTGCGCTTGGGTCCTTACCTCTGCTTTTACTCGACGAAGCGCCCAGATGGTATGCACACTCTGAGTGGCATCGTACGTCATTAGGATGGAAGGCTCAGCGTTGAGGAAAACAATTCTCATCGAATAGTCAGCAACGTACTGTACTCTGGCAGAGCCAAACAAACCTGCTAAGCGGGAGAAAAGTCAGGTTAGCCACTGTCAGGGAACTGACATCGGAGCCAGAAGTGGAGGCAGGGCTCCCAAGCGATGCCGGAGAAGGGCCAAGCAGGGAGAGAGGGGACTCATCAGCTGGGGAAGGAATTCAGCGTAACACCAGGGATAAAGGGGGGCGGATGGGGGAATCGGAGAGACGGCTCCAGGACTCTTCGCTGGAGACCAGCGGGGAGAGCACAGGTCCTCCGCTACCCACACCCACCCTGCGCAGAAGACTTCCGCGCAAGGAAAGTAGGCGTAGACTTGGCGTCAAAGAACGTCTTTGCTGGAAGAAGTTCAAGAAACGCCCACTGACGGATTCTGCTAGTGACTGAACAGCCACGAAGTGAAGGGCTGTCCAGCCAGGAAAAGGTTTAACCAGGCTACCTAGCCAGGAGTGGCGGCAACTTACGCACGAGCAACCCCATATAACCATTACAGCCACCTAAGAAAAAAGGCCGGGCAGGAGACATAGTTCAAAAACAACATGTGCACACTATCGCAAACATTGGCAACATGCAGAAGGCAGGAGTGTGGTGGTGCAGAACTAATGTGGGGCCTTGTGGGGCTGTAGTAATATGCCTTTGCTTGGGTTATTTTCAGCTGTGGAGACTTATCTGTCTATTTCAACATTTAAAAAACCCCTATCAAGGTACAGTAAGTCACCTGCATTTTAGAGGATGAGAAACAAGTCCCAATAATATATTAACGAAATGAATGGGCACATCTCAGCAGAAGGCTAATTACAAAAACCTCCTCCTGGCATTCTCAATATGGATTATTTTAAAATTTAGAGGGCAGAATTAACCTCTTGCATTTAATCACAACTACATTTTCCTGAGATGTTCACAAGCTCAGCACTGTAAGATAGTTGCATATACATTGTATTGTAACCTTTAAAAAATGGTATAAAAGGGTAGTTTATAAATATAATCAATGTCTTTTGTCCTGACCCCTTGGAAAGTATGAAAGTATTTCTCCTGTGTGTGCTTGTTAGGGGTACACCCCCCTTTTAATTTTCTAATTCTACTACCATTAATGCAACAGAGAGTTGAAATGTCTTTCACTAAGATAAACTCTCAAAGGTTTCTTTTTGGATTTTGGTCTCCTCAATCAATCACATTACAGTCCTTGCAAATACTATAATTGAGGCCTCTGGAGAAAGAGGAAGTGCCAGGATTTCCCCTGTACTTTAATCTATTTCCACGACCTGCTAAATTTTATAACTAATACTGTATTTTTCGTCCCATAGGACGCACCTACTTTTTTGGGGGCGGGAAATAAAGGAAAACTTTTTTTCCTTTATTTCCCCCCCAAAACCAGGTCGGGGAACAGTGGGATGGCGGCGCTGCGCCTCCCCGCTGTCCCCCGAGCTTGTGGGGCTGGCCGATGTCTGTCCGGTGCGTGGAGTGCTCTGCTTCAGGGGCCATGCGCGCCGGGCGGCAGGCTGCTATCCGCAGTGTGGGGAGCCCTGCGGGGAACTCCTGCTGGGCTCCCCACGCTGCAGGTGTCTGTCCGGCACGCGGGGTGCTTTGCTTCAAGGTGCCCCGCCCGCAGGGCGCGCAAGGCTTGCGGACACCTGCGCGAAGCACGGGGCGTCCTCCAAAGGGCGCCCCGTGCTCCGCGCTGCCACCCGCAAGCCGTGCACGCCCAGGGGGAGTTCCCCCCGGGCACGCAAGGCTTGCCGACACCTGCGTGAAGCATGGGGCATCCTCCAAAGGCTTGCGGATAGCTTCCTGGAGAGCAAGAGGTGTCGGTGCGCACCGACGCCTCTCGCTCTCCAGGCTTCAGCGCAAGCCTGCATTCACCCCATGCGACGCATACACATTTCCCCTTCATTTTTGGAGGGAAAAAGTGCGTCCTATAGGGCGAAAAATACGGTAATTAGTGCCCAGGTTGGTTTGCTTTTTTCCTCCTCTCTCCTAATCCCTTTACCTCTTGTGCCTTGACTTTTTGATTGTAAGACTTAGAAAGATTTTTGCTGCTCTGCGAGCTTGGTTCTCCGAAATAGCAGAGCAAAAAATGCTCAATTGATGAAGCAATTATTGTTCCAAATTCCTAAATGTCACCAAAAGCAGGGACCAGCAAAACGTTAGTCAAGCATCTCCGAATACTGCTCAGCTGGACTTGTTTTTCCTCCTTGTTTTTAAGAATTACATATTTTACCTGCTGACTTACAAACCATTGGTGTTATTTCATCTAACGGATGCAGCATGCTGAACATGGTGGGCAAAGGTTCTCTGAAAAGAAAATGGGGCAAAATATTAAGCACTGCAGGCAAAACGGAGAGCAGCAACTAAAGGCTGCACTCCTAACCTGATTTACCTGGGAGTAAGCGCCACTGAATTAAATGGTGCTTACTTCTGCGTAGACATGGTTAGGATCACAGTCTTAACTCAGTACATCGTCCTAAATGTATCATGAAATGGTAAATAACAGGTTTGAATATAACAGCAGACTGTAGCTTGGCAAACCAGGAAGTGTCCCCTGAAGCTGGGAACATAAGGGGAGGCAGGAAGGAGACACGTTCATTCCCAGTCCTCCAAACCACAACTTGGAAGATCAGAGAATATGACAGCCTGTATGTGTGGACTTTAATAAGTTAGGATCACATTCAGAAATCGTTTTTAAGTTGGTTTATGCTTTTAATTTATTTATAATTTGAAACTTTGAAATGTATCCCCCAAAAAGCAAGATAGGTAAATAAGCAAAGTGTGTGACATTATATCTCAGAATATACAGAACAGAACAGCCCTACTAATATTATGTTGTGCTTTGCACTCTTCGAACTGATACAGGTTACAATTCCAGGATGAGGCACGGCATCGTCACAAAAAACCTGGTTCTTGCAGATATTCATGCTGTCCAAATACCTGCGTATGCTTCTGGGGCTTTTCTGTTAAGTGACTGACACATCTGTATGTACTTTAAATTAATACTAATCTGCTGCAAAGATGCCTGCGTGTTTTTCAAGTCAGTTTATTTTCAAAGGGACACTTAGCACAACTTGGAAAATTCAGAAGTTAAAATCAGATTAAAAGGAAAATCTCATGAGATTTTTATCCACTCTGCTAGCTAAGGAATTATCCTGCCAAGAGACATGCCAAGGAATGAAGTTAAAGAGCCACAGAATGTGTGGGCCATCACATTTACTAAGGACACTGGACCAGCTTCTTACCATACAGTCAAGAATCAATAAAGTCTAATTACCTGGGTGGGCTAAGAGGCACTTCGTGCGAAGAACTGCTACGTTCAAACAGCAAGCCATATTTTGTTGGCCAGACATTGGCTACCTATATATATATAAAAGTTATATTTTTAAAAACATTATTCACATGTTTATAGCCGTGATATTTGAAAGCTTCTGATATTCAGCTAGCTGGCAAATAATGTCAAGGCTTTAGGTACCAGGACACAAATGATTTCTGCTTTGTTTATAACATGGGTGGGGAACCAAAGGTCAAATACAGCCCTCCAGGTCTCTCTCTCTCCCATGGGACTGTCCCCAAGCCGCCCCCCACCCCACAACCCATGCCCTTCACCAGTCCTGCTTTTCCCCCTTCTTTTTTGCCTGGCTGGAATAGGTCCTTGAACTCGGATAATGCTTCTTACTGCCCTGCAAGGATGTCAAGAGCAGGTGTCGGGGGAAAGTCAGCAATAAACTCACACGACTTCTGTTAAATTAAGTCTTTATTCAAAGAAATAAGACAGCTCAGAAGGCCAAGCTTAATAAGCACAGCAACTCTTCCCGATTTCTGAATTTGGTTTTCACATAAGCTTACCTGAAAGGGCAAAGAAGCAATGTGATCCTTTCCTTCAATGCTGTGGATATTTATGCAAGAGCTCTGTAATATACAGATACACTTTTCTACTACTTCGGTGCTATCTGAAATTGGGGAACAAATAAGCATAATTTAATAATCTTCCATTCAGCTACCCTTCTCCCAAAACCAGACTGCATTTCATACACTCGGTTTTGGGGAAACTATAGCATATTGCAACAAATGGTGCCTTTCAAGTTGGATCATTTATTACTGTTGTTTTTCATGTTTACGCCTGCAAGCAGATTTTAAACAACTCGTGAGGAGAGAAAAGTGAGGCATACGTATTTCCAGACTTCAAATGAAGCCTCATAAAAATAAAACATACCTTCCGTTTTGTCAGATTTATCCTTGGGTATAGAGAAATCACACCACAATGCCTGAAACAAAATAAAAATATTCAGCAGGAAGAGTAAACCAGGTCTGGCTATCGGAAAGCTCATTATTTGAAATCTCAGTTATCTGAACACAAAGAATTATACCCAAACCTCACTACACGAACAGCTGATTCAGATATCTGAACAGCCAGAGTTTGCCCACGTCTTCATTTGCGTTTTGCCGGTCAGGGGCAGCCATTTCAGGCAGAAACCGCTTGCATTTACTATTTGTAAACTCCATCTGCAAGTGCCTATGCTTATTTTATTTCATTTACTTCCTTCAATGTATAGCCAGACCTTCCTCTTTTAATTATCCAAAGGTGGGTTACAATAAATACATAACACATCTGAGTCAGGACAACAAAAACATTTTTAAAAAAAAGTAAGAAAAGAATTATTTCCGCAAATATATTACTACACCAGGCAATACTGGCAAAATGACACAATCCACACACCAGAGCATTTCCTGTGACTTTTCACCTAAGTCACAATCTCCATTCATTTTTCATTCTCCTACCCTGCCTTACTCCTGACGGGATTCAGAAAATATTTTATAATCCTAACTATACTAATGAGTATGCAATAAAAATGCTCCTCTCTGCCCCCATCATATTCTCTCCTCATCCAAGTAGTGCTGGGAGAGACTCCTGCCTGAAACCCTGAAGAGCTGCTGCCAGTCAGAGCAGACAATATTGAGGCAGATGGAAGGCTGCTTCCTATGTTGCTGCTTGCTTATATAAAAAGACCACACAACCCAAACTCCTGCATATCTGACTGGTCGTCTGCGCCACTGATCTGTTAGTTTCTGTTTGCCACTGTGCAGCTGCTTAGAGTCACACGGCTGTTTACATTCCTGGGCTTCCAGGCTGTTGGAAGTCTCACAGGAGACGAGAGACGGATGTGATGTTAGTGGTTTCCTGTTCCTTTGTTCCTTTCAGTTGCTTTCTGCTTTCATAGAGAGAGGATGTATTTTTCTTTGCTGTCTGCGTAGCGAGAAATAAAACTCTTTAGCCATGTAGCCACAAATCTCATCACTTCCCTGTGCTGGAAACTCTGCTGAAGGGGAATGTGCCTGAGGCCTCATCAAAGGCTCAGGTCATTAATTAACGTTGGAGGATAAGCTTTATCAGCTTGGTCAAATGGAGATTCCGACAAGATCCCCCACAAGGCTTTCTCCTAAGCAAGTGCAAGGATAATTCTGGCCTCGGTTTCATATGCAACTTGCAGCTAAACAAGCTAAACCATGCCAGTTTCCATACCTGCAAAACAGGGCTGTCCACCGTAAACGCTTTGTAAACTGCAGAAGCTTGGCTTTTACTCCCTCTGCTCCAAATGACCATATTGCCGGCCACGTAAAGCTCTTCATCGTACTCGACTTCTTCGCCAACATCACTAATGCCCTTCCTTAGCTGCCAACTTTCCTGAAGGGGGGGAGATGAATAAGAAATACTAGCAAATGCTGCGTATTATGCTTATGGGTGTGATTATTTTTCAAAGACTAGTAGGGAACAGAGAATGGTCCTAGCTAGTTGTAGTTACATTAAGCCGATCTTGCCCTGATCAGTAAAAGTTGAACACATTTCAATTTGCTTGGCCAGAAGGAGCACCAAAGTGATTTAAAGGGAAATTCTGGAACACTCTAGGTGGCTTCCAACAAAATATTAAAATACAATAGTCTATTAAACATTAAAAGCTTCCCTAACAGGGCTGTCTTCAGATGTCTTCTAAAAGTCTGGTAGTCGTTTTTCTCTTTGACATCTGGTGGGAGGGCGTTCCACAGGGCGGGTGCCACAACCAAGAAGACCCTCTGCCTGGTTCCCTGCAACTTGGCTTAGTATAATGTGTCCTTTTATTTAAAATGCATCTCTGGGTTATTTGTGGGGCATAGGAATTCATTCATTCTTCTTCTTCTTTTCCCCCAAAATATAGTCTGGTCCTCCACAAGGTCTGAGGGACAGTGGACCGGCCCCCTGCTGAAAAAGTTTGCTGACCCCTGACCTATCTGTTCATGTTATTAATATTCCTTGAGTATTCACTCATCAATAAAATATCAAAATGTGTACCACCTATTCCTATGACTTAGAAACTATTTTAACAGACCGTTGTATTTTCCCTTCACGTCTTTTCCTCTTCCCTTCCTCACTGGCTGATCATTTTGATTCAGAACCATAGAACTGGAAGGGACCATCTAGTCCAACCCCCTGCAATGTAGGAATCTTTTGCCCAACCTGGAACTCAAACCCACAACCCTGAGATTAAGAGCCTCATTTTCAAACCAACAGAGCTATTCCAACAGCACACTGGCACATAGGCTTTGTCTGGTTTAAATGCTGGCGCCAAAGGCAACTCTACCTTGTGTTTCTCATGGATCGTAACTTCCTGAAGGGATCCCACCAAACCAGCCGCTCCATCCGACGACCAAAGTTCCGAGGCTGGTTGCAGCTGCCGAAGTTGCAGGTTCAGCGCATTCGGGTGGTGCTTGCAGTGGTCACGGCCAAAAGGGACAAACTCCTGCAAATCCCCTGCTGCAATCATCATTACCCTCTCTTCATAGATGTTCGACATGAGTTCCAAATATCAACATTATTTCTGAAGAAAGAGCCAATACAGAAACAGAGGTGGTTTCAAGTGTGACTTTTTCAGCATGCACAATGCTTCAACTCTCCCTTATTCATTTGGCTGCCCTCATTTATCATTATCATCACCAGTGCTTCTTTGGTTTAAAAAATAAATAAAGGTTCTGGTACTCATATTGTGATAGAAGCGCCCTGTATACCTGAAGAAGTGTCTCCACCCTCATCGTTCAGCCCAGACATCCAAATCGGCCCTTTTATTGCACTGAAAATTATCAACCTACACTGAAACTGGAGCAAGCTTTTATAATGGAAGTGCACTGACTGGTGACAGATGCTGTCTATTAAAGGAGTATCTTATGGTTGACAGAGTAACCAACTGCACAGTCCTAACCATGTATTCTTAGAAATAAATCCTACGGACTTCAATAAGCTCACTCCTAAGCAACTGAGGTTAGGAGTGCAGCCTAAGTTAAGCACTGACTCCAAGCATATGTTCTAGGTTACACATTCCTCATAGAATTGTAGAGTTGCAGGAAGCACAACTGACGCTTACATCACAGGCGGCTATCCAACCTCTGCTTAAAAACTTCCAAGGAAGAGGATCCTTGGAATAACACACCACTTTGTGTCTATCTTGTCCTTTGGACATATGATGAATGGGCAACATAAAAAAAAGAATAATCTTGTGGTTATTTTGGGAACCCAACTCAACAACGTTCACAGCTCAATCCTCTTATGTGTTTACAACTGGAAGTCCAACTGAGCTCAAAAGCACTTAACTCCCAAGGCAGGCTTTGGTGCTTCTTATGCTTTTTACAAATAAAATAGGGTTGTTGCTGCCGTTTGCAATCCCAAAAAGCTTGACACTTGTGCCTCCCCCCTTCCATACATCCTGCTTGAGGAGTCCCGGCAAGACAACTGGAAACTCCAATCGGACAAGGAAGAAAACACAGGTCACTGGGGTGCTTTTCTCTACCAAAGAGATTGCTTTTTTATTGTTATGCATTTTTTTGGGTATGCATTTTTTTATAGTGTGAAACACACACACACAGCTTGCAATCTCAAGATGAAGGGCGGTATAAAAACTGAATGATAATAAAAGCAATAGCAATAACAACCACAATATATCCAATATTTAAATTATTATTGTAACTATTATTATTGTTATTATTATTATTATTACTAGGA
Source organism: Podarcis gaigeae (assembly GCF_964106915.1). Lineage (NCBI taxonomy): Eukaryota > Metazoa > Chordata > Lepidosauria > Squamata > Lacertidae > Podarcis > Podarcis gaigeae. The sequence goes on along the minus strand of NC_139680.1, from coordinate 104,575,695 downwards.
CAGGGACAAATCACCCTGCCCTCCTCCGGGATCGATGAGCCGGGCGAGGCTGCAACCCCGCACACCTCTTTGCCCGGGAGGAGAGCCATGCCAGCCCGGCGGCTTCCTCACGCGCGCAGAGCACGCGCCGCGAGCGCGGGGCGGGGATGCAGATGCGCGCGCGATACGGAGCCCCGATTCCGCGCCGAAGGAAGCGAGCCGCGGGAAGGGATGGGTAACGGGTCCGAGGGAGGCTGGGAGGCAGGAGAGGCTGGGCTGGGGGGGGGGGGCAACAACTAGCTGACGAACCTGAGTGACACAGGAAAGCGCGGTCGGCTGCGGGCCTGGGCTCCAGCGGCTCCTCCCGGTGTCTCTTGCCTGGGTAGCGGCGGGCGGGCGGGCGGCGCGGTCTCCCTCCGAATTTCTCTCAGACGGGCGCCGCCATCTTGGGACTCCCATCACCGCCCGCGCGGCAGGCCGAGGGCGGGGCTAGCGCGGGGGACGCCGCAAACTGGCCCGGGGGAGAAGCGCGGGAGTGGGGGGCGGGCGGGTTGGGGGTGTTCGGGGTTAGGGGCTTCCCCCAGCTGCTAGGGCAGCAAAGAGAGGGCAGGGCAGGGCAACAGTCCCTGGAGAGGGCACGAGGACCAGTGACTAAATAAAAATAATTAAAAAATAAAAAATTGTCCAGCATCTTAAAAAGCAGAGACATCACCTTGCCACCAAAGGTCCGTATACTCAAAGCTATGGTTTTCCCAGTAGTGATGTATGGAAGTGAGAGCTGGACCATAAAGAAGGCTGATCGCGGAAGAATTGATGCTTTTGAATTATGGTGCTGGAGGAGACTCTTGAGAGTCCCATGGACTGCAAGAAGATCAAACCGATCCATTCTGAAGGAAATCAGCCCTGAGTGCTCACTGAAAGGACAGATCATGAAGCTGAGGCTCCAATACGTTGGCCACCTCATGAGAAGAGTAGACTCCCTGGAAAAGACCCTGATGTTGGGAAAGATGGAGGGCACAAGGAGAAGGGGACAACAGAGGACGAGATGGTTGGACAGTGTTCTCGAAGCTACAAACATGAGTTTGACCAAACTGCGGGAGGCAGTGGAAGACAGGAGTGCCTGGCGTTCTCTGGTCCATGGGGTCACGAAGAGTCGGACACGACTAAACGACTAAACAACAACAACAACCTTGTAGAGAAGAGTGCATGCACACAAAAGCTTATACCAGAACAAACTTACTTGGTCTGTAAGGTGCTACTGGACAATTTATTTATTTTTTTATTTCAACTGCGTCAGACCAACACAGCTACCTTCCTGAATCTAGGGACTAGATTCTTGGCTTCTTGCTGCTATCAGATGAGCTTCATCAGATCAGCTGTGCAAAACAATGTAAAGTGGGGTGGGGGGAGAGAATAGGGATCAAAGCAACTAGGAACAGCCAGGAATTTGTATTGGGGTAGTTTTACAGATTGCATGGTGTGCATTTCAGTGGTCTCTCTGCACACAGCCCATAAGCCTGTGCTTGATGAGTGTAGCCTAGATATTGCACAAACAAAGGGAACGGAGAGAACTTAGCTGCAATTTCTATGGCATTAAGAGGGAGGGGGTCACACACGCGCACACACCATAGCTGCCAACTTTCAGATTTGCAAATAAGGGATCAGCAGCCTCACCTATCCCGGGGACAGTCTACGGGATATCTAACAATCCGGGGAAGCAGCGGGAAACGGCGCTGGAATAAGGGAATTTCCCGCAAAAAAGGGAAGGTTGACAGCTATGGCACACACACTCCTGCCCAACCACCGTTTCTCAGTCCTACTATGCTGATTCAGCAGTGTCTCTCACAGCAAATGTAACTGACCCATAGGACTCTAGGAACTGCAAACAGTTATATGTGCCTTTGTTGTCCACAAAAAAAATTCAGTATAAAAACAATTTAAAAAAAAGAAAAACGGTGCTGGCAACTGGGACAATACACTGGCACCTAGTGGTTAAGATGGCTATACTATTACAGTATATGCACACGTAACTTGCTAGTATCGCTGAAACTCAGTGGACCTTACTTCAAAGTAGCCGCATAAATAGTATAGGGCTGCTCCACACATGCAGGTGGTCAAGTCCCGAGGTAGTGGCATAAACTGTACCACTTAAGGTTTCAGGATGCATATCACTTATTTAATAAAAAAATAAACACAGCTCCTTTAGGAGGAAAGGTCTCCATGTTATGGATACTGCAAGATGTGAAGCCAAGGGAAATTAACCTTGCCAATAGTTCTTGCTATTATTTCTTATCCTAGTGAGGCCATAAGATCTTCTCCATATAGTTCCTCATTTGAGAAAGGAAAACTCAGTACATATTCAAAGGTATTTTTATTATGTCACATGCTGCCCTGTTGAGTCCTGGAATTGAGAGCAAGGCCTGGAATTGAGAGCAAGGCCTGGAATTGAGAACAAGGCCCAGGGCTATGTTCTGTGGAGTTCTGGCCCAAAGTGAACCAGCTGCAAGCCCAGTGACGCAAACACACTGAGGTGTGAAGGTGGCAGAAGTTTGCCCGAGAGCTGAAAGATGATGTAATGGCTGGCTGCAGCCCTAAATATAATACTTACTCCACGGAAACTGGAGAACCTTCCTTCCAAGTAACAGCCTAATTCTATGCAGAATTAGGTACACAGATTTCAGTTGTCATTATCTGTGCCTAAAACATCATTGGACCAGGCAGAAAAAGGGTTTTGAGTTCGGCTTGTAAATACAACCGAGCTAGAGAATAAGAGGGGCTTGAATGGTGACAGGGTTCAGCATTCCTGGGCACCTACTGAGCCTCATATCCCAGTAGAGGGCCCACTGCCAATCCCTGGAGCATCTCCTTGCTGTTGCTACCTGTTCAGTTGCCCTCACCAAGCAAGCCAAAAGGTGAGAGGAGCAGCAGCCTCAGCCTGGAGGTGGTCTGGTTGAGCCCAGAGGGCTTTGGGGAACCACAACAGCCATTGAGGCTAGTGGAGCCACCCTTTCCTCACTCTTCGGAGTAACTGATCTGTGTTGTGTGATCTTGAGAACTAGCCACCATCACAAGCCTGGGCATGATGGCACCAAACTAATGGCAATTACCATGCAGATGCTGTAGTCACATCTCAGTGCCAAATGTGCCCTCAAATATGTGCTGAGATAGCACTGCCTGATCCAATGAGCTTAATTGCTCACACATCAGCTCGTAGGATCAGCCTGATAGAAGTCTTTCCCCCCATTTGAAACAAAGTACTGTAGAGTTCTCTCCTTGCTTTCAATAGCACATGTTGCTAACTTGAACAGTGGTTGTCTTGGTGTTCCAGTAAATGGCTAACAAGCACACGTCTCGAATTTCAACATACCCTGGAACCAAGTTCTCATTATTTTCCTGGACACTTATTAGTCCAAGTTACTTTCACCAAGTGGAATACAAAAGCCACAATTATGCAAGCGTTTAATAAGGCTCAGCTGTGTAAAACCCCTCTTTGTGGTGACAAGTCCCTGGAGTGGACCCAGCAAGTTAATTATGCCAAGCAATGTCCGTTGTAGTTTGTGAATGGGACTCTGGCTTCTCATTGAGAACGTAGGGGCGGAATCTATTCAGGTGCTCAGCCCTAGTGAACAATACGTTCTGTGACTGTGCTCAAAATATAGTCATTGTTTTGCTGATTTTTTTTTTTAAAGTACCCTGCTCCCCTTTCCAATGCTCCCAACTTACACAAATATAAATACCACATTCACATTAATTAAATGAGAACTGAGTATTCCACTTTTTGGGAATGGGAAGTTTGCATCACATGTTACTGAAATCCAAGAATAAAATGTCACTCCTTTCTTTCTACACCCAAAGCTTTGTTGCTTAGCCAAATAACGTCACCAGTTATCCAGATATTACAAAAAAGTAATGGAATATACAAATCAGCATATAATTAAAATGTAACCTAACACAATCCATTGCAATATCCAATATCTTGTTAATAATATAGCAGAAAATATTATATAGTACTATATATTACAGAAATGGGTTTTTTTAAGTCCTCGTGAAAATCCATCAGCATTTGGGTGTGAATTTCGGCTAATGTACACAAGTTTGTATGCAAATGTGCCTAATATATACATTTTTTGCAAAGCAATTTCCCCTAATAAAAGGGTTTTTTTGTATGGCATTTTCACTAATACATGCATTTAAGGAACTCTTTACATAACTTGGTTGGAGAACTGCCCTGCAAGATGCAGAGAAGCGCAGATTTTGAAGCGTGGCTGTATTTTGATGCTCAGATTGATTCAGAAAGTGTGATTCAAGTAGATTCACCTTTAAATGTAAACTGAATCCCCCCTCCCAAAAAAAAAAAATCCTTAGCAGAAAAGCACACTTAGTGACTGCTCTTCAGCAATGGAATTTTCATCCCTGGAGCCTGGCTAGTCCAATGTTGTTATCTAATCACCAGACTGTTAATCTCTTCTCAGGAAGGCAACTCATTTCACTTTGATGCATTGCTTTTAATTAAACTCTGGTGCCAACAGATGCAGACTTTAAGGAGCATATCCGCTCTTTGAACAGCCACATGTTGAAAATAAGTGATGAAGTAAAGACAAGCCAACTGTATCTCCAGTTGGTGGCAGTAGGTGTCAAGCAAACATTTTTTTAAAATTTCAGAAGTGATTACAATAGTGCAGTCTCACATTGCAGGAGCTGCGCAGGAGTAACTCTTAAAAATAAAACCCCAGCTTCCAACAGAACTCTTTGTTAACCTGAGCCTTGAAATGCAAGTCTTTTTAGAGGACTCCCAATCTGGCCATACAGATTAGTAAATCTGTACAGTTTCTTCCTTGGCAGAGAAGTTGACATTAAAGGGATTCCCTGAAGATTCTAGTATAAGCAGGATTTTGCTGTTGAGGATGGTTTGTAAGCCACTGGATTCAAGCAAAAGCCAAGACAACAATATTTGCAAAAAGAACTTCTTTGCTGAAATAGGGCCATCTGAACATCACTATCCAGCAGCCCTTCTGACCTTGAGGCAATTTAACTTTGTTAAATTGGAAATATTAATTTACGTTGTTGCAATTTTGCTTGTTTGCCTTATGACAGAATTGTTTTTAGTTGTCCTGCTCATATGATTTTTTATTTTATTTTTGGCAATTTCTGTATATTGTTTCTCTGTGTTTAATTTTATTACTTGGTTCCGCACTCTGGGATTGAAAACATTTGATGAAGAGTGGGCTATACATGCTGTAAACAAACCAAAAGAAAAAGAAAAGAAGAACCAGCATCTTGGCTGCAGGCCTTCCTCCCTAACCATACATCTGTAGAAATTTAAAATTAGTAAAGACAGGAGGAGTTGTGCCCCACAGGAACACAGCAAAACTAAGAATTCTAGGTTGAAGGGGGAAACGATTCCCCCTGCTGTCTTATAACAGCTGTTTCACATTTTGCTTTGTTATTTTCCAAGGGTCGATTTTGATGTTATGGCACCATGACCCTGTGTCAGAATCAGGTCACCACCAATTTTCCTATAAATTGGAGGGTGGAGGAGAGAAAATAAAGTCCAGTGGAGGCAGGGGTGCTGCTGCTTCCCTCATTTGGTCAGTCTGGGAGTCAAAATATTTTCAGGAAGTCAAAATGGTTTCAAGAAGGTCTTCCTGTGCTGCTCCAGACATTGGTACATTTATAAACATTTATTATATATATATATAAGACCTTAAATTTTTATTACACTTTGCAGCTGAAACTCCTTCTCCCCAGAGAGACGTATATATACAGTGGTACCTCGGGTTACAAACACCTCGGGTTACAGACTCCGCTAACCCAGAAGTAGTACCTTGGGTTACCTCAGGACAAGAACAGAAATCGCACAGCAGCAGCAGGAGGCCCCATTGCTAAAGTGGTACCTCAGGTTAAGAACTGTTTCAGGTTAAGAATGGACCTCTGGAACGAATTAAGTTCGTAACCAAAGGTACCACTGTATATATATTTCCTATGGGGTCCCTCCAAACTTCTCCATTTTTGTGAGGGTACATTCTGCAACATGTCATTGACACAATAATAGCCCATTAGTGGTCACTTTATACTGGACCATCCATACTTCATTAATCCATCAGAGATGCTTCCCTGGTGTTTTTGACTCTTTGCAGACCCTCCAAGTGTCCCTATTTTTCAAGGACAGTCTCGGATTTACAGAAGCCATCCCAGTTTCTGATTTGATTCCAGAATGTCCAGCTTTTCCTAAAGATGTCCCTTATTTTCATAGGAGAAATGTTGGCGGGTCAGGAGTTATGCGACTCCCGAACCACGTGGATAAATAATCATACAAACTTTAGAAGACATCTGAAGGCAGCCCTATTTAGCAGTCTTTTTAAATGTTTAATGTTTTATTATGTTTAATGTTTTTATATATGTTGGAAACTGCCCAGAGTGGCTGAGGCAACCCAGTCAGATGGGTGGTGTATAAATAATAAAATTATTATTATTATGGAACAGGACGTCCCTAATTTCATCTGAGAAATGTTGGAGGGTATACTATTGCCTTCTGAAGAGGCACTCCTGTGCTGCAGCATAATGAAAGCGGGTCCCCTCCCCCCTTAAAAAAAACCAATTTGTGATATAAAAACTTAGAGGATTTCAACAGGAAGTTACAGGACAAGCACTGGTTGAAAACAAAGCAGTGGGTGGTATTGAGTCTAGTCCTACTCAGAGTAGACCCATTGACACCTAAGGTTCATTCATTTCAGCAGGTATAAAGTACGTACAACTCAGTATGCCCCCAAACTTTTGCAGGCACAAACATCATTGAAAGCTGGAAGGCGTATAACTCTGTGGCGTGCGGTCCATGAACTAGTGGCTCTGGCCTAGTCCCCTTAATGTTCCCGGCAGGACCTTTCTGTGTACCTGCTCAGTCAGTGCCTCCAGGCTCCATCTATGTGTGTGTGCATGCACATCTCTCTCTGATTACCTCCATAAAGGCTGCAAAATTGCACAACCCTGCAAAGCAATGCACACACCTGAGCAGGAAGCAACTGCTTGAAGCAGAACTGCAGCCCCTTCTCCTTCATTTCTTAAGGAATAGCAGTTGGTGGAATACAAGACCCCTGCAACCTTAATAATCTCCTTTCCTCCTCTCCTTCAGCCACTCTCTCTCTCTCTCTCTCTCTCTCTCTCTGTGTGTGTGTGTGTGTGTGTGTGTGTTTGAAAGCATGGTGTTATAATAAACCGCCAGTCCCAATCTGCCAGAACCTGAAGGATCAGCAGAAACAGGCCACAGCCAGCAACAGCACAATGATAGTAAGGGAGATGATGAAGAAAGGAAGGGATGTAAAAATAGCTTTTTAATTGGGAGGAGGAACCCACCCTTCCACCTCTGGGCTTGTCTTCTTCAAAAAACAAAGCCAAGCCAAACTTTTCTTCTTCTTTTTGCAAGCTGCTAGGAATTGGCAAATTGACCGGCTGGGTAATGGGCTTCCTTGGGAGGGTGTGAACGCTCCTTCATTGAAGGTTTTTAGGCCTCTGCCAGGGATGCTTGAATAGAGATTCCTGCCTTGCAGGTAGTTCAACTAGATGCCCCTTGGAGTCACCAAATCGAGATACAGTGGTACCTCAGGTTACAGATGCTTCAGGTTACAGACTCTGCTAACCTAGAAATAGTACCTCAGGTTAAGAACTTTACCTCAGGATGAGAACATAAATTGCACGCCAGCAGCACGGCGGCAGCAGGAGGCCCCATTAGCTAAAGTGGTACCTTAGGTTAAGAACAGTTTCAGGTTAAGAACAGACCTCCAGAACAAATTAAGTTCTTAACCCGAGGTACAGTGGTGCCCCGCAAGACGAACGCCTCGGAAGACGGAAAACCCGCTAGACGAAAGGGTTTTCCGTTTTGGAGGCGCTTCACAAAACGAATTTCCCTATGGGCTTGCTTCGCAAGACGAAATGTCTTGCGAGTTCCTGCGGGTTCCCCCCCTTTTCCTAAGCCGCTAAGCCGCTTATCAGCTGATCCGCTAAAAGCCGCTAAACCGCTAATAGCGCTAATCCGCTAAGCTGTCAATGGGCTTGCTTCGCAAGACGAAAAAACCGCTATACAAAGAGCCTCATGGAACAGATTAATTTCGTCTTGCGAGGCACCACTGTACCACTGTACAGCCCTACAAAAAAATTCATCGCACACTGCTGGTATAACTGGCCCAATACCCTCATGAATACAAATGATTTTGAATGTGCCATCATAAAAGGGGATGTCGAAAGGGGCCCATAGTGGGAGTTAGCCCCGCAGAGAGAAAATCAGGCAGAAGCAACGTTAGAGGGGAGAGGCCTGGCCAGGGAAAAGATTTGGCACACATAAACACCACCCTGCTGCCCATTCTGTGCTTTAAATTCACACAGAGACACAGTTTGCTGCGTAGGAAAATGGAAGCGATCCAGGCCTGGCACTCAAGACTGTTGCTGCTGTCACGTCTTGCTTGTCCCTTGGCCGCTGGAGGCACGTGCCTTTTCGTAGCCGCTGATTGCTTCAAGATGTCAAGACGTTTTCAGGGCTAAAAAGAGAGAGAAGCAGAAATTCAATATCTGCCAGTAGTGCAGCTTGGACTGTATACTGAATAAGCATTTTCTTTTTTTCCCCTCCCAGACGTTAAAAGGCATCTGGGAACAATTTGCTTGTCCTCCCGCCTGGCCCCAACATTATTTATTTAATTTTGAAAGGTACTTTATATCTGGGACACACTATAGACATGACGATATACAGACTGCTTATATCTATAATCTGGGAGCCATTAAAAACAACAACAACTGTCCAGTTTTATAATGCAATTGTGAAACTCTTAAAAGTATAGAAAACCCTTTTTTCCTCTCCACGCCCCCCCCACCAACATCCCTGCCAGAAAAGCCTTTCACAGATGATATCGGCTTCCAGTGCATTTATAAACTTAGTCCCAGGTGTGGTTTAACAATCTTCACAAGGAATTCTGGGAATTGTAACTCTCTGAGCAGACAAGGAGTCTCCTAACAACTCTCAGGACCCTTAGCAAACTACAGCTCCCAGAGTTCTTTGGGGGAAGCCATGACTGTTTAAAGTGTTATTATACGGCTTTAAACGTATGACGTGAGAATATGGCCATAAATGCTTGCAGCTTGCCACGTTTTTCTAGCCCTGAAGTACATATTTTCCTCCCCTCCCCTTTCCTTGGGGCTCTGGTCCTTTTAGCTTGTAAACCCGATGACAGGGCCTGCTTTTTAGTTTATGTGAGCCACTTTGAGATACAACAATTGCCTGAAAAGAACGTTTAAAATGCAGTATTAGCAATAATCAAAAGAGAACATTTTACAGAGATGGGCAATAAGAAGTATACCTTTTGGACAGATCCACACCAATTAAAGCACATTTGACACAGATTTAAATATGCTTTAAATACATGATGCAGATTTGCCCCGAAGTTTAGAACATTCGAGATAAAGGGAAGCCCTTTAATTAATAATTTTAAAATGCTATCATTGGCTGGTAAGTTGAGATCTGTGCTCAAAATGGGGTAAAGGTGCCCTTAATGAAGACTAAACAAGCCCTAACCCTGACTCACCACAATTTTATCAAAATCTTATGCTACATACAGTGGTACCTCAGGTTAAGAACTTAATTCGTTCTGGAGGTCCGTTCTTAAACTGAAACTGTTCTTAACCTGAAGCACCACTTTAGCTAATGGGGCCTCCTGCTGCTGCCGCACCACCAGAGCACGATTTCTGTTCTCATCCTGAAGCAAAGTTCTTAACCTGAGGTACTATTTCTGGGTTAGCAGAGTCTGTAACCTGAAGTGTCTGTAACCTGAGGTACCACTGTAGTTGGCTTAAAACTAACTAAGGCTAGCATCACTCCACTCCAATAATATGAGCGCCAGGTGAGATCCTGCTATCGCCCTTTTCAGGATGAAAGGGAGTCTTCTGGCACCTTAGAAACTAGCAGGATGTTTGAGTATAAGCTTTCCTCAGATGCCAAAGCGGATTCTAACCAGACAGATCCACACACAGACAAAGGGATCCGGACGGGGGGGGGGACGTAAACAGTGGAGTCAAAAGGTCACGCAAAAGAGATAAAATTTCACAGTGCGAAGCTCAAATGGATACAAGTTAAAAGGTGACCATTCACATCATGGGCACAGTCAGGGGAGTGCAGGGGGGGCAGCTGCCCCCCTAAATCAAGCAAATAAATAATAAATACTTAACTAACTGACCCATCGCATTGCAGATAACTCAGTTCTGCCCCCCCCCCAATAAATCTCGGCTATGCCCGCGCATAGCTGTCAACTTTTCCCTTTTCTTGCGAGGAGTCCTATTCGGAATAAGGGAATTTCCCTTAAAAAATGGGAAACGTTGACAGCTTTGCGCCCGCGATTCCCATCTTGTATACGTTTCAGCTTTGCACAGTCGCGTCACAGCTTTGCATTGCAGGGCTTTCCTGTTTAGATGCCGCCTTTGCCAACCTGGCGCCCTCCAGATGTTTTTGGACAACTCCCATCCGAGGGGGAGTTTCCCTCCAAAACATCTGGAGGGCGCCAGGTTGGCTGCTCTGCAATGCTATCCTCTCTACGTACGTGTTTGTGTGTGTGTGAGCGCGTAAAAGCCCCTGCCACAACCATGCAAGCTTCCGCGGGGAGCATTTAAGGCGCGTCAAGATTCCTGTACGACCTGCTGCGTTTCTCCATCCAAGTACTATTCGCCCCCTGGCTGGAATTGGAGCCCCTTCTCTTGCCCGACCAGAAGGAGGCCAACCCTCCCAGACCCCCGAAATCCGCCTCTCCGCGCCCGCCCCGGAGTCGGAGGAGGAGGGACCTCTCTCCGTCCCCGCCTCCGCTCAAGTTTCGCCCAGAACTTTTGTTTTGGGTCAGCGATCTCCGGCTTGGAGAGGGCGATTTTCTCCGGCGGTGGCGGCGGCGGCGTCTGTGCGCCCCGGGGGGACTCTTCGCCCGGCGGCTCCGGAGGGAAACCCGGCTTTGGGGCTGCCGCGGAAGCGGGGCCAGGGGGGACCCGGCGGTGCCCAGATCGGACGCTTGCCAAGCCCGCTTCCAAGTCGCCATGGGAGGCTTTTGGGGGCTGCTGCTGCTGGTGGCATCGGCCTTTTGCGCAAAAGGTAAGGCGCCTCTTTCTCCTCCCGCGTTTGGTTACGCGTCCGAAGTGCTGGAACAGGAGTTGGTTGGATGTCGGAAAAGTGTTGTTGGGGGGCGGGCAGGGTTACCCCGTCTTCCAACTTTTCGTTTTGGAGGGTGTCTCATTCCCTCGCATTTGGTAGGCTCCAGAAAGGCGCTGGGATTCGGGGTGGGGGGAACGTCATCCCTCCACCCTCCTGCGCTGTGCGCGAAAAGGGAGTTTGCAAAAGTTGGGGGGGGGGGGAGAGAGGATTACTTTTGTCCTCGCTTTTAATCCGAGCACAGCTCGGGCTTGGCACCTGCCTGTGAATGAAGAGAGAAAGAAAGAAAGAGAGGGAGAGATCTCTTGAGGGGGATCAGAGATCGATTGCCTCCATCTCTTCTTATACATCCCTAGGAATAGAGTTTTCTTCAGTAGAGAGCCCTTAACTTCCAGGCAAGGTTTTTAAAAGGGTGGTATTCAGCGAAGGTTTTACTCGTTGGAATGAACAAACCCGATTAAGGCAGGTCCATTCCTTTCGGTAGGTCTTAGTACCACCCCCAACTTTCCATAAATTAAGCCCACAAAACACACACACACACTCCCTGCTCTGGCCACAGTTTCCATTGCATATGTGGGAGCAGTGCATGGCCATTTGTTCCTTTTGAACAGTCATAAGGAATACAATGAATTCCTAAATTTAGTGTGCAAATGTATACAGAGATAAACACAGTGTGTAGCTGCTATGGATAACTGACCCGGTGGGGGGGTGCGGCTGCTTTTGGGAGCACAGTGGGATGAAGAAAGCTGTTGGGCATCTCTCTTCCTGCCTGGCACTTCTGTTCCATCCCATTGACTTTGCCCAGAATCCCCTCCTGATGTTTGCTCCAGCCATGGATCACATCTTCACCCCCCCAGCAGCCTTCAGAGGAAGGGTGGAGCCAAGCAGGCAGAGGGGAACTTACTTTTATTTATTTGTTCATCTCAGGCATTTATGTTCCTGCTTAATTGTTTACGTTTCTAAGCAGTGCACGCAAGAACAATCCACAGAAAATGGGACAATAAAACAAAACGAAATTGTTGTAAAACCAAGGAGTTGCTGTGGACAGAAATAGCCGTAGATGACTATTCTTGCAGTGCATGCATGCCTTTTCAACCTGCCCTAAAGGGCTGCATTGCACAATGTGCTTCTAATCAAGTGATACGGTCAGTGGTTACAGTATAGCTCAGCTGTGAAACTCGTTGGGTGGTCTGCCTCTCACCTTCACCTACCCTCACAAGATTTTTGTGAGCTTTGTTTTTAAAAAAAGGTGGGGGGAGAGATTCTCATCTGAGTTCCTTGGAGGCCCTAGACAGCGCACATGAAGTAACACATACACACTGCAGCGGGATGTGTGCACCAAATAAACTCACACCTTAACAAGGCATGTACTGTATGTTACAAGTTGCACATGCAAAGAACTGAAATTACAGCAGTACCTTGGGTTAAGAACTTAATTCATTATGGAGGTCCATTCTTAACCTGAAACTGTTCTTAACCTGAGGTTTCCCTTTAGCTAACGGGGCCTCCTGCTGCCACTGCACCGCCGGAGCATGATTTCTGTTTTCATCCTGAAGCAAAGTTCTTAACCCAAGGTACTATTTCTGGGTTAGTGGAGTCAGTAACCTCAAGTGCCTGTAACCTGAAGGGTCTATAACTCAAAGTACCACTGTACTTACTTTTATCTACCTATTCATGCTTTCTGTAACAATTGCTGAGTGCAGAAATGGAATGGCACAACACAATCTTCAACCTTCGAAGGCTTTTAAAGAAGATTAAACAAATTCACAGAGGAGACAGCTATAAATGGCGACTAGCTACTATTTTCTTATGAACACGGCAAACTAGCACACTGAAACTCCTTGCTTCCTATGCTGCACTCCCTCAGCTAGCTTGCTGTAACCTAGCGGAGTCTGTAACCTGAAGCGTCTGTATCCTGAAGCATCTGTAACCCGAGGTACCACTGTATATAGTGCTCCACGGCATATCTGCATATGATAGGAAATGCATGCCACATAGAGCAAATCCACACCATATATTAAAGCACATTCAGTGCCCATGACCTCCCCCAAAGCATCCCTAGAACTGTCATTTGCTAAAAGTGCTAGGAACTGTAGCTCTGTGAGGGGTGAACTACTGTTCCCAGTATTCTTTGTCCAGGGAAACTGTATTCGACTCCTAACATAACATTCAGTGTGGTTTTTTCCCCTTACTGTGGTGAAGTCATAACACCAGCGTTCTGTCCTTTCCTGGCACCTGGCGTGCACATGTGTGCGCACATGTACAGTGGTACCTAGGGTTACAGATGCTTCAGGTTACAGACTCTGGTAACCCAGAAATAGTACCTCGGGTTAAGAACTTTGCTTCAGGATGAGAACAGAAATTGCATGGCGGCGGTGCAGCGGCATCAGGAGGCCCCATTAGCTAAAGTGGTACCTCAGATTAAGAACAGTTTCAGGTTAAGAACGGACCTCCGGAATGAATTAAGTTCTTAACCTGAGGTGCCACTGTACAGTGGTACCTTGGGTTACATATGCTTCAGGTTACATATGCTTCAGGTTACAGACTCCGCTAACCCAGAAATAGTACCTCGGGTTAAGAACTTTACCTCAGGATGAGAACAGAAATTGTGTGGCGGCAGCGGGAGGCCCCATTAGCTAAAGTGGCACCTCAGGTTAAGAACAGTTTCAGGTTAAAAACGGACGTCCAGAACGAATTAAGTTCTTAACTTGAGGCACCCCTGTACTAGGTGGGACCAGGGGCTGGGCATGGAGGGTAAACAAAACCCAACACGCCCAGCCCAACCCTTACCCCTCCTGGGCAGGTGTGGGGCAAGGAGGGTTCACAGGGCTACACTTCCTGCCTGCCCGTGCAGGGGGAAACCCGACCAGTTGACATAGCCCTTGGCGGGCGCATCCCCCCAACATTCAGCAAGGGGGCTGGGGCCGTGGCGGGAAGGCCCAGAGACCCCCAGCAGCAGGCAGGTTAGAGATCCCTGCATGGGGTGCCTGGTTCGTGTCCTCTCAAAATCATGTTCTCGGGGCTACAGCCCCTGGCTCTCCCCACGCTACACCCCTGACTTATGGCATAGACGCAATCTCGCCTATAACAGAAGTGAAACAGAAGTAAAACTTGGATTTTTACAAGTGCCCTGTAATGTTTGTTCCACATTGGTGAAGAGTCAGTCCTTTGGTGGGCAGAGCTTAAACTTTGGAACTCCCTGCCTTTTGGCATTAGGCAGAAGTCATCACTACATTGTTTTGAAAGCTTCTTGAAAAACCTACCAACACATATCTTTCCATTGGCTATATTTGTTTGCTAAAGTTTTACTGGTTTCATAGGTGTTTTAATTCACAAGTGAAAAGGGATTGGTTTCTAAACCACACTGAGAATTGTCATTCCGTGGAGAGAATAGGGTCCTCTAAGAAACCCTTGACAAACTACAGCTCCCAGGATTCTCTGGGGGAAACCACGACGGTTTAAAGTGGTACGATACTGCTTTAAAGGCACAGTGCAGATGGGGAAAGAGACTTGCTTGGCTTGTACTTGCTTGACTGTTTTTTGTTTTTTTCACAGAAACATGGTTCACACATTATGGGACCATGGGTGTCTTTTGCCCTTCAACAGTGGGGGCTGCAAATCCTTGAGCAATTGGGACGAATGTTCACAATTCTTCACAGGCAAAGTTCAAGCAAAAAGTTTAGTTAATTATTAAGCATATTCAGCCGTCATGCATTTCAGTTTTTGCTGAACAGCACTTACTCATTTGCTGCTCAGGCACAGACACATGCACGCAGCGCAAATCCCTTCTGTTTTCTTTCTGTAGAATGTATGGCAACAATTCCCAGAGCTACAATTAAGAGAATAATTTTAACTATCAATCCCTCTTCTGAGGGAACTCTACAAACTGTAGCTCTGTGAGAATGCCAGCACCCTCTTGGCACTTTTAACAAACTATAGTTCACATGATTTTGGGGAAAGCCATGGCTGTTGGTATGATACTGTTTAAAATGTACAGGGCAGATGGGCCTAGCACAGCTAGCCCTCTGGGTCGGTGGAGTGAAATCCTGTGAGGAAAACTTGACGTTGTTGGATCTGTGTAACCCAGAGAAGCAGGACAGCTGAGAAGGAGCATGATAGCAGCACTCTTCAAATCCCCAGAGGGCTGCCACATAAAAAAGGGCAAAGACTGGTACAGTGGTACCTCGGGTTACATACGCTTCAGGTTACAGACTCCGCTAACCCAGAAATAGTACCTCGGGTTAAGAACTTTGCTTCAGGATGAGAACAGAAATCGTGCTTCGGCGGCGCGGCGGCAGCGGGAGGCCCCATTAGCTAAAGTGGTGCTTCAGGTTAAGAACAGTTTCAGGTTAAGAACGGACCTCCGGAACGAATTACCATATTTTTTGCACCATAGGACGCACCGGACAATAGGACGCACCTTGTTTTAGAGGGGGGAGAACAAGAAAAAAAAAATCTCCCCCTCTCTGCCCAGCGCCCCTTCAGCAAAGCGGCAGTAGGCGCTGCGCAGAGAGGGGGAGAATTTTCCTCCTCTTGTTTTCCCGCTCTAAAACAAGGTGCCGTTTAAGGTGCGTTCAGGCGGCTACCTTGGAAGCCTGGAGAGCGAGAGGGGTCGGTTCCTTTCGACCTGCTCTTTGGGGCTGGCGGGGGGAAGCCCACCACCAGCCCCAAAGAGCAGGTCGGGGAGCAGCGGAAAGGCGCAGCAGAGAGGCTGCTGCCTTAGTCGCGCGTCACCTCTCCAGCTGGGAAAGGGTCGCGGGGCTATGGCTTCTTTAGCCCCGCACGCGCTCTCCCAGCTGGAGAGGTGGCGCGTGGCTAAAGAGGCTCCTGCCATAGCCGCATGTCACCTCTCCAGCTGGGAGAGGGTTGCGGGACTATGGCGTCTTCGCTCCATAGGACGCACACACATTTCCCCTTCATTTTTGAAGGGGAAAAAGTGCGTCCTATAGAGCGAAAAATACGGTAAGTACTTAACCCGAGGTACCACTGTACTCCTCTCCCCCAGAGGGACAGAATGGACTTCAGTTACAGGACAACATATTTTGGTTGAACTCAGCGTTAGAAACTCAGGTACCAAATGGCTCCTTAAACCAGGGCTACCGTCACCAAAACAGAACGCCTAATAAAAATGAATATACTCGCAAAGATGCTATTCCTATTTCAGACAGCACCTATAGTTAATGATATTCAAAATTCTAAGGAATGGCAGAAAGATCTATCTTAAGTTTATTTGGCAGGGAAGAAAACCCAGGATAAAGCATAAAATTATAATTGACACCAAAGAGAGAGGTGGTTTTGCCCTCCCTGTGACTTACAATGATACTTTGACGCATCATGTTCATGCTGGTTGAAAGAATGGATCTTACTAAAGAACAGCCACCTGTTAGACCTGGAAGGGCATCTAAAATTTGGACGACATGCGTGCCTGTGGTACAGGAAGGCTAGGATATATAAGAGCTTTTCAAACCACGTAATCACGAAAAATCTCTTTAGGGTATGGGGGGAAATATAAAAACCTATTAGAAAGGAAAACCAGTGGCGTAGCGTGGGGGGTGCAGGGGGGGCCAGCCGCACCGGGCGCAACATCTGGGGGTTAGGGTTAGGGAGCGCAAATCCACCGGTTAGGGGGCACAAATTACTTGCCTTGCCCCGGATGCTGACAACCCACGCTACGCCACTGAGGAAAACACTGATGTGGCTGTTACCAACAGAAGCCCTGGCAAGGGGAAAAGAATAAATAACATACAGACAGACTGGAGTACATATAGAGACCTGCTAATTGTCACTGGGGAGGATTACAAATTGAAAGAGTATGGAGAGATAAAAGATCATGTGACAGATTGCTTATGTTATCAACAGTTGAGTGCAATATTTAAGCTTGATTAAAAAATACGGATTTGCGGAAAAGAATTCACAGATTGAAAAGGCACTATTAGGATCCAGGGTCAAAATATTATCTAAAATGTATAACTTATTAAAAGGGACACAGGTGGTGCTGTGGGTTAAACCACAGAGCTTAGGACTTGCCGATGAGAAGGTCGGCGGTTCGAATCCCTGCGACGGGGTGAGCTCCCGTTGCTTGGTCCCTGCTCCTGCCAACCTAGCAGTTCAAAAGCATGTCAAAGTGCCAGTAGATAAATAGGTACTGCTCTGGCAGGAAGGTAAACGGCGTTTCCGTGCACTGCTCTGGTTCACCAGAAGCGGCTTAGTCATGCTGGCCACATGAACCAGAAGCTGTACGCTGGCTCCCTCGGTCAATAAAGCGAGATGAGCGCCGCAACCCCAGAGTCGGCCACGACTGGACCTAATGGTCAGGAGTCCCTTTACCATCACCTTTTTATAACTTATTACTTGAGTGGGATACGTGGAGGCAGGCTGTGTTTGAGAGAGGGTAGTGCCCCATTTGCTCAATGGTCCAGCCTTCACTGAGGTCCCTTCCAAGTCTATGATTCTTTGCAAAGTTGCCTCCCCTGTCAACACCCTCAAACCATCTGAAAATCTGTATTCCATCTCCCAGTGTAGACAAAGGCAAGATGCTGCAGGTAAGGGGGGGATTTAAAAAGCGTGTAACCTTGTTGAGAATGTTGGAACAAAAAACTTGACAAAACCACGTGTCTTAATTTGCAGGTCCTGTTGAAGCGAAACAAGAAGCGAAGAGATTCAACTCGTTGGCACCCGTAAAATCACACTCACCTTTAAAGGACTCGAACGGCGCACACCGATTTCCCCGCTCCTTGGAGGTCAGGATAAACAGCACTCCCACAATCTATGCACCGACACGTCCCGTAGACTCCAATACTGTGAAAACAAATAAGCTCACGTCTACGGAAGGCAAATCTGCTCACCCTCTTGGGTCGTTTAAGTTCAACCCTACAGTAGGAAGTATCGTGGTTGCGGAGCACATGGACATAAAGTTTAATTGCTCTATCAGTGTTCCTAAATGGCTAATCAACCACGACTCGGTGCTCATTTCCTTGTGGAAGAATGGGAAGGAGCTCGTTGGTGCTGATAGGATAGCCAGCCAGTATTTTCAGTTTGATGACAATGAAGTGACCACCATGATATCTACTTTCAAGTAAGTAACCTCTGTGCAGTTCAAAAGTCCGGTCAGCAGCTGCTTAATATCTTGAAAGTATGGAAAAGCACGAGTTAGAATCATAAAGCCTCAGGAGACTTAGGACATGAGTAGAATGTGTGCGTTTATTAAAAATGCATTTCTGGGTTATTTGTGGGGCATAGGAATTCGTTCATTACAGTGGTACCTTGGGTTACATACACTTCAGGTTACATACGCTTCAGGTTACAGACTCTGCTAACCCAGAAATAGTACCTCGGGTTAAGAACTTTGCTTCAGGATGAGAACAGAAATAGTGCTCTGGCAGCAGCAGGAGGCCCCATTAGCTAAAGTGGTGCTTCAGGTTAAGAACAGTTTCAGGTTAAGAACGGACCTCCAGAACGAATTAAGTATTTAACCCGAGGTACCACTGTATTTTTTTTCAAAATATAGTCTGCCCCCCCACAAGGTCTGAGGGGCAGTGGACCGGCCCCCTGCGAAAAAGGTTTGCTGACCCCTTGTCTACCTGAATTGTAACAAATGCCTGCTTTGATGCAATTTTGGCACTTGCTGAAAACTCTATTTTTCCTGCACCTTCACTGGCCACTTCATGGCCCAGTAAGGACACTAAAACCAACAGATTGAACCCACGTAACCTTAACATGGCCTATTTGTTTGGATGCAAAGGCAGGCTTTTTCACCAGTGTTGTATTTAACCAGGAACTGCATTCCATGGGATGCTGCATCTTAATTGGCATTCCGCTGGCCTCCGAAGATGCACCTGTTTATTCTGATGTCTTTACCATCATCAGTCAATCATTTTATTTGTATGCCACCTTTCTAAAGTTAAAACTGTTTTCAAGGCAGTTTATAACATATAAAAAAATTACATAACTGCAGATATAACAATAGTAGTCATGAAGAATAAACAAAATATCAAATTGAACCAAATAAACCAAATCGAACAACTTCCACATAAATCATCAGATACAAAATAGAGATACTACAAAAATTTCACAGCAACAACCCCCCACCCACAACAAAACTCCCTAAACAACAGCCCCATTCAAGATACTTTTCAGCAGCCTCATATTTTGTAGCTGGAGTCAGTCCGGGCCTTACCCTTCCAGGCCAGGTGGGAAAAGGCTTGCAAAGGAAGGGAGCAGGTCTTCCAGGGCTCACAGCCAAGAGCCTGCTGTTTTTTATTGCTGTGCTATTTTATTGCACATTTTAATCATGGGCAGTTATATTTTAATGTTTCAATTGAGTCATTTTATTGTGTATTTTAATTATGGTATATTTTAATTATCCCATAATTTAACAATCGTGTGCAATTAACTTTTATGTCTTCTTGGCACTCGGTAGTATTAAATAATAATAATACCATCCATTGGTTTCTTATTAACTTACTAGCCATTCTATTTTGAACTGCAATTTTATTGTTCTTTTTTTGGGGGGGGGGAAGGATACACAGTTTTCTTACTGTGTATGAAAGGTGGAATAGAAATGTTTTCTAAATAAAAAAGCACAATTTTAAATCTTTCCCCCACTCTCCCATGCAGTATACCCAATGTCCTACGCTCTGATAATGGTTCCTACACCTGCAAACTGAAAGTCAACAGCGAAGAAATCGTGTCAGATCCTATTTTGGTTCTGTTGGAAGGTATGCTTAGTTTTGAAAGAAAGCACTTGATAATGTAAAACTGTGGGTGAATAGCTAGCTTGGGAGATTTTGTATAACAAATATGAGAGTGACTATTCTAAGAGAACTGGAAGGGGAAAAAATTGACTAAACGCAGAACCAGTCTGGGAAATTGCAGAAAAACCTGGAGGAAGATGCCATTTTCAGGCAATTTCTCCCCATTATCTTCCGGCAAACCCACATGGCGTAGCCTACAAAGGTCAGTAGATCGCCCCGATACTGTGGAGAAGCTTTTTGAGGAGTAAAGGGATCTGCAAGAGGGAGAAGGGGAGAGAAAAGACCCCTTGTATGAACGGTCTTCCGTTTGCAACCCATGTTACGTTCAAAAAGGCAAATGCATATACAGTATTTTATCCATCTGCTTCCAGAACAGAGGGCAGGCATCCTTGTTTCAACTGCACGATCGCCTGGTCAGTTGTTGCCTCCTGGCTTCTCACTTTCCCTATGCCCAGGTAGTCAGGATCATGCTGCAATCCATACCTGGGAGTGTATTTCCTTCTTGAGTAGAAGTGCACAGAGTTGTGCCGTCAGAGGCAGAACCGTGTTTTCTGGACAGTTCCCTCGTGCTTGTGAACTGTAGTGGGGCTTCCTCGAGGAAACCCTCTCTTTAGACCAGGGATAAGGAAGCTGAGACTCTTTCCATGCAGTGGTAAATTTTGAAGTGTTGGGAGCAAATCACAGTGGCTTGCATAGGGGAGTACACAAATTTGGGATGCTCCATTGATCTCAGTGGTGCTTATTTCCGATTCCACGGGGTCGACTTGTCAAACGCTTTAGCAAAAGATACGTCATCAGTTCGCGCTTCTAATTAAAAGCTTTCTTGCAAAAGAAGTGTTACCATTCAAAATGGTAGGGGGCAGGGGGACGCCCATCAAAGAAAAGGAAACTCTAGTTATCTCTCGCTTGGACTACTGCAATGTGCTCTATGTGGGGCTACCTTTGAAGGTGACCCGGAAACTACAACTAATCCAGAATACGGCAGCTAGACTGGTGATTGGGAGCAGCCGCCGAGACCACATAACACCGGTCTTGAAAGACCTACACTGGCTGCCAGTACGTTTCCAAGCACAATTCAAAGTGTTGGTGCTGACCTTTAAAGCCCTAAACGGCCTCGGTCCAGTATACCTGAAGGAGCGTCTCCACCCCCACCATTCAGCCCAGACACTGAGGTCCAGCGCCGAGGGCCTTCTGGCGGTTCCCTCGCTGTGAGAAGCCAAGTTACAGGGAACCAGGCAGAGGGCCTTCTCGGTAGTGGCACCCACCCTGTGGAACGCCCTCCCATCAGATGTCAAAGAGATAAACAACTACCAGACTTTTAGAAGACATCTGAAGGCAGCCCTGTTTAGGGAAGCTTTTAATGTTTAATAGGTTATTGTATTTTAGTGTTCTGTTGGAAGCCGCCCAGAGTGGCTGGGGAAACCCAGCCAGATGGGCGGGGTATAAATAATAAATTATTATTATTATTTGTCTCTTTCTCTCCCTTCCTTTACGGTAAAGCCTCGTTATAACTTTGGTTCACTTGCCAGAGGAGCAAGGAGGGTCTGCCAGTTGCCCTTGGATCTCCGCGGCAGATGACATAATTGCTCTTGCTCTGAAAAAAAACCCAGGATACACACACACACACACCTAGGTTCCAGATTTTAAGTTTGCCATGATGGGATCATCCCTACTGATCTGTGTCATTACAGTTTGCTCTTTGGAGTTTGCACTTGGTCGCTTAAGTCTGCCTAACCATCCTTTCTCTCCTGTTGTCTGGCAGGACTGCCGTATTTCATTAAGCAGCCCCAGGGGCTGAACGTGACCCGGAACACGCCCTTCAACCTCACCTGCCATGCTGTGGGGCCCCCTGAGCCCATTGCGATTCACTGGCATTGGAACAGCAGCCAAATTACCAAGAAAGCTGACATTTCTCCTTCTGTCTTGGCCGTGCCAGGTGAGCTGAACAGTTTTTGAGACAAGTCCCTTTGATGGGCTCTTGTGTCTTTAGTTGGTATGTTGAAGAAGGAATTTCATCAGGTGTTGCTTGCTGTGCATTAAAGATGCAGGAGCTCTCTGGAACCAGATGCCATCCAAATACTTTGGACCACAGCATCCAGCATCCCTGACTGTGGACCATTTTATCTGGGCTTCTGGGAACTGAAGTTTGGGGAAGGCTGTTCTAGAGAGCTATTGCTGGGGGGAAAGGAGGAGCCCTTGTGGCATTTTTCCCCCTTGAGATAGCCACACAATTTCCTTGGTTTAAGGGATTGTTAATAATGGGTGTGGTCCCTTCAAGTGGCTTATCTGGTTCTTACCAAAGCCTTTGAGAAAATCGTTTCAGCATTGCAGAATGTGGTAGGCATTTCCTTTTTTTAAACCATTTTAAAATAGCTTAGCTAATTTTCTCAGTGAAGTCACTTTCAAGGTTTGAGAACTCGAAAAGAGAAAGAAGACGAACTCCAGTTAACAAGGGATTGCCTTAGATTGCAGTGTTTCTTTTGAGCTTTACTTTCTGCTGACCTGAATGAAATCTCGCCACGTTCCATGGCCGCACGTCTTGTTTTCTGAAGCGAGCTGCTGCTTATCTTGCTTGGCTTTCAGCCAAAGGCCTTGCAAACTGCATGCTTGGGAAATCTGAGGTTCTTCAGAAATGTATTAGGAGTTGCAGGAAGAAGGTTGGAAACCTCACATCAGTAACAGCTGTTTGGCAGTCGAAGAAACTGCCTTGGCACAATGGTGAGGGCTCTCCATACTGGAGGTATTAAGCAGGGGCTGAGCAGTCATATTTCAGGGGTGTTGTAGCTGCGCGATTCCTTCATTGACCTGGAGGCTGGACTAGATGACAGCAAGGAACCCAGCTCTAGCTTCCTGTGCTTCTATCAGCCTTGTAAATTAGACTTACCAAAGTTACTAGCCCGCCAAGACACTAGTCTGTGTTTCCATGCTGGTCATTAAGGAGAACGTTATCCAACATGTAAGTGCAAGCTGCTAGCCTCTTAGCAGGCTAATTTAAAAATTGCCTTCTTCCAAGGTGGAGGAGGGATGGGTGGATTAAGAAATGAAATCAATCAGAATTTAAGGCAACGTTAAATTATCTAACTTTGGGTACGTGATTCCAAGTGTGGTATTTTAATCTTCCCATGACTGAGTTGGAATGAGGAGAACCTTCCGCTGAGTTATCCCTGGAGAGATAGAGATTTTTGGCAGGGGGAAAAAGTTGCAGACCTTAAAACATCAGGAAAACTCCTGCTGTTTAAGCTCTGCAAAGTTTTTCTTCTTGGGTTTGTTTTTTTTAAAAAAAAATAAGTAAAAGAAGGAAGTTGTCTTTTTAAAAATCAGGTCACCCCAGCCATCTACAAATAACTCTGTCCACCCACCAGCCAGACTGCAAAGCACTTCCCACAGGAGGAGAAGCCACAAGACAAATTCTGCCAAGCCTTGCTGGTTGTTCAGCTCACATCAGTTTCAGCAAGGGCTTGGATGGAATAAGGCCCCACTAAAAGGGAGGGCAACAACAAGGGTGGATCACATTGTGCCTGCGAAGGACAAGCTGTTCTTTTTACACCCAAGCAAAATAAAAGGGGGGGGGCGGAATCCTTGGTTGTCTCTTCTGCTTTTGGCTTTGTTGCTTCTCAAGAAGTGAATCTTACCTCTGCCCAAAGCCAGAGACTTCCATCTTAGGTGGAACTAGGTTGGCCAGATGGGGGGAAGACCAGGCTTCTGTACCTTTAATAGCTGGCTACCTGGTGAACATCCATCTTCTGCACACAACTATTAAAGGTACAAGAGCCCTGTTCTCTTTTCCATCTGGCCACCTTAGGTAGAGTTTAAAGTAGAATGAATGAACGGAAAAGCAGTGGTTATACAGTGGTATCTCGGGTTACATACGCTTCAGGTTACATACGCTTCAGGTTACAGACTCCGCTAACCCAGAATTAGTACCTCAGGTTAAGAACTTTGCTTCAGGATGAGAACAGAAATAGTGCTCTGGCAGCAGCAGGAGGCCCCATTAGCTAAAGTGGTGCTTCAGGTTAAGAACAGTTTCAGGTTAAGAACAGACCCACGGAACGAATTAAGTACTTAACCCAAGGTACCACTGTAGTAGGGACGCAGGTGGCACTGTGGGTTAAACTACAGAGCCTAGGATTTGCCAATCAGAAGGTCGGCAGTTCAAATCCCCATGACAGAGTGAGCTCCCATTGCTTGGTCCCTGCTCCTGCCAACCTAGCAGTTCGAAAGCACGTCAAAGTGCAAGTAGATAAATAGCTACCGCTCCGGCGGGAAGGTAAACGGCGTTTCCGTGCGCTGCTCTGGTTCGCCAGAAGCGGCTTAGTCATGCTGGCCACATGACCCGGAAGCTGTACGCCGGCTCCCTCGGCCAATAAAGCGAGATGAGCGCCACAACCCCAGAGTTGGTCACAACTGGACCTAATGGTCAGGGGTCCCTTTACCTTTACCTTTTACCACTGTAGTAACAAAAAACTTGTATTGCCCTTTCTACAAGCCCAAGTGTCTAAAAAACACATATTCGAGTGCAGATTGGAAGAATGTCTGACTATAGTCAACTCCTGAGTAAGTGTGTATAGGATAGCCTTACAATACAATCCTATGCAAGTCTACTCAAAAGTAAGTCCCATTGCATTACAGGCAGCTCACTTGGGCAGAGGGGAATCCCCTTTCCTTCTGCCTTCAGAAAACCCAGTCAGCAAGCCCTGGTTTAGGGGTGTAATCCTGAAATGCGAAACCAGTGGCCCTCCAGATATTATTGGACTCCAACCCCCTTCAGACTTAGCCAGCATGGCCAATTGACAAGGAAGATGGCAGTCGTGGTGCCAATAAGGTATGGTAGCCCACAGCCCCTCCCCTGCCTGGTGTAACCTCTGCTTTTGTCCTCTCCTGATGTTTGGGACTCCTGCCAGCTAGTCTATAACATGGATAGGCAAATTAAGGCCCGGGGGCCGGATCTGGCCCAATTGCCTTCTAAATCTGGCCCACAGTCGGTCCATGAATCAGCGTGTTTTTACATGAGTAGAATGTGTATTTTTATTTAAAATGCATCTCTGGGCTATTTGTAGGGCATAGGAATTCGTTCATTCCCCCCCCAAAAAAATATAGTCCAGCCCCCCCACACGGTCTGAGGGACAGTGGACCGGCCCCCTACTAAAAAAATTTGTTGACCCATGGTCTATAACATCTGGAGGCTACCAAGCTGGGGGAGGCTGCTGCTGTAAAAGCAACCGAGCTGGCAGTGTGGTGTAGTGGTTAAGAGCGGTAGTCTTGTAATCTGGTGAACCGGGTTCGCGTCTCTGCTCCTCCACATGCAGCTGCTGGGTGACCTTGGGCTAGTCACACTTCTGTGAAGTCTCTCAGCCCCACTCACCTCACAGAGTGTTTGTTGTGGGGGAGGAAGGGAAAGGAGAATGTTAGCTGCTTTGAGACTCCTTAAAGGGAGTGAAAGGTGGGATATCAAATCCAAACTCTTCTTCCTCTGTTATTCACTGACGGTTTGTCAGACATTCTCCATTTCATGACTTTGTTCTCCGCTTGGCCATATCTACAACAGACAGCACGGGCAGGTTTTTAAATAGCTCCGTCAAAGTGTTCAATCACTTCTTTGGCAAAGGGAAATAATTTTACGAAAAGAAAAGAAAAGAAAATGAGCCAGCCTTTCCCACAGAGAATCTCCCTTGCGGTTAGCAAAGTGCCACACTTGAGATGTTTATCCAAATCGTCACAAACAACACCTGGGAGTCGGGTTTCTTTCTGTGGTCTTGTGTTCAAGAAGGAAGCCGAGTTGGAGGAGAAGTGGTTTCAATGGCTTTTTCTTTCTTCCTCTGTCACATTCCTGTTGGCCACCTTGCTGAGATTCTCGTTTTGTTCCGCCTTACTTTGATTTTATGATTTATTGCCTTGTTTTAATTGGGCTGCAGGTCTGAACGAAACTGCCGTTTTCCACTGCGAAGCTCATAACGTGAAGGGTGTGGCTACATCGACGGAAGCCCGAATCAATATAAAAGGTCAGCCATAAGTATGACATGAGCTTGATTGTTCCCGCTAAAGCCTTGCTGGTGCACGCCTGTAATTCTTGACTGCTTCCAACTTGCTCAGGTTCAGATATTCTGTGATGAGCACAAGGGGAGTGTTGAGAACCTGCCTGTATATCAGTGGGAAGCTACGCAGCCAATTTCTGGACAGCATTTGTTCTGCGTGATTTCTCAACAATTGTCGTTAGCGATGAGGTAGAGCCTGAAAGATGATTCAGTCTGAAATTTGCAGATCTGTCATGATGACCCCCAACATTCAGGTGGAAAATAAGATAAGGTTCTTGCACCTTTTGTGGGAGGCCCAAACACTACCTTAAAATGCCTGCTGGAATAAGTGATTTTTTATTATTGAACAGCATTTTCATGCTAACTTCCCTAAGACACATACTTTTTAAAATCTTTGTTGGAAACCACCCAGAGTGGCTGGGGAAACCCAGCCAGATGAGGGTGGCGTACAAATAGCAAATTATTATTATTATTATTATTATTATTATTATTATTATTATTATTAGCATGCTAATAGAGACATATTTGTATGCTGCATTTGCTTGGGGACTGCCACCACAAAATTTGGAAGAGTGGCCATTTAGAATAGCTGTGTTTCAGTTTGTGCACTGTTTTGGGAAGAGCATTTTAGGGAATTTTGGGTTAAAAGGCAAACAGGTTTGCCCCAAGGGTGGTGTCCTGCAGTGATGAAGGCTCCGGGAATCTCCTAGCAGTGATGGAGCAATGGAGTCTCAGGTCCTTTTGAGTCTTCTGCAGTGGAGTCTTCTAAGTCAGAGGGTACCAGTGCTACATCCTCAGGCCAAGGAAGCATCAGTCCTGAAGGTTTGACTGGTAGCAGGAGTCTGGGGGCTAGTCCTGCATGCCTTTCCTCTTGAGGTTCGGGGTCCTCACCTCCATCACCCAACGGAGAGGAATCCTCGTCCCTGACCCTGCATGTGCTTACAGCCATGTCAAGGCGATGATCTTCGCTGCCTCTGCCCTTGCAATGTTTGGAGAAAAGCTCTAGGTCACAGCTTTCCAAACCTTTCATGTTGGTGACACATTTTTTAGACATGCATCATCTCACGACACAGTAATTCAGTTTTACTAGCAAACCAGAGGTTAAACTAACCCCTTTCCAGCCCCGGGAGGAGCACAGGGAGCGTTTGCACAACACACCTACACACTGCAGCCGACACACTAATGTGTCACAACACACAGTTTGGAAAGATCTGCTCTAGGTCCTATTTGGCTCTCATTGATTTCATTGGAAGCATGATGGGGGTCTGTTGATTTGGGATGGGCCTGAATATCAAATAGATTGATTTAAATTCATATGTTTTATCTGTTATGATTGGCCCCAATTTACTTTGGGCAGAAGTGAATCCTCTTGTCCCTGATTGACACACATTGTAGGGGACTTTATGTAGTGGGAGAGATTTTTTTTTTTTAAGATCCTGGGATAAATGCTCAAGTTTGTTAAGGTATTCCATTTAGCAGCAGCCTAATGTAAAAATAAAAATCCCCTTTCTTTTCCTTTGTTTGCTCTCCAGGGATCTTCCTAGATTTAGGACTCAGAAAGAACACTGTTTACTTCTAAATAAGGCAAATTATTATTTTGGGTCCTGAACAGAGATCATACTTAGCTCTGCTTTGCTATGTCTCTTGCAATGTGTTCCAAAAATAGTTCATAATTCTGTATTTCCTCAAATGGTCAACTAATAGTTATTCCATTATTTCTTTCCAACCAGTTCCATGCGCCATAAAACAGATTTTGAAATTGCGTTATTTTTTCCCCATGGAACCAAAGGCACAGATCCTTATGGATTATCATCATTTTTACAAGGGATTCTCTCAAACCCACATTTATAGGTTGATTGTTTTGTGATTGGTTGTTTTTGTTGTCATCGTATTTAAAACCATAAATATCTGTAAATTGGATCAGTGGTTTTGTGGTATTTTCAAGCACCAGATCTTTGATTTTTTACTGTATGTAAACTTTAATTTGATGCTGGCTTTTTTGGGGTGGGGAACCTTGAGAAGAACCACACAAATCTGTATTTATCCTAATAGATCTGACTATTACCCAGATTTAACAGCAAAAAGCAAGCAATAGGTCTGTGTATGCACACAATATTTTTCTCTCTTTCTTTCTCTCTCTCTGACTCTCTTTTCTCCCTGTCAGAGTAGTGGTGACTCAGGGGAAGGGGGAGAGAAGCGATTGGGGTAGGGGGTTGTTGCCCAAAACACTCTCTCAAGACTCTAAATGTGTTCAAGGTTGGTGATCCCTGAATAAACTGGTTGCCAAGCCTTTTTTAAAAAACCAACAACACTCTTGTTTGCTCGAGATGGATTGGCTTTTGGCTTGGATAACACTGTTTCTATTATTTTTCTAAAATTACTTGTGTTCCTAGCTTGCTCTGGGAGCTAACAGCAACTTAAAAATAAAACTGTATAACTCAAAATTCATTAAAACCAGACTGTGACGATGTGTAGATGTATAGTCAGGAGCAATGTGTGTTTGTGGGAGCAGATGTTCCTGCACTGTCCCTTCAGTGCCTTGTCTGGAACACTCATACAGAAGAGACTGACACTTATTTAAAGTCCTTTATGGGATCTTCACCCATTTTTCTTAACGGTGCTTTGAAGCTGCAAAATCAGACATGGGGAACCAGTTGTGGCTGAACTAAAACTCTCATTATCCCTGATCTTTAGCCATGCTGACTGACACGGGTGGGCACTGACGTCCACCCTCTGGAGGGCCACAGCTTTCTCATACCTGAGCTAGAGTGTTGCGCTTTGACTCAGGAGACCTGGGTTCAAATCCCTGCAGGCATAAGCACTGAAGAAGATCCCTGCAGGATCAGGCCACTGACCTATCTAGTCCAGCATCTTGTTCTCACAGTGACCTGAATGCAATAGCACTCTCCTTTCTGCAATGGTTGTGAGTAAAAAAGTGTGGGGTGTGTGCTTGGCAGGCCGGGATTGGGGGGGGGGGCGGATCACGTAAACTTACCCTGAGCATCTTGGAAGAAGGGAGAGGAACATATATATACCTGAAGGTATCATATTATACCTGAATGAACGTCTCCATCCCCATCGTTCTGCCTGGACACTGAGGTCCAGCGCAGAGGGCCTTCTGGTGAAATGGGCACAAGATGTTGGTCATGACATTATGTTTGCTGACTGGGAACAGTTATGGACCACCGGTTTGAAATTCACAGCATGTACTGCTTTGAAAGAAAATATTATGAAAATGATTTACAGGTGGTACATGACTCCAGTCAAGCTTGCTAAGATCTATCATTTGCCCAACAACAAATGTTGGAAATGTAAGGAAGCTGAAGGAACCTTCTATCACCTTTGGTGGACCTGCCCAAAAATTAAGGCCTACTGGGAAATGATCTATAATGAAATTAAGAAAGTCCTTAAATGGACGTTTTCAAAGAAACCAGAGGCTTTTCTTCTGGGCATGGTGGGCCAATTGGTACCGAAGAAGGATAAGACTTTCTTTATGTATGCTACCACGGCAGCAAGAATTCTTTTAGCAAAGTATTGGAAGATGCAAGAACTACCCACTCTGGAGGAATGGCAGATGAAGGTGATCGAATATATGGGATTGGCAGAGATGACCGGCAGAATCCGTGACCAGAGGAAGGAGGCGGTGGAGGAAGATTGGAGAAAATTTAAAGTATACCTTAAGAACTATTGTAAAATATTGGACGGTTAAGATGTCGAGAGGCTAGAAACAAAGAACTACAGCTGTAAATCGTAAATTAAAGGGGGAAACTTAATGAGAATATACAGAGAAATTGACTGAAGGGTTGCTGACACATTATAAAATAATGATGCAGAGAAGGGGAGGTATGGGGAAGTCACGTTTTATGTATTTGTTTGTGATTTGTTTGTTTTTCCTATACCCTTGTTCCCTGTTTTCTTTGTTTTGCAAAAATAATAAAAAATTATTACAAAAAAAAAACAGAGGGCCTTCTGGTGGTTCCCTCACTGCGAGAAGCCAAGTTACAGGGAACCAGGCAGAGGGCCTTCTCTGTAGTGGCACCTGCCCTGTGGAACGCCCTCCCACCAGATGTCAAAGAGAAAAACAACTACCAGACTTTTAGAAGACATCTGAAGGCAGCCCTGTTCAGGGAATCTTTTAATGTTTAACAGACCACTGTATTTTAATACTTTGTTGGAAGCCACCCAGAGTGGCAGGGGAAACCCAGCCAGATGGGCGGGGTATAAATAATAAATTATTATTATTTTATTATTATTACTAAATGTCTTTTTTGGCTGCCATCCTAAGCACACTCCCAGACTCTTAAACCCCACGGAATAGAGTGGAACTTGATTTTGAGTAAACCGGCATATAGGATAGCGGGCACTGTCTGGTCATAATTTGGCAAGTGGATGGCTTGGCCGTTTTTATTTCTGCCCCCTCCCCAAAGCTTAAAATGGAGCAATTCTGATGGTTTTGCATGGTGTCCAGAAGGCCTGGCAATGGTGTGTGTGTGTGTGTGTGTGTGTGTGTGTGTGTGTGTTGTGCTGGCTGCCATATTCAAGCCCTATTGCTGATGATCTTGCTCTTTCTAATGCAGGAATCCCTTTCCCTCCTCTTGAGGTGCAAGTGAGGAGCAGAACAGCTCACACGATAGCAGTGTCCTGGATCCCAGGCTTTGATGGCTATTCGCCTTTGAGCCGCTGCAGAGTTCAGGTATGCCTTTATGCGTTCTTCAGCATTTGTGTGGTTGCTTTTACCTGATGTTTCATATGGTACTTCCAGCGCCGTCATATATACAAATCTCCTCAGAAGTAAGTCCTGTTGAGGCTTTCTCCCAAGCAAGTGAGCATAAGGTTGCAGTCATCGGTACTTCCCTGTCCTCTGTTGCAAGGCTGCAGAATATGGGGGGATGTGGCAATTCTTCTGGGTGCACTGCTGCAAATCAGGATTTCCCTGCGTGTCTTAGTTTGCCTTCCTGCAAAGGGAAGCTTGAAAACAGAACTAGTGTTATGCAGAAGGGAAATACAGTGGTACCTCACAAGACGAATGCCTCGCAAGACAAAAAATGCGCAAGATGAAAGAGTTTTCCGTTTTTTGAGTCGTTCCGCAAGACGAATTTCCCTATGGGCTTGCTTCGCAAGACGAAACGTCTTGCGAGTTCTTGCAAGTTTGTTTCCTTTTTCTTAAAGCC
Organism: Podarcis gaigeae; assembly: GCF_964106915.1. Lineage (NCBI taxonomy): Eukaryota > Metazoa > Chordata > Lepidosauria > Squamata > Lacertidae > Podarcis > Podarcis gaigeae. The sequence goes on along the minus strand of NC_139680.1, from coordinate 104,544,593 downwards.
GCTAAGCCGTTAATAGCTGCTAAGCCGCTAATAGCCGCTAAGCTGCTAATAGCCGTGCCTCGCAAGACGAAAAACCGCAAGACGAAGAGACTCGCGGAAAGGATTAATTTCGTCTTGCGAGGCACCACTGTATATCTAGACCTGCGATGGTCACCAACCATTTGGACCTTGATGTGGTTTGTTCTTTCGGCCTGTTCTTCGTGCTCATCTTTTGGCTGGACAGGAAATGATACTTTGCATTTTTTAGCATTAAGTATGATTTTTACTGTTTGGGTTATTTTATTTTATTGTATTTTTTTTTTGTAAGTCGCTTTGAGGCTCTTTTTAAAGCAATGAATAAAATTGAGAATAAAGAATCAGCTGCTTCTCCTCTGTTAACCTGGGTTCCTGGAAGCTAGGCTTGGCTAAAGGAAGAATAAGCAAAGGGTGAATGGAAAGAAAAAGAGAGAGTCGCCTTCCTCATTGCTCGGAGTAATATGCGCAACTGGCATTTTCAGTTCTTCTTAAAGAGAATTCTGGGTGGCACATGTAGGAGGAACTCCGATCAGAGTTCATAAGTGAGTCATCTGAGCTACCGAGGTCCAAGTGGCTGTTGTCGATTTTATGAGTTCAGGGTACAAAAGCCTGGCGTCAACTCCTTCAGTGTCTGCCTGCAAGAAATTAAACAGCAAGCGTCTGGTGATGATTGGCTCAGTCATGCAGGTGAAATGTCAACACAGCTCCCTTTGAGTTCATTGATTTACTTACATTCGTAGTCCGCCCTTTCCGTCAGGCTTGAGGGGGGGAACAAGAGCAGAAGACCCCAGTGCAACAGAATGAAACCTTGCTGTCTCACAAGTCATTTGCAGACCTAACCCAAAGCATTGAGGGCCAGGCCAAACAGGTAGACCTCAAAATACTCCTGAAATGTGCTCAGAGGGGCAAGTTTCAGGTGCAAAGGGGTTCTATATCTGGGACAGGCACAAGCAATGCCTCTCTCTTGCCCTTGCTCTCAGGAGCTGATACGTAAGCTTTTTGCAAACATCCATTACAGGTGTAACTGACCGCACAGTGGAAAGAAACAAGGTGCCACTTGCTAGCTCTAGGCATCCTTTGTGTCAGAGTCTATGTGCACACACCCAAAGGCTGCCTATGCACAAACTGCCCTGGTCAACAGTATGGGTCGGGATTGTATAGTTACTGGTGCCAGATTTTGGGAGGCCTTGAGCAAGAGGCTCTCACTGAGCCCCCCCCCCATCTCCAAGCAGGCACAGCTATAAGATGATGGTAGTTTGCAAACGGAAGAACCCAGGTTCAGTTGCATCCCTGGGAGAGAAACCTGTCTAACACTCTGGAGAGCTGCTGCCAGTCTGTGTAGGCAGTACTGAGCTAAATGGTCTAACCTGGTGTCAGACAGCTGCCTATTTTTTTATGATACTGTACAGAGAACACTTTGGATCTCCTTTCCCCAGGAGATCAGATGAGGTCCCTTCTTTTTAATGCTTTTCCTGGAAGCAGAAACCTTTTCGTTTGCCAAGTTGTTGAACGTGCTAGCTTAATGTGTGCGGGGTGTCTGTGTGTTTTCCTGTTGCTGTTCTTAAATGTTTAACTCTGGGTTTTATGGCGATGAGTTTAGGTTTTATTGCATGTCGCCTTGAGTGCCCTCTGGCTGGGATGGTGGCTGGAGAAAAAAACAACAAGGTTGGATCCTGCCCCTCCTGTGAATTCTGCCTTAACTATTTCAACTTTCAAAGATCTTGTTGTACTGGCAAAACGCTCTGCAGTTTTTAAAATGGCCAGAAGTTATCAAGCGAGGCACCGTCCGCTTAAGCATTTGACACATTTCACAGTAACGCTGAACGCAATTTATCTCGCTTCCCTTCGGTCACGCCGTGTCAAATGAACAGAACTGTGTGGATGTTGGAGCGCAGCCAAATAGTTTTGGTATCTAAGCGGTTGGCGTTTGGGGTTTCTCAGAAGCCACCGGCTTCACAATAACAGTTTGTGCATCCTAAATTCCTGGGGGGAGGGTATTTGTGGGCTGCCATCCTCCACATGGTTCAACAACTTGCATCCCGTTGATTTCTGGGGGGTGGAGGCAGCCTGTATATTAGGGCTGCAGCCCCTAATGTAGCTGTTGAATGCTGAAGCAGGGGGCGTTTCCTTGTTTATTTTGCCTTGAGCAGTGGCGTAGCGTGGGGGTGCAGGGGGGGCTGGCCGCACCGGGCGCAATATCTGGGAGTTAGGGTTAGGGGGCGCAAATCCACCGGTTAGGGGGCACAAATTACTTGCCTTGCCCCGGGTGCTGACAACCCACGCTATGCCACTGGCCTGGAGAAATGGGATACGAGGAACAACACTCTTGCCATCCAGCGTTTATGACCTTGAAAACACAAGGATGCTTCAGTTATTTTGTTGCTGCCATTTCAACCCATGCTTCCCCCAATAAAAGAGCACCTTCAGTGCAGAAGGTTTTCCCCATATCCTCACAATGACCCTGCAAAGTAGGTTAGGCTGAAAGCAGATAACCGGCCAACTTTGCAGCTGGACAAGGATTGTGAACTAAGTCTCCCTGCTCCGTTTAACATTCTGCTCTTTACATTATGCTGCTGGTAGCAATCCACATCCCATGGAAGGTGCTAACAAAACACCTATGCATGTTCTGAGTGGTCGGGAGGACTGATCGGACTGATCAGGAGTGGTCGGACTGATTTGCTGCTGGAGATGGGGAAAAGGGTGTTTCAAAAGCATGCTAGCGATTGCCAGAAAAGCAACAGGATTCTCCGGTTTAAGGCAATAAGCTACAGAGCCACAACTTCATTAGTGTCCAGCTGCACATTTATACACAAACTCAAGTAACTGCATCCTAACAGTATCTGTTAGGATCTGAAGAAGTGTGCATGCACACGAAAGCATATACAAGAACAAACCTAGTTGGTCTCTAAGGTGCTATTGGACATTTTTTATACAGTGGTACCTCTGGTTATGTACTTAATTTATTCCGGAGGTCCGTTCTTAACCTGAAACTGTTCGTAACCTGAAGCATCACTTTAGCTAATGGGGTCTCCTGCTGCTGCTGCACCGCCGCTGCATGATTTCTGTTCTCATCCTCAAGCAAAGTTCTTAACCTGAGGTAGTATTACTGGGTTAGCGGAGTCTGTAACCTGAAGCGTATGTAGCCGGGGGAACATATTTCGACTGCATCCCAACAGCGCTGTTTTATTCTTTTCTAGGAGAACAGCAGCAAGGTGGCAGGATACCTGGTTCCCTTGATTCTTTCCTCACCACTATCGTTTCTGGCAGAAAACATTTTTTGGAAAACAGAAAAATGGGGCAAGGCTGTAACTCAAGAGAAGGGCACGTGGGATGGTATTCAGCTCAGTTTTACTCTTGAGTAGTCCCATTGAAATTAGTGGACCTAATAGACTCGTGTTCATTAATTTCAACGGGTCTACTCTGAGTACAACTTAGTTGAATACCACCTGTGCTTTGCAAGCAGGCAGTTCCTGCTTCAGTTTCTGGCATCTCCTGGCAGGACTGGGAAGGGACTGTGGCCGTGACCCTGGAGAGCTGCTGCCAGTCAGTGTTGACAATATTAGCTCAATGGACCAAGTAGATCCCTATGTAAAGGGATGGAGAAAGCATCATTTTCCATTCTTCCCTGTATTTGTCACATGCACCGCCGCTTCCATTCTGCTGCAGTCCGCCTTCTGCCACAAACTATGCTGCCCGATGTTGGTGAAATTATGCAACCCACTTAATTTCGTTGTTCCACTCCATTCATTTAAATGCAAAGGAAACTCGATGCAAATGGCAGGGGGCTAAAATTCAATGGTGTATTGTTTGCAGACCAAAAGCAACAGCAAGAGTAAATATTCGCTGGGTTGATTTCCATTCTGGACATTGGATGAATAAGTGATTTCTGCTCCCGTTTCCGTCAGAATCTGCCAGCATCCCTAGGTTCTGTGCAGAACAGAGAAAAATCCCAGGCAGAGATCCGTTGCAGAGCCACAAGATCTCATGGATTAGTGACCGAGCAACACCTTCTGAAACTGCCACGATTGGCTAAAACAGGTCACAAGGACTCTTGGCTGGAAGCCACAAGCCCATTGCTCCCTGTTCTTTCCATGGCTGGTTGTAGACCAATGGAAAGCCCCAGGATGCAGGCGGAAACCCAACGTCCGGGGCAATGCAGGGGTGCAGAGTCACATCCGCACAGCAGGCCGCCCTTTGTGATCATGCTCCGCTTTTAAATAATTGTTTCATTCAGCTGAGGAAGTGCCCTTACATGCAGATAACTGGGCAACATCAGGATTTCCTCTAGCTGGGTCTTGTTCCTAAGAAAGGTCAGGGCATTTTCCCCCCATATCTCATTTTGCACAGATGTATTCCTTCTAGTGCCGAAACATAAAAGCATCTGTGAGCCTGGTTATTGCGTTTCCTATGTGATATTTCCACGTATCAGCTTAAGCAGCACCAGTTGCCTTCTGGAAACTCTAATAAGCTGCTTTTGTGAGTTGCGGTGGGTGGATCAGGAACAGGGTGATGATGCCTTTCCTTTCTCGATGTTGTCACGTCAATGGTATTTGATGCTGCATTCCTGCTGAAACTCCGGAAATAGGTTGGAAAATAATAATATTTTTAAAGAAACCCTATGACTTAATATTCTGTAACTGGCCACTTTACAGATACTGTAATAAAGGAACAGAATTTCTGAATTCGAGAGCATTCAGAATCCCCAAGGCAAGACCGCTTTTGGAGCTCTTAGCATTTGATACTCACAAAACCAGGCAAGAATTACTATGGTGTTGATGTTTTTAAAAGGCGGCCTGGACCAAATGGCCTCAGACACCTTTGGGAACACAAGAGACAGTAAGGTGATGGCAAATGAAATACACCAAAAACAGGAACAGCTGGTTTTGATTACACTTGTGTATTTGCCTGCCAGAGCATCTGGTAGCATCAAGGGCTGCTTAATTTTCGTTTTCTGTCTGGTGGTGTGCAGCACTGAAGTGAATGCTGCCAGAGATGAGACTAGATTTGAGCAATACAGGCAGGGAGAATGAGACTGGGTTTTGCAAAAAGAAAAATAAAGATAAATGTGCCGCGTACAATGTAAAGGTAAAGGGACCCCTGACCATTAGGTCCAGTCGTGGCCGACTCTGGGGTTGTGGCGCTCATCTCGCTTTATTGGCCGAGGGAGCCGGCGTACACCTTCCGGGTCATGAGGTCAGCATGATTAAGCCACTTCTGGCGAAACAGAGCAGCGCACAGAAACACCGTTTACCTTCCTGCTGGAGCAGTACCTATTTATCTACTTGCACTTTGACATGCTTTTGAACTGCTAGGTTGGCAGGAGCTGGGACCGAGCAACAGGAGCTCACCCCATCACGGGGATTCATGAGTAACGCATGGAGAAAATTTGGTTTGACCCCAAATGTGTTTCTGAAGCTTGTGTTAGGCCTTGAATCCTCTCTTCCTCTCGCCTTGGGCACTTCCTGTAACTCTGTGGGAAGGAAAGTTTCCCCATGTGCTCAGCCCAGAGCCATTCCTTGCCGTTCAACATGCTTATTTTCTGTGGCGATAGGGCGGGCTTGCCACTTCTCTTCTTGCAAATTACACAGGACTGCTGGCAGATAATTGTGCCTGTAGCTTTGGAACTCCTTGCTGAATCATCTTTGCCTTAACCATTTTTGTTCTTCATTTCAGGTGACGGATGCTTTTGCACCAAGCAATGCCTCTGTGTTGGTTTTCAACACTTCTGTGCCCCCTCATCTGTACCGTATTCAGAATCTGGGGGCCGTGAAGGATTATAACATCCGTGTTTCTTGTATGAACGAAGTAGGCTGGTCTGCCTTCAGCCCGTGGATAACTGCCAATACAACAGAAGGAGGTAAGTAAAACAAACTATTTCAGGGTTATCAAAGTCTGTAACCTGAAGCGTCTGTAACCCGAGGTACCACTGTACTGTCAATTAGGATAGCGGCTGCTGCATGGGAATGTAGCTGTGCGAATGTTGTGGGCGCCTATTGGACAGCGCCAGTGACATCACTGATGATGAGCAACGCACCCACCCACCCTGCTCTCGTATCTGTGCCATTTTCTTAGCAAATGGGTATTCACTTTCTGTGCCACTCAAACAGTGCATGTAGCCCTTTAAAAAAAATTAAGAGTGGAAGACACTAGCAAGCCCTACATACCCTGTGCCTATCTTGTGATCTACATACATTTGTTTTTGTCTTGTTCTTTGAATGCTGTATGCTCCCACCCCAAGAATTCTGCAGCGTGCATCTTCCCAAAGTCAACAAAATGGGGAAATGACCAGCCTTCTGTTTTTCCACTGTGTGTTTTTCAGCTCCCTCTGCTCCGCCTGGGAATGTCACGCTCTCCGTCAATGAGTCCAGCTCTTCTGTGATCGTCACGTGGATAAAGCCTCCCTCTGCACAGATGAACGGTGAACTTCAAGGCTACAGCATCTCTCATGTGTGGCAGAATTCAGAGGTGTTTGTAAGTATTGAAACAATGCCTTCATTCACATGTCACCCTAAACAATGGTTAATGATAGCCAAGGTTTTTAGACCAACAGGAAACCTTGGTTTGCCAAGCATATTTGAATTGTATTTTAAAAACCATAGAGAAGCAGTAACGCTGGGCCCAATGATCAACTATGGTTTATAAACTATGGGTTAGTGTTACATGCAAACCAGGCCAGTGAACAACCCAGGTTCCTATTGACCAGAGCTTTTAAAGTTATTTTGAACACTGATTAAGGGAAATGCAGGTACTGATGTATCGCACAAATAAAACTAAGGCAGAGTGGTGAATTTGCTCAGGGAAAGGGGTGTTCCCTCTGCAAATGGCCCCAGATATTTAGCAGCAGTTAAGAGATTGAGGTGGCAGTCCTACACTCCCTTATCTCATGGTTAGTCCTGCTGAACTCAGTAAGAATGTATTTCTAAGTAGACGTGCACAGGATTGCACCGTGAGGCTCTTAAATCTGCACTGCTCCAGACTTGGCATTCATCCTATATCCCTGGCTTTATGAATGAGTGAAGAAGATTTGGCCCTAAAATCTGGCCCTAAAAGACCCTGAGATCTAATACTTTGAAGCCTTTTGTGTTTGCTTATGAGAGCATTGCAAAAAGCCTGTTGAACTTCGAGACCTTGTCGAGTGGGGAGTCTTACTCACAGCAAGCCTCACTCATCCCTCCCAGCCTCTGAGCAGGTAGAGAACGGCAGTGAAGTCCCCAATTTTATCTGAAATGTGTCGGCCTACATCAGAAAAATTGTGGCATCACATAGCTACAAGTCCCATGAGGAAGAGAAAAAGAAAACAAGAAGTTTATACTTGTGATAGAAGCATGATCCAAAACAGATCCTGATTCCTAGTTTAGGTTTCCACTGAGTTGATTTTATTTATATTAGATTGGCTTTTTGAGTCCAAAGTTTGAGGTATTGAAAAGAAACTGCACCACGGCTCACCAAAATCCTATGCATGCTTATGCTGAAGTAAGTACTGCTGTGTTCATTGGGGCTTGCGCTCATGTCAGTGTGCAAATGTTTTCGTTGTTTTCAAATCTCCCATGGAAGGGGGGAATGTGATTCATGCTTGTTTTCTGTACGACTTGAGTTTTCTGTTCCCTTTTTAATGTTTTTGGGATCTGGAAATCAAAGGGCTCAAACCCACTGAAATCAGCAAAGTGATAATATGGTCTTGTGACTAGTCTAGGGTGGAGACGCAAACTCATCAACTTGTCTTAACTAAAGGTCACTTCCTTCACCCTCAGAGAAGGAAGGCATAAATCTAAGCATCTTCCCTCTCTAGAAAAACGCTGGATGCCAAAACTTTTAATATCTAGGCAGTTCACATTCTGCATGTGCCTGCAGCTTCTGAGATGTAATAAAACACACTCCATTGTTTGCTCTTGAACATTCCTGAGTACGACAGAAAATCATTTGTTAGGCTGTAAGTTCTTAATGAAGCCCTTTCAAAAGACAAGTGGCTTCTAGGAACAGGACGGATTTATTATGCAGCAGAAGTTGCTTAGGCAAGAGTTTAATACGCTTGTAAGATGGTGCAAGGGATGCGGGTGGCGCTGTGGGTTAAACCATAGAGCCTAGGGCTTGCCGATCAGAAGGTTGGCGGTTCGAATCCCCACAATGGGGTGAGCTAGCAGTTCGAAAGCACATCAAAATGCAAGGAGATAAAGTGCAAGTAAGCTCTGGGGTTGCGGCGCTCATCTCGCTTTATTGGCTGAGGGAGCCGGCGTACAGCTTCTGGGTCATGTGGCCAGCATGACTAAGCCGCTTCTGGCGAACCAAAGCAGCACACGGAAACGCCATTTACCTTCCTGCTGGAGTGGTACCTATTTATCTACTTGCACTTTGACGTGCTTTCAAACTGCTAGGTTGGCAGGAGCAGGGACCGAGCAACGGGAGTTCACACCATCGCGGGGATTCGAACCACCGACAGAGCCAGTAGCTTAGGGCCTCATCAAACCTAAATCTGGCCCTGCTCCAGATAAACCACGAGCTGTAAACCAAGAACAAACATTGGCTATATAAAGGGGTACATAAACAGATTTGACTTGTGACCCTTCATCACCACCCTTTGCTCCATGTTAACCAGTATCCAATTTCTCCTTTGTTAAAGCGTCCCCATTTTGGGGTGGTGTGTGTGCCAGTCGGTCTATTAACGATCAGCTGAGAGCCTTAATCGTTTCATAATTTTGCCTAGTTCCTGTTTACACAGACTTTTGATACAGCCTTATTCAGTTGAAGCTGTACTACCGTAACAGCTTCAACTGTAACACATTGCCCTACCGTAACACATTGCCCTACAAAGACACTGAGCATTACATGCCAGCCTGCCAGCTGGACTGTGAGTCACAGAAGAAGTTATTTTTTGTGTGTTTTGGTTTTCAGTAGTGGTTTCAGCAGGAAGCAGGACCTGTCGTTCTTTCAGCTGTTCAGCTGACTCACTAGATGTCCAGGAAATAACAGGGAATTTACGGGAAAGGGAATCTCTTGTTTCAAATATGCTAGCATTCTTGGAGGGATATCTGGCTTGGATGCCGCTGCGTCACTTAAGCTTATTAAAACAATTTGCTTTGCTCCTGCGTAAAGGTGCTTTAGCTGTAAGTGCCCAAATGCCCATTTCGTCTCTGGAGGAATTCTAGCTACAAGCATGGCATCTAAGATCAAAAATGGCACCTTGCATGTCTGCTGCATTCCCATGTACACAAACAAATATCACAAGTGTTAAGAGAATGCCTAGTTGTCAGAATTAATATTTTCGTTAATGGCAGTACTGCTTTAAACACAGGTAATTTACAGACCATTAGTAAACACTCAAGAATATCTTAAGGTTGCAGTCCTGTGCATGTTTACTTAGAAATAAGTCTCATTATTGTTAATTGGGCTTATTCTCAAGCAAGTGGACATAATGTTGCACTCTGATGTTCTGTCTCAAATATTCATGGGCAAACATGTGAGATGAGGTTGGCTTTGGGTTCCCAAGATTCCTGAAGCCCAGTTATTTTGCCTGTTCTCTGTTCCTTGTATAGCAACTGGTTTTGCCCCATTTATTTATCTTCAAAGTGGCACTTTTTATGTGTTTAATTATATTTATTGATCCTTGTCCAAAGACATACAAAAGTTCATATCCAATACAAAGTATTTTTTCACAATACACTGAAATAAAAGAGATGTTTCATCTTAAAAGGAACGGAGGTGGAAAGAAGAAGAAAAGAGTAAAAAGGGGGGGGGGAGGAGGAAGGAAGAACGAAAGAAGAGAGAGATGGAAAAAAAGAATAAAGAAAGATAAAAAGACTCCCGGTTCTTTGCCCTGCAGCTAAATATCATATTCACTCATTAACTTCCAACCACTCTATCTTCCGTAAACCAATATTTTTTCAGTCTTCAAATCCAGATATTCATTCTCTCGTTCACACAAAAAATCCATAAAAGGTTTACAATCCTTAATCAAGGTCAATAATGGTTTTTCTCTAATTAAACACATTAACTTTGTGGTTTAAGTGGTGCTTCTTGCTGGGAACATTCCTGTGGCTTTGCAAATTCAGAAAGGAGTGGGAAAAGGCTGAGCACAGAGAGAAAGCAATGAATTTTACAAACCGTTCCCATCCTCGGCTTTCTGATAGCACTCCAGTTTGGGGAGTTTTTTGTTCGTCGGTACCCCCCTCTTGATTATTTGGCTCTTGCCTGTAAGGAGGACAGGTTTGCAATGACAGGGCTTGATGGTCCACAGCTGGAAGCTTATAGAACTGGGTAAAATTTATGCTGAATTTTGACTCTGGCAGTAAGAGCGTTTACAAAGAAATGCTGGCCAGAGCTACCACCCCGTACTTGGAGTGCTATCTTCACGGAAACTGTGGCTCTCCATGAATCAATAGCTGTCTCTTGACATGAGCGCTGCCTGTTTATGTTCAGCAAACAAGCATGAAATCTGATCTGGAAATCTGTTGGATGGGGATAAATGTTGGCTTTTCAGCTAATTATCTAGTCTAATGGGAGGAAATGGGTCTACGAAGGGGAAAGTCTTTCCCCATTAATTCCTCTGCGTTTTAAAGAACCTCTCCCCCCCCCCTTGCAGCAGAATCTCTCTTCGCGTACCGGTAAAGATTCCAGTGCCGTTCACATTCCAATCGTGGCCATCAATGCAACCTGCATGGTGCGAGTCGCTGCCATTACAAATGGCGGAGTGGGGCCATTCAGTGATCCAGTGGCAGTTTTTATTCCAGGAAATGGTAAGTTGGACTAATGTAGCGCGATAATGAGCTAAGGGACACTTGCAGCCTGGCTGTTTCTTCAGGTGGAATCCAGTGGCCAACCTAGATGGATTTAAAAAGAGGATTGGGCGAATGAACAAAGCATAAGGCTATTAGCCACAATAGCTGTTCTCTGCCTCCACAGTCAGAGGCAGTGATGCTTCTGAATGTCCGTTGCTGGGTACCACAGGTGGGGAGAGTTTTCTTGTGCTCACAGGTTGGCCACTGTGAGACCAGGATGCTAGCCTAGACGGGCCATTGGTCTGATCCAGCAAGCTCATCTTTATGTTCTTATCATAATCTGGCAAATTCAAGGCTGTGCAATAAAAGTTTATTTGGAGCTGTTGCGCAACACACATGCTTGCCACCCCCAAATCAGACTTTTTGCAATAAGAAAAGTGTTGGAGAAATGCAGTGGAAGGCGGGAGACAACTTTGTTGTTGTTAAAAAAAATTACAATTTTCAAGTTTATACATTTCACTAATTTTATACATTTCCTTAATTTTACAATCATTTTGACATTTCAAAACTTGACTTCCTTCCCCCTCTTTCTGCAGTTCCTTTTTTATATCTTCTGCATATCCAAATTAACCTAATTTGCTCATTTATCCATCTTCTTTAAATATATACTCTTATAAAACTGCAGGTTATCACAATAATCCTGCCAATGTTTTTATCAGTTTACAGTTTACCTGTAAACATTCAATAAACCATTTCCATTCTTTTATAAAAAGTTTGTTATCTTGATTTCTTATTCTTCTGGTAAGTTTCACCGTTTCTGCATATTCCATAAGTTTTTGTATCCATTCTTCCTTTGCTGGGACTTCTGCTTCTTTCCTTTTTGGGGCAATTAACATTCTTGCCACTGTGGCGTGAGATAGCTTTTGAATGACATAATGTTCCTCTGCATCCTTGCAAACAAATCAGGGTGCATGCCGTGTAAATACTCTATGATTTTGTGTTTGAACTGAGAGATCGATATTGCAATATAAGTAAAGGTAAAGGGACCCCTGACCATTAGGTCCAGTCGTGGCCGACTCTGGCTCATTCGCTCTACTGCCTGAGGGAGCCGGCGTACAGCTTCTGGGTCATGTGGCCAGCCATGACTAAGCCACTTCTGGCAAACCAGAGCAGCGCATGGAAACGCCGTTTACCTTCCCGCCGGAGTGGTACCTATTTATCTACTTGCACTTTGATGTTCTTTCGAACTGCTAGGTTGGCAGGAGCAGGGACCAAGCAACAGGAGCTCACCCCATCGCGGGGATTTGAACCACTGACCTTCTGATCAGCAGGTCCTAGGCTCTGTGGTTTTACCCACAGCGCCACCCGCGTCCCTGTATTGCAATATAGTTGCATCTTGAACCTTCAGTAGGGGCCAGTTTGGAACAGGCAAATCTAGTGAAGCCATCCACCTGCACCTACTCTGAACATATTTGTAATCGTCTTGTGACTCTCCCTCATAAGAAGCTGCCCAGGTCCCCAAACTGTCGTCTTCTTCTTCTTTGGCGATCACTCGTAGCCGAGTAAGGTTGTCTTCCATAAACACGGTCTTAACAGTGAGTCTGTAAGTGACTGTGGAGGCCAATTCTGGATCCACACGTCCTTCCACAGTGGGGACATAGGTTTGCAGATGGGCGTTGATAATGGTGAGGGTTTGCCAAGCATGCCTTCCTCTTAGCACGTTTCTCCCTTGCGTCCTGAGTTCGAGTGTCTTCAAAGCCCATCACACCTTTGGTAAAGGCTGTTCTCCAACTGGAGCGCTCGCAGGCCAGTGTTTCCCAGTTGTCGGTGCTTATACAATCTTTTTAAAGATTTGCCTTGAGTCTTTGAACCTCTTTTGTTTACCACTGGCATTACACTTTCCATTTTAAAGTTGGGAATAGAGTAGTTCCTTTGCGAGACGATAATCAGGCATCCGCACAACATGACCAGTCCATCAAAGTTGATGTTGAAGAATCATCGCTGTAACACTCCCCAGGTCCCCAAACTGTATGAAGATCTCCACCCCCTTTTCTCTGTAACGCGTCTTATTGTCTTAGGTTTCGTATCTACTGCCTCTTCTTCAACTCCAGCATCAAGAAGCACACATTCACTGACGATAGTCCTCGGGTTTATATGTGGAGTTGTCGTCGTCGGGTTAATCCTGTATGCGTCTGTGATTATCAGGAAAAAGTTAACAGAAGAGACCAAGTTTGGGTAAGTACACACACAAAAAGACAAAATTCTAATCATTTTAAGCTTGGGAGCTGGTTTCTAGGGGCCCATTCACCCCTTTAGCCGAAATTCATTGACTGGGCGATGCAAAAATTCACTGGGTTTCAGGAGGAATCTGCCATAAAGCTGGCATTAACGTCCACCTTTAATGTTGAGCAAGAAAACCTCCATGCATCTAGGATAGTCACGATCCTCTGTGATGAAAGCTACCTTCTAAAGTCTATATTAAGCAGGATAATTGAATAGAGGTCAGTGTGGTTGGCTAGTTAAGTGTTGAACTCCCAGGCTCAGCCCAAGACTTAAGTAAGTTAGGCTGAAATGGTATGCATGTTTGCATGTCAGTAAGAGCCATTGAGCACAGTGGGGCTTACTTCTGAGTAAAACTACAGAGATCTGTAGGACTGACTCCCCAGCAAGAATGCACAGGATGGCAGCCTTAAGCATCCGTTTAATTTCCTCCTGCTGAAACAAAATTGGATTTAAATAAACTGGATTTTAGCTCCATGATGCCCCAGTGAGTAGTAAGAAAGGACACAGAGCCCAAATTCATGTAATGAGCAGATTTGGATAATAGAGGCTCTGTAACCTTTTTGTGAAGCATGATTCAGTTCAGCATGTGATTGTGAACAGTTTTCTGACTGCTAAAGGTTTTAATTGTCTTGGATATTTTTGCAAAAAAATTATAATAACACACAGTCAAGTTTCTCTGAACTTAAGGCCACTCTAATCTGCAACCTCTGCCTTAGGTCCCCTTTTGGTCATTCTAAAATTGGGAGGAATCAGGAATCAGAGGAATTGGGAGGAATCACAGGAATCAGATTTATTTTAGGGGGCAGCCCTCTAGAAATAGAACAGGTTGTGCTTTGCAACTGTGAATCCTGTTTACAACACACACCTCTTCTGATCCTTAGTCACTTTTAACATGGGAGGCTGTTGTTTTATCCAAGGATTGTTTTCTTGCATCAACAAAGGCCCATTGTAATCCTAGATCACAAAACTCCTTCCCTTGTGACCTTATACAACCAAGTTCCAAACAGATCAGCTCTTGCCCTTTTCTCGTAAGACCTTTTGAAATGAGCAGCTGTTCTGAGTGGGCCAGAGAGAGAGAGAGAAGTATATTCCTAATGTGCCTCTGAAAACCGGGCTGTGGCGAAGCCTTGATGCAGAATAATAATGCCCTAATTGGTGATTGTGTACATGTTTCTGCACATCTGTTCAAGAAGGACAAGGTGTGTTTCCCACCCCCACAAACCTACACAGATCTAACTTATAAAAGATTGAACCCTGGAGAATCACAGCTGTGAACAAGTCGCTGTGACATTTGTTTAAAGGAATGTGGAACTTTTCTCAGGCAGAAAAAAATGGTTTTTCATTCTTATCTGGGCAACATGCACACTCTGTCCTCTCTAGGCATTGCCAGTGTTTAGGACCCGTTCCAGAAGTATATGAAGCAGGGCTGGTGGGGGTGTATGGCTATTAAAAGAGATGGAGAGGCGAACTTCTTACAGGAGCAATGTGACAGCTGCCGCCACCTCCCTCTGCTTTCCAAGGCTTTAAGGCATTTTCTCCTTGCCAGCTCTCTGGCAAAAAATGTCTTTAGACAGCAGAGTGTACGGAGGTCAGGTCACTCCCTTCCCCATGCACTCCTTTAGTGTAGAAAGCTACCCTCCCACCAACTCTTCCTATCCATATATTTAATAAACAGATACACATCTGGTCTGCCCTTTAGCAAGTTATACTGGTAGTGCAGTGGCAAATTCAGAAGGGCAGTGTCGCTTCATGACAGACCCTTCTAAGACAACAGTATAACCCTACAATTATGCAATAATAATATTTAGAGATGCATTGCAACTCCACACACTGCCCTTCACGCGGGCAAACGATTTGGCGCTCCAATGTCTTCTTTCGGCACAACGTGAGTTCTGTTTTCCTTGAGGTTTGACTGCACACAACAGAACGTGCACATCATTCTGTATAAACTGGAGCACCTTATGTTTTCGGTGTCCCTAAATGCTTCGCTTTGGAGCATACAGAGTAACTCTTCCTTGGTGTTCTCCCTTCTCCAGAATGACCCTAAGAGCCACTCCTCAATGGCTGACTCCCCTCCTTTTACTTTCCTCCTTTCACTCTAAGTGAGAAGGCTTCTTAGCAGTGGGTAAAAAGTCTCCCTTTCCCTGCTGACTGGGTGGCTCTAAGTTGCTGGAGACAGGGAGGTTGCTGGGACCCCGCTGCAGAAATATTAACAGGGCTTCAATTCCTCAGACGCCTCTGAGCTACACAAGCTTTCAGTAAAGACACTTGTTGAGTTTAGCTTTAAAGTAAACTTATTGCCTTCTTTGCAAAACTCCCAACAGCTTAGTACACTTGGGTGATGCTATTCCAAGTTGCTCAGTTCCCAAGCTCCATCACATCACCAAAACCACAGCTTTTTGGAGGGCACTATGGGTGATTTGAGCTTGGATATTGTGAAATGTTGGTCTTTTGTGTTCTGTTGTGCTGATCTGGGGTATTAGAGGAAGTAAGGAAACTGAAATTTTGCATTGGCTGGGTACATTGATGGCACAGATGACTCTCTTAGTTTTGTTTAGATGGAAACTTCCCTCTTGGGGTGAATGTTGTTGTTGTTGTTGTTGTTGTTGTAAATGTCTCTTGCAGCCTTCCTCCCAAAGGTGCACAGAGTAACAAAGAGCAAAGCAGTAAAACAATATAATTTGAAATAAAATATAAACATATTTCAAAGACTAAAAGCTCTAAACATTTAAAAACAATAAGAATAGTCACTTGGGAGGTGAGGGGCAGGATTTCAGAAAAAGGTAAACCTTTTATTGTGTGCTTTGTCCCTCTTCTATGATTCTTACTCCTTTTCTTTATTTCTTTTTCTATGCATGTTAATTGCTTTCAGGTTAATTGCTTTGGCCTTTCCAGCTCAGAAGGTCTTGGTTTCTCTTTGAGAAGCTTGGAACTGCGAGCCAGGAAGGGAAAACACAACAGTGTACGGAAGCGAAAGTTTATAGGGTTTTACATTGTTATTCATAAGAGCGTGGTTATAGGAATAGGAAATGAATAATCCACATAGCTTTCCCCCCCTGCCCCAAAATAGCTGAGTGACTCAGCATTCTTTCATAGTCAAGTTTAATTCAGGTCTATTTGAGATAAAGTAATGGAACCGAGTGTATCGGTCAATCCATTCAAAGGAAAAACATGAGAATAGTGACGTTTCCTATTGTTTTTAATTCATTGTGAGCCCAACACCTGTCGGTGACGACCCCTGGGCCTCGTTCTGCAGCTGTGAATCCCGTGCTTTCCAGAAAATCCAGGCTGAGGGGAATACTGTTACGGCGCCATGACAATGTTGTGCTATCTGTCTACCCACCCGCTCTTAGGTATGCCTTCAGCAGTGATGAGTCAGAACTGGCTGTAAATTACAGAGCAAAGAAGTCCTATGGCCGCAGAGCTGTTGAACTGACACGTAAGTTTTAGATGTGTCACTACAGCTGCTTAATGTTTTGTTTCTTTATTTTTTAAAAAAAACAATACAGTGGTACCTCGGTTTACATACACGTCAGGTTACATAAGCTTCAGGTTACAGACTCCGCTAACCCAGAAATATTACCTCGGGTTAAGAACTTTGCTTGAGGATGAGAACAGAAATTGTGCTCTGGTGGCGCGGCGGCAGGAGGAGGCCCCATTAGCTAAAGTGGTGCTTCAGGTTAAGAACAGTTTCAGGTTAAGAACGGACCTCCGGAACGCATTAAGTACTTAACCCGAGGTACCACTGTAATGCATTTGGTGGATCAAAATGATTTATCTGAGGCCGCCGTCTGGGTGCCCCCCCCAAGGTATAGGCACAGAGGGTGGCAATGATAGACAGGGACTTTTCAGTGGTGGCTCCTCACTTGTGGAGGACCCCTAGAGAGATCCCCTCCCACCAGCACCATCATTAGTTTCCTTTTGTTGTCAGGTAAAACGTATGTCTTTACCCAGGCGTTTGGCGGTTGATGGTGCTTATTGATGGAGATATACATTGCTGCTGCCTGCCTTATGGGTGTTTTGTATGGATTTTATCTACGTTATGCTAGATGCTCTTAAAGTTTTGTAAGTCACTTGCTGATACTCTTCTTTTCCTTTTTTTGGTAAGGAAGCGAAAATCCCCCTTCAAGGATCTAGATTATTCTAGATCAGTCACTAGATTATTCACCCCTGCTCTGAAGTAGAATAGTCAAGGAAAAGCTGTTCTACGTAACTTTGCAGCTTGGTGTTGAGCAAGCTAAAGTTAAAGCAGGGGTCAGCAAACTTTTTCAGCAGGGGGCCAGTCCACTGTCCCTCAGACCTTGTGGGGAGCCGGACTATATTTTTTTTTGGGGGGGGGGGTGGTGAACGAATTCCTATGCCCCACAAATAACCCAGAGATGCATTTTAAATAAAAGGACACATTCTACTCATGTAAAAACACGCTGATTCCCGGACCGTCCGTTGGCTGGATTTAGGAGGTGATTGGGCCGGATCCGGGCCCCGGGCCTTAGTTTGCCTACCCATGAGTTAAAGCATAGAAGAGGCCACCCGCTTCCTTGGGTGCCAGTAGGTGTCCTCTGGTTGTCTTAGGCTTTAGAATAAAAATGCATGCCATCTTGTTTTCCCCAACTCATCAGAAGGCCTCTCTTGCAGTGGGGAGCCTTGGTGTGAGCGAAGAGCTACAGGAGAAACTCCAGGATGTTGTGATTGTTAGGACCAACCTGGCTCTGGGGAAGATCTTGGGAGAAGGTAAGAATGGCAAACCCTAAGTGAGTCCTTCTGCTCTCCAGACTGGCAGGAGAAAACTCCTGCTTGCCCTCTGCTGGGCAAGGTGAAATCTAGCTCCCTTAACATCTACAAGACCAGACTTGCTCCCTGGGAAAACATCAAAGGGTTGAAGCACACTTAACTTACAGGAAAGGCTATTAATAATAATAATAATAATAATAATAATAATAATAATAATAATAATAATAAATTAATTATCATTATCTTCATTTCATTATTTCATTTCATTTCATTATTTCTTTTTTTTTAAAAAAAGTTTTTATTTGTACTTTTCAAGTTTATACATTTCAGTAGTTTTACAATCCATTTAATATTTCAAAGTTTGACATCCTTCTTTCCTCCTCTTTCTGCGGTTCCTTAAATTTATTTTTTAATATCTTCCGCATATCCAAATTCATTTAATCTCCTCATTTAATTATCTACTTTAAATATATACTGTTGTGAAACTGCAGGTTATTACAATAATCCTGCCAATGTTTTTTATCTGTTTGCAATTTATCTGTAAATTTTCAATAAACCATTTCCATTCTTTCATTAAAAGTTTGTTATCTTGATTTCTTATTCTTCCGGTAGGTTTCTGCATATTTCTGCCATTTCTGCATATTCCATAAGTTTTTGTTTCCATTCTTCCTTTGCTGGGACTTCTGCTTCTTTCCACTTTTTTCATTTTTTTTCATTTCTGTACCGCTTTATATTTTTAATTTTAAAATCTCAAAGCGGTGTGCAACGTATACTTAAAACTTCAAATAAAACCATCCAGAATGAAACATTACTTAAGAGAGCCCAATAAAGCTAATGACTGATTTCTAAGTGCTGGACAGATATAAATGCAAGGTGTTTTTTCCCCTTCTTCATTTAGGGGAGTTTGGATCAGTCATGGAAGGGAATCTCAGCAATCCTGATGGAACTACCCAGAAAGTAGCTGTGAAAACTATGAAGTGTAAGTACCAGCTGATCTGGTAGGCCTAGAGCTGTTTTGGTTTTTTTATAAGAAACATTCAGATGCCCCTAGGTGTGTTGCAAGCAGGGCTGGATTTAGGTTTGATGAGGTCCTAAGCTACTGAAGGTAATGGGGCCCTTTATATGTCCAGCTGTCCTTTGTCAACAAGAAATTGTTGCTGTTTTCTGTGTTGAATATGTTGTTGTTGTTGTTGTTTAGTCATTTAGTCGTGTCCAACTCTTTGTGAACTCATGGACCAGAGCACGCCAGGCGCTCCTGTCTTCCACTGCCTCCCGCAGTTTAGTCAGACTCATGTTTGTAGCCTCGAGAACACCGTCCACCCATCTCGTCCTCTGTCGTTCCCTTCTCCTTGTGCCTTCCATCTTTCCCAACATTAGGGTCTTTTCCAGGGAGTCTTCTCTTCTCATGAGGTGGCCAAAGTATTGTAGCCTCAGCTTCAGGATCTGGATAGGTTTGATCTTCTTGCAGTCCATGGGACTCTCAAGAGTCTCCTCCAGCACCATAATTCAAAAGCATCAATTCTTCGGCGATCAAATTTATGGGCCTAATAGGTATCTAAAGCCATTTGCACATAACAAAATATGTATTTTATCAAAGTAATTGTTGAACTGAAATACAATTAAGAAGAAGTATATTAATAGTGAAATACAGGCAGGGCCTATTACTTACATCACAGGAGCCTACACAACACAAAACACTGTTGCTGTATGTAGGTTTTATTTTATTTGTTTTTTATCTTATATTTTGGGAATGTACATCCAGGTTTTTTTCCTTTAATTTTTTTTGGGGGGCCCAAGAGAGTGGAGCCCTAAGCTATAGCTTGTTTAGCTTATACATAAATCTGGCAACGGTTGCGAGGGAGTTTTTACAATACTGTGGAGCTCCTCTACAAAAGAAAATGATAGAAAATCCTTCTAGATTTAGAAGTCCAGCAAGTACTTCTTGGCCTACATATCTCAGCACAGAAGACATAACACTGGGTAAAATTATTACAAGCCGTAATCTAAAAGCAAAGTTTTCTTCTCTGTGTGCGTGTTCCCAAGACGTGTAAAGTTACAGCGCAGAAAATGCGTTAGGAAAAGCTGCTTGGATAGAAAAGAGATGAAGCTGAAATGGAGGCCAGAGCACAAAGGACATTGTCTTTGTTCCCCAACATCCCAGAAACCTTTTCCTGCACACACGGATTGGTTCCTTTTAAACCTCCCCCTTGCTCACAACTAAACTGTATTGGTACACAGAAGGTGATGAGATGAACACTTGGCAGAAACAGTTTTCCATTGTTCTTAGGGCGTCTTGTGAAGGTCACTCACAGCTGCGAACAAATTGTGTATCTTTTCCACCCTGGTACATGGTTTCAGCTTGACTAAAGCCTTGCCAAGCCTTCTGTTCCCATGTTCCAGCATGGGATACAGGCAGACAAAAACATTTCTGCCTTTAGGACAGGCCATTGGACCTGCTTAAACTGTGAACCAGAGTTCTCTTGATGAAAGTTTGCTTCCCTCCCAACCCCTCAATTCCTGGTGTGATTGCCTCCATCAAATACACATACATGCCCTCAAAAATGAGCTCTGCTTTGAGAATGGGGGCTCAGAGAGTTACTAGAAAACTGGGCTTTTCCTGCCCTAGAGTTTTTGGAACAATGGGGATGGCTAGGGCTGAGGGCAAATCTCTCTTCCATTCTGATACTTCCTCCAAATCAATTGTCCTCATTCCCCCAAAAGAAGGAGAGTTGGAACCTGAGGTAGTCACACATTTCTGGTTTTGGGAATCCAAAATCATAGAATAAATTTGCAACAGAATCTGATTATATTGGTGTTATCTTAAATATATATATAATCCTGTAAGGATCAAAGTTAGAGTTTTGCTGCTTGGGAGATCTTGATCCCTATTTAGCCACAGAGTGAAAGGGTTGCTTTCTGAACACAGAAAATCTATCTTGAAATATTCAGCTAAACTATCTAGTTGTGCCAAAAAAATGTTGCTTAGGTAACAACTCTGGTCTGGATATATGGTGACCTTTCAATAAACTCAAAGTGTGTGTGAGGGGGAGTCTGTTTTGTAATTTCCAGCCAGGAAGCCTCTTCCTTTCATAGTTAAACTGGCAAATGCTGGAAAAAAATGTATATATTAGGGCAATGCCTTGCTTTTGCCCTCTGTTGTTCACTGTGAAATCCTTTGGCCATATAAAATAAATTTAACGGACTAACTGCCACAGGCAAAGGAATATTTACATTTAAAAAAAATGGGGAAGGGGGTATTACCCTTTGTAATAAGCATTTCCCCCCTTTTCTTGCCATTTTTCAGTGGACAGTTTTTCCCAGCGAGAAATCGAAGAGTTCCTCAGAGAAGCAGCTTGCATGAAAGACTTCGATCATCCAAATGTCATCAAACTTCTGGGTGGGTCAACCAACAAGTGGCAGTTGTCAGGGACAAGATTTTATTCGTAGCATAAGGCCGGGGTGTGGGTGGGTTTCACTGTCTCTGCGGAGGCCTAAGTAGTGGCTATTTTGTCTGATAAATCAGGGTTGGGGAACATCTAGCCTGCAAACCAATCTGGCTGGGGTGAGGAGGGATGCTCAGTTTGGTCCACCGGGCCGTTTTCCCTGAACCATGCTCAGGATTTAATCTCCGCTCATAATATGATGAGCAGAGATTAAAGCCCCTTGCCTTCTCCCTTAAGCAGGTGGAGACCAGGAGATTTGAAGCGGAGCCCTCCACTCCCCATTTTTTTGAGATAGATGCCTTGGGATCCTTGGGATGAAATTCTGCTGGACCAATCCCCCATTCAAGTTTTCCAGCAGACATTTGTTGAATGAAAGCGCTGTGCTGATTTTATTTCCATCCCTTCTAGGTGTGTGTATAGAACCAAGTTCTCAGCACGTCCCCAAACCCATGGTGATTCTCCCGTTCATGAAATATGGAGATTTGCATAGCTTCCTCCTTCGCTCAAGGCTTGGAATGGGTCCACAGGTAATCAATTATTTGGGAGAGAATTGCCTTGTTGGTAGGACAGAAGACTGGGAGTCTGTCTAGAAATGTGATAATAGCTTGTATTGCTCATAGAATCACAGAACCGTAGAGTTGGAAGGAATAATAATATGTAATAATAATAATTTATTATTTATACCCTGCCCATCTGGCTGGGTTTCCCCAGCCACTCTGGGCGGCTTTCAACAGAATATTAAAATACAACAATCTGTTAAACATTAAAAGCTTCCCTAAACAGGGCTGCCTTCAGATGTGTTTTAAAAGTCTGGTAGTTGTTTTTCTCTTTGACACCTGGTGGGAGGGCGTTCCACAGGGCGGGTGCCACTACCGAGAAGGCCCTCTGCCTGGTTCCCTGTAACTTGGCTTCTCACAGTGAGGAAACTGCCAGAAGGCCCTTGGCACTGGACCTCAGTGTCTGGGCAGAACAATGGGGGTGGAGACGCTCCTTCGGGTATACTGGACCGAGGCCATTTAGGGCTTTAAAGGTCAGCACCAACACTTTGGATTGTGCTCAGAAACGTACTGGGAGCCAGTGTAGGAACTCCAAAGGTCATCTAGTGTAACCCCCTGCAATTCAGGAATCTCAACTAAAGCATCCATGACAGATGGCCATCCAGCCTCCGCTTAAAAACCTCCAAGGAAGGAGAGTCCAGCCACCTCCCGAGCAAAGGTTGTACTGCTTGTATTGCGAGAGAGAGCAAAACCCCTGCTTCCTCCTCCTAAGAAATGAGGAGGTCCTCATCTGGCAACACTGCCCAGTGTAGGAAAACATTTAGAGGCTTGATCTGAATCCTGCTATGCCATTTCAGTGTATTTTTAGTATTGCTTTCCTGCAGCTGAGAAAACAAAACAAAAGGCATGCTGTGCCACGCAGAAAGCAAAACTGTTTTAAGGAGGAAAAAAAAATACAAGTTGTCTGTGGTTCCAGGTGGGGGTGAACAAATGAAGATCTTTAAGAGATATGCAGTGCAAACCTATGTAATAATAATAATAATAATAATAATAATAATAATAATAATAATAATTTTTATTTATACTCCACCCTCCCCAGCCAAGGCTGGGCTCAGGGCAGCTAACAAGCAATAATAAAAACAAGTTGAATGAATACAACTTAAAAACAAGATTAAAATATTGAAACATTAAAATATTAAAATGCAGCCTCATCACAGGAGGAGAAAGGAAAAAGAAAAAAGAAAGAGGGTGAGAGAATCAAATTGGCTCCAAGCCAAAGGCCAGGCAGAACAACTGTGTCTTACAGGCCCTGCGGAAAGAAATCAGATCCTGCAGGGCCCTGGTCTCATGAGGGAGAGCGTTCCACCGAGCCGGAGCCAGTGTTGAAAAGGCCCTGGCTCTGGTTGAAGCTAATCTAACTTCCTTAGGGCCCTGGACCTCTAGAGTGTTGCCATTTATGGACCTTGAGGCATACCGGGAGAGGCGGTCCCGTAGGTACGAGGATCCTAGGCCGTGAAGGGCTTTAAAGGCCAAAACTTTAAAGTTCCACTGTGTTCTGTGCAGCTTATCTCCAGGAAAGTTTCCGCAGGCTGCTATTCTGAATCCCGTTAGCCACCTGCCCGTAGTCACCAGCACAGGAGCTTAAGGCACAGCCACACAAGAATAACATCTCCTATAAAGCAATCTTCCCCATCCTTGGGTCCCCGGATATTGTTGGACTACAACTCCCATCATCCCTGACCATTAGCCATGCTGACTTAAGGACGATGGCTGTTGTAGTCCAACAATATCTGGGGCCCTAAGGGTGGAGAAGGCTTTATCAAGGGCTCCATCAAAGGTTCAGCGGCCAAATTCAATAACTGGAGGGATACCGTTTGGCAAGAGAGGTTCATGGAAGCATCAGTGTGGGGGACAGTGGAGGATAAAGGTAGACTGGCCCATGAACCTCTTCTCACCTCTCACAATTGCGTTGGATGGATAAAGGGATGTTCCACTCTGGAACTTTAAGCGAACAGGTACTTTCGCCAGGCAGAATGAGTATTCAGATCAGTTTGCTTTGTCCCTTGGTTTGGAACTGGCTGGGACTTCATTCTTGTTGTGTGCATCTGCTGAGCTACTGATTCCTGACCTTTGAGTGTTGCCTACTTATGTCGCACTTGGCGAGATATAAAGGCCACAATCTTGCCAGACAGAAGGAAATCTGATGTCTGTTCAAAACCCCACTGATGCTAAAGTCCAGTTGCAAGAAATATGACAGCTTTCTGGAGGATTGTTCCTGTAAGTGACCAGGCTGTGTTCTTCCTTGTTAGTGTCAAAAACGGATGGACTCTTATCCTTGTACTGGAACAGTAGAGAAAGGCTTTAATTGTTCTGGAGACAAGGACTCTGGAAGAGATGGCTGTCCTACGTTTTGTGGAGAAAGCAGTTCCGTTGTTTTCACAAAGGAGTCCTATTGAAACAGGACAACGCACTGAAGGGCCTTTCAGTGGAAAGCAAATCGTCACAATAGCCGACGATGCTCTTTTTTGTGATAAACGAATAGCTTAATTTGATTTCTCACATTTATTTCACTAAAGCAAATATGGGGGGGGGGGGAAGGAACCCTGCTATAAACAAATGATGATTCTGTCCAGCGGCTGTAAACAAAGGAGTTGTTCATAACTAAGCGTATGAATCTGCGTGAGCTGCAAACAAGTGGAAAATTAAATGATGTCTTTGCATGTAATTGGGAATAGTCAAAGAGAGCTTTATCCTGCCTGCCGTTGTGCTGGAATGGAAAATGGGGGCCACATTTCTCCCTCTTCTAAAAGGAGCAGGATGAATTTCATTTTATCATTTACTAGAGCCCAGCTCTGAAGGAGCACGTACGTTCACTAAAGGGTCAGTGAGGAGCTGGCTGAGATACAGTGTGGTGTAGCGGTTAGAGCATCAAACTAAGACCTGGGGGAGGAGGGTTCTAGTCCCTGCTCAGCCTCAAAGCTCACCAGCTGACCTTGGCTGGTCACTGTTCCTCAGCTTAACCTCACAGGGTTGTTGTGAAAATAAAAAGGGGACACTAAGAACCATGTACGCCACCTCGAGCACCTTGGAGAAAAGGTGGAATATAAATGGAATATATAGATAAGTACCTGATAGATTGATAGGTAAGGAATTAAGAAAATTCATGCTAGCCAGGGCTGATAGAAATTGGAATCCAGGAACATTTGGAGGGGCACCCTTGTCCTAGGAAATGCTTAGGGAAATGTGTTTTGGTTGCTCTTGAATGGGTTTTCTTTTATCCTTGTAAACAACCTTAAATCTTTGATTAAAAATGGAGGTTTGTTAATTTTCATTACAGTGGTACCTCTGGATGCGAACAGGATCTGTTCCGGAGCCCCGTTCGCATCCTGAAGTGAACGCAACCCGCGTCTGCGCGGGTCGCGATCCGCTGTTTCCGCGCATGCGCGTTATGTCATTTTGAGCGTCTGCGCATGCGCGAGCGGTGAAATCCGGAAGTAACGCGCTCCGTTACTTCCGGGTCGCTGCGGAGCGCAACCCAAAAATGCTTAACCTGAAGCTACTTCAACCCGAGGTATGACTGTGTTGTTGTTGTTGTTGCTGCTTGTTAACAATACGTTGAATTCATTACGATTTTTCATCTCTCCTCCTCTTTCCCAGTATGTACCACTGCA
Organism: Podarcis gaigeae; assembly: GCF_964106915.1. Classification (NCBI taxonomy): domain Eukaryota; kingdom Metazoa; phylum Chordata; class Lepidosauria; order Squamata; family Lacertidae; genus Podarcis; species Podarcis gaigeae. Next base: position 104,519,241 of record NC_139680.1, on the reverse strand, counting down.
GACCTTGTTGAAGTTTATGATCCATATTGCTCTAGGAATGGAATACCTCAGCAACAGGCATTTCCTCCACAGAGACCTGGCTGCTCGAAACTGCATGTGAGTTTCTACGTTCCTTCCTTCGACTCTTAATAAAACAGTCCAGCTTCAGTCTTCTTTCTGGGTTTTGCCGCTCCAGAAAGAGGAATGAAAAGTGCATGTTAATCTTGCTGTGAATCTGCAAGTTTGAGTAAAAGTCAAGCAGAAACTACTTTATTTCTGAATTTTGGAACATCTTTTTAGGAGCAGATTCAGAATAATCATGCTGGAACTTCAGTCTGCAGTTGCGGGGAGCGTTCAGATTTGAATGCTCTATCGGAGGCAAAAAGGCTCCCTGCATTTAGAAAACTTGCACATTAAAGAGGAATCCTTCTCCCAAGTTTGCAAATTTTCTGTGGCCTGGCCTAGATTAACCAGTTACAGAGCCCAGATCTGAGAATCTGGGTTGCCACCGAACTGGTGAAAAGTGATGGTGGGAAGTGGTCTCCGCTTCCTAAACTATTTCCATTCAAGCTGGTCATGTGACTTTAAGAACTGGTGCCAGAGTTTGCTTGTTTTCCTCTCCTTTCTGTATCCCTGTTTGCTTTGGTGTAATTTATTTTAGACTGTAAGCCTGCAGGCATGGACTGTCTCTGATCTTATGCAAGCCTCTCTCAGAGCCTTTTTGGCTGAACTGCAAGGAAGAAATCCTTCAAATAAAAGAATATGCCCAAAATGTGCCAGAATCTGGATCAGGTCTAGCCCAGGTTTTCCTAGCTTTTCAGACTGCTGCCTAGCAATTCGTTGAGCGATAAAAGATCCTAGCAGGCCTCACCCAACAATTGCAGCTTGTTTGGGGCTTAAAAGGGGGGGAAAAACTTTTATTTTCTGCAGCTCCTGGATCCAGAACAGGCATAGGCAAACTCGGCCCTCCAGATGTTTTGGGACTACAACTCCCATCATCCCTGACCACTGGTCCTGTTAGCTAGGGATGATGGGAGTTGTAGTCCCAAAACATCTGGAGGGCCAAGTTTGCCTGTGCCTGATCCAGAACATATTTATCTGTGGACCTGTGCAATTTATTTTATTTTGTTTTCTCCAATTTGTAGATAGCCTTTGACTGTGTAAATGTGATCTCAGGGTGGTTTTCGTTGATGCACAAAATGCAATCGTACATAAAATATAAATTAAGAACATACCAATTAAAAAAGGCAAACAATGGAGCAACAGCATGAGAATAATAAATGGGTAGATTGATGGGAATCGTGGCAGGAGACCTCCCATCAGTGCAAATTATTATTTTGGAAGTGTTTGTGAGTCATTTAAAAGGTGCATCCAAGCTATAAAATTAAAGGCCTAATTTAACCCTCAAGGGCTTTCCCAGGGGTTGTGGTTTTGTGAGAATGCTGGGAACTGTCTTATTAGAAATCCCTAATCCCTTAATAGATCTTCATTTTCCCAGGGGTTCCTTGTGGGAAGGACCACATGGGTTTCAAAGCTACATCGTTGCCATGCCTTTTGTCTTTTCCAGAAGCCTGCACATAATATTACATATTTCAGTTGCCTTTGTCCTTTTCACATGAATCTGTATTAATGCTACTTCATATTAATCAATGGGCAGGTTACGGGACGACATGACCGTGTGTGTGGCAGACTTTGGCTTATCCAAGAAGATTTACAGCGGCGATTATTACCGGCAGGGGCGCATCGCAAAGATGCCTGTGAAATGGATTGCGATAGAAAGTCTTGCCGACCGCGTCTACACGACAAAAAGCGACGTGGTACGTAATGGGAGGAACATTCAGTTTGGTTTGCATTTTAATGCACACCGATGTAATTCAGGCTTCCTGAAACATTCTGCAAAATGGAACACAGCGGTTCTTTGAAAGCTTCCCTTGTCTGAATTTTGCAATGCACGTCTCCACTCCTGTCACCCAAAGAAAGTATATATCAGGGGAATGTATGCATAAAAATGAATATATTGGTGGAAATAATATACACAAGTGTGGTTTATTTGGAGCAATTAGTTCCCAAAAGTGTATACAGTGGACGCTCGGGTTGCGAACATGATCCGTGCAGGAGGCATGTTCACAACCCATAGCGTTCGCAACCCACAGCGCCACTTCTGCGCACGCGCAGGTTGCGATTAGGCGCTTCTGCGCATGTGCAAAGCGCAGTTTAGTGTTTTTGCGCATGCGTGAGCGCCAAAACCTGAAAGTAACCCATTCCGGTACTTCCGGGTTCAGCACAGTGCGCAACCCAAAAACACACAAACAGAAGTATCTGTAACCCGAGGTATGACTGTAATAGGATAAATGCACCCTGAAATTCGCAAACTGGTGCGGAAAATGTAGCAAACTGAATACTATATGAGATTGGGGGAAACGAGAAATTCATGCAACATCTATCCATTCATTTGAACCGAAAAAGTAGCCCTTATATACTTGTGTCCATTTTGACGCTTGCCTGTGCACCTAGTTCTGATGCAGCAGAAGTGCATCTGATGAAGTTGACAATAATAAATAATAATAATAAATTTTATTTGTATCCCGCTCTCCCCAGCCAAAGCCAGGCTCAGAGCGGCTAACATCATATAAATAAGACAATATGCATAATACAATATGCAAATAAAACAACATTCAACATTCATTAAAATAATATAGAATAATATTAAATATCAGCATTTCAAAATTAAACAGAAATCCACTCAACAATTACAATAAGTAATTTCTAAACTCCAATCAATAAAACAACAGCAAACCACAGTGCACAACATAATACAATACAAAATAAGAAGACAATACCTACAACCTGCCCACCCCCCCAAATGTGAGCTTCACTGCATTTGTACCAAACGCAAATAGAATTTTCGAACAATGTATGAGGGAACAGAGCCCAATCCTAGCTTCCTTTGGGCATCAGTCTCACCGAGTTCAGTGAGATTTATTCCCAGGTCAGTGTGTTTAGGGTTGCACTTTAGGAGATAATCTTTCCCAAGGTATTCTGTAACGCCAACTAAATATATGTTTATCTCTGTGTTCCCTGCAGTGGGCTTTCGGTGTTACAATGTGGGAGATAGCGACCCGAGGGATGACTCCATACCCAGGAGTGCAGAACCATGAAATTTACGACTACCTCCTTCATGGGCACAGACTAAAGCAGCCAGAAGGCTGCTTAGATGAGTTGTAAGTATTTTATCTCACTGCAGTAATAACGCATAGGAAGCACTGTATATACTCGAGTATAAGCTGACCTGAATATAAGCCGAGGCACCTAATTTTACCACAAAAAACTGGGAAAGCTTATTGACTCGAGTATAAGCCGATTCACCACACCACAAACCTCCTGGTGGGCCGGAGCAGTGGCGTAGCGTGGGTTGTCAGCACCCGGGGCAAGGCAAGTAATTTGTGCCCCCTAACCCGTGGATTTGCACCCCCTAACCCTAACCCCCAGATGTTGCGCCCGGTGCGGCCGGCCCCCCCTGCAGCCCCACGCTATGCCACTGGGCCGGAGTGTGTGTGTATGTGCGCGCATGCACATGCGCACACGGCAGAGGGGGCTTCTCTCTCCTCCCCAGCCCCTGCCGTCCCCCTGCCTACCTAGGGTGGTGCCAAGGAGCAGAGGCTGGTGACGACAGTGGCGGAGGAAGAACAAGCAGCCCGAAAGGTCTGCTTTCAGGCTGCTCGTCCTCCGCTGCCGACCACGGCAAAGGCGGAGGAGGGGGAGGAAGGAGCAGCCCGAAGAAGAAGAAGAAGAAGAGTTTGGATTTGATATCCTGCTTTATCACTGCCCGAAGGAGTCTCAAAGCAGCTAACATTCTCCTTTTCCCTTCCTCCCCCACAACAAACACTCTGTGAAGTGAGTGAGGCTGAGAGACTTCAGAGAAGTGTGACTGGCCCAAGGTCACCCATCAGCTGCATGTGGAGGAGCAGGGAAGCGAACCCAGTTCACCAGATTATGAGTCTACTGCTCTTAACCACTACACCACACTGGCTCTCGAGTATAAGCCAAGGGGGGCTTTTTCAGCATAAAAAATGTCCTGGAAAAGTAGGCTTATACTTGAGTCCAGCATTGGTCCAGCATAGTATTGTTTGTGCTCACTCGCAGTGGCTCTCCAGGGTTATAGACAGGGGTCTGAACCACCCCTTCCTGGGGATTGAACCTGGGACCTTCTGCATTCAAAGCAGATGCTCCACCACTGAGCTACATATAGCCCTTCCCTGTAATTTGGCTGAGATTCTGCAGTAATGCAAAAGACAATGGTTTGCTCAAGACAATTGTCACTGCTGCAGTCTGCCAGCTGGGGAAGCTGGAAGCTCTGAGGTCTGTTTGTTTCTTCCTTGACCTTCTCCACCACTCCTGATTCCCAGCATTTTGAATGCTTTGTCTCCTGTATGTTTCTGAGTATTATGCGCCATACATATAAAGGTAAAAGGACCCATGACCATTAGGTTCATTCGTGACCGACTCTGGGGTTGTGGCGCTCATCTCGCTTTATTGGCCAAGGTAGCTGGCGTACAGCTTCCGGGTCATGTGGCCAGCATAGAATCATAGAATCATAGAGTTGGAAGAGGCCACAAGGGCCATCGAGTCCAACCCCCTGCCAAGCAGGAAACACCATCAGAGCACAGCATGACTAAGCTGTTTCTGGCGAACCAGAGCAGCGCATGGAAATGCTGTTTACTTTCCCGCCGGAGCGGTAGCTATTTATCTACTTGCACTTTGACGTGCTTTTGAACTGCTAGGTTGGCAGGAGCAAGGACCGAGCAACGGGAGCTCACCCCGTTGTGGGGATTCGAACCGCCGACCTTCTGATTGGCAAGTCCTAGGCTCTGTGGTTTAACCCACAGCGCCACCCGCGTCCCTACATATACATGGTATCATATCCCATTTTTGACCACTTGGTCCTCAAAATGCAACATTGGGGCATCGTTCTGCTATAGCTCCTCCTCCTTATGACATCTCCTTCTCCACTATGTTGGAGGATCCTCATGGTGAAGGGAAAGATAAGGAGTCTAATAAATAATAAAGAGAATTCCTCTCCAGTACACAAACAAGTAAAATTAAAAACCACGCCCAGAGCTATTTTATTTGCCTTCCACCTTCCTTCTTTCATGGAACTCAAAAGCAGCACACCTAGGACTCCCAATGTAGCACTGGCCTGGCCAAAAACACCTTAGCCTCAGCAGGTGGCTGCACCACCTCAGCTCAGACTCATGTCAACATCAGCAACCATAATTTATTACTGATTAGAGCAGAGTTTCCCAAACATGGGTCTCCAATTGGACTACGATTCCCAACATCCTTAAGCTAGCAAGACCAGTGGTCAGGGATGATGGGAACTGTAGTCCAAAAACAGCTGGAGACCCAAGTTTGGGAAACTCCGGATTAGAGAGAGAGCCTCCATTGTTCTCTCCACTCCAAAGCATTGTTCCCAAGGCACAGATGTATTTGCTTTTACTGCTGCTGTTCTGGTGAGACTCTATTGTATTTTTTTAATTGCTTTAAAAGTTGTAAGCCCCGGCAGGAAGAATTTTGGCCAATAAATCTCTAAAGCAAACAGAACGTGCTTCACTCCACCCTGTTCCTTTCTACCTCAGGTACGAAATAATGTACTCTTGTTGGAGGGCAGATCCCGCGGAGCGGCCCGTCTTCTCCGAACTCAAGCTTCACCTGGAGAAGCTGTCGGAAAGTTTGCCCGCCCTCAGCGAACCCGAGGACGTAATTTATATTAACACCAGCCTGATGGAGGACAGTGTGGAAGAGCTGACAGAAGACTCAGAGTTCCCCCGGATAGACACGGACCTTGACCCTAACCACATCATAGAGTCCTGTTCCCAAAAACCAGAGACCACTGTGGTCACCGTGGACGTCCATGACAGCAATGGGATGGGGGACAGATACATTTTGAGTGGGGCTAACGAAGATCACCTCAGCAGCATGAGGAGATCAGAAGACGAAGATACCCCTCTTCTGCAGCACATACCCTCACAGAACGGACTGCTATGGTCTCAGGCCAGCACCCTTCCTGTCGGCAGCACGTTAGCCGGTGAACTACTGTACGCGGACGACTCTTTGGAGGACTCTGAGATTCTGCTGTGAAAGAAGGAGCAGAAATGTTCTGAATGGACTTGTCTTGCCCTTGCCGTGCAAAGCCAGCCCTGTGTAGCAACCTCTCCAAGCCTTGTGTACAGCATGTGATTAATAGAATGTTCTATCTCTGTTTTGTATAATATGGTATCTTTATAGAGATTATATTTTAATAAACAACACCCCCATTAGGACGGTCTCTTTCATTTGCTCTTTTCACGGGGTTTTGGTCTCTCTCTCTCTCTCTCTCTCTCTCTCTCTCTCTCCCCCCCCCCCCCAAAAACCGTTCACTATGATATGGTTTTGCCTACAGATTGTCTTCTGGCTTCTTCCACAACTTCTGTATTATCCTCACCAAACATGGTGTTAACATATTAGGGTTGCCGTATTTTGAAGAGCAAAAAAGAGGACGCATTTGCTGACGTCTGCTTTTAACAAGGGATCGCTATGATGACTCTACCCATGAAAATGAAAAAGAGGATATATGGAAATCCTGTTTTCTTTTTAAATAGCAAGGAAAGGGCTGTACAGTGGTAACTTGGTTCTCAAACATAATCCGTTCTGGAAGTCCGTTTGACTTCTGAAATGTTCGAAAGCCAAGGCATGGCTTCTGATTGGTGCAGGCACCCCGGAAACAATAGCCGACAGCCACACCGGGCGTTCGGCTTCCAAAAAACGTTTGAAAACTGGAACACTTACTTCTGGGTTTTCGGCATTTGGGAACCAAGGCGTTTGAGTACCAAGGCACTTGAGTACCATGTGCCTAGGTACCATGGTAGTTCAAGGGTAGAGGGTTTGTATTGAATGCAGAAGTTCCCCAGCTTCAATCACCAGCATTTGCAGGTGGGGCTGGGAATATCCTCTAACCAAAACCCTGGGGATTCTTTCCCAGTCAGTGGGAGCTAGACAGTATAAGGCACTTCCTACCTCTAGCAAGGGTTGGACTTGCTTCTGCAAAGGAAGACAGCACAGAGACTACAACTGTGAGCTAGAACATCCCTCATTCAAAGCTTGCCCCCGTCACAAACTCACTAGAAGAACTGACCCATCTAAAGCATGGAGATGATAACAGTGATCTGTCTTGCTGGGTGGTTGTAAGTTTTACTGAAATAAAGTGCTTTGAACATTAGGAAGCACGGTTGCATCTTGTAGTTAAGAAGACGGTTTATCTCTCTAGAGCAAGGATGGTGAACGTGGCGGTGCTTTCTAGATATTACTGGACATCTAGACTGGACAGCGGGTGGCGCTGTGGTCTAAACCACTGAGCCTTTTGGGCTTGCTGATCAGAAGGTCAGGTGAGTTCTCATTGCTCTGTCCCTGCTCCTGCCAACCTAGCAGTTTAAAAGCATGCCGGTGCAAGTAGATAAATAGGTACCGCTGTGGCGGGAAGGTAAATGGCGTTTCCATGCACTCTGGCTTCTGCCACAGTGTCCCATTGTGCCAGACGTAGCTTAGTCATGCCGGCCACATGACCCAGAAAGCTGTCTGTGGGCAAACGCTGGCTCCCTCGGCCTGAAAGCAAGATGAGTGCCGCAACCCCATAGTCAACTTTGACTGGACTTAACCATCCAGGGGTCCTTTATCTACAACTACAACTTCCATCATACTCCACCATTGGCGATGCTGGCATGGGTAGGGGAACTGTAGTCCAATAGCACCCTGCTCTAGGGACGTAGTTCAGTGCTCTACAAGTTGGGAGCATGTACCAGAATCTCCCAGCATGGGGCAAGGAGCGAGGATCTGAAATGCTAGCAAAGTTTGTATTTCCTATAGCACACAGTGGAATGGGAGAGGAATTCATAGAATGGTCGAGTTGGAAGGAACTCCGGGGGGCACCTCGGCCAACCCCCCCCTGCAATGCAGGAATCTCAACCAAAGCATCCATGACAGATGGCCATCTAACCCCTGCTTATAGACCCCCAAGAAAGGCAAGCCCATCACCACCTGAGGGAGACCGTTCCATGGTTGAACAGCTCTTGTCGTCATAAAGTTCCTCCTGATGTTAGCTGGAATCTCATTTTTCGTTAAGTTGTTTCAGCTAGAACAGGAATTGGGAGCCTGTGGCATTCCAGATACAGTGGTACCTTGGGTTACAGACGCTTCAAGGTTACATATGCTTCAGGTTACAGACGCTTCAGGTTACAGACTCTGCTAACCCAGAAATAGTACCTCGGGTTAAGAACTTTGCTTCAGGATGAGAACAGAAATCGTGCTCCAGTGGCACAGCGACAGTGGGAGGCCCCATTAGCTAAAGTGGTACCTCAGGTTAAGAACAGTTTTAGGTTACAAACGGGACCTCCAGAACAAATTAAGTTCTTAACCCGAGGTACCACTGTATTATAGGACCTCGACTCTGCTCATCCCTAACCATCGGTCCTGCGGGCTGGAGCTGATGTGGTGGGGGCTCTTAACAACATCAGGAGGGACACAGGTTCTCCATCCCTGAACTAGAAAATGATTTAGAGGTAGGCATAGGCAAGCAAAACCACCATAGCGGAGGGAAATGGCTGTGAAAAGTAAAGCAGCAGGACAACAGGAACTACCACAATGTTCATAATATACTAGTAGAAAGAGCCTGGGGAACAGAAGATGATTTAAAAAATAGGATGTGCAAAGCTGGTGAGTGGCACAATCACCCTCATTTCCTAGGATAAATCACATGAGGAAATCTCTGACATCAGTCCCTGAAAAGGCCACTGTTCCTTTAAATACTAAAAAGGTAAAGGTGCCCCTGACCGTTAAGTCCAGTCGCGGACAACTCTGGGGTTGCACGCTAATCTCGCTCTATAAGCCGAGGGAGCCGATGTTTGTCCGCACACAGCTTCCGGGTCATGTGGCCAGCATGACTAAGCCGCTTTTGGCGAACCAGAGCAGCGCACGGATACGCTGTTTACCTTCCCGCCGGAGGGGTACCTATTTATCTACTTGCACTTAACGTGCTTTTGAACTGCTAGGTGGGCAGGAGCAGGGACCGAGCAACAGGAGCTCACCCCGTCGCGGGGATTCGAACTGCCGACCTTCCGATCGGCAAGCCCAAGAGGCTCTGTGGTTTAGACCACAGCGCCACCCACGTGTGACATCAGTCCCTGAAAAGGCCACTGCTCCTTTAAATGGTACTATAGCAGCAATTTCCATTGAAGAAAACATGCCAATCGATTGAAAGCTTTGGGTTCTTGTGCAAAATCCCTGCAGGCCTGAAACAAATTCCTAGTCTGGGAACGTGCTCGGAGGCACCCAGGACAGAACCAGAGAGGTGCAGAGGGAGTGGCTAAATTCAGAACCCAGAGGTCCGTGGATCCAAACCATCTTTTGCTAGGCTAGGCAGGCCCTGGCACCCTATGTTACTTGCAGTTTCAGTTCCCTACTGGTGGAGCACTTGTGCTCTTCAGCAAAATGGCAGATTTTGGGAACTCTGGCAGGCTGTACGTCCCCTGACATAGAGGCAAGGCAAGGATAAGGCAATACAGTATTGCATGAGTTGCCACCTTTTTATCTTCCTTCCTGGAGGATACCATACCTTAAGATCTTAATATAAATCACATACTGTTGTCCCCCCCCCCCCTTTTTAAATGTATTTATTAACAAATTGCACATAACAAATTGTCAAATCATATTCATTTTTTTCCCCTCCCCCCTTCAACCCCCCCCCCCGAGACTTCCCTGAGCTCCTCTCTCTGATTTCTCAGCACATATTACTCTCTGCATGTTATAAAATTATACATGTCCTTACATTATCAACTAATAAATTTGTGTATGTTTATTCAAAACCTGCCAAGCAGTCCAGATCATTTTGTTGTCTTTTTAGATAAGTTGTAAAAAGCTCCCATTCTTCCTTAAAGTCACAGTTGTCCTTGTCCCGCAATTTGTATGTCAATTTAGCCAACTCTGCGTAGCTCATCCCTTTTTCTTGCCACTGTTCTTTTGTTGGGATTTCCTCATTCTTCCATCCTTGTGCTATCAAGACTCTTGCCGCTTTTGTAGCGTACATAAATAAGTTCTTTGTTTTTCTTGGCAGGTCTTGTCCTACAATCCCTAACAAAAATGCTTCTGCTTTTTTTACAAGTGTAAGTCACATGCTGTTTTCTTTCCTTAGTGATGGCAGATAGAAACAATAGAATCTTTCTAATACTATGTTTAAAGCAGCCATTCTCCAGACTGCATCTTCCAAGTAATTTGCAGTTCACACTTGAAAGCTAGTGAGGAGGGTGATTTTTTCCTACGTCCACTAATTTATCCTGATAAGAGTGGCACCAGACGTCAAGCTACCATGACATAATGCAGCTTGGCTTGCTCTGAAGGAGTCTCAGGTGAATGGCAAAGCATCCGCTTTGCAAGCAGAAGGTTGTGAGTTCAATCCCCAGCATCTCCTGGGAGGACAGGAAGAGGGCCTTACCCCAAACCCCAGAGAGCTGCTGCCAGTATGTGCAGACAATACTAAACTATATGGACCAATGGTGTGACCCAGGAGTCGAAAGAAACCTATGTTCCAAAGTACCTATTTTTCCTTGCCAAAGGTAATACCTCTTCACTGGAGATGTAAAGGTAAAAAAAGGTAAATGTATTTCTCTTTCGTCCTAAGGTTTCCCGCCCCCACCTCCTTTTCTTTACTGAACCTATGGCTTTTGCTTTCACACTGGCGGCGCTTTTAACTGTTTCTACAGCAGATGGTGCTAGAGGTCAGGATAAATGAATACTTTTCTTAATCGTTGCAATCAGATGCGTCTAGCTTGTTAAAATTTTGATAGTGGGGTCTTGTGCTTTGGGAATCCTCGACAATTTTGCTCATGCAAATTATCGGGATTTTGTTTTGTGCAAGAAGGTTGGGGGATGACGACAACAAAATGTTGCAGCGTATCCACAGAGAGTGGTGACACAGCATGTCCTGGACTCCAGCCAACTTCCCTGCCCACCATGCTCACCTTGAGGACACACTAGGTCAGGGGTGCGGAACTTTAGACCTATGGGCCAAAGGGGATCCACACAGCGTCCCAGAAGCCACACACTTCTTGAGTGCTTTCGCCTGGAATGTGTCCTTGAGAAGTGTGTGTGTGTGTGTGTGTGTGTGTGTGTGTGGTCTAAACCACTGTGCCTCTTGGGCTTGCTGATTGGAAGGTTGGCAGTTTGAATCCCCTCAATGGGGTGAGCTCCCAGCTCCTGCCAACCTAGCAGTCTGAAAGCACCAGTGCAAGTAGATAACTAGGTACTGCTGCAGAGGGAAGGTAAACAGTGTTTCCATGCACTCTGGTTTCTGTCACGGTGTCCAGTTGCCCCAGAAGTGGTTTAATCCTGCTGGCCACATGACCCAGAAAGCTGTCTGTGGACAAACGCCGGCTCCCTTGGCCTGAAAAGCGAGATGAGCGCTGCAACCCCATAGTCACCTTTGACTGGACGTAACTATCCAGGGGTCCTTTACCTTTACCTTTTATGTGCAAAAACCTCTGGATTCTTTTTGCATGGCTGGAATATAGCTTAGTATACAAATGTGAATCTATTGCTCCAAGCACTTCTGTATCTAGCCTGCCCATTACAGTCATACCTCAGGTTACAGACACTTCAGGTCGCGCGTTTTTGGGCTGCGCACTGTGCCGAACCTGGAAGTACTGGAACAGGTTACTTCTGGGTTTCAGCGCATGTGCAGAAGCACTAAATTGTGCTTGGTGCATGAGCAGAAGTGCCGAATCGCGACCCGCATGCGTGGAGATGCGGCGCTGCAGTTTGCAAACGCTGTGGGTTGCGAACGTGCCTCCCGCACGGATCACGTTCTCAGCCTGAGCGTCCACTGTACTATGACCATCCAGTGAGGTCTGTGGGGGAAGAGGCTCCTTTCCCCCCAATGCCAGAGATATTGTTGGCGAGAATAAGCGAATGTCTGAACAAGTGTCAGTTTGACACCCAGTTCAGGGACAAATATCAAATCTGAAGCTGAGGTGGGGAAACGGATGCTGTGGTATGATCCTGACTGGGGCGCTCCAAGGCTGCTTTCCTTCCAAAATAAAAAGCTTGAGCTCACTTAAACAAAACAAAACAAAACAACCCACTATGAATAATGTAATGTGTACTTTGGCCCTTAGCCACTTCCCTGCAACAGCAGATTAATACTGCAGAGAATGATCCTGGCCTACCTTACAAGGTTGCCGTAAAGATTGCTGAGCTAATTTTGTCAAATGCCAGATGAATGCAAAATAATAATAATCCTTGCGAGCCAAAACAAACAGGAATCTCCAACATATTAAAGCAAAAGTGAGTGGCACCTACTGTTCCTGACAACTTAAACGCTAATGTTTAGTGTGAGCTCTTGGCTTGGGAGGGCAGGTTATATATCTAAATTATGGGCCACTTTGATTTTTTTTTTTTAAGTCATCCTATTTCTCTCTCACACACAAGTTTTTGACTGTGGTGGGGAAGAGGCGACTCATCGTCTTTGAGTAGCAGAAATAAAGCAAGCTAAACTTCCATGTTAGAGGCATCAGTCTGAGATGCAATTTTGCAAGATATCTCTCTCTCTCTCTCTCTCTCTCTCTCTCTCTCAACTTCTCCCTCTCTCTCTGGGGTGTGTTTCTGTGGAGGACAGCTCCTAGGAGGCAGCACACTGGCAGCGAAAGCAGCCTACCAATGAGAGGTGGAAACTGAGCTCTCTCTCTCTCTCTCTCTTTTTTTTTTTACTCTTTGGATCTTTGGAAAACCTGCTGTGTGATGTTGCAGTCATTTCTGATCTGAGCACAGGAGTGCTCTCTCTCCCTCCTGATCTACAGTCAGGGCAACTCGGCTGTCGAGGAAAGTGTTTTGCCAGGTGTTCCTGTGCAATCTGAGAAGAGTTTTTTCTTTCTATCTCTCTACCTATCTTGGAATAATAGTACCATGCCTTCTGGATTGCAATACAGCCTCTTTCTTTTCTTGTGCCTAACATCATGTCAGGAATCTCGAGCATCCCAGGTAAGCCTCATTCTCCCAAACAACAACTGGTTAGGTCTGGATAACATTTCATCTATCTATCTATCTATCTATCTATCTATCTATCTATCTATCTATCTAATCTATCATCTATCAATCATCTATCTATCATCATCATCTATATCTATCTATCTATATCTATCTATCTATCATCATCATCTATATCTATCTATCTATATCTATCTCTATCTATCTATCTATCATCTATCTATCTATCTATCTATCTATCTATCTATCTATCATCTATCATCTACCTACCTACCTATCACCTATCATCTATCTATCATCTATCTATCTAATCTATCTACCTATCTCCCTACCTATGTATCTATCTACCAATCTACCTACCTACCTATCATCCATCTATCTATCATCTATCTATCTATTTATCATCTACCTACCTACCTATCACCTATCATCTATCTATCATCTATCTATCTAATCTATCTACCTATCTCCCTACCTATGTATCTATCTACCAATCTACCTACCTACCTATCATCCATCTATCTATCTATCTATCTATCTATCTATCTATCATCTATCTCTATCATCTATCTATCTATCATCTATCTTTAACATCTATAAAATCTTGGAGGGGTTATAAATGTAATGCATGAAAGAAAGGACATGTTTCCCTTGACAGTAAAACAAATGGTGGGTTTTTATTATTATTATTATTGCTAACTTTTGCTTAAAAGGCTGGACTTTATTTTAGCTCCCCCTCCCCGGCCTCATGTGTCTCTTTCTGCAAAAACAACAGGTAAGTAAAATGATGGTTGCTAATGCCCTTTGATACACATCCTCTAATTTTCAACTTCACACCAACGACAAGAGGTGTGGTTAATATTTTGTGTAAATCAGAAAAGACACGCAGGAAACAAGGCCAGGCCAAGGCCAAATAAGCACCATCAGTCCAGACTAAAATGCAAATCTTCATCAGGAGAAATTTGAAGACGAAAAAGATAGCCTTCCCATCACTTAATTCTCGAATTCCTCGACACTGTTTGAGGTGAAGAATGCAGCTCCAGAAGTGTAGGGCATGTAATTACTTTTGCAAATTATCTGCCTCTGAAAATTCTTACCTTTCTTGCCCTGTATCCCTGCCAATAATGCAACTGCAACCCTCTTGCTGGATTAGGAAACTCAACCTGTTCCTCCGTTAATGCCTGAATAAACCAGCGCAGTCAAGTGATTGCAGAGCTTGTGAGTTTAAGTCACTTTGCAGGAATATCAACATGGGCTGAGCGAGCTGCACAGTGATGAAGTTTATTATGCTTAACTGTAGCGCAGTAGTCCAGGTTAAAAATAACTCTTTAACAAAGAGCTTATTATAAAGGTATCCAGTACGACTTTTTAAAAAAATGCCTGCTGCATGCTACATATGATAAGAGTCTTTGGCAAGAGAAAACTTGTTCACTCCCCAAACCCCGAGAACATGCTTCATATAAAACATGGCAATTAAATTCTTGTTCATTCAAATTGTAAGGAAATGTCAGGTTTATTGTGTCTGCAGTCATTCCTTTTTGACTGGCTCCTGTCCCAGTACTTAGTGCTGACTTTTGATCCTGGTGAAGAAGTTGTGCAATGGATAAAGAAAGTCACTTTCATAGCAAAAGCAGCATTTGTGTGGGTGTGTCTGTGCATGTGCGATCAGCAATAAGAAGAATTTTGTTCAGTTCGCATTTTACTTTGACCTTGCCTGATTTTAGTGCAAGCCGCCCTGCAAACCCAGCTATATTTCAAAACCTGCACTTCTCTGGATTTCACGATGCAGTTTTCAAACTAAGAAGAGTGCACGGGGGGGACGGGACTATATTAACCTATGGATTTGCTTGCAAACATATGTATAATAGGCAAAATTGCAAAAGAAAAGAAAAAGAGATGCATATATTAGGCTTACCCTGCATGGAAATGCATGCTGATTTTCATGTTGACTTTTTTATTCAAAGTAATGCAGAAATAGGCAAACTGAACTTAAGGCTGGGAAAATGGGAAATCGAAAGAAACTGAAAATGACAGGTTTGCACATCCCTATTTGCGATAGATGGACAGATAGTGATAAACTTGCTGAAATATACTCGGAGTCGAGCGTGGATTTCATGCTCTTTATTCAGCTCATAGTAGTGAGGAGGAATGGAAGTTCCTCCAGAATGTCTGCTTTATATACATTATTTACACAATGGGCCCCACATGATTGGCTAATTCTAGGATTCTCCTGTAGGCCAGTCAGGTTGCGGATTCACTTCCACCTGGAGTTGGATTGGGTGGCTCCTGTGGACCAATCAGACTGTTGCATTCTGGATCCTATTCAACTCAATACATAACACTTGCACAGACAGACCAATAGATATGCATTTATGGCTGAGCGGATATAGGATTTAGATAGCGTAACAGATGAATTAATCCCTTGTGCAATAGGTAACATTCCTTTCTTGCAGGAGGCAAACAGGACTGAACAACTTGGCACTCTCAGGGCATAAAGGAAAGGCAGGGGGCAGCAGCTGTTGAATGAGTTCCTTGCATTCCATTTGCTCTCTTGGCAGTCATTTACATGAAAGTATTTCTCACGTGACACTAAAAGTGATTCCGGGGGCTCTTCCAGCATGTTGTGGGATACAAAGCAGAAAATAACTATTGTTGTTGTTGTTGTTTTAATCAGACACTCATAGTTTTGCTTATGTCAGCATGACAAAGTCAGCGCTAGCAGTTGGAAAATTTGGGTGCTTTTGGGGGGCCTGGACCAGTTAAGGAGCTGCCTAGCACAAGAGACCCACCAACTTTGCACCAAGCCTGTCGCCATGGAAGAAAGGAGACCAAGTGTCATGGGCAGCCAAATACCCAGTAAACAAAACAAAACATGTGTGACCAGCCATATCACCTGATGGTCCACACACCACTCACCAGATTTCATCCCGGCTCCACCCTTGCACCGTCAAGTACAACACCCTGCCAAGAAGACCAATATTATTGACTTCCAAAGTTGGCTGCCAGGACATTGGCCCAGCTGGAAAGGCCAGTACCAGTTTTGTATATTGATTAGCACAGTGGAGGAGAATCGGAAGGGGTCAGGCCATGCATGCTAGCATGGTGACAATGACAGTCGTATGCCAATGATCTCATCAGCTCACGGCTTTGCTAGCCACTCTTGGCATAGCTGTCAACGTTTCCCTTTTTTAAAGGGAAATTCCCTTATTCCGAATAGGATTCCTCACAAGAAAAGGGAAAAGTTGACAGCTATGACTCTTGGCCCCTGTCAAGGCCTTGTATTCTGACATTTGTTGGACCAAGGAAAAGTTCACGCTATCTTAATAGCAACAACAACAGATTTAGTTGTTACACTAATACATTTAATTTGTTCTCTGCCAGTCTTGTAAATAGCCATAGATCAGGGCTAGGCAACGTTCAGTCCTAGAGCCTTGTATGGCTCTTAGCCTGATTAAAAATCCCTGTACAATTCATACCCCTGGCAAGAGCAATCTGGTCCTCTTCTGGTGCATACATAACTTTATTTTTATGCCACCTTTCCACAGTTCAAACCATGCTCATAGGTGACTTACAACATAGAAAAAATACATAACTACAACACAACAAGCGTACTCATAAACAATAAACAAAATATTAAAAAATGCATGACCAAATTGAACAATTTCCACAAAACACTCAAACACCCCCAGCCCAATTTTGTAGAGAACAAGTGTGGCAGAAAGAAAGAAATGGAGGTGGGGAGGAGAAAGAGAGAGAGAGAGAGAGAGAGAAGGGTGTTGGGGGGGGAGCAGTGGCTCCACCCATTTTTGTCCCTGGCCCTGCCCACCCCTTGCATGTGGCTGCCAAAGAATGCAGCCATCAGCAGAAAACAGATTGCAAAACTCCTGCTTTGGGCAACTTCCATCAATAGGAAATGCACCCTTATAATACATAAATACTACTGAATTACCGTACAAAATCAGTAGTAGAAGAAAACTATAACCTATTCAAAAGCATAACGTCTCAGGGCAACCAAACAACAGTCACCTGGCTTGAATGTTGAACCAGGTCAGTCTCTGCCAGCTTGGAACCCTCCAAATATTTTGGACTACAACTGTCATCAGCCTCAGCCAACCTGCTCTGTCAGAGTTGACTAATGTTACAGAAGGCGAGGGCCCTTTAAATGAAAAGTGACCTTTCACTGATGATGGAGCTGACTCCTCCATAAGGCTCAGCCTAAGAACTGCTGTTGCTGAAACAACATCTAAGTTCTACTATCCTACAGCATTCAACCTGAGCACTGCATGGAGCTGGCCAGAGTTCCCAGGCAATTGCTGGAACCATTGCTCACATCAGAACTGCTTTGAAACACATTTGTCACATGCATGAGACACAGGTCAGCATGAAAGACACAGGGCTTGGTTGTCAGTGAAATTAACTCTTTATTCAGGGGCATGGCATACAACTCAGCAACACTTCCAAGCAGATCTTGCCTCTATGAAGCAGTTGCCAGGACTGAAGGTCCCCGCCTTCAACCCTTTCTAAGGCTCTCCTCTCTCGGATGTTTCCTAAGCAGTCTCAAACTGCATCTGCCCACCTCCGGCCTCTGCTCTGCCCTCCTCCTTATCCTTATTATCCTGCACATTCTTGGAGACCAGCAGGGAGGGGAGCTTGTTGTAGCAGGAGAGGGAGACTCCCTGGATTCTTCAGTAGCCTCTCAGTCCCCCTCTGCTTCAGCCTCGGTGTCTGAACTGCTCCCTGTCACAGGTTCCTCCTGCTCACTAAATCCTGTTGCCCCTTCAGCATCCAGCCCTGCCTCCTAGTCCTTTCCCTCTGACCTCTCCTTGGTGTCCCACCACCAAACCCTTGGCTCTGAGCCTTCCTCCTCTGAGGTTTCCCTTGGGGGTTCCCCTGCTGGTGCCTCCCACCACTCCTCTTTGTCCAGCCAGTCCTTGACACATGTCTTACAATGTTGTGAGTACACAAGTTGTTTCAGGTTCCAGCTATAAAAAATATAATGTGTGAAATGACCACTGAGCTCAAGTCTGTGCTCCACTGAGCTACAGATCTTGGTGGGTGGCATGGGCAGGTTGCAATGACTCAGCTAATTCTGCCTTACAAGGCTGGTACTGTGGATTCCCTGAAGGAGGTACAGGAAGGTCAGGATAGCTCAGTTGCTTAGAGTGTGGTGCTGATAATGCCAAGGTTGCAGGTTCGATTCCCATATGGGAGAGCTACATATTCCTGTATCCTCAAGGTCCCTTCTACAATTTTACGATTCTATGATACAAATCAAGTGGGGAAGACTGTCACGGTCCAGCCAATGGGTGATTGAAGTCCCGGCTGAGGAGGTTGGGACCGGGGGCAAGATGGTGGGGTGGGAACAGGAATGAGAGTCTAGAAGCCAGGGGTCTGAGGGTCAGGAAGCAGGGAGTCACGAAGTCAAGGGTCTGAGGGTCAAGAAGCAAGAAGCCAAGGAGCTGGGGTCCGAGGATCAGAAAGCAAGGAGCCAAACACAGCAAGGCAGGAAATGTGTTGCTGTGGCAAAGAGCCGAAGGGAAATGCTGACCTTATATCCTTTCCCGGCTCTTGCCACCAGGTGCAGTGAGTTACCAAGCGGCCTCACCTGTGCCACCGTGCCTTGCCTCTCCAGAACAAACTTAGGAAGGTCCCAGTCCTGCGAAGCCCTACTGGTTACAGGGCCCGGCTCCTGCACGCACTCCTGACAAAGACATTGGGGGAAATGGCTTTCTAATTGTACTCAACCATCATGTTTAACGCCGTACATATAAGGGCACATTTAAAGGCCTGATCCAGCTGTTTAAAGTCTTTGTGTTTCCCACAGAACTGCATGAACAAGCAGCAGCTTCTGACTGCCATCCGCCAAATGCAGCAATTTCTAAAGGGGCAGGAAACGAGATTTGCCGAGGGGCTCCGTGTCATGAAACACCGGCTGACGACTCTGCAAAACACAGTCATGAAAACCACCCCTGACCCACCAGCTGGTAATTAAAACAACAAGCCTAAACTGATGGCAGTGCAAGAGCAGGAGCAACATTGCTCAGACGGAGAACCCAGGGCGTAGCCAGCAGCGTTATAGGACCAGATAGACCCCGATTGGCTCCTTGTGTCATATGACCCCTATATACTGCTCATCCATTATTAAATGACATTTGTTATTTATTTATTTTTTTATAAACTTTATTAAAGATTTTCTTAATACAATAAAGAAAAAACCAAAATAAACAGAAAACAAAACAGAAAAAGAAACAGAAATACAGTTAACATCTTGTAATATCCATATTTCCTTCGCTTTTTGGACTTCCTCACATCTCTCGCTCCTGCATTCCAAGATTATACAATTTTAATCCGCAATTTATCACCTTGTTTCCATCCTTATTCTATAGATTGCCAATATTATGTCCCTAACTTTGAATACTTTTAGCTAAATCTTAATTACCCAATTTAAACATAATAATTATTCAAAATTTATTTTTCTCTTTAGGTTCACTTATTCTCATATTCTTTTCAACTAACTTAATGGAGCCGTGTTACTTTCAATCTCGCATCCTTCTTAGCACTCATGTAATTTACAATGTTTTTGTAGATAGTCCTTCAATTTCTTCCAATCCTCTTCCACTGCTTCCTCTCCCAGGTCTTGGAGTCTGCCAGTCATTTCTGCTAGTTCCATATAGTCCATCAGTTGCATCTGCCATTCTTCCAGCGTGGGCAAATCTTGGGTTTTCCAATATTTGGCGACAAGTATCCTTGCTGCTGTTGTAGCATACATGAAAAATGTTCTGTCCTTCTTTAACACCCTCTGGCCAACAATGCCCAAAAGGAAGGCCTCTGGTTTCTTAGGGAAGGTATACTTAAATACCTTTTTCAGCTCATTATATATCATTTCCCAGAAAGCCTTAACCCTAGGGCAAGTCCACCAGAGGTGAAAGAACGTTCCTTCAGTCTCCTTACATTTCCAACACTTATTATCAGGCAGGTGGTATATTTTTGCAAGCTTGACTGGGGTCATGTACCACCTATATATCATTTTCATAATATTTTCTTTCAAGGCATTACATGCCGTAAATTTTATACCGGTGGTCCATAACTTTTCCCAGTCAGCAAACATAATATTATACCCAATGTCCTGTGCCCATTTTATCATAGCTGATTTAACCATTTCATCCTGTGTGTTCCATTTTAACAGCAAGTTATACAGTCTTGAAAGTACCTTAGTCTTAGGTTCTAGCAATTCTGTTTCCAACTTCGATTTTTCCACCTGGAAACCTAGCTTTTTATCCAATTTAAAAACCTCTTTAATCTGAGCGTAATGTAACCAATCTCGCACCTTATCTTTTAGTTTCTCCAAACTCTGTAGCCTCCAATTATCTCCAGCTTTTTCTAGTATCTCCCAATATTTCGGCCATTTGACCTCCATATTGGGTCTTTTCAGAGCCTTAGCTTCCATAGGTGACAGCCACCTTGGGGTCTTATTTTCCAATAAGTCTTTGTATTTTGTCCAGACATTGAACACTACTTTCCTAACAATATGGTTCTTAAAGGTCTTGTGAATTTTAACCTTGTCGTACCACAAATATGCATGCCATCCAAAAGCATTGTTAAAACCTTCCAAATCTAAAACATCAGTGTTTTCAAGAAGCAGCCAATCTTTTAACCAGCAGAAAGCTGCTGATTCATAGTACAACCTTAAGTCTGGCAGGGCAAACCCCCCTCTTTCTTTAGCATCAGTTAGTATTTTAAACTTAATTCTGGGCTTTTTGCCCTGCCAGACAAATTTCGAGATATCTCTTTGCCACCTCCCGAAACACTCCATTTTATCCACAATCTGTAGAGTCTGAAACAAAAACAGCATCTTTGGCAATACATTCATCTTTATAGCAGCAATTCGGCCCAACAAGGAAAGTTTCTCTTCAGATCGTATAAATCTTTCGCCTTTTATTAAATGACATTTGTTAGTCTCTCTTGGATATAGAGGTAGGAAAGTCTTCGAACAAAACAAGTAACATTTTTTTTAAAAAAAAACTATGGATGTAAAAGGGACACGGGTGGCGCTGTGGGTTAAACCACAGAGCCTAGGACTTGCCGATCAGAAGGTCGGCAGTTTGAATCCCCGTGACGGGGTGAGCTCCCGTTGCTCAGTCCCTGCTGCTGCCAACCTAGCAGTTCGAAAGCACCTCAAAGTGCAAGTAGATAAATACATACCACTCCAGCGGGAAGGTAAACGTCGTTTCCGTGTGCTGCTCTGGTTCACCAGAAGCGGCTTAGTCATGCTGGCCACATGACCCGGAAGCTGTCTGCGGACAAACGCTGGCTCCCTCGGCTTATAGAGCGAGATGAGCGCGCAACCCTAGAGTCGGTCACGACTGGACCTAATGGTCAGGGATCCCTTTACCTTATGGGTGTAAAATGCTGGGACGGTGCAAGATCCAGGGCCCATTGTAAAAGACATGGGTCTTGGCCCCCTGAGACACCCCCTAACCACACCCCTGCATCCCAGCATGATTCTGTGATGGTGATGCTTTTGCCCTCTTTTCTCTAAGAAGAAGAAGAAGAAGAGTTTGGATTTGATATTCCGCTTTATCACTACCCTAAGGAGTCTCAAAGCGGCTAACATTCTCCTTTCCCTTCCTCCCCCACAACAAACACTCTGTGAGGTGAGTGGGGCTGAGAGACTTCAGAGAAGTGTGACTAGCCCAAGGTCACCCAGCAGCTGCATGTAGAGGAGCAGGGAAGCGAACCTGGTTCACCAGATTACGAGCCCACTGCTAACCATGTCTTTTATTATTTTTGTGTACCCAACTCACAGTGTTCTGCCCTGCCCTGGATGCCCCACTGAATGGCAAAAGATTTGGCACCAAGAACATGGTGGACCATGAAGTTCATTTCACTTGCGATCCTGGATTCCAACTCGTCGGCTCCAGTTCTCGAGTGTGTCAGCCAAATGGCAGCTGGACAGGAGATGTTCCTGAGTGCACAGGTAATTCACTTTTTTATTCCCTTGGCTCGGGCATAAACACTCACCTTCAGATTATCAAACACAGCTGTTTCAGGAGTAGCCACAGATGCTGAAGATGGTTGAATTTGTATCCCACCTTCCCTCGGAGAAACTCAAAGTGGCATACATGGTTCTCCCCGTTCCCAATTTTATCTTCAAACAACCCTGAGGTAGGTTAGGCTCAGAGGAAGTGACTGGCCCAGGGTTATCCAGTGAGCTACATGACTGAATTGAACCTTGGTCTTCTGGGTCCTATCCAACACTCTAACCACTACACCACAGTGCTGGCTCTTGTGGACTACGGCTTCCATAAGCCCTTATCATTGGCTATGCAGGTTGAGGCTGATGGGAACTTGAGTACAATTACATCTGGAGAGTCACAGGCTCCTAATCCTTCTTGCACATTATATGGTGTGGCATTCATACGGAGCCCCCGGTCGTCTCACGGACTATTAATCCGTACACCACTAATCCACTGCCACCAACCAGGTCCTCCCCAGTAAAATCACTTCAGTCTCAGTCTGGTTCTCAAGTTAATAAAGAGGAGTGTGTTTTATTTCAGACACAAACAAACTATTACGGCATTCCAAACATTGTTACTCTTTGCTTTCTTAGTCTTATTTTCCTCTCTCTATCTCTTCTACCTCCCCTCACGCAAGAACCCACTGCCCTAACAGTCTCTCTATTACCAACTGCCTGCCAACTGCTTCTCCAACTGCCTTTCCCAACCAGCCAACCCACTAAAACCAACCAACTACCCACCAACAACTCTAACAAACCTCGGGCTAAGCCCTTTTATACACATGTAAGCTCCGCCTCCAGCTTTCCTATTGGTCTACATTTTAACCCTTTCTTTTCCCCTGTACAGACAGGCTTTAAACGAACAGACAAATGCCACATATGGTTAGAAGACTATCACTTTGGCATTTATCCTTAGGCATTACTAATCATTGATCTGCAGGGTTAGGGCCAAACTAGAAGTGAATTTGAATGCACTGAACATGCATATTTTTGTAGGGGAAGCTGATCAGCCTTAGGACTACTTGCAGGGATGGGGATGAAGGGGTGCGTGAGAGTTGAATGCTTTCCCAAACTGATATTTGCATTTCAGGGTAAACTGCCATTGATGCCAATGGAGGCTTTCTTTGCAATGCAAAAAGAAAAAAAAGAGAAAAAGCTGTTTCACAGAATGGATTTGTTGTGCCCAAATTGTTGCCGATTGCTCTAAATCCACGCGACTGTTGTTCATTGTGTGTGAGGCTACAGATCCAAGCATATGTCAAAACTTTTAATAGGCAATTTATTACTAGGAAACAGATGACAACATCTGAGAAATCGACTGGCACAAACACAGTAATTAATCTTATGTGCTTTTTGAGGGGGGACCAACGTGAGGTTTATCCACATTGGCAAACGAGAAACTCATACATAATTACCCTTATTAAAAAAAAATGTTTACTGGGCAGAAGTCGGTTCTGTTGATGATGAGCAGGCATTTGGCATAACACACGCATTTTATATTTCTGAACAGCCATTGTTACTGTGCTTGCCTGTAGCTGTAAGAAGGCAAGAGAAGTGTGGTAGAAATGTCAAACCACAGAGGGAAGACGTGGATGGAAGCCTCAGGGTGCAACTCTCCTTACACTGTAGGCTGGTGTACCTACATGAGAAGCATAGAGAAGACTCTCCGAGCTTATTCATGCTCAACTTTTTTTTATAGAATATTTATTAAAATTTTCAATAATAATACAATGAAAGTAAAAAGAAAAAAATAACAAAAATACAAAAATAAAAATAAATTAAAAACACACAGAATTTCCATTACTTATTTTCCTTTAACTTATTTCCCGGATCTCCTCATACCTCCCTTTTTTGTATTCCAATTCAGATTGTTAGTTCAGCAAATCCTTACCATTAAATTTGTACCTATTTCTAAACCTTTTTTTTTCATATTCTCTTAAAGCATGACAGCTGGAAACCACTTGATTTCTATCCAACATCATTCTAACATTCATTAATTTTACAATATTTCTGTAAATAGTCTTTAAATTTCTCCCAATCTTCTTCCGCCGACTCTTCTCCCTGGTCTCGGATTCTGCCAGTCATTTCTGCCAATCCCATATAGTCCATCACCTTCATCTGCCATTCTTCCAGAGTGGGTAGGTCTTGTGTCTTCCAGTACTTATGCTCAACTTTTGCTCTTCCTTCAGTATTAATTCTCTTTGGGCTGCTGACCTGATGGCACTCCCTTCTCCTTCTCCTCCATGCCATATTTCA
This sequence comes from Podarcis gaigeae, assembly GCF_964106915.1. Classification (NCBI taxonomy): domain Eukaryota; kingdom Metazoa; phylum Chordata; class Lepidosauria; order Squamata; family Lacertidae; genus Podarcis; species Podarcis gaigeae. Next base: position 104,494,925 of record NC_139680.1, on the reverse strand, counting down.
AATCGGGACAGAAAGGTTGTTGAGCTGTTTTTTGTTGTTTTTTTGGCCAAGCTTACATATGGCAACCCTATCCATGCCACGACAGCAGACATACTTGAAGCTCTTTTCCACTGAGATGGAAGACCAAGCATTGTGCATCTTAGATAGAACTAGGATCCTTCCTATCAAAAGCCAACGTGGTGCAGTGGTTAGAGTGTCAGATTAGGACCTGGGAGACCAGGGTTCAAATCCCCACCTGGTCACAAACCTCTCTGGGTGACCTTGAGCCGGGCTCTGCCTCTCAGTTCAACCTGCTTCTAGTTTTTGTGGGAATTAAATGAAGATTGGGAGAACCTTGAACTCCTTGGAGAAAAAGGTGGGATATAAATTCAGTAAAGTAAATATTTCCTGCAATAAATGTAGCTCATTTTCCAAACTCAAAGAGTCCATCCAGAACAAATCGTACTCCTCCAGCAGGGAATTCTGCAGCAAATTCAACTTCTGCTGAGAATTTAAACTCCAAGGTCTCTGCACACTAGGATTCTACTGCTGGCTGCTTTAGAGCTTTCCTGCTCTAATCTGGTTCCCTCCAGATGCTCTGGACTACAACTCCCATCAGCCCCAGCCAGCACATATGACATAAAGTGGGTGTGGTTTAGGGGAAATGGCTTCTTGGATCAAGTAGGAACTTGTGCCTTGTGTAATTAAACCTGCAGGCCAGAGGATTCCCACCTCTGGCTACAATACTGTACCACAGATGGGGACTAGGGACATTGGGAAAGGCCAATCTGAGACCAGACTAAGGGACCAGATGCAGCATGTTGGTTGGGAGGCCTCTATAACAGCAATTGCCTCTTAGCTGTAGGGAGACTTGAACGCAGAACTGTACTTTAAAAGGGTGTGTGACAGCTTCGAAAGGGATACAATACAGGCAGGAATTCAAAAAGATATGATGCAGACAAATAGCATATCTGCCGTGTAGCCACTGCAGCCCATCAGTGATTCTGGGTGCAGAAAAGAGATGGCTAACCCATCCCATTTGAAATCTCTTGACTAATTTTATTACGACTGTTAGAATTGCTTTTGCTGGAATCCTGAGCGATGCAAGATATTATTAATGCACAGTAAATTGCATATTCTTTATACCATTTCTTTAAACATACTAGCTGTCTTTTGACTCTCCAAAAAGGTTTCTTTATTTTGAAGCTTCAAGTATGAAAATTCTGGGTTGAACAGAAATTTCTTCTGAATTGAACCTGCACTTATCCCTAAAGTGTGCCTTCCTTGTATTTTGCTTACTGAAATGCAATTGGGGAATGAAATTAACTACAATAAGCCATAGAAACTGGCCTCTGGCCTTGCTCCTGTGTCTTTTATAGCAGCCTCACACACAACAATCCCACCAGCAAAAATCCCACCAGCAATCATCTCCATGCCAGAAAACCCTTTCCTTGCTTGGTTTCCGTCCCTTACAGTGTTTCACAACCTTGGATCCCCAGCTGGTTGTTTTTTTTACTACAACTCCCATCAGCCCTAGCTAGCAAGACCAGTGGTCATGGATGATGGGAATTGTAGTCTGAAAACAGCTGGCAATCCAAGGTTGTGGAATACTGCCTTAGAACCCCTGTTTAGCATTTTAGAATATTTAAAAATGTTTGTAGCACATGTAATTCTTCTCCTTCAGCCTTCCCCAAACTGGTGCTCCTCAAGATCCTTTGGACTACAATTCCCATGAGCCACGCCCTGATCATGGGAGCTGCCTTTTATTGCTCCTTTTTAGAGATGTTGCTGGTTTTTATTGCACTATGTCTTACTATATTTGTAAGCCACCTTAAACTATATGAGGAAATCCAAGGGGCAGGTAAATAACAGCAAATAAATGGATTGTTATGGCTAGCAAATTTTTATTTCCTGTTAACATTGCTTCTTCACCACACACTGCCATTTAATGGAGAGATTGCCATCTCAAACATTGGATTAAATTAGTGTGTATCATAGTGTGGGAGATTTGCATCCATTTTCCTGACTTTGTCTCGCTCAGTTAACTCGATGCAAAAATTCTTCGCCCTGGTCTGTGTGGTTTACATTTTCACACGCTCCTCCATGGGTGCTTAAGCCCCTGTGCATTGACAGCGCTGTTTGTTTAAGTGAATTCCTACCTCATTGTGCAAAATGCTAATGAGCCATTGAGCCGCTGGCCGACCAAGCGGCTGCGAAGGCCAGAGACCTGCCACTCTCCATTGTGTTCAAGAAGACAGACATTTCTAAAGAGATTATGGCACAGTGCGCTAGACAGCCAGCCAGATGTGACTCTAGAACAGGGTGGGGAGCTGCTTTTCAGACCACGGGCCGTATTCCTCATCTGGGCAATGTTGTAGAGGCCACATGGCAGTGGTAGGGGGACTAGAGCCAATAGGTGCAAAGCAATGAAATCTACTTCTGTACGGTAAGTTGGTTTCTATGCACAATTCCATCCATGGGAGCCAGTGTGGTGTAGTGGTTAAGAGCGATAGACTCGTAATCTGGTGAACCGGGTTCGCGTCTCCGCTCCTCCACATGCAGCTGCTGAGTGACCTTGGTCCAGTTACACTTCTTTGAAGTCTCTCAGCCCCACTCACCTCACAGAGTGTTTGTTGTGAGGGAGGAAGGGAAAGGAGAATGTTAGCCGCTTTGAGACTCCTTCAGGTAGTGATAAAGTGGGATATCAAATCCAAACTCTTCCATGCAACCAAGAGGCATGACCAGAGTTCAAGGAGACATCCTAGCAGGGCAAAAGCACAGGAAAAGTGGATGGGGTTAAAAGGGGGTGTCGCCTGTGAAGAGGCAGGAGGGCTGGATAGAGAGGTCTGATGGGGATGCGTTGGCCTCTAGCCCAGTTGCCATTGTCCGCAGCGGTCCCATTCACAACATCCATTTAGATCACCATGATGCCACTGTAAACAGTAATAGTGCTCCTCCAAAAGGATTCTGGGACCTGTAATTCTTAAGGGTACTGAGACCCTTTTGTCCTCTGTTATGTACTGAGTTGAATAGGATCCAAAATGCAGCAGTCTGATTGGTCCACAGGAGCCACCCAATCCAGCTCCAGGTGGAAGTGAATCCGCAACCTGATTGGCCTACAGGAGAATCCTGGAATTAGCCAATCATGTGGGGCCCATTGTGTAAATAATGTATATAAAGCAGACATTCTGAGGGAACTTCCATTCCTCCTCACCACTATGAGCTGAATAAAGAGCATGAAATCCACTCTCGACTCCGAGTATATTTCACCCTCACAGAATTACAATTCTCAGAGTGGTCAAACCATTCAGCTGGACACTGAGGTCCACCTCCAAGGCACTGGCGGAGGACCAGGAGTGCGGAGGGAGCAGACTGCCCCCGGCACCACTATTCCGGTAGGGTGCCATTGCAGCCCCGACACACGACACGCTCCCCCATGCGCCGGGCACATCCCCACAGGCGGCACGCCATGCCCCCACCTGCTCTCCACCCCCAGTAGCAGAGCATGCAGCTTCGCCACTGCTCCAAGGGTCTTCTGGCTGTTCCTTCACTGTGAGAAGTGAAGTCACAGGGAACCAGGCAGAGGGCCTTCTCGGCAGTGGCACCCGCCCTGTGGAATGCCCTCCCATCAGATGTCAAGGGGATAAAGAACTACACCACTTTTAGAAGGCATCTGAAGGCATCCCTGTATCGGGAATTTTTTAAGGTTTGATGTTTCATTATGTTTTTATATGTTTTATTATGTTTTATAGAGTAGCTGGGGAAACTTAGTCAGATGGGTGGGGTACATCAGGGAGGGCTGTGTGGAGAGTCTCTTCCTTTAAATTCCTAGGAGTTTATCTCAGTGAAGACCTTACTTGGAAAATAAATATAACCCAGGTGGTTAAGAAAGCCCAACAGAGACTCCATCTCCTCAGAGTATTGCGGAAGAACAATGTCAATCAACATTTGATGATCTCCTTCTACTGGTCCATAATAGAAAGTGTCCTTTCATACTGCAACACAGTGTGGTACGCTGGTTTGACATCAACTGATAGGAAGTGCCTACAGAGGGTGGTGAATACAGCACAAGATATTATGGGCTGTCCTGTGAATCCGCTGGATGAAATGGCGGAAGAATGTTGCCTCAGGAGAGTGAGGAAAATTCTCAGGGATGATTCACACCCTGGCCGGCACTTTCTTGGCAGAAGATATAGAAGCATGATTAGTCGCACCAACAGGGTAAAGAACAGCTTCTATCCGTGGGCTGTTAGGCTGCTGAATGAAAAGATAACAACAGGGCAACCGACTTTCGGGTTTGGTGGGTGTGCGTCAGTAAACAAGGGGAATTAAGACTAAGAGAGCTGAGTGGGGGGTGCTCATGTAATCTCACTGTATACAAGTTGTAGAAGTGACAATAAAGTATTTCAATTTCAATTCAATTTCAATTATTATTAATATTATTAATATTATTGATTCCTCTTCACAGGGAACTCTGTGAATTGCAACTCTGGGAGGGGAGTAGGGGTTCTCCTAGCAACTCTCAGCACTCTTAAGGAAACTACATTTCCCATAACCCTTTGGGGGTTGTCAGTAGTAGAGAGGTCAGTTGGTTAGAGCAGTGTTTTTCAACCACTGTTCCGCAGCACACTAGTGTGCTGCGAGATGTTGCCTGGTGTGCCATGGGAAAAATTGAAAAATTCGAAAGATTTTTTTAAAAAATGTCAAATTTTCGCCCACTAGGCGGGCGCCGGACTGTGTCCACCCTATTTTCCATCCGTCCTGGGTGGGGATCAGATCGGATGGGATCGGATGAGAGCAGACAGGTGGTCCGCTCTCATCCGATTCCCCATAGAGAGCAGCGGGGCTCTGACATCTCCCTCGCTGCACACAGTGTGGAGACGGAGCTGTCATCCGCCGGCTCAGCGGGGATCAGCGGATCGATTCCCGCTGAGCAGAGAACGGTCCGCAACGTTTTTGTTTGCCATTAAAGAAAAAAATATTAAACATTTTCTAATGGTGGTGTGCCTCGTGATTTTTTTCATGAAACAAGTGTGCCTTTGCCCAAAAAAGGTTGAAAAACACTGGCGCTGTTAATGGCATGATCACAGGTTCGATTCCTGTATGCTTCTTCTGGCATTGCAGGGATTGGACTAGATGATGCTCAGGGTCCCTTCCAAGTCTATGAATCTATGACTGTTTCAAGTGGTATCATAGTGTTTTTGCATATATGGCTTAAGTATGGCCAGTGTCTTCCTTGGGTAGCTGGCATCTATGCAGGTGAAAAGCCACCATTTGTTCTCTTTAGGACACCTGGGCAGTGTCTGGTTCTCTTCACGTTGCCTACCCCAGGTGTCAATGAGGCCTAGTGCACACACTCAGCACGGAAAGCCAGATGAGAATCTCGGCTTTGTAGAAAGTTCAAGGAAGCAGGAGCGGGTGGAAAAATTCGGCTACAACTCCTTGGCTGCTTGTTCAATAACTTCATGGTCTGGCGACCCCTGATTATTTAGAGTATTCTATTGATGATCAGGGGAGCTTGGCTTTTTGGCAGATGGGAAGCAGTGGCAATCCATGAGGCATTCACTCACGCAGTCTGTTTCTTCAAGGAATTCCACTGCGCTAATTATTTCAACACATAATAAGCCAGGGAGAGGTGAAAGGGTGCCTCAGGTGAATAGAGATTTTTTAAGGGGGGGCAGGAGCGAATCTGGCCAGCTCTTACAAACAAAAGATTTTGCTTCTTCCATTAAAGTGTATTTTACCTTAGGGAGGATATGCGCATTTGCAAAACCAGGGGGAAGCTGCCTAACCTTGTTGCAAACATGCAAATAGCCGCCATATTGCTGTCGGTTGTGTTCACCACAGGTAGCCCTTGAGCAGGGGTAGCCAATGAGGTGCGGTCTGGATCTTGTGGATGGGGGGGGGGGGAATTAGAGGGAAATGCTTGAGAAAAATCAGTAGATTTAATCCAAATTTCATACCGAAAAGAAAATTATGAGGAGAAATTTGTACTAAAATGTTGTAGGCTTTCACTGAAGAACGTCAAAAGCAGGCTATGGGTTGTGGAAATAATTTGAAGCTCTGAAACCTCCTTATTTTATTGGCCTTTCCTTAGATATTGGGGTTTGCACCAGTCACCTGTGCCAGAATGGAGGAACATGTGTTGACCGAGGTGAACACTACAAATGCTTTTGTCCCCAGGAGTGGACAGGCCCCAACTGCCAATATCAAACGCAGACGGGTATGTATTGTGGTAAGGGGTTAAGGAGGGTGGGAAAGAGGAATATTTAAACCTTAATGTGTGAGAGAGGGGAGGGCAAGCCCTAGAAACAGAGGACATTATAATGAGTCAGACCATTTGCTCATTTAGCTCAATAATAGCTACACTGACCATATAGCCATAGTCGCTGGTTTCCACTGATATCCTTTCCCTCCATGTGGAGGAAGTGATCAAAAAGCTTACACAGAAAGAGGCAGAGGACTTGTCATGGGAATGCTGGTTTTGCCCATCTCCGTCCCCACACTTTGTGTGTAATGTGTGGTTTCCCCCTCCACTCCATTTTATTAGCTTCGTAAAAATAAAAATAAAAGTAAGGATGTCTTCTCATTTGTGGTTTGGGATTTTACACTGTCCTGGAGGCGGATTCTTCCCTCCCCCACTTGTCCTTTAGTACCACCAGAATGGAGCGTAACAGATGATCCGGCGTTCAGCCGTAAACCTCGCTGCGCCAAATTTGACCGGATGCAGCAGTGCAGCTGCGAAGCAGGCTTCCACATGAGTGGCACCGCAGAAAACAGCATCTGCCAGGGTAAGAGTGCAATTGCAAGAGATCTCTGAGGAGTCTGGTGCTACAAGCTGCTTCGGCTTCCTGTCGAAGTTAAAGCCATGTCTAAACTGCAGAATATGGTGGTGTGGCCTTTGTTTATAGACTCTCAGTGCTGTATTGGGGGGGGGGGGTTATAGAGTAACGCAAGTTTTTTAAAAAAACGAATCCCTGATCCAAGAAGCTTAACATTGTAAATTCCAATAGTAAGAAAGTTGACAATGGGAGGGAAGGCAGAACAAGGGAAAGAAGGGCTGAACCAGTGGGAACTGCAACAACTTATTGCAGCATGGGGTGCTTCTGGTAAGGGTTCCAGTACTCCATTCTTTTCTTCCTCTCTCTTAAAGTTTTCCGCTTCTCCCCCAACTCTTCCCAAACAATCAACCAGAATTCTGTATCTTCAAAGTATCTTCAGTCCTTGTTGGGCTTTTTAGTTTAGTTTTGCTTTTGCATGTTTATTTTTTGGTGGGGTGGACGCACAGGTGCCCAGTCTCAGAGACATTAAAAACCTTGGAATTATCCATTGATTACTGGGGACAGGTCGAATCGTCCCCTAGCATATTTAAAAAGAGCTTATCAGTGTGAACCAGTAAACAACCGATCCGGACAATGAGATGGTTCTCTCTACTACTTTTCTATCTATCTCGCTCCATTTCTTGAGCGTGAGTGGCGCAGATTTGCCAGTGTAAACCCAATTGACTGAAGACTTGGAATCAATATTGATGTGTACAATGCAAATCCATTTGAATTGATTTAGAAAAGCGAAGGGGTTTTATACAATTTTTAAATCAATAAATGAAACGCAGTTGCAGCACACACACTTGAGCTCATGGTGAAGCCATGAGCACCTTTACCTGGAAACAAGTACCACAGAGGATTACTCCAAAATCAAGTGAACATAGAAGTCCAACCTTAGCTTCAGTTGGGGATAAGAACCAGAAGTTCCACAGAAGGCAAAAGGCCAGCCGGCCCTATTGTTAGACAAAGCACCACCTCAAATGGCAAGTGCTGACAGGCAAGACTGGGCACCCCCAGAGCTATTCTTCCTAAGCTCCCATTCCCCCTGGGGATCATCCTACGCAACATAGCCTCGGTCCAGTATTCCTGAAGGAGCGTCTCCACCTCCATCGTTCTGCCCGGACACTGAGGACCAGTGCCGAGGGCCTTCTGGTGGTTCCCTCACTGCGAGAAGCCAAGTTACAGGGAACCAGGCAGAGGGCCTTCTCGGTAGTGGCACCCGCCCTGTGGAACGCCCTCCCACCAGATGTCAAAGAGAAAAATAACTACCAAACTTTTAGAAGACATCTGAAGGCAGCCCTGTTTAGGGAAGCTTTTAATGTTTAATAGGTTATTGTATTTTAGTGTTTTGGGCGGGGTATAAATAAATTATTATCATCATCATCATCATCATCATCATTATCCTTGGCCCTCTGAACTAGCCTTGCTCCTCAGGTGTGGTAGAGGGTGATTTCTCATCACAGGTACTGAGAAGTAAGATTCAACAGCTAGTCCAGCCGGAATGGGCTGAAGGCACCATCTTGGCAATAAAATGTCTGAAGGCGGCAAACTCTGCCACACATAATAACGAATTCCAAAGGGTTTCAACACCACCTTGCGGACTGCCTTGGGTCACTCCCAGGTCACTGTGTCTTAGGCAACTACTGGCGGGAACAAGCTTGCTGTTATCTGCACAATGGCCTGCATTCCTGAGCCAATTTATCATTCAAAGCTGAGCATCCCAGGCTTTAACAAAAAGGCCCTCCAGAGTTTTCCAGCGGCAGGCAATTTCAAGACGGGCCAGCAACTTAAGAATCAGATCTGTACAGCAAGGCTCTCCTTACATTGTTATCCAGCAGGAAGCACCAGGGACTGTGCTTTTGAATAAACCCACACAGTTCATAGATCTGGAAGGGCAAAATTTATGCTGCTAATATATATATATATATATATAACACCAGTAGCATATCACAGAATTCCGCACACACACCCCTTGCGCAGCCTGTCATGAAATTTGTCCAAGCAGAAATAACGTTGCTTTTCTTCCCCCTTGCAGATGTGAATGAATGTGAAGTTTACAAGCTGGAGGGAGCCCCTCGTCTCTGTATGCACACCTGCATAAACATTCCTGGCTCCTACCGCTGTTCCTGCCCCAGAGGATACCAGATCTTCAGCGACGGGAAAAGCTGTGAAGGTGACTTTAGCATGAGGCAGATGGCATTTCGCAGACGCTGAATGACAAAATGTGCAGGCTTCAGGCAGACTTTTCGGTTCCCGAAAACTGCTCAGATTGTGTGCAGTCTGTTTCTCTGCAACCAGGCTTTAAGCTGCAATCCTGCACATTCTCTCCTAGCAGCAGGGACTTGGTTAGGCGCGCGTACATTTTATGACTATAAATGCAAGGAAATGCTAACAGAATAGAAGCTGGACTTCCCAAACGCCGTGCAAGAAGCCAGATTTTTGTAACGGTTTGTAATGCACGGCTACTTAAAATTCTGGCTGTTAATGCCAAGGGAGAGAGACCCGCTGAAACAAGGTAGACATTGTAATGCCATTTAGATATGTCGGGAGGTATGGCGGTCAAGCGCCAAAAGGAATTGAATAGTGATATTGTATGCATGAAGCATGCACTCTGTGCTCCCGCTGGCTACAGAAAATACCTTCAGATTATGCTAAAACAGAGCTAATCGCTGGGATTTGATTGGCTTTTTTGTTATTATTTCTAAAATTAAAGCTTCTTGTGTAAGGGAAGCAGACTGACATTGCACAGCTTAAAATATTTTCTGTCCACAAGCCAATCAAACTGGAATATTTCCGCTCATTATTTACTTTGGGCTGCATGCACACCGTACAATTGAAGCACATCTGATGCACACATACCCGTCCCCCAAAAAGAATCCTGGGAACTGTAGTTTGTTAAGGATGCTATAGCTCTGGGTAAACTACAGTTTCCATGATTCTTGGGGGGGGTACTTTAAATGTAAGGAATATTTTGCCCAACGTGGGGCTTGAACCCCCAACCCTGAGATTAAGAGTCTCACGCTCTACTGACTAAGCTATCCATGCATTTTATCCTTGCTACAACCCTATGAGGTAGAGTTAGGCTTGGGTCTTCTCATATCTATGGAGTGACCACTTAGGCCATCATCTGGAAACAGGATTTGCACCACCAAAAGAAGAGGTCAGAGGGTACCAATTTGCAGAAAACTTCATTGGCAGAGCTCAGCTCCAGATACTTCTCATGTACATAGAAAGGATTTAGGTGGAACTTCTGTGCAACAGTTAGAATGTGCAAATTGTCACTGGCCTTGAGAGCAAAAGGGTGGAGAAGATCATACCTTCCCCTTTCTGTGTTAAGCGCGTCACCTAAACCATTGACTCTGGTCCTTTGCTTTTCATGTTTCCATTTGTTTTACAGACATCGACGAGTGTGCTCTCTCATTGCACAACTGTACCAGGGGAACGACGTGCATTAATACAGGAGGAAGCTTTCAGTGTGTTAATCCAGAGTGCCCCAAGCCCAGTGGAAACATCAGCTATGTGAAAACATCGCCGTTGTAAGTATAACGGGGAATCTGTCGTTTGCCACCTTTGACAGCAGTAGACTAGTTTAAGGCACTTGGGGCAGGTCATGGATGGCACAGAGTGAGCTCTGTATTCCAACACCTCATCATACTCCCTGCCCTGGTCCCTTGCCTCACTCTGCCTGATGATAGAGCCGGCCCTAGCTCTGGGCATAAGGAAAGAAATGATGACTGCCCGGAAAACCCACTGTGCAGTTCCAGCTCCTTTCTTTTAAAACTAAGAACCAAAAGATCTTGATGATCCAGGCTGTTGGCATATTGTTTTCTGGTCTGTGATCAAACATTACGACAACCTTATGAATATTTCCCCTCCAGCCAGTAAGATTACTTGTTATATTTTCTTTGATACAGGGCCAATGTTCTGTGCCTTGATTATGCACCATCGCTGTGAGTTGCAAACGGAGCTTTGTTTGAGTTTAGACAACTTTTTGGGCACAATCCAGATGAAGTTAAAGACCTTTAAAGCCAATTGATTTCCATGAGAGGTTTATTCTGCAGTCGCACCATATCCTTAAAGCGCATTTCCTCGCTGCCAAAAAGAATCCTGGGAACTGTGGTTTTTTAAAGGGTGCGATGAACTGTAGCTCTGTGAGTGGTGAACTACAGTTCACAGGATTCTTTACAGATGAAAAATGTGCTTTAAATGTACAGTGTGTCTTCAGCCTTAGGCTGCAGTCCTAATCCCGTTTACCTGGGAGTAAGCCCATTGACTTGGGACGCAAAGTGCAAGTAGATAAATAGGTACTGCTCTGGCGGGAAGGTAAACAGCGTTTCTGTGCGCTGCTCTGGTTCGCCAGAAGCGGCTTAGTCATGCTGGCCAATGACCCGGAAGCTGTACGCTGGCTCCCTCGGCCAATAAAGCGAGATGAGTGCCACAACCCCAGAGTCAGTCACGACTGGACCTAATGGTCAGGGGTCCCTTTACCTTTAAGCCCATTGAATTCAATGGGACTTATTTCTGAGTAGATGTGGTTAGGTTAGTGGTGTTCACTGTAATGGGCTGGATTCACCTCATGAGCCCCATCAGCAGAAACCTTACATACCCTGCCTCTTCTCCTGCTGTATGCCCCCCGAAATTGGCTGGAGAGGTGGTTGGGAGAATCCCCAGAACAGCATGGGGGTGATGGAAGGGGGGGGGAATTGTTCCAGCTGGCAAGCAGAAACCCTTGTGCAGATGGAACGCTCAATTCATCAAAGTGTGACATTGAATTCCAATCCAATATGCCAATTTTTTACCCTTCAAAATAAATGGAAATGAAAAGTGCCTAAGGCCATCTGGATTTCACCTTCAGACTCTAAAACAAAGGTGGGTGACATGTATGGAATCCAACAACATCTCAGAGCCTTGCTGGGAAGAAGAAAAGCCGTTGTTAAAGATTCTGCAAAGACCTCCTGGGGTCTAAATCTTAGCAGTATTTAAAAAAAAAAAAAAAGATTTAATATATTGTTTAGATATTTGTCCAAGTGTTTGGACCATTATGTTAGGGGTATGCCGGCCCAACATATATTCTCACTGGCACTAACTGCATTTTATCCAACGCTCTGGTTTTTGATTCGCTCAGGCACACCAACTCTGTGGGGTTGAAGGCGCCTTGGCCCCCTCGATATTTGTTTTAAGGGGATCGGACCCTCCTCATCTTCATAGCGCCCTGCATGTGGTGCATGTGTGTGACATCACATGCGCAGCACAGGTCCAGCGCTGGCTCCTCCAGAGTGTTTGGCTTCCTGCATTGTGCATGCATTGTCACGCACACACACAATGCCCAACATGCAATGCGTGTGACGCCCTGCAAATGCATTGAGCACTGGGTACCCTCAATCTTGGAGGCAACTCAGCGCCTCCGGATTCACTTACGCTGCTGCTTTATTGTCATCACTGTTTGCAGCCCTGTGCTCCAGACTAGAGGGAGGGCAAGATGTAAAGATGTTCCATATGACGAAGAAATAAATGCATCTCCCCTCCCTTTCCTTCCTAGCCAATGCGAACGGAACCCATGCCCAATGGACAGCAGATCCTGCCACCATGCCCCAAAGACCATCTCCTTCCATTACCTCCCTCTGCCGTCCAACCTCGTCACTCCCACTACCCTCTTCCGCATGGCGACCGCATCGGCTCCTGGGCGGCCTGGCCCCGACGGCCTGCGCTTTGGGATCGCAGCAGGCAACGGCAGGGGCCATTTTGTCATGCAGCGCTCGGACAGGCAGACCGGCGAGCTCATCCTCGTCCAGAGCCTGCAAGGCCCTCAGACCACAGAAGTGGAAGTCGACATGACCGAGTACCTGGACCGCACCTTCCAAGCGAAGCACGTCTCGAAGATTACCGTCTTCGTGTCGGCTTACGAGTTTTAACGGAAGCCGTTTGCACAGGGGAGGAAAAGAAGCAGCTTGCAGCCTGCTCTTATTCACCCAGAACTTTTGGTTCTAACCACCAGCTGTACTACAAAAGCCGGAACAGACGGCATCAGGCATTGCTGTCTGGGTACTTGCCTGTGTTAATGCCAGCCTCAGATATAATGGCTGTCGCCTTTCCGCTTCTCCTCCGGGGGTAGCTAGCATGGCTCTCTCCTGATGCTGTTAGACTACAGCTTCCATCAATCTTGCGGGCTGCTGATGGGAGTTTGAGTTCAGCATCATTTTGAGGGTGCCACATTGGCTACCCCTGTTTGACTTTAAACACTCGATGTACTGAGTGTCTTGGAGGGATAATAATATGATTGACTGCCAACTATGGTTGGTGTCCCAACTTGACCAGCACCCCCCTTACTCTAACCCAGCCTTTCTCAAGCTGTGGGTCCCCAGATTTTGTTGAACTACAACTCCCATCACTCCTAGCTAGCAAAGCCAGAGCTCAGGGATGATGGGAGTTGTAGTCCAACAACATCTGGGGACCCACAGGTTGAGAACCGCTGCAGTCTAACCTGCCCTTTGTTAGCCAATCCAGCATGCCACATATACAGACAACCTGTCCTTAATGCAGACATTCTGCCCTCATCCCAAGCAGAAGTTCAACTAAGGAGGAGTACAGGTCATCTCTCTTTTTCTCCCTGTCCCTCTCTCTGATGCTGTATGAGAGCAAAAACATCATATATGTGTTGCAAGGGATCTGATTCTACTTTCTGTTGTTTGTAGAGTACTAATGCTGATCTGATGTCACAAACCATGAGCATGATTCAGCAACCATGGAAACACTTTTTAATTCCTGTTTATTTCAATGGGAAGGACAAGCAATGGTGTGCTTAACAGTGCAAACCTATGCATGTTTGCCTGGTAGTGAGCACCACTGATTTCGTACGTACAGCCCTAGCCATGTCTAATCAGAAGCCAGTCCTACTGAATTCTGGCAGAATATCTGAGAGTGGGGTTCGGTTTGCAGCCTAACTCTCCAGTCAATGTACACAGAGTTACACTGCACATACCTCCTTTTGATATCAGTGGAACCATAACAGGACAATCTTATGCACATCTACTCTCAGACCAAGTAAGTCTCGCTGAGTTCAATGGGGTTTACTCCAAGGTAAGTGGGTCTTCTAGGATCGCTCCCTAAAATACTGAGCTGGGTCAGTTCTAAATTACGTTGCAACAAACTCACCATTCCAGCCATACTTCAGAACTAAATTTTGAATATATTTTTTTCATAGTTTGCCTGTGAAATAATAGCTTCGAGGGACACTTTTGAGGAAACTGAATCTTAAGCCTTGATGGTGAATGGTAGAAGCCATTATTATGAGTTTGGATGGAGCCCTGAGTCCCTTCCAATTATCGGGATCCTGTATCTGTGGGGGTAAACCGTAGGGGAGCAAACTTACCAAACAAGTCATTTTTTGCTAGGTAAAGGTTTTGGCTGACTAGTTAAGCACCACGATTAGCATAACCAAAGAGGTTGCTCTGTGCCATAGCACAGGTGTGTGGGCCTCCCTGCCCCCCAGCTGCTAGGAAGGAGAATAATAGCCGGTGTAGCATGTCTTAAAGAGGGAGAATCAGGCTGGACACTGTAGGCGCAGAGACATGTTTGCTCTGTGCTGGATCCAAAGCTATAACTAACAGAGAAGCAAGATTGGGGTGTTAATGCTGCGAGCCCCTCCATCTTATGCTCAGGTTGTATATATGTGTAAATAAAACGATTTATCCAAGAGGCATCACAGTCTCCTATGGCCTTCATTCCAAGGAAACTGAACCCCGAAAAAGAGCCTTGAACCCCTGGATTCTTTCACCACTCAGAGACTGGGGTGGCATGTAACACTATTACGCTAAATAGTAAATTGCCGGATTTGCACCTTGCTTGCCCCCGCTTCATAATCCCACTAAATTTAACAGTATTTATAACTGGGAATACCCCAAAGAACCGACATACAAATGAATGTATTTCCCCATTATGGTTCCTTGAGGTATTCCTACTTCTAGAAGCCTATTATGTTTAGTGGGATATATATGCAAATCGCTCTTATAAGGATCTGTTTACACTCTCTCTGCTCTGTGTCCACCCCCTAGCTCCAAAATAATAATAATTTTGTTCCAACTCTGATATCTTTAGTCAAAGGGATGTGGGGAACACAATTCCATTAAACATGTCCTTGTTTGTATTTCGTGTGTGTTTTTCATTGAGTGTTTTGGATTTTATCTTCTTCTGCAGTTATTTTATCTTCTTCTGCAGCCCCTGGGATCATGGATCGTCAAAACCCAGATGTAGTTTCACCGAAACTGACATGGCAGAAATCTGGATTATGACATAACATGAACAATGGAAGGCATCAGTTCATCCAGATCTGCCTTGTTTATTGAAAATCTGGGTTGCTTTAATACCTGCATATGTATACCTGTATATATATATATATATATATATGGAGAGAGAGAGAGAGAGAGAGAGTGTGTTCTGCATTAGTGGTAGAAACAGTCACAACACTGGCACAAAAATCTGGCTCTCAATTGGTATCAGCGCCCAGGGGCATACTAGGTATCTGCTTCTGCCAGAATAGGAAACCTGGGAAAAGGGTACATCAGCTGCTGTTCCCTCGGGGTTTTCTTATTGAAAGGGGAGCATCTATGTAAATTTCCTGGCAAGTCAGGCTAGACGTTCTCAGAGCAGTTCCTGCAAGGAGCATATCATGGACGCCAAATTCACAGCATACACTTAAAGCACTACGGCACCACTTTATGCAGTCATGGCTTCCCCCAAAGAATCGTAGGAGTTGCAGTTTGTTAAGAGAGTTATGAGGAGACCCCTATTCCCATCCCAGAGCTGCAATTCCCTGAGGTGCCTGTGAAGAAGGATTGATAGATAAACCACCTCCGGGAACAACTTCCCGCTAAAGCAGGATTAGGGAATGTGTGTTTTTTCTAGCCAGGGCGCCGCATTCCTTTCTGGAGAACCTCCAGAGGGCCACATATCAGTGGTGGGCAGGGCCAGAGGGAAATGTGGGCGGAGCAACAACTGCAAATTTTGTCTTGTATGATAGGCTAGTTTCTAGCCACATTCACACACGTCTCTCTGTCTAACAGAGTCATTACTGAAGTTTGAGGACCATTTCCAACTGGGCAAAGGCACTCAAAGAGGGTGTAGAGCAGGGATATGTGGCCTGGAGAAAGCTCCAAGGGCCTGACAGAGATGTTTGGAGGGCCACATTCAGCCCCTAGACCTGAGGTTACCCCACCTTGCGTTGAAGTTGCATCTTTCACTATAAATCAGCAGTAGGAGGCCACATTCCCTCAGGAGATAATCTGTTGTAAGCTACATACCAGCGGTGACAACTGTCAGGAGCTCGTACTACACTCGAGTAGGACTCTGGCAGAGACACATGCCCAACTGGCATGTTCTTTCCCTCCTGGTCGATCGTTCGGGAGCTTCAAAAGCTTTCTTCAGCCCAAACATCACAGCGGCTGATGCCAACAGACACTGGCACACTTAGGGATCCGCAGAGTTTGCACAGCTTGTGTAACAGACCTCAGCAACTCAGCATTTTGGCCAATCTACTTTATTTACATATAAACACACACAGAGTACTGCAACATGGCTCCCTCTCTCACTAGCATCAGACAGCAAAGAGAAAAGAAACAAAGGACAATAGTCCCACTTCACGGAACACAGTAACACAAACATCCTGTCTCTGTCACTTCCCACTCTGTGAAGTCAAAATGTATACCGTCATGTGATAGACAACAATCACATGACTGCAATCATGGAGCAGGAATTCTAACAACAAGAAGAGGAAAGGTGGAGCAGAACAGACCATCCCTTTTGTTTTTCTTTCTGACATCCTCTCCTCTCCTTTCTCTCTCCCTGTCTAGCTGAGATACAGACTCGTTGCTCTTCTTGGAGGTCTTAACTGGGCACTTGCAGATGACTTCCCTGCTCCTTTGCCCCAAGCCCCATCCATTTTGGGTTCCTCCCCATCCTTACATTCCCCCACTTCTCTTCCTCCAAGCTCCCTCACCCACGTGAAATTAGGCCAAGGACCACACGCAGCCCCGTAACAGCTTGTGGCTCACCCATACTATAAATAGGGATGGAGGAAATTTGATTCGGTTTGCATCTAAAAATGAATTTACTACAGCCACCTTTTCTGAAATGGTATGAGAACTGAAACAAGCTGTCCTTCGACGTTCACACTTCTCTGAATTTTGCAATGCCATTCTCCAGCGAATCGATGTGTAGATAAATGCACAAAGTGCCCATATGAATACAACTCCCCAAAAAGACATTATATTGGGGAAACCAGCTATGCAGAAAGATGTGCACTGGGCAAATTTGCAAACTAAGTTGCATATATGAGGAGAAATGAGCACTAAAATGCTGGTGGTTTTTTATGAGGACATTTGTGAATTTAAGACTGGAAAAATGAGAAATCGACAGGCAAAAATTGTTGTATTCACGCACCCCTAGCTATAAGCTATACAAAAGGCTAGAGACGAGGTGATTTTTCTTGCTTACCTGCCATGTGAACATGTTATTTGGTTTCAAGCAACAGCTGATGCAACAGGTTTCCGAGAAACCACCCAAAACAGAGTTGCCGGGGAGAGCGAGGAGAGAAAAGGAAAATTTAGGTTAACAATACCAGTGGGAAATCTTTGAATAAATAGATGCTGATTATACCTCTTTTATCTCCATCCAATCCCTTTTACATCCAGCGATCTCAAAACATTTGGGTCAATGATGTGACTAAGCTATTGGCTAAGAAGCTTGGACTAATTTGAAGTCATCTGCACACAGGAGCAAACAAAACTGGATGTTCCCTCTGGCGCATGGGCCTGGGTGTTCAAGTTTCCCACGCAGCAGTGGTTCCCATCAGCATCTATCCAAAATCTCATGTGAGGGCTTCCGTTTGTTTGGAAGGGATCAGCTTAGGCTATGGGACATCTGAGTGCTTTGCTAACTAGCTTGTGCATTTAGAGGGAATTGATCTAACTAAGCCGCGTCAATTAACCAAATGAAACTTGGCATTCTTTTTTTTTTTTCAACCAAGAGTACAAAATTAGCACTATGCCCCTCCGTGAATATATTTACAGTGGTACCTTGGGTTAAGAACTTAATTCGTTCTGGAGGTCCGTTCTTAACCTGAAACTGTTCTTCACCTGATGTACCACTTTAGCTAATGGGGCCTCCTGCTGCCGCTGCGCAGCCAGAGCACGATTTCTGTTCTCATCCTGAGGTAAAGTTCTTAACCCGAGGTACTATTTCTGGGTAGTGGAGTGAGTAACCTCAAGTGCCTGTAACCTGAAGCGTCTATAACTCAAAGTACCACTGTACTTACTTTTATCTACCTATTCATGCTTTCTGTAACAATTGCTGAGGGCAGAAATGGAATGGCACAACACAATCTTCAACCTTCGAAGGCTTTTAAAGAAGATTAAACAAATTCACAGAGGAGACAGCTATAAATGGCGACTAGCTACTATTTTCTTATGAACACGGCAAACTACCACAGTGAAACTCCTTGCTTCCTATGCTGCACTCCCTCAGCTAGCTTGCTGCCTTCAAGTGAAGTGGAAGGTGCTGTCTCAACAAAAAGATTTGGCTCACTCGTCAGTTTTTCTACAGAGACTGGGAGAGGTGCCATCTTTATCCTTCACCTCAGGAAGCAAAACGTCTTGGGTCGAGTTGACAGTGAAACGACACTGAAAACAGTAGTCACATGACTGTCTCTCCAACTCACTCCGTCCATGTGTATTAGCATGCATTTTAGTCCTGTGAATTGCCCCAAACATCCCCCCCAAAACCATGTCATTTTCTCCCCCTGACAAGTTCTGTGCTATCGTGAACAATGTACATGGCTCCCCACTCAGAGAAACACAATGGCTGTTGAAATATACTCAGAGTCGCAAAGTGATTTCATGCTCTTTATTCAGCTCATAGTGGTGAGGAGGAATGAATGAATGTCCCCTCAAAGTATCTGCTTTATATACATTATTTACACAATGGGCTGCACATGATTGGCTAATTCTGGAATTCTACTGTAAGCCAATCAGGTTGTGGATTCACTTCTATCTGGAGCATGATTGGGTGGTTCCTGTCAACCAATCATACTGCTGCATTGCTCTAGGACCAATCAGACTGCTGCGGTTTGGATCCTATTCAACTCAGTACATAACACCTGTACATGTAAATTCATCCCTTGAAATCATGTATCTGAGAACAGCGTGTCCTTGAAGTGCCAGACCTGGGAGTTTCGGTTTCTTTAAATTGCTGAACCCTTGCCAATTTGTACCTTGGAAGTGAACATGCAAACTGAGGGGTTTTTTTAAATAAAAAAATAAAATCAATGTACCTATGTACTCAAAATATGTAGGTCAAATAACATATTTATCAACTCGTATCTTTTGCCTATGAACATGTGCGATCGTGTTAGAATGGAATGCAACAAATGTGGAGGCAAACCTGGAGCTGTGCTCCCTTTTTTTTGGAAGCATAAGCCAACCACTCTCTCCTTGAGATTCCCTCTTCTTTTAGATGGGGCTTCATATGTACAGCCAGTTCCTCACAAGTCCTGTGCATTTGTACCTCCAGCATTTAAACACATAATCCAGGAGTTGCCAGCATGGGGCTCATAGACATGATGGCACCCTTGAGATATTCCCCTGGTACCTATGAAGGGTCTTTGTCATCTCTCCCCCACACACACACACTGCCCCCTGGACCATCAGCTGGTGAGGGTGGTTGCCTTTTTCCTTCTTCAAAAAATGCATAAAGCTGAAGGGAAAACACATAGAGCTGAAGAAGGAAGTTGGAAGAGAGACGCTCTTTCCCACTTCCTCTTTCAGCTCTATGTGCTCAGATTAATCCTACCAGGTCCAGTTTTTAGCGCAATCTCTTGGAAAAGTGACATTTAAGTGTGTGCATGGTTTCTCTAATGCTCATCCGGCAGAGAAAAGTGTCCCGCAAAGGTGACGCCCATGGTACTCACTCAAACAGAAGATGACTAGATTGGAAGATGCATTTTACTGACAACAGGGTCGTGTCCTTCATTGCGCTTGTTGCAGCTGGATAATTTAGGGGGCTGAAGACGAGGGAAGGAAGGATCTGTCCATTTCTGTTTTCTCAATTTCTTATTTTTCCCCTCTTAAATTCAGTTCCCCGCATTTTGGCAATTTGCAATTTTAAAAAATCAAAAATCTCACGAAATTCATCAGCAGCTTAGTGTGAATTTCTCTTACTATAAACACATTTTTGAAGCAGTTTTGAGTCACCTGCACATTTTTTGCAAGCAAATTTCCTGAATACAATTTATATTTCTATCTTATGTCACTAATATATTCATTTTTGCGTACCCTTCCCCCTGTTATATGCCTTTTTGTAAACTGGTAGGAGAACTTCATTGTAAAATGTGTACAAGTGCAAAGGCAGAAGAATGACTGTGTTTCAGTTCTCCTATTGTTTTGGGCAGTGCCCCTTTAAATGTGAACTGAACTAGATTTCTCTCTTTCCCTACATAGGACAGGTCATGTGACATATATAGCTCTGTCCTCCAACGGAGGAAAATGAGTGCAGCGGATTGACTGGAAATGCTTGGGAGGGATAGCTTAAAAAAAATAGATATTTGTCTGTTTCAAAAAAAGAGCAAGGCTTGTGATTTATCTGCAATTAAACTCAGAATATTAGGAATTTTATTATCCAGAAGATCAGGGGCCTTAAATTCCCAGGAAAATAAAATAAAGCTGTCATGCAGAGTTCATTTCCAGTTGGAAACGCTGTGTACCAAGATCTGCCCGTTGCTTTCTCACCAGCATTTAGTCTCTGTTAAATAAATTTATTACTCTGCCTTTGAGAGGGGGGGGGGGCTTACAGAATTCATCCGGTTTTAGGTCTTCACAAAGTTTAACTGGGCAACAAATCCTCCTTCCACTGACATTCCTTTGTCTAAAATTGAACTTGTGAGTGGAAAACTCACCAACGTTACATCAGAAGACCACCAGAAAGATGCATGTGTCTTGACCTAGCAAGGGCAAGCTATGGAGAAAAGCAATCTTCCACACCCAGGGGGCTATGGGTGCTTCAGCCCCCACAATAATATATTTGTGGGGCTGGGCCCCTATGAAATCAATGGGCAAAGTTGAAACCCTTCGTTGTGGGCACCCACAATCTTTGGCGCGAGATGACACCTATGGTTCTGAGTTATGTTTATGCCAAAGGGTGAGGTAGGTAAGTATGCTATTGTGGGATGGAGAAGGGAGGTCCGTTAAGAACCTGTGGGCACATCGTGAGGTTTCTGCAATGCACATGCATCCCTGAACAATCAGCAGTGTATTCTCTGCTAACAAATGATCCTCTAACAAAGAGGCTGAATCCAGACACTCCCTTTTCCTTCTCTCCTCTGCTTTCTGGTGATTAGCACTGATCATGTATTCGGAAGGAGAACGACAAGGAGAAGACCATGTTCACAAGCTGCTTCTTGGAGCCCATTTATGAAAGAATGACCATATTTTTCCGTGTATAAGACTAGGTTTTTCCCCTAAAAAATAATGTCAAAAATTAGGGGGCGTCTTATACACTGGGCCATCTTCCCCTATTTTCTTAAATCTGGTAAAGGTAAAGGGACCCCTGACCATTAGGTCCAGTTGTGACCGACTCTGGGGTTGTGGCGCTCATCTCGCTTTACTGGCCAAGGGAGCCGGCGTACAGCTTCCGGGTCATGTGGCCAGCATGACTAAGCCGTTTACCTTCCCGCCGGAGTGGTACCTATTTATCTACTTGCACTTTGATGTGTTTTCGAACTGCTAGGTTGGCAGGAGCAGGGACCGAGCAACGGGAGCTCACCCCGTCGCGGGGATTCGAATTGCAGACCTGATTGGCAAGTCCTAGGCTCTGTGGTTTAACCCACAGCGCCACCCACATCCCTCTTAAATCTGAGTCCCCCAAAATAGGGGGCGTCTCATACATGGGGGTGTCTTATAGAGAGAAAAATATGGTATATATCAGAACAAAAATGCAGAAGGAATGAAAACAATGCCTCCTCTGGTTCCATTTGCGGTAGAAGCGTTTCAGAACCACTTTCCCCTCAAGAGAAGACATGATCCTTTACCCATGACCAATGAGATCTGTCCATGGAGCCTCAGTTCTATTCCCTAGGAATCTACCAACACTCAAGGTCCCTCACATTTCAAGGAACCTCTGCTTGAACTGGCAGCACCAGGCACATCACCTATGAAGTGCCATGAGCATGTGACGCTAGAAATCAAGGCACTGACCCTGCAAGATCATTCCAGCTGATAGGAGGGAGAATTAGAATCACTACAGTCGTCATTGGGCTTTGTAGCAACATCTGTGGTTACCTGTTGCTCTCCTTGGTGCTGAATGTGGTGCTGGTCCTATTTATTGGCGCTTTGAGTGGGCTCTGACCCTGGGCATTCTTTTGGTTAAGGGATTCAGGTGACCCTTAGGCTGAAAAGGGTTCCCCACTCCTGCCTTCCGTCATGATGGCTGTAGTCTAGGGTTGAAGAGCAAAAAGCCATTGCTTGAGCTCAATACTAGGTGGAGTGTTGCTCAGCCCGAAATTCAAGCCTGGACAGCATTTCTAGCCAGCCTAAAACAGGAGGAAATAATGGGATTCTTGAGGAGTAGCTGTATGCTGGGATTTGGAAGAGCATCAACCTCACTTCTTCTTCTACAGTACAATTCCAAATGCCTCACTATTTGGTGTTCCAGCTGTAATATGGCTGTTGGCAGCAGCTAAAATATTCACAGCACACAAAAAATGTTCTTGATGTTTCTACTAAAAGGCATCTCCTCACATCCTCCAATTTTGCTGACAAATCAAGATACGTGGACCCCTTTGTCATTTCTGATTTTTCCTGTATTCTTACATTTGCTCTTGTTTGTGTTTATATCTTATGTGTGTTGGTATAAAGTGAATCTTACATTATTAACAAACAAACAAACAAACACAAGTCCAGATATACCACCCACACTGCTTTCTGGCTCACTTTGCAAGCGAGAAGCTCCATCGTCAGGTACCAGTTCCTTGCAGAAGACAATTTGCTCCAGCGTTGCAGGGTGTCTGTACCTTTGCATCTTTTAGTGACATCACATCTACTTTCACCTGAAATGAAGAATGGAACTGCCTATTGCTGTACAATAGCAGCTCGAAAGCACGCCAAAAAAAGTGCAAGTAGACAAATAGGTACCGCTCCGGCAGGAAGGTAAATGGTGTTTTCATGCGTTGCTCTGGTTTCGGTGTTCCAATACGCCAGAAGTGGCTTAGTCATGCTGGCCACATGACCCGGGAAAACTGTCTGCGGACAAACACTGGCTCCCTCGGCCTGTAAAGTGAGATGAGCGCCACAACCCCAGAGTCATCTGCAACTGGACTTACGTAACTGTCAGGGGTCCTTTACCTTTACCTTTATTGCAGTACAGGGGTAGACATTCAGTCTCCAGGACAATAGAGAGTTTACATGCCATGCGCTCCCCCCCCCCGCCGCCCCCGCCCTTAATACACTGCAAAGGCTGCTTTATATGCACTTGGCTTAAATAAGGCAGACTTGTGTTTATTCAGTCGATCTTACCTGACTTCGGTTGCATAAGGAAGTTTACATTAGCTAGAATTCCCCAGGCGATATATTTGAGGTTGAAAGTTTGTTTGCGCAGGGGTAGCGATGGAATCGCAAGTGTGTTCATGCGCGGCTGAAAGTTCCATTTATGTCCCAGTGTCATAAAAATAGCCTCTACCTTTGACAAGACAGACTTAACACCCGAGCTGTTGGGTCCAAGAGTATGCATAGGAAAGCAAAACACAGTGCAAAGTGTTAATCTAATGCATTTTTTCACCTGGTGGAATTTTAAACGCTTACAGAACCTTTAAGACTGGTTTTCCCTTGTCTTGGTAGTCTTTAATATCCTCCATGCACGGAATGCCCAATCACATGCAGTGTCTGTGTCTGGGACAGGACATTGCAAGGGTAATCAAAAGGCAGATCACCTAGTGCAGGACTGCCCAAACAGTTTGGTGAAGTGAGCATGCATGAGGGCCGACCAAAGTTGTTGAGCTTTTTTAACAATTTTACCTCAAAGTTGTTGAACTTTTTTTCCCAATTTAACCCAATGACATATACTGCCACGGAGGCCGGATTAAATTGACCAGCGGCCTGGATTAAGCCCTGAAAAGGTGTTATGTACTGAGTTGAATAGGATCCAAAATGCAGCAGTCTGATTGGACCTAGAACAATCGGGTCCAAAATGCAGCAGTCTGATTGGTCCTAGAACAATAGGATCCAAAATGCAGCAGTCTGATTAGTCCTAGAACAATAGGATCCAAAATGCAGCAGTCTGATTGGTCCTAGAACAATGCAGCAGTCTGATTGGTCCGCAGGAGCCACCCAATCCAGCTCCAGACGGAAGTGAATCCACAACCTGATTGGCCTACAGGAGAATCCTGGAATTAGCCAATCACGTGCAGCCCATTGTGTAAATAATGTATATAAAGCAGATACTGTGGGGGAACTAGTCATTCCTCCTCACCACTATGAGCTGAATAAAGAGCATGAAATCCACTCTCGACTCCGAGTATATTTCAAAAGGACTTTGGACATGCCTGACATAGTGATTTGAACTGAATCAACGAGGATTTCAGACTCCCAATTGTCCAACAATAGCAGTGGTTTCTGTCCCCGACATCTCCAGTTGAAAAAGGGTCAGGCAGCAGGTGATGTGAAAGAGGTTCATATAAGACCACGAAGACAGACGCTGCCAGGAGGGATGGGTTAATCTGTCAAATTTGAGTTCTCTCGCTTTCTCATTTTTCCCAGTCCTAAATTCAATTCTCCATATTTCCACATCAGTTTGCCATTTTTAAAAAACTCCAGCATTTTAGTGAGATTTTTTTTGTAACATATACCTTTCTGTATGCAAGTATACCTAGTATCAGGGCTTTTTTCAGCCAGAACTCACCAGAACTTACTTCTGACACCTCTCAGGTAGGCGTCCATTGCCGTTATAAAAGAACAAGGGATGCGTTTATGGTGAACTCTTTTTCTAGAAAAATAGCAGTGCCAAATAAAATGCATTTTTGTATGTGCTTTTCTTTAATATATGAATATTTATGCTCACTTCACTCTAACACTTGAATTTTTGTATGTGTGCCTTGGCTGGGAAGCTGCATTACATAATTCAGAGAAGTTCTCCGGGTGGGAAGAGAGTGCCCTTGTGCTCGGGTCCTCTTTGCCATCTGGTTGGCCACTGTGAGAACAGGATGCTGGGCTGGGCTTCAGTTCTTGCCCTGTTTTGGAAAGTAGAAATTAGGTTAGCTTGCCTATAGATGCAGCCTATAGATGCAAGCAAAGACATCACCTTGCTAACAAAGGTCCGTATAGTTAAAGCCATGGTTTTCCCAGTAGTGATGTATGGAAGTGAGAGCTGAACCATAAAGAAGGCTGATCGCCGAAGAATTGATGCTTTTGAATTATGGTGCTGGAGGAGACTCTTGAGAGTCCCATGGACTGCAAGAAGATCAAGCCTATCCTTTCTGAAGGAAATCAGCCCTGAGTGCTCACTAGAAGGACAGATCCTGAAGCTGAGGCTCCAGTACTTTGGCCTCCTCACGAGAAGAGAAGACTCCCTGGAAAAGACCCTGATGTTGGGAAAGATGGAGGGCACAAGGAGAAGGGGACGACAGAGGACGAGATGGTTGGACGGTGTTCTCGAAGCTACAAGCATGAGTTTGACCAAACTGCGGGAGGCAATGGAAGACAGGAGTGCCTGGCGTGCTCTGGTTCAGGGGGTCATGAAGAGTCGGACACGACTAAACGGCTAACAACAATAGATGCAACCTGAACCACATTTCTCTCTCACCTGTAGCTGTGCAAAACCATTGTACTGGGGATGCTTGAGCAAACAGGTGAAACAGGTATGGAAAAGGCAGCTTCCATTTTCCATATGAAAGCTTGAATATTGCCTCTTATTTGACACTGCAATTTGGTTTGTGGCATTTGAGATCACATCCCTTCATCAGATGTTGATATTACAGGCTGCTTTGCATGCATGCATGAAAGCCCCCCCCCCCTTTTGGCTTGAACATCCGAGAGCAACAAACGAGGCACAGCTGAACCTTTCGCCAGGCCCTGTGGCCTTGGCCCATCAAGCACCCACTGCTGCTTGAACCTGCTTTTCCTTTTATTGATGTACTCCGCGGAGTAATTATTCCAAGAAAGAGCAGGGAACATGTTTGCCTGAAGCAAAATAAATAAATAAACAGAGAAATCTTTATCGCTGTACTTCCTAAATGCAGACATTTGAATAACAGCAAGAACTGGCAGAGGTTGATTGTTTCAATAACTGCGAGGCAGTTGATTTCTATCATCTTTTACGTGGCTCCAGGCAGTTCTGCAGAATCAAGCATTTTGTGCAAGCAGTGAGTGTGTGTGCATTTCCTATGGGAATCCCCTGAAAGCAGTTTACTTGTGGAAATAGAATCGTAGAATCATAGAACTGTAGAATAGGAAGGGACCCCGAGGGTCATCTAGTCCAACCCCCTGCAATGCAGGAATCTCAGCTAAAGCATCCATGACAGGTGTCCATCCAACCTCTGCTTATAAACCTCCAAGGAAGGAGAGCCCCTAACCACCCTGAGGGAGCCCATTCCAGAACTGAATGTGGCCCTCAGGTTGAAAAAAGCTCTCTGCACCTGGTATACAGGCTAAGATCTCTTGTAAAACCTGTGCCGGGAAATTGGGTTAAAGAAAACCAAACACCCAATCATGCTGGGACACATAGCTGGCTTCTGCAAAGTGAACTGTGAAACAGTCTTGTTCCCCTTCGAGGGTTTCCGTTGTGGGCTCATCTACCGATCCAGTAAAAACACTACGCAGGCAAAGGGAGGGAAAAGAAATCGCAGAAGAGCAACATCAGCTTGGTTTCAGTCCAAATCCTTCAAGGTTGTTTATTTTAGTTTCTTTAAAAAAAAAATCTCTAAAAGTATGCAGGCCCAGTAGCCCAGGATTCCCAGATTCCAGTAATGGTAAAGTGGATAACTTGGTGTGGGCAATAATAGATTATCTTATTTACTACTGTTGATTACAAGGTAGGTAGGTAGGTAGGTAGGTAGGTAGGTAGGTAGGAAGGAAGGAAGGAAGGAAGGAAGGAAGGAAGGAAGGAAGGAAGGGTGGGTGGGTTCCAACTTGAATAAAATATTGGGGGAGCAGCCCTCTCAAATATTTTATTGAGCGGGGGGCAAAGAGACCTCGGCCCCTGGGAGTTGGCTCTTAAGGAAGCAAGGAAGCTATAAAAGTAGTGAGTTAACCTTTTAGAGGCCTTCTGCTTCAACTGGAGCCACATTCACACCACACATTGAACACATTACGATAAACAGTCATGGTTTGATGGGTAAAATAGCCTGTGATGTAGAACAAAAGTAGGGAAAAAATATTCAGGTGCAATGGAAAATATGCTTAGTAGCGCGGCACCGACACTATCCGCTAACTGCCATGAATACTTAGAGCAACCCTCGGTCATGCGGTACCTCGGGTTGCGAACAGGATCCATTCCGGAGGCCCGTTCACAACATGAAAAGAACGCAACCTGAAGCGCCGTATCTGCACAGGTGTGCGGTGTGATTTGGTGTTTGTGCGCATGCACGAAGTGCGATTTAGCGCTTGTGCACATGCGCAAGCAGCAAAACCCGGAAGTAACCCTTTCTGGTACTTCTGGGTCGCCGTGGAACGTAACCTGAAAGAACGTAACATGAAGCAAACGTAACATGAGGTATGACTGTAATCACAACAACAATAATGGCATGAGAACAGCCTGCTGGGTGAGGCCAGTAGCCCACCCAGTCCAGCGTTCTGTTCTCACTGTGGCCACCCAGATGCCTGGAGGAAACCCGCAAGTGGGATTCACGCTCAAGAGCATGCTCTCTTCCCGTGGTTTCAGGCAACTGGTATTCGAAAGCAAGAATGTCTCTGACCATGTAGGCAGAGCATAGCCATCATGGCTAGTAGCCATTGGGAGCCTTATTCTCCATGAATTTGTCAGGGTGAGGTAGCTGACAGGGGGGAAACCTACAAACATATTTTTCAAAATATTATCGAAAATGCTGATGAAATGCTGCCTCCCTACAGCTGAAGCACAATCCATAGGGGGAACAAATTGCCTGCAAGGAATTAGTGATGACCCTCACCTAGGAAAAACTCACCCTAATTAATACTTTATTTTATTTTTTTATAAAATGTTTATTAAGGTTTTTAAATACAGGTGCAAAAATAATAAAC
Source organism: Podarcis gaigeae (assembly GCF_964106915.1). Classification (NCBI taxonomy): domain Eukaryota; kingdom Metazoa; phylum Chordata; class Lepidosauria; order Squamata; family Lacertidae; genus Podarcis; species Podarcis gaigeae. Next base: position 104,466,871 of record NC_139680.1, on the reverse strand, counting down.
AATATAACATGTATCATAACATAGTTTCAAAGCTTCTTTGGACTCCCTCACGTCTCCCGCTCCCACTTACATCGTTATAAATTTTTACCAGCAATTTATCATCTTGTTTACATTCTTGTGTCCCGTTCATTTAAATATAATCCAATAATTCTCCAAAAAGTTTATATTTCCCTCGATCTCATTTATCATCCTGATTCCATCTAATTTAGTGGTGCACAGTTATTTATGATCTAGCATCCTTCTTAACATTCAACCAAATTACAGTATTTTTGTAAGTAAATCTTAAATTTCTTCCAGTCTTCTTCAGCCCTCTCCTCACCCAGGTCTCGGATTCTGCCGGTCATCTCAGCTAGTTCCATATAGTCTATCAGTTGCATCTGCCATTCTTCCAGTGTGGGTAGATCTTGAGTTTTCCAATGCTTAGCGATGAGTATCCTTGCTGCCGTTGTTGCATACAGGAAAAAAGTTCTGTTCTTCTTTATCACCCTCTGGCCGACAATACCCAGAAGGAAGGCCTCTGGTTTCTTAGGGAAGGTATATTTAAATACCTTTTTCAGCTCATTATATATCATTTCCCAAAAGGCCTTCACTTTAGGGCAGGTCCACCAGAGGTGAAAGAATGTTCCTTCATTTCCTTTACATTTCCAGCATTTGTTATCAGACAAATGGTATATTTTGGCAAGTTTAACTGGGGTCATGTACCATCTATATATCATTTTCATTACATTTTCCTTCAAAGCATTACATGCAGTGAAGTTCAACCCAGTGGTCCACAACCTTTCCCAGTCCTCAAACATGATATTATACCCAATGTCCTGTGCCCACTTTATCATAGCCGATTTAACCATTTCATCTTGTGTATTCCATTTTAACAGCAAGTTATACATTCTTGAAAGTACCTTAGTCTTAGGTTCTAACAGTTCTGTTTCCAATTTCGATTTCTCCACCTGGAACCCTAACTTTTTATCATTTTTAAAAACTTCTTTAATCTGAGCGTAGTGTAAGCAGTCTCGCACTTTATCTTTCATTTTCTCCAAACTCTGCAATTTCCAATTGTCTCCATCTTTTTCTAATATTTACCAATATTTTGGCCATTTGGTCTCCATATTGGGTCTTTTTCGGGCCTTCGCTTCCAGAGGTGATAGCCACCTTGGAGTTTTGTTTTCCAATAAGTCTTTATATTTTGTCCAGACATTAAACACTGCTTTTCTGACAATATGGTTCTTAAAGGCCTTATTGATCTTGACCTTGTCATACCATAAGTATGCATGCCAACCAAAAGCATTGTTAAAACCTTCCAGATCCAGTACGTCAGTGTCTTCGAGAAGTAGCCAGTCTTTTAGCCAGCAGAAAGCTGCGGCCTCATAGTACAACTTTAGGTCTGGCAGGGCAAAGCCCCCCCTAATTAATACTTTAAAGCACTACCAGAAGTTGATGCCAGCAAAGCACTTTGGAGACCAGTGGTCTACTCAGCTCTGCATGTTGTCCAATCTCTTTTTATCGAAAAGCAAAACCCTAATGCATCATTCCATCTCTGCGTAAGAAAGGCAGTCACAAATAAAGCAATAGCCCTTAAAGAGGAAATTGAAAACAAAAATAATTCCTGGAAGAATGCAAAGGCATAAATCATACCCTGAGATGGTCTGCTTGGTGATGGATCCATTATATAATTCCTCTAGCACTCAGTTTTAGCAGGGGCTCATCTGTGTCTTCCAAAGATGAGGCTTTGGTACGAATGACTTCCATATGTGTGCTAGCAAGCAGCTGGAAACTGGGCTTCTTCTCCTCCCCAATCAATCTTTGGTCAATCTAAGCCAAATAGCATGGCATATACAGTTTTCAGGTGATGGGAGTCCTGATAAACTTGAGCTTATATAAAATAATTGGCACTGTAGAATACTGAACTGGATGAAATAAATCCAAGGGGGGGGGAGGACCTTTTTCAGTCTGGGGTCTCCATGCTAGTGGTGAGTGAGGCCAGAGGCAAACATGGCTGGGGCAATGGATCTGACGCTTACCTTTGTACCATAGGTTGCATTCCAGCATGTAAATGGGGAGTTGCCTGTACTAATTGCACACAGTGAACGCTCACTGGAAGGACGGATCGCGAAGCTGAGGCTCCAATACTTTGGCCACCTCATGAGAAGAGAAGACTCCCTGGAAAAGACCCTGATGTTGGGAAAGATGGAGGGCACAAGGAGAAGAGGATGACAGAGGACAAGATGGTTGGACAGTGTTCTCGAAAATACCAGCATGAGTTTGACTAAACTGCGGGAGGCAGTGGAAGACAGGAGTGCCTGGCGTGCTCTGGTCCAGGGGGTCACAATGAGTCGGACACGACTAAACAACAACAACAAAAACCTTGAATGGATAGGTTAATTTCAAACAAGTTCTTCTATCCACTTATACTGGTGGAAAATCAGCTCTAGGACTCTGAAGGAAATCAGCTGATCTGGGATGAGTTACATAAAAACGGAGCTTACCAGCCAAAGTGAAACGCACACAGCATTACATAACGGCAAGCAGAGAGGCTCATTCGCTAGCGAGTGGTGACTGCGAGTCCCTGGATATTCTGATAATCTGATCCCAGTGCCTTAATAAAGCTTACACTACTAGGACACAATCTACCAATAGATGGAAATGTTGCCTGGAGTTCAGCTGGCTTCAGAACAGTCCTTAAGCCCTCAAGTGTGGGTGTTCTCCAAGAAACATTGAAAAGTCATTAGTGTCAAGCTCGTTCAAGTCACATGGCTGACCGCAGAGAATATGCTCCTGTGGCAGCTGAGAACGGTTTTGAATCCTGCACAGTCCCATGCTAACCTTCAGGTTTTTATTTGTACATATGGAATCCATTGTCGGACGATGTTGTTTCCTGGAAGGATTTCTTTCTTCATAGGAAATACTCGTTTTTTCCCCTCAAGTCTGCAAGATCACCTTTGGTTTAAGGCCTGTCAGTGCCATATTGTTCCCTAATAATCCCGTGATCATCTATGTTGCCGCCGAGGCTACAGAGAGTGTTGATGAAATAACAGCAGTGTCAAGAGCTGGGATTCTGCACGTGTGTTTGTTATGATAACCCCACCTTTTGTGTGATATAATTTCTGTTTGTAGAGGAGATGTGCTTCTTCTCCACGCCAAAATGCAAACCCTTAAAAAAGATGTTTCTTCTTGTTTTCTGTCTCTCTCTTACCCAGGGGCAAATGAAGGTTAACCGACAACAGGGGCGGGGCAAATTGCTGGCAGCGCATGCGTTGCCCTGCTACGTATGATGCAAACCATCCCCCTTTGATAGTCCTTCCTTCATGGAGTAAAATAAAAGTGGACCGGTGTAAATCCGATGTATGGTTGATTTACTATGAATTTATAACAGAAACGTCACATATGTCGTGTGTGTGTGTCGTGTTTGTACAAACTGAATGATGGGGGGGGGGGGTTTCCCTGCAACACTGCCACATGTAAAGCAGGATTCCTAACAGATGTGGAACAAACATTAAACGACACTTCTAACAGTCCAAGCTCTGTAGACCGACGTTTATAGGCAGGAACAGGACCATTGTTAGACAAGTGGAAGTCATAAGCCCTTGCCAATCTATTGCAAATTGCTAGGAGAGCTACCAGTAGAATCAGGGAGAAAATAGATTCAGTTTGCATTCGTTAGTATGGTTATTATTACTGTAATTTCAATTTATTACCTGCCCTTTGCCCTAAGGTCCCAGAGTGCATTGCAGCAATTAAAACCAGCTTAAAACAATTTATAATCACATAATTAAGCTGGATCTCAAGCACCAAAAGCCAGAATAAAGAGTGCATCTATTTTTTTAAAGGTGAAGCTACCCAATTCTCACTTTGCAAAACAATACGTGAACCGAAACTTCTATTCTTTGAAACTCACACGCCTCCATATTTGCAGTGTGGTTCTCTAGCCAAGTAAAGTGTACAGAAATGCATTAACTGGGACAAAGTGTGCCTAAAAATGCATATACTAGCAAAAAATAACATGCAAAAATGTGCTATATTAGATGTTGTTCTGCAGGAAACTGCTTTGAGGCAATGCACATATTCATGTCCATACATGCATTTTTAGAATTAAGCCTCAGTTCAATGAGTCTTGCTCCCAGGTACATGGGTACAGGATTGCAGACTAACTGTCCCCCACTGAAATCAATGGTGTTTAAAAATTACTGAACTACGGCTGGATCAAATCTGTTAACATCACTCTACTCATGTAGGAAATAAAGTCAGGGAAACTTGGGATTCGCTGAGCATGGCTTGTTTAAATAGCAGTTACATTATTTAAGGAAAGTTTATGATAACAAGACATACACTGACCATGGAAAACTGAGCCATAAATTAATTAAAAGGTTTTAAAATCATTTATTCTCGGTCCTGCATAGTACTGTGCTGCCTGAGACTTACTGGAGATAGAGTCCAACAAAATCTGGAGAAGGAAGGCTACTCTGAATTTACCATACTGTCATTCCTATTCAACTCAAGTCATTGTTTGGGGCATGTAAATTCCAGTGTATTTTTAGTCTTCTCATGCACATAAAAAGGAAGAATGGTGTTTTTATTAATTACTGTACTTTTCCATGTATAAGACTATGGTTTTTTACTCTAAAATAATGTTCAAGATCTGGGCTCGTCTTATACACGGATAGTAGTATCTCCCCCTATTTTCTTAAATTGGGGTCCCCAAAAATAGGGGGGTGTCTTATACATGGGGGCATCTTATAGATGGAAAAATACGGTACATTTGTTAGCTGCTTTATAGAATCATAGAATTGTAGTGTTGGAAGGGATCCTGAGGATAATCTCTACAATGCAGGAATATGCAGCTGTCTTATACAGGGATTGAACCTGCAACCTTGGTGTTATTTATACGGAAAAGAATAATCTTAAAGTGACTATCATTTAAGAAAGTCAAGAAAGGAAACCTCCATGCACTGTGTTACCCAATAAATATTTCATTTGTATCACGAAATTAAAAGACGCCTGCTTCTTGGGAGAAAAGCCATGACAAACCTAGACAGCATCTTAAAAAGCAGAGACATCACCTTGCCAACAAAGGTCTGTGTAGTTAAAGCTATGGTTTTCCCCGTAGTGATGTATGGAAGTGAGAGCTGGACCATAAAGAAGGCTGATCGCCGAAGAATTGATGCTTTTGAATTATGGTGCTGGAGGAGACTCTTGAGAGTCCCATGGACTGCAAGAAGATCAAACCTATCCATTCTGAAGGAAATCAGCCCTGAGTGCTCACTGGAAGGTCAGATCCTGAAGCTGAGGCTCCAATACTTTGGCCACCTCATGAAAAGAGAAGACTCCCTGGAAAAGACCCTGATGTTGGGAAAGATGGAGGGCACAAGGAGAAGGGGATGACAGAGGACGAGATGGTTGGATAGTGTTCTCGAAGCTACCAGCATGAGTTTGGCCAAACTGCAGGAGGCAGTGGAAGACAGGAGTGCCTGGCATGCTCTGGTCCATGGGGTCACGAAGAGTCGGACACGACTAAACGACTAAACAACTAAACAACAACAACAAAATTTTGTTAGTTTATTGAATAAATCTCTAACAGTATATTCTACAGTCAAACCTTTTCCTCTTACAGGTGCAAAACAAATACTGTACAAAATTAACAGAAGACGATGTAAAGACCAAGCCCCTTCAACATTTGTTTACCTATAATTACATGTGTTTGTGTTGTCAAGGAAAAAATAGCACATGGGAAGCTAATAAATGGCACTTTTTTGTAGCTTTGAAGTACAACTAAATTTGGCCCGTTCGACTAAAGAAATCCCTCAGTACAGTATACACGGTCAGATTACACAAACATCATAGGAGCCAGGCTTCTGAGTGTATAACTTAGCAACATACTTAGCAACCATAACAAATAAAAATATTATGCTTCAAAGTTTCATTAAAGTCAGCAGTGGGATTAATAAGTGTTTTGGAATGTGTTCTCGCTTCTTGCATTTAGGGAAAGTGTTTAAATGTAAGGCCTTCAAAGTGGCAAGGCATCTACAGTTTCCGTCCCTGAAATTAATTTGCCTACAACTTGATTCTTACAGAGAAGCAACTGTTTAGCCGTAACATTAGCAATAGTCCGCAATTACCCCCGCTACAAATATGGATGTTGTTTAGGTAGCTAGACAGATTAGACAGACAAAATGCACTGTTTTAATGGAAATATGTAGTTTGCATGCTTCCCTTCAGTTTTTCCATTGCCCTCGTCATTTGAACCAAGGTTTAGAGATTATTACATAAACTAAACCTCGGTTCAAATTACGAATGCCATGGAAAAACGGAGGACAGACATGCAGAATACATTCCTGTAGAGTATTTTTGGGATGTATCATCCATATGAGCAAAGTTGTTCCTGCTCAGAAAAGTTTACATTTCAAAAACAAAACAGGTGCATACATCTTCTTTCAAGATACATCAAAATATAAGGTCCAGAGTCAGTTTAGTGATTACAGCAATGGATTTGGACCAAGGTGATTTACAATGCAATTGCATACATATATCTACTGAGAAGTAATCTCCATTGAGTCCAATGGGCCTTACCTCTCACTGTGGTCTAAACCACTGAGCTTGCTGATCAGAAGGTCATTGGTTCGAATCCCTGTGACAGGTGAGCTCCTGTTGCTCTGTCCCAGCTCCTGCCAACCTAGCAGTTCGAAAGCACACCAGTGCAAGTAGATAAATAGGTACCACTGTGGTGGGAAGGTAAACAGCATTTCTATGTGCTCTGCTTTCCATCACAGTGCTCCATTGCACCAGAAGCGGTTTAGTCATGCTGGCCACATGACACAGAAAGCTGTCTATGGACAAACACCGACTCCCTCAGCCTGAAGCAAGATGAGCACCACAACCCCATAGTCGCCTTTGACTGGACTTAACCATCCAGGGGTCCTTTACCTTTTTTTTTTAACCTTTTATACCCCGTTTGCAGAAATATTAGGTGATTCTGACTATTTAGTGAGCATGCATCCTAATTTCTTCACAGGGAGGTCAGATGGCGTGTCAAAGCAAATGTTATCCCACACTTTTCAGGGTGTTTTCCCAACACTTTCTTTACGGCAAAAAGTTCGAGCTTTCAGAGATATCTCTGAACTGCACACTGTTTCTATAAACACACACATAGGTGTCTGGCGTGAGCGAGCCAGCAGTAAATCACACAAAGTAAGTGGAGTTAAAGCTATGGTTTTCCCAGTAGTGATGTATGGAAGTGAGAGCTGGACCATAAAGAAGGCTGGTCACTGAAGAGTTGATGCTTTTGAATTATGGTGCTGGAGGAGACTCTTGAGAGTCCCATGGACTGCAAGAAGATCAAACCTATCCATTCTTGAGGAAATCAGCCCTGAGTGCTCACTGGAAGGACAGATCCTGAAGCTGAGGCTCCAATACTTTGGCCACCTCATAAGAAGAGACGACTCCCTGGAAAAGACCCTGGCGTTGGGAAAGATGGAGGGCACAAGGAGAAGGGGACGACAGAGGACGAGATGGTTGGACAGTGTTCTCGAAAATACCAGCATGAGTTTGACTAAACTGCGGGAGGCAGTGGAAGACAGAAGTGCCTGGCGTGCTCTGGTCCATGGAGTCACGAAGAGTCCGACATGACTAAACGACTAAACAGCAGCAACAACAAGTGGAGTTAACCCTTTATTTGAGAAAACAGAATCTGCACAGGAGTGTCAGGTCAAATGAGCACAACAACGCTTCTCCGCCCATATAAAGAAGTTGCAGTGACTGAAGGTCCCCCCTTCCATTTTAATAGGACTTCTTTTGAGTAAATAAGCTGTGGAATGCAGCCTAGGAGTCTTATGTTCCATTGCACTGCAGCAAAACTGCAGAACCAATATGAATTTCCCAACATGGACACAAACAACCTTTTTATTTCCTTCTGGGAGTTGCCCTGGCCCAGAATGGTAGGGCTGCCAAGCTACATTGCTGCTGCGAGGTCAGATCAGCTTTTGCCTGTGAACAAAAAACATGGAATGAGTCATTTCATGATGAAATGACTTAGCGTTCTGTCACAGGTCCAAGTCCACTTAGCACCCCAGCCAGAATGTTGGTCCAAAAGGACTGAACTTTTAGAAAACATTTTGCATGTGTTTTTAAAGTGTTTGCTGCCAATCGGTCAAAGAGGCCAAATGCACGGTGGCCCAGCAGCGTCTCCTCCTGAACCAGAGGAGTTTACAATGCTTATCAGTGCAAACATCATATTAACCAAAGACCTTAACTGTAGAAACAATTCAGCACTTCAGATGCAGTGGAAGGTTCCAAGGAAAGCTTTCTTTCCTCATCATTTGCATGTAACCATCAGCTCCCTGCTTTGAGTAAGAGACCGTGCTCAATGGCCTACAAGGTCTTCTGCAACTAGGCTGGGGGTGAATTTTGATTCAGTTCCCATTTAAAAGTGAGCCCACATAATTTTGACTTTCTTAAACAATACAGTGGTACCTCGGGTTACATATGCTTCAGGTTACATACGCTTCAGGTTACAGACTCCGCTAACCCAGAAATAGTACCTTGGGTTAAGAACTTTGCTTCAGGATGAGAACAGAAATCGCGTGGCAGCAGTGGGAGGCCCCATTAGCTAAAGTGGTGCTTCAGGTTAAGAACAGTTTCAGGTTAAGAACAGACCTCCGGAACAAATTAAGTACTTAACCCGAGGTACCACTGTATGGGGACCAAAACACAGCTATTCTGTGAAATTCACACTTCTCCGCATTTTACAAAGCAATTCTCCAGCCAACTAATGTGTACCAAAAATATTTCGGTATGCTGGCCTAAACACATATATTGGTGAAAAGAGCATACAAAAATGCATAATTCTAGGGGAGAGAATTTTGCAAAAGTATGCATATAAGATAAAAAAATGCATACATTAACATATATATCAGGAGAAATATGTGTTTAAATGCTGGTGAATTTTCAGAATGACTTTTGGTTTTTTTAAATTTCAAACTGATATAGAAATGTGGAGAACTGAAGACAAGGTTAAAAAATTAAGAAAGTGAGAGAAACTGAAATTGACAGATTCGTTCATCTCTACCTCCAGCTCTGCTATTCTTTCTCTCTGTGTGTGCCTTTGCTGTTAGAAAATAAAATACATGCCTGCCACAAAGGTGACCACTACACTTTGTTGTAAACAAAAAATTGCCCTTTTCCCCTATGGGGTATCCAAGAGCCCATATAGAGTCCTTACATAGGTTCCCTATTGGTAGGAGAAAATAACAGAGGCCAACCAGAGAATATTGAGAAGCAAAGCAGCTAGTAAGCTTGATCTTTATTGATCTGTTGGAACAGGGTGCTCCCCTCACACGCAGGAAAGGAGGAGGACCCAGAAAAATGGTGTGCAAGGGCTTATAAAGACTTTTGAAATTCCCATCCTGTAGATCAAGACCACCCCCCAGAAACATGATACATACATCACAGAAGGGGTGTAACCTAAGACCACCCCTCAGATACATCACAGAAAAGGTGGTCTTAAAACAGAAATTTCAATATTGTTTTCTCCTGTCCTTGTTTATTTCCTGTCTGGCAGGTTACTTGATTGGATTGCCTGAGGAGCCTGGCCAGTCTTTTGTAGTGATAAATACTTAGTTCCTAGACCAGGTCACACCCTGTTCAAATGTAGACATACCCTTAAGACAGGATTTGTGAAGAAAAAGACAATGGGGAGGCTTTTCCATTTTGACCTTGCAGAGAAAACATTTGCTCAGTTTAGGAATCAAAATGGTTCCAGGTTGGCCTTCCTGTGGTGATCTATGTACGTGCGGTTATGAACATTACCATATATCTAAGACCATAAAATTCCTATCACACTTGTCATACTTATGCTACAAATTTATTCATTGAATCTCTCTCTTGCCCTTAATTTGATTTAAAAAAAAAGAACCACAACTCTCCCTCTGTGTGTTTCTGTGTCTGTATAGGTTGGATTGCTCACATTCAAAAGGCTGCCACAACAAAGGGACATGGGGAAAATTCAGTTCAGTTCATGCTTAAAAGGTAACTTACCTACATTTTTTTATTCCTGATATTGGCTCCCAGTACGTTTCTGAGCACAATTCAAAGTGCTGGTGTTGACCTTTAAAGCCCTAAACGGCCTCGGCCCAGTATACCTGAAGGAGCGTCTCCACCCCCATCGTTCTGCCCGGACGCTGAGGTCCAGCGCCGAGGGCCTTCTGGCGGTTCCCTCATTGCGAGAAGCAAAGCTACAGGGTACCAGGCAGAGGGCCTTCTTGGTAGTGGCACCTGCCCTGTGGAACGCCCTCCCATTAGATGTCAAAGCGATAAATAACTACCTGCCATTCAGAAGACATCTTAAGGCAGCCCTGTTCAGGGAAGTTTTTAATCTGTGATATTTTAGTGTATTTTTGGTTTCTATGGAAGCCACCCAGAGTGGCTGGGGAAACCCAGCCAGATGGGCGGGGTACAAATAATAAATTATTATTATTATTATTATTATTATTATTATTATTATTATTATGTGCACTTGTGCAAATTTTGCAGTGCACTTCTACAACCAAGTAATGTGCAGAAATATGCATATATTATGGTAAAGTGTGCATTAAAGTAACGTATGGTAGTGAAACTAAAATTTAAAAATGCATTGTACCAGGGGAAACTGTTTTGCAAAAATGTGCATATGAGGCAAAATTGCAGGCCAAAAAAAAGTATGTATATTAGGAGAACGTCTCAGTAGAATTTTCATAAGGGCTTAAAACAGAAATCACAAACGAATGTAGAAATGTGAAGGGCTGAATTTAAAGCTGGAAAAATGAGAAACTGAGAGAAACCAAAGTTGATATTCACCCATTCCTAGTCACCAACAAAAAAGAAAAGATAGGTAATATATAGCTCCTATACGCCACCTGGTGGATAAGGAGAAAATAACAAACTCCAATTATGATAAAGGTAAAGGAACCCTGACAGTTAAGTCCAGTTGCAGACGACTCTGGGGTTGCGGCGCTCATCTCGCTTTACTGGCCAAGGGAGCCGATGTTTGTCCGCAGACAGTTTTTCCAGGTCATGTGGCCAGCATGACTAAGCCGCTTCAGGTGCAACAGAACACCAAAACCAGAGCAGCGCACAGAAACGCTGTTTACCTTCCCGCCAGAGTGGTACCTATTAATCTACTTGCACTTTTTGGCGTGCTTTCAAACTGCTAGGTTGGCAGGAGCTGGGACCGAGCAACGGGAGCTCACCCCATTACAGGGATTCAAACCGCCAATCTTCTGATCGGCAAGCCCAAGAGGCTCAGTGGTTTAGACCACAGCGCCACCCGCGTCCCTCCGATTATGATAGTTCATAGCAATTAGCAGAACCTGCCACAAAATGTCACATAGGATGCTTCCAAGTGGTGTGTTTATTTGAGCATCCATCCTGTTTTTCTTGTAGGAGCATTAAACAACACTGGCTACTTCATGAGAATTGCCTCTAATTTGTTTGTGGGGAGGTTAGACCACTTTGGGCCAAAGCAAGAGTTATTCCACGCTTTCGAGTGCATTTTCCAGTTACTTTTCTGATTGCACAAAACAAAAAAAAATTCCTTCCAGTAGCACCTTAAAGACCAACTAAGTTAGTTCTTGGTATGAGCTTTCGTGTGCTTCTGGCAGTTCCCTCATTGCGAGAAGCAAAGCTACAGGGTACCAGGCAGAGGGCCTTCTTGGTAGTGGCACCTGCCCTGTGGAACGCCCTCCCATCAGATGTCAAAGCTTGTCGTGCTTGCACACGAAAGCTCATACCAAGAACTAACTTAGTTGGTCTTTAAGGTGCTACTGGAAGGAATTTTTTTTGTTTTGACTATGGCAGACCAACACGGCTACCTATGTTTTCTGATTGCAAAAAGTCTGATCTTTGAGGAAAGTGGGTTACAGTGGTACCTCGGGTTGCATACGCTTCAGGTTACATACACTTCAGATTACAAACTCCGCTAACCCAGAAATAGTGCTTCAGGTTAAGAACTTTGCTTCAGGATGAGAACAGAAATCATGCTCTGGCAGCGCAGTGGCAGCAGGAGGCCCCATTAGCTAAAGTGGTGCTTTGGGTTAAGAACAGTTTCAGGTTAAGAACGTACCTCCAGAACGAATTAAGTACTTAACCCGAGGTACCACTGTAGTTGTAAAACTACTCCAGGTCAGGTTTAATTTACCAGCTTGTACTTGAATTCCACCCTTGGATATGCTCATACCAATAACTAACTTAGTTGGTCTCTAAGGTGCTACTGCAAGGATTTTTTTAAATTTTGTTTCAATCACCTAACAGTGAGGGTGAAGGAATCACTGAAAAAGTAAGGTTTGAAAGGAGGGAAGGAGAGGAAAAAGAAAGGAGGAGAGTGGCATTACCCTAAGTACTCTCATAAAAATTCCAGGCATAAGAGATGGCATGGAAGAACAGGCGGGTCTATTGAGAACAAGTAAGGGAAAGGAGAGATAGCTGCCTCGCCTTCAGATAAACTTATCTAGGATTGTTGTGTCTTGAGTCTCTCGCTCAAGGCCAACTCAAGAGCTTTCGGTGCCTAAAATTATAAGATGGCGTCCCACTTTCTTTCTGGGTATAGGAAGAGTGGGGGGTGGGGGAAAGGTTATGTCCTATATTTGAAGAGTTAAGATGCTTAATCCAGACAGGAATGTATTATTACTAAAAGGTTGTTTGAATATCACAAAAGAACAGGTGGCAGCAGGTGTGTTTTTTTAACATCGACTTTTAAATGGAATAGGTAAATTCTGAACGTTGCAAAAAAAATGCATGAAGAAAATCAAAACCACAAGAAATACCTGTCTGAAAGAACTCTTAGAAAAGGTTTGCTGGTGTGTGTGTGTGTGTGTGTGTGTGTGTGTAAGGCTACAGTGTATTTAGGGCAGCATAAAATATAAAAGTTATTTCAACCCTTCCTCCTCTCAAGGACCCCTTGTGGGTGACAACAGCTTAAAAGACAGCAAAAGACATACATTTGATTTTATGTTCCTTGGTTTTATTGTTTTCTTCACTTTAATAGTAAATACCAGAAACTGACATGTATTTACAAGCAAAGTAGCAACCGTATAACAGGATGTTTTATTAAAGTTAATTCACACAGACTGAGCTTGTGCTGTTTAAAAACGTTTATGTTAAACTTTTCTGTTAGGAATTCAGATATTCAAAAGGGCAATGTAACTGGTCGTGCATGGCAGGTGGTACATGAGAAAGCAAGTCTGCTAGGCATATTGTAACTATATGGTAATATATTAGTGACTACAGACACGCTGTTAAGACCATATTCATGGAAGACAATCTTACATGGCTACGAGTGATCGCCAAAGAAAGAATATATTTGTGACTAAGAAAAAATTGAAAATAAATGTATTGCATGCATTTTAAAACAGGTAGATGAAGAACCTCCTCGGTGCTGCATATACAGTATTTGCATAATGTTCATGCGCAATCCTTCAAGTGGCTTTCTGCTGAGTTTCCGGCTCACAACCCTTGCTTCAAAAGTCTTGAGTTAGTGATATTCTAATCTAAAGTTTTCTGCAGGTCCTTTCCCTTAACAGCCATTCCCAACTGGGATCTGGAAAGCAAATGTCTCTGAATTCAGCCGGAGGCTGTATATGCACTGGGCTATCAATTTAAAGCACATCTAAGGAGCTATTTGGCCATTTCTAAAATAATTTTTAAAAGGTTGATAACGAGCCAACATTTATAGATTTTTAGGGGAGCAAGGTTGGCAGCCAAACGTTTTACTCAGACGTATTGAAATTAATGAACCTGAGTCATGCTCGTTAGTTTCAATGGGTGTACTCTTGAGTAAAACTTGGCTGGATGCCACCCTCGAAACCAGTGAAATAAATGAGGCGATTTATTAGACGCTCAATCAAGCGGTACACATAATACACACGTATACGATACTGTGTGTGTGTGTGTGTGTGTGTGTGTGTGTGTGTGTGTGTATTTACACACACACACACACACACACACACACACACACACACACACAGAGTATCGTGTATATATATATATATCACACACAAACTGCCCCCCTCCGCTATCTCTGCGCTTAGGAAAGCAGGAGACGGCGAGAGAAGCGGACGCGCGCCCGTTTTATAAATAACAGGAGCTGTTGTGCGACACGAACGCGCGCGCAAGAGAGAGGGGCTATCCGCTCTTTTGCATTTCGAACGCGCCCTCGATAGGCAGCAAGCTCACCCAATGGACGCCTCCCCATCTACCCTCTCGGGCCAATGCTGAGAAGGGAAGCCCCCTCCCTAAAGCTAGGCGATGACGACAGCGGTGGGGCTCAGCAGAGCGCGCGGCCAAGCCCTCGCCTCGATCGCAGGCGACCCGTGAGGCGCCAACAGAGAAGCTCCGCTGGCCCTTCCCCCCCCTCCCCTCCCCTTTCCCGCCGCCACCTCCTGCTCCTCCTCTGCTCGGCGCCATTTTGTGAGCGCGTCCCACCTCCTCCCCCCACCCGCTCCCCTCCCCACCACCCCGTTCCGCCGCGCGCCATTTCTCTTCCCACGCGCTCTCTTCCCCGTCTCGCTCTTTTCTCTGTGGCAAAGCGACCGGGCGCCATGTTTGTAAGGAAGACATAACCAGACCAGCCTCCTCCTCCTCCTCCTTCTCCTCATCCTTTGCGGCCAACGGCACCTCTTCCCCGTCCCCTCACCGACCGACCCACCACTCCCTCCTCTTCCTGTGGTGCGTTTGTGTTGCCTGTTGTTAACCCCCACCCTTTATTTTAATTTTATTTTTTGAAATTTGTGGCCAGCCTCGCCCGGCCCAGAGCGACCGTTAAAAGCGCCCTTTTCTGGGGGCCGCGCGCGCGCGTGTTTGCGTGTGTTCCCGTGCCCACCCTTCCCGTCACTCAGTAAAAAACCGTGAGTGGAAATCTTCGCTGCTTCTTGCTGAGGTGGTGGGGGGGACCCCCCACGCGGTCCTCCTCCGGCCGCCGCCGCCGCTTCTGCGTATATTTTTGTGTGTGTGTGTTGTGTGTGTGTGCCTTGTGTCTCCTCCCTCCTCTTTCCTCTCCCAACGCCCCACCACGGGCAGCAGTGTCCTGCCTTCCTCCTCCTCCTCCTCCTCCTTCCTCCTCCTCCCTGCACACACAGCCAGAGCCAGCACAATGGCCTTTGAAAGCCTGTTCTCCAAGCCCCCAAACCCAGTTCTTGACCAAAACATGCCCGACTCTGACAGGCAACATGCAGGGGACGAAAGGTCGAGTAACGTTCTTCTCTCTCTCTCTTTCTTTTTTCTTTCTCTCCGCTTCTCAATGGTGATAATAACTAAGAATGTGAGATGATGGTCGTGGTAATAATGATGATGATAATGATATTGTCTTAAATGTACCTAGGTGGGGTTTTTTTAAATTTAAAATGTATGTAACATTGTACTGGGGAGGGGAGTCACCTTCAGCCTGAGGGAGGAGGGGGGGTGTTCTTAATACAGGAACAAGGATGTCTTTTGAGGAGGGTTTTTTTTTTTTTTTTGGTCTCTTCAAGGTGCATTTTGCATGCATTCTCCCCCCCCCCACATTTCATTATATTTTTAAAAAATCCCATCTTTTCATAAAATGCACTTTACATTGGGTGTCTGTATAATGTCACTGTTGTTCTTATCCTCCCGTATATCCCTTACTGCCATTTGAAAATCAAAGAGTGTGTTTCTCTCCCCTCCCCCCTTTATACATGAAGCTACATGTAAATGTTTACACCTTACACATTTAACTGGATCTCTCTTTGTGCAGGTGAAGTTCTGTTGGATTTTATCTTTTCCACCTTTCAATCCCTTTGAGCCAAGACACCAGAGGGTTTTTTTCCCCTGGTTGAGGTCTTGTGCCTTGCTCTGTTTTCTCCAGCCTCTTGTTTTCATAAGATCTGGCTCTTCTCAGTTGGTTAAAAAAAGGGGGGAACCTCTCTGAAATTATTGATCTGTCATTCACCAACATGTATTCAAATCTTGTTCCTTAGAACACGGTTTGTAATTGTATTCCCCATAACAGCAAGCCTACCCATGGTCCACATTCTCCAACAACCATGTACAATACTGGTTTATCAAGTGGTAAAAAAAAACATAACATAGCCCCTAATTCATGTAGCAGCATTGTAGGTTGTATACTGCTTTCATCTTTTATAAGCCAGGATACAGAGACAAAATGGCAATTAAAATGACTTGGACAGAGCTACAGTGAATCGGACTGGGCCTTGTATCTCAGATCTACATATCAGCAGTCCTTCATAGCTGTAGCAGTTTAAAATGTTCATGAAACAGTTTGTACTGCAAAGGATACTACCTGGTGCAGTATTGTTACTTTTAACATAGTCATAAATGCAGCATGAGTTGTCCAGCAAATATTAGTTAAAGGAAAGGCTTGCACATTACTGAATTATTAATAGACCTGGAGCTAATCATCCTAGGAGTTCTTAAGAGATATTACTCTTTTGAAAGGGGAACTAATAAGGGGAAATCAAAGATTACTACATCATGCAATGTGTTCTCGTAGACATTTAAAAACAAAAAGTATGTCAGAAAAGGAGGTGACCCTCAAATCTATTGACTAGCAAATCTTCTGAGATACATTGGAATTGTACTAAGTAGTTTAAGCACAGCCAAAGCCTGTAAACTTGTATCGCTTTGCAGAAATTGCAGCTCCTAATGAACTAATTCCCCTGCTAGCCTGTCAAATCTCTGAATTTTTTATTTCTTTCTAACTCCCAATAATAAATTAGACCTTTTTATAGGTAGATAATTTTAATATTGGGATTCCCTGAATTGTTGTTGGAAAAACAAGAAACACAGGGGTTGTGATTTCTTGTTTTGCAACAGTAGCAGATACTCTTTCTGCAGAATCTCAGAAACAGTTAAGTTGCAAAACAAGAGGGAAAGTCTACATGGAGAAATTTAAAATACAATGGGACTCCTTAGTTCTTTCGTGCCATACTTTAAAGCAAATAGAGATAGGGCTGCTACTTTTGAATTGAAGATATATTTTGTTTTGTTTTGACATAAGACATCTGGGGCAAGGAACTCTGCAAATGTTTAGCAGATGTTTCCATCCTAGTCCTTGGAGGCCCAACTGCCCGTTTTACTGCCCCACTTATTGTGCTGAGTGTAACTTACTATGTACAGCAGACAGAAAAGGAGGGTGTTTGAAATGTTGAGTGTTGGAGTCTTAGAATTTGCTAGAATAAATAATATATAGTTAAATGGGAACACTTGGTGCCTATGAACTTGTTATTGTACACCAGTAGTACTATTCTTAATCTATAACAGAGTTAAACCTTATAGTTTTCTCTTTTCAATATAACTTAACACAGCACTGTTGGACAGAATTAGATTCCACTGTATACAAGAGCCAGATCTCTTTCTGTTTATAGCTAGATTAATCTAATTTATAAGCATTGATCACATCAGTGGTAGCCAACATGGTGTCTTCTGAATGCTTTGGAATACAACTGCCATAATCCCTGATCATTGACCATGCTGGCTGGAGATAGTTGTTGTCCAAACATATAGAGAGCACCATGATGAATACCCTTGCTTCACATTAAGAAAATACTAATAGAGCTGTTTTCTCATTTTGTGCTCTTAGATTCCCCCCTTGCATTAATGAACACATTTTAACTGCATATTTAAAGGGTTATCTTTTTCATCTCACATTAAATTTTAACTTGAATATACTAGATTTGTAGATCTGTGGAGTTTAGTTAACAGGGAAGCAAGTAAATTCTTGCATCTCAGTTGCAAGAATGAAAACCATATTAAAAGCCCCCACTTCTAAATAGGTCAGTTTAGAAAAAGAACAATTAGATAAATTTTGGAGAGGTTTTTTAAAAATTGAATCCTTTTTCTCAGAATAAGAGTTTAAGGTTTACTGTTACTGGAGGATCAAAATATATCATGATGCTGTTCATGCTAAACTAGTTTGGCCCTTCAGATATATTTTAAAACTAAAGGCATGTACAGTGGTGCCTTGGTTTATGAACTTAATCCGTTCTGAAAGTCCGTTCTTAAACCAAAGCGTTCTTAAACCAAGGCGTGCTTTCCCATAGCAGCAGGGGACTCAATTTACAAATGGAACACACTCAACAGCAAGCGAAACATGTTCTGCTTCCAAGGCAAAGTTCACAAACCAAAACACCTACTTCCAGGCTTGCAGCATTCTTAATCCAAGTTGGTCATAAATTAAGCTGTCTTAAACCAAGCTACCACTGTATATGGCAAAAGTGCATATTTCAAATGCAGTTTCTGCATAACTAAGATGGTGGAATGTTAATAGTTACAAAATTACACCAACCCACATTCCTGAGACTAACTTTGATAAACATTTGATTACAGTGGTACCTCGGATTACATACGCATCAGGTTACAGACTCCGCTAACCCAGAAATAGTACCACGGGTTAAGAATTTTGCTTCAGGATGAGAACAGAAATCGCGCTGCAGCGGCGCGGCAGCAGCAGCAGTGGGAGGCCCCGTTAGCTAAAGTGGTGCTTCAGGTTAAGAACAGTTTCAGGTTAAGAATGGACCTCTGGAACAAATTAAGTACATAACCAGAGGTACCACTGTATTAAACTAAAGATATGTTTATGGCACATTGCATATATTAGTCACAAGTCATCTAATTTAAACCTTCAGTATTGAGACCACCCCTCGTATCCAAATGCTGGAACCCTCCAAAGGAGGAGACTTTCTGTTTTCTAATCAGTTCCTTAGCTAGTTATCCTTGTGTGTATAGTCCTTGTTTATGTCTAATACAATACACTGCCTCTGTTGAATTTAATTTTGTGTTTTTCACTGAGCACAAGATTATCAAGTTGTGTTTGTGTACTTAGATGATTTGGGGGGGGATCAGTGTTAAGGCATGCAATGTTGAGCAACTATGGTACATCTCTCAAGTAAAAGGTAAAGGGACCCCTGACCATTAGGTCTAGTCATGGCCGACTCTAGGGTTGTGGTGCTCATCTCGCTTTATTGGCCAAGGGAGGCGGCGTACAGCTTTCAGGTCATGTGGCCAGCTTGACTAAGCTGCTTCTGGCGAACCAGAGCAGCACACGGAAACGCTGTTTACCTTCCTGCCGGAGCGGTAACTATTTATCTACTTGCACTTTGACGTGCTTTCAAACTGCTAGGTTGGCAGGAGCTGGGACAGAGCAACGGGAGCTCACCCCATCACGAGGCTTTGAACCGCCAACCTTCTGATCAGCAAGCCCTAGGCTCTGTGGTTTAACCCACAGCGCCACCTGCATCCCTACATCTCTCAAGTACTTTTTAACTATTTGCCATAGCTCTGGCAGCACAAGATGACCAAAAGAATTGTTTCCCCAAGAGTTGTAGTTGGCTTTTGCAACATACCTAGTCAGCATTTCCCAATTGTTGAAATGTAGACAAAGTTTTTTCAAGTAACATTTCATGAAAAAGCTGAACAATAGCAGCTTGAGGTGGTACTGTCCAGAAACAAATTAACCACTTCATCTGCCGTTTGAATAAACTTGATCAGAGGCCTTTGATACAGCGATAATTTAGTTCTCTCTACCCCAACCAATGTACTGAACAAATGGTTGCCTGTATGTCCTGTTATACTTAAAGTTGGTTGAGATTTCTCTGTTCATTATTTTTTTCTGGGCATATATGTAGTTGGTCTTTGTAGATTTTACCAGAGCCTGAAATAAATGCTTTGATTTCTTTTATCAATCATTGACAATTCTACCCAGAGGCAAATTGCAATCATGCTGTTATTCACTATGGCAGAGGAATCTCACCCTGTGCATGCTGTGAGGCATTCTGGTACATAAGAAGAGCCTCCTGCAGGGCCGGGCCAGTGGCCCACCCCACCCAGCCTCCTTAGCTTTCACAGTGTCCAGCCAGATGTCCCCATGGGCGACCCTAAGAGCAGGATCCGTGCACAAGGGTACTTTCTCCCTTCCTGTGGCTTCCAGCAACTGGGATTCATCCTACGCCCTTTTAAAATGTGGGGGGCTTTTGGGGGGGTGTTATTGGGCTGTTGTTTCTATTTTGATTATATACTGTAGTGGTTTTATATTCTGATTTTGTTCTGTAAACCGCCCTGAGACCTCCAGGTATAGGGCGGTATATAAATTCAGTTAATAATAATAATAATAATAATAAGCATACTCACATATACCTTAATCCAGGGTTAAATCCATCCTTCCTACACCTCACTGATCAGCAGCTATTAACCTTAAGGTAGACATTAAAAATAAATAAATTAAGAGATCATACTAAATTTGTGAGATGTGTTTTGTTTCAGTTTTCCTTCAAACACAAGTAGCCTATTTTGAGAAGAGTTTAACTTCAGTACTTTAGAGAGCCTTCCTTTTTAACTGATTTCCTACACCACTTAACATAACATCACTGTTCTTGCATAGTTCATTATTTCTATATTACAAAGTGCATTTTAATTATGAAATTCATTTACACTTGCAATAACCCTGTAAAGTAAATTAACCAGAAAATAATTATTTGTGCAAGGCTAGAAGTACAGGACTTAGAAAATAGATTTCCATTCTCTGTATTAAGTGCAGTTAAGATTATTCTTCCTAACAAATTGTAGATGTTATTATTTTAAATTGTATATCATATATTTTCACAACCAAACTAAATAACATTGCTGTCACATGTGATCAGTGTTATCATAGTAAATCAATACCAAGCAGTGTTCCCATATGAACCTGCCTGATAGTTAAGATATGCAATAGAACCCTCTTTTCCAGGGGCCCTTCATAAGTGAGTCAGGATGAGGCCTCACTTCACTAGGCAAGTGAAGGAGGCATCTACACTAGCATCATTTAGTTCAGAACTACTATATTCACCTGGGCAATTAATTAATGTTTTTTAATTGCTTTGTAATAGATTTAGCTGCTTTATTGGTTTTGTCAGCTTTTCGTGTCTTGGTTTATTTATTAATGTATTAATAGTTTTTAGGTTTATGTTTTTATGCATTTCATAGTGGTGAGCTTTGGGAACTTTAAAATCAAAAGTGTTTTTAGTATTCATTAAACTGCCTATAATTTTAAGGTAGTAAACTGAAGCTATGTAATCCTTGCATGCCGCTGTTTCTTAAAATGCAAACAATATTAGATACTACTATAGGGTGAGCGTGTGTAAATGTTATGTAATTGTTGTGGTTGTTGGACAAATAAGCATGGGAGATGATTGTACTATTACTGTCAACTATAACCCCTTTAAAAAAAAATTCTAATTCATATTGAATCTAAACTATTGTGACTTTATAAAACAGAGAGGATGGTGAACTCGAAGATGGTGAAATAGATGATGCTGGATTTGAAGAGGATAAGGAAGAACAAGATGCAAAGGTTGAAGATAAACAGAAAAATGAAAAAACCCATAGAAAATCCCGCAAGAAACGCAAAAAAGAAAAAGATAAGAAAAAGTCAAAAAGGAGAAGACGAGATAAACACAAGGTTAGAATTGTTAGTCAATATTCTTTGCAACTCTAGTAATTATTTTTCCTTTACTCAAAGTAGTGTTAAAATAAGTTAAGAAATATTGTTTAATTATTAAATTTGTATTCTGTTTGCCATGTCTAGAGTGGCAAACATTGAAAATATTTAAACAGTACAATTTAAATAGAATAAAAACATATTTAAAACACTAAAACAGTTTAAGAAAATTTAAAAACATTCACATATCGTCACAGTTTTTAATTTCACAGTTGCCATGACCATTATCTACAGTCATCAAATGCCTGAGTAAACAAAAATATTTTAAAGTTTCTCCTGAAAGTCAATAATGAGGGAGAAAGGCACACCTCTCCAGGGAGGGCACTCTGCAAATGGGAACCACCACCAGTAAGGCCCTGTAACAAGTGAGCACCAACCTGTTATGTACAGATTATAATGTGCCCAAGAGTATTGGCCTACTAAATCATTATTTGCTGTGTCCAACATTCCTCACACCTCATGTGTACTGGGAAGTGTGCCAAATAATGTATTGCAATGTTTGCCTGTTCTTGAGGCTCATGAGCTGCTCTAGTGCATACAGCTAAAGTACAAGCTACCTTAATTATTATTGGCAATAAATTAGCCCTCATGGGGTTTTGAATTGTATGCCACTTCCCCACAATCTGCTTCTCTTCCAATTGACTTTACTGTAGCATTTTAAATACAATATATATAGTTCATATGCCTGCATTATACAAATGAAATCATTCTTGTTTTTCAGCATAATTCCCCCTCTAGCAATGACAGTTCTGACTATAGCATTGATTCTGATGCCGAACGAACAGAAAGATCCCATAAGAAAGGATCTGGTTTCTACAGAGATTATGAGTCTTCATTCATTCAGGTACAGCTTCCAAAATGTTCATTCCATCCAAAGTTATATATCATGCTAATTTCCTGGCTTGTTACCATTTTTTAGTGATATGGTGGCAAGAGAGGGCAACAGTTTCCCTTGTTACTTGTTAGTAAAGTTTCCAGTCAGAATGAATCAATTTTTATCCTCCCTCTTTTCTGGCCAAGTATGAAAGCCTTCCATTTACTTCTCGATAGCTTCAAAAGTAATTTGTGTCACTTTGAGTTTTACTGGGGCCATGGGTTTCTTTTTTGCCTCTGCCATATTTATTTATTTAATGAAATGGAACCAGAGATTATTAAAGTAGCATATGTCTTTGCCTTGACTGCCATTGAGATTTTCATTGTAGGAGTTTTGTGCTGTGTTTCAGTATTCTTCAAAGGATCAGTAACGGGCATTCCTTACAGGGGAGTAGTATCACTTTGTTCTCTGCTACAAAAGCTTCCTCTAGATTCATATGGAAAGAGAACATATGAGTGACTCTGTTGAAGTAAATCTCTCCCAGAAGTAAAAATGATCTCGCCCTATGAGGGCTCTTGCTCTCTATCCAAAACCTCCATCCATTACAGTCATACCTTGGGTTGTGAATGCTGCAGGTTGTGCATTTCTGGGTTGTGGACCACACCGAACCCGGAAGAACTGGAACGGGTTACTTCCGGGTTTTGGTGCATGTACAGAAGCGCAAAATGATGTCATGCGCAGAAGCGCTGAATAGCGTCACGTGCGTGCACAGACACAGCGCTGCGGGTTGCGATCGTGCCTCCTGCACAGATCACGTTCGCAACCCGAGGTATGACTGTATTTGAATAAAACAGGACTTTGTTGGGTTTTTCTTGGCTTCATGTCTTCCCGAATGAAGGAGCATATGGTTATCTTGACTAGTCTAACAGTTGCTCTGGGAGAAGATAAATGTCCATTCAGAACCGCAAACAATTTTATTACTGCTTGACTTATAAAACCAGTAGTAATTTCATACTATCTGGAGTTTAAGGTAGCACAGCCTTATATGGATATTTATTTATTTATTTGATTTTTTTATTACAGACAAAACATTAAAACAATCAACACATTCCAAAGATCATGTAGAGAGACACAATACATAAGGGAACTGTGCATCCTTATTCCACACTTCCAAAATAATATATCAAAAATTATTAAAATTAAAGGTGCTGGCAGAATGAAGCCTAACTTCAAAACATCAATTATATCACATGAAATGTTTTTGATATGGCTTGCAACCAATTCAAATTGAAAATTCATAAGGTGAAACTCAGAAAAAGGAGATAAATGTTCCAGACATAGAGCAGGGAACCAACTCCTATCAGCCCCAGCCAGCATGGGGAGTGGTGATCAAAGATGGCAGGGTTTTAGTTTACCATATCTGTAGGGCCACAGGTTCCTCAACCCTGCAAAATTTGCTACTAGCATAGTGTTACTAATCATAAATTTATTCACAATGCTGGAAGTCATCAAATTGGATGTTCTACATCTAGAAAAGGGGTGGAACTGGCATAAGAATTGCTTCACTCTTACTGCCAGAAAATGGGTTGCAATATCTTCATGCTACAGAAAATAAGTAAGAATTTTTTCACTTGAATCTAGTAGTTCTCATTGGAGAAATAATTAATGCTTACTGTATTATATGCTTATGTTTCAGCATGTTTTCATAAATTTCTCTGCAAGCAATGAGGACAGTTGATCTTGCAAAAAAAAAAAAAAAACCATTACTTTGTGCTCCAATTACTCTACTAAAATTGAATACAAAAAATATTAATTTGCATAATTTTGACTTATTGCAGAATTTCACTTTTGCGGGGAGCTGAGTTTGTGTTGACTTGGCACACAATTGTGTGTGTGTGTCCTATTTTGGCAGGGTAATCTTGATTCTGCCCATGCATCTGTGGTGTTTGTTACAACTTGAAAATGATGTCCTTAGAATGGTTTTTTATTTATTATTGCTCATTGCAACAGAATGATACAAATAACTTGTTCAATAAAGTCATGTGTCTTTTGCCACAAAGTGAACTATTTATAGAATAACACCTGTAAAAAAGAGTGTTTGAGCTGCTGCGGGGGAGGAGAAGCTGTTAATTCTGCTTCTCCTTTCATCAATCTCCACTATTTGCATATACACACTTGGCTTAGCAAATTGGTAGTGCCAAAGTCTCTGCTAAAAACAGTTATTTCTACTTTTGCCACTCTTGTGTGAAATACAGATAGATTTGGAAGAAAAAGAAACTTAGTGAACCAATTATATTATCCACCCACTTCACCAGGGAGTTTTTCAGGATCAGTATTTGTTGCTCTCCCTGGAACAATGGTTTGAGGGGACAGAAAGCTCTACTACAGTTTGGAGACACAACACCCATAGCCAAGTGAACAGATCTGTGTTCATCCCATCAACTTCCATCTATCTATGGATAATCAAGCACTATAGGCATCTTTGCACTGTTTTCAGTTTGCAACTGCACTACACATTTAATGACTTGCAAATAACAACCCTAATTCAGGATAGAAAAATACACATGAACACCAATAAAATGTTATGTTTTCTTTGTAGAGAAAATAGGAGAAGTCATATCCTAATGGTTTTCTAATTATCATTCTCTTTTGTCCAGCATGGGCATATTTCAGGAAAATACACCCCTTCACAGAAGTCACAGCATACTAAAAAATCAAAAAACAAAGATTATGATAATTACAGTGATGATTTTGTCTACAATGAGGATGAAAAAGAGGATTTTGCTGACCAATTAAAACAGTATAGACAAGCTAAAGAAACTTCAAATGCTGATTTAGATGCTCCAATTTCAAAAGAATCTATGAAAAAGCAAGGAATGAAAGGGATTCAGAAAGGTAAGGCATTGGTCTAATGCTAGCTTAGTTTGTGTTAGAAACCCACCTATGCATAATTACAGCATTTGCAGTGAAATTGTGTTCAGAACAAGCATTTTCCATTGAATTGGCATGGAATGAAACTTTTGGGGGCCAAGTTGCAAATTCACTGTTTTGGAAGCTAGAGTTAAAATGCTATTTTATAATTTTAGAAATGACCTTTAAAAACACTATAGTTCTGACCTGGCATGTATTCTTTACGTGACCTCTTCACTCTGCAGAAAAGTACAGGTGGTATGTATGTACATTCTTCTTTCAGGTCAGAATCTTTGTGCTGAAATGCGTTGGATGTTCTTGTTTTTAGGTGCTACACAGACAAGCAATAGTTACAGTATTGGCCGAGGGCGTGGCATGCAGAAGAAATTGAAACGCAAAGACCGTGGAAGGGGAAGAGGGATAAATAAAGGTCCTGAAGAGGTAAGTGGAATGGAAGTGGGTTAAGTTACGTTGAAACTTGGGATTTCTGTTTAGTTTGCTGTAGATAATTCAGAATACCGTATTTACTTGAATCTAATGCTCTCCTTTTTTTTGCTAAATTACATTGCAAAAATTAAGGTGCACATTAGATTCAATGGCACATTTACATTCGCCAGCAAATACTTTTTTTGGTTTCAAGGTTTTGAAAACTGAGGTGCGCATTAGATTCGATGGTGCATTAGACTCAAATAAATACAGTATTTAATTTATAATAAGCAGCCCTTCAGTTATTACTACTCTGTGTTATAGCTGTCAACTTTTCCCCTTTCTTGTGAGGAATCCTATTCGGAATAAGGGAATTTCTCTTTAAAAAAGGGAAACGTTGACATCTATGCTCTGCATCATGTCGCTTCAGTATTGCAGCCTGAGGACACATGCACTATGAAATGAACTTCTGGTAATGCTAAGCTGGAGGAAGGCGTAGTAACAATTTTGCAGTTTGGAAAAATAATGTGACTAAGATAAATATTAGTAGTTGGCAGGTAGCAACATTGGCAAAATTAAAATGATACAGAGAACTAGGGCTAGTGAAGTCAGTAATAGTAAAATGTGCACAGCTTGGGGAAAGAGTGAATGAATTGTCAGTCCCATCACCTTCCATCACCACCACTAAAGATAAAGAATGACATGTTCTTCACAGCTTTGTGTCCTCATAAGCAAAACGTCTATGCCTGACACTATGCCTAGCATTTACCATAACTAGAATGTCAGTGACCATACCTGTTTGTTTGGCCCTATGTTTTTTGAGAAGCTTGACTAAATCATTTTAGTTTATCATTTTGAGTACTGTAACTTTGGATATTCAGTGACACTTTAGGTAACGATGCATTAAAACAGGATGCTTGTTTTTACAGGAAATAAAGCCTGTTAAGAAATGGCCAACGATGAGTCAGGCATTCATAAATCAGCATACTGTGGAACACAAAGGAAAACAAATCTGTAAATATTTCCTAGAGGCACGATGCATTAAGGTGAATATATAATTGTACTCTTTCTAGAAAGGGTAGGGGGAATGTGTGGTTTTTATTCCAGTTTGCTCAACACATTTATCAGCCCCCACCCCAACTGTTAAGTATTTTTAAAGTACTAAAAATATATTTAAATTTAAAATATGGGTGTATTTTGTTCAGTCATTTTATTTTTTGTGCAGACTTTTATATTTAATGTTGAAAGTGTGTAATATTTATATGGCAGCCATGATCTTTTATTGAAATAGAAAAGCTTGATTGTACAGTATATAGTATATCTTCTAGTGAGCTATGTAAATTATTGCACAGAGTTGCATCACTGTGAACAGAGCAGCTTAAACAGTCAGTTGTATGAGAAAATTCAAAAACTATCAGTGCATTCTGGCAGGCAAGTGTGATAGGGCTTTTCCAGTGATTTCACTTGTTTTTAGAAATGACCTCCCCAAGAACTGCATTCGGCTCCCTCCTTGATTTCTTTAAAAGAAGCCCTAAATATTTTTCTTTTCCAATCAGCTTTTGGTTAATTTAGGGTGGCTAGCATGCTGTGCTGGGAGTGAGAGGTCTAGCCGTGCTATTTTCATCTGCTGCTTTTTTTTATTATTTAAGATCAATATTGTATTGATCTTAATTGTTTAGGTAGCTGTGTTGTTTTATTATTTTGCTTTGGTTTTCTACTGTAAGCCACTTTGGGAAAGGTCTATGGTCCTGAAAATATTATAGAAATGACTGAAATAAATACAATTCTGAACAACTGCCATCTGTTTAGTGTCAGTGCAGGTATAGTTTCATGTTCTGCTTTTTTAATGATTGGTTTGACTTACAAACAACTTCCTCCAACACCACTGGTGGGGGGGGGGAGGAAAAGCAGCGAACTATGTTTGATCAAACTTTCTCATACTATCATTGAAAGTTCAACTTGAAATACAATAATTCCACATTTGGAGCTAATAACCTCTTTTATGTACACAGGGAGACCAGTGTAAATTTGATCATGATGCAGAAATAGAGAAGAAAAAGGAAATCTGCAAGTTTTATATACAGGGTTATTGTTCCAAAGGAGAGAACTGCATTTACATGCATAATATCCTTTTACAAATAATATCCTAACGATATTTTGTTTAATAGTGT
Organism: Podarcis gaigeae; assembly: GCF_964106915.1. NCBI lineage: Eukaryota > Metazoa > Chordata > Lepidosauria > Squamata > Lacertidae > Podarcis > Podarcis gaigeae. The sequence continues at coordinate 104,439,084 of NC_139680.1, read as the reverse complement.
GTGTGTGTCTACATATACATATGAATATGACCTCAAATATATAATGTAAATGATCTTTTCAAAGTGATAAATGATGGGAGTTCGTAGTCTTTGATATGTCACAGTAAGCGTTATACTTAATATATTGTTTATACTTTGTTGTTAAAACATCAAAAATGTTTTAAAGGGCAGGAGTCCAAAATTTTGACTCTGCTTACAAGTCATGCCTATTATTTGTGATGCCCACTAATTTTCCCCTTTCCTTAGCTCCTGTGCTATGTTCAAAAGCCACACAGGATGGGAGAGAAACTATTTCTCCTTTCCTCTCTGGAGGGGTGGAGGATCTAGGGAGAAAGGAGAGACGATTTGTCTTCTACAAGTTGGACTTTTGCAGAAAGGTTCAGCAGCAACCTGCTGCCACTTCCACCACCTCCTACAAAAGCCTAATAGAAAGGGACAGAGGCTACTCCATTTTTCCTCAACAAAATGGGCAAGAAAGAAGAGGGTCAATTCTCTCTTCCTGTTGGGTTTTTGCTGGAAGCAGCAATGAGGTACTGCCAGAGCTGTTTGCAAAAGCCTAACTTCATGAGAGAAGCTACATCTCTTTACCCCCATGGAGGACAGGAGAGAAAAGGCTTCCACAAGCAGCAATTTTGCCAAATGGGAAAGAGGTGTTTTCTGCTGGTAAGCAGGTGAGTAAATTTATAGAAGGCAGAAAATCTGAATCCAAAACATTAGCTGAGCATGATCCATCCAGTTCCATTAACAGTCATGAGGAGTTCCCTTTAGGGAGCCCAATAAGCCCTCTCTCAAAGTGTTATACTTGTTAGAATCCTTAATACAGGCTCACATGAGTTCCCTTGCAAGTTCTATCATACAGGAGCTAAGTGCTACCACGGTGACAAGTGCAAGTTTTCTCATGATCCACTAACTAAAGAGTCGAAAGAACTCCTTGATAAGGTGAGTAATACTCCTTTGTATCAACAGAATACACCACATCATACTTTAATATGAAACTGATGTTTCAAAAAAGCTGTTTTTCAAAACTAAGAAAAGTCTGTGGTGACCCAGTTTCAAGTTGATTTTCCAAGGAGTCCAGTCACGTTTATCGATATTTCAGTTGCACATGATGTACAGTGTCATCTGTCAACGTAGTATATTTTCATGTAGAAGAAGCTATTCTAGGCTTCATAGATTTTACCAGCATCTCATGATGAAGACAAACATCATATAAAAAGGGAGCTTACGGCAGGATCCTTAGCTGAAGAGTGAACCTGGCACCCCTCAGTTTTGCAAGGCTTGCACATCACAAATGTGCATGCCATTAAACTAAATGCCATCTTAGCATTCAATCTTGCCCCTCCTTTGTTTCACCATCAGTTTATTTTTTATAGCACTGCTTACGCATTTATGCATTACCCATTTGTTTTCACCCTCCACTTAAAATTTGGGGGGGGGGGGATAAATGGCAAAGCTCCATAAATTTTGGGAGAGGTTTCTTGTTGACTTCATGGGTAGCAGCTAGTTAGCAAAGCGGACAGTCAGTTTCTGGCAGGACTGGATTTTTTCCCCTTAGTGGTAGAATCCCAAAGAGGAAAAGCATGTTTGGTCGGAGAATTTTTATGTTAGCCCCACTGAAGTAAAAATGTTACATCTGATTTAAACTTTCTGCTTTCTTTTAACCCATTATCACCTTTTCCCTTTAGTTTTCCTCTTCAGGTATTATTCTTTGAATCTCCTAACTGCTCATACTGGTGTAGTGTAGTCTTACAAAAATTGGAAGGTGCACATCCCTGCACGCTATCCATGAAATCATAGCATCCAAGGGTTCTGGGATGGGCTTGTTGTCTATTGACAGTGTTAGAAAAGATTCTCCCCAAAGTAAACATTTAATTTCTTAGTCATGGTCTAGTTGAAACTAGCTGAAATAGTTGTTGCTATTGAGGGAGAAACCAACATCCAGTTCAGTTCAGTTCAGCGTACCAAAGAGATGAACATTCATATCAGTGAGCAGACGAGAAGCCAAAAGTTTGGATGGTGGACTGTGCTCTGATTGATCTAAATGTTAGAACATAATGTTCTGAAAACTTGGTTAGGTCTTTATAGGTAGCTTTTTTTAGGAGCTGCACTTCAAAATGGTGTTTGAGATTAATTGGGGTATAATATGTGAGTTATTTTAATCTTGTTTGAATTCCATGGATGCTTTGACTTTTCTATTTCAAAGATTTGTAAGCTACCCTGATCCTTCAGGATCAGATCAGATAGAATCCCAGCTAGGGAGTTGTATAGCAGCAACCAGAATATTATGCAACAGAAACTTTTATAACTCCGAGTCTAATTTGTGTATGTTTTAGGTACTGAATACTGAAGAGGAGCCACAAAACGATGATGAAAAGGAAGTGGAGGAACTTCGGAAACGAGGCATAGTTCCTCTTCCTAAGCCTCCTCCAGGAGTTGGGCTTTTGCCAACCCCACCAGAGCCGTATTCATTTACTGAGGAAGATGCAGAAAACTTTCAGGATCCCTCTGGTGAATTCAAGAAAATCCCATCTCTCTTTGAGATAGTTGTGAAGCCTACTGTGGATTTAGCCCACAAGATTGGGAAAACGTAGGTATTAGAAGTATAAAAGTTGTGCACGGTTTTAATGAGACAATAAGGAAGTTCAGGAAAATGATGGCATTATAGTAATCTTACAGGACTGGTTAAAAAGAGAAAGAGAGAGCTACAAGCACAATGACCCTAGAATATAACAGTGGTGGCAGGCGTAGTTTGCCACTCTCAGCTGAAGTGGCAAGTAGTTTCACACACACCGGTAGAAGGCTGCATTAAGTTTTTTAGGAGAAAGGAGCTAAAACTGTATTTATAACCTTGCTTAGATCTAGTATGTCTGATTGAAATAACACCTTAGTGAAAAATTTGTGTAATTATTGCCACCTATTTTGATCTAAAATTTGGCCTATATTTAAAAACTAATTGCATATTGTTAACATCCTTTTCAGAAAAATGAAAACTACTGGTTGTCCAGTCAGTCTCATTTAAAATATATGTATTAAGGAATGTCTCAAATCTCGCTTGTTTGTATTTCATATGTTTACCTTTTATAAGAAGAACTCCTTATAAGGAGAACAGTTGCTTTTCATCTTTTTATTAGGCACTTAAGTATTTGAAGACTTCAGTCATGCTCCTTGTAATAATCCCAAATTCACCTGTTTATGGTCTGGTGAAAAAACCAAACCGAATGGTAGTGTTCCCTTCTAAGAGAAAGCAAACTAATTTTGACAAAATAGAGCATGTAGCCATTTTCAGACTCTTGACCACTATGCTCCTCATAACTTGCTTATAGTTTATGCTTCTATAAAAGTGGTATTGACCTAACTTTCTGTCTTGCAGTCCACCAGCATTCTATAACAGCACATCACCGCCAGGACCAGAGTTTGAAGGAAATGATCCACATATGTATAATACAGAATCAAGCCCAGGACATAATGGACCAGCAGGGCTCCCAGGTTCTCCTGGGCATCCTTGCATAGGTCTAGGAGGGCCGCAGAGTCCGCCTTTGCAGCCAGTTCCTCCGGGTTACCTAGGACCACAGGGTCAAGCCGGTGGTCCAATGCATGGACAGCAGGGTGGGCCGCCTTTGACGCCACCTGGTTCATCATATGGCTGTGCAGTTGCTCAAGAGCATATGGCAAACATGCCCAGAGACAATCATTGCCTACCTGGTCCACCATATCAGCAAATCCCCGGTGAACGGCTGCCAAATACTTGTTACGAGTCCCTTCAGAATCCAGCCAATTTCTATGATAATTACTATTCGCATCAGGCTGTACATAACTTTCAGACAACCAATAACACTGGTGGTAAGTTCTAATGTATACATTTTATGTCCTTACTTAGAACTAAAGAATTGTGTTTCGTGAGAATTGGAGCTGTATTATAACTCAAAATCACCTAGTCTTGGGCCCTTCTCATTCAGGATTTATAAAAGTATTCCCAAAATACTCGTTATGGGGGGTGCATGTGTGTGTAGGGCGGGAGAACACAGACTTTTGAAAGTGCAGTATGCTTCTGTATACTCTGCACACACCCTCTTCTTGAATTCTTGTATGGGAGACTCAGGACACCCTAGATCAGATGTGAAAGATAAATTATGCCTTCCCACCCTCCAGGATGCTTCTAACTTTTCCCCATAAGCAACTACTCAGTCCACGGGTCTCCAGTAGTCTACATCTCTTTGCCTGACAATCTTCCCCCTGGCCTTTCCTAAGTGCTTGAGGTGCCTTCCAGCGGCAGCATCTAAAACAAATAAGCATTCTGGCCATACCTAGAGGGACACATGGTAGCTTGGATGCTACTTCATAGGGAAGGGCCAGTGGAATGGTGCTGCTTGGGTGCTGCTACTTAAAGACATGCTGAGCACCACTGACCAACCCTCTTCTCCCTCCCACTCTGGGCTTTCCTGCTCTAGAGCAGATAAGAGCAGTTTGGGATAGAGGTTGATGATGTGTCCACACAGCTCCCAAGGGACACCCCTGCCCCTGACTTCCTCCCAGCTTTGGAACTAGGGAGGTGGCAAGAACACCGCACAACTAGCAGTCCCTGCCCACCTTGCAGCTTAAGCATTGGGAGGAAGGCTTGGTAACTCCATGCTTGCTAGAGGGCATTTGCACGCTCTGCTGTGTTGAGGATGGTGAGAGGAACTGATGAAGCCCGTTTGCATGTGAAAAAGTAAACCTGTCCTCTGCCCCCGAGAATTAAGCCTCTTATATGTACAGCCCCACCCCTTCATGTGCCACCTTGATGGCTTTTATAGAGATCTCGTCAAATAGTACTTAACATTTCTTTGTAATTTCTGTTTAACTTATGTTGAGGATAAATACTAATTGTTTGTAATGCTGTCAATGTAGATGGTGCGTGGCAAGGAGAATTTTCAGATCAACCGCCTCACCACATGTCTTCAGATTCACACAACAGTGGCAATGAGTACGAGTCAGACTGTGCTACAGCAGCAGGCCACAGTTCAGCTATTAATGTACCAGATTTTCTTCCTGCAATGCAGAAAGCCCTTTTTGTAAGGCTTAGTCAAAAACAACAAGATGATGGAGAGCAAATGAGCAATCAGTGTCAGAGATCCCTGAGTAGAGAAGAAGGTATTGTCACATTCTGCACTTTTAAAATAACATGTAACATAGTTGTGTGCATTTGCTGCTTCCAAATGTTAGTGAAGAGTTTAGTTTACTTGTACTGGTGTTTATTTTCCTTGCAACTTTTACTAAAGTTGCTTTCACACATTGAAGAACCCAGTTTGATCCAAGGAAGGGGTACTGGGGCTGATTCCATTATGGAGATGAGTCAGTTTATGATATTCAGATGAAGGGCAATATACATATTTAATAAATAAAATAAATATCGCTGACATAAGCTAAGAGATGGCAACAGACTATGGTTAAATAATTTTCCCCACTCACTTACTACCATATTTGTCATCCTAATAGGAAATTAGAATTCCTTTCTTTTACATAATCTGGTTTTATTAAAAAGAATTCCCAACACTATTTGGGAAATTCTGTTTTGTTTACCTTAGGATAGAAAATATATACTATGGCTACTGAAATTTGTATGGTGTCTTGTCTTTTTCTAGATGATAATGTAAACTGGTACTCCAGTAGTGAAGAGGAAGAAGGAAGCAGTGTTAAATCAATATTAAAGACCTTAAAGAAACAAAGTGAGACATTAAGGAAACAGCAGCAGCAGGCAGCAGACCAGCAGCTTCGTGTTATGCCTGCTGACCCAAGACTTGCTAAAGATCGAGGTCAAGGAAGCCAAGCTGTTGATCCCAGGCTAAGATCAGCTTCAAGATCAAATGCTAGAAAACCATCAGAGTCAGGAACCTTGGACCCAAGACTTGCACGAGATCCTAGAATTTTAAAGAGCAGCGAAAGCAGTCATGCTAGTTCATCTGCTAGTGGAGCAAACCCTGGTGTCAAGACTGTGCAAAAGGGATTAGAGGAGGAAGAAGAGGATGGAGAACGGGAGCTGAGAGAGAGAGCTTTCTTAATACCATTGGAACCTCTGCCTGGAGTAACACTACGGGATCCAAGATCTCAGCTTAGGCAATTCAGCCATATTAAAATGGACATTGTTCTGAGCAAACCCAACTTTGCTAAGCATATTGTATGGGCTCCTGAAGACTTACTCCCAGTACCTTTGCCGAAACCAGACCCAGTATCTTCAATCAACTTACCCCTTCCTCCACTTATAGCTGACCAACGATTTAATCAATTACGGAATATCAAAAGTGATCCCATCCCAAGTACAATACCATCTGACCCAAGATTAGCAGCAAAAGCAAAAAATAGTACACATTTAGCAAACAGAAGTGTCTCTTTGGACCACTCTACAGATTCTCATCCTGGTAGCACAAGCAAATTGGGAGACCCTCGCTTGCAGAAAACAATTGATCCCAGGCTCCACAGACCATCCAGTACAGACTCTCACCATGCAGTAGTGAAGGACTTTTTGCCTCCAAAGACTGACCCCAGGTTAGCCAAATCCAGCACTGGTACATCACAGTCCTCAGAAGCTGCAGCCTTTCATTCTGATTCGGATGCGTTACCCCCATATGCACCTAAGCTATCATCTGCCACTGCTAAACTGGGCACCCCTAGCTCGTTATTAAGTGGCATTAGCTTGTATGATCCAAGAAATCACACTCCATCAGACCCCTCTCCAGTTAATTCAGGGGAGAATGGAGAGAACGTGAAAAAGGGTATTTTGAAAAATGCTGGCCAAAATGAAGCTACGCTCTCAGAAGAACAGTTGCCTCAAAAAACATCCCTGCACATAGAAAAATGCCTGGAAACATCCGGAGAAGCCATTCCAGATAAAGTGGGCAGTAAATCTCAGGCTAAACACTCCAGTGCTGCTCCAGCAGTACACAACCTTCCCATCCAGGCTTTGTCTGGGTTAATCAGACCACAGTACAGTGATCAGAGGCCTGTAAGGCAGCCTGGGCAAATCAGTCAAATGTCAGAGAGTGATCCAAATGGGGAATCCGATGACAAATCACTGAAAGATGTTTTCAAGACTTTTGACCCAACGGCTTCACCTTTTTGTTAGCTGTGTGTTTATGAAGACTTTTTACCATTGTGAATAATGCAGGTTTCTGCGGTTTTGTAACTGATTTACCTCTATGCTTTATTTATTTTTAAATTATAACCAGAAACACATTTGGGCTGCTATTTTCAGAACCACATGCCGTAACACAGTATGCTATAGTGTTTGCCAAGTTGGTATTTTCTATATAATTTTCACATTTCAGGGAGACTAATCATTGATCTGTTTTTTAAAAATAAAAATAGGTATATCATGTTAGATCTGAAATAAGCACTTTCATTGTAAATAATCATTAAGGATTCAATTTGAAGACTTGTATATGTGTAATGTGTCTTTTCAAAATCAACATTTAGAGAATGTTTGCCACTTTTGTAAGATTGTATAGGTTCAAGCAATATAATGTACATTACTGTGAGAGACACTATTTAAAATGACAATTATCTGATCTATCAAGTCCAACTTGCTAAGTAAAATTCAAAAAGAATTGATCTTTTCTGAGCGTTGACACAGCATCATTTTTTATTCATGAATTGATACTCATAGCCTAAAAGATACTGTATTACATATTGAGGAACTGAAGCATTTTTAAAGTATTTTATTCTATGCTGTATATAGAAGAAATTGCAAAGGACACAGCTAAAACATTTCTAAGTAGAAAATTCATAAGTTGTATGTGTAAAAATGTATTTACTTTTTTCATGTATACATTATTCTCATTTAGTGCTGGCACATTGTGGTGTTCATGTATTCAATGTATTTTTGTATTCAACTGCTTAATTTGTATTGCTTTTTTGTATTGATATGTAATGACAGTAACATATACTCATGTGTCTGACATTTTTAACAAATTAAAAAAGAGTGAAAATCTCTTGACTTTTCATGGACTGTTAAAAGGCTGGGAAATCTGCATTGTAGATTTTATCTACTTTCTCCCCCTTCCCTCCTAAGGTGTATATACTTGTTGGACTGCCTGGTCATTTCCTCCTACCCACAATAACCCTGTGTGGTATGTTAGCCTGAGATATAGTGAGAGTCATGGCCAAGCAGGGGTTTGAACCCATGTCTCCCAACTTTGGTATTCTTTCTACTACCTGACATGGGGGGGGGGTGAATGGTAGTGAAGTTGAAGCCATCTGAAACAAAGATAGGCATATTGAAAGAGAAGGGCAGAGTTGCAACTTTGAGGATAGGCAACAGCTAAGCATGTAAATAATTGTGACCATAGCGGCGAGTACATTTGTGCATTGAACTTGGGCACTACGTCCACAGCAACTATAATGGGCAGACTAAATTATTCTGAGTGTGACGTCTCTTTCCACAAGTTGGAGCATAACCAATGTCAGTAACCTGCTTCCGTCCAGAAACAGCAAAGCATTTAGATTTAGAGCAGTTCTGACTAAGGAGCAGATAGTTCTTGGGTCATGGATGTGAATGTGGGTTCAGTCCACGATCCCTTTTTGCGAAGTCCCAGTTCATCTCTGTCTGAATTTAAAGCTTCCTTGGCCCTGTGCCACCACAGACTTTTCCTCCACCTGCTGCAAAATGCAGCTACATTGACTTCTTCTGAATTGGGGGCCGGTTGACGCAAACCCTGCAGAAAAGCAAAGCAAGGAAAGAGTAATGCTGTTTGAAAGTGAAATGAATACATTCAGGAAATGGGGGCTTTAGAATTAAGCAGATGCAAGCAAAACAATTCACAATCTCAGGGTGGTTGACAAAAGAGATGAGTGAGAAAATGCTCACTTTCCTAGTATGTCAAATCCCAAGATCAATACTTAGTTCAATGGGATGTGAAAAGCCAAAGCAAACCTTGAGTTCACACACTTCACTCCTCTCTCATCTGGCACAGCTGTGAGGGGTCCAGAAGCTTCCACTTCTGCTTAGCCACAAGCTTGTTGCATTGCCACAACTGACAAAATGTGGTTAATTTGAATTGGTGGCTAAAGCCAACTTGAAACCATGGGTTCATCTAAACCAGTTTAAAAAGACTGGCCCAAGGGTGAATGTAGTCTATGTGAACCAAAAGGGTCTAGACTCTAGCCACTCCTGCCTTGAAGCAACAAAGTGCAGTGAGGTAAAATGAGGGAAGAGTTTCATTCCCCTCTCCCACATAGTCTTTTTAATGTAAGGACCCCCAAACCCCTGCTTTGTATGTAAATAAAAGGTTACTCACTTTGACGCAAGCCACTTCTGCAGCCTTTAACATCTGAAGAGCCACCTGGATTAGATTCTGTGCATTTCTCACAAGGTGCTCGGCAGATGACCTGCTTTTACCTGTTGATGCATTTACCCTTCGAAGTACAGAGAGAAAGCATTATGCAGTGCACCTAAGGTGTGACATGGGACTTCTGTGGCTGGAGGAAGAGGTGTTGAGCCCTACTCATGCATTGCTTTCCTGATCTAAACCCTCTAGGGATGTTTTTGGGGTGTTCTATTGATTACTCTTTTATTTATGTAATACTGTATTGTTGTAATTCTACCCTGATAAGGCTAGTTCATATCATCCATTGCCAACCATCCCAGTAAACATAAGGATCAAGGGTGATAAAAAAACCAAACTTTTAAATCGACTAAAGAAAGGTTATTCACCTTTCCTGGGTACCAGTGCTGAAAAGCAACCACTGAAGTGCTCAACCAATCCTGTTCACAAGAAAAAACTCACAGTAAGTGTGTTCACTGCTGCAACTCCCTCCCTCATCCACTACAAGGGGGCTTGGAACCTTTTGCCCTCCAGTCCAGACCATCATCTTCTCAGCTCCCCGCAGTGCAGGCAACTAAGGAGATCTGGAGGCTATGAACATCTATCTGGAGGGCCACAGGTTCCTCAGCCCTACACAGAGACATATGCAATAAATCTCTCCCCTAGCGATAAATTGTGCCAAGGATAAAATGCAAAGCATGTTATCCTATGGGAAGAATCAGAGAGCATGTTCTGAAAGAGCCAGTTACCTGGAAACGATGCTAAGCTGGTAGCTAATGGTCTTGGTTTGCTCCATGGCATACAGCAGTTCGGTCGCACATCTTTCGTCTAGGCAGTTCTTTGCAATGATGCCGGCAAACTTTACCAGGGCTTCCCCTCCAGAAATGATCTGTGCGGCGCAGGAAATGAGTTGTTCCTTGGTCTAAATGGGAAGCAGTTCCAAAAGAAAACCCCACAACACAAAATCAGTTCAGATACCCACTAATACATTTACACTCTACTCTTTATCCAAATAACTCAGAACAGGCAGACAGCGTCTATAACCTGCAGCTGAGGAATAATAGCATTTTTAAAAGCTCCCTGCATCTGGAAACGGGAGTGGGGAACCCTTGGTCCTCCGGATGTTGCTGAACTACAACTCCCATTGGCTCTAGCAAGCATGGTCAATGTCTAGGGCTGGTGGGAGTTGTAGTTCAACATCTGGATGCTCCAAACCTCCCCACACTACATCTGGAAAGGCAGCAGGTTAAGGAGAAAGGCTAGGTTGGAGTATTCTTCCTAATAGAATAGTTTTCTATGTAGAGGGGAGTGTGGACTATTTAAACATTTCAGCTGAGGTTAAGGACAGTGTTGTCCAGAATGACAAGGCAGAGTGACCAGGTATATCTGAAAGGCATAACCAGCCAGAAGACAGCAAATGAAAGCAAAACAAAAGGCACAGATGAGCACCCTGAAAGCCAGCTTGGCATATTTATTGAATAGGTGAAGTTTCTCCAGGAGTTTGCACAGCAGAATAACAAAGGCAGCACTGTAGAGAAATGAGAAAGGGCAGAGTCTGTTGAGAAGGAACAATATGGTGGCCTTCTGAGCTTTTGCCCTGGTCTTCTTTCCCAAAAGAAACAACATTAATGGGGAAGTACCGCGATTGGCCCCTTCCTTTTTAGAAACTTGGCCATGTAGGACATCTGAGTTGTCATCTGCTGTGTGACTTGTGCAATTGGACAGCCGTCGTGCCCCGACTTCTCAGAGTCTCCTGGCGAGGTAGCAGGGCTGGCTCTCAAGCTGCGTTCAGAGTGACTGGGCTCGAAACCACTTTGTGAATCTTCCTGGGGCTGATGGAGAAAGCAAAAGAAAAGAAATTCCAGCCTAGAGAATATACGGCGTGTCCTCTTGATAAAATGCAAAGAATGAAATCCAGGTACTCAATAAATAAAATACATTTCTATATCACATATAGGACAACCTTATAGCCAGATATCCAAGCATATATAAACATTGGTATTAACAAACAAGAGTATGTAGCTACATGTCAGTGAGATGCAAGGTATGAATATAATTCACTGTACAAAACAACTGTATTCTGAGAGTAACGATTCTGTGTTTTGACTTTTACAGTCTTCTTCAGTTACATACAAGTAAAGAGGGGTCTCTGCTTGGATATGGGCCCAGAAGGCATAGTCATATTTGTGATTTGCTGCAGCGAGGTTCTTTTGTGGGTTGAAAAAAAAATGACCTGTTGCTCTTCAGACCCCAGCAGCAAGTTTATTCTTCTGCTATTGGGAGAAATAGCGGTGCGGGGCTATTTTTACCAAGCAAACACTTGGCCAGTTCTGCATGTTTGTCTCCCTATGCCAGCCCCCTCCCAACCCAAGTGCCTCCAGATGTTTTGTATGTTAATCCACCAGCCTCAGCCAGCATGGCCAGCCAGGCAGCAATCTGGAGTTGGGGAAGGGTACATTATCCCAAGTGGGGGAACATGTGGCCTGTGGATGTAGTTAGATTCACAAAACACACGTCACAGAAGAGAAGCACGATAGGCTGAAGGGCTAGTAAATTGCTGAGGGAAAGGTGGAGATGGCTTCTGAGCCCCCAAATACAAAACCCACATTTGTAAGGGAAACTGGTGAGGCTAAAAGAATGGATTTTTCAGAAAATATCTTGCAATAAGTTGGAGCAACTCTACTCCTCTCACCGTATCCTGATGTAACTGGTGAGAAAACAATGGTATCACTGGCAAAGCACATCCTCAATAACTGCTAAAGAGCTATCGGAGATATGAACCATCTTACCGTTTTGGTAACGTCCTTAGCAAGCAACACGCCTTGCCCAGTCTTAGTGGCTTTGTGCTTTGGTGTCCCAGGACTATGGTCCTTTGCACTACCCAGTTCTTTCTGTAAGGGGCGTTGCAGCTGGCAGACAGATTGGCTGGAAGGCATGTGCCCCTCCTTGTTTTGCAAGCACCTCCTCACGTGCTCCACAGCTGCTTCACTTGCACCCTTTGCGGACTGAAGCTGTTTCACAAGATAAGCCGCTGTAGCAGACCACTCGTACAAAACACTGTCCCCGAGAAGATGCTCCTTGTCTAGCTGGCTTTCGGGTTCCCCAGCTCTCCTGATCACTTCATCGGTGAGGAGCAGAAGGTGGTCTGCCATGGAGAGCAAGTTCCCTCTCAGTTCCTCAGAAGAAAGGGTCTCCAGAGCATCACCGACGGCCTTTTTGACCATCTGGATATTTGCCCGGAGCTCATCCGCATTTTTTTCAAAGGCCTCCTTGTCTATTTCGACCCTGTCGCCTTCACTGCCACGTGGCAAAGGCAGGGTTCGGCTGATGATGTTTCGGATGCAACTCAAGTATTCTCCATTGATCACACTCATCTGAAGCAGAAGGACTTTGGCTGTTATGGCAAGTTCCCTTTGGAGAAGCTCAAAACGAACCGACAAATTGGGGGCAGGCAGCGGGGAGGCAGACAGAACATCGGCAACTCCAAGCAGGGAGTATGTCAATATTTTCACCTGCTCCTTTAGTGCTGTAACCTCATGCTTAGCGCTGTGTTCAGCACACGACAGAAGCGACAGCCTGCTTGCTTCCTGTATCCGAAGGGAACTTTCTGATACTGCTGCCAGGCTGCTCTGCAAGCAGGGCAGGTGCTTTGTTTTGGCTCGCAACTCGGTTAAGGACAATACGTCTCTTCCTATAAACTGGTCTACAGAGTTTAGGAATGCTTGGATGGTGACAGACCACAAGAGGCAATGGGCATCCATTGTCTCCAGCTCAGCTTTGTTGCTGGAGTGGGGCTGTTTAACAGCCAGCGCCTTTTCAAGCAAGAGTTTTGTCCTGGCTTGCACACAAATTAGTTTAGCTTGAACTCGCAGAAAAGTTTCGTGAAGTCTGGGAAGCTCAGGGAGCCCCTCGTCGTGTTCTATACGAGTGGCTTTGCCAGCCAGCTGAACAACAGCTTGTAAAATCTCCATGATCTCGCCTAACACTTTAGCATTGTCAGAAAATTCGGGAGAGGATCGAACGCAAATTAACTGCCTAGCCAGGCTGTACCAAGAACTTGCAACAACGGTCAGACCTTGCTTAACTGCATCGATTCTCTCCGAGAGCAAAACTGCTGTTTGCTGAAGTGTCTCTGTGCAAGGAATAGAGTTTGAGTCTACCTCTCTGGCTGAGCTAACAAGACAAGGGATTAATGTCACTATTTCTCTGTATTGCAACAGTTCCTCTGACACAGGCAGCTTAGAAACCTGCAAGGCCTCTTTAGCAGCATCAACCCAGCAACTGGAAAGCTCCAATAAGTCAGAGCAAGCGCTGTTCAGACTTGTGACATTGTGTGTCTTTGTAGCTGCTAGGATCTCGCTGATCAGAGTGTGCATATTGATCTTTCCACTTGCACCTTCAGAAAATAAATCACTGCCACTAGGATTTGGGGGGGAAGAACTGGAGACAGGGATAGAGCTGCCTGAGAGCTCTTCCAGTAATTCTGAATTGTTTGAACTGCTTTGCTTCGTGGTGCTTTGTGTGTCAAGCTCTATTGGGTCCTGGGGAGTGAAACAATCTGGAACATCTTTGAAAATAACGCCACTTCGAACACCCACCCGAAGTGGGCTGAGAATATCTGGCTGATTGCACTCATCCAGTCCCAGTCTGACACTGCAAGCAGCCTCCATCAAATCTTTTGCCCTCTTTGAATATTCATCTTTGGCTTGCAGACTAGCCATTCTTGCCAGACACTGATCTGCAGCACCTTTCACCTGTGGTATGGCATTTTCCAGTTGCTTAATTAGAACCAGCAGTCCATTCCGGAAAATGGGATCTCTGGCTCTATCCAGATGTCTGCTGATAAACTCAACAACTTGCACAGCTCTTTTGGAAAGACTGGATGCGTGCTGAGAAAACTCTCCAGACTGCTGCTCCTCTAAGGCCTTTTCACTCCTTGCTTTGTGCTCCACCATGTCCTGAAGACATAATTCGAGGAATTCACGCAGATCAATTACTTTGTCCAAACACATCAGCAGGCTTTCGGTTGTGCTCAACCACGTCTGACACAGGAAGTGCAATTTTTCGGGTGCACCCTTACGACCTGGAGGGTGGCTCATTTCACTGAGGAGGGCAGGCACAGTGGCAAGAAGTCTACTCAAATGGTCTACACAACCTTCGATGCTTTGAATGGTTTTCCTTTCGGTGCAGGTGACTAGAACAAAATTTGTTGCTTTGAGCATCTGGTTGGAATGGTTGAAGAATTCAGTAGTGAGAGGCTTCAGTTTTATTAGGAATCCTCCATTTTCAGCAGGAGAACATGGTTGCATGGCAGCTTCCACCAACCTCTTCATGGGTCCTTTGGTCTCCACAAAATTGTCCAGAACTTGATAGAGAACAGCAGTACGTACTGCTTGATCAAGATTTTCCATCTCTGCTCTCATGGAAGAACATTTCTCTTCTATACTACCCCCTCTCTGGTTTTCCACTGGGAAACCCTCCAATGTGCCCTCATTTGTGGCAATCATCTTTCTGAACTTCAGGAGGCGATGGCAGTGCTGGACCAGATTGAGCTTCACAGGTCCTCTTGACGAGTCAGCTAACAGCATGCAGTAGAATACTAATGATTCTACAAGGAAGCTTATCTCACCCTCGTTAGACTGAGGTCTGGACAGTAGGCTCAAAACATTGTGCAAGTGGTGAGGAAAGAGCCCAGTTCTTTCATGTAGTTTCTTTGTTCCCACCTTGTTCCTCAGCTGGGAGATCAATTCCTTCACCGTGCTTCTTGCCAAGCCAAAAATATAGCTTTTCGAGACTTCCACTTGCTCATCACCAGGGTGCTTTAAGCTGCTGAGTTTTGCTGTGTACAGCATCGGAATGCAGTTTTTAAGGAGCTGCAGGGTTTGAGCCAAGTGCTTCCGACAAGATTCTTTCAGATCCCAAATAAGTCTTTCTGTCAGTTTGGTCAGCAGCAACAAAGCCTCCGAAAAGCTGCGGAAAGTGACCAGCATTGCAGATACGTCTTCAGCAGTTTCCAGTACAAGGAGGCAGTTGAAAAGCCAGTGGCCAGCTTGAATTATCTTCCTAACCAGGGCATCATCTTCTGCTTGGAGGACCTAGTAAATTAATTAAGAACGTATGTATTATTATTTTTTAATTGCATTGGAACAATCCTTTTGGGTGAGGGAGATTAAACACCACCTGCATTTTGAGAATGTTGATGTGTAAATACTAGTTATAATGTTAAAAGCACAGGTATATTAGCAGCTCTCCTGCGCTGTCATCTCATTTTATGAAGGTCAGGATTAAAATAAAAATAAAAATAAAATTTAAAATGTCAGCATAGTTGCAATAATCTACAGTGGTACCTTGGGTTACATACGCTTCAGGTTACAGACTCAGCTAACCCAGAAATAGTGCTTCAGGTTAAGAACTTTGCTTCAGGATAAGAACAGAAATCGTGCTCCAGTGGCGCGGCAGCAGCAGGAGGCCCCATTAGCTAAAGTGGTGCTTCAGGTTAAGAACAGTTTCAGGTTAAGAATGGACCTCCGGAACGAATTAAGTATTTATCCCAAGGTACCACTGTATTTGGCAACTCCTATAGTGTCATTATAGCATAATACTTTTGAATTATGGTGCTGGAGGAGACTCTTGAGAGTCCCATGGACTGCAAGAAGATCAAACGTATCCATTCTTAAGGAAATCAGCCCTGATTTCCATTCTTAACCTGAAACTGTTCTTAATCTGAAGCACCACTTTAGCTGATGGGGCCTCCCGCTACCGCCGCGCTGCCAAAGCACGATTTTTGTTTTCATCCTGAAGCAAAGTTCTTAACCTGAGGTACTATTTCTGGGTTAGCGGAGTCTGTAACCTGAAGCTTATGTAACCTGAAGTGTATGTAACCCGAGGTACCACTGTACAGGGTTGCCTTCAGATGTCTTCTAAAGGTTGTATAGTTACTAATCTCCTTGGCTCGGGGGTCGGATAACTCCATACCCTCCAACATTGCTGTGATGAATATAGGGATGTCCTAAGGAAAAGTGAGACATTCTGGGATCAAATCAGATTCTGGGAAACAGGGACTGTCCCTGGAAAACAGGGACACTTGGAGGGTCTGCTGCAGTCTCTAGTAATATAAATACAAATTCACAGTGCAGTGAAGTCTGGGCATGTATGTAAACGCTACAAGCTTTGTTCCTCCCTGATGAGCAGCATGGTCCACCAGTTACGGCGCCCTGCGCCCAGCAGGGACCAGCCTCTCTTGGGATACTGCAAGGCCTGCCCCCAACTCCCCACTGATTCAGGAAGAAGGCCTAGGGAGGCGTATAACGCCATATAGAAGAAGCCTGAGGTTGCAGCCAGCAGTTTGTAGCAATTAACTGGCGAAGATTACATCCAGTGGCGTAGCGTGGGTTGAGCACCCGGGGCAAGGCAAGTAATTTGCACCCCCTAACCCGTGGATTTGCGCCCCCTAACCCTAACCCCTAGAAGTTGCGCCTGGTGCGGCCGGGCCCCCCTGCACCCCCCACGCTACGCCACTGAAAACATCACTGAAACACTGGTGAGTGAGCCCGTTTGTGTTTAGACACACTGGAAATACGTTTGTCGTACTTTTATGGTTTCCACGAGGATCCTTTTCGCAGATGCAGCCAGTTCCTCTAGGCAGTTCTTGGCATCAGGTTGAATGAGAAGCTTCTGAGCAACCAGGAGGATGTTTTCTCCAGAGATCAGGAGAGATTCTGCTGCAGGTGCCATTTCCCGCTTTAGCACCTCATCATCGGATTCTTCAGCCAGCCTAGAATCAGGCAAAAGATAATAATAGTAATAATAACAACAATATAGTGGTACCTCTAGATGTGAATGAGATCCGTTCCGGAGCCCCGTTCACATCTAGAAGCAAACGTAACTAGCGACAGCATGTCTGCGCATGCACGCATCCCTTTTTGCCCCTTCTGCACGTGGTGTCATTTTGAGCGTCTGCGCAAGTGGTGAAACCCAGAAGTAACGCGCTCCGTTACTTCCGGGTTGCCGCGGAGCGCAACTCGAACGCACTCATCCTGAAGCACATTCAATCCGAGGTATGACTGTAATAATAATAATAATAATAATAATAATAATAATAATAATAATAATAAATATTATTATTATTATTTCTACCCCGCCCTCCCAGCCAAAACCAGGCTCAGAGCGGCTAACATCAAATACATAAAACCAGGCAAGCAATTAAAATACATCCTAAAATCAAATCAGAATCAAAGTGAAATCCAATCAGATGGCAACCTGCAAATTAGGGCTGGGGACCTTAAATGGTCACCAGCCTAACTGTTTGTACTGATCTTATATGAGCCTGTGAGAAAAGTGGGGGGGCACTTTCATACAAGTTCTTATAAGGAGAGAGGGGGAGTCAGACTGGACCCCAACCAAAGGCCTGGCGGAACAGCTCAGTCTTGCAGGCCCTGCGGAAAGATATCAGATCCCACAGGGCCCTGGTCTCTTATGGCAGAGCATTCCACCAGGTCGGGGCCATGGCCGAAAAGGCCTTGGCTCTGGTGGAGCCCAGTCTAACCTCCTTGAGGCCCGGGACCTCCAAGATGTTATTTGTTATGTACTGAAGTTCTCACCCTGGGCCAGCAGGGGGATACTGTAGATAGTTTTCACTCAGGTCCACATATGCAAATCAGAGATTGAAAGCGACGTTCAGTGATTGGATAGTTACAGAAAGCTGTTACAGTTGCGTTGTACTGGAGCTCTATATAAGCAGGCTGGCTGAACCCTCCAGTTCAGTTGTGTTCTGGCCTGTGAATTAACAAGAGCTGTTTGAAGAATTGCTGTGTCATCTGATATGTTCACCCACAACTTAACATTATTATTTGCGGACTGTAAGGTCCTCCATGGGGCATATCAGGAGAGGCAGTCCCGTAGGTACGAAGTCCTAGGCCGTATTGGACTCAGCTCAATAACTCTTTTTATAGAAAAATAGCACTGGAGCAACAGTGATGGATTAAGTGTCCTTAGCAATGCCTGATGAGTGCTGAATCATGAGAGATACCTCCACAATTTGCATGCTAACTTTCTTCAGAAATGGCCAACTGACTTTTTTGTTGTTTTTAATGAATGTTAAGAGACTGGAGCCACTGCTGGCCTTGGGCCTCTCAAAATCCTATTCTTTCTACCCATCTGTTGATGGCCCTGCAGGACAACTTGGCAAGCCCAGTCCCTGACTTAATATACGGGGGAATTTGGATGGCTAGTTGGTTGGTTTGAGCCCAAATTTCAAACTGAACTATTTTACTTTTAAAAAATAAATATTACCTTCTTGCAGTAGAGGAAAGCTGTCCAGTAGCTTTGGCTAATTCCCCCGCTGCCTCCTGTAAACCAGCCAAACCTTCACGATTCACTTCTCCCCATTGTACTGCTATAATTAAGTGGTAAAGTTCAGCAACCATGGGTGATATAATTCTCTCGGTGGATTTGGTGTAAACAACAGCAGTGATGTCATACAGAGAAAAAGGTTCCATTGCTTTGACTCTGGAAATAGGAAAACCACTGTTACCTAAGTCAGTTCTACAATGTAAACAAAGGGGTGTTAATACAGTGGTACCTCGGGTTAAGAACTTAATTCGTTCCGGAGGTCTGTTCTTAAGCTGAAACTGTTCTTAACCTGAGGTACCACTTTAGCTAATGGGGCCTCCCGCTGCCGCCACGCCAGCGCAGCCGCACAATTTCTGTTCTCATCCTGAAGCAAAGTTCTTAACCCGAGGTACTATTTCTGGGTTAGCGGAGTCTGTAACCTGAAGCGTCAGTAAACTGAAGCGTCTGTAACCCGAGGTACCACTGTATAGTTACTAAAGTGCTCGCCCCATTCCCCAAATAAATTTGAAATTCCAGAGGTGGACATTTGTACTTCCTGTTTCCGTGTCATGAAAGAGGACTTACTAAATAAAATAATAATAATAATAATAATAATAATAATAATAATAATAATAATAATAATAATAATTTATTTATACCCCGCCCATCTGGCTGGGTTTCCCCAGCCATTCTGGGTGGCTTCCAACAAAACACTAAAATACAATAACCTATTAAACATTAAAAGCTTCCCTAAACAGGGCTGCCTTCAGATGTCTTCTAAAAGTTTGGTAGTTATTTTTCTCTTTGACATCTAGTGGGAGGGCGTTCCACAGGGCGGGTGCCACTACCGAGAAGGCCTTCTGCCTGGTTCCCTGTAACCTTGCTTCTCACAGTGAGGGAACTCCCAGAAGGCCCTTGGCACTGGACCTCAGTGTCCGGGCAGAACGATGGAGGTGGAGACGCTCCTTCAGGTATACTGGACCGAAGCCGTTTAGGGCTTTAAAGCAACACTTTGAATTGTGCTCGGAAACATACATATTTGTAACCACAGCTTATTTACCAATATAGAAACAGACCACATTGGTTAGCAAGCAGAAGAACTACTAATTCTGCTTCAGATCCCCAAGGACCAACTGCACTGCAGGAATATCTCAACTGTAGCTGAAACACTCAGCTGAAAACACTCCCAACTCTCTGTTCTGACGCTATACATATTTCTGCCAGACCCTGATGGGTAACACAATGCTGATATGGTATGTTACTCCTGTTTTAATAAACTTACCATATCAACATTACCTTTTAGCAGTACCTAACAATACCTAACTGCCATATTTAGTGAGGATTCATGAATTAAAAAAAATATATAATTGTAGAGATATTCCCCCTATTAATTTGTGCCAATCAACACATTAGAAGATTAACAGATTTAGAGTGAATCAGCAATTCTGACTTGTTAACTGCATGTGTTAATTGGCTTACCAATGCGTAATATCTGTGCTGTGAACAGCTCTTTTTGTGAATGGTGACTGTTAATCGCCAGGTGTGCTTTTCTACATTTCATTTCCTCCTTACCTGGCTGTTTAGATTTCCTACCCATCCCTAACTATGTGTGTCTGGCTGTGTATGTGATTTGTGATACACACGCACACACACGCACACCCCCCCCCACTCAGGGTGGCATAGATCTGAAGAAAAGTGCCATGGTTCACACAAACGCCACAATAAATTTGTTAGTTTTTAAAATCCCACAATACTATCCGGGAATTTTTGCTGAGACGTACTGACAGAGCTATCCCATCCAGAAGTTGTTAATCTGCCATATGCATGTTTAAATCGAAATATTAAAAGCTCTGATAGGCTCGGAAATAGCTATGCACATACAATGAAATCTATTTTCAGAGTGGAAGGTAAAAACATGTGCATTCCCTCTTTTTTATGAGAATCATTCAAACACACCCCTATAACCGCTAGAACGGACACCCACACATGAAGGAAGAGTGATAACTTACATATGTTGCTGCAAAGGGGACTTCTATTGGTTTCCAAATGTACACTTCTCATTAATGGACTAGAAATGGCAGCTTCATAAATAATTTATCTTGGCTTGTTTACAAGTAATCGGAGCCATTGGCAGATGTGATGCCTGTCATGGCAACAGGCAGTCAGCTGATCGGGGACCTGACATCACTGTCAATGGGTCTGGCTGGCAAATCATGGTGAACCTGTTAAGAACTAAAACAGGGCAAGCCTCCCACAGCTACCAGACCTCATGCCTGATGTCATAGGAGATCTGACCCATAAGGAGTTGAGAGACAGGAAAAATTTGAATTCTTATATGACAATGGTAGAATGACACAGAGAGGTGGAGCATGTCTACACTGAAGTACAGAGGTGAGGGAGAATTTTAATTTGGTTCACACTTAAAGGCAAATCTACTTAATTCTCACTTTACCTGAAGCATTGCACAAACTGAAACACAGACAGCTTTCAAAATTTGCACTTCTACAAAAATTTCACTGCTGTTCGGCAGCCAAGGAATGTGCACGAATATTAAAATGCTAGGGTAAAGTGTTTCAGGAAAAGGCATGTTGGTGAAAACTGCATACGAAAATGAAAACCAATTTGCAAAAATGTGTTTACACCAAAAAATTGCATGCAAGAATGTTTCTATTATGATAAATTCTCACTGAAATGCTGGCTAGTTTTCATTGGGGCTTTTCTTTTTTTTATTCCCCCCAAAATTGCAAACTGATGTGGAAATGCGTTGAACCCAATTTTAGCTGGAGAAATGAGAAACAGAGAAACTGAAATTGTCAGACTTGTCCATCCCGTCCAATAGGGAACAGGTCCATCAAATTTCACTAGACCTGAAGTTCAAGCTTACAACAATCATTACTATTTTGTACAAGCAAGACATCTCTGAGACCATTTCATGAGCGGTCTGATAAACGTTGGCGCTGCCACACAGAATATACCTCGCTGAGCCACATGCTATGGTCACGGCAAAAGAATTGCCCCATCCATGGGAGGAAGGTATGAAATCTGTTGGCGTTAAGCTGCTCATACACTACATGCCTGTACAGTGGTACCTCAGGTTACAGACGCTTCAGGTTACAGACACTTCAAGTTACAGACTCCGCTAACCCAGAAATAGTACCTTGGGTTAAGAACTTCACTTCAGGATGAGAACAGAAATTGTACGGCTGCAGCGCAGCAACAGCAGGCGGCCTCATTAGATAAAGTGGTACCTCAGGTTAAGAACAGTTTCAGGTTAAGAACGGACCTCTGGAACAAATTAAGTTCTTAACCCAAGGTATTGTGGAGTCTGACTTATGGGACGACACTGTTGAACATGGCAAGGCCTTATGGTGAAAATTCTGATGATTCAGCCTCAGAGACAGTGCCACTTTCCACTGCCCAGTGGACCCAACAACTCTCTGTGCCTTCAGACATGCCGCTTATCATAGACAGCACTTGGGCACCTGCAAGGAAACTCAAAAGAGCTGCTGCCAGTCCGTGTAGACAGCATTGAGCTAGATGGACCAATATTCTGACTCAGTGTAAAGCCACTTCTTAAAACCCTATGACCTGTATGTAGATCCTATTGGTGGGTGCTGAACATCCCTCAATGCAGACTTTTTCCCCAGTGCAAACAAGATTCCCTCGCTTCCACTCCACTTCTTCCCTTCCCTTCCATGCCTCTGACACCGCAACTATAACACAATCACAATGGCAAGTGGCCATTGTCAGCCTTATCCTCCACAAATTCGTCTAACCTTCTTTCAGAGCCATCCAAACCAGTGCCCATCGGTACATTAAAGGTAAAAGGACCCCTGACCATTCGGTCCAGTTGTGGGAGACTCTGGGCTTGCAGTGCTCATCTCACTTTATTGGCTGAGGGAGCCGGCGTACAGCTTCCAGGTCATGTGGCCAGCAGAACCTTCTGGTGAACCAGAGAAGTGCATGGAAACGCCGTTTACCTTCCCGCCGGAGTGGTACCTATTTATCTACTTGCATTTTGACGTGCTTTTGAACTGCTAGGTTGGCAGGAGCAGGGACCGAGCAACTGGAGCTCACCCCGTCGCGGGGATTTGAACCACTGACCTTCTGATCAGCAAGCGCTAGGCTCTGTCCCACAGTGCCACACCCACCCACCCACACACCTTATGAATACATTAGAGGATGGCAATATGAGAACAGGCCTTTTCTGCGGTGGCTCCGTTTGTGGAACGCTATCCCGAGGGAGGCTTGCCTGACAACTTCATTACATATCTTCAGCCAGAAACGAGTCTCTTCCAACCAGAAATCTGGCTGATTCTATGGCTTTTTTAAAGTGTTTGTGGGTTTATTTTTGTTACGCATTCTGTATTTTTGTTTTCTATTTTTCTTACATCTTAGAACTGCAGTGTTGTAAGGGGTCCCAAGGATCATCTGGTCCACCCCCCCCCCCCAATGCAAGAGTCTTTTGCCCAATGTGGGGCTCCTACCCACGGCCCTGGGATTGAATCTCGTGCTGTACCGACTGAGGTCTCCCAGGCCACTGTCCCAGTCCTGTTGTGAACCGCCCTGAGATCTTTGGATGAAGGGTGATATGCAAATTTAACAATAACCATAACATTTTGTGGGAGTTGGATGAGATTATCCAGGCAGCCACTGATGGTAGCAGCACGATGATGGGTTTGCTAGTTTTTAGGCGCGCGTCGTGTGAGAAAGAGGGAATGCGTGTGCAGCGAGGAGGGCCCAGAACCCCATTGTCTGCACCCAGCCTGCCGCAGGGTACATATTTGGAGATGCTGCGCGCCTCTGCAACGGCTCCTCTCGAACAAGCGCAGAGAATCAGCCCCCTTTGCGCTTCTGATCCGGAGCGAAAACGCACGATCGCGCACCCACACACCGAATCAGCTCCGAATTAATCGCACCCAAAGAGTCTGAGAAGTGTTCTGGGAACAGAAAGGACAGGCGGGCAGACGCGGCGAGGCGTTTTTTTCCGGAGCCCGGCCCCCTTTTGCTCCCTGACCCCTGCGCTCGGCGGCCCCGGATCACGGCGGGGTGGAGCCAAGATGGAAGAGGAGCCGCTGCCGACGCTGCCGGAGGGGGAGAGGCTGCCTCGGTCTTCCCAGAAGGCGTTTCCTCCTCCTCCTCCTCCAGAGATAGGCGTGCGCCTCTCTGCAAGCGGCAGCGGCAGTGAAAGTTCGGGCTTGTGAGAGCGCCTCCTCCGCAGGGGTGACCATGGCCCTCCGGGGATCGCTGGAGGGACCCGGGGGCCGCTCGGCCGCCGCTTTTTGATCCGGCTCCTGCTGCTGCCTTCGGAGCCTTCCTCGCGAGCATGTAGGAAGGGGTGACAGGAAATGCTCGGGAGTCCAGCGCTCGAACGGAAGGTGCCCGGGCTCTGATCCAAGAGAGGCGCGCGCCCGGATCCCACCCCCGGCCGCCCTCCCCGGTGCCTCGGAGTCAGACCCGGCGGCAAGCCTCCTTCGCTGCGTCCTCTCGGTTTCGCCGCCGCCGCCCCCTAATTCGTTTTTGAGCCCCGCAGGGTGGATACGTCTCTTGCAATGCCGGTTTGGATGGTTTTTATTTTGGGGGGGCTAAGAGACGGCGGGGCCCCCATGCCTTTTTAATCCATGGGTCCAAGGCTTGCGCTTTGATCCTTCCAGGTGGGGCGGGGGAGTGGCGGCGCATTTTGCGCCTCTGTTTATTTATTTATGGTTCATTTTTAAATACACACACACACACACATATATATATACAAAGATGTACACGTTTGTGGCACGGGATGAGAACAGCAGCGTCTACGCGGAAGTCTCCAAAATCCTGCTTTCCACCGGACAATGGAAGAGGCTGAAAAGGGACAACCCCAGGTTTAACCTCATGCTGGGAGAGAGGAACAGGCTGCCATTTGGGAGACTGGGTAAGCGAGCGATGGGGCCGACAGTTATCCGGGCAAACGAGCTGGCTGGGGTTTTTTTGCGCTCTCGAGCATCAGGTTTCCGCGCAACACTTCTAAAGCTGCGCTTGGTTGTATGAATGGGCGCGCGGGGGAGGCAGCCGGCTGCGTTCGAAGCGATACGGCGCCGGGTTTCCTCCCCCTAGACCCGCTTCTTATGTATGCAACTGCTTAAGTTTGGGTGCACAAGAGGAGGGGCGTGAGAGAGAGGGTCTGTCTGGCTCGTGGCGCATATAACTAGATTTGGGTGTTGGCCACTGCAACCAGGGAGTGACTTGACTGTTTCGCAAGTCCGCTTGGGGATTTGCTTTTTCGTGGGGGGGGGGGGTTTGGAGGATAGAAAGTAGCTGGAGCAAACGACACACTGTACTGGCACAACGTCATAAAATTGGCATCCCTTGTACCTTAACCTCCTGATATATTTGTTATCAGTGTTATTTAATGAATTGCGGCAATTGTGAAACTAATTTGGTCTGGGGTGCTCCTCTTGGTAAGGATAATGATGCATTAGGTTGGGTCTCAATCACAACATAATGCTGAGAATCACATTTCTATAGGAATACTTAGATTTCTGCCCCACTCCCAAAGGAACCACTGGAGAGCAAACTTATATGGCAACCAGTCCCTTATTAGGTACTGAAATGTCATTTTTGCTTTTTCATGTTAGACCGGGGTTAGAAGCAACTACAGATCACCAGCAAGCTGCCCTTTGGCAGGCTTTGTCGTACCTTGACCATTTTTTTTTAAAGTCTGCTGGATCTCCAGGTGTTCAACAGAAGTGTTGTTGTTCGTGTGTCATTGTTGATGATAAAACTAGCAAGAGTGCCCTTTATTGAAGTAACATGGGGAGGACTTTTCCTAAGTTGGGAATAGTCTTTGGGAAATAATAATTAAGCTGTGTGCAAAAGACGGATGAATCTTAAACAGTTGTTATATCTTTAATACAAAGACCCAAACACTTGACAAAAAGAGTTTAGTTCACTAACCTCCTCTATTTGAGTTGTTCATAGTTACTGGTTGACTAACTTTAAAGCTGATCCACATTGAAAGCTGATCCATAGACCTCTGGGTATAGGGTGGTATATAAATTCTAATTCTTCTTCTCCTTCTTCTCCTCCTTCTTCTTCTTCTTCTTCTTCTTCTTCTTCTTCTTCTTCTTATTATTATTATTATTTATGTGAACAAAAATGAATGACATTGCAAATTTCTGTGCTGCCTCTTAATTTTGTGTAATAGTCTTTATTTTCTTCAGTGGGGTTATTTTTAAAATGCCATTTGCAGACTCTTGTGAGTCAGGCTGACAAGACATTTGAGCCTGTTCAGCCAAGAGAGAATAATGTGCTTTTGGAACAGGTGGCTTTTCCGAGAGATGGATTCCTGGGAGGAGAGAGAGCATTAGGGGGGGTGTAGGAATAGTGGTGACAACCCCAGAGAGAACTGTAGTCCAAAATACCTGGAAGGCACATGGCGAAGGACGAGCTCCATTGGTTGACTTTGGGGCAGGATGAGCTTTGGGAGGATTAAAAACAAAACCATAGAGGTCTTTGTACCTGGGAAGAATTGCAGAAATGGCTGGCTCAAAACAGCATTGGAAAGTGCATCAAGGATTCTAGTAGGCCTGGAGCTAAGCATGAGTCAGGAGCTAAAAAGGCTGAGTCAGGACCAAGTTCCGTAATTTGACTATTCACTGCACAAAAAGGTACTTCCCTAAATCTTCCAACATTCATTCAGCCTCAATGGATGCCCACAAAGTCCTAGTGTTACGAGAGAGAGAGAAAATTCTCTGTCCACTTTCTCCATGCCATGCAGAATTTTATAAGCTTCTATTGTGTCACCTCTTTCTTTTCTCCGAACTAAAAAGTCCCAAACGCTGCAATCTTCCCTAACAGAGGAGTCTCTCCATCCCCTTGATCATTTGTGTGGCCCTTTCCTGAACCTTTCCCAGCTCTGCAATATCCTTGCAAGAAAGGGGATTTCAGATAAGGATTAGGAAGAACCTCTTGATGCTGCACACTGTTTGATAATGGAACAAAGTGGATGACTTTGCTCTCATTGGAAGGTTTTAAGCAGAGGCTGGATGGTTCCCATTTAGGGATGTTGGGTTGCTAGCACTAGATGGTTGAATTGGTGAACTTGGTGGATTCTTTTGACTCTTATTATTCCCAAGTTTTTCAGAAAATCAAACTAGGAAAGAAGAGTTCCAGCCTTCTGCCACCCTACAAGGTAGAAGATCACACACTGAGCCATGTGCTTCTTTCTGAGATAAATGGGCAGTCATCATAATAAACAGTCCTATGCATGTCTAGTCAATGGGATTATTCCCAAGTAAGTGCATATAGGATTGGGTACATTAATGGGTACATGAACAGGATCATTATTTAAGCAAACCAAACAAATCCATATGTTCCATCTGCAGACAAATCCTACGGAAATGTAAACGTCATGGAAACTAGCCTTGAGGGGAGTGTGACAGTAGGATAGGCTCTGCAGCTGCTCTGCTCCCAACATACAGAAGTCCTTCTCCAAGGTTATGAGTTCCCTGCTTTGCCATTTCATCTCCTGTGTGGATCATGAATCTTAGTAATTGTTTTAACTGATGCATGAGGAAGAAAAGCTGCTCTAGATAGGTGACATACTAGTAGCTGCACCAACTCGAGGAGAACCCACGATCTAGGACCAACTCAAAGACTTCCCCATCCAAGATAGGTTGTACCTCTCCATCTAGATTGATCACATGTACATACACATGGTACCCCCGTCTTGGTCTGCATTAAGGACAGTTTCAGAGCTCGGGACAGCTAACAGAGAATATTCTCATAACTCACCTTGTGTAGCCTTCTAACTGGAAGGAAAGAAGTGTGTCTTATCCTGTTTGTGGATTGGACACCTCTACAAAACTACAACTGCTTTTGTGCTAGTGTTACTGATGGAATGATTGCAAACAAAATGCAAAGTCAGAATAGCTGGCCAGGCAGCAGGACTGGTGAGCAACAATTCAGACAAAGGAAGTTAGGACTGATTGATAATGGAACATGAGTCAGCAATTAAGGATGCTTGCATAAAATGCTAATGGACTGCATTAGCAGAAAGCTTCATATCCAGATTTCAGGAACCAGTGCTGATTTTCTTGGCTCTGATGAGTTCTCAGCTGGTGCACTCTGCAAAGTTCTGGATACCACAATTATAAACAAATGAAAGATCCGCCTTGTAGCCTTGGGACTTTTCCCAGCCCAAATCCTGTTCCAGCAGGGCTACATTGTGCCCTTGTGTAAATAAAGGGTGAAGCATGGTCAGGCTATTCTTGCTAGCTGTGTTTTGTTTTTAAAAGAAGCAAGTTGTGTCCTTCAGCAGTACAGAAGGGAAGACTGGGTTAAAAGAATGAAGAAAGTACAGTATAGCTATATTTTCAAGTGGGCGTTTGCAGGCAAAGAAATAAACCTGACTCCTGAATGGCGCTTAACATGGAGCTGCTCTTGAAGACTGCTTGGAAGCTTCCGCTGGAACAGAATGTGGTAGCATAGCTTTTGACTAGAGGAAACTACAGGGATTGCTTAACACCAGCCTTGTGCCAACCTCATCGTTATTACTTTGTCTCCAGGCCATATTAATGGAGTTTGCTTTCCCTAAATGCTCTGGGTTTTCGTTGGAGTTATCTTAATGAGTTGTAGGTGTCCCTGCGTATGTGCCTTTGCCACTGCAGCGTTAAAAGTATGCTAACAGTACATGCAATTCAGGTTGTTACGATTCTCAGCTGCTCGAAGGCCATATGGCAGAAAGCGACCTATGAACTTGAGAGCTATTTATATTTAAGGGGTAGTGCTGTGGTCTAAACCACTGAGCCTCTTGGGCTTGATGATCAGAAGGCTGGCAGTTCAAATCCCCGTGACAGGATGAGGTCCCGCTGCTCTGTCCTAGCTCCTGACAACCTAGCAGTTCGAAAGCATGCCAGTGCAAGTAGATAAATAGGTACCACTGTGACAGGAAGGTAAATGGCGTTTCCATGCACTCTGGCACTTGTCACGGTCCTCCGTGCACCAGAAGCGATTTAGTCTTGCTGGGCAGATGACCCAGAAATCTGTCTGTGGACAAACGCCAGCTCCCTTGGCCTGAAAGCGAGATGAGCGGCGCAACCCATAGTCGCCTTTGACTGGACTTAACCGTCCAGGAGTCCTTTAAAAGGTAAAGGGATCCCTGACCATTAGGTCCAGTTGTGGCCGACTGGGGTTGCGACGCTCATCTCGCTTTATTGGCCGATGGAGCTGGCGTACAGCTTAGCATGACTAAGCCGCTTCTGGCGAACCAGAGCAGCGCACGGAAACGCTGTTTACCTTCCCACCAGAGCGGTACCTATTTATCTACTTGCACTTTGACGTGCTTTCGGACTGCTTGGTTGGCAGGAGCAGGGACTGAGCAATGGGAGCTCACCCCGTCGTGGGGATTCAAACCAGCGACCTTCTGATCGGCAAGTCGTAGGCTCTGTGGTTTAACCCACAGCGCAACCCATGTCCCATAGGAGTCCTTTACCTTTACCTTTTTACCTTTATATTTAAACAATGCATTAAGTGATTGCATGAATGTGCCACAATTTAAGAAGGATATTGACAAGCTGGAGTGTGTGCAGAGGAGGTCAAGCAAGATGTCTTCATTTCATATGTTAGTGCATTCCTTTTACTCATATTTTCAGCAGTAAACAATACTATTTTAAAGAATGGATTAATCACTTTCCTTTCCTTTGCTGAACCCCTTCTGTTTGAAATTTGCACCAGTATGATCTATAAAGCATCTCCAACAGGGATGTATGATTGATTGGCATAATTACCGTATTTTTTGCACCATAACACTCACTTTTTTCCTCCTAGAAAGTAAGGGGAAATGTCTGTGCGTGTTATGGAGGGAATGCCTACGGGTGGCGGGGGGATCTGCTGCAGTCGTGAGCAGAGGATCCATGGTTCCCCTTCCTTCCCTCCTCCGTGGCTCGCTTTGAAACAGCAAAGTGGGAGAAGAGCCGCTGAGTGGGGAGGAGAGAGGGACAGAGAGCCTGCTTCTTTAAAGGAGCAAAGCGGGAGAGGAGAGGAGCCTTCTCCCCTTATACCCCTCTTCTTCATTATTAGTAGCATCCTTCTCCACCCACCCCATGCGTGCTTCTTCTCCCCTCAAAACCCCTCGCCTGCATTATTAGCAGCATCCTTCTCCACACACCCCACATGTGTTCCTTCTCCCCTTAAACCCCTCGCCTGCATTATTAGCAGCATCCTTCTCCACACACCCCACACGTGCTCCTTGTCCCTTGAGTGCTTTTCCTTCCCTCCCCATTTAAAACATGGTTACAAAGCACGGATCCACATGGATCCTCAGAATTTTTGCACTGGGTCACCCCAAATTCACCATCCGATCACATAGCATTTCCATGGCTACATCTTGCACCAAAAAAATCACGCACCCACTGTTGCCTGGGGCCGCAGTGGTGCAAAAACGTGGTTACAAAGCATGGATCCACATGGATCCTCAGGGTTTTTGCATTGGGCTACTCCAAACTCACTGTCAGGTCACATGTCTGTGGCCTCAGCATGAACTACAAAAATCATACATCCACTGTTTCATTTAGAATATTTTTTTTCTTGTTTTCCTCCTCTAAAAACTACGTGCGTGTTATAGAGCGAAAAATACGGGTATATTAAAATTACTATTCCCCCCCTTCCCCTCATTTTATATTTTGATCTTAGCTGCATGTATCAGTGTGGTTGTTTCTGTTTTTAGCCATGCTCAGATTTATCTCTTGAGCCTAAGGGTATAGAATGCACTGCCTCACAGATGTTGTCAGACTCCAATTCCCATCAGTCCCAGATGATAACAAGGGTTGCCTTGAAAAATCTGTCTTTAAATTCAGCTCTGTGCAAGGCCAGATGTCAGGGTGTGTGATGAAGCCGTACGAATGAAACTAATCTTTGACAAATAGTGAAGGAGCAAGAACGGCAGGTGACACAGCAAGTGAAGGGAGAGTAATCAAATCTGGGTGGAAGTTCTGCATAATTTCAAGGGAATCTTGGGCTTAGATGAGGAGCGGAATCTACAAATCTCTATGGAACACGAAGTTCCACTTGGATGTAATTAGAGAGAGAGAGAGAGATTAGAGAGTGAGAATGAATGATTAATATGGTTAAGGGATATTCATCCCCACTTAGGACTGCTTTACCCTATATCAGATGCTGCTGAAACACAACATGCTGTCCTGAGATAGGGAAGCAACCTGAGGTATCTAGACAGTCAGGAAAATAGAGTACCATATGCTTCTCCAACAGATGTGGGGAGATGTAGTATACTTATTATTCTATTATTAAATTTCTATACCGCCCTTCATCCAAGGATCACAGGGTGGTTTGGAAAATAAAAACACAAAAATACATACCATAGTAACAAAGAAAAACAATAACCCCTACACACAGTTTAAAAGGCCATTGATTGTTTAATTAGCCAAAGCGCTTGGGAGACAATAAATGTTGTTGCCTGGCACCTAAAGATATATAGCAGAAGTGTTCTAGGAGCCTCAAAGGATGATCTCAGGGTCTGGGTCAATTCCTATGGGGAGAGGTGTTCCTTGAGGTATTGGGGTCCTGAGCCACTTAAGGCTTTATAGGTTAAAAACAGCACCTTGAATTGGGCCCGGAAACTAATCGACAGACAGTGCAGTCTGGCCAAATTGGTCTAATACAGTGGACACTCGGGTTGCGAATGTGATCCATGTGGGAAGCACGTTCGCAACCCGCAGCGCTGCATTTGCGCATGCGTGGGTTGTGATTCAGTGCTTCTGCGCATGTGCAAAGCACGATTTAGTTCTTCTGTGCATGTGCAATCGCCGAAACCCAGAAGTAACCCGTTCCAGTACTTCCGGGTTCGGCGCGGTGCAAAGCCTGAAATTGCGCAACCCAAAGTGTCTCTAACCCAAGGTATGACTGTATGCTCAAACCGTCTTGTCCCGGTGAGCAACTGGCTGCTGAATTCTGCACCAAGCTGTCTTCAGCGGCAGCCCCACAAATAATGCATTGCAGTAATCTTAACCTAGAGCAGTGTTTTTCAACCACTGTTCCGCGGCACACTAGTGTGCCACGAGGTGTTGCCTGGTGTGCCGTGGGAAAAATTGAAAAATGCGAATTTTTTTTTTTTAAAAAATGTCAAATTTTTGCCCACTAGGCGGGCGCCGGACTGTGTCCACCCTATTTTCCATCCGTCCTGGGTGGGGATCAGATCGGATGGGATCGGATGAGAGCGGACAGGCGGTCCGCTCTCATCCGATTCCCCATAGAGAGCAGCGGGGCTCTGACATCTCCCTCGCTGCACACAGTGCGGAGACGGAGCTGTCATCCGCCGGCTCAGCGGAGATCAGCGGATCGATCCCCGCTGAGCAGAGAACGGTCCGCAACGTTTTTGTTTGCCATTAAAGAAAAAAATATTAAACATTTTCTAATGGTGGTGTGCCTCATGATTTTTTTTCATGAAACAAGTGTGCCTTTGCCCAAAAAAGGTTGAAAAACACTGACCTAGAGGTTAGCAGAGCATAGGCAACAGAAGTGAGGCTATCTCTGTCCAGTTATGGGCACAGCTTAGCCACCAGTCAAAGCTGATGGAAGGCTGTCTAAAACTGAGGCCACCTCAGCTCACGTGATGGTAATGAATACATCATCATCATCATCATTATTTATCCGAAGATCACAGGGCAATTTACAATACGTACCCCCACTAGCAGTAACTACTTTCCACTAGCAGTACCTCAGCCTTATCTGGATGGAGCTTCAGTTTGTTAAATCATAGAATCATAGATTGTAGAGTTGCATGGGAACCTGTGAATCAGGGGTCAGCAACCTTTTTCAGCCGTGGGCCGGTCCATCGTCCCTCAGACCATGTGCGGGGCCGGACTATATTTTGGGGGGGAAATAATGAACGAATTCCTATGCCCCACAAATAACCCAGAGATGCATTTTAAATAAAAGCACACATTCTACTCATGTAAAAACACCAGGCAGGCCCCACAAATAGCCCAGAGATGCATTTTAAATAAAAGGACACATTCTACTCATGTAAAAACACGCTGATTCCCGGACAATCTGCGGGCCGGATTGAGAAGGTGATTGGGCCACATCCGGCCCCCGGGCCTTAGGTTGCCTACCCATGCCATGGATGTCCAATCCGCTGCAATGCAGGAACATGCAGCTATTGAATCTGTGACCTTGGCGTTACCAGCACCATGCTCTACCCAACTGAGCTACCCATCTCTCTCATCCAGTCCATTACCAAGGCAAGACACTGGTCCAGCACTTCCACTGCCTCACCTGCAGATGTAAAGGAGAAATAGAGCTGTGTGTCATCAGCCTATTGCTGGCAACGTACTCCAAAACTCCAGATGACCTCACTCAGTGGTTTCATGTAGATGTTATTTATATACAGTGGTGCCCCGCAAGACGAATGCCTCGCAAGACGAAAAACCCGCTAGACGAAAGGGTTTTCCGTTTTTCGATGTGCTTTGCAAGACGAATTTCCCTATGGGCTTGCTTCTTTTTGCGATTTTTGAGTCTTGCGATTTTTTTCGCTCCCCCCCCTTTTTCTAAGCCGCTAATACCCTTTTAGCCGCTAATAGCACTAATCCGCTAAGCCGCTAATAGGGTTGCTTCGCAAGACGAAAAAACCGCTAGACGAAGAGACTCGCGGAACGGATTATTTTTGTCTTGCGAGGCACCACTGTATATATATTTTTATTAGTTTTTTAACATAACATTTTCAACAATTATCAAACATACTTTTATATCTTATACACTTTTTTTACCTTCCATCCATCCCATCTGAATTTTTTCAAATCTTATCACTTAATTTACATTTCTTACTTTCACTATTACATTTAAATATTATAACTAATGTCTCTCTTATTTCTCTTTGCAATATTTCATATATTTCCCCTTACAAAACTTATTGTAGTCCTACTAGCGTAATTTGTTGATTACAGTTGCTCTTCAAATAGTTTGTATATTTCTTCCAAACTTTCTTTCTTCCATTAATTTTGTCTGCCCTTCTTCTTTCGTCGGTATTTTTTCTTGCTTCCATTTCTGGGCCAACAGGTTTCATGTAGATGTTAAACAGTATCTTAAATTGAACTTAGTGTCCCTTTAGAGATCCAAGATCCTCCTGTTTATCTAGCCTGAGATGATTCCCCTGCAGTTCTGCAGATTTGCCTCCGGATTTTGTTACTCTCATCATTTCCTGCGCCATCTCCCGTTTTTGCTCCTTCGTGATTTGTCCAAGTTTAGTTCTACCCTAACAGTTTAATAACCCTTCTTGACATCCGGCCTCGTGCAGAGCTAAACCCAAAGGCAGATTTCACAGAAACCCTTGTTAAGATCCGCCTCTCCTTCGGCAATTAAAAACACTTGGATAACTACTGTGTGGGCTCAGTGGCGTATTTTTTATTTTGTTCCTTGTTTTAAGCACCAACACTTCAACTCTGTCAATGCCTCCATTGTTGCCTTTAAAAAGAGCTTTCTGATCGCCCTCCACCACCATCTGTGGGGAGGAAAGCCAAGAGCTCTGT
Source organism: Podarcis gaigeae (assembly GCF_964106915.1). Lineage (NCBI taxonomy): Eukaryota > Metazoa > Chordata > Lepidosauria > Squamata > Lacertidae > Podarcis > Podarcis gaigeae. The sequence continues at coordinate 104,404,940 of NC_139680.1, read as the reverse complement.
TGAATCTCCTTTGTCAATGGTCTTTGATACAGTTCTCAACGTGAATACATTTGATGAGGGAGGCTAGGTTTTTGGAATATTTTCCTAGGCCTGCCTCACTTTCGCAAGCATTCCCCACTTGGAATTGTTCTTATACAGTGGTACCTCAGGTTAAGTACTTAATTCCTTCCGGAGGTCTGTACTTAACCTGAAACTGTTCTTAACCTGAAGCACTACTTTAACTAATGGGGCCTCCCGCTGCCGCCGTGCCGCCAGAGCACAATTTCTGTTCTCATCCTGAAGCAAAGTTCTTAAACTGTAGCACTATTTCTGGGTTAGCAGAGTCTGTAACCTGAAGCGTATGTAACCTGAAGCGTATGTAACCCAAGGTACCACTGTAGGTTCTTAAATTTCAACAAACATCGTCAAACCTTGGCATGGCTACGTCTGGTTCTAATGCCCAATGTACCGTGGCAGAGGGGCCCAGCTTATATATCACACAAGAGCCTTGACCAATTCATCCATCGAGAAGCTATTATGATACTAGCATCATGCATTATACATGAGAAGCCCGGTGAAAGTTCGCCTGAGGTCAGTTGAAAAGCTATATTCATGCAGTTTTACACTTCGGGACAATTCACACCAACTCTCACTACTTTCTGTGTTTCCTCCACCGTTAAAAAACAACAACACTTTTTTCTTTTTAAATATGCTCAAATGTGATCCTGTTGCATTGCTAGATGTTTCAAATGCGCATTTGTATAACGTATGCACACAGAGTCAGCCTATTTGTCCGTCTAGCTCAGTAATGTTATTCTAGCAACAGTTCTCCAGGGAGATGGAGCGAAGAAAGGTCTTCTATATCACCTGCTACCCAATTCTTCTTTTGTTTGTTTCAAATGCCTGGGATTAAATTTGGGACTTGCGTCTGCATGCAGAGCATGTACTCTTATCACTGCTGAGTTACAGCTCCTCCCATCCTATAAGGCCCCATTTGCACCATACATTTAAAGCACTACTGTACTACTTGCCCTTGAGGCTGAGCCAGAAACTCCAGCGGGTGCAGAATGCCGCGGCGAGGCTGCTTACGGGGTCCTTGCCGCGGGATCACATTCACCCAGTGCTTTACCAACTGCACTGGCTCCTGGTAGAGTACAGGGTCAGGTTTAAGGTGCTGGCTTTGACCTTTAAAGCCCTATGCAGCTGTCAGGGAACTGCCATCGGAGCCAGAGGGAGAGTGAGGGCTCCAGAGGGATTCCGGAGAGCGTCCCAGGAGGGCGAGAGGCAGCCCATCTTCTGGGGAAGGAAATCAGCGTAGCACCAATGGAGAAGGGGGGCAGATGGGGGAATCGGCGAGGTGGCTCCATGACTCCTCGCTGGAGACCAGCGGGGAGAGCACGGATCCTCAACTGCCCACACCCTCCCTGCGCAGAAGACTTCCACGCAGGGAGAGTAGGCGGAGACTAGGCGTCAAAGAGCTTCTTTGCTGGAAGAAGTTCAAGAAACGCCCACTGACGGATTCTGCCAGAGATTGAGGCAGCCACGGGTGAGCGGCTGTCTGGAGAGAAAGGGTTCACCCAGGTAACTCAGCCAAGGGTGGTGCCGATTTATGCACAAGCAATCCCTAGAACCACTACAGCGGCCTAGGACCCACATACCTACGGGACCGCCTCTCCTGATATGCCCCACGGAGGAACTTAAGGTCCACAAATGACAACATTTTGGAGGTCCCAGGTCACAAGGTGGTTAGATTGGTCTCAACTAGGGCCAGGGCCTTTTCAGTACTGGCCCCGACTTGGTGGAACTCTCTGTCACAAGAGACTAGGGCCCTGCGGGACTTGACATCTTTCCGCAGGGCCTGCAAGACAGAGCTATTCCGCCTGGCCTTTGGTTTGGACTCAGTCTGACCCTTATGTTTCCCTCCCCTTATGGTCTTGATTTATTGGCTACTTTAAAATGAGGCTGCATTTTAAATTGCATTTTAACCTGTATTTTAAATTGGGTTCCTCCCCTCTCTTTTCCCCCTATTATGTTTTTACTGTGATTTTCTTGGTCTTAGCCACCCTGAGCCCGGCTCTGGCCGGGGAGGGCGGGGTATAAATAAAAAATATTATTTATTATTATTATTACTTGAAGCAGGCATGAAGTCCTGCAAAGAACCCGGGGAAGTGTAGTTTGCTAAGGTTGCTGAGAGTTGGTGGGGGGGCTTATACTCTCCTCAAAGAGCTACAATTACCAGAGTGGTCTAACAATCATTCCCCCTTCCTAGGGAATTCTGGGAATTGTAGCTCTGTGAGGGGACCTGTAAGCGTTCCCAGGAATCTTTGGGCGAAGCCATGACTCTTTAAAGTGGAATGGTTCTGCTTTAAATGTATAGTGCAGATGGAGCCTAAATCACGGTAGGGAAGAAGTCAGGACTCATTATTCCAGACTGAGGTTCTGCTCACTACACACCATACACGGAATTATTTAAATTATTAAATTATTCTTACTACATTTCCACATTGCTTTGTGAATCTTCGTTTAACGTTCCCATAAAAATTCATCAGCTCGTTTGTTTTTAAAATCTTGTTCTAATTTATCTTAATACTGTATACACATTTAATGATTCAATTTTGCCCAAGATACAGTGGTGCCTCGCAAGACGAAATTAATTCGTTCCGCAAGTCTTTTCGTCTTGCGAGTTTTTCGTCTTGCGAAGCACGGTTTCCCATAGGAATGCATTAAAAATCAATTAATGCGTTCCTATGGAAACCGCCTTCAGACCAGGTCCGGGGACAGTCTGTCCCCCGACCTCTTCTGAAGGCCGGTGGGGGGCGAAAGTCTTTGCTCCCCCCCCCGCCTGCCTTCCTGGGACAGCGGAGACTTCTCCGCTGTCCCGGGGCGGTCTTAAAATGCTGGCGGGCGGCAGCGAAGCCTTCGCTGCTGCCCACCAGCATTTTAAAAACCCCGGGACAGTGGAGGACTTCTCCGCTGTCTGGGGTGATCTTAAAATGCTGGTGGGCGGCAGCGCTGCTGCCCGCCAGCATTTTAAAATTGCCCCGGGACAGCGGAGGAATTCTCCGCTGTCCCGGGGCGATTTAAAAGCCCCCGGGAAGGCAGGCAGGGGGGACAAAGACTTTCGCCCCCCACCGGCCTTCAGAAGAGGTCCTGGACCTCTTCTGAAGGCGGGCGGGGGGCAAAAGTCTTTGCTCCCCCCTGCCTGCCTTCCGGGAGAGCGGAGAAACGCAGCGCTGCGTTTCTCCGCTCTCCCGGGAAGGCAGGCAGGGGGGCAAAAGTCTTTGCTCCCCACCGCCAGCATTTTAAAAGCCATCCGGGATAGCGGGAACCGCTTCCCTGCTATCCCGGACTGCTTTTAAAATGCTGGCGGTGGGGAGCAAAGCCTTTCGGCCCCCGCCGGCCTTCCTGGACCTCTTCTGAAGGCCGGAGGGGGGGGAAGGCTTTGCTCCCCACCGCTAGCATTTAAAAGAGGTCCCCGGAGATTTCCCTATGGGCTTTCTTCTTGCGAAGCAAGCCCATAGGGAAATTCGTTTTGCGAAGCGCCTCCAAAACGGAAAACCCTTTCGTCTAGCGGGTTTTTCGTCTTGCGAGGCGTTCGTCTTGCGGGGCACCACTGTAGACATCTCTACAAAGCAGTTTTACCTAATAGAATGCATTTTGTATGTTAGTGGAAATAACATACAAAATGCATTATATATGGAGAAAGAATAATTATGCACACTTTCCCATAGTACAGTGGTACCTCGGGTTAAGAACTTAATTCATTCTGGAGGTCCGTTCTTAACCTGAAACTGGTCTTAACCTGAAGCACCACTTTAACTAATGGGGCCTCCCCCCGCCACCGCACCGTGGCGGCGCAATTTCTGTTCTCATCCGGAAGCAAAGTTCTTAACCTGAGGTACTATTTCTGGGTTAGCAGAGTCTGTAACCTGAAGCGTCTGTAACCCGAGGTACCACTGTTTGTGTGTTTCTGTTGTCATCTTCTTCGGCGGTCACTCGTAGCCGAGTAAGATTGTCTTCCATGAATGTGGCCTTAACAGTGAGTCTGTAAGTGACTGTAGAGGCCAATTCTGAATCCACACATCCTTCCACAGTGAGGACATAGGTTTCTAGGTGGGAGTTTATCATGGTGAGGATTTGCCAAACGTGCATTCCTCTTAGCTCATTTCTCCCTTTCACCCCGAGTTCATGCTTCTTCAAAGTCCATAATGCCTTCTGTAAAGGCTGTTCTCCATTTGGAGCGCTTGTGTTTGTTTCTGCATACATTGCTCAGCTGGTGAACCTCATTGCAAAATTCATTGAAGAGTGAATTTCAAGGACTGGCTGTATTTCAGTTCTCGAATTGCTTTGGAAAGTGCAAATTATGTAGGTTTGCCTTCCAGTGTGAACTGAATCTAAGTTCTCTTTCATCTCTAGGCAAAAGGTAGATCGCTGGGTGATTTGTATTAGACGGGGAAATCCTGCCTTCCAAATATTTAACAAAACAAAAATTACTGCCCAGCTACCCTCAATTGAACTGCTGAACAGAAGAAAGCATGGGAATGGATTTTTATGTGAAAGGACTGGCTTGTGTTCAGTTCTGAAACTCAGAACAGATTCCTGAGCTCTGAATTCTTTAATTCTGAATATCCTTTGCACCAGGGTCTGCTTGGCACATCTTGGGGCTCTAGTATAAAAGAAAGTAGATCTTGTAAGCCTGACGTCTGCTGACCCTTGCTGTGTAGGTCTAGAAACGACTTAAGCTGCTTACGTCTCACAGAAGGCAAAGGGATTTAAGCAGTCTGTCTGGGAAATTGCAGCCTTTGTATTATCAGATACAAGGATGCCCAAATCTCTTCTTGCATACGCCCAAATTGGCTTCTTCGTAAACGTGAGCATGGCACACATTAATGCATCTCTTCTTGTCTGTCCGTATCTGTCTATTGACCTTCATTATTCCTAGCTCTTACACTGGCTGCACTTTGACCTTATATTGTTATGCAAATGAGCCAGGGTTAAGCCTTGCCCCCATACGCTCCCCGTTTCCTCCTCCAGCTCTGCTTTTAACTAACCACAGTTTAGTATCAAGTCTGAACCCAGAAGCTTTACTTCAAACCTTGGTTTATCCAGCTGGCTTGTTTCAATACACTGTGGCAATATTAACCCAAATTTAGGGCAATTGCCCATGCCTGGCTCACCTGACTTATCGTTTGCCTACCTCCAGATCTAGCAGTGACTGGGTAGAAAACTTCTCCCTGTCCACTTTATCTACACCATGCCAAATTGTATACACCTCTATCCCCTCCCTTGCACTTTTTTCAAAACTAAAAAGCTCTAAATGTCATAACCTGTCTTCCAACGGCCTCGGTCCAGTATATCTGAAGGAGCGTCTCCTCCCCCATCGTTCTGCCCGGACACTGAGGTCCAGCTCCGAGGGCCTTCTGGCGGTTCCCTCACTGCGAGAAGCAAAGCTATAGGGAACCAGGCAGAGGGCCTTCTCGGTAGTGGCACCCGCCCTGTGGAACGCCCTCCCATCAGATGTCGAAGCGATAAACATGCTACCTGACATTCAGAAGACATCTGAAGGCAGCCCTGTTCAGGGAAGTTTTTAATATGTGACATTTTAGTGTATCTTTCATCTTTGTTGGAAGCTGCCCAGAGTGGCTGGGGAAACCCAACCAGATGGGCGGGGTACAAATAATAAATTATTATTATTATTATTATTATTATTATTATTATTATCCAACCCCTTGACCATTTTGTTTCCCCACTTCTGAACCGCTGCTTCACACTGAAAGCTGGATGGGGATTGGGGGGGGGGTGAATCACACTTGTGAATGCTCCCTGTGTAAAATATTCCCTGCAAGTATAAATCTAGCACATTGCAGGGAGAGGCTCTAGGCCAGTCTGATCCCTTCTGAGCTACTTTTCTACTTGCAGGAATTTTGTGGGTTGCTTTTTTTTTTACATAGAGAAATATTCAAAATTTTAACTGGAGTGTATTTATTGAGGCCCACTTGCAGTTAGAAATGTTATATAATCACCTTCTGCATGTGTATCTGAGACTTCAGTCTTCATGGATTTGTTAAGAGATAAGAACCCTATCTTCTAAGCCACACGATGATGGAGTGAGGGAGTTTTCTGTTCTTCCCACAATGACTACTTATATCTCTTCAGGAAGGTGTCGCTTCTGATTTGGTGCTAACTGCGGTTAGTAACTCAGGGATGGTAATGCAGCTTGGGTTTAGAATGCCACTTGCTAGCTTAGGAGAAGCCAAAATCCTACTTTCCAGATATCTCTTGGACTACAGTTCCCATCTGGCCCAGCCAGCATGAGCAGTGGTCAGGGATTTGAAGTCCAAAACATCCTCTTCGCTACCCCAAATGAAATCAGGAAGAGTCATCAGCCTGCCTTTCAGCAATGTGTGTTTAAGTACAAAAAAAATAGATGTTACCGTGCTACCTTGGTTGTCAAACTTAATCCGTTCCAGGAGTCCATTTGACTCCCGGAACCCTACGAAAACCAAGGCGCGGCTTCCGATTAGCTGCAGGAGCTTACTTCACTCAAGTGGAAGCCGTGTCGGACGTTCAGCTTCTGAAAAACGTTCTCAAACCGGAACACTCACTTCCGGGTTTGCGGTGTTCGGGAGCCGATTTGTTTGAGAGCCAAGCCGTTTGAGTACCAAAGTACCACTGTATTTCCTTGAGGCTTGGGCACAAGCAAAATGGCTGGGATTTTAAATTTCACTTTCGCATTCCACCGAACTGGGCTTCCGCCTAAAAAAAATTGGAGATCATTTGCCTGGATAAATGTTGATCTCTTTTTTAAAAAAACTTTTTCGTGCGCACACATGTACACTTCCAAATTCAAAAAGAAAAGGTTAAGATATAAAAAACCCTCTCTCTTTCTCTTTTGTAGGTCACGAACCTGGACTTGTGCAGCTGGTGAACTATTATAGAGGAGCTGATAAGCTTTGCCGCAAAGCTTCTTTAGTGAAGTAGGTTCGGCTCTTTTCTTTCTTGTAACTATGGGTTATAAGGGACCATGTACAGCACGTTTTTGTCATTTTTTTCTGAAGTTACATGAGAGGGGGCAGTTAGATGCAGGATACTTGTGGGGGGCACGCGAGGGGAGGAGAGGTTGGAGAAACTCCCGTTGTGCAAGCAGAAGTCCTTGCACAGGGCTGCTACAGACATGAATCTTGCCCAGAGGATATTTACACCCTTGACATTTGTGTTCTAAAAAACAATGTTTATAATCATTGTTCCTGTTATGAGCCTTCCTTAAAAACCCTGACCTTTTCTTGTGAAGGCGAAATAAATTACAGTGGTACCTCGGGTTAAGAACTTAATTTGTTCCAGAGGTCCATTCTTAACCTAAAACTGTTCTTAACCGGAGGTACCACTTTAGCTAATGGGGCCTCCCACTGCCGCTGCACGATTTCGGTTCTCATCCTGAAGCAAAGTTCTTAACCTGAGGTAATATTTCTGGGTTAGCGGAGTCTGTAACCTGAAGCGTCTGTAACCCAAGGTACCACTGTACTGGGCCATTCTGCTATAGTTGTATGTCCTTTTCAAGACACATCTCTTAATAGACATGCAAAATGTAGTATAAACAACAAAGAGATTTGTGGCCCCTTAAAGACTATGGCTTGCACCTCGTAATTGTCAGTGCAAGGCTTTTCTCTTGTGCAGCGGGACTTCCTTCACCACCTACACCCCCCCTAAATATGTTCTGTTCTGCGTTTCCCCCAAATCCCATGGAGCAGATTCGGGGAAGGGAGGAAAGCCCCTTTGTGCAAGAAAATCCTTGTGATAGGACACGAGAGCTGCCCTCAACAAATTTATTACCGCGTAAGCTCACTTCTTTCCCTTTTCGCTGTTTCCTCTTAATAGCAACAAATCACACCTTTTTCCCTGCAGCAGACCCCGCAATTTGTTCCTTTCAACTTGTAAGAATATGAAACACAAAGCGTTCTTGGAAATAATAAATGGTACTATGACTGGAGGCCTTCCTTTGGCGATCTGCTTTCAGACCTAGCGTGATTTCCTTGAAGCCACCTGACACGCCACTCTAATTCTGTGCAAAAGGTGCTTGAGGGCTCGTTTTGATGTGGTCTAAACCACTGAGCCTCTTGGGCTTGTCGATCAGAAGGTCGGCAGTTCAAATCTGCGCAACAGGGTGGGCTCCCGTTGCTCTGTCCCAGCTCCTGCCAGCCTAGCAGCTCGAAAGCACGCCAGTGCAAGTAGATAAATAAGTACCGCTGTGGCAGGAAGGTGAACGGCGTTTCCGTGCGCTCTGGTTTCCGTCACAGTGTCCCATTGTGCCAGAAGCGGTTTAGTCCTGCTGACCACATGACCCAGAAAGCTAGCTGTGGACAAACGCTGGCTCCCTTGGCTTGAAAAGCAAGATGAGCTCTGCAACCCCATAGTCGTCTGTCACTGGACTTAACCATCTGGGGTCCTTTGGCATAATGTAGGCCTTTTCATGCTGCCTTTATTTGCATATGGCGATAAGCCTTGAGGCTGCATGACTCGTTAATTTCAAATGAGCCTTCCTTAAAAACCTTTTCTTGTGAAGGTGAAATAAATTACTGGGCGATTCTGCCATAGTTGTGTGTCCTTTTCAAGATACATCTCTTGATTGACCTTTTGCAAAATTATATTCCGCTTGCCCTTTAGTTCTAGAAATCAAGCTGGAATTAACTAGAGTGTCTTCTTCTACAACTGCAACTCAGTTTAACTCTAGGACCCAAACTGATCTTAATCCTCCTAGATTCCGACCCGAACCACCTCAGTAAAAATTCTCAGCAATTACCCTGCCAGGGTTCGGAAAACCGTGAAAATTACCCTGCGCTCAGTTCTCACCTGTGGCTCCTACAGTTGAAACTCGGAAAATAAGAATATTGTGGAAAAGTTCGTTTATTTCAGTAATTCAGCTTAAAAGGTGAAACTAATATATGAGATAGACTCATAACATGCAAAGCGAGATACAGCAAGCCTTTATTTGTTATGATTGTGATTATGACATGCAGCTGATGAAAACTCCAAATTAACAATCTCAGAAATTTAGAATATTAAATGAAATCAGAAGCTGTCAGCATATGACAGTGGCCACATCCTGGGAAATGGTTTGAACAAGCCGGCCAAACCAGGTGAGGATAGCTGATGGGTCTCAAACCCTCAGTGAGTTAGGGGCTTCCCCTGCGTGCGAAGACAGGCTCTGGTGGATTGAGCAAATGAGACCAATAGTGAGTCCAAGGATCAAGAAGGCGGTTTCTGCATGTGCTGTAGAAGGAATTGAAAGGCACATGGGGCTCTTCAGCCTGGAAAGGTAGCCCATATAGGGATATCTTTAGGAGAAGGAAAGGCTAAGGAGTACCTCCAAATTTTACAGCAGAGAGATGTTGAAGATACAGTGGTGCCTCGCAAGACGAAATTAATTCGTTCCGCGAGTCTCTTCGTCTTGCGGTTTTTTCGTCTTGCGAAGCACGGCTATTAGTGGCTTAGCGTATTAGCACTATTAGCAGCTTAGAAAAAGGGGGGAAAGGGAAAAAACTCACAAGAACTTGCAAGACGTTTTCTAAGTGAAGATCTCCCCCCCCCCCCATTCAGTATCTGCATTGGATATAAATGTTTATGTGTATATATAAACAGTTTTTAAATATGTCATGCTTTTTAATTGTGTTTATATGTGCAGTTGTAGTGTGAAATCATTTTGAGTTGGTTCATAGGAAAGGGTTCGTAAAGGAACTAAATGATGGTGGTGATGATTTGAAAGGTCTTTCAACTGCAGCATGCCCTATGGAGCGGAAAAACCCAACTCAAATTAAATCCATGTCTCTTTCTTTAGACTAATCAAGACAAGCCCTGAATTAGCAGAATCTTGCACATGGTTCCCGGAGTCGTATGTGATTTACCCAACTAATCTCAAGACTCCAGTGGCACCAGCACAGAATGGGACCCATCATTTGATAAACAACCCAAGAACGGATGAAAGGGAAGTTTTCCTGGCATCCTATCAGAAGAGGAAAGAAAGCGGAGAGGGAAGTGTGTGGATAGCCAAATCTTCGGCGGGGGCCAAAGGTGAGCAAAGAGAGTCGCGAATTATTGAGATATTTATCCAATAGATGCTAGAGCAGTGTGACAGCTAAGAGGCTGAGCCGCAAATCAAAAGAGCCACAGACCCACTCACGGTCTCAGTATCTTACAGCAAAGATGTAGTAATATTATGTGCTTTTTTAAAAAATTATGTTTCGTGTGTGTGTGTGTGTGTGTGTGTGTGGTTTTTATTAAGTTTTCTATTTTACAATTTAAAATATTCATTAAAGGTAAAGGTAAGGGGACCCCTGACCATTAGGTCCAGTTGTGACCGACTCTGGAGTTGCGGCGCTCATCTCACTTTATTGGCCGAGGGAGGCGGCGTACAGCTTCCGGGTCATGTGGCCAGCATGACTAAGCCGCTTCTGGCGAACCAGAGCAGCGCACGGAAACACTGTTTACCTTTCCGCCAGAGCAGTACCTATTTATCTACTTGCATTTTGACATGCTTTCGACATGGGAGCTCACCCCATCGCGGGGATTCAAACCGCCGACCTTCTGATCGGCAAGTCCTAGGCTCTGTGGTTTAACCCACAGCGCCACCCGTGTCCCTCAAAAATATTCATTTAACAACCCTAAAATGTCATTGACTTCCCCTTTTCCATGGTTCAATTTGCATATCATAAATCCCTGCATATTTTACATAAACTAAACCATTCAGTATTCCATTATTACTTCCATCAAAACTTATTTACACTGTTGAGATTATCTTAATGCTACCAACGTTTTCAAGTGTACACAGTCTCCCCCCATATATTCAATAAACATTTTCCAGTCTTCTTGTTCTCTTATGCTATATGTTAGGCCCGCAAGCTGCGCATATTCCATCAGTTTAAGTTGCCATTCTTCTTTGGTTGGGACCTCGCTCTTTTTCCTTTTGGGGGGCTACTGAAACACGGGCCGCAGTAGTGGCATACATAAATAGCCTTTTTTTGACACCTGGGAATTTCCATCAGAATTATCCCCAACAAAAGGGACACTGGTTTTTTTGAAAAAGTACTTTTAAACATCCCCCCCCCCAATTCATTATAAATCATTTCCCAATACTCTTTTACCCTTTTACAGGTCTACCACATATGAAAGAACATACCCTCAACCTCACTGCACCTCCAACACTAATCTGATTCCGTCTTATACATGTATAAGATGTATTAAAAAGTATGTTTCTACCCTCCTTTTTACCCAAAATGGCTCCCAGAACGGCTTGCAATGATGAGCAGTAATATTCCTCTTTCCCACAGGCTTACAATCTAAAAGGGATAGTACACAATGGAAAAGGGTTGGAGGGGATGGAGAAGTCATTGAACTTTTTATCTTATCACTTCTTTGTTGATGTGGAGGCTTGTACTTGCTGTCCAACTTTTTCGCTTTCGTCTTTTCCTCCTGGTTAGGTGAAGGAATTCTTATTTCTTCGGAGGCTACGGAACTTCTGGACTTCATAGATAATCAAGGACAAGTGCATGTGATTCAGAAATACCTTGAGAAACCTATGCTTTTAGAACCAGGTCATCGCAAATTTGATATTAGGTAAGCTCTTTTCATATTGATATTTCAGCTCAACAACCCACTGAAGTGAAGGTTTGGTGTGAAAGGCTGGTCATTAAATCTGATTCTTCTGAAATGAAAATTTTCTTAATGGTTTTAAAAACACCGCCTCTATATTTTTTCCAACTTCTAGAAGCTGGGTGCTAGTGGATCACCAGTATAATATCTACCTCTACAGAGAAGGCGTTCTACGGACCTCTTCCGAACCTTACAATAGTGCTAATTTCCTAGACAAAACCTGCCATTTGACCAATCACTGCATACAGAAGGAATATTCAAAGAACTATGGGAGATATGAAGAAGGGAATGAGATGTTTTTTGAGGAGTTTAATCAGTATCTGATGAGCGCTTTGAACATTACTCTGGAAAACACAATCTTATTGCAAGTCAAAAATATAATAAGGTAATGTGTTTTACATTTGTTAACCACTGTTCCCTGAGGATTCTTCCAAGACAAAGGTTATCATTATGAATTAATTTATGATTGATTGGGGTTTTTTTTCATGGATGCTTTTAGAATTAGGGTATTGTGTTAATTTGTTGTACAGTCATACCTTGGATCCCAAACACCCTGGAACTCAGACGTTTTGGCTCCTGAATGCCACAAACCCAGAAGTGATTGTTCCGGTTTGTGAACATTCTTTTGGAACTTGAACGTCTGACGGGGCTTACGCGGCTTCTGATTGGCTGCAGGCTGTAGCCAATCAGAAGCAGCAATTTGGTTTTTGAACTTTCCGGAAGTCGAACGGACTTCTGGAACAGATTCCATTCAACTTCCAAGGTACGACTGTGCTTTAATGTCACCGTTAGTCCCTAGAAGAACAGAAGAACTTAAGAAGGGTTTGCTAGATCAGACCAATGGGACAACCTGCCTGCCAATTTTGTGATGGCCCAAGGACATCATCTGATTGAGTCAAACTCAGCCCGTGAGGCTGACCCTGCAAAGGAATCTACCCAAAAACGGTTCTTGGGTGAAGGGCGGTATAGAAATTATATATATATAAATAATAATAATAATATAAAATAATATATAAATAATAATGAAATAATAAACGCACCTATGGTCTACAGCACAGTTTGGCATTTACAAAGCACATATTTTAATTAATATTATTTCCCCCTCCTTTTATATAAACTCCTGTAGACCATAATTGCTGTTGGTACAATATATCTCTTTCATGGCTTTTATGGCTGACAGTCCCAGCAGCGGATGTTACTATGCATTATTTGGTGTTTGTTAAAATTGGGATGGTTTTAGCATATACAGTTTGACAAAGATTTGTCAGTGTGTTTGGACTGTTGTTGTTGTTTTATTTTCGATTGTGCTGTTCTGTAATTGTTGTGTGTGATATGTTTTTTAATAATAATAATAATAATAATAATAATAATAATAATAATAATAGGTTCCTCGACCCTAGTGTAGTGAATTAGACTTTTAATGACAGACCACTGTGAAGAGTGAGTGGATTCTGCCATCCAGGCCAGAATAAAATAAAATCAATGCTTTTATTTGCTGTCCTAGTCGTTAATACCCAATGGCGGAATAAGCCCATTGAAACTAAGGGATATGACTAACTTAGATGTATTCTAAGTGTCCCCTTAATACAGTACTTCCTTCTGGCACCCAGTCAGAGAGGCAGTTGCTTCCTACCTCAGCTTAACATAACTATTACATGGATAACAACCTAACATAATGCTTTGGGCTGGGGTGCCGAAATTCCAGGGGAGCAGAAAATACTATTTATGTATGTGACCACGGCTGTGCAGATGTTATTGGCCCAGAGATGGAAAGAAGATAAAGTCCCTACCAGAGAAGAATAGCAGATCAAGTTGATGGATTACGCTGAAATGGCTAAAATGACTGGAAGAATCATAAATCAGAAAGACCAAATTTTTTAATAAGGAATGGGGGAAATTTATAATTTATCTGAAAAACCATTGTAAACAGTTAAAATTGTTAGTAGCATCGGAATAACACTTGTCGTTTAATGGTGAATTTTGGACACAATGGAGAGGTAAAAGATTTGGATTATTATAAAAGATGCAGGAGGAAATGATTAACAATAGGACCCACAAAGGGGAGGAGGGAAGTCCAGGAGATTCTTTGGAATCTTGTTTCCATGTTGAATATGTGACTGTAAAACTTTAATCTGAAAAACCAAATAAATAAATTTATATAATAATAATAATGATGATGATGATGATGATGATGTTGATGATGCTTTGGGCTGATATCAGGCGTGCTCTGTCCTTTTCCCCCGCAGAAGCTGCCTTATGTGTATAGAACCCGCTATCAGCACCAAACACCTTCATTACCAGAGTTTCCAGCTCTTTGGCTTCGATTTCATGGTGGATGAAGACTTGAAGGTCTGGCTGATCGAAGTGAATGGTGCCCCTGCGTGTGCCCAGTAAGTTCTTGTCGCATGCTGGCATGCTTTTCTCGCATGTGGATGAGCTGTGTCGCACTATGGAATACCCTGTAAATTCCAGACCCTTGCTGTTTTGCTTTTTTTGTGGGGAGATGGCGATCGTGGACACACGAGCATTTTTCCCTCCCCCTGTAAAGCTGATGTAGGTGCTGGAGAGAGAGGTTTGGAAGAGAGAGTCTTACATTCTCGGGGCAGAGTTGTTAGTTTGGGTTTTTATACTTACTTTTTGGGGGGGAAATAATTTTTATTTAGTTTTACAAATATAAACTTATAACAGTACAACCATGCACATCAACAGTTAAAAGATTCCTCCGAATCTCTGGACTTCCCACCTTCTCCTCCAAACCTTTCCTGCTGCATATGGTCCATGTTTTATATAACTCCATTATCTCCATAGTACTTGCTACATTACAAGTGTTATTGCAATCCTGCTAGTGTTTTCATCTGATTACAGTGGTCTCCAAGATAAATTATTCATTTCCCCCATTCTTTTTTTCCATTTTTTCCCCCATTTTATAACACAAATAAAGAACACAAACAAAAACAAACAAACATTACAAACAAATTCTTGTCATATCCTTATTTTTCTAAACATTGTTAAGTGGGCTTCCCCAGGTCCCCCCTATCTGATTTTCATTTTACTTCATCTTTAGCAGTTTACATATATCATAGTTTCTAACCATCTTTTTTTTTATCACATTTAAAATCACTTCACATTTTATCACTTACAAATAATACTATTTTAAAATACACTATCTTCTACTTCTAACCCTACATCCTATATCCACTTCCAAAACTATTCAAAGATTTAAATATTAACATATTTTTTCAAATATTCCTTAAATTTCTTCCAGTCTTCTTCCACAGTCTCTTCTCTCTGGTCTCGGAGTCTCCCGGTCAGTTTGGCAAGTTCCATATAAAATTTCCCCCATTCTTTGTTAAAGTTTTGGTTGTCTTGGTTCCTGAGTTTTCCGGTCAATTTTGCCGTTTTGGCATAGTCCAACATTTTAATTTGCCATTCTTGTCTGGTAGGGACTTCTCTTCTTTCCATCTCTGGGCTAGTAGCATCCGTACTGCTGTCATCGCATATATAAAAAGTCTTTTATGCTCCCTTGGAACCTACAATTCCAAAAAGAAAACCCTCTGGTTTTTTGTTTCTTTTTAAATAAAAGTTAATTTAAACATTTTTTTTCAATTCATTATATATCATTTCCCAGAATGCTTTTATTACCTTACAAGTCATGGCAGAGTTGTTAGCACAATGGCGATCGCTCCAAGCACATTGAAACTTGGTTAGATTTTGCACACGTGCGCAAGGGTGCATTGCTGCCCAGGGGAGGCAGGTGAGATAGACGGGATCTGCCGAAAGAGAGCCACTTCCAAGCCTCTCTCAACAGTGCCATCCACACTCCACATACACGTGTGGATTCCAGGAACCATAAGCGCCCCTCCTTCATGCCTGTCCGGCTCTGCTATAATAGGGAAGGGAAGGCGGAGGCCAGACAGGCAATGAACCCCAGCAGCCCTAAATCTTAATATTTGGAAATTAAATTGCCGAAGATATCAGCTGGTGCATGGAAAGCTTTACGCCACTGTTTCTTTGTACTGTTTCTTTGCTAGCAACGCCAGATACTATTAGTGCATGCGTGAAAAATGACAAATGACTGGGCTAGCAGTTAAAAAAAGCAGGTGTCTTCCTGCATTCCTAGACCCTTGGCCAGCTGTATGTTTAATATCCTTATTAGGGTAGCAGCAGCCTGTATTTGTGAGGGATCTTAGCTAGGATTCAGATTCCTGTTTCTCCCAGCTCCGTAATATCAAAGGAGAAAGACTGTTTGTCTTCCGGCCGTAAGGCTGAGGATTTATTTTGAGCCATGGTTTAGGTTGAGACGAGTTATAAATAAATATTATTAGTCATGACATGACATTTCAACGATACAATGCAAACTGGCCCCTCAAACCCACAATATTCTTTCTTTCCCCCCCCCCCCCAAAAAAATTATTGGTTTTCACATTTGTGACATAAAAAAGAAACAAGAAAAACATTACAATACACAAAAACAAAGAAAAACACATAAAAAAGAATTTTTACTTCCAAATCCTAATTTCATTACATTGATAACTGACTTCCTTGCATCCCCTCTAACTGAATTTCATTATATCACCTGTTTAGCAGTTCTCCAAATTCATATTTCTAATAATATTAACTTCTTTCATTTACTAATTTCTTCTCCTTTATTAATATTCTAATCCTTAATATTTATTAACAACATATTCTTATTCTACCCCTAAGCCTAATTATTACTTCCAAGAAATTTCTCTTTATCTTATGTTACAATATTCAGCCAAATATTCTTTAAAATTCTTCCAGTCCTCTTGTGTCTCCTCTTCTTTCTGGTCGCGGATTCTTCCAGTCAGGTTGGCCAAAAAGTCCATCATCTTCATCTGCCATTCTACTACACAATATTCTTTCTAATCCCCCGCCCCCTGTGTCTGCTTTTGTTAGCCACACTGATGACAGAACATTGCACTATAATAAATTTCAATTTTAGAGTGGTTTTTTAAAAAGGGGGTGGGTCTAGATAAAAGGGGCTTCAGTAGTCCTTTGCCGAGAGAGGAAATGATATGAAATCAGATGTTCTAAAGAATGTCACTGCTTTATGGTGCTATTCTGTGCATGCCTACTCAGGAGTATGTCCCATTTTGTTCAGGGGAGCGTACTCCTAGGTATGTGTGCATACACTATGCTCAATCAACTTTTCTAATTCAAACTTGTCTCTTCTCATTTTTTATTTTTTAGGAAACTTTACGCAGAGCTATGCCAAGGTATAGTGGATGTAGCCATCTCTAGTGTCTTTCCTCTTTGTGACACTCCACAGAAGCAGAGCCAGGAACCAATATTTATTAAGTTGTGATGATGATCACATTTTTTTAAAAAAAAACTGTCCACCCAAAACACATGGGAGAACTGCAGCCTACGGATTTTGGGGGGGAAAGAGGAAGCCTGGATCGATCATTTCACTTGCTCACCAGGCAGAAAGGATACAGAACGATGTCTCGGAAATTTAGAAGGGAAGCCAAGTTTCCAAGAAAAGTCCAAAATGAACCAAAGCTGTCTCATCAACGCTGTGTGTGTGTGTGTGTTTTTTTGGAACACCTTTGCTTTTGAAAGGATTCTTGCAATGGAAGGAAATTCTGTAGGAGAGCAGCGCAACAGTTCTGCTTTAACGTGAGCAAAAACAGGGACGTTTTGTTTTTCGCACCCCTCCAATGTAATAAATTATTTTAGCAAAGCATTCTTCCAGGGATTCCATGGCTTGGAGGTTTTGTCAACTTGACGTACTGTTATGTGGGTATTGTTTTGTTCTGTTTTGTTTCCTTCCTTCACCTGCTGCAGTTCTAGTGCCTTAGCTTTGTTCCCAATAAGTAATTTATTTTATTCTTACTTTGTTCTGTAGCTTTTCTTTTTTTAAAAGCTGTGGGGTATAAACTGTTCCTTTAAAAACTGTTACATATATGTGTGTGTGTTGAGTTTTAAAAAAACCTGTGGGTTGTTGTTTTTTATTGAACATTACAACGTGCAGAAAACTAACCTGAAGGACTGCTATCTCCCTTTGACTCCCACCCCAGTAATGCAGGAGTGGCCATTGTTTGGCCATCCAGATGGCGCTGGACTACAATTCCCATCATCCTTAGCTGTTGGCCATTCTGATTGGCGCGGATGGGAGTTGGAGTCCAATATCACCTGAAGGTTCCGTCATCCCTGCTCTAATACAGGCCGGCACAACTCGTGACTTAAACAAGTCAAGGCAACCAACCTTGTTCCTGTGGCTTGGCAGACCCTTGACAATCTCTCTCTGTTTGCAGACTCAGGCAGGCAGCTTTGAAATGAAAGGTTTATTAAGACTGCAGTCTTCTGTTCACTTACCTGTAAAGCTCATTGAGACTGATTTCTGCGTGAACATGCAAAGCGTTGGGCTGTATGCCTCCGAGAGGCTGCCGTGCATAGTTGATAATGGGCAGCATTTAGCTTGGCTGGCCAGAGGTTTTGCAAGCCATCCTTAATGTAGCTTCCATCCGCTATTCCTCAGGATCTGGTATTGCTTTTTTAAAAATAGCAAAAATGGCACTGAAACCATAGCACGTGTGTCCTAGTATTAGGACCTTTCCCCCCCAAAACGTTCACATCATTTAGACTCCAAAGCTCTGTGTGTCATTGGCTGCAGAACCCTTTTCACCACCTTTTGTCTTTTAACTGTTTTCCCCCTTTGACTCTTTTGGTTCGTTTTATTCATATTTCTTAAAGAGGGGGGATCACTGGAAAGGAACATTGCCATCTTCTTCTGTTGCATTAAAAAAAACCATCCTTTTGCATATCTCTTCATCTTATTCTAATGCTTCTGAAGTTCCAAAATACAGGCCACTGATCCCTTTCCTGTTTGACAGATGTTGTGGCTTGGTTCAGACGTCATAGCCAAACCACAGTTTGGTGGTTGTGAACCGACTTGGAAGTTCTTATGCTTCCTCCGTTCCCTCATATTCCATGCCACCATTTTGGTTTGCAGTAGCTATAATTCTCCATGATTGCCCAGTGAGCAAACTGTGGTCACTGGTTTGAGTCTCAACCAGTATTGAAACAAACCATGGTTAGGAGGCATTCTGTGGTTTGTGATAAAGCAGTTTTTGCCCAATTTGGACCTTACTGCAAATTAAGTCTACTGTGAACTAGGTGGGATGGAGGGAGCAAGACCGTTCGCAACTGCGAAATAATTGCTCTCTGCTATTATTTCTCTGAAACAGTTCTGTATAGTTTAGAACTAGCAACAACATTGCATCCACAAGACCATCCCATAAAATAAATTATTTTAAGATTCAGTTTATTATATAAAGAAGCTGGCATTTGGAAGTTCTGGGTTCAACCATAAACATACTTACATGTAAATAAGGCTGAGTGCAATAGGGGAAAAAAGATGCTAGAACTTTGTTTTTAAGGTAGTCGCTATGGTCTCTTAGGAACCCAAGAGATAGGCTAAATTAGATCTCGTGTATCATCTGCTACACTTGTGGTATCCTCAGAATGCATAATATGACATGAGATACTGATTGCAAACTTACTACCTGGTCCTATACATATTTACTTAGAAATAAATTCTGCTAGTTTCAATGGAACTTGCTTCACGTTTGAGAGCTTAGGATCAAAGCTTCAGCTTCAGTATTCAAGAAAGCTTTGCAAAAATGTCTGAGCAAAGCGTGGTGAGCTATAAACTATTAGGTCTTGTACTCAGACTTGTGCTTGAGATTGCTCAGCTTTGGGGTTTGGCTGTGATTGCACACTTAAAACAAACATTAACTGCTCTGCATCTATGACTCTTGTTGCCCTTGCAGACTTGGCTACAGAAGCATGCCTTCGACATTTTATCAAACCAGATTAAGTTGCCTGGCAAGTCATTAAAATGTTCGGGTGACAAATTTGTAAGTTCTTCAGTGGCGAAAAGGTGCTTCCGACATACTTAGGTTAATGTAGTGTATCCCCTTTGGAACTAAATGCAATTGCTCTGGCGTAGGTGGGGTCAACTTCTAACTAGCCCTTGTTCTTGGGGTTTAACAGCATCTTGATGACGCTTACTGCTGCATTGTAAACATGCTGCCTTTGCAAATCGGCTTACTACAAGAGGCCAGACCGAGACAGTCCCCCACTGCCTGCTATTTGGTTGACAACTCTTGCTGTATTTTGGATTGGATTGCATGCCATTTTAGACCATTGCTCCCTATCAGTGTGAGGCCATTGTTCCTATGGTAATATGGCCTCCCCTCTGAATGGAAAATGGCTCCCCAGGCAAAGATGGTGGAAAGTGTCTTCTGCTTCCCTAATATGGAAGCGGCATTTACTGGCAGAACAGGGTCAAAACAGGTTCACATCCACCAAGGCAGAACATGCCATAACCCACTTCAGAAAGTATTGGCTAGAGGAGAGCTGTTGGCTCGGAAAGATGTGAAGGCCTCACAAAGGCTGGGCGGTCTGGTCCTCCGATTGACTGCACATTGCCTCCACTTGAAGGGTTATTTTCTGATTTTGCTTATGGAAGGAGAGGACACTGTGAATTGTGTTGGGCTGTGTCTTCAGAGCCTGATTAGTCTATCAAAGCAAGATCTTCTGGCCTAGAAGATCTGGAAGTGGGTCATAACTTCCCTGAAGGCGCTTCCTCTTCACTCTTGTCTTCCTCTGAGCTCGAGGGCAGACTGAGCCCTGAGAACATTTGTCTCACCTGGTATTGTGTATTCTGGTTGACAGTGCCTTTCCACAGTCTCGGGCATGTATTCTAGCACTGAGCTATGGAGCTTCTCCTTTACAGAAGCTGCTATGGGCTCTCTGTTTGCTGCAGAGGATTCCTTTTGGGTTGCAGAGTCAGTTCATGTAGGATGCTAAGCCCACACATTCTGAGTTTGCAAGAGCAGAGAGCACACCTTGACACTCATCCAGTGCTCTCCTGTGGCAAATATTGCGGGAGAATCTTTATATAGTGAAGAGTGGCATCTAGACTTCTTTTTGCAGAAGTTTGTCCGCCATGACTGATCACCTCATGGAGGAAGGAGGACCTCAACAAACCTAGTATTGCCCAAAACATTGCTCAAGAAACCACTGCTGTAAGGCACTGGGAATTTTTCAGATCTCAGATTAGACACTCAGCCACTCAGGTTTTAATAGTGAAGGGTGTATAAATATTGAATGGTTTTAGGATCATGGCATGATAAGCTAAGAAGTACATGGAAGGAAAGTATACATTGTTGTTTCCTCTCTCCTGCAGCCTTCTGAAAGGCCTTGTGGAATTGGGAAAGGGGGCTGATGGGGGACAGGGAATTGCCCAAACTTAGGTTGAGGTCGACCCAAATTCAAACAATTCTCCCTTTCTCCAGGAGCCCAGGTTGTTTCAGAGATTCTCCTGAACATTTCAAGATAGTTGTAGAGGGGTCATTTCACAGTCTTCCTTAATTTATCTTAGGCTCTAAGCCCATGACTTCTGCTTTATTTTTCTGTCTATTTAGACTTTATTGTTGATGTCTTCATTTAAACATTCTTTTTGTATTTTTCCTCCATTCATCGTCATTTGTCCCCACCATCTAATTGCTAACACTGCGTTTGTTGTTCCATTAACTAACTGGATCCTCCCCCACAATAAAAAATCATTGCTATACGTAATTTGATAGCTGAGGAGAAAAGATGTGAACTGTTGATGGAACAGTTAAAATTTCCTTGGATTATTTGCATTTAGTCCCTTTTTTGCAAGTAGAAGAATGTATACGGTAATGCAAATTTGGGTATTCAAACAAATTTTTGAACATCCAGTACATTCATAATTCATTGCTGATATGACTTGAGTAGGTGACCTATAGTTATAAATGCATTTACATGACCATGGGATATAGTTCTCTAATTTTAGAAAGTAAAAACTAGATAATAAGAGATTTGGATGGTGGGCACTTTACCAGCTTTTGGAGAGTTTCCTGAAACTACCTTTGCAGGGAGACTTTGTATGACAAAACGCAGCAAACAAAATGTGATGCACAGCATGACTCTTACGAGTTTAACAAATGCAGAATAACAGGACAGCACTTAAAAGTGTCTACTTGTGGACTTAGAATTTCTGCCCATTGCTATGAAAATTCCTTTTTGGCTTTGTAATGTTCTGTGGGAAAGCCTTGTTTAGGAACACAAATATAGCACATAAGTTTTTTTGCTTTTCTTA
Source organism: Podarcis gaigeae (assembly GCF_964106915.1). Lineage (NCBI taxonomy): Eukaryota > Metazoa > Chordata > Lepidosauria > Squamata > Lacertidae > Podarcis > Podarcis gaigeae. The sequence goes on along the minus strand of NC_139680.1, from coordinate 104,383,162 downwards.
AAAAAAAGATCTCTCTTTAAAAAAAGGGCTGTGTTCCAATGTAAGACAATTATGTGTATGGCCTCTTTTGATATTCGGGGATATCTTTTCTACGCTGTAACTGATTTGTGTGTCCTTTGTATTGTGGTGGAATCATGCATCCTAGAAACCTTGTTGTGTAGTCAAAATCCAATGACTTGCAGATCTTTTTTCCTGTAGGATTTCGGAAACGGTTTTCTGCTCAGCCAAACCTTCAAAGCAATAAGAAAATGGAAATTCAAGTACTAAGGTGTATATACCCACGTTCTTAGTGCAAATATCATGTACATTTGTTCCATAAAATGACTGAAACGTACAGTAGATAGTGACAAGACAGACTTAAATACAGGACGTGATTGTGACTTGAGTGAATGGACGAACAATCTGAAGCATCACTTTCGCAAAAATGAAAAATGGGTACATTGTGCCCCTCTCCCCAATTTTAAATACATAAATAAAAAGCCCAACCGTTCCGTGAAAAAAACCAAGGCGAATACATTGACATTTTTTCATTTTAAAGTTAGTCAGTGCTGTACTCTGTCAATTCAATACAGTATTTAGTGTAATCTTTCCTGGAGCAATTTGTCTTAATTTTGCATTGGATACAGGATTGCAGCTCAGTCTGCAATCCTGTATCCACTTACCAGGGGATAAGCCTTATTCAACTCAGTGGGACTTACTTCTGAGTAGACACATATAGGATTGCCCTCTTTTGCTTTAATTTCTGGATGAGGCCTACTCTGTTGAGTTTTTAAAAGGATTTGCTCAAGTGGTCCATCCCATGCAGAATGTGTAATTTACTGTTGAGGAGTTAGAAAACTCAATTTCTGCGGCAAACAGTAATTTAAGACTTAGAAGATGCTTAAAAGTAGATGCTCTTTTTAAATGCAAGCACTTTTAGAAACAATTGCCAGAAACAATAGGTAAGAAAATAAAAACATTTAGGCTATCCTCCTAAACATGTTTACTTGGGGAGCAAGCCCCATTGAATACAGTGAAACTCGCTACTGAAATAAAACTTTCATAGGATCGAACTGTTACTCGGGGGTTTCCTTCTCAGATGGTTTCCACTGATGACTGACATTTGCCCTCTATCACAAGGTATTTTAGGCTATGGCTAAATCTCAAAAGCCCTTTTTGGAAAACGAAAAGGGGTAAAATGGCCACAGCAGGAAACTGGAAAAGCTGTCTGAGAAAGACGGCTTTTTAACCAGTGACTTGGCCACTTCCACTCCTGACAGTGACTCTGTGCCTTCAGTAGCTAAGCAGAAATTCAACCGGTGTAGCTTTACCCTACTCTAGGCTGCTCCTATTGAATTTCTGCCCGTTGTGAAACTGTTGAAGGAACGGCAGGGCCTCTTTTACAAAATGGGTGGCAACCCTTTTATCAAACAGCAGTCCTTTATATACAGGATCTGATGAGAAACAGGGAAAGGAGACATATCCACCTTCTTCCCATCAGGATTTTATTTCCCAAGTGGATTCGTGTTTTAGCTCATAGGCAAAATATCCTATATAAAACCCCTTCTGTGCTAAAAACTCTAAAATGTGCTCCTACTACAATTTAGGTGGTTGGCATGCAAGTTATTACAAACTCATTAATGATGTTCCTGACCCCAAAACCAGTTTCATTCATGTGGGGAGCCTTGCATTTTGCACGGAATTTGAGAGTCCTCAATACTGAATGTGTATGAATGGTCAATGCATGTCTCATTCTCTGAGCATTGTCTGTTTAAAAATTTAAAAAGATTCTGAAACCATGTCATATACACAGTGTCTGAAGTTACATCATACGGATCTTTCATCTTCAGAATATTGTAGCGTGTGGATCTTTGTGTCTGATGAAATATGTGACTGTAAGCAGTGCATGGTTACTGACATTCGTATTCAAACCTCTCCCGAGCAAATTAAAAATATAAGCGAATTAAAAATATAAAACCTAATTTTACTTGTGCGTTCGTCTCTTTCTCTTGAAAAAGCAGGATTAAAATGTGTGGGAGCACAGGGATTTATAAACAAGGAGGTAAACAGCTTGTCTTTCAAGAATTTTTTGAAGTCCCTCGGTCAGCAAGGGGCATATTCTTAATGTAACAGAGAGGCTAAGGCAGGATCCTTACCCTCCTCTTCTGTATTTATCCATAAACCCGCATCTCCTTTGAAGCATTTCCCTGGTTAAATATGTGAAAGAATTATGCATCCACAGGGAATTACAGTAAGCATTTAGGAAAGGGATGAAGAACCTATTTTGTTGGAAGCCACCCAGAGTGACTGGGGAAACACAGCCAGATGAGCAGGGTATAAACAAATTACTAGCACTGTGGGTTAAACCACAGAACCTAGGACTTGCCGATCAGAAGGTTGGCAGTTCGAATCCCCACGATGGGGTGAGCTCCCGTTGCTTGGTCCCTGCTCCTGCCAACCTAGCAGTTCGAAAGCACGTTCAAAGTGCAAGTAGATAAATCGGTACCGCTCCGGTGGGAAGGTAAACTGCATTTCCATGCACTGCTCTGGTTCACCAGAAGCGGCTTAGTCATGCTGGCCACATGACCCAGAAGCTGTACGCCGGCTCCCTTGGCCAATAAAGCAAGATGAACGCCGCAACCCCCGAGTCGGCCACGACTGGACGTAATGGTCAGGGGTCCCTTTACCCTTTACTACTACTAGCATTGTGGCCCTCAAAATGCTGCTAGACTCCAACTCCCATCAGCCCTGCCAGCATAGCCTATGGCCAGGGATGATGGGAGTTGGAGTCCAGCAACTTCTCACATTTTTTTATAAGTATCCCCCTAAAACACTCCCTCGAAGGCCGGCCCAGGAGTTTTTGCAGCCTAAGGCAAAACGGAAAGTGCTGCTTTTCTGAACAATGGCATTTCCCCTGCAGCCCCCACCCCTGCCATGCACAAGCGCACTGGCCCTATGCACCACCTTGCCACCTCTCCCCATAACCCATCTTGTTGGAGCACAGGCGTTCTGAGACTGGTGACACTCCAGGCCAGCCACGATAGTGCTGGTACAACTGCGGGGGGCTGCAGAGGAGGCAGATCTGCCTTCCAAGGAGCACGCTGCAGCTGCCACAAGAGGGGATGCGATCCTTGGAGGCTGGATCTGCTGTCCTTGTGGCTCCTGCCGCCCAAGGCAGCTGTCTCACCTGGCCTCATGGGTGGGCCGGCCCTGTCTCCTATAATAATAATAATTTATTATTTATACCCCGCCCATCTGGCTGGGCTTCCCCAGCCACTCTGGGCAGCTTCCAAAAAAATATTAAAATACTGTAATACATCAAACATTAAAAGCTTCCCTAAACAGGGCTGCCTTCAGATGTCTTCTAAAAGTCTGGTAATTGTTGTTCTCTTTGACATCTGGTGAGAGGGTTCCACAGGGCGGGTGCCACTACCAAGAAGGCCCTCTGCCTGGTTCCCTGTAACTTGGCTTCTCGCAGTGAGGGAACCACCAGGAGGCCCTCGGCACTGGACCTCAGTGTCCGGGTAAAACGATGGGGGTGGAGTCGCTCCTTCAGATATACTGGACGGAGGCCATTTAGGGCTTTAAAGGTCAGCACCAACACTTTGAATTGTGCTCGGAAACGTATTGGGAGCCAGTGTAGGTCTTTCAAGACCGGTGTTATGTGGTCTCAGCGGCTGCTCCCATTCACCACTCTAGCTGCCGTGTTCTAGAGTAGTTGTAGTTTCTGGGTCACCTTCAAAGGTAGCCCCACGTAGAGCGCATTGCAGTAGTCCAAGCAAGAGATAACTAGGCAGTGTTTCCCAACCTTGTGCCTCCAGATGTTTTTGGCCTACAACTCCCATCATCCCTAGCTAGCAAGACCAGTGGTCAGGGATGATGGGAGTTGTAGGCCAAAAACATCTGGAGGCACAAGGTTGGGAAACACTGAACTAGAGCATGCACCACTCTGGCAAGGCAAGCAGAGGCAGACTGCTCCTGCTCTCTCTCCACTGCTAGACCTTGGCGGTTACCAGAAGATACCGTAACTGTATTTAAACTGTAACCTCGAAATAAGTCTAACCAGATACCTATGGGAAGCCCACATGTGAATTCCCAGCAGCTGACATTCAGAGGCATTAGGGGCGACATTCCAACTAACTTTTACCCAGGACAGACCCACTGAAATCAATGGACGTAACTTAGTCAGATTCATTCATTTCAATGTGTCTGAGTGAAAGTTAGTTGAATACCATCAATTGCCTCCAGCAGCAGAAGTAAAAGGTAAAGGTAAAGGTAAAGGTAAAGACCTGTTGTCTTTGTCCATGGAGTTTTCTTGGCAGGGATACTAGAGTGGCTTGCCGGTTCCTCCTCCAGGTGGATCACGTTTGGTCAAAACTCTCCACTATGACCTGTTCATCTTGGGTGCCCTGCTCGGCATAGTTCATAGCTTCTCTGAGTTCTCCATGAAGGACTTTGACCAAACTGCGGGAGGCAGTGGAGGACAGAGGTGCCTGGCGTTCTCTGGTCCATGGGGTCACGAAGAGTCGGACACGACTAAACGACTAAACAACAACAAAGGTAAAGACAACATGCGGGACTGACCCAAAACATTCTTTAATGTGTGACATTTTAATGTATTTTTAATCTTTGTTGGAAGCTGCCCAGAGTGGCTGGGGAGACCCAGCCAGATGGGCGGGGTACAAATAAATTATTATTATTATTATTATTATTATTATTATTATTATTATTATTATTATTATTATTATTATTATTATTATTTTCTGCTGCCTGATACAAAAACAGGAAATAAAGGTGCACAGATTATCCAAAACGGGCCAGATTATTTTGACACCCGAGGCAGAAAATCCCACCACCATCTCTCGCTGGGAGTACAAACTGCAGCCGAGATAAATGACAAATCTGACACTGCACCCTTAAAACAGCTGCCGCGCCCTTGCTAACCCTAGAGGCGGCCCGGATGTCCCGCCCATGGATGGAAAAGGAGAGCCATCAGAGCAGCAAAACCTCCACTCTAAAGAGCTACCCTCTTCCAACCTTTAGGCGGCGCTCACAAGCTGCACGCACAAGTGCGCAGGCGCTCAGGAGAAAGATAGATGGAAGGAGGGGGAGCCAGTTGGTGAGATTGGGAATGAATACGGCAGTAGTAAAATTGCAGAGGTGACAGGCTGCGTTGAATCTATGGTGACAATTTAAATCCGCCGCTGGGCCGTGCTACTCCCTAGAGCCTCTCTAGAAATTGGCTATGGCAACTGAGACACCCCTAGGCGTGTAAAACATGAACTAAAACAGATCACGTTGGCCAGAAAAAGGCTTGCGGTGTAGTATAGCTCTACCTTATTTCTATCTCTACGGATTAAAAACTGCCCGGAGGAAAATTGGGCGCAATCCAGTCTGGGAGTTGTATGCCTTCCCTTTCAGTGCCGCCGTTACCCTAGAACGCCGAGGGGAAGGAGGAAGAACTACAAGTCCCAGCGAGCAGCGGAACGGAAGTGATGGAACACGAGGTGTCTTTCTGGCGGAGGCGGTGTCCTGCGGCTGCCCAGGGAGAAGCATGGGCGACAGCGCGTGCAAGTGGCGGGCTTTGCCCAGCGGCCCCAGCCTCAGGAACCTCACGGCGCCGGGCTACGGGCAGCCCAAGGAGCGCCAGACGCCGGCCCTGCAGGACGTGGCGCGGGCGCACACCGAGTCCTTCAACTACGCCGTGGGAGAAGGGCTGCTGCGGGCCGTGCAGGTGGAGCCAGAGGGGCCGGAGGAGGGTGGGGGGGAGTCAGGGAAAGTAAGCGGGTATAATATTACTATTACTACTACTACTACTACTACTACTAATAATAATAATAATAGTAATAGTAATAGTACTACTACTAATAGTAGTACTACTAGTAGTAGTAGTAGTAGAACAGGAAAGGGATGCGAGGGAAGGGAGTTGATATTTAATAATAATAATAAACTTTATTGGACTTTCTTAAGTGATTTTTCATTCTGGATAGTTTTATTTGATTGCTTTAAATGTAGGTTGCACACAGCTTAGATTTATTTTATTAAAAATATAAAGCAGTACAGAAATGAAATGAAATTAATAAGAACAACAACAAAACAACATTATTATTAGAAGAACAGGAAAAGGGGATGCGAGGGAAGTCAGTTGATATTTAATAATACTGTAATAATAATACTGTAACAATAAAGCTTTATTGGACTTTCTTAAGTGATGTTTCATTCTGGATGGTTTTATTTGATTGCTTTAAATGTAGGTTGTACACAGCTTAGATTTATTTTATTAAAAATATAAAGCGGTACAGAAATGAAATGAAATTAATAAGAACAACAAAACAACATTATTATTATTATTATTATTATTATTATTACAGGAAAAAGGGATGTGAGGGAAGTCAGTTGATATTTAATTATTATTATTAATGGGGTTCTGTTAGTATTTGTAATGTAATTTCCTCCGAAATGTATTTTACAAAGAATAAATGGTACTGGGGAAAGGAGGTGGCAGTTGGCAGTTGGCATTTGATTGGTTATTTCATGAGATTTTATGTACCGCCTGATTGTAGAGGGGAAAGAACCTTCAGAGCAGTTTGCAAAGAAGGTAAAACCATTGCTTTAAAAAAAGTACGGCTGTGTTTTAAAATATACAAAAAGGTTAAAACCAGCATAGTGTAGACTAAAGCAAATCAAAACTCATTCAGGCTTTCTAGACATCTGGTTAAGGCGCGTCTTAGTAAGAATACCTTCAGCAGATACAGGAAAAAAATACAGTGAAGATGTCTGCAGGGAGCTGCAGTTTGGCATTAGCCGGTATAGAAGTGAATAATAATATTAATACTTTAAGGGTAGGAGGGATTTGTGGCTTTTAAAAAAACATGTAGTGCCTTTATTGGGACCAACTAAAAAGTCACAAAGAAGTGAGCAGGTAAGAAAAAGAGCTATTTCTTAGAGGTTTGCTGCCTCTGAACCTGGAGAGATAGTATACAGTCCTTATGACCAGCAGTAGATTTGGTGGTGAGCTGTGATAACCTGTGGGTTTTCTTTTTCTTTCTCTCTTTCTCTCGCTTTTTAAAGGCCATCCCACCTTTGGAATTTCTTTTCAAGAATGATCGGATCACTTTGGCCATTGTGGGAGCCACCATCAACCCTCCTATGGTACCAAAAGGAAGTATATGTAACGAGCTGAAAGTTTACCCAGCAGAATGCAGGGGGCGCAAAAGCACCTACCGCGGAAAAATAACTGTAAGTAACAAATGTAAAGGAATTATGTGTAAAGGAATGTGGCAGAATCATGTGAACTTTAGAAATCCAAGGCGTGTAGAGACCTGGCACTACAATAATTTGGAGATTTATACACTCCCAGCTGGCATATAAGGTGAACTGTTAAGACAGCATGTGGGTGATACAACTCCTAATAATTTGTCAGCTACCACTTTCTTCCATTAAGAACAGTTTGCAAGCATGGTGATAGGTGGGTTTGCAAATGTAAGACAACCCATGGTTTGTCTCAAGCAGAGAGATGGGAAGAGAGCATGTGAGGCTAACAAGGTAACCATTAATATAGTTTGATTGTGATTAGAAAAACAGGCAGTGCTTCATTTGTACTGGACCACACTCTGGTCTTTCAAAAAATCTGATGAATTCACACTTGGAATCTAACTAGACATTGTAGGGAGATGCCTTATACCATGGCAGGCTATTGATTCATTTAGCTTGTTTACACCAGAGATAGTCAATGTGATGCCCTCCATATGCAGTTGGACTGCAGTTTCCATCAGCCCCAGCTGGTCAAGGATAGTGGGAATTGTAGTCCAACAACATCTGGAAGGGACCATGTTGGCTACTGCTGGTCTACAGAAGCTGGCAGCTGCTCTCCAGGGTGTCAGAAAGAAAATTGGCTGCCTGTGAGCATCCAGACCCTTTCAAGGGGTTTCTACTAGTGCATAAAGCCCTATGTTACTTGGGACCCAGTATCTTGAAGGAATGTCTTTACCAGTAACTTCCGGCCTGAAATTTGCAATCTGAGGGGGAGGCCCTGCTTGAGGTCCTGCCCATCAGTTGGAGCAGTAAGGAGGATGGGAGCCCAAGAAAGGGCATTCTCAGTGGTTGTGTCCCAGTTAAGGAACTCACCCCTGCACCAAGGAAAATGGGTCACTCAGGTGGGATGTTAAGAATTTTTTTTGCCCAGGCCTTTGTAACGTAGTTCAGGAACACTTTTGTCTCCTACTATGGATGCTCTAATTGCTGTGGATGTTCTCATTGCTTTCATGAAGAGGAGTTTTATTGTTCTTAGCTGCCCTGGGTTCCCTTTGGGGAGAAAGGACATGTTATAAATTTGACCTAATAAGTAAGCACACGCTGCTGGCAGTTTTTCTCTAGGCACATTTTTTGCTTTTGTAAGATACTTGCAGTGTAGCTATTTCTTTGAGAGGAGAGCCTTCTACATTTTCAGTGATTTGGATAATATAGATCTCTTTTTCTCAAATCATTATTTCCCCTCCCATATAGGCTGATATCAGCTGGGCAGTGAATGGCATCCCTAAAGGGATTATAAAACAGTCCCTCGGAAATGCTCCAATTATGGTGAAGTCCAAACTTTGCAATCTCCACGGTCTCTCTCCCAAAGAGCTCATCAAACACCATGAGGAGGAAGAGGTATTGCTCGATGTTATTGATTTGCCTTTCTGCGTAGTGGTATGACTCTTATACCGAGTCATACCATTGGTCCACCCAGCTCCCTATTGTCCACCCTGACTATCAACAGCTGTGTGGGGTTTCAGATTGGGAGTCCCTCCCAAACCTACCTGGAGATGCCAGGGATTGACCTGCATGTAAATCGGATGCTTTAACCACTGAGCTACAGCCCCTCCTTTTATATATGAAGCAAAAGAAAGTGAATGTTGCATTGCTTGGAGTGAGATTCACCACGTCCATTTCAAAAGTGATTTGTACCAAAGATATTTCCTCTCCCTCTGGAGAAAAGGATCCATTGACTTCTGTGAGGACCTAGGACTCCTGTTATTAATATTAAGCTTTGTACGTGGTTGTAGTTTGCTTTTAAAAATTCAATCATTTTAAAGGTAAAAGTTGATAACTTCCCTAAATGGAATGGAAAATGCAGGCTACAAATACAATCATACCTTATGTTACGGACGCTTCAGGTTACGTGTTTTCAGGTTGCGGGCTGCGGGAAACCTGGAAGTACCACAACGGGTTACTTCTGGGTTTTGCCGCATGTGCAGAAGAACCAAAATGCGTCGGCACAGACGCGGCGCTTCAGGATTTGAACGTTGTGGACACGCCTCCATCACGGATTACGTCCGCAACCCGAGGTTCCACTGCACTTTGATGAATAAAGAAAATAAACTAGATTATCTTGAAATTAAATTTCCTCTTACTAAAATTTTGATCGTTCTTTGCAAGGAAAACGATACTAAAAAATGAGTAAGTGTGCCCTCTGCTTCCAGACCTAATAAAATCTGCCTTTGTTGATTAATGCACTGAAGTCAATCTTGCAGCTCTGTTAATTGCCTTTTTTCACCTTTTGGCAGGAAATGGGAGGCTATTTCATTGTTAACGGTATAGAAAAGGTGATCAGAATGGTGATTATGCCAAGACGGAACTTTCCCCTTGCAATGATTAAACCAAAATGGAAATCCAGAGGTCCAGGCTACACACAATATGGTAATGTTGATCTTCGTAAAATAACTTTAAAATAATCCTTCATTTAAATAATAATAATTAAATCACATGCTGAACAGCATGTGCTGTTGCTCTTGCTGTTCTCTGGATTTAGCAATTCATCTGCCTTTGGTTCTCCCTCCCCTGATGCCACTGAGTTGCTCTGCCCCACTTCCACAAATGCTGGAGTAAAGTATGTAAGGAGTGCCAGAGAACAGTGGCAGAGCATGTGCTCTGAATGCAGAGTGGGGCCCCCAAATCCAGTACCCAGCATCTTGGGCAGCCAGACTGGAAAAGAGGTCTGCCTGCAACCTTGGAGCATGGTCTGAACCCTCCTTACCTGGGTCCCCCAGACTGTTTAGAGTGGATCACAGCCACCTTTCCTGCACCTGACGCCATATGCCATCAGGGACAGCGAAGTTCAGGTCAAGAAAGGTCAGAAAAGAATTGAAGCCGCAGCTGTAAGGGAAGAGTTGGGTGCGCTTCAAGCAGCCGTGCCTTGACATTTCATAGAATTGTAGAGTTGGAAGGGACCCTGAGGGTCATCCAGTCCAACCCTCTGCAATTCAAAGCTTGAAGGACCATAGCTGAATAGTAGAGCCTCTGTTTCACATGCATAAGGTCCCAGATTCAGTCTCTGGCATCTCCTGGTAGGGCTTGCTGTCTGAATCCTGGAGATCCACCGTCAGTCAGCATAGACAATACAGAGCCAGGTGGACCTATGGTCTGTCTCAGTATAAGGCAGATTGCTATGTCCCATCAATCACCTGCTGTCCCCTGGCCAAATCAGACTCCCTGCTCGTGTCTTGGAGAGCCTTCCAACCAAAATAAGCTATGCTAGACTTCATTTTCATTTATTATATTTCTCTGCCGCTTTTCACTCAACATGAGGCACAAAGCGGCTTACGTAACAATAAATACAGTGGTGCCCCGCAAGACGAATGCCTCGCAAGATGAAAAACTCGCTAGACGAAAGGGTTTTCCGTTTTGGAGGCGCTTTGCAAAACGAATTTCCCTATGGGCTTGCTTCACAAGATGAAATGTCTTGCGAGTTTTTCCGACATTTCCCCCCCCCCCCCTTTTTCTAAGACACTTATCTGCTTATCCGCTAAGCTGATAAGCCGCTAATAGCGCTAATCCGCTAAGCCGTCAATGGGCTTGCTTCGCAAGACGAAAAAACCGCTAGACAAAGAGAATCGCGGAACGGATTCTTTTCGTCTTGCGAGGCACCACTGTAATAACATAAATTGCAACATGAATCATATAAAATAATTAATAAATCATCAGTAAAACAATTACAAATTGTCAGGAAAACTTCCACCTTCTATAAAGCACTATTAACAAAGCAACTTTAAAAAATAGGCCAAACAGCACGACCACAAGAAAAATTGTATTATAAAATCCACAAAGCATTAACAGCACTGATAATCCACAAAACAATATTAACAACATTAACAAGCTAACCACCAAAAGCACTAAGCACTGCTGAATTCTGCTAGGCTTGATGGAATTAGTAGTTTGACTGTATAATGTTAGTACAGAGGTGATTGCTTTGGTGATTGCTAGGGTTGAATACTGTATTAGGTAAACTGCATTATTTCCACTTTTGCTTATAACAGTAATCATGCTGGTATTTTTAGATGTCAAAATGGTACAGTAACTCTTAGAGGTTTATTTGTTTATTAATTGGTATATAACTCTTAAGTTAACGATGCTACGATTCGCTTCCTTTGGATGGCGCTAGGTGTCTCAATACACTGCGTTAGAGATGAACACACAGCAGTTAACATGACCCTTCACTACCTTGAAAATGGCACAGTGATGCTGAACTTCATTCATCAAAAAGAGCTGTTCTTTCTTCCACTCGGATTTGTACTGAAGGTACTGTACCTGTGCTCTGTCTGTAGGATCTCTGTTATATTTTACACACTACTTTCCCAAGAACCGTGAGATGTACAATTGCAAATAAGCCGTTCAGAGTTAATAGCCCACCTGCTTTCACACACTAGTGTCAGCCATTTGTGGTATGTCAATAGCCTGAACGGAGAGTGAAGACACTCTTCCAGTTTACAGAGTCTTTCTTGCTTGGCTGCCTAGAGTCCATTTCTACTCAAGGCAGGTTGAGGTAGGCAAGTGGCTATTTACAAGCCTGTCACTAGCTTAGATTAAATGTAACAGCCGAGCCATGATTTTCATGAACGGGCTTTAAACTTGAAAACTCCTCCCTTCTTTCCTAAATATTTTGCTGTGATGTCCAAATTGAGCAAAATCTGAGCTTCCAATTCCGGCTTAGAGGCAAACCTTTTGCCCTGTATGAACATGGAAAACAATGGATTGTTTAAACCAAATAGAGAATATAGCTATATATATATATATATATATATATATATATATATATATATATATGCTTTCGTAGATTTTCACGGGTACAGGAATGCAGGTTTTGGTGTCCTCGGGTGTCTTCCCGTGTAAAAGTTGGGGTGTCTAGGCGACGTTTCGACGAGGTCTCACTCGTCATCTTCAGGCTGGTGCTTTCGGCTTCTTGTTACTGGAACAGAGCGGGATCTCAATGTTTGAGTTCCTATAAATACTGTAGAGGGGGTGTGGTGTCTAGCCTCCAATGTTCTGGGCAGAGAGGAAGTTCCCAGGCTAGTGTGCCTTTTCTTCTTTTGTTCCTTAATTACTTGAGAGATACCTTGAGTGATTTCTTGAGTGATATCCTGAGTACCACTTAGGTGGGTCATTAGGTGTGGATTAGTTGCTAAAGTCTTTGTGTCTTGACCTCTTGAACTTTGTGAAGAGTTTTCCTGAGAAGATGGCTGTATTGCACTTAGTTGTGCTTTGGCTTGGCTTCGTGTATAGGGGCGAGCTGTGGTTTTGTGGCTTGTGTCAGCCAGATCTGTGTAGGGATTGCAGGGGGGTGCAGCATCCGGAGGTGCCACCATGGATTGGCTATATATAGTATAGTTCACCTCATTCCTCCCTGTCCCCACGTTCCAGTGACATGTTGGGAAAATGGGAAAACATAAGAAGAAAAAGGCTGCCTGCTCCGAGTATACATGGTAGCAGGCTATATGCAGAATTGCAGGCTTTGAAAATCATGATGCTTTTAGTGATACCTGCCTAGTGTGTTCTCCCCCCACCTCCCAAACTAATTTCTTCAAACCTTTTCTTTCTCTGCTGCAGGCATTAGTTAGTTTCTCAGATTTCCAGATTTTTCAGGAGTTGATTAAAGGAAAAGAAGAGGATACTTTCTATAAGAACTGCATGTCTCAGATGCTGCGGCTGGTAGCAGAGGATGGCTGCATGACGCAGAAACAAGTCCTCATCTTCCTGGGGCAGCGCTTCAGAGTGAAATTCAGCCTTCCTGACTGGCACAGCAGTGAACAAGTTGGAGAGTTCCTTCTTAAGTATGTCTTTAGGCAGACATAACTTAAGACACAGGTGGCGCTGTGGTCTAAACCACAGAGCCTAGGGCTTGCCGATCAGAAGGTCGGCGGTTTGAATGCCCACGACGGGATGAGATCCCGTTGCTCGGTCCCTGCTCCTGCCAACCTAGCAGTTCAAAAGCACGCCAAAGGGCAAGTAGATAAATAGGTACCGCTCCGGCGGGAAGGTAAATGGCATTTCTGTGCACTGCTCTGGTTCGCCAGAAGCGGCTTAGTCATGCTGGCCACATGACCCGGAAGCTGTACACCAGCTCCCTCAGCCAGTAAAGTGAGATGAGCGCCGCAACCCCAGAGTCGTCCGTGACTGGACCTAACGGTCAGGGGTACCTTTACCTTTAACTTAAGTTTTATCTTCCTTTTGAAATACAAAACCAGTCTTTGACTGGTTTCACATCAGACCCTGGTGCAGGGGTCCCCAACCTGGAGGCACGTTCAGAAATATTAAAGGTTGAATCTAAGAAGACACTGCGTCAGTGGAATGACTTCCGCAAGAGTAGTGGAACTGCCCCCCGCCCCTCTGCTGCCCCCGCCCTGCCTCCAGATCTGTTCCTGAGGGTTGGGAAAAGCCCCAAATTTGGAGGAGGAGAGGGAGGGGAGGTTCTGTTCCACTTGTGCAATTATTCAAATCTAACGTTCAGTGGGTGTGCGGTCTGCGTACACAATAGTTGTACAACCCCAAAGAGCATACACTCTTTCACACAAACACTTCTATGTGTATAGAAGCAGCTTGTACCTGCACTCAGTGTAACGTGCGAGCAAGCCTTGAATGTTTCTTGGGGGTTGGGAGTCTTAGTTTCACAAAGAAAACCAATGTGAAATTTTATTTTTGGTTACAATTCATTGCATGAATAATAATTACCAAAAAAAAAAAAAGCTAATCTCTCTCCCACCCCAATGGAAGATTAATTTTCTTCCAGTGAAATGGGCCCTTTACCAAACCTGAGGTAAGGTCACCAGTGGCGTAGCGTGGGGGGTGCAGGGGGGGCCGGCCGCACCGGGCGCAACATCTGGGGGTTAGGGTTAGGGGGCGCAAATCCACAGGTTAGGGGGCGCAAATCCACAGGTTAGGGAGCGCAAATCCACAGGTTAGGGGGCGCAAATTACTTGCCTTGCCCTGGGTGCTGACAACCCACGCTACGCCACTGAAGGTCACCACCGCCATGAAATCCTAGGCTGCTATTTATTTGTATGGTTGAAAGTACCAAAGGCAAGTTGCAAAGATAGCATTGGGCTAAAATTACTGCCATGTTTAAGTTTTGGAGTGATGCTCAGCTAAAAAAGAAATGGTTATCCCAAAACTTTGTGTTGCTCCCACAGCCAATGCATCTGCATACACCTGAATAACAAAGCTGAGAAGTTCTACCTGCTTTGCTTCATGACTCGAAAACTGTTTACTTTAGCCAAAGAAGGCTGCATGGAGGAAAATCCTGACAGTTTAATGAATCAAGAGGTGCTCACTTCGGGACAACTTTACCTCATGTTTTTAAAGGTACTACCCTGAGAGTTATTCTCCATTCCCCTATAAATAGCCAGAAACATGCTCTTTAATAGTTGCCAGAAATCTTAGCAACAGCTTTCCAGATTACATCAAGCATCTTGTGGTTCCCACAAACTTCAAGAAGAGTTTGGATTTGATATCCCGCCTTTCACTCCCCTTAAGGAGTCTCAAAGCAGCTAACATTCTCGTTTCCCTTCCTCCCCCACAACAAACACTCTGTGAGGTGAGTGCGGCTGAGAGACTTCAGAGAAGTGGGACTAGCCCAAGGTCACCCAGCAGCTGCATGTGGAGGAGTGGGGAATCGAACCCAGTTCACTAGATTACAAGTCCACCACTCTTAACCACTACACCACACTGGCTCTCTTCATTTATTTTGTGTGTTTTATGTCATTTATTTTGACCAAACTGCGGGAGGCAGTGGAAGACAGGCGTGCCTGGCGTGCTCTGGTCCATGGGGTCACGAAGAGTCGGACACGACTAAACAAACAACAACAATGTCATTTATAGGCTGTCCCATCACTGAAGTCCTCTGGGCAGCTTACGGGGTTTAAACTAACAACATTACAAGCCAATGTGGTGCCCTCAAGATTATGTGGATTACAACTTGCATCAGCGCCGGCCAGCCTGGCCAGTAGCCTGGGGTGATGGAAGATGTAGTCCACAACACCGGAACGGTGCCATGTTGTCAACTCCCGGTATAGCCCATCACATAATTTCAAAGGCCTGGGGGAAAATAAAAAGGGTTTTGCGTGGCATCAGAAAAAGATTGAAGTAAGTGCCAAGCAGGTGTCATTGGGGAGGTCATTCTAATACTAAGGAGCCACTGCTGAAAATAGTAGAATAGGAAATTGCTGTCCCTGGATAAAATAATCCCAAGTAAAAACTGTTCTTATTATATATGGAGTTATTTGTGCCAGGAAGTTTTGTGTTTGGTGGGAGAGCTGAGGTTCTGGTTTTTTGTGACAAAGCTGGAGAAGGAAAATTATTCTCCAGTTGCCCTGTCTCTCACTGTTTTCTCACAGCTATGTAGTATCCCTCTTACAGGTCAGATTTGAGCTCTGATGCAGGAATGCGTATTGCATAGCTGAAAGCACTTCAGTGGAAATGTCAGCAGTATTCCAATGAGCGAGGTTGAGCAGTAACATGGAGCTATGGTTTGGCACCACATGAATAATTTTCTAAGGGCTTTCAAACCTGTGTGCAATACAACTCCAGCTAAACCATAGTTTTCCATTTTTGTAACCCTGGCTTGTTCTTGCCCTGCAAACCGAGATGCCCCCCCCCCCCAGTTCTCCATTGCAAGGACTTCAAGTGACCAGTCATCTTTGCAGGTTCAGTTAAAATGACAAACTTCTGCCGTGAGCCAAGGAGGGGGTTGCAGAACACAAGGTCATTTGAAAGCATGTTCATGTCGCAACAGATTGTGGTTTATAATAATAATAATAATAATAATAATAATAATAATAATAATAATAATAATAATTTATTTGTACCCCGCCCATCTGGCTGGGTTTCCCCAGCCACTCTGGGCGGCTTCCAACAGAGATAAAAAATACACTAAAATGTCACATATTAAAAACTTCCCTGAACAGGGCTGCCTTCAGATGTCTTCTGAATGTCAGGTAGTTGTCCATCGCCTTGACATCCGATGGGAGGGCATTCCACAGGGCGGGCGCCACCACCGAGAAGGCCCTCTGCCTGGTTCCCTGCAACTTGGCCTCTCGCAGTGAGGGAACCGCCAGAAGGCCCTCGGAGCTGGACCTCAGTGTCCGGGCAGAACGATGGGGGAGGAGACGCTCCTTCAGATATACTGGACCGAGGCCATTTAGGGCTTTAAAGGTCAGCACCAACACTTTGAATTGTGCTCGGAAACGTACTGGGAGCCAATGTAGGTCTTTCAAGACCGGTGTTATATGGTCTCGGCGGCCGCTCCCAGTCACCAGTCTAGCTGCCGCATTCTGGATTAGTTGTAGTTTCCGGGTCACCTTCAAAGGTAGCCCCACGTAGAGCGCATTGCAGTAGTCCAATTTGGTTGATAACTGCCTCTCAACCTAGCCAGTGAGGCTAAATTGCTGTCGGCTGCAGCTTTGATTGATTTCCCTGCTTATTAAGCTGGGTATCTCTACTCACCTCTGGTGGCTGTATATTTGGCCAGAGCATTGAAATCTGTACTGTTAGTTGATTGTGTGTGACACATTTTGCACTGTTGAAGTTCCAAAGCAGATGTACATAATAGGATGTGTTATGTTGTGATGTAATAGGTTGTGATGAATCAGGAGGCAATTTGAGAGAGGCCGGGTTCCAATGGCAACTTTCCCCTCTGCTCTTGTGTTGGGACAGGAACGTTCCTTGCCACCCATATACTAGTTTGTCACGTGGCCAGTTTGTATAGAAGTGCGTTGTGTTAGTTCTTGAAGTCTTTTTTCTTGTTTGTTCCTCTTATCCTATATCGTAGGAGAAGATGGAAACTTGGTTGCAGTCTGTGAAAATAGCCTTGGACAAGAAAGCTCAGAAGTCAGCTATGACAATTAATGCAGAAAACATGATGAAGATTCTTGGCATGGGGACAGATATTACAAGGATGCTTGAGTATCTCCTTGCTACTGGCAACCTGCGCTCTAAGACAGGTAAAAATGTCGAAGACCTGCAGCACAATTTTGCAGCTGGAGTCTGAAGCACGTGGATGGCGCCAGCTCGTGAAAGGCTGCTGTAGACATTTTGGGCATATCACAAGCGAGGGGCTTGCTTGCATGTGAGAATTTGCAAACGCACAACAAAGTGGATGCAGTGATTCTAGGATGCAGAGATCAGGTTCCGTGGAGCCTTGCCTTTTCGGGTGGGGGTTTAACCCAACACTTTCTTTTCTTTACGTTTGTAAAACTGCTACAAGGCATGTTGAAAACTCAGCACCCAAGGAACACATTTCCAGAGGTTGGGGTTGTGCAACTTCCACAGCTCTCCCATCCACCCTCCCATTAGCAGCCAAGGCAGAATAGGTTATACAGAGTAAGAGTCATTAATGCTGAACAACATACGTCATGTAGACAGGGCAGGAAACTGTTTCTTCCTTGTCACATAACTTGGGATTATTTGGGTGCAGAATTTTAGCTTAGTAGAGCATGTACACACTAAATCCTAATTGTAGGATTAGAATGCTCTCTCGTTCTAAAGATGGATCATTTGCATCCCAAACTACATTCCCACCACCAATTAACTCCCCTTTAGATTGCAATCCAGCCTGTTGGATGCTGCAACCAAAAATCAGGAAAGGTGATGCACACCATATCGTTCCAGGGACCACAGCATAAGCAAGCAAAGGAAGGCGCAGATTACAAGGGAACGTATTGAGGGTGATTGGCCTGTCTGTTGGTAATCATTATGCCTTACATTCCTAGAGTGATTCCTTGCTGCAGGCACAGGAGCTGTTACTTGGCCTACACCCCTCTTGAATCCTGACTGCTTGTGTTTACCTTCCCTATTTAAAAAAAACCAGAAGTCCTAATGGATACTTACTCTGTTTTCTGCGATGTTCAGATGTTGACGTAGTTGAATATTTGATGTATTGTGCACCACGCAACTCAGTGCATGTGGTGGTGGTATTAAAACGGCTACTGCTACCAAGCAACTGTTCTTGCAAAATAATTCTTGGATCAAAGCTGATTTTCCCTGCTTCCCATTTCTCTCTCTCTCTACAAGGTCTGGGCATGCTGCAAAACTCCGGTCTCTGTGTGGTAGCAGACAAGCTGAACTTCATCCGCTACCTCTCCCATTTCCGCTGTGTGCACAGAGGGGCTGATTTTCTCAAGATGAGAACCACCACAGTGCGCAAGCTGCTGCCGGAGTCCTGGGGTTTCCTTTGTCCTGTCCACACGCCCGATGGAGAACCGTGTGGTCTGATGAATCACATGACAGCTCCATGTGAAATAGTAACACAGCCATCGTATACATTCTCCCTGCCGTCCTTGCTTTGCTCTTTGGGTAAGAATGGATCTATTTGATCTATAAGAAATGCTTTCAGGGGAAAAGGAAGTCTCAGATCGGTAGGGTTGGCCGTTCACTGAGCTGTAAGTAATATGCCCACAGAGATAATTGCAAAGTTGTTGTTTAGTCGTGTCCGACTCTTCGTGACCCCATGGACCAGAGCACGCCAGGCACTCCTGTCTTCCACTGCCTCCCGCAGTTTGATCAAACTCATGCTGGTAGCTTCGAGTACACTATCCAACCATCTCGTCCTCTGTCGTCCCCTTCTTGTGCCCTCCATCTTTCCCAACATCAGGGTCTTTTCTAGGGAGTCTTCTCTTCTCATGAGGAGGCCAAAGTATTGGAGCCTCAGCTTCACGATCTGTCCTTCCAGTGAGCACTCAGGGCTGATTTCCTTAAGAATGGATAGGTTTGATCTTGCAGTCCATGGGACTCTCAAGAGTCTCCTCCAGCACCATAATTCAAAAGATTGCAAAGTAGTGGGTTTCAAATTGGGTTCTGGGGAATCCTGGGATTCCTTGGGAAACATATCTGGGTATGTCAGTGAGAAGATCATTTATGGCACACACACTTCCTTGAACAGCGCTTTTCTAGACTCCTAGACTTCCCTCGCAGGTTGCAGCCACAAGAGTGTCTGGAGTACACCCTCAAGTTGTGCTGGGCAGTGGTGAGGCCCAACAGGCCCAGCCAGTGCCCACTGAGTACTAAGCATGTGCAGTAGCCCCAGAGCCAGCCCCAGAAGTATCTGTAGTGCATAGGAGGTCTTTTTGGCAGAATGCAGAAGACCCTTAGCAGACAAGCGCATGTGAAGATAGTTGTCAGAAAATTGAAATCATGGAAGCTGAGGGCTGCAGCTCATTGGTAAGCTGCGTGCTTAGCAAGCAGGTGACCCAGTGCTCAATCCCAGGCATTTTCAGTTAAGAGGATCAGACTGCAGGTGCTGGAAAGACTTCTGCATCAGATCTTGAATAGCTGCTGCCAGGGAGACCATACTAAGCTAGATGTACCACAGTGGACTGAGTCAGTACAAGGCAAGATCACAACTTGAACCACTGTGGTGTGGTGTAGTGGTTAAGAGCGGTAGTCTCGTATTCTGGTGAACTGGGTTCGCGTCTCCGCTCCTCCACCTGCAGCTGCTGGGTGACCTTGGGCCAGTCACACTTCTCTGAAGTCTCCCAGCCCCACTCACCTCACAGAGTGTTTGTTGTGAAGGAGGAAGAGAAAGGAGAATGTTAGCCGCTTTGAGACTCCTTAGGGTAGTGATAAAGTGGGATATCAAATCCAAACTCTTCTTCTTGCTGGCCACAGGGTATGATCAGACCTGGCCTTTCCCCCCTTGAAATACTATACCTGATTAGTCATTTTCAACAATAAGCTCTTGGGCTGCATTACTGGTATATATTTCTGCAGCATAGTTTTAGAATGCAAATAAAGACAGTCTCGCTTCCTGTGTTCTTGGCTGAACCAGGGACCTGAAGCCATCACTTCCCTGCTTCAAATAAAACACTGTTTAGTCAATGCCCCTCCCTGTTTTCAAAATGAGCCACAAATCCTTCCTAGCATGTCAGTTAACAAAACAAAACCTAGCGAAATTACAGGTGTGTACATTTCAAACCACCTAGAGAGGCTCGTCAGTTGCAATGAAGCTTTGCTGCAAATTTTTTGTAGCCGCTAGTAAAATGTTACACCTGTTCACCTTCTGAAGGCTGCTTGCAGTCGGCGGCGTTGATGCATCACATATTGCTGTGCAACTTTCTGTAGGTGTCACTCCAGTTGATGCTGTGCCAAGCCAGCCCTACTCTGAATGTTACCCAGTTTCACTAGACGGCTCCCCAGTAGGCTGGATAGAGAAGGATCAGGCTTCTGGTCTTGTGGAGACACTCAGGCACTTCAAGGTTAGTTTTGTTTGTGCTGCAATGTACACCTCTACTGTATTTGAAAGTCTGCAGGCACTTGGACATCTTGCAGCATTTTGATGATCCAGCTGCCTGTAGCTATGTTTATCCTACAGAATTAAAAGGGTGAAGAGATAAAGATGAATTATCATTGTATAAATACCTGGCCCCACCCTTGCTGACAGTGGGAGGAGTTGCTCCATTTGAATATTTTGTTTTTCACTTTGCCTCTGTGGATCGGGAGAGACATTTCTGCATCGCTCTCTTGCTTTAGTTGAAGGATGTAAAATGGATGCTTCTTTGATTTATGCCACTAGGCAATGCAAGAAAAGAAGATTCCCGTTTGGACAGAGGTGGTCCTTATCCCAAAGACAGGAAAGCCCAGCCTTTACCCAGGACTCTTCATTTTCACCACCCCTTGTAGGATGATGCGTCCCGTGCAAAATTTGGCCCTGGGAAAAGAAGAGTTAATTGGCACAATGGAGCAGGTACATGTTGATTATGCAGCAGTGATCTTGTATTTGAACAATAGTATGCAGGTGGCGCTGTGGGTTAAGCCACAGAGCCTAGGGCTTGCCGATCAGAAGGTCGGCGGTTCGAATCCCCGCGACGGGGTGAGCTCCCGTTGCTCAGTCCCTGCTCCTGCCAACCTAGCAGTCCGAAAGCACGTCAAAGTACAAGTAGATACAGTGGTGCCTCGCAAGACGAAAAGAATCCGTTCCGCGATTCTCTTCGTCTAGCGGTTTTTTCGTCTTGCGAAGCAAGCCCATTGACAGCTTAGCGGATTAGCGCTACAGCGGTCTAGCAGCTTCTAGCGATCAGCTGTTAAGCGGCTTATCAGCGGATCAGCTGTTAAGCAGCTTAGGAAAAGGGGGGGAAAGTGAAAAAAACCCGCGGGGACTCGCAAGATTTTTTTTGTCTTGCGAAGCAACCCCATAGGGAAATTCGTTTTGCGAAGCGCCTCCAAAACGGAAAAAGCTTTTGTCTAGCGGGTTTTCCGTCTTGCGAGGCGTTCATCTTGCGGGGCACCACTGTAAATAGGTACCACTCCGGTGGGAAGGTAAACGGTGTTTCCGTGTGCTGCTCTGGTTTGCCAGAAGCAGCTTAGCCATGCTGGCCACATGACCAGGAAGCTGTACGCCGGCTCCCTCGGCCAGTAAAGTGAGATGAGCGTCGCAACCCCAGAGTCGGCCATGACTGGACCTAATGGTCAGGGGTCCCTTTACCTTTACCCTAACTGGGTGGTAGAATCCCTTCTGCTGCTGTTACTGTGAGTAGAATTGGAAGGGAAATGGGAGGTCATTGGATTCCTATCGGGGAAGGGCAGTAGCTCAGAGGTAAACATGGCCTTTGCATGCAGAAGGTCCCAGATCTTCCTATGCCTATGTTTCTATAGTTTTGCACTTTTCTCTGCAATTTTGGATTGTGCAGCTACTTAAAAATATTAACAAGTCGTCGATACGAAGAGCCATTGCTAACCAGTTAGTCCAGTGGGTATTGCCTATGCATCTGTGACCATTTACTGTGCATCTTTCTCTTTCTAATTCTGCAACCACAATTGTCGGCGTCGTTGGTGTTGCTGAGCATGTTTTAATGCCACTATTGTATGTGACAAGTCACCTTATCTCATAAAATGCTCTTTCCAGCAGGAACAGGTTTTAAGGAGATGAGCTACCTTTACCACGACTGTTAAAATCTGGTGCAGATCGTGCCAAAGGCACTCTTTTGATTGTGTGTGTTGACTTAATAATACGGCATGGAAGAATCGTGGCTTCCGTTGGTGTAGAAGTCTTTTCCAAGAGCTTTGCTTGTGTTTAATGTGCTTGGTGACCACTCACAGAAGTTGAAAATAGATCAGCTTGCTTGCTTGCTCTGTTCTTCCAAAGAGAGCTTCTGCAAAGGGTTTAAACTGGCTTTTCCTTACCCCAGGTCTTCATGAACATTGCTGTGTCTGAGGATGAAATTCAACCAGGACTCACCACACACCAGGAGCTATTTCCCCACAGCATATTAAGCGTGGTGGCCAGTTTCATTCCCTTCTCGGATCACAACCAGAGTCCAAGAAATATGTACCAGTGTCAGATGGGCAAGTAATCCTTAGTTGTTGTTTTTACCCTGGCATTGGACAGCTCTAGTTGCATTTTTCCGACCCACCCTTTTCTTCTGATGTAAATCATGTTAACTGATTTTTAATCGTGTACAGTAGTACCTTGGTTTTCGAACATCTCGG
The DNA here is from genome assembly GCF_964106915.1 of Podarcis gaigeae. Lineage (NCBI taxonomy): Eukaryota > Metazoa > Chordata > Lepidosauria > Squamata > Lacertidae > Podarcis > Podarcis gaigeae. Next base: position 104,360,452 of record NC_139680.1, on the reverse strand, counting down.
AAGTCATACGTTTCAGTTTTCGGAAGCCAGATGTGCCATGTGGCTTCCGTATTGAGTTTTCCGGACATGAATGCTTCCAGAAATGCATGCTTCGGTTTTCCAGATGTTTTGGAAGTCAAATGGTCTTCCGGAACAGATTACGTTTGAAAACCAAGGTACCACTGTATTATATAATAACTCCTATAATAACTCCTATAAAACAAATAATATAATAACTCCTATAAAACAAAATAACAAAAATGTTCATTGGAATCTCATTCTCCAAGTATGGATTCTTATATAGCCAATTGGCTCCCATCCACACATCAAACTATCAGTTGAGGGAATGCCAAAATTTGCAAAAAACAACAACCCAAAAACCATAGTTTTTTCAGGGGGGCGAGTTGGGTGGGACACCAAAACAGTGTAGTGAGAACAATGTGGTCATGGGGCACACAACACTGATAGTTAATGAGGGGCAGCTAAAGAACCAGGTTGTGGGGGGAATTAAACAGATTATACTGGGGGGGGGGGCAGGTTTGCTGTGCATGTTGGGGCTGATGGGAATTGTTGAAAGACAACAGAAAAAAAGGAGGGGGCTCTCCAGAACTAAACACTTTTAAGTGGAACAGAAGATGGAGACTTGAGGATGCTGGAAACTTTAGATTGCACATAGAGCAGCCCCACATAAGGATTTGAAAGGGAAACAAATGGAAGTGAATGCCTTAAGTGCTGTATTATTTTTATACTTAGGAAATACAGGGAGACGCCTTACAGGAGGTCAGGCTAGTTCGTCATCTAGCCCAGTATTGTCTGCTCTGATTGGCAGTGGCTCTCCAGGGTCTCGGGCACAAGTAATTCCCATCTCCTGCCAGGGAACCGGCCTGTGACCTGCATGCGAAACCTGCCTTCTTCCTTTGAGCTCTGGTCTTTCCCTATGGAAGACATGAAAGACTTTGAGTTTATTTCATCTGATGTCTACTGTGTCTGTGTATTTTGTCCTTCCAGGCAAGCAGACGATGGGTTTCCCACTTCTGACCTTCCCATACCGCTCAGACGATAAGCTCTACCGACTTCAGACTCCTCAAAGCCCACTGGTGCGGCCGGCTATGTATGACCATTACGACATGGACTCCTACCCAGTCGGTACAAATGCAGTTGTTGCCGTGATCTCCTATACTGGCTACGACATGGAAGATGCAATGGTGAGTCCTTGGTTTTAAAAAAGCAAAAAGGAAATTTACGTTCAAATTAACGCTGTTCTCCCTTCCTAATCCCGTCACCTTAGGGTGAAAATGAAGGGAAATGTGGAGTCTGTAACCTGAAGCATCTGTAACCCGAGGTACCACTGTACCAGGAGTTGAGGGAGGGGAGCCCACCCTGACCCATAATTTGGAGGGAAGCTTCTCTGGCTATTTTAACAATTTGAATCCACCTTTAGATTTTAACCTTAGCTGGATCTTAGAATTGAAAGGGACTCAGGTATATGCAGCCTAATCTCCCACCCCAAACTCATAACATCATCATTATTATTACATAGCTTGAACTGATTTCTAGTTTGCCTTTTAGAGTGTGTAACCCCCCCCCCCCCCGGGCTAATTACAAACCAATAGGGTGTTAAAATTCAAACATTAAAATGACGGTTAAAAACAAAGAATGACATTGAAATAGCAGTAGTAGATCGAATAGTTCCTAAATAAGATCGCTAAGAGCATCTGAATTTGGGGATAAAAGGATCTTCAAGTTTCCTTAAAGGCCAGGTTTTTGTTTGACATTGATTTGTGTGGGGGTTTTATTTCATGTTATTTTTAGATCTTGAACAAGGCTTCATGGGAGAGAGGCTTTGGACATGGAAGTATCTACAAAACACAACGTATTGACCTTGCGGAAAAAGTCAAGAAGGGAGAGGATAATCTGGTATTTGGGATTGGTCAGGATAAGCTGGCAACTTTGCAGAATCTGGACCCTGACGGCTTGCCCCACATCGGAGCCAGACTTCAATACGGGGACCCTTTCTATAGCTACGTGAATCTCAACACAGGGGAAAGCTTTGTGACCTACCACAAGTAAGTTCAAAATGCTATTTAGCTACAGTTTTCAACAAGACGATGTGGATTGTGTGTGTGTGTGTGTGTGTGTGTGTGTGAAGTGCCTATTTAAACGCTAGTGAACCTGTGACTAGGTGTTGCTGGTCTACAAATCCCATCCCATTGGCCCTGCTGACAAATTCATGGAGCATAAGGCTACTAGCCACAATGGCTAGGTTCTCCTTTCACTGTCAGAGACGGTGTGCTTCTGAGTACCAGTTCCTGGGGTTCCCAAGTGGGGAGACTCCTGTCGTACTTAAGTCCTGCTTCCAGGCTTCCCCTGGGCATCTTGTGGGCCAGTGTAAGAACAGGTTGCTGTACTAGATGGGCCATTGGCCTGATCCAGCGAGGTTTTATTTTTTATATTCTTAGGCTGGCTGGGGTTGATGTAAGTTGGAGCCAAGCAACATCTAGAGGGCCATAGGTTCCACACCCTGCTTTATAGGTTCTCTGTTGAACTCCCTGGGAACCTTCCCACTCCAAAATACTGCTCTGGAAAATGCTTTGGATGGGGGCAGTTCTGTTGCAGTGCATTTGGGCAGCTATGCTCACAGGATAGCCTTGGGTGAGTCACAGGGTCACTCGTACCCACAAAACCTGGCCAAACCCATTCGTGGAAATTAATGGATGAAAAAAATGTAATGCTCTTTACAATATTGTGAAGCCTTTTGCAAGCCTTCTCTGGCTTTCCTTTTAAGATTGCAGCAAAAGGGCCACCTGCCTGCCAAATTTGGCCCATGAGACAGGTCCTGATAAGGTTCTCCACCTGTCCTTCCCCTCTCCTGATTGCGATGATGGTTATTAATAGTTGCAGTTAGGCAGCAATCCTTGGGACTATTTGCTCTGGGTGTTAAGGTTTGGGTTGAGAGCATTTGCTTCCTTGCTTTCTTTATTTGCAGGATCTTTCATTTGTTTCCACCTTCATTTTATTCTGTATTTGTATTGGGTGAATACTTCACACGTTCCCTTCCCCCATCACCACCAAATAAATTGGAATCAGCTTTCCTGCAGAATCTGTTGGCGATTCAAACCTTTCTTTCCTTTTTCTCCAGGAACAAGGAAATCTGTATTGTGGATAACATCAAAGTATGCAGCAACGACACAGGAACTGGGAAATTCAGGTGTGTGTGCATCACCCTGAGGGTCCCCCGGAACCCAACGATCGGGGACAAATTTGCCAGCCGGCACGGACAGAAAGGCATCTTGAGCAGACTGTGGCCGGCTGAGGACATGCCCTTCACCGAAAGTGGAATGGTGCCGGATATCCTCTTCAACCCTCACGGCTTCCCGTCCCGAATGACCATTGGCATGTTAATTGAGAGCATGGCGGGCAAATCTGCCGCTCTGCACGGGCTGTGTCACAATGCCACACCCTTCACGTTTTCCGAGGACAACTCTGCTCTGGAATACTTTGGCAAGATGCTGAAGGCCGCCGGCTACAACTTCTACGGGACGGAGCGAATGTACAGCGGCGTCTCGGGAGTGGAGCTCGAAGCGGACATCTTCATCGGCGTGGTGTACTACCAGCGCCTCAGGCACATGGTCTCTGACAAGTTCCAGGTGAGGACTACTGGGGCCAGAGATAAAGTCACCAACCAGCCCATCGGAGGGCGGAACGTTCAGGGCGGCATCCGTTTTGGAGAGATGGAACGGGACGCTCTGCTGGCTCACGGGGCCTCCTTCTTGCTGCACGACCGCCTTTTCCACTGCTCCGATCGCTCGGTGACCCAGGTGTGCATTGAGTGCGGGAGCCTGCTTTCTCCCCTCTTGAAGCCTCCGCCCGACTGGTCCACCACACGCATCAGGCAACACGTCTGCACCACTTGCGGCCGGAGCGACACCATTGAAACGATTGCCGTCCCGTATGTCTTCCGCGTCTTCGTAGCGGAATTGGCTTCCATTAATGTAAAAGTGAAACTCAATGTGAGTTAGGGCGGTGTGAACTGTCCAGACCTTAACGCTGGGAGAGAATTGAAAGGACGTTTTTCCTGGACGTGGAACCATCTTTAAAAGGGCTTCTAAGTTATTACAAGCTGTCAGATTAGTCTCCTATATATTTAAAAGTGAGGTGGAACTCTGCTTAATGCTTATTTACAAAGAAATCCCAGAGCAAACGAGATAATTAATAAACTAACTAGAATAATTTTGGGGTCTTTCAGTAAATTATTGAAAGCTGGCTTTTTTAAGAAGACATGTGTGCTCTGCAGTTAGGACAGGTGAGGAACGTATGGGCCCTTCTACATTGCTGGACTACAACTCCCATCATTCCCTGATCATTGGCCATGTTGGCTGAGACCGATGAGACTTGATAGCCCAACAACATCTGCAGGTCCCACATTTCCAGTTTCCTCCCAGAGGTCCAGATAACTTATTTTTTCGTGCTGTGGATTTTCAATTGTGATGACAAATGCTGACAACAGAGATACCAAAGAGGCTTAGAAATTTTAAAAGCTGACCAGACAACCGGAAATATTTGCAGTAGAAAAAGAGACATGTGCCTTTACACCTCCATATACTGTCCCAATATTAGAAACTTGCTTACATTACTTGAATGGAAAATGGCTGCAAAAGTCCTCGGACAGCCCTGAAGCTGTCACTAAAATTGCCATAAAAACAAAAGTTGCAGATTTGAAAAGGAAGGAAAGTTATAGTGGACAGAAACAGACTTCTTGCTGATGTTTTCATCCCATGATGGGTACCAACAAAAAGTTATTATGATGCTTTCTCCTTGCATTCTGAAGGGCTATTTGCTCCATTGTTACATCGGGGACGCAGGTGGCGCTGTGGGTTAAAGCCTCAGCGCCTAGGACTTGCCGATCGAAAGGTCGGCGGTTTGAATCCCTGCGGCGGGGTGCGCTCCCGTCGTTCGGTCCCAGCGCCTGCCAACCTAGCAGTTCGAAAGCACCTCCGGGTGCAAGTAGATAAATAGGGACCGCTTACCAGCGGGAAGGTAAACGGCGTTTCCGTGTGCGGCTCTGGCTCGCCAGATGCAGCTTTGTCACGCTGGCCACGTGACCTGGAAGTGTCTCCGGACAGCGCTGGCCCCCGGCCTCTTGAGTGAGATGGGCGCACAACCCCAGAGTCTGTCAAGACTGGCCCGTACGGGCAGGGGTACCTTTACCTTTACCTTTTACTTTACACCACCATGCCATTTCTGAGTTGCATACTAGTGTCCAGAAGGACAGATCCACATCCCTATTCTCTCAGATCCCAAACGCTCTGGAACTCCAACGTTTTGGCCCCTGAATGCTGCAAACCTGGAAGTGATTGTTCCGGTTTGCGAACATTCTTTTGGAACCCGAATGTCCCACGGGGCTTCCGCGGCTTCCGATTAGCTGCAAAAGCTTCCTGCAGCCAATCAGAAGCTGCACTTTGGTTTCCGAACGTTTTGGAAGTCGAACGGACTTCTGGAATAGATTCCATTCGACTTCCAAGGTATGACACTATTTATTTCCTCAAAGTAGGTATCGGTTCAAGGATGTTGCTGTTTGTTGTTGTTGCTGTTCCATTTTCACCTGAGGCTGCTCACAACATTTCCATTAAAAGATGTTTTACAATTGGTATTGCTTTTGTCTTTTAAACAACCTTTTCAGTTTAATAGGATCCAACTCATATATTACTTACTGCTTTAAAAAAAATGGTTTATGAAATGTTGCCATGTTTTGACCATGGATCCATTGTTTGCATTCTGTGAAAAAACTACTTTTTTAAAAAATTAAAAAGAATCTTATGCAAATACTGCTCCTGAGTTTTCCCCTCTGTTGATATTTTAGTTTTGTTATGATTCATAGGAAAGTAAACCTGATCTTGAACCTAAACTATTGACAGTCCTTATTGATATTCATTATATTTCACACACATAGTACAGTGCTCAGGAACACTGTATTTAGATGCAAAAAGCAGAAATCCATTGATGGGTTTCAAATGTTCTGTTGGCAGGCTAATAATGGCCAATTCATATTACAGTGGTACCTCAGGTTACATACACTTCAGGTTACATAGGCTTCAGGTTACAGACTCCGCTAACCCAGAAATAATACCTCGGGTTAAGAACTTTGCTTCAGGATGAGAACAGAAATCACGTGGCAGCAGCAGGAGGCCCCATTAGCTAAAGTGGTGCTTCAGGTTAAGAACAGTTTCAGGTTAAGAACGGACCTCTGGAATGAATTAAGTACGTAACCAGAGGTACCACTGTACATATGACAGTTCACAGGGGTTGGGGTCAAAACATGGAAGGATCCTGAACAATCTGAATTTTTGATACGCTCCAAAATTTGGCCAAAGTAGAATGTTCTGTTACTGAACCAATCTATCTGCTTTGGCCATTTGGAGAAGAATTAAAATTGGGGTAGCCTTGCAAGCAGATTTGGGGGCTGGGGCTAAGTTCCTGGGTTGAAATGAGAGCTAGCAAATTCAGGGCTTAAAAACTTTTACTCCCCGTGTATCTCACTTTCATTTCTGAAATAAAGCAGAGACACTATTCTGCACCCAGGAAGAAGCAAATGCCTCTTCTGCCAGACACCATCCATGCAGCATGGTCCCTTAACTCATCAAACGACAGAGGAGAGCCCCAAGATTCCTTTCGCCTCTGAAGACCAAGCCATGACTGCCTGGTAAAATACTGAAATGGATGCAGCTCTCTCCCTAATAGGAAATCAGGGTGGGGAGTTGCTTGCTTCAGTCTTGTAGACTGGATAAGCACAATCGAGACTCACTCACACTGGTTTTTTTCCTTTCCTTCCTGTTCCTGAACCTTTGCATATTGTCTCTAGATACATGCTTCCTTCTTCTAAATTGCTAATATTCCATCAGTAGGAAAACCCAGCTATGCAGCCATTAATGTCTTCAATATGATGATACAGGCACATCTTTCAATCTTTCTCTTAAGGAATGGATCAGCAAGAACTGACAACTTCATTGTTTCAACTGCACTTTTTTTAAAAAAAGTTTCCCAGCATTCTTTCACAATTATGGCCAAGACAAACAACTCAAGATGGTGCTTTGCAGCTAGGAACAGACAGGAATCTTGGCGCAATCTCTATCACTGAGGTCTTCAGCAGACTCACTGTTAGTTGTCCCTCATTGCTCAAATCCACCAGCTGCTATACGTTCAACATTGTGGGCCCAATCCTCTGGAACTCTTTCAGGTGATATTCTGCTGTATTGAATTTCCAGTGTCCGCAAGCCTAGGGAGCCTGGCAGAAACTCCTGTGGGCTCCCAAGGCTTGCGGATAGCTTCCTGGAGAGCAAGAGGGGTCGGTGCGCACTGACCGCTCTCGCTCTCCAGGCTTCAGCAAAAGCCTGCATTCGCCCCATAGGACGCACACACATTTCCCCTTCATTTTTGGAGGGGGAAAAGTGCGTCCTATAGGGCAAAAAATAGGTACTTTTCCCATAAAGACAAGACAAGTCCCACACTCGGGGAAACAGTGTTTTAAGAGTGAGGACAAAATTTGCCCTCTAACCATGACACTGGGTAGCTGGAGTCATACTGGCAAGGATCCTGCAGGTCGATAACATGCCTGTCTATGGATAAGAGAGATGCACAGCTCTGCTTGCATGCCCATGCCCAAGTCCCAAAACCGCTGCCTCTTTGCACCCATCCTAATGGTGGGAATTTTACAAGTAGCTATTTCCTAACACAGCCTCAGCCGCAGGTGCACTTCCATGAATCGCCTTTTGTGCTCTTGGTTAAACTGCAGCGCGTCCGTTACTCAGGTGCATCCTTTGTTTAGCTCACTGCCATCTGGAGGCCAGCTTTGTGGCTTAGAGATGTCAGTCAGCGATTGCCTTGAGCAGAAAGTTGAGGGGCTCTTACCTTTCTGCACTCCCTTTCCATTTTGGGTTTAAGCTGCTTAAGACCTATCTAAAAAACAGGCCCCTGCTATATAGCGCGTGCCAACAAGTGAGACCCAAAGTAGGTATCATTGATTGGATTCTCTTTTTTCTGGCTACAGGAAAATGCTTTCGCTTAAAATAATAACAACTGCACAACTGCAATTGTATTATTGAAAACGCATGGGTGATTGGTGAAGCTTCAAACGTCAGAAAGGCAAGGTGGGTATTTCAGTGTCCTTGCCTCTTCCCAGACTAGCAAAAGGACAATGCATTATATGAAATAATATACAAATTTGCTTTGTTTTCATAATTATGCAAACTGCAGAATTCCACATTTCTGGGTGCAATCTTTGGATTGCTTGTGTGCAGAAGCTTTTTTTTTTGGTTCTTTCACGTTATTGTGATTTTAAATAAAGGACTGGCAGCCTTCAAAGCACACTTTAGTAAAGGACACATTTAATTATAATTTGCAGAACTAATTCAATGCAATAGCCTCTTGTCCTCAAGATCTATGACCATGCAAACCCAAAAAAGCTGTACGCGCACACACAGCTCTTTTAAATTCGCAAATCCATCAGGCTTGGTAAGTATTGCTTCTTTCTGGTGTGGAAGTAAGACAATAGGGCTTTCTAGTCACGATGGGTTGTTCTCCCAAGGTTTGGGTCTTCGGGCCATTTGAGATGGTGTAGGACTCCCATTTGTTGGGGTGATATTTAGCTTCTGCAACCCGGGAATGTCTTGCCCAGCCTGGACCAGGCGGAAGATCTCAGAGAAAGACACAGAAGTATCTGGACTCTGAGGCTGGTCAGCTGGGCGCTCTTGAAGGTCTTCCTTCCTATCCTCCACAGTACTGGGAAGTGAGCTTGCTGTCCCTGCTGCTGTGGATTCCATGGTTTGGTGGATGGATACCTGATGCCCAGCTGCAAGAACCAGCTGTCTAATGTTCAACGTTCACTTTGGTATCAGAGAAAAGGAAGCACACCTGAAAAGAGACATTTTCTAAATTAAAGAGAGGGCAATTCAAGCTCCAGGTCAGGTTCCTTTCCAATTCTTATAAGCGACTAAATTAGGCTTCCCCGTGAGTAACTGTGGTCCACAATGTCTGGACCACAACGTCTGGACCTTGTCTCAATTCATAATCTTTATTTTATTTTAAAATATTAACATCATTTTTGTTTGCTTGCTACCACTTCGTTAGCTGCCTGAGGTGCATAAATAGATGTTAAAAGTGTGGAATATTTTATCTATATTTTCTTTTAGAAATGAAATATGAATTTTCTTTTTTAAATAAATAAGGAAACTCTTATCTGCTTATTTAAATAAATACAGGCCTTCTTGGTAGCTTGGTCTTTGGAAATCCCTCCCTAGAGAAGCTATTCTGGCTCCTTTCTTGTTGTCCTTCCACCTATAGGTGGAACTGACTACGTTTAATTAAAGTACTGGTGCTGTGCTGTGCATTATTTTATTTTATTTTATTATATATGCACGCACACACACACACACACACACACACACACACACACAGTTTTAATTCTATTTATGCTTAATTGGTTTTTAATTGCTCTTTCTATGCTTTTGCCAGTAACAGGCACCTGGTTTCCTGTACCCTCCAAGCGGTCTCCAGCCACAGCCCCCAGTCTGGGTGGCACCCCCCTTTTTCATGCATTTCAGCAGACGGCTCGAAAGCTAAAAAGGGCTTTTCAACCCCTCTGTTCCCCTCAGCTGCAGAAAACCTGGAAGGGGGCTTACCATTGGAGACCGAACAAGGGCAGGAAAGGACGGGCGTGGGCAAGTGGGAGTAGTTACACGTACTTCAAAGCTCGGGTATCAAGGGGATAAACTAAAAGCGAATTGTACTTTTATGTTGTGGGCAATGCCCTGTGATCTTCGGGTGGAGGGCGGGACACAAATTTAATAAATTACGCAGCGATATACTGTAGTGAAATTTGGGTGAGGAAATGAACCTTTTCACGATTCCTGCTAAATCTCTTTATTTAGAAAGAGCAGCTCCCATCAGCTCCCTATGGCTTGACAAACTACAGCCTCTTTCTCTTTTTTGGGTGGGTGGGTTAACCCCCAGAGGGCTCAGCCCCGACCCTCTCTCCCCGTTTACACGGAGGTAAGCGCCCCACCGGTCCCAACCGGCCTACTCTGCAGGGAGGGAGCGCCCACGTGCCAGCCCCTTACACAAGCCCGCTGCCTCCCCCCCATCGCCGAGGGTTGCCGAGAGGCGGAGCCCCCCCCTAAGAGCCCCCCTCGCCTTACCCTTTGCAAGCCGAATCCCCGCAGCCGGGCTGCTCCACTCCCGGCGGACGTCATGGAAAGCACCACCAGGGCAGCGAAGGGGAGGCCGGGCCGTACCAAGAGCGATCTATCGCCGGGGGAGGAGGCCTAGGAGAAAAACAGGGCTGTTGCGCCTAACTCACTTCTTTCCCTCCCCAGTTAACAGTCCATGAATCCCGCACAAGCGAAATTTAGGTCGGCCAGCCGAGCTTTTCATCGGGGAAGGGGTTGAATCTGCATATGCAGCACCTGCAGAATGTATAAACAAACACACAAGTAAAAAGGGGGGGTTATGTGCAGAGTAGACCCATTGAAAGCAATGTGCCCAATTTAGGCCTGGCTGCTGATTTCAGTGGGTCTACTTTGGGTACTCATAACCCCATACCTTCCAACATTTCTCTGATGAAAATAAAAAGGTAAAGGGACCCCTGACCATTAGGTCCAGTCATGACCGACTCTGGGGTTGCGGTGCTCATCTCGCTTTATTGGCCAAGGGCGCCGGCGTACAGCTTCTGAGTCATGTGACCAGCATGACTAAGCCGCTTCTGGCAAACCAGAGCAGCGCACGAAACACCATTTACCTTCCCGCTGGAGCGGTACCTATTTATCTACTTGCACTTTGACATGCTTTTGAACTGCTAGGTTGGCAGGAGCTGGGACCAAGCAACAGGAGCTCACCCCGTCGTAGGGATTCGAACCCCCCACCTTCTGATCGGCAAGCCCTAGGTTCTGTGGTTTAACCCACAGTGCCACCCGCATCCCTCCTGATGAAAATAGGGATGTCCTATTCCATCATCATAATGGTTTTATTCTTTATACCCCACCCATTAAACATTTTAAAAAAACCTTCCCTATATAGAGCTGCCTTCAGATGTCTTCTAAAGGTTGTACAGTCACTTATCTCCTTGGCTCGGGGGTCGCCTACCCTCCCCATACCCTCCCACATTTTTACGATGAACGTCCTAATGCATGGGTAGCCAAACTAAGGCCCGGAGGCCGGATCTGGCCCAATGGCCTTCTAAATCCGACCCATGGACGGTCAGGGAATCAGCGTATTTTTACATGAGTAAAATGTGTGCTTTTATTTAAAATGCATCCCCCCCCAAATAAATGCACCCCCCCCCCAGAACATTGGAGGCTAGACACCACACCCCCTCTACAGTATTTATAGGAACTCAAACATTGAGATCCCGCTCTGTTCCAGTAACAAGAAGCCGAAAGCACCAGCCTGAAGATGACGAGTGAGACCTCGTCGAAACGTCGCCTAGACACCCCAACTTTTACACGGGAAGACACCCGAGGACACCAAAACCTGCATATATATATATATATATATATAGTCGGCCCTGCACTAGGTCTGAGGGACAGTGGACCAGCCCCCTGCTGAAAAAGTTTGCTGACCCCTATAACGTTTCAGTATAAAATCAGAAACTGGAGCGGCTTCTGTAAATCCGGGGTTGTCCCTGGAAAATAGGGACACTTGGAGGGTCTGATAGCACTGGGTTCTACAACCCAATGGGTTGACCCAAACGGAGAGTGGTGTGGAAGGAAAGCAGCTCACACTGATAAATTTTGCACCCTCTGGTCTCTGGAGCAACTCACTGTGTATAGCTCCTCCCCTGAAAAGTCTCTCCAGAAAGTCTGGTCTGGGGACCATCTTTATTTCATTTCATTTTATTTATTGCATTTATACCCCCACCTTTTTCTCCAAGGAGCTCAAAGTGGCATACAGGGTTCTCTCCTGCCTCATTTAATCTCCACAACCACCCTGTGTAATAGGTTAGGCAGAGATAGACAGTGTCTCACCCAAGGTCACCCAGTGAGCTTCAAGGCCCAGTGGGGATTTGAACCCGGTCTGATACTCCAACCACTGCACCGCACAGTCCTACTGCATGCAATGGGGCTACTTCTGAAAATACATGGTTAGGATTTGGCTGTGCTGCATACTAAAAATATTAAAATCCTGCAGCACGAAAAGCTGAATTCTGCAGCTTGCATGACTCATGTAACCTGGACTACTCTGTACAAATTTCTCTTATTGCATAATTATTTTTTCAATTTCTCCCTATTTCACATAATCATGGATTGTTCTATGGCAGGGGCGCCGACTTATAAAAAATATTGGGGGGGCGGGGGCCCATACCGACTTATAAAAAATATTGGGGGGGCCTAAGACCTCCAAACCGCTGCTGCTGGGGGAACGAAAGGGGCGAGCCCCGGGCTGCCCCGACCTTAAGTGAACCTGTGAGGGCCCGCCCTTTGCGGCAGCCGATTGGCTGCCGCCGTGGGCGGTGAATATTAATGAGCTAGGGGGAATCCCCGCTTCTCGAGGGGCTGACGCCAGCCCCGCGAGATTGTTGATGGGTCAAGAGCCCGCAACCCCACCCCCTCTCTAGATCGGGAGTGGCTTTGTTTTAACTCATTACTGAATGTATTTTAGAAGGTAACTATCGTCAAACAAGGAAAATAAAAAATACCAACATAATTTTGTGATTTTACAAAGCATAATATAACTAATAACTTTCTTAAATTATTGGGGGGGCAGAGCCCCCCCAAACGAATTTTTGAGGGGGCTCGGGCCCCCTCAGGCCCCATGGAGTCGGCGCCTATGTTCTATGGGATACCAATATGATACATGCATCATCTGCAATGCAGGCAAATAGTAGGATGATTTAATCAGGAAAACAACAGGTGTAAAATATATTTGAAACCATCCCTCAGCCTTGATCCAAACTCTGTCCCCATCCCCATTAACACTTAAAAAAAAAAATCTGAGAGACCCTGGTTAGAGACTTCCCATTTTGTGCCTTCCTTGGCTCTGCTGCCCTATTCAGTGCTTTCTCTAGCAGGAGATAAGTCTCTCAAATAAATGTACAAGCTTTCGGAGTACCACAGGACGCTGCAATTGTTATGTCAAGTTCTGGTGGTACTCACATAAGCCAGTCACACAGCTAAAATAATCAAAAAGTGTGCTTAAAAAATCACACCAAAACACCTCCGTTGTTTACCAGGGAGCAGCTGTGCAACCGTTAGCTGCGGGAAAGGAGTACTGTGGTCAGAGAGGAAGAGAGATGGGTTGAGCACATTGCCTGCTAGTCTAACGCACTCTCTGTGTAGCTGCTCATCCTCACAAGATGTCTCCAGCTCTCCACCTTACGTTCCAGCACCTCCTGACCAGTGCAGCACTCCAGCTTCTGACCTGTGAGTAAAACACCATAGCTTATTTGCTTGCTTGTTGCGGATGAGTGTGACAGTATCATTCAGAAGGCGGGGGGAGTCAATGTGCCTGACTGCACTGGCTCCCGGTAGAGTACAGGGTCAGGTTTAAGGTGCTGGTTTTAACCTTTAAAGCCCTATGTTGCCTAGGACCCATGTACCTACGGGACTGCCTCTCCTGGTATGCCCCGCAGAGGACCTTAAGGTCCACAAATGACAACATTTTGGAGGTCCCAGGTCGCAAGGTGGTTAGATTGGTCTCAACTAGGGCCAAGGCCTTTTCAGTACTGGCCCCGACTTGGTGGAACGCTCTGTCACAAGAGACTAGGGCCCTGCAGGACTTGATATCTTTCCGCAGGGCCTGTAAGACAGAGCTGTTCCGCCTGCCCTTTGGTTTGGACTCAGTCTGACCCTTATGTTTCCCTCCCCTTATGGTCTTGATTTATCGGCTACTTTTAAAATGAGGCTGCATTTTAAATTGCATTTTAACTTGTATTTTAAATTGGTTTTTTTTCTTTTTTCTTTTCTTTTTCCCCTATTATGTTTTTACTGTGATTTTATTTGTGTTAGCCGCCCTGAGTCCGGCTCTGGCCAGGAAGGGCGGGGTATAAATTATTATTATTATTATTATTATTATTATTATTATTATTATTATTAAATAAAATAACTTGGGATCTGGAATTTTAAAATTGTCCCACAGGGGCCTAAAGTCTGCACTAAAGTTTAGAGTCCAAACAGAAACAAAACAAATTATATTTGACCAAAATTGTGCACTCAAAATTAATTATAGGACTGCAAAATTAATTATAGGAAGTGATCCCAAGGGTCTAACTCCTTGCAATGCACACCATCCCCCATCCAGTTTGAAACCATACTGGACCCTGCATAGCTTTGCAAATGCAGCAGCAGTTTTATTGCTGCACCACCTTGCTAATCATTACAATAGAATGTGTAGTACCTTAATTTTGCATCCTTTAGCCTGCAAAACCAGACATGGGATGGGCAGGAAGCAGAGTTTGTCCCAGCAGAAGGGAATGTTATAAAACCAAACATGCAAATGTTATAAAATGTTATAAAACCAAACATGCAAACCAGAGGCAGAGCTGTTTGCTTGGAAACTTTTCAGAAGTGTCTTATACAACCTTTGGGCCTTGGCAAGTGAGCAGCAAGAGTTTTGCAAAGTGGGGTGCAGGGGAATCATTGCCAGAAGTTCACCTGCCGGGACGACCCTTTCTGCCTAGGGGAGTTGCTCTGACCCCTTGATCATTCATTGAATTGGACAGAAACCATGGGGTGGGAAGAATCCCTGTTTTTATGGAAGACAGCTCAAATGAAGTAAAAACCAAGCAAGGCTCCACCAAGAAAGATCCCCCAAAAACATTATCTGCATAATTTGTGTACATAAAAACCAGTAGCTCTCCGATCAAGTAGTTTTGCTCATGCACATTTATAATAAACTCTCAGCAGGTCGCTTATCTTGGAGCTTAAACGCAACACTGGCACCGCCGCTTCATGCAATAGTAAACGGCGAAAGGAAGACCTTGGTAATTTGTCTGGTGAACGATCTCTCTGAGGAAGCACTGGGGGCCGTTCGGTTTTCCAACGAAAATGGGAGCATGCTGGAGTCTTTCACCTATGGGATTTCTAGGGAAGACGATGGGACTTTCAGCAGCATCTCTCAACTCTCCATCAGCACCAAAGAATTTGGATCATGGAGTACAGTCGCTTGCTACGTCGCGCCAAATGAAACTTCAAAGACATGGAGCACCACCTCCCTTCAACTCTCAGGTATTCATGATGGGAGTATGGACAGTAGATGTACTTTTAGTAAAGGTAAAGGGACCCTTGACCATTAGGTTCAGTCATGGCTGACTCTGGGGTTGCGGCGCTCATCTCACTTTATTGGCCGAGGGAGCCGGCGTACAGCTTCCGGGTCATGTGGCCAGCATGACTAAGCCGCTTCTGGCGAACCAGAGCAGCACACGGAAACGCCGTTTACCTTCCTGCCGGAACGGTACCTATTTATCTACTTGCACTCTGATGTGCTTTCAAACTGCTAGGTTGGCAGGAGCAGGGACCGAGCAACGGGAGCTCACCCCGTCGCGGGGATTCGAACCGCCGACCTTCTGATCAGCAAGTCCTAGGCTCTGTGGTTTAACCCACAGCACCACCTGCATCCCCCAGATGTACTTTTAGGACCTCATAAATTAACAGTGCAACCCTATGCATGTCTAATTAGAAGTAAGTCCCATTGAGTTCAATGAGACTTACTCCCAGGTAAGCATGCATTGGAACGCAACCTCATGTATCTAAATTACTGTTATCCTGTTACATTTAAATCCTGCCTTTTTGCCAATGAACTCTCTCCTTCAAACTGATGTGTCCTAATACAATCAGTCGATCAATAAAGACATTTATGCACAAATTCCAGGCGCTTCAAATCAGTAAATTAATAACCTGGAAACTTATGAGGATATAACACAACCAAGGCAGGCATGCTACCAATCTTTCCCTTGCAATGTCTTCTCTAAGTCATATTTTTTTCTTTCTTACAGAAGAAAATATGGGAGATCTCTGCCTGAGCGAAAAGCAAGAAGGTAAGAACAACAATGCATTCTCCTTCCAATCTCATTTATACTAAGAGCTCAGTTCTGAACCTGGTGTTTTGGGGGCAGGAATTCAGACAAAGCTGTTGTAAGTATACAAGGCTAGTGTTTGGACCCTTGTGCCATGACGAACAACTAAATTCCAGATTCAAATATCCTCATAGAACACAATTTGAACTATTATGAATGAAGCAGATTAGAGAGGAAGGCCACAGCTGCAATTTTATCCACACCTATAGGGTCGGTGCCAGAGGTCAGGGGGTCTTTGGCATAGTGTTGCCCATGCCCTCCAACCCACTCCTGAAGCATTGGTTGGCATCCATCTGTCTCGGGGGACAATGGAAGAGTGCGCCTGTTGTAAGGTTACAGTGCCTGCTGTGGCTGTAGAGACCGATACAGAAAAGACATGTTTTGTTGCAGCTGGGGCAGCTGAAGGCACTCGGTTGTGCAGATGCAGATCCGGTTGTTCTCTGTGCACTCTCCCAGTAGTCATTTCTTCTATGGTCACTGCTATGGACGCACAACCTGTGTGTCTCCAGGTACTGCAGTTGTCTGCAAGGGAGTCTCACATGGTGGGATTGGTGTTGCCAGCTTTCATATCACTTCTTTGTAGTGCAGAGCTGCTCCGCCATCAGGCCTGGTGCCTGAAGCCAGCTCCCAATAGAGCACATCCATGGGGATCCTGCCAACTTCCATTCTGTGGACATGATGCGCCTGGGAAGCAAGTGCGCCTGGGAATCAATTTTTGCTAACTGAATGAGAAATTGAGGATAAAAGACTTGGCAGGACCTTGCGTCCAAAGATGAACAACAAAGACAGAGCTAATATAAGGGCTGGTCACCCTTTGAGTGCTTGTAGAAGTAGGCAAAAGAGAGAGTTAGAATTACAAAATCTGCTATCCTCTTGTTAAGAGTTGATAATGAAAAGAGTAAACTCTAAATTGTCTGGAACTACCTTATCAATCGGGATGCAGGTGCCACAGAGCCTAGGACCTGCCAATCAGAAGGTTGGCGGTTCGAATCCCTGCGACAGGGTGAGCTCCCATTGCTCGGTCCCTGCTCCTGCCAACCTAGCAGTTTGAAAGCACACCGGTGGAAGTAGATAAATAAGTACTGCTCCGGTGGGAAGGTAAACAGCGTTTCCGTGTGCTGTTCTGGTTTGCCAGAAGCGGCTTAGTCATGCTGGCCACATGACCCGGAAGCTGTACGCTGGCTCCCTCGGCCAATAAAGCGAGATGAGCGCTGCAACCCCAGAGTCGGTCACGACTGGACCTAATGGTCAGGGGTCCCTTTACCTTTACCTTATCAATCAGATTACTGCTGTCTCTCCTGATAGTTTGATCACCTACTGGGCTTGGCAGCAATTAAGAGATAACATAGGCAACATAGGCCTGTATCCAGAGCAGGGGTAGGCAACCAGATGCGGCCCAATTGCCTTCTCATTCCGGCCCACGGACAGTCTGGGAATCTGTGTGTTTTTAAATGAGTAGAATGTGTGCTTTTATTTAAAATGCATCTCTGGTTTATTTGTGGGGCATAGGAATTCGCTTTCATTTTTTCCCTTCAAAATATAGTCTGGCCCACCACATGGTCTGAGGGACAGTGGACCGGCCCACAGCTGAAAAAGGTTGCTGACCCCTGATCCAGAGTATTGGGTGGGGCGGGGTAGAGCACAAAAGTGGCTGGGGATATAGTTATTCTGTGGATATTACTCTGCCTTATTCTTTCTTCTTTTTGTGGTGGCAGCCCAAGAAGAGTCATTGTTCATTGAAGATCTGCATAGCCGCTCACAGATCTTACTTCTTCTGGCTATCAGAATGTTGTTGTTCAAGTTGCTCCTGTTTGATGTGTTGATGACCTGCTGCATTGTTTCTAAGAGGTAATATTGACCACAACATCCAATGTATAGACCTAGTCCAGATATAAAGCTAAGCCAAACCATGGACTTGAACGAGCAAGCAAATGTGCAGTTTCCTGGATCACAGATTGTGATAGCAGTGTACCTCTCTCATTCTGCTGCTGCCACACTACCCAGAGCTATGCCATGGTTTGGTTCAGCATCACATCCAAAGCCAGGCTCATGGTTTGCCTCACTTCAGACGAACCACAGTGTTTGTTCCTGGTTTACTGCTTATGGTTTGTCTGGGAGAAACACAAGCATAGGTTTGGATGTAATGCTAAGCCAAACCATAGCTCAGCCATGGGTAGAATAGTGGCAGCAGAAACACCACTGAACTCCTTGAAGAAAGGGTATGGTGTTAAGATGATGATGATGATGGTGGTGGTGGTGGTGGTGATGATGATAGTAAAGTTCAGCTCCCAACCTGCTGTAATCTTCCCTCTCCTTTCAGGGAAGATATCCCATTGCACCTGAAGCCTTCCAACTTTTCTGCAGTTCATCCACACAGAGTCAGAACTGCTTCTGTCACAGAAATTGTTGCTATGAAAAGCACAGAGCAATGGACTAGGGGGAACGGCAACTTTCACATATCTGGCTGAAAAGAAGGAACTCCATATGGAAGCAGAATATGTGTCCTGAAGATGGAAGCATTCATTTGAACAAAAGAGGGAGAGACTAGCCTGGTTTGAATACAGGCTGAAAAACAGGCTTTTGGCTTCCTTTCATCTGCCTCTGCTGTGACCTTTGATTTGGGTTCTTTGATGCTGAACACTAATCGGACAACTAAGCCAGGCACCCAGGCTGTAGCAGTACATGAATAACAAGGCTTGACACCCTTTCGATATTCTTGTGTTGTAAGCGCAGTATGTGATGCCCTGAGAAGAATGTTTATCTCTTGAATATTGCCGTGTGATATTTCTTTGTTCATAATTGTACATATAGTCTTGCTTGCATTGTCCTCAAATATACAGCTTGTTGTCATCTATATGAGAAAATGCCTAAGGCAGGGGGTCGGAAACCTGTGTCCCCCTCCAGATGTGGCTGGGCTATAACTCCCATCATTCCCGACCATTGGCTGGGGGACCTGGGGCTGATGGGAGTTGGAGTCTACTAACATCTGGAGGGGCATGGCTTCACTTAAGAAGTGGATGGTGTTTTTCAGCCCAATGGCCATGTTCCTTCCAGGCGCCGCATAACAGTTCATGTGTGGTGAAGGTGGGTGCAGCCAGTTACTCGCTGCTTTCCAGCCAGACAAGCAAAGAGGTATTTATCACGTTTCAAGGGCATTTTCCAGGGGCAGTGAGGGGTGTGGCCTGGGGGGGCTGAGAGTTGGGCAACCATATTCAGCCCCCTGAGCTTGAGGTTCTCCACTCCTTTCACTGCAGTAGGGAGTGAGGTTCTGGGTTTTCAGCCTTTCCAAAGTAGCAAAATATTAATGGCAAAAGAAGTCATTAGGTGCAGGATCACAAGTGCATCGTCATTGCTCAGCATCTGCAACATCATGTCACAGTGGTACCCTGCCTATGTGAAACAACAGCTGTCACAGGATGAACGGCACAGATAGACATCACACCATCTTTAGCAAGCAGAGCTCCAGTTCTGAATCTTGGCAAGTGCAAGGAAGGTGCATGCAAGGGAGGCATGGGATAGGGGTTGGTTCTTCCCTACATTCTTGGGACTGTTACTTAACAGACATATGAATACAATTAAATGCTCTGTGTGTGCTTACAGAACAGCCAAAGCATGTCTAGCATTTTTATGAGGATTTATGCAGCAATTGTGGATTGTAACAACAATCACAAAAACCCTCTTCCTTTTTGTATTTTACAGGTGCTATAAATCTGTTTTCAAAAATAAATTACTTAATTTTTAAATAATAATAATTGTAATATTTATACCACACCCGATACAGGGTTGCCTTCAGATGTCTTCTAAAAGTCAGATAGCTGTTTCTTTCCTTGACATCTGATGGGAGGACATTCCACAGAGCAGGCGCCACTACCGAGAAAGCCCTCTGCCTGGATGCTTGCAAGAAGAATGTATGGAGCAGGTAGGTAGCTGCAACAGCCAGCAAAGTGTTGGCGATTACGCATGCTGCCAAAATACGAACTCGCTATGTAGCAAGCCCCTCTCCACCTCAGTCCTCCCATCTGCACTTGAAAAGCCAAAGCTGGGAACTGACCGAAGCCAGCCTGCCTTTTAAGCAACTGCTGCAAGTTTTGGGATGGGAGAGAGTAAAAAACAACGAGTAGCTGCGTATATCCTAACCATCTCAGTAAGTTTAGGTTATTGTTTTAATACGTTCGCAAACCGTCTAGAACACTTAAGTTGATGGGCAGCATAGAATGTCATTAAGTAAAAAGTAACAGCAAAGACCCTATATATGTCACGCCAGAAGCGGTTTAGTCAGAGATGAGCATAACAACCCCAGAGTCGCCTGTGACTGGACTTAACCGTCCAGGGGTCCTTGACTTTTTACCTTATCCCACTGAGTTGGAGTCACCTTATCCCCATGTAAATGACTACACAGGATCGCAGCCTGAGAACGCAAAGTAAAAGAACCGCCGCTCTGGAACTGGATAAATGGAAAATCTGAAAGGGTGGGAGGAGCATTCTCCCTACTCCCCACCCCTGGCGCGTTACCTGCGCCCAATATTTGTGAATGCCTTTTTTACAAAAATGAATGGAGTGAGCATTCCAGGGCTGAGACGAACGGAGGCGAGCACCAATCACAGGACAGCGTTGGCAACACGCCCATTGGCTGACCTGCGGGGCAAGCGAAGCTGCTCCATTGGGGAAGCGAGAGAGCGCCCCACCCCTCCCCGCTCCTGATTGGCTAACATCTCAAAAGAACGGGAGCCTGGCGCCGGCCCGTTGGCCTCGGCGTGACACGTTCCCGGCCGCCATTGGCCAAGGGCTCCGGTTGTTATAGCTACGCTGAGGGAAAGGGAAAGGGGGGAGGTTCCCGGAAGCGCGGTGCCGCGCTCTGGAGGGCTGTAGCGGCGTGGCGGCCTCTCGCGGGGGTCTCCTCCTCCCTCCATGGCTCCCTGGGGTCCCGCCGTCGCGCTCTGGCTCGCGCTGCTGGTAGGCCCGGCGCCTGGGCGCGGCGGGGCCATTGCCGAGGACAGCGAGTGGGTCAAGCTGCCCAGCAAATGCGAAGGTGAGCAAGGGAAGCCCCCCCCTAAAAAAACCCGTTATTGCAGAGCTGTGGGGGGAGGGGAGAAATCAGTGCCTGTGTTTTGATTTTCCTCATCCCTCCCCGCTCCCCTTTCCTTTCGTGTCGTGTGAATTATTGTTATTAATACTCATTTATTACATTTGCATACCGCCCTTCATCCAAAGATCTCGGGGTGGTTCACAGCATAATAATAATAATAATAATAATAATAATAATAGCAAGAACAGAAGCAAAACAAGCCAATAACTCCCACCCCTCCCACAAACACATTTAAAAGGACATAGAATGATGATGATGTTGATGATGAAGATGAAAAGTCTGCAGTTGGGAGCCTTTTTGGATGAAGGGTGGGGCCACAAATGCCCAAAATAAAATACAGTGGTACCTCGGCTTAAGTACTTAATTCGTTCCGGAGGTCCGTTCTTAACCTGAAACTGTTCTTAACCTGAAGCACCACTTTAGCTAATGGGGCCTCCTGCTGCCGCTGCACTGCCAGAGCAAAATTTCTGTTCTCATCCTGAAGCAAAGTTGTTCTTAACCTGAAGCACTATTTCTGGGTTAGCAGAGTCTGTAACCTGAAGCGTATGTAACCTGAGGTACCACTGTAAAAGGGGTAGTCAAAAACGGGGGGCTGAAGCTTCCTATGGGGAAAGGCTGTAGCTCAATGGCAGAGTGTCTGGCTTGCAAGCAGAAGCTCCAAGGTTGGTTCATTCCCTGCTGGCATCTCCAGGTAGGTCTGGGAGAGACTCACTGCCTGAAATCTTGGAGTGGTGCTGCTTGTCAGTGTAGACAGTACTGAGCAAGATGAACCAGTGGTCTGACTTGGAGTAATGCAGCTTCCTATGTTGAAAACCACATATTGCCCAGCCGTAGACATCACTATATAAGGTTATAGGTAAAATGATGGGGAATCGGCGACACTCAGTATTTTACTGGGTGACAACTACCATCATCCCAGATCTTTCTTGATACTGGCTGTGGCTGTTGGGGGTTGGAGTCTGACAGCTTCTGTGGGACCACAGGTTCCCCTCCCTTGGCGAAGGACTTCCAGCACGAAACAATGACAGGTTGTTTCGTGCTGGACTAGCTTATGCAGGGGCACTTATATAAGGTAAGGCTGTCAAGAGTGAAAAGGGGATCTGAGAAGCGCCTTGTCACTAAAAATGGAACTTAACAAGTTAAAGAGGAACAGAGAGAACTATGAGCCGGAAGTTGCAGAAGAGGTTCACTGAAGTGAAAGCTGGAGTGGTATTTAGGTAGAGGGTTAGAGCTGCCTTCAACCTGCTGCACTGTTATTGGGGATCATCCCTGAAGGTTAGGCTGGCTGGGGCTGATGAATCCAACAACATCTGGAAGGCTGCTGTCAGCCCCAGCCAGCACAGCCAGTGGTCAAAAATGATGGGATTTGTAATCCCAACAGGTTCCCTATCCCTGCCTTATTTTCTCCAAATATAAAGGTAAAGGGACCCCTGGCCATTAGGTCCAGTCGTGGCCGACTCTGGGGTTGCGGCGCTCATCTCGCTTTATTGGCCGAGGGAGCCGGCGTACAGCTTCCAGGTCATGTGGCCAGCATGACTAAGCCGCTTCTGAAGAACCAGAGCAGCGCACGGAAACCCCGTTTACCTTCCCGCCGGAGTGGTACCTATTTATCTACTTGCACTTTGACGTGCTTTTGAACTGCTAGGTTGGCAGGAGCTGGGACCGAGCAACAGGAGCTCACCCCGTCACGGGGATTCAAACCACTGACCTTCTGATCGGCAAGTCCTAGGCTTTGTGGTTTAACCCACAGCGCCACCCGTGTCCCTGCTCTGCAAATATACACCATTGTTTTATTTCAATATGGCCTGCACTGTAGACTCTCTTATCTGCTTACCTACTGGCTTTTGATCACCAATTAAAATATGTGAGTGGTTGCTAACTGGTTCTTTTCTGTCTTTAGTGTGCAAGTACGTGGCTTTGGAACTGAAATCCTCCTTCGATGAAACTGGCAAGACCAAGGAGGTGATTGACACGAAGTACGGCTTTTTGGATGGCAAGGGATCCAAAATCAAGTACACAAAATCGTAAGTGAATGAGGCTGTTGAGAGACCCTTGGAGGCAGCCGTTCTTCACCTTGTACATTATTGCAATATCTTGGTCAGTAAGTAATTCAGAGAGGGTGTTAACTCTCCTGAATCTTACTTTTGTCTGCCAGGATATAAAATGCAAAAAAAGTCACACCCATAAGTCACTTGCCATCCGTTCCTGCAAGGAAGGAAGGTTTCGTATTCCTTTGCAGGATTAATTGAGCTCTTTGGTTGTGCAGTATGCAATTTATAGGACTCCCCCAACATGCAGGCAAAAAAAGTGACCTTTCAGTAAAGATTGGACAGCCTAAGTCCCATCGAAATTTGGTGGAACTAACATACATAATTAGATGCTTTAGGTCCTGTTCTTATATTTGCCTAGTTCGTATTATGTTTTGTGTTTCTAGTCCATAGCTGTTAACTTTCAGATTTGAAAATAAGGGATCAGCAGCCTCAAAATAAGGGATCGGCATCCTCACCTGTCCCAGGGACAGTCTACGGGATATCTAACAATCCGGGATAGCAGCGGGAAACAGCGCTGGAATAAGGGAATTTTCCATTAAAAAAGGGAAGGTTGACAAGCTATGTTCTAGTCCTCAATGTTATATTGTGTTTTGAAAAAGGTAGGACAGGTAACTCACAGATTACATGAGGCGAAGTCCCAGGGGTGTATGCATATACACTGTCTATTGACTGAGACTGTGGAAAGGGACATTTTAATGGTTTTGCTGGAAAGCTGCATTCCAGATTCATAAGTTCTTACTAGCGAAGTCCCATAACACATGGAAATTTATCTCAAGCAGTAAATTGTGAGTTGATAAAGTGCTGAGGTACATTCTACCAGCTGCTATTTTATATTTGTGTCATTGGACACTCATACAGAGATCTTGCCACTCACTAATAAACTTTTTTTGCCTGCAGGGACATTCGCCTTATTGAAGTGACAGAAAACATCTGCAAGAGGCTTTTGGAATACAACCTGCACAAAGAGAGAACGGGAAGCAACCGATTTGCAAAGGTTTGCAACGTCTCGGGATTTCATCTTGCTTCCAGATTATTATTTTTAAGAGCCGCTTTTCTGCTTTTCATTTTCTTTGCCTGTCTTGGCTCTTCCAGGATACACCACTAAACTCTCTCACTTCCTTTAGGGTATGTCTGAGACCTTTGAAACACTGCATAACTTGGTACACAAAGGAGTGAAGGTGGTGATGGACATCCCTTATGAGCTGTGGAATGAAACCTCTGCGGAAGTGGCCGATCTAAAGAAGCAGGTACAGCCCTTGGCTTCACACTTTGTGGAGGCCACATGACTGATGGTGGCACAGCAGTTCCAAGTAACTGGAGCTCATGGTTGATCTCCTAGAGCACCTTCACCAATCTGGGCCTCTCTGGATGTTTTGGACTACAATTCCCATCGGCCCAAGGCATCCGGGGAGCCCCAGATGGGTGAAGGCTGTCCTGGAGGATTCTCCTTTCGAACGGGAGAACTGAAAGTGAGAATTCTGTATCTAATACTGAAACCACTGGCCTGTCAATCACATTTCTAGGGTGTGTTCCAAAGGTACATTTTCGTGGATGTTGGTGGGGGTGGAAAACTAGTGCATAACCTAGCTCAGGCATTCCCAAACTTGGCCCTCCAGATGTTTTGAGACTACAACTCCCATCATCCCTAGCTAACAGGACCAGTGGTCAGGGATGATGGGAGTTGTAGTCCCAAAACATCTGGAGGGCCAAGTTTGGGGGTGCCTGACCTAGCTGAAGCAAGGCAGGTCTGGTGATCCGTGGTTAGATGAGAGACTGCCGGGGGATCCTTTTCATGCCACTTTGAATTTGTAGAGTTGGAAGGGAGGGTCACCTGGTCCGATCCCCCTGCATTGCAGGACTCGGAGGTCAGGTGAGATCTAAATGTAATGTGGCTTTGTCACAGCCAAGCTAGGGTTCATTTGCAGTGGCAATGAAGCTGTGGCAATGTTTGCAGAACTACCAGTGTGGTTGAAAACACCACAAGCAAATGTTTGAAGGAGGGTTTCTATCTTTCTTTCTGTCTCTGTTAGTGTGAGGTAATGGTGGAGGAATTTGAAGATGTGATCGAAGACTGGTACCGGAACCATCAGGAAGAAGACATTTCCCAGTTTCTCTGTGCAAACCACGTCTTGAAAGGAAAAGACACCAGTGAGTTATGTTTCCTGGGAAGTGGCAGGCCCTGTTATTGGGGTCCAGGGATATGTGTACGGGCGGCGGCCATTATAGGCGTGTTCAGTTAACATGTGGCCGCCGTGCAGGTCCTTTTGGACGTGGAAGAGGGTGGAATGGGGGTTGGGCAGACTGGGCTTATGCCAATGTACATGGGGGCTGGGAACAGAACCCCTGTGCAAAATGGCCACCACAAAACCATCCAAATGGTTTTCACTCGGGAATGGGGAACCTCTGCCCCAGGTGTTGTTGGACTTCAACTCCCATCAACCCAACCATCATGGCCAGCGGTCAGGAATGATGGGCATTGTAGTCCTCACGTTAATTTATCACATTTGCCTGTAGTCCACAGAGCTTGAAGCAGCTTGTCGCTTTCCTTCCCTTGTATTTTTTTACCCTCACAACACCACATTGAGAGCCGAGGGGTCGTGACTGACCCAAGACTAGCTTGTGAGGTGAGTGACTGAAAGCAATGATTTCAGCCCAGGTTTTCTATTCACCCAGTCATAGTCAATGTGCTGCCCTCCACATGCTGTTGGACTCCAATTCCCATCATGCACAACCATGCTGGCTGGGGCTGATGGGACCTGGAGTCCAACAAAAACAACTGGATGATACCACCAGATGTACTCACTAGTAACCTAAACTGAATGGAAACTTCATCTAAATAAATTAGGTGGCAAGTGGAAGCATAGGAATTGCGACTGGAATTATGTGTAGAGGGAGGAGTGGAGGCATTGCAAAATCCCATAGTCTCCTTTTTCCACCCCTCTCCTCTCTCCAGGCTGCCTGACAGAGAAGTGGGCTGGCAAGAAAGGGGACGTGGCAAGTTCAAGGCCGAAGAAGTCTAAGAAGAAGGAGGGCAAAGGCAAGAAGGCTTCGAAAAGCAAAAAGAGCGGCAAGGACAAAGCAGGGCAAGAAGGGGAGGGTGAGAAACCGAGTCTCCAAGAAGTCCCTGACCAATCAGAGGAGCAGGAAGAAGCAAAGGATGCTGGGAAGGAGGCTCCGCTCTCACACAGGCCGGACGAACTGTAGGCTAGGTGCCACCCACCCATGCTTTTCCTCGCGTGGACTCGCAAGCTTGTATTCAGGCCACTGAGAATTGCTTTCGCCCACCCGAGTTGCAAGATGGAGATTTCTCAGCCTCCTCGAGGGAGAAGTGCCAGGCTGTTCCTGACGGGCAAGGATCGTGGCCTTTCGAACTTTAGCCACCCAGTGTTATGGTGTCTCATCGCAGGTGCAGGGTGGGCCGAACCCAGCTAGCCCCTTGCCTGCTTAGAGGAGCAACCCAGGCAGAAGGAGGGCCTGAAGGACTGGCTGCCTAAGTCTGTGTGGCTGGTGTTAAAAAACTGAGCCCGCTGCTTTCATCAATTGACCCTCACCTCCACGAGCTTTGATCTGCTAAACGCAACTGGGGGGCGGGTGGAAGGTAAGGAGAAAGTTGTAAGAGATCCAGGTTGGGTTGCAAGGCAGCTCGCCTCTCCAGCCCATTTGACTGAAGCCATGATAACCTCTCTATAGCCAGCGTAGCAGGCTCTCAACTTGGTACATTCCCTAAGTCGATATTTTGGAAAGACCTTTTCATCATGCAGATCACTGCGTTTGCTTGGAGGGAAATAAGGGCGAAGGTACTATTCGTGTAAGGGCACTGTGCTTCTGTTGCGATATCTTTTTGTTGGTTTGTTTTGTTTTTGAATTACTCCCAACTTTAATGGATCATTTCCTGCAGTTGCTCCAGTCAGGAGAGAACTTGCAGGTTGATGATGTGTTTCTCTTGCCTCCCCTCCCTTAGAAACATGTGCTTTCTGTTGCTGCGATGACCATTCTTCCTGTTTCCTGAAGTCCTGCAAAGAGTGAAAATAAAAGAGTTTTTGAGTAATTTGTGCTCCATCCGGCCCTTCCACTGGCTTTCTTTCCCCGCACTGCTATATGAATATTTACCTTTGTGAATCTTTTGAGGAAAAGGGTGCAATACAGTCATAATAACCTTTGTTTCTCCCTTGGAAAATACATAGAGCAGAAGGAGGAAGTTGGAAGAGTGATGCTTTATTCCCTTTTCAGCTGTGTGATCTTTTCAAGGCTCAAGTTAATTCTGCTGGAACCAGGTTCTGGGAAAGTGATCTATTCTGGGGAGCCAGACTGATCCAGTGAAGAAGGAACCGACGGGCGCATGTGTGTCTGCAGCGTTTGCTCAAAAATCCTAAAAGGTTGGCTTCCCCTGGTGTAGATGGCCACTCTGTGAGAGGGACCAGTGGTCTGACTCTGTATAAAGCAGTTTCTTACATTCCTTGGCTGGGCAAGTAGACCAGCAGCTGGCAGTCTCAGGGCTTTTTAAAGGGCAACTCAGTCCATTCTCATTTTTGTCAGAGCTTTTTAAAGAGATAGGCTCTGTCCCCAGCAAATACCTGCCAGTCCTAAAAGTTGGACGTTCAGTTAAAGGTCATTTTCTGTGTTGAATACTTAGGAGAGCTTTCCTGCAATTCACCGCTGTACTTCCTCTTCTGCACTTCCTCTTAAGCAAACAGCCTTTCCTGTCCTATATGTATTTTGTCCATATACCTGGAGTGTTAAACCACAGAGCCTAGGACTTGCTGATCAGAAGGTCGGTGGTTCGAATCCCCACAACGGGGTGAACTCCCATTGCTCGGTCCCTGCTCCTGCCAACCTAGCAGTTTGAAAGCGCGTCAAAGTGCAAGTAGATAAATAGGTACCGCTCTGGCGGGAAGCTAAACGGCGTTTCCGTGTGCTGCTCTGGTTCACCAGAAGCGGCTTAGTCATGCTGGCCACATGACCCAGAAGCTGTATGCCGGCTCCCTCGGCCAATAAAACGAGATGAGCGCCGCAACCCCAGAGTCGGCCACAACTGGACCTAATGATCGGGGTACCTTTACCTTTATTGCAGAAGTGTATGATTACGGCTTTTGGACATACAAGGTGCTGAATTTTGCAGTCACAGTTCTTTTTTAAAGTTCTATTCATGGTTTTTAATTATAACAAATAAACATTTCAGCAAAAGAAAAGAAAATAATTCTTATATCTTAAATCTCCCACTTCCCTCCCTCTCCTTCTGCGGTTCCATAAATTTGTTCTCTTTCGTTTTCCCTCCATATCCCAGTTAACTATTTATTCTTTTTTCTCATCTATTTCCTAAATGTTTTAGAAACTGCAAGTTTTTATAATTGCAGTCACATTTATGACATAATGTGAGTCCCATGCCACCTACCAGCTATGGATCAGAGGCAGGAGGGAGCAGTCTGGGGTGTTTTTTTTTTAAAGTCCTCTAATGTTTATTATTTCTTTATTTAGATTTGTATGCTGCTTTTTGATATAAGCAATGCTCTAAGTGACTACAAAAAGAACGACAAAAAAAACATCGTTATGGTGGCAAATAATCACTTCAAAACATAACACGGCAATCCAGCAAATAACTCTCTAATCGTATGAATGTAAAACAAATCCATGTGCCCTTTCGTAAGGAGGGATACAGGAATTCGTTGTTAAAATCAGCCAACTTTCTGAACTAGGGCCAGGGTCTTTTCAGTACTGGCCCCAACTTGGTGGAACGCTCTGTCACAAGAGACTAGGGCCCTGCGGGACTTGACATCTTTCTGCAGGGCCTGCAAGATAGAGCTGTTCCACCTGGCGTTTAGTTTGGACTCGGTCTGACCCTTATGTTTTCCCTCCCCGTACAGTTTTGATCCCTGGGCTACTTTTAAGATGCGGCTGCATTTTAAATTGCATTTTAACCTGTATTTTAAATTGTGTGTCCCCCCCAATTATATTTTTATTGTAATTGTATTGGTGTTAGCCGCCCTGAGCCCAGCTCTGGCCAGGGAGGGCGGGGTATAAATAAAATTATTATTATTATTATTATTATTATGGGTCAACCTCTTCAATTCCAAGGTAGCTGGAGAGGTTAACCCCATATACGCTTTGTTCTCTGAATTATCTCATCTGTCTCGCTCTCCAAAGGCGTTTGGGAATCAAGGCAGAAACTCATTCTGTGTTCTTTATTTCCAGTGAGTGTGTTGTGTATATTTGGGGGTGAAAATCTTCCTGTGATAAACTCCTTGCAGGTGTGGTGCTTGCAAAAAGAGATGCCTGGCTACGCATGCAAGGTTCAGCACCTGCGTATGCCCATTGTGGCACCCCCCTCTGTCCCTGGCATTCTGGCAGCCAGCGCAAGTGGAAGGAAAGGAAGCGAAACCATTTATGGAACAAGCAACAGATGGTGCTAGTGAGATTGGAAATGCAAGCCCTACACTATAGCCTTGGTGTTGCTAAGGGTAGGACCTTGGTTCCCAGGCTGTAGATTATCTTCTCCAAGGAGGCCCCGTTAGCCCTCCTTTTCTCTTTTGGCAAGAGGTTAAAACTATCCTCTTGAGAAGCTCCAACAGATGTTCAATACAAGCGACCAAATGTGTTTGAAATGTTTGCTGCATTTTACTTCGGCTGGCATCTGTCTCGTTCCAAAAGACAGTGGAGGAGTGTGCCATCAGGGGTAAAACCAAGCCATTGGAGAGTTACAGTGTCTTCTGTGGCTGTAAAGACCGATACAGGAGAGACATGTTTAGTTGCAGCTGTGGCAGATGCATTTAAGATAAGAGAGTCCCTGCCGGCAGGCTTGCAATTGATAAGACATGACACGTGTCACAGCTGCCTCTAGGTCCCAGCTCACAGAGGACCAACGCCCGGTTGATGTAATGTACAAAAGTCTTTATTGAAGTTTAGTTTCCATTTCAAACCCCAGAGCGTGCAGCCCTACGTCTTGACTTTAGATCAGCGAAGTCCCCTCTGAATCACTACCCCTTCCGCACCAGTTTAAGATCCTAGCCCGGCTCCACCTCCTGCGCTGTTCTTTCCTCCTCTGGGTCCTTCTGCCCCCTGGGGTTTCCTCCTTCCTGGACTCTTCTGACGCTGACCCCCCTGAGTCTTGCCCTTCCTTCCGGCGGGCTTTAGGACCTGGCTCCCTATCCGGGCTACCTGCTGTGCCGCTCGCCTGTACATTTGAACTTGGCGCGCGCGCGCCCAGCCGGTAACCTTCCTCCTGACCGTTTCCCCGCTCTCCGATGGAGGCGTGGTCAATCCTGACTCATCTCCTCTCGCTGGTGGTGAGAACACTGGTCCCGATTCCTGGGACTCCTCCCCCCTACTGCGCTCTGGTGGGGAAGCTGGTCCTGATTTCCAACTGCTGCTCAGGGAGTCCCCGCTGGCCCCTTCCTTCTGGGGTTTCCCCCTTGGCACCCCCCTCGCCCTGGCCATCGGCGCTTCCTTCTGTGAATCTTCCGATTCGCTGGAGAGACTCGTGGAATCCCTCTGACCACTGTCACTGCCTACACCCCCCTCGGATTCCTCCTCCTCGCTCTCCATTTGCTCCCTCTCCTGTGTCTCTGCTCCTGAACCCCTGACAACACGTAAGGGAAAAGAGATGGGGAGGGAAGAGGGGGCAGAGAAGCAAACTCAGGCACAGCTTCTGAAGGTTAAATAACAGCGCTTATCATAACCAGATGGATTATCATACCAATTAGTGGAAACCTTAGAGGGGAGAATGCTCTTTTGCTCTGCTCCTCCTAGTGGGTTTTCTGCAGGCATTTGGTTGGCCACTCAGAGAGCAGGACGCTGTTACAAATCATCAGATGAGCCATTGCCAAGATCTAGCTGACTGTTCTTAGGGTCATTTTCAATCTCATTAATTATAGAGTTGGAAGGGACCAAGGGTCATCTAGTCCCACCCCTTGCAATGCAGGAATCTCAGCTAAAGCATCCATGGTAAAAAAGTAAAAGTAAAGGACCCCTGGATGGTTAAATCCAGTCAAAGGCGACTAAGGGGTGCAGCGCTCATCTCACTTTCAGGCCGAGGGAGCCGGCATTTGTCCACAGACAGCTTTCCGGGTCATGTGGCCAGCATGACTATTTTTTTTTTTAATAGATATTTATTAAAGATTTTTATAAGAAAAAACCATAAATAACAAACAACAATGCTTATATCATACACAAAATTCCATAACTCATTTGGACTTCCTCACGTCTCCCGCTCCCACTTACATTGTTAAAAAGTTTTTCCTGGCAAATTATCATCTTGTTTTCAGTCTTATATCCACTCATTTAAATATGATCAAATAGTTCTCCCAAAGGATTTGTCTTTTCCTTAATCTCACTTATCATCTAGTTTCAATCTAGTTTAGTGGTGGCCAATTATTTATGATCAAGCATCCTTCTTAACATTCAATCAAATTACAATATTTTTGTAAATAAGTTTCTTCCAATCTTCTTCCATCCTTTCTTCTCCCAGGTCTCGGATTCTGCCGGTCATCTCTGCCAGTTGCATATAGTCTATCAGCTGCATCTGCCATTCTTCCAGTGTGGGTAGATCTTGAGTCTTCCAGTTCTTGGCAATAAGTATCCTTGCTGCTGTTGTTGCATACATAAAGAATGTTCGGTCCTTCTTTGACACCCCCTGGCCGACAATACCCAAGAGGAAGGCCTCTGGTTTCTTGGTGAAGGTATACTTAAACACCTTTTTCAGCTCATTATATATCATTTCCCAGAAGGCCTTCACTTTAGGGCAGGTCCACCAGAGGTGAAAGAATGTTCCTTCATTTTCCTTACATTTCCAACATTTATTATCAGACGAATGGTATATTTTGGCAAGTTTAACTGGGGTCATGTACCATCTATATATCATTTTCATTACATTTTCCTTCAAAGCATTACATGCAGTGAAGTTCAGCCCTGTGGTCCACAACCTTTCCCAGTCCTCAAACATAATGTTATGCCCAATATCCTGTGCCCACTTTATCATAGCAGATTTAACCAGTTCGTCTTGTGTATTCCATTTTAACAGCAGGTTATACATTCTTGATAATACCTTAGTCTTTGGTTCTAACAGTTCTGTCTCCAACTTCGATTTCTCCACCTGGAACCCTAGTTTTTTGTCATTTTTAAAAACTTCTTTAATCTGGGCGTAATGTAACCAGTCTCGCACTTTACCCTCCATTTTCTCCAAACTCTGCAATTTCCAATTGTCACCGTCTTTTTCTAATATTTCCCAATATTTTGGCCTTTTGGCCTCCATATTGGGTCTTTTTCGGGCCTTGGCTTCCAGAGGGGACAGCCACCTCGGAGTTTTGTTTTCCAATAAGTCTTTGTATTTTGTCCAGACATTAAATACTGCTTTCCTGACAATATGGTTCTTAAAGGCCTTATTGATCTTAACTTTGTCATACCATAAGTATGCATGCCAGCCAAAAGCATTGTTAAAACCTTCCAAATCCAACACATCAGTGTCTTCAAGAAGTAGCCAGTCTTTTAGCCAGCAGAAAGCTGCGGCTTCATAGTACAATTTTAAGTCTGGCAGGGCGAAGCCCCCTCTTTCTTTCGCATCAGTTAAAATCTTATACTTAATTCTGGGCTTTTTGCCCTGCCAGACAAATTTAGAAATATCTCTCTGCCACTTCCGGAAACACTCCGTCTTGTCCACAATTTGCAATGTTTGAAACAAGAACAACATCTTTGGCAATATATTCATCTTAATAGCAGCAATTCGGCCTAACAAAGAAAGCTTCAATTTTGACCAACTGTCCAAGTCTCTCTTAATTTCAGACCAACATTTTTCATAATTATCCTTAAATAGACTCAGATTTTTTGCTGTTATGTTTACCCCTAGGTACTTTACTTTTTTAACCACAGTTAGTTCTGTTTCTCTCTGAAACCGTTCTGACTCTGTATCTGTCAAGTTTTTCCCCAACACCTTGGTTTTCTGTTTATTTAGTTTAAATCCCGCCACCCGACCAAAGTCTTGAATCAGTTGTAATACTCTTTTTGTACTAGATTCTGGCTCCTGCAAGGTCAAGACTAGGTCATCTGCAAAAGCTTTAAGTTTATATTGTTTCGCTCCGACCTGAATCCCTTGCACCAACCGGTCCCCTCTAATCCTATTCAAGAGCACCTCCAGGACCGAAATGAATAACAGAGGGGAAATCGGGCAGCCTTGTCGTGTACCTTTTTCAATTTTAAACTCTTCTGTAACCACATTGTTAACTATCAATTTAGCCTTTTGTTCTGAATATATTGCATCAATCCCATTTTCAAAACCCCGTCCCACTCCCATTTCTTTTAAATTCCCCTTCATAAATTTCCAAGAGATATTGTCAAAGGCCTTCTCCGCATCTATAAAAATTAACACTGCTTTTGTATTTATGTTTGTTTGCAAAAGTTCCAAAATGTCAATGATGTTCCTTGTGTTGGCAAACATATGTCTACCTGGGAGAAAGCCTGCCTGATCTTTGTGAATTACTTCATTTAAGACTCTTTTAAGTCTGCTTGCCAAAATATCTGCAACTATTTTATAATCCACATTTAAAAGGGAAATGGGACGGTAGTTCTTAAGTTGTGTCTTCTCAGTTTCCGATTTTGGTATCAATGTGATGAAAGCTTCCTTCCACGATTCCGGCGCCTTCTTTCCCTCCATAATTTCGTTGCTGACCTCCATCAATGGTTGTATCAGATAATCTTTCAATGTCTTATAATACTTGGAGGTCAAGCCGTCTGGCCCTGGAGATTTGCCCAATTTCATGTTCTGAATGGCTTGTTCAATCTCTTGTCGTGTTATTTTGCTGTTCAGGAGTGATCTATTTTCTTGTGAAAGCTTTTTAAGTCTGTTTTTTTCCAAAAATTGTTTAATCTCAGCCTCATTCTGCGGCCCTTGAGTATAAAGTTTTTTGAAATATTTCTAAAAACACTTTCTAATCTCCACGGGGTTCTGAATGTTTCTTCCTTCAATTTCCAAGTTTGTGACTACGTTTAACTTTTGTCTCTTCTTCAACTGCCAAGCCAGCAGTTTCCCACATTTATTTGCTGATTCGAAAGTTTTTTGTCTCATTAGTTTGATCTTCCATTCTATTTCCTGGTTCATCAATTTGGAATATTGTGCCTGATGGAGTTTAATTTCTCTCAGAATCGGCTGTGACTTCGGATTCGATCTTAACTTCTTCTCTAACTCTTTGATTTTCTCCAAAATCTTGTCTTTCCTCTCATTTTGTGTTCTTTTTTTAACAGCATTCTGTTGTATCAAGAACCCCCTCATCACAGCCTTGCTTGCGTCCCAAATGATTCTTTTTTCCACCGTAGTGCTCATGTTTATTTCGAAATAGTCCTTCAAAACTTTTTGGGCCTTCTTGATGATCTCCTGATCTCTAAACAAATTGTCATTCATCTTCCATCTAAAGGAACCGGTTGGTAGAAGTGTCAAATCCATTTTCAATGCATTATGGTCAGAGCAGGTCTTTGGGCAGATTTCCACTTTCCTGACCTTGGGTGCCAGACCTCTAGTTATCCATATTTGGTCGATTCTTGTCCAAGTCAGCTGGGCTTCAGAGAAGAATGTTCCTTCTTTTCCCAAGGGGTTCTTTGTTCTCCAAATGTCAATCCAGTCCATATTGTCTGTCATTTCGAAAAAGGTCTTTGGTAGTCTGCCATCTTTCGTAACATTTTGGCTTTGTGACTTATCCATGTAAGTTGATACGACTCCGTTCATGTCTCCCATCATAATGATGTTGTCATAGTCCAGATACTCCAGCATAGTCTCATGCAACTTCTTGTAAAATTCCGATTTTCCTTCGTTTGGTGCATAAATTCCTAATAGCAAAATCTTCTCTCCTTGGTGTTGTATTTCGATTGCCAAAATTCTTCCATGTTCATCTTTAAATAGAAATTTGGGTGACAGGCTCTCTTTTGCATAAATCACCACGCCTCTCTTCTTTACTGTGTCTGAAGATATAAATTCCTGACCAAGTCTTTTATTTATTAACACTTTTCTATGGAGCCTAGTCACATGTGTTTCTTGTAGGCAAATAATGTCCAATTGTTCCTTTTTTAATATATGAAAAATTTTCCTCCTTTTTTCCGGAATATTGCAGCCATTTATATTCCAACTCAACAGTTGCAGAGACATCCTGGATAAATCTGGTTATTTTTCTGGGAGTGGTACCTTATTAGCTGGGTCTTCAGAATCCGAGGGTGCCGGTGCCTCTGGTGCTCCTGGCCATGGTGGTAATTCAAGTCCTTTTTGAAGGTCCTCTCCGTGCACGTTTAGAAATTTGTCTCTGTCTTCCAATGTTCTAATTTTAATCTTCTTCCCTCTGAAAGTAAACGATAATCCTTGAGGAAAGTCCCACCTGAAGATGATTGAGTTGCTCCTCAGCAGTCTTGCTAGTTCCAAGTACTCAGATCTAAGATCCAAAAGTTGTTTAGGAATGTCCTTGTAAATTTCAGTTCTTTTGTCCAAGATGTCCAGTGACTTTCCGTAGTGCAGACCCAGGATCTTGTCCCTTTCCTCCTTTGATCTCAATGTTATCAAACAGTCTCTGGGTTTGTCTTTCTTTGTAAGTCTTCCAAGCCTAAAAGCTGATACAATTTTAAAGTCTTTTTCTTCTAGGTTCCAAAACTTGGAAAATATTTTGGTCAGAAACTCAGCTAAGTTGTCTTCTTCCACTTCTGGGACCGACCTAATCCTTAAATTAGTCTCCCTGTTCCGTAATTCAATCATAGAAAGGTAGGTCTGGTGTTCTCCTACTTGTTTACTGAGTGGTCTCACCTCTTTTTCTAGCTTTCCAAGTCTTTGGCTAGCATCTTCAGCCAATTTCCGATTTTCACCTGTAGCCTCCTTCAATTCTCCAATTGCTTGTGTATTCTGTGCCACTTGTCCAGTTAATCTATTTAGACATTCTGTGTTTTGATCGATTTTAAATGTTTGCTCATCAGCTTTTTTGTCCAGGGATTCAACTCTCTTATCCAAAGATTCCAATTTTTCATAAATTTTCTCTAAAATAGAAACAGCTGATCCAGAGGCCATATCTTCCAGTTGTAATTCCTCAGTTTCTCCTTCTCCTGCCCTTGGCAAGAATGCAGCTTCTTCCTCAGAAAGTAAAATAGGCACAGACGATCTACGTGGCTGTAAGGCTGTGGCTAAGGTTGTTTGTCTGGTTCTTACTCTATGTTCCTTTTCTTTGGGCTCCTTTTCTTTAGGCTCCTTTTTTCTTGCACCACTCATTCCAAAGTTATCTAAAAGTCAAGGTCAGGCTGAGTTGTTTCCCATGAGAAAGAGACGGCCCAGATGGTAACAGTCAAACAGGAGGCCGGGAAAGAGAAAGTAAAACAATGCCACTGCTGTAAATTCCAAAACCTCTAGGGGGAGCTTAGAAAGTCTTTCGGGAAGAGATCAATTCCAATGAAGTTCATAAAATCAGAATTAATGTCCAGGAACCTTCAAATAATAAATTTTGGCAGAGTTGGTATTAAATAACTACAATGTCTCAAATAGTGCTTGCTGGTATTCCAAATGGTGCCTCAAAGTAGCAATTCCAAACCCCTCAGATTGTTTCCAAATTTAGATTCAAAGTGTCCAAATCTGCAAGCTGACTGCTACAGTTACTCAGGCAGTTCCAGCGCCTGGGTTTTTAACTTAAGTTGTAATTCCAATAGGAGAAGATGTCACAGTCCAAATTAGCAACAAAAAGTCTGGTGCTTACAGTCCTATTCTGCTTCAAAGGAGGTTCAATGGGTGCTCAGATCCATTAGGTTCAAAGTTCAGTCTCTGCCTCCACACCTCCTGCTCTTTGCTTTGAAGTTCAGTAGCAGCGGAAGACGGACTTCCTTTTTTTTCGTCAATCCGCTTTCAGCCAAATTCCGTTACTTTTTAGAGCTTTAAAAATTTTGCAAGTCCTTATTACTCACGGATTGTTGCTTTCCGAAACGTAGATTCAGGAAGAAAGGTCAGCGCTCACCGGCAACAGCTTCGCGGCTTCACTCCGTTGACTGCGGAGCGACCCTCAGCGCCGCTACCCCCTCCGCGATCCGGAGCCCCTTACGGGGTTCCTTCAACGTTTTGGGGGCAGCTCCTGGCGCCCACCGGGTCCCAGGACCGCAGGCTTCTGCCGCCTGCGGTTTTCCAATGTGGGTCTCCGTTTCGCCGTAGCGGACGACCCGTTTCAAACGGAGCTTCCCTCTCCTGTTTAGAAGAGGGCAGCCATTACCGTTCGCGCCGCCTCCGGAAGTCCATGTGGCCAGCATGACTAAACCGCTTTTGGCGCAACAGAACACTAACAGAAATCGGAGCGCACAGAAATGCTATTTACTTTCCCACCACAATGGTACCTACTTATCTACTTGCACTGGCATGCTTTCGAACTGCTAGGTTGGCAGAAGCTGGGACAGTGCATTGGGAGCTCACCACCGTCGAGTGGATTCGAACTGCTGACCTTCCAATTGACAAGCCCAAGAGGCTCAGTGGTTTAGACCACAGAGCCACCTGCGTCCCTTTACCTTTTACTTCCGTTGATACGGACACTATACTTAAGTTGATACACCCTAGAATAGCATTAGGTTTTTTTTGCTGCGGCAGCAGCAGCACACTGTTGACTCATGTTAAGCTTGTAGTCCACCAAGACCCCTGGATCCTTGTCACATGTACTGCTGTTAAGCCAACATATGGCATTCAAACACACGAAAACACGAGGGAATGATCAAAGCACCATTTTCTCAAACCATTGGGGGGAAAGGTAAAGTACTCTCTCTCCCGCTCAATGTTAGGAGTACATCATGCTTTGTGTATAAATTAGTATAAGAATATGGTGGCTATTCAGAGTCTCTTGGTGGTTGAGCCCCCTCCCCCTATTTTATCAATCGGGGGAATCGTAGCTCTAAAACTGTCTTCTGGTGTTCAACTGTTGAAAGGCAAATGTCTCCATTCATGTAAATTCCTATATCTTGGCTTGTCACAGTTTTAGGAGCTCTTTGTTGGGGTCATTCTAAGGTTTTCCTCTGTATCCGCAAAAGCAAGAAGCATTTTTGAGATTGAGTCTAAAAAGCAGCTGATGGCTTCTCACTCGCACGCCAAGCGAAAGATTTCTGCACAGTAACGGGCTGCTGTAACCACCTGTGTGCCTGAATGAGATCACTTGCAGGAGCAAGCCGGCCAAGCTTGCCCAGAAGGCTTTGGGGCTTTGGGGCTGGAAAACGCTCCCCGATTCCAGTGTCTGATGGACAAATAGTCTGTGAGTGAGGGTTGGTATGAAACCAGATAGAGAAGAGCGAGAGCAGATGCTGTCTTTGTTGTGACGTGGGGTTTGTGATTTCAGCTCTCTTGACATAATATGCTGGAGACAGTTCTCTAGTAACACTTCTTTATTAAAGCAACAAGACTGAAGAGTGAGGAGGGGAGAGCTACATTTATAGGGACAGGGAACTAGCTAGAAAGGATACATTTTGGAGGTAACAATATTAGGCAATCACAGTCCTGCCTTTTGGAGGCAACCAATAAGACAGAGGATCCAAATACAGCAGCTTAAATGAACCAATAGTAGCTGTACCCTCTGGAACCAAAAGGCAGTTACTTTACCCTAATGCAAATACAGACAATAATAATACAGATATAAAATCCTTTGACTCAATACACAACAGTCTTGACCAGAGAAGCAGGAATGTGGAGCAAGAAACAGACTGCTCTCCCAGTGCACCAAAAGTCAAGACTTGTGTGACATGTTAAGCAAAATACAAACATTCTGTGCCCAGCAACAGAAACCTATGCCTTCATGATTAACATCCACAGAGTAACTTGGAATCTCATAATGTCACCTAGTTTGGCTCTCCCTGCAGTAGTTTCTCTTCCTGGTCTTTTTGTTCAGTTAAATAAAATCAACAACACACTCCCAGAAGAGCTACGTAATATGCTACATCTCTTGAGGCCAGATTTGCAGCTGTGTCATTCAGTGGGCATTTCCAGCTAGTCAGGTGGTGTCATGTAAAATGACTTCATACTAAGTACATTTATTTTTTCAATATGGTTGTGAGACTTTTTGCTGCTTGACTCACAGACACGTCTTTTGCTTGCGAAAGCTGTCGCAGATTATACTTTATGTGAAAACAAATGTGGGATCAGTTTGAAACAGGAGGCTTTGTGCGGTGGAAACGCCTTCTGAATTGCTCAAATCTGCTTTGATCTGTTATTATATTTATATATAGATGCAGATATATATAGCTTCTGGAAGCTTTTTATGCAATGCTCGGATTATTTGATGACCACCTTGTTTCTGAATGCCCCTTCAGTGAGAACTTTTAATTTTTTAATCAAGATTTCCCAACGAATAGCTGAAAAAAATGTTTTTAAAATAACAATCTTTGTACAATTCCAGATAAAGTCACCATATCAGGTGCAACAGAAGCGGGCGCATACACCCCACCAAGCTGAAACTGTTCTTCTTCTTTGGCAACCACTCGTAGCCGAGTAAGATTGTCTTCCATAAACACGGTTTTAACAATAAGTCCGTAAGTGACTGTGGAGGCCAATTCTGGATCCACACGTCTTTCCACAGTGGGGACATTGGTTTCCTGGCTGGAATTGATCACTGTGTGGATTTGCCAAGCGTGCCTTCCTCTTAGCACGTTTATCCCTTGCGTCCTGAGTTCGAGTGTCTTCAAAGCCCATGACACCTTTGTTAAAGGCTGTTCTCCAACTGTGGAGCGCTCGCAGGCCAGTGCTTCCCAATCTACATTTTTTAAGATTTGCCTTGAGACAGTCTTTAAACCTCTTGCTGACCACCAGCATTACGCTGAGACTGTAGGCAGAACATGGCACAAATCCTGTCAAATCCAATTAAACTGAAGAGCCAGTAAACATCCCAATGTATTAAACCATGGTAGATTTGAGGAAACAGTCATTATAACTGAACAACTTTCAAAGTTTATAAGGATGGTTTTCATATTTATTATCAAAAAGTCAGCATTACCCATGTGGAATTGTTAACACTATTATTTGGTGTTCATGACAGTTATGTTAATGACATGTGCCTAACTCTGATTTTTTTTAAATAATATATATATGAAAATTGCCTTTAGGTGAAAATAATGCTATTATAATGATTTTAAGCTATATCCCATTGACAGAAGCCTGTCTTTCTTTTCCCCCCAGCAAATGTCACAGGGGTAAGAAGAAGAAAAAGCCGCAGGTGCCGTAATCTCAAATACAGGAGCCCTAGAACTTGACCTCTGATTTAAGTGAGGTGAATCAGAAACCCTGTTGGTGGCTGAATATACTTTAGGTTTCACTTATTATTCAATTCTTGGCTCTGCAACCAAAAACCAACACCAAGCTCAAAGGGTTATTATGCATACCCTGCCCTCTCAAGCGGTTCATATAATAGAGAAGCCATTGCACTTGTGCTCAAGGTTTGATTTCACAGGAGGCTG
The DNA here is from genome assembly GCF_964106915.1 of Podarcis gaigeae. Classification (NCBI taxonomy): domain Eukaryota; kingdom Metazoa; phylum Chordata; class Lepidosauria; order Squamata; family Lacertidae; genus Podarcis; species Podarcis gaigeae. Next base: position 104,319,864 of record NC_139680.1, on the reverse strand, counting down.
CATCACACCACGTGGAACTGCTTGGCCGTGCAATGTTTTGCAGTACTCCCTTCTGGGCAACCTGTGGTGGGCGGAGCCAGAGGCAAGAGTGGGGGCGGAGCAGCAAGGGTAAAGGTTAGCTTTGTACATTCACTTTTATACACACACACACACACACACACACACACACACACTCCTCTGTCCAGGCAAGCAAAAAAGCATTAACAAAGATCAAGGGCACCTTCTAATCAGGCAAAACCAGTCAACAAAGGTGCAGTAGAGAGGCAGTGAGTTATTGTTAGGATATTTCCGTTCCACCTTAAAAGGGAGCAGGCTTTGTGAGTCACAGAGTCTGCGTATTTCCTGTTCACAGGAAGTTTATGTTTTGTCTATGCTTTCGTTTCTCTCTCTGTGCCTGAACACGCAAGCAGGCAGTCATGTTTTTTCCTTTGTTCTGACCAACGCTGAATAAACTTCTAAATAATGTTCTCCTGCGTGCATCTTTCACTTTGCGAATTCTGCTGATAGAGCGTGCATCAGATCTGGAATGTGGTGAGCTATTTTCTGGAGCTCGTGTCGCTAATTGCTGATACTATATCTACGGGAGATCAATGGATCGTCTGGAGGCGACGTGGGGGCCACGATGGGCTTTATCTCCCTGGCAGTATCCCAACAGTTATGTGGTCTGGGGACAGGGTGTTCCTAAGAGCTATATTAAGAAGCCTGTCTAGACCTGTCCCCTGGGTTTAAGCTTCCCCACACCGATCTGTTGTTGTTGTTTAGTTGTTTAGTCGTGTCCGACTGTTCATGACCCCATGGACCAGAGCACACCAGGCACTCCTGTCTTCCACTGCCTCCCGCAGTTTGGTCAAACTCATGCTGGTAGCTTCGAGAACACTGTCCAACCATCTCGTCCTCTGTCGTCCCCTTCTCCTTGTGCCCTCCATCTTTCCCAACATCAGGGTCTTTTCCAGGGAGTCTTCTCTTCTCATGAGGTGGCCAAAGTATTGGAGCCTCAGCTTCAGGATCCGTCCTTCCAGTGAGCACTCAGGGCTGATTTCCTTCAGAATTGATAGGTTTGATCTTCTTGCAGTCCATGGGACTCTCAAGAGTCTCCTCCAGCACCATAATTCAGAAGGATCCATTCTTCAGCGATCTGCCTTCTTTATGGTCCAGCTCTCACTTCCATACATCTAACCCCTTGTTAATCTTTCATCACAGCAGATCTTACATCACCTACCATGTGAGCCTTATTTTATTTTTTAAATCTGGATTTGCCAGGGATTGAACCTGGGACCTTTTTGATGCAAAAAGCATGAGTTCTATCCCTCCTCGCCCCCCCAACCACCAATCTCAGGACATCACTATAGCCAATGTGTCTTATTTTTCTTATTGGAAACTGGTAGGGTTGTGCCGGCAGCAAACATTGCCGCTGTTTAAATAGCGGCCGCTGGGTTTCACAACACATTTTTGCCCAGTTGCTTTTGTTAAATAAACAACACACTTCGTTTCACATCAGTGGTTTTGTCATCTCTTTCCCGATTCTTGCCAACTCTTGCCTCTTCCTTGATGATGCAGGTTCACCTTGATCCCCCCCCCCCCATTCAAATATTAAACAAAATGTTGCTGCCAAATGAGCAAAGGTTGACCCTCTCAAAGCTGGAAGAGGGCCCTGGTCTCTAAGGCAGCGAGAGCTGTGTGGGCATCAGCTTGAGAGAGGGGTCAAGGCCAGGTGGATTCTACCTCCATACTAGTTGTGTGCGCTTGAAGCAAACAGGGATCACATCATGCATTAACCAGTTTTGAATGAGCACCTTGTTTTTAAAAAGCCGCTTCCAGGAAGAGGGTTTCTGCAAATGTCAAGCATGTGGATTTGGTGCCTTCGAAGGCACACGTGCTTTCCAGCCCAACAAATTGGTAGCATCGTCAGGGCTGGTGCAGTTGACAATGGCGATTGTGGAACCTTGCAAAACACGGGCTTTGCCGCTGCAGCCACTAGTAGAAACTGTCATCTGGATGCAGCCTTGACAGTGAAAAGCAATGTGCATATTACCCAGCCATCCTCCCATTGTGCCCATCTTCCATAATAATTTATATAATAATTATTTATTATTTATACCCCACCCATCTGGCTGGGCCTCCCCAGCCACTCTGGGTGGCTTCCAACAAAACACTAAAATACAATAACCTATTAAACATTAAAAGCTTCCCTAAACAGGGCTGCCTTCAGATGTCTTCTAAAAGTCTGGTAGTTGTTCTTCTCTTTGACATCTGGTGGGAGGGCGTTCCACAGGGCGAGCGCCACTACTGAGAAGGCCCTCTGCCTGGTTCCCTGTAACTTGGCTTCTCACAGTGAGGGAACCACCAGAAGGCCCTCGGAGCTGGACCAGGCAGAACGATGGAGGTGGAGACGTTCCTTCAGGTATACTGGTCCGAGGCCGTTTAGGGCTTTAAAGGTCAGCACCAACATTTTGAATTGTGCTCGGAAACGTACTGGGAGCCAGTGTAGGTCTTTCAAGTCCGGTGTTATATGGTCTCGGCGGCCGCAAACAAATATGCTTGACAAATGTTTTGCCAGCTCCTTAAAGGCTGCCAAAGTGAGAGGGCAAACAATGGGCATATTGGCACCCCTCGATTTGTTTCATTGCAGAATCTGTAAAGTGCATTGCATTCAAGGGATACCCAAACAAGGTGTACAGAAATAAAATATGGAATGTACGTGTGTGCATTTATATCCATAAACATTTACATAGGAAGCACGATGAACACTTACATGGTTCCACTCAGAACACATCACAAAATCCATTGCCTGTGGTCAGTGGCGGTTTTGTTAATGCACATTAAGATCGCAGGGAGGCCAAAAGGACTGAAACCAATGACTTAGTTGTGAGAAAGAAGGAAGGCAAGGCACAGGGTGGCTGGCTGGAGGCAGAGTGAGGTTAGTGGGGCAATGTACCGAAAGGAAAGAAAAGGAAAATATTATGCCGAAATGGAACAACCTCCACTATCTACAAAACAGCTGTAGCTGTTCAGATTCCTAGGACAGGATTCACACCTTAAGGCTTTTACAGCAGGCGGCCTTCAAGCTACAATACTTGCCCAAGTGAAAAGAAAGTTTGGCAAGCCCAGGCTGGTGCCCAGGAATAAACAGCTACAGGACAGGCCTGAAAGAGAGAACATAATAGAACACTGCTTGCTTGGCACTCACATTTCCCAGATGAAACCACTCAAATGTATCAGCAGTGGTCTAATGATCTACAGTGCGCTCTATGTGGGGCCACCTTGGAAGGTGACCCAGAAACTACAACTAATCCAGAATGCGGCAGCTACACTGGTGACTGGGGGTGGCTGACAGTCCTGAAAGACCTACATTGGCTCCCTGTACGTTTCCGAGCACAATTCAAAGTGTTGGTGTTGACCTTTAAAGCCCTAAACGGCCTTGGCCCAGTATACCTGAAGGAGCGTCTCCACCTCCATCGTTCTACCCGGACACTGAGATCCAGCGCCGAGGGCCTTCTGGTGGTTCCCTCACTGCGAGAAGCTAAGCTACATTGAACCGGGCAGAGGGCTTTCTTGGTGGTGGCACCCGCCCTGTGGAACGCCCTCCCATCAGATGTCAAAGAGATAAACAACTACCTGACATTTAGAATACATCTGAAGGCAGCCCTGTTCAGGGAAAATTTTAATGTGTGACATTTTAATGTATTTTTAATATTTGTTGGAAGCCGCTACCCAGAGTGGCTGGGGAAACCCAGTCAGAATCAGATGTGCAGGGTACAAATAATAAATTTGTAGTGCCTTCTGCATTACATTTGCCTCCCACAGCCCTTTGATGCTAAGCTGACAGATATCACCCCAAACCTAAAACCACCAGTGACAGACCCTTCAGTAGATATATGGTCAGGGGGAACAGCTCCTGTGGCAGGCCCAGATGCCAACTCTGACAACTCAGGCTGTGTATATACCACACATTTAAAGCTGTGACTGTTCCCCAAATAATTCTGGGAACAGTAGAATTACAATAATGGGTGGAGGGGGGCAAGTGCCACTCCAACAAGACCTTTCCCCCCATTGCTCCTCCATTGCTTGACTCCTGTCATTGACATACATTTTATTTCAGAGATCTCAACATAGGAAGCAACTTGCTGATGTAGGAATATGCTTTGCCCCTTTAAGGTTTAAATAACTTTCAAGCTTCCATCCTGGAGCAAAGGAATTTCAAAAGGAGGCTGCCACGTAAAAGCATTAAACTACAATACTCTCAGAGTCCCAGTGCTATCACTTGTATACCAAACTGAGACAAAGGATTCTTAGCTTATTGTATATATTAATCGGCTTATCACTGCCGGCTATCTGCCATCAGAAATCACTGTCTGTACTTTCTAGTGTTCCATTTCTCTCTTACCTCATTTCTTACAATCCCCACCTCTACCCAACCAGGTATATATGCAGCTGCAAATCCAGATAACACTTAATGAATCTATCTTATCTATTGTCCATGGAAACTTAAGCCATAATAAATTTGTTAGACTTCATCAAGGTGCTGCAACAGGACTCTCTGGGCTGGTGTTTTGCATAACCTCCCTATTCAACTTGTTTCAGTTCTGATTCGTATTCCTATAATTCAAAGGCACTCCCTCAATGCTAATATTTTCCTTTTCTTTCCTTTTGGTTTCTCTAGTTCCTTAAGCGTTCTCTTCCAAGAACCAAAGCCACAGAAGAGAAACAGAACTGAGCAGGTCTTTAGCGACATGAAAGGAAAACAAAAAATAAGCGAGGCAGGTCTGGAAACGAAAGGAATCAGGCAACACTTGTCATTATTATTTTTTTAGCAACTGCTACCGCATGACATACCCACATGGACTATAAATGTAAATTGACTTCTAGTGTCATTAGTAATTGTATGCAGGCTATATTCTGTGTGATCTCTGTGTATTTAAAAATACAAAAGGAGGCCTGTGACACCTCAGAAACAAGAAACACAGGAAGCTGTGCAGGTGGGAGATTTGTGAAATAAAGGGATGGGAATGCATCTGTTTGTGATGAGAGGGGCTCATTTCCAATCTCAGACCAATTTGCAGTAGGCAGAGACAGCCTAATCTTATCCCCTTGTTCTGATTTTGGACTAGATCTCAGTAAGTTAGTGGAACAAAGGATACAATGGCTGTTCAAACCAATGTCAAGAAAAGAAGGTGGACCCCACTTTTGGCTTTACTTTCAGATCAATGGCACTTTGGAACTCCCTCCCTAGTGAAATCCGGCAGGTGCCTTCACTGTATTCTTTTTGGCCCCTGCTGAATACATTCTTACTGAGTCCACCTTCCCTGGGAAATTTAGAAAAGTTGTATGAGTTAATTTGTTTTTAGCACAGTTGCTGTATGGCTAAATAAGCAATAAGCAATAATTTTATTGTTTCGGAAACAAGCGGCATGGACATCTTATGAAATGAATACATAAATACATAATGAGAAATAAATTATTTATTTAATTTGTAGTAATAATAATAATAATAATAATAATAATAATAATAATTTATTATTTGTACCCCGCCCATCTGGGCGGCTTCCAACAAAGATAAAATATACACTAAAATGTCACATATTAAAAACTTCCCTGAACAGGGCTGCCTTCAGATGTCTTCTGAATGTCAGGTAGATGTTTATCGCTTTGACATCTGGTGGGAGGGCATTCCACAGGGCGGGCGCCACTACCGAGAAGGCCCTCTGCCTGGTTCCCTGTAACTTGGCCTCTCGCAGTGAGGGAACCGCCAGAAGGCCCTCGGAGCTGGACCTCAGTGTCCAGGCAGAACGATGGGGAAGGAGACGCTCCTTCAGGTATACTGGACCGAGGCCGTTTAGGGCTTTAAAGGTCAGCACCAACACTTTGTATACATCCCTTCACCCGCAGATCCCAGCGCGGTTCACAGCATAAGAACAGAAGTTAAAAACACAAAGTACATGACAAAAACCAATGAAACCTGGATAGCTTCGTTGGGTGTTGGTGACAACACCAAGGTTGCAGGCTCATGCCCATATGGAACAGCTGCAAATTCCAGCTTTGCAGGGGGTTGAACTAGGCATTCCTCAGGGTCCCTTCCAACTCTACAATTTTATTCTGTTCCCCCACCACCACCTGCAAATGCATTCATAGGCTGCCTCCTGTTTTCGATCTTGGCTGCATTTATTAAAAACTGTGATCTACGCGCACACATCCAACTCCTAGGGAACCCGGTCCCACCCCCAATTAAATATTTGAGGGGGCCCAGCGGGTCTTACTTGTCCCCGTCCCCAATATTTTATTCAAGTGGACACCCCTGCACACATACACATACTTTATAGGGCTTCCTCGAGCAGGTGCGCAAAGGGCGCAGGTGACAAAGCAACACGAGCCGCTGAGCTGCCGCCCTCCGGCTTGGAAACAGTAGACTGGGGGGCGGCGCACACGCAAGAGGTGGGGGGAGGAGAGAGGCGGGGCCCGGCAGGGGGTGTGCCCGGCGCTGCGCCCTTTGATTGGCGAGCTGCAGGGTCGAAGGGGCGGTGCCGGGGCTGCCCCTGCTGGGCTGGCTGCCGGGGCTTGTTGTTGCGCGCAGCTGCCCAGACGCGGCTGCAGGAGTAGCAGAAGCAGCAGCAGAAGCAGTCAGGAGCGCGCTCTCCCTTCCGTCCGTGGGCGCCCGCAGGAGCCTCTGTGCGCTCGCCATGGTGGACAGCATCTACCGGACCCGCTCCCTGGGCGTGGCGGCCGAGGGGCTGCCGGACCAGTACGCCGACGGCCGCGCGGCGCGGGTCTGGCAGCTCTACATCGGCGACACGCGGAGCCGCACCGCCGAGTACAAGAACTGGCTGGTGTCGCTGCTGCGCGCTCAGCGCTGCAACACGGTGCTCGACGTGGCCTGCGGCACCGGGTGAGTCACACGGCAGCAGGAGGAGGAGGAGGAGGTTGTGCTGGGTGCTGGATCATGACCCAGCTTGAAGGCCTGGGCTCCCTTCTCCCCAGGGGGGTTTTGTGTCTCGGGGTGCTCTAATCCGGATCCACGCACGCGGCAGCTGATCAGGACCTCCCCACCCCACCCCATTGAAAGCACATGGCTCGACACCCCGCACCCAAGAATCCTGAGAACTACAATCCCCAAACTATAATTCCCAGCGCCCTCTAACAAACCACCACTTCCCAGGATTCTTTGAAGGCCTGCGCTTCAAACGCATCGCGTGTGCTTTAAATGAAAGGAAAGCTCCCCCCCCCTTGTTGTGGGAGAGGCGCTCCCTCCCGCTTAGGAATATGACACCCTGTCAGTGGGGATTTATGTATAGGCTAAGTAGGCTGAAGCCTAGGGCCTTAGATGCACTTTCTTCAAGAGGTAAGTTTAGGATAAAATCCTTTATTCCTATATTAGATGCATATATTAGATTGAAGCCAAGTTAAAAAGAAGTGCTGTGTACCGTGATACTGCACAATTGTTTTCCATTCTTGCTATTCTGATAGCATCTAAGCAAGAAATTCAGCAATTGTTGATGGAAACATACCCAGAAGATATGGACCTGAAACTTATTTAACTTTGCACTTTCACCTGTACATGAGATAAAGCCATAGGCTTACAGCAGAGCACTCTCTGTCTCATACAGACCTTTATCAAATTATATACAAGGAAAAATTTCAGATGGCCTTTCCTATTGTGGAAACAATCATGCGGCTATTTTATAGCTTTATGGTCACTAACTGCTTTGGAGAGAGTTGTTTTTAAAGACTCAAAAGAATAAAAAAAAAATGAATTAAGGGCCACAATTGTAGACTGGGGGGGGGGTGCACATTGAAAGTGACAAACGTAGACAAACAAATTTTGATGAAATTTTGTGATGTCCTTTAGAGGAGAAATTGTGAACTGCAGAATTTTAAATATCCATCATCATTCTTGGTTTCACTCAATTTTGTTTATAACACTCTTCCATTTTCTTCTAGTCATGAGGCTGGGGGATTGGGAGGGGCCTCACAAGTGCAGTAGCCTAGGGCCTCACATCATCTAAATCCGGCCCTGCCTGCGCTTTTTAATGTGCTGTGACCGGTTCCCATGCTCCTTGCCTCAGCTCTCTTCTTCTTCATTTATTTACTTAGTAAATTTGTATACCGCTCTCCATTTGAGGATCACAGGGCAGTTTACAGTATCCCCCTTTCTGGCTTTCTCCTTCCATTGTTTAAAAGGCAGGCCTTGCCACCCGTATCTCTCCCGGTGGGGAATTTTAACACATCTTAACTGCCTGTGATCATTTGGGCAGGCTCTTAAAAATGAAAGCTATTCTTTTTGGTAATTTTAAGTATTCTGGAGTGATTATTTCTCATCTGTCTGGGACTCCTCCCCACTGTGAATACCAAGCATGGATGTAGGGGCACAGTTGGTAGAGCATGAGACACTTAATCTCAGGGCCATGGGTTTGAGTCCAGGTTGGGGAAAAGATTCCTGCAGCATTGCAGCAGGTTGAGCTAGATGACCCTTGTGGTCCCTTCCTACAACTCTGTGATTTTATGATCTGCTCTCACTACTAGATAGCAATCCAGGGAACTGCTGTTCTGAGTTTACTTGGGGAATTGTTTAATCCAAATACCTGAATACTTTTATCTCACGCAGTGTGGACTCCATCATGCTTGTTGAGGAAGGATTCAGGGTCACTAGCGTGGATGCGAGTGACAAGATGCTCAAATATGCCTTGAAGGAGAGATGGAACCGCCGAAAAGAGGACGCTTTTGACCATTGGGGTATCTATTTTTATTACAAATCTTGCATCCCGCCTACTTTTCAAAAGAAGTTCAAGGCGACTGATAAAACCAAGCATCGCTGCAGTGTTGAAGTATCTATCATTCCCCATCCCAACCTGTCATTAGATCAAAATGTTAATGCAAAATAGCAGTACCCCAGTTGCAAAGTTCCCAAGCAGCTATCAAAATGAAAACATCCTAATAAACCTATAATAATAGTAGAGCTGAAAAATAACCACCTGAAAGTCTTTTTGTGTTGTGTGCATTCTGTGTGTAATAATTTTTGACAGCCACATTTTTAGCAGCTGGGTAGAACAGAACAGTGACAAGGCCTGGCACCTTGTGGCAGGGTGTTCCACAGGGTGGTCACCACCAGCAAAAAAGGGCCACAGCTACCCCTAACTCACAGGGCCCCAGAGCACGAGGGGAGGAGCATACAAAATAAAATCTTGTCATCGCTGGCAAAGACAAGCAACTGACCAAATAGTTTTTAAAAAATTAAATTTTAAAAAATAGCTGATTTACCATCTGCTTTGTTACATGTAAACATATTTGCTTTGCCACTAAAACCGATTGATAGATGGTTTCTCAGGTATGTTCCATGTGGAATGGCACAGGTTTAGGAGGAAAGACAAGGTAGCAATTTGATTAATAATGCCCTTATCAATAATCTTAATAAAAGTGAGATAGAAATGTAATACAAGGCTGTAACAAGTGGAGTATTTTCTGCAGTAACACACCAGGAAAAGAAATATCACCTCAAAGTGAACATGTGTACCTTTAAATCTCAATCCCATTTATTAAAATTTGCCTTGGCAGCTTAAAAGGATAGAGCTTCTGAAACTTTAGTTGCTTATTCCATCATACAATAAATCCCAGGTTTGCTCTAAACACTGCTGTATTATTTTAGTAATTGCTTGTGGTTTGCTAATTTTGTACAGGCAAAAAAAAAAAAAAAGAGTTTGCTGCTGCACTTAAGTCTTAATTATCTGTAAGCTTCTTGCTAAGGATGCAAAAAATGTAAATCAGAATTGTGGCCCAAGCCAGTAACACCTCCAGTTGTTCTTGCCCTAGGTAGCTGAGGAGTGAAGTTTTGAACACTTCAAATAATTGGGGTTCGAGCATCTCTTGAAAGTTCTGCTTGCATTTGTTAGCAAGCAACTTTATGTATGCAGGCCGAAATATGATCAGTGCTGCTGAAGCAACTGGCAGAATGTCAATGCCGTAATGAGCTCCTTGTTGACACATCCCTTTTCCAGGACTAAACTTGGTGTGGTCGGGTGTTTGTGTCTTTGCCTGGCTTGTTTACCTGCAAAGGGCGCAAGGAGACGCTCATCTCAGCCCCATCTTTGGCCTGAAATAAGAGTATGGTGCCCCTCCTGACTTCACAATATCGTGTAATTATATGTGCACTAGAAAGAAAAACAGGGTTGAAAAATATCTCTGCCTTCTGAAACCCGATCAGTGAAATGTAAACACCGTCGGGTCTTTGTGTGATTTACGATATAGGGAGAGGGGAATAAATAGCACCTGATTCACAAAGAAGTATTGCCTTGATGCTTAAGAAAAGAGTTTGACTCTTGGATCAATTCATCTACTTCAATGTTGGTGCTCACATGTACAAGCGTCTCAAATTGTCCATGCTGTCTCTGTGATTAGGACTGTATGTGTAAACAACTACCATTAATAATAAATTCTGTACTGAAATAAGCAAAATTTGGCAAACTGTAAGTTACACAAATAGTGCATGTTCCCATAATTTGTTTTGGGCCTGGGATCTGCATATACAGGGCACTGAAGCTGTGCCTTAGTGCCACTGGAATTCTTACTGAACTCCACTCCATCTTCAGAGATTTCTCCAAATTTTGGAGATTTTAAACAATAACAAACTATTATCTGAGCTGCAAGGGCTAAGAACTTCATTTTTTTCTTTTTGATTATTAAAACCTGGAGTTCTTGAGTTCTACAGCTAGTGCCTTTTCTGCATTTGCATGGAAACAACAGATTTGAAACAGCCTAGTCAGTGATCTTCAGAATTCTGTTAAAATCAAATTTCCTATCTTCTTCTACTTTGGCGATCACTCATAGCCGAGTAAGATTGTCTTCCATAAGCACAGTTTTAACAATGAGTCCGTAAGTGACTGGAGGCCAATTCTGGATCCACACATCCTTCCACAGTGGGGACATAGGTTTCCGGGCGGGAGTTGATCACGGTGTGGATTTGCCAAGCGTGCCTTCCTCTTAGCATGTTTGTCTTCAAAGCCCATGACCCCTTTGGTAAAGGCTGTTCTCCAACTGGAGCACTCGCAGGCCAGTGTTTCCCAGTTGTCAGTGTTTATACTACTTTTTTAAGATTTGCCTTGAGACAGTCTTTAAACCTCTTTTGTCAGATTTCCTATAGAGAAATGTCGCTGTCTGACTCCTTTCCTTTTGCCTGCTGGTCACAAGTGCCCAACTCAGTTTTCAATGCATCTTCTTTTTAATTAGAGGTGATGCTGGCTTTCAGGTTCCTTCCTGCACTCAGACTGACCTGGGGCTAAGTGGCATCTGCAAGTTGCATCGTTTTGGGGTATTGCCAGCTGATGCCAAGCGGGCTTGTCATCAGAACAGAACAGAGACATGGGTAACCCAGCCGCTGGGTTCTGGCTACTGCGTTTGTGGGAAGCAAAGTGATATTAGCACCTGGGGAAAGGCTAGCTCTTTAAGCCCAAGCTTTGGCTTTAATCTAGTTTAGTAATTCTGTTTATGACCACAGCAGCAAATGAAAGCATGTATGAATTGGTTAAATGCTGAAGCATCAAAGTAGGTGCTGTGAGCCCATGGAAGGATCTGAATGCCACACAGGAAACGCCTGAAGATAACTTGCAGCTGGGAATTGCAAGTGAGGAGAGTGCAGTTGCGTGCAAGACCTGCTTGTGGGTTTGTCTCAACACAATTCCCAGTACACAGACTCCATACTCTACCTTCCTGATCCAGGTGTAAAAGGAATATAGCAAACCTCATATAGCCACAGCAAGATGGAGAAAGCTGGAAGTTTCCATCCTTGGCTGTTAATGCCTATGTCAAAAAAACACCCCACCATAATAGTGTCTCTCAAACTTGTTGGACTACAACTCCCATTGTCCCTGACCACTGGTCTGCTAGCTAGGGGTGATGGGAGTTGTAGTTTGAGAAACAATGCCTTAATCACACTTTCAAAGAGTCTCAGCAGCAAATTGTAGGGGGAGAGAAACCTGGGGATTATTTTCATGCTTAGCACATTGTATTTCGTAACAGATAAGAGGCTTCCCAACTAAGTGCCTTTTTCCTTTAAGGTGGCACTTTTCACTGTCCTGCACGAGGAACGTTAAATCCTCCAGGTGCAGAAAATGTGAGGAGGCAGAGGGTTGGCTAGAGAAAGTAGAACTCTCCTCCATGTGTTCAATGCACTTTTTTTTTTTTTTTTTTTTTTTGTTCCACAGTCATTGAGGAGGCCAACTGGCTCACCCTGTCACAGGACCTAGAGAAGCCTGGCAAGGGCTTTGACGCTGTCATCTGTTTAGGAAACTCTTTTGCACACCTCCCAGATTTTAAAGGTGAGTGTTGTAAGGTTGGTTACATGCCCCTGGCCATGTAACATTGTCCAGTGCTATAGAAAGGGTCGAGTGACTGAGGCTTCTAGCTCTCCTTTGATGGTCAGGAGCACTAATGTGTCTGTATACTGGTTGCTGGAAACCGCAGGAGGGGAGAAGGCTCTTGTGCTCTGGTCCTTTGGTTCCCCACAGGCTTCTGGGTGGCCACTGTGAGAACATGATGCTGGACTGGATGGGCCATTGGCCTGATCCACCAGCCTCTTATTGCATACTTTCCTTCAGAGCTCTTTTCTCAGGCTACCCATAGTTAAGAAAGATGGCGGGCCATTGGGAAGTGATCCATAATGAATTGGAAAAAAAAATGTTTAAAAGTACTCCCCCCCCCCAAATAACACCCAGAGTCCTTTCTGTTGGGGATAATTCAGACTGAAATTCCCAGGTGTCAAAAAAGGTTATTTATGTATGCCACTACTGTGGCCCGTGTTTTGTTAGCCCCAAAATGGAAAAACGAGCGAGGTCCCAACCAAACAAGAATGGCGACTTAAGCTGAAAGAATATGCGCAGCTTGCAGGCTTAACATATAGAATAAGAAAACAAGAAGAACATATGTTTAGAGAAAATTGGAAAACGTTTATTGAATATATGGGAAATAACTCTTTGCAGCTGAAAACGCTGGCAGCATTAAGATAAATCCAACAGTGTAAATAAGTTTTGATGGGTGTAATAATGGAATACTGAATGGTGTAGTTTTTGTAGAATATGCAGGAATTTATGATATGTAAAATGAACCATGGAAAGAGAAGGGAAGTCACTGATATCTTAAGGATGTAAAAATGAGTACTTTAAATTGTTAAAACAGAAAATTTAATGGAGCACCAAGAAGGAAAACAAAACACAGTCTCAGTTTCCAGAGGAGCATCCCTTATAAAGTGCTTGTGATGCCACAGGACTCCTTTTTATGTGTGAAAACCAGTTGATATTTGAGCAAGGATGCAATCCACCTCAGATTGGTTGCGAGTACGGGTGGGACGCCTGTGACCACCCAAATGTTGCTGGACTACACTTTTATTCATCCCTGACCATTGACTATGCTGACTGAGGCTGATGGGAAGTGGAAGTCCAACTAGATATGGAGGGCTGCAGATTCCCCCAACCCTCAGTTAAGGAATCTCATACACACGTCGATCTGATCTAGACTGGGTGTAAGACAGGTGAAGAAGAGGTGTGTCTGTGCCAATAAATTGTACATTTACTTAAGATTTATAACTTCCAAGATCCCTTGCAACAGCTCTAAGAGATCAGACAGAGGGAGTTGTTTGCTGCATGCCAGCCATGAAGGAGGCACATATTTTTATTATTTATATAGCACTATCTGTGGTGCTAGAGAGAGAGAAAAGGTTTTCTGCCCTGAGGTTGCAATCTGCTTTTGACAATGGGGCAATAAGCCTGGGTAGGAAGTAATGGTAATGAGCGAATGCAGGTAGAGTGGTGCCCCGCAAGACGAACGCCTCGCAAGACGGAAAACCCGCTAGACGAAAGGGTTTTCCGTTTTGGAGGCGCTTCGCAAAACGAATTTCCCTATGGGCTTGCTTCGCAAGACGAAAATGTCTTGCGAGTTCCTGCGGGTTTTTTCCCCTCCCCCCCTTTTTCTAAGCCACTAAGTCGCTTATCTGCTTATCCGCTAAAAGCCGCTAATAGCGCTAATCCGCTAAGCTGTCAATGGGCTTGCTTCGCAAGACGAAAAAACCGCTAGACGAAGAGACTCACGGAACGGATTAATTTCGTCTTGCGAGGCACCACTGTACACATCCTTAGATTCGTTCCTGTTTTGAGGTCCGGTTCCAGTCAAGATGGAGGAGACAAGGTGAATCTGGCTACTCCCTAATTGAAGGCAAGATTTATGCTCCTAATCTATTTCTTGGCACCAGTTAATCTGCCTCCCCATTCTACCTTTTAATGCTTTATTAGAGCTCTTCTCAAAGTTGCGATTTATGTTCTACCCTGCTATTTTATCGGACTAACAACCTCCATCGTGAGGCTGCAGGAAGTTGCAGGAAAGGAAAAGCTGAGCTCTCTTCCAGCCCCCCTGAATGAGAGGCATTATTAATGAGTTTCTATAGCATCACAAGGCTCACAACTTCATTTTGAGCAAGGCTCAACAACCTGCTTCCAGTAATAAATATTGCAGAGGCTTATGAGCAAACGAGACTAAAACACTCTCTATGCAAAGACGCCGAGTCCTCTGTCACAGTTAGAAACTAGAACCAACTGATTACCTGAGGAACTGAAAGCAAGTTTGGCTCAATAATTTTTATTTGGCATCAGCTATTATCTTATCATCTGTCAGAGATATCAGTAAGCTTCAGTGGCAACTACTGTAAATCCCTGCCTTCGCTAGTGAGTCTCTTTAAGTGTTAACACCCAGACTCTGGCATTTGCCAGGGCAAGGTTAAACTCCCCCGGAGCAGAGGGTCATCAAAGAACTGCTGATATTCCTGTTTTGAGGAAGCTTTGGTAAACCCAAAGCTTAATAGCTGGTTTTCAGAGGATTTGAAGAAAGAGAAGCTTCACTACACGGGTAGGGAGTTGCAGGCATAAGAAGTGACAAAGGGGTGGTGGCGGATAAAAGTCTTAAGAAAGTGGGAGGTATTTAGATGGTCACCAGGAATATATCTGGAAATAAGGCCAGGAAAAGTAGGGTAATGTGCAGGTTAGACTGCAGGTCTTATCTGAAACTCCATTGCCTTTTAACACCTTGCTCCTTGGTTATAACTTGTTTCTAACGCTAGCTCGAGCAACCAGAGTCCACAGCAATTATATCTCACCTCATGTACCTGTCCGTACAAAATACTGTGGCTGACCTGTAAGATAATCCCAAACTCTCACCATGCTTCTTGATGTTAATTGCATCTGCTGCATATTGCAAGGCAGGGAGAGAGCTGGTCACACCTCCTCTCCAATTCCTCTGAACTGACTCTTCCAGCTGTGCCTTTATGTCCAGCTATGCTGTGCTGGGGGGATGCAGGTGGCGCTGTGGGTTAAAGCCTCAGCGCCTAGGACTTGCCGATCGAAAGGTCGGCGGTTCGAATCCCTGCGGCGGGGTGCGCTCCCGCTGCTCGGTCCCAGCGCCTGCCAACCTAGCAGTTCGAAAGCACCTCCGGGTGCAAGTAGATAAATAGGGACCGCTTACCAGCGGGAAGGTAAACGGCGTTTCCGTGTGCGGCTCTGGCTCGCCAGATGCAGCTTTGTCACGCTGGCCACGTGACCCGGAAGTGTCTCCGGACAGCGCTGGCCCCTGGCCTCTTGAGTGAGATGGGCGCACAACCCCAGAGTCTGTCAAGACTGGCCCGTACGGGCAGGGGTACCTTTACCTTTACCTTTACCTATGCTGTGCTGGGAGTTAGGATTTGTCAAAAGCCCACCTACTTTGCAGAGTCATTCTTTACCACAGAAACTTGCAAGTAATTGTTTTTTTGGGACAACAGGGTCTCTTGCAACCTACTGTAAACAAGTTTGTTCACTTAAAATATCAGCACTGCTTTTCATCTTTAAAAAGCATATTGATTTTAATGTTCTTTTTGATCACTAAAACAAAAACTAGACGCAGCAGCAGGAAACCAAACAGCCAACTATGATGGCAGAGCAAAAAGAAAGGAAGATATTAACCTGCCTTCTGAAAAGGAAGGTTGAATAATGAAAGCCAATACTCTTTTGGGGCTGCCACAGAAAAGGCCCTGCTTCTTATCGAGGCTAGTCTACACTACAGAAAAGATGGAACGTTTAGCAGGGCAACATTGGTAGATCTCAAATGCTGGGTTTATATGATGCTCTCAAAACCCAGAATCAACATAGTTCTAGTTTGACGGTGAAGAGAATATATGACCAGGCCTCTCGGGTTTTATGCATATGTGAAGAATTTCTCTCTAGCTGCAATAAGGAATTTAATTTGTAGTTGTCTCTTTTCCTAGGTGACCAAGCTGCCCATAAGCAGGCTCTGAAGAACATTGCCAGTATGGTGCGTCCAGGTGGCATCCTTGTCATTGACCACCGTAATTATGACTACATCCTGGAAACTGGCTGTGCCCCTCCTGGGAAGAACATTTACTACAAGGTACTTCCTAGAACTAGGTCTTTTGCCAGAGCCTTGCAGTAGTGATGGTAGCCCTTTTAATAAAGGAAAAACATTTATCCGACTTTCATGCTTCCAGCAATCAATTCAGACAGAGAAACTTTCTGCATTGTACACCCCACCTTGAATGCAGCTCCATGCCCCAAAGAGACAATTCAGGGGCAAAGGAAGTGCATCGAATAAAATGCATCTAGCATAGTTATTTCCCAAATGGCCTAGGTAAATTTTACAGGTGGAGGAGACACAAGACATTGCACCTGCATTCTGAGATGGTGTAGTCTCATAAAGACAATATGAAGTTCTCTGGATGTTTGAGCTAGCATTTGGACCGGCACCTGTCCTGGGTTTGCAATTAGAATGGAAATAGCTCCTATGTGTATTTTTTATCTGTATCAACAATAGAGAGAAGGGAGGGGTTTTATGGGGAAGATGTGTCAATCGCATAGCCTGGACTAGGATTGTGTCAGGCTAATCACAATGAACTAGTTAAGAATACACCAAACGAGGAAGGGAATGAAGACTGCAGTTTATTTTTTCTCTCCCCCCCCCCAACCTCTGCCCTAGAGTGACTTAACCAAGGACATTACTACATCTGTACTTCTTGTGAACAACAAACCGAACATGGTGACACTGGACTATACAGTGCAAGTGCCACCCGAGGGGAATGATGGAAGCCCGGAACTAAGGTATGTTCTGTTCAGACCTCATATGCTATCCAGAGCCTTCAGCCTGATAGCAAATGTGGGAGCTTCCAGCTACTTGGAAAGCCTGGGTGGGAGCTAACAGATGTCTGGGTCCAGATCAGGCAGGGCTGATCTGCTCTTGGGGCCTGCTACTAAGAACCATCAGATTGGCAGATATCAGAATCAGGGCCTTTTCAATGGTGGCCCCACAGCTTCCTTCCCCTAGGTGTTTATGCCCTGCTCACTGGTGGCTTTTCATACACTTTAAACTCTGCTTTTACTTGCTGGCTTCATGTTTTAGATAAGTCAGTTGGTTTTGTTTAAAATGTTTGATATATTGCATGTTGCCTTGTAAAGGGTATTTACCTGAAAAGGCAAGATATTCATTAAATGGGCTATAACTAGAAGATACCCATGCCATATCCAGCCTTGTTGAAAAAACAGCTCCCAGCCAACAAGATTCTCTTCCTTTATATTGGCTCTGAAAGATGGAATCACTGGAGATTACAGCCACATCCAGGCACTTACCTGAACACGTGGCGGCTTAAATTGAGCAACACCCCAAGGCACACCAATAGCTCTTCAGCTATTTCCGCAATTAGCTCAAAAGTATGAAAGAGCTTCTAAGACTTGTTCAATCTACAACTGTCCCTGTGACTAGAAATTGTGAGATGTCACAGTTCCCGACTAAGAAGGAGGGTTTCTAAGTGTGTTCAGTCAAATGTGATTTGAATGCCTTCACCCCTTTGTGCCAACCACACATGTGTCTGTCCCTCACCTCTGGTTTAACATGCTTGCGTGTGCACCTCTGCCCCTAGTTTAATCCTTCACATTCCTATTCAAAGGTGAAACCCAATCACATTCTGTTAAGAAAAGGATGTTTGCGTAGGAAAAGCAATACCTTGTGTTCCAACAAATATGCACGGCTAGAGCACAGCTTATCCAGCTTAGGGAGGATGCAGAGATCTTTGCATGTTTTATTTTTAGCAATAAACCAAACTTTCTTCAGCCCAAGTGGTGGTGTGGTCAGAGGCAAAGCAAGAAATGTGACTTCTACCTTTGTACAATAAGGGATGTGGGTGGCGCTGTGGGTTAAACCACAGAGCCTAGGACTTGCCGATCAGAAGGTCGGCAGTTCGAATCCCCGCAACGGGGTAGGCTCTCGTTGCTCGGTCCCTGCTCCTGCCAACCTAGCAGTTCGAAAGCATGTCAAAGTGCAAGCAGATAAATAGGTACCGCTCCGGCGGGAAGGTAAACGGTGTTTCCGTGCGCTGCTCTGGTTCACCAGAAGCGGCTTAGTCATGCTGGCCACGTGACCCGGAAGCTGTACGCCGGCTCCCTCGGCCAATAAAGCGAGATGAGCGCCGCAACCCCAAAGTCGGCGACGACTGGACCTAATGGTCAGGGGTCCCTTTACCTTTGTACAGTGGGCTGCAAAAGTTAAGTTTCTTTCCATCCTGGTAAGCAAGAGACAAGTATTTCAGCAAGGCAAAATAACTTGGAAATGTGTGGAGCAGGGCTAGTGATTGGTGTGGCCTGGATGGTGAGTTTGGCCTCTGGGCTGGAGATTCGTCATATCTGCAGCTTAAAAAGTAAAGGACCGCTGATTCTCAAGGTTGAGCCATCACCCCACTGCAATACCTTATCCCTGAAAGGGATAAAATGGGCTGCACGGCCTTCTACTGCAGTCGCTTCAAGGTTGGTGATGAAACAGCACAGAGAATAAGTGTGGCACCCAAGATCTGTAGCGGGAGATTTAGGAACCAGAAAGCAAGAGGATGCTGCATGGGTAGTGCACCTGCTGCATGTATACACAAGTAAGATTTCTGGGGGGAAGCTGCTGAGCGGACAGCTGCTAACGTTTCTTTTGTGTGCCTCACCAGCCAGTTCCGCCTCTCCTACTACCCCCATCGCCTGGAGCCTTTCACAGAGCTGCTGAAAAACGCCTTCCAGTGCCCGTGTGAACACAGCGTCTTGGGGGACTTCAAGCCTTATACTCCAGGCCAGCAGTACAGCCCATGCTATTTCATCCATGTGGTGAAGAAAACTGGCTGAGAATGATTCCGCAGATGACTCCAGCAGGCGCAGACAGTTTCTCCTCAGCTGCTGGAGTGGCCAGTGGGGGTGCAAGCAGCAGTGAATGTGCGTAAGAGGTACCTGAACCAGAAGAGGAAGTACTTGACGGAGTCTTTCCCCTCCCCTCCATCTTGCCTTTTTCTAATGGGGAAATCTAGTTAATCTGCTTTGGGAGACTGGAGGAGCTGTTGCTCAAACCAGGGAGCTCTTGAGGGAAGAAGGTGGCAATGGCTTGCTTTGCATCTGAATCATATGCAAGGTCACATGAGCTTACTAAACTTTGTTTCTTGATAACTTTGTTGGTTTTTGCTTCTCTGCCTTGAGATTGCCTCAATGATTCGCACTGATGCTTGAAATTCCGAATGAATGTGGTTGTGTGTGTGTTTCTTTGGGGTGGGGAGGAGGGATGAGCAAATACGTGTGCTTTAGCTACACCTGGAGTAATGGCCAGTTTGGGAACGTCATTAGTTTTGAAGGTGGCAGAAGAAAAAAGAAGAAAACATAGCAGTGTCTCCTGAGCTGGAGTGTTTATGTGAGTGAGGGCAGCCACTGGCATGCAACCCTTATAGGGTCAGTTGGGGGGGGGGAATTGCCCACCTTTGGCTCTTGGTGCTCACAGTGAGGAGACCTTTTGGCTGGGAGTATCTTCTGCCTTCTGATGAAGGAAAAGTGCTGCAAAGTTCTCATTCATTCCATCAGGAACTTACTTAACAGCACTCCTTAAAATACATTGTGCCCAGAGATCTTGATCAGGGACAACTGGACGGAGTTAATGGTGGCACTCTGATTAATGGTGGCACTCTGATTAGCGTTCATGTATTTGACTTTTAGCACTTCCCCCTGAAACATTTCTGGCAGTAGAGCCCCACCATCTCCTCCCCCAGTGTCCCCGAACAACTGGTAATACTCTATTTCGCCTTGCCAACAGAGCCAGAAAAACAGGTTTCACAGGTTGGTGTAGGCAGTGAATGAACTATGGTAGTAAAAGTTACTGGTAGAGATTTTACTTGATCTGGACCAGGATGAGGCCATGCTCTGTTAAGGATCAACTGTGTATTTTGGTGGTGTTGTGAGACCTGATACAGCTCCTGAAAACTTAGGTAGCAGCCAAGACAAGTGCCTTTTAGCAGCATAACTGTTTTGCTAGTATGGTACAAACAGTAGTAGCCTCAGGGCTGGATGACTGATTACAGTGTGTTGTATGTGGGGGGAAACTGTCTGGAAATCTTTGTTAGTTCAGAATGCAATTTCTTGTTTAATCACACGAGCAGCCAGACAAAGAAATTCAAAAGAATGAATCTGCTTTTTTGAGTTCTTGTGGCATGCAATAAAAGTTTGTGGACACTTTGCTGCAGTTTTACACAAGACTTTAGGCTGCCAGCCTGAGCTGCCTTGCTCTATAGCTGGAAAACAGGGAGCTGAATCCCCTCCCCTGGCAAATGCAGAAGTGGTAGGTTAAGTCCAGCAAGCCAAGGAGTACAAAGGTATCAGTATCTCTCCCCCCCCCCCCCAACAATAAAAAATGGGAATATTTTACCTTATTGCTACAATTGTAAACACCAATGAGATTATATTATATTGGCAGATTACATAAACTTGGCAAAATGGTGAAGGAGCCAGCATGGGAACAAGACCAGTTCTACAAAACACTTAATTAAATATGTGATTGCATTAAGCATCAGAGTGCCCTACAGGAAGGAAGGCGAGCTCTGCTCTGCTTTGATGTTTTTCTCTTTCTCCCTCTGAAAATCTTAGTTCATAAAAGGCACTAAAGAGCATTTACGTCATTCTGGCAAAGAACAGGATTTTTATTTATCCATTCTTAGACACAGCCACTGCACCACCACCCAAATATTAATGGGCCCAGGTTGTTAGCATCCAAAGGTTTTCCACCGGGTGTTCAAGAAACCTGAACTTCTCATATATAAGCAAGGGCACTGAGAACTCCTCAGGATTAGCTTGAGAGAGTTCTTACCCAGCTAAGCAGCCAATAGTCTCAGTTCCATGCCTAGATCCCATTTTCAGTTTTTCTCACTCACCTGGCCATTGGAATCCAGTTTTCACTTCTCCAGCAGAACCGACAACAACACATCAAAAATTTCTTCCAGATTCCATGGAATTATACAGTTCCAACTATATGTATCCCTTTCTTTCTGGTCCTGCTGAATCCTTAATCAAGCAGCAAATCTCTGCTGGATTAGTTTGTATCTAAGCAGTTCCGGTTCGGAAACAGACGGCTGCAGCCTTGTTGCAGCTTGTACAAAGTCCTCCATGGTTAGAGTTAGGTCTGAGGTCTCTGTGTCTAGCCCTGGAGAAAAAGAGAGAAATGGTTGCCAAAAAAGTTACTCATTTTAGACATGTCAGATGCTGCACACCCACAAACTGTTCCTGGGTATGCAAAAACTTCTACAAGTCTTTCAAGTGCAGAGAGAAACTCGGACAACTATGAATAGTGCTCCAAAGTGCAAAACTTTCCCTAAGAGTATTTATTCACAGTGCACTGATTCTTTGCACTGGACAACATCTCATTTCCACAGCGTTTTACCAAACAACAGAATCCTAACAGCTGAATCAAGACCCGCTTATGCCAGTCTCTCATAGATATGCGTTTAACAGGTTCCCACCTCATGCAGTCAGTTCAGTTCAATCCAGTTAGGACAATTAGACCCCCACAAGTAACTCAACCTATTTTCTAAAGAATGCCTCAAGAACAGACCCAAGGGTGGCACAGGTAGCAGCAATACAGAAAATTCTGAGAGACACATTACAGGGGTAATAATATATTCCACCCTCAGGTCTGAAATTACACCACAGCCTGTAAAAAGGAGGAGCTTTTCTATAGATCATTCCCATAAAAGGAGCCCAAGAACAAAGGAATATTTTACCCTTCTAGTTAATGCCTGCTAATTCCTCACAATTACACACACTTCTGTCTGCCAAGTGTCTCAAAGGCTTGAGACCAATCTGACTTTCTACTCCACTATTTAGAACTGATCTTTGCTTATTGATATGCAAGTCCAAACAGGAGGACGTAAAGCAGTAATAGTTTTGCCAAACACTTGATCAAACGTTTATTTAAAACATTTGTATTCTGCCTTTCTACCCCATCACTGGAGATGGATGGAGACAGTAAAGAGTTCAGTTATCTTGTTCACTGAATTAGATTCAAAGAAACAATGACCCATGAAGAACATTTTTCTCTTTCCAGAACCTGTCCATCATCCTGTCTTAACTGCCTGCTGTGCATTTTTCTTAGTACATTTGAATCTAGCTGAACTATGCCAGTTCCTTACCTTCCTCTATCCACGCCACTTTTCTTTTGATAGCAGACATCATGGCATCTGAGCACAGTGCATATATGTCTGCTCCCGTTAGCTGTACGGGACACTTGTCAAGGATACCAAGGAGACTGACGGAAGGATCCAGCTTAAACCTACCAAGGAAGAATATATCCAAGGCTTAGCATCAAAGAAAGATTGTTGTTAGACTGCAGCCCGTCTGAGAGCTGTGGACAGAAAGGAATAACCCAAAATCCCAGGTTCAAATGCGTGTGATCATAGAATCATGGAATTGTAGAGTTGGAAGGCACCCCGAGGATCATCTACTTCAGGGTTTCCCAAACTCGGATCTCTAGCTGTTTTTGGACTACAACTCCCATCATCCCTAGCTAGCAGGACCAGTGGCCAGGGATAATGGGAACTGTAGTCCAAAACCAACTAGAGATCCAAGTTTGGGAAACCCTGATCTAGTCCGACTCCCTGCAATTCAGGAACATGCAGCTGTCCCAAACAGGGATCAAACCTGCAACCTTGGCATTATCAGCACCATGCTCTAGCCAACTGAGCTATCCAGGCCTCATGTGGCAAACACCAAATGAGAATTATCAGTCTCACAATAATGTATCCGGCTATCATTCGGAGCACACACCTCTCTTGGGAAGATTCGCAGCCAATTTAACATTCACAGCTTTCTAGTATCAGAAACTTCATAGTGCAAGGTGGTCTGCTCTACTTTTAACAAAAGCAGCAAAAGGAGGTGCTGATGCAGTGGGCTAAGCTATCGAGTCCAAATCAGCAGAAGCTGTTATCCAGTTTTAAACTATACTGCAGTTCTGCTGCTTTCACCACTCCATAAAGAGTATAAGACAACCCTGCCGGATCAAGCCAAAGGCCCATCCCGTTCTCACAATGGCCACCTAGATGCCTATGAAAAGCCTGCAGAGCAGGACCTAAACGCAGCATCTTTTAATTCCCAGTTTTTAATTCCCAGCAACTGGAATGCAGAGTCATGATGCTTCCAAGAGTACAGGTGGAACATAGCCTTACCCTTCATGCATTTGTTACAGTAAATTGGTTTGTTTAAAACGGGAAGCAATCAAATAAGCCTCATGCTCAAGAGCAGAAGGGACTGCAAAAGGACAACACTTATTCACAACCTTGCAGCCCATGATGTGAAAGATCTTCTGAATGCAAACCAGCAAGTTGCAGTTGTGCTTAGCTGCTTGTAGGAGTGGAGGTACCACTTTGCACAGACTTCTCTTCCCCTGCGGAGTGAACAGCTATATACAAGGAATACTAAGGCCATGAAATATTGGGAATCACAGGGCTTTCCCTTTGTCACTACTTTTATTTTATGGTAGGCACTCACTTTCTGGTGATAGCATTTAGTACTTGCAGCTGAGAGTCTCGGTCTTCATTTATACCCACATAGACCAATTTATCAAATCTGCCAGGGAAACAGACAATAAAGAGACAAAGTGCAGTTGTCCAACATACATACATGCTATTCAGAAAACACACACAACCCCAAGAAGATCTGAGAACAGACTTCTATTGTTAGGCTGTGGAGCTTTTAATTCAGTATAGCAGACATTCTCCAAGTAGCTCCGCTCATAGCGTACAAAGAAAAGAGAAGAAAAAAGTGCAAACTTCAAGAAAGCCTGCACTTGGCTCTGTGCATAACTGATACCTTCTGCAATGAAGATGGGGGCTATTTTGACTAGGGCTCTTGCCTAGGGCCCACGGGGGAATCTTACTCATTTTCCATAGAAGGTAAAGGGGCCCTTTTTGGTATCCTGCTGTGTCCCATGATTTCCACCTCTTTTTAGAATGATGTTGGTACTTTAAAATGTTAGCAAATTTTATTAAGTTGTCTGCCAAGACCTCCAGCAATTTTCAAGTGGTCTACGGGGGAAAAACCTTTGAAAACTATTGCGCTAAATTAGAGCAAATGAATGCATCCAGCACCAATTAGGCAAGGAAGAAGCAACAAATTTTCTGCTATTTTGCATGGGAAAGCACTTCAAGAACTCACTTTGGACAGAGGATTTGTCTGCCAAAAATGCAACACAAACAGAACAGAAGGGACAGGCAACCTCTCTTAGTGCTTTACAACTTAACATGCTTTAAAATACATGGAACAAGTGAGGGAGTGGGGAGTTAGGATACTACACTAATTTAACTTTGTCCTTGTCTCTACTGTAACTAAGTCACGGTTCACACAAATGAAGTAATCACATCTTTTGTTTCCCTGTCTATATTTTAGATTTTAAGAGCCAGGGATCTGTTATACCTGTTCTTTGTAAAGTGCCACGTATATACATGCGCTGTGTGTGTGTGTGTGTGTGTGTGTGTGTAAAGCCAGTAACAGTGAGAATCATACCTGCCTGGCCGGAGCAATGCTGAATCTAGAAGATCAGGTCTGTTTGTAGCTCCAATAACGAAGACATCTCGAGAAGAATGAAGTCCATCAAGTTCTGCTAGGAGCTGAGAGACCACTCTACCAAGGGGAAAAGCAAAACATTTTTAAATGCCACAAATCCTAGTGCAGCCACTGAGCAAGTCAACTCATTAATCCAAACAGTACATACACAAAGCACTGGTTCAGATAGGTATGACCAAGCTAAGCTCAAAAGTATTACTGTACTAGTTGCCATACACCACTGAGAGAAAAACTACTTGCCTTGAACGAAAACAGTTCTTAACAGACAAGGTAGGGCAAAGGCGATGTACAAGCAAGTCACTAACTTTGCAGAGTGAAATAAGAATCAAAAATAGAACTTTTCTTCTCACAGAAAGAGCATCACGTCTTGGAAGATTGGCAAAATCCAGTATCTTCCTGTATCTCTCTAGAACTTTAAGGTCCTGCTTCTCACAAGAGGCAGACATCAATTCTAAGAATCTTAAAGATTCACCCTGCTTTACAAATTTCTCATCTGACCATTGCCGTATTCTTCTTGTTCAATGACTGAGTTATATTCTGCTTCACGTGACAGAACAAACCAATGTTTGGTTAGTGCTAGAGCCATACTGGAGATTTTTATTATTTTGTGTTATATACTGCTTAACACCGTATAAGTGGTGTACAGTAAGGTTGCAAAAGATATAAAAAGGTAAAATCAGTTTAAATTAACCATTAAAAATAAGAAAACTTAAATGCAAGCAGATATAAAAAAAGGTCTACACCAATTGCCAGAAGTTCAACTGGGAGGAAACCTATCTGATCTCAGCCATGAGTGAGTTTTGACAAGAAATGGGCCCACAATACTGAGCACCTGGCAGGTATGAGCCACGTATCTAAGTCATGGGGACAGACTGGGCAGGGATAGAAGGAATCAGGTGGTGCTCATGGTATCCTGGACACCAGTTGTTGAGGGCCTTCCATATCAGTATAAAAACTTGGCCCAATGGCATAAGGGCAGCTAGTGCAAGCTTTGAAACACCAAATGTCTAGGCAGGTAAGGTAAAGGTAAACGGACCCCTGACCATTAGGTCCAGTCGTGGCCGACTCTGGAGTTGCGGCGCTCATCTCTCTTTATTGGCTGAGGGAGCTAGGTATTAGGCATCAAATACCCAGGGCAGGTATTAGGCATCAAATACCCAGGGCAGTTGGTATGCCTGTGAAAGCAGTTTTTAGCTGGGATCCGGAGATGCAGTCATATTTTGCTAGTGCTTTATA
The DNA here is from genome assembly GCF_964106915.1 of Podarcis gaigeae. NCBI lineage: Eukaryota > Metazoa > Chordata > Lepidosauria > Squamata > Lacertidae > Podarcis > Podarcis gaigeae. The sequence continues at coordinate 104,293,723 of NC_139680.1, read as the reverse complement.
TATATATAAAGAGATAGAGAGAGATTTTGTTAAAGTTAACCTTGGTTGCAGGATCTGCTTTTTGTTCTATTACATCAAAATACAAAAAGATTGCTGCATTAACATTAGCAGCTGCCTTGAATATCCCACATTGAAAGGTGGGATATTAAGATTTTCGATAAAATTTATTTTCACTCTTTCTATCTTCTAGAACTAAGCCCCAGTGCAGAAAAAAATAGGATCATCAAAGCTAAGGTTCAGGGACCAAAGATAACCTGTGCGCCATCAGGGAGTGGGGCAACCCAGCCTTTTTAGTGTTTATACATTTGACAGTGGGAGTCCAGTTTTTATGGAACACATGCAGGTACTTCCAGCCTGCCTGGATCTATACCAAGCATGGATAAAGAAAAAAAATCAGGAGTTTGCATGGAGTTTGCTACAGCAGGATGCTTACGCTTCAGCATTCCTTAACAGCAGCTGACAAGTGGCACTCACCGGTCCATTACACCACCAGAGTCTCCACTCCGCCCACGATTGGGTGCCAAGGAATCAAGTTCATCAAAAAAGATAATGCAGGGAGCAGCTGCCCTGGCTCTGGCAAACACTGATATGAAAGAGAGAAAGAGAAATTAATAGATTCAGGTAGGTAGCCGTGTTGGTCTGAAGCAGTAGAAATATATAAAAAAATTGTCCAGTAGCACCTTAGAGACCAACTGCTAAGTGTGCATGCACACTTCTTCAGAAATCAATGTGCATCTTGCAGAGTCGTGCTAAAGCCAGCAGCATACATAATGCATTCCTCTGCTCCACGTTGGAGCTCCACACTAACCTTCACGCACATTCTCTTCACTCTGCCCAACGTACATGTTGATGAGCTCCGGGCCCTTCACACTGAGAAAGAGAAAGGACAGGGCTGGTTATTCTGAGCTCTGCGCCCCAAGGCTCCCCTTATCCCTTTCTGCCACAATGCCCACCTGAGGAAAGTCATGGTGCATTCAGTTGCCACAGCTTTTGCTAGCAACGTTTTCCCTGTTCCGGGAGGGCCATAGAGCAGAAGGCCAGAGCGGCGAAGACCTAAAGACAGTAGCTCTGGGTGTTCCAGAGGAAGCTGAATGGTGTCCAAAATCTCCTTCTTCACTTCCTGGAGCCCACCAACATCTTGCCAGAAGACAGAAGGTATCTGTGGCGACAGGACAACCTTGCAACTCTTGCCAAGTCTACAGCCCTATTTCGTAAACCAAGACTTGCACATTTTTCTTCTTACGGTGCTCTCGAGAGACAGTCCCATAAACCCCTTGAGACCACAACACTCCCCTCTGCCCCATCCAGCGACTGCCACTGCTCTCACAGCATCCTCCTCCTGCTCCAAGGGGCAAGTGAAGACTGGTCTCATCTGGAATCATCCATGTTGCACCCTTAACTGCACTTGAGCTACCTTTAGTAGCTCTTCGCCCTTATGCACTCACTTACACCTTAATATCAAAAGGTGAAGCCCTGCTGATTTCATGTATTGACAATGCATTATTAATTCATTTATATAACACCAAATCATAGGTAAAGGATGGAGAGAAAGAGGGGGGCTTACAGTTCGGATTGGAATACCCATAATTTTCCAAACACTTTCTGGCTCATAAAGTTGCTCCAGACACAAAAATCTGGTTATTCAGTACTTTACAACATACTTGACCATAAAAAATAGATTTCAGTGAACATGAACCAAATGTCCTTGTCTATATCCAGAAACTGTTGCCTATGTTCAAACTGTTGCATGTTCAAAGATCAAAAACACAGTAAGGTCCCAAGTCCACAGTGCAATTGTTGGCAGAGAGCTGCCTTTCCAGTGTTGTAGAATTAGATTTTCTCAGTTATGAGGGCTTGCAAGACTCATTTATGTTGCCCATTCATTAGCTCCAACAATATCAGAATGTAAAACGGGATTATGTGGATTTCCTTGAGCCTTAAAGTGGTTTAAAGTTGAGTACCAATTAATGTGTTCCACAACTCCTGTCCAAAAAGGAAGCAGAAGATCCCTGTATTTTAATATAGTAAGATCTGCATGATTACACAGCTTTTCCCAGTTAATAGTACTACTAATACAGTAGTGGTAATAAAGATTTTATTCTGTTCATCCTTCCTAAGGACACCAACATTTTAGACACCATCTCTCTGGAATTTCCTACTGGGGGGCGTTCTATTTGGCCCTGCAATTGTTAGTGAAAGGAGAGAAGTCTTGGGTTTTTTAGGCTGGAAAATTTACAGATTACTACTAAATTATTTTGTCTAAGCTTTGATAAGCACTGCTCCCTCCCTACTTCTTTATTATGTTTTTAACATTTATGACTGGATATTCTATTGATTTTAAACTAATGTACACCCTCAATTGTGATTATGACTGAAATCTTATGAATAAAATTTTGAAAAATCGCATAAGCACTGAGCTATCTAGTTAGTATGGTTTAGTCATTGGAGCAAGAGGTGATGATGACATTCTCCACTTAATGGTAGCAGAGAGTTGCATGAGAACTCAAGAGGGTGGTTTGTGGGTTTTTAAAAATCAAGCTTCTTATTAGTCATACCTTTGGCGCTCCTATTGCTTGCGAATGAGCATCATGCAGCTTATCCAGTGCAACACCAAAATCTTCTGCTAGAAGAGGGAAGCCTGCAGCACAAAAATCACCCTCTTCCTCCTCACTCAGTCCCCCCAGGAAGCTGGCAAAGTGGAAACAGAAACAGCAAACTGTTTTCTGCAATCTTGATAATAATAAAAAGTTAATTGGGCCACAGGTCTCCAAATTACAGGGCTGAGCTAGGTGCTGATGTACCAAAGACAGGTGCCCTCAATTTTTATCATTTGCAGGGCACACCAACCAGCTGCGCCACAAAGGTGTTTGAGAACCTTGACAATCAGGTTCTGCTATACTGCAGAAATGAAATAATCACTGAGAAGTCAGGCACAAAGTCAAATGTGCATCTGAGCAGGATGTTATCGCTCTACACTATATTGCTCTCAGATGAGCTTTGATGACTAAGGCTCAATCAGGCCTTAAGAGCGAGAGCAAAGTAGCTTCATTTCCCCTTCACTGACATTGCCTTGCAGCCCAATCTGACTGGCTCCGATACCATCAGGGATAGTATAGTGAAAAAGAATTAAGTTGCCCTATTTAGGCTGAGAAATTGCTCCAAAGCGGCAGTAGGCAAAGGAACTATGGTTGGAAGCAGGGAAGAGAAACAGTGCAAAAACAGAAAGATAGAAGGTTCCTGTGGGGATTCTCTATCCCAGCATACTTTCACCAAAAAGTCTTAAGAGCCACTGGGGCTCTATCAAATGCTGCCACAGTAGGTTTCCAAAGACAAATCTTTTCAGTCATTTTACTAAGCCACCACCCCAAGGACACAAGCAAACTGGAGTGGGTGGACTCTTTGTACTTGCTCCTTGTGCTATTCCCTCCTGACTCCTGGCACTTCAGGTCTTGAAGATCACAAACTGGCATGCCTCCCTTATGCCATCCACAGTTAGGAAACCTAAATCTCATCTTCCAAAGAGTAGAAAACATTTGCGGCGATCACCTGAAGGCTTACAAATCACCCAAAAGTCTCCTCCAGTACCTTGAATTCTGGATCCTTGCACAGGCTGCACGGCTGCTGTGGGAAAGCAAAGTGCAGAAGTCTCCCAGAACGAAGCCCTGCAAACATGGAACAAGATGCTAGCAGTGGAGCAATTCTCGAGGCAAGCAGAGAAAGCATTCTGAAATAAGACCCCTTAAGGATAAGGATGAAGAGGTTTAATTCTCTGTACAGAAAAATCTGGGGAAATCCTCCTGTACCCATTCCCTCAAGCTATGTGAACACACCACTGAAGTAATGGAGGATGCTACTGCAGGCTGGTTTCTATTGGTTTGCAAGGGCCTCCAAGCCCTCCTAGCGAAGGCAACCAAGATATACCTATATTTGCGTAATAGTGGCTATCCATAGGCGAGAACTCAACTCAATTCCAATAGCTACATGAGCTTGACCACATTCCCAGTTTACATACTGTAGATAATTCTTTTTGATAAGTCTTTTCCAGGGATTCTGACTTGGGGCCTAAAGTAGTGAGATCCAGCACTCTGCATTCCTATTTGGGTCATGCTGCTCGCATAAAAAAGAAGCAATTCCTGGGAAGGGCTGCAGCTCAGTGGCAGAGCATTGGCTTTGCATAAGAAGGTTCAATCCCCAATGTCTCTAGCTAGGGCAGGGAGAGGCCCTGGTCTGGAACCATGGAGAGCTGCTGCCAGACAACACTGGGCTAAAAGGGATCAATGGCCTAGTTGTTCTTTCCTACTGCAAGGTGATCCTTCAGCACAAGAAGGAATCACACCCTGTGGCAACTAAGCTCCCCTTGTAACATCGACTAGGCTGTCCTGCCGTTTGGGATGCAACTCACCGCGCTTTGCCGGGCTAGCTTAGTCAGGCTCACTTCTTTCCCCAAAGGCAAGCCCTCCGTCAGCATGCTTAGAATGGCCTTCCTCTGCTCCTCAGACGGTGCTTCGATTTTCAGGTCATGAAGGAAAGCCGTCTGCAAGTCCGTAGGGACATTCCCAAGCCTGGTCGTTGTTCCTACTACCAGGACAGGATAACTAGTGAGAAAACACATAGATGAGCCATGAATACTTCAGCCAGGGTTGAGAACACAATGCTGGATCCAGCAGGGCTCTTCTTAAGTGCTTACGTGAAAATCGCAGTTAGACTATAAAGAAGGCCCCACTCTATATTGATAATACACCGTGTGTTTTTTAGAGCAGTGACCCAAAATTTCAATATCACACAGCCAGAGAAGAACTACTCGATTAACTGCTAGGTTGTAGAAACAGGCACACCACAGTGATAGCCATCCTTCAGAAAAAAACACCAGAAAATCCTAATGTGACGATCCATACCTAGTACTTGCCTCTCTGTCCAGGAGAAGGTGCCGTAATGAAAGAATTACTCGGGAGTCCTCCCCGAGTCCATCACGATCTCTTCCCAGCAGCTCTATATCTTTCATTAGCAGGACACAAGGGCTATAGACCTCAGCCTGTGAGAACGCAGCATGCAGTTTTGCTTCTGTGGATCCACTGGTGTCACCACACAAACTAACACAATCCACCTACAGCAAGCCAGGGGACAAAGATATGTTGAGGACTGCATTGCAAAAATATTTGCAGAATACATGCAGGGGAAATGGCTGCAGATTCTGCTGATCTAGACTAGTTTATTCCTTGGACACATTTTTAACCTACAACCATACAACCTCTTTTACAACTATACATGCCCACCATTTTCCTGTAGACATCTTTAACAGCTGTGAGAGTGGGATAATTTTAGCAAGTGCAGACGATCCTATATGGGAAAGAAAACCTGCATCAGGCTTCCTCACCTCTTACCACTTTCAGATTGTTGCTTTCTTATGATTGGTATAGAACTTCCACAAACAGTAAGGACAAATACAATTTGGTGGCCTCTCAACTGATACAACCCAGCAGTTGAAGAACAATATTACAGATGGGGTAATTTCAATTTTATAGGGCTATAGAAACAGTGTGCTGTTGTTTTCACTATGCTAAAGCAAGATTTCAAATAAATGGAATACTTGATAAAAAAAATGTCTTCATAGGGAACAAAAAGCAGTGGAAGCAGCACAGAGCTACAGGGCGGTGTCATCAATTGGTGAATAAACATATCCTGATCCTGTGAAGGTGGGAGTTTTGGGAGAAGACCCAGAAGTCCAAAACTGCCTCTTATTTCAGAGATACATGCATTTAGAAAGAAGTATTCTTTATAAGGGACGCGGGTGGCGCTGTGGGTTAAACCACAGAGCCTAGGACTTGTTGATTAGAAGGTTGCCGGTTCAAATCCCCACAATGGGGTGAGCTCCCGTTGCTCGGTCCCTGCTCCTGCCAACCTAGCAGTTCGAAAGCACATCAAAGTGCAAGTAGATAAATAGGTACCACTCCAGCAGGAAGGTAAACGGCGTTTCCATGTGCTGCTCTAGTTCTCCAGAAGCGGCTTAGTCATGCTGGCCACATGACCCAGAAGCTGTACGCCGGCTCCCTCGGCCAATAAAGCGAGATGAGTGCCGCAAACCCAGAGTCGGTCACGACTGGACTTAATAGTCAGGGGTCCCTTTACCTTTATTCTTTATAAGGAAATTATAAAACCCCTATTATTCCTTGTAAGCACTCCCACTCCCACCACCACCAGCACTCTGCATTCAGGTAAGATGGCCAAGTTGCAAGGGGCAAGAGACAAATACAATTCACCCTCAGCTAAGAGGGAAAGAGGACAGATGCAGGGTGAAGAAGAAATATGCAATGCCAGAAGTTCTCTATAGAGAAACCACTTTTCTCCACTTTGTCCGAGTGGCAATTTGAGGTCACAAAATCAAAAAGAGAAGATTGCTATTTGTAAGTAGCACTGTATTATTTCAAGGCCATTTCCCAGATGTTAAATGACATAAAAAAAATCAAATGGAAGGCTCAAACTACCTTGAACAAATGGAGATTGAGACGGCTACAGGCAGCTCTGACAGCTGTCAGTTTCCCCACACCACTGGGTCCTGAAAGAAGAATGCTTCCAGCTCCATTTAGTAGAGTCCCCCTAGAACACAAAAACCAGCAACTTCATTAATTAGTATTACAAAAGAAGAAAGCAAAAGAGGGAGTCTGCAGCACAACCACATAAACCAACAGGGAACCAGGCAGAGGGCCTTCTCAGTAGTGACACCCTCTTTGTGGAATACCCTCCAGATGTCAAATAGATAAAGAACTATACAACTTTTAGAAGACATCTGAAGGCAGCCTTGGATCGGGAAGTTTTTATGTCTGATGCTTTATTATGTTTTCATATATGCTGTAAGCCGCCCAGAGTGGCTGGGGAAACCCAGCTATTTGGGTGGGGTATAAATAATAAAAATAATTAATTTGTTGTTGTTGTTGTTGTTGTAAAAAGAATTCTTGTTGTTGTTATAAACTCACAATGTGAGGGCCCAAAGGTTCAATGAGAAATTGATTTCAGGCCCCACTGTCACAGGAGCACCTTGAATGAACAAAACTTAAATGTGGCACCACCCCATAGCTAAAATCCTACCACCCCATAGCTAAAGTAATAATGCAGAATTCCCAAAATCTATCAGTAAATGGCAACAGCTACATGCAGCACAGACCCAGCCCTGAAAGCTATCTGCAGCAATGTATTATGTGGTAGAATTAGGTCGAGTCAGCTGACTTACCTACTGTGTAAGTGTGGCCCAAGAATATCACAAAGCTGTTTCACTATGTTGCAGAGTCCAGCAGGAGATAAACTATTCCAAAACCCATGAGCATATTGAGACGGGAAAGATGGGACAGCACTGTTTGTTGAACCAACCTACAAAAAAAAAGGGAACTGAAAATTACCTGATATGAATATGTCTTCTCAAATCACTCAAATATCCTTTAGAGCAGTGATGGCCAAACTTGGCCTTCCAGCTGTTTTGGGACTACAACTCCCATCATCCCTAGTTAACAGGACCAATGGTCAGGGATTATGGGAATTGGAGTCCCAAAACAGCTAGAGGGCCAAGTCTGGCCATCACTGTTTTAGAGCAAAGGTGGCTATTTAAATGACTGATCAGGTCCCTAGAAGTCCTACCACATTTTAATAGAAGATAATTTTTTTTTCTGTTTTGCAGCTAAGGAAAATAAAGAGGTGTTCAAAAGTTGGGAGAAATGTGTTCCACTTCAACATTACATCTCTCTCTGAATTTTATTTGTAATGCCCTAACCATTATTTATATTTTTATATTTATTATGCTCAAGAGCTCTGATGTCAGCACTAGAATATGCTATTTACCTAAAACACTTTTTATACCTTACCAGAAATAAAGACGTGTTCTGGGTGTCAGCCAGGTACCCCAGGCTCTGCTCTTTGTCGTCTGCTGCTACTATCTTTTTTACCTTGAAGTAGAGGTCTGGCCATCTGAATGAATAGTAATAATAATGATAAATTTTATTTATACCCCGCCCTGTCTGAAGAGCAAACAGGCTAAAATTCCAGTACCAAATGCATTGGTTAAAGGAGGAATCAATAGAAAATAACTGGAGTATTTATATGAAAAACTATACCGTATTTTTTGCACCATAACACTCACTTTTTTCCTCCTAGAAAGTAAGGGGAAATGTCTGTGCGTGTTATGGAGGGAATGCCTACAGGTGGCATGCCTACGGATTTTCCTCCTCTAAAAACTACGTGCGTGTTCTGGTCGGGTACGTGTTATAGAGCAAAAAATACGGTACTTTGCAAAAGCACAAGCTTTAGGTAGTTCTATGGATATTTTCCTCAATTGCTATTTTTCTCCAAAAACACCAGCATTTACCATTTTCTGAAATTAAAGAACAGCCCCTAACATCACAGGACTTCCTTAGGTACAAAGCCACAATCTGCAAGACTATAATAATGGTACCATCAATCCAGGGTAAACAAGCTTCTGATTTTCCAGGACAGCTCTCCCTAGGCATTTAACCCAAACCAATAGAGACTACCTCAATCAAATTTTTTAGTAAGCAGAGAGATAACTGCAAAATGACAGATCAGTTAGCTTTAACAAAATGGAAAACATACCTAGAGAATTTATCTGAATTTCCTTCTAAGAATTCAGGATGCCCGACTGTTGGAATACACAGAATATCTTCCTCCTGGACTAGCCTGCAACAAAACAGTCATGGTGATACATGTGTTATTCAACTAATGAAAGGGAGAAAAAACTGTGTGACAATGCAATGGTCTGAAAAGAAGCCAGGGTTAAATCAGAAATATTTCAAGTGTTTAATATCCTGCAGCAGATATGTGGTCTAACTAGCAATTTTAATTTTTGTCCTGAACAGAAAGTGCTGAATGAACTTGTACGCCTCAAAAACAGGCCTCTTCACTGTACTGCCAGCATTTGGTGTGAAAAAGGAATCACCAGAAGGAGAAACCTTTCTGCACAAATGCAGTAATATACAACTTGCCTGTTAAAATCATATTTAAATCAATTTGTTACAAAGCACACAGAAAAAGTGAGGGGGGATGAAACATACTGGGGGGATGTAACCTTAAGATAGCATTTGTTACTTATATTATTTTTGTTTATAAAGACATCTATACTGCTTTTTGGGACAATTGTCTTACAAACCAATTCACAATAAAATAATACATTTAAAAAAATCAGTAAAATATTACAATAAAGCTATAAAATTTCAATAGATTCATTGAATAAAGAAAACTAAAATTAACATTGAACAAATAGCTGATAATTTAGCCCAACATCACATTTCATTCTCCCAAGGCCATTCCTCTAAAGAGTGTGTCTATAAAGCATGTTTAAAAGAGATCAGATTCTGAGCTTGCTTAATTTTCACTGGAAATATGTTCTATGAGTTACTTTGCATTAACCTGCTTTCAGTGCAGATCTTGGACCACAACTCTCAGCTGTGATTAGCACCACTGGCCACTGAATAAGAGGGGGAAGTTGAGGGGGTTGGACTAGGTGACCCTCAGGAACCCTCCCAACTCTACAATTCTATGATTCTGTGAAATGACTGTGAAATGCATTTGGCATACAGACCCCACAAAGACAGGCTTAAGATCACAATGCTACTGCGAAAGTTTTTAAAGTTGTCTCAGCTGGCACAACCAATATATTTTACTGATTTAAGACAGATATTCTAAATATTTCCAGAATCAATATTTTACTTGTCCACTTATGTTTAAAATGCCTAAGCAAGCTTCTCAAATGTGACACATGGGCAACAAGCCCATGTCCTGCTAATTGTGTGCTCATGCAGTAAATAAGAAGCACAGTAACAAGATTATCCCTTGATCTCATAAAGAGGGATGCAGAGGTTAAGGTATTGTCTTTACTGAAACGCTAACCTGGGAGTTTGAAAGTGTTGGTAGAGAATTTGGTCATATACTCCTGTGATGCTGTAGGCTGGTGAGGACACAATCTCTATGTGTAGCTCCTTGGCAAAGGGTGGCACAGATAGCAAGGACCGACTTCCTTTTAACTCCTGCACACCAGCAGCTTCCCCATATCTCTACGGAGGACAAACAACCCTATTCCATTTTAATTCCACTACACAAAATTAAAAACTAGGAGATTAGGACAGAACAATCTTTTTTAACTGCAGTAACCTTTGAGTACCAGGCCTAATTTTTCCCATCCCATAATAGGTTAGCGAAAACCCAATTTTCCAGTCACAAAGGTGTTTTAAACCTTTTAATTTCATTATCCCCGCTTTAACATCATTGTTACAGTCTGTAATTGTTCCATTTCATTCCCCGCTAACTTCACTGCCTACATTTTCACCCTCTGCCTTACAAATATGAGTGTCTATACCTGCCAGTTTCCTGATAATGTTTAATACATGTGATTAGTTTACTCCAATCTAGGAAAGCTTGTACCACAATAAGTTGGTTAATTTTTTAAGGTGCCACACAGCAAGATTGCTTCTTTGACACTAGACTAACTCAGTGGCAGATGTTTTCATTCATTCAGTACATATCTGGGTATGGAACAGGAGCTCCAATCTCTGTTGGTAATTCTGAATATACAACTAGGGGGTGGTAGTTTTTCCAGAAGCATTCCAGCCTAGAGTTAAGGGTGAAATTTTCAATGCATAAATCAAGTAAGAAAGGAATGATGTATCTGAAGGGGAAACACCATCTCTAAATGCAAGATAAAGCTCTATGATGTTCATAAAAGTGGAAAGAAGATAAAGATGAGGGTTTGTTATGCAATCCTGAATACAGAACTAACTTTACCCAAGCAGTCACACGCCTGTTACCTTTGGGTCTATACACTGGCATAATCACACAAGATTTTTTACAATTGTATACAGATAGAGATCCTCCCCATGCTGCACTTCAGAAGTTCCCAAACTTCCACTTTAGAGACTCTCAGTTCATCTCTAACTGCAGAATCAAAGTCCACCACGACATCTTCACAACAACCTGTGCATGCTGTCATGACAAACTCATGATCTTGCCTTTCACTTTTAATCCTCATGGCTGTTAACAACAGTGTTATAGCAAAGACCTGCAGCTTCCCTCAACTCACCGCAGTATTGAAGCTAAGACCCTACTGAGCCCTAACTAGCTTATACATTAGCATGCTATGCTTTAAGGAGTCTTTCTGCTAAGTACATCCTTTATAATACAGTGGTACCTTGGGTTAAGAACTTAATTCGCTCCGGAGGTCTGTTCTTAACCTGAAACTGTTTTTAACCTGAAATACCACTTTAGCTAATGGGGCCTCTCGCTGCTGCCACGCCGCCGGAGCATAATTTCTGTTCTCATCCTGAAGCAAAGTTCTTAACCTGAGGTACTATTTCTGGGTTAGCGGAGTCTGTAACCTGCAGCGTCTGTAACCTGGAGGTACCACTGTATAGGCTAGGCTCCACAGATAACTAAGGACTCTTCGCAGATGCTATAGACCTACACTACTGCTGTAATCCTGATGTGGCAACTACCTCTTCTTGCTCTATGGCATTTGACACAAAGGTACGCAGCCACACTTTCCCCTTATATAACCACAACTCTATTGCAGACAAGACCCATCCTGCTACTAGTCCAATTTCCACATACCAAACAAGCCACACCAAAGGGGATGAGATAACTTTAACCTTGCGGGGGTGGGGTGGGGGTGGCATTGACCAGATTTACGGGCATTATTCTCCCTCCAGACAGGAGATTTTGCATTCAGTTACCAGATGTGTGAGGTGGGCATACATTTGGTAAAAAGACTGTAGTCAGTAGTTTTGCCTGCTGAAACATCTGGGGGTCGCACCCAGCTGCTGGGTGACCTTGGGCTAGTCCCACTTCTCTGAAGTCTCTCAGCCTCACTCACCTCACAGAGTGTTTGTTGTGGGGGAGGAAGGGAAAGGAGATTGTTAGCAGCTTTGAGACTCCTTAGGGTAGTGATAAAGCGGGATATCAAATCCAAACTCTTCTTCTTCTCTTCTTCCCAGTCCCAGCAAGCAGAACCGTGGTAGTTTGAAAGCTGCCCTACATGGTGTGAGGCAGCTTCCCACGCTCAGCACCTGTTTTCCCAGCTGGGCGCCTCCTTCCGCACAGGTGCCACCCACCTGGATTTTAAGAAGCGCCCCTTCCAGAGGGTCGCAGGACAGGTTGAAGGCCAAGGTGGCGGGGAGCAGCGCCCTCTCGTGCGGAAAGGCGTCCTCCTCGGCGGCTCGGCGTCGCCTGTCCTCGGCGAGGGAGAAGTACCACCGGGGGTCGAGGGCTCGCACGGTGGCCAAGTGGCGGGAGCCGCCTTCCGGCCTCGACACGGATACCCACTCCCCGTGGAAAAGGCCCAGGCTGCGCAGGCCGCCGCGGGTCACCCACAGGGTCTCGCCGGCCTCACCTCCCCACAGGGCTGCGTGGCCCCGCTCCGCCTTCACCAGCCGCTCCCCGCCGTGCGCCCACGCAGATACCAGCGGCGGCGGCTCCCCGCTCCGGTCCCGGCTCTCGCCGCCGCCGCCGCCCCTCAGTTCAGTCACGGCCAAGCGGGTGCCGGCGCCCAGCAGCCCTTGCAGGGCCGGCCGGGCCTCCAGCACCAGCAGCCCCGAGCCCGGCAGCGTCTCCCCGCGCCGCACCAGGACGCTGGAGCCCGAGGCGGCGGCGGCGGGTCGCGGAGCCCGCCCCGCCGCCCCTAGCAACACCCAGCCTAGCAACGGCGGCCTCCTCACGGGCCAGACCCGCACGCGGCTCCCCGCCGCCAGGCCCAGCTGCCTCAGGAAGGCCCGGCCCAGCCACAGCTCCGGCCCCGAGGCCGCCTCGCCCTCCAGCAGCGCCGCGCACAGCAGCACCGGCTGCGCCTCAGATCCCGCCGGGCGGACGGCCAGCACTAGAGGGCCGCCCGCCGCGGCAGCCGCCACCGAGGCCCATTGCCCGTCGGCAGGGGCCACCAGCAGCCCCGCGGCAGCGGGCAGGTCCTGCGGGACGGCGTCGCCCAGACTGCGCAGCACCGCCACCGCCATAGAGAGGCCCTCAGAGCGGCGGAGAGGAAGCTTCCCGGTAGGACCAGAGAGAGAGAGAGAGAGGCGCAGGAAGGAACGCCCCTTCGCGGGCACTTCCGGCCCAAGTTTGGAAAACGCCCAATGAGAAAGTAGACGTGCGGATAACTAGAGATACGACCGGTTAGAGTGGCGCCGCTGGCAGGGGTGGGCTCACGGCGGACGCACAAGAGCGCTCTTCCCTTTCCGCGGTTTCCAGCAGCTGTCGCTCGGAAGCATTTCTGCCTCCCGACCGTGGAGGCAGAGCACAGCCACCATGCAAAGAAAAGGGGGTTTAGGGGTTCTACCTAGGTCATGTCCTCTTCCTAAGCCACAGGCGTTGCTCTAGACCCTCCTCAAGTGGCTTTGGCTGTTTGCAAGGCACCCTTGAACCATGCCAATTCCTGTTTGTTTGCTTGGATCGGCAGAGAGGACATGTAGAAACCTGACCCTTGTGTTCTTGGGACGTGGCCCCTTGTAGAAAGGGGAAAACTCCATCCACTGATCTGCCCACTTTTGCCTCTGGTCTTGCTCACCACTGGTGTGCAGCCTCCAGGAAGTTGCTCATTCAAAAATGTGGCCCTTGGAATTAAAAGGGTCACCCCTTCACTCAGTGTGGAAGAGAAAAGTGCATTCTATGCAACAAGAGCAAATTCTTGTTTAAGGGTTTTTTGTTAAGAAGTCGATGGCTTTTCAGTAGCGCTAGACTGATATTTATAGATTGATGCATGGAAGTGAGAGCTGGACCATAAAGAAGGCTGATCGCTGAAAAACTGATGCTTTTCAATTATGGTGCTGGAGGAGACTCTTGAGAGTCCCATGGACTGCAAGAAGATCAAACCTATCCATTCTGAAGGAAATCAGCCCTGAGAGCTCACTGGAAGGACAGATCGTGAAGCTGAGGCTCCAATACTTTGGCCCCCTCATGAGAAGAGAAGACTCCCTGGAAAAGACCCTGATGTTGGGAAAGATGGAGGACAAAAGGAGAAGGGGACGACAGAGGACGAGATGGTTGGACAGTGTTCTCGAAGCTGCCAGCATGGGTTTGACCAAACTGTGGGAGGCAGTGGAAGACAGGAGTGCCTGGTGTGCTCTGGTCCATGGGGTCACGACGAGTCGGACATGACTAAACGACTAAACAACAACAACAAATTTACAGTGGGGAGCAGCACTTGGCATCTTCTTTCCAGAGTTTTATTTTTAACTTATAAATATTGTTATATATGCTTAACTTGATCGTCTTTTAAATGATAATGGACTAAACTTACCTTAGTCCGGTATGCCACACACTCCACAACACCTCCTTCTTCAAATGTTTTTCCTGCAATAACACTGTAAGAGTTTCCTGCAGTTATTTAAAGAGCTGAGCTGGGGATAGGCAAACTAACACAAACTCCTAGCAATAGTTGAATCAAACCTGAATTCTTGTGAAATGCTGCTGTGAATGGCAGAGAATACCGGTGAATTGTTTATGGAATCAGAACTGAATGCTTTTATTGTGTTTTGCAATGCGACCTGATCCTGTACATAATTTCTCAGTGGTAAGCCCCATATTTCAATGAGACATACAAGCATGTAAGTTACCATAGGACTGGAACCATAAAAGCTAATAATTGCCCTCTGTGCTCATTATTGCCCATCATTAAGATCTAAAACCAGGTGCTGAATGTAACTAAAGCCTCATGTACTTGTATATCCAGGACTAAAAAGGAAAATATATGTGCAATTTGAATCTGGCCAAAGAGAGCTCCAGGGGAGCTGCTGTTTCTTCTGTGGACTGAAGCTGCTTTAGAATTAGTAGAGCCCATCTGTGTCCCTACTTGCTGCCCACCTGATCAATCTAGGCAATTGTAAATAAATATATAGGGTGGGTTTTTTAAAAAACAACAACCACAGGTTTCCTGTACTCCCTTTCCCAACAATAGAAATTATTCTGTAAGGTTGTCCTGGAACTTTTTAGTCCTTGAGACAGTGGGAAGTATGAATAATTATGACAAAACCATTGTGTTGTGTAACTAAGCCTCGCCTCAAACTGCAAAAATCTGGGTTGAATCACCATCTCTCTGCTTAACCTGCCTCAGAGGGTTGCTTTAAGGATAAAATGAGAGAAGTGTATGCTGCCTTAAGGTCCTCAAAGGATGTGCAGGGAACAAATCAATTGCTACCTCCCCTGCTTCAGATTTTCCCGTGTTCAAGCACTTCCTTCTTTCTTCCTACCATAACATGTACATTGTTTTGCTTTCCCAATTGCATTCCTTGCTCTGTGCTGGGAGGGGGATGGAATCAGCAACCTTCCAGATACTGTTGAAATTCATATTTCATCATTGCAAGTTAACATGGCCAATGGACAGGGATGATGGGAGTTGTAGTCCAACAGCATCTGGAGGGCCAGAGGTTCCTCATCCCAGCCCCTGGCAAACTGAACAAAAGGTTGACACCATTTCTGATTAGAATGCCCGAGGCTAAAGCTGAGGCTCTATCCAAGGAAATAACGCCATTCAGGTGCAAGTATTTTTGGAAGGGCTGTGAACAGCAGCCAAAGCCATTTACGCTCAGTTAAGGTATTCTGTGGCCTGCTGAGCTGTCTACATTGCTCTGTGTATCCATTCCCTTCAGTGCTCCATTTATTATTGCTCAGTAGTCATGTCAAGTCTTGGCAAGAAGCAACATTTGCCATTTTGCTTCCCAAACATAATTATTTTAAATTGGAAGGGGAAGGAAAGCTAGAATACGTAGTGATGCCAAACTGAAGGAAATAAAGGAGGTGGAAATCTTCACGAAACAAAGCAGGACAAAAATAAAAGAGCAGATGTCTAACGGTCTGCCAGTGGGGGTTGGGCAAATATTGTGAAACTGGAAACTATCCAAAATGTCTAATTGAGGTCATTATGGAACCTACCACACAGCAGTCCTTATTTCCATGGTAAGATTTTAGGTTGGCTTTTCTTCAGTATTGTCCAAAGTTCGTGTTGTTTTCCATTTGTACTGGTTTAAATACTTAAAAGGGGGGAAGAGAGAGAAAGAAAACAACAGCCCCAACTTGGAGCAAATTTCCAATAGAACTGGGCTGACAAAGTGAAGCACAGACTGATTATCTATGCTTATAAGGCTGTTACTCCTGTAGCTCAAAATAAACCTATGGTGTATTATGAGTAAAGAGTAGGCCCTTTCTTATTTTATAAGAAGAGCCCTGCTGGGTCCAGCATCCTCTTCTCATCCAAGCAGGACCCAAGCACAAAAGCACTCTCCGCTCCTGCAGTTTCCAGCAACTGGTATTCAGAAGCATTGCTGCATCTTAACTGTGGAGATAAAGCACAACCATAATTAACAGTAGACATTGATAGTCTTCTCCGCCATGAAGATCTCCAATCTTTATTTTTTTAAATCACCCAAGTTGGCGGCTGTCACTGCTTTACTCATAATAATAATAATAATAATAATAATAATAATAATATTTATTATTTATACCCCGCCCATCTGGCTAAGTTTCCCCAGCCACTCTGGGTGGCTTCCAATCAAGTGTTTAAAACAATACAGCATTAAATATTAAAAACTTCCCTATATAGGGCTGCCTTCAGATGTCTTTTAAAGTTAAAGTTTTAACTCTGTGATCCATGAAGAATAATTTATTTGTCCTGAATTTTCCCACATTCAGCTTCATTGGATGTCCATAGGTCCTAGTGTTATAAGAGAGAGAGAGAAGCTTTTCTTTGTCTACTTTTTCCATGCCGTGCAAAATTGTATAAACTTCTGTCATGTCACCTCTTACTTTAAACCAAAAAAAAAAAAAACAGTTCCAAATGCTACAACCTTTCCTCATAGACAAATTGCTCCACTTCCTGGTCATTTTGGTTGCCCTTTTCTGAAACGTGTTATTATTTTGTTCAATCTGATATGATTTAATTACAGTTTTTTAAAGTTTTATGTTGGTGTAACGAGGAAAGTATTTTCCGCTTTGAGATCCTAACCCTATACCACAGGACATTTAGAGGGGGAAATCTGAAAATAATGGTTTGGGCATTGGTGGCTGGAGAGAGGGGGAAGATACTATTCACTGTGTGTTGTATTGTTCCCTATGTAATCCTCTTGGGATAGGTTTTTGAAAGAGATTCTTGTTTCTTTATTGGACAGTAGGAAATGATGACACAGTAGGTATGTATTGTAACCCACCCCTTTTACCAGGTTGCCCCAGCCACTCTGGGTGACTTCCAACAAAATATGAAAGGGCACAACAAAATTAAAAGCTTCTCAAAACAGGGCTGCCTTCAGATGTCTGCAAAAAGTCATATAATTGCTTTATCTCTTTGACATCTGATGGGAGGGCATTCCACAGGGTAGGTGCAACTGCTGAGAAGGCCCTCTGCCTAGTTCTCTGTAACTTCAGTTCTCACAGTGAGGGAACCGCCAGAAGGCCACTGAGCTGGACCTCAGTGTCCGGGCTAAACAATGGGGGTGGGGTAGCTCCTTCAGGTACAGTTGATTGATATACATACAGTAACATATGTAACGTTTCTTAACCAATCAGATTAGACTAAAAGGTAGCTTACAAAATGGGGTAAAATGTGCTGGGGACCACCTGTACTTGTTTCTCTCAAGTTGATTATGCCCATATTTTTCTGTTGACCGCGGGCTTTTAGCAATTGATATACATACAGTAACATATGTAACATTTCTTAACCAATCAGATTAGACTAAAAGGTAGCTTACAAAATGGGGTAAAATGTGCTGGGGACCACCTGTACTTGTCTCTCTCAAGTTGATTATGCCCATTTTTTTTGTTGACCGCGGGCTTTTAGCAAATAAACGTGACTACTTTATGACACAGACACCATCCTGGGATGACACATCAGGTTGAATCCCCCTATCGAAAACCTCATTTAAATATCTACTAGAACCAAAGGGTGGGATTCCCTTAAAGAGCCTCATCAATGGAAGCCATGCAGAAGGACTTCCACTTGCATAATAGGGCTTTTCCTCTTCTCTTCCCCCTGCATCCCCCAAAATGGGCTCTAGGGGTGTTGGGAGAATCAGAGAAGCCTTAGCACTGGGAGCCAGTGTGGTGTAGTGGTTAAGAGCGGTAGTCTCGTAATCTGGTGAACCGGGTTCACGTCTCCGCTCCTCCACATGCAGCTGCTGGGTGACCTTGGGCCAGTCACACTTCTTTGAAGTCTCTCAGCCTCACTCACCTTACAGAGTGTTTGTTGTGGGGGAGGAAGGAAAAGGAGAATGTTAGCTGCTTTGAGACTCCTTAGAGTAGTGATAAAATGGTATATTAAATCCAAACTTTTCTTCTTCAGCAGCAGCAGAGGAAGGCTCGGAACCAAGGGAGTGGTTGTGGGGCACTAAGACAGGTCAGAGGATGACGGGTAGGGCAGAATGTTTGGATGCTGAACAAGCAACAGACTTGAGTGAGAGAGAGGAAGAAGAGGCAGAAAGCACTGCAGGTGTAGGACAGGCAGCTGTGGGGAGTGAGGTGGGGGAGGTGGGGACTGAGGTTGCAACAGATTAATAATAATAAATAATGATGATGATGATGTTATTATTTATACCCTGCCCTTCTGGTTGGGTTTCCCCAACCACGCACAGGAGCCTGCTGGTCCTACTGTACTCAAGCTTCCCTCCTCCTTTGTCTCCAAGGGCATGAAGAGTTCAGAGAACAGAGAGCACCTCCCCAATGGAGTTCATGACTGCTGGGAAAAGAACCAGACAGGAGGTACAGATTGTCAATTCTGGCAACTGCTTTACCATGGCCAGTCTTGCCCATAGGTTTCTGTTTGTATTCTGTTTCCTTGAATAGATAAGCAACTTATTCTGATGGACCCTAGTCTCACATGCATGTCCATATTCCCTGAAACAACGCAAAATGCAGTTTACAAGACCTTCAATCCTTTTTATTATTATTAAGGGCTGTGTGCTTAGAGATTGTGATACATTTGTCATACCTTATTGTCAATTGGTGGCAAAGGCCTGGAATCTGGCAGTAGGAGAAAAACTGGCTGAATGCAACAGACAGCTGAGGGGAATGAAATAAAAAGGGCCTCTTTGATGGTACATGGTACCCATTTATAACCTATGTGGTCTAACGAAGTGGTCTAAACCTTCCACCTGATTCTCAGAAATCTATCTGGCTTGATACAATTCCAAGGCACCATTGGTCTTTGGGTTAGAGAACAAAAAAACTAAAGCAAAAAATGAGAAACACATTTTCTTTATTGAACGTCCTGATAATGATCTCCTGATCTCTTCATTTTAGTTGTGATATAAGAGTTTGCTGATGATCACCCAGTGTTTATTTTGTATCCTTACTGCAGTATGATTGTTGATGTTTGTTTTATATTGCTCTACTTGTTTATGTATCTCTTGCAAAAATAATTAAAACATTTAGGGTTTTTTTTGTTTAAAAACACCTTATCGAGAACTGTCATTTTGTTTGGTTGAAATCTGGCTAGCAGATTGGTATGAAGTACAATAAAAACTTTATGTCCTCCCTCCATTCAGTTTGAGAGCTTAGGAACTAAACCAGCAGTTCTTAAACCACTTTCCTACACAGATAATTCAAAACTGCTGGGGGGTCTCAGCTGACCACTTACCAAACTTTCCCCCCTCTTCAGCACTAACATTATTGTCAAAACTATCACTATATTGTGAAAATCACAGCCCCAGGCTGGGGCATTGAGAATGTACCTTTAATGGGCAGATTTCATGGGGGAAATTAGTACTGTTATAAAAATCACAGATCCTAAACCAGGGCTTTGGTAAATCTAGCCTGTGTCAAAATGGCCTAAATTTCCACTATCAGGAACAAATAAATCAAGTGCCGATACCCTAAACTCTTCCAAAATATTTCTGTGGACCACCTGAATGGATCTTGTGCTCCATGGGATAGTTGCTTTGCAGGGTCAGACCTACATCCAGTTTTAAGCATATTTATAGAAATGTAAATGCCATATTTTCTTCCTGGTAAGTATGCTGAAGAGTCCTGGTTTGAGGCCCATCTAAAGGCATTTTGACAGGACCCATTCAAGCGTCCCTGTGAAGCTCTTAAGTTGGGTATGATGAAGCTACCGGTAATTGCTACTTAGGTTGCTTCTAGGAAACTCATTTTACTCTATTTTTACAGGGAAGGAGGAATAAGTTTATTCACTTTCTCCATCATTTTATAAAACTCTACCATGTTCCTCCTTGGATAATATTTTTTTCCTAAAATAAAAGCTCCAGCCCCATAAGCCTTTTTTTGTAGCAAGGCTGTGCCAACTCTCTACAAGTTTTTAAGCAGTCCTCACTTGAAGACACACTTGTTCATTGCTGCTTTTATGGAATGCTTTTAACTGAGCTGCTAAAATAGTGGTGCTGTTTTCTTCTGACTATATTATGTTTTATTATTGTACTGGGCAACTTGCTGCAGTTTGTACATACTATTTTAAGGTTACTGGGAGTTTTAAAGTTTGTTATGTTGTTGCTGCATATTTCAAAATATTTTCCTGAAAAATGGTTCAAATTTTTTTAGATGCATTTTTTTTTTTTTGCCCTGTCCTAGATATTGATCAGACAATACAGTGCAAGTCTTTCTGTCTCCCCTCAGAAGTAAGTCACATTGTTTTCAGTGGGACTTACTCCCGGGTTAAGCGCCAATTTGATTTCAGCCTTGCTTTGTTGGGGCACCCACGTTTGCATTCATATCTGGATCCACTGGAAATGTCTTTAACTGCATTAGGATAGTGGATTATGGATCTTAAGTATTCTTGATTGTTACAGTTTATATTCTCTTTTCTCCGAGGAGCTGAGAGCTCAATACTGTACCCAACTCACTTCTAGTCCGTTGCGTTTAGGATTTCAGCCTTTTTGTTTTCACTTTCATTCTTTCCTGAAAAAGTTGTGCACAAACCAGCCAAACCTAAGCTAACTTAAGCCCCATCAGTTTCAACAGGAATGTTAAGCAGCGCTTAAATTCTCTCATGTGGTTCTACTGAAATTTTAAATAGGTCCTGAATTATTGTTCCGGTCCTCTCTCAATTTTATTTTCTCTGACCGATTGTGGATCTTGATTAGGAGCTGGGCTGTATAAACCCCATTTTCCTAGAAGAGTCTTCAGTTGTTGTTGTTGTTGTTGTTAAATCTGTTTTACGGTTCCTCCTATTGTTTATTTTTTTAAAAAAATTGCCGCTTCATATAAAAGCAGAACCTCGTACTTGAAGGAGCAGCGACCGAAACATTATTAATGGCTGGCACTTTTTAAGTGTGTGTGTGCATGTGCAAAGAATTATAACTGCAATGCAGTTGCCATTCTTTGGGAGCAGCTTCATTCACGGCAACCTTTCACTTCGCGGGGCTGCCTTCTCCATCGGCGTTTCTCCTTGACAATGACACAGAAAAGAGACACACACAGAGAAAGAAAGAGGCCTGCACGCTGCACTACCCCCGTTGGTCCCTTATTTCACAAAAGGGCGCCCAGTCGCGGCACCCACACCCCTTCCAACTTATTCGAAGCAGCCATGGTGACCTATATCCATAATCCGACAGCCCCTCCACCCCGAGCAGCCGGCGGCAGAGAAGCCCCCTCGCCCCCCTTCTCCTCCCCCTCTTCCAATCCCACCCGCTTTCCCCACAACCGCGGCGGCGCCTTTTTGCAAAACCGGCAGCGGCCTCCTCCCGCCCTCCCCAGCTGCCCTTCAAACCGGCCCTCCAATGGCAAAAATCGGCGCGGCCGCCGGCGGCCAATGAAGCGCAGGCAGCGAGGCGGTTGCCAGGCAGGTTGGGCCGAGCGGGTCCAATCGGGGGCTCACCCAACCCAGCGCAGAGGAGGGAGGGAGGAGGCGGCGGCGGCGAGGAGAAACCGAGGGAGGGCGACGAGAGGAGGCCGGGCCGGCGGCGGCGGGAGAGGCCGAGCGAGCGCTTTCGAGGTCCGGGATGCCCTACAAGCTGAAGAAAGAGAAGGTGAGCGAGCGGGGGGCGGCGGCGCCCCGGGGCCGGCCCACCCCCCCATCTCTCTCTGGCGCCACCCCGCCCCAGGGCCGGGGCGGTGGGGTGGGCGGGAGCGCCCGGGCGCCAAAGCCTTTCCCGGGGCCTGGCGGCATCCGAGCTCGGGGCCTCCGCCGGGAGTGGAGCCGCCCCGCGCGCCGAGGGGGCCGAGGACGCAGGCAGGAAGCAGCGGCACTTGCAGCAGCCCGGGGCTTCGACGCAGGATCCGTGTGCCTGTGCAACACACACACACATCCAGGACGAGCAAATCAGTGCACACACACCTGCAGGTCTAGGTTTGCAACACACATACACGTATGTATATCCTATGTAGGAAAGGGCGCACTGGCCAGACAATGCACCACATATTTGTTATTACCCCTGAGCACGGGCCTCTTGGGTTAAGCAAGGGCGCGCGCACACACACATCTTTATATCAATATTTGATTCACATATATTATATATAGGTAAGGTACTGACCGGGCAACGCACAGCATACTGTATTTGTTACTACACTCTCAGCATACACAAACACACAATGTATCTTTATTTCTGTATCTACATCTAATGCATATATATATTTAGGGTGGGGGGGGGGGACGACGCACGGGCCAGACAATGCACAGCACATTTGTTATTATCCGCGGGTGAAGCATACACACAAATACATACGTCTTTCTATCTGTCTTTTAAATCTAATTGCTGGAAAAGACGCCCTGGTCAGACAATGCACAGCCCGTTTGTTGTTAACTGCCTCTGAGCACGGGCCCCCTGAGTTAGGCGCGCACACGCGCAGGCAAGACAAGCACCCACACGGGGGAGAAAATGTCCGCACTCGTGCAGGAGCCTTGTACCTGGGGAGAGGCGGGCTGAGGAGGGTGGCGGCGGCGGCGTAACACAAGGGTGCTGACGGGCAAGAGGCCGTTGCATCCTGGACGGGGTGGAAGGGGAAATGCATAGGCCGAGAGTAAGGCGAGGGGGGGGGAGGAGAAGAGGCGATCGCAGCATGGTGCATAGGCAAGCGCCGTTGCATGGAACGGGGGGGGGGTTGGGTTGGGTTGGGTTGAGTGCTTGCTTGCTTGCGGAGAAAGAGGGAATCTAGTAGTGACGGTCTCCGTGGCAGTTCCGGAGGCGGGGGGGGGGGGAACCCAACACGGATCTTGGCCTGGGCGTCCTAGAATGCAGTGTGCGCGCACCGATAGCGGAGGATGCGCTGCGCTTCTTTGTATGCTTCCTTCGCGTCCATCGCTTCCGGTTCGGGGGCTCCCTGTGCAGGCGTGTGCGCGATGCGCGCGTGTGTGTGTTGGTGTTGCATTCGGAGGTCAGACAAGCACAATAGGCCTCACACTTGTCTTGCCATGCAGCAGGGGGAGGCCTAAGGACAGATTGCTCCTTTTAAATCGGACCCTTGCGTTTCAAGCACAAAGTTATGGAAAAGAGTACACAGTCATTGTTGCCTTTCGCAGTGCATCGCAACCACACCTAAGTGGCACTGGGGCAAATGCAGATTTAGGCAAGCGGCAGGAGTGGAAGTGGGGCAAATTCAAGGCACTGCCGATACGATATTTAGGAAGGATGTGTGTGCATGTGCATGTAAAGAGGAAGAATCTTGAAAAAAAGGTTTGATTGTGTTATTTTGTGCAGGGCACAGAGTTCAGGTGTGCGCTGTGTGCAAATGCAGAGGAGGCTGTATAGGTAGTGTAAGCACCTGGTGGGGCTCTGGGTGCTATGTGGGAGTGCACAGAGAATCCTGTGCAGACATTGGCCAGGCATTTGTGCATAACTTTTAAGGGGATAGAAGACAGAACTCCTGTGAACTGCTGTACACTGCAGAAGTATGCAGAACACAAACAAACCTGCAGAGTCTAGGATTCGGAGCAGAGTCTGAAAGACTTAGCACCCCAGAAGTAATGTGCAAATTCATGTAACATGCAATGTAGGCGTGGTGCCTCTGTGCGACATACGACATGTGGCACAAATGTGTGGATCAGTTGCAGAGAGGAAGTATGCAAAGTGGGGTATGTTGGCATGCTGAGCTAAAGGTTCATGAGTGCAACATTCCTGCTAGTGGAAGTGGACATGCATTGCATAGGGAAGGCTGCATGTTCAATTTCCAGAAGCTTTAGTAGGGCCAAGAAAGACTTCTATCTAAACCCTGGAAAACAGCTGCCAGGCTTTAGATGGCTTTGAACTTAGAACAAGACCTGTTCCTGTGTACTAATGTTCACCTTTATGAAGCAGGAACATGTAAATAATAAAAATGTTCTTATACCCCACCAGTGTTCAAAACTCCCATTGTCCTAGGCTCATTTTTTGACAGGGAATTTCATTAGCACGAGCCTTTTCTGAGCTCTGGGTGCAGCACTGTGGCTAAAATTTCTTATTAAAACTGCAGAGTGGAAGGAAAGGAGGACCTTTTTTCTGTCTCCCCACTTCCAGCTACTCTCCGAAGACTGGAGAAGAGACCCTCTTAAGAATATTAGGGGGGTGGGCAGGGGAAGGACTGGAAAAAATGAACATAATGTTTTAGCTGCAGTTCATTCATTTTCAGCTTTGTATTCTTGTTATTAAAAAAGTGTGCCTAGACATTACGCTGTTATGTCCATAACCTAGATTTAAGGTGCCATTTAGCTCCTAGCTTCATATCTTAGTTTCTAACACTGTACCCCACCCATCTAACTGGGTTACCCCGGCCCCTCTGGGCGGCTTTCAGGAAAATATGGGGGGGACGACCTCACATCAAGCATTAAAAGCTTCTTGAAACGGCTGCCTTCAGATGTCTATGAAAAGTCATGTAGTTGTTTATCTGTTTGACATCTGACTGGAGGGCGTTCCACAAGGCGGAACCAAGAAGGCCCTCTGCCTGGTTCCTTGTAACATCACTTCTTGCAATGAGGGAAGTGCTAGAATGCCCTTGGAGCTGGACTTCAGTGTCCAACCTGAATGATGGGGGTAGAGACACTCTTTTAGGTATACAGGGCTGAAGCTGTTAGGGCTTTAAAGGTCAATACCAGCAGTTTGAATTGGTTATCAAACACATGCATTTCACAGCAAAAAACAAAAGTGGTCCTGCAGCATGGATACTGTTTGTTATTATTTCTATCCCACCTTTCCTTAAACAAGCCCGTTCTGCTCCCCATTTTATCCTCAAAGCAACCCTGCACCATAGACTAGTCTGAGAGTAAATGGCTGGCTCAAAGTCACCCAGCAAGCTTCATGGCTGAGTGAGAATTTGAACCCTGGCTTAGTCCTTGTCCAGTACTCTTAACCACTATGCTGCACAGGCTCACTAAAGCATCATTTTCCGCAGCAGCCCATCACATATGCCTTGGCGCAGGTCAAATTCCCTTGCGAAATATGTTTTAATATAACTTGTAAATGTATTTTCCTTACCTGTGATGAAGATCGTTTAGATTCTAGCCTGTACACAGTTGCCTGAGAGAGCACCCCATTGAATTCTACCTTGGTCAGTACGGCTTCTGTCTGTGTTAGGGTGGAAAAAATAGGCCGAATACAGATTTTGTTGACTGTCCACACACCAGTTGAATGGAGCTCCCTCCCCGCAGCTTGAGAACCTCTTTTCAGTTTGTCCTCCAGTCATTGTTCTCCGCCTGCATTGCAAACTGCTTTCTAAATAGCAGTTTCCTAGCATTTGCTTGCTGTTGGCAGATAAGCCCTTTCCCATGGAGGATGGCAGGAGCAGAGACTCGGCTGCTCTGGCTAAGGCAGAGAGAGCAACAGGTTGCAAAACAGGCAGCTGCCCCCCACCAGTGGGTGGGACTTCAATAGAGTCAGGTGCCCTTTTTAAAGGGAAGAGAATTGATCGTTCTAGCAGAAGCACTTGGATGATGATCAGTGTGTTTCCGTACACAGACCTTTCTCTTGCGCCAGGAAGTTTTTGTCTCTTGGGCACCGACATGGAGAGCATGGTATAGGAGCCTATTTATGGGATGGTGTCCTCTTTTTCTGTCGGGGTTTCATGACGCTTGCCTTGCAGGATCCATGAACTTTGTTAAGCTGTTGGTAAAACAGTGCATCTGAATGTGCTTTTTTCCTGTTCCTTTTCCTCCTTAGGAGCCTCCAAAGTCTACTAAAAGCACTACGAAAGCCAGTAGCAGCAGCGGCAGCAGCAGTGGTGGTAGTGGTGGCGGCAGCAGTGGCAGTGGCAAAGATGGAGGCACGGAGAATTCAGAAGAGGTAGGATGCTGAAGTCATCTTTTGCATGATGTATGTTGCAGTCTGGTTGGCTTAGAGGAGCCTTCCCCGACACGGGGACCACCAGATATTTGGGGCTGCAACTTCCATCAGTGTTCCTATCAGCTCCTGTGCTGATGGGTTATTGTGAGATCAGAGAGGGAGAAGGGGATTGGTAAAGGAAGAATGGAAACCACCAGTAGAAATAAAAGCTCTACGCAAACTGAAAAAGCATGTGAGAGGTTGCAATATGTGGTGGTTTAGCATGTAGCATAATAATTAAATGTCTGAACTATAAAATTCAAATCTACCGTTGGTGTTGGAACTCCTGAAATTACTTCCATTCAAGCCACACGGCCTCAGCAGATTCCATTTCCTCATCTGAAACATGGTGATTATAATAATGATATACTGTACCTTATGTGGTTGTTTTACGGATTGCAACAAAATCATATACATAAAACAGTTCGGACAATTTTAAATTTTGTATAAGTGTTGAATATAATCCATCTATCAGGTTTTGGTAATTTGTGATTATTTCCTGAGCTCTTTTACCTACCCTCTTATTTAATTATAAAATATGGTCGTTTTAGATGAAAAATAGGCAGAAACTATTTTATGGGTTTTTTTTTTTTAATTAAGAGGGATAAAGGGTGAGAACTAAACCTTGTGGGAAAGGAACCGAACAGAAGACTAATCAAGTGTGTGTATCTAGGGTAGATGGAGATTACCAAAATACCATTTTGGTGCACAGAATTAATGGCAGAGAAATTCAAGTGAAGGGTGCCATTCATGGAACTGACTGTGGTAGAAAAGCGTACAGGTTGCGGACTTGTTTTCAAAATCTAAAAGGAGATTTTGCATTTTTCTCTCTCCTTGAAATTCAAATAAGTGGCAGTATTGTAAATAGGAAAAAAGGAGAAAGGTTAGAACAAAAATATCTGTTTCTCTATTTAGACTGAAACATCTTTTGGGGCTGCAGGTGTTTTTGAACTACACCTCCCATCATCCCTGATATTGGCCATGCTGGTTGGGGCTGATGGGAGTTGTAGTCCAAAACATCCAGAGGACACCAGGTTGGTGAAGTTTGGGTTAAAGGGACAGCAGTGCTGCAGGATTTGAAGTACAAGGGTTCTTCTTCCCATGGTACAATGTGTGTATTGTCAAAGATGAGGATGCCTGTGTGGTAGTGAAGTTCTCTTAGAGTTAATCCTTCGTTGAGGCTTCTTGATGAGGTTCTGGTAGATAAGGTTCCCCCTCCTTGGGCTCTGCTTCCATTTAGCACCGACACCTCAGCCTTAGAAAACATGAGGTGGTCTTATTTTGGAATAAGAAACAAAGGTCCATTTAATGGTCACTTGAAGATAGGGCTGGAAAAATTCCAGCTGCTTTGTTGCTTGGGTTCTTAAACTCTTGATGCTGTCATCTAGGAATTGGAAAGGTCTGCAGGATCTGATAATAGCTTTTAAAAATGGAGGCCTAGGACTTGAAATTATTTTTCATCAGCTGTGAGTTTGGAAGAAGTTCTTTGTGTCTGAAGTCGAGAGTGCTCCAAAGATATATCCTTCAATCAATAGCTTTAAATAATTTGGGGCAACTCTGGAATAATAAAATTCTAGTACTGTACTAAAATATGTAAACACAATTGGGAATTCCACCTCATGTATATTTGCTCATTGTGTCCCAAGTAGGAAGAGGAACACCATCCACTATGTTGGTCAGCAGATATCTTGGGGGTTTCCCACAACATGACCCAGGGAGGAGTCAGGCTAGCATTTCCTGAGTCAATGGAAGATTCCCGTTTTCCTACTTGAATGTGTTGGTGGTAGACCTCTCCTTCCCATTTTGAATCTCAGGAGTCCTAAACATTAGCTTTTCAAGGTTAGATCCCTTTGATAATATTATTGATCACACCCGGGTTGTTGGTGGTGGGAGAAACTGTGGCTCTCCAGAAATAGTTGGACTTATAGCTCCCGTCATCTGTGACCTTGGCCATTCTGGTTAGGAGTTGGGAGTCTACAAGTGCCCTTTCTTTGGATTAAACCAAACAATGTATTGTGGAAAGCTTTCCATCTCCTAATGGCAGTGAGGACAGGGTTATTGCTTTCCCCAAAGGTAGCTGGTTGCTCTCAGATGTAGTGGAAGATGCTGTCCCATAATTTTAGAAGACATCTGAAGGCAGCCCTGTTTAGGGAAGTTTTTAATGTCTGATGTTTTATTGTATTTTTAATATTTTGTTAGAAGCCACCCAGAATGGCTGGGGAAACCCAGCCAGATGGGTGGGGTATTATTATTAATAATAATAATTAGTGTTGAAGTAAGATTCAACTTGGGGTGGGCAGATGGGGTTATTGGTTTGTTCCTGTTCTTCTTGTTGTTATGCATTTTGTGTTTTTTATCTTGTGTTTTTATGTTGAGATGAAGGGTGGTGTACAAATTTAATCATCATCATCATCTCTGGTTGCAGAAACAGACTTCTTTTATTGGCTTGAGGTAGATTAGGGTGAAGAAAGGGACTGAGTAAGCACCGGGAAATGCGTCTCTTCTTGTATTGTTGTCTTGAAGACTTACTGCAAGTCCTAACATTCAGGGACAAGAGCCCCTTTCATCCAGTGTAGGAATACTTACTCACAGATATGTATATTCGTGGGCATCAAGGCCATATTCACAGCATACATTCGAACTTCTGTGATACCACTTTGAACAGTCACGGCTGTCTACCAAGAATTATGGGAACTGCAGTTTGTTAAGGGTGCTGAGAGTGGTTGTGAGAGCCCTATTCTATTTCAGGAGCTACAATTCCCAGAGTGGTTTAGCAGTTAATACCTCTCCACAGGGAACTCTTGAGAATTGTAGCCTTATGAGGGAATAGGGGCCTCCTAATAACTGTCAACACCCTAAACCAGGCTTCCTCACCCTCGGCCCTCCAGATGTTTTGAGACTACAATTCCCATCATCCCTGACCACTGGTCCTGCTAGCTAGGGCTCATGGAAGTTGTAGGCCAAAAACATCTGGAGGGCCGAGGTTGAGGAAGCCTGCCCTAAACAAACTACAGCTCCCACAGTTTTTGGGTGGAAGCCATGGCGGTCTAAAGTGGTATCAAAGTTCTTTAAATGTATGGTGTGAATGTGGCCGAAGAGAGAGGGAATAAAATGACAAAGTGAGGTCAGGCTGCTGAAAATATTTTAGGCTATCATACGGACCCCACTTAATCTGGGAGTAAGCCCCATTGAATTCATTGAGATTTACTTCTGAGTATGAATGGTTAGGATTGCAGCAATAGTCTTTTTAAATGCCACCAGGCACTCTCGTCATATTTTTTTGTTGCACCAGAATACAGCTACCCTTGTGGCATTGATTAAAAGTTGCTAATGACGTTGGCTTGAGTTCTTTCAAACTATATAATGTTTTGTTGCTCTAGCATGGCTATTACTATTCAATGAAACAACAGCTCTAGTTTTCACACAGCCTGCTAAAAAAACAATGCTGATGCAGTTTCTGAAAGCATAGTTGTGAGTGTGTGACACCTAAGAATGTGCTAAGCAATTGTGAGCATCCTGGAAGCAAGTGTAAAACTAACTTGAGGCTTTCCGTTAATTTCGGCTGAGAAGCTGTTGCTATGCACCAGCAGTTGGCATGAAAGAATTGGGGGTGTCAGCTTTTACCCTCTCGAGTAGGGCTGGAAAAAAATATTCCAGATTTCCTAGGTTGCCCTAACTTAACTGTTTAGGAGCCTAGCACTAAAGCTCATGGCAAAGTCATGTGGGTCAGGAATCCCTATTTTTCCGTACTTGGGATTTATCCCATTCTTCCTCCATATTGGGGAAGGCATGGAAGAAAACCTGCAAAGTGTTCAGCAGCTTGCATCCATTAGCAAGATGTTCTTTGGGCTGAAAATAATTAGAATAGCAAATGGGCCAGAGACGCTCAGAAGCTGTCCTCTATTCCTGCTGTGTTGGAGCTGGGCAGCAGTCACACCCTAGCAAAGAATGATCTTTAGTTCCTTCTAATGGGTGTGCATCTACATAGAGGTGAACCCGGCAGTTACCAGAGCAATCAGATGCTAAAATATAATGTCTGTGTACAGGCTTTTAATGTGCAGAGATCTGGACACAAACCAAGAACTCCGTTGTCTCGCTCCCATAGAGGGCAGGGCACATTTTCAGTCTGCATTGCCTTCTTGATGGAATTCTGGTCGCAGAGCAGAGCGGAAACAGCAGCCCTCTGAAACTATTGACCTAATCAAAGCCCGCTTAAAATAGAGAAAAGGGCCTGTGCCCTACATGCAATTCAAAGCCAGCCTTGTAGGTGTAAATCTGCAAGTCCTTTCAATGGCAGCTGTTGCACCAATGCGTAACCAAACTCATGCAATGCACATTTAATAATGAGTTGGTTCTTTATCGGATGCCTTCTGATGCACAACCAGCATCCTGGTATGGTTCGTTTGCCAGAATCTCTCTGAGGTCTGGACTGGTGTTGCTACTGAACAATCCCGCCCTGCACCATTCCTGATGTGCATTAAGATGTTCCTTGCAATTCCTCTCCTATGTCAGATCTGCCGCTGCCAAAGGTACAACACTAGTCGTACAAATGGAAGCCACACCCATTATCTCCTGCAAGTACAGACTTATTGCTTACATAGGCTGACGGGGCATGTCTTCCTTAGGCAAAACTGATTGCAGGTTTCCACCTCTCTCCTCCAAAATAATTTGTCTTTCAGTTACTCCCCATGCAAAGGATAAATTTAGGTATTTGAGGTGTGAAAATCATCATGTGTACAAGCTGATACGTTCTCTCATTGAAACTAATTATTGCAGCAGCGGCCTTTAGCTTGTAGTTGCTTCCAGTGTGCAGGGCAGGAGCGTGTTTACTCTTTGCTCAAACAAGTCAAATTAAAATTCTGCATCAATAAAAGTTCAGTTCTGCATCAACAAAAGTTCAGTTCTGCAATGCCAGGGCAAAAATGAGCACACTTTCCCCATTTCCGTGTTACTTAATTTATCCTGGTTTTTCTCGTTAGGAAGTGGGGATGGACAAAAAAGAAGGCACTGGACTCCTGTTTTTCTCCTCCCACCTAGCCAACCAAGCTTAGGAAGTCTTTGTTTATCAATTCTCTGGCTGCTGAGATTTCAGGAGGCATTAACAACACACTTTCAAGCATGCCTTTCCAGCCATAAGAACAGGAAGCTTGTCCGCTCCTTTTATGAATACTGAGTTTTTGTGGGAGCAGAATAAGCAGTACCATGTTAATCCTGAATCCAGTACCATGTTCTGTGTTTCTGATGCATTGCATCAAACCCACTGCCCTTCTTGGAGCTTTACTTGAGAGCCAGTGTGGTGTAGTGGTTAAAAGCAGTGGACTCGTAATCTGGTGAACCGGGTTCGCTTCCCTGCGCCTCCACATGCAGCTGCTGGGTGATCTTGGGCCAGTCACACTTCTTTGAAGTCTCTCAGCCCCACTCACCTCACAGAGTGTTGGTTGTGGGGGAGGAAGGGAAAGGAGAATGTTAGCCGCTTTGAGACTCCTTCGGGTAGTGATAAAGCGGGGTATCAAATCCAAACTCCTCTTCTTCTTTACTTTAGCAGAGGAAGTTCTCCTCACTTGCAAGCTCAACATCATAGCAAGCTCTGTTAGAACAAATGTACTGTGGATGGACCATAGCTCTGCGGGTAGACCTCATGCTTTGAGTGCAAAAGGCCTTGGGTTCAATCCCTAGGATCCCCAGCTTTTTTTAAAAAAAGGCTCATGTAGCAGGTGATGTGCGAAGGATATTTGCCTGACATCTTGGAGAGCTCCTCGCAGCTAGACACCAATGTGATTTGGGGAAGTTTCCTATCCTCCAGCTCTGCAGGGCAGAGAACTGGCAGCCCCAATATAGATGCCGGAAGGAACAATGAGAAATGAGCTGCTCCAGTTTGCAAAGAGAGAAGCAGAGGTGGTGATAGAGAAACCCATAAAGTTCTTTTTCCAACAACACTAATAAAATTATCTCTCTGTATGGCAATGAATTTCAAACACTTGGGGGGCAGGCCCCAGTGTCAAGTGCTGCTCAGAAGTCTACATAAGAAGAGCCCTGCTGGCCAGGTCAGTGGCCTATCTAGGCATGCAATCCTCGGAGTGACCAGTCAGATGCCTGTGGAAATCCCACATACAGGATATAAGTGCAACAGTGCTCTCCCTTCCAGCAGCTGGTATACGGGGACATGCTGTCTCTAGCCACCAATAGCCTTAAAGGTAAAGGGTAAAGGGACCCCTGACCATTAGGTCCAGTCGTGACCGACTATAGGGTTGCGACGCTCATCTCGCTTTATTGGCCAAGGGAGCTGGTGTACAGCTTCGGGGTCATGTGGCCAGCATGACTAAGCCGCTTCTGGCGAACCAGAGCAGTGCACGGAAACACCGTTTACCTTCCCGCCGGAACGGTACCTATTTATCTACTTGCACTTTGATGTGCTTTCGAACTGCTAGGTTGGCAGGAGCAGGGACTGAGCAACGGGAGCTCACCCCGTCACGGGGATTCGAACCGGCGACCATCTGATCAACAAGTCCTAGGCTCTGTGGTTTAACCCACAGCGCCACCCGCGTCCATCTAATAGCCTTACCCTCCGTCAATTTGCCTAGTCCTCTTAAAGTCGCCCATGCAGCAGCGGGTGCCTTGCAGTGTGGCCCTGATCCTTGAGGACATGAAACCCGCCCCTTAGTCTGAAGCACAGTTGTTGCCCAGAGCATACGGAGGGGTAATTGCATTGCAGCTGCTTGTTCTAACGGCTTCAGAAAGAGCATGAGCAGGTTGAAGGAACAGTGAGCAGACTTAAGAGTCGTTCCTGGAAATGACAAAACAAAGGGAATCAAGGCTGCTTAGGATGTTCCCTCGATGCTAAGTCAGACCGTTGGTCCATCTAGCTGACCGGCAGCATCTTTCTGGGAATCTCTCACAGCCCTTACCTGGAGATGCTGGGGATTAAACCTGGAGCCTTGCTCATCCAGAGCAGATGCTCATTGGCTGAGCTACAGCCCAGAGGTGCCCGTTGCTGAACCGCATTGCTCTAAATGCTTGGATGCTCCCTGCCTTTCAGTAAAACGAAACAGAGCAGCTCCTGTGCTTTTGAGATGCTAGCAGGTCAGGGAGATGGATTCTAGCCTAGACATGCTATGTTGCCCAGATCCTTTGTTGGTTTCCTTTTAGTGGCTTTTGAGGGGATCAGCACTAGGAAAGCTCTCTATTCATTTTCAGGGCAAGCACAACTGAAGAGAACCTCACATAGTGGAAACAAGAACACACACACACAAACACACACGCATTTTAAAAGCAGGTCTAAAAAAGAACGGTGGATGAAGACCCAAGGGAGGGGTGTGAGAGAGAACATTGAAAGAGCAAACATCAACATGGCAAAGGCAATTTCAAGACCCAAGTCTTGCAATGCTGGGACCTCAGAAATGAGAGATTTTGTTTAGATGTAAAGTGTGAAAAGGGACTGAGCCTTAAGCATGGCAGGCCCTGTCCTGTGGAACTCACTGCCTGTAGAGGTTTGGCAGGAACCACCCTTCCATCCAGATTTCTTTTGTTTAGACAGGCCTTCGCAACATGAATTCTCTTTTTTTAGCCAATCAGTACTTATTGATGTTTTTATGCTGATTTTATTTTCATGCGTTGTACTATTGTCTTGATTTTTTATGTATATAAAAAAATGTGGATTATAAATATGTAGGTAAATTAAAAGAGAGAGAGAGCGCACTCTTTGCCAGAAGAACAAAGAGATACTCAACTTTACTGAATGGTCAAGCCTTGTAGTTGTCCACAGTGCAGTTTTTACAAGTGTGCTAGTTTTTATATGGAAGCAGGAATCATTCAGGTATTGGATCGCTTCTGCAATCTAAGATGTCAAAGCAAAAGATGCAATGCATGTGGCATCTGATTTTGTACCTTGGCTTTCTGTTAAAAAGCTGAGGTTCCTCCATCCCACTAGCCAGGAGTAGGAATGGTCACAGCAGTTCCTTCCCACATAAAGAAGAGTGAAGGATTCTGCAAACCTGTTCACTTACAAGGCCCTGACAAAAAGGGCAGGAGATCCTAAGGTTCTGCTGCTATCTATTATCCTGCAGCTCTACTATAGCTACTTTTCATAGAATCATAGAGTTCGAAGGGAACCCAAAGGCCATCTAGCCCAACCCCCTGCAATGCAGGGATACCTTCGCCAACACCAACCGCCTCCTTCCGACAACTTACCTTGGGATGCTAAATTGTAACGTGAGAAAGAAATCCTAAAAAGAGATATTTCAAACTCTCTTTGGGATTCAAGTGTTTATTGCTTTGTCATTTTCAGAGTTGGAACAGAAGGCCGAAACTGGATGTGATGCTAAATTCGGCACTCGCTGCTCCCTCTTTATTTTAAAAAAGCAGCCGCTTGGCAGAGATAGGAATTTTCATCAGAACAACAGTGCGTGGGAAGAGGTTAAACCTTTCTTCTTGGCTGCCTTCTCCCCCTTCGGCTGCTATTAACTGCAAGAGGGAAGCTCCCATTCATGGAGGATAGGGCTTCTCGATGGCTGCTAGCCCCCATGACCAGGTTCTGCCCCCACTTTTGGAAGGCAATGTTTCTCTGTCAGTTGTGGGAATTGCAAGTGGGGAGAGTGTGTTGCTGTGCCTGGTTGGCCTCTGTGAGAGAACAGGTCGTTGGACCACCTGGGCCAGGCATCCCCAACCTGCGGCCCTCCAGATGTTTTGGCCTCCAACTCCCATGATCCCTAGCTAACAGGACCAGTGGTCGGGGATGATGGGAATTGTAGTCCAAAAAAGAATCTGGAGGGCTGAAGGTTGGGGATGCCTGAGCCGGGCCATTGGTCTTTTCCGGTGGGGAGTCTTCTTCCGTTCCACTGGTGCCAAAAAACCCCACGTTTCCTTCCATGCTGATGATAGCAGCCATGGGAGGCGATTTTTATGGGCAATTTCGGCACGGAAGGAAAGGGTTAACCATACGCTCTGGTCCTGATGCAAACCATCCCTCCTTGTTGCCTGCTATTAGCGGCTTTAAAAAATAAAATAAAATGCAGCAGCAAGCATCACATATAGTTTAAGTCCGGAGAGAGAGAGAGAGACTCTCTTTTATTTCTTCTTGTCCTCAAAAATTGGGCGGGACAGTGTGCTTGTTTTTTAAGCCAGCAAACCCTGTGCAAGCACGTTTCTGATGAAAGCACAGCAATTCAGTTGCAGGAACTTCCAATAATGCTGCTTGTTGCCTTTTAAATCTTCTGATCTCCTCTGGGCAAAACAATAAGAGGCTGTTTCTGCTTATTCTGCTGTCGCCAGGTGCTTCTAAACCAGAAATCTTCCAGGGGGCTCATATTAGTCACTATATTTTGTGGAGGTTTTGTTGAGGTTCGTATTCTTTTTTTTAAAAAAAAAACACTCCCAACTGACAGGCTGATACAACCCCTCTCTCTCTCTCTTTTTAATATATTCTATTCAAGATTCTGGGGAAGGATGAGCTGAGAAGTGGCACAGGGCCTCTTCAGACTTATAATGAACTGGCTGTGGTGAGATCCTGTTAATATTCAGCAGGCAGCGGGGGTGGGGTGGGGACTGGCAAGGCGCCCCATGGCCCTTGTAAGAGAAGTGGGGGGCGAGGGCTGGGCAGCAGAAATAGGGTCATCTATTTCCAAATGTCTTTTGGAAAGCATTGTTTTGTCCAGTTTGCTTCCCACAGTACTTTCCCCCCCCTCCCCGGTCCAGGGAATGCCTCCCCCGTTTCCTATAGCTGCCATCCACAGCCTTTCTCTCTCCCCTCCCCACATCTCGTAGACCTTAAAAATGCTTTTCCTCCTCCCGCGTTGAGGGTAAAGAGGGGCTACACAAACCTGTAAGGAGAGCTTCCTGTTCTTTGAGCCTTTTTTTAAAATGCCTTTTTTGAAACGTTTTGAATTAACCTGCTAAGGGTTGGATCTGGGAGGCGAGAAACGAACTTGGAGTGGATCCAGGGGGAAGTTCTGCCAGCCTTGCTAACTTAGCCTGTGTTGGCAAAATGAGGGCAGCATTTAGGAATGGGGTTCTGCTTCACTTTGAGTTATGTTTTTCCTCTCTCTCTTTCTCTCTCTCTGTCTCTCCTGTTTCTAGGTGTCCTGCAGAATCCTCCCCTCCCTTTGATATATTTGTTTATACCAGCTCCAGTTTAATCTCCTCCTGCTTTCACATTTGCCAGGGCTCTGGAGAGAGAGTGCTCTCTCTCTCTCTCTCTCTCTCTCTCTCTCTCTCTCTGCGCACGCGCGCGCGTACACACACACAGCCATTCCTCATCTAGTTTCGTGTAGCCTTTTAAAAATTAAAATCTCGCTGAGTACAAAGGCAATTGCATCATTGCTTGCACAAAATAATAAAGTGTGCAGCTATAGCCGTATAAAATTCATTCATTCAATTCGTAGTGCTCCCTTCTTCCCAAAGGGTGCATTTTGCCACAATACTTTACATTCCAGAGCACAGTGCATCAACATCGTTCCAGAAATGGTTTGGTTGTGCGGTGCAAGCTCTCCAAAAGTGTGTTAACCTGATCATGGTCAAGATTGACCAGTATCTTTGAGCCTATCTGTTTCTTGCAGCACTTGATCAGCGCGGGCCTTGTCCTCAGCAAACAACTCAGATCCATTGGATCACCGCTGCGTTGATGTCTGGACGATGGACTCTCCCTCCCCTCCAGCTCCTCCTTCCCAGCCTCATTGTTAACGTCTCCATTCATTATTATGCTGCAAATCTATACTTTGCTCACTTCTTAAATCCTCTTCCCAATGTTACTCTGCCTTGGGCATTGGAACCTCAGGAGGAAGGTGATTTCAAAGCTGGGGGGAAGCTCTCTGTTGAAATCCTGCACTGTGACTAGCTTACCAATCCTTTTGTTGCTTTCCTCTCAGTGGCTTTGGGGCGGATCAGCATGGAGTGACTCCTAATTAGCTCTTTGGGAGAGTGAACCCAAGGAGAGTTCGGCTCAAGGAGATAAAAGCAGGTTTCAAAAAGAACAGCAGATGAAGGCCCCAAAGGTGGGGTGGGAAGGAGACCGGTGAAAAGGAAGATCTTAACACAGCAAAGGACTTTGCATTTCAGGCTTTCTGTGGGTGAGGTTGCGGTAAGATGCAAAGAACCGTAGAGTCCAGATTTTGCAGTTTGGTGTCATGCAGTTTGGCCAGATGATCAGCTCAAGCCCAGGTGTCTGGCTACTGCATTCACAATGCAGTATTCGCAGCCCACCACTTCAGCCTGTTTTGTATGATGAGGAAAGCCTTGCCTAGATTTTGTCTTCTTTCGGATTTGCATCCAGAGTTCTGCCAGGTGGCTGTGCTCAGAGCAAACAGAGAAAGGTTTGACATTTTCCGCGCAAAACTCTTCTGCGACTGGTTTGCTGCTTCATCCACTTCATTATACTGTTGAGGTGACCCACCCTCTGCAAATGTGAAATTATCCTCTTAAGATAACAGGGCACTTATTAACGAGCAGCAAGCATGAATTCAAACACACCCAGGGCTGAGTCACGCATGGCACTAGGCCCCCGCCTCCTAAGCTCGGTGGCTCTCAGCAGAATGAGCAAGCTGTCTCCATTTGGAAGTGCCGTGGTTCTGAATTGACATTGGATGATACGGCAGTTCTGCCTGGGGGGGGGGGCATTTGATCTGTGATGGCTCATTCACATGTGCACTAAGTGGCGGCTTGCTGCTGTAGATAAGGAGCAATGAACATGCATGTGTGAGCTAGTCCTTAGTGAAGGCAAGACGCTTGTTCTTTTGGGATTCTATGAGGGTGTCCGCCTTGCCTGCATTTTAATTTTTTTTTTTAATCATTTTTCATTTAATGTGGAGCTGGGGAACCTTTTTCAGTCTTGGAATTCAGTTTGCATTCCCATGGGTCATATGCCCGTGATGGGCATGGCCAGAGGCAGTGTTAGAAATTCCCCTGGTGCGTTTTGTGACTGGCACAGGTCCAGCTGTGACCACGTGGATGCCAGGTTCGCAACTGACACCTCCATCTGACTGGCCCCTCCTGTTTTCTTAAGAAAGTAAGCAGAAGAGCTTATTTATTGCATTTATATCCCACCTTTTCCTCAGGAGTACATGGCTCCCCCCCCCTCAGATAATCCTTACAACGACCCTGTTAGGTACGACAAGAGGCTGTGACTGACCCAAGGTCACCCAGTGAGCTTCCCTGGGGATTGAGCCCCGATCTCCCAGCTCCTAGTCCGACACTCTAAGCCAGGCACCCCGAAACTCGGCCCTCCAGATGTTTTGGGATTACAACTCCCATCATCCCTAGCTTACAAGACCAGTGGTCAGGGATGATGGGAATTGTAGTCCCAAAACATCTGGAGGGCCGAGTTTGGGGGTGCCTGCTCTAAGCGCTATACCACTCTGGTTTCCTAAAGTCCCTCTGCTATGGGGCAGCTATATGAATTAAGTAGGTAAATAAATATGGGGAAAGCAAAATGTCACTTAGAGGAGGATCTGAAGCTTGAACTTGTTTCATTCTGGCTTGTTTCATTTGGTGTTTTAATGTGCTGTAAATGGCTTTGAAATTGCCTAGACCAGGGTTCGAAATTAGCAGGGCGCCAGGTGCAGTTTGCGCCTAAAGATTCTCTGTTTGCGATCACCTCAAAAAGTCTGGGTGCAATTTTTTGTGCCTGGCTGACACTCAATGTATGTGCTTTGAAGCCCCGAAGTATATGTTAAGGAGAGACAATATGTTAAAGAATTTAACAATTAAGAAGAGTTTGGATTAAAGAGTAGAGTGTTTTGAAAACTGACGTATGGTACCAATATTGCTATTGTAAACATCAAATTAAACATGTATTAACAATTTCTGCTAAAATTGTGAAATTAACAATGTGTCACTTACGTGAATTGCATATTAGTTCATGCTTATCAAAATAATAAATAAAGTATTGTGTCCCTCACAATGGCGCTCATAACCCAGGTCCCAGAAGCCATTTGGCTCCTAGCTTTTATATCCCAGTTTCTAACCCTGGCCTAGACATTCCATTGTGGTGACTGCAACCTAGGTTTAAGGTGCCATTCAGTGGTGATTAGCTTATATATCTTGAGTTTCTAACATTGACCAGAGGCAAAACGTGGACAGAGCTGTGAATCTTCACCTTTTGTACAGTACAGTGGTACCTCGGGTTACAGACGCTTCAGGTTACAGACTCTGCTAACCCAGAAATAGTACCTCGGGTTAAGAATTTTGCTTCAGGATGAGAACAGAAATCGTGCGGCGGCAACGGGAGGCCCCATTAGCTAGAGTGGTACCTTAGGTTAAGAACAGTTTCAGGTTAAGAACAGACCTCCAGAACGAATTAAGTTCTTAACCTGAGGTACCAGTATAGACTACATTTCAGCCATGCAGAAGTCAAGGGTTTTCGGTACCCATACACCTGTCTCCACCGAGGCATGCAAGAGGCATTATCACAGTTCTAGAGCAGGTTTGTTATTGTTTAGTCGTGTCCGACTCTTCGTGACCCCCTGGTCCAGAGCACGCCAGGCACTCCTGTCTTCCACTACCTCCCGCAGTTTGGTCAAACTCATGCTGGTAGCTTCAAGAGCACTATCAAACCATCTCATCCTCTGTCGTCCCCTTCTCCTTGTGCCCTCCATCTTTCCCAGCATCAGGGTCTTTTCCAGGGAGTGTTTTCTTCTCATGAGGTGGCCAAAGTACTGGAGCCTCAGCTTCACGATCTGTCCTTCCAGTGAGCACTCAGGGCTGATTTCCTTAAGAATGGAAAGGTTTGTTCTTCTTGCAGTCCATGGGACTCTCAAGAGTCTCCTCCAGCACTATAATTCAAAAGCATCAATTCTTCAGCGATCAGCCTTCTCTATGGTTCAGCTTTCACTTCCATACATCACTACTGGGAAAACCATATCTTTTACTATATGGACCAGTTACAGACAGGCAAAAGCACTCATTGAGGCTGGTGACATAGGGCTGGTGAGATGTGTGGTCTGAGAAGAGGCATGTAGCCTAGGCAGAGTCCTGAAAGCCACAAAGAGAGTTCTGGAGCTCTATAGTGGGCCCTCCAAACCTGAGAGTTCTGCATCCCTGATTTAATGAATGAATGTGTTACGGTAAAAGAAAAAGGGGAAAAAAATCAATGTAAACGGCAACGGAGCCTCTTAAAGGAGAGAGCCCAGGCAAATGGAAAAATAGGGCCCTGTGTTAAAAATGTATAGGTTTTTTTTTCCATTTTAACAGCTACGCCTTACGGACCTCACTGTGAAATAATGGCAAGGTAATCAATGGCTGGAACAGTTTCTGAAAGGTCTTGCAGGAAGAAGAAGAAAAAAGCCTACATTTTGTTTGTATGTGTGCCCTAGGAGTCTTCAAAAGAAAGTCAAGCTAGCATGATGTGTTCCAGGTTTCTTTTCTCTTAGGATGTAGTTTTTTGGGGAAGCGTTGTGGGGCTGAAGAGTACATCCCAAGCCTTAGGTTCACCTCCAAGAGGTGGTTTAGGTTTAACACTGCCTGTATCCTGATTTGCAGGATGAGTGCAAGCCACAGGTTTCGGGTTTTGTTCGAGCAGTGCAGTGGTACCTCTGGTTGCGAACATGATCCGTTCCGGAGGCCCGTTCGCAACATGAAAAGAACGCAACCCGCAGTGGCTTTGCGATTCGCCGCTTCTGCGCATGCACGTGATGTCATTTTGTGCTTCTGCGCATGCGCGAGCGGTGAAACCCGGAAGTAACCCTTTCCGGTACTTCCGGGTCGCCGCGTGACGTAACCTGAAAGAACGTAACATGAAGGGGACGTAACGTGAGGTATGACTGTATTATAAAACCACCGAGAGAAGATAGAATTATGGAATTTGATATAGAGTTTGAAGGATATGATTGGGTGGCCATCTGTCACGGATGCTTTAGTTAAGATTCCTGCATTTCAGGGGGCTGGACTAGATACCCCGGGGGGGGGGGTCTCTTTCAACTTTACAATTCCCTGATACTGTGATTCCTCAAGGCAGGATTGGAAGGAGCGAATTGACACATGTGAAGGGGGAGAAGGAAGCACACGAGTAACATAGCTTCTCACTACTCATTGAGATCATGGTTTGGCATTACATTTGAACTGCCCATAGGTTTCTGTAGGGCAGGTATGGGGAACCTGTGCCCCCCACCAGCTCTCAGCATCTTCGCCATTGCCTATGCAGGCTGAGGCCGATGGGAGTTGCCTGGATACCACTTTATTACTGTTTAGGCATCAAGTTAAGACATTTCCCCCCAAGCATTTTAATGGTTTTCATTGAATAGAAGCTGGAAGCTTTTGATTGCTGTTTCCCTAGCTGTTTTATTTTTTGGGTTGTGCTGATTATGTTGTTTGTTTTATTGCTCTTAACTGGTATGTTTTATTTTATTGCTTTGTTTAAAATTACATTGAAAACTATGCTGGGATAAAATGTTACCTAGGGTGGTATACGAATATGTTAAATGCTTATCATAAGTCGTAAGTAGCAGTTTACAGGTACCGTACAACGGAATGAACTGTAATAAGGATAAGCCACATCATTTGACGAGAGATAATCAAATGTGACAATATTTAACAGTGATTCTTAGATACTGTGTTTACAGTGGGTCCTTCCAGTAGGATATAATTGTTGCGTTACAGTTCGCACCAAGAGTTGTAGCCAACAAAATTTTTAGTCCAAGCAGACCTAAATGAAATATATTAGCACAAGTGATTTTGGTTTCTTAATTTCAGTGGGCCTACTCTTAACTAAAACTTAATTGGATAAACTTTTTTTTAAAAAAATGAAGTAATATAAACTTGGGCGCATAGCTTTGTTATTTTTATTTTTACATTTCTTACCCCACCTATCCTCCCAAGTTTCTCAAGGCGGCATACACAATTATCACGGTTCCCGTTCTTTCTCCTGACAACCCTACGAGGTAGACTAGGCTGAGAGATAGTGACTGTCCCGAGGTCATCCCTCGGACTTGATGGAAAAGTGGTGACTCGAACCCTGGTCTCCCAAGATCACATCTGACGCTCTAACCAACACAGTGCGCCGACTCTTTTATCTATAGCAAACCACTTACTACTTACAGGAGCGTTGATGTCAAGTTAGCACTTAACCATTTTTTGTCTGTGTGCCTCCTCTCTTCAGGTCCAGCAGCAGCAGCAGCAACAACAGCAGCAGCAGCAGACCTCGAATAAGCGACCCAGCAACAGCACCCCCCCACCAACTCAGCTGAATAAGATCAAGTATTCAGGGGGACCCCAGATTGTAAAGAAGGAGCGGCGGCAGAGCTCCTCCCGCTTCAACTTAAGCAAAAACCGGGAACTCCAGAAGCTCCCTGCCCTTAAAGGTAAGAAGGAGTTGTAAAGGTAAAGGGACCCCTGACCATTAGGTCCGGTCGCGGACGACTCTGGGGTTGCGGCGCTCATCTGGCTTTACTGGCCGAGGGAGCTGACGTACAGCTTCCGGGTCATGTGGCCAGTATGACAAAGCGAACAAGAGCAGTGCATGGAAACGCCGTTTACCTTCCCGCAGGAGCGGTACCTATTTATCTACTTGCACTTTGACGTGCTTTCGAACTGCTAGGTTGGCAGGAGCAGGGACCGAGCAAAGGGAGCTCACCCCGTCGCGGGGATTCGAACTGCCGACCTTCTGATTAACAAGCCCTAGGCTCTGTGGTTTAACCCACAACGCCACCAATGTCCTGAGAAGGAGTTGAGTCGCCTTTAAATCACCGAGTTGGAAGGGACCTCAGGAAATCATCTGGTCCAGCATTTTTTTAACCTTGCATTCCCATATGTTGTTTGCTAACCTAGCTGCAGAAGAGGGAGCTGTAGTCCACTGCATCTTTCTTACTTACCTGGCAGGGGAGACACCTTGATCATGAAGGAGGTTTTCCCAGGGTGAGGCTCATCCATTGCACTAGCCACCCAGAGTGGCTGGGGAAACCCAGCCAGATGGGTGCGGTATAAATTATTGTTATTTGTTATTTTAAGGGCCCAAGGTTGAAGAACTCTGATCTAGTCCCAGGAATCCTGCTATAGCGTCCCTGTCAGGGATAGGCCACCCAGTCTCTGGCTAAGACCCTCTGGCAGACTCCAGGTTGTAAGCAACAGTGCATTACTCAACTAGTGTTCTTGCCCATATTTGATAATTAAAACACGGATGTTCCTACAAGGA
This sequence comes from Podarcis gaigeae, assembly GCF_964106915.1. Lineage (NCBI taxonomy): Eukaryota > Metazoa > Chordata > Lepidosauria > Squamata > Lacertidae > Podarcis > Podarcis gaigeae. The sequence continues at coordinate 104,250,406 of NC_139680.1, read as the reverse complement.
CTTAGTTATATTTTTGGCAGCGGCTGAAAAGTAATTGGTGGGAAACTGGTCTAGGATTAACATTATCCAGGTGGGCGATGAACATCTGGCCATTTTCTTTAGCTGAAAATGTAACAGGAAGATTGAAGGCTATGGGAGGTATATATAAAAAAGAAGGCTTTGACACAATTTGGTTTGATTCCATAACAGATCTAGTCATACTTTTAATTCCTCCAGCAACCCACGGTGACCTACACCGTGACTCTCTTAAGTTAGGCTACCAGATGTCACAGTGAACATGCTTACAACAGCAGTAGTATGGGCAGAAAGCCATTCAATAGAAATACTTACCCAAAGAAGGGAGTCCACCACGTTCCGAGACTTTCAGAACAGCCCGTACCCTTTCTGCTGTTAATCGAAATCCCCTTATGCCTACCAGGCAGCGGCTAGTTAGCCTGCGTGACACCCGGGAAGGTTTCTACAGGTAGAAACAGGACTGATTCAGCTGTGAGTCATGCTGGTTTAAGCAGCTGCAGTGCTGAAAGGAAAGCAACTCCTGAGTCTGGGGAAGGCATCACGCTGCATGACAGTGCTAAGGAACACCACCGCAGTTATTCTCCCTTCAGGTGAGGGGAAGAGCCAGGAGATTCTGCCATCACGTTGCAGATTCAGCAGCAAGGAAGCCCAGCTTTCGTACTTGGAATGAAGTCATGAAAAGGAAGTAGCTTTGCATATTGAGAAGTCAGGGCGTGGAGAGCGTGAAGGACACAGATATTGGCAAACCTGGGCACACCTGGCATATTTGTGTTGCCTTCACACAGTGTTAGAAACCCAGGTATATAATCTAACTGCCAAATGGCACCTTAAACCCAGGTTATGGTTGCCACAATGGAATGTCTGGGTTCCATTTTGCCCTGGTGAAGTTGATGATGATGAAACAAAAAAAATTCCTTCCAGTAGCACCTTAAAGACCAACTAAGTCAGTTCTAGGTATGAGCTTTCGTGTGCATGCACACTTCTTCAGATACCCGCATGCACACGAAAGCTCATACCAAGAACTGACTTAGTTGGTCTTTAAGGTGCTACTGGAAGGAATTTTTTTTGTTTTGACTATGGCAGACCAACACGGCTACCTATCTGTTGATGATGATGATTATTCGTTTCATACCTATACTGCTTTATATTTTAAAGTAGCTTGCAACACATTAAAACATCAAATAAAACAATACAGAGTAAAACAAATTGAAGCTTGAAGGAAATCTGAAGTAATCCATCTATGGAAGGTGGCTTTCCCCAAAGCATCATAATTCAACATCTTCCAGCATGAATTGGGCAGGTTTAATTTAGCATTGCCTCTCTACTGCCCTTCCTGCTTCAAACGCTTTGGGGTGCTTTTTTTTTGCCTCTCCACACTGTGCAGATCTCTCTCACTACGTTCCAGGACATTGCGCTACATTACAAATGTTGTGTCATGGGATTGCACTTCATGGAAGGATCACAAGATCGTGTACCCAAAATATTTAGAGGAATTAAAAGACCTGAATTAGATACTCTGCTGCATCTCAAGTGTAATAAAGGAAAGCTTTGATTCCTTGGTTAAGTGCAGGAATAGGCTCTGGAGGAAGGATTTCAAAGATATGAAAGGAGGGAAGACTGCTCAAGGCGCAGGGAGTGGAATGGCAAAGACGGCCCCTTGGCTGGTTGCTGTTGAAAACAGTATTTTAGACTATGGAAGATAAATCTTTGGCCTGATCCAACAGAACACTTCTTATGTTAGTGGGGAAAAATGGGGGGGGGATAGAAATATCCAAAGTACTTCACGCATGTTACCTGTGTAGTTGTTACAACAGCCTTGCAAGGTAGGTCATTGTCGTCGTAATACCATATTACAGGATTGGGAGGGGCTGGGGGAGAGAGAGAGAGAGCAGGTTGCTTGAAGGTCCCCCAGTGGTTCATAGCAAAGGTGCATTGAAAACTTGGACCTGCTGCTCATTCTTTCACTTACTCCAGTCTCTCTCAGTGAGCATGCGCATAGGAGAAGGACCATAAAGGGATGCAGAAAGAGGCAAGAGAAAGGAGGCAAGAGAAAGGATAGCAATCCATCCCATTTTGATGTCAGGTGCTCCAAGTACTTCTTCACACAAAGCATGGTGTGGAAGTCGCTCCTGCAGGATTAGACAAATTAATGGAGGGTAAGGCTATCAGCAGGGATGCGTGTGGCACTGTGGGTTAAACCACAGAGCCTAGGACTTGCGCATCAGAAGGTTGGCGGTTCGAATCCCCACGACAGGGTGAGCTCCTGTTTCTCGGTCCCTGCTCCTGCCAACCTAGCAGTTCGAAAGCACGTCAGAGTGCAAGTAGATAAATAGGTACCACTCTGGCGGGAAAGTAAACGGCATTTCCGTGCGCTTCTCTCGTTCTCCAGAAGCGGCTTAGTCATGCTGGCCACATGACCCGGAAGCTGTACGCCGGCTCCCTCGGCCAATAAAGCAAGATGAGCACCGCAACCCCAGAGTCAGTCACGACTGGACCTAATGGTCAGGGGTCCCTTTACCCTTTACTTTTAAGGCTATCAGCGACTACTAGCCACAAAGACACTTGTTCCATCTCCACTGTTGAAGCCAGCATGCCTCAGAATGCCAGTTTCTAGCATTCACCAATGAGGGCACTGCTTTTGCACTCAGGTCGCTTGTGGGTTTCATGTAAGCATCCGATTGGCTACCGTGAGAATAGGATGCTGGAGTAGGCGGGCCTTTTGCCAGCTGCCAGGCTCTTCCTTGGTCCTTAGGCTCAGCTGATGAGCTGCAGTGGAAAAAGAGGACTCCCCTTTTTTGCCCTCTCTCCTCAGATGCACCTCCTCACGAACGGGAAGAGCTCTTCATACAGAAGCTGCGACAATGCTGCGTCCTCTTTGACTTTGTCTCTGACCCGCTCAGTGACTTGAAGTTCAAAGAGGTGAAGCGAGCGGGCCTCAATGAGATGGTGGAATACATCACACACAACCGGGATGTTGTCACAGAGGCCATTTACCCCGAAGCTGTTATCATGGTAAGGGCCGAGCTTATGGCTGGGTGCTTTGGGCGGCGACGTCTCTTAAACACTCCAAAGTCAAGAAATGCGTGTTCTGTACTTCCAGGCTGAAAGGGGTTAATAGTGTGAGAGGTTGTGGGTACCAAAATGTGCACGGGATGCAGGGTGGGATTCTGTACAAAGCTCGTCATTTCGATGGGTGTTATACAAAATGCGTGTTATACAAAATGTTATACAAAGTGCGTGGCCCTCCTAATAAAGCGGCACTGCGTTAAACTTGTGATCATCATCTGAGGTCCTCCTCCTTTGTGTGCCTCCTTCATGAGAGGTCCTGAAGGTGGCAACATGCGAACAGGCCTTTTCTGCTGTGGCTCCCTGTTTGTGGAATGCTCTCCCCAGAGAGGCTCGCCTGGTGCCTTCACTACATATCTTTAGGCATCCGGCGAAAACATTTCTCTTCTCCCAGACCTTTGGCTAATTAAACAATCTTTGGACCGTTTGAACTTTATGGGTGGTATTGTTTTGTTTGTTAACTATGTTAGATATACAGTGGTACTTCGGGTTGCGTACACTTCAGGTTACGTACGCTTCAGGTTACAGACTCCACTAACCCAGAAATATTGCCTCGGGTTAAGAACTTTGCTTCAGGATGAGAACAGAAAACGTGCAGTGCAGCGGCAGCAGGAGGCCCCATTAGCTAAAGTGGTGCTTCAGGTTAAGAACAGTTTCAGGTTAAGAACAGACGTCCAGAACGAATTAAGTTCTTAACCCGAGGTACCACTGTAGTTGTGTTTTTTAATATTGTAAATACATTAATAAACAATAACGGCAATAACTTCTCAACTTTGCCAAACTTCTCAACTTTCTTATCGCATCTTCAGTTTTCAGTAAATCTCTTCCGTACGCTTCCCCCGTCATCGAATCCTACGGGAGCAGAATTTGACCCTGAGGAAGATGAACCTACGCTAGAAGCTGCTTGGCCACACCTCCAGGTAATACTATATAAAATTTGGTCGCACCCGGACCCTGTAATTGTCATCTGAGTCCCTTCCCCTTGCACTCCCCTCCATGGAAGGTCAGAGCATGGCAACACGAGAAATGGCCTTCTCAGTGGTGGCTCCCCTCTTGTGGAATGCTCTTCCTAGGGAGACACACCTGGCACCATCATAATTTACCTCGAGCTGCTAGACAAAATCCTTTCCCCCCTTCTGCCCAGGCCTTTGACTTGTAATTATATGCGGCCTCCATCGGTGGGTGGGTTGCTTTAGTCCTGTCTTTTTACAATGCGAGCGAGTTTTAGATTTTTCAATTTTGTTTTTATGCTTGTTTTAATGTAGGTGTGGCTCACTTATTATGGTAGATCTGCTTGAGTTCCATTTGTAAAAAAAAAAAGGGGGAAAAGTGACTAATAAATTTAATAAATAATCGTAATTTAAATCTTGCTTTTCGCACATGATGGAACTCAAGGCTTCTAGCAAAGTTCCTAGTCGGTCTCCTTGGCAGGACAGATTACAGCCACTCACCTCTGCCCTCAGCTGCACCATATTCATTTACACCCTGCCCTGCTTGGTCTCTTTCTCGGGTTGACGGAGAACCAGTGACTAGCTTATATGTGAAATGAGCATCTACTTGGCATAAGCTCCTAGGATCTGAAAGAGGGAACAGGAGAGAGCATGCTGATTTTTCCCGAGACAGAGGAGTTTGGATTTGATATCCCGCTTTATCACTCCCCTTCAGGAGTCTCAAAGCTGCTAACATTCTCCTTTCCCTTCCTCCCCCACAACAAACACTCTGTGAGGTGAGTGGGGCTGAGAGACTTCAGAGAAGTGTGACTAGCCGAAGGTCACTCAGCAGCTGCGTGTGGAGGAGCAGGGAATCGAACCCGGTTCACCAGATTACGAGTCCACTGCTCTTAACCACTACACCACACTGGCTCTAAGTTCAAAGTGGTTTTCCTCCACCAGCCATCGCTGTTTAAACATTTTGTGGCTAGGAGGTGGGGCCCATGGAGGTTACTGCCTCTGAGATGTCCTGGTCACCTTGGCTTTTGCTAGGGCTGTAGCTCAGTACTGGAGCAATGTTTTGCATGGAAAAGGTCCCAGGCGGAATCCCCAGCAGGTGCAAATAAGTCTGTGGAAGACATTCGCCTGAAACTCTGGAGAGCAGCAGCCAACTGGTGCTGGGCTCGATGGACCAAGGTTTAGCATAAGGCAACTTCTTTTTTTTTTTTTTAATAAATATTTTTATTGAACAAATTTAACAAATCAAATTATAAATCAATATAACCAATTAAATTCCCCCCTTTTTCCCCTCCCTCCCTCTCCCACTCTCCAAAGACTTCCCTCAGTTCCCCTCTCTCTGATTTGTTTATACATGTTATTCTCCGCATGTTGTAAAATTGCACATATCATTGCCTTACCTATCATATGTTCTACTAATAAATTTGTGGATGTTTATTCAAAACCTGCCAAGGAGTCCAAATCCTTTTGTTGTTTTTTTGGATAGTTTGTAAAAAGTTCCCATTCTTCCTTGAAGTCACAGTTGTCCTTCTCACGTAGTTTACTTTGCCAACTCTGCATAGCTCATCCATTTTTCCTGCCATTGTTCTTTCGTTGGGAATTCCTCATTCTTCCATCCTTGTGCCAACAAGACTCTTGCCGCTGTTGTAGCGTACATAAATAAGTTCTTTGTTTTTCTTGGCACGTCTTGTCCTAAAATCCCTAACAAAAATGCTTCTGGTTTTTTTTTACAAATGTCATTTTGAACATTTTTTTCAATTTGTTATATATCATCTCCCAGTTTTTTTCAGCTTCTCTACATTCCCACCACATACGATACAAAGTACCTTCTTTTTCTTTACATTTCCAACATGTATTTGACCCAGTTTTGTACATTTTTGCCATTTTTACTGGTGTGATATACCAACTATACATCATTTTCATATAATTTTCTTTGAAAAGAGAACAGTCTGTAAATTTCAAGTCTACTTTCCACAGCTTTTCCCAGTCCTCAAATTGTATATTATGTCCTCTATCTTGTACCCATTTAATAATAACTGATTTGATCTCCTCGTCTTTCGTTTCCCATTCTAACAGAATACTATATGCTTTCTTCAACAACAAGTTGGTGCTGGGCTCGAAGGACCAAGGTTTAGCATAAGGCAACTTCTTAAGCTCCTACGCAGTATGTTGATGAGACTTGAAACACAATTATAGAGTTGGAAGGGACCACAAGGATCATTTAGTCCACCCCCCTGCAATTTTGCCCAACAACAACCCTGAGATTAATAAGAGTCTCATCTTCTGCCAACTGAGCTATCCCAGGAGCACATTTGCTTCCAAATAAACCTGCATGGGTCCCACTGTTGGTCCCTTTGTATTGCTGTGGAAGGGCCTCTCCAACCAGCATAATAATGTAGGTCTTTAATCACTGAATTAGGCTCCTGCTGAGATGAATTGTCTGCATTTCTGCGCTCTTCTTTCTCAGAGGTCCTGTGACATGACTGTTCTCCTGCTGGCAGGGAAAATAAAGATAAAAGCTTCCTCTAGAGACATCATTTTGGCTCCCCTTTCCTGTGCCAATCTGCTCTCGCATCTCTCTGATATTACATACTTCCTTTCTTTTTCTTTAGCTTTCGCAAGCCAGGGAGAATCTTTTCCCATTCTGTCTTTTCTCCCATTCTGTCATCTCCTTTATCATTTAGAAGGACTTTCAAGCTAAAGCCATTCAATTCTTTAAAAAAAGAAAGAAAGGAAAGCATTCCTCTTTCCATTCTGGAAATTATTTTCAATTTCTGCTACAATCTATTAACTGGCAGGGATGAGGCCACACCCAAACCCAATGGATAATCTGTTCAATTTTTATTGTTGTCAGTGGGCTTTAACTGTTCTTCAAATAGGTTTGACCATTTTTTGTGGTTTAACTGGCTGAAGGGGCACAACGTCTGCATCCCTGTATTTGCAGCAGGTACACAATACGAATAACCAGTCTTATACTTACAAATAATCCTTTTCCTGTTTTTCCCCCTCCCCCTCCCTTCTTAGCTGGTTTATGAATTCTTTCTGAGGTTCCTGGAATCCCCAGACTTCCAACCAAACATAGCCAAGAAATATATTGACCAGAAGTTTGTATTGTCAGTAAGTAGTTTCAGCTTCCTCCTAACTTGGCATTTATTTCAAAGGATTTCTAAACTGCTTAATATTTAAAAATGGCATGGGAGCCGCCGGTCAGGAAAGGATAGAGAAGAGGTGGAGCCAACAGGTGACCTTGGGGAGGGATCCAGTTGGCTGGGCAATCTCTCCCCAGGTTGAGGGAACCTATACTAGAAGCAAAACAGTGTAATAAAAACAGAAAATTGGTAATGGCAGGATCCAGTCTCATGGGTCAGGGGGGGAAATGGAACAAAGAGATATGGTTGGTACCCAGTTCACTCGTTCCATTACCATAAAGATTTATCTTTGTGCAGTGGAACTTACCTCAACTGCACAAATACACATGCCCTGCGCCTTCTCCCAGAAATCTGCTCTGGAGGGTTGGGGGAGGAGCCCCTAGACCAGATTTACTGGGTGGGGTACACTGGCAGGAGAGGAGATAATCCTTGCACTGATGGAACACTTGACTTTAATTCTGTGTTGATTTCCACTCTCGGTCCGCCATCTTGATTCAAAACGGTATCCAATTGCATCCAAGCCTAAGCAAAAAAACCCCTGCTGGCTGATTTCACCAACCATCGCACCAAAATTGGTTATGATACCCTTGGAGGTGTCTGAATGCATAGTGAGGAAATACTTGATTGTGGTGTGTGTGTGTGTGTGTGTGTGTGTGTGTGTGTGTGTGTATCTATCTATCTATCTATCTATCTATATATCTGTGTGTGTGTACATATATGTATGTACACGTACACACACACACACACACACACACACACACGTTATATTATGTGATCACCTCTTGCTATATTACCTATGTATTAACAGATGCTCTTCTCCAAATTCCACCATTTCATGAGGTACCGTATATGACAATACAGGAGAGAGCCTTCTCTGTAGTGGTGTCTCTTATGTAAGTCATACTTAGGGTAGACCTATTGAAATGAAGAAGCATGACTTAACACCCATTTGTTTCAGCGGAGTTATTCTCTGAGTATGAGTTTGATCTGCTTGAGTCTAGGGGCCGAGAATCGTTCCGGCTTCACGGGTCGGATCCTTATCAGGACCTGCCACGCCTGCAAAATTTGATAGTTTGGGGCAGAGCAATCAGCTGGCATCACAAATGACATTAGGGCATTTAGTGCTTTGAAATCCCAAAGTCAAGACTTCAAAGCACTAGCAGGCAGCAAAAGAAGCCCCGCCCCCTTTGTCCCAGCAGCTATTTCACTGCAAACGGTTGCTGAAATGAAGGGGAAAGCATGGACGAAGCCCCGGTGCCCCTCCTTTGCTCCAGCAGAAGGTGGGGTGGGGAGAATCTGTTAGTGCTGGATTCGAGTGCCCAAGAGAGTGATTAAATCCTCCACCCACAGCTGCTGGACCTGTTTGACAGTGAAGATCCCAGAGAGCGGGACTTTCTGAAGACTATTTTGCATAGGATTTATGGGAAATTCTTGGGCCTCCGAGCATATATAAGGCGGCAGATCAACAACATATTTTACAGGTAAATACTGGCAATATTTAATCTATTGTGAATGTTTGTGTGTGTGGAGGATTCAATCCTAATTTGAGCGGTTTCACTGCATTTCCTTGGAGTTTCATTAGTCCTCTTAACTCCAACAATGATTAGATAAATAGATGGAAGACCTATGAGTGACCGAGAACAGGAGCAGGGAACCTGCAAACCTCCAGATGTTGTCGGATGACCCCTCCCAGCACTCTCAGTTATTGGCCGTGCTGGCTGGGAAGTTTCTGATTCACAAGGCTGCAGGGAAGTTTAGGTGTTATGGTACCGTATTTTTCGCTCCATAAGGCGCACCGGAGCATAAGGCGCACCTATTTTTTAGAGGGGGAAATCAAGAAAAAACAATCTTATCCCGCTTGCTGTCTTGGCTTCCTCTTTAGCCGCGCATAACCTCTCCAGCTGGGAACCTTTTCCATCCTGGAAAAAAGCCTGCAAGAGCCGTGCGGAGCTTGTGTGCGGCTCTTGGGAGCTTTTCCTGCCTGCCTCCCCACTGCATTTGCTCCATAAGACGCACACACATTTCCCCTTACCTTTTAGGAGGGAAGAAGTGTGTCTTATGGAGCAAAAAATACGGGAGCTGATGGCAGGATCAGGGCAAGCATCTTAGGGCCCATTGCAAGGCCTCTCCTTCCCTATCGCTCCTATTTGCCGCACCCAGTTTGTGTCATGCTTTCCCCCAGTCGTTGGAATTCCTTGTCCAGAAACATCCAGGCCTATTTGCCTTCCCCACTTTAGAAAGCAGAACACAGCGACTAAATCTATGCAGATGAGCTGCTTATGGCTACAGATTTCCTGCTCCCCTCCAGGGACAGAACGTGGAGCATTTTGATTTTGGGGGTGGAGAGCGCTTGCCAAGCCTCTGTCCTCATGAAGTCAGCCTGTGTTTTCTGCTTGACACTTGCTTCTCTCTACTCAGGTTTATCTATGAGACAGAACACCATAACGGAATTGCAGAACTGCTAGAGATTTTAGGGAGGTAAGGGGTACACCTTTCACTTTATTAATCCCTCCCTGTTCTGTAGGGGGCTCCTTGGCAGGAACAATAATAATATTTTTATTATTTATATGCCGCTCATCTAATAGGGTTAACCAGCCACTCTGGGCAGCTCCCAACAAAATATCAAAAACACAAGAAAACTTCAGCCATTAAAAACTTCCCTATGCAGGGCTGCCTTCAGAAGTTTTCTAAAAAGTCATATGGCTAATTATCTCCTTGACATCTAATGGGAGGGTGTTCCACAGGGTGGAAGGGACGCGGGTGGTGCTGTGGTCTAAACCACTGAACCTCTTGGGCATGCCGATGGGAAGGTTGGCGGTTCGAATCCCTGCAACAGGGTGAGCTCCCGTTGCTCTGTCCCAGCTCCTCCCAACCTAGTAGTTCGAAAGCACGCCAGTGCAAGTACCGTATTTTTCGTTCTATAGGACGCACCTGACCATAGGACGCACCTTGTTTTAGAGGGGGAGAACAAAGGAAAAAAATTCTCCCCCTCTCTGCTCAGCACCCCTTTAGCGAAGCGGCAGGAGAAACGGAGCCCCTTCCATTTCTCCTCCCGCTTCGCTGAAGGGGCGCTGGGCAGCTCTCCCTCTCTGCTGAAGCCAGGAAAGTCTTGCTCTCCTGGCTTCAGCAAAAGGAACCCAAAGCCTTCAGAGCGCAGCGCGAGTTCCCGCTGCGCACCGACCCCTCTCGGTCTTCAGGCTTCAGCGATAGCTACGCGAAGCCTCCGGAGCGCGGAGGGAGTGCTCCCTCTGCGCTTTGGAGGCTTCGTGTTGCTATCGCTGAAGCCAAGGAGCCTGCATTCGTTCCATAGGACGCACACACATTTCCCCTTCATTTTTGGAGGGGGAAAAGTGCGTCCTATAGAGTGAAAAATACGGTAGATAAATAGGTACCACTGCGGCAGGAAGGTAAACAGCATTTCCATGCGCTCTGGCTCCTGTCACAGTGTTCCGTTGTGCCAGAAGCACTCTGATCACATGACCCGGAAAGCTGTCTGTGGACAAATGCCAGCTCCCTTGGCCTGAAAAGCGAGATGAGCACTGCAACCCCATAGTCACCTTTGACTGGACTTAATCCTCCAGGGGTTTTTTACCTTTTACCACAGGGCGGGTGCCGCTACTGAGGAGGCCCTCTGCCTGGTTCCCTATAACTTCACTTCTCACAGTGGGGGAACGGCCATAAGGCCCTCGGAGGTGGACCTCAGTGTCTGGGCTGGATGGTGTGGGTAGAGACACTCCTTCAGGTATACAGGGCCAAGGCTGTTTAAGGCTTTAAAGGTCAGCACCAGCACTTTGAATTGTGCCCGGAAATGTGCTAGAAGCCAATATGAATCCTTTTGGACAGGTGTTATATGGTCCCGGCAGCCGCTCCCAGTCACCAGTCTAGCTGCCGCATTCTGGATTAGCTGTAGTTTCCAAGTCACCTTCAAAGGTAGCCCCACGTAGAGCACGTTGCAGTAGTCCAAGTGGCAGATAACCAGGACATGTACCACTCTGGTGAGACAATGCACAGCAGGTAGGGTCTCAGTCGGCATACCAGATGGTGCTGGTAGACAGCCACCTTGGACACAGAATTAACCTGTGCTTCTATGGTCAGCTGTCAGTCCAAAATGACCCTCAGGCTGCTCACCTGGTCTTTTAGCGGCACAGTTACCCTATTCAGGACCAGGGAGTCCCCCACAGCTGCCTGTCCCCCAGAGACAGTACTTCTGTCTTACTAGGATTCAGCCTCAATAGGTGATTGCTAGCTAGGCCATCAAGTGAAATTTACACGCACACACATTTCTGCTTAAAGCATGATATGAACCCTGCAGCTGAGTCCCTGGGAGCATTGCAGATGTTTCCTGCAGGATATCCTGACGATGAGGCACAGCAGCAAGGCGGGGAGGCTGGGAACTGCTCTGTGCGCATACCAACATGCACAGACAGTGCGAGTCTTGGATGTTTACTGTTCTTTCCCTTCTCCTCAGTATAATCAATGGATTTGCTTTGCCCCTGAAGGAAGAGCACAAGATGTTCCTCATCCGGGTCTTGCTGCCGTTGCACAAAGTGAAATCTCTGAGCGTCTACCACCCCCAGGTAAGAAGCACGTTCAGTCAACGTGTGTTGTGCTCGCTATAAAATGACAGGCAGGTTTAAGACCCGAAGAGGTGCCCTGCTGGATGACGTCAAAGGCCCATCTAGTCCAGCGTCCTATTCAGTAGCAGCACTCTCTCTACTTGGGTTCCCCATCAGCTGGTATTGAGAGATTTTTCTGTCTCTGAACCTGGGGTTGGCATACAGACATATCAATCATAGTGATAAACCCATATATATTTTAAAATACAATTGTATCCGGCCTTTCATCCATCACGGAACCCACAGTGACACATACTTGTGGTCTTCCATACAGTTAGTGACCTAACACGGGTCTGCTTAGCTTCTGCAAGGTGGCAGACAAGTATGAATTTTATTATTTCGGTCACAGACCAGCTCCAGCCCACATACAATATCAAGGAAGTCATAAAACACAATAGGGATACATTTGAACTTTCAATTAGGTATAACAGGGACAATACAGATATAGCAACAGTTTAAAAATATATAAATTAAAGCTTAGTCACTAACATATAACCTAAAATTATCATTTAAGGCCTTAATCATTATGATAGCACAGTTTGTTCTCTTACGTTTTATGGCAGTCACACAGAATTTGGCTACCCTTAACGTGATCTCAGGATCCTTGTCCTCTACCAGGGATTTTAGACATTGAAGTTCGGATTCATTTGGAGATTTTTGCATAGCAGGGGTAATAAATACCGAGCGTATATCCCCGTAGAAACGGCAGTGTAACAAGGCATGAGAGACAGTTTCTACCTCCATCAAGCCGCAGGGGCAGACTCGTTCTGCGGGTGGCGGACAAGAGGCATGGAACCTCTTGCCCGCAGGCTGTTCCCCACCTCCCAGTCATGCTCATCTCTCCCATGCACCTGACATCAGGTGTGGGGCAGGTGAGGACACAGCTACATAGGAATAATCAGGAGCTTAAACTGAGCTCCTGATCGTTCCTTTGTATGTGGGGGGCTCCCTGGGAGCGAGGTCTCTGAAGGGGTCTTCCATTCCAAATTTCAACTCTGCATACTGATACCGGAGGGGGAGGAGGAGTTTGGATTTGATATCCTGCTTTATCACTACCCAAAGGAGTCTCAAAGCAGCTAACATTCTCCTTTCCCTTCCTCCCTCACAACAAACACTCTGTGAGGTGAGTGGGGCTGAGAGACTTCAAAGAAGTGTGACTGGCCCAAGGTCACCCAGCAGCTGCATGTGGAGGAGCGGGGAAGCGAACCCGGTTCACCAGATTACGAGTCCACCGCTCTTAACCACTACACCACACTGGCTCTCATTGTCAATGGTTTTCCAAGGTGGCTGACCTCCCTTTCAGCTGGCAGGGTGGGGTTTGGGGGGTTCTGGCTGGATCCTGTTCCCCATTCCTGCCCCAGACCATACTCTGGGACTCTAATCCCCTTCTAAAGCTGTTCAAGGCGCCTATTTTCAATTGATGTACCAACATGGAAGTGGTGCGATCAGACGACTTTCTCTTGGCACGGAAATAAATCTCACCAATTCTAGGGAACTGAACCCTCGTAGAACTCTGCGCAGGCTTGCAGCATTGGATTTGTGGGCTTGGATGCAGCTGACTTGCATCTGCGCCATCTCATCGGAAGGCTGGTTATAAATACTTTCAGAATACCGCACAAGTTCTGCCTGCCTCTGCCGTTTCCATAGCGCCTGGAGTTCTGACTGTACTGTGCTCTTCCTTGCAGTTGGCATACTGTGTGGTGCAGTTCTTGGAGAAAGACAGCAGCCTGACCGAACCGGTAAGTGCTCCCTCTGGGTGGGGCTGCCTTGGAAGAATATTTGGAAACTTTGTATGGAAACCTCCCACTGCTGCTGCTGCTGTTAGGCCCTGTTTGCATTGTATAAAGCAGGACCATACCACCTTAAGCAGTCATGACTTCTTCCCCCAGAGAATCCTGGGAACTGTAGTTCGTTAAGGGTGCTATGTTAGGAGACAGTAATCTCTGGAGGGGAAAAAGGCTTCTGAGACCATGGGTGGATCTAGACACATCAAAAAAAGCGATTCAGTTAAATGCAGCTGTCCATGGAGGCACAGGTTAATTATGTGTCCAGGGCAGCTGTTTACCAGCTCCATCTGGTGCGCAGGCTGAGACCCTATCTGCGTGCAGACTGTCTTGCCAGAGTAGTGCATGCTCTGGTTATCTCCCGCTTGGACTACTGCAATGCGCTCTACGTGGGGCTACCTTTGAAGGTGACTCGGAAACTGCAGCTAATCCAGAATGCGGCAGCTAGACTGGTGACTAGGAGTGGCCGCCGAGACCACATAACACTGGTCCTGAAAGATCTTCATTGGCTCCCAGTACGTTTCCAGCACAATTCAAAGTGCTGGTGCTGACCTTTAAAGCCCTAAATGGCCTCGGTCCAGTATACCTGACGGAGCGTCTCCACCCCCACCATCCAGCCCGGACACTGAGGTCCAGCGCTGAGGGCCTTCTGGCGGTTCCCTCGCTGTGAGAAGTGAGGTTACAGGGAACCAGGCAGAGGGCCTTCTCAGTAGTGGCGCCTGCCCTGTAGAACGCCCTTCCAGCAGATGTCAAGACAATAAACAACTATTTTACTTTTAAAAGACAACTGTTTAGGGAAGTTTTTGATGTCTGATGCTCTATTGTTTTTAATATTCAGTTGGAAGCTGCCCAGAGTGGCTGGGGTATAAATAAATTATTATTATTATTATTATTATTAGTCATACAGGAAAATCCTGTTGGCAAAAGGCGGGACTCCACAGCGCCATCTGGTGTCATAATATTGTAACGCATATAAGGCGCTCCGTCTTTACAATTAAGAGTGCTGAGAGTTCTTAGGTGACCCCTATTGCCCCCACAGCACTGCAATTCCCAGAATTCCCTGCCAAGAGGGATTGATTGTTAAACTGCTCCTGGAATTGTAGCTCCGTAAGGGGAATAGGGGTCAGCCTATGAGCTCTCAGCACCTGTAACCAAATGGAATTTTAAAAGATTTTTTAGGGGGAAACCATGACTAATGACATACGACAATGCTTTAAATGCATGGTGCACATGCGGCCTTCGGAGATTTCTGTATACTAATGGCGGACTCATTCTCTGAGTGCCTTTCCTTACCTAGCCAAAAGGAGATCACGCTTTCACAAAAGAGAATTGTCAGCAGGCTTGGGGAAAACCCAGCGTTTGCTTGAGCACAGACTTTAATGGGAGAGGAAAAATAAAGGGGGGGGGGAGAGGAGGTAGGTGTGATGGAATGGAGTAGCCTAGAGAAGGCAGACCTTGCTGGCTGGCACTTTGAACAGCAGCACTCTTCATTATATTGCAGATCTTGCTGGTGCCCTTGACGCTGCTCACTCTTTGTGGCTGGGGTGTTGTTTGGGTTTTTTGTTGGTTTGTTTTTTTGCTTGTGGCAGGGGGTTATTTGCTACTGGTCTTTTGTATCTTCATTTTAGATCCTTGTGATTTGCGTGGAAATCGTTCAATTGTACATCTTTAAATATTTTATTTACTGTTTATGACTACTTTTTTAATGCGTTTTTTGCATGTTGTAAACTGCCTTGAGTGTGGTTTAAACTGGAAAGCCGGCATATAAGTAAGATTATGCATATATGTATGCTGTTAGTTTCTAAGCCCATTTCAGAGTGTGGGTGATGGATCTTATTTAAACCATAAATGGGCTCAGGGTACAATATCTTAGGAGGCATTCTTTTGTTCTGGAGGGTTGCGAATACTGTTTAGTGATCCCGATTTGATTTTTTAAAATTTTGTTTTTGATTATTTTTTTGAGAGTGCTGGGTGATTTGTTTATTTTTTTGTAATAGTGATTCACTTCTTTCACGTTACTGGTTTTTATTGTGTTGTGTGTATGGTTGTAAATACTCTGAGGGCTGTTTGTGTGGCAGAAAAGAAAGTCCAGTGTGTACATTCTGTAAATAAGGAGTTAAGTTGGTTTTTCAAAGTTCAAACCGCTTCTGCACTGTTGACCTATTGTACTGTGGAGTTTATGACGGTGGCAAAACAATGCAAGCTTATCTCACCATCAACACGAATGGCTTAAAAGTAGTTTGCCCTGTGAACATAAAAAGCATAGGGAACTTGACTTACACTGAACAGAGGTGTAATGGTGTGGTATCAATGGGAGTTGGAGACATGTTACTATTTCTGCAGCAGCCATCCCTGTCACCAGCATCCTAGAGCCATCAATCAGCACGAAAGGGGAGCTTTTTAGCCAATAAGAAGACGCCCTTTCACCCTTTTTTTTGCTTATGGGAGCCAATCAGAGTGAAGAGAGGAGAGTCAGCCCCCGAAAATTGACTCCTAAGGTCACTCTGGAGAAGCGCATTGGGAAGAATGCCGAAGAAGATCTTGTTCTGTGTGCTCCAAAAGTTAAGCGTTTAGGAACACTGAAAACACAAGGCGCTTCTGTTTTGAAAGAATGGTGTGCGAGTTCTGCAAAGTACAGTACAGTGGTGCCCCGCAAGACGAATGCCTCGCTAAACGAAAAACCCGCAAGACGAAAGGGTTTTCCGATTTTTTAGCGGCTTCGCAAGACGAATTTCCCTATGGGCTTGCTTCGCAAGACGAAAGCCCATAGGGAAATCTCCGGGGACAGTGGGGAAGCGCAGCGCGCCTTCTCCTCTGTTCCCGGACCTGTCCTAAGGCTTGCGGTGGGAGGTCCGGGAACAGAGGGGAAGGCGCGAAGGGCTTCTCCTCTGTTCCCGGGGCTTGCGGTGGGAGGAGGGTTTTTCCTCCCCACCGCCAACATTCAGAACAGCATTCTGAATGTTGGCGGTGGGGAGGAAAGCCCTCCTCCCACTGCAAGCCTTCAGGACAGGTCCGGGAACAGAGGGGAAGGTGCGCAGCGCTTCTCCTCTGTTCCCGGGGCTTGCGGTGGGAGGAGGGTTTTTCCTCCCCACCGCCAACATTCAGAACAGCATTCTGAATGTTGGCGGTGGGGAGGAAAGCCCTCCTCCCACTGCAAGCCTTCAGGACAGGTCCGGGAACAGAGGGGAAGGTGCGCAGCCTGCTGCCCCGTGCGAGGGGCGCTCTTAAGCAGAGCGCCCCTCGCGCGGGGCCGACATTCGCCGCTTGGAGAGCCCTGCGGGGAAGTCCTGCAGGGTTTCCCAAGCTGCGAATGTCTGCCCCTCGCGCGGGGCAGCAGGCTGCTATCCGCAGCTTGGAGAGCCCTCTGGACCTCTTCTGAAGGCGGGTGGGGGGCAAAAGTCTTTGTCCCCCCTGCCTGCCTTCCCGGGGGATTTTAAAATGCTGGCGGGCGGCAGCGCTGCCGCCCGCCAGCATTTTAAGATCGCCCCGGACAGCGGAGAAGTCCTCCGCTGTCCCGGGGTTTTTAAAATGCTGGCGGGCGGCAGCGAAGGCTTCACTGTCGCCCGCCAGCATTTTAAAATCGCCCCAGGACAGCGGAGAAGTCTCCGCTGTCCCGGGAAGGGGGGGGAAGCAAAGACTTTCGCCCCCCCGTCGGCCTTCAGAAGAGGTCGGGGGACAGACTTCCCCAAACCTGGTCTGAAGGCGGTTTCCATAGGAACGCATTGATTGATTTTCAATGCATTCCTATGGGAAACCGTGCTTTGCAAGATGAAAAACTCGCAAGACGAAAAGACTTGCGGAACGAATTAATTTCGTCTTGCGAGGCACCACTGTACTGTAGAACTTTGAGGAAAACACAGCTAAAGTCGCCCCGAAAGAAGGGCACATTTTCTAGCTGAAAAGCCAGCACATGGAGATCTGCATTGATTGCATTGATTGTTGCAGTGCTAGGTATTACTATTGTATAGTTATACAATATAAGGCTGCATAAACTTAGATGAGTACGTGGCTGTGACTCTCATGTAGGGACCCTTCAGAAAAATGTGTGGGGCTAAGTCATTCCTCATACAGTGGTCCCTCGGGTTACATACGCTTCAGGTTACAGACTCCACTAACCTAGAAATAGTGCTTCAGGTTAAGAAGTTTGCTTCAGGATGAGAACAGAAATCGTGCTCCGGCAGTGCGGCAGCAGCAGGAGGCTGTGCTTCAGGTTAAGAAGTGGTGCTGCAGGTTAAGAACAGTTTCAGGTTAAGAACGGACCTCTGGAATGAATTAAGTACCGTATTTTTCGCCCCATAGGACACACTTTTCCCCCTCCAAAAATGAAGGGGAAATGTGTGTGCGTCCTATGGGGCGAATGCAGGCTTTCGCTGAAGCCTGGAGAGCAAGAGGCATCGGTGCGCACCGACCCCTCTCGCTCCCCAGGCTTCAGGAAGCTGTCCGCAAGCCTCGTGCGCCCGACGGGAGGTCGCGCCGGGCGCGCGAGGCTTGGGGCGGCAGCCTGCATCCCGAAGCACGGGGTGCCCTCTGGAGGACGCCCCGTGCTTTGGGAAGGTGTCTGCAAGCCTCCCGCGCCCGGCTTGGGGTGGCAGCCTGCATCCCAAAGCACGGGGTGCCCTCCAGAGGACGCCCCGTGCTCTGGGCAGATGTCCGCAAGCCTTGCGCGCCGGGTGGGAGGTCCCGCCGGGCTCGCAAGGCTTGCAGGCAGTAGCCTGTTCTGGGGGCTGGGGTCGGGGGAAGCTCGAGCTTCCCCTGTGCCAGCCCCGCGCCTGGGGGAAAAAATAATAATTTCCCCCCCTTTATTCTCCCCCCCCCCAAATCTAGGTGTGTCTTATGGGGCGGTTCGTCCTATGGGGTGAAAAATACGGTACTTAACCCGAGGTACCACTGTACTTCTCATTTGAATTGTGAAAGATCCAATGCGCTCCCATTAGAATTACTGCTGGTTTTGATATGTTGACACAAATCAGGAAAGCTAGAACAGGCAAGCTACTCTTCGGCTGGTCTTCTTTTTGCCATGCCTGGCAATGTACTTCCCAGAAGCTCTTTGGATCCTTTTGACTTGGGACATTCTGCCGTCCTTCCTGAAACTGCATTGTTGCCTTCTTTGATCTGTGGTTTGAACTTTGATTGCACTGACGCCCTGGAAAAAATCAGACTGGGCCGCTGCAAAGTATTCTTTGAAAGCGTAGAAGCTTAGGGGAAAAGATACTTCAGTTAGCGCTGCTGACAAGTGTAATGAGTGCAGCAGATTGTCTTTAGATTACTTGATTTGTCTGTTGTTCCAGGTTCTACGAAATTGGTGTTAAATCATAAGTAGAGCGACTGAAATTGGGTTAGGGGAGGAGCACGTTTGCATAACATAGACCTTGTTTAAAGTTGCAGTGATAAATATGTGACTGACCTCTCATTATTACGTTTCCTTCACACACTATTCTGCAGCAATATTAATTTCTGGGCCAGATTAAAAATTAAGGCAGATCTCTCTTCCAAGCAGTCAAGAGGATGACTGCAAGATAAGCATTTGTAGACAAGCACTGAGGGTGTAAACCAGTTGCAGAATGTTTAGGTGAACAGCCACTTCCCTTTTAACTGATTTATTATTTAATCAGTTTCTGAAACCTATAGGTTTCTAAAACCTTAATACAAGCTGCATTTTTTGAGATACTTTAAGAAAAGCATGCAAACTTCCAGTGCAATAAGCAAAAGCTACCAGAAGAGAAGGTCATATGGAATGTTTGCCATTTCCTGTGACAGACACATACCAGAATCAAAGCATTCTTTAAACAAAGCATGTCCCAAGTTCTTACTGGTTAGATTAATCTTACTAGCATTTCTGGTTAAATTTCACTCCTTGATTAAAAATAGCCTTTTCATTTATAAACAACTAAAACCATAGCTGATTCATGAAACTAATTGAAGCTTACAGGGCTGAACAGCACAGAAGCAGCTAGAGATTTCTAGCTTTGCATTGAAACCACATACCTCCTTATGAAATGCTCCCCTTGTTGTAGATTCCTCTTGGAATGCAGAGTAAGATGCAGGATATGATCAGATGCAACACTAAACAATGGTTTGGAGTTATACAGATAGGCAGATAACAAACTTGTGCCCTCCTCTCTCTTCCCCTTCTTCACCTTGTGTGTGATGATTAATAACTCTCAACAGAAATCAAAAATTTCTCAAAAATCTGTATGTGCACTAATTATGTCACATTAAGTAAATCAACACTATATCTTGTGCCTTTTGACTAATTATTCATATTTTTAAAAAAACAAGCTTGGAGGGTAGAGGTCCTGGGTAAGTTGCTATCTTTTGGCCTCAGGATTTCACTGTTGGCAATTTTTTCTTCTTCCAGACTTAAAATTCTTGTTGCTATCACCAACAAATGTTCCTGCTTGTTTCTCTAACGCTCATAAAAATCTCGTTTCTTCATCTGTTCAGGTGATTATGGGCTTGCTGAAGTTTTGGCCAAAAACACACAGTCCCAAGGAGGTGATGTTCCTGAATGAGCTGGAAGAAATATTAGATGTCATTGAACCCTCGGAGTTTGTGAAGGTTATGGAACCCCTGTTCAGGCAACTGGCGAAGTGTGTCTCCAGCCCACACTTCCAGGTAGGTTCGAAACTCAGGATGCTGGCAACAGCTCTAGTCTCTGTTCAAATGCAGAGGGAAACGCTGAAAGTCTGAAGCATGTTGGTGCACAAGATGAGCAATTATCCAGGGAAAGTTTTTATAGCTAGCTCAATTAGAAAGTACACCTTTCTCATCAGTGTAGTGGCCCACTTCAGATGATCTCACTGTGTTTACCGTTAGGAAGTTCCCCCCTAAAAGTTAGCTGAAATTATTTCCACACATTCCAGTCCTGATTTCTTGAGCAACAGATAATGAATTTGTTGCTCTTTCCTCTGCATGGCAGTCCTTCAGATAGTAGAAGGCTGTTATTATGCCATGCCTTAATCTCCTCTCGATCCTGCTAAACACACCCAACTTTTTCAGCTATCCTTCATTGGGCTGATTGCCCTCAACTGAACGTGTTCCGGTTTGTCAATGTCCTCCTTAAAATGTGGTGTCCAGAACAGGCCACTGTACTCCAGATGTGGTTTGCACAGCAGACAATAGAATTAATTTGTTTCTGCTTGTGATAAGGGCACTATGTTTCTGTTAATTCACCTTCATATTGCATTACCTGCTTCCCCCTTTAAAAGATCTCTCTTGTTTCAGAAGTTATGTTTTGCTTTATTTGTACAGGTGGCCGAGAGGGCGTTGTACTATTGGAACAATGAATACATCATGAGTTTGATCAGTGACAATGCAGCCAAAATTCTCCCCATCATGTTCCCGGCACTCTACAAGAATTCCAAAAGTCATTGGAACAAGTAGGTCATTTCTGTGTGCACTGGGCATGAGTGGGAGTACAACTGAGAGAGCTCCGCCTTGCTCTTCCACCACGGCCTATTGGTGCCGCTCATGCAAAGTCTGGCAGAGGGAGAAAGAAAAGGGCTCTGATGACGATGATTGCTAGCAATATGGATGGGCGTATGGAATAGGTTGCCTCCCCTTGAGTCTGTTCTTTTTATCAAGATCATTTGTAACTGGGAGTTTTATGTGGTTTGTCCACTTTTGGTCCCCACGCTGCACTCAGCTCGCACCTGTGGCTCCTAGAAGCTGTCAGCATGTAGTAATGGCCATGTTCTGGGAAACTTCTTTGACTGGCCAGCTAAATCAAGCGAGGGTAGCCAGTGGGTCTCAAATGTTAGAATTCCTGCTCCATGATTGCAGTCATGGGATTGTTGTCTTTCACATGACGGTGTATGTTTTGACTCCACAGAGTGGGAAGTGACGGAGACAGGATGTTTGTGTTACTGTGTTCCGTGAAGTGGGACTATTGTCCTTTGTTCTTTTTCTCTTTGCTGTCTGATGCTAGAGAGAGAGGGAGCCATGTTCCAGTGCTCCGTGTGTGTTTATATGTAAATAAAGTAGATTAGCCAAAATGCTGAGTTGCTGAGGTCTGTTACACAAACTGCATATACTCTGCGGATCCCTAAGTGTGCCGGTGTCTGTTGGCATTGGTTGCTGTGATGTTCGGGCTGAAGAAAGCT
The DNA here is from genome assembly GCF_964106915.1 of Podarcis gaigeae. Taxonomy (NCBI): domain Eukaryota; kingdom Metazoa; phylum Chordata; class Lepidosauria; order Squamata; family Lacertidae; genus Podarcis; species Podarcis gaigeae. Next base: position 104,228,727 of record NC_139680.1, on the reverse strand, counting down.
TTTGAATATCCCGAACGAATGATCAGGAGGGAGAGAACATGGCAGGCGGTCATGTGTCTCTACCAGGGTCCTATTCGAGTGTAGGATGAGCTCCTGACACTCAAACCCTTGGTGAGTTAGGGATTTCCTCTGCATGCAAAGACAGGCTCTGGCGGATCGAGCGGGCGAGACCAATAGCTGGTCCAACGGTCAAGAAGGTGGTTTCTGCATGTGCTGTAGAAGGAAATGAGAGGCACATGGGGCTCTTCAACCAGGGAAGGGAGCCCATCTAGAAGAAATACTCTTGATCCTAAACCTCCACTGCCTTATGGGATTTCTTCGGAAGAAGAAAAGGCCTTAAGGAATAAACCCTGCACATATCTGGAGTGGAGTCCCTAGGATGATTGGATGGTGCCTTGTACGCCTCCTTCCAGCAACTCCTGAGTGGGGATTCGAACCCTGGTCTCCCAGGTCCTTGTCCAGTACTCTCACCACTATGCCACTTTGGCCTCCATACACACTGCCCAGGCTTGCACCCTGGGGAGGTCACTTGGGTGCTGCTAATGCAGTGGTTTGACTTCACCCCTGGAGGCGCACTCCATTGTCTCTCAATCATGACAACAATTTATAACTGGGATGGGGGATCCGTTAGACTCCAGCCCCCATCGCTCCTTTTGCCACTGATGAGAGTTGGGCTCCAATATCCTCTGGAGGTCTACAGGTTCCCCACCCTGACTTACAGATTTCTGTCGGTCTTCTTAGGGGTAGTGGGGGAATAAACGGGTGTGTCCTGGCATTTGAACCTATCCTTCCTTTTTATATCAGGTATTGGAAGTTTACTGTCCTGGTCCATTAAATCTCTTCTGTGCAAGGGCAGTTTCCCCACCTTCTAATTCATTCTCCCCCTCTTTTTTTTTTAAGGACAATCCATGGGTTGATCTACAATGCACTGAAGCTGTTCATGGAGATGAACCAGAAGCTGTTTGACGACTGCACACAGCAGTACAAGGCAGAGAAGCAAAAGTGAGTACTGGTGGCTGGGGAAACTCCCACTTGACAGCAGCTACCAAGTCTAAACCTCTTGAGCCTCTTGGGCTTGCCGATCAGAAGGTCGGCGGTTCGAATCCCCGCGACGGGGTGAACTCCCGTTGCTCTGTCCCAGCTCCTGTCAACCTAGCAGTTCGGAAGCATGGCAAGTAGATAAATAGGTGCTGCTGTGGCAGGAAGGTAAACAGTGTTTTCGTGCACTCTGGCTTTCGTCACAGTGTTCTGTTGCACCAGAAGCGGCTTAGTCCTGCTGGCCACATGACCCGGAAAGATGTCTGTGGACAAACGCTGGCTCCCTCGGCCTGAAAAGCGAGATGAGCGTTGCAACCCCATAGCCGCCTTTGACTGGACTTAACCGTCCAGGGGTTTCCCTTACCTCACTTAGAGGAATGGGCAAAGAACCCAATACTGCTGGAGAACAGTCTCCCATCATCCTCGACCATTGCCTATGTTGGCTGGGGCTGATGGGACCTGAAGCACATCACGATTGGGAGGCTGAGCTAGTTGGGTACTTAAATAATGTGTCTCTACAGAGGTTGGGAGAATGCAGGCTGTAATTCCTTTTTGGAAGTCCTCTTCATGCTGTTCTCCTAAGTCAGAGAAGGGAATACTAACAGCCTGTGCTGATCTAGCCCCACTGCTTCCTGGGGAGGCATAGGGCCCTGGATTTAAGCCTGGCAAGGGCATTGAGGCAGAATACCCCTCTTTGGGGAAGAGCCTCAGCTCTGGGAGGAAGTGCCTGTCCCTGGGGATTGGGACTTACCTCCGAGGAGACGGGACTGGAAAAGGGAGACTTGGGACACTGAAGAAAGGACTATACTGAGGCAGCCCTCTATGACTCTGCAGAAAGACTCAGGGATGGCGGGAATGTGGTTCACCAGAGGTGAAAGCAGAGACAGTACAGTGGTACCTCGGGTTAAGAACTTAATTCGTTCTGGAGGTCCAGTCTTAACCTGAAGCCAAGTTCATAACCCAAGGTACTATTTCTGGGTTAGCGGAGTCTGTAACCTGAAGCATCTGTAACCCAAGGTACCACTGTCAATCAGTGTTTCTGGAATAAAACCTGGTTTGCAGCTGACCAGACGTGAGCTGGTGCCTTTTTTGAGCTTTTTGCCAGGTGTGGTCTATGGAAGCTATGGCACAAGCAGCTTCCATGGGGGGTACAGCACGGATGTCCACATAAAACACCTTGAAAACGATGGTAGATGAGCAACACCTAAAGAACGTTTAAGAAAAAGCTACCTGAAAGAAATGGGAGTTTTAAGAGCCACAGGCAAATCAGGCAGAAAGGAATTCCTCAAAGGGGGGAGGGACCGCTGCGAGAACACCCTGTTTATTATACCTGCTAGCCTATTAGATCTTAACCAGTCGGCTCAGGGCTGATTTTAAAGCGCAAACAGGTTTATTCAGGTGGCCCCATTGCAGCCCTATGGGATATCAGTAGCAAAAGAAATTCTCCAGCGACCAGACAACTGATGCAAAATTGGAGCTGCGTATTCTGACCCCCTTGGCCCTTACCAACATCTGAGTGGCCTCATTCTGAGCTGCTTGAAGTTTCTGAATCTTTCTGAAAGGCTGCCCCACGTGGAATGCATTGCAGTAGCCTCGCTGACGGCGCTTCCACAGGTAGTCCAAAAGAACTTACAAGCTGTGAGCTTTATCCTTCAGGGAAAGGAGTGGTTGGATACCTCTTTCAAGTTTTGGCTGTTTTCCGCACTTGCAATGCCTCTGTCGTATCTGGATTCCGTTCGGCTTGCTTGCCCTCAGCCACCTCTAAACCACCTCTAGACACCTGTTTGAGACTTCACAGGCTTCATTGGGATTAGTAGGGATTCAAACAAGAGACAGAAGAGCCTGCCAGCCACATTCTGGGGACACCGCAGCCGTGTGACTTCTCACAGTGTAAGATGTTAGAAAGCACAGGCGATAAGATGGAGCCCAGAGACACCCTGTTGGTTACTGGGCGGAGCAGATACTTTCTGGGTCTAATCTTCTCGAAGGAACGGGGGTTACCATAACACTGTGCTTCCTAAGCCCAGCAGGGACCTTAGCTAAACTACCCAGCTGTGGCATTGTGCTAGTGGAAATCCCATAAGGTAGGGCACTCAGTTGCCACTGTTCGCCACCATCTGCAGTCCCTCTGCCCCGTAGGCTCTTGTAGTTCTGCAAGGTTCCACAACCCTCGGTAGCAGCTTTTCTGGAAGGTGTTTGGGGCTGTCAATGGGCAGGGAGGATTGGCAGAAATTGGGTGTTCTGCCTTACGCTGCAGAAGCGCTTTACAATACAGTGGTACCTCAGGTTACAGACACTTCAGGTTACAGACTCCGCTAACCCAGAAATAGTACCTCAGGTTAAGAACTTTGCTTCAGGATGAGAACAGAAATCGCGTGGCGACGGCAGCAGGAGGCCCCGTTAGCTAAAGTGGTACCTCAGGTTAAGAACAGTTTCAGGTTAAGAACGGACTTCCAGAGCGAATTAACTTCTTAACCTGAGGTACCACTGTTGTGCAAAGCCACCACCGAATGCCATCCCATTGTTCGCAACTCTCCATCCCCTCTCTGTCCCCATTGAGAAGGATTCAGGTTACAGACTCCGCTAACCCAGAAATAGTACCTCAGGTTAAGAACAGTTGCAGGTTAAGAACAGACTTCCAGAGCGAATTACCGTATTTTTCGCTCTGTAACACGCACTCGACCATAACACGCACGTAGTTTTTAGAGGAGGAAAATCTGTAGGCATGTCACCCGTAGGCATTCCCTCCATAACACGCACAGACATTTCCCCTTACTTTTTAGGAGGAAAAAAGTGAGTGTTATGGTGCAAAAAATACAGTAAGTTCTTAACCTGAGGTACCACGGTTGTGCAAAGCCATCACCGAATGCCATCCCATTGTTCGCAACTCTCCATCCCCTCTCTGTCCCCATTGAGAAGGCTGAGCTGCAGTCCTGTGGCTGCTTTCTTGGGAATAAACTCCACTGAATCCCAACAGGGCTTCTAAACTAAAAGCAACCAAGGAAGAGTCATGTGGCTGCCTTAAATATTTACATCCATTGTAAGGACCCAAGGAGAGCCCTGCTGGATCACACCAGTGATGTATCTGGCCCAGCTTTCTGTTCTCACGCTGGCCTACGGGAAGCCTGCAAACAGGACCCATTTGTTATCCCCAGCAACTGGTTTATGGAAGCAGAAGCTTTTCAGAGGAAGCTGAACACGCACAGGGTTGAGCCTGTTAGGTACTCTTTGCCCCCAGTAAAACTGCCAGACTTAAGAGCTTAACTGTACTTGGCATTCCCAGTTCTGCAAAGCGCTCGGTTCTGTGCAAAGGAGAACTTGACCTATGAGGTACTACAAAGCTTTGGGGAGAGGGTGGGCTCCTTGGGGTTGTGCCACAAATAAGATTAAGAAAGAGGGGAAGATCACAGATGAGGGATTTGTGCCTCTTTTATGAAAAAGGGAAGAACTAAGAGGACTCTTACACTTGGAGATAGGGGTAAATCGGGTGACTGCGGTCCCTCAGTAATCTGAGGCGAAAGGATCAGCTGGGAACAAACTTGTCTCTTTGAGGCACGGCTTGAGCGATTCCTCAGCCATCTTAATTTTTAAAAAAGGAAAGAGCAGGGTAGATGTTTACATTTGAATCCTCTTGGTAGGCAGTCTGCAGGAAGCCCAGTCCACAGTAACTCGGAACAAGAGGAAAGCTTTCAGTGGAGCTGCCCCTGTTTTTGTGGCTGTCTGCAGTTTCCAAAACCAACTGAAGACATTTTTGTCCCATTGGATTTCCCATCTGGATGAATGGGTCTCTGCCATGGGTGTCTACTTTGCATTCACACACACACACACACACACACACACACCTGCTGTTGTTTGCTGTATTTTTAACTGCTTAACTATTTTAATTTTTTTTTGTACATTGATATGTGTGGAAGGCAGTTAATTACTTAATATATCTGTTTAATGTGGAGCATTTGATTGGGTTTTGAAGAATGGCATTACTTGACCAGAGCTCTATAGGGAGGGCGCAGGTTAAAAGTCTAACTAGAGGGAGCGTGCAGGTTAAATGTCTAAATAAAAAAAATAACACCCACCCTAAAATAAATTCCTTTTCGTCTTCAGAGGGCGGTTCAGGTTGAAGGAACGAGAAGAGATGTGGCACAAGATTGAGGAGCTGGCCCGCCAAAATCCTCAGGTAATAGTTGTTAGCAACAGAGGAAAGATGTTTTGGTAGTGTACTTTCTTAGGTTACCCAAACCACAAACTTGTTACCTTAACGATAAACTCTATAGTCAAAACAAAAAAAATTCCTTCCAGTAGCACCTTAAAGACCAACTAAGTTAGTTCTTGGTATGAGCTTTCGTGTGCATGCACACTTCTTCAGATGCATGCACACTTCTTCTTCAGGTATCTGAAGAAGTGTGCATGCACACGAAAGCTCATACCAAGAACTAACTTAGTTGGTCTTTAAGGTGCTACTGGAAGGAATTTTTTTTGTTTTGACTATGGCAGACCAACACGGCTACCTATCTGTAACGATAAACTCTATGTGTTTGCTCCAGTGAATAAGCATTGAACTATGCCTAGGACAGGGAACCGGTGTCCCTCCAGCTGTTGTTGCACATGCCGATGAAAATTGGAGCCCAGCAAAATCTGAAGGGCGCCCCAGGTTGGCTGTCCCTGCACTAGGACCTGTGGTTTTAAATTTCTGCATGGCCCTGGTGGAGTTGCTGTTGGCTTCAGTTCCTTGTCTGTAAAATGGCAATTCTTGTCAGAGATTATAAATAACAAGACCAATGGTTCCTTTGTTGAGCACAGTAGATATGTCTCCACAAGGTATTTTCTAAAACACAGAGTTTAATTCTCCCTCACTTCTTCCAAAGTAACACGCAGGTATTTAATCAGCTCCTGTCACCTCTGTTTGCTCATTTCAAATATGGTTACTAAATACCTGCTTCATAGCTTGGTAAGTTTTGATATCTCTAGAACAAACATGGGACCTTATACTGAGCCAGCTCTCATCCAGCTCAGTATTGTCTAGGCCAGGGGTAGTCACCCTTTTTATACCTACCGCCCACCAATGCATCTTTCTTGATGGTAAAATTTCCTTACTGCCCACCAGTGCTTAATGGAAGGAGGATTCAGCTTGTGCCGTAGAACCTCCTACCGCCCACCTAGAATCCTGAAATGCCTACTAGTGTGCATTAGGGACCAGGTTGACAACCCTGGTCTAGGCTGACTGGAAGTAGCTCTCTAGAGTTTCAGGCCAAGAGCATTTTGCACCCCTACTTGCAAAGGAGAGTAATTCAACCTGGGACCATTGCTTTATTTATAGCATTTATTTGCTGCCTTTTAGGGCACAGCCCCCACAGATGCAATTGATGCCCATTTTGAATACTAAACATAGGATTCCAGAAACATAAGGAAGCACCAAATCTTGGGAATCAGTGGTGTAAAAGCACTTTGTTACGGAAAGGCAGACGAGTCACGTTTGAAGGATGATGCCGAAAGGGGCCTTCAGTAGTTCTACAGTAGTGGAGTTCCACAACGGTGAGGCCACCACCAAGAAGGCCCTTTCCCTTTTGCTCACCAGCCCAGTTGACTGTTCTTGTGAGGATTCCGTGACGGCCTCTGCCGTTGATCTTAGCAAACAAGCAGGATCTTTTATTACGTAAATGACCTTTGCACAGAAAACTTGTCCGCTGCCCCCGAGCTACGGCCCTTCCCTGGAGCAGTGACCTTTGGAAACAGAAGTGTTTAGCATCAAGAAAACATAATTAGGGAACAGCGCAGCCTGCAGATACTCTTCTGCATGCCCTTTTGCATGTTACTCAGCGGAAGCTCCTTATATCTCGATACTAGAGTAACATAAAAGTGGGCTCTTTCTTCTCACCATCAGTGACGCCAGGCCAGGAAATACTCTGTTGCAGGGCCCTGGGAGAACCTGTGGCCCTCCGGATAATGTGGGACTCCCCACTCTCGTCATCCTTGTACGTTGTTGGCTGGGGCTGATGGGATCTGGAGTCTCACCAGATCTGGAGGGGTCACAGGTTCCTGGCTCCTGCTTTATATAAGCCATCTGTGTCAGAAGGAGTGTGATTTAGGAAAGATTCAAAGTGCTCAGTGCTCATCTGTGTGCTTCTCAGTTTTAAAGCCCTGCGGTTTTAAAAAGCGTGACACTTTACAAATCAGGTCGGGAAGCCAAATTGATACGTCCTGCCTTAGGGAGGAATTCAGTGTCACACATTCCCTCAGAACAAGCATTTCAGCTTCCAGATGAAACAAACCTCTCCTCCTCCAAATGCACTGTTCTTGGGGTCCTGTCAACCCCCCAGCAAGCCAGTTTGGGAGTAGGGAGAGAGGGAAAAGGCCCTGTTGCACATCCACAAGTCCTTGTGAGGGCTTCTGCTGGCAGGACTTTGTAGTGGAATCCACCCATTTCTCCCCTCCAATTCCCATTTTTAAAAAACAAATATGAAATTTTAAATGAAGGATTATTTTATAGCACTGCTCTTGTAGGAAAATAGGATGCTGTCTTACACTGAATCATGGCATTGGTCTGATCCCCATAGCGGAAGGGCTCTCCATCGCTCAGTGGTTAGAGCATCTGCTTTGCATGCAGAAGGTCCTGGGTTCAAGTCCTCTGCATTGCCAGGAGTCTCTTGTTTGAAACTCTGGAGAGCTGCAGCCAGTCTGTGCAGGCAGTACGGAGCTGGCTGTCTCGCTCAGTAGAATGCATTTGTTCCCTTGCATCTAGGAGCTGTAGTAAATCCTCAGTATTAATTCCAGTTGGGCCTCATGCACCTCTGCACTTCCCCCTTTAAGCCAAAGCTTCCTGAAGATAGGAACAACAACAACAACAAATAATAATAATAATGGTTAGCAACTCTTACCTTAATGCAAAGTGGCTGTGGTGATGTTAAAAACCAGAGTTTTCGCCACTTAGACCCCCTCAGTACCTTGGACATGCTGAATTTTATAATCCACTCTAATCGGAGTTTGTGACACCAATGCCATTTTGACAAAACAAAATTCAGGAAAGGGTGGGGGGGTGAGAGAAATCCCGCATGGAAGCTGCAGGGAACCGGGAGAAAAGTTTTAAGCTTTTCTAATCCCTTGTGCCATTTTCACAAGAAGGGAGAGCGTGAGCTGCAAAGGGGTTTTGTTTTTTCCTCCAGTGCTTTATCACACTTAACATACATATATATGTGTTTAAACATTCGGCGTTTCAGTACTTGAGTTGCTGAGCTTGCGTTCCCATTTTTCTATGTGCTGTGTTCTTGCAGTACCCCATGTATTGCGCCCCCCCACCCTTGCCTCCTGTTTATTGCATGGAGACGGAGACCCCCACTGCAGAGGACATACAGCTACTGAAGAAAACGATGGAAACGGAGGCTGTGCAGGTGACTCATCTCTCTATCCTCCAGTGGGTCAGGAGTCCTTTTCTGTAATGTGAAAAGCAGAAGGGGTTCTTGGTGACCAGCGGAACTCCTCACGAGCAAGCAGCCTCTTCTCCCTAATAAGAGTCCTCACCACCCACCTCCAGAGGCAGGCTGTAGGCCTTCAGGCTACCTTCCGCTCTTTCTCCGTGAGAGAGGGCAGTGGAGGGGAGGCTGGGCGGGGACTTCATTCCTGGCTCTCCGTTGTCTTGGGCACATTTAGATTTGAGGGCCTTTGCCCTTGCAGCTTGCGGCAGCTGGGACTTGCATGACGTCAAACCCATCGCCAGAGTCTTGTGGCACCTTAAAGACTTAACAGATGTGTGGTGGGAGGTCTATGGCAATTGCCAAGCTAACACCTTGTAAGGAGCCAGGGAACCAGTCCCAAGAAACAGTCGTGGTTTCCTTGCCAGAGGTTCCCGTCTCTGCAGTTGACACCAGTCTGCTAAATGCTGTGGTTGTTTAATATAGATTTAAACACTTAATTGTCACAGACTGTAATTTTTTTTGTCTCATTTCGATCCCACCATGCCAGTTTCCCCATAAGCTTTCGCTTCATGCAGCTGACGAAGTGAGCATGAGTAAAGCTTGTGCCATAGTCTGTTAAGGTCCCACAAGACTCGATTGCTTTTGCTACAAGAGACCCAACACGGCTGCCTCTCTGGAAATGTTTGCATGGTGTTAGTTCACAAAGGATCCGACCATTTCTTCATTAAACCACTGCTGAAGTGCAAGCCAAACCTTGCGTTTCTTGGCAAGCAGCTATCCCATGCCCTCAGAACTGTCTGCCATGCAAGTGTTATTTCCTGCTCCCACCCCCCACCCCAAAGCCCCGCTAGTGTGTATTTTGCTTCTTTCCAATGTCCTTTCTGAAAGAAAAAGAAAGAAAGAAAGAAAGAAAGAAAGAAAGAAAGAAAGAAAGAAAGAAAGAAAGAAAGAAAGAAATTGAGAACTGCACAGTTGCACAAAACCAAACAGACTTGCTTAGTCGTTTTTGCATGAATTGACAAACTCAGCGGAGCAGAGGGGAAGGTAGGAAGGGAGCAGCTAAACCATCCTTTGGCATGCTGTGTTGGCCAAGTCACATGCTTTCTGTTTCAGCCAGAATAATCATCCCTCCTCACAGTGTCACACCTTGAACTATGTGGGATAGTGGTGCCTACACAAAATCACAGGGCACTGCAGATCAGCCATGGCCATGTGGTCAGGGCTGGCACAATTGGGCGTCCACCAGGATCCTCCCATTAGTGATTGCTGCTTCCCTCCTGGCATACTTGCTCTGCGCCTGAAGATTGCCAGTTCCCCTGTACTCCTCGCCCCAGCCACATCAGCCTCGTTCCTCCAGCTCCCATTCTGCTTACCTTTGCTCCCCGTGCAAATTCTCACACGGAAGCATTGGGAAGAGCTTGCACATCTGTGCTCCTTTGGGACACTACAGAAGTCCCATCCTTTGCCAGCCCAACATGCCCACCCCACCCCTGCCCAGCCCTGTGGCTGTTAGAAGGGAATGCTACCAGGCAGAAAGTACAGCTCAATATGCAGAGCTGCGTTATGATGGCAAATGCCAGGCACAGAGTCCCGTTTTGTCCAAGTAAACATGCTTACGATCAGGTTAAATGCCTTTGCTCATACGTTAGTGAGTGGGAGCACTGGAGTGCTTATTTCCAAGCCTCAATCTTCCCACTTTGTGAGACAGGCCTATTAAGCAGCAAAGGTAAAGAAACAGCAGGCTGTAGTTCTACCTGATGAAGAAATCTCAGATTCACCAGTTAGCCTTTATGCTTGCTTCTCAGCCTCTGTGTGTGTCTCCCATCTGCAAAATAGGATGTCTTCTAGACTGTCTTCTCCATGCTGAATTCTGTTTATGATTTGCCTGCTCTCCTTCTCTCTCTCTGTTGATCTGTAGCCTGTGGCTTGACTCACTTTCTTAACTTGCCAGCTTTGTGTGCAGTTTTGTTAGTTCCTCATTCCTGACTGTGGCATCACTGCTGTCTGCGGTGTGTGAGCTTGACATCATGCATTGCTGGAATTGCTTGGTGTGTGATGCTTTGCAAGAAAGCGCAAAGGCTGCATAGCACCGCTTGGGGAACCCTTTTCAGCCAGAGTGCCACATTCCCTTCTGGGCGCCCACACGTCATCGGTGGGCGGGGCTAGAGGCAAAACTGGGCAGAGCAGTGAACGCAAATTTCACCTCTGTACAGCAGCCTGGTTTCCACACCCGATCATATACCCATCTCTGTCCTCGCGTCTTCCAGGCAAAAACACTTAAAAGTAGGGGTCAAAGCAGGGCTGGTGAGAGGTGCCGCTTGAGGAGAGCCCCATGGGCAGAGCTGTCAACTTTCAGATTTGAAAATAAGGGATCAGCAGCCTCACCTGTCCCGGGGACAGTCTACGGGATATCTAACAATCCGGGATAGCAGTGGGAAGCAGCGCTGAAATAAGGGAATTTCCCGCAAAAAAGGGAAGGTTGACAGCTATGCCCATGGGTCACATAGAAAGGCCTCAAAACTTAGTCAAACAGGCATTTTTGTGCTGTTTTTCTTTTCTTTGTCTATTATTTATTTCAGGCTAGGCTCGGAAGGTGCTTCAGTAGGCAGCATCAAGAGGGCACACAAACCATAGGGCTGACTCCATGGCTAGGATGAGCTTGGCACTGACCTCCAGTAAACTCTACAAAGTAGGCCGGGCTTTGCCAACCTGTCACCCTCCGGCCGGCTGGGGCTGATGGAAGTTGTAGTCCAAATGGGCCGGAGGTTGCCCGGTTGGCAAAGATGGTAGTAGACCCAGCCCCCAGAGAGGAGGGCCAGGCCAGGAGGAGTTGCGCCGCTCCCAGAAGCAGCCTCTGCTAACTTCTTGCGGGATCTTGTGCCTAGATGCTGAAAGACATAAAGAAGGAGAAGGTTTTGCTGCGTCGGAAATCGGAACTTCCCCAGGACGTCTACACCATAAAGGCCCTGGAAGCGCACAAGAGAGCGGAAGAATTCCTCACCTCGAGCCAGGAGGCGCTCTGACGGGCTAGGGAGCCCCTGGAGGGAACACAGAAATGCACTTTGTTCTAATGTATAACTAGGGAATGAACATGGTGAGCTGTGCCTGTCCTCCGCTCCATTCTCATTCTTTCAGGTTAGATTTGATTTTACATTGTACCTCATATCCCCCACGACACTGTCATTTCCTCCTGCTTTCTCCTCTTTACAAAGCTGTTTTTTGTGTGCACGTGTGAAAGGGAGCCTAGCCCCATCCATGAGGGGGTCATTCCACACAAGGGTCATCCCTGCTCCTCCTCCTGTTCCCCCCTCCCCCCCATCAATCTACTCCAGTCCCAGGACCAAAGCATCGAGAGTTCAGCTGCAAACTTACTGTAGCCTTAGCCCAAGCTGGCGCCCTGCAGATGTTGTGGACCACAAATCCCATCAGGTAGTCCCGAACATCTGGAAGGCACCAGATGGTCAAAGGCTGGTGCTACAGGAATAATTCACTACAGCCCCCTAGCAATTGTTTATATCCCCCCTTTTTTTATCTGCACCCCACACAATGATATGGTCTGAGGAACGCAACGTATTATGTGAAACTGGCAGAGCTGCGTGTTACAGTCTGCTTCCTGTGGATCAAGGCAGGCTTGTTCTTTGGGGACCAAGCTAGATTTAGGAACATAGTTTTGCTCCCCCCCCCCCCCCCGGGAATAAATGGCTAATTAGAGAGTACCAATTTGATTTGATCTGATCTCTATGAATAAGGGTCGCTGGCTTTTTTGTTGGGTTCTGTGCAAGGATGTAATCATTGTGTGTGTGTGTGTGTCAGTGTAAGAAAGAGATCATCAATGCAAATGGAGTGCGAGTCAGGGAAATTTACAATTTGTTCTATTTGCACTCTCCGCCCGCCCCCCCCCCCCAATTGCCGCACAATGGCAGCCTTACATAGTTCTAGGTCTGGCCTGTGCTTTTTGCTGCTCGATCATTTAGAGTGTCCGTCCCAAATACAGACTAGTGATTGATCTATACATTTACCGCACAAGACCCTCCCTTACGAACTGGTTGGCTTTTCTCTCTGCAGTTTCAGCTAGAGCTGGAGCGAGATTTGATGCTTTCCAGCAGATTCTCCTACTTGCGCCAACCTCCCTTTCTCCACTGTTGGGTTTCTCAGCTTGGGAGAACGCTAGACGAATTACTTCCTGACTAAGTTCACAGCATACAAACAGCTTTCAAAGCATTTTTCATATTGGGAACAAGGGCGGGAGGGGACTTAACTGCACAAGCCAGGAAACACCTGTTGCTGTTTTCTTAATAGGGATCAGTACTTCGTTTGCTGCGGGGGGGACGGGGACTAAGCCTCAGTGTGCTCAAGTTCATTTCAGACGTTCTAGTTCCATGGGCCTCATCTTGGAAAGTCTCGGAGCACGAGATAGCAAAGGCTCATTTTAGGGTGGTAGCCAGAGAGGATTACCCCATTTCCCGTAAACTATAGGTTTTAGCTTGTGAGCCACTGACTCAAATCTCCTGCTCAGTGCAAGCAATCCAGAGCTATAGTGTGCTAGAGGTGGCCATCCAACATCCCCTTGTGGAGTTCCTGTAAGTTACAGCCTTCCTTGCCTCTAGGTAATTGGTTCCATTGTCAAACTGCTCTTACCTTTGAAATTTTTCTCCTATTAGTGAACCAAAATATATCCTCCTGTAATTTAAGGCCATAAGAGCTACTCTTGCCCTCCCCTCTAGGGGCAGAAAAGGGCAAATGGTTGCCTTCTTTGTGATAGCTTTTCAGGTATTTCAAACGCTAGCATGTCCGCCTTCAGTCTTCTCTTCTGCAGCTGTAACATCCCCTGTTACTTTAATGTATCCCTATGAGACTTGTTTTCTATAGTTGACCATGTTTGTTGGCCTCCGCTAAATCCAGTTGTCTATATCAGGGGTTCTATGGACCACCGGTGGTCCAGGAAATGTCTTTGAAGAACAGTTACAATTTGAATTCCATAGAATTCTATACAATTCAAATTGTAGTACAGTATGAGAAATAAAAGAAGCAATAAAAATACAAGTAAAAACCATACAGCATCAAGCACAGCAGGTTACAACAGGCAGAGAAAAACCATTAAGTGGTCTCCCTCAAAGTTGGGGCACCCAGAACTGGACGCATTACTCCAGATGTGGTCTGACTAGTGTAGAGTAAAATGGAACTCTTACTTCTCATCTAGCCTATATTTAACCAGTTCACCAACAAAGATGTTAAAAAGACTTTGCCAAATGCTTAGCTGTAATAAATTACATCCAGAGCATTACCACACTCCAAGCTAACGACCTGATCAAAAAAGTCTTGAGATTCTTGACAAATCCATTATGACTTCAACTAATTGTTATCAAGATTGTATATATACATAATTTGTTCAGACTGACTAGTCTATGATTTCCTAGATATTTCTTTTTGCAAAGTGGAGCAACAATTGCTTGTCTCCAGTCCTGTGATGCCACACAACCATTCTCCAGGGTTTTTTCAACTAGTGCTTCTGCAAGTAAACCAGTGACTTCCTTTAGTACTCTACGATGTGATCTATATACCCTGAAGCCTTGAACTCATCTGAGGTAGCTAGGTGGTTTCCTGACCAACTCCTTATTAAACTTGAATTAGCTTCATATGCTGCCATTGTTTACAGATTGCTGATTGAATTTCAGAATCATGGAAGGTCACAAAAGGGGAGGACCCTCATTCCTAATCAATTCCGCGTCAACCTTCTGTTTTATGAATTCTGACTTGCGTTTCCCCACCTCAGATTCTAGGTTCCAGTCTTCTACAATTAATTTAAGGCTGTAAATCCAAGTACACTCACTCAGAAGTAAATCCCATTGAAAGCAGTGAGGCAACCATGGGGTGCAGGAGGTTGAGACTGCAAGCCTCTTTCTCCAGCCTACACCACACTTTAAGTCTTCATACGCTGTATTGCATTATCTACACACCTACTTCACTTCTGTTGTGTTTCTCCCTATTTCTTCTGTACCTAGATTATTTTTGTTCCAAGTTCCCTAAAACCCAGTTTCATAGATCTGCCTGCATCTCACTGAAGGTACCCACTTTCCTGTACTGGTAACTGATCTGCACCGTTGCTTTTCTGAATTTGCCAATTAGTTTGGAAAGGAAGGTGAGGCACAGGCTATTAGTACTCTGACATCCAGCCCATCAATCAATCATAGCTCCTCCACTGTCTGCTGCCAAAATATTTTCAATACCCGCTGAAGATGCTCTGGCTGACTGGTGAACAGTTTCTCTGAACACTAAAGCCCTTCTTTGAGTGAGACCTGCTTAAACCTCTTGCCATGTGCCAACTGAAGCAGCAAGAGGGAAGCAGAAAACCATGACACAAAAGGAAAGGGGGAGTTTTGATTAAATATATTTGCCTGTCTTTTCAGTGGTAGAATTGAATAGGAACCAGAATGAACTGAGTAGCCACTGGGCTTCAAGTGTAGCTGCTGGAGAGACAATGTTGACTTGGAACTCTTCTAAAGCAAAGTGAAATTCAGTCAATTTGTGGCCCCCCCACCCACCCAAGGCTGGGCTCTGCAGACGAAAACTATAGGGCACATCCCCCCACCTAGCCCCATACACAACACAGCCCTTCTCTGCCTGCTGGAGTTTTGCAATGGTGGAGCAGGGCTGCAATTGAGCATCATGTGCTGTATGACTTAGATGTAAATATAGCCTCTGTCTAATCTTTGTTTGGGGTCAGGGAACTTGTGTTTGGTACCTAACATTAAAGTTTAGTTTGCTGCCAATTCATTCCAGTGTCCTATGTATCTTCACGGGGATGGGAGAAGCTGTGTGAGAAAGGGGGCAAAAGAACTAACGCCTTCCAGCCAAAATGAGCACCTCAAGCACACGGCTTCAAGTCACTATTCACTTTAATCCAGCTCTACTTTAAAAAAAAAAAAAAATCCCTTGTGTTTCTCCCACTTTGCTTGTATACTTTCCCTACTTTTTACATGGACAGGGTTGGAGCTGCCTCTTTCACTTCTTACATAGCCCCTTCTTAAAGGGAGGGGGGGTGCAAGCAAAACTTAAGTGATGCATTCACTCTCTGGACACAAGTATTAAGCTGCTTTACAGTTCATTATGTACATATGGTGTACTTTATTTTCAGTAGAGTATTACATAGTATGACAGTGTTGGATTTTGTACAGATGTCCCTGTATGTACAGAACTAAATAAAATGGATCTCTTGAAAAGATGACACGCTGGACTCCACCTCATGGCCATGTTTAGCTCTTTAGCCCATGTGTCACTTGGAAAAGGGGGGGTGGGGCTGGTGGGGGAGAGACTAAACAGCAGGGCTAGAATCATGCATGTCAATCGGCGATTTCATGAGATGGTCATTTCTCCTAGAGGCTTCTCCCTCTCCTCAAGCTTAGGAAAACAGCCTGATATCACTAGCACCACCACTCAAGTAGCTATGACTGGGCGTTACAAAAACAAAAAAAACCCTTATGAATTAGGCCATATTTTCAATGCGACAAGGTGAACACAGAGTTTCAATGCTGGTGAAAGATAAATATCTAACCCAACCAGTTCAGAGACAATGGTTTAAAGTGCAGCACTTCTGTGTAGCTCTTTCGGCTGGAGGCAAGGATGCAGAAGAGCCGGCCTTCACTTCCATTCTGGCTTGGGGCTGCTCTGGCTCTGCCGGGCTTGCAGGGTTCGCTGCACCATATCCTGCCACTGGTCGTCCGAGATTTCGTTGGCCCACGCAGGGATTCCAAGCGTGGGGAGCTTGATTCCGGCCATAGTCCTTTTCACCAGCTCCACATGTTCTAGAGTCAAAGACAGCCGAGGAATGAGAGGGGCAGCGCAAAAGGAAGCCAGCCGCCAACACCACACACCCAAGACTCAACACAATTCCTTTCCAAGGATTTCCATATTCATGCAGTACTCAATCGGTGAATAGATAAAGGGCAGCTCATCCAAGGTAGCAAGCAACCCAGGATGAAGGCTCAGGTTTACTTGGGGGGGGGGGTGAGGGATGCATTTATGGGCCCATGGTAAGCTTGAACTATGGACTGGATAGCCAAAAACGATTGCTGCCCCACAAACCTTGTAAACAAGAGAGACCACCATAGCAATTAGCCAACCCACAAACAGAGTTACCAGGCAAAACTGTGCAGCCGATAAGACACTAGTACATAGCTGTCAACTTTTCCCTTTTCTTGCGAGGAATCCTATTTGGAATAAGGGAATTTCCCTTTAAAAAAGGGAAGCGTTGACAGCTATGCACTAGTATCAGACAAGTGCTAAAAGTGAATGGCAAGAATGGAGAGAGAAATGGCATGAAAGCTAGAGGACACTGTGTGTTTGGACTTGAGCAAGGAGAAGCCATATTTTGACCCAGTAGCCCTGTAAAGTAGATTAGGTTGAGAGGGTAGTTATGTGTGGCCTTTATATAGCACTTAATCATAAAAATGGATCATGAACACAGGTGAAATAACCCCTCTGCTACCTTGCACTTTATGTGGGCTACATGATGCTATTGTAAGGTGGATTGGTAGCTGGTTGGCTGACCAAGGCCAGAGGGTGCTCACCAATGGTTCCTTGTCATCCTGGAAAAAAGTGGCAAGTGGTGTGCTGCAAGGTTCTGTCCCGGACCTGGTGTTGTTCAACATCTTTATAAATGACTTTGATGAAGGAATAGAGGAGAAGCTCATCAAAGCAGTACATGACACTAAACTAAGAAGAGCATGTAATGTCTCAGAAGACAGAATCGAGATTCAAGAGGATCTTAACTGATTGGAGAACAGGACCAAAAATCATGACAAGCAGTTCAACAGGAACTAGCAAAATGAATTTCAGTATGGACATATGTAAGGTTCTACACTTAGGAATAATCAGATGCGCAAATACAGGATCAGCGGCACCTGGCTTGACACAGCAGTGCATGTGAAAAGGATCTAGGGGTCCTAGTAGATCACAAGCTTACTGTGAGTCAACAGTGTGATGCAGCAGCAAAAAAAGCTAAAACTATTCTAGGCTGCATCAACAGAAGTATAGTGTCCAGATCAAGGGAAGTAACAGGACCACTCTATTGTGCTTTGGTCAGATACCACTTGGGAGTAGTGTGTCCAGTTCTGGGCAAAGTTTAAGAAGGAATTAAGTGTTGGGTATGCTTAGCCTGGAAAAGTGAAGACTGAGAGGTGATACGGTAGCCAACTTCAGATATCTGAAGGGCTGTCACACAGAGGAGGGAGAATGCTTGTTTTCTGCTGTTCTAGAAGGTAGGACCTGAGCCAATGGATTCAAGGTACAAGAAAGGAGATTCCAACTAAATAGAAATAACTTCAAGACTGTAAGAGCTGTTCAGCAGTGGAACCAACTACCTTGGTAGGTGGTGGACTCTTTCAATGGAAGTTTTTAAGCAGAGGTCAGATGGCCATCTGTCAGGGATTCTTTATTTGTGATTCCTGCATTGCAGGGGGTTAGACTAGAAGACCTTTGGGATCCTTTCCAAATCTACAATTCTATGTGGGAATGGCAGGATGGAAATGTGATTTAGAGGTTATAGAACAGGTTAGAGACCTAGAGGATATAACAAACTAGATAATCACAAGCCTTAAAAAAGGCAGAATGGGAAAAATAACATGGGCTGAATGTGGCAGGACTTACAGACACCTAAGTTCTAAGGTTGGCAATTCTCTCTGGAGACTATAAAGACTAAAATAAATAAAGCTGCTTCCATATTATGTTACCTGGATCCATAGGGATAGAGCTGCGAGAGTTTTGAGCTGCAGATCCCTCCTCCTCATCGCTGTCCACAGGTGGGTCAGGCAGATGCAGTCTCATTGCCTGCATGCAGTGCATAAAGCCATTACAAGCATTAAGCATAGCACAAAGGCATGCACATGCAAGAATCTGTGGCCCCACTTTGAGGAACCCCAGGACACATACTTGAAACAAAACTGTGCTACCTGAAGTCGCTCATTGATATTGGGCATTGGCTCTGTGCTGGGTTCCGTTTCTTCAGCTGCTGCTAGTCCCTGATCTGGATCTTGATTCAGTGGTTGGTACAAGTAGCCATTACTACCATCTTCCTCCTCCTCTTCAGGTTCTTCACTACTCCACTCCCCAGCAGGTTCAGGGGTTCCATCAGGTGTTTCTTGCAGCCCCAGCTCTTCATGCTCATTTGGACAGATCCTCTCTGGACCCATGATCTGTGTAACCACTGGCTCCAAGGCCATGCACTAAGGATCTGAAGGGAAAACATGGAACTTAAATCTCCGCAACAATACTATTGCTTAAAGTTGTATATTTGTCTGAGAAATGACTCGGAAAGAAGCATATCCTACAAAGAGATTGCAGGAAGGTAAGAGCAATAAGCACTCTAAGGCAGAACAAACCTATCTAAGAAAGTATATTATAGTCAACTTTAGAGCCATCACCACATTTCACATTACATACTATATACTAAAGCAGGCATAGGCAAACTTGGCCCTCTGGATGTTTTTTGGCCTACAACTCCCATGATCCCTAGCTAGCAAGGGATTGTAGGCGCAAAAAATCTGGAGGGCCGAGTTTGCTTATGCCTGCACTGAAGCATTATGCCACAGAATCAGAGTTGGGACCCTGAGGATCATCTAGTCCAACCCCATTGCAATGCAGGAATATGCAGCTGTCCCATATGGAGCTTGAACCTGCAACCTTGGTGTTATCAGCACCACGCTCTAACCAGCTAAGCTATGTAATGTGATGGGTTTCAGGCTGCCTTTCAGGGAACACCAGGATTCTATGGAAGCTTATCAGTAGCTTCCCATAAATACAACTTTATCATCACTGCTTTAGTTTTTCCTGCAATACACAGGAAAGTGTTGAGTGTTTTTATGTGGCTCAATTCTAGTTTGTCCAGTTACGGCAAAGCTCAATAGCCATGGCCAGTGTCAAACCTGCATATGTCACTGTTTCCCTAAGCCAGAGATGGAAAACCTGCAGCCCTCCAGATGTTGGCACACCCACTCATATCAGCCCCAGCCAGCATGACCAATGGTCAGAGATTATGGAAGTTGGTAGTTCAACAACACTTGGGAGGGCTGTGGGTTCCCCATCCTTCCCCTAAACAAGGACACTTCTTCAGGGTAAATTAGCTTCCAAGTCCTATATCCCATTTGCCTCTCATCCACATCAGTTGAGGGCCAGGTTTCATAACCCATTAACTAGAGGTAGCTATTCATCTCAGTATCTCATATTGCCTTCTATGGGACAAATTAATAAGCTGTAATGTGGGTTAGGAAACAAAGAGTTAGATTTAGGTCAGCTCCATTATCTTCTATATAACCCAGTGACTGCCACTCCCATAGAAGAGACTTTAAGAAAGCACTTTAAGACAATGCAGTTTAGACCAAACTCACCTGGAACCCCTAACAGCGATTCAGTTCTCCAAAGTATTTCTAAAATAATAATAATACTACAATAAGTTACTATTCTTAAAACTGTTCTATCATGCCAAGCTTAGACGCATGCAATAAAAAAGCATGGTGATTAATCACATAATCGGCAACAATCCTGGCTCCCCCTTCCCTTTGAGGTGGAGTCATGGCTCTGATGCCTTTTCGCTTTTGCTGCTACAGAGTAACATGGCTACCCCTCTGGAAAATAAACAAACTAGCCTTAGTCAGCCCAGGTTCAGGCTCCCTCCTACCCACCCCACTGGGACGATGGACAAAAACGTGTCTTTCCGGGTTTCAGAAGGGTTTCTATATGCGCCCGTCGTTATGGACCTTTCAAAACGCCCTATAAATGCTGATCCTTGTTGTCCTCGCCCCCACCACAAAGACCTCCATTTCCAACACCGCCTGCTCTCGCCGTTTCGCCTATTGCCCTCCATCGCTGCCTGACGCCCAGCAAACCACAGCCGCGCCCGCCACCCAGAGCAACAAGACCCCCTGCCTTCACCCAGAAGAGAGTTCCGCCTTCCCGATCGGAGGCCGATCCCAGCCGCTCAGCCTTCGGAAAGGACAAGGCGCACAGGGCCATTGGGAATGACGTCATAGCCGTGCGCGGCGGGAGGAGCCGTAACTATGGCAACCCGCTCCCCATCTTGGGCGAGGTATACAGGTCTCCCCCGCCACCAGCCGTCGCCTCTCCGTTGGCCCCTGGCAGTTCTAAAGTCGACGAGCGGCTGTGTTTGTTACGGTCACAAAGCACGTTGGAAGGACTGGCCAATAGCTGCCGCCTTGCGCTTCGGGAAAGCATAAGGCTCGTGCAACAAAAGGCACTCGCCGGGAATCGGGATTGCGGGGCGGAGGGGCCGGGTCTCAAGTTACGGTGATGGGCACCCCAAATGCATATAGGTTAGCAGTCCGGTAAAACCATACGTCCAAACCACTTCTTCGTCACCAGGCCATTTTTTATCCTTTTTAACACCACGCGGAGGCTTTTTGTTGTTGCTGGTGGTGGTGGTGGCAAAAATAAAAAAATGTTTCTCTTTTGCACCGTGGAGAATTACGGAAATGCCTTTCCGACAGCGCATGCACGTGCACTAGAATTGCCCGACTTCCAGCAACCTCGGGGGCTGTAGAAGTCAAATCTCTTTTCAGGTTAGAGGTTGTATCTTAAAGGCTCTCCCACCCACACAGACACCCTGGGCAAGAAATTCGCTCACCGATTTCGTGACATACCTTTTATTACTGCACTTCATGCAATGCAAGCTGGCTTGATTTTTTGGGTTGCAAGTCGCTCTGAGTTGCCTTGGGCAAGATAAAGCGCCTAACAAATGCAAATACTACTACTACTACTACTAATAATAATAATTAATAGAGCACGAGGGACGGAGCTGCCGGTCATCCTCTGTGAGAGGGGTACAGGAACATTGTTCCTATTTTTATCTGTGGAAATTTGAAGGTCAGGGTATGCAGGCTGTGTAGAGGATGTAAGGGGTAATAATAATAATTTATTATTTATACCCCGCCCATCTGGCTGGGCCTCCCCAGCCACTCTGGGCGGCTTCCATAAAAAACAAAAATACAGTAAAATATCACACGTTAAAAACTTCCCTGAACAGGGCTGCCTTAAGATGTCTTCTGAATGTCAGGTAGTTGTTTATCGCTTTGCAGGGGCGCCGACTTATAAAAAATATTGCCCATACCGGGGTCCTGCCCCGGGAAGTTTTCTAAATTTTAGATGAAAATTAGTGAGTTTTAAAGTTTTTTAAAAGTATTTTAGAGTCATATGATCAACATTAGAACCCCGAAAACTCGACTCTCTATAACTCCACACTCCGGGAAACTCGACAAGCCTGAAACACTTTTTGGCTTTGAAAAAAGAAACAAAACAAAAACACGCACGGTATTTTCGTAAAAAGCTAATTTAATTTACAGTAACAATTATGCTTATAGACTATTACAGAGCAGTGAATATATAGCTCTGAAAAGACTGAAATGATATTTAAATAAATCCTAAACTATCATTAAAAGAATAAAACATAAAATATTGCTGTCGCACAGTAATAGCACTTTGATTAATAAGTGAAATAGCTAATTTAAGCTTACTTTGAATAAGGCTGAGGGTTCATTAAATAAATATGATATCTTAAAGTTAATGCTTTAATACAGTTAATAAAGTTAATACAGTATGCCTAATACTGTATGTAAATACTGTAATACTGTATGTAAATAACGGGCTTTAATTGGATCTTACACCCTAAAAATATTTAAGTATTTGAAAATAACTAATACAGTACTATAGTAATATAGAAATACAGTACTAAACTAGTACTAATATTTCAAAACTGAAAATTTAACATTCTGTATGTATTTAATTCTCTATTTTATAAAGATTTTTAATATCTGACAGTGAGTTTGGAGTAGCCCAATGCAAAAATCCTGAGGATCCATGTGGATCCGTGCTTTGTAACCACGTTTTTCCACCACTGTGACCCTAGGCAACAGTGGGTGCGTGATTTTTTTGGTGCAAGATGTAGCCATGGACATGCTATGTGATCTGATGGTGAATTTGGGGTGACCCAATGCAAAAATCCTGAGGATCCATGTGGATCTGTGCTTTGTAACCACGTTTTTGTACCACTGTAACCCTAGGCAACAGTGGGTGCGTGATTTTTTTGGTGCAAGATGTAGCTATGAACATGCTATGTGATCTGATGGTGAATTTGGGGTGACCCAATGCAAAAATCCTGAGGATCCATGTGGATCCGTGCTTTGTAACCACGTTTTTGCACCACTGTGACCCTAGGCAACAGTGGGTGCGTGATTTTTTTGGTGCAAGATGTAGCCATGAACATGCTATGTGATCTGATGGTGAATTTGGGGTGACCCAATGCAAAAATCCTGAGGATCCATGTGGATCCATGCTTTGTCACCACGTTTTAAATGGGGAGGGAAGGAAAAACACAGAAGGGACAAGAAGCACAAGAGGGATGTGCGGAGAAGCAGCTGGCTAAGAATGCAGGGGAGGAGTTTAACGGGGTGGGGGGAGGAAAGGAAGGCAAAAGTCCCCCCCCCCAAGCCAGCCCTCTCTCTCTCCCACCTGCATCCCTAGAGCACGGAGGAGGTGGTGGGCTGGAGCCTGCACGCAGTGTGACTAGGAAAGAATTAGAAGGAAGGACTCGATCCTTTCCTTAACCCTCTGCTTGCCAGGAGGGTAGGGGATTCCCTGCTCTTTGTTGAGTTTGAGCAAACGCAGCAACAGAAGCCGGTTGGCAGTAAGACCCTGAGGCAGAATGCAGGAAAGCAGCCTTCCCTCCGCCGGACCGCTTGATCTTATTTTTGCCTGATTTTTGCCTATTTTTGCCCCTGCACTCTTAAATTATTGGGGGGGCGGAGCCCCCCCAAACGAATTTTTGAGGGGGCTCGGGCCCCCTCAGGCCCCATGGAGTCGGCGCCTATGTCGCTTTGACATCTGCTGGAAGGGCGTTCCACAGGGTGGGCGCCACTACCGAGAAGGCCCTCTGCCTGGTTCCCTGTAGCTTTGCTTCTCGCAATGAGGGAACCGCCAGAAGGCCCTCGGCGCTGGACCTCAGCGTCCGGGCAGAATGATGGGGGTGGAGACGCTCCTTCAGGTATACTGGACCGAGGCAGTTTAGGGCTTTAAAGGTCAGCACCAACACTTTGAATTGTGCTCGGAAACATACTGGGAGCCAATGTAGGTCTTTCAAGACCGGTGTTATATGGTTTCGGCGGCCGCTCCCAGTCACCAGTCTAGCTGCCGCATTCTAGATTAGTTGTAGTTTCCGAGTCACCTTCAAAGGTAGCCCCACGTAGAGTGCATTGCAGTAGTCCAAGCGGGAGATAACCAGAGAATGCACCACTCTGGCAAGACAATCCGCAGGCAGATAGGGTCTCAGCCTACGTACCAGATGGAGCTGGTAAACAGCAGCCCTGGACACAGATTTAATCTGTGCCTCCATGGACAGCTGTGAGTCCAAAATGACTCCCAGGCTGCGCACCAGGTCCTTCAGGGGCACAGTTTCCCCATTCAGGACCAGGGAATCCTCCACACCTGCCCGCCTCCTGTCCCCCAGAAACAGTACTTCTGTCTTGTCAGGATTCAACCTCAATCTGTTAGCCGCCATCCATCCTCCAACCACCTCCAGACACTCACACAGGACCTTCACTGCCCTCACTGGTTCTGATTTAAAAGAGAGGTAGAGCTGGGTATCATCTGCATACTGATGAACACCCAGCCCAAACCTCCTGATGATCTCTCCCAGTGGCTGCATGTAAATGTTGAAAAGCATGGGGGAGAGGACAGAACCCTGAGGCACCCCACAAGTGAGAGCCCAGGGGTCGGAACACTCATCCCCCACCACCACTTTCTGAACACGGCCCAGGAGGAAGGAGCGGAACCACTGTAGGACAGTGCCCCCAGCTCCCAGCCCCTCAAGACGGTCCAGAAGGATGTTATGGTCGATGGTATCAAACGCCGCTGAGAGATCCAGCAGAACTAGGAAACAGCTCTCACCTTTGTCCCTAGCCCGCCGGAGATCATCAACCAGTGCGACCAAGGCAGTTTCAGTCCCATGATGAGGCCTGAATCCCGACTGGAAGGGATCCAAATGGTCCGCTTCTTCCAGGTGTGCCTGGAGTTGTTCGGCAACCGCTCGCTCTATCACCTTGCCCAAGAATGGAAGATTTGAGACTGGGCGATAGTTGGCCATTGTGGCCGCATCTAAAGATGGTTTTTTAAGAAGCGGTTTAATAACCGCCTCTTTCAGTGGGTCTGGGAAGGCTCCCTCACGGAGGGAAGCATTCACCACCCCACAAAGCCCATCGCCCAGTCCTTCCCGGCTAGCTTTTATAAGCCAGGATGGGCAAGGATCCAGGAGACAGGTGGTTGGTTTCACTCGTCCAAGCAGCCTGTCCACATCCTCGGAGGTAACAGATTGGAATTGATCCCACTCA
This sequence comes from Podarcis gaigeae, assembly GCF_964106915.1. NCBI lineage: Eukaryota > Metazoa > Chordata > Lepidosauria > Squamata > Lacertidae > Podarcis > Podarcis gaigeae. The sequence continues at coordinate 104,203,895 of NC_139680.1, read as the reverse complement.
ACTTGATTAGACAGAACTCTAGCACTCTCCCGCCCTGGCCCTGCTCCCACGGTGGAGTCTACTTCTTCCCGAATCTGAGCGATTTTATCTGCAAAAAAACTTTGCAAAATCATTGCAGGAGAATATGTGGCCCGTACTGGGCCCCGATGTTACAGGTGGTTCCGCTAAATTGTGAACCACCTGAAAAAGTCTCCTGCTGCTGTTTTCTGCAGATGCAATAGAGGCGGTGAAGAAATTATTCTTCACCGTCGCTATCGCCACTTGGTAGGCTCGGCGTTGAGCTCTAACCTGTGTCCGGTCAGATTCGGAATGAGTTATCCGCCACCGGCGCTCTAGCCGTCTCAACGATTGTTTCATTGCCCTCAGATCCGTGGAAAACCGCGGGGCTCTCCGGGCTCCATGCAATCGGAGAGGGTGCTTCGGAGCCAAACAGTCAATAGCCCTGGTTAACTCCGCATTCCAGCAGGCCACCAGGGAATCAGCTGAAAGGCCATCAACATGGGATAAAGCATCCCCTACCACTCTCTGGAAACCATTTGGATCCATTAAGTGGCGGGAGCGGACCATCCGAATTGGTCCCACCTCCCTGCAGAGGGGATGGGTCGCAGAGAAGTCCAGTTGCACCAGGAAGTGATCTGACCATGGCACTTCTTTTGTTTCACTTTTACTTAGTGTCAGATCACCAACATCCGTAGAGGTAAACACCAGGTCCAAGGCATGTCCGCGGCTATGGGTTGGGCCAGACGTATTCAGGGACAGCCCCATGGAGGCCATGCTTTCCACGAAGTCCCGAGCTGCCCCTTGTAAGGTCATGTCGGCATGGATGTTAAAATCCCCAAGGACGACCAAGCTAGGTGTCTCCAGGAGAACATCCCCCACGACCTGAAGCAGCTTGGGCAGGGAATCCTTGGTGCAGCGGGGAGGTCGGTACACCAGTAGGAATCCTGTACTGCCCCTATTGCCCAACTTCCAGAACATGCACTCAGAAAACTGGGTCTTCCCAATAGGATGCCTGGTGCAAACTAATGACTTTCTAAAAATCACTGCAACCCCCCCTCCCCGCCCACATGACCTGGGTTGCTGTGCGTAAGAGAAACCTGGTGGACAAGCAGCGGCCAGGACAGGCCCATCTGCTTCATCCAACCAAGTCTCTGTTACACATGCCAGGTCAAGTCCTCCATCCATGATCAAGTCATGGATGGCAGTGGTCTTATGAATCATTGACTTGGGTATGTGTTAAATGGCACTGTATACCACCATATAGGCATAAAGTCACCAAGTAGGGTTGCCACCTGTCCTTTATCATAAGGGATTATTCCTTTCTTCAAGGAAAAATATGGGACCCATATTTTGCTTGACCTGTCCCATATTTTGCCCGACCAAAGGTGACAACCCGACCACCAAGCGCCCTACTATAGGAAGGATCCAGGTGTTTATTGTGAGTTTTTAAAAACGTAATTCAATGTTGCCTGTAAGACACGTTGGAAGGGTTTGTATGCTGAAAGACGGGGATATAAATACTTGCAATAAATAACTACAGTTGCCCTCCGCAGAGCTACAGTTCCCAGCACCTTTAACTACAGTTCCCAGGGTTCTTCTGGGGGGCGGGGAGTGTGCTTTAAATGGTGCATACGCAGCCGTAGTTAAATCTTCTTTCTCTGCCAGTTCTCCCAGGTTCCTTTTCTCCCTCCGGGCTTATTTCTGGAGCCTGGCTTCTGGAGCACGCACCACCCACCTACCAACCTAAGGCTATTCAGTCCAGAGTCCAAAATTACCTGCACCCGCCGCGTGTGCACAGAATCGCTTTACCAAATCCGTACCAAGTGATCTGGACCCGTTATGTAAATAAGGTAACCTTCATCCAGCGCGAAGCTGTGGTGGAAAGAGCTACAGCGTCCAGGGGCTTTTTAAAATCCCCTTTGCGAGCGTGGGTATGTGAAGACGCTGCCCGCCCCATTTCGTGGCCATTTTTTTTGAAACCGGCGTGCTGGGGTCCAGGGCGACGTGGTACAGAAGAACACTATATCTCGCTATATCTGCGGGCCCTCTCAAGACTACATTTCCCAGACTCCCCTCGGTGGGCGTGGCGCGTCATCCTCAGCCGTTGTGCGCCGAAGCTGGGCCTGGAGAGGGAGGGAGCGGGAATCGGGATTGCGCCTGAGGAGCGCCTGAGGAGAAAGCTCGGGGCTTGACCGGGCCGTTAACGAGCGCCGGGAGAGCGGGTTCGCGCGACCCTTCGGGGCCGCGGGCCGGCCCCGCGTCCCTCTCCTCGCCCGTGGGGGGCAGGTAATGCAGCTGAGGCGCCGGGGCGTGGAGGGAGCCCCTGTGGAGGAGGGCCGGGGGGCGGTTCTGCCGCGGGCGCGCGGCGTTGGCGGCGCTGACCGTTGGGGCGGCCGGGATCCGAGAGCCGGGATGCGTCTGTCAAGGTTGGGGGTGGGGCGCCGGGGTTGTTATGAGGGACTCGTCGTCGGTTATAGAGTCCCTGCAGGGAGAGAGAAAATACATAAAGAGAGACGCGGCTGAGGGGTGTGACAGGTTAGGCTCGCATTGTGAGCGCTGGGGAGCCCAGGGGCTTAAGAGGAGCTTGGTGCATTTGTTTATTCTGTCGGGGGTCAATGTGTCTGCCAGGGCCGACCCGAGTCTTTTTGCTGCCTGAAGCGGAGCGACAGATTTCATACCCCGCCGCCCTCAACACACGCACGCACGCGCGCTTCTCCACCCCCGGTGTCAAGAGTGCAAAGTCCTCAAGCCATGCCAAGTTGTTTTGGCGCATGAGGCAGAAGATCCTGCAAAAAGGCCTGTCCTCCTTCCTCTGCACCTCCTCCCCCGCCCCGGCGGTCAAAATACGACAATAGCTTTTAAACGGTTTGGCGTTTGCTGCCCCTCCCCCTCCAAAAACCAGTGATCTGCCCAAGGGTGCCGTTTAACGCACCCTGCCCAAGGGTAGTGCCAGCGTTCCCAAATAAATGCCCGTGGCAGTCTTAAAACAGGGCAACTCTCTCCTTCCCTGGACAGTGCGTAAGTTTGCATTTTGCGGTATTTTCTAGGCATGTGGTTTTTCTGCACTGGGGTGCTAGTTCTGTTTTGGGGAGGTCCGGATTCTATGAGTGTTCATTAGGATGGTATATGTGAAAAATCATATAATAAACGCCTGTTATCCCTAAAGTTTTATGGAGTTTGGTTTTCTGCTTTCTCCTTTTCTTGTTGGGGCGTTCTTCTGTGTTATTATTATCATTGTATAATGCAGCGCCATCAGTGTACATGGAACTGAGATGCATGGGCAAAATTGACAGTGTCCCCAATATAGAACAGTATAGAACAGATAATGGTTAAAACAAGAGAAAGTGGGGCATGGAAGGATGGATGTAGTAAAATGCTGTTGGGATAAACCAAAGGCTTAATCTGGAATAATTCTGGCACCCTGGGTCAGACTGGAACCTCCATTTCACCTACTGATATGTGCTGAAAATGTTGATTTTTTTCTCTTTCTGCTACATTTAACACCACTCTTGGTACTTTTATATATTTAAGAACCCCATTGTTTTCTTCTTTATTCCCAAGAAACGCTGGAATAACTCTTAATTCTAATGTAGATTAGAACTCCCATCAACATTCTCAGAAGAATGGAGAAAATATTCCACCTGTCATGTCTAAAGCATCCAGATACATTGTACATTGAGCAGGACAAAATTCAGGTCAGCAAATCCTGGGAATGGCAACTGAAATTCAAGGGCCAGCATGTTACAGGCTTTCTTATTGTCTATATCCCTGGAAGCCACAGACTTGCTTAAGCATGCATGTTCATCATTTGGTGACTGCAGCTTCAAGTATACATTGGATGTGTGAATTGACCACCACAGATATAGCCCCTCAATAGGACTTTCATATCACATCAAAACAACAGAATTGGTGCACACAGTTGTTGTTGTTGTTTAGTCATTTAGTTGTGTCCGACTCTTCGTGATCCCATGGACCAGAGCACGCCAGGCACTTCTGTCTTCCACTGCCTCCCGCAGTTTGGTCAAACTCATGCTGGTAGCTTCGCAAACACCATCCAACCATCTCGTCCTCTGTTGTCCCCTTCTCCTTGTGCCTCTTTCCCAACATCAGGGTCTTTTCCAGGGAGTCTTCTCTTCTCATGAGGTGGCCAAAGTACTGGAGCCTCAGCTTCACGATCTCTCCTTCCAGTGTCCACACAGGGCTGATTTCCTTAAGAATGGAGAGGTTTGATCTTCTTGCAGTCCATGGGACTCTCGAGAGTCTCCTCCAGCACCATAATTCAAAAGCATCACAGTGGCTTGTTATAAAGTTTAGAAAAACTAAGTGGTAAACAAACATGTGTGAATCAATTCTGTTAACTCCCAGTTGAGGCCAGATTACTTTTCAAATCTGCCAGATAAGCAGGATCCTGTTGTCTGGGTGTGATACTTTTTCTTATAATAGCTTATCCATAATAAACTCAAATATTAGTTCTGCACACAACTCAAAAACAATGGTTCCTGGGTCTTTTAAACCTGTTCATCCCTTTGTAAACAAGCCTACTACTCACCTTAGCTTTTCCTAGTTGCTTCTACTCCCAGTGCAACTTAGCATGGTGCATACTCATGCTAACATGGATATGTTATACCAATGTGCTTATGCCCTTTTGGCCGATAGCTGAGAAGCACATACAGTGGTACCTCTGGATGCGAACAGGATCTGTTCTGGAGGCCCGTTCGTACCATGAAAAGCCTGCAACCTGAAGCGCTGTATCTGCGCAGGTGCGTGGTGCGTTTTGGCATTTGTGCACATGCGCGAAGCGCGATTTAACGCTTCTGTGCATGCGTGAGCGACAAAACCTGGAAGTAACCCTTTCCGGTACTTCCGGGTCACCGGGGACGCAACCTGAAAAAACGTAACATGAAGCAAACGTAACATGAGGTATGACTACTCACTTAGGCTGTGGTCCTAACCACAATTTGAAACAAGTTACTTAGTAACTTAGGAGAAAAAAAGATATGAGATCAGGATTTTAGCATGTATTAGTTACACATCGCATACTTTAACCACCCTGCCAAGCTCAATAATTTATTATTCGTACCCTGCCCATATGACTGAGTTGTCCCAGATGGGTGGCATGCTAAAGCATCAAACATTAAAAACTTCCTTGTACAGGGCTGCCTTCAGATGTGTTCTAAAAGTTGTATAGTTATTTATCTCCTTGACATCTGATGGGAGGGTGTTCCACAGGGCAGGCACTCCATAGAGAGGCTAAAGGCAGAGTGCGGGAGTACTTTGATCTTTTTTATGAAAAAGAGAATGTGCAACATTGAAGTAACAGTAGTAATTAATGATTTTAATAACTAAACCCAATTTAGCTCTTGAGTTCAGTAGCACCATTAAGACTCTTTCTGCACTGCAACTTCGAATTCACTTTAATTTCATGCTGTGTCAGTTTGCTGTATTTAGTTTGTTTCTATTTAGCATAGATGTTGATTAAAGCACATTAGTATCTGGTTGTTCATACTTTGCAGCGCTACAGTGAATTTATGTGATAGGTTTTTGATGGAAGGAAAAAACCCACCTTTTGACATTAACCACCAGAGTGCTTTAAGGAATCACATTTGAGTGCTGTAATTATAGGCAAATGAAAATAATGTATCTTTAATGACAAGCCAGACCCACATACTTTTGGAAAAGTTAGAAGTGTTCACATTTTCTTTTTTCCAAGTTAAAATTACCATACAAAGGATCCGTGATTTCACATTTAGAGCTTTGTTCAGAGTTTCTGTATCCTGTAGAAGTTGCAGCTGCTTCAGTCCAAATATGTAATAATGTACCGGTAACTTTGATGGTAGGGACACAGGTGGCGCTGTGGGTTAAAGCCTCAGCGCCTAGGACTTGCTGATCGAAAGGTCGGCGGTTCGAATCCCTGCGGCGGGGTGCGCTCCCGCTGCTCGGTCCCAGCGCCTGCCAACCTAGCAGTTCGAAAGCACTTCCGGGTGCAAGTAGATAAATAGGGACCGCTTACCAGCGGGAAGGTAAACGGCGTTTCCGTGTGCGGCTCTGGCTTGCCAGATGCAGCTTTGTCACACTGGCCACGTGACCCGGAAGTGTCTCCGGACAGCGCTGGCCCCTGGCCTCTTAAGTGAGATGGGCGCACAACCCCAGAGTCTGTCAAGACTGGCCCGTACGGGCAGGGGTACCTTTACCTTTTTAACTTTGATGGTAACTAAAACATTGACAATATTAGTGCTGTTTTCATTGAAGTGGGCATGTAGCTAGGTTTCAAATATATTTGTCTTTATATTTTGACTGCAGAATCATTCTGCTTCACTAAGAACAGCTTCACTAATTTGGGTTCTGTCATCATTTTGTCTATAACTTGATTTTAAAATGGTTAGTTCTGGGTATTTAGGCTGACTTCACTTTTTGAGCAGTTGTCTAATCTCAGAATGTGCAGCTGTGTGCCTTGTTTAAGCTAGAAGGTAAAGTGTTGGCTTGCTTGCCCTTTCTAAGACTGTGCAAATGAAGTAGCTTTACAAGCTTTAATTGGCTACTTTTGTATAGATTATTATCTATTATCTGCATTAAAAGGTTTTGGGGACACAGTATTGTGCACTTCTTATGTACCGGTAATAAATGCACACCTTTATTCTGCCCCTTGTAGACATGGTAGGCAGTCGCCCCTGCCAATCAGAATTTGTCACTTCTACATGTAACACAGAGTAAACATCCACTTGATACACAAATCAAGGAACACACAGAGTTTCACACAGTACCTTTAAAAAGTACAGTCATACCTCGGGTTGCGAATGCTGCGCGTTGCGCATTTTCAGGTTATGGACCGTGCCGAACCCTGAAGTACCGGAACAGGTTACTTCCAGGTTTCAGTGCTCGTGCATGTGCAGAAGCGCTAGATCACACTTTTCACATGCGCAGAAGCACCAAATTGCGTCACATGTGCGCAGATGCGGCGCTGCGGGTTGCGAACGTGCCTCCTGCAGGGATCACGTTTGCAAACCGAGGTTCCACTGTATTTCTGATAATGTACAGAGCGTTAAGATACTTTCCCTTGTGCTTATTATGATTGTACTTGGCAGGTTTACTGATTGCATTCAGTCAGTTAGCTTTCTTGCCCATAAAGAGACCTTGTACATACCGTAAATAGCATGTTAGACTCTTGGCAGGATTGAAGCATATTGTAAGAATATTGATTTGTTAAATAATTTCTATGCTGTTCTATCGTTTTTCATGTGTGCATATGCAGGAGTTAGCTGCAGTAAAATGGAAGAAGAAATTTTTGGAAAGATGCAGAGAGGGAACTGAATTTGTAAAACAAGCTCCTGAAGGAAATTGTTGTAGTTCTCTTTTGCATAAAGTTAGGTGAGAGCTACTTCTGAAATGTGTATAGGCAAATTGTGTGGACTGAAACTTAGGGTTGTATTCAGCTTAGCACTAAGGAGAACATTCTCCTCCTTTCCCTGCACACTCCCTAAGTCTGTTTTGGGGGTCCCCCCAATCTTCCAGAGCAAATCTGGCGTCATCACAAATACCACCTACTAGCAGCGCCTGTTTTTTTATCAGGATTCACCCTCAGTTAACGGGCAATCATCCAACTCATTATCACCTCAAGGCATATTGCTCTAAGCTAGTGAGCTAGATAAAAATAATTTCATTACATTGTGATATAAAGGTTTTTTAGTCTCTGTTATAGTTAATGTGTTTGAGTTTCTTCCAGGATAACTAGAACAGAATTACCATAGATAATTTTCATGGAAAGTCTCTTTAGAGCAGGAGTGAAGAACCTCTGGCCTTCCAGATGTTGCTAAAATCCACCTCCCATAATCTATTACCATTGTCCATAGTGGCTGGGGCTGATTGTCGGAAGTCCAACAACAGCTGGAGGGCCACAGTTCATTTCCCCCCGCCCCCCGCATTAGAGAAGTCCAAAATACTCAGGCTTTGTTTTTTTGTCCACACCCTTCTATGCCTGGAGTCTGAACCTTTCCTGTGGCTCCCCCTTACTCAAGTTATTGCTTGAAGTCTATGTAACCCTATAACCTGGTTGATTTTTTCTATGTTGCAAGATCATTGTGGTAGAGATGTGGTGGGAGCAAGTTGAAAAGGTAAAGGGTGCATTGAGATTGAACAGGTGCTTCTGTCATTGGCGACCAAGAGCTGCCCTTCTGTTTGAATATAGCAGTTTCTTCTCTCTGCTGTTCAGATGACTAATGGTGTTTATGGAATTTCTGGCTTGCTTCATGACTTCTGTTTATAGCAAGTTTCTCCTGGAGACGTGCATCTAACGCACATCCCTCTAAGATTCCTGGGATCTTTCCTTGAGGAATCGAATGACTGTCAAATTGGGCCTCTTGGGGTTTTGGAGATGGAATCTTGACATTGTGGTCTTCTGATTAGTAATTTAATAGGAGGGATCTATAAATCAGCATAATGTCATGGAGTGGGACGCTAATCTCTGTAGGCTTTGGAGAAGGCATCGTTTGTGTGTCTAAATGAGCTCTGTCACATCTCAGCTGAAGCATCTAATACAGTAATTTACAATATAATACAAAAAAATTAAAATCCAGCCGTTGACATCAGAAGCCAGTTAAAACTCACACCAGTAGTAAAAATAATAGCTAAGACTGCAAGGAACAGCAAAACCAAAATGATCTCCAAAGATCTGCAAGTATTTTTGCCTTCACCTGATGTCCAAATTTTGTATGTACCAATAAAGTAGCACTGGAAGGAGAGCATTCCACACTTAGGGCACTACCAATGAAAACCCCTATCTCTAGTAGTCACCTACCTTACTTTTAAAGTTGACACACAGATTCTGTCACAGAATGAGTGAGAAGGTCTGTGTAAGAGTAGATAGCCCTTCAGATAACTTGATGCCAAGCTGAATAGGTCATTATAGGTCAAAATCACTACAATATGTTGAATTGTTCCTGGAAACAAACTGGAAGCCGGTGAAGATATTTTTAAGCTGATGAGTGCTTCTGAATGGCCAATATTAGTCAGTAATCTGGCTGTTATATTCTGAAACAATTGAAATTTCAAAAAAATAATAATCAAGGACAACCACATGTACAACATACTGTATTGCAGCAATCAAGTCTGGATGCTAATCTGGAAATTTTTGAAATTCTATAGTGTTTGCTTATCTCTGATGTCAGAATGGCCGTACAGCATAACGGAAGGAGGCAAAGGAAAAGAGAGAGAGAAAAAACCCAAGGTTCCAAGGCACCTGCGGGTGCTCAGCCGAGGAGGAGGATGAGCACTTGACTGGCAGGTGCTGCTTGAGATGGGAAGCTAGATTAAATTCATGAGGTGGAAAGAGGTTGGGACTGGGTAGACTTGGTGTGGGTGGTGTGTAAATGTAGCTTGCTGTAGAGGTTGGTTCCTTTTGATTTTAGCGTGGACTGCATCTTATTAAATCAGCTTACATAAGTGATCAGATGTATGACCTTTTCTCTGTCAGTCTTTTCACAGCTGGTATTCTTACTAATGGGTATGGACAATATCCCTTTCTTGTGGCTTGTCACTTCAGTCTTGCTAAAAAGGAGGTACTGAATCAGAAAGGATTAAAACACCTGCAGTGTGTTGTCAAACATAAGGAAATCTGTTGCTCCTTGGCCAATAGCAAAGAGAAAATGAGGTTGAGGGGCTTACAAGGGTAGCAGGTTCAGTAGTTACAGCTGAGGCTACATGACAGCAGCTCAGCTGTTGCCCCAACCCCTATATGATATGCGTAAAGGTTTTGCTAGAAATAACTTGGGTTTTGCTCTGGCAGTTCAGTGGTTTAACAGTGCAATATTCTCTCTGCAAGGGACGCGGGTGGCGCTGTGGGTTAAACCACAGAGCCTAGGGCTTACCAATCAGAAGGTTGGCAGTTTGAATCCCCGCGACGGGGTGAGCTCCCATTGCTCGGTCCCTGCCTCTGCCAACCTAAAGTTCGAAAGCACGTCAAAGTGCAAGTAGATAAATAGGTACCGCTCTGGCGGGAAGGTAAACGGCGTTTCCGTGCGCTGTTCTGGTTCGCCAGAAGCGGCTTAGTCATGCTGGCCAAATGACCCGGAAGCTGTACGCTGGCTCCCTTGGCCAATAAAGCGAGATGAGCGTCGCAATCCCAGAGTCAGCCATGACTGGACCCTAATGGTCAGGGGTCCCTTTATCCTCTCTGCAGTTGTTACCCCCTCACTTTCACTCCAATTTCCATTTCCATTAAAAATGGGAAATGGCTCACTACGTGAGACATGGAATGAGCTTGATTAGTACATTCAGCCTTGGGAATCTGTTTTCCGCATGCCCTTCTTAGGCTTCTGGTTGCTCTGCATTTTTCTGGCATGCCATACCTTACCCTGTTATTATGCTATTGATAGGAAACTTCTGTTGTGTTTTACTTTGAGAAACTAACCATGAAGTGGCTTCACATCTGTGGACACATTCTACTATTTTGTATGTCTCATTTGTCTTCTGGGTGCTATTCCATGGTGGTTCTTCTTGTCCCTTATGTACTATGCTGTCTCCCAAAAGTGAATAAGGGCAAACTAGATTCTAGAAGTTTGCTTTTGCAGCAATTAATTTGTCTGTGTACAGTCCATATTGCCCTTGTTTAAACTTTAAGATGCTGGGTCACTCTTTGAGAGGCTGGCTGCTCTGAGATTTTTGCTGTATATGGACAAAATTATTGTTCTTTCACATTTGAGAACATGTGGCGGCATACCAGTGACTTTCAGAAGGCATCCTCAATCTGAAAGCCGTGACATGAGAATGATCCCTGGGTTTCCGGCTGTTTCTCAAGTTGTGTGTCCTGGAGATCTTAGAAATTTGCAAGTTTCTTGTCTTATTTTAGCAGCAGCATGAGTAACTCAGTCTCCCTAGCAATTAGGCAAGTGTCAGCATTGCTGCTCCTCATTATGAAAGGCCACTAACCATGCCTGTGTTGACACTGGCTTTCATTTCCTGCTGTCTTGGAATGAATAGCCAATGGAGTGCATAAATGTCAGGAGTGAGAAAAGTTGCTGGATTGTTATTCTGCTGGATGTAACAGTGAGTTGGGATGTGCCTGAAATAGAACAGTCTATATGGCCGGCCTCAAGCTGACTGGATCTATTTTTAAGTGCTACTAAACCACGTAGCTGGAAACACAGCTTTTCAGGTTACATATTCTCAAGGACTGAGACAACAGCATGGTAGGGACACGTCCTTTGCCTGCACTTGAGAAATAGTGGGTGCAAGATTGCTTTGGTGTTTGGGGGAAGAGAGTGTGTGAAAATGAATGGAGATTTTGTTTGCTTCTTGCTGGGCTCATTTGTTCTGGAACATAAAAGAGATGTTGACCCATATATTTCTTAAAATTTAAAACTCCTTTACTTATAGAGCTAACTTTTGTCTGTTTCTTTTAGGACTGGTGTTTCTGCTCTTTTTGGAGCTATACCTTAGTACATAATCTTCCTCTGTTTACCTTGCCTCAGTTGCCCTCTCCCTTTCTCAGTTGTCTCCCTCTTAGTAGATTTTTCATTGCAAGCTCCTTGGGGCAAGGATTTGTCTTCTTATACTTTCTAGTATACCGTATGTATGAGTTTAGAGCAGGGTTTGGTGGTGGTGTGTTCCTTTCCTGGTTGTAGATTTCTGGGACATCCACTTACTGGTCAAGACTGTTTTTAAAATATTGAAACCAGTGCTACCTTTATCATTTTTTTATTTTTTTGCTGAAGGCACAAAAAGCAATAATTTATATTAACACTATTTGTATCATTCTTAATACAGTACAAACTGATATATTGCATTTGGCCACAATTGTTTATTGTTTCTATAGTCAACAAAACTATCTGACTGCTATCATATTTTTGTCTTTTCATGTAAATCTGAGATAATGGGTTAGTTTGGCCATAGCAGCAAATTCCCGAAGTTTCTCCACACATTCTTTACTGGATAGTGTGTTAATTGATCCCATGTCTTACCCAAACTATTATTGGTGTGGCTAACATGAAAGAAACAAATTTGTTAAATTCTGATGCCCCAAGCTTTCTGCATAATTCAGTTTTTTTTAAAAAAACCTAGATGGAGAGGAGTTTTATCATCTAAGATCTTTTTAATACAATTTTAAATTTTATTCTAGCAGTTTGTTTTTTTTGACAAATCACATTTCCACCATATATGGGGGTGGGAATCACCTCTCTGTTTTTCGCATTTCTAGCATGTGATAGGATAATTTTTGTTAATATTTGTATCTGGGCTAAAGTGATATGCCACAAACTCATCTTAAAAGAGTTTTTCCTTGAATATAAGCAGATTTTTAACCATTGTAAAATATTGAATAAAATGAACACTAGGTTAGAGGTTGTGCCATCACTTGCATTCGGTTCCTTTGTCTTCTGGCTGAGATTCAAGATGCTGACTTCAGTTTAATCTAAATGGATAGGTTCCTACTTACCCTGGAGCAGGAGTGGGGAACCTATGACCCTCCAGATCTTGCTGGACTATTGGGAGGAATTCAGTGTTGTGCTAAGGTGATTGTTTTATAAGGAAAGCATTTGGGATTGACAGACAGAACAGTGCCCCCTCTCCTCTCCCCAGGCACTGTTCCAAGGGTTCTCCCTACCTCCTTGAGCCAATTTGGGGGGGCATGTTGGGGGGAAGTCCTGCTGCACAAGAGGAAATTCTTTTGCAGACCTTCTATTGATGGGATTCATTAGCTGAATCCCACCCATTATTATTTCCATTTATTACCTGTCCTATACCCTAAGGTCCCTGGGCAGATTACAACAATTTAAAATGTAGTTTAAAACAGTTTACCGGAACTCTCATAACCCCTGACTAATGACCATTCTGGCTGGTGCTGTTGAGAGTTGGAAAATATCTGGAGAGCCGCCTAATACCCTTCACTGCCTTAGGTTTCCTTCTGTCCTACCTCCAGTTGCAGTCAGTCACAATCACTTAACCTATCAGAAAGTAACCTCTTCCCAACCTTGTGCCTCCAGATGTTTTTGGCCTACAACTCCCATCATCCCTAGCTAGCAAGACCAGTGGTCAGGGATGATGGGAGTTGTAGGCCAAAAACATCTGGAGGCACAAGGTTGGGAAACACATTGCTCCAAATCTATTTATCTATCTAAAGTCTACAGGGAGCATTCCTAAGTACCAGAAAAAATATATAAGGTAGTCACACTAACACTCATTTCACAGTAATTGTTTAGAAAGTACCTGAATGCCTTGCCCCATGACTTTCTTTCTAGGTGGGCTAGAGATGTACTTAAAAACGACAAAAGAAAACTCCGTCTTTGGTCCCTGGCCACAGGCACATATACCTTAAAATATAACATGTACCTAAAACTTTTGGGATAATTCTTTATCAGTACCTCTCCCTACCTGCAGAAATCCCGAATTGCATTTCTTAATTGCATTCATGTTAAAAGATGTGCATGTGATGTGCTCAGTGCTTGAAAGGCAACTATGATGGATGCATATATAGAATTTTTCCATGAAGGAGCTTCCCCACTAAGGCCCCAATTACTTGTTTGGGAAACTGAACTATTCTTCATTTTCCTCTATAGTGAAGCTTATAAAATGCATGTGGAAAATAGATGTTATCATTATTTAGAAATGGCTTTTGTATGCACTAGGATAAACTAGCTTTTCCTCTTAGGGTTCTGATATTATATAGCCATTGTTGTGTTCCTAACTTTATACATTCAGCCAATATTTTTCTCTCTTGAAATAAAAATATATATTGTAGGCGCCTCCATCCCTCATACTTTTTCTTTTATGTTACATTTTGTCAGTGTTTTTAACATATATACCATAAAAAGGTAAAGGACCCCTGACAGTTAAGTCCAGTTGCAAACGACCGAGGTTGCTGCACTCATCTCGCTTTACTGGCTTAGTGAGCCAACATTTGTCCACAGACAGTTTTCCTGGGTCATGTGGCCTGCATGACTAAGCCACTTCTGGCGAAACCTGAGCAGCACACGGAAATGCTGTTTACCTTCGTGCCGGAGCGGTACCTATTTATCTACTTGCACTTCGACGTGCTTTCGAACGGCTAGGTTGGCAGGAGCTGGGACCGAGCAACGGGAGCTCATCACGTCATGGGGATTCGAACCGCCAACCTTCCATTCGGCAAGCCCAAGGCTCAGTGGTTTAGACCATAGCGCCACCCGTGTCCCATATAATATATATAACATAAAATCATAGAATCACATGTTGGATCTCTGCCTCTTTCTTAACCATGTTACCTTTCATCATGCATTTTATACTAGAATTTTCACCTCTTTTCTTTTAAGAATTTATATATTTTAGTACACCAGACAAAGGGAAAGTTTTCAAGTGTTAACATCTGGTCTGTGTGTTTGGGGTGGAATACTACTCTAATCTAAACTATATTTGGCTGACGCTAATTGATTTCAATTTTTTTGGAAAATTGATTTCAGTTGCTTTATTGGCCTTTATTGCAAGCCCTCTGCTTAAAGAAAACATTTTGTTTTCCTATGGATATTTCCAGTTGACTGGACTGGTGCTGAGTTTGTTGCCACAGACAGGAGATGAACAGTTAAACAAGTAGAGAATATTCTGTTCCTTGGTTTTAAAACTCCTACATAGTTCAAACACCTGATGAGAAAAGCTCTCTCTAAGTACTCTAAGATTCCAACTTCACGAAGTCTTTTGACAAGGTTTCAAGAACTCCCACTACAGTCATCACACAGCAGAAGACAGGTCTTGATTTTCCTTCTATTTTGGACACATAGCTGGAGAGACATGTGTGGGCTTAAATCTCTAACCACTGATTTTCTCCAAGGGATTGACTTTTGAAAATGCTTCTTTAATAAGCAGCCTGCTTTTTTCTTGCTTGTGTGTGATGAAAAGCCAGACACAAAGCTCTAAATCATTAAAGAGGATCTTTACCCTTCAAGTAAAACTATATATATATTGCCTGGACTCCTATTACATAAGAGCCTTGCTGGATCGGATCAAAGGCACATCTAGTCTACCACTCTTTTCTCACAGTGACCAACCCAGTACTTCTGGGGAGTCCTCAAGCAGGACACATGTGCAACAGCAGTCTCCCCATTTGTGCTTACTGGTACAGTGGTACCCCGGGTTAAGTACTTAATTTGTTCCGGAGGTCCGATCTTAACCTGAAACTGTTCTTAACCTGAAGCACCACTTTAGCTAATGGGGCCTCCCGCTGCCACCGTGCCGCCAGAGCACGATTTCTGTTCTCATCCTTAAGCAAAGTTTTTAACCTGAAGCACTATTTCTGGGTTAGCGGAGTCTGTAACCGGAAGCTTATGTAACCTGAAGCGTATGTAACCTGAGGTACCACTGTATTCAAAGGCATACCGCCTCAAATACTGGAAGTAGCACACAACCATCATAGCTTTTGTTAACTATATCCTCCATGAATTTTTCTAATCCCATTTTAAAGCCGTCCAAGTGCTGGCCATCACTACATCTTGTGGTAGCCTATTTCATAGTTTAACTATGTGCTGTGTGAAACTGCACTTCCTTTTGTCTGTTTTGAATCTTTCAATTTCATTGGATGATGCCAGGTTCTAGAACTCTCTTTGGTTAGGCATTAAATAAGTGGGGTACAGCTTCTGTCCTGGGCCCAGTGTTTTTCAACATCTTTATAAATTACTTGTATGAAGAAATAGAGGGGATTTTCATCAAACCTGTAGATGTTACTAAATTGGGAGAGGTAGTTAATACCTCAGAAGATTACCTTTACAGATTGGAGAACTGGGCCAAAACTAGCAAAATGAATTTCAATATGGACAAATGTAAGGTTCTATATTTGGGAATAATCAGATGCACAAATATAAGATGGGGCATTGTAGTGACCTGACTGGGAACTGCCCCACATAGAGAAAAAAGACTTGAATTGTAAATTCATTTGTTGCGATTAATTTGCCATGAACATTCTTTTTGCCTTCTGTTAGAACAAATAATTGCTGTACAGCCTAATGGGAACATCTTTTCTCTTTACCATTACTGTTGTTGAGTATGCCTTCTGTGAAATGATGACTAGAGGGAAATGCTTATTCTTGCTGCCCTCCTGAACTGCTGAGACATAGTTAACACTCCTGTTTTGCCATTTTTTGAATGATTACATATTTCACCTTTTCTGTTTCAATAAATACTATTCCCTATCTTAGATATGTAGCAGTCTAACAAGAAAAAACTAATTGCTTTCTCCCACCCAAGAGGAACAATGTAATGCAATATTCAAAAAGGCAGTTAAAACCGTGTCCAGTGGGAAAGCTGTTGCATAGAGGAAGACTCATATTCATTTTACAGTGGGCATAATCAGTTGCATTTTGAAGATTTGTAAATTTGTTGTCTTTTTCAGAGCTCTGTGGCTACATACCAACATGGTTGGTAGCCCTGTTGGCATGAAACTCTGATGCCCCAACCCCCTTCTTGGAGGGACTGAGCACTTGCAAAAGGGAATGTTACGGTGGACAGTGCATTTAGAAGGTGGGCCCCGGAGAGTAAACCACGCTGCTGTGGCTGTTGGACACAAAGTCTACTCTTTTGGCGGTTACTGTTCTGGGGAAGACTATGAGACACTGCGACAGATCGACGTTCATGTATTCAATGCAGGTAAAATGAGTGTGGCTGAACAAGTAGCACTTTCATACGATTGAATGTTGTGATTTTGAGATCTTTAAATCAAAGGTCCACGTGCTGTTGCAAACAAACCCAGCTGCCGTACTTATTCGGTAGTGGTCAGTTAGCTGTTAAACATAGATGAGGTCACTGAGAATTTAAAAGTATCAAAAGCGGGAATTGTCTTTAAGGAGCATGGGAATCAGCCATTTCACACAACATGAACATTATATTTATTGTTGTTTATCATTTATATATCAACATTAATTATAAAAAATATCAGAGCCATGAACAAGAGGTTAAAACTTAGAATTACAATACATTAAAGTATAAGACTGCAATAATAATATATAGCAGCAAACAAATCAATGCATATATTTTTATATTAAAAAAAATACATGTATACATCTTGCTGAAATTTCACCTCTTTGGGAGCTACTTGCTGTCTAGGAAAAGTATTGTGTATAAAGTGACCTTTAGTATATCATCAGAACAAGTTTGGGGAACAAATGTTGGAGCAAAGCTTCATTGTAGGAAGTGCTGAGGGAGGAAAAACTCCCTGATTTATGATTTCCCTTTCCAAGATCTTTTGATAACCTTTAGGTTGCCTTGGAGAAGGAATAATCCTTAAAAATGAGTCATTGGTTGGGAAATGATTTGCTGCTGTGAAAGAAATGGAACATTATTTACTTGTTTAAGCCAGAAGTTATACTGTATTAAAAATCAAACATATTTGCAAAAAATCAAAGGGGTTATAAAAACCGTCAATTGTGTGTCCTAGGAAAAAAGAGTTTCACACGTTTGCAGCCACAAAAGCAAAGGCGATTACTTTTTAAATTAGATTTATTTTTCTGATGGCTAACAGAACTTCATTTATTTTATTTTTTTCTTGCTAGATCAACATCCCTTTCCAAAAACAAGCTATCCAAGTATTCAGTGCTTTGTTTTCTTTATACAGTGAACACTGGAATAAGCGGTAGAGCTTCAATAACACTATAAATATGGCATCTTAAATTGTAAGGTCTTTCCCTATAACTACCATTCTGAACTGGAGTACATATCTGCTGAAACTACAAGATGGTCAAAGTTTCCCTTATTGATTATTTAGCAAGAAACTATAGATAGCTTTCATAACTGAAAACATTTTTGATCATATAATTGAAAACTGAAAACATTTTTGATCATATAATTCATGGAGCAACCATCACCATATTTTAGTTTTCAGTGCTGTGTGACATGAATACATCTTTCACTCTGTTATTAAATTGATATTTTTTTTACTTCTGTTACCATGTGAAAATAATACAGCAGTCTGACACTAGCCGGTTGATATATAATGTATGGTAAGCATCAAGTAGAAATGATCAAAATGCAACCTGTTCATAATTCAGGTTAAGAAAACAAGCTTGTGTTCTACTCTGTTGCAACAGGTTGGTTCACCCAGATGTCACATTTACAACTGACCAACCCCAAGCTCTTTGGGGAAGGTGCAAAAGCCTGCTAATGATCCACTTGATGATGCATGGACAAGCCTCATCAATTAGTGGCAAACTTGGGTGCTTAAACAGGAATGGCACAGTATGACGTAGATGCTGCTGAGCTATATAAATACCTGATTTTACTAACCTTAATTGGAAGGTGTGTTTTTTTTAAATACAGTTTTATTTGTTTAAACTGGAGAATCTCTTGGCAGCAGTAGTACACTATGGCATGGAGTTTTATGGAGCTAATTACAGATTTTCATTGTCATATGTGTAATATGCAGATTCCAGTGGAGAGTCAGAAGAGGGGAAGCAAACAGGAGTATGGTAGGGCAGAGTAAGTTTCAACAGGACAGAGTAGTAGATTCAGTTATGAGAGACCCAAGCTCAAATACTCAGCAATGAAGCACACTAGCCTTCGGCAATTGTCTTAGCCCAATGTTCCCAAGAACATTGTTGTGAAAATAGACAATAGAATTGTACATTAGTTGATTACTGCTGTTTTAAAATGATTAATAAGATTTGAATATTTTTACTTTTTCTAGTGTGCGCTGTCTTACATATTCTAATCTGTCATTTGGCTACCCATTTTCCTATTTTGAGTTTTTACACTGTGTGCTTTTAACAATGTTTAACCATTACCCTAAATGGGCCTTCAAAGCAATTTTCTCTGCTTTGTACTCGTGTGTGTTAATTCTTTTAGAACTCTTGAATATATGTCTTCTTTTAATGGAGCAACGGTTGAAAATACTATTTTCATTAGGTATGCTTTATCTGGCACCAGCATCTATATAGTGTAACACATTTGCAACAGGTTGTTCAAAGTGTTGTTGCTGACCTTTAAAGCCCTAAACGGCCTCAGTCCAGTATAGCTGAAGGAGCGTCTCCACCCCTATCATTCTGCCCGGACACTGAGGTCTAGCGCCGAGGACCTTCTGGCGGGTCCCTCATTGCAAGAAGCGAAGTTACAGGGAACCAGGCAGAGGGCCTTCTCGGTAATGGTGCCCGCTCTGTGGAATGTCCTCCCATCAGATGTCAAAGGAAAAAACAACTACCAGACTTTTAGAAGACATCTGAAGGCAGCCCTGTTTAGGGAAGCTTTTAATATCGAAGGACTATTGTATTTTAATATTTTGTTGGAAGCTGCCCAGAATGGCTTGGGAAATCCAGCCAGATGGGTGGGGTATAAATAATAAATTATTATTGTTATTATTATTACTAGGTGAACATCTTTCACATTCTCTTAGTGGTATAACCTTTTTAGCATCTTTTCATTGTTCTCTCTTTCTTTTTTATTTCCCCCGAGTAAAGTAATGTTTTGCAATCTGCGCGCACACAGAGACACACACACACGAGAGAGAGAGAGAGAGAGAGAGTACTGCATGACAGCATTGGATTTCCTCCAACAATTATGACTTGTTAATCCAAGCAATTTAATTGTTTGTCAGTTAGTATCTGTGCATAGCAGCCTGATGCATAAGAGCAAGCCAGTCAAGTAACACTGTGGGCTTTTTCCTTTTAGTCTCTCTGCGCTGGACCAAACTACCACCAGTGTGGACAAACAGCAGGGACCATGTGAGGGAAGTTCCATACATGAGATATGGACACTCTGCAGTGCTTATTGAGGACACCATCTACATTTGGGGAGGCCGCAATGACACTGAAGGAGCCTGCAATGTCCTATACGCCTTTGACGTCAGTAAGTGGTGTTCGCTGCTCCCCATATCCCTGGCTGTCACATGCTGCTGAAAGTGTATATTCTAAAAAGTTGCAGTTCGTCTCCAGGTTTAAACTGGGAACAGCAGGTTTGAAAGTACTTCATCTTGTTGATTATAACATTTATAGAAACGTGATTAATATTTTCAAAGAACGTGGGAATTGTTGGAGACCCACTGTACAGTCTTCAGTCTTCATGACTGGTGCTTCATGGAAATTATGCTCTCACTACTGTGGGCACCACACAATGCAGGGAGACTGCGTACAGTAGCAGGAAAAGGGTATGCTGCCTCAAGGGAAGGTGTTGGCATATTTTTATTTCATTTATTAACCACTTCCTATGAAGCATACAATAGAAGCCATATGCAAAACAACTGCATATATAAAACCAGCTAAAACAGTTGCATGTGTAAGTTGCAGATCAGTTCAGATACTGATCAGAACTCTTCACATAAAAGGTTTGTTGAAAGAGGAAGGTGTTCAACAGGAAAGAAGGAAACTAAGCAGAAGGAAATAATGAGAGAACCAGTATCTTACAAACTCTCCATGCAATGAGAGATGGGCTATCGGTTCTTGGGCTGTCTTTCCAGGTCTAGCTAATTCTCTTAACAAATTTTCTTTCTTGGTATCTTGGAGTTCCTTCTAGGGAGCAAAACTAGATATCCATAGAATTCTGTTGTACATAGGGGCATCACACAGCTGCTAAACTGATTTTTGTTTGAGGAGTGGTGGAAAAAGCTGCAAGGGACTGTTGTTGTCCAGAGTCCTAGGCAGCCTTGGATGCACTCGCTTGTGCAATTTCCTACCATCCCTGGAAAGCAAGTCTAATCCTTCCCCTCTCATGGGAAAAGGTGGAAACCCTCTTGCATGAGTCACTTCAGGCTAGACAAAGCCCTGAAGCTATTCTGCAAGGCATTGTCCTTTGCTGGCTTGCAAATGCTATCTGTATTAGATGTCACAGCCTGCTCCAGTCTCTAGTTTCATATGTAGCTCTTGGCCGAGGTCTCTAGGGGTAGCACATGACTGGATTTAGAAATCCAAGCATGGCACACATCCCACTAGGAGCAAGGCTCACTTTCCCTTTGTGCTAATAATCTCCACAGAGTTTACATTGACCTTGTGTTGGAATGGAATACTTATCCAGTTAATCTAGGTGGGTGGCTGTGGATGGAAGCCAGGTTGTGAGAGATTCTTGGGTGCTAGAGGATTATGAACAGGCCGCTCCATTCTGCTTCCTGGAATAAGCACTGAAGCTGACTGCCAACTGTGGTTAGGCAATCTCTTGCTTCTCCGAGGATTATCTGTGCTTCTTTTTATGGACTTCTGAGACAGGTGCTTGCTTTAACTTTACAGATAACCAGGCAGCCTTGCATTAAAAATACTTTTCAGATATTGAAAAATACTCTCCTACAGTTTAATTGCTTCCCAAAACATTGCAACCGTTTCTTACTTTGTAATACACAGTAGGATAATAGTGAAATCTCACAGAATGTGAGTGGTGGCTTTACACAGTTTTTCAGGAACTACAAGATAGCTTCTAGAGAGGCAGCTGCTGTTCCACTGTCCTGTGTGTAAAAGAAGTGTTTCCTTCCTTAAAAGGAGAGATATGTGTTTGTTTAGGATTTTTCCCCCAGGGCCATGCCCTTTTTCATTAATTCCTAAACATGACATTCTGTGTCTGCTGGTAATGGCTCATCTCTCTGTTTTTTTGTTTTTAACGTATTAGGCACGCACAAATGGTTCACACCAAAAGTTTCTGGAATGGTTCCGGGAGCAAGAGATGGACATTCGGCTTGCGTCTTGGGAAAGAGCATGTATATCTTTGGGGGATATGAACAACTGGTAAGTTATCCTATGATCTCTGCTATTTGTGTTCAGGTCTGCATGAGAAATGGTGCTTCCAAATCAAGTTATTCAAAGAGAATTCTGAATGGTCCCTCTGCTCCCACTTCACTTTTTCCCCTCTTTCTTTACTTTACCAACAATTATATTTAAAGACATTTGTGAATTAAGTTAAAAGATCACTGAAATGTTCTCTATTGTAACCCCATACTGTCACATCCTGATAATAATGCCAAACTTTCATTGTAGCTGATGAACTCCAAGCATGAGGCCATGTCCTGTGCATGTAGGATTTACTCCCAAGAGTATTAGACTGTAGCTTTAGTCTACAGGGCTAGATGTATTTAGAGCCAAAGTCTGCTTGCTGTTATGCATCTCTGTGCTCCTTGCCTCTTAGAAAGCAAGCTGCTGTACTGTTGATTGGTAAGTAAAAAGCAAAACTCAATTTAGTCTATTGACATTTCAGGCATAATTCCCTTTGTTGTCAAGCCACTACATTTGTATTTTCCTCCTCTTGCTTTTTATGACAGGTTGCAGTTCTGAATGCTGTCCTGGGTTATTTATATGAAGGGCAGTAAACAATTATCTTAGATCAAATTGTCAAACCTCTTAAAAGTTGGATTGCATCAGAAGGATGAATAGTTGCTTATTTATCAATAGATATTAATTTGTTCTGTGAACTGCCCTGAGACCTCTAGGTATAGGGCGGTGTATAAACTCAATTAATAATAATAATATGCACAGAAACGCGCATATGCGCATTGACGCGGGTGGCGCTGTGGGTAAAATCTCAGTGCCTAGGACTTGCTGATCGTAAAGTCAGCGGTTCGAATCCCTGCGACGGGGTGAGCTCCCGTCGTTCGGTCCCAGCTCCTGCCCACCTAGCAGTTCGAAAGCACCCTTAAGTGCAAGTAGATAAATAGGTACCGCTTTCTAGCGGGAAGGTAAACGGCATTTCCGTGTGCGGCACTGGTGCTGGCTCGCCAGTGCAGCTTCGTCACACTGGCCACGTGACCCGGAAGTGTCTTCGGACGGCACCGGCTCCCGGCCTCTCGAGCGAGATGAGCGCGCAACCCTAGAGTCGGTCACGACTGGCCCGTATGGGCAGGGGTACCTTTATGCACAGAAACAGTCCAAAGGGAGTCTAGTTCAAGTCCCTGACCTATCAGATGACTAAAAATTTCAAACTTTCTAAGAGATGTGTTGCATCAGAAGTATGAGCAGATGTTAATTTATGCTTGGAAACAGACTTAGACTTTCTAAGTGTTGTCTTTCTAGATGACTTTCTAGTGTTGTCTTCACCATCACTAGAGAGAGATTCCACAAGTTCTTAAGACAATCATAATTGTGCTTGTAAGATGTGCAGAATGTTTTCCCTTCCTGCATATTCTTGCAATTACTCTAAAATAGATAATAGACCACCTCTGTTTTCTGGTGATGACTGAGGTATTTGGAAGAGATGGTGTCCAAAAGCCATCCATTGATTTGTGGCTGAGCAGAGATTTAACCTGTTTGCAGTACACAAGCAGCTGAATCTAACTGGCATTTTCAGTGACTAGATCAGGCTTCCTCAACCTCGGCCCTCCAGATGTTTTTGGCCTACAACTCCCATGATCCCTAGCTAGCAGGAGCAGTGGTCAGGGATGATGGAAATTGTAGTCCCAAAACATCTGGAGGGCTGAGGTTGAGTAAGCCTGGACTATTTCTTATGGCAAATGAGTTTGTTTTCAGTGGATTTACAGCATTAATTAAAGTCTGTGTGGCAGGGTACTGAAACAAACGAAAATATAGTAATGGGATTTAAGGGACTCACCAGCAAATCCAAAGATTTTATCTCTCTCCATGGTATGTCCAAGTGTTACAAAACTTTGGCAAACCCAGCAATCCTAGTATCTTTTACAGGTTGTTGCTAATTACGCATTCCTCTCAGAACATTTAGCTTAAGGCTTGTCTGGTCTGACTTGGTGACTCTTTAACAACTCCAGCTGAGGTTAATGAGAGCTACTGATGTTTAGCACTTACTTAAAAGAAGAGCAAAGGGCAGCCTTTGCCATCTCACACCAGACATTCAGAACCAGTGTACTGTAAATCATGGTTTTAATCTCTCACATTACTTCTTTTTTTCTGTATATAAACTGGAGTGGCATATGTATATTCAATGTGTTGTTTGGATAGTGTGCACTGATGTGAGTCAGTCTGAACAGCTGCTTTGTTTTCTGAGCCACCTATTTCAGTTCCCTTAATATATTTCAGCTCCACAGGGAAATGCTGAAGAATTAAACTCTGTTTTTATCTCTAGAGAGCAAAATAACCAAGGGCCTTTAGAATGCCTGGCAGTGCTTGATCCAGCATCCCCACTAGTTTAACAATTTCTCTTTCTTTCAGGCTGATTGTTTTTCAAATGACATCCACAAATTGGATAGCAGCAACATGATTTGGAGTCTGATCTGTACAAAGGTCAGTATTAGTGTTAGTGTGTCTTTGGGTCCTGCATGTGACCCTGTTTGCCATTTAACTTTTGTCTGCTTTAGTTTGTAGTCAACAGAATTTTGAGCACCCAGAATCCCCTTTCACCTACATCCCCTTTCATATCTTTTACTCCTAAAGTAACTTCCATTTCCCTTTGACTTACTTAACAGGAGTCTCTTGTTTCAGGGCACACCAGCTCGATGGAGAGACTTTCACTCAGCCACAATAATTGGGACAAAGATGTATGTGTTTGGGGGAAGAGCAGACCGCTTTGGGCCATTCCACTCCAACAATGAGATCTACTGTAACCGAATCAAAGTATTTGACACAGACACAAACTCTTGGCTGGACTCGCCTCCCACTCCCCTCCTTCCTGAAGGCAGAAGGAGCCACTCAGCATGTAAGTCATCATTACACTCCATCGAGCGTGAGAAGTCTAATTAAGATTAAAGAGAAAGTTGTAGTTGGCCAATCAGGCACAAGTCTTGAAAAGATCAAGTAGTGGCCTTTGTTGTTTTTAGAAAGCAACAATGAACAGGGAATCAGCATCTAAATCAGTCTTGTGCATCTCCCATTGGGAGAGGTGCCCATTATCAATTTTGGACAAGATGGAAAAACAGAGGACAAGAATTTGGAGTCAGTTGCTTACCTCCCTCCTCCTTTCAATATGGGATGGTTCTTAATCTAATGTAAATGGACAACCTTAGGTCTGAATGTGGCATGCAATAACACACGAGTCCTGGTGGATCACACCAAAGACCCATCTTGTCCAGCATCCTGTTCTTATACTGACCACCCGGATTGCTTATGGGAAAATCATAAACAGAACTTGAGTGCAACAGCATTCTCCCCACTTGTGATTCCTAACAACTGGTGTTCATAGGGGAGTAGCACAAAAACTTTACAGTTGTAACTGATATGAAACTGAGTTTCGTTTTAGGTGTCCTGACATGTACTTTCTCTATTCCCTACAGTTGGCTACAATGGAGAGCTGTATATATTTGGTGGCTACAATGCACGTCTGAACAGACACTTTCACGATCTCTGGAAGTTTGATCCAGGTATTTTTAATTGACATTCCTTCTTATTATTGGTATTACAGGCACCTCCAAGAATCTCTGCTGTGATCAGGGCTACAGCTATGCATTAATCACATTTCCTCCATGCCCCAGATGCTCCCATATGTTTTGTAGGATGTATATGTTCAACAGATGCATGTAGCGTATGTTCCCAAACACACAGAGATTCCATCAGTAAGGAGTGGTGAGGTCTTGGACCCAGTTAACAATATTAGCTGAAGTGGTGGTTGCTATATTGATTTGGAGCTCAATGCACTAATGGCTACATTGTACTCATGAGGAAGTGAAAGCTAAACAGCCACACTCCATAAAGCTCCAAGCACATCTCCGGAGTGCCACATGGGACCCAGGTAATGCAACAAATACTGGTTCTTTAATCTGAGCCTGGAGTGAGTCTCCCTGACCCTGCAGCTTTTGGCTATGAACTGTTGCTGTCTCTGCCAACAGTAACAGCAATACCAGTACCTGTTCGGGATTGTGGAGGCCAGGGGTTGACTGTTCAGTACTGCACAGTAGACTTTTGGATCATTCCTTTGATGGATGAGTATATCCATTAGGAGCTTCAAACCCTCCACCCTTTTATTTGCACCTCTCCGTTGGTAATGTGGCTGTGTGGTACTGATATGGCTCACTGCTAATGAGTTCTCAAATAAGAGACTCAGAAGAGTGTAGCTTCTTCAAGAAGATGTTTTATGGCCAGCTGCTTTTCTCTAGCGGGCTGATGCTCCCTGGCCAAGCTTCTCAGGAACTGGACACACACATGTACATGTGGACACATCGCCATGACCACCACCACCTTCCTGTGCATGGTCATGTTTGCTCTGCCACCCCTCAGTGTGAAAGGGCAGGATATAGCAGAGGCCTCCATAATGGTGCAGAAACCTCTTGGGCACCTTTTTCTTCAGCACTAGAAAGAATGGCAAACCTTCAGTGAGATTTTACAGACTAAAGTACTGGATAGTCCTAGCAGATCTAGCTTCAAATCCCTGCTTAGCCAGAGACTCGCTAAGCTCTGCTTTAGATCAAAAGATTGCTTTTCAACCTCAGAGGGCCAAGTTTAAAAATGAATGAGAAAAGAATTTTAAATTACCCTTGTATTCTGCACATATATCCAAAGAGCCCACAAATTCTCTTTTCTGAAAAGCAGCTGAGACCACTTCAGATTGTTCCCGCTAGCTGTTTCAGCCCCTGTCTGCCACTTTCACTTTGACTTACCCCATGCCGCAACTGACCTGTAAGCTCCAAGCTAAGGCTGCGGCCGCTACCCCTGCTCAGCTTGGATGGAATGATTGAAAGTTATTGCTGTGGGCTCAGACAGTAAGTAAGCAGCATGCCCAAGGAAACACAGGGTCTGTAGAAGTAGGGGGGAAATCAGCAGGTGGGGAGGGGACTAAGAGGAGGAAAAACACCCACCAACTCAGTGAGGACTGAGCATGAAAAACTAGGGGCTGTAGGATGGGAGTACCCTGGAAGAAGGCATGGCTGGCTGGAACACATCTATTGTCTGATCACTGCAGCTTGTGGAAGTGAATTCCTTACATTAATTATATGTAGGTATGTCATTGGTTTAAAATATTTATTTACTGTGTCTCGTTACGCTAATAACAAGGCAGCATACAATTAAATAATTCAACATACAATAAAAATGATCCAGAAAAAATAACATGGCAATTACAGTACCTAGGAATTGTTCAGCTGATGGCAGAGGCTGCAGAAAGCTTGAGCAAATGGATGTGTTTTAACAGCTGGTGGAAGTTAATGTATACTACATGAATAGGGAGCTCATTCTACAGAGCAGGGGCCCTCCTCAAAGCTGACATGAAATGAATATGGCCGCCTCTGAATATTTTCATGAATGGGCAGGCCTGTGTAGGAGAAGGCATTCTTTCAGAAAACCTGATCCAAAATTGTTTAGGCAAAGCTATCCTAGTCCAGGAACAGTCAAGGATAACAAAAGGCACTCCTAGCCACTGAGGTCATTTTTGCCTCCAGTGACAAAGATGGATCAAGGAGAACTCTCAGAATATGTACCTGTTCCCTCAGAAGGAATGCAACCCCATCCAAAAAGGTGCTCTAGTTCCTGGGAATCACTTGTGCGCAGGAGTATTAGTATTTAGCTTCAGCTTATTGTCTCTCAACCTGCCCACTCATGCATCCAGACACCAGCCTGGGGATTTGCAAGGCCCCACCTTAAATGATGTGAAGTGATGCTTATGTGTGTCCTCACTTTACTGCCACACAATTCCAGTTATCTCACGACACCTTAGTATGATGCTCAAGGAGGAGGTTTGTCAGTGTATGCTCCAGAGAGTAACTATGTCCTGCCTTTATTATATTCATACAACTAACTTGCCAATCTCCACTCTATAAAGGAGAGAGGGTAGCAGGCATCTCTGTGGGGATGTCTCAGTGGTTATGGCTTCTGTACTTCATGCAGTTACCAATAGATGGCAGTGCACCCACATGTATTCTTCAAAAAGAAAGTTAATGCATAGTTCAATCTGCAGAATGTTTTCAGAAGATGCTGTGTGGTTTCTTAATTCTGAGTTCTACGGTTGTCACCTTCTTCTCATTTGCCCTCTAAAGCAATTGCTTTTTCAAGGGGCCTTATGCAATAAATATCCGGGGGTTTTTTAAGTGAAGTGCAAACCGGAACAGCTGAATGCTTTGAACTATAATATCCTTAGTCTTCCAAGAGAATTTGGAAGAGTTCCCTTTATTTGAGGAGTTGTGGTGTAATGTAGCATTTTCTTGCTTCACACAGTCCTGTGTGACTTGAAGGTGTGAAATCTGTATCCTCCTCGTTAACTGCTGGAAATGTTCAGCTTGTACAATGAAACATACAGCTCTGCATACATTTCATGTTTGGGATTATTGGTGAAAAGGAATGTATAGCTGTCCCAGGGTTTTTCTGTTTAACCAAAAGATCCCTGCTTCACTGGGAATAAAATATCAAGAGTGCAAACAAACATTTTTCATGAAGAAAAGACTGCGATATTTGAAACCTGAACATCTTTTTCACTTGCAAGCAAAAAACCTCAAGTGTTTCTGCTGAAAAGCAGAAGGTTTGTTTCTATGTGTTAAATTTGTAAACTTCTTCGAACTAGAGCTTGTTCATGTGGCTTGTCTTTACCAGGATTGCTTGAAATATTCAGCTTTCATGGTGTATGTGTTTTCTCCAGTTTCTTTTACCTGGAAGAAAATTGATCCCAAAGGGAAAGGGCCATGTCCTCGCCGCAGGCAGTGCTGTTGTAGAGTAGGGGACAAGATCATCCTCTTTGGAGGCACAAGGTGAGTGGTATATCAGATTGGCTTTCTTGGTGTCTTGACTTTGGATTTGAAAATTCACTGTTCAGTTCTTAAGCAATGACAAAGAACCAAAAGCAAGCCTTACCACAAACACACACCATTGCTCATTCCACAGGCTCTGTTCAGTCTATTTCTAGTGTACGAGATTGCTTCTGAGCCCTCAAGTCTCTCCTGTAGGCCAATTTCTTAAGCCAACTTACATCGTCCCTGACCATTGGTCATAAAGACTGGGAGTTGTAGTCCAAAATCCAATGCTGTAAGATTGGAGATAAGAGAAATGCTCCCTGCTATTTAAAAAAAAAAACAATTTTTAAAATCTTTGGTAATAGTGCTAAGCACCACAGTGCCAAAATTGGAGATAAGCTTATTTCCAGTTTTAGCGCTTTGGTGCTTAGCACTAACACTGAATATGAGAGATCACTTGTCTCCAGTCTTAACTGTTTTGATCAGAGATAGCAGATCTATGTGCCCGATGTCATATGTCAGGTGACTGACAAGGGGGTGTGGTTTGCCCAGAATGGCTTTGCAGGCCAAAATCAGAGGCCTAGTAGGCCTGAGTTTCCTTCTGCTATTCCAAAGCTGCCTACTGCCATTTTGTGATTTTTATATATATGTATTTTTGCTTCTCAGTTCCTCCTTTCCCAGTTGGAGAGTACAGTAGTTATGAACTCTTGTAGAATTTTCACCCAATTTGTAGGTTGCATGATGTGGTATAAAATTTTATATTGTATCTAGCATTGTGAACCATTGAGTTCAGTGCAGAGAGTAATGGACTTGGTAAATAAAAGTTCAAATTACACCTTAGCAGTCTGAGTAGTCAGCCTTAGCAGTCTAAGTAATCTCATACAAGTCACGCTGTCTTATATTTGGTTCCCCATCTGCAACACAGAATTATTTAATGCCCTACTTTGTAACAAAAATTCATGAGACAAGGAAGGTTTTTAAAAAACTGTACATTAAACATACTGTAAAATATGAAAATTATGCTGTTATTGTTTGAGACTCAGTTTTCCTCCTTTTTCCATGGATCATGTTCAGTTTCACAAAAGCAAGGGGGGGGGGAATCATAATGTCATAAAGAACCAAAAAGGATATCTCCTCCCATTTCCTGGAGTTCCATGTTAGTCCTTTCTTCAGAAAAATGCAGCAACATTTAGCAAGAATAGTGACTGTTAGCAGACTTTGCAGCTTGGGTGAATTAGATTGCAATAATGAATTTTCAGTTTCTGGAGTTCAAAGGCTTTATGCATGCAAGAGCTCTTTACAGGCTGAATAGTGATGAGAGAGAAAAACCACAGACATATTGTCTGGAGAGAACAGCAAACAAAATGGCTTAAGCTTTGTGGCAGAGTTAACTTAGACATAGAAGCTTGCAAACAAGTGCTGGCTAGATTGCTTGACAAAACAGTGGCTTTGTGTGGTTTAAAGTAACACATGCATTAACTACAGATTCAAGAGAACAAAATGTATTTGCTTTCCCCTGACAGTGACAACCAGTTCCTTAAAATGTCATTTTTATTGTTGTAATCTCTTAATTAACTGCTCCTGTGAGTCTATTGGTGCTTTGTGATGATGCCAAAAGGTTTTGTGTGCCCCTTCCCTATTTTTCCCATTCAACTTTTACCGTATTTTTCGCTCTATAACACACACCCAACCATAACACGCACGTAGTTTTTAGAGGAGGAAAACAATAAAAAAAAATATTCTAAACAAAACAGTGGCTGTATGATTTTTGTGGTTCATGCTGTGGCCACAGACATGTGATCTGACAGTGAGTTTGGGGTAGCCCAATGCAAAAATCCTGAGAATCCATGTGGATCCATGTTTGTAACCATGTTTTTGCACCACTGCAGCCCCAGGCAACAGTGGGTGCATGATTTTTTGGGTGCAAACTGTATCCATGGACATGCTATATGATCTGATGGTGAATTTGGGGTGACCCAGTGCAAAAATCCTGAGGATCCATATGGACCTGTGCTTTGTAACCACATTTTAAGTAGGGAGGGAAGGAAAAGCACTCAAGGGACAAGGAGCACGCGTGGGGTGTGTGGAGAAAGATGCTGCTAATAATGCAGAATAGGGGTATAAGGGGAGAAGGCTCCTCTCCTCTCCCGCTTTGCTCCTTTAAAGCAAGCAGGCTCTGCTTCTCTCCCTCCTCCCCGGCTCATCCCCCCCCCCCCCCCCCGCTTAGCGAGCTGAAAAACTTTGCTGCTACTTAGCGAGCTGAGTGGGGAGGAGGGACAGAGAGCCTGCTTGCTTTAAAGGAGCCAACCGGACAGGTTGCTCCCGTTTTGCTCCTTTAAAGAAGCAGGCTCTCTGTCCCTCTCTCCTCCCCACTCAGCGGCTCTTCTCCCGCTTTGCTGTTTCAAAGCGAGCCACGGAGGAGGGAAGCATTCGCTCCGTAACACGCACAGACATTTCCCCTTAATTTTTAGGAGGAAAAAAATATGTGTTATGGAGCGAAAATTACGGTACTTCCTTGCCCTAATGCCTATCAATTGAACCTAATCAGAGAGATCTCAGTGGGTTATGCTGCAGATGTCTGCTGATTTTTGGGGGGAGGGGGTGTTGATCCCACTTTGGGTTTCATGCAGGGTAATTTTGGACTCTGGACTTAAGGGCCATGAAGTGGGGGCCCTAATAAGCTGGAATGGTGTAGTACACTTCAAAATGTCGTAACCCCCCCCCCCCCCGTGTGTTTGGGAGCCCACCTGCCAGTTTGGTCTGGTGCCCTGGACTTTTGTTCAATGGTTGTTCCCTGATGGAATCATTGTACAGGGGAGGAAAGACAGGGAGGAAAATCTCATGCATCGTAGCAGCAGTTTCCTTGTACAGCACCACTCATTGCTCTTCACTTCACCAAAATCAGCCAGTTGCTGACATTCACACAACTGCCTGATAATGTGTTCATTTCTCTACAGGAAAATTACATTTTTCTCAGTAACAAAATACTACTGCTTGGAAAGAAAAGGTGTGGGCAGTGCTTTGCAGATGAGGAAACAAATGTACATTTGGGGCACCATAAACAACCCAGAAAGACATGTAAAACCAGGAAGCAACTTGGGACTTGTCTGTGACAGTGAAAGCTAAATGAGTGATAGAATTAACTCTGTCTTCAAAGCTGAATTTAGCTAAAGGGTCTACTAACTAGGAAAGGTGCTGGAGTTGGGAGTTGAGTTGTCAAACATTGGCAGTGACCTCAGCAAGATACAAGTTGGCTAGAAGTGATCTAGATACTTTCCAGCTGCTATGAGCCAGGAAGTACACGAGTGCAGCAGAACTTTTGGCATCTGAGCTTTTTCTTGATGGTAACCATATGTTAAGTATATAAATCTATAAATATAGACAAAGTAACTGTTTATTAGAAATTAATTTATTTTCTCACCTGTTTTACTTGCAAAGTTTCAAAGTAAGTTTTAAGCACAACCTACTAAGCTCTTTCCACTGTGACTCCTTCTATGCTAATAAACTTGCAATGTTTAAAGACAGGCAAGATGAGATTAGGGTGCTCCTAAAACTAAAATGAGTGTTCTCAGGAAACCCCTAAACAAATTTAACCACCAACAGACATAACTTCTGGACAAAATACTGTCTCACCTATTGGTCTGTCTTAAAGAAAAAGAAGAGCAGAGCAAGAGGCTCAGGCAAGTGTTTGATGAATGGTTTGGGAGTATCTGAAGCTGCAATACTTCTACCACTATAGAAGTGTTGATATGATCAGATTTTTGCATAAGAAGACTCTGCCAGCTTCCTGTGTAAGAGGCTGTAAATACTCCTTTGTAGTGAGTGTCAATAATAACATAACCTATTTTTTTCATAAGCATCTCATTAATGTTGTTATGACAGGGCTCAGTAGCCTGACTGGAATCGTAAGGGTAAAAGCTTCAGAGGCCAGGAATATCCACTTTGTTAGGCATCACCAGGTTGAAGACGTACATCAAAGTTGAGAATATCAGAAACTTGAGACCAACAATGACAAACCAATTTTCCATATCATTGCCTTGGGCTGGTGGTTTCCTTCCCGTATAGCAAACTATACTTTCCCTTCTTGAAGGCAGAGTATCTCAGATGATGGACTGAGCTATTGATTTGATCCAGTAAGACTTATCTGATATGTTATTTAGACAGCCCCATTAACTCATGAGATTGGGAAGAACCAGAAGGTCATAAAGTCAAACACCTCCCCCTGAAGCACAATCTTCCAGCTATTGCACCATATCTATCTTTCTCGCTTGCTCTCCCTCTGTCACACAGAGATGCACACTTCCGATCAAAGTGTCATCGGTGTCACAAACCATCCAGTCAAGTTGTGTCAGTCTCTGATAACATCCATAAATTGTCTTGCCCTGCAGCAGAGGTGGATAACTTGTGGAATGTCAGATGTTGTTGGGACTCCCAGCTCCCACCTGCCAGAGCCAGCATGGCCAATAGTGAGAGTTAATGGGAGTTGTAGTTCAGCAACATTGAGAGGGCCATATGTTAGCCATGCCTGACACAGTCAGTCACTCACTGAGAGTGAACTCTAGTGTAGCATAATATTAATCAGATGTCTGGAGTAGCCCCTCCATGTGGGGCTGCCTTTAATGATTTCGAAACTTCATCTAGTACGAAACGCAGCCAGCTGGATGTTGAGGCTAGGCAATCGAATCCTGTACTGATGCAGTGATTGCCAATACCGTTTCAAGCCCAATTTAAAGTCCGAGGGCTGCATCCCCTCATAGGCAACATTTGGTGGGCATATGCCAGTAGTGGGCATGGATGGCCAAAGGCAAAATTGGATGTGGCAATGAATGTGACACTTAGCTTTGCACAGTAGGCTACACTCCAGCCCCACAAAAGTTAATTTCTGCACCCACATACACCTCTCCCCATCCAGGCAAGCAAGTGGTATTTTCAGAACTGAAGCACACATTCCAGCAAGGCACAAAGTACTCAAGGAGGAAGCTAAGCAGGGCTGGGGAGGAGGCATGGCCCGAGAAAGTCCCAAGGATCAGACACTGAGGTCTGGTGGGGCTGTATCTCACCTCTGGGTTTCAGATTCCTCAGTCTAGTTCCTCGTAAATGGTGTGGAATGAATTTACTTGCAGGACTACCTTCACATATCTCAGCCTACACACTGATCATCATCCGAAGCCCTGCTCCACACACCTATTTCCATTATGGATACTAGAACACAGGGCCACACAGTGAAGCTGAATGTTGGAAAACTCAGGACAGACAAAGTACTTCTTCACACAGCACATAATTGAACTCTGGAATTTGCTTCCAGTAGATAGTGATGAACACCAGCTTAGATGGCTTTTAAAAAAGATTTAAACGGAGTCTTGGAAAATAGGGCTATCAATGCGACTAACCATGATAATTAAGTTCTGCCTGCATGGTTGGAGAGAGCATGCTTTTATACATTGGTTGCTGGCAAACAGAAGTGGGGCGTGTGCTGTTGCACTCAGGTCCTGCTTGCAGGCTTCCCATAGTTATCGTGTTGACCACTGTGAGTACAAGATGCCTAAACAGGCCTTTGGCTTGACCCAGTATTCTGAGTTTGGGAGACTCAGGGAAGCTTGGTTTTAAGTTGCTTCGGGTTGCCCTGGGCAAAATAAAGTATCTAACAAATAAAAGAAGGAAGGAAAGAGAACCTTTTTTTGGCAGTGGTCTCACTTGTGGAATGCTTGCCAGTGGTGCTACATCATGCCCCCCCTTCATACCTTGAATATTTATTGGATTTTAAAATTAGTTAAAGTTATCATTACTTATTTACCAGGGTGGGTATGTTTTTAGTGTTATTGCTGGTCCTTGTATTACAGTTTTATTATTCTTGAATCTTACTGCTAATTATATTGTATATTGATTGTTTCAACCTACCTTGGGAGGGTTTCTAACCCTACAAGACTGCCTGTAAATATGTTTAATAATGATAATTATTTAGGTCAATTGATCTAAAAATGTTTTACATGTCTTCACATGCTTCTTCCTTACCCCCTCCTGTGAGCTAGGGGAACTAAGGATAGTACAGAAGTCACTTTTGATATAGGAAAGATGTGGGAAACTTCCAGCATTTATTTTACACTACTGAACAAAATAATGATAGCGCTGCTTTTTATTATAAATATAGGTCTACAGAAAAGAGAAGGATATGTGTATCCTGCATATACATATTTTATATTAAGTATAATACCTTTAGATATAAATAGAGAATGGTCCAATTATTTTAAACAATGAGTGTGATTGTCTATCATAATAGTATGTACCATTTCAAAACGTTAGAAAAGTCACTTTTCCTCAAAATTATGTTGCTAGATTTTTATCACATTAAGTGAAAAGGTAACATGTTACCATGAGCATATTAAAGCAATGAAATAACAGTTCCAATAGCTTCTTCAGTGTGGTTTTCCCACCTCCATTCTTCACTGTTGGAGTGTCACAATAAAAGTGCATTTGAAGTGCCTATTTTGTGTCCGAATTTGGGGGGACGGGGGATGGACAACTTTTATTGCGCGTTACAGTTTCCCACATCTTTTGCTGGTTTGATAAGACACTGTTTATAGTGTCGGGAGAGGATAAGAAGGCCAGAAAGGGGGGTTGGGGTGGAGAGGGAGCTTGGTTCACTTCCTCTGAGTAGCTATCAGGTATGCTCTGGAGCTGGCTGGCTTGATAAGACGTTTTTCCAGGAAGTTGTTGTAAATGAAGAGGTTCCTGCATCTTGTATTGTCCTGAAGGTGACAGGTCACCAGGAAGTGGGGGTGGGGGGAGGGAAGAGATAAAATTTCAGCACAGGGCAAGGATTAGAGGGAACGTAAGTGGAAAAATAACAGCCAGCAAATCTCTGGATCCATTGGAAAAATGGAACAGGAGGCATCAAATAGGGAGAGCTAAATCTTATCTGTCTGTTATTCAGACCCACAGGAGCCCTTGCCTCCCTGCTTTTTGCATAGCCTGTATTTCACATTTAGTTTGCAGTCTTCCGCTGAAGATAGACATAAGCTTTTAAAAGAGGTGAGAGTGATAAGTTTGCCACACTGTACCCACACATTTCTTCTGTTCTGCTGTTCTTTCTGGTCAGAAGTGTTTTGCATAAGCAGCACAAAAGCCACTTACTGGAGATAATAGTGGGATAAATGTACACAGCTGGAAATTGTTCTGCTCTCATCTCATCTTCAGTTCTGTGGTGAGAAATTACTTTTCCATTTTCAGATGTTTCTGTGGTGTTTTCTGTTGGTATACCATATAGTGAGGAGATCTCAACAGTTTATCTGCAGACCACAAATCAGTGTCCTCAGATCTGCTGCAGGTTCTGTTAAATAAATATCTATCCCGTTTCCTGAGGGGTAGTTATTTTAGTCTGTTCAGCAAAAACAACAGAGAGTCTTGTGGCATCTTAAAGGCTAGCAAATTTATTAGGGCATAAGCTTTTGTGGACCAGAGTCCACTTTGTCTGGTGTATGGAATGCTGTCTTGAGTTGGCAGAGATATATAGTCATACACATGGGTGGAAAGAGAGAGAAATATGTTAGCAGTAAGATAAGAGGGAAATGGAAAGGCAGGAAACACAGATTGTAAAGCTTAAGTGTAAAAATAATTACAGTGACCAAACACAAACATGTTAGCAGATGTGTACTTTGATTCAGACATATATACAAACTTCATAGCTGGATGTTGAATGTTTAGCTAATCAACTCTTAAAATAGATCCTATCCTGGAGGAGCTGGCCCTCTCAGCTCCTCTTGCCCAAAGAAGACAGTGCACAGCTTCACACTAACAAGATAGAATAAGGTCAGGGTAATTTTGATAAAATTAACCAAACATGAGCTAACAACATAAGCAAAAAAAGTTTGTTTGTTTGTTTTTTAAAAAGATGCAGGTCTAATTTACTAGAGCCTCTTGGGTTTGCCAGTCAGAAAGTTGGCGGTTCAAAACCCTGCAATGGAGTGAGCTCCCGTTGCTCTGTCCCAGCTTCACCCAACCTAGCAGTTTGAAAGCATGCCAGTGCAAGTAGATAAATCGGTACCGCATCATAAGCATTTACTTCCTAAAGAGTGAGATTACTATGTGCGATATCTTGGGACTGAAGTTCCCCATTTCATTTGTTCTGTACCATATGTAATACTAAACAGCGCTTGGTAGGACTTCAGCAAAAGGCACTTGTATTGCACATGTACAGCATAGTGTTGATGGATGGAGGTTGCTAGAAGAACTGTATTACTGCTTATTTGATCCTTCCCGAAGGAATTCTGAATGTGATTGGAGGCTCTTAAGCTCTCCGTTTCCAAATTTCTAGAGGCCTAGGAGTGTTGCATGTACTTTTTTTGTGTAGGATATGCAGTGGTGGCTGACTAATTTGATTTGAATTCAAATTAATTTATTGGCCTTGCCTTTACTGTCTAAGGAGTTCTGTGAGAGATGTTATTGTCTCTTCTTGCTGATACTCCTCCTGCCTAAGTTCAGCTGAGTAAAGTGTATAGAAAGTTGTTAAGGGAGCACAAACCGATGCTCAGATCATCTAGTGTGAAACAGTCAAGCTGACCCACCAGCTTGACTGACCCCAGAGCCTGGCTGATAACAGAGTAGTAGGTGCCCCAGGTTATCCCTTCATGGGAGCCATTCACCCCCATGTCTGGCCTTATTCTTCTATAATCATTTTGGCCTTGAACTCTGACGTCTTTTAGCCCTTAAGACTTGTCTGTAATGCAGTAGACACTGCTTTTTTCTCCCTCACAAAGATAAGGAGTGCATTAGGGTTTCCTGACGTGGATGTGAACTAAGGTTAGATTATCCTGGCTGGGAAACTGCAGAGCTGTGGTGCTTGAAAGAGCTTTATCATGAGCTCAGATAGACAGTACTGCTCTACAACAGGTGCTGTCCCTGCTAAGGTTGAAGCTATTGGAAGAATATATTTGCCCTTATAATAATAATAATAATAATAATAATAATAATAATAATAATAATAATAATAAATTTTATTTATATCCCGCCCTCCCCAGCCGAAGCCGGGCTCAGGGCGGCTAACAACACTAAAACAGTACAACATTATAAAACATTATAAAAATGAATTAAAATCAAAATTAATGGCAACCATAAACTAAAGTCTTGTAAAGATTGCCAAAGGAGGGAGTCAGGCTGCGCCCTGACCAAAGGCCAGGTGGAACAGCTCTGTCTTGCAGGCCCTGCGGAAAGATGTCAAGTCCTGCAGGGCCCTTGTCTCTTGTGACAGAGCGTTCCACCAGGTTGGAGCCGCAGCCGAAAAAGCCCTGGCTCTAGTTGAGGCCAGCCTAACCTCTCTGTGGCTTGGGACCTTCAAGGTGTTTTTATTTGAAGACCGTAAGTTCCTCTGTGGGGCATACCAGGAGAGGCGGTCCCGTAGGTACGAGGGCCCTAGGCCGTATAGGGCTTTGAAGGTTAAAA
Source organism: Podarcis gaigeae (assembly GCF_964106915.1). Lineage (NCBI taxonomy): Eukaryota > Metazoa > Chordata > Lepidosauria > Squamata > Lacertidae > Podarcis > Podarcis gaigeae. The sequence goes on along the minus strand of NC_139680.1, from coordinate 104,166,001 downwards.
CCAGCACCTTAAACCTGATCCTGTACTCCACTGGGAGCCAGTGCAGCTTATATAGCACCGGATGAATGTGATCTCTAAGCGAAGACCCCGTAAGGAGTCTCGCTGCGGCATTCTGCACCCGCTGGAGTTTCTGGGTCAGTCTCAAGGGCAGCCCCACGTAGAGCGAGTTACAATAATCCAGTCTGGAGGTGACCGTCGCGTGGATCACAGTGGCTAGGTCAGGGCGAGAGAGGTAAGGAGCCAACTGCTTAGCTTGGCGGAGATGAAAAAATGCCGCCTTTGTTATAGCTGCAATCTGCGCCTCCATGGAGAGGGAGGTATCGAAGATTACACCCAAACTCTTAACGGACGGTGCTGGCACTAATTGCACCCCCGCAAGAGATGGGAGTTGCCCCCTCAGTCCCATGTCGTCCCGTCCCAGCCAGAGGACCTCTGTCTTTGAAGGATTTAACTTCAACCGGCTCCCACGAAACCATCCAGCCACAGCCTCCAAGCATCTGATCAGTGTGTCTGGGGCCGAGTCTGGGTGGCCGTCCATCAACAGATAGAGTTGGGTGTCATCAGCATACTGATGGCAGCCCAGCCCAAAACTCTGGACAAGCTGGCCGAGGGGGCGCATAAAGATGTTAAAAAGCATCGGGGAGAGTATTATGTGCACTTTTGTCAGGGCAAAAATTAATAATGCCAACTGTTCTTCCATTTTCTGGCAGAAAAGTGAGAATATCCCATTGACACATGTCTCTAATCTGAGACCTAAAATTGTTAGCTTGTGGATGAAATTGTAGCTTAATTAGATTTGATATTAAAGTATAACATGTTGTTAAGCATCTGTCTTAACCTTCCTGTGGTAATGGAGTGGCTGTGTGGACCCTAGGTGGTGTTTGAACATTTGTGCAAGCCTGAACCAACTTCATACTGCATGCTCAAGAATTATGTTGTCCTGTGGTGTTTCATCTCTCTCCAGTGTCTTTTCATTTATTTAATTTTGTTTTGCATGCTACCATGAACCTATTGGTATTGAAGTGAAGGGGGGTGGGAAACAGTCTAGTAGAACCGTAAAGATTTCCTTTGAGTTCACCCATCCTTGTTTGTTAATAACATTGTTGGGAAGGTACAATTCGAAGAAAAGAAGTGGTGTGCTGGAAGAGGCGGCTTAATCCTTCTACTTACCGCTTGTTTTCAACTGCAGCACCATACCATCCAGCCTCTTTTATCCCCGCCTAGCATCTCAGGTTCCAAAGCAGTCCCAGATGTCTTGTGGCAAGCCTGCTGGAGAAGATCTCAAAACGGTTTTGAATGAGTATTTTTATCTCTGTCATCACATTGCAGTTCTAAATCCAGAATAAGGTATTTGAACTCCCAGGTCATTCAGTCTTGCTATACTGCCACACAAAGACCTCCTTTGGGGTTAGCCAGCGTAAGGATGATGAAGGGCACTAGAAGAGGGCCCCATGTCCTCCTCATGCAGTTAAACAAAAGGCATGGAGCAACTCAGAGGAGGATTATTCTAGAAATACAATAAGGTTCAGACACTTCATAAAGCAATACCAGGACCAGGACAACGTGGAGCATCTTTACTGGTTCCAGACACTTCATTTCCCCCACCTGGATTTGGACCTGAAAGACTAGGACCAAGTGTGGGTACATGGAGGGCAAGTTATAGGGAAGCGCAGTTTGAGACATCGTGCAACATCATTACTGATGACAGAGCATGTCTGTTACGGCATTAGCATTATCTTCTCATTTCCTGGTTTTGTGTATCTTAAGCCAACATGAGACCCTTACTCTGGCATTGAACTGGTAGCTTTCTTGATCATATTTCTGTGACTTTGATTTGCATTCCTCAAATATATATATATATATATATATATTTGCTTTCGTAGATTTTCACGGGTACAGGAATGCAGGTTTTGGTGTCCTCGGGTGTCTTCCCGTGTAAAAGTTGGGGTGTCTAGGCGACGTTTCGACGAGGTCTCACTCGTCATCTTCAGGCTGGTGCTTTCGGCTTCTTGTTCCAGTAACAAGAAGCCGAAAGCACCAGCCTGAAGATGACGAGTGAGACCTCGTCGAAACGTCGCCTAGACACCCCAACTTTTACACGGGAAGACACCCGAGGACACCAAAACCTGCATATATATATATATATATATATATATATATATATATATATATATACACACACACACACACACACATACACACACACACACACACACACACACACACACACACACTCACACACACACTGCTCCTTCATTGTACTCTTCCTTGATTTAGCTAATAGTTTTTTGATGGACAGGTAACAGGACCTTGTTCTTTTAAGAATGATTCCTGTGGGTCCCAAGAACATAAAACATGAATCATCTGTCCTAGCTTTATTGAATTTACTTGAATATATCTATTAAAGGTAAAGGTAAAGGTACCCCTGCCCGTACGGGCCAGTCTTGACAGACTCTGGGGTTGTGCGCCCATCTCACTTAAGAGGCCAGGGGCCAGCGCTGTCTGGAGACACTTCCGGGTCACGTGGCCAGCATGACATCGCTGCTCTGGCGAGCCAGAGCCGCACACGGAAACGCCGTTTACCTTCCCGCTGGTAAGCGGTCCCTATTTATCTACTTGCACCTGGAGGTGCTTTCGAACTGCTAGGTTGGCAGGCGCTGGGACCGAGCAGCGGGAGCGCACCCCGCCGCAGGGATTCGAACCGCCGACCTTTCAATCGGCAAGTCCGAGGCGCTGAGGCTTTAACCCACAGCGCCACCTGCGTCTCGAATATATCTATTAAGCACTATATAAATAGGAACTAAAATATCTGCTGGTTGCTGAAGAAGCCAAGGTAGTAATGGATTGGACACCAGAGTGTTGTTTTATATTTAAAAGCTGTCAGGAAGAAAGGGAACTAAAGAGTAAAAATGAATAGCATGCTGTTTATCTTGTTAAAACCCACCAGTGACATACTCAAGGCTCTGTACTAGACCCAGTGTTGAATTGAATGATTCTATAGAAACAATAGGTCAAGGATAACCATATTTTCTGTTCTTATTCACTACTGGTGGAAAATAACCAGTGTTGCTCGGGAATTCTAAGGAACCAATTTATAAATTGATAATAGAATATAATGTGGTAGTTTCTAGGGCTGTGCACAGGTCCCTGATCTCCAGCTCTGCCCCCAATATCAACCAAACTGGCCAGAGGGTTCAGTCCTGTTGAGTCCTGTTTCACTAGTGTGTTCCTCATGGGGAACAAATTGGTGGCGCAGACCGCTTCAGCCAATAGGATTTCACCCTTGACATGGTCGCACCTGCACTGCTGCTGCACATGCTCAGCTGCCATGCCAGGCCTGCTTGCCCACTCCTCTGTGTCATTGCCGCTCAGTGTAGTTCATGCCCTAGCCATTCTTCCTGCCACTGACAGCAACACCATCACCTACCTCTCAGTGGCTGGCACTTATCCAGCTGCTATCGCTGCTGCTTCCACCAGCACTGCATTATGAGAAGCAGTTGTCTGAGCTGGACCCACCTCACTCACTGCCACCCCCTACAAACTGATTCCTGCATCAACCAATCTTCATGGGTGCAATAACCAATGGTGAACTACCAACTGACCACTGGTCTTGGCCCAACACATTGTTTGTAGCTGGTTCTTCTCTCCTCCCTCCACTCGTCCTGGGGTTAGGTCTTCTCTTCTGTCCTTGGGTCCTCAGTCTCACACCTGCCCCTGATGTTTGCTTCCTCAGCATGTTCTCTTTGAGTAGCATGCTGGCAAAAGGTCCCCCTGCAGCAGTTTGGAACAGGTTGATTCAGCATCTTAATTCAAAATGGTATTTGACAGTTTCCAAACATACTGTAGACCAAAATGTGCTCCTCAGTCTCGGAAACTTTCATGCCAAATTGGGTGACAGTATCTTCAGAAGTGTCCAAATCAGTGCAGTGTGGAATGGTTTGGTCCGCCATCTTGGTTCAAAGTGGTGTCTGATGGTATCTACCCAAATGTAGACAAAAACTGGTTCCTCCATCTTAGAAACTGTTTGGCAATGATCTCTTCAGAGGTGTCCAAATCCATAGAAAATGGACGGACAGATGAACCACTTTCCAAAATATATAGTAGACCTAGAGGTACAAAGTCTAGAAGTACATTTTACTACATGATGTTGATTGTACTAATGTTGCTTTTAATCATTCTGAGCACAAAGGAGATGTAGGCTAAAAATATTTTAAATATATAAAATAAAAAGGAATTGGAAGTAAGTGCTCCATTTCTAAAAATCCAAAGAGAGATGTGGCACTGAAGTGTGAAGACACTTGCTTCCTCTCACCCACATATGCACAAGTGGAAAATATTTATTTTCTTTGTGAATGAAAATGCAGAATGCTGCTTCTTTTCACCACAACTTGATTTGAATTTGATAAAATTGCTTCAGGAGACCAACCGCTGCTAGTTGGCCATCCTGGCTGTAGATAGTAAGACAACGGGCATCTGCAACCCATAGCAAAAAGGAAATATTGGCGCTAACATGATGAATGAAAAATTCAAAAGTAGATGAAATTTAATGCAGTTGCATAGTCAGTAAAATGTAGTACCAAGGAACTTTAGAATTACATCCTTTACAGGACTCTAATCTAGCAATTAAGGGTTAAACTACAGAGCCTAGGACTTGCTGATCAGAAGGTCGGCGGTTCAAATCCCCGCAATGGGGTGAGCACCCGTTTCTCGGTCCCTGCTCCTGCCAACCTAGCAGTTTGAAAGCATGTCAAGGTGCAAGTAGATAAATAGGTACCGCTCCAGCAGGAAGGTAAACGGCGTTTTTGTGCACTGCTCTAGTTTGCCGGAAGTGGTTTAGTCATGCTGGCCACATGACCCGGAAGCTGTACGCCAGCTCCCTCAGCCAATAAAGTGAGATGAGCGCCGCAACCCCAGAGTCGTCCGCGACTGAACCTATTGGTCAGGGGTCCCTTTACCTTTTAATCTAGCAATTACTTGAGAAGGCTGTTACGTTATCTGGGGAAAGCCGAGTTTATGCCGCTGTTCTCAGTGTGCTGTCATTTTGCCAAAGCAAACCCTTCAAGACCAAGTGTGAAAAACCATGGCAGAAGGTCAGATATTCTGATGATTAAGAAAGGTTTCATATTTTGGTTCCATACCTAAAGTGATTTTATTTTATTTTATTTTTTTAGTTGACAGGCTGAGGGGAAGTAGAGAAGCCAAGTGATTAAGCATGTAGAAAACTCTATAAAGAGATAGGGATTTGTGTTATTTCACTGGGGCCAGGCAGAAAAAGTATTTTAATCAATAAATGCCAGGCCGTTAGATTGGAAGCAGAGATTCAAGAGAAGATTGTGAATAGATGGCAGGAACACTCGGAGCTACAAGTGGGACCTTCAACAAAATGTTGCCATGAGTAATTCTTCTGTGCAGGATTCTAGCGAGCTGTGCCAGCTTATAGGATATTCCATTCTCTTTCCCAACACCACCACCGATTTTTTTAATATATATATATTTTTTCCACCCAACAGTCAGTGTCCTGTGGTCACTGAAAATGCTAAGTTCTTATTAGCTGATTTGGGGGAGGAGCTCCCTCTTAGAGGTTTTTCTTTCTCTCAAAAGTAGTAGTAGTAATGTTATTATTGAATCAATTTTATAATGAATGATTTTAGAGTGTTGTTTGTGCTGTACTTTTGTACTGTTTTATTGTTGATTTTTCAAGTAACATTTATATACTGCTTGATTGTAAAAAACAACAACAACCTCAAAGTGGTTTACAAAAGATTACCTTGCATAAGGTTTACGTGGAGACCAGATTATTTTCAGTCTTCATTGAGAATTTAGATTTAGTTTATGTGTTGGATATACAACAGTGAGCATTCATCCTGATTTGCTTGTGGGGTGTTTACGCATCTCCCCATTAATCACTCATTCTTTCCACACTTTTCAATACACTTCCTTGTCACTGTCGAAATTATTTCTATTTAAAAATGAATTTGCTGTGCTAAGACAGCAGAGTGCTTTAATCCACTTTAATTGTCCAAACCTAACTTTCCAGGGATGCACTTGAATCCCTTCCACAAAATACTGACAGGCTGGAGCCTCCCTTAGTGTAAGGCAGCAAAGGGAGAGACTGGCTTATGTTTGTTTATTTTTTGCAAGGAATCTGCTTCTCTCCCAGTCGCCTGCCTATTATTCTGTTTAAGAGTCTGCCAACCCCTGTATCTGTTACTCGAGTTGATTTGGTGGGTTAAAAAAAACCACACCTCTAGCAAGAAAGAATCCTTTCAACTTTAGAGAAGAACTCAGACGTCACTGGTGTTGTGGAGTGATCAAATACACAACCTCAATCTGATTCCTCCCCCACTGCTCCCAAGTTGGCTGCCTGCTAGGGGTCTCTGTGACCTTCTGCGATAATGAAATTTCCAGATGGTGCAGGAACATCCTGCCCTGGCTGCTGCCAGGGCAGAGCAAGGAGCCTTGTTTGTTTGCTAGGGAAGAAGAGAGGCTGGAGCAAATGAAGCAACTGGGCAGAAGCCTGTACAAACAGGTCAAATCCATGCCCCAAAGTATCCCCTTTCTAACATGCTCAGGTTTCTCTTTTCTTAAACCACGGCTGACAGATCTGCTATGTTTCCATGCTCATCTGGGGGTATTTCTTTGTGTCCACACAGAGGTTTAGCGCGCAGTATGCAGAGATTTGCTGCCACAATTGTTGCTGTTACTAAGCAAAGTGATTAAGGCAAACCTGTTGCCTTGATGATGGGATTCGGAACGGCAATGCTGAGAGAAGAACCGAGGGAGTCTAGTGTGTCTTTGAATGGAGTTCAAATAAGATGGGAGGGAATTGCAAAGCTAATGTAGAGTTGGGATTCCCAAGCTATGGTCTGCAGACAATGAGCAGTTCGTGAGCTTCATTAAGGTAGCCTGCAATGTGTCTGTAAAAATACTATTAAAAATCATACAGCATCTGGCACAGCGCATTACAATGGCTACAAAAGGGAGAAAAGTCATTAAGAGGTCCTTCAAGACTCTCAGCAATTTATGCAGGGGACATTTAAGGAACCACTGAAGCAGAGTAACACAGAGTGGGGAGTTTATATGTATTGGGCAGAGGCACGGGGCGGGAGAGAAGGGGGGGGAACTACTGCAAGGAAGTTGTATGGTTAGAATCCAGTGTTGTTTTTCATTTTTGTAACCTGCCAGGGTACGTAGAAGTGCAAGGTATACGTGTTTCAAATAAATTTCATAGACTGAAATAAATACATATCACAGCCTCATTGCTAATGCAGGAATAGCAAAGTGGGGAAGGGAAGACTTCGTTGCAAAGAGACTATTTCCATCCTGACACATCTACGATAAAATCCTTTTGAATTGCAGAGGATAGGGCAGAGGTAAAGGAAATAATCTTGAAGGTTAAAGGAATAGATGGTAGCATTAGACATAAGGCAGTAAAGGGAGTAGGAACTGAAAACAAACAGCGTTGGCTTGGCCAGCAGTAAACACAGGGGTTATTAAAGAGAGCCTTTGCTATCAGCAGCTGCACTTTGTTAGGTAACACTGAAGTCAGGGAGGCCCTGTGGAATAGTTCAGAACTCTGGAAGAATCCGAAACACAGCCTTAATTTGAAGTGAATTGCAGTGATTGATGGGGTTCTCTTTGTTTTCCACAGCCCATCCCCAGAGGAAGGCATGGGAGATGAATTTGACCTGATGGATCACTCGGACCTGTACATCTTAGACTTCAGTATGTGAACATTTCCTCCTTATGTTGCCTTTAGTAACTGCTTCCCCTAGGTTGAATCTCCTGGTGTGTTTTCTTTACATTAAAAAGCCTGGTCAAAGTAGCTGTAATAGCTGTACTGTCTCCTTGTTCCATTGAGGGAGCTGCCTAGTGCAGCTAATTTGGCTTACTTTTTATGCTTCTCATGGGCTGCTTCCAAGAAGGGCAGTTTTATCATCATACTGTATGCTTCTTTTTCTTCAGGTCCCAGCTTAAAAACACTCTGTAAACTGGCAGTGATACAGTATAACCTCGACCAGTCCTGTCTCCCTCATGACATCAGGTAAGTTACTTATCCCCATTCAGGGATGTTCGATATATCTAAACCACTTGTTCTATACTACACAAGACACAGCCTTTTACCAGGGCAGACTATTTCCCCCTCTACCCAATATTGTCTGTCTGGTACTAGGTCTCCATTAGAAGTATTTCCCATCACCTGCTACCTGATCTTTTTAATTGCAGGGTTCAAACCTAGGACTTTCAGCACATAAAGCACACACTGTGCCATTGATTTCTCTTCCCCCATTCTTCCCATTTCATGTTTGTCATTGTTGATGGCATCTGTCTGTCTCGAAAGACAATGGAGTGGTGAAGTCAAACCTCTGCATTAGCAGCACCAAAGTGACCTCCCTGGGGCGCAAGCCTGGGCAGTGTGTTTGGGCTCCCCAGACAACAAGACCCCCTCTCCCAGCCTCACTGATGTGGTCCAAAGGAAAGCAGAGCAATACATTTGGCACCAGCTTGGCTGCAGGAGTTGCCAGAAGGAGGCGTACACGGCACCATCCAACCACCATGTTTAGTAGCTGAAACATCTTGATTGTTTTGTAGTCATTTAGTCGTGTCTGACTCTTCGTGACCCCATGGACCAGAGCACGCCAGGCACTCCTGTCTTCCACTGCCTCCCGCAGTTTGGTCAGACTCATGCTGGTAGCTTCGAGAACACTGTCCAACCATCTCGTCCTCTGCCGTCCCCTTCTCCTTGTGCCCTCCATCTTTCCCAGCATCAGGGTCTTTTCCAGGGGTCTTCTCTTCTCATGAGGTGGCCAAAGTATTGGAGCCTCAACTTCAGGATCTGTGTTCGATTGTACCTGTGTTTAATTCTAGCCCATTGTCTCTGCAGGTGGGAGCTCGCAGCAATGACGACAAACAGCAACATCAGCCGGCCCATCTTCTCCTCTCATGGATAATCCAGTCTCCTGCTCCCCCCTCCCAGCTGCCCTCGGCCCCCCGCCTTGCAGACATCATCTACCGTCTCCTTCACTGTGCATGAATGTTTAGCCTATTCAGGAAAGGGGCACTGCTTCACCACCACATAAGAGATTTCTTTGTAGCCCAGCGCTAGGAGGGTTCTACTTGCCCATCCTGCTGCCACACCTCTCCAGCTGCAACTTTGCCGAGACCTCGCCTTAAAGGCAGCATGCATGCGGAATTGGACAGTGCGCTCTACAGAGAAGCAGTGCAGGTGCACTCCTGCTCCTGTTGCTGGACACTACAGCTTACATTTCTCTATGGCGGTAGTACAACTTGAATAATAGGAACAAAAGAAACTCAATCTCAGGACTAACTGGTGTAAGGCCAGCATGTGCTTCGCATAAGTCTAGGATCAAAGGCTAACCAAGCAAGGACTTGCCAAGACCCAACTTCTCTACGTCCCTAGCCATTTTGAGTGCCTGGCCCTCATCATTAACCCAAGGGCTGAACCAGGTGCCCTGTCTTAAGCCATTTTCTCTGCTCTGCTGTGAGCTCAGAAAAGCATGCCTGGTCTTACATATTTTGAAATTGGACTGGGTTTGCCCTTCTCCATTGGGCATCCAGGGGAACTCCATATATATATATATACGAGATAATCAAGCACTCGCTGCCTTTACAGTAGTGTGGACTTCTGTGAGGTCAGACTCTTTGCTTGGAAGAGGAGGGGGAAATGATGACAGCTCTGCCCGCCTAGGCAAGGAGTGGCCATCCAACATCTCATAGGACTGAGTAGAACAGAGACTTTTCTGTGCCTGTTGCAGGAGGGGTCACTGCAAGATCTGAAACGCTGCTGCCCAGTTTCATGTGTACAAGCAGCACCTCTGAATTTATAAATACGGGGGGCGGGGAAGCTAAACTTTGGTAGCCTTGTGTGTCAGTGCTTTTTGTATGGCTGGAGGGTGAGTGATGGACCCATGCAAAGAGCTGGGGGCACAGGGCCCAGAGATTGCAAACTGAGCCTGAAATCAGAGAACTGGTCTCACTTTCTGGCTAATGGCATGCACTGGGAAGCCATCTGTTCAAATCTTCCTTTGACCAGGACTTGCTGGATTACCTTAAGCAAACTTCTCAGCTTCAGCCCCCACCTGAAAATCAGGAGTATTATTTGCCTGCCTTACGGAGAAGTCGTAAGGATAAGTGAAGTGTTTCATATATTCTAAAGTGCTATATAAATGCTCCACATTATTTAAGATAAAATTGGGCTTCGTCGTCACCCTTATTAAACGAGGCTTTCAGCCAGCCAAGACCACCCTGGTGCCTCAAAGCTGCCTGTCTCAAATGTTCCATTGACCTATTTAACCCAGTATCAAAATTGCACCATTTTGGGTGGGGAGATCAGAAGCTCATCCCTTTTGCTTTCTTGTTACTTTTATTACCCAAACATATGACCTGCTTTGTTTTCTTCTGCGTCCGTGAAGAGGTTGACATCCCAAAATGGTAGCAGGACCCCATGGACTGGAAAAAGCATGGGGGCAAGGAAGAGGAGAGGGTACATGCAGTAGCTTTGACCCTGCTTAATTCATGCATTACATTCCCAGCCAAGCATTGTACTCTGTGGGCTTATCTGTGATGCAAGGCAGCAGTTGGCCTCTTAACCCACAGTGCCTCTAGAAAACCCTGGTGTAATGGACAATGCCTTAATGTTAGGTGGGTGTACATGGATATTCACAACTATGATGAGAAGATATTGTGTGTGTGTGTGTGTGTGTGTGTGTGTGTGTGTGTGTGTACGCATGTGTGATGAGCACATTAACCACATTGCAAGAACACTGGATGGAACAAATGGGACCAAAACAAAAACAGTAGCCAAGGGTTTCAGGTGCACACATATCTTTGTTCCTCCGTTTTTTTCATCATGACATGTAAGGCTGGTTCACATAAGGTATGTTCATCACTTGATGTGTGAATAAGCCATCACAGAACCAGGCATTCTATAGAGCATTCTTATATCACCTTCCCATGCTCAAATATAATGCAGTTCCTTTGTTCAGCTGCCACTGACCAAGTGTGAAAAGTGCTTGTCGGATTTTCAGTTTATCACACCCCAGATAACAAAAACCGGGACCCTTCCAAGTTCCAGCTTGCTCTTTTTTGCTTGCCTTCTCTTGTTTTCTCTGCCGCATGGATTTTATTCTTTGACGGACTTTGATCAAATAACTGCAGAATGCTTGCCGCCCAACATTTACTTATTTGTAATTGTTTTCTGAATCAGTCCTTGTCTACCTCACCCAATTTGGGAAGAGCGTTTGCAGTTCTTTCTAGGAGGAAGACTGATCTACTGTTTGCAGTTAATTGTATTGGCTTGCTAGGCACACTTACATGTTTAACTATCTCTTCTGAGATATCTCCTTCTGAGATGGTAGAGCAGACCTTGCTACTTCTGTGGCAAACTCATCTACAAATCCCAAAATCATAGCCTTGAGTTAAAATAGCACAAATTAGTCACTGGCAAATAGTTAGTTTTATAGAGAACAAACAGAATGTCCCTAGTTCAATTACAGCACCACAGAACCCTTATCTGTGATTTCCTCCCTAGTAACTGATGAACTGTCTGTGGTCGTGATATATACACTGCTTCTAAATGCAGTTGCTAAAAAATAGGCTTCATCCTAGTCTCAAAACTTCAGTTACTTATTTGGGTTAAAAATGGAAGCTTGTGTTTAAACACTGGCTACCTTTTTACAATTTGATTAATTTCATACTTCTCTGTGTCAATTATGATTTAAATAATTCTTAAACTGAGAAAATCGGACTTCCACCATGATTCCCAGTTGCGTGAGAAATTCATGCTACTTGGTAATGAAGGTGGTGCTTGTGAACAGCCTGTTTCTCCAAGACAAGAAAGGCTTTATATATCTTAGTTGAATTTCCCTAAAGGTTTTGATAGCATGACCCTGAGTCTTATTTTCTGATTTGTGGCTTTTAATGTCATGGTCTGTTGTTACAGCTGTATCTATACTTTATGTTTCAATTGTTTGTGGTCATTCCCTCTCTGCAAAGACCACTGGCAACTCTAGTTTGGGGAGGGATGGACAGAGATATAACAGAATTCTAAGTAGCCTCCTCAAACGACACTTCTGAGAATTCTTTGGGGAAAGCCATGGCAAGTAATCTAGTATAAAGCAAACATTTGTGCTGTAGGTACATAGACCGAATCTGTGACAAGGGTCTCTTGATTCCTCCCCAGGAGGAAGGCACAAGTGCCAGAAATTGCACACTTTTTCATTTGGGTGATCAAGGCAAGTAAGGAGGGACGTCATAGAGCTGTTTGAAATCATGCTCAGAATCAAAAACATGGTTTTTAATCTTCTCATAATACTAGGAATGCTGGGCCATCCGAGGAAGCTCTGAATGGTGGGAGATTCCAGGCGAACAAAAGGAAATACTTCACATTGCTCAGAGAATTTGCTGTCACAAACTCTGGTGATGGCCAGCAGCGTAGAAAAGCCCTTAGACAAATTTATGAAGGATATAAGACTATCAGAATAGCTGCATACAACCTCCAGCATCAGAGGCAGCATGGCTCTGGATTCCAGTCACTGGGAAGCAAGAGCAGGAAAGGGCTGATAAATTTATGCTTTGGGAAACGCGGTACCGAGCTAAATAGGCCTTGGGCCTGATCCTGCAGGGCTGCTCTTCTCTTCCTAATCTGTTCTTCTCTGTTGAATATCTTGATTGTTGGCAAAGGCACGTGGTTTCTTCCACTGTACAAGGGAAGGGGGGTCGGCAGCAACACTTGGACATTCCCAAGAAAAGCGACCAGAGTTCATATTGGCCCCAGACTCTCTCACCTGTCTTAGCTATTGATGCCTTTTTCAGTGGTCAGTGCAAGCAGTGGCAGCTGGACTGGTTGCACTTAGTCCTTCATTAGGGGAACAATATGAATCAGGCTTTAGCTTTCTGAAGTTAGATGACTTGAGTCATCTGGGGGGCGTGTCCCTCTGTTACAGGAGTTATTTTTGCTGCAGAATCTACCTCTTGCCTTTTGCAATCTGGGGGTTTCTTTACGGAGATCAGCTACCTTCCCCCTGCCCCCCAAAAACCAAACCAAACATCGTCCATGACAACATAAAAGCAAATGCGACCAATGCACAATCCAATGCCGCAAAACACATCTTCATGGTTAGTGTCAGAGTTTTAAATGTAGTATAGCAGCTCACAGCCAAGAATCTGCTACAAAACTTTTAAATGTCTTCTAGGCTGGAAAAGCAGCAGTTTTGGAGGCACATGGAGAGAGCCCTACTGAAACAGATCAAAGGCCCCTCTGATACTCTGCTCTGCTCCCACAATAGCCAACCAGGTACCATATGTTTTGCTCTATAAGATGCACTTTTTCCCTCCTAAAAAGTAAGGGGAAATGTGTGTGTGTGTCTTATGGAGCGAATGCAGGCTGTGCAGCTATCCCAGAAGCCAGAACAGCAAGAGGGATTGTTGCTTTCACTGCGCAGCAATCTGGGATTCAGAATATTTTTTCCTTCTCCAAAAACTAGGTGCGTCTTATAGAGCAAAAAATACGGTACTTCTGCGAACCCCCCAAGCAAGACCTGACTGCAACAGTGCGCTCTTGCTTGTTTCCCAAGCAAGCCTGGAAGCGCTATATTGCCATCATGGCTAGTAGCCATTTTAACCTCAATGAAGTATTAGGTGGCCACTCCTTCCTATAGTGTTCAGACACATTTTGTGTGCTGTTCATGGTTTTGCATATTTTTGAGAGAATACAAAGCCCCCCCAGCAAAATCCACTTGCCAGAGGCAAAAGTGGGATGGGCATACATACCATTAGCATCCTTTCATCTTCCCAAATCCACCACCCTCCTGTCTCCAGCCTCAGAGGTAGGCAGAGACTTACAGAACAATCCTGAGGAAAACCAGTTTAAGTTAAGTTGGTGTAAGTTACTCCTGTTCCATACTCCGTTCAGGAGCCAGACGGAGCCTGGCAAAGAGAAAACAAGCCATCCAAGTAGACTTTGACTTAGCATCATCATCAGCCAGCATGGTGTAGGGGTTAAGAGCGGTGGACTCGTAATCTGGTGAACCGGGTTCACATCCCTGCTCCTCCACATGCAGCTGCTGGGTGACCTTGGGCTAGTCACACTGTCTCTCAGCCCCACTCACTTCACAGAGTGTTTGGGGAGGAAGGGAAAGGAGATTGTTCGCCGCTTTGAGACTCCTTCGAGTAGTGATAAAGCGGGATATCAAATCCAAATCCAAACTCTTTTTGCTGGTATAATTTTTGCCAAGTCATGTGGCTGAGCCAAATGGTTTGTAACGGATGTCTTTCTTTGCCCCATCCCTAACCCTTTTTTTGGGGGGGGGCGGGATTTACACCAGGCTAAGTTCTACCAGTTTAAATCCTGCTGGCTGACTGCTGGCGTAGGTCCCGTTCAGTCAGGATGCGAGAGTTACTGGGAAAGATTTGGCACTACAACGGGTATAGCTTCAACCTGTATCCTTTTCAGCCGGACCTGATTGACAGATGTGCTGCAGAGCTACACCTCCCTACCGGCTCCTAACAAGCAGGGAACTTTGTGCCCATTTTTATTGGATTATCCTTAGGAGCCTCCCCACCCCCACCCCCCACCAGTCTGTGCGATTTAAAAATCTCTTTGCTGAAAATTAATTAGGTTCTCAACACGTGTTCTTCATAGCTCTCCTGTGTGCATCTGAGCCTTGTCATTACATTTCCCCAACCTGCACAGAGTCTCACATCTCTCCTAGGTGGATAATTGATTCAGGACTGAGAGTTCGACAAGAAGTATTGTTCTATTAAGATGCAAAGCCACAGTACTCTGGGCTGGGCTCCAGACTGAGTGGGACAGAAATAAATTGCATTTTTAAAAAGGGAAAGGAGGAGAGAATCCGCTTTGCTGGTGCAATCTGGTGCAACACTCAGCCCAGGTTGACATGTCAGGGTCTAGCCGCAGGGTATGCATGTTTGTGTGCATTAATTATAAAAAAGAAAATACATCCATTTACATTTCCCTTACCAGTGTGTAACCACAGCCAGTCGCCATCCATAGCAGAAGACATACAGTGGTACCTCGGGTTACATACGCTTCAGGTTACAGACTCCGCTAACCCAGAAATAGTGCTTCAAGTTAAGAACTTTGCTTCAGGATGAGAACAGAAATCGTGCTCCGGCGGCAGCAGGAGGCCCCATTAGCTAAAGTGGTGCTTCAGGTTAAGATCAGTTTCACGTAAGTACGAACCTCCGGAAAGAATTAAGTACTTAACCCGAGGTACCACTGTACTTTGCTTGATCAGACCACCAGCTTCTGATATACTAATAGTGAACTCGTTCTTTCTCCAGGTGCAGATTCTTGTGTAAATCATGGGGTTGAGTTTTTGTTTTCTGTTTCTGTACAAACAGCTTAATGGGAAATGAATGTGTACAGTGGCCACAGAACACTTAATACTAATGAATGGGAGAAGGGAATTGGCTGGAATGGATTTTCCCAGAAGAGGACATGGCTGGCTATAACTTTCATCAGGAGCACTCCACCCACTTGCAAGAA
The DNA here is from genome assembly GCF_964106915.1 of Podarcis gaigeae. NCBI lineage: Eukaryota > Metazoa > Chordata > Lepidosauria > Squamata > Lacertidae > Podarcis > Podarcis gaigeae. Next base: position 104,150,472 of record NC_139680.1, on the reverse strand, counting down.
ATAGTTCCAAGTCTCATTTGTTCCATTTCTAACAATGCACAGGCAGATAGATGCCTCTAGGAAGCTTACATGCCAGACACGAGCATTAGCCATCCCATTGTTTTCCCTCCAGCATCTTTGTTGGAAAGAGATGCTTTCTGAACACAGAGATTTCATTCTTAGACATGAATGTCTAATTGCCAGTTTCCACAAATTTGGCTAACCCTCTTTTAAACAGCCACCTAAGTGCACAAGAAGGGGACGCGGGTGGCGCTGTGGGTAAAACCTCAGTGCCTAGGACTTGCTGATCGTAAGGTCGGCGGTTCGAATCCTCACGGCGGGGTGAGCTCCCGTCGTTCGGTCCCAGCTCCTGCCCACCTAGCAGTTCGAAAGTAGCAGTGCAAGTAGATAAATAGGTACCGCTTTATAGCGGAAAGGTAAACGGCGTTTCCGTGTGCGGCGCTGGTGCTGGCTCGCCAGCTGCAGCTTCATCACACTGGCCACGTGACCCGGAAGTGTCTTCAGACGGCGACGGCTCCCGGCCTCTTGAGCGAGATGAGCGCGCAACCTAGAGTCAGTCACGACTGGCCCAGACGGGCAGGGGTACCTTTACCTTTAAGTGCACAAGAAGGGACACGGGTGGCACTATGGGTTAAACCACAGAGCCTAGGACCTGCCGATCAGAAGGTCAGCGGTTTGAATCCCTGCAATGGGATGAGCTCCCTTTGTTCAGTCCCAGCTCCTGCCAACCTAGCAGTTCGAAAGCATGTCAAAGTGCAAGTAGATAAACAGGTACCGCTCAGCAGGAAGGTAAACAGCGTTTCCGTGCGCTGCTCTGGTTCGCCAGAAGCGGCTTAGTCATGCTGGCCACATGACCTGGAAGCTGTACACCGGCTCCCTCGGCCAGTAAAGCGCCGCAATCCCAGAGTCGGCCACGACTGGACTTAACAGTAAGGGGTCCCTTTACCTTTACCTAAGTGCACAAGAGGCTGTCCTTTATTCTGCAATTGGTGTAGAGGTGCTTTGTTTTGAACCTACGATAGTGCCAACCAAATTTCACTGGCTGCTAGTTTTCCAGCTACCATTAAAAAAGAGACCAGTCTCTCTCTCTCCTCTCTCTACACTATAATTTTTCTGCTGGGGAAGATGCTATAGAGGCCCAGCAGTGTGTCAAAATGGGGGATCTTAGGCAATTTCCCTAGTTATGAAAATATGGGTGTTACAAGCATTTTGGGCTATGTGCTGTTGGAGGGTAGGCAGGTATGCAAGCTCCCCACCCCAACCTCAGCCCTGTACTGAACATCTCTTAAAGATGTCTGCTAAACTATCTTCAAATGAGCATGACAGCAATTCATTTTCTTTGCTCATGTGATAAGAAAGCTGTTTATGTGAAGCTATTTGTAGAAGTGGATCTTTTCGTTGATCAGGGACTGCAGGAGAAATGTGACGATGTGCCTTGGTAAATGTTTTGCCTTCTGTTTTAATGAGAGCTGCTAGACTACCATCCAGGTTCAAGGTAACCCCTATTATACGTCTGGCAATTGCCTTTTTTTCCTTTTCCTTTTTTGCTTCTGCCTTGGCTGCTATGCTGTTAGTTATGCTATTTCAACGCTGTTCCAGCCTTTTCCAACCCCCTACACCAAAGGGATGCAGCCCATTTGTCAGATATTTTCTCTCTCACCTTCCAGAAGCATTAACCTTCATTTCCCTGCAAATTAACCTCTTGCAATCTTCTTGATTCATTTCTCTCCAGTCTTCTCATTTTCCTAGTCTACTGCCGAGTTTGCTTAGAGGGGGAAATAAGAGTTTGTACTGAGAAGCAATCAGCAGCATCCAATACACAAACACCCCTGCTCCCCAGTCCAGTGCAAAAGTGGGAGAGATCCATATTCACTCCATAATATCCAAGTGCAGCGTTGGCTCCAGGTGTCTGAAGACACTGTCCCTGGTGTCCCCTCCCTGCCATTGTTGCCAACTGCTGCTGCTGCTCCTTTTCCTCAATCTTTACTGCCAGGCAGGTGTCCCCAAGGTTGAAGGGGACTACATGTGCCATCACACCCATCTCCCAACACTGAGCAGCCCAGCACGACTTTCAGACCCTCCAAGTGCCCCTATTTTCCAGGGACGTCTCTGATTTAGAGAAGTTGTTCCAGTTTCTGATTTGATCCCAGAATGTCCCGCTTTTCCTTAGGACGTCCCTATTTTCATTGGAAAAAGGTTGGAGAGTATGGAGTTTTGTTATGTTTTTATATGTCTTGGAAGTCGCCCAGAATGGCAACCCAGTCAAATGGTTGGGGTATAAATAATAAAATTCTTCTTAATATTATTATTATGGAAAAGGACATTCCTATTGGAGGGACTGGTGCTACCATCTCCAGCCGCGGAGGCAGAGAAGAAGAAGAAGAAGAAGAAGAGTTTGGATTTGATATCCCGCCTTTCACTCCCTTTAAGGAGTCTCAAAGCGGCTAACATTCTCCTTTCCCTTCCTCCCCCACAACAAACACTCTGTGAGGTGAGTGGGGCTGAGAGACCTCAGAGAAGTGTGACTGGCCCAAGGTCACCCGGCAGCTGCATGTGGAGGAGCGGAGACGCGAACCCGGTTCACCAGATTATGAGTCCTTAACCACTACACCACACTGTGTTCCTCCTCCACAAGAAACACTCTGTGAGGTGAGTGGGGCTGAGAGACTTCACAGAAGTGTGACTGGCCCAAGGTCACCTAGCAGCTGCATGTGGAGACGCAGGGAAGCGAACCCGGTTCACCAGATTACGAGTCTACCGCTCTTAACCACTACACCACCCTGGCTCTAGAGCAAAGCCTAGTGGCCTAGTGACCATGGATAGTCTTCTCCGCCACCAATTTGTCTAATCCTCTTTTAAAGCCATCCAAGTAGGTGGCCACACTGCCTCCTGTGTAGGTGAGTTCCACAGTTTAACTCTCAGTGGCGTAGCGTGGAGGGTGCAGGGGGGGCCGGCCGCACCGGGCGCAACATCTGGGGGGGGGCGCCTCTGGAGTCGCCGAAGAGCCTCGGGCGCAGGCTGTAGCAGAGCCCCATGTCTCGCGGAACCGACGAGCTGTGCGCGCGTCCGGGCTGAAGGCGTCCGGCAGGCAGCGGCTCTCAGCGCTCGCCGTGGTCCCCGCGCGTCAGGGCCGTGGAGGGCGTGCCAGGCAGCCCCTCCTCACAGCCCCGCCGCTGCCGCTGCAGCTGCTGGGCCATGTTGCATTTTCCTCGCCTCTCTGCCCTCCTCCTCCTCTGGGCAAGCAGCCTCGTTTGGGCGGCAGCGCCAGCGGCAACTCGCCTCAGATCACCTGACACGGACCCTCCGCCGCCGCCATGGCTACCTTACTGTAAATACCCCAGCCCAAGCAGCAGCAAGAAGAAGCTGGCAGCGGCGGCAGGTTAGGGGTTAGGGGGCGCAAATTACTTGCCTTGCCCCGGGTGCTGACAACCCACGCTACGCCGCTGTTAACTCTGTCCTGCATAAAGAAGTATTTTGTCTGCTCTGGCTCTCCCAACATCCATTGGATGTCCACGACTTTTACAAGAGAAATAAAACTTGTGTTTATTCACTTCCTTCGTGCAATGCCTAATTTTTTATAAATTTCCAGCTTGTTACCTCTTACGTGCCTTTTCCCCCTGAACCGTTAAGTCCCAAACACTGCGACGTTCCTTCAAAGGGGAGCCTCTCCATCCCCTTTGGGCAGCCCTCTTCTGACCTTTTTCTAGCTCTACAACTGTAGAATAGGAGAAAGACAGATTTGGCTCGGGGATTCCTAGTTGCTGATCTCCAATTTAAATTTGTGGGATTCTGGGCACGGGGTTTGATTAAATGCCCCGTGCAGTCCCCCAGCAGCTTCATGTCAGTAATGGCAATAATGGGAAGGGAAGCATACCAAATCCTTTAAGCTTTCTCTGGAGCACACCCGTGAGATGGATCACGATGGAGGAGACGAGGTCATTCTTGTTACAGCAGACAGCTTCCACAAGCAACATTTCGAGCACCTTCTGTTTGTAACCCTAATTTTTATATTAAAGAGACTCCCACTGCTGCTTCTTACCTTATGGAATCTAATGGCTGCATACACTGCCTGCTTTTTAAATTTTATTTTAATGTTCTGGCAGGAAAGGGGTCTAAATCTTCGTGGTCTCAATGCTGCAGATGCATATTGGAACCCAGGGAATCGAATATGGAACCGGGGAATTAACTTACACTTCTAGCTATGCACAGTCTCCTTCAGGACAACCCAGGTGTTACATCTCTTTCTCTCCCTTTAAAAGAAACCCCATCGCAGCCCTGAGTTAGGAACCTTGTCAAGCAGAAATAACAGAAAACCTTGCAAAATAAATAAATAAATAAATAAATAAATAAATAAATAAATAAATAAATAAATAAATGTCACCAACACCTATATGAAGCCTGAATTCACCTGCCAAAAGGTTCATAGGTATCTGAAATTTATTTATTGCATTTATATCCTGCCTTTTATAGCCCACGTGGTTCTTCACCTCCTTGTTTAATCTCACAACAAGGTAGATTAGGCTGAGAGACAGTGACTGGCTCAAGGTCATCCAGTGAGTTTCAAGGTTGAGTGGGGATTCGAATCCTGATCTCCCAAGCCCTAGTCCGACACTCTAACCCAGGGTTGGCAACCTAAGGCCCATGGGCCAGAGGTCACCCACAGGCAGGGCCTTGCAGAACCAGGCAGAGGCCCGGGCCAGGTAGATAATGTGCCTCCCCTTTTTTTACCCTGGGGATAACTGAAGTCTTATAAATAAGTATATAAATAATGCTGACTGAGGCCACCTTTGGAATCGGAGGCCCGGGCCAAGTGGCCCATATGCCCCCCCCGTCTGTGCCACAAGACACCCCCGAACTGAGCCACCCACTCGGCGAGTCCCGGCGTGCTGCGCTAAACTGGCGCAGCACAATGTGAGGACTCGCTTCCGCGGCGCCGGAAATTGTGTCTACGCAGACACCGGAAATCGCATCTGTGCAGACGCAGACACCGACACCGGAAGCCGCGGGCGCACATTAGCAATCCGGCCCACAGAGGACTCTCCATTGGAGTGAACCGGCCCAGGCGAGGTCAACCTTGCCGACCTCTGCTCTAACCTCTACACCATTGTTAGAACCGGGGTGGCGCATGCAACATGCACAAGCTTCTTTGCACAATTTGCACAGCTCTGTTTCTTGGTTGCAGAAATTGGGGTTCTCTTAGCCCAGATCTTTTGTTAAGTGCAGCCCCAAGCATAACTAGTGGGTGGGTGTTTGGATGTTGCTGCGCTACAGATCACCACGGCCCTGTGTGATGCCAGAAGCAAAGTGAGATCTTTCTCAGTCTGCAGAACATGCTGTTACTCAGGCTTTGTTCCAGGGTCTTGTAATCACAGGCTTCAGCAAGGTTTCCTGCAGGACTTACAATTCCAGCACAGAATGCTACAGTCAGTATTGCTGATCACTCTTAAATAAACCATGCCAGACTGCAAATCCCAATAGGAACATTTGGGATAAAGGGATGAAGTGTGCGCACACTTGCTCAAAGTTTTGTGTTTTTATCGAAAGAGACAGGGATTTCCCCCCGCTGATTTCTACTCTAAACACAACAAGCTGGACCTGAGCCAAGTGTGAACATCTCTTTGAGACGGAAAACCGGCAACATCCCTGAAGAAAGGCATGGCAAACGAAATCTCAACCTTAGGCTAAAAAGCAAAGGGAAACAAAGTGGGGGAATGTAATCTGTGCTCTGAATTGTGTAAGATACAGTTCCCCCACAACAGACTTTCCCAAACTGATGTCCATTGGCCACAGCCAGCATGGCCAATGGTCAGGAATGATGGGGACTGGAGTGCAAAATATCTAGAAGGCACTAGGTAGGGAAAGGCTTCCTCAAAATAATCATGCCAACAGAAACTGCTCTTTATTGCTCCTTCCCGTGTGATTCAGGGAAACCCAGCCAGTTAAGTATACGCACATCATTCACAATTGCCAGAGATGTTGCAGGGCCAGCCTTAACATTAGGTAAGGTGAGGCAGCCTCCCTCAGATGGCCAGACTTGAGACCCTGTTAAAGGGTAGCTAACTACATGGTTATTCTTAATTCATACCTGCCATGGGCGGGATGTTCTGTTCTGTGCATAAAATGGGCTGAATCTAGACCTATATAAAAAACGCTGTTTTAAAAAACGTTTTAAAATATATATTGAGTTTCCCATTAGCTCACCATCTCCATCTAGTGTCACATTTGTATAACACACTTAAAACACATTTAAAATGTTCTATTTGCAGCTGTATAGCTGAGTCCATAGTTTTGGGAAATTGCTCTGGCTTTCCGTGTATATTTTTTACTATGAGTCCTGAAAAGCGTGGACTGGCCCTCAAGTGCTTGCTTAAGTGTCATCCAAACAGTAATGAAGAACATGAGCTCTGTTGGATTGGGCCCAAGGCCCATCTGCCCACCACCCCATATCTTCGTGAAACAGAGAATCATAGAATTGGGTCATCTAGTCCAACCCCCTGCAATGTAGGAATCTCTTGCCCAAGGTAGGTTTCAATCCATAACCCTGAGATTAAGAGTCTCATGCTCTACCAGCTAAGCTATCCCAGACCTGCACGCCAACTCCTTTGCATCCCAATTAATATGAGGGCACTTGTCTAGACGGTCAGATGATCATATCAAGTCTTTGGAGAGGAGACAATATGATCCGTTGTAGCCAGCAGAGCATCTGTTTAATTCAGGATTCGGCTGATGATGCAGAGAGGTCGCACCCTAAAAAGCAAGTTGCATTGGGGCTGCAACTTCGACAAATAAATTCGCCTTTGGATTTAACAAACCTGCGCCACTAGCTGCCCATGGAAGTCACAGCATTTCGCTGTGGTCTTCAGATGAAGATCTTGCCTCTGCCACCAACTCACTCAGAGGCCTTGGGCAACTCATTGATCTCTCTCGCCCTCAGGGCCACTACAGTAGCAGGATTTTCTGAGCCTGGTAGTCTAGCTAGGCGAAGCTGTGGGTCCATCTCAGTACATTCGCTTATATGTGCTCAGCTTCAGTTCCCTGCAATCTACGAGGACAGTAATATTCGCCTACCTTGCAGGATTGCTTGCAAGGAGGACAGAGATAACATACGTGAAACGCTTTTTCTAACATCCTGCAATTGCTAAGTTTTGTTATTGCGCTTGCTGCTGAATCGTTTAGTTTTCTGCTTGGAGAATCCCATGTAGCTTAGCAGCTCTTAAGGGCATCACCGCACCCCCTTCATCAGCGACATCACTGTGACTCAAAGTGAGGATAATCCTCCCCCACTAGGAGTGACCCCCCACCCCACCCCCACCCGTAACCCCAATTCCCTGCTGAGATGACAAGCCGGCTTTAAAGAGCCAGAGCCTCCCTTTATTGCTTCCCCTATCAGATTACAACAAGCAGGCTGTGGGGTGGTGGTCAGGCTATTTTTAGAAGCCTGCTTTCTAAAAATAGCCCAGAGATGTTTAGAATTGCGTCACAAGAGGTAATTTTATCCCCCATTTGGCCTGACGGCCCCTCTCCCCCCCCCACCTCCCCAGGAGGGGGTGACTACAAAAGGAAGGAGTTCTTGAGAATGAGGGGTCAGCAAGTTCAGACCCAGACAGAGAGAGGAAAGAGGTAAGAAGTCCTTTTAGGGGATGGTTGGGCCATATCTGACCAGATCTTGTATGTCATTATTATTATTATTATTATTATTATTATGATTATGATTATGATTATGATTATGATTATGATTATGATTATTAGTTTGCTACCCTAAGGAGGTGGCAAATCCAGCTGTTTTGCAGCTGCCTAGGGCATAACACTTGGATTCAGCTGAGTCGCCCTAATTCTAGCCCAGTCACTGCCAAGCAATAAGCCTGGCTTGTGACCCTGAACAGCTCCCTATCAATTCATTACCAGCAGTACCACCCAGTGGACAGCAGAGACATTGAAGCGCAGGGCGCATTGATGCAGCTAACTTTGGATCCAGTTGCCCCCTGGCTCTTGTGATCCAGATGCATGATGATCCAGATGCGCTGGCTTAGTTTTTTTTCCATCTGCACCAGGAAAGAGGCTGGGACCATTGCAGGATCAGTTTTGGCTCTCCAGATAACAACAACAACAACAACAACAGGTGTTGTTGAACTCCAACTCCCATCATGCTTGACCATCGGGGCCAATGCTGGCTGGAGCTGATGGAAGTTGTAGTCCGCCCACAACATCTAGAAGGCCTCTGGTTCCTCATCCTTGCTCTAGTTCCGTGTGATTTGTTCACATGTAAGCTGCGTGCCTTCCTGTACCTTTGAAGCACTTTTGAAGCGCATTCCCATACACCCTTCCAAGGAACTCTGCAAGCTGTAGTTTGTTAAGGGTTGTGGGGAGCTGTGAGGTCTAAACAAGTGTCCAGAATCATTTGAGGGGGAAACAGGAATTCAAATGTGCTTCAAAGTTATAGTACACAGCCCCAGGCTGCGTACGTGCTGTACATTTAAAGCACATGACCCCCCCCCAAATAATAATTCTGCGATCTGTTGTTTGTTAAGGGTGTTTGTAATCATAGGTCTGTGGTGGATCAACTATAGTTCCTGGGGCTTGGAGGAGCTATATGTTTTAAAGATGCTTTAAATGCATGGTGTGTACACAGCCTTTGTTTTTTAATTCAAAGATGCAGAGACGGAAGTCTGTCTGCATGTTAATCTCTCTGCCGTCAGAAGCCCTTGCCTCTAATCCCAGATACTTAAGGGCTGGCTGTGGTTGTTCGGCAGTGTAGGAAAGGCACTCGGTGCATGCTCAAGGGTCTCTTTATATTCTGTTTACATGTTGACCTCTGGCACTGAATTCTGCAGTGGAGCCCTTTTTACAAATTAGCTTCTTGGATGTGTCAGAGCGTTCTAGGAACAGATTTCCGGATGTATTCCTCATTTTAAAGAACCCTCTTCCCCCGACCTCCTGAGTGTACTGCTAAACTTCCACTGTTTCAGTCTCCAAAGTGTCCCTTTGTCTTTGAAGTAGGGCAGTTTTTCTCCTGATGCAAGACTTTGGGCAGCAAGCATGATCGGGGTGGGAAAATTATATGCATCAAAAACTTTTGAAGCTGGTTCCTATAGAGTTTTGGCAGTCCTATTCCCATCCCTATACAGAGCCGGCCTCTAAAAGATTGATGCTGGCTACTGAAAATTTGATGCTGGGTAGTGAAATTTTAATGCTGGTGTCATGCTCCAACACAGATAGAGGTCAGGGTAGAAATTTTGTTTCCAATTCATAAAAGAGGCAGAAAAACCACAGCATACGTTTAAAGAACATGGCTTCCCTCCAAAGATTCTGGGAACTGTAGTTTATTAGGAGTGCTGGGAACTGTATCCCTTAAGGGTAAACTTCTGTTCCCATGATTCTTTGAGGAAAGTTTTAAATGTAATTTAAATTATTTGTGTGGCTGTGACCAAAGTCACTGCTCAGTCATCACTGAAGAATTAAGCAAGGTACAGATGTAGTCTTAGTAAGCCATTGTTCTCATAACATATTAATGGTAGATATATTAAATCCCCATATAATAAATAACTAAGATCCAAAGTAGAACACAATGCTAAACACATCATCTGAAGATACATCTCTGGTTTGTGTTTTGCTTTTTATAGTTAGCAACATATATAAATCCAATAAATAAATCAAATAGTTCCTTTTTAACCAGGCCTTTAGTTGATCTGATTGACATCCTATGCCCTTTTTAAAATGTGGCTCTTTTTTGAGGGTGTGTGTGTGTGTGTGTTATTGGGTTGTTGTTTTTATTTTTAGTATATATATATATATATATATATATATATATATGCAGGTTTTGGTGTCCTCGGGTGTCTTCCCGTGTAAAAGTTGGGGTGTCTAGGCGACGTTTCGACGAGGTCTCACTCGTCATCTTCAAGATGACGAGTGAGACCTCGTCGAAACGTCGCCTAGACACCCCAACTTTTACACGGGAAGACACCCGAGGACACCAAAACCTGCATTCCTGTACCCGTGAAAATCTACGAAAGCAAATATATATATATATATATATAGTGGTTTTTATGTTGGTCTTTTCTGTGAACCACCCTGAGATCTCCAGGTATAGGGCAGTATATAAATTCATTTTTAAAAAAATAAAATAAACTTGGCCTGCTGCCAAACTTTGCAGTGTGAACTGTCCTGGGCTCCAGCCAGTCAGCCATGCCCTTTCCCAGGATACTCCATTACGCCTCCCACCACAGTTTTCCATTCCTGTCCTGCAACAAACAGTGTTCTATTGGCATGAAGCCTGCTCAGTCATCATTGGGCTGTTGGAGGTTCTCTGCCTCCTGCTGCTTGCTTAAAAGCCCCCCCCCCCAATTTAAGGTTCACTTTGTACTTCTGCAAAGCCTTGAAGCCTTTCTCCCTTGTGCCCAAACAGCACCCTTTTGGCCATATGAGGAATGATCTTCAGAAGGAGTCTGCGCTTTTACAGACACCCATTTAAATTTGCTATCTGTATGTCCGTATATTTTGATGGGGTTGTTTTATTGCATATTTTAAACTGGTTTTTAAATATTTTGTAAACCACCTGACGCTCTGGCATTAAACAGGCTGTTATTGTTGTTACCAAAGCAGCGGTGGATTTTTATCAGGGCTGCTGCACGTAGCTCAGTGCTTTCCTTCCCTTCGCAGCCCCCAATGACAATTCTCAATGGCATAACGAAAGCTTCACTTTTGTTTACACAGGCTCTACCAATATCAAAATCTAACAATATCCATAGTAGTCAATTTTGTTTTAGTGTTCACACGAGCTCAGCACCAAACTAGATGTGAACCCTGTTATTGAACTTCCCACTTAAAAAAAAAAAAGGAGCTAGGATGGGACCAGTTTGGGACTGGGCTGTGGCCAGGTGAAAGTACTGCACTAGAGATAATCCTTTACCTGACAGAACTATGACTTAGCATGGCCTTGGACACAACCCCAAGACTCCCTCCCTCCTCTCAGTGTTTCCATCGCTTTCCAGAACGATGACCATTTTGTGTGAAAACTGCCGCAAGCCAATCAGGACAGAGAGCTGCATCTCGAGATGTCCAACTGCATCAGTCTCCAGGCGGGAGATCAGGACCACAAAGACATTCAGGTTAGAGACTATCCTGCTCTCTTTCCCTACCTGAGTCTACATTGCGGGCAGGGCGGCGGAAGAACCAACTGCCTCTAGTCAATTTTCCTGGTGCAAAAATCCTCCTATACATGTGTACACCATCTAAAAATAATGTTTCTGTCCCCCTTTAGAACTACCGGTGTTTTGTGTACAAATTTAATAAATTAAACTGCTTAAACTAATCAGCTGAGGCACACAGCTACAATCCTAAATAGACTTACCATGGGACGTGGAGCAACTTCCAAGTAAATACAGTTATACCTCATGTTACATTTGCTTCATGCTACATTTTTTCAGGTTGCGTCCCGCAGCAACCCAGAAGTACCAGAAAGGGTTACTTCCGGGTTTCGCTGCTCGCGCATGCGCAGAAGTGCTAAATCGCGCTTCGCGCATGTGCACAACAACCAGGTCGTGCCGTGCACCTGCGCAGATACGGCACTTCAGGTTGCTGGCTTTTCATGTTTCAAACGGGCCTCCAGAATGGATCCCGTTCGCAACCAGAGGTACCACTGTATACATAGGATTGCACTGTAAGTGTCTCTTTGTTTCAAACCAGCATCCCATCTGCCTACTGCTCAGCTGTTCCCAATTTAAGTGGGGATTACAGAAACCATTCCCGGCTTCTGATTGGATCCTGGAATGTCCCATTTTTGGGTCCGGAGCTCTGGCACTAGTTGGCTGCCTTGTGCCCAGCACTGGACCAAAAGCTGCTTGTTTTTTTGGTCTTGCACAAGTCAGCTGGCTCCTGCAGGAGCACAAAAAACAAGCGTCCCAGATACTGGAGGGTATGCATCTGATATGGCAGGGATATGGAACCTCTGCAAACTTCCAGTTGTTGCCGGACTCCAGCTCCCATTGTCCTGACAATTGGCCATGCTGGCTGGAGCTGATGGGAGTTAGAGTCCAACAAGACCTGGAGAGCCACAGGTTCCCCATCCCTGCGCTAAGGCTTTCTGTGGCTGGAGTGTTGCTGGTGTTCTTTCTGTAGCCAGCAGCTGACGCTCAGTGAGTAAACACCATTAGTTCCTGACAATATTTTAGGGTTAGCAGCACAGCTGTTCCGAAGCATCTGCAAAGCACTTACTTCCTCTGCTGGGACAGGAGATGTGCTCAACGCTAGATGCCAGCAGCAGAGCAGAGAGCAAACCAGAGCAGTTCAGCCAATGCCAAACCAGGCCTGTCACCTGTGGCAGCACCGTCAACTGGCAGAGGCTGTCCTGGTCCTACTAACCGATGAATCATTGAGGCTGCAAATGTTTACATGGCCAGACTCCAGACGGAAGCTACGGGTCCTATCTATCTCCAGGTTGCACATGAAAGCATTTCCAGCAGAATTGTAAAGTGGGAGGCATGAAATCCTCTTCCTTGAAGGACTGGCTGGATGAACATCTGTTGGAGAGTCTTCTAGGGGAGAAGCTCAAGTATGACGTGGACCTTGTTCTGCTATATTCATACCATATATTTAAAGCACTATGGTGCCTGCTTTAAACAGCTATGGCTTCCCTCAAAGGATTCTGGGAGCTGCAGTTTGTTTAGGGTGCTAAGTGTTTTTAAGAGCAGTGCTTTTTTCTAAAAAAATAATGTTTCGGGGTACTCTCATTTTCCTACTCATATTGAAATACTGTCCCTCAATGAGGCCAAACTTAGAATCACAAAATGTTTAGGGGTATGCGTCCGCCCAGAAAAAAGCACTGGTTAAAAGAACCCTATTCCCTTCACAGAGCTACAGTTCTTAGAGTGCGTTAACAATCTATTTCTTTTCACAGAGAACTCTAGAAATTGTAGCTCTGTGAGGGAAATAGGGAATCTCCTATTACCCTCAGCAGCCTTAAACAAACTACAGCTCCCAGAATTCTTTGGGGGACGCCATGACTGTTTAAAGCAGCATCGTAGTGTTTTAATGTATAGTGTGAATGTAGTCTAGAGAGATCCATGTCACACTTGAGCCTCTTATAACCTGCTTATTTACCTGTTATTCAGTTCTCAAATCTTTAAAGTTCCTCCCCCACCAACATTCAAGTAAAAATGTGTCTGTAGGTGTGCGAACAATAATTCAGAGATACGGATGCACGATCAAATACATGCATGTTATATACACATTCTCCCAAGGCTATTTAAGTTGTGTGTGAGTGTATGTTATATTATTGTGCTATACAGCATGTGTAATACAATCATTATTAGCCACTGAGAGCCTTTTCTTCCACAAAATCTGAAGATCCAAGAACAATTTTTGGGCGTTACCAGCAAAAGCTCCTCTCTCCTTTCCTCAGCGCTCAATCCTAAATGTTGCAACTGGGGAGTAAGGCCCACTGAATTCAGCGGGATTTACTTCTGAATCAACACGCTTAGGATTGTGCTATAAGTGTTGCCCCATAGGACACATTTCTACATCAGATAGACGAGGCTGCGTAGTCCCCTAGTGACCACCAGGACAAATACCCTTAGGAGAAGGAAGTTGATTGGCTGGGCAGAATAAGGGGAGTTCATGGTTATTCTTCTACTGATCATTTGTAAAACAAAAAACAAAAAAAGGTGTGCTGAGGCTACACGTACACCAAATTGCACATGTCCCTGCCCTCAAGCTTACAATCAAAACAAACTATTTAAAGCCAGGAAAGTGCTTGGATTAACTTCAGTGGAGCAAAACCAGTACAGTGGCACCACTGGTTATGAACGCATCAGGTTATGAGCTCCGCTAACCCAGAAGTAGCTTCTCCTGGTTGTGAACTTTGCCCCAGGATGCGAACGGAAATTGCATGCTTCATGCAGCAGTAGCCCCCTTAGCGAAAGCGTGCCTTAGGATAGGAACGGTTTCAGCTTAAAAAAATACCTCCGGAACAAATTAAGTTCGTAACCAGAGGTACCACTGTACTTTGGTTTAAACACAGTGGTGAGGGAAGGGCCATAGCTCAGGGGCTCTATAGCTCACAGTACCTGTCCAGGTCCAATCCCTGGCATGACACCTTTCTGAAGCACTGGAGAGCCACTGTCTGTCTGCATAGACTAGCTTCCTGCCAACCTTGTGCCCTCCAGGTGTTTTGGACTACAGCTACCATCCTTCTTGACCATTGGTCATGCTGGCTGGGGCTGATGGGAGTTGTAGTCCAGCAGCATCTGAGGGGCACCTGGTTGGGGGAAAGACAATACTGAGCTAGGTGGGCCTATAGTCCAGCATGATATAAGGCAGCTTATCCCTTTTTTTTTAGCACTGGCCCCTGGGGAGATAAGTCTACTCTGCACCACCAGTTCTTTAAAGTTCCCAGCTCCAAGAGATGGGAACGCTGACGCCTGTCTGCCAGCTTCCAGCCCCTTTGCACAGCTGAATGCCTCGCATGGCTGCGCGGCGGTTGTCATGGGAACCATCACATACAATAACTGAAGTGCATATTGAATTTCTATGCTGAATGGTCCACTTTCAGCAGCACAGAATTCCCCCCGAATCCATCTGCTCTTTTCTCCCTCCTGATCTCTAATGCTGCTGTTTCTTTATTGATTACCCTTTTTCTAAGCTCTCCCTGGGGCTCCTTTGCAAAAAGAAAAGAAGAGAAGAGAAAGAGTGAGAGAAGTAATGCAAAACAAACAAAAGAAAACAGGGTTTAGCCAGCTAAAAAGTAAATGCTTTCTTTAAAAAAGCAAAACTGAAGCATGGTCCTAGTCAAAGGATGCTTTCTGTCTCTGGATGAATTGTGGATGGTCAGACACAAAGGAGGGCAGAATCTTTGTTTCTGAGATGGGAAAGCACCTGCGACCCTCCAGATGTGCCCCTGGCCAGCCAGCCTGGGAATCAGCGGTCAACATCTGGAGGACCACAGATCCCTGATTTCATAGTCACAGGCTACCATATTTTTTGCTCTATAAGACGCACCAGACCACAAGACGCACCTAGTTTTTGGAGGAGGAAAACAAGAAAAAAAAATATTCTGAATCCCAGAAGCCAGAACAGCAAGAGGGATCGCTGCGCAGTGAAAGCTGCAATCCCTCTTGCTGTTCTGGCTTCTGGGATAGCCGCACAGCCTGCATTCGCTCCATAAGACGCACACACATTTCCCCTTACTTTTTAGGAGGGAAAAAGTGAGTCTTACAGAGCAAATAATACGGTACTTCTTTACTTCTCCCTCCATGAAAACTGCACATACTCAAATCCCTTCTTTTGCACAACTATGAAAAAACAGGAGTCCTTCTGCCCCCATTTGCATCTGTTCCCCTGCTTCATATGGTTGCTGTTCTGCACCAACTTCAGGCTGAGCAGAAATCCAGGCTGCTACATTCCATTCCTTAGCCAGGCATGGGGAACTGCAGGCCCAGGGGCCAAATGTGGCCCTGCAAAGCTCTCTTTCTGGCACTTGGGTCTTTCCATCTTCAGCCACACACCCTCTCCACAGGTCACACCCCTCACCAGCCCTGCTTTGCACCCTCCTGGGGTGTTTTTGCCTGGCTGGAATGTGTCCTTGAACTCTGATAATGCCTCTTGCTTGCTGTCAGAAGCGAGCCAGCAGTAAATCACACCCGGCAAGTTGGAGTTAACTCTTTGCTAGCAAAAAACAACAAGAAGAAGTGGCACAAACGTGGTCTAATGAGCACAGCAACTCATCTCCATCTTGCCCTCCATGAAGCAGTTGCTGAGACTGAAGGTCCTTGCCTTCCTACAGCCATCTAACTTTCCTCCTCTGACATTTTCCCGAAGCAATCAGAGACTGCACCTGCTTGCAGTCTTTCGCTGCTCTGCCTGTTTCATGCCTCTTCTGGTTCTGGGAGATCAGGGGGAGGGGATCTCATTGCAGCAGGAGGGGGAGACACCCATGCTTCTTCACTATCCTGACTCAACTCTGCCTTTTTGTTAGTGTTTTGAAAAGGAAAAGGTTCTGACCTCCTTTTTACTCCTTTGCCTAGTCCTCAGACCTTAGTTGGCACAAAAGAGTCTTTGAGAAAGAGTATTCTTGCAGAGTATTGCTGCTTTTATTCTTAAAAAGTCTTCTTCTCCAAACACGACTGACAGCTGTTACATACACCAAATGCAACCAGCTTTTTACCATCCAACCAACCCACACCACACACTAACACTGACCACTCTATATATACAGGTACCATTTGGTGAAAGGTTGCATGAGTCATTCTAGGCCGCTGACTCATGCTGACTTAGTTCTTTTAGCATTAAATAAACAGCGGCCAATTTTTAGCCGTGACACTCTTGGTCTCCCACATCCAGTTCTTCAGCTTCGGCCTCTGATTCTGAACTTCTCTCTGCCACAGAGTCTCCCAGCTCACCGAGTCCTGTTACCTCTTCAGCTTCCAACTCCTCCTCTTCCCAGTCTTCTCCCTCTGACCTCTCAATGTTGTCCCACCACCAATCTCTGGGCTCTGAGCCTCCTTCCCTTGGGGGTTCCCCAGATGGTGCCTTCTACCATTCATTTGCCTAGTTGGAGGACACAGAAAGGTGTGCAGGTCTAATCTACTCTACAAAGGTAAAAATTGCATCCATTGCTCCACCTAAGTCAACTGACGGAGGAGGAGTCAAGGGAACTCAGCCTCCATCCTGCCATCAGGAACTCAGTACCACCTTTGCTGTTGGGAACAGACTGTGCCCCTTGGAGAAGCATATTCCTTCAAGCACACCAGGCTCACAGAGGGAGTATCGCTGGCAGGAGAAGCATGACCATTTGTTGAGACATCTCCACAGATATTATCTGGCCTCAGACTCCTGATGCTGTTCTCGGACTCTGTTTGTAGCAATCTGTACCTGTAGCCTGACCTGTATTGCT
The DNA here is from genome assembly GCF_964106915.1 of Podarcis gaigeae. Lineage (NCBI taxonomy): Eukaryota > Metazoa > Chordata > Lepidosauria > Squamata > Lacertidae > Podarcis > Podarcis gaigeae. The sequence goes on along the minus strand of NC_139680.1, from coordinate 104,133,587 downwards.
GTAAGCCTTGAACAAAGCTTTCTCTCTTTCCTGCACGTAAAAACCTCTGTCATAGCATTTGGGATGGCAGCCGCAACAACATGGGATCGACACCACTGAAGGCACTGGGACTTACCTTTGAGTAAACCTGCAGTGGGTTGTGCTGTTAAGTCAGAACTGTGACTAATGCAGTTTTTCTCTGCCACTGTTAAGTGTGCAGAGCATTAAGAAAAACACCCTATAATTCATACCTTACAGCACAGAATGATCATTAATATTCCTGTTTTATACTCAGAAGGCACTGAAGCTGACAGAGAATGACTTGCTCAAGGCCATCCAAAGAATTCATCATCGATGAGCAGAATTCTAGATGCCCAACCTAAGGAATGATCTAAAAGTTAGCACCCTCCTCACCTTCCTGATGTGAAATGGGTGACAAAAAAACCCTTTGTGTGGCGGTAGCTCCACAGAGGGGCTTAACATTTGAAAGTGATTCCCCACATGGATTGATAAGGCCCAGCCATGTGATAAGGTATCATACTAGTTGCCAGTGATGTGGACACTTGACACCCTCCAATATTTTTTATCCAGTATGCACCTTTGTCTTTTGCTAGGGCCGGCCCTGCCTTTAGGCAGAGTGAGGCCGTTGCCTCAGGTGGCAGATACTGAGGGGTGAGAAGTGGCAGTGAAATACAGCAGAGTGGTGTTTGCCCCATACCTGCCCTGCTCCCCCTAAGCTAGCTTGTTGCCCTCAGGCTGTGTAGGAAGATGCTGTCCCATCGCCATTGTTGAAATAAGATTCAACAGCCAGTCTAGTGAGTTTCCGTACATGGAATGTGAGGGGCTGCCATCTTGTTCTTTGCCTCAGGAAGCAAAAGTTCTCAGGCTGTCCCTGTCTTTTGGAAAGTCCTATGTAACCCTATGCAAACCAACTGCTTGGCAAACTATGAGTGATTTTCCCTCAGTCCAACAGTTTCCTCTGAAGCCTGGTTGCTACCAAACTGTTAAACCTGGAGTAACCTGTATCTCTTCACACTTGATCTTAGTCAAAAGGCTGGAGCTGTATCACTTCAGATTGTAATAATAATAATAATAATAATAATAATAATAATAATAATAATAAACTGCCACCCATATAACTTGGTTGCACCTGCCCCTCTGGGCGGCTTCTGACAACTTGAAACACAGTAAGACATTAAAAAAACATTAAAAACTTCCCTTCAGATCTCTTCTAAAAGTCAGATAGAAAAGTACCTAGAAAAGTAGCAAGTCAAGAAGGAAGCTGGGATAGAATCCTTCTCTCTGGCACCTGGCTTCCTTTACGGATGGATTTTGGTTTCTTGTTTTGTTTTGTTTTGTTTTTTAATAAAGGAGCATTCTGTCCACCTGAAGTATGAAGTGGAACATCCAAGACAGAGATTTACCATGTCAGGGAAAATTAAGCCTGAATCACACAGGCCTGAAATGGTCTCTCTTGAACAGTTTAGCACAGTCACTTTGGGCCCATTATGTGTCTGAATGCTGGTGAAATTGTCTCTTCAGTGAGAAATCATATACATTGGGGAGAGTTTTCATTTTCAGAAAAAGTCTCCTACTGTGCCGTTCACTGAGCCTTAAGTTATAAACCCATTTGGAATAGTTGCTGTTCGCACCACTGTGAAATGGTCCTATGCGAGGAATGATTCTCTTTGTCCCCTTAAGTGAGGTAAAACATTCTTCTGACAACTTTGCCTTCTAAATTTTAAAAGGCAAAGTTGTCATAATAATATTTTACCTCATTTGTTGTTTCCAGTGGGGAACGATTCGGGGCATCATATAGTGAAACACTGGTTGTATGAGAGGGAACTTGCTTAGTTCTGAAGCTTTTCTCCTAAAATGGATTATTCCCGCTTGCACCACATGGGATGCACTTACAAGGAGAGATCTACGATGAATTTGATTCCATTAGCTTTTAAATGAACGAGAAGCTACCTAATTTGTTCTCAAACCAGTGCTCAGATGGAAACATAGCTCTTCTTCAAATTTCACACTTCTCTAAAAGTGGCAGGGCAGCTCTTCAACCAATGTGTATGAAAATGCAGAGACTGTGTGTATGTGTAAAAATGCATTGCCTTGGGGAAAATAATGCATTGCCCTGGGCAAACTGCCAAATATACAAAAATGCTGGTGAATTCATATTGGGGGGGAGGGAAATCATACATTGCTGCAGAAATGTGAAGAACTGAATTTGTGATTGGAAAAATGGGAAAGTGAGGAAAACCCAAGTTGTCAGGTGTCTACCCCTATGCATAAAGTATATCACCCATGTAAAACTGAGGTGAATTTTTTGCTTAACTCAGTCAAAATGGCAGTGGAGATTAGGATCCCATCTGCACTATACATTTGAAGCAGCCTGGGAACTGTAGTCTGGTTAAGCGTGCTGAGACCTGCTAGGAGACCCCTATTCCCCTCACAGAGCTACAATTCTCAGAGTGGTTTAACAGTCAACCCCTCTTCCTCATGAACTGTGGGGAATTCACGGCCTCTGCAGGGTTTTTTTTTGGGGGGGGGGGCAGAATCAACTTGCAGTCTTATATTGGAGCTACAGTTTCACAAGACCTCTTTATTGTATGAAAATTGGGGGTGGTCATGTGAATCAAACTGTCTCATATGTTGGGAGTGTTGTAGGAACTTTGTGGGGCCATGCTGAGTAAACTGCCAAGTTGTCTCATATCCTGCAACTCTTGGTCATCAGGTCAACTAAAGGTGCTTCCAAGGCTCGCCGGGATCAGATCAACGCTGAGCTGCAGAACCTGCGCTCCCTTCTGCCCATCTTGGAGGAAGAGAAGGAGCGCCTCTCATACCTTCATACCATGGCTCTGGTCTGCTTCTACATACGAGAGACGCAGCTTTTCCCCTCAGGTGAATATTAAGCCTCTCTTGCAATGATTGTTTCGATTAATGCTGACTTTATATGTCCCCAGAATGCGGTGAAGTTTCTATTTTTTTAATGCTTTTTATTGGTGTTTCATTTAATACAAACAAACAAAATACAGTAAAGTTCAACAATCATTAACCCACATTCTTTCCCCACACTCTGCTGAGCATTGACTTCCTTCCCTCCCTTCAACAGGTTTCTTATGTCAGTTACTTTTCCACAGTTTCTAACTGTATCCCATCCTACCTACATCGTAAGATTTATTTCAGTCCTGCCAGAGTCTTCAGGTTTCTACAGTTATTATTTATGTACTCCATAAATTTACTCCAATCTTTTTGGAATTTTGCTTCCTTCTCATTTCGGATTCTACAGGTTAGTTTTGCTAGTTCCACATAATCAACCATCTTCGTCTGCCACTGTATTGTTGGTAATTCTGGTACTTTCCATTTTGGGGCTAACTAAGTTCTGGCAGCAGTCGTAGCACACATAAATAACCTTTTTCTATTTCCTCTCCCATCAAGCCTAGAAAGAAAGCTTCCGGCTTTTTCGGGAAAGTGTATTTAAATATCTTTTTCAATTTGTTATAAATCTGTTCCCAAAACCCTTCCATTTTCTCACATGTCCACCTTGCGAGACCTCTAAAAAAACCCACACTGCTCAGAATTCCCCTAAGGGCGATTCCACACTTCTTTTCCGATGGCCGCGGCAAACAGGAAGTCTAATGTGGACAGGTTTCTCCAGTGTGATGTAGGCCTCCCTAAGAAAGCTTGGGCAGTTGCTAGAGAGGGACACACATTCTCTTTCTGCAGTAAGGGTGGGGAAATTGTAGCTGCCCAGATGTTGTTGGGACTCCCATCAGCCCCAGCCAGCACCACCAGTGGTCAGGGATTGTGGGAGAGGTGGTTCAGTGACATCTGGAGCACAAGTTGGTGGCCCATTCCTGCTGTAAAATGTTTGCACGTGTGGCGAGCGGTCACAGTGCTGACCTCCCTCTCACCAACCTTACTTTCTCAAGATGTATTCAGAAAAACAGCAACGAAGGTGGTGAGGACATGATACCTTGATTTAGGGTGGGGTGAGGAGAAGTGACTATTGGATTGAATAATCTTAGGAAATCACAGGTCTGTAAGTAATGAGTCGGCAGCCAGCCTCCAAGCTTGCTCCCATTCAAAAGCTATTCCAGAAGATGAGTAGACTGAGTTATATATGACACAATTTAAAGCACATGCAGCACCTATTTCAAACACACGGATCCTCCCTAGCGGCCTAGAACTGTCACTTTCCCCTCACAGAGCTACAATTCCCAGAACCCGTTACAAACTGCAGTTCCCAGGATTATTTGAGGGAAGCCACGTGCATTAAATGTGTGTTGAATGTGCTTTGAATGGATGGTACCGATCTTCCTCGTGTGTCTTTTCCAATGTTCACTATGCCAAAGATAACTCCCTGTGGTGTTTTAACATCTGTTTGCTTGCATCTGCTCAGAGGGGTGGCTTAGAACTTCCTTTTATGAAAATATTTATAACTCCCTTTTTCTTTCTTCTTTGGCGATCACTCGTAGCCGAGCAAGATTGTCTTCCATGAACACGGTCTTAACAGTGAGTCCGTAAGTGACTGTGGAGGCCAATTCTGGATCCACAAATTCTTCCACAGTGAGGACATAGATTTCCAGGTGGAAGTAGATCACGGTGAGGGTTTGCCAAGTGTGCCTTCCTCTTAGCTCGTTTCTCCTTTTCACCCTGAGTTCGTGCTTCCATGACACCTTGGGCAAAGGCTGTTCTCCAACTGGAGCGCTCGCAGGCCAGTGTTTCCCAGTGATCAGTGCTTATACTACATTTTTAAAGATTTGCCTTGAGAGTGTCTTTAAACCTCTTTTGTTGTCGCTTTCCATTCTTAAGCTGGGAATAGAATAGTTGCTTTGGAAGATGATAATCAGGCATCCGAACAACGTGACCAGTCCAACGAAGTTGACGTTGAAGAATGCTCTATCAGATTGGGATCTGAGCAGAGAACGAGAAGACATTTGAAACAGTCGCTCCATTAATACAGGAGGGTCTGGGGTGGGCATGGTAATTGCTCACACCTACCAAGATGGGGCAGGACAGGGTGGTGGCGAGGTCAGGACTCCCTAAGCTCATTGGTGGCTGCACCTGATTGGACAGGGTGGTGGTGAGGTCAGGACTCCCTAAGCTCATTGGCGGATGCACCTGATTGGACAGGGTGATGGTGACGTCAGGACTCCCTAAGCTCATTGGTGGATGCACCTGATTGGGCAGGATAGTGGTGAGGTCAGGACTCCCTAAGCTCATTGGTGGATGCACCTGATTGGCTCTGTCAGTGCATCTATGGAGCGCCCCCTACTTTTACCCCTGCACCATTCATGGAAGCGTCAAGGACTGTCACAGGACACCAGACCCCTCCATACCAGCTGCTCCTGTATTAATAAAACTAAAGGGTATAAAACAATAAATGCCAACAATAATCTTAAAGCACAGAAAAGCTGGTTTCCCTATTATCAGTTAACAATAAACACCACCACTGTGAATTCAGACTGGAAATGTTCGTACATGCATTCTGCAGTGGTACATTTTCTCTTGTTTTCCCTTCACAGGGGAAACTGCAGTTTTCATCAGGAAAACGGTATAAGGGGAAAAGGTTAAGCACCTTCCCCTGCAAACGCCATGGCCCCAACCTGACCCTCCACCACTACCAGTGGGGTGGTGGCTGAACTCTAGGAAATTCTGGTTGTGGATCTTCCTTGTCATGTCTAATTGCACCCTTGTTTCTATTTAAAGGAGATATAGGAGAGGTAGCAAAGAGTAAGTATACAGCGAGCAAGCAGCTGGCTTTATGAATGGGAACACTTTATCCATCATGGTCTCCTCTAAGGTGTATTTTACCTGAATACATTTTCCTGTCTTCCCTTTTTCTTTTTGAATTGTCCCTGAGAGGATCAGTGCAAGAGCTAACATGCCCTTTAGCTGCATTTTTTACAAAAAAAAACACACACACACCAAAAAACTTTTTTGGGTTTATTTTTTGCAGTGCCATTAGATCACACGATAAAGTGAAAGAAGCTGCAATGACCTTGATATTGTTCTTCCGTAATTATGTTCCAAGACGGGCATGTTCTGTTCTGCACAATGTATTGCCTGAAAGATGTTGTTCTCTTCTAATCTATAACATAGAAGGAGGAGCTCACTTGGCAGAAAACAGCAAAGACCTAAATCAACCTCACGGAGACGGATTTCTGCGGAGAGAGGAATTTGCTGTGATAGCCTTGATTAGTGAAACTGACTAAGTAGCGAGCTGGAAAGCAAGTGCTGAGGGAATGCAATCTGAGTTATTCTGACTGAAATCCTACACGTACCTACTTGGGAGTAAGTCTCTTAGAACTCAGTGGGGCTTACTTCTGAGTAGGCAAGTAGAGAATTCTGTTGTTATATGTTGGTGTGTACAAACCAAACATTTGAAGTGTGTTTCTCACCCCAGAACCCTGGGAGGTGTGGTTTGCCCATCACAGAGCTATAGTTCTCACACCCTAAACATACTACAGTTCCTAGGATTCTTTGACAGGGAGTGTTTTTAATTAAAAGCATATACACAGCCTTTGGCTGCAATCTTGTATGCTCTTAAGGTAAAGGTAAAGGGACCCCTGACCATTAGGTCCAGTCGTAGCCGACTCTGGGGTTGCAGCACTCATCTCGCTTTATTGGGTGAGGGAGCTGGCATTTGTCCGCAGACAGCTTCCGGTTCATGTGGCCAGCATGACTAAGTGGCTTCTGGTGAACCAGAGCAGTGCACGGAAACACCGTTTACCCTATTTATCTACTTGCACTTTGACATACTTTCGAACTGCTAGGTTGGCAGGAGCAGGGACTGAGCAACCGGAACTCACCCTGTCGCGGGGATTCGAACAGCCGACCTTCTGATCGGCAAGTCCTAGGCTCTGTGGTTTAACCCACAGGGCCACTCGCGTCCCAAGTCTTTTACCTGGTAGTAAACTCCACTGAATATAGTAGGATTTTCTCCTGAGTAAACATGTGTAGGCTTGCTCTGTTAAAATGGTAGTCTGTCTTGTGCTACTGTTCAAGGTGAGCAATGGGAGTGTACAGAAATGCCTTCCTTTTCAGAAGGCTCACAATTTAAATTTCCACACTGGAGTGTAGAAAGGGGAATGATTGAGGAGAGGGAAGCACTGAATTCCTTATTTCTTGCTCCAGGAAAACCTAAGAGCCAGGCTGCAGATATTTAAACACTGAACCTTTCTTAACACTTCCCCACCTCCTTTCTAACCCCACCCCACCCCCCATATTATTAAAGCATCAATAAAAAAATCTGCAGCCAAATCCCCTCCTGTTGCCTCTTTTGTTTCTAAGGGCTGCTCCAGGTGACTTCTTTTGTCAGCCTTCCTTCTGATTCGCTTGCACAAAGCTTATGCGGAGGTTAGACTACATCCAGTGTTTTCCGAGTGTTCATTCTGATTTGTATGCAGGGGGGTTATATGGCACTGGACATTCATCCTGCATTAATTCTAGTGTGCTTACTAGGTGTTTTTATGTCTTCCCATTAATCTTATGTTCATTCCCTATTTTTCAGCGCATTTCCCCATCACTTTCCTAATCACAAAAAACTATTAATTTTCTGAAAAGGTGACAGAGCACTTTAATCTAAATTAATTACACAAAAGTAAATTTTGAAGCATGCACATGCATCTCTCCTGCAAAATATTGACAGCCTGAAGCCTAACACAAAGGAATGCTTTGAGCCAGATTTCATCCTCTGCATTGGCCAAAGCCACCCTCCCTCCCTAAGCAGTAAGCTCCTGTGTCAATATTGCTCATCAAACTGCATGTGACACTAACGAGGGATGGATGGATCAGTCTATTTCATGTCCATGGCAGCTTTGCATGCATTCACACTTAATGTGTTCTGCATGAGTCACTCCCAACTCATTTCTGCATTACTCTACAAAATTTCTTTTTAATAATCCATACAAAAATTCCTATTTAAATACATATGTGTATTTTATCTCAATGCACACATGCCTAAAGATGGCTTGGTCCTAAAATATGCATTTAAAACACATTTTAGTAAGTTTGTTTGTGCTGAGACCTATCACAAATTTCAGAGCGTTGTGAAATCGAAAGGATAATTGTTCTCACATCTGAGGGCAGGCTATTTTCCTTCAGGATTCACAGAAACTGAATTCCTCAAGCATCTCTGTGTAAAATACATAGTTAAAGGTATGTGTATCTCCCCCCCTCCCCCCCGGAAAACTCAGTGTGCTGTGCATCCTGATTAGGATCAGGATTTAACTCTTTGCTCTTACACCATGATCTAAGTGAAAACCCTCTTCCTCAAAATTGCTATTTGGCACAGGAGAGAAATTTCCATCGGTGCAAAAGTGACCATCTTTCCTGTGCTGGATAGCAACTTTGGAAGGTCTGGGACGATTCTCATCCTGGCCTGATACCAGAATCCATGGAGAAGGAGGCAAGACTGGTCAGAAATCTCAGGACCACGGAGAGCTCCAAGTGAACAGCTTGCTCCAAAAATAGTTGAGAGCACATGAAACCTTTTAATGCCTTTGCTTTCAGGCTCCACCCCATTGTGACTAACTAACCTGACATTCCTAAAGGGCCAACACTCTGCCTTGGAGATTTGCACTTCTCCATTCCATAGCCTCACACCTGGTGCGCTCCCTGTGCTGCTGGGCTGCTGAGATCTTAGAGGAGGCATTTGATGCCTAAAGCCCTGGGGTAGGTGCCTGTGAGGTTCTGCACTCTGGCCCTACAGATACAGGAGGTTCTTCTGGGGGTGCTTTGTTCCTCAGCCTGTCATTTCATGCTCTCAATCAGCTGCACAACCAGAGCACCCTACACTTGGTCTGGCTTCTTGGCTACAAAGCCTGCAGTCTCTGATGTGGAGACTTGGCTGCTGGACTCTGGGATCACAACAGGGGAAAAGGGGGAATCAACTGCAACAAAAAACAACAACATTTAGCCTATGCATCTAAGTCAAGGCAGTCTGCATTCAGCACCATTTAGCAACAGTGGCACAACCTCCACAGGTATAGCTCACCTAAGAGGTGTGGTTTTGATATGGGCAATGGCATACTGTACGGAGTGAGCAAGTGAGCTCATTGCGATGCCTCAATGCTTCGGTATACCTTCGCTCGTACTTTTCCACTCTTGCGCCATTTGTGCCTTTTACCTAATTTGCACATTCCCACCTTTTTAATTATTAAAGTAGTCATGCCGTAGCACTTACATTAAAAAGCCTTTTAGCGTAAATTTCAACATTGATTTTGAAAAACGCTGCCTTTCCACTTGGTGCCATTTTATCACCGTAGGGGTTTTTGCCTCCTTCCTCCGCTTTTCACATGTACTTATTTTCCTTCTACTTTTTAGCCTTATTCGAGAAATTGCATAATGGTCTGAAATTTCTAAAAAAAAGTGTGGTAGCACACATTTTAAAATGCAAAAAAGAGAGATAGATGCTCAGATGAATTGCCCCCTTTCTGCCCATAAGTGTGGATTAAACACAGGGGGAGATATACGCACACAGTAAGCTCTATACTCCTCCTCTTCAGCTTAAACATTTTAAAGTAATTTCCAGGACCGGCTGTGTGCTAAGTATTGCAATCAGTATGTACTTGAGAAATTTGATACAGTCAGAACCTTGTTTGATTAGATCCCTCTTCCTCCAACGCCCCCGCCAGCCCCCTCCTGGAGATGTAACATTAAAAAATAGCATGGTTTTGGAAGTAGCTCTGGGTCTACAATGACCCAGAGAAACTCTGTGACACCCTGACTCTAGACATCCTTTTTATTGTGCATTTGTTATTATCTGTGCTCAAGATGGTATTGGGCTGGTTGTATGCAATCCCAGATGCAGGTGGCGCTGTGGGTTAAAGCCTCAGCGCCTAGGACTTGCCGATTGAAAGGTCGGCGGTTCGAATCCCTGCGGCGGGGTGCGCTCCCACTGCTCGGTCCCAGCGCCTGCCAACCTAGCAGTTCGAAAGCACCTCCGGGTGCAAGTAGATAAATAGGGACCGCTTACCAGCGGGAAGGTAAACGGCGTTTCCGTGTGCAGCTCTGGCTCGCCAGATGCAGCTTTGTCACGCTGGCCACGTGACCTGGAAGTGTCTCCGGACAGCGCTGGCCCCTGGCCTCTTAAGTGAGATGGGCGCACAACCCCAGAGTCTGTCAAGACTGGCCCGTACGGGCAGGGGTACCTTTACCTTTACCTTTATGCAATCCCATCTTAAGTACTGTTCATGCCTGCAAACATTTTTGGGGTAGACATACTGCTTTGTTTCAAACTGGTATATGTCCCACTACTTCCTGCGTGAGAGCCAGTGTGGTAGTGGTTAAGAGTGGTAGATTCGTAATCTGGGGAACCGGGTTCGCGTCTCCGCTCCTCCACATGCAGCTGCTGGGTGACCTTGGGCTTGTCACGCTTCTCTGAAGTCTCTCAGCCCCACTCACCTCACAGAGTGTTTGTTGTGGGGGAGGAAGGGAAAGGAGAATGTTAGCCACTTTGATACTCCTTCAGTGTGGGATATCAAATCCAAACTCTTCTTCCTGCTGAAACCCTGTAACTTTTTATACTGGATGTTTGTGGCGCGGGGAAGGGGGAGGTGTCTTGCCTTTGTTCCACTATAGTGCAAAAGTGCTGCTTCGGATTACTATAGAGTGATAACACAGCAAAATTGTTTTTAAAATTGTTGGCTTTAAATGTGTTTTGATGTATTTTGATTACTGTTTTTAGTTTGTTTTTATTCCTTTGTATTTTATAGTGTAGGTTTTTTTTTAAGTTTGTAAACTGCCTTGAAACCCAACTTGGCGGGGAAAGCGGGATATAAGTACTTTAAATAAATAAATACACACTGGGAAAGCATCGCAGAACAACTAACAAGTTGGAATGGTGTGTAGACAGTCCATTATAAATCTGCTACCAATGCACTGTTATTGCATCATTGCCACGTCCAGAATATACCTGCAAGAAAAATGGGGCTGGGCCTCTGTCCTGGCCTACAAATGAAACCTAGGCTTAGCTCATAATCATAGAATTGTAGAGTTGGAAAGGACTACAAGGATATTCTAGTCCAGGCTTCCTCAACCTCGGCCCTCCAGATGTTTTGAGACTACAGTTCCCATCATCCCTGACCACTGGTCCTGCTAGCTAGGGATCATGGGAGTTGCAGGCCAAAAACATCTGGAGGGCCGAGGTCGAGGAAGCCTGTTCTAGTCCAACATCCTGCAATGCAGAAATCTTTTGCCCAACGTCAGGCTCAAACCCACGATTCTGCTAGTGTCATGCTCTTACCGATGGAGCTATATACTGATGCTCTTCTATGCAACTTAAATATTAAACCAGTCTAGGTTTAGTTAGAAAATACCCTGTTCTTTTAATTTTAATGCAATGCCCCATTACATCCGTCACTTTACTCCTGAATCTTTAATAGTACTTTAATTAAAAATCTGGAGTTGAACCACAATGCTTTACTTTAGGGGAATCTTACCCACACTACGGTCCTGCCTAATGCTACTGAGCTGATGGAAGAAGAACAGACTAAATCCCTATCCGTATGTTCAACAGAATGCACACATGAGGGCTTAAACTGGGGAGGGGGAACAGGCACACACATGCAACCCCCTCCCCAGCATCTCTGTCTGCCTGGGTTACGCCTGTCCCCAAACTCCCCACATTCAACAGGAACGTCTGGCGGGGGGCTTGTAAGCGCGTTCCTACATTGTACAAAATGGACCTCCCGATAAGATGGCATCGGCAGTAAGCCCTCACCTGCAGAGTTGCTCAGAGTTGCTCACCTGTATAGCTCAGTCGGGTATATAAAGGGTGAGATGATATTTCACAATAGTGAAAATAACATACAAAGATGCATCGTATAGGGTAAGCCCTTGCGTGTTCTTTTGAACACGTTAACAGGGCTGTAAGTCTGTCTCTTCCATAAGGCTAACTCAAAATATTTTGCTGCCTGATGCAAAGGACATGAGGGCAGGTAAAGGTAAAAAGGTAAAGGACACCTGGATGGTTAAGCCCAGTCCAAGGTGACTATGGGGTTGTGGCGCTCATCTCGCTTTCAGGCCGAGGGAGCTGGCATTTGTCCACAGACAGCTTTCCGGGTCATGTGGCCAGCATGACTAAACCGCTTCTGAGGGCATCCCACATACAAAAACCAATTTGGTCAGGCAGTTGAATAATTTTGATGCTGGTGGTAGGATATAGTCCTCCACAACTCCTGAGGCAACAGGCTGGTTTTTTGTGGGGTGGGAAGAATGCATGTTCTCCAGCATATACAGCTCCCGTCGTCCAACAGAGCAAAATGGCCAGGGGGCTATAAGACGAACAACCAGGGGGTTGCTGCTGCCTGAGGCAGTCACCTCATACTGCCTTATGGTAGGGCTGAGTCTGCCCTTTCCTCTTTGCGGCACCACAAATTTGAATCTTCCATGTACAGTGGTACCTCGGGTTACAAACACTTCAGGTTACAGACTCTGCTAACCCGGAAGTAGTACCTCAGGTTAAGAACTTTACCTCAGGATGAGAACAGAAATCGCACCAACGGGAGGCCCCATTAGCTAAAGTGGTACCTCAGGTTAAGAACAGTTTCAGGTTAAGAACAGACCTCTGGAATTAATTAAGTTCATAACCAAAGGTACCACTGTATTCAGAAGTGGGCTGCCTACACACCAAGCATTTAGAACGCATCTAAAGCATGCGGCTTCCCCAAAGAATTATGGGAAGCGTAGTTCATCCCTCATTGGAGCTACAATTCCCAGCACCCTTAACAAACTACAAGTCCCAGGGTACTTTGGGGAAAGTAATGTGTTTTAATTGTGTATGTGGCCTAAAGTATTAAAAGGTGGGTGGTGGCACCACTACCCATGTGTCAAAACATGAAGGGAGTCTCTGGGTCGTTCTGCCTCATAAGGGAGGCAGAAGCTAGAGAGCCTGTGCATAGCACACTGCAAACAGATTGTGACCTCTTTATGCACAAATCAGGGCTCTCTCGCTCTCTCGTCTGACGCAGGAGCTGAAAAGTTGGAATCATAGGACTGTGGAGCTGGAAGGCGATGTGCAGCAAGCCTTTAGCCAATGAATGGGAAGCCTCATTCTGTGGACCCAGAGAACCAATTAATCTATCTCTTTATTTTCTCAGATTTACATGAAGTGATGGGACTATCCTCTAATCTCGCAACTTCCGCTGCACTGAAAGACCCAGAACTGCTGCTTTCCCTCCCGGGGTTCATCCTGGCTTTCAGTGCAAATGGCAAACTGGCTCACATCTCTGAGAATGTGTCCCACTTCCTTGGATTTTCTGTGGTAAGTCCAGGCTATCGCAGGTGGGGGGGAAGTCAAGTTTGCCTTGCTTGATCTAATCCAGGCATCGGCCCTCCAGATGTTTGGGGACTACAACTCCCATCATCCCTGACCACTGGTCCTGTTAGCTAGGGATGATGGGAGTTGTAGTCCCAAAACAACTGGAGGGCCGGGTTTGCCTATGTCTGGTCTAATCTAATGCAGTACTGTCGTTGAATTCAGTTAGCTATCTCTCTCCAAGGTCTAATTTGAGTTTTTCCCCAAACCTTTTTCACTATGATCCTTTCAACTGGAGGCAAGAAGGATTGGGGCTGAAATTTGTCAACCTGCAAAACGTGCTAACATTTGCAATGGGAAATGTCTGTGGCATGAAATACTATGGTGTGCAAGTAGATCAAAGAAGGCAATTTCACTTACAACTCCTAAAGCTTTTGTTAGAATATTTAAGGTCACACTTCTCCTTCAAAAGTTGATAGTCCTCAAGGTTTCACTTTAAAAATATCATGGCACACAGCTATGTGTTAAACAAGTTGCCTGTCATCATTCATTGGCTGCTATGATTTCTCATGCTCCTCTTGCAGGTAGAACTCTTAGCCCACACTGACTCCATCTTTGACCTCTTGAACAGCCCAGCAAGTGGGATTGTCCAGGAGAAGCTCGGTTTTGCCCAGCAGCATCCAGGCACTGGTAAGGACAGATCTTTGCAGCTGGGGGATAATTAATATTTATGTGACACGGCATCATCTCAGCTGGTTAGCATGGTATGCTGAAGAAATAAACATCAGCGTCCGATTTCATATATTCCTTTAATGTGAAAAGCAAAGTTTCCTTTCTTTTTTTGTTCTTTGTTTCTTGTCTAGAAAAAGAAATATATTCCACCTTTTATCAATTGATTTCAGGGTAGTTTAGAGTCGCACACAAATACAATAAAAACAAACATCCATTAAAGCCACAACAGAACAACAGAATACTGAGATCAATTCAAATCAGCCAGCACTTCTAAAAACCCTGGGTGAACCACACCAAAGCTTAACCTGGAATCTGAAAAATAACAAAGAAGGTTCCAGTGAAGACTTGTTGAGGAGGAAGTTCTATAAACAGTCAGTCACAGCTGGTCTCCACGACCCACCTCACTTCTGGGGCACTCAAAGAAAGGCATCAGCAAATTACTTGCATACTTGGAAAGTTAAAACAAGAAAAGTTATTCCTTTAGGACAGGAGTTGGGGAAACACGTCAGATGTTCCTGGACTCTAGTTCCCATCAGCCCCAGCCAGTATGTCAGAGACTATGGGAGTTGTAGTCCATCAATATCTGCTGTGCCACAGGTTGTCTACTCTTGCTTTAAAGGTAAAGGTAAAGGACCCCTGACCATTAAGTCCAGTCGCGGACGACTCCGGGGTTGCAGCGCTCATCTCGCTTTACTGGCTGCGGGAGCCGGCGTTTGTCTGCAGACAGTTTTTCCGGGTCATATGGCCAGCATGACTAAGCTGCTTCTGGCGAACCAGAGCAGTGCACGGAAGCGCCATTTACCTTCCCGCTGGAGCAGTGCCTATTTATCTATTTGCACTTTGATGTGCTTTCGGACTGCTAGGTGGGCAGGAGCAGGGACCAAGCAACAGGAGTTCACACCGTCACGGGGATTCGAACCGCCAACCTTCCGATTGGCAAGCCCTAGGCTCTGTGGTTTAGACCACAGCACCACCCGTGTTCCTCTTGCTTTAGATGTTCTTAGCTCTAACTGCAACCTGGGAGTAAAATGCATCTTCTCAAACAACACGGAACTGGGTGACAAGTCATTTTCTTTCATCTTGTCAGACTAGGCAGAGTGAATGTGGGCCCTTCCAGATGTTGATGGACTAGAGTTCCCATCACCCCTAACTAGCAAGACCAATAGCAAAGTATGATGGGAGTTGTAGTCCAGGAGCATCTATAGCCATAGATCACCCATCCCTGTATTAGACCACAGAGCTGTATTTAAAATCGGGTTACACAGAGATTGAATTGGTGTACTTATTGCAAAAAGGAATCGGAGGAGCGCCTCCAAGTTCCTGCCTAGTATCAGCCCTCACAAACCATGATCTGCCTCTGAGCTTTAAGCATCCTGATTTATTTATATTTTAATTGCTGCAGAAATTGAGTTCATCACTGAAATGCGCACTCTGAGGGCCTTTCGGGTGAGGTATGGAAGGAACCGTTTGATGGCTGTGCGTGGCAAATTCCTTATGCTCAACCCGCAGTCGACCTCCTCCTCTCCTGCCTTGACCTTTGTTGCCTTCTGTACTCCTGTCACACACCTGTCAGAAGATGTAGATGGGGCTTCCAAGGAGTCCTCATTCCAGAGCCAGCACACACTGGATATGAAGATCGTGGAGATGACTGACAAGTAAGAAAAATCCACTATTTGAGCAGCTTGGTATTTTATTCAATTTATATCCCCCCCTTCCTCCCGAAGCCAAAGGAACCCAGAGTGGCAAGCACATCAATTTTAAAAACAAACAAAACATTTTTTGAAGCATTATAAGACCAGTTAAAAACATTCTATCAGCCATTGATTTCAGGGTTGCCAGAAGCAGCAGTTTCCAGGCATCAAACACCGGGGTAAAAGAAATGTTTTTCAATTGTTCCTGAAAGTCAGAAGTGATGGAGAGAGATGCATCACACAGCAACAGCATTCTACAAACGGACAGAGCTGCCAAATGACCAGAAAAGAAAACCTGCCCTCTGTTCCTGTGTTTTGATCTGCAATCACTAGCAGGTGAAGATTTTCATGGAAACCAACTACTGCCAGAGCTTTTGGTGGCTGGGCATGGGCAGAATCACACTTATAAGCACAGGAGCAGAGGCCAGTAAACAAATAAGTTGGCAATCCTATTCTAGGCAGTGGTGTTTGCTTGCCACAAAAGTTCTGTTGTTGTCTGTTGTGCTTTCTTTCCCACTTAATGATGGAGATACCATAGTATTGTGTTACGTACTGAGTTGAATAGGATCCAAAATGCAGCAGTCTGATTGGTCCTAGAACAATAGGATTCAGAATGCAGCAGTCTGATTGGTCCTAGAACAATGCAGAAGTATGATTGGCCCGCAGAAGCCACCCAATCCAGCTCCAGGTAGAAGTGAATCCGCAACCTGATTGGCCTATAGGAGAATCCTGGAATTAGCCAATCACGTGTGGCCCATTGTGTAAATAATGTATATAAAGCAGATATTTGGGGGGAACATTCATTCCTTGCTACTATGAGCTGAATAAAGAGCATGAAATCCACACTCAACTCCGAGTATATTTCATATTGATTAAACTCTTCCCTGTTTTCTCCCCCTCAAGCATTATTTACCATCTTGGTTATCAAAAGGAAGAGCTAGTTGGACAGTCTTGGTACCATCTCCTGCATCCTGAAGATACTGGAAGAGCTGTAGAGATTCACAGGACTCTGAGTGAGTGTTGCGCCTGAGACGGAATGACTAGGAAGATGGAAGCAGCATCCACACCTCTTTAACAGTCATGGCATCACTCAGAGAACCATGGGAGCATTCCTATGCACATCGCTATGGAAGTAAACCCTACTGAAAACATTGGGGTCTACTTCTAAGTAAACATCCATAGGCTTGCACCATTGGAGTGCTCTCACCGCATAGTATTAAGCAAGCTGGCCACTATTTTTTTAGACTCAGCTCTCATCTATGATTTGTTGAAACAGCTGGCCTAACTTGCAGGGTGTTGTATAGATTATAGACATATACAGACATACCTCGGGTTACAAACGCTTCAGGTTGCGTTTTTTTGGGTTGCAGACTGCCGAAATCCGGAAGTACCAGAACGGGTTACTTCCGGGTTTTGGCGGTCGCGCATGCACAGAAGTGCTAAATTGCGCTTTGCGCATTCGCAGATGTGCCAAATCGCAACCTGCATGTGTACAGATGCGCCGCTGCGGGTTGCGAACGTGTATCCCGCATGGATCACTTTTGCAACCCGAGCGTCCACTGTACTAATGGAATTTGGAGTAGGGTGGTTGGAGAAGAGGTGGGGAAAGAGTCCAGGGTGCCTGCATGTTCAATACTTTTGTAGAAGAGGGTTGTTATGCAGCTAGCCGCCTTAATTTTAAGAGACTGCAAGGGTCAGGTAGCCTCGATACTGGCAGCAAATCTCATGTGACAATGTACCTGTGATAGGTAGCCATCCAGCCTCTGCCAGATTTGAATGGCTTTAAAAGAGGATTAGATAAAGTCATGGGAAATAAGGCTATCAATTGTTTTCTAATCCTGATGGCTATATGATCCTGTCTCCACTGTTGGACACAGAATGCTTCTGAATACCGATTACTGGGAAATGCTGTTGCTCTGCTTGCAGTTTTCCTAGTCATATGGTTGACCACTGTGAGAACAGGATGTTGGACTTGATGGGCCATTGCCCTGATCCAGCAGAGCTCTTCTTATATTCTTATTGGGTCCACGGACCAGAGGTTCCCCACAGCTGGCTTAATTGTTTGAGCTGGCCTTTGGGACTCAGGATTAAGTTGACATAGCTGCTTTGCAAACTTGTCAATATAGAACAGTGGCACTACGTAATTTCAGCTCAGTTGACTGCTGTTCTTCCAGTTACCAGGCGTTCTATGTGCCTATGTTTAAACGAATAACCCTTTCTTATTTTTGCAGTTTCACTGCACGACTCTGGGAGACACATTCGGCACACAGTAGTCCGTCTTCTCTGCAAGGACCTGAGCTGGGTTTGGGTGCGAGTTCTTGCGATAAGGGAGAATGGAAAGGGAGGAGAGCTGATCACTTGCACCAGCTACATCCTCAGGTAAAGACATTCCCTGTAAAGGTAAAGCTAAAGGGACCCCTGACCATTAGGTCCAGTCGCAGACGACTCTGGGGTTGCGACACTCATCTCACTTTACTGGCCGAGGGAGCCGGCATACAGCTTCTGGGTCATGTGGCCAGCATGACTAAGCTGCTTCTGACGAACCAGAGCAGCGCACGAAATGCCGTTTACCTTCCCGCCGGAGCAGTACCTATTTATCTACTTGCACTTTGACGTGCTTTCGAACTGCTAGGTTGGCAGGAGCAGGGACTGAGCAACCGAAGCTCACCCCGTCATGGGGATTTGAACCAGCAACCTTCTGATCGGCAAGCTCTAGGTTCTGTGGTTTAACCCACAGCGCCACCCGCGTCCTGATAATATTTGAGGGCAATTCCAAACTAAGGTGCTTCCTTCATTCTAAATTATGTGGCAGTGGAACTGGCTCCCTTGGGAGGTTGCGGACTCTCCTTCCTTGGAGGTTTATAAGCAGAGGTTGGGTGGCCATCTGTCATGGATGCTTTAGCTGAGATTCCTGCATTGCAGGGGGTTGGACTAGATGACCCTTGGGGTCTCTTCCAGCTCTACAATTCTGTGGTTCTGTAAGTTATTATTATTTGCATTCTACATCATTGTCTCAATGTGATGTATAATAAACACATTTAAAACAGCAGATACATTTAAAACTAAACTAAAACAAAATAGACCTGGCCAACACCCATTCATCTAGCTGGGAAAGCCGCTTTGAACAAAAAAGGCCTTCATTTCCAGACAGCACAGGTGGTGGCTGCCTGCCATATTTCAACAGGAATGTTATTCCACAGAACTGGGGCAGTCACACTAAAAGCCCTGCTCCAAGTTACTTTGGAGAGGGGCTTCTGAGATCTTTGGAACTTGCAGGAAAAGCTCTCCCACAGATTGGGTATATAAGAGATTGGGAAGTTTCTCTAGTAACCCGGTCCTGTATAGACCTTATGTGTTAGTACCAACACCTTGAATTTCACTGAGTAGCAGCTTGGAAGCCAGTGCAAATCCCACGAGGAAGGTGATATATATGCTGGCAGTAGTTTGTCTACACAAGCAGCCTCGCTGCTGTCCTGTGCACCAGTTGCAGCCTCCACAGCATCCTCAAGCATAGCTCCACGTAAAACGCATTGCATGACCATGAGATGGGGACCCAGTCATTGCCATCCTCTTCTCCCCACGGCTCTTCTGACTTTTCTCTAGCTTTGAAAAAAGAACTCAGAACAGTAGCACAGTTTATGTCTTCTTTGCCATAACACAGGGTTGTACTCAACTGACTCACAACAGGTTAGACCCCTTGTAATTAATGTGTGTGACTAAAGTAAAATCCATGAATTTGAATGGATTCGTTCCGATAGTAGTTGGATACATGCCCTAGTTTTAAAGAAGTTCTCTTGAAAATAATTGGGCAATAGCGCTTTAGAACATCTTACATCATTTGACTTTTAAAAAGATTGCTGAAATAATGTCTTTGGGGTGTTTTTTAATTGCTGTTAAGGCAACTTGTGCTTTCCCTTCCCTGCGCTTATGGAATGCAATGGACATTACGGAATGCAATAGCTGGATGTACACAGAAAGGAAAAGCAGTTGCAGCAGCAAGGATAGTAGTTTGAAAAGTCGACTGCATTTCCACTTGTAGCATACAACAAAAGATGAAAAAAGGGCTCCTCCAGACAACCTGCTTATTGAGCATTTATCCTGATTTTCTTGCACAAAGCTTATGGAGAGGTTTGGTTAGATCTAGGCTTTATTGAGCATTCATCCTGGTTTGCTTGCGGGGTGTTTATATATCTTCCTGTGAATCATTCATTCATCTTCCACTTTTCAGTGCATTTCCGTGTCACTTTCCTAACTACAAAAAATCCTCTTTTTTTTCCTTTTTCAAAGTGGATTCGCTGTGCTAGGGCAGCAGAGCATTTTAATTGTACAAACCTAAATTTTCTGTATGCACTTAAATCACGCCCCCCCCCCCAAGGTCTGGAGGCAGCCTTGATAGAGCTAGGAAAGAGGAACATCTCTGGATCTTGTTTAACTCTTCATCTCCCCCTTCCCCAATTTCCTATGTCTGCAAATCTGAATCGGCTCCAACATACATTGGTGTTGCAAATGACGTCTTCTGCTTTCTGTACTATGTTAGCAATACAGTGGTACCTCGGGTAACTGACGCTTCAGGTTACAGATGCTTCAGGTTACAGACTCCGCTAACCCAGAAATAGTATCTCGGGTTAAGAACTTTGCTTCAGGATTGTTAGAATTCCTGATCCATGCTTGCAGTCATGGTGTTGTTGTCTTTCACATGACGGTATATGTTTTGACTCCACAGAATGGGAAATGATGGAGACAGGATGTTTGTGTTACTGTGTTCCGTGACGTGGGACTATTGTCCTTTGTCCCCCCCCCTTTTGCTGTCTGATGCTAGAGAAAGAGGGAGCCATGTTGCAGTGCTCCGTTTGTGTTTATATGTAAATAAAGTAGATTAGCCAAAATGCTGAGTTGCTGAGGCCTGTCACACACATGATACGCAAACTCTGCGGATCCCTAAGTGTGCTGGTGTCGGTAGGCATCTGTCGCTGTGATGTTCAGGCAGAAGAATGCTTATGAAGCTTCCGAACGATTGACCAGGAGGGAGGGAACATGCCTGTTGGGCATGTGTTTCTGCCAGGGTCCTACTCGAGTGTAGGCTGAACTCCTGACAAGGATGAGAACAGAAATCACACGGCAGCAGCGGGAGGCCCCCATTAGCTAAAGTGGTACCTCAGGTTAAGAACATTTTCAGGTTAAGAATGGACCTCCATAACGAATTAAGTTCTTAACCTGAGGTACCACTGTATTTGCAAATTCTAGCAAATGCCCTCTATGCAAATGCCCTCATGCTTGTCATTCCCTTGTGCTCTCACAATACTTTGATTATGCTACACAGTGGCATGGGAGGACCAAATCTGGTTTGAGTGCCTGTGTCAGTAACCTTCCTGTTGGTATGATGGCATCCAGCGCTTGTTTCAATGCACACTTTTTGTATCCTTGCATAGGGAGGAAGAAGCCCTCTATCTCCGGAACCAAGACCCACAACATGGAGCTGTTTCCCCAGCTATCCCAAATCTTCAATGCAATTCTGGAGAAATACAGCCGCAGATGACAGAGCTGAACGAAGCCAGTTTCTTCCCTCAAGAACCAGTGGCAGCCATGGATGGGGCACATGAGTACAACCCCTCTCAGCTGCTTGAGGCATGCGAAGAAAAGATGCTTCCTTCTGCCCTCCAGTCTCTGGTTCCACCCAACATCCCTCTCCCTAACATGCGGGCTGAGGCAGGCACCCTGCAGCCGCCTCAAGAAACAGGACTTCCATTCTTTCCAGCAGGTGGGCCCCAAAGTCTCTCCAGCCTAGACAATGCCAACAGGCTGCCCTCCATGAACCCTTATGTCCTCTGCTCCCCTGGAAATGCACTTCCTCCTGACAGCAGCCCTCCTGTAGACATTTCTCCATTATTTGAAGGAGGCATGTTCCCAACAACAGGTACAAGCCCTGACCCTGACAGATGGGCCATCAGCATGCTGGCTGGACAAATCCACTCCCTGGCTGAAATCTTCTCTCAGTACGCAAAGCAAGCACCTCAGAAGTCTCCCGGCATTTCCTTGTGGCCCAGACAGTCCACTGAGGACACTCACATGATACCAAGGCAGGGTTTGGGGACTAACGGAGCTCTAGATTTCCCTGAGGATCTCTCTGTGGATGAAGATGTCATCGCCAGCATCTTAAATAGCTTCCTAGACCCTAACCACTTAAACCCGCTCACTTCTGAGCTTGGATCAGAAAGCAGTTTTCACGCATTAAACGCTGAGCCACGGGCTTCCTTAACCCAGACTCCTCAAACAGACGTAACTCCTTGCCTTGACCAGTGCCTCTTCTTGCATTCGTTGTCCTCCTCTGCATCACCCAATACCCACATGCCTGACTCCCAGTGGGATGGGAGATTCCATACTGTATTTCAGCAAGGTACTGTTTGCCCTTCTTCAACATAATGTTACAGTTTATAGGTAAAGGGTAAAGGGACCCCTGACCATTAGGTCCAGTCGTGACTGACTCTGGGGTTGCGGCACTCATCTTGCTTTATTGGCCGAGGGAGCCGGCGTACAGCTTCTGGGTCATGTGGCCAGCATGACTAAGCCGCTTCTGGCGAACCAGAGCAGCACACAGAAACACCTTCCCGCCAGAGCGGTACCTATTTATCTAAAGAACCAATAAAGCAGGGGTACAGAACCCATGCCCCTCCAGATGTTCCTGGACTACACCTCCCATCATCCCTGACCATTCACCAAGCTGGCTGGGGCTCATGGGAGCTAGAGTCCAAAGACATCTTGATAAAGACCAATTATTAGGTTAAATAGTGCACCCCAAGAATTTGTCTTTACCAGTTTGAAGGACTGTATGTTCTGCATCTCTGAAATAAAGTAACTGAGGTCAGTACAATCCTGAATTCACCTCAACTCAGGTTTGATGCAGGGAGGAATAATAAACTACACGGCTGCTGCTTTAAAAGTTTTTGTCGTGGTGGCATTCAGCAGGTGAAATTTTCAGTGTCCAGTCATATGGCAAGACCAAAATTACAATACCCCAAACCACTGAGAAGCACTGCCTGCCTGAAGTTTACAACAATCTCTCCATAAACTTTATAGCAGCGACAGCATGCTTGGCCTATATGAATCCATACTGAGATGAAGGGTTTATGGAGAGCTTTCCTGACTGGAATAAAAATGGGCAGTACTGTTTTCATGCTAGAAGCAGGACCTCCATAATGCCTGGAGTGGCCTTAAAACAGGGTATATATCTAAAGATATTTATACAACCCTGGGATGATGACCTGCAACCCACGACTGACTGGCTTTAAAAGAGGATTTGCCACTTTCAAGGAGGATAAGGCTACTAGCCACAATGGCTATGTTCTACCTCGAGTGAACAGCATGCCTTTGAATAAGTAATAAATTGAAATAAATAGATAATACCTGCAAAAGGCAGGTAGCAAGAGTATTGTTACAGCCAGGCCTAGCTTTCACAACCCCGTGTTGCCATACAGAATAATCTGCTCAAATACAGCCGCAACAAGTGGCTAAAATGTAGTAAATGTATTATTATTGGTGGTTAGAATGTCAGTCAAAATTTACAAATAATCAGCTTGAAAATAATATATATGTATCAGTCGATAACCAAGAAGTAGTCAGTGTGATGAATTGCTGGGAGGGAACACCACAACGCAGGCCACCCTGAGAACAGGATTCTGGGCTAGATGCCGGGCCTTTGGTCAGATCCAGCAACCAGGCTCTTCTATTCTTACTTATTTACAAGCCACAGCCCTTGACTCCCCTTCCCCCAATTTATAGCCAAATCATGCCTGCTACAGCTTCCTAAACACAGTAGCTGAAGCAGGGTTGGCTCTATCGCTCCTAGCTAGCACAGCCAACAAGTGGGAATTGCAGCAGGCCAGAGTTCCCATATATGAAAATAAAGGGCACATCAGCTTCCACCCCATCTAATTTGAACAATGTCCCTCCTTGTTGTTGTTGCCATCTCTCTCGGGACTCAATGGAGGGGCACATGCACCTTTGGGGGTGAAGTCAACATGTTGGAAAGCTGTAATGACTATGATGCGAAAAAGCGTGAGCCTTGCTGTTGTTGGCACCCGTCTGTCTCAGGGGACTATGAAGGAGTGTGTGTTTAGGGGTCAAACCATTGGAGAGTTACAGCGCCTGCTGTGGCTGTAGAGACCGATACAGGAGAGACATGTTTTGTTGCTGGTGCAACCACAGCGTTTCTTCTTTCTTAACTCCTGCATCCTTCCTTCCTGCAGGTGTCTTTCCAGAAGAAGCCATGTTTTGCTGAACGTGCCCTGGTTGCCCCCAAGACTCACTTTAGAAATGAGAGCCCGTGTTGGCAGATAACCTGGAGGTGGAGACCTATCCTTCAAGATTTCTCCAGTGAAATGGGGATGTCCTAATACGCTCCCAATATTTCTGCAATGAAAATAGGGGCGTCCTAAGGAGAAGCGGGACATTCTGGGATCAACTCAGAAACCTAGGACGGCTCCTGAAAATCCTGGAAAACAGGAAAAATTGGCGGGTCTGTGGAGAATGGGATTGGCCTGAGGCATGAGACCACATAAGAAAATGACCAGGCACACTGCCAGTGGGGCTCAACCACCTTCTGATGTGGACAGTGGAGGACAAGCTATGGCGACGCAAGGAACGCGATTGCCCTCTAGGGGGCGCTGCAGCGCGCTCATCAACAATAAAAAAACCCTCTACTGGGCCTTTTGTTCTCTCGTTGGTTTATTCGTGACGCCACATGGGAGGCGGTCTCTGGCCCGAGCCTTCCCGTGCGCATGCGCGTCCCGCCCTTTGTGACACTATCCTCCCGTTGCCAGGATACGGGAAAGCGCTGCCGGGCCGCGGCCTGCAGCGGGGCTCTAGTGGCGCTGGGAGCAGCCGAGCGAGGCCTGGTGGGGGCGGGGGATGTGGAGCGGAGGCGGCGCGTCAGCGGCAGGTGGAGCTCCGGCCCGGCGGCTGCTGCTCGCGCGACTTTCCTCTTCCGGGTTTGCGGCCCGTCCTCCCCTTCCAGCCTCCTCGAGTCCTGACCCTGCAACGCCGCACCCCCGAGGCAGTGTGCGAGGCGGGAAGGACCGGTGACCAGAGAGCGGGGTTTGTTTGGGGCCTTGTAAGCTCAAGGAAGAGGGGGGAAGCGGTGGAGGAAAGCCCCTTGCCTGCCACGTGCCCAACAGGACTGCAGGTCGGTTCATTCATATATATCTATATATTTCCCCCCGTTTCATAGAGTTGGGAAGGGGCCGCACGAGGGTTATCTAGCCCAGCCCCTTGCCATTGCAGGAATTTATTTATTTATTTATTTTGCCCAACGTGGGGCTCGAACCCACGACCCTAGGATTAAGAGTTCGGTCGTGTTCTACCGATTTAGAAGATTGTAATAGGTTGGCTCTTTAGGAGCTGAAATCCCTCGCGATGAAATACAGTGCCCCAGTTGCAAGCAGTTTATTGTGAATTTTAAACAGCCCCTAGCGGTAATACAACATAAACACCCGGCCCGAAAACAACGAGCAACAGAGTGTAACGATAAACTACAACCCAACAACACGGTGGAAATAACAGAATGGAAACGCCGTGATAGGAAAGGCCGACAGGGCAGGTGGGTTTCCAAAGGTTTCCCAAGGGGCCTGTTGGTCCCAAGTTAACCAGGTCACCAGTCGGAAATGGGTTCTGGAGCTGCTTTTTTTGTGGCAGGCATGTGAGAAGGGCTATCAAAGCTAAATGGAATCTCCAGGGACAGGGGCAGTCTATCTCTGGAATACTGGGTGTTAGGGCCGGGGAGTGGACAACGGGAGGCTTACTCCTCCTGGCCTACCTGAGGGCAGTTGATGTAATTAGATTGCAGCTGGGAGGGCTTTATCCTTGGGATCCACTTTCTTTTTTCCAGAACCCTGAGGGCTGTCTGCTGGAGCCCTGTGCAGAACAGTTGCCTAGAAAGTGTGGTGTTGGTACACTTAGAAGTAATGATCAGGACAACTCTGGGTGCTTCTCAATCCTGGAACTTGTTTTTAGTGCCAGAAATAAGCTGATATTCCTTCCACGCAAAATCCAGTCTTCGTTCTCTTCCCCCAGCCTCCTATCAGCACTTAATTTGTTTCACCGGGGTGGTGTGGGGGAAGGAAGGTATTGTTAGGATCTGCATCAAGTACAAGTAGATCCTTTGTGATCTACTGCAAGTCACCCAGAGATCCACTAGTAGTTATTTATTCATCGTTTGTAAGTTAGTTTGATTTATATACTGCCCTTCATCAAAAGATCTCAGGACGGTTCACAATATAAAAACACAAGATAAAAGCACAAATAATAGTAAAAAAGGAGCAATAAAACAATAACCACCCCACACACCCTTGCATGTCCAATCCAGCTGTGGTTTTCTTACCATGGGCTTCACAGAATAGATTCCCTTACATGGGTCTATAACGTATTACAGAAGGAACATTAATGGCATATATCTCACTTCACCCTTAAACTGTTTTTCAAGCTACATTAAACCACTAAGTGAGAGGTCATCTAGAGTTCTGAGGTTTGCTGTCATTGATGTGCTCATGGCACCCAGTTCTGTCTCCCCTTTAGATTTATTTCAGTTATTGGTCCCCTTAAGTCATTTGCACTGCATGGGGAAGGGGACTGCTTTTTCACACCACCCCAAATGTCACCTCTAGCCCTGACCTCTACATTTTGATTGAGTGGAAGATCTGAAACGGTACGCTTGCTAAAAATCCAAAGACAACACCGTGTACATTAGATTTGGCACTTTCTTACAGGTACTAGCCCGGTTCCTTTATTAGCCTCATAACAGGTTAGCAATACAGTTTAACTGTTAATTGCTATTGGCTGTAAAGCTTACCTTTTGATTTCTGTCTGGTAGTAAAGTTACAAAATCCATTTTCTGAAAGTGGCGACCCTAGGGCATCTCTCTATCTTGGACCCTCAAAACATTGTATATTTAATCCAATGTCTTTGTGACTTGAAGAAGGGACATCCTTTATTGCCCTCCTCAGAGTTCTACTCCAACCCACACTTTCATAAGCAATTTAAAAGGGTCTCTTGCTTCTGTGTGCCACATTTCTGTCTCATAAAACACCCCACATCCTAGCTGTGTGGAATGCGATGAGTGAGCAACAAAGAATATGGGAGTTGCCTTTTTGGATCAGAGCAAAATCCATTGGCTCCAGGGTCTGGTCCAGGATGGAGATGACATCTTTGCTCCATTGCTTTGCTTCCCGCTTCTGATAAACATTAGTACTAAATGCCATTTCTGAATATGGAATACATAGTCATGTAACTGTCTACTGTGAATTTGTCTACTAGAATTTAATTGCTCTGGGACCATCCCGTGATACGCTTTTAAGGACTTCTGAATATGGGCAGGGTGGGAAACAGGTGCAGAGCAAATGCTCTTCCTCAGCTTCCCTAAGATCTCTACCAAACACAAGACCTCTGGAAAATAGACTTTAACAGAAAAAGGCTAACTGGTCCTGCATGCAGTTAGTTATGAGTCAAGTTTTGGAGGTATGGTGTAAAGACACATGAGGCCATCACCTTGCTAAAGCTAAGTTCTGTGCCTGGTCAGTGCCTAGAGGGGAGACCATATTGAAATCATGTAGGTTCCAGGACAGAGGAATGGCAGGAAAAGCAGAGGGGAAAAATGCTGCTTAACTAAATATGTAAATAGATCATGGGATTAGGCTGGATTTGTTTCCTCCCCCAGCACCAGCCATTTGGGAAGCAAGCACATAGACCAGGAATAGGCAACCTAAGGCCCAGGGTCCGGATCCGGCCCATTTGCCTTCTAAATCCGGCTCGTGGATGGTCCAGGAATCAGTATGTTTTTACATGAGTAGAATGTGTCCTTTTTAAAAAAATGCATCTCTAGGTTATTTGTGAGGCATAGGAATTCGTTCATT
This sequence comes from Podarcis gaigeae, assembly GCF_964106915.1. Classification (NCBI taxonomy): domain Eukaryota; kingdom Metazoa; phylum Chordata; class Lepidosauria; order Squamata; family Lacertidae; genus Podarcis; species Podarcis gaigeae. Next base: position 104,106,021 of record NC_139680.1, on the reverse strand, counting down.
CCCCCCCCCCCCAAAAAAAAAATATATATATATATATATAGTCCGGCCCACCACGTGATCTGAAGGATGGTGGACTGGCCCATGGCTGAAAAAGGTTGCTGACCTCTGACATAGACTAAGTTCCCCCTCCCCACTTGGATCTGGTAGAGCTGAGATAAAAGATATAAAACAGGGATGGGAAACCTATGGCACTCCAGATGATGTTGGATTGCAACCAGAATGACCAGTGAGCAGGGATGATGGGAGCTGTAGTCCAAGAACATCTGGAGGGTCAAAGGTTCTCCATCTCTGCTGCAAAGGAACCAACTGAGTAACTCTGCTAGTTGCTGCAAAAGGTTATGGGGTCCAGGTTTCAAAAAATTGTGCCAAAAATGTTAATCTTTAAGGTGCCAGATGTTCTTCTGTTGCTTTTTGCTATTTGCTGTCAATGAAATGCCAAAGAACGACTAGAGCACTCTTTTTCCATGGCCGTATATTGTACTGAAATTCTAAACCCAATCGCCCATTGAAGTTAGTCAGAATAATGTCCAAATAAACATGTATAAGACTGCATTGTACGTCCTGGGGCAGACCCAGCAGAACGTTTTAGGATTAAACCTAGTATGTTGCATTATCGAAGGCTTTTCCTGTGCAGAATTTTAAAAACATCAGGGGCCCTGGACAAAACGGAGTAGGAATTTTCCTCAAAGCCTCTAATGGTAGTTTCTATTCCATTGCATTTCTTTCTAAGGAATATAATCATTTTAGTGGGTTATCTCTTTAGAGCAGATATAGGCACCCAACTTTGTAAAGCACCAGACAGAAAGCAGGATCCATTTAAAGGCCTAATGAGTAGCTAGATGCTTTTACTGCCAGTTCATTAGAGCACCCCAATATAAACAGGAAAACACACCTCTGTATTTCGTTTCTGTATGAATCTAAGCACTACAATTCTGTTGTGGGGTTGTAGCAATATATATATCTCAACCTCATGAGCCTGCCCCATATACACACAGTGTCATAGTCTGTCCCCCATCTCAGAGAATAAGACAAGCCTCCAGCTTTGTAAATTAGCTTTTGGTGCAGCTGATTCTTGCCCTGAACTGTGCACGAATTGGCCTGCTTGCCAACAAATGGTTAGTTACAGTTTCTGTGGCAACTTAAACTGTGATAAGGTGGAGAGCTAACAGTAGTTTCTCTTTCAGCTTGAGTCTAGTGACTTGGAAGCATCCCAAAACCAAAAGCCTTATGAAGCAGCTGCGTGGGAATAAAGGTGGGGGCAATGCCAGAAAGAAGAGTTCCCCCTCTGGTAAGGACAGCAGGAATCCAGCATTACAGACGTCCGAGGACAGCAGGCCGATCAACATCCTAAATCCAAAACTGTTGGCTCAGAAGCGACCTCTGCAAGGTTTGAGCAGTATGGGAGGCAGCACTGCGGGGAGTCCCGAAGATGCCAAAAGACCAAAGCTCTTGCCTGAAGTGAATTCTCCTGGCCAGGAATCTGAAGACGAGGAGTCGGATGACAGTGAATATGAGAGAGCAGAGAGTGAGAGTGATGACAGCGATTATACAGACAGTGAAGACGACGATGACGACGAAACTGGCAGCGATGCCTCAGAAAGCAGTAACAAAGGCCCTGAAGAAACAACAAGCCAGCCTTCTTCAAAGACTGATTTAACAAAAGGTAAACGTTGATGCTTGGAAAAATTCAATAAATAGTGCATCTTTGTGTCACCTATCAGCCGTTTTGAGCTTTTCTTTCTCCGGTGGCTCCTGCTTCTAATTAACCGCCTTAGATGTGGGCGTGTAACCATTAATATGCATTATAGCCACCATTCAGATGTGCTCCTTGACACTGCTCTCTTTATCACCTAACCGTCCTACATAATTGCCTTATCGTCAGGTGTGTCTCATGCTTCGTGCCGCCTCTGAAAGCAGGAAAATAACAGAGAGAGTGCCTTTCTGTGTCATACTCTGCATGAATGTATATTCTGTTGCTCAGATACCAAAGAAGTTGGGGCTGTCGGTTGAATAATTTCTTGCATCCTATTTAGTGGAAACATGTTATTGCAATCCAAAAAGTTGTGTTGAAATATGGAATTGCCTGTCGTTTTTAAGGGCTGCATAAATGCCACATGGTAGTCAAACCACTAAAAACAATGATGGCTATTCCTCACAACAGCTGATCAGGCAAAGTAGGGCTGGGTGATATATCAATATATTGTCCAAAACCGGTTTGAAGGTCACATCATGATATCTGTTTCATAATATTTGACTTGGCAGTATATCGTGAATCACAATGTGTGTGAGGGCTCGTCAATATCTGGTTTTCAACATCGCGATATATCGCCAGCTAAACATCACCGATAAGGATGGAACTATGCAGAGACAAACAGGCTACTTACTTGGCAACTGCTACTACTTAGGGCTCTAAAACGGATAGATGTCATTATTATCAATCACCGCACAGTCACTTTCATCAGCAGGCAAGCCAAAATGCATCCAAACTTGGGGTTATGGGCTTGGCTTCCAAATTGTGGTATTCAGGACAATCCAAAGTACAGTGGTGAATACAAATAATCGGACTGCCAGCAGGCTTGCTAGGCGACAGAAGCGGAGGTGGCAGAAACAGCAGGGGCTTCACAGGCAGTAGTGGCAACAGCCTTTAAGGCCCAACGGTGACGGCAGAATCACTGGCAGACTGCGAGGCCTGGCGGCGGCAGGAGTTACTATCAGATATCGTGATATATCGATAAGTTGAGATGTTTAGCTGATGGTATATCGCGATATTGAAAACCAGATATCGCCCAGCCCTAAAACAAAGCTGTGTTATCCCCCTGTTGAAGTCTGAGGATGGGGGAACGCAGGCTGGAGAAACAGCAGCTTGTCTACGTTCACCAAGGTAAGAATTGCTCCCTGGAAACGACACACTTGTCTGCTGCCCTATAGCAGCTCACTGTTTGCACCCAGTCAACGGTGCCATTGCCTCCGTTGTCTAATGAGAACACTTTGTAAATCAGGTGAGTCTTCTGGTTGGGTGTTTTGCATTTTCTAATGGAGGAAGGGGAGTAGTCTCCTTAAAAGGTACTTTGTTGGCCTCACCAGCTGAGTTCAGGTGTGGGTGATCTGTTTTCCTTTACGCTGTCCTGACAGCAGATTAAAGCAGCTCAAAGAACGTTGTGGATTTTTTGAAAGTTCAAAATATTACGTTATGACAGTGCTAATTTGTTCCCTGTTTGATGTCTGCAATAGTTCTAAAATTGTTTGCCACAAGTTTCAAACCTGAAATATGTAATGTGCATTAGTGCCCTCCCCAAGAGTTGGTGCAAGTGTAGCAAATTCAAAAAAAGAGGGAGCTCGAGGAGTAAAAGAGGATTAGGAAACAAACTTTGGTACTGAAAATGAGCATTTTTTGTGAGTCATGTTGACTGCTGCAGTAAGCAACTGATCTTTGTAATAAATCAGTTTAGTTACTACTTGAAAGCCAAGTTTGCCTCGTGGTAATTCTGTAGATTTCCTCTCTTTGTCATATCTGTTGAGAATTGTCTGTACTCTAGAGTTCTAAATGTACGCTCAAGCCTTCAGCCAAAATTACGGTTTGGTCTACTCCACAGAAAGAGCTTATAAGGGCATTGTGGAACTGTCAGCAAGAAGCAGCCGGAAGCACTAATAAAGAACAAATGAGCCACTCAAAACATGTTTTTCTGTTTTGAAAATATGCTTCCTAAATGCAATAAGCAATGTGATATGATATTTATAAAATCACTGAGTGAGATTTCCTAAGGCAGCCTTTTAAGTTAGCTTTGGAATTCTTGTTTCGATGCACAAAAACAAGATTTGCTCTTAAGAATTGAGACTGATTATATCTTCCAAAGCCACAGAAAGTTGTGAAATCCAAGCTATCAGAATCTTGTCTTCCTTCCTTCCTAAATCATGGAACCGACTGAGAATTGTGCACCTTAAACATATTTAAGTTATATTTGGTAGTGGTAGGTGTTGTCTTACCTTCTCTTCTAAAGTCAGACAACCATTGTTATATTAATCTTCTGAAGGCTAGAAATTTATTCAAATTAAAACAGATTGTTTTTATACCTATGTGCTTCCAAGAACCATATCTCTGACATTGCAGTCCAGTACACGTCTACTCAGAAGTAAATGGCTACAGAGTTGCTGCCTGGGAGAAAATGCAGTTATCTCAAGAATCTTAATTTGAAAAATGTTGAGAATTGGCAACACTGAGAGTGATGCTTTTACATGAATTAAAAAATGGCTGATGTACCACAAACAAAGCACAATTATAAATAGCAGCGTGGTTAATTGGGAAAGTGTCTAATGAGTTCACCAGGGACGCGGATTAGGTCTCATTTAGCATAATAAATGAATCTAGAAGAGGGAGCAAAGAGCACTAATGAAATTCAAATATGAAAACAGAAGGTGGTGAGAACATAATCAATTGGCATACAAATAATAGGTAGCTAGGTGGTGGCACAAAACACAGCCACATACAGCTATTCTTTTGCAGGGAATAAATCATTGGGAACAAATTAATTTTAAATGCATATAATTTAATATCAAATGCAGGTCAGGAAAAACGTGAGAAGATGGATGAAGAAAGGTTTATGTGCAAAGCCAGCGCTGCTTCTCTAATCTTTTATGAACAGGCAGCCAAAAACAGATGTAGTTTGTTAGCCATATAGTAGAGACAGAGGCTACTTCTTGGGCATTCTGGTGTGGTTAGTTTATTTAATTTACATAGCACCATCAGTGGGTGTGTGGTAGCTTGCGCGCGCAAACAAGTCCTCTTAATATCTAAATTTTATGTTGAGGGGCAGCCAGTGTTAGAAATTAGCCAGGCGCCAGGCGCGTTTTGCTACTGGCATGGGTCCAGTTGTGACTTATGAGGAGATTTCTGGATGCTAGGTTGGCAACCACAGTTTAAAAACAGCCTTAGTCCATAACTAATACCATTTCCCTTGTGTGTGTTTCTCCTTGCATACTGGGACAAGTGAATTGTTGTAACAGCAACCTGCATGCAAACAATGCAGTTGAGATTATAGAATTGAAGAATTGCAGCGTTGGAAGGGACCCCGAGGGTCAACTAGTCCAATCCCCTTGGCGAACAGACATTCTCTTGTGGCAACCGCAACCCAGGTTTAAGGGGGCATTTGGGGCCTAGCCTTTGTATTTTGAGTTTCTAAAACTGGGGGCATCACATGTGTGTGTTGTGGGGAGATAATGGGTCATGGGGAACATGGAAGAATGTGCATTTAGGTTGATTGTTTTGGCTTTGTTTCAGGAGGGACTCTTTATTTATTTATTTAAATAAATAATGAGGGCTAAGGGGGTTTTCCTGAGGAAAGACACCCCAAGGCGTTCAGGGCATACAGAAAGGAGAAACGGTGCGGTTGTGTATGTCAGGGGTGGGAGGAGAACTTTGGACCGTTGATGGTAATGGAGCTGAAGAAGTGAAGCAATGAAATTTCACGTAGTTCCAGAAGTCTTGATCGTGAGTAACGTTGGCTATCGCCCTGTGCCGGCAGAGATGGGAGAACCTGTCTGTGCTCCTCTTTGTGAGAGCAGTCTCCCTGGCATTTTGGCTGGTTTGGTGGCCCATAAAAAGCATGGACTGGCAGCCGAGGTGTCCAGCCTGCTGTTTCCTTGTCTGTCTTGTAGCATCCTAGTCGCACACAGTTGGTTTGTATGACAACGGGTTGCTATTTGGATGAAGGATAGTTGTGGAAGGAGAGAACTAAGAGTCATAAATATGTTGAAAGCATTGCAAAGAGACAGAAAAGACAGTGGAATTATGACATATGCAGTAGTGTTTTGAATTTGAGTTGCCTGCATTTTTTAACACACACACACACACACACATTCCCAGAATTCAAAGCCCAAGGAAAGGCCTCCGTTATCATGAGGGCTATAAAGAGAATCTGGAGGTTTTTATCACAGTTTTATTTTATGGTGGTTATGTAGTGCTTTAATACTGCCTGGTACTTCCGAGAGATTTCAGTCTATATTAGGCAAATGCCGGTGATGAGAGGAAGAGAGGGAAAGGCGTGGGATGAGACTTAATAATACAAATAAAAATGAATTATTGGGAGTGAACTCAGCTCAGTGATTTGCAAAAAAGAGACTTCAGTGAGGAGGAATAGACAGAGCTGCCAACTGAGACAAGCTTTGGAAAGCTACTCAACCATGGTTTGAGCTGAATCTGAATGGGACGTGGTTCCCCACCTGCATCCCAGCTTCTATGGGGAAACTTTTGCAAATGTGAATGAAATGGAATTGACACAAGTGCATTCTTCCGAACTCGGCAGACAGTATCTAGTGTTTTCTGCTCAGAACTTTGCAGGCAATAAATGGGGTGGATGGTTTAAATTAACTTAAAAATATATGCTAATGAGATAAAAGCCCTGGTTTGAATAATCAAATTTTAATTGGCTTTTCTGGAGGAAAGTAGATTTCCATTGGCGAATGTTGCCATTAGACAAATTGACTTCCTCCAAATTACGCAACGGTTGGTACATCTTTTTTGCTATTTAGCAAAGTGCCTTGCGTGTTTATCCATGTAGTTAACGCAGTTAAATACCTTAATATCTTTGGGTTTTATTAGCTATGCAGTCGTACAGTGGGAGCGTGTAAGCAGGCCTATTGACTTGAATAGGACTTAGTCACTAACAATAACATATCCTTGGGATTCCAGCCTTAATATGTTAAGCAATACAGTGGTACCTCGGGTTACAGATGCTTCAGGTTACAGACGCTTCAGGTTACAGACTCCGCTAACCCAGAAATAGTACCTCGGGTTCAGAACTTTGCTTCAGGATGAGAACAGAAATCGTGCTGCGGCGGCAGCAGGAGGTCCCATTAGCTAAAGTGGTACCTCAGGTTAAGAACAGTTTCAGGTTAAGAACGGACCTCCGGAACGAATTAAGTTATTAACCCGAGGTACCACTGTATTACATTGCTAGACAGTTTGGCACTTCAGATTTCAGGCAGTCCCAGCTGGTGAGCCTGACTTTCGCTGTGGCTGAACATGTATGGCATCCAATCTGTGCTGTGCTGGGCTTTCCCATTACCCTTGGGTAGAACCTGGTTTTGATATTTGTGGTCTTGGCCTTTCTTGCATCAAAGAGCAGGCTGACCTTCTACCCTCAAACTATGGAATTTACAATATGCTGTGATGGCCTCCAGCTTGGATCACTTTAAAATGGAATACTGTTGCCCGTGGTTACCAGAGTTGTATTAAATTTCTGTTTTGAAATTATGAGTTTTGTTTCTACAGTAGTTTTAATTTTATTGTGCTTTTATTTATTGTGAGCGGTCATTGGACCTTGTGGTAAAGGGCAGGTAAGAACCATAATAAATAATAGTCATGATGGCTATATAACTTGCAGTGTTATACATTTTTAATTTTTGATTAAAAATGAAGAAACTTTTACCTAAATTTTGATAAAAATTCGGTCAACTTATTTTTACCACATGATTTTACTGGTGTTTTTAATTTATATTTTATGTAAGCTGCTTGGAAGTGTTGATGTTTAAGTGGTATATCAACCCTTTAAATAAAGGACATGAGTCAACAGTGTGTGATACAGCAGCAGCAAAAAAGTGAATGCTATTCTTGGCTGCATTAACAGAAGTATAGTGTCCAGATCAAGGGACATAATAGTACAGCTCTATTCTGCCCTGGTCAGATCCCACCTGGAGTACTATGTTCAGTTCTGGGCGCCACAGTTTAAGAAGGCTATTGACAAACTGGAATGTGAGCAGATCAGAGTGACTGAGATGCTAAAAGGGCCTGGAAACCAAGCCTTATGAGGAATAGTGGAGAGAGTTGGGTATGTTTAGCCTGGAGGAAAGGAGACTGAAAGTTGCTTTGATAGCCATCTTCAAAGATCTAAAGGGCTATCACAAGGAAGATGGAACAAGCTCATTTTCTGCTGCTCCAGAGGGTAGGACCTGAACCAATGGACTCAAACGACAAGAAATGAGATTCTGACTAAACAATAGGAAGAACATTCTGACAGTAGTAAGAGCTGTTTGATAGTGGAACAGATTTCCTCAGGAAAGGGTAGATTCTCCTTCATGGAGGTTTTTGAGCAGAGGTTAAATGGTCATCAGTCATGGATGCTTTAGCTGAGTAGCTGAGTGTTCCCCAACCTTGGGCCTCCAGCTGTTTTTGGACTACAATTCCCATCATCCTTGTCCACTGGTCTTGCTAGCGAGGGATGATGGGAGTTGTAGTCCAAAAACAGCTGGAGGCCCAAGGTTGGGGAACACTGCTTTAACTGATATTCCTGCATTGCAAGGAGTTGGGCTGCAATAACCCTTGGGTTCCCTTTCAACTCTACAATTCTCTGATTCTAATAACATAACATATTAAATGATAACATAGAAGCAAATCAGTACACCACTGAATGCCAGTTGCTGGAGACTACCAATGGGAAACTCCTGTTTCCCCCTCATCCTGCTTATGGGCTTCTCATTCAGTGTTAACTGAATGCTGTTCTGGATAGACCTTTGGCTTGATCCAGGAAGACCCTCCTTATATTCACTGCATGAACGTCTTATTTTACTGATGGGTGGTTGTATTTATCAAATCTGTATTACACGTCAAACAACCTTTAGCGAAAGGTCAGAATTTGAAGTGATTAAGCAAGATACTCCAATTGCTTCCTTTTTTGTTGTTGCTTCAAATAGTCGTCTTGTCCTTTTCCCTTTTACCAATGAGCAGGGAGGAAGCTTGAACTGAGCCTTCAACTTGTAATGTTCTGATCATTTTGAGTGGGGGGGAATAGCATGTGTCAGGAAAACCGCCACTTCCCGACAGCTCCTAACTAGGCATCTTGTCTTGCCCTTCAAAGGCTCTGGGCAGTTGTGATCCACTCAGGTCTTCTACATGGGCACTGTGTGTGTCATCTCAAAAGCCGGCTGCTGTGTTCAATGCTAGGAGAAGACCTTGAACCATGAAAGGGAACAGATCAGTGACTGATGAGTGAGAAGAGCTTTGAGGGTGTATGGCAGCTGACCCCAACCTGGTATCCTCCAGCTGTTTTGGATTACACCTCCCATCAGCCCTAGCCAGCTGGGGCTGATCGGGGCTGTAGCAGTCCAAACCCACTGCAAGATACCAACCTGAGGAAAGCTGGTATTGGCAACTTGCGGGATCAAAGGCGGACGCATGAAGCAAGAGAGCAAAGTAGAGATCAGAAAGAAGGGAGGAGCGGGTGAAGCAGAGGAGGACGAAGATGTACCGCAAATAGAATGGGAGAAAGCCTCTGATAAGGAGGAAATGGAAAAAAGGCAGAATAAAAGCATGAAGCAGGCAAGGTGGTTTACATTCTTTTGATATACAATGCATTAAATAGAAAATAAGTCACAGCTGACTGCAACCTAATAGCTTCCACAAAACTGTGCTATGCATTAGAAATTGCTGGAGCAGGTCAGCCCGAGAATACACAGAGACTAGTGCCCTTTCCTTTGAGCCCGGGGGCTGCTTCAAACATGGTTTCTGTCTGAGAAAAAGTGGTGCCTATAGATTCCTGATTCGTGGATAAGTGAAAACGCTTGCACTGCATATCTTATGTAGTGGACTTCATGCTTTTCTAAAAAGCAGGAAACTGCATGGAGAAAACATCACATTGTTGTGCAGTTGTTTCCAAGTTCCTTCTGAACCTTGCCAGTCAGATGAAAGTCTTCTTTCCGGAAGCATGACACGTGGCATTCCTGACAACATTTAAAAATGGGTTTTATTTATTTTATTTACTTCTTAACATTTCTATACAGTGGTACCTCAGGTTACATAGGCTTCAGGTCACAGACTCCGCTAACCCAGAAATAGTGCTTCAGGTTAAGAACTTTGCTTCAGGATGAGAACAGAAATCGTGCTCCGGCGGTGCGGCAGCAGCAGGAGGCCCCATTAGCTAAAGTGGTACTTCAGGTTAAGAGCAGTTTCAGGTTAAGAACGGACCTCCGGAACGAATTAAGTGCTTAACCCAAGGTACCACTGTACTGCCTTTTCCTCCAAAGACCTTGAGGTTCTCCCATTTCATCCACACAGCAACCCTGTGAGGTACATTAGGCTGAGAGACAGTGACTAGTCCAAGGAGCTTCATTCAGTGAGCTTCATGGCCAAGTGTGGATTTGAACCCTCGTCTCCCAGGCCCTAGTCCCAACACTCTTAACTGTTGCACCACACAGGCTCTCAATTTCTTAATATATCTATCAGATTCTGACCTCTCTTGAATGGAGGGCTGGCTCGAGCCTTCAGAAGTATTTCTAAGATGTGCGTGTTGGACGACTTCTGCAATGGCACCAGCTGAGTCAGAAATATTTCACGTACAATTAAGAGTGCCAGTACTAATCCCTTTTAAAAGTCTTGGGACCTGGGTGTTTCCCGTATCAATCTGCCTGTTTGCAAAGACCTGCAGCAAAGGTGCCTCTCTGGGTGCCCCTACCTTCAAAAGTAAGGCAGCAGGTGGTGGCGATGAAGAGGGGCTGTTCACTTGGTAGTGCTTGCCTCATATTGTGAATAGCTGACTTGGGGTCCGTGTGACCGTGATCAGGGCTACCGCAGGGGCAAAAGAACAGCTTTTCTGGGGAATATTTTATGGTATGCTGTGTAACATGTAAGGGGGTGGTTTCAAGTTTTAATTTTCCATTCTGTTTTCTCTGAGCATTTCTTAATATTTTGATGTTAAATCAGAGTGCTTGACTTGCCCTCTTTTCCTTCCCATCTATGGGAAGGAAAAGCTAAGCTAAACACCTCTAATCTCTTCCCACATGCCTGTCGTCATTTGTCTTTTTCCCTTTAATTAGTTTTAAACAGAGAAAATTGAACCGGAGATCAGCCTGAGGAATGTGCCATTTATTTGTATAATGGCATAGGTTTTCCATTTTTATTTTTCATTCCCTGTCTTGTGCCTTCGTACAATTCTTTGTCTTTTTGTGACTTCTATCAAAGAGAGTTTTATTGACCAGACCGCTGTAGATCTCTAATTCCCCCCCCCCCCAAGAACTGTCACAGATAATTTAGCATCTGTTAACTTTCGAGCATTTTAGATTCTTCTTACCATTGTGTGTGGTTCTGGATCTGCCAACATTATCATTTACTGTACTGCTCACCTAGTTTGCTTAGTTCCTATGAGCAAAGATGTCTGCAAACAAGACACAAAGGCTTGTAGCATCAACCCTGCTGTGTGGAAATCCCTTGCAGGCCACCATAGTGTCTGGAGACAGACGGACAGGTCATGCACCCACAGTAGTGAGCAGAGGAGAAAGGACTGCTGGGAGGAATGCAGAGAAAAAATGCTGTGGCACATTTGCAGCAGCAGCAGAACCGATGCCTTCATCTGCCCCAGCTCCAACAAAACATGTCTCTCCCATATCTACTATCAGGCGCTATAATTCTCCAACAGTTTGACCCCCAAACATGCACACCTCCATAGTCTCCTGAGACAGACAGATGCCAACAACAGCAAGGCTGACGCTTATTTCACATCACAGTCGCTACATGGCTGTTAAGTCACCCCACACATATTTTGAGTGAATTAGCTGGAGTGTTAACGGCAAATCCATAATCCCTTCAGAAATGTTGTATAATAAATCAAGTCAGTCCATTTCCTCTCTTTTCAGGGAAGAGGAAAGGAATGGCTACCACATCAAGGTAGGCACAAACATTAAAGAAAGCTACTTCAAAGCATGCATATAAGCGTTCTACCATTTGAAGCATTTTCAGATAAGGAGATGGAAAATGATGGCGACGTTGTGCACAACAGGGTACCTTTTTCAGCGTTTCATAAGCATGTCCAGTTATCCAAACATTTTGAGGCAGAGTTCTCATTTTTACCACTGTCATCATTCATGTTAAAACTTCCTGTTTCATGTACAACTTCTCAATCTTTGCACAGTGGCCAAAAGTTTGCATAGTGCTATGGAAAACCGCGTCAACTCACTTTATCAAAACATGTCTTAACAAAGCATTCTGTTGAAAAAATAGGTGCACCAACTTGCTAAGGATCAAGTTATCCCCCCCCCAAAAAAAACCCTCCATGTGTATCTATTACATTTCTCTCTCATTCTTCCTTAAAGGAGGCAAGTCTGTGGGGTAAGCAGCCTAGTGTCTAGCCTTGAAATAATCTCGTTGGTTAAGGTAGGATGAAGAAGATTGACTGGTCCAGCTTCCAATCAATGATACTTACATGACGGAGCAGAAGTTTGGAACTACAGTGGTACCTTGGTTGTCGAACGGCTTGGCTCCCGAACAAATCCGCTCCCGAACGCCGCAAACCCAGAAATGAGTGTTGCGGTTTGCAAATGTTTTTTGGAAGCTGAACAACCTTCGTGGCTTCCGATTGAGTGCAGAAAGCCCCTTCAGCCAATCGGAAGCTGCACCTTGGTTTTTGAACAGTTCCGAGAGTCGAACAAACTCCCAGAACAGATTAAGTTTGACAACCAAGGTACGACTGTATGCTACTCCAGTTCAAGCCTCAATCTACCCACCACCCTAGCTGTTCCTGGCTATATTTCATCTAGAGTCGTCATGAGAATAAAAATACGTATCCTTTCCTCATCTCTTTTTGGGGGGAAATGAGCTACAAATAAGAATATAAAAAATGCATGCATTTTTATTCCTTGTTGTGAGTTGCCCTGCAACTATAAGTAAGTAAATGCAATTAGAAAGATTTTGCAATGGGGTCCGACACATAATGTAGGATGGTGGCTTTTTTTCATGTTGACTTCTCTGTTTCTGTATACGCACAAGGAGCTGTACCCTCGTACAGCTAGGGTTCTTCCATCTTTCTCCCACAAAAGAATTTTAAAAAATGAAGAGCACCTGGAACACCTCTTTTCATTCATTTTAACTCTTACTGCTAAACAAAGTGAGCTTCGTACAGTTCATAATTGTTGTTCCTTTTGCAGTCGTCATACTTTGCCTTTGGCTGTCTAGGTATGAAAGGACCCAAACCAATTTGTAGGCCTTTATGTATCTGAAACAACCTTGTTAAAGTGATTGCGTTTTAAACAGCAGGCTCTTTTATTTTGTCACTGGCTTCCGCAGTACTTTCTGTAATTGGTGTTTGTGAAAACTCCAGGTGAATAACTGGGAAAGTTTTTTTTTTGGGGGGGGGGGGAGAGCAGAAACCAATGGAGCATTTCATTGAGGTTGGCTGATAAATTTAGAACAAAGTATGAAAAGTGGAGTTTTTTGGGATGAAATAAGCAGTTGACCTGTGGAATTTATTGTAGCTCTAGTCGCGTTAAAAAATACAGATTTAAAATTTTGTTTGGCAATGGAGCTTAGATCATGTTGGTTCAGTTCTGCTTTTCCGTCAGTTAACTGTGTGTCAAGAAGGGATATGTATACATTGAGTGGCCCATATTGTTAAAGGTTTTCCCTCTCTCCTCTCCTTTCCTTCCCTCCCTCCCTGACCCCTTGTATTTTGGAGTAGAAGGTGCTGGTTCTTGCCCAGGGCAGGATAGCTGATTTGATGGGCCAGTGGTTTGATCCAATATGACAAATCGTGTGTTGATGTCTGAGGTGGAACGCATCATTTGGCCTGCGTTTGCAGAGGCTTTTGAGGTTGCAGTCTCTTTGCGGGTCTGTCCAGAGCTCATCAGGGGAGAAAAACTATTACAGTTCTAGACTTTTGCCATAAGGAATGACTAATTGAGGGATTACATGTTTGGCATGCCAGAACAGAGAGAGAGAGGTGATGTCAGTAAAGCGTTGTGACGGGAAAATGCCTGAATGTTAGAACGTAGACAAAGCGAGAAAAGATGGTATGGGCCCTGATTTAAAATGTAGCCATCAGTCAAATTCTTTTCTCCTTAAAATCCCTCCTCAAATTTTACCATTTCCATTGAACCTTCCACGTCATCACAAAGGACACCCAACTTTACCTGTGCAAAATGTGTCAGGACCATAGCTGTCAACTTTCGGATTTGAAAATAAGGGATCAGCAGCCTCACCTGTCCGGGGGATAGTCTACGGGATATCTAACAATATGGGATAGCAGCGGGAAACGGCGCTGAAATAAGGGAATTTCCCACAAAAAAAGGGAAGGTTGATCACTATGGTTAGGGTGGTTGGGTTGTCTATAGTTCTGCAATAAGGTTACAGTCTCTGCCTGGAGGTGTGGGTTTGAATCCCACTCTGCCCTTTGGCAGCATGCATGAGTGATCCAAGGTGCTGCATTTGTGCCTGCAGGTGGCCGAACCAGCTTTAAAGGCGGACCATATCTCAGTGATAGGAACCTCCTGTTCTTTCAGAAGATCTCAGGTTCAATCCCAGACACTTCCACTTAATAGCAAAGGTTGAAGACTTCTTTCTGAGATCCTAGAGAGCTGCTGTCCACCAGAGTAAATCATACTGAGCTAGACAGACACCTGGTTTTAAGGCAGACTATGTTCCTACAAGGGACGCGGGTGGTGCTGTGGTCTAAACCACTGAGCCTAGGGCTTGCTGATCGGAAGGTCGGCGGTTCGAATCCCCGCGACGGGGTGAGCTCCCGTTGTTTGGTCCCTGCTCCTACCAACCTAGCAGTTGGAAAGCACGTCAAAGTGCAAGTAGATAAATAGGTACTGCTCTGGCAGGAAGGTGAACGGCGTTTCCGTGCGCTGCTTTGGTTTGCCAAAAGCGGCTTAGTCATGCTGGCCACATGACCCGGAAAAACTGAGTCGGCTCCCTCGGCCAGTAAAGCGAGATGAATGCCGCAACCCCAGAGTCGTCCATGACTGGACTTAACTGTCAGGGGTCCTTTACCTTTCCCTTTTTATGTTCCTACTAAGGCCCCTGTTTGCTCCACTTGCCAACCTCCCCTGCCATTCCTCTCCATTAACCTCCTGGAGCTTCCCCGTCACACCCCATGCAAGGACTAAGCTTGCTTTTCACCTTCCCAGCCCCATTTCTCATGCCATTTCTCTCTTCTGTTTGTTAGTCCAGCTTTGCATCCCAGTTTTCACCCCCCCACACACATGTCCATGCCTCCTTCCCCTTCTTTTGTGCAACCTCCTTTGCACACAAAACTCCTCCATGGTAACCACCTGCATCTTCTTCCTCCCACACATTGCAACTACTAAGCATCCTTTTCACTTTATGCCGAATAATGAAGCCTGCATGGCCTCCTATTCGTCAAACCCTTTCATGCCCCTGCCTTCAGTTTCAACCTCGTTCCCATGCCTTCTGCTCTCTCCTTTCTCTGCATCACCATATTCACCTTTACTCCTTTCCCCCCCTCTACCCGTCTGCTTACTTTCCTCAACTCTCCCTTGCACGCCACCCCATTTCCACGCCTCCCCCTCTCGCTTGCACACAAACCCCTATGTGGATCCATTCTGCTGTCTCTTTAAAATAAACAGAATTTAAAGAGCAAGGCTGTCAGTTAGCTTGTTCAGTTAGAGCACGGTAGAGTTCTGTTGATGGATGTTGCTTCTTAATAAAGACTCTGTTCCGAATTACTACAATGACTCTGGAACTTCATGTAGAAGACAATGCATGGTACCAGGAGTGGAGGTACCACGATTGTGGGGAGATACTATCGAGTCATAGTATAAGGCATCCTTTATCTCACATAAGCTATCCAAGGAATGGAAGTTTAAATCAACCAAATGTTCCTTTTCAGTATTCCTCCTTTCCTGATGTACTCAAATGATTGTAAAAGTTTCCTCAAACCTCTGCCATTTTTAAAAAGCTGCCATTTTCCTCTCTCTTCCCACCATTTCGTCTTTACTCAAGCTTCTGGTGTTCTTTTAAAACCACTCCTCCCCTCTCAGTGATTCTCCTTTCTTGTCCCCATGCTATTGTACAACCTGCCTTCTCTTTTGCTTCTCATCATTATTACATTTGTATACTGCCCTTCATCCATAGATCTCAGGGTGGTTCACAACATAAAAATATGAGATAAAAAATACAAAATACATATTAAAAACAAGAACAAACCAATAACGCCCCCTTCCCCCCAACCCCCCATGAGGGCTGCATGCAAATCTGAATTGTTATGAGGCACTACAAATCCTGCAATGGGGACTGCCCAATGACAGCCTTACATTTTTATGTATTTAGGAAGATAAAATCACTCCCTGCTATGCATTCATCTCCTATTTCCCCCCCTTCCTCTGATGTCACCTCAGCCGTCAAAATTTAAATTGCAAGCACTTTGTGCTAGAAATTGGGTTTTACTTATTTATATTTAATCAGCATTGTGTATGATATATCAATCAACATCATGTCTTTTGGAACCTTTGTAAAATGGGACTGCCTGTCGCAACATGTTGATGAAATGTGCCCTGCGCAAACAGTTGTGTTCTGTCCCCAGGTCATAAAAGAGATGGGAGCTGGAAGGGCTTTCCCTTAATCCTTAGGGCAGTGTCTGTAATGCAGAAAGCTCTTTAGCAGTGTCAGCAACCAGGACTGAGAAGCCCCTTGAGAGAGAGAAAGCCTAAGGAAAGATTTGTGCTATGGGAATGGCTTGACTTCAGAAGTGTTCCTTTCTAAGACAAGCGGAGAGTCAAGTACTTGTCGTATAATGGACATGCAAGGAGCTCTGAATGTATTCCAAATTCCTTATTTTTGGGCAGTGGGGGAGAGAGTGGGCATTTTTAGTCTATTTCCTAATCAATGCTAAGCATCTCTCATCCTGTGTGTTACATGTGAATGCAGAGTGGAAGAGCACAATTTTGAAGCTGCGCTTGAGCTCTGAGAACAGCTGCTTTTAAAAAATGTACATTAAAAGGCCGAAGATACAAGCCGAGACTGATTTACACCTCTGATGCGAAAGTGCTCTTAATTCTAAGTCGTGAATCTAGAATTACTACTCTGGTCATTTTTCAGAAATACTAAAGGAAGTTAGAATGCACACAAACTTTCAACCTTCTGCCCTCTTTAACATGTGAATGGAAGATGTTAAAAATCAGCTAATTTGTATATTAGTTGGCAGTTTTGGCTTATGTGCATCAAACTCTGAACCCATTAGTTGAGTGACCGTTTTGTTTTTGTTTGTTTGGATCCTAATTTCACAGATAGAGCTGTGACCCAGTCTGTGTCATAATTCTGCAGGACTAGCACAGTGTGTGGTTACTTAATGTAGGATGCCAAGTTTGTAGTCCTTCCACACAACTCCAGTACACATGGGATTCCTTCAGACACTCCCAGGGAGAAGCTTCCAGTAGTGCTGTCCCATACTGCTGTTGAGGCCTCTTCCCATTGATCTGTGTCCCTGGTGGGATGCTGTTTGGGTTGAAAAGGTCCCCATGATAGGCCCTGAATACTTAACCCAGCCACATGGGGATAGCACCATTGGCAGGGCAGTTTAGTGTGTCTTTGAAGGGGCTGTGAGATTGAGCACTGGGTGGGTGTGCAGGGTTTTTGTGGTGGCACTTGCATGAATCACAAGGTGTTTACCTGCAGCTGCCCTTGCAATCTGAATGCAAAAAAAGACAGTAGCATTCAACATGTCATGAAGCAGGTTGGGCAGGCAGGAGGAGTTTGAATAATCCAAAGACTGACATTTGTTTGCGGGTGTCTCATTTTTATCTTTCCCCCAGAATGGTCTTCGATGTCTTTTGAGGAGCTGCTGCAGTTGAGAAATCGAGTTGGGACCAAGGCTTATCAGCAGATGACTACTGGGAAAAGGGCAGTAAATGTCACACAAGCAGAGAAGAAGCAGCGTCCAAACAAGCACGGGTAAATGTGTTTCCCTGTTGTGCTTTCCCCAAAAGAGAACAGCATTCCCCTGGGCTCAGGTGAAGTCTGCCAACCTGCTCTTCCTTACTTGAGAGTGAGCTCTCAAGTTAGCAATTATCGAACTTGCGCATGGGCTTTTCTGCTTGGTGAAGGGCGTAGAGATTTCTGAGCTGCCTCTGGAGAGCTATTGGAGCAGAATGCATTCATCCTGGAAAGAAGGAATTGGAATTTAACCAGAGGGCTCCCTCTGGGAGAGCGGGTGGTAGCATGGACTTACCTGAAGAAATAACAGCCTTAAGTGTCTGCTTTACGGTCTTCACCACTGGAGCTGCTACCTTGCTCTCGATGCATTTTTATAACCTTGCTGTGATTAATTTACTTCCTTCTTCCTAAGCCTCTCTGGAAACCATTTATGTGACTCTTTGGCCCCGTTTGTGTTCCAAGTCTCTCACACTTTGGTGTACAATGGTACTTCAGGTTACATACACTTCAGATTACAGACTCCGCTAACCCAGAAATATTACCTCGGGTTAAGAACTTTGCTTCAGGATGAGAACAGAAATCGTTCTCCGGCGGAGCGGCGGCAGTGGGAGGCCCCATTAGCTAAAGTGGTGCTTCAGGTTAAGAACAATTTCAGGTTAAGAACGGACCTCTGGAACGAATTAAGTACTTAACCCGAGGTACCACTGTATTCTGTAAAATGCCATCAATGTGATGAGTAATTTAAACATTAAAGCAGACATGGATGCAAATCGTCACTGTATTCCCTCCTCGGACACCTCCCCGCAGTTCTCTCCATTTTGCTGTGTGTTCGTTGCCCTTTGTTCATCGTCCTGAAGCCAGGTTTCAGTCGTCCAAGTGTCCCATCCAAGAGACACCTGTGCTTTCCTTCATCAGTTCTCTCTCATCTGTTTCCAACTTTCTCTGCTTCTCTTCTCTCTCCCCTCCCCACCCTCTGTTAATATATTGTGCTGATACTTCACCTTTTACCTGAAGCTCTCTCTGGCTTTCCAGACAATGCTATATAAGCCTTTCAAAATGCCTCTTCTATTATGGGTTGCTTATTTCTATTTTTATCTCTCCAAAGCCTTTTGAGAGAGCCTTTCTACAAAAGCCCCAGTGCAGCTGGAATCAAATCAGCTAGGTATTTGTGTGTGTGTTTGTTTGAAAGGAACCCTCTCGACTTTAAGGGAATGCTCCCCAAATTCTATCCTGTTCAGTGGTGCATTCTTGAATGAAATTGGATTCAGAAGCAAGCAACATAACACCGCAATATTTTTTAAAAAGTGAGCAAGCTTTATAAAATCTTCCACGTGCTCATTGGAAACCAGTATGTTATGGAAGCGAAAAGCAAGAGGTGTCTGCAGGAGCCTGGCTAGTTTGTGAATTCCTACATGGTGTCTGGAATGACAGCTCCTGCCCTGCTGCTGCGGTCCATTCTCTGGCTTGTATCTAACAAAGTCATCCTATTCATGCAAGGACTGCTGCCTGCACAATGGGATTCCTTTGCCCACCCCCAAATCTGCTCTCTAGGGTTGGGGGGAACCCTAGAACAGATCTGGGTTGTGTACATAGGGAGATGAGAAGGAGCACAGGTTGAACTCCTTGTGCTTACAGGACAACTTTGTTGGGTATGAGCCTAAATGTTGCTCATTTGCCTGCTGCAGAAAGCAGAATCCCGTTGCTACTTCAAACCTGGAGGAGAAATGTTGCAATGGGGCAGCTGGGACACCACACTCAAATAATGTTTTGCTGCCCCGGGGCTGTTACAGCAATAGGTGCCGCATCCGGATCAAGAACTGGCAGCTCTGCCTGCGAAACTTCACAGTACTCTCACAATTCTGGTAAGGGTGCTGTCTTTTCAGCTAGCTAATAAAAATATAATTAACTTCATCGAGCCGTTCATGGGCTGTTGGTGCAGAAGATTAGCTTACTTGTTTTCTCCACTCCTCATAATTTTATCAGTTTGCACTTCTCCTGAGGGAATTTGGTGTATCTCTCTAAATAAGGCTGTTTCATAGAGAGCCGTCTGTTTCCCGCGATGCGCTGCTTTTTCTGCCGCGTCTGAAGGCTGGCGGTTGCGAAGCACAACAGGAGTGTGACTTGGTTAATGTCACTGCCGAAGAGGGTCTAGGTGTCATATTTTCAAAGGATTTCTACGGCGGCTCATTAAAATTTATGTTGGCATAGCGATGGCGCCACGTCAGTCCAGGGAGTAAAAGGCACCAAATAAGTGATATGTTGACTTTACTGGACCAATCCATTTTGGAGAGAATATTTTAGGTTCATCACCTGCTTTTGTCTTCTGAATAATTGGGCGGTGTGGGTTGAAAATGCTTTGAAGGTGGTAATTCAGTAGGTTGGAGAGAGGTAGCGAACGGGGCGCTGGAACCATTTATTGCTAAAGTGGAGACCTTTTCCGAACTCCTGCTTTGCATAAGTTTATTCCAGTATTTACTGCTTTTTATAGCCTGCCTTTCCACTGAAGTGCTCAGCTGCAGCTGGAGTGAAAACAGTTCTAACGTACAGTAAGCCCCCAACTGACGCTGGGGTTATGTTCTGGGGATTGTGCCCAAAGCCAAAATTGCATGTCGTCAAAACATGTTCGGTTCAACGGCAGGTTGGGGGGGGGCGTCATTTTTTTATTTTTTTATTTTTTGTCTCACGCATAAAGCTGAATGTGTACAAGTTAAATGTATGTAAGTTGTAGGCTTAGTAAATACAAGACGTGAGTGATGTTTAGTTCTTTCTTCTTACCACTTGAACAATAACTGTGGTTATTCATGGATACAAAGTTTTAAGAACACAGCAATGTTAAAACTCATTTAACATCAAGCTACAGGTGAAACGTTGGGCCAAAGAGGATTTAAAAAACCAAAACTTTGCAAATTGTAATAAATCTGGGCACCTTTCGTTCATTGCATCCCATAAAACAGAAGCAACGACTGAGAAAGCCCTGATCCTTGACCTTTTCTAAGTGGGGCTGTTGTCAGAAGAGGGTCTCCTTTGCTGATTTTTACTGAGAGACAAGCTCACGTGCTTTCCCTGAGCTCAGGTTGTTTAGGACTTGAAAGGGTAATGTCAGCATTTTTGGAAAGGGCATGGAAGCCAATTGGTGGTCGAAGCAGATACAGCGTTGCATAATCCCAAGTGTTCCTTGACGTTAATTAATGGGCTGCTGGGTTTTGCACGAAGAACAGCTTTTGAATACTCTACAGAAGCCCCAGATATAGCATATTGCAGTAGCTCAGCCAAGAGATTACAAATTGAACGATGGTTTCCAGAGCCAGGGATGAGGAATCTGTGGCATTCCAGGTGTTTCTGAACCACAACTCCCATCATTCCAGTCTATTGTCCACACAGGATGGGGCTGATGGGAGTTGGAATCTAACGATATGGGTGGGGGCAAAGCCTTCCCACCCCTGGTTTTAAGCCGGAGCCATTGATCAGGAATAAATAATCTGCCGGAGCTGATGATAAAAGGCAATTCTGGATACTAGAGAGATTTTGAATATCTAAAAGTAGCTTGGGGTGGATCCACTTCCAGAGAGATGTCGGTGTCATTCCATCAATCAAAAAATATTTCCATCCAAATTTATCTGACTTTGGGTCTTGGGATGAAAACTTGCATCTTATACAGCTGGTAGCAGAACCCTGTGATATACCGATAAAGGCTAGGGACCACCATTTCAAACCAAAATCGTGACTTTGAACATCAGAAAAGCAAAATCTCATTAGAGATTATATTATTTTGTCTGAAACTTTGCTCCCTGACCTTTATTCAGAGTAGCGTACACATAATGACTTGCGGTTTGCGCCCTGCAATTCTGAAGAAAAAGACGGCCTCTTAAAAGGCAATGAATGCAGGTGAAAGGGGACGGAATGATAAGAGCACTTAATTAGATGCACACAGCCCGGGAAGCTGCTTTTGGTTTTTTTGTTTTTTAATTAGCACTTTTCCCTCTTTTACCCACTGATTATATAATTAATTTGCCATACAGATTGCAATCACCGCAATACAATCAGTCGCATTGGAATCCACCCATGCCAGCGGAATCGAAATGTTTTCTTCGCTTTCCGTCTTTACATCCTCCCATTCTGCATAGGAGTGCAGACCCAGCGGGCGTGTGGATGCACCCGTGCTTAATTTGGTGGATACAATAAAATATTGGTACAATACGGTTTTCAAAACAGTCTACTCTTTCCTTAACATATACTTCAAGGCTTCAAATCACATACAGTTCAGTAATCCTTGACTGACAGCCAGGCGCAAAAAAATGGCACCCAGACTTTTTGAGGGGCTCGGAAATGGAGAATCTTTAGGCGCAAAATGTGCTTGGCACCCTGCTAATTTCAAACCCTGTTTAATTCCATTTCCCCTGTGTTTGTTTCTCCTTTCAAGTGAATTGTTGTAAGAGCAAGCTACAGTCAAGCGATGTAGTTGAGATTAGAGAATCATGGAATTGTAGTGTTGGAAGGGACCCCAAGGGTCATCTAGTCCAATAGACATTCTGTTGTGACGTCTGTAAAGTACAGTGGTACCTCGGGTTACATACCCTTCAGGTTACATACGCTTCAGGTTACAGACTCCACTAACCCAGAAATAGTACCTCAGGTTAAGAACTTGGCTTCAGGATGAGAACAGAAATCGTGCTCCGGCGGCGTGGCGGCAGCAGGAGGCCCCATTAGCTAAAGTGGTGCTTCAGGTTAAGAACAGTTTCAGGTTAAGAACGGGCCTCCGGAATGAATTAAATACTTAACCCGAAGTACCACTGTACTTCGAAGGTGCCATTTGGCGCCCAGTAAGTTTCTAACACTGCTCACTAATAATATGCATGTCACAATTTTCTGTAAACAGGACATGGATGCTTTCGTTAGTAGAGTAGTTAACTAAAGCTCTAAACTGCAATCCTTAGCAAATATACTTGGAAGTAAGGTCCATTGTACACAGTAGGATATAGGCTTACGCTGTTGTGTTTCGGAGTACTCTCTTGATGTAAATAAAGGTGGCTGTTAAATTATTGGGGATGAAAATTCAGGACACTCTTGTTCTTTGAAGTTACATTTTCCCTCTTGGAATGGAGGGAAGGCAATGTTAAAGAGCCCTTTTCTTTCTAACAGTGAGTGGTAACTTACAATTCAGTAAACAGATACCTTGCATTTCCTTCAATATCTCAAAAAGGCATCTATACTAAGGCTCTAGTATTTAAATGTAATGATTAATCAATAATTGGTTAAAGGCCAGACTATTTATCAACTAAACTTTTATAATCTGTTGACAGCCCTTAATATATACATAGCAATAAATATAAGGAAACACATACATCATGTAGTTAGCCTTAATATCTATTATAAACTCTTCTAGTAGTAATACATCTTGTTCCAAAATTCAGAAGATTGAATCCAGTCCTGCGTTAATGTACTTTTCCCTTTAATCTCTTCTCTTGTCATATTACATAACACACACTGCTTTCCAAGTGGCTTTAAATTCCTTGCACATAGCAGTCTCTTAGTTTCCAAAAGTTTCTAGGGGTCAACAGTGCGGAGGGAAAACAAGCAAAACACTGGCGCAGCATTTGAGTTTCGCATCTTGAGAGATGGTTCTGAGAATCAACCCACCCAAGGATAGGATATAACCCCAGGCTTCTCTTTCCTAAGTATGTACTCTCTATCTCTCTCTCCCACAGACCTCTGGAAATTTCAGCCAAGAAGCCCGTCCCCTATCTAAGACGAGTTGTGCCTGTTAAAAAGAAGGTGAGTTGTTGTTTTTTCTCTCTTCAACATTATTTCATTCCTCCCCTTTTCCTGGTTTTAATTTTTTTCATTTTCTTTGTTAAATTTGCAAATTAATAAAAAAGGGAAGAAAATAGCCTTGTGTCCGTGGACAAAAAACATGGGTAGAAGAGAAAAGAAAAGGAAAATATTTGAGTAACACAACTGAGAATTACTTGGAGGGGATGAATGAAAATTACTTGGGAGGAGTACTTGGCCTCCACTTGGCCTTCCATCATATATGTCATCTCTTTCATCTGTACCACACCGACTTGCATTTATTCGTACAAGGTTCAATGTTTTTCCATCGAACCTGCTGAGCCACAGATTTTCCAAGGGTTTGGTGTCTCCGCTATGCGAGTGTGACGGGAAAACAGTTGAATCTCTTCCACATATAATGTTCAACTGTCCCTTACATAGCATAGCCAGGACTAAATTCCTGGGTCCTGCTTTACTGCGCTTGGTTGGCAGGCCTGTTGAGTCACATGCCGCACTGCTTTTGCAGGATACAGATCCTTCTGTAACTCTGCAGGTGGCGAGATTCCTGAATGCGGTTATCTCACACACAAAAACCACCAAAAAACAACATCAACAACAAAAACTAATCGGACAGTTATGATGAGAGTGCATGACGGATCTCGTCTCCAGTTCTCCTTTCTCTGGGAACCGTCCCTTGGATCTTTCCGGGCCCCAAGCTGTTATTTGTCACTGCTCAATGACCCACCCTTGCATCGTGGTGTTCCCCTTCTGTTGTTAGATGTATTGGTTTTTATGTTTCTGTGCTTTTAGGTTTGTACACATTTTATGGGCTAATAGCCGTAAATAAATTTGATTTGATTTGATTTGACTTAGTAAGCAGTGCTCAGTGCAGTGCTGCATGAGGCAAGGGCCACTGAGTGTGACAGGAATGATACAGATTCGGCTTGCTCCTGAAAGACAAGAGTAATGATGGGTGCCCAAGAAGAAAGACACCACTTTTGGGCAGTGTTCAAATTTTAGTGCTCGCTTCTCTTTCCTCCTCCCCAGGTACCTCGAGATCCTCGCTTTGATGACCTCTCTGGGGAGTATAAGCCAGAAATCTTTGAAAAGACGTATGGTTTCTTGAACGATCTCAGGAAGAAGGAGAAAGAGGTAATGGCTGCAGCTACTCACGTTGAGTGAAACCTGCCTAGAAGGAGAGAAAGCCTTTGTGGACATCCCTTTTTACCTCAGAGTCCTGGGTTGAAAGGCGACTTCCCTTTCAGTGCATTCCCCTCTTTCCCCCCTGCAGATAGTTCAGAAGCACCTGAAGAAAAGCCGAAATGTGGAGCGGCAAACCAAGTTGCAGCAGCTCCTCAAGCAAATGGTGAGTTGGGGCCGCGGGGAATTAGGAGCAGCTCAGGTTTCCTTTGGAGACGCTGCAGGCAGGCCCAAAGCCTGGAGCCGCCATTCAGTGGAAAGTTCCAGTGAGGCCAGTGAGATTGGGGAGAGGAGAAACGTTGACACTGGCCAGCCGTGGCATGTTTGCAACTTGCTCATCTTTGCTTCTTAGACTCAGCAGGAAGAGATACAGAGGAAACAACAGAAGGAGAGAGAAAAGGAGCTGGCCTTGAAGAGGCAGCAGAGGGAGCTGGCCCAGCAAGGAAAGAAGCCCTTCTATCTAAAGAAGTGTAAGTGTTGGCACCGTTCGAGCCTTGACTTTCCGTCTGGCATTAATAAATGCTGTCAAATAGGGGACCTGTTGCTGATGCAGTGGCATAGCTGGCGGGGGGCACAGGGGCGATTGGCTCGGGCGCAAAATGTCAACACCCGGTGCTGCCTCAATACAGCTGCGTGCTTCTGTCGCTAGGCTCTGTTGAAAACGGTTTCTCCCTGCGAACCAGGAAGTGACCTCTCCATGCAATGGAGCAACTCTTATCTCTGTGGCTGCGATCTCCTGGGTGACAGGGGCACTGCTAGGCAGTTGAATGAGCATGCGTACTCTGTCTGTTTCCCAGCCTCCCATCCATCCCCTCCCCTCCCAGCCTCCCATCCATCCCCTCCTGGCAACCCACGCTACACCACTGTCTATAAATTGGTTCACAGCAGTGTCTGCAATGGTGTGACTCTTGAACAGAAGGAAGAAATCCTTTTAAGACAGGGCTCGATGGGAGTCAGTTAAACAAACTGATCAGAGTCGTAGCTGCACTTCTGGGTTTGTCCTGGTTTGACCCAAATTCTGTGTGACCTTGAGCACCTGATAGTCTTGCCCTGACCCTGTTTACCTTCTATGAAGAAAGTCTGTCATGTTCCTCTCCTCTGCTTGGTTTGTATATTGGAGATGGTCGGCACTGACACTTTGAACTGGGGAATAATACAAAGCAAAGGGACTGGATGGTGACTTTTACTGAGGGGGTGTGCAGTCATCAATGTGGATTTTCTTTTTTTTAATCATGGGACTATTAAAAGATGGGAGAGGACTGGGAGTGGAAGAGGGAGCTTGAGTTAGGGATGGGAATTGCTAGTGACATTCTGAACATGGCTGGCTTGAATTAAGGCCACTTTCCCTTTTGTGCTTTGCAGCTGATAAGCGGAAATTGGAACTGGCTGAGAAGTACAAAGAGCTGAAGAGGAGTGGGAAGCTGGAGGGCTTCCTGAGCAAGAAGAGGAAAAAGAATGCCGCCAAGGACAAAAGGAGGCTGCCTTTTAGGAAGGATGTGTAATATCTGGCTATGTTTGCCACACGCCATTTGACAGGTGCAAATCTCCTGCTGCAAATCAGCTATCGACTCTGGCCAGCGAGGTCAATGATCCCAAGTTTTCTCTGCTCCTAATGCCAGTGGCATTCCGGTCCTCTGAACAAGCAAGAGTTTGAGCAAAATTAATTGGTGAGATTCCCAGCCTGAGAAGCGTTCGCCTTCTTCAATGGGAAATGGATTGCATAATTTGCAAAAATTTCTCTCCCTCCTTCCAGGAGCAAGCCTCAAGCTTGGCACAGAGTCAAGGAGCAACACACACACACACACACACACACACACACACACCCCTATTTCCCAGGACTCCCCATTCCTTGTTTCTTCCACTACGCAGCCTGTGTAGACTTGGAGGCTCCCCGGTTTCCATCCACCTGCTTCTCTTGCTACTTATTAGCGCTGCTTGGTTGTATTCCCAGCTGTTTTCTTTGCAGATTGCTGTGGAAGCTTAAGATTGAGTTTCCCAGAAAGCAGCGTGCCTTAGCTTCATGCGCTGGTATTACGCAGGCCAGAATCTTCCACAAGATTTTCCGTATCTGGAAAATTCAAATACTGGCAGGTGGAGTCTCTTTAAGTAAAAAATATGGTGGAGAATTGTCCCAAATAAATTCCCAATTAGCCCAATAAATTTCCAAAGATATGCTTGGGGAATATATAATGAAATACCACAAAGTACATATATTACCTGTGGCAATATATTCATCTTTCATTTATTAACCTTATCCCCAAATGCTAATTTTTAAGTAATGCCCACCTCTCCATCTTACTAGAAACCTCTTTCATCAACTTACTCAAATAAAATTAAATCATTTTAATAATTGGAATCAGAATACCAAGTGTGTTAAGATGTCTGGGCACCAACAAAATCACCAATTTGTCTACGATCTGCACTAGCCCACCTGCAATTTCAGTCATTTAATTGTATACTCTCAAATTCTACCAAAACAAGCAGAATTGGGTTGTTGTTTTTTGTTTGTTTTGTTTGTTTTGCTGTGAATGTGCATGCTTCTAACATTGAACTGAAATTTGGGCAGTTTCTAGAGATTCTGTACAAAGAAGCTAATTGCTGTCTCATTACTGGTGGCAATGAGTATGTATGTCATTTTGACAGACCTGCTTTGGATTACTAACTGGTAAGGTGTTTTATAGCAACATTTCGCTGAACAAATTTTTGAAGTAAAGTTACTAATTTTATAAAATCAAACTTCTTCCTCTCAAGTGAGATTTTATTTGCAGGACTTCTTATTTTGCTAGGGCAAAGACATTTTGGTGGTGTGGTGCAGTGGTTAAGAGCGGTAGTCTTGTAATCTGGGGAACCGGGTTCGAGTCTCCGCTCCTCCACATGCAGCTGCTGGGTGACCTTGGGCCAGTCACACTTCTCTGAAGTCTCTCAGCCCCACTCACCTCACAGAGTGTTTGTTGTGGGGGAGGAAGGGAAAGGAGAATGTTAGCCGCTTTGAGACTCCTGAAGGGGAGTGAAAGGCGGGATATCAAATCCAAACTCTTCTTCTTCTTCTTCTTCTTCTTCTCTTCTTTCTCACCTCCTAATTCTCTTTCTTTCCTCCTAATTTGTCGTGCCCCCACCCCCGCGTCTTTTATCTGTTTCTCTCAGTATGGCCTGATATTTTCAGCTAGTAATAATTGCCATCGTGGCTTCATTCCAGATAAGCAGATCACGTTCCGGTTTTTATCTTGCGTTCCAAATCTTGTCAGACCTTTAGTTCTCGCCCTTTTCTCTCTCTTTGCTTCTGAGCCAACTACAACTGCTCTGTATTCTTGGAAGTGGGGGGGGGGTGTGTCACTTTTTATGGGTGGGCAGGAGAATTTTGCAGGGGCTGTGCTATGACATAAGGAGCACGCTTCTCAAATTTAGCGCTTTACATCTGTGTCTCTGTGCATTCTGCAGTTGCTGTCTGATGCTACCTGTCAGGGAACTGCCATCGCAACTAGCGGAGGAGGCGAGGCTCCACAGCGATGCTGGAGAGGGGCCAAGCAAGGAGAGAGGCAGGTCTCCGGCTGGGGAAGATAATCAGCGCTACACCAGGGATAGAGGGGGGGGGCGATGGGGGAAGCAGAGAGGAGGCTCCAGGACTCTTCGTAGGAGACCAGCGAGGAGAGCACAGGTCCTCTGCTGCCCAAACCCACCCTGCGCAGAAGACTTCCGCGCAGGGAAAGTAGGCAGCGACTTGGCGTCAAAGAGCTTCTTTGCTGGATTCCACTGATGGATTCTGCTAGCGACTGAACAGCCACGAAGTGAAGGGCTGTCCAGCCAGGAAAGGTTTAACCAGGCCACCTAGCCAGGAGTGGCGGCAACTTACGCACGAGCAACCCCATATAACCATTACACTACCTTTATAGAATCATAGAGTTGGAAGAGACCACAAGGGCCATCGAGTCCAACCCCCTGCCAGGCAGGAAACACCATCAGAGCACTCCTGACATATGGTTGTCAAGCCTCTGCTTAAAGACCTCCAAAGAAGGAGACTCCACCACACTCCTTGGCAGCAAATTCCACTGTCAAACAGCTCTTACTGTAAGGAAGTTCTTCCTAATGTTTAGGTGGAATCTTCTTTCTTGTAGTTTGGATCCATTGCTCTGTGTCCGCTTCTCTGGAGCAGCAGAAAACAACCTTTCTCCCTCCTCTATGTGACATCCTTTTATATATTTGAACATGGCTATCATATCACCCCTTAACCTCCTCTTCTCCAGGCTATATGAAACTGGACTGCTTTTTTTAAAAAAAAACCTTATTTTAATCTTCTCATCTAGAGGTACAAGGAGCAAAGAGGTATGCTGGGCGTCTCAAAACCTTCTTACTAGATGTTTCAGACATTACAAATTGTGGATAAACTGAATTACTTCAAGAAGTGGCAGAAAGATATATCTAAATTTGTCTGGCAGGGCAAAAAGCCCAGAATAAACTTTAAGATACTTACTGATTCAAAAGAAAGAGGGGGATTTGCCCTGCCAGACTTAAGACTGTACTATGAATCGGCAGCTTTCTGCTGGTTGAAAGACTGGCTACTACTTGAAAACGCAGACATTCTGGATTTGGAAGGTTTTAATAACATGTTTGGTTGGCATGCATATATCTGGTATGGCAAGGTTAAAGTGCACAAGGGTTTCAAAAACCATATTGTCAGGAAAGCATTATATAATGTTTGGACTCGGTATAAGGATTTGTTGGAAAATAAAACTCCCAGGTGGTTATCACCAATGGAGGCTAAAGAGGTGAAGAAGCTAAACACGAGAATTAATTGGCCAAAATATTATGAGATTTTAGAAATAGAAAGTGGCGAATTTAAATTACAGAGCTTTGAGAAGATAAAGTCCAAGGTACGAGATTGGCTCCATTATTATCAAATAATGGAGGCCTTTAAACAAGACAGGAAAATTGGGTTCCAGGTGGAAAAATCGAAATTAGAAACTGAATTGTTAGAATCCAATACTAAGAACCTATCAAAGATGTATAACTTGCTGTTGAAGTGGAATACAATTGATGAAACTGTTAAATCAGCAATGGTTAGATGGGCACAGGACCTAGGACACGACATTATGTTTGCTGACTGGGAACAGTTGTGGACCACAGGTATAAAATTTACGGCTTGCAATGCCTTAAGAGAAAACATTATGAAAATGATTTACAGGTGGTACATGACCCCAGTCAAGCTTGCTAAGATTTATCATTTGCCCAATAATAAATGCTGGAAATGTAATGAGACTGAAGGTACCTTCTTTCACCTTTGGTGGACCAAAGGTCCACCAAAGATTAAAGCTTTCTGGGAAATGATTTATAATGAAATTAAGAAAGTACTTAAATGTACTTTTCATAAAAAACCAGAGGCATTTCTTTTGGGTATGGTGGGCCAGCTGGTGCCAAGGAGGGACAAGATCTTTTTTATGTATGCCACAACGGCAGCAAGGATTCTACTAGCAAAGTATTGGAAGATACAAGAGCTACCCACGCTGGAAGAATGGCAGGCGAAAGTGATCGACTTTATGGGACTGGCAGAAATGACCGGCAGAATCCGCGACCAGGAGAAAGAAACTGTGGAGGAAGATTGGAAGAAGTTTAAAGTATATCTTAAAAATCGCTATAAAATTGAGGAGTGTTAAAGTGTGAAGGGAAAGGAAGATGTATAATTACAGCTATATTTATTCTTTTTGATTTAATGTGATATTGAAAAGGAGAATAAGTTTAAATTTTAATTGGCTAAAAGAGTTGCTGAAAAATTGTGAAACTAGGATGCAAAAAGGGGAAGGTATGGGGAAGTCCGAGAAAAGAGGCTTGCGAAAAGGAGGTTAAGAAAGTAGGATTTATGTTTTTTGTGTGTGTCTGTTGTTGTATGTATTATTTAGTGTTGTTGTGTCGATAAAATTGGAAAATCAATAAAAAATTATTAAAAAAAAAAACAAAAAACCTTCCTACTAGAAATCCATCTTATAGCCCTCTGGTTTAGCACCTGCTGGCATGAGATGAGAAGGTCTATCCAGTGCAGCATTCTGCTTCTAGGGAACCCTCAAGCAGGGCATGCAATTCTCATCCTGCTCTTGTTCTCCAGCAACTGTTGTTCAGTGGCATATTGTCTTTTTTTTATGATATTTATTAAAGTTTCAATTTATACATATAAACACACACAAACATACAAACATGCACAAACAAAAAACAGGTATAGTTTCAATAATTTTTTTCTTAAACCTTGTTTCCCCGACCTCCTCGCACCTCCCCCTTCTGTATTATAATTTCATTATTCTCCGCTCAACAAGTTCTTAGCTTATTTCTCAGCCTTAACTTAATAGTTTAATTAGATCATGCTATTGTTTTCCTTTTCTTCTTTCTTTCGTTCCTCGATTTATTTTTAAAACCTTATATCCACTTAATTTAAAAAACCCAATTTTAACTTAATCTTAAACTTTTTTCCTAAAGTCGACCTAACTTTCCCTTCCACGATTTTCCCACATTCCATAAAAATTGCAAAAAAGAAAAAAAAAGGTTACTTATAAAAAAGAGCTTAGCAAATTTATGTTTTAACACCCTTTGGATTCCCAAATCCCACCCACCCTTTCCCGGTTTTGATCCCAAAACCAATGACCATCAGTCCATCTATTCTCAACCTGGATCCCAAACTTCTGAGGCTTTTAAACCTCTCTCAATTTCTCTCTGCCGGTTTTTTTGACAGTCCTTTATTTTCAACACCCACTCTTGAAGAAGCTCTGTCCCAATAATGTCCAATTTTCTTCCAGGCAGGCCTCTGTATTTAAGAGTGGAGCTCAGATTATATTTCTTAAGTCTTTTAAATCTATATGTCCCTAAAGCTCCAGCCTCCATCTTGATCAAATTTATGCTACCAGGCCTCTGGTCTAGCTTGGTCTTCCGCAACATTGTGGCTTCACCTTCATTTTCCAGAAAATCCTCACATGTCTCTTGGGGTTTATCAAATTTCATTTCCCCAGCTGCAGCAGCTTCTGTTCCAACTTCAAGGGCTTTTGGTTCAGTAACAATGGCTTGTGTCAAATCTCTTCCTGTTCCCAAAAGATCTTTTACTTTTTCATTCAATGTTGTTATCTTTGTAGTCAAAATATCACTCTGGTCCTTGAGCTTTCCCAGGAGATAAAAAGTCCTATTCAGCTCAGTGAGTATTTTTCCACTTGCAGCCATTTCTTGCAATATCTCAAACTTCCCTCTAGAGGGATTCTGTTTACTTAGTATCTTTCCAGTATCAATCCAAAAGTCAAATGTAGTTTATTTTCCTTTCTTCCCGACAATTTGTATCCAAGTTAAAGAAAGTCTAGCCAGCAGAGTACCAAAAACAAAGTTTCCTTTTGTTCCCCAACTTTGACAGCTAATTTGACAGCTGTCAAAGTCTTCTGAATCTTTTGACAGTCTCTCTCCGGATCACTCCCGGATCTCGGGGGGTTACACTTTAGCCTAAACCGGCTCTTATCCTCCAGCAAAATTAGTTGTACTGTCCAATCGCGAAGATAATGATTTTTCTTCCAAAAAGACAAAGATGTTTCTCTCAACTTTAGTTATCTGGTCCTTGCTTTAGATTGTCTACAAGACGGGGGGGGGGGGCGGACTTCCTTTTTACACCACCCCCGATCGTACCGAATTTAAAAAAAGAAAATTTCCCTTTTAAGCCCAATTTGCTTGTTACTCACAGGTTGTTGCTTTTTAGTCCGAATGTTTAAAGGAAAAAGTCAGCGCTCTCCATCCATGGCATGCGGCTTCGCTCAGCAGGGGAAGCATAAGACTCTCAGCACCGCGCCGCTCCCCGTCCCCCGTTCCGAAGCCTTTAAAAAGGCTCCTTTGCGGGTCGGGGGGGCGCTAATGGTGCCCGCCGAGTCACCACGTCCACAGGCATCCGCGCCTGTGGTTTTTAAGGGTCCCCGCGTCGCCGGCGCGGTAGAACCCGATCCCTACTGAGCCGATCCCCTCCGGAGCTCGGAGGGAATCCGCCATTAGATGTTGGCGCTAACCCGGAAGTCCAGTGGCATATTGTCTCTGAATGTGTCTTCTGTGAATTTATCAGTCTTTGCACCAATACTCTTTGCTCCATCCTTTCTGACTTAGAGGTTGGGGGGGTTAATGAAAGCCCTAAACAGCCTCGGTCTAGAATACCTGAAGGAGCGTCTCCACCCCCATCGTTCTGCCTGGACACTGAGGTCCAGCTCCGAGGGCCTTCTGGCGGTTCCCTCGCTGCGAGAAGAGTTACAGGGAACCAGGCAGAGGGCCTTCTCGGTAGTAGCACCTGCCCTGTGGAATGCCCTCCCACCAGATGTCAAAGAGGAAAACAACTACCAGATGTTTATTAGACATCTGATGGCAGCCCTGTTTAGGGAAGCTTTTAATGTTTAATAGGTTATTGTATTTTAATATTCTGTTGGAAGCCGCCCAGAGTGGCTGGGGAAACCCAGCCAGATGGGTGGGGTATAAATTATTATTATAATAATAAAAGCTGGGATTTATTGATTTTCTAGCAAGAAGTTGAATTCCATAGCTGGTATACAATGGTATACTTTCCCAGTTCGCTCACAGAATCCAAAGAGACCTGTAAAATCTCATGCCCTGGGACTGAGGAGGACACTGGCCTCTGCCACCAACCCGGGAACCAAGAAATTGAGAGACTTCAAGGAAGAACAGCATGGCAAGGAGAGAACAAGCCC
The DNA here is from genome assembly GCF_964106915.1 of Podarcis gaigeae. Lineage (NCBI taxonomy): Eukaryota > Metazoa > Chordata > Lepidosauria > Squamata > Lacertidae > Podarcis > Podarcis gaigeae. The sequence continues at coordinate 104,072,703 of NC_139680.1, read as the reverse complement.
GTCTCTATCCATTGGCCCGAGAAGGAGCAGCTTCAGTGAATTGGATCCTCTTGTTCCCCCGCCAGAAAGAAAATTCTGTTCCGGTTGCCAGTTTCCCTGGCACTGCAGAAGAGAAAGGAATTAATCTCTGGCCTCATCAATCAGCCAATATTACTGCAATGTGTTGTACATGGGGCTGCCTCTGAAGATGGTTCAGAAACTTCAGCTGGTGCAGAATTCAGCAGCCAGGTTGCTCACTGGGGCAAGACGGTTTGATCATATAACGCCAGTCCTGGCCTGACTTCCTCTCTCCATAGGAACCGACCCAGACCCTGCAATCGTTATCTGAGGCCCTTTTTCGTGTGCCTCCTCCATGAGAGGTCTGGGAGGTGGCAACACAAGAATTGGTCTTTTCTGCAGTGGCTGCCTATTTTTAGAATGCTTTCCCCGGGGAGACTCACCTGGTGCTGGCAGGCCTTTGGCTAATTAAACAATCTATGACCTTTTAAAGTGGGTGGTGGGTATTTGTCTTATTACTATGTTACGCATTTTTGAGTTTTTAATTGTAAACCCCCCTGCGATCCTCGGATGAAAAGTGGTACAGAAATTTAACAAATAATAATAAAAAGGCTTTTAAAAATAAATTTCTATTATACAATACAGTCACAGCAAAGAAAAGAACTTAGCATTAAGTTTATGGTATCCTTGTACATGCTCTTAAAACCACGTGCATTGCACCAACTCTGCTGCATTTTACCCAGGTTTTTAGGGCAACGGACAAGTTGCCGTGAAGCACAGTTGCACTTGTGTAGCTTGTTTATGGAACCAATTTTAAATAATTAGCAATGCAATACCGATTACCACCGAGTCTTTTAATAGGCAAATTACACTGGCAAAGTGCAGCAACTCCTCTTCATGGTGTTATTGATTCTGATAGCTTGCAGTGATGGTGGGAAGAGGAAGAAATGCAGCACAGTTTATCTTAAGGTTTATATTCCTCGCTTTATGTGCGCGGATGGATTGACGTAAACAGTGTTGTGTTGGCTGATGGTGCTGTAAACCTGCGCTGTACACACTGTAAACGAACAGAGCAGGGCTGCAGCTTGAAGAGGGAAGGGGTCCTAGATTCCCAGAAAACATGAAAACGACCCGGAGGATGCACAGAGAGAAAGAGAAATGGACTCACGGCTCAAAGCCCTGGAAAGTAGAGCCAGGGAAAAAAGACTACATGGTCTCTCGCGCTTGGGAAGCAAATGGGCATTTGGGATTCTGGAGGAAGCTGAGAGGATTGCTCATCTTCTTTCTCGCCTGTGGGGAGCAGAACCACGTGGGTCTCAGGTGGAACCCAGTTGCCCTCTGAAGTGAGATGGGATTGGAACGCCCTTCCGAAGGGTGAGGTAAGACATCTGCCCTCTTAAGAGATTGATTAATCCTCCCCAGCAAAATAAAGGCTTCACTATATTGCAGGAGTGTTTTGGTGCCGTGATCAAGCGCCTGACCTTTTCCTCGCAGTACCTTCCCTCTTCCCGGTGTGAATTACATTCCTTGAGCTGGAACACCTGAGGCATGTTAAGCACAGATCTCGCTTGCTTGGGCGACAGCTTCGCCTGGTGTTTTTTTCCAGTAGTAAAGTCTACCGTGTGCTAGGCTAGCATCCTGCTGACTTGGTTCCCTGCAAATTAGCACAGGTTGAAGAGCCCTCATTCCGATGGACTGAAAAAATGTAAGGGCAGCCTGCTAAACCGTCTAGTTCAGTCACCCCCAACCTCTGGCCCTCCAGATGTTTCGGCCTACAACTCCCATGATCCCTAGCGAACAGGACCAGTGCTCAGGGATGATGGGAATTGTAGTCCAAAACATCTGGAGGACCGGAGGTTGGGGATGACTGGTCTAGCTCTTTCAGAGGTCTGCATGAGCACAGCAGCACTCTGCCCATCTTCAGTTCCCAGTAACTTCCTCTGGCAGTGGAGATTGCTATATTTTATTGTGGCTAGTCACCCTCAACAGCCTTGTCTTCCTTGAATTTGTTTAATCCTTTTTTAAAGTCATCCAACTTTGGTGGCCGTTACTGCCTCCTGCAGGAGTGAGTTCCATAGTTGTTTGTTTGTTTATTATTATTATTATTATTATTATTATTATTATTATTATTATTAAGATGCCCATCTGGCTGGGTTTCCCCAACCACTCTGGGCGGTTCCCAACAGAATATAAAAAACAATAAAACATCAAACATTAAAAACTTCCCTAAACAGGGCTGCCTTCAGATGTGTTCTAAAGTCAGATACGTACCGGTACTTGTTTATTTCCTTGACATCTGATGCAAGCGCGTTCCACAGGGCAGGTGCCACTACCGAGAAGGCCCTCTGCCTGGTTCCCTGTAACTTCACTTCTCGCAGTGAGGGAACCGCCAGAAGACCCTCGGAGCTGGACCTCATGGCTGAGCAATGAGGGTGGAGACGCTCCTTCAGGTCTAGTTTATGCACTGCATGAAGAAGTAAATTCCTTTCTCTTTCCTAATCTTCCATCATTTCGCTTCATTGGGTGTCCACAAGTTCTAGTGTTACGAGAGAGGGAGAAAATATTTTCTCTTATTTTCTCCATGCCATGCATAATTTTATAAACTTCTATCACATCCCTTCTTCCTTGCTTTTCTCTGAAAAGCTCCAAATGCTGTAACTTTTCCTCCTAGGAAACTTGCAGCTTCCCCTTGATCATTCTGATTGCCCGTTCTGGACCTTTTCCAACTCTACAACGTCCTCGTGAGGCTACCAGAAATTCTAATAAATAATTATGACTGTACGCAGTACTCCGAAAGCAGGTGCATTACAGATTTGTATTAAGACAGTATGATATCATGTTTCTTTTAAAATTCCTTTAATAACGTTCCCAGGCATGGGATTGGCTTTTTTCACAGCGGCTGCCCACTGGGCCAAACATCTTCAATGAGCATTCACTACAACCCCAAGGTCTCATTACTGGTCAATCACTGCCACTTCAGACCCTGTGAAATTAAGATTCTTTTGTGCCCACGTTCATTATTTCACATTTGCTGGTTTGGAGCCCTTTGCCATGTCTTTTTGTTTTAATGACACTGAACAATTTAGTATCTTCAGCAAACTTGGCCACCTTACAGCTCATCCCTAACTCTTAAGATGATTTATGGACGGTGGCGGCTCCTCTATTAGGCAAAGTGGGGCAAGATTCTGAGCCCTCCAAGGCCATGGCCTAGTCTTTCTCTTGTTGTCCACAGTCATCAATAGATTTTCCACTGGCTGAGAGGCTCCATAGATACTTCTACTCATTTCCACCCCTTAGGTCCTACCCCTGTCTCCTGCAACTCTTTCCCACAGAAATGGCTTCAGTGGGGCAGAGGATTCTTTTACAGTGGTACCTCGGGTTACATATGCTTTAGGTTACATACGCTTCAGGTTACAGACTCCGCTAACCCAGAAATAGTGCCTCGGGTTAAGAATTTTGCTTCAGGATGAGAACAGATCTCGTGCAGTGGTGGTGCAACGACAGCAGGAGGCCCCATTAGCTAAAGTGGTTCTTCAGGTTAAGAACGGACCTCCGGAATGAATTAAGTTCTTAACCCGAGGTACCACTGTATTATTATTATTATCATCATTGTCGTCGTCGTCGTTATTTATACCCCACCCATCTGGCTGTGTTTCCCCAGCCACTCTCGGCAGCTCCCAACAGAATATTAAAAACACGATAAAACTGTCAGCATCGCCCTTGAGCCAGTGCCACTAACTGGACTCATCCACTTCAGCCCCGACTGGGCTAGGCGAGCTGGGTAGCACTTCCAGAGACCACCTTCTGCACAGGAACAGGTCAAAGTGCTGTGGACTCACAGCTTAGAGTTGTGAGCACCGGATTCACTTCCACAAGAAGACAGTCGTCACACAGCAGAGTACAGCAGAGTCTAGCAGAGTATATAAACGACTTGGAGAGCAGCTCTGTAGAATATCTTCTTTATTCTATCTACAACTACTATACAACTATATACAGAGCTTAATGAGGTCTAAGCATAAAGAATGCTGCACTGCACTGAGTGTCTGCAGCTGCTCTTAGCAGCAACCTTATCTATACACACGATCTCTAACACTCAGTCTCTCTCTCCCCAACACACTGACTGACTGACTGACTGACTCTTTGATGTGGTGCTGGAGTAGAATAAGTAGAGAGCAGAACACTGCTCCTCCTCTCTGGAGAGTCAGCAGAGATCATCAGGAGATTCTTGGATATGGGAGGGGTGAAATCTCCTCAAAAACATCAAACATTAAAAACTTCCCTAAACAGGGCTGCCTTCAGTTGTCTTCTAAACGTCAGATAATTGTTTATTTCCTTGACATCTGATGAGAGGGCGTTCCACAGAACCGGCAGAAGGCCCTCGGAGCTGGACCTCAGTGTCCGGGCTGAACGATGGGGGGTGAAGATGCTCCTTTCGGGTATACAGGACGGAGGCCGTTTAGGGCTTTAAAGGTCAGCACCAACACTTTGAATTGTGCTCAGAAACGTACTGGGAGCCAATGTAGGTCTTTCAGGTCTGGTGTTATATGGTCTCGGTGGCCATATACCCTGGTACCTTTTGGATCAGTACAAGTTGAAGACCCCTCATTCCTATGGACTTACAGGAACAAGATACCTAAAGCCGCTGGTATTCTCAAGCTGCACACACACAAAAGCAGTCCTAAATGTGCCCTTATAAGGAAAGCAGAGATGAAAGGTCAGTTCATTTCCATTTCCAACCCCCCGCCATAAAATTCTCTTTCTGAATATATTTACAAAGTTAATGAGGAATTTTATATAGTGGGCAGAGTGTACTGAAGTAATACGAGTTGTCTCGGTACGTACTCGTGGAAATGAATGACCCAAATACGGGGAAGAAAGCTACTTTCTCAAATTAGTGGAAATCATAAAAGATTAAAATAGCTATTGGGAATCGTAAAAAGCAATGAGAAGTAACCAGCCCTCTGCCTGGGGGGAAATGGGGCGGTTGGGAAGAGAGATGCGTTACATCGCTACCTGCTATGTTTTGCATGGAAGAGGGCAGTAATAGTGAATTATATGCAGGGACTCAAGCTTGACTCTGTTCTGGCGAAGGTTTGACAGTCCCCATAATCGTCTTGCCATTCTTTCCAAGTCTGGCAGTGCCTCTTGTACTTCATGCCAACTCAATATATTGGAGTTGAACTCTTGGCTTCAGCGGGATCTCCCACAGGCAACAGTCCCAGCGGAGAAGCGAGGTTTGCTCATTTCTTTGCAAAAGGCACCCTGCACGTTGGCTTTAGATCTTCAGGACCCTCCAGCTCTTTCAGAAACCTCGTCTCGCCGTTGCTGGTCCTGTTTTTTCTCCACTTGCACAGACACAAACAGGGCTTGAGTGTTCTTCCAAGAGAGGAGAAGCAAGCTCCTTGCAGCAACTCCTCCTCTGGCTCATGGATAATAAATAATAATAATATTTTTTATTTATACCCCGCCCTTCCCAGTTTCAGAAAACCGGGCTCAGGGCAGCTAACAACAAATTTAAAACACTTAATTGTGATACAACAAAAAACAGAATAAAAGAGTGAATAACAATAATTTCAAAGTTCTAAAATCAATTTAGGGGGGAATCCATCCAATAAACATTAGATGATCACCAGAGCTAGCTGGCTAAATTAGTCCTATTTGGACCAGCAAGGAGGCCAGGGGAGAATTAGCTGTGGGATCCCAGAGCGGGTAATCTTCATAAAAAGGGGAAGGGGAGGGAAGGAAGGAAGGGGAATAAAAGATCAGGCTAAATTCAGATTGAAAGCCAGGTGGAATAGCTCTGTCTTACAGGCCCTGCGGAAGGAGGTTAAGTCCTGCAAGGCCCTGGTCTCATGGGCCAGAGCATTCCACCAGGTCGGAGCCATCACTGAGAAGGTGTCAGGAGCAGTCAGCAATAACTCACAAGGCGTCAGTGAAGTTAACTATTCAAAGAAACAAAGCAGCTCAGGTCTCCTGAGTGCAGCAACTCTTCCCAGCTGGTCTTGCCCCAATGAGAAAGTTGTGAGGACTGAAGATCCCCACCTTCCTACAGTTCTTTAAGTCTCCTCTTCCTTGCAGCCTGAGACTTATTCGCCTTGTCTGTCTTTGCTCCTCCTTGTTCATACCTTTTTGGGTTCTGGGACACCAGGAGGGAGGGGAGCTGGACACAGCAGGAGGGGAGCCCCCCCGGCTTCTTAATCCGCCTTCCTGGTCTTTGCCTCTTGGCTCTCTGTTTTTGGAGCTCTCTCTGCCACAGCTCATTCTGCTCTCCAAACCCTGCCATCTTTTTTATGTTTATGTTTATGTTTATGTTTGTTGATTGATTGATTGATTGATTGATTGATTGGGTTTATATACCGCCCTATACCCGGAGGTCTCAGGGCGGTTCACATAATAAAATCAAGATGTAAAACCACAAAATACATAATAAAAATAACAACAAGCCAATAGCCCCCGCCACAAAAAACACATTTTAAAAGGGCATAGGAGGTAAATCAGATCAACCAAAGGCCTGGTTAAAAAGGAACATTTTTGCCTGGCGCCCAAAGGTGTATAATGAAGGCACCAGGCGAACTTCCTTGGGGAGAGCATTTCACAGACGGGGAGCCACTGCAGAGAAGGCCTGTTCTCGTGTTGCCACCCTCTGGACCTCTGGAGGAGGGGGCACACAAAGAAAGGCCTCAGAAGATGATCTCTAGGTCTGGGTAGGTTCATATGGAAAGAGGTAGTCCTTGAGGTATTGAGGTCCTGAGCCATTTCAGGCTTGATAGTTCAAAACCAGCTCTTCGAATTGGGCCCGGAAACCAATTGGTAGCCAGTGCAGCTGGACCAGGATTGGTGTAATATTCTCAGAGCGTCTTGCTCCGGTGAGCAACCTGGTGGCTTAATTCTGCACTAGCTGAAGTTTCCGAAACATCTTCAGAGGCAGCCCTACGTATAACGCATTATAATCTCAGCTTCCAACACCTCCTCCTCTCATTCTGCTCCCTTCTCCCTCTGACCACTGATTGCTGTCCCACAACCACTCCCTGGGCTCTGAACCATCTTCCCTTGGGGGTCCACTACTCCTGGGCATCCAACCAGTCCATAACACATGGGGCCATGTTGGACTTTCACTTCCCACAGTGTGTTGCTCCTGGGAGCCAGACACTACAGACTCCGAATGGCCCTCAGTCCTCTGTTTCAGTGTGCTTTCCTGAAACTCTGCAATCCCAGGGGGAGCTTAGCTGTCTCCCTACACTTACCCATAGAATTGTAGAATAGCAAAGTTGGCTTACTTAATTGCATTTTATGGCTCGCTTCCTACAAAACACCTCAAAGCGATTTTCAAAATAAACCCCCCGGCAATTCTAGCCGTGTTCCATATGTAAAAACAATACAACTTCATGTGCATGTAAAAACCAATTTAAAATCCAACGCAGGTGTGGGCTTCAATAGATTAAGTATAATCGGGAAATTATGGAAACAGCTGAATGTGATTCAGTTAACAACTACGCTGCAGGGATAGGGGTAAGCATGTGGAAGTGTTACATAAATGGAGTTTAACAACTAGACCAAAAATGGGTTTGGGAATATCAGGAGAAAGGGTGGGCTTTTTATCGGTATAAAAATTGAATTACAAAGTCCATTAAAATTCCAAAGTATTACGCTATTGTGGAAATGGTCTTAAGTCTATGATGAGATGGGAGACATTCCCCAATTTGTATGAGTAGTTATGCAAAGTTATGGGCAATGCATATAATTTATAAGTTGTGTGCTTAAAAGTTGGTTAAAGAAAAAAGAAAAACGTCATAATGAATGGTCCTACAAACAGATTCAACATTTTCCCAAAACTTACAGCAAGTAGTCTTATTATCACAGTGGGTGAATTAAGCATTAAAAACCATATCAAATACACTATTTTTAAGGTACGTTTCTTCCATAGCTTTGCTATGATCTATTTTTTATTTTCCCTTTAGTACTGCTGCCACAATGTAGCTCAATATTATCTATTGTCTACTTCACTTTAGCCACCAGCAGCCATGGACAAGCCTAGAACAAAACACCGTGGAGCTCTAAATGTAAAGTAAAAACGAAGTAAAGGTAAAGGAACCCCTGACCATTAGGTCCAGTCGTGACCGACTCTGGGGTTGCGGCGCTCATCTCGCTCTATGGGCCGAGGGAGATGGCGTTTGTCCACAGACAGCTTCTGGGTCATGTGGCCATCATGACTAAGCCGCTTCTGGCGAACCAGAGCAGTGCACGGAAACGCCATTTACCTTCCCACCGGAGCGGTACCTATTTATCTACTTGCACTTTGACGTGCTTTCGAACTGCTAGGTTGGCAGGAGCTGGGACCAAGTGACGGGAGCTCACCCTGTCACAGGGATTTGAACTGCCAACCTTCTGATCAGCAAGTCCTAGGCTCTGTGGTTTAACACGCAGCGCCACCTGTGTCCCTAAAAAACGAAGTAGACTATATTTAAAATAACTGATATAAACAGATGGTGGTATGTGTATGGTTACTTAATAAACTATGGGTTGCACCCAGTGTTAGTCCTATTCAGAGTAATTAATTAACATACATGGCTAATAAATATGGTCTCCCAACCCCACATTTTTCATCCCAAAAGAATTTTTCATTCCCAGTTTTTCAACAAATTTGTTCTCAATACATCTTGTAAATTATACTACACTACTGTAGGTTATACTATGCAAACCTATTCAGTACTAGTTACAGATAGGTAGCCGTGTTGGTCTGCCATAGTCAAAACAAAAAAAAATTCTTCCAGTAGCACCTTAAAGACCAACTAAGTCAGTTATTGGTATGAGCTTTCGTGTGCATGCACACTTCTTCAGATACACTGAAACAGAAGTTTCCAGACCCTTCTATATAGTGAGAAGGTGGGGAGGGGTATTACTCAGAAGGCTGGTGGGAATGGGTGATTGGCAGATAGCTGTGATGAGCCTGTTAACGACTCTTAACGACTGCAATAGGTCTTACAGGAAGAAGCAAGGGGTGAAAAGGTGAAAAATGGCTTTGTCATGTATAATGAGATAAGAATCCAAGGTCTTTGTTCAGGCCAGGTTTCTCCATGGTTTCCTGTAAGACCTATTGCAGTCGTTAAGAGTCGTCAACAGGCTCATCACAGCTATCTGCCAATCACCCATTCCCACCAGCCTTCTGAGTAATACCCCTCCCCACCTTCTCACTATATAGAAGGGTCTGGAAACTTCTGTTTCAGTGTATCTGAAGAAGTGTGCATGCACACGAAAGCTCATACCAATAACTGACTTAGTTGGTCTTTAAGGTGCTACTGGAAGATTTTTTTTTTGTTTTGACTATTCAGTACTAACCTATCCCGAACTCAAGCAAAGAAATGGGAGTTATTTTCCTCCAGTATTTGAAAATTTGCATTTTTGCTGATACCAAAGAAATGGTCAGCTAATTTGGAAGCCTGTTTCGTTCTTTTGTCACTCATACCCTGTAATTCCATTCACATAACCCTGTACCAGAAATTCTGGGATTTTGCAATGTTTCCAAAAGAGATGGAGGCAGCGTATGAAATCACAACTTTGGATTTCAAAAGTAAACTGAGCACTCTTCCGACTTGTCTCCTGCTTAGTTATTGGGCGTTAAAGTTATTTCTCGCTCTCTCATGATGCAAACGAAGGCCTTGGATGCAGTTGTTCTTAATTTAAATGGAAGCTCTTTCATAACCGTGGCTTGAGAGACAATGCATTTTTTTAGAAAAAAGCTGCCCTTGCTGTAAGATTCATGATAATTTAAATGGAAGCTCTTTCATAACCGTGGCTTGAGAGACAATGCATTTTTTAGAAAAAAGCTGCCCTTGCTGTAAGATTCATGATAGCGCCCAGAGAGAGAGAGAGAGCACAATTGCAAAACACTGCTTTGGCTCTGCTCCACCAGTTTGTTAAGAACCCAGCTGGTAAGAGTTAGGGATGCAAGAACTCCCTGAAGATGTAGTTTTCTTCCACCTGTTCTTTCCACAGGCCCTGCAGAGAGATGACAGAGAGCTCCAAGTGCATAGCGAAAGGGTTGAGGTGGCTCATCTGCTTCCAAGGCATAACTGTGTTCCAACACCGTTCCGTAACAGTTCACGTTGCTGCGCCGAGCCTGCGAGTTCCTACGTGGAGCCAAGGAGGCCCGGTTTTCCGCTCATGACAGATTCCGTTTGAAATTCCGCCAGGCCACGGTCGGCTTTCATCACCGCTTGGTTGCGTCAACCCGTTTCGAGGTCTTGCCACAGGTCTTGATTTATTTATGTCGCGAAAGAGCCACATCCAGTGGCAACATCTGTCTGGCCATAAGGAAGAGGGGCCTTTTAGAGTGTGCCATTTTAGAGGATGAAACTTGATTTTTGCAAATCTCTTCAGTGAATGGTCTTGAAAGCATGTTTTGGGATGTGAGAATTTCAAATCTGCTATTTTGGGGGGGTGTCGGGCAACATTTAGCTTGGTAAGTCTACATTCAATAAAGAAGCACATAAGCTGCTTTGGGGAAAACAAAGAATTTTCATTTTACCCTCTGGAAATGTCAAGTAATGCTATATTAATATTAAGAATAAGAATAAGAATAATCAGTGCTTTTCTTCTAGAGAAAAAGGTGTCGGTACTGCGTACTCTTGAGTACCCCAAAAAAGCACTGATAACAGTGCTACAAGTACTTGGCAATTGTTTGTAATGATTTCTCACAATTTTACACACATTTTACTTAACAATCACAACTGAATTACATCAATTTAACCAAAATGCATTGTGAATTCCCGAGTCATGTTACAACTTTTTAGCACCCCAAATTTCTGAAATTTGAAAGTGCTACGTAGTAAATGCTGGACGCATGGTTATTTGTAGCCTAGAATTACGTCAGCCCTGAGTTCTGTGACCACCCACCTCATTGGGTCCTCAGCCTGCCCTCACCTGCCTGCTTTCTGACTTCTGCCCAGTTCAGGGGTGGCACTGCCTGCCAACTGTTGCCCTCCTAGAACTCGACAGGGAAGAGAATGGGGACAAAACTAGAATTCGCCGGTTCTGCCTGCCTTTGGCTCTGGCTCCCCCTACTGTTGGCCTCCATGCCACCAGGCCCCAATGCATGCCAGACACCACTGGAGCCACCTTAAGCTGGCTTTGCCCTCAACAGTGGTTTCCACACCGTTCCCTGTGTGGGAGATTCCTTAGGGGGGTGTTAAGAGGCAAGGTTGCTGCAGGAGGATGCTGGAAGTGTAAATGTCTATCAGTGTTTGGAAAGCTGCTATCACTGGATCAAGTTCATCCTTTTCGCTGAATTAATTAAACTGAGTCATTTAAATTGGATTCCGAATCTATGTGCCATTCATTGTTACTGTCTTTACTGTGCTGTTATCTTCCTTCGTGGGTCGTGCAAACCGCTGTTCTGAATATTGCTTTCTGAGGAGACTCTTGAGAGTCCCATGGACTGCAAGAAGATCAAACACATCCATTCTGAAGGAAATCAGCCCTGAGTGCTCACTGGAAGGATAGATCATGAAGCTGAGGCTGCAGTACTTTGGCCACCTCATGAGAAGAGGAGACTCCCTGGAAAAGACCCTGATGTTGGGAAAGATGGAGGGCACAAGGGGAAGGGGACGACAGAGGACGAGATGGCTGGACAGTGTTCTCGAAGCTACCAGCATGAGTTTGACCAAACTGCGGGAGGCAGTGGAAGACAGGAGTGCCTGGCGTGCTCTGGTTCAGGGGGTCACGAAGAGTCGGACACGACTAAACAACAAATAGGGTAAGGGGCACTGGGATGTGTGAGAGAGTTTACAGAACCAAGGGGACAGGAGTCTGATAAAGTTTGGGGGTCATTTCCCAAAAGGCAGAACAGAACAGGCAGCAGCCTGTGTCTAGGCTACAGGCTTTCTCTGGTTCCTACGCGCCCGAAAACTTTCTCAGGCCCAGCCTGTTTGCGTCTCCTGCAGGAAAGCTCCTTTTGCATTTCCCTTCCCGAAAGACTTGTCCTCCTTCACTTGCAAATGCACCAGCTGGGGTGATTAATAAACAGCAATTTCATTAACTAATTATTAACCAAACACAGACATTGTGTACACACACGGTGCACAGGGGGTGAAGTGGGGGGGAGGTCGCCTTCACCGCTGTAAACTGAAGGGAACAGTTTGCTGTTGCTTTCTCCCCCCCACCCTTGGAAAAGAAAGCAACCTTGGCAGCAATTGCAGGGCTAGGCTGGTCCCTGGGAGTGTTGATTGACAGGGCTGTGATTAGCAGGGATTCCTCATTAGCTAATCAGCTTTCCCGTTGCTTTGTCAGTGTTTAATGAGTAGCTGCCCTGGGAAGGCGAGGGCGATGCTTTGCATTCTGCTCAGGAACCGGGAATTTGTGTGCGTGCGAGAGTGTGTTAGTGTGTGTTTGTGTGTGGGGGGGGAGCTAATTGACAAGATGAATGAGTCTCGTGTGGCTGGGCCCGTTGCACCTGCTGCCTCCGTTTCTGGCTCCCCTCCTTCCCGGCTCTGGTTGTGAGCGATGATGAACGCCCTCCCTGTGCGTTGGCAGCTAATGGAGGGGGATTCCTCCAAGACCCCGTGTCACCCGGGCTACTACACTGCTGCTTCTGATGCAGGTCAGATTCACTTAGGAGAAGGCAGAGATCTCCATCATCTCGTAACAGATGGCTGTATAAAAAAGACCCGGCACTCTTGCAGGCCAGCTTGCATCTCCATGGAAACCCGTAACTAAAGAGGTTATGATCCAGGAGTTATGGGAGGCTAGGAAGTCCTGGGATATCAGCAGGAAAGGGAAACTAGGGGCAGATTCCCAATTATTATTTGTTGGCTGTGTGTGTTATGAGTTGCCTCATCATATAAAGTTAATTATGGTTTATCATGAACGAGCAGCATGCGTTTCAATATTCCCCACTTCACTTCTGCTGCACTTCTGATTTCGACCTGATAAGGTAAAGGTACCCCTGCCCGTACGGGCCAGTCTTGCCAGACTCTAGGGTTGTGCGCTCATCTCACTCTATAGGCCAGGAGCCGGCGCTGTCCGCAGACACTTCTGGGTCACGTGGCCAGTGTGACAAAGCTGCATCTGGCGAGCCAGCGCAGCACACAGAACGCCGTTTACCTTCCCGCTGGTAAGCGGTCCCTATTTATCTACTTGCACCCGGAGGTGCTTTCGAACTGCTAGGTTGGCAGGCGCTGGGACTGAATGACGGGAGCGCACCCCGCCGCGGGGATTCGAACCGCCGACCATGCGATCGGCAAGTCCTAGGCGCTGAGGTTTTACCCACAGCGCCACCCGCGCCCCTTTTGACCTGATAGCAGGGTGGAAAGAAGTCAGAGGCTGGCTACATGTTAAGTGTGAACCCATGGTTTATTCTCCCTTCCAAACAAACCATATACAGTGGTACCTCGGGTTACAGACGCTTCAGTCTCTGCTAACCCAGAAATAGTACCTCGGGTTAAGAACTTTGCTTCAGGATGAGAACAGAAATCGTGCTCCGGCAGAGTGGCAGCAGCGGGAGACCCCATTAGCTAAAATGGTACCTCAGGTTAAGAACAGTTTCAGGTTAAGACCGAACCTCCAGAACGAATTAAGTTTTTAACCTGAGGTACCACTGTACAGCAAACCAATAACAAACCTACTGGCCTTTAAGATATTGTGGCTGCATATAGCCCTGTCCAAAGGGCTAGAAACTTGAAACACACACATTCTTTACTGTTCTAGTCTCTAGTATGGAAGAGAGCTACACTGCTGGAATTCTCTTCACATAAAACCATAATTTTAAACCATGGTCCAGCATTACATGGAAACAGAGAGCTATTAAACAGCTACAACTACAATCTGAATCAAAATGCTAGAATCCACCTGAAAAGACCAAACGTGATCAATAAAGTAAGCAGGGGTGTTGCCAGTTGATCTTGTCACGTTGCAACACACAGCTGAATCTGTACAACCTTGGAGAAACATTTTGAAAGGTGATTCTCTGTGGCATTGGAGCGGGGGCTCATTCTCACACAGAAGTTGTGCTCAGATGCTGCAGCCCTGTGTACAAATATGATGAACCAGCAAAGAAGGGGAAACTAATGTTGGGGAAGAGAGGCACAGGAACTCTGGGTTCGGTACTCAAAACAGTCTTAGTGCAGAAGCAATAAGGACAGGTTGTTTTGCATCTGTCTTCTGGCTAAGATGGAGAAATGAGTTACACTTTTCTGCCTGCCTTTTGAGCTTGGGCTGCAGCCAGGAATGTGACTGACATTTGTTTGGTTTTCAGCCAGCCTGATTTTAGAGATGGAAGAACTTTCTTCCCGGCTTGGCCTTAAACACCAGGCAACGGGGGATGTTCTGCAGCTCAGCGACAGAGCATCTGCTTTGCATGCAGACAATCCTAGCTTCAATTCCCGGCATTTCCGGGCAGAGCTTGGAATGTCCCCTGCCTGAAATCCTGGGGAGCTGCTGGCAGTCAGTGCAGGCAATACTGGGCTAAGTGGACTGACTTTTATCCTGTGTTCAAAAGGGACCATTTTAAATTTGCAAACGCAGAAATGAATAAAGGTGCAGACTGTCCTTTGCACCTTGGCTTCGAATGCTAATAGACAGACAATCTGAAAAGTAAATTTAAGTAAATTGGTGAGCAAACGAGCATAGCTTTTTCACCTGGAAATCACACAGGAAGAGCATTGCAAGCTGTATTTCCAAGCTTCGGCCCTTCCCCCCCCTTCAGGGTTTATTAAAAAAAGAAGAACAATAATCTTGCTGGAGACTTGAGTTAATGGCTGGCATAGCGACGGTGCCAGTGATCTGAATTATGGATGTGTTGAGTGATAGAAAATATTTTCTAGCCTCTATAGAGAACACTAAATCCAGAAGAGTTGGCTTAAGGCCAGAGGTTAAGGGACAGTTGCTCAAAAGAGATTACAGGGCGTTCTCTTGGTTGCAGCAGGCAGGTGCTTGCAGGAGAGCTCTGCAACTGCTTAGCTGCCTTTCTCGTATCATAGCCTCTAGGATGGGAATCACCAAAATGGCAGTGATGGGCAATGCCATCTATGATGTCCATGAAAGGTCTCAGTCAATATCTCCTTGAAAACCCACAAGGCAACTTCCAACACCACCTTCTCCCAATTTTCTTCCTCTGATCGCTCGTCATCATCCCACCACCAATCCGCAGGCTCTGAGCCGCCTTCCTTTGGGGTTCCCCCAGCTCGTGAATCCCAACAGTGTGGTGTAGAGAGCCAGTGTGGTGTAGTGGTTAAGAGCCACAGTCTCGTAATCTGGTGAACCAGGTTCGCTTCCCCGCTCCTCCACATGCAGCTGCTGGGTGACCTTGGGCTAGTCACACTTCTCTGAAGTCTCTCAGCCCCACTCACCTCACAGAGTGTTTGTTGTGGGGGAGGAAGGGAAAGGAGAATGTTAGCCGCTTTGAGACTCCTTCGGGTAGTGATAAAGTAGGATATCAAATCCAAACTCTTCTTCTTCTGTGTCCAACCAACCCATCGCTGGATGGTGGTGGTGGTGGGATTGAACTTGAGGTCTTCTGAATGCTAGACAGATGCTCCACCAAGGTGATGGACACTTTTCAAAGCTGTGAGCTGGGGATGGGAGAGGCTGTGATTTCCATGCACTTCCCATACACCCTACCTTTGTTGCACGCTGGCAGAAAAGCTTTATAGGCTGGCATTTGTTGGTGCTGCCTGCGTATGAGCTGATGCACGGGATAAGAGCATATTAAACGTGCTGGGTGTTAAGTTGTGTGTGAACATATCAGACAACACAGTGATTCTTCAAACAGCTCTTGTTTATTCACAGGCCAGGACAGAACTGAACTGAAGGGTTCAGCCAGCCTGCTTATATAGAGCTCCAGTACAACGTAACTGTAACAACTTTCTGTAACTATCCAATCACTGAACGTCACTTTCGATCCCTTATTTGCATATGTGGACCTGAGTAAAAACTATTTACAGTATCCCCCTGCTGGCCCAGGGTGAGAACTTCAGTAAAAACATTGGGGAAATACATTGGATGCTAGCATGTGTGCATGGTTTAGCTGCGGCCCATGGCGCATGGAAAGCAGGCCATGGTCACTGAGAAAGAGCGAGCAACTACCCTGGAAGGCACTTGCAGCACCTGAAGGCGTCATTTCCCATCAGGGTTGGGGACAACCAATACAATAGCAGGAGCATGTAACCGTGTCGGTTCGAAGGGACATTTCACAGCTCAGTTAGCATAGTCGAAAACTACACTGCCACATGGCAAAGCGCTTGTCTGCTCTCGTCCACATGAGCGGGCTAATTTTCATCACCTGCAATCAGTCTGGCTGTGCCACAGAGCAGTCAACCAACCGCTTCATTGCCCAGCCAGCTGCAGCATGTCATGTACTCATGGCACAGCGGAGGCAAGTTTTTGGTCATGTGGGATAAGCCCCTGGGCTTCAGCATGAGCTTTGAACTGCAGTCGGGCTTACAGAGCATCCTATTCCAGGCAGTTCAGCTTCAAAGGAAATACCATTGTGCAGGCATGTTTGCTTGGGAAGCCATACAAGATAACACCAGCCGGGTCCCAGAGGATGCCCTTCTATGAGCCTGGATTTTCTGCAAAGAGGGGGAAAGTCCAAATATTCATACTGAATGAGCAGTAGGTAGATGCGTGGATATACATACAGATTTATTTGTTTTTTCAAGGGAACAAGAGAGTCCTTGAGGCTTTCGCCTATCTGTGTACTTCAGCAGAAGTGGATCTACTTGAATTCTCATTCCTATTTAATCAAGGTTCTGTTCAAGGCAATTGTGAGTCGCTGTTCTCTCATCTTGGATGAGCCACCGCACAGCCTAAAGCAGACCTGGGGCTTCTAGCATGGCATTACTGCAGAGGTCCATGGGGACCACTTCGCTTTCCTTGAACAAAACAGAAGTTTGCACTGCGATAGCTAGAAAAGTATCCTGTGTGAGACAGATGCAACTGAGCTCCCTACAGCTGTGTCCCGCTGGACTTTCCCTGTTTCTAATGCAGGCACACAGGGCAGCTAATCCAGTGGCCTGCGAATTATAGGCAAGGAGCCACTGAAGCCAGGGCTCCGAGATCTGAATTCCAGGGTCTTGGGCTGCTTGCACAGAATACGTTTAAATCATGATTTACTCTGAAAGAATCCTGGGAACTGCATCTTGCTAACTTCAGGATGCTGCCCTAAATGGGCCATTGGCCTGATCCTGCAGGCTCCTCCAGGGTGCTGGAAATTGTAGCACTATGATGGGTGAATTCTGGTTTCCAGGATTCTTTGGGGCAGACTGTGTGCTTTAAACGCATCAAGGGGTCCTGATTCCTTTTTCATTTTTCATATATATATATATATATATATATATATATATATATATATGCTTTCGTAGATTTTCACGGGTACAGGAATGCAGGTTTTGGTGTCCTCGGGTGTCTTCCCGTGTAAAAGTTGGGGTGTCTAGGCGACGTTTCGACGAGGTCTCACTCGTCATCTTCAGGCTGGTGCTTTCGGCTTCTTGTTACTGGAACAGAGCGGGATCTCAATGTTTGAGTTCCTATAAATACTGTAGAGGGGGTGTGGTGTCTAGCCTCCAATGTTCTGGGCAGAGAGGAAGTTCCCAGGCTAGTGTGCCTTTTCTTCTTTTGTTCCTTAATTACTTGAGAGATACCTTGAGTGATTTCTTGAGTGATATCCTGAGTACCACTTAGGTGGGTCATTAGGTGTGGATTAGTTGCTAAAGTCTTTGTGTCTTGACCTCTTGAACTTTGTGAAGAGTTTTCCTGAGAAGATGGCTGTATTGCACTTAGTTGTGCTTTGGCTTGGCTTCGTGTATAGGGGCGAGCTGTGGTTTTGTGGCTTGTGTCAGCCAGATCTGTGTAGGGATTGCAGGGGGGTGCAGCATCCGGAGGTGCCACCATGGATTGGCTACTGGATGGTGTCAGTAATTCATCTGTGGAGAGGGTCTGGGTTTGGGTCTGGTGTGGTTGATTGGTGTTGGCGTTCTGTGTGCCTCTGGATCTGGTGTCAGTTTTTGTGGGGAGGGCTAATTTCCAGATGTCTGGCAAGCGGGATGTGTCGTCACGCTTGTTCATGTTGTGAGGGTGTTTCTCTATCTCGATGGCTTCCATGATTATTCTCTTGTGGTGATGTTCCGTGTTAAAGAGCAATTTGGAATCTGCAAAATTAATTTCGTGTCCTGTTTCTTTCATGTGTTGGAAAAGAGAGGAAGTTTTTTCTTCTTTTTTGACGGCATTCTTGTGTTCTGCGATACGTGCATTTATTCGTCTGTTTGTTTGTCCAATGTACGTGGCTGGGCAGACTTTGCAGGGTATTTCATAGATCCCTTGGTTTTCCAACTGGATTTTATCCTTGGGGTTTCTGAGGATATTGGCTATTTTTTGGTTGGTGCAAAAGGCTGTTTTGATATTGTGTTTATGGAGGATTTTGCTAATTTTATCTGTAGTGCCCTTGATATAAGGAAGGAGGGCCATGCCATTGTTTTCTTCTGTGTCTTGGTTTTTGGGGGGTGTTTCCTTTTGGATTAGCTTCGTAATCCTGTTTTGCTGGTATCCATTGGCAATTAACACATTTGAGAGATTCTGTAACTCAGTTGTCAAGTGGTCTTTGTCAGCCAGGCGTTTGGTTCTGGAGATGAGAGTCTTGGCTACGGAGTTTATTTGTGCAGGGTGGTGGTGTGATTGTGCATGTAAGTAGCGGTTGGTGTGTGTTTTTTTCTGGTAGATAGTGTGTCCTAGGGAGCCATCAGGTTTTTTGTAGATTAGGACGTCAAGGAAGGGAAGTTGGTTGTTGGCTTCTATTTCCATAGTGAATTGTATTTTGGGGTGTAAGTTGTTGAGATGTGTGAGGAAGCTATCCAGTTTTTCCTTCCCGTGTGGCCAAATTACAAAGGTGTCGTCAACATATCTGAGCCAAAGTTTGGGTTTGTGTTCTGACTTGTCTAAAGCATTGGTTTCAAAGTGTTCCATGTACAGGTTTGCGATGACCGGTGAGAGGGGTGATCCCATAGGTGCTCCTTCTATCTGTTTGTATCTTTGTCCATTGTGGATGAAGTACGTGTTGGTTAGGCAGTGGTTGGTCAGGTCCAAGATGTATTCGGGGGGATTGTATTTGTTTTGAATAGCTGTCAAGGCTTCATTAATGGGCACTTGTGTGAAGAGATATATATATATATATATATATATATATTATTAGATTTTCTGCTTTACACTTTAAAATATTCATTTAAACAACCTTAAAATGTCAATGACTTCCCTTCTTCTCTTTCCATGGTTCATTTTGCATATCATAAATACCTGCATATTTTACATAAACTAAACCATTCAGTATTCCATTATTACATCCATCAAAACTCGTTTACACTGTTGAATTGATCTTAATGCTGCCAGCGTTTTCAAGTGTACACAATTCCCCCCCATACATTCTAGAAACATTTTCCAATCTTCTTTAAACGTATGTGCTTCTTGTTCTCTTATTCTATGTTAGGTCCGCAAGCTGCGCATATTCCACCAGCTTAAGTTGCCTTTCTTCTTTAGCTGGGACCTTGCTCGTTTTCCATTTTTGGGTTAACAAAACACGGGCCACAGTAGTGGCATACATAAATAACCTTCTCTGACACCTGGGAATTTCCATCTGAATCATCCCCAACAAAAAGGACTCTCTTTTTTTAAAAGTACTTTTAAACATTTTTTTCAATTCATTATGAATTATTTCCCAATACTCTTTTACACTTTTACAGGTCCACCACATATGAAAGAACAGTCCTGATTCCGTTTTCAACGCTGTTTGTGCCTGCAACTGTTTTAGGACAGTCCTATTGCTTTGTTCTGATCGGCTCATATCCCACAGCTGCCTGTTGAAATTCTGAAAGGTTTCATACAGCAAATGACCTGGTGGGGGGCTTTTGGCTCACTTTGTTGCACTACAGAGCAAGAATGCCTCACCAGATGGCAATCTTGCCTTAACACCTAATAAAGCAGAGCGACGTGCGGGTGGCAGCCCATTGTAAAACCGCCACTGATGCACTGCTACTGCATCAACGACATGTTGCAAAATACACCGGCATAAGAAAAAACACACCAGTCTGGAAGGGCACTAAGACTTCCTCCCAAAGTTGAGCTTTGAACTGGCCACTCACTGGGTCTCAGCTCAGTCTGTTAGCATCTTTGCCCAAAAGATTTGTGATGCCGAACGTTCAGGTGGGGTTGGGATTTGTGGGGGCCTGATGCTGCCCCCCCTCCATGTATGGTATTTCATTCCTGGAATTGCCTTTGTGAGAACCGGCTCCTGCAGAATCAGCGTGAGAATTTGTGGGTGTTCTGCCAGAACATGCGACACTCTTTCTTGGCTACTTTTGACCCTTCCTTTGCAGCCTCCAGCAAGAAACCTTGCAAATTAGCAGTCCTGATTTAGCACGCTTAATTTGCTTCCTTAGCTCCAGAAGTGGTGTTGATTAGCACTTGGGGGTGGGAGACAAGGCAGCTGAGGCGTCCATGGCACATCCGAGACTGCAGACAATGGCCCTTGCAATGAGTGGGTGTGTTTTTTTCTCTTCTGCCTCCCTCTCTCTCTCTCTCTGATCTTTTTATTAAAGAGAAGAATGTTTGCAGCAACCACTGCTAATCCTAGAAGCTTGCAAAGAAGCTGCAATGCCCAAAAGGTCACCTGCTATCAAGGCAGACCAGTATATACTACTAGCAAAGTTCATCAAACCGCAGTCAACCCACCCTGGGGTCATTGTGTGTGATGTTTTAAATGCAAGCGGCTCAGTTAAGGCGGCGCTCGAGGATTAGAACATCTGTGGCTGCCGAGGACACTGCCCCAAAAGGGTTTCCCAGGCAGGAGACAAGTGCTTTGTGTTTGCCCTAAGGCACAGTTGTATCTCGGACCTATCTGTCTAGACACAGACACAAGAAGCAGCTCTGTGTCTGAGGAAGTCATCTCAGTGTGGTGTAGTGGTTAAGAGCGGTAGACTCATAATCTGGTGAACTGGGTTTGCGTCTCCGCTCCTCCACATGTAGCTGCTGGGTGACCTTGGGCTAGTCACACTTCTTTGAAGTCTCTCAGCCCCACTCACCTCACAGAGTGTTTGTTGTGGGGGAGGAAGGGAAAGGAGAATGTTAGCCGCTCTGAGACTCCTTTGGGTAGTGATAAAGCGGGATATCAAATCCAAACTCCTCCTCCTCCTCCTCTTCTTCTTCTTCTCCCCAGTCATCAACCATTCTCTGTGGTTTCTCCACCCTTTCAGTCTTCTCAATGGCAGAGGCTGAGGACTTGCTTATTTGGGAGCTGTTGTCTCATAACAAAATAAGAAGGATCTACTGGAATAAGCCTCTTTCACACGGCCTTTGGACCTCTGAAAGAACAATTGTCTGCCTCTGCCTGGACATGCATTTCAGCTTTTCATGCCTCTGTGCTGTAATGTCTGAAGAGGAATGCACTTAGACGCTTGCAGGAATGCCCAATTTCGTCAGCATCTTCGCCCTCTCTTGCCTTCTCTCCATCAATGGTTGGGCTGCTGCTAGGGAATTTTGATTCCTTCTCTTCAGCTGCTAAAAACAGGGCTGGGGAAGGCATTGGCTGTCCAGGTGATGCTAAACTACAGCTCCAATGGCCCTTGCCCCTTGGTCGTGATGGTTGGAGTTCTGCTGTGAGTTGCAGTTGTGATAGGATTTTTACAACAGAGTCCATCGACACCTGGAGGGCCACTGGCTCCCCATCCCTCAGCCCCAAAGGGCCACATTCGTGGGACAGGAATGACTTTGGCAGGCAAAGAAAAGACAGGTGTTGAGATTGCCTTCAGATCACAAGAATCTGCATGGATGCATTTTAAGACCAATAAGCAGACCGAAGGTGCAACATTCAGACAAGCAGATGGCTCAATGTGGCCCGGTGCCTCCATCAAACAAGATCAGCTCTCAAGCTTGGTCTTCCAGAACATAGAGAGGAACGAAGAGGGCTGGGGAAAGAGAGACAAGAGAAGGGGAAGGACTCGGGAGGGAAGAGTCTTAAAGAGCGGTGGGAAAGCAGGGACCTTCAGTCCTTGTAATTGCCTCTTTGGAGAAGACCTACTGGGAAGATTTGCTGTGATCACTAGGCCTGCACTGTTTTGGTTTCTTAAAGAGTTAACTTCTCTGACACTGGGTGTCTTATTGCTGACCTGCTCCTGACAGCCATGCTATCCAAAATCAGCTACCTTCAGGACATTGTTTTTTTAAATATATATATAATATTTATTGGTACTTCAAAAAGTCACAAGAATAAAAAAGAAAGAAAAAGAAAAACAGAAAATACAAAATACAAAAAAAGAGAAAAAATAAAAACAATTAAAAACAAATCCATTTTTCCATATCTTATCTATCATTTGCTTGTTTCCTTGACCTCCTCACACCTCCCTTTTTTGTATTCTAGTTCATTAGTTGTTTCAGCAAATCCTTTCCTTCTTTGTTTTTGTCTTACTAATTTATCTTAATATATTGTAACTTTACATTCTGACCTGTTAAGAATCCATTTTTACTTAATCCTTTATAACATTACTGCTTAAACCACATAGCTTCATTCCAGCATCCATCTAACATTCCTTAATTTTACA
Source organism: Podarcis gaigeae (assembly GCF_964106915.1). NCBI lineage: Eukaryota > Metazoa > Chordata > Lepidosauria > Squamata > Lacertidae > Podarcis > Podarcis gaigeae. Next base: position 104,050,132 of record NC_139680.1, on the reverse strand, counting down.
ATGTTTCTGTAGATAGACTTTAAATTTCTTCCAGTCTTCTTCTACTGACTCTTCTCCCTGGTCTCGGATTCTGCCAGTCATTTCTGCCAGTTCCATATAATCCATCACCTTCATCTGCCATTCTTCCCGGGTGGGTAACTCTTGTGTCTTCCAATACTTTGCAATAAGTATCCTTGCTGCTGTTGTAGCATACATAAAAAAAATTCTATCCTTCTTTGGCACCAATTGGCCGACCATGCCCAGGAGAAAGGCCTCTGGTTTCTTCAGGAAGGTATATTTAAATACCTTTTTCATTTCATTATAGATCATCTGCCTTCAGGACATTGTTAAATTTGTAGCCAACTCTTCCTGCCATAACCTAGGATATGGGTATTAACCAGACCCAGCCTTCCTTAGCTCCATAATTAAAATGGCAAGACTTCTTAGCTGGCCCTTGCATGGTTAAATTTGCACCTCCCCTGTGTGTGCTGCATGCTGATTGAAGGCCTGTTCTCAAGGGAAAGGGAACTGGGTTAGGCAGCTGCCTAGTGACTAGGCCAGGGCTCTGCAGAGCCTGGGAACCGTCTATTGATGGAGGGGCTTATGCTACTTGGCGCGATCGCTGCCACGCCTGTGCGCAGACAGTCGTTAAAGGGAACTGGGAGCACTGAGTGTCTGCAGTAATTTAGCACCATGCATTAACCCAGGCCATGCAGGAGGGAGAGCACTCCATAAATCCTTTCCCTTGTCGGCTGACTCGTGTGCGCAGGCAGCTTCTTGCCCTGTTCCCTGGAAAAGAGCCAATTATGGCGGTGGCCGCAGAGGGGTTTCAAAAGAGCTGGTGCAGTTCCAGTGGCAAAAAGGCGGCTGGGAGGCAGCAGACACAGAGAGAGAGAGAGGAGAGGAAACATAATCCAGAAAAAGATACTGAGTCGATGGAGAGCAGAGCTTCTCCACCTCCCAATGTTTTGCAGACAAAAATAGATGCACACACACACACACACACACACACTTATAAGCAGCCCAGCGCCCAAACTGAGTCTCGCTATCTGTGCTTTGCTGAATGCTCTCTGTTCATTTGCTTTGCCATCAGCTGCCCTCCACAGATTTAAAAGCCAGGTGGGTGAGAGTTTGTTCTTTTGGTTAAAGTTATGCTTTTGGAAAGCCTGCAAATGCCTACGAGAGATTGCAAACATACGCCAGCAGCTGCAGCTGCAGTGTGAAATGGAAGGATGAGCATCGCACAGTGCTGCGTGCCGATAGGAACCTGCCTTATCCTGAGCTGGACCAATGGTCCATCTAGCTTAGTATTGCCTACACTGACTGGCAGCGGGTCGCCAGGTTTTCGAACAGGGGGCGTTCCCAGCATGACCTGAAGACGCTGCTAGGGATCAAAGAACCCAGGAGCTTCTGCATGCAGAGGAGATGCTCTGCCAGTGAGCCCTGCAAATCTGAGTCGTGTGTTTACATGAGAAAAGATGCATATGTCTCTCACTTAGAAATGGAAACCCTAGGCCAGGGGTAGGCAACCTAAGGCCCGTGGGCCACAAGCGGCCCACGGGGGTGGTTTAACCAGCCCATGAGCCACCCCTGAACCAAGCCGCCCACTCGGCGAGTCCCTGCCCGCTGCACTAAACTGGTGCAGCGCAGCTTGGGGACTCACTTCTGCAGTGCCGGAAATCACATCTGCGCCTGCTCAGCCTCTGAAAATCGCGCCTGTGCAGACACCGGAAATCGTGTCTGTGCAGATGCAGGTGCCGGAAATCGCAGTGTGATCTGGTCCATGGAGGGATCTCCGCTGGAGTGAACCAGCCCAAGCAAGGTAAACCTTGCCGACCCCTGCCCTAGACACCCTGGGAGGGATGGTAGCTGAATGCCAGTGAATGACATTCACAATAAGACTTTTAACCAAGCACCCAGTAAGGCAGCAATTTAAAAGGGAGAGACCAGAAAATAGAAACTGTCTCTAGTAAAGAAAGCTAGAGGGGGAAACTAGGCATGGCTTTTTGTGTGAGGGGACTGCAAGCTCAGTTTTGGTACTGAAACAAATTCCTGGGCCGAGCGTGTGCTCAGAGGCACACCTTCTAAGAATATTTTTGTCCCAAACAAAGTACCCAACACTATTTTGCACTCGGCTCTGGTTGGTGGAAGTCAGGGTCCTAGTAAACACCAACAACACACTAAGTAGATCTGGGAGGTTTGAAGTCTGCCCCAGGAGTATGTTGCTCTTGACTAGGGAAACAGAGGTTGCATGCTGGGAGAAAGGGGGGGCAGGGAGCAGGTGAAACACAGATTTAGATCTATAAGGAGGAACAATTTGTGGGGCTCAGGAAGTAAACTTTTGGGGCTTTTTAGTACTGAAAAACACATGCGTAAGAGCCATGATAGAGGTGTATAAAATTATGCATAATTTGAAGATTGTGGATCGGGATAAATATTTCTCCCCCTGTTGTGATACTAGAACCCAGGGCCATCCAAAGGTGGTGAATTTCATGGACTGGCTGGATGCAGAGGAGTGGTGGGAGAGAGCAGCTGGGGAACCCCTGGGAAGAAGGCTCAGAGCCTAGAGAGTTGGACTGAGACGACAATGAATGGTCAGAGGGAGAAGACTGGGAGGAGGAGAGGTCGGAAGCTGGTGGGGCAACAGGGTTTAGTGAGCAGGAAGAGTCTGTGGCAGAGAGAAGTCCACAATCGGAGGCAGAAGCAGAGGCTGGAGAAGAGGGGGGGTAAAGAGGCAGCAATGAGTCAGGCTGACAAGGAAGCCAGGGGGTCTCCCCCTCCTGCGGCAACCAGCTCCCCTCCTCCCTCGTCTCCCAGAACCCAAAAAGGTATGAAGACAAACAAGACAAAGGAGCCTCAGATTGCTTAGGAAGGAGACTTAGGAAGGCAGGGACCTTCAGTCCTCACTACTGCCTCATTGGAGCAAGACCTGCTGGGAAGTTGCTGTGCTCACTAGGGCTGAGCTGTTTTCTTTCTTTCAATAAAGAGTTAACTTCACTGGCACTGTCTGAGTTATTACTAACCTGCTCCTGGCTCCCACCCCTGGCATTGGAAAATTCGGGCAGACCAGAGAAAGTACTTCTTCAAGCAGCACATAGTTAAACGATGACGTCCACTCCTGAAGGATATAGAGTTGGTAAGCAACTTGGATGGCATGGAGGGTAGTAGGGCTACCAATGGCTGCTAGTTATGATGGCTGAGCTCTGTCTCTACAGCCAGAAGCAGTCGTGCTCCTGGATACCAGATGTTGGGAATCACAAATGGAGCGCGTGCTCTTGCAATCAGCCCCCACTTGTGGGCTTTCCATTGGGCATTGTAGAAAGAGGATGCTGGACCAGATGGGCCTTTGGTCCTATTCAGAAGATCTCTTCTTATGTTTGTAGGTGGTGCAGTTCTGCAATAGATTATTAGCAGGTGTCAGCATAATATGGACTACTTGCATCCATCCATAACAGAAACGGAAGCACGATTTGCCCATTTCTCCCATCACCGACATCCTGCAAATCCATTCAGTGTGTTGACTGAGAAACACTAACAGAAAATTCTCAGCACTCTCACAAAACTACAGCTCCCAGGAGGTTCCTTGAGAGAAGCGATGACAGCTAATCCAATATTATGACTGGTTTTTGTTCCGCGTATGGATGGGACCAAAGCTCTCCTAGGAAAGGATGGGGAACAGGGCTGTCAGCCGATTTAACGGATTTTTAATCATCTGTCTTTGAACTGATCGCTTGATTAATTTGTCCATTAAATTTTAATAAAATGTGCACATTGCCAAATACTGCCTTTTTTGCAGAACTGAATGAGGCGCCAGGCAACATACAATTTAATTAACAAAAGCTACCGCTTGCTGTGCGGAGAAACAGCCACCTTTAATATTTCCCCTCCCTGTCACTGAAAGGCACAAGAATCAAGGAAAACAAACAAGCAAAGCCCTTTAACTTGCACAGAAATTTATGGAAGGTTTTCCCCACGCCAATTATTCAGATGAGGCCTTAACTTAAGGAATCTACCAATTAAAGTTTGCAACCCTTCCTGTGACACCTTGCCTCATCTTAGATAAAGAACATTCAAGGCCGGCTCTACCATTAGACAGATGCTGGAAGTGGGGGATGTCAGAGAGCCTAGTGTGCCATATGGCTTGCGATGTGAAGATAGTCTGCTGCTCTCAGGTGCGGTGGAGGATCCTGTGGCTGGTGTTCCGAGTAATTTTAAGCTGCCAGCTTGGTCCATTTGTACTTGTCGCAGTGCCGGCCCACACGTGAGGCAAGGTGTGGCAACTGCTTTGGGCAGAAGAATCAACGGGAGCAGCAAATTCAGCCTCCCAGGAATGCCTCACCCACTGCTGCTGCAGCAGGGGTAGCGACGCTTGCAGTGTGCTCCTTGGAGGCCGGATCTGTCGCCTCCTCAGCAGCCCCCCCCCCATGCTGCCTCTACACTAGCCTCTTGGCAAATAGGAGGCTCTGCTGGTCTCTTCCTACCCCAGGAGGAAATGGCGGGGGCTGCCCTCTGGAGTTTCCTGGGCTCTGCACTTGATTTAGAGCAAGTTGCTCCACCCTCCAGTATGATGGCCTTGAAACAGCATGTAGGATTGATCTGATTCCCTCCTTCATTCCTTGTTCTTTCACCCCTTCTTCCCTGGTGAAGGGAGCACCATTTTGCAGTTTGCCTCAGGTGCCAAAACAGGGAACTGCAAAATGGTGCTCCCTTCACCAGGGAAGAAGGGGTGAAAGAACAAGGAATGAAGGTTAAACCACAGAGCCTAGGACTTGCAGATCAGAAGGTTGGTGGTTTGAATCCCCACAACAGGGTGAGCTCCCGTTACTCGGTCCCTGCTCCCGCCAACCTAGCAGTTCGAAAGAACGTCAAAGTACAAGTAGATAAATAGGTACCGCTCTGGCAGGAAGATAAACAGCGTTTCCATGCGCTGCTCTGTTTTGCCAGAAGCGGCTTAGTCATGCTGGCCACATGACCTGGAAGCTGTACGCCAGCTCCCTTGGCCAATAAAGCGAGATGAGCGCCGCAACCCCAGAGGTGGCCACGATTGGACCTAATGGTCAGGGGTCCCTTTACCTTTACCTTTACAGGTGCCAAAATGTCTTGGGTCAGTCCTGACTCATGGAGAGGGGGAGGCAGAGAGCACCTTGTTCTTCCCCATCTGCACTCTGCATTTAAAGAAGTATTATACCGCTTTAAACGGCCATCCCAAAGAATGCGAGGAACTGTCCCTTGTCAAGGGCACTGACAGTAGTTAGGAGACCCCTGTTATCCACACAGAGCCACAGCTCCCACAATGGGGTTTAGCAATCAACCCCTCGCTGCTGGCATGTATCGGCTATCGATTTACCGTAACTTGAGCGTGCTGATGAACAGCTTGATCCACAGCTCTCTCGAGCTGCGTCAGGGCTTGCATATAAGCTGTTTTAGTTCCATTGTCCTCAGCTGCACTGATGCTGGCTTAAACCCAAGGACTTCAACCTTATTGAAGGTTGGGCTCCCATATTGGCATTAAGGTTGCTTTTGACGATGTGAGTCTCATACACATTTAATCAAAGCTTCAGTGAATGGGCATCTCCCTCTGGCTGCCTATTTGGGCTAATTCACACAGGTATGTTAAGCCTCTGAGAGATGGAACATCAGCTGGTGATTTGCATGTGTGAATCAGGCAGAATTTTCATTTTGCCAACCGCAGCACTTTCCAGTGGTCTCAACTTGCACATTCCGTGGCCCCATCATCAAGGGATTGTTTGTGAATGCACACTCATCACTTGATGGCTGCAACTTCAAGCGATAGCATGATGTGGGAATGGACCCCCTCATCGGGGTCCAGCCATCAAGTAGACAGCAGTTGAATTAAGGGGGATCAAATCATAACTAGGTGAAGTACCTTTGTCTGGCTAAAACTGGCAGAAGAGCTATCTCTGTTCCTAATGTGGTCAGCTCTGGCCATGGTAAAATGTGTCCTGGTTACATCAAAGCTAGATTACTACAATGCTCTCTGCATGGGGCTGCCTTTGAGAACAGTTCAGAATATACAGCAATTAAGGTGATGGCTGGAGCCAGATTGTATGTATATGTGTCTCTCCCGTGACAGCTATTATTCTGGCTCCCAGGCAGGATAATAGGTGCTAGTTATCCTCTTCAAAGTCCCAAATGGTTTGGTTCCAGTATACTAAATCATCTCCTCCATTCTACGTTACACCGGCTGCTTATTAATCAGCGGTTTCATGAGGACTAGTAACCAATCTATGACTACGACTCTCACCTGTGACAATTACACCCCAGCCAACACTCCCTTATCACAACCCCACCAGTTGGGAATAATGAACTGTATTTCCCCCGCAGCGGTTGTATATTATACCCCCGAAGAAATATGTTGCCACAAAACAAGTGCTTCTTTGAGAGAGAAGCCATTATGGGCAATAGCTATGAATTTGATGGATCTGGAAAAGTCCAGTGAAGGTAGGATGAACAGCGTGGTAGCAGATAACTCTGTGAAGTTATCTCGGGAGAGCGAGAGAGAAGAGGAAGCAAGTGTAGATCTTGAAGCATTTTGACAGCAGTAGCTGTGCTCAGAAGCAACAACTAGGAAGCTGCCTTGTACTGAATCAGAACATTGGTCCATGAAGCTCAGGCTTGTCTGCTCTGACTGGCAGTAGGTCTCCAGGGTTTGAAGCTGAGGTCTCACCCCTGCCTTACCTGGAGATGCTGGGGTTTGAACCTGACACCTTTCTTCAAGCTAGTGGATGCTCTGACACTGACTACGGCCCATACCTGTGTCTATCTAGGTGTTCAGGGAACTACTGATACATGGCTCAGCTTCTTCTTTCCAAGCCAGTCAACCTTCCCCACCACCTTCCTGCTCTCTTTCTGGTAATGTTATTGCATTCTCCAGCTGCGAGACCCTGGAGAGCTGCTGCCGATCAGAGTAGGCTCTATTGGGCTGCAGGGACAAATAAGTTATTGCCGTATTTTTCACTCTATAAGACGCACCTAGTTTTTGGAGGAGGAAAACAAGAAAAAAAATATTCTGAATCTCAGAAGCCAGAACAGCAAGAGGGATCGCTGCGCAGTGAAAGCAGCAATCTCCCTTGCTGTTCTGGCTTCTGGGATAGCTGTGCAGCCTGCACTCGCTCCATAAGAGGCACACACATTTCCCCTTACTTTTTAGGAGGGAAAAAGTGAGTCTTATAGAGCAAAAAATACGGTATATAAAATGGCTTCCTCTCTTCTTCTTCTTCTTTTAAAAAGTGTTTTGTCTTTGGTGATAACGTGGGAAAAGTTTGGAAAAGATGCGAGTCCCCAGCTGGCCAGGATGGTACACTTAATGAATCTGAACAGCGAAAAGTGTTTGCTTGCAAATGTAAATATTACTGTGGAGGGAAGTTCATTTACAAGAGAATTGATTAAAGTTTCTGTGTTTACCAGACCAGCTAGCTCAGGCAAGCAAGCTCATTAGACGGAGCGGTGGGGGTCCCACTCCCAGCCCTACTGGCGGGAGGACAGAATCCCTGACAGTGCAGGAGTGGCTATTAACAGTCTTGTGCCAAAAACTGCCTTCAGTTTGGCAGCAACCACTATGCTAGTCTCTGGAGGAGCTGAACTGGGGAAGGACTACCGCTCATCTGGTTGGCATCAAGCCCAGAATGATGTTCTCACTGTGACCAACCAGAGACCTTCAGAAAGCCCACCAGGAAATCACCATGTATGAATATCCACCCAACCCTTGGTCCATAGATTATGTGGCAGAGCATGTGTTTTGTATGACCGCAGGCCCGGTCTTCAGTTAAGAAAGGACATAGCAGAGCTGGAAAGGACCTCTCCCTGAGGCCCTGTCCATCAGGAGCAGATTGCCCCAGTAGTGCAGAACCTCCTGACAACAGTGTTGTTGCCACATACCTGTGTGAAAGCTCAGTACATAACAGATGCAATGGAGAGTAGTGTCCATGAGGCCTGATAGGGTGGAAGGGAGGGAGGCCAACAGTAGGGGGAGCCAGAGCCAGCAACAAACTAAATCCACATTCGCAGCATACATTTAAAGCACTATGGTTCCACTCCAAATAGTCATGGCTGAGAGTTGTTAGGAGACACCTATTCTCCTCTGTGAAGGTAACAGGGGTCTCCTAGCAATTCTCTTTTAAAAAATAAATTAATTATTTATACTTTTCAAGTTTATACATTTCATTAATTTTACAATCATTTTAACATTTCAAAGCTTGACATCCTGCTTTCTGCGGTTCCTTAAATTCATTTTTTTACATCTTCTGCATATCCAAAATTCATTTAATTTACTCGTTTAATTATCTACTTTAAATATATACTCTTGTGAAACTGCAGGTTATGACAATAATCCTGCCAATGCTTTGATCGGTTTGCAATTTATCTGTAAATATTCAATAAACCATTTCCATTCCTTTATAAAAAGTTTGTTATCTTGATTTCTTACTTCTTCCGGTAAGTTTGGCCGTTTCTGCATATTCCATAAGTTTTTGTACCCGTTCTCCCTTTGCTGGGACTTCTGCTTCTTTCCATTTTGGGGAGAAGAACATTCTTGCTGCTGTAGTAGCATACATAAATAAATTCCTATACAATTTAGGTAGTTCTGTCCCTAAAACTCCCAATTTGAAATTGAAATACTTTATTGTCACTTGTACAACTTGTATACAGTGAGATGACACAAGCACCCCCCACTCAGCTCTCTTAGTCTTAATTCCCCTTGTTTACTGACGCACACCCACCAAACCCGAAAGTCGGTTGCCCTGTTGTTATCTTTTCATTCAGCAGCCTAACAGCCCACAGATAGAAGCTGTTCTTTACCCTGTTGGTGCGACTAATCATGCTTCTATATCTTCTGCCTGAGGGCAGCAGATCAAGAAAGTGCCGGCCAGGGTGTGAATCATCCCTGAGAATTTTCCTCACTCTCCTGAGGCAACGTTCTTCTGCAATGTCATCCAGTGGATTCATGGGACAGCCCATAATATCTAGTGCTGTATTCACCACCCTCTGTAGGCACTTCCTGTCAGTTGATGTCAAACCAGCGTACCGCAATTCCCAGCACCCCTAACAAACTACAGCTCCCAGGATTCTTGAGGAGAAACCATGCCTGTTTAGATTCATTGTGCTTTAAATGAATGGTGTAAATGTGGCTTGGGTCTAGTTTTGTCCCTGTCCTCCTCACTGTTAAGTTCCACACACTTAACCAAAGACTGCTAATGCCACCTGCTAGAACGGTTGCAAAGACATTGGCAGATAGGGGCTGGCTGAATGACTTACAATATGATTTTCAATGCATTCGGGTACCTTTTTGAGCTGAGTGCTGTATCGAAAAATCCAGAGAAGTGCAAAATCTGAAAGGTAATTATGATCCAAATCTGCGTATTAGTCTGGGAGGCGTGAACTAGGTCACTTCAACTTTAAAATATGCGGACTGAGCAAAAATCTCCTCCATCCCCAGACTAGAGAGTGTTGCGATAGATGGACAAACGGCTTGGTTTTATATATGGCAGCGTCAGGTGTTCATTTGCTACGCGCGATGCATTTCAAATTTAGAAGACAGATTATTTTTTTAAAAAAACAACACACGCTTTCTCTCAAGGAGAGAATATCTTGTGTAGCAAATCTGGAAGGAAGATTGCCCCGATTTTTAAAAGTGGCATTTTTATATGCAAAATGCATCAGGTTTAGGGAAGGTTTCTGGAATGCTTTCCGCACAGAAAGGTTGCGTCGCCCCTTTTAAGGCTCGCCTCCCTTTCCGCTGGGCTTTTCCATCTCTCCAGAGGCTTTCAGAATTCCCACAAGATATCAAGCAGGGTCCAGCAGCAGGTATTTCAATGCCTTGGCATACAGCTAATTATTCCGAGGCATGAGTCATACCCTCCAAACCATTAATTTGGTTCTGAAGCCATGACATCTGACTGCACAAACACTGCAGACTTTTGATGTTCTCGTTTAATTGCTTTCTGTTTTCGGAGGCGTTTAGGATGCACTTTTAGGCACACACTTTCAAGGTTTATCTCCAAAACGAGGGCTGATGGTGATGGAAAGTTGACCCTAGACTGAGAGTCTGAAAGAACAGGCAGCATGTAAGAATGCCACCTTTCACAGGCACGAACCAACAAGAAGTAAAACATCTGGACCCCTTGTATGGACTTATGGATACGCATGGAATGGTGTCAAGAGGTTGGACTGCAGCAGGACTATTGGTTCTAAGTTGTCAATACTATTAAATAATAATAATAATAATAATAATAATAATAATAATAATAATAATAATAATTTATTTATACCCCACCCACCTGATTTCCCCAGCCACTCTGGGCGGCTTCCAACAAAATATTAAAATACAGTAATGTATCAAATGTTAAAAGCTTCCCTAAACAGGGCTGCCTTCAGATGTCTTCTAAAAGTCTGGTAGTTGTTTTTCTCTTTGACATCTGGTGGGAGGGCGTTCCACAGGGCAGGTGCCACTACCAAGAAGGCCCTCTGCCTGGTTCCCTGTAACTTGGCTTCTCGCAGTGAGGGAACCGCCAGAAGGCCCTCTGCGCTGGACCTCAGTGTCCAGGCAGAACGATGGGGTGGAGACGCTTCTTCAGGTATGCAGGACCGAGGACGTTTAGGGCTTTAAACGTCAGCACCAACACTTTGAATTGTGCTCGGAAACGTACTGGGAGCCAGTGTAGGTCTTTCAAGATTAATTAATAATCAATATACCACTTGATGCCAAAGCAGGCATCTTATCCTGCACTTCCTACCCCTAACTCCTTGTACGATGTATTGAAAAGCGATCATTGTGTTGTTGAAGAACCCAGGGCCAAATTTAGCTCCACCCCAGGCTTCTCTGTCTAGCCCTTGGCCCCCTCCCCAGGTCATTCCCTCTGCTGGGCCTGCTTTCCCTCCTCCTTGAGTACTCTTCCTGGGCTGGAATGTGGCCTTGATCTCTGACAAGGCCTCTTGGTGGGTTATGAGCATGTGCAGAAAATAGGCTACTGCACAGAGGTGCAGAAATTTGCATGTGTTGCCCCGCCCACTTGTGCCCCTGGCTCCACCCACCACAGGCATGTGGCCCTCAGAAGACTGCCTGGAAGGGATTGCGGCCCTCATGCTGGAAAAGGTTTGCCGCTCAATTTAATTTATGAGAATTGTTTTAGAAATAATAAAACTGGGATATTATGGTGGAGCAAATGTTTTGAATAATCCTTTTTATCTGACAGAGAGACAATTGGGAGGCCTTTTTCTTTTTTTTATTCCTTTTCTTCCCCATCCATGCTCGCCTCTCTCTTTTTTCTGCTTTTGTTTTCATATAAGATTAGGGTATATATATATATATATATATTGCAATAAAAAAGCTTTAATTAAAAAATTATGCAAAAATAAAACAAAAGTAATTTTAAAAAGAAGGGCAGAAATCTGCTATATTCCAGTGATTATACTTCCTAGGTTCCAAACCTTCCTGACGCCTCACTACCTATTTCTAAGACTGCGACCTTCTACGTACTTTATATTGGAGGAAACTCCATTGAATTCAGTGGGAGTTGTTTTTTGGAGAACCATGCATAGGATTCGGCTGCAAAACACACGCCTGCCAACTGTAATGCCATAGCTGTCAACTTTTCCCTTTTCTTGCGAGGAATCCTATTCGGAACAAGGGAATTTCCCTTTAAAAAAGGGAAACGTTGACAGCTATGCGTAATGCAAACCTCCACATTTCTAACGGCAACTTAAATGATTCTACCAAGACACTGTTACCATTTCAAAATTATTGCGCTTACTCTTCTAAAGATAAGCCACTGATCTGCAGAGGAAATATCTTGAGAAAAAGAGAAAAGAAAGATATAGTCCTGCGTGATCTTTTGGTTCACCCACTCTTTCATTTCATTTCATTTTTATTTTTGAGATTGAGTCTCTCATAATCCAAGCTGACAGCCTGAATGTGAGAACAGGGAGCATTTGCTCAAGACCAGACCTGTGGCTAGAAGATAAACCAAGTTTAGGAATCCCTGCTGACTTCAATTAGCAAAGATAAGATAACCTGCTCCTTTAGAGGGGCTTGCCCAGCTTCCTGTATCTCCAACGCCTTTCGAATTTGGAGGTTCAGACAAAATTAAGAATATAAGTTATTGGTTCAATCACTTGAGTCAGAGACAAGACGAGGGAACATCAGCCAGAGCATGTAAGAGGAATGGCAGTCCCTATGGCCGCCCAAGATGAGAGCATTTGATGGCTGCTGTTGGCTGATGTCGCCAGATTTGTGTTGCAAGCATATGGAAACAAAAACCAGTTGTTGGTTTAATGGTTTTGATTTACATAGATGTATTCATTGGGCAGGATGCAAAGGTGCTAGTTTTGACCTTTAAAGCCCTATGCGGCCTAGGACCCATATACCTACGGGACCGCCTCTCCTGGTATGCCCTGCGGAGGACCTTAAGGTCCACAAATAACAAGACTTTGGTGGTCCCAAGCCTCAAGGAGGTTAGCTTGGTTTCAACTAGGGCCAGGACCTTTTCAGCATTGGCCCCGACGTGGTGGAACGCTTTGTGGGACTTGACATCGTTCCGGAGGGCCTGCAAGACAGAGCTGTTCCGCCTGGCCTTTGGTTTGGACTCGCTCTGACCCTTATGTTTCCCTCCCCTTATGGTCTTGATTTATCAGCTATTTTAAAATGAGGCTGTATTTTAAATTGGTCCCCCCCCTCCCTCTCTTTTCCCCCTATTATGTTTTTACTGTGATTTTATTTTATTGGTGTTAGCCGCCCTGAGCCTGGCTCTGGCCGGGGAGGGCAGGGTATAAATATTATTATTATTATTATTATTATTATTATTATTATTATTATTATTATTATTATTATTACTATTAAACAGCTATGCTTAGGGTTGGGGAAACTGTGGCCCTTTAGATGTTGATGGATTCTAACTCCCATCATCCCCAGCCATTAGATGTGTTGGGCTTGGACTGATGGGAGCTGAATTTCAACATACTCCAACGTAAGCAGAGTCTGCTAGCTCTGGCTAATGACCCATCTAGTCCAGCATCCTGTTGTCACAATGGCCAATCAGATGCTTACTTGCGAGTAAACCCCTTGGAACCTGATCAGCATTGCCTCACAAGTAAACATGTACAGCATCCGGCTGCAAGCATGAGCGGTGATATGATAGCCATGTTCAAATATATAAAAGGATGTCAGAGAAGCGGACACGGAGCAATGGATCCAAACTACAAGAAAGAAGATTCCACCTAAGCATTAGGAAGAACTTCCTGACAGTAAGATCTGTTCGACAGTGGAATTTGCTGCCAAGGAGTGTGGTGGAGTCTCCTTCTTTGGATGTCTTTAAGCAGAAGCTTGACAACCATATGTCAGGAGTGCTCTGATGGTGTTTCCTGCTTGGCAGGGGGTTGGACTCGATGGCCCTTGTGGTCTCTTCCAACTCTATGATTCTATGATTCTATGGATGAAAAATAATAAACTTGAAATATAATCAAAAGGTGCATAGATATTAAAAAAAAATTAAGAAGAAAAAAACCAAACCCTGAACACTCCCGCAGCTGGAAAAAATAGAAGGAATCGCCTCATTCGTTCTGTCTTTTTTCATTCTCACGAGATCAGCCATATCCACAGCTGTCTCTATCAAGTTACAAGAACATTGTCAGGCTTAGAATATTGTTTGAAAAGAAAAGCCTGCACCTGCTCCTTGATTCAATAAGAATAAATTTCCTACCCCAGTCCCTGGATGGATGAACATAGAATTTTCAAACAATAATTTCAAACCACGCATTAGGTGAGGGTTTTGTTTAGTTTCGTTTTAAAAGGATTCAGAACAGAGCAGCAACACAATCCCTGGGGTGACAAATTTGGAAGCTATTGCGTGCCCCTTAGTCCTTAGTTTGATTCCTGCAGCCAAAACTTGTTTTCGCCTTTCTCGCCCTCCTGGAGAACACCAGACCCAAATATTTTCCAAATTGCTGGGGGGAAAAGAAGGCTGGCAAGCCATTTGCAGAGAGAGAGACAGAGAGACAGACAGACAGACAGAATAGAAAACCTCAGGGCTTGGCCTTTTGTTTTATTGGAAACGTTTTCATGGGGGGAAAGAAAGAAAATAAATGGCCATGATCCAGCATGTTTTCACTGGGGGAGGACAATTGTAGATGGAAACCCTATGCTAGACTTCCTCAACCTGTCGCCTCTCCAGATGTTTTGGACTACAATTCCCATGAGCTGCGGTGACTGCGGCTGATGGGAGTCGTGGCCCAAAACATCTGGAAGGATTCAGTTTGGGGAAAGGCTGGCCAAAAATGGCCTCCCTGCCCCAGGCACTCCCAAGGAATGTGAGCAGGCAGGTAGCAGACCAAGTGCCTTTGGCCCACACCAGAAAGGAAGGTCACCAGCATTGTATATGTCAAACAGATGCGGAAAAGGCATTTTACCAGTTTCCTCAAGGCCTGCCCCCAGGCATTCCAACTGGCTACGTTCCAAAGCAACTTGGGTGACAGATATGAATGAGTACACGAAAGGCAAAGGAAGGAGTCGAATTGCTTGCTGCTGCCCGCTATCCATTGAGCAGATCTTATCATCCCCAAGGCTGCCACTCTCCAGTCTCTGCGGCCTGCTAGCTTGCACCTTGGTGTCAGGGTTGGGATCCGTTCTGCGCCACTCTAGAAGTGACCCCACCTCAGCCCAGGGCCATTCCAGGACACAGCCTGTGCAAGGGAGGGAAGAGGTCTCTTGCAGACTTTCTGGAGGGACCAGCACTGGCTATGCAGGGCCCAACCGGCGTTGTTCATCTTTGCAGGTGACCCTAGTGACCACAGACAGGTGCTACTTGCCGCCTGGTGTGGGGAGATGCCTGGCTGTCATGTGTTCTCCTGGGCCAGCCCTTCGGGACAGGGAGTCTGGTTTTGGGGTTTCAGCAGGTGTATGGCAGGCTGCGTCTGGGCCATGGTGTTGTGCTGGGGGTCTGCCGCTGCCGCGCCAGATCCTGCCGGCGCATGGCGCAGGTGCTTCCTGTACTGCGCGAACATGCAGACCTTGAGGGCGATGGCCAGCACGTTCTTGCCCATGAAGATGCCGGAGACCCGGATGTCCCTGAAAAACACCATGTTGCTGCCCCTGATGAAGATGGTGGCGATGTTGATGGTGAGCATGCTCAGCATCGGGTAGAGCATCATGCGGTGAGGCACGATGCTGATCCCTTGCATGCTGATTTCGCACAGCGAGACGCAAGGCAGGACCAAGAGGAGGATGTAGCAATAGAAGAACATCAGGCCTTCGGCCCAGATGGGCAGCCCTTTCTTCTGGGGCTCCCAAAGGTTGGCTTGGATGTCTAGCACGTCCAACATGTCCACAATGACCCAGAAGAGCCGGTTGCGGAGGTCCTCCTTCTTCTTGAACGTCCTGACGTATTCCATGTGCTCTGTGGCCACCAGCAGAACATACAGGGCTGGGATGCAGATGGAGAGCAGGAGGGTCAGAGCCTTGCGTGCCATGAGGTCCAAGCTTTTGCGGTCCGCCTTGTAGTTCTGGTAGATGAAGTAGACCTTGATCTCCAGAACAAAGACGTACAGGAACCAGAGGATCATGGCGTAGCCTCGCTTGGCGGTCCTCACCTCGGCCCCGACCCACACGGCCACATACCTGAGCACAACCAGGAAGCAGATGTCCCCGACGGAGACCATGATGCAAATGCCCAGTTTCCGGGAGCCCTGGTTCTGCTCCACCAGGTAGGCGTCCATCAGGACCATGCTGCTCATGATGAGGGTGGTGGAGAGGCAGACGTGGGGCTTGTTAATGGGTGGGGGAGGCACCATCCTGCAAAGAAGAGGCACACGTCAGTCAAAACATTTTAAGGGCTCCCGAGTCATCACGGCCATGTGCTCTCCCCATCCCTGACGTACTGTCCATTATGCAGCTTTCGATAAGGATGTCAAGCCTTCTGTATCTCTGCACCAAAGAGCCCCTCAGCTGCACAAAGCAAATCAATCTCCTCTTAGTTCTCATGGGGATCATATGGCTATCATACTCTAGCCCCTGGAAACTGAACAAGGGTGTTTCATTCAAGCTGTCCTGAACGTACCTGAATGAAAGTGCTTTCCAAGCCAGAATCTATAACATTTTGGGATAATGGTACTGTACTTTGAGCACTTTGGGGAAAAGGTTATGTAAGTACTAAGCTTCTCTCTACTTATTAAAAAAAGAAGAAGAAAATGTGCCAAAAATATATATCAATTTGCTAGGAGCTGACGATCCCAACAGGGCAAAGAAAATATTTTGGATTACAAGCAACTTACGTTCCAGGCCTCAGTGCGCATAAACAAAATGAACTTAAGTGGGGGACAACCTCTAAACACTTGGTTCCCCCCACCCCCTTTTATACAGTACCTTTGCCTCCAGATCACCAGAAAGGGCAGGGAACAGTGCGCAGCTTCCTGCCAAACAGCTGTCAAGTGGAGCAGCGCAGCAACAGCGAGAGATCCCACATGCAGTTTTAGAGCCCATAAGTTGTTGGGTTTTTGAAGCTTTTTAAATTTCTGGATTTTTGGCTCACTGACGTCCTCTGGGAGGGTCTCCTCGTGAGCCCCAAGGACTTTCCAGCTCTCTCCTGCCATTCCCAGGTCTGAATTATTTACCTCCCAGTGCTGCGCATGTGTGCAGTCACACATGAGTGGGGAGTTGCCTGCACTAAGTACTATTGGGAAATTTCAATAGTGAGGAACCTTTTTCCTACCCAAGGGCCATATAACCTTCTGGGCAATGTTCTGAGGGCCACAGGCCAGTGGCAGGTGAAAGAATGAATGTGAATTTTTCCTTTGTGCTGTGGGGACAGGAAAGTTTCTGTACTTCCTTCCTTATCCTCCATCTAGACAAGCAAGAGGCATTATGGGAGTTTGAGGCCACATTCCAGCCAGGCAAAAAACACTTGGGGTGCCCAGGAGGGGTGGGGCCTGCAGAGAGTTCCAAGGGCCAGTTAAAAGGTCCTGGAGGGCCGCACTTGGCTCCTGCACCTGAGGTTCCCCACCCGCAGAAGGAAATGCAGCCCTCAGGATGAAAGGCCCTGCTCTAGATTCTAGATCCCAGAATCCTTTGCAACGCACTGGTAGTCTACAGGGGTTGCTTAGCAGATATCTAGATGAGAAACGGCTCCAGGAAAGTAAAGTCTGAAAAATGCTCCTGCAAACCGAAGCTGGTTAGCATTTGGGAGGAGAGAAAACAACATAATGGCTTGCTCTGCGCATGAAATCATTCCAGTCGTGCGCCGCCGAAATGTGGGGCCTGCCTCCTTATTGAGCGGAATGGCTTTTGAAATGCAGATGCACTGGAGGCGATCAAGTTAAGCCCGCGTTCCCACAACCACCACAGGCATTATGTTTTCATTATATTTTCTGTGCCTCAGCCTCTCGCACGCACGGGGTGGGTAGGGCTTGGAATAGCAAGGCTTATTAAGTCGGCTGCTAAGGTTGCCTTTAAAATTCCAAGGTTTGCAGTGCTCCCGCTGAGCCCAGAGACCCCCTGGGCCAGAGAGGCATCAGCAGGAGGAGGCGAAGGCTAAGAAGGCTTCCTGGCGCTGGGGAGCATCTGAGAAGGGAGGGAAGGAGATGCAAAGTGGGAGAACAAGCTGGGATGGAAGGAGAGTCTATTGCTTAAAACAATATATATATATATATATATATATATATATATATATATATATATATATATATAAACTTTAGGTGCTCAGTGGCAGAACAACTGCCTTGCCTGCAGAAGGCCCCAGATTCGATTCCAGGTGCTGCCTCCAGGCAGGGCTGGGAAAAGCTCCTCTCTGAATACCCTGAGAGCAGCTGCCAGTCGGAGTAGACCATACTGGGTCTTCCATAGGAACACAGGCAGTGTCAGTAAGGGGTGTGGTCCATGGAGAGGTGGTGTGATTGAGGGGGGTTTGCATGCATTGTAGGGGGTTGCACTAGACAATACTTGGGGTGCCTTCCAACTCATAATTTATTTATTTAGAAAATTTCCAGGCCCCTTGTTTTTTTTTAAAGAAAAATCTGACTTTGTATACAGCAAACCTCCTTTCCTATGTTCCTATGAACTGACCCCGGCCTCTGGGTTCTGGGATGCAGCCACATCACCAACAATCTGGTCGAAAACTGACCATCTCTATTCCAGCAGTTCTGGGAGGCTCACTATAGCACAGAATCGGGTTTGTCCAACCTAAAGTAAGGGACACTGTGATTAAGGAAACCTCATGAAGGCTTACATGCCCCATGTATCTAAAAGGTTAAGGTAAGGTAAAGGACCCCTGGATGGTTAAGTCCAGTCAAAAGTGACTGCAGTGGTACCTCGGGTTACAGACGCTTCAGGTTACAGACTCCGCTAACCCAGAAATAGTACCTCGGGTTAAGAACTTTGCTTCAGGATGAGAACAGAAATCCTGCTCCGGCAGCGTGGCAGCAGTGGGAGGCCCCTTTAGCTAAAGTGGTACCTCAGGTTAAGAACAGTTTCAGATTCAGAACGGACCTCCAGAACGAATTAAGTTCTTAACCCGAGGTACCACTTTATGGGGTTGTGGCGCTCACCTCACTTTTAGGCCGAGGGAGCCGGCGTTTGTCCGCAGACAGCTTTCCGGGTCATGTGGCCAGCAGGACTAAACCACTTTTGGCACAACAGAACACTGTTACAGAAACTAGAGCGTACGATAACGCTGTTTACCTTCCCACCACAATGGTACCTATTTATCTATTTGCACTGGTGTGCTGTTGAACTGCTTGCTTGGTAGGAGCTGGGACCGAGCAATGGGAGCTCCCCCCGTTGTGGAGATTCAAACCGCCGACCTTCTGATCGGCAAGCCCAAGAGGCTCAGTGGTTTAGACCACAGTGCCACCCGCGTCCGTGTATATAATGCTAGATTTCCCGAGGGTAGTAAAGTTTGGAGGGACCTCCAAGGGTTATCTAGCGCAACCCCCTCTAATGCAGGAATCCCAACTAAAGCATCCGTGACAGATGGCCATCCAAGCTCTGTTTAAAAACCTCAAGGAAGGAGCGTCGACAACCACCCCAAGGGAGTCCGTTGCACTGCCGAATAGCTCTTACTGTCAGAAAGTTCTTCCTGATGGTTAGTCGGAATCTCCTTTCTTGTAAGTTGAAGCCGTTGGTTCGAGTCCTACCCTCCAGAGCAGGAAAAAGCAGGCTTGCTCCATCTTCCATGTGACAGCTCTTCTAATATTTGAAGATGGCTATCATATCTCCTCTCAGCTAAATATACCCAGCTCCTTCAACCATTCCTCATAAGGCATGGTTTCCAGACCTCTGATCATCTTGGTCGCCTTCCTCTGCACATGTTCCTGCTTGTCAATATTGTTCTGAATCTGTGGCACCTGGAACTCCAGGTGTGGTCTGACCAAGGAAGAATAAAGGTAAAGGTAAAGGGACCCCTGACCATTAGGTCCAGTCGTGGCCAACTCTGGGGTTGCGGCACTCATCTCGCTTTATTGGCAGAGGGAGCCGGCGTACAGCTTCCGGGTCATGTGGCCAGGATGACTAAGCCGCTTCTGGAGAACCAGAGCAGCGCACAGAAACACCATTTACCTTCCCACAGGAGCGGTACCTATTTATCTACTTGCACTTTGACGTGCTTTTGAACTGCTAGGTTGGCAGGAGCAGAGACCGAGCAATGGGAGCTCACCCCGTCGTGGGGATTCAAACCGCCGACCTTCTGACCGGCAAGTCCTAGGCTCTGTGGTTTAACCCACAGCGCCACCCGCATCCCTTAAGGATGAATAGAGTGGTACTATTACTTCTCTTGATTGGAACACTGGGCATGACTGACTTGGCTTTGTTAATTGCAGCGGGTGTACTCTGATACAACCTCACCAGTGTAAGAAGATTAATCAGTGAAAGATTTTATCTACCCAAGCCTCTGGGTCTAGGTACAAATTAGGAATGTGATACAGATAAATTGAAATATTTTTAACAAGTCCCATTTATTTTAGAGGGAGAGGTTTAAAAGTGATTCACTTTGTCTTCTGTCCCTGTTTAGGCCTATAGTTATAGAAATGGATAGCGACATTCCTTTCTGGTTACCAGGGTATAAACTGTATTTATAAGATTATTTTGATGTGGTTTTCACTGTCAATTTCTTAGCACTGCATTTGAGCAACACGGGGGAAACAGTTTTGAGACATTATAAACAAACACTTCAACGGAGAGGCGGATTTTAGTATTCGTGTACATGCAATGCGTTTCTAATTGTTTTTAATTCTGAATTTTCAATTGTTGTAATCCGCTCTGGGTCCTGCTGGTGAAGGGGAGGCAATGAATTTAACAAACAACAATAATAGCAGCTTTCAAAAAGATACATAGGTATTGGACATACCATTTGAACAGCAATCAAAACACTTTGCATCTCATTAATCCATACTGCAATTCAGGTGAATATTATTATCCTCATTTTAAAGGTGTGGGGGGAGTAACGTTGTGGCCCAGAGATAATGGGTAGCTTAAGACCACCTTCTGAGCTCACGGCAGAGGTGAGATTTGAACAGTCTTGTGCAGTATGAATCCATGCTCAGTTATTTGGGAGTAAGCTCTATGAAAGAGGGTGAGATTCAATCCTGAGCAAACAATAGGATCAGGTTGTTAGTTGCTACGCTTTGAAAGCTCTGGAGACTCTTAAGTTACAAAGGGCAGCAACTGCGAGGATGGCTTTGACAGGGGAATCAGGGATTTGTTCAGTGATGTACTTGAGAAGACAGCTAATGGCATTCACGACTGCAGATGTGGAGAGATGCAAGTTCCAGCGAAGACAAGCAAAACGCAACAAAAGAAACTACGAAGATTAGAGACAAGAGCAGAAAATAACACGGCAAACAATCAGGAGTCGGAATCAATGCAGATAACAGATCTGCGGAGAAAGAAATCCCAAATGAGGCATGGAAGGCAGAGACCAGAACACTTTCAGGCTGCTTGAAATGAGATATTTTTCCACCACACGCAGCACTTTTGTGCAGGTGTGGGTGTGTGCAGAAACGTGCAAGCTTGTGTGCATGTTCCCTTCGCTTGGTCTCCCCTCTTTGCTGTGTTTGATCCTCCCTGCCGCTTGTGTGTGTGTGTGTGTGTGTGTGTATATATATCTCCATTGATAAAGTTGCCAGGAGCCCTAACGAAGAGCAATATTAGTATAGATCGCTCTGTGCAGAATTTATGCCTCTTCCAGGTTTAACTGGTTTTTAAGAGCAACGTATTAAGTAGTGCCACAACATTAAGTAGCAAGCAATAAAATAGCTGTCACAGGCTCTAAGCTCTCATCTAGTTGAGCCAATATGCTTCTCATTCCCAGACCTAGCCCTAGTTGGACCACAACACAGGAGGACAGGTATAGACTAATCAATACCGGGCTAATGGTAGCTGCCTTCACA
Source organism: Podarcis gaigeae (assembly GCF_964106915.1). Classification (NCBI taxonomy): domain Eukaryota; kingdom Metazoa; phylum Chordata; class Lepidosauria; order Squamata; family Lacertidae; genus Podarcis; species Podarcis gaigeae. The sequence continues at coordinate 104,028,769 of NC_139680.1, read as the reverse complement.
TGCTGCAGGCAGGTAAAGACAGATGATCGACACAAACAGGAGTGAAACAGAGGCGACACCGATGCACCACCTACTTATTTAATCCAGTTTCCAACCTCTCCTCTCCTAAAGAATATCCCAAGAAGACAGTGCACAATCATCAATGGTTCCTCTTCATTCATCAATGGTTCCTCTTCATCCTGGAGAAGAGTGACTAGTGGGGTGCCACAGGGTTCTGTCTTGGGCCCGGTCTTATTCAACATCTTTATCAACGACTTCGATGATGGACTCAAGGGCATCCTGATCAAATTTGCAGATGACACCAAACTGGGACGGGTGGCTAACACCCCAGAGGACAGGATCACACTTCAAAACGACCTTGACAGATTAGAGAACTGGGCCAAAACAAACAAGATGAATTTGAACAGGGAGAAATGTAAAGTATTGCACTTGGGCAAAAAAAATGAGAGGCACAAATACAAGATGGGTGACACCTGGCTTGAGTGCATTACATGTGAAAAGGATCTAGGAGTCTTGGTTGACCACAAACTTGACATGAGCCAACAGTGTGACGCGGCAGCTAAAAAAGCCAATGCAATTCTGGGCTGCATCAATAGGAGTATAGCATCTAGATAAAGGGAAGTAATAGTGCTGTATTCTGCTGTGGTCAGACCTCACCTGGAGTACTGTGTCCAGTTCTGGGCACCACAGTTCAAGAAGGACACTGACAAACTGGAACGTGTCCAGAGGAGGGCAACCAAAATGGCCAAAGGCCTGGAAACGATGCCTTATGAGGAACGGCTAAGGGAGCTGGGCATGTTTAGCCTGGAGAAGAGGAGGTTAAGGGATGATATGATAGCCATGTTCAAATATATAAAAGGATGTCACATAGAGGAGGGAGAAAGGTTGTTTTCTGCTGCTCCAGAGAAGCGGACACGGAGCAATGGATCCAAACTACAAGAAAGAAGATTCCACCTAAACATTAGGAAGAACTTCCTGACAGCAAGAGCTGTTCGACAGTGGAATTTGCTGCCAAGGAGTGTGGTGGATTCTCCTTCTTTGGAGGTCTTTAAGCAGAGGCTTGACAACCATATGTCAGGAGTGCTCTGATGGTGTTTCCTGCTTGGCAGGGGGTTGGACTCGATGGCCCTTGTAGTCTCTTCCAACTCTATGATTCTATGAAGCATGAATTTATGAATTCCCAAACAAAAAGCCCAGGAATATTCCTAAAAGAAGGAAAAAATATTCAAGGCGTGTAAGAAAACATCAGGAACGGGGCTGGTCGAGTGATAACCAAGGCTATCCTATTGAAATAAATGGAGACCCATTGAAATAAATGGAGTTATGGTCACTGATGCCAATGTGTCTACTCTACATTGGGTATCATTCACTGTTTTTAACTTTTTAATTTTTTAATTTTTTAATATTTTAACCATTGCAACAACAAACGATTCCTTTTCCCACATCCTAGTTATATTGCTGAGATGAAGAGACCTTGGAGTAAGCAACAGTGTAGGGAAGACAGTAAGCTCCATTCAGTTCTGCAACTCGGACCAAAATACCCCGAATCCAAATTCTTTAATTGTGTGCTTTGGATTTTGGGGGTCTAGTAAGCAAAGTAGACCCTGCGAGCATGAAGTCTGCCCACCGCTGACCCAACGCACGCGGTGCCTAAAGAGCGAAGTGTGTCGTAAGGAAAGGGAGGAAAAAGTTACAGCTAGCAAGAATTAGGCAGCATTACAGAGAGAAAGAAACAGTCTCTGCTGATAGAGATAGAAACAGCGTCACGAAATCATGCGATTTAGAAATTCAAGAAGCCTTTGGGTTAACCTTTACAATTTTGCAAAAAGTGTTTTCTGCCAGGGGTGAGGAATCTTAAGCCTGGGAGTCAAATGTGGTGCTGCAAGCCTCTTTATTAGACCCTTGAGACTTTAAGTAGGTCACACAACCTCCCTGGTCTTTGCTTGGTGCCCTCCTCGCGTGCTTCTGCCTGACTGGAATATGTGATAATCCCTCTCGCCTGTTTGATGGAAAGATTAGAGTAGGTGTGGGAAACTCTGAATTTTTACACAGATGTTATGTCGCCTACTGTACGAGAGGTGAGAGTCACAATTATTTGCACACCTGCTTTTAGCTCTGTTCCACCCTGCCAACTGCTGGCATGCAAGGTTGACCACTAGGGAATGCGTCCCTCCAGATAAAAAAAAAGGTTCCTCACTCCTGGCTTCTGAGATAAACAAATCTGATTGGAGCCATCAGTCTTCAGATTCCAGGAACTTATCTGGGCGGCTGTCAGACAGGACGGAGCAGCTTGATCTAAGATACAGAGCATCATGTATTTTAAGTGCTTTGAATCCAATATCGGATTGTTTGCATTGCTCAGCCTAAGGCAGGTGTGATGAACCTCCCCAACCATGTTGCTGAACCACAACTCCCATCATCTCTGCCCACTGGCTACACTTGCTAAGGCTGATGGGAGCTGTAGCTCAGCAACACTGGAAGGGGCACAAAGGTTCCCAAGTCTCAGGGGTGCCAAAATATTGTGGGGGCCCAGGTAAGCCCTGCCCCACATAATCACATGACGCGGTGCACACACACCATTTGAATGCCCACGAACTTTGTGGGAGCCCAGCCCCCTCAAATATTTTATTGCGGGGGCCGAAGCCCCCACAGCCCCTAAGAGTTGGCTCCTATGCCGAGCCCTAAGGAAAGATTGTTGTTGTTTAGTCGTGTCCAACGCTTCGTGACCCTATGGACCAGAGCACTCCAGGCACTCCTGTCTTCCACCGCCTCCTGCAGTTTGGTCAGACTCATGCTGGTAGCTTCGAGAACACTGTCCAACCATCTCGTCCTCTGTCGTCCCCTTCTCCTAGTACCCTCCATCTTTCCCAACATCAGGGTCTTTTCCAGGGAGTCTTCTCTTCTCACGATGTGGCCCAAGTATTGGAGCCTCAGCTTCAGGATCTGTCCTTCCAGTGAGCACTCAGGGCTGATTTCCTTAAGAATGGATAGGTTTGATCTTCTTGCAGTCCATGGACTCTCCAGAGTCTCCTCCAGCCCCATAATTCAAAAGCATCAATTCTTTGGCGATCAGCCTTCTTTATGGTCCAGCTTTCACTTCCATACATCACTACTGGGAAAACCATGGCTTTAACTATACGGACCTTTGTTGGCAAGGTGATGTCTCTGCTTTTTAAGATGCTGTCTAGGTTAAGGAAAGATAAGCAGGTAAATTGAGAAGTTGTGCCCAAAATGGCCGTCATTTGGCTAACGCAATGCACACCGCACAGGTTTTTATATGTCCTTTTTATATCTTTGTGTTGTATGTTGCAGGTATATTTTTCATACTTGTTAGGTTAAGAATGTGTGGGACACCACTACATCCCAAGAAGCACTGCTTCTCACGGGCTGGAAATGCGGGGGGGGGGGGGATATGCCACCCCATTTCAAACAGACACCCATGACGTATTGCTTGTCACTGATGAATCTGAGTTGCTGCCACTCACTTCATGCCTTCATACTGCCATATGACAGCGAATCAAGTAGCCTGTCCTAATTTATTAAAGAGGCATCACTCACACTTAATGAACGGGGGTGGGAAGTGAGGGGAAGATTTTATTACGGGCAACGAACAGGGAGGGAAACTCAACTGATACTTTTAACATGACTTCTATTTTGGGGTCTTTTTTCACATTTGAAACCACAGCCCGACCTTTAGAGTTGATCCCTATTAATGTGCGGTTTGCTCAGGGCAAGTTAGAAGCAACCACTTTTATTAGCAGTTATTTGGGTTAACGTGCACAGGTTGAGACTTTTAGAAAACAATTCAAGAGTACATCTACCACGGGATAAGTAATCTGGAATCAAATTTCCAGTCCTTTCTGGGCAGCAGGGATGGGAAACCTATCTCCCCCCCCCCCAATGTTATTGGACCCCAACACCCATCAGCCATGGCCGATGGTCAGTAATGGTGGGAAATGCAACCTAGCAACATATTGTTGTGTGTATCCAAGTCTTTAAATGGCGAGAGTCTCTGAAAATGCCCATGCTGAATCAGGGTTCAGCTTGTTTGAACTGAAGGTCAGTGGAAACTGTGGTGTCTTTGGGATATATGCTTTTATTTACACATACAGTGGTACCAAGGTTCTCAAACTCAATCCATTCTGGAAGTCCGTTCGACTTCCAAAACGTTTGCAAACCAAGGCACGGCTTCTGATTGGCCCCGGAAACAATGCCAACAGCCTAAACAGACAGGAAAGTAGGATTTCAGAAGGAGAGGTCAAAGTTAGAAACGGAACTATTGGAGCCCAATACTAAGAATTTGTCTAGAATGTATAATTTGCTGCTGAAATGGAACACCCAAGATGAAACAGTTAAATCAGCAATGATTAAATGGGCACAAGATATTGGTCATGACATTATGTTTGCGGACTGGGAAAGGTTATGGACCACAGGCATTAAATTTACGGCATGCACTGCCTTAAAAGAGAATATAATGAAAATGATCTATAGGTGGTACATGACCCCAGCCAGGCTAGCAAAGATATATCATTTGCCCAATAATAATTGCTGGAAGTGTAATGAATGTGAAGGAACTTTTTACCACCTTTGGTGGACCTGCCCAAAGATTAAGGCCTACTGGGAAATGATCTATAATGAAATGAAGAAAATTCTCAAGCGGACATTTGCTAAAAAACCAGAGGCTTTTCTCTTGGGCATGGTCGACCAAATGGTACCAAAGGAAGACAGAACATTCTTCATGTATGCAACCACAGCAGCAAGAATTCTACTAGCAAAATATTGGAAGAAGCAAGAACTACCCACTCTGGAAGAATGGCAGACCAAGGTGACAGAATTTATGGGATTGGCAGAGATGACCGGCAGAATCCGAGACCAGAGGAGAGAGACGGTGGAAGAGGACTGGAGAAAATTTAAAGTTTATCTTAGGAACTGTTGTAAAATTTCGGAATGCTAAAATGTCAAGGGATATAAGATAGAGAATTATAGCTGTTAAATCTTAAATTTAAATAAAATATAAAGAGAATCAGTTATGAATTGGAATGAAGGATTGCTAGAAATGCTGTCTTAAAAAAAAATAAGGGTGCAGTGAAGGGAAGGCTTGGGGAAGTCGTGTTATGTATGTTATTGTATGTTATGTTTTAGTATGTTATGTTATGTCATTGTATGTTATGTTATGTTTTTATTTTGTTATATTTGTGAAAATGAATAAAAAATATTTAAAAAAAAAAAAAAACAGCCTAAACAGACATTCGGCTTCTGAAAAACGTTCACAAACTGGAACACTTACTTCCGGGTTTGCGGCGTTTGGGAGCCGATTTGTTCGTTGACTATGTCGTTCAGGAACCAAGGTATAGAACCTGAGCAGAGAATGGAGGGGTTCAAAGCATTCGCACCCAAACAGATCCGGCTCCCCCATTAGGTTTTCAAAGAAGCCTGAAGTCACAGCTTTTGGTCTACCCCAGAGCAGACGTGTCTGTGTCTCTCCAGCTTCCAGCACCAGCCAAACTCAGTGCACAACATTCTGGCTATTGTTCTTCTACCTTACGAGGTGATGTCCCTTCCAACCAGGTGAGGAGGGTTACCCCCATGTGTCTCTATGGCAACAGGGCAGCCTCTTTCTAATGTAAACCGCAGGACTTAACTGGCTGGCTAGCAAAAGGAACTGGTCTGGCTGGTTTCCTCTTATAGATTCAATTCTCATATGCACAGGATCACAGGTTTGGAAGGGACCAGTGTTTGAAATTTGCCAGGCGCATTTTTCACATGGCAATTGGCAACCTGTGACCAGGTGAAGATTCCCTGGGCGCCAGGATGACACCTGAAGTCTCCACCATGTGGAGGCACATGCCTGGGGATCCTTGGATCTTGCCTTTTTTCACACACCAACAACACATCCTATAGAATTTATCTGTGATATTTTATCTGAACCGTCAGAATGGATTCAGGAACCAAAAAGCCATATTGAAAAATACGACTTTTGATCTGCCTGGCCCTGAAATGGCAACAAGACATTCCATTTTGGCGACTGTAGCCCTGGTTCAAGGAGCCATTTGCCACCTAGCTTATATATCTGAGTTTCTAACACTGGACAGAGACCCATGGATATCACCTCGTCTGACAATGTAAGAGCCACTGTTTCTCCATACCTACAGGGTTAGCCAAATGGGTTTCCTTCAACAGATGCTGCTCAGAGAAGTATTTTAATTGGAATCCCCCACTCCTGGTAACCTTGTTCTTACCTGGCAGGTGCCTCTCCATGTGGGAAAAGAGAGACATTGACTATGCTGGTTCCGACTCACGCAGCCAACTCCATCACAAACTGAACTTCCTACCTTCCTAGCAGCAACCTTGCCATTCCATCAGACGGTCTCAGCAGGAGAGACAAGAAATAGGGCTCATTCCATCAAGACCAGCTTCATTCGTCACCTCCTACCCCTGAACTCTGCTAGATGGCCATTATAAGAACTGTTGTTAAGGACTGGCAATTTCCCCCAACCTCCTTCCCTCTTCCCTTTCCCCTTATGAGTCATGTTTTCTTTTTAAGATTGCAAGCCCTCAGGGCAAGGGACTCTCTTGTTTTAATTTATTGTACGTAAGCCACCCCGGGAGCCCTTTTTTGGCTGGCGAGTGGGGTACGAACGCTACAAATTAATTAATTAATTAATTAATTAATTAATTAATTAAACCACCGTTTGCTCAGCGACGGCCCTAACTGCAAGATGAATGCCTGAGTGGGTAGAGCAAACTCACCCTTGGGTAACTGATTCCCATGGCAAACAGAAGGCTCTAGGTTAGGGCAAGTCTTGGGAAATCAGAGTTCACCATTAAGGCACTGCTGCACCTGTCCTTCAGACACACCTCCTGCTAACCCCACCACCACCTAAAATTTGCCTATTTGGAGACATTGTAGCTTCTACTCTCCTTCCCTTAGGATAGGTCAGGGGTCAGCAAACTTTTTCAGCAGGGGGCCGGTCCACTGTCCCTCAGACCTTGTGGGGAGCCGGACTATATTTTGAAAAAATAAAATAAAATCGACGAATTCCTATGCCCCACAAATAACCCAGAGATGCATTTTAAATAAGAGCACACATTCTATTCATGTAAAAACACCAGGCAGGCCCCACAAATAACCCAGAGATGCATTTTAAATAAAAGGACACATTCTACTCATATAAAAACACACTGATTCCTGGACCGTCCACGGGCAAGATTTAGAAGGCGATTGGGCCAGATCCGGCCCCCAGGCCTTAGTTTGCCTACCCATGGGATAGGATAGGTGTTCTCCCTTAGGGAGGTGCTCAGAAAATTATGGGCTGGGTCCCCACTTAGCAGCTTATCATGCAGCCCTGGAAGAGACACCTCTCCGTTCCCCGGAGTGGTATGTGTCTGTCCAGTGTCGAGACACACAACCCCAATAACTGAGCGGGTTCTACATGAGGCACACCTGTTTGAGAAGAGCTTTTCACAATTGCAAGCAGGATCATGGATGGTGAAGCTTTAGCAATTTCAAGGAGATGGCCCCTGAGAAGGAAGGTTTCAACACAGCAGCAATGTCTCAAGCCAAACATACTACAGTGGTACCTCGGGTTAAGTACTTAATTCGTTCTGGAGGTCCGTACTTAACCTGAAACTGTTCTTAACCTGAAGCACCACTTTAGCTAATGGGGCCTCCTGCTGCTGTCGCGCCGCCAGAGCACGATTTCTGTTCTCATCCTGAAGCAAAGTTCTTAACCTGAAGCACTATTTCTGGGTTAGCGGAGTCTGTAACCTGAAGCGTATGTAACCAGAAGCGTATGTAACCCGAGGTACCACTGTACATTTCTCTCTGTATCTAAGAGCCCCTTCCCCAATTCTTGTGCGTTCACACGCCTCTGGTCTTCCCGCCTTGTACGTTGGCCTGGTTAAAGGGCTTCTTCCTCCATGCCAGAGGTATTTGATCTAACCTGGGGCAAATGGCAAAGTTCAAAGGTCATCTAATTGAGACAAAGCAGCTATATCCTAAAAGCCGGAAAGGAGGTTCTGCACCCTTCCATTCACCGAACCACAACCGCTTTCAAAAGCTGGAAGTGTCTGTCTGTCTGTCCATCCATTCCTCTCTTTCTGGAACGCTTTCACTCAATTCTTGCACCCTTTGTCCCTTGCTGAACGTGGGACTTTGATCACAATTGCAGGGTTTTGAGCAGCTGTGAAGGAAGCGTGGAAAGGGAGGTCAGCCCAGCACATAGCATGGAAACGGTCCTCTGTCCAGTTTGACGAGGAGGAAGTCATAACGTAGACGGAGAACCCTGCTGGCCAGAAGCTCAAGCGGTCATGTGAATCAGAAGCAAGGCAACTTTCCCTTCTCAATTCCTCCATAAGCAGCCAAAAACCACTCGGCAGCAGTTTGAGGAGCATCGTAAGGAGGCTCAGTAGTACAGCATCTGCTCTGCATGCAGAGGGTTTTGGGTTTAATCCACAACATTTACAGGGGAAAGACCTAGGTCTGAAATCCTGGACCGCTGCTGCCAGTCAGTGTATACAATACTGAGCTCAAAAGGCCAATGGTCTTGCTCTGTACAACGCGGTTTCCTACATTCCTACACAGCCTACCCTTCCCTGCACAGCTTATCAAACACATGTGTTTGAGTGAGAGAAACAGAGGGAGAGAACGAAAGGGAGCTGCCTGCCTAGATAGTAATATTAGGGTCAAACTATGTGTGAATTCGGTGCACTGCAACTCCTGGAGTCTTTATGTTTTGAAAAGCCATCATAGGGTGGGAGAACCAATCTTGCTCTGGTCTCTGAAACAGATAGAATGGGGGCTCTATTCCCTTTCAGTTGTGGAGCAGGGGCAATCCACACTAGGTACCCATTTTGAAGTCTGCTTCTTCCAAAAAAAAAGTTAAACCACAGAATTCCCAAGTCACATATCGTTTGATTCCAAATAGCAGACTTAATATTCAAAATCTGGTGGCTATGAACAATCCTAATTTAATTTTGTGAAAGGGGGAGGACACACACACAGAGTTCCTTCCCTTTTCACAGCTGAAAGCTGAAAATCACATTCTGCCAACACTCAGAGGTATCTTGAGTTTCACACGGTCACAAAAATCGCCTGGAGTTACGAGCAATCACGTGTGAATGCCATATATGCCCAATATCCAGACTTCCACCATACGGTTCACAATGAACCCATCACCGCAGTACAGTATCGGGGATTTGATTTGTCAGTCAATCTGCCTGCCTGAGCAAAGCTTCTGGGCACTTTCCAAATAAATCCGAGAGTTTTTCCTTTTTAGAAAAAGAAAAACAAATCTCATTTAATAAGGACCTTGTCTGAAGAACTGTTACTATTACTATTATTATCATTTTACCTAGTGCCGTTCTTGGAAGCCCTGGGACACAGGAGGGAATGGTTCCCTGAAGAAGCCTGATCCGATCCGGTCCGCCGATCCGCCGGCTTGGAGCGCGAGATCCGTGGGAGAACAGCAACCTCCCGGAGCCAATGAACGCCCGGCAAGTTCCGCGCGTGGATTCCGAGCGAGCTCCGCCGCTCACACTCCGGGAACCGGATCCCGGCCGCTGCGCCGCCGCCGCCCGCCTCTCCCGCCAGCACCGCCAAACATCACGGCAACTCCACAGGCGGACTCCTGCCAGAGGGCGCCGCCGTGGCCATCGCCGTGGCTCGGAGACCCAAGTTGTCCGTCCTCCGCCTACTGCTGCTGCTGCTCCTCCGAGCTCCAGCTCTCGGGGTCCCGCGCCCGCCTGCCCGCCCGCCCGCTTTAGCGCAGCCCGATCCCCGGAGCGCGCTGCGCCGCTGGGCTCGCCCTGCCTCTCCGCCGCGCTCCCTCCCCCGACAGCAGCTTCCTCGCCGGCATAAGGGACGAGCAACCCTCGGCCCGGAGCCCTGCAGGCCCCGAGCCCCGCAACGGCATCCCCCGCGATGCAACCCCGGGCAGCCTCTCTCTCTCTCTCTGCGAAGGTCAAAAAGCGGATCCCTCAGACCGGAGGCAGCTCGAGGTTTCCAAGTCCAGGAAGAGGAGGAGAGCGATTCTGCCACCCAGTTGCCTGGAGGGTGCGTGTGTGTGTGTGCGTAAAATGCAAGCACCCCCGACCCACCCCTCTCCTAGGGAAACGGGACTTTGCTCGGCTTGCTGGGGCTGCCGGTCGGCTTTCGCCTTCTCTCAGCCTCGGTGGATCGCGAATGCTTTCCTTTAAAATAGAAAGGGGAGGTGGAGGGAAAAAAAGTCCCGGGCAAAAGCTGGGAGAGCCGCGCGGTCGCTGCTGCTGCAGTCTGGCAAGCGCCAACTGTGCTCAGCTCCGGCGGCGAGCGCGGCTGGGATCAAGCGAGCCTCTGTATCGATTTGGAGGCGAGCGAGAGCAGGCAGTGAATTAAAGTGAGTTAGTCAGGCGGCAGGTTGGCTGAATGGCCACTCCCGCCTGGGGGAGGGAGAGGAGGAGAAAGAGCGGGGGAGTGATTAATCCGTGCTAATCGAGGACTTGCCTCGCTGTGAGGCCGTTCTGGAAAGTGGGGGGAGACTAACGGGCCACCCCCCCCCCCCGGAGGTGGGGTGCTGCCGTGTGCGCTCGTTCTTGCAGATCGGCGCTTGCAAAAGCAAGTCAGAGCACAAGGCAGGGCAGGGCGGCCATGGATGGTGCGCGCGTGCATGCCCTCCGATGCTCCCCTATCCATTAGCGGTCCTTTCTCGCGCAGAGACGGAGCTTTGCACTCCCAGCCTCATTCACACAGACGTACACAGCGCGCTTAATCTCCGCCGATTCTGCACCGAGCGAATTGGAATTCTTCCCCAGCTGAATTCTGAAAGCAGTGTAAATTAGGCGAATTAAAGGGGTGCGTTTCTCACATTTCTGAACCTGCTAATCGCTAGGAGGAGCACAAAGGAACCCTAACGCACTATGCAGGGTCCCTGTGTTACTGGCCTGTGACATTTCACCGGCTGCTTACTGAACGCAAGGGACATTAACTGGCAGAGCATGCAAAAGGTCGCAGGTTTAATTCCCGGCATCTCCAGGCGGGGCTGGGAAAGACTTATTATCTAAAACCCGGGAGAACTGCTGCCAGTCTGTGTAGACAATACTGAGCTAGATAGAGCAGTGGTTTGACTTGGTATAAAACAGCACGAGCACGCACAAGCATCGAATGGCTATTAACAGGATGTGAGCACTGCCAGATCGTGTTGCAGACTAACTAGAAGGTGCCAGTGGTCCAAATATATAATTCTGTTCCAGAGTGAAACTATTACATGGGTTCCTTTAATTTTCTTAAACTCCCTCTCCAGCTTCCTTCTTTCATCTCAAAAATTAAATGGAAAAACAAACAAGAAAATCAAAGGAATGCCAACAATGTAATACAAAGCTAAATAAAACAGTGCCTTTTCAGTATCAAAACTCCCCTGTTACAGAAAACTGAAATGACATAAGCGATATATTCGGGTTGCAAAAATAAGGTAGCAAAGTTAAAACGTTAGGTCTCTTGATACACAAACATTATTTTGTAATTAAGAAACTGTTTCTGTGGGTCTTTTGGAAAATTCTGCAAAATGGCTTCTGACAAGCTGGAATTCATTTTTTATTTCCTGGGAGATACTGTGAGCGACATAAGTTTTTCCTTTGATCCCTCAGATTTGCACAAAACCAGAAAACTGCATTAGCAAACCACATAAAAAACTTATACAATACACCAGATATTGAGCAGCAATCTGAAAAGTGTGTGCATGGAGAATTTACAATCATTTTCATTTCCTTTTTCTAGCACACTCCTGAACCAGAGATATGCAGCCTTTTTTTTTATTGTGGTCCCTCAGATTTGCACAAAACAAGAAAACTGCTGAGAATTTACAATTGCCTGACCATGTGCTTTTGCACACTTCCTGGGCAGAAAAAAACCCAAGGTGCTGGTGCAGCTACTTGTGCACATTCCTTGACAGCACTTCCTTGATAGAAGCAACAATTTTGAAGGCAGGGACAAACCACCGGTAGGAACAGGAAAGATCAAAGGTACTCCTCGTATACAAATTCATATACATGCAGATGTGAGCTATTAATTTGAATGGGGAAACAGCAGATCAACAGCTAAATAATGCTCAAATGTGGAGAAAGTATTAGACTCTTAAGATACTTGGAGCACTTCCTCTTCCCTCTTTCCTGTTCTTCCTTCTTCATGTACTCTGAAGTGCCATTTAGAGTGAGCACATTTGCATAAATAAAATAGACGGATCTAGTACAACTAATGGCTGCTTCAGTTTCCCAAACTCTTAGTGGTAAGCGAGTTCTTGTACATGCAACTATAGACATGTAAATGCCAGGCTCACAGGATATGGTAATGATGTGAAGTCAACACAAGTTGCTAGTTATTTTGATGCATTGACCAGCCTAGTAAAAGCTTTACCAAACAGACAACTCCCCGTGTCCTTACTAGGTTAACAGTTCCAGAGTTCCCCAGGACATCAATCTCAAGTCTTCTTGGATCTTACAGAAGCAGAAGCTGCAGGCATACACAGCTTCGAGCCTTGCAGGATCTACAGTTGTTGATTTTTACTAGAACCTGATGTCCTGCTGGAGCTAGATGCAAAATGGTGGTTTGGGGGGGGGGGTGAAGCCAATTCTATGCCATACATTGGAGAATGAACAGCATGTTTAAGTACATATTTACATCTGGGTTACTATGAACCAGGAATTCAAAGCAGCCCAATTTGGAGACAAAGGAAGTTATTTTGTTTTTGCAAAACAAAAATATGCAGGAGTCAAAAACCCTTGCAAATAATCTAGAAATCTGCCTTCTGCTTGCCCTTGGTTTACATAGTATTCTACAGGGCTGTGTGTATCTGTGATCACACTGCAGAAGCAAAGAAATTGGTATTACAGTATGCAGAATCATAGCATTCTGAGAGACTGATCTGCTATTGTTTACATAATACAGGTTGCAGAATCCCAAAGAAGTCAGTCCAGAACTCACCCTGTGGCAGCAAAGAGCTGACCCCAACACTTCTTTTATGTACAGGCTTAAGCCTCCAGTGAGAGGTCAGTGCTAAACAAGATAAGCAGTGGATTTTCTCTTGGCAGCAGGATGCCCAATTTCAGGTTTGAGAGGGCTTCTTTGGGGCCCAGCCTGGTACCAGGCAGGAGGTTTGATAGGGTTTTCCTTGAAGGCAATCAAGCAACAGGCAGGGCCTTTGAAAGGATTTCCCCTGGGCATGGATAATCCAGCAGTGAGTGACAGGTTTGTGAAAGGATTAAGCGTGGGCACATTCAGTCACCAAGAGTTAGGTCTCAAGGGATTCCCTTTGTGAACAGCCAGTGTGGCATCAACAGCAGGCGGAGAAGGCAATCAGAAACGGAAACAGCAGTTCGGAGAGATTTTTTTTCTTCCACAGAAACAATCTGGCACCGACAATCGGATGCGGGAAAGAACACAGAGAGAATGTGGCACTATCCGAGGATTATTCTTAGCTGTAGAGAGAGAATTTACTTCTGGTTAAGCACTGAGGGCTGATTTGAGGTTTCTGTCAGGCGTAAGCTGGCCAGTGTGAAAAGCAGCTTTGGGCAGTTTCCTTCAGGGATATGTGACTGTGCTTCCCTGCATCCTGACTCACACCTAGTGGAGTTTCTTCACTCCAGTGCACTCGCCTATATCATAACTTCAGGCAAGCTCTCAGCTCTTACTGTGGTTCCAGATGATAATTAAGCCTCCAAACCTTAACTATGTTCCCATTAGTGGTATAAAATTGAGTTGCTGAAACTACTGCAGACACATATATGCTGCCGACATCAGACAGATTGGGCAGGTGGGATAAGTCAACTAACCGTGCTCTCTTGAACAACACCGCAATTGCTCCTTTGTGTTTCACTAAAATGACTAGGTGGTTGTTCACAAAACCTCATCTGTTGGCTGAGCGCTGATTGCTCAGTTATTTGTTAGTGGCAATGTGACATGTCCCTTGACCTTCAAGGCAGCCATGAATGTTGGCATGCATGTTGTAGATAGGGGTTTTCATTTAAAGTTTTAATATGAGCACAGCCTGCTCACTTGTTTTCACTCGGCTCACTGATTTGTGTACCCCCTGTGAAACTTAATATTTCCCTAGAACAGTAAGATAGAACGACGAAACATGGTTTGCACATTCAGAACTTCGCTTGATTATGCTTTTTCAGGTTCAGAAACTGGCTGGATCCGTCTAGTTTTCAAAAGAGGTACTTGGCATTACTAATGGATTATGCTCCCACAATCACTTGTACAGATTGGAATTGCCGCTGCACTTGAAGGCACTCCATAAAATCATACTCTTAAAACCAGTTAATGCAGATTAGTTAACTATTTTAGCTTTGTCTTGGCATAGAAAGGATGAGAATATGGACAGAACTCGATGTCACCTCAGTAAATGCCTGCTCCCAAACCTGCATTTGTGGAGATGGCATGAATGTCAGGGCAGAAGGCCTTGACAGGAGAGAATCAGTGGAAGGGATATAGTTACATCATGTGTGATGTACTGGAAGGCAGAGAGCAGTGGGAAAATGCCAGAGAGCAGAGTTGTGTGTGCTATAAAGTTTGTCTTGTGTCTCCTATCCAGCTAGCCTTCATCTTTGACAGCTGCTTGTGTTGCAGTAAATCTGTGCTAGTCTCATAACATGCAGTTCCACCCTAGTATCAAGGAGAAGAATGTCCTTTGTAGTTTTGTGGGAAATAAAAATGGTGGGTTGTTCCTAAGCCCACTCAGCTACCCAGCATGGCAGGGTAGGACAGGGATCAGTATACCCGTGGCCCTTGCTTGGGTGCTAGGGAGCCAGCAGCTGCCCAGGCAGGACCAGCCTACGATGAGACAAGGTGAGGTGACCAACCGCCTCAGGCAGCAGGATCCACACGGGCAGCAGAAGCAGTCTTCCAGAAATGCATCGTCTGCTTCTTCCACCAGTGGCACAGCAGCAGCAAAAGCTGTGACATACTCCTCAGAGGCTGGATTCAAAGCTGTCAATGTTTCCCTTTTTTAAAGGGAAATTCCCTTATTCCGAATAGGATTCATCGCAAGAAAAGGGAAAAGTTGACACACACACACACACCCGTTCCCAATGTAGACCTGTTTTCCTTCCTTGTTCCTGAAGTAAATCTTCACTCGCCCCCTTCTTCCCTGATTTGGGGGGGAGAGAACCATTTTGTGGTTTTTCTCAGGTGCCAAAATGTATTGGGCCTGCCCTTTCCCAGGGGAACTATTTGCTTACTATGCTTAAGCCTGGGCCTACAAAGTCAAATGGGTTGCCATGGGCAACACCAGGTTCTGCAATGGAGAAGGCTCCAGCCAAGGCTAGCCAAAGCCATTGGGCAGATCATTCCGATACTTTCCCGCCTCCCTATGATTAAAGAGCAGCAACATCATAATATATGAAGTAACCTTTAAAGGCACCTGAAAACAGCAAGCTGAGGCAGCCGCTATCACTCCAGCTCAGACTTAACCCAACCCGGAGTTCTAGATGTTTGTTGGACTACAGTTCCCATCATCCCTGACCGTGGACCATGCTGGCTATGGCTAGTGGGAGTTGTATAATGGTTGGGGGTTGTTGCTATAGCTAATGGTGAGGCTGAGCCTGATCTCACCAGCAGGAGAGCTTCTCACTGCCATGTTCTTATCCAATATAATTGTGGGTGTCAGATATAAATATAGAGAGCTTCAACCAAAGCAGCCACTGGGTGTCACTGAGTCTCTACAGAGAAGCTGCTGATCCGACATTTCTCTGGATGAGCAGGGGGTGTGTTTTTTGTGCAGACAGCAGATGTTACAGGCCACAGGATTCGCTCCCAGCTTCCCGGTTGCACTGCATCTGTTGAGTACCCCTTACGGAATAATCTGCAGCATTTCCATGGCTTTTTGCCTTCCCTGTGGGCCTTTAGTCCACTGACTTGATGCCGTTGGCGTGCTTCTGCCAGATGGGGCAAAAAAAGAAAGGGGCTGTGGGGCAGATTTTAAAAGCTCTAAACAAAAAGTACTAAGTAGAATGTTTATTTAGCAAAACCATACTCTAGTGGTAACATCGCAGGAATTCTGTTTCGGGAATGTCAGGAGTGTCTCTGTGAATATCTTTTTCTGCTTCACTTGCTAGAGGGAAAATATGGCTTAGAGCAGGGGGTGAGGAACCTTTTCCAGAGCAAAGGCTGCATTCTCGTCTGGGCAACCAGAAGGGGCCACCTGCCAGTAGTCTGCAGGGTCAGGAACAACAACCACACATTTTTTCTTTGTTCATTAGGCTAGTTTCTGCACACATGTCCTCCTCTCTGTGAACCAAGAAGCATTTTCAGACTTCGACATGTTCCAGCCAGGCAAAAACTCCAGGAAGGGAAGAAGCAGAGCTTGTGAGGTGGGTTGTTTTTATTTGCTTTATTTATTTAGAGCATTTGTACCCTGCTGTTCAATTAAAACATGACAGTCCTTGCCCATAGGCTTACAAACTATTAAAAAAAAAAAACCATGAGGAAAAAGGACAAGGAGGGAAGAGAGGGATACAAACTCAAGCACCAATTATCAGTTCATATAATGATCAGCTGGAGTAGAAACCAGGATGTGTCCTGGAAAGGGGCAGTGAAGGATGTCAACAGGACTCTAAATACGAAACAATGGGGTTATGCGAGGAAATGATGATGATCACATGCTTGGAACCGGAGCGGGAAACCTGTTTTAAGACATTGCATTAAATTTACTTAATCTGGTTTGCTTTGTAATAATTTGGAAAATGAATAGAAATAATTTGGAAAGGGGCAGTGTTGTGAGGAGGGTCTCAATGGCCAGGCAGGGAGCCTTGGAGGGCTTCATTGTCTTTCTGGCTTGAGGTTTCCCACCTCTGAATTACAGGATGATGACGATCTGCAACAAGTTCAGCCAGTTCTTTCTTTTTTTGCAGGTATTGCTGAAACGTTGGAGCTTCTCTCCACAGGTGCTTTCGGTTGTATTGAGGGAGGTGTGAAATCCACATACAAAAGCCACATGCTTTTTATTCCTGCGTCTGAGATGTCTAGTTGCCCAAGGAGCAAAGGAGAGCAGGACTCCTGCTACATACCTGTAATAGCTGCAGAGAAGAGAGAATCTTGGCAAATACAGTTTTGCTTGTTTTCTCTTCCACAAGGAGCTTCTTCCACAAGGAGCAGCTAAAAATGGCTGCCAAGGGTAAAAATGTTGGCCACTCTGATATATGACAGCTGCTCACACTAGAACAGTGTTTTCCAAACTTTTCTTTTTCTTTTTGCCATGCCCCACCTAAGCATCTCTAAAATCCTGATGCCCCCCAACATATAATTCTTATTACAGTATTCAAAAAGTGAACTCTTATTCACGTGGAGGAAGCCTAAAAGGCCATTCACTGTTAATAATTCGCTCTTGAATTGCCCCTCTTAAAAATCGAATTCCCCCCCTGTGGGGCATGTGCCCCACGTTGGAAACCACGGGCCTAGAATCTATAGCTGAATATGGATTTGGACCTGAGTTTAGGGGCAAGACACCATCTACCAGTTGAATCATACATACTTGGTGCTGAAACTGTGCACTCAAGGCAGTTAAACATTTAAAATGTGAAAAAAGAAGGAAAGGGGGGGAAAGTATCAATAGACAAAAGAATACAGAGCAAAAGATGAAAACAGCATAATTACCGTATTGGCCTGAATATAAGCCTCACTCTCCCCCCCCCCAAATTTGACTGAAAAGTTAAAGTGCTTCTTAAATTCGCGACCTTACAAAAATTGGCTTTTACAATATCGCTGCTGAAACAGACATACGGTAAAACGGAACGGGTGTGAGTGCCTGTGGAATTTTAAGGGAGTGGCTTATATTTGGGTATTGTCTTTTTTTCATTTTTTCCTCTTGAATTTTAAAGGTGCAGCTTATATCCGGGTGTGGCTTATATTCGGGCCAATACAGAATTTGGGGTGAGTGTGTGGTGACTTCAGAGTCTGATGGCATGACCTTCCAGGCCTGGATTCCTCCTCTCTTACCTTCCCCTTAGATGAGGGAGTATATTAAGCTGGAAGTTAGGGGGTGAACTCCACCAGCTGAATTACCATGTGCCCCTAGGGTAGGGATCTCTTCAGGATCCATAGTATGAGCTGCCTAGCCTGGCCTTCTCTTCAGGGCACAGTTGATTTTCTCTCTTGGGCCTTGTGATTCGGAATCTCCACTTTAGCCAGAGAACAACATAAATCGGCCTTCCCAAATGTGGACTCCAACTCCCTTCATCTCTAGACAATGTGATGGGAGATAGACCACATCTCCCATCCCAACAATACCTGGAGATAGCACCATGTTGGGGAAAGCTGCCACAAAGAAATCCATGGGGAGAGGAGGAGGAAATCCCCTGCAGTTTGCTTGAAAAATCATATTTGGACGCTCTAGAGAAGGAAAGAATTTCTGTGTAATTCTCAAAATATCTATGTGATGAGTAATGTAATGTCCCAAGGACTTTGCGAGATTTTGTTTCCCTTAGGTTTTTGGCATAAGGCAATGTAATTTTAGCCACTACTTAAACTTTCTCCAATCTTAAAACCACGGTTAGGGCATCCACATGGTTAAGCTTGCATGGTCCACAATGAGAAGAGAAAGGCTCCCTTTTCCTCTCATTCCATGCCTTGTACCATTGCCACAATGTGCATTTAATTCCATTGTGTTCAATAAACCACGGTGGGCCAAGTAATTGGTAGAGCTGCTTTGAGGGCCTTTTATTTTTTAAAAGCCTTCTGCTTATTTTGAAGCATCACAGCTCCAGAGAATGCAACAGACACTCCATTTTGCATCCAGCCTCACAAATGGATGCCTCATTTCCCTCTCGCTGTGGGTACCTCAGATCCTGAAAGCCGCCTTCGCAGATAAGAGGAATCAGGCAAGATGCTTCTACGCTTGTGTCTCTGATGAGGAGTAGAATTATCTGCTTATTAGTCACAGAGCCCATCAGGCATTCCCTGCTGGAGGTGCTGAGACAAATAGAAAACACAAAGTTAAGATGTTTCTGGCACTGAGGTTAGAAGCGTTGGGAGTCTCATGCCTGTGCATGTTTTTGAGTGGCACACAGAACGGGAACTCCTTGTGGACTGGCATGCCTCAGCGTTCGCAAACACAATCTTTCTGTTCAGAGATCTGTTCAGGACAAATATGCCGGCTCATCATAAATCATTTCAGACGACTGACAAGGCACGCTAGAGAGGGCTGAGAGTATAAAAAGTGTGAGTGCTGCTTTCGGGAGAAAACTCCGCTCTCTATGTTCTACAAGCGTGAGCACAGAATGTGCATCATGTTGATAAAACCCCACTGGGAAATCTCTCAGTGGCGTGCGGTCAGTGGACTAGGGGGACTAGGCTAGTTCCCTAAATGTTCCCGGTAAATTAAAGTACTGTATTATTAAAACCTAGCACCTCCTTTCTAAAGCCCGGGAAGTTTCTGCTTGGATTAGGGAGGGAGGTGCGATGCTTTAATGGAGTCCAAGAGCCCTCCCAGCACCTTCCTGTCAGAGGCCTGGCGTCTCCTTCCCAAAGCCCAGGAAGCTTCTGTCCAGATGAGAGAGGGAAGTGTGATGCTCACGCATGCAACAACGTGGGGATGTCACAACATCACGTGTGCAGTGTCGCACCCCACAGTTGCCCTCACAAACCAGCACCTCTGGCGCTAACTGTTCCCCTATGAAAAATTTCACCACACGCCACTGAAATCTCTAAAGTATTGCCTGCATTGAAGTAGACCTGAACTGATATATTCGGAAATTTCAGGTCCAGTTGTTACTGATGATGCCCTTTCAGAGTACAGTTGTACCTTGGTTTTTGAATGCCTTGTGACTCAAACGTTTTGGCTCCTGAACGCCACAAACCTGGAAGTGAGCGCTCCAGTTTTGGGTCTTTAGGACCCGAAAGTCTGCCACGTCTTACACAGCTTCCGATTGAGTACAGGAAGCTCCTGCAGCCAATCGGAAGCCACGCCTTGGTTTTCGAACTTTTTGAACGTCGGACTTCCGGAATGGATTCCATTCAAGAACCAAGGTATGACTATACTTTGGCTTCCAGAGTTATAGCTCATGGCAATACAGAACAGGACTTCCCCCCCTGGCACACAATGTCTCTCTGTGTGGAATTCCTCTCAAGAGAGAGGACCCTTCAGACAGCATGCATGATTATTTGTGCTCATGATAGTATTTGGGTAATATATACAACCCCTCCTTCCCTGCTGTTTGCACCTGCTATAATTTCATGGTGGACATCCTGCTGCAACCGGTGCATACCCCGTAACTTCCTGCTAAAATCCTGTAACCTTTAATACCACAAATGTTCGAGGTTGTGGGGTTTTGGGGGGGGTGCTCCTTTTGTTGTGCTAATAAAACAGAATGATGTGTGGATGGTCCAGTATAAATGCATCACTAATGCATTAAAGTAAAGGTAAAGGGAAACCCCGAACATTAAGTCCAGTCATGACCGACTCGGGGGTTGTGGTGCTCATCTCGCTTTATTGGCCGAGGAAGCCGGCGTAGAGCTTCCGGGTCATGTGGCCAGCATGACTAAGCTGCTTCTGGCGAACCAGAGCAGCACACGGAAACACCGTTTACCTTCCTGCCAGAGCGGTACCTATTTATCTACTTGCAGTTTGACGGCTTTCGAACTGCTAGGTTGGCAGGAGCAGGGACCGAGCAACGGGAGCTCACTCCGTCGCAGGGATTCGAACCACTGACCTTCTGATCGGCAAGTCCTAGGCTCTGTGTTGATATTCTTCCCACAAAAAAAACCCCACCCACCAATCTGGAAAGGCCCAGAGAGGGGGAGAGAGAGAATCCCATGTGACCTGCTCTTTTCCATCCTTCACAAAGGCAGTTAAAACTTTTTTTTTAAATCAGAAGGGATTAAAAAAAAAAACCCCAGAAGGGATAAACTTTTTGAAAAAAATCCATCAAGAGCTCTCTCTCTCTCTCTCTCTCTCTCTCTCTCTCTCTCCCTTTCAGTATTTTTTTTAAAAATATTACTCTTTATTTCACTTTTTTTTTCCATAGAAAGAGTACAAGCAACGCAACACATGTGAACGATATATAACCAAAACCAAGACAACTGCCCTGCATGTACAGCAAAGAAAGGTTACAACAAATATATTCAGAGGATATAGACACAGATTTTAGGGAAGGCTTCTTAACGTACTTTGGTTGCCGCTTTTAGAATAACAAATGTCTAGGTAAGGAGGTCCAGCGAGAATGATCTAAAAGGACTGGGAGTTTGAATTGTCCCTTTCTGATCTGTCACATACCATAAGAAAGGTTGACACATGTTCACAGATATGTGGTTTCACCACATAAGGCACAACGCTATTGGGTTAGTTTTTTCAGCTAAGGTGACATTGCACTCCCTCTGCCAGCCTTGTGTAGTAAATGGTGTGGCATATTTCCTATGTTGGGCTATCTCCACTCTCGCAGCTGCAAGGAAAAGGAAACGGATTAAGTCCTTTTGCAAGAGTCCAAGCATAGTCTCTTGAAATGGGAGCCAAAACCTGGGCCTGGGTAGACAATTCGATTGAGAATAGCTGTGATTTCTTGAAAGATCCTGAGCCAAAAAGATTGCACTATTTCCAACATCATATGAAATAGTGTACCAGTTTGGCCAGAGCCCTTCCAGCACATTGTGAATAAATTTAGCATTTGTGTGCCTCAATTTAACTGGGGTGGCACACCACCTATAATTATTATAACAAATTTAACAAAAAATAAAGGGGGGTTAATAACCATCAGCTCATATCAGCAATACAATAACCATCTCTGTTTAAACACATCAGTCAATATATGCCACCCAAAGGTCTTGATAGGTATCCAGACCAAAATCCATCAAATTTAACAATAAATCAACAATACTGCTCCCCCTCCACACACACAAAATAACCGCAGAAACACAGCAATTAGCATGACAATTGTATTCCCTCAAATGCCTGGGAGAAGAGGCATGTCTTAATCTGGCTCTGAAAGGATGTTGGTTGGCTCAGTCGGTAGAGCATAAGGCTCTTAATCTACAAGTCTGCGATTCCGTGATTTTAATGCTGACACCAGGCAGGCCTCTCGGGGGAATGCATTCTATATAGACTATAAATATTTATAAGCCCCTTTTTAGGGTAAACCTTACCAAGGAGACTACAGCAACACAACATATAAAGCATAACAAGACTTAAGGAGCATGAAAAAAAGTCACAATAGCTAATTAATAGCAGTCACAGCAACAACGTAAAAACATCACTCAGCCTAGTGAAACCATAACATCACAAAATCAGTTAAGCTAGAAAAGCATGAAAGAACAGGAGCCCTGTTAAAATCTCTAATCACAAAAGGCAATGAACAAATATGTTCCAAAGGTTCCCCTACTCCTGAAGGAGGAACAGATCTGCCTTCTGCACACCCCTGTGAGCAGCCTGCCACTTTCAATCAATTTACTATTGATTGCTAGTAGAAGCAGCTGCAGCTGATCGAAAATGGTGCATCTTAACCACCCATTTGGTTAAAGAGATGGAATCAGATGCACCTATGTAGAGAGAGAGGGGTCCACATGCAAGGAACCACCACTGAAAAGGTCCTTCCCTGGGCCTCCATGCCACATTCTGGGTGGGGAACAACCCGGCAGATCTCACTGTATGGGCAATCTTTTCCGGAAGATATTTGTACTTTGAGGAGATAGTGATCTAGCATGGTCATTTCTTCCTGCATCTGTTCACTTCCCCTCTCTATCTCTTGTTCTGCTCTTTGATAGCGGAGAACAGCCTTTACTTTGTTGGAAGGAAGGGATCGTGCAGGGTACCTTCTGACCTTATTTGATGTTAGACATGGTTTGGAGGAATTTGCACTATTGGAAGAGGGGGCCAGCTAATTAATAATCGGCACTAGCTAGTCGGGCAAGGCATGTAGGCTAACAAATTAGTTATCTATAAATTGGGTGGTTTGCGGGGCATAGTTCAGAGAAGCTCGTGCATGGACTGATTGACCACAGGGCCGTGCAAACTGAGGCTACCTGGGGTTCGCTTCGCCACTTCTTGAGGGCTTCCCAGTGGCAGATCGAAGTGCTTGCTTGGTAACATATATAAAGGTAAAAGCTAAAGGACTCCTGGATGGTTAAGTCCAGTCAAAGGAGACTATGGGGTTGCGGCGCTCATCTCGCTTTCATAGAATCATAGAGTTGGAAGAGACCACAAGGGCCATCGAGTCCAACCCCCTGCCAAGCAGGAAACACCATCAGAGCACTCCTGACACGGTTGTCAAGCCTCTGCTTAAAGACCTCCAAAGAAGGAGACTCCACCACACTCCTTGGCAGCAAATTCCACTGTCGAACAGCTCTTACTGTCAGGAAGTTCTTCCTAATGTTTAGGTGGAATCTTCTTTCTTTCCCTTTCAGGCCAAGGGAGCTGGCGTTCGTCCACAGATAGCTTTCCGCATCATGTGGCCAGCATGACTAAACCGCTTCTGGCACAAAGGGACACCGTGACAGAAACCAGAGTGCATGGAAATGCCGTTTACCTTCCTGCAGCAGCAGTACCTATTTATCTACTTGCACTGGTGTGCTTTCGAACTGCTAGGTTGGCAGGAACTGGGACAGAGCAACGGGAGCTCACCCCATCAATGCTTGCTGTTTAGAATAAAATCTTTAATCTTCTCATTCACTTGTGTTTGTGTTGCTTCGGAATCTCATTAAAAGAACCACCTACAATTTGGCAAGACACTCACCTCCTTATCTTAAAGCATAGGCACCTTGATATGGAAGAAGGCATGCTTTCATATACCGGTATTGGGATCTCAGGCCATTTATAAATATAATCAATTATAGCACCAAGTTAGCACAATCCACTCCATCCTCAGACACACTACATATAAAGAAGGTCCTCAAAGGATTCAGCGACACTTCCCCTGCTCCCATGCACCACGACATGTCAACCCTTGCCTGCTATGGGTGACTCATAAATGCCTTCTGTACAGAAATCTATCTGCCCTGCTCCTATACAGGGCTGCCAACAAGGCAGAGCTTACTCATGCTTTCCTCTCACTCCCATTGATCTAGCATTATCAATAAATTCTTCCTTAATTAGTTTTTAAAATCCTGTGCTCATGCTCATCCTGTGCTCATATGAAAAGTAGTGAGGACAACACTTACAGAAACCTTACCTGTGGAACGTATGGGCTCAAATTAAGCAAACATGAGACAATTTTACATAATGAAGCTTTCACCTTTTGGATGTTGTTTTTCCACTGAGGGCCTTGGTAACGGAGCCACCAAGATCTCCTGTGATTTTCTTAAAAGGCAGATGCAGCCACTGGTGTAGCCAAGGGGAGGGGACAGGGGGCATCTGCACCCCCAAGTAAAATAAATAAATAAGATACTTAACTAATTGAGGTTCTGCCCCTCCAACATGAAGCCTGCCCCTCCAACATAAATCCTGGCTATGCCCATAGATGCAGTGGTGAGAGGTCCTATTTAAAATTGCGGTGAAGGCATTTTTGGAAGTTTAAAAAAATCCTTCCATTTACACCATTTTCCTTGTCAGAGTTGCCTTAATGAATGGCTGTGTTTGCTCTTTATTAAAATATCAGGAGCTCTGACTGTGGATTTTCTGCCATTTCATCTATTTTGGCCCTTGGAAAACTAAAGTAAATATACACATGGCGCTGAGTGCTCTCCGCTTCCTTAAGTGCTGACAAGACCTACTTTCCAAGGGCACTGGAGATGTATCTGTAATGTTTGCTTTATTTACAGCTGAACAACCACAGAATATTAGAAGCAAATGTACGCCCCTACAGCAGGCAGCAAGTCCACTCTTTGGCATCATATTCCCACTCTCGGGGTGCTTCACTACCAGCCAATTCACAACTCCAAAACTCTGTATTCCTGATTCTCTCAGAATTTAAACGTACTAACTTGGCTCCAAATGGTTTCTCGGCTTGTTTTCTTGAAGCTGGAGGCTACCAACTTCAACCAGCTCTGTTCGCTAAAGCACTTCAAAGACTGGAGAGGAATAATTCCCAACTATCAAGGAACATTCACGTAAATCAACAGTTGTCAAACTTTTACCCAATAATGGTGTTCAATCGGTTTTAGTGGTTTGCTTTAACCTGTTAGGTGACAGCAGTCACAAAATCAAAAGATGCCTGCTTCTTGGGAGAAAAGCGATGACAAACCTAGACAGCATCTTAAAAAGCAGAGACACCACCTTGCCGACAAAGATCTGTAGAGTTAAAGCTATGGTTTTCCCAGTTGTGATGTATGGAAGTGAGAGCTGGAACATAAAGAAGGCTGATCGCCGAAGAATTGATGCTTTTGAATTATGGTGCTGAAGGAGACTCTTGAGAGTCCCATGGACTGCAAGAAGATCAAACCTATCCATTCTTAAGGAAATCAGCCCTGAGTGCTCACTGGAAGGACAGATCCTGAAGCCGAGGTTCCAATACTTTGGCAACCTCATGAGAAGAGAAGACTCCCTGGAAAAGACCCAGGGAAAGATTGAAAACACAAGGAGAAGGGGATGACGGAGGACGACAGAGCACGGGATGGTTGGACAGTGTTCTCGAAGCTACCAGCATGAGTTTGACCAAACTGCGGGAGGCAGTGGAAGACAGGAGTGCCTGGTGTGCTCTGGTCCATGGGGTCACAAAGAGTCAGACATGACTAAATAAATAAACAACAACAACATTAACCTATTAACTCTGGTGCTATATTCTAACAGTGGAAGACGAAGAAGAAGAAGAAGAAGAAGAAGAAGAGGAGGAGGAAGAAGAAGAAGACGAAGACAACAGTGCAGGAGTAAGAGGCATCAATCTCTTATTGTGGCATCAGCTTCCCTGGTCCACTTCATCAGTTTCATGAAGTATTATCCTGCATTACAAGCATGTATATCTCAATGGTTTGTGGAGATTTGTTAACAGTGAGAATTATAGAATCATAGAGTTGGAAGGGACCCTGAGGATCATATAGTCCAACACCCAGCAATGCAACTATTCAGGTGTCCCATACAGGGATCAAACATGCAATCTTGGCATTATCAGCATTGTGTTGTAACCAACTGAGCTATTTCCTCAGCTTAGGTCAGAGAGAAATGGAATATAGAAAGTACAGCGTAACTGCATAATTAGAGGTGGTCATTCACACACACACAAAAATTACTGAGAAGAATCCAGCAATGCTGGGATGTTTGCGTTATCAACAACTGCTTTATGAAGGACCACTGATTACGTAATCATCACCATCATTGCATTTTCTGCATTTCCTTTCCCTCTGACCTCACTATTTTCACCCCACATGCACCCATAACACCATGCCAGGCAGGGCCAGATTTAGGCTTGATGGGGCCCTTTATATGTCCAGCTGCCCTTTATCAACAAATTGTCAATGTTTTTTGTGTTGAATATATGCTATATGGTAATTTAAGAGCCTAATACGTATCTAGAGCCATTTGCACACAACAAGATATGTATTTTATCAAAGTAATTATTGAACTTAATCTTCTATTTCGCAAATGTACATCCAGGTTTTTTCCTTTAATTTTTTGGGGGGGTCCTAAGCTGTAGCTTGTTTAGCTTATATGTAAATTCAGCACTGATGCCAGGTAATTCAGGATAACGCTTCACATATCTGATGAAGCGGAATGTAGTCCATGAAAGCTTATGCCGGAATACGTTTGTTCGTTTTTAAGGTTGTATAAGACTCCCATGGCTACTCATCTACAAATAATAACAAAAATAAACTCTTGTGTGTATATGGGAACACAGTGTAAACAGTGCTGATTTTTCTTATTAGATTTCAGGTGACGGGAAGTCCAGATCTTTATCACACTTTTTCAGTTGACTATTTTTGGATACTTCTGTTCTGCCCAATATTTTCAGTAAACAATCATCTACAATGCCAACATGTGCAGATAACAGAATCTGCATGAACTGTGCTGAGAGTGTTCCTTGAGATTCTGCTGCTAATCAGCTGCCTAAGCACTGTTCTTGCTTTTCCAGAAGGAAGGAAGGTCTATAAAGTGTAGACGTATCCCATTGGCAATCATATGTTTTATGAGCCCTGAATAGATTTTACTAGAGGTCGGGAGTTCTGCTTAGACGAGCCCCCGGGCATCACGAAATTCGAAGAGCGTGTCTTACGGAGTCTATCAACTCTTAGGAAAGCTTTGTGAACTCCATAAACCCAAGGAGAGTGAAAACACTGCTGAGTTCTTCTCTAATGTAGCTTGGATTTGTTGCTTCTGTAGAGAATAGATGGACCACCAGCAGTAGCTGTAATATTTTCTTCCAAAGGCAAGCACTCCTGGAAATGTGCAGTAATTTTTTAAAAGACAGAAGATGCTAGGATCGTGTTTTGTGTGTACCTCAGTGGAGCAAGTTGGGAATCCACCCAGGCAATGGAAATTGCTCCCAGTACTAGGCACCACACGGAAGCAGACAAAAGTTCAGAGAGTTTACTGTTGCAGAAGATAAGGCTCAATAAAACAGTTTTGGATGTAGGTATATACAGCTTGTAGGCTTTTGCAGATAGAGATATGTACATACAAGTACAAAGTTGCTCTAAATAAGTTCATTAATCAAGATATAACACTGCAAATAACACTGACTGGCAAGCTGACTAACAGACAGACAGACAGACAAACTGCATGCTAACGAACTACTGAGCTGATACCCATTAATCACAGATATAGTTGGGGCACTGGACCATTACTATAGCAACTGGCTTGGCTGACCATGCATCTGTGATTAGCTCATCCATGAGGTGATTTATACTCATGCCCAGTCACTCGAACATAGCATCCCATCACAGAGAGTCATAGTTGGTCTTAGAGGTAGAAAAAAACCACCCAGGCATATTATGAAAATACTTGTGATTTGTCCTGGAAGTACAGTAAGTATCCTAAGCTTCACCAGCAATCCTCACTTTTTTTCAGTGTGAATGTGCTTGAAATGGAAGCCTCACACATATGGTAATTCAATCAGATGGGAGGATTCCTTGGAGATAAGCCAATAAAATAACATCATTTTCATGTAAGTTACCCCTTTCACTGCTTCTTACCTCAAAATACAATACAATAAAATAAAAATAAAACTCGATCTTGGGGTAAGAATTTTCATGAAACTGGAAAGACAGGCGTGTCAAAATACAATTAGAAACTGAAGTTGCCTCTATCACTTTAATATGAATACTGCTAACAATTATTTTCGGGTGCAGTGACTGAGTTGCATAGCTGGGTACTTACACTGTCACTGAGAATCGCAAGGGCAGAGAACACTCTTGCTTGTTTTAAGCGTTGTAAGAAAAAAAAAAGGAGTAACCAAGAGATTGGGCCAAATATATATGTATTTTGTTGTTTAGTCGTGTCCGACTCTTCGTGACCCCATGGACCAGAGCATGCCAGGCACTTCAGTCTTCCACTGCCTCCCGCAGTTTGGTCAAACTCATGCTGGTAGCTTCGAGAACACTGTCCAACCATCTCATCGTCCCCTTCTCCTTGTGCCCTCCATCTTTCCCAACATCAGGGTCTTTTCCAGGGAATCTTCTCTTCTCCTGAGGTGGCCAAAGTATTGGAGCCTCAGCTTCAGGATCTGTCCTTCCAGTGAGCACTCAGGGCTGATTTCCTTAAGAATGGAGAGGTTTGATCTTCTTGCAATCCATGGCACTCTCAAGAGTCTCCTCCAGCATCATAATTCAAAAGCATCAATTTTTTGGCGATCAGCCTTCTTTATGGTCCAGCTCTCACTTCCATACATCACTACTGGGAAGACCAGTAAAATATATATATAAAACCAGAAAAATATAAATGTATAAATTGGTGTTAAATGCCAGATTGCACAGGTACTGTAAAATGAGAGGTGGGAACGCACCGCTGCTGCTGTCAACCTGACAGCCATGGATTCAGAAGCAGATGTGCATCTGAGATTTCTGGACTGAACCAAATTGGTCACATAACGAAGCTTTACATATTTGAAGGAGGAATCCTATACTGAAGACCCGCTGGCTGAAGGGGCAACGGCATATGGCAGTGGAATGTGGGGTTTGCCGACAGAACACCGAGGTGAACCAGTGGAATCATTGGCCAGACAGCCACAGTGGCTATGCATTATATTTCGTTATTGGGCGAGCCCCGCGTCACTCAGCTCCTCTCTGGTCCTTCGAGGGTCCGACTTCGCCCCACCCCTTTCTCCAGTCTCTCCATTCTCCGAGGCCACGCCCAGCCGAGCCTTTCCTTCTTTCAAAAGCCTGCCTCCCGCGCCTCCCATTGGTCGGCGGCCCAGAGCCGGCCGCTCCTCCCCGCGCTGGTTGGCCCGAGGCCGCGGCGGGCCCCGCCCCGCCCGCGCGCCTCTCGCGATTGGCCCGGCGCGTGCGTAGGCCACGCCCCACTCCGCTCGCGCTGTGAGGCGGAGGTCGGGGCTGGGCCGAGGGTCCCGGCCGCCCCCCGACCGCCGGCCCGCCTTCTCTCCCCTCCCAGCGCACCCAGGGTAGCGGCGCGATGGCGGCGGCGACGGCAGCGGGAGCAGCGGGCTCTCTGGGGCCCGGGGCGGCGGTTGCCGGCTCGGCCGTGCCCGCTCCGGGTCCGTGCGGGGCGGTGTCGGGGGTCTCTGGGGGTCTCGGGCCGGTCCCGGTCCCTATGAACCTCTTCGCCACCTGGGAGATCGACCGCTCGGCGCCCAGCTGCGTGCCCAGGTGAGGTGGGCGGTCGCTGGACGGAGCTCCCCACGCCGGGGCGGGGTGGGCGGCGAGGCGGTTGGCGGGAGGGAAGGGGAGGGGAGGTTGACCCTGGGCGCGCGCGTGTTTGTGGGGTTCATACAGCGGAATGTGGCGGGGGGCGGGGACGCGGAGGCGACATAACGGGGTGTCTGCCGGCAGGGTGGGGCGGATGGGGTGGGGCTTTCCGTGGGGTGGGTTTTTTTATTTTTAAGGGTCTGGGGGCTTGGCTTGGGTGGGCCGAGTTAGGCTGGGGTGTTGGAGGTGGGTGCCTTTGTGATGTGCAAGGGCTGGTGTGGACTTTAGGGATGGTGTGCAGGTTTCTCCCTCCCCCCCCCCCGAAAAAGAAAGGTGTACATTTGTGGAACAAGGGTTTGTGTATGGGAGAGTGAACACAGATTTTGTTTTATTGTGTGTACACACACACACATATGCACAGAGGTATGTATCTATACACATATCCAAGAGTATCTTGGGTCGCAGGGAGAAGCTGAGATTCCGGTCAGATCTTTTGAGGTTCTTCAGGAAGTTTGTGCAGGGATGAGTGGGGTGGGTTTTCGCTCATCTAGGAGAAAGGCATTATCCCAAGTTGGTTTTTATTTTATTTTATGTGATATGGAGGATAGTTTGGGGTTTGCTGCCTTCCGTGATGGATATGATAGACATCTGTTCATAAAGAGGGATTGAACAACAGGTCTACCACCTGAGTGGTGATATTTAGCCCATAATTGCCAGTAGTAAAACATGACTAGTGTGGATGTATAATTTTTTGGGGGGTGGGGGTGGGAGAATTGGACTCTGGGCTTGACAAGTGTAAGTTGGTGGCTGCAAAGGGATGTGCAAGATGAAAGGTTTGAATAGGAGAGAGGGGTGTGAGGCAATCACTGAGGCCTTACTCACACAATTACTTACTCCTCTGCTTCACTTTGTGTTGTGTACTTTGTGCTGGCTTTCCCTAGTTAACTTTTTAGCAAGGCAGCAGTGGCAGCTCTTGTCCCAGAAATCTGTACACTGCTAATTAACACTGGTAATAACAATGATGGGGTGTGTGTGTAATACCACTACATAACACCCATCTGTTCAATTACTTTCACCCAGCTTCTTCTATTTGTTTTCCCCACTTACTCATCAGTGCTTGTTCTCACCTCTTTGCGCCTTGTTGAAATGAAGATTGGTCTGATGGTGATGAACTGTTACTGTCAAGGGCAGCGGGTGGGTCAGATTACTTTTTTTAAAAAAAATAATGCTACTTGGGTGTCCTGTTGGTAGGATGGATAAAAAGTGTCTGATGTACGGTATATGGTTAGGTATTTGGGATTGTTTGGGCAGGCAGCCTTCATACTGACCTGATGTATAGGTAGGTGCACCTATTATTCACATTGAAATTAATGGCTTTAGGTTTCAATCCTAGAGCCATTTATTATAGAGCCCCACCGAACTCAATGGGGACTCAGCTTCTGAGAAGACAGATCATGCTCTTAGATGCTGTATCCATTTTAGTCTTTCTGTGTCAGTTAAATTGTGGTCAATAAGCAATTTGCTGTAACTGCTCCAGGACAACTGTTACACCAAGGGATGGAAAATATGTCTTCCAAGTCTGGGACTTGGAATCCAACAACAACTGAAGGGCCACTGGTTCCTTATTTCTGATATAGACAAATAAAATAATTGTTTGGAATACTTAAAGTTTCTGTTAGCTGTATGGCTACATGTGCATTGCAATAAACTCACATGCCGTGCTGGCTACCACATATATCATAAGAAGGTCACAGGCTGTTTCAACAAATGGCCAGGACAAGAAG
Organism: Podarcis gaigeae; assembly: GCF_964106915.1. Lineage (NCBI taxonomy): Eukaryota > Metazoa > Chordata > Lepidosauria > Squamata > Lacertidae > Podarcis > Podarcis gaigeae. Next base: position 103,997,299 of record NC_139680.1, on the reverse strand, counting down.
GTTGAAAGGGAGAAACCCACACCCATACTTATCCTATTGGAAAAGAAGACTATTGTGTTTATCCTGGTTGTGTACCTCATTCTGCCATCCTTGGTGTCATGAAGTACAGGGGTTTCCCTCTTCCTTCAGTTTACTTGGACCTTGTTAGAAGTGTCTTTGGGGGTTACAAATTGTGCAGACTAAAGCAGGGGTAGCTAAGCCTGTGACCCTCCAGATATTAGAATCATAGAATTGTAGGTTGGAAGGGACACTGAGCATCATCTAGTCCAACCTCCTACAATGCAGGAATATGGGGATGGACTCCAACTCCCACCAGCTTCAACCAATGTTGCCAATAGTCAGGGAAGAGGGGAGATGTAGTTCAACTTGTGGAGGGCCACAGCTCGTAGCACTTACTAATTGATTCCCTGAGCTAGTTTGCTGAGATTAATTTGGGGGAGGAGAGGGAAGGAAGATTAACCTCTTAAACTGGTAAACAAGTATTTATGCAAATGCTGTACAGAAGAGGGTATGCTACCAAAGCAAGCTGCTTTTGAAAAGCTTTGTGTATCCACAGGCTCTGCCACATTCCATGGCAACTGATGGGAACTGTCTCCATGCAGACAAATCATGACTTGGAATCTTGCTTCTATTAGCAGTTTGTATTGTTTATACAGCTCATCATTTGTGCTTTTCAGTCAACGTGTCCTGCTGTGCAAAGTTTGTTGGGCTTTAACAAAGCAGGTACCTCTTTTGCTATACGCAGGGCTGCAAAGCAGCCTGTCCCAAGCTGGTGCCCTCCAGAAATTTTGGACTACAGCTCTCATCATCTCAGAAGAGCATGGCCAGTGATCAGGGATGATGGGTGTTGTAGTTCAGCAATATCTGGAGAGCCAGAGGTTCACCACACCTGCTTTTCAGGCATCTTTCAAAGCTATGATGCTGTTTATGAAAACAAACTTGGCTCAGGTTTTGCTGGAGATTCATGAAGGGTGGTTGGCTGCCTTTCATAAATGCATGCAAGCAATGTCTGAAGAGTACTTAAAACTTGTGCATTATTGCTCAGCCTTGATGTGTATATGTCTATACACTTATATTAACAGATCTGGAAGGTGCGCATCTGAACGTCCCCAGATTTTTAAGAGTGAACATGGTTGCTTTATGCTGGGGAGAATCACGGCAAATTATGCTATAGTTGGTGGAGATGGCTGTTTCCATTAGCATTATTTGCTAACAGCTCTTGCTTCTGCTCTACAGGTTCAGAATTGTCCTGGCAGATGAACATGTGATGATGAACTTAGACAGAGGGAGCTAAGATTTGGTGCCCACAGCTCTGTGTTAAGATGTTCTTTAGTTGTGGTAGGAATAGGAACTGGTCTGTTGCTGAGAAGATTGAGGGCATTCTTTACTGCCACGTTCGTGTCCAAGTTCCTAACCTTTTCTAGATGTGTCCTTTGTTGTTGACTGACAAAACAGAAAGTGGCTCAGAACCCCATGCAGGAACAGTTTCCTTTTATGTTAGTTGGCAAGGGGATCTTTGGCACTTGCATTGTGGGGCTATTTCTGGCCAATTTTCTGTGGTCAAATCTCTAATTTTTATTTTCACAGGTGCCACGCTGGTGCTTGGAATGAGCACAAGCTGTGATGTTTGAGATACTGATATATTGGAACACTTCAGGTTGCTTAGGAACAGGAGAAAAAGAATACCATGGAAGAGTAGGAAGTGTCACTTTTCAGAGAAAGCACAATCCCTCTCTCATTCTCCAGTCCTAAAGCAGAGACAAAAGGCATCTGTTGGACTCAGCTGTGTTAAATTGCCGGGTGAGGTGCACCCAAGGATCCGTGTATTGCTGAAACAGACAAACAAGGCTTTCAACAAGGTCCCCCATGATATACTTCTTGGCAAGCTGGTAGAATGTGGTCTGGGTGGTTCTCCTGTTAGATTGGTTTGCAGCTTGTTGATGGACACTTGTCATTCTGGAGAAAAATGGCATGTGAGGGAGCTGTGGGGTTCTGTCCTGGGCCCAGTGTTGTTTAATGTCTTTTATGAAGGATGAAGGAGTGGTGGGATCACTAATCAACTTGGCAGGTGACACCAAGCTAGCTGGGTAGTATAGCTAATGCCTTTGAAGACAAAAATAGTACCCAAGATCTTGACAGGATGGAGATTTTAGATATGCTGTAAGCCGCCCAGAGTGGCTGGTGAAACCCAGCCAGATGGAGGGGTATAAATAATAAAATTATTATTGTTATAGAACTAATATATTTCTCAACCAGGATAAATGTCAAGTTCTTTGTTTAGGTGGGAGGAATTGAATGCTTAAATACAGAGTGGATGACATCTGGCTTGACAGCAGTACATGTGAAAAGGATGTAGGGGTTTTAGTAAACTACAGGCTCAGCAAATGTGAGCAGTGTGATGTGGCATCTGGAAAGGCTAATGCAATTCAAGGTTGTGCCAACAGCTGCATAGTGTCCAGATTACAATAGGTAATGATACCACTCTGTTCTGCTTATGTTGGATCTCACCTGGAGGCGCTACAGTTTAAGGATACCTATGAACTGGAACGTGTCCAGAGAAGTCTGACAAAGTGTCTGGGTGAACCAAGTCTGTGATGAAAGGTTGAATGAGTTGGGCATCTTTAGTCTGGAAAAGAGGCAATTAGAGAGATGATGATAATAACCATCTTCAAAAATGTGAAGCACTGTCTCACAGATGATGGAACAAATTTAATTTCTGTCACTCCAGCAGGTAGGATCTGAATCAATGGGTTCAGATGAAAAGAAAAAGAAATATTTAGATTCAGGTGAGCTGTGGAGCAAGTTGCCTCTGAAGGTGGTCTACTTGCTTTCAAGAAGAGGCTGAATGTCCTTCTCTCTCAGGTATGCTGGAGTGCTGAATTTCCCCCATCTGAAGATGGTCAGAGTAGAGGACCTTTGAGATATCTTACAACTCTGATTCTATGCAAGCATGCACAAACATAGCCCCCCTCCCTTTTTTCACTTCTGCCCATCTGTCCCCCTGTCCAACAGTTTTATTCTTAGATCCTTGTTTGAAACAAGTGCAGGGGATGTCAAAATAGGAGAGATCTACATTGGAAGGGCATTGATTCTCATATACCTCTCTTATCCGGCTAGAAATCCTCTTGAGATGAATGTGGGCAGCAAATATCTTTGTGGTCTAACAAAAATCATGGGAAGGTGACATTAATGAAGAGGGGAACCAGTTGGGGGTTATGTGAGGACAGAATCTGATTGGACTAGTTGCTTTGAAGTCCTCCATATATGAGAACCTGGAGTTGGGGTAGAGAAAGTTTAGCACAGCTTTTACCCATCTGGCACCCTCCAGATGTTTTGGACTACAATTCCCATCAGCCTCAGCTACGGCTGTGTGGGCTGCAGCTGATGGGAGTGGCAGTTCAGAACATCTGGAGGGTGCCTGGTTGGCAAGGAGTGCTTTAGTGGGAAATAGAACAGATTCTGATGTTGAAAATATTCTAGTATTCCTTTGCAGAACAATAGATGTCAGAATGCCTGGACCCTTTTAATTGGGGCGTCTTGTTTACACCTTTAGCTGAATGTGGAAGGAGATACTGTGCCATGCTTTATTTTTTTGGGGGGGTGGGGAACCACGGCTGTCCATACTATATTACATTGCAGATTGCAGAGCCTGTCGGCAGTGAGAGAATCTTCTGGTTATGAAGGTTGCTGCAGTACCTAAACACCTGTCTCTCTTAGCAACAGGAAGGAGAGCTGCCTGGGTTGCTCTGATCCTTCAAAAGCAGGCATATTTGAAGAAGAAAAATACTCCCATTTTCTTTGCTCAGTATTTTCTTCTGGCCTACGTAATTGGGGCAGGGGGTGGCTTTGAGGTGGCACTTGATTATTATGTGGGCTGCCCTCCATTTTGTGAAGGAAAGCCCTCTTTGTTGAGAGAACATTCTTGACCCCAGATCAAAGTGGGGGGGAGGGGCATTGTTGGAATTCCTGTATTGCTGCGTCCCACCATAGAACTCTGTCATGCTTCCTAGACTTCTATGTTCCAAGTACCATGTGCAAACTGAAGAACGAGAATTTTTTCATTGAGGATTGGACTAGGGACCCGATACATCCTTTAGGAGGTCAGGTTCACCTGAAGGCCTCAAAGGGTTGGGTGGGATGGAAGAAGGGGATGTGGCCAGCAGGCCCAGCACTGTTTGTAGAGCAGGGGCGGCTAACCTGTGACACTCCAGGATGTTTCAGAACTAAAACTCCCATCAGCTCTAGCCGGGGATGATGGCAGTTGTAGTTCAGCAGCAACAACTTGGAGGGTCACAGGTTAGCCACCCCTGTTGTAGGTCTCTAAGGAGTGGCTCCATCCTGAAGCCTAGGAAACAGACAGCTCTTGGCTGACTCCATGGTTCTCAGGTCCCATGGAATTTCCTCCCCCAAGAGTTAGTGATGGCTACCTACTTGGTTGGCTTTAAAAGAGAATTTATGGAGGACAACGCTATCGGTGGCCACTAGCCATGATGGTGTCAGGGTCTACCTTCACTGTCAGAGGCAGAACACCAGTTGCTAGATTCAGATGGGAAGAATGCTGCTTGACTGGAGCTGAGGAGCATCGAACAACATCTGAAGGACCTCAGATTCCCTGATAATGAGAGGCCAGTTTAAGATAGCAGAAGATGAAAACCAACCAAACTGTTGTCCATCTACACTATTTTTGGTGGTGCTCAAGCTCAACTTACTTTGGTAAAACTGAAGGACTTGCTACAACACTGACTTCTCAATAGGAACAGATGCTGAGTTGAATGACTTTTCAAGATCCTGTGAACTGCTATATGATTGAAGCCAGGCGATCTAGGGCTATTCTATCTATTTTAATACTATCCACGTCTAATGTCACATGGACTCTTATGACCATCATTAATGAAATCTGGAGGGGTTACCTTTGCCTTGCAGTTGCTCATGTAGATTAGAATCCCACCCTTGTGCTTGTCATCTTGTCAAGGATACAGACAATGAAGCTGACACAGGCAAACTCACATTAATTTTATACAATAATAAAATTGGATCTTAAATTTAAGCACATTTTCTCCAAGTAACAAGTCAGTTGAGGATCAAAGTGATTGGAGTGTCACTTGAAGCAAAAAAAGGTATTCTGAGATGGGGGAACCTTTCTGAATCTATTGTGATCTAGTTAACTGATGACAGATTGTCAGACTGCGTGGGATAGGGTTTCTAGCATTGCAGAAAGCAAATATGAAGAGTAACTATTATTTAGGGTAAGAATATGGTCTTCCTATGTTTACCATGGGCATTATATAGCTAGGATGAACTGATGGTGATTCAGGTGCCCTCAAGACGGTCAGTATTTTGTGGGAGGGATTCAAGCACATACTAAATGTTCAGGTTTGCACTGTGGGTTAAGGAGCACCAAAACCCTTTAAATAAAAACAAAAACAGTCCTTTGTGGTTTAGAAAGGTTCACAAAAGAGCCACCGAACTGATCAAGAAGATGGAACAACTCCTGTATGAAGAAAAGTTGCAGCATTCGGGACCTTCCAGTTTAGTGAAATAGTACAAGGTGACATGAGAGAAGTTTATGAAATTATGGATGGAGAAAGTGGGCGGAAAAGAGTCCCCCCCCCTCATAACACTAGAATTCATGGGGGCATCTTATTATGAAGCTGAATGTTGGAAGATTCAGGGCGGATAAAAGGAAGTCCTTTTTCACACAGCACATATTTAAACTATGGCACTCTCTCCCGTAAGAGGCATTGATGGCTGCCAACTTGGGTGGCTTTAAAATTTACAGGGGAGAAGGCTGTCTGGGGCTACTAGCAGTGATGGCTATGCTCTGCCTTCATGGTCTGAGCAGCAATGTTTCCAAATACCAGTTCCTGGAAATCAGAGGAAAGGAGACTGCTGTAGCACTCAGGTTCTTGCCTGTGTGTTTCCCGTGGGCATCTGGTGCCTTGGTGCCCATGGGGACCACATTGTACAGCCACCCCAAATCATTCTGCGTTCCTCCAGCCTGCTTTTTTGAGCAATGCATTGCCTGCAGTGCAGCTGTCCCAAGTCCAACTCAGTATGGTCTCTCTAAACCACCATTCTGATTTGCCCTTGGGTAGTTGCGTTATAACCAATAAATTCCTTAAAAAGAAAATAGAGAGGTGAAGGACAGAAACCTGAAGGAAAGTAACATGACCGTAAGTGGAAGCCAGCTGAGATGTTTGAAGAAGTAGAAGTTAAACCCGTGGGTCCTTTTAACAATGTATTTGGGTGGGAGGGAATGTTGAGGATAAAGTTATCCCATTTAAGATATGAGGGGGATTACATTAACTTGATTCTATTCTCTCATTGAGCTCTTTATTCTTGTTAAAGGCATTAAGAACCTTTTATTCAGAAACAGGCGGGGTAGATGGCTGCAAGATCTAAACTTATGTAAATTGTTCTTCAAAGAAACGAAGCAACCTCTTCTGTTTAATCCCCAGAGTTTTGAAATGGACCTGTGCAATCTGGAATATGGTGTGCTTGAAGCCAGGCGCAGATTTATTGCAGAAAAAGGTATAGGGGATTTAAACAGAAGGACCCCTGCCAGAAGCAGGAGCAGCCAGATAGAACAGAAATTCCAAAGATGCATTGGGCTGTTTCTGACAGTATAGTTTTGATCCAACCCTGCAGCCTACCCTAAGTCATTTCTAGGATAAACAGTAATGCTGGAAAGGTTTTAGCCTTTTGGCTTACTGTGGTCTCTTTCTCACTTCCCAGTAATTTGACATCATAGCACAGAAAGGGGGATTGTGAGCCCACCCATGGGTGCCTTAATTCACACTCTTGTGTGGCTCTTTACCCCAGTTGATCTGTATCCAGTTGAGAGGGAAATGCTCCTACCACCAGCAATGACAAATAGAATCACTGAGAAATAGTTTGATTGTTTGCTGGACTCACACATGTTTCTCAGTGTGATTCATCCACAGTGGCCGCAACATTATCCCTTGCATATGCATGTTGTTTCTCTCTCGGGCTTGCACCCTGGGCAATGTCTCTCATTGTGCAGGATGCGTATGGGAAGGGTGCCTGTGTCTGCTCCTAAGTCGTATGCAGAAATCCTGGAGATGAAGGCTTAAGTCCTACACACACATAATTTGAGAATACGTCTGATTGAACTCAGTGGGGCTTACTTCTGAGTAAAACAAGCTTCTGGCACATTTATTGGGATTGCGCTGTCAAACTCTTTTGGCCCCCTTTCGTCATAGCATTAGTCGCTTGCGTGTATGTTGTCTTTTGACCAAAACATTAATAATTTAGTAATTTTTGGACAGCTGGTATAAAAGCACTGTTGTTGTTTAGTCATTTAGTTGTGTCCGACTCTTCGTGACCCCATGGACCAGAGCACGCCAGGCATTCCTGTCTTCCACTGCCTCCCGCAGTTTGGTCAAAGTTGTCTTTGTCCATGGAGTTTCCTTGGCAGGGATACTGGAGTGGTTTGCCGGTTCCTGCGCCAGGTGGATCACATTTGGTCAAAACTCTCCACTATGACCTGTCCATCTTGGGTGCCCTGCACGGCATAGCTCATAGCTTCTCTGAGTTATTCAAACCCCTTCTCCATGGCAAGGCAGTGATCCATGAAGGGGTAAAAGCACTACTTACCCCCAAACAAGCACCCAACCCTAAAATTTGTGCAGCAACGGCCTGGTTTGCAGGCCACCCCAAGCCAGTCCATGGCTTTGTGTGAATGTGCAGGAGAGGAGATTGTGCGTGCTTGGCTCCTCCGTGGTCATCCTGCTGCTGCACTGAGCTAAGCCATGGTTTGCCTTAATGTGCCATCCAAAACCAGCTTGTGGTTTAGCTGTAGCCAGGGATTGTCCTGTGGTTTATGGGTTTTGGTTTGTCCGGGACAGCTAAACCATAAGCTTGGGTTCGGATGACACGTTAAGCCACACCATGGCTTAACTCAGTACAGCAGAAAATCAGCCAGCGAGGAGCAAAGGGCTGCGATCCCTTTTCCTGGAGCTGCACACTTGCATGTTTGTGCTAAGCCATAGCTTGGCGTGTCATGCTGCGTGAAGCCAACCAATATAGAGGAGCTGTTATTGGAAGGATGCATCCAGAAAAAATAAGATACTGAAATACGTGTCAGCAAGTTTCCTTGTTACAGAGTCGCTGAAGCTCTAACCACTTGCAGTTCTGGAATGTTTGGAAGATCAGGTTTCTGAAGTCCTCCTTGGGCATTATTGCCCAAGTGGTAGAGCAGGGCATTGGGGGCACATGTTTAACCCTGGCCCCACGTGACTCCTCCAGTCCCTCTGCATGCGTACAGTGAACCTCTTCAGCGGGGAGCATTGTGCATCCATGGAGGCTCTGCTTCTTAGCTGGAACCCTGGAAAAACAGGACTCATACTGTGAACATGTGAAGGGGGCAGAAGTAAAACTGCAGCTCCCCTCTATCGGTGTTCACTCTTGGGGCGATAATTCCTGGAGAGAGCTTGACTCTTGACTTCTGTTTCTGTTCTAAGTCACTTGTACCATACTTCTTAGAAAAAATTGCAGACCATGTTGACTGCCCATGCCAGTTAAGTGTGAATGCCTCAAGCTTCTGTGAGTCTTAATTTGCAACCCAGGGGTATAAATAAGAAAGTTGTTGTTGTTGTTGTTGTTGTTGTTACATGTGTGGTGATTGAATCTAGGATTTTGCAAGGTGGCTCTGCTTGCACTATTTCCACATCCCTCTGTGCTTGCATAATCATTTTCCGCCTCCTTTCTGCCTGCAGGACCACAGTAACCTTGTGCGGCACTGAGATGTTTACATGTTGAACCCCTTGTCCTTAAGAAGACAGCATTCCTCCAGGGAAGGGGAAGACCCTTTTTGAATGTGAACTTTGCTGGCTAGGCCTATGGGCATAAAAAAAGAGCCCCCCTGAAACATAGTAAGGGAGCATTCCTGACGAATCTCCCCTGGAAGGGTGGACCACAGCATGGGACTGGCAGCACTAAATGTTGATGCCCAGATGAGGCCAATCAGGCCTCTGTAACACAGGGGACAACTGGCGGTGCTCTGTGGATGATCTCTGTGATCAGGCTGGGAGTTAGAGATCAAGCAGTCCCCCGCTTGTCCTTGTTTGACGAAATTTATTAAACCTTGAAAGTTCACCTGAAGATGTCATTGTTTGGGTTTTGAGCTTTGAATGAGCTTGGTCTGATGCAGCTGCTGGAAAGGCAGGATTAGACTGCCTCGCACAGTGCACTCCACGACTCCCATTTTGCAAACACTCACCAAAGGCCCTGAAGAACTGGGAGGCACCCGATTTGGAAAAGGTCAGTTAGATCATCCACTCCAGGGATGTGTCTCTCTGCCTTGTGCATTAATCACATATCCCAGCCACGGAAATCTAAGCCCTCACAGCTCTAGCCAAGAAGAATTACTCGTCAGAGTTGTGCCGTGCCTCCAGTTGGACAGGGGCCCTTGCCTCCAGGCAGCCATATGAGGTGAAAAGGGAATGGTTTCTCCACCCTCAGAGGACTGACTTGGCACAGGGAGAAAAGCTCCCTGCCCTTTTTGAGGCTGAGTGGTTAGGGAAGGCTCCCCACCCTACCAGGGTGAAGGCTTATGGTAAAGAACCAAGCTTGCTGCCTTAGGCCAAACTTGGCCCTCTAGGCCTCTCTATTACTCTCTCAGACTTCTCCCCAGGCCACATCCCTCACCAAGCCTACTTCATGTGCAGAGGAGGGCAACCAAGATGGTCAAGGATCTGGAAACCAAGCCTTATGAGGAATGTTTGATGGAGCTGGGTATATTTTGCCTGGAAAAGATGAGATTGAGAGGAGATATGATAACCACCTTCAAATATCTCAAAGCCTGTCACATGGAAGTTGGAGCAAGCTTGTTTTCTCCAGCTCTGGAGGGTAGTCTTGAACCAATGGCTTTAAGTTACAAGAAAGGAAATTCCAACTAAGCATACAGAAAACCTTCTGACAAAGCTGTTCAACAGTGGAACCATCTCCCTCAGAATTGGATGGGCTCTCATTCCTTGGAGGTTTTTAAGCAGAGGTTGGATGGCTATCTGTTGTGGGTGCTTCAATTGAGATTCCTGCATTGCAGAGGGTTGGACTAGATAACCCTCATGGTCCCTTCCAACTCTACAATTCTATGAATCATACCCTCCTTGTGTTTTTTTGCCTAGCTGGAAGGTGTCTGAGCTCTCGCTTGACCAGATGAAGGCTAGAAAGGGTTGTCTGTATAAACTAGGCTACACCATTCGTTGCTTTACCTGCTTTTTGCCTCTGGCTCTGCCTACCATTGTCATGTGGCCCCTGGAAGGTTGCCCCAAATGGCAATGTGGCCCTCATTCTTAAAAAAGTGCTGCTGTTGCACATCTCAAAACCCGAGAGGCTAAGTGGATTTAGGATTGCAGGCTAGATGCATGCTCGAAATCCAATTGCACTAGAGAAATTCTTTAACTTCAGCCTTAATATTAAAGCTGCCAAGTAAGTCTAGCTTTTTAATTTGCTGCCCAAATCTAATTTGTAGAAGAGGGAGAGGAACATTAATGAGAGGCTATCTGGCTGATATATGCCCCAAATACTGGGTTTAGACAGATGTAATTTGAAGCAGGCTAAATATGAAAAGTGTGAAAAATGGTAGGCAATGCTTGGTGTCCCCTGGCTTCTAGAAATGATTACAGAACTGCAACAGAAGAGGCAGGGAAAGTGAGCAAGCTGTGCCTGGAAGGAAGGGCTATCGGCCCCTGTCTGTGGCTACATCTGTGCGTGTCAACAGGTTGCTTCCCAAAGTCAAATCCAATTAGAAGTGGCCATTGGACCCCCTGCGTGGCACGGTTGTGGGAGAGTCTGAAAATGCTGGTGCTGGATGGATCTGACAGAAATCAAAAGGAAGGCTTGAATCTCTGTTGGATACAGAACGACCTTTTTCCAGATCTGTTTGGCATTAACTAGCTCTCCTCTTGCCCTCCTGGAGGAAAAGTGGTATGATGGAGATCTGTGATGTCACCCAGTGCTGCACACCGGCCACCGCAGAATTAAAGATAAATAAATTAAGTTGTGCCCTGCTATGTGCTTCTGGTTGCCAGCTGGGCCAGCAGGCCTCTTGCAATCTTAGGATGCCTTCACGGTTCTCCCACTGTAGCATGCAGTGCCTTAGGGGATCTCAGGGCATCCTTACTCAGAACCTTGAGATGGTACCTCTGCCCATGTATTGCCAGATAATAAGGAGGCGCGATCAATGTTGCATGTGCTTTGCCACTCTATGGAGCATAATGTGTGGTTGGTGCATCTTGTTTGGGGACTGAGCTTTTCAAGAAATGCTGTGATGCTCGAGTGCCCAAGTGCAGCTGTGCTAGTGGGCATTCTGTGGCATGTTGGCAATGAAACTCCCCCTCCCTCTTCTGCTGTTTTAATGTTTTATGGAGTTAACTGCCTGGAGAGGTGAGAAATAACAAATCTACAGCTCTGAATTCAAAAATGAAATTGAGATCGTAAAAGCAATTGGTGAAATTGATGGGTAATCTAATTTGCGCCGCATGCAATAAACTTGGGTAGTAACCCCTTCACAAAAACTTTGAAAATTGCTGAAAGTTTGTGTTAGTTTTTTGAAAGAAAGAAAGAGGATTCATTTTCTCCATCTTTAATTACAGAGTTGCTATAACGCCTCACGTAAAAGTACATGACAGCCTTAATTAATGGCTGCAAAATTAAGCTCTCTGAGTTGGGGGATTCTGGGAGGTGGAAGAGTGAGTGCAGTGCGAGAAAACACTATTTCTTGGAAGAGCTTCAATACTGATATATTGCAAAGCACCCTGGCTGCTTAAACTGGAAATAAGCTACTGGAATCTTGGATATAAAGGCTGTTGTTCCTAGCAGCTACATCAAACTGGAACCGTTGAGCTCAAACTGCCACTTGTGTACCTTCAGTAGCTCTAGATCGGTGAATATGGATGTACTCTTTGAAGAACTTTATATCGCTCATGGCTCATGGCTTTATAAGGCACCACCTTTTAGATGAGGCAGTCAAAATGATGCTGGCGGTGGAGGTAATGGGATTCAGATTATGAGCTGTGAACCGTGCTAGCTAAGAAGGGATCTTTGTATATAGTACCATTTATTACCAGGTGCTTGGGATGAGGACCATAGGGACACACACTACTGTAGAGGAAGCCAATGTCCTCCAGAGGTTGTTGGAACTACATCAGCCCCAGCTAATTGGGCTAATGGTCAGGGGTGATGAAAGTTGTAGGCTGCCATCATTTGGAGGGCACCAGCTTGGCTATCCCTGAGCTGCTCTCATTGCTGAGTGCCTGGCTAGCCACGGATGAATGCAGAATGCAAGGCTTAATCGCCCTAACTTTAACCCGTTGCAAGGTAGTGATCTTAGACTCCACACCAGCCAACCTTTTCTAACTGGATGTCTGCTGTACTTGGGTTCTCAACATCAACATATAATGGGCTGTCTCCTAGGCTACTTGCTGACTCCTGACTATTCTTGTTTAGCCTGAACTCTGGAGGTAAACACTTCATTCCTAGATTGACTCTTTCCCCCAAGCTGCCGCTTCATCTCTGCTTGCTGTTTGGCTTTCTTTGCTGGTTCTCTTCAGCATGACCCCTTGCTAAAAACCACTTCTGGTGCCTTCCCTAGACCTTACAACAGGGTTGGGGGACCTGTGGCTCTGGGTGTTACTGAACTATGACTTCCATCATCCCTGAACATGGGCCATGCTGACTGGGGCTGATGGGAATTGGAGTCCAGCAACACTTGGAGGACACCAGGCCCCTCTTAAAATACTGTTTTTAATTAATTTGATGAAAAATTGTGAATATTTGTTTTAAAACATTTGCACCTTGTATCTCTGCAGCTTTCAGTGTCTGGTAGGGGAAGTTTCTTGAAGCTTGACGCAGAACTCTGAAATCTTGATTCAAATAATTCCTGGAATTGGTGTCTTGGCTGCACAGCCAAAGAATCCGCAAGACCACCTTTTCTTGCTGATTGTGGGTTGCCAGATTTTCAATCGGCCATTGTAGCTATGCTTTTATTTCTGTGCTTCAAGCTACTCTTAAACACCATTGCCTGGCAATGTTTGTCTCGTTGCTTTGGGCTTTTTCTGTTGTATAGAATTACTGACAAATGCAATAGACAACAATATATGTGCTGCAAAAAGTCGTCTGCTGATTTCTGAAGATCTAGAAGTCATTAAAGGTACAGGAGCAGACCGGGCTGGCTTTATTTTCAAGTCAGCTGGCAACTATATTACTTGCCTTGAATCATTTATAGGACACTGCACTCCTCCATGGAACTGTTGAACATTGCATGGCATTGCTTGGCAGATGCACTGTATCTTTAGGCAGAAACTCTGCAGGTGTGACTGTATTATCACTGAATCTAATGCCAGGGGGAGATGCATCTGTTGATTCCCTGCCTGTCCTGCAGCTCTTGATGGAGCAAAATGTTAAGTCCACTACCACACTGGGGTCCACACATTCTGATTGCTCCTTCCTCTGCCTGTGTCAGAAAACTGGGGGGTGGGAGAGAGATGAAGTGAGGGGGGTCCCCTATCTTGCTGAACTCTGGAGCAGACTGAAGCCGCACCAATCTCTTGTACTGCTTTATTTATTTAGTTTAATTTAATTTATATACTGCTCTATACCCAGAGGTCTCAGGACGGTTCACAGAATAAAATCAAAATATAAAACCACAAAATATATAACCAACATAAAAACAACAACCCAATAGCCCCACCCCACAAAAAACCCCCCACATTTTAAAAGGGCATAGGATGTCAATCAAATCTACCAAAGGCCTGGTTAAAAATGAATGTTTTTGCCTGGTGCCTAAAGATGTATAATGAAGGCGCCAGGCGAACTTCCTTGGGGAGAGCATTTCACAGATGGGGAGCCACTGCAGAGAAGGCCTGTTCTTGTGTTGCCACCCTCCAGATCTCTCAAGGAGCAGGCACACAAAGAAGGGTCTCAGAAGATGATGTCAGGGTCTGGGTAGGTTCCTGTGGAAAGAGGCGGTCCTTAAGGTCTTGCTGTCCTGAGCCGTGTAAGGCTTTATAGGTCAAAACCTGTTCCAATTCTCAGCACATTATAATGGGACACCCTCCTTCCCTCCAAGTTCCTTGCAATTGTTTCTGGGCATCCTGCCTTGTTGGGGCAATGATCTCCGCCAAGCCAATTTGCAGAGGTCTCTTGTCAGAGATGAGACCATCTCTCGCTTTCAAGATACAAAGAGGAGAGGTGGCTTGAGAGCCCCTGCCTGACCTTGCCAAGGGTTTTCTGGCTGCCCTTCGGCACTTTTCAATCTCCCATTCACAGCTAGGAACAAATCAGAGGTTGAACTGATACTGTTCTCTGGCCCTTAAACACTGATCCAGAACGATTGCAGAGACAAATGGTTTGTACCATGATCCTTCTTCAGTTTCTTCTTGTCTGAAGGCTCTTTTGGATGTTTGAGAAAAATGCAAGTCAGCCCAGTAATGAAGCCTACAAAGGTTACTAGTCTTCCAGGAGTTTCCACCACTCCAAATATTAATGGGGCCTTCATTCATGGCTGGCTTGGAAATCTAGAGGGCTGGCGAAGGAGGCGGAGAGCGCAATATGTCCCTGTTCCATTAGCCTGCTCACTTGCTTTCATGGTATTGCACACACTCGTCTTCCTGAAGCTCCCAATTGCCTATGGCAACCAGGCTGAGTTGTCAAATACAAAGCTGCTATATATGTTGCTGAGGTTTTACGATATTAGAATGGAATTAGAGCGGCTGACCAGAAGCATCTTTTAATTATAGGTTTCCGAAGTAGGGATGAAGCTATGTTGCCGCTTAACTTAGATGACTTAAATGTGCATTGGCTTAAATGTGCATTGTTCTGTTGTGCAAAGCTGGAAGTTGTATTGAGAGAGGACCATAGGGATTGGGCTTCTATCACCATCGTGTTCAGCAGGGATGGCTAACCTCTGGCTGTCTATCTAGACCACAGATGCCCGCAGCTCTGACCATTTGCTATATTGGCTTGGGCTAATGGGCGTTAGAGGATCTTAAGTTCCCCCACTCCTGCTATACATGCTTACCTCAGTGGGACTAGGCACACTTAACTTGGAACTAAGTCTCATTGAATAAAGAGGGATTTGGCTACGGCCTGTATTTGGTTGCCTTTCTAGTAAATTCTAATAAAGAGGGGTCTGGATACTCACCCTCTACTTAGAAACAAAGCTCTTTCATTGCATATGCCAGATAGAGAATTGAAGTGGCATTTGCTGGCATATTAGGTGCATGATTTTGAAGAGTTTGCTGCTGTGGAATTAATCTGAATTTAACTCAGTTTCTGCTTCTGTTTCAGAGGCTTGGGAGTGCCTGGCTCTGTAGGCGCGTGGGTGTGTGGGGCTGACATTTTAAAGTAGCAGATAATTAAATCACAAAGTTTCAAAACAATGAATGAACACACACTCATTTCCAAAAAAGAGAGTTAACACCATTTGACAATGCTTCCAGCTGAATGTCTTCATAAAGGCTGCAGTCCCGTACAATGTAATAGACCCAAGTACCTGGTTGAAAACCGCATTGAACTTGGTGGGACTTAACTTCTGAGTGGGCATGCACCTGTATAGGATTATGTTGTCAGTCTAAACAGCATTCCAGTTCACAAGGATCACTGTTCCATTAAGCAATAAAGCTCCTGTTCTGTTTGTTATTTCCTTTAAAAGATTTGCAGAAGTGAATTTTCTTCATCAACATATGTTTGCCGGGCCTTGTGCAGCCATTTCCCCTTTGATGGCAATATGTCCCTCCCCCATTACATGGTCAAAAGGCACCAGCCCGATATTAACTCATTGCTCATTGAAGCATTACGGTTTTGCAGCGCGAAGGGCCGGGGGTTGCCATCTTTTTTTCCAGCTGTACCTTTTAGCGGCAACTTGACATAACACTCAGGTTTAGCAGGCGAAGCTTTTCCTGGCATGGGGCTTAGTGGGGTGGCAGAATCTTCACCTGCTTTCTTTCTTGTAACCCCATCTGCACCATGGTATCATACCATTTTAAACTTTCATGGCTTTCCATCCCAAAATCCTGGGAAGTGCAGTTTGTTAAGGGGGCTGAGAGACACCTTTCCTGTCACAGAGCTATAGTTATCAGAGTGGTTTGGTACATACCTCCATTTTCGGCTGAAATAGATGGATATGCCAACCAATAAACAGTTAACCCTTCTTTCCAGGGAACTCTGGGAAGTGTAGTTCTTGGAGGGGAATAGAGGTCTCCTAACAATAATGCTCAGCACCCTTAGCAGACTCCAGTTCCCAGAATTCCTCAGGAGAAGTCATGGCTATTTCAAGTGGTATGGTACTGCCTTTAACGTATATTGTGCAGATGGGGCCTTGTAGCTCAGCAGCTTGAGGGAGCTTTTTCAAGGAAGGTGACAAACCTAACAGGTGTTCCCGGAAAAAGAGGTTTAGTTCAGTTGGATGAAGCACATAACCTGTGTGCCAAATAAGATACTCGAATGATTTCTCGCCTCTTGTGGCTCTTTATTCTAACAAAACTGTCGCTCTAGATTTTTATCAGAACATCGGTCTTGAGCCAGGTGGCCCAGAACGCTATCTGGGAGTGTTGATTGATTTCCAGAGTGTGATTTTTATGGGCCATTTTGAAACTATTACTCTGGCTTGTAACTCCAGACTGGCAGTGCTGAGGTGAGGTCATCGTTCTTCATAGAATCAATTGCCTTTTGGGTAATAGATTTTTTTTTTTGGTTGTCTTCGTTTCTGATGGAGTATAAATTGGGCTAAAAGGTGTCTCCGAAATGATTACTGGATTGCTCTGTGTTCTGTAAAACCGTCTTGACTATATTTTACTCTGTAATCACATCTGTTTTCCACGATAGTTTCGCTCCTGACTTTCCTGCAGTTCCCTTTTCTTTCTCAGCTTCAAATACACTGGGGCACATTTTGGGCTTGAAACCTGGCAGTTTCCCCCCAAAACCAGTGCCCCCCCGCCTGATATTTTGGGCCATAGCTCCCATCCTCACCATGGCCATTGGTCATAAGAACATAAGAGCTTGACTGCTGAATCAGGCCAAACGCCCATCTAGTCTAGCGCTTTTTTTCACCATGGCCAACCAGATCCCCATGACAAGACTACAAGCAGAGCCTAAGCACAAAAGCAACTCTTCCCACCTGTATCCGGTATTCAGGGCACACTGTGGAAGCACCACATAGCCCTAGTGGCTAATAGACATTGATAGCCATATCCTTCATGAGTTTGTCTAGTCCTCTTTTAAAGCCTTCCAAGTTGTTGGTTACCACTAAGAATATAAGGAGAGCTTGCTTGGTCAGGTCGTCATGGAGTGGCTGGAGTGAAGGGAGTGGAGGGGAGGCACCAGGTGGGAAACCCCCAAGGGAACCCCCATGGGAAGAATGCTCAGCCCCTGGGGATAGGTGGTGGAATGATGATGAGCGGGCAGAGGGAGAAGAGGGAGAGAATTGGAAGGAGGGAGGTGTCAGAAGGTGGAGAGGTAACAGGGTTTAGTGAGCAGGAAGAAGCTGGAGCAGATAGCAGTCCAGAATCAGAGGCAGAAGCGGAGGCTGGAGAGGAGGAGGGCCAAGAGGCGGAGATGAGTCAGGCTGCCACCAACTCCCCTTCCCTCTGGTCTCCCAGAACCAGAAGAGGTATGAAGAGCGTGGAGCAAAAACAGGCACGGTGTCAGAGTCTCAGATTGCTCGGGAAGGAACCGGGAAAGGAGGAGACTTGGAGAGCTGTGGGAAGGTGGGAACTTTAAGGCCTCACAACTGCTTCATTGAGGCAAGTACTACTGGGAAGAGATGCTGTTTTGGTTTCTTTGAATATAGAGTTAACTTCATGGGCACCATTTTTTTTATTGCTGACCTACACCTCACTCCAGCTCTTGACACAGGCCAATGGCCCCTTTGTGCCAGTGCCCAATTCTCATAGTGGCCGACCACAGCTGCCTGTGGAAATCCCGGAAGCAGAACCTGAGCATAAGAGCACCTTCTCTTCCTGTGGCTCCCCATCCTTACTTTAAGGTTCATTTGCACATTGTTATTCATTGATTAGGCATCTGTGTTCCATAGCTGTCCAAATCATAAGATGGGGCCACTCTTATTATGCTTCATAGGGAGGAAATTCACTGTAGCTCTCTGTTGTTAGTTCCATCAGCACAATGTCTTCAGTTTGCTGGATAGCTCAGTTGGTTAGAGTGTGGTGCTGATAACGCCAAGGTCGTAGGTTCGATCCCTATAAGGGACAGCTGCATATTCCTGGGTTGCAGGGGGTTGGGCTAGATGATCCTCAGGGTCCCTTCCAACTCAGACCACTGTTTGAGTAACAGACATTTGCTCTCACTGTTCTAGCTGATTTTCAGCTGCTGGTATTTGCATACTGTACAAGTATAAGCAAAGCTGTCAGAGGCTTGTCTAAAACTAGAAATTGAGAAGCACCTTTTCAGAGTCTGGCATCCTGGTAGTTGAAAGGAAGATTTGTGTGTTAAATCAGTTGTACCAAATATTGATTTCTAACGAGCTTCTGATTGCAAAAAAAAGTCAGCTTGGTTGATTACCTTAATTATAGATGAAGCTGTTAGCTATACCTCGTCATGTTTGCATAACATTTTCTATTATAAGCTTCTTTTTCCTCAACTCCTTTAGTTAATTTTGCTGGGTGTGGGTCCCTGGTGGCCTTTTAAAACTGTTGCTGCAGAAAAATTTGGAATGTGCCTTGTTCCCTGTCTGTGAAGAAAGATGCTCCTGTTGAATGTTTGCCTAGCAGAAAGCTCAGGTGCCTCTGTGGCAAATCAGTAGTGCAGCCCTAAATTACCATAAAAGGTAAAGGTAAAGGTACCCCTGCCCGTACGGGCCAGTCTTGACAGACTCTGGGGTTGTGCGCCCATCTCACTCAAGAGGCCAGGGGCCAGCGCTGTCCGGAGACACTTCCGGGTCACGTGGCCAGCGTGACATCGCTGCTCTGGCGAGCCAGAGCCGCACACGGAAATGCCGTTTACCTTCCCGCTGGTAAGCGGCCCCTATTTATCTACTTGCACCCGGAGGTGCTTTCGAACTGCTAGGTTGGCAGGCACTGGGACCGAGCAGCGGGAGCGCACCCCGCCACAGGGATTCAAACCGCCGACCTTTCGATCGGCAAGTCCTAGGCGCTGAGGCTTTAACCCACAGCGCCACCTGCGTCCCAGGAGATTACCATAAGCTCTACACAAATCTTCTATGCTTCCAGTCCAAGTCATAGGCACGGGCTGAAGCAACCAAAATGCAGTTGCAGGTTTTTTGACTGTTGACCATGCTGGCTGGGCTGATGGGCGTAGTAGTCTACAGCATCTAGAGGGTATCATGTTGCATACCCCTGGCTTGGTCTATTTAGAGAAGGCAGTGTAAGGTGCTTTGAGAATTGGATACCAGTTGCTTAATTATGCTCCTGTGTCCAGTTCTGCCAATAAGTCAGTAAAACTCTTAGATGTGAGGGGGAAATATTTGTGTTTTTTAATAATATATATATATATAGAGAGAGAGAGAGAGAGTGTTTTTCAGGTTTTAACAATTTACAATTATCAAACAATCAATATAAAAAGAGAATTCTGAAGAATCTCCTGAACTTCCCTCCTCCCCTTTGTGGGTCCTTATATTGACCTTTTCCGCTTGCATCTTATCTATTAGTCTATTTTAAATCTCCATTATACCCAAAATTCAGCATTAAACTACAAGTGTTGTTCCAATTCTCCTAATAATGTTAATTGTTTACAATGGGTATTAAGGTAAATTATATATTTTCCCCATTCCTTATTGAAATTTTGGTCTTCTTGGTTTCTGATTCTTTCGGTCATTTTTGCCAATTTGGCACAGTCCATCAACTTAATCTGCTATTCTTCTCTGGTAGAGACTTGATCTTCTTTCCATCTCTGGGCTAATAACATCCGAGCAGCAGTGTTTGTATACGTAAATAATCTTTTCTGATCTGTTGGAATTTTGGATCAGAAAAGCTTCTGTTTTTTTAAAAGAAAATGTTATTTTAAACATATTTTCCCGTTCATTATATACCATCTCCCATAATTCTTTTACTACCTTACATGTCCACCAAATATGGAGAATTATTTGTTGTAGTAGTTGAAATTATTTAGCATACACCATAACGTAGGACATGATAATATTATTTTCCATAACTTTTCTGAGAGTGGTGCTCCTTTTTGTATTATGCTTTTAAAAAAATATATTAACACAAAAGTAAATGAGGACATGTTGACTGTTCTGCCCTAAGAATTTTAACATTTTTCTGTTTGAATGCTTCCTCCTCCCCCCCCCCCCACTTTAGTTTTTGGGAGAGCATTTTGTGAAAGAACACAGGTTGCTTGAGCACCAGTTGGCAACCTTCAAGTCCTTTGTCCTTTGCTTTCGAGAGAGCTGTTAAGTGGTACCTTACAGTTGCAAACACTTGTGCTGTTTTCATGTTAGCTCATTAGCACATCTCCCTGTTGCAGGTGGAAACAATAGCTGAGTCACTTTGCATCTCCTGCCACAGCACAGTAGGCCTGCACTTCCAAGCTGACAAAACACATTTCGAGCCCTTCAATGCAGTGGTCTGTACCAGCGAAAGGGCAACTTGTTTGTTGAGTCACACAAATCACTGCCAAGTCAATTATTTTGCTCAATCTCCCTTTTCATGTAAAGCAGATTGAGGGGCAATTAACCCCTCTAAAGGTAAAGCATGTGGGGTGATAAGATTCAGAACAAAGTCATTTTGAAACTACAAGTAGGAGCTGAATATTTATTGGAGCTGTGCACTTGTAAAACTGGAAGATGATTGGGTGGGGGGATAGGCTGTGATGGGGAAGAATACTCCATAGGCTGTGAAGGGGAAGATTATTGCGGCAAAACAGAAATGAAGAGCTCAAAGCAGTTGGATTTAACACCTTTTTTCAGGAGCACTTTAAGGAAGATTTTAAATGAAACTTCATAGTGCTTGATCCTAGCATCCATGTGACTTACATTCTGTCAGAATAAAACTCTGTTGTGCTCAAGTCCTGCTTTTGGGCTTGGCCACTGCGACAGCAGGATGCTGGGCTAGGTGGGCCTTTGGCCTGATCCTGCGGGCCTCCTCTTAAGTTTATTTCAGCACCAGCATGAGACTCACCCTTTTTATTTCCTTCTTTTTTCTGGTGCCTGTTTCCCCCAGCCCCAATTTTGTAAAAGTGAATTTCCCTTTGATAGTAATTGGTGCTGTGTGCATATGACAACCTTGGATCTCCCTCGGGAGGTTCTGGATGTTCCTTCCTTGGAGGTATTTAAGCAGAGGTTGGATGCTTTAGCTGAGATTCCTCCATCGCAGTGGGGGCCGACTCGATGGCCCTTGGGGTCCCTTCCAACTCTACAACTCTATGACCTGAAACAATTGGGTAAATCCTCCCCCATCATCCAGCCTGGACACTGAGGTCCAGCACCGAGGGCCTTCTGGTGGTTCCCTCGCTGCGAGAAGTGAGGTTACAGGGAACCAGGCAGAGGGCCTTCTCGGTAGTGGCGCCTGCCCTGTGGAACGGCCTCCCAGCAGATGTTCAAGGCAATAAACAACTACAGTGGTGCCCCGCAAGACGAACGCCTCGCAAGACGGAAATCCCGCTAGACAAAAGGGTTTTCCGTTTTGGAGGCGCTTCGCAAAACAAATTTCCCTATGGGGTTGCTTCGCAAGACGAAAATGTCTTGCGAGTTCCCGCGGTTTTTTTTCACTTTCCCCCCCTTTTCCTAAGCCTTTAAGCTGCTTAACAGCTGATCCGCTGATATGCCGCTTAACAGCTGATCGCTAAAAGCCCCTAGACTGCTAATAGCGCTAATCCGCTAAGCTGTCAGTGGGCTTGCTTCGCAAGACGAAAAAACCGCTAGACGAAGAGAATTGCGGAACGGATTCTTTTCGTCTTGCGAGGCACCACTGTATTTTATTTTTAAAAGACAACTGAAGGTGGCCCTGTTTAGGGAAGTTTTTGATGTCTGATGCTGTATTGTTTTTAATATTCAGTTGGAAGCCGCCCAAAGTATTACTATTATTATTATTATTATTATTATTATTATTATTATTATTATTATTATATACCTTGGGTAGCAACCAGTGCTGTATGCATGGAGATCCACTTGTGTGGTGGGGCTTCCAGTTCCTCTCCTCTCTGGTGAGCCCCAAAAGCTGTTTTAGAGGGTCCCCAAATCCTCTGGAACAGTTTTTGAGGGTGTGCAGGAGGGTGCATAGGAGAGGTGGCGGAAGCTATGTTGCCTCAGAGGGAGTCTGTTGCGCAAGTTGAACAACTGCATTGGGTACTGGCCTTCAGGTTCTGTGTCTTGTCTTCTTCTTTTGCCTTCTGGAAATACTAGATCTTTAACCTGTGTCTGAGGCTTATGCATCTCTGCTGATGTTGGACTTGCCTTTGTAGTAAGTCTGTGATCTTTACTGCCCCTTTTCCTGGGATTTGTGAAGCTGCTCCAGGGCCACCCCAAGCATCTTTCATGCTGGATGAAATGTGGACCTTTCTTTTGGTATATATGTTTCCCATGTTGGCTCAGTGCCGCATTTCATGGCAATATAATGGTGTGAATAAATTACAGTTGATGCCGCAGACACACGCTAATGCCTCCTTTCCAAGAACCTTGTGATGTAGCCAGTATTTCCCCTTTTTCAATGAGAAATTGATAGGTCTGTTCTTAGCCACCTAGTTCGTTAATGGCCAAGTCTGCTCAATCAAAGTTCAGTATCTAAGTTCACTTTTGGGTTAGGGGTGTGTGTGGAAGCAAGGACGGGGTTATAACTCAAGACCAAAGGGGAATAGAATTGTTGTTCGATTCTGTTGTAAGTCGTTCATAATAGATTGGAGTGTTTTTAGCTGGGAACTGTAGGTGATAACAAGTGGTATGTTCTCTTACAGGTCTGTTCTGCTTATTCCTGTGCCAATTTGTTTGGTGGTGTCATCCCCTGTGTTCACCAAAGGTCTGGTAGTTTTGAGAAATGGCTGTTGCAAATGGTTATGGGTTAAGTCCTTCCATGCCTCCAGCCTGCCAGCATTTTGTGGGAGGGATCCAGAATTTTAGGTTTGTGCAGTCAAAGTGGATTAAAGTGCTCTGACACTGTAGGTCAAGAAATCCCATTAAAAAGCCACAGCAGACTTTTCGCAGTTTAGAAAGTGATGGAGAAATGAACTGGAAAGTGTGGAATGAATGAGTGATTAATGGAGAGAACCAGGATGAGTGCTCGTTGTTGTATAACTGCCTTGTAAACAAAATCAGAACAAATGCTCTGTAAAGACCAGACATAATCTAATCTCTGTGTAAGTTGCTTTCAAGCAAATCAAGATGAATGCTGAAGAAACATGTTATCTCAAGGAGCCCCTTGTCTTCTGAACTGCACAAAGCTGTTCTATTGGCTTATATTTTATTTTTTGTAGAGCTGCTGGCGAAACAGCCCATTTGGTGCACGAGGCTCCCAGACCCCGAATCTCTTCGCTCATCCACATCCCTTGATGTTCGTAATTGTGTGCTCAGGCGCTAGCTGCTTCCACCAGTGGGACCTGAGATAATTACCATGCCGGTGTGTTACGCACACGCAGCAGCCAGAACCTCTGGAGAAAAATCATTAGCGTTGGAGGCATATGGCTGTGTACTGGAGGCCCTGGGAGGCTTTTTCTCGCAGACAAAAGGTGAAGGTCACCCAGTGGGTCCTCTTAGTGCTTGGAGGGTCACAAAGTTGGAAGTAAGTGAGAGGTTTGCAAGCTCCCCCAGCCCATAGGTTAGAATAAAGCACTTATCTTTGTTGTGAGGAGCATGCCAAAGTGGTGATAAGGGGCCGGTTTCAAGGAGGTGAAAAGCCAGCCCTTGAATGCAAATGTCTGCTGTGAGATCCACAGGGGCCTGGGGAAGGTGCACTAATCCCCTGCCAGGTGGTTTTCTGCCTTGTGCTGCATCTTGGCCTCGTTTTTTAATTATCCTTTTCTCATTCTAATCTTTTGTAAGATTTTCTGAACTTCCAGAATGTGCCTATCTGGCTCCTGCAAGGTGGCAGGCAGGCAGGCGGGGCCGGGGGCAGGGAACCAAGTCCTTGATTTCCTCAAATCTTAATTGTCTCTTTTCACATTGTCTTAGAACCAGAAAGGGGTGAGAAATGGGAAGACTGGGTGGGGGGCGGTGGTGCCCTATGAGGAGTTGACAAATGTGCGATCGATCGCTTCCTGGAGAGCACAGATGGGAAGGGGGGGTTTGAAAGCAGTTACTCAAGGGAGTTAATTTAGCGGGAGCCGGAGAAGTCGAAAAAGCTGCCTACCTCTGGCAGGGAATCGTGTTAATGTTGACAAGTGTCTCCCCCCACTCTCACTCTCCGGGATAAGCTTCCTTGTCAAGTGGGAGTGTGGGTGGGGATCTCTGCCTCAACCCTTTCATCAGTTTGCTGTCCCAGACCTGCACCCGGGGGAGGCATCTGACGTATATATTAATTTTGACGGTTTGGGCTTTCTGAAGTTGCATCCTGCATCACTGCACTGAAACAATTCATTCAAAAACTGAGGCTTGCAAATCATGCAAATTTAATTTGTTCTGTGTGTGTATGTCTGAAAATGGATGGAAATCTTGTCTGCTTAGGTTTTATGCATTCCAGACATTAGCCTTGTTTACTTCCAGACATTAGCTCCCTTCTGTTTATGCTTGAACAGGAGAATTCAACCCTAGGTAGGAGGCAGGGTGCTGGGCAGCCATCTTTTCCATTCTTGACCTTTCTCTGTTGAGCAGACAAAAGGGGCTAGCTGCCTGCATTGTGGGTGGAATATGCTGCCTGACCGAGAATGCTTGACAAAATGGCATTCAAAATTGGATGGATGCTTTTACTCACCTTCAAGGAAACGCAGGCTGGTGCCATATTCATCTAGTCAGCCTAGGAAAGGACTAAGCAGGTAGGGATGGGGGCATTGTATCCTGGGATGGCATGCACGACCCCATGGCCCCCTATATGGATTTATGTTTATGCCGTCTACACTGAATGGGACAATTTCATCTGTGTTCAACAACTATTCTCCTGGGGATGGGACATTTTGCTTAGTCTGGTCCACACCCTGATTCAGTTGAGACCTTCTTTGAACCAAGCCACAGTTTAGCTTGGGTTTGTTAGGGTTGCCATACGTCTGGAATTTCCAGGATCCGGAATACTGCAATTGGAAGGCGTGTCCGGATGAAAATCTCTGAAAATGTCTGGGGAGGAAATGCGCTTCCTGCTGACCATTATGCCATGTGGTGAGCTGTGTCACTGCACCAAGAAACAAACAAACAAACCTTGGGAGGTCTCTCCCAAACAGCCCAGTGAGATGCTGGCGGCGGCAGCAGGCATAAAAACGGAATATCAAGGAAGAAGACATGGCAGAATAGGAACACTCCACGGCATATTTTATTACAGGTTTCACTTGCTTGTGTAATATATAGGTTTGATATCAAAAGTCAGATCCCCTTGGGTTTGCTAACTGACTGAAAAGAAACTGCCTCAGCTAATTTATTAAATCTCTAGGGCCAGTTGCCAGGTTCTCTCCCCACCCCCCTTGTAAAAGCCAGAAATTTGGCCTGATTGATGGCATTTGTCTGAATAAAAGCCAGCCTCATTATCACCACAGAGTGCACATGCTTCAACTGTGCATCTGGCCCATCATGCATATTAGGGTGCCAAGGTGTTGATGTCTGTTCCAATGCTCCATGCTTCACACTGCTGTGTGTGAGGCCACAGGGGCTATGGTAAAGGTAAAGGACCCCTGGACGGTTAAGTCCAGTCAAATGTGACTGGGATACAGAGCTCATCTTGCTTTTCAGGCCGAGGAAGCCAGTGTTTGTCCACAGACAGCTTTCTGGGTCATGAGGCCAGCAGGACTAAACCGCTACTGGTGCATGGAGGACTACGATGAGTACAGGAGTGCACAGAAATGCCGTTTACCTTCCTGCCACAGCAGTACCTATTTATCTACTTGCACTGGTGTGCTTTAGAACTTTTAGGTTGGCAGAAGCTGGGACAGAGCAATGGGAACTCACCCTGTCACGTGGATTCGAATTGCTGACCTTCTGATCGGAAGGCCAAGAGGATCAGTGGTTTAGACCACAGCACTACCTGCGTCCCTGCCGCAGGGGCATATACGTGTGGCTCCTCTATAGCTTCTCCCCACAGGCTCTGTATCCTGGGGCAAGTGGAGGGGGGTGGAAGAGTGCCATGATAATCTGGTGGTGGAGGCCTTTTAATAGCCTTTTAATAGTTGTGACCAGCCCCATGTCCACATTGCCAGCATTTTTGAACCCCAAAGCTGGCAGCTGTTTTTTCTGCAGTTTGTTCTTTTCACAGAGAAAAGCAGTCAAGGCTTCTGGTTTTTTTAAGGGATCTGCCTGTAGATTTGTAAGTGTTGTATTCATATTTCCTTTTAAACCGTGCTATTCATAAACAGAAACAAAATAAATCCAGTTTTATTTTTAATGAAAACTATACTCTTCATCCCACCCGCCCCATATGTTTAAAGAGCATGGAACCCCCCCCCCCCCGAAAAATCCAGGGAACTGTAATTTATCAAGAGTGTTGGGAATTGTAGCTCTGTGAAGGCTAAACAGCAATTTCTAGGATTCTTTTAAATGTGTGGATGAAACCGTAGCTTATGTCTTATGTTCTTATTTAACTGAAGAGGCTGGGAACTGAACATGGGACTTCCTTTTAAAAACATGTACTTTCCCACTGAACTATATAGCTCGTGTCTGCTTCAAGACAGGATCCACTTGTTCCTCCTGGGGATAATATGACGATGACATTCATCAAACCATCAAGCTGTCAGGACAAATTCATAATCCCTTTCCTCTTCTCCTTGTTCAAACCAAGCTATTGCTTTGCCCAGCACCTCCTTGGAGGTGTGGAGATAACAGCCCATTTCCTCCTGTGACTGTGGTGCCCTGAAGCCATTTTAGCTTGATGAGTTCACATGTCTCTGAAGAAGTGTGCAGGCACACGAAAGCTTATACCCAGAACAAACTTAGTTGGTCTCTAAGGTGCTACTGGACAATTATTATTATTTATTTATTTCGACTGCATCAGACCAACATGGCTACTACCTACCTGAATATTTTAGGCAGTTTGTTTTTGCTGGAGAAAGGGGTCTACCTCACTTAGGGACCCAACTGGGCCCTGATTCCAAGGGAGCAAAATACCAATGGAGTTGACATCTGTCAAGTCAGGTCAACCTGAAATCAAATGTGATATGCATGGTCAGGTGCAGCATAAAGGTGGGTTCCAGGGTGGCCATCCGAGGGAGAGGGAAGCTCCAGAAACACAGTCAGGGAAAGTGGGGGTCAGGTTAAGGAGAAGCAGGAGAGTGAGTAGCACCACGGAGAGCTCCAAGTTGGGCTAGAGCTGAAGACAAAACTGGGCTGCTCCTCTGGCAACTAGCAAACTGGCTGAGCGTTAAATCAGGTCTTCATATCCCATTTATGACCTCCTTCCCAGATAAAATTTCAAAGCAATTTCACAAATAAAGACATCAGCAATAAAAAGAACGACACAATTTCTAACAGAAAAAACCAGCTGAAAACATACTTGTATGTAAAAAATAATAATAGAGGAAAAACATTGTCTAATTGAGTACAGGTACAGACTGGGATACATCTCTATTGAAAAGACTTGTTGGAAAAGGAAGGTCTTCAACAGATGGGGAAAAGACCACGGAGATGGCACCCGTCTGATATGTAATGGGAAGGAGTAACAAAGGGGAGGTGCCGCTGCGCTAAAGGCCTGAGTCTGGTGATGCTGCCTCCTTGAGCTGAAGAGGGACTAATCGCATGGCCCCTGTTGATGATGGAAGCCCTAAACAGTGTCTTCCTGGTGTGCAGAAGTGTCTACAGCCTCTTCCTATAAGGAGGACAGATTGTCACAACCTAGGGCTCCCACAGCGTGGCTGATGGAGGTTCTGTGTGAATGACGCAACAGTATGGTCCACGTTGTGCGGAGTTTGCTTACCCAATTGGTGCCATCCCTCTGGAAAGCAGCTGACCACATAGAAATTTGCCAAATGGGAACCACAGAGTTGTCAGGGACCTTGGAGGTTGTTTAGTTTGACTCTACAGTCAGTGCAGAGATCTTACAATTGTTGTATCCCTGACAGATGGCCATTCAGCCTCTGCTTACGTACTTCCAATGAAGGTGAGCTCCCTGCTTTCCAAGGCACCCTGTCTTTCTGTTGGACAGCTCTTACTGCTAGGAAGCTTCTCTTAATATGAGCATCAGTCCTGTTGGATCAGGTCGAAGGTCTGTTCAGCCCAGCTTCTTGTTCTCAGAGCGGACAGCCTGATGCCTATGGGCAGCCTACAAGCAGAACCTGAGCACAATAAAAACTCAATGCTCTCCTCACTTGCTATTCCCAGCAGCTGGTGTTCAGAGACTTACTGGAAATAGAACATAGCTCTTGTGGCTGGTAGCCATTGACAGCCTTGTCCTCCATGAGTTTGCATTGCAAAGCTATCCAAGTTCGTAACCAGCACACTGTCCCCTGGGAGAGAATTCCCAATGTTTAACCAGAGTCTGCTCTCCTGCAATTCCTACCTTCTAGCTTCAGTCTTGGCAACTGGGACAACAGAGAGTAAGTCTGCTCTGTTTTCTGTCTGACAGCCTTTCAAAGTTTTGACGACAGCCTCCCCAGGTCTTCCAGCTGTTTCTCATAGGGAAAAGGCCCATGTGGTTGCTACGTTGACATGCCGTTCCCGGCTGCATGGGGTTGCGTTGCGGAAAATCGCCTTTCCTGAAATCATGCTTGTGTGTGAAAGGCACCTCAGGCAGGTGCCAAGAAACAGCAACTAACGCAAAGTAAATAAGAAAGCATGCACAAAGAATTATTTTAAAATCGAGTTATGGTGGAGACACAAGCTTGTTGCAGAGAGCCTGTTTGAACAATTTGACTTGGTGTGTGTCATTTCTGAAACTTCCTTTCTCTGTGCAGTAGGCAAGCTGCAACCTTGCAAGATTACTACTGCTTGGTAATTTTTATTTAACAAGATTGATATAACCACTTAACAAAAACCTTAAGTGGTTTGCATGAAACAATATAAAAGAGCCATTTGAAAATGCTGATAAAACCAAACTTTAAAATTGGCCATTTCAAAACCTAGCATACATGCCTGGGCAGGCTTGCCTAAAGAAAGGGTTTTTGTTTGTTTTTTAAGCAGGCACTGAAAACTACAGCAAAAGCTCCTGCATAATATTGTTAGGCTTGTAGAGAGCAGGTGCTGCCATGCTGAAGAATCGATTACTTGCAAGTGCAGAGCAAACATAATACTGCACTTGTACAATGGAAAATATTCAAGGCTCTTTCTACCTTTTTAAAAAAAGTGTTCTCATGCACAAGGGCAGACCTGTGTATATCAAAAACGTTGGCTGAGGAAAGATTCTCGAACTTCAGAACACGAGATCAGACCCAAAGCTGTCTAGTCCCGCATCCTGTTTTCACAGTGACCAACCACTGTGAAAGCCCAGTGTAGCCTCTGGGAAGCCTACAAGCACAACATGAGCGCAATAGCAGAACCCTAAAATTAGGTCCTTCAGCTTGCAGATCCTTGCCCAGTGTAACCTTAGCTTCAGGCATCAGTGACATTTTGCAGGGCAGTTCTTAGCTTCCAAATCCTTGCGGTGTCCTCCTTAGACATGCTGTATCCTTGGAAGTCTTTCCTGATGTCCAAATAGACTCTGCCGCCATGTGCTGCTTTGAACAGAATGGTCCTGAATTGCATGTGAACCTTGAATATGCGCTATTTTGAGCCCTCCGGCCTGTAAGGTGACTGCAAGGGAAGCCCTGGACTTGTAATGCAAATTGGGAAGATTGGCTGGCTGAGCAAGGGCACCTTGGCATAGCATTTTCAGATCTCTCCTACAGTTCTGGCAAGGCCTGTGGATGGATTGGTCAGAATTTGGGAGAGGCTGGCAGGAGTGATTGGAATGACAATGAAGCTTGCATTTGCTTAGCTAGTAGTAGCAGACTATCAGCACTATTCTCTGTGTGAGAGAGGGAGAGAGGTGGGGCTTCTTCTCTTCCTGATACAGTGGGATGAATAAAATGATTTTAAAAATTAAACACTCAAGCTCTTCCCTCCTCATAACTTCTGATCCTGGTGTCCTACTTTCTTTCTCAAAATGTGTGATTGGCATTCACACCCTGAGGATGGCCTTCTGCGAGAAACCTGTCTGAGCACTTGAGTTCATGTTCAGAGGCCCTTTTCTGTTTGCATCTTCTGTGCAAACTTTGGGCAGCTGCATGGCTGTGGTGGGTGGGGCCAGAAGCAAAAGTGGGTGGAGCAATAAATGTGACCCTTACCTCAAACATTTCTCTGATGAAAATAGGGACATCCTATTCCATGATGAGGGACACGGGTGGTGCTGTGGGTAAAACCTCAGTGCCTAGGACTTGCCGATCGTATGGTCGGCGGTTTGAATCCCCGCGGCGGGGTGCGCTCCCTTCGTTCGGTCCCAGCGCCTGCCAACCTAGCAGTTCGAAAGCACCCCCGGGTGCAAGTAGATAAATAGGGACCGCTTACCAGCGGGAAGGTAAACGGCGTTCCATGTGCTGCGCTGGCTCACCAGATGCAGCTTGTCACGCTGGCCACGTGACCCGGAAGTGTCTGCGGACAGCGCTGGCTCCCGGCCTATAGAGTGAGATGAGCGCACAACCCTAGAGTCTGGCAAGACTGGCCCATACAGGCAGGGGTACCTTTACCTTTACCTTATTCCATGATGATGATGATAATTACAGTGGTACCTCGGGTTACATACGCTTCAGGTTACAGACGCTTCAGGTTACAGACTCCACTAACCCAGAAATAGTACCTTGGGTTAAGAACTTTGCTTCAGGATGAGAACAGAAATCGTGCTCTGCCGGTGCTGCAGCAGCGGGAGGCCCCATTAGCTAAAGTGGTGCTTCAGGTTAAGAACCGTTTCAGGTTAAGAACGGACCTCCGGAACAAATTAAGTACTTAACCCGAGGTACCACTATAATTGCAATACCCCTCCCATCTGACTGGGTTGCCCCAGCCACTCTAGGCAGCTTCCAACATATATAAAAACATAATAAAACAATAAACATTTGAAAAACTTCCCTATACAGGGCTGCCTTCAGATGTCTTCTAAAGGTTGTATAGTTACTTATGTATCTCCTTGGCTTGCATAACTCTATACCCTCTGATGAAAATAAGGATGTCCTACCATACCTTCCAACATTTCCCTGATGAAAATAGGGATATCCTAAAGAAAAGTGGGACATTCTGGAATCAAATCAGAAACCAGGACGGCTTCTGTGAATCCGGGACTGTCCCTGGAAAATAGGGGTACTTGGAGGGTCTGCCGTTGTTCAGTAGGTTACATTGCAGCCTCACAAAAGTCAGATGCTTACACACAAACACCACACACACACACACACACACACACACACTGCTCTTCCTAACACACTAATGCCCAGTGCAGGATTGGAAAAGCAGCATGGGTATTATTTGGAATAACTTATTTTCTCCCCCAGAGCAGAAGCAGCTGGATTAAGAATCCTTTCCAAATGTGGCACTGCGTATAACTTCTTGCTTGCATGCAAGTGATAAGTGCGGTTTGTTTTTCCTTTCCCTCTTTCCTTCAGCATGAAATTCACATTGTGGGAACCCCTAGGAGCAACAAGAGTACAGTGGTGCCCCGCAAGACGAATGCCTTGCGGACCTCTTCTGAAGGCCGGCGGGGGGCGAAAGTCTTTGCTCCCCCCCGCCTGCCTTCAAAAGCCGTCCGGGAGAGCGGAGAATCGCAGCGCGTTTCTCCGCTCTCCTGGGAAGGCAGGCAGGGGGGAGCAAAGACTTTCGCCCCCCGCCGGCCTCTTCTGAAGGCCGGCAGGGGGCGAAAGTCTTTGCTCCTTCCCGGGGGCTTTAAAATCGCCCCGGGACAGCGGAGAAGTCCTCCGCTGTCCCGGGGCGATGTTAAAATGCTGGCGGGCGGCAGCGCTGCCGCCTGCCAGCATTTTAACATCGCCTGGGACAGCGGAGAAGTCTCCGCTGTCCTGGGAAGGCAGGCGGGGTGGAAGCAAAGACTTTCGCCCCCTGCCGGCCTTCAGAAGAGGTTGGGGGACAGACTGTCCCCGGACCTGGTCTGAAGGCGGTTTCCATAGGAACGCATTGATTGATTGTCAGTGCATTCCTATGGGAAACCGTGCTTCGCAAGACGAAAAACTCGCAAGACGAAAAGACTTGCGGAACGAATTAATTTGGTCTTGCGAGGCACCACTGTAGCTCGGTCTCAGTCAGATTGTGTTTGTGGGTGATAAAAGAGGCGGCTTAGGAGAAGCTGGTATTTCCGTGGATGTGCAGTGATGTGACGGCCACATTCTCTTTGTGGAAAGTGGTTGGAGGCTGCATGCCGGCAGTGGGCGGGACCAAAGCGCACCACCCTGCACACTCTTGCCTAGAAAGAAAGACATTCCCCGTTCTCAGCTTGTCTTTCTCGCCATGTGCTGAAAACGAGAAACCCTTTCTTGGTGCACAGCGAGGCAAAGCGCTTAGCTGGCAATGCAAAAAGAGAGCAATCTGTTCCTGAATCACCAGTTTAACCCCGTCCCTTTGCGGCCCCAGATCACCTCATCATTTCAAACACTCACAAGTGACCACAGCTGCTGTGATGACCCGGGATGGGGTTTGGGCGATATGAGAAGGGGAGGAGTTGAATGGGAGCGTGGCTAAGGCAGAAGGGGTGTGGCAGGCTAGATTTGGCTCATAGGCCAGAGATTCCGTCTCATTCATTAGCAAAACTTCCTGTTGTAGGCTCATGTTGCCCTTTTGCTTTTCTAAGATTCTTTTCTGTCCAGTACTGGAAGTTCCCTATTAGTATTGCCAATTAACAGATCCGTAGTGTAAGCTCCGTCACTAAGTGCGTACTCAGCAGGGAACCTACAGCCAGTTCTGGCTCTCTGGAGACCTTACCTGTCTGATAGATGTGTTTTTGAATAGGTGTTTGTCATGTACTTACTTTTCATGACAAACAATGAAGGTGAACGCTTAATGTGTTTTTTGTACACGTATACATCTCCCTAGTCTACAAAGAGGTTTTCAGGGAGCCTATGACTGAGCAGAGGTTTGCACCCAGGTCTGATCCGAAACAACCCTGTGGCCTCAGTCAAGCCCTACTTAGGAAATACATTCTAGAGTCTGCCTTGCACTGCCATTACTTGTACAGTAAATAAAATTATTATTTTATTTGTACCCCGCCCATCTGACAGGGTTTCCCCAGCCACCCTGGGAGGCTTCAGGGAGCTTGCTGTGTGGGTAAGTTGGATGGAAGTCAGCATTTTTTTGGGGGTAGATTTCCCACTCCTTTTTCACTTGGGGATCTTCAGCTTCCTTTGTCCTGCTGTGCAGTTGTGTCTGTAAGGCAATGGGTCACGAACCAGGTCGATGTATGAGATCCACTACTGTCTGGGAGCACCAGTTGGACGTACATTCAGAGAGTACAAATTACTTTTAGGGTAATTGGGCATTGAAACTCAGGTGGTTTCTGTATGGATTGGAAGTCACCAGGTGTGACAGCTTTTTTTAGGCCAGGGGTGGGGAACCAAAGGTGGCCCTCCAAGCCTCTCTATTTGGCCCTTGGCACTCTCCCCAGGCCACACCTGCTTCCACCGGGCAACTCTGCTTCATCACCCTCCTTTAGTGTTTTTGCCTGGAGGGAATGTGTCCTTGAACTGTGACAAGAACTCCTGCTTGCCTGAATAGAGGGTGGAAAGGGGTATTTGAGTTGTATATAGCCTATTGCACAAAGGTAACATTTGCATATTCTGTCCCACCCAGTCTTGTTTCTGACCCTTGCACCTTACTGGCCTGTGGCTCCCAGAAAGTTGCCCAGAAGGGAATGTGGCCCCAGGGCTTCAAAATGGTCTGGGCTGAGTACATTCCATGTATCCATAGGATCTCCATCAGGTATATTATCGGGTGTAGAACTGGCCACCTTTAGAATACTGAGAATAATGAAGCTGTCGGGAATGCATGATCAGTGTCACTTGAAAGTCATAAACCAGAGAAGTACTAACTAGGTAAGGAGTGGTGTGAGGCTTGAATGCCTAATCCCCGTTCATTTCTCTCTCTTCCCTTCCCTTTTTCCACCCCAGAAATGTCAAATTATGCAAACCAAAGAGGAGCTCGATTCCTTTTATCTATTTTTGATGCAGACTTTAGGGCTTGGCTCGGAGTTTTATGGGAACAAACATGTGCAAATCCTGAGTTCAGGAGTCAGGATGATTGGGCTCAAATTTTTCAAGGCTGTTTTAAAAACAATGGCGATAGAGAAAAGTTGTAGCTGAATGAAAAGACTAATCCAAGATCCACAAGAAGTACTCAGCAGGGGAAAGTTGAGTATCGTCCCAAGGATGGCTGGTTTTAAGATTATAGTTCTTATTGATCGCTGAAACACCAGAACTGTGCCCCTGATTTAACTAGAAACAAAATGTAGTTTTCCAGTCTTTGGGTTAAATAATTCTTGAAGCACTTCACCAAACTGGTTCAGAGATCACATTTTCAGTTCAACAAACCTTGGTTGAAATCAGCTTTGCAAATTAGGATGGCAAACCGTTGTAATGTGTAAGGAGCACTCAAACTTCAGTTTCCTGCTTTATGTGTCAGAGCAGATTGGAAATCCTGTATTAAAGTCGGGTACAGAAGGGGAGGAGAGAGTGCACTGATTGCTATTTTAATTGATCATATTGCAATATAATTATTACTCATCTGCACCAAATCCTGCAACAAATAAATATTTCTGAGACAAGTTACCACCACAGTTAAGCGATTTAGAATGCTGTCCTTGATTGGACATTTTACTGCTGTGTGATTCTGAAAACCTTTCCCTCCCTTCCCTTTATAAGGCCTTTAAAAGTGGACCTTAGTGTGTTTTAGCATGAATGAGTCGCATGCTACTGCATGCTACCCAATTGCTCATGCTTTGCTCCTCCCTTGGTGTAAATGGTTAAACAAGCCAGGAAGCTTTGACTTCTCATTCCATCCATATTGGGGATCGTGATTTCTTGCTCCCTAACAAGTCATGATTTTTAGTCAACCTTAAGTCATGGTTTGTTTTTGGCTTGGAACTTGTTAGGGACCAGCAAACCATAGTTCTTGGTTCTGACATAACAGGAAACCATGGCTTCCTTATTGGTTTTATGCTGCTTCCAGCCAGGGAGCAACAAAGTGGGAGTGATCACACAGCGTACGGTGGTGCCCCGCAAGACGAAAGGGTTTTCCGTTTTTCGATGCGCTTCGCAAGACGAATTTCCCTATGGGCTTGCTTCGCAAGACGAAAACGGCTTGCGAGTCTTGCGATTTTTTCCGCTTCCCCCCCTTTTTCTAAGCCGCTAAGCCGCTAATAGCCTTTTAGCCACTAAGCCGCTAAGCCTTTAATAGCCGCTAATAGCGCTAATCCGCTAAGCTGCTAATAGGGTTGCTTCGCAAGACGAAAAAACCGCTAGACGAAGAGACTCGCGGAACGGATTATTTTCGTCTTGCGAGGCACCACTGTATTGTTTTTCCTTGCTAAACTAGATTTTCCGGTTTACTGCAAACACTGCCACTTTCTGTTTGGTCCCCAACATGACCCAACATTCCTTTTTTTTAAAAAATATTTTTATTAATTTTAAGAAATACAGAAAAAAGAATAAAGAATAGTTATAAGAAAATAGAATAGAAGAATAACAAATTTCCATGTTCTTTTTCCATCCAATCTAAAGGACTTCCCCACATCCTCCAAACCCTACGTTCCCTGTCATATAAAACATCAGCAATTTGTTAACTTATTTCAAAACTTATTGTATCTTCCATTTTATCATGTTCCCTAATTTCAATTTTACTGTAACCCAATTCTTGTATGCTTTGTATTAAACACAATAAAGTTATTTCATTATTTTACCTCTAAATTCTTGTGTCTTAATTTTCATTTCATTAACTTACATTTGCTGAAGCTAGAGTTTCCTGAAAGGTGCATTTTTTTTTAACATTCATACAGCTTATAGTGTTTTTTCAAATAGTCCTTAAACTTTTTCCAGTCCTCCTGGTTATCCCTTTCAACTCCGTTTAGCTCAAAGATAGGGGGACAGTTCCAAAAAGTAAAAGTCCATAAGTTTCACAATTCTTTCCCTTTTATCCTCAAAATGCAAAGTCTATCAATGCACTCTTTCTTCCAGTTTTACAGTCCCTTTTAAATACTTCAGCTCGCTTCAGAGCCCTTGCTTTGATCTAATTAGCAGAGTCGGGAGGCGGACTTCCTGTTACTCGCCTCCCGTTTTCAGCCGAATTTCTTCAATTTAGATTAAGAATTTAAACCCCTTACTCACGGGTATGTTGCTCCAATTCCGATATTTTCAAGAAGAAAGGTCAGCGCTCATCAGCAGCAGCAGCGCAGCTTTGCTTCCACGAAAAGAGCGATGAACTCACAGCGCCGCTCCCCCTTTCACGTTCCGGAGCCTCTTACGAGGCTCCTTCTCCGCTTCTGGGGGGGCTCAAGGCGCCCGCCGAGTCCCACGGCCGCAGGCTCGCTCTGCCTGCGGTTTTTCTTGATGGGTCTCCGCTTTGCCGCAGCGGACGACCCTTTTTCGCGGAGCCCCTCTTCACAGCGCGAAGAGGACCGCCATTGCTGTTTCGCGCCGCCTCCGGAAGTCCAACATGACCCAACATTCCATGTGCAAAGTACTCCCATTCATTTTCTGGGAAAGGAGGTAGCTCCATGGATATGCAACGAATGGATTTATCTTTCTGCAAGCTGAGCATTCTCTACTCATAAAAGAGAACACGAGGAAAACACTTGCTTATTAAGCAGAGCATCAGTGGAGTCGGTCTCTGTATTCAGCAAACACTGAACATACCCAGGATCTTAGAAAGTCCTGCAAAATCAGATTTGATTGTGCTGACAGGTTTCTCTCCTCTCTGATGCAGAGGTTGCATCAAAGGTTCCTGCTGAGGCGCTGGCAGGTTTCAACCAGCACTTTTTATCAGAACTGCAAAAAAATAAAAAATAAAAAGTTTCCTGAAATACAAAAAAATGTTTATGCAATGGGGACATAGGAAGCTTCCTTATATGGAGTCAGACTATTGGTCTATATAGCTCAGTGTTGTCTGCACTGATTTGGCAGCAGCTGTCAGGCTCAGGTCTCTCCCAGTCACACCTGGAGATGCCTGGGATTGAACTGGGGACCTTCTGTATGCAGATCAGATGCTCTGCCACTAAACTATCACATTTCCCCATTACATACCGTATTTTTCACTCTATAGGAT
Source organism: Podarcis gaigeae (assembly GCF_964106915.1). Classification (NCBI taxonomy): domain Eukaryota; kingdom Metazoa; phylum Chordata; class Lepidosauria; order Squamata; family Lacertidae; genus Podarcis; species Podarcis gaigeae. Next base: position 103,960,026 of record NC_139680.1, on the reverse strand, counting down.
GCACCCAACAGTAGGATGCACCTTGTTTTAGAGGGGGAGAACAAGAAAAAAAGACTCTCCCCCTCTTTGCGCAGCGCCCCATTCAGCGAAGCCGCAGGAGAAACGGAGCCCATTCCATTTCTCCTCCCTTTTCGCTGAAGGGGTGCTGCGCAGCTCTGCCTCTCCCACATTGCCTTCGACTTCAGTGAAGGCAACCCGAAGCCTCTGGAGCGCAGTGGGAGTTTCCGCTGCGCTCCGGAGGCTTCGGGTTCCTTTCACTGAAGTCAGGAGAGCAGGACTCTCCTGGCTTCAGCAAAAGGAGAGGTGAAAGGAAAGGCTTCAGTGAAAGGAGTAGCCTTCCCACTGCTCCCTGAGCTTGTGGGGCTGGCGGTGGGGGAAGCCTGACTTTCCCCCAGCCCCAAAGAGCAGGTCAGGGCTGGCGGGGGAAGCCCGGGTCCCCCCCCCCAGCCCCAGGGACCACACATTTGCTCCATAAGACACATAGACATTTCCCCTTAGATTTTAAGAGGAAAAAAGTATGTCTTATGGAGCGAAAAATACGGTAACTAAGATACATTTTGATCTCATTTACTGAGGCTGTAGAATTCTGCTCTGTGATCCCTTTTTTAAAAATGGGGATAGGACAGGACAGAGGGAATCCATGAAATGTTGTGCAGCATCTGTCATGTATAGGATGATGCTCAGCCAAGCATCTCTCTCTTTTTTTAATAGGCACTGCTTTCGGAGTTGGGCCAGTCCAAATATAGGCAAGAAAGGAAGGCAATATTGCCTTCAAGAAGTTTCCTCATTACTGCTCCCTCCTTTGAAAGTCTTAGATTAATCTGGCCTTCGCTAGATTAATCTGGCCCTCTAGATGTTTTGGACTACAACTCACATCCTCCCCAATCAGCACATCCTTGGATTGAATATTTCCAGATTTGATCTTTTCTCCATGATCACTTTGGAGCAAACCAACTATTAGGGCACCTCATTGGCTACCCTTGCAAAACTCTACCCAAATTTCTTCCAAGTATCTATTAAGAAGGACTGAGATTCCATTAATGCATTAAAAAGCAACTCTAGCTCTCCATTGAAAGACACTAGTATCTTAATTTTCTTAATCATCCTTCGGCTTCTCAGTGTGAATAAGTTATTCAAAATGAGTTAAAGATTTGGGCACACTGTGTTCTCTCAGCCTGTGTGATAAAGTATGACCTAATTTGTAAATATTGATAAAGCTGAAGTCTCATTCAGCACTGTAATTTCCGCACAAGAAAGTAACTCTGTTATCTGTAATTAAATCCCTTTATCTTGTCGGGTCACTTTGATTCTAGACCCTAAAATCATACTGCTTCAGAAAAAAGGTAGTATGTAAAAACGGGGTGAGTAGAATGACATGTGGTCTTGAAACAAATGTGAGATTTCCCCATACTATCGGAACTCCACTGTCAAACATTCTTTGTGAGTCCTTCTAGTTCAGTATTGTCTACACCAGGTGTCTTCTGGAAACCATTTCAGACTCAGGACCCACTTTTAACCCAAACATGCATTTGGAGACCCGTTTCTTTTTTCTTTTTGCCAGGTATTTGCATGGTGGTAGCGTTTCTGTTGCAACCCACCTTGGATCAGGCTGTGACTCACTAGTGGGTCCCCACTCATCCATCAGTTGAAGACCAGTGGTCCAGCCCCACCTGGAGAGGCCAGGGATTGAACCTGGGACCTTTTGTATGCAAGGCAGATGCTCTGCCACTGAGCTTTGGCTCTTCCTCAAGAAAGGGGAGACCAGGGTTCAAATCACTCGGCCGTGAAGGTCCCTGGGTGACCTTGGGCCTGTCGCTATCTCTCAGCCTAACCTACATGAGAAGGTTGTTGTGAGGATGACATGAGGTCGGGGAGGGACCATGTGTGCTACCTTGAGCTCCTTAGAGGAAAAGTGGGGACTAAATAAACAGCTGTCATAGTGCCCCCATGGTATTAAAGCTTCCAGATTATGACAGCCCAAGGAACCATCATTTCATTTTTAAATTGTATGTGCAGAAGTAGAGTTGTGGGAAAGTATAGAGATTCAAAATGTACCTTTTTAAAAAAAATCACTCTTGGCCACTTTATTTTAAAGTACATCTTTTAGGTAGTTGCCACAGCAGCTGCTTGGGTTCTCTGCACAGATACTCTGGTAGCATGAGTCTTTGCAAGATGATCAATGAACTCCTGATAAGGTGACTTGGTGAACACAGTCTCTTTCCACAGATCAGGGGTAAGGTAACTATAGTCTTTGAGATGGCATCATAGGTGGCCTTGGCAAAGTTGCCCAAGGTGGCAGTGCAGCCCCTGGCTGATGTGTAACAGTCGTCAATACCAGCCATCAGCAATTTCTTGGGAACTGGGGCAGACACAATTCCAGTACCACGTGGCGAAGGGATGAGACGCACAAGTACGGAGCCACACCGACCTGTTACCTTGCAAGGTACAGTGTGCGGCTTGCCGATCTTGTTCCCCCAGTAGCCTCTCCTCACGGGCACAATGGACAGCTTCGCAAGAATGATGGCCCCACGGATCGCGGTGGCAACTTCCTTGGAGCACTTGACCCCAGGACCAACATGACCATTGTAGTCACCAATCTCCACAAAGGCCTTGAACCTGGTGCGCTGACCAGCCCGGGTTTGTTTCTGAACAGGCATGATCTTCAAAACCTCATCCTTCAGGGATGAGCCCAGGAAAAAGTCAATGATTTCAGACTCCTTGATTGGAAGGGGGGAAAGGTAAATCTCCTCCAGAGACCTGATTTTCATGTCCTTTACTAGGCGACCAAGTTTGGTGACTGGAATCCATTCTTTGTCTTCAGTTTTGCCCTGAGCTCCACACCCTCGGCCACGTCCTCTCCCACGCCCTCGGCCTCCACTGCCAAAGCCTCCTCGGAAGCCTCCCCTGGCAGCAGCTCCTCCACCTGCAGCTGTTCCAGCTCCTTCTGCCCCTTGCACAGCACCGGCGCCGTCCGCCATTTGGTGTTCTCGACTAGAAGCTTCAAAATGTACCTTTTTTTTTAAAAAAAGAGCGAAGTTCAAGAATATGCATGATAGTTTTACTCAGAATAGACCCATTAAGCTCAATGGGTCATGATTAGCTAATCGCCAAATCACAACAAAATAAGATGAGAACAGTTCATTAAACGAGAAATGGTCAAGACAATACAGTTGTACCTCGCAAGACGAATGCCTCGCAAGACGAAAAACGCGCAAGACGAAAGGGGTTTTTCGTTTTTTGAGTTGCTTCGCAAGACGATTTTCCCTATGGGCTTGCTTCGCAAGACGAAACGTCTTGCGAGTTTGTTTCCGTTTTCTTAAAACCGTTAATACCAGGGTGCATCCGTGCTTCGCAAGACGAAAAATCCGCAAGACAAAGAAACTTGCAGAATGAATTAATTAATTTCGTCTTGCAAGGCACCACTGTACATAAAATGCAACAGACTCTGCAGAGGGCGGGGATACATGTGTTGTTCATTATATTTTGTATGATGTTCATTTCCTACTTTTCAATTTACTCTGATACTACACGTAGAAAATATTATAGAAAGTTATGTCATGCCTTCAAGAGAAAGCTGCATTTCAGTGAGACTCCTTTGAATGGTGTTCTGTGAAGTTTTTAGCTTTGTGACAGTAGCACTGCGTGAAGTCTTCCCTGTTCCTGTTACCGACCTTAAAACTAAGGAACCGATTGAACTTTCTAGCTTTTGAAGGTAGCTTAAAACAAGAAACAAGTGGCTTGCTTTTACTTTTGCCAAAATGCATACCTTTTAAATTTTTTAGATGTTGATAAAGAACAACTCACCTTGTGTGATCCCCTGACCACCCCTGCATGCTTTAAATTATTTTCTTTCTTTTCCTCTCTTAATTTAAAATACTAGCTGTGTTCCTGTTTTGGAAGCTTTCAGAATGAGAGTAGCACTGGACCTGGGATATCAGATGCTGAATTGGAACAGAGTGCCTTAATGGAACTACCTAGCTTACTTCTTTTTTTAGTCTCCTGATTTTCTCAGGAGGGGTCAGTGATGGAGTATAGTTGCACAAGTTAATGGACTACAAGCTGTCATGCTTCTAGTTTGGCTCTTTGCGCAGAGCCACGACATTATTCTGTAGTCATTTTCAGACATAAGCTGTAAACCATGGTGTAGTGTTCCGTAAATGAGTCTGGAGCTATATATTTTACCCCTTCCCAATTTGTCTCTGGTGTTACCACAAGGAGGAGTTTTGAAGCATCTTTTAGTTTAAACTAATCTTAGTTTGTCTGAACAGGGGCAAGCTGTGGTTTGCCTAATCTATGATTTGTGCAAACAACCCAAAATCAGGCTGTGGTTTCTCGCTCGTTCGACACCTTTGATGAATTTATTTTGCTCCGCTCCATTTTGGGATGGTTTTATGTGTTTTAAAATTGTAGCGATTTTTACCTGTTTTGAAATTGTATTTTCTCTTTGTGGTTGCCTGCCCTGGGACATTGTGGTGAAGGGCGGGCAAATTAATCCTATAAACAAAGAAAAGAAACCATAGTTTATAAATGAGTCCAATTCCTGATTCAGATAAAATGACAAGGTGTGGTTAGTTGAAATAAGTGAATGCTTCTGTACTTCTATTTGTGATTGTGATGGAGGCGAATGTAGAGGGGGGAGTGCATAAGCCTATGGTTTGTCCCTGTAGCTCTAAGCTGTGGTTTAGCATTCTGTCCAAATATGCCCGGTGTGTGGAGTAGTGTGTTAGTGTGGTTGGCTTTTTGGGTGGTAGCTTTGCTGTACTTGCTGCTTTTTAAAAATGAGAGTTTCTTGCCGTTTCCTGCCGTTGCAGGTAAAGCAGGTTTTTTTCTGCTTAGGAGGAGTACTTCATTGCTTCATTTTGAGGATATATGTGCATATACACCAGTGCTACGAGTTTCTATTCTATTCTATTCTCATGTGAATTTAGAAATGCTGAATTGCCATGGTAGCTGGCATGTGGCTTTCTTGGAGGGCAATTATCTCCTTTGGAAATAATCTTTGCTCTCTTCTCTTCCCCCCACCCCCAAATATTTCAGGTAGCGTGGAGTGAGGGCTCAGACCTGGGGTGAATCACAGATTGGAATTGCTAGTGGGAAGCTAGGGGAATCCTCTCCCCTGCAAGGGGCTGCACAAAACCACAGCATATTTGGGTGAAGATGGTATTGAGAGGACAGCCGTTGTTTGCCTTTTGCTTCAGGTAGGCTGCCTGTTAGTTTTCAGGTGCTGATGCTACCTATCTAGGAGACAAGTTCAGAATATGCAGCCTGACTTTAAAACAGCCTGACTGTCAACCCTGACTTGCAGTGGCTATTTAAGCATTTCCTGTCCATGTCGCCGTTCTTCTCCAACAGCGGAACACAATCACCTCTCCAACTAGGGATGTTGAGAATTGGATGCCAAGGTCCTTTGGATACAGAACCTGCGGCAATACATTCAGATGCTTTTAAGTATGTTGCCTGCTGGTAATGGGGCTAAGCGTGTGCCTTCCTTTGGCTGAAACACAGGTTGTTTTACTACCCGCTTGTTAATTGATATACTGTTTATGAATTTAGTATTTATTTTCAGCCGAGCCGGAGCCTCTTTCTTAAACACTGAATGGAAAGCCTGTAGGTTGAAGATAGCATTGTCGCTGTCAGATAATGTTCCATATTGTTTGCTCTTTGCTATTGTGTTTGCATTACGTTAAGCCACTTTGGGGATCCTTTCGCAGGGAAAAGCAGGTCGCAAGGGATGGTGTCCTCTTCTGCTAAGCAGAGGCAGAAAGCTGTGCCAGCAGCTGATTTTTCTAGGATGCATGGCTGTAACTCAGGGATGGGGCATTTGCCTGGCATGCGGAACATCCCAGGTTCCAGGTAGGACTGGGAGAAACATTTGCCTGGAATACTGGAGAGCCTCTGCCAGTCAGTGTAGACTTTACTGAGCTAGATGGACCAGTAGTTTCCCATGTGAGTTTGGAGGCCTCTCGCTCACAGCTGACACAATGAGTCCTCTTTTGCTCGGAAGAAAATAGCCAGTGTGGCCTAGTGGTTAGAGTGCCATACCAGAACCTGGGAGACCAGGGTTCAAATCCCCCCTCAGCTGTGAAGCTCCCTGGGTGATGGGTCAGCCACAGTCTCTCAGCCTGACCCAACCTCACAGGTTTGTTGTGAGGATAAAATGGAGAGGGAGAGAGGCATGAGTGCCACCTTGAGCTAGAATCATAGAATCATAGAGTTGGAAGAGACCACAAGGGCCATCGAGTCCAACCCCCTGCCAAGCAGGAAACACCATCAGAGCACTCCTGACATATGGTTATCAAGCCTCTGCTTAAAGACCTCCAAAGAAGGAGACTCCACCACACTCCTTGGCAGCAAATTCCACTGTCGAACAGCTCTCACTGTCAGGAAGTTCTTCCTAATGTTTAGGTGGAATCTTCTTTCTTGTAGTTTGGAACCATTGCTGTTTGAAGGAAATGCCGGATATGGATGTACTAAATAAAAAGATTCATAGGAAACCGTAAGACCTCAGGTCCCTTCTGGGGAGCAGCTTCCCCCCCATCCCTGGGAGCCTGTTGACTCCTTGGCAAAACTAATTGCTAAGTTAAAGTTCTGTGAGTTGGGCTTGCTGCTGGTGTTGTGGCCTGCAAAATCAGACCACAGAGGTTGGGACAGACTCTCTGCTGCCTCGCACAGTGTCCTCTGCTTCCTTCCGAGCTGTAATTGTGTGGGTATGCAATACAATATCCCATCATTGCTCCGGAGCGACTCAGGACATGTACAAATATTCCCACTTGACCATTATTCTGCCCGGCATGAAATTGTTACATGTATTTTAAAGCTTATTATTGTGTCGTCCTTGTCCTATGAAGCCCGGTTGCCTTAGATACCATGGATCTGGTAACTAGGGCAACTAGATGTAACTGACAAAAATGGAGAAAGCAGCAATGAATCTTCCTTCATGCTTTCTGAAATCAACTTTGGATAAGACACTTGCTGAGAGAGAGAACCGGGAGGGGGAATTGCCTGTCCACAACCCCCTGCCCACCCCTGAGAGACCTTTGTGGGGGCTATGCTCATTCATTCCACCTGCCATCTCTTTTTCTGCAGCCGCCCTCTTCCTTCGAGGGCACACAGCCCTACCCTCTGTACTTTTTGAGATGACCCAGGTGTCCCGTGTGTTGCGTGGCAGGGAAGAGATTTATGAACTCAGACAAGCAAAGTTGTCCCGCTTGCAAGAGGACGTTCTGCCTGCTCAGCGGCACTTCCTCTCCCCCTCCCTTCATGGGAACCTAAGAAGAGCCTACTGGATCAGGCCAATGGCCCATCTATTATTATTATTTTTAAATAATTTTTATTAACCGACCAATCAAATCACATCACACAAATTCCGAATTACAAAACCGAATTTTAGATTTTTGTTGAGGGGACCCATATTTCAAGTTCCGAATGATTCCAATCATCTTCTTGCTACTGCGTTAATATCCACAGATCAGTCCAAATAATGTTCATAATTCTATCCAGTCTTATCTTGCTCAGGCCAGTGGCCCATCTAAGTCCAGCATCTTGGTCTCACCACGGCCAACCAGATGCCTGTGGAGACCTTTCAAGCTGGAATGGAGCACAAGAGCACTCAGCCTTCCTGTGGTCTCCAGCAGCTGGTGTTCAGAAGTATGGCTGCCTCCAGCTGTGGAGGCAGATTATAGCCATTACGGCTAATAGCCATTGAGAGTCTCCTTCACCAGGAAATCTGTCTAATCCTCTTCTAAAGCCACCTAAATTGGTGGTCATCCCAGCCTCCTGTGGGAGCGAGTTCCGTAATTGAACTGCGTGCTGGTATAAAGAAGCACTTTCTTTAATCTCTCCCAAATTCAGCTTCATTGGAGGTCCATGAGTTCTGAGAGAGGGAGAGAGAAAAACTTTTCTCTATCCAGTTTCTCCATGCCATGTACAATTTTTACAAACTTTGATCCTGCTGCCTCTTCTCTAAACTAAAATCGTCCAAGCACTGCAGCCTTTTTGGGAGTCCCTCCGTCCCCTCGATCATTTTGGTTGCCCTTCCAACTCAACAGTATTATTTTTGAGGTGAGGAGGCCAGAACAGGCTTCCAAATGGAGTCTCACCTTACATGTGTGCCTTCTCCCCTATCTGCTCCAGATCATTTGGATCTCACCTGTCAATCCTGCACCCAGCTTTGCTGTTCAGGGAGCTGCGACTGGCTTGTCCAGCTCCTTGTCGCTGCTGCTGATCTCAAACTTAACAACCAGTGCCTGTGGGGAAGGGCCTTTCCTGCAGTCTGCTGTGCACCCTTCACAGAATATTGTTGGACTTCCAAAGGATGCCAAGTGTCAGAGTTGTGGATACACTGCGCTTTTGGTATCCTTGCAGCTAAGGCTGTACAAAAATGGCAAGAAGAGCTCCACTGCTTTGGGGAATAATATCCCCGCCTGCCCCCCACACTACCCCAAGTCCACTTGTAGTGCTGTAATTGTTAGATCCATTTGGAGTTATTTTCTTTTTATTCCGCAGGCGACTACTACTCTCTCTCTCTCACTCACACACAGCCTGGAGGCTGAGGCTGTGCGCTGTTCAGAGTACAGAAGCATATTGAGTATTTTTGTTTTGTTGTTCTTGTTTTCCCCGTTGGCAAAGAGCTGGGCTAGGTGACTTAAGAGATCTCCTTACCCAGGAATCTAGGTTCCTATTAAGCCATCTTCTGCCTGAATTGGCACAGCTGGGTCATCTGCCTGGGCTCCCTATATTGGAGGGACAAGTGAGGTGGAATAAATGCTCTCCGCTGGCATTCATCCACTCTTCTGTCTGTGGTGGTGGGCTGTTGGTTTCTTTTCTTTTTCTTTTTTTGGCAGGGGGTATATTTTTCCTGAATCCCTCCACAAGCTGGTTTCTTGAAGCAGGAACGCTAACCTGCCTCTGATGTTAAATGCAAAGCCAAGCCAAAAAAGGGGAGGTCTTATTGAAAATACACTGAAAAGGATATACCAAGAGCTCTGGCCAAAAGTTTCAATATAAGGAATAATTCCTACTCGAGAGTTGAAACGAAAAACGTGTATATTCTGCTAAGAAGGTGTCACAGAGAGAGAACCCTGCGATGGAACTGTCAGAATAGGAGCTCCACCCTGACGGAGAGGCCATGCTGCCTTGCAGGGGGCCACACTGAACTCCAGAGACTGTGAGCGATTGCTTTGACGGCGCATGTTGTCAACTAGAAATAACTACTGAGGCATCAGCTTTTTACCCAGGCTCTGGCAGGAGCATATGTTTCCAGTGCGAAAGGAGAAGTGGTGACAGATGTCAAAAGGCTTGCAGTGGTGATATTTGTTTTTTTTAAAGCCTTGGCAGGGTTCCACGGAGAAATTGTGCCATGCGCAGAAAAGGGAAGTTGTGCTCCGGTGTTGCGTTGGGGAACACCCAGTCTCTCTGATTTAATGGAACTGTATCTGTGTGGTGGTTTCTTTGAAATGGTTAATAGGGCCAAAGAAATATCAAGGATGTGCCTTCCTTCTTTTTAGAATTTTTTATATCTTGCCCTTCTTCCAAGAAACTCAAGGTGGAGTACATGTGTCTAAAAAGATAAAGGTAAAGGACCCCTCATCTTGCTTTACTGGCCGAGGAAGCTGACGTTTGTCCACATACACACACACACACACACAGAGAGAGAGAGAGAGAGAGAGAGAGAGAGAGAGAGAGATATGCTTGCCCAGAATGGCGCAGTGCAGGACACAACTGGTGTTTTGAATCTGCCCTATTATTGCTATGTATTTACAGTACAGTCGTACCTTGGTTCTTGAACAGAATACGTTCTGTGAGTCCGTGTGACTTCCAGAACTGTTCAAAAACCAATGCGTGGCTTCCGATTGGCTGCAGGAGCGTCCTGCAGCCAATCGGAAGCCGCATTGGACGTTCGGCTTCCAAAAATCATTTGAAAACCGGAACACTCACTTCCTGGTTTTGATTGTTCGGGAACTGATTTGTTCGGGAGCCAAGGTGTTTGAGGTCCAAGGTACGACTGTAATAACTACTTTAATGTTTGCAAATAATGAATTTAAAGTGTTGTTGTTATTATTATTATTATTATTATTAGCAACAACAACAACAACAACAACATACTAGTAACCTGTCCTTCATCTAAGCAGAAATCAGGGCAGGATAACAACCTTGGCCACTTAACTGGGCCTTCCCCTGACCTGATGTTCTCCAGTCTTTCCCAGCCAGCATGGTCAAAAGTCAGGGATGATGAGAGTTGGTAGAATCAAAAATATGGTTCAGGATGTCTGCTGTGACCATTACATCCCATTGGCCTTCCTGTACAAGAGCATCACCTTCTTCTGCTTTGGAGCTGCTCCACAGTCACCACGATGGAGTTTACATAACATACAGGGACAGACGGACGAGGTTGCCATCTATTCTTTGTTTAAAACTATGAAGGCTATCAGGACTGGGAGAGACCTTTCGCGAGAGCCTGGGAAACTCCTGCTGGCTCCCTCCAAATGTTTTGGATGTCACCCATCATCTCTGACCATTGGTCACGTTGTCTGGGACTGATGGGAGTTATAGTCCAAAACTCAAGGCAGCAGGATGGAGAAGCCTGCATTAAATGGACTAGTGGTCTGAGTTCAGAATAAGGCAGCTTCTTCATATGTCCACAAAGTCTCATGTACCTTTTAAAAATCTTGCACAGAAGAAAGAACAAACCTAGCTATCTTTCTCTCTCTTCACAAGGCTACAGAGATGGGAAAAGCTACATTTGGTGATATTTTCTGTTGGCATTAAAGGTCCAAGAGCTCCTTCAGAATCTGTATGTGGCAACCTTGTTTATGAAGTACCATCAAAAAGGCTGAAAGCAAAGCTGATCTGTCTAGAATTGGGTATGGCAGTGGCTGTTCTCATTTAGGATATGGGCTGGTTCTGCTGCTAGGAAACCCCTGCCCCCATGGCTGAATTCTAAATTCAGTCTGGTTTGTTTAGCAGTTATCTCTGCTTCTGGGCACAGTTCCAAGTGCTAGTGTTGACTTAACCTGATGGTAGGCAATTTAGGGCTTTGTATCAGAAAGACCTTCTCCCCCCATATGAGCTGAGCTGTTTACTGAGGTTATCATCCTAGATCCACTACAGCACTGGAAACTGCAGGAGGGGAGATTGCTCCTGTGCTCATCTGCTTGGCCACTCTGAGAACAGGATGTTGGAGTACGTTGGGCTGCTGGCCTGATCCAGCAGGCTCTTCTTCCATTCCTGTAACCAGGACTTGGGAACCTGTGGCCCTTGACACGTTGTTCAACTCCATAGAATCATAGAGTTGGAAGAGACCACAAGGGCCATCGAGTCCAACCCCCTGCCAAGCAGGAAACACCATCAGAGCACTCCTGACATATGGTTGTCAAGCCTCTGCTTAAAGACCTCCAAAGAAGGAGACTCCACCACACTCCTTGGCAGCAAATCCCACTGTCGAACAGCTCTTACTGTCAGGAAGTTCTTCCTAATGTTTAGGTGGAATCTTCTTTCTTGTAGTTTGGATCCATTGCTCCGTGTCCGCTGCTCTGGAGCAGCAGAAAACAACCTTTCTCCCTCCTCTATGTGACATCCTTTTATATATTTGAACATGGCTATCATATCACTCCTTAACATGCCCAGCTCTCTTAGCCGTTCCTCATAAGACATCGTTTCCAGGCCTTTGACCATTTTGGTTGCCCTCCTCTGGACACGTTCCAGTTTGTCAGTGTCCTTCTTGAACTGTGGTGCCCAGAACTGGACACAGTACTCCAGGTGAGGTCTGACCAGAGCAGAATACAGTGGTACTATTACTTCCCTTGATCTAGATGCTATACTCCTATTGATGTAGCCCAGAATTGCATTGGCTTTTTTAGCTGCCGCGTCACACTGTTGGCTCATGTCAAGTTTGTGGTCAACCAAGACTCCTAGATCCTTTTCACATGTACTGCTCTCAAGCCAGGTGTCACCCATCCTGTATTTGTGCCTCTCATTTTTTTTGCCCAAGTGCAATACTTTACATTTCTCCCTGTTCAAATTCATCTTGTTTGTTTTGGCCCAGTTCTCTAATCTGTCAAGGTCGTTTTGAAGTGTGATCCTGTCTTCTGGGGTGTTAGCCACCCCTCCCAGTTTGGTGTCATCTGCAAATTTGATCAGGATGCCCTTGAGTCCATCATCCAAGTCGTTGATAAAGATGTTGAATAAGACCGGGCCCAAGACAGAACCCTGTGGCACCCCACTAGTCACTCTTCTCCAGGATGAAGAGGAACCATTGATGAGCACCCTTTGCGTTCCCTATCCCTGTCCTTGGCCATTTTCCAGGTGCCCCCACTTTCATAGAATGATAAAATCATACAGAGTTGTAGGGTTGGAAGGGGTCACAAGGGTCATCTAGTCCAACTCCCTGCAGTGTAGGAATCTCAACTAAAACATCCATGACAGATGACCACTCAACCTCTGCTTAAAAACTTCTAAGGAAGAAGAGTCCACCACCTCCTGAGGGAAACCATCCCACTGTTGATCAGTTCTTACTGCCAGAAAATTTTTCCTGATGTTGGAATCTCCTTAGTTGGAATCTCCTTTCTTGTAACTTGAAGCCAGGGCAAGAGAAAATAAGCTTTTCCCCTCTTCCATGTGACAGCCCTTGAGATACTTGAAGATGGCTATCATACCTCCTCTCGGTCTCGTCTTTTCCAGGCTAAAAAAGACCCAGCTCCGTTCCTCGTAAGGCTTGGTTTCCAGACCCTTGATCATTTTGGTTGCCCACCTCTGCACACAGCTTGTCAACATCCTTCTTAAATTGTGGTGCCCAGAATTGGACGCAGTATTCCAGGTGCGGTCTGACCAAGGCAGAATAGCGTGGTACTGTTATTTCCCTTCATCTGGACACTATACTTCTGTTGATGCAGCCTAGAATAGTGTTAGCTTTTTTTGCCGCTGCGTCACACAGTTGACTTATGTCAAGCTTGTGGTCCACCAAGACCCCAAGATCCTTTCCACATGAACGGCTAGTAAGCCAGGTATCCCACATCTTATATTTGTGCATTTGGTTCCTCCACCCTAAGTGCAAACCTTTACGTTTGTTCCTGTTGAAATTCATTTTGTTAGCCTGGGCCCAGTTCTCCAATCTGTTAAAGTCATTTTGAATTCTGATTCTGACTTCTGCAGAATCAGAGGTCAGCCACTGAATAGCCCTTTTACAGACACCCACTCTTCCTTTGTTTTGGCGCTAGGCTTAATTTTATTCGAAAGATCTTCTAAGGATGGGTGACTGGAGGTCCTTCTGCTGTTGTTGCCATTTGGTTTGGGTTTTAATTTTGTGTGGGTCATCTGGATTGGATTTCATCTCTGTGTGTCTGCCTCTTTGTAGACTCCCCTGTGACATGCTGATGTATTAATATATTGGCGGCAATCGTGTTTTCCCATAGCATAGCTCAATCTGAATGAATTGGAGCGGAAGAAAAAAATGAGTTGCTGGGAGTGGGGTCAGAAAGGAATGCCAAACCTGTGCAAACCTCTGCCATGGCCCTTCTTTGAGATACATGAAGAGCAGGGTGGAGCTCATGGCCAGCTACTACATGACCAGTAAGATGCTGTTTCCAGTCCATAGGGACTAGAAGGGTGTGTTTAAAATATCTCATCGTTCTTTTCCATTGAAAAAAAAAAAAAGCTTGGGCTGTGTGCCTCATGTCTGTGTGTAATGTATACACTTGATGCCAAGAAAACCTAGGGTTTTACTGTTAGGAATATGGTATGCAATATCACATTCACACATATTTGCTTAATTTTTCACAGCTTACTCTTGATGCCTAGAGCCAGGTTTTGAAGGAACTTGGAAGCTTTTGTAAGAGAGGGAGGAAGGAAGAAACAGTATGTGGCATGGCTTTGCGGGTTGAGGAGACGAAAGAGTAGGAGACGTAGGAAAGGGACAGAGCCGAGCCCTGGATCTTCACTCCCCAGGCTGCTGGGGAAAGCTTTTTGCTTGCATCTATGTTATCTGCATGCTTGCAAACTTATCCTCACATCCATTAGCAATGGAAGCATTATTTTCAAGGCAAGAAAGCAGGCCTAAAAAGGTGGCAGCTTTGAGGATATTGAGCCCTGTAGCCGAGAACTGATTTAGTGATCTTAAAGCAAACTTGTGGGAATGTGTAATAGCCGTGTTGTTTTCAGTCTAGCTTCTTGTACTGCCAACTGTAGAAAGAACACATGCTCTATAAGCTTCAAGCCCTGTGTGTGTGCCCATGATACAGGTAACTTCTCCCTTTCTTTCTGTCTGTCTGTCTGTCCGTCTCCCTTCCTCCCTCTCTCTCTCTTTCCCCTTAGCCTTCCGCAACCTGGCATCCTCCAGATGATGGGGCTATAACTTCCATCAGCCCCAAACGGTACAGTTTGGGAGGGCTGCTCTTTTCATGAGACTGCTGCAACTCGTCCCAGATCTACAATTCCCAGAGTTCCCTGTGAAGAGGCATTGGTTGTTAAACCACTCTGGGAACAGTATTTCAAGAAAGCGAATAGGGATCTCGTAACAATCCTCAGCACCCTTAACAAACTATAGCTCCCACATTTTTGGGGTTGGGGGGGGGGAGCCATGGCTGTTCAAAGGGCTTTAAATGTGTTGTTTCAACATGGCCTTAGTACTGAAGCCAAAATGTCTGCATTGGTCAAAAGGGCATATATAATCTTAGAAAAGGCCTGGCTGTGGAGGGCTGTAATGAAGAGCACCTACATTATAGGATTTACCTCTACATCCCTGATGGTGGGACTGGGAGGAACTGACTAAAACAACTATTTGGAATCTAAAGGAGGAGTGAAAATGCTGAAAGGTGCTTATTGTTCTGTGTGAACGGACTGCAAGGCAAAGGATAACATTCACTTAGTATGCATAAATGTAAAGTGATGGACCTGTGAGAGAAATGTTCAATTGCTTATCGTTCATTCCAGACTAAACAGTTCAGGAAAAAGATGTGGACATCTTTGTAGACCACTTAATGTACCTCATTACTAGGCTTCAGTCTCAGAAGAAATGAGATATTTGGCCGTCGTGCGAAAAGGCTGGAAACAAATAACACAAGTTAAACATCGCTATGAATCACTTTCTTTGCCCTTCTTTGGTCTCCTCCGGCTGCCTTGACTCCCAACTGCCAAATTGGAGGGTTGTGGGGTTTTTGAAGGCCCAAATAAGTGTGTTGCAAAGAGGCTGACAGGAATGGAATAGCTCACATTAGTGAAGAAGCTAATGTGGGAAGACACTGGCGTTTAACGTGATGGATGACACAGAGAAGGCAGATTGGGAGCGGTTTTGCTAGTGCCTTCTTGATAATGCAAGAACAGAAACACATTCAATGACATTGAAAGTTGGCAGATTATATATATAAAAACCCACCCTGTAAGAAATAGATATTCAGGCAGTGTCGGGTTAGATTACAGAGCTCTTCGCTACGCCCTGCCACTTATGCCAAGGGCTTGGTGATATTTATAAATGCTCCATGGGCATTTTGATCAATACCTGCAACTGTATGCGTCAGGTTTCTAAAGGATGCCTTGTGTCTTAAGTTCCCGCAGATAAAGATGTGAGAACCAGTGTGGCTAAAGTGGAGAGGGGTGGACTTGGGCCTAGCTCAAATCTCTGTCCAGCAGTGAAGCCTCCTGAGGTAAAGCAGGCTGCAAGATGGTGACTAGTCCTATCCTTTCTAGGGTGATTGTGAAGACAGTAGCAAGGGGAAATACATGCTGCAGATGCAAAATATGTCAACAGAAATCAGCCTGACACTTTCAAGGGTTTAAAATTCAAGTTTCATAGAATCATAGAGTTGGAAGAGACCACAAGGGCCATCGAGTCCAAACCCCTGCCAAGCAGGAAACACCATCAGAGCACTCCTGACATATGGTTGTCAAGCCTCTGCTTAAAGACCTCCAAAGAAGGAGACTCCACCACACTCCTTGGCAGCAAATTCCACTGTCGAACAGCTCTTACTGTCAGGAAGTTCTTCCTAATGTTTAGGTGGAATCTTCTTTCTTGTAGTTTGGATCCATTGCTCCGTGTCCGCTTCTCTGGAGCAGCAGAAAACAACCTTTCTCCCTCC
Organism: Podarcis gaigeae; assembly: GCF_964106915.1. Taxonomy (NCBI): domain Eukaryota; kingdom Metazoa; phylum Chordata; class Lepidosauria; order Squamata; family Lacertidae; genus Podarcis; species Podarcis gaigeae. The sequence goes on along the minus strand of NC_139680.1, from coordinate 103,943,959 downwards.
TCTATGTGATATCCTTTTATATATTTGAACGTGGCTATCATATCACCCCTTAACCTCCTCTTCTCCAGGCTAAACATGCCCAGTTTCTTTGGGGCTGATTGCTGATGACTTTGTAAGGGCTATAGAGACGTTGCAACACTGCTGGAATGGGAAACTCGGTGAAAATACAGGCCTGGTTTGGGTGGGTGAGACTTTGAATCTTAAGCAGATTATACAATGGCAGGCAATGAAAGGTTTTATTTCATTCCTGTAAATTAGTCTGGAACCTCTCTCCCCGCCCTGGTATAATTTTTAGTTTTCCCTCCCACAGTTTAATGACTTTAGCTACAGTTGCATGCCCTACAGCTCTGCTTCATTGCTTTCACCGCTATCCGTTCTGTAATTTATTTATTTCTCAAATTTATATCCCACCCTTCCTCCCCAAAGGAGCCCAGGGTGGACAACTACAAGTGATGAAGCATCTTAAAAATGATGCAGAAACTTACCGGAAAAATAATAAATCAAGATACAAACTTTTGATAAAATAATGGAAATAGTTTGTTGACTATTTACAAACAAACTGTAAAGAGATAAGAACATTGGCAGGATTATTGGAATAACCTGCAATTTTTATAAGAGTGTGCATTTATGGTAGATGAATAAGTGATTAAGTTAAGTTAATTTGGAATAAGCAGAAAATAAAATAAAAAATTTAAGGAACCTTAGAAAGAGGGGGAAGGGAGTCAAGTTTCAAAATGTTAAAATGATTGTAAAGTTATTGAAATGTATAAAATTGAAAATGATAAATAAATAAAAATATTTAAAATGATTCCAAATGCAGATGCCGACTGGGAAATAACTTTAAAGACTAGTTAAAGAGGAAGGTCATTGGTATTAGCCAAAAAGGCAACAGAGTTGGCTCTTGCCTAATGTTCATGGGGAGGGAATTTCAAAGGAAAGGTGCCACAACATGATAATGACCTGATTCCCACATCGTTCAGAGTGGTACTCCTGATAAGATGGTGTCTGCAGGAGACCCTCACCTGCAGAGTGTCATGTTGGATTGGGCAAATAAGGGGCGAGACTATCTTTCAGGTATCCTTGTCCCATGTTGTATGAGGTTCTACACACCACAACCAGCACACATTGAGCTTAACCTGGTACCTAATTGGCAGCCAGTGCAATTCTTTCATCCGTGGGGTAACGTGTTGGCGGCATTTCGCCCCACTGAAAACTTTTATTTTATTGCGGATTTTCCTTTTTTTTGAATGTTTTAAATTGCTGTTTTTAACAGGTTTTACCAATAAGTTTGTTTTCTCCCTTTTGTAAGGTACGTATTTCCAGGTGGTGTATATATATTATGAAATAAAAAAATAGATAGATAGATATAGATAAATAGAAACGTAGAATTGTAGAGTTAGAAAGGACCCCAAGAGTCATCTAGTCTAACCCTCTGCAATGCAGGAATTAACTGCGATTAATATGCACTTAGATATATAGATATCTGTGCTTACTTAACAATTCTGTAGATTATAGGAGACCGTGTCTAGGCAGTACATAGTTCAGCTTGCAAGTTGGCCAACTTCTTTGAGGAAGTTGGAACTTCTTAATGTATAACAGCCCTTGTGGCAGGGTTGCCAGTCTGCAATCAGAGCAGTTCCTCTTCTCCCTTTAAATCTGCTGCTAAACTGGGCGACAAAGCCTCTGTGCCTTCTCCCACCCTTTCTTCCCCTCTAGATTCTTCTATACCTGCCTCTTTCCCAACATGCTACATATGGGGAGGTAGTGGGGAAAACACATGAAAGGACCATAGAGGAAAAGGGTAGAACAAGCTTCTGCAGCTGCCTCTTCTCCCAGTTTAGCCCCAGACTTAATTAAAGGGAATCTCTGGGGCGCAACCTGGAACTTTACTTTGTGCACACCTGTGCTCTGCTTGAAGCAGTGCGATCTGGAGCACCTTTTGAGTTTGTGATGTGTATAATTGGTTTTTGGAGCATCTTGCCCCCTCCGCCTACCTCCCCGCAGTGGATTGAACTGGGTGGCCATTTCATTACATTCAGTTCTCGTTTCCGTAATGGCTGGGCTTAATAGCAATTTCCCACTAACTAGAGAAGATGCTCATCTACCATGATAACGTCTTACGGGGAAGGAAATTACCCTGGTAGTTTTTTTGGATGATTCCCCCCCTTCTGCTTCCTAGCTTTCCCCCCTCCTCCTTCATTGCTTGTGTAAATTCTCTGCTGCATTTTTTAATTCGGTTCTATGTTTTATCTTGTGTACATTAATGCTTTTAAGTGCCACCTCCAGGCACATATAACAATGGAAATAAGATTCTCCCCCTCTAATAGCCTGTAAGGAAGAGTGAGAGTGAGAGCCCAATTGGGTTTTAAAGTTTTGTTTGTTGGGTGTGGGAAGCCTAGGAGTGTCCCAGATTTTGTTCAGTGTGTGTCAAGGTCTTTGTTTCCTTCCCTAGGTTGGCTTGAGTTTCGTGATTTTTAAGTTGGTCTCTCGCATTCAGAAGCCTTGACATTTGGCTAGGAGTTTGACGGTTTCCAGTGGAATCTTAAGTACTGTCGGGGCATCTATTGTCCTTTTCTCTGAAAGAAAAGGAGGGTGCCTTTCAGGGAGCCTGTGCAGTGGCTTTGAAGCTGGCACAATCTGTAAGATGCTCTTGTGTTTGGTGGAAAGTGGGGCTGTTTGTTGTGAGTCCCTGCGTTGCCAAGGAAACCGGCTGCTCCACTTTCAACGGACTGGAGGCCCTTCAGGTGGCAGGTAGCTTTTTATTCTTCAGGAGAAGCATTGAGCCGAGAGACAATCAGTTCGCTGGCTCGGTTTGGCAAGGATTAAACCAAAGAAAGAGGAGAAACGTGTGTTGTGGTGGTGGGATTTTTTTAATTTTTAAGTTCCAAACAGTTTCAATGCAAAGTTCCTTTTGTCTGGAAATCTGGTAGAACAGAAGGATCTCAAGAAGCACCAGTGAAGCAGATGGGCAACAGGATTCAGCCTGTTCTCTCTGGTGGCTTCCACATTGGGGGCCTTTAGCACAGCTGAGGCATTGCTTTTCTGCAGCCGGTTTTGAAACCTAATGAAAGCAGTGATTCCACCCGGCACTTAAGATTTTAGCCATCAGCACCTTTGCCACTCATGGCGGGAGTGAGCAACCTTATCAGGGTCCAGGGAACATGGTGGGGGCCCCATACGTCTGGCTGTGGGTGAGGCCGAAGCAAAAAAGGTGTCTCCCCCTTCACCCATCATCTGTTAATTCTTTCTCTCTTCCAATGTTAGATATAAAGGGACCCCTGACCATTAGGTCCAGTTGTGGCTGACTCTGGGGTTGCGGTGCTCATCTTGCTTTACTGGCTGAGGGAGCCGGTGTACAGCTTCCAGGTCATGTGGCCAGCATGACTAAGCCGCTTCTGGCAAACCAGAGCAGCGCACAGAAACGCCGTTTACCTTCCCGCTGGAGCAGTACCTATTTATCTACTTGCACTTTGTGCTTTCGAACTGCTAGGTTGGCAGGAGCAGGGACCGAGCAACGGGAGCTCACCCCGCCACGGGGATTCAAACCACCAACCTTCTGATTGGCAAACCCTAGGCTCTGTGGTTTAACCCACAGCACCACCTGCGTCCCATATATATATGTTAGATATATAACGTGCTAAATCAGAGTTTCCCAATCCTGGGTCTCCAACTGTTGTTGGATTAGAATTCCCTAGCTAGGGACGCAGGTGGCGCTGTGGGTTAAAGCCTCAGTGCCTAGGACTTGCCGATCGAAAGGTCGGCGGTTCGAATCCCTGCGGCGGGGTGCGCTCCCGCTGCTCGGTCCCAGCGCCTGCCAACCTAGCAGTTCGAAAGCACCCCCGGGTGCAAGTAGATAAATAGGGACCGCTTACCAGCGGGAAGGTAAACGGCGTTTCCGTGTGCGGCTCTGGCTCGCCAGAGCAGCGATGTCACGCTGGCCACGTGACCCGGAAGTGTCTCCGGACAGCGCTGGCCCCTGGCCTCTTGAGTGAGATGGGCGCACAACCCCAGAGTCTGTCAAGACTGGCCCGTACGGGCAGGGGTACCTTTACCTTTACCTTTACCACCTGCGTCCCATATATATATGTTAGATATATAACGTGCTAAATCAGAGTTTCCCAATCCTGGGTCTCCAACTGTTGTTGGATTAGAATTCCCTAGCTAGCAGGACCAGTAGTGAGGGATGATGGAAATTGTAGTCCAAAAACAGCTGGAGACCCAAGTTTGGGAAACCCTGTGTTAAATGGCACATTGAACCTAGGCTGCAGTTGCCACAACAAAATGTCTAGCCACTATTTCGTGAGCCAGTGTGGTGTAGTGGTTAAGAGTGGTAGATTCGTAATCTGGTGAACCGGGTTCGCTTCCCCGCTCCTCCATATGCAGCTGCTGGGTGACCTTGGGCTAGTCACACTTCTCTGAGGTCTCCCAGCCCCACTCACCTCACAGAGTGTTTGTTGTGGGGGAGGAAGGGAAAGGAGAATGTTAGCTGCTTTGAGACTCCTTCGGGTAGTGATAAAGCGGGATATCAAATCCAAACTCCTCCTCTTCTTCTATTTCCCCTCCCCCATGGAGAATAATAATGATAATAATAATCATAATAATCATAATCATAATCATAATAATTCACTTCTGTACTGAATTTTAATGAAAAAATCTCAAAGTGGTTTACAACACATTAAAGCAATACAGAATAAAACAAATTCAAGCTTCAGGGGAAATATTTCAGATCCTTCTCTAAGTGACATTTTCCTTTCCCCAGATTTATTTACCTACTTAATTCATAGAGTGGCCCCATAGCAGAAGTACTCTAGGAAGCCAGAGTGGTGTAGTGGTTAGAGTGTCGGACTAGGAGCTGAGAGAGCATGTCTCAAATCTCCACTCAGTCATGATGCTCCCTGGGTGACCTTGAGCCAGTCACAACCTCTTAACCTACCTCACAGAGTCATTGCGGATATTAACTGAGGATAGGGGTGAACTGTGTGCTCCTTGGAGAAAAAAATGGGATATAAATGCAATAAATAAGCTCTTTTGCTTACCTGCTTAAGAAAACAGGAGGGTCCAACCAGATAGAGATGTCAGTCACCAACCTAGCATCCAGAGATCTCCACATGGTTGCAATTGATCCTGCGCCAGTTGCAAAAAGTGCCTTGCGCCTGGCTAATTTCTATCACCGCCCTCTTCCCTCACATAACAATCTGCCCTCTGTCCCATCCAACCAGCCATCTATTCTTTTCCTTTCTTTCATGCTCTCTCTCTGGGCTGTGTTAGTGTGCACCAGAGGAGATCGAGGTCAATGGACTCTGTGCTGTAGACCAGGGGTAGGCAACCTAAGGCCCATGTGCCACAAGCGGCCCACGGGGGTCATTTAACTGGCCCACAAGCCACCCCTGAACCAAGCCGCCCACGCAGTGAGTCCCCACATGCTGCGCTAAACTGGCGTGGCGCGGGGACTCGCTTCCGCCGCACCAGAAATCGCGTCTGTGCAAACGCCGGAAACGCTGGCGCGTGCATTTAGGCGCATGCACGATCCGGCCCACGGAGGGATCTTCTCTGGAGTGAACCGGTCCAGGTGAGATAAACCTTGCCAACCCCTGCTCTAGACCCTTCTATAATATAAGCTCACAAGTTAGTCTCATTCAGCAATGGTCCCTTGCAGTGTTGATTAAATTTCCTCCTTGCCTCTTAAATGCATGTTCATTGTAGCTGGCAAATTAGTGATGAATTGTCTCCTAATTAGTCAAGTTCTGTTCCCTGCAGTGGAATAATGGTTTCATTATTTATTTTTCTTTTATAGCAAAATAGTCCTAAAAGACGGAAAGGGCGGGGGGGGGGGGGAGAGAGAGAGAAATAAAGGAGACCATTAATTAAAGTCTCCCCTTTCCTGTGCCGAACAGCAATTGACTAATTAAAGGGCAATTCCTCACTAATTCCCTGGCTGAGGCTGAACAGGAAGCGATAAAAAGGGCAGAAGCTGCAAGAAAGAAACTTTAATTAAAAACACAGTAGCCCTTAAAATCCCTTATGCCAGGAGCAGGCAGGCTTCAGGCTTGTGGAATCTACTTTTGATTGGAACTCCAAAATCTACCAACCAGAGCTGGGTACAAAAGACATACAGTTAGAACTGGAGGATGTGAGTACCTTCTAAGCCTAAGAATTAGCTTTCAGTAGCAGAACTGAACCAAAGCCATGGCCCTTTCACACAAAAGTCCACTCCTGGTTATCTTTCTTCATTCAACAGCCTGATTTAAGCGCAGAAAGTCATTGTGCTATTGCTACTGTTGGAACAATTTGGAGTCAGAAACTCTTGCCAGTCTTCTGCAAATCAGCCAGCGATCTACCAGGAGACCCCAATCTGCCTTCTGCCTTCATCTGTACTAGTATAGTACATTGCCTGTCCAACACTGGACAAGCTGAGACTTTAACTGTGTTATATTGTAAAAAATAAACGAAATCACAAATCACTTTCTGGGGAATAAAAATATGAAAGGGCGATACAGAGAATGTTGGAACACAACTATTTGTCAGCAAGATGGATTATCCATAAAAAGCGAATGAAGAGGGGGAGTCATTCCAGAGAAGAACTAGCGCGTAAGCAGCCTCTCCTTTCTATGTGTTTTTGTTTTGGACGAAAGCTGAATCTGGTTGTCCTCATAGGCAAGAAAACACCCAATGTGTTTTTGTACCTGGAGATGCAGCTTAATTAAGATGATCTAAAAGCCTTTTGTGATGCTCAAGGAGTTGATTCATGTGTTCAAACATCTGGAGACCAGAGCAACACGGATGCTGAATCATCAATTTTATAGGCCCTTCAGTGTAAGCTGGGAGACAGAGGCAAATTTGGTGCACTTCTTTCTTCCTTGAGCAATATCCATATTAGCAAGTCTGTGTCTCATTCTCTCTCCCACCTCCCAGTCCCCATCTGGACCCACAAATGCACATTTCCTTTCACAGTCTGATCTTGTGATTGTCCAATTGGCTTGGGCATTGTTGAGGTGCTCCCTCCCTATTCAGTAGGCACACCTCTCCCCTGTCCCTCCTACTTTCTCTCTTAAAGGCTGCCAGCCAAGCCTTTAAGCTTTACAGGGCTGAGATGGCTGGTGGCTGGAGAGGAGACAACATGGCAGTTGTACCCCATTGATATCCAAGGAAAGAGGTGCACCTTGGGAGGGGCGTGAGGCTCCCCCAGATGACCCGTTTATTGAATATACATCCCAATTTGCTTGCACAGAGCTTACACAAAGTTTGTCCAATGCCTGTTCTTTAATGACCATTCCCTCTGAGTTGTTTGTGGGGAGGTTGTACACCTTCCTATCAATCGGTTGTTGCCCTGAACTTTTTCATGTGTTTTCCCATTTGTTCTCCTAACTGTAAAAACCTCATTTTTTCAAAAAGTAGATTAGTTGCAACGGAGCGCTTTAATCCACTTTCATTGTGCAAACCTAATGTTCCAGTCTGTGAACAAATCCCTCCTGCAAAAGAGAGACCATCTGTAGGCATCTATAGTGTGTGCATGTGTGTGTGTGAGAGAGATCCGCAAGGTGTCTCTTGCACACCTTCCAACGTCACACAGATGAAAGCAGGGACATAACTTGCTACTCCCCTGTTCCTCCTACAAAGGATCAATGCCCTCATCCAAATTATATTTTGTTGAAGGCTCTGCTCCACTAGCTATATTGACTTAATCTGCAATCGTCTTTTGGGCAAAGAAGAACATAATTGTCCTGCAATATGCTTTCAGCAGCCTGAAATATCCTTCATTAGCAGCAGTGTTTGAAATGGCAGGCTACCTCGTTTATTCTTAACGATTATACTCCACTTTTCAATCAACTGATTCTCAAGGTGATTTACAACAGTTTGTAACAATACAAGAATCAAAACACACACACACACACACACACACACACACACACACACACACCATCCCCCTCACTGATGGATGGGGTCAGGGCATGCTTCCCTTTGGTTCCGTAGTTCTGGGTATTTGGTGGTTGGAGGCAATAGTTCACTCTGGGAAGAAGGGACGGTGGATGGGGCCTGGCTGGTCTTTCTTCTGCCACAGTGCTCTTCCTGCATGGCAGGGAGTGCAGCTTCCAGTGGACCTCGGTCCCCTGACTCTTTAGCAGATGTGCTAGGGACAAAGGTACACCCATGCTCTTCTAGAACAGGGATAGACAACCTGTGAGGCATGACCATTATAAAAATAGATTTTAAAAAATAACCATAAATTAAAACCATTGTATCAAATTGTTGTGGCTATTTTTTCTTCTCCAATAAGCCTAAAGTGGTTGGGACAGCATGATGATGGTGATTTTGTCATTCCTCATAATCTCATACCCCTTGAAACTAGGGATGGGGAACCTTTTGGTCCTCCAATTATTGCTGGACTACAAGTCCCATAATCCTGATCGTTGGCTGAGCTGGCTGAGACTAAAGGGACTTATACTTCGACAACATCTGGAGGGCCAAAGGTTCCCTACTCATGGCCTAAGCAGATATTTTTACAATAATGTGTCAAACGGGGGACAGGGACCTACTGAGATACCTTTAAACACAAAACACAAACTGTTCTGGGCTTAACACTATATCGGCTACCTTAAACTTTCAGTCTCTTTAGAACACCCGAAGCCACGTCCACACATTCTGGTGCTTTTCAATCACCATGAGGAAGACTGACTGCAATAAGAAGATATGGTATTGGCAGTTGGGGGTGTCTTGGCCTCAGCAAAGAGCAGCCTTTCTCTGGAAACACCTGTCTACCTGGTCTGGTCCAGGAGCAGAACTGCTCACAGGTATCCAGGCTGACAGAGCTGCTTCTACCATACATTTATTTTCCCCCCAGACAGCTGACTGTTACCATCACATGTTTGAAATCTATCTAGATCAGCGTTCTGACTATTGCAGAAATACAGAAAAGACAAATACCTGTCAGGATTCCCTACTGAGGAAAGCCCCGTGAAGCTGAACTGTTACTTACCTGTCAGAAGGAATTAACTTTGAACCTTTTGTCAGAGCCTTCCTGTAATTAAAATGCTGGGAACATTTGTGTTGGCTGTCCCCTGCAAGGAAGGGAGTTAAAAGGTCAGCAAATCCCATAGGCTTATATTAAAACAGGTTTCCTCTCACAGTTCACTGCCTGTCTGATGGGGATCAGCTGGTGAAATAGCCTCACCAACCTGTGCACTTTCACTCTCGTCTCATTGATGCCTTGGAATCTGTACCTGCTAAATCCGTTCTCCCGCAGTTTTAACAGCTAGGATTCCCCCAGCCCCCGCCACTGTGAATCAATGCTTCCTATCACAGTAAGGAGCCATTAGCCACCCCTCATTTGGCACCAGGCCCCCCACTAATCCAGTTTTGGATTATGGGGATCTTGTGTTTTCAGGCAGGTAAAGCACATAATCTGGAGTTTCGTGGGTCCTGAAAATACCCAGCAAATCACTTGTGGGAGTTTTCCCCACCTTCTGATCTCAGGTATTTTCTCCAGCACCTGCCTCTGAGTAGCAGCCAGAGTAGCACTGAGTAGCAGCCAGGTAATTTCAGCCTTTGATGAGATAGAATGCTTCCACAAAAGCAGTTTGCTTCCCTGTCCAACAGAACCTTGCACTGTGTTGTGAGTCTGCTCAAAGGGACACCAGAGCATCCACCTTATGAAACTCTTCAGTGCCGATGACCCTGATCTTAAATTTCAGATACTTTGGCCTGCCTGCTTGCCTGGCTGTTTGGGTCTGGGCACTGTAATTTTCCAAAGAAGCCAAGGAGCAGCCTTCTAGCTCTGTAGCTTTTCTGGCATCAAATGCAATTCTAAACAAAGGCTTGCCTCTTTCAGCTTCCTGATGGCATCTCCATTGCTGCATATCACAACCCTTGTTTGTCTGAGATTTGTCCCGGAGATTAGGGCTTTTGGCTTGCTCCATCTCTGTCCTGACTGCCACCTGCTTCCTCAGGGAGTTTCACATTAAGCAGAGCAAGATTTAAACTGCATTGAGTTGATGCACAGAGATGATTGTCCCCAAAGTTTAAAACTGTAGCCACAGTATCAGTGCTAGCCCACCCCACTATGTTAACAATGTTGTGATTTAGTAAGTACAGTGGTAACTCGGGTTACATACGCTTCAGGTTACACACTCCGCTAACCCAGAAATAGTGCTTCAGGTTAAGAACTTTGCTTCAGGATAAGAACAGAAATCAGGTTCCAGCGGCACGATGGCAGCAGCAGGCCCTATTAGCTAAAGTGGTGCTTCAGGTTAAGAACAGTTTCAGGTTAAGAACGGACCTCCGGACCGAATTAAGTACTTAACCCGAGGTACCACTGTAAGCCTGAATAGTTAGGATTGCCTTCTCCTGTCTCCAGCCAAATAAGATGGCTCCTGGCTATGGGTTAGATTGGGTATTTGTGATCAGAGTTGGTAAAGGACTGCTTTTAGCCATCCGTGTCCCTCACAATCTTCTGTTTTTCATTTAAAATTAGGAAATAATTGACAGCTCTCCCGTTTTGCTGTTCTCATGCTGCTTTTCAGATCACTCTAGAGAGTCTTCTTTTCCTACTATTTAACATCTCTTTAAGTGCTAACAATGTGTTCTATGTGCTGTGCATGAAAATTCTGTTTAAGTCTGGATGTGAGATGCTTGTGTGGTCTGTCAAAGCATTCTGATTATACATCCTCTTCATCCCCCGACAACCTTCCCCCAAAGGACGGATAACTCACTCCAGTGCTACCTTGCCACTTGATCCATCCATGCCTCCAGAGTTTTGAAGTATTTCAACTTGGCTGTGTACTGCAACATCACCCTAGACTATTGTAAACACGGACTGCATCATTTAAAATGCCTTTGGGAATGGACTTTGCCCCATTTCCTTTTCAGATATGCATGCCGCATTGGTGCATTTTGCACTCGGCTAAATTAAGTGGTTGCTTGGCGGTCTTGGCTTAAAAATGGGCAAAGCGCCCATTTGAAGGTAACTGGAGACGGCAAACATATTGTCCCAGGTGCCTGGGTGCTGAATTCTGCTCATCGGCAGTTTTGTTGTTAAAAAATTAATCTGCGAAACATAACTAGTTCCAGGCATGTGGGTTTGTGTGGTTTGTGCTCATTGGAGAAGAATCCTGGAGATGCACACAAAGCCAAATGACAAAAAGTCCACAGAGATTCTGACTTCCTAGTAGCAGTGGGCATTTTGGCATGCGAAACCTCTTAAAATGGCATGGGCCCAGACTATCTGATGGTCCACTTCCTTCTGTATGAGCTTTCTCTCTCACTCACTCACTCACGTCTTATCTGAAGGCGTTTTTCAGGGTTCCTCTCCTTGTATTGAAGAAGGTGTAGTTTAAAGTTGGGACCTTCTATGCTGTGGCACCCCTCCTCTAGAATTCCTTTCCTCAAAGAGTTTCCTTGGCGCTTTCATTGTTGGCTTCTAGGCACAAGGTAAACTTTTACACACTGTTGGGAATTTCAAATTCAGTCTCTGCAGAGGACTGAGCAATGGTTCCTGCAAACCCTATTTTGGCATGGATCTTCGTTTGTAGCCCAGCTTGTGCTCAGCTGCGGGGGGGGGGGGGAGAGGAAAGAATCAGAAGCATACGGCCTATTCTTTCCTTTGGGTCACTTGGAATTGGAATGTCAGGTGATTGACAGGTGGGCAGTTCCACCCACATGCAGTGTTAGAAACTGAGATATGAAAGCTAGGAGCTAAATGGTGCCTTAAACCTACCGGTAGGTTATGGGCGCGGCAAAGGAATATCTAGGCACACTTTTTTTATAACACGAATGCAAAGCTGAAAATGAATGAACTGCAGCTAAAATATTATGTCCATTTTTCATATGGTCTAGTCCTTCCCCTGCCCACCCCCCTAATATTCTTAAGAGCATCTCTTCTCCAGTCTTCAGAAAGTAGCTGGAAGTGGAGAAGCAGAAAAATGTCCTCCTTTCCTTCCACTCTGCAGTTTTAATCTGAAATCTTAGGCACAGTACTGTGTACTGAGCCCAAAGCTCAGAAACTGCTTGTGCTAATGAAATTCCCTGTCGCAAAATGCACCTAGAACAATGGGAATTTCAAACACTGCCATGTGTAAAAGTGGCCCACACAGGATGGGTTTGCTCAAAATCCTACCCCTGCTTCAGACGCATGGCTCACCCAATGTATGTTCCGGGAGCAAATAACATCCATTCCACTGTTTAGATACTACAAGGTAAATGCTTCTCTTGCTGGCATGGAGATTAATATTAGTGCTGGTAAAAGCAATTTATAAAGGAGCTCTGCATTGGTTACTAAGCAAGGCTGTCCATTCTCTTTAATGGATACCCCTGAGTTTCAAAGCTATGCAGTGTTGCTTTGCAGCTTGAATAAACAAGGCTTTTAAAGCTGTCCAAATCAAGCCAGACCAGCAATGTGTATGTAGCTTAGAAGCTTTTTCTACTTTACCAGTGTTGCTCTTTTCTTCCCTACTCCCCTCTCTTTCCATAACGAGATGCAAAGAAATCTCTCTTCTGCCGCAATAAAACAACCTTCCATTTAAGCTTGGTGAGCTGGCTTCTCTAAAACCTGATGTTGAGTTGGGTTACGTTTATCAAGTTGGGCAGCACAAATCAGGGGCTGGGATTTGGAGGCCACTGTGACCTCCAAATGCAGTCTGGTGGGATTGTTCAGGTATTTGCATACTCATAATACCCCCTTCTCTCCCCCCAACCCCCATACTCATTTATGCACAAACACACTCCAGGACTTAAGCCCTGCTGCAGTTAAATCAGCACTAGAGAGGGGCCTTAACAATTGCTGGCTGTTTTAATTATACTAATGATGATACGTGATTCACATCTTTACTCTTGTCAGCTCTTAGATCCCCAAAATTAGATAACGGGGAGACAAAGGGGGATAATTTGAAGCAAATAATAAATAAAACAAGTAACAGGTATTTGGTGTCTGACGTGTTTGAACTTCTTGCAGCACAGCCTTGGAAACGATAAACTTGCGCTCATAAACTTCAAATGCAATTCCCGCCTGGTGAGGAAAGTTTCGAATGGAAAGTGGTGTGCTTTTTAATGTATACTTAGTTGAGATCCAGGTTGGTTGAAATCACCGGTTCTACATGGCGGTTGATACCCATCGGAATTGTTTGAATCAATAATGAATCATCTCTTCCACGGCTGTGAGTACCAGAATTGGAGATTTGGTATTCTTGACGCGTACGCCGAGCATCACTTGTAAGGTAGCAGTGTTTTGGAATGGCAACTACACTAGTTGTACCGCTGCCCAACCCAGTCTGACTCGTGTTAAGCTCTTGTTCTCAGGAATATAGAGAAGCTTGTTGGAATTCAGGTGCTATAGCTTCCTCTGGGTAAAGTAGGTCGGGGAAATGCATCTTCCTGTCAGCAAAGCTGGCATGCAGAGGGTGGCGGTGGAGAAAGAGGGGATTTGATGAAGGTTAGGGCACCCCCGGCAAATCCACTGTCCATTTGCTTGTGGAAGTTACAGCTGCTTTGAATGTAAATTCGGCAGCTTGGTGGCAAAGGACTACACATCACCGCACCCTTGCATCTGTCTGGGTTGTGACTCCCTGCTTCTGTTCATAGGGAAACTGTGGTGTGAGCATGCGTATGCTTGCTGCTGCCGCCTCCTCCGCCTCTGAAACTGGGACCCATTTCTTGGTTTGCTGGCAATATGTCTGCAATGCTTTTCAGCCCCCCCAGTGAAAGGAGCTGCAGCCATCCTGAATGGGGTTAGGGCAGCTGAGCAGGGGGAGGGAGATCCTGGCGCAGGCTGCCACCAAACTGTTGAGGACAATAGCGGACGCTGTTTTGAGGCAAGGCAAGAACAAGCCTGTGTGTCTGTTTCTGGCGCTAATTGAATGACTTTTAAGCTCAGAAATTGGGAGAGGAAGGATGGAGGAAGGAATATGCAGGGACATTGTGTTGGAATAGTCTTACCTCAAAATGAATACACAGCTACAAGAGGCAAGAGCACGGAGACATTTCCCTCTGTGAAAAACAGCAGATGCCTGTGGCAGATTTAAAACCAAGGGTGCTTTGTTTTTGCTCCCCATATTAGTGATTCTTAGCCGGTTTTATTCTACAAGTATATACAAGATTCTTTATGCCAGAGCCCATCTGGGTCTGTTGGGTTAGTTCATCTGTAGTTTCCACCTTCCCTTGTTCTCCCCTCTTGATCGTGGATACACATATAAGCATGTGGAGCTGCCTTATGCTTAGACCATTGGCCCATCTAACCCAGTATTGTCAACTCTAACCCGCAGCAGCTCTCTGAGGTCAAATGCAGATGTCTTCCTCAGCTGTGCTCCCTCAAATAATGGAGACGGAACCTGAGGATTCCTGTGTGGAAAACATGCCAGGGCCCTTCCCCAGATATTGTCAAAGAGCAAGTCAGCAGTAAATCACACCGTTTATTAGCAAAAATATGATCTTCGCTTGGCTGTCAGGGCTAATGAGCACAGTAGCTCACTTCTGTTAGGTCTTACCCTTGCATCAGTTGCAGAGACCAAAAGTCCCCGCCTCTCCACAGCCCTCTAAGTCAGGCATAGGCAAACTCGGCCCTCCAGATGTTTTGGGACTACAATTCCCATCATCCCTGACAACTGGTCCTGTTAGCTAGGGATCATGGGAGTTGTAGGCCAAAAACTTCTTGAGGGCCGAATTTGCCTGTGCCTGCTCTAAGTCCTCTCCACTCCAGGGCTTTTTCTGATCCACTGGAGACTATGCCTGAGTGTATCCAACTTCTCCTCTGCCCATTTCACCCATCTTCTGGTTCTGGGACTCGGGGAGAGAGGGGAGCTTGTTTCAACAGGAAGGGGAAGCATCCATGATTCTTCACCAGCCTGACTCATCTCTGCCTCTTGGCCTCCCTCCTCCCACTCTCCTGCTTCAGCTTCTGCCTCTGATTCTGGACTACTCTCTGTCACAGTCTCTCCCAGCTCACTAAGCCCTGTTACCTGTTCAGCTTCTGACCCCTCCTCCTCCCAGTCTTCTCTCTCTTCTCCCTCTGACTACTCATTGCCGTCTCACTACCGCCCCCTGGTAGTGAGCCTTCTTCCCTTCATGGTTCCCCAGCTGGTTCCTCCTGCCACTCTTCTGTGTCCAAACAGTCCATGACAGAGGTAGAAGACGTTTTTCACTGTAATGAATAAATGCGCCCCCTCTTTTGCCAGTCCTTTCACAGTTCGGTACCCTGACTGTAGGAGTGATTGGCTTAATGCTTCCCCGACCTGATGTAGTCCAGCAACAGCTGGAGGGCAACTCCCATAATTCCTGACCATTGGCCATGCTGAATGGGGCTGATGGGAGTTGGTGTCCAAAGCAGCTGGAGGGTATGAGCTTGAAGAAAGCCAGTTGAAGGGGGATTATGGGGTCATTAGCCTGCATTAATAATAAATAATAACAATTTTTTATTTATACCCTGCCCTTCCCGGTTCAAAAACCGGGCTCAGGGCAGCTAACAACAAATTCAAAACACTTTAAAACACTTAATTATAAAAGCAGCATAAAATACAGTATAAAAACACGAATAACAATAAAATTCAAAAATAAATTAGATAATCCCCAGGGCTAGCTGGTTGAATTGGTCCTACTTGGGCCAGCAAGGAGGCCAGGGAAGAATTAGCTGTGGGGTCTCAGAGTGGGTGATCTTCATAAAAGGGGAGGGGGAGGGAAGAGAAGGGAAATAAAAGATCAGGCTGAATTCAAATTAAAGGCCAGGTGGAATAGCTCTGTCTTACAGGCCTGACGGAAGGAGGTTAAATCCTTAAGGGCCCTAGTCTCATGGGATAGAGCATTCCACCAGGTCGGAGCCATCACTGAAAAGGCCCTGGCCCTGGTGGAGGATAGTCTGACTTCCTTAGGGCCCGGGACCTCTAAACTATGCTTATTCATGGACTTTAAGGTCCTCTGTGGGGCTTACCAGGAGAGGCGGTCCCGTAGATTAAGTGATCTTGAAGATGCAGTCATAGTTAGGAAACATATTCCTACCGGTCTGTATGTCCCAGCTTCTGGACCAGGCGTAGGCAACCTAAGGCCCCTGGGCCACAAGCGGCCCACAGGGGTCGTTTAACTGGCCCATGAGCTGCCCCCAAACTGAACTGAACCGCCTGCTTGGTGAGTCCCTGCGCGCTGTGCTAAACTGGCGCGGCACAGGGACCCCCTTCCACGGCGCCAGAAATCGCGTCTGCGCAGATGCAGACGCCGGAAATCACACACACACACACGATCCGGCCCACGGGGGGATCTCCACTGGAGTGAACCGGCCCAGGCAAGGTAAACCTTGCTGACCCCTGTTCTAGGCAGTCCTTGGAGTCCTTTACACCTGTGCTTCCTCCTCTACACCCCTTTCCTTCCGTGTTCAGGAGAGGTAGGCAATCTCCACGCCTCACGGCTCCATTAGTCTTGTTTGAACTCCAGCCAGACTGTTTGTGTTCTAGCACACATCGGATTGATTTCGGAAGCTATTCAAACCCACGGGGCTTTGCTTTTGTGAAATAGCTCCCGCTTTAATTCCGCTACCTGTGCCAGAGCAGGTTTTAACAACTTGCCTCCACGCTGCGCAGAACTGGCCTATAACACCTTTTGTGTTTAAATCAGTTTTACAATTGAGTAAGCAAAAGCACTGAGAGACCACAGTGTTCACATTAAAAGGAAGGGCCATTAATTTTCATTTTCAATTTGGGAGCAAATTGAGTTTGTATAGATGTACGCGTGCACATTCTGGCCAAACTGAATACAAACAAGCCGCCTTGCTGTCTGCAGCTTCAGTTCTTCTAAAGGTTGTAGGCACTTTGAAATGTGAGTTCTGTGTACATACATAGATAGGTACGTCTTTCTCTCTCATGCAGGAAAATGGCATGTTGGATTTAGCTACATCAGACTGCATCTTTCTACTATCGGGTTCTGCTTCTCTAGGTTTTTCAGTGTTTATTTGCCTCTTGCCTTGTTGTATTTTGTTATGTTTATTTGTTTTCATGTTTATTTTTTGGCAAATTGAATTCATACATTGGTTGTGAGCATTTCTAAACTGTGTTGCCATCCGAAACCTAGATCCCAGGAGGTATCGATTGATATTAAAACAATAGGGTTTGTTTAACAATTGGAACTTCATAAAATCTGAGAAATAATAAAAAAAGTATATTTTAAAAGGCAAATAAAAGTGTCTTAAAGTGGCGCCGAGTAGGTTACAGTGCTGTGCGAGTTAGTTTTATTTTTCTGGATTTCTTGTTATGAAGGGCGGTCAAGAAATACTTCAAATAACTAAAACTCCTCCTCTTCGCTGTGCAGGAGGTGGCAAGAGGAAGGGAAGAATGTGTGAGCCTGGGAGGTAAAGCTCGCTCATGTAGCTTTTTAACCATGATTTAGCATTGTGTCCAAATGCCATCATTGTCTCTTTCTCTCTCCCCCTCCCCACTTGCTCATGTACCTTAAACATTTATATGTGGGAGGATGGAGAAATAGACATTTTTAAAAAATCACTATAATATCTCAAGAGAGAGAAAGCTACACTTTAGTGCACAAATTGGTGATGCTAGATTTTGTTGGATGCTTACTGGGAAGAAGTGGGTTGCATCCGGCTAAGCTGAAGGACAGATAGTGAAGCTGAGACTCCAATACTTTGGCCACCTCATGAGAAGAGAAGACTCTCTGGAAAAGACCCTGATGTTGGGAAAGATTGAGGGCACAAGGAGAAGGGGACGACAGAGGATGAGATGGTTGGACAGTGTTCTCAAAGCTACCAGCATGAGTTTGACTAAACTGCGGGAGGCAGTGGAAGACAGGAGTGCCTGGCGTGCTCTGGTCCATGGAGTCACGAAGAGTCGGACACGACTAAACGACTAAACAACAACAACAAGAAGCTGAACTTGAAATAGACCTATTGAAGCAAGTGGACTTAAGTAACTCAAGTCCATTAATTTCAGTAGGTATATTCAGAATATGACCAAGGGATGTGGAATGTTTTGCCCTCCAGAAGAAGAGTCTGCTGGATCAGGCCAGGGGCCCATCTCATCTAGCACCCTGCTCTCACAACCAGATGTCTACTGGAAGCCTGAGAGAAGGACTAGACCACAGTGGTCCTCTCCTGAGAGCACAGTGGTATCCTCCCCAGAGTGCAATGGCACACTCCAAGATGTTTCTGGACAACTCCCATCATCCCTGATCATTGGCTATACAGGCTTGTCGGCATGCAGAGGGTCAAAAGGCCAGCTAGCTAGCCCCAGCTGGGTCATCTCTTTCCAGCCGTCCCGCTGCGAAGACCCATCAGCCTCTGCTCCGATGTAAATCAGCAATCCAGGCTTCAAAGCCAGGACACGCTATATCAGCAGAGCAAACTGCGCACACAGAATAGTCATGAGGCTTGTGGAAGCATACTACAACTGCGAATTTATTCATCATAAATCAGGACAAAGAAACATGTCGTCTCTCTCTTTGTCTTCTCAGAGAGACAGAGAAGCTTGAAAGCTATACACAAACAGAAGTTCCCAGCATACTGTGCTGGAATGTAAACAGACATGTGACATGTAACAATCCCATGTCTGCTTCTTAAGGTGGAACGAAAATTCTCAACACGGCTGGGGCTCCTTAAGGTGGAATGGAAATTCTCAACATGGCTGGGGCTGGTGGGAGCTGGGAGTCCAGCCTCACCTACATAGAAGCCGAATCCTAGGGGCCAAGGGGTCTTCAGCCCCTCTAATAAAATATTTGCAGGGGGCAGTCCCCCCCCATTGATGGACATTGCCATTCAAATGGTGTGCATGCACTGCATCATTTGTAGGGCTGGGTGATACCTGGTTCTCAACATCGTGATATAGGAGTAACTAAATACCATGATGTGCTGATATATCACGATGCCTGGAACTTATCACCCAGCCCTACACAATGAGCGAGCCCCAGTGCCTCTCAACCCTCATTGGGGTTTTGCTGAACCGTTCAGCCTCCCCCTTCCCCAGCTGAGCAAGCCCCAATGTCTCTCAACTGATCTGCCCCCCATATTTTATTCAAATTGGCATCCCTACACACCTGGATGCCAACAACTTCCACGCCCATGCCAGAGGGTGAAGTCTAACTTAGTTATATTTGGAGCAGGCCCATTGGAATAAATGAAAGTGATCAACACTGGATATCACCAATAGTCAGTCTCTCTCTCTCTCTCTCTCTCTCTCTCTGTGTGTGTGTGTGTGTGTGCCCCCAGTCTCTTGTGCCTTGAGGCATTAATCTTCTTTATCGTTCTCTCAAATTCTAATGCAAGCTCTGGCGTGCTATTGGATTAAGTCTGTTTCCCCCTCCTGAAATGTCAGATAAGCTTAAACCATGGTTTTCCTTCAAAGATAAATTTCACTTTAACTATGTGGCAGAAACTCCCAGATCATCGCCTTGTGGCAGGGGGGTGGCGGCTGAGGGTTGGAATTGCAGGCTTTATGAGGTCAGGTAAAGGTTGGTTTTGCCCTGCTAGTGAGACAGGTCCCCGCTGTGGAGAAAGATTGCAGGAGCGGAGATTAAATAGGAAAGGTTTAAAAGTGAATTTCTTTTTTGCGCTATAGCTGAAGTCTATAATGAAACCGTAGCCGAGAGGGTCAGAGTAGGACTGAGAGTGATTTGATGAAAAAGATTATCATTCCTGATGAACAGCTAGCATTGTGCTCACACCCAGAATGCACAGTTGCTTGTAAAGAATTCGTTGTGTAGTATCTAGTGAAGAATGCAGCCTCTGTCTGATATCAGAGTTCTGTTCGGAAATACTGGGACGTGCGGCCTACTGCTTAGAATCATAGAATTGTAGAGCTGGAAGGGACACAGAGTCATCAGGTCCAATCCTTTGCAATGCAAGAATCACAGCTAAAGATGCCCTCACAGATGACCATCCAACCTCTGCTTTAAAACCTCCAATGAAAGGTCCCCCACCTTCCAGGGGACTCTGTTCCACCGTTGAACTGCTCCAACCATCGGAAAGTTCTCCCTAATATTTAGCTGGAATCTTCTTTTTTGTAATTTTACTCCATTGGTTCAGGTCCTACCCTCTGAAGGAGCAGAAAACAAGCTCCATTATCCAAGTGACAGCTCTTTAGAAATTTGTTGATAGCTATCATATCACTTCTCAGTCTTCTCTAAAGGTAAAGGTAAAGGTAAAGGGACCCCTGACCATTAGGACCTGTAGTGGCCAACTCTGGGGTTGGGTGCTCATCTCACTTTACTGGCTGAGGGAGCCGGCATACAGCTTCTGGGTCATGTGGCCAGCATGACTAAGCCACTTCTGGCGAGCCAGAGCAGCACACAGAAACGGCATTTACCTTCCTGCCGGAGCGGTACCTATTTATCTACTTGCACTTTGACGTGCTTTCAAACTGCTAGGTTGGCAGGAGCAGGGACCGAGCAACAGGAGCTCACCCTGGCGTGGGGATTCGAACCGCGACCTTCTGATCGGCAAGTCCTAGGCTCTGTGGTTTAACCCAGTGTTTTTCAACCTTTTTGGGGCAAAGGCACACTTGTTTCATGAAAAAAATCACGAGGCACACCACCATTAGAAAATGTTTAATATTTTTTTCTTTAATGGCAAACAAAAACGTTGCGGACTGTTCTCTGCTCAGCGGGGGTCGATCCGCTGATCCCCGCTGAGCCGGCGGATGACAGCTCCGTCTCTGCACTGTGTGCGGAGAGGGAGATGTCAGAGCCCCGCTGCTCTCTATGGGGAATCGGATGATGTCCGCTCTCATCTGATCCCATCCAATCTGATCCCCACCCAGGACGGATGGAAAATAGGGTGGACACAGTCCGGCGCCCGCCTAGTGGGCGAAAATGTGACATTTTTTTAAAAAAAACTTTCATTTTTTTCCCAATTTTTCCCACGGCACACCAGGCAACATCTTGCGGCACACTATTGTGCCGCGGAACAGTGGTTGAAAAACACTGGTTTGACCCACAGTGCCACCCACGTCCCCAGTCTTCTCTACTTGAGGATAAACATACTCAGCTTCCTCCACCGTTCCTCATAAGGCTTGGTTTCCAGAGCCTTTATCATCTTGGTCTCCCTTCTCTGCGCACGTTCCAGCTTGTCAGTATCCTCCTTAAACTGTGGTGCTCAGAACTGGTTACAGTCCTCCATGTGGCATCTGACCGAGGCAGAATAGAGTGGTGGTACTACTACTTCCCTTGATCTGGGCACCATACTTCTGTTGATGAAGCCTAGATTTGAAAAATAATAACCCAGCCCTTCAGTTTTTCCAAAGTGTGGAAAAAACTTCCTGGGCCTCAGCGTGACCAATGCTCAGAGTTGGTTCAAGTTGTGGTCTAGAACATCTTCCATGTTGAGGAAGACTAGTGTAGTAGATAATACTGGTCCTGTATAAGACAAGTTCCCATGTTCACCATTGTCAGGGATGAGGAATATGCAGCTGCAGAAGTTGCTAGACCACAGTTCCTGACCACTGGTTGGGCTGCCTGAGGTAGATGGGAGTTGTGGTACCCAATTCATCGTTTTGTGTTTTGCTGTGCTCCAGTCCAAAACATCGAGAGGGAAACAGTTTGGGGAAGGCCGGTCTATGCTGACAGGCAAAGGCTCTCCAGGGTTGACGAGGGTTTTAGTCCAGCAACGTGAGAAGGCCACAGCTTCTCAGTCCCTGACTTATGCTGTTCAGTGAGCTTCATGGCTGAGTGAGGATTTTATCCCAAACCCAGCCCAACACCCAAACCTCTACACCACACTGGCTCTCTTTGCTACTTTCTGCTTCTCCAGCTGATTTGGTGACACCCTGATTCCCTAGGTCTAGGTCAGGGGTGCCCAAACTTTTTTCAAAGAGGCCAGATTTGATGAAGTGAACATGCGTGAAGGCCGACCAAAGTTGTTGACCTTTTTTTAGGATTGAAGTTGTTGAGCTTAGGCCCCTGAAGTGAACTTTGGACATGCCTGGTCTGGGTGAATCCTTATGGATGGTGATAAGAATGCTGGCAGGTTACTCTCTTTTGTAGGCACACTTAAGCTCAGAATCATGGGTTCAAGCTACACATTGGGTGAAAGATTCCTGCATTGCAAGGGGTTGCATTAGATGGTCTTCATGGTCCCTTCCAACTCTACATTTCTGTGATTTCCTCCCCACCCTCTCATCTCAACTTCCTTTCCTTCTTTTTTGGCCCTTCCGGACTGATGTGTTCTGCAACATGTTATTAACACAATAGCAGTGTGTCAGGGGTGGATTTAGTCTGCTTTATCAGTTGTTCTGCGATGCTTCCCTTACACTTATCACATTATTGCTGTCCGGAGGGAGTTTAGCGCTACCAAAGTGGGACCAAAATAAACCCTTGAATATTTGAGGCACAAAAAGTTACCGGATTTCAGCAGGAAGTAACAGGATGTGCACTGGTGGGAAATGAAGTAGTATGCCCACTCCAAAACTTTTGCTAGTGCAGAACAGTATCGATCACTGCCCTGATAGCATCATGAGCACAAAGAATCAAGAATGTGCAATGAAAAGGATGACCAGAGCTGACCTTATACTTGTATGACCTTCTACAGTGCTGTCAACATCTCACAGCAACCTTCTCCTAGTAGGGATACTGGCATCTAGAATCAAACATAGACTGCGTGCTTGGCTCTAATACTTGTTTCTAACAGAATTGCAAGCCCTCCAGAGTTGTAAGGAGCTCCCTAAAGATTTCGCCTGTTTGGAATGAGTCTAATTGGGCGACTTTGCTGGTTTTAACTAAAATTGGATTTGCAATTGATTTGAATGCAAGCTCTTCTCCACCAACCCTGTATGTAGTTTGAAAACTAGTTTATATTGATTTGCTTTTAATCTCGCAATTTTTGTGCCACGATACATCTGCCATGAATGGTTTTCTGGAGAATAACCCCATCCTTTCAGAGAGGTGCTTTTTTGAGATTACTTAACTATTTCTACGGTTTCCATATCAGACCTAAAACTGCCCGTGCCCTGCTTACAAATGGGCCTGAGGGAAGAAAGGTCTTCCGCTTTAAGCTCCTACACATTACAAGAAACAGAACCAGTTTCTTGGTTGTGGTAGCTCCCGACAGTCAGAAATTGTGTTTGCGTGAAGAGAGGCTGAATAACGGTGGGTTCCATCGGATTCTCTCTCTTTTTTTTTAACGTATTTTTAATTAAAGATTTCTTGGTTTACAAAAGTATGTGCAATGTCTCTTTTTTCAAGTTACATTTTCTACAGGTCAGTTTCATTTGTTGAGACATTAGTGTTACATTAGGAAGAAAAGGGGGGAAGAGATGGAGGGCGCTATGGTGAGTGGGGTGGCGTCGGGTGGTGATGTTTCTATTTTAATTAATATCTGTGTTTTGTGTCAGCGTCGCTTATGCAGGTTCTCTCTGCTATTCGCTTGTGTTCCTTTGGTGGTGAGAGAGGTTGGGGTTGGCCTAGCGTGTGGTTGTTTGTTTGTGATTGGCTGTGGTGAATTTTCTTTTCATGTGTGAGTGGGATGGGTGGGTGTTCTTGAATCAGGTTGGCCATATTGATTTGTATGCTGCTTGTGGATTCTTGTCGTTGTCTTGTTGGGCTGTGTATGTGATAAAGAGGAGCCATACCAGGGTGAAGGCGTCTTCTTCTATTTGTCCCTGTGTCAGTTTCAGTTTATTGGTCAATTTTTCTAATAAGGCTGTTTCCCATACTATTTGGTACCAGGTCTCTCCAGTGTCTGGTTATGGTGTTTCTGGCTGCTGAAAGTAGGTGGGTTATGAGTTTTTTGTGTTGTGAATGGGCATTATTGCCTTGGAAGATGTTTAGTAGGGCCAGTTCTGGGGTGATTTCTAATACTTGCTTGGTTATGGATTGTGTCTTTTTAAAAATTATTATTATTGACACCATTTAATCCTGGCAAAATTATCTTCCCTGCTGTCAGGAACCTTGCAAAATGTAGCCCTGACTCCTCAGTTTCCCAGAATTTATTCATTGCATTTGCAAACCGATCTTTCAACATAGATTCACAAGGTGGCGTACGTAATGACAACAGCAACGCAAACACCATCGGGTCTAATTAAAAGGATGTCGGCAAGTGCAAAACTAATAAAAACAGCTAAATTAACAGTGAAAGGTCCCTTTCTAAATGTTTGGCAGGAAAAGTGTGTTTTCCAGTTTTCTGAAAGTAGCCGGGAAAGACAAATGAGCTTCTCAAGGGAGAGCATCCCATAGCTAGTACTCCATAAATTACCATGACGAATCTGACTCTTCACTCTAGTAGTATCCATGCATACAGCTTTTGCCTCCCCTCGCCTTAAAGTGAGTGACTTTTATTCATTCATTCATTCCTATGAGGAAGAGCAAAGTGCTGCCCTCAGGAATAAGCTGGCATTGTCCTGGGGCTGCAGAGCTGAATGGGCAGTGCACGGTGGCCTCTCCATAGGCCAGGAGACCAAGGATGATTGATGGTATGTCTCCCTTGCCTCCCAGAAGGAGCATCCCAGGAAGACCAACCTGGCGCCATCCATCAGTTAAAGAAGATGCAGCTGCAAGGAACACACTTTATTCTTCCTCGCAGGGGAGAATGCATGGCTCCAACTGCCATCTGCCTTGGGAAATGAGACTCTGGGCCCCATCCATTGGTCAGAGGAACGAGAACCACCAACTGCTATTGGAACGAAAAGTGCCTGGCCTTGCCTCTTGCTCTGTCTGAGGCAACAGCATCACTGATGGATGAAAAGATGGGGAGTAAGGGAAGAGAAGTTGGGGAAGGTGGCACTGGCATACTCTCAGCCTACCAAAACTTGGCAAGCCTTTAGCTAGTTTTCTGATTACTGGTTTCTTGGCTTTCAGGACCCAAGTAGCAAAAAATAAAATAAAAACAAAAATCTCCCCATCATTGCCAAACCACAGTGGAACGTCCTCCTCTCCTCCCTCTCCTAAATGTGGTTGTGAAACTTGCTGAACGCCGAGGGCCAAATGGGAGTTATATAGTGAGTCTGAAGGCTTCATCTAACCTGCATATTTTAGTCTTTGGTAATTAATGTGCTGATTATCATATACATAGCTAGTGGACATTTTGCACCGCTTCTGGAATTGTTTTGCCATAAACGTGAGATGACTTGGTCCAGCCTCTTCAAGCTTAATATGACTGGAAAAACCACGTGTTGTCTGGAATTGGGAGACTTTAAAAAAATGTCATTTAGCATTTGTCATCTTGTTTTGCAATTTCTCCTCTTCATTCATGGGCTAGACAAACAAGCTGTGGTCCAAAAAGCACACTCGTATTTTGTGTGTGCGTTCGTCTTCCTTCTGATCCAGCTGACGTCCTGCCAGCTCTACATTCTGAGCTTTCCTGAGATTCAGACAGCTTGAGTTTTGAGGACGTGATTTTGCAACCCTTAACTTTGTGCATTTTTATTCTTTTTTCAAAAGAGAGAGAGAGAGAGAGAGAGAGAGAGAGAGAGAGAGACCTTGCAGCATCATTTTGGCTTGTGTGTGTATTTTGGCAATGGGCAGCATAGGCTTCAGAGGGCCAAAATTGTCCACTCTCCTTAGTGACAGGATCTCCTTAATGCAGAGGTTTTCAACCATTTTGAGTCCACGGCTCCCTTGACCAACTCCCGTTCCACCGTTGAGCAGCTCTTACTGTCAGAAGGTTTTTTCGGATGTTTAGTCGGAATCTCCTTTCTTGCAACTTGAAGCCATTGTTTCGAGTCCTACCCTCCAGAGCAGGAGAAAACAAGCATGCTCCCTCCTCCATGTGACAACCCTTAAGATATTTGAAGGTGGCTATCATATCTCCTCACAGTCTCCTCTTTTCCAGGCTAAACCTACCCAGCTCCTTCAACTGTTCCTCATAAGGCTTAGTTTCCAGACCCTTGATAATTTTGGTTGCCCTCCTCTGCACACGTTCCAGCTTGTCAATATCCTTCTTAAATTGTGGTGCCCAGTATTCCAAGTGTGGTCTGACTAAGGCAGAATAGAGTGATAGTATTACTTCCCAGTACTGTTGATGGAACAAGAGAGGAAGAACAAGCCTTTCCATGGGTCCCCAATACTACTACCATGTTACCACGCCATCCCCAAACATTATGACCAATGTCAAAAAGAGGAGGAGGAGGAGGAGAAACCACTCTTGAACTCCCAGGAGTCTGCTATTCTGTGGTTTGGCTTTCCACTGTAACACCATTAGCCAGTAAGTGCAGCAAAAGTGTAAACTAAAATTAATACCATAGCTGTGTGGAAGATAGTATTACTATTCTATTATAATTAGGATTACTATGATTACTATTTATATTATGTTAATTATGTACTGGCTGCATTGCCAAGATGGCTTCCATGTGGTTTGCAAATAAATAAAAACACACATATTTAAAATACACAATAAAACAAATTTCATCAAAAGCATTAAACATCCACAATCAAAAATGTGCAATGCAACAAGCCCATAAAAACAGCATGTCAATTAAAATGCAATTAAGCAGGAAGTCCAAATCAAGAAATCAGGGAAACCAATGTGTTTTTGGATTATTGGATGTGTATCTAGTCCCTGGCAGATGAACATGCTTGGAGGCTGTAACTCATTTGTTTTATGACTGGATTTTGAATACTGTGCAGAAGACTTTCTGGTTTTGTGAAAACAAGAGTGTTGCTCTTAGGAAACACTTCCTCCCTCCCTCCCTCCCTCCCTCCCTCCCCAGCTACCTTGAACCAGATCTGTAGTTACCTGTAGCAAATACCTTTCTCAATGCAGGGGTAATCTGCCTCTTTAAGCTTTGGGAGTTTTGATTGAGTGCCATGGGCACCATCCCTTCTGGTCATTTCTCTCTTCCCCAGATGCCAAATGCCACATCAAGAGACAGAAAGTGTACACCTACAACTTCACCTTTTCCAGGGGATCTGGGTAAAAGTTGGAGCCAGTAGAATTAATCTGAGCCTTGTAAAATACACGGAGCTAAAAGAGGAGGTGGAAAAGAGTGCTGCTCTTCTATTTCCCTTATTCAGCTCACCACTCTCACCACTTCACCACCAAGGGTAGCATGTGTAGACCCCATTGGAGGCTTTGTGAGCACCAGGGGAAGACTTCAAAGGTGCCATTTTGCCAATGGGACCCCTGGAATGGTATGTTTTCAGGGGTCTGTCCTGGGGTAAATATTGGGGCCGAAGAGATTGCCCTTCTAGTGCAGGGGTGTATTGGACTACAGTTCCCATCATTCTTGACCACTGGCCATCATGGAGTGTACTGATGAGATTTGGAGTCTAATGCTACCTGGTGGGTCACAGGTTCTCAAGCAATGCTGTAGCATATGAGAATCTCACACTGACACTGTATTTTTATGGAAGGACTATGTATGCTCTGCTGATTCTACTGCCTTATGTCTCTTCCTCCCACTTAACATCAGTCATTCAGACAAGGAGTTAGCCTGGGCTGAGACCTGGCTCTCCCTGCACATTGAATACCCCCAAATAGCCTATGTAGGTGTGCCATCAGTGCATAGAAGCATAAATGAACAGCTTTGTCTCAATGGGCTGCACTGCCTTGGAAAAAGACCAAGATGAATTCAAATAAGGCACTATAAATAATCCACAATGTCTTTAATTGACCCTCGTTTGATCTTAAGCCAAGCTTTATGGATTTCCCAAGACTGATAATGTCTTCTCTGCCATCAGTGTTTTTCACTTACGAGAGGTCGAACGTGAGATGGAACGATCCCTCTTCAAGCGTTCCTCTGTTTGGTGCTGCTCTGCACAACACTGACTGAGTTGTGCTAGCAGCTAGCGACTGCCTAGTCCACATAACCACCACAAGCCCCTTGCATTGACCCATCTGCATTATGAGGCACTCTCAAGCAATTCGCTACGTTTGTTCCTCTGTAATAGCACTGTGTGCGCTGATGGCATTATTCTGCTCCCTTTCTCCCGATCACTAAGATGGATGTCTGTACAGCCATTTTGGCTATAAAGTACCCACTGAGATTGGACTGAAATGAGAGGGTTTTGCGTAGATCTTTTCCCACTCATTTACTCTAGTAGCTCTTTATGCATCAGTGCAAAGGATGCCAAAAACTCGGCTGCTTACATTTTGTAGAATTTGTAGATGGAGTTCCTCAAGTGCTACTCATCCTTAATAGTAGTAATGTGCTGTGCAAAAATTGGTTGAAATGGGGTTTTGCACAGTAGATCTCAGGGGCAAAGACTCTTTATGCATCTTTATGCTGGTTAAAACCTTTTTGACAGTTTGTTCTTTAGTGAATTGTTGTTCTCACTGGTATACCAGCATAATACACACGCAGGTTCTTTGCACAGCATGTTTCAGCAAAGGGGGCAATGTTAATATAATAAGTTACTATATTTAAGTATCAACATGAGGCCTGCCTTTTCCTTGGTTCATCTGGGTTTTTGGTTCATCTCCACCCCGAACCTTTTCTATTTCCAAGTTCCATCAGTTGCTGGTCAAAGCTAGAGAGACATTGGCATTTGTCTATTTAATGTTAGGTAAAGGTAAAGGGACCCCTGACCATTAGGTCCAGTCATGACCGACTCTGGGGTTGCGGCGCTCATCTCGCTTTATTGGCCGAGGGCGCCGGCGTACAGCTTCCGGGTCATGTGGCCAGCATGACTAAGCCGCTTCTGGCGAACCAGAGCAGTGCACAGAAACGCCGTTTACCTTCCCGCCGGAGCAGGAATTTATCTACTTGCACTTTGACGTGCTTTCGAACTGCTAGGTTGGCAGGAGCAGAGACTGAGCAACGGGAGCTCACCCTGTTGTGGGGATTCAAACCGCCGACCTTCTGATCAGCGAGCCCTAGGCTCTGTGGTTTAACCCACAGCGCCACCCATTTACTGTTACCCTGGTACAAAAATGGGGAACCTGTGGCCTTACATATGTTGTTAGATTCCAATTCCCATCAGCCCTGCTCACCGTAGCCAATGATCAGGGATGATGGGAGTTGTAGTCCAACAGAATCCCAATTCCTAGCAAATTGAGATTCAAGGTGTTTCTTGTACTTACCTGAGAACTGACCTCAAGATTTGCAGAGGATGGGAATGGCTTGTTCTCCTAATTAAATCCGCCCACAGCCACAGTGGCATTTTATTGGCATTTGATGCCTTGGATCTTTCCATGTTTGTGTGCTTGTGCGTTGGGAGATGTTGAGAGAAAGGAAACAATCGCAGGTGACTTTGCTTAGGTGCCTAACAAGATAAGTGCAGAAATAACAATGTTA
Source organism: Podarcis gaigeae (assembly GCF_964106915.1). NCBI lineage: Eukaryota > Metazoa > Chordata > Lepidosauria > Squamata > Lacertidae > Podarcis > Podarcis gaigeae. The sequence goes on along the minus strand of NC_139680.1, from coordinate 103,914,824 downwards.
CGTGTAAAACTTTACCACTGGAAAGGCCTGCCAATGTTATGGGCTTTTGTGCGTTCGTGTTACGCTGACGCTTGATGCGAAATGGTTCCATTATGCCTGATAAAGGCTGAGTCAACTCAATTTGCTCATCAGGCCTAGCCAGGAAGGCTGCTCAGGCAGCGATAATCTGCAGCACTTCACCTGGAAGAAGCTCCCAGCAGGGAGGGTGCCATCTTCAATTTCTGAACGGGCTCTTGCTCTATAGGCCTCTTTCTCTCCCCGGAGAGAGCTGCCTCATCTCGTCTAGGCTGCCAGAGATGCTTCCTGAACGGAAGGGACAGACCTCGGTGACATAAAGCGCTTCTGACAAGTGAAGCTGTAAGACCTCTGCAATAAATAATTCAGCTTCTCCCCGTGGACTCTTTGGCGCGCAGGCTTGAGCAGCAAGCGTGCATTTCTTGCGGTTGCTGCATCTGTACCACCTTTGCAGACTTGCTGGTGCCTCCGCCCCTTGGAGGATTGTGCTTGGAAGCCCACTTTTGAGGCACAACCTGTGGGTTGTCGCAAGGTTGGCCCTATTGATTTTTGCTGCTGCTGTTAATTTGGCAAACAAGGCAACAACCTCTTCTCTTCCGGCTGCAAAGAATTCCAGGTCATCACGGTTTACTGTTGTCAAGTCCGTTGGGTTGCTTCCCCATGTCAGCTTTGTACTTGCGAACTGAAGAAATGGAAGTCAAGTCTATGCCATACGTTTAAAGCACTCTTACACCATTTTAACAGTCATATTCCCCCCGCCAGTGAATCCTGGGAACTGGTTTGTTAGAGGTGTTGATCTACCATAAGTGCAAAATCCAGCACTCTTAACAAACTACAGTCGCTAGGATTCTCCATGAGTCTAAAGTGATCTAAGAGTGATTTTAATGTATGGTGTGGATGTGAATTGGAGATGCAGTATTATAAAAGCTGTATTAACTTTAAAACACACACACACACACACACACACACACACACACACCAAAACTTAAAAAAGGAATGGGCTTATAGGAGGGGCATTGCAGGTGTTGCTTAGATTCCCAGCTCCCATCATCCCCAGCCAATAGCCAATTGTCAGGGATGATGGTAATTGTAGTCCAACACAGCCATCCTGTGCTGGTTTATTAATGTGTGTTGGCATTTCAGCAGTGTTTTGAAATGAAATGGATGTTTTAAATGGCTTTAAAATTCTGTTGGACTGATTTATTTTATGGCGCTGTCTATTTTGTAAACCAGAATTATTTTCTTGAAAAGCAGGGTAAATTTTGTTAAACAAAAATTGGAAAGCCAACACAATAATTGCTGGCATATAATGCAGCGCATTTGTTACTGTTACTGGTTTATTTGTGTACTGTACCACATATTCTACAGATTTATGCTCAAAACGGTCTATAACAGAACAGTCCAAAGACAATAATACAATGCCCATAATCCCATAATTAAAATAATATCATTTACAGCACTACAAATTATCAGTTTAATAATTGCTGTTACTCAATAATTAACCATTTAAAATACATCCAGAAAATTTAATGAACATGAAACACACCTACAGGCCAATTAATATCCCAGAACAGCCATAAAGCTAATGACAGTAATAACTGCAACTAACACATTTCTCTTCAGCAACATAGATTCACCAAAGGGGCACCAAGCACTCCTTTTCCAATTCTAGTAGCATTGCCCTGCAAGACTTCTTAGCTGAAGGATTCCTTGCCTGACAAGGACCTCAAGGCTGCATCCTGGACTAATAATTGCTTCTCTGTCTTGTGGCCAGAATCTGCTTGTGGCAATAAGTATAGACAAATCTCACTGGATAAGACATCTAACATTACAGGGTCTATTTTGACATCGTCTCCATTGAAAGATGCTCATTAAACCACATTAAAGGTGTCAATTGCTACCAGTGTAGTCATCTTACAGTACTGTATTCTGTTCTCTTGGTGGAAACAGACTTCCCTGGGAGTAGTGCTCAGGAAGAATTGGGCTGAATCATGCATTATAATAATAAAAGCAGTAAGGAGTGGGAGGGAGAGTTCAGTTAAAAGTGGAGGGTTTTGCTAAATTCTAGAAACCTCTGTGCAGGGAAAGGAGGGGTGCTCTGCGCTTTTCATTCCCTAGATGCAGGTGAAGAAGAGGTACTATTGTGACGTTGGTGTATGTGGGATGGATGAGATGGTACAATCCTAAATTACTAAGAGAGAACTGTACCATTCGTATTGCCGGTTTGGGTGCCATTTTTGAGTGCTGTCCCACATTAAAAAATAAACAAATTCTGCAATAACAACAACAACAACAACGCATATCAGGAAAAGGGATTCTGACCTAGCTTGATCTCCCCTGTGCTACTTTAATCCACATGTTCCAGGGAGGAGCAAAGTGGGAATGATCATAGAATGGTAGAGTTGGAAGGGGTCTAGGATCGTCTAGTCGAACCCCCTGCAATACAGGAATATGCAGCTGTCCTGTCCTATACGGGAATCAAACCTGGAATTTTGGCAATATTAGTACCGCACTCTAACCAACTGAACTATCCAGGCAGATAGCTGAGAATGATCAAGCAGTGTACACCAGCATGCTGATCATTCACACTAAGCCATGATAAGCTATCAACTGGAAAGACTGGCATATTGTTACATGCAAACTCAGCTAGTTGCAGCACATGATGTTTCCCAACCAGTTTTTTCCTGAGCTAAATTACAAAAAAAGTCCTTCCATCTTTTTTCTCTGCTTCTGGCGTAGGTGTGTGTGTGGACACACACACACACACTGTTCTCTTCTATCTCCTCTGCCCCTTCTCTCTCCCGCCCCCAGATTGCTCTTCTTATAGTAACCCTCTGGCCATAGTCTGCCTAAGTGATTTATATCGCTATGAATCACTGTCAATAATGAAGATTCGTCTCTGGCTCCTTTGCTCAAGCCCGCAGGGCTCAGCAGGTCTTCTACCTGACTAGAGCGGTTTTGAACAGACCTAAAGGCTTGGAATTTAGGTCCTGAAGGATTAGATCGGTGGAAGGAACAAGGCAGTTAAGGCTGGGTTTTCCCTCCCGTGTCTGCAGGCGTGAACCTGTGACAAAACAATGGGTGTCGGGTGATGGATGAGTGTGGAATTGGAACAGCTGCTTAGGATGCTGGCCGGTCTCAGTCATGGCTGGAGAATGTGACAAGCTTTGCCTCTCTAGGGATGCTGGTTGATTAGCAGCCCTTCTAGGAACTTAGAAATCTGCCTTATATTGAGTCAGGCTGCTGTTCCATCTAACTCAGGGTTGCCTCCAGGTTTTCCAGGGGCTCTCCAGGTTTTCCAGCAGAGAGTCTTTCCCAGATGTCCCTGGAGAATCAGGGGATTGAACCAATGACCTTTTCTAGGAAAAGCAGGTGCCATAGTTGGGGTTTTCTGGAATGGGGGTTCCCAGACAGGGATCTGCAGGCCATGAGCTTCAGTCAGTTGGACCATGGTGTAAGAACACTATTTAAAACCATACAGTATGTAGCACAGTGCATTACGATTGCTACCAAAGGCACAAAAAATCGTTAAGTGGTCTGCCAAGACTCTCAGCAATTTTCAAGCTGTCAGTGGAAACAAGGTTTGGGAACCGCTGTTCTAGGAGAGAAGGGGAGAGCTTTCATTCTGCCTTTCTTTTCTCCCCCAAGATCATCAACATTCCAGTTCTTGGTCTATGAAATACAACATAAGGCATGAGCATATAAACAAGCGCTGCTGGACCTGGCTGAGAGTTAATTTGCAGCATTCTACGATGGTCATGGGAAACCCACAAGTTAGACCTGAGTGCAACTATTCTCACTTGGGCAGAAGGTTGATTGTCATCTGCTGGTAGATCTCTGAGTAATTTCAGCAAGGATTCCGACTCCCAATTGCTTAATGATAGAAGCAACAACAAAACCCTACTCCCTATATAAATTGTTCTGCTGAGATGAAGGAATCTTGGGGGGAAGGCGAACAGGGAGTGGATCTTTCCATGGCAGGAGTGTGAACTCAATTCTGGTCCTGAAAAGAAATTTCTGGCCTGAACATGTGCCCTGCAGCAGCCCATTTCTTAACCACCAATTTGTGCCTGGCTCTGGTTGGGTGAATCTTTGGGTTCTCTTAACTTCCTGCACACCATGCATTCAAAGCACATTGCTTCCTCCAAATAATCCTGGGAATTGTAGTTCCCACACAGAGAGCTGCAGTTCTGAGCACTCTTAAAATAAAAGGTAAAGGGAGCCCTGAGACCATTAGGTCCAGTCGTGACCGACTCTGGGGTTGCAGCGCTCATCTCACTTTATTGGCCAAGGGAGCCGACGTTTGTCCGCAGACAGCTTCCTGGTCATGTGGCCAGCATGACTAAGCTGCTTCTGGTGAACCAGAGCAGCACACGGAAACACTGTTTACCTTCCCGCTGGAGCGGTACCTATTTATCTACTTGTACTTTGACTTACAAGAAAGAAGATTCCACCTAAACATTAGGAAGAACTTCCTGACAGTAAAAGCTGTTCAACAGTGGAATTTGCTGCCAAGGAGTGTGGTGGAGTCTCCTTTTTTGGAGGTCTTTAAGCAGAGGCTTGACAACCATATGTCAGGAGTGCTCTGATGGTGTTTCCTGCTTGGCAGGGGGTTGGACTCGATGGCCCTTGTGGTCTCTTCCAACTCTATGATTCTATGACGTGTTTTCGAACTGCTAGGTTGGCAGGAGCAGGGACCGAGCAATGGGAGCTCACTCCGTCACGGGGATTTGAACCGCCGACCTTCTGATCGGCAAGTGCTAGGCTCTGTGGTTTAACCCACATCGCCACTCACGTCTGAGCACCCTTAGCAAACTGTAGTTCCCAGGTTTCTTTGGGGGAAGTCCTGTGCATTAAATGTATGTACACAGCCAAAGCAGATTTCACAAGCCTGAAGTTCATCTGCCCCTGCAGTAAAGGAAGCAAATCTCTTCCCAGGTGTATGCTTTGCTGACAGTAAAGAGAAGGCCATGGAGCCTCACTAAACGCAGGACAGAATTAACTCTGGGCTTCTGACTCCAGGACTTAACTGCAGATAAAAATAAGTATTCAGGGAAAACTAGAATGAAAGAGGAAATGCATAGATTATCAAACTGAGAAGCAAAAACAGTGCTCCTGGATTTTAAGAGACACTCAAGGGAGGCCTTGTGAATGAAGACGACAATTGAGGCTGTCAGTTTTTATTCCAGCAACTTATAAAGGGGCTTTATAGTTTTAAATTGGGAATATGATGCAATCGATGGGCCAAATGCAATCTTACAGGAATGACGGGATGAGGGTGGGACCTATTTCAGTAAGCTGCGTGGGATTGTTTGCAGGGCTGTTTCCCCTGCTCTTAAAATTTAAAGCCTCTCCTCCAAGGGAACGCAGAGAGGCTGAGTTATACGGCATGTATAAAGTATACATCTTCCTGCACTTAGGCTTACAAGCTTGAGAGACTGGATTTGCTAAGGTTTTAACTCACGTGCCACTTTCATTGCCTATCTGTTGCTTCAGAAAATTACCTGTCTCCTCCATCTCCCCATCAGGGGCAGAGTTTGGGGAAATGATGCCCTGAGCTAGGACAAAACCCCCTTCCCCATTTCCTTTTTTCACAACAATTCCATTTGGAAATGCTTTTTTATGGTTCTTCTCAGTAGGTACCCATAGGTTTTATTTATTTATTTATCCATCCCAGAAGCAGGGGAGGAGCCAAGTAGCCATGATTTTAGCCCCCATGCACCAGCAAGTGATACATTCTCCTTTAAACCATAGTTAAGCTTAACTGTGGTTCAAAGTGAATGTGACCAGGCTCTTGTTTGTTACTCTAATGGAGACGTAGGCAACCTGGAGCCCATTTGATGTTACGGACTACAACCCCCACTAGCCCAAGCCATCATGGCACATAGTAAAGGATGATGGGAAATGTAGTCTGTAACAGCTGGAGGCAACCACATTGCCTCCACATTATACTAGTGCAATATAATGTTCTAGCTAGCTCATGGGTAGGCATACTAAGGCCCGGGGGCTGGATCCGGCCCAATCGCTTTTTAAATCCGGCTCGCGGACAGTTCGGGAATCAGCATGTTTTTACATGAGTAGAATGTATCCTTTTATTTCAAATGCATCTCTGGGTTATTTGTGGGGCATAGGAATTGGTTAATTTTTTTCTTCAAAATATAGTCCGGCCCCCCACAAGGTCTGAGGGACAGTGGACCGGCCCCCTGCTGAAAAAAAAATTGCTGATCCCTGCCATTCCACTGCACTAATATACCTTTCCTCAATGATATACCTTTCCTCAATGATAAAAGTTCTGCTATTTTTATACAGATTGCTGTTCCTTCCCTGTAAAGAGAGGATGCAGTTATTTTTTGTCCCTATTATTTGCCAGCATCAATTTGATGTGCGGTTCTAGCTACTAAGCCTAGTGAAGATGCAGAGTCTTACCACCCTGATTTTTGAACCATGGCTAGGAAAGGTTGGGCAGTGCCATCTCTCCACCGGGCACCAGAAATAAATGTTACGTTTAGCTTATAATACAGCAAGCTAAAATGCAATGCTTGAACAGACTTGGGAGTTTATACAGTTTGTAAACTTTCCTTTAGAAGGGGTGGCAGAGCTATCTGCTTTAGTCAAAACAAAAAAAATTCCTTCCAGTAGCACCTTAAAGACCAACTAAGTTAGTTCTTGGTATGAGCTTTCGTGTGCATGCAGAAGTGTATCTGAAGAAGTGTGCATGCACACGAAAGCTCATACCAAGAACTAACTTAGTTGGTCTTTAAGGTGCTACTGGAAGGAATTTTTTTTGTTTTGACTATGGCAGACCAACACGGCTACCTATCTCTATCTGCTTTAGTAAGACTTACACACCATTTCCCACAATTAAGATTATATCTAGGATTCTTTTCTTAAAAGATATAAAGCCTAGAAGCATTATGCTATCGAGTATGGATTTGTAATAGTAAAATAACAATGAAGAGAGAGAATGAAGGCAGCAAATAGTAGCTGTAGTGTCAATCCAGATAAGATGAAGTCAGCTCTGTGCAGCTAATAGAACTACGTTTCTCCATTTGCTTTGATTGGTCCAGACAACATAATTGTGTTGGGTGCCCATGTGAAAACAGAAAAACAGCCACACACATAGTGGCAGGTTTTATGGGAATTGCACAGCATTCCCTGGATATTTGAAATGAGAAGAAATGCTACTTAACAAGAGAAGATGAAGAATAAAACAAGATTTGCAGAGTTGATGGAGCATAGAGGTTTTGAGGATGAGGTATATGCCTGAATGTTCCTGATTCAAATGGCACATCAGTCATAAATGCTCTGGCTGCTCAGAGGCAAAACCATCACAGCTCTCCTCTCAGCCTTGGTCCCCTCCCACAATCAGTAATTCATGCACAAGCTTGTAATCCTGACTTTCAAAACCCTTCATGGCTTTGCCCTCTGTATCTCTCCACTTTTAACACATCATTTCTTGTGATCTTGGCTCATCCCTTAGCTATCCAAATAACTGTCTCCTTGAAATTACTTTGTTTCCTGTCCCATATTCCCAAAACGCCTCTTTGTGACAACCTCTCTTCCTTCCTTCAAATACTTCCTCAAAACTTGTGTTTTCCAGGAAGTATTTGGAACAGTCCTATAGTCCAGGCTTCCCCAGAATGGTACCCTCTAGATCAGGGTTTCCCAAACTTGGGTTTCCAACTGTTTTGGACTACAATTCTCATCATCCCTGACCACTGGTCCTGCTAACTAGGGATGATGGGAGTTGTAGTCCCAAAACATCTGGAAACCCTGCTCTAGGTGTTTTGGACTACAACTCCCTTTATTCCTGACCGTTGGCCTGGCCTGATGGGTGTTGTAGTCCAACAACTTCTAGAGGGCACCAGTCTGTAGAAGGCTGCTCCAGTGGCAATAACTTGTGACTAACATAATTTCATATTGCTTTCCTGTTTGTTCCTGCCTCTGTGTTACCTCCCCTTCCTGTTTCCCTTGTGTATATCTTTGTAGATTGTAAACCCCTTGAGATAGGAATCTGTCAGACTCGTTCCTTGAAAGCGATGTCTCACAGACATGGCACTATATAAACAACACCACTGCTTATTAGTGTTTGTGCAATGATTTTCCTAAACATTGGTAAGTCAAGGCAGCTATTCTGTACACACCTGCCTGCAAGTTACCGTATTTTTCACTCTATAAGATGCAGAAGACCACAAGACGCACCTAGTTTTTGGAGGAGGAAAACAAGAAAAAAAATATTATGAATCTCAGAAGCCAAAACAGCAAGAGGGATCGCAGAGCAGTGAAAGCCAGTGTTTTGGCTTCTGGGATAGCTGCGTAGCCTGCATTCGCGCCATAAGACGCACACACATTTCCCCTTACTTTTTAGGAGGGAAAGAATGAATCTTATAGAGCGAAAAATATGGTACTTTCCACTGACTTCATTTAGACTGACCTCTGAGTACACATGCATAGGAATATGCCATATACAGTGGTTGTTGTTGTTGTTGTTGTTTAGTCGTTTAGTCGTGTCCGACTCTTCGTGACCCCATGGACCAGAGAACGCCAGGCACCTCTGTCCTCCACTGCCTCCCGCAGTGGTACCTTGGGTTAAGTAGTTAATTCGTTCCGGAGGTCTGTTCTTAACCTGAAACGGTTCTTAAAGCACCACTTTAGCTAATGGGGCCTCCCACTGCCGCCACGCTGCCGGAGCACGATTTCTGTTCTCATCCTGAAGCAAAGTTCTTAACCCGAGGTCATATTTCTGGGTTAGCGGAGTCTGTAACCTGAAGTGTATGTAACCTGAAGTGTATGTAACCCGAGGTACCACTGTATTGGATAAGACCATTAGTGCATTTGGCTCAGTACTGTCTGCACTGACCGGCAGAGGCTCCCCAAGATTTCTGGCAGTGGTTTCCCTCTACCATCTCTGTAACAACAGCACAATTGGCTACCTGTCTGTTTCTGGACACAATTCAAAGTGCTGGTTATGACCTAGCTGTACACTGCTTAGGTCCAAGCTGTCTGAAAGACTGTCTTTCCTCATATGAAGCTGCCTGGGTCTTGAGATCTTCAGGAAAGGCCTTCTTCTCGGTCCCACCATCCTCACAGGCATGCTTGGTAGGGAAGTGGGAGAGAGCCTTCTTGGTGGTAGCTCCCAGACTTTAGAACTTTCCTTTCCAAAGAAGCTAGATCGGCTCCCCTCTTGCTGTCCTTCCACCAGCAGATGAAGATTTTCTTGTTTCAACAGGTTTTGGGAAACTGCTTTAAATGAGGGGGCTGGTGTCATGCTATTTTTAGTGTTATGATTTGTATGGTTTTAATAGATGTTATAAATGTATATAGTTTTAATTCTGTCAATGTTCAATTGTTTTTTAATGATGCTTTCCCCCCTACTTTTAGTGGGTCTTGTTTTTAATCTGTAAGCAGCCTTGAGTCCTGTTAGGGAAAAAGGCGGGGTATTAAAAAAAATGATAATGATAATAATATTAATAATATCTGGACTTGCTAGGGATTGAAGCTGGGATCTTATGCATACAAAGCATATATTCTGTCACTGAGCTATGGATCTTATTTATTTATTATTAAATTTATATACTTTCCTTCATCAAAGGATCTCAGGGCAGTTCGCGGAATAAAATACAAGACAAAACGCAAGATTTATCCTAAGGAAGCATAGGATGGTACTGTGGCAATATGTATGGAATAATTTTCTTGGGTACGAAGCATACTTTTTAAATTCCTTGTGAAAGCGAGGTCTTTAAGTTCCCCCAGTGTGCGAGAGAGTTGCGACCACATTTGACCAGTTTGGAGACTTCATTTAAAATTCATCAGCAGAAAAACCAGCAAACGCGTTTCAATTTACGAAAGGTATAAACATAATCTTCAGATAATATAAAAGGAAAATCAAATTGTTTTATACTTTATTTTCCCCTATAATCATTGCATCTTTTTTTCCTCTTCCCCTCTGCACGTGCTGCTTCTTAGATTTCTTTCCTTCTCCAAGATTCATTTAAGTATAATGTGCTTTTGATTTTCCTTTGACATAATCTGTGGATTATGCTTGCATCTATCATGAACAGAAATGCAGTCACTGATCCTTCTGCTGGTGTATTTAAACAACAGTGGTACCTCGGGTTAAGTGCTTAATTCGTTCCGGAGGTCCGTTCTTAACCTGAAACTATTCTTAACCTGAAGCACCACTTTAGCTAATGGGGCTTCCCGCTGCTGCCGCGCCGCCGGAGCACAATTTCTGTTCTCATCCTGAAGCAGAGTTCTTAACCTGAAGCACTAGTTCTGGGTTAGCGGAGTCTGTAACCTGAAGCGTATGTAACCTGAAGCATATGTAACCCAAAGTATCACTGTAAATCTCCCAAGCTGGTCATATCTGGTCAACAAACCTTTCACCCACTTGTGGGGGTGGGATGGGCAGGTGGGGGAATTAAAGACCTCGCTTCCACTTTGGGCTTTTTTGACCTTAGCACCCACCACCCATTTTTATCTGGCTATGTTTGACACTTCGACACCTCTGCTGAGCAAATGCAGTGCTAACCCCCGAGTCACTATTTTGGTCCTTGGTGAAACAGAGACTTGAACTGAAGATGCTATCTGTTTCACTGCATTGAGCGCTTTTAGAAACATGGCCAAACTGTTTCTGAGAACGAGTGTCAATCTTTCTAGACTCTGGTGCTTCCAGAGCTCTCTTTGGGGAGCAAGTTAGCTTAAGGGGCATCTGAATGCCAGGATTCCATTCTTACTCATGTATTTCTCCAAGATCACCATCTGGCATTATTTTTAAGAGCCATATGTGTGCAGGGATTTTTTGGCTCGGATGCGAATGAAGTCCAATATGAGTTGCGGGTGGTGGTGGGGGATATGACTTAGCTGCTCCAGGAAAAGGAAAACATGATCTCAGGCTGAAATCCTTAAATATCTCACTGGGAGACTTTGCTTGACTTCAAATACTATGGCGGAAGTCTTGCTTCCGAGTAGGCATGGTTAGGATTGCCCTGGAATTTTTCCCTTTCCGTACTAGCAAACTGGTAACGTGGCACACATGTCAGTAGCAGAGGGTTTTTGTTATAACCTTTCCTTGTGCAAGAGGAACTAACGAGGCGAAAATATAAAGCTGTATTAATGGTGTTTTAAAGAACTTTATTAGTCACCCTCTTCATTGTTTATTCCACAGCTTTTAATCTTTCTATTTAAATACCAAGCGCTCTTATTAACTTGGAGCTGACCAAGTATTGGATTTATTTTCAAGGTGGCTACATCTCATTTCTTCCCTCAGCTCTCCAGTAATTAGAGGTGTATGAATGTATCGTATTTATTAAACATTACAAATGATACTGTACAGGCGGCACAAACAGTACAATTATTATTTGATTGCACGAAAACCGAGAAAGGCCAGTCATGCGATTTAGTATATACTAATTTCCAAAGCTTGTCAGGCAGCCCACCAGATGAACCCGCTAGGGATTCTGCTCACTTTTTAAAATTGCTCTCCATAAAACACTTCTGTGGTAGGAATTAACAGGCAACCTCCCCTTTGACCCTCACGTGATGCAAATCGTGCAGATAGTTTTACAATGTGTGCGCTCAGTTGGGGTGGTTGGGGGATGTTTTGAAAATGTGCGTCGACTGACCCTGTTGAGCAGCATGTCAAGTCCTATACAGAACCGTTTTCCATATTTGAATTTCACAGCGTGCAAATTTGACCTTCACTCTCAAGTGCATAAGAATGAAACTTCCTAACTTCTGGAAAATCACAGCTGAAAGAAGGCATAGAAGCCACCTTGGTCTGCTATAGCTGGTTTGGTAATGGGTGACCTTAGTTGATCTACTTTTGAAACCAGTGTCCTTCAGACTTCATCAAAGGAAGCTTTTCCCACAATCAGGTTGAGAAGCAAATGAGAGCATCCTTTTCAAAGTGTAGTTGACCAAACAAGGAGGATCTCAAGTCTGTTCCATTCCTTAAGGTTACACAGATCATAAAATACAGTGGTGCCTCGCAAGACGAAAATAATTCGTTCCGCGAGTCTCTTCGTCTAGCGGTATTTTCGTCTTGCGAAGCACGGCCATTAGCGGATTAGCGCTATTAGCGGCTTAGTGGCTTAGAAAAAGGGGGGGGAGGAAAAAAACTCGCAAGAACTCGCAAGACATTTTCGTCTTGCGAAGCAAGCCCATAGGAAATTCGTTTTGCGAAGCACCTCAAAAACAGAAAACTCTTTCGTCTAGCAAGTTTTTCGTCTTGTGAGGCATTTGTCTTGCGGGGCACCACTGTATTTGGCTTTCCTCCACCAGCTCCCAGAAAGAAAGAAAGAAAGAAAGAAAGAAAGAAAGAAAGAAAGGAGGATAAGGTTGACAATAGCTACTAGTCATGATGGTTATGTTCTGCCTCCACAGTTGCGTGGCGAGTCCCCCCTCCCCAGTGGAAATAAAGACACATGACACAATTATTAAGGTTAATGGGCTAAATAAGGCCACAACTTTATTGGTTACAGGTGATGAGTGGTATTGGCTTAGGCATTGGTCCTAACCGACTATATCTGGCTTCAGCCCGTCCGCTTGAGGTCCGAAAAGGGTTAAGAACCAGTAGGGGGAGTCCTGCTGATGCACATCAACTAGGAACTCCCCTGGGGTCACTGCTCGGGGGCGTGCCTTAGGCCCTCACCTCCATAGGCTTCGGACAGGGCCACCCCCCACCCCCCAGAATCCTTTATCGGACTACCCTACAATATGCAGGGCAGGTGATGGCGCTTCCTCCCCTCTTCCAACTACAAAACAATACCAGTGCCTAATCGCCAATACCAAGAAAGTTGTGACGCTTTGCTACGAGGTAGGCAAAAACCAAGTGGCTGGTGCCATATTGCCAAGTGGAAAAATTCCTACCAGGCCCCTCAACAGCGACCAACCAAGGTCCATAGCAAGGTCAAGGAATGAAAACCCTTATAGGGTGGGAGGGTGGGAAACAGGAACGACTGGTAAGCGGCAAAAGAGGGAGATCCCCGGCTGCGCCTGCCTTAAATAGGGCAGGCCACGCCCCAGAGCCAGCCGATTGGCTGGCCAGGGGGTGATGTGGCCGGGAATTCCCCCAATCGCGCAGAGGCTGGGCTCGTGAAGTCCACAACCCCACCCACCTCCTCTGCAGGGCAGAAGTGGCTTTGGAGGCAGCAGTACTTCTGAATGCCAGTTGCTGGATACCGCGGGATGGGAGAGTGTTCCTGTGCTTGAGTCCTGCTTGCTGGTTTCTCCCAGGCTCCTGGGATAACTCTCTGGATAGCTCAGTGGCTTAGAGCGTGGTGTTAATAATGCCAAGGTTGCAGGTTCGATCCTCGTTTGGGACAGCTGCATATTCCTGCATTGCAGGGGGTCGGACTAGATGATCCTCAGTGTCCCTTCCAACTTCTGTGATTCTATGATCTGGTTGGCTACTATGGTAGGAAGATGCTGGACTAGATGGGCCATTGGCCTGATCCAGAGGAGCTCCTTTGTTCCAAAAATGTCCCAGGAAATGCTGGGACTACCTGGTACAGCCTACCTGAGTGTTTTTATTAATGTTTAATTGAATTGCATCACTAATATGTTTGCTGTCCCCTGAGCTTGTTTGGCAGGAAGGGTGGGATATAAATTCTTTTTTTAAAAAAAATGACTCTGATTAGGATCCTCCACTACTAGGCTTTGCTACAAAAGTCAGTCTCCCATCAAATAGCTACTTTATGCTCATAGTCTTCCCTCCAACATATGGATAGCTGTCGTAAAAGATTTTTGTGTGTCTTTCGCAAGCTGTTTTACTTAAAACAGCAGGATGCATCATTTACTTACTCCCCCCAAAAAGATTAAGTAGGGCGCATGGAAGACATTTATAGCATTATGCACTGTGTCGTGTTAGTTGATAGAGAGAGGTGTTTTGTCCTTTCTCTCTCTCTCCCTCCCCCCCCCCCGTTTTTCTTTCTTGTAACTCTGGAACTGGAGGAGGTCTCCCCGTAAAATTGATTGACACTAAGTTTGTGGCAGACAAAAGAATTCTTCACAAAACATGTAATTATGGAATTCGACGCCACATGATGTGGTGATAGCCAGTAGCCTAGTTAGTTTTAATAAGCATTAAACGAAACTCATGGAGGGTGCCTGTTGTGGGGGGCGGGAAGGAAGGTTAATTCATCCAGACTAGGGGTGTAGAGAGCTGCCTTCTCTTAGGTGTGGGATGTAATCTGCTCAGTTCCAGAGCCAAAGATGGTGGTCACCCACTTTTCTCTCTTGATTCTGTTTCTTCTTTCTCTCTGTGTGTTGTTAGACTACAACTCCCATCATCCCTGACCATTGGCCATGCTGGCTTGGGCTGATGGGACTTGGAGCCCAAGAGCACCTGGAGGGCCACAGATTGCTCATCCTTGTCTTGCAGTGTAAGTCAGGGTCTGCTCCTGCTACTCAAACATTCCCTTTCATTTCATTGGAGAAGAATTGCTGGATCCCAGGTTCAGTTACCACCCAGGGCTAGGAGAGACCCTATTTGAAATCCTGGAGACATGCTGACATGTTGACCACATCGTGGGCCAGTGGTCTGGCTTATGAGATGTCTTCTTATGCTCTTCTGATGCCGCCATGCTTCTTTTTCACTGAAGGAGTCCGAAGTGTCTGGGCAAGGACCTGCGCCTTTTATTGTCCAACTCCTAAGCTTCTATCACTTAAAATTTTCCATGGTACCCTAACTGGCATCTGAAGTTCTTTGAATGCTGGTTTCATTTTGCCCAGCTTAGTCCTGAGCATTACACTTAAGACGCTTAATGCGTCAATTCTCTTCTTACCAAAACTTTATTTTTTTTTTATAATGTTTTTTATTAGTTTTATGAAATACAGAAAAAAGAATAAAGAGCATATTATAAAAGTAGAAAAAGAAAGTTACAAATTTTTCTTACTCTTTTTTCCAAATCTATTGGACTTCCCAACGTCCTCCCAACCCTGCATTCTCTGTGATGCATAACGTCTGCAATTTGTTAACTTGTTTCAATACTTATTGTATCTTCCTTTTTATCATGTTACCCAATTTCAAATATATTATGGCCCAAATCATGTACGTTTTCATTTTAACACAATAAAGTTGTTTCATTATTCTATCTCTAACTCCTTGTACCTTAATTTCCATTTCTTTAATTTAACATTACTGAAGCTAGGATTTCCTAAAAGGTGCGTTTTTTAACATTCATACAACTTATAATGTTTTTCCAAATAGTCTTTAAATTTTCTCCAATCCTCCTCAAATGTTTCTTCTCCCAAGTCTCGGATTCTGCCAGTCATTTCGGCCAGTTCCATGTAGTCCATCAACTGCGTGTGCCATTCCTCCAGTGTGGGTAAATCTTGTGTCTTCCAATGTTTTGCAATCAGGATCCTTGCTGCTGTAGTAGCATACATAAAAAAGGTTCTGTCCTTCTTAAGCACTCTCTGGTCCACCATGCCCAGGAGGAAGGCCTCTGGTTTCTTAGGTAAGGTAAATCTAAGTACCTTTTTTAGTTCATTATGAATCATTTCCCAAAAGGCCTTCACTTTCGGGCAGGTCCACCAGAGGTGAAAAAATGTCCCTTCCGCCTCTTTACATTTCCAGCATTTATTATCAGACAGGTGATATATCTTAGCAAGCTTGACTGGGGTCATGTACCACCGGTATATCATTTTCATAATGTTTTCCTTCAAGGCACTACATGCCGTAAATTTCATTCCGGTGTTCCATAACCTTTCCCAGTCTTCAAACATAATGTTATGCCCCAAATCCTGCGCCCACTTTATCATGGCGGATTTGACTGTCTCATCCTGAGTATTCCATTTAAGCAGCAGGTTATACATTCTCGAAAGTAGTTTACTTTTTGGTTCTAACAATTCTGTCTCTAGTTTCGATTTTTCCACCTGGAATCCAACCTTCTTGTCTACTTTAAAGACCTCTTGAATTTGTGCATAATGCAACCAATCTCGCACCTTGTTTTTTAGTTTTTCCAAGCTCTGCAACCTCCAATTGTCTCCAATCTTTTCAATAATTTCCTCATATTTAGGCCAATTGGCTTCCATATTAGGTCTCTTACGTGCCTTGGCCTCCACCGGTGAGAGCCACCTCGGAGTCTTACTCTCCAATAAGTCTTTATATTTTGTCCAGACCATTAAAATTGCTCTCCTGACAATGTGGTTTTTAAACAGTTTGTGCGCTTTGACCTTGTCATACCACAAATATGCATGCCACCCAAAGGCGTTGTCAAACCCTTCCAGATCTAGGACATCAGTGTTTTCCAGTAAGATCCAATCTTTCAACCAGCAGAAGGCTGCGGATTCGTAATATAACCTCAAGTCTGGCAGGGCAAATCCCCCTCTTTCTTTCGCATCAGTTAATATCTTAAATTTTATTCGGGGCTTTTTGCCCTGCCAAACTCTTCTTACCAAAACTTTAGAGGCATAGTTGGCAACTAAGTACAGTGGTACCTCGGGTTAAGTACTTAATTCATTCTGGAGGTCCGTACTTAACCTGAAACTGTTCTTAACCTGAAGCACCACTTTAGCTAATGGGGCCTCCTGCTGCTACTGCGCTGCCGAAGCACGATTTCTGTTCTCATCCTGAAGCAAAGTTCTTAACCTAAACTATTTCTGGGTTAGCGGAGTCTGTAACCTGAAGCGTATGTAACCTGAAGCATATGTAACCTGAGGTACCACTCTACTCGGCAGTCCCACTGGAGTGGGAGCTCACTTCGTACATGCGTAGCCAACCCTCTTCCTCCATTCTCCTCTCTCTCCTCCACACTGTATGAAATGAGCATGGGCTGGGACAGGGATGTGCAAGAGAAAGTCGCCTCCTCTTTATGCTCTTTATGTTCCTCCTTGTTTGTTTTCTGGCTGGAGGGATAGAGGCAGAAGATGGAGAACTTGTGCCTCTCTGTCTCTCACTTGGTCCAATCTCTTGGAGCATTTCCAGTGGCATGGGGTAGGGAAGTGGGAGACGTTCGATTCAGTTTGAAGCCGAACCGAAACCCAGCCACCCTTTGAAATTCTCACTTCTTCAAATTTTGCATCACTGGTTCTCCAGCCAAGGAATGTACTAGAATAAAGTGCGCTTAAAAGCGAACGTACGAAGAAACATTATTCCAGGGCAAATTGCATTGCATAAATGCGCATATGACAATACTAATACTAATTTATTATTTGTACCCCGCCCATCTGGCTGGGTTTCCCCAGCCACTCTGGGCGGCTCCCAACAAAAATTAAAAATACATCAAAATGTCACACATTAAAAACTTCCCGGATGTCTTCTAAGTGTCAGGTAGTTGTTTATATGAGGAGGAATCCGCACCAAAGTGCTATGAATTTTCACAAAGTCTTAATTCACAGATCAATGCAGAAGTGTGGAGGACTGAACCTTATAATGGAAATAAAAATTGACACCTTGGACCATACCTACATTGGGCAGGGGCGGGGGGATGCTCATCTTATGCACCACCCAAAAAGAGGATTTGCAATTTGCTTAAAAGTTGCATGTGCCACTTTATGTGTATAGATACAAATGTAGAACCAGTTACTAAAATTTAAGTAGAAATACGGGGCATTTCACTATAGTAGGGAAGGCACTGGCCAGAGGTGACCAGTAGTGCCTGCTCAGTCCAATGTACAGGTTCTTTCTAGGTATTTGAGTTTCTTCCTTCTTAGGTTTAAACTAGACTTGGCTCAGACTTGGCTTCGGCTAGAGGAACTGTCCCCTATAAAGCAGGGCATATGGCCAAGAAGGAGATTGGGATAGAGAGTTTGCATTTTGGCGAGAGAGACAGTACTCCTCAGGGGGCAGGATTCATCCTGTAGGCTGCTAGTTGCTGATCCTCTATTCTAAGATAAGATTATATTGAAGATGCTTTTATAGACTGCACGTTGCACATTGACATGAATTATTAACCGGCTATTGTTCATGCTGTAAGAAATCCAGGCTATAAAGTAACTAATAATGTCCAAATACCCAAGTGTGCTTTGTCTACATTACTTATCAAAATGCTAATGTCTTTGTAAAACACCACTTTTGACTCTCGGCTAGAAGAGCCCTTTGAGTGAGGAAAAAGGACCTGATTTGAGAGTCCCCGCATCACAGTTTCTTAAAATAAAAAACATTCTGAGTTGGGCGGCTTAAGCGTTCCATGGCTCTGTTCTGCATTTCCGCCCCAATTTTGGTTTATATTTTTAACTTGGGTTAGATAACTTGAGATATAATAATCCTCTCATGGGCAGGCTATCTTTGACTTGAAACCTTTTATCTTGCTAATCAGGTGACACCATATTCCAAATGTGTCAAACTAAATCAGGATTATGATTGTCAGTCTTAACTCTGATTACTTAACATCACGGTTTTCAAATGGTTTTCCTGGGAACCCTTTGAGGTTCTTTGTTACTATCAGCTGGAGGAGCGGGCGGGGAGAGAGAGACATGGAGCTAGGATTTTAGTTTTTAATTATGCAAAATAAAATTCTCCTTCTAGTTGCTCTGAAACAGCATAGAAAGGGTGGGGAGAACACCTTAAAAAGGCAGGAAGAATATAAAGGAAATAAGGGATGCTTCCAGACTTCCGCTATTTTGAGGTGTGATTCAATCACATACTGTACCGGCAAATTTGGGGTGCACAGAGATCTTGGGCAAGTTAAATTTCTAGAATATCTGCAAATGGCAAAAATGACGGGGAGGCTAAGAGGATACTCAACGCAAAAAATAAACCAAGAATGGATTATATTTCAGGAATACCTGGAGAATTACTGTAATAGCAAAAACCTCCTAGCAGATCTTGAATGAGTCTTGTAAGGTATAGATAATATATTTAAAACAAATGTTTCTATTCAATCTTTGTCCCTTTTTGTTTCTTTTATATTATTTCAGGAATTAATATGATAACATGATACTGTGTTAAGATATAACAAGTATGATCTAGTTTCTTTGAGAATAATTGGAAGGCTATTTTAGGTCGTTTTATGTTTTACATTTTTTGTATTTTAAAATTTTCTTTTTTCTAGTATGGGATGGGATACAAACGGTAATATAGTAGATTGTTGTATAAATTTGTGAAATATGTTCAATAAAGGGTTGTTTGTGTATGTATGTATGTATGTATGTATGTATATGTGTGTGTGTGTGTATAATGTATACACACACAAACATATATATATACATACATATATACACACACACATACACACATACATACATATATACATATACATATATGTGTGTGTGTAAGATCTTGGGCAACAAACCCGCTTCCTCCAAATTTCTGTTAACAAATGAGAATGACTTTGGGCACATCCACTTTCCCACATGTAGCTATTCTCCCCCCCCCCCTTTTCTCATTGGGGCAAACCACAGTTTACTGGGGTTTGGGCAAACTACGTTGCCAGAGAAGAGAGAGGAAAGAGGAAACACATAAGCTCAGACAGGTAACGCTGATCATGGCTGAAACCCCCCCCCCCATTAATAAAGGGGAAGGGGTTAAAAAAACCTGTTTTTCAGAGTGTTGTGGTACTTTATCAACAGCAGATTGGCTCATTTTCTTTTTTGGCAGTGCTGACATTTGGCGTGTTTGCCAAAGCCCCCTCTCTTTCTTAACCCCCCTGCCTGCCATTCCTTCAATGTTGCCGGGGGTAAGATTTGCTCAGAGATGCTTGTGAGGCAGAGGGACTGGCATCCGAGAGGAAGGGCTTGCTCGGCTTGCAAGCGAAGCTGTGGCTGCTTCAGCTGAGCTCAGAGGGATGCTGGGAGGCTCAGCCCATCCCTGTCTTGTGCTTCTTTTCGGCCTTCAGGTTATTTCCATGGAGGTGGGGGGTTCAAGCTTAGCAGCTAGGAATGGGTGACATTCGCTAGGAATGGGTGACATTCGCTTTACGGGATCCAGCTTGCGATTGCCAAATGGACTGCCATGGACGATGATATAACTGCTGTGCAAGCCCCACCATTCACCACCACCCCAGATTTCCTTCGTCCTCTCTCTCCTCCAAGAAACCTACCGCTGCTTCAGGGCTTCGGAGCGGCTTCCAGTCCTCTCTCAGCCCCAGGGAAGGAAGGCTGGCAATGGATTGCTGTTAGCTCCAATTGCAGGAAGCAGGCATCCTGCAGGGACACCGTAATGAGCATGGCAATGAGAGAGAGAGAGAGAGAGAGAGAGAGAGAGAGAGAGAGAAGCAGGATCGCTGTGAGCAGAACAGTGAACTGATGCCAGCTTAGCTCAGCCTTCGCCAGTGTTTCCTCTGTCTGTGTCGGACTATTTCCAGCATCTGCCTTTGCTGTGGAAGAAGCGATTTGATGGAATCGGATGCATTTCTCCTCTTCTAAGGCTTTGTGGTAGCTGCACACATGCTGCTTGGACAGATCTGTGTGCCCAGCTTATTACCAATAACCCCTTTTTTTAGGGTAGGGAGAGAGAGAGAATATGTCCTCCTGTTTTCAGAGATTTTCACATTCCTGAGTGGTCTAGGCAGTCATTTATTTCCTCTGTTCCTTACCTAAAGAGGGGCCGAAGCCAGTAAACTGCTGCCACCTTGAGGACATTGCAGGCTAGAGGTGTGGATTATCCTGTTCATCACACCGAAAACGAACTCTTTGCAAAGCCAGGCCCGGGTGGCAGAAGCCATGGAAAGGGTTAGAGGGATTGGCTAGAGGGATTGGCATGTGGAGCAGGCTTGCCCAGGCCGTCAGAAATATTGGTGTTATGAGAAGTGTCGCATGTGGCTTATCTTGCTCGGATAAAACTGCAACGAGTCTAGGGACACGTTTGAAGACCAGCACATGCATTATGACATAAGCTTTATTGTAGGGATAGAAGAGCATTTTTCTCACCCGCATTTGGAAGCGAACCAACCCCTTTCACACCAAATTCCCAGACTAACACATGAAAGAGAGCCTGATAACTTGTCAGAT
Source organism: Podarcis gaigeae (assembly GCF_964106915.1). Lineage (NCBI taxonomy): Eukaryota > Metazoa > Chordata > Lepidosauria > Squamata > Lacertidae > Podarcis > Podarcis gaigeae. The sequence continues at coordinate 103,893,914 of NC_139680.1, read as the reverse complement.
TTTGCCCTTTTCTGCAGTTCGCAATATAGTGCTTGGCTCAGGAAAAAGACAAACTATCAAAATATGTAAGGAAAAGAAATCACGCATTAAGACAAAGAGGGGAAATGAGTACTTTGAGATAAATAAATGCAAATTCTTTGGCACTTTTTTTAAAAAAAATGTTCACAGGTTAGTGCACAAACATGACAGAGTGGACCTTTGAATGAATGCATCCAAAATTGACGTAGACAGGAAACAGACAGACTCATCCCAAATTCTGTGGGCTAGAGTCCACTTTGTCAGATGCTTGAAGTGTTGTCCTTGGTTATCAGGTGTGAGTGTGAATTATACACCTAGAAAGGAGTAGCTAGTGGGTTGGTGCTGGGACACCAAACTCCCGGTTGTAGCTTCACGGCGCCACTTGCTGAGATGCTGTGGGGGCACAGCAGAGCATGGCAGCGCTCCCCAATCCGACACTCTCATCAGCGCTCCCACACTGGAGCAATGGCCCTGCTGCCTCGCATGCTGGTAAACGACTGCAATGCTAATACTGGGAGGCCAGCTCTGTAGCGCTGCACCACACCAGCAAGTATATGTCTGTTTGTGTCTCTCTCTCTCTATCTATCTATCTATCTATCTATCTATCTATCTAAACTTTTAGGCACTAAGTGAAGATGTTGCTGTTCACTCAGGAATATGGCTCACAACTGGGGTCATATGGTGTTTTTATGATACCCTAGCTTGTCTTGGTGCTCATCTTGTAGAAGGACAAGGTAGAACTTGTCCCTTTTATGCCGTTGCAGGATGACTTTGTATCTTTTTGATGTATGGTGTATTTTAGATGTTGTAGTATAATAATAATAATAATAATAATAATAATAATAATAATAATAATAATAATTTATTATTTGTACCCCACCCATCTGGCTGGGTTTCCCCAGCCACTCTGGGCGGCTTCCATAGAAACCAAAAATACACTAAAATATCACAGATTAAAAACTTCCCTGAACAGGGCTGCCTTAAGATGTCTTCTGAATGTCAGGTAGTTGTTTATCGCTTTGACATCTAATGGGAGGGTGTTCCACAGGGCGGGCGCCACTACCGAGAAGGCCCTCTGCCTGGTTCCCTGTAGCTTTGCTTCTCGCAATGAGGGAACCGCCAGAAGGCCCTCGGTATATATGTGCTTTTATAACTGTAAGCCACATTGAGGCATTTTATATAATAAACATAGAGTGAATGCAATAACAACGCACACGAGCATAGAGGAAAACATGGCAAAGAATGGGACATGGTTAAAAATGTTGATCTAATAATAAACTGGGGAAGGGGGATGCAGAGAATAAGTTTTTATGTATTTTGCTCCTACTCCTTTTGAGAGGGGAAATCTCCCCCTGCCCCCTTTCCACCAAGAGCAGAGCCTCTCTGCCTCCAAGACACTGCTTTTCTTCTTCCCTTCTCCTTTGTTGGCTTTGAACTTTCTTCTTCCCCCCAAGCATCCCTGAACAAGACTTATTAACAGCAAGATTGAAGGAATTAACAGAGAAACGAATCTCCCACCCCCTTTTTGTCACTGATAAAAAGAAGACGTAAGCCAATAGGGAGTCCATGCTGAAAAGCTGTATTTGAAATCAAAAGAAGGTTGAATACGCTATTCTTTTGACTTTAAATATTGCTTTTTAACTTTTATGTGTGGGCCCAGGGGGGGGGAGAGAAAAAATTAGTGCAGGTAGGAAGAGAGATCCAAAGAAAGCATAAATCTCTCCCCCCCCCCTTTTCCTTCAATGCTTATCACTCTATCCTTCCATTTTCTTGTTGGGGTCCAGTTAAGGGCCAAACTAGATGATATATTCAATATGTGTATGTATTTTAACCAGTTTAATTTTTGTGGGAGGCGTGTGGATCGCGACAACACAGTACAGTGAGGGACTTAACCCTCCCCTCCGCAATTGGTGGTCCTGATGAAAATCTCCCCCCAGCTTCAGAAAGGAAACTTCCAGTGACTCTCCAATGGAAGCTTCCTTCTTGCAGTGAATAGCAGTTCTATGGGAGGTGGGATTTTTCCTTGACTCTGTTATCATGATGGCCAAGGCTTTAACCCCGCTCCTCACATGGTGCAACCATGATCTTGATCTCTCCCACTCTTGCTCTTTTGATAATAAAAATCAGACATTGTTAAATGCCCGCCCACACACCCACACCATTGGTCACAATGTCTAGCGGAGCTCTAAGAAGATTGGTGTGCGGAAGCAGTTCCCAGTGGCGTAAGCGTGGGTTGTCAGCACCCGGGGCAAGGCAGGTAATTTGCGCCCCCTAACCCATGGATTTGCGCCCCCTAACCTGTGGATTTGCGCCCCCTAACCCTACCCCCAGATGTTGTGCCCGGTGCGGCCGACCCCTGCACCCCCACGCTACGCCACTGGCAGTTTCTGAACACGAATCTCATTTGTTGGGGCAAAAACTGGTCTAAATTGGAGTGCGGGTCTCTATTCACCATGCACTGCTTTCAGTGGGGTGGACTAGATAGCCCAAAGTGTGAGAAGATGCATATTTTGTTTTTTTTTATAAATAATTTTTATTATTTTCCAACACAAATATACAATTCTGTCAAATTTTAGACTTCCTTCGGCTTCTCTAACAATCATCCAAAATTACTTCTCAGTTTACACATTCCTCTGTTTATATTGCCATTAAACTTCCCTTCCACTCCTATTTCTTTTTAACAATATATCTCTGCTTTCACAGTGCTTCTTGAAATCCCACCAGTGTTATTTGCACATCACATGTTGTTTTCAGATATTCAACAAATTCAATATATGAGAAGGTGCATATTTTGTATCCTTGCAAAGTGGTGCAAATGAACACCACACCCAATTTATTTCTGCTCCTCATCCACAAGTAACTTCTTCCCCTCGTAGAAAAGTGCAGATGTGTAACTTGCTGTGCTGGGCCCGGGGGTAACCCGAGAACCGTGGTCCAGGTCCGGGCCAGAAACCGAAGGTTCCTCTAGGAGTCAGTCCGACAGGGTCAAGGCAGGACACGAGGCAGGAAACCAGGCAAGGACGGGTACAGGATCTCAGGCAGGATCTGGCATACAGCAATGTTGCTCCCGCAACCTGGGGCGAGGTCCGACAACATTTTATCTTTGTCGGGGTAATGGCCGGTCCTGATCCCCCGGCGACTCACCTCCCTGTTTCGCCCGAAGGTGAGCACTCCTCCTGCGAGTACTCAGGTCTCTCTTTCTCTCAGACCTGAGTCTCTGCAGCTCGGGAGACATCGGTGGGTTACTAGACCCAGGGGCCGCCTCAGCCTCCCCTGACCAAACCGGTAGTGGAGCAGCTGTAAGTTATGACGCAGCTGACGACAACAAGGTAATCCCCTCATCTGGAGCCAGGGCAGGCTCAGGCCCCTGACTCAGCCCAGCTGGTGCTCATTGCAGGGGAACCTGTGCAGACTGGGACTCTTCAGGACCAGGCCCCAGACTTGGTACAGATGATGCCTGAGGCAAAGGATCTGGTGCAGACTGAGACTCCTCTGGTTCCGAGCCCGAGTCCCAGGCCATCACACCTGCTTTGCATTCGTAGCCTCAAAGCTAAAGGTAGTGTGATGTGCTCTCACTATTATATCTGGGAGCTTGAGCATGTATTGAGCATACAAACGTGGCTCCTGATGGGCGCGGATCAGCAGGAGCACATGGTATTCCTGCTCCCATGTCTGCACTGGCTTCATTTTCTGGTTGCAAATCAATATGTTGGCTTGCAACCAACAAAACAGGGATGGGGAACCTATGACTCATCAGGTGTTGATGGGCTACAACTCTAAGCATCCTTCAGCGTTGGCCATACTGACAGTGACTGATGGGATTTGGAGTCCTGCAACATTTGCAGGGCCAGATCTCCCCCATCCCAAAGCTTTATGTGTTTGGCTTAGGAAGGCTGGTCCCACTGTTGTCTCCTAGATGTCCCATTATGATACATCCGATTACCTGGGAGTTTTCTGTTAGCAGCGCCTGCGCAGCACAACTTTACGTTATTTCAATGTGTCGTAAAATCGTTTTATTTGAGCTGCCATTTGTGTGGTGTGCAGGTTTTAGATGCATTTTAATTGACTGTAAAAGCTATAAAAGAACTATTTTATAGGTTTGATCTGGAGAGCCAGTGTGGTGTAGTGGTTAAGAGCGGTAGTCTCCTAATTTGGGGAACCGGGTTCGCGTCTCCGCTCCTCCACATGCAGCTGCTGGGTGACCTTGGGCCAGTCACATTTCCTTGAAGTCTCTCAGCCCCACTCACCTCACAGAGTGTTTGTTGTGGGGGAGGAAGGGAAAGGAGAATGTTAGCCGCTTTGAGACTCCTTAAAGGGAGTGAAAGGCGGGATATCAAATCCAAACTCTTCTTCTCTTCTTCTGTTGCCCCGCTTTCAGCCTTTGGGCTGATACCTAAACACAATTCTCCACTTCTCTAGTTAGAACCTTCTTTGTTTTACTTATCCCCAAGATTGCTGTACCAAAGCCAGCCTTTGGTATCAAATTCTGCATTTTATGAACCCCAGTTTTTGCTATTCTTTTTAGAAACATTGCTAGGCACCTATGGCTATAAAGAGAATAAAAAATGCTTAATATGGTCTGTGCCTGGTGGTTTCTTAGTGGATTCTTAGAAGCTAGGGATGAGCTGAACAGAACTTTCAGAAGGGAGCTTTGAGGCTCATCTCATCTCTTATTTTCCCTCTTCCATTACTACAATTCCCTCCTCAAGCAGTCTGCTGATTTAAAAACCTGGCTCTTGGAAGCACAATAAATTATTGAAAGAAAGAAATTGTTGCAGCTTTGCTTAAATGCCAGAGTTAACTCTTTTGGAATTTTGGCAATTGTTTGTGTCACCGTACAGGGCCGCATACACACCGTAGATTCTGGTGTATAAGACAACTTTTTAACCCCGGAAAGGAGGTTGAAAAATCAGGGGTTGTCTTATATGCCGGGTATGGGTGGCAGGCTCCACACTGGGAGAAAGCTGCGCGGTGCGGAGCGGAGCTGCCACCCGCTGCTGCCGTGCAGCGTATAATACTGGGCTCATAAGGCGAACCCCCAAATTGCAGCTGCCAATTTGGGGGGGTGTCGTCTAATACATCTAGTCGCCTAATACTCCGGAATCTACGGTATTTAAAGGACACAGTTCCCCACAAAGAATCCTGGAAATTGTAGTTTATACCTCACCAGAGCTACAGTTATCAGCACCATTAAGAAACTATCCTTCCCAGGATTCTTTGGGGGAAGTCATGTGCTTTAAATGTATGGTGGGCACACAGTCTAGGATAGATTCTGGGAAGTTAGAGGTGTGTTAGCAATTCGTAAGTAAGGGCTGCTGGCTTTTAAAGAATGTTCTTAAGGGGCTGTTGAGTCACAGTCCGTTCCCGCTGTGCTTTCAGGGCCTGTTCACACGACTTCCAAATTACAAGAATGTGGTAGAACGAACCTGTGCTGACATTAACACAGATGTTTTCTTGCACATGTATTCTACAACATGCCATTGATGAATAACAGCGTGTTAGTGGTGGATTTATTCTGCAGTGCTTCCCCGACATCACTGCATTACTGCTGCAATGCAAGGATGTTGGGGCACTCTTGTGCTATAGTGCAGCAACAGTGGGGATGACGAACAAACCGTGGAACATTTGTAGTGTTAAAAGTTGCAGGATCTAAGCAGGAGGCTGTAGGGCACATATTGATCGTGGAAATGAAGTTGTCTGCCCACCCAAACATTCTGCAGGTACAAGTAGGATTGACAGCTCAATGTGTGTAACTGCCCCGATAACATTACGATCGCAATTCATCATCAATGCACAACAAAAAGGATGTCTGGAAGGGCTGCTCAACATTCATAGGATTGTGCTATAAGTTTTGGGTTTTATGTCTGTATATATTACTCTTTCCAATGGATAGGGATTTGTCAAAGAACACTCCTGGTAACAGGTTTGATGATTAACTCAGTGTTGATTGCCCTATTAAAAATCAAATATGAAAATTATGATTTTAAGAAACAGTTATTTTAGAAAAAGTAATGCTGCATGTAAGGCACCGAGCTGCATTTTATAAAGCTTGCCATTAAAATTAAAATGTGTTTCCCCTGATAATTTTATGTATGAAAGCAAAATGCTGCTGGCTGCTTATGATATGAATACAACGAGCCAACATTTTTAAAATCTTGATTTAAATGACTTGGATAGATTAGGATAAATGGAAGCATTAACAGAAGTTGGCCTATATTTTACTGCATTTTAATCAGGATTTTTTTTAAAAGATAAATTTGTGTTATAGTTGCTCACGGGTACGAGAACAAATGGATGGGGTATCAAAGGAGTAAAAATCTTGATGAAATCTTCTTAGAAGCAACATACTGGGAAGGGGGGGCCCTCATTATGTTGGAAACTGAACTGAAAAACAAAACATATGAGGGATAATGCATGATATTTTTTGCCTCGGTAACAAGTCTATTTGGGTGAGGTAGGTAGTTTCTCTTTCCACACTCTTGTCCTGGCAAATATTTCATTGGATAATATTTGTTGTGTGTGTGTGTGTGTGTGTATATATATATATATATATATATATATATATATATATAGTGGTTTTATATTTTGATTTTGTTCTGTGAGCTGTCCTGAGACCTCCGGGTATAGGGTGGTATATAAATTATATAAATAAATAATATTTGTCTTAAGTTTACCAGATACTGTTAGATTCTCATTCGCTCCAGCTGGTATGGCCAGTTGTTAGGGATGATGGGCGCTGTAGACCATCAACATCTGGAGGGCCAGAGGTTAGCCACCCCAAACAGGAATCAAAACCAGACTTGACAAATTGAAATTGAGACACCTTTAGTTAAGTCCAGTTTCAATGGGTGTATTTGAATTACTTAAGTCCAGTGATTTTGATGGATCTGCTGTGGTCATAACTAACATTGGGTACCACTCAGAATCTTGCACCAAAGCATTTGACTAGAACCAGGATCAGAGACTTGCACGATTGGATGCCTGTTGAGACCCACACCCCTGCAAGGGCCTCACTGTCAATCTCTGATGCTCCTTCTGCTCTTCCTCCTCACCATCTCCACTTGTTTGCTTATCCTCTCCTAGCCTTGGTTTGATCCTGAAGCACAGAAATAGTAAGGGAGTATGTTGAAACTTGGGACACCTCCGGAGTGTCTGTATTTTGTGGGAGGGATTTCAGCGCTTATTGCAGTTTTTCTCAACCTGTGGGTCCCCAGATGTTGTTGAACTACAACTCCCATCACCCCTAGCTAGCAAGGCCAGAGCTCAGGGATGATGGGAGTTGTAGTCCAACAACATCTGGGGACCCACAGGTTGAGAACCACTGAGCCTTATCAGACAATTCAGGCTTACACAATGATATTGTTGCAGCCACAAAGCCTGTAGATCCTGCTTCAGTATGGGACTAAAGCACGCTTTAAAAAAGAAATGCATCGTAGAGCATGGAATGAATGGACGATGGACAGAAAGATGTGTAAACACCCACAAGCAAATCAGAACGAATGCTTCATCGCCGTGTAACTGCGCCATGAATAAATCAAAGTGAATGCTCAATGAAGAGGCTGCCTGGAGGAGCCTACGGTCAAGAGTGCATTTCCTTCGCCATAAAAGAGCAACTCACCAGTGGCGGAGCTTCATGCTGCAGCACCGGGGGCGGAGAGCAGGCGGGGGTGTGGTGGGCCCGTGTCCCGGGTGTGCATAACCGGGGGCATGGCACCCAGCGTGCGGGGGGGGGGGCAGCCACAATGGCACCCCACCAGGATTGTGGTGCTGGGGGAAGTGTGCTCCCCATGCCCCCTCTTCCTCCGGAATTGCGATCCACCTCTGTTCATCCAGAATTAAGGAGCATGGCTTTTTAGGTGAAGGTGGCAGTAGGGGTCTGAAGGGTCTGAACCTTGGCACCATTCTGAAAAGCAGCTGCTTTGCGAAAAGTGTCCTGTTGGAGCAGATCCCCAGAAAAGAGGAAAGAAGAGAGCAGTTGTTGACTGTTGGATCATTCCCTGCGTAGCTGCAACCAGCAAGAAGACAACTCCTGTGGGCTCCTCCCATCTTTCCCTATAGATCCTGTTGCAGCAGGGGAAGGAGCTGGTGGAGGTTTGGGAATTAGTATGTGCGTATATAACTGCGTATGTTTAGAGATCTGTGAATACCGGTGCTCTCTTGGGACCCAGACTTTCCCTTTAGTCTCAGGGCTGGTTTATTATAGTGAGCCGAAGATCAACAAAAGCTAGTGCTCAGTAGCAATAAGAGGATTGGGGTAAAGCATTTTGCTAGAGTGTCCCAAAAGATGCATTCTCCTAATTGGCTTGTGTGGAGGTGCCTGTTGTCGTTTGCGGACTGACTAAAGAACCATAAAGGGAGTGCATATTGTAAACCCTTAAAAGTATCTATAGGACTGACGAAAACCCCATTGTAAATATAGACTTCTTAACTGGAGGGCGAAGGCTTAGGGAGCTGTAAAAGTGTGGTTGTTGTAGAAAAGAGCTTTTGGTGGCTTACATCTGCTGTAGTTGCCATTCTGCTGTGGCTCCATCACACAGCTCTCCAGGAACAGATACAATACACCAGAACTGGTTAGTCTTTTGGGGCCAAGGAGCACATTTGGAACTTTTTGGCCGTGCTGTGGGTGCCAGTCACAAAATGGCGGCAGTGGGGGTCATGGCATAAAGCAAAGCAGCTGCCATGTCTAAAAGAGAAAACCTATCGGACCAGAAAATGATGGTAGCATGGCTCCCCCCAGGGGCAGTGGTTTAACAATCTGTCCTTCTTCCCAGGGAACTCTGGGAATTGTCGCTGTACAGGGGGAATAGGGGTCTCCTAACAACTCCCAAGCCCCCTTAATCAACTACAGTTCCCAGGATTCTTTGGGGAAGCAATGACTACTTAAAGTGGTATGATACTGCTTTAAATGTATAATGCAGATAGGGCCTTAGTCTGTAAAATGCACTAGGAAATCCCCCCACAGGGGAGGGAGGAAGGAGGAGATGTCAGCCAGTACGGCTTCTTTTCCATTGATGATTATATGCCATCTAAACACACACAATTTTTCATATGGATTCTTGGATATGTGAGTTTAACGCTAAGCTTTCTAATAGATGTGGGCTAAGAATGCACGATAGATCTCCACTTAATGGCTTACTCAACTCATTTGAGATTTCAGGCATTCTCTTTATGACAGTCAGTCATCATCAGCGACGCTGGGAATGAATGGAGAGACTCCATGTTTTCATCTTAAAATGATTTTGCTTTCTTATTCAAGCCATTTTAATCCCTGCGATTGCAGAAGCTGAATCTACCTGCAGTCCTGTGTTTGCTCTCCTGGAACCGAGCAAGACTTCCTCCCCTGTGATCATGTTTGGGAGTGGGCTGCAGCAGGAGGGAGGTTCCTTGCTTGTGAGTAGACGGGGTTCAAATGACCTAGGGTTCAGTGCTTTTCAAGTTTATAGAGAGAGCAGGGGTGGCCAACCATTTTCAGACCAAAGGCAAGGCCTCATTCCCTCGTGGATAATCTTTTGGGTGCAGAGTATCAGTGGTGGACAGGGCTAGAGACAAAAGTGTGTGGAGCGACAAATATGGCTCTTAATCTCAGTGCAGCAGATTGCATTCTAGCCTTGTAAACGTTAGAGGTTTCTTACACACAGTCCTCTATATCCAGGCAAGCAAAAGCCATTATTATAGATCAAAATTTCATTCTAGCCACAAAAAGGCATTGAAGGAGAGAGACTTGGAGACTGTGACTTGGAGAGAGGAGCTGTGCCTTGGGGAGGGGGGGTGGCCATAGGGAAAGTCCCAAGGGCCAGGTAGAGAGGTCTCAGGGCCACATTTGGGGTCTCCCACCCCTGAAGTAGAACAATAAAGACAAGCAAAGAAGTGGGTGCTCATGGTGAACGCCACCCACTTAGGATGATCCCTAATTTGGTGAAACAGGGCCAAGCCCCCAGAAGTGCATAGCTCACAGGTGAAAATAGATCCATACTTGTGACACCCCATTTCCAATATCAAGATTCATTATCCGCTGCCCCCAATAGTATACACAGCAAGATGCTCAGCTCTACCTTCTGAGTGTTTTCTTTCATTTATTCTACAATAGCTTCTCTTCCATTGACTTAAAAGCCAAGAGGGCATTTGTTTTTCAGTTTAATGGTCTTCTTGAAAACCACAATTGTCTACAGCAGGTTATCCCTAGTTCAATATATACCATGGCAGCTGCAGATATCTAAAGTTAATAAGCTGAGATAAGAAGGAGGCAAGACCCCCACCACACACACACACAGAGAGAGAGAGAGAGAGAGAGAGAGAGAGAGAGTGCGCTAAAGTTTTCTGTGCTAAAGTGGTTGCACAAACCAGCCAGCATACAAGCCAGGAAGCCTTCCATTAATTATAGTTTCCCATTTTGTCCAGGCTGGGAAATGGTTAACAGCTGACTGTTGTGAAGGGAGGAGCACCCAAATCTGACCAGTGTGTGAAATGTAGGGATGGGCGAATCGGTCAACTTTGCGTTCTCTCAGTTTCTCCCTTTTCAAATCCTAAGTTCTGTTTCCCACATTTGCACATCAGTTTGTAAGTGTTTAAAAAAAACAAGTTCTCATGAAAATTCAGCAGCATTTTGGTGTTTATTTCTCCTAACGGGCACATCATTGTGTGCAGTCTTGCTTCACGTATTTTGGAAAGCAATTTCCTCTTCTTCAATGAAGTTTTGCATTTTCCTTTCACTTGCTTCGTACATCTTCCTCTCTCCACCTTTCTGCCAGCCCCAGCTGATAGTGGAAAGCTGATAAACTTGCCAGTGTCAACCAACCCCAGAAAGATGGTTTATTTTTACCCCATCAAAGGGAATTAGAAATTCTTTGCCAAGGTGACCTAAACTCTATGCAAAGAAGACCTGACTTTTGTGATGATGCGTTTTGTACATACTTGCAGACCTCCTCCAATGTCTTCATTAGTGTGCCTAAATGTGAGTGCTGTATCCATGAATGGTAGGCATGGGAGTCCATGCCAGCCTGCTCCCAGCATCCCCTTATTCACCTACCCCACATTGTGTCCCTTATCATCCCTACCTTGAACTGGACTTTATCAAAGTCCCCCCCCCCCCGGCCGCCCAAAAATCCAAGTATGCCATGTCTGGCAGATCATGCCATGTTGTTGTTTAGTCGTATCCAACTCTTCGTGACCCCATGGACCAGAGCACGCCAGGCACTCCTGTCTTCCACTGCCTCCCGCAGTTGGGTCAAACTCATGCTGGTAGTTTGAGAACACTGTCCAACCATCTCATCCTCTGTCATCCCCTTCTCCTTGTGCCCTCCATCTTTCCCAACATCAGGGTCTTTTCTCTTCTCATGAGGTGGCCAAAGTATTGGAGCCTCAGCTTCAGGATCTGTCCTTCCAGTGAGCACTCAGGGCTGATTTCCTTAAGAATGGATCGGTTTGATCTTCTTGCAGTCCATGGGGCTCTCAAGAGTCTCCTCCAGCACCATAATTCAAAAGCATCAATTCTTCGGCGATCAGCCTTCTTTACGGTCCAGCTCTCACTTTCATACATCACTACTGGGAAAATCATAGCTTTAACTATACGGACCTTTGTTGGCAAGGTGATGTGCTAATTGACACTCTTGAAGAACTATAAAAGGTCTGATCAATTCAGACCTCAGTAGTCAAGGAAAGTGGAGGGTGGAGAGAGAAAGAGAGAGAGAGAGAGAGAGAGAGAGAGAGAGAGAGAGAGAGAGAGAGATCCCACCCACTACAGGCTCTGGCCAGCATGCATCCTCAGATAGAAAAGAGGCTTCCTTCTCCTGCCACAAACTGCGGAAATCCGACTCACACACCACTCTGGATTCTGAGGCTCACATGTTTACAAACTTGCCTTGATGAGTATTATTGGCTATGGCTATCGGGAAATCTTCAAGCATATGCTTGTTTGTTTTTAAAAAGAAGGTTCAGTATCTAATAGCAGCTGCCAAAATATTTTTTGGCACGACTTTGGAAGGACTCTAAAGTGCCAGATGTTAAAAACACGGTTAAGATGTGGGATGTTGTGTGTTTGTGTGTGTGTTTGTGGAGAAAGTAACCAATTATATTAAATTCAGAGAGGCCAGAATTTCTACAGATGCCTGCCAAGTAAAATGACTCTTGGGTATATAGTCTTGGTTCTCTGCTGGGTTGGTGGGAAAAATGATCCAGAAATTGGTCTTTGCTTTCTGTTGCTGAAGGACTCTTGGACTGCTACAGTTCTTGAGAACTCTGCAGATTAAAGGGCTAGAAATAATAATAATAATAATAATAATAATAATAATAATAATAATAGTTGAAGATGCTGAATATTATGGTGACAAGTGTTATTTCCCACCCTACCTGTGCAGTACCAAAATTCACACATGGCTCTCCCTGAACTTTCAAGGTGCATTGCATAGGACAGTTGCCCCATGTCACTTAAATCTACCCATCTGGAGTTAATGCACAGCTACATCTGGACCACTCCTGTCCCCGTACTGATGCCAGCAAAAGGGATGCTGATGGTGCAGATGCGGGGAGTGGGATTCTTCCATCTGCTTTTTACAATGGCGATGTTTAGTGCTGCCCAGGTGCCGTGTGCTGCATGGATCCCTGTATACTCTCCTTTCCCCAACAGCTGCTCCTAGTGCCATCTCAATATTACGAAACTGCCGGTATAATGAAATTGGTGCTGGCACGTTAAGCAAGTATGTGGAATTCGTAGATAATCTGGATCCTCTCTTCCTGATGGTATTAGGAGCAGTTTTCTTTTTCTGGTGGGCTGCAGCTAGCAGACCCCGTGGAAAAGCACAGGAGGGGAGAGTGTTGTTGTGCTCGGGAGCTGCATGTGGTTTTCGTACGGGCATCTGGTTGGCCACCGTGAGAACAGGATGCTAGACTAGATGGGCTGTTGGCCTGATCCAGCACAGTTCTTCTTATGTTCTGAAAAACCAGAAAGAGATGATGGGTCATACTTTATACTTAACGCACCCAGTCTTCATTTCTGCAACCTGTATTGGTTTTCTTTCTTCCCCTCATCTTGAATGCCTACAATCTGATGTACATGTACAGTGGTACCTTGGGTTAAGTGCTTAATTCGTTCTGGAGGTCCGTTCTTAACCTGAAACTGTTCTTAACCTGAAGCACCACTTTAGCGAATGGGGCCTCTTGCTGCTGCTGCGCTGCCGGAGCACGATTTCTGTTCTCATCCTGAAGCAAAGTTCTTAACCTGAAGCACTATTTCTGGGTTAGCGGATTCTGTAACCTGAAGCGTATGTAACCCGAGGTACCACTGTATTTTTGTTTGATTCATTTTCAAAATAAATCAGGATGCGCAGGAGGGGGGCTTGGCATTTCCCTCTACTCCCCCCAGTTCACGCAGTGCAGTTGGATCAGGGAGAATTGGGCCAAGGGATGCTTGCAGATCTGAGGCAGGACAAAACTTGGGGGAGCCAGCATGATTGGACAAACAGTCCAAGAGATTCATGGACTTGCATGCCAGCTTGGGCTGCCAGCTTATCATTCAGCTCCTGTGTCTCTAGCGTCAGATTGGAGCACTGATAATCCATCGTAAAGAGCAGTTGCTTTTTTGCATCGCGTGGTTAAAATGCAACTTGTAAATAAGCAGTGTGAATTTATTTTATTTTATTTTTGGTTATGTGAAGTTGAGGGCAGGGTTGCCTTGAACCGGGTCATTTCTATCCAAGCAACGGCAGGGTTAGTTGAGATGTCTGAGCGAAGAGCTGGCCGTGGCTCCTGCTGGGCAGGGATCTCTGCTCCACATGCTCTGCAACTTCCTGTCGGCGCATAATCCCCCTTAATCCTGCTTTGGCTCTGTTAATTTCCCTCCTTTCCTCTTTTTCCGATCCGCTTTCTCCGTGGCGGAGCACGGCTTCGCCCTCTTCCTCCGCCGGGCAGGCAGCTGCGGGAGCAGCAGTGGCCTGCCGACCTTCCAGGCTGTCTCCAAAGCGCCTCGTACCATGCGGCAGGGCCCCTGGGATGGTGGTGCCTGAATGTGTCCCATTCTCTCTGTCTTACAGGCTGTGCAGTCTCCGCCTGAAGAAGCTGACCGTGCTGAGGGAACTGGACAAGGAGCTCAGCTCTGTGCTCATTGCTGTGAAGATCCAGGTAAGCCGCTGATCTCGTGTCCTCAGGTATCTCTGGTTATGCGACAGGTGCCTCTCTTTGCTGTCTTGCTCCTACCTCCTCTCCATCTTCAAGCTGTTGCTTCTATCCATTGTGCCAGAAACTGAGCCCCTGGCCTTTACATGGGGGCTACTTGTTGCTTGTTTTCTGCAAGGTTTTTTTAAAAAATAGAGATGGAGGAAGGGCACTACCCTCCATGTCTCTGTACATTGGCCTTTGACTTCTAGGAAACAGCGAGTGTGATAAATGTGTTGGAGCCGGCAGGCTGCTATAGAATGGCGAGATTGTTTAGGAAGGGCCCAGAAGGGTGAAGTGTCCTCCTCCTTTGTGCAAAACTTTGTGTACGAGCTTGTGGGCTTCCCTAAATTGCTCTGCTGTTGCTTCATTCTTTTTATTTTGAGAAAATAGCTCATCTCGTTCACCTTAAGGCGAGGGAGGGGGGGGGCTATTCTCTTGAACATGGAAACTAAGAAACTTACAGCCTTTTGCACCCTGTAAGTCAAGGATAGGGAGCCTGTGCCTTCCAGCGGTTGTGGGACTCCAACTCCCATTTGTGCCAGCCAGCATGGTCAATGGTAAGGGATGATTGGGGTTAGAGTCCGGGAACAGCTGGATTGACAGGTTTCCATCTTTCCCCTGGCTTCCTATGTTCTAGGATTTAAATGGAAGTCTAGGGTCTGTTTGGATATGGGTTTGTGGTCTGTCCTCCCTGGTATGGCTGTATCTTGTTGATTTCCAGTCCCTTAGCTGGGAAAAACCCTCCACAACTTTCTTTTTCTAGCATCCGTCGAATAAAGATTTGCCAAAAATACATAAATTGAACAATCAGGTGAATGGAATTAAGTGCGCCAACAGAATTATGCAGATTCATGCGACCCATTTCTGTCTCAAAACTCAGAGTAGAGTTCTGCACCAGGAAACCAATCCCCATCAGGCCGTCTTGCTAGGAATCGCTGGGATTGTGGCCTCGTTGCTCCAGGGTAGGCACCCGCAGAGCACAAATCTCCCTATCTTGGGCATGCCTCAAATGCTGGACCGAGGGACTGCCTCATAAAGCAAAGAAGCCATCTCGTAAATGAGACAAACTGCCATTTTTAATGAAATATTTGCCTATCGCAAGGGAGGCCTTGCATTTTGAACTTTGGAAATGCTGTCAGGGGCTCTTCAGCCTTCTGTGTTTTCTGCTTTTTTTGGATCCCTTCCACCTGGGGATTTTGAATGTGCTGTTCTTGTCCTTTGGGGCTCATAACCTTCTAGGAGTAAAGAAATATATGACGTGCATTAC
The DNA here is from genome assembly GCF_964106915.1 of Podarcis gaigeae. Classification (NCBI taxonomy): domain Eukaryota; kingdom Metazoa; phylum Chordata; class Lepidosauria; order Squamata; family Lacertidae; genus Podarcis; species Podarcis gaigeae. The sequence goes on along the minus strand of NC_139680.1, from coordinate 103,878,481 downwards.
AAGGATATATGGGTACAGTCTCTGAAAGGGGAGCTACCCCGCAGCGCCAGAATGCAGCAGCTATTTCGTAGCCTTCAAACACTTAGCACACAATGGGATAGGAAGCGGAGGAGGAGGAGGAGGAGAGTTTTTGTTTAAGTATTTATTTAACAAATTTTCTGTAGTGCTTGATTGTAAGAGAACTTTTAATTTTTTAATAAACATGTTAAAATTATCAGTAAAAACAATTAACACAGGTATTTGAAAATGTTCAGGAATGATTTAATTTTTACAGTAGCTTGTTGTTGTTGTTTAGTCGTTTAGTCGTGTCCGACTCTTCGTGACCCCATGGACCAGAGCACGCCAGGCACTCCTGTCTTCTACTGCCTCCCACAGTTTGGTCAGGCTCATGTTTGTAGCTTTGAGAACACTGTCCAACCATCTCGTCAGTGGCTAAAAAGAAATAAAGGGCCTGTAACTTATACATGTCTCTGTAGGCTTTCCTAAGCAAAGGTGCTTTGTGCAGGCAGCAGAAAAAGTTATGCGCCTGCCTCATGTCAATAGGCAAGGAGTTCCAAAGTTAGGTGCAGTCAGATTGGTGGGGGTATAAGTATAATATATTATCAGCATCAGCATCATTCTGCAGAAGGTATTGAATAAGAACTTTCCTAAATGGGGTGCCAGAAGTAAAAAGATGAGCCTACTCTGTGTCTTATAGTTTTGAGACATGTACTTGCATATGTGCTTAAAACTGAAATGTTTGAATGAGCAAACATGTATTTAAGCAGACACGTCATAACAGACCAGCCTTCCCCAGCCAACTACCCTTTAGGTGTTGCTGGATGACAACTCTCATCGGACCCAGCCGGCGTAGCCAATAGTGAGGAATGTTGGGAGTTGTCATCCCAACAGCATCTGAAGGGCACTAAGGGACAGCTGATATAGGCAAAATCCAGGGAGCCACAGTTGTCTGAAGCTCCCTGTCGAGTGCACGCTTGGTGACAAAGCGAAATTTGTGGCTAGAATTTCTAGCGGTGCTTGGAGTACCGGGGGCGGCAGAGTGGCCCCTTCTCCTTGTCTGACAGCTCCTTAGCTCTCGTTTTTAGACGACTATATTGGGCACTGTTTGGCTAAAGTTGAGGACAATCAGGGCATGTGATGGTGATGCCATAAACAGATCTCTTCTTTGCCCTCCCCTTCTAAAATGCATGCATTGTTCGTAGGAAGGAGGGGGAAATCTCCTGGATCTCTCTAATAATGATTTGTGCCCAGGTAGTAGTTATTACAATAGCCCTTTGTGGGAAACAGCCCTATAGAGTAGGGTTGGTGGGTGGGCAGAAGGTGGGTCTCGGTCTACTGCTAGATTTCTGGGCATTGTGCAAAAGATCAGCAAAGATCTCTTTAATGATCAGCAAAGATCAGCAAAGATCTCTTGAGCTAACCAGGCATGGTTGCTGCCTTTTTCTGCAGAAGCCCAGAGAACTCAGGCCAGTAAATCCCTGTGCTAGCAGCATCCTGCTATTTAATTTAAAATGTGTGGGTTTTGCACCAGGCCCCAGTTGTTGGATCTCTGGGTTTTAGAAAAACAGAGTAGATCCTGCAAGCCTGAAATCTGCCCGCCCCTGCCACAGAAGAGCTTTTCGGAAAAGCTGCCTTATACCGGAATAACTCATTGTCCATTGAGCCTAGTGCTGTCAGCTCTGACTGGCAAGAACTCCCCAGGTTCTCAGGACATTGTATCTCCTTCCACCCAATCCTTCCCCCGCCCCCTCCAGTGTCACCCACTGAGCTGCAGCTCCCTCCCTTTCTTGCACACCTGTTGGCAAATCCTTTCATGTTGAAGAGAACTTGCGGTCTGTTCTGAAAGGCATTCTCTCTCACCCCCCATCCCCAAGTCTTCCCAGACTTCCAGTGTTCCCTTCCTAGTGAATGTGCCAAGAGAAGGATGGTTGTATTGAAAGAAGAAAGTGGGAGAGCTCAGTCAGTAGAGCATGAGGTTGATAATCTCATGGTTATGGGTTCAAGCCCCATGTTGGGCACAAAAGGGGTTGGACTAGATGATCCTTGTGGCCCCTGCCAACTCTACGGTTCTGTGATTCTATATTGCTGAGCAGACATATTTCGATCCTTACCTCAGTACGCAGCAAGTCTCTGTCCTCCTCCTCCAGCCAAGTTTTGTTTTGTTTTGTTTATTTAATTGCTTAATAATAATAGGAATAATAATTTATTATTTGTACCCCGCCCATCTGGCTGGGTTTCCCCAGCCACTCTTATTACTTATTTTGTAAACCACTTGCTCAGAAAATAAATTCTCTAAGCAATGTATAAGTCCATGTTTATGTGTGTGTGTACACCAAATACAGTGGTACCTTGGGTTACATACGCTTCAGGTTACATACGCTTCAGGTTACAGACTCCGCTAACCCAGAAATAGTACCTCAGGTTAAGAACTTTGCTTCAGGGCTGTGGCGGCACGGCAGCAGCAGGCGGCCCCATTAGCTAAAGTGGTGCTTCAGGTTAAGAACAGTTTCAGGTTAAGTACGGACCTCTGGAACGAATTAAGTACTTTACCCAAGGTACCACTGTATACATAAAACCATAATTAAAATCAGTAAAACGTTGGAAACAAATGTTAGCTAAATCAATAGGCTTTCTGAAACGGAAAAGTTTCCAGTGGGCACCTAGAAAGCGCAGCGAAGGTGCCGACCGAATGTCAATTCCCCGATCCGCTGACCTTCTCCCTCATCCTGCAGCAAGGGGAGCAGAGCAAGATGGGTGCATAAATTCCTTTGATGGAAATAAAGGCCTCGCCACCCCCTCCCTCTCCCAGCTTCCTGGCTGTGCCCTTCTTGTGCTCTTGTCAGCTGTTTCGTAAAGCCGCTGACGCTCCCGACAGCAGGCAGGGGCGAAGGGCTGGCGAGAGCTTTGCGTCCCGCCCGGGCGTTTCTGTGCACTGCAGTCATTAGGATTTAAATCCGGGATTAGTAGCCGAAGCTGGTGTGTGTTTTAAAGTCGCCCCGGGGCCTGGTCTTCACATGCATATCCAGGGTTGTCCAAATGGCATGTCTGAATGGGAGCCACAGGGAGGCATGGTGCGCAGAGAACAGCTGGCCATGTGACACCCACATGCCCCACATTGGACGGAGACGTTTCATAGCCATGCTTGGAAATATATGTGTTGTGCATACAGCCCAGCCTCAAAGAAAACTAGTGAGACTCTAATATGGCAGGTTGTGGTGGAGGTTTGTAGGAACAACCATGCTTATTGAGTCAAATTCAGCCGTGATATGGGGCAGAAAATTTTCTAGTGCTTTATTTTTCTGCAGAAAATTGGGTGGCCGCTGGCTGCAAAGAATTGTCAAGCTTGGCAATATCAGAGTTTTTAACTTTGTTTACCAACTACAAGGTTGGTTTTTTTATCATATGTGCTAAATTAGATCATTCTCTAGGGCAGGGCTTGGGAACTTGTGGCCCTCCAGATGTTGTTGACCTACAACCCTGACCAGCAACCCTATAGTTTGCTGGTGGTTGGAGCTATAGTTTGGAGGTGGTTGGAGGATGGATGGTGGCTAACAGATTGAGGTTGAATCCTGACAAGGCAGAAGTACTGTTTGTGGGGGGGCTGGGGGGAGGACTCCCTGGTCCTGAATGGGATAACTGTGCCCCTAAAGGAGCAGGCTATAATCTAGGACATCAACACCCTCTAGGTGTTGTCAATAATAACAACAACAACAACAACAACAACAACAACAACAATACCCATCTGGCTGGGTTTCCCCAGCCACTCTGGGCGGCTCCCACCCGAATATTAAAAACACAATAGAACATCAAACTTTAAAAACATTCCCTTCAGATGTCTTCTAAAAGTCAGATAGCTGTTTACAGTGGTACCACTGTTGTGAAAATTATTTATATACTTACTTATTTATAAGACTTCAGTTATCCCCAGGGTGAAAAAAGGGGGGAGGCACATTATCTACCTGGCCCAGGCCTCTGTCTAGCTCTGCAAGGTCCTGCATATGCTCCGCCACTGGCCCCTCTGTCTTTATGGTCACTCTGCTTTCTGTTCAGCGACCGATCTAAGGAAGCGGCCGATTTGAGGAAGCCTTAGAGGGTGCTCTTCCCACTTGGTCCTTCTCGTCTATGTTAGGGTTGTCATATGTCCGGAATTTCCCAGGCATACCCAGAATAACGCAGTCGGAAGCAATGTCCAGGCAGAAATCGGTAAAATGTCAGGGAAATTCTGGACATGGAAGCCCATGGCAGCCGTGTCTTTTGCTGGTTTTCCTTAAACATAGCTTTAAAAATTGTCAATTTTTCTTTTGCTTTTTCGTAAAACAACTCTTGTGTCCGGATTTTTGAAATATGGCAGCCTTAGTATGTTCTCTTCTCAAGGCTCTGATTTGCACCTCAGCAAAGAATATAACATGCTCGGTGGAAGAAGATTGGAGGACATTTAAAGTTTATTTACAGAAACATTGTAAAATTAAGGAATGTTAGAAGGATGTTGGAATGAAGTTACGTGGTTTTAGCAGAAATGTTATAAAATAGATTGTTAATTGGTGAGAATGTAAAGTTATATTATATTAAGATAAATTATTAGGGTAAAAACAAAGATGGAAAGGATTTGCTGAAATAGCTAATTGAACTAGAATACAAAAAAGGGAGGTGTGAGGAGGTCAAGGAAACAAGCAAATGAAAGATAAGTTATGGAAGGATTGATTTGTTTCTTTTTTCTTAATTGTTTTTATTTCTCTGTGTTTTTCTGCTCTTTTTTTCTTCTTTTTTTCTTCTTTTCCCCCCTTTAATTTTGTAACCTTTCAAAACCTTAATAAATATTATTATAAAAAAAGAATATAACATGCAATGGCAACAATGTTAACAATCCTTAAGACAAGTCAGTTAAAACAGTTTATATCAAAATTAACCACCAACCACTTATATATGACTCTTTATATGTGGTATATAAAGCAAAACAAACAAACAAACAATTCTAAGAGAGCAACCTTTAAGCAAAAACGGTCCAAAGCACACAAGCAACATTGAGGCCATAAGCACCTCCACGGGGAGAAAATTCTACAGCCTGGGGTAGAGCACAGAAAAGGACCTGTCTCTTATACCCGCCAGCCAAATATTTCTGACAGGCGGGCACGCAAGCAGGGCTTCCAAGGCAGATTTTAACAACCTGACAGGTTTGTATTAGTGTCAATCAGAGGCTGTCAACCTTTTGGGGGCCCAAAAGAGAAACCACAGACACACACTTATTATACCCACATGTGAATCCTTAAAGGGCCAATCCCTGGCTGAAAGGTGAGTGAAATCCTGGAGGATTTCTGCGGCTGGCTGAAGTGTTGAGCTGGGCTGCCCACAACCCTGGTTTCTTTACTCCACAGTCATAACGCCCTGCCCTATGTATGCCATAGACCCATGAGATGTTGGCTTCTACTAAGTCAGCCCCTTGGTCCCCTTAGTTTAGTATTGTCTACACCAGGGTAGCCAGCATGCCTTGTGCCCTCCAGATGTTTTGGTCTTCAAATCCCATCAGCTGCAGTCAGCGTTGCCAGGGATGCTGGAAGCTGTAGTCCCAAATATCTGGAGGGCATCATGTTGCCAACTCCGGTCTGCATTGACTGACATCAGCTCTCAAGGGTTTCAGGCAAGGGTCTCTCCCAGTCCTAGCTGGAGATGTTGGAGGCTTTGCACTGTGGGAAATTTAAATGGTGATGCTAGGAAATCCAAACACCCAGCTGTGTCTTCTGTTGGGGTGGGTGGGATATGTGGATGCTGACAACAAGCCCAATATGAACTGTTCCAGATTTGGTTACAGATAGGTAGCCGTGTTGGTCTGCCATAGTCAAAACAAAAAAAATTCCTTCCAGTAGCACCTTAAAGACCAACTAAGTCAGTTCTTGGTATGAGCTTTCGTGTGCATGCACACTTCTTCAGATGCATGCACACTTCTTCTTCAGGTATCTGAAGAAGTGTGCATGCACACGAAAGCTCATACCAAGAACTGACTTAGTTGGTCTTTAAGGTGCTACTGGAAGGAATTTTTTTTTGTTCCAGATTTGGACTACTCCAAAAGAAGGGTGGGACTTACTTTCTTCCTGTGCCTGCTGTTCCCTTCTGCGATTGCATCTATGGGATCCACAGTCTGCAGGTTCTTAGTAACAGAATGAGAAAATGCTTGAGGTGGTTATGTGGGTTCTGGTTGTAGCCCCTGGAGGTGTGGTTTTTCTGCACATCTGTATACAGTCATACCTCAGGTTAAAGTAGCTTCAGTTTGAGCATTTTCAGGTTGCGTTCCGCGGCAACCCAGAAGTAACGGAGCGGGTTATTTCCGGGTTTCGCCGCTCACGCACGCGCAGACGCTCAAAATGACGTCACGCACATGTGCAGAAGCAGCGAGTCGTGACCCACATACGCGGCTTGCGTTCTGCTCAGGATGCGAACTGGGCTCCGGAACGGTGGTACCTCGGGTTAAGTACTTAATGCGTTCTGGAGGTCCGTTCTTAACCCGAAACTGTTCTTAACCTGAAGCACCACTTTAGCTAATGGGGCCTCCTGCTGCTACCGCGCCGCCGGAGCACGATTTCTGTTCTCATCCTGAAGCAAAGTTCTCAACCCGAGGTACTATTTCTGGGTTAGCGGAGTCTGTAACCTGAAGCGTATGTAACCTGAGGTACCACAGTACTCAGAATTTTCCGGCGATAACAAGAACCGAGTGTGTCAGGGCTTGGTTCGTGCTGAAAATGGGAGTGGGTGGCAAAAATAGGTTCTGAGAGTCAGAGGCGCTGAATGTGGGACTATATCTGAACTGAGTGCTAAGAAGGCCGTTTATCTGCCGGCTTAAATTCTAATGTTTTAAAACAATTTAGCTAATGTCTGCAGCAGCTGTGATACTAACTATGTACTCCACTCTTGCCATCAGTGTAGTATTTTTCCATTGTAAAGTTTGAATGCTGCCACCGTCAGATGCCTGTGACAGCAAATGCCATTGTTAGAGCAGATGGGAGAAATGCCAGCGTGAACATGAAGACTTATCATGGCTTGGGTTTTTATTCCATTAAAAATTAATGGATTTCTTAAGCAACTCTGCAGACCTCATTATACTCCTTCTTCATAGTTCGCATCTAATTTTTCAGGACTTGCAAATCGTATGGTTCTTATTAGAGTTTACTTGCATCGTTTTTGCACCCTGGATTGCAACGGCTTTTTAATGCAGTAAAGAGAAATGATTCCCCCCACCCTTTCCCCTACTGTTTTGTTTGTGCTTGTGTCTCAAATGACTGGAAGGATTTCTTTGAAACCAAGCAGAAACATGTTCAGAAAACAAGAAAACATATGCCCCAAAGGGGAACATTTCTCAAGACTTTTTAGTATCTGGGACACACAGCCGCAGAATGGAAATGGCTTTGAGAATGCATTGTGGAGGCCTTTTGCCATTCAAAACACTGGCTAGGCTGGAAGTGTCCAGTCCTGAGAGATGGGAGTCTGTTAGGAATACAAATGGGTTTATCTGGTTGACAGCAATGCTCCCCCTTAATGCCAGCTTAATCATGTTGCTGTGGCCTGCAGTGCAATGATGGCTGGGGTTTGCGTGGCTACCATCCTGGAAATCCCGCAATATGGCACAAGTGTCCATACCTCTTCATTTTATTTTTTATTAATTAAATTTATATCCCACCCTTCATCCGAAGAGCTCAGGGCCGTTCACAAGATAAAAATACGAAATAAAAGCACAGAATAGTTAAAACAGGACAATAAACCCCCTCCCACTACCACATTTAAAAGGCCAAGGAATATTAATCAGACAAAGACCTGGTTAAAGAGGAACGTTTTCGCCTGGCGCCTGAAGATGTATAATGAAGGCACCAGGTGAACCTCCCTAGGGGGGGGAGCATTTCACAAACGGAACACAGAGTCACAGTCAGGGAGGGGGCTGTTTGTGTTCAAAATATTCTGATACCTAGGTTGGTGGCGGGGATGCCATGGAGAGACTGGCAAGCAGAGGGCTCAACTGATGTGACTCATCATTTGCCCTTTCCAAAAGGAGCCGAGAGTGTGGGGTATGTGCTTCTCCTCACCACCACCTATTTTCTTCCCACAATAAACTCTGCAAAGGTGGCAACTGATCCCAAGTCACTGAGGACGCGGGTGGCACTGTGGGTTAAACCACAGAGCCTAGGACTTGCTGATCAGAAGGTCGGCGGTTTGAATCCCCGCATCGGGGTGAGTTCCCGTTGCTCAGTCCCTGCTCCTGCCAACCTAGCAGTTCAAAAGCACCTCAAAGTGCAAGTAGATAAATAGGTATCACTCCAGCAGGAAGGTAAATGGCGTTTCCTTGCGCTGCTCTATTCGCCAGAAGTGGCTTAGTCATGCTGCCCACATGACCTGGAAGCTGTACGCTGGCTCCCTTGGCCAGTAAAGCGAGATGAGCGCCGCAATCCCAGAATCGGTCACGACTGGACCTGATGGTCAGGGGTCCCTTTACCTTTACCTAAAGGCTGAATGGAGATCTTTAAATCTGGGTGTCTCTAGGCCTAATCCAACCCTGCAACCCCACAGCTTCTCTTTTGCTGCACTCCCTGTTCGGGCATTCAGAGTAACACAGGAGGGTTTAAACTGGGCAGTGGCAAGCATGCGCCTGCCTGCTCCATCCTAATCATCTCATGTTGAGCATGAAGGAGGTTGTAAGTGTGTTCAGCTGAACATTGTTTGTTTGGAGCATTTGTGCTCCAATTGGTTCAGCCGAAAAAGGCACTCCGAGTGGCGAAAATGCTGACTAATTCAAATCTGCAAACTGATGCAGAAATGTGGAGAACTGGGCTGGGGGAAAACACACAAGATTGACAGATTTGCCCCACCCTAGCAAGCCCTTGGATCGACAGCTTCCTCATCCTCCAGCCTCTGCCAGTCTTTGCAGAAAGGTGGACCTTCTATAGGAGTGCCTGAGAGCTGCCTCTCCCAGCTCCACCACCTGGGTGAGGGTAGACGATGACGATAGCATAGTGATGAGGATGGTGGATGGACCATGGGCTGAATTGCATCTGGCCTAATTTGAAATGGAGCCACCCCACTTCCTTATCCCCCATCCCACTTTGAGAATTGGTGGGAGCTGAGTGGAAGGATGAAACAGCGAGGAGTCTGAAGTAGTCATGGCCTATGGCAGGAATGGGAAACCTGTGGCCTTCCAGATATTATTGGATGATGCTTCCCATCACCCCTGACCATTGACCATACTGACCGAGGCTGAGCCCAACAGCATCTGAATGGCCACAGGTTCTCAATCTCTGGTTCTGGGTTGGAGCAGAAGCATCCTGCTCTCTTGATGCTCGGAAGGCAGGGATGGGGAATTTCTTTTTTTTAAATAATAATTTTTATTAAGAATTTCAACATAACAAATTATCAAAGCATATCATTTTTCCCTCCCCCCTCCCTAGGAAACCAACCCAAGACTTCCCTCAACTCCTCTTTCTGATTTTTCAGCACATGTTATTCTCTGCATAAGATAAAATTGTAAAGATCCTTAAATTATCTGTCTATTATGTTGACAGTCAATAGATTTGTGTATGTTTATTCAAAACCTGCCAAAGAGTCCAATTCATTTTGTTTTGTTTTTTAAATAGTTTGTAAAGGGTTCCCATTCTTCTTTAAAGCCAGAGTTGTCCTTGTCTCGCCATTTGTGTGTCAATTTTGCCAATTCCGCATAATGCATCAATTTCTCTTGCCACTGTTCTTTTGTCGGGATTTCTTCATTCTTCCATTCTTGTGCTATTAAGACTCTTGCCTTAATTTCAAGCTGTGAGGCTACATGTGGCCCTCCAAGCACTCTGTGTGGCCCTCAAAACTCTCCCCAGGCCACACACCCCGCTGACCATGCTTTGTACTCCGGAGTGTTTTTGCCTGCCTTCAATGTGTCATTGATGGTGCCTCTTGCTTGCTGGATGTAGGGAGAGGGGGGTGTTAGTGTGTGTAGAAACCAGTCCACTGTACGAAAATGAAATTGACATTGCTTGTCAGTTGCCCATCACTAGCATGCAGCCCTCAGAAGATTGCCCAGAATGGAAAGTGGCCCTTGAACTGAAAATGCTCTCCAACTCCTGTTGTAAGAGTTCAGGACAGTATAGGGAACCTCCTGGTGGCGCTGGGGTTGTTGTTGTTGTTGTTATTGTTTAGTCGTTTAGTCATGTCCGACTCTTTGTGACCCCATGGACAGAGCACACCAGGCAATCCTGTCTTCCACTGCCTCCTGCAGTTTGGTCAAACTCATGCTGGTAGCTTCGAGAACACTGTCCAACCATCTCGTCCTCTGTCGTCCCCTTCTCCTTGTGCCCTCCATCTTTCCCAACATCAGGGTCTTTTCCAGGGAGTCTTCTCTTCTCATGAGGTGGCCAAAGTATTGGAGCCTCAGCTTCACGATCTGTCCTTCCAGTGAGCACTCAGGGCTGATTTCCTTCATAATGGAGAGGTTTGATCTTCTTGCAGTCCATGGGACTCTCAAGAGTCTCCTCCAGCACCATAATTCAAAAGCATCAACTCTTCAGTGACCAGCCTTCTTTATGGTCCAGCTCTCACTTCCATACATCACTACTGGGAAAACCATAGCTTTAACTATACAGACCTAATGAGTAAAACTGGAGTTTGGAGAGCTTCTGTGTTCCTCTCCTGCTTCCTGCCAGGGAGGAGATAGAAAGACAGGGAGGCAGAAGCTAAAGCCAGTCCAGGCTCATTTCCTATTTGCATTTGATTTCCACAGCACAAAATGCTTCCCGGCATGAATAATTACAGAGGCAGAGGAACAAAAACAACTTGTTAACTCAATTTGTGGGTGATTATTTAGGTGTCACAACCAGCTGTTAAGAGGGTGGGATAATAACACCCGAAGAACAGAGAGGGAATAAAAATAAGGGCAAGAAATTAACAACAACAAGCCATTCAGCTGAAAGCAGTGCTACCAAATTCGCTTTTGAGAAAGCTGAGATGACCATGTCATGTAATTGAAACAGTGCGGAAACATTGACTTCCCAAATTTGGGGCCAATTTATGAGAACAGATTCATATATTCGGTAAATGGATGTGCAGTTTGGCCCAAACGAAGGAGGCATCCCATAGCTTCACCATTGACACCTCTTCCTTTCAGGTCAGCCTGTATCTACCACAGCACTGGAAATGACCCATAGCTCAGTAGGTAGAGCATGAGACTCTTAATCTCAGGGTCATGGATTTGAACCCCACATTGAGCGAAGGATACCTGCATTTCAAGAGGTTGGACCAGATGACCCTCGTGTTCCCTACAATTCTACGATAGTTCTTTGTTATCTTGTTTCATGACCTGTGGATCTTAGGAGCTTTGAAATCAGTTGTTTGGTCTTCCAGCTATGTTTGGAGCAGGGCCCCTGCAACAGGCTAAGAAAATTTCATTCTCAACATAAGCAGAAACATTTTGGTGGATCCTATTGAGGTTTTGCTGAACTACAATTTCCGTTATCCCTGAACATTGGTTGTCCTTGCTGGGACTGACTGAAGTCCAGCAGCAACCTCTTGAGGGCCACAGCTCTGTATTACTATAAATTTTGGCAGCCACTGTCATTTGCAGATGGCACCAAACTAGTAGGAGTAACTAATGCACAGAAGACAGAATCAGAATTCAAAATGATCTTAACATATTAGAAAACTGGGAGCAAGCTAACAAAATGAATTTCCATAGGGACAAATGTAAGGTTCTGCACTTGGGCAGGAAGAAGCAGACACACAAATATAGGGTGGTGAAACATCTGGCTTACTAGCAGTATGTGTGAAAAGGATCTAGGGGTCTTGGTGGACCAGAAGCTTAACATGGGTCAGCAGTGTGATGCAGCAGCGAAAAAAGCTAATGCTATTCTAGGCTGCATCAACAGAAGTATAGATCAAGGGAAGTAATAGTAGCACTCTATTCAGCCTTAGTCAGACCACACTTGAAATACTGTGTCCAATTCGGGCCATCACAATTTAAGAAGGATGTTGACAAGCTGGAACGTGTGCAGAGGAGGGCAACCAAGATTATCAAGGGTCTGGAAACTAAGCCTTACGAGGATCATTTAGCCTGGGAAAGAGGAGACAGAGAGGAGCTAGGATAGCCATTTTCAAATATCTTAAGAGCTGTTACATGGAGGAGGGAGCATGTTTGGCTTCAAGTTGCAAGAAAGGAGATTCCGGCTAAACATTCGGAAAAACTTTCTGAGAATAAGAGCTGTTCAGCAAGTGGAGCAGACTCCCATGAGAGACTTCCTTGGAGGTTTTTAAGCAGAGGTTGGCTGGCCATCTTTAATGGATGCTTTAGCTGAGATTCCTGCATTGCAGGGGGTTGGACTAGAGCAGTGTTTCCCAACCTTGTGCCTCCAGATGTTTTTGGCCTACAACTCCCATCATCCCTGACCACTGGTCTTGCTAGCTAGGGATGATGGGAGTTGTAGGCCAAAAACATCTGGAGGCACAAGGTTGGGAAACACTGGACTAGAGGACCCTCGGGGTCCCTTCCAACTCTTAAGATTCTATGATTGATAGGGATGAGGGAGAAATTCCATTTAGTTCACATTTAAAGGTGAACCTGCCAAATCCATACCTTCCAAAATAATATGCATGCCTTCCTTCAAAATTTGCTCTTTTTTGAATTTTGCAGTGCAGTTTTCCAGGCAATTGAAGTATACAAAAACATCACTATGCTAAAGTGTGCATAAAAATTCATATATTAGTGGAAATAACATACAAATGCATTATAGGAAGAAATTGTTTTGCAAAAATGTGTATATTAGGGGAAATTACATACAAAAATCTGCTTGTTAGCAGAATGTCCAAGTAAAATGCTGGCAAATTTCATGAATGAATATGCAAGCAAGTTGCTGCAGAAATGTGGAGAATGGAATTTAAGGTTGGTAAGAGAAGAAACCGACAGGTCCATACATCCCTACTGTTTGAGATACTGGTTCTTGTTCTCTAGATGTCCTTGTGTCTCTGTTGATGGGAGAAGTATTTGTATCCAGAGTTATATTAATGTGGGTTAAGTAAGTTATGTAAAGACATAATTAACTGTGAATCAAGAGGGCTCCATAAACGGGAGAACAGGATGGTAGATAACTGCACTTCAAAGATCTTCATAGAATGCCAGTTAGTTTTCTTTCTGGTAGTCAAGAGCTTCTGAAAACATCCCAGATACTTTCGATTCCTGTTGGGAAGGTGGTTTTCCAGCGTTCCCTTTATTCTTTAAAGTCTTTTTCAAAAATCCATTACCATTAGGGGTGCATCTTTGCAGCAATGGTGGTTCCACCTTCAACTCTTAGATCTACACTTTACATCAAATGGCTTCCCGGGATAAGCTGTTTCTGCCTCCCCATTGAAGTGAAGTGTTCGTTCTGACAGACAGTCTCACTCCCAGCAAGTGATCTCTCTAGCCCCCTCCAGATTGCCATTATTGTGTAGGACAGGATTCATTCGCATACCGGAAATTTATATTTGAGCAATTAAAGTGGATTAAAGCACTCTGGCACAACAAATCCACTCCCTCCCCCCTATAAAACCCCTGACTTTTTGCAATTAGGAGAGTGACAGGGATAAACGTCTGATTAACAGGAAGATGTATAACCCTCACCCAAGCAAATCAGAATGAATGTTCATTGGCATGTAACCTCCCTGGCAAGCAAATGAGGATGAATTCTCAAGAGGTCAACTGGAGGAGCAGGTCAAATGGCTGGATGCAATTCTGCAGAACAGATGGTTCTGATAGTTACAAAAGAGTTATCTTAATTTAGCCCAGGTGTGTCTAACTTGTGGACTGCAGGTTGCATATGACAAAACTTCAGCAAGCCCACAACTTACACAGGGGTTACAATCGGGGATTGTGCCTAAGGCCAAAATCGCTTACAGTCGTATCTTGGAAGTCAAACAGAATCCGTTCCCAAAGTCCGTTCGACTTCCAAAGCGTTCAAAAACCAAATTGCAGCTTCTGATTGGCTTCAGGAAGCTCCTTCATCCGATCAGAAGCCGCCAAAGCCCCGCCGGATGTTCAGGTTCCAAAAGAACATTCACAAACTGGAACAATCACTTTCGGGTTTCTGGCGTTCGGGAGCCAAAGCGTCCGAGTTCCAGGGCATTTGGGATCTAAGGTTCGACTATATAGTAAAATCCCATTGGTGTCAAGGAGCTGTCAGGCGAGCACATGTCATCTACAGGGCAGGAAAGAATGTGAGGAACGGAATGCACTTAGCTTTTATTCACAGGAAGTGACAACACAGCAGAGTTCCTCTGGTTCATCTTTATCCAGCTGGAAACATTACTGAAACTGACCACTGGCCCTTCCCTTCCCCTCTAACCTCTCACTCTGGATCCCTCCCTAGCAGATGGGGCTCTTCCTCTGGGTCTGTCTGGTTCCTTGCTCAGCAACGTGCAGGACTCTCCTTGAGCTGGGTATCAGAGGGAGAGGAGACCCAGCAGGACTGGGTCGGGGTAGCAAGGGCAACCTCTGACTCCTCTCTGCCTGAGTCTGTGCTCACACTGTGACTCTCAGCCTCTAGCCCTGTCCTGCAAGGGGCTTCTCCTTCTGACACCCCCCTTGATTGCTCAAACCCCCTGCTTCAAGCAACTCCCAACTTGTCCCTTCCCCAGACTGCTCCCCGGTGCCCCACCACCACAATCCAGGCTCGTCTTTTTTCCCATCCTCCCTGGGGGGCTCTTGGGCACTTGATGCCCTCCACTCTTCCTCATCCAGCCAGTCCCTGACAGTGGGTGGGATTGCCAAAGTCATTTTTACCAAATCCCTGCCCCCTTTCCACCCCCTTTAAAATTTCTTCCATGTGCGTAAAGCTGAACGTTCGCAGATTAAATGTTGAAAACCAACTGTACCACACAGTGAGCTTGGGTAGAAATAAGTCTTGCCGTGAGCCGTGGGGGGTCTGAATGGAGAGGAAAAAGGAGGGTGGGAAGCAGGAGAAAGCAATGGTTTTATTAGAGAATGTTTGATTGCAGATCAGGGTACAGGCAGTAAAGCAGTATATCTCATTCATGTGGAAACTGGGTGGATACAGAACTCTTAGCAAGTCTTAGACGGAAGCAGCGTATAACAAGGCATGCACGTCCTGTCTGGGGAAGGTAAGTGGCAGGTCAGCGCCCAATGGATACGTTCTGACCTGTGTTAATTGGGGGGGGGGGGAAGGAGGATGGGAGTCAGAATAGATGGGGATGGAGGAAGAGGGGAAAGCAGACACACATGCACGGGGAGGCTCTGCCCACCTCCCTCATGCCACCTCCAATATATTTCCCCCAAGGAATGTGACCCTCAACAGTAAAATAGAAATAATAAAAATACACCTCATAGTCCATCTGAATAAGTCTTCAGTTCTGATTTCCAGATTGACTCCTGGGCTGTAAAGTGATGCCTCTATACTGGAATTGAAGTAAGTTTTCCCCTTCTAAAGCGCTTTACTGCTGGAAATTCAATCTTGAAGCATGTGCCCATGTAACTGTCCTGCAGTAGCAGCTGAGGAAAGAATCTTAGAATTATAGCATTTCAATCCTTCATTTTATAGTCCATAAAATAGTGTTTTTTTCAGTATTGTACCTGATCTGCTCTGGCCCAACCCTACTCAGAGTTTCAATACGCCAGGTTTGTGCCTCTGGTGTTTTGATCTATGGATTTTGGAATAAGTGGCATAGACAGATTTTCAGGAGCGAAGCCGAGATGAAGTGAAAAGCCAGAAGTTTAGAAGTTGAAGAATGAAGGCATAAATATCTCCATAGAGGTTCTTTCAGTTGTGCTTTCCCCCTCCTCAGACTTTGACTAAGGGAATAAATAATACGTTGCATGGTGGCAGCTGGTTTGCTGTGGTGTGATTGGCACCATTGCAACAGCTAGGGTGACTAATTGCCTTCCGAGACCGAATTAGTGCTCCTCCCTGGGGGTGCCACGGTAAAAATAGAAGTAGTTACTTACCAAGGACCCCTAGATCTGTGACAGGAACATTAGAGGCTTATTCCAACCACAGCATAATGGGGCACTTCACTTAAATTAATGTTCATTTCTCCCCCCACCCCCCACCGCCCCGAATGTAGAGTGCAGTCAACACAAACCAAAGGAGGCAAAATAATTTTTAACAGTTTTCCTGCTTCATTTTTAACAACTGCCTGCAGCTAAGATCTGCTAAGAGGATGAAGCAGTTAATGTACCATTCAGTCACTCCATACTTGCTTTCTGCTATGCTTCTACTTTGTTTAAATTGGGAAGGAGATATCCCGCCTTCCTTACCTCCACTAGTTCTTATCTCCTCCAGATTGCCTTCTTCTCCTGCCTGCCCCTCCTTTAGCAGGCAACCTCTCTTTTCTCCAGGCTCCTCCCATGCCCCTTCTCCAGTGGTAGCTGGTGGCCATTGTGGGTGGTAGGATGGAAAGCAGGAGGGGCCAACAGTAGGTGGAGGCATAGCTTATTGAGAGAGCTGACTAGTTGTAGTTTTGCCCCGCTGGGGCTAAGGAGGAGGAAACCAGCAAGCAGTGCCACCCCTGGACTAGCTGTGAGGAAGAAGGCAGGCAGCTCAGGGCATTGGGAAGGACCCATCTTGAAAGCTTGCAACATCTCACCGTTCCCATTTTTCCCCATCTGCAGCCTGTACAAGGTGAGTGCTGGTCAGGCTGCTTGCAAGTAACCAGCTGGCTTGGTGGCTTCTTCCACCTGTTCCCTACACAGTGACTTGCCGTGCTGAACCAGTAGTGCCTGATGCATTTTGACTCTTGGTTCCGTTTTCTTTGTTCTTCCTTTTTTCCTATTGCCTCCAGGCTTACAGTCACTCCCCACTTTCCTTGAAACCAAACTGAATGTCAGAAAAGAAGGGGTTTGTCTAACAAATCTTTTAGCAGCAATAGAGCAATGCTAGAAGAGAGCGATCTCTTTGCCTTTTTGAGAAAGAGAAGTTAAGCCCTGGGGATTCTAGAGCAACGTTCCTCAACTTGGTGCCTTCCAGATGTTTTAGACTTCAGTTCCCATCAGCCTCAGCCCTCACTGGCTGGGGCAGATGGAGGCTGTCGTCCAAAACCTTTGGAGGACACGTCAGGGAAGACTGGCCTAGATGAGGATCTTGCACTCTGTACCCCGTGGAGAGTATCAGGGTGGGCCACGTAGTGAATGCCACCAAGAGCTATTTCACCTCTTTGTGTTGGATAAATGGAAGTTTCTGTCTAAACACTGGAAAGAGCAGCAATCAGTAGGAAGTTGCCTGCTGTGTCTACCTGTATCACACATATGCTTTGGAACCCAACCATTATGTTTTCAGCCATATGAACACAGATGTGTGTAGTTGCTTTTAGCTGGAGGGACCTTGCACTTACTAAGTTGTCTCCTGATCCATGGTGATATCCACCACCAAGAAAAGATGATGGCCCAACTGAAGAGATCAGTTGTCCTGGGGTTCTGGAACAGATGGCAAGCTAAGGCCAGACCTGTGAATAAGGACCAAGGAGCTGATTCAGGACCACGGTCAGCAGTCCTGTAGCTGAGATAGAAAATACAAGTTGTCTCAGCAGTGTCTTAGAACTAAACAGCAAGATGAAAGATGAAAGATACCACAACCACCAATAATAATGTAACCACAGCAATTACACCAGTTCAGAATGAGAACGACGATTTATCGCCCAAAAGCTTTCCTGAAAAAGCAAGGCTTTGATTGTCTTATGGAAGACTGTTAGAGATGGGATGAGATGAATTTGTCTCAGAAAACAAGACAACCATGTTCTGGGCACAGTTGCTGAACAGACCCTCTCCCTGTTCCCAACCAAGTATGTTTTTGGGAACACTGGAAAGTATCTGACAATGATCTCACAAGGCAGACAGGCTTACACACCTTCTCTTGACACCAATAATTATGTCATTATTATTGCCAGTTGAGACGGAATCATGGAAGTAAATACCACTCAGAAGTGGCGCTGCACATAGCCACACCCAGAAGTGTACCGCATCAAATGCTATTCCTGAAGGCAGAATTTGAGACTTAATATCCACACCGTATGAGGAAGGACTAAGTCAATCTGTAGCATTCGCTACCTTGTTTAATTCTATCTCAAAGCAACCTTTGAAGTAGGTTATCGTTCCCTTTATGCAAATGGAGAATTGGCACGGAAACGTGGCGGCTTCCTTGAGGCCTCCCAGCAAGTTATTAATTGGGTTGGGCTTTGAACGCTCCCCTTCTAGGCCTTAATTTACACTTCAGCCAATGGGCCACATTTGCTTTTATTTACAAGTCATGTGAGAGCATAGCAGGGTAG
Organism: Podarcis gaigeae; assembly: GCF_964106915.1. Taxonomy (NCBI): domain Eukaryota; kingdom Metazoa; phylum Chordata; class Lepidosauria; order Squamata; family Lacertidae; genus Podarcis; species Podarcis gaigeae. Next base: position 103,860,220 of record NC_139680.1, on the reverse strand, counting down.
GCCCTGAAGCAGCAGATAATATCTTCCTTCTTGTGGAGCTTCCTTCCTCCCAAAACACTTCTCTCCAATGATTTTATCCACCACCCAAGCAACTATTTTTGACATTGGTCACATGCTATGCCTGTTTTAGGTTCATTCAAGTCCATCTCAAATTAGCCCTGTTGTGAGTGTCAGGAGTTATATCTTGACCATTCCTTCTGGCTCGTCTTTCATCTGGATTATGCAGAGCGTCTACCAGAGGCATTCGGTCCGTGGTTTTACCATAAATTCGGACCTGCTCAGGGTCTTGCCCTTTGGCAAGGCAAATGATGTCAACTTTCTGAGAGTTTGGAGAAGCCAGGGACAATTGGCCATTAAAGAGAGTAGGGCATTATTTAGGCCTGGGAGTTTGTTTCAGAACAAAATAGTAGAAGTAGAAATACTGTGTGTGACTGTTTCAGGTGTGGGAAACCTCTATAATCCCTGACCGTTCACCAAGCTTGCTTGACCTGAAGGAAGTTGTGGTTCAGCAACATCTGGGGGACAAAGGTTCCTCACCCCTGCCCTATTTCAAGAGCTGAACACCTCTGGAATTGGTAATAGGCTGAATAACAGCTAATTAAATCTAGACAAAATGGTGGCACTAGCAGTTACTGCCTCACTAGATTAATAGGGTGGTGTTCAATCTGTTTTGGATGGGGTTGCAGTTCCCCTTAAGGATCACATTTGTCACTGTTGAGTACTGTGAGATTGGGGCCTTAATTTGGTGGCCTGAATGATCCTTGACAAGAAAGGAGATTCTGACTAAACATTTCTGACAGTAAGAGCCGTTCGACAGTGGAACGGTCTTCCTTGGGAGGTTGTGGACTCTCCTTCCTTGGAGGTTTCTAAGCAAAGGTTGGATGGCCATCTGTCATGGATGCTTGAGCTGAGATTCCTGCATTGCAGAGGGTTGGACTAGATCAGTGTTTCCCAACCTTGTGCCTCCAGCTGTTTTTGAACTACAACTCCCATCATCCCTGACTAGCAAGACCAGTGGCAAGGGATGATGGGAATTGTAGTCCAAAAACAGCTGGAGGCACAAGGTTGGGAAACACTGGACCAGATGACCCTCAGGGTACCTTCCAACTCTATGATTCTATCCGTGTGGCACAAAGCACCTTTCACCTGCTTAAGTCTGTGAACCAGTTGTGACGTTTCCTACACAGAAAGAGCCTCGTGACTGTTATTGATGCCCTGCTAATGTCCAGCCCTGGTTACTGCAGTGCATTATACATGAGACATCTCTTGTTTCTTTACTGGCTGCCAGTTTGTTTCCAGACATAATTTATTGGGCTGATTTTGACCTATAAAGTGCTGTATGTCATGGCACCAAATTAGATGAACAACCATTTTCTCCTACACGAACCACCCAGTTTCTTAAGTTGTTGTTGTTTGAATTTATATACCGCCCTATACCCAGAGGTCTCAGGGCGGTTCACAAAATAAAATCAAAATACAAAACCACAAAATACATTATCAGAATAAAAATAACCCAATAACACCCCCCCAATACCCTGAGCAACCTGGTGGCTGAATTCTGCACTAGCTGAAGTTTCTGAACCGTCTTCAGAGGCAGCCCTACATATACTGCATTGCAGTAATCTAACCTTGAGGTTACCAGAACATAGACAACAGTAGTTAGGCTATCCCTGTCCAGATAGGGGCATAGTTGGGCCACCACCTGAAGCTGATGGAAGGCACTCCGGGCCACTGAGGCCACCTGAACCTCAAGCAACAGCAAAGAATCCAGGAGTACCCACAAGTTACGCACCTGCTCCTTCAGAGGAAATGTAACCCCATCAACAGCATGAAGCCCATCTCCCACCCATCTGGTCTAGGGAACCACCCTAATGTTTGTGGGAGGCTTTTCTCAGATTAGCCTCTGTTTCTGATGTGTGCCCTGCTCGTTTCAAACCAGAGGCCCTCTAGATGTTGGGTTCCCCTCTTTCCTGGACTGGACAGAGTGGTCAGTGGTCAGGGACAGTGGGAGCTCTAATAAAGCAATGTCTGGAGGACCGCGGGTTCCTCATCCCTGATGTAGGGTTCCACCAGACAGACCCAGATGAAGGATGATGAACCCTGCAAAGCTCAGTTTCAAATGAATGCATTGATGGAGAGACACAGGTTCCTCACCCCTGTCCAAAGAATCCTAGAGCGAGCAGTGCAATCTTAAGCAGGGCTACTCGGAAGTAAATCCTTCTGTTTGTGATGCCTAGGACTTTGGCCTATAGCATACACCAAGCAGAGGCTGGTCCATAAGGGAGAGTGGGGCTCTTCCCCAGCCTCAGTCTACCTTTGGGCACCTCCACCCCAGTCGGTCATCTTGCTTATAACCAATCCAGTGGATGACACCACCTGCCAGCTTCCTTCCCCTCCTTAATTGGTGTAGCTTTTGTAAAACTCAGCAGGGAGGCGGATGGTTGTCAAAACGAGACCCTGTTGTCTCTGCGTGTGTGGCACTGGCTCCACCTACTGTTGACCTCCTGCCTTGCGCCCCACCAGTCCCAACTGGCTGCCTGCCCCCTCGTCTTCCTTGTTGTGGCTCGCCTTGTAGACTTAACCCCAGAGGATTATAGTATCCAGCAAAGGCTACTTTTTTCCCTCACACATTGAGTGCCTTTGAGCTCCGAAGGCACCAGAATGCCTTCTTCGATTATACTTGGTGGATTAATATTATTTTAAAACTAATTAAAAGGGCATTACCAGCATAACGCCTTGGGAGTCCTGGTGGGCAAAGTGGGAGAGCTGCCGCAACTCTCCGCCGGCTAATCCGTTTCCTTTTCCCCTCCCAAGGTGAGCCAGGTTAATCCTGCTGGAAGTGGAATCTCTCCACTCAGACAGATCTGTGTAATGTTTGCCCCCGAGCCAAGTTAATTCTGCGCGGCTTAATAAGGCGAGGTGGGTGGATAATTTGGCTCTGCTCTGCTCTTTCTCTGAACTTCTCACTGGCAGTGGAGCGACCCTCCCTGCAGCATGGAGAAAATCCCCCCGGCTCATTTGAGCAGGGAAATAGGCAATTGCTTTCTTAGCAGTGGCTTGGCTGCCGAGGTGGAGCATCTAAGCGAGACTGCACGGTGTGCCTAGCATTTGGGGCAGCCTTGGTTCAGGAATGCCCAGCTGGGGCTCGATAAGTTGTGCCTGCTTTTTGCGGATGAGAACTGGAGGCACACTTCAACCTTAAACACCTGGGAAAGTTTGTTTTTAAGCACGGGTATGAGCATAAGATCGGGACGCGGGTGGTGCTGTGGGTTAAACCACAGAGCCTAGGGCTTGCTGATCAGAAGGTCGGTGGTTCGAATCCCCGCGACGGGGTGAGCTCCCGTTGCTCGGTCCCTGCTCCTGCCCACCTAGCAGTTTGAAAGCACGTCAAAGTGCAAGTTTCTCTGGCGGGAAGGTAAACAGCGTTTCCGTGCACTGCTCTGGTTCGCCAGAAGCGGCTTAGTCATGCTGGCCACATGACCTGGAAGCTGTACGCCAGCTCCCTCGGCCAATAAAACAAGATGAGTGCCGCAACCCCAGAGTCATCTGTGACTGGACCTGATGGTCAGGGGTCCCTTTACCTTTACCTTTTATGAGCATAAGAATTATTCTGACAGCACCACGCTCTGCTTTTCTGTCCATTCATAGCAGAGCACATGATCCTATGCTCACCTTCAGCTGAAAGGATCTTAGGTAATAGAGTTAGGAAAGGACTCTACCTGAGACCGTGGAAAACTGCTGCCCATCAGAGTGACCTTTTGCGTTTGTTCAAACACAGTAGCAAAGATGAAACCCCAGAGTAATGAATCCTTTGCACTTTTGGACTTCATGCATTCAGACATCATATTGCTTACAGCAGTCTTCCTCAACCTAGCACCCTTCGTATGTTTTGGATTAAAACTCCCATCATCAGCCAGGACTGATGGGTGTTATGAGCCTAAACCTACAGAGGGCACCAGCTTGAGAAAGACTGGCCAACTGATGGCATACTTGTTGCATCCAAAATCCAAAAGAAGACTTGTGACATTAAAGTGTGGGAGCTCTCTTCATTTCCTACAACTCTTGACATTCCCTCCCTTCCGCACAAGCCAAACAGTGGACAAACCTTTCAACGTGCCTCGTTTAAAACTCAGTAAGACCACCAGGAGCATGTTGAAATCATTGGTTGCAAGGAGGAGGGCTAGTTGACCGTGCCCTGGTCTACCACAATTTGTGGGCGGCTGAACGGAAGGACTTGTCTCATAACTTTGGCTCAGATCCAGACCAGCTGGCTGGTGGTGTGCTGTGGGAGAATTGGGTGGTGAAAAGGGACCTGTAGCACCTGCCTGTCTTTGCTTGTATATATGTATTTATTATTTTTTAAAAGCATGACATAAATGCAAGATATATTGAAATATATAGGTAAAGCTCAATGCAGTCCTTCTGTGGCTCCGCGGGTCATCCTGTGTGAACTCATTGAATTTTGCTTGCTGTGTTCATTTATTAGGAGAAAGTCGTCTTAAAGCATTTGTACCTAGTTGCTTTTCAGTGACATGCTGCCACCCCTTGCCCCTACATTCCCCATTTCCTTTTCTTTAAGGCTCAGATCTCTGGAAATAATCTTCTGCTTAATACAGACTGCTCTGTTGCTTCACCTTGTGTCGTCAAATTCTTGGCGTTGTGTTTTTCCTCCCTTACACAGGCCAGCTGAGGTTGTGATGCGATAATTGACTCTTAACACTTCAATCTGGGTCTTGTTGCAGGGTTCAAAGAGAGTCCTGAGATCCAATGAATATGTTCTGCCCCCTGGAGGCCTGATGGAGACTGACCTGGAACTGACATTTTCGTTGCAGGTAATTTGAACTTTGCTCGCCAGATAGCAGAGAACCATCCCTCGACAGGATGATTAAAATCTTTTCCCTGCATCTCTGGCTTTCTGAACAGACAGTGCATTTGGGAACAGAATGGGAAGAGCTTTAGGAGTTTCCTTGAGATTCTGTTGAAGAGGCTTTCTCTTGCACATGTAGGGTAGGATTGCTATTCTGACAGCAGCCCTAGACATGTTTACCCCCTGGAAGTCAGTTCTGCTGTGTTCAATGGGGCTTGCTTCCTAGCAAATGTGTTTAGGATGGCAGCCAAAGGCTCCTTTCAAATCAACCATTCATGAGAGTATGCCTGCCCCAATCTGGTGTCCCTCAGCATGGCCTAGAGCATGGGAGCATGTGTGGTGTAGTGGTTAAGAGCGGTGGACTCGTAATCTGGTGAACCGGGTTTGAGTCCCCGCTCCTCCACATGCAGCTGCTGGGTGACCTTGGGCTAGTCACACTTCTCTGAAGTCTCTCAGCCCCACTCACCTCACAGAGTGTTTGTTATGGAGGAGGAGGGGAAAGGAGATTGTTAGCCGCTTTGAGACTCCTTAGGGTAGTGATAAAGTGGGGTATCAAATCCAAACTCTTCTTCTTCTTCTTCTTCTTCTCCTCCTCCTCCTTCTCCTTCTCCTTCTCCTTCTCCTTCTCCTTCTTCGAGTCAGGGCTAATGGGAGATAAGATCTAGTGAACATCTGGAGCGACACCAGAATGAGGAAGGATGGGCTAGGCTGAGTGAACTGCTAGCCATGGTGTAAATAATAATAATAATAATAATAATTTATTATTTATACCCCTTCCATCTGACTGGGTTTCCCCAGTGTTGAGGAGATGCATGGAAGAAAAAATGGGGAGCGTTTGAGAAATCAAGCTTGTTTCTTTTTGAGTTCTCTGCCGGGTTCTTATTTATTATTTATTTACTACTCGTACTCCCACTATGTTTATATTCCACCTGCCCTTCAGGGAGCTCAAGATGGTGTATATGGTTCTCCCTTTTAAAATTTTATCCTTGTAACAACTCGGTGAGGGTAGCTGAGAGACTGTGACCGGACCAAGGCCACCTGATGAGCTGCATGGCTTAGTGGGGATTTGAACCCTAGCACTGCCCTGCTTATGGAATGCTCTCCCTAGGAAGACATGCCTGGTACCATAACTGGCTACTTTTAGGTGCCAGGCTAAACGTTTCTTTTCAGTTGGGCTTATGACCTTTCGTTTGGAGAGTTTTAGATGATGTGGCCTCTTCAGTGGGTGGGATGTGTTCGGCCGTCTTCTGCGTGTGTGAATGTTTTAGCCTTTCTTTTATTTTTGTTTTATGTTGGTTTAATTTTTTTTCTATTATAATGTAAGTCACTTTGCATTTACTTCCTGCAAATGGAAGAAAAAGTGGCTAATAAGTGTAATTCATCATCATCATCTTCTTCACCCTAACCCAGGGGTTGGCAACATTTTTTGAGGCCACTCCCCGGCAGACCTCTTGGTGGGCCAGAGCTATTTCTGGTGCTCTTCTGGGTCGGAAGAGTGCCGGAAAGATCGTTTGCGCACAGGCGCTCCTCCGTTCTGGAAGTGCGCCAGAAATAGCATGTACACACGCTATATCCGGTGCTCTTCCGACCCGGAAGTTGGTCCCCGCAGTGAGAGAAAAATGGTGCTGTGGGGGGGGGGGAAGAACACGGAATCCCCACGCCGATCCACGGAACATCCATGGGCCGGTTCCATGAAGCTCATGGGCAAGAACGGGCCCATGGGCCTTAGGTTGCCGACCTCTGCCCGAACCGCTACACTGAACGGGCACCTCAAAAACAGCATATTATCTGAATCTGTCTCCTCCTCTCCCTGTAGTACCCACACTTCCTGAAACGTGATGGCAACAAGCTCCAAATCATGCTCCAGCGCAGAAAGAGGTACAAGAACCGCACTATTTTGGGCTACAAGACCCTGGCAGTGGGCATCATCAACATGGCTGAGGTAAGGGAAGCAGCAAGCTGGGCAGTTATGTGGGCATCCCATGCCTTTAACCATCTCTGAGCAATGGGCTCTTGGTGGTGCCAGAGCTGATGGGAAGCAGGAGAGGCACCAGGGCATCTTCTCAAGATCTTGGGAGGTTGTGCTTCTTGTAAGTGGGAGGGGCCTGGTCTGTCCCAGAAGCCTCCTCCTGCGCAAGGGAATAGAATTGGAGCCCCTCCTCTAGGTAGATCCTGTATACGGAGCTCCTCTTCCACATGGAGGCCCAGATGTTGTTGAGCCGCAGTTTTCATCAGCTCCAGCAAGCAAAGTCAATGGCAAGGGATGCTGGGAGTTGCTTGCTTGTTTTTGCTGATGTTATTCATTGTATTTGCCAGTCGCTGTTTTCACGGAGGGAAGCAAAGCGAGTTACCTTAAAGCCAATTAGGAATTTCCAATAAAAAATCCTAAAAGCACAGCTGTACAGAAAAAAAGGCAGGGCTTACAGGTCCCACCCCACTAAAAGAGGACACAGTTTCAGCCTTCAGAGTAAGGGCCAGAAGCCTGGGTAAAGTGAAAAGTCTTTGCCTGGCGCCTAAATATAAATATAAATGGGATGGGTGGGGTGCTCGCTTCGGCAGCACATATACTAAAATTGGAACTACAGTGGTGCCCCGCAAGACGAAAAACCCGCTAGACGAAAGGGTTTTCCGTTTTGGAGGTGCTTCGCAAGACGAATTTCCCTATGGGCTTGCTTCGCAAGACGAAACGTCTTGCGAGTTTTTCCGACTTCCCCCCCCCCCTTTTTCTAAGCCGCTAATAGCGCTAATCCGCTAATGGGCTTGCTTCGCAAGACGAAAAAACCGCTAGACGAAGAGACTCGCGGAACGGATTCTTTTCGTCTTGCGAGGCTCCACTGTATACAGAGAAGATTAGCATGGCCCCTGCACAAGGATGACACGCAAATTCGTGAAGCGTTCCATTTTTTTAAAAAAATGGGATGGGTGGGGTGTGCCAGGTGTGCCTTCCTGAGGAGAACATTCCACATCTAGGGGGCCACCACTGGAAAGGCCCAATCTCGTGTTGCCAACTTCTGAGCATGGAGGGGCCACACTAAGGAGGGTCTCAAGATAATGATCATAAATTGTAGAGTTGGAAGGGACCACAGGATTTTTCTAGTCTGACCCGATGCAGTGCTGGACTATTTCGTCCAACATGAGGGCCAAACCCACAACCCTGAGATTAAGAGTCTCATGTTGAGAGCCTCTAATTGCAGGGTCCAGGTTGGTTCCTGTTGGTTCTTTTAAGGCCCTGAGTTTCTAATCTTCATAAGGTGTTATAAGCAGAAACTAGCATTTTGAATTAAGCCTGGAAACAAATTCGTATCCAGCGCAGTCATGCCAAAAGTGGTGTTCTTTGTTCAGACAGTCCTGCTGTGATCAACATTCTGCTTGTTGAATTCTGCATCAACTGCAGTTTCCAAGCCATCTTCAAAGGCAGCCCAATGTAGAACACATTTCTCTACACGGAGCCCAAATACATGTTATTCTGCCTCCCTACGGCAGGTCACTGGCCTGCTCCAGAGGCTTCCTCCTGTGTGCTGAGTATCATTGATCCCTTATTCAGGTCATGCAGCACCCGACAGATGGAGGGCAGCTCCTGGGCCTCCACAGCAACATCAAGGATGTGAGCATCCGAGTGGCCGAAATCAGCATCTACTCTCTCTCTAGCCAGCCCATTGATCACGAAGATGGAAACGTCCCCTCTGGCCCCAAAATCAAAGCTGGTAATGTGTTACTTATTTTTATTTTATTTTATTTTATTTATAAATTTTATTTTTCGGTTTTTCAAAAGAAATTTACAGACATGCAAATAGCAAAAACACAAATCACATATATTTGATTCCCCCCACCCCATTTTTGTGGTTTCTTTTAAATTTTAATTTTCATGCTGCATTTTCCACATGACTCCATCTTTAAGTAATTTTTTAGTTCTCATAATAATCTAACTGCTAGTTTTACGTTAGTCTGCTAATGAGCTTATTTGTATACATGAGATTTTCAAATATACTACAAAATTTCCCCAATCTTTAATAATTTATTCTTCTTGGTTTCTTATTACACCCATTAATCTTGCCATTTCAGCATAATCCATTAATTCTATTAGCTAACTATCCCTAAAAGAAAAGCTTCAGGGGTTGTTGTTTTTTGTTAAAAGTTATCGCAAACATAGTAATGTATTCCTTAAACCTAAAGCTTCTCTGAGTCTAGTACCTAAAAACTGTTTTGGTCAGGTTCTCATCCAACTCTCATCTGTACCGTCACTGACTTTCTGTCCTGTGATATGTCCTTTTCTACATCCATCCAGAATAGCTTTGTTTTCTAAACATGCCCTCTGTTCTTTCACTCTGCTTGTGCCACACCTCATCCAGAATCCTTACAGTGGCTCCCTGCCATCAGTGACAGATTCCTAGGCCTTAATAGCAAACTCAGTGGCTCCATACCATGTTTTCCCCCAGACTCCCTTCCATTCCCCTTGCTGGCGCAGTGCAGTTTGGCCATGGTCTCTGCCTTTTCCCTTACCAGATCGCTCTCCAGATATTGACAACTACTCTGAAGAAGAGGACGACAGCTTTTCCTCTGAGCAGGAAGCCAGCGATGATGCCGTGCAAGGCCAGGTAGCTACCAACCAGCCTGCTGTCTGTCTGTCTATCCCATTTGAGTCTCACCTTCCCTCTATGACAGCAGTAGCCAATCTGGTGCCTCTCAGGTGTTGCTGGACTAGAACTCCCATCATCCCTAACCATTGGCTGTGCTGGTTGGGGCTGATGGGAGTTGGAGTCCCAGCAACAAAGGCAGCACATTGACTTCTGCCGTTCTCCCCATGTTGCCTTCCAAGCTATGCTGCTGCTTTAGCATCTCACCCGTATTGCCATCAGTTATGTACAGTGGTCTTGCTCAGCCTGAAAATGGTATTTCCATCCTGAGGGCCACAGTCCCTTCTGAGCAACTTTTCAAGGGCCACATGGCAGGTATGACCAACAAGTTCTGCCTTTCTACAGCAGGCTACTTTCTACTCTCACCCTTCTCTGTCCTCCATTCAGACCAGTCAGAGTCTTTATCAAGTTCAGGGACACATTCTGCCCGGTGCGAAATAAGGCCAGTGAAGGGAGCTGCCTGGTGCATCTCTGAGGCCACGTGGAGAGGGGTGGAACTTCACATTCTTCTGATTCCATGCTGCCATCTCTCGCTTCTCAGGATTTATATGATGAAGAGGATGAAGTGAGGAAACCGAAGAAAGCCAGGCGGAAAATGATCAGAACCACATCGATGACCAGAGTAAAGACACCCTTCCTTGCCTTTCCAAAGGGGAGTTTGTGGGGGTTGGAGTTTTTATTTTATTTTACTCCCAGAGCAATAGACAAGATGCGGGAGGCTCTCTGATCCTCCACAGCAGGTGGCGCCATAGAGGACAGCACTCAGGCTAGAGTCTGGTTGACCAGAAGTTGAACTCGTTGGTATGCTGGAGAAGTTCATCTCCAGTTATTTCCCCCCAAATTAGCAGGAGCCAAGTAAATTGTGCAAAATAAGCAAATGTGCTTAATCTGCGTAATAGACAACCTCCGTAACTCATTGATCCCATATAACAGTCTTCTCCACTGATGCCCTCTGGATAAGGTCGGACTACAGTTCCCATCATCCCTGACCGTTGGCCATGCTGGCTAGGGCTGAATGGGAGATGTGGAGTCCCACAATATCTGGAAGGCCACAGATTCCCCACCCATGCTCTTAGCACATGCCTTTGTGTGGTAGCTGCTTTTCAGCAACCCGGCGCCTTCAAGCCATCCATGCATGCAAACCCCCATCCACTGTTGATTCCTGACCTCCACATCCCTCCATCCAAATGGCCGTCTACATGGCAGGCTTCTCGTGCGCCTGCTTATGCGCAGCACTTAGGGGCACGCAGTCAGCTGCTACATTGATTTGCTTTTGGATATGGCTGAAAGGGCTGCTTGTCAGCGGAGTGGCAGCTCTGTCAGGGCTGGGGCAATAATGGGTCTTGACATCTTCCCACCCAAAGCCTATATTCTGGCCTCGCAGATTCCGAGTCCTCTGAGCAAAGACCATGGCTGCTTCCACGTTCTGTTCAGTGCTCAGATGATTTATTAAGCAGTCGTATGTTGTGTTCTTGTCGTTGGCCGTAGTTCAGCAGTAGAGCATCTTCTTTTCATGCAGAAGGCTCTAGGTTTACCTGGCATCTCCAGGTAGGGTGCAGAGAGACCCCTGTCCGAAATCTGGAGAGTCGATGCTACCGCTCAGTGCAGACAAAACTGACCTAAGATGGACCCAGTGGCCTGACTCAGTATAAAACAACTTCCAGTGTCCCTGACTTCCAAAGGAAGCTGGAGGAAAGGTAGTGTTGGTAATAGGCAGTGTAAGAGAACTGGCCCATAAGCCGCTGTGGGGATTGGGGTGCTGTCAGCACCCATGGCAAGAGCCCCGAGTGGAGGTGGCGGTGATAAGTACAGTGGTACCTCGGGTTACATACACCTCAGGTTACATACGCTACAGGTTACAGACTCCGCTAACCCAGAAATAGTGCTTCAGGTTAAGAACTTTGCTTCAGGATGAGAACAGAAATCGTGCTCTGGCGGCGCGGCGGCAGCAGGAGGCCCCATTAGCTAAAGTGGTGCTTCAGGTTAAGAACAGTTTCAGGTTAAGAACGGACCTCTGGAATGAATTAAGTACTTAACCCGAGGTACCACTGTACTGGGCAGGGGGTGGTTGGTGCCGAGGGGGCAGCCTGCCCAACAATACCTGGAGCTGGGCCTGCTTAGGGTTTTCGCCCCCATCATTATTATTATTTTGGCTAGTAGGTTTTGCCTTCAGGAAAAGTTTAAAGAAACCAGCGAGGCGTGTGTCTGTAGCCAGGGTAGGTGGGAAGTGAGAAGCCTCTAGCACTGTGATTGAAATGTTTACCCCCATCCCCAACTTCCTTCTCATTTTAGCAACCAAACTTCAAGCAGAAATTTGTTGCCTTGCTGAAGAGGTTTAAAGTGACGGACGAGGTAAGAAGCTCTGAGTCTGTCCCTGTCAGGCGTGTGGCCAGCCGGCTTTCTCTCTTCTACCCTCCTCTTCCTCTCCCCACCCCATCTCCCTACATAGGTTCCTGTCTGCAGGAGCAACACCTGTCTCTTGGGCAGCTGGCACCCTGTGAGCAGGACCCTGCTGAGGAAGGCTTAGCTAGCTCAGTGGTGGAACGTTTGCTTAGAGTGCAGAAGGTCCCTGGTTTGTTCCCCATCATCTCCAGGGAGGACTGGCAAAGACTCCCTGTCTGAAACCTGGGAGAGCGGCTGCCGGCCAGTGTAGGTGCTGCTCAGCTAGATGGTCCCATTGTCTGACATGGTATTAGACAGCTTCATTGTCTACGGTGGACTTCGTGCCTGTAGGTAGGGGTGGGGAACTGCAGATGTCCCATCCCCCCCCCACTTACGTGGGGGTTATATTCGGGGGGCCCTGCGCACATAAGTGAAATCACATGGGGAGCATCCTCTATAAAACATCGTTTAAACTGCCGCTCTCTCTTCAACCTCTACCAAAAACACTGCATCCCCAAATATCCACAACTAGAATTGGCCCTCCGGGATTGGCTGGGACAATGCACGGGAAAGTGGCTGCTTCTGCGCCACCACATGCATCAGCTGTTAGGCGGGGAGGCTGAACAGAGTAAACAAAGTCCCGCTGCACCTCTGGTCTCTTCGGAGATTCCCCTGCCCTCACTGACGTCTTTCTTCATGCTCCGGGGAGGGTCTCCTTGTGAGCCATGAAGACGCTCGGCCTCTCCCTCTCACCCGTCATTTCCCGGTTTGAATTGGATTATTTAATTATTTCCTGGCGCCACACACGAGTTGATAGTGCGTTAAGTTGGGGGGAGGGACGACGCCTATAGCCGGAATGGGAAAGGAGGAACTGCATAGGGTGGTCTCCCAGCAGACCTGACACAGACTACCCTGTTCGCCTCATTTAACCCTTGCTGCAGACAGATGAATGGCCACTGCCAGGTGACTGTGGAGGGTGAATAATAATAATAATAATAATTTGTTATTTATACCCTGCCCATCTGGCTGGGTTTCCCCAGCCATTCTGGGCAGCTTCCAACAGAATATTAAAAACACGACCAAACATTAAAAACTTCCATTAAAAACTTGTCTTCTAAAAGTCAGGTAGTTGTTTATTTCCTTGACATCTGATTGGGAGGGAAGGTGCCACCACCAAGAAGGCCCTCTTCCTGGTTCCCTGTAACCTCACTTCTCACAGTGAGGGGACCGCCAGAAGGCCCTTGGCGCTTGACCTACTGGTCTGAGCTGAACGATGGGGGTGGAGACGTTCCTTCAGGTATACCAAGGGGAGCTGGTTTCTTGCAGAGGTGAGAGAATGGCCTTCTTCCCTTCTCCGCAGCCTGACGGCAGATCGCATGCTTTAAGTACAGAAGGTGCAGTCTTCCAGCACCAGCAGTAGAAAAGAATCTCTGGCAGCCGAGTTTGGGGTGGCTTCTTCTGGAAGGACCTCTGCATTGCACAGCGGACCGGCCTTTGGCAACCTGGTGTCTTCCCAATGTTTTGGATGGCAACTCCCGCCAGCCCCAGCCAGCACTGGGAGTTGTAGTTGAGAACATCTGGGAGTTCAGGTTGGCAAAAGCTGCAGGAGATAATCCTGGACTAGGTGGGCCATTAACCCAGTATAAATCCACTTTGTATATTCATAACTGAAGTACAGATGGGATTTACACCAGGACAAGGAAGATCAGAACCCCTCATCCCATGCTTGGTGCATGAGAAGTAGGTTAACTCTGCTTCCTGCTCCCACTCTGGCAGCATCCAAATGCCTGTTATTTCTTGCTTGCTTCCCACCCCCTCAACCTTGCTAGATCCCCTTAAACAGAAAACAAAACAAAAACCATTTCAATCCGTCCTTACTTAGCATTCACAGCTTTCATCATTAGTAATATCCGCAAATGCCATTAACATGCTGTTTTAATGCCATCTTCTATGAACAAAAGGGGGGGGGGTGAAATTAAAAATCCTGCAGATATATTGCCCCTTTACAGTATTATTTATTTATCCTTTCGGCCTTGGTTAATCGGCTGGCTTTAGGTCACCAAAATGTCATCATTAAGGGTTTCCAAGCAGGTCTTAGCAGATAATGTTCAGACGGGCAGAGGGGGCACAGCACACACCCACCCCTCACCAGGTTTCATTTGTTGGATTGCACAAGATTGATGAGAAGTATTTGTTATGGTCACAACTAGAGAGAAAGGGGAGATTGGTGGGTGACGTTGTCTAGTACCAAATAGCTGAAAAATGCTCTTTCCGGGCGTCTATGGTCAGGGTGCAAAAAGGGATTTCCCCCTTCCCCGCAAATTCATTAGATTATTGTTTGATTTTTGCCTGGTGTTGCAGAGTGCACTCCAAACTCCACTGGCTTTAGAAACCTGGGCAGCCCAGGATGCTGCAGGCATGTGCTTTCTGCTTCTCTTAATTTCCCCCCTGTGGCCTGGTTCGAGCTTGAACTATTTATTTGTTTCATCCAGGATATTTGTACTCTGCTCTTCAGCCAAAGAAGTCTCACAGAGCAGCTTACAATAAATCATTTGAAATGAGACAGTCCTGACTAGCAGGCTGACAATCTAAAAAAGACACAGCACTAAAGGGAAAAGGAGCAGGGAGGGTGGAAGAAGAAAGCAAACTCACTTTTAAAGTTAAATAGTCTTAACAATGACCAACTGGTGTTGTTGTTGTGTGTGTGTGTGTGTGTTTATGTGATGCATTTCTGCCTTAGAAAGGTAAAGAAAGGTGTTTCAGAAGGGAGAATTAAAAAAAAATTAAAGTTTGTTCAAAGGGGAAAAAAGCTTGTTCAAAGGGGGGTGGGGGTGGTGGAAGTGACTAGGAGAATCAATTGTTTCTGTAGCTATACACAGAGCTGTTTGTCTTCTCAAAACTCCCTGTGTGGATAATTTCGTGTGGAATCTGATGCCTGGCACAGAATCTGGTAATTGGATTTTTTTGAAAAGACTTTTTTTTAATTTAGCACAAGTATATATGCATTGCGAGATGGAAAAGCAAATAACAGAAAACAAATGTGGATAAGACAGCTTATAACAAATATAAATTGCCATAGCCCAGAAGACCTATAAAGAGGATTACTTTCATGAGTTGGGCAAGTGTGCCTTTCAAATTAGATGATGGAAGATGAACTCCCAGCACTCCTTTGTTGGTGTCAGATGGGTGGGGAGCAGGGGCAGAGCTGGGTGCTCCGGTCGTGCACCCAGGGGTGGGGCGATCTGTCCATGGGGGCGGGGCTGATCTGCCCAAGGAGCAAGGGCAATCCACCCACAGGGCCGTTTGGTGCGATTGCGCGATCCTCCTCTTGGTGCAGCGCCGCGATCCTCTCCTACAGCAACCCGGGGGAAGGAGGAGAGCCACAGCTTTGCCGCTCGCCGGGCTTGGAGTAGTCGTGGGCGGGAGGGGGGCGCCGAATGTCACCCCCTTCAGGATGACACCTGGGGCGCCCCACACCTCCCACACACCCCTTCCTACGCCCCTGGTGGGGAGCGGCTTTCACTCCAAGGGCCACGTAAACAGAATACAGAATACAGGCGATGGCTCTAACCTTGGCACAATAGGCCACATATTCCATCCACTCAGAAAGCAGAGGTTTTCACATCCACACACACAAGACCCGCATCTCTTCCTCCTGCTGCCAGGGAAGCAAAGAGGCATCCTCTGAGTTCAAAGACACATTCCCAGTTAGGCAAAAACCTCCTGATGAGGCTGTGGGGAAGGGCCAGGGAGGATTATTGGAAGGGTGACCCCAAGCGCCAGATAGAGAGGCCTCGAGAGCTTCATTCATGCCTGACACCTAAGGTTCCACCCCCCACCCCCCGATAAAATAGATGGAGGAAAGCGACAGTCACATCCACACAGTGGCGTAGCGTGGGTTGTCGGCAACCGGGGCAAGGCAAGTAATTTGCACCCCCTAACCCATGGATTTGCGCCCACTAACCCGTGGATTTGCACCCCCTAACCCTAACCCCCAGATGTTGCGCCCGGTGCGGCCGGGCCCCCCCTGCACCCCCCACACTACGCCACTGCATCCACACCACACATTTGAAGCACTTTTATATCGCTTTAGCAGTCAGGTCTCTCCCCCCCCCCCCCCAATTCCAGCAACTGTTTTTTTTTTTAAGGGTGCTGGGAATTGTAGTTCAATGGGGTCAGCACCCTTAACAAACAACAATTCTCAAGATTCCTTGGGGGAATCCCTGACTGTTAAAGTGATATCAGAGTGCTTTAATATTTTGAAATGTCACTGTTGGCTTTTAAATTTTGATGCATAGCCCATAACGCAGGTTACAAATGCAAAAACAACAGAACCACCATAGCATAAGGGGGCACATCAGTTGCACAGAGAAGCGTCACATCCAGACGTAAAGATCAGTTTGAGAATCTGTAGGGACAATTTAATCAATAATATGTCTAGGAAATAGCTCCAGCTAAGAGGTCTTTCTCCCCCCTCCAGTAGTTGGGGGTATTTTGCCTCCCTGTGCTTAGCTGTGTAACACAAAAAGGGACTCCATGTGGCTTAAAATTTGTCACATGCAGGGTTTTTTTTAAAAAAAATAATAAACTTTCCTATATTCATGCTCAAATATCATAGAGTATGCTAGAAAATCTGTAATCTTCAACCTTTTCTGAATGGATTACAACACTTGGTGACTTCATTTTTTAATTTTTGGTCTTGGAAAGAGGGGGTTACAAGTGGTGAAATTCATTTCCATCATCTTGTGGTGTACATGAGAGTATACCCACCCCCACACCCCACTGTGTGTTTTGGGTTCTGCAGGTTCTGGATTCTGACCCAGTGGATCAGACGCAGGAGGTGGAAGAGGACCTGGGTCTGCTTTACGACAGCCTCGAGGAATGCAACAACAGCGACAGCGGCCCCGAGATAGAGGATAACGAAAGCGTCCACAGCACTCCAAAGCCCACCCTGAGGTAAGAGCCGACAGGAGGTGAGGCAAGAAGCTCAGGCCTCGTACCAGCGGGAGACTCGTAGGGTTGCAAGGTCTTCCCCTGTGCCATGGAGGCCATTTCCTCCTTCCCCAAAGGAGAGACAACCCCCCAGGCAGACGCCGTGCCGGAAAAACAAGACCATTCAGCTGCATGCACACCCTGCATTTAAACATTTCAGGAATCCTGGGAACTGTTAGGAGTTGCTATGGACTGTAGCACTGTGCAGGGCATTTATTATCTACTTCTTTATTAAATGCGTAACGCCACCCTTCACCCAGAGATCTCAGGGCAGCTCACAGCGTAAAAAACAGGCCATTTGGGCAGGTTAGAATGTGCTTTAAATATACTTTAAATGTTCGCAGCCTTGGTTTCCTTTCCCACCGTGAAGCCAGGCTCCTTGACGGTGCCCCAGCGGCAGGGTGTGACTTATGAGGCACAGCTCCTGCACTTTTGATTCATTTTCTGAGGGGGAAAGAGGGAGGTTTGGAACTATAAAGTAGCTCGGTGATAGATGCTGATAACTTGAGGCTGACCTTGGATTTGACAGGCTGATAGAGAGCCCTGCGTAAGCCCCACCAGAGACCGGCGTGGATTGATGGAGCAGGAGCGCCCCTCCTTCGAGAGGCTGCACTGCCCGAGGGAGGGGAGGGCGTTACGATCACATCCATCCCTGCTTCAGAAGCAGCCCTTTTGCGTGTGCACTTGGAAGAGGGGCAGGGAGGGAGATGGGGGGGAAACAATTGCATCTCAGAGGCTGGTAGAGGATATAGGCCCGGTCACCTCACTCAGCAGCTGTGTTTAAATGGCTTGTTCTCTGCTGGGCCAGGTTGGAGCAATGAGGAGAGACAGAACATACATATTGGTATTCCATATTCTCTTACGATCCTGCAGATCCCCTTTCTCATCATAGAGCTGAGGAAAGGGTGCAGGAAAGCACAACCAAATGATCAGGGCAGGAGCAACTCCCCAGATAAAGATCAAAACTTCTGGAACTTTGGGGTTCAGAAAAAAAACACTCTTGGGAGATGGAGATGATAAAGCAGGACTGGGGAGTCTGTGCCTGGACTCCTGATTCCCAGTTGCCACAGGCAGCATGGCCAGCGGTCAAACATGACGGGAGTAGCAATTTTACTACATCTGGAGAGCCACAGGGTCCCCAACGCTGGGACAGAGGTTTTGAAAAGTGTGCGTGGGTTTGAAGAACAGGGATGGTAGGTTTCAATCAAGGTAATGGATTTGGCAGTGGATTCAAGACTACTGGCCTCTGTAGTTGCAAAATGTGGTGATGGGCACCAGCTTAGGACAGGGATGGCGAACCCATGGCCTGCCAGATGTTTCAGGAGTCCAGCTTTCAGCATCCTCAATTGTGGGCCATGCTGGCTGGAAGCTGATAGAGTTCAGCAACATCTGGGGGAACTGTTGGTTCCTCACCTCTGGCTTTGATGGTTTTCAAGGGAGATGGGACAAATTCACAAAGGATACGTTAACCCAATGGTTGATCCTAATTGTAAATTGGTACCTCCAAGTATGTAGTCAGTTGCAGGGTTGGGTGGGGGGAGCTTGTAAAGCTTCTAGGAAGTGTCTGGTTGGCCTTATTGCTGTGCTGGTCCCGGGGGTAAGGTACCGTGGGCGTAAGCAGAGTCCACACAAAGAGGGGCGAGGTCCGAGGCGGAGAGCCGGGCAGGGAACAGGAACGCTGGAACAGGAGACCGAGCAGGGAACAGGAACACCGGATGATCAGGAACAGGAGGCCGAGCAGGGGACAGGAGCACCGGATGGTCAGGAACAGGAGGCCGAGCAGGGGTCAGGAACACAGGAAGGTCCGAAGCCAACAACGACATTGCTCCCGCAACCTGGGACCGGGCTGACTAGGCTTTTATCCTCTTCTAAGGCTGGGGGCGGTCCCGGCCCCCAGGAGCCCCGCCTCCTCTGGCCTTAAGGCGAGCACTCCTCCTGGGAGCAACCAGTTCCCTTCGCCTCTCTGCCCTAAGCCTCTGCAGATCAGGAGAGGCCGAAGGGTTACTGGGCCCTGGAGGAGGCTCACCTGACGCCACTGAGTCCTCAAGCACCTCTGGTGCCAGAAGGGTTTCACCTGGGGCCAGCTCCTGGTGCTCTGCCACAGGTGCAGGCTCTTCAGCATCTAGGCCTTGCCCCAGTTCAGCCGGCCCTGGAGGCGGGGACTCCTGTGCAGGCTGGGATTCCTCTGGTTCATCCTCTGAATCGGAATCCCAGGCCATCACAATTGCAGATATTAATGTTGCACAGCTTGAAGCAGCTGAATGCATAAAAACTGACTCCTTTTGGAACTGAAGCATTGTCCAGATCCATTAGATATTATTCAAAAACGACTTCCGGCATTGTGCACTTGAGGAGCAGGTCAGGGAAAGTGCTCTGCTTCAGTGGAGCACACCCATTGTGGAAAAACGAGAGGGAGGGGGCTCAAAGGCGACGCTAACCCCCCCCCAAAAAAAACTGGAGAGGAGGTCTCCAGCCGAAAGCACTGAGCAGCGCAAAAAGGGGTTTCCTCTTACTTCATACCACCGAAAAAGATATAGAAGCAGTGAGGAAGGAAACAGAGGTCTGTCTCTCCTCACAGCCTGCATTCCAGACTGCAGCCTTCCTTAGGGTACGCAGCTCCTGGAGAGTCTTTTACATCCCTACAGAGTCTGGGAACAAAGACTTCAGCCAACACCCTTCCAAAATGGCGAATTTGCAATTCAATACCTCTCATGTGATCTAAGGTTAAAACTCCAGCCAGAGCTACCTGAGAACAATAACAGTTAATTATCAGCCCATCAAGGCAGCTCAGAGAGCCCTTTTTGCTCTGAATTTAGCTTCAGAGGAATGTTCCAGTTAAACCCTTCCACCAGTGCACACAGGTATTCCCACTTCATTGTGAATTAAACCAATTATACTTAACTGGTTTCTCTGTGGAACAGGATGCTGGATTAGGTGGAGTGATCTCCAGCCATCAGACCCAGCAGGAAAAGGTCCTGCTCATTGCAAAGGATGAGAATGTGGCTTTATGCAACCTCCCAGAACGCAGAAACTCCATAGTGAGGGAGTGGCCACTTCCATAGTGACCTTGATGCATGGCCAGTGAAAGGTCAGAGGTGCACATCAGGCACAGAGGTCACCTTGGGACATATGATGGTTGTCCTTGCAAAGGTTACAAGCCTACTTGGTTGCTACATGTGCTTGCTAAATGCTTTGCAGCTCACTGGTGACCAGAGAAGAGCAAGGGAAACCACTCTCTTCCTGTTTAACAAAAAAGCTTTTTGGCTGCTCACCTGGAAGCAATTGTGGCTCTCCCAGCATCTTCACCTACATTTGAGGTTCCCAGTCAGTACGTTTGTCTGTACTGTCTAGAGCTGCAGCTCTGATGCACCAGGAACAGTCTGACAGGGTAGGGGGAGCTGTTGAAGCTGTGTCAGGCGTCTGAAGTCAGACACAGCCTAAGTCATTCCCATCCCCTCTGCTGACACCCCAGCAGAGGCCTGTACAGCACTCAGGCAGGCCCTTGGTGTAGATCTTGCAGTGTGGCTATAAAATCCAGGCCAGAGCTTGAACCACTTGCCTTTGCCTCTCTCTCTGGGGCTTCTTAGCAACCTCACCATATTGTAATGTCTGCAGTTTCTTGCTCAGCAAAGTGCTGTGGCTCATTGGCAGGACACGTGCTTTGAATGCAGAAGGCCCCAGATTCATTCCCTGGTATCTCCAGCTGTGGGCTGGGAGAGACTCTTGCCTGAAACCCTGGAGAACCTCTGCAAGTCAACGCAGACCAGGGTTAGCAAACCTTTTGCAACCCGAGGGAGGCGTTGCCTTCTGGGCAACTTTTCAAGAGCCGGATGCCACGTGCAAATGTAACTTTTGTGCAAATTCCAGCCTGGCAAAAACCACGCGATAGTGTTAGTGTTATGTAGTGTTTTTGTTTTTGTATTGTACTGTATTGTTTTGTTTAACTTTTTTTTTCTTTTGTAGTGTTTAAATGGTTGGGAAAGTAATAAATATTATTTTTTAAAAAACAACCACTCGATAGCGCAAAGCAAGGATGGTGAAGGGAAAGGGTGTGTGGTCTGGGTTAGATGAGGAGCTGCATCTGGTCCCTGGGCCTGAAGTTCCCCACCCCTGGGTGTAGCCAATAGACGGACCAGTGATCTGACCTGGCCTATAGCAGCTTCCCAGTTTAGTGGAACGGGGAGGACGTGACTTTTTCTACCTGGAAACAGGCGTGCTTTGCTCTTGCGGTGTCCTTTCTCTGCCTCAAAGGTGAAGACTTGCTTTCACGCTGCTCAACGGGCCCCACCACCTCCCTCCACCCACCCCCCGCAACTGTCTTTGTGTGTCCATGTCAGGCCATGCCAGGGCTCAGGTGATGGGTTTTTTTGCTTGTGGTGCTTCCTGGGGGCAGAGGCTGGGGAGGGGTTTGAGCCCAGGGGGCGATGGTGACTTCACTTCTCCCTCATTTCTCTTTCTCTCTGTCTGTCCGTCTGTCTCTCTGTCCGTCTGTCTGTCTGTCCGTCTGTTTCTCCTGCAGGCGCTTCTTTGAGGGCGTCTCTCACTCTGGTTCCCAGACTGAGATCAGCAGTCTGCACGGCCAAAAGGGGCAGGAGCGAGAGTCGGGCAGCCCTGTGAGTTACTCCTCCTCCTCCTCCTCCTCTTCCTCCTCCTCCTCTTTCCCCCTGCTAGCAGCCTGCCTGCCTGGGCCTGCCCCCCGCAGAACAGCAGTGGGGAACCTGTGGCCCGCCTGATATTTACCAGACTCCAGCTCCCATCAGCCCCGGCTTGCACGGGTAATGGACGTTGTAGTCCAACAACATCTGGAAACCCTCAGGCTCCCCCCGCCACCGTTCCAGAACCGGCATGCTGTCGAGAGCAATCCCTCTTACATTTCTTCCTCCTTTCCTCCACCCCACCCCCTGTCTTTTCCTGGATAAGCTGCTTCTTTTCACAGTATAGGAGAGTTGGGTTAACTGGACTTACTGGCTCAGCCGCTGGGGTCACCCTGGTCCCTGCAGTGCTGGGGATCATGCTTCCCTGACCCCTGACCTCCGCTGCCATGTTGCTTCTCTCCTGGGGCGCCTAAACCAAGCAAAGTGTGTTTTGGAAGGGTTTTGTTTTCCCTGTGCTCAGCACCGACCTGCTTCCGCTCTCTTCTTGGAAATGCTTGAATCGGAGGTCCTATCTACTAACTTATTCAAACTTCTATTCTCACTCCTCTCCCCACTACCTCCTCGCCTGTCCCCGTTCGCCCAGGGAGAAGCAGAGAAGCGGAAAGTGGGTGTCCCTCGCGCCCAAGACGAGGGTGTCATGGAAACAGCAGCTATGGTGAGTCCAGCATGACGGGTGATTACCAGCCCTCTCCAGGCAAGGCTTTGCTCATTTTGTTATGCTGTTTTTGTCTGGTCAATACGAAGGGCAATGGCAAGAAAAACCAACATTCTGTTGCCTATCCCTGTATTCAGCAATTAGACCTGTCCCGCACTCTGAGGAATTCCCAATTCCATTTTGTAAGGGGTTTGTCTCTTCTGAAGATGAAGGAAGTGAACCTGGTGAGGAGCACAACTGGATCATCTGTGTGGATCTCAAAATGGTCACCTTCTTGGACAACAGAAAGGCTTTACCAAGTATCTGAATAACAACACCTTGTAGATACCACTGGGAAACAAAAATAGCAGTCACTTGTGTGATCCTTTGGTTCTCGGTCAAACCATGGGAACCCCAAAAGGCATACTCTTCTGTTTTCCTTTTGTCTAGTCTCTAAGCATTTCCTCACAATTGTGACAAACAATATGCAGAGCCCCTTTCTTGGTCGCCCAGGGGAATTTCAAAATAGCTTTTATAGGCATGCCTCACAAACGCTGTTATATTGCGTCTTTGACGAGGAAGTGCGTAGCAGCCACATACATAACAAAAGGCATCAGGTTTGTTTACACATTTTTGTCTACCTGAAGAAGCCATGGTTCAATCTGAAAAATACAAATATTTAGTTTACAAAACTATAAAAATAAAGAAAAATTAAGTTTGCAAGACAATAATTACCATGTGGTTAGGGTAGATCAACGTGTCAGTGTCCACGTATCCCCAGTGTAAATATGACATACAGTGGTACCTCAGGTTACATATGCTTCAGGTTGCATACGCTTCAGGTTACAGACTCCGCTAACCCAGAAATAGTACCTCAGGTTAAGAACCTTGCTTCAGAATGAGAACAGAAATTGTGCTCCAGCGGCTCAGTGGCAGTGGGAGGCCCCATTAGCTAAAATGGTGCTTCAGGTTAAGAACGAATTAAGTTCTTAACCTGAGGTACCACTGTATCGGCAAAAGTCGGAAATTGAAAGATAACTATAGCATGTACTCAAAAATCAATTTCAGATTTGAAATCAGCATTGAAAGAACATATAAGAACAGTTGAAAAATCTCATGCAACAGAAAACGGAAAAAAAAATTGTTCCCCAGTGTAATTTAATGAAGAATATAGTGCAATAATTTTTATGAAGGATTATTTATTACAACAGCAGTCATAAAGATGAAACGTGAAACACATAGAAAAAGTATACAGAAATTCTCACAGGGGCGCTGAAACACAAAGCAACAAAAAAGCAATACAAAATAATCGTTAACATGAACGGCTGATCACAAAAGCTTGTACAGCTGCACAGGCATAAGAGAGTCTTCAGGTTGCTCTTGGAAGTCAGAAACAAGGATGTTTGCTGGATCTCTGCCGGCAGAGTGGCCAGGGACACCAAATATCCGATTTCTAGCTGAAGCTGATCTGTGACTTGGGGGGCAGAGGGTGGGAACAGAGCTCTTTTCCAGTGCTGGCTCTGCGCATTTTGCCCAGGGGTACCTGCCCAAGGGAAGAGGAGCTGGCTTGCTCCTGTCAGTCAGGCAGGGGAAGAGAAGCTGGCCTGGGAAACTAGCTGTTTGATGTTACCAAAGAGTGAAAGAAGAAAGACTTTCTGTGCATCCCCTCAGGAGCTGGAGGTTGATGAATCCTGCCCAGGAGGGCCTGGCGAGACAGTCCTGAAGGAGAGCAGCGTGGACAGGCTGGCTCAGCTGAGCAGCAGCAGCAAGCCAGAGTTCCCAGCCACTGTTTCTCCCAGGTAAAGAAGGCCTCTCTCTTGTGGCTGGTGGCGGAACAGCGGCTGCTAGCCTGTCGCTGTTTTGCGGGTGGGATTCTGTCGCATGCCGGCAAATCCAGGCGGCGCGACTGAAGTGCTCAGGCGACTGTAAACTGGCTGTGGTCGCAGTGCTCTGAATGGGGATGGAAGAGGAACAGGGCCTGGTGGAGGGGACACTGCAAGAGTAGCTGCTTGATAATGGCACAGTCTGGATGCTCGGGGAAAATCAAATGAACAAAGCACGGCAATCCTGAGTTAAAACACCGTGTGTGGAAGCAGCTTGAAAGAGCTAAAATGCAATGAATTGTAACTTACGATATTTTTCACTCCATAAGATGCACCTGACATAAGACGCGCCTAGTTTTTAGAGGGGGAATGCAAGGAAAAAAATATTCTTTAAAGGGAGCGCTGAGCAGAGCCTGCATGCATCCCAGGCTCTGCTCAGCGCTCCCTTTCACAAGCTGCATGGAGCATGTGTGTGGCGCTTGCAGGCTTTTCTCCGAGGAGGGAGAAGGGCAGCCCGTTACTGACAGGCTGCCCTTCTCCCTCCTCGGGGAAAAGCCCCCAAGAGCCGCACACACGCTCCATGCAGCTCTTTAAAGGGAGCGCTGAGAAGAGCCTCCCGCCTGCATTAGCTCCATAAGACGCACACACATTTCCCCTTACCTTTTAGGAGGGAAAAGGTGTGTCTTATAGAGCGAAAAATACGGTAATTGATGTGACAGGCACCCACCAACAGTGTCTCCCCCGGAGATCCTTCCAGTTCTAGGTTGGCACATAGATACTGAAAGCAGGGAGAGGTGATCTTTGGAGGCATGGTGGCTCTTCCCTGCTCTCTGAATCCATGTGAAAGCCACACACACACACCCTGGAAATGTCTGGGACCCAGTGGGGTCTCTCTGAGCCTGGGCTTGTCACTTCCGTCGCTGACTTTCCCGCGGCAGCTAGTGCTCAATCGCCCGGCAGGCTTCTCTTTTTGCCACCCGCCCGGTCCAGCTTCCTCTGTACCACTTCGACAAACCAGACTTTTGCCTTTCAGCAAAGTTGAGAACAAGCAGTTGTGGCGGCCGCGCAGCATGTCCGTCAAGGACAGGCAGAACTCCAAAGGCCAGGGCGATCGGACCAGCAGCCTGGACAGCGAGAGCTCCCCAGACTCACGGCAGGGCACCCAGGTCAGGCAATGGGGTGCGGGGAGGGGCTTGTATGGGGAGGAAGGGTTTTTCCCCCTGGGAGGGAGGTGAGTGAATCTCCTGGAAGCGGTGGGTTGCTGGGTTTTTCTTTCTTTCTTTCTTTCTTTCTTTCTTTCTTTCTTTCTCCTCCCTTTCTTTCTGTTGACCCTTTCTTTTCTTCTGTTTTTCTCCTTTTTATCTTTTGTAACTGCAGTTTTACTGTCTTATGGGGAAATGTTGATTAAAAAATATAATAATAATAATAATAATAATAATAATAATAATAATAATAGGGTGGGTTGGTGGAGCTCTGAGATGAAAAGAAATAGTCATTGGCAGCTCCTGGCATCAGAAATGGGCCAAGAAGTGAAGGTTGGTCCATTAGGGGGAAAGGGAAACTACCCCATCGTCCTTAACAACCAATCAGAAAGTGATTCTGTCTATCATTGGCTGTGGCGCCACCTGCTGGTAGTCTCCTTGGCCAGTCCCAATGGACACCAGCCACTGCCGGTGCCACTAGGTCTTACCTGCCTTTGCCATCCTCTAGGTGTTTGCATAGCCAGCCCAAGGGTGGCTGTGGGTTTCATGGCAGTCTGTGAATGCTCCTCTGTTGTGCTATTGCAGGTGCCCCGAAAGTCTGTGTATGATCAGCTCAACCAGATCCTGGTCTCGGATGAGCAGCTGCCCGAGAGCATCATCCTGGTGAACATAGCCGAGTGGCAAGGCCAGGTAAGGGAGCCCTGGGGATGGGCGGGGAAGCCTTGGTACCATCTTACTGCATCTTGCATGCCTCTAAAGCCAGCCTTTCCCAGCTGGATGCCCTTCGGGTGCTTGTTGGACTCCATCTCCCATCAGCCCCAGTCAGCAGGGTCAGTGGTCAGGAATGATGGGAGTCGGAATCTAGCAATACGCACACTGGAAGCAGCTCTTCGGGGTTCCAGGCAGGGGGTTCTCCCAGCCTCTTCTAGGCAAAGGCATGTGTTCTACCCCTGAGCCACAGCCCTTTTCAGTGAGTTTTCTGATCCCCCATAAAATGTCATCCTCTATTATTATTATTTGGATATTAAGCCAGAGCTTTGCAAATGCTGCTGGAGGCTCCTGAGCAAGGGCCCAGCACAAGGAAACTCCCCGGCTTGAGAGTAAGGAGTTCATCTGAACAAGCTGGGAGAAACACCCCAAGCCCACGTGATCTGGAGCAGAGGCCCTGAGCTCTCTGGGTGCTTTCAGATGGATATTTATTGTGGGGTGAACACTCCTCATGCATGCAAAAAAATATATTAAAAATGCTGCATCCCTGCAATATAATTAGCATCCCTATCCCTCCTCCAATTTAATTTTCCAAGAAAAACCCACTGTTAAATAATTTTTTTTAAAAAAAAAAACTGTTGCCAATGACCCATTTGCAATATTTGAACCACCCTCTTACAACATTAAAAACCCTCAGCTGGAAGCACTGCCAGCCAGGAAGCTTCAGTGGCTACATGTTTGTTTCCAGAGCGGATTTTTAAAGTGTGGGTAAAAGCCTCTCCAGGCTCAGTTAGGTTCATATGAGCACAGATACTCCTTCAAGTAACCTGGGTCTAAAGCCAGAATGGGGAACCTTAGAAATGCTAATGATTCCCAAATCAAGCCAACAGATAAATGAAACCAACCTGTGGCTCCTCTAGATCTTGCTGGATTTAAAACTCCCATCATCCCTGACTGTTGGCCATGCCGACTGGGGGTGATGGCTTGAAATTCAACATTCTAGAGGGCACCATGCTGGCGACTCCTGGATTTGGGGGAGGGCTCTGGTACCTCCCCACCAAATTATTTTTGCAAAGTGTTTGCATTTCTTCTTCATCCCATTCCTGCCTCCTATTTCTGGTTTCCTCTCGGCAGTATCTGTGCGACCAGCTGCAAGAGCACAAGCAGCCCATTGTCTCCACCTGCTCCATGGCGGATGTGCAGGCCGCTTTCAACACCATCGTCTCTCGCATCCAGAGATAGTGAGTATTGCCGGCGGGAGCAACAAACCAGGGTCTGAGGGCCCCATGTTGGCTTTTCAGGTGGACCCCAAAGAAAGGTCTTTGGGGGTTTATGTATGCAGGGGTTGCAGCCACCCAAGTTGCTAGGAGGTGTGCATCTGAACCCTCAGGCTTGCGCACCACACACATGAACGCAACATGCAGGTCTCTAGGAAGATTGGAATCTTCTGTGTTGAGCTAGTACCTGCGTCCATGAAAAACGCCTGTGTACTTTTAACCCTGATAAAGAACGTGTCATGCCAGGATGTAGGAAAAGATTGGTTTGCTACACGGAAATAAAACGAGAATACAGTCATACCTCGGGTTACAGGCGCTTCAGGTCGCGTATTTTCGGGTTACGGAGGCACCAAACCC
This sequence comes from Podarcis gaigeae, assembly GCF_964106915.1. Classification (NCBI taxonomy): domain Eukaryota; kingdom Metazoa; phylum Chordata; class Lepidosauria; order Squamata; family Lacertidae; genus Podarcis; species Podarcis gaigeae. The sequence continues at coordinate 103,832,689 of NC_139680.1, read as the reverse complement.
CGGAAGTACCAGAACGGGTTACTTCTGGGTTTCGGCGGTCGCGCATGCGCACAAGCGCTAAATCGCACCATGCGCATGCGCAGAAGCGCCGAATCGCAACCTGCACGTGCGCACACAGTGCTGTGGGTTGCGAACGTGATTCCCGCACGGATCACGTTCGCAACTCGAGCATCCATGTGTGGGCAGCAACCATTAGACACCCACACCTTGAAACCTGTAAAGAGAGGGTCTGATCACCCCCCCAGAGCCTGGAAAGTAAGTGCAGAAAAACCTGATCTTGAAGCAAACGGAACTCAAAGGCACAGAACAGAGATTTGAGCCTTCTGCAAGTGCTAAGCTCTTCTCTTCAGATCCCTGTGCTTGGCAAGGGGTCAGCTTCACTCACCGTGGTTCAGCAAACTATAGGATTGAGGTCCTTGAGGAGCAAAGAGGGGGTCCCATTGAAGCCGTGAGCTGGCCCGCCAATGAAAATATGGAGTTTATAGTTTGTGGAGCGGGAGTTTCCTGAGTAACGTAGTTCAGAAGTCCTTTGAACTATGTGTTTACTGGTTTGAAGTAAAGAGGATGAAGCCTTGGTTTTGGGAAGACTGCATCTTTATCTCTGTAGTTTCTGGATAAGAAATGCACCTTGAAAGAGATGTTGGTGTCTGTGTGAAGTCTGGTTCCTGCGATAATATAAGCTTTTCTGGTAAATACAAGGATTAGTGTGCTGCTGTTTTCTGCAGCTGTTAGGTCAGGATGTTAGTCATTCATTCCAGGTAGTGAGCAGAGACCGAGACAACCCTGGGCAGGGCACCAGTGTTTCTCTCTCTGCCACCCCTTCTCCCTCCCTCTTTCGCTCTCTTTCTGCCACCCCCTCTTTCTTCTGCCACCCCTTTCCCTCTTTCTCTCTCCCCCCTCCTTCCCACTCACCTGGTTTTGTCCAAAGGGTAGTAGATTCTAGGCTTTGTGATGGCAGTGGAGTAGTGAGGGGCCGGGGTGGGGTCAGTAGTTTGGCTGTGCTCTTTCCGGGGGGCTGCTTCTTTGTGAATCTCTCAGCATCTCTCTTCCTCCGGCAGCTGTAACTGTAATTCCCACATGCCTCCCCCAGTGAAAGTGGCCGTCGCAGGGGACCAGAGCTACCTGAGCATCGTCCTGCGCTTCTTTGTGGAGCAGCTAGCCGGCAAGACCCCGGACTGGCTCAACTATCTCCGTTTCCTCGTGGTGCCGTTGGGTAAGAGCTTTGCCATGGAGGGGGGGTGGCTGTCCTGGAAGGCTGCTGTGTCTTCCCTGCTAAGATGTCCACCCTGGTTGACCTGTGGAAATGACCCTTTGGCCTCTCCAACTGGAAAAAGAAAAAGATGGGCTGGAAATAGTGGAGGCAAACCAGGCGAAACAGGATTTTGCCCTTTGGCACAGCTTCCTAAGGCGGTCCAAGCTTTGCTCTCCTTGCCTTCTCCAGAGTAGCAGGTATTTATTTATTTTACAAAATGCTTCCTTTTCCTCTGTGTCATTCGCAGGCTCTCACCCCGTGGCCAAGTACCTTGGCTCTGTGGACAACAGATACAGCACCTTGTTCCTGGATGCAGCCTGGAGAGAGCTCTTTAGCAGAATTGAGCCCCCTAGTTCAGGTAAATAGTCCAAGCAGGCCTTCTTAAAGACAGCATCTTTACTGAAAACCCAAAAAGTGCATAATTATATGTGAGACGTAGATAAAGAGAGAGAAAGAGAAATAGAACCCGTGTAGAAGGGGAAATAAAGGGGGGAAACCCAAAATTGCATATTTTACGAAGTTGTTATTGCACCTCACCAGATCTTAACCTATAACAGTATTTGTAAGAATGGATTCCAAATATCATGGAATTTTCCCATGCATTTATATGCAAGTTGTTCATATGTTATGAGTTTGTATACTTCTTATATCCAATTGTAGAAGGGAGCCGCACTTTTATTTTTCAGTCTTTTTGCTGTGGCAAGGGCACGGGGAGTCCACTCGTATTGTCCTTTTGTAAGGTTTGCAAGGTTAAACCAGAGAGCCTAGTACTTTCTGATCAGAAGGTCGGCGGTTCGAATGCCCATGACAGGGTGAGCTCCCATTGCTCAGTCCCTGCTCCTGCCAACCTAACAGTTTGATAGCATATCAAAGTGCAAGTAGATAAATAGGTACCGCTCCAGTGGGAAGGTAAACGGCGTTTCCGTGCGCTGCTCTGGTTTGCCAGAAGTGGCTTAGTCATGCTGGCCACATGACCCGGAAGCTGTACGGCGGCTCCCTCGGCCAATAAAGCGAGATGAGCGCCGTAACCCCAGAGTCGGTCACGACTGGACCTAACGGTCAGGGGTCCCTTTACCTTTAAGGTTCCATGTGCTGATTATATAATTCAAGAGGATGTTTTGCTCTGTAAATGTAAGGTTGTTCCGTACAGTTCTGTTGGTAGTTTCAGTTACCTTCTGCCAAAATCTTTCAATATAGGGCAAAGCAGGGCTGTCTCCAGCTGGGGAGGAGCACGGTGGGACGGGGCGGGACAGGGCAGGGGCCTTGTTCCTTGAGGATGTTCTGCCTCGTCTAACTCTTTCACTCGCCTCCTTCCAGACACAGTGGATGTCCCTGGTCGGGTCGTCCAGTTCATCACTGGCGCCAATGTGTCCCACCAGTTGCCCATTTCCGAGGCCATGTTGACCTACAAGCAGAAGAGGTAAGAGGCCATCTTCCTTTCATACACACAAACAAACAAACAAACAAACAAACAAACAAACACACACACACCATGGGCAAATGAAGGAGCTACTTAGACCCACCTTCTACACCACATGGGGCCAGGATTGCTGCCCTTGGATTCCCAAGGGATAGTGTGCTGGGTTGGGCAGTGGTGCAGAAGCTACATAGAGAGTCCCACTCTTTGTTGTCGGCTTTTCCCTGGCTCCTGGATGGCTCCATTGTCTCTGAACCGGCTCCTGAAGCCCAGTAGGGTTGAGAGCAGAAGGAACAGGCAGCTCTTCTGTCATGGGGCGGAGAAGAAAACCTTCTCCCAGGTGCCAGGAGGAAGGCAGTGGTTTTTGGGAATTGCAAGTACTGTTTCTGTGCTTCCTCCCCCCGCAGTTCAGGTGTGTGGGGTACTTCAAGCCCTGCTGTTCTCTGCTTGCCCCTACAGCCATCGGGGACTGGCACACAGTACGTACGGCTGGCTTGCTGCACTCCCCGCGGGAGCTTCTGCAGGGTTAGGGGCTGTGCTTTGAGCTGGGACATGTCCTGGGATGGGTGTCACCATGCCCCAGCCAGGCAGGGAAGCCTGTGAGTTTTGGGCACAGGGGAACTTCATATCCTTCAAACTGGGAGTGGGGGTGGGGTGTCCTTCAAACTCATTTCAGACTCTTGGAGCATCAAGTGGAAGCAAAATGGGCATTGGCTTCTGAGCACTGCATCTCCACCTCCAACTCGCCACTTACAGCAGTTTTACTTGCCACTCAGTTAGACCTTCGACGTGGGTGGCGTTGTGGGTTAAACCACAGAGCCTAGGACTTGCCGATCAGAAGGTTGGCGGTTCGAATCCCCACGACGGGGTGAGCTCCCATTGCTCGGTCCCTGCTCCTGCCAACCTAGCAGTTTGAAAGCACGTCAAAGTGCAAGTAGATAAATAGGTACCGCTCTGGTGGGAAGGTAAACGGCGTTTCCGTGTGCTGCTCTGGTTCACCAGAAGCGGCTTAGTCATGCTGGCCACAGGACCCGGAAGCTGTACGCCGGCTCCCTGGGGCAATAAAGCGAGATGAGCGCTGCAACCCCAGAGTCGGCCATGACTGGACCTAATGGTCAGGGGTCCCTTTACCTTTAAGTTAGACCTTCGACTTGGCAAAATATGGACAATGAAGCTCATGGAGCTGGGGTTTTTTTTGCAGGCGTGGGCAACATGTCATTGATGCAATAATAGTGCATTAGTGGTAGATTTCTCCTGGACCATTTACACTTCATTATGCTTCATTAGTTGTTTGGTGATGCTTCCTCGATACGATCACATTCTTGGCATCAGAACAGGCCCTACAGCAAGGGTGGCCAACTGCAGCGACCATCACATGCAGAATTTGGCACAATATTTTGTGTGCAGACTGCAGAGCTTCGCTTTGTGCAGGGTTTGGCTTTTGACGTTCCTTTTCAGACATCTGCAGCGGCGGATGCCGGAGGTGTAACGATGCGTCACAGCAGTGCAGCTAGCTTGCCACGGGCTGCCACACAATGTGCCCAGGTGCTTCACATAGTTAGCGCAAGCTTGTAGTTGTGCAACTCGATGCCGCTGTCGGAAAACTGAGGCTGGGGCGAGAGGTTGCTTTGCGTTGGGTTAGGGAGGGGAAGAGTCTGCAGCGGTCGACTTAAGAGGAGTTCATCCATGGCGACCTGAAAGCTCTGGGCTAGCCTATCCCCACTGCGCTCTGGGCTGCCCCAATGGGAGGGTGGCCCAATGGCCCTGCAGCTGTGTCATATTCCCATCAGTCCCAGGCAATGTGAGTTGTGGTCCAGCAACATCAGAAAGGCCGCAGGTTCCTAACCTCTGAAATAGATTTACTACTCCACTGGCAACTAGCCTACATGTAGTTTTCAATCCTTCGCCAAGCTGGTAACCACCATCGTTGTAGAACTTCAAATGCCATCAACCTCAGCCAGAGTCCCAGTTACAGGGTAGATCCACCTTCCCCATCCTGTAGTTGGACTCCAACTCCCATCATCCCTGACTGTTGGCCATGCTGGCTAGAGCTGATGGGAATCGGAGTCCAACAACATCTGGGGATCCAAGCTTGGGCAGTGCTGGCGTCGAGCAGAGTACGTATTCTGGAACCCACTGCAAAGTGTAGCAGCTTTAGGGCAATTAATTTGGGCAGCGGGGGCAGGGTTGTTCCAGAAGCCGTGTGTGTTAGATGCGAAAAATGCTCTTCAAAAGCGTGAAAACTGTGGCATCAGCTCCAGCATCAGCCTACTAAATCCCAAGATCAGGTGGAGAGCACTCTGGGCGTGGTGTTGTCATCTACACGGGAGGGTGCAGGTCTGCCAGGGCATCTGAGTAAGCCTGTGTCATAAAACCCCCCCAACAAACCTAATAATAATAATAATAATAATAATAATAATAATAATAATAATTTTGTTATTTATATGCCGCCCATCTGGCTGGGTTGCCCCAGCCTCTCTGGGCAGCTCCCAACAAAACCCAACAGTGCCTGCCAGGCCTGGCGCCAGAAGTGGGCCCAGCTCAGTATCTGCCCGTGCCTCAGCAAGGGGCCGTTGGCCAAGGATGGAAGAGAGGCAGAACCCCTCTGGTGCTGTAAGACATGATGTGTACTGACAGCAGCCTCTGCCAGTCTGGTGCCCAGCCAGTAGTCCAGTGCCAGGTTTTACAGAACCATCCCAATCAATTCCGTTTAGACTATTGGATGAACTGGAATGATTCTGTAAACAAAGATGGTTCGCCAGCAGGTAAGAAGACAGTCTTTCCCAGTCTGATTCTCTGCAGATGTTTTGGGCTGGCCAATCAAGTTTTGCCTTCCTTTCTCTTCATGCAGCTGTCTCCCCTCCACACCTCTTTTCTCTTTTTGGCCCCTCTGCAGGAGACCCACCCCACCCCACCCCACCCTGGCCCTCCCTCTTCCCTCTAACTAAGCAAGAGCTTCCCTCTTCTTTGGGGTCACTGTGCAGTTTGGACCCAGAGAGAAGAGGGTGCAGGCAAATGGGCTGGGGCCAGAAGGATGTGGGTCTTTAATGGGGGGTGGGGGATGAGGATGGTGATGGTGATGGTGATGATGAAATTACCCACCCTCCATCCTAAGATCCTACAGTGGGTTAGCAGTATTAAAACATGTGAAAAACACTTCAAAACAACTTACAATCATACAAAAAAGGTGGGTCCTAAAAACATGCACCTGAAATCCAGGGTAAAGAGGTGATGTCCCAGTCCCCCCCTCCCCCAAAAAGATCTGGAGCCAAATGACAATGCTACATTTTTATGATGATTGTGGTTAAATTCATTTAATCACCAGCAGGCCTCAGTGTGGCTGCCAAGTGGAGCATTAAAAACAATCGAAACAGATGGCAATCTCAGGGATAGCTGTTTGTTTACTATTGTATTTGTTTCCTGTTGTGCATTTGTATAGGCCACCCCTTATCTGTACTGATACCAGCAGAGGGCAAGGTATAAACCCAGGGGGTGGGGGCCATTTTCTAGCCCAACGGTTGCATTCCTTTGTCTCCATCATCCGCCACGTCTGATCTAGTTGAGATTCCTGCTTTGCAGGGGGTTGGACTAGGTCCCTTCGCCCTCTGCAGTTCTATGATCCTATAAATAGTCTGGGCCCCAAAACACAAACATTGCAGGTGTCCCAAGGCCAGGGTGAACAGGTGTGTCTTCAGGGAGACACCCCCCTTCCCCTACTTCTGACTCCGTTCACAAGCTCAGAACCTGGAGCTCCTCAAAGTGGCTGCTCAGATTCAGCCAGAAGAAGCTTCTGGACCCCTCTCCTCCCCAAAGCCGCCATTCAGACGGACACCACTTCTGTGTGTGTGTGTCTGTGTCACCTCCCGGCGCCCGTCATCTTAGTGACCGCTTACGTTCCAGCAGTTCTTTACGCCTCTCCCTCTTCTTGGTCTTTTTTGTTTCTTGTTTGTTTTGGCATTCAAGGAAAAGAAGCCTCTATTTTGATTTTTATATCAGGTATTGGAACTGTGGCTTGCTGCAGTGTTGCCCTTCTTCCCCAGTGTCTGTCCGTCTCCTCTTTGTCCAGGAACAGAGCTGACTCCTGCCTCCTTTCTCCCGACCCCCGTCTTCTGCCTTGTGTGAGACAAGGGCTGCTGCCTGTTCCTGGTTGCATGTTGGGGAGGGAAGGAAAACCCCCCCACTTCCTCCTGAGCCTCTTAAGCGCATCTGTCCCTGTGCTCCTCGTCTTCCTCCTTCCCTCCTGCAACCTTCCCTACGCCATGTGATCCTGTGCTCAGCATTTGGGGTGGCCGGGCGTGGGGTTGCTTTGCTGCGTAAGGCAGAGGAGTCTGTCCTGCTTCCCTCGCCCCCCGTCCCATCCTAAAGATGAGACAACATCGCTTTGGCTCTCTCAGAACGGCTGCTTGTTTATAACTCTTTGCTGGCTGGGGGTGGGGCGGGGGGGGGGGGAGGCTGCGCACTGACGAGACACGTCAACAAGGACAGGGACAAAATAGCCTGGATGAAGCGCGGGGGGGGGGGGCTGCCCCTCAGCAGCTTAGGAGGATGGTGAGCAAAGGATGATGGGAGGTCCTGCTGGCTGCATGAGCTACCCCCTTCTCCGCAGTTGCCTTTCCAGGCCAAGGATTCTTTCCAGGAGGGGGGGGGGGCGGGTTTGCAGCTTTTAATTGCCTCTGCTCCATTTCACAGCCCTGACGAGGATTCCTGCCAGAAGTTTGTGCCGTTTGTCGGGGTGAGTGCTGTTGTTGGGGGGCCGCTAGACCACTCAGAAAAGCCCTTGCCCTTCTTCTCCTTGGCAGCACCCGTATAACTTGTCTTCCAAGTTAATGTTAAGAGAGCCAGTGTGGTGTAGTGGTTAAGAGCGGTAGTCTCGTAATCTGGTGAACCGGGTTCGCTTCCCCGCTCCTCCACATGCAGCTGCTGAGTGACCTTGGACCAGTCACACTTCTTTGAAGTCTCTCAGCCCCACTCACCTCACAGAGTGTTGGTTGTGGGGGAGGAAGGGAAAGGAGAATGTTAGCTGCTTTGAGACTCCTTTGGGTAGTGATAAAGCGGGATATCAAATCCAAACTCCTCCTCCTCCTCCTCTTCTTCTTCTTCTTCCTTTCACCTTCCCCAAGGTGGTCTGCAAGGGAGGAGGTAGTTTGGCAGGAAGCCACAGTCAGTCTTGTGAGGTGTTGGTTCAACCTTTGCCGATCTGGCACCTCCCAGACATTTGGGACTACAACTCCCATCATCCCCTGCCAGCATGACGAAAGCTGTGTTAGCCGCTCCTTGGCATGGAAAGTTGGCTCTTGGCAAGTCTTTGGGTACTGACTGAGGCTTTTCTCCTTGTTCACTGGCAGGTGGTGAAAGTGGGCCTTGTGGAGCAGTCCTTCAACACCTCAGGTGAGAAAAAGGCACTGAGCCAGGTGCCCAGAGGCTACGGCCAAGACAGCCTGGCTCTGGTCTCCCACCCTGCCTGCGTCTTGCAAGGACCTGGCTCACAACCTCCTCCAGTTTGCTGGTGGAATCTGGTGGCTGGGCTCTGTCTCCACAGTTAGAGGCAACAATGCTTCTAATAGCAGTTTCTGGAAACCGCAGGAGGGGAGAGGACTCTTGTGGTCATATCTCGCTTGTGGGTGCCCCATGGGCATCTGGGTGGCCACTGTGAGAACAGGGTGCTAGACTAGATGGTCTTATGTAATAACTGGATCTTTTAATGTTTGGTGTTTTATTGTGTTCTTATATCTGTTGGAAGCTGCCCAGAGTGGATGGGGCAACCCAGTCAGATGGGCAGGGTACAATTATTATTATTATTATTATTATTATTATTATTATTATTATTATTGACTAGGCTAAGCTGTGTCTAACAACAATAAGCTCCCCAAGGTGTTTTTGGTGCAAGGCTGTAAATCCCAGCTTTGGGAGAGCAGGTTATATAAAAGATGTAAAACGTACAATGAATGAGGGCGCTTCCAGGTGTCACTATTTCCAGGCAGGATTCAGTCACAGGCTGTAAGGTTGCTGTTGCGCAATAGAAACACATGCCTGCAGAATCAAGACTTTTTTGCAAGAAGACGAATGATGGGGGGAGCCATTGGGAAGGGTGGAGCGGCATTTGATTGATGCAACATCACCTAACCTTCCTGCAGACAAAGCAGAACTAATTATTATTATTATTATTATTATTATTATTATTATTATTATTATTATTAATACCCCGCCCATCTGCCTGGGCTTCCCCAGCCACTGGGCGGCTTCCAACAAAATATTAAAATACAGTAATGCATCAAACATTAAAAGCTTCCCTAAACAGGGCTGCCTTCAGATATCTTCTAAAAGTCTGGTAGTTGTTTTCTTTGACATCTGGTGGGAGGGCATTCCACAGGGCAGGTGCCACTACCAAGAAGGCCCTCTGCCTGGTTCTCTGTAACTTGGCTTCTCGCAATGAGGGAACGCCAGAAGGCCCTTGGTGCTGGACCTCAGCGTCTGGGTAGAACGATGGGGGTGGAGACGCTCCTTCAGATATACTGGACCGAGGCCGTAGTAAACATCTAAGACAGTCGTCTAAGCTTCCCCCAAACTTTGTGCTCAAGAAACAGGTCATCTGGAAGCACTCTGAATTGGATGGATGTTAAAATGCCACCCGGGTCCTGAAATCAGCCACCATCTCCCTGGTATAATATGGCCATTTCCCCCCTTTCCTTAGTTGATTCTGACGATGTGACCATCTGCACCACTTCACTGCTCAGCTCATCGTCTCCATCTGGCGGTGGCGTCCCCTATACCAAGGAGGTGGTGGGAACCCCTCCGCCCTCCCCATCGGTCAGCAGCGGGCTCTCGGGAGCTGGGTATGTGGCGCACTTCCACCTCTGTCCCCCTCAGAACCTGGGGTGGTACAGTCCAGCCTGAGCTGTGCCATGTGGTTCTACTGCTCACATGGCTTGGCTCAGGGTCCGCTTTGGTTGCAGCTTCTGTTTCTTCCTCCCAGCAACCTGAGTCCTGGCGTGGAGGTGATGGGCCTGCAGGTCGATTACTGGACAGCGCAAGGTCCAGAAAAGAGGAAAGAGGCCGAGAAGCGGGAGACGGGCATCAAAAACACCCTGAAGAGCAATTTCCGCTCCCTGCAGGTCAGCCGCATCCCCGGCCCTGGGGAGCTGACCGCCCCCAACACCATGGCCATGACTGTGGTCACCAAGGAGAAGAATAAGAAAGGTAATCTTCCCCAGAAGCATCACAGCTCTTTGTTGTCTGCCTATACCAGCTCAGCCTGCTTGTTTCTTTGTTGCTATTATTTTACTGTTGACATTGATTGGTTTCCTACTGGTCCAAGAATCTTCTAGTCCAAACAGTGGTCCCGGAATTACCAGCGATCCCATTTAGGTGGGCCAAGACGTGCCAATGGATTTGTGGTTGAAGACGGGAAACAGAACATTCCACACAATGCATACAGTGGTACCTCGGGTTACAGACGCTTCAGGTTACAGACTCCATTAACCCAGAAATAGTACCTCGGGTTAAGAACTTTGCTTCAGGATGAGAACAGAAATCGTGCTCTGGTGGCGCAGCGGCAGCAGAAGGCCCCATTAGCTAAAGTGGTACCTCAGGTTAAGTACAGTTTCAGGTTAAGAACGGACCTCCAGAAAGAATTAAGTTCTTAACCCGAGGTACCACTGTATTACATTTTAATTGCATTGTAATTGCTTTTCTTATTTTTTACATTGCACTTCATTTTATTGTGGTTTAAATTTCACGGATTTCAAAATGTAGTACAAGGAAATACAATATGTAAGAAACAAAAGAAGCAGTGAAAACACAATTGAGAATCATAACGCATCATAGCTTCCGCCTCAGGCCAAAACATGGGTGAGTGGGCTGGCAAAACCCTCAGCAATTTTCAAGTGGTCTGTGGGGCAGGGGGGAAAGTTTGGGAACTGTGTGTCTAGTCCTCATGGGCAGACTCTTTGCATGTGCTGTGGAAAGGGGCATGAAACTTCTCCAGTGCTTGCTCAGCGATAGGATTTCACTGTGTGGACATCGGTTGAATCTTGAATGGTTATCTTTTGGCAGTCATGTTCCTGACTAAGAAAAACAAAGAGAAGGACTTGGAACCGAAGAGTCAAGTAATTGAGGGGATCACACGCCTGATCTGCACAGCCAAGCACCAAAACACCATGCTCCGTGGTGAGTGGGCCTTTTCTATGGCGGCTGAGTTGTTGTCCTTTTCTGAATAGCCCTTAGCCAGAGCTTGGTTCGCCTTGTGGCTCCGCCAGTGCTCTACAACAGGGTGTTTGCCAACCTATTTGGACCAGCAGGCACATTTTGAATGATGAGGAAGTGCTGTGGGCACCAGTCACAAAATGGCTGCTGTGGGGTGTGTGGCATAAGACAAAACGAGAGAGAGAAGAGAGTACAGTCATTGTTACTCCCAGCCCTCACCTACCAACCTGGTACTGAAAGTTCTTATAAGAAGGTTAGTGGAGAATGTGGGCACAATTCAGGCTGTGGGATTATTGCCTGAATTCTCCACCAATCTGTTACACCGTGGTTTCTGCAAGCCCTAAATTAGCAACCTCTGGGCTTAACTTGAACGGCATTTCCTCCTCCACCACCAGCATACAAGAGCCAGTGTGGTGTAGTGGTTAGCAGCAGTGGACTCGTAATCTGGTGAACTGGGTTCGCTTCCTCGCTCCTCCACATGCAGCTGCTGGGTGACCTTGGGCCAGTCACACTTCTCTGAAGTCTCCCAGCCCCACTCACCTCACAGAGTGTTTGTTGTGGGGGAGGAAGGGAAAGGAGAATGTTTGCCGCTTTGAGACTCCTTTGGGTAGTGATAAAGTGGAATATCAAATCCAAACTACTACTCCTCCTCCTCCTCTTCTTCTTCTTCTTCTTCTTCTTCTTCTTCTTCTTCTTCTTCTTCTTCTTCTTCTTCTTCATGTCTCGCTCTTCCCTGCAAGCCCCAGTTCAGCTTCCCTTCTGAACGCTTGCTTCCACCACCTTCCCTGCTCCTGGCCTAAAAGTCCCTCCTCTCTTTTGCTTCCTCTCCCACAGTTTGTATTGACGGCATCGAGTGGAACGATGTGAAGTTTTTCCAGCTGGCTGCACAGTGGCCGACACACGTCAAGCATTTCCCCATCGGCATCTTCGGCTACACAAAGAGCGCGTGAGAATAAAGGAAAGGAAGCAGCCCGAGGCAACAGCCTCAGGGAGGACTTGGGCTCTGCCGTGCTGAACAGAGGAGGGACAATCCAGCTCCTTGCTTCTGCCGAAGATGACTGACTGGACTGGACTGCCTGATGGCCCAGGGCTGGAGCCCTGATCCGGCCAGGGCTCTCTTTGGCTCCATTTGTTCTGTGCAAGGAGCATCCCGATTTGCTTTACGTCTCACCCATGAGGTTTTTTTTTGTTTTTGTTTTAGTTTTTAACGTGAACTTGGTCCTAGGAAACGGAAGGAAGGCACACACACACCTGCACGCATTCACAGAGCTTTCTCCGCCTGAACTCTTGAAGACTCGGCCATTGGGCCAGTCTTCCTTGTTCCAGGAATGAAAGAGGCCAGGGGGAAACTTGCACAGCTCCCCAACCAGCCAGCGGCTCGGGGCAGCTGGGGCTCTGTTCCCTCCCATGCCTTGCCATGGGCAAGAAAGGGGGTTTGCTCAGCCAGGCTCACCTCATTGCATTCTGGGCAAGCTGGACCTCTGCCCACAAGTGCCACTCTGCAGTGCCCGCCCCCAGTGCACAGAGGGCTCCTGGGATCTTGGGTACCTTGCCATCTTTTAACACAAAGTAGCTTTCCCCGTCTCTCCTAAAAAATACTTGGCCCCTCCTGCTTGGAATGGGCCTGGCACTGCTCAGCTTCTCATGCCCTGAGGAGATGCCCAGACGGGAGTATAGAAAGCAAGTGGTACAGAGATGGCAGAAAAGGAAAGGCAGGGGCAACTCGTTTCTGCAGCAGGCAGCTGGTCCAGGTACGAGCTGCTTTGTGTAGTTCAAGACGTTCGCAAGACAAAAGGCTGGAGTTGCTGTGTTGCTGTTTGCTTCCCCCCATTTGTCGGGGGAGGTGGCACAGGAGTGCCCGTGCCCAGGGCAGCACTTGCCTCTGGTACCCGATACAGATCCACAGATGGCGGGATTGCTCTGGTGCAGAAGAGCAAAGGGACTGAATCCTAGAACGGCTGGTTCTTTGCCACTTTAAAGCACAGTAGGCCGACCTCCAGGGCAAAAGGCGGGAGAAACTCAAATGAGTGCCATTCCAATGGAATAGGAAGGGGGAAAGGGCCTTTCTAAAGCAGCACAGCTTGTATGGGGCTGGAGGGGGAAGCCGAGGGGCTTCTTCACTAACCGATCTGTTCTGGCTTTTATTTGCGGGGGGGGGGGGAGTACAGAGAAAGCAGGACGAGAGAAAAAGAGAGTTGCAGTGGGGCAAGGCCCTCTTCTTGCAGGATGTACTGCAGCTGTGGTGAAACAGTGTGTGCTTTCATTGCCGCATTGCTGGGCCCTGCTAGGTAAGTGAAGCAAGAGGGGGAGCCATTGCTCGCACAGCTGAAGGAGGGCAGGCCAGAGGCCCCTGCGGCCTGTGCCCCCGGGAAGGCTTTCTGGCCAAGGCACTGTCTTGCGATGGAGCACCAGCTTACATGCCATGCACTCCATTGATGGCCACTGCACTCACTGCAGCGCTCTCCTGAGCTCCGCAAGCTGAGCCGAGTTGCACCTTCGCGAGGCAGGCCTCTTGCAGAACAGGATGTACGAGGAGGAACAAGTTCCTTTTAAAAATGACTGACACACAGACACAGATATCTACACGAACACATCCTAAAATCCAACACGAGCACCAGAACGAGAGAGCCAGTAACTGCAGCAAAGGTGTCCTGAGCCTAGCCTTCCCGTGGCAGCTATTTGTGCCTCTTTGCCCTCCTCTTCCCAGACGAGACCCGCCAGCGCCCCCCCCCCAACCCCTTCCCTTCTCTCTCCTTTTCTCAAAAACCAAGTGGACTCCAAGGCCCAGGCCTCCCTGCCTTCCTGGAGCTCCTTGTGTCACTAGAACTGCCAAACCAACCTTCCCCTGCCTTGAAAGTGTATCCTACCGAACTCAAGAGACCTAAACTGTGGTATTGCGCCTGCTCGTCGGGCGCAGCTGCTCAAGGTTAGGAGAGCAGGGATGGTGGGTTAACCCCATTTTTTACAAGATTCTATTTTTGTTAAACTTAATGTAAGGTTGCTTTCTGGATTAATTTTAATAAATTAATGCTGGTACCATTGTGACTGACGAGGCTTCGGGTCAATTTGTGAGTCAGCTTGGAATTTTTGGCTTGTTTTGTAAAAGGTCAAAGAACTACGTAGACTAATTCTGTGAGCAAAGGGGGAACCTGGGCTTGCCGTTTTTGAAAACACCGGCCTCTCCCACTGCCAAGCATGCAGCAAACACGGGGGGAGGGGTTCGAAAGCGGTTGTAGAGCTTGCCGGTTTTGAGAAAACATAAATGTAAAGGCACCAGGCTACTGCAAGCTCCTTGCATGAGGCCAGAGCAACTTTTTAGCTCTCAAATGCAGGGTCTAAACAGGGGTCCCTGGTGTGTGAATGTTAATGCAGCAGAAATTATGGCTAGCTTCTGCAGCACGTCAGAAGTTGGTGACTTGTTCCTAGACTCTTTCTTCTTGTCTCTCTTCTTTAAAAGCTACCAATTCCAACCAGCGTGCACTTTGTCACCCATATCGCCAAATGTTTCCCTGTTCAGATCTTCATAACGGATTGATCTTTTGGTGTCAAAGGTAGCAGGCCAGCAATGAAAACCATTTTCTGGTATCTCAGACTTATCTGTTGTTACCAGGTTAGAAACGAAAGCATGCCACACATGCGTACTTCCGAGAGGAGAGGCGCTCTCAGCCTTTGGATAAATGTCTATCTTGTACTATTGGCAGCCCCTCCTGCCTCCTGTTAAACCTGACCCCAGCCTGCACAGTCAAGCGCTGTTGTCAGGACTGCCGCTAGGTCCCAGCTCACAGAGGACCAACGCCCGGTGGATATAATGTACAAAAGTCTTTATTGAAGTTTAGTTTCCATTTCCAAGCTCTGGGCGCGCAGACCCACGTCTTGACGCTAGACCGGCTAAGTCCCCTCTGACTCACTGCTCCACCCACACCAGTTTAAGATTCTAGCCCGGCTCCACCTCTTACGCTGTTCTTTCCTTCGCTGGGTCCTTCTGCCCTCTGGGGTTTCCTCCTTCCTGGACTCCTCTGACGCTGAGCCTCCTGAGTCTTGCCCCTCCCTCCGGCTGGCTTTAGGACCTGGCTCCCTTCCCGGGCTCCCCGCTGTGCCGCGCTCCTGTACATTTGAACTTGGCGCGCGCGCCCAGCCGGTGACTTTCCTTCTGACCGTTTCCCCGCTTCCTGATGTGGGCGTTGCCAAACCTGACTCCTCTCCTCCCTCTGGTGGTGAGGACACTGGTCCCGACTCCTGGGACTCCCCCTCCCCACTGCGCTCTGGTGGAGAAGCTGGTCCTGATTTCCAACTGCTGCTCAGGGACTCCCCGCTAGCCCCTTCCTCCTGGGGCTTCCCCCCTGGAGCCCCCCTCGCTCTGGCCACCGGCGCTCCCTTCTGTGAGTCCTCCGATTCGCTAGAGAGGCTTGTGGAATAACTCTGGCCACTGTCACTGCCTGCGCCCCCCTCGTACTCCTCCTCCTCACTCTCCATTTGCTCCCCCTCCTGTGTCTCTCCTTCTGAACCCCTGACAGCTGTCTACCAGCATGCTGATCTTAGGGAGAAAAGGTGCAGTGTGGGTGCAAGCCAGCTTCAGAAGCCTCTGCATTGGCTTCCACAGTTCCACCCATCCCTAAGCAGTTGAAAATTTGCTTTCCAAAGAAATTCAGGCCTGAGAGTATAAAGCCTTTTGTGATAGTTTTTCCTTGTCTAAAGAACCGGTACTTCTTTGTTCCACATCCTGTAGTAATCTGCTGAAATCTTTGGCAATGGGAGGGTATTAAAAAAAATGGTGGGTGGAGAGATTGGGTGTGTAAAGATGGCTGAAACACTTCTGCAAAGTTGCTGGTTAAGGAGTCCAGCTGTCCAGCTGCATGAATGTATGACAGCTACAGTGTGGCCACCTATGAGATGGCAATGCTCGGTCTGCCTTTCAGGTGCTGAGTGCCACCGCCTGCCTTCCTTGTTGCAAGCTGAAGTCCATCAACCCAGGCATCCAATCTCGTTTCTACCAAACAACACACCGCCTGAATTCAGCTGCTTTCAAGAAAGACAGTAACTCAGTTCATGCTAACGTTATACCGCTGGACCCATGATAATTCAAGGAAACCAGGCCATGATTCTTAACCAATTTGTTTTATTGTTATTAGTATTATTTGGAGTTTAGCAGTTAATGGGATTGCAGGTTTTGGACTTCTTCAGAAGGGAATGAAATGACAAAGCAGCTGGCCGTTGCATTGAACGAGGCAACAGAAAGCATAGGAGGTAAAACAATATGCAGAAGTACCAGTGAGTGAGATGTCTTGCACCTCATTTTTGACCCTCCAACAGGGCAGTCCAATTTTTCATAACAAGTGGGCCACCAAGAGTACTTTGACACAGAAACTGTGGGCTGCACACTGCCCTGATGTGTGGGAGAGGGGTGGGGGGAGCAAGGTGAAGATATGAGCCCCCAGCCCTCACACTGGCTTCCCCAAAATAATCACAATAAATAATCACAAAAAAGGTAAGCAAAGTGCTGTGCTTTGGGATGAAGGCATGAAGCTCTGGCAGGATCCTAGAGCCCTCCCACCTCCTTGCCAAAGCTGGGAAAGTGCTAACTAGGCTTTGGGGAGGAGGTGTGAGGACTCTGGAACCCTGTCCTGGCCGTCATGTCGCCTTCCCAAAGCCCAGCACCTCACGTACCTGATTTTGGGAAGATGACAGATCCTGTTTATTTCTGACCCCTGATCATGCTGGCTGGAGTCTTAACAGAAGGTCAAAGGCCACATGGCCCATCCCCACAAGCCATATCAATGTGTAATGTTTAAAAACTGGGTGTCTCCAACCATCCCTTCCTTCAGTGACAGCTATAGGTCCCTATAGACCTCTACAAATACACATATTACCAACTGGGGATGTGGACATTATAGCTACTACACAAATCATGTGCACTTGTTATGTAAACAAACTTGCTCACAAGCTACATCTGAGAGTACAAACTTCTAGGTCTCGTTTTTAGGATTAAAGAAACAGCTGGCCCTTAGCAGCTAATTTACTGCACTGTGGTTCACAGTGACCACCCCAGGCCAGGTCTGGCCATTGGCAAGGGCTTCAGCACCCATCAAAGGCTGACTCATCCATTGCAAAGGGAAAGGTGCCGGCCGTTCACTCTTCAGCCTCTGCCCGATGGCCCTCACTGTTAGGCTAGAATGCGAGAGGCTCAATCATTATTGTGATTATTTATTACATTTGCATACCACCCTTCGTCCAAAGATCCCAGGGCAGTTCACAACACAAAAAATATAAAATGAGAACACAAAATACATTAAAAATAAGAAATAAATAAAAATAAATACACCAGCACTAGATTCCTACACAAAGCCTAGGCCGGATGTCCTGTCTTATGGACCGAAAGGATGTCTTAAAGAAATCAGAGCACATGAAGCCAACAGGAGGCACTTTAGATGACGATGGACTACAACTCCTGAAGATCTTGGACCACTCGCTATCTTGGCTGCAGCTGTCGGGAGTGGGTAGTCCCAACATCATCTAGAGGACACCATGATGGCTAGCCCTGGATTTGAGGATTACAAAAAAGAAAAATGGACCAGAAGTGGCCTGAATATCAGCTCAGTGAGGTGCTAGCTTTGTTCAGCAGCCAAACAAACATGCAAGGATGGGAGATGCTCCTCCCCTAAGGCCAGAGACATTAATCAAAAGATCACGTTCCCAGTGAGGGGGAAGGAAGCAATCCTTCCATTGGGCCATGTTTGCATGTTAGTTTGACACGGGGGGAAATAAGGCAAGTATACAATCTGGAGAAGACGCTTCCCAAGTCGCCTGGGTTACACAACCACAAGCGACTCTGAACATTCAGGAAAGGCTGTGGTTGCTTACCAACCAGGCTTTGTTGCATCCTATTGCACCAAATAACAGGCCGGCTGCTAGCCTGGGAGGCTTACGGCAGGCCGGCAGCCAGGCAGTGGCAGCCCCTTAGCTTGAATAAAAAACATCCACCTTCTGGAAGCAGCTGCTTGTGGAAACTTTCCTACTTTCTCCTTGCAGGAGGGAGCCAGCTCTGCCCACCGCAGTCCACAATGTTACCGATGCACACTTTGCTCTTTGCTGAAAAGGCAACTTGCACTCTATTAGGAGGAGTCGGAGTCCGCCGTGGAGCAAAAACACCCGTCGCCCTCCTCGCCGTTGCCTCGAAAAGCCCCACGCAGGAAGGCAGCATTCTGGGCCGCTGTGTCGGCCGGCCAGCAGCCAGTTCTACCTAAATGTAGAGAACGCCTGTCTCTTTTCTGGGCAGGGTGCAGTGGGTGCTTTTTTTATCTCAACAGTCTGGAAGACTACTTGAGGCTGGTTCCTTGGTGCCGGCAGGGCAGGAGGCTCCGTGGAGATGCACTGCAGGAGATGTGGGTGGTCTTCCCGGCGCTGGATGGAGCCCTGGTTTAGCAGGTGGAGCACGCAGGACAGGACGTCAGCACTGCTGCAGCAGAAGCTGGAGAACTTTGGGACTGAGCCCAGCTTCCGTTTCTGGCAGGCATCTATCACCTGGGAAGAGGCAGAAAGAGTGGGTTAGTCTCGGGTATTGGCTACCAGCTGGACTGCGCTGCAAGGCCAGACCCCTGCATTTCGTACCCTGAACACCAGGCTGTCGATGTGCAGCTCTCTCTCCTCTTTCAGGATCTCGAGAAGGAGGCAGCAGATGGTGTTCCTCTTCCTCTCCAGAGCCCTGCCCTTGTTCTCTTTCACATCGAAGTAGGTCTGCTTGGGCAACAGCCACAGGCGCTGGCTGGGCGCTTGGGCCAGTGTCCCCCCACTCAGCCTCAAGATACCTGGAGCCAAAAGACATAGGGCAGGCATAGACAAGATTGCGCCTTCCAGCTGTTGGGAACTACAACTCCTTTCATCCCTTAGCCAGGCTGGCAGGGGCTGGTGAGAACTGTAGTGCAGAACACCTAGAAGACACTAGATTGGCTACCCCTGACGTAAGGACTTCAGACTGGCAGAACTTCTCGGATTTCCAGCATAGCCGGCCCTTTTTGAGGCCTAGCTTGGGAAACTCTCCTTGGCTGTAGTTTTTGAAAGGATTTGGGCAAAGCAAGTGCTCCATGGAAGCAGCTGGAAGTCAGGATCCCACCCACCTCACTGGGAAAACTCAAGAACCCATCTCCATATTTACCCTGGCTCTGGGTCAAGATCCCATTCATCGTCAGAGGTATCAGCGCACAATCGAGGAGCTCATGGGAGAGACTTGTGGCTTGAAAGAGCCTTTCCACAGAAACCTCCTAGGGCCAAAAGGGAAAAGAAAATGGAGGTAAACAAAGACAGCCTCAGAGGAATTCTTGAACACCTGTCAGGGTGATGGAAGTAGGTGGAGTTAGTGCCTCCTTCAAGAATTGGGGGGACTTGCAAATATAAAATAACAATAATTTTATTATTTATATTTCGCCTATCTGGCTGCGTTGCCCCAGCCACTCACAGGAAATAGGAAATTTGTAGGGTGCATACTCAAATCAACACAGCAGGAGTCGCTGAACTGCTAACTGCTAGTTTCTGCCACAGCAGCAATCACAGGATGTGGGGGTAACCATGAGAAGGTTTGCAACTTTTGAAGCAGATAGAAGGCAAGCTAAGCACTGTCCAACAGAGCACATCTGGAGTTAGTTAAACAGGAACTGTGCTTGGTGCTAAGCCAAGTCTGGGGTTCTCGTAGGGTTTTCAAACTCTACTGTGCAAAATTCAGGCGGTGGGGCAGTTTCAAGACAGGGTGGCCAACATTTTAGGACCTGTGAGCAGATCTGCAAACTGGAGGATGTGTCATGGGCAACACACACACACACCACACCTTTGCAACCAAGCACACCCCTAAACCAGTCCTGTTGGTGACAACAGATTGCTTCTCTCAAACTAAACTTCAGTGAGTGGAGAAGCAGAGGAAGGCCTCTCTTGAGCACACCTGTGCTAGCAGGCATCACACTGGCAACCCATGTTTTACGCAAACTCAGGCCATCCTATGAGTCACGGAAGGTGCCCTGCTGATGGCAAGCAAGTGGGGATGAAGGGAGTCTCAGACCTTGGCGGTGTTGAAGCAGAGGAGGATGTACATCTGCAGGGTGGAGACGTGCAGGAGGCAGCCCTGGTACTCCAGCTCCGCGTGGCCCAGCCACGTCCACTGCAAACGCCGCGGCTTGGTGTGCTCCAGCCCAAAGCGGCTCTGACCTGAGAAAGACAAGGGCAACGGTCAGGGAGAAATACGGCGGCAAGACGGGCAACACTCTCTCTGCCTCTCTGCTCAAGGACAGGAGATCACAATACTGGGGTTGGAGAAGCATGAACAAAACACAAATCTTGTGGGGTTTTTTTAATTGTCTCATCCCACGTTCCATAGATTAGCCAGATTTTCCAAAGATTATGAACCTCTTAACGCTGCCTCTCTCAAAGTATGGTTTAAAGACTCACAGCTCCCCGTGAAGGTTTTTATCATTTCTTTAATGATAGTTTGATGGTTCTCATTTCCAAGTTCAGAGTCCTGGGTAAAAGTGGGGTCCACCTGCCCCCCAGAAACTCAGCCTGAGGGAGGCAGGGATGCCTGCAAGGAAGGAGCTGCTCGCGCTGGGCTCAAGAACAGCCTGCCACTCACTCTGGGTGTAGAAGTCAGCAAACTTGCTCAGGTGCTGACTGAGGGATTCTGGGAAGAACCGGGCAGGATCCTCCAGGTAGCAGAACGAGGAGATGGTCCAACAGCGTGGAGACAGCGCCAGCACCTTCACCTCCACCTCTTCCTCCCGAGAGAACAGCTGCTGCGCCTCCACCATCTGGGGAAATACAGGAGGTTTGTGGCTTTGGCGGACAGTGGGGGCTCCCCAGGCAGTGTCAACGGAGGAAGAAAAGGCCTTGCGGGGCAGAGGACCTCCTGCCGTGGTCCACAGGGCTGGGGCTCTGCCCTGCTGGCTCCTCCTTCACCTCTCACCTCGCCTTCCTCCATCTCCTCCTCCGCCTCCCAGTTCCCATCCTGGTCGAGTTCCAGCAGGTGCTTGTCGAGCTGCTCCAGCTGGAAGAGGTGGAACTGCTGCTGCTGCTCCTCCAGCTCACTCAGGTTCTTCAGCATCTGCTGGGGGAAGCGGTTGGGGAAGCAGAGCCCAATGTGCTCCACCACCGCACACTCCAGCCACGTCTTGCCCTGCGACAGGAGCCGGTCTCCCAGGTAGTACCTGCGCAAGCAGAGAGGGCAGACCCATCAGCCCAGACCCCCCTCGTCTCTCCTGCAGGGCAGGCCAGTCCCACGTACAAGAGACCCATGGAAGGAGGAAGGAAGGAAGGAAGGAAGGAAGGAAGGAAGGAAGGAAGGAAGGAAGGAACCCAGCAGCTGAACTGGCGCTCTCCATTCCTTCTTCCCTACGGAAGTGCCAGGAATAGTCTGCACCACTTCCTGCCCAACACCTGCGCCGTCTCCCAGAACAACATGACAAGCAGCTCCTTGGGAATATGGGAAGCTGCCTTGGACTGCGCCTGGTCCCTTGGTCCCTCCAGCTCAGCACTGTCCACACTGACTGGCAGTGGCTCCAGGGCTTCAGGCAGAAATATCTCTCTCCTTCCTGGAGACTGAACCCAAGACCTTCTGCCTGTATGGCAGCTGCTCTCCCCCCCCCCCCCCGAGCTCTGGCCCTCCCCTCCCCACTACGATTCCACATATCTGCCCCACGAAGGCCTCCTCACCGGTAGAAGTGCTCGAAGGTGTTGGCCAACTCCAGGCCTGCCAGGAAGAGGACGGGCTCCAGGCTCTGCTGCAGGCACCGCAAAGTCTCCACGTTGCCAGAGTCCGCCCAGCTCTCCTGGATCCACCGGTCGATGTAGCGGGCAAACTGCTCACTCACCTGTTGGCCACAGAGCAAGAGGCACCAGTTGAAGCCGGGAGAAGAAGCAGGTGGAGCTTCCATGAAGGGAGGGGGTCGAGGGGGGCGGAGGGGATTCCTCCCTCAAACCAGCAGCAACGCCTCCAGGGAAGGGGATGGACAAGGCATCTCGGGAAGATCCCAGAAGGGGAGGCTGGCTGCTCTGTGATCAGGCCAGGGGAGCCAAGCAGGCTCTGAGATGAGGCCACGTTTGACATCCCTGGAAGTGCAAGGGGCAGGGCCAGGCTGCCTGCAGAGCCGGGGGGGATGTCAGAGGGACAGTTCTGCTCCTTGCAAATGAGCTCCCCCATGACTAGGCCGTGCCCCCCACCCTTGCGCCCTTACTCACGTGCATGGCTGTCAGGAAGGAGAGCTGCAGCAGACCCCCCGAGAAGCCGTGGCACAGGGCCAGCATGAAGGACATCTGCTGCCCAAAGAGCTCCTCCATGGCGGTGCGGAGGCGCAGGTAGGTGTTGCAGTAGCGCTCCACAAAGTCCGGGGCCTGCCAGGAGGACTCCAGGAACAGCTTCACCTGGGCAGAAGGACGGCAGGAGCACAACAGGGTCAGAGCAACCCACACGCCCTTCTCTGGCTCCCTGGGGCCTGCCTGGAAGTCTTCCTGTGGGCAGGGATCCCTGGCTGGTTGCCTGTTCTGGGTAGCGCTAAACACCCTTTCTCTCATCTTTGGATTGTCTGTCAGTCATCAGGAAAGTCTGTGCATGGGACTGGAACTGGGCAGAAGTGTCAAAATAAGAGCGAGGCTCCCACCTAATTTAGCAGCACCACGTAGAGCTTGGAGCCAGGAAACCTGCTTTCCTGGGAGAGGCTGGTCCACACCCCGTCCTGTCCTGCAGCCTTAGCTCTCCCCAAGGCTGCCTTCCCAGTAACTCCTTAATAGACAGGGAAGCAGCTGCATGCAGACACAGTGAGAGCAAGGCAGCAGGACTAGTGACTGGTCTGCCATGGAAGACGTGGCCAGGAAGACATCTGTTTGCAGCAATGGAGAGTCGCTACGCCGCATCTCACCCTGCTTGGCGCCCCCCTTCGCGCCTGGTCCTGTGCCCCCCTACCTGCTGCTGGACCACCCCTTTCCAGCACTGGGTGATGCCAGAGGTGCTGCTGGGCTTCTTCACGGCTGCCTTGACAGTCCCGGAGCTGGACTCTTTGTTCTTCCCGTTCTTCCCGTCTGCAAAGTGGGGGTTGTGTGGCGTTATTCACGGGGACTGGAGCACCCAGCCACCCACGTCTGACTATACAGGACCTTGAGGCTCTCCTCCCTCCCCAGTTCTCCCTCCAACGCCACCCCCCTTGCAGCCCCTCTTGCTCCTGCCAAGGTCTGCCTGGCCCCCAGAGGCTCCTCTGCGGTGAGCTTCCCACCTTCAATTGGGAAAGGGGACCTGTCCCTCCTGGGTTGCCTATCTGCCCAAGCAGGGAGTGGGGAGACACTCACTGGATTTCACGGGGGGCTTGAGCTCCTCGGGCTCAGGGCTGCTGGAGTCCACGTGCACCAGAAGGTGGCTCAGGCGCCGGACGCGAGAGTTGAAGATGGCCGCCCGGCTTTTGGCGCTTCGGGAAGCCTCCAGGTTCTCCAGGTATTGGCTTAGGAGCCAGGAAAGGGGGCTGATGCCGCTGGGATCTGGAGGGCAGGAAAGAGTCAACATGGAGGGCTGCTGGGAGAGGGGAGGGGAGGGAGGGATGGTGTGGCTCCTGAGGACTTGTGCCAGGAAGGATGTGCCATACCAGGAGTGGTGATGCTCTGCACCAAAGGGCTGATCAGAGCCTCCCAGCAGGTGTTGCCCAGGGCCTGGGCAGCTTCGTCCTCGGGAAGGAAGCGGTCGGCAAAGACCTGCTCGTGGCGCAAGGCGCTGTTCAACCTGAAACGGCAAAGGGGTGGAGGGTCAGCTGCTGACTTGGGTGACGCTTAGAGGCCTTTGGAGGTCAGGGACAAACGGGCTGCGAAGCAATGCCTGCACAAGGTCGGGACAAAGCAGGGCAGGAGCTTAAACAACGTGAAACTCAGCCAGATGGGTGGGGTATAAATAATAACATTATTATTATTATTATTATTATTATTATTATTATTACTGAGATGAAAGTGGGGAAGGAGCAAGATGGATATCTTCTGACAGGGTTTCCCAAACTTGGGTCTCCAGCTGTTTCTGGACTACAACTCCCATCATCCCTAGCTAGCAGGACGTATGATCAGGGCCGATGGGAACTGTAGTCCATCAACAGTTGGAGACCCAAGTTTGGGAAACCCTGTCTTGGGGTAAGCGTGGGAAGGGCTGGGAATGTGGAGCCCCTCCCAGCGCAAGAGGGAGACCCCTCCCTGCCCCGCAGGACAACCCTGCCCCTCCCCACCTGTGGCCCCAGGGAAAGGGCAAGACCTGTTGAAGAGCTGCAGCAGCTGCATCCGGTCCTCCGAGATTTCCTGGCACCAGGTGTGCGCCTTGGTGGTGTAGAAGAGGTACGTGCGCCGGCACAGCTGCTCCTTGAAGATGGGCCAGAAGGTGGGCTTGGGGCCCAGCACCTCGATGCCACGCACGCGAGTGTCAATGCCCCCCTGAGAACAACACAAACCTTTCCAGTGAAATCAAGGCAGCCCTCGTAGGGAGGTCCCACGAAGACACGGCAAAAAGTGCAGAGTCCTACCTGCTGACAGCGCTTGATCTTGACCTGTATGATGGGCCAGAAGCAGTTCATGTTCTCCAGAAGGATCACTCTGCTGGCCGATGGTGGGACAGTCACCTTTGGGCAGAAAAGGAGAAGATTTGTCATAAAGGAAGATGCCTCTTTATCACAGAGGAGGAGAAAAGGGACAGAGAGGCCCTAATGTTGTCTTTGCCTAATTCCCTTGCTGTCTTCTTCCCTCCCACAGGGTTGTTGGTGTCAATTGCCTCTGCATGTGTTTGTGTGTGCGTACTTAATACAATAATTCTGTAAGTTGCGTGTCTTTGTTTCTCAGTTTGATCCTTTTATCTGGGTTTTTTTATGTATCGTGCAATTTTATGCTATTATTTTTATTGATGAATAAATTAGAAATTATTTATTGCAATGATCAAGAGTGAATTTCTCTTTTAATTATTATTTTCTGGTGTTTAATTTTATTGTGTAAAAAGCTGTGTGTTTTTTATCGTGACTTTTTTTGTATCGGGTTTTAAGGGGCGTGATCTTCATTGCGTGTTTCTTGTTTCTGCAGCTAGTGATACAGAAAGGTGGAATGTTAATTAAAAATGAAACGAGATGAAATTTTAAACGTCCTCCAGATGCTGCTTGAAGCACAACTTCCACCATCCCGGATAACTGGAGGGATGCTTGTTGGGGCTGATGGGAGCTGCTGTTCAGCAACCCCGGAGGACCAAAGAAGAAGAAGAGTTTGGATTTGATATCCTGCTTTATCACTACCCGAAGGAGTCTCAAAGTGGCTAACATTCTCCTTTCCCTTCCTCCCCCACAACAAACACTCTGTGAGGTGAGTGGGGCTGAGAGACTTCAGAGAAGTGTGACTAGTCCAAGGTCACCCAGCAGCTGCATGTGGAGGAGCAGAGACGCGAACCCGGTTCACCAGATTACGAGACTACCGCTCCTAACCACTATACCACACTGTCCCCTGCGCCTGGTCCACTCCAGCTGGCAGCAGCTCTCAGCCAAAGGTCTTTCCTATCGCCTGATGACTCCTCCTTTGAACCAGAGACTAGCCTTCTGAAGGCAAAGCATGCATTCTCCATCACTTAGCCTACAGTCCTTTCCCCTTGAAGCTGTGCCAACAAAGGCAAAACCTGGTTGAGTGTGGTGTGTGTCTCAGAGCCAGGAACCCTTCCGTGGCACAGGGAAGAGCTTGATGCTCTCGAGTCTCTAGCCACAGAAGCACCTTTCAGGCTGAAGCACTGACCGTATTGAGCTTGATGCTCACGCTGGCTGCGCTCTCCCCTCCCATGACCATAATACGCGCTGGCATGTAGCTGGAATCCTCGCAGGTCACCAACAGAGACATCTGCCTGTGCAGGGAGAGAGCAGGGGTTTCAGAGCAAAAACCAGGCTCCCTATTGAGAGCCTGGGAGCTTTTCAAAGAAGGCAGGAGAGCACGTCTGCCTCGTTCCACAAGAACCAACATGTTCACACATTCCTGGCTCATCAAGAAACTTGGATCTCTGTGCCTGGGTATCCAACCATCTTATTTTATTTATCTGTATTAAATTTTCTGTTTTACAATTTAGAATATTCATTTAGACAACCTTAAAATATCAATGACTTCCCTTCTTCTCTTTCCATGGTTCATTTTGCATAGCATAAATCCCTGCATATTCTTATATAAACTAAACCATTCAGTATTCCATTGTTACTTCCATCAAAACTTATTTACACTGTTAAGTTTATCTTAATGCTGCCTCTGGCTCACAGCAAGAAATCTCAACTCATTTGAAAATGACTATGTCAAACTGTGGCAAGAGATTAAGAAAGAGCTGGAGATTTGGGAGAGAATGAAGCTCTCCCTGCTTGGCAGAATCTCAGCTATCAAAATAAATCTATTGCCCAGGATGCTGTTTTTATTCCAATCAATACCAACTGTAAATAATGCAGGCTGCTTCAGGGAGTGGAAGAAGGATATTTCTAAATTCATCTGGCAGGGGAGAAAGCCAAGAATTAAACATAAAATTATGATAGACATGTTTTGTTTGTTTGTCTGTTTGTTTATTAGACTGATACGCCACAAGAGATCACAAGATCTCAGGGCAGTTCACAAAATACAGGGTTAAAGCAATAAATAAACAGAACAACAACAACAACAACTTATTATTTATACCCCACCCATCTGGCTGGGTTTCCCTAGCCACTCTGGGAGGCTTCCAACGGAATATTAAAAACAATATAGCATCAGACATTAAAAACTTCCCTAAACAGGGCCGCCTTCAGTTGTCTTTTAAAAGTAAAATAATTGTTTATTGCCTTGACATCTGCTGGAAGGGCGTTCCACAGGGCAGGTGCCACTACCGAGAAGGCCCTCTGCCTGGTTCCCTGTAACCTCAACTTCTCGCAGCAAGGGAACCGCCAGAAGGCCCTCAGTGCTGGACCTCAGTGTCCAGGCTGGATGATGGGGGTGGAGATGCTCCTTCAGGTATACAGGACCAAGGCCACTTAGGGCATTAAAGGTCAACACCAACATTTTGAATTGTGCTCAGAAACATACTACACATATTTTAAAGGCAAGGAATGTTAATCAGCCAAAGAGAAATGGTTTGAAGAGAAATGTTTCTGCCTGGCGCCTAAAGGTATGTAAGGAAGGAGCCAGGCGAATCTCCCTGCGGAGAGCATTCCACAAATGAGGAGCCACTGCAGAAAAGGCCTGTTCTTGTGTTGCCGCCCTTCAGACTTCACATGAAGAAGGGCCTCAGATGATGAAAGCAGAGTCTGAGGTGGTTTATATGAGAAGAGGCAGCCCTTTTACTGACCTATTACTGAGTGTCTTACAAAACACCCACAGAATAAAGGAGAAAATTCAGCTGGGCATTTCCAATGGGGATTATTTTTATTTTTTTAAACAGACCTCTTTGAGCAAACTGGCAGAAATGCCACCCCTTAGACTACTGCAATGCGCTATACATGGGGCTACCTTTGAAGGTGACCTGGAAACAGCAATTAATCCAGAATGCGGCAGCCAGACTGGTGACTGAGAGCGGCCGCCGAGACCACATAACACCGGTCCTGAAAGACCAACATTGGCTCCCAGTACGTTTCCGAGCATAATTCAAAGTGTTGGTGCTGACCTTTAAAGCCCTAAACGGCCTCGGTCCTGTATACCTGAAGGAGCGTCTCCACCCCCATCGTTCTGCCCAGACACTGAGGTCCATCGCCAAGGGCCTTCTGGCGGTGAGGTTACAGGGAACCAGGCAGAGGGCCTTCTTGGTAGTGGTGGAACGCCCTCCGATTAGATGTCAAGGAAATAAACAACTATCTGACTTTTAGAAGACATCTGAAGGCAGCCCTGTTTAGGGAAGTTTTTAATGTTTGATGTTTTATCGCTTTATTTGTTGTTGTTGTTGTTGTTAATATTCTGTTGGGAGCCGCCCAGAGTAGCTGGGGAAACCCAGCCAGATGGGTGGGATATAAATAACAACAACAACAACAACAATTTCTTCTTCTTCTTCTTCTTCTTCTTCTTCTTCTTCTTCTTCTTCTTCTTCTTCTTCTTCTTCTTTCCACCCTCAACTATTACAACGGCAAGAAAAGCCCTTTCCCCATCAGACCCAAGCCCCAGATCTCATCTCCCCACAGGTCCCTGCTTGTGTATACTCACCGGATTACGACCCCGCGATGCATATAGATGTTGATATGGTGGGAGGTGCTGTTGCCATTAGACTCCCAGTAGGTCTTGGGGTTCCCGTCCGTCAGCTTGCCGGCTTGCTGCGGGTTGGAGGAGACTTCCACCCTCTCCCAACACTTGTCGTCCTTGACCTCCGTGCTGCAGCCTGAACAAGGAAGAAATGACCCTGGGCTTGGTACAAACGGCCAGAAGCCGTAAAGAGAATGAGACGTTGACAGAACTGAAGGCTAAAAGGACACTCACCTTGGCAAAGACTGTGCAAGAACACATCAAAGAATGGGATGTTGATAGGCTGGTGCGTCTGCCTGTGTTCTTCTATTTGACCCAGAACCACCTGTGCATTTGGGAGCGGAGAGAGAGGAGAAAGAGGTAGAAGAGACACTAAGAGACACCAACGTATCAAAGGGCAATAAGAAGGCAGAGCTAGCTTTATGGAAGTTCAAGGTGTGCAGGTACCAGTGGACCAGCATAAGAAGGATATTGAGAAGCTGGGAAGTGTGCAGAGGAAGGTGACCAAGATAACAAAGGGTTTGGAAACCAAGCCCTATGAGGAATGGTCAAAGGAGCTGGGTATGTTTAACCTGGAAAAGTGACAGGAGATATGATAGCCATCTTCAAATATCTCTAGGGCTGTCACGTGGAAGATGGAGCAAGCTTGTTTTCTCCTGCTTCGGAGGGTAGGATTCCAACCAGTGGCTTCAAGTCACGAGAAAGGAGATTCCAGCTAAAGATCAGGAAGACTTTTCCAACAGGAAGCGCTGTTCGGCAGTGGAACAGATTCCCATGAGAGGTGGTGGACTCTCTTTCCTTGAGGGCTTTTAAGCAGAGGTTGGATGTGTTAGTATTTCACGCCTCCGATGCTGCAGATGAGATTGGTGTGAATCACATGCCTGTCTGGGAAGAGCGTGGGAATGGAAGACAGTCTTATCTCTTCCGCTGTATGTACTATTTGTACTGTACTTTTGCTTTTACTTCTGTCTGCTTCTTCTCTCGGAGCTGGAGAGAGAGGACGCCATGAATCCCATGTCTGTACATAGTGTGTAAATAAATACGTAGGTTAGCTCCACGATCTCTCACGCTTCTTGCTGTTATGCCAGACGATTAGTGTGCAGATATCATTTGATATATGTTGCTGAAGCGCACTGGAGAAGAAGGGAAATGCCTTTTCCAGAGCTGCGCATACCGGAGGATGCTCAGAGTTCGGGGGCTGCAAGGGCGTTTTCCAACAGGATGGTCGTAGGAAGTGATTCATAAATTAAATTATTATTATTAATAATTTTATTATTCTATTATTATTATTATTAATAATAATAATAGAAACATAGAATTGTAGACTAGGAAGGTACCACAAGCATTATCTAGTCCAATTGAAAGCAATGCAGAAATCTTTTGCCCAACACGGGGCTCAAACCCACAACCCCGAGATCAAGAGTCTCATGCTCTACCAACTGAGCTAGAAGCCTGGGACTCAGAAGATGTTTGGGGAGGATGACTCCTTCCTTACTTATGGAATTTTTATCCTGCCCTTCCTCCCAAAGAAGCCCAGGACAGCAATGACCAAAACCAAGGCAAAGCTGCCATGACATTTCTTCCTGTTTCCCTAATTCATTTGCCTGGTTTTCCTCCGTACCAAAACAAGAGAGGGGGGCACATCTTGCTGAAGGACCTCAAGAAGCCAGAGAAGGATGAGTGGGGCAACAGCGCGGATGCCCTGCAGTCTGCCCTGCAGCTGGAGAAAAAGGTGAACCAGGCCTTGCTGGATCTGCACAAGCTGGCAACAGAAAAGGGAGACCCTCATCTGCGTGACTTCCTGGAGTCTGAGTTCCTGGAGGAAGAGGTGAAGGTCATCAAGCAGCTGGGAGACCACCTCACGAACCTGAGGCACCTGGGACTGCCCCAGAATGGCACTGGGGAGTACCTGTTTGACAAGTTCACTTTGAAGAGCAGCAGCTGAATCCTCTCATCGCTTTAGAAAAAGAGTAAAATTTGTGGTCAAGTTTGTGTAGAGAGCCAGTGTGGTGTAGTGGTTAAGAGTGGTAGATTCGTAATCTGGTGAATCGGGTTCGCGTCTCCGCTCCTCCACCTGCAGCTGCTGGGTGACCTTGGGCCAGTCACACTTCTTTGAAGTCTCTCAGCCCCACTCACCTCACAGAGTGTTGGTTGTGGGGGAGGAAGGGAAAGGAGAATGTTAGCTGCTTTGAGACTCCTTTGGGTAGTGATAAAGCGGAATATCAAATCCAAACTCTTCTTCTTCTCCATGCAATGCAGCCAATGCTCAACACAGCACTGAATCTGCAAGCGACTCTGCTCCACCTGGCCTGCACTCCCAAGCTAGATTCCCCCACAAAAGGTACCGGGATTTACCTGGATGCAGCCAGCCAGGATGCTGGCGGTCATCTTCTTATACAGGCCGGCGTACTTCTCACACTTGCTCACGAGGTCCCTCAGTTCCGTCACCCGTGGGAGACCGGAGCCATGCTTCTCCACGACTTTGGCCAAGGCTTCCTCGGTACGCAGGCAGCACATGGAAACAGCACAGTCTCTGTCCAGGGTTGCCAAGTGATGAAGGAACTCAATGGACTCCTGGACAACCTGCAGGCAAAGGGAAGAATATAAAAGCACATCAGGAATTTATAACAGTATTTTTTTTTAAATAATAAACACAACAACAAGTAAGTAGTTTGCATAAAAATGCTGAGATAAACTTTTTCTTTAAAAAATCACCGTTCACAAAAAAGCGTAGGAAAAGAAGGCACTAAGTGGACTTTTTACTTTTTCTGTTTACATCAGCTGTTCAACAAATTCCATAGAACGTCTGCGACGTATGAGACTGGATCACAGAACATGCTCCAAGATCCCAGGTAGTTCTTCCTCCCAGCTCCCTCCCCACCGATTCTTCCTCCCTACCTCTTGATCATTTAGGTGAGCACTCATGGAAGACAAGCAAGACTCAATGCACTTATGCCAGGGCACCGAGTCTTCCCAGGAACTGTCCAGGAACTTGTTCAAAAGCCTGGAGAAAAGAAGAAAGAAGAGGAGGAGGGAAAGTTCTGAAAACAGACACGTTAAAAGCAACAACTGAGCTCCTCCAAAGTGATCGCTCCAGACCACAACGCAAGACCCTGCCAACAATAATCTTGCGATGCAACAGCTAACTGCCTTGCAACCACCCAAAAGCATTCTCTACTTTATTTCATACTTCTGGTTTCCTTTATATTATTATTCTCCTTCATATTATTATTCACATGCACAGCTTGGCACTCTCTCTGGAGTTCTAGTTTGGGATAAGGAATGGCAATACTCTGCACATGTCGTGCATCGCGGCACATTTCCCCCGGTTGAGAAAGTGTCGGGTTTTTAAAAGCAGTCAACGTGCTTTGTTGATTTATCCTGGTGTCTGCATTCCCCATTGAAATAACGTTCGGCGCCTATAAAAGTCACAAAATGATTGGAGAGCTCGACTAAACATACTGATTGGCTGGGCTTTTGTTGTTGTTTGTTTGTTTCCAAATGGTTGCGAAGGACTTGTACACTTCTCTTTTTTAAAAAAATAATATTTATTAAAGTTTTAAAGGTTACAAAGAGAAAAAGTAAAAACACCATATTAAACAAAAACAAAACAGCGCATCACAATAAGGGGGGGAAAAGAGAAAAAGAAAAAGAAAACAGAAAAATAAAATCCATAATCTTCCCATAACTTATCTTTCATTTACTTGTTTCCTTGATCTCCTCACACCTCCCTTTTTTGTATTCTAGTTCGGTTAACTATTTCAGCAAATCCTTTCCATCTTTCCTAATTTTTGTCCTGTAATTTATCTTAATATAATATAACTTTACTTTCCCTCCTTTCACCAATTAACAGTCTGTTTTTTCCTAAACCATTTCTGCTAAAACCACATAACTTCATTCCAACATCCTTCTAACATTCAAGGACTTGTACACTTATCACCCATTTCCCCAAAGTCTGCGTTTGCTTTTGCAAGGTGAGAGAGCTATGATGGGCTCTCAGCCTTTGGGGTGAGCACAACTCTCTTGGGCCAACATGGGAAGCCGCCATCGAACTACGTGAGCCATACCTTAATGTTCCCAGCAGTACATCCCTCTCAGATCCCCGTGGCACCAAGTCTTTGAGCAGAAGCACGTCTGCCAGAAGCTCACAGCTGTTTCCCACGGGGAAGGTACCCTGGCCACAAATGCAGCCCTCCAGGGCCATCACCATCTCCTTGCAAACACTGCTGGTGTGCAGACTGCTCAGCAGTTTGGGAACATCGATATCCTTCAGGTCAAAGGAGGCTGCAGAGATTGGTTGGTTGGGTAGGGAAGACATTTGGAAAGGCAGAGCTTAGAACTTTGCTCTTGAATAACAACAACAATAACAATTTTATTCATACCCTGTCCATCTGGCTGGGTTGCCCCAGCCACTCTGGGCAGCTTACAGCATAACTAAAACCATAATAAAAACACCAAGCGTTAAAAACCTCCTGATACAGATGTCTTCTAAAAGTTGTGTAATTCTTTATCTCCTTGACATCTGAAGGGGAGGTGGTGTTCCACAGGGAGGGCGCCACTCCCTTGCCCTGAAGTTGTTTTGTTTTTATCTTTTCAGAAACCTTATTAACTCCCGGAACCAAAGGGTGGTAATTCAACATCCTGTCAGTGCAAGGTTTACCACCCAGTGCACCCTCTCCAAATCTGCCCCAGAGGGTTGTGGGAACCCCCAACACAGATTTTTTGGGGGGCGCCTTCATGCGGAGGAAGAGGGGAATGTTCTCTTGTGTAAATAGAAATCCTTGTGCTGACGAAATGCTCACACAGCACTACTTTGGATACAACCCATTTTAATTTTTTAAAATTTATTAATTATTATTAATTTAATTTTTTAAAAGAACTCCCGCCTCCAGGGCACGAGCAATGCTGGTTTATCGCATAATACACATTCAAGTATCTGTCTGGGGTGGACTATGCAGAATTAGATAAATCAACAGGAAGGATTTGAAACCTGCGGGACCAGAGATTCTTAGAAGACTGGAGTAAATATTTGAACTACCTGAAAAGCAATTGTAATAAACAGATTACGTTAGTAGGACTGCCCTGGCCCTGGTGGAGGATAACCTGACTTCCTTAGGGCCTGGGACTTCTAAACTATGATTATTCATGGACCTTTAAGGTCTTCTGCGGGGCATACCAGGAGAGACGGTCCCGTAAATACGAGGGCCCTAAGCCACAAATAACATTACTGAAAAATGAAAATTTAAGGCAGCGTGGCAGCATCCATGTGTGACAAATTGAAGTCAAAAGGAAGAAATGTCCTGTGCCACAGAGAGGAGAGGCAGTGCCCTCTTGGCCCAAACGTCTTCAGGCCCACAAGGAAGGAGAGCACAGAGATACTGCTGCTAATGGAGAGCATTCACCCTCCAGCCAAGATCCATCCTCAAAGCCTCAGAAACAAGAAGCTTCTCTTTTAGGGATTACAGGAAAAGAAATAAGAAGAAAAGACTGTAAACTCTTCCAGTACGCAGTTACAGCAGCAAGAGTTTTAATGGCCCAAAAATGGAAACAAGAGGAAATACCGACAATCCAAGAATGGGGAATGAAACAACGGACTACTCGGAACTTGATAAACTGACCGGGAAAATAAGATATACCCGAAACCAAAAGTTCATCGAAGATTGGGGGAAATTTGTAGAATATCTGAAAAATATATGTGAGGTACAAACAACGCTAGTGGGGTTTCAAGAAGCACTGTAAAACTCAAAGAGGTATTGTTTAAAGGAAATAGAAAAAATGAGGGAAGATAAATGGCAATATAATGAAAGAAATGTGTATTGAATGGTAAAAATGGATGATTACCAGAGAAGCCGAAGGAAGACCAAAATTAGAATTTTGTTAAAATCAGATAAAATGTGTATGAGTGTGATGTATTGAAAATTAATAAAAATTATTTTTTTTAAAAAAAAAAAAAAGATCCATCCTCAAAGCCTCAGCCATGTCATACCTGCATTCTCCTGGCTCAGGGGCAGCTTACGTCCAGCCAAGCGGCTAAGCACTATCCGAGCCAGCCTCTCGTTGGAGCTCTGGCTGGCTTGGCAGCAGCTCTGCAGGACTGCATGGAGCTCACAGTTTTCCAGCTGCTCCGCCAGACCCTTGTGGTAGTCGATCAATCGGTTGAGCACCAGAAGCCCATTCCGAACTG
This sequence comes from Podarcis gaigeae, assembly GCF_964106915.1. NCBI lineage: Eukaryota > Metazoa > Chordata > Lepidosauria > Squamata > Lacertidae > Podarcis > Podarcis gaigeae. The sequence continues at coordinate 103,798,441 of NC_139680.1, read as the reverse complement.
CTGCCGAGGCCCTGGGGGAAGAAGGCAAAGGGAACCTGCATTGAGAGGCTGCGGGAAAGAAGGGGGGCCTCTCCTTCTTTAGAGGGTCTTCAGCAGAGGCTGCACAGCAGCTTCTCGGGGGTGTCATAGTGGGTTTGCAGCATCAGCAGAGGATTGGGCTAAATTACCTTCAAAAGGTCCCTTTCAAGTCTATAATTCCATGAGGCAGAATAGAACTCAGGCTCATACAGGATTTTCCAGCCCCGGAAAGCTAGGAGCCTCATATTCAAGGAAGATGAAGTGAACCTTCCCTCCAAAATCTCAATAGAAATGAAAGATCCCCTTGGTCTGGGCTCTTCTTAGCCTCAGAGTAAAGATAAATACCATACTTTTCCATGTATAAGACGCCCCCATGTATAAGAAGCCCCCTATTTTGGGAGACTCAAATTTAAGAAAATGGGGGGAGATGGCTTTTTTGCAGAGGATTGCCCAGGGTTGTTTAGCTTGTTTTAGGGGGGACTGCCGAAAATCACCCGCTTGCATCCAAAAATCCGCCTCTCATCTGTCCCCTCACTGGCAGAAGCTGTCAATCGCCCCCTCAATTGCCGCAGTGTCAGCCAATCAACAACAGCCATTGAGGCAGCAACCAATAACACACTCAATAGCCGATGACAGCCAAGGCAGCAACCAATCAAACGTCCACCCTATGCACTATCCATGTATAAGACGACCCCCATTTTAGCATAATGTTAAAAGAAAACAATCTAGTCTTATACACGGAAAAGTATGGTATTCATACAATTTTTACTGAAGTTTTAAAATTATATCTCCTCTCTCTTCCCTTTCTCATTTTCCTTCTATAAATTTCCCTCCTCCTTATAATTTGAAAGCGTCAGATACGAACGCTCCTTTGCCTCGCCCAGATTCCCCCTTGAACCTCACCCAGGTGTGTTCAGCATCTTCTCGATCGCAGCAGGGACGGCGCAGAGCAAATTGCCAGGGACTTTGCTGGAAGCAGGACCAACGCCGGTGAAGAGCTCTTGCATTGCCCGGGCATCTGAGGGTTTCAGAGGGTAGTGCTTCTCACAGCCTCCTGGTAGCTCACAGTTCCCAGCTCCCAACAGTATCTTCAATGCCTGGGGGACAAAGACAGCGGCTGAATGGCAAGGAATAAAGCAGAGAGAGGAATGGCGAACTGTAAATTCAGTAGACCAGTGGTTTCCAATTAGCGATCTCATTTTTCAAAAAGTCATGGATTTCCTCCCCCCCCACACACACACATTTTTGAAACCGTTGATATCTCTGTGGTTGGTTGTGTTATGTGAATGGTGCCATGATACCTTCCAAAACATGTCCCAGCGCAAAATGGGACACACAACTTCTGGGCTGCGCTCCCACCCGAGTCACATGATCTGCATGGCGGCCAGAAATGGAAAGTACTGGGCAGTTGAAGGGTACATGCTGCAGACCAGCAACTGGAAACCACTGCAAAGCACATTCATGAAATTACATTGCACCCAAACCATACAGCATACGACGGGAAACGTACCACTAAGCCAGCCTGCTGCACTGATGCAGACATGGAGTGCTTCTGCATGCATTGTAGCACGGAGCGCAGCCCCCCTCCGAGGGCAAAGAGGACCCGCCAGTCATACTTGGCCATGAACCGGGACAGCATCTGTAGTGCCAACACCATCACCAGCTTCTCCTCCACTCGATGACTCAGCAGCTCCACCAGCAACCTCCCCATTTTCTCCCTGTGGGCAGCAGAAGGGGCAAGTCATCGCAGGAGCCTGGCCCCTCAACAGACGGCTGGAGACCAGGCCCCAAGCACACAGAACCAGGCAAGGCAAGTACTTCTTGCTACTGAACAGAAAATAACTTGTCAATAGATTGGTGATGCCAACTCTGGAAGGGAGAGGTGCTGTCCAGGTGGTACTGACCCATGACAGGGCCCTTTCAGTGGTGGTTCCCCAGTTGCGGAATCCCCCTCCTAGTGAGGTGTTCCTATCATTATTTCAGGAGGAATTTATATCAAACCATATTATCCACAGTAATGTTTACACTACACATGAGAAAATCCTGCCTTTGTTTCCATCTGCTTACAATGGTCTCCTAAATTCAGGTAGGTAGCCGTGTTGATCTGACGCAGTCGAAATAAATAAAAAATGTGTACCTGAAGAAGTGTGCATGCACACGAAAGCTTGTACCCAGAACAAACTTAGTTGGTCTCTAAGGTGCTACTGGACAATTTTTTAAATTTATTTTGAATGGTCTCCTAAGTGACTTATAACTTTTTCCTATTCTTTCATAAAGATTTTGTCCTCTTGGTTTCTCGGTTTTCCAGTCAGTTTTGCCATCTTGGTATAATCCATCAGCCTGGTTTGCCATTCTTCTCCGGTAGGGCCTATATATCTGAGTTTCTAACCCTGCTGGGGTGGGGTGTCAAATGTTACTGAGGACCATCAAAAACAGGCCTTGACCCTGGTGTAGATGTTACTGAGCTAGATGGAAGAATGTCCTGAATCAGCTTCCTTCCTATGCCCAGAGCCTGTGGTAAGCAGTGGATATTAAAAAAGAAAGAACGAGGAGACCAGAACTGACCTTCTGAAGAGCTCACACTCTATCCTGACAACATGCCTCTCTTGCCTCTCTCGCTCAAGCTCCTCCTCCAAGATGCTGATGGCGAATCTGAGACCAGCCATCTGCTGCTCGGCGTCACAGCTGGGCTTCTGGATCATCTCCAAGGCATCAGAGAGCTGCTCGATGGTGCTCTTCTTCCCGACCAGCTTCACACTGCAGAAAGCTGATCAACAGATCTATCAGCACAACGGTCCTTCAGTCAGTTTCATCTCAGCATCCTCACACCTGCTTGCTCCTCCTTGTCACCCACAGCACACAAAACCTTTTTGTCCCTAGAGGCTTTCCCTAGCATTTCTTTTTCCCAGGCTATTATCAAACCAGAAACTTGATTGTGTTCTCGGGGTTGAGGGTTCAAGCCCCATGTTGGGCAAGTGAGTCTTGCACATCACCTTCCCACTGGTTCACAGACACACAGATAAGAAAGACCGAGCTAGACCTGACAAGAAACATAAGGTTGCTGCTGCGGGAAAAAGTAGGCCTCTCTCCAGAAGCCCGATAAAAAATTTCCCTTGTGCTGCTATGTTCTGCTTTTCTGCCCTCCTCAGCCAATGAATGGGGGAAATACAAAATGTTGTGACAGGACAAGCTCAGCTACACAAACGTTCTAGAGGGCGAGGGGGACTCAATACAAGTCTCTCGTTTTAGGTGGCTCCTGCCATTACATCTAGTTCGGTTCAAGGCGAAGTCTCTTGAATGCAAAATTAAGTCCCAGTGTCTGCCAGTTACTTACCTTTGGTTTTCTCATCCAGCGTGTCTGGGTAAGAAAGTCCTTCCATTCTGAGGAGCTCGTGAACCAGGTGGGTGTCTGTTTTCTCTTCCGCGGATGGAGCTGGAGAAGGCTCTTCGGGAGACAGCGAGTCCTCCTCTGTCTTTCTGGACCCCATGGCTTTGGAAAGGCCGCCACACTTTGCAGGGGCCAGGTCCACCTTTTGTCCCTCTGTCCCTCCTTTGCTGGAGGAATGCTTAAGATAGACGTGGGAGCTGCGCAGGTCACTTTGGGCGTTGCCCTGGCAGCACCTGCTCAGGAACTGCAGCACTTTCTGAGCTAGCTCTACAGAGACAGACAGCAGGATCAGGCCTTCTTCGTCTAGCTCTGGCAGCTTGAAATACAGAGAGAAAGATTTGGTGTACAGAGACCTCTTCCAGTTTTATGCAACTAGAATCCTGGCGGCAGCTGATGTGTATAAGAACACTCTTTTTATTATTATTGGGGATGTCTTTTGTCACTACATCTAGAAGAAATGCTTTTCCTTTCCTGCCCCAATCTGGCCACAGTGATCCATGCGGCGGACGCCTCCAGGCTTGACTACTGTAATTCGCTCTACGTGGGGCTGCCCTTGAAACTGTCTCACAAACTCCAGTGGGTACAGAATGCTGCAGCAAGGCTCCTCACAGGGTCCCTGCCATGGGAGCATATTCACCCAGTGCTTTACCAGTTGCACTGGCTCCCAGTGGAGTATAGGGTCAGGTTCAAGGTGCTGATGTTGACCTTTAAAGCCCTTTGTGGCTTAGGGCCCTCGTATTTATGGGACCACCTCTCCTGGTATGCCCCGCAGAGGACCTTAAGGTCCATGAATAACCATAGATTAGAGGTCCCAGGCCCTAAGGAAGTCAGACTATCCTCTGCCAGGGCCTTTTCAGTGATGGCTCTGACCTGGTGGAATGCTCTGTCCCAGGAGACTAGGGCCCTTCAGGATTTAACCTCCTTCTGTCGGGCCTGTAAGACAGGGCTATTCTGCCTGGCCTTTAATTTGAATTCAGCCTGATCTTTTATTTCCCTTCTCTTCCCTCTCCCTCCCCTTTTATGAAGATTACCCGCTCAGCTAATTCTCCCCTGGCTTCCTCGCTGGCCCAAGTAGGATTAATTCAGCCAGCTAGTCCTGGTGACTATCTAATGCTAAATTGATTTCTGAACTTTGAATTTTATTGTTATTCATGTTTTTATACTGTATTTTATGTTGCTTTTACAATTAAGTGTTTTAAATTTGTTGTTAGCTGTCCTGAGCCTGGTTTTTGAACCAGGATATAAATAAAAAAATATTATTATTATTATTATTATTAATCTTTTCTTGAATGTTGTTTTAAACATCTTTTTTAATTCTTCATGAATACCACCCCAGAACGTTTTGATTTTCTCGCATCCCCACCATACATAATACATTGTTCCTTCTGACATCTTACATCTCCAGACTCAGAACCTTCTCATCCTAGAACAGGGAGTAGCAACAGAAATAAGAGAGGCACTGGCTCATTCCTACCTTAAATGAATCTCCCACTACTGGTTCTTCCCAGCCCTTTACCTTCTCGTTCTGCTGGATGAGCTGGACCATTTCCCGCTGCTCCTGCTGTTCTAGCTTCTTAACGAAGAAGAGGAGCTCCCACCATTCAGCCCGGCTCAGAGTCTCAGACTTCTCCTTGATATGATCCGTCAGGTATGGCGCCGAGTACAGGCCCCGAAGCGGTTTACGGTACGTTGCCTGGTTAGCTTGCAGGTGAGCACAAAATAACAGAGGGGTGTTTTATGGCTTCTCAAGAGAACGTCGTTTTAAATGCAAAAATCCCCTTGCAGAGCAACCTGGTCCAGGTGGAAGAAGCAGCCATTTTTTCCCAACCCAACAAAGCAACTTTAACACTATAACACACTCCTACAGGTGCGCCTACACAGAAGTAGGTCCTGCTGAGTTAAACAGGGCTTACTCCCAGGTAAGCAGGTATAGGTTGGCTCTGCTAATGGACAGGTCAAAGGGGAAGGAAAGGAAATGTAACGAAAAAATGGGAAACCAACTGAATTTCTTGTTATATAATGACACTTCCAAGTGCCGTCTTTGGGCTCCTTTGAGAGCAAGGGCAGGGTATAGATTTAATAAATTAACATAATGAAACAAATGTTTGTGCAAGGTAAGCCAGTATTCTCATCTCCATAATACAGATGGGAGGCTTAGGCCTAGCGACTGTCCTAAGGCCATGCACTGAGCTCAGGGGTGAGATGAGCTTTGAGTCCAAGGGTTCAATGAATTCAAAGCCAGAGAAATACCGTATTTTTTGCTCTATAAGAATCACTTTTTCCCTCCTAAAAAGTAAGGGGAAATGTGTGTGCGTCTTATGGAGCGAATGCAAGCTGCGCAGCTATCCCAGAAGCCAGAACAGCAAGAGGGATTGCTGCTTTCACTGCGCAGCGATCCCTCTTGCTGTTCTGGCTCCTGAGATTCAGAATATTTTTTTTCTTGTTTTCCTCCTCCAAAAACTAGGTGCGTCTTGTGGTCTGGTGCGTCTTATAAAGCGAAAAATATGGTAATCTTTAGTGTCATATATAGGAAGGAACATGGGAAGCTGCTTTGTAACAAGCCAGACCATTGGTTCATCTTGCTCAGCATTCCTGACACTTGACTGATAGAACTGCTCCAATATGGCCGTGGAAATGGGAAAATCCAAGAAGGCGGGTGGGAAGCCTTTTGCCTTTGTTTTTTTAATTGCTGTTATTTTTTACCTATGTCATTTTAAACTGTGATATTAATGCTGTATTCTTAGTTTTAGATTTTTACTTATGTGGAAATTGTTTTCCATTTGGTTGTAATTTTTTTATTATATGCTTTATTTATTGTTTATGACTTTATTTATTGTTTATGACTTTTGTCATTATGCCTTGAGCATTGTTTTTAACTAGGGAAAGGAGGCATACAAATAAAATGATGATGATGATCGCCTACTAGCTGACCCTTTTAAGTGGAAATGCCAGGGGCTGAACCTGGAGCCGGCGCTGTCAGGCAAGGAATGCCAAGAGGGAAGATTTAACTCTTTATTGTCAAAAGTACACCTACAAGTTAGGAGAAGGCATGTCCATCAGTCCGACGTCTCTCAGCTGCTCCTAGATGTGCAGCTGATGAGGCAGTTGCTGCGACAGAGAGGCACCCCCCTCAACCTCCACTTATGTATCTTCCCCACCCGAGTTGCACACAAAGAAGCAGAGACTACGCCTTTGTGTAACCTACCTCTGCTCCTCCCGTTTCAACCCTCTCCTGGTCCAGGGAGACAGTGCAGCAGGAGAGGTGGGGGCAGCAGAAGGAGGTGTGGAAGCCCTTGACCCTATACCAGCCTGATGTCTCTCTCCCTCCTCTGGCACCGATTCTTCACTCTCCAATCCTGCAGCGTCTCCTGCCTCTGCCTCTCGCCTCCTGGTTGTTACAGGCTAAGCCAGATCACTGATCCCTTCTCCTAAGTCAGCCTCCAACCTCGCTTCTCAGCATCCAGCCCGTTCCTGACAGCAAAGCATAAAGCTCTTATCACTGAGCTTTGATAATGGAGAAGGGGAGAGGGGAGTATCCTTTCAACAGTCCATTTCACCTATTCATGACTCAAGTGAGCCAGGGAAAGAATGGACTGAAGCCAGCCTACAGAGAAAGTGCAAGCAGCAAGAACGCAGCTCAAAGACAGAGATTAGAACCATGAATGATCAACTGAACAGTAAGCCCAGTGATGTTATTTGTGGCTTAGGGCCCTCTTATTTACGGGACCACCTCTCCTGGTATGCCCCACAGAGGACCTTAAGGTCCATGAATAACCATAGTTTAGAGGTCCCGGGCCCTAAGGAAGTCAGACTATCCTTCACCAGGGCCAGGGCCTTTTCAGTGATGGCTCTGACCTGGTGGAATGCTCTGTCCCAGGAGACTAGGGCCCTTCAGGATTTAACCTCCTTCCGTCAGGCCTGTAAGACAGAGCTATTCCGCCTGGCCTTTAATCTGAATTCAGCCTGATCTTTTATTTCCCTTCTCTTCCGTCCCCTTTTATGAAGATTACCCGCTCTGAGACTCCACAGCTAATTCTTCCCTGGCCTCCTCGCTGGCCCAAGTAGGACTAATTCAGCCAGCTAGCCCTGGTGATCATCTAATCATGCATATTAGATGGATTTCCCCTATATTGATTTCTGAACTTTGAATTTTATTGTTATTCATGTTTTTATACTGTATTTTATGCTGCTTTTACAATTAAGTTTTTAAGATTTGTTGTTAGCCGCCCTGAGCCTGGTTTTTGAACCAGGATATAAAAAAAAATATATTATTATTATTATTATTTATTATAGCATCCCAGCACTGCCTTACCTGTGTCCCGTCTCAGAGAAGCTGTAAGGCTGGTTAACTTTTCTTGGGCTTTCTCATCTTTATGCCCCGAGGAACCAATGATCTCAACCATGTGCCAATGCACCCAGTATGTGCGGCCCAGAGACTCCCAGTAAACCTGGAAACAAACAGGGGCCAACATAAAAAAGAAGAAGACTCCGCCTACTTGTCTTGCAAGCAATTTGACCTTGCCCCTTATACGATTCAGCAGCCATAAAGATTTATTGTTTATATGCCACCCATCTGAAAGGGTTGCCCCAGCCACTCTGGGCGGCTTCCAACAAAATTTTAAAACCACAGTAAAACACCACACGTTAAAAACTTCCTGATACAGGTCTGTTTTCAGATGAAATAGTCAGGTAGTTGCTTATTTCCTTGACATCTGACGGGAGGGCGTTCCACAGGGCAGGTGCCACTACTGAGAAGGCCCTCTGCCTGGTTCCCTGTAACCTCTCATCTCACAATGAGTGAACTGCCAGAAGGCCCTCGGTGCTGGACCTCAGGGTCCGGGCTGTACAACAGAGAGGCGCACCCCAGTCAGAACAAAACCCTCCTCTTGACACAGTGGTGATTCTGCTGCTCATACCACCAAGGCCAGAACAGCTTCAGAAACCCAACGAGATCCCCAAACATCAAAATTCCATAGCCCACGGTAGTGTTCTCAACCTGTGGGTCCCCAGATGTTGTTGGACTACAACTCCCATCATCCCTGAGCTCTGGCCTTGCTAGCTAGGGGTGATGGGAGTTGTAGTTCAACATCTGGGGACCCACAGGTTGAGAAAGGTGGGTACGGCAACCCCTGGGTCCCTGAAGCCAGGATGTTCCCCTCTCCCAGCTTTGGCCCCAAACTCAGCAATACCTGGATGGGTGGCGTGCCGTCATTGCTCTGGAGGAACTCGCCTTCGTCTCCCGCACAGACTTTCTCGTAGTCTTCCAACATGCGCACGCGCATGCCCCGCACCAAATTCTCCTGCACGTACTCCACGTAGCTGTTGCGACTGGGGAAGGCCGAGCGCAGCTTGAAAGTGCCGGTCTCCTTCTGGGGGAGCTGAGCGGCTGGCAGGACGGTGGTGCCACTGGGAGCCTGGGACTGGAAGATAGACTGAGCTGCCCAGGGCGGCTTCCTGCTGAGGGTCCGGAACTGCCAACCGCGATCCCAGCCCATGGCCTGCACCAGCTCTGAAACAAGGCTGGCCATGGCCATGCTGAAGTCAAACTCGCGCTGCAGCCTTTTGCTGTCCCCGGAGCACGCACTGAAGGGCTCAGAGGCTGCATTCTCCCCTTCCGGGTCTGTGGTGCTATGGTGTTTGTCCACGAGGGAGGTGGCACATAGGTAGCGCTTCACCAGAGAAAACAGCAGCTTCCCTGGGATCTGGATCAGGGAAGAAGGTGAAGAACTATGAAGAAATAGCCATGTACAGTGGTGCCTCGCAAGACAAAAAGAATCCGTTCCGCGAGTCTCTTCGTCTTGCGGTTTTTTCGTAAGCAAGCCCATTAGCGGATTAGCGCTATTAGCGGGCTTAGCGAATCAGCTGTTAAGCGGCTTAGCGGATCAGCTGTTAAGCGGCTTAGCGGATCAGCTGTTAAGCGGCTTAGCAGCTTAGCGGATCAGCTGTTTAGCGTCTTAGCGGATCAGCTAATAAGCGGCTTAGCGGCTTGGGAAAAGGGGGGGGAGGAAAAAAACCCCGCAGGAACTCGCAAGACATTTTCGTCTTGCGAAGCAAGGCCATAGGAAATTCGTTTTGCGAAGCACCTCTAAAATGGAAAACCCTTTCGTCTAGCGGGTTTTCCGTCTTGCAAGGCATTCTTCTTGCGGGGCACCACTATAAACTTGATTCACATCCATTATTTAAAGCGGCCTTTTCTTCCTTGCTGATGGAGACCATTATTTAAAGTTCCTTGATTTAAATCAGCCTTTCCCAACTCTCCAAAATATTTTGGACTTTTAACTCTCATCAGCCCTGACCACTCGCTGTGACGGCTCGGAACAGCAGTCCAACACATATTCAGGGTTGGTGATGCTTTTTGCAAGGCTGATTTTGTGAGGCACCTTGAACGTGCAAATAGAGAAGATATAAATGAAGTAATGGGGAGATCTCCGTGCCCTTGTCCCCCTGCCTTCAATAAATAAACTAATAATAATAATAATAATTTATTTGTACCCCGCCCACCTGGCTGGGTTTCCCCAGCCACTCTGAGCGGCTTCCAACAGAACACTAAAATACAATAACCTAATAAACATTAAAAGCTTCCCTAAACAGGGCTGTCTTCGGATGTCTTCTAAAAGTTTGGTAGTTATTTTTCTCTTTGACATCTGGTGGGAGGGCGTTCCACAGGGCGGGTGCCACTACTGAGAAGGCCCTCTGCCTGGTTCCCTGTAACTTGGCTTCTTGCAGCGAGGGAACCGCCAGAAGGCCCTCGCGCTGGACCTCTCTCCAGGTTACTTCACAATTATCTCGCCCACACCCCCCTTGAATATACCTCCTGACCTGTACTGGAAGCAGCCCCATCTAGGTCAGTTAATACCTGTGGAAGGGGGATCCCCTCAAAGGACATGCAGTGCTCTTCTGAGGATGTTGTTTCTGCAAACAGCTCGAGGAGGGTGTAGCGGCTGTCGAAGTCCATGTGTTGTTCAATGCCATCCTGCCGGCTCAGGGACAAGAGGACATAGGCTCGGCTTCCTGAAACCAGAGATATCTAATATGGTGCTTCCTTTGCATGTGTACTAAAGCATCTTCTTGCTCACAGAACTCCCGTCTCCACAGTAAGACCGGGGGTCGGTTCTTTCACACTGACATACGCAATAGAATACATAAAATGAGGCAATTCCAGGTAGCAGCTTACAGAATGAGGCTCAGGGGATTAACTCTTGACAAAAAACTAAGTCAGGAAGCAGTTAATGACCTTAAAGGTAAAGGTAAAGGTACCCCTGCCCGTATGGGCCAGTCGTGTCCGACTCTGGGGTTGCGCGCCCATCTCACTCTAGAGGCCGGGAGCCAGCGCTGTCCGGAGACACTTCTGGGTCACGTGGCCAGCGTGACGAAGCTGCTCTGGTGAGCCTTCACCAGCGCAGCACACAGAAACGCCGTTTACCTTCCCGCTAGAAAGCGGTACCTATTTATCTACTTGCACTTAAGGGTGCTTTCAAACTGCTAGGTGGGCAGGAGCTGGGACCGAAAGACGGGAGTAATGACCTTACTCTAAGCCAAAGTATGGCATAGTGGGACTGGCAAAATACTTCTGCCCACACAGAGCAGCTCTTCATGCTCGAGGCAGAAATGTGCATACTAGGTTCCAGGCAAGAAAATGTCTGGGGTGTCCCTTTTTGCGACTGTGAGGTGCATTCATCAAATGCAAACGGATTCCTCATCATTTAAAATAAAGCCAATGCCCTAATATGGCTTTGGGGATCATAACTGACAGTCACCCTATAATTTTTTAGTAATTCAACCATTTATTAGAAGTATTAACCAAGGCTGAACAAGAAATAATTTTCATAGGATATTAAGGGGGGGGAGAGGACAGTGTCTGTTTACATCAGTACGGGGATGACGAAAGCATTGGCTAGGCACTGTCATTTAATGCAACTTACAAAAGAACATGTCTTAAGATACTTTAGAAGCCTTAGGTCCAAACCAGACTTGTAGCATCACCCGGTGAGGTTGATAATTAATGGGATCAGAGCAAGCAGGGAGGGAATTTAACCCTTTTAGCTCCTTCTGTGGACTGAGGAATATCCCTCCTCTAAAATTAGTATTTCTATTAGGAGAAACCTTTCCCCCATCCCACCCTTGACACCAATAAGAGTCTGCAAACACCAGCTTGAGAAGAGGACTTTCCTTCAGGACTGCTGCACAGGAGGAAAGGATTAAATATCTGTTCATGCATGCTGCAATCTTGATAATTATCAGTACACGCATACCATCTGATGCTAGTTGCATTTTTAAAAACCCTGTGTATTTAAGGCACAAAGGGCTAGTGTAGTCCTTAGACAGGAATTGCATCATAGCTGGAGTCAGTCCCTAAAAAAGAACAAATCTTCTGAGTCTCACCTGCATCGTGCGAAGCCAGAGCCCTCAGGATCTTGCCTGCGCTGCGACGGATCTGCTCCTCCTCGTTACACAGCATCTTCATCAGTAGACTGAGGGCACCCGTTTCCTTGAAGACCCCCATCAATGAGCCAATACTGGCATAAGCACTGAGCACTTGAATGGTGTTCAGAATGGAGGACTGAGGGACTGTGGGGCTGGCCATTTGCCAAGCAGCCCGCTGCACTAAGTTCCTGACATCGGCCTTCATCTCCGAAAGAGATGCTTCATCCAACGTGACATCGGGAGGGAATATTCTGCGTGAACGCTCTTCCTTGGGTGTCTTCTTGCCTAAGAGTGTTGGGCAGTTGGCATAGGCATCATCTGCCGACATCCACATCAGGAAATTCTCCATGCTGCTCTCTGCTGAACAGGTGCCAGGCCTACTTCCTGTACCATTTTCCAGGTTCCAGCGAATCAGGTATTCAACGTGCCCATTGTGACCTCGGCGCTGCCGGATTAACTCCTCAGGATAGCTCTGAATCTTGGGTCCGAGATGCACTAACACATTCCCATTTTGCCTCTCAATCACCATGACAGGGAAAGCACCTGCCAGTACAGAGAGAAGCAGGTCACGACCTCTGGAACCACCTCTAAATAGGGGACTATAGAAACGTTGAGTAAGACAGCCCAAAATACAGGAACATTGCTTTGAGACACAACTACGGCATGTTCAGTGTGTAATAGTAGTAATTTTATTTACGGCCATAGGCCCATACAGGTAAAAACGACACATAAATAACAACTTGTGCACGTGTTCAGTGTGCTGTTAGAAACTACTACCCCAAGGAAGATGACACATTCCTCAAACTCGGCAAATAGCTGAGATCCTTGTTGGAGTTACCTCTCTTCCTACAGGATCTCAGAATACTAAAACTCTGGATCATGCAATGAAGCTGAACATGGGAAGATTCAGGGCAGACAAAAGAAAATAACTTCTTCACACGGTGCATATAATAATAATAATAATAATAATAATAATAATAATAATAATAATTTATTTGTACCCCGCCCATCTGGCTGGGATTCCCCAGCCACTCTGGGCGGCTTCCAACAAAGAATTTGTCTGAATTAATTTTAAGGTGTATTTTAATTGATGCCTGTTTTTATGTATACTGTGTTATTTACCGTATATGATGTTATCTGAACCTGGCTCCGGCCAGGGAGAGCGAAGAACAAATAATAATTAGTAGTAGTAGTAGTAGCAGTAGTAGTAGTAGTAGTAGTAGTAGTAGTAGTAGTAGTAGATTTAAACTATGGAATTCACTGTGGCCAAAGGAAGCAATGGGTACCAACTGGGATGGGTGAAAAAGAGAATTAAGAAAATTTATGAAAGATATAAGTATCAATGATTACTACTAGTAGTAGGTTCTACTACATTGTCAGATGCAGTATGCTTCTGAATGCTAGTTGCTGACAATCACACATGGGCAGAGTGCTGTTGCACCAAGATCCTGCTTTTGGCTTCCCATAGGCATCTGGTTGGCCATTGTGAGAACAAAACGATGGATAAGATGAGTCACTCGCCTGATCCAGCTGGGCTATTTTTATGTTCTTATATCCACTCATGCCAACGTGGGCTGCCCCTTCAAACAACTTCAACCAGGGCCAAAATATTTTGTGAATGTCAGGAAGCCTGACAGTGAACATGCATCTATAACAGTTTGCACTAATTATTTGTTTCTAAAGATAGCATTCTGGAATATGGACAAGCTGTTCCATACCAAAGGGTTTCAAGAAGACCTATAGAACTTTATTGTCTCCTAATGGAAATCCGACTGAAGTATACTTCTCTTCAGTATTCTTCTCTATAGAGAAATTTTAGTTCAGTACAGACTTCGTGACCATAGATGAAGCTGGGCAAAAAGTAATTCACTGTCAACACAGCACAAAAATGAAAGCTGTTGTAATCTAATGAGGTGTGACCTAATGCTACACTGGAATTTAAGCATGTGTTCTCCCTCAAATTATTCCGTGCTTGCTGTCTTCTACTCTTACATCCATTTCCCCCACTTATAAGCAACCTATCTTGGACAAGTATTTGTCCTACAGACAGATGTGAATAACTTGCTAGCTTATATATTTTCAAAGGGAGGCTGCCTGTTACTATTTAATTTCAGTGATCTTGTTGTACAGGTGGAGATATAGCACAATCTAACCTAATTGGGTCAACAACTTCTACACTCCATTGGAAGACAAACCACACATGGGGCTTATGTCATCTTGTTAGGCAGCATGTTTTTATATTCTCTTTTAATTAACATCCACCCTGAAAAAGAAATCTAATGAACCTGAAAGCCTGCACACAATTTTGAGGTGTATAGGTCAAGATAAAAGGTACCACACTACTGTTGCTTTCGGAGGTGTTATTTTAATGATTCAACAAGCAGTTTTCGTTTGTTTTGAAGACAGGCTGGTTTGGATCTATGCAAGACACAGGCAAATAATGGTTGTAATTATAAATGATGCACAACAGATAGCTGAGGTTAAAAACTGCCTTAAAATTTTTGTTCTATTCATTTCAGCATCTAACACTAACTGGAATAGTCTATGAAAGATTATGCACCTAAACTACATTTTTATTTAAGGAATTATGAAGACCACATCTTTCTTTATTAAAGAAGAATCCTCTTTGCAGCTTCACATCACAGTTCAAGGTGTGTAAGATGGGCATCCTTCAACAAACCTGTTAAAGACGTCCTTCTTGAGGAATACCAGGGACACCCGCCCGCCACCCAAAATGTTTGAAAACCACGGCTGCCATAAAGGTAAAGGGACCCCTGACCATTAGGTCCAGTCGTGACCGACTCTGGGGTTGCGGCACTCATCTCGCTTTATTGGCCGAGGGAGCCAGTCTACAGCTTCCGGGTCATGTGGCCTGCATGACTAAGCCGCTTCTGGCAAACCAGAGCAGCGCACGGAAACGCCGTTTACCTTCCCGCCGGAGCGCTACCTATTTATCTACTTGTACTCTGACATGCTTTAGAACTGCTAGGTTGGCAGGAGCAGGGACCGAGCAACGGGAGCTCATCTCGTTGCGGGGATTCGAACCCCCAACCTTCTGATCGGCAAGTCCTAGGCTCTGTGGTTAAACCCAGTTAAAAAGCACTCAAAAAGTACCGTTAGGATGCCATCCAGAGAAGCAGCTGTATTTGTAGCAGAGAGAGAAAGGGCAGCACCATAAAGACGTCCAAATCTATCAGGGCTTGAGCCTGCAAATGTTGTATCCAATGAACTGGGCTCCTTTTGATATTTAGATTTATTTTTGGGCCGGCTGCAAAGCTTACTGGCGAGGCTCTGACTATGTGAGGCTCTGACTATGTGTGTATAGGGACTCAGGTGGCGCTGTGGGCAAAACCTCAGCGCCTAGGATTTGCTGATCGCATGGTTGGCGGTTCGAATCCCCACGGCAGGGTGCGCTCCCGTCGTTCGGTCTCAGCGCCTGCCCACCTAGCAGTTCGAAAGCACCCTCGGGTGCAAGTAGATAAATAGGGACCGCTTACCAGCGGGAAGGTAAACGGCGTTCCGTGTGCTGCGCTGGCTTGCCAGATGCAGCTTGTCATGCTGGCCACGTGACCTGGAAGTGTCTGCGGACAGCGCTGGCTCCCGGCCTATAGAGTGAGATGAGCGGACAGCCCTAGAGTCTGGCAAGACTGGCCCGTACGGGCAGGGGTACCTTTACCTTTTATAGATTTAATAAATAAACAAAATAATTATAAGGTATAGATAGATGATAAAATGAGACTGCACTACACACATACACACACGTTATCATATATCAAACCTAGACAGCATCTTAAAAAGCAGACACATCACCTTGCCAACAAAGGTCCGTATAGTTTAAGCTATGGTTTCCCCAGTAGTGATGTATAGAAGTGAGAGCTGGACCATAAAGAAGGCTGATCGCCAAAGAATTGATGCTTTTGAATTATGGTGCTGGAGGAGACTCTTGAGAGTCCCATGGACTGCAAGAAGATCAAACCGATCCATTCTTAAGGAAATCAGCCCTGAGTGCTCACTGGAAGGACAGATCGTGAAGCTGAGGCTCCAATACTTTGGCCACCTCATGAGAAGAGAAGACTCCCTGGAAAAGACCCTGATGTTGGGAAAGATGGAGGGCACAAGGAGAAGGGGATGACAGAGGACGAGATGATTGGACAGTGTTCTCGAGGCTACCAGCATGAGTTTGACGAAACTGCAGGAGACAGTGGAAGACAGGAGTGCCTGGCGTGCTCTGGTCCATGGGGTCACAAAGAGTGAGACACAACTAAACGACTAAACAACAGAGGCCATTTTGGCATATAAGCGGTAAATAAATTAACAAACAATCAGCCCTGAGTGTTCACCATCTCATGAGGCCATCTCATGAGAAGAGAAGGCTCCCTGGAAAAGACCCTGATGTTGGGAAAGATGGAGGGCACAAGGAGAAGGGGATGACAGAGGACGAGATGATTGGGACAGTGTTCTCGAAGCCACAAACATGAGTCTGACCAAACTGCGGGAGGCAGCAGAAGACTGGAGTGACTGGCGTGCTCTGGTCCATGGGGTCACGAAGAGTCGGACACGACTAAACAACAACAACAATCATATATATGTGATAACGCTGCGCCGCGCTGCAGCTGCAGCTCGGGCTCGGCCACCTGTCGCCAATGCTGCCCCGTTCCCACGGGGTCTCCTGAAGCGACGGCAGGGGCCGGGGTCCCCATGGAACGCAGGAGGCGCGCGAGCCTTGGACGCTCGACAGCTGCGGGTTCGATCCCGCCAGAAGCCTCGAGATTATAGGCTAACCTCACTCGCAACCCGCCCCCCCAAAAAACCCCTCACAACATGAATACACATACGCAAAACAACAACAGCAACAACAACTACCCGCAACCCTTCGGGCGGGCGAGCCTTGCCGGCAGCCTCCCTTACTTTATCCAGCCTAGCAGCTGCCTCACCTCTTCCGCCTTTCCTGCTCGTGTCCCGCCTTCCCACTGACGCACTACGGCTGCCGTCGCGAGGCAAACTTATTACTTTCGCGGAGCGTCTCATTGCAAAGAATAGATGGAACAAAATATCTTTTTATTCCCCCCTTCCTTTATTGGGGTTTTTTTTTTTTTTGCTTTGTTGGATTAAAGCGTATTATTTATGCATTTCCCCCCTTTTGCTTATATTCTTTAATTGTTTGCTTCATTAAATTTATATGCCTCCTGATTGCAAGAGGGAGGCGAACTTCTCAAAAGCGGGTTGGCCGAAAAAGATAAAACAATAATATTACTTAAAAAAATAAACAATAGCCGTATTGTTTACAGGAAGTTGAAAGCCCTGCAATACAATGGACTAAGAACAGAATTGAAACCCACATCGGGCTTTCTAAAACAGCTGGGATTATAAATCAGTTGGATAAAGAATTATTTTTGCCTGAGTGCGCAAACATGTGGATGCTTGTGAACACATATGTAACTTCAGTGAGTCCCCATCCCTGGGATGGGCAATAAAAATATTTTACCATAGTAAAATATATCATCATAGTAAAAGATATCATCATGCCTCACCTGACGTGTGTCAACCGTATTAGGGGTGCCTACAGGGCAGTCCTATATACATGTCTGCTCAGATGCAAATCCCATTAAGTTCAATGAGATTTGCTCCCTACTAAGAGGTATTAAAACTGCAATCCTCTGTGTACTCACTGAGGAACAGCCCCCATGGAGCACAACTGAGACATACTTTTGAGTAAACAGGTAAGATGCCACAGGTATTAATGCAAAGTTTTATATTTTTTAACATGCAGAATTGCCATTGCTATTCTGCAGCCTCTCTGCATCATGAAATTCATTTTGCATCTAGCAGAGACTTGACGCTGCAATTCTATATGGGTCTACTCAATGGTAAGTCCCACTGATTTCCACAAGGCTTTCTCCCAGGTAAATGGGTGTAGCAATTCAGCTTAATTCAGTCTAACATTTGTTGGAGCAGCTGGGCATAGAAAGGGTTCAATTTCATTCAGCCTAATTCACCCCATGGGCAATGTAATCACAGGTGCAAGGTCAAATGAGCCATTTGCTGTGGTAATGGCTCTGAGCACTACCTATATCTATTACTGTATGTCAGATTCCCAACATTTTCATTGCATCTCAAGACTCTCAACAAGATGCAGGCTTTTAGTCCTGAATCATGCCCAGATTTTCTTATCCCCCTTCCCTACCCACCACCTATGTTTTGCTGAACCTCTAGCCATAAGGGTTCTGGTCTGGAGGTGAAAGCACACTTGCTATTTTGGGGTGACGTTTTAGTTGTTTTTTTTAATGTCATAACATTTTTATTGTAATGAAAGATTAGTTTTCATCCACATTAACAGTCTGTAGGCTTTTGAAAGTGGTAACTGGCACATATGTGACCAGTGTATACAGTTTATTAGGCGAATCCTCATCTTCTTTGCGTTTTCTGGATAAACGCACACGGATACGGTAAGGAACATTCCTTGCTCCTTTTGCCCAGACAGCCTTGTTCAAGCAGGTGTCAGTGCGTACATCAGGAGTCCCTATGTCCTTCATTGCAAATTTACAGATCTCCTTGAGAGCACGAGGAGCCCGCTTCTTGAAGCCCACGCCATGGATCCGTTTGTGAATGTTTATAGTATATTCCCGAGTAACCACCTCATTGATGGCTGACCGCCCTTTCTTCTTTTCACCACCTTTCTTTGCAGGAGCCATCCTGCTCAGGACCAGACCAGAAAGGCACGGGGGCTTATGGGAGGAAACCAAGGAACCCCGGGTGACGTTTTAGTTAATCCTAATTAAGGCATCGCTCTACCACAATTTTTTTTCATACTGCATTGCAATCTGCCCACATTACCCTAACAATCGGATTCCGTACTGAGTCAGTTAAACCAAAGCACACCAATTTAAATAGGTTCAGATCCTCCCAATTCTGACTAGGACTAGGTTTTTTAGTGTGTCAGTCCCAGTAAACTGTTCTCTCCAGTGGGATTTACAGTATTATTTCAACAATCCCCCATTTTGCCAGAACTGTACGATTATCAGTTTATGGTAACAGAGAGGCAGGCTTTTTCATGCCATCCCTGCTGAAATGAGATGCCCACATCAGTATTGGCATTCTGAGGGCTCCTGAAGACACACTTGTTTGGGCAAGCATTCTCCTGGACCAATTTCCGATGTTATTATTTTAACTCTTAAAATGGTTATGCTATTAAATCCTGTTTTGTTATATATTTTAACTGAGGGTGTTTTAATGCCCCACTGCAATTGTACTGATTTTATAGCTGTAATCTATAAAGCAGAGACATCACCTTGCCAACAAAGGCCCATATAGTTAAAGCTATGGTTTTCCCAGTAGTGATGTATGGAAGTGAGAGCTGGACCATAAAGAAGGCTGATTGCCAAAGAATTGGTGGTTTTGAATGATGGTGCTGGAGGAGACGCTTGAGAGTCCCGTGGACTGCAAGAAGATCAAATCTATCCATTCTGAAGGAAATCAGCCCTGAGTGTTCACTGGATGGACAGATTCTGAAGCTGAGGCTCCAATACTTAGGCCATCTCATGAGAAGAGAAGACTCCCTGGAAAAGACCCTGATGTTGGGAAAGATGGAGGGCACAAGGAGAAGGGGATGACAGAGGACGAGATGATTGGACAGTGTTCTCGAGGCTACCAGCATGAGTTTGACGAAACTGCAGGAGGCAGTGGAAGACAGGAGTGCCTGGTGTGCTCTGGTCCATGGGGTCACAAAGAGTGAGACACAACTAAACGACTAAACAACAGAGGCCATTTTGGCATATAAGCGGTAAATAAATTAACAAACAACAAGGGATGTACTCTGCAACCTTAGCTGAGTTTACATGTCAGAGAGGATAGCCTTTATTGACAGAATCCTACAGAATCACTGACAACACAGACACAGGCATCAAACGTGTGCAGACGCTGATGGGATGTTGACATAGCTCTTCATGGGTGGGAGGGGCCTGATCTTGCGGCCCGCCCACCCCCCTTTGCGATGCCACAGGCCACTCTTGGGCCGCTTCCCTAACCACCGGTTCCGACCAGCCTTCCCAATGATCCGTTTGTTGTGGTCAACGTTGGAAACGCGGCCCACTGTTGCCATGCAGGTCTCCATCACCTGTAAGAGTGAGAAAGGTTATGGAGCAGGAATACAAACCAGGGGTGAAGAACCTCAGTAGACACATTGCCTAACTCGTACAAAACCTATGTGGGAAAGTGTAGACTGAGCAATGATAACGTTAGAAGCTTCATACGTCATTACACTCTCGATTTTTACATGTTGCTGGATCTTTCTGGATTTAACTTCCTTCCGCAGGGCCTGTAAGACAGAGCTATTCTGCCTGGCTTTCAATTTGAACTTAGCCTGATCTTTTTTTCCCCTTCCTTCTCTCTCCCTCCCCTTTTTATGAAGATTACCCGCTCTGGGAACCCACAGCTAATTCTCCCCTGGTCTCCTTGCTGGCCCAAATAGGACTAATTTAGCCAGCTAGCCCTGGTGATCATCTAATGTTTATTGGATGGATTTCCCCCCTAAATTGATTTTTGAATCCTGAGTTTATTGTTATTCATGTTTTATATTGTATTTTATGCTGTTTTTTGTTGCATCAATTAAGTGTTTTAAATTTGTTGTTAGCCGCCCTGAGCCCGGTTTTCCGAACCTGGAAGGGCGGGGTATAAATAAAACATTATTATTATTATTATTATTATTGACAACTTGGTTCAGCACAGAAGGCCCAAACAATACAACCAATACAACCTGGTGGCCTCCGTATTTTCTTGGATTACAACTCCCACTTGACCACTGGCAACGCCAGCCAGGTCTGATAGGAACTGTAGTCCAAAACATCTGGTGGGCACCAGGTTGAAGAAGGCTGCCATATGGATGGGTCAGCGAGCAGATGCCATCTGCCACGTGGCGGTATATACAGTGGTACCTCGGGTTACATACGCTTCAGGTTACAGACTCCGCCAACCCAGAAATATTACCTCGGGTTAAGAACTTTGCTTTAGGAAGAACAGAAATCGTGCTCCGGCGGCGCAGCAGCAGCAGCAGGAGGCCCCATTAGCTAAAGTGGTGCTTCAGGTTAAGAACAGTTTCAGGTTCTTAACCGGAACAAATTAAGTACTTAACCCGAGGTACCACTGTACTTTGTCTTACAACAGGCTGAGGCTGCCTGTTGCATCTCTGCATGATTTGCTGCTCTGGACTTGCCTCCTCCAAACCACTGTCCTCGGAGGAAAGCCACCTCTGCTGCTTCTCTGCATTAGGAGTGACAGGATAATTAACCACCCTCAGAGGAGGTTGCCTGTTGCATCTCTGTTGCATCCCAAATTGTTTACCTGCATTTGCCTCTTGGAGGGTAACTGGATGATGACTGTCTTGTTCACCTTCCTTAGTATCACGCCACAGGTGCCTGGAAGCAGGAACAAAGCATCAGCCGGGCTTTAGTACGCTTTGACTCAGCCCAGCTCACATTTACTGGAAGCAGCAAGGAAGCGAATTCCCCATAAGCTTCTTTACAAACTGCTGGCCAGATCCTGATCTCCCACAAAGCAGTGTGGGTCCTTTTTTTAAAAAAAAAAATCAAGGTATTTATATAATAATCATTAGCATTTCTAAGCAGTATGCAAACAACAACAACATACAGAGAATAAAACAGTAAGAAGTACATCATAAAGCAGGCATCCGCAAACTCGGGCCTCCAGCTGTCTTGGGACTACAACTCCCATCATCCCTAGCTAACAGGACCAGTGGTCAGGGATGATGGGAATTGTAGTCCCAAAACAGCATGAGGGCAGGGCTTGGGGATGCCTGATCATAAAGCTTAGAATGCCTACTGGAATAAGAAAGTATTTTCTGCTGTGTGCCTGAAGTTCAGCAAGCTCCAGTCGGGAGGTGGTACCACAGGCTGGGGCCCACAACACTGAATGAATGGGGGACTACCAATGGAGACTTCCCCAAAAGATTTACCGTATTTTTCGCACCATAGGACACACTTTTCCCCTCCTAAAAAGCAAGCGAAAATGTGTGTGCGTCCTATGGAGCGAATGCAGGGGGGAGGCAGGCGGGAAAAGCCCCCAAGAGCTGCACACAAGCTCCGTGCGCTCTTGCGGGCTTTTCCACAGGAGGTAGAAGGGACTGACTGGCCACATCAGTCCCTTCTCCCACCTCCCAGAAAAGCCAGGAGAAGCCGCAATCTCTTTAAAGGAGTTGCGCGGCTTCTGCCGGTTTTGCGGGAGGTGGGTGAATCCCCCCACCTCCCAGGAAAGTCAGGAAAGCCCTGCACAGCGTCTCCCTCCCAGCGTCTCTCCTGGGAGAGGCTGCACGGGGCTAAAGGGGAACCCAAAAAGGGGAACCCTTGGCTTGTGCCATAGCCGCGCGCAACCCCTCCGGCAGGGAGAGGTTGTGCGCAGCCTGTACGCTGCTCTTTGGGGCTGGGGGGGGGGTTCTTGATTTCCCCCCCCCTAAAAACTTGGTGCGCCCTATGGTGCGAAAAATACGGTACTTTATATGTTTGGGGGGGGGGACTTGGTGTTGTACACCGCATTAGAAACATTCTGTTGTGAAGCAGTTTATAAATCCTTAAATAAGAATAAAAAGGGTCAGCTCCTATAAAAAGGGGGGAGTGTGTCTGGAAGGAGGCAGAATAAGATTCTTTTGGGACACAGACTCCATTTGTTCCAACAGATTTAACATTCTCCTTTAGTTGAAAAGGGAGGGAGGGAAAGGAGGCAACTGTCTTGATTCTGACCACCTGCCCAGATTTGCTACCTCCCTCAAAGTTGTTTCTGGCCTTGATCTGGTGCTGACCTGCTGCTCGAATATACTGCGCTCCTTTCCCGGGATGGCTCTCTAAATTGTTGATCAGGGTCCCTACTGGCAGAGCCCCAACTGGATAGGCATCTCCTTCGTTAGCCGACACTGGAAGACAATCAATCAATCAATCAATCAATCAATCAATCAATAAATTCCACCACCATATTCACACCGAAAACAGCCAAGGCACAAAAACTCCCAAGTAGAACTAAGGCCCAAGTGTGCAGCCTCAGTCTGTCCTCCTTCGGCAGGTGGACAAGCACAAGGAATGTCGCGTACAATGTTGGTGCCACCACTGAAAAGGCCCTGTTATGGATACAGGGCCATCCAATGTAAGGGTGGGAGTGAGAACAGAGCTTCGGATGCTAATGCTTCCCTGTACATTTAAACAGTGGTTCCTCAATATTTCCCCCCCCCCCCCCCCATGGATCACTTGAAAATTGCTGGTGGCCTTGGTGGACCACTTAAATGCTTTTGACGTCCATTGTAGCAATTGTGATGTGCTATGCGTAGATGCTGTATGTGTTTTAACTGTATCATTTAACTGTATCATTATTGCTGCTTTCACCTCTTACTGCATTTTAGTGCATTACATCAAATTCAACTACAGTTTAAGAAATAAAAGCAGCAATAAAAATAGAGTTAAAAATCAATGCAGTTATTGATATTGTGCGGGGAGGAAAAAGTGGATGTCCTAATAACTTTAGGCACCCTCAACAAACTACAGTTCCCAGGATTCTTTGGGGGAAGCCGTAACCCTTTAAAGCGTCATGATACTGCATTAAATGTATGGCGTAGAAGGAGCCACTGCCTGTTCCACTGTCAAAACTGATCTTACTGTTAGGAAATCTGCTTCCCTGCAATTTCCACACATTAGTTCCAGCCCTACGCTCTGGAACAACAGAGACTGAGCCTGCTCCCATCTTCTGAAAGACAGCCCTTCAGATACTTGAAGAGAGCTACCCTCTCTCCTCTGAAAGCTTCTCTTCTCCAGACTAAACCTACTCAGCTCTTAAGAACTATTCGTGGGCCTTGGTTTTTTCAGAGTTCTTGCCACCTGCAATACCCAGCTGGTCAACGTCCTTCGTAAAATGTGGCACCCAGAACGGGACACCATCCTCCAGATTTACCTGCCATCCTGCCAATTTGTCCTGAAGTTTTGAGGATGTCACCAGCCTGCATGTTTTCTGTCGCAATGATCCACCGTCTCCTCTTCCCTCCAGCCACGAGAGCTATGTCTGCAGATCTGCCGTGGGCAATAACAAAGAGATACCAAGAGGGCATGGTCAGCCTAAGCTGTCAGTCTCATTCCCAAGTATCAAAAAGGAAAAAAACCACCACAGTCTCCAGACCATGTGTCTGCTACTCACCTGCATGGGTCGTACCGCACCTGAACCACTTTCTCCTCAAAGAAACCAGGCTCTTGTCCAGCTTCATAGTTCAGCCTTCGGAAATCAATCATGCGGTAGCGCTGCTTATGCCCGCCTCCAATTCTATGCACCCGGATACGACCTTGTGACGGACATGGAGCTCATTCAGCATCACACATTGCAGTCAAATGGATAGATAAAAATACTGGACCAAGCTTCCCAGCAACCACCCTATCTCTATGAAAGCGGTCAGAAATTAGGTCTGGCCAAAGGTAAAACCTGAAACAAGACTAAAAGCTTCCAGGTTTCAAAAAGCAAGTATCTAGTCCTCATGGTGGTTAGTATACACTTGGTGGGGTGGGGGGAAGCAGGAATTAACTTGAGAATTAGAAACAGAAACCAAAAGATGCCCAGATTGTTATTCATATTGACTTGGGAACAATACAATATGTTTAGCTAAGAGTCCTTATTGTAAAGTTGCTTCATTAATATTTCGATAGTTGACTCGAGCATTTATTATTTGAGTTGATGAATCCCCAAAATAAAAATATTAGAGAGCCCTGGTGCAGCTATGATCTGGAAATTCTCACCTCACCCATGAGTTCAATCAGTGGCATTAAGAAAACTATCATCCTCTTTGTTCCGGTTCTAGTCCCCCCTGTGTAACATGGAGATAACTACCCTGGATAATGCTACGTGGCCTGCTGGGTTGTTGTAAGAATTACTTTATGTGAAGTCCTTTGTACACTCGAAACGCACGATACAAATGCTAAGCATAATGATCGGAAGAACATATCTCCTCCTAACTGGAGCTTGGCATCCACCATTTTCTTTGAGGTGGGTTACAGTTCAGTGGCAGTGCACAAGCTTTGTGTCTAGAAGTTCCAAGGCTTGATCCTCAGCGCCTTCAGTTAAAAAGCAGTTCCAAGAACATAAAAAGAACCTGCTGGATCAGGCCAAGAGCCCATCTAATCCAGCATCTCATTCTCAGAGCCATTGTTGGACTTCCACTGCCTTCCCAATGATGTGTCTGGTTTTGGGAAGAGGCGTAAGGGCTCTGGTGGGGTCCTAGAACCCTCCTACCTCCTTCCCAAAGCCTAGTTAGCACATTCCCATCTTGCTGCCAGTATTCGGCCCCTAACAAGTTGTCCTTGAGAGAATATGGCCCTCAACAGAAGAAAGGTTGCCCACACCTGCCGTAACGTAGTCTAAAGATTTAAAACAAAAACTGTGTTGTTGTTTTTTAAAAAGAAATTCCCTTGCCATAGGAGAATGGCGTCAGAAGACTTGGGTTTTTCCCCTACTTGGTCTCTCCTGACAGAGGAGGTTGCCTTTGCTCACTTGAGCGCAGTCCAGCTGTGAGGGGCTGCAGACATACCTGTGTGGTCTCGCCCTCCTGTCTTTTTCATGCCGATGGGCTTTGTGGTATACTTGATCCTGCATTTCCACAGTGGATCGGAGGTAGATAGAACAGCAGAGGTGCTGATTTCACGGTATGCATGGACAAGGCCAGCAAGGCAGGTAGGCTTGGGAGGCACAGGTATCTAGGAAAGGCGGAAATCAAGCATCATGAACTGAAATTTCTACCCTAATTCCTATGTTCAGGGTGTGTTTGAATTAGATCTATGCCAGAAGTCTGCAGCATAGTCTTCCATTAGCACCCAGAAAACATCTTTTCCTCCACTATCACTGCCCCCGGAGGACAAAGATGTTTTCTGGGTGCTAATGGAAGACTATGCTGCAGACTTTTGGCATAGATTTGTCCTCCACTATTACTGCCCCCTATGGTCTGAAGCTCAACATCAAAAAACCGAAGATCATGGCCACTGGTCCCATCACCTCCTGGCAAATAGAAGGGGAAGAAATGGAGGTAGTGAGAGATTTTACTTTCTTGGGCTTCATGATCACTGCAGATGGTGACAGCAGCCACGAAATTAAAAGACGCCTGCTTCTTGGGAGAAGGGCAATGACAGGCCTAGACAGCATCTTGAGAAGTAGAGACGTCACCTTGCCAACAAAGGTCCGTATAGTTAAAGCTATGGTTTTCCCAGTAGTGATGTATGGAAGTGAGAGCTGGATCATAAAGAAGGCTGATCGCCAAAGAATTGATGCTTTTGAATTATGGTGCTGGAGAAGACTCTTGAGAGTCCCATGGACTGCAAGAAGATCAAACGCATCCATTCTTAAGGAAATCAGCCCTGAGTGCTCACTGGAAGGACAGATCGTGAAGCTGAGGCTCCAGTACTTTGGCCTCCTCATGAGAAGAGAAGACTCTCTGGAAAAGACCCTGATGTTGGGAAAGATGGAGGGCACAAGGAGAAGGGGACGACAGAGGACGAGATGGTTGGACAGTGTTCTCAAAGCTACCAGCATGAGTTTAACCAAACTGCGGGAGGCTGTGGAAGACAGGAGTGCCTGGCGAGCTGTGGTCCATGGGATCACGAAGAGTCGGACACGACTAAACGACTAAACAACAACAACAACATCACTGCCCCCCTTGGTCATGAGGTGATGAGAATGACTATCTTTTTCTCCTTTGTAAAGTATATAGAGCTGAAGGAGAAAGCTGGAAGAGTCGCACTCCCCCCCCCCACTTTCAGCTCTATGTGCTTTTAAAGCTTGTTCTGTGTCCATTTTCTGTCTGAATGTGCCCATGGTCTTAAACAGGTTGGTAACCTAGGCCATAATCTCGCAATCCTTCACTGTCTATTGTGCTTTGGAAATGCGGCCTTAAAATGCAGTGACAATCTTATCAGCAAAGATCTGAATTTTTATTTATTTTTTGGTTCTGAAAGCAAGCCTTAATTTAATTAGGAACAGAAGGAACTGCCTTATACCACATCAGACCCTTTTTAAAAATCATAGTAATATAATGCATTACTATGTAAAAGATCTGAAAAAATTATCCCACTGCAATGCGTTAAAAATGCAGCAGTTGTTGCAAAACACAGGGTCAAAAACACTTGAAAAGTTTGTGGTGCTTAACAGTCTACAGTGGAAGGGGCTGGGACTGAATCCTGTATTAGATGTCACAACCTCCAAGCCAAACACTGTTCTCCCTACTTTCAGATTTTTTTGGGGAGAGGGGTGTTGGTTGTTATTACTCAAGAGAGCAGAAAACAAATGCTCATAAGAATTTTTCCTTATTATATCTGCATGCGTCATTTGGTCAAATCCTAAAACAAACAGCAACAACTAAAACGGAATTGGTTTCTAGGCTGAGCCCTGGTAATTCCAAACAATTTAAGGCCTTGGTGTCAGGAAAATAAGCAAGTTTAATTGCGCTGCAAGGTCCACAGCAAAATTCTATCTAGAGAGAGGACATTCTATATACACAGTGCATGCAATAATAAACCCACAGTGGAAAAAGATAAGAAACTGATCAACGTGGCTGCTGTACCTGGGAGAGACGAGGACTTGAGGACAACAGCAGGGACCCAAAGCTCCGGATCAAGCTAGATACAGCCATTATCAGTAACACCTGTTCCTGCTGAAGATGGGGAAGAACAGATTATTAGTTTACTGATACGTGTGAAGTGATGTAAGCAATAAAAACCATTAACACAAAACAGACAAAAAGCTTTGCTGGGATAAGTGCCACTACTTCCAGGGGGAAAGCTGAAAACAACCATTTATGATTTTATTTGTTCCATAAAAATAATAAAATCCTAACCATTCTCCAAGAAGCTTACAGTGACATCCATGGAGTTTGTTCCATTTGATTCTCACAAGCCCGTAAGAGATGTTACGGGGAGATGTGGTGATTGGCCCAAGGTCACCTAGTGATTCAGGATCTAAACCCAGCTTTCCCAGGTACTAATTGACACTACTTCAAGGATGGGGAACCTGTGGCCATTCAGATGGTGTTGAACTCCCAATTCTATCTCCCCAGCCAGCAGGGATGATGGGAGTTGTAGTCCAATGTCTAGAGGCCACAGGTTCCCTATGCTTGCTCTACACATTATGCCACCAAAACATAGATAACTGGAACTGGGGAGAATCTTGAACCATCTTATTCCAAAGCATTATCCCTAGAGTTGTAAGAAAACTTGTGAGGTGTCTCTCTAAGGAAAGCATTTCAATGTATAAAACAGGATGAAATCCACATGCAGAGTATGTGAAATTGCTTTGAATCACAAGAAAATTTATTGCTTTGAATCACAAGAAAATGTATGGCGATGGGAAGAGTGTCATAGTGCTTGCATTCCCATTCTTAGGCTGCAATCCTACACCAACTTGAGTAACCCTCACTGAACTCAATGGTTACTTCTAAGTAACACTGTTAGCAAACAGATTCTAGGACAGCTCAGGAGCAGTGATTTCCTCATCTGGGGTTTATTAAAGGTAAAGGTAAAATTTATTAAAGGTAAAGGTAAAGGACCCCTGACAGTTAAGTCCAGTTGCGGACAACTCTGGGGTTGCAGTGCTCATCTCGCTTTACTGGCCGAGGGAGCCGACGTTTGTCCGCAGACAGTTTTTCCGGGTCATGTGACCAACATGACTAAGCCGCTTCTGGCGAAACCAGAGCAGCGCACGGAAACACCGTTTACCTTCCCGCCGGAGTGGTACCTATTTATCTACTTGCACTTTGACGTGCTTTCAAACTGCTAGGTTGGCAGGAGCTGGGACCGAGCAACGGGAGTTTCCCATGTCACACAGATTTGAACCGCGGGGATTCGAACCGCTGACCTTCCGAACAGAAAGCCCTTAACCTAGCGGTTTAGACCACAGTGCCACCCCCTTTATCATTCCCCTCTAATTGTTGTGCCTGATAATTAAAGGGGAAAAACTCAAAGAGCTTTTCTGAGATGCATAGGGTAGCAATTAAGCCAAGTTTTTCCCTCAGAGTATAGATATTCAAGACTCTCATGCTCTACTGACTGAGCCATCCCTCCCACTGAAGTTAATGAACATGCCTAAGTTAGGTCCATTAGTTTAAATGGGTGTAGTCTGAGTAAAATATACGTGAATACCACCAGTAATACCCCACCCAAGGGGTTAGAATGAAGGGTTGTGGCAGGGCAGAATATTTGCAGCAACTGCAGTCTCTTGTACAACATGACACCCAGCTTACACAGATGTAAAATGCACGATGTTCAAGGGCACAGGACAGCAGCCTTATTTGCAAGAAACGCACCTAGGCGGCAGTCCTCTCCGCCCACTTGCCTGGTCGTAAGTCCCGCTGAGTTTAACGGGCCTTACCTCCGAGTAGGTATGTATAGGGACCACTGGACTCCGATCGGAGTCTGGTTTTAACAGCCCTTACTTCCAAGAAAACCCTGCACAGTATATTGCAGCTGGAGGAGGGCTTTTGCAGAGAAACGTCTCCGGCAGCTGCAGGGGTCTAACTAACAAGGCTTTCCAGGAAACTATATCCCACCCAGGAACGGAAATGTTTTTCAGGCAAGCATTATGACCATGCTCAATGCGACACCGGGAATGAGGCCGCCTCCACTCACCCGGAATTAGGTCCCACGCCACTAGTCCTGTGCCTCCATTCTGCCTTCCGGAGGCCTCGGAGCATGCGCGCGCCAGTCCTGGGCGGAGCTCCAGTTTTGCTTTGACGTAAGAGGGGTCGAGAATCCATAAAAGGGATGGGGGAGAACGGGGTCTTCCAGGTGCTGGTTGGGCTGCAGGTTCCCCGTGAAGGAGGTTGGGAGTTGTAGTCCAACAACATCTGGAGGGCCACTTTAGTACTGCTTTAATACTGCTGCGGGCAGGACTCAGAAATCCTTGTTTCACACATATTATTTTGCTAATAATAATAGTAGTAGTAGTAGTAGTATGTAAAGGTAACACCTCAACAGCTCTAGAAACCCAATGAAAAGCTGTTGTTGTTTAGTCGTTTAGTCATGTCCGACTCTTCGTGATCCCATGGACCACAGCTCGCCAGGCACTCCTGTCTTCCACAGCCTCCCGCAGTTTGGTTAAACTCATGCTGGTAGCTTTGAGAACACTGTCCAACCATCTCGTCCTCTGTCGTCCCCTTCTCCTTGTGCCCTCCATCTTTCCCAACATCAGGGTCTTTTCCAGAGAGTCTTCTCTTCTCATGAGGAGGCCAAAGTACTGGAGCCTCAGCTTCACAATCTGTCCTTCCAGTGAGCACTCAGGGCTGATTTCCTTCAGAATGGATAGGTTTGATCTTCTTGCAGTCCATGGGACTCTCAAGAGTCTCTTCCAGCACCATAATTCAAAAGCATCAATTCTTTGGCGATCAGCCTTCTTTACGGTCCAGCTCTCACTTCCATACATCACTGTGGCATCTGAATATAGACTGTATTTTTAATCAAGGCTTATATTGGCTTATATTTTGATCGATTCCTAAATTCACCAATGTTTCATGCCAGGCAGAGAAAAGGCCTTGACAATTCCTCCTTGGCAATTCCTCCTAGACAAGGGGCCCCTTTGATTTATAGCAGAAGACAATTCTTAAAGTCGTAAACAGGGAATTACAGGTCAAGAGTAAGGTTACATAGACCCAACATAATTAAGAGTTGGTAAATAGTAAAATAAAACCGTTAAATTTGAGCCACAGGACAGAAGGTCAAGAGCAAAGGAAGAGACTTTTTCCTTCACTTTTTATTTTGAGGCTGTAAACTGTTCCTTCCTTTTACTTTGAGGAGATTTATCCTTCTAAAAAGCTATATATGTTATGTATGAAATATGCTGGCTTAAATGTAATTATGCAAAGGATCTAGAAAGAAAGAAATGCTAAATTCTTATTTCATAGAGTCATATTGCTGTGAGACCAGAGGGGCAAAACGAGTCCAGCTCCCCTGCAAGACAGAAAGACGCCAGCAAGCACTCATGACAAATGGCTGTCAGGCATTTTGTTTAGAAATTCTCAAATGAAGGAGATCTTTCAATGTTGATGTGAACTCAATATCCTTGACATATGTTTAAGATAAAAATTTAAGATTAACCATTTGTTTTAGAAGGCAATAGAGCAAAGAGGGCAAGAGGTGAAGCTGGTAATTAAGATTCCATGTAAGATATATTATTACTTATATGTCATATATATAGCTCTTTGTCTCCCTTAAGGGCAAGGAACTGGGTGTATCTTTTGGGGGTGTATCTTTTGTGATTGGTTCTACCAAACAGCCAATAGGAAATCCAATCAGGCTGATTGGACAGAGGCAGCCACAGAAGGAGCAAAGGGGGCTGGATTAAGGGAATATAAGTGCTGGCCATAATGGCAGGAGGCAGGCCAGAGCTTGGTAACCATATACCACTGAGCCTCTCATTTATTTGTCTGACAAATAAATTATTATTTTAATTTCTCTATTGCTGCGTTGAATATTTCATTCCAGCTAAGCGTTAACCACAAGCAGGGTGCTACATTTTATGGTGCCTGCGACTCGGATAAGTGGTCTGCTGGAACGCAGCCCCTTCGCCCTATTGGACAGGGTACAAGAGAGAGGATCTTTAAACTGCTTCCCAGCGCGCACTGGTAACTTTTTCCAGGGGGAACGCAGAAGTCTCGTCTGTTTGGTACCCTGCTCATTGGCGGCGACGGACCGGGGGAAACAGGGAACCAACCAAGGGTAAGTGCAAAAAGGGATTTTTGGCCCTCCAATTAATTGGGAGGAAGAGAAGTCTTGATCAAACTTCTGCGTCTCAGTAAAGGGGAACTGAGTACGCTAGGTGGTTGGGTACATCAGATGGTGATCTGGTGTAGGAAAAAGGGAAGATTGGGAGGTAGAGTGTGGTTGAAGTATCTAGCGCATTGCATGTGTGAGAAAGTACAATGTGTAGCTGACCTAAGTGTGGAGTGAGTACTACTTCGTTTCCCAGTAAGGTGTGTGTGTGAGTGACTGAGAGGATACTTCACAGGGCCATACAATGGGAGTTGGGGGTTCAAAGGGGGGAAATACACCTCTTGAATGTATGTTGAATAATTTTAAGAAAGCCTTCTCGGGGGCATATGGAGTCAAAATGACGCCAGAGCGCTTGAGAACGTTATGTGAACTAGAATGGCCGAAACACAATACTGGATGGCCATCTCAGGGAACCTTTGATATAAATTTAGTAAACAAACTTTGGACTGATATCGCCAAAGAAACTGGAGGGTGCCCAGAACAATTTTCATATATAGACTCCTGGCTGAGCACATTAAATAAAAATCCTCCATGGATAAGAGAATTATTACAGAAGTAACAGGGAGACCTTAATCGATCAGCAAGCAATACAGCCAGGCGTATAAAGCTGCTAAAAGAACGCCTTGGGACAAATACCATCCCTTATGATTTGAGGCCCCTAGAGCAGAGTGAAGACAAAGGTTACGTAGTAGCCCCTCTCAGAAGAGTATTTGATGCACTTGAGGAGCCTGTGCTGGTTAAAGGGCAACCTGGACCACGGCCACCTTGAACTTCGAAAAACCTCAGGCTATGATGGACTTGGTGACCTCAATAGTAAATACTCATAGTCCTACTTGGACAGATTGTCGCCAGCTCCTGAATACTCTTTTCACCACTGAGGAAAGGAGAGACATAATTGAAAAGGCACAGATATATTTGCGTGAGCAGGCCAGAGTGGGAAATATTTTTAATACTGACCGTCATCTCCAAGATAACTTTCCTTGGAAGATCCTAATTGGGATCCAAACAATGCAATTCACCTGGCCAGACTTACCACCTACCGCCAGACGCTTGTGCAAGGCATCTGCAGGGCATGCCAGAAGCCCACTAATATGTCTAAAGCAGGGGTGTCAAACTCAAATTCATCGGGGGCCGCATCAACAGTTTGGTCACCCTCAAAGGGCCGGTTGTATCTGTAGGACTATGTGTCCACTCTTTATTTGTATGGTGCATGTATGGGGATATATTTATACTACTGCTGGCATTATATCACTCCGTTTCTCCTCTCTTCTACAATGGGAATAACCATGGCCTACCTCCTAGGATTGTTGTGAGATCACATTAAGTGTGTGCAGTCGGGTACTGCTGCTGCAAGGCTGAAAACAAGAAACCAGCTCCCTAAAATACAAGCTGGCAATAGCCCATTATGTGGGTCAGAGGCGGCTCTGGTGCAAGTTCAGCTTTTCTGCGGAGCTCAGAGAGGCATTTGCCACCCTAACCCACCACGCTCCGTTGGCCCCAGTGTCTGTTGCGTGTGCCCCGGGGGGGGGGGGATTATCGCCACGAGGCTTCCGGCAGGTGCTTCACCCAGGAGGGAGAGGGCCCAGCCTGCCTCCATCTCTTACGGCCCTGCACCCCAGGGACCAGGCCGGGCTGTGCCAAGCCTGCAAAGGAAAAGCACAGGCTGCTTTAATATCCCCATGTGCTTGCTGACAACCTCCCACTCCACAGCACCAACAACCGGCCCTTAAGGTGGCACGGGCCAGCAGCAGCAGCAGGTGACACAACTTCGGCTGCCATCTCTCCAGTAGAGCAAGGCGCCGACGCCGACGCTGCTCGGCTTCCTCCGGCCAAGCTTCCCCTGGTGCGCGGGTTATGTTTTCGTGCTCTCTTTATTTATTTTTTTGCAGCAGCGACCTTGCTCAGCCAGCACCCGTTGCACGTGGGTTGCTTGGAGGGGGGCACGCACAGAGCGACCCGAGCGGCTTTCCGAGCCAACCCTCCTCAAGCCCACCTTAACAAGGGCCTAGGCTTGCTAACTTTGCAGCTAGACCTCGGTGTTTGTACGCACTGCAGAAAATGTGCAGGACTTTAAAGGTGCAGGGACCGCCCCGCATCCAGCCTGCCTTTCTGGGAGGAGAGGGAGAAACCCGAAAGGGCACCGCGCGGCTGGGTTGGGTTGCAAATCAAGCGTGTGAAAGGGTTGCCTTTTGCAGAGCCGGACAGGCGCGGAAGGAGCGTTCCTGCCTTTGTCATTGATAAAAGGGCTTGCGGGGGAAGCGGGGGCGGCCCTAACAGACACCAGGAATTGCTGGCTACACGGGCCTTGTGCTTGACACCCGTGGTCTAAAGTCTCAGGAGGGTAGATGTGTTACCCATAACACTGTTTCGTGTTCGGTGCGCACCCACAAAAAGACTTAAGTTGTCACCTTTTGAGCTCCTGTATGGGAGGCCGCCCTCCTTTGTTCAGGATATTCCAACTGACCTCAAACAAATAGGAGACCATGTGACACAGGGACAAGTGCAATCTCTCCCGTGTTTTTGTCTCTCTCCCGTGTTTGTTTGTTTTTTTTTATCTTAACAGGTGGGCCCTCAAGCACACGCCGTGCAGCATTGCCAAGCCGATTCATCAGCTCCAGGCTGGCATAGCGTATGGGTGAAAGAGTGGAAACGTGATCCACTTGCACCAAAGTGGCGTGGACCTTACACCGTCTTGCTCTCTACTCCAACAGCGGTGAAGGTAGCCGAGGTGACCCCCTGGATTCATCACTCTCGTTTGAAGAAGTCCAAAGGCAGTTGGATGTGCAAAGGTGACCCCTCTAATCCTTTAAAACTGACTCTCTCCAAAAACCCCTGTATCTAGCCCTACCGGGAACGGACTAGGTCACGGGCAACATTTGACGACCGGCCTGCTGCAGCCACAACCTGGAAGCTGGCTGACCTGCGCACGCCTGAAGCTTGAGGAGCGTCTGAACCAGCGACTGTGAACGGGAAGATTCTCTTATACAATTGATTGACTGCCCCCTTGTGGAACAATTATAAGTGATATTACTCATTGGGGATCCTCGGGATATATGTTTTGGTCTTGGTGGTTCCCCATTTCTGTCACTGGGGGAATTATATTGGGGCTAATAATTATTTGCTATCACAATAAGGTAATCTTTTGTGGAAGGAATGCATATACTAGACATCAACATGATTTTATTATTAATCCTGATCCCTTGGGAAGGGGAAGGGTCCTTGAATCTGACCAAATTGGCTAAATATGGATTCAGCCATGACCACAATATGTGGGTAGGTTTAGCTGAAATGGTAGCCAATGTTGCAAATAGGACCAATTGCCTTGTTTGCTCTCTTGGGCCAGATGATTCAGAGGGAGGTATGCCCTTATTACCGATACCATTAGATGCCATTGGTATGGTAAGCGAAATGCCACACCAAACAGAAATACAGAATTTCCCCGGATGGAACTCAACTAAACCATTACGAGTTATACCTGTACAAGGGGAATTCTGTGTACATAAATCATCAGATGCAGCTGATTCTCCCATGATAGGCTCTTCTCATTGTCACTATACTTGGGATTATATTAAGAATAGTCATACCTGGGCACACGGTACTACCTATCGAACTCGGAATACCTTGCCCTGTGCACCTTCATTTATTCACGCATGGAAAGTGGTGTGGAACATAACTGTGACAGAAAAAGGCAATCTAACATACTGCACTGTGAACTCTCTACCTCTTTTGGTATTTCGCCTTCTGTACTCCACGTACCAAAAACCTCAGACCCGATGGTTGTGGTGGATATGTGGAGAATGGGCATACAAAAAGCTCCCTTCCAAATGGAGTGGGACTTGTTTCCTGGGATGGGTATTACCACCAATGTGGATTATGCCCACTAGTTCAACCAAGCGTACACGAAGGAATGCTGATATTTCTCATATAGCAGGAGGAAGTACCCAAAGTTGGAGCGGTACTGATGATTGGCCGCCAGAGCGCATTATAGCCTATTATGATCCTGCCTCCTGGAATCCTGGTGAGCTCATACAAGGGGCACGGGATCCTATTTATAATCTAAACAGAATAACTCGATTGCAAGCAGTAGTGGAACTTGTAACCAATGCAACGGCCCAGAGTTTGAGACTTATTGCACAACAGTTGGATGAAAGTAGAGCCGCCATTTTGCAGCTGAAAATGGGAATGGATTATGTACTTGCCAGGCAGGGAGGCCTATGTGGAGTCTTGAACTTGACAGGGAATGCCTGTTGCTTTAACATTTTTGATAATGGTGAGGCAATGTCACAGGACTCAAAGGGATATTATTGTCTTGCTTGTTTTTCTTGACAGTAGTGGTAATGGTTTTATGTATGATGCCATGTATCATTTCATGTTTTAGAAGTACAATTAACAAGATGGTTTCAAATGAAACTTTACCTCATATCATGGCCCTATACAGAGCCTTACCTCAGGAATATGATGAAAATCAAGCTATCAAGGACGCTTGGTAGGCAAGGTCCTTGAGCTTGAAAGGGGGGAATGTGGCATCTGAATATAGACTGTATTTTTAATCAAGGCTTATATTGGCTTATATTTTGATCGATTCCTAAATTCACCAATGTTTCATGCCAGGCAGAGAAAAGGCCTTGACAATTCCTCCTTGGCAATTCCTCCTAGACAAGGGGCCCCTTTGATTTATAGCAGAAGACAATTCTTAAAGTCGTAAACAGGGAATTACAGGTCAAGAGTAAGGTTACATAGACCCAACATAATTAAGAGTTGGTAAATAGTAAAATAAAACCGTTAAATTTGAGCCACAGGACAGAAGGTCAAGAGCAAAGGAAGAGACTTTTTCCTTCACTTTTTATTTTGAGGCTGTAAACTGTTCCTTCCTTTTACTTTGAGGAGATTTATCCTTCTAAAAAGCTATATATGTTATGTATGAAATATGCTGGCTTAAATGTAATTATGCAAAGGATCTAGAAAGAAAGAAATGCTAAATTCTTATTTCATAGAGTCATATTGCTGTGAGACCAGAGGGGCAAAACGAGTCCAGCTCCCCTGCAAGACAGAAAGACGCCAGCAAGCACTCATGACAAATGGCTGTCAGGCATTTTGTTTAGAAATTCTCAAATGAAGGAGATCTTTCAATGTTGATGTGAACTCAATATCCTTGACATATGTTTAAGATAAAAATTTAAGATTAACCATTTGTTTTAGAAGGCAATAGAGCAAAGAGGGCAAGAGGTGAAGCTGGTAATTAAGATTCCATGTAAGATATATTATTACTTATATGTCATATATATAGCTCTTTGTCTCCCTTATAAGGGCAAGGAACTGGGTGTATCTTTTGGGGGTGTATCTTTTGTGATTGGTTCTACCAAACAGCCAATAGGAAATCCAATCAGGCTGATTGGACAGAGGCAGCCACAGAAGGAGCAAAGGGGGCTGGATTAAGGGAATATAAGTGCTGGCCATAATGGCAGGAGGCAGGCCAGAGCTTGGTAACCATATACCACTGAGCCTCTCATTTATTTGTCTGACAAATAAATTATTATTTTAATTTCTCTATTGCTGCGTTGAATATTTCATTCCAGCTAAGCGTTAACCACAAGCAGGGTGCTACATCACTACTTGGGAAACCATAGCTTTAACTATACCAGGGGTCTGCAACCTTTAAGACAAAAAGAGCCACTTGGACCCGTTTCTGAAGAAAAAAAAACTGGGAGCCGCAAAACTCATCATTATAAAAATAACTTTTTTGTCACTTTTTTATTATTTCTTTGTTTGACCCCTCAGAATTACTCCTACTCATAGAAATAAACATGAAATTAACAAGTTACCTTTTGTGTGTGTGTGTGTTCTTCACTCCCCTTCAAAACAGTGACCAGCGTACATGCCCCCTTTCAATGCAGTGACCAGCGTACATGCCCCTTACAATGTAGCGGGCGGGCGGGAAGGTGACGTCGGGACGGTGCGTGACTAACGCACACACCGCCCCCATGCGACGTCACAGCCAGTACAGCGCCCACCACAGTGGGGAGTGTCGGGGCGCACAATGCGCCTCCTCCCCTTGCTAGTATCCGCCCCAGAGCCGCGGCAAAGGTGTAAAAGAGCCACGTGCGGCTCCAGAGCCGCGGGTTGCAGACCCCTGAACTATACTGTACGGACCTTTGTTAGCAAGGTGATGTCTCTGCTTTTTAAGATGCTGTCTAGGTTTGTCATTGCTTTTGTTGGGTTCTGAATAATGTCTCTTGCTTCATTTTTCATGTAGGAGACTTGGATTGCCAAAGTTGCACGTGCAGCTGAGCTCCTGCGCTTTTAAAGCTGCTGGGCAGGCAGGCAGAAACTCAGCAGGCGAAACTTTTTCCCAGCTCCGTGCAAGGAAATCATTCACCTGATGAATGCTGCTACCTCAAAAAGATTAGGAGGCTTGGGATGAAACTGACAAGCCCAAGAAGCAGCTTTTCAGGGTGATTGGCAAGGTATTGAGGGCTGATCCCGGAGAGACTGCGTGGTGTAGTTGTTAGCATGCCAGGTTAGGGCTAAGAAGGCCTAGCCTCAAACCCCATTGCCACCCCACAGCCATGAAGCACACTCTTTTCTAAATTTATTTGATTTTCCTTATTAAAATTTACATTCACACAACAACATACTATATAAAAACAAAATTCCAAAGAATCTCCTGGACTTCCCTCCTCTCCTTTGTTGGTCTTATTGTTAGTCTTTTCCTTCTGCATCTCTTATAGTGATCCAGATTTTTGTATCTCCATTACAGTACTGTATATCCATTATCTCTCTCTCTCTCTCTCTGCCTGGCCTACCTCACCTGGCTGTTGTGAGGGTAAGCTAAGAGGGAAAGAACCACACACACCGCCTTGAGTTCCTTAGAGGAAAGGCAGTACTGTATATATGTGCAAGAGTAGTAAGTTATTGTCACTATTAAAAAATATTATTAAAATAATAAAACTATATGATTATCAATCTAGTGAAGGGGTAGAGTGCCATTTTCATTCAGGGGAGATATATTTGGAAAACTATGTGAGAAGGCTTATTGCTTATTCACCATCTCCTCTTGCCGTGGTGGTTTATTTCATTTTCCTTTCATCCTTGCTTTGCTTTCTTGAAAATAAATCATTATAAGTCATATAAATAAATAAATAAATAATTAAATAACATCATTTTCCAAAAGAAATTATGGTAATTATGGGGACAGAACTACCTAAATTGTATAGAAATTTATTTATGTATGCTACTACAGCAGCAATAATGTTACTTGCCCCAAATTGGAAAGAAGCAAAAATCCCAGGAATGGAAGAATGGATACAAAAACTTATGGAATTTGCAGAAATGGCAAAACTTACCGGAAGAATAAGAAATCAAGATAACCAACTTTTTATAAAAGAATGAAAATGGTTTATTGAATATTTACAGATAAATTGTAAACAGATAAAAACATTGGCAGGACTAATGCAATAACCTGCAGTTTTCTAAGAGTATATATTTACAGTAGATAAATAAATGAGCAAGTTAAATGAACTTGGATATGTAGAAGTTATTAAAAATAAATTTTAGGAACTGCAGAAAAGAGGGGGGAGGAAGTCAATTTTTGAAATATTGATTGTAAAACTAATGAAATGTATAAATTTGAAAAGCATAAATAAAAAACTTAATAAAAAA
Organism: Podarcis gaigeae; assembly: GCF_964106915.1. NCBI lineage: Eukaryota > Metazoa > Chordata > Lepidosauria > Squamata > Lacertidae > Podarcis > Podarcis gaigeae. The sequence goes on along the minus strand of NC_139680.1, from coordinate 103,759,171 downwards.
ATTAAAAAGTGAAGGGATTTGGAAAGGCCTTGGAAATAAGGGGCAAAGCAACAAAGCGAACGTCTGAATGGTGGACACGGGACATGACTCCTCCTTTCCCTCGTTTCTGCGAAGGAAACTCAACTGGCGCAGCTTGACGGGTTAAGTTCTTCGCGGTCACCTGACCGAAAACGTCCCGCCCCCTCTCCGCGCCCTTAAGAGATAGGGAGGATCTCCCTAAGCGCGACCTGTGCCATGTTGGATTTAAAGGGGCCGCGGCAGAATTGGGAGGAGCTTAGAAGGAGGTTTGTTTTTCCTTCCAGTCGGGAACGGCCGCCGGCGCCGCCTCGTTGGAGGGGGAGGGGGGGGGGACACCGGCGGCGAGGAAGTGATCGCGCGAGCCATTTGCGCATGCGTGGCTAGCCATCCATCCTACGAGGCTGTCCCTGAAAAAGCAGCAGGTAGGAGCTTTGGTTGCCTTTCTTTCTGCCTTTTCGGAATACGGCGATTGGTTTTCATAATGGATATGCCCCCCCTCCAATCTCTGGCAGAGTGTTTTCGTTGCAGCAGGGTGGTCCTGCCGCAAAGGGGGGGTAGGCCTCAGAGGGGTGGTCTGCTTGCTGGCGGGTGGGCCAGCGGCTGCTTGCAAGGGGGAGGGAAATGCCAAGAGGCAAGACTGCCTCTGATCTGGGAGCCCCCCTTTCACCTTCTCCCCTACCCACCACCCACCAGCCTTAGGGGCAAGGCGATCAAACTCTGCACATGCTCAGGAACACTGCGGTATGTCCCTATGTTCCAAGCTTTAGTGCTGGCCAAGAAACACAGTTGCTGGGATCCAGCCCTGTCACGGCTTCAGCCCCGATTACCAAGCTGTGTCTGCCGGGTTCTCTCTTCCCCTCATTGCCAATGGCTCATGCCTGACTCACTTGCAAAGGGTTGTTGCGTTTGTTTGTTTTTGGCTTCTGTAGGGCTGTGGCTCTCTGCTGCGCTGGCAAAGCAAAAGACTCTGCTCCAGGCTAATAGAAGATAGAAGGGCAGATGCCCAGGATTCATGCCACTCCTTTACTGACAGCAGTTGTGTAGGCTGCCAGAGGAAAACGCTTTTCTTTCTATCTCAGTCTCCTATTTGGGCTTAGTCTTCACTGATCACAAGTTGCTTCCTGACCTGACCAGGAAAATGGTTCAATGCAGCTGCTGGGGCTGATACCAGGTTTTCTTTCGGAGTGGGAGCCACAGTGATGCTTTACAAGGCTTATTTCTTATATTGCGGCTGTTTATTCTCTGTTCTGGTGTTATCTCCTCCTCTGATTCAAGGCTGCCCCTATCAGCGTGGATTTATTTGCGTAAAATCTGACTTACTTGGCTGCAGTCGTACGTCACACTAAAGTCAGAGGGTCTTACTTCCCATAAACATGTTTAGGATTATGCAATTAAGAGTGGCAGCTGCCTTAGCTGATGATGGGTTTGAGATTCTTGATTTGGGAGCAGCCGCTACTGAGTTCTGCCTTTCTTTAGGAACTGTGGAGCAAGGATGTTTCATTCTCACAAGAGTCTGCCTTACCCATTTCCCCTTCTTTTTTAATGCCAGAGAACTATTTAATACATGTGGCATGTTTTGCTTAGCTGGGATGTGGTTAAAAGCCCTCTGATGCAACATTCTGTAATGGTCCTACCACTTTCCAATTCCTGTCCCGTTTTTACAAAGAATTTAGGACTGTCTGGGCTTTCTGTTGCCTTGTGCTTTTTCCTCAACTCCCACCTAAATAGGCTGCTGGGTTCCTGTCATCCTCTTGTTAATCATTCAGATGTCTGATGCTGTTTTGAACTCTGAAACCAGCTCGGGGAAACTTTGGGAGGAGCTGGCATGCTTGTTCTTAGTTTCAAGGTCTACTGTGTATGTGGCACTGACCTGCTATTTATAATCATGATGCTATCTCACCGTTCGGCTGTGGCCTCCTGCAACAGGGAATTTAATGGATTATTTGATGCGACTTCAGGCATTTCTTTTTCAAAGGACTGAGGTCACACCCGCAACATACATCCAAGCACATTTATAGCATATGGCTTTCCCCAAACAATCCTGGAAACTTGTTTACCCCTCGCAGAGCTACAATTCCCAGCACCCTTAACAAACTACAGCTCCCCGAATTCTATGGGGGAAGCAAAATGTGACCTGAGTTACTGCTGCAATTCTAGGCAGAGTTAGATGTACCTAGTTACATGTGTTGCGTGTCTGAGTGAAGTAGTTGGTATTGCTTTACTCGAATGAGTCTTTTCTCTAAATTATTAGGTGCACTGGATCTGCAGTGGGAACATCCATCTACCACAGCTTTTTAGTGTATTTAGAGCTTCTGCAGATAGATATATTGAACATGAATCACGATCAGTTGTGCCAAAGGGCCACATGAATTAAGAGTTTCACACTGTGGCCAACCAGGTGCTGTTGCTTCACCCTCACCTGGCTCATGCTTCTCCTAAGTGTTTTGTGATGGTGTCTCTATTCAGTGCTTTTTTTCTTTAAAAAATAAATAAATGTTTAGGCGTACTCTCATTTTGACTCAAGAAAATCACTATTTTATAGTTCAAATCGGGAAAAATAAATACAGTAAATGGACAAAAGTACAAAGATTCACAAAATGTTTAGGGGTATGTGTTCCCCTGTGTCCCCCTAGAAAAAAAAGCACTGCCTCTATTGTTATAAACTTCTAATCTGAAGATGATACTTGGCTAGGAGAGACGGGGAGAACAGTTTGGCAGGCTGAACTTATTTTCTGAAAGGATAGTGCTTGTTGGTTATATTTACAGATGAACTGATAAATGTATGATTGGATGGCAAAATCAATGTCCTGTTTTTGCTTTGGTAACTCAACAATATTTTTAAAAGGTTGCTTCAGGGAGTACAAATATGGATGAAGGAGCCCAATTTTAAACAAACTAGTATTGCAGAATATGAATTGTCCCAAAATGATGTTCATCTGAAGCCATTTAGCAGTTGGTGAATGGCTTCAAAAGACAAGACATTTTGTCCTAATACAAAAAAAAAAACCATTAACACTTTTGTTCACTTATGGGGTGGTATATTAACATCTGGATATTTTGCAGTTTGTTGGCCTCTTTTTGCCTTTGTTACTGGCAGATGTTATAACATGGACATCAGGTCTTGTTAAGCCTTTGCACTGCTGGCGTATGCATTTCCCCCTCCTTTTTAAAGTGTATTTATTATTTTGGTATCGTGTCTTTTTCTGTGTGTGTGTTTTATTAAAAAAACCCAGAAACCTGGTATTGCAAAAGCATACAGGGAAAACATTTCACTTAGCAATAGGAAAGATAGCAATGTGGTTGCCTGTATTCCTTGGTTTGTAGTTTTTGGAGAGAGGATCAGTAGCAGAGCAGCATAATGCTATGTGTGTTTAGCCTGAAGTTAGACTTAAGAATTGCCTAGGATGGCAGCCTTAGCATGGATGGTAGTTGTCTAGCTGGGTCAATGATCTGTCTTGGAGTAAGCTTCATAAGCACATGTTAGCAATACATTATGAAGAGTTCGTGTTTCTCAGACAAAGGATTAATGTAGCAGAAGTTGCTAGACATTTCTTAGACACCTTGTACACATCTAAAAATATTATTGTTATAGTGATTGAAATACATACCTTGATGCAGTTGTTCCAGCACACATACCAAACTATCCTATTCAGGATAGTGCTATTCTTTTATCTCAGATTAAAACGGTAGGTTGTAGAATTTGTGTATTCAGAACACCTTTCCTGTGTAAAAAAAGAAAAGAACATGAAGCACTTTGAGCACAGTGAAATGACACTGGCTATGACTTAATCATAGATCTGCTGTCAGTTTGGATTATACCGATTTCTACTTTCATGTGATCTATTCGGAAACATTCTCAAGCTAACTTTTCTTGGACAGTAACGATAAATGGTTTGGACAACGAATCAAGACATGTTCAATATAGGCAGGTTTTAATCAATTGGACAGCAGCCTTCAACCTTGCCTGACACAGGACAAACTTTTAAACCTCAACCTCAGACAAGGAATACTCCTGTATGTGCTTCTAACTGCCATCTACTAGTAGTTAAAAGTACATCTATAAGTAACTTCTGATTTACAGTAAAAGCAAAATTAACCAGGGCTCATCACACTGAATATCCCATTGGGAAGGGTTTGTTAGGTTATTACTTACATTCTTCCCATTCTTGCTCTTCAGATAATTGTTTCCAAAGCAGCTCACAAAGGCATAAGAAACAGGCCCTCACCAGACTCACTACTGAAAAAAAACAAGATGCGCAAGAAAAGAGGAGTGTAAGAAAAAGGTAGAGATTAGTTCTTCAAGGCCAGAATGAAGTCGTAAGCTATGTATGGGTATTTGTATTTGGTTCAGGCCCAGCTGATCTTCCCCTTCCTGGTGTTTTTGCTTGTTCCTTGGCTGCTATATGGGACCAGAGTGTCCTTTACCCCCGGTTCTGTAGTCCCAGGGACAACTGGCAGTGGGAGCTGAATGCCCTTTCTTGCAAGGAAGGCAAAGCAAGCCCCACTGGAGGCTGGCATGCCAATTTCAGTCTGCCTTCAGTCATTCCCAACTTGGCTGACTTCTTTCTTCTAAGCCAGTGATGGCCAAACTTGACTCTCCAGCTGTTTTGGGACTACAATTCCCACCATCCCTGACCATTGGTCCTGTTAGCTAGGAATGATGGGGGTGGTAGTCCCAAAACAGCTGGAGGGCCAAGGTTGGCCATCACTGTTCTAAGCAGTCCAGGGGTAGCACAGGCAACCAGCTTCACCCTTATTGTCAATGTTGCTTTGTTGATTTTAGCAAGGAGGAAGATAGGCAAAGCCAATGGATTCTGGTTTTGTACCCATCAGTGTCTCTGGCTCCACCTGCTGTTGGCCTCCCTGCCTTCCACCCTGTCATTACTGGCAAACACTTGGCAGTTGTTCCTTTTCTAACAAATAGATGGGGCCAAGCTGATCTTCCCTTGGCTTGAGTGCAATCCCTCCATAGCCCTTGACTATGACATGGAGCCCATTTTCCTTTAGATCTCCAGCCCTTGCTTGTGTTCCCTCCTTCAGAAATGAGTAGTCCCTCTCCTTTCTCCGACTAGATGACTGGTCATTGCCTAAGAATCTTTTCCCCTGAAGAAACTATCCTGTCTTATTTGAGACCAATTAATTTGTCCGGGTCTTAATCTTCCTATATTAAGAAGCAATGATAGGGCTATATACTAAGATTATCCATGGCTAAATTGTCTTGAGCACATACCAGGTACAATGGCATGTAATTAAGAGGATTAAAGTGCAAGTAGTCTGGTGCTGAATGAAGGTTCAGGAAAACACTGTCTTTCAGAATGTGGAAAATGCAGAGATTAGTGGTGCTGAAGTTGGACAACAACAACAACAACAATAATAATAATATAATTATAATTTATTATGTATACCCTGCCCATTTGGCTGGGTTTCCCCAGCCACTCTGGGCAGCTCCCAACAGAATGTTGTTGTTTAGTTGTTTAGTCGTGTCTGACTCTTTGTGACCCCATGGACCAGAGCACACCAGGCACTCCTGTCTTCCGCTGCCTTCCGCAGTTTGGTCAACCTCATGCTGGTAGCTTCGAGAACACTGTCCAACCATCTCGTCCTCTGTCGTCCCCTTCTCCTTGTGCCCTCCATCTTTCCCAACATCAGGGTTTTTTCGAGGGAGTCTTCTCTTCTCATGATGTGGCCAAAGTATTGGAGCCTCAATTATTATTAATATTCCCACATAATAATTAATAATAATTTAATAATAATTAAAAAGCGATAAAAACTAGAATTTCTAGTTCTTCCCGAAGTTGAGGAAGGAGAGACAGTTCCATAAGCTTCAATTCTGTATGCGGTTACCTGGGGGTAACTCAGTGAGGCTTACTTCTGTATGCAGACACAGAATTGCATTTTATATTTCCTAGTTTTAGAAATCCTTACAGATGTACTGGGCTACAGTACCCAATTTCAAGTCTTCCACGCGCTAAACATGAGCCTTGTTGGCTGGAAGAGTGGAGTGCTAACATTTAATTCAGTGGGGAAAAGGGATGATTCAGCTGTGGGGAGTTTGGGAAAGTGCTTTCATATATAGTGGCAGCTTCATCATTGGAGGCACTCTCTAGTCTGCTGGTTAAATGGTTGCACAAGCACAAAGCAATCAGACTGCTGTAAATTCATGTTTGCAAAAGCTGACCTTCCTAAGGAGGCTTGGGCAGTTGCTAGGCGAGGTACAAAAGGAGACTGAAGGAGAAGTGATCTTAGAATTTGCGAGAACAAAATAAAGTAACACTCTACAGAGAAAAATCTTTCCATGGACACTAGCTCACCCTTTGCCATTCCGGTGCTCTCTAGATGAACTACAACTCCCATCAGCCCTTGGACTTTTTGAAAAGGGGGAAACTAATTATGGTTGTGCCCATTTGTCTTCTTTTTCCTTTGCTGCCCGTGGAAGGGCTTATTGAAAGGCAGGGAGAGAGAAGCGCCCGGCCCATTTGCGTCCTCTTTGCTTTACTTCCCACTGGTCTCATGGAGCAACACTAGGCAGCTGCTCTAGCTATGGAGTAGTTTTTGGAAAGTGTGCATTGTGTAGAGTAGTGCAGGAGAAAGTTCAGCATCCACTCTTGTTGTTGTTTAGTCGTTTAGGCGTGTCTGACTCTTCATGACCCCATGGACCAGAGCACGCCAGGCACTCCTGTCTTCCACTGCCTCCTGCAGTTTGGTCAACCTCATGCTGGTAGCTTCAAGAACACTATCCAACCATCTCGTCCTCTGTCGTCCTCTTCTCCTTGTGCCCTCTATCTTTCCCAACATCAGGGTCTTTTCCAGGGAGTCTTCTCTTCTCATGAGATGGCCAAAGTATAGGAGCCTCAGCTTTAGTATCTGTCCTTCCAGTGAGCACTCAGGGCTGATTTCCTTAAGAATGGAAAGGTTTGATCTTCTTGCAGTCCATGGGACTCTCAAGAGTCTCCTCCAGAACCATAATTCAAAAGCATCAATTCTTCGGCCATCAGCCTTCTTTATGGTCCAGCTCTCACTTCCATACATCACTGCTGGGAAAACCATAGCTTTAACTATACGGATCTTTGTTGGCAAGGTGATGTCTCTGCTTTTTAAGATGCTGTCTAGGTTTGTCATTGCTTTTCTCCCAAGAAGCAGGCGTCTTTTAATTTTGTGGCTGCTGTCACAATCTGCAGTGATCATGGAGCCCAAGAAAGTAAAATCTCTCGCTACCTCCAGCCACTCTTATTTTGTTTTATTTTGCTGCTGGCCAGCCACATGGAGCAGTAGGCAAACATCTAGTTTAAAAATAATGTGTGCATTTGCGTGGGGTGGGGGAAATCACAGAGCTCACCTATTGCTTTCCTGCCTGCCAGTTTTGTGGCAGCAGCTGGCTGAGGGACTTTTTTTTAATGTGTGTGTGGAGGAAGAAATGCACTGATCATCCTGTGGCTGCTTTGTTTGTTTTGCTGGCCAGCAGCACCCAACATGGCCACTGACATAATCACAGGGCGCTGCTGGCATGTTGTTGCTCTGCCTTCCATGGGCGGCCACCAGAAAAGATGCTGCTGCATGGTGACTATTGTGTACTGCCTTCCATAACATTTCACTAGCTGCTGTGAGTGTGTATCAGACCTGGGCTGCTGCTCTTCCAACTAATTATATCTCTTGGTTCTTCCTTGTTTGTTGTTCCTTTGTGTTGCTTGCCAATCCAGCTGCTGTGCTTCACCTTTTCAAACTGTGGCTCTCTGCAGCTTGTATAGCTATAGCCTGTTACCTTAACTAGCGCGTGGTAGGCAACTGAATGGGGGCATGCCACAGTAGGGTTGTCCTCATTGCAGCTGAAAAGCTGCCCCCACTTCATGTATTGCTGGATGTTGCAAATTGCCTCAGACTCCTGCAGATTGTCATGCAAGAATCCTCTGGTGTATCCTTCCCTTTCGGCTCTGTCTGTATATTTGTGCTTGCTTAAATAAAATTACACCAGAAGAATACCACTGTTAAAGGACATGTTCCTGGTGTGGTTTTTTTTGGATGTGTGAGTGTGTGTCAGTTGTATAGATTGCTTTGCTGTAAACAGACTTGAATGTTTTAATAGGTATACAGTGGTACCTCAGGTTAAGTACTTAATTTGTTCCGGAGGTCCGTTCTTAATCTGAAACTGTTCTTAAACTGAAGCACCACTTTAGCTAATGGGGCCTCCTGCTGCTGCCGCGCCGCTGGAGCACAATTTCTGTTCTCATCCTGAAGCAAATTTCTTAACCTAAAGCACTATTTCTGGGTTAGCGGAGTCTGTAACCTGAAGCGCATGTAACCTGAAGTGTATGTAACCTAAGGTACCACTGTAATTTGATGTAGGTTTACTCTGCGATAGTAGCATGTTCACGCCAATTCCTACCTAAAACAGTTGTTGTTTTTTAGTCGTGTCCGACTCTTCGTGACCCCCTGGACCAGAGCACGCCAGGCACTCCTGTCTTCCACTGCCTCCCGCAGTTTGGTCAGGCTCATGCTGGTAGCTTCGAGATCACTGTCCAACCATCTCGTCCTCTGCTGTCCCCTTCTCCTTGTGCCCTCCATCTTTCCCAACATCAGGGTCTTTTCCAGGGAGTCTTCTCTTCTCATGAAGAGGCCAAAGTATTGGAGCCTCAGCTTCAGGATCTGTCCTTCCAGTGAGCACTCAGGGCTGATTTCCTTCAGAATGGAGAGGTTTCATCTAAAACAGTACCACTGTTATTCTGTATGGAGTGGAGGCATATTATCTGCATCTGGGCCTGTGAGATCTGCACTGTCAGCGTGGGTATTGATGTGTGGAAATTGTTCAACTCAGACACTAACAACAAATTAGCCCTTTGTACCTCTGGGGGATTCACAGCATTGGTCTGAACACAGCCACCCCTGTTCTGTGTCAAGAGGGATCTTGAGAGTGGAAGCAGAGGGATTTTTGCTGGTGATATCTGTTGACATAGGAGCAGTGTTTCATAGTGGGAAGGGGGTGGGAGAAATCAGTATTTGTGAAGTGGCCTAAGTAGATTGCTTACATCCGAAGACCAGAGTTCGTATGAGATTGTCTTGAAACAACCACGGGTATGAGAAGCCAAGGATTTTAAACCTGCATGTGTCTCTTGTTCAAAGAGTAAATGTTGCTGGCATCTGTCCTGAGATACAAAGGAGGGCAACTCTGGGGGTGAAGTAAAAATGCTGTGTTAGCAGCACCGAAGTGACTTCTCTGGGGTGCAAGTCTGGACAGTGTGTATGGAGGGCCTGGGCTGCACAAACGTCAAGACTCCCCACTCGGCCTCACTGATTATTATTATTTTATGAGATCTATATACCACCCTACATCAGGTCTGTTCACAATATAAAATCTGGGACAAAGTCCCTCCTGCAGAATGTTATGGTCCAAAGGAAGGCAGAGCAATAGTTTGTCATCTTGGTTGCAGGAGTTGCCCGAAGAAGTCATGCAGGGCGCCATGCAACCATCTTAGCCACAGGGGTCAGCAAACGTTTTCAGCAGGGGGCCGGTCCACTGTCCCTCAGACCTTGTGGGGGGCCAGACTATATTTTGAAGGGGGGAGGGAATGAACGATTTCCTATGCCCCACAAATAACCCAGAGATGCATTTTAAATAAAATCACACATTCTGCTCATGTAAAAACATGCTGATTCCCGGACTGTCCGTGGGCCGGATTTAGAAGGCGATTGGGCCGGATCCAGCCCCCAGGCCTTAGTTTGCCTACCCATGGTCTTAGGGACTCCACTCCAGATTTGTGTAGGCGTTTACTTCTTAGCCTTTTCTTCTCTTGAAGGTATCCTGTAAGATGGTGGAGGTTTAGGATCAGAGTTTTCCTTCTCCTAGATGGGCTCCCTTCCCAAGTTGTTGAGCCCCTTCTGCCTCTCACTTCCCTCTACAGCACATGCAGAAACCGCCTTCATGACTGTTGGACCCGTATTGGTCTCATCCAGTCAATCTGCCGGAGTCTTGTCTTGACATGTAGGAGAAGTCCCCATCTCGCTGGCAGTTTACACCCAGCTGGTTCAGCCAGCTAGTTGAAGTCGTTTCCCAGGGTGTGGACGCTGTCACATTAATGGAGTAAATGGCACACAACTGATCTTTTGAGTCGCACAGATGGACACTGTACTGCAAGAATGTGGAGCCTGTGGCCCTCCAGATGTTGTTGGGCTCCAGTTTCAACCTTAAGCCCCTTTTTTCTCCCCTTTCCCATTTGCTGTTTGGGTAGAATTATATATGAAGTGTGCAAACACTGGTCATGGAAATAAATCACTGTGGGGAAGAATAGCTGTGTGCTATAGGAAACAGTACCAGCTTTTAGCTTTCATCAAGAGAGTAAATTGGTAGATCCAGGTGAGGCTTTGGGAGGAATGGCGCTGAAATGATCATACAGTGGTAGTATTAGCCTTTTTGACACTTGCATATTCTCTGAAAGAAATGTAGTACTTGACTTTAGAGGGTTTTAAAAGTTCAGAAAAGAATGGGATATTTGGGGGGAAAGGAAATCCTTTTAAATAAAACTTTGCCCCTGGACAATTGTTGGTACTAAGCCAAGTTCATATTATGGGCAGTAGCTCCAGACGGGCTTTTCTTAATTGGGGCAAAGACGTTGTGCAGAAGCCCAAGGTTAATTGGTTCATTCTTGTCACGCTAAACTCTGGTTTAGCATGACATCCAAAAACACTAAAGTGTGTGTTGGGGTGAGGGACGCAGAACCCAAACTCTCCTTCTCTCTGCAGTCATCAAACTCCTGATTTTGAGTGTCCAGGATATTTTAAAATGGATAAATAAACAAAGCAAGGCATGGCAAGGCAAGTGGGACGCACTCAATGCAGGAAACAAAGAAACCTGAAGTGAGATTTGTCCCAAACACCCTCCATCTTTTTCCTCTTTCTACCAGTCTCCCTTCCCCCTGGGGTCATGTATTATTTTGTGATAGGCCTTAATTGTTAGAAGCCTCTTGAGTGAATGTTGACTGAAAACTAGGAGCCAGGGTATATACAATAATTAAAATGAAACTACTGTATTATTTTCATAGGGGCAAGGGAAGGCGGGTTGAGAACAGGATGCTGGACAAGATAGGCCCTTGGCCTGATCCTGCGGGCTCTCTTTACGTTGTTATTAGACAAGTATAGTTCTGTTCAAGCTGTATGAAGCTGTATTTCCTCCTGCATGCCGATTTTCATTTCACTCAGCAAGCTGCCCTGTTTAACATTTAATATCCCTTGACGTCTTCTGTGCGGCTTTACAGAGTCCCAATGGCTGTAAGCGACCACAGATCTCCATTGGGTGCGGCTATAATTAAACCACCTTGGAATGGGAGAGCAGAGTTAATATTTACCTAGCCGTGGAGTGAAAAGCCTTGTTTTTCTTCTCTCTTGATATAAAGCAAGAGACAAGGCTGCCTTGTACTTGAGTTTTATGGTAAGTGCTTATCTTGCACTTGGGGCAAAGCCCAGCCCCACCCAGTACCTGTTTTAACGTTTTGGCTTTCCTGTTAACTCAAATGGGGTAAATATATATCAGGGAGCCTGGCATTCACGTCTTCCCTTTGAAGACAGGCATGTTGGAGGGTAGCACTTGACAAGGGTTGTGTGTCTTGACATGCCATTAAAAGATGGGTCTGGTGCTTCACTGTATACTTTTCTATTTTGACTCATAATTTAGGAACATAGTGCTATAGGAATTCTGAGGTCTCATATATATAAATCTTATGTTCATAAATTTACAAGGCAAACATGTGCATAAGTATATAAACCACATGTCTGAAATAGCACAGGAGAGCAATCCTGAAACCATTTTGACTCTTCCAGTGACCTCAAATATTCTCTGCAGTGAGGAAGAAAAACAGGAAAGCCTCCCCATTGTCTATTTGCTCAAATTCTGTCTTAAGGGCATAAAGGTAAAGGTAAATGGGACCCCTGACCATTAATTAGGTCCAGTTGTGACCGACTCAGCTCGATTTATTGGCTGAGGGAGCCAGCATACAGCTTCCGGGTCATGTGGCCAGCATGACTAAGCCGCTTCTGGCGAACCAGAGCAGCGCACGGAAACACCGTTTACCTTCCCGCCGGAGCGGTACCTATTTATCTACTTGCACTTTTGACGTGCTTTCGGACTGTTAGGTTGGCAGGAGCAGGGACCGAGCAATGGGAGCTCACCCCATCGCGGGGATTCGAACCGCCGACCTAGGCTCTGTGGTTTAACCCACATAATAATAAGGACATATATGTGTATAAATAGGGGGAACCTGTGATCTGGATTCAGGAACTAAGTATTTAGCATCTCAAAAGGAGTGGCCAGGCTGCCCAGGTGAAGCAATCAGTGACCATTGTCAGGTATCCTGACAAACAGGATTTCTGTGGTAGACCGTCCCCTGTCATGTATTTCTGTTGGAGACCGCTTCCTTCTGTGATGTTTGTATGATGCTTTGGGGGGGGGGTCTTGAGCTACAGGATGGGCAATTTTAAAAGTCTATATAAGGGCTTGCACGCCATTGTTTGGGGTTCCTCTCCTCCCTCTCTGCGTGGGGTGAGTGGGGGACCCTGTTGCAACAGTTTAATAAAGATCAGGCTTATTAAACTGCTTTGCTTCTCAATATTCTCTGGTTGGCCTCTGTTATTTTCTCCTACCAATAGAGAACCTACTACAGGACTCTATACGGCCTCTTGCATACCCTATAAGGGAAAAGGAGCAGTTTTTTTTCTCTTAACAATAGGAAGCGTTCTTTATATTGAGTCAGACCATTGGTCTATCTAGCTCACCTTTACCTTTACCCATCCAGCTCAGTACTGTCTACACTGACTGCCAGCAGCTCTCCAGGGTTTCAGACAGAAGCCCTTCCCAGCCCTACCTGGGGGGGCTGGGGATTGAACCTGAGACTTTCTGCATGCAGAGAACTCACTCAGCCCTTCCCCAAAGAAGGGAGAAATGGGGTAGGGGAAAAGGTCCCAGTTTGTCTAATACAAGGGCAGTAGCAATGTGGAGACAGGAGGATGGGCAGTGAGAGGTCTAGGGGCATTACTGAGTAAAGTAGGGGTAGCCAACGTGGTGTCTTCCAGATGTAGTTGGACCACAACTCCCATTCACCCATGCCAGTATGGCTAGTAGTCAGGGATGATGGGAGTCCAACAATGTCTGGAAGGCACTTCCTGGAGTAAATATAGTATAATTTAGTATAATTCTAAAACAGGTTGCAAGGATTCTCCCCAAGCCCACCGCAGGGCACCTAACAGTGTCCTAAAAATATATATGGCTATAATATCAGTAGGGACGTGGGTGGAGCTGTGGGTTAAACCACAGAGCCTAGGACTTGCCGATCAGAAGGTTGGCAGTTTGAATCCCCGCGATGGGGTGAGCTCTCATTGCTCGGTCCCTGCTCCTGCCAACCCAGCAGTCCGAAAGCACATCAAAAGTGCAAGTAGATAAATAGGTACCACTCCGGTGGGAAATTAAACGGTGTTTCCGTGCGCTGCTCTGGTTCGCCAGAAGCGGCTTAGTCATGCTGGCCACATGACCCGGAAGCTGTACGCCGGCTTCCTCGGCCAATAAAGCGAGATGAGCGCCACAACCCCAGAGTCGGCCATGACTGGACCTAATGGTCAGGGGTCCCTTTACCTTTATCATTAGTAGAACTAGAGAAAATTCCCTCAAATCTTGATCTAGTCTTCCACCAAAGGCCATCAAGAATGAGCCTTTAACGAATTATCCTGGACAAACGCTTCCAAGTCAGGGTTACAGTCCCTAAAACAGGCCTTGTTTCTTTTTGTTAACCTTGGTGGTCCATGATTTTCTAAATCTGGGCCTTTGTTTTTTGAAGCTCAATATGTGCAGGAAGGTTCAAATGAAGACATGCTGTTCCCTGGATATCGGAAGGCCACCCATTATGTTTTAGATACGGTACTCAGCAGAAGCCTCTCTTGTTTGTAGGTTTGTTTTCCTGCAGGTATGGAGTCGTTAGGTACAGCTATGACGCCTCCGTCTGTAAGTTGCATTGAAATCAGCAGCGCTTACTTCCAGGAAAATGTGTTCAGAACTGGGATAGTCTGACTGCTTAGTTTAGTAAGGCTGTGATCCTGAACCCTTAGTAGGAAGAACTGCTTTAGCTTCAGCAGGGTGGCTGCATCATGTGCTCTCACACCATGCCCAGAATCCCATCGTTCCTCCAAGGAGCTCTGAACAGTAGCCCAACATAATGGCAATACAGTGGTACCTCGGGTTAAGAACTTATTTCGTTCTGGAGGTCCGTTCTTAACCTGAAACTGTTCTTAACCTGAGGTACCACCTTAGCTAATGGGGCCTCCCGCAGCCGCTGTGCTGCTGCCACGTGATTTATGTTCTCATCCTGAGGTAAAGTTCTTAACCTGAGGTATCACTTTAGCCAATGGGGCCTCCCACTGCTCCCGTGCCGCTGCTGCGTGATATCTGTTCTCATCCTGAAGCAAAGTTCTTAACCTGAGGTACTATTTCTGGGTTAGCGGAGTCTGTAACCTGAAGTGTCTGTAACCTGAAGCGTATGTAACCTGAGGTACCATTATACAGTAAGCCTGCAACTTACTGGTGGCTGAGAAGTCAGGGTGGGGCGTATTGAAGAGCTCGCTTGCCCTGGCTGCAGGATGGGCTGCCTGCAAGGGTGCTGATCCTGTTCCTTTGTATTTCCGTCACTTCCTATGGACCAGTGCCTCGGATGTGAATCTTTCTGTGCTTGCAGGAGAGCATTTGCTCTCTCGGCAGTCTGGCTGCATCTCTGCTGCTGCTGCTGCTGCAGTGGGTGGGTCACCACCAAACTGCATAGTAACTCTGCCTCTGGTGGAGAGGGAACTCAGAGCATCAAATGCTGCCGTCTCTCTCTGTGTGTTCTGCTAATAACTAACGCCATGCAGTTTCTGTAGCATCACTTGGCCCGAGGAGGCTTCTGTGGAAACCGGCTTCTTCGCAGTGTAAGTTGCTCTGTGGGGTTTGGGGGGGGGTTCCACTTTTGGGAGCTGAAGGACAAAGATGGGAGTGCCGTCCGTTCTTACTGGCAAAACGGCAAGCTTGTTTTGTTTATTTGTATTCAGATGGAGCCCCTCTGGACCAGGCTGATTGGTAGAGCAGGAAGCTGGAGTCCAGGTTTAACAAGGGCCATGGGTTGTGTCGGGATGGATTGGATTAAAGGGAACTCTGAATTGTTTCAGCAGCAGGGTGGGGTTGCTGGCTGCATCGCAAGACAAAGCAGAGGGCAGCAGCTGGCGTGAAGCTCCTGCAGAGCAACAACTCTGAGCTAATAGGTGGAAGGCAAAGCCTGGTTTTCAGTGTGAATTATAGATGTGGCCTACCAGTGTTGGGGATTTCGCGATGCGCTAGGGAGGCACATCAACCAAGGCCGTTCTCCCTCCTCTCTTAAAGTACTTGTCCATTTATTGCTGCCGCCTTGGTTAAACTTGCTTCTCTGAAGATAAGACTCGATTATCTGGTGCAGTGGGACTCAGCACTTCTGCATCAGCTTCTGGGAATGCAGAGTAAGGTACAGGATTAGTGCATGCCAGTCATCTTACGGAGCCTGAAGTCCAGTGTGCTGCAATAGATGGTGGGTTTGATTTCAGTCTGGAAGCTCCTGGGTTCAGATGCCAATCTGCTTTAGACTTTGCATGGCCTCGGGCGAGTCGCTGTTTCTCAGCCTCACTTCCCCATCCATAAAATGGGAGTAATAGCGAGCTCCCCTGCAGAATTGTGAGATGGGCATACATGAAAATGGCAAAGCATGTTGCAGATGAAAAGTGCTAATGATAACTACTATTTTACAGCAGCTGTGCCTAGTAGGCTAACATATCAGAGAGAAGAATGGGGAGCACTTGTGGATTTTGCAGAAGTTAACCATATTCCTGGTATAAAGTTGAAATCCATATGTCTTAGAACATAGGTAGGCAAAGTAAGGCCCGGGGGCCGGATCCAGCCCAATCGCCTTCTAAATCTGTCCCGCCGACAGTCCAGGAATCAGCGAATGTGCCCTTTTATTTAAAATGCATCTCTGGGTTATTTGTGGGGCATAGGAATTCGTTCATTCCCCCTGCCCCCCAAAAATATAGTCCTGCCCCCTGCTGAAAAAGTTTGCTGACCCCATCTTATAAACAGTAGCTGTTTAAAGAAATGTGGGCACAATCTTAATATTTTCCCCTATCCCCCCACCATCTATACTTGAATTTTGAATCATAGAGTTGGATGGGACCATGAGGCTCATCTAGTCCAATCCTCTGCAGTGCAGGAATTCTAGCTCTTAAAAGCAGAGGTGGGGAGCCATTGGCCCTCCAGATGTTTTTGAACTCCTGTTCCCATCAGCCCCAGCCAGCATGACAAGTGGCCTAGGATAGTGAGAGTTGCAATTCTGCAACATCTGGAGGGCCACAAGTTCCCCATCCCTGTTGTAAGCTGTTGTCCTGGGGAAAGGTGAAAAACTCCCAACTTCTAGTGAGGGAAATGGCTGCTGAATGAACTATTTCCAAGCCACTAGTGGTCAAGAGCTTGTGGGTTTTCCCTGTTATGACCAGCCTGATTGTGTGGGTTGATTTCTGGACAGGTTGTGAATTAGGAATGTTTCATGTTGCCTGTTCCCAATGGGCTGCTCTCCTGGTGCATTAGGAAATGTGTCAGGACTCAGCTCTGCAGCTGCAAATAAAACTTTTAAAGTGTGTTTTAAGTGCACTATACAATGTGACACGAGATGGCGATGGTGAGCTTTATAGAAAATTCAATGTATTTTTAAAAAACACTTTAAAAAAAGCATTTTCAAAGTGGTTTTTATATGTGTGTAGATTCCACCCCTGTCACATTTCAGTATGCAAAGCATTCTGAAGCCACTTAGATGCATATTTTAATTTCCTTCCTTAGAAGCAGAGCTTTTTTCAGCTGGAACTCAGTTCCAGCACCTCTCAGGTGGGTGCTATTGCCATTATAAGAAAACAAGGGAGGCATTCACGATGAGTTCCAGCACCTCTTTTTCTAGAAAAATAGCATTGCTGGGAAGGGCTGTGCTTTGCCCTTTAGAGTACTTGTTGGCGCTGAATGTTTTTTGAGGAGTGAATGCTGCAAGGCTGGATAGCCAAATGAACATAGTTTGGCTGAAGGACCAATGTTATCTGCATGGATAAAGGGGATCCATCATTAATTAGATGATCCAGTGGCTTTTTTAGCTAGAGATCAGGCTGAATAGCAGGGCGGGGTTCAAACCCGGGGGGACATCACCCTTCCACGCTCTAAACATAAAGCTTGTTAGGAGGAAGAGTAAGGAATACCTGCCCTCAGAAAAGCCTGCCCCTTGCATTTATCCACTTCACTTGCTCTGGACACGCCTCTTCAATGTATAAAACAGACCCAGAGCAATGACTTGCACACAGATGCAACAGGCAAAGTGGCTTTCCTCAGAGGACAGTGGTTTGGAGGAGGAAAGTCCAGAGCAGCAAATCATGCAGAGATGCAACAGGCAGCCTCCCAAGATGAATGCTTCAGCTTTCTAAGACAAAGTACAGTGGTACCTCGGGTTAAGTACTTAATTCATTCCAGAGGTTTGTTTTAAACCTGAAACTGTTCTTAACCTGAAGCACCACTTTAGCTAATGGGGCCTCCCGCTGCTGCCGCACTGCCCCCATGTGATTTCTGTTCTCATCCTGAAGCAAAGTTCTTAACCCGAGGTACTATTTCTGGGTTAGCAGAGTCTGTAACTTGAAGTTTCTGTAACCTGAAGCATCTGTAACCCGAGGTACCACTGTAGTTGAATCTCTTACAGGGCAGAGTTTTAGCAGTTGTTGGTTTCACCAAAGTGGAAAATTCAGGGGGGAGACCTGAGATATCTTTGCCGCCCCCTTGCAGCAATTCCCGCCCCCCTATTCTGTGAGCCAGGCAGAGTTGGAGCCAGTTGTACGTTTAAGACTGTGATGCTGATCTTAGAAGTGTTTTGTTCATGGGATATCATGGTGGGTTTCCCCCCCCCCCCAACTTTGAACACACACCCTCTGCCTCTTAGCTTGTCTACGTGAAATGCTTCTCCCTTCCATATAGTAAAAGAAAGAAAGATTCATTAAAGAACTCTGAGTAGGTCACTAGATTCCCAGTGTACAACTTACCATTTCCCCCATAATTACCTTGACTTGCCTTTCCGGCCAATTTATATCTGGAAGCACAGAGATCAGAGAACCCAGGAGTTTTTATGGAGCGTCTAGTTTAGAAGAACTGCTATAGCTGCTTTGTGCAAACCTTTTCCATCCCACACCTTACAGCTATGATGAGTCAAATCCCAGCATTGGTAGCCTCAGGGCTCAGAGCTTTGTAGGAACTCATCTGTTGTCTTTGCTAGAAGTAAGTATTGATGAGCTTATTCAAACCGGAGATGCGTGAGGATTTAGTAGGCATGACTAAATGGCCACAGTATTGCTGTGACAAGCCCATTTGGATAGGGTAGGGTGACCATCTGCCTGCTATTCTGGTACTCCCCACCCCCAAAGTATTTATTTTTGTAACCTTGGCAAACAACCAAGATGAGAAGAAAGCAGAAGTTGTTATAGAAGCGTCAAATTTCCTGGTTTGTTCTCCTTGTGGGTGAATGTTTTTGATACAAA
The DNA here is from genome assembly GCF_964106915.1 of Podarcis gaigeae. Lineage (NCBI taxonomy): Eukaryota > Metazoa > Chordata > Lepidosauria > Squamata > Lacertidae > Podarcis > Podarcis gaigeae. Next base: position 103,740,571 of record NC_139680.1, on the reverse strand, counting down.
ATTGGTAACCAAAGTGAGTTTAATTGGATCCAGAGATCCAATTAAAGGGTGTTTAGGTAGTTCTGTGCCACTTTAAAAAAATATTTTCATTGAAAGGTTTTCATGGATAACAAAGCCGCATATAGTGTCTGTATTTTAGTCCTGTGCCACTTATCGCTTATTCAGTGCTGTGGGAATGACCTCGCTGCTGTACCCCAGACTCAAGGAAAATACCGTATTTTTCCGTGTACAAGACTATATTTTTTCCTAAATTTTTAACGTTTAAAATAAGGTGTCGTCTTACACACAGATAGTGCATAGTGCATTTTCTCAATTTTGTGTTCCCCAAAATAAGGGGCATCTTATACGGTGGTACCCTGGGTTAAGTACTTAATTTGTTCCGGAGGTCCGTTCTTAACCTGAAACTGTTCTTAACCTGAAGCACCGCTTAATAATAATAATAATAATTTATTTATACCCCACCCATCTGGCTGGGTTTCCTCAGCCACTCTGGGCGGCTTCCAACAGAATACTAAGATACAATAACCTATTAAACATTAAAAGCTTCCCTAAACAGGGCTAATTTCAGATGTCTTCTAAAAGTCTGGTAGTTGTTTTTCTCTTTGACATCTGGTGGGAGGGCGTTCCACAGGGTAGGTGCCACTACCGAGAAGGCCCTCTGCCTGGTTTCCTGTAACTTGGCTTCTCACAGCGAGGGAACCGCCAGAAGGCCCTCGGCGCTGGACCTCAGTGTCCGGGCAGACACTGCTAATGGGGCCTCCTCCTGCTGCTGCTGCACCACCGTTGTACGATTTCTGTTCTCATCCTGAAGCAAAGTTCTTAACCCGAGGTACCATTTCTGGGTTAGCAGAGCCTGTAACCTGAAGCGTATGTAACCTGAAGTAACACTGTACATGGAAAAATACAGTAACTTCTGTGGAATGCAGGAACCTGAAGGAGAAGATAAAGGACCAATTGGTTTAAAAACGTGCTGGAACAGGTCAAAGACATATCTCTAATAATTGATTTATTGTCGCCCCTTTGTGAAGGTCTCCCTAAAATCCAGTTCCTCAACTGGACCACCTTGACCGCCTGATGGGCCCATTAGTGGTCAATCAACTAGTTCTGAGTATAGGGAGAAAACTATGGGCGACTTTCGCCCTGCCCTGCCCACACATATACCATACTTTTCCGAGTATAAGACGAGGGTTTTTTCCGTTTAACTGATGCTTAAAAATTGGAGTCGTCTTATACATGGGTAGTGCTGAGTGGTGACTGGTGATTGGCTGATGCTGCGAGCAGGAGATTGTCAGGGGCGGTAGTGCGGGTGATTCGTTGCCGTGGCAACGGTTTTTGTCGATTGGTTGCTGCTGCTGCGGCAGTAGGGTGGGCGATTTGCGGCTGCCGGCTGTGAGCGGTCGCGTCCGATAGGAAGCGTTGGTCAGGCGGGTGAGTGATTTTCTGCAATCCCCTCTCCCCCAAAAAACTCAACAACTGTGGTCAATCCTCCTCAAGAAAAGCTCAACAACTCTGGGCAATTTCCCCCTATTTTCTTAATTTTGAGTCCCCCCAAATAGGGGACGTTTTATACACGGGGGCGTGTTATACACAGAAAAGTACGGTACTTTTGAGATTAAGGAGATGGGGAAGGCGCCAGTGGGCCTTGGACCACTTTCAGGTGGGCCTCCCTGCCACCTCACCTGCCTGCCTTGTTCTCTGGCCGTGCCATAGCCTTTTGGGTGGACCAACTCTAGTACCAGCTACTCCTTGCATGCTGAGTAAAGGTGCTTAGGAGAGAGAAAAAAATCAAGGGAGAGAAAAAAAGTCTGCCTTCTCTGAGGGGAAAGGGCCACAGGAGGTGTTGAAGGAAATTATAAAGTGAGATATAAGGTTAAGATTTATTTTTATTATTATTAATTCAAATAAACCAGGAATAGAAAGGAATGAGATAAAAAAGGAAAACTGATGTAGCAGTGAATATAAAAGGACCATTAACTTAATTTTATATAAAAAAAGTTCCTTCCAGACAGGCTAAAAGAGAAAGGAAAATCTTATAATAATAATTTATTATTTACACTATACCCCGCCCATGTGGCTGGGTTTCCCCAGCCACTCTGGGCGGCTTCCAACAAAATATTAAAATACAAATCTTCTGCTCCTTCTAAGGCCTTCTGTCGTGGACACAGCTTGCTACTGAGCAGGTTCGAGCTTGAAGCTTATCTTCATGGTTAGGTTGCCCCAAAGCTAGAAGCAAGATGTTGTTCCCTTAGTATCCTTGAGAATTTTGGTGTCGTACATTGGCTTCTGTTACGAGTTAGCAGGGAGTCAGTGGAAAAGTCCAATGTCTTGTTTCTGCAAGGGGAATTGGTTCCTGCCAGTGTATGTAAAAAGAGAAGTTGGGTGTTGGAGTGCAGTGACTGCAACAAGGCTGCAGAACAGGTAGTAGGTGAAAGAAAGTACCCACAGCAGAAAACGAGGAGGTAAAGTTGTTGGATGGGACGCGGGTGGCGCTGTGGGTTAAACCACAGAGCCTAGGACTTGCCGATCAGAAGGTCAGCGGTTTGAATCCCCGCGACGGGGTGAGCTCCCGTTGCTCGGTCCCTGCTCCTGCCAACCTAGCAGTTCGAAAGCACGTCAAAGTGCAAGTAGATAAATAGGTACCGCTCTGGCGGGAAAGTAAACGGCATTTCCGTGCGCTGCTCTGGTTCGCCAGAAGCGGCTTAGTCATGCTGGCCACATGACCCAGAAGCTGAACGCCGGCTCCCTCGGCCAATAAAGCGAGATGAGCGCTGCAACCCCAGAGTCAGTCACAACTGGACCTAATGGTCAGGGGTCCCTTTTTGTTGTTGTTTAGTCATTTAGTTGTGTCCGACTCTTCGTGACCCCATGGACCAGAGCACACCAGGCACTCCTGTCTTCGGCTGCCTCCCGCAGTTTGGTCAGACTCATGTTTGTAGCTTTGAGAACACTGTCCAACCATCTCGTCCTCTGTCGTCCCCTTCTCCTTGTGCCCTCCATCTTTCCCAACACCAGGGTCTTTTCCAGGGAGTCTTCTCTTCTCATGAGGTGGCCAAAGTATTGGAGCCTCAGCTTCAGGATCTGTCCTTCCAATGAGCACTCAGGGCTGATTTCCTTAAGAATGGATCGGTTTGTTCTTCTTGCAGTCCATGGGACTCTCAAGAGTCTCCTCCAGCACCATAATTCAAAAGCATAAATTCTTCGGCGATCAGCCTTCTTTATGGTCCAGCTCTCACTTCCATACATCACTACTGGGAAAACCATGACTTTAACTATACGGACCTTTGTTAGCAAGGTGATGTCTCTGGTTTTTAAGATGCTGTCTAGGTTTGTCATCGCCTTTCTCCCAAGAAGCAGGCGTCTTTTAATTTCGTGACTGCTGTCACCATCTGCAGTGATCAGGGAGCCCAAGAAAGTAAAATCTCTCACTGCCTCCATTTCTTCCCCTTCTATTTGCCAGGAGGTGATGGGACCAGTGGCCATGATCTTCGGTTTTTTGATGTTGAGCTTCAGACCATATTTTGCGCTCTCCTCTTTTCACCCTCAATAAAAGGTTCTTTAATTCTTCCTCACTTTCTGCCATCAAGGTTGTGTCATCTGCATATCTGAGGTTGTTGATATTTCTTCCAGCGATCTTAATTCCGGCTTGGGATTCATCCAGCCCAGCCTTTCGCATGATGAATTCTGCATATAAGTTGAATAGTCAGGGGTCCCTTTACCTTTACCTTAAAGTTGTTGGACCTGGGAGGGGGAATAAACATTTTTGAAAATACATTACAAAAATCAGAGAAGACAAATGCTTGGTTTCTGCATCGTATTAAAACGTTGTTAAAATTAAACTGTGACTTAATGTGACCAACAGTGCACTGGGGCACACTGCATAGCAGTTCCCAGTCTCTCCTCTCCCTCCTAACCATTTGCATAGCTGTCAACTTTTCCCTTTTCTTGCGAGGAATCCTATTCGGAATAAGGGAATTTGCCTTAAAAAAAGGGAAACGTTGGCAGCTATGCATTTGTCGTGCCCGGGGAGGAAACAGACCAGAGGCTGACTTTGCATTACATGTGAACCAACACTCTTGGTTTGTTTCCTCACCAGGAATTAAACCATAGTTTAATTTTAACTATTGTTTAGCGTGACATGCGAAGAGGGCCTAGTCTGTTGCAGTAAGACGGCGAGGATGGAATCTTCTCTTTCCATTACACGTTCTTCTGTAGAGTCCTGTAGCATTTGTACTTTTTCTTTTGTATTTCCTTCTCTTAATGCTGTCTGTCTTCTCTTGCACACCTTCCTGCTCCTGTCTACTCATCTATCCCATCTGTCCAAGAGGTGGAAATAGCAAAGGCACACAGCCGAGCCTCCTTGGTGGTGGCCCCAATAATTCTGGAACATCCTCCCTAAGATAGCCTGCCCAGGCCAGGCCTTCCAGTTTTTTCGAAGGAAAGTTAGATGTCTTTTAACATAGACAGGCATTCTGTGTGATTACCCGATGGTATTTCAATTTACTTTAGTTGTATTTTTTTCTTCTCTCTGGTTACACATTTTTGTTTTACCTGTTAGTTTTGTGAATTATTTTGTGATCCCTTTTGGCTCTGTTTATGGAGACAGTTGAAGTACAAGTTTAAAGTACACACACACATGCACTTTTGCCTAGATATCTCCATAGTTAAGTGTGCTCTCTTTGTCTTGGACATGTAGAAAAGTTATAGACGTTTGCAGATGTGAGATAGCTTAGTAGGCACGGGACTCTTAATTTCAGGGTTGTGGGTTTGAGCCCCACGTTGCGCAAAAGATTTCAGCATTGCAGGGGGTTGGACTCTATAATTCTATGACCTATGTAATGATGCACAACTCAGTTAAGCTGCAGAGTTTGGCTCTTTAAACATCCTTGTGACTAGATTGTGCTGAACAAAAATGCTTTGTATTGACAGGATTGCGAACTGTGTTTAGAAAGCTTTCGCCACTCCAATAGCTTCCCAATATCCTAAAAATAACGGACTTTGCTAGATTAGTGATTGCAAAAAATGGGAACACTTTAAATGCAAATATTTTTGAAGCCTGAGTTTCCCAAGTATGGGACATCTTGCTTATGAACATATTAACCATTTCACAAAAGGAATAATAATCAGAGTTGGGAGGGCGGGAGAGACTCACACTTTTTATACAACTTAGTAGCCCTTTATTGACTTTGTTAAGACAATCACACATAGTTTTCATCCTCTATCCACTCATGGAACCTTATGGAAAGACACTTTCATTTGATTGCCTTTCTTGGAACGTCTAAAGCTACAACCCTCAGCTGCTGTTTTTCTTTCTTTTCAGTACAAGTACTAAGCTCTCTTTTCCTTGCATGTGTATGCTTTATTACTTGAAATTAAAAATCTTTTTTTTAAAAAAGGGGACTATATTAAGCTTAAATGTGTGGAGCTGAAGGTGCTGTAGCTCTTTTTTTAATTAAATATTTTCTTGATTTACAAAAGTATGTGCAAAGTCTTTCTCGTGTGTGTGTGTGCGTATGTGTGTGTGTATATATATATATCTCTCTCTATATATATAGATATATATAGAGATATATAGATATATAGATATATACAGTGGTACCTCACAAGAATAAATTAATTCGTTCTGCGAGTTTTTTCATCTTGCGAATTTTTCGTCTTGCGAAGCACGGATTCCCTGGGTATTAATGGTTTTAAGAAAAAGGAAACAAACTTGCAAGACAAATAGGGAAATTTGTCTTGCGAAGCAACTCAAAAAACGAAAAACTCTTTCGTCTTGCGAGTTTTTCATCTTACGAGGCATTCGTCTTGCGAGGTACCACTGTATATATATTTCCATGTAACATTTTTACAAGTCAGTTTCATTTGTTGAGACATTGGGAAGAAAAGGGGGAAAGAGGTGGAGGGGGGAAAGATGAGTGAGGGGAGGGGGTTGGGTGGTGATGCTTCTATTTTACTTACTATATGTAGGGTTTGGTGTCAGTGTTGCTTGTGCAGGTGCTGTAGCTCTGAATTTGGAAAGGGGGGTCCTTCTTATTTGGGGCAGACCTTGAGGATACTGTACTCTTTACTTTTTAAAGTTGTTGTTTTTAGCTGTTTATGATATGCTCCACACAACTTAGCGCTTAAATAGCACCAAAATGCCAACAACATCCCCACCCACCCGTTACAATTAAGGTGTGGAAACTGCATTCTTCTCCTTTTATTTATTTTATTTTAGAAAATGTATAAACCATTGATCATTTAAATAAATAAAAAACAACACCGAAACCTCAAAGTGGTTTACAAAAATATGCCCGGTGCTTAGGCTCTCCACCATAGCACAAAAAGATTTTCTCTTCTTTGCCCTTCCAGCAAAAACCACACACCCTGTTCACCATGCTGGTGGAACATACCCTTCTTTTCTCCCCTCTGTAGCAGCCTGATCATCCCTCCCTTGCTCTCAGTCCCCCTTTCTGACTTGGAAAAGCAAACTAGGGCTCTTGCCACTCCTTCCTTTCCCCCCTTCCCTTCCTTCTTTGTTCTTCCTGCCCCCGGTCTATATGGCTGCGAGGAGACCTAGGTTTGAGGGTTAGTCCTTTTCCCACCTTGGGAGCAAGGATGAAGGGCAGCTGTGCTGGGCGAGAGACACCCATTGCCCTGGCGCTGGGTGGTTTCTTTTAGTGGGACTTTCTGGGCAAACACAGGGAGGCGGGACAGTTGCCTAGCAAAGATCCTGGGGAGAGAACACCCACACCCACAGAGAGAGAGGTGGGACCAGACTGAGAACAAAGGCAGATCTGCTGATAGCCTCCTCCCTCTCTCCTCTCCCCCCTTACTCCGCCTTGTCTGGGTAGCGTAAGAGCCTGGCCTCCTGCCAAGGAGGGTCACACAAGCCCAGGTTTCCGTCTCTTGTCTCTACAGTAAGCACTGCCACCGGCAACAGCTGCTCTGATGAGGTAAGCCCCCTTCCTGTGGAAGTCTCTGGGTGCATGGAGTAAGGAGACCTGCCGGCCGGCTGGCTGGCTGGCTGAGTGGGTGGAACAGATCAGATTGCTGCTGCGCATCTTTTTGAGAGAGGATTTGAGTCCAGGTAACTGCTGGGCAAAGGAGCAGGAACCGGATCTTGGCGTCTTCTTTCAACCACAACAAAACAGGGAAAGTGTCTGTAGGGCTGGGGAGGAATATTACCTCTGTATAATCTGCATCTCTCCCTCCCTTGTTTTCCTAGGCAAACTTTCGCTTAGCTTTGCACTGCCGGCATGGCAAATACGCGTTTGTACGCGTTAGTGAAGGCTGCCAGCTTTCTCACTGTCAAAGCTGTGTGTTTATGGCTTGTTCGTTTCAGCCCCTCTGCAGGTTTCAAGAACGCATTGGCGGCTCCTTCTTTCTTCTCGCCTGTCTGCCAAGCCCCACAAACCCTAATCCTCAACGTTCAGCAATGGTTAGCATTTGTACAGTGCCGTTTGGGAAAACTCAGCCATGGAAATGCAAATGAGGGGTTGTGGGTGGGAGACAGAGCCTCTTCCCAGAGTCTCATATCGGAAATTAGGAAGGCTTGACTTGTCAACGTGCTTGGAGGAGCTGAGCAATTATACATCACTTTCTCTCCCCCCCCCTTACTCCAGAACCCTCTTCAATTCTGAGAGTGCGAATCCCCGTTGTTTTCTTCTATGGAGTTGAGTCCGGAACCAGACCGTCAAAACATTTTGTCCTCCTGGTTCTCTGGAAGATACACTTGTATTTCTTGAGTTGTTGAGGCTTTCTGTTATGAGGAGAAAGAAATAGCAACTTAATTTCTCATTGTCTTTCAGTGGCCATACTGTAATCTATGTGTCCCTGTTTCATCCCGTTCCGTGCTGGATTTATGTGACCTCTGGGGCTGGAGGTGTGCTCTCTGCTCTTCCTCCTGTGCTCTTAAATGGCAGCTAAATCAGCTTTCTTTATTCCCAAGGGTGTGGGGGTGGTAGCAGCTTTGACGTCGCCATCAACCTTACCCAAGTTGCGCCTACCAATGACATGCCGTGTTCTTCTTTATGCAAGGACACAGAGCCGCGAGGTGTTGTGGGAATTTCCTTCTCTGTCTCTCCCTCTCTCTCTTTCTCTCCAGGTGATAAGGCTGAGTGGGAATAAGACCTCTCTCTCTATGGGATCAGCGGTGTGCAGCTGTTGCTTTAAACGTTTCAGGACCTGACCTGTCCAAGTGAGCAACCTTGCCCTTTCCTTCCGTAGGTAGAGATTGTAGCTGCGCATGACTATGTCCACGATGGTATATCCCAGAGAGGAGAAGATGGACAAGCTCAGCCAAGAGGAGATCATCTCCAACACCAAACTAGTGATGCAGGGGCTGGAAGCCCTGAAGAATGAGCACAACTCGATCTTGCACAGCCTGCTAGAGACCATCAAGTGTCTGAAGAAGGACGAGGAAGCCAACCTAGTGCATGAAAAGGCCAACCTGCTGCGCAAGTCAGTGGAGATGATTGAGCTGGGACTTGGAGAGGCTCAGGTAAGGGGCAGCCCATTGGGGTGTCTTGGAGCGGCATATGGGTCCACCAAAGTAAGGGAAATACAGCCGTACCTTGGTTTTCGAAAAGCTTAGTTCTCGAATGTTTTGGTTCCCGAATGCCGCAAACCTGGAAGTGAATGTTCTGGTTTGGGAACTATTTTTGGAAGCCGAAGCTTTTGGAAGCTTCCTGCAGCCAATCAGAAGCTGCACTTTGGTTTCCAAATGTTTTGGAAGTCGAACAGACTTCCAGAACGGATTCCGTTCAACTTCCAAGGTACGACTGTATGGGAAATCATTGTTTAAAAAGGTTGTCAAGTACTGTATATTGCCTTAGCTGGCTCTGTGAAATCATGCTTGCCAAACATGTTTGGGTCTAGGCAGGACTCTGCCACTCTTATACAGGGTAATTGCAGCTTTGGGCATAGAATTCAACATCTATAAGCTTTTGTAGCATTTCTTTTTTTAAAAAATGCAAGTTTCTAGCCTTCTGGTTGTCAGGATAGGCTTGAAAATTTGTGTGAAATTCTGGTGAAGTTGCTGAAGTCTTGACTTTGCAGGGCAGGTGTGTGCGTGTGTGTTTGGCTGGATTTCTGTTCCTTGCTCAGGTGCCTTAAAGTCGATCCTTTCTCCATTTCATGATTTAGCAAAAGTGGTAACTTTTGCAAAATAAGCCAAGTACACATTTATTCAGATTTTTATTATTCATTAAACATGTATGTGCACCAGCATATGAAAGTCAAAGGATCAGCTTCTATAGATGCAAAATTGTAACAGTTTTAGCACAGCCCTTAGAGATACAAATCTGGTACTCAGCTAATCTGCATGAATGATGGGGAATGGAGATTAGGAATTGTTGTTCCTCTGTCCTGGGCCCTCTGTCCAGCAGCACTGCCCATCCCTTCCTCCTTGACAAATAAGGGACCCGAAGAGGTGGTCAGGCCCTCCACATTTTGCTGGTCTTCAAGTCCTCCCCTGTCCCACAACCCTTTGTGTTGTCTTGGAAGACTCCAGAATACAGCTGGGCAAGCAGCTGGAGTGGCCTGCCTGGCGTGGTTGTCTTGAATATGGTTCCAACTTTGTGTCTCTCCCCCACCCTTTCCTCGTACTCATTAACCGCAGCCTTGCTTCTCCTTGGCAGCCCATAGGTGACTTATGGAGGCAGCTGTGGGGCCCTTATGGCACTCCTTAAGGGGCCATATTCACACACCCCCAAGACCACAACTTCATCAAATCATAGAACTAGTCCAATCCCTGTATGCAAGAACCTCAAAGCTTCCATGACAGATGATCATCCTAACTTGTTAAACCCAAGCGTTGCATATTTTAGTCTGAGGCAAGGACTTGGGCTAGGTGATCCTCTGACTTATACTTCCTGCAGGCCTTGGAATCTCCTGTAGTAGTTTTTTTCTTTTTACTGAGACGGGGAACCTTAAGTCAGGCCAGCCAGGAGGTTTTTGGATAGAGCAACATGGAAACTGCCATTGAAGAGGGACCTCGCAAGGGGTCACTATTCTTGCATTAGGCCAGGGGTGTGGAGACTCAGGCTTGTGAGGGGCCTACATGCGCCCCCTCAGGCCTCTGTAGCTGGTCCTCTGAACTGTTCATGGCCATATGTTTTTCCCTGGCTAGAATATGTCCCTGAGCTCTGATAATGACTCTCTTCCCTCCCAGCCAAGCAAGAGAGGGGGATATGTATTGGTGGGTGGGTGTGTTTAGAAACTAGCATGCCGTACAAAGGTAACATTTACGTTCATTGCTCCACCCACTTTTGCCTCTGGCTCCGCCTACCACTGTTATGTGCCCCCTGCCCCCACCACCCAAAGGTTACTCTGAAGGAAGCGCAGAGGTTTTCCCACCTCTGCGTTAGGCAACAGCGAACGTCTCTTCTTGCTTCCCTTGGGCCAGGTGATGATGGCTTTGTCAAACCACCTGAACGCAGTGGAATCTGAGAAGCAGAAGCTGCGGGCCCAGGTGCGCCGGCTGTGCCAGGAGAACCAGTGGCTGCGGGACGAGTTGGCAAACACCCAGCAGAAGCTGCAGCGCAGCGAGCAAACGGTAGCGCAGCTCGAGGAGGAGAAGAAGCACCTGGAGTTCATGAACCAGCTGAAGAAATACGATGAGGATGTGTCCCCATCGGTGAGCGCCCAGAACTTTTTGGGGTGGGGGAAGATGCCTGTGTCTCGACATGGAGCTCTTTCTGCTTGAAAGTCTAGTAGTGATGGTCTTTCCAAGAGGTCCCGATAGAGCATCTAGCAATTTGAGTTTGTCTGGGTGGATGAGAAAGACATGGCTCACCCCAGCTACAGTAACTGGGTTGGTCTTCCCTTGCTGGGGAAGAGAACCTTTGAATGGGCTTGCTTGGTTAAGCTTAAGCTTAAGCTTAACTACTTAAGTGAAATATTAAACACTCATGTTCTCCTTTCCCCCTTTTTCTTTGTTTCTCTCCCCCCCCCCAATCAATGTCTCAGGAGGAGAAAGAAGGCGATTCCACGAAAGATTCCTTGGATGACTTGTTTCCAAATGAGGAAGAGGACCAGGGCCAAGGGTGTATGTTGCATTCTTCCTTATTTTATTATTAATTTATTTAACCAGCAGGATTTGCATACCACTTCCTCATCAAAACCATTAAGCAGTGGTTGCATAATACAATATAAAATTTACATGAAGATCAGGTGTTTAAAAACAAGCTTTCAAAATGCAAGTAAAGTCAGCAGTGTTTTTTTTTTTAATACGCATAATTTTTTGTTAAAACACATGTCAAAATTATATGTGTCTAGGTATGCTTGGCCTAAGCCAGCCTTTCTCATCCTGTGGGTCCCCAGATGGTGTTGAACTACAACTCCCATCACCCCTAGCTAGCAAGGCCAGAGCTCAGGGATGATGTAGTCCAACAACATCTGGGGACCCACAGGATGAGAACTGCTGCCTAAGCGAAGAGTTTTTTTGCAGACAGTATGGCAAAGGGGCCTGTCTAATATCAATGGGCGGGGAGTTCCTGGGTGTATAATTCCTTGCAAGTGCAAGAACAAACAACATGTGGCACTTATGAAAGTGCTGGTTCTGCAGATCAAAGCGGCAACTGGGGTAACTGTGTGCAGAGGACGGATGGAAAGAAGAGTCATAAAGCTACCTTTTTGGACCTATCTTCCAGCGGCTGTTGGGTCTCATTTGAGAGGGAGTGCTAGCCAGTAGGAATGGGCCATAGCCCCCATGGCATTGCGAGCTGCCTCCTCTATCCTCGATTAATGCGCTCTTATGTTTGCAGTGCCTCATCCGCACAGCAGTGCAGCGGCAGCCGCCCAGCAAGGCGGCTACGAGATCCCAGCACGCCTGCGCACACTCCACAACCTGGTGATCCAGTACGCTTCCCAGGGACGCTACGAAGTGGCTGTTCCACTCTGCAAGCAGGCGCTGGAGGACTTGGAGAAGACTTCGGGCCACGACCACCCTGACGTGGCCACAATGCTCAACATCTTGGCCTTAGTATACAGGTGAGAGGAGGAGGGGAATGGCAGACACTCACTTTTTAAAAAATAATAATTTTTATTAGTTTTCAATTACAACAATCCAATAATAGCCTCATTATAACAATGCCAAATTATAATACAGTTATTAATACCAATCATTCAGATGCCAAATTATATAATTTAGGCGGGCCCCCACATGCTAGAATTGATGGTTTACTTTATTTCTGCGTTCCAAAATCTTACTAAATTCAATTATACACCAGTCAAAATAACAATCCCTTATACAACAACTGCCATTTTAACGGCTTCCATTTGTATCGACATATTAAATGATTTATGAACTTACAGGTGAAGCATTCAGACTATGTCCTTGTTCTTCTTGTGTGTGGCAATTATTCTGTCTGTGATGTTTCTTCCTGCCCTTGTAAAATGTTATGTCTATCTTTTCCCGGGTGTTGCTGTTCTCCATCATGCCTAGTATCCCATTGTTATTTCAGAAGTTCTCCATTGCACCGTCCCGTGTTTCATTGTTTTGCAACTTTTAACAGACGCTACAAAAATCACACTGTCCCAATAAATATCCTGTTTTCCCCATTTTTCTCTCAGCCTGGGAAGGAGAGTGATCTGTTGAACTTCAAATAACTCAGTAATGAACCTTATCAACTCCGGCAGACACACACTCACTTTGGAAGGAACAGGGCTTTCTTGGGGTTTCCCCTTGTGTGACTACGGAACAGTTGTCCAGGACAGGGAAACTCAGTGCTTTGAACTTAACTGTGGAAAGTTGTGTGGCGAAGGACCTCCCTGGGTCTTGTGTGATACAACCTCTGTCCCTCCAGTATTGCTCAATATGTGCCTCACTTTGTGCTGCAGGGATCAGAACAAATACAAGGAGGCAGCTCACCTTCTGAACGATGCACTGTCCATTAGGGAGAAGACGCTTGGCAAGGACCACCCTGCAGTAAGTAGCCGGTTTCCCTGGACTTTGATGAGAAGGAAGTTCTGAGCAGTGGGGAGCTGTAAGCCAGTCATGTGGCCAAGGAGACTTGCCGGAGTGTCACGTTACATGGTCAGCTGACCCTTCGGAAGGGTTTCGTGCCAAGTCAGGGCTAGATGACTCAAAAGGGGGTTCTTTTGCTGCAAAAACTGAATAAGGAGTTCAGACAGGTAAGGTGAGCGAGTTAGTCCCTGAACTAGGCCATTCTGCTGTAAAAATCTTGGACCATCTTTGCCATGGATGCTTGCAAGATAGTGGTGCTTAAAGGAATCTTGCTTGATAGGTCTTTCTTTCTTTCTTTCTTTCTTTCTTTCTTTCTTTCTTTCTTTCTTTCTTTCTTAGTTCTTCCATGGCTCTAATGTTAGGTCTGCTTATGTTTCTCTACAGGTTGCAGCAACCCTGAATAACTTGGCTGTTCTCTACGGCAAAAGGGGGAAATACAAGGAGGCAGAACCATTATGCAAGCGAGCACTGGAAATCCGGGAAAAGGTAAATTCCCTCCCCCCAGAGAATGAAAGGGCCAAGGTGTCAAGACAACCCTTTTGCAACCCTCTTCAATACTACTCAGGAAAGGGTAGATAGGAAGTTTCCCAAGTCAGTCTAGAATGGTCTGTCTAGTTTAGTATTGTCTGCACTGACCGGCAGCAGCTCTCCAGGGTTTCATGCAGGCATCTTTCCCTGCCCTACCTGGAGATGCCAGGGATTGAAACTGGCACCTTCTGCATGCAAAGCATGGATCCATGTGGATTCAGAACAATGCCTAGGGAGGGGCAGGTGTCAAATACGATGCAGAAGGAGCTATTTCTGCCAGAGCTGATGCTCTAAATGACTTTCCATGGGCCACTCCCCGCCCCCCCCCAAAGTAAAAGGATCCTGCCATATTCCCAGATTTGCTTCTTTTCTTCCTAACCAGCCTTTTCTGTTTGTTTGCCTCCTTTTCAGGTTCTAGGCAAAGATCATCCGGATGTGGCCAAACAGTTAAATAACTTGGCTTTGCTATGCCAGAATCAGGGAAAGTATGAAGAGGTAGAATATTACTACTGCCGGGCGCTGGAGATCTACGAGTCGCGCCTGGGGCCTGACGACCCAAATGTGGCCAAAACAAAGAACAATTTGGTGAGTCCACTGGGTGGTGAAAAGGGGGTGGGGGTGGGTATCGCGTATGATGATCGGTGGCTGCCTGTGCTGCATTTTTAAGATTGTCATTCCTGTACTTTGTCCCAGGCCTCCTGTTACCTGAAACAAGGCAAATATAAGGAAGCAGAGGTCCTCTACAAGGAGATCCTCACCCGGGCCCATGTGAAGGAATTTGGCTCTGTGGATGGTACGGACAGCAAAAAGCGAGGAGGGCAGCCAGGATTTATAGGAGCAGCTTGGTGGGGGCATGCAGGCCAGTGGTGTATCATGGGTTGCCTGTGCCCAGGACCACACAGTGGGAGGGAGGGAGTACGCATGCGCATTCAACTGCCAACTGGCATCCGCATCACCCAGGAAATCATAGCCATGGAGATAAGAAAAGAGTCATTCTGTTGTCTGGAAGAGGTCACTTCCTGGTTTATAGGTAGAAACCATTTTCAAAGGAGCTCAGTGCAGGAAGTGCACAGCTGTATTGAGGCAGCACCAGGTGTTGAAATTTTGCACCCCTAACAAGTTTGTGCCTCGGGCAGCTGCCCTTGTGCCCGCCCCCCAAACACCACTGGTGCAGGCTGGAGCCTAGGTCCTTCTCCAACAGTATGCTTTGCATTACCTATTTATTTTCATGGCTCGGCTGACAAAAACCATTTCCTCCAAAGAAAATAAGCAAACGGATCCAAAAGTTTAAGCTTCTCCCTTTCTCGGCTGTACCATGGGAAAGAGTAGCATTCCTTTTGAAATACCAACAGGGTGTTTTGTTTTGCTTTGTTTTAACCCGTTTTGTATTTTATCCTGCAGACGAGCACAAGCCGATATGGATGCATGCGGAAGAAAGAGAGGAGATGAGCAAGGTGAGTGCGAGAACATTTATTCTGGTGGGTGAGAGCAGGCACACAGCGCACACCTGAGTTTTTCTTGTTCACCTGTCCTGCATTGGGAAGACCTCCAGAAATGGCAACATCCACTCTTTGCCTTAGAGTGGATCTCTGATGGTGCCAAACCTGCTGACTGGTGGCTGCAGAGGAAGGCTGAATACCTTAGTGCAGCTGTATTTTGTTGGGTTGTAGTGTGTTAATGTGTCATGGGGGGCAGTAGGAACGAGGGACTGCTACTCAGACTACATAGCAGCTTTCTGGGGCAGGAGTTGAAATTGATTGCCCTGTTTTTCCTGTGCCTTGCATGTTTTCTCTTTGTTATAGTGCACTCCTTAGGACGAACTGGAGAGTGGAAGATGAAGGGATTTCAGCAGGTTTCTGGGCTACAGACTGCAGAACCAGAATGTTTTTAGAAAAATAAATCTCAAGCCTCAGAATCTGGTCATTTGGAAAGCTCAGTTGACTGATCAGGAAAAAATAGCTCCTTCAGCCCCAAGGCTTAAGAGAAGAGTAATAGGAAGACACTATAGTCTTCTGCACCATCACCTTCTGGTTTAGATTCCCCAGTCTTAGAAACCAGGATATGTGGGGGAACCCCTGCCTATTAGAGCTACAGCAAGCCCAAGATACTTAGGAGACATGTTCCAGCCCATGGTGCAGTGAGCAATGGCTCATGGCTCCTTTGGAAACAGATAAATTGCAAAGACTTCACATGCTTCTGAAACATTCTGGGCTAAGGTGCTGAACACAGCACAGAACTTCACAAGCAGGAATATAAAAGCTCCAGCACACTTTCCATGCTGGAATTCAGTTGAGCAGAACCCACCTGGTTTTCTTTTTCTCAATTTCTCTCCCATTTTTCTCAATTTCTCTCCCTGACCTGATGGCCGATGCCTGCTTTAATGTCTCAGGCTGTTTCCCTTGAACATGGGCCATGTCACAACAACAAAAATAAGTAGGGTATTGGCACTCTTATCGCTACCAGGCTTGCGGAATGCCCTCCTGTGGAATAGACGGTTTAGAATGAGTGAGATGGGTGCCTGTTTCTCAGGTTCTGAGCCAGCCTTTCTTCGCTGAAGAATCTTTGCTGCTCTTGCTGGATGATCTCGGAGTCAAGTCAGAGACCTGTGTGTTTATGTGCTGCCTTGAATATTGTTGGCTAACAAAATCTGGCCCTGCTATGATATGATCTCATGTCAGGACGTGACTGAAATCAAGAGCCACTGGAAACTAATTTTCCACTGGGGGAAAACCAGCTGCGCGTCTTTTAATTGGATTTCACCTGCATCATGGGCTTAGATGAGTCAGCTGGTCACCACTTGGTTAAATGAGAGACTTCCTACATAGTTCTTGAGGCAAAACTCCCTCTTCTGTCAACCAGGATCTTTATCAAGAAGCTAAGGGTACTGATTTTTTAGGTCCTCTTCATTGCCCTGTGTGCGATCTGTCTGCTGATCCTTTTAATTCTATGTAATTTTGATTCCACCAACCTTCTCTGTTTCTCATCACATGCTTGAAAAAACACTGCGATGCAACCCCTCCCTGTCGAGTACTTGTGAACATGATTTAAATATTTCATGCATTCTTCAGTTCCAGACAGGAAGCAAATGAGTGGGGCAGGTTTTGTTCCCAAACCTGGAGCCGTGGTACTCCAATCCCACCTGACTCTTTCCTGCATGGTCTTCCTTCAGTGGACTGCCCTTGCACTACTTTGGCCTCCTCTAGCATAGTTTCACTCCAGCACATTGAGCGGGGAGCATCTGGAAAAAGTTGGAGCAATAAGGCTCAGACCATTTCCCTTCCCAGTTCCTTAATGCAGCAAACATCTAGTTAAGCTAGTCACTAAGGCCCAGTTCACACTTGAAGCATTATTGTGACTAGGGAGCTTCCTATTGCTTCATCTGTTTTCTAGTGTGATGGGCAATGGCTCTCCATCATCTCATAGGATCATAGAATGCCGCCTTATTCTGGGTCAGACATTGGGTGCATCTAGTTCTGTATTGTCTCTCCAGGGTTTCAGACAGGGAATCTTCCAAGCCCGACCTGGAGATGTCAGCAATTGAAACCTGGGCCTTCTGCAGGTGAATGAAGTGCTCCATCACTGAGGTCTTTCCCATCACCTGCTACTTGATCCTTTTTACTAGAGGTTCCAGCATTGAATTCTGCAGGCAAAGGATATGCTCTTGTCACTGAGCTGGGGGCTGTCCCCAAGTAGGAATGAAAAGTGTAAATACAATAAAGCTGATTGTGGACACCGATGTGAACTGTGACTGATAGAGACTTCCTGGTACATGCCCGCCATGTGGCCCTGCGTGTTTGCAAGCACACCTCTCCACACACTCGGCATTACAATTAGAGGTCTGTAAGTAGCAAACTCATTGACTCTTAAAAAGAGTGAGAATTGGAAGACACCAAGTGGGTCAGTCTCTGCTGAAACAGACAGAAAAGGGAGATGTCTAAAGGTTCTGTAGTTTGTGGGAACATAGGAAGCTGCCTTATACAGGATCAGACCCTTGGTCCTCCAGAGTTGCATACAGGGGACACTCGCAGCCTTACTTAGAGATGTTGGGGATTGAACTTGAGACCTTTTGCATGCAAAGCAGATCTTCTGCCACAGAGCTACAGCTCTTTAAAACATCTGTATATCTAAACAGCTACCAACATTCATCTTTCTAGGGAAAACTTTCTGAATAATACTGAGTATTTCAGAAGTGTCTCCCAGCCCATATATGTTCAAAGTTATACATGCCATCACAGTAATCACCAACCTTTCTGGGTAGGTCAACACAGTATCCCCAAAGCAGGCGGGGGGCGGGGGGGAGAGAAGCAGATTGAGAAGAGGCAGTCAAGAGTAAGTCAGTGGCTGACTTGGGGACAGTCAGTGACCTGGGGACTTCCCAGCTAAGAACTTTTATCTTAGCAGCTAAGCTAAATAAGCTTTTCTTTGAATGCAGAAGTGAACTGGAGCTTTCCAGAATGGCAAAACAGAGGATTTTTGCAACCAATGCAGAGGAGTGAGATCATATGTTGTTGTTGGACTAAGCAGCTCCACTTCAGTAATGTATTTGGTTTCCATTCTCCATGATGTCATCTTCTACTGGCATTCTCCGTTTCTTTGCCATGCTATTAAAAAGCATTAAACCCATCTTGCTAGAGCATTCCTTTTCCCCCCACTTTCCTTTTGTCATATTTTTATCCACGTAACATAGCTTCATCCATACAGATCAGCCTCCTAAATGTTTTCTCAAAGCAGCTTCCTCGAACACAGTAGGATTTGCTCCCGAGTGAATGTGCATAGAATGGCAGCCGTGGCCACCTTCCTGTGGATGGACTTGGGGCACCTTTTTGCAATGCATGCTGTACATGCTGACCCTGGGAGGTGGGAATAGATAGACCATCTTCATTGTACTACTAAGGGAACGCCCCTAAGGAACAGACTAAGGTAGGGGTGGGAAACTGTGGCCATCAAGATGTTATGGAACGCCTGCTCTCATCAATCTAAGGCGCCATGACCAGTGGTCAAGGATGATGGGCATTGTAGTCCAACAACATTGGAGGGTCACAGGTTTCCCATTTGTGGGGCAGCCCCTGGGTAGGAACAACTAAATTCATATTGCCCTTTAAAACAAAAACAAAAGCTTTCTGTTCCGAAAGGGAACAGAATTCTATGAGATTTCTCTGTGCCATCTCAAAGGTTTTCAGTGCAAATGAAGACTTTTAGGCTGTACCATAAGCCCCGTTAAATGGATGGGGGTGACTCTCAGCTTCGCATGGTTAAGCTTATAGGTTTGGAACTCTTCTTGCTGGGCAGACGTTTTCAGCCAGACTGCTGACTCTGACCCCTGACCCCACATCCTGTAACAATGCCTCTTGCGATCCTTACCTACAAAATGCCCTAATGGGCCGTTCTTGGATGCTAAGTCTGCCAGTTCTTCGTACAGAATGATGCAGCTATGTGGGGCACTAGTGTCCATCAGAGCTACTGCGATTGAAGTAGATCAGAGGTGCCTGAGAGATCCAGCACAGTTTATATGAAAAACCTGTGGGAGCCTGTGTTAGAGGTTAATAGCCATTGATGGTCTCCTGCTACCCCAGACTGCCATCTTCAGAACGTCATTGGAGGGCCAAAAGGTCTGAATTGAATACCTTCTTAAGGAGGGCAGAAGCAGAGTCCGCACCCTTTGCAATGGCAGTAATGCAGCTCCACATAACAACCTAATTGCGATTTTTAGACTTGGGTGAAATGCAGCACAATTAAAACCCTGTTCTGGGCATCCTGTTTGCCTCTGTAATGAAGAGCCCACATTTTGAATAGCCCTACTGAGGACTACCAAGTCCTCTCGTTTTGGCCTGGTAACACAGTGCTTGGAACAGGATTGCTTGTCACCCAGCCTTGCTGGAATGGAGCCCTGGCATGCATTAACCTACTCCCCCCCCTCAAATTCAGCGCTTAAACCCTTGTTGGCATCAGCCTGAGGCATGACCGTCTAGGAATCCCCCAGATAGCAGGCCTGCCAGGGAATTTTCTGAAGGAGCAACTCCTCCTCCAAAGTGATTTAAAAATAACTTCTTCTTTTTTAAAAACAACAGGAAGTTTTTCTAAGCCTAGGGAACCTAATGCCTGAATCGGCCTACTGTTCCTTGGCTGACTCCCCCAGAAAAATGGTTAAAAAATAAATAAAACGATTGGGCACAGTTCCGGTGGGAAGTTGTTAGAAGACAGGAATTTTGTTCCTGGGAGAGGGAGCGGACCAGACAAAGTGGCTTTCAGTTTCTGGCCACACATTCAAGTAGCGCTTTGAGGAACTGTTAGAGTTGTAGACAGTCGATCAGGCCTTGCCTAGCCGAATCCCTTGCTCCGTTCAGGAAATTCAGAAACTGGAATATCCATCTGAAAGGGAGAGGGCACACACACACACACACACACACGCACGTAATTGGAACTGTACTTACCTTCAAGAAGCGTCTCTTAATGTTGAATCCAAATCTCCACCTCCTGTAACTTTCAGCCCATCGGATCTGGCTAGCACTGCGTTCTGGGGCAGCAGATAACAAGTCTTTGCCCTCTTCAGGTATTTGAAGAGAAATGTGAGACTGGCTCTTCTGCTTAATAAGGATTTTAGTCGCTTGTTAAAGGAATTAACTTTTATTAAGCTCTTACAAGATCTCCTCTTACACTCCCTTTTACTGTGACTGCATCTTTATGTACTTAGGCTTGTGTCCTTGTTTGCAGATCTGTGAACTCCAAAGTCCCAGGCATTTCGTCACCATTTCATCTCTTTTGGCTGAAACAGATATTTGCTTAACAATACGTTTTTCTATGCATACATTAAAAAATGTAGCAAGACCTGTGCTACTTAGCTGAAGCCTGTAATAAACCAGCAAGCTCACTAATTGTTTTTTTAATGATCAAAGCTGCCTTTGGTATCTTTGCAGAGTTGCCTTAATCACATACTTGAGTCTTCCCAGAATGTTATCTCATTCTCCGGTTTTTAGGGGACAGTGGTGTCATTCTAAATCCGGAAGTGCGGAACCTTTGGCCCTTCAAAATGTTGCTGAACTACAGTTCCCATCATCCCTGGCCACTGGGCAGTGTTGCTGGGGCTGATGAGAGTTGTAGTCCAGGCAAGCCAAAGGTTCTTCACACCTGTTCTAAATGGTCGTGGTTATATGTATATAGTCTCAAAGCTTACCAATATTAGAGCCCACATAGTGGCAAGGTGGTTGTTGTTTAGTCGTTTAGTCGTGTCCGACTCTCCGTGACCCCATGGACCAGAGCACGCCAGGCACTTCTATCTTCTACTGCCTTCCACAGTTTAGTCAAACTCATGCTGGTAGCTTTGAGAACACTGTCCAACCATCTCGTCCTCTGTCATCCCCTTCTCCTTGTGCCCTCCATCTTTCCCAACATCAGGGTCTTTTCCAGGGAGCCTTCTCTTCTCATGATGTGACCAAAGTATTGGAGCCTCAGCTTCAGGATCTGTCCTTCCAGTGAGCACTCAGGGCTGATTTCCTGAAGAATGGATACGTTTGATCTTCTTGCAGTTCATGGGACTCTCAAGAGTCTCCTCCAGCACCATAATTCAAAAGCATCAATTCTTCGGCGGCCAGCCTTCTTTATGGTCCAGCTCTCACTTTCATACATCACTACTGGGAAAACCATAGCTTTAATTATACGGGCCTTTGTTGGCAAGGTGATGTTTCTGCTTTTTAAGATGCTGTCTAGGTTTGTCGTTGCTTTTCTCCCAAGAAGCAGGCGTCTTTTAATTTTGTGACTGTGGCAAGGTAACTGGGACCAAACAAGCTTATTTCTTTTTATCCCTACTAGGCACGCAAGCAGAGGCAAACAAACCCGCCATGGCCTTTTGTGCACTGATGCTTTGACTATTCTAACAAGTTCTTCTCTTTTTTCTCTCCTCCTCATTCCCCAATTCCTCTTTCCAGAGCAAGCACAGAGAAAACATTGCATATGCAGAGTATGGTGGCTGGTACAAGGCATGCAAGGTCAGCAGGTAAGTTGCTTTCAGGAGTTCTTTATTACTTGTTATTTCAGCTATTAGTTAATATGCCACTTACTTGCCAAGGTGGCTTCTGATTTAAAAGTATTACGCTTAATTATAGATAAATAAACACACATAACTGAAGATCACAATAGAACAATTTCATTGAAATGTTAAATATGTATTAATCCCCAATGAAAATGTACAGGTCCATTAAAACAATACAACAATAAAACAGCAATTGAAACAGGAGGTCCCTTGTTTAGAGAGGAGCCGGTGGTATGCCAATACTGATGGGGCTTCATATTTTATCGGGAACAGTTTTCCACAACACTGGTACCACCAGTGAAAAACCCCCTCCCTTTTGTGACTCAAAGGGTTGAATTGAATTGTTGCCCAAGTGCTCCTGTAACAGCTTTTGATCCAGTGGGTGGCTTTACTAATGGTTAGTATTATTTTCTAATGGATAGTATTAGTAGTAAGGTTATTATTTTCCAGTTCTTCCCACCCCCACCCCACCTTCAGAGCACCTCCTTCCTTGAAAATTGGCTCCAGAGAGTTTGAGGGACCCTTCAGAACAGGATGGAAAATCTCATTGGGGTGGGGGATACAGCAGGAAGGGCAAATCAGCAAAAGTCACTTCTTTTTCTTTAGCAGAAGTATCCACTGGATCCAAAAGCCCATTTTATTTATTTTTAGCTTTCAACTTCTGCTACTAATATGAATATGCCCATTTAGGGCCTAATAGCAAGGGGCCTCTTTCCTTGTGCAGCAGTTTTCTGCATAATTGCTGGGTAGTAGCCGTTCAGCTAAGCAATCTCAGTGTCATGGGAAGTGGGAGGTGTGTAGACAAGGTGTTCAACGTATTGCCAGTGTTTCCCTTTCTCCTTAGCCCCACAGTGAACACCACTCTACGGAACCTGGGTGCACTGTACAGGCGTCAGGGCAAGCTGGAGGCTGCGGAAACGCTGGAAGAGTGTGCAGTGCGATCCCGCAGACAGGTAAGGCCAACACCACCCCACAAACAACTTCTTGTGTAAAGGGAACCAAAAGTTGAGTGTTTCATCTGATTTTTAGATTTGCCAGGCAATTTAAGGCTTATACGGTGGAGCCTAGACCACTGGCTGTCATCAAATATTTAAAATGCCCTTATAAAGTTCCCTGCTGGTGTTGATTGAGATGGTGTGGCCAGTTGTTTGTCAGTGTGGCTTTTGCTAGAAAGTTGCAGCTCGATATGTTTTTTTTCAGGATCCTTCCACTTCATCAGCAAAAGAAATCGCAGCAGGCTATAGAATCTGGCCGAAATAATTTACTTGACGTTCTCTGGGTTCAGGCAATAAAATCTTGTCTTATTAAGCTGCAGTATGAATGAGCTTCATGCAATTGTAAGCAGCTGCTTTGCTTCCTTACAGGAAAGCAAATCGGGTAATTGTAATTATCCATAATTTCCCTTTATGTCTCTACAGGAAACTATGGTTAATGGCTTCCAAAACCAAGCCAGAACATGAAGCTACGGTTCATGGCTTTACAACGTTGGCTTGTTGGGAAGCCATTAGCCATAGTTCCCAGTTTGGACGTAATGGGAAGCTAACTGTGGCATCCTGACTTGACGAAGGAGTAGAACAGCTGTTTGCGGGTGCACGCAGCTCATTGATTATCTCAGTCCAAGATTTGATTGCATAAATGCATTGATTGCCTGTCAAGTGCTTGATGACTCCTTTGGAAAAGTTATGCTTAATCAGAAAATGAGCTTTAGATCATTATTGTAGCTCTCTTCAGCTGGTTGGACTGCAGTGATTTTATATAGAATTGTGCCCAGCCCATATAGTTGCTCGAAGGCATGAAATGGAAGAGTTTCAGGAACACTCCTTGTATGTATGTTTTTTTTTACCCCGGTTTACTTTGGATGTTCTTGATGGTCTCATCCTGATGCCCTAGTCCTTTGTTGCCAGGAGCTGAGCTAAGCTCAGTGTGTTTCACAACTGGATCATTTAGATGACTGTGGAATTCAGCATCTGGAGAACATTTGACTTCATTTATTTATTTTTAAGGCATTTATTTATTTTTAGCCGTTATGGCAGGCATAGGCAAACTCCGGCCCTCCAGATGTTTGGGACAACAATTCCCATTATCCCTGGCCATTGGTCCTGTTAGCTAGGGGTGATGGGAATTGTAGTCCCAAACATCTGGAGGGCCAAAGTTTGCCTATGCTTACGTTATGGCTATGGAAGTGTGGGCAATGTCTGGTGAAGTTTATGTAGTGATGGAGGAAAAGGGTTTTGTTACTGTCCCATTTCTCCATGCCCCACCCCCGAATAACAAAAGTTGGGGGGAAAGATGTGTGTTGGGCAAATATATGCATATATAAAAAATGTATATGCAGTCCATACAAGCCGTGCAACAGCTATGTTAACAAAACCAAATCTCAGCTTAGCTTCCTGGGGGAAACAGTAGAAGAAAGCTGTTTACCTCTTTCCCTGCTTGTAAGTTTTCCAGGGATATCTGTTTGGTCACGATAGGAGATAGGATTGGACTTCAGGGTCACCTAACATTTTGCGCTCCCAGGCATATTTGCAAACCAGAGCAACAGTTGTGGGTACATATTCTATTAGCTGCAGTAGAATTTCAGTGAGTAGAAGGACTGGGGAGCAGACCTTGAAGGCACCCAAGAAACCCTGTGCTGCATATGGGTGCCTGCAAGCGCCATGTAGGCGATCTCGTGAGCTTTGGTCTGATCCAGGAGGACTGTCTTTGTATGTTCCTAGAAAGTCAATATATACAGAAGGCGCATGAAGCCACTTTTGCTCCTCCTCTGTTCCTCCTCTTCCCCTCCCTTCACACAAGCCAACGAGCAAGCCAGGAAGCCTTAGTCAGCTATAGCTTCCCAGTACATCTAAACCGAGGTGGGAGATGGGGTTGTATTCAGCATAGCACTAAGTAGATAGCTCGAAAGCTGCAAGGATTTCTGCTTGTGGAATGGAACTTTAGCCATCTCCTTCCCCTGCATCTCTTTAAGTGCCCTAAATCTTCTAGGGGTTCCCCCAGTACTCTGGAGCAAATTTTGGGTGGGATGCATGGTGCACCAGAAGAAGGAGGTGCAGAGGGGAGAAGAATCCTGCAGTAGTAGCAGTAATCCTTGCAATGACGGGATAGTTTAGTTCAAGACTACTCATGATTAGCAGCTTCCAAACAAGCCAGAATATGAAGCCATAATTTAAAGTTAAATTAATACCCCAACTTGTGTTGAAGCCATTAACCATCGTTTGCTAGTTCAGATGTTAGCTGAAAAGTTGGGTTGCTCACTCACGCGAAGGGAGGAGCGAAGTAGGGGCATATTTTGGCTTAGAAAGCTAAGATCTGATTCTGCAAATGTGGCCAGTGTCTTGGTGCAGAACTTGGCATGCGTACAATGGTGGGACCCAGGAAGCGAAAGGGCAGCTCTATAGTCTTTCCAATCCCCTTCCTGAACAGCTTCCTGTCTCCACCCAAAATTGCCACCAGAAAAAAATAAACACACATGACCTTTTGGCGTGTTAATGGCCAGGAAGCAAGGAAGTGTTGTACATCTCTAGGAAACGTTTGAGGGGCTCTGCGTTTCCCTTACCCACCCCAACCCCCCTTGTCTCTTTGTTTTGTGCTTGTCCCCTTGCAGGGCATTGACCCCATTAACCAGACCAAGGTGGTAGAGATTCTGAAAGAGGGCGACGGCTCTGAGAGGCGGAGGAGCCGAGACAGCCTGGGGGGCAACGTCAAGTATGAGAGCGCCACAGATGGTAGCGAGGAAGTGAGTATGGGCGTGGAATGGAACGGGGTAAGTACAAGTCCACTATCAAGACCTGCCTAGCCCGGCCGAGAGAGGCAGAGGGCAGCAAACTCTACCCAGAGCTGTTCTTTCTTTTTTGTCCGCCAATTGCTGTCTCTGCCATCTCGGGGAGCTGATGGCCTGTCGTGGCATGCCCACCTCCATCCATCCTCTTGCATGCTCCCTGCCCGCTCCTCTTAATTGCCGGGTAGCCAGACTCAGGAAGGGAGCTCTTCCCATCTTAGTTCTCACCACTCAACTCGGAACTTAGTATCTCCCGTCCCCCAGTTTTTTTAGGTGGGTGGGTGGGCGGAAGTAAGAGCAGAAGCCACTGATTCTAGGTGCTTTGATCTCCTCTACTAACATCCTACGGCGCTGCTCTCCCCATATCTGTTGCAGGGACAAGGGACGGGGAGGGAAAGAAGGTTGTTTCGCTTCTCAGGAGATAACTTCACTCTCGGAGCAAAGAGCGTAAAGGGCTTTGTTTCGGTTAGGGTCCTAGGGCTGCCGCCACCCAGGAAAATGGATGTTTATGGGGTAGGGTGTGTATGTGTGTATACGTGTGTGTTTTGTGTGTGCGTGTTCAGCATCTGAAGGACATGCCAAGAGGCACTGGAATGAATGTGTGAGGACTCAAAGGCATATCTACCTCAAAGTTTCAAGAGGCCACAAACACACCACAACTGCATTTTCTATAGGCGAGTACAGTGGTACCTCTGGTTAAGTACTTAATTCGTTCCGGAGGTCCGTACTTAACCTGAAACTGTTCTTAACCTGAAGCACCACTTTAGCTAATGGGGCCTCCTGCTGCTGCTGCCGCCGCGCTGCCGGAGCCCGATTTCTGTTCTTATCCTGAAGCAAAGTTCTTAACCTGAAGCACTATTTCTGGGTTAGCGGAGTGTGTAACCTGAAGCGTATGTAACCTGAGGTACCACTGTATGAGTTAGAGCAGGTAACCTCCTTCTTTGCCCTCCTCCTCCTCCTTTGTTGACCCCTGGATTGGTCCTTTTATCAACGAGAGGATTTAGCTTCCTCCTATACGCAGCCTGTTTCCTAACAGAGTGCTTGGGGCTGGGTGGACTGGTGGGACATCGTCTCTGGCGAGTAGCAGGATCCTAAGAGATTTCAGCTAGTGGCAACATTACTATGTCCATGTAACAAGTGAGTTTGGGTGGAAGAATATGAGCCTTGACGAAAAGCATCTTGACTCTGCCTGGTTTCGGTTTTGGGTTCCCCCTCTCGAAGACTGGTTCTTAGACCTGTTGTCTCTCCTTGGCTTGGGGAGAAGTGTGTTTCGTACCCACTCTGAGTTGGGGAAGGTGTGTGAGGATGCGTAGCTTGCCTCGATGCAGCCTTTAAGCATGTTTGTTCCTTTGGGGTTCTCCATAAGATGCAGCTAGCAGCAAGGAATTTGACCTAGATAAAGGATGAGGAGGGACTTACTGACCCATTGTTTTAATGCTTTGGTTACGTTTAACTTGCACTCTCTCCATTGCTCACTAACTCTCCATCCTCTCTGCAGCTGCTCGCTTGCTTGCATGCGCCTCTCCATCCCTCATCTATCGCAGGCACATTGCCATGACAGCCAATCAGCGCCAAGGTGGCTTGCAATCTTGATTGTGGATTGTACCTAAAAGGCAGCACGTGAACAAAAACTGTAAGAGAATGCGAGGACCCCATAGAAACTTGGGGGAAAGGAGTGTATAAAACTCCCTAATCCTAAAAGGCTTAAGTCCTCGTTCTTTACTTTTTCAGAGAATGACACTTCCCTCTTGGAATGAAGACAGACGTGGTATTTTAAGAGCAGTCACAGGCCCCCTCCCCCTCCACCCACCATGCGATTCTAGCTTTGTGATTTGCAGCTTGCATTGTGGACGTACAGTCTAGCTAGCTGAGCGATCACCTGATCAGCCTTCCCCTCTTCTCAGACTTCATGCAGAGGGAGAGCCTACCACCTCATCAAATGCAAGGGGTCTTGTGATCCGGTGGACTGGATGAGGGGGTTAATTGTTTGCCAATTCCCCCTTAGCCCTGTATCCTCCAGCACCATTTTGGTCCGGAGATTCCATCGCAGATTTTCAGGAAATATAGGGGGTTGCAAGTTGAAGGAAGAATTAGCAAAAGTTCTCATCTTCCTCTCTCTCCCCGCCCACCCTGCCATATACATTTATTATTCATTTAACCAGAAAATCCACAAACCAATATTTTGAAAAAGAGTTCCAAAACCTTTCCAGGAATTGTAGGGAGAGGTGAGTGGATGATTTCTGAGGTCCTTGGAAGATGAAGGTGGTATATAAATTAAATAAATAAATAGAAAGTCATGAGGACCAGTTCCTCCACAACTTGGGCGCCAGTTTTTCAGTGGTACGTTTTGTATTTAGTCTGGAAAGGACGCTTTCAAACCACTTCCTTCCGCTCTTCAAATGTTGCGTTTGTCTTCATTCTTAGGCTAGTGTCCCTTGCAAGCTATGACTGGGGCTGCCCTTTGTTATGAGGCTGGCTCCCCCAACCTGGTGCCCCCGAGAAGTTGTCAGACTCCCATCAGCCCTAGCCTGCATGGCTAAACATTGGGGATGACAGAGACTGCAGTCCAGCAACTTCTGGAGGGCATCAGCTTGAGGAAGGCTGTTTTGATCTATTCCACCTCCTGGGAAAAAGGACTGCCTGTCCCCCTCCCCACCTTTTATATAGCTATCTCCAGGGCTTAGGGTGGGCTTCATCCCTGAGGAAGAGCCGGTAATTCAGGTGCTGATTTCCTCTGTAGTCATGTCTATACTGTGAGCCTGCATTGCAGTAGTATTTCTAAATTCTTGAATGCTCTTCTTGCTGCAGAGGCCACACCCTTATGCTACAAACCCTTCCCTCTCTCATTGCATGTTTCTTTAGATCAGGGTTTCCCAAACATGGGTCTCCAGCTGTTCCTAGACTACAACTTCCATCACCCCTAGCCAGCAGGACCCGTGTTCAGGGATGATGGGAACTGCAGTCCGAAAACAACTGGAGACCCAAGTTTGGGAAACCCTGCTTTAGATGTTCAAGATGGTGGATCAGCTTGCTTGAGCCTTAAAGGATTGCCAGTGACATGGATCAGATAGAACTTCCTTCTCCAGCTGAATGGAGACAGGGCCATCTGAGAGCTATCGATGGAGAGCCTAAGGAGCCACTCCAGAAAAGGGCTGAAACTTGCAGCTGCCCAAATTCCCTAGAATCTTAAAAACAACTGACTGAGATAAGGCCCTGCTACTACCATACTTCTTTTCAGTTCAAACAGTATTCTGGCGAGAACTGTGTTTCCTTGGATTCCTCACTGAGAAGATCAGTGAGGCGAACCCTTCTGGAAGACAGGGTTCCCACTGCCACCAGTTGCCTCCTAAAACGTTCTCACTGAAATTATGCGCTCTGTTTACGTTGGACAAATGCGAGACCTTGCTAGCCTGCCCACCATCTCTCATGAGCCGAGCATGTACCCTAGACTGCTTCCCAGAATTCTCAGGACTTAGCATTACGTTAAATGGAACCTGGTCCATTTAGCTCATGGGGTCAAGGAGATGGATTCTGGAAAGGAGCAGGGGAGCAGCATCTTCTTTGAGAAACCGAATATGTCCTTTCATATTTGCCACTCCCCCTCTTTTCCTTTCCCCTCTAAACCCTCCCACCCCTCCATATTAGACTAGTAATAGCAAGAGATGTTGGAATAACTGAGGGAGACTTCATTTATGCAACTGCAGTCTAGTGCTTCTTCCTTGCACTAGGCAGTCTTCTCCAACCCTGGCGTCCTCTGAATGTTTTGGACTACAATACTGATCAGCCCCTGGCTGATGGGTGTTGTTGTCCAAAGCATTCAGAGGATGGTCCCATGACTAAGCAAAGCCCTATGCTGTGAATATTTTGAAGTACCCTTTAGCCAATCGCATGTTGTCTGAGGAAATTCCTTGCCCCTCACCCACCAATAATAAAAATTAAAATAAAATTTTATTTATATCCCACCCTCCCCAGCCAAAGCTGGGCTCAGAGCGGCTAAAAACAGTAAAATAATACAGCATTATAAAATCAGTTAAAATCAAATTAATGGCAACCATTGGGCTAGAGTTCTATGAGGATTATAAAGGGCAGCTGTGTGATTTTCTCCCCACCCCACCAACCTGCAGTCGTTTGCTCCCCATGCTTGTACCATTGGCTTGTATCTCCCTTCCCTCCTTTTCATTTGGGGTTGTTGTGCATCCTCACTATGGCCTTGTAAAATTTTGTCTTTCTCCTCTCTGTGCACTAGGCTTAAATGCCTCCTGAGACTCCTTCCTCCCCACCACCACATACACAAACCCCACCCCACCCCTTCACCACAATCGCCCGGATGTTTGTGTGCTGCCCCTTCTGGCTTTCTTCCTCCAAGCCACCCCTCCCTTCCTTCCACCGTTCCTGCTCTCCTTGGCAAGGACTCCACGGCAGTCCCCAACCCCAACCCGGCGGGCACCGAGGAGTGGAACGGCACCCGCAGAGGAACGTCCAGCTGGCTGCACCCTGGTTCTACCGCTACCATGTCAACCGGCGAGAGAGAGCAGGAAGAAACTCCACGAATCCGCCATTTTGCCCCACCCCTTCCCCTCCGCCAGTGCAGGACTTTGGCAGAACTCCTTGTGACTTCCTCCGTTCTCTTTCCTGTGTCTTAAAGGGGACCCTCGACGAAGGTCTTCTGCAGTCTGAAGAGGTCCTTGCTGCCCATCTCTCTGCCCTACTCCTCCTCCTGGCTTTCCTTCCACCGTCTCCCACCATCCCTCTCCTTGCCTTCTAGCATAACTCAGATTTTTCTGCTTCCCATTTTAGCTCTCTACCTACCCCGTCTTGCCCTTCTCTCTGCCTCCTTCCCCCTCCACTTTCCCTTGAAGCCAGAGCAGATGGTGGGGAGGCAGGGTAGACATTGGGATATGTGTGTTTCTCACCCCTAGCTTCAGATGGCAGGGAAAGTTAGGGAGATGGGTGAATTGTACTCTTTGCCAGGGATGAGGAGTGTGTGGCCCTCCTGGTGTTGTTGGATTCCCCAGCCTACATGGCCAGGGGTCAAGGATGATGGGAGTTGTAGTCCAATAGCCCCCATCCTTGTTCCGTGCTCTGTTTTCCTTTCCTGTTCATCTGGTCATGTCTGGGATGCCTAAATGGCATTTGTATGCCCGCTGCTGCCGCAGGTAAAGGCCTTGCAGCCGCCTTCTCATAGGGATTGGGCCTGTCCAGATGGAGATGGAAGAAGCTTCAGGCTTGTGTCTATTCTCCTTGCTGATGGATCCTCTTAGCCTATTCTTGCAGGGTAAAGAAAGAGAAATGGGGCACATTGTATTGAAAATAAAAATACTGACGGACAAAAGTGTGAGAGGCAGAAGCATGAGATGTGACTTCCTAATGAGGACCTTGTTTTAAATGAGCTGGGCATAGTCCGTCTCCTGTATGGCATGGAGACTTTGGAGGAGGGTAGGCTAGAGGGGCTGCAACCGTCATGGATAGCGTTTTCATGGCCTATTCAGTACTGGCCCCTCTGATTAGAGTTTTGGTCTGGACTTCCCCTGCCAGTCTAGCACTACAAGACGCCTGCATTTCAGAAGAAACAGCCTCTCTAGGACTCTGAACTCAGGAACATTTCCTCACACAGTTCCTTTTTTTCGCAACAGGAGGGATAATCGCAGACAAGGGTGACTCAACTGCCTCTACTTCGTTGCCGCTCCTCTTGTTGTGCGGCGGGGGTGGCAAAACGGGACTGCATATTTGCAACTCTTTTATTTATTGTCATGAACGTAAAAGATTTAACCTTGCTGTGGTTTATCACTGGAGATCGCAAGGTCCCAGCCAAATGTCACACACAAACACACACACACAAAATCCACCCTGAAACCCACACCAAATGGGTGTGTTTGTAGCAATTGTAGCTGCTACTTATTTTAGAAGCCTGGCTAGGCAAGTGGGAGAGAGGGTTGGAACTGCACATCCTTGCATAAAAAGGCCGAGATCTAAGGCTCTTGCATGCAAGACAACGAGGAGCAGAGGCAGGCAGAAATGGAAGGCCTCGGTTTTAAGGTGACAGTAGGTCGGCCCATTGCGATGGGGCATTGGGGAATATTTTAAGGGATGGGGAAGGGAATTTCTGTTTGGGGCGTGGAAGTGTACAGTGGAAGTGTGGGAGAGAGACGTGCAGTCCTACATGTTTATATGGAAGCGCGTCTCACTGTGCTCATTGGCACTTATTCCCGGGTACATAAGATTTCAGCCTTGGTGGCAGCCATGCCACTGAATACATGAGGGTGTAGTTTTGTAGGGAGCTGAGAGAGCCATTTGGGGTGAGGAGGAGGAGGAGAGAGAGAGAGTTCCCTTGGGAACTGGGGCGTACAGCGGGACTTGCAGTGTGTTGTCAGAATTTATTTTTTCTTTTTTTAATGAGGTGGGGATTTAAATGTAGACTGTGAAAAAGGGCACGTTGTTGGAGAGAATACTGGAAGCGATTTGTTGAGTAGAAAGCAAAGTCTGGGGAAGGGTTGGAGAGAAGTCCACTTGCATGCAGAGCATTTATTTTTTGGCCAATTTTACATCATGGAAACCTACATGGCCAGGATCGGTCAGGGCCAAATCCAAATTGGACAGAGCAAGGACACACACACACAGAGCATTCATGCATTTCCATGCACTCTGCGTATTCACTCACTTCAAAAAACTTTCCTGGTTCTGTCACCCTTCTCCTCCCTCCATCCCCCCACTTCCCCTGCCTGCCCTCTTGTAGTCAAACAGGCAGGGCTGAGTTGACAACGCAGGAGGATGTTGCTTTCTCCCTGTATCTTCATCCTGCTGCGCTTCTTCGCTGAGAATAGGACCCCCTTTCTCAGTGCACAGTGAAGAAGCCAAGCCGGCGAGTGTCGCAGGAAGAGAACAAGTTCCCTTTTACGTTGCCAGCTCGGTGGGCCTGGTTCCCCTGCTTCTCAGCTGTTTCACACAGACGAGGGTTGAGGGGAGGTGGTTGGTTGAAACCTAACTTCCATGCAATCTCCCTCCCCCTTGCGCTGCTCAACCAATCCGCAGCAAGCATCTGAGAAGCAGTGGAAATGGAGCTGTGGAGGAGGCGGGGAGTAGAACTTGAGGGGGAAGCCGATTGGCCAAGTGGGAAAGCCTGGCAGGCCGTATTTGGCCCACAGGCCGAAGTTCCCCACCCCTGGTGCAGAGGGTCTAGCAATGCCTGAGGGGAAATCTGGGCGCTGGAATTTTCTGGTCTCTGGTTTCTAAGGGAGACAGTTAATTCATCCCTTGCACTGGTGCTGGACGTATAACTCCTTTATGTTTCTGAAGGGGAGTCAGGCGCTTTGATCCTCCTCCAAGGCATGCAGGTGTGAGGGAATTTTTCCCTTCAGCTCTCCTACCCATGCATAGCTTTTGTGGCTGTTTTTGATGTGATTTGGTGTTCTCGTGAGTATAGCTGGCTTTAAAAGAAGACGGCGACTAGATAACGTTTATAAATTAGAATTAGGGCTAGGTGTTAGGTAAGACGTATGCACCCTTTTTGCTCCAGCTGCCCATAACCATAGAGTGCTGGAACTGAATCCTAAGAGTATGCCGTTATTGCCCTGTGCTGTTCTTTCTGAAGCAGCTGGAGCTGCTGGAGGCAGGATGCAGGTCAAGGGAGTGCCTGACCCGGAAAGGATGCTCTCGGCTGGAGCTGTGTGGCAGGACAGTCTGAAGGCTCTTGGGCCTAAATGCCTCTTGGGGCTCCTTTTGGGAAGTCCTTTACAGCCACAGTGGAACTTTTTTTGCTTTTTTGCCTGTCTGCTTCTGAAAGGGGGCAGCTTAATGCATGTATGGGGCATGGCAGCTGTTGCCTCCCCATAAAGGGAGCCGGTAGGGAGAGGTGTAACCAACCCATCCAGAGGCAGTTGCTAAGAACCTATTGATGCTTCTTTTACACCTGGTTGTGGTTCTGCCCTGCACCGAGTGGGGAGGTGGAGCCTGTCCCAGGATGCTGTGAAGATGCCTCTGGAGTCCTTCCTGGGAAGCTGCTTCCAGGGCCTCCCCTTAGAGCGACGGAGCCTCGATCAGCTCTCTGCCCAGCTCTGCATTTTGCCTTGCACTGGGGCTGTCCACAAGCCTTTTTAAAAAATAAAAATAAAATAGCACTAGCTGGGGGTGCTAAAAGTGTGTTCTACTTTCTGCCTTTGGCGCATACTTGGTGCTTTCCTTTAATGTTGTGAACTGATTTACCTCCAATTAAAGGCAGAAGGACCTGATCCCCTTCTTCTCCGTGACTCTTTTCACCATGCCGTCGCTCTTCTTATTCTTTTAAGAGCATTGCTGTCTCTTTCCTCCGAGGGCAAATCTTTATAGTCTTTCACACGCTGCAAATGCTCTGTTGTGAAAAGCAGGCAGCAAACTGGCCTTAGGTACGTGTGTAAAGTATGAATGAAATGTGTGTGTGTGTGTGACACTGACTGACTGATTATTATGGAGCAAGTAAGGGAAAGGATTTGCTATTCCCTGTGCAGTAGCCACCGTGTATAAAGTCACTCTGACAAACAGAAGGGGGAAACAGAAGCTTTAAGAAGACCTGTTGTTTTTTGTGTGTTCAGAATTATTGCTTACCCATACAGTCTGAGGTTCAGTGGGTCTGAGAATCTACACCTCTAAGGGAAAATGCTGCATCAGGCATTTATAGGAATAATAAAATATGAATCGTTGCTGCAGGACAGCAGCATGTGTGCAATTCAGCAGTGGACCTGAATTCATTCCCACTTTCCTGCATTATATTGTCTCTCTCTCTGCCTCCAAGCTTACCCAGCCTGTCCTTGTAGCTTCCCGGGCATAACTGTACACCAGCACTGCAAGAAAGTAAAAATATTTGGAGAGTACAAAGCAAAGCAAAACTGCTCAAATGTTTTCAGTCACCCAAACGCTTCTCCTCCAAGGGAAAAATGAATGAGTCTTCCTCCCTTAGGAGAGCTGGGATATATTAGTTGCATTTTTAATAATGCTCATGATGGGAATACCAGGTTGGATCAGCTCATCAGTAAAACATTTCTTGTCTGCTTTTCTAAAAACACAAGGCAGGGTAAAGGAGTAAGATTATATATTGGCTTGACCTTAGGTTGATGGTAGGATTCAACCAGGAAAGTTTTTCCTACCACGGAGTTGTATTGATGGGAGAAGCATTATATGTGAGATATCCCATCAAAAACATTAAATTTGGGGGTAGGGGTGTAGAATTCTTTGCATTTATTAGGTGAAATGGCGGGAAAATCTTGGGGGTGTGCAGCACATTTGACTGCCACTGCCTAAAGAACAAGCATTCTTGATTTTATTTACTATGTTTATATCTAGTATTTCAGTTAACCAGAGGCTGATAATGTTGGCCTTTAAAAGTAGCTGGCATCCTAAGGGCATAAGAAGAGCCCGGGTTTGTTTTTGTTTTTAATTAGGCATGTAAGTAGGAATGCAGTCATATTATGTTAGAACAGCACTGAGATT
Organism: Podarcis gaigeae; assembly: GCF_964106915.1. Classification (NCBI taxonomy): domain Eukaryota; kingdom Metazoa; phylum Chordata; class Lepidosauria; order Squamata; family Lacertidae; genus Podarcis; species Podarcis gaigeae. The sequence continues at coordinate 103,705,834 of NC_139680.1, read as the reverse complement.
TTGGGCTCATCCAGACTTCCTTTTGTGCTGTGTTTCTAGGCAACAGGTCTGTGTTTTAAAACACCATGTCCATGTTTGTGTCTTGCCCTGGTGCTTTCCATGCAAATGCATGCTCTTTACTACTGAATCGGAGCAAACAACAATCCATGGAAAACCTGAATTGCCGTTTGTTCCATTTTGGCGATAAAGAGCGGGTTTTCATGGTAAAAGTGCCAGGGCAAAAACAAAAAATGGACTCTGACCATGCGCTTTATAGCGTGGACCTGGGCCTAGAAAATGTGAGGCAAAAGGTAAGTGTGGATGGTCCCTGTGTGACCTTTGCTTAAACATACCTGCGATTGTGGGAAGCTCTGAAGTTCCTGTGCTGCTTTCAATTCTGTCCCTTTACAGATGAATCTCAATTCTTTATTCTCTGCTTCATACATATTCCTGTTTGATGCCAACATGTGGCTGGCTTGCCATCCCATGGAAATGGTCCCCTTAGCTCAACTCGTAAAGTGACCCATATGGTACCTAGGAGGAAATCTGGAGCATCCTTTTGATTCAGGCCAATGGCCCATCGAGACTAGCATCCTGGTTTCTCAGCGGCCAGTCAGATTCCTGTGGGAAACCCACAAGCAGGACCAAGCACAAGGGCACTATCTCTCCCTGTTTCCCCCCAGCAATTGGCATTCAAAAGGATTACTGCCTCCAGGTGTGGAGGCAGATCATAGCTATTGCGTCTAGTAGCCATTGATAGATTTATCCTCCATGAATTTGTCGAATCATCTTTTGAAGCCACCTGCTACGTGGATACAAATAATATATAATAAACCTGGCCAATTTTTCCGTAGCCTCACAGTGTCATCCTACTTCTACTCAGAAGGAAAGTGCCATTGACTTCAATGGGACTTGCTCCTAAGTAAGTGAACATAGGATTGCAGCTTTCAGTAGAGTTCCTGTGCATGCTGCCTGGGTATAAGCCACTTGAACCCAGTGGACCTCACTTCTGAGTCGAGAGGCATACAACTGTTAGTTCAGTAAAGCAGAGACGAAAATCAACATGAAGCTAACGTGAGCTACAATGGCAGCTAGCTCAAACATTGCGGAAGGATTTAATGAAATTATGTGCTTCTAATCCGAGTACTTAAGAGGTTTGCATGTAAAAGCCAGATGGAACTCTTGTGAGCAAAAACAAACAAACACCTGACTTCTCTTGGGCTATAAAGCTGGAAAAGATCAGCTCTTGTGTGTAAATCCTTAAATGTGTTGATGAACGGTCCATGCTTCCTATGTCACATGAGAATTGTGCTAGAGTTTCCTTGAGCAGGGCAAAACTGGCGTCAAGACCCTCCAGCCCCCTTACTTAATGAAATGTTAGCTGTGCCAGCCTATGTAGCATTTTGCTTCTCCTGGTTTCCCCCAGCATCTGATGTATATACATGGGTATTCACAATGCCAAACACAGCTGCAGAAGAAAGACCGAAACCAATTCCAATTAGGACAAAACTGAGCCCCACATGGAATGTTACAAAACTCCAGGAACTTACAAGTAATGGCCACGGAGCATACTTACAGCAAAAAACAATACCTCCTCTTGTACAACCATGGGGCCTATTCACCTTCTTTTGTACGGCAACAATGGCAATGAAAAGAAAGATTTGTTTGCTGTGGCATAGCCAGTCAAAAAACTGGTTGCATCTTTCCTGAGCTTCCTTTGCCCTCTCTATAGCAGGGGTCTTCCCCCTTCTGAAACAATGAAACAATTGGAGGGGGAGCCTGAGAGTTACTGGGTGAATGGCTGTGGTCAATAAAGCCAGTGGGAATGCCCAAATCTGTGGGAATATTCCACAGAGAGTTAGGTTGGTCCAGTCCTATAAACTGGATTCCAAACAGATCTATTTAGTTGAAAAGTACATAAGTGAGGAATGGGGGGTTGGTAGATCATGGCCTTCTGAAGGTAAGGATCTGACCAAGATAACTGGTTTTTCACAACTCCAGCACCTACTCCCATTTGTTTCCAGACCTTCCAACATCTATCCAAACTATAGCCTGCTGCTGTGTGTGTTAATACTCACAAAAAAGTTCCCATGAGTGGTATCAAGTCCTGACCCAGCCCACAAACTCCTCCTTTGGCATTTATAAGTGTTGATGTCTCCACAACACTAAGTTACATAGTTGGTGAAGACCTCAACGAAAGATCCAGCTTTCCAGAGAATCTGCAGTGCAGCCTAGCAGGTGTCCATAGCCAGGAAGAAACATTCTGTGGCATAAACTGTGCTGTAGGTCCTCCCTATAAGCTACAGCAGGGTTGTAAAATGTGTGGCCCTCAAAATGATGTGTTCAGAAGCACCTGAAGATTCCCATCCTTTAGCTAAGGCATCTTCATGCATCTCTTCCATGCCATACCTGCAGCAGAACTTAGGCCAGGGGTTGCCAAACTTTTGGGGCCATTGGACATGTTTAGCAATTTGAGAAAGTGCTGCGAGAACCGGTTTCTTTTTATTTTATTTGTTAAATTTGTATACTTCCCTTCATCCGAAGATCTCAGGACGGTTCACGGCATAAAAATGCAGAAATAAAAACACATAAGAAAAATGAGATTCTGCAAAATGGCTGCCATGCAGGTGCGTTTGTGACAAGACACAAAATGGTGGTTGTGGCATAACACAAAATGGCTGCCACACGTGAAGAGATGAGACAGGTACACCAAATTTTGCAGGCATCTCCCCCCTCACCATCAATGGGAAAAGGACACCTGCATCAGCCAATACTTGATAACAGACTTTTATGACCTCTCCTGTGTTTAGAACGGAAGGGAGGGTTCATGTCCAATCCTGTAACAGTCATGTTTAAGGCGGTACATTCATTGTAGGAGAGGAAGCAGTACAAACAAGAACTGAGCAGGAACAATGCATTGTGGATTTTTGAGGGGATATTTACTGGGACCTTTTGCAGATGCCACATGATGCCCTGCCGTCCATGGGCGCTGTGTTGGCAACCCCTGTCTTAGGGCAGCTGCAAACTACATTTCTGCACATCTTGGATCAGTATTCTTAAATTACGTCGGGGCCCTAGGTAAAGGTAAAGGGACCCTTGACCATTAGTTCCAGTCGTGACCGACTCTGGGGTTGCGGCTCTCATCTCGCTTTATTGGCCGAGGGAGCCAGCGTACAGTTTCCAGGTCATGTGGCCAGCATGACTAAGCCACTTCTGGCGAACCAGAGCAGTGCACGGAAATGCCGTTTACCTTCCTGCCGGAGCGGTACCTATTTACCTACTTGCACTTTGATGTGCTTTCGAACTGCTAGGTCGGCAGGAGCAGGGACCAAGCAATGGGAGCTCACTCCGTCGCAGGGATTTGAACCGCCGACCTGATCAGCAAGTCCTAGGCTCTGTGGTTTAAGCCACAGTGCCACCCGCGTCCCTACGTCAGGGCCCTAAGTTGCAACAATACAGTGGTTTGACCAGATTGTGTAACAGCCACTTCCTACACGAGAGCCACCTCTCCTTGAATCACCTCTCCTCGAGCCCTGACAGGTGCCCTTCACTGTGAAGATTCTGCGCCAGGTAGCTCAGAGCTGCCTTTGTAATTTCCCACTGCCCCCTTGTGTGGTGCTGTCGGGGACCTGGTGAAAAAGTGTAAATGGCTCCCAAGTCGTCCATTTCAGGTGGCAGCATGGCTACCACTGAAAAGCAAACGGTGGTCCTCTGTGCTTGCAGATGTTCCAGATGCAAAGCAGGGCTAGAGAGGGAGGGTTGTAAGTGGGAGTCATGGACTTGAAAAGGCCATTAGGAATTTTCACCTGCTGTTCAGCCGAAATCCACTTTTCACCCCCAGTTACAGTCCTGCCCTCTGGGCAACGGAAAACAAGCCTGCACCATCTTCTGCATCTTCAGATGTTTGAAGACAGCTATCATGTCACTCCTTAACGGTCTCTCCTCTAGGCTAAACATAGATAGCTCTTAGTACCATTTCCCATAGGCTTTGTTCCCAGAGCTGCGGATTGTGAGCTGGGGGGGGGGGTAGTGGGGAAGAGCTGCAATTCTTCCCTCCCCCACCAAGTAAGCTTGATATTTAGGCTCTTGCATTAAAATGAGGCTAGAATGCTGCCCCCTCCCCAACCTCCTTCATTAAGAGATCTAATTAATTCTGCTTTCATGCAAGGCAGCTGGCAAACAATGGACATATTTTCTAGTTACCACTATATGCAGGCAAATCAAGGACACAAACGCATGAAAATCAGGACCATTACAAGGGTTAATTTGGGATAGAGAAATTAGGTTCAGAATAGGGACTATTAAGAGGCAGGAGACCTTTGGAAATATATATATATATCCATGACTAATAGATCTAGATCTGTGGTTCTCAAACTTTTTTATCGGGGGTACACACTCAGAATAAAAAATTGCTTGTGCAACACCATTATTATTTTTTTACTGATAAGTAATACAAACAGAAATAACTAGTAGTGCTTGACTTTGAAAAGATGTCTATCCGTATTCTGCAAACCAAGCAAATAAATAAAATGATACTATACTGTACTACACTATACTAGACTGAAATGTTTAAATGTTTCTTCGTCCTTGAATCTTCCAGCCACATGGCCACACCAGTGATCTAGATCAAGGCTATGTTATTCATATCCTGCAGCTTCTTGCTGAACAGGGTATCTGGTTTGAAGTTTGGATTCCAGTGAGTCACAAACTTTCACCGAAGAGAAAAGTAAACTTGACTCGCACAGGAGTGAAAAATGTAGAGATGTTTGCCTGGATCTTTGCATGCAGCAAGTATGACTTGGTGGTGTGATTTTTGACAGTCCTGATTGGCCATAGGGTCAAAGGGAAATGTTAGGCAACAGTCTCTTGCCCCCCCTCCCCCATGGTAATAAATCACAGTGTCCTGCCTCACGGAAACATTTGGTTAGCCTTTATGGAAAACAGACTAGATAGACCGTTAGTGTGCTCCAGCATGCCTCTTCTAATAGTCTTCCTTCAGGGTGCAACTTACACCTATTTCTTGCATGAGAACCTCTTCAAGAACGTGGTTTCGTAGTTCTAGCTGCATAGGAGAACTTTCGCTTCTGAGCATGTGACGATCTAAACTTTACTATACTCCCTCCAATGTCTTTGAAATCCTCTGTGTGTGTGTGTGTGTGTGTGTGTGTGTGTGTGTGTTCCTTTTTCTACATGTGTGGATGTTCTGAGTGACCATCTTTCCTGGCACAAAGTTCTCACATTAGAGATGTGGTCTATATGGTGATTGTGTGCGTATGTAATACTGTGTTTTAATAGTAATGTTGTATTTTAATTGTAACCTGCCCCGAGACGCATTAGGCTGAAGGGCAGGTAGTAAATGGTAACAGCCGTAACAACAATTCTGTTTTGAGTAACATACCATTCCAGAATAAGGCCTTCAAGGTAACATTTTTTTTTTGTAACAGTTCCCATCACTGAATCTGTTTTGCATGAGCGAAATTGAGAGCGGTGGGCGTAATTTCTTGCTCACACAGTGGATATGCATGGCTGTGAGGACTTAGCGATGCTGCGGTAGCTGGGTGGTCACGGCAAACAATGCCCATGTTAATTTTTGCAACTCAGCCATAACTTCAATAAATGTCTCTCACGCACAAGACACACACTGCTTTTGCGTTTGTTCCCAGGCCTATATGTGGGCCATGCCCATTGTTTGTGTTTATCTAGGCGTGGATTCATGGCAGCGAGAGCATATGCCAGCCTCTGTTGTGTGCAAATGATGCATTCGTCTGTTGAGAAGAAGGAACTCTCTTAAAAAGAGTGTGTTCTTCAGTATGCAAGTGGAGTTCAGTTTTACACACCCAGCTTTTTTTGGACTGTGCTGTACAGGTTGCTGGTGGGGAAATCAATTTATCCCCCAGATGATGAAAACATAGACTAGGATGTGAAGGGAAAGAACAGGCCAAATCTTTTACGAGTTTTCTCCCGTTTCACGGGGAAGTGTTCACATGTGCAGCCCCCAATTGCAACCTGAAGTTGGTACAGTCCTGGAAAACCCCTACCACGCTTTTCTTCAAATCAAAGATGGCCCTGTTATTCCTGTCAACCCTGACTATGGTCTGTGCTGGCTGGAGCTGATTGGAATTAGAGTGCTTTACCTCTGCTTTACAATGTGCCTTGGTTCTTGAACTTAAATCTATTCTGGAAGTCTGTTCGACTCCTGAAACCATTCAAAAAACAAGGCGCGGCTTCCGATTGGCTACAGGAGCTTCCTACACTCAAGCAGAAGCCATGTTGCCAGACAGGAAAAGGGAGAGATCCTCTGCCGCTGTACTAACAGGTTGCCATTAAGTTCTGACTCCAAATCACATGGAGCCATTTCCTTCTGCTCTCTCTGGATGAGTCACTGTCCACACACCATCTCACCAATTATTGCCATTTGTTGTCTTCTTATCCAGGATGGCACTGGTGCCCTTCGACGCAGCGGTTCCCTAGGGAAGATTCGGGATGTGATCAGGAGAAGCAGTGAAATGCTGGTCAAGAAACTGCAGGGGAATGGCCCGCTGGAGCCAAGGAACACCAAGTAAGAGGCTTTCATATTTGGTTGCTTAAAGCATTTGTACTGTGCCCTTTTTGGTAAAAGGCTCTCAGAGTAGGTAAGAAAAATCCACGGTAAGATAAACTTGCTGTGGCTGTTGCTTCTAGCTAGCTGCCATCTCTAGACCTGCACCCTGCTTTCTTAAAGACTGCAGAACCTTAACTTTTTTTTTTTTAATTGGCTGTACCATAGTTTGCTGGTTAGGATTGAATGGTAAACTGTGGATTGCCTCAGGAGAGAAGAGGGAGAATCGCTGTGCATGAGGAGGGAGCATGCAAGGCTGAGACTTTGTCCCAGGCTTGGAAATGTTCATCTGAACCATCTCCAGTCATTTTTATTGTCTGTACCACCTTGTATTGGGACGCGGGTGGCGCTGTGGGTTAAACCACAGAGCCTAGGACTTGCTGATCAGAAGGTCGGCGGTTCGAATCCCCGCGACGGGGTGAGCTCCCATTGCTCGGTCCCTGCTCCTGCCAACCTAGCAGTTCGAAAGCACGTCAAAGTGCAAGTAGATAAATAGGTACTACTCTGGCGGGAAGGTAAACAGCGTTTCCGTGCGCTGCTCTGGTTTGCCAGAAGCGGCTTAGTCATGCTGGTCACATGACCTGGAAGCTGTATGCCAGCTCTTTTGGCCAATAAAGCGAGATGAGCGCCGCAACCCCAGAGTCGGTCACGACTGGACCTAATGGTCAGAGGTCCCTTTACCTTTACCTTTTACCACCTTGCATTACCCCTTGATGAAAGACACTTTATGTCACATGAGAAAAGTATCTTCTCCAAACTTCCTTTCATCTGAGAAAGGAAGCTGGTAAAGGGCACCTCTAGCTACAGAGGTCACTTTGAGTCTTTATTGATAAGAGATTAATTCACGAGTGCCCCCAAACTCCAAACCTAGCTTTTCCAGAGTTGACTGACCCCACCCAAAGTAGGCACCTTTCCAGTTTAGCAGATTCAGGAACTGCTCACTCATAGTGCCTCTATCTTGGAAGGGTTCAGACTCATTTTTTTGGCACTCATTCAGCCCACTTCTGAGTACAGGCACTGGGCTAGGGCTTGCACAGCATCTCCTGAGTCAGTTGTTACAAAGAGCTTGGTATCATCAGCATGTTGAGGACACTAATATCTAATTTGATATGTGGCAAAGGGATATTATCTGACATAGAGTGGAAAAAGTTTGGTCAAGATTTCTTGCCCAAAGTATTCCCTGATGAATGAAAAGAGTATGCCTGGAGCCAGAAACATATTTTTCTTACTTTTTTTTTAGCATGAAACGGGCAGCATCACTGAACTACCTGAATAAATCCAGTGAGGATTCCTTCCAGGTGAGAGCACCATTTGCTATGTTCCCAAAACAGCATGAGCTGCAGGTTATTTTCACTGCAAATGGACAAAAAAAAATATTCAGGTGCAGGGAAAGAGAGTTAGATCAGCTAAGGTGAAAAGTATAACCTGCCAGAATGTGTAAATTCCCCGTGGGTATTGGTATCACCGCTGGAAGGGATATAGTCTGGATTAAGTGCAGGAGGAAACATAGTGGTTCAGTTCGCACCTAATTCTAAGCCAAACTTTGGCTCATCAGTCATGCAAGCTCCCAGAGAGCAGATCTAGGCCACTTTGCTCTTTTGACCATGCTACTGCTGAGAAGTAGACCATGGCTTGGTTTAGTGCATCTTCTCCCTGGGAGTCCACATGCTCACATGTTCATGTCAAGGCATGGTTTGGCTTAGCATTACATGCAAGCCAGGTCGCAGATCTGGAAGCGTGCATGTGTCTGAAATATTTGCTGCTGTAGCATTTGAGAAGTTCCCCTGGGTAAGCTGGAAATCAAGTGTGAGGCAAAGATTTCCCCCCCCCCCTCTTAACTTCTGAATCATCACTGTGGGGTGCCTTAATTATCACTTCTGCAACAGGTCTGGTGCAGTTTGCGTCTCTCAGGGCTAACATGCCGTGCTACATTGAGAGAAATATGAACACTTGCTGATTACTTTTCATGTTTTAACACAAGCTCTTGGTCTTAATGAATACAAGATTGGAATATGTAAGTGAAACTGGGTTTATTTTTTTAGGATTCCCAGGGTCTTCGGGCTGAGAGCAGAGGCCTCAGTGCAAGCAGTGTGGATCTCCCTTCTCACACCTCCTTGGTCACCTCTAACTGAACCTACCACATTATTGATCACCGCACCCCGTCTCAAATGTTGACTGCTTCACCGTACCGATACTTCCATCTCAAGCTGATCGCTGTTTTGGATACTTCATCTGTAACGTCCTCACATGTTAGAATGCTCATTATTGCCTCTCGTGTTGATATCACTACAGTGGAAGAGAAGTGTGTCCTGTTATTGGAAAACACTAACCCACACGGGACCATTGCCAGACCGGAAAGGGGAGCTCCCTCCTTCATCAGCTGTGGAATAGCAGCTTTGGTGAATGCATCCACCCCCATGTTTGCAAGCTGTGTTTTACCGATTGCACAGAATCGAATTCCAGTATCTCTTCCTTGACCCGCTGCCTTGCTGAACTTTGGACACAGAGTCTCAGCCTCTTCCTTAGTGTGCATCCTTTTCACCAGATAGCATTGCTGAGAGAAGCTCTCTCGTCCATGCTCTCAAGCTGGCTTGCTCAATCCTTCGGTGCCTGAGCCTGATAGTCCCCAGTACCATCTATTTTTGCACAGTATATCTCCCCCATCACCCCCCCCCCCGCAGCCTTCTAGGGCTAGGCTCTTGCCAATGAGTATTCTTGTGTCTGGGGGTTGTACTGCAGCAGCAGACAGGAAGGGACATGGAAATATGATGGCTAGTTAGCCAATTTTGTGGGGGATTAACTTTGCCTAACCAAAGCAGAGGTGGGAAACCTCTTTGCTCCCTTTAGGGCTTCATTTATTCAGGTCTCTTGTGGGCCTCATGACAGCAGTGGGCAGGGCTGGAATCAGCTCCTCTATTTCTCTCTATCACCCACCCACCCATCCATCTAGTCCATACACACACTCTGCCCGCTTACTTAAAAGGACTCGAAGAGACAGGCATTGACTTCACAGAGATTCGGTATGTATACACTCCACAAGTCTTGTTCCCACTCTAGCCTCTGGCATCGCCTGTGTCTGCCTTAGCATGAGCCACTGTAGTGCAGAGCAATGGAAATAACCGCAGGGAGAACCTGCCACTAGCCCTGTGTTACTACCCGTGATTTACTCCCGATTGTTGTTGTTTTAATTTAATAATTAAAAACGATCACAGAAGCCATTTTGCCAAGCGTCTCCAGAGCAGATCTTGCTGTCGAAACCCTTCTTGGGTTTTACATCTGCCACGCATGATGACACTAGGGAGAGAGCAGCTGTCTCTCAGAAATGAGCATACATTGTTGTACAGGGACAAAAATGCTACCTGGGGTGGGGTGTTAAACAGCACATCACCTTGCCTCTTATTCAAAATAAAACAGTCTGGTTTGAATGCACAAAGGTCTCTTACACCAAGTCAGACCATTAGTTCATCTTGGCACAGGGCTGGCAGCAGCTCTCTAGGATGGGTGGGGAAACCAGGCCTGCAAAGCCATTTTGAAGCAAGTCACACCCACCTGCCTGACATTTGATGTCGCTGTGGGTAAAACCTCAGCGCCTAGGGCTTGCCGATCGAAAGGTCGGCGGTTCGAATCCCTGCAGCGGGGTGCGCTCCCGTCGTTCGGTCCCAGCGCCTGCCAACCTAGCAGTTCGAAAGCACCCTCGGGTGCAAGTAGATAAATAGGGACCACTTACTAGCGGGAAGGTAAACGGCGTTTCCGTGTGCGACTCTGGCTCTGGCTCTGGCCAGAGCAGCGATGTCACGCTGGCCACGTGACCCGGAAGTGTCTCCGGACAGCGCTGGCCCCCGGCCTCTTGAGTGAGATGGGCGCACAACCCCCGAGTCTGTCAAGACTGGCCCGTACGGGCAGGGGTACCTTTACCTTTACCTTTATGGGGCAAGTGAAGACATAGCTAGGTCAAAAGGGGGTTTGGAGGCACCACTGATCAGCAGCACCTGCAAAGCCCAGGGCTTGTATGGAATCTAATGCAGCTTATAGGTAAAAGTAAAGGGACCCCTGACCATTAGGTCCAGTCGTGGCCGACTCTGGAGTTGCGGCGCTCATCTCACTTTATTGGCCGAGGGAGCCAGCGTACAGCTTCCGGGTCATGTGGCCAGCATAACTAAGCTGCTTCTGGAGAACCAGAGCAGCGCACGGAAACGCCGTTTACCTTCCCGCCGGAGCAGTACCTATTTATCTACTTGCACTTTGACGTGCTTTCAAACTGCTAGGTTGGCAGGAACAGGGACTGAGCAATGGGAGCTCATCCCGTCGTGGGGATTCAAACTGCCAGCCCTCTGATCGGCAAGCCCTAGGCTCTGTGGTTTAACCTACAGCGCCACCCGCGTCCCAATGCAGCTTATAGTTGATGCTCATACAGAGCCATACATGCCTCTTTGAAAGCACTGTGGTCTTTTAATTAAGGAGTGTACATAAATGTTAAAAAAATTAATCAGCCTAGTATTGGTGCTTGCATAATGCCATACATGGCGCTTTGAAGCACCAGCAGACAATTGATCTCACACAGTTTAATTTCAAACCACGCCAACAAAAACGGATCACCTGGTGCTATGGTACTATGAAATGATTGGCAGGTGGGCAGCCCCACCCACCCCTGCTCAACTTGGCCCATGGGGTGGGGGGGGGGCAAAGTTCTGAACCACCAGCAGCATGCAGTAGATTTATGCTTATAAAATTTATGCATTGCTCTCTACTTAAAGAAGTCAACCAAAAGGTACAATGATACAACTTAAAACATATTAGAAACAGACCTACTAGTACAATATGAAATAACTGGCATTGCCCTAATGGCTAGGAAAACAAAAATGACCTTGTGGAAACAATGGCAAGGTTGGAGAGAGCAATTCCATAACTGCACAGGCACTCTTTTGAACTGGAGACACTAAAGGCTGAGCCTAAGACGATTAATCGCAAAACTCACTCTTCATGCATTGAGGTGTAGTCCTGCTGAGTGATAAATAATTTTGCACTCCCCCCCGACTCTACCAAAAAACAACGTGGGTTGGACTAAATGGTTTTTGGAACTCCACAATTCTATGTTTCTTTTAGCCTTTAAAAGGGGCTTTCCCGTATGGTAGACAATGTACAGGTGTAGCTCTGTAATGGTACCCACTGAATGTCTGCATTTATCTTGTAACCAAAAGGTGTGGAAGTAGATACCACACAATGATTATTTTTTCATGGAGAAATGTGCTTTCATAGTAGATAGGGCAAAAGAAGGGCGCACCTAAATGCAGCACTGCGGCTTTCAAGGTGTGGGCAACAGGTAGAAAATCAGTAGGCAATGCCTACATCTCAGTGTTCTTCTACTCGTCGCGAAGCACTAGAAAACGAACACAGGAGCCCTACGGGACGCGTGTCGGTTGCACGTGGGAAACATCCTCCATTGACAGGTGTCATTTGTTCCGCTTTCCGAGACGGATGCGGCGCTTACTTCAAATATCTGAGAGAAAGGAAAGAGACGCATACACCTGGGAACCCTGCGTGGTTCACTAGTAAAGCACCTGTGTTGCGTGCAGAATGTCTCGGGTTCGATCCCCGCATCTCCAGGCGGGGCTGGGAGGAATCCTCACTTGAAAGCCCTGCCGAGCCCCTAACCGCGTCCGCGCCTTTCGACAAAACTGAAATGCCCATGGACCAATGGTTCGATTCTGCTTCCCCACGTTCCCGCACCTGACTTAAAAAATAAATAAAAAACATTATTTAAACATCAGTTCCGCTGCTTCTTGCAAGAGGTTGGACTAGAGGACCTTTGAGGGTCCCTCTCCTAACCATTCTATGATTCCGCCACCTTTGCCCCGCACGAACATTGCCCCGCCTTCCACCCGCTGCAAATGGAAACCGGAAATCGCAGTTGGATTTCCTAAGACCTTTCCCCTTGGAAGTTGTGCGGTTGGGAGGAGAAGAAGGAGGAGTTGTGGAAAAGCCGATTCGGTGACGTCATCTGGAGCCACGCCCCTTTGCCCTTGCCTTCCTCCCACCCCCGCCCCACAGAGCGTGTCGGCTCGCGCTCGGCCTCCCGCCTCTTTTTCATTCGGCGGGCCGGAATCGCTTCCGGGGTCGGCCGGAGAAGGCAGGAAGTGACAGGTAAGGGCTTCGCCCCCTTTTGCTTCTCCCTTTACCCAGCCCAATAGGGGAGTGGGCCCGAGACCCCCTCCTCTATTCCTGGCTTGGGAGCTGCGCGCGCTTCTTCCCCTGAAGGGGATTGGCGGCTTGGGCGGGGGCGGAGTTTGAGGGTCAGGGTCTCCCCCTCCCACCGTCTGGCTGCTGTCCCTGAGGGTGGCGGTTGCCTCCGCCCTCCGTCCCCTCACCGTTACCTGGGAGGCCCGCCTGGGCTCCCGTTACCTGTGACTCGAAGGAGAGCAGCCCTCGCCCCCCGGTCTCACCTGGAGCCCCTCAGTAGCTGCTTTGGCCTTATTCCTTCGTTCATATATCATTATTCACTCCTTCCTTGGCTTACTTGAATTGTTCAGAAGCTCCCGGGTTCGAAACACGGGTGCACGGAGTGAAGGAAATTGCGAGTGCGAGTGTACCATGGCGTTGTTTTTTCGACGTTATTAGTATTCAGTTGCTTTTTAGTGAGGGGTTTTTAGTTTCTTCCCCCTGCTTTTCTTTTTTAGCTGATTCTATCTGTAAGCTGCCTTGAGTCTGGGGGGGAAGGCGGGGTATAAAAAAATAGAATGATAATAAGAAAGGTAATCAGCAATGCAATAACACAGAGAGGGTTTTTAAAAACTGCTAGAAAACACACTACAAAAAGGAGAGAAATGCACTACTAAATAAAGGGGTTGGACTAGATGACACTTGTCCCTTCCAACTATGTAATTTTATGATTCTAAGGAAACAAATTTATTGAGAGGTGGGCCTTTTATGTGTTTCTGGAACACCAAAGTAAATGACAGTGCTTTTCCTTTAATTCATTCATGGTATTATAGTGCTTTTGTTACTCTGTCCCCCCCTGTTTGTAGGTCTTTCCTTGTTGGTTTTATTTTTTCCTTATTTTATTTGGGATTATGGTGTTTTTTTTGCATGCAAGGCAAGGATATTAGATGTCTAATGGTTTTTGCTGCATAGTGTCTCAACGTAATATGAATTTTAAAAGTATTTTAAAAGAAAATAAAACACTCTGTCCCAAACATATACACCTGCATAGATATCTCCAGCTGTTGCCCAAGAGAAGCTCTCTTGCATGTCTTCCCAACTCCCATCTTTTTATGCTCCATATCCCAATCAGTACAACCCACCTACTTGCACCTCGGGCTTTGTGACCCTGCACCCATCTCCAGTTCCAGTCCCCCTACCTTGACAAAACAGTATGCCTTTTTGATGGCGTGTCAGTTTTTAAAAAAACAACTTCCCATTTTTACCTGTAGTTGCCACATAGCTGGAAATTTAACAGGTGTTTTCCCCATCACTGCATTGCTAGACTGCAAATGAAAGCTGCATCTCCTGAGTCTTCTATTGATGATGAAGATGATGGATACTCCTCTACTGTGACTCTACTCCATTTCTTTCAATGGTGCACTGTTGTCTGACTCTCAAGACAGGAGTGGTCAGAAGGTGGATCTTGACCTACTGTTATATACAGACCATTAGGCAAGATAACTTTTCTAATGAAGCTATACCTAACCATGTAGGATCTCAGAGTAAAATAGAGAAAACCTTATCTTAAGGGTCAAAACAGAAACGGTAACTTTTTCTTGGTCACAATCTGAATTTAAAAAATTAATAGGTATAATACTGTAGTAAATTCTAAAGGGAGGTTCCTCAAGGATCTTTGCTTTGACTGGGTGTGGTTAGGATAAAGTGATCACAAAATACTAATAAATGTGATGACACAGTAACAATTTGTTTTTAAAATATGGTTTATGATGAGGTGGCAATAGCTGTAGGAGTTTCAAAATAATTTGGAGAAGTGTACAGTTATAAATGCTAAAGAATTCTGAACAACGGGTTGGAGCCAGAGTAATTGTATTTGAGTTCTGTTGAAGTAATGAGAATTTAAGTGATGTCTAACTTTTAACATTTATTTTTTAATGGTACCTAAGGGCAAATAACCTCGTTCTGATGCAACCCAATGTGAATGGCAGATAACATCTACTGTATATGAGATGAGTTATTCAAGGAAAATATAAATATATTTCATTGATGTATGTCTGTAGCGCATACTGTACATACAAACCACTAGGAAACTGGCTTGAAACCAAAACGGATAATTATTTTTCTACCTCATTTTCCATTTCATAAATTAACTAGTAGCAATGGCTGAATGCAATAATAGTCTAGCCAAGCAGTTTCAATTTTTTTATCATTGTTTACTACATATAAGTAAAATAGACATGGAATGATGGGAAATTGTTATGCACTGTATAGATATTAATGCTTTGTTCCTTGAGTACACCCATGAAATACTACTTTAGGAAGCTGCTTCTTTATATGTAAAGAAATTAAGGATCATTAAGGTTTCAATCCTTTGCTTACCTGGGAGTATGAACAGCAGTCAGCAGAACATTTCAAACTAAACATGCATATGATTGCTCCATGTGAAGCCATAAACAGCCTTGGCCTGTATACCTGAAGGAGCATCTCCACCCCCATCATTCAGCCCGGACACAGAGGTCCAGCGCTGAGGATCTTCTGGCAGTTTCCTCACTGCAAGAAGTGAGGTTACAGGGAACTAGGCAGAGGGCCTTCTCGGAAGTGGCGCCCTCCCTGTGGAACGCTCTCCCATCAGATGTGAAGTAAGGAACTACACAACTTTTAGAAGACATCTGAAGGCAACCCTCTACAGGGAAGTTCGTAATGGTTGATGTTTTGTTGTGTTTTTAATATTTTGTTGGGAGCCGCCTAGAGTGGCTTGGGTATAAGTAATAAAATTAGTATTATTATTTATTACAGAAAGAAATGTAAGGCATTTCAAAGATAAACCATCTACATAGATGAATGATAGCCGTATTTAAATAAGTTATTCACATATTGAATACTGGGGGCTTCTTTGGTCATTGAATCTTAAGTACTTTTTCTATTCAATAAGAGAATGAAAGGCTGCAATTTGATAATATTTGAGTTATTCTCATGGAATTAATGGTAATTACTCCTGAGTAGACAGCATAAGTTCATATGTAACTTACTTGCATGCGAACACTTCCAAAATCAGTATGTCTGAAAACTGGCCATACATGGGAAATCATATTTTTGTGACTTCCCTCCCCTTGCCCCACACTGCTGCCATTTTGTTTTGTTTTTTAAACCTGTCCAATAAATAAATTTGCATGTCAATGGGAAGATGGGCAGGACAACTTCATTTAATACAACCCTATGTTGCCTGCGGGTGGCGCTGTGGGTTAAACCACAGAGCCTAGGACTTGCCGATCAGAAGGTTGGCGCTTCGAATCCCCGCAACAGAGTGAGCTCCCATTGCTCGGTCCCAGCTCCTGCCAACCTAGCAATTTGAAAGCACGTCAAAGTGCAAGTAGATAAATAGGTACCGCTCTGGCTGGAAGGTAAACGGCGTTTCCGTGCACTGTTCTGGTTTGCCAGAAGCGGCTTAGTCATGGCTGGCCACATGACCCAGAAGCTGTACGTCGGCTCCCTCTGCCAATAAAGCGAGATGAGCGCCGCAGCCCCAGAGTCGGCCATGACTGGACCTAATGGTCAGGGGTCCCTTTACCTTTATGTTGCCCCAAACCTTTGTGGCAAAGGGAAATGTCTTAACAGCACTCAGGAAAATGGTATCCTGTGCCAATAGCACTTCTCCTGTAGATGCAGTGGTATCATTACTCAAACTGCTCAAGATATAGAATTTTCCGTTGCATTTTCTGCAGGAGCTACAGTGTTACTATGGCTCGTATTACACTTGAAGAACTGAATGAACTGGATGATGAGGTCCCTGATGAAGAGGATGAACCAATGGATGGGGAGGAACAGAACAGGCTGTTTTCTCATTGGGAGACAGTAGCCAGCACTCACCAAGTGTCTCTCCCCCAAGGTATGAATTTGCATTCCAGTCGCAATTTTAGGCTGCACCTTCTAAGAGAGGAGGAAGTAGATTTTTAACCTACAAGGCGAGGTCTGCTTCTACTTGCATTTGAACTTCTGCCTTCACATGCACAGCCTCTAGCTCAAAACTGTTCCCACATTTCATTTTTTTGTTCCCTAGCATGCATGCACACACACCAAGGGCTTGTCCACATTTGAGCTTTATTTAGCTGTTAATCCACTCCCCCCGTCATTTGAATTAGACCTGATTAGTCCATATCCACATGTATTTGAATTTGTATGTAAGGAGCCCGTTCAGCCTATCCTGTTCATACCAGTAGGCACTCCCTTTTCTGTTTGTTCCCGACTTCTAATTTATTGCTTCTGTTTTGACAAGTAAGGGCATACTTGCAGATAGTTGTGAGTGCACCTTAAAAAAAAAAGAAATCAAGGAAGTGAGCAAAAGCCAGGCAATTATAAAGACTCATCACATACTTTTGCAGTTTTTTGGTTTTTGTTTGAGCACTCAGGAGCATGCCAGAAAAATAGGAGCACAGCTGGGAAAAAATGAAAGCCTTGAAAAGGTGAATAGCAGAAAGTGATGACTGATCCACCCACCCCAAAAGAGCAGAACAAATAGCCTGCATCCCTAAGTGAGGTGATTTGGAGCCCAATTTCTCCCAATTTTAATGGATTATCCCCATATCAGGTAAACCCAAATTTACAGAGGAAAAGCATTGAGATTGGTAGTGTTTTAATGGGCTATGCAATTTAAATGGGAATGCCAACAATTGCAAGCACACAATAAACTGGTGTGGGCAGGTCACAAGCAGCTGTCATGCTTATCTGCTCTAATGGTTTGCTTGGTGCTTTAAAAAAAGGCTTTAAAAAAATTTATTTAAATTTTGAAATGTGCTGCAGCGGAGGAGGACGGGAGGGTGCTTTGTGACACAGACAAGTGAACCAATCAGTGCTGTGCACAGCCTGACTCTAGGAAGGAGGAGCAACAGATGGCTCCATGATTGGCACAAGGGCCAGCCACTCAGCATTGTGCAAATCCAGTTTCTCCTCTAAGCTAAAAAGCTAAGGTTCTTCTTATCCTTAAAAGACTGTATGTGTACATGGGCTCTCCCCATAAATTGTGGGTTGTCTCCAGTGCTGTTGTTCTACTAGTGCAACAAACTTGCACTCGTGCAATGGTGTTTTCCTCTTCTCTCCCTTGCACCCTCCCACCCCCAACACCCTGAGGGTTGGAGGCAGTGGCGGAGGAAGCTGCTTGGGCACCTGGGGCGGTGCACCCACAGGTGGTGTGCATCGTGGGGCCTCTGGAGTCTGCCTGCCTCCTCCCACTCAGCTGCCCTACAGCTGGGGGGGGGGAGGCAGCTGGCGGACCGTTTGGGCAGGGCGGAGCCTGTGTGCTCCCAAGAGAGATGTGTGGCTCAGACGCGCTGCAGGCCCTGCGGTGAGTGCCGCCCAGCATTTTGTCACCCCCCTCAGTGGTGACACCCAGGGCGGCCCGCACCTATCGCACCCCCTTTTCTCTGCCACTGGTTGGAGGGCCCTTCAGACCCAATTTTCTCCGCACATGCTCCCTAAATCTGTTCTGGGATTTCCTCCAACCTTCTGGAGATGATTTGAGGAGGGTGCGGGGAGAAGAAGGGGAGGAGTTCCATTGCACAAACAAAAAACCTTGTGTGAACAGAAGAAGTGCATTGGATACTACCCATTAAAACAACCAGCATCAGTCAAAACTATATAATACAACAACCAAGACAAGCTGCAAGAAACAGATGATTTTTTTAAAAAACCAACCTCTCTCCTCCCTGCAGGAGAATATGGTTCTTGAATAGTCCTGTAGTGGCAGCTGGAGAAGGGAGAGGCCTCCTTGGCTGGAAAGTAGGGAGCTAGATTACTGGTGGCTCCTTTTTACGTGTTTAGATCTATAGTGTACCCTATAGGTACTAATGAGAGTTGCTTGTTTTAAAAATGTAGGCTTCTATAGATTTTTTTTTAAATTTCTAAAGATATTTTTCAGTCTTAAAGTGAATTCCCCACTACTTGACTCTGTTTTGCTAGAGATGGCAGGTCCAATAATGCAAATGGCGCGCCATAACCAGACTCGAGAGCCTGTGCCCTACGCTACTTTATCACAGCATGAGAAGGTGAGCACTCTCACATATACAAACTTGCTTGTAAATAAAATAATGTATGTTTATATACCTGGCTGACATAGCTTTGTGGTATATTGTGGAGAAAAGAGTGTATAAGTTATGTAATATGACCCTCTCCCCTCCAACATTCTTCAGAATAGCATCTGTGACTCTCCCAGCGCTCCAATGCACTCTAGGTTTTTGCCATCCTTAAACTTGTACAAAATCTGTCCTCCTGGAATTTTATACTTGTCTACTCAGTAGCAGGCCTCATTGAGTTCAGTTGTCTTGTTCCTGAGTAAGTGCATATGGTACGATCAAATCTTACGCAGGTGGGTCGCTTCTAAAGGATCTGTGTATAAGCAGAAACCACATATACCCAAACCCTTGGAAACAACCCTGCCCCCATGGCTAGTGGGTTATGGGGAATGAGAGAGAATGCTCTGTACTCCCAGAGCCATATGCTGAGCTGGCTTTGCCCAGCAAGCAAGGCAGAGAGCTTACAAGCTCTCCACGCTGGGTAACCCAAGTGAACCCACTACGGAAAGAGTTTTAAAGTTCTTTGCTGTGTTTGTTGGGCAAGTCTCACTCAAGGCATGGGCTCTGGGAGACTAGGGATGCACATGCGAGTTCTCACGGCCACTCAGTTGGCCCCACAACATCTCAAGCAAGCATCCCAGAGCTGGTGCTCTGACCAGGCCTTTTCTCCCAAGCAAGGCAGAGAGTTTAAAAGCTTTTTATGCGCTGGATAAGCCCAAGCAGGCCTGTCTTCAACCGCATATGGTTGAAATCGTGCAAGTTAAATGGGTGTAAGATGCTGTATAGCAGGGGTGGCTACCACAGATTTTGGGATGGCTCACTGGGACCTTCTGACACTTTGGCAACAAATCAGTGGTGACTTAAACCACCACCACCCAAAATTACCCCCCGCCTTTTAAAAAGTTTCAGTTGTTGTTTGTCTTTGTTGTGCTTCCCCAAGTGCCTTCAGATTTTTTTTGGCAATTTCCTGTGAACCAGGGCTTGTAAAAATACCCCAAAAACATCCCTTCCTGACTGCATGTTTCAGCATCCAGGTGCACTATTAATAGTGCTAGTTGAAAACTGCCTGTGATGTCCTTGACAGGCTGCAAAGAGGAACAATAACTTGATTTCTGCTGAACACATCACAGCTGGTGAGGGCACAGTGATTAGCATAAGTAGGTCAACAGAAGCTTCCTGTAGTTTTGTACCAATGGCTGTTTGCACACTACACCTTTGAAGCACATTCAAATCACATTCTTTCCCTCAAACAATTCTTGGCACCGTAGTTTGTTAAGGGTTGCTGGGAATTGTAAAAACTAGGTTAAACTATGGGGAAAATAATGTGTTTTGAATGCGCTTTATAGCGTGTACACAGCCAGTGCCTGATGAAGAGATACAGATCTCTAACTATCATTCTCAAGCGCAGCCAAAGCACAGAACAACAGAATGCAAACAGAGCACTTTGCCGGCTCTAGAAAATTGGTGTGCCAAGTTCCCAGGGTTCCAGGTGCTTCCCCAGGGTTCATGCCTCCTTTTCAAATGAGGCACAGTGGAGACTTTGGTGTCTTTATGATACATGGTTTATTTACACTTATATACAGCCTGAGCCTATGATAGCACAGTTCACAGCATTAACACTGCAAAAGGCTCTTGTTTCTTCCCTTGGATCCAAACAGAAATAAAACATGCACTCAAGCATTGCTCTGGCTCGTCTCTCCAGCTGGCTGCTTTCCCTCTAGGTTGCATCACTTCATTCTCTCTTTTCTCTTTTTGGGTGGCATCACTTCACTCTCAACTCCAAACTCTAGCTTTGTCCTGCTAAGGAGCTGTAGGAGGGGCCTCACCCACTTGCCATCTCACACAGAGCCCCTTTCCTTTGTTTCCCTTAACACCAGGCTGTAACCTCAACACAGGGTTTATATTTTAACACTTGCTGGATCCAGGGGTCAGAAGGATCTCGCATACAGCTTATTGTTGGAGATGTAGCTCTTTGGTGCAGGAAGCACCATAGCAGATCTCCTCTCCGCTGCAAGGAAGATGTGGGTGAAGAAAATGCCCATGGTCGTCGTGGTTGCTGCCTTTGGGCAAGTTCCTTGGATATGGGTACTTAATTACCTGCCCACCTTTCAGCTGAGTTTATGCTTCTGCCTGAATGTATGTGCATCAGCCTGCCTGCGTAAGCTACTCTTCTTCTGAGTTGCGGGCGTGTGTGCCTGTGCACTGACATGTGGCCATCAGAGAGAGTTTCTCAAGCTGAGAAAGGTTAGCCGCTCCTGGCCTACCCCTCACATAGTGCCCTTCCCAACACTCCCTCTTTTTTGTACACCCACCACTGCCAATTGCAGTGATGGGCATCTTGCTAGTATTATCTTCCTGTTGTCATAACGTTAGCTCAGCCTCTGCATATCAGTACTAACAGGATCAAAAGCATTCACTACCTTGGGGTTCTTCGATAGAGATGTCTATATTGAATTCAGTCCACCTGGTCTTCTGCATTGTCTTCTGTTATTTTTTATATCATGTGAGGGAAAATTACTTTTAAGTAGTTTCTGTTTTCCCCTGGTTGTTGAAGGAGCAGTAAGTCTATATTTGTCAATCTACAAGCACTTCCTTGTCTTTTGTTTGATTCCTTGGACCTGTATTTGTATGGAGTCGGAAAGCAAGGTCAGCTTTCAGTTTTAGTGAGAAAACTGCATCCATTTCCTGAAGTGCAGCTTGACTTTCAGGCACACAGAAGTGGGAATATGGCCTCGAGCTCCCTCAAGTAACCTAGATCCTTCAAATATATTTTCCAGTATTCCTTTTGACTCAATTCAGATGTAATAATAAACCAATAATAATTATTAAGAGAATGAGTAGGTGTTCCCTCTTGGTTCTCTCATTCCTTCATACACAAGGTAAGATTAAAAGTAGAAGCTTCTAATTTGTGTCAAACCATAGTTTCCGGTTTTCATCCAAATGCAAAAAACCTGTCATTTCACAGACCAACATTTGCCTCATTCCAAGATCCCAAACCAGCATCAAATCATGGTTTGTCATTACATCTGAACTGAGTTTATATGGCCATAAGGGCAATAAAAGTGGTATTTATCAGCTTTAATGCAATTATACTACTGCTAGCCGTCCATGTTAAATTGTGCTACTGTCTCTGCATTTACTCCCTGAAGTAAAGTCTCTGAAGGTTGTTGGGGGTTTTTTGTAGTTTTCTTATTCATTTCTCATTAGCCATAGTAATTCCATGCAAATGCTTTATGGAAGAGTCACTTCATCCCCACCCCCATCCTGTTCCAACCCAAAACTGCATGCATGCCTTAGAAAAGTTGGGTATTCTGTCTTCTGAAACATTGCAATGTGTCTATACAGCTGTTGCTCCAAAGATGTGCAGGATAGTTCCTGGGACTGCTGAAGGCATTGTTTTGCTTTCTATATTTTTTCTGCACCAAAAGGAGTTGGATGTACAGTTGTTGTTTTCGTTCTTTTCCACCTGCATTGATGAGTTTCCTCCTGTCTCACTTTCCATTGAGCTAGCTAACTTGACTCCTATAATATAAACATACAGACTTACCGGCTCCTGCTTTTTAAAAAACCCTTACATTAATAATTAATCATTCATTTCTGTGTCTTTAGTAATTTTTGTTTAGCTTGCCTGGGTAGATTGCACCCTTTAGGGCTGGGTTATACTTGTCGTTACGAGCTCTGTTTTTACAATGTTCATAAGAGAAAAGGATGAGCTTTGTGTCTTAGTGTAACAGTCGAGATAATAAACCTACCCTAGTGATAACTGACAAAATAACTATTTAAGCAACTTTTCAATGCTGTCGAGCTCCAGGTTAATGCTTTTATTAATTCAGGAACAAATAGCTAAAACAGTGACGCCTTTTATTAAAGTATATTCTGTAGCTAGGACATTGTTATTAGCTGTTTATTATCCTCACAAATATATTTTGAAGAATTTCCCAATTATCTGTAGTGGTTTAGAGAAGCAATAATGATTACCTTAATGAAAAGCATCCTAATACCTTATGCTGTGTTGAGTGTGCTTTAATGCAGCTGATTCTTTTTTTAAAAACAAACAAACTTGGAAGATGTTACAACCTGTCACAAAGGAGAAATCTCTGTTCTCTTTGTAACTGCCAGTTTTTGCCTAACAATATTGATATGTATCTGGCCTACACTGTCAGCCTTTCTGTTTGGCTATTCCATGCAAAGAACCAGTGGTGTAGAATATTGAACTAAAGCTGGAGAGACCTGGTTCAAAGTCCCACTCTGCCAACAACCTCACTTTGGGCCTAACCTACCTCACAGGGTGGTTGTTAGGCTAAACAGAAAGTGGGGAGAACAATGTCTGCTGCCTTGAGCTTTTTGGAGGAAAAGCAGAATATAAATTTAGTTAATATTTACCGTAGTTAAAACATCAATTATCTTGTATATTTTAATAAGCAGCAGTACCAGCTTTCATTTGTTAAGCAGCTTGTAGCAATTGGAGGGGGGGAAGGATTTCATGTGTTGAGATGACTTGATGTTATAAATGCAAAGAAGCTGAAATATTAAAGAAACCTATTTTCTTTTTTAAAAAATTAGTTAATATTTGGCAGTGGAGATGCAAAACTTCATTTGCACAGGACGGACTGCGAGTTACGCTTCTCTCCAGTGCCAAAGCTTTTTCAGTACGTAATTCCCATCCTGTGTTGTTTGAGTGCCTAGCTCTCACTAAACTCTTGTTTCCTTCTTGGTTCAGTGTGAGGAGATAGCGTACGAGGAACGACTGTACCCAGCTGGGAAATGGGCATGCATTACCAGAGGAGAACCCAAATATGAGCAAAGCATCTCTATGGGTTTCATGAAACTAATACGGTACATCTGCAAGGAGAACTCCCTAGGTATGTGGAAGCACGTGTCATCGTGGCAGGGACATGGAAGCCTGCAGCAGCTAGACCCGCTGGAACTGGAAAGGCCGGAGCTGGGTTTCCGCAGATCCTCCTCTTTCACTCTCTGGTGTCTTTATGTGTATTTTTATCTAGGCCGTCAGTTGGGGATGACAGTGCCAGTGATCAACGAGATCCACCTGAACAAGGAAGGCACGGAATTGCTTCAAGAAGTCATCACTGCCTATTACCTCCCTGAAGAATTTCAGCCTAACCCCCCTCTCCCCTTGGACCCCGACATCCAGATACAAGAGAGAGCACCACTTCGGGTTATCTCCAGGTGGGCCCTGACTCATGTATGCTAGGAATATGACTCTAAATGGAGGAAGGAAGGAAGGAAGGAAGGAAGGAAGGAAGGAAGGAAGGAAGGAAGGATGCTTTCTTATCCTACCTTGGAGAAAGGGAATGCAGGGCAGGGAAGAAAGTGGCTAAGTGAGAACAGATGTTCTGAGATCCTGTTAGGGAGACAGGAAAGAAAGCTGGTCCTCTCCAATTCCCCCATGCTCCAAGATTAGGAGCCCTGTAGTGAAGGATAGGGACGCGGGTGGCACTGTGGGCTAAACCACAGAGCCTAGTACTTTCTGATAAGAAGGTCGGCGGTTCGAATCCCCATGACGGGGTGAGCTTCCGTTGCTTCGTCCCTGCTCCTGCCAACCAAGCTGTTCGAAAGCACGTCAAAGTGCAAGTAGATAAATAGGTACCGCTCTGGTGGGAAGGTAAACGGCTTTTCTGTGCGCTGCTCTGGTTTGCCAGAAGCGGCTTAGTCATGCTGGCCACATGACCTGGAAGCTGTACGCCGGCTCCCTTGGCCAATAAAGCGAGATGAGTGCCACAACCCCAGAGTCGGCCATGACTGGACCTAATGGTCAGGAGTCCCTTTACCTAGTGAAGGATAGAGGGATGGGTGAGCAGAGAAACAATTACAGCACTAGATCTTTATGGGCAATTGGTTTTTTGTTCACCTTGTGTAAAGGGTGTTTTATGGGACCACCACAGAAGAAACAATCCTACGGGAGATTCACCTTCTCTGGGAGTTGCTGGGCTCCACAGACAATGTGCTCCGCGAAACCTACTTGGTGGCTGCGTACCAGAACCCTGGCGTCCCTAACCGCCGCAATGAGATCTGGTTTATCCGGCGGGCAGACTGAAAGCACCTTGAATCCCTGACAAGATTACAATCCACCCTCCGTGACTGGATCCGGTTTAGATGGCAGTTTTGAAGGAGAGGAATGCACATCCTGACTCACTGTAGAATAGATGAAGTGCTCCTTCCCCCCCTGCGCGAACCAAGGAGTTACTAGTACAGATCTCCCCGAGACGGTTTCCACCCTACTCCTGCAGGGGGTGCTGTGGTGTTGTCGATGGAGCTGGCGTTGGAAGGAACAAGGGGTGTCTGCTTCAGTGGGCCGTGAGTGCAGCCGTGCCACATTTGGATGAAGGCGCATTAGGAGCACAGGAAGCTGCCTTATGCTGAGTCAGACCATTGGTCCATCTAGTTCAGTATTGTCATCCCTGACCGGCAGTGGCTTCTCAGGTGTTCAGGTAGGGAAGCATTCCCGGTCCCACCTGGAGACGCCAGGGATTGAACCGGGGACCTTCTGAATGCAAAGCAGTTGCGCTACCACAGAGCCATGGCCCTTCCCCCTCCTCGGGGATTGTATCAGGGATTGTAGCTGTTGTGCAACCCACAGCTCACATTCCAAGGGTTTGGTATCAATCCTGAAACGAATCTAGCGAGAGCAGGTCGTAACACCATTGCCTACAGCCCGTGTCCATAGCTGGCAAACGCTGATGTACCGGGGCACAGGTTATGACTAAGTTACTTGTAGAAGGAGGATTTCACTTCTGATGCCTCGGAGTATCCCTTTTAGCCATGAGAAGCTGCTAGTCAGCTTTGTTATCCAACAGCAGAAGAGCCGTTCCCACAGTTTGGGATGAGGTAGCCGTAGACTTCCTTGACTGGAATAATGTGAACACCTGTCCAGGAGCAAATGGGAAATCCCCGCCAAAGGGCTAAGGCTCAAAGGGAGATCTGAGAAGCAGAGATCTCTGGCCTGTAAGCCCTCCTGTTTTCCCAAGAGCACATAGAGAGATAAATGCCACCCACTGGCTACCTCCTGCCCATGAGCCAGTTTCTCGATCAGGCAGGCTGGGTGCGAGCTGAGCAGGCCACAGAGTACGTGTTAAGTTGTCGCTGGCAGCATTTTTGTCGCTGTGTGTTGCGTTGTGCATTGACTGGTTGGTATCACATTCATGAATGCTGCTGTCCTCTCCCAAAGAAGGCTGGTAGCACAAAGCAAACCTGAAATAAAATCTAGCCCAACCCTCTCTGTCTATCTCATTTTACTGACTTTTGTGACATTCGACTCCGGTAACAGGTGGGGGTCATCACTCAGATGGAAGATCCAGAAACAACACAAAACCCCGACACCCAGAGGGTATCCAAGTGACATGCAAGTCAGCTGCTTGCTCAGAATCAGGTGGGTCATTTCGATACAAAGGAGCAGGCTATCACCATGCTGTCTTCTTAAACTGCTGTGATCAGGGAAGGCACTAAATAACTACCATGCCTCTCCACAACTCAGAATGGAGTATACATCTGCATTAGAGATCAGATCTGACCATGAGAAATTTCTTTCCCTCTTCAAGGAAAATTGGATAAGATGACATGCTTCTGTTAGTTATGTTCTGTGGCCAGTATATAATAGCCACTTACCAATATAAATTCCCACTCAGCTGCGTGTCTGTAAATGCATTTTTTTCTTTTTTCAGCAGTGAAGGGTGTGCATTGCCTTATTATTTGGGAAGCCATAACCTTGACATTGGAAGCGTAACCTTTTAAGTTAATTGGATTGAGTGGAAGAAGAATAAGAAAGAGTGAATGGCTATCCAGGTTCATTATTTCATCACCTCAGCAGAGCTAACTTCAATACTGTGCAGCAGTGGTAATACTCGGGAGTAATTTGTGAAGTATCGTGTTGTTGCCTGGGTGTGGAAGAAGCAGATTTTGTAGGTTGGTGTTTGATTGCTTCTTCTTAACACTGACAACGATCTCACCTTTTAAATAATTATTTTAGAAGTTTGAAAACATGAAGATTAAGCCACTTTTTTGCAGTGGTAAGTCAGTTTTTTTAACATAATATTTCCTCCAGAGGCTGCTCTTGTCTAACAGTAGGCTTTTGTTGAAATGATGATGAATCAAAGATCTAACAGGAACACAAAGGCACGCACAAATAGTAAAAGGCAAGGTATTTTAAACACATTAGAAACGACAGCTACCAAAGACATTGTAAGACACATACTGAATTGTTATAAGCCTAGGAACACATGATGCAGCAAAGGCAGAGGCATTAAATGTATTTGTCATCTTGATATATGAAGATAAAACTTAACAGGAGATCAGAGGTCCAGGCATCTGACAGAAGCAATAAGACAATCAGGTTTTAAGAATTGAATAAAAATTGTATGGATTAATTCCACATTTTAAAATCAATGGGCATGGATGGTGTAGCCATAGGGCTTGTTTTATTTAAAGCAAACACAAAACATCAAAGTTCTGTGTCAAGAAAAGGTGAATTCTGTAATCTGTTATGCAGATAAAGCAAATGTGCATCTGTTTTGCATAATTTGCTGGTTCTGGGAAGTTTCAAGGTAATGAAAATTCTCTTGAGAGCTAAGCTGAATTCCCCCTCTGACTTGTGAGGCACTGCATTGCACCTTCCCATGTCGTATTTTTGCAGCCAAGACTAGAAACTTGCTCAACCCAATACAAAGCAAAAACTAAGCTTCTTGGGGTGGTGAATTTTGTATTTAGTGCCAAATTCTATATTTTGCATAGATTTGTAGAATACAAAGAGTCCTGCCTGCATCCTAGTTACCTGAAAGGGACCTGGGACTTTTTAGCAGTCGTTACTGTGAAATCCTGCAGGCTGAGAGAAGCCCCAGAAGAATTGAAATGCTGCACCTGTCCTAGAAAAATTAGGCCAAAAAGATGTAGAGCCTTGCTTTGGTCTCGTGTTGGTTTGTAGCTGAGGCCACAGTTATATCCCATACAATTCAGTGGAATAAACCAATACTTTAGTAGCTAGAAAATGAAATGAATGGCAGCATCACTTCTTCCCAAATGGTTATCTAGCAAGTGGCAGTGCAGGATCAAACCATTTAAAATAAAGCTATCCTGCAGTGCTGGTGCAAACCTGACTTAGGTAAATTAAAAGTCTGCAGTAGTCCAAATATATCACTGATTATATTGAATTAATATATGAACTTCTAACTCTCCAACTCCAGGCCACAAACATTCCTTCTCCTCTTGTCTGCTGTCTTACCTAGTTGGTAGTACCCCCTGCTGAATTCAATGGGGCTTCATAGAATCCCACTGTAATCATTATGCTCAATTTGGTTCACTTTCCCTTACAATCCATATTAAGAAAGCTAGGAGAGCAAGTGGTGGAGATATGCATAGCCATTAAAATACTTCTCCCCTCTTAACCACCTTAGTACATTAATACATATCCAAGAGAGATCCATTATTCCCCTACCCTCGTTCAATTGAATTTCCCCGCTTGCTTTGGGCACCCCTTCCATTGTTAAATTAATATTTCTGACATAAAAAAATGCCCCTTTGTTCTGTGGAAATACTGAAAACATGTAATGATTTCTGTGTTCCCCCTACTGCCAAGGGAACCTCACAACCTTCTGTCTTCTTCTAATGAAAATGCTCTCTTATGTGCAGCTAGAAAAACGCCCAAGAAAAAAAACAAACCCAGCAACCTTGCTATCTCAGTCCACAAAGTAGTCATCTTTTAAGGTTTATTGGTTTGTATTAGGGATACCTTTTAAAGTCAGCATTCTTTATGACGTGAAGGGGCTTAACAGGAATTTCCTGGGTTGGCAACGTATTAGTGTGAGATTCTAAATTGCTGTGTTCTGGTCCTGGAAGGACAAAGGAGTCAGGAATTCAAGTTGTGAGGTATTGACCCTAATTCCACCTTAGGAATGCCCCCCACCCTTCAGTATGAGATAACATCATAACAGAAGGAAGAGGCACCTACTGTGTTTCTGCCTGAAAAACAACATCATCATATAAGAATATGAAGGCTAGACACAGACTTTCAAAGTGAATTATTTGCCAAAGCCACCACATTTGCAAACAAGCTTCTTTGTGTTCTTTGTCTAGGGCAGGGTGGCAAACCCTGGACCCTGCAGATGGCTGTTGGAGTCCAACATGGCTAGTGGTGACAGGAGTTGTGGCCATATTCAACTATCCAAAGGACTGTCACATGCAAATGGGGCAAGCTTGTCTTCTCCAGCTCCGGGCTCAATGACTATATGGTCTAATTGTGTGTTATGCCACGCCCTCTCCCAGCAGCCAGTTTATATTATGATACGAGCCATGGCAGCCATTTTGTGACTGGCGCCCACAAGCCTCACAATTCAAAATGTGCCCATTGGTCCAAAGAATCTGATGACACCTAGGGAGTGCAGAACTCACCTGTGCTAAAAGAAGTCTGGCTGCTTTTGTACTTTTTTACAAGCAACCCAATTGTGATGTGTGTGTGTACAGGATGTGTGTTCAAAACTATCATTTAAGATATTTTATACATTTCCCTTCAGCTTGGGTAAGAAAGGGTAAACATAACTACCTGCTAGTTTATTTGGGGGTAAAATTAATCATGCACACACAAACACATTCTACATAGAGGCTTATAATTCAATCAAAGTATTAGCCCACATATTTTCTCCTTAAAATTCAGAAGTGAATAGCAGTGATAGCTACCAGGTGGGAGTGTTCAAATGAACAGCTTTATCCTGGTATTATGGGTAGCCTTCAGTGAGGATAACATTCCTTAAACTCCAAAGTATTTTCATATGTACTTTATAAGAGAAAGAGAAGAAATGCCACAGTTTGCAAATTCTTGGGAGTAAATGGCTCTTTATCCTGCAATTGAACAGCATGCAAAACTCCCTGAGGTAACAAAGGCCATTTACCACACAGTAAGCATCTTGTGAGAACACGAACAAAGGTTATAATCTTTATAGCCTCATCCCTAGTTGCTAGCCTGGAAAGGAAATAGGGTTGTCACCCGCCCTGCTGTTCCCAGCTTGAGACAATAAAGAAATGGAATAGGACTCAGAGCCCTTTGATCTTCTCTGCCAGTGATCAGAGAGAGGAAAACTTCTCAGAGCCTGGAGACTAGTTTCTTTAATGGTTTTAGCAGACCCCTGTAAAGTATCCTCAGGCCAGGAGACTGCAATGTCATGTTCCTCGCAGGCTAAAATCCACCCATACAGGTGTGATATGAATGCAACAATAATTTAAGTGTTAGGGTAGGATGTAGAAACCATTTATAGACACTCGCAGGTAATAAGCAGGGGGAAAATATATACATAGACCAAAAAAATTGCTGTGAAACCTGAGAGATTAGCAAGCCGCCTGTGGCAAGAGCATACATGAAAACTTTCCAAGTGGTTGAGAAGTTTGTCCAGCAGCAGATAACCAACTTAACCAATTTCGAACTTCCCAATTTTACTTACTTTGGAACCCTTGATTGCCTAAAATAAAAAGCCCATTGACCAGAGAGACTATTGTCATGGTTTGAGTCAAGACATCTGGTAAGCAACTTGTCAGGAAGACTCAGAGGAACTAACTTATTTATTACTTCCCCAAGGGCTTGTGGTTTCCTCCTCCAAAGAAGCTACTTTCATTCATCCCTGGTTACAGACTGTAGCCAGACTCTGCGCTTTTCAAGGTCTTAACCAGACTGCTTCAAATATACAGTACACTGGAGGTTCCTTGATCTGTTTCCTTGGAAGAATTATTCCTTGGAATAATTGTGTTGCTCATCTCTTGGGGGTGAAAAGTTGGGATGAATTTATAAGAACCTAAAAGCATGAGATGAGCCTGCTGCTTTGGGCCATTGGCACACCTATTTCAGCATCCTGTTCTCACGCAAGATGTCTTTGGGAAGCCCAAAACCAGGACCTGAGCAGAAGAGCAGCCCTCTCACCACTTGTGATTCCCAGCAACTGCTATGCAGAGCCAAACTGCCTTCAGCAGCAGAGGCAGAATCTAGCCACTGACAATCAGCCACATTGAGATTCCTGCATTGCAGGGGGTTGGACTAGATGACCCTTGGGGTCCCTTCCAACGCTACAATTCTGGGGATTCACCAAACCCTCTAGCTCAATTCGTGTAGGGTGCTGGCTGTTCATGGTGGGGAGAAGTTCTGTTGCGGAAGCAGAAATCCTTGCATTGATTAAACACTTTAGTTGGAATCTGCTCAAGCAAGCCTTATGAGGAACGTTTGAAGGAGCTTGGAGAAGAGGACACAGAATTGGCGCCCTGGAAACTTTTATATGTGAAGGGCGGTCTACAAATTTAATCATAATACAGTGGTACCTCGGGTTAAGTACTTAATTCGTTCCGGAGGTCCGTTCTTAACCTGAAACTGTTCTTAACCTGAAGCAAAGTTCTTAACCTGGAGCACTATTTCTGGGTTAGCAGAGTCTGTAACCTGAAGCATATGTAACCCGAGGTACCACTGTAGTTTGAAGATCAGCCACAGGAAAGATTTTGGGACCCATCGTCAAACTCTGTATTTATCACGTTGGTGTCCAAAAGCCAGTTCTGTGTTGGTCAAGGCACCCACGAACGCCTCCTCTTTGTGGCTTCCAGGTATCTGGAATGGGGAAAGACGAACACGGGGCAGGGAGCTGCTTCTCAAAGTCGGCGCGAGAGAACCTGGGACACCTTCGGAGCGCCGAGAGGTGAGCGCGCGCCTCGGGCCTCCCCGCCCGAGAAAAGCGCCTCCAAGCCCGGCAGGGGTCGCTGGGCAGCCGGGCAGGTAACGTTGGGAGGGGAGCGCGGTGGGGTGGGAGGGTCGGTGGGTTCCGGCCTGCCTTGCCGGGAGCGGGATTGCTCCTCCCGGGGCCGGAAGCTCCTCCTTGTCCCGGGTGTGCGAGGGGCGGAGCGGGGCTGGGTTGGGCGGCTGGGCCGGCCTGGGCGAAGAGAGTCCCGCCGCAGCCTGAGCTGCTCTTTTTCTGCGAGCGGCATGGAGTGAGAGCGAGCGAGCGAGCGAGGGCCGGAGGTGGCCAGCGGGGCGCAGCAGAAGGGGGACGCCGAGGCGAGCGCGAGATGGCTGCGGCGATGGCGCGGGGGCTCCGGCTCCTCCTGCTTCTCGGTGAGTGGGTTGGGTAGGGTGTGGGGAGAGAAAGAGAGAGAGAGAGAGAGAGAGAGAGAGAGAGAGAGAGAGAGCCCTTCTCTGCCCGCCTCGGAGGCCGGGAGGATGCATCGCCCGGCTACCCCGCGCGGCGCTCCTTCCTTCTTCCCATTTTGCGCGAGCAGCGCGCTTTTACGCATTGCCTTGGACACTGGTGTGCGTGTGTGTTTGTGTGGAGAGGCGAGCTGCGCGTCTTCCCTGAAGAACGCGTGCCAGAAAGTGCGAGCCGTGCCTCTCGCGGGTGTGTGTGGAAGGGAGAGCTGGCGGGCGCCTGCCTTTCCGCGCGGGGCTTCTTTGTGTCCGCCCGTGAGGCGTCGGAAGGGGAGCTGCCCAGCGGCCGCGCGCTTTCTCTCTCCCTCTTCAGCCATTCTGAGCCCCTCTTGGTCCCCAAAGCGCTTCCCATCCCTCGGCCCGTCTCCTTGGTTTTGCACCCGCCGCAACAGGGCGCGTTTCCCCCCTCCCCTCCTACCCCTTCTCCCTCCTTCCCTCCCTCATTAGACGCGAGCCCAGCAATTGCTCGGTGCCATTCAGACTGAACAGCGGGATCTTGCCCGAGCAGGGAGCCAGGCAACGTCTCTCCTCCTCCCACCTCCTGGCTGCCTCTAACGTGCTGGTTTGAAAACTGCTCCAAGGAGCGGGGAGAGAGGGGTTGGGAGAGCTTTGGCTGGCTGGAGGAACGAGGGGAAGACACGCCAATACTTTTTATTTCCTCCCCAATGGTTCTTCTTTTTGGGAAGCAGGCGCTAGTTGGCGTCTTCAGAGGAGCTTAAAATTACATTCCTGTCCCGTCTGCGACCTAGGTTGTTTGGCTGCTTCTTCAGCGCAAGGAAGGGCTTTTGTAGGAAGGTAGTTGGTTTAGTTTCTTCACAGGTTGGTCACAACGAGGGAGAATTGCAGGAGGTTGTGCCCTTTGTTGGAGTGCTTTAAATCTCGGTAAGATGTCCGCAGGATCCCGGAGCTTTGCAGAACTCTGGTTTGCAGCCGCCTCCATTAATGAGAGTTTGAAACTACTGGGGCCATTCTGATAAGCTTCAGCCTAATCGCCAGGACAAAAGCTGTAGGGCTCAAACTTCAGAATGAATCTGTTGGATTTGGGTGGCACTGCAGATTTGGGGAATGCATCCTGAATTTGTCGACTGTCTGGTTCTCAGACTAATGGAGACAACACAGAAGTTTTCATGTTACTATGTTTGCAAGAACAAATGTCCTTGAATATTAAAGTTCCAGTAACTGCTTTGCAGACCTAGCTGTTGAACCTCGTTACAGCAGAGAATTGATTACTTTGAGTCGTCAACAAACTCTTCAGAACAATTTTTATTAGAGAAGCACTTGCTCTCCCACATACTGGGCCGATAAATGCAATGACTGATTCCTAGTGTTGACATCAGGTCATGAACCTGATTATGGGTGAAGTCTCTCTATGTTAGGGATTGAACCCGTATATAACTTGCACAAGCGGAAAGGTATGTTGAATCAATATTTGGCATGTTGTGCAACTGCAGAGACAACGTCCCGTTGCAGTTCTTTGATATTACAAGTCAGAGAAAGTTCTTGCAGCAATTTAGATCTTGGAGAGGATAATCTAATGGAGCCCTACCTTGCTGCTTCACGTGATGACGAATTAGTTGGTATAGTGCGTGCAAAATAAGACGAGATAACCTATTACTGTTCTTACCAGTCACATTTTCCTTCCAAAGAACAATAGAAATGCTTGCTCATATGTTGTGCTGCCACACAAGAGAGAGTTGCATAAAGTTGGTACATTTGAGGTGGTAAAAAATGTAGAATTTTCACAGTGGAAAGTATTTTTCATCTTTTCTTACCAGTATTGTTCAATTAATACTTTTCATAGATGGTTCCCAGAGTACTCTTATGATGCAAAATACCATGCTGGCTGTTGTGTTAGAAGTATTGTGCGTGTGCAATATTCAATTTTCAGGATATTGTACCTAAAATGGTGGGAAATCTCATTCTGAATTTAAAATTAATCTCAATATATCTATATATACACAGAGTGGCATCTATTTATGTCTGCCTTCTGGCACAGTGGAAATCTGCTTGCACAACGGGACTTTCAGTTTCTACCCTTCCCCTTCTGTGCACCCCCAAAAACTGCTCTACTGCAAGGTCAACTGTAGGCTATTTTGGAATTGAGGAAGAATTGCCCTCTTACTTAGATTATTATCTATTATTTATTGACTTCATATACCGCCTTATACCTGGAGGTCTCAGGGCGGTTCACAAAATAAAATCAAAATATAAAAACATGAAATACATAATCAAAATAAAAATAGCAACCCAGTGTCCACCCCCCCAACCCCCACATTTTAAAAGGGCACAGGATGTCAATCAAATCAACCAAAGGCCTGGTTAAAAAGGAACATTTTTGCCTGGTGCCCAAAGGTGTATAATGAAGCCACCAAGCGAATTTCCCTGGGGAGAGCATTCCACAGATGGGGAGCCACTGCAGAGAAGGCCCATTCTCGTGCCACCCTCCGGACCTCTGGAGATGACCTCCGGGTCCGGGTAGGTTCGTATGGAAGGAGGCGGTCCTTGCAGTATTGCGGTCATGAGCCGTTTAAGGATTTATAGGTCAAAACCACACTTTGAATTGAACCTGGAAACTAATTGGTAGCCAGTGCAGCTGGACCAGGATTGGTGTAATATGCTCAGACCGCCTTGCTCCGGTGAGCAACCTGGCTGCTGAATTCTGCACTAGCTGAAATTTCTGAACTGTCTTCAGAGGCAGCCCTACGTATAACACATTGCAGTAATCTAACCTTGAAGTTAACAGAGCATAGACAACAGTAGTTAGGCTATTCCTGTCCAGATAGGGGCATAGCTGGGCCACCAGCCAAAGCTGCATCCCCAGTCGTCTTATTATCTGCCTCTCTGGAGCAGATGGTGTGAAGAAAGTCCTATTGTGGCAGGCAGAAGTTGGTGACAACCCAGATACCAATAATCCCCAATCATTAAGAGTTTTGAACCCCCGTATTGTAGGGGGTTGGGCTAGATGACCATTACGGTCCCTCCCAACTCTTACCATTGTGTTGAGGGATCAGCAGTGAGAATTGGCCATCTTGAGGAGCATCTGCATGGAAGGGACATAACGACAAGAAGTTGATTAGATTCGGGCTGTTGAACTTGAGTCCAGTTTAACTCTGTGGGACTTAAGTTATAACTAACTTGTATCATGGATTCCAGGAGGACCCGAGATCATCCAACATAGGCTGCAGGCTATGCAAACCTACCTGGAGTAAGCTTTCTTGAAAACAAATGTGATCTTCTTCTGAGTTCAGTCACATTAATGCGTGATGTTCACCTGAATCCAGTCCAAGAGCCTGATAGGCTAGAAAAGTGTCCATCTATTTTCTCCATATATAGCAGAGGAGGGCATCTAGTTCAGGGTTTCCCAAACATGGGTCTCCAGCTATTGTTGGACTACAATTCCCATCATCCCTGACTGCTGGTCCTGCTAACTAGGGATGATGGGAGTTGTAGTCCAAAAACAATTGGAGTTTCCCAAGTTTGGGAAACCCTGATCTAGTTGAATGCAAGTACAATACATCTGAAACTGATCACAAAAGCCCAGTTATTTCTTGTAAAATACAGGACGCCTTCAGCACTCCCTAACTTCCCTGACGGGTGTGCTTCATCTTTCTAAACCTTTAAACGGGAAAATGTTAACAGCCGCCGACTGCGTCTGGGTTGCCGCTTTAGGACTTGATATTTACATTATTTCCAGTAGATGCCGAAAATG
Source organism: Podarcis gaigeae (assembly GCF_964106915.1). Taxonomy (NCBI): domain Eukaryota; kingdom Metazoa; phylum Chordata; class Lepidosauria; order Squamata; family Lacertidae; genus Podarcis; species Podarcis gaigeae. The sequence goes on along the minus strand of NC_139680.1, from coordinate 103,670,150 downwards.
CACCATGCGGCTGAACGCATTACATTTCTGAAGTGCTTAAATATTAAGCCGTTCCTCAAAATAGATGCCAAGGGCAAGTAAGCACAAGTACAAGAATAACCCATGAAAGGAGGGTGGAAATGCATGAAAATGAAGCTGGTGTGATTAGTTGAAATTACAGGGCAGCAATGTGGGCTTGCTGGATGGAATGGAAGAAGCCTTTGAAGTAAGGTAGCTGTTAAGTTGTAAAAGCAGCCCTTATGCTACCCTTAACACCGGAGGTAACATCTGCAGGGGGATGCAGAGCTGAGGCCTGGCTTGTGTGCCTAGTCAGTAGTAGAATGCCGCATTCCTTGCCTAGCATTGCTTTGTTCACCTAGGTATGAAGCCTGGAAAAATTCCCACGTTTCATTTGAACTTTGTTATGTTGTAATTGACAAACCTTGGGCTACAATACATAACTTTGTGGATTTTTCATCTTTTTTAGGTTCCAGTTTCCCCCCGTGTTTTCTTTCAAGCTTTACGTGTTACTGTAAAAAACGGAAAAGGTGTCCGCTTTGTTTTCTGCCTTCACTGCTGATTCATGCGTTCATGCCAGACCAAACATTTTAGCTTCCACTTCCAGTGCTTTTCACAGCAAAGGGATCTGCGGTCCAGATAAAACGCAAGCTCATACCCAGACAACATCCTCACCTTTTCAGCAAGTGAATTATTTTAAAATCTGCTGTGTACAGTGTGCTAGATGCCATGTACACGATACTTACAACCCGTAGGTAGCAAAAAATGGCCCTTGAAAAGGAGTTCATACAAGAGTAATGTACAAGATGCTAAAAATTTGTCGCCTTCATGAAGTTCAAAGAGCTAGTGCAGCTCTTGGGTGTTGATTGCCCCTGAGCATGGCTGAGTGTAGCTCTGTGAGTGTGGATCTTATTACAAGCAAATAAAGCTATTGTTTGCCCACCTGTGAGGCATTCAGCAAGTGTGAGTTTTGAATGCTCTGCCCTCTCAAAGAAGCAACTATATTAGGAGTAGCCCTGCAGATGTCTGTGATAAAGGTCATACTTTGAGCTGAATGAGAGATCTGATCCTCCCCCTTTTCACACTATCTTGAGGACAAACCCTTCCTTGCACTCCTTTGTGTGGCTTGATGATGGAGGAGGAGGTGTGGGATGTCTCAAAGTGTCCTCATCCTGCTCTGCTTTTTTAAAACAAAAACAAAACCCCAAAGTATTTAAAGTGAAACATGCAAGGGAAATATTTCCAGGGATCCAACAGCCATTGTGGTGCCCTTCAGATGTTTTGGACTACAAATCCCATCAGCTCCAGCCAGCATGCCCATTGAACCTAGGAACAACCAATGGCCCATCTTAGTCTAGCATCCTGTTCTCACAGTGGCCAACCCTGTGAGAAACCTCCAAGCACAGGCATGGCCAAACTTAGCCCTCCAGCTGTTTTGGGACTACAACTCCCACCATCCCTAACTAATAGGACCAATGGTCAGGGATGATGAGAATTGTAGTCCCCAAGCAGCTGGAGGGCCACATTTGGCCATGCTTGCCCAAGCAGGACCTGAGCACAAGAGCACTCTTCCCTCCTGTGGTTTCCTGAAACTGGTATTCAGAAGCATAAACTGCCTTCAGGCATGGAAGCAGAGCATTCATCATCCTTCATGGGTTAGTCAGATATAATGGGAGTTGTGGTCCACGATATTTGGAAGGGTCCATGTTTACTACCCTTAGAGTTACATGTGAATGGATGTATTGGTTTAGACTACATTGGCAGTGGGCCATCAGTGAAACAACTTTGATTCAAAGCAGATGATACCCATTTCTCCGGGTCTCATCCAATTAGTGCTCATTCTGTTTAGCTTGCTTTCTTGGGTCAAGAAGGACATGAAGCCTGGGAGCAGGGAATCAAAGCTATTAGGAAGCGCTCCTCCCCAATGTTAGATTCTGCATAGTTCCTTACTTTAAAGCCACTCTCGTTCTGTAAATTTCAAGGGGCGGGGGGGGGGGGAGGAATACTTCTCCATAAAATGCATGCATGCTTTTTTATGCACCAATATTGTAGAATGGACATTACCACCCCGGTTATTTCTTTCTCTTCAAAAGTATAAAAAACAATTTTCGGGTCCCGTTGCTGTTTTGTTCCTGTTGTACGGTTTTCTTGAGCCCTGTTCAGTTTTGATCTCCTCTTCCCTTCCTTCCTTTTCTGCCTGCTATTTCTGTTTCTGCTGCATCCCAGGCACCCCCTTCACTTTTGCCTTCACTCCCACTTCGCTCCACATTCTGCCTGCTCGAGTGATCAAAGTACCATTGGCCTTGAAAGTAAGCTCCCCAGTTAAATAGATGGAGGCAAAAGCAGAAAGGTCATTTTTAATAAACCAGATGTTATTAAAAAACAAAAACAAAACCCCCTTCAGTTACTTACTTTTGGGCCTGTGGTTGTGCAGAGAATTCTCCTAATGGTCTCCTAGTTTTCCTTCCCCCCCCCCTTGCACTGGAAAACAAGAGTCCATATATATGCCTACCAACTCAGATGGCTTTAGGAGAAGATAAGGCAGATAGGTTTTTGGTGGCTACTAGCCACATTTAATACATCTTACCTCCATCGTCAGACACGGTATACCTGTAAATGCCAAAGGCTGGGAATTACAAGTGGGGAGGGAGTGTGCTGTTGTCCTCAGGTTCTGGCTATTATGAGAATAAGGGACGCGGGTGGCGCTGTGGGTTAAACCACAGAGCCTAGGACTTGCTGATCAGAAAGTTGGTGGTTTGAATCCCCGCGACGGGGTGAGCTCCCGTTGCTCTGTCCCTGCTCCTGCCAACCTAGCAGTTCGAGAGCACGTCAAAGTACAAGTAGATAAATAGGTACCGCTCCAGCAGGAAGGTAAACGGCGTTTCCATGCACTGCTCTGGTTCGCCAGAAGCGGCTTAGTCATGCTGGCCACATGACCCGGAAGCTGTATGCCGGCTCCCTCGGCCAATAAAGCGAGATGAGTGCCGCAACCCCAGAGTTGGCCACAACTGGACCTAATGGTCAGGGATCCGTTTACCGTTACTATTATGAGAATGGGAATCTGGACTAGATAGGCTACTGCCCTGACCCAGCAGGCTCTTATTTTTTTATATGTCCTCAGGTTGCATAATCAGTGCACCATCTTTGGTAATTAAAAGTATATAAAGCAGTGTTTTTAGTGGCTGAGCCACAAATGAAAATTCCCCCTGCATGGAATGCTAATCAAAATCTAAGCTTTGAATATTTTGGGAAAGCACGACCGGACGGCTTGAGCCACTTGTTTGTCTGGGACAGGAAAGAAGAACCAGAACTTAATCTCTCTATCTGAAAGGCTGACTGGTGCTGTTATGGGTATGAGAACTGGGGTGTGTGCGAACACAGCCATGGCTGCTACGGGATGTGTATACATGGAGTCTATTCGGGAAATGTGTGGCACTTGGTTGCTAACAATATATTTTCATTGGGCATTTTTGTCAGCTGGTTTTTCAGCGTCCATTAAAGTAAATGACCATGGGGTGTGATTTTGCAGGATTTGCCGTGCCTGAAAGGGGGAGAGTTGGCATTCCAAGCTTGACAGCGCAAGACAGTATATGACAGATGCATACCCTGCAAGGATTCTGCTGGCTCAAGCTGCTACCCATTGGAATTGACTCTTCTCAAAGATTGGGGGCTCCTGTTAGCAGAATGGCTGCTGCAATATACACAGTGGGCTCTTGAACCAATCGCTTTTTGCCATTTCGGGGAATGCTTTCCAGACACCACAAAGTGTGGACTACTCGGCAGCATTCTCTATAGAATGCCTTTCTAATTTCATAGCTGTTGCTCCTAGTGGCACGACGGGTCCATGCGTCTGGCTGTTAATCAGAAGGTTGGCGGTTCAAGTCCAACCAGGGACGGCTGTGGGCAGGATTCCTACATTACACTAGATCAGGAATGTCCAGCTCCCAAGAGACTGTGAATAAAAAACTGGCAGTGATGTACTCCTTTTTTGAGGGGTTTGGGTCAAAGTTGCTGAACTTTTTTTTAGGGAGAAAAGTCCAGGTTTTTTTTTTTGGGGGGGGGGGGGTGTTGTAAATAAAACAGGGGGATACTAAAAATGGGAAGGAAAATGTCAAAATTCATCAAAGGAGGAAAGTTGCTCACCAATAGATAAAAGATCACTAAGGAAAAAAACCAGCCTCACAGTGAAAACTCCATCTTCCGTTCTAGCGATCATGCACAAATGGAGGATGGGGCCAGGAAAAGGAGCCTATGATTGACTGGTCGACCTATTGGACACCCCTGCATTAGTTTCCCCTCGGGTTCCCTTCCCACTTTACGGTTCTAGGGTTCTAGGATCAGCCAGCTGCCGACTGGACTGGGATCTTAAAAAGAAAAGAGAACAGTTCTGCCAGACTGCTGCTGCTTTTTCCTCCCTTCCAGGTTTTGCCTCCTTGCAGTCTTACCTCACTGCAGCCCATTCTCATCCTTTTCCTCTGGCCCTCTCATTCATCCTGTTACTCTCTGCATAACCACAGGAGGGAAAGGAATGCTGGAAACATGACTCTGAAGTGCATTTTGAGAGTAGTTACCTTGTGGGCACTTAACCCATAGGAGGGCGGCGCTTTTACACCAGGATTACATAAGTAAGGTTGCGTGCCTCTATTGTTAGATGCCAGAGGGTAGGAACTTTTCTTTGCCTCTTGCTAACAGTCCCAGTTTCTTCTCCCCCAGCCCCCCAAACTCTTTTTGGCCATGGGGCAATGGGAGTCTGTCATACCTGCCAGTAGTTATTGAGCAGGGCAAGGCTTCCACCCTGATTTCAGGCGGCTTGTAGGTTGCCGGTATTCACAAATGGCTCTTTTCCCACACGCTCTTGCAGAGTGCTGTGTTTTCTTTGGCACCCTAATGAACACTTTTGAAAGCTCTCCTGTTTTCGCAAAGCGCCTTGACTGGAATGTGCATTCTCGTCCGCTCGGTTTAATGAAATGTTTGTCGCTTTCAGCTCTGTTTATACCACAAGGCTGCACTTTAGCAATGCTGGATGTTTCTGTGGGGAGGGCCTTTTCTGCCCTAAGAACCGATAATTCAGAGCTGCAGCTCTGTTCCTTTCCGCATTTTAAAAAGCTGTGTTTGGGCACTGCTTGTTATCTGACTGGGGGAGACTGGGGACCAGGCTAGTTAAGAAGCGGTTTGCACAAATGCACCTTTTGTTTCTGCTAATTAGCAGAGTGATTGTCAGCAGGTCTAAGCGGAGTCTTGAGAAAATAAGATTTACCTAAAAGGAACAATGTGTTTTTCCCCCTTCAGTGACTTAATGAGCAGAGAATATGACTTAAAACATCATCATCATAATCATTATTATTATTATTACTACTGCTACTACCAGTACACCCGCCCATCTGGGTGTAAGTTATTCTGGGTGGCTTCCGACACATATAAAAGCATCATAACAAGATGTCAAACACTAAAAACTTCCCGATACAGGGCTGCCTTCAGCTGTCTTCTAAAAGTGGTGCAGTTCTTTATCTCCTTGACATCTCAGTGTTCTCTATGCAGGCTATTTGCAAGAAGTCTTTATGTCATAATTCTTTTTATAAGCAACCCCCCCTTTTGACCCCCTCCCCCAATAGATTATATTGCGCTAGGAAGAAAGCTGTTGGGTTGGATCAGTTAGTTTCTCTTGATTCCCATTGAACAGGATGGACAATAACCTTGTTAATACATAACTTCCGCTTCTCAGGTTTGTGGTTTAAGTTACTCTTTCCAGGTAGATAGCCAGATCCTTCTCTCCTGGCTAAACAACGATGCTTTCCACCCGCCTAGTCATTCACTAATCCTTCTGACTCAGTAATTGCTGAAATCTGGTTAGGGTAGTTCTTGGGTAAACTGAATCCCAGGGGATGACATTCCCTTCTAAGGAACAACCTTAATCTACCCTAGGAATCTGCCCAGGAACTCCTTGTTTTAATTCCTAGGTCAGCCCAAAAGCCACATTCCCATTCTGGGCAACTTTCCAAGGGCCACATGGCAATAGCAGGGCTGGAGGCAAAAGTGGGCAGGGCAACGAATACTACTTTTGTACACTGGGCTATTTTCTGCACACAGTCACACACCCTTCTCTGTCCTGTATCTAGACTGAGCAAGAGGCATCGTCGGAATTCATTGAAACACTCCGTTACTACAATGCCTCCTCTTTCAGTTGATTCCTCACTTTCATTTGCCTTCTCAAGATCTCCTTGAGCATTTCGATTGGAGAGGCGATAGCCTGTCTCTAGTACTAGATTACTGATTCATGTGGAGAAGTTCTTTTGTTTCCGTGTTTGTTTTATAACCTAAAAGGCACAGCACAAAAGGAAAAGGGGGTGAGGAGGGATGAGGAAAACAAGCTCAGTTACCTGGTGGTTCTCACAATTCCTAGCTTGAATGGAAATAGTTTGACGGGGAGGATCCAAATGGAGCAGGTCTATCAGCAGGACTGATAACTGAGCGCCCCCCCCCCCATTTCTGTTTGTTGTAGTTTGATGGAGTGTGACTGCTAGTAGACTACAGTTGAAGGAGAGGAAAACATGCAGATAAGATAGCTTGCAGAGGCTGTGAGGGACTTCACATGCAGAATGGCAGGTGGTGGAAAAACATGAAGCTGACCTACTGCTTTCACACACACACACACACACACACACACACACACACTTTTCATTGAAACTGCTTATCTTGGTAGGTGTTCAAAAGTAATCTGAACCAGGAGATTTTTTAAAACAACCACAGCAACACAATTTCAGATGGAAAAGTGCAAATGGGAGAAGGGCTTAGCTTGCAATGGATAATTGCACCAATTCTCTTCCAGTCACACGTCAATCTAATATGTCCTGAATGTTGGTAGCATCAATTAGTGATGAGTAGTTCATGATAAATAGGGAGAGTCTGTGATTCAGCTCTTGCAGGGTGGCCACAAAGCTTTGCCTACTCTATCACAAATGATGATGATGATGATTTTGGGAAGAGTTACTAACCTTTGCAACCTCACTGCTCCTTAGCTTAGCTTATCTCTCTTTGAAGCAAAGGCAGAAATGTTTGTGGACTACCTACATCGTGCCTGTACTACATCCCGAGATTTGAGAGCTAAGAATGCTAGGACTTCAGGCGTATTAAGCAAAGTGTAAAAGCCGTGCCATGGCTTAGAGCAGCTGGTTTTAGATGGAGTTTGCGATGGGGTTGCAGAACTTCAGTCCTTGGACACTTAAGAACCAAGAATTCTGTATTCCCAGGCCAAGTGAAACGACGTTCTACCATCACAGCGTTTCTCATTTTCGAGAGGCAATCATTCCGTTTCCGTCATCCTGACAAGTCGTACTTCGGGCACTTTTCCTCTGCAGCGAGGCTGGCAGAATTCACAAGCCAAGAAATCGGTCTGGCGGCTGCAAGTTGTGCATCAAAATCGAAGAGACAGACTCCAAGGATATGGCTTGTGACAGGACCAAGCCTTGCTCCCCTCGTGCCCCAGTTGTATTTTGCCCTTGATTAATAGAACATCTCAAGGCCATTGTGTTAGCATATGCCACCTGCTTCCTAAAACGCAATACGGTAGCCCTTTCTGAAGTGCTGAAAGCACCAAATAAATTGCAATAACATTGTTTGGCAGGTGCACATCTCTGGAGTCTCTTGGCTGGCAAGACGGTGAACTGATGTGAGAATAGCAGGTTCCCTTCAGGTGGGTTGGACTACTCCCAAGAGTCACTGCTGCTCAAGACAGGGCTGAAATGTAGAGGAACAGGCTCTGTGTTCCTTTCCAGCAAGGAGAGTAGTTTGCAATGTACTTCGTAGCGTAGGTTGCTTCTTGAAGACGCTTTCCTTGTATTCGTGAACACTCGTGCTAAGCAGAGTTAAGAGATTCAGATACGCAGTCGTACCTTGGTTCTCTAACAGAATGCATTCCAGGAGTCAAACGGAACCGTTCGAATACCAAGGCGCGGCTTCCCATTGGCTGCAGGAGCGTCCTGCAGCCAGTCGGAAGCTGCGCAAGACGTTCGGCTTCCGAAAATCGTTCGAAAACCGGAACACTCACTTCTGGCTTTCGATCGTTTGGGAGCCGAAACCTATGAGATCCAAGGCGTTCGGCAACCAAGGTGCTGTTGATTGCAGTCATGGGATTGTTGTCTTTCACATGACGGTGTATGTTTTGATGTATGTAATTCCTACTTGAGTGTAGGCTACTTGAGTCCTACTCGAGTGTAGGCTGGGCCTACTCGAATCCTACTCGAGTGTAGGCTGCGCTCCTGACAGGTACGACTGTATAAGCTAATTGACAAATGGCACCTTAAACCTAGGTTATGGTCACCACAACAGAATGTCTAGCCACTATTCCCCCCCAATGAAAATGTATTAATAATGAAAATAATAATCTCATTTCTGCTTTATATTTTAAAGAACCAATCCCAAAGCAGTTTACAACACCATTCAAACATCAGATAAAACAATCCAGAATAAAACAAATTCAAGCTTCAAGGAAAATATTTCAGATCCTTCTCTAAGTGACATTTTGCTTTCCCCATATTCATTTACCTCTGGCCCTATCTGTTCCCCTACAAAACAAAATTCACCACACGCCATTGTGCCCTTTATAGCAGCAGCTTTTGGTGCTTTTATGCTTTTGGTGCTGCATAAATGATATATTAGTAGTGACAGGTGCAGAGATAATGCATTCAGAAAAGTCTGCACCTTCTGATCAGCCAAGAAACAACTTGCAATAAATACTAGCTGCAATAAACGGTTGAAACCCATATAGCCTATGGGGTAGGGGAATCAATGGATCTCAAGTCAGCAGGTATAAACAAGACCCTTTACCTCTGAAGCTGAAGTTCAGATATCATAGGCAGCAGCTAGCTTGAAGAATAACGTTGGAACCATGATTCTGTACAGATTCATGCTTCCCGCTGCAAGGAAAATAAAAATTGCACGTTGAAAAAAAAACACAACTTGTTATTTTGCTTTGGCTCCAAGCAAGTTTGCTGTTCACATAAGACCTATCTGAGATGGTTGTCAATTGGAGTAGGCCGTGTTTGGTCTTGCTTTTCCTTTATAGGGCAGCTTCCTAGGTTGATAGAGCTACATAAATGCTTTCGGTTTACATGAAGGGGTCATGTAAACATCTCAGATTCCTAGGCAGCGTCAACATAGTATGTTGGATGTGCTTAGTGCCTGGTATTTATTTTGGCCCTGGGCACGGCTGAATGCAAAGTCTGCAGTTTTTAAGTATAGAGGTGACCCTCTGTTCTGGAAACACTTTTTACTGCCACCAGTCTCTTCTGGTATGCAAATGAGCATTAAACATTTATACAAATATTGCTAAGGGTTGCATTTCAGTGGCATTGGCCCTGTACAAGTCATTTCTACAAGTTTATGTAGTGTACAATCAAAATAACTTAAACTTTTTAAGTGCCAAAGAGAATTAAGGCTGCAATCCAATGTATGCTTGAAGTAATCCCAGTGAACTCATTGGGGCTACTTTTGAGTATAAGAAGGGTTGCATCATAAACCAGACACACTCTGTCCATTTTTCAGTACAGTCATACCTCATGTTACGTTTGCACCAGGTTGAGCGTTTTCAGGTTGCATCCTGCGGCGACCTGGAAGTACCGGAAAGGATTACTTCTGGGTTTCACCGCTCATGCATGCGCAGACGCGCAAAATGACGTCACGCACATACGCAGAAGCGGCAAATCGTGACACGCGCAGATGTGGGTTGCATTCCTTTCAGGTTGCGAACGGGCCTCCGGAACGGATCCTGTTCGCAACCAGAGGTACCACTGTACTTCTTGCATATGCATTGCTGTAGCTTACTTCAAATAAGGAAAGTACAGTGGTGCCTCTGGTTGCAAACGGGATCCATTCTGGAGCCCCGTTCACAACATGAGCAGAACGCAACCCGCGTCTGCACGTGCGGGTCGCGATTCACCACTTCTGCGCATGTGCGTGGTGTCATTTTGAGCGTCTGCGCATGCGCAAGCGGCAAAATCCAGAAGTAACCCGTTCTATTTATTAAATTTGCACATTCTGGATCAGGCTACATAGAAGTAAATCCCATCCATTTAGATAGGGCTTACTTTTAAGTAAATTATCTGGTAGTAAATTACGAGTAGTGAATCTGGTAGTAAACTATTAAGCCACCTGAGTCTGTGTTGTCCACGAAATATTTTTGTTGCAGTTGGTAATTCTGTACATTTTCTGTATTCCATATTGTATAGGCTCCTATAACTCAGTAAATGCTCCTTTGGCCTGGGGTGCAGTTCTGTTTTATCACACTTTCCAAAGCTTTTTCTCAGAGTATGCATTTGAAAACAACGCCTTTTCCATTTAATTTCTTTTACAACAAATTAGTCCTTTCTGTTACAGAAATGTGAGAATATATGCAGCAAGAGCACTTGTTGCTTTTTTGGGGGATGGATGGACAGGAACACTAGAACTTCCTATAACTTGAACCACCAGCACCTTTTCTTTAAAGTGACATGAAAGGAGCATATCCTTAGGTAACTAAGGGACTTAGGTGAGCTTCCTGCTTCTCTACTGACTTGCCACTCAGATTCCCAAGATCAAAGCCCAGGCTTATCAGGTATAGGGTGGCATAAGTAAACAGGCGACTCAATAGCTGGTAAGTAAACTTATTCACATCCCTGGATGCTTGAAAGCTAGTTCTTGGTACTGGAATGCAGACTATTTCACATTGGCTATGAAACTGGAGTTTTAAAAGTTTAATTAATTATGAATATGTGTGTGTCCGTATAGTTGTGGACAGGTTCTGTTACACAGGGCTCTCTGCGGAAGCGGATGCCGTCGGAGGTATTTTGAGAGAAATTCCATTTTGTGTTCGTGTGTAGGGGACGTACGGCTAGAATCGTTTAACTCATAGATGGGGAACCTTTGGCTTTCCTGTTATTGTTCAAAAACAGCTTGCGTCTGCTGCAACCTGCATTGCCAGTGGTTGGGGTTGTTTTTTTTAACTTTATTCCAAAACCGAAAAAGAATTACAAACATCAAATTCAAAACCCATATTCGTTTTGTAACATAAGCCTATTACATAGTTGACTAGATTAAAATATACCTAATTGCTATAGACTTCCCTTTGCTATATATAAATGCAACGCAACTAGAAATATTATATTAGAAGTTTTTATAAATCCCCCTATACCCCCACTCCCCTTCACCCATGTGTGGTCTCAATAATTTTTTTTATTTCTTCCATCTTGTTGTGTTGTTGTAGTTTAATAATTATTCAATTGTTTCTTTTATTATTTCCTTGCTTACCCGTGCACATTTTACACATTATTAACATTCCAGTTCCAGAACCATATTTTTTTCATGTATTCCTTCATTCCATCCCACTCCATCCAAGAGTGGGATGCAGTGGTCGGGGTTATGGGAGGTGTAATCTCAACAACTAATGGAGAGTCACAGGTTCCCCATGCCTTCTTTCACTAATGTTATAAGCAGCGTTCAAAATTCGCCAGGCACATTTTGCACCTGGCTGTCGGCTTCTTTGCGACCAAGTGAAGATGCCCAAACACCACGATGACGCCTGATGTCTCCATCATCTGGAGAAGCATGCCTGGGGATCCTTGGATCTTGACTGCTTTCACACACTAGCAATGTATCTATCTGTTATATTTTAATCTGCACAATCAGAATGAATTTCAGGAACCAAAAAAGTCGTACTGAAAGATACGACTTTAGATCCGTCTGGCCCCAAAATAGCAACCACGCATTCCGTTTTGGTGGTTGCAACCCTTGTTTAGGGAGCCATTTGGTGCCTATCTTATATATCTTAGTTTCTAATACAAAATATAAGATGTTTCAGAAGTGATGAAGCCAGGTCACTTACTGTGAGAGATGGAATTTTCTCACTCAAGCTATAGTAGAAAGCGGACTTTGTTTTTCCATGGAAAATTCTATTCCCAAAAATGTGTCATTTAATTAGTAAAATAATGAATGGCTGCCCTGCCATTCAAACTGGGCAGTTTCACAGTTGACATCCCCCCCGCCCCCCCGTATCTGGGAAATAGCTAGATGCATTAAATTTCACCATGCCTTAGATATTGATGGTTTTCAGTGTTTCAGTGCTTTCTCTCTCTCTTTTCAATTAAACAATGGCCCCATTCATAGTTCATGGTAAACCATAATTAATTTTTAAAAAAGCAACTGTTGCTCTGTAAGAGAATTTCAAAATTCGCAGCTGAGTAATGCCTTTATTAGGACCAACCAAAATATCACAGAAGTGTGGTAAGCTTTCAAGTCTCTGAGTCTACAAGCTGACCTCACGACCACAGCAGCCTATTCCCCCCCCCTTTTTGATTTTTAATTTTTCCTCCTTCCCCACACCCTGCTTTGTGTAACGTTTCGCAGGATGAAGAGTTCTGTTCATCATGCAAAATGTTGCACAAGGAAACAAAATGCGAAAATTAGGCTGCTGTGGTCGTGAGGTCTGCATGCAGACTGTTCCACAATGGAAATCACAGGCTGAATAAGTCCATTGCTACTTCATCCCAGAATTCAAGGCTTGTAGAATTTCAGGGTATTTGCAGCACCTGGAAGGGACTGTATTCAGCCTGCATTCTCCACCTTGCCTGATGAAGAATTATGGAGAACACAAAAGCTTACACGGCTTTTGTAAAAATTTGGTTGGCATAGTTAATAAGTTACTGGGCACATGAAGATTGCTCTTGCTCTGCTCCTTGGCTTCATGTGTTGTGATTGCTCCTTCGCTTCTAGTTTGCAGATAGAAGTTTGTGTTTGAGATGGAGAAACACTTGAGACGTTTTCTTCCCTTTATGCGGAACAGATCCAGCTAAAATTTAAGTAGTTCAGCCCATAAGCTACTATCAAGAGCACAAATCCAATTAAAAAGTCTTAGCCTAGTAAGAAGGCTAATACGTTGGAGTGAGCTCATCGGAGTTGCTGCGTTTTGTATTCGGTGCATCACTTTCTGTGATGTAAGGCAGTGTTTTTCAACCTTTTTTGGGCAAAGGCACACTTGTTTCATGAAAAAAAACACGAGGCACACCACCATTAGAAAATGTTAAAAAAATTAACTCTGTGCCTATATTGACTATATATAAAGTAATTCTCTTGAATAGGAATCAAATAAATACAAAGGAAGTATTTTATAATTACTTTATTATGAAATAGTAAGTAAACAGAAATATGAAAAATTATAAAATACTTTATTTTTAAACCTTTCGAATTTTTCAATTTTTCCCACGGCACACCAGGCAATACACCAGGCTGCGGAACAGTGGTTGAGAAACACTGATGTAAGGAACCTGAGAGCCCAAAATATGCAGCACGATGCATTCAATTATCTATATATAGCAGCCACCACAGCAGCAAAACACTCAGTTTCTCCTTGTCTACTGTTGATGACCATGCATCCCAGAGCACTGGGAAGCCTCAGTGCAACATTGGTAGGATATAGGAGGGCATCAGCCTGCAGGATCAGGCCAGTGACCCATCTTGACCAGTATCCTCTTCTCATCATGGCCAAACAATACATCCCTGGGAGAAGAACCCCAGAAGCAGGACCAGAGTGCTACACCAAGACCATTGGTTCCTGAGTAGAGCTATTCACTGGCAATATTAAACAGATATGAGTCAGGGCACTTTGTTTGCAGCACAAGCGCTGCCGCGTACTGAAAAATGACTTCCAACTTAGCATTCCAGACATTTATCAGGTTCCATGATCTTCTCCTGGTGGCCTTCCTGTCTTTCTTGCCTGGAGGAGAAAATAGCAGGCTCTCTCTCTCTCTCTCTCTCTCTCTCTCTCTCTCTTTCTCCTTTGTTCCATAGCTTCTGTCTACCACCCAACCCTCCTCTCTTAGCAGCTGTTTATTGCTTTTCAAACTGGGGCCATTTGTTGTCTTGTGGAATGTCTCTTCCCAGCCACTCTCCTTCAGCCTGAAGACTGGGAGGGACAATTGTCTGAAGCAGTGTGTGTGTGTGTGTGTGTGTGTGTGTGTGTAAAATAAGCAGAAGCAAAAGCCTTTCTCTGTCTCTCCATTTGCTTGGATCCCCACCCCTCTGGGTCTGCTTCATTTGTAGGACCTCACCCTTAGCAGCACTAGGGAAGGAGTGCTCTTGTGCATAGGTCCTGCTTCCAGGTTTTCTTTCCACAGTCCTCCCTTAAGAAGAGGATGGTGGACTTAATGGACTGCTGGCAAGATCCAGTAGGCTCTTCTGTGTTCTTACCCTCTGATTCATACCTCTCCCTGCTTTCTCGATCTCTTTCCGTCGTGTCCTAAAGCACAAAACATTGCAGCCAAGCAATGGAAGGCTAAGCTGTAAGCCATATATTTTGAACACATACATTTTAAACATTTTAAGGACAGGAATGTGTGACCTTTGTTTGTTTATTTTAAAACTCTCCAGACCTTTCATGTTGATTTTTGTTTTGTTTTGTTGTTGGTTAAAGTTTAATTGAGGAGAATGTCTGGCTGTCTTGTTGAACTTTCCAGAGCCTGAGATACACAGCCTTTGACCTTGTGCATTTGTCAAGATATTTGGCTTGGCTATCTGCTTAAACTGCAGTCTGACTCCGGGGAAGGTGTGTTCCTTGCAGAACAAGCTATGCAGGGTCTGTGCCGACGGGATCCTTGTGGGACAATTGCTGTTGGAAAGATGGCAAGTCAGCAGAGCTGTTACGGCTTCCAGGTTCCTGGCATTAAAGAAAAGTGGTGGTTTTGACCTCCTTAGCATACAAGCTATTAAAGAGCGAAACATTACTTTCCTCGGAGGGGCAGAATCTATTGCTGACCAAGGAAGAAAGCTGCCCGTGAGTCTTAATTTCACATCCACAGGCAGCAGCACTTGGAAGTTTTTAGCTCTCATTCAAAATGAATGCCTCTATGCAGGTATTTTCCGTGCTTCTGTGCTAGACTGCATTTGGATTATATAAATGCTGAAAGACTTGGTAAACAACATGTAGAAACGAAAAACAAAACCATATTATCTGGGCCCAGTCCCCCTTCTCTCTTCCTGTTCCCTGGTTTGTGTGTTTGGTTTTTGTCAACTCCCAATTGTAACTCAGCCTTGCTTGTCCTGTCAACATGATTATGACCCCTAATCCTACCATTTATTTATTAGATTTATTAAACTTCCTATCCCACTTAGTGTTTGGTCAGCTCCATAGTTTTCTGAGGGCAATGAATTTAAAAGAGAAATTAGTAGTCTGACTAGGGTAGATGTAGTCAACATGGAGCCCTCAGGTGTTGTTGGACTACAACGGCTATAATTTCCGTCAGTTGGCCTTGTTGTCTAAGGCTGAGGGAAGCTGTATTCCAACGGTATCCAGAAAATACCAAATTGGTGGCCCCGCTAGGCGTACATATATTTCTCAGCCACTGTTGCCACGAAGTTAGCTCCAAATTGTGTTCCAGCCCATGTTCAGCAGGACTTACCAGTTATCAATATACATAATAAATGCCCAACTATATTGAGAGGAAACTACATAAGGTATTGGGGTTTGTGAGACCCTACAAGAATTAGCAGGAGTTATAGCCCCAGATAATTTTCTATTAAATGGAAGTCATTGTTAAATAACAATAAAAATGATGCTATTATTTTGTGTGCAATTCCATACACACTTATCAAACTCAATGGTACTTGTTTCCGAAGAGTCATGTATCGGATTGCCCTGTAAAAACTCTCTGGTTGTGTTTTTAGAAATGGAAGTAGCTTTCGTTACTCCTAGTTGGCTTATTTTATGCTTAGTGTAATTGTTTTTGCTGATATTCCAAATATGGATGAATTGAGTGGTCCTTGGGTCAAGGACCCACTATATAAAAATGTTCTCTGAATGCGTTTACCACTGCATTCCTCATTTCACTGGAATTAAAAATCTTGAACACCACTCCCAGTTGTTCCTGGTATATTTTGCTTGTTGATGATTCAGTAGCCCAAAGGCCAGTTAAGTAAGGAATAAACTGACCGATATAAGGACAGATTATATTGAATTAATTTTTGTAGAGTTATTTTGTTAGAAAAGTATTGGTAAGGGGGATAGATTTTGTACAGGTTTTTCCTCCAAACCAGAGTTCACAGACATGTGTCTTACATAAAGAAACATATGCACTGACTTTATTTTAAAAGTAATTCTGGGGTTCAAATTAATGCCTTTTAGTCACTGTGCCTCTTAAGAACTTATTCAGTGGAAATGTACAAGAACGCAAAAGTATTCCTGAACAGTGATTTCCCTTGTGTGGAAAATAATTGAGTTTTAATACCAGACATGCTGGTAATGGTCTTTTAAAAACAAATGAATATATTGTCCTGATTTGAGAGCTCATACACACACACACACACACACACACACACACGTGTTAAGTACTTTCTCATATGCATGATGAGCAGCAAATTTCTAAGAGATCTTTAAGGAAAAGAAATTAATTAATTTAAAATCAGCAATTTTGGAGAGAGCAGACTCTGCAACCATTTAATTTCTGTTCAGACATAAGCATAATGTCATATCACTGAAAACTTTAATTGTATGGAATCTGATGTTTGGGATCAGCAGAAGAGACAACAGGTTAAAGAGAATTGTATATTTGACGTATGGATACCATTAATAGTCTGTTTACCCCATAGGCATTTTCTAGATTGCTTTGGATATGCAGGTGTGGATGACAGAATTTCTGGTCTACACAATAAAGGCAGATAAAACTACACCTTTAGTTTTAGTAAAATCAGAATGCAAATCATGGGCACTCGTGTAAATCAAGAGAGATGTATCTTGAATTTATAATAACCCTCCATTCTTGAATGAGGATTGTGGTGGTAGAACAAATAGAAGATTACACTTGTAGCTCATAGATCATAAAATTGTAGAGTTGGAAGGCGAACCCCATGCAATGCAGGAATCTTTTGCCCAGTGGGGGACTTGAACCCATGTCCCTGAGATTCAGAGTCTCATGCTCTACTGACTGAGCTATCCCATAGTTTCACTGTCTGATGTGGTAAAATGCCTTTCGTCCATCTCAAAAGTGGGCTCTCAGTATTACACCTTAGCAGCGCAACCGTGAAATGGAAACTAGAGTGGAGCTAGTTGGTTAAGTACAGTTAATGACTAGAGCTTAATGACCATACGTACCAGGATCAGAAATCCTGCAACCTTGTTCTCATATTATGTACAGTGGTACCTCGGGTTACATACGCTTCAGGTTACAGACTCCACTAACCCAGAAATAGTACCTTGGGTTAAGAACTTTGCTTCAGGATGAGAACATAAATTGTGCTCTTGCGGCACAGCGGCAGCAGGAGGCCCCATTAGCTAAAGTGGTGCTTCAGGTTAAGAACAGTTTCAGGTTAAGAACGGACCTCTGGAACAAATTAAGTACTTAATCCGAGGTAGCACTGTATTTGGGGCCTGATACACCTTTTTAATCTGCTCTTTCTGCACCCTTCTTTGTCTTTCATTGCAAACGTTGGGTGAGTTTGAGATTCCTCTCAGCCCTTTCAGTGGTTTCCCAGGTGGGGTGCGTCTTTGCAAACGTTCCAGTTTCGTTGCAGTTTTAATATTTTGCTTTAATAAACCTATTGAACTAAGTTATCCTCAAAAAGGTGTGCCAGTAGCTTCTAGCACAAAACATAGAATTTTCTTTTTAAAAAAAACAACCAAAATGTTTAACGCCACCTATGTAAGCATAGGTCTCGTTTCTTGTGAATGCATTGCACATGAAATTACAGCCCACACCAATCCAAAGGCTTGGGGAAAGTGACTTTCTTCAAAGTAATTATACATAAAGACCCAAGCCCTGTTTTCAGACGGCTGGTAATTGCATCTGCGATCTGCATGACACGTAAATAAAATGCTGCTGAACTTCCACTGTAGCACAAATTTCAGTGAATCTAAATGTTGGAAGAAATACCGGTTTCTGTAAAACTGCTGATGAAATAGTCCCATGCCTCTTAGCAAAATTTGGGAATTGGAATGGGGGATAATGAAGCATACATTAACAAGCAAAAATTAAATCATAGTCCTTTGCATGGCTTCTCCAGCAACAATATGCCTCTCGAGAAAGGATTCGTTGCAAGTTCAGCGCAGATGTGTTGGCTCTTGCACCAAATTCTTCCACCAGGGTATAGCAGCTTGAATGCTCTCTGCTGAATCTAACCACCTCTGGGTTCAGACACCTCACCTCTTTGCTAGGATGTCACCATGGTTTGTGCATTTTGGCTTTGGAGGGTTGCACTGCCCAAGCCCCCAAGGTTGAAGAACTACCCAAGTGAAAAATAAGAGAGTGCCCCAGTGTCTTCTGTATTGTAAAACTTCTCTGGTGTGCCTCAGATTGTGCTGGAGAGGAAGCCTGTGATACCCTTAGCATGGGCGTTGCGTGCTGTGCCCTGTCCAACTTTGGCCAGCAAGCAATAATGGAGAGGCTGGGCATTGCAGGAATCTTTCTCACTTGGCAGCAGTGTTAGAAACTCAGATATGAAATCTAGGAGGTAAATGGCACCTTAAAACCTAGGTTATGGGCGCAACAACTGAATGTCTAGGCACGCTTTTTTAATAACAAGAATGCAAAGCTGAAAATGAATGAACTGCAGCTAAAATAATTACGTTCATTTTTCTCATGGTCCAGTCCTTCCCCTGCCCACCCCCCTAATATTCTTAAGAGGGTCTCTTCTCCAGTCTTCAGAGATGGGTAGGCAAACTAAGGCCCCGGGGTTGGACCCAACCCAGTCGCCTTCTGAATCCAGCCCACGGACAGTCCAGAAATCAGTGTGTTTTTTACATGAGTAGAATGTGTGCTTTTGTTTAAAATGCATCTCTGGGTTATTTGTGGGGCATAGGAATTTGTTCATTTCCCTCCCCCCTTCAAAATATAGTCTGGCCCCCCACAAGGTCTGAGGGACAGTGGACTGGCCCCCTGCTGAAAAAGTTTGCTGACCTCTGGTCAGTAACAGGAAGTGGGGAGGCAGGAAAAGCTCTGCCTTTCCTTCCACTCCACAGTTTTAATCTGAAATTTTAGGTGCAGTACTGAGCTCAGAAACTGCTCGCACTAAAGAAATTCCCTGTCGCAAAATGCACCTAGAACAATTGGAGGTTCCAACACCGTTTGGCAGACACCCTCTCAGCCTTAAAGGACATCCCAGGATTCTCTGCAGTGTTGCAGAAAGGGTTACCTGTTTTGTCTGAAAATTGCATCTGGATTAGCAATTTGGGAACAATTTCTTATTCTGGAAATTACCAATTTGCCATCCAAACATGAAAGCACATTGCTCTCCAAAAGTTAAGCCCTTTTCTTCGCTCCAAGGCCAGCAGATGGTGCCATTCAGAACACTGATTGTCAGTGAGTGTTGATCTATGTTTACACACTCACACACTTTGCCAAAATATCTGAACAGTTGCTATCCAAGCTGGACAGCTACTTTATTGAATGAATAGAGGGATGATCTTCAGTCACTGGAAGGTCCACAGAGAGTCTTGTCCTGGTGTGTGTGTGTGTGTGTTGACAGTATTTGGTGGGACCGCAAAAGATGAAAGGTTCCAGGTGAAACATAGCTTCTTACGTGTTAGCAAACTTGGCCACTGGTTTTGTGTGGTGTGATCTTTCTGCCCTCTCAGAGAATTAGAGCTCTCTGGTTTCACAGGATGTGTGTGGAATATGCCAAGCAAACCACAAGCTAGAAACCAAGAACAAACCACGGTGTGTTGGGTTGATGCACACTCAGCCAGATAATGCAATAAGACCAGAAGAGGAGCAAAGTGGGTGTGATCTGATCACTGGGAGCCCACAAGTTTGTGTGAAGCAATGGTTTGGTTTAGTGTTATATGTGAACGGGTCAGTGTGTGTAGAGCATAATGTGTTGTTGTTGTTGTCGTTTAGTTGTGTCCGACTCTTTGTGACCCCATGGACCAGAGCACGCCAGGCACTCCTGTCTTCCACTGCCTCCCACAGTTTGGTCAAACTCATGCTGGTAGCTTCGAGAACACTGTCCAACCATCTTGCCCTCTGTTGTCTCCTTCTTGTGCCCTCAATCTTTCCCAACATCAGGGGTCTTTTCCAGGGAGTCTTCTCTTCTCATGAGGTGGCCAAAGTATTGGAGCCTCAGCTTTAGGATCTGTCCTTCCAGTGAGCACTCAGGGTTGATTTCCTTAAGACTGGATAGGTTTGATCTTGCAGTCCATGGGACTCTCAAGAGTCTCCTCCAGCACCATAATTGAAAAGCATCAATTCTTCGGTGATCAGCCTTCTTTATGGTCCAGCTCTCACTTCCATACTTAAACTAATAAATCAAGCAAAAGATATAGCTGTCTTCTGCTCTCCTTGCATGCTCTCCCTTCCTCCAAACGTTTGAAAACGCACAGTGACGTTGTTGGCATCCGTCTGTCTCGAGAGACAATGGAGTGTGCCTCCAGGGTGATGTCAAACCGCTGCCTTAGCAGCACGCAAGTGACCTCCCTGGGGTGCAAGCTTGGGCAGTGTGTATGGAGGTCCTGGGCTGCCCAGATGTCAAGACTCCCTCTCCCAGCCTCACTGATGTGGTCCAAAGGAAAGCAGAGCAATACGTTTGGCACCAGCTTGGCTGCAGGAGTTGCCGGAAGGAGGCGTACAAAGTGCCTTTCCAACAGGGACTCCACTTTGGATTTACACCTTAGCCTTTTCTTCTCCTGAAGATATCCTGCAGCACAGTGGAACTTTTCCGTCTCCTAGATGGGCTACCTTCCCAGGTTGACGAGCCCCACCTGCCCCTCAGCACAATGAAGAACAGCATTTTAAAACAAGCACTTTGTCGGTCTTTGTTCCAGTGCTAGACTTGGAACATCAAGGCCAGTTGTCAGGTGTGTGTGCAGGAGCCAGGGCCAGTGACCAATGGACTGGGGCCTTCCTAAGTTTGTTCTGAAGAGGCAAGGTGTGGCCACACAGGTGAGACCGATTGGTAACTCACAGCACCTGGTGGCAAGAGGCGGAAAGGCATATAAGGTCAGCATTTTCCCTTTGGCTCTTTGCCACAGCAACACGTTCCCTGCCTTGCTTCTTGATCCTTGGACCCCTGGCTTCGTGACCCCTTGGCTTCTTGACTCCCAGCTCTCTGATCCTCAGACTCTTGGCTTTCTGACTGCTGGCTTCTGGACTCCAGTTCCTGCTCCCACCCCGCCATCTTGCCCTCGGTCCCGACGTCCCCTGCCAGGACTTTGATCGCCCATGAACCAGACTTGTGACACCAGTTGACAATACAGTGGTACCTTGGTTTACAAACTTAATCCGTTCTGGAAGTCCGTTCTCAAACCAAAGCATTCTTAAACCAAGGCGAGCTTTCCCATAGCAGCGGGGGACTCAATTTACAAATGGAACACACTCAACAGGAAGCGAAACATGTTCTTATTCCAAGGCAAAGTTCACAAACCAAAACACCTACTTCCGGGTTTGCAGCGTTCTTAATCCATGTTGTTCACAAACTAAGCTGTTCTCAAAGCAAGGTACCACTGTACAGAGCAGGAAGAACCAGAGCCTTCATCAAGGAGCGTTAGTTATACAGATTGGAATGGAAGATTGGTGAGGCAAGTCCCTTTCTTTCTATGGGACTTAACCACTGCTAACTTTTACACTTAGGCACTGATCCAGATAAAAGCTGGCAGCCTCAAGATTCACCCCTTGAATGATGCAGCAAGGGTGAGGAAACAGAGAAGACTGTTCCTCAACTCACTGCCACAGGAGGATAGCTTGGAGAACTGTCCTACAGTTCAGATTCTCTGACCAAATGAAAACAAAAAAAAAAAAATTCCTGCCAATAGCACCTTAAAGACCAACTAAGTTAGTTCTTGGTATGAGCTTTCGTGTGCATGCACACGAAAGCTCATACCAAAAACTAACTTAGTTGGTCTTTAAGGTGCTACTGGCAGGAATTTTTTTATTTCAAATGAGTTGATGATGCGTAAAAGCAGCCATTGGCAAGGAATGTTAATAGAAGCTGCAACTCCATTTTATCTGGCTCCTCTCATAGTTTGCTCCTGTCAGTTGTTACCGCACACATTATACCTCCCCCAGTTTATAAAGCACTTTTTTTTTTTTGAAAAATCAATGAAGCGCTTAGATTGCTCTTTTCCAGTGTGCAAATGGCTTTTAGCCATTTTTAGCGGGGAGGAAATGAAACAATATTTAGGCATAGACTAGGACGATGAATAATCCATGAATGTGGGCAAACTGGGCAGCTTATCTGGAGTTGGGTCACCAGTTCTGTGGTTTTGGATGCACATTTATATAATACAAGGCGCATCCACAGTTGTGCTCCCTCTCTGCTTGCTGCATTCTCATAAATAGTTGATAAGCCAAGCCATCGTCTGGCACCCAAATTTACTTAATTGTTGCTATTTGGGGAAGATGGATTTGGAGGAGCAGGCATTCCTTTCCCTCAAGGGCTTGTTTTTATTTGGCTCCTTGCAAAAACACGGCTGTTTTAATATTTAGATTGCCCTTGATATTGAAGCATTCAGCTTTGCTACTAAAGTTTGCTGGGTAGAAGACTCCGCTGTATCTCATCAGCAGGGTGGTTGCATTAAAAGTTCAAGTCTTTCCGGACAATGCTTGAAATCTTGGCTCTGAGGCAAGCTAAGGATGTATTTTACAGGAACGCTGTGGGGATTTGGTGTTTGTTTGTTTTAATGTGGAATAGATTCAAAGAAAGCTCTCTGGTGACGGAGAACATTGATGGATCTGCTTTGTAAGACAGCTGGATACATCAAAGTAATCAATATTGCAAAGCATTCCGGATATTGGAAGTGCTCTGTGAATGATTGGCAGGGTTGTACAAATGGACCCATGCAAACCCAACCTGTTTAGGAAGGAATATATTTTCTGTCCTACAGATAGACTACAAATACTGACTCTTATTTGGTTCCTCAACACCTGGCATTTGGGGGGCAGGTAGCCAGTGATTGCTAACTCGGTAGAGCGTGAGTCTTAGGGTCGTAGGTTAAATCCCCATGTTGGACAAAAAGTTTCCTGCATTGCAGGGGATTGGTCTAGATGATCGGATTGGTCCTTTCCAACTCTATACAATGGTACCTCAGGTTATATACGCTTCAGGTTACGTATATATAACCTGACCCTTGTGAGAAGCAGCCACCACAGCAGCAAAATACTCAGTTTCTCCTTGTCTACTGTTGATGACCATGCATCCCAGAGCACTGGGAAGCCTCAGTGCAACTTTGGTAGGATATAGGAGGGCATCAGCCTGCAGGATCAGGCCAGTGACCCATCTTGACCAGCATCCTGTTCTCATCATGGCCAAACAGATACAGTGGTACCTCAGGTGTGTTTTATTTCTTTTCTAACTAAGTTAAATATAGTGGTACCTCAGGTTACATACGCTTCAGGTTACAGACTCCACTAACCCAGAAATAGTGCTTCAGGTTAAGAACTTTGCTTCAGGATGAGAACAGAAATCGTGCTCCAGCGGCGTAGCGGCAGCAGGAGGCCCCATTAGTTAAAGTGCTGCTTCAGGTTAAGAACAGTTTCAGGTTAAGTGTGGACCTCCAGAATGAATTAAGTACTTAACCTGAGGTACCACTGTAATTCTGAGATTTTGTGAAGAGACAAAATGGTGGAGTGAAGAACAAAGGACAAAACTTTGGAGCTGTGGAAAATAGAGCTGGTGTTTATATTTCAGGACTAGGTTAGAAGTCTGACTCCCTCTGCTGCTTTTGAAAACTTTTTAAAAGTTTAAAGCTTCTGGAAGACAGAGCTGTAACTTGGCCCAACCAGCACAACATTTTGCCATGCTAATCTGTAAGATTTGTAACTTCTCAATTCCTTTTTTTAATTTCTTGCTAAGAACACAAGTCATGAGATCATGACTTCCTGTTCTGAGCACATAAATCATCCTGTTTCAATTAAGCATTTCTAAACCAATTTAGTTAGTTTAGTACAGTTTGGATTTGTGTATCAACTGTCTATAAGTTTCTTTAAGAGGGAAATAGCTCAGGAATTGTGTAGCAGCAGGAATAAATGGCTGTTTTAAAAATTGTGTGTATGATGGGTATCATGAGATTCCTGGTTTGGTCATCTGTTGCTTCTTTAGATTTGATGTTTTTTTAAAAAAAACCTTTTGTGAGTTTTTATTTGTTTGTGACCGTAAATAAAAATCCCACTAGTTCACACTTTTCTGAAGTTGTTTTTTAAGATGATCCGTTTTAATAGTGATTAGCTCCTCCACAGGGTAAAGGTAAAGGTAAAGGTAAAGGGACCCCTGACCATTAGGTCCAGTTGTGACCGACTCTGGGGTTGCAGCGCTCATCTTAGGTATGAAGAAGTTCAGGAAATGCGGGTGGCGCTGTGGGTTAAACCACAGAGCCTAGGACTTGCCGATCAGAAGGCTGGCGGTTCAAATCCCCGCAACGGGGGTGAGCCCCCGTTGCTCGGTCCCTGCTCCTGCCAACCTAGCAGTTCGAAAGCACGTCAAAGTACAAGTAGATAAATAGGTACCGCTCTGGCGGGAAGGTAAATGGCGTTTCCGTGCGCTGCTCTGGTTTTGCCAGAAGCGGCTTAGTCATGCTGGCCACATGACCCGGAAAAACCGTCTGTGGACAAAAGTCAGCTCCCTCTGCCAGTAAAGCGAGATGAGCGCCACAACCCCAGAGTCATTTACGACTGGTCTTAACTACCTTTACCTTTTTATGAAGAAGTCCAGTTTAAATTTTAATTCAGAGTGCCACCACACTTTGACATATGCATTGGATTGGGCACCAGGGATCATGTATGCAGCTGCTTAAAAGTCTGCTTGTTCACACTCAATGTGTTTAAAGGGACCCCTGACCATTAGGTCCAGTCGTGACCGACTCTGGGGTTGCGGCGCTGATCTCGCTTTATTGGCCGAGGGAGCCGGCATACAGCTTCCGGGTCATGTGGCCAGCATGACTAAGCCGCTTCTGGGGAACCAGAGCAGCACACGGAAACCCCGTTTACCTTCCCACCGGAGCGGTACCTATTTATCTACTTGCACTTTTTGCTTTCGAACTGCTAGGTTGGCAGGAGCTGGGACCGAACAATGGGAGCTCACCCCGTCACGGGGATTCGAACCACCGACCTTCTGCTCGGCAAGTCCTAGGCTCTGTGGTTTAACCCACAGCGCCACCCGCTTCAGTGTGTTTGCCGTGTGGCAAATGCTGTTACTGCATAAACTGTGAAGCTGCCCTTAGCACTGAAGCTTAATCGGATGTCCTTGGGCAAGTCACTCCCTTTCAGGCTGACCTCCCTTACAGGGCCGTTGTGATCCTAGAGCCCTCTCTGAGCTCCTTGGAAGGGTGAGAAGATAGAAACTGAACAAAATTCATGGATACTCGAATGACTTTTTCCTTGGATGTTCTGGCGTTCTTTGAGGAGGGATTTTTTATCTCTGCACTTCAAAGGAAACGCTGCTTGAGTGTGTGGGCATGGTGTAGTTCATTCTTGAAGTATTGCACTCATCTTGATAGAACTGGCTTTGTGTTTACTGATAAAGCGGTCTAAATGGACTCTTTCTAGTGCGTCTGTCTCCTGCTCCTTGTACAGCTGTCTGCTGAGCACAAGCATGAAGCGGGATTTTCTCACATGATAGTGGCCTCTGCTAGCATCGCCCAACTGTATTTTCAGTCGTCTATTCATTGAGCTTCCAAGATGAGGAAAGAAAGGAATGCAAGATAAGAGGGAGGAATGTGATTTATTGGGGGGGACACACACACACACACACACACACTACTTCACATTCCTTAACGTCCAACTCCGTTTGCCAGTGCAGCAAATATTGTTTGGGGAAAGCTGCAAGTTGTAAATTTGGGGGGGGGGGGAAATCTGAGAACAGAAGAAGGGAGCACCTTTTAGAACAATGCTTCTATTGGATTAATCCTGACCAGTGCATTTAAACATGGGGGGCAGGGGGAGAAGGATTCAAATGTCCACGATCTGTAATGCCAGGCCAACCACTCCTGCGCAATGTTTTTAGAACTATTAGGAATCTACTTAAAGTAAATATGGACATGTTTCTGGCTGTTTTAGAGCAGACCAAATCTGCGTTACAAAGATGTCTGCAAACGAGACACGAACGCTGGCAGCATTGACCCTGCCGTATACCTTGCAGACAACTGCAGTGTCCGGAGAAGGCAGTCAGGTTGTGTCACCGTAGCAGTGACCAGAGGAGGAATGCTGGCATCTGCAGCGGCACAACCAGATGCCTTCATCTGCCCCAGCTGCAAGAAAACATGTCTCTCCGTTATCGGTCACTACAGCCACAGCAGGCTGTAAGAGAAGACCCAACAGGTTTGACTTCACCCCCAAAGGTGCCACCCCTCCATTTGTCTCCTGGGACAGGTGGAAGCCAACAACAGCAAGAGCAGATTATTTGGAAGACCAGGTTTCAAATCCCCCACTCAGCTGTGAATCTTGCTTGGGCTGGTCACTGTCTTTCAGCCTAGCCCTCCCTCCTAGAGAGCCAGTGTGGTGTAGTGGTTAAGAGCGGTGGACTCGTAATCTGGTGAACCGGGTTCGCGTCTCCGCTCCTCCACATGCAGCTGCTGGGTGACCTTGGGCTAGTCACACTTCTTAGAAGTCTCTCAGCCCCACTCACCTCACAGAGTGTTTGTTGTGGGGGAGGAAGGGAAAGGAGAGCCGTTTTGAGACTCCTTCGGGTAGTGATAAAGCAGGATATCAAATCCAAACTCCCAGGGTTCTTGTGAAGATAAAATGAGGAGGAAATAACCATGTGACCACTTCTAGCTCCTGAGAGGAAAAGGTGGTACAGGTAAACCTCCCAATTTGCGCATGGGCTGTGTTCTGGGTTATAATGCGCAATGGCAGAATGCACATAAGCCTGCTCTGCCCCGTTCTGCCCTGTTTTCCGGCCCCTACCAGGTCGCCGTGAAGTGCGCAGTCATGTGTCAATTGGACATTGCCTGTGTATACATGTAATAAAGTGGGAAATTATAGCCAGAGAACTGAACTGAATTGAATAGTCATCATGCAACAGTATGATAACTATCAAAATCTCCCAGATGCCAGGCACATTTTACGACTGGCACTGGTCCAGTCACAACCACATGGAAATCTCTGAGTGGTTCCTGGGCCGTTCCATTGTGGCAACTGCAGCCCAGGTTTAAGGTGCTGTTGGTGATTAAGTTTATATATCTGGGCTTCTAACACTGTCATGCAGATAAATGCAGTTGCACTTTTAATTCAGTGCAAGAGAAAAACGACATGCGTAGGAGTCCCTCAAGTAGGAGGCCCCCTTAGGAAAGCCAGGGCCTCATTTTCAGCTACACACAGTTTCCTCGGATAACTGTAGCCTCAGACTTGGCTGGCCTGAGTTCAAATCTGCCTGTAGATCTGCCAGAACCGTATTGTATTCTCCCAAACACAGAAATGGAGAATCCAAACGGGACGTTTATCTGCCAGGCAGATGATAAACCTCTGCGATTTCATGCACATGAACGGTGTGAATTCAGCGTTCTGGGTAGGTGCCAACTTCATCATATCCAGGTTTGTTAGTGATCAAATGTTTAACACGGGCCCTGGCAGGAGACTCCATAGTTTCCATGTGCACCTTTTTAGTTTCTTTCTTTCTTTCTTTCTTTCTTTCTTTCTTTCTTTCTTTCTTTCTTTCTTTCTCTTTTTTGCAAGTCTGCTCATCTGCTGGACTAGCTAGAATGTTGGGCAGCACAGAGGAACATTTTGATTCCACCGCTGTGTGTTGCCTTAATTGCTGCTGTCTTTATAGGAAATAATGTTTCCATACCCCCAGGAATTTCATGTTTTGGAGGTAGCTGGGCACAGTTTTATTGCATTGGCTGTAATCCTCCCGCTGTCTTCAGTAAAACAGCTTATGGTAAGAGGAAAACGTTAAATAATAGATTGGGATGTTGCTGCTGCAAAACTGCGGTTGTGTCAGTCTACTTTGACAACATCTCCCAGTGCAAAAACGTACCTTGAATGAATCAGACCCTCTAACTGACTTCCCCTTCCCCATGCTTAGAAGTAAACTTTTTCTTCTCATTGAACTTTGTAGAGTTAAGAAGAAAAAACAGCAGCTTTTTTTGCCTGGGTAAAAATGGTGCATAAATTTAAGGAATCTTCTGCAGTTCTTTTCCAGTTTTAAATGCTCGCCCCTTCCCTTCAGGCATGTTTAATCACTGCAAATCCTGCACAACACAGCTGGAGATTTCCTGTAGATCATCTGGTGTTTTTTTGACAGGGGTTTCCTGTAAAACCTCCTGGGGTGGTTCAGAAGTGTCCTTTCTGATGCCACAGTTGAAACACCAGGTTCCTGAATTTTCGAGCTGATGGGCTGGATCCAAGCAGGGTTGTTCTGACAAGCAAGCGTTCTGGTTCCCGAGGCTGCAGCTACTGCGAAGGAGATCAGCAGTTCAGTCTAGCAGGGACTTTTCGCTTAGAGACGTGGTTCAGTTTGAAGGCCTTGATAGAGCGAGGTGGAACTCTGTTAGTTCCCAGGGTCACATGATCAAGGTGTGCAGTCAGCTGTTGGGACTTAAAATGTAGCCTAGATTTATTTTTGGGTAACACCGTTCTACCCCCAATTCCTTGGGCAGACATTCTGCCTCAGGAATAAAGAAAGTTATGGTAAAGTAGATTCACTCAGCAGCCAAAGGCAGCCACCAGAGGGGTGGGGAAGCATCCTCCAAAATGGGCAATATCTTTATTGGGACCAACCAAGATGTGAGAAATTAATGGCAAGTTTTCATAGAATCATAGAGTTGGAAGAGACCACAAGGGCCATCGAGTCCAACCCCCTGCCAAGCAGGAAACACCATCAGAGCACTCCTGACATATGGTTGTCAAGCCTCTGCTTAAAGACCTCCAAAGAAGGAGACTCCACCACACTCCATGGCAGCAAATTCCACTGTCGAACAGCTCTTACTGTCAGGAAGTTCTTCCTAATGTTTAGGTGGAATCTTCTTTCTTGTAGTTTGGATCCATTGCTCCGTGTCCGCTTCTCTGGAGCAGCAGAAAACAACCTTTCTCCCTCCTCTATGTGACATCCTTTTATATATTTGAACATGGCTATCATATCACTCCTTAACCTCCTCTTCTCCAGGCTAAACATGCCCAGCTCCCTTAGCCGTTCCTCATAAGGCATTGTTTCCAGGCCTTTGACCATTTTGGTTGCCCTCCTCTGGACACGTTCCAGTTTGTCAGTGTCCTTCTTGAACTGTGGTGCCCAGAACTGGACACAGAACTCCAGGTGAGGTCTGACCAGAGCAGAATACAGAGTGGCACTATTACTTCCCTTGATCTAGATGCTATACTCCTTCAGATACAAGTTCTTCAGATCTTTTCATCAGGCAAGATCGTACATAAAGTCAGAAGCTGGGCTAATGAGGTAAGCTAATGAGGAAAACTTTTTTTAAAAAGTACAAAAATTAGGTTGCTTGTTGTAACCATAACGATGAAGGGTGTAGGCTGAGCAAGTTGCGCACCTAGAATTCTGAGACAAGCACTGATTGCTCCCCATTTTAAAAAATACAAAGTGCTGCTGCTATCAGGATCTATCCTGTGCCTTAAGCAAAACATGTGGGTCCCTAGTTCAGCAGAGAGCAGGAGTAAAGAGAAATGTCAGTGCAAAGGACACTGAACATAACCTGTCAACTGGCACTCAGTCGTTTCCATAGCTTTGCTTTGCTTGACCTGGGAAGTTGCTGTTGCCTGTTATTGAGAAAGAGAAGAAGTAGTTTTGCTTTCATCCAGGTTTCTTTGACTGCTGTAAACACATAGACAAAAAACATGTGGGGTACAGGTGGGGGATACAAGTGAAGAAGTGGTTGTGCACATCAACCCTAAAACTTCGCAAGCGTAGATGTAAATATTGCTAATGATATAAGTGAAAAAAGTGCTCCTTTTCCCTTATGGGGTACCCAAGAGCCCATATAGAGTCCTTTTGTAGGTTCTCTATCGGTAGGAGAAAATAAAAGAGACCAACCAGAGAATATTGAGAAGCGAAGCAGCTAGTAAGCCTGATCTTTATTAACTGTTGCAACAGGGTGCTCCTCCACACGCAGGAGAGAGGAGGAGGACACAAAACAAAGGTGTGCCCGCCCTTATATAGACATTTTTAACTGTCCGCCCTGGAGTCCAAGACCACCCTCTAGATACATCATACCTACATCACAGAAAAGGCGGTCTACAACAGAAATCTGAGTGCGTTGTTTATCTCTTGTCAGGCAAGTTACCTGATTGCATTATCTGGGTTTTGGCCACTCTTTTGTTATTATAACTACTTAATTCCTGAATCTAGGTCACAGGCTCACACCCTGTTCATATCTTGAATGTGCCCTTAAGACAGGATTTGTGAGAAAAGAGACAATAGGGATGTTTCCCACTTTGACCTTGCAGAGAAATATTTGAGGTCAATTTGTTCAGGACCTAATCTGTAGGGTTTCAGACATGTGGTTTATATATACAGTTATGAACATTTAATTTTTTTTATATATGACCTTAAAATTCTTATAACACTGACATGCTGCAGGAGAAGTGCAGTAATCGGCATGGTCAAGTGACTTCCATCACTTTGGAGGAATTAACTGCAGGAGATCTCTGACTTTGCAGCTCGCTTGGAAATAAGTTGGTGCCCTGATGATGCAAAAGCAGTTGCATTTATTAGCCTCCATAGCTAGGATTAAGTTTACTGGTTAGCTTCTCAACCCTTGGACACTAGGCACTTTCTAGGAAACTTGGATACATCTAAGTGAATTTGTTGTCTTCATATTTCTTTTGTTTCTGAAGATCTGCTGCTGGAAGTAGGTTACTAGAAAATTATGCTTAGAAAAGTGGTAAAATGGGCGAATAACAAAGCCAGAAAGAGTGTTGGGACATGATTAAATCAGCAGATTTGAATAGTGGGCAACAAATTAGTTCGTGTTCTCCTTGTGTTTTAAGATGCTTTTTATCAGGAGATATTAGGAGAGAAAAAATTATAGCTTCCCACCCCCCCACGGCGAAGAATATTTTGTGCCTTTTTGAAGAACTATTCCTTGTGATAAAAGCACGGTCTCCTTTTGGCTCAGCTTGTCTCTAGTTAAAACAAGAAGTTGCAAGACACAGAAATTGTTTGGTTTGAAGTGGGTTCCTCTTGAGATTTTTAGGCAGCATGAAAGGGAACTAGGTTTCCAAGGTGCCTTGAAAGCAATTGAAGTGGGAAAAGAGTGAAGTTTTTCTTCTGAAGCATTTGAAACTCAATTTTCACTTTGCAGCTTTGTGCATTATATTTTAAAAAAGAACAATTCTAAACTATGCTACACTTGGAAGCTGAGCCACACTTACAGCCTGTGCATTGTGATGGAGGAACATACAACTGAGCTCACACGCTGGGCATGGTATTGAGGAAATTCTTGTAGGAATGTTCCCTTGGCCAGTTTATTCTCATGTATGCTATTGTGACGGTTGTTTCAACACTTTCTCAAGTGATCAATTTACACTGTAATCCCTTTATATGCTGCCTTTAAGAAAAACCTGTAGTGGCTGATTAGAAATTCCAGATGGCTAATATCTTTCTTAACATGCCCCTTATGCAATGCAAAGTACAATGTGAACCGTGAAAAGCATTTGAAATGGAATTGAGTTCTCAATAGCAGCATTCCCTTAGACTCCTTTCTTTAAGAGTATGGAAAAGGAGGAGCTACCTTTGGAATTTGAGGCTGGGCTTGCCCCAGTTTTAAATTGTGTATGAAGTAAAGCTGGGAAACGATTCTGAATGCCAGATATGTGTATACGATATACAGAGGGAATAAAGCAAATTGTATTTCACCCCCAAAATTGAAATGGAGTTGAAAGTATACCATTTTTTTCATTATGATTAATGGAAAAAAAATTGCAGATTCTTAAATTTTCCTGTAATCTGCAAGTGCGTTGAAAGACTGAAGGCTTGTGGGAATAGACGTAAGCTTCTCAAAAATCTTTCATATTGTCATAGCCTTAATTTTTGTATATGTATTATCCACCACTGGCTACAATCCACTGCATAGTTAAATCCCGGTGACCTCGGATATTAAGAGTGCACTGCATTTCCCCCATTGCATATGTTTCCAAATACTGCTGTTCTCTCCTCATTTTATTATTGAAGAGATTTCAGATCTGTTCTGAAGTATGTCTAACCCTCTTTGTTTTCAGGGGCCTCTCCTGGTATGCCCCACAGAGGACCTTAAGGTCCATAAATAACAACACTTTGGATGTCCTTAACCTCAAGGAGGTTAGATTGGTTTCAACTAGGGCCAGGGCCATTTCAGTACTGGCCCCGACATGGTGGAACACTCTTGTCACAAGGGATTAGGGCCCTGCGGGATTTGACATCTTTCCACAGGGCTTGCAAGACAGAGCTGTTCCACCTGGCCTTCGGCTTAGACTCACACTGACCCCTTATATGGGATTTGGTATATAAATTTTCCTTTGGCTTTTTTGCTGCACCCAGGTAGGACCAGCATGGATACCTGGCTCGGGTGTATATCTGATGTTTCCTCCCTTTATGGTCTTGATTTATGGGCTACTACTAAAATGAGGCTGTATTTTAAGCCGTATTTTAATTAATTAATTGGTTGTTGTTGTTGTTTTCTATTACGTTTTATTTTAATTCATATTTGGTGTTATCCCCTCAGCCCAGCCCTGGCCAGGGAAGGCGGGGCATAAATAAAAATTTATTTATTATTTATTTATATTACTTTGTGCTCCAAAGTTACTTTTTTTTTTTTTAAAAAAAAAGAACCTTATAGCAACTTTGTTAGGGGATCAGCTTTATGCTATGTGGCAACAAGTACTGCACATTAATAGACTGCCTAGTCTCAGGCGTCATGTTGCATACAATTTCCAAAATATGGGATGTAACGGTAAAGCAGGGATGGGAAACCGCTTGAGTCCTGCAGGCCAGATCAAAAAAGTATCCATCTTCTGCCAGGTGGGTGCATATGTTTCATCTGTCAATCACCTGCCATCATGTCAGGTGGATCCGAAAAGCAGCAGGACTGAATTTGAATACTGCTGAATGGAAGTCCACTTACAAAGGAGCAATTAAGATTGCACCGTAAGCTGTGTGCTCCTGAATCTTCCTAGGCAGTGGGACTTCCATTTGGTGCTGCTTTAATTAAATTGATTTGGCAGAGACTGACTCCACTTGGGAACTCTTGATTAAGAGCTCCTGAGTGGAACCAATCCCAGCAGGGCTTGCATTCAGCAGTGTGTTTAAACAATGCCAAATGCAAGCTCCCATTGCAAAGGAACAATCAGGAGTAGGTTCCTGGGCTCCCACTGATTCCATGGCAGCCATGGTTTTCCCTGTCCCACACCTGGTGTCGTATGAATCAGATGGATTCAGTTCAGATATATAACCTAGGTGCCAAATGACTCCTTAAACCAGGGTTACAGTCGCTAAAATGGAATGTCCAGTTGCCATTTTGGGGCCAGACAGCTCCAAAGTTGTATTTTTCAATGTCTGTTCCTGAAAGTCATTCTGCAGGTAAAGAATCACAGCTAGAATTCTAAAGGAGAATCAAAGACAGAACACTAAATGATGTTTTGTTCATGTGTGAAAACACACGCAAGATCCAAGGATCCCCAGGCATGTACCTCCAGATGGTGGAGACTTCAGGTGTCACCCTGGCAACCTGGGCATCTTCACTTGGTTGCAAGAGGTTGATATACAGGTGCAAAATGTGCCTGGCTAATTTGTAATGCTGGTGAGGAAGTACACAGTAAACAGAAAATTAACAGGTGGCCTGTGGTGTGCTGTTGTTTAATATGGCAGATGTTGCTGCCTTTGCCACCTGTCTTTTGTGGACCTGCGCAGATAAGAAAATGTTCTTGATCCTGGCACATCTTGAGAAAATACCTAATTGATCCTCAGGGGAAAGGAAGGCTTAGGGCGCTGTCCAAACCTGGGCTCACAGTTTAGCACTCTCCAGACTAACCACAAGCTATAGCCAAGGTTTCTCCAGGATAGCAAAACCATAAGCCTGGGTTTAGATGGCACCGGAAGCCATGCCCATGGCTCAACCCAGCAGCAAAATGGCCAGAGAGAAGCAAAGTGACTACAGTCTCCTTTCCTCCTTAAACCAAGACCAATGTGAGATTACTGGTGCCAATAAATGTTCATTTGGGGGAGTTCAGGCTTTCTGGCTGGAGTCAGGATGAGTTGGTAAATGTGCAACCAGATGCACAAGCGGATTGCTCAAAACATTTGAATCCAAACTACACACCACATGTGTGTTATGTTTTTGGTGGCGTTGTGTTGTTTTTGTACCATAACAGGCAGTTTCTGACATAGTAACAACATAAACGTACATAGGACTGTATGTTAGGTTAGGTCCGCCCTACAAATATTAGAACAGTTCTACATCACAAGTGGCTGAGCTGTTACTCTTCTAGGCAATCGAATGCTAATCTCATTTGTATGGCAGGAAAGAGCTTACATAGGTATAGAAAGCCTTCTGGCATACTCTTTAAGCGGTGTTTTGAAATTCTTTTTCCCTTTTCAAAACACATGTGGTTATGCAGGTTTGAGTAGCAGAACTACATAAAGTTTTATATTCTTAATCATATGGGGAAATAAGCCTCGCAGCCATGTGCTGCTTCAAGATGCTCCACACTGAAAATTAGAATTAATAGAAGCAAGTTCATAATGCTCTCCTGAGCAGAGCCAAGAAACACATGGCTTGATTGACCATGAATAGGTGATTTGTGCTGGCACCAGCCTCTGCCTCTCCCCCCAGCCCGGCTCCCCCCCCCCCCCACTCTCCAGCCAGCTGACAAAGAGCAGAGGTTTGGCAACCTCGTTCGCTATGCAAGATTTTGCCGTTTCGCTGCTTGCGAGGGCGGCAGCAGGACAATAATGCGAGGGCATGAATGTGGCAGGATATACAGCAGCTTAATTGAACAGTTCTTGCGTATCTGGCCCAAAGCCTGGTTCTCTCGCTTTGTGAAGCCTGTGTGAACAAAATTAACAGAAGCAAACGCCCTCCATGCTGGCTGCGTCAAACCCAGCACTCTTCTGTCAATGGGAATCGGGGTTCCCATTTCAGCCATTTGTTCAAACACTTATCAATTTAGTAAAATGAAAAACAAAAACCCACAATCCCCCGAGCATTGAATAATTATCAAATTAAATCTATTTTGTAATGCCTCAGAAGATTTGGTGGTGGTAATGTTTCTGTCATTGTCTTGGATAAACTGCCCTGATATCACAGAGGATTTTCTGTTTGAAATTGTATTAAGTATTTTGTGTTTTCATGTTGTAACTGCCCTGAGACCTGTGGGTATAGGGTGGTATACAACAACAACAACAACAGCTGCCGCTGCCCTGATATCACAAAGGATTAGCCAGGCAGGACATTTTGGGCTGCTGTTGATCGAACTGTTTCGAACCCAGAACCAAGGGTAGCAGAAGGGATTAAAGGAGGGAGGGAGGGGTAGAAGGATCCCAAGTGGCACCCCGGGTTGGCGGATCTGATGCCCAGTCATCGACCGACTGCAGTTTTACTGATTTTTTAAACTGTTGATTTAAATTGTTTACAGATGGGTTTGAAGAATGAACTCTGATGGTCTGAGTTAGGCCAAGTTATACGGCAGAAAGTTTGCCTACTGCTCTGGTCTTCTGTAACTAACACAGTTTAAGCAATTTGTAATTTGGCTTTAAAAGGGCAAGCTAAAGGACATCAACCTGGTACATCCTTAGATGAGTAGATGGTATGAATCCCAGATGCTAAATCTAACAATACACACCATTGCATTGTAATCACTCACTTTTTTATATATATAAATTACCCTGATTCCATCAGACACAAATTTCAGCCACTATTCCAACAGCAGGAGAAGGAATCAAAGCTTAATGTGTTTTCTTCCCAAATACACAGTCTGTGTGAGGGGCTCTGGTTTACAAAGCCCCCAAGAACTATTTAAGCTTTCAATAAAATGTTCTAAACATCCAGGCATATGGAAATACTTTAAACACAGGGAAGGTTTTCTGTATATACAGCTGACCTGCTCTAATCAAATTCAACATCTGGAAATTCTTTTCTGAAGCCCACCAAGCCATCTTTGAGATGTAAACTATATCACAACCGAGATCTTAGAAACAAAGGGCATTAGCGTGCTATTAAGAGGCACCCAAAAACACATTGTTCTCACCAGGCTCTGAAAGCAACTTACTTGTATTTAGCTGCTTATAGATGTTGGAAAACCTAAACAGAGCTGTGTTTTCTGGAAACTGGTAAACCGGAGCCTTCCTTAGTAAATCATAAGAACTTGCTGGTTCCAATGGCTGCTTTCTTTTCTGGAAAGAAAGAGCCCTTATGACACAAATTGCAAGCAACAGCTACGCCGTGTTCAGGAACTTAATTTTTGCTGCAGTGTCTTTTGGCAAAATAGAAAGCTTTGTGAGTGGCTGAGGACTTAACTGCTACTGTTTTTCCATATACAAAAATGCTAAAAAAAAAAAACAAAAGGCAAAGAATGGAAGGGTTTTAGAGTGAGGTGAATGGTCAGTGGGTGACTCCTAAGAATATGTGCTCCATCATACCAAAGGCCTGTCTAATCCATCCAGCGTTCGAAATTTGCCAGGCTCAAGGCGCGTTTTGCACCTGGCTATAGCCACTTGCGACCAAGTGAAGATGTCTGGGTACCAGGATGGTTCCTGGCATCTCCCACCATCTGGAGGTTGAATGCCTGGGGGGTCATTGGATCTTGACTGTTTTCACACACTTAATACCACATCCTGTAGAATTCGATCCAGCTATATTTGATCTACACAATCAGAATGAATTTCAGGAACCAAAATGCCTTTTTCTGTGCAGCCTGAGCAGGAGCAGTGAACCAAGTTATAGTTAATTGTTGTAGCTTGCCTTCACTCACCCCACCCCACTGCCCTGCTCACAGTCGTGAAGAATATTCCTACGTCATGAATATTCCTACATTATGAATGGTCCGTGTCACCATTAAGAAAAACTAGCCAGGTGTTTAACTGAGAATCAATCACAGTCCGTCCGTCGTTTGAAAAATGACTTCAGAGCTGCCTGACCTCAAAATGGCGACTAGTCATTCTGTTTTGGCGACTGTAACCTTGGTTTAAGGAGCCGTTTGGCACCTAGATTATGTAACTGAGTTTCTAACATGGAATCCAACATTTTGTTCTCACAGTGACTCATCAGATGCCTATGGGAAGCCCGCAAGTGGGACCCGAGTCCAAAAGCACTCTCCCCACTTGTGATCCCAGCAAGCTGGTATTCTATGTATGCCTCTGACAGTGAAGGCAGAACATAATCACCATGACTAATTAATAATAATAATAATAATAATAATAATAATAATAATAATATTTATACCCCGCTCTCCCCGGCCAGAGCCGGGCTCAGGGCGGCTAACACCAGTAAATTTACAATAAAAACATAATGGGGGGGGGGAACAATAATTTAAAATACAGGTTAAAATGCAGTTTAAATGCAGGCTCATTTTAAAAGTAGCCCATGGATCAAAACTGTAAGGGGAGGGAAAACATAAGGGTCAGACTGAGTCCAAACCAAAGGCCAGGCAGAACAGCTCTGTCTTGCAGACCCTGCGGAAAGATGTCAAGTCCCGCAGGGCCCTAGTCTCTTGTGACAGAGTGTTCCACCAAGTCGAGGCCAGTACTGAAATGGCCCTGGCCCTAGTTGAGACCAATCTAACCACCTTGTGATTTGGGACCTCCAAAGTGTTGCCATTTGTGGACCTTAAGGTCCTCTGCAGGGCATACCAGTGGCCTTGTCCTCTATCAATTGGTCCAGTCCCATTTTAAAGCTATCCAGGGTTGGTGTCGGATCAGTACATCTTACAGGAGCAAATTTCATCGTTTAACCAAGGGCTGTGGCAAGAAGTGTTTTATTTTGTTTGTCATGAGCCTCCCCACATTCAGCTTCCAGATGGCCCAGATCTGGTCCTCAAAGCATGCCTTACCAGATTGAAATCAGGATGTGGGAGAAACATTGCAGTTTCGATTGCAAGGGAAAGAAAAGTGTTTCAGGGTGTGGGTGCCTATGTGTGTGTGGGGGGGTCAACACTTTAATCTAGAGATGGCGGAACCCTAGCCCTGCAAGGCCATTTCCCCCACCCCACCCCACCCCAGCCAAGCCCACCTGCCATCATATCATGTCAGGTAGAGGGCAAGCCAAACAGCAGCTGCAAAGGAGCAATTGGCAGCCTTAGAGTGTGCTCTCAGCAGTTCCTCTGCAAGCTGGGATTGCATTTGCTGCACCTGGAGTGGGTTTCAGTCCTGGTTTGGGTAAGGTTTTAACACTTAACAGGATATGTCTTCAGGGATTGTTTGCCTAACAACTGAAATCAATAGATGCTGCAGCTATAAAATAGAGTGATTTCGATAGGCCGATCTGTGTCCTTGTGTGAAGCTTTCCATTAAAACTTGAGTTTTGTTGCACAAACAACATGTCTCCACCATATGGAATGGCGTGCATCCAACATCCTGAGGATCTATCATTCCCATTGCTTGCCCTCTCTGTATTGAACATTTAAAGCCTCACCTCAAATGGTGACGGACAGAATGAAGTTAACAGGCACTCCTGGGGTGGCAAAATAAATGATTTTCATAGCTAGACTTTGGCTACTTTGCTGTGACAGGATGCCACTGTAATTAATT
Source organism: Podarcis gaigeae (assembly GCF_964106915.1). Classification (NCBI taxonomy): domain Eukaryota; kingdom Metazoa; phylum Chordata; class Lepidosauria; order Squamata; family Lacertidae; genus Podarcis; species Podarcis gaigeae. The sequence goes on along the minus strand of NC_139680.1, from coordinate 103,631,540 downwards.
GCTATATGGTTAACTGGAGCATGTGAAATCACTTTATGTGCAAATGTTTTGGGAGATATTTCTGGCTCTATTTCCAATCATGAGCCATTCTTAGTTTCCAGTTGTTTGTGGCAAGCGGTGAAACCTCTGCTTGGCTGGCCTGTATTTTCCTAGCAAGGAACCATTAACGTTAACTTCAGCCCAGAGCTTATTCCCAAATGTCTATAAATGAATTGACCAAATTATTAAAATAGAAGGTTATTACCCAATACTCCTTTCTAGGGAATGACATAAGCATTTCCAACGTAAGTACATCTGAGGTAATGGAGCACTAAGACTATTGAAGCTGCTGTTTGGGGGCAGCAGGAACACTGCAGAAAGGCATAGTATTTCCTTGGCTTTCCTCATTTTTCCAGGTGTACTGTGGTCTCTATTTCATTCTGAAAATGCTTTAAATGAGCCACCATTCACTGTAAGAAACGCACAATACTGAAATTCTTCTTTTTGGCTTTTTGGTTCTGTTAGATCTGATTTCTCTGGAAGGAAAGATGTTGTAGCAGCAACACATTTTTCTTGCCTCTTTACTAAAATAAATATTTTTATATAAAATAAATATAAAGTGACAGTGCATTTTGTTTCGTTTTTGCACATTATTAAAATTGAGGCTAAAGCTCTCCTTTCCGATAGGACAGGTTTTTGTCTTTGCACACTCAAATGACCTGTTAGCATTACATTCGGTTGCAAACAAGCAAAATATGTCAGATTAAGCTAGAGATACTTGCAAATAGGAGCAATGCTGTTCCAAGCAGAAGGTCCCGAGGACCTATTCCACCACTTTGATTTCCGTGATGGAAAGACTATGGGACGTAAATACAACACAATAAATAAAATAGTGGGAGTTTTGGTTGTTCCAAGCCTCCTCATTCCTGTATTTTGAAAGGATCACACTGATATCTACCAGCCCATTGTGACATCCAGCCATTTTTTCCAAAACCACTCTATTCTGTACCACTCTGTTCTGCCTTGGTCAGAACACACCTGGAATACTGTGTCCAGTTCTGGGTGCCACATTTTAAGAAGGATGTTGACAAGGTGGAACGTGTGCAGAGAAGGGCGAGCAAGATGAGAAAAGGTGTGGAAACCAATCCTTCTCAAGAGCAGCTGATGGAGCTGGGTATGTTTAGCGTGGAAAAAAGGAGACTGAAAGGAGATATGATAGCCATCTTCAAATATCTAAAGGGCTGCCACATGGAAAAGGGAGCAAGCTTGTTTTCTCCTGCTCTGTAGGGTAGGACCCAAACCAGTGGATTCAAGTTACAAGAAAGGAGATTCCGACTAAACAGAAGCAAGAATTTTCATGACAGTCATAGCTGTTCAGCAGTGGAACGGTCTCCCTCAGGAGGTTGTGGACTCTCCTTCCTTGGAGGTCTAAAATTTTATAATTGGGGAAACTGTACCAGCAGCGTGAAGTGCAAATTCTAGCTTACCTCTAGGCCACTTCATCAATGAGTTAGTGATATCAGTTCTGCAAGTTTCTTTAAGATGAGAAATCCCATGAATTTTAGGAATGGGGGAAGCAATTGTACTCATTCTGCGCTGGTGTGTTCTACAGTGCAGCAGTACCCACTTCCTAGCGCGTCACATCACAATTGCTTCATTTTGGAATGATTCACCGACAATTGAAACGGCTCCAGATGATGCATTTGCCTTTGGGGAGCCGAGAACCAACCTTTAAACATCCTTCTGAATAAGGATGGGGTTCGCGATGAGATCAGGCTGAGGAAAGACTTGAAGTGTTGGCTGAATTGCATTCCACTTCAGCCTGAAAACTGACCAAATGCTTGCACGCTTTGGGCAGTTTTCCCATGCACTAATAAAAGTAAAAGCAGAGGCTTAAAAAGAGAGACAGAGAGTTATAATGCTCTTTTGTGTAGGTTCTGGGGAGAGCTGTATACAGTAATTACACCCTCCCGGGCCAGGTCTCTCCCATACAGACTTCCCAGTTCAGGAGTTGTGCACTTCCTCCAGGAGCACAATAGTCTGCATTGCTAAATTACAGCTGGCAAGCATTCAGTGCTGAGTCAAACAAACTCTGAATTTCTTGTAAGTTTCAGAGATTTGGGGGATGACTACAAATCGTTTCACAACATCTGTGGAAAGTTTCGGAACAATTTAACTGTTGCAGAGAGTCCTGTGGCATGTTAAAGATTAAATATATATATATAGAATGACGTTAGAGATACGTAATGTAATTATTACTATATTATTAGTAAGGCACCACAATATTCTTCTGTTGTTTTTGCTGCAAAAAAGGACTAATGCGACTAGCTCTGGAAAATGCAATTACAGTGTTGATGTTAAAAAAAAATTGCATTGTGTAATGAAAGCATATTAACTTTGGGTTTTTCCACGGGTGTATTCTGCAACATATCATTGATAAAGCTGTACTGTGATAGTGGTGGGTTTATACTGGGTCTTCCGTACATCATTCCAGTTCTTTGATGTTTCCCCAATGTTATCACACCATTGCAATCTGGAGGGGCATTCTTGCACTACAGCGCAACAAAGTGGGACGAAACAGCAACAAGCCAAGAACATTTGTGGTATAAAAAATGGTTTTCTGATTTTTTCCCCCCATTGCCTCTTAGGCGAGATTCTTATTTGAAAGTTTGCCAGGTGACTTATTCTTTCTGTTTTGAACTTGAATGGATTACTAGATTAATACTCCATGAACAAAAACATTCTTGGGTCTATTGTGTCTCCTTACAAGGGCACACCTGGGGATATTATTAGTGTGATTAACAGTTGCTTTATTATCGCGATGACATATATTTGTATATGATTAATCCTTGCGGATAAAAAGACTGCTTGGGAGTCATCGATGATTTGGGTGAATTGTTAGTACCTATGCTTCATTAAAGCTTTAGTATACGTACATGTGTTGCTATTGGATATTGAGCATTTGATATGGTGTGTGTGACTTCTAATTGTTGGGAAATCCTTTTTGCTCTAACATTCATTGGTCTTGCTTGCTTCTTCTACAACTCTGCTTACTACAATAATGTCCACTAACAAGCGGAACCCTTCTTCTTTCTCCCAATCCCATGAAACCCGAAACTTGGATAGAAAGCTTTTTAAAAGGTACACATTGCGCAACCAGAACCTATTGAGAAAGCGGATGGCATTGCATGTTTGTTTATTTTTATTTCATAAAATTTATACGCCACTTCATTGTAAAAAAAAAAAACTAAAACAAAAAAACCTCAAAGCAGTTTACAAACAAGATAAAACAATAAAATTATCACTAAGAAAAGTAGCAACAGTAGTTTGAGACAGGCATGTCCAAAGCCCGTTCGGGGCCTAATCCAGTCTGCTGGTCAGTTTAATCTGACCCCTGTGGTAAAATTCTAAAAAAAAAAAAAGCAACTTCAATCCTTAAAAAACGTCAACAACTTTGGTTGTCCCTCACGCATGTTCACTTCATCAAATCTGCTGTCTTTGAGGAAAAAATTGGGCACCCCTGGTTTAAGACATTCAAGAAGTTTAAATAACAATGCACTAAACAGTTTGGAAAACAACAACTGAATAATATCCTGTATTTGTTGTTGTTTTATCAGGCTTGTAAATAAGATTTTGGCAGCCTTTCTGTATATTTGCCTGTAATTTTTATTTGATTTACATGAGATGTGAAGTCAGTGCTTTAAAATCACCCTATTCTGCTCGCTTTCCAGCAAGGGAGTGATTTAGTAGTTTTGCAAAGTACCTGTACACCAAAGACAGGATGAGGAACCTATTTTGACCAAAGGGCCATATTACCTCATGGGCTGATTTCCAAGGGAAGATGCCAGTGGCAGGTGTGGCCAGAGGCAAAAGAAGGTAATAATAAGCTCAATATTTGTACCCTGCCCATCTGACTGGATTGCAAATGCACATTTTACTTTCTGCAGTAGGCTGGTTTCTACACACATCTCACAGGCACCTCTCTATCCTCTGTCCAGGCAAGCAAGCAAGTGGCGTTATCAGTGTTCAATGATGCTTTCTGGCCAGGCAGAAACATTTAGAGAGTAAAAGAGGTTAGCAAAGGGTGTGGCCTTTAGTGGGGTGTGTGGCTTGAGGAGAGTTCTGAGGCCTAGGCCCTAGAGAACCACATCTACAATGATGATGATGGTGGTGGTTATAATTTGTACCCCACCCATCTGGCTGGGTTGCCCCAGTAACTCTGGGCGGCTTCCACCAGAATTTAACAATGAAACACCAGATATTAAAAACTTCTGGAGGCAGGGCGGCCTTCAGATGTCTACAGAAAGTTGTGAAGTTGTTTATCTCCTTGACATCCGACGAGAGGGTGTGCCACAGGGTGGGTGCCACTACCGAGAAGTCCCTTTCCCTGGTTCCCTGTAACTTCACTTCTTGCAGTGAGGAAACCACCAGAAGGCCCTCAGAACTGGACCCCAGTGTTCAAGCTGAGTAATGGGGGTGAAGATGCTCCTTCAGGTGCACAGCTGCAGCGAGGGAAGAATAAGCCGCAACTGACATAATTTCTGTCCTGTACAATTCTTTTTAAAACAAGAAGAACAAATTGTTTCTTCTTTTGCACTACCAATTCTTGGAAAAAGGAATTAGTATTCTCCAGTACAGTGGTACCTCGGGTTAAGAACTTAACTCGTTCTGGAGGCCCGTTCTTAACCTGAAACTGTTCTTAACCTGAGGTACCACTTTAGCTAATGGGGCCTCCCGCTGCCGCCACACGATTTCTGTTCTCATCCTGAAGCAAAGTTCTTAACCCGAGGTACTATTTCTGGGTTAGCGGAGTCTGTAACCTGAAGCCTCTATAACCCGAGGTACCACTGTACAATTCTTAAGGGCGGCTTTCCTTCCTCTTCCTTGTCGGCCACCCAAAACTGGCCTGTTCATCATTCCTAGTGTGCACTGCATGGTGAAAGCACAGAGATTCGAGTTATGCAAGTGGCCCTGTTCAGTCTCAGTAATGAGCGAGGCGGATTGCAGCTTCCTTGCAGCGGTGACATCTTGTTTGCGTTAACAGCAATACACCTGGAAGAGAGGTCTTCCCTTTGTTCTGCCTGCTCTAGGCCTGTCTCCACCACTGGTCACCACCCACGGACATGTGTCCAAACCCTAAGCAACATCTGGAATTAATCTGCTTTATTTGGCAAGCTTCTCGCTGGCCACGGATCAGCAACATTTTCATCTCCCCCCCCCCCCCCCAAAAAAAATGGTAATAGAAATATTAGTATATGTTTAGTCATAATTTGTGCATTCCGGAGCCTGCAAGATAGAGGGCATGGATGCAAATGTGTGGTTTTTGGAGTTACAAATTCCATTCCTGAAGTGTTTAATTCTGAAGCTGTGAAGTGGTTTTTCAAAAGTCTTTCATTCCCTGCCAGTCCTACTCCAGAGACAGCTTGGAACACTGGTAGATGAAGTTCCCACACTAATACCAGTTCAGCGCTAATATTTTATATACCAGTGGATTCTTTCGTTTAGCACTGCATCATTCTGGGCTGCCTCCTCGTAAGAAACGTTATAGATAAGAGAGGTTGCTGCGAAGACAGCGGGGGTGTTGTAAGGTGGACTGTCTTTTGTGGTCAAGGCTGCATTCTCCAACTATGTCTGCAAGGAAGTTGCCGAGACAATTCTCTCCACCCCACCCCCCAATTGCTTCAAGATGTGAGCTATTTGGTCACAGCCCAATTTGAGCTCTACCACCTTGGCCTTCCTGCCATGAGAAGACTTTGCCGCAACAGTTCAGGGGTTTGCTGATAGCATGGAAATGGTGTGCTATCAACCAAATAGATAACTCCATTAACCATAGTAATCTACACTCAACTAAGGAGAGAGACAGACAGACTTACAGGTTGATATTTAGGCATCATTTTCAATGCATTTACGTTGGAAGTACAGTGTTACCTCGGGCTAAGAACTTAATTCGTTCTGGAGGTTCGTTCTTAACCTGAGGTACCACTTTAGCTAATGGGGCCTCCCGCTGCCATTGCTGCACAATTTCTGCAACGTTCTTAACCTGAGGTACTATTTCTGGGTTAGTGGAGTCTGTAACCTGAAGCGTCTGTAACCCAAGGTACCACTGTATCCGTAATGTTCTGATCACAGAGTAGTCCAGCAGATGTAAAGCAAACTGTGACTCTTATTCAAACTAGGGGTCACTAGTTGAGTCATTCTGGAAAAGTAACACACCTGAGAATGAATACCGCTGAGTTCCTTGGCTCACTAGAATCATAGAATCATAGAGTTGGAAGAGACCACAAGGGCCATCGAGTCCAACCCCCTGCCAAGCAGGAAACACCATCAGAGCACTCCTGACATATGGTTGTCAAGCCTCTGCTTAAAGACCTCCAAAGAAGGAGACTCCACCACACTCATTGGCAGCAAATTCCACTGTCAAACAGCTCTTACTGTCAGGAAGTTCTTCCTAATGCTTAGGTGGAATCTTCTTTCTTGTAGTTTGGATCCATTGCTCCGTGTCCGCTTCTCTGGAGCAGCAGAAAACAACCTTTCTCCCTCCTCTATGTGACATCCTTTTATATAGTTGAACATGGCTATCATATCACCCCTTAACCTCCTCTTCTCCAGGCTAAACATGCCCAGCTCTCTTAGCCGTTCCTCATAAGGCATTGTTTCCAGGCCTTTGACCATTTTGGTTGCCCTCCTCTGGACACGTTCCAGTTTGTCAGTGTCCTTCTTGAACAGCTATATAGTTGATATTATTTAAGTGTCCTTGTACTGTATTTCATTTTCCAGAAATGTTAGTCTGTTACAGCATAAACAACGAGGAGCCCAGCTTTATTATGGAATAAGATTTTGTGAACAGCAGTTTGCATCATCAGATACATGAAGTTGTTATCCTCAGGAATATTAAATGTTAAATGGGTTAGTTTTTAAAGCTCCACAAGTGCTTTCCCCCTTGTATTTCATCTTCATTCTTCCCTCTCTTTGTCTCTTGCCTGCAATAACTTGCAGAGGATGTTGTGAGAGTCTGAAACTAATTAAAATATTTGGTACTGTTCTAGTTGCGGTTAATGCTGTTAGCTGTGTATTTAGTATTGTGGACCCAATTTTATGGAACTTCTTTTCAGTTGAGGTCAGTCGCTACTGAAGACTCCCCTCCCCCCTTCCACCAGGCATTTTAATTGATGTTTTCTTTTTATAGTTTTAACTGATTTTTATTTTTTGCATTGTATGTTTTTGAGGCGCCGAGAGAGTATTATAGTTAAGTGGTACACAACAACCTGACTTTAGAAGACATCTGAAGGCAGCCCTGTTTAGGAGAGTTTTTAAGGTCCAATGACTTAGGAAAAAAATTATGTTCTGTAAGCTGCTCAGAGTGGCTGGGGAAAACCCAGCCAGATGGATGGGGTATAAATAATAAAATTATTATTATTAGTCAAGCAACAAAACAAAAATCCAACAAAATTCATCAATCAGTAAAATTCAATGTGAATTCATAGCAATTCAAAATATCAGAGATAGCAGCTGGGCAATAGTCATGTATGTGTCATTTGACATACTCTCTTTAAGAAGGAGGGGCTATTAGGATGGGTGGTATAAGAATGGAGTGGACATCATCTGAGAAGCTTGAGGAAGTTTTGATTGAGCATGGTGGAAATCTGGAAGTTTTGACATTCAGGTTTCCTGTAGCACCTATGAGCTAAAAGACCCCTGGACGGTTAAGTCCAGTCAAAGGCGACTATGGGGTTGTGGCACTCATCTCGCTTTCAGGCCAAGGGAGCCGGCATTTGTCCACAGACAGCTTTCCAGGTCATGTGGCCAGCAGGATTAAACCTCTTCTGGCACAACGGGACACCGTGACGGAAACCGGAGCACACCGAAATGCCATTTTCTTGCCAACCTAGCAGTTCGAAAGCATGCCAGTGCAAGTAGATAAACAGGTACTGCTGCAGCGGGAAGGTAAATCGCGTTTCCGTGTGCTCCGGTTTCCGGTTGGGGAAATTAGCTTGGGAGGTGGAAATCTAATGCATGAATGTGCTTAGGCCTGATAAACCACAAGGCAGGTAAAAAAAACAACCCAGAGCTAGCAGTTTAAATGCTGAAAGATCAATGCTTGTTCAGCCCAGTTTTGAAGTTAACAATTCTGAGACAGAAAGAAAGAAACAACACATTTCAGAGATTCCCATGGTCTTTGCAGCAGGCACTCTGTTGAAGTGGAGCAGCCCCTAGAACAGAGGCATGCACATGTAGGGGCCAGAATACACTGGAGTAGGTTGCTCTAGCAGGGAGTTGGGCAGGAGTCGAAGTGTTTGTTTAAATTGGCTTTGTTCAGTACATAGTCATGGCTGTGGAATGCCCTTGTCACCCTGGCTGCAGTCCCACACCAGGGTTCTTAATGCTGCCAGAGTGGGACAAAAATGCTGGATTTGCACACTTCTTGAGGTTTATATATTTATTTTTCATAACCTTAAGTTTTGAAAATCCCAACTGTAAATTTGCTAAAAGCTAAGCCTTTCACTAATAGAACTAAAGCTGCATTTTGCTCTAGCCCTGAGAACTGAATGCTGAAATTATTCACAATTTTAAATACTTCCATCTTAAAGTGAATATTGCAGAATCCTGGTACGTGGTTCGTTTTGACTTGTTATTGCTAGCAACCCGAAATTGCTATAATGCTGAAAATTGGGAATACTTTGTGGTTCGTGTCCTTGCATAGAATGCATAGAAGCAGTCGGCAGATGTAATTTTCATCCTTATGAAGAGGCTGCTTTTGATCTTGCTAGATTAAACACAGATTCAAATGAAGCAAATGAACCCCAGCATATTTTGTAAATTGGTTTGGTGTGTCCCTTAACCAAAAGACAGCCATGCTTCTGTGCCCAGAGTAAGTCTTCAGACCAGACAATTGTTGCCCTGGGGTGTGACCATTTGCAGCTAAACTTTTAATATGTATGCTGCTCAACTGCATTTTTATTTTCAGCAGAACAGACTCTATGGGAAATCTCATGGTTAAATCAGGTTGTGGCTTTCCCAACTCCCAGTTCTTATGAAATCAAATAATTAAATCACTGCAGGATAGAAAATAATAATAATAATAATAATAATAATAATAATAATAATAATAATAATAATAATGTGGTACTTCAAATCCACAAACAATGCTTAGTATTCTGTCCCCATGAACCTAGGCTCATTTAAATATGACAGAAACCATTGGAAAAGATTAGTTGTCAAAATACATTTGACGTTGATTGGATTATGTATGTGGCAATAATATGTGTTCTGAAACTGAGATATGAAAGCTGCAATTAAATGGCACATTAAACCTAGGTTATGGGCACAAAAACGGAATGTCTAGGCGTGCTTTTTTAATAACAAGAATGCAAAGCTGAAAATGAATGAAGTGCAGCTAAAATATTATGTTCATTTTCCACATGGTCTAGTCCTTCCTCTGCCTACCTCCCTAATCTTCTTAAGAGGGTCTCTTCTCTAGTCTTCTGAGAGTAATTGGAAGTAAAGGTAAAGGTACCCCTGCCCGTACGGGCCAGTCGTGTCCGACTCTGGGGTTGCGTGCTCATCTCGCTCTAGAGGCCGTGAGCTGGCGCCGTCCAAAGACACTTCCGGGTCACGTGGCCAGCGTGACGAAGCTGCAACTGGCGAGCCAGCACCAGCGCCGCACACGGAAACGCCGTTTACCTTCCCGCTAGAAAGCGGTCCCTATTTATCTACTTGTACTTAAGAGTGCTTTCGAACTGCTAGATGGGCAGGAGCTGGGACCGAACGACAGGAGCTCACCCCGCCGCGGGGATTTGAACTGCCGACCATACGATCGGCAAGTCCTAGGCACTGAGGTTTAACCCACAGCGCCACCCGCGTCCCTAATGCCATACTAATACTTCCCAAATTCGAAGTAGGAAGGCAGATAAAGGTCCTCCTTTGCTTCCATTTTCAGTTTTAATCTGAAATCTTAGGCACAGTACTACGCCTAGAGCTCAGAACCTGAAATCCCCTGTTGCAAAATGCGCCTAGAACAATGGGAGTTTCGAACACTGTATGTCAGGGGTCAGCAACCTTTTTCAGCAGGGGGCCGGTCCACTGTCCCTCAGACCATATGCCCCACAAATAACCCAAGAATGCATTTTAAATAAAAGCACACATTCTACTCATGTAAAAACGCCATGCAGGCCCCACAAATAACCCAGAGATGCATTTTAAATAAAAGGACACATTCTACTCGTGAAAAACATGCTGATTCCCAGACTGTTCACGGGCCGTATTGAGAAGGCGATTGGGTCGGATCCGGCCCTCGGGCCTTAGGTTGCCTACCCCTGCTGTATGTGATTACTAAGCCTGATCGGTTTTATCATTATGGCAGTTCATATGGTGACAGATTTGCGGCTTCTCTTTTAAACAATGCATTCGTAACAACATATTTTACCTTATTTTAATTAACAAGTGACAGTGGCCTGGTTTGCACATCGCTTTAAACGATAGTTAAACTACCCTATGGTTTGGAGGTGAATGGGCTGTGTACTGGTGCCTGGGGCTAAAGTTGTAGGTGCTTTGCTTTGCCCTTGCCGCATCGCCAAGAATCAAGGCATGGTTTGGCTTAGCGCTGTCTCTGAATCCAGGTTTGTGATTTGTTTCCCGCCAAACAAACCATAAGCAACGATCTCCTTAGTGCTGTGTTGAGTTCCTTCCACAATCTCCTTACCTTCAGTAGAGATACACATGCTGTTTTCAACATGTTCTGAATCAGTTGGGTGTGTAGCTTTCCCCATTTGCGGGGAGAGTGCTAGGCTTTCCAATCTTAGTTTTGCCACTCTGTAAACAAATGCACCTTGTTAATTCCCCCTTCCCTCGCAAAGGCACCTCACCTCATCTACTCGCCTTAATTAAAAAGTTGTCTACTGGAACAATCAGAAAGCTTTGCGCTCCAGTAAAACCAGTGTTCTTCAAAAGGAAGAGAGAGAGGACATGAAGGCGAAATGATATTTTTTGCACGCATTTATTTGACTACTAAGGTAATCACAATGGGCAGCCGCTGTGGAAAACTTCAAAGTTATTTTATTCAATTTACTTCTTAGGGCAAAAGCACTCAAATCACAACTGTTTATTTATTTATTACGGTTTGCTTTTTAGTTTTAATGGGTTTGTATAGGAACGTCTGTGCCAAAACTGAAGTGCCGAGTCTCTGTGACACCTGTGCTTGGGAGAAAGAATAAAATGCAGACTGTCTCACACTTCAAGTAGGCCTTCTTTAGCAGTTGCTGCTGACAGCACTGTAGCGGCTGGCCTCTATTTTTGGTCATGAAGCACAATGGAGCTGGACTTCCTATTCACTCCTCTAATCAATGCAGATCACCGTTTTGTGTGTGTGATCCTTTCGGCTGAAACCAGAACAGCTTTCAAGTTTGCCCTGTAGTTTAGAAACACACAAATGTAAGATTGAGATAATCTTCTGAGACCCTTCTTTGTGTGCCCCCCTCCTCGAGAGGTCCAGAGGGTGGCAACACGAAAACAGGCCTTCTCTGCAGTGGCTCCCAGTCTGTGAAATGCTCTCCCCAGGGAAGTTTGCCTGGTGCCTTCATCACACACCTTTGGGCGGCAGACAAAAGTGTTCCTTTTTAAGCAGGCCTTCGGTTGATCTGATTTACTGTATTTTTCGCCCTATGGGACGCACCGTCCCATAAGGCGCACCTAGTTTTTTGGGGGGGAAATAAAGGGGAAAAAATATTTCCCCCCCAGGCGCGGGGCTGGGGCGGGGGAGGCCCGCTGGAGCTTCCCCTGACCCCAGCCCCCAAACAGGCAGCTCTCTGCAAGCCGTGGGAGCCCAGGGCCGGCTCCCGCCGCTTGCGGAGAGGTCCGCGAAGCCTGGACACGCTGAGCTCAGCGCGCGCAGGCTTCCGCATGCAGGCACCTCTCCGCAAGCAGCGGGAGCGCTCCCCCCACTTGCGGAGAGGTCCGCGAAGCTTGGACGCGCTGAGCTCAGCACGCCCAGGCTTCCGCATGCAGGCACCTCTCCGCAAGCGGCGGGAGCGCTCCCCCCGCTTGCGGAGAGGTCCGCGAAGCTTGGACGCGCTGAGCTCAGCGCGCCCAGGCTTCCGCATGCAGGCACCTCTCCGCAAGCGGCGGGAGCGCTCCCCCCGCTTGCGGAGAGGTCCGCGAAGCCTGGACGCGCTGAGCTCAGTGCGCCCAGGCTTCCGCATGCAGGCACCTCTCCGCAAGCGGCAGGAGCGCTCCCCCCGCTTGCGGAGAGGTCCGCGAAGCTTGGACGCGCTGAGCTCAGTGCGCCCAGGCTTCCGCATGCAGGCACCTCTCCGCAAGCGACGGGAGCGCTCCCCCCGCTTGCGGAGAGGTCCGCGAAGCCTGGACGCGCTGAGCTCAGCGCGCCCAGGCTTCCGCATGCAGGGACCTCTCCGCAAGCGGCGGGAGCGCTCCCCCCGCTTGCGGAGAGGTCCGCGAAGCTTGGACGCGCTGAGCTCAGTGCGCCCAGGCTTCCGCATGCAGGCACCTCTCCGCAAGCAGCGGGAGCGCTCCCCCCGCTTGCGGAGAGGTCCGCGAAGCCTGGAGAGCGAGAGGGGTCTGTGCGCACGGACCCCTCTCACTCTCCAGGCTTCAGCAAAAGCCTGCATTCGCCCCATAGGACGCACACACATTTCCCCTTCATTTTTTGAGGGGAAAAAGTGCGTCCTATAGGGCAAAAAATACGGTACATCCTTTGCCCTTTTAAAATGTAGGTTTTTTGGGGGGGCTATTGGGTTGTTGTTTTTCTTTTTATTGGGTATTTTGTGGCTTTATATCTTGATTTTATTTAATGAACCGCCCTGAGACCCCGGGGTATAGGGTGGTAAATAAATTCAAGTAATAGCAATTATTATTATTATTATTATTATTATTATTATTATTAATTGTAAGGCTTTCAGCCACACTCTTAATTTTCCAGGTCAGCTTTGCAAGCTGAACTAGTGAGATTCAAGATTATTATAAATTCGTAAGAAATTTCTAACTGGGGAGAAATTGATATTTAAGTGTGGTGGTGCCCACACTTTGGAACATCCTGACTGTTGACATCAGGCAGGTGCCTTCACCGTTCCCCCCCCCCCCATATATATATATATATATATTTGTGTGTGTGTGTGTGTTTTAAGGCAAGCCTATCCAGTTACGGGGAATGTCAACTTGCATTTTTAATCTGGTTTTTAGCTTATCACTTTTCAAAATTACTTTTGGGACATTGTAAATGGCTGTTTCCGCTGATAAGTTTATTGTTTTATTCTTTTTGTAAACCACACTGGGGTTTGTTTGTTTTCAACAAACAGTATGTGAACTTTAAGAAAATAGACAGATAAATCTCTGAAAGCAATGCCTTTCGCAAAACATGCACCAAGAATGGCCCCTGTTAACGTTTTAAGTAATGTAAATATCATTGGACTGGCTGGATGTAGAGGAATGGTGGGAGGCACCAGCTGGGGAACCTCTCTCCCCAAGGGAATCCCCAAAGGAAGAAGGCCCAGAACCAAGGGATTGGTGGTAGGATGGTGGTGAGTGGTCAGAGAGAGAAGATGGAGCAAATTGTGGGGGGAGGTTTTGGAAGCTGAAGAGGCAACAGGGGTTTAGTGAGCAGGAAGAAGAGGACAGTCCAGAACCAGAGGCAGAAATGGAGGCTGGGGAGGAAGGGAACCAAGAAGCAGAGATCAGGCAGGCTGCTGAAGAAGTCAAGGGGTCTCCTACTCAACCAGCTCCCCTATCCCTTGGTCCCCAGAACATGGAGAGGCATGAACAGGGCGGAGCAGAGACAGGCAATATGAAGGAGCAGCCTCAGATTGCTTGGGAAGGAACCAGGGGAGACTTGGAGAGCTGGGACCTTCAGTCCTCACAACTGTCTCCTTGAGGCAAGACCTACCAGGAAGAGTTGCCGTAATCACTAGTCCTGGGCTGTTCAGTTTGTCTGAATATAGAGTTATTATTACCGTATTTTTCGCTCCATAAGACGCATCTGACCATAAGACGCACCTAGTTTTTAGAGGAAGAAAACGGGGGGGGGGGGGGAGAGAGAGAGAAATATTCTGAATCAAATATTGGACTAAACTATTTAATAAACTACCGGTATATCAGAGTGAGAGGGACAGGAGCTATATGTTTCTTTAGCATGCGTGCTCAAAGAGCCAGCGGATCAGCTGAGACGCTGGGGGGGATTTGTGTAATTTTACTTATCTACTGAATTTATATACCGCTCTGTACCCAGTTAATTTCACTGACCCCTTGTGAGTTATTGCTGACCTGTTCCTGACAATAGATGGCATAGATATGAACACAGCTCAAGTTCCCTCGTCTTTTTCCTAACCAGCGATTTAAATCCAAGTGTGCATCCTCACAAAATGCTGGAGTGCTGCATTTAACCCCCCCTCCCCAGATTTATTCTTGTTGCCATGCAGTTTCGGGGTTAGCGCCTGGTCAGCTCTCTGTACCAATCTCTCTCGTATGTGTGATATCCATGCATTAGATGCATTTCTCTTGCAGAGCTGCATTTGAGGCGGCGGGATTGAGCAAACAGCCCCCTGCCCCAAGGAACGGCATACAAGGGGCAATAGTTTCGTTCAGAGATGGGGCGAGGAAGAAAACTGCTTATTTTAGAAGGTTGCACACTTCACTGCTTATGTAAGCAGCGTGAACACAAGCGGCGTTCTGTCTTGCTGAACTTGGTGTAATTTGTCGCAGGGCAGGAAATGAGCGCTTGCAACCGCCTTTCCCTTGCTTCCAATAAGCAGAGAAAGGGCTGTGCAAAGGCTGCTGCCTTTAGAAGTTTGCCTCCCCGCCCCTCTTCTGCTGCTCTGGCCGACACCGTTGCCAGAAAATGTTCTGTGAAGCCTAATAAAGATATTTAAGCGATATTCCCTGTGTGGCTCGCTGATGGTCTTATGTGTTTGTCATGGGAACCTGCTGTCCTTGCAGATCTCCTTGGAAGTTTACCGCTTGAGATGCTGCCTCTGCAACCCATACGCTTCCCTGCAAAGCATGACGGAATTTGTTTTCTCTTTCCTTTGCTGTAGATCAATGGCTTTCAAACTTCCTTTGGCAAACTCTTTCTGTGAAGTTGAATGCCAGCTGCTGCGAACCACAAGCGGGGAAAGAGGTGCTTATGGTCAGGTCTTGCTTTGCAGGCCTCTCCAGAGGCACCTGGCTGGTCTCTTGAAGAACAAGATGCTGAACTTTATGGACCTTAGGACTGATGCCACAGGGCTTTTATCTTCTTTAGCAAGAGGGCTATATGCATCTGCAGAAGATTCAGAGCCATGTTCTTGGATGAAGCTCAGTTTTATGGCCAGGGCCTGATGGGTCTTGTTGTTCCTGGAAATGAGATAATAGCTCAGCACTCTATTCTGCAAAGCTGCACATGGCAGAAGGAAGTTTGGTAGAAACGGACAAGCTGTCTTTTAGAGACTTATCTGCCTTTGCTTATCTTCTCATCGCTGATGAGCCTGAGAGGAATCGCAGTGTTCTCAAACAAAACTTGAGATAGTATAGTATTGGCGAGCATTATTTCTGGCTCCCAAGGAACTTTCTGTGCTGCTAATAAACATCACTAAGGTTTATTTAAAAAGAAAAAAGTAGTGATTGTGAAGTTGAGCTTGAAAATATGTTCCCATGGTGATTTGCTGATGAGAAAAAGTCAAGCGAGAGCTGTGCACATCTTGCTTTCAGACCTTATTATTTTCCAGCCCTTTCTGTGATTTTAAAGTTGAAACTAATTTTAACTTGTGCTCTCTTATCTCATTTTGAAATTGCAGGATATCTTGGATGGTTTCTCTCCTCTGTATATGTTGAATGTGAAAAGTACCCACAACACTTTTAAATTTATCTTTTATGCAAATGGAGTCTTGCCCAGAAAATCCAGCAGATAGATAGACAGACTGACTGACTGACTGATAAACAGATAAAACACACACATTTATAATAGAAGAATGTTAGCATTTGGATCCATGCCCCGTATTGCTACTCCATGGAGCATCTGGGAAACCGCTTTACTAGCAAAGATTTTCAACACGGGTTCTAGTAACAGGCCACCCACTGTAAAATAGAATTTCATTAGTGTCCCACAAGCTTTCTTCGCTTTGAGTTTCGCAGCCTTGATATGCCCCTTCCATGATAGTGTCTAATAGAAGAATGTACAAGTGTTGATTGAAAGAGAGGGTGAAATGTATGCTAAGCTATTTTAATGTAATGCGCATGTCACATATGAGAGAAGACACAAATAAGAGACCTGCATGGTTAAATAGAAATAATAACATAATCAACAAGAGTTGATTAGAAGATAAATGAAATATACATGGAAAGCATATGCTAAGCTGTTTTAATGTAAGTTACATATGAGAGAAATCTAATAATAAGATGCCTGCATGGTTAAATAGTAGAGTCAATGTGCTTTATTGCCAGTAGCTTGGGAGCGCATGAAGAAACACATGTAGTACCCCTATCATGTTTATCGCCCTTTATTTTTAATCTGTCTTAGTGTATTAGATGGCAAACATTTGGTGAGTTAAAATTTGCAGTGAAATTGATATGCAGCATTGCTAATTTCACTTATGCATCTTAATATAGGAACATGTGTTTCCGTTTGCTGTGTAGCCTTGAGATACTTAAGTCGGCCTTTGTTGTATAGGCAGCAGCTGCCGTGAATTGATGGATAAACAGGGCATCCTTGTAAGTCATTATTATGGGTGTGCGGCAGCTGATGATGGAAACGGCCTCTGGCATTCCTCTCTCACCAGGATGAGAGAATTAGACCTGTCTTTAGATGGGGGCGGGGATTAATCTCAAGGAACGCTGACTAGCAATCTGGGATTTGAGGATGGGGAGTGGAAGGTGAAAGGGCGTGGGCTGGCATGTGGCTTGGCTTGTTCATTGTCTGGAGAGCTTGTATTAAGATTATTCCTTGCCAGAGGTGCCCATAAAATGCATGGGTCATCTTGTCTTGCTCCAGTTCTCCCACAACAGTGGCTTGGATTGATGCCGGGAAATCCTTCTTCTGGCAAGGACTAGGGCTACAAGGTCTTCTGGCTGCCCAGATTTGATGCCCACTAAATACCTATCCCTGGGTGCCTCTCTTCCTTTCCTCCCTATTAAAGAAAAAGGTATCAGTGAAATCCTATGCATGTACTTGGAAGTAAGTTCCCCTGTGTCCCTTGTAAAAAAGGTAACGGACCCCTGGACGGTTAAGTCCAGTCAAAGGCGACTATGGGGTTGCAGCACTCATCTCACTTTCAGGCTGAAGGAGCTGGCGTTTGTCCACAGACAGCTTTCTGGGTCATGTAGCCAGCATGACTAAACTGCTTCTGGCACAACGGAACACCATGACAGAAACCAGAGCGCATGGAAACGCCATTTACCTTCCCGCCGCAGTGGTACCTATTTATCTACTTGCACTGGTATGCTTTTGAACTGCTAGGTTGGTAGGAGCTGGGACTGAGCAACGGGAGCTCACCCCGTCGCAGGGATTAGAACCGCCAACATTCTGATCTGCAAGCCCAAGAGGCTCAGTGGTTTAGACCACAGCACCACCCACATCCCATGTCACTTACTTTTCAAGTACATGTAGCCTTAAAGACTAAATTGCAGTCTGATCCAGTGTGAGGGAGGTCTGGGAGTTTGCTCCTGGCCTAGGAAGAGATGCTGGAGATGTGGAAAGTGAGTAGCATATTGTCTTGACTGCAAATATCTAACCATCTCTCCCCCCCCCACCATTTAAATGTTATTTTCATCCTTAAAGGGTGATGGGTATATAATTCAGTTGACCTGAAAGCGAAAGGATGGACTCAACAAGATCTAGGGGTTGAGGAGTTCTTTAGTGGAGGTCGCTGTGATAATGTGAGGTGGGAGGGTGGAGGGATTGCGTCTCATTTGCCAAGTGTTTGATGGCAAGAGTGTGATTTGTATTGTCTTAATAAAATGGATCTGGTATACGCAGACTTTGTATTCTATTGGAAGCCACCTAGAGTGACTGGGGGAACCCAATCAGATGGGCAAGGTGTAAGTAAATAACTACAGTGGTACCTCGGGTTAACAACTTAATTCATTCTGGAGATCTGTTCTTAACCTGAAATTGTTCTTAACCTGAAGCACCACTTTAGCTAATGGGGCCTCCTGCTGCCGCAGTGCCGCCACCACGCGATTTCTGTTCTTATCCTGAGGTAAAGTTCTTAACCTGAAGCACTATTTCATGGCTATTGGAGTTTGTAACCTGAAGCGTATGTAACCTGAAGCGTATGTAACCCAATGTACCACTGTATAGTAATTCATGCAGACTTTTTGAGATATTTTAAACTGCTCTCTTTAAGGAGAGACTAGACTGCCATCTTGGTTGGGAAAGTCTCAGAGCATCATAGTCACTGTCTTGGCAGGTACAGTGGTACCTTGGGTTACAGATGCTTCAGGTTACATACGCTTCAGGTTACAGACTCTGCTAACCTAAAAATATTACCTCGGGTTAAGAACTTTGCTTCAGGATGAGAACAGAAATCGTGCTCCTGCGGCGCGGCAGCAGCAGGAGGCCCCATTAGCTAAAGTGCTGCTTCAGGTTAAGAACAGTTTCAGGTTAAGAACAGACCTCCGGAACGAATTAAATACTTAACCCGAGGTGCCACTGTAGTATAATAACAGTGATCTCAGAAAAGACTCAGAAGAACAGTTTTACAGTTTATTGTTATTATTATTATTATTATTACGTGCACCTTTCATTAGGCTTGGCTTGAAAACAAGGTGAACCTCCTTTCAACACATCTAACGGTTCAGCTAAATTGAGTGAATGTTTATGTGATCAAATTTCAACAAGTACCATCCAGTTTTGTTTTTTTCTGGATTTCTGCATATGTTCACTTTTGAACATATGTTTTCTTCTGACTGTAGAGCTGATCAGGTTAGCTAGGGAAGTGACTTTTGGCGTGTGCCTGCGTCCTTTCCTGATGAATTAACGGCAAGAGCACTCTAAGACATGTTAGCTGAACTCAGGTTCCCTAGTGTTTCAAAAATGAAAGTGTGACCAGCATTGTAAAGGAAGAATTAGCAGCAATGCAGAGATACAGAACACCTGATGAGTATCTGCCTGGCACCTGGCTATTTGGGCTTCAGCTACCGATTTGTCAATTTCTTTTCGCTATCTAAATTGTAATGCGCCTGTGGATTTTGTTGCAAAGATCCCAGCAGCAAGGTTAGACGCTCTTCCGGAAGTCTCCAGGCAGCGGGGGGCGAGGGGGGGGGAGAGAAAACTTAGGAACGTATAAGGCAGATGGAATGGGAGAGAGTGGGAAAAAGACAAAGCGAGGGAGGAAAAGGGGAGTGGGTCACGACTGGTTTCAGTTGTGGCCTTGGGGATCTGGCCTAATGTGTGCCCTTGTGGTGATGTGCAGTTGTGGAAATACCATTTAGGTTTCACCAAGCCCTTTACCACATGGGAGTGTAAGCCGTGCATGCGATAAGCTGCTGTCGGGGCTGGAGTCAGACTCAGTTCAGCATGAAAGATGCAGGGTTCCCTTGTCAATGAAGGTAACTATATCCAAGGAAATGGCCCAATCGCCTTCTGAACCCGGCCTGTGGACGGTCCGGGAATCAGCATATTTTTAAAAGAGTAGAATGTGTCCTTTTATTTAAAATGCATCTCTGGTTATTTGTGGGACCTGCCTGGTGTTTTTACAGGAGTAGAATGTGTGCTTTTATTTAAAATGCATCTCTGGGTCATTTGTGGGGCATAGGAATTTGTTCATTTCCCCCCCAGAAATATAGTCTGGCCCCCCACAAGGTCTGAGGGACGGTGTACTATCCCCCTGCTGAAAAAGTTTGCTGACTCCTGGTCTTGCCCTTACGGAGCAGTCAGCGGGACTCAAGGTCCCTGCCTTCAACCCTTTCTAAGGCCCCTCCTCTCCCAATGTTTCTCAAGCAGTCTCAAACTTCACCTGCCCACCTCTGGCCTCTGTGCTGCCCTCCTCCTTATCCTGCACGTTCATTGAGACCAGCAGGGAGGGGAGCTTGTAGCAGCAGGAGAGGGAGACCCTCCTGATTCTTCAGCAGTCTCTCAGTCCACCTCCTCTGCTTCAGCCTCGGTGTCTGAACTGCTCCCTGTCTCACATTCCTCTCACTCACTAAACCCTGTTGCCCCTTCAGCGTCCAGGCCTTCCTCCCAATCCTCTCCCTCTGACCTCTCTTCTGTGTCCCACCACTCACCCCCTGGCTCTGAGCCTTCTTCCTCTAGGATTTCCCTTGGCGGTTCCCCAGCTGGTGCCTCCCACCACTCCTCTTTGCCTACCTGTCCCTGACAGCTGCTTACCTTAAGGCCACGTGAACTTAAGGAACCATTGGTCCAGCTGTCTCAGTGTGTCTACACTCACGGGTAGTGGTTGTCCCAGGTTTCAGGCAGGCAGCCCTACCTGGAAATGAGAGGGATTGGCCTTCTGTATGCAAGGTACAGTGGTACCTCAGGTTAAGTACTTAATTCGTTCTGGAGGTCTGTACTTAATCTGAAGCTATTCTTAACCTGAAGCACCACTTTAGCTAATGGGGCCTCCTGCTGCCGCCGTGCCGCCGGAGCACGATTTCTGTTCTCATCCTGAAGCAAAGTTCTTGACCTGAAGCACTATTTCTGGATTAGCGGAGTCTGTAACCTGAAGCGTATGTAACCTGAAGCGTATGTAACCTGAGGTACCACTGTAGTTGCTGTTCTGCTGAACTATGACCCTTACCCAGGACCCAGCAGTTGTGTAAATTAACCATCATTGAAAGCCTTCTGTTGGAATGCATTATGACTTAAATCACACACACATACGTTCTCCATCTCTCCCTCCCTCCCTCCCTCTCTCTCCCTCTCTCTCTCTCTCTCTCTCTCTCTGTGAAAAGACACCTCAGAATTAAAAAAGCTAAGTGTAAGTCATGTGAGAAATAATAAACATACCTAGAAGAGCTTACACTTGGTGACACTGACTAAAATAATGCAAACTCCTTTTTGCTTCCATTTTTCATCTGTGCTGGGGAATATACTGACCCTGTGTCTTGGGAGATATAAACAAAACTTAGAGGCTCCTGAATTCAGTTCATGTAGAGGGGAGCTATGATTATACTAACATCTGTTGCTGGGTAACCAGAGATATAAAACTGTGCGTTGGGATGATGGGGAAACCTACAGCGCAGTTTGCAGGAATATGGGTTACGTCACAGAATGACTGGACCTATAATAGTCTTTATTAGCTGGACATTTATTATGTGGTCTGTGGGGAGAGGGGGAATAGGCACAGAAGTCCTAACAGAACAGAACAAATATTTTAATTGCAGAGTAGCAGCTCTGATAACAGCAGGGGTCTTGTTGAAGAGAATTTGGTCATATATAACCAGCATGCAAAGGAATACGAAGACCAGTAATGACAAGGTTGCAGTCATCGGTGGAATTTCTCAAGGAAATTAATTGTCCAATGTCCAGTGTCATTTCGGTACAAGGTGATGACATTCAACCACGGCTGAGTAAAAAAAGGGTATATTTTTCACAAGCATTTTCACAAGCATCAAAGTGCGCTACTGCCACACACTTATATACAATATGATTTTGAGTGGATGATTGCCGTGAAAGCTTCGTAGTTCAGTGGCAGAAGGCCCCATGTGAAATCCTTTAGAACTTCAGATCCTTGGTGTTTATGAATGAATCTGCTAGCGATCTATGAAGCCTCTCTGCTGAATTGTTGTAAGTCCCGGGGTTGTTTTTTCGTTTGGCTGCTTTTGGCTTAATATTTATTTTGCATTGGTTGTAAATATAATCACACACCCTGGGATTGCTTTGGCTATGAAGAACGGGCGATAAACATTACAAGTAAATAAATAAATAAAGCTGCAGAACGGCGGCGGCATTTTGTTTGCAGTTTTCCTCAGTAAAAATGACACTTTAAAAAAAAATGCATAAGCCTCTTAGCATCTGTCTCGTATCAGACTGACCCTGAAATACCAAGCTCCCTTGGCCTTGTTCCACGTGAGAGCTCATTCCTGGGGACGGCATCAGATCGAGAGCAGCAACTGTTGAATTACCCTTTGTTTGCCTTTCTATGGCCAGCTTGTAACCTGAGGAGCGCAAAAATGTGCAGCTATTTGCAGGCGCTGGCTTCAGAGCACTAATTGTGAAATCTCTGAGGTAGGAAGCTAGCCTGATTCTGCTGCTAGGTTCACTCACGGCGGACCAATTCCCACCGTGGCGTTGTCAATGGGCATGTGTCCTCAGGACTGGCCACGTGACCCAACTTGCTCTCTGTCAGCGGCGTGACCCAGAAGTCCCAGTTGGTTGTTGGGTGAGGTAGGAGCCATTCAACCTCTGCTTCCTGCCATTCATTGATCCTTTTCCATTGCTCCATTCCAGCTGCAGTTACTCATTGATGCAGCTGAAACTCTCCTTCCCTCCTTCCTTCCTTCCTGGAGAGAGAGAGAGGGAGAGAGAGAGAGCACAACACAACATAGGCCGCTCACAGCACCTCAGGCTGTTCTGCTGACTAAGACCCCATTTGCATCACCAAGTAACAACTGGTTAAATTTAATCCCGCTGGTGCTACCGTCACACAAACTCACTGACTGTAGGTATTAGCACTAGTATTATTATAAAAGCAATTATCAAGTTAGTTCTTGCATCTCGGTAGGGCATAGGGGTGTAAACTCAGAAATCTGATGCTGAGTTTCTGCATAACTCGAGTTAACATGTTTGCGGACGCTCTCTGAATAGGGACACACAGGAAAAGACTGAAATGATGAACTGTTGCTCATGGATGTGAAGCCTCAATTCGCATTGCTGGCAGGTCTCGGAAGTCATAGAATCATAGAGTTGGAAGAGACCACAAGGGCCATCGAGTCCAACCCCCTGCCAAGCAGGAAACACCATCAGAGCACTCCTGACATATGGTTGTCAAGCCTCTGCTTAAAGACCTCCAAAGAAGGAGACTCCACCACACTCCTTGGCAGCAAATTCCACTGTTGAACAGCTTTTACTGTCAGGAAGTTCTTCCTAATGCTTAGGTGGAATCTTCTTTCTTGTAGCTTGGATCCATTGCTCCATGTCCGCTTCTCTGGAGCAGCAGAAAACAACCTTTCTCCCTCCTCTATGTGACATCCTTTTATATATTTGAACATGGCTATCATATCACCCCTTAACCTCCTCTTCTCCAGGCTAAACATGCCCAGCTCCCTTAGCTGTTCCTGATAAGGCATCGTTTCCAGGCCTTTGACCATTTTGGTTGCCCTCCTCTGGACACGTTCCAGTTTGCCAGTGTCCTTCTTGAACTGTGGTGCCCAGAACTGCTCACAGTACTCCAGGTGAGGTCTGACCAGAGCAGAATACAGTGGCACTATTATTTCCCTTGATCTAGATGCTATACTCCTATTGATGCAGCCCAGAATTGCATTGGCTTTTTTTGGCTTGGCCTGGCCTGCTCTGGGAAGAGGGGAGATTGAGGCTGCATGCAAGTTACTCATTGTCACATCAACTTTGGGAGCCTTTTAGCTTAGAGGAGGATTTCCCAAACTTGGGTCTCCAGGTGTTTTGGGACTACAGAATTGCAGTTTGAAAAACAGCTGGAGACCCAAGTATGGGAAACAAACTTAGAGGAAGGACATGTAAGAGGTGACATGATAGAAGTTTATAAAATTATGTAAGGAATAGAGAAAGCAAGTAGAGAAAAGTCGCCATCCCCCCCGAACACTAGAACTCATAGAACCTAATAATAATAATAATAATAATAATAATAATAATAATAATAATAATAATAATTTATACCCCGCCCATCTGGCCAAGTTACTCCAGCCACTCTGGGCAGCTTCCAATCAAGTGTTAAAAACAATACAGCATTAAATATTAAAAACTTCCTAACAGGGCTGCCTTCAGATGTCTTTTAAAGATAAGATAGCTACTTATTTCCTTCACATCTGAAGGGAGGGCGTTCCACAGGGCGGGTGCCACTACCGAGAAGGCCCTCTGTCTGGTTTCCTGTAACCTGGCTTCTCACAGTGAGGGAACCGCCAGAAGGCCCTCAGCGCTGGATCTCAGTGTCCAGGCTGAACGATGTGGGTGGAGACGCTCCCTTCAGGTATACAGGTATAATGAAGCTGAGTGTTGGAAGATTCAGGACAGATAATAGAAACCACTTCTTCATGCAGCAAATAGATGGCTCTCCAGATGTTGGTGGACTACAATTCCCATTGTTCCTGAGCATGTCCCAACAACATCTGGAGGCCCACCCACTTGCCCTAGGTAAAAAGTAAAGCGCCTGGCCACTTTTTAAAATTTCCCAGGACAGCAAACCTAGGTAGATTGCGTGCCTTAGATTTGTCCCGAATGCGGAGATGTATCTGTTTACCTGCCTGGGTGCATGTTCAGGGCTTGTGATCTGCATCTTGCGTATCTGTGGAAAGGTACAAAGAACCCCTTCAGCTTTTATTTGCCTTGGAAACATCTGCTAGGTGGAACTCTCCTACAGGCTTCCAGTACAGATTTTTACTGCAGCATCTGAAGGAAAGAGCCCATGGGCTATGCCCATTCCCGTTTTATATCTGTTTATTGGCCAGATCAAAGCACCGACTTTCAGTAAGCTTTCTTCAAAGGATATTTATGTGCGGAAATGTCGCCCCTTCCCTCGCTTCTGCGACCCTCCTTTGAAAATTCTGAAACACATGAGCTTCAGGTTAGACCATTCCAGGTAGCCGCAAAATGATGAACCCCAGTTGCAGCAAAGCTTTGGAATTTGCAGAGCTAGCAGCTTCAAGACCAGGCAAGGATTCTTGGGGATATTTTAGGCTGCTGTAGAATGGCATTTCTTAGCCTTCCCCCTCCCCCTTCTTTCTTTTACAACCCATAGGTCTAGCCTCTTGATCCATTTTTTTCAAGTTCAAAGGATGGCTGAAACACACTTTGATGCAACGAAGGCTAACTGAAACTGCCATTTTCAGTTTCTCAATTTGTGCAACAAGTTTTTGCAGAAGGATTTAAAAATAAATAAATCACCACACACCTTTCCCTTAAGTTAGCAGTCATACATCCAGACACAGTTATGGAGTAACATTTTCCCCACAAGCACTCAAAATGTTGTTGCTGGGAAAATGTGTCTCTCCATCACTACCAATATTGCTTCAATGATGATGATGATGATGATGATGATGATAATTTATTATTTATACCCCACTCATCTGGCTGGGCTTCCCCAGCCACTCTGGGCGGCTTCCAACAAAATATTAAAATACAGTAATCCTTCAAACATTAAAAGCTTCCCTAAACAGAGCTGCCTTCAGATATATTCTAAAAGTCTGGTGGTGGTGGTTCTCTTTGACATCTGGTGGGAGGGTGTTCCACAGGGCGGGCGCCACTACCGAGAAGGCCTTCTGCCTGGTTCCCTGTAACTTGGCTTCTCACAGGGAGGGAACCACCAGAAGGCCCTCGGCACTGGACCTCAGTTTGCTATGATGTCTTCTTAGACCTGTGACATCAGTAGTGAACAGTGAAACAACTTTTTCCCCTACCCGCCATGATTTTGTTTATCTTTCAAACCTTTTTTTAAAAAAATACCTTTGTGCAATCTTATAGGAGGCAGAGTTCTTCTATGTGCTGCTCAAGCAACAGGGAGCGCTTGGGATATTCACACAAACATTAAAAAATGGCAAATGCTACCATCTCCTTATGCTTCCCATAGCGATGCCCCTCCTTTTTCTTGTACCTCATCAAATATAGTCTTTTGAATTTCGAAGCCTTGAGAAGCATTCGTACACCCCTAACTTCAAGCTATACCTGCTTTGCTTTCTGCTTTTGATATTTGGGACACAAATTTGGTAAGGTTGATAGCAAGGCCTCTCCCTATCTCCATTAGATAATACTTTCCATTTCTGAAAATGCTTTTGTTTTTTGTTGTTGTTTTTTTTGTAATGTTAATTGCTAACCTAAGGATTAGCTATAATACCAGCCAAACTGGGCAGTTTCAAAGTTGTAATTAACTTATTTCTTCCCCCTAGGTGATTATCCCTAGGAAGCATGTATTTAAAATATTTATTTTAAAAATTGTGTGTGTGCATGCACACAAAGACTTTCTTCTTTTTGAATAGTGTGTGTGTTTGGGTGTGTGAACAGGGTCAATTAAAACCAAAAGCACATATTCAAACCTGCTCAATTTGATCTCAGTTAATTTAGTATGCTGGGGGGGGGGGCTTGGGGGGTGGAATCTAGTTTGAAATTTTCTGGGGAAAAAACCCCATGTTATTAATTTTGAAATAATCTTGGGAAAATGGAGTTGTGGTTCACTGCTCAGGGTCATCTGAACAAGCTTTTGGATCCTTGTAACATTTCCCCCATGTGTGAACTGAGGATTCTGGGAGGCCCTACTCTGATTTTGTGATCCGTAAAACGTTAAGAGTCATTTACAGTCCAGCTATGGCGCCTTAGTCTTTATAGCTTAAGGCAATAAAGCTCCTGCTGTTAGGTCTGGCAAATCTCAGTTTTGGTGTCCAGGTGGTGCCCATCTCATAAGCACTTCAGGGCCTTGTTAAGGTATATATTTAACAATAAAACTCTTCTTTCCACATAAAATTATTCCATTCTGAATTTACAAGTTAGGATAGAATGCCTTTGTGTGGGTTTCACATTACAGCAATGCGCTCCACAGCTAGGTGGCGTGGATTGGAGAGGAGCTTAATGTTGTCACTCATCCTTTCTTGAAGCTCCAGCTCTGTTTACATGTTCTAGATTGGCTCTTTCTTGCAAGACGACTTTCCTTGTGTAAATGCCATCGTTGGAGAGTATATTACCTAATCATGTGGGAAGCAGCACTATTTCAGGGCTAAAAGCATGCTCTCTAACCATATTTTGAAGGTCTAAAAACTTTTTGGTAACTTACTAGTGGAAAGCCACTAGAAGTTTGCTTTTGTGTCATCGGGAGGAAAAGACTCATGCAGCTTACATTCAGGCCATAGCAGTAGACTAGAGACTGCCATTTTCGAAAGAGCTTCACAACTCAAACTGAGAACAGCGTGTTGGGTGGGCATCATACTTTTTGAGGGTTCTGGTCTTCTGCCTGTGGCAACAGCACACTCTTGCCCTGGATACATCTTAAAGAGCCAGTGTGGTGTAGTGGTTAAGAGTGGTGGACTCGTAATCTAGTGAACTGGGTTCGATTCCCCACTCCTCCACATGCAGCTGCTAGGTGACCTTGGGCCAGTCACACTTCTTTGAGGTCTCTCAGCCCCACTCACCTCACAGAGTGTTTGTTGTGGAGGAGGAAGGGAAAGGAGATAGTTAGCCGCTTTGAGACTCCTTCAGGTAGTGATAAAGCGGGATATCAAATACAAACTCTTCTTCTTCTACTACTACTTATTATAGAATTATAATAAGTGTCAATGGAATTTTTAACGATCTCCAAAATCCCAAGAATTAGAAATTTAGTTGATCTTTTCAATGGCTGCTGAGATTCTTCCAACGCAGCCCAATACGTTAGACTTACTATAATTTAAGGATGCATATCGTTTTCCTCTATCTTCTCCCAAAAAAACTTCCACGGTTTGAGGTCTTATCTTCCTCCTCCTTTGTTTTTTTCCCAGCTGTTGGGACTCAAGCTAAGATATCCTTCACAAAGGAGCCGTATTCCCAGGATGCTTTTCATGGCCGCAGCGCCATTTTGCGCTGCGAAGTGGAGGACCCAAGAGACACAGAGTTTGAGTGGCTGCAGAATGGCGTCCCCGTCCAGGACACTGAGCGCCGCTTCAAGGAAGGGAGCAGCCTTCAGTTCACATCTGTCGACCGGCATCAAGATGACGGGAACTTCCAGTGTGTGGCCAGGAACGTAGTGACTGGAGAAGAAGCTCGGACCACAAATGCATCTTTTAACATAAAGTGTAAGCACACCTTGGTTACAAACTGGGCTTGGTTGGTTTCGGCACCAGCATTATTGAATCCAAATTGGCATGAACAATTGATTGTATTTGAAATATGTATATGTTACCTTTCAGAGAGAAGCCTTCCCAAAAGTGTTAAAAAATAATTATGGCAACAAACTAAAAGAGTAGCCTCCAAACTACTTGTATACAAATATACAATCACTTTTTTTAAAAAAATCAACAGTGGGAACCAAACCCACCCCCCTCTAAAGGTTTTTCATACACACCAACTTTATATCTAGTCTAAACTATATACATACACAAGAAGTTGGTTTTATGGAGTGGGGTTGGTATGGATTTGTATATTCCAATATACAGTCATAACCTTGGAAGTCAAATGCCTTGCGAGTCAAACGTTTTGGTTCCTGAATGCCCCAAACCCGGAAGAGAGTGTTCTGGTTTGTGAACGTTTTTTGGAAGCCGAACGTCTGACGCAACTTCTGCAGCTTCCGATTGAGTGCAGGAAGCTCCTGCAGCCAATCGGAAGCCGTTTTTGAATGTTTTCGGAAGTCGAACGGACTTCCGGTAGAAATTGTGTTCGAGAACCAAGGTATGACTGTATTGTTACGTACCACATTAGGAACCTTTGGGCTGAAGAGTAGAAAAGCAAACAGTATAATAGAGAATAAGAGTTGGTGGCTAAACGACTTAGAAAAACACCTCAGGCTACTTTCTAGAGAGAGCCTGCACAACAATTTGACATAACGTTATAAGGCGCTTATTTTTTTTTACCCTGGGTTCCACATCGTTGTTAGGTTATCAGGAAAGTCCACCTTTGTGTCGAAAAGCCAGGACCTTAAAATAGCCAATTTTGCGACACATACAAATGCGTACCTTAAAACACGCATCTGCTGTTCCTTTCACCCAGATCGCAGGCGCGCTGGGTGTGCTCAGACTTTCTTTTTTATTATTATTATTTTTAAAAATAATATTTATTACTTTTAAACATTACAAAAAAGAAACAAGGAAAGAAAAGAGAAGAGAAAAAAAGAAAAACAATACAATACAATATATAAACA
Source organism: Podarcis gaigeae (assembly GCF_964106915.1). NCBI lineage: Eukaryota > Metazoa > Chordata > Lepidosauria > Squamata > Lacertidae > Podarcis > Podarcis gaigeae. The sequence goes on along the minus strand of NC_139680.1, from coordinate 103,602,633 downwards.
ATACACAACACAACATTAACACAATAAACTAAACAAAACAAAGCAAAAACAATTTAAAACATTATACCATTTCAATATCATATCTTACATTCACTTGTTTCAGCGACCTCCTCACACCTCCCTTTTTGTATTCCACTTCTATTAATTGTTTCAGCAATTCCTTTCCATCTTCCTCTATTTTCTGTCATATAATTATCTTAATTAACTTTCTTTCCAAGCGCACACATATGTATTCTCTCAATCACGCCAGCACAAGAATGCGCTCCGCAGGCAGCAAGGAAAAGGGGCTTTGGAGAAACTGCTGTTCTCCCCTCCCGGAAGGCAAAAAACTGCAAGGAAAGAGTGCAGCTACTATCTTGGCCCGAAGCCTGGAGCCAAGCAGGTCTGTCTCTGATCAGAGGCTGCCTCGCAACCCTTTGCATGTTCTGCCATCAGCCCCACTGCAAAAAGGTGGGATGAAGATTAAATGCATAACCTTCCCGTGAGCTGCAGCTGCATATTTTCCCTGAGGCAAGTGATTGTTCCAGAAAGCAGCTGCTGAAATGGCAGAGCTTTACAGCTCTCTTACAGTAGCTTAGTCCCATTGGCCATCACCTAGGCTGAGCCAGCTTTTAGAGCCAGGTTGTACTGAAGCCTATTACAAATGTCATTCTTGGTTCATAGTGAGGCCAACACAAAAGGAGTCAGGAGGGATTTGCAAGGAGACAGATGTAAGCAATGGAGAGAATGTCTGGTTTAGCCTGCTGGTTCAGGTTTAGCACCTCAGGTGTAAATCCTCTGCCTGGCACATTTCAATGTTTGCCTCTCTCTCTCTTCCTCTTCCTCTTCCTTCCTCTCTCTCTCTCTCTCTCTCTCTCTCTCTCTCTCTCTCTCCATCCTGCCATGAATTCTGCCGCAGAGCCACAGGAATGTGACATCCTCATTAGTGGCCCAGCTGTGCTCTTCAGTGCGATCAGATAACATATACAATAGCTCTCACCTGCTGCAATGTAATTGTAGAAAGTCCACTCTGGATAGGGTTGCCATATTTCAAAAAGTAAAAAACCAGGACACCCTGAAAGTTGTTGAGCCAGTTGTTGAGCCAGGACAAAGCGCCGCCTTTCAGAAACCCCTCCTCCCCCTCCGGATGTCAACTGCACTTTTGAAATCCCGTTAATTTCCAGGAAAATCTGGACGTATGGCAGCTCTAACTTTGGAACAGTGTTAGAAACTCAAGATCTATAAGCCAGGCGGCAAATGGCTCCTTAGACCAGGCATGTATCTCCAGATGGTGGTGACTGTAGGTGTCATCCTGGCAACCTGGGTGAAAAATGCGCCTGGCAAATTTCAGGCGCTGCTTTGGAAACGTCCCAGGACTTTCGTGATGCACCAAAACAACAAGTACTTCATATGACTGGAGCATTTGTAAATACAGGCATTTGACAAGAGAGCCTAGACTTCGCTCCATCTGCCACCGTGGCAGGGCTGCTCCTTGAAATATCAATAACTTTTGACTAGAGGTAGGGGACTTGTGTCTCTCCAGGTGTTGGTTGGGACTCCACTAGCCCCAGTCAGCAAGGCCAGTAGCCAGAACTCATGGGAGTTGTAGTCCAGGAACACCTGGAGGGCTGCAGGGCCCCCACCCCTCCTTTTGACCCATATGTACCTAATTCTTTGACGGGGGGAATTTGCCAGCCACATAGAATGGAAGCCTTCCATATGTAAACCGAAATTTTCCACCTGCCGTTTTTGTTGAGCCTCAAACCATAGGTGGTACAACACTTCTTCTGCTAGTTATTACCTGGCCTCCTGTTCTCAGTACTCCAGGGCTCGAGGAGGTGCAGAGCTGTCTGCACCATGAGAGCTCGCTACTTTTTGTATAGCTATCTCCAAGCACAAATTGAACAGAGGCTGTATCTTACTAGCATTTTCACCTGTAGCTGCCACTCTAAGGCTTCCTAAAGTTTATGTGTTAATACAAAAGTAAAGTAAAGGTAAAGGGACCCCTGACCATTAGGTCCAGTCGTGGCCGACTCTGGGGTTGCGGCACTCATCTCGCTTTATTGGCCAAGGGAGCCGGCATGCAGCTTCTGGTTCATGTGGCCAGCATGACTAAGCCGCTTCTGGACAACCAGAGCAGCGCACGGAAACGCTGTTTACCTTCCCGTCAGAGCGGTACCTATTGATCTACTTGCACTTTGATGTGCTTTCAAATTGCTAGGTTGGCAGGAGCAGGGACCGAGTAAAGGGAGCTCACCTCGTCGCAGGAATTTGAACCACTGACCTTCTGATCGGCATGCTCTAGGCTCTGTGGTTTAACCCAATATAAAAGTACCTGATGTAATAATAATAATAATATAGGCAGGACTGATAAATGGTTTGCATTGCCAATGCACAGCTCAGTGGGGGTTTTCCCCAGTGCAGAGCAAGTGCCATCATGCAAAGGTGGAAGCTGTCTTGCATTCCTGTAGTGACCCTTTGACACCTGGTGTCAGATATATGGATGCTTCCATTTCCAAAGCACAGAGGCCTGAAAGTGACCTTTGTTTTGTTTTCTCTCCCCACCCTCTTTTCATTAGGGATCGAAACAGGGGGAGTTGTCCTGAAGAACCCGGCCAGAGTGGAAGATATACAGAGTTCTGCTCCAGTAACGTTGCGGTGCCATATTGATGGGCACCCTCGGTAAGGAGTCGCCAATGTGAATGATCTGAAATGGTTTCTCCCGGCTACCTCTCCTGCATTCCCACCCCAGAAAAGACACCCTTGGAAACTCCTTCCTCCAACAAACTTTTCTTTAAAGAATTTTTTAATTGGTTTTTAAACAAATGCACTAGATATCAAACACTTATCCAGCAGTACTTGCAATGGTCTCTAGACATGAACGTACACATTCAACATTCAAATATATTACTTAAACATAGCCTCTCCATTGAGAATAGGGAGCTGTTGGGATAACAAGGTCCTGATTTGGGTCATTAACATAGTTAAAGAAAGGGTTATTGGAAGGTACCTCTATTCGTTATGCCTTTAAGTGCGAGCTCAGACATTGCTGTATCCCAGATATTATCCTCCCATACATTCTGGAGTATTTCAGTCTGGTTTGTTCTTCAAGAAACTTTTAAGCACTAAGAAGAGTTTAATAGAACAAATCTGAACTTCAGAGAGAAGGTAGATTTTCATCCCTCTTGCTGATGCCTGAATATGCTGTGGGAATTTGAAAATGATTCAGAGAGTTTTGATGATTTCCCTGTTGGCTGTAATCAAACTGCCTGTGTCTTCCTAGCCCGACGAGCCAGTGGTTCCGGGATGGGACCCAGATTGAAGACGACCGAACCAACTATTCCGTCAACAACAAGGAACGGACGTTGACCCTCAAGAGCGCGAGCCCAGATGACAACGGGGTCTATTTCTGCTGTGCTCGGAATGCCATGGCCTCGGTGTGCAGTAGCAACTTCACTCTCAACATCATAGGCAAGTGGGTGTGTTTCTCATTGTGGGAAAGGTCTCGAGTGATGGCCTTTTGTTGGACACAGGGTAAGCCCAGAGATGTAATTGCCCAAGGACTGCATCCAAGAGATAACCACAGGGGCCTCTGCAGACAGCTCTACAGTGGTACCTCGGGTTACAGACGCTTCAGGTTACAGACGCTTCATACCTCGGGTTAAGAACGTTGCTTCAGGATGAGAACAGAAATCGTGCGGTGGTGGCGTGGCGGCAGCAGGAGACCCCATTAGCTAAAGTGGTATCTCAGGTTTAGAACAGTTTCAGGTTAAGAACGGACCTCCAGGACGAATTAAGTTCTTAACCCGAGGTACCACCGTATAGAAGAATCTTGCATCATGGTGGTGGACCTGCTTGGATGTTGCATTCTAGCCAGAGGTGTGCCTGCAGATATAAAAGTCCCCGTCCTCATTCTCGTGTGCCTCTTTGCGTTTTATTTTAATAAAGGAAACTACAGTGGTACCTCAGGTTACAAACACTTCGGGTTACAGACTCCACTAACCAGGAAGTAGTACCTCGGGTTAAGAACTTTGCCCCAGGATGAGAACAGAAATCGTGTGGCGGCAGCATAGCTGCAGTGGGAGGCCCCATTAGCTAAAGTGGTACCTCAGGTTAAGAATGGTTTCAGGTTAAGAACAGACCTCTGGATCAAATTAAGTTCATAACCAGAGGAACCACTGTATTGACCCGGAGGAAGGAACCCTAGGTAACTGAGGAGGGACACAAATAAGTGCTTCTTCAGACTGCACACAGTCCCATGGACCGGCAAAGGAGTGGTGGGAGGCACCAGCTGGGAAGTAGGCTTAGAGACACAGAGACAGGAGATTGGTGGTGGAATGACAACGAGTGGTCAGAGGGAGCAGACCGGGAGGAGGAGATCAGAGAGGCTGCTGAAGAAGCCAGGGGGTCTCCCCCTACTGCCGCAACCATCTCCTCTCCCCGCTGGTCTTCTAGGACCAGAAGAGGTATGAAGAGGGTGGAGCAAAGACAGACAAAGCAACAGAGTCTCAGATCGATTGGCAAGGACCCAGGGAAAGAAGAGACTTAGGGAACAGTGGGAAGGCCGGGACCTTCAGTCCTCGCAACTGCCTCGTTGGGGCAAGATCCGCCGGGAAGAGTTGCTGTGCTCACTAGGCCTGGCCTCCTGAGCTGCTTGTGTCTTATAATAGAGTTCGCTGAAACCATATGAGTTGTTACTGCTCCTGGCACCCACCCCTGACACCAAGTGGTTGACTGCCACAAGGTGTAACAGTAAAGCACAAGGCTGTCAGTGGCCGCTAGTCATGATGGCTATATATTATTTCGGGGTAAGGGGCAGTATGCCTTTGGGTACTAGTTGCTGGGGCTCAAGAAGTGCTGGACCTATTTCCTGGGCTTCCTATAGGCATCTGACGGGCCATTGTGGACCAGATACAGATGGGCTATAATAATAATAATAATAATAATAATAATAATAATAATAATAATAATAATAATATTTATACCCCGCGCTCCCCAGCCAAGGCCGGGCTAAGGGCAGCTAACAAGCAATAATAAAAACAAGTTGAATGAATACAACTTAAAAACAAGATTAAAATACAACATTAAAATATTAAAATGCAGCCTCATCACAGGAGGAGAAAGGAAAAAGAAAAAAGAAAGAGGGGGAGGGAATCAAATTGGCTCCAAGCCAAAGGCCTGGCGGAACAACTCCGTCTTACAGGCCCTGCGGAAAGAAAGCAGATCCTGCAGGGCCCTGGTCTCATGAGGGAGAGCATTCCACCGAGCCGGAGCCAGTGTTGAAAAGGCCCTGGCTCTGGTTGAAGCTAATCTAACTTCCTTAGGGCCCAGGACCACTAGGGTGTTTCTATTTATGGACCTTGAGGCTCTCCGTGGGGCATACCGGGAGAGGCGGTCTCGTAGGTTCGAGGGTCCTAGGCCTAGGGTCTTATGCGATAAACCATTACTTTCTCATGTTCCCCTTTTCCTCACGCCAGATGAAAGCTTTCCCCGTCCCGTGATTGTTCCTGAGAACCAGATTGTCAATAGGAATGAGGAGGCCATGTTCCACTGCAAGTTCCAAGCTGTGCCACCTCCCACCCAGGAATGGCTATTCGAAGACGACACCCCTGTTTCCAATAAGTCCAGGTAAGAAAACATTCTGGTGGGCGCTGCTCATGTGAAATATATATTTCCCATTTCCTCCCAGCTTAAGGGAAGTGGACATAGCTGGAGCCTGGCAAAACGGCTTAGTCTACGGTATCAATCCCTTCATACAGTAATTAGGCTTAAGCATACAGGTCTGCTTTATTTTTCATTGGTATCCTTTTATTCAAGACACAACTGCAACTTATGTTAATAGAAAGCCCACCTGAAAACATGGCCAGCTATGGCTAGGTCTAAAGATGCACCAATCCTTCCCATTCACAATAATTATTATGTCTTATACAGTGGTATCTCAGGTTACATACGCTTCAGGTTACATATGTTTCAGCTTACAGACTCCGCGAACCCAGAATAGTACCTCGAGTTAAGAACTTTGCTTCAGGAAGAGAACAGAAATCGTGCTCTGGTGGCACAGCAGCAGCAGGAGGCCCCTTTAGCTAAAGTGGTACCTCAGGTTAAGAACAATTTCAGGTTAGGAACAGACCTCCGGAACGAATTAAGTACTTAACCCGAGGTACCACTGTATGCTTTTTTATGATGAAACATTCATGATCCTGTATTCATTCTGTGCTCTCTTCTGCTTTGGTAGCCTTGTGGTTTTGACTTATAATGTCTGTCGTGATGGAAATTTCAGTATAAAATATTTATCTAAAAATAGGGGGGCAGTGTTTTTGCACAGAGGCAAGCCTGCCTTTGCCTGTAAGCACCTCTTCTGCTGAAAGGTCATTGACGCTAGTCTTCTTCTCTTCCTGTCCCCAAAGGACGGTGCTGTTCTCCAACGGCTCTTTGCTGATACCTCAAGTGAAACCACGCAGTGCAGGAGTCTATAAATGTGTTGGTCGCGGGCAGAGGGGGAAGGCCGTTGTTTTGGAGGCAACGTTACAGCTGGCAGGTATGATGAACGCCTCCAAAAGATTTCTTGCTTACTGAATTCATTGTTACATCTCTTTTTCCCCAAAAGAGGGCATGGGTAGCAAAAAACAAAACAAAACACGGTGTTAAAACAAAACGCAATTACAAATAAAATAAAAGCACATTTAAAACGGTTGAAAGCCTCTTAAAATAATTTAAAACATTGGAAGACAGGCCTATAAGAATTCCACTGCTATTAATTTCAGTGTTGCCAGGGAGACAGAGTCTTTCATTTGTCAAATACTGCCTGAGATTTAATAGTAATTTATTTCTTTCTTTCTTTCTTTCTTTCTTTCTTTCTTTCTTTCTTTCTTTCTCTATTGCAATTTTAATAAAATGGTGTCGGGGGGACGGGACAATTCCACCAATGGAGAACTGCCTCACCAAGAAGACCGTATTGTGGGTCAGCGCTAACCAGGCAACAACCTGACAGTGGCAACAGGGCCCAATATGGTTGATACCAGGAACCACACTGTTTTTAGGGATTATGAGGATATTCCCCTAGCTTCCAAGGCTTTGGTCTGAAGGTTCTGGTCCTTGACATAATTCTGGGTAGGGCAGAGCTGACTGAATTTGGCCTCCTTCACCCCTTTCCCCAAGACCTGAGTGGTCCACATGTGGCAATATAACACTGATTTCCCCCTCACCTCTAATCACTTACTTATCTTTCAGTGGGACAAGGTTCAGTTGAATCTGCTCTTTTATTACATACATCGGAGCATTTCAGGCCTTCCATAGAATCATTTATACACTTCTCTTTACGGTTCGCTTTTTTCAAGTCATTTGAATTCACTTTCCTGAAAAATACAACTACAGTCGTACCTTGGAAGTCCAACAGAATCCGTTACAGAAGTCCGTTCGACTTCCAGAACGTTCGAAAACTGAAGCATGGCTTCTGATTGGCTGCAGGAAGCTCCTGCTGCCAATCGGAAGCCCCGTCGGAAGTTTTGGCATCCAAAAGAACGTTTGAAAACCGGAACAGTCGCTTCCGGGTTTGTGACATTCGAGAACTAGGCTGTTCAACTTCCAAGGTACGACTGTAACAGCGAATAAGAATATGGTCAATTGCTGTAAAAGAAAAATTAAAGAGATTACATGAACTGAATTACACAAATGATGTATATGATTTTGTGGAAACACGGCATTCTTTTATAAAATACTTTGCTGATAACCCTGAAGAACGGTAACCGCCAAAATCACAGATTGGACTTGAGCAAACTTAACTAGATTGATCCATCCTGGAAGGGGGGGGGGGGTAAGTTGGGATTCTGTTTTTGTATCTTTAATTTTTTTGAAATCAATAAAACATTATTATTATTATTATTATTACTACTACTACTACTAATACTACTACTACTCCCAAATATGAGGCTACATATTTGTGGCATGGTCCACCCTCAGCTCTCCCCAATCTGACACCGCTGCTTTCTAAGTTCAGCACCTGCATTTCTCCTCAGAAATTGAAGATTTCACCTACCTGTTTGGCCCAAAGACGTTCATTGCCAACAAAGAGCAGCGGGTGTCCTGCATAGCGCCTCGGGGAGTCCCTGAACCACGTATCTGGTGGGAGAGAAATGGCGCCCCACTCCCTGCGACTGGCAGAGTACACCAAGAAGCCGAGGACCTCGTCTTCACTAGCGTTGTAGAAAAGGACTCTGGAGTGTACACTTGTCATGCGGTGAACAAGGCTGGAGAGAAGAAGCAGAACCTGACCATCACAGTAGCAAGTAAGCAGACTCCTTTTGCAGATACTGAGAGCGCGGAAGGAGCACCGTGTGGGAGAGAGTCATGGGTGTGGGATTGAGAGGAAAGGAAAGGGAGGGTCCAGTTCTGGTTCTGGGTTGAGAGTTTGAAGGACAAAACCAGCTACCCCTTGGTTCTTGGGACTGGATTGGCCCTGCACTGGAGTTTTGGCCTGAACTGTGGTTTTCCCAAGATCAGCGGTGAGGAAGCTCGGGTCTGGGGACTGAATATGGCCCTCCAGTCCTCTCTATATGGCCCTCAGCACTCTTCCCAGGCCCAGCTCCAGGCTATTTCCCTCAATGGCTCTGCTCTGCTCCCTCCCCAGAGTCCTTTTTCCTGGCTGGAAACTGCCCTTGAACTGTGATAATTGATAGAATCATAGAGTTCTATAAATTCACAGAATCATAGAGTTGGAAGGGACCACAATGTATGTGCTGCTGGTGTGTGTGGAAACCTCAGGCTTTTGGTGTACCCAGGTGCGAGTAATATCCGTCCCCTCACCCACTTTTACCTCAGGCCCTCTCCCACCACTGATGTGCGGCCCCCAGAAGGTTGTCCATGAGGGAATGTGGCCCTCTGGTTGGAAAAGGTTCCCCATCTCTTCCCTGGATCCTTTTAGCAGGTCAACGATGGCTTCCTTGCCACGTTCTTTGAATTACTGCCACAACTCTTGGGCAAGTTATTCCGCAGGCCTCTTGTGCTTAAGATGGCATGGGATGATCTTACCGTTTTTCCTGCTCTGGAGTCAGCTATGACGAGTGTCTGCTTTTCTCTCCTGCCTCCAGCTATGCCAAAATGGGTGGAAAAACCCAAGGACAGCCAGCTAGAAGAGGGCAAGCCAGGATACCTCCACTGTCTCAGCAAATCGTCTCTGAAGCCCACAGTCAGCTGGTTTCGCAATGGCATCCCCATTTCAGAGGTAAGTGCTGAGGGGCTTTGTGGAACTGGCTCCCCAATTCTGCGGCTGCGTCTCCTTTATTGCTCTTTGCTTATATTTTAAGCAGTAAAAGGTAAAGGTAAAGGACCCCTGGACGGTTGAGTCCAAAGATGATGGCGCTCATCTTGCTTTTCAGGCTGAGGGAGCCGGCATTTGTCTGCAGACAGCTTTCATGGTCATGTGGCCAGCATGACTAAGCTGCTTCTGGCACAACAGAACACCGTGACGGAAGCCAGAGAGCACAGAAATGCCATTTACCTTCCCGCCGCAGCGGTACCTATTTATCTACTTGCACTGGCATGCTTTTGAACTGCTAGGTTGACAGAGCAACAGGAGCTCACCTGGTCACAGGGATTCGAACCACCGACCTTCTGATCGGCAAGCTGAAGAGGCTCAGTGGTTTAGACCACAGTGCCACCCACATCCCTACAAGTTGAAGCAATCCATCCTCTCCCTGCCCCTACCCCATCCCAGTTCTCGTTTTACTGTTTCGGGGACAGGGGTAGAGGATTCTCAATTGTGCTGCAAGACGAACCTGCTGAATCAGGCGAGTGGCCCCATCCAAGTGGCCCCATTGGAGACCTCTGGGTACTGAGTGGTATATAAATTCAATAAATAATAATAATCTAGTACAGCTTTCTGGCTGACCAGTTTCCTGCAGGAAGCCTGAAAACGGACATGAGCACAACAGCACTCTGCTCACCTGTGATTCCCAGCAGCTGGGTGTCAGAGATATTATGCCTGTGTCTTAGGGATGTCTTTTTGTATGTGAGTATACATGCCTGTGGGGATGCGGGTGGCACTGTGGGTTAAATCACAGATCCTAGGGCTTGCTGATCAGAAGGTTGGCGTGATGGGGTGAGCTCCCGTTACTCGGTCCCAGCTCCTGCCAACCTAACAGTTCGAAAGCATGTCAAAGTGCAAGTAGATAAATAGGTACCACTCCAGCGGGAAGGTAAACGGCGTTTCCGTGTGCTGCTCTGGTTCACCAGAAGCGGCTTAGTCATGCTGGCCACATGATCCGGAAGCTGTATGCCGGCTCCCCGGCCACTAAAGCGAGATGAGCGCCGCAACCCCAGAGTCGGTCACGACTGGACCTAATGGTCAGGGGTACCTTTACCTTTACCTTTATACCTGCCTGCGTCCTGAATATAGTGTGTGTTTCAAGAAGGGGCGCATCGGTGCCCTCAAGAGAGCCCCCCCCCATTACAGCACAGCGAACCAACCCAATTAAACACGGCCATGTGGCCTCTGGTCAGAGCCGCCATTTTCCTTCTCTCTCTCTCTGTCTCTCTCTCATTCTCTCTCGCACATGCTCATTTAAACCCTCGTTGTGTGGTCTTGCAGTTCAACAGCTGACTGTGTCCCGTGGCTGTCTATATATGTGCGTATGTATGCATATCAGGTTCCAACCGGCTTAATCCTATTATGCAATTAAATCCTTTTCATAAAAAAAAAATACAACAAAAGGGAGACGGGCTCAAGCATCTGACACAGAACTAAAGAGGCTTTCATTTGCTGTCTCCTTTTTCAGTCCCCCCTTTCCCCTGTGAGATGCTTCTAGAAACAGGGCCCTGTTCTGGCTGTTGCAAACATGAGCCAACTAGAACCTCGTTGGTGGTGGAGACTTGACTGTGCTAGGTAGATAAAGGGGGCACTTGAGGTTCTTTTGAATTCTGCTGTGGGGCATTGGGGCTGGTGCCAGAGCCAGTTCTGCTGCCTAGAAAACAGACTTCTCAGTTTCCTAGTTACACTTTTTAAGAAACAGAATTTTTTAAAAAATGGGGGGGGGACTCTTCCGATTTTTATTTTTATTTAGTGGTTCTTTGCTATTCTTTTCCGAGGCAAATCAGGGATGCCCTAACCTGCTGGTGATTTATTTATATCGTAAATTTATTTACTGCTTGATTGTAGGGGGATGAGGACCCTTAAAAACAGCTTACAGAAAAGAGAAAACGGTGAAATTATCACAGAGAAATTTACAGCCGTGATTTCAAACGTACAGAAAGTTAAAACCGGAATGGAATGGACTAAAACAAATTAAAACTCATGCACAATTTCTAAACACTTGGGTAGGCTTGTCTGAATAAGAACAATAATTTGTAATAGTTTATGACTTGTACCCTACCCATCTGACTGCGTTGCCCCAGCCACTCTGGATGGTTTGCAACAGAATGTGTAAAAAAAGAAGAAGCAAAAATGGACACTGAGAACTTCCCAATAATTTATTATTGAATGCCATCAGCAGGCATCAAAAAGAATACAGGGAAGGCGCTTTCTTGATATCAATAGGCAGGGAGTTCCACAGTGTTGATGGTGCCACACTAAACGATCCAGTTCTTACAGATGCGGTGCAGTATTGTGTTGTGCCTGCAAAAGCGCCAATTCCACCGATCAAAGTGAACTTTTGGGGCTCTGAAAAGGCATAAGGGTAAAAATGAAGGTCCAGGTGTAGTCTCCGGCAGTGGAAACGGAAGAAGTAGCCTGCACAAAAACCACCCCCTGGAATTGTTTCTTTTGACTTGGGGGACCTTAAAAGGCCTTTGTGCTCATCATATATTGGCCATTTTTGTACCTCTGGCAGGATTCCCGCTTTGAAATTGCCGAGAATGGGACGCTGCGGATTAACAACGTGGAAGTGTACGACGGGACAGTGTTCAAGTGTTTGAGCAGCACACCAGCCGGGAGCATTGAGGAGCAGGCTCGGGTGCATGTCCTCGGTATGTGAGTCCTGTTGGGGGGGGGGGAACTCTTCTTGTTTTCTGTATGCATGTGCTACACAAAACAAACGCATGCGCTCACAATTCAGCTGAGATTCCTTCATTGCTAAATGACCCCTGGGAATCCCTTCCAACTATGAATCATTCGGTCAGCGCGCGTCTCCTGCTCCTGAAGAATTGGAGCCTTTTCAGGGCCTCGTGTGCCTGAGTCTGTGCCTCCCTCAAGCACTGAACTGTCTTGTAAGGAGACCTAAGGATTCATTGTTTTGTGTTTGATTACTGTGCTCATGTCTCCTTACCCGGGCATTTTAATTTCAGAAAAGCTGAAGTTCACCCCTACCCCTCAGCCTCAGCAGTGTGTCGAGTTTGATAAAGAGGTCACCGTCTCTTGCTCTGCCACAGGCCGGGAAAAGCCTGCAATCCAGTGGATTAAAACCGGTGAGGAGGAAATGTTCAAAATGTGCAATGGGCTTTGTATTGCCCGGCCTTACTGCAAAAAAAAGTCTCTGGGTGTTTGCCTTTTTCTTTGCGGAGAAGTGCAGGAGCTTTGCATTGGGTTTCTAAAATGTTCATTGTCCTTTGTTGACAATAGTTTCCCATCTCTGCAAAGCTAATCCTTCGCCAGGACATGGTAGGTCTTAGTCGGCTACTTGCGATCTGCTCCTGAGTTATCTTTCTACTCCTCTACCCAGACGGGAGCAGCCTGCCAGCCCGGGTCAGTCAGAATGCTGGAAACATGAGCTTTCGTAAAGTGACGAGGAGCGACGCCGGAAAGTATACTTGCATTGCTTCCAACGGCCCTCAGGGAGAGATCAGAGCGACCGTCCAGCTCACAGTGGCAGGTAAGCATTGGGTAGAAGAGGGTTGTCTTTTTAAGCAGTGCTTGGCGACTTAAGAGTTCCGAGATCCGCCAGCCTGATTTTCTGAGGAGGCCTGTGGGGTGGTCAGTAGTCACTCTTGGTAAAATGTTGACATTTGGGTCAACACCACCAAAGAGGTGGGCTCCTGTTCATGGCTCTAGACACACTGCCCACCTGATAGCTCAGTCAGTAGAGCATAAAACTCTTGATCTCGGGGTCGTGGGTTTGAGCCCCACATTGGGCTAAAGATTCCTTCATTGCAGGGGTTGGAATAGAGGACCCTTGCCGTCCCTTCCAACTCTACAATTCTGTGCTTCTGTGAGCCTTGTAATGCTGTTTTTGTGTGTGTGTGAGAGAGAGAGAGGGGGGGGCAGACAGACAGACAGACACAAAGGCTGGGCAATACAGTGGTACCTCAGGTTACATATGCTTCAGGTTACATAAGCTTCAGGTTACAGACTCCGCTAACCCAGAAATAGTGCTTCAGGTTAAGAAATTTGCTTCAGGATGAGAACAGAAATTGTGCTCCAGCGGCGTAGCGGCAGCAGGAGGCCCCATTAGCTAAAGTGGTGCTTCAGGTTAAGAACAGTTTAAGGTTAAGAATGCACCTCCGGAACAAATTAAGTACTTATCCTTAGGTACCACTGTATTTGGTTTTCAACATTTTGATATATCACCAGCTAGATATTGCGATGTACTGATAAATCGTAATATCAGAAATATGGATGGAACTATGTGGAGGTATTGGGTGGTGTCACAGGTTTCTCTTATGATTTTCAATTTTATACATTTCAATAATTTTGCAATCATTTTAACATTTCAAAACTTGACTTCCTACCCCCTCTTTTTGAGGTTCCTTAAATTTATTTTTTAATATTTTCTGCATATTCCATATTAATTTAATCATTTGTTCATCTACTTTAAATGTATACTCTTATAAAACTGCAGGTTATTACAATACAGTTGTACCTTGGAATTCGAACGGAATCCGTTCTGGAAGTCCGTTCGACTTATGTTCAGAAACCAAAGCGTGGCTTCTGATTGGCTGCAGGAGCTTCCAATCAGTTGGAAGCTGCAGAAGCCCCGTCAGACATTCGGCTTCCAAAAGAAAGTTCAAAAACCAGAACAATCACTTCTAGTTTTCGGGAGCTGGAACGTTTGACTCCCAAGGCATTCGGGAGCCGAGGTACGACTGTAGTCCTGCCACAGTTTCTTTGTAAATATTCAATAAACCAATTCCATTCTTTATAAAAAGTTTTGTTAAAAGTTGTATAGTTTTTTATAAAAAGTTATCTTGATTTCTTATTTTTCTGGTAAGTTTCGCCATTTCTGCATATTCCATAAGTTTTTGTATCCATTCTTTCGTCGGGACTTCTTTCCATTTTTGGACTGCTGTAGTACGGCTGGGTGATTTTTGCCGCTGTAGTAGGGCTGGGTGATATATCATCCCAAACTGGTTTGAAGTCCATATCATGATGTCGGTTTCATAATTTTTGACCTGGTAATATATTGCAAATCATAACGCACGCGTGCGCGCACCCCCCCCCCCCATAGCACAGCCTTTTTCAGCAACTGGAAAAAGCAGTATAAAGGTAAAGGGTTGCAGTGCACAGAAACACTGTTTACCTTCCCGCCGGAGCAGTACCTATTTATCTACTTGCACTTTGACGTGCTTTCGAACTGCTAGGTTGGCAGGAGCAGGGACCGAGCAACGGGAGCTCACCCCGTCATGGGGATTTGAACCACCAACCTTCTGATTGGCAAGTCTGAGGCTCTGTGGTTTAACCCACAGCGCCACCCACATCCCGTATATAGACATTTAAATAAGTGGCTTAGTCGTCAGTGGGATACTGCGACTTCTGGGGAGAGTGGCTCTCAGAACTGATGGTTGCCATCCATATCGATTTCCAACATGCTCTCAGACATAATGTCTGCACCTGGGTGCAGCTGTCTTTCAGTCCTGCCTTTTCTTCTGGGAAAGAAAAAAGTGGCGAACCCTAATGCACCAAAACTCATACAATGATATGAAAAACAGCCGCCAAACAATGTGAAGTTTCTTCCTTATTTTTAGTTTTCATAAGCTTTAAGCTGAAGCCAGAAGACACAACCGTCTACCCGGGACACACAGCCATGTTCCAGTGCCAAGCCGAAGGCGACCCGGCGCCACAAATCCAGTGGAAAGGGAAGGACAGGATTCTGGAAGTTGACAAATTCGGGCCCAGGTAATGGTCCAAAAAATTCTCAATACCCCTATTGGGGAAAGGCACCCTTGCACTCACCAAGTGCTGCCGTCCTGCTTACGCAACAGACTTCTGCTTGGATGGTGGAACTTCTCCCTTCTGAAGCCCCCCAAGATCTGCTGCACAGGCTTTTCTTTTGGGGGGTACATGGGGAGAGGAGAATGAAGGGAAGTCCTGGTGCTTAGCATTGGATTCAACCCAATGGATGTCCAAGTTACTTGTGTCTGTTGATTTCTCCGAGTCTGCTCTTTCTTTATATCCTGCCTTTATCCCAAGAAGCTTTAGGTGGTGACCATACGTCTCCCCATTATATCCTCACAACAGCAACAACCTTGCGAGGTAGGTTAGGCTCGAGAGTTAAGGGACTGGCCCAGGATCACCCAGCAAACTTCATGCCCGAGTGGGGATTTGAACTCTGGTCTCCCAGGTCCTGGTCCAGGCCTCTTAACCGCTGCACCACCCTGGCTGCAGAGTATGATTTAGTTGTATACAGCCCTTAACTTGTTCCTCCGTCGCCTCCTGCAATAAGCCTCTTGCATTCACCCGTTGCTTTATAGCAGGGCCTTGTCAACTTGAATTTCAAGTTCTGCTGCTGAAGAGAAGCATTTTTGCAGTAACTGTAGCTTAGTTGACCCAACCGTGTTGCCGTACTAAACCGCATCAGAAGCCTGTGTCTTGATGGTTCACCAAGTCCCTTGCCTGCTGTGTTTTTACGGAGAGGGAGGCTCTCTTCTGCAAGATAGGGGTCACCTCCAGGCCTCTTGAGTCCTCTGGCTGCACTTCTCCACAACCTTCTCCTTTTGTATATGTGCGTGGGAAGAGCATGGCACTCCCTAGCCCATGGCGCAGCTCTCTCTGGTTCCCGCACAGCCGGAGCGAACACAATAGGCAGGCAATTAAGGGATCATCCCTTTTGCTCTGAAGGGCATGCGGCAAGAACCAGCGTTTAGGGTTGATTAAAAAGCCAGGCAGACTCTTAACAAGAGCGTGCCTCAAAGCAGTACATCACTGTTGCAGTGGAAGGTAGGTGGAAGCACCCAGAGTGGAAGCACACTCTTGCTCAAAAGGATCGCTGGTAGCAGAGTGGGGAAAGGCTTGGCCCAAAGCTTTGTAGGGTAGGAGGTGGAGGTCAGGGTGCACCAGTGGACTTGATCTGCTGGAAACCCCAGGGGTCAAATTTGGCCCTTGTCACTCCCCAGGCTACACCCCCCCTTACCAGTAATACCTCTCCACTGGCTCTTTTATGCAGCCTCCTTGGGTGGACAATGCCTGGAATAATCTCTTAAACTCGGGTTTGTGGGTTCAAGCCCTGTGTTGGGCAAAAGATTCTTGTCTTGCAGGGGGATGAACTCAGTGACCCTTGGGTTCCCTTCCAACTCTACAATCCTATGATTGTATGTCTTTAGGCGCCTGGTGAAAACATTCTTCTTTACCCAGGTCTTTGGGCTTTGCAATATGAGTGGACTGTCATTATGATTTTCATTATTATTATTATTATTATTATTATTATTATTATTATTCTATGTCAATTATGTTTTTGATGTTATAACTGCCCTGGGATCTTCAGGAAAAGGGCAGTATATAAATTGCATAACAGTCGTACCTTGGAAGTCGAACGGAATCTGTTCCGGAAGTCCGTTTGACTTCCAAACTGTTTGGAAACCAAACGCGGCTTCTGATTGGCTGCAGGAGGTTCCTGCAGCCAATCAGAAGCCACAGAAGCCTCGTCGAATGTTCGGCATCCAAAAATAGTTCGCAAACCGGAACAGTCACTTCCCAGTTTGCGGCATTTGGGAGCCAAAACATTCAAGAACTAAGCTGTTTGAAAACCAAGGTACGACTGTATTATTATTATTATTATTATTATTATTATTATTATTATTATTGCTACTATAACAACAACAACAACAAGAATACATAATAATGCTAGTAGTAGGTGGTTGGCTTTTAGTTTACTAGAGCTGCTCCCCTAAAGATGCCGTTCCATGGTGCAGGTGTATTCTGTTTGCATAGAACCATTCTCTGGAGCTACCTAGGGTGGTTCTGCTTACTGCCCCCCCTTCTCGTCCGCTTCCTTTTGCAGGGTCCAAATTATGTCTAACAACTCTCTGGTAATCTATGATGTCACCAGTGAGGATTCCGGCAAGTACACGTGCATCGCCGGAAACAGCTGCAACATCAAGCATCACGAAGCTTTCCTCCACGTCGTGGGTAAGGGACGTTCGCATAATATTCCCACTCAGCCACTTCACTCTGCAGAACTGGCACTGTTAAAGGCGTGCCACATACTACTCACTGCACATTTGTAAGAAATCAATCTTGTTGTGCCTGTTGACCTTGGGAAGATCCTTTCACTGTAATCTGCGGCTGCTAAAAACATCTTTCTTTAGGCAAGCCTACCCATTTATATATACGTGTGGAATGTTGACATAGGTTTTAAATGTCTATGCCTACTAAAGTATCTTGATTGAGTGAGTGAGTGACATAGGCTTTAATATGGTTTAAAAAAAAATTCATTGATTTCAGTTATTTTTGTTTTTTCCCCCTTTTTTATTAATTTTCACAAAATTATAAACAAACAAAACACACAAACAAACATAAATCATAACCTTATTGAACATTGTTATTAACATTGTTAAGTGACTTCCTCGCTTCCCCTTGGTTGAATTTCCATGCATATCCTTACAACGGCTTTCCAAATCCTAATTCTTATAAACCTAACTTAGTTCATTAACATCCTTATATCTTTTCAATTCAAAATTGTACATGTTAAACATCACTTAGCTTATATAAAATCCTAAGCCAATGATTTCAGTTAGTTTTCAATGTTTTAGAACTTTTTTAAAAAAAATCCATGCTATTGTTTTATTCTCTTTGCAAACTGCACTGAGGGTTGTTGTTGTTTTAAATTACAGACAAACAACATACAAATTTTATGAAATAATTGTCCATTTCAGAGTGGTCAGGCAAATGTGTTTGGGGTGCA
Organism: Podarcis gaigeae; assembly: GCF_964106915.1. Lineage (NCBI taxonomy): Eukaryota > Metazoa > Chordata > Lepidosauria > Squamata > Lacertidae > Podarcis > Podarcis gaigeae. The sequence goes on along the minus strand of NC_139680.1, from coordinate 103,584,610 downwards.
AGAAAGTGACTCTGTTTTTTTGCAAGACATATTCTTCATACTTGTGGTTGAAAAGGAGGAGAAGGGCAGAATATTCTCATGTCTGCATACTATGACACTTAACAGCATCACTAGGGGGTAGCCACCGTTGGACACAAAATACCCTACGCAGACTGGTTCTAACAACATCTGAAAAGAACCATTCACCCTGCTCAAGAGGCTGGCACAGCTGTCCTGATGAAGGGAGGGTCGTCAAGCTAATTCTGTACATTGCAAAGAAAAGCTAAGAGCATGCTTGGTTGCGGTATGTACTGTGGCATGTGGTGACCAGATGTGGCTGCTGTGATGTGGAGGCAGCATCGCAGGCCTCTGTTTCATGTCATGCCTTCCCTTTTGCTTCCAGACAAACCGGTGACAGAAAGGGAGGGTGCACCAAGCAGCAACACTCCCTACAAGATGATCCAGACCATCGGGCTGTCGGTTGGAGCTGCGGTGGCCTACATCATCATTGTCCTGGGCCTCATGTTTTACTGCAAGAAGAGGAGGAAGGCGAACAGGCTGAAGAAGCAGCCGGAGGGGGAGGAGCCAGAGATGGAGTGCTTGAACGGTAAGATGTTGGAACTTGAATCCCAGCCAGGAATGGGGTAGCCTACATTCAGGTTAGGCTTCCTGGTTCAGAAGATGAATGAATTATTTACCTTCGCTGTGGACAGATGCTTGGGCCTGCAATGGTTCCTTTTCAGGAAGGTAGTCTGAAGAGCTGTCCAAGTTGATGTAGTATTATTTATTTATTTATACATACATACATACATACCCTGCACATCTGGCTGAGTTTCCCCAGCCACTCTGGGCGGCTCCCAATCGAGTGTTAAAAACAATACAGCATTAAATATTAAAAACTTCCCTAAACAGGGCTGCCTTCAGATGCCTTTTAAAAATAAGATAGCTGCTTATTTCCTTGACATCTGATGGGAGGGCGTTCCACAAGGCGATGAGGGAACCGCCAGAAGGCCCTCGGAGCTGGACCTCAGTGTCCGGGCTGAACAATGGGGGTGGAGATGCTCCTTCAGGTATACTGGGTCGAGGCCGTTTAGGGCTTTAAAAGTCAGCACCAACATTTTGAATTGTGCTTGGAAACGTACTGGGAGCCAATGCAGATCTCCCAGGACCGGTGTTATGTGGTCCCGGCGGCCACTCCCAGTCACCAGTCTAGCTGCCGCATTCTGGATTAATTGCAGTTTCCGGGTCACCTTCAAAGGTGGCCCCACGTAGAGCACATTACAGTAGTCCAAGCGAGAGATAACTAGAGCATGCACCACTCTGGCAAGACAGTCCGTGGGCAGGTAGGGTCTCAGCCTGCATACCAGGTGGAGTTGGTATCACACTGTGACAGAGCCTTCCCTCACTTGGGAATGGTCCAAAGGATGTTCGACACCACAATTCCCAGCCAGCACCAGCCAGCAGTTGTAGATTATGGGAGTTTTAGTGCAAAACACCTGGAGGACAGAGGACTTGGAAGGCCAGTCTAGGGATTATAGACAAAAACTAACATAATCTCCAGGAGTTCTTGAAAGATCTCAGATGTGACATTTCTCACCTCCTAACTTAATCCATAACTTGTACTCAAAATCTGCCTGGAAAGTAGATAACACTACTTGTTGTTGGGTTTGTTTTTTAATGGGAAATTACAGGCAGTCAACTTAGCATCTGTCCCGGGTACCGTATATTGGGAGAAAGTGGTATTAAAGGTGGAATGATACAGAATATAGAAGTCTTGCTGAAGAAGAAGTATTAGGTCCCGCAAAGCTGGTTCAGAGTTCTTTGAGAGTGTCAACAAGCGTGTGGGTAGAGGTGATCTGGTCGCACATTCGGGCTTTCAAAATGTGCCTCACTGAAGGCTCCTAAGTAAACTTGTGGGATAAAAGGGCAGGATCTCTTATGGATGAATAACGTACTAAAGAAACAAAGAATAGGAATAAACTGACAGTCCCACAATTGAGGGGGGCTGAGGACGTGTGCTTCTTACCTTGTTAATAAGTTATTTGGAGATAGGGATGGGCACTGAGGAGGCGACCAGATTATTCAGGATCCTGAAAACTCAAGGAGATTGAGAAGAGCTCCAAAAGGACCTCTCTGAATCAGGTGAATAAGCAGCAAAATAAGTTCAAAATAATGCACATTGAGGCAAAAAATATTCCTAACTTCACACTTGCATCAATAGGATCTGAAGCATGCTATTCTGTCGCTTTTGTGGAGAGAAACTTAGCAAAACACTTTTAAAAGATTGGAAGGAACTTCTATAAATTTGCTTTATTCAGAGAGGGCATGATTTTAAATTACTTGGTGCTGATTTTAGTAGGTTTTTGTAACTTTCCCTCCCAACGCTGATAATAACCTGCAGGAAATAATGTAGCTGTGCAGGGAGGGGACTGTCTGCCTCTTTCTAAATTGCTCTCTCCTGCCTTTTGAGATGTTTACAATGTCGCCGCAGCCTTTTCTGTGCAAGGCAAACTTCATCTGCTGGGCTCCTCTTGAGAATGCAGGAGCTGCCCAGAATACTCTCATTAATCCCTCACTGCCGACTGCGGGACCTGCCTGCTGCTTTGACTGCTGAGGGACTGTGATGAGTTCTGATCTTGACTACTGGAGGGTTATGAAATAACCACGAGGGGTATCTAGCAGGAGCCTCGAGTGATAGGCCAAACAGCAAGAGGGGCTAATCAAATTGCAGGAGCTGGAGGGCAGCCAGTTCTGTGCACTTAGCAGGCCCCTCTGAATTCTGTGGCAGCATCGCCCTCTAGCGACCAAGGCAAGCCACTCAGTAGGGAAAATGGACTCTTCTGCCTTGAAATAGATCCCAAATTCTAGAAGGCTGTTTGTGTTGGGTCCTTGCTACAAAAACAAAGTTTTCTGGGGTGTGTCTGTGTGACACAGATCATGATCTGTCTTGTGGAATAGGTTTGATAGGTGAGTGGAGCAACACACCTGCCCAAGTCCCTTGCACAGTGCTTCAATAATCATAGTAATCATAATCCTAATCATAAAAATAAAAATACCCTGCCCATCTGGCTAGGTTTCCCCAGCCACTCGGGCAGCTCCTAACAGAATATTAATAATAACAGTAAAAACATCAAACATTAACAACTTCTCTAAACAGGGCATCCTTCTGATGTCTTCTAAAGTCAGATAGTTATTTATTTCCTTGACATCTGATGGGAGGTTGTTCCACAGGGCGGGCGCCACTACCAAGAAGGCCCTCTGTCTGGTTCCCTGTAACCTCACTTCTCGCAGGGAGGGAACCGCCAGAAGGCCCTCAGCACTGGACCTCAGTGAATGATGGGGGTGGAGACGCTCCTTCAGGTATACTGGGCCGACATCTAAAGGTCAGCATTTTAGATGTCGGGTGCTTGGGAACACATTTTGCCAACCCTGTGCTTGGCAATGCTGCTTTCTGCGGGGATCAGTTGCATGCCTTCAGTTTCCCCACAGGAAGCTCGGTTGCACGGCTACATCCCTGCTGCCTTACATCTGATGTCACCTATGACATCAGGTGTGGGACAGGTTGGGGGTGCTTTAAGGGCTAAATAGGGACTCAAGCCAGGGCCAGATTTGGCTTGCGGGCTGAAGGTTCCTCACCCTGCCCTTGGGAATCCAGGGAGCAGTGGCGTAGCATGGGTTGTCAGCACCCGGGGCAAGGCAAGTAATTTGCGCCCCCTAACCCGTGAGAGAGAGTGAGTGAGCCAGGTAGGGGCAGAGAGCTGCGAGCGCAAGCGCGCCCCCCTAGATGTTGCGCCCGGTGCGGCCGGCCCCCCCTGCACCCCCCACGCTACACCACTGCCAGGGAGGAGTTTTTGCCTTCTCGTTCCCCTCTGCATTCACCCCACAGTGTTTCAGCCACACAGCAGAACAGCGACTGGCCTCCTTTTATGGGGGAACTGGGCTCCCCTGAAATGCACCTTGCATGCACTTTGCAATCAATGCTTTTGTTTCCGGAGGCTCGTTAGCACGGAGTTCGCGATCCCCAGGAAGCGTTCCAATTCTTAAAAGCGGTCCTTTTTGACAAGCCCGTTTCTCTTTCCAGGGGGCACTCTGCTGCAGAATGGGCAGACCACCGCTGAGATTCAGGAAGAAGTGGCCCTGACCAATCTTGGCAGCGGCTCCGCGGTCAGCAAGAGGCACAGCGCCAGCGATAAGATGCACTTTCCCCGCACTAACTTGCAGACAATCACTACCTTAGGTAATGCTGCATAGCAACAATGCTAGTTTCTGTTTGCCACTGAGCAGTGCTTTGGAGTCACAAGACTCTGTTTTGCATTCCACACATTCCAGGCTGTTGGAAGTCAGACAGGAGATGGATGTGACGCTACTACTTTCCTGTTCCTTTGTTGTTCAGTTGCTCTCTGCTTTCACAGAGAGAGGATGTATTTCTTTTCTGTCTGCGTAGCTTAGTAATAAAACCTAGCAATGTAGCCCAAACTTCTCATCTCTTCCCTGTGCTGGAAACTCTGCTGAATGGGGGATATGCCTGGAGCCTTATCAGAGGCTCAGGTCGTTAATTATCGTTGGAGGGCGATTCTGGAAGAGTCATTCTATCGAACGCAGATTCCGACAAACAATCCTGCTTTCCATTTGCTTGCTGGTGACCTCAACCTATTTCCCCTAGAGTTTGACCACTCGACATTTGCTTTCCGTCACTTAACTAACACCGCACACTATAGGTGTAAAGTATCATGTAGCTATTTGGGACCATGGGTAAATAGGTCAACGGTATTCCGCGCAGGACATACGAAGGTCTTGTGCAGTACATTGTGTTGGTTTATCTCCCCGCTTGCCACGAGAACAGCAGCAAAGCTTGTCCTCTTCTTCCAGGGAAGGGCGAGTTCGGAGAAGTCTTCCTGGCCAAGGCAAAAGGCATCGAGGACAACGAAACCGAAGTGCTTGTTTTGGTCAAGAGCCTTCAAACGAGGGATGAGCAGCTGCAGCTGGACTTCAGGCGAGAGTTCGAGATGTTTGGCAAGCTGAACCACAACAATGTGGTGCGGTTGCTGGGCCTTTGCCGGGAAGCTGAGCCTCACTATATGGTTCTGGAATATGTGGATCTGGTAAGAAGTCCCTCTGGGACTGTCAAATCTTTGTAGGAGCGTTATGGCAGGTAGCCTGGCCTTGAAATTGGGCCAACTTTTCCCCCTACCAAAGGCGTTTTACTGAGGCCGACCTGCCTTGCAGGAGGTGAACCACGTACAACGCCTTGATTTCCTTTGTGGTATAATTGAAAATTCAGGGACGCGGGTGGCGCTGTGGGTTAAACCACAGAGCCTAGGACTTGCCGATCAGAGGTCAGCGGTTCGAATCCCCGCGACGGGGTGAGCTCCCGTTGCTCGGTCCCTGCTCCTGCCAACCTAGCAGTTCAAAAGCATGTCAAAGTGCAAGTAGATAAATAGGTACTGCTCCAGCGGGAAGCTAAACTGTGTTTCCGTGCACTGCTCTGGTTCGCCAGAAGTGGCTTAGTCATGCTGACCACATGCCCCGGAAGCAGTACGCCGGCTCCCTCAGCCAATAAAGCGAGATGAGCGCCGCAACCCCAGAGTCGGCCACGACTGGACCTAACGGTCAGGGGTCCCTTTACCTTTATAATTGAAATAAATAGATTATACTTTGACTGATGCTGAAAGGCCCGTTGACTAAGGGAATTGCCATAATGAAAACTGTGGGGTGCTCCTAGGATACTGCCGACAATTGAAGGTCTTGGATAAAGCAGGATATGCCTGCTTGTTAGACATCTCTTCGAGAGGCAGATGAACATTGGGTGGCCCTTAACTGTTTTCTAGTGGGGGGCAAACGCCAGCAGCTTATGTAGAAACACCAGCTGTTTGCATTGGAGGTGACTGCATAGATTTCAGTCTCTGAAATGGATGGAGTGACAAGGGAGTCTGGATTCTATACAGGGCTATATTACTTTGTAAGTGAAGGGAATGTATATATAATCATTCACCCACTTTTGAAAGTTTCCTGAATATAGCAGTGAGATAAATGATTGCAAAGCAAATGAGAGGAGGAGGAGGAGGAATACCATGATGTTAATGGAAGATAATATTTGGGTTTGTAGGGGGTATTCCAGATTATATATGACTATAGAAACATGGGTCACTATTTTATCCCATGTTTAGCCCAGACCATTGATCCATCTTATCTTAACACTGTCTCCATGGACTGGCATCATCTCTCTGGGTTTTCTGGCAAAGGACTTCTCCTGCCCTAACTTGAGATGCCAGGTGCTGACACCTGGGATCACCTGCATGCGAAGCAGAGATAGTTGCAGCCACACAGAAGGAATCTCTCTCACTCACACACTCGGTTGGTTTTGTGCTCTCCTGGTAGCACCAGAGAAGATGCTGCCGCTTTTGCCTGGGCAGATGAGGCCATCCCTGCCGTCGTCCTTCCTGCCTTTCGGTGCTTTGTGCGTGCAGTTATGAAAACAGCAGCTTCCTTTTTTTCCCCCTTGCAGGGAGATCTGAAGCAGTTCCTCCGGATTTCCAGGACTAAAGATGAGAAGCTCAAGCCGCAGCCCATCAGCACCAAGCAGAAGGTGAAGTGAGAACTTTGCGCCACCAGTTTCACCTGGGGGAACTTTACACCAATTTCCCTGAGGCAATTTTATGCTTCAGCATGTGAATAAGCCGACAGCCAAGGGAGGAGGGAACAAGGCGCAGCCTGCTCCCTGGGGGCCAACCATGATATAATTCAGTGGTATTGGTCTAAATGCTTGGCCTGACATATAGGCTACAACCTTAAATCCCCCTTCCAATCCAGGTGTATTTTATTAATGAAATTACTCAACTGCCCTTCACCGCCAAGGTCCCAGGGTGGGTTACAACAATAGAATCTACTATTATAAAAAACCAGATAAAAGCATTACAATGAGAAAACACATAAAGCAGTGTTTTCTTTATATACATTTTTATTAATTTTTTAACATATCATTTCCAACAGTCATAGAATTATAGAGTTGGAAGAGACCACAAGGGCCATCGAGTCCAACCCCCTGCCAAGCAGGAAACACCATCAGAGCACTCCTGACATATGGTTGTCAAGCCTCTGCTTAAAGACCTCCAACGAAGGAGACTCCACCACACTCCTTGGGAGCAAATTCCACTGTCGTTTAACATAAGTCATTTAACATAACTTCTTAACTTATACAATGTTTTAGACTTCTGTCAACAACCTCTGAAGATTTTCTGTTCTTTATCACTTATTCTGCATTTCTGAATTTCTCTATTACTTTTAATTATCATTAACTAATAATTCTCTTCATAATCTTCCTTGCAATATTTCATATTATCCTCCTTACAGAACTTCTTGCAGTCCTACTAGCGTAATCTGCTTATTACAATTGCTTTTCAAATAGTTCAGATATTTACTCCAGTCTTCTAAGAATCTCTGGTCCCACAGGTTTTGAATCCTTCCTGTTAATTTATCTTAATTCTGCATAGTCCATTAATTTCATTTGCCATTCTTCTTTCGTTGGTAATTCTTCTTGCTTCCATTTTTGTCCCAAATAAAGCAGTGGCTTTCAACCGGTGTGTTGTGGCACCCTGGGGTGCCTTGAATGATGGCCAGGGGTGCCACATGCAACACTGGCCTCTGTCCCTCTTTCCTTCCCTCCCTTCTCTGATGCCCTCTCACAACTCTTCCTCCCAAAGGCTTGCACAGCTGTTTGTTGCAGTAGCCCTGGCTACAAGCTCCGCAGGCGAACGATGCCTCTGGGGCTGGCCAGGGGGTGCTCCCCAGGCCTCTGTGGGGCAGTGTGAGGAGGCACCCCTCTCTCTGGCAGCTCAGAGACCACAGGCGGCAGCTGCGGATGCCCAGAGGACTCCCAAGGAGAGCGAAGGAGAGAGGAGGCTGAGGGAACACTCCCCGAGGGAGGGGGTTCGAAAAAGGGCGAGAGGCTGCAAGCAAGGGGCGACGGAACTAGACAACTCCTGAGCCCCACAGTTGTGGCCACAGAAAGAATGTACAGTGGTACCTCGGGTTACAGACGCTTCAGGTTACAGACACTTCAGGTTACAACCCCACTAACCCAGAAATAGTACCTCGGGTTAAGAACTTTGCTTCAAGATGAAAACAGAATTCGTGCTCCTGCGGCGGGAGGCCCCATTAGCTAAAGTGGTACCTCAGGTTAAGAACAGTTTCAGGTTAAGAACGGGTCTCCAGAACGAATTAAGTTCTTAACCCGAGGTACCACTGTAGTTGGTCAAGGGTGCCGTGGGCCCAAAAAGGTTGAAAACCTCTGGCATAAAGCATTCCATATGACTTGATTACGCTTTTACAGAGCTGGTCTTTTTCCAAACAGGTGTCCTTCTGCTGCCAGGTGGCTCTGGGGATGGAGCACATGTCCAACAGCAGATTCGTGCACAAAGACCTGGCAGCGCGGAACTGCCTTGTCAGCGCACAAAGGCAGGTGAAGGTGTCCAGCCTGAGCCTCAGCAAGGATGTTTACAGCAGGTAAATAGAGACAGCTGCACCTCCCTTGGCTGGTCTGAATGCAGCACATTTGGGGTTTTTTAGGGGCCAGAGAACTGACCTGTCCTTTTGCTTCCCTACGGGCAGCGAGTACTATCACTACCACCAAGCCAGGATCCCTCTCCGCTGGATGCCCCCTGAAGCCGTCTTGGAAGATGAGTTCTCCACCAAGTCTGACGTCTGGTCCTTTGGGGTCGTCATGTGGGAAATATTCACGCTGGGGGATATGCCCCATTCCAAGCTGGCGGATGAAGAGGTGCTGTCGGGTACGTAGATCCCCACTGTTGCCTATTCCCTGGGCTTAATAATAATAATAATAATAATAATAATAAAAATAAAAATAATAATAATAATTTATTATTTATGGCCCGCCCATCTGGCTGGGTTTCCCCAGTCACTCTGGCCCGCTTCCAACAGAATATTAAAAACACGATAAAACATCAGACATTAAAAGCTTCCCTAAACAGGGCTGCCTTCAGGTGTCTTCTAAAAGTCAGATACAGTAGTACCTCAGGTTACAGATGCTTCAGACTCCGCTAACCCAGAAATAGTACCTCGGGTTAAGAACTTTGCTTCAGGATCAGAACAGAAATCACGCGGGAGGTCCCATTAGCTAAAGTGGTACCTCAGGTTAAGAACAGTTTCAGGTTAAGAACGGACCTCCAGAACGAATGAAGTTCTTAACCCGAGGTACCACTGTAGTTGTTTATTTCCTGGACATCTGAAGGGAGGGTGTTCCACAGGGCAGGCGCCACTACCGAGAAGGCCCTCTGCCTGGTTCCCTGTGACCTCACTTCTCGCAGTGAGGGAACCGCCCAAAGGCCCTCAGCGCTAGACCTCAGTGTTCAGGCTGGATGATGGGGGTGGAGACGCTCCTTCAGGTATACTGGGCCGAGGCCGTTTAGGGCTTTAAAGGTCAGCACCAACACTTTGAATTGTGCTCGGAAACATACTGGGAGCCAATGTAGGTCTTTCAGGACCGGTGTTATGTGGTCTTGGTGGCCACTCCCAGTCACCAGTCTGGCTGTCACATTCTGGATTGATTCTGGCTTCCAGGTAGCCCCCTGTAGAGAGCATTGCAGTGGTTCAAGCGGGAGATAACCAGAGTATGCACCACTCTGCAGTTCTTTGAAATTACTGCAACCTTTACAAGAGTCTCAGTGCTGAGTTTCCATAGTGTGTGCCCCTTGCTAAGGGCTGGGCCAGCCGTCCCCTGTGTCCTCAGCCTCCTCTTCTTCTCTCTTTAGGTTTACAGTCTGGGAAGATGAAGCTTCACCACCCAGAGGGCTGTCCCTCTAAGCTCTACAAGGTGATGCAGCGCTGCTGGGCTCCCAGCCCAAAGGACCGCCCGTCTTTCAGCGAGATCGCCAACATGCTGGGAGAGAGCCCGTCCGAAAGCAAGGCCTGAGGAGGGAGGTGCTGCCCGCCCCTCTCTGGCCGGGGTTGGGACACAGCGGGAGCCTGGCTTTTGGCATTTTGACTGTTACAGACTCCTCAAACCGGGACCTAAGAGTCGCAACCCAAAGGGACCATGGGATTTTTACATGCAGCGCCCACGCGGAGGGTCACAGACGCAGCGCTCCCGAAGGCCTCAAGGCCTCTTTTTTTCTACCAGGCCCACACACCCCTGTTCCCTTGCGCCCAACCAGACTGCGCTCCTCCAGGTTCTACCTCTGATAATCCACAGGGCTAGTTGGAAACAGCGACATCCCAGAAATGAAGGGGAATCTGGGAGCCACCGTGGGCCAGTCACAAAAAAAGAGAGTCTCTGTGGTGATTCCTCTGTCTTGGGACATCTATCCTTTTCTCCCTCCCCTTGAACAAAACCCTTTTGGGGAATCCTTTTAGCGAAAAGCACACCCAGGTTACTTCCAGGAGCTAGAAAGTGTCTTAACATTGGGGGGGGGGGTAGAGTGCAGCATGCTGGGGGCTTTTCTGTGCTGCTGTGCAGCCCACAAGGTTTTTTTAGGGGGGGAGCACTGGGAAGAAGTCTAAAGTAAGCCCTGAGCAACGCCCAGGGGGAGGCTGTCGGCTTCTGTATTTACAGCAAAACCGTGTCCCAACGCCTGCCCTGGTACACCTTGTGGGTTTGGCATTTCTTGCTTCCTTGATTTATATTTCTCAGTGCAATGGGTTCAGCAGCAGGTACCGTATTTTTCGCACCAGACCACGAGACTCACCTAGTTTTTGGAGGAGGAAAACAAGAAAAAAAAATATTCTGAATCCCAGAAGCCAGAACAGCAAGAGGGATCGCTGCGCAGTGAAAGCAGCAATCCCTCTTGCTGTTGTGGCTTCTGGGATAGCTGTGCAGCCTGCATTCGCTCCATAAGACGCACACACATTTCCCCTTACTTTTTAGGATGGAAAAAGTGAGTCTTATAGAGCAAAAAATACAGTACTCCCAACCCTGCGCTTCAGTCATTTTCGAACACCTCCTTCCCCAAGCTTCTGCCATATCAGTTGAGCTGACCTAGGAGGCTTTGGAAGGCAACCAGCCCCAGCCCCACTCCCTGGGCTGTACGCCTTATCTGAACAGGGTCCAGCAGCCTTTTTGTATGGCCATATTATCCCCGCCATTTTCTTGGGAGGTTGCCCCCTTCCCCCTTGCACAGAATCTGGTGTCCCGCCCACACTGGAAAGGAGACACACACCCCCTCCTTGCCCGTCACACGCAGTCCTTTTCTTTCATCCGGCGAGGAACCTGTATATTTATTAAGCAGTCCTTCCACCTCTCTTCTCCTCGTGTCGTCCATCTTGTCAGGCCTTCTGCCACCTCCCTGCATATCCAAAAATACAGAGCAAAGAACACTTAAGTGCCTGGCATATGAAGGAGATTTTTCACTAGCTTTCCTGACTATCCAATGCCGCCTTTTTATATGATTATTTGGGGCAATGTTTGTTTTCCTTTTCTTTCTTACTTTTTTTTTTTAAAAAGTTGACACCTCTCAGCCTTAGTAATTTTTTTATATATATTATTACTGGAATTGCAGCCTAGAGTCATTTTTTTCTTTTTTTAGTTTCAGTTTGCTTAAGCGGAGGGGTAGAACAGCCAACAGGTGTTCTTTTTTAAAAACAAATAATATGCTGCTCTCAATAAAGAGTCCCTCACTTTTTTAAAAAAACCCATAAGACCAGTCCTGTATTGCTTTTCTCTGCTTCCTCCCCACCCACCCTTCCCCTCCTAGGTGGATCCTGCTGTCAAGAATAAAGTTATATTTTATTTGAGGCTCCAAGGAAGTCTGGTTGGGTGGAAACTCTCAGCTTCCACAAAGCGACCAGGAATCACTGTGTTATTTGGCAAGACGCAAAGAGCACCGTTCATCTCCTCATCTGCAACATTCCTTTAGTTCCCAAATCTGTCTGTTTGTTGAAATTAAAGCGTTGTCTCTATCGGGGAAGGGCCATAATACAGTGCTAGAGCATTTCCTTTGCGTGCGAAAGGTCCTAGGGTTGATCTCTGGCATATGCAGGGAGGCCTGGGAAAGTCACTTACCTGAAACCTTAGAGAACAGCTTCCGGTAGGCAATACTAAGCCAGGTGGCCCATTGGGTCTGACTCCTCCAAGATGCAAGGAAAGAGATTCTGACGAAACATCAAGAAGAACTTTCTGACGGTAAGAACGGTTAGATAGTGGGACCGACTCCCTCGGGAGGTGGTGGGTTCTCCTTAGAGGTTTTTAAACAGGTTGGATTTTCATTTGTTGGGGATTCTTTAACAGCGATTGCAAGGAGTTGGACTAGATGACCCTCAGGAACCCTTACTATTCTATTTGCTTCTCAGGAAGGAGAACTTTGCCTTTCGCAGCTTGTAAGGGATATATCACTTCGCAGCCTTCTCTTGAAAACAGAATACACAAAGAGATTAGTTTTCAAATTCAGGAATCAGAAATGAAGTTCTTTTCTCTCGTCTAACGTCAAAGCATGTTACCAATAAAGCATATTTTTAGAGCAATTCATTTCATTCCCTGGACATTTTCAAATGAAGAACTGAACACATTAGTACAGATTGTACATATGCAAAGTGCCTTTCCCCTCTAGATGTGGTTGGGCGAGCCGTAAAAAGTTTTATCAAATCCTCTCCCAAAGGCAGAACCACCCCCTCTTATCTCCACCTCTCCCCAAAACACAGATTAACCTACATAATCAATTGAGACTACCATTATTGCTCTATAAACTTCAATTCAGCTGCGCGGTTCCAAGTTTGGGATCTGCGTCGTCTGAATAAATCGGCTCTACCGTTTTCTATCACTAATTAGCATGGACCCATGAAGATAATAGTACCATGGAAATCTCTCGTTTCTTATGTTGTAAACCACCCTGAGATCTGCGTTTGAAGGGTGGTATACAAATTTAATAATCAAAATTGGTATTGTATTAGATTTTTTCTTTCTTTTAAAAACCACATACAAAGCTAGCAGGCACACCAACTCCTACGGGCCAAGGCTGAGGCAGTTTTGCCACCCCCCAATATATTTTTTTAAGTGGCTGGGCCCCCCTCAATATTTGGTGGGGTGGTCTCTGCCCCCTGGCTCCTCGCAATGTCGCATGCATGACGTCACTGAAAGGCAGTGGCTGTCCCAAGGTCGCCCAGTGAGCTTCATGGCTGGGGGCACAGGATTTGAACCTGGATCTCCCCAGCCAAATTGCCACACCAGACTGTCTCTCACATATAACAAGAGGTGCAGCTACCAAGAAGACCGCGTCTCGAGCAGCCACACACTTTACCTCAGGCAGCGGACTTCGATGAGTGCATGACAAGATTTATTCAACCCACTCCAAGAGAACTCCGATAATGTTATTCCTGTTCTGGAAACGTTTGGGCTAAAAGTACACACCGTACCAATTTTAAACCCTTTTAAAAATATGTCGTTACAAATTCCTCATAGCAGCTTCAGTTTAATTCCTCTAATCCCAGATTTCTGACAACGGCAACAAAAGCCTTAACTTTCCTCTGAAATCCATGGGGAGAGAGGAAGCACAGATGGAGCTAACTTAAGAAGGGAAATCCAGAGACTCAAAAGACGCTAGCAGAGAAGGACCTGCTATATTTAGGGCAAAACTGAGCACAGGGCTGATTGTCAGGCATTTGGAAGGGGCTGTGCAAGGGACTTTGATGGATGTCAATCACCTAGTGCCAGCAGAAATGGCCGATACAGCAGGCCATAAGTCCCCAGCCTTTGCCCTCTTGCAGCAAGAACACAACAACAAAAACAACAACAATGACTTTTTGAGGTTTGGAAAGTTGTTAGGAAAATGCATCAAAATATTTTGGATGGATGAATGGCTAGTGGGAAGACTTTTTAACCACCCCACAAGCATATTGGGGTGGATGCTAATTGCTGTTTTAAGCCAGAACAAATGTTCAGACCAGATATAGTCTAATGATTGTGTAAACCCCTTTGCTACAACAGCTCCACCGGCTGCTGGCCTATTTCCAGGCACAATTCGAAGTTCTGGTTATGACTTACACGGCTTAGATCCAAGCTATCTGGAAGACCGTATCCCCTCATAAGAACTTACTCTGGTTTTGAGATCTTTGGGAGTGGTCCTTCTCTCAGTCCCACCACCCTCGCAAGCGTACTTGGTAGGGATGTGGGAGAGGGCCTTCTTGGTGGTAGCTCCCAGATTGTGGAACTTCCTCCCTAGAGAAGCTAGACTGGCTGCCTCCTTGCTGTCCTACCAGCAGGTGAAGACATTCTATTAAGACTATGTTTAATGAGGGGGTTGGTGCCATGCAGTTTCTACTGTAATTGTTTGTATGGTTTTAATAGATGCTGATAATTAGATGATGATAGATAGATGATAGATAGATAGATATAGATAGATAGATGATAGATAGATAGATAGATATAGATAGATAGATAGATAGATAGATAGATAGATAGATAGATAGATAGATAGATAGATGATAGAGATAGATAGATAGATGATAGATAGATAGATAGATAGATAGATAGATAGATAGATAGTTAGATAGATAGATGATAGATAGATAGATAGATAGATTTAATTCATTCAGTGTTTAATTGCTTTTTAATTATTGTTTTTTTCTATGTTTTTAGCAGCTCTTGTTTTTATCTGTAAGCCGTCCTGAGTGCCATCAGGGAATATGAGGGTATGAATAAGTATACAATAAAAACAACTATAATAAGCTTTGTATTATAAGCAAATCAGGATGACCTAAATTAACAAGTTGTCCTGAGGAGCCCCATGAGGGCAGAAACTTTTAAAAAACAAGTAAGCTGCTGAGGTTCTTACGATGCTGCGCTTAATAGTTTTAACTTCTTCCAGGTGATTTTTATTCAGTTTGCAGTGTTGCTCTGGGAGAAGAGAAAACCCAAAAACTTTCTTTTCTTTTTTAAAATGCTGCATTTCAGTTATTTTCTACATAGCTTTATTTGACCTCTGATTCATATAAGCTAAGCCAACTGAGTCTTACCTTTTGGGTGTCATTCCTCCAATCACCACTGGAGGGCACTGTGTTGTAGGAGAACACCTAGTCTAGGGAAATTCTTTAGGACAGCTTGTTATAATTGAGAATTTATCCTGATTTCTTTGCAGGCAAACTATGTGACGTTCAGACCTGTTTGCAAAGAGGCTAGGTGACACCTTATCAAAGCAAGTGTTACCTGTCACTTTCTATCTGACATCCCTTTCCGTTCCCCAAAAAGTCCGATTTTACGAGGTTGTTGCACAAGACAGTCAGTTGCACAACCCGATTTTGCAGATATTCCGTTTAATCCCACCCCAAAGCTGTGATAGTCTATAGGGCCGGTTGTAGAAGTTATTACAATTTGTTGATCTCCCCATCTGTGTGATTTCTTGAGAAGGATACGTCGTTTTCTTAATCTGTTCTGGCTTTACGGTGAGCATTGGAGACCTGTTTGATTCCAATTTTCTTTTAGCCGCGATGCCTTTT
Source organism: Podarcis gaigeae (assembly GCF_964106915.1). Taxonomy (NCBI): domain Eukaryota; kingdom Metazoa; phylum Chordata; class Lepidosauria; order Squamata; family Lacertidae; genus Podarcis; species Podarcis gaigeae. The sequence goes on along the minus strand of NC_139680.1, from coordinate 103,569,193 downwards.
AGTTGGAAAAAATTGAGCTAGTTTCAGATTATTAGTGGCTATTTTACTGCTATTTAAATGACATTTTTTATAGATTGGCTGGACTTTTGAGTGGTGTGTGTTTTTAAGGACTGTGTTATATTATGGCGTCCTATCTGATATCATTATTATTATAAGTTTTATTTGTTTTATTGCTATGTAAACTGGATTGGGAGGGATGTCTTTCTTTTGCTCTGCAAGGCATCTTAAAAGTACTTTGAGAAAACAACAACAGGAGAAAACAGCCAGCCCCACCACCACCTTTAGCCAGTATGATCAAAATGTCAATCAAAATGTCTTAAAGGAAAAATGTGCTAAAAATGGGATCTACCAGGGATGTGATTTTTCTCATGTGCGTATGAGACCCAAGCAGCCCTATTTAAGGTATAGATCTTTTTTGGAATGGTGCAAATATACAAAAGTTGCATCATCATCATTTATTATTTATACCCTGCCCATCTGGCTGGGTTTCCCCAGCCACTCTGGGCGCCTTCCAACAAAATATTAAAAATACAATAAAACATTAGACATTAAAAACTTCCCTAAACAGGGCTGCCTTCAGATGTCTTCTAAAAGTCAGGTAGTTGTTTATTTCCTAGACATCTGATGGGAGGGCATTCCACAGGGTGGGTGCCACTACCAAGAAGGCCCTCTGCCTGGTTCCCTGTGACCTCACTTCTCGCAGTGAGAGGAACTGCCAGAAGGCCCTTGGTGCTGGACCTCAGTGTCCGGGCTGAACGATGGGGGTGGAGACGCTCCTTCAGGTATACTGGACCGAGGCCGTTTACGGCTTTAAAGGTCACCACCAACACTTTGAATTGTTCTCAGAAACGTACTGAAAGCCAATGTAGGTCTTTCAAGACCGGTGTTATGTGGTCTCTGCGGCCGCTTTGTTTTGGTGCCAACTCTTGGAGAGGCGAGTGCAATGGCTGTTCCTAGTGTTGTCAGTGACTCTCCAGCATGGAGGGGTGTAAGAAGAGAGGAGGGTTCCCCTGAAGGATTGGCAAGGTTTGTGGATGACACCAAATTAAATACTTGTGCTATATGTAGGCTGTAATATATTGCTGAGGGCGCCAGGAGGAGAGAAGAGGGAAGCAAGTCTATGGCCACCAGTTATGTCTATGTCTCATGCAGAAAGTATAGCCAGAGACCTTTTGGCAAATTAAAAAAAATCAACCCGGACAGAAGTTGTACCCCTGAAAAAGAGGACGTGTCCTGGAAAAAGAGGACACATGGCAAGCCTTGTGAGGAGTTCCAAAGAAGTATGTCCAAACTAAATGAACGGGCATTAAAACTTCAAATGGAGTTCAATGTATGCAAGTGTGATGTGGAGCAGAAAAGTAAATAAATCCAGTTTCTCACTTACGCTTCTGGAATCTGGACTTGCAGAGGCTGACCAAGAGTGAGACCTTTGGGGTTGTCCATGGATATAGCTTGATGAAGAAGTCGACTTAAGTGTGCAGCAGCTGTGCAAAAGGCAAATTCAATGTTAGGAGTCCTTAGGAAAGGAATGAAAAACTGCAAACGACATAGTGCAGTTTTGCAGATCTATGGTGCGACCACACTTGGAATTGTGCGTGTACAGTTCTGATTGCCACATCTCAAAAAAGGGACTCTAGAGCTGAGGAAGTTGCAGAAAAGGGCAACTAAGTTGGGGTTGGAGCAGTTCCCCCATGAGGTGTCAATATCGGGGGCTTTTAGCTTTACAGACTGTGAGCAAGAGAGACAAAATAAAGGTGTATAACATGGTGCATGGTTGGGATAACTAAAGGGAAGATGTATTACTGTGGTACCTTGGTTCTCAAACGCTGAAAACCAGGAAGTGTTCCGGGTTTCAAAAGTTTTTTGGAAGCCAAACGTCTGATGCGGCTGTCAGCTATTTTCGGGGCGCCTGCACCAATCAGAAGCTGCGCCTTGGTTTTCAAACATTTCGGAAGTCAAATGGGCTTCCAGAACGGATTAAGTTTGCCACTTTTGTTTTTGCTAATTATTTTGCGTTTTTGTTTTTGAGGCTTCTTCAGTTAATTTGTTTTTGTGACTGTGTGGAACCCAGTTCAGCTACTGATTGATTGATTGATTGATTGATTGTGTGACTATGGAAATGGATAAAAGCCCCCCATCCAAACAATGACTATCATTGGTGCACGTAAGAAAAAAATGTAATTTTATTTTTTATCATCTACAGTACTGTCTTATTTATTTTATAGTATGGTACATTGATTATTATTGGAACGCTGGTGGCGCTGTGGTCTAAACCACAGAGCCTAGGGCTTGCCGATAAGAAGGTCGGCGGTTCGAATCCCCATGACGGGGTGAGCTCCCGTTGCTTGGTCCCTGCTCCTGCCCACCTAGCAGTTCAAAAGCACATCAAAGTGCAAGTAGATAAATAGGTACCGCTCTGGCGGGAAGGTAAACAGCATTTCCGTGCGCTGCTCTGGTTCGCCAGAAGCGGCTTAGTCATGCTGGCCACATGACCCAGAAGCTGTACGCCGGCTCCCTCGGCGAATAAAGTGAGATGAGCGCTGCAACCCCAGAGTCGTCCTCAACTGAATCTAACAGTCAGACATCCCTTTACCTTTACATTGATTATTGCTTTCATTTTTTGGATCAATGGTCTCGTCAGATAGTAAAATCCATGCCATATTGCTGTTTTAGGGGTTGTTTTTAAAAGTCTGGAACGGATTAATTTGTTTTGCCTTACTTTCTATGGGAAAGTGTGCCTTGGTTTTGGAACGCTTTGGTTTTGGAACGGACTTCCGGAACAGATTGAGTTTGAGAACCAAGGTACGACTGTAACACCCTTCAAGCAAATCAAGAGTGAATGCTCTTTATTGTACAATTGCCCTGCGAACAGATCAGATGCTCAATAAAAACCAGATATGATCTAACCTGGCGTAAATGTTGTGCAAGCAAATCAAGATGAATACTCAAGAAACGGGGTTGCCTGGAGGGCCCTACAGAAGCTGCTCCAAGTGGCTTTTCCAAAGATGCAGGTAAGGTCTAAATTGGTCCAGGGAGGAGACTCTAGAACTTTGGAGACTGCTTTGAAGTCACCTGGTTGAAAGGTGCCACCCATTCTGATTCTGTGGAAAACCAAAAACAGATCCATTGTGCTTGAATGCCCAGCCGTTGAGTTTGCAGGTTAGCCTTCTGGAGAAGAGCAGCGAGATCCATACTTTCATTGTTCCTTGCCAAGGACATTTCTTCCGGCAGAGGCCTGTCCTGCCCGCATTTCCATGGCAGCAAAGCCACAGAAGGCAGCAGGAAACAATATTGCGAAATAAATTTAGTATCCTGCATAGTGACAGATTCTGTGGCGCTCTTGACAGTTGCTGTGGGAACCAGATCTTGAAAACTCATGAGATTCATGCACAAAATTCAAGTAGGAACTGGAAAAGGCTGAGATTCCAGGCTAGGGGGCCAGTTCAAGACCAGGCAAACTTTGTGATAAATTTTATTGGCTCTGGTTGGCCGTACAACTGAACGTCTCCTGTGATGCTGTGTTACCTTTAGACAGGGGCGGAGCAAGGTGGGTGCAGCCCGCCCCTGGTGTCACCTCCGGGGAAGGGGTGACAAAATGCTGTGTGGCACTCAACGTCTGTGAGAGATGCTGTTGGTTAGGCCCTCAGCTGTAGGGCAGAAGTCAGAATCCTCGCCGCAAGGCACGTGATCTCCCCCCAAAATGCTCAACAACTCTGGCTCCCCTCCAAAAAAGATGAAATAAAGTCAAACCACTTTTTGCAGACATTTTTTTTTTTTTAATGGAAGGGTGACAATAAATTTTCCGCACGAGGTACCTTGCTTTGCCACTGCCTTTAGATGGTTGAATACATGGCTTAAAGTTCCAACAACCAGTTTTTCTGATAACATTATATGTAATTTACTTACATAAATATTTCTATGCTGACATATCATAAAACATCAGGGTATCTTATGAGAAACCAGGGCAAGTGTTTTAGCTGAGGTGTTGCGTGTGTGTGTGTGTGTGTGTGTCACAGCTGTCAACTTTCCCCTTTACTTACGAGGAATCCTATTCGGAGTAAGGGAATTTCCCTTAAATAAAGGGAAATGTTGACAGCTATGGTGTGTGTGCGTATTTTTATTGAAGGTTTTTAACATATTAAGCAGTAAAATCCAAACACGTTTATAAAAAGCTCATTAAAAAAGCTCATAAAAAGCAATATATCCAAAAAGAAAAGCAATAAAGAAAAAGGAAATATAAAATAGAATACTCATATATACAATTGTATTAAAAAGATAAAGAAAAAACAGGGAAGAAAAAACTGAACAAAAACCTTTATCACATTTCTAGCATATAATCTAAAAGAACAGGAAAAAAAGAGAAACTCTCGCCTCCCAATCCGACAATTATCTGCAACCACAATTATTCAGAATAAACATTTTGAACGTATGCACTCTAAAAAGTTTTTACCAGGGTGTTTTTTCCTCCAGTGGGAACTCACAGGAACTCAGTTCCAGCACCTCTCAGGTGAGACCCCATTGCCATTATAGGAGAAAAAAGGAGGTGCTGATTGTGAGTTCTGGCACCTTTTTTTCTAGAAAAATAGGACAGGTTTTTACCCTCTGCCGGACATAACTTTCCCTCCCAAGTCCAACCTTTAACTTTTAATCACTCAGGCAGTGCAATACGATTCTTGTAATGTCCTAGTGATCTAAATTAATATTTCTCCAGTTTCTATATAAAATTTATTATAACATCCTTTTAACCACTTGTCAGCAATTGTCAGCCAAGTCACAGTCCAAAAATGTTGTGTAACTGATATTCACCCAGTCCTACTTCCTTACAGTTCCTTCCCCCCCTTACAATTCTTCCAGTCTTTCATCAGCAGAGGTGTCACATATATATATATGTATAGACAGTCACTTTCATGTGACCTTTTATAAAGCATATCTCCTGATTTGTTTGGTCAAAGTTTGTAGATGATGCCGGCTATTTTACTGAGCATTAATTCTAATTTGTTTGCGGGGAAGTTATACAATGTGGCGCCAATCCATTGTTATCCCACACTTCCCAGTGCATTTTATTGCCACTTTCCTTATTGCAAAAAACCACATCCCAACCCGATTTTGGGGGAGTAGCTGATTTGCTGTACAAGAGTGCCAAATCAACGGTAATTTTGCAACCTGGTTTTGCCTGTATGTGATTGACTCCTACCCGAAAACTGCAACAGACTGGAAGCACCATACATCTCCCAGATTTGAGTTTGCTTCTATCAGCTTGGGAAATCAGGCAATTCCTGATACAGTGTTTTAAACTTTTGTGTTCCTACAAAGTAATAACCATGTTAAAAAAAAGAGATGATGACCAATGCAGGAGTTAAAGGTAAAGGGACCCCTGATCGTTAAATCCAGTTGCGGACAACTCGGGTTGTGATGCTCATTTCGCTTTACTAGCTGAGAGAGCCGGCATACAGCTTCCGGGTCATGTGACCAGCATGACTAAGCCGCTTCTGGCAAACCACTGCAGTGCACAGAAACACCGTATACCTTCCCGCTGGAGTGGTACCTATTTATCTACTTGCACTTTGACGTGCTTTTAAACTGCTAGGTTGGCAGGAGCAGGGACCGAGCAACGGGAGCTCACCCCATCACAAGGATTTGAACCGCCGACCTTCTGATCAGCAAGCCCTAGGCTCTGTGCTTTACACAGGAGTTAAAAGGTAAAGGGACCCATGACCATTAGGTCCAGTCGTGACTGACTCTGGGGTTACAGCGCTCATCTCTCTTTATTGGCTGAGGGAGCCAGCGTACAGCTTCCGGGTCATGTGGCCTGCAGGACTAAGCCACTTCTGGCGAACCAGAGCAGCACACGGAAATGCCGTTTACCTTCCCGCCGGAGTGGTACCTATTTATCTACTTGCACTTTGATGTGCTTTTGAACTGCTAGGTTGGCAGGAGCAGGGACTGAGCAACGGGAGATCACCCCGTCATGGGGATTCGAACCGCCTACCTTCTGATCGGCAAGCCCTAGGCTCTGTGGTTTAACCCACAGCGCCACCCGCGTCCCAACAGGAGTTACCATGTGCCTATTTCCAAATAGACCTGTGAATGCTTCCATGTAGCGACGCATTCTTGGCAATGACAAAAAGTAGACATGTACCACGAATCAACCTTTAATGATTTTATGACCCTGAATGAATCTCTATCTGCGTGCAACCAGTTGCATGTAACCAAGTTCAGCCATTTGCCCTGTTCTTCAGGAGTTAGTCCTCTACTTGAAGAACTGTTTAGTCTACAGAGATGTTCACATTGCCACCTACTCTGTTTCTATTGCATTCCCCCCTCCACCTCCACCTGTTAGCCGCAATCCATATTGGTCCTGTGGTTTATTGACCAAAGTGGCTGCTTGGTGTGTTTTTTTCTCACTGCAAAACTGGATGCAGGGCAAAATGTACAAGCATGCATCCAAGCACAGGTAGCTTGCTGCATGAATAGGAGTTTGGGTGGCAGTTGTAGCAGTGGGGGAACCAAACAGGTGATGTGCATTCAGTGAAGACAGGTCCGTGCCCCTCCCTTATTTGAACAAAACCATGTAAATGTGGCTTGAAAGGCAGTGGGGGTGGGGTGGGGGTGACCTCACCATGTTTTAAGCCCCCTAGTGTAAGCACGGCTTACGTCCAGGTTAAAGATTAATAATAATAATAATTTATTATTTGTACCCAACCCAACTGGCTGGGTTTCCCCAGCCACTCTGGGCAGCTTCCAACAAAGATTAAAAATACATCAAAATGTCACACATTGAAAACTTCCCTGAAAACTTCAGATGTTTTCTAAATGTCAGGTAGTTGTTTATCTCTTTGACATCTGGTGGGAGGGCGTTCCACAGGGCGGGTGCCACTACCGAGAAGGCCCTCTGCCTGGTTCCCTGTAGGTTTGCTTCTCACAGTGAGGGAATTGCCAGAAGGCCCTTGGTGCTGGACCTCAGCGTCTGGGCAGAACGATGGGGGTGGAGACACTCCTTCAGGTATACTGGGCCGAAGCTCACTAAGAAGGCAATATACAAAATGCAAAAACTGCCAAAAAAACCCAAACCCTCCCAAAACCCAGTTAAAAACAGCATGGAAATTTGCAGCAGATAAATTTAAGGGCAGCAGAGAATAGATACACAGTGCTTTTTTTTCGGGGGGGGACACAGGGGTACACAAACCCCTAAACATTTCGTGGATCTTTGTACTTTTATTTATTTTCCCCGATTCGAACTATAAAATGGTGGTTTTATTGAGTCAAAATGAGAGTACCCCTGAACTTTGTGTTCTTTTTTTTTAAGAAAAAAAGCATTGTAGACACCCTACAGTGACCTACTCATCCTGCTGGGAACGCTTGTCAAACCATAAATGTCTTTGATGTTTTCTTGGGAAGTTCAGATAGTCGGCGCCTGTCATATCTTGACTGGAATGCTGTTCCGCGAAACAGGGATAGCGGTGCTAAAATGTCCAAGCCCCGCTACAAATGCTGATTTGCAGCCACATCAAACCTTTCTCACTAGATAGGATACATCTAGGATACATCAGAGGTATTCAACCTCTGAATGCAGTATTTTGGGTGCCAAAAGTAAATGGCCCCTGACTTTTACGCCCACTAACGAACTCTCAGGAAAGCCCCAAGGCAAATGCAGAACCAATCCTATGAAAAAACCCACCTGGTTTTCAGGGGAAGCATCATTAAAATTTTGCAGTGTTAAAAGCTAATGTCACTACTTCCTTCCACACACCCCCTCCCGTACATTTGATAATTCTGTTAATTACCTTTTCCGCGGTCCCGCCCTGTAGAAAGTGTGTGCAGAATCTTATGTCTACAACGCAACCCCAAATAGCTGCAAGTGTTGTAAAACACAGGCTTGCAAGCATAGATTGGGTCGTAGGCCAGATAACCCAGTAAATCAAAGTCTGAGCTTGCTGCTTCCAGAGCCAAGGAAAGGAGGGTCCTTTTTCCAGAACAAGATAAATAATGCCACAGTTGTCATTTACTGCTGTACTTGCTGGTTCCCTCCCCAAAGGCTTAATAGACTGGAACTTTAAAAATTTTTAAACAGATCTTCAAATTAGAACTGCATTTCCCATAGGTATGCTCAATTTTATTTTATTTTTGCACCTGCCAACCAGCTACTCCTATTCTGTGCTCTGACCAGAAACATGATATTGTCTGTTGTACTTTGATGACTATAATTCTATAAATTCTGCCTTTTCCAGAAGCCTATTCATTTTTTCACTGTGCCTCCCACACATGCCATTGGCAGTTGTGTGGTGAGGATGGAGACCAGCTTGTTTCAACCATTTTTTCCAGCTGGATGTGTTTGTGTGTGGGGATATTTTAGATTTGTGCCTTAGGTTTTTATTTCCATTTTTTAAAAGTCTACCCTTATTATTATTGTAATTGTTTTATATGGTTGTCTTGAGACACATGAGAGGATTTTAAAAAAATCAAAATCAAAATAAGATGAAACATATAAGCAGGGATGTCCTTGGCAGAACCCCCCTTGGTGGTGGTGACGGCGATGACATCGACGACGACAACAACAACAACTTTATTTATACCCTGCCTATCTGGCTGGGTTTCCCCTGCCACTCTGGGTGGCTTACAACATAACTAAAACCATAATAAAAACATCAATCCTTAAAACCTTTTCTAAACAGGGCTGCCTTCAGATGTCTTCTAAAAGTCAGATATTTGTTTATTTCCTTGACATCTGAAGGGAGGGCGTTCCACAGGGAGGGCGCCACTACCAAGAAGGCCCTCTGCCTGGTTCCTTCCTTGTAACTTCACTTCTTGCAGTGAGGGAACCAGAAGACCCTTGGAGGTAAACCTCAGCGTCCAGGCTGAGTGACGGGGGTGGAGACGCTCCTTCAGGTATACTAAGCTGAGGCCGTTTGGGGTTTTAAAGGTCAGCACCGTGCTCGTAGGTGTACTGGATGCCAGTGAAGATCCTTAAGGCCATTGTTACGAATATTGTCTATTCAGCCACTCCTATTCACCAGTCTAGCTGCCACATTCTGGATTAGTTGTAGTTTCCGGGTCACCTTCAAAGGTAGCCCCACGTAGAGCGCATTGCAGTAGTCCAAGCGGGATATAACTAGAGCATCCACTACTCTGGCAAGGCAGTCTGTGGGCAGGTAGGGTCTCAGCTGCGTACCAGATGGAGCTGGTAGACAGCCGCCCTGGATACAGAATTGACCTGCACCTCCATGGATAGCTGTGAGTCCAAAATGACTCCCAGGCTGAGAATCAGGTCCTTCAGGGGCACGGTTACCCTGTGCTGTTAAGCTGTTAAGTGGAAAAAAACAGGAGGGGTGGAAATGGAAGAACACCAGATATGCCTGAAGGCAAGGAGTAAGTTTTGTGTGCATCTGTGTATATGTGAACATGCACACGCACACACGTGCAGGAGCATGAGTTTAAAATTGTCTGCAAATTAATTGAGCAGCAAGACTTATAAACTGCAGTTCTCTCTCTCTTCTTTCCTGGCGTAGAATTGCCAGCCAATCTGACCCGGGGGCAAAATTCTTTTCCAATCTGAACTGCAGTGATTAGATTCTGGCTGTAGAAGCAGAAGCACTACGGCTGGCTGCAGATGAACGGTGGAAGTATTTCACTGTGCACGTCTGTGGCTAGCAGGAGGCGGCAAGGGCCTGTGCGCATAACCAAAGTGTACTTTGAATGCATTTCAGTTTCTGCGATGCTCCCAAACACCTTTTTACACAATCTTCCTTCTATTAAATACTTCTGATCCCAAATATTTTTGAGATCCAGTTCAGACTCATGACCTGCATGCAGTAATGCGTGAGCATCAATGCGTGAGCTCTCTGTATGCAGGAGGAGGCCTGGTAGGGGTTGTTAGTAGGGGAGCGCCTTTGCTGCACAATGCACATGAAAGAGTGGATGAAGGAAGCATTGTGAGGTGACATCATCTCCTTCGTGTTTACAGTGTTTTGCTCAAACACTCAAAAATATTTAATCACCCATAGAACTGGTCTGCAACCTGCTGTTTGGTTAATGCCAACCTGGGTGCAGTGTTCTTCACCTGGTGCCCATCACTCAATGCCCTTTTGGTTCTGAGATGCTGAAGATGCGGTACCCTTTTATTCATTGAGAAGTACATAAACACTAAAGGAGGAACTTGGAAGAGTGCCATTATTTCTCTCTTTTCAATGCTCAGATCAACTCTACTGGATCTTGACTTTTACCCAGAGCACTTGAAAAAAACGAATTCTGTCTGTGCGCATGCGCAAGCACACACTCTCATTCTGTGCCTGGGTGGGGGGCTCATGTGGTGGAGAGTCAAGAGGGGGCTCATGACTACAGCTCAAGAACCCAAATGTGCCTATTTGCCTAAAATAAGGTTACCAGATTTTTTTTAAAGAGTCCGGGGACACTTTTTTAAAAAAAGAAAAGAAAATAAGTTTTTTTTTTCCATGTGTAATTTTTATTAGTTTACATAAATCAAAATACAAGACAGACTATAATATTCCACTTAATATCACACATATTTTAAAAGTGACTTCCTTCAACCTTTCCACAAATCATCCGTATTAATAAAGGCAAATAATTCCGCATTTCTTATTTTGTAGTGCCGTTAATCATTCTAGTTCATCTGTTTTTCTTTAGACATTACCCTTTGCTTCTTACAGAGCTCCCTTAAAACCCACTAGTGTTATCTGTCCATCGCTTATGTTTTCCAGATATTTCGTAAGACTTTCCCAATCTTTTACAAACCTCTGGTCTTTTATATATCTGATTTTCCCTGTCATCTTATCCATCTCCACATAATCTAGTAATTTTGATCTCCAATCCTCAATTGTCGGCAAACCCTCTAATTTCCAATTTTTAGCTAACAGGACCCTTGCTGCCGTTGTTGCGTACTGAAACAGCTTGTAATCTTTCCTTTTTATCTCCCTTCCTACCAATCCCAGCAGGAATGCCTCGGGTTTTTTAACAAAAGTATAGCTTAAAATTTTCTTCATTTCATTATACACACTCTCCCAGAACCCTTTAACCTTTTGGCATTCCCACCACATATGGTAGAAGGTCCCCTCTCTTTCCTTGCACTTCCAGCATTTATTACAGGATCCGTACATTCTGGCTAATTTAACGGGAGTCATATACCAACGGTAGAACATTTTCATTAGATTCTCCTTAAGTGTCACACAAGCCGTAAACTTAAGATGTTGTTTCCATAGTTTTTCCCATTCTTCGAAGTAGATGTTACGGCCAAAGTCTTTGGCCCAGTATGTCATTACCGAAAATAAGTTATTAAAATTGTTTTATTTTATTTTTAAATTAAGAGGTAATAACTTCCTTTTCTGTGGTCTCCTCCGTCGCATGGCCTTCCTCTGGGTCCCGGCCTGCTCTCTTGGGAGTGCTAGCCGCTGTGGAGTAGGCCTGGGTTGGGCCTGGGCTCGGCCATGCGTCCTTGCCCTTGTTCCCCTACCTCTCCTCCTCAGCGGCGGCAGCTGCTCTCCTCCTTCTCCCTGCGTCGGCTCTGGGGTTTTACTGGCCCCGGAGAACACCGCTGGAAGTCAGCCGGGTTCTCTCGCTCCCGTCTGGATTTGGGTCACGGGGGGGGAGTGGGGTTCAGCGGTTCCCCCGGTTGACGCGCCAGGCGTCCCTGGTTCCCCCTCGTCAGTGGCAGCGGCAGTCTCAACAGCCCCGAGCCAGCCTGGTAGCGTAGTTGGCTCTGGCTGGCTTCATGAGCTCCTCACTGCTGTGGTGGCCGCCATTTTTTCCTACCATCTGTGACTGGATTAAAGACTTTCTGATAGATCGGACACAAACAGTGAGGATTGGACGTGTAACATCTAATTCCTTAAAAATCAGCACTGGCACACCACAGGGATGTGTGCTAAGTCCCTACCTGTATTCATTGTATACATACGATTGTGTATCATCTGACCCGTCTATTGCAATTATTAAGTCTGCAGATGACACCACCATAATGGGTTTAATAACAGGTGGAGACGAAACAAAAAAAATTCCTTCCAGTAGCACCTTAAAGACCAACTAAGTCAGTTCTTGGTATGAGCTTTCGTGTGCATGCACACTTCTTCAGACCAACACGGCTACCTATCTGTAGGTGGAGACGAATCAGCATACAGAGGGGAGGTCCAAAAAATATCTACATGGTGCCTATGGAACTACTTGCACCTTAATATCAGCAAGACAAAGGAGATGGTGTTGGACTTTCGGAGGAAGAGAGGAGAACTAGCCCCGCTGTACATCGGGGAAGGCTGTGTGGAGAGAGTCTATTCCTTTAAATTCCTAGGAGTTTATCTCAGTGAAGACCTTCTTGGAAAATAAATACAACCCAGGTGGTTAAGAAAGCCCAACAGAGACTCCATCTCCTCAGAGTCTTGCGGAAGAACAATGTCAATCAACATCTGATGATCTCCTTCTACCGGTCAACAATAGAAAGTGTCCTTTCATACTGCATCACGGTGTGGTACGCTGGTTTGACATCATCTCATAGGAAGTGCCTACAGAGGCTGGTGAATACAGCACAAGATATTATGGGCTGTCCCGTGAATCTGCTGGATGAAATAGTGGAAGAACGTTGCCTCAGGAGAGTGAGGAAAATTCTCAGGGATGATTCACACCCTGGCCGGCACTTTCTTGATCTCCTGCCCTCAGGCAAAAGATAAAGAAGCATGATTAGTCGCACCAACAGGGTAAAGAACAGCTTCTATCTGTGGGCTGTTAGGCTGCTGAATGAAAAGATAACAACAGGGCAACTGACTTTCGGGTTTGGTGGGTGTGCGTCAGTAAACAAGGGGAATTAAGACTAAGAGAGCTGAGTGGGGGGTGCTTGTGTCATCTCACTGTATACAAGTGACAATAAAGTATTTCAATTTCAATTTTGCCTCGCCGGGAGTCTCCATATGATGTGTCTTGTGCCATTAAAGCAATCACTCAACATTTAGGTAAAGGTAAAGGTACCCCTGCCCGTACGGGCCAGTCTTGACAGACTCTGGGGTTGTGCGCCCATCTCAGTTAAGAGGCCAGGGGCCAGCGCTGTCCGGAGACACTTCCGGGTCACGTGGCCAGCGTGACATCGCTGCTCTGGCAAGCCAGAGCCGCACACGGAAACGCCGTTTACCTTCCCGCTGGTAAGCGGTCCCTATTTATCTACTTGCACCTGGAGGTGCTTTCGAACTGCTAGGTTGGCAGGCGCTGGGACCGAGCAGCGGGAGCGCACCCCGCCGCAGGGATTCGAACCGCCGACCTTTCGATCGGCAAGTCCTAGGCGCTGAGGCTTTAACCCACAGCGCCACCTGCGTCCCTGAACATTTATTCCACTCAACATTTATTCCCTACTAATAAATCTACAACACTTAAAATATAAATCCGGGGACATTAAATGAAATCCGGGGACATTCCGTTGATGGATTTTGTCCGGGGACAGATTTGTAAATCTGGGGACTGGCCCCGGGAAACAGGGATGTCTGATAACCATAGCCTTAAAAGGTTAGTGCCCCCAGAGTTTGTGGAAGTGATGATAAGTTGCAGTGGCAGAGGCAAGAGTAGGTGAAAAACAAACCAAGGAGTAACGAGCCACGATTTGTATGCCCTTTTGCAAGATGACTTGTGATTTGTGGAACAAACAGTGCTTAAAACAAACCATGGCTTAGTGTTATAAGCCATTTAAATACCAGCCACCAACTAGGCCACATAATCTCCTAAAATTTTCCCAAAAAGAAGCTGATAGTGATTTATATTCTTAAATAAAAGACACATCATAGACAAGTTATATCGATGACTGGTGTATATATTTCTATGTATTCATTCTCAGTTATTTCTAAGAAATGAAATCCCAAAAAATTAGTATGAACGATGCATCGTAGATAATGTGAATTGATATGTCTTTTATTTATATGATTTATTATTTGTCATTTCTCCCTAAGGTTCCAGGGTGAGTTACAGCAATTTAATCATACAATTGAAAAAGTAAAACGGTTTGTATGCAATTATAAAAGAAGATAAAGCAATTCAAAGCAAAAGCACCAGGGTATAAATCAAATATTTCTGAGCATTATCTATTTAGATAATACAGTGGGTTGAACAGACTATCTTTGCTGAGATTATAGATAATGCTGCATTTGTGAGTACGCTTCCTACCCTGTGATTAATATTGTAAGAGTAGCTATTAAGTAGCCTTATCATGAGAATAAGCCTCTTTAAGTCCTCCACATTTTTTTCTGTGGTGAATGGCTAGACTGCCCAAAGTTGCAAGGTGTCAACTCTAAAAAGACTCTAAGTTTGATGGAGAGTAAAGAGGGGGCACAACGCCTATATTGCAAAGTTAGGAAGCTTAACCATTCTTCTTTACCTAAGAACACTGGGATGATTAACATCCTTGCACAACTCTAATCCCCAGGGACAGAACTCACTTGAACAGTGATTCCTTAAGTATGTAGGACTGATAGGCCTCCAGTCACTAATGATCTCCATTTTTAGCTGCAGCCAGGAAGCAAACTCAGCTCTGCATCTATATGGGATCCACTCCTGGGGCTATTTTTTAAACCTTGCTTTCTCTTGCTGATATTATATCACAAGCCACTGTATGATACTCTTGTTTTGTTTTGTTTGTAATAAGGGCTAGATGCTGTTGTTGGCCACTGCTTCTTGCTTTCGCTGTTCCAAACTTTTCTCTCATCTTCTGCCGCTCGGCAGTGCAGAGATTCTCAACTTTGAATACTTTACTTCTCATTTGTAGAGAAACTTCGGAAGGCGGTGTGAAGAGTAGCTTGGACATAAATGATCTGATGCACCAATCCCACTCTTCCCAGGGAATTCTTTTTTGTGGTGAGCAGCAGGCCTGGTAGGGAAAGGCGAATCGTTCAACTTCCCTGCTAAACCACCCCACCCCCATCTGGAGTTTCTCCAGTCCAACCCCATATATTGGGAGTGTGAACAAGAGGGCTACCCTCAAACCATGTGATGAGCCTCCAGCGGCAGGCACGTTCTACCTCAAATCCAGGAGGAGCGACAAATACACCTGGGAAGGAAGGTGTATCTGGACAAACTTGACAGCCGAAAGCGGGTGGCTCCGACTGAGCCCTTGGCGAGGAGCTGCTTCTCAGTCCCATGCGCCCCCTCACTTAGTTGGATCCCGATGCCTCTTTGCCTCACTTCTAGCTCCTTAGGTAGAGGGGGAAGGAAGGAAGGAAGGAAGAAAGGAAGGAAGAGATTTACGATCAGTTCATTTCATATAAATACTATATGTCATGGCACATCCCCGCCCGTTGGTGCACGTGCAGATCCTGCCTCCAAGACCGACGTACGTCTACTTGTGAGTAAAAAACTCCATGAAACTCGGTGGGCTTACTCGCGAGTAAACATGCAGGGCTTCTCCACACCCCCCCCTTTGGATCCAGCAGTTTCTCAGCTGCTGAGCCCCCGGGGATATTTCCTCCCGTCCGCCCCCGGCTCCTTGTCTCTCTTGCTCAATCCACGCTCTCCTTCCTTGCCCCCCTCCCTCCCAGGCGGCTGCTGCCGCTGCCCCGCCTCCTCTTTGCTCGGGAGAAGCGCCGCCCCACTTTCCCTTTAAGAGCTGCGCCTCCGAGTGACGTCTCGGCGAACGCAGCTCTTTTGGAATGTATGCAAACGAGCCCTCTCCCGCCCCGTCCAACGGCGAGGCGAGCCCGGCCCCCGCCAGCCAACGGCGCACGGGCGCCGCGGAGGGGTCGGCCAATAGATGCAAAGCGCCGGCTCGCACCATATAAGGAGCGCCCTCGCCATAAAAGGCAACATTGTATCGCTTTATATGGGGGGAAAGGCAGCGCGGCAGGAGGAGGAGGCGGCGGCGACGAGGAAGGAGGAGGAGGCGGAGGGAGCGAGGGGGCTCCCCGGGCCGGCGCGGGTCCTGCGTGGAGCGTGAGCGAGAGGCTCGCGAGGCGGGCGAAGGCGGCGGCAGCAGGGCAGAGCGAGAGCGCGGAGGGGGCCGGGCCCAGCCTGCCGGCTCCGGGGCCCATGGCAGCGCCGGCCTGACCCGACCCCTCCGTCCCACACTGGCGCTGAGAGGAGGCGGCGGCGGCGGCACCATGTTACCCAGCGGGGCCGGGAACGGCGCTGCCGCCCTGCCCCGGAGCTCGGTCATGGGCATGGCGAGGACGTCCTCGGGCCGGCCGGGCGCGGGGCTCCCCCGCGGGGCGAACGGCGGCGGCGGCGGCGCTGCTGCTTCTGCTTCGTCGGCTTCTGCGGGAGTGCGCGGCGGCCCGGGCAACGGGACGGGCCCTCCGAGCGGCCCTGGGGCGGCCGCGGGTCGCTTCGAGCGCGACCGGGACTTGGGGGCGGCCGTGGCGGCGGCGGCTGCGAGCGACAGCGAAGGCAACTCGGAGTCTGGCGAGGAGGAGGAGCTGGTGGGCGACCGGCGCGGCGTGAAGCGGACTTTGGGCGACATGGAGCTCGGGGTGGTGGTGGGGGGGCCCGAGGCGGCGGCCATGGCGGCGGCTGCAGCGGCTGCAGCGGCGGGGGGCTACGGCGGGGCGAGCGGCGCCGTCAGCGGCGCCAAGCCGGGCAAGAAGACCCGTGGCCGCGTCAAGATCAAGATGGAATTCATCGACAACAAGCTGCGGAGATACACCACGTTCAGCAAGAGGAAGACGGGCATCATGAAGAAGGTAACCTGGGGGGGGGGAGAGGGCAGATCGCGTGCAAGGGGGGCTATTTCTGGATAATAGGGGTCCTGGGCTGCCCCACTGTCTGTAGAAATGGGATGGAGTTCTTGACATGCTCGGAAGCACCGTTGTCTCAGCTGCACGTGCTCCGTCGGAGCGCCCCGAGTCAATGCACCCGTCGGCTTTGGAGAGAGCAGCTCCGGGCTGGCTGGGTCTTGGGCAATTGACACCGGAAGGGGAGCCAGCCATGGGCCTAGCCAGCCAGCCCCGGCACCGGAAAGGCACGCCCCGCTCTGGCCCGGATTCAGCGCCAGGAAGGCCTCCCGCCGCCCCCCGGTCGTTGCGCGAGCCCTTCACTTCGAAATGCATCGCGGAAAGGGGGAAATGCAGCGGAGGGGTCACCTGGCTGTTTTCCCAGCCCGGGTTGCGATCGGTGTGGGTGAAAGGTCGGGGCAAATCCGTTGCAGCATCATCGGGGGAGAAAGGTGCGCCTGTGTTTTGCAACAGGGGATTCCCCACCCCCCCTCACGAGCCTGCAAATCAGTAGGCAAACTTGAACACCCCTGTCCCCTACTTACCTCGTGCAGAAGAAGCCCCATTGAGTTTAGTGGGGCTGGGCTTGCAACAGGCACGTGTTATTTTGGGTGTGCTTGGTGTTTGCTTCCCTGTAAAGTGGCAGGGGGTGGAACTGACAGGCTGACCGAGAGCCTTGAACTAAACAAAACTCCAGCCAATCCCCTGGTGGGTTTTCTCTGCTGATCCCTCTAGCTTTGAGGGCAAGAATCAGTGCCATCCTGTGCTTGTCTACTCGGAAGCAAGTCCTATAGAATTAAATAGGGTTCACTCCCCACTGTACAGAGCTGAGCCTCTGTTGGGAACTGAGTCTGCAATCCTAAACATGGTTACTCGGGAGTAAGCCCCCATTAACCACAGTGAGACATACAGCCAAGTAGACCCACATAGGTTTGTGCTGTGGGTGAATCAGGCTTGACTCAGGGATAAGGAACTTGTGGTCTTCCAGATGAGGATGGACTTTGATTTTCCTCGATCCCAGCCCATTGCCAGGGTTCAGAGACTATGGGTTCCCAATCCCTGATTTAAAGCTTGATTAAATGTTAGGGCTCCTTCTTGAGACAGGCTTGCCCCTTAATCTGTGTATTTTAAAAAACTTTCTTCCTGTTTAGGAACAGCATTAAGAGTTATTAGAATCATAGAGTTGGAGGGGACCTTGAGGGTCATGTAGACCCTAAAATTGAGTCTCCTACTCTACCTACTGAGCTACATCTCAAGCTTAAAAAATGATTTGTTAGCTACTATGGTTAAGATTCACCTAACAAACCCTGTCAACAGAAGCCTTACACAGGGACTCCCATTTGTGCAGTGGGGCTATCTCTGCCCCCATGTTCACCCTGAAATTGGCTGGGTTTGGGGTCGGAATAACCTCCAGGACAATGTGTGGGGTAGCAGAGAGGGATCGTGCCATCTGGTAAGCTGAAATGGTTGCGCAGATGGGACTGGAACAGCCTGATGTTGAATGATTCCCTTTGCTTTTAAATCTGGGTTTTAGGTTAGCAGAATCATTTTCTTCTCGTTCCCTTGAGGATGGCACAGTTCTCCCCGTTCACTTCAGTGTTATATCTGAATTTGTATAGGATGCTGCAAGAGCGACGGCAAACAACTTTGGCTTAGGAAAAGGCAGATACGGATAGGGCCGTAGAGGTATAAAATTATGCATGCATCTTGCAATACAAGATTCTGGGGCCACTCAGTTAAAACTGAATGTTGGAAGAGTCGGGGTGAGCAAAAGAAAGTTGAACTATGAAATTTCTCCTACAAGGGTGATGGACACCAACTTGGATGGCTTTAAAAGAGAGTTAGACAAACTCATGGAAGTTAATGCAACTAGCCACAATGCCTTATGTTTTGCCTACATTGTCAGAAACAACATGCCTTTGAATACCATTTGCTGCGAATCACAGGTGGGGAGAGTGCTGTTGCACCAATGTCTTGCTTGCAGGCTTCCCCACAGGCGTCTGGCCGGCTGCTGTGAGAAACAGGATGCTGGACTAGCGATGGGCCTTTGGACAGATCTAGCTGAGCTCTTCAAATCTTGGTTGCTGGACTAGGCTTTAAGCAGTCCAAACAACCTGTAGCACAGTGGCGTAGCATGGGGGGTGCAGGGGGGCCGGCCGCACCGGGCGCAACATCTGGGGGTTAGGGTTAGGGGGCGCAAATTTGCGGGTTAGGGGGCGCAAATTACTTGCCTTGCCCCGGGTGCTGACAACCCACGCTACGCCACTGCTGTAGCAGTCCAAATTGTGGCCTGTATGAAGATTTGGCAGCTGTATTGTGCCATAAGCTTATGTCACAATTCATTTACTAGTCTTTAAGGTAACCCTGAGACTCTTGGTTGTGTTAAAACCATCAACATCGCCCGCTCTTTTTCAGGGAGGTATTACGATGTTTGAGGTGTCAATACCAGACTTTTAAAAACACAGTGGTGCAGAACTTTCCATATTGGTTAATATTCTCTCACTCCTTCTGTTCCTCCATCTTTGTCAACACATAGAAATCAGTAATAGTGATACAGTATACAGTAATAGTGATTTATCCCATTATAGCTATGTCCTTACATATACAGTGGACGCTTGGGTTGCGAATGTGATCCGTGCGGGATGCACGTTCGTAACCCGCAGTGTTCGCAGCCCGCGTCTGTGCACGCGTGGGTTGCAATTAGGTGCTTCTGCACATTCACAAAGCACGATTTAGCGCTTCTGCGCATGCGCGACCGCTGACACCCAGAAGTAACCCGTTCCGGTATTTCCGGGTTTCGGCAGTCCGTAACCTGAAAAAACGCAACCTGAAGTGTCTGTAGCCCAAGGTATGACTGTATTGGCTTATGGTGCTATAGCTTTTTTGCCTGGGGAGATGATTATTTTCCTCAGGTGAGTCATAGGCTTGTTTGCTACAAAGTTGCTGGGCAGGCCGAAGAAAAGGATGCAGCGTGCACCAAGGGCTCATGTATGCACTGTTCACAGTGGTTGCTGTGCCATTTGAGCCTCGTAGGGTGTAAGACAAGGAGGCCAGCAGTAGGAGGAGCTAGAGTCAGGGATGCAGCCAAGTCATTCTACATTTGCCCCGGTTCTCCTCCCCAACGGCCGCCAGACTGGTGACTGGGAGTGGCCGCTGGGACCATGTAACACCAGAGCTACATTGGCTCCCAGCAAAATCCAAAGTGTTGGTGCTGACCTTTAAAGTCCTAAACAGCCTCAGCCCTGTATACCTGAATGAGTGTCCCCACCTGCATTGTTCAGCCTAGACACTGAGGTCCACCTCTGAGGGCCTTCTGGTGGTTCATTCACTGCAAGAAGTGAAGTTACAGGGAACCAGTCAGAGGGCCTTTTCGGTAGTGGCACCCTTCCATCAGATGTCAAGGGGAAAAGGGGGTTGCTGAGGCTAAGGTGGGGGTTGGCTGAGGGTAGACTTGTGGGCTAGCTCACATGCAGCAGCATCCACTGGACTGGTTGTAAAAAGGCAGGCAGGTAGTGGGGCAGTGTGCCATTTGCTCTCTACTGAGAGTTTCCAGAATCCACTAATTTATTTAGGATTACAGATGAAGGCGTGGTTTGAGAATGCATCATTCAGCCCCCTTCCGGAAGCTATGCAGGTCTGGATGGGAGCTCCATGTTGACCACCTCAGGTTTCATTGTGGAAGAAAGTCCAGATATAACTCTGCATAAAATAAAATCGCAGCTTGCTTTATTTTTGATCAACAACTCCACAGTATATATAGGAAAGTCCCAACATTCTGCATGTGTTTTAAGTGTTTTGAACTTGTTCCCACTCCTAGAGCCCTGTCCCAAGTATTAAGACATCTTTACCTGAGCTGCAAAATAATTTTTTTTAAAAAGGCAAAGGGTACACACCCATAGAAACATCATGTGCAAGTGCAACTATTCCCAAACCACTCAAGCAGTTGCTCAAAGAGAATGACAATTGTTCCCTTCCCTGCCTTTTAAAGGGGTGGAACAATGCTGTTTGGCTAAAACTCCCATAAACCCTGACCATTGGGATTGGTAAAGGAGTTGGTTCAGTGGACAGAGTGAAAAGTAAACTCCACCATCTCTTATTTTAAACCACGGATGTGGAACTTGTGGCTTTCCAGATGTTCACCTCCAGCTCCTACCAGCTCCAGTCAGCATGGCCATTGGAAGTTATGCTCCAGCAAAAACTTTACGTTAGCAAACTGTAGCCCAGGAAGGTGGCTCACAGATTTTCGGAGGCATCCTGAAGCCATCATCCCTAAAGTTGTTTGGAAGTTGATAAATTTGGAAACTGGTGTGTTTTGCAGCTTGGGTGTCCATGCCCTACCCTAACTTAATGGTGAATGTCTCCTGATGAGCAATGATTAGGAAACAGTGACAAATCCCCAAAAGGGAGTGGTATCTTTTTGCCTGAAATCTGTAAGCGATTGCTGCAGCTCCTTTCTCTCTCTCTCTCTCTCTCTCTCTCTCTCCCTCTCTCCCTCTCGCATATAATTGTAGTTTCTGAGCATAAGACTCATTCTGCATCAGATCAAGACTTAATCTCATCCAGCAACCTGTTGCACCTCCTCCACCAGTGGTCATCCAAGCACACCCTAGCAGTAGCCTCCCCTTTCCCCCCTCTCCCATTAATAATCTGAACCCAGAGGGCTCCATTCAGCTACTATGATTGACATAATGTTTAAAGAATTTCTGCCCCCACTTTCCCACCGCATGGGTGGTATTCAGCTGTTTTACTCAGAGTAGACCCATTGAAATTAATGGCCCTAGCTTAGCCATGCCCATGAATTTTCAGTGAGTGTACTTGGAGTAAAACGTAGTTGAATACCGCTTTGTGTTTTCCAAGGCAACTTGCAACTTTCTGGGTTCCTAAAGCTAACAGCGGAGATGCTGCATAAACATATCTGGGGAGGGTGTTCAAGAAATGGGGCAACATCACAGGCAAGGTTTAATCCCAGGAGTGTCTTGTGTGAAGACCTAAGTCGCCAGGAACAGTTGGTCATTCAGATACTCTGACCCCAAGTTGTTACAGGCCAAAGCCAGTACGTAGATCTTTTAACGTGGGTTCATTACCATGATTCAGTTCAGGCATACCTTGACTTGAGTTACGCTTGAGCTTTCTGCCAGCATCTGCCGCCCCCTTTCCTTCTCTACTTGCCGTGATTGAAGGCTTGCCAGGTGAATTAATTATACCTGAGCTGGGAAACTACAGTTACAGGAACAGAGGAAGCGACCTTATACATGGAGTCACACCAATGGTCCGTCTAGCTCGATATTGTCTATGCACTGACTCTCCAGGCTTTCAGGCAGGTAACATCCTCGGCTCTACCTGGAGATGCTGGTGGTTGAAGCTGCGACCTTCTGCACGCAAGGCAGGTACTCTGCTGCTCGACTCCAGAACTTCCTCGATTGGAACAAACCAGAATCCTGACCCATGGTTTGTAGTTGGTTTAGGATCTTGGTTTGTTCTGAACCTGGTAATTGTAGTTTCCCAATATCATTGACTAACTTGGAAAATCTGAGTCACGTACGGTGGAAGGGATCACTGGCTTCAGGCACATGAACACTTCGACTTATTAAGTTGAAATATGTCTGAACCAGACTGGTGAACCCCTGTTTATAATCCAACCACTGTGTTCAGCTCTGCTGAAAGTTTTGGAACAATCGTCGGAGGCAGCTTCATTGTAGCACATGAAAGTAGTCCAGAGGTGGACTCCCAGTTTTATCCCTGGTTTCTGACCAGGGAATTGGAGTCAATGAAATCCACAAGTTCCTCATCTCTGTAGTAGTTTGAATCTGGATGTTACTGACGTAGGGCTAATGGTGGCATGGTGTTTTCTTTCCAAGAAAGGGGGTGCATCTGTTGCATCCATTTTGAAGCCAGTGAAACCAGCTTTGTGGCACAGAATCCCCTGAGCTTTGGATCTGACCACCCCTGAAAGCTTTAGACCTGACTCTTCCAAGATGGGCGGCAGAATGTCCCAAATGCCACATGCCACATCTTGTCTGCACTGAGCTTCGGTTTGTTCTTTCTCATCTAATACATTGCTGTATCCATGCACTCAATATGCACTTCCTCCATGGCCAGTTAGCTCATTCTGGGGTGTGTGGGTGTGTGTGCATTGCAGAACAGGAGCTGGGCTCTTCTGCCCTCCAGCCACTGGCTTTCATCCTCTCCTCTGCTCTCCTCTCCCAAGTAAATGGCAGAATTTAGGCCAGCACCCTTGGGCCAAATGCGTTGTGTGGTTGCGGGCCCTCTGCACACGCCGCCGTCATTGCCATTTGAGAAGCTCTCCAACAGCTGGTCTTGCCTTCCCCCTGAGTTGCTGCTGTGAAATGAAGCCCGGAGCAGCTGTTTGCCATTGGGACAAAGTTGAAGAAAGGCTCTGTTCCCTCCCTCAGCTGTCTTGTTCTCGTTGTGGCCATGGCCATAGAGCAGACTGAAGCACTCCGCCACTCTCTGCAGTACGTTGCCAGCACTCTGTCCAAACAAGAATTCAAGGGGAGTTGGGAAGCTGCAATCCAGCTCTGTGTGTGAAGGTCTGCCTAAGGTCCGGGGCAAGGGGCTGCGGAGACAGCTGTAGGCAAGGCTCACAAGGCAGCTCCTAGGACTGGAATGCCACACATCTTCTAGACTTGCGCCTGTAGAGTTGGCCAGTGCAGCTCAGAGCCTGTTGAGTCAAACACAGCCCAACAGCTGATGGGTACATAGGAAGCTACCATCTATTAGAGTCAGGTCATGGTTTCATCTACTTCTACATTGCCTGCATTGGCCGGCAGCAACTCTTTCAAACGGGACCCCCTGAGCCCTAATCTGGAGAAGTTGGGGATCGAACCTGTGACCTACATGCAAAGGCAAGGCCCTGAGCTGTGGTCCTCCCCACCAGGGATTTGATTCAAACTCCTAGATTTGCTGTATGCCCAGGAACAGCAGAGGGGGTGGGGTGAAAAACATGGCTACTGGATTCTGCTGATCTCTCTTTCAGGACTTGTTTCCCAACAATGCCCGAAGGGGGCTTTGACAAGTGAGAGAGATGATCAGAACCTGCATCCTTGTCGGCGGAGCAGTGTGTCCGTATCATTACTTAACTTTGTTCTCTGTGTGTTTATTTTATCTATTTATAAGAGCATTGCCTTGCTGTGACTGAAATGTCACTCACAAGTTAATGCTCTGAGGGCCTGGGCCCAGGCATAGCCATAACCCCTGGACGGTTAGGGCAGAACATAAAACAGCCTCTTAAAAGTTCAGATTCCCAAGGACTCTTCTTGCCCATCTTGGCTGCTGTAGGGCTTCTTCTGTGCATTGCAGAATAAGCACCAAGCAACTGCCTTTTGTTTAGACACGGAGTTGCATTGAGTTTGTGGGATTATGAATGTGCATGCACACACGTGCACTTCGCTCTTAAAAAAAATAAACCTCTTAGAAGTGACTGTATGGCCTTGGGCCATCATTTCAGGAGAACTTGGAGTGGCTGCTCAGTGTGAAGTAGCCTAGTTGTGCAGCCAGGTAGATCTCGCCATACTAACCTGCTGTCCTCCAGGCATTCCTCGGCTTGTCCCTGCTCTGGTTGTAGTTTTCTGTCACCTGGGTGATCTTTGGAGTGTTGCTACTGTAGAGGTCAGTTCAGCAAGCAGTGTACAAAAGCAGTGCACCTGTAATGATCTTTTCACGGGATTACACTTTTAAGGCACTCCCCTCCCCCTTTTTATGGAATTACTCTGCCAAGATCTGCAGCTAACTCTGCTGGTTTTTTGTAGCTCAAGGCATTCGTTGTCTCCAGCGCTTTGTCTATTAAGCTGTTTGCAGAGAAGCAGTGACAATGATAATGAAATTAGAGGCTTCAACTGCTGAGCACATCTTGCTTTCCCCATGTTTGGGGACTTCTTTGTATATATTTTGCATTGTTATGCGTTTGTCACCGGGATGCAGGTTTGAAAGCCAGTCTTCTGACGCATTTCAATGCCCCTTGTCCCATTTTATTCTTTGATAGGGTAACAACAGTTGAAGTTTGGTAAAATCCTCATAGAGATCTTGAGGCTGCTGAAATGGTTCAGTTGGAGGTCAAGTGGTGTTATATGTATACTGCCCAAAGTTGCCACTTAAGCAAAGTGTTAGCTGCAGTTACCCTTTGCTGGACGGAATATGTGATTTACCCTGTTCTTTGTGCAAAAACACAAAGAACCTGCATTTCCCAGTGTTGTATTCTCACTTGAACACCCAGTTTGTTTTGCTCTATAGGTTTGTTTTGCTCTGTAGGAGACAAACCGTTCTTGCATTTCAGCCTTGGTGCTCTGGAGCAAGAGAGACGTGAGCAAATACAGCCTTGAATTTGGTGGGATGCGTGGATGTGCGTTGGTCTCCATTTACTGCTGCAGGGCAGCCCTTGCCAACCTGCTGCCCTCCAGATGTTTTGAACTATAACTCCTATCATTCCCAGCTAGCATACGTGCGCTGGCCAAGGCTGATGGGAGATGCAGTCTAAGACATCTGGAGGGCACCATGTAGGCAAGGGCCGCTGTAAGTTAATTAAAACGGGGGTGGGGAAATTTGACCCTTCCATATTTGATTGGAGCAGATAAGATGCTCCTGCATCCTCTTCTCCTCGTGGCCAACCAGATGCCTGTAGGAAACCCACAAGCAGCACCTGAGCGCAAGAACACTCTCCCCTCCTGTGGTTTCTAGCAACTGATATTCAAAAGCATTACTGCTTCCAGCCATGGAGGCAGATCAATAGCCATCATGGCAAGTTGATTGCCTTTGTCCTTCATGAACTTGTCTAATCCTCTTTAAAAGCCATCCAGGTTGGTGACCACCGCTCCCTCCGTGGGAGCAAATTCCATAGCTTCAGTCTCTCCTGTGTGAATAAATACTTCATTTCGTCCATCCCTAATCTTCCAGCAGAAGGTCCAGAAGTTCTAGTGCTGAGAGGGAGAAAGTCTCTACCTCTGTGCTGTTAGTAATTTTAAAAACTTCTGCCCTTCCGCCTCTTTCTCTGAACTAAAAGCATCCCAAATGCTGCAATCGTTCTTTAAATCAGAGTCGCTCCACACCCCCTTGGATCATTTTGGTCCCTTTTCGATATCCTGAGGTGAGGCAACCAGAACAACACACAGTAACTCCCACCATTGGCCACGCTGCTTGGGACTGGCGGGAGTTTGGAGTCCCAATAGCATTTGGAGGGCTGCATGTTCCCCACCAAAAGGGATGCGGGTGGTGCTGTGGGTTAAACCACAGAGCCTAGGACTTGCTGATCAGAAGGTCGGCAGTTCGTCTCTGCTCCTGCCCACCTAGCAGTTCGAAAGCACGTCAAAGTGCAAGTAGATCAATAGGTACCACTCTGACGGAAAGGTAAACGGCGTTTCCGTGCGCTGCTCTGGTTCGCCAGAAGTTGCTTAGTCATGCTGGCCACATGAGTCAGTCACGACTGGACCTAATCATCAGGGGTCCCTTTACCTTTATGTTCCCCACCACTCAGGGGATTGTTGATAAAGGATAGCTCTGTAAACAGCTACTGGTAGGCATGAGAGACAAAAAGAACCTCATTGCTGTACTTGTGAACACAACTTGCTGGGAAGGGCGGTTTTCCTCATGCCCTGCTTGTGAGACTCCACAAGGCCTACAGCTTCCTGGACTAAGAATCAGAGAATCATAGAGTTGAATGGGGCCCTGAGGACCATCTAGTCCAGCGGTTCTCAACCTGTGAGTCCCCAGATGTTGTTGGACTACAACTCCCACCATCCCTGAGCTCTGGCCTTGCTAGCTAGGGGTGATGGGAGTTGTAGTTCAACAACATCTGGGGACCCACAGGTTGAGAGAGGCTGATCTAGTCCAAGCCCCTGCAATACAGGAATATGCCGCTGTTCCTTCTGGGGATTGAACCCGAAACCTTGGTGCTGTCAGCACCGCACTGTAACCAACTGAGCTCTAATGAGACTAGCTGGACCTTTTGCCTCTTCCAGCATTGCTCTCCTCCTGTTGTCAGACCCAAGCTGTGCAATGGCTGGAGGAGAGCCTTAGCTGCGGGATTTGACAATTAACTGCCCGATCTGCTGCTTTTCTGCTCTCTGACCTTGTCAGTGGTGGTGGGGGTAAAGGGCACCTGCAAGGAGGCAAGTCCACCCGGGAGGTCGGCGTGGTATCTAAGAGAGGTCAGGCTGTGGCATATTGCTTGGTGATGACTTTGGCTGACGTTCCGAAAGCTCTACTGACTCCGCTTCCTCTTGCTGACTGATGGCCTGTGCTCAACTGTCAATTGCAGTGCCGTTTCCCCTGAGTAAGTTCCTCCTCCTGTCATTGTGTTGGCCCAGGGATGAACAAAGCCCCCTGAAGCAAGTGACTTGGATGGAGAGCAAAGCTGTTGTGGCACTCATAGGAGATTACGGTTGGGTCCGGTTTGGTGCTGTGTCTGACTTTGGTGGTGATGGGAGGGGAAAAAGCAGTGAGCTTTGACTCTTGCTTGCAAACTGCCAAAGCACGAAGCAGGATAACAGAAGACAGAGTGTTGTTTGCCTTTGTTAAGGGTTCTCCGAAGTGAGATTTCCTGCCCCCTTGTGCAGGTAGCTGGCATTGAGCGGGTTTGATAAGGTAGCGAATCACAAGCTAACCAGTGCAGACAATGGAGGAGATTGGCAAATGCAGCAGATAAAAAACCGTTGTCTAATTGGATACCAGTTGGAACTTCTTTCACAAGTGAAGGAATGCTGACCATGCTTCTGAGCATGTGCAAAGTACCTTTCCCTCCCTGCTGTGTAATTAGAAGCAGTCCTCTGACATTTTTAGGGGTGGGGGTTTCAAAATAAGACTGTGGCTTCCAGGTCTGGAGCTCCTTTTTTAGAAGGTGAATTTTGCCGAAAACTGTGTGTGTGTGTGTGTGTGTGTGTGTGTACACACACACAGAGAGAGAGAGAGAGAGAGAGAGAGAGAGAGAGAGGCTGGTTGTGTTCTGTCTGGATAAGCCAAATACGTAGCTGAGCAAGATGACACATATTTCTTTCTGCTTTACCCTGGATAGCAAGAATTCATGGGAGGTCTTGTTTTCGGGAACAGTGTTTTTGGATGGCCACACTGGTGCCACACCTTGTGCCAATGTGCCGGGTTGATTGTTTTCTGAGAGCCTTCCTGAAGGAGAACTCTCCAATGCCAAGTACGCAGAATGTTGAGACTGGGACCGGGGTGTGCGCACGATATTTATAAACATTGGCAAAACAGTAGATTTAGGAAAAAAGAATCCCAAACCTCTGGAGGAGTTGCGCTCCTACAGTGTTAGGCCTGTGGATTAGAAGCCAGAGCCTGGGCTAGGGGCCTATAGAAGCATGTAAGAAAGGCAGAGGCCAGGGGAATGTGTAAAACAGCTCTCCCCAGCTCCTTTAAGATATGGAACTACAATTCCCATCAACCCTTGCCAGCGGGATGATGGGAATTATAGTCCAGCAACATCTAGAGGCACAAGGTTGGGGAAGACTGGTATAAACAGAGCAAGCCTTAGAAAATATTAGAGAGAAAAAATTAGGTGCAATGAGAGGAAATGTTAAAATATGTGCTTAATAGTCGCTGGATGCAGAAATGGACAGAGTTCTTAAAATCAATTAAAGTATATTCTTTTTTAAAGAAAAGGTCAGAGTTCTTAAAAGCTGTGTCATGAAATTTCCTTTTCTGCCTGTCCTTTTTGGCACCTGCCCACCCTAAAAAACCTAGGCACCTTAGCTGACTTTTTAGTTTACTCCTGTGAATGCTAGGTTACTGTAACTGGCAGGGGAAGGGATTTGGATGGAGGAAGTAATTATCTGAGGAATAAGTTGTGTGGTCCAGATTGCTGTCTGACTTGGGAGTTAGGGAGGAAGTGGGGAGCGTCCTGCTCCTCAGCCTCCAGAATCTCCCTGCAAAAGCCTCTGTTGTGACAACTGGGTTCCTGGGGCCTAGTTCAGTTCAAACTTTGCGATAGTATGGGCTGCAAGGGAATTCCCGTTCTCCAGAGTGGGCTGTGGGATTGGAACAGAATGCCCAGTTGAAGAAAAGAGAACGAAAGTCGAAAGAAAACCCTTAAAAATGTTAAAACTCCCGATCTCCTCCAGATTGACATTGGTCATTATGAAAACCCACTTAACGAACAAGGCCTTGCAGCACTTTTGAAAGATGCTTGGGTCTTTAGAGTTTTACTGAGTCTGGCTTTGGCTGCCTGGAAGGGTCAGAAAAGATGCTGCAGGTACCGTATTTTTCGCTCTATAAGACACACCAGACCACAAGACGCACCTAGTTTTTTGGGGAGGAAAACAAGAAAAAAAATATTCTGAATCTCAGAAGCCAGAACATCAAGAGGGGTCGCTGCACTGTGAAAGCAGCAATCCCTCTTGCTGTTCTGGCTTCTGGGATAGCTGCACAGCCTGCATTCGCTCCATAAGACACACACATATTTCCCCTTACTTTTTAGGAGGGAAAAAGTGAGTCTTATAGAGCAAAAAATACGGTACTTTGATGCAAATATACTTTGTCTGCAGCACCAGGATAATTGGCAAAAGCAGGAATTTTTGTATAGTTGACCCCCCCCCTTATAATATAGCAAAATGTATTACACACACACACACACACACACACACACACACACACACACACATGTGCAATTAAACCAAGGTGTTTGGATTTAAATCCCACCACATGGAGATTCTTGTGTTAAATTGTTGGGTTTTACCCTGATTGAATTTAAAGTTTTGCTAACTGTGCCCTTTGTGAGACCCTTCATTTTAATTGAACTTGCTTCTCTGTGGGTCTTTGCTTATCTCAGTCAGGCTTGCCACTCGTTCAGTTTGTTTCCTAGAGGAAGGAAGTAACAAATAAGAACCATTGAATAACTAGAACATGTTTGCTCACAAGTGAGCAGAATCTAGTACCAGTCTGTGTTTCCAGGAGTCTAAACTCGTAACTATGCGCCGGTTCACTTGAGCAATTACCTGCCTTGGAAATCCTCCAATTATCTTAACTTGTTAGGAAATTGTAAATAAGGTATTTGTTAGTTACAGTCTGTATTCTGATAAGCTGAGAATGTTGTTATCCTGTGCCTACGAAAAAGACGCCTATTTTTTCATTTAAAAAATCAAAACTTTATTGACATAAACACATACTTAATACAATAAAAATAATGGATATGGCAAATAAAAAGGAATGTGAAAGCAGAAAAATAGAAAGTAGAAAAATAAAACAGAGATACAGAGTAGGGGTAAAAAACCCAAGAAATTGCTGAAAATACAATGCCTCATTCAATTGTCAGATATGAGAAGAAGAAGGTGGGTCAATTCAGTTCTCAGTAAAACCTCTCCACATGCTTGTCTGTAGTACAGGTGGTGTAATGGGCTGTTTAATTGAGTTAGCATAGCAGAGGAACTTATACCATATTGAGCAAAAAAGGACAAGGCACTTGATTTTGACAAAGCATTGTACATAGATTAAAAACAAGGAAGTCTTTGCCCATGTTTTGTTTTGGCTTTCTTAACATCGGAGCTTCAAAACTGGGACTGTCAGGCAAGAGGCCCTGCTATATGCTTTGGCTGGCTGGAGCTGATGGGGTTGGAAGTCCAACAACATCTGAAAGGCACCAGGTTGACTATGGCTGACAGAAATAGTTTGGGGAAAAGGTGTTCTTCATGATTCTTATACCTCTCTACTTGCATGTTTAATGTTTCCCCCCTGAATCTCTGGTTGAATTATCCCCAGTTTAAGGATTGATTCTCCCCACTACTGCTTTACAAATGTAATTGCCATGCTTGAGCAAGCTGCCTCCAGGTTTCTAGCTGCCGGCTTGCTTGGTTAGTGATGTGGCTGTGTTTAACGGGAAGATGAAAGTGCTCTTGAGTGCAGTTGACCCACCTACAGAAGGCGGTAAGCAACTCCTGTTGATTGTTACAGATTTGACTTGCACCGTGTTCCTATATAAGCAGCAGAGGCACGAGAAGCTTCTACCTTGGAATTTGAGCATACTTAATTTTGCCTTGTCTGAAGAAATAGTGTATCTCAGCTACAATCAGGTATATTTAAATGAACTATTTATTTTGCTTAACATTTTATTACAAAAAGATAGAGTGCAGTTGCAGAACGTTAACAAATCTTGGGTACTGCCATTTTAATTTGCAGAAAAAGGCGTTTATAGTTCTCATTCACCCTCTTCAGAACTCAGAGTTTAGGTGAAGTGGCAGGGCTGGTTCGGAGTGCCTTACTCGAGACCACATATTACTATGGCAAAAGTGGGACTTGAATCGAAACCCTGAAGTTTCTTGGAAGGTATACAGAAAACATAAAACAAAGTGATGGACAAGCCAGTAGAGCAGTTGCTTGTTTGGTCTTCTGGTTGGAGAGGTGCAAAAGCTGCTTCTTTTTAAAAATTGATTTTTATTGAGTTTTAAATTGGTTATTCATATACATATTCCATTCACTCTTTAACATATATTGTACACATATAAAAAAATCTAACAATAACAAGTGACTTCCCACCACCTCAGTGCAGCAGCTTCTGTCGTCTTCTCAATTGTGTTGTTTTTCCTTATTGCATTTCTAATACATAATATATCTCAGGGGTGGCCAACTCCCAAGAGACTGCGATCTACTCACAGAATTAAAAACTGCACGTTTTTTAGGGGTTCAGGTCAGGTCAAAGTTGTTGAGCTTTTTTTTTTAGGGAGAAAGAGAAAGGGGAACAGCCACTCACCAACAGCCTCACTCAGTAAACTCCCGGTCTGTTCTGCAGATCATGTGACAATGGAGGGCAGGGTGAGGGGGCAGGGCCAGATTCTAATTTACCAATGGAAAGGGATCCAGGGATCGACCACAATCTACCAAAACCTCCCAGGGATCTACCAGTAGATTGCGATTGACCTGTTGGACATACCTGATATATCTTACCTATCTGATCTTTACTTTGCAAAATTAAGTCGTAGCATATCAGGGATTTTATTTGAGAACAACGTTTCCCCAGATAATCTTTTACACATTCCCACTCCATTTTGAATTTTTGGTTTGGTTGGTTCCTACCTGCTTCTGTCATGCTTGCTAATTACAAATACTGATACAATTTAGTTTGCCATTCTTCCTTTGTTGGTGTCCTATTCCCCTTCTGATTTCTTGCAATTAACGTTCATCTCGCTTTATTGGCCGAGGGAGCCAATGTACAGCTTCCGGGTCATGTGGCCAGCATGACTAAGTCGCTTCTGACGAAACGAGAACAGCGCACGGAAACACCATTTACCTTCCCGCCAGAGCGGTACCTATTTATCTACTTGCACTTTGACGTGCTTTCGAACTGCTAGGTTGGCAGGAGCAGGGACCGAGCAACAGGAGCTCACCCCATCGTGGGGATTTGAACCGCCAACCTTCTGATCGGCAAGCCCTGGGCTCTGTGATTTAGACCACAGCCCCACCCGCGTCCTTCTGTTGTAGCATATAGGAACACCCTTTTTTGAGAGGTGCAAGAGCTTCTATGCCCATCAAGTGGAGAGTTTGTTAGACTCTGGTTCAGATTTCAGGTGATGGAAAAGGCCTGTGCCTGAGATCTTGGGAGAGCCGCTGCCAGTCAGAGTAGGCTAGATGGAAAAGTAGTCCGACCTTCTAATTTGAAGCTGGCTTCCAACATTCCTATGTTTGCCGTGCTTTCTGGGTGGCTGTTTGCCAAAGTAGGCTCCCACTCTCACCCCCCCCAAGTTGTTCTTGGTAAGAGAGCTGGCCTTTGTGTTTTGAAGGACCTATTAACGAGGGAGGCAGGCCAGCCAGCTAGGCCTTGGGGGAGCTAGTGCAGCCCCAATTTGCCATGTTTGTGAAGCCGGCGTGGTGCTGGCGGAAAGAGCAATGAGTGCCGCAGATAAAGAAGAGCGACACATTTAGCAGACGCCTGATAAAAGGCGCCTGGCTCGTTGCAAGTGGGGGGGGGATGAGTTTGTGCTTCCCTCAGCCGCATTCGCATCATATGTAAGATGCTGTTTTAAACAGTCAAGGCTTCTTCTCCCAAAGGATTCTGGGAGCTGTCGCTGGTTAAGGGTGCTGAGAGTCGTGAGGAGAAACCCATTCCCCTCACAGAGCTACAGTTGCCCTAGTGGTTTTAACAGCCAATCCTCCTTCACAGGAAAATCTGGGAATTGTAGCTCTCGGAGAGGAACGTGGGTCTCACAGCAACTCTCAGCACCCTTAACAAACTACATCTCCCAGGATTCATTGGGGGAAGCCACGACGGTTTAAAGTGGTATCACACTGCTTTAAACGTATGGTGTGGATGTGCCCTTGGTAAAATAGAAAGCTTTCGGTTTTGGCTGTAGAGTCCTGCTGCAGGAGCCCTGGACATTATCGTTGTTGTTTGGTGTCATAGGACTGACTCCTCACTCATCTTCTCCTCTATAACCTTTCTATCAGATGGGGCAGTCATCACTCTTGTCTTTTGACAGGATGTGCTCTCTATTTCTAAGCTTTCTTGTCCCCCTCCCTGCCTTGTTACAGAGTGAATATGATGCTGTCTTCTTATTTCAGGCTTTGTAGCTGAGAAAGAAGGCTAGAAAGGGGTCAGGGGGGAGGATGCTGGACTACTTAGGCCTGATTCAGCAGGGCTCTTGCGTTAGGTAATTGGCTTAAACCATCCCCAGTTTGCACTGGGCTTTGTCTCCTGGCCACTGTTTTGCACTTGGGTCTGGTTAGTGAGCTTCAGGATTCTTCTAGTTAAAAGCAAAGTGATCGCCTTCCCTCCAAAGTCCTACAGTTTGACCATTCCTGAGCTGTTTTAGTCCAGCATCACATTTTGCAGCAGCCAATAGTTGCTGGAAGGTGTGGTCATGTCTGGCTTTGAGCAACACTCGATTTTCTGTTTCCAGTCCCTTTCAAGCATAACTCCTCAACCCAACTTCTGGACAGCTCACCTGGTTAGTGTGTGATGCTGATAATGCCAAGGTTGCAGGTTCAATCCCCGTATGGGGAGAATTGTAGGGGGTTGGACTAGACTAGAGGATCCTTAGGTCCCTTTCAGCTCTACAATTATATTTCCTTTTAAATGAAAATTCTCCAGAGCCCAGAGCAAGGTTCTGCGCCCAAGTGTACCAAGCTCCCTTCTACAGAGCCAGAATATTGATCCATTTAACCCTGTGTTGTCTCTGGAAGCCAGCTCTCCAGATTTCCACAAAAGCGTCTGTCCCAGTCCCACCTGAAGATTCCAGGGGTTTGAAACTGTGATCTTCTGCATGTAAAGCAGGTGCTCTAACACTGCTATGGACCTTCTCTTAATGCAGTTGTGGAGCACGCATAGCCTTGATCATTGACAGGTAGCAAAAATACTAACACATCCATACCCAGGGCTTTGATTGGATGTGTAGGAAGGATGCCCACAGATAATGCTGTCTTGGTGTCGTCTTGATGATAGCAGAGGGTCAGTGCTCACAAAGCAAGCCAGTCTCTTTACCCCTTTTGCCGCTGGGGCTAAGGGTGTTTAGTACATGCACCCCCTGGAAACGTTTTGGAAAACTGTTCCAAAGAGCAAGAACATGAGGAAAGGATCCCTGCTGGATCAGGCCAGAGGCCCATCTGGTCCAGAACCGTGTTATCACAGTGGGGAAACCAGCAAGCAGGATTTGAGCGCAAGAGCCCTTTCTGCTTGTGTGGTTTCCAGCAGCTGGTATGCAGAAGCATTGCCGGTGTGGTGTAGTGGTTAAGATTGGTAGTCTCGTAATCTGGGGAACCGGGTTTGAGTCTCTGCTCCTCCACATGCAGCTGCTGGGTGACCTTGGGCCAGTCACACTTCTTTGAAGTCTCTCAGCCCCACTCACCTCACAGAGTGTTTGTTGTGGGGGAGGAACACAGTGTGGTGTAGTGGTTAAGGACTCATAATCTGGTGAACCGGGTTCGCTTCCCCGCTCCTCCACATCCAGCTGCCGGGTGACCTTGGGCTAGTCACACTTCTCTGAAGTCTTTCAGCCCCACTCACCTCACAGAGTGTTTGTTGTGGGGGAGGAAGGGAAAGGAGAATGTTAGCCGCTTTGAGACTCCTGAAGGGGAGTGAAAGGCGGGATATCAAATCCAAACTCCTCCTCCTCCTCCTCCTCCTCCTCCTCCTCTTCTTCTTCTTCCTCCTCCTCCTCCTCCTCCTCCTCCTCCTCTGGACCAGGGGTCAGCAAACCTTTTCAGCAGGTCTATCCCTCAGACCTTGTGGGGGGCCGGACTATTTTTTTTGGGGGGGGGATAATTAACGAATTCCTATGCCCCACAAATAACCCAGAGATGCATTTTTTAAAAAAGCACACATTCTACTCATGTAAAAACATGCTGATTCCCAGATTGTCCACGGGCCGGATTTAGAAGGCGATTGCACCAGATCCAGCCCCTGGGCCTTAGCTTGCCTATCATGCTCTTGACTATAGCCAGAGAGCAAAAACCATCATGGCTAGTAGCTTGCTATTTCAGGGTAGCATTGGGAAGGGAGCAGCTTGTCCACAACTGCGTTGGATCTCGATGTGGGCATTTGGCAAATCTTCTAGAAGGTGGACTCCGATAGCAGACCACATGTGTAAAGCTGGCTTTTCCACATTTGTGAATACCACTAAAACCAAGCGACATCCTCTCACTAGCGGTTGGGTTCCCTCTCCGTGGGAACCAGGGTCTTGCGAAGCTCCACGCCTCATTGTTGACCCTCTCCTTTTCCTCTCTACCCCGCAGGCCTACGAACTCTCCACCTTAACAGGCACTCAGGTGTTGCTGCTTGTGGCCAGCGAGACGGGCCACGTCTACACGTTCGCCACGCGGAAGCTGCAGCCCATGATCACCAGCGAGACGGGGAAAGCACTGATCCAGACATGCTTGAACTCTCCTGACTCTCCTCCTCGGTCAGACCCAACCACTGATCAGCGCATGAGCGCTACGGGCTTTGAGGAGACGGACCTCACTTATCAGGTGTCCGAGTCAGATAGCAGTGGAGAAACAAAGGTATAGACACCCTCCCTTTTTCATGCTGTGGAGGGCTTGGAGGAGGGGGGAATTATTCCTACAGATTTCAGGCTTGTTGGGTGGGTCTACTGTGCGTGTGTGGGAGAGGAAGAGTGGAGATGAACTTGTGTTGAGGGTGACCTATCATCTGCAGGAAGGAAGCCTGATGTTCTTATCAAATGGCCTCCATGCTCCTTTTAGAACCTTGGATCTTCCAGGGTTCCGAGTCACATGGGGCGCTGACTCAAGTAGCAAGAGACTCTGCCCACCCAGCAGTTCAAGCCTCCCACATGGAAAGAGCCACTCACCCCTGCGTGTGTGAATGATTTGAGAACCTGCTAGATCAGGCCAGTGGCCCATGCAGTTCAGCATCCTCTTCTGGCCACCCAGGTGCCAGTGGGAAGCCTGCAAAAGCAGGACATGGGCACCAGCAACACAGCCCATCTGCAGTTCCTAGCAGCCTGCATTCAGAGGCATTTTGCTCCTGACCTCAGAGGCAGTGCCCGGCCATCGTCGCTAGTAGCAGCCTTTATCCTCCATGAGTTGGTCCAGTCCTCTTTGACCTGAAGGAGCATCTCCACCCGCCCTGTCCATTCCAGACACTGGGGTCCAGCTCCGAGGGCCTTCTGGTGGTTCCCTCATTGCAAGAACCAGGCAGAGGGCCTTCTCGGTAGCGGCACCCTCCCTGTGGAACGCTCTCCTGTCAGAGGTCAAGGAAATAGACGACTATCTGACTTTTAGAAAACATCCGAAGGCAGCCCTGGTTAGGGAAGTTTTTAATGTTTTATCGTGTTTTTAATATTCTGTTGGGAGCCGCCAGGAGGAGCTGAGGCAGCTCAGTCAGAAGGGCAGCATAGAAATAAATTATTATTATTATTAGGCCATCCAAGTTGGTGGCCATCCCTGCTTCCTGGGAGTGAGTTCCATAGTTCAACCACTTGCTGCACAAAGAAGTACTTTTTAAAACCTTGCAACATTCAGCTTCGATAGATGCCCACCAGTCGCCTTGTTGCAAGAGAGGGAGAAAACCATTTCTGTACCCTCTGCCACCATGCCATGCATAATTTCATAAGCTTCCACCGTGACACCTCTTTGCTTGCCTTTTCTCTAAACTAAAAAGTCCCAAACTCTGCAGCGTCTCCTCCTATAGGGGAGCTACTTGTATGGAATAAGTATTATTATTATTAGTAGTAGTATTCTGGCTTCGGTGATCTGTGGTGTTGGCAGGGGACAAGTCTATGGGCCGAGCCTCCTTTTGGCTGTAAAGATTCCTATATAGCGTGACTCCTAGCGTTCAGTTGTCTCTCCCTTACCTCCTCCTCCCTCCTTCCCTGGGACTTGAGTAGTTGTGCCCTGTCAACTCTGCTGGAGCTCTGCCGAAGTGGAAGCAGGGCTGAGCCCCGCCTTGCCCTCGGCAGCACGGTCCTGGATGGGAGATCCCTGGGGTGGGTTGAGGGGGTGCAGAGCGACAGGTGCTGCTTCCCTCCCCCCCCCCCCGGCCACCCTGTGCCCCTCACCGAGGAGTCCTGCTTTTCGGTTATCTCTCCTTGGGCGTCTCTCTGCTCGCGCTCATTGATAAAAATTTGATTCTGCCTCCGTGGCCATATAAGGCCCGGTTTCCTTCCCCGGAGTCCCTGGCTGGGCCCCTCACATTCCTTATAAGCTGCAGCTGTCTCTTGCTTTGGTGCTGTTTTGGAAGGGGGCAGGGAGGACACGGGGAATTGAAGCACTTGGCTGAACAGACTATTCCTTCTCTCCCTCTCCCTCTCTCTGTCTCCAACCAGCTCCTCTGCTGGCTTAACTCACAGCTCGCTTCTCAGCAGCTATCGTATCAGTAAAGGGAGCCGACAGCCCTGATAACGTGGGACAATTGCTCCCCTTCCCCCAGGAAGCTTAAAAGGTCTTGGGCTTGCTATCTGTATGACTTTACTCTGCTTTTATATAGCACCTTCTCGAGGCACCAGAGTTCTTCATGCACATACATGCATCTCACAAAATACAGAGTTGTAGAATTGGAAAAAGGTCTCCAGGGTCTTTTAGTCCAACCCCCCACAGTGCAGGAATCTCAACTAAAGCATCCACGACAGATCGAACCTTAGCTTAAAAACCTCCAATGATGGCGAGTCCACAACTCCCGAGGGAGACTGTTCCACAGTCAAACAGCTCTTACTGTCTGAAAGTTCTTCCTGATGTTTAGTCGGAATCTCCTTTCTTGTAACTTGAAGCCACTGGTTCGAGTCCTATCCTGTGAAGGAGAAAACATGTTTGCTCCATCTTCCATTTGACAGCCCTTTAGATATTTGAAGATGGCTATCGTATCTCTTCTCTGTCTCCTCTTTCCCACGCTAAACATTCCCAACTCTCTTTCTCTCTATATATATATTTATTAGTTTTTTTAACATCTCATTTCCAACAATCACATAACTTAACTTCTTATCTTATACATTGTTTTAGACTTCCATCAACACCTCTGATGATTTTCTGTTCTTTATCACTTATTCTGAATTTCTTAATATATCTATTACTTTTAATTATCATCAACTAATAGTTCTCCTCATAGTCTTTCTTGCAATATTTCATATAGTTCTCCTTCTTGCAGTCCTACTAGCGTACAGTGGTGCCTCGCAAGACGAAAAGAATCCGTTCTGCGATTCTCTTCGTCTAGCGGTTTTTTCGTCTTGCGAAGCAAGCCCATTGACAGCTTAGCGGATTAGCGCTACAGCTG
Organism: Podarcis gaigeae; assembly: GCF_964106915.1. Lineage (NCBI taxonomy): Eukaryota > Metazoa > Chordata > Lepidosauria > Squamata > Lacertidae > Podarcis > Podarcis gaigeae. The sequence continues at coordinate 103,530,844 of NC_139680.1, read as the reverse complement.
TCAAGCGGCTTATCAGCGGAACAGCTGATAAGCGGCTTAGTGGCTTAAGAAAAGGGCGGAAAAAGCGGAAAAAACCTGCGGGGGGACGCAAGATTTTTTTCGTCTTGCGAAGCAACCCCATAGGGAAATTCGTTTTGCGAAGCGCCTCCAAAATGGAAAACCCTTTCGTCTAGCGGATTTTTCATCTTGCGAGGCGTTCGTCTTGCGGGGCACCACTGTAATCTGTTCATTAGTATTAGTTTTCAAATAGTTCGTATATTTACTCCAGTCTTCTAAGAATCTCTGGTCCCGCAGATTTCAAATCCTTCCAGTTAATTTATCCAATTCTGCATAGTCCATCAATTTCATCCACCATTTTTCTTTCGTCGGTAATTCTTCTTGCTTCCATTTTTGTGCCAATAGTATTCTTGCTGCCGAACATTCCCAACTCTCTCAACCGATCCTCATAAAGCTTGGCTGCCTTCCTCTGCGCTTGTTCCAGCATGTCAGTATCCTCCTGGACACAGGGCTCCAGGTGTGGTCTGACCAAGTCAACAATCCTCTGAACCCACTGACTGTAATGTCAGTGGCATTGTTGCTGTCCCCACCCCACCCCCAAGTGCAGATGAAAAGGTTCGGGCTGAGAAGAGAGTGTTTTGCTTGAGTCCACCTGGTGAGCTGAAGGTAGGATTCAGCCACACATTTGCTGGCTTTCTTCCTCTTTGCCACCAGGGTTTTGGAAGCCCCTTCCACCACATAGGGAGCTAGCTGCCTTCTGCTGAGTCAGGCTGTCGGTGCAACTAGCTCAGCATTGTCAGTGGCTCTCCAGGGTTTCAGGCAGGCCTTTCCCATCCCTCTCTGGAGGTGCCAGGGTTTGAACCTTCTGCATGCAAGGCAGATGTCCTGCCACATAGACTGCCTAGGGCCAGGTCAGACGGTTTTATCTCTTCCTCATCTTTGACTGCTCTGGTCAGCAGCTACCCTGCAAGGTCTCTGGCAGAGGCCTTTCCTGTCATCTGCTGCCTTCTGATCTTGTTCACTGCAGGTGCCATTGGTCCATTTCACAGAATTGTAGAGTTGGTAGGGACCACAAGGGTCATCTATTCCAACCCCTGCAATGCAGGACTCTTTTGCCCAGTGTGAGGCTTGAACCCATGACCCTGAGATTAAGAGTTTCATTCTCTACCGACTGAGCTATCCCTCGGCTAACTGTTGCATGTTCTCAATTGGCAGAAGCTCTCCGCAGAGGCCTTTCCCATCACCTCCCGTCCGACCCTTTTAACTGGAGATGCCGGGTTTTGAACCTGCGGCCCTCTGTGTGAAAAAGCATGTGCTCTCTCCCATTGAGCTGTAGTCCATTTCCAACCTTGAGAAAATCCCTGGCTCTCATTTATTTCCTTTTTGCATATTTTGGAAGATACAGGAAATGAAGCTTCTGTAATAGTTTCCTCGGGTCACAAATCCGACCCCCGGCGCAATAGAGAGCGCAGCGGGCAACTGTATGAAGCAAAATACTCCTCTTGTGAAAACCAGCATTGCTTGAACGGCTTCCCTAGTGGTGCCATAGAGCGGGGTTTCCCAAACTTGGGTATCCAACTGTGTTTTTTGGGGGGACTACGATTCCCATCATCTCTGACCTCTGTTCCTGCTAGCTACAGATGATGAGAGTTGTAGTTCAAAAACAACTGGAGACCCAAGTTTGGGAAACCCTAACCTAGAGAGACACCTTTGCCCAACCTTCACCATGCTGGCTTGTGGTGTGTTTGTTTTATGAGCATCATAAGGACATTAGATGAAGACTTGCTGGTCAGAACAAAAGCCAATCAGTCCAGTCATGTTGGTTAACTTCGATGCCTATGGGAAGCTCACATGTAGGGCATGAGGGCTCACTATCCCTATTGCCGCCTGAGAGATGGAGATATCCCCAGTTCCTAGATTTATGCTTGGGGGCATTGGGGTTTTCCAATTGGCACAGCTCAGCAGTGGAGGTGTATTTCAGATTAGGTCATAATCTTTGCCTTTACAATTGGAGGGTGGGGGGAAACCCCACTAAAACTTCTACATGCAGAAAATAATGTACCCACACCCTCACTTTCCCACCCGTGTCCTAAGTTCCGGCCAGTGTTTTAGAAGACTGACTGCAGAGGCTAGAACTATGGGCCTTATTGCTGCTCTTGACCTTTTGGAGAAAGGAAGAGGGATTTGAGGAAGCTTTTATTCCCTCTCTGCCCGTTACATAAGGAGCCAATTCCTGTACTTGTGCTCTTTGGAGAGCTTGTTTTGTGTGTGTGTGTGTGTGTGTGTGTGTGTGTGTGGCTGTTGACCAGCTACAAGTCTTTGGACTGAATGGGTTTTTAGTTTTTGGAACAGAGTTCGTCTGTGCTCTTTCCAGTTACCAGTGGTGCTTTTAACTTGAGGTGGTAGGATTTGAACCGGCAACCTCGCGTGTGCTCTGCCCCTGCGCTGCAGCCCCTTTTGTTGCTGTTGTGGGTTCGAAGGAGAACCAGACAGATCAGAGTGGGCACTTCCTCATCCCAAGAGAGCCACATTCCTTTCTTGGTAATTTTCCAGTGTGGCCACAAGGAGGGTGCATTGCAGGGTTAATGGGGGATGTGGCTGGGGAGAGTTCCAAGGGTCAGATAGAGAGGTCTGGAGGGCCACATTTGTTGCCCCCCATTTATATTTAATTAAATTTTCAAAAAAATCACATGCACTTTCCAATACATGATATATATTTTCCCTTTCGTTTTGTCAACTCCCCATCCCATTTGCCATGGTATTATTTTATTTCTCTTCCTTGCTGCATCCTATCTTCTCTCTCTTACACCACAACCATCATACAATAACCTCTCATTCTGTTGCTCATAGTTCAAATCCCGCTTGCAAAAATTCCTCTTGCTATCATATTTCTTTAAATAGTCCAAGAAAGCCTTGCATTCTTCGACAAAACACAAGCATCATTAGGTTCTCTTATTTTAGCTGTTAGCTTTGCTGATTCCACATAGTCCTTCTGTGCTGGTCCCGAGGGTTAACCGTGCGGCGAGGTCTGGGTCCAGTCCGAGGTCAAGGGTGTGGTATGGAGGCTGTCTGTCAAAGCTGAAGCTGGGTCCAAGGCAGGGAGTCGGGTGAGGTCAGGAACTCTGGCAGAAGAGCAGGACAGGGTGCAGGCAGGAACAGGCTACAACCTGGGACTAGGGCTGGCTGGCTTTTATCTGCCCCGAGGCATAGGGCGGCCCCAGTCCACAGGTGACTCGCCTCTCCTGGCCTGGAAGCGAGCACTCCTCCTGCGGGAACATACTTCCCTCCGCCTCTCTGCCCTGAGCCTCTGCAGCTCAGGAGAGGCTGGAGGGTTACCAGACCCAGAGGCAACCTCAGCTTCCCCTGAAGGGGCTGCGAGTAGAGCACCTGCAGGCAATGGGTCCTCCATCACCTCAGGAGCCAGAGCAGACTCAGCTGATGCCTGCATATGAGGATCCAGCACAGGTGAGGACCCTTCAGGCTCAAGCCCCAGCCCCGGCTCAGCTGGTTCTGGAGGCGGGGACTCCTGTGCAGGCTGGGATTCCTCAGGTTCAGCTTCGAGTCCGAATCCCAGACCATCACACCTTCACTTTAAGTATCCAGTCTTCTTTGGTGGGAACTTCTTCTTTCCATTTTTGTGCATAAAGAATCCTAGCTGCTGTTGTTACATGCATAAACAGCTTCATTATCTTTTTTGGAACTTCGGTTCCTATATTCCCCATGGAGGGCCACCTTTAAGATCATGCTCTGGAGGTCCATCCCTCCTAAAACAGATGATGGGCCTGCCAAGGAACTAGTAAACTGAAATAAGAAGGCTGGAAGCTTTACTCAGGAAGGCGAATCGCTAGCCATTTGCATCTTTTCTGTATCCACTTGTCTATAGATGCATGTTAGGTGTACCATTTTTGTGTTGTTGGGAGACATAGGTAAAGGTAAAGGGACCCCTGACCATTAGGTCCAGTTGTGGCCAACTCTGGGGATGCGGCGCTCATCTCGCTTCATTGGCCGAGGAAGCCGGCGTACAGCTTCCAGGTCGTGTGGCCAGCATGACTAAGCCGCTTCTGGTGAACAAGAGCAGTGCACGGAAACACCGTTTACCTTCCCGCCAGAGCAGTACCTATTTATCTACTTGCACTTTGAGGTGCTTTTGAATGGCTAGGTTGGCAGGAGCAGGGACTGAGCAATGGGAGCTCACCCCGTTGCGGGGATTCGAACCGCCGACCTTCTGATCGGCAAGTCCTAGGCTCTGTGGTTCAACCCACAGCGCCACCCGCGGCATACTCCAGGACATAATAGCTCGAAACTGTGAGCGATACCCATGTTCCAATATATCTTACTTTATCTCGCTGCATCCGTTCAACCAGCTCACCTGGGTTCTGCCTCCTTCCCAAAATCCACCTATTGGGTGATGCTGCACAACTTGCCATGGAAACATTTTTCGCCACTCACATTCTGGCACACAAAATAACATAGCAACTGGAGACAGCAGCTTGGCAACGGACAGAGTCTGCTGGAAGGTGGAGAAAGAGAAAAGTGGAAATTGAAGAGGGGGTTGAGTTTGAAACCCCAGTTCTGTTTGACCTGAGGCTAGGGTTATAAGCATCTGCCGTGTATTACTGCATACATTGTTTTAAATCTAGGCTCTAGATTTAAAACGAAGTGTCCAAATGAAACGGAGGGTTTGAGATATATTCTGGAGAGAGCCATGGGTAGGAAATGGTAAGAGGACCTTTACAATCTCTGAAATCCTTATAACTAAACATTCACACCATACCAGTGAAAGTATGGGTAATGGTGGGAGAAAGTGGGAAACTATCCAGAAAGTTCCCAAAGATATACTGCTCAGATATACTGTAGCAATCATGGACTTACATCAGCCTTGCAAATAAGCCTACAAAAGTTACTAGCCTGCACAGATGTTTACCAGCTTGCTACGGAGGAGTTTAGGGAAGCTCTTCTCTCCTTGTGGTGGCCTGCTGCATTTCTGTACAGTGGTACCTCGGGTTAAGAACTTAATTTGTTCTGGAGGCCCGTTCTTAACCTGAAACTGTTCTTAACCTGAAGCACCACTTTAGCTAATGGGGCCTCCCGCTGCTGCCGCGCCACCGGAGCACAATTTCTGTTCTCATCCTGAAGCAAAGTTCTTAACCCGAGGTAATATTTCTGGGTTATCAGAGTCTGTAACCTGAAGTGTATGTAACCTGAAGCATCTGTAACCCGAGGTACCGCTGTACTAGGGACAGAGAAGGAACAGACCACTGCAGCCGTTCTTCTTTGTTATAAGTTTTCCAATAGCACATAGAGCAAAATATTTAATATGGATTATTTTGTTGCCTTCTGTAGCAAATGTAGAAAACAGAAACTGAGAAAGAAAAGGAAAAGAAACATATACTAAGAATTCTCAGTTATATGGATCCGTCTGCCATGGAAGCATTAGTCAAGGTTCCTGCATTGCAGGGGGTTGGACTAGTTGATCCTCAGGGTCCCTTTCAACTCCACAATTATGGTCTTATAACATCAAAGCGAACCTGTTTATTTATTTGTTTAAATTTATCCGCCTCCCTTTATCCGAGGGAACCACAGGACAGTTTATAGCATAAAAACACAAAAATACGTAACATAACAAACAAAACTATACCCTCCCAACAGTTTAAGAAGCCACAGATTGTTTAATAAGCCAAAGACCTGGGAAAAGAGGAATGTTTCTGCCTGGCACCTAAATATTTGTAACGAAGGTGCCAGGCTGGTCTCCCCGGGGAGATCATTCCACAAACGAGGAACCACCACAGAAGAGGCTCATTTAGCTCAATTTATCTGCTCCAATATATAAGAACATAGGAATCATAATCTGTCAAGAAATCTAAAATATATTTAAAATTAAAATGGGGGGGAGGGTTAAAGTTCCACATAAATAAGTAATTCTGCAGGGTGGTCTTTTTCAGTTGAATTCGTTTATCATACAATTAGTAAATGGCTGCCAAACAGCTTCAGAATCCTCAGGAGCAGATTTGCTTCTTTGTACATTTAAAATGTGTCCATTTTTCAGATTCCACTATAAATAAAAACTTTTTTTGTATCATGCATCTGAAGTCAGACTGTGTGCATCCTTCTGAGATAATAACCGAGTGCTCAACTATCGTCATGATTTTTCCTTACTGCTTCCCGAAATATCAAATTTGGATTTTTGCAGAAATGCGAAATTTGTTGACAAAGAACCTAAGATGAACCCTGCTGGATCAGGCCCATTCTGGGTGGCCCACGAGCAGGGCCTGAGTGAAACATCATTCTCCCCACTTGTGAAATCCCAGCAATTCAGAGAAATGTTGCCTGTGGCAATGGAGACAGGAACATAGCTAAGGAGGGCAGGAGGAGCAGGGAAAACTAAGCTTGCTGTGTTGATGTGCAGGCAATGTTGGAGTCTTTGGAATATGTGTTAAACATTAGCAGACTGGAGGAGTAAGGCTGGAAGTTGAGGAACATTGGGATTAGCTGATGTACCGTATTTTTCGCTCTATAAGATGCACCAGACCACAAGACTTACCTAGTTTTTGGAGGAGGAAAACAAGAAAATATATATTCTGAATCTCAGAAGCCAGAACAGCAAGAGGGATCGCTGCACAGTGAAAGCAGCAATCCCTCTTGCTGTTCTGGCTTCTGGGATAGCTGTGCAGCCTGCATTCGCTCCATAAGACGCACACACATTTCCCCTTACTTTTTAGGAGGGAAAAAGTGAGTCTTATAGAGCAAAAAATACGGTAGTTGGAAAAGGGGTTGCAAGGAGCTCAGATTCTGAAAAAGGCTCCCAGAGTTCATTTCCTAGTCTCTGAATTCTTACGATAAGCTGCATATCCTTTGAAAAAAAAATTCTCCACAATAATGAGGACTAGAACCTGGTGTGTTTATAAAGCAGAAGCTCTCTGCCTTGATATTATTATTATTATTATTATTGATATTATTATTATTATTATTAATACCCTGCCCATCTGGCTGGGTTTCCCCAGCCACTCCGGGTGGCTTCCAGCCGAATATTAAAAACAATACAGCTTCAGACAACTGTATATGCCACCAGGCTTTATGGTAAAAGGGGGTGGTAGGGTTTGTTGCACAGTAGAATAAAGGCCTTCCAGACTTCTACTAAATCCTGGCCAGCCTTGGCTGTTTATCCTGCAGTTGTCCAGGCTGCAACAGTGTCAGCAGCAGGAGTGCTGGAACTGGGTTCCGGTAGATGTGGTCAGAGGGCGAGTCACAGGCTACTGAAATGTACTCATATGAGAGAAGAAAACCCCTCAGCCCTAGAAACCCCAGTCCCGGTTCCTGATTCTATAGCAGCAGATGCTCAGATGATTACACCCACACCAGCCCCATTTCACTTCTTATGAAATGCTAACAGCTTTAGCTTTCCTGCTGAGAGGAAGAGAGGAATTAATGTTACTTTTTTCCCCAGTCAGTCATCCACAAAGAATCCTGCTGCTATGAGTTCTGTTCACATTTTCCTCCCCGATGTAAGGGATGCTACCATTTTCTGAATGCAGAAGTTGCTTCTTTGTGGTGGCGTTCTTTGGGGGCTGGTCCAGGGGGGGGCTCCACCAGATCTTTGCCCCCCCCCCTGTGTTTTCTTCTTAAACTGGATTTTATTTTCGTTTTAGTTTGCCTGGCTCGCTGGCCATGCTGCAAAGCACGGTGCTGCCTGTGGGAGACCTCTGGCCCCTCACAGTCCTCAGGAGCTCAGAGATCGAAATGCGCATATGAATTAGCCCATGCAAATTTGTGCCATGTGTCTGTAAAATACCTAGCAACATCCCTGCTTCTGTGTAGGAAGTTTGATGAAAGCTGTGAGCAGATCATGGAATCTTTTGTCTCTCTTTTTGGTGGGGTGGGGCGGGGGGGGGGGAGAGAATACATATATGCATGCCCTTCAGCATGTGCAGAGAAGATCCATGTGCAAGCATCATGTGTGATGCTTCCTAATTTCCTTACAGAAAATTGCTGTTCGCTTAGAGGAGCAATCTTAAGATATAGGGCAGGCACCCCCAACCTGCAGCCCTCCAGATGTTTTGGCCTACAACTCCCATGATCCCTAGCTAACAGGACCAGTGGTCAGAGATGATGGGTATTGTAGTGCAAAACATCTGGAGAGCTGAAGGTTGGGGATACCTGATATAGGGTATCAGAGAGGGAAGGCCAGTTAAATCCTATCCATTGGATTTCTCTCCTTCTTGAAAACAAACAGTGTAGGGGGATAGCCAGCTGGCTGCACAGCAACAAAACCCAACTACAGTGGTACCTTGGGTTACAGACGCTTCAGGTTACAGACTCCGCTAACCCAGAAATAGTACCTCGGGTTAAGAACTTTGCTTCATGATGAGAACAGAAATTGCGCGGCGGCAGGCCCCATTAGCTAAAGTGGTACCTCAGGTTAAGAATGGACCTCTAGAACAAATTAAGTTCTTAACCCGAGGTACCACTGTATTAGAGTCAGTTTGTGGCCACTGCTATCGGAGTTCACTCAAAAATGCAGTAAAAGACATTTTGGTTCTTGGTTTCCCTTTTAAAGAAAACGGGAGAACTGCACTGCAAAGTTTGGAGAAGTGGATAGGCTGCCTTCCCCAGCTTTTGATGCCTTGGTCTATGATTCACACTGGCTGGGGCTCATCAGAGTTTTAGGCAATATGATAAGAGCATAAGAATAGCCTGCTGATTTGGCCAGTGGTCCATCTTAGCCCAGCATCCTGTTCTCACAGCATCCAGCCAGATGCCCGTGGGAAACCTGCAAACAGGACCCAAACTCCAACAGCATTCTCTTCGCCCCGTGGTTTCCAGCAACTGACATTCAGACGCATTGCTTCCTCCGCCTTTGATCCCAGACACGTAGTGGGTCCCGACCCACCAGTTGAAGACTATGTAGGGCAGCCTTTTTCAGTCTTGGGTCCCCAGGTGTTGTTGGACTACAACTCCCATCATCCCTAGCTAGCCGGCCCAGTGGTTCAGGATGATGGGAGTTGTAGTCCAGCAATATCTTGGGGGCCCAAGGCTGGCAAAGGCTGCCCTATAGGGTAATACCGCTCAGCACTTAGAATCATAGAATTGTAGCATTTATTTGTATATAATTGTAGAGTTGGAAGTCCAACTCCCTGCATTGCAGGAATCTTTTTGCTCAATGTTGGATGTGAACACACAACTCTTAACCTCAGAGTTAAGAGTCTCATGCTCTATCAATTGAACTATCCCAGGATTTGACTCAATCTGCTTAGAAGAGCTGGAAAGCTGGCGGCTCTTAGAACAGGGGCAGAATAGTTAGTGCGGAGAAATCCATTTTATTTTTTAAAAAGTTTCTAGTCCCTGTGACTACAAAGATAATACTTTCTTAAAGTGTGTTAGCAATTTCTGTGGATGTGTTAGGAAAAACTAGAAAGGCGGTTGTATAAGATTTTCAGTGAATTGGGGTGGATCTTTGCTGTTCTTGCCCCTCCTGTTGTTGGCAAAACCAGAAAAAAATGATTGGGGGTGTGAGAGATCATGCAAAGCTGCTTGGTTTGCATGATTTATCAGGCATGGCACAGAATTCACATTGCCTGTGCGCAGAGTTTAAATCCCTGGTAATTGATGATCTTGTATAGCAAGTCTGAAACCTTTGTTCTAACCCTGCGTTATTCCCCAGCAAGAACTGTGAGTACAGTTTCTCCTAAGCTCTTCAGGTCTCATTCAGCAAGCCTGGCTCATTTCCATTAGCATCCCAAGTGCCTCTCGCTCACTCGCGTCTCCTGTTCTTAAATTAAATAGACCCTTTTTATTCCCCGCTCCTCCAGCGTGTTCTTCTGGATGAACAAATGATTTAGCACCGCCTATTTAGTTCCAGAAGCTATAAACTAGTCTGTTATATCTTTGGGTCCCCAAATGATGTTAGACTGAAAGTCCTGTCATATCTGACCATTGGGCTTGCTGGTTGAGGATGATGGGGATTGTAGTCATCTAGGGATCTAAGACTGGAAAAGGCCCGTTCTGAACTGTACTTGTGGGGGTTGGTGGGATTAACACATGGGTAGGCAAACTAAGGCCTGGGGGCTAGATCTGGCCCTGTCGCCTTCTGAATCCAGCTCACGGACAGTCCAGAAATCAGCGTGTTTTTACATGAGTAGAATGTTTCCTTTTATTTAAAATGCATCTCTGGGTTATTTGTGGGGCATAGGAATTCGTTCATTTTCTCCCCTTCAAAATATAGTCCGGCCCCCCACAAGGTCTGAGGGACAGTGGACCGGCCCCCTGCTGAAAAAGTTTGCTGGCCCCTGGATTAGCATATCTGTTACATGCAAGCTTAAAAGGGTGCTAAAAGCCAGCATGGTTAAATAAAACATGGTGGATAAAGTGGGAGCCCCAAATCAGGCGGAACCAGCTTCAGATCCCTACGTAGCTATAAAAAAAAGCTTATGTGGGGTGACCTTGGAACGTCCATTTTCAATTTTTCTCAGCCTGCCGTACCTAACAGAGGTGCTGTGACAACAAAATGAGAGAACCTCGCAAGTGTGTCACCCTGAGCTGCTGGGTGGAAGTGTAAAGTAGAATGTAATAAAGCGGGCATAGGCAAACTCGGCCCTCCAGATGTTCTGGGACTACAGCTACCATCATCCCTGGCCACTGGTTCTGTTAGCTAGGGATGATGAGAGTTGTAGTCCCAAAACATCTGGAGGGCCGAGTTTGCCTATGCCTGTAATAAAGGAATAAATGAAATGAAATAACAGTGGTGTTGTTTAAAGGAGCTGAGAACTGCATCCAAAGAACTGCAGGGTGCTAAGCAGCGGAAGCTTAAACCAGCTGGATTTGTAAATTACAGAGCCTCCTGCAAATGGTCTCCGTTAAAGTGTTCAGCACACGCCTTGCAAAGTCTTTGAGATCTGTCTAGTAACGGTTAAGGAGCAGCAGCCTCAGGTTTGAATTTGGGGTTGCGCTGCAAACTTGGAACTCCGCTGAAAGATCTCCCAAGTGCAAATTTCTCCCCAGCCTGACTTGGCAGCTGATGCTGCAGAAGCTGCGGGTGCCTGCTTAGATACTTGCAGACGGTCTGCTAGGAACAACATTCATTTTAGTCTCTTTTGTTTGTTTTCTTGCCCTCCTTACACAAGCTAAGTAAGGCCAAGGCATGTGTGGAGTCCTCTTTACCTGGGGTTGGGGGAACTTCAGAGGCTAGATGCAGAGTTCCTAAACTTGTGGGCCCTCCAGATGATTTGTTGGACTTCAGCTCCCATCATCCTCAGCCAGTTTAGCCAGTGGTCATGGATGATGGGTGTTGTAGTACCAATCTCTCTCAGGATCCAAGAAAGGCTGGTCAACAGAGAGGGCTGACTTTCTCCATTCTGTGCTGTTTTCTAGTTTTCTTTTGGCAGGGAACTTTCTACGTGGCAAAGGGTTTAAAAATGGCGTCCACTCCCTGGGGTCCGAAGTGGTAGAGGCCATGCTATCGCCTATTCCTATTCCATGTCTAGACTGGACCTTAGATTAGAAGTGGGGAACCTGTGGCTATGTTGCTAGACTATAACTCCCCATGTCCCTCACTCCAGCCTTAAATACAGACTCACTTCCCTCTGTTGCCTCCTAGCGACTGGCATTCAGTGGTCTTTTGGTTGTAAGTCGCTTTGGGTTGCCCTGGGCAAGATAAAGCAACAAATTTAATAACTAATAGTTTTGTCTAAATGCTTCTTTGTATTAATGCAAACCTTGGGATTTCCCCAAGCCAGCTGATGACTCCATCTTGGGTGTGTATGGTGCTATTTTGGCTACACAAGTGTCAGCACTCACAGCCTGAACATCGGACATTAAGGGGATGGTGATGATCAGAGGCAGTGTAGCCCTGAGGACCTTTAAAATTTATTTACTCTGGAGCGTGTTAGGGAATTTAGTGTGCCTGTTAAACTGTGCAGACTTAGTTTTGTTCCCCAATACTAGGACAGGCATGTTCCCGAACAACTTAGTTCAGAGGTAGAGAGTAGGGCTGGGTGATACTTGGTTTTCAGCATCATGATATATCACCAATTAAAAATCGCGATATACCAATATATCATGATGTCTGAAATAAGGATGGAACTGTGTAGAGGCGAACAGCAGAGCTGGGTGATATCTGGTTTTCAACATCGTGATATATCATCAGCTAAACATTGCGATAGACTGATATATCGCAATGTCTAAAATAAGGTTGGAGCTATGTGGAGGCATTGGCTGGCGTCATGGTTTCCCTCACATTGTGATTTTTGCATAACACGCACACACAAACCTCATGATTTGCAATATATTGCAATGTCAAAATGTATGAAACCAATCTCACAATATGGACCACAAACGGGTTTTGGATGATATATTGATATACTGTATAGCCCAGCCCAAGTAAGGAACTTAGGGCCAACCAGAGGTGGTTGGACTATTGTGTCAGGCATTTAGGGGTGTTTATGAACAGTGTCAGGGACGTGGGTGGTGCTGTGGGTTAAACCACAGAGCCTAGGACTTGCCGATCAGAAGGTAGGCGGTTCGAATCCCCGTGACGGGGTGAGTCCCGTTGCTCGGTCCCTGCTCCTGCCAACCTAGCAGTTCGAAAGCACGTCAAAGTGCAAGTAGATAAATAGGTACCGCTCTGGCGGAAAGGTAAATGGCGTTTCCGAGCGCTGCTCCGGTTTATCAGAAGCAGCTTAGTCATGCTGGCCACATGACCCAGAAGCTGTACGCCAGCTGCTTCGGCCAATAAAGCGAGATGAGTGCTGCAACCCCAGAGTTGGCCATGACTGGACCTAATGGTCAGGGGTCCCTTTACCTTTACCTATGAACAGTGTCCTGGCCTGGTTCCTACTGTACCCGAAACCCCTTAATTCGCCCAGCGGTTTGTGGTGTTGTGCTTCTGTGCTTCACAGGTAGTATTAAGGGCCCTTTCCGGTCAGAGGCCTTTAACTGATTAGGGCTTGGTAGTGACTTGAACATAGCTAATCGACACAGCCAACGAGAAGCTGCGTCTTCATCCTGCGGGGTTTCAGGGTGAAACATTACTTATGAGGCGTGCTATAAGTCTCAGCCCTGGACCTCCACATCTCAACGGCGCTATCCTCATGTGCAGTAATAGCACTGAGGCTGTGAGGTGGCTCATTCTCAGGGAGGGCTAGGCCTCTTTTGCGTTGTCCTGTGATGTTGTGAGGTGGTGTCCTCGGTTGCTATGCCTTTGCCTGCCCTGCTGACCCCCCTCCTAAGCACGCGAGGCTGCTAGTAGTTGTCTGGGTCCCTTCACGTGGCACTCATCCCCTGACAAACGGAACAGCTGTGGGGCCGCTCCGTTGGAGCAAGGGGCTGGAATGTCCTGTGGCAGGTGTGAGAGAGGGGCCGATTCCCCTAAGGCTGCGGGGCGCGATCTTGTGCCAGCCTGCCGCCTCGCTGCTATCCTGCCTTATCTAATTCTCCCCTTTTCTCAACCTGTGCAACCTGTTGTCACGTTTTGGCATGTTGGGAACTACCAAATCTTTTCCCTAAAGGTGCATGGCACGCTTGTGCGGACTGACGCATGGTTCGGAAGGAAATGTTCACAAGCAGAGGGCGTTAAAACAGCTGCTGGTAAGCATGCTTTAGGAGTCAGAGGAGTCAGACTGTTTGCCCATGAACTTCAGTATTGCCTACACTGACCGGCAGTGGCTCTCCAGTGGTTTCAGACAAGGGTGCTCTCCCACCCTTAGCTGGTGAGGCCAGGGATCGAACCTGGGACCTCTCCCACACTAAAGCATGAGCTCTGAGCCACAATCCTATGTATGACAGCTATAATGCTGTCAAAGCTCTCTGCACAATTTCTCTTCCCCAGGTTTGTTTCCCTCTTGAGCATTTTGTTTGCACCTCTTCCTTTGATGTCCTCTCACTCAATTGTGGGGGCATCAGCAGTGGAACTTCATGCTGAGACATGTGGGTGGTTTTTTCTTTCTCTCTGGGGCTAACCCAGTCACAGCGGCACCCTCTAAAGCTGCATCAAATGGTATCTGATCTAATGCAGCTGCCCTGCGGAGGGTGCCAGGAAGCGTCTGGTGCTCCGCGTTGCTGGTGCAACTTTTGAAGTCTCTTAACTCTCATGCCCTGGTTCATATATGCATGCACCGTCTAAACTCTGTTGAGGCCCCAATGTACTCCCTGAGAGTCAGTGTGTAGTATAAGTGCCATTTAAAAGTTGCACAGCGGTTACATGGGTAAGCGCTCCTCCCCAGCTTCCGTTCAAGGGTTGCGATGCTTAAAGCATCCCTTGGTTAAACTTGATTGGCAGGTTTGTTTTACTGCCAGTCCTATTCCCCCAACATCATTAGCTTTCCATGTGGTTCCACGTTTTGCAGGCAAGTGAGTGTCTCGACTCAGTTCCACGTTCTCATCTCTGTCCTCCCACTCAGACCAATCCCACCAGATACTTCCACAATCTAATTCAGGCTTTCCCAAACTTGGTCCACCAGCTGTTTCGGACTACAATTCCCATCCTCCCTAGCTAGCAGGACCAGTGGTCAGGGATGATGGGAACTGTAGTCCGAAACAGCTGGAGAGCTGCATTTGGGAAACCTTGGATCTGTTGTTGTAAAGCAGTTTTCCTGTGTCCCACATTATAACCTGCAGCTTCATACAGAGAAGTTGCAGCGTTCATGCAGCTTGTACTTGTATTTGGCATTTTTGATGTGCATTTTACAAAACGCTGATGTTTCTCTATTAAACCTCTGTGCATAAAATGGGCTCATTTTTGTTTATTCAATACATTTATATATTTCTTTTTCTCCATTGGTTTTAAGGAAGCGTAGAGTTCTCCATTTAATTTTTTTTTTATTATGTTAATTTACTAATTGGCTTCTTTTACACAGTTGTCTCAAGAAAACCCTGGGGGTTAGTGGGGAGGAAACCCAGCAGTTAAATACTGTTGGTTCATTTAAAACCAAAACAATACAGAATGGACACTGGGGGGTGGGGGGGTGGGAAGGGTGGAGGGACATGATAGAGGTGCTTGGTGCAGAGAAAATGGAGAAAAGAGATTTTTCTCCTTCTCTTATAGTACCAAAACCTGGGGCCATCCAGCAAAACTGGACAGGTAAAATGAGATAACTCCTTCACAGAGTATATGAAATTCCCTCCCACAAAATGTAGTGATAACCCACCAACCTTGGATGCCTTTAAAAGGGGTTTGGGGAAAAGAAGCTACCGTTTGAGTGTGAAAGGAGAACGGGAGAAGAAACGACAAGAGATGGGTAGAAATATACATGGGGTGAGAAAGAGGGAAATACTGAGCACTTGCCCACTCAGAGCCTCCAGATCAAAAATCTTTTGGACAACTTCCTGCAGAAGGCTGTTGAATAGCTTATAGCCATGATGGCTGTGCTCTTGCCTCCACAGCTGGAGGCAGAAATGCTTCTGGCTACCGATTGCTAGGAACCACAAGAGAGGAGAATGCTGTTGCGTACTTGCCCTTTTTGTGGGTTTCCCACAGTGTGGTGTAGTGGTTAGGAGCAGTAGTCTCGTAATCTGGTGAACCAGGTTCGCGTCTCCGCTCCTCCACATGCAGCTGCTGGGTGACCTTGGGCCAGTCACACTTCTCTGAAGTCTCTCAGCCCCACTCACCTCACAGAGTGTTTGTTGTGGGGGAGGAAGGGAAAGGAGAATGTTAGCCACTTGGAGACTCCTTAAAGGGTAGTGAAAGGTGGGATATCAAGTCCAAACTCCTCCTCCTCTTCATCTGGTGAGAACAGGATGTTGGGCAAGATGGGTGACTGGCCTGATCCAGCAGGATCTTCTTACGTTCTGTCCACTCACCCTTTTTTGCAGTCACTTCCACACATGCACACACCCAGCTTAACCCAGATTTTCTGTTTCTGCTATGTGCATGTTTGTTTTGAGTTCAATGGAAAAGGTAGATCAGGATTAAATGGGAAAATAATACGAGACTGAATTTTGAGCATAACAACATGCGGCCACTTCTCAAAACTTCCTTGCATGAGTCCACAATAAGGTGTCATTTGAACATGCTCACAGTTGTTTTTTCAAGACCGTCTCTCCTCCACCCCCCATCCTTTCTCCCCAGCGTCCCACCCTGCCTGTCTCATCCAGAAATGTTAAAGTGAAAAAGTGAGAGGAGTTTGCACAAAAGCAGGTTTTCAACCAAACACCATCGTAGCCAACTGACTTTGAATACAGTGCTTATGCATTGCATTTTTATACCACCTTTTCTCCAAGGAGCTCTGGGTTTTATATACAGGATTGCTGCCCCCCCCCCTTCATTTCATCCCTGGAACAACCTTATAGTAAGCTGAGAGGCAGTGACTGGTCACCCAGTGAGCTTCACGGCCGAGTAGGGATTCAAACCCTTGTCTCCCAGGTCCTAGTCTGATGCTCTAAACCACTACACCACAGAGGTAAGATATCTGATGTATTTTGCACAAACGAGCAAGGTTTTCAGAGTTAATTAGTTAAAGGCCCTTTCAAGTAAAGCAGAAACAATGTCCTCATTTGCACCAAAATGCTAAGCTTAGCATCCCTGCAATCTTCCAGAAAGGAGATTGCAGCTCCCTTGCTCTTCCCCAGCCATTCTGCTGCAGTGCTGGGTGCACAGAACCAAATCCGTGGTTTAGCTCTCTCCCCAAATCACTGCCTGTAATTTACAGTTTGAGGTCTTTGTGGGAGAGCATCTTAATTCTATGATGTTGCCTACCCATACAACTTTAGCGTGCAAAGGAAGAAGAAGAAGAAGAAGAAGAAGAAGAAGAAGAAGAAGAAGAAGAGGAGGAGGAGTTTGGATTTGATATCCCGCCTTTCACTCCCTTTAAGGAGTCTCAAAGCGGCTAACATTCTCCTTTCCCTTCCTCCCCCACAACAAACACTCTGTGAGGTGAGTGGGGCTGAGAGACTTCAAGGAAATGTGACTGGCCCAAGGTCACCCAGCAGCTGCAGGTGGAGGAGCGGAGACGCGAACCCGGTTCCCCAGATTACGAGACTACCGCTCTTAACCACTACACCACACTGGCTTTCAACCCTTCCCATTAAGAGTCTCACGAAAGTCTTGCTTCAAACATCGGAATCCCTGACTTGTGTGTGTACATGTTTTCTTTTCCATGTTTGCCGCAGAAATGCTCTGCAAACAGCTGTACTGGCCCCAACACCGGTCGTGTAGCTTCCTTGCACCCTGGGGGAAGAAATGCATTCAGCACCCGCTCTTAACTGTGTAATGTGTCCAGTAGCCCTTTAGTCATTATGCACCATGGATGGTTATCTTATTACCTCTGTAGCTCAGGGGCAGAGCATCAGAGGCAGAAGGTCCCTTGATTAATCTCCAGTAGGGCTGGGAGATGTTCTTGTCTACACTGACTGGCAGCTGCTTTCCAGGAACTCAAGACAATATTGAGCTAGGTGAACAACTGGCCTGACTCTGTGTAAGGAAGTTTCCAATATTCCTGTGTTTTGCCAGGAGAGATGGATGGGGAAGGATGCGGATTTTCCTGAACTGGTGAGGCCAGTGATCTGCTGTGATGGGTTATAGCAACTTTGCACGTACTAGGTTGTCAAGAGGATGCTCCAGACATCATGTAAACATACCCACGGACAAGCATTAAAATAAAGCCTCTTCCAGCCTTGCAAATAAGCCTATAGAAAATAAATAAAGTTTGTTTGTTTGTTTGTTTGCTTGTTCGTTACTAGGCCACTTACACTCATTTGTTAGCAATATCTCTTCTTGAAAGTGAGTGACAGAGGGCAGACATACATTCATATCCCATCTTTCTTCTGTCTAGGAAACCCATGTGGTTCCCATGTGGTCTCCCATGCAGGCACAGACCAGATCCAGACCTGCTTAGCTTTAGCAAAGTGGTAGCTTCATGTACCCTCAGACCATAACCACGATGTTTGTAAGCTTCCCTATCCTGATGGTTGGAGATGCTGTCTGCCTGCATCGCCTGTGGCCCTCCAGATCTTGTTAGGGCTACAACCTCTCTGGCCATTGGCCACAGTGGCTGGGGCTGGTGGGAGCTTGAGTCCCACAGCATCTGGGGAACCATAGACGCCCCACTTCTGCAGCACAAGTCGGTCACGGTGTCATCTGCCAAACCCATGAGAGGGCAGTCTTTGCATGATTGGCAGGTGACTCAGAGACCCATTGGCTTCCCAGCCAATGGATTTAAAAGCTAGTGGTTAAGAGTGTTGGACTAAGACCAGGGAAAACTGAATTCAAATCCTTCCAAACTTGAAGCATGGGAAGGCCTATTAAAAAAATTATAATTTGGCAGAAAATTCGGATTATTTGATATGTATATGTATAATTAGAATATTTAATGTGATTTGATTGGATTGTTAAAGTGGAAAATTTAATAAAAATGAATTTTTAAAAAATCCCTGCTCGGTCTTGAAGCACACTTGGCAAGCTTGGGCCAGTGGCTCTTCCGGGCATAGCCTACCTCTCAGGGTTGTTGTGAAGATAAAAAAGGGGGGGTAGCCATTGTACAGAGCCCCGAGCTCTTGGAGGAAGGGTGGGCTTAAAAATATTGTAAATGCAACCATAGTTATTCGGAGAACTGATGCCGTGGGGTTGTTGCTCCCCCCTAGTTTTTGTAGATTTGATCTGTGAGAAAGTCAGGCCACTTGTTCATGTAGCCCCCACTTCACACCCCCCCCCAATAAGCACAGTGTTAAGTGTGTTTGTGCAGAATAGCGACCTGCTCCTGCCCTTTTCCCATGGCAGGCAATTGCCCTCCCTCTTGTGGTGGGTGGCATTTTGGGGTGTGTGTGTGGGGGGGGTGAGTAATAGCTCTCCCCCTTCTCTAGTGGAAAGGAGGTTGCAGCTGAGATAATGGAAAGTTAATTTGCCGGGCTATGTACCATTCTCACATGCTCATCCTAATTCCATCTACACAGATCTCGGTGCCAGGACTGGAAAGGAATTGGGGGCTGGCGTCTGCTGGGCAGCCCTCCCCACCTCTTCTCTCCCCTCCCTTCTCCTCCACACCCCCTCTGTGCAGCAGGGAAGGGTGATCTGGATTGGCTGCCTCTGTCCAAAATGGGCTGCCTTTCCTTTTTTAGATGTTAGTCGAGCTGTGAATTCCTTGATTTTGGCAGAGTGTCAGGTCAGGAGCCTGGAGGAGCACATGGGAGCTCCAGACCCACCAATCTGCATGGGGTGGGCAGAGCACAGGCATCACACAAAACCCATTAACCCTTTCCCGGGCGTGGAAGGTACAGGCATGCCGACCCGCAGGGACCAAGAGCAGGTCACTCCCAAGGGTTACCTTCCACCATTCCAATCACGCAGTCTTTAAAGGTCAAGAACTTTATATACGTATTTCTCTCTCTCTCTCTTTTAAATTAAAAACAAACAAACCCAGTTCCCGGCATTCTGTCACATTTTAGCATGACCAAAAATCCAAGCCAGAATGTGGACGCAAGAAGGCTAAGGTTCTCAATGGCTAGAGTCTCCCAGGGAGTAGTAAGATCACCGAATGTTTGTCGTTTGCTCAGATGTGGAACAGTGAGATGCAGTGATTCTCCCTACACGCTGCTGCTATTCCGCTGATACGGGAGTCAAACAGATTTTACTTTGGCTAAGCATGTTTTCTTGGGAGTAGGAGCACTGTTTTGTGGCATAAGACTGCAACATGCTTTGAAAGATGGAAAATTAGGCAATCAGCATCTGCAGCCATGTAAATACCCGTTGGCTGGCTGCCCCTCAAATATAATACAGTGGTACCTCGGGTTACATTTGCTTCAGGCTACATACACTTCAGGTTACAGACTCCACTAACCCAGAAATATTACCTCGGGTTAAGAACTTTGCTTCAGGGTGAGAACAGAAATCGTGCTCTGGCGGCAGCAGGAGGCCCCATTAGCTAAAGTGGTGCTTCAGGTTAAGAACAGTTTCAGGTTAAGAACAGACCTCCAGAACGAATTAAGTACTTAACCCGAGGTACCACTGTATGTTCTTAAAAATAAAAGGAAAGCGAGGATGCTCTGAGGTACCAGCCCAGGTGCTGACCCTCTTGTTGTTCCACTGACACTTTTCTTCCGAGCATTAACATGGGTGAGCCTCCACAAGTTTAGTTCCACTTTAAAATAGCGGTAGAGGACCTTTTGTTTACAGAAGGTCCCAGGTACAATCCTTTAGCATCTACAGACTGGGAACTTCTCCCATCTGAAACTCTAGAGAGCAGGTGCCAGTTAGTCCTGAGCTCGATGGACCAGTCGTCTGACTCACTTTTCCTATGTTCCTATGTAAGAACCAGGATTTGGCCTAGTGCCCGGAACCAAGTTGTGTTTTGAGCCTGGCCGTGTTCCCATCGGGCTGGCGCTTTGACAGGAAAGGCCCGGCTCCTGGCGGTAGGTAAATATGTATCACCATCAGACGTGTCTGTCTCCCTGCCGTGAGGAGCTTACAATTGCAGGTGGGTGGGGAGCTTAACACGGAGTGGGGACACCACAGGAAAAGAACGGAAGTGCAGCCAATGGCAAACAGGAAAACGATATTTGGTGGTTTCTCTTGCATGGATTTGAAGGGAGTGAGAAAGGTGGCGTGCTGGCTGCTCTGGGAGGCAATTTCAAGCATCTGGGACAGCAGGGAAGAAGGACTAGAGTTCTCTCAGGTGTTAAGAGGCTGAAGGAGCGAAATTCAGAAGCAGTGGGGTATTGGAAATTGTAAAGAGGGGTCAACTCTGTAGAGGGCTAACAAACTTAGGCTGGAAGCGGATACTGTTGGGGGTTGAAGAGGGAGAAGCATGTAATTGGAACTGTGAGGGATTTTGGCAGCAGATGAGCGCTAGACTGATGCAACAGGACCAAGGCGAGAGGACGGCAGACCAGCGTTGAGAAGGGCTGCAGTAGTTTCAACGAGTGATGGCCAGGGCAGGGACCAGACCTTTTGTCAAAGGGAAGGAGAGAAGGGGCTGCATTTTTGCAGTGCTGTGATGGGAGAAGCGGCACGATGGTGGTTGCAGGTCGACTGTGGGGAGCAAAGGAATAGGTGTGTGCCAAAGATAAAGAAAGGCCATTTAAATAAGCATTCACATTACAGTGGCACCTCGGGTTACATACGTTTCAGGTTACAGACTCCGCTAACCCAGAAATAGTGCTTCAGGTTAAGAACTTTGCTTCAGGATGAGAACAGAAATCGTGCTCTGGCGGCGTGGCAGCAGCAGGAGGCCCCATTAGCTAAAGTGGTGCTTCAGGTTAAGAACAGATTCAGGTTAAGTACGGACCTCCGGAACGAATTAAGTACTTAACCTGAGGTACCACTGTATTGGCATCAAAAAATGTTTAGAAGATAGTGAAATAGGATGGTGTATTCACTTTTATTTTTATGTTTTTAGGTTTGATGTTATGTTATTAATAACTTTTTCTGTTGAGAGATAGCAAAGTGGGTGAAAATAGAAACAAACTAGAAGCAGAAGTTGGGGGGGGTCTTGAAGGAGAGGGAGGGAGGAATATATAGTAAATGTTAAGAATTTGAGATGTATGTAATGAATGAAAAAGAAAAATAATTAAAAAAAAAAATGATAGAGAAAGGCCTTTTCAACAGGATGGCTGATAACATTATCGATGATCAGGCTTATGTAGAGAGGAGGGCTTGGTAGAAAAATGAGAAGTTTGATCTCAGTTTGATGCCCACTGGACCTTTCTGTCTCAGTGGATCCAATTTTTGGACTTTGTGCTGGGGTGTGTGTGTGTGTCAGAGAGAGAGAGATTCATCACTTAGCAGAAATACTCAATTGGCCTCTTCCTTGGCTGCAGATTTCTGTCTCACGTCGCAGATCAAAACAAACACCCCGCATCCTTCCCTCCTTCCTTCCAGCAGCCCAAAGGTGGCTCCACGTAAATTAGAACAGAGCTGAATTTTTCGACGAAAACATTCAGCCCTGGGGGCTGTTCTCTGCCACGTTTGGCACTGGGCAGTTTGTACAGCTGGAGCAGCAGGGTTCACAGGGAGGTTTTTCTGGGCCGTGCCCGTTCTGAACGTGAGTTGCCCTTCTCTTGCAGGACTCGCTGAAGCCTGCCTTCACCGTCACCAACCTGCCAGGGACGACGTCGACCATCCAGACGGCGCCCACCACCTCCACCTCCATGCAGGTCAGCAGCGGCCCCTCGTTCCCCATCACCAACTACCTATCGCCAGTCTCTGCCAGTGTCAGCCCCAACACGGTAACCAGTGCCAACGGGACGGTGCTGAAAACCACTGGAACCAGTGCAGTGGCCTCCGGAGGGCTAATGCAGATACCCACCAGCTTCACCCTCATGTCAGGTCAGTTTCCCTCTTGCCGACTGAGGCACTTTCCTGCTTTTTCCCTGTGGAACCTTCCGGTTTTTAGCCTCAACCCTCCCTCTTTTGCTCTGGAGAGGCTGGAATAGGAATGCTGGCGCTGTGCTCTCTTCAAATGTGATTGGTTCAGAAGGGAGAGTGTGGCTTTGAGGCCTCGCTGCGAGGTGAAGCCTGTGAAATTCCGTGGCTGCAAATTCGCCACCCTGTGGCTCCTGTGGGAAAGAAGAGAGCTTCTTAAGGACCTCTGCCATGACTGTTCCTCTTGTTTGTGTGGCACACCTGGTTGTGAGAATTGTAGGGTTCGGAGCTGGGATGTGGAGCCTTCCCTCCTCTTCCTCCCAACAAGGGCCTGTGATAACAGATAATAATAACCGGGAGGAAACTCAGCCGAAGCTAAAAATTAAAATTTAAATTTAAAAAAGCGAGCCGGCCCCTGATTTTTTAAAAGAAGGCTTTATTTTTTTCTCCCTCCTTCCGGCAGGTGCTCCACTCCCTCCCGGGACCCCTACCATTCCTCTCACTCAGTTGCAGCCGCACTCCCTTGCCCTCTGCAGCCAGCAGGGCCAGGTGGCCGCTGCAGCCCCACCTGGACAGGTGCAGCAGGCACAGCAGACAGTCTTCCGATTTCCAGCCTCCGCCGGAGGGCAGTTTGTGTCCCTGACAGGTCAGCAGCGCTCACTTCTCCCCTTGCTTGTGGGAGGTGGGTGGAGGGTGCTCGCTATCAGGGAAGCCTCTCCTCCTGCGCCTCAAAACATATAGGTCCAGCGGGAGCAGCCTGAAGGCTCGTCTAGTCTAGCGTCTGGTTTTCCAGATATGCCAGCGGGAAGCCCACCTGAAATCAGGATTATGAAGGCAACGGCCTCCTTGATGCAGCTGTTCCCCCCTAGTGGCTGGTGGTATTCAGAGGTGTGGTACTTCTGATCTTGGCGGGGTAGCACATAGCTATTGTCACTGGGCGCCATTGGTAGTCTTACCCACCACAAATTTGCTAGTCCCCTTTTAAAGCCGTCCAAGTTGGCAGCCATCTCTGAATCTTATGGCAGGCAATTCTAGAACTGGAGCTGTTTGCCATGGGAAGTGCTTCCTTTATCTGTCCCAAACATCCCAGCATTCAGCTTCTTTGGTTGTTGCTGTTCTTATTTTTATTACAGTTTATTAATTGCCTTCTGAGCCAATGTTCTCCAGGCTCCAATGTTCTCAAAGCTAATTCAAAATATTTGGACACAAAGTCAGGTTATGTGTAGGAGGCCGTGTTTCAAAGGTACCCATCACATCCTCCTCTGGACGTTTATTTGGACTACAAATCCCATCGGCCCCAGCCGGCATGGCCAATAATCAGGGATGATGGGAGTTGTAGTCCAGCAAAGATCAGGGGCACCTTGCTAGCTGTGTCTTCCCTGTTCGAATGTGGGCACTCTACTTCAGCTAGTATTATTATCATGAAAGCAAAGCCAATGGGGGAGCATGTGTGCTTGCCTGACGTGTTGGTCCCCCACTTGATGTATGAAATCTCTTGCCTCCTCAAGCATGGTTATCTCTTGGTATGTTGTCAAAGTTTCCACTTTTAGGGGCATATAGAGCTCACTGCCACTGCTGTGGTGGTACAGACTCTGCTTTGCACTGCTTCAATGTGTAGTTGATTGGTGGCAGGGTGGGGCACAGCGGGAGATGTCTCCATGGCAACACGGGAGGAGGTAGACAATACCAGTGGAGGGAGGGGCTTCTGGCCCCGCTGACCTTGGCTGTGATTGGTGAAATGGAAAATGGTGAATACTTACTTAGCAGGGAAGAGGACCTGTGGCAGTTGCTGTGATGGAAAGTAGCATCTTCACTGGAAGTTTGGATCCTGCAAATTGTCTGGGGGAAGATGGGGAGCCGGGAGGCCGCCTTGCTGGAATCGTGCTGGAACTCATTTGGACGTCTTTGAGGCTGGTGCAGCTGTAGGAATAATAAACAGCACTTCAGTCTTGATGTAACAAGCCATTAGCAGTAAAACTGTTGTAATGCTCTCAGGCTGGCCAGCTCTTGTCTTATCCTCACAAAGGGCTTGGGTTCCTTAAAAGCATAAAATCATATGCTGGAATTCTGCTGCAGAACATCCAACTTTCCTCGAGCAAGTTTGCTGGGTTAGTGATGAGGAGTACGCATATATGTGGTGGGGGAAGGTTTAAGGACGTATTAAAAGGACCTTTCAGATCACTTTGCATGAACACTATGCTGAGCAGTGTATTGAGATTTGAAGATGGCTATCACATCTCCTCTCAGTCTCCTCTTTTCCAGGCTAAACATTCCCAGCTCCTTCAAACACTCCTCATAAGCCTTGCTTGGGATAATTCCAACTAAAGTGTTCCATCAGTGCAAGGATTCCTGCTTCCGCAACAAAACTCCTCCCCACCCCACCATGAGCAGCCAGCACCCTACCCAAATTGCGCTTGTTGTAAACAAAATCTGCCCTTATTCCCTTATGGGGTACACAAGAGCCTTTATAGAGTCCTTTGTAGGTTCTCCATCGGTAGGAGAAAATAACAGAGGCCAACCAGAAAATATTGAGAAGCAAAGCAGCTAGTAAGCCTGATTTTTATTAAACCTTTGCAGCAGGGTGCTCCCCCCACATGCAGGAGAGAGGAGGAGGACCCAGAACAAAGGTGTGCCCGCCCTTATATAGGCATTTTAAATTGCCCGCCCTGGAGTCCAAGACCAGCCCCCAGATACATTATACCTACATCACAGAAAAGGCGGTCTACAACAGAAATCTGAGTGCCTTGTTTTTACCCTGTCTGCCAGGTTACATGTTAATGGTCACTTGACTGGATTACCTGGGGAGTCTGGCCATCCTTTTGTAATGATAATACTTAATTCCTGAGCCAGGTCACAGGCTCATGCTATTCACACCTTAAATGTGTCCTTAGGACAGGATTTGTGAGGACAGAGACAATGGGGAGGCACATTTCCTTCTACGTTGTAGAGCAGGGGTAGGCAACCTAAGGCCTGGGGGCTGGTTGCGGCTCAATCGCCTTCTCAACCCAGCCCACAGACGGTCTGGGAATCAGCATGTTTTTACATGAATAATAATAATACATTTATTATCATTGTACAACCTGTAGAATGTGTCCTTTTATTTAAAATGCACCTCTGGGTTATTGGTGGGGCTTGTCTGGTGTTTTTACATGAGTAGAATGTGAGCTTTTATTTAAAATGCATCCCTGGGTTATTTGTGGGGCTTAGGAATCCGTTCATCCCCCCCCCAAAAAAATATAGTCTGGCCCCCCACATGGTCTGAGGGACAGTGGACCGGCCCATGGCTGAAAAAGGTTGCTGACCTCTGTTGTAGAGAAATATTTGAGGTGACTGAAAGAGTCAAAATGGCTTTAGGACTTTTCCTATGGGTTTCAGACATGTGGTTTATATATATATATGTGTGTGTGTGTTTGCTTAGTACATTTAAGAACATTTATTATACATATAAGACCTTAATTTTTTTATTACACCCTAGAAGGTTGGATGAATCCCCAGAATCATAGAATTGGAAAGGGAATCCAGGGATCATCTATTCCAACCTCCTGCAATGCAGGAATCTCAGCTAAAGCATCCATGTCTTATTGCCATCCAACCTCTGTTTAAAAACCAAGGAAGGAGAGTCCACAAACTCCTGAGGGAAACCATTCCACTGCTGAACAGCTCTTACTGTCAGAAAGTTCTTCCTGATGTTTAGTTGGAATCTGTTTCTTGTGACTTGAAGCCAACAGCATATTTGGGGGGTGTTGTGTTGTGGGGCTGAGAGGTGGGGAAAGTTCTGTTGCACAAGCAGACATCTTTCTGCTGATGGAACCTGTCACTAATCATCACCTTGGATAAAACCCTCTGTGTTGTGTGTGTGTTGAATAGCTCACTAAAGCAGCTGGGATTTTAGGAAACATTTAGAAATCTCTGGTGATATTTAACATAAGGATCCAGGCACCTCTTTTTTCTGGAGCATCCAGGGAACCCGCGAAAGGCCTGACCGCAACTGCAGACAGGTGGAAGAATTATTTCCTGAGCTGTTGTGCGTATCTGCTGTCCTCCCTGTTAGTAGAGAGAGGTCTGTCCTTGTCAGTGCTATTTCTATAGAAAAATAGGTGCTGGAGCTCACCACAATCGCCTCTGTTGTTCTTTAATAATGGCACACACCTGAGAGGTGCTTAAAATGAGTACCTGCGAGTTCATGCTGTCAAAGAAAAAGCAAAAAAAGCCCTGGTTTTTGTTATGAGGGTGTTTTCAATCTGTATGGCTGTTTTAAAATGCATGAAAGTAATAAAGGTAAAGGAACCCCTGACCATTAGGTCCAGTTGTGGCCGACTCTGGGGTTGTGGCGCTCATCTCGCTTTCCTGGCCGAGGGAGCTGGCATACAGTTTCCTGGTCATGTGGCCAGCATGACTAAGCCGCTTCTGGCGAACCAGAGCAGCGCACGGAAACACCGTTTACCTTCCCGCCAGAGCGGTACCTATTTATTTACTTGCACTTTGATGTGCTTTTGAACTGCTAGGTTGGCAGGAGCTGGGACCAAGCAACAGGAGCTCACCCCGTCGCGGGGATTTGAACCGCCAACCTTCTGATCGGCAAGTCCTAGGCTCTGTGGTTTAACCCACAGCACCACCCATATCCCATGAAAGTAATGGTCGGGCACTAATTGATTTCCTTCTCTGTGTGCCTTTTTGAGGAGGAATGAACCCTAACAATAACACGCATGCACTGCTAGTGATTTGGGGAGGTGGGATTTAGTTCTCGGCTGTGCGTACTCATGGAGGATCAGGCTGTCAGCGAGTCACGATGGCTGTCAAAGACAGTTGCCAAGAACATTCCTGCATTGCAATGGGTTGGACTAGATGACCCACGGGGTCCCTTCTATGAGCGGGAGAGGGCTATTGCATTCATATCATCATTATGGGCTTCCCATAGGCATGTGGCTGGCTGCCGAGAGAACAGAATGCTAGACCAGATAGACCTTTGGTTTTATCCAGTGAGGGCTTTTCTAACGTTCTTACCAAGCATGAGAACTGGGAGGCTGGCAGGATGGGGTAGGTTTCCTTCCTTTCCTTTTGCTGAGTCTTTGGTATGGGAATGCTGATTTGTGGTTGGTGTCCGGGTTTCCTTGCCACTGGTTTGACTGGTGGTTTTCAGTAGTCCCACCATTAGAGGCCCGTTAAAGAGGAAGGCCCGTAGCTCAGTGACAAGAGCATCTGCTTTGCATGCAGAAGGTCCTGGGCTCAATCCCCAGCATCTCCGGGTAGGGCTGGTAACGTTTGAAACCCAGGAGAGCTGCTGCCTGCCTGTGTGGACAATACTGAGCTATTATTATTATTATTATTATTATCATCATCATCATCATCATCATCATCATTTGTTAAATGTATATGCCGCCATTCATCAAAAGCTCTCAGGATGGTCCTACAGAATAAAATACAAGTAAATAATTAAACCAAAACAACAAAACAGTAACACCCCCTTCCCACAGATACATTTAAAAGGCAGTAGGATATTAATCAGCCAAAGACTGTCAGTGAACATATTTATTTGCATTACTTAGTGCTTTAAAACTACTGGTGCAGCCCAGGACGGCAAAACAAGGCCAATATTCCGGAAATCCTTGTCTAGACTCTGTGAAAGGATTTTGTGGAACTGTAACAACCTTACATGCGGATTGTTTGGACTTTATGAACAGACATGTGGAATAGACACCATTACACGGATGGACCTTACACATGAACTGACTAGAGAATGATCTGATCCACTGGGTCTTCTGCTTTGTTCGTTTGTTGAACTTTATGAGTCACTTCTGTTGAAATTTACAGTTTGATACAATGAATAGTATACCTTAATTATCTAAGAACACAGCCGGTTATGTCTCATGTGTTTATTGAATATGTCAGTGAACATAAGGCGGCTTCGGGTATTCCAGGGAAGCGCATGATCATCCCCCTGCTGCAACGCATCACAGGTTAGCTTTTGCCTGTAAGAGTTCAGGTGCCCTGTTGCTTAATTTGGAACCATGTTTTGTATTTGCTTCTATCTTGCCTTTCTCAGATGTATTTATTTATCTTACTATTTCTGTGGAGATCTGGATACCGCAGGCCCCTGGGCGGCTGTGCCGGGACCCCACTCAACTGCCCCAGTTGCAAAAGCCTTGGAAGAGGCAGAAGGGAGTAGTGGTAGGAGAGAGGAAGAGAGCGAGCCCCAGAGGACAAGGGAAGGAGATTCGCCAGGAGCCAGCCAGGAACCTGGGAAGCCTGCAGTCGGGCTTGTCTTCTGCCAGTTGAAGAGAGTGCTTAGCCAGCGGAGAGGGGAAATCTATCTGCTGAGGGACAAGCAAAAGTATCCTAGGCTGCCTTTAGAGGGCACTCCTGTTTAGCATTACCACAAGTGGAGGCCTCTGGGCACAAGCAAAGCCCGAACAGGGGATAAGACAACAGGCCAGGCCTTGTCTGCATTGTATATAGTTAAACCAGTACTGCATCACTTTAAACAGTCATGGCTTCCCCCAAAGAATTCTGGGAAACGCAGTTTAAGGGTTGTTTAGGAAACCTCTGTTCTCCTCATAGAGCTACCATTTCCAGAGTTCCTTGCAAAGTCAGGTTGATTGTTAGCCCACTCTGAGAACTGCCTGAGAGATGTTAGGAGACCCCGATTCACCTTGTCCCTAAATCAGCAGAGGTATTTTTGCTGCGGTGGTTTTTACAGATGTGTAAACCTTGCCACAGCCAAGAAAATATTGAAGTGGTGTGCCATAAGACAAAATGAGATAAAATACGAAAACAATAACACTGTTTCTGTTGCTGTATGATTAATATTCCATCAAATCACCAGATCAAACTTTCTTACACAAAAAAGGCTTCTGTAGCTGCCTAAACATCAAGATGACAGGTTCCTGTCTCTGATTTTGGCTTGGAAATGACTGCAGACAGAGTCCTGCTCTTCAGAAAAAGTGTGTTAGGGCTTATACTGTGTTCAGGCTGACTGAACGGAGGAGAGTTTACAATTTTGGTCCTGTTTTTCAGCTCAAAAGTTGAAAATGATGGGAGCTGTAGTCCTGCAGCATCTGGGAGGCCTCCTTGACCCCACCCCACCCCCCGAGCTTTCCAAACTTTTCATGTTGGTGACACACTTTTTAGATATGCATCATTTCGCAACACGATAATTCAGTTTGACTAGCAAACCGGAGGTTAAAGTCACCCTTTTCCAGCCCCCGGTGGAGCATGGGGAGCGTTTACATGACGCACCTACACACCGCAGCTGGCACACTTAACATGTCGCCGCGACACAACATTTGGAAAACTCTCTCCTATGAAGAAGACGGGCGAGTGCCGCCACCACTGTACCAATGAGACACTGCACAAATGCTTTCACCCAGTCCTGAGAAAACCCCTTAATCCCTCAGGAAAAAAAAAAACTTATTAATGTATGTGACAACAGCGGTTTGGATTTTGTTAGCCCCCAAGTAGAGGGTGAGTGAGGTCCCTGGTAAGGAGGGCTGGCAATTTAAGATGGTAGAATATGCATGGTAGAGTTAGCAGGTCTAGCAAGTAGAATAAGAGAGCAAGAAGAACAGGTCTTTAAAGAGGAGTGGAATTTTTTTGTTGAGTATGAGGGGAATAATTGAAAACGCCGGCAAGTACTAAGGTAAATTCAACTGTGCAACATATTTAAAAGGCATGTAAAAATGGGGGGGGGGGGACTAATTCAGATGGATATGCAAGAATATGCAGGGATTATGGGATAATTAAAAGAATGTTGGAAGGGGAAGGAGGGAAGTCGTTGAATGTATGGGTATAATGAAAGGCTTTATTTTATTCTTTGGTAGGTTTACAAAAAGAAAAGTAAAGGTAAAGGTACCCCTGCCCGTACGGGCCAGTCTTGACAGACTCTGGGGTTGTGCGCCCATCTCACTTAAGAGGCCAGGGGCCAGCGCTGTCCGGAGACACTTCCGGGTCACGTGGCCAGCGTGACATCGCTGCTCTGGCGAGCCAGAGCCGCACACGGAAACGCCGTTTACCTTCCCGCTGGTAAGCGGTCCCTATTTATCTACTTGCACCCGGAGGTGCTTTCGAACTGCTAGGTTGGCAGGCGCTGGGACCGAGCAGCGGGAGCGCACCCCGCCGCAGGGATTCGAACCACCGACCTTTCGATCGGCAAGTCCTAGGCGCTGAGGCTTTAACCCACAGCGCCACCTGCGTCCCTAAAAAGAAAAGTACACATCAATAAATAAATTTTAGAAAGGGGCAAGGTTAGAAGCAGATGCACAAAGCATTTATTTTTTTAAAAAGCAATGCTCCTTTTTTCTGCCCTGCACTTGCCTGCACCTCAGAGCCAATGTGTCAGGCAAGATGGGGCCTTTGTAGCGGCATCGCCTCCTCCTTGCCCGCTCTCCAGCAGCCACTATAAGCTGCCCAAGGGAGGAGAGGCAACGGGATGCTCCATCGCCGCTGCTTCCTCTTCTCGGGACAAGTGCTAGCCTCCTTGATCTTGGCTGTGGCATCACTTGTGGGGGAAATAGAGACATTCCAGGATCAAATCAGAAGCACTGATTTTCCAGCACTGTCCCTGGAAAATAGGGACACATTTGGAGGGTATGCAGTCTGTAGCCTCCACAGACACACCGGGCCAACTGCTTCTGCGTTTGCAGAAAATATGTGTCGATGCTCGGCCCACCACATGGCAGGTCG
The DNA here is from genome assembly GCF_964106915.1 of Podarcis gaigeae. NCBI lineage: Eukaryota > Metazoa > Chordata > Lepidosauria > Squamata > Lacertidae > Podarcis > Podarcis gaigeae. The sequence continues at coordinate 103,499,886 of NC_139680.1, read as the reverse complement.
GCCTGCTTTCCTATGTGGTTGGAGCTGTCGTGTGGAAAGGGGTCGGCTTGTTTCTGCCGTGAGAAGAGGTTGCAGTTGTGGTTGGAGGCGCAGAGCGTTTTGCTCGCTCGCGATAGTGCGCCCTGGGGACTGATAACTTAGCCGCTGTAATAGATTGAACTGGGAAAAGGAGAACACCGCCGAGCCGGTTATATCTTCAAAGTGGTGTAATTAATCGGATTAGGCTAATCTGGAGAAGACCACAAGGGAAGAACCTGGTGATTGGGCAGAATAATGGCGTATGAAATTTGGCTCTTGCTGAGGCGATTTATGCAGTCGGCTGGGGTGAGGTCACACCGCTCAGAAACTTGCTTTCTCTTTGGCCCGTGGGAACTCCGGTTTGCATAGCGACACCTTCCGTGGAACTGCCGTCTGATTCTTGGTTGTGTAATCGTTTCCTGTGAATTTAGAAGCAGCTCCTCTGTGCTTGACAAAACCCTTTGCATGTTTCTCTCTCCCCCCCCCCCCCCATCTCCATTCGGTTCAGGCTGTGGACCGTTGAGTATGAAGTCAGCCTGCGACTTTGAAGCCAAGTGTCGGTGCAAAAGCAAGTCCTTATTTCTATACAGAATAGTGTGGGTGGGGAAACAACCTCTTGCAGCTCTGGTAGGCAACTTGTGGCAGGCATGTTGCAGCCTTCATTTTACCCTTCTCCCAAGCAAAAAGAGAGAGAATGAATGAACGGTGGCAGAAAGAAGGGGTGCCCTGTCCACTTTTTGCTTTGCGACTACAGCCACAATTGACACACTTCATCCATATCACTTTCCCCCCTCTCCCTAGCGAAATGCAGCCCTCAACCCTGAAAGGATTTCTCATCCCCAACTTCCAGCTCTTTCGGTGATATGCGGTCCTATAAATGCTCCTTTTGTCTGTTCAGACATATTGTAGGAAGCCTCCTAATGATTTTCTGTTTTTTAAAAAAACAAAATAAAGAAATGGGAGAGAGGATTAGATAGAACAGTTTACTACCTTTCACCTTTCCATTGAAGGCAGTACTGCTGTCTCTGGAGGCTACTTGCCGATTGGGTAGTGCTGGCATAGGAAGACTGGAGCTAGATGGAAGACTTGGCTTCAAATAGGTTGAAAACACACACACACACACACACACACACACACACACAGGTGGAGGCATCATGAAGTCCACAAAGCTGAACGGTGGAGGATATAGACTTGTATGTTCTGCCCGATGTGCCCGGTTGAAAAGGGCAAATGTCCACACAGGTCATGCTGAAATGACAATAGCCGGCTGAATGCTTTTTCTAGAAATTTTGGACCGGTCGTCTTTTCCCCTTGGCCTCCCACTGCTCTGTTTGTGTGCACAAGAGTTTCAAGTTGCTGTGTAGATCAGCAGAATCTTCTTGGTTAGGGTAGTATGCATAAATATTTCTTAAGATATAAACATCCTGTATACCGCGTGGGGTGGGAGTGCCGATGGGGAAATAAGACAAGCTGGAACGCAGCAGATCATTGTATGAGTAGAAACCTGCTCTGTGCCCCCTCTCACTGTTCAACATGGATTGCTTGTCTGTCTGTGTTTTCTAAATGCTTGTCAGACATTCCTGCCTCCCTGACCTAGGAAGTTGTCCCACTTGCACAAGGACTTCTGTTTGTGCTGTCAAACTTTCCTTCCTTCTTCTCTCCTCCCTGCGACACTTACAGATCCACAGCAGAGGGGTAGGGGAGCCCCCAGAACAGATTCAGAGGGTGGGGAGAGGGGCTGCAGTGGAAGTCCTTGCACAAAGAGGATGACAGTTCAGATGTGACACTCCCTCCTCATTCAATATGTGTGTTGCTTTAATCCAGGGCAAAGACTATCTGAGTGCTTTCTTCATTGAAATAATAGCATCACAGAGTTGGAAAGGGATCACAGGGGATCATCTAGTTCAACCCCCTGCAATGCAGGAATCTTTTTGTCCCGCGTGGGACTCGAACCCATGACTCTGAGGTTCAGAGTCCCAAGCTCTGCAAACTGAGCTATCCTAACTGCTTTGTGTTTATTGCATGCGGCCTGTGTGTCATGAGCCCCATGGAAGCTTCTTGGCAGGGTGAAGAAGAATGGGGTGGAAGTGCTGAGCTTTGATGGAGGGGAGGGACAGAGTAGTTGTTTCTGGACATCCCCTTCCCCGCCTCCTGATACTGCTGTTTCCGCAGCAACCAGGGAGGCACTTGGGCCTGGACCGGCTGGGTAGAGCTCACCTTTGTCTCCAAGGAGCTGCTGCCAGATGCTCTAACAGACCCAGCTTACTCTCAGGAGTGCCCTGCTCGCTTGCCTAGTCCCATTGCTTGGGACCTGAAATGTGTGAATCACTGGTCCCACCCTGCTCTTCAGAAGGAATGGGGGGCGGTGTCCAATGCCTTGGCGTGTGCTAGTCTGGACTTATCCTGTGACTAATTGCTGTAGGTCATGGCATCATTAAAGGTACAGGGACCCCTGACCATTAGGTCCAGTCGTGACCAACTCTGGGGTTGCGGCGCTCACCTCGCTTTCCTGGCCGAGGGAGCTGGCATACAGTTTCCTGGTCATGTGGCCAGCATGACTAAGCCGCTTCTGGTGAACAAGAGCAGCGCACGGAAACGCCGTTTACCTTCCTGCTGGAGCGGTACCTATTTATTTACTTGCACTTTGATGGGCTTTCGAACTGCTAGGTGGGTAGGAGCAGGGACCGAGCAGCAGGAGCTCACCCCATCGCGGGGATTCGAACCACCAACCTTCTGATCGGCAACTCCTAGGCTCTGTGGTTTAGATCACAGTGCCACCCGCGTCCCCATGGCATCATTAAGTTGGCATAAATTGATAAAAAAGTATATGTCCCTCAATGAGCTATCTTGACCCTGGTGCTAGTTCTTAAATTTAAAATGCTTAGAATTGAAACCTTAAGTTAAAAATATTCAGTCCCGACACCTCTTTTTATGTTCTTGTTCTGAGCAAAGGAATTGCATATAATTTGTTTCCAAGCAGGGCTGTTTGTATTCCTTTCTGCTGCAGTCATGGCATACAGGCACAGAAAATAAGTATTCACTGTCCTGGGAATTTCAGCTTTTCATCTTAAATATTTTAGCACTCAAGGTTGCAAGAAGAGGGCTGGAAATGCATCAGCCTTGGTGAAAGGGGGGTGGGACTGGGGAAGGAATAGGGCTGCAGTTGAACAGGATTTTGAATCAATCCTGGAGATTGCTATCCTTTCCCCTACAACAGCAGAATAATAAATTGTGCAGAATGCACATGGATATCCAAATATTATTAAACTGCATGAATGTATGCAGATTGCAAGATTCTGTGTGTAAGTGGCGTAGAGGGGTGAGAATATTTTCCCTCCCCCCAAAAAATAATTGTGCAAAATACACACGGCCCTGCGTCCTAACAATGTAAAATGAACTTCAGAGCCATAATGTACAGTGGTACCTGGGGTTAAGTACTTAATTTGCTCCGGAGGTCTGTTCTTAACCTGAAACTGTTCTTAACTTGAAGCACCACTTTAGCTAATGGGGCCTCCTGCTGCCACTGCGCCGCCGCTGCATGATTTCTGTTCTCATCCTGAAGCAAAGTTCTTAACCCGGGGTAATATTTCTGGGTTAGCAGAGTCTGTAACCTGAAGCGTATGTAACCTGAAGTGTATGTAACCCGAGGTACCAAAGCCAGTTGCTTTGAGCGGTTTTTAAAGGGGCTTCAATAAATTTGTGGCCCTCAACCAACATAGTTCAATGGAACCTCCATGGCCAAACATAGTGTAGCTTTCGAAATCGGTTACTGTGGAACAAAGTGTTTGTGGATGTCTTCACACCTGGCTGACAATGACTTTCCCAGCTGTATCATGGGGTCTCTCAGCCCCATCAGGATTTGGCATGGTTTGGCAGCCTCAGCCAGAAGGAGCAGATGGGCGGAGGGGGCTGGAAGTCTGGTACCCAGGCGTGGAGGAGAACTGGAAACAAAGGGGCAGGGCGCAGCCTTGTCGCTGAGAACCAGGCACCTAGGTGTGATCAGACGCGCTTACTCAGAGCACAGTGTGTGTGTGTGTGTGTGTGTGTGTGTGTGTGTGTGTGTGTCTGTCTGCAGCAGACCTGTAGGGCGAGAGAGTCTCATGAGTGAGCAAGCACGGCCTCATCTTGAAATCCCTTGTGGGGGGATGTGTTAGTCGTCGGCACATCTTTGTAGCTGCAGTTCGGTGAGGAACTTCTCGCCTTGCTCATTTACTTTCAAACAGTGTTAAAAACTCAGATATATAAGCTAATATATAAGGCCCTGACACTGAGGTCCAGCTCCAAGGGCCTTCTGGCAGTTCTCTCACTGCGAGAAGTGAAGTTACAGGGAACCAGGAAAGTGGGCCTTTTCGGTAGTGGCGCCCTCCCATCAGATGTCGAGGAGATAAATAACTATACGACTTTAGACGACATTTAGTGCTCGGTGTTTTATTATGCTTTCATATTTGTTGGAAGCTGCCCAGAGTGGCTGGGGCAACCCGGTCAGATGGGTGGGGTACAAATAATAAAATTATTATTATTAATTGCCAAATGGCACCTTAAACCTAGGTTACAGTCACCACAATGTCTAGGCGTCTTTTTTTTTTTTTGCAGCGGGAATGATGATGCTTAATATAATCAGACCCCTCTGTATTATTATTATTATTATATTATTATTATTATTATACCTCTCTATATTTCTCGTTTGTTTTACACTAAGGTTTTAGGACCAGTTTTGTATATGCGTGTGTTTTATTAAATATTAAAAGACAGAAATTTACAGAGCTTTCTGATATCTTAATTTACCTAGGATGGACTGAATTTTTTGCAATTCCTTTCATATGGAACAGGGACCATGCTTGTTTTCTCCTGCTCTGGAGGGTAGGACTCAAGGCATTGCCTTCAAGTTACAAGAAAGGATATTCTAACTAAATACCATATTTTTTGCTCTATAAGACTCACTTTTTCCCTCCTAAAAAGTAAGGGGAAATGTGTGTGCGTCTTATGGAGCGAATGCAGACTGCACAGCTATCACAGAAGCCAGAACAGCAAGAGGGATTGCTGCTTTCACTGCGCAGCGATCCCTCTTGCTGTTCTGGCTTCTGAGATTCATAATAATTTTTTTTCTTGTTTTCCTCCTCCAAAAACTAGGTGCGTCTTGTGGTCTGGTGCATCTTATAGAGCGAAAAATACGGTATTCGGAAAAAACTTTCTGACAGTATGAACTGTTCAGCAGTGGAACGGACTCCCACGAGAGTTGATAGACTCTCCTTCCTTGGAGGTTTTTAAGCAGAGGTTGGATGGTCATCTGTCATGGATGCTTGAGCTGAGATCCCTGCATTGCAGGGGGTTGGACTAGATGACCCTTGGGTCCCTTGCAACTCTGATTTTATGAATTTTGGGCCAGTGGCTCTGTTAATTGGATAGCTTTTCTTAAAAACAACACATTAGCACCCATTTTATTCTCCATTCTCAGAATAACAATAAGCATATCCTCTCCCCACACAGGAGCATACATAAAGAAAAAAAATTAAAAGCATTTGCATTGATAAGTCAAACCACTTCATCTGTAGAACAAAAATATCATTCTGTAGATCCCTGCATGTTGCTGGTAGCCTATAACCATGCTTTTCCATTGCCGCATAATAAAAAAATTTGTACCAAGTTGAGTAAAATGAATAATAATAATAATAATAAAATTTATTTATACCCCGCCCTCCCTGGCCAGAGCCGGGCTCAGGGCAGCTAACACCAATAAAATCACAGTAAAAACATAATGGGGGGGAGGGGGGGAAAGGGGAAAAAAACAATTTAAAATGCAGGTTAAAATGCAATTTAAAATGCAACCTCTTTTTAAAAGTAGCCGGTAGATCAAGACCATAAGGGGAGGGAAACATAAGGGTCAGACTGAGTCCAAACCAAAGGGCAGGCGGAACAGCTCTGTCTTACAGGCCCTGCGGAAAGATATCAAGTCCCGCAGGGCCCTAGTCTCTTGTGACAGAGCGTTCCACCAAGTCGGGGCCAGTACTGAAAAGGCCCTGGCCCTAGTTGAGACCAACCTAACCACCTTGCGACCTGGGACCTCCAAAATGTTGTCATTTGTGGACCTTGAGGTCCTCCGCGGGGCATATCCGGAGAGGTGGTCCCATAGGTACGTGGGTCCTAGGCCGCATAGGGCTTTAAAGGTCAAAACCAGACCCTTTAAAAAAACAACAACAACAATGGAGCACAAAACCAAGCAGTTTAAAAAGAAGTTGCTGTTGATGTCAAGTCAAGTACTTTATTACGGTCATAGACCAGCATAGACAAAACATACATAATAGCATAACAGTATGAATCCAGACGAATAATTATTAAATAAATAGTAGCTAGAACCAAACGTAGATTTAAACATATACATAGGATACTTAATTAAGGATAGATAATGGGTGAATAAAAATTTATAAGAAAGATTAAAAGATCAGTTAACACAGCTATATGGGGTGGGCTTCAGAAGTGCGGATCTGATAATATGGGTCTTCCGTTTAGGATTGAATTGTAGCATAGATCATTCTTCGTCAAATATCTATCATGGCAGCGCAATATCTGGTGACTGAATATGTGACTTCTGGGCTCTCTTCCTGTGAACCAGACCAAGTTTTATTGCGGCAAAAGCCAGTGACACTGAACACCACAAGGTCAAACAAAAGGAAATCAACAGCAACATCAGAAAGAAGAAGAAAAAGATTACACAAGGGAACTTCGCAGTGTGCCATTCAACATAAGAGATTTACGCTTCCTGATTACTAAAGTGCAAAATTTGGCCACCTTTGCTGTTGATGTGTTTTATATGTTGCCTTGTTAGCTCTGGAAAGGTGAACTTCGTCAATGGGCTGAATGGAGCTAAGTCGAGTTTAGGAGTTAAACGATCCCCGTCTTGCTTCCTAGGTGGTGCCGTGGCTCAGCAGGTTCCCGTGCAAGCCATCCAGGTGCATCAACAGACGTCTCCCACAACTGACAGCAGTACTGACCTCACCCAGACCTCTTCCAGCGGGACAGGTAAGCAGCCACCAAATCTCTTGCTGCCAAATAACTCTGGGTAGGGAATGGGGAACTTTCATTTCTACCAGGGCCATTGACTCACAGAAGACAACCAAAACAAAGTGTGGCCGTCCTGCCTTGGTACCCCTGGGCTTCCATCCCTTGGTTACTGGCTCCTGCGGTCACCCAGTCAGCTGACCTCTGTCTCTTCTATCAGTGGATTGCTGTTGTTTGAAACACCTCCCAACCACGGTGCCCAGCCAGTCAGGAGAGACCAGTGGGGGAGAGCATGTGCTATTGGTCTCCACTGCCCAACCTAGGCCTAGGTATTTTAGGGTTGCCGTATGTCCTCTTTTTCCAGGACACGTCCTCTTTTTCATGGGTATGTAAAATGAGAGTCGCCCTTGCGATCTATAGTTAGAATCTGAAGTTGGCAAATGTGTCCCCTTTTTTGCTCTTCAAAATATGGCAACCCTACCTTTTTTTATAGGGGACGCGGGTGGCGCTGTGGGTTAAACCACAGAGCCTAGGACTTGCTGATCAGAAGGTCTGCGGTTCGAATCCCCGCGACGGGGTGAACTCCTGTTGTTCGGTCCCTGCTCCTGCCAACCTAGCAGTTTGAAAGCACCTCAAAGTGCAAGTAGATAAATAGGTACCGCTCCGGTGGGAAGGTAAACGGCGTTTCCGTGCGCTGCTCTGGTTCGCCAGAAGCGGCTTAGTCATGCTGGCCACATGACCCGGAAGCTGTACGCCGGCTCCCTCAGCCAATAAAACGAGATGAGCGCCACAACCCCAGAGTCGGTCATGATTGAACCTAATGGTCAGGGGTACCTTTACCTTTACCTTTTTATCCAGGGCAGAGGCTGAGCAGGGAAGGGATTGATGCCCAAAGTGGCTTTCTTCAGCCTTGCTTCCCTGAATGCCATTGGACTACAACTCACATCATCCATGACCGGCGGCTGAGCTGGCGGGGGATGCTGAGGGTTGTAGTCGAACAATGCAAAGAGGACCCAAGCTTGAAGAACTGTGACTCTGATGGTTTTCTCTCTCTCCCCCCACCTGGCAAAGTCTGTTACCCAAACACTTGGTGAGGCTGGAGTCTTCCAGCTACCCATGTGTCCTGGATGAAATGAGGTGGCAGGATAAATCTGCCCCGAGCTTGTTCTAGGCCGTGCAAGGCTTTCCTTTCACCCACACCTACATCCTTCCAATTGAACCTGCTGGTTCTGACCTGCGATTCTGTAGATTTGCAGTCCGTGTGCCCTGCCTGGGCTTATTGAGTGCTGTTGCAGAGGCACCTGAGCTCCCCTCCCCCCTTTGCTTGCGCAGCTCCCTGCAATCGGAGCTTCTTTTAAAGATCATTCTTGTCCCAAGCACTGCTCTGCGCAAAAGTATATCATTGCTTACAAGGTCACTGTCTCCTTCGAGTTCAGCAGACCCTTGTCTAGTCAGTGCTGATAGGCCGGCAGGAGAATGCTTGAGAAACTTAGAAGAAAGTATTTGTTCTAATATAGTGTTACTCTAGTGCCATCTAGTGGGTATTTGCTTGCGCATATATGTCATACCTCTTGTTACGTTCGGTTCAGGTTGCGTCCCGTGGCGACCCAGAAGTAACGGAACGGGTTATTTCCAGGTTTCGCCACTTGTGCATGTGCAGACGCTCAGAATGACGTCATGCGCAGAAGCGGCGAATCGCGACCTGCGCAGACGTGGGTGGTGTTTTGCTCATGATGCGAACGGGCTCCGGAACGGATACCATTCGCAACCAGAGGTACCACTGTACACACACACACACACACACACACACACACACACAGTGGTACCTCATTTTGAGTCTGCCTCATCGAGCGTCCATTTTGTTGAACGTCCGCGGCAAACCCGGAAGTACTGGAATGGGATACTTCGGGGTTTGCCGCATGCGCAGAAGCGCTGGCACTTAATCCTACGTCTGTTTCGTCTCGCGGCCAGGGCTCCAGAACGGATCCCAGTTGCAAAACAAGGTCCGACTGTACACACACACACACACACACACACACACACACACACACACCAACTTTCTATTCAAAGGAGTTCTATCACGGCTGTTTCCAAACCAGCCCCATTCCTATTTCAGGGCTATTTTGTACATTGCCTAGTAGCAAAGTGGGGTTTGCCGCTGATGGTACTCTCAGCAGAGAGTTGCAGGCAGTCCCAGTTTCCTGATGAGGACCCCTGCATGACACATGAAGATATGAAAACAAACCATAAAAATTGGAGCCCCCCCTCTCAAAAAAGGAGGTGAAAACCCTGGGGTTTTCCATTGGAAAAAAGTGGGGTGGGGGACCCTTGAAAAGGAGAGGGGACAGCTCCCCCCAATCTTTCCACGTGTTTTCAAGGCCTTCACATCTCTATGTGTGTCTCGCACATTCCTTATTTGTCTTTAGGTGTACAATTTAACATGCCCCTAACAAAGCATAATGTATAGGAGTGTGATTAATATTGTTTTTGCAAAATTTGAGAGCTGGCTGGATTTTCCAGCGGCCGGCTCGAAGAGAAGGAGACCTGCGTGTGCAGAGAAGTGCATCTTATTCTCACCGGTGTATTCCGGTTGTCTTGGCGCTGACATGTACTCATGTGCATAACCCCTGTCCCCCTACCCCCACATGCCAGCCATGACATCTGTTTTCTGGCAGATGTTGGGAAGCCCTGAAAGAATTGAGCTTCCTATGTCAGCTTAATCCTGTGTAAAGGAAATGTATGCAATGAGCTGGTGATGGACCCAGGAATCCCACTGTGAGGTTTTCAAGCAATTGCTTGATGGCTGCATGCAAAAATCCTCACTGGCTCTGCATCTTAAAAACAAGCAAGATAACGGACTGAAGCTGATGCAGCACAGAGGTCTGAGGCATTATTGGTGAGGTGCCATCTATTATTATTATTTAACTATATCTTTATTAATTTAAAATAAATACATTTATGAGAAAACAGACATACATAAAAGGTAAAGGTACCCCTGCCCGTACGGGCCAGTCTTGACAGACTCTAGGGTTGTGCGCTCATCTCACTCTAGAGGCCGGGAGAGAGCGCTGTCCGCACACTTCCGGGTCACGTGGCCAGCGTGACAAGCTGCATCTGGCGAGCCAGCGCAGCACACGGAAACACCGTTTACCTTCCCGCTGGTAAGCGGTCCCTATTTATCTACTTGCACCCGGGGGTGCTTTCGAACTGCTAGGTTGGCAGGCGCTGGGACCGAACGACGGGAGCGCATCCCGCCGCGGGGATTCGAACCGCCGACCATGCGATCGGCAAGCCCTAGGCACTGAGGTTTTACCCACAGTGCCACCCACGTCCAATCAAACAAACAAATAACAGAAAAATCAAACAAACCACCACACTACAAGATACAAGAAGATTAATATAATTGTCATCATATATACTCCTGATACTGAACACAATTATAAAACTTTTAGAGAAGAAATTTATAACTGACTTCCAATTAACCTCACTGTACTTTTATCTATCCATTACTTTATACCGCACATTTACATATTTCTTATATTATTTCTTTTTACCTCCCTGCAAACTTATATTTATACAATACAGGGATCAGTCTAATTCTGCCAAGATGTTTCTTTTTATTCCATAGTTTTCTAAATATTCTTAAAGATTCCGCAATCCTTACAGACATTTTGTTTTGATTGGCCTCTTACTCTTCCTGTCACTTTCGCTAGCTGCAGATATTCTACCATTAGGATTTGCCAATCTTCTGTGTTGGGTCTTGTGTTTTCCCAATTTCTTGCTACTAAAATTCTGACCGCCGTTATTCCGTACATGAACAATTGTGCCTTGCCCCCACTTTCTTTTGCCAGTGACCCTGCCAGCTACGATCATGACTTCGTCCGTGCCAACCACCGTAGGAGGCCATATGATGTACCCCAGTCCTCACGCCGTGATGTACGCGCCTACGTCAGGCCTGACAGATGGTGGCCTTGCAGTTCTCAATGCCTTCTCCCAGGCACAATCTGCAATGCAGGTTTCACACGGCCAGGTCCAGGATCAGGGTAAGACTGGAGGCGGGCTTTTCCTTTACGTAGAATGCTCTTATCACACTTCTGTAACTTCAAAGGCCTCTCAAAGCATCTTGCGGAATATTCTCGAAATAAAATGCATCAATCTGGTACAGGAGCAGGTGTCGCTTGGTGTCCGTGATTAGGTTAGAACGACAGCTCTCCCCAAAATCGTCTGAAGGGTGTGGGGCTGAGCTGTTGTGTCTTGCTCAGCTCATGATGAAATCCATCTTCCCTGATGCACAATGGTGTTTCTGAAAGAGTGAATGATCTTCATTCTGCCATGTGTTGCGTTTCTCAGAGCAAAGACAGACAGACAGACAGATAGACGGATAGACGGATAGACGGATAGATAGATAGATAGATAGATAGATAGATAGATAGATAGCACCAGTAACGTGCATGGTGTTTTACCGAGTAGAAGAGCACAGCACTCTGCCTTGAGGAGCTTACAATCTAAAATTTGAACCAGAGGAAGGGGAAGAAAGTGGAGTCAAGGGAATACACAGGAAAGAATGTGTGATTATTTAAGTTACATCTGCTCAGGGTAAGTTACACTTGGGTTTGGAAAGAGATATGAGGGCCTTCTCGGTTGTGGCGCCCATCCTGTGGAACGCCCTCCCACCAGATGTCAAAGAGAACGACAACTACCAGACTTTTAGAAGACATCTGAAGGCAGCCCTGTTTAGAGAAGCTTTTAATGTTTCATGTATTAAAGTATTTTATTTTTTTTCTTGGAAGCCGCCTAGAGTGGCTGGGGAGGCCCAGCCAGATGGGCGGGGTATAAATAAATTATTATTATTATTATTATTATTATTATTATTATTATTATTATTATTATTATTATTATTATTCCAGAGAGGAAGATTTGAGAAGGGTGAAAAGGAGCAGCTGCATATCTTTGATGCATAGCTCAGTGGCAGAGTGCATGTTTTGCAGAAGGTCCCAGATTTGTAGTTCTCTGTAGGGATCTCAAGTACCAGTTTGTAAGAAAGACCTCTGCTGGAGACTTGTCAGAGCTGCTTGCTGGCAAGTAGGGTTACCATATTTGAAACAGTGAAAATCTGGACAGAAAAGTTGGTGAGCTTTTTAAAACAACAACAACAACAACAAACCAGTGGAGCTGCTTTATATATTTTAATACTTAAGCTTTATTGAAATATATACACATTTCTATTTCGGTGAGCCTCCTCCCTGCATTTCAGCATGAGATTTGGTGATCACTGCTTTTATAAAGCATGTTTAGGACAGCTTTTGTTCAATAGAACATTGCTTGCTCTCTTTGAAATGGCTCGTTTTGTTTCTAGCTTTAATGATATTGGTTCTGGGTTTATTTTCGTTTATGCCACTATGATTACATCTGAATTGTTCTGGATCATTTGAAGGTGGTGGTGTTGGCGCTGTTAGTTTTGGATAGTGGCTAATGGGACACTTGTGATTTTTTTCTTTGGCAGGTGGAGTCCCTCAGGTGTTCCTGACAGCACCATCAGGAACAGTTCAAATCCCAGTCTCAGCTGTCCAGCTTCACCAGGTAAGTTCGCCATTTAAATAGACTTAAACTTCCCCCAGACTGGGACTGCAGTCCTATTGAACCTTAAGGGATTGTGCTTCTGAGGAAACGGGATTGTGCTGTAAGGCTGGCTGTAATTTTCTTTGCACCCTGCTGAACATATAGCAAGATACACAGCTACCGGGTCTGTTTCCCAAGTTGCCTTGTGTACTGAATTGCAGCGATCCCACTTTGTTGCATTTCCCTATTGTTTCATTCAAGCTTCAAGACTCCTAGGGATGGAAGCAGACAATGGCCTGGTTCGCACATAACACTAAGCCAAACTATGGCTTAGTGTGAACAGGCAAGCGTGCTAACGCAACAGTTAGACAATCACAGCTGCTTCACTCCCCACTCCTGCTGCTACACTGCCAGTAGCTAAGTGTTACAATTAGGCCTGGGTTTGTGATTTATCTCGCTCCAAACAAAGAAAGAGAAAACCAAGGTTTGTTCTAGGCTTACTGCTCTTGGAATGTTTGGCCGCTACAAACCACAGTTAAACTATGTGCTGTGTAAGTTCTTTCTTTTGTCGGTCCTCAGTCTTCCAACATTAAGCTTCATTGGATAGCCCTGAGTTATAATATTCTGGGAGTGGGATATAAGCTTATCTTCCTACATTTTTCTCAGCATACACCATCTGTCATATCCCTCATTACTTGCCTTTTTTCCTAAAAGTAAAAAGCCCCAAATTATGTAACTTTTCCCTGTAGGGTAGTTGTTTCATCCCCTTGATCATATTGATTGCTTTTTCTTCATGTTTTGATGAGTACATCATATTTGCGTGATCGTGTCTTGACTTACTATTATCCTGAGACACACACAAGCTTTGTAGTCTTTTCGCTTATCCTTTGTCATCAAGCTATGATTAAATTAGGAAACCCCTAATTAACTTAGCTTTTCGTTTCATCCAAACTGTGAAACTATGGTTACTAGCATTGGAAGAAATCAGGATCTTAAACCAATTTCAAAATGGTCTAATATCCTGACTTGTTCTGCAGCTGGTTATCATAGTTTCCTGGTTTGGACAAAACAGGAAACTATGGTTAGTTAGACACTTTCTGGTATAATTTCAGCCCATGCTAAAGAGAAGGGGCTTTGAGATTTGATAGTCTGAACCAGCTCTGAATTCTGTTCATACAAGAAAATACCACCTTTAAGTAAAACAAATCCATGTATATTCTTCTCTGACTACTTTAATATGTGTACCTCCATATGGTGAAACATTGAGAGAACCATGTGAAATTAGAAGCAAATGGTGTGTTTCACGTGATTGCATCAGACAACCAGTCTGTCCTGTGACAGTTGAGGCCATCATGCAATTGCATTTCCTAAGCCAGTGTTTCCCGATCTTCTGAAACCTGCGTTCCAAATCTTCTTTTCTGGATGAAGGCACACCTCATTCTTACACTCGAAAGACAAATTCACCATCACTGCCTGCAACCAACTTTGTATTTTATATGACTTAATCGTTTTTAGTATTAAGATTTTTTTTAACTGCCTTGGATTCCTTGGGAGAGGGAGGGGTGGTATATAAATGTAGGATCGAGATAAGTAAAATAAGCATGTGCTGTTTGAATGCAAGCACTCCTTTGCTTAACAGTTCTCCTTCGTTCTTTTGTCTCCCCAGATGGCCGTAATCGGGCAGCAGTCCAGCAGCAGCACCAACTTGACAGAGCTACAAGTGGTCAACTTGGACACGTCGCATAGCTCCAAGAGTGACTGAGCAACTCGGGGGGCGGGAGGGGGAGAACCTGGGGGGCGGAAGGAGAGAGACAGAGGAGAAGGTGTGTCCCTGGCACCCAAACCTGCAGTGGCTGCCTCCAGTTTTTGAGGCCTGTGCGTGGCTCGAGGACCTGCGGCACTCCCCAAAACTGCACCAGGATCTCTGCGGTCCCTATTTTTCTATGGACTCTGTCACTTATTTATTGTTGCCTTTTTCACGTTTTCTTTCCTTTTCTCTCAACACTTCACACCGACACACACACGCACAAATACACACATACACACACACTCAAAACACATATTAAAGTGGCTGTTGAGGCCAGCGGCAGGGAGCTGAGCCTGGGCTGTAAGGGGGGTGCGGGGGGTGCGGTTTGCTTTGTTACCTTTGGACGCTGCATATACAGTGCTTTTATTTGTGTGTGTGTGTGTTTGTTTTGTTTTGTTTATCCCCTCCTCACTCCAGCCAAAGAAACGTGTCTCTCATGGGTGGGGAAACTTTACTCTGCCATGTGTATATAATATATAGGAAGAAAACAACCCTCCTTCTGTCGTCATCGCCAGAGCGGGAGTTCCTTCTCCCCCTCTCCGCAGTGTGTCCACGAACTTCCTCAGCTCACAGTCTCCAGCCTGAGCAGCCAAGACTGTGGCGGGGAGATAAGCTGGAACACAGAAGGGTCTGAAGCCATCGTCATCCAAAAGGGAGTCTCTTGTTTCTGCTGTCATTTTATTTTCACTTTTAACCTATGCTGGAGCAAAGGGTCATCTCTCTCTCTCTCTCCCCCACCCCCCCCCACCCCCATCACCCCAGGTTCAGGTTGTCCAGCTGGCTTGCAGCAATGTGCCTTCAAGCAAATCAGTGATGCGTTGTGGCCTGGCCTCTGCACAGCGACCCTTGCCTCTTACGCTTGGCTTGCAAAGAGGGGTCGCTCCCGCCGGTGCCCTCCTTCTCCTTAGGCTCTGTTGTGGGTGGGTGAGGAGAGGCAAGAGCACATTGGCGGCAACCCTGGAACTGTTCCTTCCCTCAAAGCTTGTGTTTGGTTGGTGAGAACCCACCGGCTTTAGGAGTACGTGCCCCGGGGGTGTGTGAGCGGGCGCTTTTAAACACCGCCCTGCCCACTTCCTTGGGTCATACCCAGCAACCCTTAAGCCCCATCGTTGCAATGGAAGCATCCTCTCGGGCGAGCTTTGTTCGTTTTTGCAGAGGCTGCTCCTCTTGAGAAAGTCGATGAGATGAGCCACCGTCCTTTCTCTAAGTAATCGGGGAGAAGGGTGTAAAGGAACAGTGTCGGAAGCAGAGGGAAAGCTCTATTTTTGTAAGTTTTGAACTCCACAGGCCTTCCCAAGACTGTTGTGCCCACGATTCGAGACCTCTCATCCCAACCCTGATCAGGTAGCCCTGAAAACATGATTCGTCCCATTGAAAGCGTGTTCCGCCTGCCTCTGCTGCTTCCGAGTCTGCCGTCCTCAGTTGGGACTGGTTAGGACTCAAGAGTGGTGGGAACGCACCTCCCCTGCAGGAGAAAGGCAGGGCCGGATGAGTAAGGTGACAGCCGCCATCGGGTCCTTGTGCTTTAGAAAATTCCTTATTGTGTAGATCCGTGGTTCGGTGTCAGCAAATGCAAAAAAACAAAAAGGGAATAGCCGCAAGGGAGATCGGGAAGGGCGTTGTGCTTCCAAGGGGAGGGGTGTGCATGTGATGAAGCTATCCCATTGGGGAAAGCACTCTGCTGTTGGATAGTTTTCTTGCCACACAATCATGCACTTCCTTTTAACCAATCCAGAAGTGGCGCAGGAAAGGAATTCTTCATCCTCCACACACACACACACACACACACAGACACACAGGCCTACTTTGGAGCAAGGAGGCTGCAGACTTTTAGAGAAAGGAAGCAGCTGCTGTAACCTTTTTTTAAAACTAAAAAAGACAAAAGAAGCCTTGGTGGGGGGGCGGGAAAGGACTTTATTTTTCTAAATGTTAAACTCAGTATTTATGTAATTCTCAAAGGAATTAAAGTCTGGCTCCTGTACAGTTTTCATGGGGTTTGTACTTGGGGAGCGGGTGGGTGGGGAAGAAAGGGCCATGGGGTGGGGAGGAGAAAGGGGCCTTTTAAATTTGTATTGTCACCTTTATGAAATTTCTTCCATGAACATTAGCGTTTAAGCTGATCTCCTGCCTCAAGCACTTGGGTCAAGCTTGATGGGAAGTCCTGAGAGCGGAGGAAGGGAGACTTCCTTTTTAAGGTTTATTTTCCACTTTCCCAACTTTGCTTCCTTTGAAATCTATGGATGAAGGGCGGTATACAAATTTTATTAATAATAATAACAATAATGGAGTTAACCATACTGTGGAAATTAAGCCCAGCTCCCTCACACCCGCTTATGCCTTTTGGTAAAATGGACTGTGTAACATCTGGCTGTAAGGGGTGCCTCACATTTCTCAATACTCCCTTAAGAAACAAAGTCTCCACTCAAAACACAGAATTAGCACAATTTCTTCCCTGGTGTGCTAGGATTGTCAATGTCAGAAAGCAATTCAAAATTGTATTCCCCCCCCCCCCCACTGCAGCGTAAGGAATAGAGTTTGTTCTACCACCTCTCTTCAAGTCAGTCTTTGAGGGTGCCACAAGACTCTCGATTGTTTTTGCTACAAGAGACCAACAGATTTACTACAGCACAAGGCTTCTTGGACTCAGGCCCATTTTGTCAGGTGTGCGAAACCAAAATTTAGTTGGCTTTATAAAAGTGAAAATTGTAAGTGACAGCTAGATATTAATTACTATGTTAAACAAGTACATCTTTAACCTTTTATAGTACCAGATTGTTGGTCATTGGTGAGATGACTGCATTATTTCCCTGGTAAAAAAGGCTAAAGATGTGCCTACCTAGCACATCTAGTTAACATCATAAATATCACTGAGTTTTAATTTTTGCATCTTCCTGCCATTCAACTAGCACCTTGATTTTTTCTCTTCTGTGCACCTGCCAACTTGAGTGGGCTTGAGTCCAGTCTTTTAAGATACAATACTTATTTGTTTTTGGTGCATGTGTTGATTAGCCTTCAGCCAATGTGCATTTAATGGACTCTAGCAACTGGAGGGGAAACCATGTTTCTGTACTGGAAGATGAGGTCCTAAAGAGAAGCCAAGGTAACCTTATTCTTTTAAGTCTCCCATTTTACACCTTGGGATGTCATGAGTCCAGAAAACCATCCTTTGGTTCTCTTGGCCTGAGCAAGACTGACCTTTGAATTCCAATGTCCTGGTGTGCTTCCAACTTCCAGCCTCACCCTAGAGACGTGCACTACATTCTTCTATTAAGCTCTGAGCCAAACACTCCTTCCATGGTTAAAATATTTTATCCTTAAAAGACATGGATGCCACAAGTGCATTCAAAAAAAAAAAAAAAAGAAGAAGAAGAAGAAGTAACCCACTTCCAGTAATTAAGAGCTCCTTATGAGAATTTGGTCCAGCCATTCTGGTGAAGCGTAGGGAGTTCAAGGGAATCTGATGTAATGGGTAAAAATAGCTCATTTTTTATCTGCATGTAACTCCTTGGCAAGCTGGTGGCCTGTGATGAGAATTTTACTAGCCTTTTGTATTTGGTCAGGAGTTGAGAGTAAGAGGGGGAGTGGTAAAGGGTACTTAACATGGCCAATAATAACAAATTACTGGCCTCCAGGCAGTTGCACATGGTGGGATGTTGGTAAATTGTCAATTGTACTCTCCCACTAATGGGTGGGGTGGGAAATCTCTGGTCCTGTAGTAGTTGCTAGACTACAACTCCCATCATGCTTGACAATTGGCCATGCCGGCTGGAGGTGATGAGAATTGGGAGTCCAGCCACAGGTGACCCCCCAAAAAACCCCCACACTTAGGAATTGGTAAGAGTAAAGGGGGTATGTATGAAGAATATATTTGTATCAAGAGGGAGTTTGTGGTGAATGATTATGGATATGTTTGGGTAGAGGAACATCGGCAAAGCCGGTTTTCTCTAATGTTGCTGACTCAAAAGATGCCTGTTAAATAGGATCAGAAACCAAACTGATGTAGGTTCCCACCCCCCAAAAAAAATCTTCCAGAAACCCCCACCCCACCCATCCCCGATTTCAAGTGCTGAGGATCTTGTTCCATTTAATCTGTAGTCCGTTCCCCACCCCCCTATTTTAGGAAGTTTTGTTGGCTACGAAAAGCACCTGCAGGTTAAACGCTAATGTTGCATGTAATTTAAAGTGTTGACTTGTAAGAACACTTATCAGGGATGAAATGGCATTTATTGTGTGGTGACCTTTCTAGTTCACACTTTACAGATTGTTTTGGGGTTTTGTGTGTGTGTGCGTATGCGTGTGTGTGCGTGAGTGGCTGTGCGTGTGGGGTTAATTTCCAGGGTTGTGTTTCTGGAAGGATGTGACTGTAATCGCAGTACTATGTACAGAGCTTTCTTTTGTATTAAAAAAAATACTCTTTCAATAAATGTATCATTTTGTGCACAGATTTTGTGTCCTCAGTGTTGCCTCAGGGATTCAGAAACGGGAAACAAAATGGGGGATGCTCACAAAGTTCTGGGATATTCAAAAGGCAAAAATGAAGAGAGCCCCCAACATCACCAGCAACACTCCTAGCCCTTTCTGCATTGGACAGAGATCGTATGCATCTTGGAACTGTTGGAGATATATATGAAGGGGTCTTGTCCGTCATAATTTATTGCAGGGTGAAGTGGGGAGAGGGAATTTGATTCTCTGAAGAAGAGCCAAACTGCATGTTATCACTAGCAAATTCAGGTCCCCAAAATTGTGTCTCTTGTTGTGATGCAAACAGGGAGGTGGGAGTGTTTGTCAGGTAATTTGCCGAGAGTGGCTGGGGTACAAATAATAAAATTATTATAATTGGGTGGAGGGATGGTGTTTTGCCCTTCTCAGCATTTTTCCCCCACGGGCTCTCCTCATCCCTAATGAACTGAAGTTTGCTCTTGCTCACAGATTCTAGGGCCTGCCCTTTTTCATTTCTTTAAAAAATGTATGAGCTGCTTGCACAGTAAAATAAATAAATTTTGAAGTGGTGTACTTGAGAGTCCCATGGTCTGCAAGACGATCAAACCTATCCATTCTTAAGGAAATCAGCCCTGAGTGCTCACTGGAGGGACAGATCCTGAAGCTGAGGCTCCAATACTTTGGCCACCTCATGAGAAGACAAGACTCCCTGGAAAAGACCCAGGGAAAGATTGAGGACACAAGGAGAAGGGGACGACAGAGGACGAGATGGTTGGACAGTGTTCTCGAAGCTACCAGCATGAGTTTGATCAAACTGCGGGAGGCAGTGGAAGACAGAAGTGCCTGGCGTGCTCTGGTCCATGGGGTCACGAAGAGTCGGACATGACTAAACGACTAAACAACAACAACAGATTCAATGTCATAATAAAACCTAACTAAACTGCACAAAGCAATTAAATAGGCACAAGCCATCATCTAAAGAGAAGGATAAATTCAGGAAGACTTTTAAAATAAATGTAACTTGAGCCTTGTGTCTGGATAGGCTTGGTGGTATTTATTGCTAGACTTCGCAAATGCTAGAAATTTAAGGTTACTATCCAGCAACACTGGAGGGCAATTAATTGCCTGCCACTATAGTGAAGCCCAAGTCTACGCATGTAAGTAAGTCCAATGGAGTTAAAGCGGGCTTCTTTCCAAGAAAATCCTCTCAGGGTTGGTTAACAATGAGCTGGGGTGAGGAAATCGCTTTGGCAGGTTCTGCTTGTTGTCTTTGTGTCACACTTTCACAAAATCATGGCCTCAGGTGGTATACAGGCTCCATCTTGGGGAGGGAAGCCGTATGTAGGGTAGTCACCAACTGTATGTAGCTTGTCTGTGCCAAAGTAGTTAATAGACAGTAAAATGGCAAAGTTTAATCCCTTGAGGTTGTTTTTTTTTGTCAAAACAGGAGGATATAAAGCCAGAAGAAATAATGTGCTTACCCTGCTTTTTTCCTATAAGATTGCTTTTTTTAAAAAAAGCAGGATTCAAGTGCCCATGTTTAGAGCTGAATACAGTGCAGTACTTATATATTCAAAAAGTTGCTTGTCATAGGGGAAGGATACTCTGTAAGTGCTTAGAATAAAGATGCTAATGACTAGCACAGGTGGCAAATACACAATCCTTCATTCCAGTTACAGATAGGTAGCCGTGTTGGTCTGCCATAGTCAAAACAAAACAAAAAAAATCCTTCCAGTAGCACCTTAAAGACCAACTAAGTTAGTTTTTGGTATGAGCTCATACCAAAAACTAACTTAGTTGGTCATTAAGGTGCTACTGGAAGGATTTTTTTTTTTTTTACTATGGCAGACCAACACGGCTACCTATCTGTAACTGGAATGAAGGATCGTGTATGAGCTCATACCAAAAACTAACTTAGTTGGTCTTTAAGGTGCTACTGGAAGGATTTTTTTGTTTTGTTTTGGCAATCCTTCATGTCATTTGAAATCACAACAAAATTAAATGAAGAACTGAGTTTGTGCTTTAGCCTTGTTCTGGCGAAGTTGGTCTACACAATCTAATGAAAGCACTTAAAGTTGAGCAAATAAAGCTTGCATGAATCTGATAGTGACTTCCGTTCTAATCAATACAGAGCTAATACCGTTGCTAGGAGGCACAGGTAGGCAGAGTGCTGCTGTGCTCATCTCCAGTTTGCAGGCTTCCCACAGGCATTGGGTCAGCCACTGTGAGAGCAAGATGCTGAAACTAGATGGGCCATTGGGCTGATCCAGTAGCTTCATTTTATGCTATTAAATACAAACAGTGTATGTAGAGCTAGGGAGAAAAGGGCTTGGGAGATCTCTCACTGGTGGGTCAACACAGACCAAAAGCTTGCTAAGGAGTTGCACGCAGATAAAAATGGGAGACTCTGTATCTTAAGGGCAGAAAAAATCTCTTTGGATTTATTACATACATTTTGTGTTTTTAATCTTGTATTTTTGTGCTGTGCGCCACCCTGAGATTTACAGATGAAGGGCGGTATAGAAATTTAATAAAAACACACAAAAGTAAAACGCATGACCTGCTGTGGCTTTCCTGGTCTGGAAATGGCTGCAGCTGTTAACCATCCACAGCTGATAAAAGACACAAGTAGCTCCTGAGACCGCCTGAGCCTCCAGGGAGAGTTGGATCCAATAGCACCTCCAGACTGCGAATCTGCTCCTTCAGGAGCATAGCTGTCAACGTTTCCCTTTCTTAAAGGGAAATTCCCTTATTCCGAATAGGATTCCTCACAAGAAAAGGGAAAAGTTGACAGCTATGTTCAGGAGATGTGGAACCCATCCAGGATTGGCATCCAGCCAATTTATTTTTTAATGTATTTCTCCCCCCCCCCTGGTTTTTATGTATCTATTTGTGTGCTCTGTGTGGGTGCTGTTTGCTTGTCTGGTTGCAAGTCGATTTGGGCTGCCCTGCGCAAGATAAAGAGACTAAACACATTTAAGTAATAATAATAGTAATAGCAATAATAATAATAATAATAATAATAATAATAATAATAATAATAGTTAGTTATAATAATAGTAATACAATGCACATTTGTTCAGCAGCAAGTGTCGGTGTTCTCAATGGGGCTTGTTATCCGACAGATGCAAATGCTAGATTAAATAACTAAAGGAGTGAGAATGAGCTCAGCTGCGGGCGGGCTCGCCTGCTAAGCAGTGACGGCTCAGGTGGAATCTACACACATATTTTAAAAGTTCTGAAAATGCTTATTATTAAAGCGTTTTTTAAAAAACACACACAGACATTGAATTTTCCATAAGGCCCGCCATCGCCACCTAGTGTCACGTTATACATTGCACTTTAAAAAATCACTTAGAACGCTTTTTTTTTGCTTGCAGCTGCCATTCACTCGGCACTCCATATAGCGACAAAACATACACAGCGGCACGCGACTTCGCGGCGTCCGAACTGTCCCTCGCAGGGCCCCGTAGACTAGAGGAGCCGGCGGCGGCGGCGTTAAAGCTGAAGGGAAAGGGCTTACGCACGCGCGACTTCCGGCGCATGCGCCCTGGTGACCCGGAACTTGTGGAGCTGCTGGAGTGGCCGGGCGAGGAGGCGGCGGCGGCGGAGGAGGAGCGGCGGCTGTGGCGGCGTCGCCCTCGGTGCTTGGCTGGGCAGGTAACGGGGCTCCCTGGGCGTCGGACGGGGCTCATTCCCCTCAGCAGGCCCCTTCTGGGGTGGTCTCGGCTTAGGGGCCCTCAGCGTCAGGCGAGCCGGGGCGCTTCCCCGGCACCACGTTGTGTCGCCCCGCGGCCCTTCTGGGCGGGGAGCTTCATCTCGCCGCTCCGTTTCTTTGTGCTCCTTTCTCTTTCGCTTCCGCACCGCCGCCTCCCTGCTGGGGAGGGAGCCCGGCTTGCCCACAGGGGCTTCAGTCGAGCGACTCGTGAGCGGAACTTGCCCGCCGCTGGGGGTGTCGCGGGGATTCCTCTGAATGGAGGCGGCCGAAAGGGAGCGCGTGTCCGAAAGCTCAAGAGAGAGCAGGGGCCGTGTGGATTAAACAGGCGACAAAGCCAGTACAGTGGTACGTCGGGTTACAAACGCTTCAGGTTACAGACTCCGCTAACCCAGAAATAGTACCTCGGGTTAAGAACTTTGCTTCAGGATGAGAACAGAAATTGCGTGGCGGCAGCGGGAGGCCCCATTAGCTAAAGTGGTACCTCAGGTTAAGAACAGTTTCACGTTAAGAACGGACCTCCGGAACGAATTAAGTACTTAACCTGAGGTACCACTGTACTGTATATGAAAGGAGGTGGGGGGGGGAGAGAAACAGCAGGACGACCCTCCTCCGTCGTATGCATTGATTGAAATCGGACCGCCCCAAGTATAGGTAGGAGGGAACCGATCCCAATAACGTATTTCACACACAAACACACGCATCTGTATCTCACGCGCCGGCTCGCGAACTGCTGCGCCAAGAAGATATCCGAGTGCAATTAAAACGTCCCGACTTCCAGTCCGAAGGGCCTGTACGGATGGGAAATGTGGGTCGAAGTGACGTTTCAGTGAGCAAATTGTACTTTTCTCACATAGAACTTGGTTCGGGGGTCCTCTCCTGAAATGAGTTTGAGGCTTCTTCCGCGCAAAAGGAGGAAAGTGCTTGACTTCTGAGAGCAAGCATTATGGCTCTTGTAGTCATTAGTAGTATTTCTGACTTATTCTTGGCCAAATGGCTGTTTGGTTTTTCGTCATATGGAGAATCTTTCCATTATGTGCTGGATAGTTTGGGGTGTTTCACCCACAGATAAATTGCCTTAGTATCCTTTGATGTGTACGGTGTGACAGATAAAATGTTTTTAGATAGTATAAAGGCTTTGCTTATTGTGCATGAATGTGATTTAAATGTCATAACATGCTATCAGTGTGGACTGCTGAGTGATAGGAAATGCTGAGTGGGAAACTTTAAATCAGTATTTTTACAGCAATTTACATTACTGCTTTAAAATTGCCTCGATTTAAGCAGATGCAACAGAATCTCTCCCAGCGCTGCACTTTATGGAGTAACAGGTCATTGTTGCATGAATTTTCATAGGCGAGAGTCTGCTTCATCAGATGTATTACTAAGAGTATATTCCTTAGATGCCAGAGAATAGGTTCTGACTCATACATCTGATGAAGTAGCACCTAGAATTCATCCCTCAGGATTCCAGTGTTAATTTGAAATACACTTGGTGCTAGACAAGCAAAATAATTTTCCATGTTCATGCTGGCTAGAACATTCTCAAAGACTGTTACTCCAAGATTAAGTTACTCTATTTGATTAAAAGTTGATTATTAAGTAATGGTCTGAACGGAAATAAAAGCAGAGGGAAAGACTTCTTCCGTTGTAACATTTATGGGACATTGCAAATGGATGCGCAAGCCTATGTCGGCAAGATACAAAGTAATGGAAAGAAGAAAATGTTGGAATAGCTTGATTATAAATCACCTGATGCGCGAGGTTATCACAGGTGCAAGGCCAAATGAGCCAGTTGCTGTGGTAATGGCTCTGAGCTGTAGCTATATCACGGTGATTAATGTATGTCAGCTAGTTTTAGTTGGCCTTAGTACAGTAAGCCTGCAACTTACACACATTTAACTTGTGCGCATTTACATACTTGGCCATTTAAAAAAAAAAATAGGGCGGAAAGGGGGCACAAAGGACTTTGGCAGCCCCACCCATCAATGAACCCAGTGTGTTTTGACTATGTGATTTTGGCTTTAGGAGCAATCCCCAGAACATGACCCCTGCATAAGGTGTGGGCCTATTCTACTGCGGTTGAAGCCTTGGAATTAGAGCAACAGAGATGTTCTGTATCTGTATATATCTGTAGCTGAAAAACCTGCAAGCTAAAACTTCCTGTTCTGTGTATACCTTTCTCCAGCACTGTTTGCTGTGTCTGTTACTTATGCAACAGTAAAAGATTTGGCTGTGAGCATGATCTAAATCCACACTTCCATTGTATATGTGTCTTATCTCAGATTCCTAACAGAACACTTCATTTTTTATGGTTAGAATCATTTACAGGAGCTGGAAAATCAAGATTAAGAAAAAGATAGGTTAATCTATGGGCGGAAAAGTGTTAAATGTTATCTTGCGTGGGGTATAAAACAATTAAAAAATGTTCTACACCTCACAAGAAGGAAATATAATTTCAAATGTTACCAAATTTGAAAATACATACTATCTTTTTATAATGACAAAGCCAAACGCTTCCACAAACAATCAAATGGCAGTATTGTAATTCCCATTTAAACCATTGCCATTGGACAATAGCCAGAGTCTTGTGAACATACTTCCCCTCACCCCAATCTTCTTCAGAGGATCCTTCAGCATTTGGGAGCAGATTTTAGGGGCAGGTGAAGGGGTGAGGGAGAGTCGTTTTTGCCATTGGTGCCCATTTTGCTGGTGGATGGACACAGTAGGATTTTGCCCACTGATTTTAGCTACATGGTATTTGCTTCAGTTTCTATACGTCCTATCTGTGTGTTAAAAAACCAAAGATTTAAATGTATAAAATGACAATAATTAGAAACATTGTCAACTGTCACAGAGGTTTTCCCAAAGGTTTTGGTTAGTATTATATCTGGTTATTATGTCCTCCCTTAAACCCCTGTAAGTACATTCATATTGTTTATACATCTCTAGACTGATAAATTTCGCATTTGAATGTTTATTGTTTTCTAGCCCCTCCATGGTGAGAGACTTTGTCTTAGAGTCTGTATTGCAGAGATGTAATATTTTTTCCCTTTATCTAGTTTAAATAAAATAAAAAATAAAAAATGAAATGTAAGAAAGTCATGGTTCATCAACTCTTAGAAGCAAATATTGGACTTTTATTCTTCTTTCCAGTTCATATTCAAAGTCAGTTTCTTTTTTTGTCATGTTATCAGTTAGTGAAGGGATATTTCAAAACATGTCACCTTAGCGCCACAGCTTCCGGTTTGTCCTTTGCATTTGAAACTGTCTAATCTTACAACCTTAGCACCAAATTTCACATGACAGGAGGCAGGCTCATAAAGCACATGTGAGTGTTTCTCATTGTGTGATGATTTGGTTGATAGTCATAATGCAAGCGGTTTGTTGTACCTACTGCTTTCTTGAAACTGATGGGAGAAAAGTAATTTTTTTGTGTGACACATGGCTTTAAATGTATTGATAGGCTAATTTGCAGTCCTGGGAATTTGAGGATTTTTAAAAAATGTTTTGAACTGTGAGCCTTGGCAGACTTGCTTGGAAATAAAGTGTGAGCAAACAATCAGATTCAGAAGTAAAATAATTCTGTTTGGAATGAGTGCATCCATTGCACTGCTGTCAACAAGAACACCACTAGGTCCACAAACTAGGTTTGTGTCACTTTCCAGTGATAACACAGCTAAGGATGAGCCGGGTTTCAATGCCTGCCCCTTGATGGGAGAGAGAGTGTAAAAAATATTTTCCTGTAATTTTTGCACTGTATTTCAGGCCACTATGCAAGAAAGGAAAGGACTGTAATTCCCACAGCGTTTCCATCATAAAGGGGATAAAGTCTTGTTTATCTTGGAGAGCTGTGCTGAAGACCATTACCAATGAAGGGGCATCTCTTGAAGGCAGGCAGAGATTGTTTTTAGTGGGGGCTGGCGCTGGTCAGTTTGAATCCCAAGGTCTCCTTTCCAAACCTGGCAAAGTCCAGCAGAGTTGCCCCACGGAGCAATGTATTCTGATCAGTTGTTTAAATTTGGCTAGAAGATGTTTGGTACAGTATTACTTTTAGTCCAGGAATAAGTTCCATGCTGGTTTCAGTAAGAGGTTGGCACTGAGTGGAACCCACTGATGACGCAGCATGGGTGGAATGCTGAGTGATGGAAGCGCAGTCTTGGAGCCAGGCTGTTCCAGATGACAAGAAGTCTGCCAAGCCTCCAGCACAGAAGTATTATTAATTGGTGTTAGCTTAGCAGATGTAAGAAAATACTGGTCGGACGACGTCCGCAAGGTCATGTTAAGTGAGAGAGAGAGAAAAATACAAACACCAGAAGGAAATATGCAGTGCATGATGGAAAGTGGAATCATTGAAGGAGGCAGGTTTGCTCTTTAGTTGTTGGATATTGGAGAATCCAGGGCTGGGGGTGCTGGCAGCAATAATGTCTAGCCCAGAATGAAAGTTGTCATTGTGCTTGGAAGACAGTTACTTTTAAACTGTGCGGCTGCTTTCTCTTTTTGTTCCTAGTTGCAGCCCTGCTGATTTCTTTTCACTGTGCAAAGTCTGTCTCTCTTCCATTGCTGTCAGCACTTGAGTATGCAGAACAGTTGACAGATTGCAAAGCATGGCTCACAAGGAGGAGAAGTTGCATCTAAGGCATGCATGACTAAGTCTCTGTTCTTACCAGTAGGAGCTAGACTGTCCGTCTCCCATCAGTGGGTAGCAGATCACAGATGACTTGAACATGCTGTAAAAAGTAATAATGCTTTTTTCTTGTCCTGCCTCTGCTAGCAATGTGAGGGTTTAGGAAGGATGAATGAAGGCGATCTATTGTCATGACTTCCCACAATGAGTTCTGGAAATTGTAGTTTGTGAGAGAACTAAGAATTCTGCTAGAAAACTCCCCCATCTATGGTTCCCCAAGGAGAAGGAATGATTGTTTAACACAGAAGTGTAGATATGATTTTTCTCCTCCTCCATCTAAGAGGATTAGAGAAAGGAACACACACATTTTTTCTGACCTTTGCAAAGCTCTAGTTCTGCTCAGTTTTATTTGAACTGTGAGAAATAAGAGACTTGGGGGGGGGAGAGTTGTTTGTGCTTTTCCTTTTGCTCTGCCCAACAAAAGTACAGTGGTGCCCCGCAAGACGAACGCCTCGCAAGACGAAAAACCCGCTAGACGAAAGGGTTTTTCTGTTTTGGAGGCGCTTCGCAAAACGAATTTCCCTATGGGGTTGCTTCACAAGACGAAAAAATCTTGCGTCCCCCAGCGGGTTTTTTTTGCTTTTTTTGCCCTTTTTCTAAGCCGCTAAGCCGCTTATCAGCTGTTCCGCTGATAAGCCGCTTAACAGCTGATCGCTGGAAGCCGCTTGACAGCTCTAGCACTAATCCGCTAAGCTGTCAATGGGCTTGCTTCGCAAGACGAAAAAACCGCTAGACGAAGAGAATCGCGGAACGGATTAATTTCGTCTAGCGAGGCACCACTGTATAAGATGGAATTTCAGAGAGGGCTGCCTCCCATTTCTTCTGAAGAGATTGCAATGTGTGCCAACATACAGAAAGGGATCCACCTCTGAATGAAACTATAAACCAGGATTGGAAGTTTCTGATTGCTGCATGGTGGGGGTTTTGGTGAGGGAGAGCAGGGGAGTCACAAGAGTTTGGGCAAGGAGAATGAAGCTCTTCAGAAATCGGTTTTATTGTTTTATCTTTTTATAAACTGCATTGAGGTTTTCTTTAAGTCAAGCAGCATATAAATTTTAAGAAATAAAGTCTTGTGCATGATTTTATGTTGTGAACCAGCCACCCTGTGATCTTTAGGTGGGCAGCAAACAAATTTAATAAATAAATAAATAAATAAATAGTTCACCTTGATCCTGTAAAATAAAGAACAGGGATGCTGTTTTTCCTGGACTGGAGAGAAGATTTTCTTAGTGTGAAGATTGCTCAGATCTCCTCTTTTTAGATCTGACATCTGCTCATCTTTTGTTTCTATAAATGAGTTTCCTGGTTTTACTTCAAAAACCACAGCAACTCTCACTGAATTTTATTTGGCCCATGTTTATTAGCAAATGTGTTTTATTGTGGAGAAGAGTGTTTTCTTATTAGTTCTAGCAGCGGTGGCTCTTAATAAAAGAGAAGCGTCTATAGTCCTTGGCTGCCTGATTCACAGCATATAGTTCCCTCCTATTAGAAGAGAACAAATCTCAAAGTGGTTTACAACACATTACAACATCCGATAAAGCAATCCAGAATTCAAGTTTCAAAGAAAATAGTTCAGGTCCTTCTCTAAGTGACATTTTGCGACTCCCAGTCTCCAACCTAGCACCCAGTAATCTCCATGTGGTCACAATTGGACCTGCACCATTCACAAAACGCACCTGGCACCTGGCTAGTTTTGGACACTGAATGAAAACCATGTTCCCTGTCTGCATTCTTGCAATGTAATAATGCATGATACATCAGGAGTTCTTCAGGGTCATGCCAGCTTTTCAGTGAACAAGGATAGGAACCTTTGGCTTGGAGCAAAATGTTTCTAAATGTGCATTAAGTGTCACGCACTTATAAGCGAGAAGTCAATGACACTGAGAAGTCTGTCTGGGAAATGGAGTGTATGACGGGGTCCCCACAGGAACAAGGAGTCATAGTTGATGTTATGCATTTTGCACCACACCAACTTTTTTACTTAAAACAATTTGGTGCTTCTAGTTATGGCACCATGGGGCACCTAGCCTGGATATCTCTCGGGAGCCTAACCTCTTCCCTTCGCTGTTCACAGATATATCTTCCATCATGGTGGGCGAGAGGAGAAATGGAAATCTGCTGGTGCATCTTGGGCCCAAACTGCAGGCCTATCCCGAGGAGCTAATCCGGCAGCGCCGTGGTCACGATGGCCACACCGAATACTTGATTCGCTGGAGCATCCTTAGCTTGGATGACAGCCTAGGAAACAGCGCCAATGCTGCTTCCTCCGAGAGCAAAACGGAGAATATTCTGATGTGGATGTCGGCAGAGGAGGTTTATGCCAACTGCCCCACACTGCTGGGCAAGAGGAAACCTGAGGGGCAGCGGGTAAAGGAGGAAAAAGCACCTAGCACATTCCCATCTGACGTCACTCTGGATGAGGCCTCGCTGCTTGAGATGAAGGCTGATGTCAGGAACCTGGTGCAGCGGGCTGCTCGGCAAATGGCCAGGACTACAGGCCCAGAGTCCTCCATCCTGAACACCATCCATGTGCTCAGTGCCTATGCCAGCATTGGCTCGTTGACGGGTGTCTTCAAAGAGACAGGTGCTCTGGATCTGCTGATGAAGATGCTGTGTAACGAGGAGAAGCAGATTCGCCGAAGTGCTGGGAAGATGCTGAGGGCCTTGGCTTCCCATGATGCAGGTGAGATTTCTTGGTCTGAAATCCTAGAGTGACCTCCAGGCTTAGAATTGTAGAGTTGGAAGGGACCCCAAGGGACATCTAGTCCAGCCCCCTGCGATGCAGGAATTCTCTTTTGATAGTCCCTAGAATGCTTTGAGAAACTGGAAAGTGATAATGATTCATATGGATGGAGTACCTGGTGGGATTGGGTGGCTGAATCTGCTCAAGGCTTCTGCCTGTTGCATTTGATGGTGGTATTGTTATTCAGATAAGAGGAAGCAGTCTTGCATCTGAAAATGTGGTTGTCTTGTTCATTAGGGCTGAGTAGAGTTTTGATTCCAAACACAGTCAAAGTTTGGTGAGTCTGAACCTGCTCCAGAGACACTGCAATCACTGTTCTTTTACGTAGCATTTTAAATTGCCAAAGCTTTCTGTGTTCCTCATGGTGTTAGATTGCAAGACAGATAAAGTGTGGTTTTCTAGTTGTCTTGGGAGAACCAAGATCTTAAGAACTTCTAAAGAAACTTCCATTTTAGATTTGAGGATGATTCCAGGGCTAAATGAATAATTACAGATCCCTTGCTGGAACTACGTTTAGTAAGATCTCTCAGACTTTTCTCTGTGGGTTTTAATAGGGTTATCCTGTATTTCTTGAATTTAGACAAATAGGTTTTCCCTGAGTCTTTCCTCAGAGGTATGTTGCAGCAATGTTCATCTGTCACATTCTCACACTAAGCATGGTTTATCTTTTTCCTTGGGGTTCTTTAGAGGAAAGGAAAAGGGATATAGCTTGCCTTGAGACCTTGGCTATCTTGATTTTTAATTATTTCTAGGATACTTTTAACCTTGATGTTTTAAGTGTTCAGTCTGTAGTTCCCTGCAGCTGTAATATTTCTTGCTAGACTAGATGGGACTGTATCCATTAACTGTTTAAATGGAGGTCCACTCACACAACAGGACTTCCCTTTCCTCTGCTCTCCCCATGCCCTCAAAATCCACATGAGGAGGGGGCAAGGGGTGGGCTGCAGAGGAGATTCCATAGTACAGGTGGAAGTCTTAAGTGTGGAATGGCAGCTTTGGATACAGCCTTCATTGTGAGGCATGGGGATATTCCTCCTACCCATGAAGTCAAAACATCATTTTAATGAATATTAATATTTATTTTTAATTCAGCTCATTGGACTGAAGTTTGGTCAAACTTCAGGCAAACAAAAGTTTGGTGTCTTCTTTGGGAGACAGTTCAGGTTCATGTGCAAATATTTAAAAATTCACCCTATGGAGGATTGCCCCAGCGTTTAGACCAGGAAACGCTTTCGGATGCTGGGTTTCAGCCTCAGAATTTGGGGATTATTATTATTTTTTTAAAAAAAAAACCTCATTTTCGTGGTCATTTGTCAGGGATTCATTAGCTGTGATTCCTCCATTGCAAGGGGTTGGTTACCTCGCAACTCTACAATTCTGTGATGTGGATTTTTATAGTTATGAAGTGATTAAAATCTTGATAAAGTATCCTGATCTTAATGATGGACAGTAAGCATATTACGCAGCAGGAATGAGGAATCTTTTTGCCTCCATGGGCCAGATCCACATTGGGATTGACCTTATGTGCTAAATTTAACAAGTGGATGGGCCTACCCACCTGTCAGTCTCCTGACACCACAGTGACATCAGCTGATTTGGTGCTGTCGAGCTCCAAAGCTGGGACTTCAAAGCACGTCGCAGGCAACCAAGGAGTTGGAAAATTGAGAAAACGACAACAGTAAAACTTTTTTATAGCAGCTGTATCAATGCAGCTCTCTTGTTTCAGAGGGGTTTTCAATGCAAAACCCCTTCCTGGTCCAGTTTGCATTAAAACTGCTCTGAAAACAAAGACACAAAGCTCCGTGCAAGGTGCTCTGAAGTCCTGACTTTGGGACTTCAAAGCATAGCCAAACCGAGCAACCACGCTGCATTGCGTTAAATAGTCCTGTTTGTATCAATTAACTGGAGCAGTGAGACATTGAAAAACCCACTAGGACAGTAATTGAGAACAAGCACAAAATGGCAGTCTTCTCTAGAGAAGAAGAATAAATAACATTAAAATGCAGGCCTTCCTCTTGTTTCTTTGATTAACAAACCAGGTGAATGCTGTTGACTTCAGCTGGGTTTCTGAGAATGGCCATGGGCTGGTGAATAGAGAGTTAGACTTTGACCTGGGCGATTGGAGTTAAAATTCCACCTTAGCCTTGGACTTGCTGTGTGGCATTAGAAAAATAACAACTTCAGTTTTCCATCTGAGAACTTTAGTTTTCCATTTGAATTCTCCTCCATCCCAGCAAACACAGGCTGACTTCTAGAAAGGTAGCAAATAATAAAAAGTTGCATGGAAGCATATAAGAAGCTGTTTTATATTGAGACAGACCAGCAGACAACATTCAATGGAGTCAACTAGCAGCTATCTAGAGCCTCAAGCAGAGGTCTTAATGCAGTTTTGCTTCTTGAGTCATCAGAGTGTGTGCCTGGTACCTTGTGCTTGCTAATCATGTATCCTCTGCCCCATGTAAATGTTAAATAGGCATGGATTACACCAGTTTAAACTTTCTGAACACAGCAACCTGGCTCTATCTGCAATTGACTTGGTGCTGCCACATGATGTGGCTCTATCTAGACTTGCAAAGTTTGGCTGTGATTCCCGGTGTGTTTCGGTAATTAAGTTAGAAGGGCTAGAGACAAACTTGGCAGCTTTCTTTTCAAACTTCTGCAGAGTAAGTAGTAGTGTTTCAGGATAAAGCTGACCTTGTATGCAATAACTAAATTGGTTTTAGGGTTTTCCCGCCTCCCTTATGACACAAATTGTGATAATTATTTATTTGGAGCCTTTGTGAATGTTTTGTTTCTTTCATGCTTCTCAGGAAGAGGCATTGACAATTAGTCATCTGTTTTTGGAGTTGTTCTCTTATGCTCAGTTCACATTACAAGCTTTGCCTGAATTTGCTTTTCAGCTATTTCAGAAACCTGGAGACAGTGAGTCCTACCACTCCAAATCTTAAACTTCCATTGAATATTTGTTGGCTTGAGTAATTAAGAGAGAGAGAGAGTAAAAGAAATTCAAAACATGCTAATTTTCCAATTCATCTTTGTCTGTATAGTGAAAAGAAGGGAGAAACTAAATTCTGACAGACCATTAGCAAGAATGGTTGTTGTTGATTATACATCTCTGTTGTATTAGCAAGTATACTCTTTTTTAACAACAGGAAGAAATGGAGGCACAGAGAGATGACCAACTTGCCGTTAGAGAAACGAACTCAGTTCTAAAACTCTTGACACCCACTTACTACTCTTCCTTTCCCTATGTACTGAGATTAAATTTGCGCTGAAAAATGTAATGTGGGGCAGTTCTTGGAAATTAAGGTTTTACTGATAGGATATCAGCTGCTTAATCTGTGATCCTTTGGTGGAAAAGACATTAGCAGTGCCCTTCATAATGTTCCAGAATACATGTTTTTCCTACACAGAGATTAATCTTGCACTTAAACTCATGATTCATTAAGCCAGAATCTCACAGCTGCTTAATGTAAACTTTTTAAAACACAAAGATTAGGAAGTGGACAGGGCTATTTATGGTAAGAACCTTAAACAAGAGTGGTTGAAAGAATGCTAAAGCCAATATTTCTAAATTTTATATATTAGTTGGAAAGGACTTAACACTGCCTACAAAGCTGGATGAAAACCAAATGTTACTTTACCCAGTAATAACTTACCAGGTGCCTTCGTGCAACCTGAATGCTTACTCCTACCACTGACTAATGCCTGCCCCTGACTGTGTAACAAAAAACCCAGAAATACAATTCCTTAAACTGCACAGGCCTTTTTGATCTTTGCTTCTGCTCCTCTGTGTTCAGCTTCTCACAACCCGACTGACTACATATCTAAGTACCACTCAGAGCATTTCCAGACTTCCTCTGTCTCTCCTTTTAAAATAACCTTCTGGCTTTCATCCTTGTATATGTAATGGCAAACATTTTGGAGACAGTTTTTTATTCCTGCCACCACATCACACAAACTCATTCTGATAGATATGTATTGTGGTAAACCTGCCATACCAGAGAAACTGCATACTAGACAAAAACAAAACAAATAACCAAGAAATAATGCCCATTATATTTGAGAGCAACTGAGGTCCTTTCTGGATTCCCAGGAAGATAATGTAAAGAAAAGCCCTTAAGCTGTGTTTTATGTTGTCTGCATTTTGTATTGTACAATTTTGCAAAAACATTCTCGGTATAAAATTAGACATTGCATTAGATGGAGCTTATTGTTCTTGTTCCTCAGAGCCCCACTTTGGTAACCATAAACATTTCCCCTTAATCTCTGAGGACATGCTGTCTTTAGAAACTGTGTGACTGAACTTCCTAAAATGTCCTATGCTTCTTAGTTATCATACCCTGGACTTTTGAGCTGTCACAGTTTTCACTAATTCTCAATTTTGTTGTCATCTCCAAAGACGAGCAAGAGCTGAATTTGTAGTGAATGTTCTGGCTTCTTGTCATATCGTTAATAAGCAAAGGTTGAGTGAGTCTAGATCAAATTGGTGGTAGTTACTTGTCACTGATGTGTAAAGGTAAATGGACCCCGACCGTTAGGTTCAGTCATGGCCGACTCTGGGATTGTGGCACTCATCTCGCTTTATTGGCCGAGGGAGCCGGCGTACAGCTTCCGGATCATGTGGCCAGCAGACTAAGGGGTAAAAAAAGGGGGGGCAGATGTTCGGGGGGGGGAAACTTTGGCAATCCCATCCGCCATTGCACCCAATGTGTTCTGACTATACGCAATTTCAGCTTTAGGAGCTTACTGTAAAACTTCCAGCGGGAAACAGGATAATCATTTCTCTAATGTACATTCCCAAGCTCTTTTCCTTTTCTCCCTAATAATAGCAAGTGCTAACCAGAATGTATAAACCATCTTCAAATTCTGTATTCAGGTTCTGGTTAAGACTGAGAACATTAGCATTAACTTTCATTGAAGCCTATGGAATAAGGGTGGGAGGAATTAGTGTGGCTATCTGAAGTGATCAGTTGGCTCCCTCTTACTATTCCAACTTTAATTTATAGGGGAAAACTAAGTTTAGGCTCTCATGGTGATGAAAATAAAGGTTGAAGACATGAGAATACTGTGGTGTATTTGAGAGGTTCAGTAACCAGAAGAGAGGCAGTAGTCTTAACCATGTTTTGTTTTTACATTCTGTGATTTTGAGAGGGACTGGGAATGCGAGCTGTCTTGAACTGCTGCATCTAATGGAAAAATGCTTATTCTGCTAAAGTAGAACTTCTCTGCCTTGAAAAGCTTTTTCACCTACCACATTTATGCATTTATTACCTGTGTGTGTGACTTACCTGTGGGTCAAGATACATTTCTAATGTACATCTCGGAGCTTCATTAAATGTGATAATCCAGAACAGATGTATAATGCTGGAGAAGCACCACTGTTTTGCAAAGATCTCCTCTCACTGGCAGAATATGAGGCGCAGCACTGAGTATGTCTGTTTTGGTTTCAGGAAGCCGAGCGTATGTTCTCTTGTCCCTGAGCCAGCAGGATGGCATTGAGCAGCATATGGATTTTGACAGCCGCTATACTCTCTTGGAGCTGTTTGCAGAGACGACATCTTCCGAAGAGCACTGCATGTCCTTTGAAGGCATCCATCTCCCTCAGGTACCTGCTGATCTGACTGATTCTGATATGGTCAGGAAGGGTTCACTTGTGAAGACAGATGGTTGAGAATGCAAGGATTTGAGTGCATGTCTGAGAAGCAGATGAGATAAGAGTGGCATGACCCAAAGACTGAGATCAAGGATGTTAGTTGGCTGGGATAATCCAGGGACTTGCCTAGTGTGGAGGTGGAGGGCAGTGGGTTTGGAGAAAGCCAGAACTCACAGGGGCAGAAAATTAATTGGAAATGGAGATATAATACAGGATGATTTAGGGTCTAGCTCAACAGCGAGCTAGGGGAGAGCATAATTTTCTAGCTGTTGGCCTGATACATTGCATCTCTTTCAGATTCCAGGGAAGCTGCTGTTTTCTCTGGTGAAGCGCTATTTGTGCGTCACCTCCCTCATGGACAAGCTTAACAGCACCACAGAACTGGGAGGGGAACGCCAAGACTGCGCAGCCCCCAGCGCAAACTTTGGGGAAAAGAGTCGGGTGCAACGGGAGTTTGACTTCAGCATGGCCATGGCGAACCTCATTTCGGAGCTGGTGCGGGTCATGGGGTGGGACCGCAGCCAGGAAAGGGAGCTTTCCCTCAGGGAGACGCAGCCTCGAGTTGTCCGCTCCATCTTCCAGCCCAAGGGTTCCACTTGTACTGCTGTCCAGGTCCCTCTGGTCACCCCAAAGCCGTCGCCACGGAAAAAGCAAGGGCAGGGATTTTTGACTTTGTCAGATTTCTCCAACCGTAGCAGCTATGTAGAGTATGTGCAGGAGAACCTGAAGCCGGGGATGACCGTGCGCATGCTGGAAGACTACGAGGAGATCAATATTGGAGACGAGGGCGAATTTCGCCAAAGCAATAGTGGGATGCCCCCTGTACAGGTATGTGGTTTGGAGAAAGAAGGAAGGATGGAGCAGAGCAAAGAATTGGGGGATGGAGGGGTGGAACTTGCAGTGTTGTTCCTCCCAGGATTCAGGGGTTGTTCCTTTTGGTGGAATGTTTAAGTGGCATTTAGAACTGCTGCATCTTTCATTGGTTTAATCATGGATTTTTTTGGGGGGGTGTACTACCTTAGAAGGAAGATTTTTGATTTGTTTTATGTTCATTTTCTCTTCATGGCAGGATGGCTGCATATCAGAAACTTCAGGCCAACTGTTTTGCAGCCCCCTACCTGTGTGAAAAGGGATGCGGATGGCGCTGTGGGTTAAACCACAGAGCCGAGGACTTGCCGATCAGAAGGTCGGCGGTTCGAATCCCCGCGACAGGGTGAGCTCCCATTGCTCAGTCCCTGCTCCTGCCAACCTAGCAGTTCGAAAGCACGTCAAAGTGCAAGTAGATAAATAGGTACCGCTCTGGCGGGAAGGTAAACGGGGTTTCCGTGTGTTGCTCTGGTTCGCCATGTTTGTGTGTCTGACCAAATTACCTTTTTCATGTGCCTGGCTATCTATCTCTGAAGTTATAGTTAAATATTGTTCACCCTTTCCCTGATTTCAGTAGTATAGCTTCTTATTATCCTCATTGTTTGTTCAGTCTAGCCTATGTCCTCAGATGGCCTTTAGGAATGATTTCTTGTCTGGTTAATGTATACTGGTTTAAATTCCAGCTTATGGCTGGAATACGCATAGTGTAGGGTTGAAGCCACTTACCCTGCAAGACTGAAATA
Source organism: Podarcis gaigeae (assembly GCF_964106915.1). Taxonomy (NCBI): domain Eukaryota; kingdom Metazoa; phylum Chordata; class Lepidosauria; order Squamata; family Lacertidae; genus Podarcis; species Podarcis gaigeae. Next base: position 103,462,655 of record NC_139680.1, on the reverse strand, counting down.
CTAAATCATATTCATGAAGCCAGTTTCAGGATGCTTCATCCTCTCGGATTTAGCCATCTGAGCTTCAGGGGCTTGGATCATAATTTCAGAAACTAGTATGAGTAGCACTGGGGATTTTTCCAGCCCTGAGACCACTTTAAAAGAAAGAGAGAGAAGGGGAGAGAGAGAGAGAGAGAGAGAGAGAGAGAGAGAGAGAGAGAGAGAACAAAAGCTTAGGCTAGGTAAAGGGTTATGTATTACATACTTAAGAGCCTTAGTAACCATGAAATCACCTGATGAAGATATCTGAATATCATCTACTTTACACTTAATTAGTGAGGGTGCATGAAATTCCTAGCATTGACCACAGGAATAAACAATTATAAATCTTCCAAAGTTGGATACAAATGACAGCAAGGGGAGTAGTATAAGAAACTGTTGTTCAGTCTGATAGCCAGTGAGTTAAATGTACCCATTAGCTGTCTTAACTTTTCCTAAGTTTTATTATTAAAGGAGTTGAAAAACAGCCAGGGGGAGAGCTTTTTTGCTCATAGCGCAATATAGAAGAAATGTGAAGGTTCTTGTTTAAAATGTAGCAAGTGATGAATAGATGGAGAGAGATTTATTCTGTAACTGCCTTCTAGAAATTGAAAATATGTTTACATTATAGGGATATGGTGGAGGTAAGCTGGAGTACGGAGCCAAGGAAATAATTCTTTCAGTAGCAGTTTGCTTTGCAGCGTGAACTTTGCCAAGGCCAGAAAATAATGATGTTGCAATAATATTGGATAGTTTGAACAAGTATTCATTAAAGAGTTTATTCACAGACACAGAAATTGCAGATACTGCCTCAGTGTTGAATATCCACAGGGAGAATGAGAGCTGAAATTACACCCTCCACTCTTAAGATCATCTAGAGTAGTGGGAAAGATTTAGAACTGAGTTTTGCTCATGTTTGAGGATGTTTTCCCTATAAGGCAGCATTTCTCAACCTGGTGCCCTCCAAGAATGCCATTTAGAGATTCTCATCTGTAGAGAGTGCTAGTGAACTGCAGTGGAAAGAAACTTGAAATTCAGAGGAACTTTCAACACAGTTCTGAATTTTTCCTAAAAATCCTATGTTTGTCACAACTTCTTCTTCCCATTTATTTATTACCACTATTCACCCTAAGGTCCCAAGGTGTGCCACAGCATTAAAACACAACAAGAAAAATAGTTCAAAGCAATTTATATTCATGAAGGTAAAGGTAAAGTTAAGTCCTGTCACGGACAGTTAAGTCCAGTCCCCGGACAGTTAAGTCCAGTTACGGACAACTCTGGGGTTGTGGCGCTCATCTCACTTTACTGACTGAGGGAGCCGACATTTGTCCGCAGACAGTTTTTCCGGGTCATGTGTCCAGCATGACTAAGCCGCTTCTGGCGAAACCAGAGCAGCGCACAGAAATGGCATTTACCTTCCCACCGGAACTGTACTTATTTATCTACTTGCACTTTGACGTGCTTTTGAACTGCTAGGTTGGCAGGAGCAGGGACCGAGCAACGGGAGCTCACCCTCTTGCGGGGATTCGAACCGCCGACCTCCTGATCGGCAAGCCCTAGGCTCTGTGGTTTAGACCACAGCGCCACCTGCAACCCTCATGAAGATAAGGTGGGTCCTAAAAATATACACCTTAAGTGTCAAAAGCCATGGCAAAGAGGTACATCACCAGCATCCTCCAGAAGCTGTATAATGTAGGTGGAGAGGGTGTCCCACAGCTTAGGGGGCACCCAAGAGGCTCTGTAAGGAACGAGACAGTGCTGCTGATATTTGAGGCCTGAATCTACTATATATGGCAGATTCAGGCCTCAGATATCTGCAACACTGCCTCTAACCCTGGAACAATGCCGATACCTCTTGCACAGTTGTTTTGATGGTGACTGGAATAAAAATTATAGAGCTGTTTGCTTGTATAATAGTCTACGTTTAGGTATAACCCAAGGATACTCTGTCCTTCACCCAAACACTGGATACTTTCTGATTTTGAAGTTTCGTGTTATTTTATTAGATAATACACCCACACACCAGCCGCATCCAGGCTGATGTGAAATCTGAAATGTTGCTGATATATTCATAAGAATTAAGACCCCAAGATTAAGAATCTCATGCTCTACCAACTGAGCTAAAGGTGTTTCTGACTGGATGCATGTGCATTATAGGGAAAAGGAGGTTGGGGAGTAGAAGGGGTGTTGGCCAGGGAATTCCATGTACAGAATACTGTATGTGGGCGGCAAGGATACAGCAGAGGACTGAATTGTCCACATGGTGTTCCTTCAGTTATGTTGCTCATTATTTTGCTACAGAAGCAAGATGATACATTCCGTATTAACTCAACATGTCTGGTGAGAAAGTTTGCCAGATGATATGCAAAACAAGCCACCGCTTTTAGCAGAAGATCATGGGCTAAGCATCTAGGCAATTTAGGCTGTAGCAGCTGAGAGGCCTGGTATTTGTGAGATGCTAAGGTCACAGCTTGAATGAAGAAGGAGTTGGCTGTAGCTGGCAGTTGCCCACGACTTTTGGATCTAAGGCAAGCTTGTTGAGCTTTGGTCTTCAGCTGATCTTAATCACTATACTGTGCTTGGTGCTTCAAAGACTTTTTTCTTCATATGTTTCATATGTTTGTATCTTCAGTCCAGTTGTGATAGTTGCCTCCTCTCCTCCCCAATATATTTCTGCAGTATTATTCTGCAAATAATTCTTCAAGGGGTAGCTCCCCTCTTTATGTTTGAGTCACTTCTTCTCCCCATCCTCTCTTTCCTGGACTTTAATGTGCAAGGAGGGTGTCGGGAGAGGGAGTTGGCATTAGTTTTGAATCATGTACCTCAAGCACAAGGTTAAGGAGCCTGCTCTTGAGTCTCCCTTTCAGCCTCCATGCCCTCAATGTACACTTTCTGGAGGTGCCTGTGGGAAATAGAATGCTGGACTTGATGGGCCTTTGATCTGCCTTGCAGATTCTGTTAAGCTTAGCTCCACTACAGTGGTACCTCAGGTTACATACGCTTCAGGTTACAGACTCTGCTAACCCAGAAATATTACCGCAGGTTAAGAACTTTGCTTCAGGATGAGAACAGAAATCGTGCTCCGGTGGCACGGCAGCAGCAGGGGGCCCCATTAGTTAAAGTGGTGCTTCAGGTTAAGAACAGTTTCAGGTTAAGAACAGACCTCCGGAACAAATTTAAGTACTTAGCCCGAGGTACCACTGTACTAGGTTTTTTGCAGGACTAGGGGGAAGCAACCCTCACTCCTGCCCTAGTTAAGCAGACAAGAGCTTAATTAAATAAGGAAGGCGTTCTACCACCTAAACAATGAAATTCCTGGAACGTTTGACTGCAGAGAATTGTCTGGCCAGTTGACAGTATTTGACCAGCCAGTTAACTGGTGTGCCAGCCATAGAACGTTATTAAATTAATTCTGCCAAATGAAATTATATACAATGAAAAAAAGGGCCACAACTTGATCCCTATAACATGATCAAGGATTGTGTTGACATTACTACGAAATACAATACGATACGATATCTTTATTGTCATTGTCCCATGCAGGACAATGAAATTGAAAAACTACATAAAACTACTACAAAACTACACAAAACTTTCAAAAACCCCTAAATAATAATAATAATAATAATAATAATAAATAACAATAACAACAACAACAAGAAGTACCCCCTGTTCCCTACATCTTTAAACTTGCTGCATAATGTATGCACCTATGCCAGCTTTTTTGTTCTGCATCCCAGAGCTCCCATTACGCAGCGCAGAAGATTTGGGCCGGAAGCTGGTTCTAACCCTGAAGTTCTGTTCATCCTCACAGGTTTTGTGGCAGTCCACGGGCCGCACCTACTGGGTGCACTGGCATATGATAGAGATTACAGGCTCCGGGGAGCAGCCTGAAGAGGAGGCTGCGCAAGAAAAGGTCTCCAATATAACAGAGAACCTGCAGCTACACACAGGTGAGGTTAGATGCACTGTGTGCATTTGTAAACATATATGCATTATTATGGGTGTCACCTTTATTGCTTGTTTTGCTTTCTTTCTACTTTTTAGATATATTCCTTTTAGTAATGATCACTAGAGAGGAAGAATTCTGTTGCATGCTTTGCTTTCTTATGTCTGGCCACAAAAATGATTTATCACGGAATAATTCAGAATATTTTCTTGACTAAATTTACATATCTCCTCCTCTTCCAGGAGCGCTACAGTTTTGTTTTCCTGTCTAGCTTAGCAGACATCCCTTGTCTCTCCTCTGCCCTGTCCTGTAGCCATTTGTGAGGTTTTTTCTTCAGGTTGTTCTTTTTCTTGCCCTTCTGTCTCCAATTGTCTCTCTGTCTCTCTAAGACTTTTTCTTTCCTCCTTCCCTCCTGCTCCCCCCCCCCACACTTTTCACGGTAAGAACCCAATCAACCATTCCTTGTTGCACATTTTAAAGATGACATTAGCATGGATAACCTTAAAGTCAGGTTTCCCCAGCTGTGTCACAACACGTAGTCCATTAGCCATCAAGGTAAGAATTGTTGGGCAGAGCTATAACATTTAACCAAGCTTGGCATCTGGGTAGTACCTTATGACAATTCCTGCTTGCACATTTGTATAAAACTGAATAGCAACACTGGCTGCTATACCTGATAAGTTTGGATGAAAATCTCCAGTCTATTACTTCTCCACCTTTCTTTATGTAACTGTGGCCTGGTCAATGGAAACAACAGATCACTTTGTAAAGCTATTCCTCCAAAGTATCATTGACACTTCTTGCATACAGAAAACTTGCACACCTGGTTCTAGGCTACTGTGTGTTCTGTCACGCTAGGTTTTTATTCATATGGAGAAGAAAGAAAGAAGCATTCATATATGTGACCCATCTTGCGTGGTCTGAAGGGATGCAGCACAGAAATACTTTTATTGTGTGATCCACATTGCATGTAGACTCACCATATACTTAAACCTCCCTTTCCTCTCTTTAGCTTTACGTCTGCTATTGCCCTTTTCACCATCAACTCTCTTCATCCACTGCGGTACCTTATTCCCTGCCTTGGGAACAACATTGGATGGAGCTGTGGGCACAAGTGGTAGCCAAGTCGCTTGTTTAACTTACGAAATGGGCCTGAGTTTTCATGTATATCAGGAGAGGGCCTAGGAGAGTTTGTTTTCTTTCTCTGCATACAGTTACTAAGACCTTCTACTGCAAGCCACTCGGAGGACTGTACTCTCTACCATACCTGACGGATCGGATGAATGAGAACTCTGGGACGCTGAGCCGCGCTGAATGGTGGGAGCTCCTCTTCTTCATTAAGAAGCTAGAACAGCAGGAGCAGCAGGAAGTGGTCCAGTTGATCCAGCAAAATCACGAAGAGGTGGTAAGCGGAATGAATCAGGCATGAGAAGAAAGAGGAGAAGCATGCAATGCTCCTGGGAGGAGGACACTGGAACATCCCCTTCCTACTTACCAGATCATTGTATCAAAAGTGTGGCCTGCCAGCCCACAAGCTATGTCCTTCTGCGGCTGGGTCTCTTGGAGGGGTAGCCCTGGTCCTTCTGCTTTCTGTGGCTTTGGCTGGACTTGAGAAGCACAGTATTTACATGGGAGTTGGCGTACAGTCATACCTAGGGTTACAGATGCTTCAGGTTGTGTTTTTTCATGTTACGGACCGCTGAAACCCGGAACGGGTTACTTCCAGGTTTCGGTGGTCGTCCATGCACAGAAGCGCTAAATCGCGCTTTGCACATGCACAGAAGTGCCGAATCGCAACCCGCGCGTGTGCAGACACACGGCTGCGGGTTGTGAATGTGCATCCCACATGGATAACATTCACAACCTGAGCATCCACTGTACTTGTAACTGTCTCTTTTTATTTCAAGGTGTCGGAGCTAGATGAAGAGGGCCTGATCCAGCTGTCTGTGTCAGTAGAGTTGGCTAAGAAGGTGCTGCAGCTCCTGAGCAAGTACTGCCAGGGCTGCACCTGCAGTGACCTGCATAGCTCTCACGTCTATCTCAAGTATTCCTTCAGCAAAGGAGGGACAGAGCAGAACTGCCAAAATGCGGACGTTACGCCCCTGGATTGTGGCAGCCTTTCTGAAGGCATGGCGTCCAAAAAGCCAAAGAAGGAGTCGCTCTCGGCTGAAGTGCCTTCTCCAGCTCCATCGGCGGCAGAGAAGACTGACACACAGCTGATTAACGAGCTCCTCAAAGTGGAAGGCCTTTCATTTCCGGACACGTTGGATGAAAAAGCCAAGAGTAAGTGTGCCAGACAGCATCCCCACCTCCGTTCATTTGGGGTGAAGTAACTGAGGGGGGCAGTTTGGGTTTTTTTTTTTAATCCCAGAGAGACTGGTTGTGGGCTGAGGGAAGCTAGAATGGAAAGTAAAGGGGCATCATGGTGTTTCTAGACAAGAGAGCGTTTGAAACGGAGTGGTGGCTTGTACTGATTGGTGTTTTGATCCTGGTCAGCTTTCTGCAGTTTAAAGGTGACAGGGAAGAGGAACTCACTGGAGAAGCTAGCAGATGTTGTGGATATAATCCAGAAATCTAGTTCTGAGGTTGCGCTGCAGATGGCTGGACTCAGATTCATTACCAAGATCTTGGAGGATGAACCTGGTCAAGAGAGACAAGTCATCAAAGTGGACAGTGGCCCTTCAGTCAGGTCAGTTCCTTTCCCACCCCAGGCAATAGCAGCAGGAGGGCCACTCTCAGTTCCACTGCTTTGCAGGAGAAGGTGCCTCAGGGGGGAAATATGAACAGGATGTTAGCTGACTGATCTTCCGTAAAATCGGGTTGTTTTTTTGTTGTTTTTGTTTTGATAAGTAGATTATGGGTTATTTCTCCTTGGGGCTGATTCACATGTTAAATGGGTGAGCCTTGGGCACACACATCCTCCATCCCTTCTCTTCTCCCTTCATGTACACTGATTCTTTCTCGACTTCATGGTTTATAGCAGACCAGTGTGCTATTCCATCTGAGCCCACTGCATTTTGTTTTTTAAATAATTTTTTTATTAAATTCTCTGTTTTACAATTTAAAATACTCATTTCACCTCAAGATATCGTTGATTGCCCTTCTTCTCTTTCCATGGTTCATTTTACATATCATAAATCCCTGCATATTTTATAAAAACTATATCATTCAGTATTCCATTATTGCATCCGTCAAAACTTATTTGCACTGCTGAATTTATCTTAATGTTGCCATCGTTTTCAGCTGTGCACAATTAATTTCCCACATATTCAATAAATGTTTTCCAATCTCCTTTAAACGTATTTTCTTCTTGTTCTCTTATTTTACATGTTAAGTCTGCAAGATGTGCATATTCTGTCATCTTAAGTTGCCATTCTTCTTCGGTTGGGACCTCGCTCGTTTTCCATTTTGGGGCTAACAATTGCGGGGCGGGGGGGGGGGGAAGAGACACAGTGCATTTTGAGTATACAACACTTTGCCCAGCTTCGATATAACAGCAAGCAATGGTTTGTTGCACACCAAGAAATCAGTAAGGCAGGGAGAGGGGTGGGAGCATGACACATGCGTAACACTAAACCATGGTTTCACATGATGTATGTTCTTTAAAGAAGAAAAACAACAAGAGCATGTTTTAGTTATCCCAGGCCTTAGATAATGCGGCTTATAAATCCGAATAAAGTGCAAAATGAATTGGGTGTCCTGTTCCAAAGCAAGCTTAGTTTTTTATATGTGCGTTCTTCTGAATTTGGGACAGCTCTTTCCCTGGACTCCAGCTTCTCCTCGGGAGAGACTCGTGTCAGAGCGTAGGCTGGCCCAACTGTGAGTGTCCAGACACCTGTAGGGTATAACAGGGGCCCTCTTGTTGTCCCCAGAGAGAAAATGGTGAAGATGCTGGTGGAGCTGCTGAGCAACCAAGTGAAGGAGAAGCTGCTGGTGGTGATGGCACTGCGCCTGCTTTATGTGTTCATGGCAAAGTACGATTGGAGAGTTCTCTTTGCCACGGAAGGCGGGGTGCGTGCCGTGTTGGGCTGCATGCAGGAATATCCCGCATCAGCATTGGTCCAGCAGGCTGGCTTAGCAGTAAGTGGAATGGCGGGGGGGGGGGGGTGGTGTTGCCTGATGGGGTATGGAATTGGGGGAATAATTTGCTTATTATTCTATAAGCAAATGGAATGAGGGATTGGCATGATGGATTTAAAAAAACCCACGTATTTCCCGTGTAGCAATAGCTTTAGTCTATAGCAGCAATTTTGAATTATGGTGTTGGAGGAGACTCTTGAGAGTCCCATGGACTGCAAGAAGATCAAATCTCTTCATTCTTAAGGAAATTAGCCCTGAGTGCTCACTGGAAGGACAGATCCTGAAACTGAGGCTCCAATACTTTGGCCACCTCATGAGAAGAGAAGTCTCCCTAGAAAAGACCCTGATGTTGGGAAAGATTGAGGGCACTAGGAGAAGGGGACGAGAGAGGATGAGATGGTTGGACAGTGTTCTCGAAGCTACAAGCATGAGTCTGACCAAACTGTGGGAGGCAGTGGAAGACAGGAGTGCCTGGCGTGCTCTGGTCCAGGGGGTCATGAAGAGTCGGACACGACTAAACAACAACATAGCAGCAAAAGCAGCCAGCAGTTTTGTGGCACCTTAGAAGCCTAACATGAGAGCTTATGCCATAGTTTTTTTTGCTTTTGTTTGCCTTTTTAAGGTACTGTCAGACACTTGAAAAATGTATTAGCCTCTTCCTCATGTTCAGAGCAATGGACTCTGAATAGTGGATACCTGATAATAATTAATAATAGGATAACTAATGTGCTTTTGGGAGTTAACGGCGCACAATAAATTGCATGGATACCGCACCTGCTTCAGAAAAGGTGGATTTTTACACAGATACCACTTTTGCCTAGAAGTTTACATGTATTCCATCATATTTGATGAATGCACAGGTCTATTTCATCTGTTTGTAGAAAGTTTAGCTTGTGTGAACAGGCGGGCCAGGAAGAAACAAAAGCATATCCTCTAGCATGTGGCAAATGGGTCAGGGAAGCGTATTGACCTGTGGCAAGAGAATGCCAAGCAAGGTTTTGTAGAATTGTTCAGGAGTCGTTGCATTTGTGAGAATGGGCCACCATTCAAAAAACTGAATTACAATGGAAGGGATGGGGGTTGCTCTTGTTGGGAAGGGCTTTTAACGTTTGCAATCTTGATTCCGTTCCTGCTTTTTGCCCTTCTAGGCCCTGAAAGTCCTGGTGGGTGCTGGGAATTGTGAGCTTCTGGGCAGCAGTGGGAAGGCTAACCCTCTGAACCACTCAGATGCCCAGATGATGCGGGAGATCTTTGCTAGCATTGGTTCTGCTTCTGGCAAGGATTCGGATAACTTGCTCTGTGTCATCTGTACAGCTATTGAGAAGATGTTGAGCACACCTGGGTAAGCTGAAAAGGGATCCTTGGCAAGATACTGATAGGTTAACCGGTTAAACTTAATCGAAGCTAAGGATAGTCCAGTGTGTGGAGATAATATTCAGAGTCCCCTTGATCAGTAGCAGCTGGTGGGGCAGAAGGCAGGGAGACCAGCAGCAGATGAGCCAATCAGAGCCACCCTCACCTTGGTTGGCTGTTACGTAAGATGGCAGGAGGTAAGGCTGGCTGAGGTTGCTGCCCTTGTTTCTATAGAGCAGAGTTTCCCAGACTTGGGTCTCCAGCTGCTTTTGGATTACAGTTCCCATCATCCCTGACCACCAGTCCTGCTAGCTAGGGATGATGGGAGCTGTAGTCCAAAAACAGCTGGAAACTCTGCTATAGAGCTTGTGGAGTGAAGGAATTCTTTTGGAGGAATCAGATTAGTATGCCATGTTCTTAATATATGGTTGACATACGTCTGTAATTTCGCCAGAATTCAGCCGTCGGTAATAGTGTCTGTGCGCAAAACACTGAAATGTCTGGGAAAATCAGGACGTATCTCAATGTCCTTTCCTCCATTTTGCACTCAGCTTGTTGTTGCTGTTAATTTATTTGTATACCACCCTTCATCATTGGCGGAGGAAGGAGGTACAGTGGGAGCGAGCCGCCCCGGGTGTCACCACTGAGGGGGGGTGACAAAATGCTGGGCGGCACTCACCGCAGGGCCTGCAGCACGCCCGCAGGCTCCACGCTGCCTCAAATGGTCCGCCCACCCCCTCCCCCTCAGCTGTCGAGTGGGAGGAGGCAGGCAGACTCCTTGGCCCAGTGGAGCATCCTGCCCTGGCTGGCCCCACCCCTGGGCGCAGAGCATGTGCACCGCCCCGGGTACCCAGTCGGCTTGCTCCTCCACTGCCCTTCATCTACAGATCTCATGGTGGTTCACAGCATGAAAGCACCATATAAAAGCCAAAAAAGATATAGTAAAAATAAGAAAAACAAAGCAATAACCTCCCCTCGCACAACACATTTAAAGGGACATTGGATGTCGATCGACCAGTCTGACAGATGCCTTATTTGCTGTTGTCTGAATTACTAGCTTCTCTGGAGCCGATAGTTGCTGCTCTTGTATAGTCCTGTTTATATAGTCTCGTAAGGTAATGCCAATTGGGGCCAGGCAGTCACCCTCTGCTTGTTTCTCCTTTCCCCAGGGCTTCATCAGCAGTGCAGAATGGACTGTTGGTGCTGAACATGCTGATCAACCATCACAAGGGCCTGGCGGAGCAGCTCGGAAACTCTGACCTCCACGCCATCCTGCAGAGCTGCTGCCGAGCTGGCCAGAGCTCCAACGAGATCCTGGCTCGGATAGTGCTGAAGAGTCTGGCTGAACATAAGTTGCCGCTGAGCCAGGAGAATGCAGGTACGCATGGCACTAGACCTGCAGTTTCTGATCCTTAGTCCCCCTCTGCAATTTAAGTATCAAAGTGCACAAGTGCAGAAGGCTTAGTTTCACTGAATGATGCGGGACAGAAATCTTCCCAGTGCTTTATTTTTCCACGAGGAAGAATCCATTTCTAAAAATGCGTCGTTTCATAAAATTTGTTAGTAACGATATATGAATGCCAATACAATATTAGACAAGCTTGGCTCAAAGTTGTAATTAGTTTTTTTCTCTCTCCAACTGATCGTCACTATGAAGTGTCTGAGGAAGTAGATAGGGAAGAATTCAATGTCACATTGAGACAATTGTGCTATGTCAGCTTGCCAGACGGAACAATCCACCATCTCTCATGCCTCATGTGCTGTTCTGGGGGATCTCACACACATCCCGAGCCAATTCAGGGGCTGCACAGTGGAAGGAATGGAGGGGAAAACACCGTAATGCAAGCACAGGGCTTCTACTGAGCAGGGGCCCATAGGCAGGGTAAACAACAAATGCATATAGGCCAATGTCTATATGTCGGTAATAATCAGAGCAGAACTATTGAAATCAGTGGACTTGGGTTGCTAATTTCCATGTGCCTCATGTGTGTTTGACTAACATTTAATACCATTCAGTAATCCCAAACCAAAAGTTACAGAAAGTGATCAATTCATCAGTGACTGGCTGCGCAGGTTGATTCATAATCAAAGCCAACATTCTTACTTCATCTCAGCCGGCAGCTGAAAGCAAAACCAATGCTGTGATTAATTCTCGTTTCGTTTTCAACCAACACACAGTGCCAGTATCTCATATTTCTTTTATGGAGCCAGGGAAGTTGTTTATGTATAGACTCATTTTTTTTGGGGGGGGGAACCTTATCAAAAGAGGAAACTGGTTCAAGTAATTCTGAATAAGATCTGTCTCCCTCTAATAATGGTAGTGCAGTTGTCACTCTGGGGGCCTCCCCCCCCCAGCTGCTGATAACACTGGACGGGATTCACCTAATGAGCCCCATCAGTGAAAGCTCTTCAGAAGGATTTATGCTTGCTCAACTGGGCTTCCCTGTGCCCCAAGTTGGCTTGGGGGAGGACCGCAAGACCAGTGTATGGCGAGGTAGGAGGGATCACTCGCCAGCAAGCTGAGATGCTTGCAGAGAGTGTGATACTGAATTCCACCCAGTGTGTATCCTCACAGCACAGACCATTAACCTTTTACATTGAACCATATATAAAGCCCTTTATACATTTTTACAATATAAACTTTTGCCTCGGAGGTGATTGCTCCATAAGCCTTTTGGAACAACCTAAGAGCAGAGGCTACTTTTTAGTTTTGTTAATAATTTTTTTTCCCTGAAAACCCCTACATCACTGACTTCATTTCCATCAAACACTGCCTTGTGCTACTAGAAAGTATATGCATGGAATGCCTGGTCTCCTTTGCCTGCACATTCAGCAAGGTCTTCTGTACTTAACCTAGGAGAAGCTTGGTCAAGTGCGTTTTGCTCGCTTACCCTTCTAGAGCCCAGTGTACTGGTGCCTTTCATCCATAACCCTCCTTTCCACTGTGAACTGCTGGTGTTACGACTCTTTTTCCTCTCTCTAGGAGAGTGAAAGACGTGAGGCTTAAAACCATTCCTCATGTGGCTTTTCTAATTGTACTCAACAAGGCATGATCACCAACTAAGATTCTTCCTCGACTCATTTCAGGAGAGTGCCATTTTAACTCACAGGGATCCTGTCCTCATCTCTCCTTTTCTCCCTCCCCAGAGTCTGAGACCTCCTTTGAGCTGAAGGACATGGATGTCCCCACCCTGCTGAAAAACCTCCAGGAGACCAACTTCTCCAAGGAGGTGGTGCTAGCCCTGGAACGCTGCCTTTGTGATGAGGGTGTCTGCCCCGAGGGCAATGGCACCGAGCTTTTGCCAGACCGTGAGCACTTCTCGATGTTGATGAAAACCCTTGAACAGCTGGGAGCTGAGAAGACTGTGCAGATGGGCATGCTGAGGTGAGCTGGAAAAGATGAAAGCGTGGCTGTGCCTGGTGGGGGGACTTGTGCATGTCATTGTCATAGGGTGGAGAGGGATGCTTCAGAAGAGTGTAAAGGCAAATTGGATGCAGGGAGACCAATGTCCCTTGAGTAAAGGTAAAGGGACCCCTGACCATTAGGTCCAGTCGTGGCCGACTCTAGGGTTGCAGCGCTCATCTTGCTTTATTGGCCGAGGGAGCCGGTGTACAGCTTCTGGGTCATGGCGAACCAGAGCAGCACATGGAAACGCCGTTTACCTTCCCGCCAGAGCGGTACCTATTTATCTACTTGCACTTTGACGTGCTTTCGAACTGCTAGGTTGGCAAGAGCAGGGGCCGAGCAACAGGAGCTCACCCCGTCGCGGGGATTCGAACCGCCGACCTTCTGATCGGCAAGTCCTAGGCTCTGTGGTTTAACCCACAGCGCTACCTGCGTCCCTGTCGGACTTGGGGAGTTGTTGTCTAAGTGGGCATCATGTATGCAGGGCCTACGTTTATAGATTTTCATCTTTTGGTAGATGTGGAAACCCGTGGAACTTCTTAAAACCTGGAATGCGGGGATTAGGACCCCACGAGTGGGCAGGTTCTCCAGCAGAGACAATGTAGGGAAGCTGTAGTCCTTCAGACTGCATGTGGAGGAACTAAGCAGAGGTTACTGGTGTTGAGAGGTGGCTTTTATGATCAGAATCATGAGGGAGAAAGCTTAGTGGGTTGCTGTGGCTGTTGCCAATCAGTTTTGGGGTATTCTCAAGGCAATCAAGTGCTATTACGGGGGTGGCATTTCTTGTAGGAGTTGTAGTGAGCTTGACTTGTGGAGGAGTCTCCGTTCCCGAGCATCTTAAAAGCAAAGGGAAGAGAAGATTTGTCCTGCTTTAGAAAGAGAGATATTATTAGAATGGACTCTTGAGCTGCAGGGGCAGCCTATTGCACTTGGGTCCAAGTCAAGGCAGAACTTGCTGTTTTCCCTCTTAACTGTTTTCTGTTTGTTGCAGAATTTTGAATAAGTTTTTGGACAGTACCCAAGAGGATGCACTGCCCTGGCATGAGTGCATTGAGCCCTGTCTGTCCTCTCTGAGCGCCAACAGCAATGACCGGGAGGTGAGGGACTCAAATTGGTATATAGCTTGAAATACTGAAAGCAAGAGGGGCTGGTGCGGTGGAAGTCATTTGAAGATCGTCCAGGATGAAGAATAATATTGAGCATCTGTATTGCATACCGAGTTGCAAATCCCTAACCAAATGTAGTTGATGAAAAGCAATTTTTTTGTCCTGCTAGAACCTCACATTTCAAATTTAGAAGTGTGTTGGCGAAACTCATGGCTTCAACTCTGCAGCCAGGGCAGCTGAGTCACCTGGGACTGGCAAACGTGCATATGGATAAATAAACCAATCTAGTTGCACGTCAATTGTCAATCATTATTTCAGTCCATCCTTTTAAACAGTTGCTCTCCAGGTCACTTTAAGCAACCATATGGGGGATCTTTACAAAAAGCTGGGCTTCCTTTGCCTTTCTTTGCTAGACATGTGTGGTCGGAATGGACTTAAAATAATAAATATCTGTTTTGTTGCTTGAAACCTCTCTGAGTTTGTGTGTAAGTAAGGCAGCTAGACTGTCAACTTCCCCTGGCAAATTCAAGGACTATAAAAACTTAGCTAAATGAAAGCGAGTAGCTGATTTGGTGGGGCTAACCCAAAAGACCAGACATGCCTGTTGAACAAAAATACAAGGAAACCCCCACAAGGAAGGTCCTAGAGCAGGAATGAGGAACCTGTGACCTCCCAAGGACTACAACTCCAGTCATGCTGGCTTGGGGCTGATGGGAGTCCAACAACATCTGGAGAAGGCTACAAGCTCTCCATCCCTTTTCTAGGGAGCTTAGAATCCATTCTTGTAATCACCTTGCACCTCCCTTCCTGAAGCAGGAAACAATGCTCAAGGTGAGTCTTAGTGTGCTTCTGTGTGGTCTTGCACACAGATCAAAGTCTGTCCATAGATTGAATAGGACTAACTGGGGCGCCGTCTTCCTTCATTAAACTGAGAGCCAGAGTTTACAGAATTGGAACTGTGCCAGAGTGCAGCAGAGCCAGAAAGCCACAAGCATGTAGATGCATTTGAAGCTGTCCATTGACTTCTGGTCTGACAGCGTTTTCCCAAAGGGGGACATTTGGAGAAGAAGCCTTAGCCCACCTGGGGAATATATCAGGAGACAGCTTAAAGAAGGGAATGGAGATGCAGAGGATGGCTGTGGCTTCTCCAGAGCTGTCCAGAACATTCTTGAAGAAGCTTGGTTGCAGAACCCAGCCCTGTGCTCCACCAACTTGCCATTGCTGTCTTCCTCGTCTGTAGGTTGTGCAGGAGTTCATTCGCTTTCTGCATCGCCTGGCCACCACAAACAAAGACTGTGCCGTGGTGATGAGTCGCGTGGGCACAAAGGAGGCGCTCACCAAAGCGATGGACAGGTACAACTCCAATCTGCTGCTAGTGACGGAGCTGCGCGACCTGGTGACCGACTGCGAGAAATACGCCAGCCTTTATAAGAAGATGACCACCAGCATCCTGGCTGGCTGCATCCAGGTGACTGAGACCAGGGTGGGGTAATGAGGCTTGGGGTGGCTGGCCAGGTAACAGGAGGGAGGGCATGGAGTGTCAGCAACCTGACCAGTTATGTCTGGTAAAACAGAGGAGGTCAGCCTGAGATTAGTGGTCCTCTTTTGAAGCTCTGGGGCTCTGTTCTCTTATTCATCCCCCATAATACATTTGACTTGCTGCAGATGGTGGAGCTCCCCTAAAAAGATGCTTGGTGAATTTCAAGGCTCTCTTCAGCAGTTTGGGCTACTGAAATTGAAGGGATCAGAAACCCAGATACTTTCTTCTGATCATGTCTTGAGCTCTACTAAGAATGCCTCTGTTTGTTCCTCTGCCCCCCTTGCTCCGACAGATGGTTCTGGGTCAGATAGAGGAGCACAGGAGGAGCCACCAGCCTATCAACATCCCTTTCTTTGACGTGTTTCTGCGCAACCTTTGCCAGGGTGAGCGACTCATTTGGGCAAGGAAGCAAGTGGCGGCTGCATCGGTGTGAAGCCTGATCCAATTCAATTTTGCTTTTTGGTCTAGGTTCCAATGTGGAGGTGAAGGAAGACAAGTGTTGGGAGAGGGTGGAAGTCTCCTCAAACCCCCACCGAGCCAGCAAGCTGACAGATAGGAACCCAAAGACATACTGGGAATCCAATGGCAGCACTGGCTCCCACTACATCAATGTCTACATGCATCGTGGAGTGGTGGTCAGGTGAGTCCTGGTGGGGTTCACTGAGGAATCTCTTTGCACAAGTTGGGTTGGGGGATTTCCTAGGCAGCAGAGTAAGGGTGGGCTTGAGTGCGTTGGTGCAGTTGGCACCTCTAAGGTTTTAGGGAGAAGCTCACCTGGCTGCTTGGTTTTCTTTACGAGTGATTCTTGGGGAACAGAGGTGAAAACTCTGGATATTTTTCATGCCAGGAATATTGTGAAATGCTTCTGGCTTTTCAGGGCAGATGACCCCACCAGCTTTGTGAAGGGTGCTGGGATTCTTCCAGGGGTTTAGCTTAAAGCTTGTTTCTTTTCTCTCCTGGTGTAGGCAGATGACTCTGTTAGTGGCCAGTGAGGACTCCAGCTACATGCCAGCCCGGATCGTGGTCATGGGAGGAGAGAACTCTTCCAACATCACTACCGAGCTCATTACTGTGAGTGCTGCAATCTTTCTGTAAATCTGTACTGCTCTGGCCATGAACTTCAGGTCAGAAGGGCTCACATTTGAAAGTTATTTCACCATATTGCTGCAAACTGGGCCCAAATTATCAATATTTGACATGTATCTGTGTTGAATTGCCTGACGCTGGAGTGATTTCCTATTGGAGATTTCCTATTTCTACTGGACCTGCCTCTTGCCTACCTGCCTTTCCTTATTTCCTAGTGGCTATTCTACCCTTCTTCCCATCCCCAGCTATTTTTAAGGGTATATTAGAAATTACATCAATGAGCAGTGAAAGATTTAGCTTGCCTTATTGATAATGCAGAAAAATGAACGAGGTTTTCTCCATCGCAGAAGACTTAACATCTATTGAGAGGATAGTCTCTTTAAATTTCTCTTCCCATTTCTGTCCTATGGAGCAGCTTCCTGATCTCCCTAAAAGCTGCCTATGTACCTTTACTGTGGTGTGAATTGTTTGGTTTTACATTCTCTACAGATGTAGTGAGAAGGGCTCTGGTTCATTACATCAATGGGGGGAACACAGAGAAGACTGGTGTTCACAGGGGCAGGGGGGTGGATTGTTAACTGCATTAGCACTTCTAGCTCAAGGTGAGACTCTGGCTCTTTTCCTTACAGCTGAATGTCCTGCCATCAGCCAGCAGGGTGGTTCTTCTGGAGAACATGGCCCGCTTCTGGCCCATCATACAAATCAAAATCAAGCGTTGTCAGCAGGTAGGGATGTACAGTGGAACGGAGAGGAGCTTTGATATAAGATATCCTGCACAATTAGTTTCCGCACATTACTAGGGCATTTATTTTGAATTCCCAAGCTTGCCCATCCGCACACCTTCTCCCAAAATAGCATTAGTGTTTCTGGAGTATTGCTTTTTCCAAGCATTTGAAGGATTGTGATCCGTACCTGAGAAAATGCAGCGCTTCTCAAGGAGGAATAGATTTGTCGTTGCCGTCATGACATTGCGGAATGTTGTTAATGCGAGTGCAGAGGGTATAGATTGTGAGATGACAAGTGACAAATAAACAGCTTAACGCTTTGTAGCTTGGTTACATTCTGATAGTTTTTCATGGATGCTGCATTGTTTTTTGGAACTTTTTTGGTTCGCACAAACATTTTGCAGCTCCTTTACAGATCATTTCATACGCAGAAGAGCATGGCTATCTTTCAAAAGACAAAGAGCAGCTACTACATAAAAACACAGTACTCTTCTGTGTTAAGTGGGTGGAATATGGCTTTCTTGTTGTTATACCATAACTTGGAGAAATATGTGCATGAGTGTGGGTTGAGCAAATTTTGATCATATGGAAATAGCGAGTTGCTTCTTTATACATAACACACATTGCCTTATTGGAGAAGTCCATGTCGTTCTCAGGGGGGCATTGACACTCGCGTGCGTGGCATCGAGGTGCTGGGCCCCAAGCCCACCTTCTGGCCCATCTTCAAGGAGCAGCTGTGCCGGCGCACGTACCTCTTCTACACCACCAAGGCGCACACCTGGTGCCAGGAAATCTCGGAAGACCGGATGCAGCTGCTGCAGCTCTTCAACAGGTCTTGCCCTTTCCCTGGGGCCGCAGGTGGGGAGGGGCAGGGTTGTCCTGCGGGGCAGGGAGGGGTCTCCCTCTTGCGCTGGGAGGGGCTCCACATTCCCAGCCCTTCCCACGCTTACCCCAAGACAGGGTTTCCCAAAAATGGGTGTCCAGCTGTTGTTGGACTACAATTCCCATCGGCCCTGATCATACGTCCTGCTAGCTAGGGATGATGGGAGTTGTAGTCCAAAAACAGCTGGAGACCCAAGTTTGGGAAACCCTGTCGGAAGATATCCATCCTGCTCTTCTCCACTTTCATCTCAGTAATAATAATAATAATAATAATAATAATAATAATAATAATAATGATGTTATTATTCATACCCCACTCATCTGGCTGAGTTTCACGTTGTTTAAGCTCCTGCCCTGCTTTGTCCCGACCCTGTGCAGGCATTGCTTCTCAGCCCGTTTGTCCCTGACCTCCAAAGGCCTCCAAGCGTCACCCAAGTCAGCAGCTGACCCTCCACCCCTTTGCTGTTTCAGGTTGAACAGCGCCTTGCGCCACGAGCAGGTCTTTGCCGACCGCTTCCTTCCCGACGACGAAGCTGCCCAGGCCCTGGGCAAGACCTGCTGGGAGGCTCTGATCAGCCCTTTGGTGCAGAGCATCACCACTCCTGGTATGGCACCTCCTTCCTGGCACAAGTCCTCAGGAGCCACACCATCCCTCCCTCCCCTCCCCTCTCCCAGCAGCCCTCCATGTTGACTCTTTCCTGCCCTCCAGATCCCAGCGGCATCAGCCCCCTTTCCTGGCTCCTAAGCCAATACCTGGAGAACCTGGAGGCTTCCCGAAGCGCCAAAAGCCGGGCGGCCATCTTCAACTCTCGCGTCCGGCGCCTGAGCCACCTTCTGGTGCACGTGGACTCCAACAGCCCTGAGCCCGAGGAGCTCAAGCCCCCCGTGAAATCCAGTGAGTGTCTCCCCACTCCCTGCTTGGGCAGATAGGCAGCCCAGGAGGGACAGGTCCCCTTTCCCAATTGAAGGTGGGAAGGTCACTGCAGGGGAGCCTCTGGGGGCCAGGCAGACCTTGGCAGGAGCAAGAGGGGCTGCAAGGGGGGTGGCGTTGGAGGGAGAACTGGGGAGGGAGGAGAGCCTCAAGGTCCCGTATACTCAGACGTGGGTGGCTGGGTGCTCCAGTCCCCGTGAATAACGCCACACAACCCCCACTTTGCAGACGGGAAGAACGGGAAGAACAAAGAGTCGAGCTCTGGGACTGTCAAGGCAGCCGTGAAGAAGCCCAGCAGCACCTCTGGCATCACCCAGTGCTGGAAAGGGGTGGTCCAGCAGCAGGTAGGGGGAGCAGAGGACCAGGCGCGAAGGGGGGCGCCAAGCAGGGTGAGATGAGGCGTAGCGACTCTCCATTGCTGCAAACAGATGTCTTCCTGGCCACGTCTTCCATGGCAGACCAGTCACTAGTCCTGCTGCCTTGCTCTCACTGTGTCTGCATGCAGCTGCTTCCCTGTCTATTAAGGAGTTACTGGGAAGGCAGCCTTGGGGAGAGCTGAGGCTGCAGGACAGGACGGGGTGTGGACCAGCCTCTCCCAGGAAAGGGGGTTTCCTGGCTCCAAGCTCTACGTGGTGCTGCTAAATTAGGTGGGAGCCTCGCTCTTATTTTGACACTTCTGCCCAGTTCCAGTCCCATGCACAGACTTTCCTGATGACTGACAGACAATCCAAAGATGAGAGAAAGGGTGTTTAATGCTACCCAGAACAGGCAACCAGCCAGGGATCCCTGCCCACAGGAAGACTTCCAGGCAGGCCCCAGGGAGCCAGAGAAGGGCGTGTGGGTTGCTCTGACCCTGTTGTGCTCCTGCCGTCCTTCTGCCCAGGTGAAGCTGTTCCTGGAGTCCTCCTGGCAGGCCCCGGACTTTGTGGAGCGCTACTGCAACACCTACCTGCGCCTCCGCACCGCCATGGAGGAGCTCTTTGGGCAGCAGATGTCCTTCATGCTGGCCCTGTGCCACGGCTTCTCGGGGGGTCTGCTGCAGCTCTCCTTCCTGACAGCCATGCACGTGAGTAAGGGCGCAAGGGTGGGGGGCACGGCCTAGTCATGGGGGAGCTCATTTGCAAGGAGCAGAACTGTCCCTCTGACATCCCCCCCGGCTCTGCAGGCAGCCTGGCCCTGCCCCTTGCACTTCCAGGGATGTCAAACGTGGCCTCATCTCAGAGCCTGCTTGGCTCCCCTGGCCTGATCACAGAGCAGCCAGCCTCCCCTTCTGGGATCTTCCCCAGATGCCTTGTCCATCCCCTTCCCTGGAGGCATTGCTGCTGGTTTGAGGGAGGAATCCCCTCCGCCCCCCTCGACCCCCTCCCTTCATGGAAGCTCCACCTGCTTCTTCTCCCAGCTTCAACTGGTGCCTCTTGCTCTGTGGCCAACAGGTGAGTGAGCAGTTTGCCCGCTACATCGACCGGTGGATCCAGGAGAGCTGGGCGGACTCTGGCAACGTGGAGACTTTGCGGCGCCTGCAGCAGAGCCTGGAGCCCGTCCTCTTCCTGGCAGGCCTGGAGTTGGCCAACACCTTCGAGCACTTCTACCGGTGAGGAGGCCTTCGTGGGGCAGATATGTGGAATCGTAGTGGGGAGGGGAGGGCCAGAGCTCGGGGGGGGGGGAGAGCAGCTGCCATACAGGCAGAAGGTCTTGGGTTCAGTCTCCAGGAAGGAGAGAGATATTTCTGCCTGAAGCCCTGGAGCCACTGCCAGTCAGTGTGGACAGTGCTGAGCTGGAGGGACCAAGGGACCAGGCGCAGTCCAAGGCAGCTTCCCATATTCCCAAGGAGCTGCTTGTCATGTTGTTCTGGGAGACGGTGCAGGTGTCGGGCAGGAAGTGGTGCAGACTATTCCTGGCACTTCCGTAGGGAAGAAGGAATGGAGAGCGCCAGTTCAGCTGCTGGGTTCCTTCCTTCCTTCCTTCCTTCCTTCCTTCCTTCCTTCCTTCCTTCCTTCCTCCTTCCATGGGTCTCTTGTACGTGGGACTGGCCCGCCCTGCAGGAGAGACGAGGGGGGTCTGGGCTGATGGGTCTGCCCTTTCTGCTTGCGCAGGTACTACCTGGGAGACCGGCTCCTGTCGCAGGGCAAGACGTGGCTGGAGTGTGCGGTGGTGGAGCACATTGGGCTCTGCTTCCCCAACCGCTTCCCCCAGCAGATGCTGAAGAACCTGAGTGAGCTGGAGGAGCAGCAGCAGCAGTTCCACCTCTTCCAGCTGGAGCAGCTCGACAAGCACCTGCTGGAACTCGACCAGGATGGGAACTGGGAGGCGGAGGAGGAGATGGAGGAAGGCGAGGTGAGAGGTGAAGGAGGAGCCAGCAGGGCAGAGCCCCAGCCCTGTGGACCACGGCAGGAGGTCCTCTGCCCCGCAAGGCCTTTTCTTCCTCCGTTGACACTGCCTGGGGAGCCCCCACTGTCCGCCAAAGCCACAAACCTCCTGTATTTCCCCAGATGGTGGAGGCGCAGCAGCTGTTCTCTCGGGAGGAAGAGGTGGAGGTGAAGGTGCTGGCGCTGTCTCCACGCTGTTGGACCATCTCCTCGTTCTGCTACCTGGAGGATCCTGCCCGGTTCTTCCCAGAATCCCTCAGTCAGCACCTGAGCAAGTTTGCTGACTTCTACACCCAGAGTGAGTGGCAGGCTGTTCTTGAGCCCAACGTGAGCAGCTCCTTCCTTGCAGGCATCCCTGCCTCCCTCAGGCTGAGTTTCTGGGGGGCAGGTGGACCCCACTTTTACACAGGACTCTGAACTTGGAAATGAGAACCATCATACTATCTATAAAGAAATGATACAAACCTTCACGGGGAGCTGTGAGTCTTTAAACCATACTTTGAGAGAGGCAGCGTTAAGAGGTTCATAATCTTTGGAAAATCTGGCTAATCTACGGAACGTGGGATGAGACAATTTTTAAAAAAACAAGATTTGTGTTTTGTTCATGCTTCTCCAACCCCAGTATTGTGATCTCCTGTCCTTGAGCAGAGAGGCAGAGAGAGTGTTGCCCGTCTTGCCGCCGTATTTCTCCCTGACCGTTGCCCTTGTCTTTCTCAGGTCAGAGCCGCTTTGGGCTGGAGCACACCAAGCCGCGGCGTTTGCAGTGGACGTGGCTGGGCCACGCGGAGCTGGAGTACCAGGGCTGCCTCCTGCACGTCTCCACCCTGCAGATGTACATCCTCCTCTGCTTCAACACCGCCGAGGTCTGAGACTCCCTTCATCCCCACTTGCTTGCCATCAGCAGGGCATCTTCTGTGACTTAGAAGCAGTCACCCTCTGAATTTTGCACAGCAGAGTTGAAATTCCTGCAGGATGGGAACTGATCCCTGCAGATCCCAAGGCTTCTCACTGGGCCCCAGCCCCTGTTAAACAAATGCTGGATGTTCTGTGTTGGGAGGCACTTTGTTTACTCTGCAGATCCATTTAGCTAGCCTTTTGTCATAGAACCAGGATCTTTTGTGTATGACTAGAGTGGGGATGGTAGGAAGTTTGGGGTGGAATTAGATCAATGGGACTAGATAATAGAAATGTAGAGCTGGAAGAACCTCAAGGGTCATCTAGTCCAACCCCCTGCAATGCAGGAATCTTTTGCCCAGCATGGGACTCAAACCCACCACCCTGAGATTAAGTGTCTTTACCGACTGAGCTACCAAGGTGGAGGGTGTTCACCAGCCTGTGTTCAGCCAGATAGCTTATCTGATAGAGGCTGTAGGTGACTGCAGCGGCTGCAGGCAGTTGTTGCCCGAATTCAGTGAAAATATTAAGACCTACAGAACTGGTGAGAGCTTAAGGTTACATATTCTGAGACAGCCAAGAATTCTTCACCCCAGAGTCTCAGCACTGCAGTTTGGGGCTTGGAAACATTACTCCATGCTTTGCAATGCTGCTGCAATCATGGGGCGACCTGGGCTGAGTCTTCCTTCATTGTACTGGGCATCTCTTTGCCTGTGAGCTCTTCTTCTTCTTCCCTGGGAGCTCCGCAAACAGCCCAGCATGATGGCCTAAGGCACAGGACCCTGTAACCCGGGGGCCAAATACAGCTGCCTAGTCCTCAGAACGTTTCCCGAGGCCCCACACGCCTCAGTGGTCCCAAATGTTTTTGTGTGTGGCTGGAATCCATTCTTCTTTTACACATAAGTTTTATTTTTGCATTTTCTATTTTACATAAACAAATGAATTAACTGTATAAGCATATAATCCCTTTTGACTCCCCATCCCCGTTGTGGTTCTTAATGTAATAATTTTCCTCTCTGCATTTCTTTCATTACTCCATTTTTATAAATCCTTTGTCAATTCATAGTTCAAATTTTTACTACAAGTTTTCTGTCAATCCTACCAATGTATGTAATTGTTTACAATAGCTTTTCAAATAAGTTACAAACTTTCCCCATTCTTTATTTAAAGACCTACTTTTCCTGGTTTCTAATTCTTCCCATAAGTTTTGCCATCTTAGCATAGTTCATCAATTTTGCCTGCCACTCTTCTTTGGTTGGGGTTGTACCATCTTTCCATTTTTGTGCTAGCTGAGTACGCACAGCCGTGGTCGTGTACGTAAATAGTTTCATCTGATCCTTTGGGATCTCTGGTCCTATAATACCTAAAAGAAAAGCTTCTGGTTTCTTAGGAAATTATATTTTCAACATTTCCCCCCAGTTCATTGTACAGTGGTACCTTAGTTCTCAAACTTAATCTGTTCTGGAAGTCCATTCCAAAACCAAAGTGTTCCAAAACCAAGGCACGCATTCCCATGGAAAGTAATGCAAAATGAATTAATCCGTTCCAGACGTTTAAAAAGAACCCCTAAAACAGCAATTTAACATGAATTTTACTATCTAATGAGAACATTGATCCATAAAATGAAAGCAATAATCAATGTACTGTACTATAAAATAAATAAGACATGTAGATGATAAAAATTAAAATTCTTTTTCTTACCTGCACTGATGATAGTCGTTGTTTGGATGGGGGGCTTTTATCCATTTACTCTGTCACACAATCAATCAGTAGCTGAACTGGGTTCCACACAGTCACACACAAAAAAATTAACTGAAAAAGCCTCAAAAACAGAAACGCAAAATAAATAGCAAAAACAAAAGCACCAAACTTAATCCGTTCGACTCCTGAAATGTTCAGAAACCAAGGCACAGCTTCTGATGGTGCAGGTGCCTCAGAAACAATAGCCAACAGCTGCATTGCATGTTCGGGTTCCGAAAAATATTCGAAAACTGGAACACTTACTTCCAGGTTTTCAGAGTTTGAGAACCAAAGCGTTTGAGAACCAAGGTACCATTGTATATCTATAATATGTAGAAAGTAGCTTACTGTTCAAAGGTAAAATGTACACTCATTGCTTTGCCTACTTTTGCCTCTAGACCCACCTTCATAAGCATGTGGGCCTGGGAAGCTGACAAAAGGGTTCCACCCGAAAAAGTTGGTTTTCTTTTATTGCATTTGCAGTATTCCTTGCAAGAACTCTGGGGCCGAAAGTCTAGATGCCCCAGTATTTCTTTGCTCCTCCCTTTTCCTCTGTGTACTCACCTTCATTTCCAACCCCCCTTAATTTTCCTAGGAGGTTTCGGTGGACACACTGTTACAAGCCACGGATCTTTCCCCCGTCCTCCTGCACCATGCGCTGAAACCTCTAACAAACGAGAATGGGATCCTGACCCAGAGTCAGAGTAAGTATGGGGTTCAGAGGAGGAGGGAACAGGGTGGATAAAAATAAAAAAATCAGATTTTTAAAATAAAATGCTTTTGGAGGAAAAATATTTCTAAAGATAGTTTTCTATTTAAGTTACATTAAGTTACATTGTAGTCCAAAGGCTATTCATCAGGAAATAAGGATTTGTTTTAAGTTTTTCATGTGTTCTAAAACTCAGTCTAAGGTGGTGGTGTTTTTTAAATCATTTAACCACATCAGTTAACAAACATGGATACATATGCTACAATGTTCTTGTTTTAGTTAAATAAATTGTTTAAATTGTTGTTAAGGATATGATTATTTTTCTCCTTCCAATAAAGTACAGCAGAAAAGTTGTCCAAATATAAACAGTTAACTTACTAAACCTCACAATAATTTCATTATTATCTGTCAGTGTATTTCTAATAGTATAACTAAATCAGTAATTTTTGATATAACTGTAAAAACTGCTCTGAAAATTATTCTTCCAAAAATGAAACCTTCCTCTGGTTGTAAATATTAAGATTATACCAGCAAGAATGAGTCTTTCTGTAAAAAAAGAGAGATTTAAATCATGCTTTAAATTGATTTGATTTTAATCAAATCCACCCTGTGAGGAAAGGACTTTGATTCCCTTGGGAAGCTAGCATAGCAATGTGGGTGGGATTTTGACTTCCACCTCCTGCCATGCAGCACTTAAGTTTGCTATGTTGGATGGTGCAGATGAGGAGAGCTCTTCTGGTTGGCATCGCAAAAGGGGAAACCTGTTCCGTGAATTGAAGCCCCATATTCTTTTATTGTACCTTTAATATTTTGTTGGAAGCCACCCAGAGTGGCTGGGGAAACCCAGCCAGATAGTCGGGGTATAAATAATAAATTATTATTATAATTATATAGATGTCTTGAGGCTGAACGAAGGGACGCTGAGTCAAATGTCCGGCCAGCGCCTGTGGCTGTTGCCCAAGCAGACCTACTTGAATGTGGAAGAGAACGAGGGCAGCGCTCTGGAGAGGAAGAGGAACATCATCTGCTGCCTCCTTATCCAGATCTTGAAAGAAGAGAAAGAGATACACATTGACAACCTGGTGTTCAAGGTATGGAACGAAGGGATGGGGCCTTGCAGCGCAGTCCGACTGGTAGGTGAAGCACAGGGACTAACTCATTCCTCTTGCCTCTCCCAGGTGATCGATGCCTGCCAGAAATGGGAGTCTGGCTCAGCTCTGAAGTTCTTGAGCTTCTGCTGCAGCAGCACGGATGTCCTGTCCTGCATCCTGCACTTGCTGAGCCAGGGCTACATCCTGCGCCAGGAAGAGAACCCGCAGCTGCTGGAGTACATCTGTGCTGAGCCCACCACACCTCACCGGGGCCAAGCTCAGCTCATCTTCCAGAGCACCGATTGCCAAAAGGCCAAGGCTTCTTCTGGGACAGACCCTGGCAACAAATTGCCTTTCAGGTAATGTGCTTTTTTGTTTTGTTTTTAAAACAACAACAACAACAACAACAACAACAACAACAACAACAATAATAATATATTATTTATACCCCGCCCATCTGGCTGAGTTTCCCCAGCCACTCTGGGCGGCTTCCAATCGAGTGTTAAAAACAATACAGCATTAAATATTAAAAACTTCCCTAAACAGGGCTGCCTTCAGATGTCTTTTAAAGATAAGATAGTTGCTTATTTCCTTCACATCTGAAGGGAGGGCGTTCCACAGAGCGGGCGCCACTACCAAAAAGGCCCTCTGTCTGGTTCCCTGTAATCTCACTTCTCACAGTGAGGGAACCACCAGAAGGCCCTTGGTGCTGGACCTCAGTGTCCGGGCTGGATAATGGAAGTGGAGACACTCCTTCAGGTATACAGGACCGAGGCCGTTTAGGGCTTTAAAGGACAGCACCAACACTTTGAATTGTGCTTGGAAACGTACTGGGAGCCAATCCATTTTCCATATTCCATTCAATTTACTCATACAGTCATGATCATCGACTTCCCTTCCCCATCCTTCATGGTTCTATATATTTACCCATTAAATGACTGCATATTCTGATTTCTCCATACGTTTTGTTCTCTTCCCTCCTCATCATATCTTTATATACTTTAAACTGTTGGATTTACTCCAACCCTGCTAACGTTTTAACCTGTTTAACATTATTCTTCATAATAATACCAGTGCTTTTTTTTTCTAAAAAAAATATGTTTAGGGTTACTCTCATTTTGACTCAAGAAAATCACCATTTTACAGTTCATATTGGGGAAAATAATTACAGTAAATGGACAAAAGTACAAAGATTCACAAAATGTTTAGGGGTATGCGTACTCCTGCGTCCCCTCCAGAAAAAAGCACTGAATAATATAATAACAATTTATTATTTATACCCTGCCCATCGGGCTGGGCTTCCCCAGCCACTCTGGGCAGCTCCCACAGAATATTAAAAACACGATAAAACATCAAACCTTAAAAACTTCCCTACACATACTCTGCAAACATTCCCCGCTCTTCCTTAAATACTCGGATCTTCCCGATCTCTTACTTCATTAGTTAAATTTGCTGATTTGACATATTCCCATCATTTTCATCTGCCGTTCCTCCTTTGTTGGTGTTAATTCCCTCTCTCCAGACCTTTCGTTTTAACATGTCACATAGCAGGGGTGTAGGAGCCTGCCTGCCTACTTGTTGTTTACTGGTATCTTCATGAACTTACCTAAAATGATAAAACAAAAGACTGAGTTAAGCATTTGAAAAATCCATTGAAATTAGACTTTATTATAAGTTCATCTTAGGTTGGGTAGTTCGCAAGTCTCTGTGGCTTTGCATAAGGTTTTGTATTTCTCTCAGAAGATTGATAAAGAATGTATAATTATTCTGGTAATTGTTGTGTGTATATCAGTTGCCAATGTGTTGCATGAGTCGTACTACTTGTTGTGATATGGCCGTTCTTGCCTTCAGGTTGGATGCCTTTGGCCTTGGCACAGAACAAGTTCTTATGGAGACGGTCCTGCTTCCCATGGGGCGCACAATGAGCCAAGACGAAGTTGGGGTGCTGATGAACCAGACGGTGCAGAGGGTCTCAGATACCCTGAGCGTGACGGCAGATGTAGCCCAGCACCTGCTTATACACTGTAAATGGAACGTGGATGTTCTGATTCAGCGCTACACAGAGGATCCAGAAGTGCTCCTCTTCTCCTCAGGGATGCAAGTGCGAAACCCCCAGGAGCCCTCGAGCCCTGTCACTCACTGTCCAGTCTGTGTGAATCTGCTGAGTCAAGATGACAACCCACCTGTTCTCTGCTGCATGCACTACTGCTGCAAGGTGAGGTTCGGCTTCCCTTACTGTCCTGCTTGCATTCTTGCCATTCTTGTCTTAGAATATAGAATGTTGTTGCTTTTTGACATTGGGTGTCCCATCTTTCTCCCATTACAGTGGTACTTTGGTTCTCAAACTTAATCCGTTCCAGAAGTCCGTTCCAAAACCAAAGCATTCCAAAACCAAGGCACGCTTTCCCATAGAAAGTAATGCAAAACGGATTAATCCGCTCCAGGCTTTTAAAAACAACCCCTAAAACAGCGACTTAACATGAATTTTACTATCTGAGGAGACCATTGATCCATAGAATGAAAGCAATAATCAATGTACAATGTACAATGCATCGGATGTTTGGCTTCCGAACAACATTCAAAAACCGGAACATTTAATTCTGGGTTTTCGGCGTTTGAGAACCAGGGCGTTTGAGAACCAAGGTGCCACTGTAGTCCTATTGGTTTTGGTGTAAATTCCCAAAACACTCCCCCTTGTGGGTGACTTGGGGCACTGCTGCCTGTGTTGTTAACACCACAGATCTCTAGATCCCATGTTTTCTTCCCTCTCATTTTTTCTTCAATTAGTCCTGCTGGAATGAATACTTGACAACTCGGATTGAACAGAACCTGATTCTGAATTGTACATGTCCCATAACTGACTGCCCTGCGCAGCCGACTACTGCCTTTATCCGCTCTATCATTTCCTCCAAGGAGGTCATTGCCAAGGTAGGCACAGGGGTTCTGACGCACAAACTCAGTCTATCAAAACCTTCTACACACTAGGTGAGAGCTTCATCTTTTCCTTATGAGAGAACACCTGTTGTGTCCTATAGCCTGGGATCTGGGTAATAGGTCAAGCCGTTAATCCATTTAATTCCAGGTATGCTAACTCTCCCATTACTCAGCATATTGCTTGCTAAGATTTCTCTGTTGTCCATCTTGTAGAATACAGTGGTACCTCAGGTTAAGTACTTAATTCGTTCCGGAGGTCCGTTCTTAACCTGAAACTGTTCTTAACCTGAAGCACCAATTTAGCTAATGGGGTCTCTTGCTGCTGCCGCACTGCCGAACCACGATTTCTGTTCTTATCCTGAAGCAAAGTTCTTAACCCGAGGTACTATTTCTGGGTTAGCGGAGTCTGTAACCTGAAGCGTATGTAACCCAAGGTACCACTGTATCTCATTTGCTTGAGACGTTTTGACCTGTCTGCCCTGCAGGCACCTGTTTGTACAGTCATACCTCATGCTGCTTTCGCTTCAGGTTACGTCTTTTCAAGTTGCTTCCCGCGGCAACCCGGAAGTAGTGGAACAGGTTGCTTCCGAGTTCGCCGCTCACGCATGCGCAGAAGAGCTAAATTGTGCTGCATGCGTGCGCAGACACAGCACTTCTGAATGCAAACTCTTCAAGTTGCGGACGTGCCTCCAGGACAGATTACGTCCGCAACTCGAGGTCTCATGGACTGACTTAGTGAGTGCCTGGTTCCACTTCAGTAGGGAACTGGGATAAGTTGTGTTTCACTTCCTTCAGGTTCATGAATAAGGTTGCATCCGACTTCTGCATCATTAATTTTGTGTGTGTGTGCTCTAAGAATACTTGAATCTGATTTTTTAAAAAAACAAATTCTGCAGATTGCCATATTTGCTTGTACTGTACTATTCTGATTGTGCTTATCAGGAGGGATGTTTGGAAACCCCACCTCCTGATCACTGGAAATTGTGCTGAGCACACTTCCTTATTTCAGTTCTGCTAGGTCACTAGGCATTGTGGAGCCCTCCGCACTCTCAAGCCCTTTAAGTGCTTGAAACATTTTGAAAAAAACACTAAAGCTGAGATTTTCAGCATACCCAATCCAGTATCTATTTTTAGACTTGCATTATGTGATCGTGGAGTTTTAGAATACATATAATCCTGTCTATGATATGTCAAGGAGATCACATTTAAGTTTTGTACTCATATACCTGATTAACTCAGGTTGATAGAACATATTGCATCTTCAGCATTTATTGGCCAATATGCATCTCAAACTAAAACCTTGGAATTATGTTAGACAGAAGCTATCTTCTGAAGGAAGCTATCTTCTGAAGGGACGCGGGTGGCGCTGTGGGTAAATGCCTCAGTGCCTAGGGCTTGCCGATCGAAAGGTCGGCGGTTCGAATCCCCGTGGCGGGGTGCGCTCCCGTTGCTCAGTCCCAGCGCCTGCCAACCTAGCAGTTCGAAAGCACCCTCGGGTGCAAGTAGATAAATAGGGACCGCTTTCTAGCGGGAAGGTAAACGGCGTTTCCGTGTGCAGCTCTGGCTCGCCAGAGCAGCGATGTCACGCTGGCCACGTGACCCGGAAGTGTCTTCGGACAGCGCTGGCCCCTGGCCTCTTGAGTGAGATGGGCACACAACCCCAGAGTCTGGCAAGACTGGCCCGTACGGGCAGGGGTACCTTTACCTTTACCTTTATCTTATGAAGGAAGCAAAAAAATAGTGTTCTTTGGTGGTCTTCACCTCAGCTGTCC
Organism: Podarcis gaigeae; assembly: GCF_964106915.1. Taxonomy (NCBI): domain Eukaryota; kingdom Metazoa; phylum Chordata; class Lepidosauria; order Squamata; family Lacertidae; genus Podarcis; species Podarcis gaigeae. The sequence continues at coordinate 103,432,073 of NC_139680.1, read as the reverse complement.
TTTGGGATATAGGATATTTTTTGTTGAAACTGGAGATACAGTTCAAGAAATCCTAAGAGTGACACCTTCCTGCTCTTTAATAATGAGTTGAAGCCTATGATCCCGTTAGGATAATGTCAATTACTTTAACAGCATCAAGAATCCTTCTGCTCAGTTTTTAACCAAAGCTTATCTTCTTCAGAAGACGACCAAGCTTTTTACAGTGTTTAACTGAGAAGCATAATAGTACATTGCAAAATTCAGAAGGGTTGGCCTTTCCATAAGACCATAGTAGATATTCTGGGCGGCTTATTGTTCTGCCTAATATTAATTAATACTTTTGCCATGACACTAACGCCTCCTGTAGCAATTGAACTATTATGATTAAACTGAGAAACCTAGGTAACACATTCTTTTTAAAGGTGGCGATTATCCCTTATCCTTTGAAAGTCTGAGGAAAAACTATTGTTGAAGATCACTTTGTATTTTTTTGGTCAGCAGTTCATAGTCCCAGAAAGTTGCTCTAAATCTGGCACGAGATTAATCACCAGCTGTTTAACTGATAATTGCACAAGTTCTCCAGAACTGCCACTTGTGTGTTTCTGTTCTGCAGTATGAGAAAGCGCTCCTGAGGGGTTATGTTGAATGCTGCTCAAACCTGACCTGGTGTACCAACCCCCAAGGTTGCGATCAGATCCTCTGCAAGGAAGGTCTTGGCTGTGGAGAAGCCTGCTCAAAGTGCTCTTGGATCTCCTGCTTCAACTGCAATTTCCCAGAGGTAAGGCTGAGATGAACCATGGAGAAAGTGAACCTGTCTCCTCACAGGACTTTTATCCGGGGGTTTTTGCCCTCCCAAGTCAGCTTGGGCTCTGTAATTCCTTGCAGGCTCACTATCCTGCCAGCTGCAGCCATATGTCCCAGTGGATGGATGACGGTGGGTTTTATGAAGGGATGACCGTGGAAGCCCAAAGCAAGCACCTGGCCAAACTCATCTCCAAGCGCTGCCCAAGCTGCCAAGCTCAAATAGAGAAAAATGAGGGCTGTCTGCAGTGAGTGCCTCTTTGTTTATTAGCTTATTTAGTTAGAGGGCAGAAGAATGATACAAACTTGGATTGCATGGGAGGTGTCCCCAAACTTTCTTTGGCTTCTTGTCTGATGCCTCCTTAGTTGTACATAACATGCATACTTTTATTTGTTTGCTACCTTTCCATAGCTGTAAGCTGCCTTGAGCGTGGTTTTAACATGAAAAAACAAAACAACCCACATAATTGCAAGAACAAAAATAGTCGCAAAGAATAAATAAAACATCAAAGAATACACAACCAAACAGAACAATTTCCACATAAATCGTATGGGGAAGGTATAAATGAAATAAAGATACAGAAATTTAATATCGGTAACAGCAGCAACCCCGCACACAACAAAATGCCCTAAACAATAACCCAGCCCAAGAGTCTGTTTAGCAGCCTCAACTTTTGTAGCTGGAGTCATTCACGGCCCTCCCCTCCCAGGTCATGTGGGAAGGCTCTGCAAGGCTGGGAGTAGGTCTTCCAGGATTCACAGCCAAGCTTACTTACCCCTGCACAGCGATCCCAGTGCAGGCAAGGAAGAGAAGGCAGACCAAGAAGGCGGCCTGATCTGGCCACCAGGAATTAATTTTCTGGCCACACCTTATGCTTGAACTAACTGGAATTATTTCTGTTCTACGCAGTATGACTTGTGCCAAATGTAACCATGGATTTTGCTGGCGTTGCCTGAAGCCTTGGAAACCAACCCACAAGGACTATTACAATTGTTCCGCTATGGTGAGTTTAGTACAGGGCATACTTTGTGTCTGGTGCTGCGTTATTTATTTGTTTAAATTCATCACTTGCCCTTAACCCTAAGGTTACAACAATTTAAAATCCAACATTAAGGACCACCTTGTCTCCTTTCAAACCGACCCGGACCCTGTGATCATCATGTGAGGCCCTTCTTTGTGTGCCTCCTCCACAAGAGGTCCGGAGGGCGGCAACACGAGAATGGGACTTTTCTTTGGTGGCTCCCCGTTTGTGGAATGCTCCCAGCAGGGAGGCTCACCTGGCGCCTTCATTACAAATATTTAGGTGTCAGGCAGAAATATTCCTCCCAGGCCTTTGGCTAATCAAACAATTTGCCTTTTAAATTGTTGAGGGGTCTTGTTTTGTTACTGCGTTGTGTATTTGTGTTATATTGTAAACAGCCCTGTGATCCTCTTGATGAAGGGTGATTTAGAAATTTAATAAATAATAATAACTCCAGTTAACTTATTTCCTGCTTCCCTCCCTCAGGTGAGCAAAGCAGCTCGACAGGAGAAGCGTTTCCAAGACTATAATGAGAGGTGTACCTTCCATCATCAAGCAAGGGTGAGGATCGCTCCCCTGTACTTCCGGGACAAGGAACATAATTCAGCCCCGGTGTCTGCTCTTTATCAAGTTTTACCATCCAAGAATACTTCATAGGCAGCTGGTTCTAGTATTAGTGGTAGAAATTGGCCATGAAAACCACTTGGGCTTCTGTCACACAGAATTTGTGTCTGCCTGTCTGGAATAGTAACACTTGGCCATCTTGTGAAATCTAACATCTCTAGTCCAAAAGATTGCTTCCTGTGAAGAAACAGGATTGGTGGCCGTAATAGTTTGGTTGTAAATCAGTGCCTTGAAAGGAAGACTGGGCTCATGTCTGCAGATAAGAAGCGTTCTTCCTGAATGGACAGGATTGCTGAGACTCTTCCTTTTCATTGCAGGAATTTGCCATGAACTTGCGAAATAGGGTTTCCACTGTCAGTGATGTGCCACAGATTCGGTCCTTGACATTTGTCGTCGACACCTGCAAAATGCTGGAACAAGCACGGAAAGTAAGTGCATTAATCTGAGAAAGAGGAGGAGGAGGGACACATGGATGCATGTCTGCCGCTCTTCTTTCCGACTTTCTTCTGCTGCAGTTCCTTCGTCCTCTTTCTGCAATAGAGTTTAAACTCATTAAGAAAATACAACCCCAAGAGGATCCACAACATTCAGATCAATGGAAGGACTGGATTTTGGAGGGATAGGAGAGGCAAGTGCCTGAGCGCAGCAAAGTCTTAGAAGATTTATTATTCAGGGTGGTGGGTGGAAATAAGGGCTGCTGTCCAAAGGTGCTGGCAGCCCAACACTGCATGCTATCCCCACTCTTCCTTTGGGAAATTCTGGTGGCATCTGGTGACTCTAGTTTTTAGCTTGGCCAGCAAGGCTAGTAAAAATGGTGAAGCCCTGGTCAGTGCATCCATTTGAGACAAATATTTCCTTCTTGAAGCCATGCAGTATTTAATATTTTAGCGCTATACCTGCACTGATTCTTACAGTGCAGAAGGCGTATTTCAGATGTCTCCCAGAGGCTCTTGGAATCTGTCCTGGCTTTCAACAAAGATCCTTGTTTAGTTCTTGCTTTGATTTACGATCTTGATAGCTCCAGATTGTTTTCTGAGTTGCCTATGCTGTTCTAGACATGTGTCCAGAAATGGAGGCTCCGTTCTAGCCATAACTATGCCAGAAATAGCACAGAGCAGGAAAAGTGCCATTAGGAAGCTGTGCCTGGAAAGTGGAGGGAGAAAACCAGCTGCCTGTAATATGTATGTAAATGTGGTGTTTTGTGCTCTCTCTCTCAGGTGCTGGCTTACTCCTGTGTGTACAGCTACTATAACCAGGACACTGAAAAGATTGACATCATGGAGCAACAATCAGAGAACCTGGAGCTGCACACCAATGCTCTGCAAATCCTTTTGGGTGAGTAGAAGTGAATGGGACTGTGTTCGCAAGATGATGGCTGCTATTGACTTCAAATACAGGTTCAAACAATGCTAGATTATCAGGAAAGGCAAGAGAGCATTTCCTCATAGCAACCACCTGGGTAGCTCTCATCCAGATGCCTGACTTTCACTCCATGATTCTTCTAAATATGACTAAAAGCTTACGTAATTTTAAAAAATAAAATCAAAGCTATAATTCTCTTGCAATAACACACAATCCATGCTGTTAGTTCTGTCATGACACTTGGGCCTGCCCAGACTTTTGCCCTGTATTTAATTCACCCCCCCCCCCACCAGTCTGATAAGCAATAATTAAGTAATGTATCTATGAAAAGTAGTTAAAAGAAGTCCTTGGGACCAGAACAATACGTGTCTCTTCCTCCTTTCCTCTGTGTTCAGAGGTGCCAGCTGTGGCCTTCTGCCCCAGTACACAGCATTCAAGTAGGTGTGTCATATCCTTGTCTAGATGTGGGGCTAGGTTGTAGGCATAGTGACTCCTGCCCCTTTCCTTCATCAGTCCCTTTCCCCACTAAACCCCCCTCTAGTTTTACTATAACAGGCAAAATGAGAAGAGTGGACAAATACTATTAAAAAAACAACACAGTTTGAGTGCCTTTCTGTATGCATACGAATAAATGCTCAGTATCCAAACCAGAAAAACTGGAATAAAAAGGAATCTCCACCTATATTTTCCCCATTCCTCTTCTGATCTGAAATTCAAGTGAGGCAGAATGAAAGTTCTCTAGCTGCCTGCAACTTTGTAGGATGGATTAGCTGAGTCAGGTCTACCCTTTCGGTTGCTACTACTCAGCCTGCAGCCCGAAGGCTCACGTTCTTTTGATCCTTGTATTTCAGAAGAGATGTTGCTGCAGTGCCAGGATCTTGCCTCTTCGATTCGACTGCTCAAAGCCGAGCATTTTAATACAGGTCTAGAGCTGGTGCGCAGGATCCAAGAACGACTCCTAGCAATTCTGCAGCATGCCACACAGGTAACAACTATTAACTTGACCAGGAGTGTGTTCTGTCCAGCAGTGTAGCAGAATGGGAAATGCTGTCGTGCAGTTTGTTTCGGAGGGGCTGCCAGTGACATTTTCCGACCTTTCATTATATCCTGACAGGACTTCCGGGTGGGATTCCAAACCCGACAAGGCTCTGAACAGAGGGAGATGAAGTTATCCAATGTGCCTAATGCTACACCTACTTATAAAGAGTGAGTTTTCTTGCAGGGGTGACATGGGCAGTAGTACTAGATGGTGGGTTTTGCATTCTCTCCCTCTCCCCCTCTCTCTTTCTCTCTCAATTGTATTAAATTTTCTATTTTACAATTTCAGATAAACATTTTACATACTTTAGCATATCCAATGACTTCCCTTCTTCTCCTTCCATGGTTCATTTTGCATATCTTACATCCCTGCATATTTTATAGTAACTGTTCCAATCGGTTTTCCACTATTACATCCATCAAAAATTATTTACTCTGTTGAATTCTTCTTAATGCTGCCAGCATTTTCAACTTAAGTTGCCCATCTTCTTTAGTTGGGACCTCACTTTCCATTTTTTTGGTGAACATAACACAGGTTGCAGTTGTTGCATACATAAATCACCTTTTCTGACACCTGGGGATTTTAGTCTGAGTTATCCCCAGCAGAAAGGACTCTGGTTTTGGGGGGAAAGTAATTCTAAACACCCCCTGTCCCCTGTTCATTATAAATCATTTCCCAATACTCTTTTACCTTTTTACATGTCTACCACATATGAAAGAACATTCCCTCCACCTCTTTACACTTCCAGCACTTATCTGATTCTGTCTTGTAATTCTTAGCAAGCCTACTCTGAGTTAGATACCATCTTTGGATCATTTTCAAATAATTATCTTTCAAAGAATCACATGCTGTCAATTTCAAGTCGCTTTTCCAAAGTTTCTCCCTGAGGTTAAAATCTATGTTGTGTCCTGTATTTATTGCCCAGTGTGTCACTGAAGCTTTAACTAGCTCGTCTTTTGTTTCCCATTCTAATAACAGGTTATACACTTTAGACAAAATGTGAGTTTTGCATTCTTAGTGAGGTACAACATATCTAGAGTTACTGCCTAATCTGAGCATAGAGCAGACTGAACAATCTAACACATGTCACCATCCAGCAACCCAGACACTGAGCTGCTCTCCCTCTTGGAAGCACCCTTTTCTTCCTGCACACTTTAATTTTCTTTTTGCACAGTGAGCTAGACAGGTTGTCATTTCGGCTACTCTTAATCTGTGGCCTGATGGACCAGGTGAGGGGCTCTTGTGAGCAAGTTAAGGCTCTGAATGTGCCATCCCCTGAGGTATTAGCAGTTGTAATATTGTATGTATTTTTGAAAAATTACAATACTTTAAACCCACTCTCCTTCAAAGTACGATACCAGGGTGGGGTACAAGAATGTAAATTAAAACCAAGAAATACAGTCATAAACAAAGAATACAAGGTGCAGATAAAAACAAAGCAGAAGCAGCAATTACAATGATATAAATACACAATTTATCCAGTTATTGCTGGAACGGTGGTAGCAGTCCTCACCCAGGATTGCCAGATGTTCAGAAGTCCAATCACGTTTCCCTGAAACTCCCAACAGTAGTTGAGTTCTCTTAGGTCTTAGCCAATCTTCTGTTGTGTTTATAGCGTTTCTCGTGGTTGTTGGCTAAAAATGTGCAAGGTGCACTGACTACAAGGGTTTGTTTCCGCCTAGGCTTGTTTTCGACGCGGCATCCGATTCAGCCGACACAGATGATGGTGGCAAAGAGGAAGAGGATGACGACGAAGATGAAGACGAAGAATACGTCCCCGAGTGGCAGGAGGAGTATGATGACGAAGATCTCGATGATGACAATATTTCTTACGATGATGAATCGGAGAATCTGGAGAGGGATTCTTTCTTTTTTGACGACGCTTATTAGTAGAGTTGGCCTCCTGGCACCCCAAATTCACACCAGAGAATCCTGGAGTAAAACATTGCCTGTCACTCAGACAGCCTTGTCCCGGCTGCACTCTCTGCTCTGCTTCTGTCATAGTCCAAGGACAGCAAGGAGAACTAGATTTCAGTCAGGCGGGAGTTTGTATGGTAGTTTACAACAAAAGGGTGCTTTCCTCTTTGAGACGGCTGGTTGTGACTCTCTTGGTACAACTTGCAGGGCTGCTGTGCCCGGTTACATAGGAACTTCATCAGCTCTTGGCACAAGCGGTGGTGGGGAGGGTGTGTTCTTTGTCATCTGTGAGCTTTTTTCCCATGCTCTTATTTGGGGAATGAAACCCAAGTACCAATCTAGCAACAGGTCCAGCCATTATCTCGTCCCATTACAGGCTTCAACCTTGAGATATTCAGGGCACACCACATGCCATTTATGTCCGTGTGAAAAGTTACACACCACTCTTGCCTGTATTTCCTGTATCTTATTTCCACACTTGCTGCTATCACCCAGGAATCCAGCCTTGGCAAAACCTACTTGATTTCATAATCTAGCCTGACGATGGCGAATGGCCCAGGAATCGTAGTGACACAGCCTTGAGTGCCAGCTTTTTAGCCCAGTGGCTTTTGGTTCTCAGTAGTGATGTTCCCTGTGGGGTAAAGACATGGAATGTGCACCCACCACACAGGCACGCACAAAATATTTCTTAAGGGCCTCTGTCTGCCAAGGCGATTCTCATTTCTGTTCTAGCACACGTCTGAAAACTAGGGGCGGAGTTGTTCACTCCTTTTCAGCGAAAAGCTATCTGCTGGATTGAGTGACCAGGGAGGAATGTTCTAACTAGAGAGAAGGTAATTTAGGTCACTGGGTGTGTTTGGAGATGAGAGCTGGTGAAATAGTTAAAGATTTTTTTTGAAATAGAGCTCAAGTGCCCTGCTCTGAGTCTGACAGGTAGTTCTGTGGGTTGCCAGCACTCTTGAATGGACATGGTTTTGAGTGTACCTCTTTCGTTGAGAGGTCAGTTTTCTGTGGGTTTTTTTTTTTTTTTTTTTGGTTCCTTTGTCATTGGAATCGTCTTCTCTTCCTTCAGATAGGAATTCTGCAGGATGTAGAGGTTCAGAGGGTTCATATATATATAATAAATATATATATATATACACATATATATATATGAAGAAGCTGAAATTGTTCAGATTATTATGCTTTATCTTTTCTTGAAAATCAAAAAGAATCCTGAAACAACAAGATTATACACCACCTGTTTATGTAATAAACAGTTTTTTCCTTTTATTACCATCTTTTTAGTGTGGTTCTCTATCCTGCTTCCCATACTTTCCCAATTTCTGTTGCTTATGGCTAAAATAGAGGTTAGCAGAAATGCAGTGCTGCTGCAGGTGAATCCCTATGTCTCATTGGTAACATCAAGGGTGTTTTTTATTTTTTATTTTTAAATCAAAACTCCAAACATTTGTCAATTAGTCTCAGTCACATTTGTGCAGTAGTCTCAGTCACGTGAGCGGGCTTTTTAGTCCAAGTTTTTTGGTTTTTTTAATGCAGTGTTTGCTTCTTGCTTTTCCGTGCCCCATAGTTCCAGAATTAATTAACCTTGCCACCAGCCTCACTCATCACCCTATCTATTCCCTTGTCTCTGTGACTGGTGTACTAATGTTCAGTTCCTAAGGGCCTGTCCATGGCGAAGCACTGCAGGGGTACAAATATCTGCCTCCATGAAATTTAGCTCTACGTGGATTTGAAGTATGAATTATTGGAGAAACAAACTTTCAAAATAAATCAGAAAAGTTATATGTATAGGGTGCTGAATATAAAGGAATACCAATAAATACTGGGCTGGAGAGGGATGAGTGTCAAAGTGTGAAGTTGATAGTGTTTTGATATCACACCTATACCAATGTGACCAGTAGAAGTGTCCAGCAAAGCATCATAGTCTCCTCCTTTTCCAATTGTCTGCCTTTCCAGAGTTGAATGTGAAGAAAACTCCTTGCCCACACATTCCCATGTAAAGTGTTTTATTGCCTCAAGACACAAGATGATCCAGATACATTATATACATAAAGTTAAGATGTGCTAGTGCATCATAAACTATTACTACTAAGTACAGTAACCTGGTTTTAGAGGTTAAGAGAGATCAAAATGTGCAGAGAAATCCAGGTTTGGAGAGAGAACCACCGCCACCACAATTCACTACTGCTCTATTGCCTTGCTGCTTAATGCAGCCTTGGCTTTCTACCTGCCAATGCACATACACACATTCTTTGGAGAAATGAGTGGATGAGTCATGCCAGAGGTCCATGGCTTTGGACTTTCAAAAGGCCCACCACAACTGGCATCCTAACCCTGAACAAAAATCAGACATGGCGGGGGGGGGGGGGAGAGAGAGAGAGAGAGAGACACAGGCCTTGCAAGCAGTTGGTGCAATTTCGCACATATTCCCAAATTACAGCAAAAGAAGTGACTGATAGATCCCATCCTGAGAAGATAGCAGCCAAGTTTGAAACATAATTCAAGCATAGTTACTTTGTGGTCGAAACTAATCAGGAAAGGCTTGAACAAAATAGAAGACAGTGGAGAGTTGCTGGAGAGCACTATACAGATTGGAGCAAAAGAGCAACATAGTTCTGCTCCTTTTTGCTAGTCCACCCAACAGGTTTTTGAAGACGTCCCTGCTTCAGTTGCTTCCTACCCTTTTAAGTTACAGATTTGGGATTCATGATTATATTGGATAACCAAATTCCCAATTGAGAGTTGCTATGAAATGAAAATTGAATCGCTTGGAACGTTTAACTGATCTTGGCTCTTCATTATGCAATCAATGTGGACGATACCAGGCTGATTGCTTCACTTTATTTTTTATTATTATTCATTTCCAGTTGCTTTTAATTTTTCTTTCTGCTTTTCAATAGCCAACTGGCATTTCCAGGGTGGCTGCACAAATGTCTGTACAGTCACTAGACTTCCCTCATGATACATAAAGAATAAGAATGGGCTCTCTTTGCTCACAAGCAAACCTTTTGCTTCTTCCTGCTGGGAAATTTGAATTGTACGTCATCTCTGTCTCAGCAAAAGGAGACAATGCATCTTCGAATTATTTTATAAACTGAACATACTTGTAAATTTCAGATGAGTGAATGGATGGCTACACACAGAATTTTGATTATGCGCTCTGCAAGGGATGTGGGGAGAGGCTCTGAAGGAAGAATACATCTTTCTCTAAGGGCTTATCCACGCTTCTGTTTGCCCTGCTGCTTTCACCTGGGAAAACCCACAGTTTAGTGCTGAATTGGAGAAAACTGGAATTGGGTTTTCTGCTGATTGCTGTTTGTTCCGATTTAACCCTAAAGAGTGGGTTTTCCAGGGAAAGTAGTTGGTCAAATGCAAGCACTGCTTGGGTCCGTGCTTTCCTGGAGACAAGCCCTACGTGTTTCACACCTGCACTGGTTTCAGGAGGTAAGGATCACCTCTCAATTTCCTGCTAAGGGTGCTGTTTGGTGAGGCGTGATATTATGAAGTGCTGGGGAAGGGTGATAGGCAAAGTCCAAAGTCTCCTGCTAGCCCTAGCTACTACCTCTCGGAGCTTTAAAATTGTTTCTAACAGCCAGCACAGATATCATGCTATTTTGCTGGTTTCAGCATTTTTAAATTGTTGGCATCCCTCTGTCTCAGGGGGAGGTGAAGTCAAATTGTTGGGAGAGTTGCAGCACCTGCTGGTATTATGTAGTAATCTAATTGAGTTCCAACTTGAGTGGATGGAGAGAAGAGCAAAGGGAAGTCTCAAGTTAGCAAGCAGACCAAGGCAAGTAGAAAAGGGGAATGTTGTACACTCAGCCAGAGGATGATAAGAAATGTCTTGGGGTTTGTGAAATTAGTGAAGAGAGCAAACAGGACAGCCACAATATGTCATTTGCAATTATTATTATTATTTATTATTATTGCAGTTAGCACTTTCTAATTAGCATAAGCCAAGAGAAAATGTACCCTGCTGCATTATTTGTAAAAAAATATTGAGAAGCTTGTAAAGTCATATGTCCTACCTCATAGTTCTGGAACATATTTATCATTAATACATGCTCAGGGGCACTTTGCTTTCTTCATATAATTTAGGACTTTGTTTCCTCTACAGGAAACAAAACTTATTTTTCCTGATATGGCAGTTTCTCACGGGTCCCAGGGTGGGAGATGAATATGATTCATTTTTATTAATACACAGTAACATAGCTCCCTCCCTTCCATGTTCCCCTCCCTATGAACCTCGCTTTAAGATTTGTCAGAGTGCAGTGCACTCCCTATAGAAGTGAAATCCCTTGAAGAACCCAAATTAGGTCATTCTCCATAGTGGCAACGCAGCTTTGGAATCAACTTCCCAGGGAGGTCCATCATGCCTTTCATTATTTACATGCAGGCACAAACCATAAAACTTGTTTCCTGTACTTTTCAAATGCTTTTAATTTGTTCTGCTTCTTCAGTATTTATTGCTGCTATTTCATAGTACATTTTAAAGTTTTTCCACACTGCTTTGACTGCATTTGGCAAAAAGGCAATCTAAATATCACATACATGACATACGTGCAGCACCAAATAGCTCAATCAGGATTGTGGGTTCGAGCCCCATGTTGGGCAAAAGATTCCTGCGTTGCAGGGAGTTGCACTAGACCCTCATAGTCTGTTCCAGATCTACAGTTCTATGATTCTAACGGTACAGTACCGCACAGCAGAATTTCACTTTCAGCTCCAGAAATGCCTGGGGAACCAGGAACCACCTTATCTTCCTCACCATTCAAGCCAAAATGGAATAACTTTTCCATTTCCTGTGATCTTCTACGTTGTTTGCTTAATTAATTAATTTTATATACCACCCTTCAATGAGCAGACAGCACAGGACTCGTGTGCTCCGAAGCTTCCTCCGGCAGCAAAACGTCTAGGGTCAGGCTGGCGAAGTGCTGCGAGGTGCCCGGCGGTGTCACGCCACCCCATGTCAGCGCCACCGGGCTATTGCAGCATTATCTCTAGGAGAACTTGGGAAGCGCAGGGAGGAGACTCCCGCTGCAAGAAGAACAAGGCTGAGGCATGGCCGGCCTTCTGCACTAAGGCTGGCCGAGGGAGCTTGCAGCCTCATCTGTGGCGGCGGCCAGGACAGCAAGGCGGAGGGGTGGGTGGGTGGGGTGGCGGCGGCGTGCCCCCTCTCCCCTCCGCCGCCAGCACCTGAAGTCCCGGTGCAAGCCGGCAGGGCGGGGCGGGGCGGCGCTGCGGAGGCTGGAGCTGATGTCAGGCTGATGCTGATGCTGAGGCGCGCGGTGCATTGTGGGCGAATCCCCGCCACCAGCGCCGCCGCCGCCGCGGACCCATCCCGAGGCCGGTGCGGGAGGGGGGACGACGATGCTCCCCGGGCGACCCCCTCCCACAGGAACAGGAGCAGCCTCAGGCGATCCCGCGCACGGCAGGGAGCCGCGCGCAGACGGCGCTGCCGCACTGACTGACTGACGGAGAGCAGCGGGCGGGGAGGGGGGGATGCGCCGCCCTCACCAACGGCTGCGGCAGGGACCAGGTGAGCGCGCGAGGGAGGGGCGGGCTGAGGCGAGGGAGGGCGCCCCCGCCCCGCGCTATAACCGGACCACTTTGCGGGGGGGAAAGAGAAGGTGGGGTGTCCTAGTGTGTGGGGGGGGTGACACGGCCCAGCCCGAACCCCCTTACAAGATCCAGTGTGGCCCGGCGGTGCATTGTGGGAGTTGTAGTTCTTCCTCGGGGGGGGGGAGAGGGGGGACACACCGCCTTTCGAGCTCCCAGGATGCCCTCAAGGCGAAGGGGGCCGGTGGGGATTGACGGGGCGTTCGGCCAGTGGCGAGCAGGAGGAGCCCACCCCTGTGGGCGTTGGGCAACGGGCGGCCGAGTTTGAACGAGCTGCAGTGCAGGCGGAGGGGTGAGGAGGGGGCGGGGCTTCGAGGGCCTCGCGCGCCTACCTTGCGAGGCGCGCGGGGGCGGGGCGGAGTGTGAGGCGGGGTTGGGGGTTGGCGTCGAGCTGCCTCGTGGGAGCGGCTGCTCTGGGCTGCGGGACTGTCCTTGGGGACAGCGGCGAGGGGTGCAGTTGGGCATTTCATTTTTATGTTTTTTGAGATGCTGGTTAATATGGGCGTGGAGGGAGCTGGCCACGGCGAGCTTCGGTTTCGGAGCAGGGTACATGTTCCACTACAGCGGGTGGCGAGGCCGTAAGGGCAGGACTTGCCAGGCCAAAGCCCAGACCCACCCCAGCAGGACTGACTTGAAATCCTCAGACACGGAAGTAATACGCGTAACTGTCAAACAGGGTGTGTGTACCCCCATAAGTCTTGAGGCCGCAGTCCTGAGCCTACATACTTGGAAGTAAGGCCCATTTACCTCAGGAAGACATACTCTGAGTAGACGTGGTTAGCATTGTGTTCAGAAAACCAACTGCCCTATGACTGAGGTAAAGAGGCACATGTTAAAGAGGGTCATGAGTTGGTAACCTTTGATGTGTGCAAGAAGACCTGTGAACAGGAATAACCGCTCTCTAAGCCTACCCAGGTGATTTGAAAGTTGATGAGATTTCCAATCTGTTTTAGTATTGTAACTTTTTGTATGTTTTAAAGTATTGTTGTGATTTTTCCTTGATTTTCTTGTTCTATCTTTTTGCAAACTTTTTTTTTTACAGTGAAGCATATAAATTTTATGAAAAAATAGTTTGGAGGCTTACATTAGGCAGGCAGGGCTTGATAAAAGGTTGAGGTTTGATGGTGAAAATGGAGGTGGGAGTGTTAAATGGCAATGAAGGGGCAGAAAAGTCCAAACGTAAGAAAGAAAGGGTATGGCAGAAGATGCACAGACTGGTTTGAGAGAACGTGACAAAATTGGCTGAGCTTGAGCAGAATGGAGAAGCTCAGTTTGAATTAAGATTCCCTATGGTATGCTAACAGCACAAAAGCTCCGTGGCAGTCAGGCAGTAATCTCAGGTGACCAGGTAGTTGGCTGGGGTGACAGTGCTTTGAAGACTAAGTGGGAGAAGGTGTGTAGCCTGTAACAGTAGGCAATAAGAGTAGCATGGGTAATGAATTTTCCCAAGTTATAATATTTTTGGTTATTCTTATTATTGCATGTCAAACTTGCAATAGTCATGAAGAAAACAAACCTTTGTTTTTTTGGGAACAAAATCTTAAGGATGGGGAATTAACAGCTTCTTCGTCCTTTTGGATTGATATATTTCTTTTGAAAATGTGAAGGTTCCCCCCCCCCCCCATTCTGGATTAGTTTTGTACTTTAAACCATTACACTTCTTGTCCTCCAGTAGATCAAATGCCTCACTTCTTTCATATGATAATCTAGTTTGTTATATAATGGCAGGCTTTCTAAGGTTGTTATTCTTATAGCTCTCATTTCAGTGCTTTCTCATTTGTCACATCTTCCAAATAGGACACCACATGGTATGCCAAATGAGATTATATCAGTACATATTGTAGCCACTTCCTGAGCTTTGAAGTTCATACTTTCCCACTAGACATTATTTTGGGTTAAATGTTGGCCTTTGTTGTTGGATCTAGATATCTCGTGACATAACTTAGTTATCTGGTGACTAAGAATATCACTTGTCATAGCCATGGTCCATCTAGCCCTGTATTTTTTAATGTCAGACCTGATTGATCAAGGAAATTTCAGCAACCTAGGATACTGTATTTTCTTGCCATTCTGATCTCTTCTAGCCACTGACAGTCTTAAGATATTGGGGCATTTGAATTATTGTTTTGGGTATCACAAATCACCAGGTCTGGACCTGGATGGTATCCACCTGAGAGTTCTTAAAGAACTCAGATGTGAAATTGCTGGTCTTCTAATAAAAATACCGGTATGTAAATTGTTCCTAAGAGCAGCCTATATATCTAAGGACTGAAAAGTGGCTAATGTAACAACAGTTTAAAAAAATGGATCTTAGGCCAGTTAGCCTAATGCCTGTTTGGGGAAAACTACTGGAAAGCATTATTAACAAAAGAATTACCAAGCGTATAGAAGAACAAGTCTTACTGAAGCAGAACCAGCATAATGTCTGCAAGGACAAGTTCTGTCTCAATACCCTTTTAAAGTTCTTTGAGGGTGTCAATAAGCTTAAAGAGGTGACCAGTCAACTTTGTGTACTTGGACTTTCAAAAGCTTTTGATAAAGCACTTTGCCAACGACTCTTGAACAAGCTTAGCAGGCACTGGTTTAGGAACATGAAGCAGAGAGTAGGGATAAATGAAGGGATGTAAGAAGCGGTAATCCCCAAGGATTGGTACTGAATCCTGTACTTTATAGCTGTTTCATAAAAGATTGGGTGAGCAGTGAGATAGCCAAGTTTTTCTGATGATACCAAATTGTTCAGAGTGGTTAAAAAGAAGAGGGATTGCAAGGAGTTCAAAAAGGATCTCTTCAATCTGGGTGACTTAACATTAAAATGTGATTCGATGTAAGCAAGTGTAAAGTGATGCACATTGGGGCAAAACATCCTAATTTCACATATGCTGAAGAGGTCTGAACTGGCATTGACTGGGAAGGAGACCTTGGGGGTCGTGGTGGATATCTCACTAAGAATGTTGAACCGGTGTGCAGCAGCTGTGAAAAGCATGAATTCCATGTTTGGAAAATCAGGAAAGGAATTGAAAATAAAGCTGCCAATATCATAGTACCATTCTACAACTCTGGTGCATCCATACTTTGAATATTTTGTACAATTCTGGTTACCACCCATCAAAAGAATATTGTAGAGCTTGAAAAAGGGGCAATCAAGAGGGTGGACCAGCTCTCCTAAGAGGAAAGGCAACCACATTTAGAGGGTCTGTGACAGTGGTGTATAAAATGCATGGTGTGAAAGGCTAGAGAAATGTTTTTCTCTCTGATTGTGCTAGAACCCAGACCACCCCAGTAAGCTGAATGCCGGAAGATTTAGGATAGACATAAGGAAGTACTTCTTCAGACAGCACATAGTTAAACAGTAGAATTAGCTCCCACAAGATCTGATTGCCATCAGTTGGATGGCTTTAAAAGAGGATTAGACAACTTCATGCAGGATAAGGTCATGTTCTATCTCCACTGTTGGAGGAAGTATGTCTTTGAATACCAGTTGCTGATAATCTGTAGTGGAGAGATTGCTGGTGTGCTCATGTTCTGCTTGCAAGCTTCTCATGGACAATTGATTGGCTACTGTGAGAACAGGATGTGGAAGTAGATTAGTCTTTAGTTTTGCTGAGTGATTACCCTAGTGATCAGTCTGCAGGGAAGACATACTGTGACTGTGACGTCACTTAGGATACTATATTGTTCCCAGTGCTTTTTAACATCTATTTGAAGCCATTGGGAGTGGTCATTAGCAGATTTGGACCTAGGTGTCACCAGTATGCTGATGACACTTGACTCTACTTTTCTGTAACATTTGACTTAGGAGAAAGTGTGCAAATCCTGGACTAATGTCTGGAGTTGGTAAGGGCTACATGAGGGCCAGTAAATTGAAGCTGAATCCTAGTAACACAAGCTCTATGTGTGAGTGGTTTCCAAATTCAGGAGATTAACAGGTTGCACTCTACCTGAAGGTGTAGATGAATAGCTTGGGAGTACTCTTGGATCCATCATGATCACTTGAGGGAGAGGTATTCTCAGTGACTAAGAGTGCTCCCCCCCAGTTGCAGCCGATATGCCAGCTGTGGCTATTCGTAGACAGTAGTTGTGAAATACTTTTAAAGTGCTATTTTAAGTGCTCATACATTTTGTGGCCACTGCAATCAGTGTGCTTGCACTTCTTCCTGTATTTCTGATGCTGCAGATTGATGGTGACTTTTCGGTGAGTCACTTGTCCAAAGCTTTTAAATGTCTTCTTTTATATTTTTAAATAGTATTCACTTGGGAAACCAGAATAGAGATATACTCTTTTCAGGGATGTGTATAATCTCATCGCATGTACTAGGTGGGAGTTATGCATCAGACCTTCTAGCGTTGAAGACTGAGATATATCAGGAAGTTTTATACTTTTTTTTGAGGTGTAAGTAAAACCTTTTTTTCTGTACATGGGTAAGGAAATTTTTATTTTTATTTTATACAGACATTTGGAGGTGAAGATAATCAATTCCAAAAAGTGAAAATCTTGGTGGTTCCTAATATGCCAAAAGTGCCAGCGTTTTTGTTGTATTTCAGATGACTCTTATACTCAAGTATTTTGCACTGTTTAATGTCAGGTGATCCACAGCACTATTGCAATCAAGTATGTTAAAAATAGTTAGATAATCTTATATTGAACCACAAGAAAATTCCTTGTGTTACTATCAATATCTTCCCAAAAGCACTGTTTTTGTTATTTCAGGGGCAGCGGGAATGAAAAATGGTACCCAATTAATGTGAATATAAGTCCTGTTTTAAAGATGACAGTCCTGTACAGTGGTACCTCGCAAGACGAATGCCTTGTAAGACGAAAAACTCGCAAGATGAAAGAGTTTTTCGTTTTTTGAGTTGCTTCGCAAGACGAATTTTCCTATGGGCTTGCTTCGCAAGACGAAAACGTCTTGCGAGTTTGTTTCCTTTTTCTTAAAACCGTTAATACCCAGGGAATCCGTGCTTCGCAAGACGAAAAAACTCGCAGAATGACAAAACTCGTAGAACAGATTTATTTTGTCTTGCAAGGTACCACTGTATTTCAGTTGCTTCTCTGTTGAATGGTTGTTTGGTCAATGTCTGGTTAAAAGATAAAGAACTGTAAGAATGGAGAGCAGGTTCCTTGAAGTTCCCCATCAAGGGATAGCACCTGGCTGAGCAGGCAAACAGGCCACCTGGTTAGTCTTCTTTGAACTTCCTATAAGGCAGGATTTTGAAGAAGTCCAATTTGTTCCTATTAGAAATTATTGGCTCTCTCTTTATTTCCTGAGATGCATGGCTTGAAATCTGCATTATTGTTAGGGGAGAGAAAAGTGTTTACTTTTCCACCACCCAATTTAGCTCACTGCCAGACAAAGCACTTGAACTCTCAGCTCTTATTTTGCCAAAGGCTTTAATGCTCAATCAGGTAGGCACACTACAGGTTACAAGGTTCAGCAGGTTCATACGAGGTTCAGATACATGCCTGAATTCAAGCTATAATATTGCTTCAACAAGCAGCTTCCTTTTGAAGTGTGGGGTAGGCACAGCTATTTGTGTGGCAAGTGGCTGGGGTCCAAGACTGGGCAAGCAAATGAACCCTCTTGAGTGAGTTAGGCTCCGTGAGATTTGTTTGCTCTGGTGACTCCATGTTGATGGAAGCACCAAAACGTACTCTCAGTTGTCTCCTAAGAAGTGGGAGGCTCCTCGCTGACAAGAGGATGTGTTAAAGTTGCAGTGTCCAATGTCATAGTAGTATTAAGTTTTTCTAACAACTTGCTGGGTCCCTACCCTGGTTCCAGATTCCCTAAGCTAGGTCCCTTCCTGGGATCAGACACTTCTTGGGGGTTCCAGTTCTACTTTCCTCATTCCACTATGAAGTTCTCCAGGGTCCTTCAGCTCCAATTCTCTGAGGTCCTCCTATTCTCCCTCCGTGTCTGACTATTCCCTCCAGGGACTCATGACAGGGTAGAATTGAGCATAGATTTAGAAGATTATTCTGTCAGCACAAACATTTCTACTTGCTTGATGGTATAATCTCCCCTATGTCCTGTTCTGGGGGTTCTCCTGACCCTCCAGAGTAAGTTTGGGGGACGCACAGGTGTAGCAGAGGGGAAGAAAACCCTGTTGCACTAGTAGGAGTCCTTATCCTGGCTTTCACTACAGGTTAGTTGAACTGGCCCCAAATCTGCAGCAACAGTGATTCGTGGAATTTTCTTCTTTTACATTAAAAAATCACCATTGATTTTCATGCTAAATAAAAAAGAGTGTGTTTAAAACATTAACCATGTTATCTACAAATGAATGTCCTGTGTTGGATGAGAATTCCTCCTTACTTTACAGATAAAGAGTGGAAATAATATATCATAGTTGTTTCTCCCTGTGGTTATGGTATTTTTAACACAGCCCAGAAATTTATCTGTTTGGAAGGTGCACTGCTAAACTGTTACATCTTTTATGCTTCTGGCCTCAATGCCTGGCTCTTTGTACCAATCATATGAACTTGATATTTTGAAGCAGAGGAGAATTGTTTTCAACTGTCTCCCACATCCTGATCTTACCCACCAAAACCCTCCAGGCTCTATTCCCAACTACTGAACCTGTCCTGGTCTGGCATTTTTTTAAAAAAAATCCACAGATTGACAGCTCTAGGCACAGATTGAAAATAAACTCTAAAAGTGGTCATTTGAATCTGCTACAGTTCATGAATCTACTGCAGTTCATGAATACTAGGTCATTCATGCCTTATTAGTACTGGTTTATTTACGGTAGTTTCAGCTGGCATTTCCATGGTGCAATCGCTATACTACTTTTGTCTCCTAATGCGGTGCCTAACTGAAGGAGGTGTTCTGGTTTGGTATGCAGAGCAAGCAGAGGGAGATTGATCAACAACCCAATAGACAAAGATACCCCAGATAAATGTTGAGTGATGCCTGCTTTAAGGCAGTACCATGTGCAAGGACTTTACTAGATAACATTTAGGTTGCCCTAAATTTTTTGCTTCTTTTGATTATATGGGCAACTCAGCTTCCAAATTATTGTGGGCAGAGCTCTCAAAAGACAAGCAATCCATTAAAATTTTGAACAGGTAGTAGCCCTGTGTCCTGACAATAGAACAGACAGTCAAATGAGTTTTGGGGGAACTGCAGCTGAAATCATCCCAGACTGCATCCTATAAATGTCTGGTAGATGAGTACAACCTGGGGGGTAGGAAGCATGTAAAAAGCCCCAACTAGACAGTGTTTCTGAGATAGACCTGGAATTCATCCACACACCAAAGGAATATACTGAGATGGAAAAGATAGCAAAAAAGAAAAAAAGAAAAAGATATTTCGCATCTCACAGTCAATGGTGGTGGTTAGTCTGAACTGAATGGCATGCAAATTTCCCGGTTACTAGGGACTGAATATTCCTTAGATGTGTCATCCTTACATTTGATTTTTCCAGATCCTGTGAAGTATCAGTAAAGAATTTCTAAGGGGGATTCTTTCCTGGGCAGTCCGATGAGAAGCAGACATCCCAGAGGAGAGGAGGCCACAGCAGAGGTGGGGACTCTAGCTGTCACCTAACCCAGGATCTTGCCACATGAAAATAAATATTTGAAGATAAAAATAGAAATAAGGACTCATTCTTAGCTTGCTGCTATCCCTCTGCTTCAGTGACATAAAATTAATCAATCTGTGGTTTCTGCAGAACCTGACAACTTTTAAAACACCATGTCATTATTAAATGTTTTGCTGTCTGCTTTACTCTTGCATCATGCTCATTACTTTTGTCTTTGAGGCTTTTTAAAAATACTGCACAAGTCTGCTAATTGCTTTTGTACAGAAAAAAATAGCATAGGTTGAGAATGGGAATTTCTAAATGTGCTTTGCCTGTAATATTCTGACCCGGTCCACATATCAAAAGTCATGGCTTATGGTGAATGCATGCAGGTTCTGGAAGAATGGTTTGCGGTAGTTTCATTCCTTTCATTGTTTTGCTGTTGCAACACTCTGAGCTAAACTGTGGTTTGGCTTAGCATGTCATCTGGGCTTATGGTTTAGCTCCTTGGACAAGCAACAAGCTGATCATTAGTCTGGGGAGAGTTGAACCATGAGCTAGGTTCAGATGCCATGCTAAGGCAAACTATGACTTTACTTAGCATGATACAGCAGCAAAACTAGAGAGGAGCAAAGTGGCCACAATCTCTCTGGGAACCTACGTGCTTGCATGTTCACATTAAACCAGGCCACTAAGATCCAGTGTGGTGGAGTAAAAGTGTGTTGGTCTTGCACTCAGGATCTCTGCTTGGCCATAAGGCTTACTGGGTGACCTTGAGCTAGTCATATTCTTGGCCTAACCTACTATGCAAGGGACTTGAGTAAGGTGTGTGTGGCAGAGGACTACTAACATTTTGTATAGCGTAGTGTCAGGATATACATGTAATAATAGTAGCCCATGCTGTAATTCATTGATGTTGGGTTCTGAAGAACGCTATTCCTCATTTGCAAAAACACTACTCGGGTCGTTACTTTATACAGTTGTTCCCTCTATTGCCATTTCTTTCTGTACTCCATCCAAGAAAAGAAAGCATCTCTCTGCATTTCGGAAATGCACAAAAGCAAGAATCTTGGCTTAAAATTTGTATACAATTTTCTGCTCTTTCTACTGTTCTTGCTTTGTGAAGGGACCAATACTCTTTTAAAATCAACTCATATTGTTGGGAATTCTCATCCTACTCTCCAGATAGCTGGATCAGGTATGTTCCCCTCCCCTCTCCCACCCCCTGAGCTCCTTAAAACCTCTCCTTGGCTCACATAAATCAGTTTAAGTAAAGTAAGTTCTTTATTTTGGGTGGGCAAATACTGGTGATGAATCTGTGGGGTGGTCATGATTTCCAACAATTTGAATAAACATTGATTGTTCTAATTCTTAGGCTTCCTGAGGTGAGGATGTATCCTGAAATAAACTGGGATATTGCAGTTCTTCAGAATTGTGCATAAAACACTAAAGTGTTTTCCAGGACCTTTAGTAAGATGGTGAGAGCCAGACTTCCATAGCTTTGTTCTGCTGATTGGAGGCAATAGAGCATTCTGAAGAGATTTTGGATATTATTTTTTATATTTTGGCTGTGTTTGGGCAAATGCTGCAGCAGACTCAAAGTGAGAGATTTAACATAGGAAAGGCATGTTGAACACCACAGATTCCGTATTTAAAGCTTTTTATTCTAACAGACGTTCCAAAATTGCTAAAGTTATAATAGGGAAAATAAAAGACCCTTCTTAATTGCATTATGATCTATAATGTTCCAAAACTGGATCTCCATTCTACTGTTCCTTGAGAGAACCCTGCTAATTATTTAATACAGGGTTGTAACCTGCATTTGTTTAGCTGTCTCCCATGTAGGGATACATCAGCTGATTTCAGTACTGTTCTGAAAACAATTCTCTCCTAGAGGCTTTTTAGAATCCCGGCTTCTTTCCTGCTGCCTGTTCTAGCTGCTTATTTTAAAGCTAATTACTTCTATTATGTATGGTTTTTCAACTTTGTTCAGAAAGAGGCAACTGCTATTGATAGATAGCAATTGCATGAGCTTTCTTTCAAGGCTAACTTCAAAGCAAGGTATCCCACACTAACACTTAAGTGCTCTTGTCTACATCTGGCTGGATATAATCTATGAGTCGATGCCTCATAGATAAATTATTTTGGGCATCATTTCAGTTCAGAAAGGCACACCAGCAAAAGAAGCAGAAGTCCAGTTCTTAGTGCACACTACACACACAAAATGTGTATCTCTGCTTAGAGTATCTCCCAGGCAACTGGTATTTAGTAAGGGTGACAAGGAGGCAGCAAAGGAGGACCCATTATTCAAGTTCTCTTGCCAGTGTTTGCTTGCTTAATTCCCTGAATGAAATTGAATGAAGAGAGAATATTTTGCAAGCTTAGCACTTGAAATGTCAGACAGGTGCTGGAATTCTTGAAATGGTAAGTTAGGCGAATAAACACCCAAGCCTTTGACATAGCTGGAATATTTACAAGAATGCAGAAAAAGCAGTATAGGGAAGGAGAACAAGGAGGGGGGAAATTATAAAGAACGTGGGGTTTATCTTGACTTCACACTTAAACTATACTAGCGTCAATATTTGCCATTATGCATTACAAATATAAAATAAACTGAGCAATGGCTGATGCTGTCAGAGACAGTATGCTGCTGAATACCAGTTGCTAGGAATCACTGTGCAAACAGAGTGCTGTTTTTTCCAGGTCCTGTTTGCATGCTCCCCACAGGCATCTGGTTGGCCACTGTGAGAACAGCACGCTGGACTAGATGGGGCATTGATCTGATCTAGCAGAGTTCTTGTTATGCTGTGCCATATAGTAGCGGCTGCTGGCAAGTCAGCATCTTTACCTTGAAGGGCATTGGCTTCCTGCCCTGAAAATGATTAAATTGTGTGAAATTCAGTTAGATTGGCAGAAGCTGTGCTGTAGGCTCCAGAGGACTCAATAAGTTCCCAGGAACTTTTACTGACAGTCCCATATCCCTGTGCCCTCCAGTTGTTTTGGACCACAACTCCCATCATCCTTGATTATTGGCTGTGCTAGCTTGGGTCTTGGAAGAATTGTACTCCAAAATACCTGGAGCTGGGTTAGGGAAGGCTGTCCTAGAAGATGTGAGATACTGTTCAAAGCTTGCTAAATAGCTTCCTGTATGTTGTTGTTTCTTGAGTTTGATTGATCCAAAGAAAAGGGACAGTTTATTCATTTTAAAAAGTTACTATTTTAAAATCAAACATAACTGTCAATATACTTAATAATGAATAAATCAGAGTAAAAGTAAGATATACATATATACACACAAAATAAGTTTATAATAAACAACTTAAAACCTCAACAACTTAAGTCCAGTGTCCTTTAGGGACCACCTGAACTCTTCTAGCCTACATCATCTGTAGGAGTGATCCTACAGGAATGATCACCTTTAGGAATGTCACTGGTTGTCCCCTTAGTTGTTGAGGCTTATTGACATCAACACAAAACCGAACCCTTTAGAGTTATTGGCCCGGCCCTGTGGAGTTGCCCTTTGATAGAGATTCAGCAGGCATCTTCTTTATTGACCTTTAAATGTTTGCTGAAAACTTTTTTGTACTGCTAAGCTTATGCAGACTGTTAAGAAAAGCATTGTAACAGCTGATGAACCGTTATTTTAATTATGTGGTTTTTACTTTTTATTTGTGTGTTTGTATATTCCATAGAATTGGTGCCAGTACTCGAGAAATCTATGTGCCTAGAGGCCATTGAACCAAATAGACAGCCAGTGTAGATTAACAGAACCAGAGTAATATGATCTGAACCATAACTCTGCCAAAAGTCTGATGGCAGCAAAATGCCTCCTTTTATAGGCCAAAAATTTGTGCAGTGGGGGATTTCTGCTTATCGTTGAAGGTGGAGCATGCGACTCTAATGGGGGAATTTACTGTAGCTCTCTTGCTGCAATCAGCTGGCAACCACTATCTCCTCTGCCCACCCCACTCCCAATCTGTGGGGGAACTATGGTGACTACTAGCTAGAGCTAAAGTACTCCATTAAGTTTTATTAACACTCATAAAATACAAAAAGGGAGAAGCACTTTTACCCTCCCCCCCAAAAAAACAAGAACCCTCCAAAACTCAGGCTAAACTTTTGGCACTCCAGACGTTTGGCCTAGCTATAATTTTGCACCAGCTAATTTTCTGAACTCTCTTTAAATTAGACCCACGTCAAGCATGTTACAGTAGTCTGAAATGGAGGTTACTAAAGCATGAATACCTATGGCCAGGTCTCACTTTAATAAAGCCAGCTTTATTAATGGAATCTGACCTCTACCTATTACAACTGCTGCACAAATCTCCATGCCTTTCAAGGAAAGCTGTGTGGGAAGCTGCACAGTTGTAGGGCTAGTTGGATTGCTTTTTCAGGATTAATGTCTTTCTTCCCATCCAATTTAGAAGATTATCAAAGAACCAATACTAGAGAAGTAGAATTTTTGAAGGCTTTAGAAAGACTTAAATGGAGCACAGAGCTGCTGTGCTCTACTTACAGAAAAATAAAAAATAATTTCTCTCTAATTGCTCACTAGCTCCCTTGAGGATTCAGAAAATGTTTTTGTAATGAGGAACCTTCACTTCTTGAGGGTTAGTTTGCTTACATAACGTTTTGTAGGGAGATTGTGTTATTTTATATAAGTAGTGTAATGTATTTCGTCATTGATTTATAGCTGTAAACTGCTTAGAAGCTGTTTGGGCATATGTGTCTGTGTGTGCGAATACACACACACACACACACACACATATATGTATGCATATATATAAATATATATGTATATATGTATGTGTACGTATATGTGCACATGTCAAGAGTGCTGCGTGAAAAGTGTATACCACCCTTCATAATATTTATCACGGACAAATTGCACAGGTATGTAATTTGAAACAAAAGAATAATTAAAAATACAATAAACCAATACATAAATTAAAATAACAGTTAAAACTGTGCATTAAAATATAGCATCCTCCAAATGCTATTTCAAAATGTAACCCATTAAAATGCCTGCAAGTATTAACATGGATTCGCCTGATGCCTAAAAGACAATAAAGTGGGTGCCAGATAAACCTCCATGAGGAGGGAGTTCCACAATTGAGGTACCATAGATGAGAAGGCACTGCCTGCTTAATTTCTGATGGTGGAGCCATTCTGAGAAGGGCCTCAAAGTGGAAGGTGTTGGTCCTTGGGACAGTTCATGTGCAACTGACCCTTAAGAATTGAGTTTCCAAGCTGTGAAGCTCTTTAAAGATACAAACCGGCTCCTTGAGTGTATATTCATTAGAATTGGTGGAAGATGTTCCCAGCAAGTTCTAGTCAGAATCCCGGCTGCTATATTTTGAACCAATTGCAGCTTCTGAACTATCTTCAAGGGAAGCCCCACATACAACACATTTATTGATAAATGCTGACAGACTTTTCGTGTCCAGAAGAGGATTCCAACTGGCATACCAGCTTAAGCTGGTAGAAACACCAGAAGCTGAAAACTCGCACTGTTCAAGCAACAAAGTGGAAAATCAAGGTGTGAACCTGATCTTTCAAAGGGAGTGAAGTTGAATCTCCCCTTCCGAGTCTAGGGAAGCAACCACACACAGTGCTTTCATTTTATTAGGTATCAGTTTCAGTTTATTGGCCCCCAGCCAGTGTTTTAAAAGAGCGGTTTAAAAATCATGTACAGTATAGCATAACAAATAAAACCTTGAAATATGTGTTACACGTGATCAAACCCAGTTGTGGGGACTAGACAAGGATAAACGAGTACAAGCTATCCATAGCCAACAACAGGAAAGGCAACAGAAACAAGGACGAACCCTAAGTTTGCATTCTTTGAAGCGAGACCCATCCAAATTAATAGCACTTCTGAGTAAGCATGGTGAGGACCAGAGTTGAAATCTTCCATATTTTACATAACTGTTGATAGGGCCTCTTAGTCGAAAGAAGACTGATGCACCAAAGGCTGAAGCAGTTCTGAACATATCCTTTTCTCTGCTTGGCTGTCTTATGGAGGCAGCCATTCTTAAAGCTCGCACTCTAAACAGCACATCTTGGATTTTGCTGGGTGCTGTACCTGGCAATCCTTGGTCAGCTGAGTGCTAAAGGTGGCAGTTTCAAGAGAAAGTCATCTGTTTAGTTCAGTGAGATCATTTATGTTCTTGGAACAGATTTAGCTCTTAGTGTTGCTGTCACCGTTGTGGTACTCAGACAATATGCAAGAAGTTGGCTTCGGCCTGTCTTTGAGTTGCTGGCTTTCAATTCCCCACCCTCTCCCCCAAAGCACCCTGCATGGTGTAAGCCAGTAACTTTTCACTACTCACTACTTTTGAGTTTGTGCTGCTGACTCACAGCATGGTCGCTTCTGCTAATTTTGTGCATGAAGACCGCTGAGGATTTTGTAAAGAGGGCAATTGCTTGCACCAGTAAGGCTTGTTGCAAGCTGCGCTCTGACCCCGAGGTGAGTTTGCCACCTTTCCTAGTGCTACTTCCTCTCACTGGGTCTAAACGGGGGTTGTTTCAGCAGCATGATCTGCCTGTGATGACCTGCATTAATTCTGTTATGTTTCTCCTCTCTCCCCTTTCGTGTGTATGTGTTTTCCCTCTTCTTCCTCAGATAAATGGCTCGTTTAAATTGGGAGCTGCTACTAAAATATTCTCTGGCTGGCAAATGCAGTGCCTAGCAGCTGCTATCAAGGACGAACCAAACATGAGTGGGGGAGGGGAGCAGGTCGACATTCTGCCGGCCAACTACGTGGTGAAGGACCGTTGGAAAGTGGTGAGTATTTTCCTCTCTCTGCATCTCTTCTAGCCATGATGGAATGTCTTCTTCTCAAACTACCCTTTTACATGGGTCTCTTCCAGTTATCTGAATCTTGCTCTTTTTGGTTAGTTGCTCTGGTGCCTCTAGGAGCTTGTGAATACGGTGGTACCTCTGGTTGCGAACGGGATCTGTTCCGGAGGCCCATTTGCAACATGAAAAGCCCACAACCTGAAGTGCCGTATCTGCACAGGTGCGTGGCACGGTTTAGCGCTACTGCGCATGCGTGAGCAGTGAAACCCGGAAGTAACCCTTTCCAGTACTTCCGGGTCGCCGCGGGACGCAACCTGAAAAAATGTAACATGAAGCAAACATAACATGAGGTATGACTGTACTTGGTTTTAGTGGGGGGGGGGGGTTATAAGAAAGAAGGAAAGAAAGATCTAAATTGTAACGAACCTACCATTCACCAGTGGCTCATTGTAATGAATTCACCAGGCACTCTTCAAATGATGTTGGAACTACAGCTTCCCACATCCCTGATGATTGGCCATGATGGCTGGGGCTGATGGGACTTGCAGTCCAACAACATCCAGAGGGCAGAAGGTTCTACATGCCTGATTTAAGGAAGCTGCAGCTGGTGAAGAACATGGTGACTTATCTTGTGCTGAGCGAGGTGTGGGAGGCAGGTCGGCTGGAGAGTATTGCATCACTGCTCCAGCCACCAGTACTAGTTCCCTGTTGACTTTTAGGCAGATTTCACAGTGTTGATTTTTAACATATAAAGGCCCATATAAACATTTCTCTTTATCCAGGCCTTTAGTCATTAAATAATCTATGGCCTGTTAAAGCTGGCTGGGTGGGATCATTATGATTACCGTATTTTTCGCCCTATAGGACGCACTTTTCCCCCTCCAAAAATGAAGGGGAAATCTGTGTGCATCCTATGGGGTGAATACAGGCTTCAGGAAGCTATCAGCAAGCCTGGGGAGCCCACGGGAGTTCCTGCAGGGCTCCCCGTGTTGCGGATAGCACACAAGGCGCCCTAAAGCAGAGCGCCCTGCGCGCCGGGCAGACATCCGCAGCCGGAGCGTCCTATGGGACGAAAAATACGGTATTTCATTATTATGCTTTTTATTACATTTTTATTATTGATGCTCTGTAAAAAGTGTTCTTAATGTTGTACACCGCCCTGGGATCTTTTGCTAAAGGGCAGTATATACGTTGAATAAATAGTAGTAGTGGTAGTATTTTGACCAAACTGCGGGAGGCTGCGGGAGGCAGTGGAGGACAGAGGTGCCTGGTGTTCTCTGGTCCATGGGGTCACGAAGAGTCGGACACGACTAAACGACTAAACAACAACAACAAGTGGTAGTATAAATAATAGTGGTAGTAGAATAAATAATAATAATTGCCTAGACCCAGCATATCTTAAGAAACAGCGAATTCCATTTTCTACCATCATGTTTCCTCAGACCGATTATACTGTATTGGCCCGAATATAAGCTGCACTTTCCTCCCAAATTCTGATCATAAAAAGTTAAAGTGCGGCTTATATTTGTGGCCTTACATCACCAGCAAAGCAGCACGGCTGGCCTCCACTCACAGAAAGCAGCACGGGGCAACAGCGTGCAGTTTGCCCACTGAATATGCTTAATCTTCTTTGGGATGATTCAAAGTCTTCCTTGCTTGGTTCCGCCCCCCCCTGCTCAAAGTTTTTTCATAGTTCTGTAAACCTTGGAGCTGTCCTCAGCCTGTTGATATTCCCTCTTGTGTTGGAATGCCATTTTAGCTACATAACAATTGGCACTTGGGAAATTGAGTTTGTTATTAGTATGGAATAACAGCAGTTATTACTTTCTCTAATTTGATGATGATATAATTATTCAAATTGGCACTTCCTTATAAGCTTTTGCATCCAGGGCCTTCATAATGTTCCTTGTGGAACAGTGGGTGACTAATTTAGGTCTGTGTGTTCAAGCTGAATTTACCTGTGTCTGCCCTTCTGATTGTTAGGGAAAATTGGACTCTGAGGAAAAGTGTCTTGTTACTGTGGCTGAGAAGTGAGTTGTATTTTTCCTCTGAATTGTTTCATGTAAGGAGGCCCTTTCCGGATACTGCTAAGACAAGTTCAAACTGCTAGACTGGATGCTGTGTGAGGTAAAGGTAAAGGGACCCCTGACCACTAGGTCCAGTTGTGGCCGACTCTGGGGTTGCGGCGCTCATCTCGCTTTATTGGCCGAGGGAGCCGGCGTACAGCTTCCGGGTCATGTGGTCAGCATGACTAAGCTGCTTCTGGCAAACCAGAGCAGTGCATGGAAATGGCATTTGCCTTCCCGCTGGAGTGGTACCTATTTATCTACTTGCACTTTGATGTGCTTTCGAACTGCTAGGTTGGCAGGAGCAGGGACCAAGCAACAGGAGCTCACCCCGTCATGGGGATTCAAACCGCCGACCATCTGATCGGCAAGCCCTAGGCTCTGTGGTTTAACCCATGTAAGGAGGCCCTTTCCAGATACTGCTAAGACAAGTTCAAACTGCTAGACTGGATACTGTGTGAGGTACAGGGCTGTAAACAGCAACAGCAGAAAGAAATGACATGAACTGCCTTCAAGGAAGAAGGAATGGGTGATTCCTTCTTTGCCCTCCCCCCATCCCTTTGTCATTCATATCCGTTAGGGCTGCATTCATCCATTCACTTAATATTTATCCAGTTAAGACATTTGCTGTACCACCCATCTTGTGAGCTGTCAGGCCCTTCTCTCCCAGTCAACACCATAAGGGAGCGTGTTTGCCTACTGGTTTATGATGAGAGCTAGCTGTTACTTTTGAAACAGGAAGCAACAACACCTTACCATGCATTCATTATGCTTTTCACCAAATCTTACAGGAGAGCTGACAGAGTGATAGATGGTGCAGGGTAGTGACTTCACCATGTCCCAAATGTAATGTTGCTGCCAGGTTTCTGCTTGGTGCACTGCTTTTTGTCCTATTTCTGTCTAGCAACTAATGCAGCAAGCCTCTGCTCTCTCAGCTAATAAATGTGCAGCATCTCAGTGAGGTGCAGGTATTTTGTACTTTTTTGGATTTGTCTGCAACAGGGTAATTGGGAGCTGTTTTTTGCTTTCCTTCCACACTGTTTGTGTTCCTTCAGAATACGTGAATTGCAGCTGAGGAGGTCAACTGCTAATGTGGCTTTCATGCTTGGTGGGTCCTGAAGTGTCTGGCACGCTGCCAGCAATATCAGCTTCTGTTGTATTCAACTGTTCAGTGGCACACTGAATTAAGCATATTATTTTTGTAGGTAAAGGCTGAACATGCCAAAATTAAGATTCTTCCTGTTTCTTGCACTCAAAGGATGCTAGCTTTTCAAAATGCTTAAATGAAAAATTCTTAAATGAAGGTTTTATCAATCTTTGCACATCCTGATCTCTCTTTCTCTTCCCTTTCCCTTATCATGTTGTCCCAGGGGAATTGTCCTTCAAAAAATCAATATAATCTGCATAGTTCTGAGTTAAAATACTATGCTTTTCCATTAAAATCTTTTGAGCTTGTATGCAAACATGAATTGGGCTTGGGGTGTAGGTTTTAGCTTAATTACAGGGTTATTTATTGCAAAGCTGATTTGTTGTGTCAAAGGGATCCCTGAATTTCACTGTATGTTTTATATTTACTCTGTGTCAGTGTGATAGATTTCTATTTTTTTGGTTACATGTGAAAGCTGTCTAAAGTGCCATATACCAGTTTATGTTAAGGAGTAATTCTTCAAATTGCTTTAATAAACCCTTGTTTAAATTTCTTGTTTGCCCATTAAGCAAAAATTCTAGCAGAATAGGTATGAATGAGACTCTTTGGGTACCTGCAGTACAAACTTAAGCCACCCTTCCCTCTCCCATTTGTGGATTTTGTGTGAAGTGAGAGAAGTTGTGGTTTATTAGGCAGCCACAAACTAGAAAAAAATGAGGATTTCAGAACTGGCTCATTTCAGCTTGCTAGACTCCTATTTCCCCACATACTCTGTCCAAACCTGGTTTTAGTGTGCCAGTGTACTGTGGGTGTGTTTTTCATATTCAGTCTGGCCAGTGAATCTGATCTGATTTTGCTTTGGAGATGTTCAGCCATGGATAGTTCTGAATGTCCTGAAGCAGTTTTTTTTTCAACTCCAGCCTACTGATGTAAGATTGTATTTCATAAATAAAATCATTTTCTCTTAACACTAATCCCAGTCCAGCATTTGTATAGCTGGATAAATAAGTGTATAATGATGAATAATTTTATCTATTTTTATTAGCAATTTTTATTTTTTTTCCGGAGGGAAATTAAGATAAGCATCGTATTACAGCACAGTGTACCAATGGTGATGTTGCTTCTCCGCCTGCGGCAGATGTCGCAAGGTATGTGGTGGCTGTAGATTGGGTGACGACAGGAACAGGTATGGTGGCAGCAGCAGGAGGAAGGCTGCATTTCCCGTTTCCCCTCAAATAGCAAAATGGGACATGCCACCCTGGCTGCCAATATCTTTTGAAGTGGAACATAGAATCATAGAGTTGGAAGGGATTCCCCAAAGGTCATCTAGTCCAACCCCCAGCAATGCAGGAGTCTCAGCTAAAGCATCCATAACAAATGGCCATGCTTTAAAACCTCAAGGAAGGAGAGTCCTCAACCTTCTGAGGAAGTCTGTTCCACAACTGAACAGCTCATACTGTCAGAATGCTTTTCCTGATGTTTAGTCGGAATCTCCTTTCTTGTAACTTCAAGCCATTGGTTCAAGTCCTACCCTCCAGAGCAGGAGAAAACAAGCTTGCTCCGTCTTCCATGTGGGAGCCCTTGAGATATTTGAAGATGGCTATCATATCGCCTTTCAGTCTCCTCTTCCCCAGGTTAAACATACCCAGCTCCTTCAATCATTCCTCATAAGGCTTGGCCTCTAGACTCTTGATCGTCTTAGTTGCCTTCCTCTGCACACATTCCAGCTTGTCAACATCCTTCCTAAATTGTACTGCCCAGAATTGGACACAGCATTGCAGGTGTGGTCTGACCAAGGCAGAATAGATCCTTTGATCTGGACACTATACTTCAGTTGATGCAGCCTAGAATAGTATTAGCTATTTTTGCTGCTGCTTCACACTGTTATTTCTGTTTAAGTCTTATCTCCATCTCTCCCTGATCAAATCCCTGTTCAGTGTGAGTAGCTGATAAAAAATCAATGAGTAAGTTGATACTCCTGATTTCGACCCAAACTGTGTCTGTAAGCCAGTGAAATGAAGACTGGTGTTATGTCTTAATTGTTGTTTACTTCAGTGTCAAGGAGATGTGTTTGGCTTTAGAGCCAGCACATATAGCTCCCTTAAGAACATAATAACATTCCTGCTGGATCACACCAAAGGTCTGAATTTGGGAATGGGCATTTTTATGAAAACTGATTACACAATTACCAAGGAGTTGATGTCATTTAGGATAGAGGAAAGGATATCCATATTCCTCACTCTCTTTCTCTCCCCCACCTGATTTCTGCTCAGCAGTAAACTTAGATCAGCCCTTTTTAAATTGTCCTGACCAAAAATTGGAAGCCTTTTGAGATCTTTAGTTATAAAGTAATCCAGTTGCCTTGAACTGGGCTTCCCTTGACTTTCCTGATGAAAAGGGCGAGAGGGAAGCCATTGGGAATTAACATTTTGAACAGTACCTGAATGGGAAGGTAGACAGAGCACTGCAGCCATCAGAAGAGATCAGGTTTCCAATGTCCTTTGAAGCTTGCAATGCTCCAGGCACTTGCCAAAGGCTTCACAGGGAAGATGAGTTTTGATCAGTGTATTGAAGTGGGAGGGATATATGACATTATACATGTACTGCTCTGTGAGGGAGTTCCAGGTCACCTAACAATTACTGCTGTTCCAAACAACTTGTTTATTTGCCCAGTTATTCTAGCTAAGGTCATCAAATGAGTGGAAAGCCCAAATCTGCAGGAATGTCGTAGAATTCCTGCAGATGACTTGGGAGCAGGGGTGTTGATCCCAAACTAATGTAACTGTAACAAGATGGCATTTTGAAAGATGAAAAATATACTTCTGTAGGAGACAGTATGAATTGGTTTGCTCTTAAGGAGGAAGGCAGTGGTTGGCAGTTTGTCTCCTAACAATAGCAGGCAGGGAAAAGGTTACTGAGCATTGCTTCCCCATTTTTAGGCGTTATCTGTCTATAGGTTCACATATCTGCACACAATATCTGCAATTTGGGCCTTTTGTTAATGGCGGTTTCAGCTGAACTCCAGATGACATTAGTTAACATGACAATAATAAGAAGTTTGCCTGCAGTCACCCAGCTTCACTTTTGGACAAATGTGTTCTGAGGCAGGCCCATTTATGTTCAACGTATGAATCCCTAGGGCAGCCAGGAAGAAATAATTAAAATGAAGCAGCAGCAACTGTACCAGATGGTTGCTGAGCAGGTGCTTTTGCTTGAACTGATGATTGATAGTCCAGAAGAGAAGGATAGCCTGAGGGAAGGAAGGATGTCACCAAAAATATTTCAAAAGTACCCTAATGATATACAGTTGGGGAATAAAAGAATAGCTTGTGCCCAAACGGGATATGTTAAGCACACCGCACAATAAAGAATTAAAGACTAAAAGAGTTTTGAATTAGTACTGTTGTTTATACCTATGAGCTCTGCATTTGCCAAACATTTTTGTTAATGAACTGAATTACACTGGACACTGCACTGGGTTTAAGTAGAGAACAATTCTCACAGGGATGGATGGATGGATGGATTATATTTGTTAGTCGCGTTCCTTACAATGTAACTCAAAGCAGCATACATTAAGTAGGCCCAGCCCTCCTTCACTAAGCATGCCAATCTAGAACCACCACCTTCCAACTGGGGCCATTCCCATACTTTAAATAAATGGCTATGAATTAATATGCATTAATACAATAATATACAATTAATATACAATAAAAAATACAATGAATTAATATACAATAAAGTTACCTACTTGGCATGAAGGAGTAGAACTTACACACAGACCTGAGCCCTTGCTTCTTTCTCTGTCCCCCATAAATTAAGCAGTGCTCCCATCATTCTTCTGAGAAGAAAGTCCACAGGGTTTTTTGGTGAAATGTTTAAAGCTGATAATAGCACTGCTAAAACTTACAGTAGTACTTCATACTTTGCTATACGCACACACTCATTCACTACTGTGGCATGAGACCGTCAATGGAGAGCACCTCACTCAATCCTTTTTGGGATCATTAATTCCTCCTTCCTCTGGGAGAGTAGCATGAAGACTGCATAAGGAATCTTTCCTGGCCCCATTTTTATCCTGCCTTTCTTCCAAGAATCTCAGGGCAATGCTTATGACCTCCCCCTGCCACTCTTTTATCCTCACACTAGCTGTTTGAGATAAGTTAGGCTAAGATAGACCATTTTTTGTGGTGAAAGCCACACATACCCCCAAACTAGAATGGTGCTAGGTTCAAGGCATTGCGGAGAACAAAAATATGGCCAGGCTGCCAATATAATTGCTGTTGCTGCTACTTGCAAGACAGAAACTCCAACCACCAGCAGCGCACAGAGTATTTGCTGCTGCTAATGGTGAGCCTAATCCCTGAAAAACTGCTGGAGAAATTTGGTGAAATCATAGAATTGGAAGGGATCCCAAGGGTCATC
Organism: Podarcis gaigeae; assembly: GCF_964106915.1. Taxonomy (NCBI): domain Eukaryota; kingdom Metazoa; phylum Chordata; class Lepidosauria; order Squamata; family Lacertidae; genus Podarcis; species Podarcis gaigeae. The sequence goes on along the minus strand of NC_139680.1, from coordinate 103,397,752 downwards.
TAGTCCAACCCCCTGCAATGTAGGAATCTCAGCTAAAGCATCTATGGCAATTGGCCATCCAACCTCTGCTTAAAAAACCTCCAAGGAAGGAGAATCCACAACCTCCTGAGGGAGACAATTCCACTGTCAAACACTTCTCAATTTCTCTGCAAATGGATAGGGTGGAAAAATTTGAGAAATGATTTGTGAACAGCTCTAGTTTCTAAGAGATTTTCCACATAGCACCTTGCTGCATAAGTGCTGTGATGCTTTTCCAGAAGCACAGGAACTTCACTTGAGAAGTCATGTCATTTTTCCTCATCAGTACATTTTTCTTTGATAATTTTCCACATTTACTGTTGGAAGCGAGCAATGTGGACCACACCAGTATTTGGCAACATAGCCTTGCAGAGGCTAGCATGGGTTAAATAGTTTCATATGTTATCAGAAGCACTTAAATAGGATGCTTGGACCCCAAATCAGTAGTTTTGCAGACGTGGTCCCAAACACTTTGCTGATTGTGCCATTTTCACAATAATGGGCTCTGGCTGGGACCTTTCCTTATACTTTTCAGTGCTTGGATCTGGCACCATTCCAGCAGTGAAACAGTCACAATTTTTATATCAGTTTAATATATCTATCACGCTTTCCCTTAGATATTGCATGCTGTCAGTACTTTTGATAAATGGAGATGTTAGTTCTTCTCATTTAACAGGGTGACAGTTCAATTTCTAGTCACTTTCTAAGCATTTGATGTTCAGATTGCTGACAGTAGGGACTGGTAATTTCAAAAAAGAAGGATGGAGAATAGCACACATTTTTGTTTTTTTTAAAATAAAGACAAAACATTTTTTGCTACTGAATTTAAAGAGAGAGCACTCTCAGCAATTATTAGAAAATACTTTGTTCTGATGTATTTAATTTTCCCTTTAGAAAATATTTTCAGACTTCAAGTCTGGTAGCTTCCCCACTCCCACAACAAGTGGTTCTTGTCCTGCCACAAATTTAGATTATTCCATTATAAAATATTAGAAAACATACATATTACAAACTTTCAGATTTGACAATCCCTTGTTTGATCTTAGATGCTCTCTGGGTGGCTTCCCAAAAAATATTAAAATACTGTAATACATCAAACATTAAAAGCTTATCCCCTGTAAACAAGACATACAGCAGCCCTTCACAGTCTTTCTTAGGTCACACATCACACAGCCACAAAGCTGGATTTTTACACACCGCAGCGACCAGCGATCAATCCCAGTTCTGTGGCAGATAGACCTGCCTCAGACATGCACTTTCAAGCGTCTCTGTGTTATATTCACAGCTTCCATCAAATGTGGCTTACCTCTGGTCCTCCAGATCAGTGGCGTAGCGTGGGGATGCAGGGGGGGGGCCGGGCGCAACATCTGGGGGCGCGCGCGCTCGCACTTGCAGCTCTCTGCCCCCTGCTAAAATCCATGGGTTAGGGGGCGCAAATTACTTGCCTTGCCCCGGGTGCTGACAACCCACGCTACGCCACTGCTCCAGATGTTGGACTTCAGCCCCTATCATCCCCAGCTGCCAGTGTCAACTGCCAGGGATGATGGGAGGTATAGTCTAATTTCATTGGGAGAGTCACAGGTTAGCCTGGTTTACGTGTTGCGTGTATGTCTAAAGTTTTATTTTTGTAGGTGTACACACAGAAAATGTAATGTGTGAAGCAGACTTGTACTCCTAACACCCAGAAGAAATACTGGAGGTGAGCTCATTTTGTTTCAGCTTGGTGTAGGCCTCCTATTGCTGGTTCAAAATTCAGAGCAGGTGCTCCAATTCCTCTCTGAATATGTATGTGGCAACTGAAAAAATAATCTGTGTAATAATTAGGAATCATACATTGCATCCCAGCATCATGTGACATGTGTCTTATTTTGAAATTGATACTTAGTTAAGAGGCCATCTGATGCCACCTTCCATGGGTTTGCTGAAGCTATAACTTTTAGCCACCTTATATACCATTCAGGGATCCTGAAGTTTATGCTGTCAGCTTTTTCTGCTGTCCTCTTTTCTGCTTTCATTGATTTCTCTGCATGATGGGTCTGTGGCAATATTCCCTGGATTTTCATCCACTTAATATTTTGCAGTGTTTTCATTGATCTTTTTATATCATAGTTGTGCTTGAGCCTATTTTTAGAAAGCAAAGCAATCCATCCTTTGTTTTTAAAATTAAAACTGTGGTCATTAATATGCGTACTAAACATCTATGCCACCTTGCTTGTTTGAAATTGACATTGTTTTGAAATTGGACTCAGGCCTTGCTGCACTTGTTTAATTCTACGTCAGTTCTGCCACTGTGGCTGAGAATGCGATTGTTTTATGTGGTCTGCTATACTGAGATTGACTAGGCTTTTCTTTTTCCATTGTATCCCCCTGCCTCCATTCCAATACAAGTTAACTGGACTACCCCATGATTGCCTGGGCATGGTTTGCATTTCTGCTACTCATTCTAGCATATAATTTCTTTAAAACTTCTCTTCAGAGAGCATACAGTCAAAAGTATGCTATACCAAAGTGTAGTGTAGTTCTGCATCAAATTCTGTTCAAATGAAGAGTCAGATTATGTAACCTTGCATACATTTTGTGTAATTTCAGTTAGCTACAGCAGAAGGGTGAAGAGTCATAAAAACTACAGAAGCCCGATCCCTGGCCTTTCAATGCCTTCCTTTGTTTTGAGATGTTATTAGAGTCGGTCCCTACACTTTCATGTTATGTACTTTCAAAAAACGAAAGTTGAGATTCTTGGAACTCTGAGATATGGTCTTTTATATATCCGTGGGGTAATCTGTGACCCTTCAGATATTGTTTGACTACAGTTCCCACTAGTCTTCACCAGTATGGCCAGTGTTCAAGGATAATGGGAGCTAAGATCACTAGGAATGTAGGAAGCTGTGAATACCTTAGATGATGGGTTCTGGCCAAGCCCAGTGGTTCCAAGACATTCAAGATTTCCAGAGTGAATCCTGCACCAGTAATGTGCTGTGAGCTATTTTTGTAAAACATTATACTTCCTATGAACAGACCCAGACATTAAGATCTTCCCCAGAAATCCCCCCTTGCTGTTTTTGAAGTGTTTTAGAGGAGGTGTTTAGGGATTGGGCCTTTTCTACCATGGCTTTGAAACTGCCTCCTGGAGAGAGTTCATTCTGCTCCCTCTCTTTGTTTTCATTGCAGAGTGAAAGCTACATTGTTCGTGGAGGGTGACATTTAGAGCTCTCTTGAGTGGGTTTCCTTCTCTGGCTGTTCTACTGGGGTTTTTCTTTCTTTCTTTCTGCTAGTCTTTGATTTCTGTTTACTGCTGCTTAATTGATTTGATATCTGATTCTTGGTTGATTTGTGTATGTGCTTTGTTTTTAATATGTGCTTCATTTTAAAATGTTGTTAGCTGTCTTGCAGATCTTTTAGCTCAAAAAAGTGAAAGATATGTAATGTAAAGATGTAATTCAGAGCACAGAAAGAACAGTTTTTCTTGCCTCAAAGATTAGAGCAGAAATACAATGGAGTAATTGTGGGAGTAACTGCCATTGAATTCAATGGGAATTATTTTTGAGTGAACTTATATGCCATCTGACTGGGAATTTTCCTAGTCAACAAGAGTAAGACATGAAATGCACTGTGGAACATTTGCTATCATGTAGTTTGAATTGATGTCCTGACACCCAGCTAGGTCATCCAGTGCAAATATGAGGATGAACATGTTGCTAGCAGTTTCTCCATATTGTGCCAATAACAGTCTTGGTACTTTGTCAACAGAAATGGTGCGTTCACATCAACATTAACCGCCTCAGCTGGGATTACCTCACTGCTGACATAAGTCGTACCACTAAACTAAATGCTGTTTCTTTGGAAGCAGAAACCATGTCCAAACACGTTGTTCTCTCCATTGCTTAGTCTTGTGATATCTCACATGTTTTTGTCTTGCAGTGAGGGAGTGTTAATATATGCTTTGAATTGCTTTGCAGCACCTCCCTGCATCCTAAGAGAGATTTTAATATTCATACTACCTGGAATTTGTATAGTGCAGTAGAATATTCAGAGTGCTTCATTTACATTCACCTATCTCAATAATTATTAGAACAATTCTGCAAGGTAGGTCCACAAGATTGTCCCTGTGTTGCAGATGGTGTGTTGTTAGTGGCTTCCTGAAGGCTATCCAAAGGCCATATTTGAACCCGAGACTGCAAGTCTCTTAGCTACTATGCTACACAGCTCCCAGTCTTGAGTTTTATGATGCTAGCCTTTCTATGTATGGCACACAAGGTGACCTTGTTCATCACAAAGGTCTGATGAACTCTCTGTGGTGGGACCTATTAGGATAATCCACCCCTGGTGACTTAAAAAAGTCAAGGGATACCTGAAGGATTTTCCAGAAGCCAGAGCAATCCTGTCAAGGCATTGCTCTTGCTACGGAATGGTGAGATGTGCTGGGCTGTTGACATGATTGCTTCCAAGTGCCCTTTCTGACACTGTCTGGAGAGCTGCTCAGTTTTCAGGGAGCTCCAAGCTATAAAACAAGTTGGACGAAGGCTAGAGCACAAGTGGTGTAAGACTCAATTTGAAACTGATCGGACACAATAGCTATGCCTATTGCAATATGGTAAAGGTGACAAAGAAGGCTTACTTTGCCACCTTCATCTGGAGTAGCCTGCCAGCAGAGCTATTCCGTGTGGTTGTCCTCAGGAACAGAGTTTTGGGACAACTTAGAGGCCTGTTGTGACAAGTTTCCCAGGCATTCTGAGGATAAAATCACCTATCTCTATCTTTAGTTGAATGCTATTGTTATTGCAGAGCCAAGTGAGGTGTTTGACAGAACATCTTGTGGGATTGGTTTCAGTTGATGAAGCATGAGGACATGGACAAGATGATTGCAGCGGTTTGGCCCACAGCATGCTCCTTTGACACCTGCCAAACATAGTTAATTTGTACTAGCCAAGAGGAGTTGGCTGGGTGAGTTCAGGGAGTAAACCCATCTTTGTGTGGAGGGGTTGGTGCCTTCCTCCTTGAAGGAGGCAGTAGGAATATATGACGTTTTCCTGTATAGTTCTCCAGTTTCAGGATTCAGGTGAGTTGAAATGCAGTTTGTAAATCCACAAATAATAATTGTGATTAACGATCTGCTAGGCTGCTTCTGTTGGTGGCAGCTATGAATTCCTTGTAATGTGAAGTTTGGGCCTCAGTGGTTATATCAGCAAGGTGCAGGTAGCTTACAACATTTGTCATTTGTGTCACTATTTTTGTAATTCAGAAGACTTCCGGCTCAGGAAACAGAGACAATGCTTTAGTGGGGCATTGTTCTGGCCTATAGAACACCATACATCTATCTCTGACACAGCAAAGTGACACCACCACTGATTGTAGACTTCAATTGTCTAAATGATTTATGTCATGTCTTGTAATTAAGTACAATGTTGGCTATGCTGGTTTGATTAGAGTTGGCTGAAAGGCTTTTCTTCCACAATTTAGAGTTGACACACCCAGTGGAAACCTCTGTCCTTGCATATCTTCCCAGCCATGGAACTGGTTAAGTATTTGGTCAGTATAAATTGCTTTACAAGACAGAATACTTGGCAGAGATCCTGCCAAAGACTTGTGCAGATTTTTGTTGTGGGGGGAGGTGGTTCAGTGATCAATAGTTCTTCAAGTCTGCTTGGTCGCTTCTTTTTGCCAGCCAGATTGACTGTGATTGACACCATTCAGATGCACATTCCTTTTATTTATATTTGCCCTTGCTGAACAGGGTTGTCAGCAGTTCATAGTACACTGGCTTTGGTATTCATGAAGTTACATTAACAGATGCTTTGTGATGGAGCCGTAGATAAAAGGTGAAATAAGGTTAAGCAAAACACTGTTCATGAGCCAAAAGGCAGTCTCAAAGAAGTCTAGGATAACTAATGGAGGGAGGATTGTGAATGGAAACCTGCCAGTGCTATTGGAGCAGTGTGTGGAAGAGTGTGGGGTGAAGGGAGAGTGTCAGTAAAAAGGCGGTTACTTCTACTCAGTCATAATCTGAGATTCCTGGCTGTTGGAAGTCACCAAAGGGCCGGGGGCCACTAGGGGGCGCATCGTAAGATGGCTGACAATAACATCTCTCCGACCCACATGAGGTAATTTGGAGGCTATGATGGGGGTAATTAGCCTCCTTAGCCCCCCAGGATTGTGGGGGGGACGGCCCTTGCCTGCTGTGCCCTATACCACCCCCGAATTTGTGGGGATGGGGGCACTAGGCACAAAGCCTTCCTGTGGGATTTCGGCACTCCTGGACGCCGTCCCTGATTCGCGCCACTAGCTGCAAGAACTTCAAAAGAAACAATTTGGACGAGGCGAATTGCACATACTTCAAGGAAGGAGGGGGAGTAAAGACTGCGGACAGAAGAGATCTCTGATAAAATAAGACAAGAATAAAACATGAGAAGATACATCAAGATACGGTACGGCAAATGACTGATGGAGGAGGGGAAAAAAACTTTCCTTTCTTTTTCTATGTGATTAAACAAGAATCCCCTCCCCTAAGGAGTCAGAAATGTCGTTTTAAGGACTTAAGCTGTGGATTTAAGGCTGTGTGGAGATAAACTTTCGAACCAAAGCATGTTTCAAGATGAGCCTGGAAGGTATAAGAGCTTTGGAATGACGCAGTTAAAAATGCCGTCGCCATTTTGGGAAGTTCTGTCGGAGGTCTTGAGTCTGGGAGGAGAAAGAGAGAAACAAAGCTGTTTATATATTGTGGATTAAACTCCTCAGTGGGACTCAAGAGCGACAGCTTCGTAAGAATATGATGGAAAGAGCGATGTTATCTATGAAGGAGATGATATATGGAAACCATCTGGATTTCAGGATTGGAAGAACAGAAAATTCACACAGGATTATTATATTGGTGTTTATCGGCTTAAGGAGACTAAGAAGAGATCATAAAGAAAATAGAAAAAAAATATGAACAAGATATGATGTGGAAACAGCAAGATAAGACTGGATAGAATTATGAACTCTGCCTGGACTGATTTGGACTGATTTGGACAAAAACGCAGCAGCAAGAAGATGATCAGAATCCCCCGTTGATCTTGAAGTATGGGTCCCCCCAACAAAATTCAAAATTTGGCTTTGTAATTCGGAATTTATGTGATGTGATTTAATTTGATGTGATTGGCCAGTTAATAAAAATTATTTTTTAAAAAAAGGAAGTCACCAAAGGGCCTTGTTCCTCTCCTTTCCCCACCTCATTATATGTGGCTTTCTTTGTTGTTGTTTAGTCGTTTAGTCGTGTCCGACTCTTCGTGACCCCATGGACCAGAGAACGCCAGGCACCTCTGTCCTCCACTGCCTCCCGCAGTTTGGTCAAATGCGGCTTTCTAGCAGGGCCTTTTTCAAAGCCCCTTGGCTTCAGTTACAAGGAAGCCTTTACAGTGAGCAGGATATTAGTCATAAGGGTCTTGCTCTAGGACAAGATAATTGTTTGTGCCACAATACTGGGAATCTCTCTCTTCCCCCACTCTACATTTGCCATTTCTGGGCCAGCTAATGGGGTGGGGCCTCTATGGCAAAATTACTGCTTCCCCTGACTCTCCTATCTGCTTAACCAGACAGGAATGGGGAAGTAGGATTTGGCTGGTTCCCAAGTGCCCCTACCTCCCACCATGGGCCGCTTTGATAGGTGGATGGGTGACCCATTATGTCAGGTTACCCAACTTCAAAGGAAATAATCAGGACAGCACTTTTAAGTGTGCTCCAGTTATTTCCTTTCTTCTTTGCAGCCCACCTTAAGTTCAACTGCAAATAAAAAATGTTCCTAACTTTTAGGAGTTGATGAATATATCTACGTAGTGTGGATTAAGAAGGCAACGTAGTACATTGTGATGTGCAATGAGCATATAAGGAGCTAGAAAAGTTGACATTTTCCCTGATTCCAAGTCATCTTTGATGCTTAGCTGCCCAGTGGTGAATGCAAACCTTTGCCTTTCAAACTGTTCAGTGTGGCTCATTCATAGTGGATAGCTGTATTTAAGTTTCCTAAGCTATGGACAGAAGAGAATAAGAAGAATAATTTTGAATTTCTAGCTTTTAATTATAAGCTTGTTGAGTTTATCTTTGAACTCCTTTGTACTTCAAAACAAACAGCTCCCTTAGATAAAATGTACCGTCGCCACTAAATCCAGTTAATATTAGGGGTTGCAACTGGCAGCCCACAGCTAATGAGTAGCCCAGGATTGGGGAACTTTTTCTGTGGCGTGTCACATTCCCTTGGTGCTAATCCGTCAGAGACTGCATGCTGAGAGTGGGGAGGATCCTTTTCTCCCTCTTGGCTCCCCACACTTGCGTAAAATGAGGCCTGTGGATTACTCACCCAAGGTCTAAGCACTTTGGCCACATAGTTGCCAACCCAATGGAGAAAGGAAGAGTCTGGAGGGAGAAGCTGCTAGCAGGTCATACTGAGTAGTTAGCTTTGCCCCCCTCCTACCCCCGCCATGATCACTTCTCAGAGTTTTCCCCTGGTAAAACGTAACTACTGAGCAGGATCTTTGATCAGTTCCACAGTGTTAAGATAGGTGCTTGTTTCCATAAATACATTTGTTCAAATTTATGAGTTTATGATATCCTCTCAATCGGTTGATGTCAAGATTATCCTGGTAATAAGAAGTGATTGTAATTGGAAGACCGCCCCCCGCCCAGTAGAAAACTGAATCATACAAAGAGCCTCAAAGCAGACCTTGCTTTTCCCTATAAGATTTTACAGAGCAAAGCCGAGTTTCAGGTGGGTTCAGCCACTGCCCATAAAACACCTTTCCTCTGTGTCCTTCTGTTATTTATCCCCCCATCCCCTTTTGTGCGTGTTGAAAAGAGCTTGAGGGTGCTGCAGAAGTAGGCACATATTTTACTTCGAGGCGGCAATAACCAGTGTAAGGCTGTCGGGGAGACAAGGTGTATATTTCATTTTTACCTTACTGTAAAGAGTTGAGCTCAGCACTTTATCCTGAATTGCAATTGACCTGTGTATAGGAAAGTGGCCCCTGTGTTATCCATCTCTTCAGTGGGATTTGACATCACGCTTTCAGGTGGTTGTCATATGGAATGCACTTTTAGCTTGAGGTGGTGGACAGCTCCTTTATGAAAATCTCCCTTTTTTATATGAACTAGTTTTAAATGAAACAGGATAAAAATAATATTATATGGAAGAATAATTCAGGAATAATATATATATCATGGGGTATATAAGAAAAACAGAGAATGAAATACTTGGTTTGACAGACCAAGATTAGAGTCCAAGCCTATTTACGTTTACTCAGAATTAAGTCCCACTTCATTCAGTGGAACCTACTCTCAGGTAAAGGTGCACAGGATTGTAGCCCCAAGTGATATCTTTCCTTTTTTTTGGTAGGATCCAGTCAAAAGTGAACATATCCAAGCCCCATTGACTTTTCTGAGAAGAGAGCTGAGCAAGGGTTAAATTTTCCTATTGAAATCGGCTGGGCTTAAAAGTGCTTGGCTGTATTCATTGATTAACAAGTAAAAACCAATTTTAATTATTGAGGACAATTTTTAATCTGTGTGGTTGGGCGTTAAAGGCATGGTTGTTTGTTTTCAAAAGCTATTTGGTTCTCCTATATTGCTGTAATAGGGAAGGGGGCATTTTGATATCAGACATTAATTTCGTGTGAAATAATGGCTTCTTAATTGGTGCTATTGTTATCTGGTTCCAGTTTGAAAGTCTATAGTGAAGAGTTCAATTGTCATATGAGCTTGTGGCTGAAAGTAATCGCTAGCTGGTGCCCATGGGCTGTGGGTTGGTGGCTATCATGTATTTTTTTGACAACTGAAGGGGAGTGGGTGAAGCAGCAATAACTGTACTCTCTAATTTTGTGTTCTGCCCTATCCCATCGCCCCCATTTTGCGACTGGCACCCACAGCACATTATCTTAATTTGAAATGGGTTTGCTGGTCTGAAAAGGTTTGTGGCTCTTGTTTTAACTCATTAAACCATTTCTGATTATGAACTCAGATTGTTCCTATTTAAAAATTAAAAAACAGACCAGAGCATGTTTCCCCAGCCTTTTTAGTTCTGGGGAGCATATTTGGAATGGGCATCACAACATATCCATTTCACAGTAACCCCCCCCCCAAAAAAAAAACTATAATAGACTCGCCAGCAGGCAAAGCATCACACCCCTAAACAAACAAACAAACAAACAAACAAACCACAGACGAAAGAAAGCAGGCAACACCTTCCACCCGCCACAACAGACAACCCCCTTGCCAAATAACTTTTTTTTTTGTTTAATTGAATGGGTGTGGATTGGTGCCAAGGGGGTGTCTGAGGGTGCTGTGGCGCCCACAGGCACCTGAGGGCCAGAAAAAAAACACTTCTGGATTGGTTGCTGTGATAGAATTCAGCCTACTGAATTCTGCTCATTCCCTAAGAGAAAAATTGTGCAGTCATGCCATGAACGATTTTCATAGAATCATAGAATTGTAGATTTGGAAGGGACCCCGAGGATCATCTAGTCCAACTCCCTGCAATGCAGGAATACGCAGCTGTCCCATATGGGGATCAAACCTGTGACCTTGGTGTTATCAGCACAATGCTCTAACCGACTGAGCCATCTGCAAACTAAGCTAGCAATAGAGAAACATTCTGTCCTGAACTAGGATTAACTTGCATTCAGCTCAGATGATGCAATGATGCAAGGATCTACGAACTGTTGGGATTATTTCGGTATTTTCTTATTTTTACCACATCTACTCAAGAGCTCAGAATGGCATATAATAAATGGTAGAACAGTAAAATGCAACATTAAAACAACCCATGGATGCTTCAAAAGCCCATGCATGAAATCCACCAGATAAATGTTTCCAGAAGCTGTTTCAGGGCTTATCCACTCTTAACTTTTGCCCTGCTCTTTCCAGGCAAGGTCTGCTCTTTCAAGTTCTGTGTCCAATTGCTCTCTCTCCCCCCCCCCCCTCGGAGTTTCCCCCACGAAAACTCACTCTTTAAAGCTGAAGTGTAACAAATTGCTATTCAGGTTGCTGATTGCTATTTGCTCTGATTCAGCTCTAAAGAGCAGGTTTTCACTGGGAAAGCTTCGGAGGAAAAGAAAAAAAAGGAGCGCTTGCACACAGAGCTTTAAAGAGCAGACCTTGCCTGAAAAGCATGGAGAAAAAGTAAATGTGTTCACAACAATGTTCATAACAGACCTTTGAGAAAAGGAATGGTTTACAGCAGCCTTCACCAGCCAGGTGCCCAGCTGTGCTGGCTGGGATTGTTGGGAGTTGAGGTCCAAAAACGCTGTGGGGCCATTTAGCTGGCAAAGGCTGGTTTATAATGTTTCTGAAGACTGGCAATGTTGGGCTTATCCTCATCAACCCTATAGAGCTGGGAACGACTGCTGAGAAATCCTGCATTATGTTTTAGCAACAGAGCTGCAATATTAATCAGGACCACCTTGCCTCATCTAATTAGGAGCAAAGGTGTGCAGGGCACACATTTCCTAAGGTATTTGGAGGACATGGGTTGTGTGGGTCAGCATCAGGATCTTGAACTGAGATTGGATGCTAGCGGTCAGAATAGTTGTTCTCAGTCATCAAGCAGTGTGTTCTATAATATTAATCATATTGCAAGCAGTATCATGCCATTGCATATTTGTTGTTGTTTAGTCGTTTAGTCGTGTCCCACTCTTCGTGACCCCATGGACCAGAGCACGCCAGGCACTCCAGTCTTCCACTGCCTCCTGCAGTTTGGTCAAACTCATGCTGGTAGCTTCGAGAACACTGTCCAACCATCTTGTCCTCTGTCGTCCCCTTCTCCTTGTGCCCTCCATCTTTCCCAACATGCATATTTGTAGAAGCTCCAAATCTTATTTCCAAGAATGTTATATCTCTTCGTTAGAAATCAATGCAATACCACATTTGTAATTCTGTTCTATATTAGTTTGTCAGTGCCTTGTAAAATGCCTGTGATTAGTTGGAAGGTATAGCCATCTAGAGCAGTAGTTTCCAAACATTTTACTCCCAGGACCCACTTGAGATGGCTAAAATTACAGAGGCCAACGTAGGCCACAAAATAGCTGGAGAGGAAGGGTTTGGTGTAACAAGCTGACAATTACTGGCACTTTCTACTGATAGCTAACCCATGTTTGGATATTGCTAAATTGTTTGCCACAACATTTTCCTTGCGGCAAGGAGTTCCCTAGCTCAGCTTTCCTCAAGTTGTGTACAGATTTTTGCTCTGGAGGTCTTGTGACAACTTCTCCACTTTGGGCAGAATTTGCTGGTTCACAAATTCTAAGGGGAGAAGGCTTTTCTTTTCTGTTTTTTCCTTCCGAACCTCACATGCATTTTAACCCGTAATCTGTAATTTCTTCTCCCATTTTACTTTCATTGTCAGTTTGTGCCTTTTCCCCTTCCTTCCACCAAATCGACACTTTCTTCAACTTCCATTTACATTCACTTCTGCCTCATATAACAGTTTCCCTCCCTTATCCCCTTTAAATTTCCAGTTTGTTTGCACTGTTCCAGCCAAAAGTCCACATTGTTAGGGCACAGGACAGGCAAGCAAGGGAGGACTGTGACACTGAGCCCCACCTCAATGTGGCTAAAGACCCGCTGTTTGAAAAACAATGATCATCTTGTAGCAAGTGGGAAAAGTAGGAAATAAACCATATTTTGGAGCCAGTGCATACTACTACTACTACTACTACTACTAGAATTTATATACCACCCTGTATCCGCAAGTCTCAGGGCAGTTCAGAATTTACTTTCATGCATTTTTGATATGGCAAAGTCAGCCCACGTTTGCTTTTGGGAGGTTTGCAAATAGATTCTGATTCAAATTTATGAGATGCATTGCAACAATAAGAGAGATGTTGCTCAGCCTCTCCTTGTCAAACAAAGCCAGGCTGTCTATCCTAGGCAGACTTCTCCCATGAACTAAGGTAACTTTCACCTTGCTCAAACAAGGACATGATTCAGATATCTGTTGGGTAGGAATATATATGTTGTGTCCTATTTTTACCTCACTTTATTTTTCAGAGCAAAACCATTTTGGCTGCTTTCTTGCATTTGTGAAGTCATTTAGTTGTGTGGTTTGGCTTTCAGTATTATGACCAAATCAAATTTTATTCTTCTCAGTCAGGGGAAAACCCGCTCTGCCAAGCATGGTAATGTTTCTTCTCCCATTTAGCTGAAGAAGATTGGTGGTGGTGGCTTTGGAGAGATTTATGAGGCAATGGATCTTTTGACCCGTGAGAATGTGGCCCTGAAGGTGGAGTCAGCGCAGCAGCCAAAGCAAGTTCTCAAGATGGAGGTGGCTGTCCTAAAAAAGCTACAAGGTAAGAAGTAAAGTTGTTCTGGAAATGTAAGTTTTTAGAGCTTGTGTTTTCATATCTTGTCCATCTTCTCCATTCTTTTGTTGTGCTTACTGGCAAAACAACCACCACCACCCTAGAACCCCTAAACACATAATATTAGTGGATAGCACTTTGTGTTTCTCTTTAAAGTCATTTTAACCTTTCACCAGATTAACGCCACTTTAGCTGTCATGACTCCCCACTGTCCCAAATAAGAATTCTGTAAGTTGTAGTTTGGTGAGAATACTAAGAATCCTCTGTTTCAAGATTCCTAGCTTCAGCCTTAGAACTACATTCCCCTGGGTTTCCTGGGGAGAGGGATTGACCATTTAAACCAGTTTAAGTGTAAATATCTCCTTCCTCACCCTCCAAAAGAATTGTACATACTTCCTGTTTAATCTGCCTTCTTAGGTTGCAGCAGCAGACTTGGTGTCAACCAGAACATGATGTTTCCATTTCAGAGTCCTAAGTGTACCTTACATGCTATAGAATTAGTGCAAAGTGGCCGTAGCGCAAGAATTAAAGGCTACTCTGACAGTCCTAAGGACTTGGGCAGTGAACTTTGGCACTATGTAAAATATAACCAGTGTTATTGTGCTAGGAATATTCACATAAGTAGAGGGAGTAGCTGATAGCACCAAGGACAGCTCTAATGATCTGAGAGGAGAACTGAACTTTCTGAGCAGCTCAAATTTCTTTTACTGTGTGGATTGGGATTTCTTTTTAAATATTTCCTCTTGCTGCAGTCCTCGTACAAAGAGTGTTTCAAGTCTCATAGATATACAGATTGCTCTGCTGGGTTAGACAATGATCCAACATTTTGCTTCTAAGAGCAAACAGAAAAGAAGCTTGCAAGCAGGGCATAATGAAGATAGCCATTCCCTGTGTGTGTCCTTAGCATCTAGTTCTCTGAGATAAACACCCATGCAAGAGTAAACTTCCAAATATGGATGTTCAATTTTGTGGTGATGGCAATAGCCATTCATAGACAATGGATTGGCTAAATCTTTTTTAAAAGCTATCAAACACACTGGCTATCATTACGGGGTGTGCTAACGAATTTTGTGAGTTAGTCAGGTGATGTGCATAGTAGGGGAACTTCAGATATTTTTTTTCTCTGCTCTGACCTTACAGCTAGCTAGTTTCAGTGGCTGATCTGGTATAGTTCCTCATTTACCCCTTCAACATGTTGGGATGTAAATTATTTGGTGATGCAGCTACGTGTTTGAAATAATTTTTTCAAACATATAAAGCAAGTTTAAAAGTCCAAGTTAAAAATGAGTTCTTAGTTATAATTCATTTTAAAGGGGTTTACTCCTATATTGTTATTTTTTAATGTTATTATTGGGGCACCCCCCCATGACCATCACAGAGAAGATCACAACTGTTTCTTTTTTACAGTGCATTTTATAGCAGTTACTTTTAACAAGTGGAGGAAATGTGATTCTTGAATGTTTGCATTAAATTAGATAAGCAATACACAACATTTCTACATGCAGCCCATACTTCTCAGAAGTATGTTCCACTATGTTTATGGGGACTTATTGCCAACTAAGTCTACATAGTAGTACAGTGGTACCTCGGGTTAAGTACTTAATTCGTTCCGGAGGTCCGTTCTTAACCTGAAACTGTTCTTAACCTGAAGCACCACTTTAGCTAATGGGGCCTCCCGCTGCCGCCGCACCGCCGGAGCACGATTTCTGTTCTCATCCTGAAGCAAAGTTCTGAACCCGAGGTAATATTTCTGGGTTAGCGGAGTCTGTAACCTGAAGTGTATGTAATCTGAAGTGTATGTAACCTGAGGTACCACTGTACAGTCTTAGCTTTACTGGACTTGGAATGTACAGTCGACTGTAAAGAGGGCATGAGCAAAATTTTATGCAAGTATGACTTGCTTATGGAAGTATCTTGTACTCCTTGTTTTTAGTCATGTAAATACACTGGTACTAATTTACTGTCTTCACTCTTTGCAGGGAAAGATCACGTTTGCAGATTTATTGGCTGCGGAAGGAATGAAAAGTTCAACTATGTTGTCATGCAGCTTCAGGTGAGTTCTTTGGTATTCTGTTTCCCCAGTGTTCCACAGATGTAGTTAGTCGGTCACCACACTGTTGACTAGGTGTTTTGTGCACAAATGTGGTCATTAGGAAAAGCACAAAGTGAGAAATCCCTCCCTTTTCTAGAGCACATTCCAGGGAATTCAGAGGGGGTGGTTGTTTTGTGCTGGATAAGAGAGAGAAATATCCCCCTACTCTGACATACTTGGGGGAGGAGTCAGCATTTCACTTTGTCCCAGTCTTGGAGACACTGAGAAGTGTTCAGTCTCTCATACCGCTTCCAAGTGTCTCCCCAGAGGACATGAGGGAGAGAAGGGATTTTTTAAAATAAAAAATTCACTGATATCTGCAGATAGTTGAAGTCGCAGGACTCTATCTCTTATACTTGATTGTAAGTAAACCCCACCCCATCCTCAAAATTCTCTAAAATTTGGGGGAAGTGCACACTTGCACTCACTTTGGGAGGGCCTTTGTAGTGATGAAAATGAATCACAGTTTGGTGCAAAAGGGAGAGTCGGGTCCCTTTCCTGGTCTTTTATATGTGCCAGGTGGGTTATGGGTTCAGGAGCAACCACAAATAATAGCTTTCTACCATTATTTGGATCCGTTTGTTTTTTGAATTAGGGACGGCACTCTTCCCCCTCTCACCCCACCTAAATAAATAAATAATGCAACATACCATAAAACCTTTGTGACAGAGCAAAGGTTTTATGTTGCACTTCTAAAGATGTTTTGTGGTTGTGACTTGAAAATGAGAAGAAGTGTCTGAAGAAGTGTGCATGCACACGAAAGCTCATACCAAGAACTGACTTAGTTGGTCTTTAAGGTGCTACTGGAAGGAATTTTTTTTGTTTTGAAAATGAGAGTTTTAGTGGTGTATGAAAGCTGACGATGTACGAATGCTGGCTCATTTAGGAATTTTGATTCTGCTCCCTTAATCTTCTTTTGATTACAGTGCTTTAGCAAGTTAATAGCATGTTTCAGAGACTGGTTTTAAATTTTCTGTGATGTGAGGAAGGTGTTTTGAGAAAGATGGGATGAAGCCTGAGGCCATCTCTTAATATGATGAAAAGCTCTACTGGGTTTTTGTAATAAGAACTCCTGAGTAAAAAAGACTTTATTTTTAGATCTGAGTGGTGACATCTTCATTCCTTTTTCACTTCTATTATCATATGGCTCTATTTCTACACGTTTTAGCGTGATTGTTGCTCTCCTCCAAATCCCTTCTGAGCTGAAGTATCAGCCAGAACTGAACACAGGGATCTCGACTGAACACAGGGATCTCACAACATCATGACCACAGCTGGCCTGAGATACATTGGCGCCCGAGGCAGGAAATCCAAATGGCATTTTACCCCTGGCTAAGGAGTGGGAGAGAATGGGAGAGTGAAGAATTACTGAAAACATCCTGATTTTTAAAGGACACGCAGATTCTTTTGTCTGAGATGGTTGCCTCAGTTGGCTAACTTATGGTCTGGTTGGTCTGGGCCAGGGCTGTTCCTAATGGGAGCTGATGCTTTAAGAGCATAAGAAGAGCACTGCTGGATCAGGCCAAAGGTCCATCTAGCCCAGCATCCTGTTCTCACAGTGGCCAACCAGATGCCTGTAGGAAGCCTGCAAACTGGACCTGAGTGCCACAGTGCTCTGCACACTATTGATTCCCAGCACTTGTGATTCCAGCAGTGAATGTAAAACATGTTGGGATCTCCACTTGGCCAAGCTGATAAAGCTCATTTTCCTCCGGCTGAGTCCTTTGGAATCGCCTCCGACGATAATTAATGACCTGAGCCTTTGATGAGGCCTCGGGCACATTCCCGTTCAGCAGAGTTTCCAGCACAGGGAAGTGATGAGATTTATGGCTACATCGCTTTGCTTTATTTCTTACTACACAGACAGCAAAGAAATATACATCCTCTCTCTGTGAAAGACAGAGAGCAACTGAAACAAAGAAACAAAGGAACAGGAAACCACTAACGTCACATCCGTCTCCTGTCTCCCATGAGACTTCTAGCAGCCTGGAATGGCTCTGGAATGTAAACAGAGTCCTGTGACTCTAAGCAGCTGCACAGTGGCAAAACAAAAACTAACATCCTTCCCCTTTCTGTGAACACCACTGGGCAGTGTGTCAGTACAATCTCAGTACAAACCCAGTTTCTGTACATAGGTACAGTGTTGATCCTTCGGAACAACCTTAGACAATAAATCAGCAGGGATTTCATTACCTGGCATGTAGGACACCGTTACGAGTCCTTTCTGAACACATTCCCTAGCGTGTTGCAGCTTCAATTGCAAGTGCTTCATGCTTCACTTACAACCTTCAGAAGTCAGCAAAGCCAAACATGCTTTGTTGTCCTGATAAACCTGAATTGGACACTTTACAGGAATTCTCATGTCTTTACACAATTGTAACAACCATTCAAAATCCACAAGTGAATAAGACAGTGCATTCAGTTCAGCTTCACAAGAACTTAAGCTTACTGTTGTTTGCTTCTTGCACGACCAATCAAATAGACATAACTAACAGAACATAGATATTGCAGCTAGTAGCTGATAGCCTTATTCTTCACAAATGTTTCTAATCATTCAAAGCCTTCCAAGTTGTTGGCCACCATTACAAATTGTGCGACCAATTTCCATAGTTTCACTAAGCCACTGTGTGAAGAAGTACTTAACTTTGTCTGTCCTGAATCTTCATATTGGAATCATCCAATGAAGATTCAGGTGGTGGATTTACTCTGCTTGATTAGTTGTTCTGTGATGCTTCCCCAGTACTACCATATTATTGTTGTGTTGTGGGGCTATAGCATAACAACAGCAGGACTAAGAACCCCAGAACATTTGCGGTATGAAAAGTTACAGGATTTTAGCAGGAATTGCAAGATATAAACTGAATGGAAATGGAGCAGTATGACTCTCTCAAAACATTTCCTGGTGCAGATAGTATGGAAAAAGGGATCATGTATGATCGCTGCCTTCATGAGCACAAATCATCATAAATGCATAATAAAAGGGATGTTTAAAGGGGCCCTTTAGTTCCCATTCACCCAGTTTGGAGATATTCATAATAATAATAATAATAATAATAATAATAGCAGCACTGATAAAACCATCCTATTGATTTTCAGTGTGAGAAATTCCTGAGCATGTGTGTGGGGTTTTTTTAAGAGTGAATTTGTTTTCCCCTATTCAGTATGACGATACATGTCTCCACAAATCCTGCAGCATGGTAAATAATGCTCCAAGCCTTTTCAAGTTACCCCTAACAGGCCTTGCTGAACAATGCAGTCAGATGGAGATATATACAAAAATTACAAGCTTCACAAGGCTAGTAAACGGAAAAAGAATGAGAGGAATGTTGGTTTATGATTACAAGAATCATAAGAGTTACTCAAGTAGAGCAGGAAAGGAGTTATTAAGGAGATGGTATGATTCATTCTTTCTGTAAATGTAACTCTGTTCCATTACAGGTTTACATTAATAGGTAGCTAGCCCATTTCCAGGATGATGTGAAAATAGCATTTTGATATTCTAATTTCACACGCTTGTCTTTTGGGAACTTGGAGAGTATATCCCTACTTATTTCAGCTATGGAAAAAATTGAATTGCCTTTGTAACAGTCAAGGCAACAGCAGCAACCCTTAAATAAGACTGAAACCCTTGCAGGCAAGGGGTAATGGGTCAGGCCACAAAGGGAATCAGGTCATAAAGGACATGGATCTCCAACCGTCGTCTTCTTCAGCAGCTGCTGCTGGATCCTTGTGAGCCAGATGGAATGGGCCTTACCATTCAGATACCAAGATATACGGTCAGATAATCTTCAGTCTTCTTCTGCAGCCAGACCAAAGTTTCATATCCTTTCAAACTCAAGTGCTCTTCAATAGATACAGTTCATGGATTCATGAAGTTTTCAGTGGTCAAGTGATTTAGTAAAGTACCTATGTGTGTGAACTAGTGCAGAGGTGTTCAAGCTAGTGGTGACACTATTTAATTTAAAAAGATAAGTCTTTAAGACAAAAAATTAAATTAATTCATAGAGAGCAAAGAAGAATATATGAAGAACCCAACTGGATCAGACCAATGGCCTATCTGAGCTAGTAGCTTATTTCATCATCACCATCATCTGTTTATTTGTATGCCACCTTTCCACAAAATTGTGCCCAAAGTAGCTCACAACATCTCAGGCGGACAATTAAGTACAATGGGAAATCCACTAGCAGGACAAGAGCTCAACAGCACAACAGCACTGATGCTCCCTTGTGACTGAGATTCAGAGGCATTGTACCCTTGATTCTGGCAGAAGTAGACTGCCAGCATGACTAGTAGTCATTCAGAACTTTATCCTCCATGGATTTGTCTAATCCCCTTATAAACCTGTTTAAGTTGGAGGACATTCCCACTGAATTGCATAATGTAACTCTGCCCCATTGAAGCGGTACTTATTTTTTTCTGTTCTTCAGCTTTATAAGATGACCCCGGGTTCTAGTATGAAGGAATATGGAGAAAGACCTGTTAACTTTATCTGCACCATCCATAATTTTATACACCTCTGTCATACCTTTCTTATCTTTTCTTCTAAACTAAAAAGCCACACACACCCCGGCAATTGTAACTTTTCCTCATATGGGAAATACTGTTTCTCTTTCCCCAGGTTGTATGTATGTTTGCAGAAAGATTCTCAACAGTTTTTCCGCCTGCTGAGGCTTTGTGAGGAATGAGTATCAGTAATTTTAAGCATGAATATGGATGCAGAGTATCTCTTTACAGAGAGACTTTTTGTGCTAGGTATTGAAATTTTAAGAAGAGCTTTTACAACTGAGTCTGTTCCAAGTATGAGAAGTATCAACTCGGAAAGATGATTCTCTTTCTGGGATTAGTTTAGATTGTCGAGTGCATCCAGCCAATTTTATGGAGAGTTCAAGTGAGGAGAAATCACTGTTGCCAGATTCTGTGTGTCTGGAAGATTCATTATGAATTGCCTTATTTGTTTAATGTTATGACTTCTGGAAAAAAGTGTGTTGCGTTTTTCCCCAATTTAAGATTCCAGCTTGAAACATGTGATCAGTTAGTGACTAGGCGGTGCATGTAGATGAAAAGTAATAGCTAAGTAAGGAGATTTCTGGATGGAAAACTTTCCTGCTGGTAAACAGAATCATTTTCAATGGTTAGATTCTGTCCATATTTGAACATGAAAGACAGTGATGGGGAGAGACCCATCATGCGAAGATATGAGTCAAATAAGTGCTTGTTAGAATCTCCATTACTAAGGAAAGGGTAACTGACAGCCCAAATATGGTACTGATTAAAGATGAATGGAAGGGGGGAAAGTTGCCCATAATTCCAGAAGTGACAGTATTCAGAAAGGAGATAGAAGAAGTGGGGGCAAAGAGAGTTAGGGTAGATTTAATCCCCCCTACCCTACCCGGGATTAAATTTACGGCATGTAGTGCCTTGAGAGAAAATATTATGAAAATGATTTATAGGTGGTACATGACCCCAGTCAAGCTTGCGAAAATCTATCATTCGCCCGAGAATAAATGTTGGAAGTGTAAAGAAAGGGAAGGAACATTCTTTCACCTTTGGTGGACGTGCCCAAGGATTAAGGCTTTCTGGGAACTGATCTATAATGAACTGAAAAAGGTACTTAGGTACACTTTCTCTAAGAAACCAGAGGCCTTTCTCCTGGGCATAGTCGGCCAATTGGTTGTAAAGAAGGATAGAACCTTTTTTATGTATGCTACAACAGCAGCAAGAATTCTTATAGCAAAGTACTGGAAGACACAAGATTTACCCACCGTGGAAGAGTGGCAGATGAAAGTGATGGACTACATGGGCTTGGCAGAGATGACGAGCAGAATCCGAGACCAGGGAAGAGCAACGGCGGAAGAAGATTGGAAAAAATTTAAAGACTATTTAAAGAAATATTCAAAAATTAGTGAATGCTAGATTGATGTTGAATGAGAAAAAATAGGGGTTAATAGCGATAATGGTTAAGTGGAAGAAATTGAATGTTTTTACAATTAATTTGAAAATAAGGGAGGGATTTGTTAACTAACTAATTCGACATGAGAATGCAGAAAGGGGAGGTATGAGGAAGTCGGGAGAGTAAGGAACATGAAATTAAGAGTCTGAAATTATACGTGTTGTATGTTCTTTATTGTTTTATTTTCTTTGTTATGGATGGAAAATGGAATAAAAATTATTTGGGAAAAAAAAGAGAGTTAGGGTAGAGTAAAATCAAGAGACTTTGAATGCTGGGTTGTGGAGTTCCATTCCACCAGATACCTGGTACCTGATTCCCCACACCCTGAACAGGATCTTGAACTCCTGCAGCCCATGTGTTGGTCAGAATGTAGGGTGACAGGCAATGGCTTTCATATGTGGGGGACTTGTGCTGCAATTAAAAAGGGGTTGGGAACTAGTTTTGCATGAAATGGGATTATTAACTGGTCAAATACATCAACCCAATCCAATACACTCTCTCCTACCCCTCTTTGAAAGGAACAAGGCAATATGTTTTGTATAAGGGACTCTTGGTCATCTTGTTTCTTCTAGCCACATTAACAATTGCTAAAAAGTGGGGAAGAACAGGCGAAGTAGTACCAACAAATACAGTTGCTTGCCGTAATGGAAAACCTATCAAAATAGGTCGAAGCACAGTGAAATCTAATGACAGGCAAAGATAGTTTTTGTTGAAGCTGGCATTGGTTTATTACTTATGCTCCACATAAAGAACATGATTGATTGATTGACTCAATCAACCAACACATGGGCTCCTCTGGAGAGATGTTTTGGGTTGGACTTCATTGTGCGGTGGTAGGACTGTTGCTCAGTTTGATGTATCAAAGCTTTTCTTTTTGGGCTGCTGATTATCTGGAAATAGTGCTGCTCACTCAGTTTCATTTGTTACTATTAGCTAAAGTAAAATCAAATAAAAATACCGTATTTTTCGCTCTATAAGACGCACCAGACCACAAGACGCATCTAGTTTTTGGAGGGGGGAAACAAGAAAAAAAATATTCTGAATCTCAGAAGCCAGAACAGCAAGAGGGATCGCTGCGCAGTGAAAGCAGCAATCCCTCTTGCTGTTCTGGCTTCTGGGATAGCTGCGCAGCCTGCATTCGCTCCATAAGACACACACACACATTTCCCCTTACTTTTTAGGAGGGAAAAAGTGAGTCTTATAGAGCAAAAAATACGGTATTTAAAAGAAAGAAGAGCCCTGCTGAATCCCATCTAGTCCAGCATTCTGTTTGCACAATGGCCAGTGAGAAGCTCTTGGGAAGCCCACAAACAAGGCATGAGTGCAGTATCACTCTCTAGTTCATGTTCCCTGGCAAGTGGTATTTGGAGGAATTCTGCCTGTGATATTCAGCGTTATATATAGCCACCCTGACTAGTAGCCATTGATGACCTTATCCTCCACTAATTAGTCTAATTCCATTTTCAAGCTCACTTTATTTGCTAGCCTTGGTTTTCATGTGCCCTTGGCAAAGCATTTTGGGGAACTTTCCTAAAGCCGAACTTAGACAGATGTTTGATGTGAGAGAGCTAGTGACCTCTTGGATTTTTTAAAAAGGCATCTATATATTCTCACTCCCATGAGCAAACCGCAGATTTTTTAGTGTGATTTCAATCAAGAAAACAGTGGGGGTAGTGCAGAAGGAGAGGGAGTGTTCACCCAATTCCACCATCCTGATCCGATTCCTCCCCACACCAAGTTTCCATTGAGCTTTGCTAGAGAGAAAAAACAACAGGAAATCTGATCACAACATGCCTAGTTGTGCCCTCCACTTTTCCAGACTGAATGCACAATAATCTGGGCTACTAAAAAATGCCAAGCCTGAACAAAGAGGCTATTCCCCCCCCCCCCCATTTCCCCGTGGATTGTATTTAGCTACTGTGTTGTAACTGATGCTGGAAAATTAGTGCTATAAAACCAGTATACACCTCTTTCAGGGCCGGAATCTTGCAGACCTCAGAAGAAGCCAGCCGCGGGGAACTTTTACACTGAGCACAACCCTCCGATTAGGCAAACAGATTCTAGAATCTATAGAAGCCATTCATTCAGTGGGATTTTTGCACCGAGACATCAAGCCTGTGAGTAGTTTGCAATGACCTTGTTTTCCCTACTTACAGAGTTTGCATTTCCTGTTGTTGATGCTGTTATTTTATCCAAGAACTTTACTATTAAGTGAGAGGATAGTTATCCCTGTAATTGAGGGAAAAAATGGCAGCCATCCAGTTGTTACAGTGCTGTTCCTCAGGGGTGTTTGATTCCTTCCTTTTACTATATGAAGCTTGATTTGGGCAGGGTGGCAGCCATCCAGTGCGTATAACTTGTGAATAGCAAGGTCCATGCCTCAGTCACATGCATGGCCAGCTTAATAGACTTTGATAATTTGCACTTTGCAAATAGTGTACAGAAAGGGGCAACGTGAGAAGGTTAGGAGTTTCATTACAGATTTCATTAATTGGTTTAAGAATTATTTCTTCCCAAAGAATACCAGGAACAGTAATTGTATGAGGCTGTCCAGGACTCTCTTACAGAGAATTCCCTCCCCAAACTATGGTTCTTAGGATTCTTTTAAACTGGGGGTAAACTGATGTGGGTTTAATGTATCAGTATGCCAGAGGGTTTTCCAGATAGCAGAGATAAAACCCAAGTGTCAGTTCTACACTGAGAACACGTTGATCCAGTGCTAGCGATACATTACCCTGTCTCAAAGCAGTTGGCATTTATTTAAATTTATATTTAAAACTTGTATCCCACCTATTTTAAAAAGAAATTGAAGGTGGTCTGGAAACTTCAGCTGGTGCAGAATTTGGCAGCCAGCTTGCTCACCATGGCAAGATGGTTTGAGCATATTATACCGAACGTGGCCCAAAACTGGCTGCCGAGTAGTTTTGACCTATAAAGCCCTAAATGGCTCAGGACCATGATATCCCAAGGACAGTCTCTCCCCATATGAACCAACCTGTACCCTGTGATCATCCTCTGAGGCCCTTATTTATGTACCTCCTCCAGGAGAGGTCTGGAGGGTAGCAACACAATAACGGGCCTTTTCTATGGTAGCTTCCCATTTGTGGAATGCTTTCCCCAGGCAGGTTTGCCTGGTACCTTGATTACATATCTTTAGACGCCAGGCAAAAATATTTCTCTTCAACCAGCTATTTGGCTGATTAACAACCTGTGGCTTTTTAAACATGTTGGGGGTGTGTGTGTGGTGTCATTGGTTTGTTTATGTTTTTGTTTTATTCTGTATTTTGTTTTCTCATTTTATATTTTTCTTTTGTGAACCGCCCTGGGTGCTTTGTATGAAGGGCAGTATACAAATTGAATACAGGACAATAGTAATAGTAGTAGTAATAATAATAATACTAAGAAAGGTGCTGGTTTTGACCTATAAAGCCTTAAATGGCTCAGGAGTGCAATACCTCAATGACTTCCTTTCTCCATATGAACCAACCTGAGTCCTGCAATCATCTGAGGGCCCTTCTTCATGTACCTCCTCCATGAGAGGTCCAGAAGGCAGCAACAATCGGTGGTGGAACTTGCTGAAAACCCACCTAAAGTTGTGGAGCACCCACCACCACAATTGCCATGCCAACACAATTGCCGCAGCAACATGATCATGGCGCTGCACAGACCGGGAAGTTCCGACTGAGTGTGCTAAGTAAATTTCAATTCATGTGGGTTGAGTGGGAGGCCTTGGTCCATCTTGGTCCATCTTGGCTTCATCTTCAAAGCAATTTAGGTCATGTTGTGTTATTTTTTCTTCGTTTTGATAAAAGGAAAAACTTTACTAGGCAAGTGTTTAACAATTAGAAGTATTTTTTTGTACTGAGCATATGGATTACTGCAAACACTGTCTAAAGGTAAGATGAAAATGAAACTGGTTTTCAGAGGATGTAAGCCAGGGGAAGCTACAGCATTTGGGATGAGCTGCAATTATTGAAGCAATCTTGAGCTAGAAAACAGGGTTGATTAGTAGCTGGGGCTGCAGATATCCTTGTAGCACGTGGCTGATAACTTTAAGCATAATTATATTAATAACTGGTATGATCTCTCTTATTACATGTGAAAAATACATATTTTCCCCAACTCTTCCTATCCTGTTTTTCTCTAGTCCAACTTTGCCATGGGACGCCTCCCCTCAACCTACAGAAAATGCTATATGTTAGATTTTGGTCTGGCTCGACAGTATACCAATACCAACGGTGAAGTCCGGCCTGTAAGTGATGCTTTTTTCCATTTCTATGGGGGATTATAAATATTTCAAACAAATCCTGATTATGTTAATTCATTCTCACAATACTGTTAATGCTGGTTGGGCAGGTACACTTGATGGGATAGAAACTGAACCTATCAGGTTCTCCCGGTTGTAACAGAGAGACTATTTCTTTTGAAAACATGGTTTTTCTATTATTATTATTATTATTATTATTATTATTATTATTATTATTATTATTATTATTATTATTTTCCTTTATTACCCACCCTTCGCTGTAAGGTATACATGTGCCTGTTGCTCAGTGTCTTGGCTCAAAACCAAAGGAAGGAGAAGTGCTGTTTTAAAAAAGTTCACATTGTTTCATTAGTTTACTTTTCCTGAAGCTCCCATTTTTTAAACATGTCTGGTGTGGGAAGTTGGAAAGTTGGGGGGTGTTATTTTGGAACTAATTTTCTCCATCATTTTGAGGTGTTCTCATTTAAAACAAATATACATACAAACAAACATTTGTTTTCATCCTGTGGCCTTTTCCACCTTCCTTCTTTATGGTTTCAGCATTATCAGCAGGTATGTAGAGGCAAATCAGCATCCTCTATCATTCGTGCTCTGAGACACATAATGATGTTTCTTGCCTGCAAGGTGCTTCCTTGCAGGGGCCTTTTGTGAACATGAAGAAGCTCTGCATGTTCAGAGTTGGGAGTAGGGTAATGTTTTTCTCAATAAGCTGATCCTCTGCTAGAGATAATTTGAAGTCTATCAGAAGCATGTAAGAAGCAGAACTCTCCTATCTCACTCCATGTGGTCTACAGTTTTCCTGGTGTTTAAGATGTTTTGTTTCCAACTCTAGGCTGTCTTGTATCTGCATGCTCTGTGATTACCTCAGAGAGATTAACATTGCCCACAGATCAGTGGGAAAATGAATAAATATTAAAATAAAGTATGGAGACTGATATCCATTGATTGCATCATAGTTCATAATACTAAGGTATTAATAAAAGGATGCCATGTATGAAATGTGGATTATAATAAGGCAAATAAGTGCAGCCTGCAACAAATGTTGCAGCGCATCCCCAACACCTAACCAGGAGTGCTGCTCTTCTGTGCTCTAGGCAGCCTGGAAAAGAAGCTTCACAGAGCTATTTTGAGGCTTGCTTGTACAGAACTTGTTTCTTTCTCATCCTTCTCCCACTATGCAATACAGGGTTAAAGCATTATTTTTTAAAAACGGCATTGCATGAATCTCCCACCCACCCAGTGCTCTCCTCCTAGATCCTATAAGGCCTTAAGGACTCAAGCAGTCTAATTCCTGTTCTCCTCCGCCCTTGTCCTTTTTAAAAACCTGACATCTTCATTTCGTGACTCAGCTGCTATCAGCTATAGATTTATGCAAGCTGCCCAACTTCTGATGGCTGCATAAGGAGCTTACAGATGAGCTGAGATTTAAGAAGGGCACATGTAAGAAATGGGTTAAAAGGGAAATCACGAAGGAAGAGTATACAAGGCCAAAGCTCAGAATGAGTTCAGGCTTGAAAAAAGAGGTTAAAATTAATAATAAATGTTTCTTTGGCAGTGTTTGAAGCAGGAGGAAGGACAAACAAGTCCTTCTTCATGGAGAAATGCTATTGGATGACAGAGAGAAGGTGGAACTGCTCAACACTTGCTTTCTATCTCTCTTTACCCAAAAGAGAAGCAGTGCCCAACCTGATGATAACATAATAAGTGATGCAAGGAGGGAGCTGCAGCCTAAGATTGTAAAAATGGTGGTTTAGGGTACACCTAGGTACTTAGATTGGATTCAAATCTCCAGGGCCTGATGAGCTGCACCCAAGGGTACTAAAGGAGCTTGTGAGTCTTTGTCTGTAATCTTTGAGAATTCCTGGAGAATAGGTAAGGTCCCTGCAGATGAGAGGCAGGCAAATGTTGTCCCCTTCTTCAAAAGGGGGGAAAAGAAGACCTAGGTAATTACTGACTGGTGAGCTTGACATCAATACCAGGAAAGTCCTAGAACAGATATTTCAACAGTTGGTCTATGACCACTTAGAAATGGATGATGTGATTACTAAGACCCAGCATAGGTTTCTCAAAAACGTGTCTTGCCAGATGAATTTCATTTCTTTTTTTGATAGAGCTACAAGCTTGGTGGATCAGGAGAATGGATATAGTGTATTTTGATTTCAGTAAGGCTTCTGACAAAGTCCCCCCATGATATTCTTGTAAGGAAGCTGGTAAGATGTGAGTTGAATGAGGTAATTTTTAGATGGATTAGTAGCTGGTTGACTGACTGAACCCAAAGAATGTTCACTAATGCTTCCTCATCATCCTGGAATAAAGTTACAAGCAGGGTTCTGTCCTGGGCCTGTTGTTGTTCAATGTCTATAAAGTCTCCAGTTGACTTGGATACTATGGTAACTATGGACATACAACAGATGGATAATGGTAAAAGATGCAGTAAACTTAAAAGGAATTGAGGGGATGATCATCACATTTGCAGATGGCAACAAACTAGGAAGGGTAACTATTGCCTCAGAAGACGGAATTGGGATTGAAAATGTCCGTAACTGATTAGAGAACTGGGTCCAAACTAACAAAATGAATTTCAGTAGGGACAAATGTAAGGTTCTACCCTTAAGCAGAACCAGCTGCACAAATATATGAATCAGGGGGATGGGACAGGACCTGACTTTCTGGTACTATTTGTGAAAAGGATCTGGGGTCTTAGTAGACCACAAGCTTAGCATGAGGGAACAGTGTGCTGCTGCAGCAAAAAAGAAAAAAGTCACTGCTATTCTAGGTTGCATCAACAGATTCCCAGTAGTCACTGCTCCTCTGACACAAAGCTTTGTAATGGAGCTCATTCTTTCTGAACAGTACTGTTTAAAGATAGTCTGCCTAGCACATGACCTCGTCCACAGCAGACCTCACAGAGGCCAGCATCATGCTACCCTACTTGGTAGATACCAGAGTGCAGAGCAGAACACTCAGTTAGTACTCTTTCTTCTACAGCATCAGTTTGAATAGTTGGCTGCTGAATGGGGGAGTCCCACCCTGACTAATCCAAATGATGGTCAAACTCTGATTTGCCTTCTTAGTTGTCCTGCTGGAAAGTGGACAGGTAGATTGTGGGTTTGAAAGGAAAGTATAATGGAAGTCCAGCTTCTGTGCAAGGCATTGCTATATATTTGTAATGTAATTTGCTAATGGTTTGTCCGCCAAGTGTACCTCAACCCACTTGCATGCCACCATTGGAGTCTACGTTGCACATTTGATGAAGGTTGCAGTTAGCAAAATGCCACAATGTTTCTTCTTCTAAGTGATTACATTGAGGGGTGGTTAAAGTATTTGATCCCCTGCTAGGTTTGCCCATTTGCCCTGTGACGAAGAAATGACCAGTCCATAAGGTCCTGGAGTGGCCTAGCCAGTCTCCAGACCTTAATCCCATCGAAAATCTGTGGAGGGAGCTGAAGGTTCGAGTAGCTACACATCAGCCTCAAAATCTTACTGACTTGGAGAGGATCTGCAAAGAGGAGTGGGACAAAATACCTCCTGAGATGTGTGTAAACCTGGTGGCCACCTACAAGAAACGTCTGACATCTGTAATTGCCAACAAGGGTTTTACCATCAAAAAGATGACTAAGTCATCTTTTGCAAAGGGATCAAATACTTATTTCACTCATTATAATGCACATCAATCTCAGACGTTTGTCTTCTGGATTTCTGGGGGTTTTCCTGTTGTTATTCTGTCTCTCACAGCTACAATAAACCTACCATTAAAATTATGGACTGGTCATTTCTTTGTCAGAGGGCAAACGGGCAAATTTAGCAGGGGATCAAATACAGTAGTACCTCTGGATGTGAACGGGATCCGTTCCAGAGCCCCATTCGTATCCTGAAGCGAACACAACCCGCATCTGCGCGCTCGGGGGTTGCAATTTGCCGCTTCCACACATGCGCGTGACGTCATTTTGAGCGTCTGCACATGCACGAGTGGCGAAACCCGGAAGTAACACACTCTGTTACTTCCGGGTCGCCGCGGAGCACAACCCGAAAATGCTTAACCCGAAGCTACTTCAACCTGAGGTGTGACTGTACTTTCCCCCCTCACTGTAATAGTCACATTGTTCATTGTCCAGAACCAATTACTTAAGATAGAGGATACTTAAATAAGTTACAGGTTTTAAATGCAAGTCATGTAGCCTGTAAAGCCATGCTTCCTTTACATGATTGAGGCATAAATCAGAAGAGCTGAAACTTTAGGGAGGGCAATTTTTGCAATATTTTATGGCTTGCCCTTCAACTAGATTAGAGCATGAGTAAATAAAAAGGCTTATTTATCTGTAATAATGGTTCTTTCAGTTGCCTTTAATGGACCGCCTCCCAACTATTCTACTTTTTTCCTTTGAAGGAAATGGACAATGAGGATTCTGGTTCTGTAGCAATGGGTTCAGGGCTGCAATTCTAGATAAACACAAAGAATTAATTCAAAAGAAACAGCCCTCTTATAGTTGTAATGTATTGGTTTGCTGTAATGTTATTCTGCTTATACGTAGGGTAGCATGAAATTGTAATTCAGCAAAATCTGCCTACTTTATCTGTTTTACAGATGTTAGCCATTCAAACAAAGTTTCCATGTTAAGTAGTGATGTGAAAATGCTTCTATATATTTGTCATCATGCATATGTTTAGCAATGTGCTCTACCATACTAGGACTAGGCTTTCATTCTGAATTCATGTTGTCAACCAGATGCCTGAATATAGGAATTAGTTTTACTGTTGCCAGCAATTCAGTAGCCTTTAATTCATAATGCTTTTCTCACAATGCAAACTCTGGTTCTCTATTTGAAAACTGACCTGCACTTCTATTATTAGCACAACTCTCCCATCCCCTTGAAGCTCCCTGCTGAATACATCTTTGCTGCTTTATCTTTCATGGAATGGCAAGGGGAAAGCAGCATTTTTGTCATGGCAAGCTTCTCCTGTTTGCATGAATTGGCAATGTGCTGCTGTGTTTTGCATGCTGCTGCTGCTGCTGCTGAGTCAGCCCTAGACCATTGATTAGAGCTCTGTCTCCTCGTGATTCAGACCGCACTGCAGTAGTTTGCAATGCTTGACTGGGGATATTGTATGTATTTGTAAGTGCAGTTTTGTGTCCGTGTGTACCTGTATAGCTGAGGCTGAATATTAGGAAAGAGAATGCCTGATCAGGTGCGAAAGTTGAAAGAAGCAGAAACCAAAACCCTAATTAAAGAAGATTATGTTTTTAATTGTTACATGACCAGGTTCCATCTAAAATTGGCACATCAGTGCAAATACTTAAAAATGTAGTTGCTGATACAGGCATTTTCTAATCTTGGTGCAACTATTGCTACATTTTGAAATATATATTGGAGCAGAACTGTTTTTAATAAAATAGCCTCGTGAGTGCTGCATCTGATTGGGGCATAGCTGAGTGACTTAGGTTAGACATCAGTGCATTGTTGCATACTATTAACAATATTGCATGAATAACTCAGGAATATAAATGGCAACACATTGCGATTTCATGCTTAAATGCTCATTGTCTGCAACCAGAATGGCCAGTGCCAGTGCATTGTTTCTGATGCCGGCAGCCTGACCAAAGGCTAATAAAGATGTGGCAGAGAAGTTGCCCATACTGTGATACAAATGGAAACAAAAGGTTTCAAGAGTTTAAGGTAGATGCTACACGCTGTGTTTACACCTTTCTCTCAGATTTTGTTTGTTATGACCCCATTACGCTTGAGCTCATGAAGTGATGAAAACCGAACTCCAAAATGTCACCAACTTTATTATGGTACTTGACCACTTGTGTGAAAGTCAGTTGTGGGAAAATATATTTTCAGTTCCCTGAGGAATAGCATAGTGTTGATGCTTCACAGATGAAAATAGGGACACTTTTATGTACTTGTAATACTGCTAATTATCACATCAAGGGTACCATCCTATTTCACATACCCTACTGTATATTTTAGAAAACTGTCCTTACTCTCTATATCAGAACTCTATATGTGTTCCTCTACTTTAGCCCATCCTGCACTGGCTTCTGAAGCAAATGTGTTAGTTAACTGGTCCTAAGAAATTATGTTTAAAACAGATTGGTACGAATGTTAAGTCTCTCAGTGGAGATAATTGCATTTAATACAGAATAGATACAACTCAAGCATAGTCAGCAACATTTGCTATCTTGAGAGATTTTTTTAGGAGATAAAGGGGAAGTGGTAAATTGGCATTTTATATTTCTGCAATTGAGAGAGAATCCACTGATCACATTATTTGAAAATAAGAATTGTGCTTCCTCTTCAAACTTTCTGGATGAAGAAACATAAATTTATAAAGTGGTGAGGCTGCTTTTGAAATGGCTCTGGCATCACTGTAACCAGTTCAAACTTAGCTTTTAATAGCCAGGTTTAAACTCTGGGAACAATAGTTCTGTGAATTTGCAGCATACTTGACTAAGTATGGTATGATTGTCTGAATCCTTTATGTCACCAAGTCCCCACCCCACCCCCAATTTCCCAGATCAGGTTTTTACAAAATAAAGGCCAAGTGGGTTAATGTGCCTGTGAGCACATGTAGAAATAAGATAGGTATGGGCACCTGCCTAAAGCATGGGGGAGGGAAGAACAATTCTGATGGCTAAACCACTGTGTAATTCACTCATCTATACATCTGCCTTGTAAGTTGCAAAGCTGGAAAACTCACACTGCCAGTAAGGATTCCATTGTGACCTCCCTTGAGCTATTGCTGCTGTCTTTGCCTTTTAGATACTGTGGGGTGTGTGTGGCTGTGTGGGTGCTGAATTCTAAAGAATGGCAACTCTAGTACTGCACTCTTAATTCTGTTTTAAAAGGCGCCTCCAGTCTTCCCCAAATACAGATTGGGATGGTGAGTTGACAGGGACAGGTAGCAGGAAATAAGGGCTGTTCTTGATAAATAGGGGCTGTTAAGGGGGTGGAATAGAGTGGTCCCTGAGAATACAGACTTAGCCATACCCAATTCAGACAGAGACATAGGCAGTAACAGTCAAGACACAATGGCAAAAATCAACAGGGCAGAAATAAGAAATGATGCCAATAAATTCAGGCTGAGAAAGTGTCAATGAGCATGTGAGTCGGGGAGATTATGTGGCTTTTACTGCAGCTCTTTCTGCCTGAAGACAGAAGGTTCTGTACTAGCTCACATAGATCAAGCTCCAAAGTCTAAGCCCCTGTGTACCACCCAGGCATAAAGTATCTGCAAAGTGACCAGCTTTAGATAATTTAAGCAGTGAAGCCAAGGCACATGCTGCAAGAGAAGGGCAATAATAATTATTATTTAATAATAATAATAATAATAATAATAATAATAATAATGGTGAAATTGTTGACCTGATTTCAAATTCATTTCTGTTTTTATTTCTCTCCATTTTGCATTTTTATTGTCATGGTTTTCTTTGGGTTTCTCTTTGTTTTACAGTTCTTTTGGGCTCCTTTTTTGAGACTGTGTTTGATGCGTTGGCTTCCCATCCGCTGCTTGTAACCATCTCAGCCATGAGTTGTGAGTGAGCCATCATGATGCTTCTTGGTTTCCCCCCACCCCCCTTTATTTTGTGCTTGCTTGTTTTAATTATTATTAGAGTTCTGAGTTCTCCTTTTGTTTTTGCTTTGGCTTTTGATGGTATATACTCTTTTGCTTTTCAGGACTGGGACATGTCTCAACTCTTGATGTACAGGCCAAGAGTCTTCTGCATTCTGAGTTCAAAAAAAGTCCTATTCAGGTGTTCTGATCTCCCATACAATGAGAATTGCATGTCTCTGTGTAGGCCACATGTGCTAACTCCACCAACACCATTGCTATCTTTGTCACCCTCCATAAGTTAACCACCAAACACATGCAGCAGGGAGCCTGTTCTGTTCTTGTAGGCTCCCTGAAAATATTCAGAATCCTGGAACAAACACGGGTTCTAACTTGCACAAGGAACCTACAATGGCAGAAAAGCCTCCCTGCTTCCTTTCAGCTCACAGGGGGTGAGAGGGTGGTGGCAGAACTGTCACCCCCATTTTTCCTAATTACATATGGGATGAGAACACCTCAATAGGGCTGAAGTGCTGGGTCTTTCTGAGATTGCAGTGGCTCAGGACTGTCCTGGATGGGCATTACTTGGAACTTAAGGGCAGCCTCCCCCATTGTTGTACTTGAGTTGTACTTACTACTTATGGGAGAACAGAATATGACAATTCCTGTTTATAGCCATTAAGATTACTTCATTCTGAAGTAGACAGCGTGAAATCCAAGCTTTTTTAGTGGTGGAATCCTAACCATAACAGCAAGGGATGGTTCAACTGTTATGACAAAATATCTGTATTGTTCTTTCCTTAGCACATGCTGCTTTGTTCTCAACCATAATGGGGGCAAAATACTTCCTTTTTTGCTTAGTTTGCTTAGTAGTTGAGCCTGAATTATGAAATTTATTTATCTGGAAAATACTTCTTGTGATAATGCTTAATGGTGGGAAGGGGGAGGTTACCATTTCAAATAGGCTATTCAGAACCCCTATCCTCCTAGTTTGGTGAGGAGTTACAATGGAGTTTATAACAGCTGGGATATGAGTCAGTGCACTGGGGAACCAGTGCTTATAGGCAACCAGCAGGATCCTGACAATGACCTGGTTCAAATGTAACTATAAGCCAAGGTTTGTTTAACAAACCACAAGTTAACTATGAATTATCCCACAGATAATCAAACAAACCAAGGCTTTTTTCTCCATAGTTTGACCATGTTTTATAGTTGCTATTGCCTCATGTTTTATTTTTAGTTGAGGGTCTGGGGTGGGATGGCCAAACAAACCATGGCCAATTTTTTAAATGCCTGCTTAAAACTTTTCTATTCTGCCAGGCCAATCAGGTAATTAAGAATCCACAGTTGTTTAATTGATGTATATTTTTAACTTTTATATGGTTTGATATATTTTTATAACATGGCAATATATAAATATTTTTATAACTCAGTAAGGGTGTCTTGTTAGCACATTATGCCAAGCCACAATTAGAATAAACCAAGGTTTATTATTATTTAAATAAGCCAACAAGCCATTGCTTCAGATCTGCTGGGTAGAGTTGATGATGAAACAAACCATTGTTTAATAAATAATAGTTTACTAAACCATGGCTTATTGTTATGTGTGAACCAAGCCAATGTGAATTAAGGTAATTAATTGGAACAGTTGACAGAAGCATCCTGTGTTTGCAACTATAATTATGGGTTTTATTAAAGGGAAGATGAGGCTGTAATGTTCATTTTCTGTAGTCACTTAAAGGATTATAGAAACCATTTTGGACTTCTCACTTGCTCTGAAGTTTAATTGACTTGAAACCATTGGTTTTTGGTTTTCTACAGAGATGAGGTTGGGCTCTGTCCACTCAAGGTGGAAGTATTCCCTTTTAGGGAGGGCTTATCCTTAGCAGAATATTTTTTAAACAAACAAACAAACAAACAAACAAACAAACAAACAAACAAACTGTAATTAGATCTCTTGTAAGCACTGTGAAGTACAAGTGGCTTTTCCACTGTCATGTTTTAACTGTTCCTGAGGGGTTTAATCAATGAGCAACTTTTAATGTCTAACCAAAATGCCTACCTAGGGCATCAGTTCAAGTTAACAAATGTAATTAAAGTGGTTTATGGCCCTGAGTGATAAATAAAACATTAACAGCTCTGCTAATTCTTAAGTTTGATGTTTAAATTTAATTTTTCATTATCTTTCCCATTAGCCTCGTAATGTTGCTGGTTTCCGGGGAACAGTCCGCTATGCTTCAGTGAATGCTCATAAAAACAGAGTGAGTATTTCTTTTTGGGGAGGTGGGAGAATTCCCTGTTCAGTATTCTGCCAGGTAGTGCAAAAGCCGGAGCCATTTTGGAAGACAAGGTGTCTGCAAACTCATAGCACTACTATGTGTGCTGTATCTCAGCGGCTTTTGATACCATCAATCATAACATCCTTCTGGAATGCCTAGAGGGGCTGGGAGCTGGGGGCACTGTTATACAGTGGTTCCGCTCCTTCCTCCTGGGCCGTGTTCAGAAAGTGGTGGGGGGGATGAGTGTTCAGACCCTTGGGTCTCACTTGTGGGGTGCCTCAGGGTTCTGTCCTCTCCCCCATGCTTTTCAACATCTACATGCGGCCGCTGAGAGAGATCATCAGAAGGTTTAGGCTGGGTGTTCATCAATACACGGATGATACCCAGCTCTACCTCTCTTTCAAATCAGAACCAGTGAAGGCGGTGAAGGTCCTGTGTGAGTGTCCGGAGGCGGTTGAAGGATGGATGGCGGCTAACAGATTGAGGTTGAATCCTGACAAGACAGAAGTACTGTTTTTGGGGGACAGGAGGCGGGCAGGTGTGGAGGACTCCCTGGTCCTGAATGGGGTAACTGTGCCCCTGAAGGACCAGGTGCGCAGCCTGGGAGTCATTTTGGACTCGCAGCTGTCCATGGAGGTGCAGGTCAATTCTGTGTCCAGGGCAGCTGTTTACCAGCTCCATCTGGTACGTAGGCTGCGACCCTACCTGCCTGCAGACTGTCTCGCCAGGGTGGTGCATGCTCTGGTTATCTCTCGCTTGGACTACTGCAATGTGCTCTATGTGGGGCTACCTTTGAAGGTGACCTAGAAACTACAACTAATCCAGAATACGGCAGCTAGACTGGTGACTAGGAGTGGCTGTCAAGACCACATAACACCAGTCTTGAAAGTCCTACATTGGTTCCCAGTACATTTCTGAACACAATTCAAAGTGTTGGTGCTGACCTTTAAAGCCCTAAATGGCCTCGGTACAGTATACCTGAAGGAGCGTCTCCATCCCCATCATTCTGCCCAGACACTGAGGTCCAGTGCCAAGGGCCTTCTGGCGGTTCTCTCACTGTGCGAAGCCAAGTTACAGGGAACCAGGCAGAGGGTCTTCTTGGTAGTGGCACCTGCCCTGTGGAACGCCCTCCCACCAGATGTCCAAGAAAACAACAACTATCAGACTTTTAGAAGACATCAGAAGGCAGCCCTGTTTAGGGAAGCTTTTAATGTTTGACAGACTACTGTATTTTAATATTTTGCTGGAAGCCACCCAGAGTGGCTTGGGAAGCCCAGCCAGATGGGCAGGGTATAAATAAAAAAAAATTATTATTATTATTATTATTATTATTATTATTAGTCATGGATAAACCATTTTGAACTGAGTACACACAAGCAAAAGTTTTTTTGAATATAGCATGGTCTTATATAGGAGCACCACAAACTGTTTTTCAGACTTGGTGGGCAAAATACAGTGTCTAATGTTGAAATTCCAAGAAAGTATACCCTTATGAAACCTCTTATCATGATTGCTCATTGTCCATGCAAATTGCCTGCTTGTGATTTCCTAGCTATTGTTTCAGCATAAACACTGGCCTGCTAGATCACACCAAAAGTCCATCTAAGCCAGAACTCTGTTTCCAGCGGTAGCCAGCTAGATGCCTCTAGATGCTCACAGGAAGGGCAGGAGGGCCTCAGCTTTCCCCTGGCATTTGTTCCCAGCATTTGATTATCGGATGTTTGGAATATGATAGCAGTTATTGCTATCCTTGCCGCGTGTTGCAATGATAAAACAATGCTTCGCTGTGATTGGTATTTAAAAGTCATCTGAGCTATTAGTGATCACTGTCTTATGGCTGTGCATAGATTTATCATACATAGTTTGAAATAGTAGTAGTATTGCTGATTCCTCTGTGGAATATAGTTAAATACCAGGTCAGTATCATTTGTTAGCTGTTGTAGCTGAGGCAGAATAGCAAATGGTACCCTGCCCTCCCCCCAAATAAAGGTGCATGGTACCCAAGGCAAGCCAAGTTAGCTTAGCACTTGAGGCAGAAAATATCACCGGCACCTCTCCCTAGCAGTAAAAAAACAGTAATATACAATACTATAAAAATGCTGCTCTTTCATACCACCCAAAATTGGTTGCCCGAGCCATCCATTTCACACTTCCTAATTTTTTAATGACTACTTGTCTGAAAGAAAATCCATCTTACTCTCAGGTTTTATCTACAATAGCATTATCTGCCAGGCTCTGCCAAGAACTGTCAACATTTTATAGTGCTATTTGAATGTTCGGGGTATTTCAGATTATCCCCACATTGCAGAAGGGGAGAATGCAGACTGAGATAGAATAGCTTGCTCTGGGGTCACCTAGTGCATTCATGGCTGTAGCAAGCTTTGAGTCACTGTGCTACATTTGCACTCAATAAGCTACCCACTGAAAGATGTAAAAGAGATGATATTTCGTACTAAAGACAGTACTGCTGCACAGTGAAATGATGTTCACATCTTTGCTCAGCAATTTCATCTTCCCTTTTGCTCAGTGCAATAATATCTTAGTTGCTCTGCAATGCCCCCAATTTATACTTTATCTTTTGATGGGCATGAGGAGAGGAAGTCATTCTTCATCTACGAAGTGGAAAATCCTGAAGGAAGGCAATTGTTTCAGGCAATGTGTCTGAATCTATGTTGTAAGAAGTAGTTCTGACATTGTGACATCACCTGTTTGTGGAACAAGGGAAGAGAGATTCAGAAATACCGAACATTGTTATTATTAGTGGTGCTTTATTCTGCATTATATTTCTAAAATGCCTTTTAACTCTAAGGTTCACAGGGTAATATACAGTACGGCACTAAAGGTAGTATAGAGTTCATCTTCATAGTGATTGCTGCTCAGAAGGGATAGTTAGCCCACACACTGTATCCAACCTTGCAAGATCTTTTCTCTGTAGCCAAAGACTTCCAAAATTTGTCATTGAACAAGATTAAATTGCTTTTAGTTTATTTTTGAAATGATGGCTCCTATGGCCCAGGGGTGAATAGACTTATTCAGCCTGAGGGCTTCAGTCCTTTCTATGCAGCCTTCTAGGGTCCACATGCCAGTGATGGATTAGACCGCAGACAATAGTGGGCAGTTCAATAAATGTAAAAGTTAACTTTGTATTGTAGGCTAGTTTCTACACACTCATATACTCTGCTCTATAAAAGTCATTATTGGAGTTTTAGGACATTTATGAGCCATCTGTGTGTGACGCAAGAGGTGTGGCCTGGGGGAAAGCACCCTGGGCCAGGTAGAGAGGACGGAGGGCCAGATTTGGTTCCAGGGCCTGGTATTCCCACCCTCATTGTAAGCATTCTATACACACCATGTTTAAAAACACTTACCATGGTTGTTGGCCTCTTTGCATGTGACATTAGCATGCTAGGATCATGCTAAGGCATGCACCTAGCATGCTAATGGCAGGCTAATACTAGTAAGTGTCAAAAATATTAGAGCACATGGGAGATGCATACCTAGAAAAATACTTTACTGGTCAATCTACCTCCACAATTTCTGACAGTTTGTCATCTCCTAATCCTTTCCTGTAGCATACAGCTTTTGTTGTCTTTTAGCCTGTTTTGTTGTCTTGGGTCTAGCCTGCAGGTAGACCACATGCTAAGCTACAAGGCAATGCGGAAATAGGTAGAGAGGACTTAATGAAATCCATAAATTTCACCCTTCAACTCTTCCCAATTTTAGTCATATCATGTGGCCTTCAAAAAACAAACACAAAAAAACCCCCACAACTCTTTGGGCCCAACCTCTTTGGGCCTCTGTAATTCAAATTTTGCTGAAGCCTCTTGTAAAGAGGTTCCATGATTGATATACATGAATTTCTCAAGAGAAAATGCAATGTAGAAAAAGTTCCCCAGAGACAGAAGGTTTGAAAACCATTACTCTAGATCTTTAACCTTGTGAGAGCCTGCTTTTTAAAAAATATTTTTTTTTATTAATTTCTTTTTTAACACAATGTTTCAGCATACCAATAACAAAACAAATAAATTTTTGCTCTACTGAGCTCATGACTTTTCTCCATCCCTTCAACCGGTTTTTAATTTTAAAATCTTTGTGTCACACTTTATATCCTCTACTTTAGACCTTTATATCCCTTATATCCTTATGATCAACTCTGTCTCAATGGTCTATCTTGAGAGTTACAGTTTTTTCATTGCAGAATTTATATCAATCCCACTAGTGTCTTCACATTTTTACAATAATTATCATATACCCAATAGATTTACTCCAATCTCTTTGAAACTTTGGTCATCTTGGTTCCAGATCCTGCCTGTCAGCTTGGCTAGTTCCGCAAAGTCCATTATCTTTGTCTGCCACTCCTCAATCATAGGTAGTTCCTGCAATTTCCATCTTTGGGCTAATAAAGTTCTTGCCGCTGTTGTGTCATACATAAATAGTCTTTGGTCTATTTGCAATTTCTTCTCCCATCAAACCCAGTAAAAAAGCCCCAGGTTTTTTTGGGGAAGGTATATCCAAACATCTTTTTTAGTTCATTGTAGACCAATTCCCAAAATACTTTTACTTTATCACATTCCCACCACATATTGTATGATAAAAATCTCCATCTTTCTCTCCACACTTCCAACATAGTTTGTTCCTCATCCTATAAATTTTGGCAAGTTTCGCCAGTGTTAAATACCACCTATACATCATTTTCATTACATTCTGTGAGCCTGCTCTTAATTGTATGTGCAGTGGATTTATCATCAACTGAATCATAGGGCAGCAGTCACCTGCTCTGTCGTAAAGTTGAAGACACTATTAGCAGCTTGATTTTTGTACTTTCATTTTTCTCCAGGAGATGGGTCGACATGATGACCTGTGGTCCCTTTTTTACATGCTGGTGGAGTTTGCAGTTGGTCAGCTTCCGTGGCGCAAGATAAAAGATAAGGTAGAGAACTCAGTCAGTGACTGAATAAGGCCCTCCATTTTCTTGGTCATTTTATCTGCCTGAAGTTTCATGTTATGTGTAGTGTACTGTTGTGTGATGGTATTTTTTCTTTGCAGGAGCAAGTTGGTATGATTAAAGAGAAATATGAACATCGAATGCTGCTAAAACATATGCCTTCCGAGTTCCACCTTTTTCTGGATCACATTGCAAATCTGGATTACTTTACTAAACCAGATTATCAGGTAAAAACTCTGAGACCTATAATAACAGAGAGGTGTGTCCTTTTCATCTTAAAACCAATAAAATGGTATTTCCCAAATGTGTTGGGAATGTTGTTTGTGTGGGAAGAGCTAGCTGGAATGCTTGGGAGAGCCCTAATTGTCCATTGACAATTTCCCATGCCTTCAAAATATGATCCAAATGGAAGCAGCATATTTGTCCCTTCTCAAGATTGCAGTTATTCCGAAACTGTAGATTATATCCATTTGTTTTGTTTCAAAGGAGTATTAAGTCCTACGATAATACTTTTCGAGATGGTATCCAGCCATCCCCACAAACAGCTAATTAGGATGATTCAAATCCAGTTCGTTTGCTAAAACATGATTTGAGGAATGTAGAAATGGATTAATAGAATGATTTACGGTATATTTTATGAGTTGTGTGTGCAACACCTTTGATGGTAACAAATGAATTCTTACACCTATGTATCTAGACTGTTTTTCACTATCTATCATAGGTGTGGGGAACTTTTGGCCCTCCAGAAGTTGATCAACTATAGCTCAGCATTGTAACGATTGCCCCGTGCTTTCTGGGACTGACCAGAACTGTAGGTCAGCGACATCTTGAGGGCCAAATGTCCCATCTACCCCCATCTATGATGTATAGAAAAGAAAATGCTTGCACACATTAGCCAATGGCTTAAAGGGCTTTCTCCCAGGATATTCAAATGCTGAAATGGATTGAGTTCCCTGCTATAGCTGGTACCTGTGATCTGAGATCAGATTCTGAAATTACTCTAAGATTATTTTTCATAGTCATGACTAAGGCAATATTATATGGATTAGTGGACTGGCCTCCCATTGTGCAGCGACTGTGCAGCTGCTAGATAACAGAACACATGGATCATTTGCAAGTTGTTGTAGATTTTATTATAAACAGCAAATAATACCTTTTGTACCACAGATTATGCCCAATTGTATACTTACTGCTGTTGTCACTTGGGGATTCTTTGTGACTAAGAGTACTCCTCCCTTCCTCTCTTGTTGATTTTCCCCATTCAGAGCACCCTGCAATCCAAGCTTAAGATAAGAATCTTAGGGATGTCAATGCAAGCTGCATTGTCTGCTTGGCTCACAGTAGTACTTCAGGTTGGTGCACAAATGCAGAACCTTTAAGCAGGAGATGTTTCCTCTCAGACGTGTCCTGAGATGGCTAGCTTTTGTTGTAATCTTCGAGCCTAGTCAGAGGAATGTGCCATACTCCAGGCACCCGGCTCCGATTACTTGTTGACCTCCCTGCCCGCGACCCCCGGCAGGAGACAGGCAAGGTCATCTATCGGCGATTCTCCTTTAACGTGAGAAGAACACACCACTCTCCCTCCTCCCTGTTTTCCCCAGGAGGGGGAAGAGACAGACAGAAATGTATTTACATGCCTTTATTTCTGTCTATGCAGCAGTACAGAGAAACATGTCTGCACTCTTCAAACACCAACAGCAGAGAGAATAACTCCACCCCTGTACTTCCAGTACATGTCAGGTGACACACTGAGCTAACATCTGGTGCTCAGTACAGTGAATAGACTGTACTTTGCTCCCACGGTACAGTCACAAACATCAACATCCTGTTTGGCTTTTCCAGCCAGCTGCAGCTCGCTGCTGCATTGCTCCTTTTCATAACAGCTTTAACCAGGGTTGACAGTATTTGGTGAAAGTTACATAAGACTGTTACCCCTGACAGTTGCTATATATTGTTCTACACCAGATGAAAATCAGAAAATGCATAGGGAAATTCTTTTAAAAGATTATTTGAGGAGAGGCCATAACTCAGTGGTAGAATACCTGTTCTGCATACAGAATGCTCCCATCTCAAGTTCTGTCCCTGACAACTTCAGGTAAAAGGATCCGAACCCCTAGATTTCTGCTGCCTGTCAGAGTAGACAGTACTGGACTAGTTGAAGGAAAAGTCTAGTATAAGGTGGCTTTCTGTGTTCCTGTTCTTTCTGACTGTCAATGAACATATGAACCTTATTATAATTTGCTTTTCTTCTAGCTCATCATGACTGTGTTTGAAAACAGCATGAAAGAAAGAGGTATTACTGAGAACGAGGCCTTTGATTGGGAAAAAGCCGGTACAGATATTTTATTATCTACAAGCACCTCTACTCCACCTCAGCAGAACACAAGGCAGACAGCAGCTATGTTTGGGTGAGTGACACAGTCACAGCCCTTGGTGTTGTCAACATTTGCAGAATCTTACAAGAGGAATCAGTCATTCTTCAGGGACATTATTTTTTATTGTATACCCTATATACTGTTCGTTTTACAATGGCAAGAATTCCCAGAAGATAGTTTTTGGTTACAGTTCTGATAATGTCATGAATGTATGTGAATATCATGTAATCCATTCATTTAAACAGTGTGATCTTGGACTGTCTCCTCCCACATCACAATATAGCCACTTGATGAGATACCTAGTACAATCACTCCTGTGGCATTTGGTGACATCATGTTCTGCTCAGGTTGTTGTATCTCATAAAGGTAGACTGTTGCAACATGCTCAGTGTGATAGTACATTATCCAGGATAGTGCTTGCTCTCTGGTGGGGTCTTTGTGGCACTGCCTCAGTACCATACTGTTTCTGAAGCCAGTAAAATAAGGCAGATGGAGAAAGCCTAGCTAGGAAAAACCCCACCTGCCCTCCAGGCCAAACCTTGGGTTCTTGCCACCTCCATTCTTCAGCACTGTGCATGCCCTTCTGTAAGAAGAAAGCACTTTTTCAAATGGGCTGTAGAAGGCACGTTC
The DNA here is from genome assembly GCF_964106915.1 of Podarcis gaigeae. Taxonomy (NCBI): domain Eukaryota; kingdom Metazoa; phylum Chordata; class Lepidosauria; order Squamata; family Lacertidae; genus Podarcis; species Podarcis gaigeae. Next base: position 103,354,322 of record NC_139680.1, on the reverse strand, counting down.
AGGCCTACACAATTTGGGAGCTTGTGTGACATTACAAGGCTTAGGACCTCAATACCTTAAGAACCACCGCTCCCTATACGAACTGACCTGGACCCTGTGCTTGACATCCAAGGTCCTTCTCTACGTTGCCCCTCCCCGGGAGGTTTGGAGGGTGCCAACATGAGAACGGGCCTTTTTGTGGTAGCTCCATATCTGTGAAATGCTCTCCATGGAGAGGCTTACCTGGTGCCATCATTACATGACTTTAGGCACCAGGCAAAAACATTCCTCTTTACCCAGGCCATCATCCATTAAATAATCTATGGCCTGTTAAGGGGGGGGCTGTTATTATGATTATTTATTATTATTATATCTATTACTAATGTTACGATATGGATGCAATGCGACCGCGAGCAGCAGGTGGCTTGGAAGCAAAACATAATGGGAATGTTGGAACTGTTTCGTGGGAACAGAGGGAGGGTCTATTTTCAGTGCAAAGCACCAGAATTAGCTCAGAGTGTAATATGACCTGTACAGGAAGTACAGGAGGTGGAGTTTTCTCTCTCTTCTGATGGACTCTGATGAGAGCAGACGTGTTTTCTCTGTAATGCTGCAAAGACAGAAATAAAGGCATGTGTCAGGACTGCCTCTAGGTCCCAGCTCACAGAGGACCAACGCCCGGTTGATGTAATGTACAAAAGTCTTTATTGAAGCGCGCAGCCCTACGTCTAGACTCTAGATCGGCGAAGTCCCCTCTGAGTCACTATCCCTTCCGCACCAGTTCAAGATCCTAGCCCGGCTCCACCTCCTGCGCTGTTCCTTCCTCCTCTGGGTCCTTCTGCCCCCTGGGGTCTCCTCCTTCCTGGACTCTTCTGATGCTGACCCCCCTGAGTCTTGCCCTTCCTTCCGGCGGGCTTTAGGACCTGGCTCCCTATCCGGGCTCCCTGCTGTGCTGCTCGCCTGTACATTTGAACTTGGCGCGCGCGCCCAGCCGGTAACCTTCCTCCTGACCGTTTCCCCGCTCTCCGATGTGGGCGTGGTCAAACCTGACTCATCTCCTCTCGCTGGTGGTGAGAACACTGGTCCCGATTCCTGGGACTCCCCCTCCCTACTGCGCTCTGGTGGGGAAGCTGGTCCTGATTTCCAACTGCTGCTCAGGGAGTCCCCGCTGGCCCCTTCCTCCTGGGGTTTTCCCCCTGGAGCCCCCTTTGCCCTGGCCATCGGCGCTCCCTTCTGTGAATCTTCCGATTCGCTGGAGAGGCTCGTGGAATGACTCTGGCCACTGTCACTGCCTCCACCCCACTCGGATTCCTCCTCCTCACTCTCCATTTGCTCCCCCTCCTGTGTCTCTGCTCCTGAACCCCTGACAGCATGTAAATACATTTCTGTCTCTCTTTCCCCCTACCTGGGAGGGGGGGAAGAGCGGTGTGTTCTTCTCATGCTGAGGAGGATCGCCGATCGCGACCTAGCCTGCATCTGCCGGGGAATGCAGACAGGGAGGTCACCAGGAAATCGTGCCGGGTGCCTGGAGAGTGGCCAGTTTTTCCTGATATGGCAGATTTCCTAACAACTAATGCTTTCTTTTATGTTTTTATTATGCTCTGTAAAATATGTTTTAATGTTGTATACTGTGATCTTTTGATAAAGGACAGTATATACATCAAAGTGATGATGATGATGATGATAATTAATAGAAAGCTGACTGTGCTATCAGGACCTTTTCATCTGATGCTGTTGCATGTCTCCCCTCTAGTGTGGTTAATGTCACTCCAGTTCCTGGAGATTTACTTCGTGAGAACACGGAGGATGTTTTGCAAGGCGAGCACCTGAGCGACCAGGAAAATGCTCCCCCAATCTTGCCTGGCCGGCCAGTGGAAAGCTTAGGCCAGGCTCCAAACACTGCCTTCAATGAAGGAGAGGTTTGGGAAGAGACGGATGTGAACCGCAACAAGCTCAGGATCAGCATCAGCAAAGTAAAGTCCTTTGATCTTTTTGAATGGGCACTGTTTCTTTTTCCTGCTGGTTTCTGTTAAGAATTGAGAACTTCACATTATTCAGTCACAAATATAGCATTACAAATGAAAAGAGAATGATAAAAGAGCCTTACAGAAACTGACTGAGTACGGAGGAGTATCGGGCTTCAACTTAAATAAAGAAAAATCTAAATTATTAACGAAAAATATGGGGGTAAAGGAACAGGAAGAATTGGAAAGGGTAGCTGGCAAAAATGAATAAAGTATATAATAATAAGTGCTGGAGATGTAAGAAACAAAAAGGAACCTTCTACCATATGTGGTGGACATGCCCCGAAATTGGGAAATTTTGGAGCATGATCCATGAAGAAATAAAGAAAATACTAAGAATATCATATAGTAAAAGGCCAGAGGCATTCCTTTTAGGAATTTTAAATGACGATATTCCAAAAGACAAAACTAAATTTTTCTTATATGCAATGTCTGCAGCAAGAATCCTGGTGGCTGAGTATTGGAAAAGGAATCCGTTACCCACTAGGGGAGAATGGTTATGTAAGCTTTCAGAATATTTAAGGTAAAGGTACGGGCCAGTCTTGACAGACTCTGGGGTTGTGCGCCCATCTCACTTAAGAGGCCGGGGGCCAGCGCTGTCCGGAGACACTTCCGGGTCACGTGGCCAGCGTGACAAAGCTGCATCTGGCGAGCCAGCGCAGCACACGGAAACGCCGTTTACCTTCCTGCTAGTAAGCGGTCCCTATTTATCTACTTGCACCCGGGGGTGCTTTTGAACTGCTAGGTTGGCAGGCGCTGGGACCGAGCAACGGGAGCGCACCCCGCCGTGGCGATTCGAACCGCCGACCTTTCGATTGGCAAGCCCTAGGCGCTGAGGCTTTTACCCATAGCGCCACCCGCGTCCCCCTTCAGAATATTTAGAATTAGCCAAATTGGCAGATATAATAAGACAAAAACAAAAAAAGTGAAGTAAAAAAAGAATGGGAGTGCCTAAATGAATACCTCAAAAGTCAAGGTTCGAGGACAGAAATCTGGCTGAGTCGGAATAACCTTGTGAAAAAGGATAAGAAAGAGGGATTTATATCTAGATGTTAGGATAGAGATGATAAGGAAAACATGAAGATACAATGAGAGGTAAAGGAGGTGCTGTGAGATTGGTGGAAGTCAATGTTTGTTTTCCTTTTTAGTGTTTATATTATTAAATTGTAAGATTTGGATTTGCTTTTTATATGCTTGTTTTTGTGTTTTGTGTATTGTTATTTTTCGGGGGGGTTTTGTTGTGTGGAAAATACTAATAAAATTTACTATTTAAAAAGAAAAGAAAAGAGAATGAGAGAATTGTTGTATTGTACAGGCCTTTTAAAGGCTTTCTGCAAGAAATAGAGCACCGCATTTTGAATTTGTAGATTCATCCAAAGGAAGTGGTTCTTCTTGCCTGACATGTAAACATCATATTTCTTGGCATTTCTTTGAGACATTTCCATATCAAAAATAGGTACATAGACCAGGTTTATACCTATGCTTTCAACCGTGATTAAGGACAACATGTTACAACAAATATTTATTTACATTGTCCTCCCTATCCATTAGCCTTCCAATTTCACTCGGATTCCTTGCTTTATCTATTTATTTCCTTCATGAGTTTTGCAGCTGTGAAAAGATTTGAAATTAATGAGTGAAGTGCTTTGGGTTTCGGTAAAAATCAATGATACAGGAGCTTGAGAGACACTGGTATTTTACCTAATATAGCTCTAATTACAAATACTGCTCTACCTACTTGGAATCCAGGTTTCTGGGTGCTGCTTTTCTTCCTATAAATCAAAAGATGGCGGCTCACAGAAGAGATACCATCAACAAAATGATATGAACTAAAGTTGCCACTTAATTTTGCTGTATGTACTCACACGCGGATAATAATGTCAAAGGAGATACTCCTTTTAGATCACAGTTATTTCCTCTGAGCAGCCTGCATTGGATAGTGGAAGTAACTGTTGCAATCCTTCATGACTGCCTTCTCTTATGCCGTTTACTTGAATAGACAATGCAAGAGGAACCTAAGGAAAATAACATATGAACCAGCTCTGAGACATGTGAGAGCATGTGCCCTCTAATCTAGTCATTCTCTGCATTGTGCACAAAGAGGGTGCTGGAGATTGTCATGTTCCTGTTCCACCACCATGAATATTTTGTGAATATTTGAACAGGGCTAAAGTTAGGAAGAATCCATCATAAACTTCCAATTCTGCCTTGGTGCTCAGTGTCAGTTTCATAATTCCTTTGAATTGTGACTACAGTGGTGCCTCGCAAGACGAAAAGAATCCGTTCCGCGAGTCTCTTCGTCTAGCGGTTTTTTCGTCTTGTGAAGCAAGCCCATTGACGGCTTAGCGGATTAGCGCTATTAGCGGTTTAGCGGCTTTTAGTGGCGTTTAGCGGCTTATTGGCTAAGCGGATAAGCGGCTTAGCGGCTTAGAAAAAGGGGGGGAAAGGGGGAAAAAAACCGCAGGAACTCGCAAGACATTTTCGTCTTGCGAAGCAAGCCCATAGGAAATTCGTTTTGCGAAGCACCTCCAAAACGGAAAACTCTTTTGTCTAGCGAGTTTTCCGTCTTGCGAGGCATTCGTCTTGCGGGGCACCACTTGTCGTCTTCATAAAAAAGGTCAGTCAAGACAGTATAAACATGATTGTATTGCCCTGAGTCTTCCAAATGATGCTTCTGAGATTGGCATCACGTTCACTACAGTGCCTTAGCTGGATCTGTAATGTTGTTTTGGGGGTTTGCTATCTTTTGCAGACACAATGTTTGGCAGAAGAAGATCAGAAAAGTGGTGTGTGCCCAAGCTCCCCAGTGCGAGCTGCACCAGATTCCCCTACTACTCAAGGGCGTTCTCTGAGATACCGTCGTGTGAACAGCCCTGAGTCTGAGCGCCTCTCCACTGCCGATGGGAAAGGAGATCAGCACGAGCGAAGGTTTGTTTATTGTCCACGTGGACTTTTTATTATTTACTTATTTAAAAAAATTATATACCACTAAAGATTTTTTTTTACAGAAATCCCTAAGTGGTTTACAGAAATTTATAAAATCAAAATACAAGTAAAATACAAATAAGTAAATTATATGTCAGTTTTATTTCTTAGTACAGAAAGTATTGATCAGCTGTGTAGAGATCCTTCCTATTCCTGATGAGTTCAAGAAGGTTCTAGAAAGTTTCTTCTCTGTGTGAAAGAATGTTTATTTCTATGTGAGAGAAACTGGAAGAATCCTTTCCTTTCACAAGACATAAATCCTAGCCTCTTGTTGATAGTTCTGAAAATCACTAGCAGAAAAACACAGTCACCAGATGCTTTTCTTCCAGTGCAGAAGTTGGCATTGCCAAAAACCTCTCTGGAGATTTGCTGTTACACATTATATAGTGTATTTATTACACAGAACATCATAAAAAACCTATCATTTAAAACATCAAGTCAGCAACTGAACAGGATAAAACTTTCAAGCATCCAGATAGGCCTGGGTAGAAAACTGAGGTTTTAGGAGATGTCTGAAGTCTTTACAGTTTAAGCTTAATAGGGTTTTATTTAAAAAAACGGAAAGTAAGTTTGTGAAAGACAATGAGTTCCCATTTCCAAGCACCATTTTGGATCCCTATCATCCAAAATGAATGAATGCTTGGATGTACAGAGCTTACCCATTGTGGGTAGTATCTGCTGTAATACTTTCCTAATAGAATTGTTTATTGCATGCTAAAGATTATTCTGCTGTTTTATGGTGAAGGTGACTTATGATGGCACAACATCTCAGGAACACTCTGCTGTATTCAGATACTAATGGAAAAGGGCAGCACAATTCATTTTTATTCAAGAAAAATAACCATATTATTGGTGTTTAAATATGTTCTGCCTTAAGAGTAATGAGAGCTTTCCCAATATCAGAGAGGTCTAGAAATCCAGTTCGGATGAGGATTCTAGAAACCAAGAGGACATGTAATATGGTTACAATCAGTTAATAAGAGGATAGGGGAATTTTCCATTATTTTATTTAGGCTCTGGGGTTACTTTTAGTTTTATCACTAGCATGCCATCTATTTCCCCTGTTGGTGGATCTGTTTTGGGCAACTCTTTCTCCTGGAAAGGCTTGATAATTACTGATAAAATACAGCATAATATTTACTGCACGGTATGCAGTCACAGCAGGGATAACTCAAATTCAGATTGTAGATTTATAAAAAGGTTATGAACTCAACGAAGTCATCATTTTGCACTTACTTTTTTCACTTTCAAAATATTAATACAATTGGTTCTGAGTGAAGTTTGAGAACTTTCAATGATAGGTTTTAACAGAATGAAAAAGTAGTTCATGAGATTAACACAAGATTATTAAATTTTAAAACAATCTTTATTGGTTTTTAAATAAATACAAATATGATAGCCATTAAACACTTATCCAGCTGTACATCTAAGGGTGCTCGTTTTATCCATTGTCTTTAGATATACACTTACACAATCAATGTTCAATCATAACACAAGGTTTCTTTTGGTTGTCTGAAAGTTCTGCTTTTAGGCGATTATATGAAAACATGGACAAGAAAAGCAAGTAGCTGCCTTGTTGTGCAAAGCTGTTTGTAGGGATGAGAAGCAATATGTTCACATACCTTAAACTTCCAGATATGTATGTTCAGAATGAACCACTCACTTTTTAAAAAATTCAGGACCTTGATCTGGAACAACATGTAGTTTCTGGAACTAAGCTCAGGTGGAGCCTCTTGTTCAATTTCAGTCCTGCATTCAGCTAGTAGTGTGATGCCCCTTTACTGGGGAGTATCTGTAGCAGGACAGGGGCAGTTGTATTTGGGTACTAGCAGCTAAAATCCTCCCAGGTCTGTAACAAGACCCAGGAGTGAAGATTTTGTGCAGAGCATTCTGCAGATATTTCAGAAGGAGAGGAACATGCAAAGCAATGGGACTTCAGTTTTTAGGAGACCTTGAATACTTGGTAAATAGCAAATCTTGCCATGTGATTCGTGAAAGGTGCATTCAGATGATTTGCTATTAAAAATTATATAGTGTCTTTATTGCACAAGAACTTGTGTTTATCAATATTACACTTCAGTAAACCTTTAGTCTTAAATCTTGAGCTGAATTCTAGTGGAATTCAGAGTGTTGGTGCTGACCTTTAAAGCCCTAAACGGCCTCAGCCCACAATACCTGAAGGAGGTCTCTACCTCCATCGCTCAGCCCAGAACTGAGGTCTGCCTCTGAGGGCCTTCAGGTGGTTCCCTCACTGCGAGAAGTGAAGTTACAGGGAACCAGGCAGAGGGCCTTCTGGGCAGTGACACCCTCCCTGTGGAACACCCCCCTATCAGATGTCAAGGAGATAAAGAACTACACAACTTTTAGAAGACACCTGAAGGCAGCCCTGAATTGGGAAGTTTTTAATGTTTGACGTTTTACTATGTTTTTGTTTGTACTGTAAGCTGCCTAGATGGGTGGGGTATTATTATTATTATTATTATTGCTGCCCCTTAGGCTTTTTGTCTTATTTTCAGGTCACGAGTGGATTTGCCCTGTTCTCCTTCACGGCTTGTATGCTCTTCCCAGCCAGCACAGATGCTGTCCATTGACACCGGACAGGTAGACAGGCAGGCAAGTGGCAGGATGGATGTGTCTGCTTCTGTGGAGCATGAAGCCCTCAGCAATGCTTTCCGATCGGTACCCCTGGCTGAGGAGGAGGACTTTGACAGCAAAGAGTGGGTTATAATTGATAAGGAAACAGAACTGAAGGACTTCCACCCTGGTGCTGAACCAAGCACATCTGGAACAACAGATGAAGAGCCCGAGGAGCTGAGGCCTATTGAAGAGGGTGACGAGAGAAGGCGACTGGGGGCAGAAGCGGCAGTGAGGCCGAAAATTCATGATGGGAGAACCCGGGGTATGCAGCCTGTGGCTGAGGAGGACAGTTCCCACAGACATGAAGGGCATTGTCAGTCAGTCTCTGACAGCAAACATGAACAGCAACCAGGAAGCCCCACACAGTCCCCCTTATATTCAGCACCAGCTATCCGACAGCGGAGACGAGAATCCGAGCCTACTGGTCCTGAGAGACAGGTAAGACATTCAAAATAAGCACCATTCACCCTTTTTTTTGCTTTAGTTCCCATTTCGATTGTGTAAAGTTGTCGCCTCTAGGAAAACGTCCCCACCCCCAATCTGTCACAGAGAATGCAAGTCTGATTCTTACTCTGCTGTACCAGATTCCAGAGGTATGTTTTCAATATAAGTATTATTATGGCACCAGCATCAAGAATAATTAAAACCATTAAGCTAGTCTCCGACCGTAATAAATTATCATCATCATCATCATCAATTAAGACCACCGTTGAAAGTGGGATGACATGAACCCTCCTCGGTGCAAAAAAGTGTCAAAACATAGATGTTCAGTGGATTTCCTGTTATGCCCTTTCTGCCCCTCTGAAATCCTATATGCCCTTTCTGCCCCTCTGAAATCCCCCACTTCCACCTCCCTCCCCTGTGCTCCTCATTCTGTGTTTCCGTTCCTTTCTGTGCTGCGAAGAGAAGAGACATAGGTAGGCAGGCAGACATGTGAGTTTGAAGTCCAAACCACAGTGTGTAGTGCCTAGAGTGTACTGCACTCTGTGGTTGGTGGTCCAAGCTCACATGTGCTCCATTCTGACTGCTTACCTGTGTCTTTTCACTTCCACCTCTTGGTGGCAACTTAAACAAAGTGAAAACATGGGAGGTTCATAGGGACAGGGTGAAGATATGAGAAATGCTGGGGAGTATGAGAGTACAGAGGATGCTGTATGTTGGAGGCCACATTGAGTGAAGCTGCGGGATGCTCTTAGCCCATGGACACAGCTTGTTCAGCTCTGCTGTAGGATGAGGCAGATTTGTAAGGATTTTGCTGGGCCACAGCAGAGCTCACTGAAAACAGCTTCAGCTAAGTGGCTAAGATATAGGGGTGGGGATTCTTTCCACCATTTCATGATATTAGAATGGGGATGCACTTTAATGCTTCTCAGGGCAGGTAGTACTGTAGTTGAAAACAAATGGTAAGTGGGGCTCTGTAATTATGATCCCTGGGGCAGATCTTCAGCAGCCTCTGGCTGGCAGCTTGGGTATGAGGAAGGTTGCTGGCTGTGAGTCTGGAGGCTTGGTTTCTCCTCTAGCTGTTTCCTCCCCAGATTGGGCAGCTGGTCTTACTGGACAATGCCAGTCCTACCTGGCTGTCCCTTCCTCAGCTAGGTCAATGCCCATGTCCAGCAACGGTGTCTTCTTCTGTTCATGATCCATGTCCAGGTTCATCAGGCCAGAATCATGACATAGGTGACTTGATTAAGCTAGGGGAAGAAACATAGTAGGTTATCATAATAACTTTTGTTAGGTTAAATGTGGGGGAGAAATAGCAATTCAGTTTTCTTTCAGTGCTGGAGTTTTCCCCAAATATTACTGCCATTCAGAATGTTTATGCTATAAAGTGATAGAAAGTTAAAGGAACTTCCGACAGCACATAACAATCCTTTGGGTAAGCTAAAGAAAATGAGTTATTACTAAAATAATGTACGCAAAGCACTTTTAGCTCTCTAAAGTGCTATATAAATGCTAAGCATTATAGGAAAAATGTTATCTAGTAGACACCAGAGAGACGAACATAGTAAATGACTCCCAGTTATCCTGCTGAAATGAACTAAAATGCCATACATCTTCACCAGGCTCCCATATATACCTGCTTGTGTTTCCTTTGTTCCCAATTACACCTTTCTAGCTGTTTCCTTAAAAAATTATTTATCCAATAGCTAGGTTGTTCCATGAATCAAGCCATTTCTGCATTTGGTTGAATAATCTATGTTTTCTAACTCGTTGCTTAAGTTCATAGCTGTGTAAAAAACCAAAAAACAAACCAGAGCTCTAAACATTAATAATTGAATTAATGTGTTGTGAAGTTACACAAATAACTCTTAATACATAGATCATGAGGGGAACAAATGTGTGGATATTGGGGCAGTGGTTGAATGGGGAAAAGAAAAGGCTGCTTGTATTCTGAAAGTGATCCAAAGGGAAGAAATCCTGCACTTGAATCTTCATTATGGTGCAAGACAAAGGAAGGCAATAATAGGCAGGACTAAAGTTGAGAAGATGCTATTTGTGCAACATTTTGACTATCCTGGGTGTACAAACACACACACACACACACAGGCATTTTGAGACTTGAATCTTGCTCACTGTAGATCTCACTAAAGAAAGTTCTAGCTGCTTCAGGCTTGTGATTTTGAGAGATGTTCCTCAGTAATTTGATACCAATAACATGAACTAGACCAGTTGCATAGGATTCTTGTGAGTTCCTAAAATCCTTTAATCCTGTCATGTAGATGATGAGCAAAGGCTTATTCTCTGTGAGAAAATAGTGTCTCCAAATATGTCATGAGGCATTCCTATGTTGCTTTTTAAAGTCGATTCTGTCCCTTTAATTAATTAAACTGCCCAGGGATCAATTTTGTTAAAAGGTGGTCTACAGATCTTTTAATTAACAAATACAATGAAGACTTGTTTGCTAGTTCCAGCCACTGGATCACAAGAACACAATGCTTTTAAGCTACTGGCCAGATTTCCCTTTTCAGTGGTTTCAATTATTCTTTGAAAAATGCTGAAATACTGATTTTGTGGCAGCCAAACATTCCCTAATTTTCCCTTTCATCTTCCTAGTATTGTTATTAATGTCACCAAATTTGCAAGTACTTTTCAATGACTTTTAAAAAGGTAGGATTTTAAGGGGGAGAGACCATGAGAGGGAAATATTCAGCTTTGGTAATGAATATAAGAACTTTTTTAAAAAAAATTTTAGTAATGTCTTTTTTGTGGCAAATATCCCCTTTTGGGGCAAGGTGTTCGAGAAGATGACGACAGCCTAGTTTCAGGCAAGCTTGAAGGAAACTGATTATCTGGTCACATTTCAGTCCGGTTCCAGGTCTCGTCATGGCACTGAAACTGCTTGGTTACATTCGTTGGGAGACAAATGGGGTGAATGTCACTCTGCTCATTCTCCTTGACCTCCCTATGGCTTTTAAAATCTTTGGCCATGATATCCTTGTAGAGAGCTCTCCAGACTGGGGTTGGGAAACACTGCGTTACAGTGGAGCCATTTTGAGAAAGTAGCTATAGCACCATGGGAGTTCTGTGGCATCCTGCAGGGTTACTTCTTGCCCCCCCCATGCTATTTAATACCTTTTGAAGCTGCTGTGAGATGTCTTCAGGAGATTTGGAGAAAGGTGCCATCAACGTGCAGGTGATGCCTAGCTCCATCTCTCCATTCCCTCTGAATCAGATGATGCGGTTCAAGTGTTAGACCAGTGTTTGGAAGCAGTAATGGATTTGATGTAGGCCAATAAATTGAAGCTGAATCCTGGTAAGACAGAGGTGTTAACAGGGTTCTGAGTCGTGTTGAAAAGGTGGGGAGGTGGCCTGTTCTGGATGGGGTTGCAGTTCTGTAACTTGTGGGTACTCCTGGATCCAACCTTGGCACTGAAGTGGCTAGGACTGCCTATTTCCAGCTGTGACCCCTTTTGGACAGAAATGACTTGGCCACTGTACTCTATGTTCCGGTAACTTCCAGATTGGATTATTGTAGCACACTCTTTGTAGGGTGCTCTTAAAGACACACTGGCGATTTCAACTGGTCCAAAGTTCAGTAGTCAGATTATTGGCTTGGGTTCTCATTTAGATTAACTCCTGTTCTAAAATTGCTGTACTGATTGCCAGTTCACTTGTAGGCCCAATGCAAGGTGCTTACATTAGTGTCCAAATCCCTAAATGACTTAGGTCTCAAATATCAAAATGGTCAAAGGCCTGGAAACAATGCCTTATGAGGAACGGCTAAGGGAGCTGGGCATGTTTAGCCTGGAGAAGAGGAGGTTAAGGGGTGATATGATAGCCATGTTCAAATATATAAAAGGATGTCACATAGAGGAGGGAGAAAGGTTGTTTTCTGCTGCTCCAGAGAAGCGGACATGGAGCAATGGTTCCAAACTACAAGAAAAAAGATTCCACCTAAACATTAGAAAGAACTTCCTGACAGTAAGAGCTGTTTGGCAGTGGAATTTGCTGCCAAGGAGTGTGGTGGAGTCTCCTTCTTTGGTGGTCTTTAAGCAGAGGCTTGACAACCATATGTCAGGAGTGCTCTGATGGTGTTTCCTGCTTGGCAGGGGGTTGGACTCGATGGCCCTTGTGGTCTCTTCCAACTCTATGATTCTATGATTCTATGATCTGAAAGAGAAGCTCCTTCACTACAGAGCGTCTTGGGTGTTAAGTTCAGCAGAGGGGGCCCTCTTGTTAGTTGCATCGCCACCCTTGGGTGTGGTAGCCTGGAGGTGAGGACAAAATTCCCTAAACTGTGGAATTCCCTCCCCACAGAACTGCACCCGGCACCTACACTGTATTGCTTTTATCATATGCTGAAGACACACCTCTTTTACCTGGCCTTTGAAGCCTGAGTTACTTATTTTTAGGAGCCACCATAAATTGTTTTAGCTGATTTTAATATTGCATTTTAATATTTTTGTAACACAGTCCTGGACCATATGGTGAAGGGTAGGTACGGAATCCTTTACATAAATAGTTTCACATATGTTGGCTAGAAGCTGTAGGATGTCATGAAAGCTTCAATCCTTAGGAGTGTACAGCAGATTAAACTTCATTCTACCCATGTGTAGTTAGTTGATGAATATTCCTGCTTACGCCAAATAAAGTCTCTTGGCTCAGTGCAGGACTTGGATCCAGATACTACTGCAAGGTGAGACTAGAGGCAATGAACAGTGAACACCCTTCAGGAGATGTTTACTGCAAAGGGAGAAGGGAACTCCACAAATAAATAATTGCAGGCCCACAGCAGCAGTACCAGAAAGTTATGGTGGAGTTAGAGGCACCCATGTCTTCATGAAGTACCCACATAATCCCATGATGGCAGTGTGATGTGGCAAATCCAGGTTTCAGCACGTTTTTAGATGTTTGGGTGACTGGCTACCCTTTATCTGTATTTACCCTGGTATAATCCATGGGGGTATTCAGATGCTGGATAAATTTGAATATCTCTATCAGTGCTCAAACTTTTGCAATAGATCAGAGGGGGATGTTTCATCCATGCTTTCATCCAAAGAATCATTGCAAACCCACTGGCTTCCACATGTAAAGCTAAGAAATGGTATGTTTTAACCACATTTTTTTGAACAAGCCAGGTTTAGTTTCACAGATGAGCAAAGTAACAACAACTTTTTTTTACCTAAAGTTGGTTTCATTTTCTAACTGCTCTTCCTTCATGCTCTGTAGTTGGGCAACTGACTGGGGGCAGGTGCCAACATAAATCAGAATTAAGCTGGCATACAGATATAACAAGAAGCCACGCTTGAAGCAAGCTGAGATTCTTAAGCCAATTTAGAACCATGGTTTCATACTCTGATTTGTTAGTTGGGGTGGCTTTGGGTGTGTAAAAAAAATCAATGTTAAGTTAAACAAACCATGCATGGCTTTGTATTACCTGCAAAGCATGCCATTGTCTTACGGAGATGGATGTTTGCTAGTGGTCTATGGGACTTCCAAGTGCCCTCTAGTACTTTTTATTTATTGTAGACCATTTTAATCACACAGTTAATTGCCTGTGTAAGATGTTGGCACTATGCAGTATATTTATAGCTAGCTGAGCATCCATATAGACACTTGCATAAGTCTGCCTCTCTGCCTCTCTTAAAATTTCGGAATTAATCTTGTTTATAGCATAAACAAACAGAAAATACAATCTTGTGGGATATCTTCAGGAGAAGGAAAGGCTAAGGAATAAACCCTACACAAACTCTGAGTGGAGTCCTCAGATAGTTGGATGGCGTCTTGTATGCCTCCTTCTAGCAACTCCTGCAGCCAAGCTGGTGCCAAACATATTGTTCTGCTTTTCTTTGGGCCACATCAGCGAGACCAAGAAGAGGGTCTTGTTGTCTGGGCAGCCCAGGATCTCCATACACACTGCCCAGGCTTGCACCCTGGGGAGGTCACTTTGGTGCTGCTAATGCAGTGGTTTGGCTTCACCCCTGGAGGCACACTCCATTGTCTCTCAAGTCAGGTGGGTGCCAACAACAAGATCCTAAGCATGCTGATTCAAAATGAGTTCTGCTGTGTTTAGGGTACAGCTTTCCTATAATTCCCAATCTCTACTAAAATTCAGTCATGATAAAAATCAGGTCAAAATGTAGGCAAAGTCAGTGTTTGATTATCAGTCTTTTAGTGCATGAACAGTGTACAACTTCTCCATTGATTTACTGGCCCAAGGATGTTTGTCCTCTATAGGGTTACAAGTACCAAATGTTCAAAAATCAAAAGGCAGTCGAAACTTAATTTATTTAAGGCATTTATAATGTGCTTCCCCTCATCCAGAGTTTTTTTATTGAAACTTTTTAAAGATAGGTAGGCTATATAACATATTCATGAACTTTTTGTCACATCAAAGGAAAGTACTGGGGAAGCATATATTTTTCTTCCTGACAATGAGTGTGGTGGGGGGTGGGGAAGAAAATAAATATGGATAGAAGAATGGGTTCAATCAGTTTCTGCAAATTTATGTTAATTTTTTCAGGCAGGCCTCAAAAATTACAGTATAGTTACAATAAGCACCAGTTTCTAAAAATTACAATAAATGGGAAAGAAAGAACAAGCTATAATTGCTTATCCTCTCGCCTCAGGACAATATGGTCCCTCAAAAGCCCCTGTGGTGGCAATTAGGTTAGGGAGGGACCATTTCATAATAAGATCTTGGAAGGCTACAATATTCCTATCTTTCATAGTGAAATATAATATGCAGTCTTTCCTTAGTCATCTTTCAGTTTATAGAACTTTTCTGTGACTTGCCATCCTGCCTGGCTGTTGCAACATGAAGATTAGTGGCACCCAGTGGTTTGAAGGCAGCTGATGCAATTATTTACTAGACGCCAGAGCCAACAAATTAGCTGCCTGCGTTAGTTCAGGACAATATGTGAAATCCAGCCCTGCCTCTAAGTCCTTGTTGCCTGCCGAGGGTTGCCAAGTCACAATGCTACCGGGACAGGTTAAGCTGCGACTGGCAGGATTTCCTTTTTGTGCAGCTCTTTTTAAATAAGTGTGCCAACCCTGTCAGTGAGAAGTTCCCAATCATCTATTTGTTGAGCATTTGTCCTGATTCCTTTGCAAGGAGTTAGACAAAGTTGACTATTTAATGAGCATTCATTATGATTTGTTTGTTGGGAGGTTAGGTGACATTGCATCAAAGCAAGTGTGGTCCTACACTTTCCAGTTTATCTTCCTTACCACAAAAAAAATATTTTAAAAAATCAGTGTTTTGGAGAAAGCTGGCTTGATGCGCAAAACCTCCCAGTCAGCTATAATTGTGCAACCCGAATTCACTGGTATGTGACTGAATCCCACCAGGAAAAAGCAACAGCCTGAAAGTGATGAATGTCTCAGTGTTCACCTTGCTCCTGGCCCACATTCCTCAACTCTCCAGATCTCTCTTCTTGGGCCACTTCATTTCTATTATTAGTGCACACACAGCCCTTCTTGTAAATTCATAGTGGGCTATCAATGGCGACTAGCCTTGATGGCTGTGCTCTACCTGCACAGATGGAGGCAGCAATACTTCCATATACCAGTTGCTGGAAACTACAGAAGGGGGGAGGCGCTTGTGCTCATGTTCTGCTTTGCTGATTTCCTAAAGGCACCTGTGAGAACAGGATGCTGGACTAGATTGGCCATCCAGCAGGATGTTCTTATGTCCCATAGGCCCTATGTACATTTTTTACCCCAGTGCCCTCCTTTTTCCTTGGCTCCATTTTTCCTCATCCCCTTGTCTTCTCTACCGATTGTTTCCTTGGGCACCTTGTTGTTGTGCCCGCTAACTATTTTGACCACTTCCTTTAGCCACAATTGCACCCCAGTTCTTTCCATCATAGCCCACACCCCCTCCAGATTTTAAACACACCACAAGCTCATTCTGACATTGTTTCAGCCATTTAAGTTAGGAAGTCATTCCCTTTGAATGAAGCGGCTTCTCCAGTGAGACCAAGATCTCTTTGTGTTCATCTTGCCAGGACTTCACCTCTCTTTCTCTCTCTCCTCTCCGAGTCTCAGAAGTGTGGCATTCTGAAGTAAATAACAGAACAGCCATATTGGGAAAGAATGGACGATGTTCTCTTGAACCTATACTGTATGTTGCTCAATATTCTTTCCAAAGCAACGTAGTCAAGTTGTGGCCTCTCTGAGAATATTAATATTAGTCAGTATGACAAGACTCTTGCACTTGCATATTCCTGCATTGCAGGGAATTGGACTAGATGATCCTCAGGGTCCCTTCCAACTCTATGATTGTATGAAAAGGCATCACTTGTTCCCCCTGCAAGGGGGTCTCTTACTGCTCAAGATTCAAATTTCTTGTAACTTTTTGATGTGAAGCACTTTTTTGTTTGAAACCATAGGTGTTCTGAGCAAAGCAATCTATATGGATAGACACCATTCAATAAAACAGAGACTATTTACTGATGCAGTGAGGATTAATATTTTGGGGCAAAGTTTTAAGGAAGATATGATACTTAATCATAGTCAACTTAGTCATTGATTACCTCATTGTGTAAAGTTTGTATAAAGATTGTATAAAGTTTATGGTGACAAATGTTGCAGAAAGTAGGGACATTTGCCTTGTGGAAAAGAAGAGTAAGGGGTGGCCTGTAATGATAAGGTAAAGAGGAGCAACAGTTATTTGTTTATTGAGGGTGGAAGGTATTGAATTTAAGTTGGCTTATAGCAAAAATCTACTGTAGGAATAGTAGGGCATTAGTACAAGATTCCTGAAGAAAGGCCGCAAAGTCTTTGGAGAGATTTTTTAAAGGGGAAACTGGGCAAACCGTTCCTCCAGAAAGCAGTTAGATCTAGCTAATCTTCCTCCCAGAACAAATTCAGTCTTGTGAATTCTGTACGGCTGTGTGGCTGTGAGCGGATGGGAGAAGAAGAGCACTTGATTCATTGGCCAAAGCAAGGGGATGAGTCTTTGAGCACAGCACACTGCAGAAAACCCATCTAATTGCCTATGCACTATGCAGTTTGCAGGTTTCTTTCCTCCCCATTGATGGAATTGAAGACGAGGGTTATCACAAATAGTTAATTCACAATTGCTGATCTCAAGCAATGCAGTAGCACAACATTATTGTATGTTGTGTTTTTCCTGAATGTTCAGTTTGTCCTCATATTGATCTACTTGGCCCATCTGTGGGTAGGAGATAGGAAAGGGAAATGAGTAAGCCAGGGATTTCTACAATATATGTATGTTTGTGTGAGCATTTGCGTAAAGGAGAGTGAAGAGGAGGAATAAATTGCCTAATAAGTGAGGAAAGAAAGGTATGGTGGGCAGGTCCCTTCAGGGGTGACACCCAACTCCCTTTTCTTGACCTTCCAAGGCACCAGTAAAACTTGCAGCAGGTTTGTTGTGTATGCATGCTAGACAGATCCCCCTTTAGCCCTTGCTGTGCCCACTGCTGTGAAGCTCACAGCATGTACGTGTGGAGTTGCCGATCAAGATGAATTAGGAAAACCTTGAAGCAGCATATTTGATAGGTTGAAAGACTGCATTTCCCTGTTGCAAGATGTCTGTATTACCCTTCATTAACACTTAATTTAAAAATGCTTAATTAGATCACTCCTTGCTGTAACAAGTCCAATACACTAAAACGTATCCAAACTTCCAATTAACCAATCTCTGAGTTGGCGGGAGGGAACGTTAAGAGAGGGAGTGACAGAAAGGTGAGGAAGGGAGGTTTTGTTTCCTAACCTTAACGGAAGTTCAGGCCTGCTCCCCTTCTGTGGAGGTTTAATGGTAGGGCATAACTGTAACTCCTGCCCCTACATCGTATGATGTTTTGAAGATGTAGCCCATTAAAAGCTTTAAATCAGGGCTGGTGGCTTGCACGTAAAAGGCCTCTCCAAGTAACAATGTGGTGTTAGCCTAGTAAGGGTGAACCCCAAGGCTGTAATTAAAGCCCTGCAAAGCCAGAGGGTTTGCTGCCCGCCAGTGAAGATTTCTACAGCATGCGCAGCACAAGCCAGGGGCGAGTCAAGTCTTTGCCTGACACCTTTTCCTCCACTCTTCTTGGTCTTTTGCAGTTGGAGGAGGACAGGCATTCTCAGCACTCCCTCCCGAGGTACAGCCCCCTCAGAAGACTGGCGTCCTCCGTTTTCTCCTCCTCAACCCTGGAGACAGAACAGTACCCTCACCTTGGCGGCACTTTCATACAGCGCAGCCGTTCGGCGGAGAGCAGCCCCGTGCGCATGCCCCACCGCAGGCACATGCCCCTCACAGCAGGAAACCACAGACTCATGCCTTCTGTCCTCCGCATTTCCAGATCCCAGCTCCAGCAGGTGTGGGCCCGCTTCACACACAAAACATAGCCTGTACCGGGGGAAGCAGCAGCCTTTGTAATGCAATAATAGAGCCCACCTGCCCAGTGTGTCACCATTTAATGCAATACTGAATCCCAGACAACTTTGGCCTCAAAGGTACTGTAAACTTCCAAGTCCCCTGCGAGAGAAAAAAAACCACAGAGACTCAGAACACCCACCTCTCTCATTCTCCAGCTTGCTGGGCCCGAGGCTGCTTCACGACTCAAGATGAGAATACAAATAGTATGGACATGTAACGCATTAAGAGGTTTACATCAGGGCTCTGTGGCGGTGGCCTCCAGCAGTGGGGTGACGAGCGTAGAGCTGTCTCAGCAAACAGGCAGGAGACAGGGGAGGGGCACCACAGGTATCAGAGAGAGCTGTCTTCCCAGTCAGATAAAATCTGTACCAAATTCTTGATCTGTGATTTGTGCTTCCCCTCAGATTTCACTCAGCCCTTGATTCAGGTGAACACGCATGAGAAGTTTGGGTCAAGAGCTCAGGAGCTGAGAGGGATGTACACTGACATATTTGCAAATCACCCTGACAGCCAAAATCACAGTACTTTTATTGCAGCTTGTGTGAGGCATACAGACTGCAGCCCTTGCACCCCTGTGGTTTTGTCTTCACTCTGTGACTATTTTTGTCACTTAACTCTGCGTAGATCCACCTGCACTTATTCTTTTCCAACTCTATCTGCCAGGCATGACAGTATAGCAACAATTTTTATCTTAACCCATCTATTGATTGCTATAAAGGCTTCCTGGCTTCAGAAACAAGGAGGCTAGCTTCTTGCCTCTGGCCTGGCTTTGTGCATTTCTGAGGAGAAACAGATTTTAAGCTAGTGTATAAGAAGGAACTGACCAACTTAAACCGATTCTAATTGTTTTTAACTTGGAAAGTGACAAAAATACTCATTTTTATTTCAACCATCCAGCTTCTCTTGGTGGAGAAGACAAAGTCTCATCAGCCAAAATCTATTTGGGCAGTATGAAAAAGCAAGATTTTGGTTGCGAGAGCCACCCCTTGCTTTTAGCTGGTTAGGTTAGATTATTCAGAGCCAGAGAAGAGGTGTCTTTAAATCTCAAATGTGACTTAAAATTGTCAGTTAGCCTCCAGCCACCCTGCCTACCCCACTGCAAGGTGTGAACCTCTTTGATGTGCACAGTTAGACTTGATAAAATCTCCCTCTGTCCTAAGCTAAAGTTTTGTTTAGTATTAACTGGATATCATCCTGACCTAAACTGGGATACCATGAACCAGCTTGATCCAGGTCTCTTGAACAGTGTAGGAGCTGAGTGATCCTGAGGTGCTTAGAGCAGATTCACTGAAGAACAAAACATAAGACTTAAAGAAACTTGGTCCAAGGTTGAAGAACCAGAATACTGAAGGTTCTGGTGTAGTAGGTTGGTTTTGTGCTATAGAGCTTTCTGGGGCTTAGTAGCATGGTTTTTTTATTATTATTATGGGGGTGTTTTTAAGATAATTAAGGCTTGCCCCACAGAGATGCCAGCTTGGAATGGTCAACACACTGGAATTGGGCCTCCAAATCCCAACTGGCTTAAACATTATTATTTTTTTAAAAAGCATTTGTTTATTGCTGTGCTTTTTGCTGTGCTCTCCTACTCATCAAAAGAGCAGATTCTGCAAAACTGTCCAGTGTGATGGAACTCTCATCTAGAGTAAAAAACAACAACAGGGAGGCTCAATAGATTGCCTCTATAGCCTGCCTGGGTTTTAATTGCTACACAGGAGCCTTTCATGTTCCTTGGCCCTGAGGGAATGGACTAAGTGCTTTTGTCAAAGTAACTCAAATGCAAGCCAACCAGGGTCATGATTTTAAGCCAAAGCCAGGTGAAGGGGGTAGCAGATACGAGATTTTTCAGCTAGGTTCAAAGGTCTGCTCTTCAGTATAGTGATAATTCAGCTGCAAATGAGTGGTGCATTCTAAAAGCATTTATTGTGATTGATAGCAAAGCTTATCAATATGTGAGTTTTCTTTTCAAAGCAGAAAGATTTGTGCTTTTTGACACACTTACTGCACAGCCCCTTTTAACCATTTAGAACTTGATAATGGTATACCCTTTCAGCTAGAGACTTGGCTGCAGTCTTCCCAGCAGCATTCCTTCCTGCCATTTTCTGCAGTGGTGCTCGCCATAAGTGGTGATGTCAGACTAAACAAAAATTATGGGACTGTTTTCAAGTTGATCATTTATAGTGTGTGTGTTTTTAAAGGGGGGGGGGAGTCCCAGGAGAAAACCGCTGAATCTTTCAGATGTACAGGAGCATTTCTGGGCCACCAGACAAATTCCAAACTACATACCTCTCTCAGATTTTAGAATGGGGAAAAACCGAACAACAAAAACTTAGGAAATGATAAGAGATTCAGAGCAGTACATATATTAGACACACTCACATTCTCAAACACTCCGTTTTCTAAGAGAAGAAAGTCTAAACTTAAGGCTGCCTCAGTATCATTTATATACATAGCCAAGTACTGGTCTTAACTTGAGATAAATTCTTCTGTTAATTTTACTTTCTCGCCAACAGAATTTTCTTTGGTTTCCTCCAGATTTTATCTTAATTCCGCACAACAGTTCTCTTTGCTTTCACAATATCATTATGTATGTTTGTGTGTGTTTTTAGGCATGCCATTCCTACTTAGTTTTAATTTTTGAAGCATTTCTTGCCATTCTGAGGGATTAGATAAGAGCCTATGGAACAGAATAATAAGAGGTTTTGATCCTCCAGTTTTGAGAATTTAGTATCCCTTTGAGTCAGGGGGGTCATTTTCAACTTGATATGTTTGTGCGTGTGCACACATGGAAATTATAGACCTTGCTTTTCTAAGCCTGCAGTCCTATGCACACTACCTTTACAATAAAACTCATTAAACTTGCTTCTAAGTAAACACAGAGTCATGTTCCAATGCTCCTAATCTCTCATCAGAAATGGCATTCTGTACAGTGGCAATGAAATTTATGTTTTGAGGAACCTAGTTAATGGAAAGCTTCCTGTACTCATATTTTTAGTACAACATTTTCTCTTCAGGCTGATCCTACAGGAGAAACGCAGCTCTAGTGATCACAGTTTTGCTTATACAGCATGCATTGCATCAAAGCCTGAGCTGCAAAATAATAGCTTCTTCCTGCCAAGCAGCTTGAAGTTCAAAATACCTCACTGACACAAACTTGATTTGCAATTAATGGGCTTTGCACCAGCAATGTCTCACCAACAGAGTAATGTGTTGAGGACCAGAGACTTGGTGAGTGTTCAGTTTTGTTTCAAAGGTCTCTAGATTATGAGAATATACAGGGCAAAGCTTTTTGGATTGTTTTTGCTCTGTGCTTCATAAAGACCAAAATCTTTTCATCTACACAGATCAGTGGGCACTATTGGATTGTTTATTTCTCAAAAACTGCAAAGAGCAATAAACACAGGAGTTGCTCATAAAAATTGAGTTATGTTTTGCGTGAAAGTTTCATTTGAGAGGGAGTCTGTTTTGACTTGATACAATAAATTACCACACTACCTTCTTGGTTTTCTTGTCCCTCAGCTCCTTACTCAGTCCCTTGCCCCTCTGTTGTCTTCCCTATAACAACAATTCCATTTGCCAGTAGGCCTTTTACAAAGTTTTCCCCCAGCACACTATTTTACCTCATTTTCCTGCAGTCTCTTCCCTTTCTTCCATCGGCTTCTCAATACCATATGTTTCATTATTACTGCCCCATCCTCCAGCTACCCTGTCTCTAGCAGCCTTTGCACTCAGTTTATCAGCCCTGTTTGCCTCTTTGTCCCCTTCCTCTCAGTAGCACACAAATTCAGTTTCTTGTTGGCATTCCCTTAGTTTCTATTCCCAGGCAAACCTTTGGTTTCCTTCAGAGCAGTGGCTCTGATAGTCAACATACTTTGAATGGCACTTTCCTCTTACAAATTGGAATGTTTGTGAACATTCCATGACTCTGCAGCAACTCAGCCTATGGTTTGGAAATGGCTTGCAAGACAACAGGCAGGCAGTTCCTCCATATGATGTATATATGATGAAATATTAGCTTTTTATGGCATCTTTCATCCCAAATGTTCTGAAGTGCTTTACAAAAACATGTACACACTTGTATATATATGCATAGTATTTATTTATTTATATATTTAACATAGCTACTCCATAATAATAATAATAATAAAATCCTTGTTCTGCTGTTGAAATTCCTCCACCTCTAATGGAAGGAAAGGACAATTTGATTCAACAGTCCCAATGCTGCTATATTCGAGTTTGTGATAAGCTGTGTAATGAGAGTGAATTTGATGCTCTAGAGAAGATGTAAGAAAGAAGAATGCAATTGGAGTGTATGCAGGACCTGGGGATGCTATTCCGGCTGGACGAGAGAAAAAAAGCATCCAGGGTTCATTAATATCCAAAGAAGGTTGGGATCTTTGTTTTATGTGTGTGTTAAACTACACCATAGATCTGTTACTGTGAAACCAGTATCAAAGATTCTGTGAAGTATCTTTCCTTTTTGCTCCTTTGACATGAAATAGTCTGAGCTTCCCAATGATGTATCTTTTTGTGCAGGTGTCTGAAGTAGGCACTACAGTCTGTGCCGCTTCATTCCTCTCTCATGAGTTTTGATGGTGCTTCCTCCATGTGCCATTATTGCTTGTTCAACACATTAGTCTGTGAATAATATTTGAATAAGGTGGTTTCAGGGGGAGAGGACAGAATCGCTAATGTTCATTCAAATGGGTTGGTTGTGAACAGACACACCAGGTTGAAGGGGGCCGGGTGTGCGATGCATGTGTGATGCCTCCATGTTTTGTTGCAGCAAAATTCGTACTTCACCAATGTAGTAAGTTTTCTGCATCCCCCACAACCCCACCACCCCAGTTTTTGGATAGATAACACACTGAGCAATGTCCCCTATTCTAAGTCAGGCTTCCTCGCCAACCCATGAGTAATGTTACTTGTGAATAGGCTTGCCAACCTGCCGTTGAGCTGACTTGTGTTTTTACACACAGGGAGATTTTACTGGCAAGTAAGTGTCCCAGCTTTTTGTCATTTCAAGCAGCAGATTAGCACATATACCTACGAATAAACCTGGCACCCCAGCCTGCTGCTTGAAGTGACATGTTTTTGTGCCTCAGTCCATATCTTGCCCACCATTGTTTCTCTCCTGATCTTTGTGGGTATGCAACAGGAGTGCTCTGGTGCAGTTTCCCTGTGCTTGAGAACAGGGGTGGTTTCCCTTTCCTCTTCCTCTCCAAACTGGCTACCTTCTGTTTAACCAGCTCCTTCTTTATGATGTGAGCTACAGGTGCACACTGGCAGGTTATGGAAATGAAGGCCATATTAAAAACCAAATAGTGTGTTCCCCTTTCTCATATTTGCCCCATTGCTATTGTTGTTTTAACTACTGGATCTTCTGGTTTTTTTTTACTGGACGTGGATGCACTGTGTCCAAGGCCCACAAACATCAGTTGTCATCCTGATATGTCTTACAATGGTATGTGGCAAGCTTTTTCAGTGCTGGGAAGGCAGTGTCTTAGTATGCAAGCCCCGTTTTTGAATTTAGTATTGCAAAGAAAGTAGTTCAGTCAGATAGATGAAAAATCACTTTGGCAGTTTTCCTGAAGCAGCAAAGTGGTACCATATGTGTAGTCCGTAGATCACAATCACCATCCCTCTGTCCCACTTCTCCTTACTATAAAAGAGACACTACCAACAAAATTCACCCCCATCACCAACCCTAGAGCTGTGCTAATGACAAAGGGGTTGCTGGGATGTTCACATTTTCTTAGCAGGCAATGTAGAGTGCTGTCTGCTGGCTCTGTCCCTGTGTGCCAGCGGTTAGGCACCTGTGCAGCTGTTGATGCTACCATCATATTCCAGTGCTGGAAGAAGGGCACAAATTGTATACTTCCACTGGGGTTGGAACCCTCAAGCCTGGTCCTCTGAGCTGCTGAGGTTGCAGTGCAGCTTCTCATCTGATTTAGCATCGGGTCAAATGGACTAGACTTTTGAAAATTTAGGCCATCATAGTTTTGTCCCTGCATTATCTTGCACCACTCGCACCCTGTGCCCTTTCAGCTATCTTTCTGTACAAGAGCGCTTGGTTGAAGCTGCGTGGCACTGTGAATTGTGATTTATTGGGTGTTGTCTTTCCCCACAACAGTATGAATCTGGTAGGGTGTGTGTTTTGTGTAATGTTGCCTAGTAAGGTAAGCAATCGGTCAATTGTTCTAGCTCCTTTCCTTGTTAGACTCTTAACATTTAATCACTTTCTGGGTCACTATAACATTTAGATCTGCATCAGCAGTTCCACGAAACAGCACAAAGATGACATTTATAGGAAATGTTTCTAATTCTCCATTTGATGTATTGAAAGTCCTTCTTTGTACTACTCAAACCATTGAGAAAATGATCTTCTATTGAATGTACTTTTTTTAAAACAAGCTGCTAAACCATGTAACCTGGGGGTTGAAAGTTGACCTCCATTTTGCATTCACCTTGCATGCAACTTAACATTCGGATACAAACTTGCGCTTCGGAATTCCCCCCCCCCCCCATTTTTTATGACGTGATGTGTTTTTCTGTTGGGTCCTGTCACCTCAGTGCACCTGGCTTAATTATATCTTTCTTTATAAGAAATCACAGAGCTTCCTTATCAACACATCATTGCAAGTGCAGACAGGTGATCTGCCAACACGAAATGTACCCACATTGCAAAAGCTGCTCCATGTTACCAATGGAATAAGAAGGATGCTCATGGGACACTTACTTGCCCCTTCTCTTTGGTCCTTCCTGAGAAAGGCAAGGTCAAGGTCACCTTCAGCATTCTCAATGCACTGGGGAGAAATTAATATTTCCCAGATGATTTTTCTTATTTGTTAGGGAAAGACAAGAACAATTGTTAGTGAAATTTTCTCCCTTCCCTATCTGCTTTACTTTCCTCCCCACCAATAAAATAGAGCAACAAATGATCCAATAAGGGCAAACCCAGCTGGGCTTAGTTTCAGCACTTCTGATCCATGCAGTTCACATTGTAGCCTTTGCTAGTGCTTCATTGCCTATATAATGTCAAAGGGATAGCCATGGATAGCCAGCATGGGCTTGTGTAATCTGCAGAGCAGTGGGTGTCTTCAGCAGGGAGTAATGGGAAAGTAGGCGCCTTCTGATGGGTTCACACCCTGCTTTCTTGGTTTTGCAGCACTTGCAGTGCTGAACCAGGACGGGGAGGCACCATCTAGACCTGCCCTCGGCCTACAAGAGCCAGTGAAGGGTTAACTAGCACCTGATAAAGTATTAGAAAGTCATACATCTGCTGTAGCACTAAAGTGTAGACTGCTGAGGGTGTGGGAAGGGAATTACTGTAGCTCCACTGTGCAGTTTCTTCTGGAAGACGTTGTGCCTTTCATATTTCAAAAGGCAGGAATCATACAAGGTCCATGGTTCCCAGGAGGTTCAAAACCCAAGTCTCCAAGTCCCATCTAAACATCCTATTCTGCTGGCAAAGGATTATGCTGCTTCCAGGATATGCTAAGGCCCTGACTTAAAAACAAATCTATTCCAGAGAAAGCTGGATTCTTAATTGTTGGTTTGCCAGCTGCATTTCTCAGGGCTAAGGCCTCTTCCAGTTTCAGATGCTTGTTTTCTGTTTCTCAGGCCTTCCAGCTTCCAGATGCGCAGTTATAATAATTAATAATAAAAATCCTCAGGGACCAGCATATCCTTGCTTTGCCTTATCTCCTAAAACTACAGGCTTGCTGCTACTGTTCAGTTGGTAGTGAGATTTTAATAAAAGGATGCAGTCGAATTTATTTTGTTTCTGTTCTGTTTACGCAACTTGGATACCCAAGTTTAGTCAGATGTGAGTGCCGTCAAATTCACTTTGACTCACTCCCAAGTCAGTGTCCATAGAATTGCACTCTTCATCACTTTAAAGGGCCAGACACACAAAGGAGTTGATCTCTTGAGCAACATTTGAGAGATCAGCAACAGGCTGTGGGATCGTGCTCTTCGTCCTTAGAGGAAAACCCCCAGCACTGGAGTTTATGTCAGTGTATACCCTAAACAGAATTAAGTCAGAATGGGGGAAATCACTCTGAAAAGAGTGTGTGTGATCCTACAGCCAACTGTGTTACCTTTGCCTCTTGTCTTAGAGCACAGGTGCATCCTGAATTGTTTTTCCAAAACGTTAGTTTGGATATCTTGAGCATTTTATTTTGTTTTGGTTTTTTGCACGGGCAGCTGATTCTTAATGTTTAGAAAGCCCCTTGAAAACCTCAGGTACTAGATTGTCTTGGAGTCACTGCAGAAGGACATAAATATATTAAGCAGGAGCACTTGCCATGGCATCAGCTGAGGAAGGCATGGAGGCCCTTCTCCCTGGGAGAGTGGCATATTTTACCTTTAATTGAGGGAGAGCAGGAATTAGCCTGGAAGGACCAAGCTGCCTGAAGGGGTTCAAAAGTTTTGTTTTCCCTGAGCCTTTTTATTCTTTGCGTGTATTCCCCGCAAGATCCTAAGGTAACACTCCCAAATCCCCACCCCACCCTTCACCCTTTTGTACTGCAATAACATTGTATAATATGCTTGCACTATTCTCCCGGGCGCACCAAGCATGCAAGAAGAATAAAAAATATTGAAGCTTTTTTCACAATAAAAGCACTGTATTATTTGTGTATATAGAGAGGCTAAAGGCGAGAGAGAATTTTAATTCTGTCTCATGTATAAAAGCATGCACTGAATTACTGGTATGTAGAACACGCTGTAAATGCTGCAGAGTACTGTAAGATCCTACACTTGAAATCACAGTTAACAAGCAACTTCATCTAAAAAAAGGAAAAGAAACAAAAAACTAAACCGAAGCTGTGCAATGGATTTTGTGCCTTTTTTAAATCCATGTATCCAGACAATCGGAAAAAAGCTTGTATACTACCAAAACCTTATTAAAGAATCAAAGGCAGAACTTCGTGATGGTTGTTTTTCTTTGAGTTTGACCTTCACTGGGGAAGAAAAATACTTTTGTTGTTCTTATGCAACTTGCAGATCCATATGCGAGAACTGTGCCATTGGGCAGTGCCAGTATATTTTTTTTCCTTTTTGTTTTCCCCCAATATGTAACCAGGGCAAAGTATTTCACTTCTGGGATATCACCTCATCTTGAGGGAAGACAGAGTTAACCTCTGACTTCAACTGCGGGTAGGAAATCCCTTGCTATGCTTGATGAGTCCTGCTGTCTGGACAGCAGAGTAGAGTTTCTTTGGAGTTCATCTGGACTCTGTATTGCGATTCTATTACACACACACATCCCACCCTTTCCTTTCCCTTCCAGACTTCCATAGTGATCCCTTGGACAGGGAGGAGCATGGGAAATGGTTCATCTCCCCACCCCAGCTGGGATATAGTCAACAACTTGATCTTCCTCATAGCACAGATGGAGAAGGAAACAGCTTCCCCATTCCTATTCTAGGAACCGAGGAGAGTTCTGTGCAGTGGCTGGAAGTTTATTCTCCCTGTGTGTTCAGACAGGAGAGCTCCAGTGGTAGCCCCTTCTGCACTGTGGAGAAGATTACAGCTATCTCTGAGCATGCCAGCATGTTGAGACCAGTGGTGGTAGCAAGATTTAGTGTGCCTGCTGCCTCAGGTTGACTGGTGATGTCACTCACTTCAGCTGAGGGCACAACACATATGGCAAAGTTGACACCATGGGGTATAGTTTCTCCCAAGACACTCATCTGCACCCACACCAACTTCCTTGGAACTACAGTGGTACCTCGGGTTACAGACGCTTCAGGTTACAGATTCCACTAACCCAGAAATAGTACCTCGGGTTAAGAATTTTGCTTCAGGATGAGAACAGAAATCGTGCTCTGGCGGCGTGGCAGCAGCAGGAGGCCCCATTAGCTAAAGTGGTGCTTCTGGTTAAGAACAGTTTCAGGTTAAGAACAGACCCCCAGAACGAATAAAGTACTTAACCCGAGGTACCACTGTATCGGCTCACAAAGTAAAATCTAGTGTTCTGGAATGGCTTAAAAAATTGGCCAGAGGAATAAAAGGGTTTGACTCATAGGGCTAGACAAATAACAAGCGCTGTGCTATTTGAGGTGGGGTGGGGTGGGGCGAGAGATCAGCCTTGCTGGACAAATGTACTCCCATGAGTGCAAGAGGAACACCACAAGTGCAGGAGACATTGCTCTCTCTTGGCTGGTCATTCCTTCAGCAGTTCCACTAATCAATCCCCATGCTCATGGTTTCATCTATCTGAGACTCTGGACAGCTGCTGTAAGTCAAATAGACAATTCTGGGCTCTATCGGCAAAACAGCTGACCCCATATAAGCAGCTTACTCTGATTCTAGATAACTGGTAGAGCCCCTTTTTCATCCTAGGGGTTTTATTCCCTTGTGAGAACAACCTTTCTGCATGCTAATGGTAGGTGGACCCAGAGGCAAAAGCAGAGGCGCATTTAGAGGAGCGCAACTGTTTTGGTCGCACTTATGGCGGAGCCTCGGGGGTGCTATGATTTAGAATGGAGCACAAGAGGCAGGGCAGCGACAGATTTTGGGCATCACACTGAAATTTGAGACTCCAAGATCTGCCACTGGAAAAAGCGGGAAGAGCGATGGATGTGACTCGTAACTTTGTTACAATGTACCGTATTTTTTGCTCTATAAGACACACTTTTTCCCTCCTAAAAAGTAAGGGGAAATGTATGTGTGTCTTATGGAGCTAATGCAGGCGGGAGGCTCTGCTCAGCGGTCCCTTTAAAGAGCCGCGTGGAGCGTGTGTGTTGCACTTGCAGGCTTTTCCCCGAGGAAGGAGAAGGGCAGCCTGTCAGTAATGGGCTGCCCTTCTCCCTCCTCGGGGAAAAGCCTGCAAGCGCCACACACATGCTCCACGCGGCTCGTGAAAGGGACCGCTGAGCAGAGCCTGGGATGCATACAGGCTCTGTTCAGCGCTCCCTTTAAAGAATATTTTTTCCCTTGCATTCCCCCTCTAAAAACTAGGTGCATCTTATGGTCAGGTGTGTCTTATGGAGCAAAAAATATGGTACATTCTAGCGGCAAAAGAGTCATTCTTACAGCTCAAGGCCACATTCCAGCCAGGTAAAAGCACCTAAGCTATTTTAGGGCAAAGCAGGTTCAGGCTTAAACACGGCTGGGAGAAATCCCCGAAGGCTGGATAGAGAGGACTGTCAGGCCACATTTGGTTCTTCTTCCTAGAAGAAAGGCTATAAAAAGTGACTTCAGTGGTCTTGCGGTTAAGGACATAAGAAGAGCCTGCTGGATGAGGCCAATGGCCCATCCAGTCCAATATCCTCTTCTCACAGTCGCCATCCAGGTGCCTGTGGGAAACCCACAAGCAGGATTCGAGCACAAGGCCATCTCTCCCCTTCCTAAAGTTTGCAGCAACTGGGGTTCAGAAACAGGACTGCCTCCAACTGTGGAAGCA
Source organism: Podarcis gaigeae (assembly GCF_964106915.1). NCBI lineage: Eukaryota > Metazoa > Chordata > Lepidosauria > Squamata > Lacertidae > Podarcis > Podarcis gaigeae. The sequence goes on along the minus strand of NC_139680.1, from coordinate 103,324,459 downwards.
GAACATAACCACCGTAGCTAGTAGCTGTCTATGAATTTGTCTGATACTCTTTTCAGGACATCTAGGTTGGTGGGCATCACTGCCCTTGTGGGAGCAAGTTCCATAGTTTATCTACTTTATTTATTTCCTAAAATTTACACACTGCTTGATTGTAAGGGTGGGGGGAGGGCTTCAAAGCATTGTACGAAAAGATAAAGCAAAGAAGTTATCAAGAAAAAAATTCACAAGCATCTTTTAAAACATAGAAAAAGTTAGAATACTGAAGCAGGTTACAATTCACATCCCCTTTCTATTATTATTATTATTATTATTATTATTATTATTATTATTATTAAATTAAATTTGTATACCACCTCTACCCACAGGTCTCAGGGGTACAACATTAAATCACGGTATAAAAACACAAAATGCGTGATAAAAACAAAACAAAAAAACCCAGTAAACAACAACCCAATCAGCATCTGGGTAAGCTTGTGTAAACACAAATGTTTTTTAGCAGGCACCAAAAAGCACACACTGAAGGCAGCTGCTTGGTATCAATAGGCAGGGAGTTCCAAAGTGTAGGTGCTGTCACACAATATGATTATGTTCTCACAAATGTGGAACAGGTATTGTGTGGCACCTGTAGTACCACCAGTTCTGCCGATCAAAGCGATTGAATGCAGTAAGGCAATCTCATAGGTATGCTGTTAAGGGCTTTATACACTAATCGTCACACTTTGAACTTGGCCCAGTGACAAATGAGCAACCAGCGCAGTTCTCTCAGCACAGATGTTCAATGCTGGCAAGGCCTCACTCCTATCAGCAATCATGTGGCAGCATTCTGCACTAAGCTCCACCCAGAGCACATTGCAGTAACTTAGTCTTAAAGTAACCAATGCATGAACTACCTTGGCAAGGCTTTCCCGGCCCACGAATGGCTGTAGCTGTCAAACCATGTGCAGCTGATAAAAGGCACTCCTAGCCTCTGAACCTCCAGCGACAGAGCTCTGTTCTGCTCGTTACAGCTGTTGTCATGCTGGGTTTAAAGGTTTTGGCTGCTGTGCTGTGTACAGTCTAGGACAGAGATTCCCAAACTTACTGCACCCCCATTTAAAAATAATAATTACTCAGCCCCCCCCCCCCGAAATCTACCTGCCGGCTCAGTCTGATCCAGTGGCATAGCGTGGGTTGTCAGCACCCGGGGCAAGGCAAGTAATTTGCGCCCCCTAACCCGCAAATTTGCGCCCCCTAACCCTAACCCCCAGATGTTGCGCCCGGTGTGGCCGGCCCCCCCTGCACCCCCCACGCTACACCACTGGTCTGATCTACCCCAGGGGCATGGCTGGTGCCACAGCTCACCTGCCATTGGCCAAATAGACAGGCAAACTGCGACCCATTTCCTGGGGGATGCCAAAAAAGGTTCACCTAAGCCCGGGAAAACCCTTTGCTTCCAGCACAAACGCTGAATCCAGGGGAGGCATTTCTGTCCCACAATGGTGCCCGAACTGGTTGTAAGCATCATTACATAACAGATTAAATATGAACGATTTTTCAAAATTTCCTTCTCTTTCTTTATACTTCCACCGCCCCCTTATTATTACTCAGCGCCCCCCAATTGCACCCAAGGCTACTATTGCCCCCCTGGATCATTCCAGCTCCCCCCCAGGGGGCGATATTGCCCACTTTGGGAAATACTGGTCTAGGAATGTCTCTTCCTCTGGTTTTGACCCCTTTCTCCCCCTGGGGTTGCTAATCCCGAAATGAAAAACTATCCTCTGGCTTTATCTGAGAAGGGGGTGTCATGGCAAGACAACCTCACCCACTCCCCACACTTTTACAACTCCTCTTGCTCGCTGCTGCCTGGTTAATCCATTGTAGTTTTCCAGCTTCTTGGAACAGCTGCTGCCTCCATGAGCCATTAGGAGGGACACAAGGGCTTAGAAAAGAACATGGTGTCCTTGACTGTTGGGCCCACTGCTGGTGTCGTCCGTTCAATCCTCCAGAGCCTGTCTTTGCATGCAGGGAAGTCCCTAACTCACCAAAGTTTTAAGAGCCATCAGTTTACCTTCACCTGGTTTAGCCGGCCTGTCGAAGCCGTTTCTGCGATGTGGCGGCTGTCACACACTGTCAGCTTTTAGGAGCCACAGGTGAGAGCTGAGAGCAGGGTGGGGACCACAAAGTAAATAAATAACAGCAGGTAAATTTAGAAGCAGTGCAAAGTAGACACCCATGGCAGAGACCTAAGCGTCTAGTACAGTGGTACCTCTGGATGCAAACAGGATCCGTTCCAGAGCCCCGTTTGTATCCTGAAGTGAATGCAACCCGCGTCTGCACGTGCGCGGGTCGCGATTTGCCTCTTCTGCACATGCGCATGACGTCATTTTGAGCGTCTGCGTGAGCGACGAAACCCGGAAGTAACGCATTCCGTTACTTCTGGGTCGCCACGGAGCGAAACCTGAAAACGCTCAACCTGAAGCTACTTCAACCCGAGGTATGACTATATTACTAATTTCCTGGGACAGGAGGATTATGATCCGTCATGTAGATACACCACCTGGAATTTCTTGTCCTTCTTTCTTCTGGCCAGCAGTCCCGGTGGAGCAAGAAGACAGCGAGTGCCTCAACCACCCTGGTTGAACCTTCAACTCCTGGAGTCTTATCTCCGCTAATGCTCCCTCTTGTTCTCACGGCACCCGCTCCTCTCTGCAGCACCATCTTCCCTCAGCCTCTTTTTTTTTTGGGTCTCATCCCGCCCCTGCTTTCTTATTTCTATTCCCCATCTCTTTTTGTGGGACTCCATGGTAACAGTGCACAAAGGCATTTCACTCTCCCTGCAGTTCACATCCTTGACGGAGTCTCAGGCGCAAGTGGGCCGTGCAGTATGGCTAGGAAATCCAGCATCAACACCACCCTAAGAATTTTCTGGTAATTATAAATGAATAAATCCCAGGCTCCCTCCAAATTGTTAGAGAATCTCAGGCACCCCTGGAAAATATTTGACCATGGCCCTTCCAAAACTTTTTTTTTTTTTTTTTTTTTTTGCCTTCGAGTAAGGTGTTCCAACTGTGGATCTATTATTATTTAATCTTGTTTTAATGTTTTCAAAGGAAAAAATGGGATTAGTCCCTGCTCCTTGCTGTCTTCCTCTCCTGAAGGGCAGCACATTGCGGATGGGAGAGAAAAGCCTAATGAAGCATATCAAGTTCTATACAGTGGTACCTTGGTTATCGAACTTAATCCGTTCCGGGAGTCCATTCGACTCCTGGAACTGTTCAAAAACCAAGGCGCAGCTTCCATTTGGCTGCAGGAGCTTCCTGCACTCAATCGGAAGCCACGTCGGACATTCAGCTCCCCCAAAAAGTTCACAAACTGGAACATTTACTTCCAGATTTGCGGCATTTGGGAGCTGATTTCTTCCAGAGCCAAGCCATTTGAGAACCAAGGTACCGTTGTAGATATAATAACAATACTAATAAAAAATTATTATTTGTATCCCGCCTATCTGATTGGGTTGCCCCAACCACTGTGGGTGGCATCTAACAGATATAACAACATAATAAAACATCAAACATTAAAAACTTTCCTATACAGGGTTGCCTTCAGATTTATTCTAAAAGTCATAAAGTTTATTATCTCCTTGACATCTGATAGGAGGGTGTTCCACAGGAACACCTACTGAGAAGGCCCTCTGCCTGGTTACCTGTAACTTCACTTCTCACAATGTGGGAACTGACAGAAGGCCCCTGGAGCTGGATCTCTGGGTCAGGCTGAATGATATGGGTGGAGACACTCCTTCAGGTATACAGATGAGATATATCAAGATCTAGATACACACATACATGTGCACGCATGCGCACACACGCGCGCGCACACACACACACACACACACACACGTGTTTATAGCAACACTCCTTCCATGCTATTGTGAATGGCTGTGAGCCATCGGATGTGTTCCAGTTTACTATTTTATATCCTCTTCTTTCAAAGTGATATTGCTGGTGTTGATGTTGTACCTCCTCTAGTTTGATGGCTTGGTGGCCCATGAGACTGGCTGATGCATTAACTGTATAATGAGCTTTTGCATTGTTACCTGTCAGGAGTGTTCATCAGACATCACACTAGCAGGAGGTGTAGGGGAGGCCCTGCCTCTTGCTTGTCTTTAGCAGCAGTGACCTGAGATGAGTGGGAAGCAGTGGCCTTTCCTTTCCTTCCTTTCCTTTCCTACTAGTATCATGCCTGGATATTAATGATGAAGCACTGAAAAAGAATGAAGGGGGAATTCCACGAACTGTTGATCAGACATCCCAGAAGACACTCTCGGGCCCTAAGGACCGAGTTTAATACCATGCGGTAATGTAATGTCTTTGTCCAGAAACTATCCTCAAAGACAACTTTTAGTATTTTTAGGTTCTGTCTTGAGCCTTCTCCAGTTCTAACCAATTTTTCATGAATCAGACATGGTCTGAGTCCATAATGATACATTTAAAGCACATGACTTCCCCCAAAATAATTCTGGGAACTGTCACTTGTTGTGGGCACTGGGAATTGTAGCTCTGCTGGGTGTGAACCACAAGATTGTTTGGTGGAAGCCATGTGCTTTAAATCTACTTTGAATGTCTGGTGCGGATGCCCCAAATACATTTTCCATTTAGTGTTCTCGGGATAACTGTTTTCTTCTTCTTCCTTGTCTTGTTCCAGGTGTTCACACTGAAGCCTTTTGAAATGAATGGTCTCCCCAAGGTGGTGCCTTTAAGTTTGCCTTATCAAGACTTTAAAAGGGATGTGTCAGAAAACAGGGAACGGTCCAGAATTCTCCATCATATAAAGAAGGTGGATTTCTCAAATGTTGTGTTAACTGCCCCTTGCAAACCACCGGCAGCCCATCTAGAAATGGCAAATGACAGATATGAGAAGGAGGAGGAGGAGGAAGAGGAGGAGGAAGAAGAAGAAGAGGAGGAGGAGGAAGAAGATGATGATGATGACGACGAAGCTGGTGACTTAGGAGAAGAGCTTGATCTGCACAGTGACTCAAGCAGTGACGTGAGCCAGAAAAGTACTGAGCACAGTCAGGAAGGTGCCCCATCCACCCTCTTGGCTGATGACCAAAAGGAGTCCAAGGGCCGAGCCTCAGCAGCAGAAGGAGACTTGGAACTTGAAGAAGGCTCCAAAACATTGGTTCTCTTTTCGCCCGGTGACATCAAGAAGTCTCCCGTGAACGCAGACTTGGCTCCTGATGCTGATCTCGGCACTCTCGCTGCATTGACTCCACAGAGTGAGAAACCGCAGCCAATGGGAAGCCAGCTTGATGTATCGGAACCAGGGACCTTGTCCTCCATCCTTAAGTCAGAACCAAAGCCTCCTGTTACTGTGGCCACCACCTCATCCCCTTTCACCAAAGTTGAGCGCACGTTTGTTCACATCGCAGAAAAGACCCATCTGAACATCATGTCTTCCGGTGGTCAGCTGATGAGGCACGAGGAATACCCTACTCCAGGGCAGTATGAAGAGATCATCATTGAGGAAGAGATGGAGGAAAATCAGGCACTTGTAGAAAACGGGAGCGTGAACTCGGCTCTGGAAGGGGGAGAAATGGAAAGCTGTGCTCTCTCGGTGAATCACATCGAAACCACCTCTGAAATTGTAGGGGAGCAGGCTGTGCTTCTCAATGGCGTTAATAAAATGGAAGAGGACGACCTGGAACACAAAGGCACAATTGCCCCTGAATCAGATTTAGAAGAAGCCGATAAGATGGATACAGAAGAGCCTGGCCTTGAAAATAACACTCTTGCAATGGAATCCTTTAAGAAAATGGAACTCCCTCCAGATGTTCCGAAAGAGAGCCCCAGAAAGCCCCTCAGCGTCAGGTACAGAAGCCGGATCCCCGTTTTGCTGTCCGAAGAGGACACTGGCTCAGACCTTTCGGCCTCGCACTCTGGCAAAGAGCGGCTGTACAAGAGGCTGAAGCAGCAGGATTTGGCTCGCCTGGTGATGGAGAGGAGGCAGAACCGTCTGCTCAGGTTAGCTTCAGGTGCGTCATCCTCTGCTTCCTCCAGCGACGAGAGGCGGCGAGCGTCAGAAACACTCTCGGCCACTGGCTCCGAGGAGGACACCCACGACTCAGACGACTTCACCCCGAGGAAGACGGGGAGTCAGGAGAAATATTCCCTGGTTAAGATGGAAGAGAGAGGCTTGAGCACAAAGAGCAGAATCCCTCGTCCCATTGTGCCTGCAAAGCCGCCTGTGATAGAATTGAAATCCGGGAGCCCCTCAACTCTTCTGCCGCCAGCTCTGAGTAGCAGCCCAGGTGATAAAGCTGTGACCAACAGGTGAGTCTGTATGAGAGGCCCTCCTTCCTTCTGAAGCCAAGCACTCACTATTTCAGCCAGCTAACTTCTCTAAGCAGCTCCTCAGCTCCTCCTTTTGTCCACCCACAGGGCTGTGATTAATCTCTTCTCTTTAAGACCATTTGTATTATGATGCTAAGGTATCGCTTCACTTGCTGGATTTTCCCTCATCCCAGTTATGCAGTTACTCTGCCCCCCCCCCCCAGCATTCCCTGACCTTCAACCTTCTTTCCTCAGTAAGACTTCAGCCTAGACACTCAGATCTGGCTCCAAGGCCCTTCTGGTGGTTCCCTCACTGCGAGAAGTGAGGTTACAGGCTCCCTAGATTCTTCAGCTATCTCTAATCCCCCTCCTCTGCTTCAGCCTCGGAGTCTGAACTGCTCCCTGTCACAGGCTCTTCCTGCTCACTAAACCCCTGTTATGTATTGAATTGAATAGGATCCAAACTGCAGCAGTCTGATTGGTCCTAGAACAATAGGATCCAAAAGGCAGCAGTCTGATTGGTCCTAGAACAATAGGATTCAGAATGCAGCAGTCTGATTGGTCCTAGAACAATGCAGCAGTATGATTGGTTGGCAGGAACCACCCAATCATGCTCCAGATAGAAGTGAATCCACAACCTGATTGGCTTACAGTATAATTCTGGAATTAGCTAATCATGTGCAGCCCATTGCGTAAATAATGTATATAAAGCAGATACTTTGAGGGGACTTTCATTCATTCCTCCTCATCACTATGAGCTGAATAAAGAGCATGAAATCACTTTGCGACTCTGAGTATATTTCAACCCTGTTGCCCCTTCAGCATCCAGGCCTTCCAATCCTCTCCCCCTGACCTCTCCTTGGTGTCCCACCACCAATCCCTGGGTTCTGAGCCTTCCTCCTCTGGGGTTTGTCTTGGAGGGAGGGTTCCTCAGCTGGTGCCTCCCACCATTTCTCCTCATCCAGCCAGTCCCCGACAGGTAGGGGGACAGGCTTCATCTCCTGTTCTGAGAGTGTAGTACTAACCCTGGCAAAATATATGAACCAGAGCTTTTTATATAGTTGTATGTGGACTGCCTGGCTGCCCCTCTCCTGCCACAAGTCTGATGTAGCCAGTAGCGTTAGCTTTGCCATTAAATTCTCTTTGTTTTCTCCCCACCTCCTCTTTCTCTTTGGTATCCTCCTGCAGGCTTCAGGGGCAAAGACCATCCGGCGACTCCCGGGCGAAAGCAACACCGACTCCCGCCGTACCTCCCTTGCGGAGCAGTCCGAGGAAAACCCCCCGCCCCCCACCTTGGAGTCCCAGCCTCCCCCCGCGAAACCTCAGTGCTTCCCCCAAGAGCCAATCACTGTCCAGAAAAGAAAGCTCATCGCCCTCCCGCCAACATAGGTCAGGTACCACGTTCCCTCCGTGGGTGCAACCTTCTTCCAGGGCTCCCTCCAGAGCTCAGGCAGGTGGGCTGCTGGGAGACGCCCCGGCGTCCCCCAGTGCAACCCGGAAAGGACCGAGAGGGAAAGCCCAAACTCAAATTCCAGCAACCAAAGGAAGGCAAGTATCCCAGGAAGGCAAGGCTACTGCTAGATAATGATCTGCTGCTGCCAAACCATTTTTGACCAACCGACCTACCATCTCGCCAGGCTGGAGAAACCTCTGCGTATGCTAAACACTCAAGACGCCGCAGCACAGCCTTACACCGTGTTGGAAATACAAGCATATAGCAGCTAGCTCGACTTCAGTGCTTCACTTACCCACAAGCTCACGCTGTCTCAATCCAGCTCTTTAACCTGGCTGGGGCCTCCCCGGCCAGCTCATGCTTGCCTGCTATTGCCCAGCCACCAAGCAGCAACTCGGGCAGCCTGCCCCTGTGCCTGCCCCTCCTTCCTCTCACGCCGTCTTTTCTTCCCACACCCCCTTTCTGGGTTAGCAATACCACCGTCTCCTTCGCGGAGCCCTGACACTTGGGTAGGGGAAGGCGGCTTTTTTTATAACGCACCGGCCAAAATCAGAGGAAAGGGCTGCGCCTCACCTGGAAGAAGAGTCTTGGTGCGAACTTCTGAACGGTCAGGTCAACCCAATGCCCTTGCCTCCCTCACCACCCTACTGCCCTGCCCTTCGCCACCCCACCCTGCCATCCCCGGGCCGTCTTCGGGGCAGCTCCGACCGGGCTGCCTGTCCACTCTCCTGTAGTATTTTGACCCCGAGCACTGATGGAACAAAAGTCACAACCAGACTCCGACCGGGCTGCCTTGCCTGCAGTGTCAAGCAAGGGGAATGTATGACTATAACTGCTAGCCAGAAGGAGAGGAGCTGTGTGTTGCTTCCGGCGTATATAGGGCCTCTCTGTTGGCAGGCCTGAGGAGCTCTTTGCTGGTGAAACGATGAGCATGTTAAGGCAGGGGTAGCTCCCCCCCCTAAAAGCATGCAGCTGCTCCAGTGTCTTGTGAAGGGGAGGGACCTTAGTCCTGATTTGTTCAAGCGATGCACCTGTAGGTTACCTGTCCATCGGGAGGTTGTATTGTGGGCAAAGGCTTCCCAGGGAGCCATTAGCTGGTCTCTTTTCTTGGCAGAAGACAAAACAACCTCTGAGCCCCAAAGTATGATCTGTGGCCATCGCATGGTTCCAGCATGCAGGGTTTCCTCCGAATCCAAACACAAGGAATCTATGAATCGGTCACTGCCTCTTGCTCTGGGACTTGGTCTCTGTGCTGGACATGCAGGCGGCCACAGATTTTTTTTTGGAAATAGGCTTCTTACCCCCAAATGTCCTATACTGGCGGTATCTGCTTGCTTCCGAAGCACAGCTGTGAGACCTTAAGTACAGTACTTACTGCTTGGTCCATGTGACAGTAGCTGGTTTTTGGGGTTGGTGCTTGCTGACAAAACAGTATCTTGGCAAACAGTATCATTTGGGGAGGTCAGTTTTGCAGCATCCTTCTCCCCATGCTCCCCATGTGGGAGATGATTTCGTTCGCCAGTGGCGTTAGGGAAAGAAAGGGCATTCTCTATAGTGGCTTACCTCTAAGGGCCCAGCTTTTGGGGATGTAGGACAGCAGCACAAAACAACCAGCCAATGACATCCTGCAATTTGCCCCAAAAAGCCTTGAGAAAGTGAAAGGAGCCTAGCCATGTGGCAACAGCTTTGGGATGAGGTGGGAAACCAGAGGCCCCCCCAGATTTTGCTGAACTCTAACTCCCCTCATCCCCAACCACTGGCCATGCTGGCTGAGGCTGATGGGAGCTGGAGTCTGGCAACATATGGAGGGCCACAGGTTCTTCATCCTGGCCTCCAGACTGCATGAAATGGAAGGCCTGAGCTGAGGAATTAATCGGGTGTTAGGTCAAGGGCCCCTCCCTTATCCCAGTTATCTTTTACCTCTGCAACTAATAGGCAAGGGTGTATGAAGAGCAAAGGGAGCCTGGCCCGCTCACTTATCTATTTGGGCAGATGCTTGCTGAGCTAATTTCGTCAGCTGACTTCAGGAGAAGAAGATTCCTGGTGCTATACTTTATCTGGGAGACGTGTCCCCGTTGTTCCTTTACCCTGTAGGGATCGGGGACTCAGTGGTCAGAGGCAAATCTTTGGTAGCTATTTTGTCAAGATTGTCCATGCATGTCAACATGCCACTGGAGGGTTGGTGGCTGTCTTTTTTTAAAAGTATATACCTTATTAAGGAGATGGGGTTTGTTCACAGATAAAAGCGCTGTCATCCCTTTGCCAGTTTGTCCAGCAGAGGGAAACCAAGGGCATGCAACAGTATGACTGCTATGAGTGTCATTCAAGGAACCGTGGGATTTGTGGTCCTGGGAGAGGCCTCAGGTCTGCATCTGAATTCTAGGAAAAGGACGGGAGCCATAAAGACAAACTTATTTGTTTGGGACTATAGATATGGTCTTAGCAAAGATAACCCAACAGCCCCGACTGGGCTTGCACAGCTTGGACAGTTGCAGCATGTCTCTTGGAGTAATGGGGATGCAGAGGGGTTTTGAGAGCAAACGCCACATTTCCCCAGGGTTTATCTCCCATGTTTTCATGCAGTCCCCACTACTACCACTGAACTACCCATTATGTGGTTTCAGGACTCTCTAGTGTGCATGAGATCCCCTCCTTCTTCCTGTTACAGGTTCTCCAATATCAGTAGCTTTCCATGCATCTTTCAGGTACAATTTTGAAGTTCTCTGTTTAAACACTGGCAAAAATAAGCACCCTATCTTTAAAGCATGCACTCTCCTTGCCCTCCTCATCCTATGTTGGCCATCCTCCCATCGCTGTGAGAAGGGCATCTCCTTCTCCCACGTGAATTATTTTGGCATGGCAGGCAGATCTGTGGAGGTAAGTTGAGACAGCGGTTCCTTATATATCCCTTTTGGGGCACATGCCAAATGCCAAGAGGTCAGGAGCTGAAGGCTCAGTATGTCTCAGAGAATTCACTACAGAGCTGCAGGTACCATCAAATGACATTGAATTAATGGCGGCTATTCCATGTAGCTGCTGTGTTTGAAACGGCCGAGTGAACTGGCCTGCAGTGGACCCCTTCTCGCAAAGGCTTCCTTCTTTCCAGGACTGAACATTCAGAAATACAGAAGAAGGGCATGGGGGGGGGCAGAATCAAACTAAGCGCAAGTTCTGTCATTTTAGAATGGTTTTGTTATCAGTGCCAGCCCAAGACTTCTTGATGCCTGCTGGAGAGCACCAAATGGTGTCCCACAACCACCGCCATGTTGTGCCAAACACACACACACACACACACACACACACACACACACACACACACACAGTATTGTCACAGCATTCGGACATCAATTCCTTCTAAATCCTCCTGAAATAACCTGGTTCATTTTGCTGCCTTTTAGTAGGACAAGCCTGCAGTGTGCATTGTTTTTGAACAATAACATGGAATGGAGGCATTTGAGTCTCTGTGCCATTCATTTGGGGCAGGTTGTTCATCATGGCTCTGTATTCTGATTTGGATGCCCTTTGTTTGTTTATTATTTATTCATTGAATTTATATACCACCCTTCATCAAGAGATCCCAGGGCGATTCACAGAATGAAATACAAGATAAAACACAAGTAAATAATTAAACCAAAATCAAAGCAATACCCCCCCCCCCGCGTTTTTCTGACACCTATTTTCAGAATAGGCGCCCTGCCTTGTGCTTTATTCTGTGCTTGCCCAGACTTCACATCCTCCTCTCTACTCCCTCAAGCAAACCACCTCATGCATTTCTGTCCTATTTCCACTTGATCCTGCTCTCCCCCGGCATATGTGTCCTCCTGGTTCATTTTGTCCATCGGCTTTTCTGGACTACCATCAGCTGACTCGTAGTTTTCCACCTTTCCTCTCTTCCCTTCCATTGCTTAGGAGAGTCTGCTCTTGAACGGTGTTTTTCTTGACTTTTTGACCTGTTTTCACACAACATCTGATGCTCTGGGCTCTTCAGACCGAGGCAAGTTCCAAAGGGCACCCCAGAGACTGTGCCATCATTACTGCTCTCACATCTGACATGAGGGCAAGCTCTTGGCCAATGTCAGGGCAGAGCTGTGGGCTGACAGTAGTGTCCATCACACTGGAGACCAGTGGTACAGTACATATCTTGCATGCAGAATGCCCCAGCTTAAACCCTTGGCATCTGCAGCCGAGAAGATCAGGTAGCAGGAGATAGCAAAGACCTATTCCTGAGACCCTGGAGGCCCACTGCCAGTCACAGTGCTAGGCTCTAGGGAGAAATAATCTGGCTATGTCCCTTGTGGTGGAAGGGAAATAGGGTGACAATGAAGAAAGGAATGCGGAGACCAAGAGGGATAGGCATGGAGGCATGGATGTGTGGATACTTGAAATGCACACAGTGGTCTATATCTCTGCAATAGCCAGGTGTGATAGCTGGGAACCAATGGCACGGGTTTGCAGAACTTCACATTGCCTGCAGCTTAAGCCTCAGCCTGTAAATGCAAGTCAGAAGCCTTGCAAGGCATCAACTCATTGCATGTCAGTGTCTGCATAGGTCCATTCAGTCTTTTGATTCTGAAGATCCCAATAACTTGTAGAACAAATCCTTGGAATTTCATCCATGCAGCAAGTTTCCTTTGATCATACACATACCCTTGTGATGAAATGAGTGCATCTATCTCTTCTGCATCTACACTGAGCAGGGCTGAGTGTCTTCTAAGCTGCCAATAAAAGCTGAATTCTGCAACCTGTATAAATTATGCAACTTAAGCACATTTGCAAATTTTGGCCTATTTTGCGTACATCATTCTGCCTCTACTAACCCTAGGAATGGTTAAGGCGCTGAAGCCCCACCTCTTGACCACTGCAAATCCTCCAGAGCTCTTTGGCTTTGAAGATCATACTAGATGTTGCTCACATGCTTGGACCAGAAGCTTTTCAAAAGCCATAGGATGCGACATTTGGTGCCCAGTACCAGATTCTCTGGATTTTTGTGTGTTTGTGCAGGATTGTAGAACACATAACCCTGCCTTAAACCATCAGGACCATATCAGTTGAGCGGCACCAATTTAAATCCAAAGATGTCTAGACTGCTCTGTTGCCCTGGGATTATATGGGATGCTTCTGCATAAACTGGGAATCTTATTTGGTCATCTGTTTGGGATGGGGAAAGATTGCCTGTAGCATTATATATGAAGCAGCCCTTAGAACAGGAGTTCCTTTGGCTCTCAACAAATGGTGAAAATTCATCACAATATTTTATTCCTCAGCTGAGATTTGTTTTCAAAGGATCGTGTTTGCAAAGCACTTTATAGACCTTTGACTGTCCCACAAAATGTAACTGTCATCAGCCAAAGGTTATCTCATGATTCAAATTCTTTTCCAGCCTGTTTTATGGCATTCCTCTTCACACCCGCTGCTTTACATCGAGCTCTGCATTTATTTTTCTTAGCCCCCAAAGGGAGTATGCCATTACTGGTATTTCTCAGCTCCCCCACTAGCTAGGCAATGCAATTTCCACCCCACCTGCTCCTCACTTTACTTTGTTTCCCTTTTCTGCTATTGTGTCAAGGGTCAGAGTTGAAATTGGCACCATTTTGGAGGGCCTGGCTGGAACAGAAACAATGCTTTTGGTTTCCAGGTTTGGGTGGCAAGTAGGCATGCGTATGTGGGCAATGTACACACAACTTTTGCTCCTTTTCCAACCCCAGTGAGACTCCTCTGTCTCTCCTTCCCACAAGGCTATCATCTGATAATCTCTGTCTTCTTTTGCACAAGAGCGTGGTCCCATGTAATTTTATCAGGCAATATGAGATGAGCAGGCCTATTGTTGTACCGCTCTTCACTCTGAAATGCAATATTTCAAATATCAGTATATATATATATATATATATATATATATATATATATATATATATAGCAACGTTGGAAAGCGAGACAGCTTTCATCTGCCATCCAAAGAGCATCAGTATTGGGTAAAGAAATGGGTACACGCCATCAGTGCCTACTGTAGCAAAAAAAGAGAGGACCCTATCAATACCACGAAGGGTTAAGGGATTGTTGGTACAAGGGGTTTAGCTGCTTTTCCTTGTGGTTGTGCATCAGTATGCCCTGAATGAACATGCATTAAAGAACAGGGCCCTCATTGAGCCAAATATGGAAATGGAGACACAGTTTGTTTTCTTGAGAAGGAAGCCAAAGGGAGTAGCACTGATAGTCATCTGTTACAGCAGAGGAAGCTGTGGATTGTCCCTGGTCTAATAGGATTTGTTCCAGGGTTCTAAATAGCTTCTCTATGAAATCTCTCCAAAACGCCATGGCAAGAATGTTGTCTCTTGGATGCTAGTCAGAGACTGCATACTATGTATATTCATGTTTTATTAAAAGCAAGCCTAAACGCAGGTTCAAAAGAGGACGTTGGTCATTCTTCTTCCTAGGAGTACAGACCGTTTTGATACATGCACTTCATTATCCCTCCCTATCATGAAGCCCACTCATTTTGTGTCCTCCCCAAGACTTTCTTATTACATGGCCCCCATCGCCTTTTTGGCATTTTGACTTTAACTGGTGACAACACCCGATACAAGTCTTTTTGCCCAGTCTCATAGCTTGTGTCAATCTCGTAGCCTGGTCAATCGGATAAACGGTTCATTGAGCATCGTGGCAAAAAGCACTCTCGGTCTTGCTTTAGGTTCTGCGCTTCTGGTGCAACGGCACAAGTTAGGGACAGCAATATGTGTTTTATGCCACACATGAGTATTGATCTGCATTTCTGGCCCCCTTCCTGATGCTATACTCTTTTATTACTCTTATGATAAACAGCTAATATAAAAACATAAGGAGAGACCTGCTGTGATCCTGTTCTCACAGTGGCCAACCTGGGGCCTAGGCAAAGCTCGCAAGCAGGACCTGAGTGTGACAGCAGCACTCTCCTTTCTTGTGATTTATCGTAAATGGTATACAGATTCATACCAGAAAGGAAACCGGAATATTTATTAGGCTTGGTTACTAAATGCGCCTGCCATTGACTCAACCCTGCTGTCCTCACAAGTTAGCAGTGCTCTCTTATACATAGTTTTTTTGTTCATTTGTTTGCTGGTTTAATGAATATATGACTACGGGTGTGGAGTCCTCACTCACAAGGTGGCGTTTCATTAAAGCGTTAAAAATGAAACAACTGAACAAACACAATGGAAGCAAAATCAGATCAACAACATAAAGGGGCTCAGCAGTAGGGTCTAGAAAAAAGCTCAGTGAAAAAGGAAAGTCCTTTGGGGCCACTCAAAGGTCAGAAGAGAGTGGGGCAATCAGAATTCCCTAGAGGGGGAATTCTGCAAGTATGAGGCCACCACTGAAAAGGCCCTGCCCCAAGGACCCACGGACATGATCAGACCAAGTTCTTCTACAAATTACCCATCTCCCCACTACACTCTAGCCTCCAAAAAGCACTTCACCTACTCCCACCATTCTTTTTCTTATCTTTCATCAGCAGTGGCCACAGGAGCAGTGGAGGCACAGAGGCAAGATTGCCGCTGCAGCACCCTTTATAGAACTACATCTCCCCCACCGCCCCATTTTTCCTACATGCTGTTTACCTAGCACATCCGAGTGACCGAGGGGAGGGAGGAGAGCACCTACCTTCTCTTGATACATATCTTCACCGCAGTCACGGCCAATCAGAGGGAAGAAGTGAGTGTATTCTATTTTTTTTATTATAAATATTTATTAAAATTTTTAAATATAAGTGCAAAGATAATAAACAATATAACATATATCATAACATAGTTTCATAACTTCTTTGGACTCCCTCGTGTCTCCCGCTCCCACTTGCATCATTACAAACTTTTGCCAGCAATTTATCATCTTGTTTACAATCTTACTTCCCGTTCATTTGAATATAATCTAATGATTCTCCAAAAGGTTTATATTTTCCTCAGTCTCACTTATCGTCCTAATTCCATCTAATTTAGTGGTGCTCAATTATTTATGATCTAGCATCCTTCTTAACATTCAACCAAATTACAGTATTTTTGTAGATAAATCTTGAATTTCTTCCAGTCTTCTTCAACCCTCTCTTCTCCCAGGTCTCGGATTCTGCCGGTCATCTCGGCCAGTTCCATATAGTCTATCAGTTGCATCTGCCATTCTTCCAGTGTGGGTAGATCTTGAGTTTTCCAATGCTTGGCGATGAGTATCCTTGCTGCTGTTGTTGCATACAGGAAAAAAGTTCTGTCCTTCTTTATCACCCTCTGGCCGACAATACCCAAGAGGAAGGCCTCTGGTTTCTTAGGGAAGGTATACTTAAATACCTTTTTCAACTCATTATATATCATTTCCCAGAAGGCCTTCACTCTAGGGCACGTCCACCAGAGGTGAAAGAATGTTCCTTCATTTCCTTTACATTTCCAGCATTTGTTATCAGACAAATGGTATATTTTGGCAAGTTTGACTGGGGTCATGTACCATCTATATATCATTTTCATTACATTTTCCTTCAAAGCATTACATGCAGTGAAGTTCAACCCAGTGGTCCACAACCTTTCCCAGTCCTCAAACATGATATTATACCCAATATCCTGTGCCCACTTTATCATAGCCGATTTAACCATTTCATCTTGTGTATTCCATTTTAACAGCAAGTTATACATTCTTGAAAGTACCTTAGTCTTAGGTTCTAACAGTTCTGTTTCCAATTTCGATTTCTCCACCTGGAACCCTAACTTTTTGTGAAGTGAGTGTATTCTAGTATATAGGAGGGATAGCTTTGGGGAGTGGGGAACGCTTGCACAGATTGCCAGCAGGGCTGGGCGTTGGCAGGAAATCCTTTGGCACAGATTTCGTTTTGAGACATACAAATCTGGGGGCTTCCCTCTCATTTGAGAGGGGTGGAATTCTGTTTTCGAGAGTGTCCTCTGGAAGCCTTGGACTACAATTTCCACCAGCTGCAGGACACACTGCTGATGGGAAATGTAGTCCAAAACTCCTGGAGGGAACCAGGTTGGCAAAAGCTGCTTTGCGTAGGCAACCTCCCTGTCCTATTGCCATCTCAGCAGCGCCAGGCGTGTAGCAATCTCTTTGGTGGTACTCATATAACTCTGCCCAGTGTTTGTCATCATCATCTCTAATTTGTAAAGCATCCAAAATGACGAAGGGGTTCACCATTTTAAAATGAATGGACTTCATAGGGTAGGAAAACATAAGGAAGTGGGAATGAAGCCAAAGAAGGGATGGCAAATGATTACTAACAGATGCACAGCATACATTTGAAGCACATGACTCTATTTCCCACCCCCCCAAAAAAAATATTCTGGGAATTGTGGTCTCCCTCTGGCACAGCTACAGAGTCCCAGAACCCTTAACATACTACAATTCCCATAATTCTTTGGGTGAAGCCGTGTGCTTTAAAAGTGCATTGGATGTGCTTCTAAGTGTATGATGTGGTTCTGAACAGCATAAGCTGGAAGGAACTGCTATACAGAGTTTTAAAAAGACAACAGAGCTGTTAAAAGCCAACCTGCACATGATGCCAGGAGATCTGTGCTGGATTTCCTGCCCCTTGTCCTTTCGAAAACCAACAAAATTTCCAGGCTTGCAATTTGACTGCAGACCTGACGGTGGTGCACAGTTTTTCCCCCCTGTGCGCAGTTTCTGCCATTAAAACTTCACAGAGACCTAGGTTTCTCTCCCTTTGGGTTAGAAAACAACTTGTGAGGACTTTGATTGCAAAAAAATGGCGCACCAGGAAAGTATTAAGCATTTCCCCCACCAGCACTGTGGGTGCAATCAAATGTGTAGCTCCCCCCACCTTTTCATTTATATATATAAAAAACACACCGCACCAGGATGTCTGTGTCACATGTAACTTAGCCTCTAAGAGGAAGTGAGCACCAAGTTCCGAAGCAACCAGAGCAAATTATTGAAATTGGGACGGGATGGGAAGACACCAAGCTTTGTTGCATGATTAGATTGAGCAAAACAGATTAAGAAGGCGCATGAGGATGAATCTATGAGAAGGAGCAGGAAACTGCAAGGTGGTGGAGTGGCAAGACCAAACCCTCTGCTGGAAGCTGTCAAGGGTCTTCTTGCTGGTTTGTGGAGGCAACACAACTGTGATATCTACCCATTTGTCTCTCCACCCCTTGGCCCAGTAGCAGAACATCTGCTTGGCGTGTAGAAGGTCGCAGGTTCAATCCCCAGCATCCCCAGGTAGGGATGGGAGAGAGTCCCAGTATGAAACCCTGGAGAGCTGCTCCCAGTCAGGGTAGACTATCCTGAATGAGATGGAGCAGGGGTCAGACTCTGTGCTTCCAATGTTTCTAAGCGAGTCCGTGTGGTGCCTCTACTTGAAAAGCAAAGTTGCTGGACTCCCAGCTCCCATAATTCCTCATAATTGGCCATGCTGGCTGGGGCAGGTGGGGGTTACAGTCCCAGCACAATGTTGGCTACCTGGTGGGTGAACCTGGGGTCAAATGTGGGCCTCTGGGCCTCTCTTGGGACCCTGAGACCTTCCCCATGCCACACATTCTCCAGCCATTCCCCTTCTCTCCAAGACTCGGCCCTTGCTGGCCCTGCTGCACACCTTCCTTGAGTATTTTTGCCTAGCTGGAATGTGCCCCTGAACTGGAATCATGCCTCTTGCGTACGTGGATGGGGGAAATAGGGGTGTGCAAAAACTAGCCTTCCGTATAAAGGTAAAAAATTGTATCTGCTGCTCTGTCTACTTTTGCCTCAGACTCCCATCTGCCTACGAGCTTCTGGATGTGTGCAAGATTTTGGCACTTCCAGAGCTCTTCCCTTTTGGCAGGAAAAAGCGTAGGACTGAATATGAATTTAAATGCAGATGGTCTAGCATTGTTTCAGGCAGTATAATGCCCCCCCCCTCTGATTTTATCCTCCTCCGTTGGCAGGCTGTGAACCTGGGGTGTTTCCAAGGGAGAGGATTCAGGCTGAGCAGGATGGTAATCTGGGGAGGTCAAACTTGATTTCACACTAATGTATAACCTCATCTCGTCCCCTGCCCCCCCCCCGGTGTGCATTGTGACATCATGTCTCCCTCCCACCAATAGCGTGGTGGGTGGGAGGGGCAACAGAACGGTGTGATGTCATCATGACCCGTGGTTAGGTTGACCAGGAAATTATGGCGGCAGAGCTGGGAGTGGAGCCACCACTTACTGTAACTTCTAAGCTGGGCCCTGGAAACGTATTGAAAAGATTGTTCCTATGTAATGTGCAGAGGAAGCTGTAAATATGAGAAAAGGGTTTTTTTGGATCGACTAATGCGAAGCAAACTCATTCCCGCACTTGCACTAACGTTGCTGTGTTTGTGATTCTACTATGCACTTCGAGACACAAAACCTTCGTCCGAGAGATCACACTCCCCTCAGTCGCCAGGGCTGGGAAGAACTTGCTGATCTAGGTGGCAGATTTCCTGCAAACAGGGGGGGGGGGGAAGGTGGGAGGGGAAGGGAGGGATCGACAGGGACCATAAAGTGCTTCCTGGGAGATTCTGTGCTTTTTGAAAATGAGATGTTCAATTGGAGCATGGGTGCACCTTTGCCAATCGACACAGGCGAGGCTCAGCTCTTGAGCAGCTGCAAGACGCTCCACCTTGAATTGTCAGTCAAGAGGCGAAAGATGGCATGAATCATCCCTTCCGAAAGATGCAAGAGCAGGATGTGATATGTATGTAACATGTAAAGGGCACCGTGCTGTGCAATGTAACTTGTGTGGCTATTTCTTTGGACTGAAACTGCAACTGTAATGCAGGTATCTTTGCATTGGTAATGGATACTCAGGCTTGCCTTCTAAATGGTCAGAGTCCTGTCAAGGAGCAGCTGTGTGTTAACATCGTCTCCCACTCCGCCGAGAAGGCTCTTCTGGTCTGGATACAGGACTTCCGTCGTCTGGTATCATGTACTTAAAACATGGCCAGGCTCCAAAGTAAAAAAAAAATGAAAAAGCCCCTCTCGGCATATCTCCTTCACATTCTTTTAGGAAAGCAGCTCTAGAATGTTTTACACATTGCAACTAGAATGTACAATTGCAAACAAGGAAATAAAGACAAAAACCTGATTTAAACTGCATGGCACATTTCTCAGCCACCAAAGCCTGGCATGCAATCACAGAGAAGCTATAATCTGTGTACAGATCCACCTGGCATTTTCATAACTCCAGATGATGACTTTAAAATAAAACAAAGAAACAAATAAGAGGGAATGTCTTGTTTGTATGAGAACCGGCAGTCATAGTGGCTTTGTTATTCCGAGGGAACTCTGGGTCGTGCCATTAAAAAGCTCGCCTACCTTTTTGCTGATGTGTATTTCCCTGTTTGTTTAATGAACAGCCAACAAGCGAAGGCCATCAAAATGGCAGATGAGAGTCACTTCCGGCACTTTCTCAAGGTTGCACCACAGAAGTGCTGGAATTGGGGTCAGTGCGATCCCTTCTGCTGTCTATTGAAACAAAGCACATTCGGGCATCAGTTCTGGTAAGGGGTTGTAGGGCTCAGAGAGGGTTGAAGGCCCAGGAGATAACAATGAGACCTACCTTCACAGAGTCGTCTGGATGGGAGACCAGCTGTTCAGAGGATAAGGAAGATACAGCAGCTGAAAACACGGGCAAACCAATTCACTGGCTCTAATTGGAGGGGGTGGGTACGATGGGCAAACTCTTGACTCTTCGGGGCCAAAGTGGACATGATGGCGGATGTGTGAGAGCAGCCATCTTGTATCTCTGGGAGGGAGGGACCGCATCCCCAGGGAACAAACCCCTCTCTGACCTTGGTTCATACCCTCGAGTGTGTTTGTCTGGCTGAAAGTAATATAACAACAACAATAATAAATAAATACATTTATACCACACTCATCTGGCTGGGCTTCCCCAGCCACTCTGGGCGGCTTCCAACAAAATATTAAAATACAGCAATGCAT
Source organism: Podarcis gaigeae (assembly GCF_964106915.1). NCBI lineage: Eukaryota > Metazoa > Chordata > Lepidosauria > Squamata > Lacertidae > Podarcis > Podarcis gaigeae. Next base: position 103,303,775 of record NC_139680.1, on the reverse strand, counting down.
CAAACATTAAAAGCTTCCCTAAACAGGGCTGCCTTCAAATGTCTTCTAAAAGTCTGGTAGTTGTTCTCTTTGACATCTGGTGGGATGTCCACAGGGCGGGTGCCACTACCGAGAAGGCCCTCTGCCTGGTTCCCTGTAACTTGGCTTCTCGCAGTGAGGGAACCGCCAGAAGGCCCTCGGCGCTTGACCTCGGTGTCTGGATAGAACGATGGGGGTGGAGACGCTCCTTCAGATATACTGGTACTCTGACAATGCCTGGATATAGAATAGAAAAGGTTCTGTGGGTGTAATAAAAGCTAGCCTACTGTACGTACAAAGGTGATGTTTGCATTCATTGCCCTGCCCACCTTTACCTCTGGCTCTGCCCAACACAGTCTGCACAAAAGGAAATGTAACCCTCAGTGCTGAAAAAGGTCCTCCAACGTTCTTGCATCTCCACCTGTCCAGCGGAAGATACCTGGCAGGGCATCGTTTTGCCCAGGAGGCTACACCCTCATGGTGACCAGCAGCCAATGAACTGTTGCAGCGGAATGGGAATGTGGAAAGATGGCGTCATGGCTGGGGTTCTTGCTACCAGCCATGTGGACTCTTGCTACCTGCCATGTGGACTCTTGCTACCAGCCATGTGGCCGCCAGCAGCCACACATTCCTCATGTTCTCTAGTCGGGCTTCAGAAAGAGGAAGAAAATTATGCATGGATCTTTATAGCCCACTGTATCCAATGTTCAAGGGAACTGATGCAGCATAAAAATATTCTGAAAACCCAACACAGTGCCCAAATAGATGTCTAAAACCAAACACTGCAAAAAAGCATCTAGCTTAAAAGAAAACCCTGAACTATATCATTGCACTTCCAAAATCTAATAAGATGCATTTGCATTGTCTAAGTGAGTGTAAAAGGGAGGCTACATTTCTGCACCTAGCGAAGAAATTTCTTCCAGAGCCTTGCAACAGCTATTAATGCCTTGCAGTGCAATCATAGAATCAGATAATGTAGAGTTGGAAGGGACCCTGAGGATCATCTAGTCCAGCCCCTTCAATGCAAGTATATGCAGTTGTCCCATACGGGGATTGAACCTGCTGCCTTGGTGTTATCAGCACCATGCTCTAGCCAACTGAGCTATCCACTCAAAAGTAAGTCCGATGTAGTCCGGTGGAATTTACTCTCAAGTTACCAGTTTGTTTCCAAGCCCAACTGAAGGGGCCTAAATGACTCAGGCCCCAAATACTTGAAAGACTGCCTCCTTCCCTACAGACCCATCTGAATGCTCAGATCAGCCCTCTTGGTTGCTTCTCCACCCTCAGAAGCTCAGGGGGTTCTGGCCTGGGAGAGGGTATCTCCTAAGTGGTCCTAAGAATGCCCTCCCCATAAAGATGCATCTGACACCTTCATTTTACAGGTGTGAAAAAAGGTAAAGGTAAAGGACCTCCGGACGGTTAAGTCCAGTGAAAGGCAACTGTGGGGTTGCAGGTGTGTAATGAAGGTGTCAGATCTCTAAGATTCGGGCAGATGGCTAGGACATCTCAGAAGGGCCCTTGCACAAATGCACATGTGTGCAACGGTAGAGGCCTGGTTGGAAAGCTTCAAGCCCACCGCAGCTACATGGGAGAGGGTTTGAATAACAGGAAATACAAATTGGCCCCAACCCATAGCTTGACCAATCATGGCTAGGAGCAGCTAGGAGCTAGGTAGAGTCATAGATCTAAAAAATAAATACAGTAAATATGTAGACTTGCACGTGCTGCCCAGCTTCCATTTTGACTTGAAATGTTCGTTTTGGGCTTCTCAGAAGTACAGTGGTACCTCGGGTTAAGTATTTAGTTCATTCCGGAGGTCCATTCTTAACCTGAAACTGTTCTTAACCTGAAGCACAACATTAGCTAATGGGGCCTCCTGCTGCTGCCGCACCGCTGGAGCACTATTTCTGTTCTCAACCTGAAGCAAAGTTCTTAACCCGAGGTAGAAGAGTTTGGATTTGATATCCTGCTTTATCACTACCCAAAGGAGTCTCAAAGCGGCTAACTATCTCCTTTCCCTTCCTCCCCCACAACAAACACTCTGTGAGGTGAGTGAGGCTGAGAGACTTCAAAGAAGTGTGACTGGCCCAAGGTCACCCAGCAGCTGCATGTGGAGGAGCGGAGATGCGAACCCGGTTCACCAGATTACGAGTCCACCGCTCTTAACCACTACACCACACTGGCTAATATTTCTGGGTTAGCCGAGTCTGTAACCTGAAGCGTATGTAACCTGAAGCATATGTAACCCGAGGTACCACTGTACATAAAGCCAAGAAGCAGGCAATAGGAACACCGGCCTGCAATTGCACCCACCTCAGAGGTGCAGGAACTGTGCTGCAGCATGTTCTGGCTGAAAGGGGGGGGGGGAGAAAGCACTGGCTACAGCCCAGAGGATGGTTTGAAGGTCATTTTATCACTAGCCCTGAACAAATAACCATGCGGTCTTAATGGGAAAATGATGTCTTATTGAGAAATTCCAATTGACTGAATTGTTTCATTCCAGTAATGCATCAAAGCCACACACTAGGCTTGCCAACTGCTGCTGTTTCTAGTAGCACATGCGGGAGTCATGCGCCCATCATGCTCGAGTTAGCCATGCTCGTGGCACTGATGTGAAATTTCACATTTCCTTCAATTCTGGACGCCAAGTTGGGGGAAACGCTGCAAGAAATGTTGCTAGGGGGGAAAAACTTGACTGAAATTATCTGCAGGTCACATGGCGAGATTTAATTCAGGAGGGTGTGCCATTACTGATGTGTGACAGGCCCAGTTGAGTGAATAGCTGGTTCTTCACCTGTTGGAAGTATGTGCCTGAGATTTAGGTGTTCCAGTTCCAGTTTGAAATAGCTAATATGGGTGAAGTTTTGAGGCACTTGAAGAGGAGAAGTTCTGGCCTGGAACGGTGTGTAGTGCCGGTGAACAACTGGACCTTCGGCATTCACTAGTGCAGAATTTTTGGAGGAACAAATTGCCTCAATTGTGATTTGCTTTGATTCATCACTCCTCAAAAGATCTGAACTGCTAGTCCTGGTTTCAAAGTCACAGGAACGTTAGTCTCAAGACCCTTCCCTCAGGATAGAAAATCTGCCACTTGTGCCAGTTATATACTTATTTCCCCCCATAAAATTTATATAACGCTTGATTGTAGAAAATCTCAAAGCAGTCACTGTAGAGGGGGCTAAGTTACAACAACTCACTGAGCTGTTGGGCTGTATATCTTCCTTGTGGGGTCTACAACCCCTCAAGACATAAAGAAAATGGCTGACACCAGGGTGTGTGTGTATGTTTGTATGTGGTTTTCAGGCACCTATGATACAGAAAAGGTCAGCAGCACATGACTCCCAAGTCTGCTTGACTTTGTTCTTCCATACAGAAGCCACCAGTCTTCCAGTGAAGACTAAGGATGGATGGACCCGTCCATTTTGGGTTCTCATTTTTCCAGTCGTAAATTCACTTTTCCACATCTCCCTGTCAGCTTGCATTTAAAAAAGTAATCACAAATGAAGCATCAGGATATTAGCATGTGTTTTCTCTTAATATGCATATTTCTGTACATGCTCTTTGGACAAAGAACTGCATTGCAAAATTCGGAGAAAAGTGAGTTTTGAAGGATGGTGAGGCATTTGGGTTAGTGTGTTGTTTCGGGAGGTGTGAAATAGAGAGATTCAGATTGGGCGGTATTCAGGTAAGCTTTACTCAGAGTAGACCCCATTGAAATCAATGGACCTAACTTTGTCATGTTCATTCATTTCGATGGGTCTACTCTGAACAATACCATCCATTAAATATGAATCAAATAGGATTCCCCCACCATCCCTACAGGCAGTCCCATTTTCGACACTGAAGGTACAGTGGTGCCCCGCAAGACGAATGCCTCGCTAAACGAAAAACCCGCAAGACGAAAGGGTTTTCCGATTTTTTAGCGGCTTCGCAAGACGAATTTCCCTATGGGCTTGCTTCGCAAGACGAAAGCCCATAGGGAAATCTCCGGGGACAGTGGGGAAGCGCAGCGCGCCTTCTCCTCTGTTCCCGGACCTGTCCTAAGGCTTGCGGTGGGAGGTCCGGGAACAGAGGGGAAGGCGCGAAGGGCTTCTCCTCTGTTCCCGGGGCTTGCGGTGGGAGGAGGGTTTTTCCTCCCCACCGCCAACATTCAGAACAGCATTCTGAATGTTGGCGGTGGGGAGGAAAGCCCTCCTCCCACTGCAAGCCTTCAGGACAGGTCCGGGAACAGAGGGGAAGGTGTGCAGCGCTTCTCCTCTGTTCCCGGGGCTTGCGGTGGGAGGAGGGTTTTTCCTCCCCACCGCCACATTCAGAACAGCATTCTGAATGTTGGTGGTGGGGAGGAAAGCCCTCCTCCCACCGCAAGCCTTCAGGACAGGTCCGGGAACAGAGGGGAAGGTGCGCAGCCTGCTGCCCCGCGCGAGGGGCGCTCTTAAGCAGAGCGCCCCTCGCGCGGGGCCGACATTCGCCGCTTGGAGAGCCCTGCGGGGAAGTCCTGCAGGGTTCCCCAAGCGGCGAATGTCTGCGCCGCGCGAGGGGCACTCTGCTTAAGAGCGCCCCTCGCGCGGGGCAGCAGGCTGCTATCCGCAGCTTGGAGAGCCCTGCGGGGAAGTCCTGCAGGGCTCCCCAAGCTGCGAATGTCTGCCCCTCGCGCGGGGCAGCAGGCTGCTATCCGCAGCTTGGAGAGCCCTCTGGACCTCTTCTGAAGGCGGGTGGGGGGCAAAAGTCTTTGTCCCCCCTGCCTGCCTTCCCGGGGGATTTTAAAATGCTGGCGGGCGGCAGCGCTGCCGCCCGCCAGCATTTTAAGATCGCCCCGGACAGCGGAGAAGTATCCGCTGTCCCGGGAAGGGGGGGGGGAAGCAAAGACTTTCGCCCCCCCCACGTCGGCCTTCAGAAGAGGTCGGGGGACAGACTGTCCCCAAACCTGGTCTGAAGGCGGTTTCCATAGGAACGCATTGATTGATTTTCAATGCATTCCTATGGGAAACCGTGCTTCGCAAGACGAAAAACTCGCAAGACGAAAAGACTTGCGGAACGAATTAATTTCGTCTTGCGAGGCACCACTGTAACTTGAAAGTTATTATTAAATGCATTTATACCCTGCTTTTCTCCCAAACTCGGATACAACGTGGCTTACAACATTTAAAAACTTTGTTATAAAATTCAGAATAATAAAACAAACCAGTTAAATAACAAATAATAATTAATAAATTGATAAATTAATAAATTAAGTATTTGTTAATAAATTAAATTAATTTAATAAATTAAATTAACAAATAGCTAAAATACATTGAAACACATTTCGAACCAGCATTACCCTTTGCCCTGGCAATAGTCCATTGCTCAGCTTTGACTGAGCCTTAGTTTTCTGAATAAGAAGGTTTTAGCCTGTTGGTGGAAGGATAACTCCCAATTATATGGACGTACGATCATCTATTCTCCAGATTGATTTATAACATAGTTTATGTTTCCAATACAGCCACCAGATTCTAAAGAAAGAATGCTTTAAATAAGGTACAGATAGGTAGCCGTGTTGGTCTGCCATAGTCAAAACAAAAAAAATTCCTTCCAGTAGCACCTTAAAGACCAACTAAGTTAGTTCTTGGTATGAGCTTTGTGTGCATGCACACTTCTTCACACTGTATCTGAAGAAGTGTGCATGCACACGAAAGCTCATACCAAGAACTAACTTAGTTGGTCTTTAAGGTGCTACTGGAAGGATTTTTTTTTGTTTTTTGTTTTGTTTTAAATAAGGTAGACAGCTAAATATAAGGTAGACAGCTAAATATGGCTGACCTGTTTCGGGAAGCTTTTAATGATTGAGATTTTGTTGTGCTCCTTTATATTTCATTGGAAGCTGCCCAGAGTGGCTGGGGTACAAGAAATTAATTAAAAATAATAATAAAAGGTTTGCAAACAGCCACTCTCTTGGTCCCCGGTGGCAAGCATGAATCAATTCTGGGTGATGAGATGCAGAAGGGTCTCTCTATGGGAAGAGACTAGAGTTCATTCCCTGCTTTTTCTTGTACAGTACCGGTATTTTAAATAGGCTAATGATGCTGCATCCATTCTAGTATATACTAATGCCAGCTCCAAACTTTCCATACTTGTCCTTATGTAGCAAAACCCACTAGGGCACAAACAAGGAAACCTGGCAGACTCTGAGGTATGCCCATGGGGTTTTTTATTTTAAAAAGTGGGCGAAAATACCAGTGAGAACATGGGGTGCTGATTGACTGTTGGGAGGTGAGGAGGAAAACTGTAGGGATATGATGGAGCGGGTGGAACTCTGGTCGGGGAAAAGAAACAGGTCATTACTCAGCAGTTCCTTCTTTCACATTAACAATGTTTGTCTCTGAGAGAAGGCTGGCTTTTATTTAATTAGGAAAAACACACACATATAGACTGCTTAATCCACATGACCCGGAAGCTGTCTCCGGACAAACGCCGGCTCCCTTGGCCTATAGAGCAAGATGAGCACCGCAACCCCAGAGTCGTCCAGGACTGGACCTAAGGGTCAGGGGTACCTTTACCTTTACGAGCTAGTAACAACAACAACAACAACAACAATAGCTGCCCATGCCCATGCCATCTGAACACTTTTGCTCTCTTACTGTTTCTTCTTCAGCGATCACTCATAGCCAAGTAAGATTGTCTTCCATAAACACGATTTTAACAATGAGTCTGTAAGTGACTGTGGAGGCCAATTCTGGATCCACATGACATTGGTTTTCAGGCGGGAGTTGATCACGGTATGGATTTGCCAAGTGTGCCTTCCTCTCAGCATGTTTCTCCCTTGCATCCTGAGTTCAAGTGTCTTCAAAGCCATCTAAGTAGCCACGCCATCTAAGTAGCCTTCTCCGCAGCCTTCGGTAAAGGCTGTTCTCCAATTGGAGCACTTGCAGGCCAGTGTTTCCCAATTGTTGGTGTTTATACTACATTTTTTTTTTTTAGATTTGCCTTGAGACAGTCTTTAAACCTCTTTTGTCTCTGATAGGATGGTATCCAGCTGAGAATAAAAATTTTCTTTAACCTCTTCATCAGCATCCAGTGTTGGTGCGTAAGCGCTTATAATAGGTCTTACTGGTACTACATTAACTCTACAACCAGGAATATAGGCTGGATCCAGTTATTTCAAGAGCTGCTTATCAGTTGAAGAGGTCAGATTCCTCGTTCCTGTCTGCCTTGGGCTCTATTTTTTCCTCCAAGAAGCTGAAAAGAATACAATACCGCTCTTGTGAGCTCGCCATTAAGGGATTGTCTCTCCTGAACCACATGACTTGATAAGGGTTCGGTCTTGTAAGGCAACTTGTTTTTCTGTGAAACTGCCATGTTAAACTTGCTTCGCTAAGGTACTTAATTGCTAAATGGCTGGAGCTTCTCCCCAGTCGCTCGGTCTGTTTGTACAGTGCACAGGCGTTTGCTCTGTACCAAACCTCCCTCCCTAGCACCATGATGTTTGAGGATGTCCTCCGGGAGGTGGATGGCTTTGGGAGATACCAGATCCTGGTCTTCTTGATGCTTTGCATTCCCAGACTGATGATCCCCATGCACTTCCTGCTCCACAATTTCATCTCTGCCTCTCCATCTCACCACTGTGTGCTTCCAGCCTTTGCTGGCACTTCCAATCTCAGCCAGGATGAGGTCTTCTCCGTTGGCCTCCCAAGAGAGCCTGACGGGACACTGAGCCCCTGCAAGATGTTTTCTAGGCCACAGTTTCAGTTGCTGGAAAATTCTTCCTGGGAGCTGGACAACGCCTCATCGATCCTGAGCTGCCAGCATGGCTGGGTCTACGATTCCTCACAATATGCATCAACCACGGCCACTGAGGTAAGCTTTGATGTACTTCTATTGCAATGAAAGGATCCGGGTGAGAAAGAGGACAAGCCCTTGTGATGTAGCCTGGAATAGCATTAGGTTTTTTTGCTGCTGCATCACGCTGTTGACTCGTGTTAAGCTTGTGGTTTACTAAGACCCCCTTTTCACATGTCAGCCAGGTGTCCTCCATTTTATATTTGTGCAGCCGGTAAAACCTGACACTTGTCCCTATTGAAATTCATTTTGTTCACTTGGGCCTTGTTCTCCAATCTTTTAAGGTCATCTCGAATCCTGATTCTGCCCTTGGCAGCATTAGCTGCCCCTCCCAGTTTGGTGCCATCTGCAAATTGGATGAGACCCCCCCCCCCCAATTCTTTCATCCAAGTTGTTTATGAGGAACCATTAGAGAGCACTCTTTGGGCTTGGTTGGTTTCTCATGCAAACTACTCCAGTTGAAATCCCCTCTTCTGCCCAGCTATCCCTGTTTTGAATCTGGGTCACCTTAATTACAATCCATGATACTTCCTTCCAGTGGGATCTGGTGTGTGAGAAGAAAGGCATGAACCAGGCAATTGCTACCTTTTTCTTCATTGGTGTTACTTTGGGGTCTGTACTTTTTGGCTACTTGTCTGACAGGTGAGTAGAGTTTACTTTTGGTCTTTGGTGCATGAGCAGACAGACTTCTGGCTTGTGGGATCTACTGTAGTTCTTATTTATTATTATTATCTTGAAGTCCACCAACTGCAGCCAGGTGGTTTGTTGGTTTTCAGGGTTAAAAAGCAGCATAATTATTGGAATCGAGGAATATGTTGCCTCTGGGCACATGCTCAACCCAATATTTTGTTTTCAGTACCAGCACTGAAGGACCACAGTCCTTTCCCACACAAAAATCAACTTCTGTTTTTCACTCAAAGCTTTCTTCAAGTTGGAGCCTAACTTAGATGTGGGGGGGGGGGTTGCCCGGGGGTGTGTGGAGATTATTCACTGTTGCTATTCTTAAACAAATGAGGATATTTGCTGATCTGCTGCAAGTACTTTGAGAGCTGCTGGTAGATCCCTGATCCACTTTCTGCCCATCTCTGCCTCACCAGTCTCACTGCCAAGTCTTAGGTAGATAAATCTTTAATTACAAAGACGTATACGAATTTTCAAACTGTACAACCTTGGACAACTACTTCCCTCCCCCCCCCCCCAAGACAGACAACCTTTTCCTATCAACCCTCCACGGGAATAATCCTAAACCCACCTCAACTGGAAGAAAACTTCGTGGGCACTGGGATGTATGGCAGGGAAGACATCATAGTGCCCCTGAGTGCTGTTTAGAACTCCACTTCTTTTGATACAATCAGCCCCTGAACACCTCTGCCATACATCTAAATAAAATACTGTCTATTTGCAGATCTATTTCCCACTCAGTTTCTTCCCCCTCCTAATTCATTTCCTACGCCAATCCCACTCAAAATTGACATTTCCTTCACTTAATCTCATTTCTTCCATTACAAACATGCTAACAACTCAGGTTCGCTCCTCCAAAAGAAAGGTTTCCCCTAGTTGTCTCACCTCATGGAGTTAAGCCAGATCTCTCCTTTCGTGTTGTTTTTTTTTTGAAGTTTGTGCCCAGGGCTATGTTAATGAGCTCTCTCAGTGGGTCAGGGGGAGGTCCCTACCCAGGCTGGCTCCAGATACTACCACAATCGCTGGGTCAGGGCATGACTCCGGTCCACCTTTCCACCACTCTGAGAAAGCAAAGTGCCATTTTGAAAAAATATAAATGAGAATGCCTCTGCCCTTGCTCTGTGAAGAAAGAAGACTGTGATCTTCCAGCATAATCTGTGGAGTCAGGCAAAGAGTGGAACTCTGGAAAACTCATTTGCACACTTTCGCTGGTGCTGGACGGAGCCTTAGAACCCCTTGATTAGGTCCTGACCATCGTATTAAAGGGAGACAGGAGGGGGAGGACAGGAAGTAGAAATCAATGCATGTTGGAGATATATATATATATATATATAGTACTGTGCTAAAAATCAATGCACATTGATTGTTGCTGCAGTTCAGTGCGCAGCGTGCACTGAATAAAAGAGCTAAAGCTGATGAGAGGCCATTAATAATGCTGTTTTTTCCAGAGGTGCAGGAACTCACCAAGAACGCCTCCCTCGTTCTCTTATCATGCCAGTGGCGCCTACTTGAGAGGCACCGGAACTGAATTCTAGTGAGTTCTAGCTGAGGAAAAAGCCCTAGTACCATCTCCTATTTCTTCAGAGAATTGAAAGTGGCGCTAATGGCTACTAGCCATGATCATTTGATCCTGCAGCCAGGATTAAAGTGTAGAAACGATCTGAGAGGACTCCTGTGCTCAGAGATAGGCCTCGGACAAGACTCTTCTTATGTAATCATGTACAAAGGAGGCATTGAGGCACCCTCCTCTCGCCATCATCTTTATCTATGGGTTTTGTAGGTTTTTTTGTACTATTTTGAAAAGCTCAAATCCTCTCTATCAAGAAACAACAGCGGGACCAACATGAAAAAGGTAACAAAAACTGCGGCATGCATGACATTGTACATTTGTCTTCCAGCGATAGTTGTTCCCGCTCTTCCCCCAAAGAATCCTGGGAAATGTAGTTTGTTAAGGGTGCCCACAAGGGTTGTTAGGATCCCTCTTCCCCTCACATAGATATAATTCCTAGAGTCCCTGGGGAGAGAGATTGGTTCTGAAGCCACTCTAGGAATATGTTGTAGCGACCTCTGCTTCAGAGTATCTGAAGAAGTGTGTATACACACGAAAGCTCATACCTAAAAAGCTTATATTTAGTTGGTCTTTAAGGTGCTACTGGTGTTATGAAAAAATTGGAGGGGGATTCTTTTGAAGACTGTCTTAAGACAAAAAGACTTGATTCTCTTAAGGGAGTTCTTTTTGGATCATCTTTCAATTATTATTTTTTTATATTTCATCTTGTTATTTATTATGACTCTTTTAACAAAGTTTAGCAGCTACGGCAAACTGGGGAAAATCTTCCTGGTTCTTTGTGAAATAAACCATTTATTCTTTCTTTCTTTCTTTCTTTCTTTCTTTCTTTCTTTCTTTCTTTCTTTCTTTCTTGTGTATCTGAAGAAGTGTGCATGCACACGAAAGCTCATACCAAGAACTAACTTAGTTGGTCTTTAAGGTGCTACTGGAAGGAATTTTTTTTTGTTTTTTCTTTCTTTTGACACTTGTCCAAATATATACAAAAATTTATACCCATCTTTCTATAATATTCTGAAATACATAGTCTAAAAAAGAACAGAGGCAGCACAGAGGCAGCAATATATATATATATATAACAAATTTAAAAATAAATAAAGGAAGAAAGGAAAAGCAAAGAAAGGAAAAAGAGAGAAAATAATAAAGAAAGATGAAAAGACTTCCGGTTCTCTGTCCTGCAGCTAAACATAGTATTGACTCATTAACATCCAATCATTCTATCTTCTATAAACCAGTAATTTTTTCAATCTTCAAATCCAAATATTACAAGGTCATTTTCTCTTTCATGCAAAAAGTTCATAAGAAGTTTCCAGTCTTGAATAAATGTCAATATTTATTTTTCTCTAACTGGGCACGTCAGCTTTGCCATCTCAGGCAAGTCCAATAGTTTTATCAGCCATTCCTTTATAGTAAGTCGGGCTGTAGCTTTCCATCTTTGTGCATATAACAATCTCGCAACTGTAATCCTATATTGGAGTGATCTTAATCAACTCACTCTCTCTCTCTCTCTCCACACACACACACACACACACACACACACACGTGCAAATACTGTGTCATATGGAAACTGCCATTTCAGATGACTTGCGATGCGCTCATTTATCCACAAGAAGTCACTGTTAGCTCGTGTTGAGAAGGATGGAGCGGGTGAGATATTAATGCTCAAAAGACAGCAAGGAAGCATTGGCTTCTTTTGCCCCATATGTTCTCAACACATATAAGAAAATCCCTCTAGCAAATGATGGCCCTAGTCATTTCTCCCCGTCTTTCTGGGTGGGTGGGGGAGCTTATTTGGAGAAGGGGAGGGAAGCGAGAAGGGGAAGCACTCGTGCCACTTCCCCAGAAACACAAAGTTATCCATGGGCCTAGGAAGGCTGTCAACCCCTGAGCAAGCATAGATGCTGTGAATGACGTGAGAGAGATGTGCAGGCTGCAGCCTTGCCTGGCCAGGCAATTCTTCTGGGATTTTGACCGGAACGAAAACAGGTGCTGCTGGTTTACTTTTGGCTTCCTAGGTTTGGCCGGAGGCGGATGCTTCTGCTGTCTTTCCTTTCCACGATGTTCTTTGGGGCCCTGGCTGCGTTTTCAGAGTCTTACCTGATGTTCATCATCATGAGGTCGCTCTGTGGGATGGGACTCACAGGCGTGTCCATCATCTCCTTGATATTAGGTGAGAGGTTCCGAGCTGAGAGGTGATTTCTTTCCGTTTCAGGCCGGATGCCTCCGCGTGCTGGCACTGCAGATGGGAATAGTGATCGTGGGCACCCTCTTTCTCTCTGGCTCCATCTAAACCTTACCTTTGAAGCAAGTACCACACCATTTGAAACAGCCGTAGCTTCTCCTACAGAATCCTGGGAAATGTAGTTTTTGCCGAGAGTTGCTAGGAAAGCCCTGTTCCCCTCACAGAGCTAGAGTTCCCTTGGGAGAGGAATCAGTGGTCAAACCACTCTTAGAACGATTGCTTTATGGCCGTATTCCTTTTGCGAAGATTACAGTGGATGCTCGGGTTGCGAACATGATCCGTGCGCTGGCCGAAATATTGGGAAATTTTGGAACAAGAGGGAGACAGATTAAAACTGCAGAGTTTTGAAAAATTAAAAAATAGAGTGCGAGATTGGCTTCATTATTATCAGATAATGGAGGCATATAACTTGGACAAAAAAATTGGCTTCCAGGTGGAAAAATCAAAATTGGAAACAGAACTGTTAGATCCTAAAATTAAGAATTTGTCAAGAATGTATAACTTGCTGTTGAAATGGAATACTCAGGATGAAACGGTGAAATCTGCTATGATTAAATGGGCACAAGATGTTGGACGTAATATTATGATGGCTCACTGGGAACAGTTATGGACCATAGGTATGAAGTTCATGGCATGTAATGCCTTAAGAGAGAATATAATGAAAATGATATACAGGTGGTACATGACACCAGTCAAGCTTGCAAAAATCTATCATTTGCCCGATAATAAATGTTGGAAATGTAAAGAAACCGAAGGTACGTTCTTTCACCTTTGGTGGACATGCCCAAGGATTAAGGCCTTCTGGGAGATGCTCTATAATGAAATGAAAAAGGTATTTAAATATACCTTTCTGAAGAAACCAGAGGCCTTTCTCCTGGGCATGGTCAGCCAATTGGTGCAAAAGAAGGACAGAACTTTCTTTATGTATGCTACAACAGCAGTAAGAATACTTATTGCAAAGTACTGGAAGACACAAGATCTACCCACCCGGGAAGAATGGCAGATGAAGGTGATGGACTATATGGAACTGGCGGAAATGACTGGCAGAATCCGAGACCAGGGAGAAGAGTCGGTGGAGGAAGATTGGAAGAAATTTAAAGACCATTTACAGAAACATTGTAAAATTAATGAATGTTAGAATGATGTTGGAATGAATTTATGTGATTTTAGCAGAAATGTTACAAAGATTTAGGAAAAAACAGACTGTTAATTGGTGAAAGGAGGGAAAGTAAAGCTATATTAATATCAAGATAAATTACAGGATTTGCTGAAATGGATAATCGATCTAGAATACAAAAAGGGAGGTGTGAGGAGGTTGGGGGAATAAGCTAATGAAAGATAAATAATGGGAAGATTTGCTGTATTTTTCTTTGTTTTTTCATTTTTGTTTAATGGATTTTAATTTTCTGCTTTTTCTCTTTTATTTTTCTTTTTTTCTTTTGTATTTTATCCTTTTTTCTTTACCTATTGGGATGTGTGGTATTGTTTAAAATGTTTAAAATGATGCTTTTTGCTTTTTCTTTTTGTACCTTTTAAAACTTTAATAAATATCTTATAAAAAAAAAAAGAATATGATCCGTGCGGGAGGCACGTTCGCAACCCACAGCATTCGCAACCTGCGACTTGCACATTTGTGCACACGCTGGTCGTGATTCGGCGCTTCTGTGCATGCGCAAAGTGCGATTTAGCGCTTCTGCCCATGTGCAAGCACCGAAACCCGGAAGTAACACGTTCTAGTACTTCCGGGTTCGGTGCGGTGCGCAACCCGGAATCACGAGGCCCAAAGCGTCTGTAACCCGAGGTATGACTGTACTAGCTGCAGCAAACATCTGTCCCCACTCTCTGCAATCTGTTGCATCTGATCAGGATAGCATCCCATGGGTGGCAATTTCCTCCATGGATTCAAAATATGGCAAGGTCTTTGATCATAGAGAGGGAGTCGGGTGGGGCTTTGTCCCTCTTGCCCCGCCCTAATGTTGAGCAGGGAGTGCAGCTTTGACTGCTGAGTCGTTGCAGCTAGAGTTTATGGGGTTGACCGTGATTGTGTTGAAGGTGAACTGAGTCCAAACGTTGAGAGCTGCTGCTGTATATTAACTTCCAGCTGTAGAATGGACGGACGTCAAGCATCGCACCTTCTGTGGCACCATCAGCGGCATTTCCTGGTCTCTTGGGTACATGCTTTTGGCGCTTGTGGCCTACCTGATTCGGACGTGGCGTTGGCTCCTGTTGGCTGTCACCTCTCCCTGCCTCCTCAGCATCGTCATTTGGTGGTGAGTGACTGTGGGACTCCTCTGCTATGTATTCAGTTTTCTGTGTTTGCCTGAGCTTGAGTCTGGACTAAGGATTCAGAGCTCCTGTGTTCTGATTCGATACATGATGTCCAGTCACAGAACATTCAGGATTTGGGCCTCTGCCATTGGCCCTTGAACTCTTAGTCGTGATTCGCAGCTTGGAAGTTTAGGCAGCCAATCAGGTTGGCCCAGGCTTTCAGGAATGTGTATAAACAGTTGCTTTGCCCCTGTTTCTCAGTTATGTAGTTCAATAAGGTTCTTGCTGTTATCACTGCATCTTGCCTCATGGGAACCCACCTACACTTCATCCTCCAAACCCTAATATTCACCAAGATCTTCAAAAGGTTTCCTGCACACCCAACCACATCTTGACAGCTACACCCTTTCTCTGACTTCCCTGGGTTCCTCTTTCTTGTATTCTTTACCTCTTCTTCCCGGTAACTTTGAGAACCAAAATGTCAATGCCACTCACCCTATCTTGCCTTGACTGCCCGCAGGAGTGTGTGCATAGAGATGATGTTTTCCTCATCTGCAGCAATCCCAGATGCAGCAACCCCGCTTGATCTACAAAATGCCTTGTTTGTCCCTTGCCAGGTGGCTCCCAGAATCTGCCCGGTGGCTCTTGACAAAGAAGGAGGTGGAGGCAGCGCATGGCTATCTTTCCAGATGTGCCAAAGTCAATGGCAAGAAAGAGTTTGACTCCAAGATAACTCCAGACGTGAGTGCAAGGGGTCTTGCAGCACCTCAGGTGCAGTGATGGACCTCTAGAAAACAACCACAATGAGTAAGACCTGCAACAAAATGATGTGGTGTGGAGGGTTCCTGCTCAGGGTTCCAACAAGCCAGCCAATCTAGTACTCCATTATCTCTCTTTTCCTGTCTTCCATGCTTGCCCTCCAGCAGGTGGCTCAGTGGTAGAGCACTTGCCTACCATGCAACAAGGCTCCAGGTTCAATCCCCGACCTCTCCAGGTCAGGCTGAGACCCTGGAGAGCTGAAGCCTGCTTGTGTAGGCGATACTAATCAATTTGTATATATTTATACACAGTATTTATAGCCCGATCTTCATTGAGTGTTTCCAGTCCTAGAGCTGGGAACTGAGTCATAAAAACAAAGAGTGAAAAGTGACACACCAAATTACAAAATCATATAAACAGGTTCAACCAACAACAACTTGACCCTTCCATCACCTAGGTGGACCAGTGACCTGACTCAGCATAAGGAGTCTTCCTAAGCTCCCACAGCCAGCCTTCTGTACCCGTCAAATGCTCAAAACTCTGTAAGATGGATTCTTCCCTCCCTCCCTCCCTCAGAATTTATTTTTCATGCTTCTGTAGGCTTTGGGGGTTCTCTGAAGCATGCTGACAATCTCCCTCATGTGCACAGATGGTACCATCTTGGCTACATAATCATAGAATCATAGAATTGTAGAGTTGGAAGGGGACCCAAAGGGTCTAGTCCACCCCCCTGCCTCCATCCTAGGAGAATGAGTTCCTCTTTGATGTCATGATGGGATCTAGCCTTTGCAAAACAGCACTGAGGGGCATTTTCCCTCTTCCTTTGCGGTGAATGTAGGTCCTGCGGAGGACACTGACCATAGAGGAGTCAAGGACCTATTTCTACTGGCACCTGGTGAAGACTCCCAAGCTGAGGAAGACCACCTTGTGTTCTGTCGTCGTATGGTATGAACAAAAACTGTTGACTGCGCTTATTTCCCGACTTTGAAAGAGATGGAGCCAGTTTTCTTTCTTGGAAGGCGTTGCAGTTAATTGTGGTGGGAATTAAGCTGCAGAGTAACATTATCTTTAGACAGGTTTTCCTATGTTGGTTTTTCTTTTTTTTTTAAATGATATTTTATTAAGTTTCACAAAAATTAACAACAATAAAATTAACTCAAATCACAAAAAAACCAACAAACACATACAACAAAAAATACCAACAAAGAGACAAAAAAACAAAAATAATAAAGACATAAAAAAAGAAAATTCAAGATTAAAAAAAAAAACTCTGTTTCAAATTAATAACCTTCCAAATCTTATTTTCCTTGCTTCCACCCGCTTTCCTTTCATGTATTCCATTTTAAAAGGTTTTTCTTTTTTTTTTTTTAAAGTCAGATTAGATGTTTATTGTCTTCCTTGGGCAAGTGTGCAATATTTTACATCAAAGGAGGAATGCAAACCATCATATTGCTGTGCTTTCTCCGGTGTCAACCTATATTTTTCAAATGCTAGTTCGCGGTGATTTATGAAACTCCCACTACAAATGAAGCACGGTTCCTTCAGATGTCATCTGGCTATGTAATGCTACCTCAACTGGGAATGAGTAATTCCAAATGACTGTTGACATAGTTGGTGGCTGTGTGCAATCCTGACTCTCTGGAACTTTACAGCCCCAATGGAACTGGTCTTTCTCCTGCACACACAAACACACACACATACCTGAGCAGTGAGCCTGGAGAAACTAACAAGTTTTGGACTGGAGTTTATTGCGTACGTTTTCCACTGTTTGCAATTCCATTTCATTTGTGTAGCCCAGGTAGTATTATCCTCAAACAACATCAATTCCGGTCCTTCCCCTACATGTAAAGTCGCACAAATCTGATAAATCAGGGGAAATTGAGCTCTGAACTGCTGCACTTGACTTATTTGTTTTGGTGTTTGGGAGCATTGCCCAAAGCAATAACCCAGCACTAGGCAGGATTGCTCTCTCTACACATCAACTGGACAGATGCACAAGGAAACTCTGTGTACCTGAGCCCAGCACTAAGCAGGGTCTGTCCCTCTCCTCTGCACTCACACATTGACTGATGCGAGGGAGAGCGACCCTGCTGAGTCCTGCAGGGAGTTCGTTCACACACTCAAACTGAGCAAGATTTGGACTGGTGGGCAGGACACCTGTCAATCACATGGTGCCGTAATAGCATCACGTGATTGCCCATCCACCTGTCAACTTTGGCTTGCAAGGGCTGATCCTGATATTCCTAGCTGCTGAACCTAAGTCATCTCTGTTTTCCTTGCAGGTTTGGTGTGGCGTTCACCTATTATGGCATCAGTCTAAACATCACTGGATTCAGCTTGGATCCGTACGTGACACATTTTATCTTTGGGGCCATTGAGATCCCTGCCAAAGTCAGTGTGTATGTTGTCTTGGACCGCATCGGCCGCAGGCATTGTCAGGCATGGTCTCTGATTGGAACAGGAGGCATGATTGCTCTGAATGCAGCCATCCCTGCAGGTGAGAGGCTCATCTGGCCAGTTCTACAGCATCACTGAGCATCCATCTAGTCATAATGTGAGCTGCAGCAGCATCACTTGCCTCCCGGGGCTCCTCCAGAAGACGTTGAGGAGCCATCCTTGATTTCTTTGCACAAAGATTTTGCGGAGGTTGTACTCTTTTTGTGCACATTAATCCCGGTTTAACACTGAGGTCCAGCGCCGAAGGCCTTCTGGCGGTTCCCTCACTGCGAGAAGTGAGGATACAGGGAACCAGGCAGAGGGCCTTCTTGGTAGTGGCACCCGCCCTGTGGAACGCCCTCCCACCAGATGTCAAGGAAATAAGCAACTATCCTACTTTAAAAGATATCTGAAGGCAGCCAGTTTAGGGGCATTTTAATGTTTAATGCTGGATCGTGTTTTTGATATTCAATTGGGAGCCACCCAGAGTGGCTGGGGAAACCCAGCCAGATGGACGGGATACAAATAAATTATTATTATTATTATTATTATTATTATTATTATTATTATTATACGTCTTCCCATCCATTTACCCTTATCCTACACCTTGCAGTACATTTCCCTAGCTACGAAAAGTATTTTTTATATTTAAAGGTGGATCTGTTGCCAAAGCATCAGAGTGTTGCAAAAACCTACATTTCCAGTATGCACTTAAATCTTCGTGCCTCCTGTTTCTTCCTCCCTCAGAGCATGGGCATCTCCGGTCGGCAGTGGCCATCTTGGGCAAGGGTTTTTCTGAAGCCTCTTTCACCACCGTCTTCCTCTACACAGCTGAACTTTTCCCAACGGTGGTCAGGTAAGTGGCTTGGGCTCCAATCGGACCCACTGGTGGTGGTGGTTGTTGCTTTTTACAAACTTATTGATATCCAGTGATTTCCCTTCTTCTCTTTCCATGGTTCATTTTCTATCTCTCCCATTCCTGCATTTCTAATACTATAACCATTCAAGTCAGTGTTGCATTTTTACACCATTCAAACATTAATTACGCTGTTGAATTTATCTTAATGCTACCAGCATTTTCAGTTGTGTACAATTATTTTCCACATATTCTCTTTAAGTATATGTTCTTCTTGCTGTCTTATTCCATGTGTTCTTCTTGCTCATATTCCATGTGTTCTTCTTGCTCATATTCCACCTGCAGGTTCTGCATATTCTAACATCTTAAGTTGCCAATCCTCTTTTTCTGGGACCTCGCTCATTTTCTATTTTGGGGCTAACAAAATTTGGGCCGCTGTTTTTGCATACATAAATAGGCTTTTCTGACACCTAGGAATTTCTCTCTGGGCTATTTCCAAGAAAAAGGACTCTGGTCTTTTGGGGAAGGTAATTTTAAACATTTTTTTCCAACTTATTATAAATCATTCCCCAAAATTCTTTTATCTTTTTACATGTCCACCACGTATGAAAAAGGTCCCCTCCCTTTCTTTACATTTCCAACACATATCTGATTGTACTTTATACATCTTAGCCATCCTGCTCGGAGTTAGGTACCATCTATGAATCATTTCATAGTTTCAGTGTGTAACATGCAGTAAAATTCAAATCACTTTTCCAGAGTTTGTCCCAGAGGTTTAAATCTATATTGTGTCCTATATCCATTATCCAGTGTGTCATTGAAGCTTTGACTAGCTCATCTCTCCCCCCCCCCCCCCCCCGTGCGCCATTCTAATAGAAGATTATACATTCTAGACAAAGGTTTATCCTTTTTTGTAATAGTTCTTTTTCAAATTGTGAGCTTTGGTCCAAAAACCCTTCTTTTTTTTGTCTAACTTGAACATATCATGTACATGATGATGTAATCAGTCTGTAACTTGGCTCCTTAAGTTTTCCATAGGTTTCAGTCTGGATTCCCTCCCTGTAAATTCCAGCAAATCCCTGTATGCCACCCATTGTCTATCCATATTAACTCTTAATTGAAATTGCTTCAATAGGGAATAACCATAAGGGTGTGTTTCTTTCCAGCAAATTTTTATATTTCTCCCAAACTTTGTTCATAAAACTCTTATAAATTTTAGCTTCCACATACCAAAGACATGCATGCCAGCCAAATTTAAAATCATGGCCTTCCAGGTCTGAAATGTCTGCATTATCCAATACAATCCATTCTTATAACCAACACAAACAAGCTGCCTCATAATACAATTGCAGATCTGGCAGGGCAAAGCCTCCTTTTCCTTTTATATCTATCAAAATTTTATGTTTAGTTCTAGGCTTTCCTTCCTACCAGATAAATTTAGAAATACCTTCCACATAAAGCAAAATCTTTGGGGGTTTCTTCTGAGGCTACATTTCCCAAATCTTCTTCAAAAGAACGAAACACAGCTTGATTTGTGCTGGAATCCAAGGCTGTGACTAAAGGAGAATCAAGATCTGTTGTAGTGTGAATGATGTTAGCCCCTCCATCTTAGGCTCAGGTTGTCCATATGTGCAAATAAAGCCATATATCCTAAAGACATCACTGTCTCCACTGACCCTCATTCCAAGGAAACCAAACCCTGGGAAAGTGCCTGGAACCCCTTGAACCTCTCACTGCTCAGAGACTGGGATGGCGTGTAACAGTTTGATGGATTTATCTCCAATCAAAATTGTTTTGCGTTACCTTTGCAGGCAGAGTGGTGTTGGCTGCTGTTCATTCATAGCACGGTTGGCCAGCTCCATAGCTCCTCTGATCATGCTGCTAGATAACACCTGGAGATACCTTCCTCCCTTGATATTCAGTGTGGTGGCACTGGTGTCTGGGACAGTGGCCTTTCTGCTAACAGAGACAACCAACATCCAGTTGCCAGAGACTATCGAAGATGTGGAAGATGGCAGGTGAGTGACGTAGACACACAAGGCACATCACTTGAATAAAGCTTGCCACTTCAAAAAGGGAAGCAGACAGATATCAGCCGGTTTCTTCCTCCCCACCCTCAATTGGTTCCTCCAGACTGTCAGCATTTTGAGGGAGGGATTCCGGTGCATGTCAAATATTTAGACTTGCACCATGACACTGGATTAAAGTCCTTTGCCATTTTAGCATAACAAGTTAACTTCAAAACAATGGCAGTGGACTTTTTGCGATTTGGAAAGTAACATACTGGGAAAGGTGGGACGAAAGAAAGATTAATGGGAAGACATATAAACACAGTAGAAGCAAGGTGAATGCTCAGGGTGGACGCTCATTGTTGCAGACAAACAAATCAGAACAAATACTCAACATAGATTGGACTACAGTGGTACCTCGGGTTAAGTACTTAATTCATTCTGGAGGTCCGTTCTTAACCTGAAACCGTTCTTAACCTGAAGCACCACTTTAGCTAATGGGGCCTCCTGCTGCCGCCATGCCACCGGAGCACGATTTCTGTTCTCATCCTGAAGCAAAGTTCTTAACCTGAAGCACTATTTCTGGCTTAGTGGAGTCTGTAACCTGAAACATGTGTAACCCGAGGTACCACTGTATAACCTCCAAGGAAGCTTTGTGCAAGCAAATCAGGGTGAATGCTCAGTAATCAGGCCAGCTGGAGGAAACCCTAGGTGTAGACTAGGTGTAGGGCTAGGCTGCATTTACGCCGTACAGTGGTACTTCGGGTTACATATGCTCCAGGTTACATACGCTTCAGGTTACAGGCATATTTGTGAGATCTTAGTGCCTTCAGACCTCAGGGACCAGAGCAGAGCTTTATCCCATCATCTGTCTCGCTTGTCTTCAGAAACAAAAAGGCATTGGGAACCCAAGTACACGGACAAGGCATGGATGGAGCAATCCCTCTTGGGCTGATGAGTCAAACTGGCACAGATGCTCCCCTCTCTCAGCAACAGGAAGCCAGCACTGACTGCAATGGAAAACAACACTGTAATCAGACATTGCTTGCCAACGGAATGGACGCTGCTGGATGCTCAGAAAAAGTCTGATATAATGGGAACTGGGTGCTAGTTGGAGCTGAAAGCCAATAACACTGTCGTGAAGTTAAATGCCACCGTATGGCATTTCAGTTTGTTTTCAGCTTTCAGAGAGGGCCAAATCTGATACACTGACCCTATTTGCCAACATGCGCGATGAAATAAAGCGTTTGGGTTATATTGTGCCTGCTAGACAGGTGTGCTTGTGTGTGCGTTTGTGAACAGGAAGGGGGTAAAAGCCCCAATAAATTTAGAAGAACTGACTCCCAAGTCTTCCTCCTCATTTGCTGCCCTTATCGCTATGCTTAGTTGTTGCGACTCCGCGATAACTTATGAGATTTGTAGGTTTACCTCTTTGGGGAGCTTTGCCTGCTTTTTGTGGTCCAGATAGATGTAAATACTATGTGCTAGTGCTATTTTAAAAAATCACACTGAAAGAAGTTCACTTTCCATTTATCGCAATTAAAAATGCTAGTCTTGGCCTAAAAAAAGGTTAAAGGTAAAGGACCCCTGATAGTTAAGTCCAGTCGCAGATGACTCTGGGGTTGCGGCGCTCATCTCACTTTACAGGCCGAGGGAGCCGGCGTTTGTCCGCAGACAGTTTTTTTCGGGTCATGAGGCCAGCATGACAAAGCTGCTTCTGGCACAACGGAACACCGAAACCAGAGCACGGAAATGCCATTTACCTTCCCGCTGCAGCGGTACCTGTTTATCTACTTGCACTTTTGGGTGTGCTTTCAAACTGCTAGGTTGGCAGGACCTGGGACTGAGCAACTGGAGCTCACCCCATTGTGGGGATTCAAACCACCGATCTTCTGATCGGCAAGCCCAAGAGGCTCAGTGGTTTAGACCACAGTGCCACCCCGGCAACGAAAGCTGCCTAGGTAATGAGATCATTAGCTGAGGTTTTCTGCAGGTGCCCCCACCACACAGAGGCACAGCCTCCTCTGCTGTGGCACCCAGCTTACAGAACACACTTGGCAAACATGCTTATATAGTGCCCCTCCTGTGTAGTATAGTTGTTTAGAGAGCCAGACCAGGACTGAGGAGACACAGATCCAATTCCCCTCGCAGCCACAAAGCTCCCTGGGTGACTTTGAGCCAAGCACTTTCTCTCTACGTAACCTGAAGCATGTATTATCCTTGGAAGAAGGGTGGCCTGTTGGATTTTTGGTGCCAGCTGACCAGAGCTGTTGCCAGCCGCCTAGTAGAAAGCCAAACAGCCTGGGCTGCTCTAGTAGATTTAACACTGATTTATTGTTCAGCTAGAAAAGCTTTTCATGGCAATGAGACCAAACATTCTCACCTGCTAATTCCTGCAGCCCAAGACACGGTGACAGAAGTCAGCTCCAGCAACCCTGGAGGGAAAGTGGTTGAAAAACACACCACTGAAGACACATGCAGAATTGCCAAATCACCGGGAAAAGAATTAAGCCAGCCTTTTCCTATGCATTCTGCAGCCTTTTTATCTACAGAAATCTCTGGTATGGATATAAATGTTATCACCATCTTCTGCAAGATGCTGCTAGAAGCACAGGTGCAGTCGTCAGCTGGGAAGCTGGCAACCTTGCACTTGGGCAAGGATTCGAAGCAGGAGTATAGGTTCAGGGACAAAACAGCCCCTTATTTCTGCAGCAGTAGGATCAGCCATCTGCAACAAGTTCTGTAAAATGGCTGTGCAATTTGGCTGGGGCTTCAGCCTGTAGACAGCCTGGGCTTGTCACTTGTTTCTAGGCTGCATATTCCCCCTTGCCCCGGAAGACAACCCTAAGCAAAATTAAGTCCCAATCCATGGGGCAGGGCAATAAAACCTATGGAGCATATTGGTCCCCATCTAGGATTTTTTGACCTCGCCTGCATGCCCAGGTTAGGTCATTTGTCTGGGGCAGAAACTAATCATTTTAAGTTCAATCTTCCAGAAGAAAAGCGTTATTGGCAGGAGAAGGTCTGTGGGCTGTGATTCTGGCCTCAACAGTTGCTGATATGCATTGACTAAAGTTTAACTTTGGGGGCAAGAAGTGGTGGATAACCATAATATATTTAATTTCTAGCCTGCTTCCTTGCAGCAGCACTAAAGGTGACTCATCAACTGCTAAGAGTTGTTGCGTTAAACATTCTCCTGCTCCATGGCACTGCCCTCGCCATTTCCCTGGGACAGAGAAAGTGAAAGGTCCTTTGGCTCAAGCGAAAGGTCCTTTGGCTCAAGCGAAAGGTCCTTTGGCTCAAGCGAAAGGTCCTTTGGCTCAGCCCCTACCAGTGAGGGCCAGATGCACGATCGACATCTCAAAGTCCACACGGACGACGGCATGAAAAGTCATGGCTTCCTGCTCTTGTGGAGCAGAAGAGTTGTAGGGGATCCCTCCTGCGGCACCTTGACGCCTACGAGCAAGCGAGGGCCTTGGCAAAGATGAATTTCGAAGACCTCTTGTGTGAGGCTGGGGGCTTTGGCAAATTCCAGATCCTCACTTTGCTCCTGCTCTGCCTCCCGAGGCTCTTCCTCCCTCTGCATTTCCTCCTGCACAACTTCCTGGCGGCCACCCCGGCTCATCGCTGCGCCATCCTGCATCAGGACCGCTTTGCCAACCTCACCGAGGCAGAGGTGCTGCTCATCAGCATCCCGAGGGATTCGGAAGAAGCCTTCAGCTCCTGTGAGATGTTTTCAGAGCCTCAGTTCCACCTCCTGCTCAACTCCTCCCAAGCGTTGACCAATGCCACATCTGTACAGAGCTGCCAGAATGGGTGGGTTTATAACCGGTCCCAGTTCACTTCCACCATAGCTACCCAGGTAAGCCTAGCATCTTCCTGTATGTTTGGGGACCATCTGAAAGGGCAAACAAGTGCAAAAGAATGGGCTCTTTTGGAATTGAGCAGAGAGAAATATGTACTTGGCCATAAGGCTCATTATTGCCTGGTCTCAGTCTAATCTACTTCATAGGGTTATTGTGAGGGACAGAAGACCACCTTGAGCTCCCTGGAGAAAAATGCAATAAATAAATACATTACAGTTGTTACTCTCCCTTTCTCTGCCACTTTGAGAGTGCTCTGGGCAGTGAGCGTATGTTTCTGAGGGGATTATTTGTTTACTATTTATCACCATGATCATTATTTATTTCCTTTATCAGTTGCTTTATACATTATAAAAAAATATCAAAGTGACTAAATCATAACAAATAAAAGCAAATTTAAAACTACGGGGAAATGTAACACCGCGATCAGTACAAAATGCTCATCCAGTAAAATATCCATAAGAACAAGTCCTCCTCACTCACTAAAGCAGTGGTTCTCAGACTTCCCCCCCTGGGTCACACTTTCAGAATAAAAATTTGGTCGTGCCACAGCAGTTTTATTTATTGATAAGAAATACATCGGAAAACGAAAGGAAACCTGCAGCAGCGCTTGTTTTGTAACATAGAACACAACTACTTTATAATATGATTGTGGGGCATCCAGAAAGTATAAAATAACGCAGGACATGGATCTTTCCCAAAATATAATACAGTCATACCTCAGGTTAATTGTGCTTCAGGTCGAGCGTTTTCAAGTTACGCTCTGCGGCGACCCGGAAGTAACGGAGCACGTTACTTCCGGGTTTCACCGCTCGCGCATGCGCAGATGCTCAAAATGACGTCACACACATGCGCGGAAGTGGTAAAATGTGACTCGTGCATGTGCAGATGTTCTACTCAGGATGTGAACGGGGCTCCAGAACGGATCCCGTCCGTATCCAGAGGTATCACTGAACTGACTGTCCTTGAATCTTCCTGCCACAGTTGCAGGGCCGTCCTAAGCATATCCGGCACCGTGGGGCAAAGATCCCTCCACCGCCCCCTCCCTTTCCCAAAATTTAGAACTTGGGGCCCAACTTGCGGATCACCTCGTTGCTCCAGGAGCCGCTGCCCACAGAAGACGCCTCTGATGTGGACACGGTGCAGCTGGCCAGACCGCTGGAACCCAGTGCTCGCTTGCGAGGCTCCGGGGTGCCTCCTCCTGTCTGACAACAACAGCCCGCTGCCGGTGCTGCCAAGCGGCCTGAGGGCCTGAGGAGCAGGAGGCAGTTGCCACACCGCCGCCTATGCCCCAGGGAGTCATGGTGGTGGTGGTGTGGCGGGAATTACTGCCATCCACATTTTCCAGCACATTAACTTGGTGCTATGTCACCCCGGAACACCTCAGCTGACCCATGAAGCTGTTCGAGCGTTAATGTTTGATCATTAGATGACAAACTTCTATCCTGGCATCTAGAGTCAGGTAGGTAGCCGTGTTGGTCTGACGCAGTCAAAACATATAAAAATTGCCCAATAGCACCATAGAGACCAACTAAGTTTGTTCTTGGTATAAGCTGGATAATTTTTATTTTATTTTTTTATATATATATATTTTCATATATAATATTTTATTGTTTTATCCAAGAAAAAGGTTACATAAAGAAAAACACAAAGTAATATAAATGTACAAAAAACATCTGAATACATTAAAAGCAAGCAATTGACATATAAGAATAAAAAGAAAAAAGGAAAAAAACCAAAAAGAAAAGAAAAGAGTTAAAACACTAAGAGAAAATTCAAAAAGTTAAAAAAGAAAATCCCTCTCTTTGCTTTCTTACCATTCATAAACCTATTTTCTTGACTTCCTCACACTCCCATTTCTTGTATTCCAATTTGAAATTAATTAGCAAATTCCTTCTTATTAATTTTATCCTTAATTATCTTTCTTCACGTATTATTTGTTCCTAATTTTCATCTACTATCTATCCCTTCTTTCATATTCTTATTTTACCTTTTTTACTAGAACCCATTCATTTCATTTCAATGTCATCAACATTCAGAAATTTTACAATGTTTTTGTAAATAGATTTTAAATTTCTTCCAGTCTTCCTCCAACAACTCTTCTCCCTGATCTCGGATTCTGCCTGTCATTATTTTTTTATATATTTCTATCCTGGCAGTTCATCTGCAACATAGGAAGTCTGAGGGAAAGAATAACAAAGAAAACAAAGGAATGTTCTCAATGATGTAATCCTGGTCAACTGGGCCCTTACTCGTGGAGTAAGTCCCATTGAGTTTATTAGTGCTTACTTCCAAGGAAGTGGGTGTAGCCTGGTTGTAGCCTATATTATGTAACCTTTAGCTGTCATTCAAAAGCATCCCTAAAGAAAGGTACTCACATATTTAAAATGTTCAAAATTGAATTTATACTTAAGAATGAAGTACATGCAGTTGACACCTGGGTAGTCATAGCTCTAGCTTATTTGGTAGATATTATTTAATTGGGAAAGTCCTGATTTGAATCAGCTTGATAGATTGAACCTTTATTGCAGTGTTCAGAATGCATCATTCAAAAGCCTCAGTGGGAAGCTATGTGTCTGAATTCAAAATCAAAATCTACTGAATAATAATAATAATAATAATCCATTATCTTAGTACTCTTGGCAGCTTCCAACAGAATATAAAAACACATTAAAACATCAAACATTAAAAACGTCCCTATACAGGACATAGATTTAATAGGCTGTTTTCCCCACACCCCATCCCATTGGTCTGGCTTGCAGGGGCTGATGGGAGTTGTAGTTCAGCAACACCTGGAGGGCCAAAGATTCCACACACCTGGCAAAGGCAATTCAATATCGCTCTTCCATACTGTACCTAATGTAGTTAGGGGAATTGCTGCGGTTTTGATTAATAAAGCAGATCTATTTGAAATTAACCCTGTGTTAATGTTCCAAAATCCTTGCCTGTGTATTTAAGGCACACAGGAGCCCTGCTGGGGGAAAATGGTGGCAACCCTGAGTCAAGCTGCCTATAGGTTTTCTAAATGCTTCTCTGGGTTCTTTGTTCTAGTGGGACTTGGTCTGTGAGCAAAAAGAGCTGAATCACGCCACAGCCACCTTCTTCTTCATTGGCGTCATGCTTGGAGCTCTGATCTTTGGCTACCTGTCAGACAGGTAATTTTCTCACGCTTCTTCCTTATTGAAACCTTTTGTTCACACGACAAACACCTTTATCTGCCCAATTTGATTGCCACACTTTGTGGCAGTCTTCCCTATCAGGATGCCTTCCAGATATTTGGACTCCAACTCCCATCAGTCCCAGCTAGCATGACCAATAGCCAGGGATGATGGGATTTGTAGTCCATCAACATCTGGATAGCATCAGGTGAGGGAAGCTCTGGTCTAAAGAACTTCCCATAAGTGAGATAGGGCAGGGTTGGCATACTAGGAATTTAGGAAGGAGTCTTTATTCTCAACCAAACCACTCAGTTATTAAATCATAGAAGTGTAGAGTTGGAAGGGACAACAAGGGTGATCTAGTCCAACCCCCGGCAATGCAGGAATCTTTTGCCCGATGTGGGGCTCAAACCCACGACCCTGAGATCATTGGTCTGATGCTCTATTAGATGAGCTATCCCTTCAAATGATTAAGATCTTCTTGTCTTTAAACGTTTCAAATACTTTTTATTATTATTTAGTCATTTGTATCGCTTTGCTGCTTTGTCGTCCGTTGCCCTGGGCTCCTTTGCAAAGGAAGGGAAGTCTAGAACCTTAAATAGTACAAAATAAGAACAACAGCTCCTCTGTATTTTCCACACGGAGTAGCAGTGACTCTACAGGCTATCAGGAAAGCAAGCCAAGTGCTCTGGTGGCACATGGCAGGAACCCGAGATCACAATGGTCTCCTTTGCCATGTAGTTGACATTTTTTCTCTGTGGTGTTGTGGCAGGTTCGGCCGGAAGACCATGCTCCTGGTGTCTTACATGTGCACCCTGATTTGTGGGATGGTGAGTTCTGCATCTGTTACATACAGTATGCTGGCGGTCATGAGGACCTTGACAGGAATGTCTATCTGCGGCCTCTCTCTCATCGTCGTGCCTCTGGGTAAGCACAACAAGAGTTCCAAGACTGAGAAGTCTTTTATAACATTTTAACTAGGATTTATATATTGTAATGTTTGAAGTATGAATTTGGAATTACTCATTATGAAAAGTATTTTTTCTTTTCACTCTTTTTTTGTTGTTTCTTTTATTTATCGTCTTTCTTCTTTTCTAGTCTGCATTCTGGAAAATTGTATAGATAAATGTCTTTATGTATGGTTGTGTATTGTTTCTATTTCTTTTCATTTACCGGTACTTTTGTAACGTCTAATAAACTTTAATAAAAAATTATTTTTTAAAAAAAAAGACTAAGAAGCTGTAGCCGTAGAGTTGGGAACCTTTGCGGAAAATATGTGCAGGAATCAAGTATATCCCAAACGCCCATGATTTCACCTTGTAAGCTTGTAATTCTGGGTTCTAGCACAGAACCGGGTGTGTTAGGAATCTCTACTTTTTTCTGTAGCAAAAAGCAAAAGCAAAAAAAGGTTGCAGTCCTCATGATTTGGAAATGTAGGGGCCTGAACAAAGGAAACAATGGAAAGGATTTTGATAGCCTCTCCCCTTTCCCTGTGGTGCAACAGCACATATGTGAAAAAAATAAGTTGAACAAGGACATGCTGAATCACCATGTGTAGTTTCAGGAGACACATTCAGAATCAGGTCCTGCCTGACCCAAAGCTTGGCTGAGGTGGGGTAGCACTGTGGTGGACCTTGGGGTCTCAAATTTCAGCAGTGCCCTTGTGATGCCAAAATCCGAGGGAGGGGGGCACTCCTCAACTTCCAGTTTGCCTGCAGCGCCCCCTGCAGAACCCCCAAGGCTCTGCGCCCATGGGTGCAACCAAACCAGTTGCACTCCCCTAAATCTGCCTCTGTCAGGGGTAAAAGGACTCAGTTCTACTGCCAATGAAAACAACATTCTGGGCCAGAGGCAATGTGTTCCTTGATCCCGTGTCTGCCCCCTCAGCCACTATATTCTGCCTGCTTCCAGTTGGTGCACCTCAGTGTATATGCAGAGAGAGCGAGTGGTGGACCTACATTTTTGAAACTCGAACTGTTTTGGGGTTCCAACCAACGAGTCTAGGTATCCACAGTTATCTTCTCCGATATGCTTGTTGCATAACAGATCACCATACCTTTACAACTGTTACAACATCTGTGCTACTGACTCTCAAACTTGTTGAAATATATATAACAATCAATCAATTTGAGTTGCACAACTCAAATTGGGTCTACTAGACCCAAATTTGTTAAGCGATGTGGACTAAAGTCATGTCTGGTGCCCCTCCAGGATTAAGGGCCCTGAAACTTAAGCTTCATTAGTTTCATAGTAGATCTGCATCTAACATCTATCTATATCTATCTATCCATCTATCATCTATCTATCTATCTATCTATCATCTATCTATCTATCTATCTATCTATCTATCTATCTATATCTATCTATCTATCTATCTCTATCTATCTATCATCTATCTATCTATCTATCTATCTATCTATCTATCATCTATCTATCATCTATCTATCTATGTATCTCTATCTATCTATATCTATCTATCTATCTATCTATCTATCTATCTATCTATCTATCTATCATCTATCATCTATCATCTATCATCTATCATCTATCATCTATCATCTATCTATCTCTATCATCTATCTATATCTATCTATCTATCTATCTATCTATCTATCTATCTATCTATCATCTATCTATCTATCTATCTATCTATCATCTATCTATCTATCATCTATCTATTATCTATCTATCTATCTATCTATCTATCTATCTATCTATCTATCTCTATCTATCTATCATCTATCTATCTATCATCTATCTATCTATCTATTATCTATCTATCTATCATCTATCTATCTATCTATCATCTATCTATATCTATCTATCTATCTATCTATCTATCTATCTATCTATCTATCTATCTATCTATCTATCTATCTATCATCTATCATCTATCTATCTCTATCATCTATCTATATCTATCTATCTATCTATCTATCTATCTATCTATCTATCTATCTATCTATCTCTATCTATCATCATCATCTATCTATCTATCATCTATCTCTATCTATATCATCTATCTATCTATCTATCTATCTATCTATCTATCTATCTATCTAATTATTCCCTTCATATTATTTCACTTCCTGAAAATGTAAAATTGAACCATGGTGAAAATGTATTTCTTTTGTCCAAAATAAACAGTCACCAACCTTAAAATCACAAAACGCTTGGAGAGATAAATGGGGGCAAAATGGAAAGAGTACTGGAGCCAGTCATACTTGTAAGTGGGGGGCACTTTGCAAATTGGGCACCTCTGTCCCATTTGGTCTATATTGTATTCGGCTCTCCCCTGTATTACAGATCGACACTGCACATGTAGTGGGCACCAACAGAGCTGTCCTTGCAGCTGCTATGTGCACCACAAGGTTAAAGTCCTTAAAAAGAGACTAGCTTAGAAGCGGTGCAAAAGCCGGTCTCCACCAGAAAGCAAAGACACTGCAGCTGACTGGGCCTCTTTTAGTGAGCATTGCTGCTTGACTCCAAACATAGGCGATGGTTAGATGAAGGCTTGCAAACAATGGGTCTGGGCAGTAAGATCTAGGTCTGTTCTGTTTGGGCTCTCACAATCAAGTGTGTTTGTGTGTGCCTGTTTGTGTACTAAACTCCATTTCTATGTTCCAGGCATGGAATGGGTAGACATCCAGCACCGCACCGTTTCTGGGATCATGACCAGCATCTTCTGGAGCCTGGGGAATATGCTTCTCGCTCTGATCGCTTACCTGGTGCGAGACTGGCGTTGGCTGCTCTTTGCTGCTACTTTGCCATGTGCAGTGGGGCTGGTCTCTGTATGGTGGGTGAAACTAACCCTGCATGATGGCTTGTGGTCCTGCCTTTCCTCAAGGGCATCTTCTTCACAGAACCAGCTGGCAACCTAGCTAGGCACACTGACGGGCTTCAGGGATACTATGCATGCTTTGTTCAGTTGGCTGGTTGCAACGGTCTCCTTTGTTTTTAGCACTTGTGTGATTTATATGAGTTTGTTTTCATAGAATCATAGAGTTGGAAGAGACCACAAGGGCCATCGAGTCCAACCCCCCTGCCAAGCAGGAAACACCATCAGAGCACTCCTGACATATGGTTGTCAAGCCTCTGCTTAAAGACCTCCAAAGAAGGAGACTCCACCACACTCCTTGGCAGCAAATTCCACTGTCAGGAAGTTCTTCCTAATGCTTAGGTGGAATCTTCTTCCTTGTAGTTTGGATCCATTGCTCCGTGTCCGCTTCTCTGGAGCAGCAGAAAACAACCTTTCTCCCTCCTCTATGTGACATCCTTTTATATATTTGAACATGGCTATCATATCACCCCTTAACCTCTTCTTCTCCAGGCTAAACATGCCCAGCTCCCTTAGCCGTTCCTCATAAGGCATTGTTTCCAGGCCTTTGACCATTTTGGTTGTCCTCCTCTGGACACGTTCCAGTTTGTCAGTGTCCTTCTTGAACTGTGGTGCCCAGAACTGGACACAGTACTCCAGGTGAGGTCTGACCAGAGCAGAATACAGTGGCACTATTATTTCCCTTGATCAAGATGCTATACTCCTATTGATGCAGCCCAGAATTGCATTGGCTTTTTTAGCTGCCGCGTCACACTTTGTGTTTTAATTTGCAACCTGCTCTGTTGTGGGCCCCTCCAGACATCATTTTATTATTGTGCATTCATTATGATTTGTGCCAATACTATTTGAGCCTGCAAAAGTCTTGGGGCAGGCCTATGGCATCCATTCCACTCAGTGCGTATCCCATAGCAGGCTTCCTCAACCTCGGCCCTCCAGATGTTTTTGGCCTGCAACTCCCATGATCCCTAGCTAGTAGGACCAGTGGTCAGGGATGATAGGAATTGTAGTCTCAAAACATCTGGAGGGCCGAGGTTGAGGAAGCCTGCCCCATAGCTTCCTGCTGAACTCTTGTTGCTCTACAGTCTGGCCTTATCCAAACTAACCTTTCACTCCTCTCTTTCCAGGCAGAGATCTGTGCTTAAATGTTCCTTGTCCAAACAGGTCCCCCCCCCCATTTTTTGTGCCCCAAGCATTCCCCACGAAACCCCACTTTTTAAAGCTGAAACAGAGCAAACACCAATTTGGCTTTTCTGACATTTTCCCCCTGACGGAGCTTTAAAGAGAGGGCTTTAGTGGAGAAAGCTCCAGAGGAAAGCAAAAACAAAGGAGCTCAGAAACGGAGATTTATACAGTCATACCTCGGGTTACAGACGCTTCAGGTTACGTTCTTTCAGGTTATGGACTGCCGAAACCCAGAAGTACTGGAATGGGTTACTTCTGGGTTTTGGGAGCTGTGCATGCACAGAAGCACTAAATCATGCTTTGCGCATGCGCAGAAGCGCTGAATTGCAACCTGTGCGTGCGCAGACGCGCAGCTGTGGGTTGCGAACGTTGCGGGTTGCGAATGTGCATCCCGCACGGATCACGTTCGCAACCCGAGCGTCCACTGTATTGTGGACCATGCCTGCAGGGGCGGAGAAAGGGGGGTGCGGTGGGTGTGGTTCGCCCCGGGTGTCACCACTGAGGAGGGTGACAAAATGCCGGGCGGCACTCACCGCAGGGCCTGCAGCGCGTCCAAGTCGTGCGTCTCTCCTGGGAAAGACACAGTGGCTTGGGCGCATGCAGGCTCCGCGCTGCCCAAACGGTCCGCCCACTGCCTCCCCCCCCAGCTGTAGTGCGGCTGAGTGGGAGGAGGCAGGCAGACTCTGGGGCTCCCAAGGTGTGCCCCGCCCCTATGGGCAGCTTGCCCCACCATTGGGCATGCCGCCCCTGGCGCCCAAGTGGCTTCCTCCATCGCTGCATGCCTGGAAAGAGTGGAGGAATGGTCAGCTTGGATAAACCATCAGGATAGCAATAGGATCATGGGATTGTGGAATTGGGAGAGCCCCAAGGGGTCATCTAACCGAACATCATTCATGGTTTATCAGGAATGAGGCATTTGCTGGTCAATGCTGCCTGGCTACTCCCACTTTGTTCCTCCTTTGGCTTAAGTAGCTTCAGCAAACCAGGAAACCCTGGTTTCCTATTAACAACTCAACCTGTTGTTGTTGGCATCTGTCTGCCTTGAGAGAAAATGGAGTGTGCCTCAAGGGGTGAAGTCAAACTGCTGCGTTAGCAGCACTGAAGTGACCTCTTTGGGGCGCAAGCCTGGGCAGTGTGTATAGAGGTCCTGGGCTGCCAGCATCGTAGCATGGGTTGTCAGCACCCGGGACAAGGCAAGTAATTTGCGCCCCCTAACCCGGGGCAAGGCAAGTAATTTGCGCCCCTAACCCCTAACCTGCCGCTGCTGCCAGCTTCTTCTTGCTGCTGCCTGGGCTGCTGCCATGGGGCTCTGCTACAGCCTGCGCCCGAGGCTCTTCGGCGACTCCGGAGGCGGCGAGCGCGAACCCCAGATGTTGCGCCCGGTGCAGCCGGCCCCCCTGCACCCCCCACGCTACGCCACTGTGGGCTGCCCGGATGACAAGACCCCCACTTGGCCTTGCTGGTGTGGTCCAAAGGAAAGCAGAGCAATATGTTGGCACCAGCCTGGGCTGCAGGAGTTGCTGGAAGGAGGCGTACAAGGCGACATCCAATTCTTCACACGCACCCCAAAAGTGTACATATATTTATACTAGGGGAAAGTGTGTATACACAAAAGCATAATTATCTTTGGGGGAAATCGCCTGTCAAAATGTGTCTTATGCAAAACTGGGTAGAAAATGTGAATATTAGAAGACATGCCTAAGGAAATATGTGATTTTTGTGTACAGTGTGTGGATTTTATACAGAAATGACGTGAACTGAATTTGGGATTGGCAAAAGCAGAAAGCAGAAGGGACAAGTTTAACCTTCTCATTTGTGAAGAAATGGATAGCGTGTTAATGCTCATGATTTTTAATTAACTTTCCCACCAGAATACGTAACAGTGGATGCATGCACAACATACATTTTATAGCACCCCTGCAAAGGATTCTGGGGACTGTAGTTTGCTAAGGTGTTTGGGATTGCAGCTCTGTTAAGGGTAAACTACAGTCCCCAGAATACTTTGGGGCAGTAATGTGTTCTAAATGTTTGGTATTCATGCAGCCAGTGCCTGTGAAAAGGACATCAAGGGGTCTCGCCTCTTTGACTCGTGCACTTTGCATCCAACAGAGACACCAGTACACATTAATAGAAGGGTGTCAATCTATGTTAATCTGTGTCCAGCATGTTTGATATAAATGAAATGAGCCATCAGACACCTGGAGCCAAATGCTAAATCCACACACATTGGCATCTTGTATAAGTAATAGTTCACCAAGTTGTTCCTTCGCCAAGAGCTAAATGTTCAGGCTGAACTAGAACCTGGGTGACAGGCAGAGAGACGGTCTGTTTCAGAACTCCACCTTCCCACTCCTAGAACTGAGAAACTAACAATTGTCATACCTCCTCATGCTGTTTACATGTTTTGGACGCACAAGATTCTGGGATCTTTCAAGCACAAACCACACATTATATGCCAATGTGTGTGGCTAACTCCCCCCCTCTTTTTTTAGTGAAAAGCATCCTTAGTAATAATAATAATAATAATAATAATAATAATAATAATAATAATAATAATAAATTATTTTATTTATACCCCGCCCTCCCCAGCCAAGACCGGGCTCAGGGCGGCTTACATCAGGTATAAAACAATTTATTAAAATACAATTTAAAAACAAGATTAAAATACATTAAAATGCAGCCTCATTTCAGTAGAAACTCAAATAAAAAACTTTTTAGGGATGAAAACGTCAAATCTTCACCACGGCCAACTATCTAGGCTGGTCCTACGTGGGCCAGAAAAAAGCCAAGGAAGTCCCCAAATAGGAGTTCCATCACAGAAGGAGAAAGGAAAAAGGAAAGAGGATCAAGTTGATTCCAAGCCAAAGGCCAGGCGGAACAACTCTGTCTTACAGGCCCTATAACCTTTGACTAATGGAGGTGCCCTAGGCCCCACGCTCAAGGTGTTGGTAAAGGTAAAGGTAAAGGTACCCCTGCCCGTACGGGCCAGTCTTGACAGACTCTGGGGTTGTGCGCCCATCTCACTTAAGAGGCCAGGGGCCAGCGCTGTCCGGAGACACTTCCAGGTCACGTGGCCAGCGTGACAAAGCTGCATCGGGTGAGCCAGAGCTGCACACGGAAACGCCGTTTACCTTCCCGCTGGTAAGCGGTCCCTATTTATCTACTTGCACCCGGAGGTGCTTTCGAACTGCTAGGTTGGCAGGCGCTGGGACCGAGCAGCGGGAGCGCACCCCGCCGCAGGGATTCGAACCGCCGACCTTTCAATCGGCAAGTCCTAGGCGCTGAGGCTTTAACCCACCGCGCCACCTGTACTAACATATAAAGCCCTATGCAGCTGAGGAAAATGTTACTTGAGAAACCACCTTATGCCTGATTAACCCAGCAGATCACTGTGGAATAGCATTCCTGCTGAGATACCACAGGTGCCCATTACCTGCACCTTCCAGAAGCAATTGAAGATTATTTTTTTTGTTCTGACAGGCTTCCCCAGCTGTATAAACGGGTCTTTGCCACATGAGCCCACTTGTTAAGGTTTCAGACTTGTTTTTAAATGTATTTGATATTTTTTGCGTTGTTAAGCGTTTTTAATTATGTGTAAATTACCTTGAGATGGCAGTTTAGAAGATGGTTAATGGAACAGCTCCCTCTGAGCTTCCTTTCTTGGAGGTTTTTAAGCAGAGGTGAGGTGTCCGCCTGTCATCGATGCTTTAGCTGAGATTTCTGCACTGCAAGCCGTTGGGCTAGATGGCTTGGGGTCCCAAATCTACCATTCTAGGATTCTAGGATTATAATAATAATAAGACCAATAAATCGGCTAACCCTAAGCAGACCCTTACTCCCTTCACAGAGCTACAATTCCCAGAGTGGTTTAACAACTGGTCCCCTTTCCCAAGGAACTCTGGGAACTGTAGCATCTTGTGAAGGGAAATATTGGTCTCCTAACAACTCTCAACACAATTAACAATCTATCGTTCCCAGGATTCTTTGGGGGAAGCCACGGCCGTTTAAAGTGGAATTATACTGCTTTCAACGTATTGCCTTAGGGGTTTTCAAAATCAGCTGGAGGATGTGAGCAATGTATCAGACAACCTGATTATTTTCTCTTTTAACAGGTGGCTCCCAGAATCTGCCAGGTGGTTGCTGGCCAAAGGGAAACTGAAGGAAGCTCGTGGGCATTTGCAGGCTTGTGCCAAAATGAACGGACGAAAGGAGTTTGCTGCCAAGATAAACCTTGAGGTGAAATGGGGCAGGGCTTTTATTTATTTTTTTCATCCGGAACTCACCGGAACTCAGTCCTGGCTGCTCTCAGGCGGGCGCCATTGCCATTCTAAGAGAACAAGGGAAGTGTTTATGAAGAGTTCCAGAACCCCCTTTTCTAGAAAAATAGCACTGAGTAGGGGCATTAGGAACTAATAATGCAGAAAACACCCCCCCCCATACAGTGGTACCTCGGGTTAAGACCTTAATTTGTTCTGGAGGTCCGTTCTTAACCTGAAACTGTTCTTAACCTGAGGTACCACTTTAGCTAATGGGACCTCCCGCTGCTCAATTTCTGTTCTCATCCTGAAGCAAAGTTCTTAACCTGAGGTATTATTTCTGAGTTAGCGGAGTCAGTAACCTGAAACATCTGTAACCCGAGGTACCACTGTACCACCAAGTGCTACTGCCATGGAAAATGCCACAGACTGCAACACAGAACAGCGGTGAGGGCTGCCTGCCCAGTGTCTGCTTTTCGGATATCGCAAATCATGACGTATGTGCGTGAGTGCACTATGCGAAAATCACGATGCAGGAAAAACTGTGAAGCCAGCCCGGGCCTCTGCATAGCACCATCCTTATTTCAGCCATCGTGATAATATCAGCATATCATAATGTTTAGCTAGTGATTTATCGCGATGTTGAAAACCAGATATAGTAGGGTTGCTACAAAGTTGTTCAGCCTTGCTTTGCACCCACAATTTTCACCTTCACCCTCATTCTCAGGGTGCCTCCTCCCTCCCTTTTTCAGTGCATTAGGATCCATTTGCAAATTTTTATCCTACAAGACTGAATGACGTTTTCTTACATTTGTGCCTTATACTATCAATGCGGACTCCGTTGGTTTTTAAGGATGTGCATATTACGAGCTGCCTTGTGGGAGGGCGCCTTCGTGGGTAGAAAGATAGGAGTAAACCAGTATAAATAAAACAAACCCCGAGCAATTAAAACCTGTTTAAAAATTGAAAATCCTGCTACAGAAATGGTTTGAACCAAAGACCTGAAGAATATGAATAATATCTGACATTTGCGTGCTCTCTCCCCCCCCCTCTCTCTCTCTCTCTCTCACACACACACACACACAGAGACACACACAAATATATATATATTAAAATGTGGGGCTTTCTGACCCACTTTTGTTTCTGTTTTTACTTTCTCCTGTTGCAACAGGGTTTACTAGTGGAGGCAGAATGAGAGACAATTCTCCACTGAGTTCTCTGCTGTTGCTCATGCAAGCCAATAGTGAATTCTGATTTTTTTAAAAAAAAATTGTGTCAGTGGAAGATTTCTTCATGGCTAATTGCCACTGGGGGTGGTTTTTCTGAGGGTGTCATGGTGCTACAACAGCCCCAGAAAACCCCCACTGCTTGGGGCGGGGGAACCCCATTGGTGACAATGGAAAGCTTTGTTCCATGCCTAATAGCCTGGTGGAGCCAGGATGGGAGACAGCAGACCAGATGGTCTACCATGAGGAAGTCCTCCACTCCTGAACTGACCTCAGCTTCCCTTCTTCAGATGCTGAGCAAGACAGCAGCCGCGGTAGAGCAGAAGCTAGATGGGAATTATTCTTACGTGAGCATCTTCCGAACACCGATGCTGAGGAAAATCTCCTTTTGCATGGGGGCCGTGTGGTGAGATAACTCTTTCTCGCTTCCTCCTCACCTCACCCATGGGTTAATGTCCTCTCTGGGCCTGAGTCTGGGGTTCCTCTGCCCATCTCTTTATCTGCCTCCCCTTCAGGTTTGGGGTGGCCTTTTCCTACTATGGCATGAGCTTGAACATCAGTGGCTTCGGCCTGAGCATGTACATGACGCAGTTTGTCTTTGGGGCCATTGAGATCCCTGCCAAACTCATTGTGTACCTCGTGGTGAATCGATTTGGACGGAAGCAGAGCCAGGCCTGGTCCCTCATCCTAGCTGGGTTATGCATAGGAGTCAACATTGTCGTCCCAAGGTGTAAGTAGCTTGGCTTTATTCTTATTGCCTCTTGTTGTTGTTGTTGTTTTCCTTTTAAAACGTTGTTCAAGCCAAGAAAACGGATGCAAATGATCATGCTGCAGCTTCCTTGTCCTTCTGAGGGGGCTCAGAAAGAATGGCTGGGAAGCTGCCCCACTTGCTTCTCAGGACCCCTAGGCAGCTGCCTCACTCTGCCTACCAATAGGGCCGGCTCCAAGTTGCTATCCTGCCATTGCCAGGCGGCCAAGTTGTATTTGTCGTTACATGGGGGAACAGGAGGACAGCCCTGCTGCCTGGCCTAGCAAATGAAGTCTCTACGTTGCAGCCAAATCGCTTCACTAAATCAGATTCTGAGCATGCAAAAAGGGTGCGTTACGGGATGAAACTACAATCCTCACCCCTCCGAGCTGTCCATGGGACAATCTGTACTGGATTGGCTTTCACTTGCTCATGGGTGGCACGGCCAGCTTTGGCGTCTTTCTTGAGGGTAGGAGTACTGAATTCAGCCCCTGCATCCTCCTGACCAGATGATGGGTATTGAGGCCAGGTGAGAGTTGCTTGTGCAGCTGTGCCATCAGGGACATCAACAAAGCAGTGGCTTTTCAGGATCCATTACAACGTTGCAGGAGGTGCTTGCGACAGCATGGCAACATGCTCAGGATTGTTAGCACTGATTTTTCCTGTTGCACATTCAAACGTTTTCCTTTTAGTAGCTCCTTTCACCTTTTCCAACTGCTTCTCCTCCCAGCACTGGGGATTTTGCGTTCTGTGGTTGCCATCATAGGCAAAGGATTCTCTGAAGCTGCTTTCACCACCGTCTTCTTGTATTCCTCGGAACTCTACCCCACTGTCCTCAGGTAAGGAGGAGCTCCTGTCTGAGCTCACAAATAACACTGCTGGAAGCCTGTGTGTGGCCGGGACCTTCTTATGCATGCCCCTCCATCCTTCAGGCTGTGCAAACACCAAATAAATACAGTCCAATCATTGGCTTTTCTCAAACGATTTACCAAAAACTACAGCTGCGATGATCAATTGACTTATTCAGGGATAGCCAATGCGGTGAGTGAGTTGAGGGGACCAGAGTGTCACACAATATTCCAAGTGTAGTCAGACCATAGATATGTATTATGCTATTATGAAGGAGCCACATCAGGAAGAATTGAACATATTTTTGCAACAGGAGCGGGAAACCAAATACACACACACACACACACACACACACACACACACACACACACAGAGTTAAATAATTTGGTTTGATTTGTTAAAATTTGGAAAACTAAGAAAATTCAAAATTAAAATTAAATAGGTACCATATTGGCCTGAATATAAGCCACACTTTCCCCAAAAATTCCAATTGTGAAAAGTTAAACTGCAGCTTATATTTGCGACCTTACGCTGCTGGCAAAGTGGTGCGGCTCCCAGGAAGCCGCTTGGGAGCCCGGGGCTCCCAAGCCTCCCCCAAGCCACTGAATTTTTTTTTTTTTTTTTTTTGTAATATTTTTATTGAGTTTAAGAAATACAGAAAAAAGAATAAAGGATAGATGTAAGAAAATAGAATAGAAGAATAACAAATTTCCATGTTCTTTTTTCATCAAATCTAAAGGACTTCCCCACATCCTCCGAACCCTGCATTCTCTGTCAAATAAAACATCAGCAATTTGTTAACTTGTTTCAAAACTTATTGTATCTTCCATTTTATCATGTTCCCTGATTTCAATTTTACTGTAACCCAATTCTTGTATGCTTTGTATTAAACACAATAAAGTTATTTCATTATTTTACCTCTAAATTCTTGTGTCTTAATTTTCATTTCATTAACTTACATTTGCTGAAGCTAGAGTTTCCTAAAGGGTGCATTTTTTTTTTTTAACATTCATACAGCTTATGGTGTTTTTTCAAATAGTCCTTAAACTTTTTCCAGTCCTCCTCGATTGTTTCTTCTCCCAAGTCTCGGATTCTGCCAGTCATTTCGGCCAATTCCATATAGTCCATCAACTGCGATTGCCATTCCTCCAGCGTGGGTAAATCTTGTGTCTTCCAATATTTTGCAATCAGGATCCTTGCTGCTGTGGTAGCATACATGAAAAAGGTTCTATCTTTCTTAAGCACTCTCTGGTCCACCATGCCCAGCAGGAAGGCCTCTGGTTTCTTAGGTAAGGTAAATCTAAGTACCTTTTTTAGTTCATTATGAATCATCTCCCAAAAGGCCTTCACTTTCGGGCAAGTCCACCAGAGATGAAAGAATGTCCCTTCCGCCTCTCTGCATTTCCAACATTTATTGTCGGACAGATGGTATATCTTAGCTAGCTTGACTGGGGTCATGTACCACCGGTATACCATTTTCATAATATTTTCCTTCAAGGCAGTGCATGCCGTAAATTTCAAACCGGTGTTCCATAACCTTTCCCAGTCTACAAACATAATGTTGTGCCCCACATCCTGTGCCCATTTTATCATGGCGGATTTGACTGTCTCATCCTGTGTATTCCACTTAAGCAGCAAGTTATACATTCTCGAAAGTAGTTTATTTTTTGGCTCTAACAATTCAGTCTCTAGTTTCGATTTTTCCACCTGGAATCCAACCTTTTTATCTATTTTAAAGACCTCCTGAATTTGCGCATAGTGCAACCAATCTCGCACCTTGGTTTTCAGTTTTTCCAAGCTCAGCAACCTCCAATTGTCTCCAATTTTTTCGATTATTTCCCAATATTTAGGCCAGTGGGCCTCCATGTTAAGTCTCTTACGTGCCTTGGCCTCCACCGGTGAGAGCCACCTCGGAGTCTTACTCTCCAATAAGTCTTTATATTTTGTCCAGACCATCAAAATTGCTCTTCTGACAATATGGTTTTTAAACAATTTGTGCACTTTAA
This sequence comes from Podarcis gaigeae, assembly GCF_964106915.1. NCBI lineage: Eukaryota > Metazoa > Chordata > Lepidosauria > Squamata > Lacertidae > Podarcis > Podarcis gaigeae. The sequence continues at coordinate 103,262,001 of NC_139680.1, read as the reverse complement.
CCTTGTCATACCACAAATATGCATGCCACCCAAACGCATTATCAAACCCTTCCAGATCTAGGACATCAGTGTTCTCCAATAAAATCCAATCTTTCAACCAGCAGAAGGCTGCAGATTCATAATATAACCTCAAGTCTGGCAGGGCAAATCCCCCTCTTTCTTTCACATCAGTTAATATTTTAAACTTTATTCGGGGCTTTTTGCCCTGCCAAACAAACTTAGATATATCCTTCTGCCACTTTCCAAAACATTCCACCTTGTCCACGATCTGTAGGGCCTGAAACAAAAATAACATTTTCGGCAATACATTCATCTTTACAGCAGCTATTCGGCCTAACAAGGAAAGTTTCAATCTTGACCATGTTTCCAAATCTCTTTTGATTTCTGACCAACATTTCTCATAGTTATCTTTAAATAAATTCAGATTTTTGGAGGTCAGAAACACCCCTAGGTATTTTACTTTTTTAACCACATTTAGTTCCGTTTCTTTAGAGAACTCATCTATTTCTGTGACTGTCAAATTTTTTGCTAAAACTTTAGTTTTTTGCTTATTTAACTTAAACCCCGCCACCCGACCAAAGTCAGAAATTAATTCTAACACTCTTTTAGTACTAGAGACTGGTTCCTGTAATGTTAATACCAGGTCATCTGCAAACGCTTTCAATTTATATTGTTTCACTCCGACCTCAATTCCCTGAACCAACCGGTCCTTTCTAATCATGTTTAGCAACACCTCCAGAACTGAGATGAACAATAGGGGGGATAGGGGGCACCCCTGACGTGTCCCTTTTTCAATTTTAAACTCCTCTGTCACCACATTGTTTACTATCAATTTAGCTTTTTGTTCTGAATAGATTGCTTCTATACCATTTTCAAACCCCCGCCCCACTCCCATCCCTTCCAAATTTTTCTTCATGAACATCCAAGAAATATTACCAAAGGCCTTCTCTGCATCAGTAAAGATTAAGACCGCTCTAGTATTAAGATTTGTTTGTAGAAGCTCCAAAATATCAATAATGTTTCTTGTATTGTCAAACAAATGCCTACCAGGGAGAAAGCCAGCCTGGTCCTTATGGATCACTTCATTTAATACTTTTTTAAATCTACTTGCCAGGATATCTGCAAAAATTTTGTAATCCACATTTAGGAGTGAGATGGGGCGGTAGTTCTTAAGCTGAGTCTTTTCAGTTTCTAGTTTAGGTATCAATGTGATGAAAGCTTCTTTCCACGTTTCCGGTGCCTTCCTTCCCTCCATGATCTGGTTACAAACCTCCATCAAGGGTTGTATCAAATAATCCTTTAAAACTTTGTAATATTTGGAGGTTAGACCATCAGGGCCTGGAGACTTGCCTAATTGAAGATTCTGAATGGCACTTTCAATTTCTTGCTGTGTGATGTTGCAATTCAGGGTTGTTCTCATTTCCTGGGGTATTTTTTGTAATCCATTAGTTTTAAGAAATTGATCCACCTCGGAAGCTTTTTGCGGCCCTTGTGAGTAGAGTTCTTTGAAATATCTCTGGAAACACTTTCTAATTTCCTCAGGTTTCTGAACCATTCTCCCTTCAATCTCTAGATTTGTAACTATATTAAGCTTTTGTCTCTTTTTCAACTGCCAGGCTAGCAGTTTCCCACACTTATTCGCTGATTCAAAGGATCTTTGTTTCATTTGTTTAATTTTCCATTCCACCTCTTGATTTATCAATTTCGAGTATTGCGCCTGGAAAAATTTCACTTCTCTTAGCACATCCTTCGACTTAGGCCTAGATCTTAATTTTTTCTCTCCTTCTCTTATTTTCTCCAATATCTTCTCCTTCTTTTCATTCCAGAGCCTTTTCTTAATCGTGTTTTGTTGTATTAGAAACCCTCTCATGACTGCCTTGCTTGCGTCCCAGATTGTTCTTTTTTCCACGTTGGTATTCAAATTTATCTCAAAATAGTCCTTTAAAGTTTTTTGGGCCTTCTTAACAATCTCCTGATCTCTTAATATAGTGTCATTCATTTTCCATCTAAAGGATCCGGTTGTATTTAGTCTCAGTTCCACTTTCAAAGCATTATGGTCGGAGCAAGTTTTTGGGCAGATTTCCACTTTTCTAGTCTTAGGTGCCAGTCCTCTAGTTGTCCATATTTGGTCGATTCGTGTGCATGTCAGATGAGCTTCAGAAAAGAAAGTGCCTTCTTTCCCTAGAGGGTTCTTAACCCTCCATATGTCAATTAAGTCCATATTGTCAGTCATTTCAAAAAAGGTTTTAGGTAGTCTGCCATCTTTCAATATGTTGGCACTTTGTGATTTATCCATGTTTACAGACACAACCCCATTCATATCACCCAACATAATGATATTATTGTAGTCCAAATAATCCAACATAGTCTCATGCAGCTTCCTGAAAAATTCCGATTTTCCCTCATTTGGAGCGTATATTCCTAATATCAAAAATTTTTCTCCTTGTGTCTGTATTTCAATCGCCAAAATTCGGCCATGTTCATCTTTAAATAAAAATTTCGGTGACAGGCTCTCTTTTGCATATATCACCACTCCTCTTTTCTTAACTTTATCCGAAGAAATAAATTCTTGGCCTAGTCTTTTATTAATTAGCACTTTTCTATGGAGCCTTGTCACATGTGTTTCTTGTAGGCAAATAACGTCCAATTGTTCCTTTTTCAAAATGTGAAAAACTTTTCTTCTTTTTTCCGGGGAGTTTCCGCCGTTTATGTTCCAACTAAGAAGCTGCAGAGACATCCTGATTCAATTGATAAGTCCTACAATGGGGTGTCTAAGTTTCCCTCCGATCCCGGAGGTGGTAGTACTGGTCCAGATCCAGGTGGTGTGTCTTTTGAAGGTGGTCCCGGTGGTGGTGGAGGCCAAGTAGCTGCAGCTCCTTTTTGCAGGTCCTCCTCGTGGTCGTATAGGAACTTCTGCTGGTCTTCAGGTGATTTAATTTTTATTTTCCTTCCTTTGTAAGTAAATGAAAGTCCTTGTGGAAACTCCCACCTATAAGGAATTCCGTTGTGTCTCAGCAATTTAGTCAAGTCTGTATAGGTAGTCCTAAGTTCCAAGAGATATTTGGGTATATCTCTGTAAATTTCAGCCTTTTTGCCTTCTATCTCCAAAGATTTCTTGAAATGTAGGCCTAATATCTTATCCCTCTCTTCTCTTGATCTCAGAACAACTAAGCAGTCTCTGGACTTGTCTTTCTTTACAGATCTTCCCAGTCTAAAGGCTGTCACAATTTTAAAGTCCTTTTCTTCCTCAATTCCCCAGAATTTGGAGAACAAAAGTGTCAAAAATCCCTCTAGGTTGTCTTTCTCCAGTTCCGGGATAGCCCTTATCCTGAGATTACTTTCTTTACTTTTCAATTCTACCAATGACAGGTAGGCTTGTTGTTCCCCTACCTGTCTTTTCAGAGGCCTTACTTCCCCTTTAATTTCATCAACCTTTATATTCGCCTGTTCTGCTTTTTGGTTGGCTTCCACAGCTAAGTTGTAGTTTTCAGCCGTAGCTCCTTGCAGTTTTTCAATCGCCTGGGTGTGCTGCGAAACCTGTTCAGTTAATCTGCCAATAGAAGATGTAGCTTGGTCAATTTTTGATGTTTGATTATCCACTTTTTGATTTAAAACTGCCAGTTGTTCCAAAATCTGTTTCAAAACTGTTTCAGATCCTCCAGTTGCCATATCTTCTGTAGCAGGCTGTACAAATTCCACCTCCTGTGCGTCAGCACAGTTGGGACGGATGATCTGCGATGATGAGTTAAGGTTGTTTGCATAAGTTGCCCAGATTTTTTCTCTTTTTCTTTATCTTTGGCTTTAGCTGCTCTTGTTCTCCCTGAGCCGCTCATTCCACACCTGCCTCTGTTCAAGGTCAAATGATCTTTTGTCCCATGAGAAAGGCGAGTCCAAAGTATAAACAATTAAACCACAAAGAATTTCAATAAAGTTCAATTCCCAGGCCACTATACTTCCACAATCCTCTAGGGGGAGTATTTCAGAATTTCAAAGAAGGAAGGAACTATTTTCTGCCATTGAAGTTCCTATATTCCCCATGTTAAATTTTTGTAATTCCAATGCACAAAAGGAAGGTTTCCAGAGCTTCCAGTTTCTTAGAGTCCAGCCACAAGGTGTCAAAGGAGGTCCCAGCAACAATGTTAAACATTAATATCTCAGTCCATGCAACAGTTTAAATCTCTGCTACAATGTCGTCAGTTTGACAGCAGTTTGACAGTTCTCTTCTATACACTGGCAGCCCGATGACGGGGTTACCCCTTTTAATTCCGTTTAGCTCAAAAATAGGGAGACAATTCCAAAAGGCAAAAGTCCATAAATTTCACAATTCTTTTCCCTTTTCTCCTCAAAGATACACAGTCTATCAATGCACTCTTTCTTTCACTTTACAGTCCCTTTTAAGCACTTCAGCTCGCTTCAGAGCCCTTGCTTTGGTCTAATTAGCAGAGTCGGAAGGCGGACTTCCTGTTACTCGCCTCCCGTTTTCAGCCGAATTTCTCCAATTTGGTTAAAAATTTAAACCCCTTACTCACGGGTATGTTGCTCCAATTTCGATATTTTCAAGAAGAAAGGTCGGCGCTCATCAGCAGCAGCAGCGCGGCTTTGCATCCATGAAAAGAGCGATGAACTCACAGCGCCGCTCCCCCTTTCACGTTCCGGAGCCTCTTACGAGGCTCCTTCTCCGCTTCTGGGGGGGCTCAAGGCGCCCGCCGAGTCCCACGGCCGCAGGCTCGCTCTGCCTGCGGTTTTTCTTGATGGGTCTCCGCTTTGCCATAGCGGACGACCCTTTTTCGCGGAGCCCCTCTTCACAGCGCGAAGAGGACCGCCATTGCTGTTTCGCGCCGCCTCCGGAAGTCCCAAGCCACTGAATTTAAAGGTGTGGCTTATTTGCAGGTGCAGCTTATATTCTGGCCAGTACAGTATTATGCCATTATGATATCAGCAGTTCTATTTTCAATAGGGCACTAAGCTAGCAAGGCTTAGACACTTACAAATCACCTCAGCCATTATTATTATTATTATTATTATTATTATTATTATTATTATTATTCGTAACTGAATTTGTTAGTTGCTTTCTCTTGCCCAGGGCAACCCAAAGAGAGACTTACAACCAAACAAACGAATGCATGGGAGATGCGGGGTGGGTTCCGGGGGCGGGGGAGAGATCCACCATAACATGCATTCCCCTTTCCGACTCACCTGGATTCCCATTCTGGGCTCCAGCTCCAAAAAGAGCCAGCAGCCTCCCAAGGAGCCCTGGGCGCCATTTTGCCAAAGGTCTCCTCCAGTTGTCCTTAGACATGCCAGCTACCACTTTCCCGACCGATAAGCTGAGAATGGAATCGTCCACCCAAGACATCCCATGCCCAGCCCCTCTTTGGAGGACTCAAGCCTTATGGAATGCCTCTCCTCTTTGCTTCCAGGCAGAATGGGCAAGGGTACTGCGCCTTCATGGCACGCCTGGGTGGCTCGGTGGCTCCTCTCGTCTTCATGCTAGACAGCCTATGGAAGCTTCTGCCCCAAGTGATCTACTGCATCATGGCCGTGCTCTGCGGCTCAGCAGCCTTCTTCCTCCCTGAGACGTTAAACACGGAGCTGCCGGAGACTGTAGAGGATGTTGAAAAGCGAAGGTGAGAGCCGGGGAGAGGCAGAGAGGCAGGAAGTGGTGGTGAGGGACTGGCTGAAAATACACTCTCCAGCATTTCTCTGATGAAAATAGGGACACCCTATTCAATAATAATACAGTGGTACCTCGGTTTTCAAACGCAATTCATTCCGGACGTCCGTTCGTGTTCTGAAACGTTCAAAAACCGAAAACTGAAAACAGAAGCCTCAAAACGGGAGCCTCAATATGGAAAACTCAAAACAGAAGCCGCGTTTCCTGTTCGACCTCTGAGGCACGTTCGAAAACTGAGGCATTTACTTCCAGGTTTTCAGGATTGGATTTCTGAAACGTTTGACTATGGAGACATTTGAAAACCGAGGTACCACGGTAATAACAATAATTTTATTATTTATACCCCTCCCATCTGACCGGGTTCCCCCAGCCACTCTGAGCGACTTCCAACATATATAAAAACGTAATAAAACATTACCCATTTAAAAACCTCTCTATGCCTTCAGATGTCTTCTAACGATTGTATCTTTACTTATCTCCTTGGCTTGGGGACCGTATAACTCTATACCCTCCAACATTTCCCTGATGAAAATAGAGATACCCTAAGGAAAACCAAGACATTCCAAGATCACATCAGAAACCAGGATGGCTTCTGTAAATCCAGGACTGTCCCTCCCTGGAAAATAAGGACACTTGGAGGGTTTGTGGAAACTAACTGGTGGGAGACCCTGCTGTATTTGTGCTAATCCTCCACTTCTCAGCAAACAGCACTGATCTTTTTCTTTGTTGTTTCCCTGTAGCTCAGAAAGGGAGAAACACCTGCGTGGGAAGGTGTCTGAAGTCGTGCCTCTGCAGTCGTTACAGAAGTGACCTGCTGAGGGGCAGCTAGCAATGGGGGAGTTGGGGATTGCAGAAAAGATGATCAAGGGCAACATGGTGCGCAGGCTTAGAGTTTCTAATGCAATAAAGTGAAGGGCGCAATCCGCTTTGGTGTCATTCCTCAGTGTGGAGGTGAGTGGTTGGTGAGATTGCTGATTTCCAGGTCTTGCTCTCGGCTACAGATAGGTAGCCGTGTTGGTCTGCCATAGTCAAAACAAAAAAAATTCCTTCCAGTAGCACCTTAAAGACCAACTAAGTCAGTTCTTGGTATGAGCTTTCGTGTGCATGCACACTTCTTCAGATACCAGGTATCTGAAGAAGTGTGCATGCACACGAAAGCTCATACCAAGAACTGACTTAGTTGGTCTTTAAGGTGCTACTGGAAGGAATTTTTTTTGTTTTGCTCTCGGCTGTTTAATTCATTTGTGGTTTGACTGGAGTGCTGGCAGTTACAAGCAGGGCTCAGGAGGACATTCCCTAACAGACCATTGCTGGTTTTGCCATTTGCACAACAAAAAGGGCATAGCACAGAATTTTCTAGAACAGCAAAGGGCACCAAAGGCAGGAAGCAACCACCCCCTCCCAGGTCAGTTCTCTTCTTTCTTAATTGCCACACACATCAAACATCATGGAAACACAACAGAAGCCTCACCTGTACAGTACAGTGGTACCTCGGGTTAAGAACTGAATTCGTTCTGGAGGTCCGTTCTTAACCTGAAACTGTTCTTAACCTGAGGTATCACTTTAGCTAATGGGGCCTCCCGCTGCCGCTGTGCGATTTCTGTTCTCATCCTGAGGTAAAGTTCTTAACCTGAGGTACTGTTTCTGGGTTAGCGGAGTCTGTAACCCGAAGCGTCTGTAACCTGAGGTACCACGGTATAGAAATGTGGCTCAAATGCACATATTTTGCAAGTAATCCTTCCCTTCCTAACCACCCTGCCAAGAATGAGAGGTCAGCATCTGCTGTGGCTTTGGCCTGAAAGAAGGGGGTAAGTTGTTGCAAAGATGTGGGCTTCAGTATAGCTTGGATCTCACCAGACTATTATTTATTAAATTTGTATACCACCCTTCATCCATAGATCTCAGGGCAGTTCATGTCATCCCCCCAAGCCCCCCCAAAAACTCCAAAACACCACAATCTATAGGATTTAGCCATATGCCAGGATATACTCTAGATCCAGCCAGCTGTCTGAGCCTCTTGGGCTTACTGATCAGAAGGTTGGCGGTTCAGGTGAGCTCCTGTTGCTCTGTCCCAGCTCCTGCCAACCTAGCAGTTAGAAAGCATACCAGTGCAAGTAGATAAATAGGTACCACTGAGGCGGGAAGGTAAACGGCGTTTCTTTGTGCTCTGGCTTCGTCACAGTGTCCCATTGTGCCAGAAGTGGTTTAGGCATGCTGGCCACCTGACCTGGAAAGCTGTGGACAAATGCCGGCTCCCTTGGCCTGAAAGCGAAATGAGCTCCACAACCCCATAGTCTCCTTTGACTGGACTTAACTGTCCAGGGGTCCTTTACCTTTTACCTAAAGGTATTTCCCAAACTGGACAGCTACTTCATTGATTTTACTAGAGCTGCATGCTAGCAGCCTCTCAAAATTCTCCACCCTGTCAGCAGGCAGAGGAAAGGGGGACACTTTCACCACTGGGGCTCACCATTAGTAGCATCTGTGGCAGTAGCACAGCTTCCTTCTTATTTCTTCAGGGTTTGCTGTTGTGTTTTCAGCAGCAATTGAAAATTGCGCCCTGAACCTAACCTTGTTCCAGGGTGTGTGTGGGTGTGTGGGTGTGAACTATTCAGAAAAACTGCAAAGTGAACTTCTTTGCTAGGAGGGTTGAGAAACAGAAAACCTCAGACATTTTCTTAGGGGGAAATAACTTCTCAGCTCTAAATTTAACATTTCTTGCTCATTGTGTACAACAGTGGTTCTCAAAAGGATTTGATGCTCTATACCAGTATGCGTAAAACACTGTGGCTTCGTTGCAGTGCGCATGTAGTCGTCCATTTGCTAAGCAGAAACAGTCCCGGTCTGTATCTGGATGGGTGCCTACATGGGAGTGCAATGTGCTGCATAAATATTCTCCCTTAGGGACGCAGGTGGCGCTGTGGGTTAAAGCCTCAGCGCCTAGGACTTGCCGATCGAAAGGTCGGTGGTTCGAATCCCTGCGGCGGGGTGCGCTCCCGCTGCTCGGTCCCAGCGCCTGCCAACCTAGCAGTTCGAAAGCACCTCCGGGTGCAAGTAGATAAATAGGGACCGCTTACCAGCGGGAAGGTAAACGGCGTTTCCGTGTGCGGCTCTGGCTCGCCAGAGCAGCGATGTCACGCTGGCCACGTGACCTGGAAGTGTCTCCGGACAGCGCTGGCCCCTGGCCTCTTGAGTGAGATGGGCGCACAACCCCAGAGTCTGTCAAGACTGGCCCATACGGGCAGGGGTACCTTTACCTTTACCTTTTTACCAGTATGGCAGAAGGGGATGGCAAGTGTGGCAGGAAGATTCAAGGACAATCAAAGAAACATTCAAATCTTTCAGTATAGTATAGTATAGTATAGTATAGTATAGTATAGTATAGTATAGCATTCTATCAAAACAATTATTTCTAATTTTCAGAATATGGCTAGATATCTTTTCAAAATAAGAGCAGAGACGGAAATATGGTTGACTGACTAGAACATTGTTATGATTTAGTAGGGCTGTTGTTTTTTTTAATTCAATTGTACAGCACGATTTTTGAGTTTCTTTCCAGTCTTGAATTTTTTAAAATTAAATTATCCTGAAGCCACAAACTGAAATATTCAGAGTTTGCCCTGTGTTCTCGTTTCCCTCTCTCTTTTAAAGGGAGATGACCTTGCAAATAGAGCCTTGACCTCCCCTGTCTCTGAGAAAAGGAGAGCAAATCAATATTTTAGGATTATATTGATCTGTAACAGGCCCTCTCTGCTCTGTTTATGCAGCACAGAGGGCCTTCGTTCTGCTGCAATGCCTTGCTGTGAATTAATACAATTAGCCTTGAACCATATATCATTCAATGAAAAGTTAATGTAATAGCACAGATTACTTAAGGGAAGCCATTCATCCAGGAGTTTCTACCCGCCCCTGAGTTCCATTTCCATCTCCTTTCCTTTAAATTAAACTGAGAATGAATGCCAAGGGGCGATTATTACAAAACCAACCTTTTTCTAATGTGGGAAGAAAGGTGGTGCATCCCAGCCTTTTTCTTCCTCTTTCATCAGAAGGGAAAATGCTTCTTCATAGAATGTCCAAATGCTTTGCAGAAAGTAACATTTTGGAGGAGGGGGGGGAAATAAAATGATGGGCAACAGAGCAGTTGCCTTGAGTGTCCCAAACTTAGGGGCTTGGGCTGCAACCGTTTTACACACTTACTTTGGAGTAGCAGTGGGTGAACATGTTCTCATTTTTTCTGATTTTAAGTTCAGCTCTCCACATTTCCACATCAGTTTGTGGAACATGAAAATTCATGAAAGTGCACCAGCATTTTTAGCATATTTTCACATGCAGTTTTGTCCAATATATGCACTTTTGCAAAAAAACAAAAAAAAGCAAAAAACCCTTCCTCTGACACAATGCACTTGATACACTATTTTCAACAACATGTGTATATTTATGCACACTTCATCCTAGTATGTGTGTGTGTGTGCATTTTGTATACTTGCCTGGAGAGTTGCATTGCAAAATTCAGAGAGGTGTGGCTGTATTTTGGTTTGTGTACTATTTCAGAAAGTGATAGGCAACTCAGAAATATATGTGCTATGGGAATGTGTATTCTAGCCCTGCCTCTGAAACTGAACCTAAGCTACCTCACAGGGATGTTGTGAGGATAAAATGCAGAGAGGGAGACTTGTGTGCGTTACCTTGAGGTCCTTGAAGGAAAAGTGGGATATGAAAGTAATAATAATACTGCTGGACACAGAGGAGTGGTGGAAAGCCCCAGCAGGGGAACCCCCCAAGGGAACCCCCAGGGAAAGAAGGCTCAGAGCCAGGGGGTTGGTGGTGGGATGACAATGAGTGGCCAGAGGGAGCAGACTGGGAGGAGGAGATGTCAGAAGCTGAAGAGGCAACAGGGTTTAGTGAGCAGGAAGAGGCTGAGGCAGAGAGCAGTCCAGACTCAGAGGCTGGAGCAGAGAGGCTGGAGAGCGGGGAGGCAGGACAGTGAAGAAGCTGGTATCTTCCTCTCCTGCTGTGACCAGATCCCCTTGCCACTGGTCTTCCAGAACACAAAGAGGAATGAAGAGGGCAGACCAAAGGTGGACAAGATGAAGAAGCCTCAGGTTGCTGGGGAAGGAGTCTTAGAGAGCAGGGGGAAGGCAGGGACCTTCAGTCCTCACAACTGCCTCCTTAGAGCAACTGGGAAGAGTTGCTGTGCTTGCTAGGCCTGTGCTGTTTTGGTTTCTTGGAATAAAGAGTTGGCTTCATTGAAACCGGGTGTTTTATTGCTGACCTGCTCCCGACTCCAGTTCCCTGACAACCAGCGTAAAGCCTAGGAGAGATTATCACTTTGGTCGCTTGTGGTATGATACCGAGTGGCACTTTAAGAGAAGATAAGTGCGTGCGATGTGGGGAGGATTAACCAACGATACATCTTAAGCATGCTTGGAGATACGTCTGTCTCACTGATACCAGTGGGATTAATTCTCAGGAAATCTGTTCCATTACCAGCAAAACTGCACACACCTCCTTGAATATGAAGGAAGGAAGCATGGTCTGTGTGGAACCAAAGAATATGGATGGACATATGGAAACATCCGTATGTCTTCCCCAAAATATCATTCCTCTCTAAAGACAAGGCCACACACACATAGGCAAGTATACTGGATGATCAGAGGTGATGTGTAGTGACTTCCTTGCATATAAAGGCACTTAGGAGCTATAAAATTTGAGTTTAGCAGCCCTTACCGCACTGGACCATAAAGATGCATCCTGGAGAGCTGTGTTGATAGTCTGCTATGATACTGTGGCTTTCCATGAATTGAACATTTTAGTTTGTGTGCTTTCACAATGCATCTGTCATGCCCGGTAATATTAAGCAGGTGGCAAATATCTGTGCATCTAAAAAGGGGAGGACTTTGGCAATATGGCGCCCTGAGAAAGGACAAAATTTACGTCCCCCCCCCCCCCATAACCTTATTTTCACAGTAATTCCTTTTGGTATAGTTGTATTTTGATAGATCTTCTCAGTAAAAAGATAAAGGGTAAAGGGACCCCCGACCATTAGGTCCAGTCGTGACCGACTCTGGGGTTGCAGCGCTCATCTCACTTTATTGGCTGAGGGAGCCGGTGTACAGCTTCCGGGTCATGTGGCCAGCATGACTAAGCCACTTCGGGAGAACCAGAGCAGCGCACGGAAACGCCATTTACCTTCCCGCCGGAGCGGTACCTATTTATCTACTTGCACTTTGATGTGCTTTCGAACTGCTAGGTTGGCAGGAGCAGGGACCGAGCAACAGGAGCTCACCCCGTTGCGGGGATTCAAACCACCAACCTTCTGATCGGCAAGTTCTAGGCTCTGTGGTTTAAGCCACAGCACCACGCGCGTCCTCTAGATCTTCTCAGTAGGGATTCATATAAATATAGGTATCATCATCTTGCGCCCCCTCGGCTCGATGCCCTATGTAGGGGAACTGCCCACACCTCCCTAAATCTGGCTGATCTATGTGGAAAGCACAGCCCTGTGGCTATGCATTTACTTGGAAGTGCAAAGCAAACCTTGCAATTGTGCAGATCCTGTTTTGATTCTGAGCTTTACCGATGCTGTACAGCAGAGGGAAGCAGCCACCTACATTTGAACGAACCATTTCATTCATTCATTTATTTTTGAAGCGAACTCTGTGCAGCACTGAAGGTGCGTCTCCTTACCTTCCCCATGGTAGCACCTATTGATCCTGTCTCAGTAGACAAGCCATGTCTAATTATGCATACTTTGTAATAGCTTAGATCCGGTATTAAGCCCTCCCCCCCCCAAGAACAACTGGGAGACAGAGAGAGAGAAAAAACTGGAGTTGTATCTATTAAAGTTGGAGAGCATGATATATTTTATGGAAAATGAAGTCCATCTGTGAAGTATGAATGCCATTAAGCAGGAGAGAGATGCTGCTGGAGCCCCCCCGCCCCCCCCCGAGGATAATGTTGCAGTGGTCACACACCAGCCTCATAATCCTTTAATACAGGGAGATTTTCCCAGTGCAATATCCATTAACTGATTATCCATGCACTCCAGGCATAGAACATGAAGGCACTTTTTCCGAAAACAAGAAGGGGGGAAAAGCCTGGAACCTTGAAATGCACATAGCGCCTTCCTGCAGCTGATGCCAAGGATGGCCGCCTTGTGCTATTCCTCCATCTCCTCCCATCTGCCTCTTCCTTCTCCTCCTCTTGGGATTCCTTCTCGAATCTCCACCTCTTTCCCAGGCCTAATGCAAAGCGAGTGCAATGGAATTGGTTTCTGCTGCCCTTGTGTTTTTGTCAGCTCAGGTTACTGTTCCGTAGACGTAGGATGACAATGTCATTTTGGAGCTTTCCCCTTCCACTTGCTTTGCAGTTGAGATTTCGGTTGAAATATACTCTTGAGTCGTGTAGTGATTTCATGCTCTTTATTGAAGCTCCTAAAAACAGTGAATCCATTTCCCCTCCAAACCTCTGGCTTTATATACATTATTTACACAATGGGTCCCGTGTGATTGGCTGAGTCTGCTTCCCTCCTGGAGCCTGATTGGGCTGCTCCTGTAGGCCAATCGGCGGTTGCATTCTAGGATCCTACCGGCCTAATAGGCTGGTTCACTGCCTCCTGGGGCATGATTGGGCTGCTCCTGCAGGCCAATCAGGTTGTTGCATTCTAGGATCCTACCTGCCTACTGTTCTAAGATCCAAGCTTAGTACATAACACCGGGGCAGCGTCCCAGGGCACTCAGGGACCAGGCTGGTCTTGCCTTTGTCCATCAGGGACCAGCAGTGTCAATGGTACAAACAGGGACTGCAAAGCCCCAGATTATGGTACATATTTGCCTATTTGCCTAAATGTCTATTGGGACACCGTTTGAAACAGGTTCAGGGAACTTTTTTCCAGCCTAGGGGCCACATTTCCTTCTGGGCAAAGCTTCTGAGGGCCACATCCCAGGAATGGGTGGAGGCAGAGGCAAAAATGGGCATGGCAACAAACCCAAATTTTACCTTTTTTCCCCTTTATACAGTAGGCTGGTTTCTACACACACAACACACCCTTTTCTATCCTCCTTCCAGGTAAACAAGGCACATTACGAGGGTTATTTATTTAAATTTATATTTTTCACTACAGGGGGTTGGGCTAGATGACCCTCAGGGAACCCGGGTTCTATCTCACGGCGGTTCACAGAATAAAATATAAGTTCGAGGTCACTTTTCAGCCAAGCAAGAACTCTTGGGGTTCAAAGCAGGACCAGCAAGGGGTGAGGCCTGGGGAGATTACGGAAGACCACTGGAGAGGTGCACTGGGCCTGAAGGTCTCCAGCCCTGATCTAAAACAATCTCTTTTATCCTTTTCAGATTGGCCCTACCGTTAGGCAGAGAAGCAGCTGTCAAGAAAGGGTTGTCTTATTTGCCACTATTTAACTTACAGTAATTGTCCCTCCGCTGCCAGGCAAGGAGGGAGGTGCTAATGGGGTTTTCTTGCCTGTCCTTGACCACCTTGGCTTGGAAGGAGATGTCCTTTGTTGCTCTGCTTCAGCAGCAAAATGTCATGGGCTGGCCCTCTGGTTCTGCCCTATCACTAGTATTCACCACCCTTCTAACACATGCAGTTCCCAGACAGTCAAGGAAGGAAGTGTCTCTGAATTGAGTTCCCCCCAAAGGATCCTGGATATGTAGTTTACCCTCTGACATGGCTGCAACCCCCAGCACCATAACAAACTACAATTCCCAGGATCCTTTGGCGGGGAGCTATGTGCCTTAAATGTATTGTGTGGGTGTGACCAATTGTCTGGTTTGATAGTAGGTAGTTTCATGCATCATGTATCATATTAAGGGGCAGGTGGGCTTCATCCTGGTGCCTATTATTATTATTATGATGATGATTATGCATGAAAGTTAGTGAAGGCTGTTGGCCTGCTATATTCAGAAGAAGAAGAAGATTGTGTCCTCATCTACAGTGAGAATCATGCAGTAAATTTTATTTATAGGCAACAATAAATGTTTCTGCTCCTCCAGATACACGCTCACATTTAAGCTGACACCTGGTTATATCACAGATAAATAGCTGTTCATAGCCTTTAGATGCTGCAGTAATAACAACCAGTAAATAATAACGAGGAACGTCAGCAAATGGCAAGGATCGTGGTCTGTGTGCCAAGCAAACACCATCAGAGCCAAATCTGGAAAACAAATCTAAAAACCTCCAACTCAGATGATTCTTTAGATTAATAAACGGCTTGGATTGTTCATTTAAAAAAACAAATAAATCTGATTTGCTATTAGCTTGACTAGCCTGGAGGCTCCGAAATGCACTTGGATAGCTGCAGATTTGTTTTAAACAGGAGTTGTATGAAGAAGCGCTCAAAGAATCAAAGAGGGGTAGCGAGACATGTAAAGGTAAAGGTAAAGGACCCCTGAGAGTTAAGTCCAGTTGTGAATGATTCTGGGGTTTGTAAAAGAAAAAGGTTCTGACCTCCTTTGCCTGGTCCTCAGACCCTAGTTGGCACAAAGAGTCCTGAAGAAAGAGTATGTTGCAGAATGCTGCTTTTATTCTTAAAAAGTCTTCTTCTCCAACCACGACCAACAGCTTTATACACACACCAAACGCAACCAGCTTTCTACCATCCACCCAACCCACACCCAACACTAACATTGACCACTCTATATATACAGGTACAATTTGGTGAAAGGTTGCATGAGTCATTGTAGGCCGCTGACTCATGCTGACTTAGTTTTGTTAGCATTAGAGAAACAGCGGCCAATTTTTAGCCATGACAAACTGCACATCTGTGGGCAAGAGGGAGTGGGAGACCCAAGGTTTGCAGAAAGACTCTGCCCGACTTTAAACAAAAACCATAGGAGGAAAGCCCTGAAGGAAAGGCAAGTACAGTGGTACCTCGGGTTACAGACGCTTCAGGTTACAGACTCCACTAACCTAGAAATAGTACCTCAGGTTAAGAACTTTGCTTCAGGATGAGAACAGAAATTGTGCTCCGGCGGCGCGGCAGCAGCAGGAGGCCCCATTAGCTTAAGTGGTGCTTCAGGTTAAGAACAGTTTCAGGTTAAGAATGAACCTCCAGAACGAATTAAGTACTTAACCTGAGGTAGGTAAAGGTAAAGGGACCTGTGACCATTAGGTCCAGTCGTGGCCGACTCTAGGGTTGCAGTGTTCATCTCGCTTTACTGGCCGAGGGAGCCGGCGTACAGCTTCCGGTTCATGTGGCCAGCATGACTAAGCCGCTTCTGGTGAACCAGAGCAGCGCACGGAAACGCCATTTACCTTCCCGCCGGAGCGGTACCTATTTATCTACTTGCACTTTGACGTGCTTTTGAACTGCTAGGTTGGCAGGAGCAAGGAGCAAGGACCGAGGAACGGGAGCTCACCCCGTCGTGGGGATTCGAACAGCTGACCTTCTGATCGGCAAGTCCTAGGCTCTGTGGTTTAACCCACAGTGCCACCCGCGTCCCTTTTAACCTGAGGTACCACTGTACTAAAACAGGTTGGTGAGGACTAAGCATTGTCAGTTTGCAATGCTTTCCAGCAACAGTGGTGGACTTTGAGCTTTCAAATTTCAACAGTGCCCTCTGCGACGCCAGAATTTGGCACCCTCTCTGCCTCTCCCCTTCCATTCTAAGTCATTGCTGTGGCGCCCCCTGCAGGGCCCTCTCTGTTTGGTGCCCAGTGCAGGTGAGCCTATTGTGCTCACCTAAATCCATTTCTGCTGGCAGTTGCAGGAGTAATGGAACAGATAAAAGAACTGGGCTGGGGCATTGCTGGCTGGCTTCCTGAACAGGAATGTTCTGAATGCCACCATTTTGTTGTTTCTGCTTCTCCCCTATCCAAGAGAGATGGGAGAGTACCTTTTTTGAAGATGGCACAATCTTCAGGTTGTTGTTGTTTTCAAGTAAATTTTTATTGTTTTCTTTACATTTTCTTTTCCAACAAACCATATTAACGCCATACATTCCCTTTGACTCTGCCTAGTTGCGACTCCCCTCCCTCCCTCCCCCCCTCCCTCCCTCCCTGCAATTGGTATATTGAACCCCTTTCTATCGCGCACATCATTCTCACAATAGTACTATTATACATTGAAGGTATTATGTCAATCCTGCTAGTGTCTTGACTTCTTTACAATTCTCCTTTAAGTATTCAATAAATTTACTCCAATTATTTTGGTATCTTTGGTCTTCCTGGTCCCGGATCCTCCCTGACAATTTGGCAAGTTCTGCATATTCTGTCAATTTCACCTGCCACTCCTGAATGGTTGGTATGTCTTGTGATTTCCATCTTTGGGCCAGGAGGGTTCTTGTGGCGGCCGTAGCATACATGAACAGATTTGGGTCTCCCATTTTGATTTCCATTCCTCTTAAACCTAATAGACACGTGTCAGGGAACTGCCATTGGAGCCAGAGGGAGGGGGAGGGCTCCAGAGGGATTCCGGAGCGCATCCTGGGAGGGAGAGTAGCAGCCCATCTTCTGGGGAAGGAAATCAGCGTAGCACCAGTGGAGAAGGGGGGCAGATGGGGGAATAGGCGAGGTGGCTCCATGACTCCTCGCCGGAGACCAGCAGGGAGAGCACGGGTCCTCCGCTGCCCACACCCTCCCTGCGCAGAGGGCTTCCGTGCAGGGAGAGTAGGCGGAGACTAGGCGTCAAAGAGCTTCTTTGCTGGAAGAAGTTCAAGAAACGCCCACTGACGGATTCTGCCAGCGATTGAGACAGCCACGGGTAAGTGGCTGTCCGGACAGAAAGAGTTCACCCAGGTAACCCAGCCAGGTGTGGCGCCGATTTACGCACGAGCAACCCCTAGAACCATTACAACACGCTTCCAGTCTTTGTTTGTTGTTTTTTTTTTTTAAAAAAATATCAGTCACCCGATAAATTGCAGTAGTTTTTTCAGTCGCTCCAAATATTTTCAATTGATTAAACAGAAAGCTGGATTGATTAAATATTGCAGAAATCAAAGATCGCCATAACCTTGCTAATAATAAATGTATACCTCTCTTGCCTTATTTCCACGGCTGATGCAAATGTCCTTCTTGCAGATCTTTTGAAAAATGGAAAACTTTATTTTTAACGCTGGTGATGATGAGTCACCTTTTCAGGGCTGCTTGGTATGATGTCCTGAAAATGACAAAGAATACAAATATAAACAATTTGAAATGGAGACCAATTGTTTTGTGCTTGTGCTGCATTTCAGCGGGAGTGTTGAACAGCCGTGGGATATGTCCTTGGCTGCAGAATTCAAAGCACAGAACAAATTATGCAAAATAAGGTGTATAGTGGGAATTGGCTCGATTTGCACACTAGATGCAAGTCACAGATTCCACTGTCTATTCCAGCAATAGAAAGAAGAATCTGTGACTTGCATATATTATGCAAATTGAGCCAACTTCCTTACTGGTGTAGAAATGTGATTCTTCTTTTTCTTAAGCGGATGTTTCAAAGTGCACAAAATAGGGCCCACCTGGAAGCTTTCCCCCCTGAACCCAGAGAAATTGGGATCTGTTGCTGTTTTCTGTTGCCGTTGAAAACAGCAAAAGATCCCAATTTCTCTGGGTTCAGGGGGGGGAGAGGGAAAGCTTCCAGGGCTGTAGCTAGCGGGTGGTAAGGTGGGCCCCTGCCAGGGGTCGGGGGGGGCCCCACAAAATCGGCTAAAAATAGGTCCATAAATATAAATATTGATTATTGCCACATAAGAAATGTTTTTAAATAGAAGGTGAATTGAATGGGGGGGGGGCTAGGGGGCGCAATCTGGACGGTTTTGCCAGGGGTGCAAGATCACCTAGCTACTGCTCTGCAAAAGAGGCACTCCTTTCAGTCAATATTATTGCTTCATATCCTGCAGGTTGCAGCATTATACTCTCAAAGCATCAAACAGTACAATTTCCTCGTGAGGGAGGTTGAGGGTTTGGCTGAGGACTATAGTACAGTGGTACCTTGGTTCTCTTTTTTTATTTTATTTTTATAATATTTTTTATTAGTTTTATGAAATACAGAAAAAAGAATAAAGAACGTATTATAAAAGTAAAAAAGAAAGGTTACAAATTTTTCTTACTCCTTTTTCCAAATCTGTTGGACTTCCCCACGTCCTCCCAACCCTGCATTCTCTGTGATGCGTAACGTCTGCAATTTGTTAACTTATTTCAATACTTATTATATCTTCCTTTTTATCATGTTACCCAATTTCAAATATATTATAACCCGAATCATGTACATTTTCATTTTAACACAATAAAGTTGTTTCATTATTCTATCTCTGACTCCTTGTACCTTAATTTCCATTTCCTTAATTTAACCTTACTGAAGCTAGAATTTCCTAAAGGGTGCGTTTTTTAACATTCATACAACTTATAATGTTTTTCCAAATAGTCTTTAAATTTTCTCCAATCCTCCTCGAATGTTTCTTCTCCCAAGTCTCGGATTCTGCCAGTCATCTCGGCCAGTTCCATATAGTCCATCAACTGCGTGTGCCATTCCTCCAGTGTGGGTAAATCTTGTGTCTTCCAATATTTTGCAATCAGGATCCTTGCTGCTGTAGTAGCATACATAAAAAAAGTTCTGTCCTTCTTAAACACTCTCCGGTCCACCATGCCCAGAAGGAAGGCCTCTGGTTTCTTAGGTAAGGTAAATCTCAGTACCTTTTTTAGTTCATTATGAATCATTTCCCAGAAGGCCTTCACTTTCGGGCAGGTCCACCAGAGGTGAAAGAATGTCCCTTCCGCCTCTTTACATTTCCAGCATTTATTATCAGACAGGTGATATATCTTAGCAAGCTTGACTGGGGTCATGTACCACCGGTATATCATTTTCATAATGTTTTCCTTCAAGGCACTACATGCCGTAAATTTCATTCCGGTGTTCCATAACCTTTCCCAGTCTTCAAACATAATGTTATGCCCCAAATCCTGCGCCCACTTTATCATGGCGGATTTGACTGTCTCATCCTGAGTATTCCATTTAAGCAGCAAGTTATACATTCTCGAAAGTAGTTTACTTTTTGGTTCTAACAATTCTGTCTCTAGTTTCGATTTTTCCACCTGGAATCCAACCTTCTTATCTACTTTAAAGACCTCTTGAATTTGTGCATAATGCAACCAATCTCGCACCTTGTTTTTTAGTTTTTCCAAGCTCTGCAACCTCCAATTGTCTCCAATCTTTTCAATGATTTCCCCATATTTAGGCCAATTGGCTTCCATATTAGGTCTCTTACGTGCCTTGGCCTCCACCGGTGAGAGCCACCTCGGAGTCTTACTCTCCAATAAGTCTTTATATTTTGTCCAGACCATTAAAATTGCTCTCCTGACAATGTGGTTTTTAAACAATTTATGCACTTTAACCTTGTCATACCACAAATATGCATCCCAGTGGTACCTTGGTTCTCAAACGCTGAAAACCCGGAAGTAAGCGTTCTGGTTTTCAAACATTTTTTGGAAGACAAACGTCTGATGCAGCTGTTGGCTATTGTTTCCGAGGCACCTGCAGCAATCAGAAGCTGCGCCTTAGTCTTCAAACATTTCGGAAGTCAAACAGAATTCCAGAAAGGATTAAGTTTGGCACTTTTATTTTTGAGGCTCTTTCGGTTAATTTGTTTTTGTGACTGTGTGGAACCCAGTTCAGCTACTGATTGATTGATTGTGTGACTGCGGAAATAGATAAAAGCCCCCCATCTAAACAATGACTATCATCAGTGCAGGTAAGGGAAAAAAAATAATTTTAATTTTTATCATCTACAATACTTTCTTATTTATTTTATAGTACAGTACATTGATTATTGCTTTCATTCTAGGGATCAGTGGTCTCGTCAGATAGTAAAATTCATGTTAAATTGCTGTTTTAGGGGTTGTTTTTAAAAGTCTGGAACGGATTAATTTGTTTTGCATTCCTTTCTATGGGAAAGCGCACCTTGGTTTTGGAACGCTTTGGTTTTGGAACGGAGTTCTGGAACGGATTAAGTTTGAGAACCAAGGTACCACTGTAATAGCCCTTTAAATGTAAAATTTGCATTCATGTCCTACTTAGAATCATAGAATTGTAGAGTTGAAACGGGTCTAAAAATCTGCCTTAAAGATGGAGGCAGGTCGACGTGTCAGTAGAGGACTTGCCCTGCAATTCACACACACACCTCCCGTGCTCAGGACTGCCAAATTTCAGGCTACTTTCTACTGCAAAGTTTCACTACATAGCTGCTGAAAAGTCTCGGTGAGTCCCCATCCTTTTTTGCCCAGCAGGCGGTGTGAACACTGAGCTGCAAATAAGAAGCCATTTGCAACCTCTGGAAAGCATTGCTGCGACGACGTTGAGTAATTAATGGCATTACTTTTAATAGATACTCTGGAAAGTGCTAAGTCAGTGACATCTGCGGCACTGTGGCGAGGATGATACCTTCAGGGAGAATATTTTTAACACGGCGATGCCTCAAAAGGAAGCCTGAAGGCAGGCTGCAAATGGCTACGCACCGAGAAGGAGAAGCTTGCGGAGTGCTGGGCCTGTTTTCTTTTTATGCGCTCAGCTCAAAACCCCAATTTGCTGGCGAGCATCTTAATTAGGAGTTGCGCAGCATTTGTTTTCTTTTTGAGGATGCTAGAGGGAATTAGCCGGCGAACTTTGTAGCTAATAATGTGCGCCCCAATCCACCAAGGGAGACCCGTTGAGCAGAAGTTTCTGCTTGTAAGGGCTGCTGATGTAGATAAATTACTTGGAAATGGAACCAGAGAAGGGTGTTCTGTGAAGGAGAAATGGAAGGGAAGGCAAGTTTTCCACAAGAAGGAGACAGAGAACGGTCAAGTGTTTTGCTGTAAGCAAAAAGCAGAAGGGGGACAGAACTTAGGGAAGGGCCGTAGGTCAATGGGGCAGCAACTGCTTCACTTGTGAAAGGCCCCAGGTTCAGTTCCTGGGGTGCAGATGAAAGAAGGTAAAGGTAAAGGGACCCCTGACCGTTAGGTCCAGTCGTAGCCAACTCTGGGGTTGCGGCGCTCATCTCACTTTATTGGCCAAGGGAGCCGGCGTACAGCTTCTGGGTCATGTGGCCAGCATGATTAAGCCGCTTCTGGCGAACCAGAGCAGTGTACGGAAATGCCATTTACCTTCCCGCCAGAGTGGTACCTATTTATCTACTTGCACTTTGACATGCTTTCGAAGTGCTAGGTTGGCAGGAGACCCCGTCTGAAATTGTGGAGGGCCTCCGCCAGCCAGGGTAACTGTACCATACCCGCAGATGAAATTAGGGACATTTTTCATTCCCCGCAACTGACCTTCCTCAACCCCCCCCCCCTATTAAGTAGTGGGTGGACATAGCAGAGGAAAAAGAGATTTCTCCAAGTAGTTCTTTATAAGTAAGCTGGAACTGAACAGCTTTTATAGGCAGCCGGCTGTCAACGTTGTAACAACAACACCCCAGGTTTCCCCGCCTAAATTAACTTACTTGGACCTGAGTGAAAACTATATACACAATACCCCTGGTGACTAGGGTGAAAACTTCAATACATAACACACCCCTATTTTTGGTCCCCTGCCGCAGAGCATTTCCTTTCAGAAGAAGGGTGAGTGCCACCCCCACAACACCAATGGAACACAGCACACATGTCTTCCACCATCCTAAGAAAACCCATTCATCCTGATATATCTTCTTCTTCTTCTTCTTCGGTGGTTTGCAAGAAGAAAAACACACACCCGTAAATAAATTTTAGAAAGGGGAATATTAGATGCAGGTGCACAAAGCATTTTTGAAAAATCAAAACAAGGCTCCTTGCTCCCCTTTCTGGCTGCCCAAGGCGGTCCTGCCCTCTGCCTGCCCCTCAGAGCTAGCGCAAAACACAGGACTGGGCCTCAGAAGCCACAGTCTCTCCTCCTCCTCGCCGGCTCCCTAACAGCCTGCCCAAGGGAGGAGGTCAGCAGCAGCGGCCATGGCGGAGCTACGGAGAGGCAATAGGATGCTCCTCAGAGCTGCTACAGCTGCAGCCGCCATCGCTTGGGACAAGCACTGGCTCATTCTCCTCCCTGAACTCGGTAGTGGCGGCACCGGCAGAGGAAATAGGGGCATTCCAGGATCAAATCAGAAGCCCAGAATGGCTTTTTTGATTCCGGGACTGTCCCTGGAAAATCAGGACACTTGGAGGGTATGCTATACAGTGGTACCTCGGGTTAATTCGTTCCGGAGGTCCGTTCTTAACCTGAAACTGTTCTTAACCTGAGGTACCACTTTAGCTAATGGGGCCTCCCGCTGCTGCCACGCAATTTCTGTTCTCATCCTGAAGCAAAATTCTTAACTCGAGGTACTGTTTCTGGGTTAGCGGAGTCTGTAACCTGAAGCATATGTAATCAGAGGTACCACTGTACTGGACTAGATGGACCAGGACATTGGAAGGGATATGGATTCATACCGTCCAATTCAACCTCCCCACGCAAAATCAGGATGAGTGACTCCTGGGTGAGTCATGTGACCCATGCCTCACTCCCCCCATGCTCTATTGGGGGATGAGAGCACGTGACTCAAAATGGCCACCGATATCTTGTGCAGAAAAATGGGGTGTCCCTTTTTTCCAGGACACTTGGAAGGATTCCTCATCCCTGGGGAAATGAGAGGTGTCTAAAGGGAGAAAGGTAGCAACCTGAAACGACTCCAGAGAAATTTTTTCATCAAAACTTCCCTCAATATTTTTATATGAACGAAACAAGCATAGTGGTGCACAAATCTCTCTCTTTTTCTTTTTTCCATTTCTCTCTCCCCCCTCCCCTCCCACCCCCACCTATATATAGTAATAAAATAATTCTGCTCATTAGCAAATCAGCCCTGGTGGTGCTTTGTTGCTGTCTCTGAAACTAGCAGCACAGAATTCATGAGTCAAAAGCCGGACAAATTGAATAGCCGAGAGTTCATTTCAGCAGAGAGGATCTCATTATCTGGCTGGCTAGTCATCTACAGAGATGGATAGATCATGGCTGGCAGCTGAGGCCCTGCAAATGAGTCCGTCTATGTATTTGGAAGAAATGGAGACTAATAAAAAAAATAAAAATAAAATTAGCTGTTTTCCCCGCATTTACTTACTCTCTCATTTACCCAAAGGGTATCTTAAGGGGCTGGATAGAGAGGGCCAGATTCTTGAAATGGGCTGAAAGACACCGAAAAACAATATGTGTTTACATCTTTTCTCAAGACCCTCAGCAAAGGGAGGAGAGGACTACACAGAAAGGATGAGGTGTGGCTTTCATTTGAACAGACCGTTTTCCAAGTGGATGATAAGCCACTCGTTTTTATTATGTCCGGTTTGTCATTTTTCATCTATTGCAGTCGTAACTTGGTTTTCGAACGCCTTGTGACTCAAATATTTTGGCTCCCGGACATCAGAAACCCGGAAGTAACTGTTCCGGTTTGCGAACTATTTTTGGACCCCAATCGTCCGACGGGGCTTCTGATTGGCTGCAGGAGCCGTGCTTTGGTTTTTGAATGTTTTGGAAGTCGACTGGACTTCCAGAACAGATTCCGTTCAACTTCCAAGGCATGACTGTATGTACATTTGTAGCCTGCTCTTCCTCCCAAAGGAATGCAGGGTGGGAAACACACAAATGATGGGGAAAAAACGGAGCATCTAAAAGCTTCTGAAAACAACTCCAATGCAAAGAGAGAAAGGTCTCAAAGGCTCAGTGGAAGAGGAGGGTCTTTGCGACATTGGGAGTGGCCCTGAGCCCTCGCTGTGCATTAGTTCCAGATGGAGTCCATCCCTGGCTGGCAGCAGCTCTTGGGGATCTCAGCCCTACCTGGGGATACCAGAGTTTGAGCCTGAGACATTGTGCGTGCAAAGCATGTTCTGTACCACAGAGCAAGCAAACCACGGGAACCTAATTAAAAGTGACATTGATCTAAACATATACAAAAAGGAAAAAAAGGAGTAAAGGACAGCTGAGGCCAAGGAGTCATTAAAAGCAAAGCCCGCTGTGTAAACAGCCTCGCTCACCAAACAATGCAGCACATTTAGATACTAAAGCAATTCTCCAGACAATACAAATAATTTAGAAACGAAACACACACACACACACACACACACACACACACACACACACACACAAGGCAGTAAGGGGTTAACAGCAGCCATCCATGCATATTTGCCAATTGATGTCTGAAGGAGTATGGAATGAGGTTCAGTACAGAAGATCTCATCCTGTATTGCTTGGAGAGTTGCTTTATTGCCTATGTGTGCTGTAGTGTTTGGGGAACTGGATCGTTGTTTACACGATGGCATTGGCATGTAATTCCTCGCTGGCCTCAGCTTGTATTTTTCTGTCTCTTTGTTCCCTTTAATTGGGGAACCTCTGCTGTTGTTTTTGGTCCTATACCGCTGGGCACCTTTACCCCAACATGGGAGAGACATGTTTTGTTGCAGCTGGGGCAAATGAAGGTGTCTGGTTCTGCACTCCTCCCAAAAACCATTTCTCCTCTGGCAACTGCTGTGGATACAGGACTTGATGGGGTTGTTGCTGCCAGCCTTCATGACACATCTGCAAACATCTTTGTAATGCAGAGTTGGTCTGCCAAGGGGCCTGAAGTGAGCTCTCCGTAGACCATGTCCTTGGGCAACCCAACCTGGGGTTTACATAATGGGGCTTTAGGGTTTCTCTCCTTTTGCGCAACTCACAGTTCCACCGTGTGCAATGAGACTTATCTCCAATAAGTGTGTTCAGCAGGAGTTGGTAACGTGTGTGAAGCTCCAGATGTTCCTGGACTCCAGCTTCCATAATTCCCAGCCAACATGACCAATGGTCAGGAATGATGGGAGTTCTAGTCCAGGAGCCTAATCATCACAGAAGTCCTGAAATCATGTCTCTTAAAAAAAAAAATACACACAAGACTAGTTAAACTAAAAAATGGACTACTCAGCCTTAACTATAGTGGCAGAGTCCTACCGCTATAATGATGCCCATTTTATTATTATTACCCATATAAGCAACAATAAGAAAATTAAGAAGGAGGATTAAGGCCAGCAGCAAAGGCAGGTCCTAAAGCTGTAATAATTTTAGGGTGAGTCAGAGCTCTCAGCGGGTCCTGAGTGGCTGCCTGTAATTTTCATCTTATCACACAATGTGATTAAAAAGGCTGGATTACAAAGCGAAACGAACGCAGGGGCAGAGAACAACCCTCGGAGCTGAAGCAAACACTTTAAATTTAGCAACTTGGTGACAGCTAATTTGCTGTTCCGTAAATTCAGACAAAAGTAGGAGCCTAAAGAGGCACTCGGAAGGACAAGACATCCCTCGATGTCATTCTTCTTTAACTTCTGTTGGGTGTGGAGGAATGATTCACTGGGCCCAGTGGTTTCAATGTCTCTCCTGGGTGACAGAAAACGCTAGCAATCCCAAGGACAAATGGCGCACAGAAGTGTCCCCAGATGCAGCTTGAGCACCAGACCCCTTCACTACAGTTTAGCAACATCCCACAATCAGTTTTCAATGGCAGCACAGATAATTACACCAGGAGAGAGGTTGTTCCTTTGCCCATGTGCAAAGGACAAAAAGGCCATCTTTCATTTCTGCATAGAAAGAACTCTTTGTTGATGATGGCAGTGTCCAGCACTGTTGGAGTCAATTCACCTCTGAATATAAACTGCTAGGCCTCACAACTGGGGAGAGCTGTCCGATAGTGGAATGGACTCCCTTGGAAGGTGGTACAGTGGTACCTCGGGTTACAGACGCTTCAGGTTACAGACTCCGCTAACCCAGAAATAGTACCTCGGGTTAAGAACTTTAACTCAGGATGAGAACAGAAATTGCGTGGCAGCAGCGGGAGGCCCCATTAGCTAAAGTGGTACCTCAGGTTAAGAACAGTTTCAGGTTAAGAACGGACCTCCAGAATGAATTAAGTTCTTAACCTGAGGTACCACTGTAGATGCTCCTTCCATGGAGGTTTTTAAGGAGAGGCTAGATGGCCACCTGTCATAGATGCTATAGTTGAAATACATTCATTGCAGGGGGTTGAACTAGATGACCGTGGGCGTCCCCTTCCAACTCTCCTCTCCTATGATTCTTTGAGTCCTATTGCACTCAGGTCAGCTGTCTTTTGAATTTCACACTTCTCTGAAATTTGTGATGGGGTTCTCCAGCCAAATATTTTGCTCAAAAATGTGTACATTAGAGAAATGTGAACTATAATGCTGATCAGTTTTCCTGAGAACTTAAAAAATTTACAAACTGATGAAGAAATGTGGCGAATTGAATTTCAGATGAGAAACTGAGAGAGAGAAACTGACATTTGACTACCTGGTTGCGCTGTAGGTTAACCCACAGAGCCTAGGACTTGCTGATCAGAAGGTCGGCGGTTCGAATCCCTGCGATGGGGTGAGCTCCTGTTGTTCGGTCCCAGCTCCTGCCAACCTAGCAGTTCGAAAGCACGTCAAAGTGCAAGTAGATAAATAGGTACCGCTCCAGTGGGAAGGTAAACGGCGTTTCCGTGCACTGCTCTGGTTCACATGACCCGGAAGCTGTACACCAGCTCCCTTGGCCAATAAAGCGAGATGAGCGACGCAACCCCAGAGTTGGTCATGACTGGACCAAATGGTCAGGGGGCCCTTTACCTTTACCCTCCAGAGAAGTTTTGTGGGGAATGTAGAGGACACCTAGAGTTAGGAAGATAGGATGAAACTTCGCCTTTGTGTAATTCCTAAGGTTCACTTATCTTGGGATTGATGCCAATGTTTGTAATTTCACTGGCATTTCAATGAATCAAAAAAAAATCAGTGCAATTTTGAAATCAGTAGCTAACAATGAGTGCAGTTGTGAAAGATTCAGTCCACCATCTTGAATCAAAATGGCATTGAAGTATATCCAAGTACAGCTGATTTTGTTTTGTTATCTTCAGAGGTCTCCAAATGCCTAGGGACCATACAAAACACTTTCCAAAATATATAGATGATTAGCACAAAGAATCTTTGTAGAATAGCCAATGCTGGCTGTTGTTCAAGCTGATAAAGTGAGTCTTTCATTTACCATAATGCCCATTAATTTAGAGAGCGTGCATAGACATAATGCCACACTCCTCCTTGCTCTCCAAATTTATTTTGGCACAGTCTGTCTCATGAAACTCATGGCCTTCCGTCAATGATATGCTGCTGTGCTTTTCCTTCATCTCCTTGGCCTCTTCTTGCCCTCAAGCATCCTAGGGCCACATACATGTGACGAGAAGGGGGGGGGGAAATTACAGCCAGGGCACTAGACTAAACTTCAGCAGAATGGGTAACGTTTAGGGTCGAATTAGGTTTAGGCATTGGTTGGAGAAAGTAGATAGGCAGACATTTTTCAGGCTCTCTCATAATCCTAGAACCAAGCATCATTCAGTTCAGCTGAATGTTGGAAGATTCGGAACAGGCAAAAAAAGGTACCTCTTCACAAAGTGAATAATAATAATAATAATAATAATAATAACAATAATAATAATAATAATAATAATAATTATTATTATTATTATTATTATTATTATTATTATTATTATTATTATTCCCCACCCATCTGGCTCAGTTGCCCCAGCCTCTTTGTGAAATTACAGGCTACAGGCTAGTCATGTTGTGCAGATGCCTGATTATCATCTTCCAAAGCAACTACTCTATTCCAAATTTAAAAATGGAAAGCGTAATGCTGGTGGTCAACAAAAGAGGTTTAAAGACTGTCTCAAGGCAAATCTTTAAAAATGTAGTATAAACACTGACAACTGGGAAACACTGGCCTGCGAGCGCTCCAGCTGGAGAACAGTGTTGAAGACACTCGAACCCAGGACACAAGGGAGAAATGCGCTAAGAGGAAGGCACGCTTGGCAAATCCACACCGTAATCAACTCCCGCCCGGAAACCTATGTCCCCACTGTGGAATCAGGGGCTTTGATCCAGATTTGATCCATACTTGGAGAAGGCCCACTGAAATCGATGGGACTCACCCCCCCCCCAATTTGCTGGTAAGTGAAGGCGAAGGAAATTGTGGCAGCCTTATAATTAAAGAATCCGGGAGTGATTTGGAGATACAAGTGTCGTGCCCAGAATACAAAGCGGGAACCTTATCCTTGCAATATGCAAGGATTTCACAATTCACAATTGAGGAAATATTGTTTGTAAGAATATAGCCAGAGGGGGGTGCTCTCTATTCTTTTACAATGTGCCGCAGTCCAGCATAGAGAATGGCTGCTTTCTCTTTAGGAGGCAGAACACAAAGAAAAGTGCCCTGGTTCTCACTTAAAGGCAACCTCCCCCCATTTCACACCTTCCAAAACAACACACGAAACACAGACATCCTATGAAATGTTCACATCTCCAAATTTAATAATGATAAGCAAAGTACACAACAATGGGTATGCTAGGTTAAAATTTTAAAAATGCATCCATCGGTGAAAATAATATACAAAAATGCACTTGGTAGAGCATGAGACTCTTAATCTCAGGGTCAAGGGTTCAAGTACCACATTGGGCAAAAGATTCCTACATTGCAAGAGGTTGAACTATGTGACCCCCGTGCTTCCTTCCAAGTCTGCAATTCTAGGCTTCTATCTCCATCCCTACCGACCCTCTGGATGCTGGGATTGGCAGAGGGAGCCCTCACAAGCAGAGGGCCTTCTCTGTGGCGGCCCCCAAGCTGTGACTCTCCCTCTCCACAGAGGTGCAGCTGGCACTGTCATTGCAAAGCTTGCAGAGAATAATGCATCATTTACACCTCTGTGGCCTGGCTTTCGACCCTTGAAGTACACACACACACACACACACACACACACATACATACATATATATATATATATATATATATATATATATATTTCTAGGACCCACCTTGCTTTTGTTATTGCAAGTTATTTTAGAGTTAGGGTGATGGCTGGAAAACAAACAAACAAACAAACAAATCGAAACTGCTTGAAGAATTCACAGGAGGCTTCTTAGCAGTGTGAAGAATGGATGGTGTGCAGCTGCTGGATGCTGGCAGGGATTTCGATGCACATAGCATCATCATTCGAAGCATCATCAAAAAAAGAGGATAAATGATTTGCATACTTTACATATGCCAGCTTATATATGCATAGATTGTTATTGTTGTTTAGTCATTTAGTCGCGTCCGACTCTTTGTGACCCCATGGACCAGAGCACGCCAGGCACTCCTGTCTTCCATTGCCTCCCGCAGTTTGGTCAAACTCATGCTGGTAGCTTTGAGAACACTGTCCAACCATCTCGTCCTCTGTTGTCCCCTTCTCCTTGTGCCCTCCATCTTTCCCAACATCAGGGTCTTTCCCAGGGAGTCAATTCCCAGGGAGTCAATTCTCTCTTTCCCAGGGAAACAATTCTCATGAGGTGGCCAAAGTATTGGAGCCTCAGCTTCAGGATCTGTCCTTCCAGTGAGCGCTCAGGGCTGATTTCCTTCAGAATGGAGAGGTTTGATCTTCTTGCAGTCCATGGGACTCTCAAGAGTCTCCTCCAGCACTATACAGTGGTACCTCGGGTTAAGTACTTAATTAATTCCGGAAGTCTGTTCTTAACCTGAAGCACCACTTTAGCTAATGGGGCCTCCTGCTGCTGGCGCGCCGCCGGAGCACAATTTCTGTTCTCATCCTGAAGCAAAGTTCTTAACCCGAGGTACTATTTCTGAGTTAGTGGAGTCTGTAACCTGAAGCATATGTAACCTGAAGAGTTTGTAACCCGAGGTACCACTGTAATTCAAAAGCATCAATTCTTCAGCAATTAGCCTTCTTTATGGTCCAGCTCTCACTACTGGGAAAACCATAGCTTTAACTATACAGGCCTTTGTTGGCAAGGTGATGTCTCTGCTTTTTAAGATGCACATTTGCAAATGGTTACAATTTAAACAGAACCATAGAACTGAAGCGTCAGAAGGGAGAACAAGGGTAATCTAGCCTATCTTCCTGCAATGCAGGAAACATCTTGCCAATGTAGGGCTTGGACCCATGGCCATGAGAGGAAGAGACTTATGCTCTGCCATAAGAGTCTTATGACCTACCTCAGAAACACGGCACATGTCACCATAGTGGGAAAGAATGTGACCAGGTGACCTGCCAGCTTAATCAACGCAGCTATTAAGAAACCACAGAACATCCCCCTTCCTAATGTGTTTCTAAGTCTGCAACTCTCTCATGGCTTGACTTCCTTCCCCAAGGCACACTCCTCCCAAGACTGACAGGTGCCAGCAACAACGATAAAATGCTACTGAATAGATCGGATGTGAAATTTGCGTCAAGTACAAATCACGCCTACTTCTTTTGTCATTACCATACCTTTCATTTTCCGAGTGACAGCTTTTCGGCACGTGACAATTTGTACAGGATTCTTGCACATCTGTAATAGGTGGCTGGCTTCTTGTTTATTACCGTAGGATAATGTTATGCTGTGATCATTAGCAGAGGTTGTGTGCATGTGTTTAAATGCAACTTACATACTTTGTCTTGTCTCCAGTAAGTGCCAGAATCTCCTGACCAGGTCTAGATACTTTTAGATTTCCCAGCAAGGTCTGCTCAGAGCTTCAAGGCCATCTCTTAAGCTCTACTCATGCTGTGTGTGACTGGCATTCAAAGAGATGCTGAATCTTCATCTGGGGGTAGTATTTAGCTATCATGACTGGCTTCCATAACCTTTCCTCCATTTTTAAACCCAAGTTGGTGGCCTTTTCCAGATTCTGTGGTAGCGAATAACATAGTTTAACTATAATAATAATAATAATAATAATTTTTTATTTATACCCCGCCCTCCCCAGCCAAGGCCGGGCTCAGAGCGGCTTACAAGCAATAATAAAAACAAGATGAATGATTACAAACTTAAAAACAAAAATAAAATACAACATTAAAATAATGGAACATTAAAATATTAAAATGTAGCCTCATCGCAGGAGGAGAAGGAAAAGAAGGGGGGGGAGAGAGAGAGGGGGGGAGGGAATCCAATTGACTCCAAGCCAAAGGCCAGGCGGAACAACTCTGTCTTACAGGCCCTGCGGAAAGAAATCAGATCCTGCAGGGCCCTGGTCTCATGAGGCAGAGCATTCCACCAGGCCGGAGCCAGTCTATGCAACACTATGCAACACCTTGGCGATAAATGAGTGACCATGAAATCAGATCAGATTCTCTGGACAACAAAGGATTTACTGGACAACAAAGGATTTATTAAATAATATTACAAAAGCAGAAATCCATCCAAGGACAATTTCAGATCACAGCGCGGTCTGGCTTAACTAAAGGAAAAGAAGAAAAGGTTAAAAGGTGGCAACTTAATGAGAGTATGTTAAACGATGAAAAAACTGTACAGAAGGCCAAGCAAATCTTAGAAGAATATTTTAAGTTTAATTTAAATCAAGGAGTAGATCTAGAGACGGTTTGGGACGCGGGTAAAGCCATCATTAGAGGCTTCTTTATCCAACAAAACGCATTCCAAAGGAAAATAAAGGAGAAGAAGAAAATGGAGATCTGGGAGGAAATTAGAAAAAAGGAAAGGATCCTTTTCCAAAAACCAGATGATGAACTAATTAAGCAAAGTATAAAAATTTTACAGACGCAATTCTCCATGATACTAAACGAAGAGATAGAATGGAAGATAAAATGGTTGAGACATAGAAATTTTGAGTTTGCAAATAAACCTGGCAAACTTCTGGCCTGGCAATTAAAGAAGAAAAAGGAAGATAGAATTATCAATAAAATTAAAATTGAAGACAAATGGATTCAAGAACCGAAGGAAATTAGTAAAAACTTTGCTAGTTTTTTTGGAAAACTATATAAAGAAGGTCCAGAGACTCTAGAAAAAATAATTGATTATTTGGGCAAAAATAAACTACCAATAATACCTAAGAAAAAACCTGAAATCTTGAACTCACCAATAACAGCTATGGAGGTGCAACAAGCTATACAGAGATCAAAATTAGGAAAGACACCAGGCCCAGATGGTCTTCCAGCTAATTACTATAAAAAGTTAGAACAAGCATTATTTCTTCCCATGAAAGACCTAATGAATAATATTCTGGCAAATGGAAAGCTACTGAAAACTTGGAAGGACAGCTTTATTACTCTTATCCACAAACAGGGAACAGATGCCTCAAACATGGCCAATTACAGACCCATTGCACTGCTAAATAACGATTACAAGATATTTGCAGACATTCTTGCAAATAAATTAAAAATGGTGCTGAAAGAGATAATTCATAAAGATCAACCCAGATTTCTTCCCGGACGATTTATGCAATCCAATATTAGATGTGTGATTAATGTATTAGAATATTTGGATATTAAAATTGATAAACCAGCAGCTATTATGTTGGTGGACACTGAAAAAGCTTTTGACCACGTGTCCTGGAAGTTTATGAAAAAATTAATGGAAGAAATCGGACTGGGAGAAAATATTTGTAAAGGAATAAATGCCATCTATTCGGAACAATTTGCAAAATTGATCATCAACGGAAGAATTACTGAGGAGTGCAAAATAAACAAGGGAACCAGACAGGGCTGCCCACTGTCACCAATGATATTTATCTTGGTGATGGAAGTCTTGAACAAACAGATAAGAAAGGATCAGCTTGTTAAAGGCATCACTCTGGGAAACAAAACATATAAAATTAAAGCTTTTGCGGACGATTTACTTGTTATGACTGAAAACCCTAAAGAAAGTCTGAAAAGAGTGCTGGAATTGATTAAAGAATTTGGAGAAGTGGCAGGCTTTAAGCTGAATATAACAAAAACCAAAATGCTTGTTAAAAATGTAACCACAGAAGAAAAGGACGACTTAGAAAAAATATTGGGCCTGAAAATCTCCTCAAAAGCGAAATACTTGGGTATTTGGATCACCCCCAAGAACATAAACTTATTTCAGGATAATTACACCAAAACTTGGTTAGAGATTAGAAAAAACTTTGTAACCTGGAGTAAACTAAAATTAACATTTCTGGGTAGGATTTCCATTATAAAGATGAATGTGCTTCCAAAATTAATCTTTTTATTTCAAATGATTCCAATACTGGGTGAAGCAGGTTGTCTCAAGATATGGCAAAGAGAAATTTCCAAATTCCTGTGGGAAGGGAAGAAACCTAGGATTAAACACCTGATCTTAATAGACATAAAAGAGAGAGGAGGCTTTTCCCTACCCGACCTAAAACTTTACTATGAGGCAGCCTGTTTCACCTGGCTAAAAGATTGGTGCATGTTGCAGGATCCGGACCTCCTGGACCTGGAAGGTTTTGACAACTGTTGGGGATGGCACGCCTACCTGATATATGGAAAAGGGAAAATTCATAAAATTTTTACCAACCATATAATAAGAAAGTCACTATTTGCTGTATGGGAAAAATATAAAAACCTGATGGAGCCTAAAGTCCCGTGGTGGACTTCTCCAATAGAAGCCATAGCAGTAAAACGGAAAAATACTCAGGAAAGCTGGCCAACATATAAAATACTTCTAAAAAATGAAGATAACCAAATAAAATTAAAAAACTTTGAGGAAATAAGAGAACACATTTCAGACTGGTTCCAATACCATCAGTTATTATAAAAATTTAAATCTGACAAACAAAAGGGGTTCTCAACAGAAATTTCCCGATTCTAATCTGATCTTGTAAATTCTAAAAGAAAAACTCTTTCCAAAACTTACCGACTCCTCCTTGACTGTCCAGTCAAGGAGGAGGAGGTAACAGTGGCAATGGTGAGGTGGTCCCAGGATTTTGGCCATTCAATAACCATGGCCCAATGGGAAAATTTATGGAAGATCAATTGGAAATTCACAAATTGTTACACGATTAGAGAGAACTTTCAAAAAATGCAACATTGATGGTATCTAACACCATGGAAACTTTCAAAAATGCATAAAAATGTGTCAAGTAATTGTTGGAGATGCGGAGACTCAGGAACATTCTACCATATGTGGTGGATATGTAGGAAAATACAGGTATTCTGGGAGAGTATACATGCAGAACTGCAAAAAATGCTAAAGATCTCTTTCAATAAAAAACCAGATTACTGCAGATGGTGACAGCAGCCATGAAATTAAGAGACGCCTGCTTCTTGGGAGGAAAGCAATGACAAACCTAGACAGCATCTTAAAAA
Organism: Podarcis gaigeae; assembly: GCF_964106915.1. Classification (NCBI taxonomy): domain Eukaryota; kingdom Metazoa; phylum Chordata; class Lepidosauria; order Squamata; family Lacertidae; genus Podarcis; species Podarcis gaigeae. The sequence goes on along the minus strand of NC_139680.1, from coordinate 103,227,290 downwards.
GTAGAGACATCACCTTGCCAACAAAGGTCCGTATAGTAAAAGCTATGGTTTTCCCAGTAGTGATGCATAGAAGTGAGAGCTGGACCATAAAGAAGACTGATTGCTGAAGAATTGATGCTTTTGAATTATGGTGCTGGAGGAGATTCTCACTGGAAGGACACATCCTGAAGCTGAGGCTCCAATACTTTGGCCACCTCATGAGAAGAGAAGACTCCCTGGAAAAGACCCTGATGTTGGGAAAGATGGAGGGCACAAGGAGAAGGGGACGACAGAGGATGAGATGGTTGGACAGCGTCTTCGAAGCTACAAACATGAGTCTGACCAAACTGCGGGAGGCAGTGGAAGACAGAAGTGCCTGGCGTGCTCTGGTCCATGGGGTCACGAAGAGTCGGACACGACTAAACGACTAAACAACAACAACACCTCCTGGGAATAGCAGATTTGGATATTCCACAAAAGAGGAAGGGTATCTTTTTATATGCGACAACGGCAGCAAGAGTTTTGATCGCAGCAAAGAGTAATGAAATCCCCTCTATACAAGATTGGAACCAAAAGCTGACAGAATATGCCGAATTAGATGGTTTATCAGAAAAAATAAAGAATAAATCAAAACCAGAATTTGTTTCAAAATGGGAGGTTTTCAAAGAATATCTGAAAAAGAAATATAGTAGTTTAAATTCTGTTGCAGCATTCGAGGAACTTCAGTAATAGTTGTAAGGTAGATGTAAGAAATTAGATTTATTGAGAATAAGTTTAATTATGATAAAAGTGTGTATTGGCAATAAGTAATATGAATTTGAAATATGGAATAGACGAGAGGTTGGGTCTTTAGTGTTAAGACCAATAGATGTTTTATTGTTTGCTAAGAAAATTATGTGTCTATGGTTATTTTTGTAATTTGTGTGTAATTTGGTATTTGTGTTTTTTTGTTCTTTTTTCTTGTATAAATAAAAAACTTTATTAAAAAAAAATCAGATCAGATTCTCAAACCTTTATTGGCATATGTACAAGATTCCAGCGGGGTTCAAGACAAAAAAGATCACTAATCAAAAAACCAAACCAAACCAAAATTCTGATATTTAGTCAGAATCTCCTTTTCTTGTAACTTGAAGCCATTGGTTCAAGTCCTACCCTCCAGATCAGGAGAAAACAAGCTTGCTCCATCTTCCATGTGAGAGCCCTTGCGATATTTGAAGATAATTATCCTATCTCCTCTCAGTCTCCTCTTGACATAAGTACGCATAGGTGCACATTTTAACCATTGTCCTTCCATAATGGATCTTACCGTTCAATAATTATGCTTATAATTATTGTTCAGTGCGCCCTTTCTGCATTTTGTTTTGCTGGCTAATTTTCTCCTTTCTTTTGCTGAATACATCCCTTGCTTCTGCGATACTTGCCTGGATGCGCTTTCATTTGTTTTCCTCCTCTTCCCTTGTAATTTACTGAAGGAATAAATAATTGCATAGTCACCATCAATATTCATTAAGGCCAGCTAGTTGAACATGCAAGGCTGCCATTTACCTAGTCGGTCCACTCACCTCAGCCAGCGTTGTCTGCTGCGACGGACAGGGACTCCCCAGGGTCTCACAGGCAGAGTTCTCAGCCCTGCTAAAATGTCAGGGATCGAACTGCGGGCCATCTGTTTCCCCGAATATATGGACTCTGCCTCCAAGTTACAGCTCCTTTGGAGGCAGGCTGATGGCAGCAAGCATTTTTTTTATACCCTCCTTCTTCAAAGTCATCCTACTTTTCCTAAGTTATCCTTGAGCTCTTGCCTCAGCCCTGTATACCTGAAGGAGCGTCTCCACCCCCATCATTCTACCCGGACACTGAAGTCCAGCGCCAAGGGCCTTCTGGTGGTTCCCACACTGCGAGAAGTGAGGTCACAGGGAACCAGGCAGAGGCCTTTTCGGTAGTGGCACCTGCCCTGTGGAACGCCCTCCCATCAGATGTCAAGGAAATAAACAACACTGCAACTTTTAGAAGACATCTAAAGGCAGCCCTGTATCAGGAGGTTTTTAATGTTTGATGTTTTATTATGTTGTTATATACATTGGAAGCAGCCTAGAGTATCTGGGGCAACCTAGCCCAATGGGCGGAGTATTATTATTATTATTATTATTATTATTATTATTATTATTCACTCCTCTTAGTAAAGCTCCACATTTTCATTTTTTCTTCACTCACTTTACATTTTTTATTTATAATTTTCAAGTTTATACATTTCACTAATTTTACAATCGACATTTCAAGGTATGACTCCCTTCCCCCTCTTTCTGCGGTTCCTTAAATTTGTTTTTTAATATCTTCTGCATATCCAAATTAACTTAATTTGCTCATTTATTCATCTTCTTTAAACATATGCTCTTATGAAACTGCAGGTTATTACAATAAATCCCGCCAATGTTCTTATCTGTTTACAATTTATCTATAAATATTCAATCAACCATGTCCATTCTTTTATATATAAAAAAGTTTGTTATCTTGATTTCTTATTCTTCTGGTAAGTTTCGCCATTTCTGCATATTCCATATTTCTTCACTCACTTTAAGGGCGAGTTTTCAAATATAAAATTGACACAAACATGAATGAACGCAGTGCATTCTGCAGCACGTTGAAAGGGATACGAGGTTTTGCACTGTGATGTGAAGCCATTCTGACTCCCATCTGCTCTGGAATTAAATATAGGCCTGCTGAGCTCTCCCAGATGTCCTTTTTATTGCACACCTATGATGATTTGTCCTCATTATGTACCAAATGGCGAGACTTTTCTTACAACGTGGTGTCACAGACTGGCTGGATGCAGAAGAGTGGTGGGAGGTGAGAGCTGGGGGGGGGGACCCCCAAGGAAGAAGGCTCAGAGCCAGGAAGCGGGTGGTGGGACATTGGCGATTGGTCAGAGGGCGAAGAGGGAGCAGATTGGCGAAAGGAAGTGTCAGAAGCTGAAAAGGGAACAGGGTTTAGTGAGCGGGAAGAGGATGGAGAGGAAGGGAGTCAAGAGGATGCTTGTATGCAGACTGCCGAAGAAGAGAGGGAATCTCCCCCTCCTGCTCTTCTCCCTCCTGCGTCTCCCACAACACAAAGAGAAATGAGGAGCGTGGAGCAACAAGAGGCAGGCAGATGAAGGAACCAGGGAGGAGCCTTACAGAGCGGAGGAAAGCTTCATTGGGGCAAGATCTCCTGGAAAGAATTGCTGAGACCACTAGGCCTGAGCTGTGGTTTGTTTCCTTAAGTAAATAGTTAACTTCACTGGCCTCAGTTGATTTACTGCTTTATTGCTGACCTACACCTGACAAGGGGACCAGAGTGGCGCTGTGGCTTCAACCACAGAGCCTAGGACTTGCCGATCAGAAGGTTGGCGGTTCGAATCCCCGCGACGGGGTGAGCTTCCATTGCTCGGTCCCTACTCCTGCCAACCTAGCAGTTCGAAAGCACGACAAAGTGCAAGTAGATAAATAGGTACCGCTCCAGCAGGAAGGTAAATGGCATTTCCGTGCGCTGCTCTGGTTCGCCAGAAGCAGCTTAGTCATGCTGGCCACATGACCCGGCAGCTGTATGCCGGCTCCCTCGGCCAGTAAAGCAAGATGAGCATCGCAACCCCAGTGTCGGCCACGACTGGACCTAATGGTCAGGGGTCCCTTTACCTTTACGCCTGACAAGATTTCTTAAAAGAAGTATAGCAATTCTTAGCATTAGCATTGTGCCTTCGAGTGTTCAACGTACCTCCTTTGCGTTATATAATTGTGATCTTCACAGGAACCTGGTCAGACAGGCTTCGCCAACCTTGTGCCCTCCAGAAGCCTTTTGGACTAAAACTCCCAGCCAGGAGATGTGGTGCGTTGCCATGGCGCAACAAACCCTTTGCTCCATCCTAAGGAGCTACTTGTGGATTCAACACACACTCTCTCTCTCTCTCTTAATGCAGTTATCTATACCATTTCTGACAAAGCAAGAGGGCTGCAGTGAACCTGAGCAAGATGTGCTTTCCCTGTGGTTAAAGGACAGCCCATGTTAACAGAACAATGCTCAAAACCGAGGGCCAAGTTCCAAGAGGCAGAGGCTTCTTCTGCAACACTTGTTTGTCCTCTAGGTTTTGCCCTTGATCCTTATGCAGGTCTCTCCAGTTTCCCTAAGCAGGGCAACGTTCCAAGAAGCCTATGAGCGATATTAATGATGTGCTCTATGAACAGCTGTGCTCTTCCTTGTCAGGATGACCTTCAATCAGTTGCAGCCCGATTTTTCAGCATCACCAGTCAAGGCTGGTAGAATTCGGGTTGGCTGAGTTGGCTCAACATTTGGACTCCCCCAAACAAAATGTCACCACATGCCCCCCATGTCCAGTAGAAGAGTTTGGATTTGATATCCCGCTTTATCACTCCCCTTCAGGGGTCTCAAAGCAGCTAATGTTCTCCTTTCCCTTCCTCCCCCACAACAAACACTCTGTGAGGTGAGTGGGGCTGAGAGACTTCAGAGAAGTGTGACTAGCCCAAGGTCACCCAGCAGCTGCATGTGGAGGAGTGGGGAAGCGAACCTGGTTCACCAGATTACGAGTCTACCGCTCTTAACCACTACACCACACTGGCTCTCAGTAGGTACCGTGGGTACAGGTAGGGTGCTTACAGAGGGCAGGCCGCTTATTAAACAGGCAATCTTTCCTCTGTTTGAAGGGCTGAGCTGTCCAAGTCAGGGGCGCCATCTTGCCTCCCATATTGAGGGCAGGGGTGGGACACATGGAGGCTGATCTTCAGCCTTGCTTGTCCCAACCCCTGTCCAGCTACTGAGGGTGGCTGGAGGCGGTGGGGGATGTCAGCTCCCTCAGTACTGGGGGTGGGGCTGCCCACCAATGGGGGTGCCAACTTGAATAAAATATTGGAGGGGGGCAGGTAAACCCCTCCATGAATAATCAATCGCACGATGCGGTACATGCATGACATTTGAATGGCAATGCCAATCCACTTGGGGGGGGGGCAGCTCCCTCACATATTTTATTGTGGGGGGGGCACGAAGACCTCACGGCCCCTAAGAGTTGTCCCCTATGTTCTCTACTCTGGAACCAGGCAAATGGGAAGTGTTTATCAGAGTTGGGGGTCAGATTCCAGCCAGGTAAAAACACTTAAGGATGATGAAAGGTTGAAAACCCGACTTGTCCTTTTTGGCTCTGCCACTGAGTCCGAAGCATGACCTTCGTGCTTCTCACCTCGGTTTCTCTGCAAGGCACCTTTGACAGAGCCACAGCTCTGTAATGCGCCAGTAAGAGTGAGTGAATGTTTATGCAGAACACGGAACATTAAAAAAAGTGTACTATTACTGGGCATTCGCCCCCCCCTTCCTTCTGATGCAGAGGGGGGGGGGAATTCTACTAAATGAAAAAGGAAATAGTTGTTTTCTCCACTGGGGTGGTGGTGGTGGAGGGGTGTGTGTGGAGAAAGGCAACCAAAGAATTAGGGCACGGACAAAGAATGCTTTGTTTGGGAAGGAACCACCGTTTCTCATTAGTATTCGGAATGATGTCATGCAGTCAGAAGTGAAGCTCCAGAGCCATTGAATAATCCACACCTTGGGATATATATTGCATTAAGCAAAACAACAACACCTCGCCTCCCGAAGGCATGAAATGGGATCTGCCAGTCATAGAAGAAGAAGAAGAGGAGGAGGAGGAGGAGGAGGAGGAGGAGAAAGAAGAAGATCTCAGTCAAAGGGAATATTATTCTCTGCAGTGGTATGGTGAAGAGAAAATAAACCTGGTGGATTCCCACCCGCCACCCCCATGTCCCTTTGATTTGAAAAACCTGCTTTGCATGGGAAAGAAAAGGGAACTGAAATGTTGTCACAATGAACAGCAATGATCTATCAAACCGCAATAGCAAGCATTACCATGCGGGTGGAGGGGGTTGGGTGTGTGTGTAAGAAAAGCTATTTCTACCCGGCAAAGTTTCCTCTGCCAGCCGGGCTCTCGGCATTGGCAGGCAGCTATTTCTGACAGCCCTCGTTCTTTGCAGCTTAAATCCAGAAAGAGTGTCTTTTTCCCACCCAGCTTACTGCATTGCACCACCGAGTTAGTGAAGACATCACCCTCATCAGAATGCTCTCCTAATCCACCTCTCAGATCTGCTTGTCTTTCCTGTCCAGCAATTAGGCTTAAATACACTGCAGAAGCAGCAGCAGTGCTCTCCCCTCACTGCCCTCTGCCATCTCTGAGATCTTAGTCTTCGGAGCAACAAATCTCTTACACACATGCACAAACAAACAAGTATATTAATGTTTCTCTCTCTCTCTTTCTCTCTCTCTCTCTCTGTGTGTGTATACAGTGGTACCTCAGGTTACATACGCTTCAGGTTGCATACGCTTCAGGTTACAGACTCCGCTAACCCAGAAATAGTGCTTCAGGTTAAGAACTTTGCTTCAGGATGAGAACAGAAATCGTGCTCTGGTGGCACGGCAGCAGTGGGAGGCCCCATTAGCTAAAGTGGTGCTTCAGGTTAAGAACAGTTTCAGGTTAAGAACGGACCTCCAGAACGAATTAAGTACTTAACCCGAGGTACCACTGTGTGTGTGTGTGTGTGTGTGTGTGTGTGTGTATGATCCGACAGATCAATCTTTCAGAAGGTGGTCAGGCCATTATTTTTAGGGATCTCCTCTGAACTGGCAGCAGCACTGTCAACTGCAAGCACACACCCACCCACACACCCCTCAGCTGTCGTTTGGGTGCTCCAAATCTCTCAGAGCAGAAACGGCCTCCGTGGGCTTGAATGGCACCGCCGTCCTTAATTAAAGCATGGGTGAAAGTGTTTGCGAGCTGAAATTACGCAGCAAATCCTGCCTGGTTGAGAAGAGCTCGAGTGGTCTGCCTCTGCGTTGTTAAGCAGGGAAGAGCAGAGGTGGTCAGGGCAGCAGCCTTTGCCAACTTGGACCCCCCAGTAATGCAAGTCGCATCAGCTTCCCCCCTCCAGAGCACTGAGTTGTTGTCCAAAACAGCTAGAGCACCCCAGATTCACAAAGGCTGCGTTACAGAATCACAGAGTTCCTGAAAAGCTCTTGGCCCAGCTTAATAAGAAGCAACGCTGCAAACATTACTCCATATTCATGTTGTACATTAACACACATACCCAGATTATTAACCCACTTTATCCTGGTTATAGTGTTCTCCTTGCTTTCAGCGCTGGAACTACACCAAAACCACTCTTGAGGTCTTGGCTAATGATCTCCTGCAACAGCAGGAAATCTCAGGCTGTGGTCCAGAAGGTGGTTTGAAGGATCTGGGGGGAAAGCTGCAGAACAACAGACCCTCCAAGTGTCCCTGTTTTCCAGGGACAGGCCTGGATTTACAGAAGCCGTCCTGGTTTCTGATTTGATCCTGGAATGTCCCACTTTATCCCGATTTTCATTGGAGAAATGTTGGAGGGTATGGAGTTATGCAACGCCCGAGCCAAGGAGATAAGTCAATATACAACCTTTAGAAGGCACCTGAAGGCAGCCCTGTATAGGGAAGTTTTTAAATGCTTAATGTTTTATTATGTGTATATATGTTGGAAGCTGCCCAGAGTGGCTGGGGCAATCCAGTCAGATGGGCGGGGTATAAATATAATAATAATAATAATAATAATAATAATAATAATAATAATAATAATAGAAGCATCCTTGTTTTCATCGGAGAAATCTTGGAAGGTATTGAACAATCAAGAACATCCACACCCAACTCCACACTTGATTATTATTATTTTGATAATGGAGATTGAGGCAAGTTTGACCAGACTGGATTACTGAATATGCTAACAACACTCTGAGCTAGGGCCCAGGAAACAGCAATTGACAGATGTGGCCATTCCTAGGTCAGTGAATCCTCTTTAACACTTCCTTCCTTTTGCAAGAAAACACTTTGGAGACTTTCTGCATATCTTTGCATGATGTGCACATTTTTACAAAGGAACTCTCCCCTAATATAATGCATTTTTGTATGTTGGTTTCGTGAATATATGAATTTTTATGCACTCTTTATGGTACCATATGCATTTTTTAAAAAACCCATTGCTTGACTGGAGAACTGCATGACAAAATTCAGGGAAGAATGCATTTCATAGGATGGTTGCTTTTTGGTTCGGAAAGAGCAAACCAAGTGAGTCTGCCTTTAAATGCAAACCGAACCAAAATTCTCCCCCACCCTGACTTTCTTAAGCAGGGTTTAGGATCTCGGATGGGACTATATGACCTACAGTTTCACCAGAACCTCGTTCTATCCATGGTGCCATGTCCATCCTTTCATAACTAGCCTACCAGTGATGTAGTTTGTTGGGGAAAGAATAAAAATTACAACATGCTTTATTAAAGAAAATAATTGCTAGCCACATGGGAGTATCCAAACAAAATCTTTAATATCAGGAATCTTAAACGCGTTGTTGAAATTGGTCCTTTTAAATTGTCCTCCTTGAACTCAGCCCGTTCTGTCTTGGGGCAAGCCATCGTTGCCATTGCAGAATTGATGTTCATCACTGATGGCAGAGTTTGATAATGTCACCTATGGCATAATTTCCCTATGGCAGCTGGACTTTGCAACTTGAAGGTGTGGGCTGCTGTAATCTGTGGGTCTGCTGCACAGGAGGCTCCTTGCCACATCTCTGTCATTCTTCTTCTTGCTTGTGGCCAAAAAGGCAGCCTGAGAAATATCTTTCTGCAAAGTTCAGGGCCAGTTATTCCACTCCTCTAGGTGGAATATAGCTCACACTGATTGGAGGCAGTAGTTGCCTGGCAGAGGATGGAAACAAAGTTAGGAGTCCTTTCAAAAAGATTACCATTTTGCAGACCAGATATTTTTCAGAGGGAAATGGAGATTCAACCTCCACATCTTCAGCCATATGCTTTCCCAGACTGGATTCATCAACACATAAATACAGGAAACCATTTTAAGTATAAAATCAAAGAGTATGGACATGTGAAAGGGTAAAAGAGTATTGGGAAATGATTCATAATGAATTGAGGGGGGAAAAGTTTAAAAGTACTTCCCCCAAAAAACCCAGAGTCCTTTTCATTGGGGATAATTCAGACTGAAGTTCCCAGGTTTCAAAAAAGGTTATTTATGTATGCTACTACTGTGCGCCGTGTTTTGTTAGTCCCAAAATGGAAAACGAGCAAGGTCCTAACAAAACAAGAATGGCAACTTAAGCTGACAGAATATGCTCAGCTTGCAGACAACATATAAAATAAGAGAACAAGAAGAACATATATTTAGAGAAGATTGGAAAACGTTTATTGAATATATGGGAAATAATTGTGTATAGCTGAAAATGTTGGCAGCATTAAGATAAATTCAACAGTGTTTTTAAGGATGTAAAAGTGAGAATTTTAAATTGTAAAACAGTAAATTTACTAAAAATTGTATACAAAAAGGTATAAAATCAAAGAGTGAAATAGAACCAGCTTAGCGCCCCTCCCCCCGAAAATACCCCTACAGTGCATTCAATCGAAAACATTTTGTATGTCAGTATTACATTTCTATCCCACCTTTCATCTAAGGAGTTCAAGGTGGTATATTTGACTCTCCAACTCCCCATTTATTCTTACGACAGCCCTGGGAGGTAGGTTAAGCTGCGTGGCAGTGGTTGGCCCACTGAGCTTCATAACGGAGTTGAATTTTGAATCCTGGTCACCCAGGTCCTGGTCCTGGACCAATCACTAAAGCACGGGGCTCTACATGTCATCTCAGAAGTAATTCCCATTGAGTTCAATGGGACTTAGTCCCAGGTAAGCGTACAGAGGATTGGAGCTTTAAAAGAGCTGGTGCAGCTGACTTTCCCCTTGCCCTGTGAAGTACAAATGTGCACGTGTGTGTGTGTGTGTGTGTGTGTGTGTGTATGATGTCTGAATTTTTAATCAATTTCACATTTAATCAACTCTTCTGCTGATAAATCTTACATTGCATTAGACATTCTGCTGATAATTTCTACAATCAAGAGAATGTTCAGCCATGCATAACTAATAAGAGATTACGTCCCCCCCCTCACCCCGTGTTATTTTTTGCATAAGTGATTCCAGAGGCCCTCCTTGCTTTCACATCTAGGAAAACCCGTGAGCAAGAAATGACATTTGTTTTCACCCGATTCTTTACCTTTGAAAAGCCATCAGAGGTCAACATTCTGGAAACAGCATTATTACTGTATGTCAACAACTTTAAAGTGCTTTTTAGAGTTTTTGAGGCACACCACACATGGGCTGCATCCAATATTAGTCCCAGTACGTTTCCGAGCACAATTCAAAGTGTTGGTGCTGACCTTTAAAGCCCTAAATGGCCTTGGTCCAGTATATCTGAAGGAGCGTCTCCACCCCCATCGTTCTACCTGGACACTGAGGTCCAGCACCGAGGGCCTTCTGGCAGTTCCCTCACTGCGAGAAGCCAAGTTACAGGGAACCAGGCAGAGGGCCTTCTTGGTAGTGGCACCCGCCCTGTGGAACGCCCTCCCACCAGATGTCAAAGAGAACAACTGCCAGACTTTTAGAAGACATCTGAAGGAAGCCCTGTTTAGGGAAGCTTTTAATGTTTGATGTAATACTGTATTTTAATATTTGGTTGGAAGCTGCCCAGAGTGGCTGGGGAAGCCCAGCCAGATGGGTGGGGTATAAATAATAAATTATTATTATTATTATTATTATTATTATTATTATTATTATTACTCAAAGTAGTCCCACTGAAATTAATGGCTTTCGGTAACTTAGGCCCATTAAATTCCATGGATTTACTCTATGTAGTGCTTTTTTGTGACGGCGCGGGGGGGGGGGCAGAAGCAGGGGTAAGGATATCCCTAAACATTTTGTGACTCTAAGCTGGCCTCATTGAGAGGGAGTATTTCAATAAGAGTAGGAAAATAAGAGTACCCCTAAACATTTTTTAATAAAAAAAAAACACTGACTCAGAGGATAACTTAGTTGGAGACAACCCTATCCTTCCATCTCACGTCTCAAATGGGATTGTCAGGGAAGGCGAGGAAAAGTAGCAGAAAACCATAAAATTATGAAATACTACTGAACAGCAGCAATGTAATAAACAGCAGCAAAATTGAGCAAAGAAGCAAATCAGATAGAGCACAAACACAATGCAAGTCTAAACAAAATTGTGTTGAATAGCGAGGGGTGATTTTACCACCAAGCATCCTTCCTTGCAACAGGAAAATAAGGACACATTTACACCATGCCTGTTCTAAACTTCCTTATTGGAACTGCCTGACAAGGAAGACCTGTCATACAAGCTTGCTAGCAAGTTTCCAGAAACTGGCAAGGACTTTTATTTATTTATAATTTTTTAGGAGGGTTTTGATCCCTGTGTTCAGAATCTCTTGATTTGGTCAGCTGTCAGGCTTTTTTAAAAATAAATAAATAAATCGGGTGGTACGCTGCTTTTAGGGACGCGGGTGGCGCTGTGGTGTAAAGCACTGAGCCTTGGGCTTGCTGATCGGAAGGTTGGTGGTTCGAATCCCCGCGACGGGATGAGCTCCCATTGCTCGATCCCTGCTCCTGCCAACCTAGCAGTTCAAAAGCACACCAGTGCAAGTAGATAAATAGATACCGCTCCAGCGGGAAGGTAAACAGCATTTCCGTGCGCTGCTCTGGTTTCGCCAGAAGCGGCTTAGTCATGTTGGCCACATGACCCGGAAAAACTGTCTGTTGACAAACGTCGGCTCCCTTGGCCAGTAAAGCGAGATGAGCGACGCAACCCCAGAGTCGTTTGCGACTGGACTTGATTGTCAGGGGTCCCTTTACCTTTACCTTTTTATGCTGCTTTAGAATACGTTGTCTCACATAGGCTTCCTAATTCTGTTGCGGCACAACATTCTTGATGAACCTTTAAGGAAACTGAGCTGAAGGAAGGGCAAATTCAGAACCTATTTCAAAGTGAGAGGAAGGCGGTTGGCAAATTTGCAATGCCATTTTAACAATGCATGATCTCTTTTCCTCTGGAAGAGAAGCTATATCTGTTGTTTCCTATCTAAATGAAAATCCCACTGGCCCTCTGGGCTTCAGATATTTGAAGGACGTTGGAGCTGACTCCATTTTAAAAATAAAAATAAAAAAACAAAACAAAACCTTTTCCGGTTCTGTACAAATCATGCAAGAGCAGGGGGGGGTGGTGGTGGTATGACTGCTGAAGATGCATGCATAGGACCAAAGGCACACAATCCCCACGATGAAAGGAACTCTGTAATTAATTGGACAAGAGCCTCTGAGATAAAAAGGGAGTACTGCCACTGGCGGTGGGGGAAAGAAAAGTTGGCCTGGATTTTTGCAGGAAAGATGCGAGCAAGTAAAAATGCAGGATTGGTATGCAGTGTAAGTTGGGTCAAATGAGGCAATGCATAATGACATCTGGCTGTGAGTGCTGTATTGCACTAGGAGACAGGCTTTGGGGGCGGAGGGAGAAATGCTTTGGTGTGAAGAGGTTGAAAAGAAGGACCTTCAGGTTTCAGGCTCAAAATACGCACTTACCAGTGGCGTAGCGTGGGTTGTCAGCACCCGGGGCAAGGCAAGTAATTTGCACCCCCTAACCCGTGGATTTGCGCCCCCTAACCCTAACCCCCAGATGTTGCGCCCGGTGCAGCCGGGCCCCCCCTGCACCCCCCACACTACGCCACTGGCACTTACTGGTACATAAACTTCAAGCAAAGCCATTGCTGCAATCCAATACTAGCTGTAATTTTTTAAAGTGTTTACAGTTATACCTTGGGTTGCGAACATGATCCGTATGGAAGGCATGTTCGCAGCCTGAAGCGCACATGCGCGTGATGCAATTTGGTGCTTCTGCGCATGTGCGTGACGTCATTCTGTGGCTCTGCACATGCGCGAGCGCCGAAACCCAGAAGTAACCCGTTCCGGTACTTCTGGGTTTGGCACGGTCCGCAACCCGAAAACTTGCAACCTGCAGCGTTTGCAACCCAAGGTATGACTGTATTGGGAAGACAAGAGGTCAAATTATGTTGGCACCTGAGGCAGAAAATCCCACACCTTGGCAGGAAAATCACAATGGCAGTAAGTGAGGTAGGGTGGGGGGAAACAGCAACTTGCTACCCTTTTGTGACATCCAAAATCAGCTGCTTGAGGTGGCTGCCTCACTCGCTTTAAAGGTAAAAAGGTAAACTCTTGGACGGTCCAAGGCGACTATGGGGTTGCGGCACTCATCTCGCTTCCAGGCCGAGGGAGCCGGTGTTTGTCCACAGACAGCTTTCTGGGTCATGTGGCCAGCAGGACTAAACCACTTCTGGCGCAATGGGACACCATGACAGAAACCAGAGTGCACGGAAACACTCTTTACCTTCCCGTTGCAGCGGTACCTGTTTATCTACTTGCACTGGCGTGCTTTCAAACTGCTAGGTTGGCAGGAGCTGGGACCGAGCAGCGGGAGTTCACCCTGTCGTGGGGATTCGAACCTCTGATCTGCTGATCGGCAAGCCCAAGAGGCTCAGTGGTTTAGACCACAGCGCCACCCTGGCAAGGAAAGCTGCCTGAGTAATGAGATCTTTAGCTGAGATTTTCTGCAGGTGCCCCCACCACACAGAGGCACAGCCTCCTCTGCTGTGGCACCCAGCTTACAGAACACACTTTGCAAACATGCTTATATAGTGACCCTCCTGTGTAGTATAGTTGTTTAGAGCAGTGTTTCCCAACCTTGTGCCTCCAGATGTTTTTGGCCTACAACTCCCATCATCCCTAGCTAGCAAGACCAGTGGTCAGGGATGATGGGAGTTGTAGGCCAAAAACATCTGGAGGCACAAGGTTGGGAAACACTGGTTTAGAGAGTCAGACCAGGACTGAGGAGACACAGATTCAATTCCCCTTGCAGCCACAAAGCTCCCTGGGTGACTTTGAACCAAGCACTGTCCCTCCATGTAACCTGAAGCATATATTATCCTTGGAGGAAGGGTGGCCTGTTGGACTTTTGGTGCCAGCTGACCCCGTCGTGGGGATTCGAACCACCAACCTTCTGATCGGCAAGCCCAAGAAACTCAGTGGTTTAGACCACAGCACCACTTCACTTCCTTTAATGGTAGGGCCAGTCATGGAACCAGTAGCACCAGAATGTGGATGCACACCTTGATGACTAGCACCATGAAAGTACACATTTGGATGTTCACATAAAAGAAGGGCATGCAGGACATGCATGAAAGACCTAGGCTGGGCCCTTGTCAACTCCAATTAAAAAGATTATGCAGCGTATGATGTGACGGACTCACCGCCTAGACTCTAGAGAGAACGTGCTAGTCATAGTAGACACTGCTGATCTACAAATATGACCTGGCATGAAATAGCCCCCTTTCTATGCTTTATGTATGTTGTATTTTTATGATCCAGCACTTCCACAGACATGTGGAAGCCTTGTTTATTCGGGTCCATCTCCTTAGATGAATCAGGTGTTCAGTTGGTACAGCATGAGAGCCATTGTGGTGTAGTGGTTAAGAACGGTAGACTTGTAATCTGGGGAACCGGGTTCGCTTCCCCGCTCCTCCACATGCAGCTGCTGGGTGACCTTGGGCCAGTCACACTTCCTTGAAGTCTCTCAGCCCCACTCACCTCACAGAGTGTTTGTTGTGGGGGAGGAAGGGAAAGGAGAATGTTAGCCGCTTTGAGACTCCTTAAAGGGAGTGAAAGGCGGGATATCAAATCCAAACTCTTCTTCTTCTTCAATCTCAGGGTTGTGCGTTCAAGTCCCAAGTTGGGTGGAGGATTCCTGCATTGCAGGGGGTTGAGCTAGATGGCTGCTGTGGTCCCTTTCCAACTCTGTCTGTCTGTGATGCTGCTGAATGGTGAATAAATAAATTGAATAAGCAGTAAATAATAAAAGAAGGAATGGGTATGAGGATTTGGCAATGCAACATAGGCAGAAACGTAGGAAGCTGTCAACCATCTAGTTTAGTATTGTTTACATTGACTGGCAGCGAGCATCCAGGATTTCAGGCAGGCTTCTCTCCCAGCCTCACCTGGAGATGCCAGGGACTGTACCTGGGACCTTCTGCATCCGAAGATGCTCTATCCTCTAAGCCAGCAGTTCTCAACCTGTGGGTCCCCAGATGTTGTTGAACTACAACTCCCATCAGCCCTAGCTAGCAAGGCCAGAGCTCAGGGATGATGGGAGTTGTAGTCCAACAACATCTGGGGACCCACAAGTTGAGAACCGCTGCATGGCC
Source organism: Podarcis gaigeae (assembly GCF_964106915.1). Taxonomy (NCBI): domain Eukaryota; kingdom Metazoa; phylum Chordata; class Lepidosauria; order Squamata; family Lacertidae; genus Podarcis; species Podarcis gaigeae. The sequence goes on along the minus strand of NC_139680.1, from coordinate 103,212,126 downwards.
CTTTCAATGTGAAGCAAGCACTGTAGGCAATGTTGGTTTGGTATTGGGAAACAGCAGTTGATGCAAACACACAGAACTGCCAGATGGCATTGCTGTAATACGTCTCAGGTGTATTTCTAGATCAGCAGGCTCCTCATAGTAGACCTCAAGAGGGGCAACGTAGCAGATGTCTGGAGAAGGGATCTGACATGCATTTTCTTTTTAAAAAATTTAAATTATGTTTTATACATCCAAAATGCCTCAGATTATCTCAGGATTATGTACATCCTGGCCACACCATTTAATTCCTAGGCAATGCAAGATTCAGCCAATTTCTGGAGCATCACTGCTTTTAGTGTGTTAGTAGTTCATTTTCATTTATTAATTTTCTACCCTACCCTTTCCTCTCAAAAGAGCCCAGGGCAGCCAACAACGGAGTAGTAAAACAATACAATAAAAACAGATTTAAAACCATCTAAAAGCAGTTAAAAACATAAAGAACGTCAAAGAACATTCACAGCCTGTCACAGCTAAGGTTGTCAAGAACAGTTATCTTTCAGCCATCAATTGCCAGGGTAAGCAGGGGTGTTTTCAAAGCCCTTTTAAAGTGTTAATAAAAGAGCGAGACATATTCATAAGGGAAGGCATTCTATGAATGGGGAGCTGCCCCTAAGAAGGCACTGTCAGCACCAGCCAGGTAGCACCACCAACAGAACGTCCCTTGTCAATCTTAGGGGGCAAAGTAGCTGGTATCGGGGAAGAGACTCTTTCTGCTACTTGGTTCCGAAGCCATCATGAATTGGGCCCAGAAGTTCAGTCAGTCATCCAGTACAGTACAGCACCAGTGGCCCAAAGCCCCATTACGGTGCTCCACTCACCAGTGGAGCAGCCACATCCTGCATTATCTACATCAACCTGGTGCCCTCTAACTGCTTCGGACTACAACTCCCATCTGGCTGGCTGAGGCTGATGGGAATTGTAGTCTGGAAAAAGCTGGAGGGCAACAGGTTGGTGAAGAATGATCTAATGGTAATGAGGAAAATGGTAAAGTTGGCTCAACTAGAAGTTCCTAACTGAAGTTCCTGGGTTACAATGGTAGGGGAGGGACATGGACTCCCCAAAAGGAGCCCATGGCAGACCGTCCACGTGGGCTTATTTTCCGGGGACAGTCCTAGATTTACAAAAGCCGTCCCGGTTTCTGATTTGATCCTGGAATGCCCTGTTTTTTTATTTGGACCTTCATATTTTCATCGGATAAATGTTGGAGGGCATAGAGTTATGCAATCCCCGAGCCAAGGAGATATCCTTCTAGGTATTGCCTTTAGAAGACATCTGAAGGCAGCCCTGTATATTGAAGCTTTTTAATGCCTAATGATCATTATGTTTTTATATATGTAGGAAACGGCCCAGAGTAGGTGGGGTAACCCGGTCAGATGGGTGGGGTAGAAATATAAAATTTGTTGTTGCTGTTATTGAATAGGACGTCCCGATTTTCATCACAGAAAGGTTGGAGGGGCATGACATGGGTGTCGACATTCTTTATGCTGCAGGAAGTAGCAATAAATACAACTTCTCATATCCATTCTGTGGTCACACCAGAGTAGGAAAAAGTCCAATAGACCACATACCATACATACCTTTAAAGCCCTATACGGCCTAGGACTCTTGTACCTACGGGACCACCTCTCCTGGTATGTCTCACAGAGGACATTACGGTCTTCAAATAAAAACATCTTGGAGATCCCGGGCCACAGGGAGGTTAGGCTGGCCTCAACCAGAGCCAGGGCTTTTTCGGCCATGGCACCAATCTGGTGGAACGCTCTGTCACAAGAGACTAGGGCCCTGTGGGTCTTGACTTCTTTCCGCAGGGCCTGCAAGACAGAGCTGTTCCACCAGGCCTTTGGCCAAGGTGCAGTCTGACCCTCTCCTTCTGTAATCCTCATAGCACTCTAGCAGAATGGTTGCCATTAATTTGATTTTGAATTGATTTTAGAATGAATTGATTTTAGAATGTATTTCAATTAATTGATTGTGATTTTATGTAAATTGTGTTATTTTTACTGTTGTTAGCCGCCCTGAGCCCGGCTTTGGCTGGGGAGGGCGGGATATAAATTATTATTATTATTATTATTATTATTATTATTATTATTATTATTAGGTTTGTGTCGTTACTACTGATAAAACTGCCAGATGGCATTGGACCTCCACAGCAGTCTCTGACCAGTGGGCTTTCACTGAAGGACATGTGTCATCTGCAGAGGCTAATTGCAAGTGATTAACACAGCGTTTTTTTGGGAGGATGGTCATTCTAGAGCACTCTTGTCGTTTTTTAGGCGTGCAACTCATTTATTTTAAAAGCTGAACCTGAAGGCCCTCAATCCCCAGCTTTCATGCATAGATAATGACGGCAGCAATCCCTCCCACCTTGCGGGACGTTCATTTGCATATGCTCTGAACTGGAATGAAGTATTAAGTGGCCGTTCATGCATACCGCTTTAAATGAGGGGTTCTTTCACATTGTTCGGCTCCTTTGCGTGTATAGCACTACTAGATAAATATTTTGCCTTCCTTTTCGCCCTGTCTTCAAGGTTGGCTGGCCCTTTAGAAACCTACCTTAAGCTCTGCTCTTTTTTTCATTTCTGCAGGCTTCTGGTGAAAGGCACAAAATTAGTGTTCTTTGGCCCATTAGAAACGTTCTCTACAGGCTGGCTGAGTGGTAGAGCCTTGCATTCAGAAGGTCCCAGGTTTGGTTTCCAGATCTGCAAACAGGCCTAGGAAGAGAATCTTTCCGGAAACCCTGCAGAGCCCGTCAATCAGTGTAGAGACAATAATGAACTAGATGGACCATTGGGAAAAGGCACTTCCTAGCTTCCTATGGAACAGCCTGGCAATACCTAGAAGGATATCCTGGACTAGCTGGATGCAGAGGAGTGCTGGGAGGCACTTAGCTGGGGAAACCCCAAGAGAAGAAACCTCAGAGCCCAGGGGAAGGAGAAGTTGGGGTGCATGAATCTGAGGGTCGCTGTGGCTCCATTCTGCTCACGCATATCTTGCTAGTGTGGTTGTACACTGCTCTGGAAATGTTGAATTAAAGGGCATTGTTTTCAATAAATAAATGTTCTCTAGGTTAAATTCCTCTCCCCAAATGTCTAGCAATTAAATCACATAAATGGAATCTGAATTCGTCTGATTTTTTTTTTTAATTTGGCAAATATAGCAGAAGGAAAGCAAAATGGAGGGGAGGATAGGATCATTGCCAACTTACATTAAGAACAGTATATCTATCCTAATTTAAGCATATAAATTACAGTGGTACCTTGGGTTACATTCGCTTCCGGTTACATACACTTCAGGTTACAGACTCCGCTAACCCAGAAATATTACCTCGAGTTAAGAACTTTGCTTCAGGATGAGAACAGAAATCGTGCTCCAGTGGCGCGGCAGCAGCAGGAGGCCCCATTAGCTAAAGTGGTGCTTCAGGTTAAGAACAGTTTCAGGTTAAGAACGGACCCCCGGAATGAATTAAGTACTTAACCCAAGGTGCCACTGTATCTGTATATCCAAACAGGCATCTAGAAGAAGAAGAAGAAGAAGAAGAAGAAGAGGAGGAGGAGGAGGAGGAGGAGGAGGAGGAGGAGGAGGAGTTTGGATTTGATATCTCGCTTTATCACTACCCTAAGGAGTCTCAAAGTGGCTAACAATCTCCTTTCCCTTCCTCCCTCACAACAAACACTCTGTGAAGTGAGTGAGGCTGAGAGACTTCAGAGAAGTGTGACAAGCCCAAGGTCACCCAGCAGCTGCGTATGGAGGAGCGGAGACGCGAACCCGGTTCACCAGATTACGAGTTCACCGCTCTTAGCCACTATACCACACGAGCTCTCTAAATGACATTGATTATTACAAGCCATGCCCTCATATGCAGAAGGGACAATGAGATATGAATTCATCTTGATTCTGCTACAAGGGCATGAACATGCATGGGAAAATGCCCACCAAGACAGATGTTCCATTGCACTTTCAAGACATAACAGAAAACCGAAAAGCAACTATTAGAGAATACAATGAGTCTGGAAGCACCTTTACCCATTGGATAGACATTCAGATTCCTAACCCCAAAGCAGTAGGCTTATTGTGGCGAGACGGACTGTTTCCAACATTGAAAACTGCCATTTTATTGCTGGAAAAATGTTGCTTCCACCTAGGGACACTATCCGATAGGTTGGCAATTTCAGAACCACATGTAATGGCTTTTATACTAGTTGAAGCTTGTTTACAAAGCTATTGTACTGCCAGCCTTACTATATGCTTGTGAAAAATGGACCACTTATAAATGCCATCTCCAACTCCTCGAAAGATTCCATCAATGGTGTCTCTGAAAAATTTTACACATCACTTGGGAAGAAAGGCAAACTATTATCAGTGTACTGGAAGAAGGAAAGATCACCAGTGTTGAAGCAATGATTCTTCAACATCAACTTTGTTGGACGGTCATGCTGGGCGGATGCCTGATGATCGCCTTCCAAAGCAACTACTCTATTCCGAACTTAAAAATGGAAAGCGTAATGCTGGTGGTCAACAAAAGAGTTTTAAGGGCAGAATCCGATACCAGGGAGAAGAGTCGATGGAAGAAGACTGGAAAAAGTTTAAAGACTATTTACAGAAATACTGTAAAATTAATGAATGTTAGAAAAATGTGGGAATGAAGTTATATGGCTTTAGTAGAAATGTTATAAGGAATTAAGTATAAATAGATTATTAGAGTATTAAAGGAAAAAATAAGGTTAGAATATGTTAAGATAATTATAGGATAGAAAACAGAGGAAGATGGAAAGGAATTGCTGAAACAATTAACAGAAGTGGAATACAAAAAGGGAGGTGTGAGGAGGTCGCTGAAATAAGTGAATGAAAGCTAAGATATTGAAATTGATTGATGTGTTTTAAACTGTTTTTATTTTGTTTTGTTAGTCTAATGTGTTAGTGTTATGTAGTGTTTTTATGTTATGTTATGTTATATAGTGTTTTTGTATTGTATTGTATTGTTCATTTTGTTTTGTAGTGTTTAAATTGTTGGAAAAGCAATAAATATATTTTTTAAAAAAAACAAAAGAGTTTTAAGACTGTCTTTAAGGCAAATCTTTAAAAATGTAGTATAAACACTGACAACTGGGAAACACTGGACTGCGAGAGCTCCAGTTGGAGAACAGCCTTTACCAAAGGTGTCATGGGCTTTGAAGACACTCAAACTCAGAACGCAAGGGAGAAATGTGCTAAGAGGAAGGCACGCTTGGCAAATCCACACCGTGATCAACTCCCACCCGGAAACCAATGTCCCCACTGTGGAAGGACGTGTGGATCCAAAATTGGCCTCCACAGTCAGTTACGGACTTATTGTTAAAAAAGTGTTTATGGAAGACAATCTTACTCGGCTATGAGTGATTGCCAAAGAAGAAGTGTGACCATTTGGGCATATGCAACATGGTTGTGAGAGTCTTAGCCTGCAGGACACTGACTGCACGGTGAAAATGAGCTTAGAATCTGCTGGTTTGGCTCTCTGGGGCACACTTCCACCCTGCAGAAATCAAGATTTAACAGCCCACCTTTCAACCGATGCATGGTGGGTTGAATCCTGCTCTGCAATCATCTGCACTTCATCCCTGTGGGGCAACTTTGACAGGCAATTGGGAACTGCTCACCTGTCAGTCACCAGGTGTTATTATGTGACGTCAGATGATTGACAAGTGGGTGATCCCGTGCCCCTGTTGGCCCACAGGGATACGGGGAAATAAAGATCTGCCGCCCAGGCAACAAAAAAAAGGGTCCCCCAAGCCAGTTTTAAGATTGTCAGGTGGCTACGGAATATCTGCTAGTCCAAAACATGCCAAGAGAAAATAAGATTGATCAAAGGTCTGTGTTTATCTGCATGCTGATTTGGGCATTTAGGAAACGCTGCAGATCTATATTCTGTTTCATTTTCCGTAACCACTGGGGCTTTAAGGAACGGATTTGTCACAAAACCACAATAATAACGAAACTCTTGAAGCATGGGTAAGAATGATAGAAGAGAATGTCCACTGCTGTCTGCTGCTTCAGGAAGCATTGTGCATGGCCGTACACTTGTCACAGAGATAATGGGGCTGTGAGTATAGATCTGAATTTATATCCCTCTGTCGTTTACTCGTATTGCATTTGATATTAACAGCTGACATGACCTCTAGACTCAGAGAGGGCTCTGGCGTGATTCAGCATGATGTCAGCGCAGGTTTAGGGCTGCGGTGCCTCCCTTAATGCTTCTAGACTACGACTTCCATCATGCCTGATCAATGCCCATGCTGGCTGGGGCTGATGGGAACTGGAGTCCAAAACAGCTGAAAGACATCAGATTGGGGAAGGCTGGTTTAGAACGAAGCTGAAGTGGAGAACTTTGTCAAACATACAGGGTGCTTTTGTTTGAGAATGTTAGCAGCCACTTTTGGGTGTTAGTGTTCCCATGCTGTTGCACTAGCACTTGTTTTTCTTAACCAGGTTGTTCTTAATAACTGTTATGCTAGGAGTGGAGAACCTCTGGCTTGGGAGGGCAAATATGCTCCTCTCTATCTGACTCTTGGAACACTGCCTAGGCTACACCACTCTCACTAGCCCATCTTTGCACCGTGAGTGTTTTTGCCTTGCCGGAATGAGTCCTTGGCCTCTGGTCAATGCCTCTTGCTTGTCTGAATGAATGGAGAAACTAGGCTACTGTTGTTGTTGTTGTTGTTGCTGCTGCTGTTTAGTTGTTTAGTCATGTCCAACTCTTCATGACCCCATGGACCAGAGCACGCCAGGCACTCCTGTCTTCCACTGCCTCCCACAGTTTGGTCAAACTCATGCTGGTAGCTTCGAGAACACTGTCCAGCCATCTCGTCCTCTGTTGTCCCCTTCCCCTTGTGCCCTCCATCTTTCCCAACATCAGGGTCTTTTCCAGGGAGTCTTCTCTTCTCATGAGGTGGCCAAAGTATTGCAGCCTCAGCTTCATGATCTATCCTTCCAGTGAGCACTCAGGGTTGATTTCCTTCAGAATGGATAGGTTTGATCTTCTTGCAGTCCATGAAATTTGCATGCATCGCTCTGCCTGCTTCTGCCGCCGACCCTGCCCTCCACCAGCATGTGGCCCTTGGAGGGTTGATCAGAGAAGGATGTGGCCCTTTGGTTACTGTAGTTTGTGCATTGCTGGAAACAGCCCTGAAATCACATTGATGTGTTGCAAAGGCAGCCTACAAGTTGGAGAAAGAAATGATATGGGGACTCTGCAACTACAAAGGAAGTGTAAGCGTCCTAGACTATGCCCCACCCCTAAACTCTCTGCATGAGCAGAATTGGTCCTGAATCTCTTTAAGCGCTCCTTTAGGTCCAGTATGATAAAATAAGCATCCAATTCAAATAGATTAAGAGAAAACAAAAATTTGGAAACACTGACAGTAAAGACATACAACTAAAGTTAAATGACCTATACAGTGGTACCTCGGGTTACAGACGCTTCAGGTTACAGACTCCGCTAACCCAGAAATAGTACCTCGGGTTAAGAACTTTGCTTCAGGATGAGAACAGAAATCGTGCGGCGGCAGCAGGAGGCCCCATTAGCTAAAGTGGTACCTCAGGTTAAGAACAGTTTCAGGTTAAGAAGGGACCTCCAGAATGAATTAAGTTCTTAACCCGAGGTACCACTGTACTCGATTTTCAAAAAGCCTTTAAGTGAGCTTTTTGACGTGAATAACTTTCCACTATTGCATCGTTTGTGTAGAATGTTATTGCCTGCATTTCCACCCATCAAGATCCACCTGTCATCTGAAAAACGTCTGTATTTTTTTTCTCAGCCCAGCCAAAACAATCCACTGTGTTTGTGACATGAGACATGGGCTACAACTAACTTCAGAACTCTAATAGGGCAAAAACCTCTTCTAAAGCATAATGTGACAACTGATAATAGGGGACCGGTCTTTCTGGTTCCCAGATCAAAATCAAGGAATCCCCTTTTTGTTTGTCTTGTCAGTACTGTTCAACAAATCGATTCTGAAAGTTCACAAAGTCCACGATGCATCAAAGCAAATGAAATTTGCCAAATGAAGGTGAAGTCCTTTCAAAGGAGACTCTGCAGTGGGAAAGTTCTGGATCCTAACCCTTAAACAAGTGGAATTCCATTAGCAAACCTGACTGCATTTCTTGGGGTCTAAAAAAGGATTATGGGCAATCCTCTTACCACGTATTTGGTTCATGCTGTGTTTAGCACACAAGAAATCAGTTCTTTCAGTTCTTCACCTTGTTAATTTGGAGACCTTGCTGAAGATTATTTAATACGCATTGGCCATCTCCTAACATTCTGTAACTGAAATGATCGCTGGTGTGGACCAGATAACCATTTACTAAATTATTTATATTTATAACCCAACGTTTCTCCCCAAGGAACCCAGGGCAGCCAACAGCATGTGATAAAACATTTTAAAAAAACAATTATAGTACAGAAACATACTGGGAAAGATCTCAGCTTAAAACGTTTCCTGAAAGAGGAAGGTTTTCAGCAGGTGCCAAAGAGACTACAGAGATGGTGCCTGCCTAATATTGAAAGTGAAGGTGTTCCAAAGTGTAGATGTCACAACATCAGAAAGGCCTGTTTCCTACATTGTACAGAATGCACTTCCTGATAAGATGGCATTTACAGAGGCCCTCACTGCAGAGTGATCAACTGGGTATAGAAGGAGTGTGACAATCTTTCAGGTATCCTGATGCCAAAACCAGCGCCTTAAACTTAACCGAGTAGCTAACTGGCAGCCAGTGCAATTCTTTCAACAGCAGGGCAGCGTGTTGACAATCTATAATCTGACATCCCATAATACTACCTCCGTAGTCTGTGCAATTAATTATGCATAAGGGAAACAGTTAGATCTGAAAAACGAAACACCAAACTGGGAGACATCTTTGCTTCCAAACATGCATTCATTGTGCTGCTGGTGCTGCTCGTGCATGCTTCTATATAACGTCGTTGGCATCAAAAGGTCCACCCCACATCCAGATTTATTAATTTTCTGCAGAAAATCAAATGCTAAAATTGGAATCAACCCACATTGGGTCCAATGCATCTTCAAATAAGGCAGGTGGATCCTGACACCATGGAAGAAACTTGCCCCGATTTAGTCTGGGCTCAGCGCACTATGGGAACCAAGAGGTAGCCTTGATTCCCTTCTTCGGGAGCGGGGCAGGGAAGTGTGATCCTATTGTTCTTGCTTCAACTCTCGGCAGTTTTCAAGGCTGTTGTCCGTGGTATCATCTGCGAACTGTCTTCGTGGGCTGGGAGTTGGTGGCACTATTTTACAGTGGTTCCTCTCCTACTGAAGGGGTTGGGTTCAGAGAATGACTTTAAGGGATTATGTACCCATCCCTTGGTAGTTGTGTTGTTCGGTGCCCCTTAAGGAAGGTTTATACGAAGGTGCCAGGAGCACTTATTAGAAGATTTAGGGTATGGTGTCATTATGGGTGGTATTTTACTATTTTTGACTCAGAGTAGACCCATTGCAATTACTGAACATGGCAAAGTTGGTTTATAAATAGTCTTATAAATGCATAAAATCCCAGCACAATGAAAAGACCCCTTTACAAAGGTGGTCTGATCTAAATCGCGTCTCCAGTTTTCCGATTCATATTTACTAACCAAGCCTGAATACTAATTGGCTACTATAACAATTTATATTGTTTCTTTGACATGTTATCTGTCTCTTTTCAAGTGGACTAAACAAAGCACTGGAATGCTTCAGATTATTCTGCTGTTCAGCTTATCTGCCTTTTGTATTACAGAATTGATAGTTTTAGAGGATTGTGAAGTTACAGTTGTAAGGACACAAAGCAAGATCGCTTTTTGAAGGGTCAAGTATCCATAACTTTCCAGAATGGAAGGTTAATAATTACTGGCAGAATAATTTATCTGTGCTACAGAAAAAGCAACCACCCATTGCACTTAGTTGACAATACAAGTATTAATTCAATATTTGCATGATACATTAATAACTTGGCATACTTTCATACTGTATTGATAATGCTTGACGCCAAGTCAAATTTTTTTACTCCTTACGTGTGTTTGTTTCTGCAGAAAAGCATACTTTTTACTTTGCTTGATAGGTCATGGATTCAGGTGTTTGATATACTGTATATGTAAGAAATTATGGGGTTTTTTCCCTTTTTCTTTGCTAGACCAAAGGGAAGAAAGTATCAAACAATATGGTGCAATTCAGATTCAGTCCACATCCATAATTTCCCTTTATCTGCCCAACAGCTACTTCCAATAAGGGGCCGTGCATTGATGGTGGTGACAGATGTTGTGAGTTATTGTTCATGTGGGAAATGAAACAATACCATGTTTCCACAAAATCACTATCGACACCAGTGCTACTCAAAGCAGTGGCCCACAGACCAGCGGCTGCCAGTCCCTGGAGACTACACCATAGCCCAGGTTGAGAGTGATGTTCAAATGTAGTCCCTGATGCATTGGGTGTGTGTGTGTGTGTGTGTGTGTGTGTGTGTGTGTGTGTGTAACTGCTAGTCCCACACATCAGATAGTTTGAGAAGAACTGTTCTACACCTTTAGCACCTCTTATTTATTTTGCACATTTAGCTGCTATAGATGTTCGCCAAATGCATCCATGGCATCTAATAAGCGAGGTATCTTCACCATGTTTCCACTAAAGCCCAATCGTCTGCCTGGCTGCTCCCATAAAAAAAGTAAGAGCATGCGTACGTAAGTTAACTTCATATTTTGGTCCTTAAGAATAGAGGGCAACTTTAACTGTGGTCCACAGTGTACAGTTACGACCTATAATTTGTACTGCATTCAGAGCTATGGGGGATGCGGGCGGCGCTGTGGTGTTAAACCACAGAGCCTAGGACTTGCCGATCAGAAGGTCGGCGGTTCGAATCCCCGCGATGGGGTGAGCTCCCGTTGCTCAGTCCCAGCTCCTGCCAACCTAGCAGTTTGAAAGTACGTCAAAGTGCAAGTAGATAAATAGGTACCGCTCCGGTGGGAAGGTAAACGGTGTTTCCGTGTGCTGCTCTGGTTCACCAGAAGCGGCTTAGTCATGCTGGCCACAGGACCCGGAAGCTGTACGCCGGCTCCCTCAGCCAATAAAGCAAGATGAGCGCCACAACCCCAGAGTCGTCCACGACTGGACCTAATGGTCAGGGGTTCCTTTACCTTTACAGAGCTATTGATTCAGTTTTTATAGGGGAAGCCAGGGGTGAGGGAACTTTTTCCAGCCCAGAGCCCACATTCCTTTCATGTGCAACCTTTCCAAGGGGTACATATCAGTTGTGGATGTGGCAAGATGCACATCAGTCTCTATCCTGGCAAGCAAAATAGACTTGTCGCTGTTACATTCTAGGCAGGTGATATCACTAGAGGGCCTAAAGCAAGGTCAGTGAGGGGCGTGGCTTGAGCAGAGTCCCAAGGGCCAGACAGAAAGCTTTGAGGGCCACATTCAGACCTTTAGGCCTGGGGTTCCCCATCCCTGGAATAGACTTTAATAGGTTTTATAGTACATTCAGATACTTTAAACAAAGTTTTTTCAGCCATGGAGCCACTATATAATAATAATTGTTATTTATTTCATTTATATACGTACTGTCCCACACATTTAACAAGCCATAGATAATTTAATGGCTGAAGACCTGGGCAAAGAGGAAAGTTTTTGCCATTTAAAAAAATGTTTTTATTCACTTTCCAGAGGAATAGCAGTGTCTCGTGGCAGCTTAATGACTGACCAATTTATCGTGACAAACTTTTGTGGGCTAGTTATTTTTATTTACTTCACGTTTCTAAGAATAATGCCTAAAGAGCCGCAGAATTACAAGAATTATAAACATTAGAAAACACACTAGTGTTTCCTTAAAGGCTGCACCCTGGGTCCTGACAGCAATATAATGTCTCGAATAAAACATGCCAACACCTCTCCTGTCTTACACACAAGGAATCTTGGTATTTTAAAAGGCAGCTTTCCAAAGCCATTTTCCCCCTGAATGCAGATAACATCAGGTTTAACCTTCGTCCCATAAATATGCCTCAACTCTTGCCCATGCGCCATTAAACTCTGCGCATTCCTACAAAAAGTCGCAACCCCTTCATTCCTACACCCCTGACTTTCCTGGGGTTCCATAAACCCAAACCGAAGAAATGGATCGCCGATACCGATTTTCCAGCTGCTTTTCACCATCATGTTAGGCTGGGAAGCTGTGCACTGAATTGCCTATAGCAGAAAGGGCAAGTAGAAACAGAATATTACTCTGGTTCCCTTCCTTGCTGCACAACACCCCTCGCCACCTCTCGATTAGGGGAAGACACCTGATGGTCTAGAGGCGAGTCACCCACCCAGCCCGTGCCCCTGTATATTAACCCTCGCGATTCTGCCAAGAGCTGCGTTGCCACCCACTTTACACACACCCCTGTACGCTGGGCGATCGTGCTTCGTTTCCTACCCCCTTTGCATCAAACTGGCTCCCTCTGTCCCTTCGCATTGCTCAAAAGCACGTGAGCCGCCACATCGCACACGTCCGCTACACACTGCAATTGCAGCAGCAGCAGCAGCAGCAGCAACATACCCCGAACTTCTGACATCGCAATGCAAGGAATACATGAGTCTCCTTGGAAAACAGCCGATATCCTAGGAATCTAGCCGATATCCTGGGAATCAGCCGGTGTCAGGAAGGCGCTTCCCCGCTCTGAAGGACAGCTGATCTGCAGGAGAATAGGGGGCGAATCGCCCCCCAAACTCCCCCCCCCATCAGGCCTTTTCTGTCGTTTCCAAGATCCAAGGCAAATTAAAAACTCGCTCCAGCATTCTAGTCCTCAGCGATTTGTCCGGGTTCCCTCCCCAGTTAAAAGTTTGCTTTCCCATCCACGGTGGTCTCCACCCTGCGTTCTTCCTTGCACCAGTCCCCCTGCCACTTTTATAGCCCCCATTGCCCGATGCATGTTAAGCCCCACGGTGCAGGGAGGTCACCGAGCTTGCACGCGTGCTTAATAAGGGAGCTGGGCGGGTTGTAGGTTTGCACCAGGCGGACTCCTTTTGCCCCCCTGCAGAAGTTGATCCGGCTCGGAAACGCCTTTTGCTTTTTCATTCTTTATTATTATTATTATCCCGAGGACGTTGTTTGCACCCCCCTCGCAGCCTTGGCTCTTTCCACACAGCCCAGCTGACATCTTTCTCTCTCTCTCTCCAAGAAGGCTTATCCAGCTATTCCCTCTCAGCCCAGGAACTTTCCATATACAGGAGGCGCATCCTGGCACTCGGGCGCTCAGCAGCGCCAGCACCGGCTTCCCTCAAGACTCTGAGCGGCTCCAGCCTCTTCCTAGGGACGCGCCCGCCCTTTCCCGCCCATAACCCCAGTTCCCACTGTCTGACTCCTTCGCAGGGGGCGCCTCGCTCCACAGCTCAGACTGTGCATGCTCGAGTGACGCATTGCAGGTACGAAGCCACCAATCAGCGGAGCTCCTCGGTCGTCTCCTCACTCGTACGTTTTGTCTTCCTCCGCGCTACGAAAAAGTCCCTCCGTTTCAAATTTATTTATATTCTTTTTTTTAAAAAAGCTACGACTTCTCGTTTCTTGTCGATCCTTGTTTGTTTCTCGTCGAGTGGGGACGACTGACAGCATCGTGGCGGTGTGGGGAAGGAAAAGGGATAGACAGCCGCAGCGACGGTTGGTAACGGCTGCTTGAGGGCGTGGGGACGGATCTCGTTTCGCCCCGCTCCGCGGCTTCTCTATGGTGATTTGGAAACGGGGGGGAGGGGAAGGGAGACGGGGCGGGTTAGGAGCGCGGAGGGATCCGAGAGAGCGGTGAGGTGGTTTATGAGGCGCTGCCGGCAGGCGCGCTGTGCCCAGTCTGAGGAGAGCTGCCGAGCAGTTAAGGTAGCAGGAGCGGAGGAGACGACTGACAGCGCGCCACTCCCGCCTACCGCGCTTAGCGAGGCTGCCTTCGTCTTCAGCGTTAGCTGCTGCCAAGCCCGGGCCAAGCCACCATGGTTAGCAAACGGGCGAGCGGGGAGAGGCGGTTTGCGTTTTAACTCGGATCGGCGGTTGGGCCGCGCGCAATCGGCGCCTTTTTAACCTGAGGCTGCTGTGAGGTGGTGGGGGGGGGGGAGAGGACATCCGCCTCTCGGGGGGCTGTGGGGAGGCGCGGGGGGAGGTGGTTCGTTTCCCACCCTCCGCTTGTGTGTATCTCAACGTTCCTCGGCTGGATTCAAAATTCAAACCACCGGCGACAGTTGTTTTCGGCGCCATGCTGCTTTCCTCTCCCTCGCGTTTTGGACGAGAGAGATATACGCATATGCACAACCTACATAGTCGGCGGCAGTTTTCTGCCTAGTCGAGGGATTTTTGTTTAAGGGAAGAGCGGCTGAGAAGGCAGGCGCAGGCGGCAGTTGGCTGCAGCGGCGCGCGCGCGTTTATGTGGGGCGGGGTGGGTGCAACAGTGTTGTCATAGCAACCGAGATGTCACCGCCGCCCCTTCCTTGGCAGCCCTCGGCTTGGGGGTGGGGAGGCAGCTGCTGGAATCCAGAACCGCGATCGCTGATATCTATCTCTCTCTCCCCCACTACCTAAAAAAAATTAAGGCTTGAAGGCGTATTTGGGGAGAAATTAGGTGCATGGGGAACGGCGTGTTGTCGGGGAGGGGGCGGCTGCGAGAGGGAGAAGTTGCGGGGTGCTGCTGCTGCTTGATGCATTGCAAGATCGCACCTGGAGGGATGGGGGATGCAGAGGGTATCCAAAACGGCTGCGCCAGGTCGCCGGCTTTGTTCGTCCTCAAGGGTAAGGGGGGAAAGGGAGAGCTGTAAGAGCAGACCGACCTTCGCATGAGAATATGCAATCTGCAAAAGCCCAGAGGCTTGGAGTTTCGTGATGTTTGTGCAAGGAGCGGGGCGGGGAGGGTAGAATGAGGCAGACGGTGCCTGGGCTCCCCCACCCCTGTGCTGTTAGCTAAAAAGTGCGCTCCCGGTAACCCCTTGAGATAATATAAACCGTTCGCTGTTCTTGTGTATCCTTTTAAAAAGTAAAGGGCTTTTTTCTGTTGATGGCTACTGTCGAGCTGTCACGTTATTAAGTAAAACTTGGCAGGGTTATACCGAGTTGTCATGCACTGGAATAAAGGCACTTATTTGGAAGGAGACTTGAGGCAATCAATCTGAGGGTCTGCTTGAAGTATCCAGTAGCATAATGCAGAGGCTGTTGCTGCAGTTTTCCCTCTAGGCGTAAACCCTTGTGAAGAGAGCAGCTTCCTTGTCTAATGGCAACTGTGACTCCCGCTGGGAGCTCAGCAAGGATATGTAAAAGGAAAAAATCTTTCCATGCTAATTTTGCAATAAGATCTTAAAATCATTAGAAAGCTGGGCATGATTTGATACTCCTAGTCTTTTGCAAAGCAAGGGTGTGCTGTGTGAAGGAGATGGCTGCAGACCTCTGGCTTGGCAGTCATGGGTTTATTTTCACTTCCTATTGAAGGAATTGCTTGGATGAGCTCAGTTAATACCTTTTCACTCAAGTGAAGTTGAATGATTTGTTTTGACACTAAGGCTGTATGCAGATGTATTCATTAAGGGAAACTAGCTTTTCAGTGGCCATAAAAGTAGAGGTTCATACACCCAGGGATAATTTTAGATATTCAAATATTTTAGATATTCTATGAAGATTCCAGTTAGTGCTAGTATTCTGGGAACCTCATCTACAAGATGAGCATAATATATGAAAGTTGTTTTCTGTTACCCTGTGAGAGGCTTAATATTGACCATCTTCTAAATACTTTTCCATTCCTTAAATATATTGGGTGCTGTGTCTCGCAAACATAGTGACCTACCTAAGAGAAATTGTGCATTGCTTTAGATTTGGAGAGTAGATGTAAACCATTTTGTAAGCGTTCTGCAACATGTTTAATTTGGGTATGTCAGCCTCAGCAGCTGTCTCTTAAGCAGCCAACCCTGGACTATTATTAAGCTGTGCCTGGAATATGAATATATTGAAGGCTGGAAAAATCCAAGATGCCAGATCACAAACACTCCAAAAAAATAAAAATGTTGACACCTAGGAATATAAACTTACCATTGGCCGGCCACTTGAGAACCAGATACTGGCCTAGATGGAACACTGGCCTAATTCCACAGACCCTTTGCATTCTTTAAAGGCTTCTGTTTTGAGGCATTGGAAATTTTTTAGTGCCTCCCTATGATACCTTGTTTTCCCAGGTACTGTTTGTTTCTCAAGCAATGTATTGTGAATACATTGTTAATGGAGAAAATGAAACACTTTGAGGATCTTATCCAAAACTCAGGCTTTCTTCCTGGCGTCCTTTTTGGAGCTCCTATTGCATATATCTGTTGATAGCCATGCTGTTAGTATAGGTGTTGGGTTCAAAGCCTCCCAACAATAGAGCCCCTTCTCTATTGACAAATATTTTCTTCCACAGTATTCCAACCTGGAACCCCCTTCACATAAGGATTACTGGTCACTATTTCCCCCTCTGTCCTCAATGGAGTTTGCCTTAAAGCATTTCTCCCCCATCTACACAGAAATAGCCCTTGGTTCCTTTTTTCAAAGCTTGTCCGTAGCCTGTTGCTCACGACCTTCTACACTTTAAAGGTCTTTTGTTTTGGGGGGTGAAATTAGGGATGTCATGGAGAGAGCTAGAAGCTATCATTATTTATTAAATTTGTATACTGCCCTTCATCAGTAGAACAAAACAATAATCCCTCTCCCACAAACACATTTAAAAGGGTATAGGATGTTAGTCAGTCAAAAGCCTGGTTGAAGAGGAACATTTGCACCAAATGCCTAAAAGTATATAATGAAAGGCTTCCCTGCAGAGAGAATTCCACATAGTCACTGCAGAAAAGGCCCATTCTTGTGTTGCCACCCTCCTAACCTCTCATTGAGGAGGCACAGGAAGAAGGGCCTCAGGATGGTTGCAGGGTCTGTGTAGATTCCATTGCAGCTGAGCCTGTACTGAAGCTCATTAGTATGTTTCCTTGCAGCATAAGTTAAGATGCTTGTAGATGTGAATGGCAGGTAGTAGCGACACCTCAAAATTCCATTCATGCTCTGTTTAGGTCAGATTGTTGTTTCTCTTGATAAAGCTACTACAGATTATTATAACTGGTAATTTTTAATGAAAGTACATGGTCAGTTCAGTGTATTAGTAGTACTCTTCTGTGGTGATGACCTTTTGGATGTGGGCCCCTCATTAATCCTAGCTTGCATAAAGGGATCCACTTTCGTCTTGCATAGGCCTACCTCATATTTGAACTTGCTCACTTTACCTTGGCACGATAGAGGAGTGCTAGTTTACACCAGCACGTCATGATACCTTCCATTAGTTTCTCTGTCGTAATCTGAATTTCTCACACAACTTCCCCATAATACCATTCTTTTTAGTCTTGGATTACTTCATTTTGTAAGAAATGTTTCCTCTTTCTTTGCCACAAGTATATACCTAGACTCTGACCAGATGTTTGGAAGTATTCTATAAATGCAACACATATGAGCTATGTGTGCAATTGGAATGCACTCTTTCCAGGAAATATATGAATTGCAAAACTAGAAATTTCACCTCAAAGTCAATTTATTTATACCAGTTCTTCCTCCCACTCCAGTAATTTAAATCAATCCACCTTGCTTCATGGAGCAGGTCTATCTCTGAAACAGGTGAACAGGGTCCTTGATCATATGCAGAATGTACAGCTTGCACCAGTGACTCACCACAGTCTATTCAACTTACTGAAGCAAATCTTCTTGCCATACAAAGTTGCCGTACACTTCAAATGTTGCACAATGCAGCTCTTTGGCAAATAAGGGGTATAGTATATACCTGAAATACCTCTCATCCCCCAAGCCCTGCTCATGTGGGTAAGGATGAAATACCTGATCCACCTCTTTCCACCCCACCTGACATACATATATTCAGAAATACACTTGATTCCTGTGAACCTGATTAACATACTCCATTTGTAATCAAGATCCAATAAGTGAGTTAACAAATCAATTTGAGGGTGGGGAAAATAGCCAAAACAGGAGCTTGACTTTGATTCTGGGCTACTCAGTCTTGCTGTTTTCACTGTCCCAGTGAATCAGTTTCCTGAGGGGAAGTGAGCAGCAAGTTCACAAGACTTCTAAATGTGTTTTTGTTTGTTTTTTTAGTCATAGTATTAATGGTAACCAAGAGTGGTGCTTTTTGCAGGCTTCACTTCGTGCATAGCTACCCCAGCATCCTCTACTTCTATTCAATAAGTTTAGCTATATGTGTATGGCCATTTAGACAGTATATAAAAATAGATGGTGTTATGCTCAAACTCATAAAGTAGAAGTGAAGGATATGAAGCAAACTGACAAAGCCCTTTCTGTGTATATTTCTTTTGCCTCTTCCACCACACACACTCTTACCTAACTTGAGGCCACAGGGAGAGTTAGGATCTTGGTTTATAAAACTAAAGACTTACTTTGTTGAAATACATACTGAGGTGCACCTTAGGTCTGGTATCTTCAAATGGAATGCAGTCCACTACAGGGTTATGAAGTGCAGGCCTGTGTAGCTTGTGATTTGAAAGCCATCTAGAAGAAAGCTTACCAGTAACATACAATGATGCACCAAGGCTTCAAATATATTTGTGCCGGAACAGTTAAGTCCCATCCTTCAGTATCTTGTCACCTTTCTCTTTGGTAACTAAGCTATAGGAAGCTTGAATATGGGGAAGGCAGTTGATGTCATTCCACTTTGGTTCATATGTCTGTACAAGGAACTCCCTATTTGCGTCCTAGGCATTTGCGCGTGTCAGCGGAGCACGCATCTCCCCACCATTTTTCAAGTCGAAAACGACCTGTGTGCCAATTAAACATGCACAAAATGGTCGCTGCCTGTAATTGGAAATTTATTGTATATCTAGTTGGAGATTGCAACTTAACCTGAAAATAATTGAATCTGGGACTATGAAAGTGAAGATTACTTGAAAATGTGACAGATGTGAACATTTCTGTTGTATCCAGAGAACAGTTCAGGTGGCCTGCTGGTGAAGGAGGTTGCTACTGCTCGGCTTCATATGGTCAGTTAAAATTGGTTGAATGGTTCTGTGGTAGATTGGACTATGGTTCTGTGGCAGACTGGGCTGAAAATTAGTGTTCTGGACCTTTGTGTTTCCAGGTGCTACATTGGGCTACCATCATTCCTAATATTGGCTAAACTGACTGGGGATAATGAGGGTTGTCATCCAACACCATTTGGTGACCCGAGATTGAAGGGCACTGTGCTAGATGATGCAAACTGAAATGCTTTCGTATTATGACTAATCTGATGTAATATAACTTGGCTTCAGGTGGGGGATTTAAAATAAGACAATATAACCAACCTCTCATTTTGTTTCCAATAAAGAGGTTATAGATAGTTTTTTCCAAGGGAGGTGTGGCATTGGTAACCTCTCATAAATTTTGGGATCCTTTGGAAAATAAGTAATGAAATCATACTTTTGAAAATGTTAGCTTGGTTTTATTGATTTCAAGATTCTTGCATTTCATTGTATGATACTATTAATAAGTAATATTAATATTTTTGGGTGAATATGCTACTTAACACTTTATACTTGCATGCAGTTTTTACTAGGCTTTTTTAAAATTGAAGACTGATTTGTACATATAGGGGTTTTTGTGTTGTGGAGAATAGCCTTGTCATTTTACATAATATAAATTAATGCTATATTTAAAATCTGAAGTACAATTGTAAGATACTGCTGAGTGCAACTTGAGGTTTTTTGGTGTTTATGAAACTGATGAATGCTAAGAGGCTTAGTAGAATTTAAATTTTTTTTCATATATCTGTTTCTTGGAAGAATTACAGTTCACTTTTGACGACAACAACAAACATTTCTCATTTATAGTAACTTTCCATGATGTAAACCATGATGCACATCTAAGATGTGTTTTTTCTATAAAACCATTATTACTCTTAATGTTGAAAATTAAGTTTGCATTGAGGAAAATCTATATTTGCACCTGAAAGAAGCAGGATGTGGTTAAAATGTTTAAAATCCTGCTCGAATTTTGCTGTGGTTTCTGTGAACATATTGGACTTGAATCACATGGGAACTTTTGATGCAGCCTGTAACATACAAGTATAGCTTGGTTTATGCTGCAGGAAGCCCCATTGGGGTTCTTCACATAACCCAGTAACATTACTTTCCCCCAAGAAATGTATATTTTAAAGCATGATACCTATTGTGCATTATTTCCTACACAAACAGTTTGCTTCCCAGTCCAAAGAATATAAATTCCCATTCAGTTTAAATTTGGTCAATAGGATTGCAAGTTAAGGTGAGGCTCTCCATAGAAATTGGCATATGTGCCCTACTCAAAGTCATGAGCTTGCTCAAGCTGAATATATGACAGGTTCTTCGTAATATTTGAAAGGATTATTCTGTGCCTCAGATGAATATTGTTGCAGAGCTTCAGGGCAATTGAAAACTGCTCTTAGTGCCAGGGAACACATAGTACTGTTGATGTACAGTCTCTATAGTGTTATGACAAGTAATTGGCTAGGCCTCTAGTTCCAGTCATATCAAATGAATCCTTGATGCACAATTTAGTTTAAATAGTTTTCTGGTTAAGTGACATGTCATCACATTTGTGAAATTTACTGGGTACAATATTGGATATCAATCTTTAGTTTTCCATTGTTACGATTCACTTTGATCATGCCCAACACAAAGCCGCTTCAGCACTGTGCTGTCTGTTTGTTTTGCATTATTTAATATGAGGTAGAATATCGCTTGAGCAAACTGCCATCTGGCTTAGTTTCTCTGCTGCACCCAAGCAGTTGGTTGCTACGTAAGGGCAAGGGATGAGAGCTCAACCTGTCCCAGCTGTCAGCCAGAAAATCATCTGATGCAGATAACTCCTCTTCCCTTCATAAAAACTGCATCTGTATGAGAAGGGCATGCAGGACCACCCCCACCCCCATCAGTTTGCAACGGACCAAGGGCTACTGGGGCATTAGACCCATTCTTTAATGAAAAGCAGTGCCCAGATTGAACCCAAGTAGGCTTAATGTCCATTCAGAATTTTTTTTCTGATTCTGGCATTCCCAAAATGATTCCTTGCCAAGCTTTATGTGGAAATAGCGGGTTTTTTAGGAACAGGCAAATCTGTAAGTAGGATGTCAATTTTCAAGGTACTAATTTAATTTCCCTTTATCTTTATAGGCTGATCAACTGACAGAAGAGCAGATTGCAGGTGAGATTCTAAATATACACTACTTGTGATCATGGTGATATAAAACTTGCGTAGTTTTCAGTTGATGTGCAACTTTGTAGTTATAAGTAGCTGTGATGCTATAAGTAGTATTGTAGAACTAATAATTTGAAGATAAACATTTCTTGTGTCACACAGCCTTATTTTTATCAGTACACCTAATTTTATTATATAACTAAGAACTAACTACACATGACTTTCTGACATTCGTAACTCACAGGATAGAACTGTTGCATTGCCTAGAATACTTGCTTTTCTTGCTGTAACAAATTGGCATGTGTGCACTTCTGTACTACAAGTAGCGTACACATTTACAAGCTTTCTCTCCTTGTGCAGCAAGTTACACAATCTGGATTCATACTGACTCCTCCCACCTTTATTGCTATTAACCAAATAAGATAAAAAATTAAGATACTAGTATTTTTGGTTTGGGGGGTTGATTCTGTGTATGTGATTATTTAGATTTTTGTACCTCAGATCATTAATATTTGTTGAGTGGTAAAACTTTGCTTAATTCAAGCCCAAGTTTAATGATCAACTTCACTTTTAATTTTTTTAAAGATGCTGCCACAACCCAGTAAGTTGAAAAATGTAGTTATTCACGTGTATCCAGTGCAGTTAGGTTTAAAAGTCTCTTAACATGTATGATGCCAGTTTTTTAATAGTTTGTGACCACACCAAACTGTGGAAGTCATCAAACAGTTGCATGGTAGCATCGAGAAATTGCATGCATGTGTACAAAAAATACTTCTTTGTAGCTGGTAAGAATAAACATTGATTTTGTACAGTTTCCGTTGAACTCAAGCACTTAAATAATATTGGTGTAGCTAACATCTGGTTAGTGAATCAAATCAACTGCTACACCATTTGTAGTCTTCTATTGATAGTGTTGATTTTATGTTTATCAAATAGCTCATTTTAAAAGTTCTCAAATCAGGTATAATTTATATTCATTAATACTTTTAAAGCATAGCTAACACTATGCTGGTAGAAGGATATTCCCAAAATTCAGGGTCTGCATTTATGTGGGACAAGATGGGTAAGCTGCTTTCCATGGTCCAATGCATGTCAGGTCTCTAGAAAAGTGTCTAATGGCAAATGTTGTGATACTTCGCACTGATAATAGAAGGGGTGAACATTGTATGCTACTATTGTTAACGTGTGTATGAAAGTAGTGTTGTATAGATTTCTGTATAGATTCCTGTATAGAATGGGGGAAATTGGGAATTTAAGTTTTGGGGATGAGATGCCCTTTATTTAAAGCTGCCCTCTGAATATTTGAATATTACCAAGCGTATAAAACTCAGTTCTCTACTAACTTTGTTCTAACGTGATCAATAAAAAGTAGCAATAAAAAGAAAGCAGCAGTTTAATTTTTTTTCTGTGGCTATTGAATATAGAGCAAGTTGCTGATGTAATCCTAAAATCTTAGGAAAACATTTTTCATTTATTGTGATTTTAGTAACTTCCCTAAGTAGTTTTTAAGTAGGCAGAAAGCTTAATCCAGGGCATGTACTAGGTACTCCATAACTGAAAGGTATTTCCTCACCTTCCCTGAGGAAGTGGTTTACACAGTGGTTTACAAGAGTGGTTTACACAGTGGAAAAACAAATATTAGCAGGTCAGAAGCCTGTATAAACAAAAAGGTCTTCATTTATTGACAAGGCCTGTAGGGTTAGGTGGACTACAGGGTGGACTATACAAGTGCCTATGGGTAGAATCCAGAGCCTGGATGCTGCTACCATAAAGGCCCTTTCTCATGTCTGTGCTGAATTGTTGGCTGGACATAGAGATCCTTAAAGGTGTTAAATCTTGGGCAATCTCATGTAGAAGGTGGTCCTTCACATAAAGGGCCCTAAGAAGTCATACTTTAAGAAATCATAATCTGCAATTTGAATTGTGTCCAGAAGCCCATCAACAGCTGCTATGCATATAATAAGTTTCTAGCAGGGTAGCGGTGTTGGTCTCATACAGCAAAAACAAGAGTCTTTTGAGGTGCCACATGACTGTTTTTTTTGTTTTGCAAGAACCTTAAACTTTTTAAAAAAAGATTAAGGTTAAAAGTGAATCTTTTGGCTACAGGCTAGGTTTAAACGTAGCTTCCAAATTCCAGGAAGTAACAGGAGGCATGCATTAGATTTGCTTTTTACAACAGCCTTAGGATAGAGGCTATGGCAGTGCAAACCTATGTTATCCTAGCTATCGACTCTTAAGTGGTCACCACTCAAAAGTATGAATTGTATCTGACATATTCCTTCTTTGCTACATTTCTCCAAGTCCTAAACTAAACCAAGGCAGAACCCAGTGAAATATTTTCCTGGACTCACAACATCATGGTGTGGGAGATTTTCCTATGGTGGGGGAGGGGAGCTCCCTAATGTAGAAATCTATAACAGGGATTCAGTCTAACATTTTGTTTAAATCTTTCTCTGTGTGTGTTTACAGGGTTCGTAAAATGACATTTATACATGCATCTCCCAAAGTTGTTTAATACAGGGGGGAAATGCTACTTGATTCTGCTGAATGTGTAAACTGGTCTTAACCCTAATGTATTTGGCTCTTTCCTGGTTAACTAAAAGAAACAAATATCCCTAATGTAAAACTAAAAAGATACTTTAACTACTGAGAGGAGGGGTTTTTTGCCATAAAGCTTTGGATAAACTGTTGAAATAAATAAAACAGTAATGAGTGTAGTAGTCTGAACTAATCTTTCAGTTCAAGCTTGAAACCTGCTTAAATGCTGTCTGAAGGTCATGGAAAAACTGAGAAACATGGGATGAGACTGCAGTATTTGGAGTCTCACTGTAATTGGGGTCAATTTAAAGCAGGGAAGGGAAGCTTTTGGCCCTCCAGGTGTTGTTGGACTGCAGTTACCGCCATCCATGACCATGGAACATGACTGCTAGGGCTGATGTGAGTTGGGAATTCTAGAAACATCTGGAGGGCTACATACTCTTCTTCACTGTTCCTACTTTAAAAAAAAGTTCAAACCATTTACTGATCTTACCACACTAATCTGAATGCAGGAAGATTTTTCATTTTTGGTTGCCAGAACCCACAGTACAATCAGTTTAGCAATGGGTCATCTATCAACGCAAAAAACTTCATTTTCTTAGTCAAATTTCCAAGACTGATCAGTTAGTTCTATAAATTTCAAACTGTTTCACAGGTGTGCTATGCCATGGTCATAGCAGTTTGTGATAAACTACTGTCAACACAGAGGTGAGCCAATCCAAGATTTTCCTATGGGCAGAAGGATAGGAAGGTGCTGCACATGGAAGAGAGAATTTGTGAAATTCTTCCATCCATAGGAGCATCCACTTCAGAGTTCCATTCCACAACCCTATACAGTCATACCTTGGAAGTTGAACGGAATCTGTTCCGGAAGTTGATTCGACTTCCAAAATGTTTGGAAACAAAAGCATGGCTTCAGGAAGTTCCTGCAGCCAATCGGAAGCTGTGTCGGACGTTTGGCTTTTGAAAAAAGGAACACTCACTTTCAGGTTTTGATTGTTCGGGAGCCAAGGTGTTTGAGATCCAAGGTACAACTGTATCTCATTCTATATATCCATTTTTCCATATATCTCCCCTTTGGGCAAATTAATACTGATATTCTTTTCCTATCAAAACTTCTGCTCTTATCTCAACAAGATTATCAGCATCTATCGAGCTCTGTTCTTGAACTATCAAAGAGGCTAGTTATCCTGTTTTTCTCTGCAGCTAAGCATCTAACCTTACCTGGTCACCTTCAGTAGGGGATTGAACAGTCTGTGCTCTTAAAATTAAGGGTAGAATAAAGTCTGTGAACATGCAGAGATAATGGAGGGCCTTTCAAAAGTATTCTTCAGTCCTGTCAGGAGAAAAGGTGTGGTATAAATAAATTAATAATAAAAAATAAAGTGGCATAAATCCGATGTAATAAAAGACTCAAAAATATAGAGACCATTGTTCATTACTAGAAAAGGACATGAATATTAGGGAATGTGAGGAACCAGGTTGAAAAGTGATACTGGTAAAATAATAGATTCCTCTGGTTCTATACATGTGCAAAGTAGCTAGCATGCTATATACAGTGCACTGAAAACCTTAAGGAGAACAAATAGCTTCAAGGTGCTTCATAGGTAACAATTCATAAATGAAATAACAGTCAGCTTTGGAGGCTTTTTGGCCTGGAAACCTGCTACTAGGGTCATACTATTGTTCCCATAACTACCTGAGGACAATTATGGAGGAATAAAGGTACTCAGATTGTAAATGTAATGTAGTTGAATTGGTGGTAACCATTCAGGAAGTATTATGTGATTGTGGACAACTTCCTATGCTGTGACAGTGGAAGAAAGAAAATGGTACTCAGAATTACTAAGAGGGATTGAAAATAAGCAGCCTATCATAATGTTAGTATATGCAACTATGATGCTACCATGTTTGGAATATGCTGTATCTGGTCACTCCATGCAAATAAACCACAGGGAAAGATACAGAAAGGAACAAATGATGGATAAGGTATTAGAGAATCTTTTCTATGAGGAAATAATGGTTATGACTTTTCAAGTACAAAAGAATTCAAACAATTGACACGCTGCAAACTGGTTGAAAAATTGGCTGATCACTTGTGAAAATCATGGGCCTTTGGTCTGATCTAGCAGGGCTGCTCTACAATTACATTCTTGGCAAGACTTTGCCACTTGTACACAATGCAGGCCAGCTTGAAAAACAACCCTGGTTTCTGCTCAAGGCAGGTTACATAAGAGAGTTCAGAAAATGTTAATACCTCAGATCTTGCTGAAACCATGTTATTTGGTCCTGAATGTGCTTTAGTTTCTTTGGATTCATTCATTGTGCTTAATGCTTCTCAATACCTGTGCAGTTTAAAAGAGTTTGTAGAAATATAAAGTTGTACAAGCATATATTTAATTTTAAGCTGTCTAATCTTTATATCCTATAGAATTCAAGGAAGCCTTTTCGCTATTTGATAAGGATGGAGATGGTACTATAACGACAAAAGAACTGGGGACAGTGATGAGGTCACTTGGGCAGAATCCAACAGAAGCAGAGTTACAGGACATGATCAATGAAGTAGATGCTGATGGTA
This sequence comes from Podarcis gaigeae, assembly GCF_964106915.1. Lineage (NCBI taxonomy): Eukaryota > Metazoa > Chordata > Lepidosauria > Squamata > Lacertidae > Podarcis > Podarcis gaigeae. The sequence goes on along the minus strand of NC_139680.1, from coordinate 103,185,764 downwards.
AGCTTGGCCTAAAATAGTTAAGTTGCTCCAACACCAATGGCTTTCATTTAACAACCAAATTATCTTACAGGCAATGGCACAATTGACTTCCCTGAATTTTTGACAATGATGGCAAGAAAAATGAAGGATACAGACAGCGAGGAGGAAATTAGAGAAGCATTCCGTGTATTTGATAAGGTATTCAATTAATACACTCGGGAGGGGAAATATCTGAGAATTCAGAGAATTTTCATATTCAGTACCAGTTTTCTAGTTTCAGCTAAGTTAGCATCCACTCTCCATTTGGCTGGGTTGTTTAACTCAATCAGTTAAACTTAGTGCTGAGAAACAGGTCAGATTCTTAATCTCTGGAAGCCCTGATATTTCATATGAATTCAGATGCAACTTGAGCTGTGCTGGTGAGGCCCTGCTTAAAATATCATCTTATTTGGTTAACAAATTGGTGTCTACAAAAAGCAGGACTTCGGGGTGGTAGCCTCAGAACTGTAGGGGCTGTTCAGGTGATTTATTTCATAACATTTATATACTTGATTGTAAAAAATATATATCAAAGTGTCAGTTCTTTAAAACACTTCTTTGTACTCTCTCCTATAAATGCTTTTAGGAGGTTGGTTCCTACTGGTTTTGATATGTCTGCTGTTGATACATTTTATTGCTGAACCCATTTCATGAGCATTTTGAGAATTTGTTACTGTTTAAGATCTTATGTCCTGTTACTTTGTGACATTTCTGAAAAAGATCAAGCGACAGTTGGAAGTTGAAACTAAACCTCTCGTATGAGCTCTTGAACCTGTCATATATGTTCCCTGTGAGAACAGACCTTTGGCCTGATCTAGTCAGCTGTTCCTATGTTCTTAACCCATTAACAAATTGGTGTATGTTCGCAGAACAATTTTTAGATATTCTTGTTTCATATTAAGTAGTTCTTGCTGAGGCAGGAAAAGGAAGCCCTCAGATACTGTGACAAATCATAAAGAGTAGGCATTCATTCATATCGCTACTGCCCTGCCAAAAGCTAGGCTTGACTATGTTGGAACTAGTTAATAACACTCTTTACTCTAAACAAAATTTTTAAAAAAATCCTTCCAGTAGCACCTTAGAGATCATTAAGTTTGTTATTGGTGTGAGCTTTTGTGTGCATGCACACTTCTTCAGATACCATTGAGTAGCTTCAGATACTCCGTTGTGGAAGTCTAGTGATTCAAACCAAGCGACAAATCTAGCTAGTCAGCAACTGCATAATATGACTGGTTTCTGAAATTTAAATGGTATGTTTCTTACAAAACAATAAAGGTATAAACAGTTCCAGGGAGAATTTATGTATTGGCAACGCCATTCATAACTTGAGTGACCTGCGTGTTGATTTTATACCCAAGGCAGTCCAAAATACAGGTGGTGCTATAAATTTTAAGTAGCTCAAAATTTCTGGCCATGTTGTGCACCACTAGGCAAGGGTGGGATTTGAAGGGGATAGTGGATTAAAAAATGGAAGTTATGCCTGATCAAGGCAGTTTCTGGCATTTATTTCCTGTTGCATAAGTACTAACTTGCACACACCTGAATATAGCAAAGCTCTACAAACTACTTGTAAATGTTTTACAGGATGGTAATGGTTATATTAGTGCTGCAGAGCTTCGCCATGTGATGACAAATCTTGGAGAGAAATTAACAGATGAAGAAGTTGATGAGATGATTAGAGAAGCAGATATTGATGGTGATGGTCAAGTAAACTATGAAGGTAAAATTGATAATTGATTTTCTCATTGACTAATATAGCTGCCTGAACTTACTGGCCAGAATACAAAGAAGGTTTGTTTCCATGCACATGTTGGGATATTCCATACTTGCATTCTTTGCTGCTTAAGCATTTGCAGCAAAGCTAGTATAGTTCAATATGGTCTAACTAACATTCTGCCACAAACTTAAATATGCTTAATTAATAAATAATGAATAATAAACTTTGCATATTTCTGTACAGTAGGAAAGTTGTCTGTTCTCAGTGTAATGCAGACAGTGACTTTTTATCATAGTACATAGCTGGTAGGTTTGTTCATAAGTGCCATTGTAGTTTAAGTTGATCACTTATGTAAGAATAAACTCACTAAACAGATATTGCCCTGGGCTTAGGACATGCAGTTGGGCTATTTTATTTAAGGCATTTATATGCCACCCTTCAAAGTACTTATTTCAGGGCAGTTTCATTTGCATTATAAAAGCAAAACAAAATAATTAAAATATCATGAACTTCTGAAATACAGCATTCTTCTAATACTTAAAATACTAGCCATTAAAATATCTGTAAGGATAAAAAAATGCCTTAACCTAGTCCCTAAAAGATAGACATACTGGGAGCAAGGTGACCTAGGAAACTAATATGGTGTGTCTAATATTTGAAATCTTCATGTAGATCTCTAGATGGATAGCTTTTCAGTTAGGTAGATAAGAAGTTTTGAAAGAAAACTGACTACTGTTTATTGATGCAAGGGGGGGAGCTACTAGTAGTCATAAGCTGTTATTTTAATTGTTGCTTTTAAATGTCTTCCAATGTATTTTTATTATTTTTTAACTAGCTAGTTTTTATTAATGTTGGAAGCTGCCTTGAATCCCTGCTTGGGAAAAAGGCAGGATATACATCCATTTTTAAAAATCCTTATTATCATTTAATGTATCTGAAATTTATCTGCCTAAGTTGTACAGAGCTACCAGTAAGAGTATTTCTAATAAGTAGAAGCACTTAATGTAGCAAGTTGATCCTTAATACGAACATGTTGCAGAAATACTTGAATAAACATGACTGTCTCTTTTCCTCTACAGAGTTTGTACAAATGATGACAGCAAAGTGAAGACACTGTACAGAATGTGTTAAATTTCTTGTACAAATTGTTTATTTGCCTTTTTCTCTGTTTGTAACTTATCTGTAAAAGGTTTCCCCCTACTGTCAAGAGAATATGCATGTATAGTAACAAACTCATTCCTCCACGTTTTTCCCTTTATCTGTCATCCTGATATTTTGGGAAAATGATCAAAGTAACAAATGTTTGCATGTGGCTTACTCTGGATATTTAAGCCCTTCCACACTTCTAAAGCTAGATGATGTGTTGGTCAAATGAGGGAACATCTAGGTTATGCCTGTTTTAAAATTAGTTCTTTTAGGAAACTTAGCATGTTGTTGAAATGTAGTCTTAACTCTGTGTGGACTATGGACAGTCAACAATATGGAACTTAAAAAGTTTGCACTATTGCAAAACGGGTGTATTATCCAGGTACTCGTACACTATTTTTTGTACTGCTGGTCCTGTACCAGAAGACCTTTTATTCTATGGTTACTATGCTTTTAAAACTTTTGTTCAGCCACTTATTTTCAAAAGAATCTGCTTATGGCACAACTTGCCTCAAATCCATTCCAAGTTGTATATTTGTTTTCCAATAAAAAATTACAATTAACCCATATTGTTCCTCTGTCTCTTTAAACATTTTGTATATCTCTTGTCATGTTAATTCTTGATACTTCAATAGAAACTGCAGATACAGACTTAAGAATGTCGGGGAGATGGCCCATTGAAGCTTCTACGTTAGGTATTTGTTACCTGTAATGCCGCTATTGACACATGAAATCATTGATCTATTCTGTACGGACACACTCAACTGTAAGGGACTGGTTTTGTGGTGTTGCTGGAGTTGGTTCTAAGTTGGGAGCTATGGCCATGGTGGTGTTTTCAATTATACCCACTACATTAATTTGATGACCTCTGACTGCATTACTGTAAAAAGCTGGAAAGCATTGTACACAATGTTTGCTTGAAGAATGGATTGGAAGCTTCGGCCTCTGTAGAGTGCAGCAGCTCATCTGCTAAGAGGTGTGGACAGATACTTTCATCATTTCTCAAAGCATAAGCACTGACTGCTGGTCTGTTTCTGGGCTCAATTCAAAGTGCTGGCACAAATGGCTTTGAGTATATCAATGAATGTTTCCTTTCATATGAGGCCTTCCTCCTCAGCATTTATCTTCCAATGAGGTTCTGCTTCAAATTATATCACAGGGACACCAAATTAGCCTTTATCAGAAGCATGGCTTTCTGTAGCATCCCCAATGCTATGAACTACTTCTGCAGACAAATAAAAACCTTGTTTCCGACAGCCTTTGGTTCCTGTTTTGCCATGCTTGGCGGTGTCTTATGTATACTATTTATTTTCTGTGTGTGTTTCATTTGTACAGTCCGAATTTGGTAAAGCTACCCTGAAGCTTGAATGCTAAAGTGGTCTAAAATATTTTTAGTTAAATCTTCCTCATTCCACTAGTAAATGGGTGCAAGCCAAAAAACAAGGGTTTTTCCCTCCATTCCTGGATGGACAGATTGCATATGTTTCAAAATCAAAAGCTCCCTCATGATTGAGAGTATGTACATTGTATCATAATGTCCATAGTGACACTTCATTATAACTGCTAGTGAGTGCAAGGAGAGGTACATAGGAAAGCTCTGGCCCTTGCCTCTGTAGTGACTCATTATGAGTCCTCTCATTTTGATACAGGTGTGGGATAGCATCTGGGGATGGTCAGTGAGGCAAAGCGTGGCCACATCTTTACAAGGCAGTTTTCCATGATGTACAGAAGTTCCACTCACTACCAACCATAACGAAGCCTAAAAGTCAAAATGCTTGGTGGCCGTCGCAGTAATTTTGCGCAAGCGTCTGAAGACACGGTTTGTTACCCCTTTTGGTTTCCATTAAGCCTTTGACAATGTTCTATGGTGACTGATCGCAGTGTGGGCCTCAGTCATATGCGTCATAACTAGGAAATTTCTCTGGCAGCTGAAATTTGGTGCTTGAGGGAGGGAGATTAAGAGATTTTATGTCTTCTCTCACCCCCTGTCCCCCACCATGAAGCAATAGGAATTCTGCATTCTGAAGAGAGACCTCAAGCCCTGCCTCCATGGGAAAGTGGACGTGTGGGGTCATCTTTGTATTACAAAAGCCCTTGGAATGGGGTAAAAGGATATTGGTCATAGCAACAAACGGATTCCTCACCTTAAAATATTGGTAATATTTGCCTTGGTGGGGAAGTATCAATCAGCGCTTATACACTTCAAGGTTATCCAGCCAAATTTAGAATGGGAAATCCTCAGTTTGCTTTGCATTTGTTGTCAGGTCCCTAGAGTTTCTGTTGGGAGTCTGTAGTTTCTTAGCATTTATTAGATCTTTTTACAGCATGCAAGCCCAGTTCAGGTGCTTGGCTCAGTGTAAAAGAGGTCACACATGATTCCATCACCCCACTGTTGCATGTTGAGAAGACCTGAAGCGAGAATCTTCCCACATTCTGTTGGTTTTGTGCAATGATCATCCAGAGTTCCCATTTTAAGTGTGTTCCGCCTATTACACAAAGGCATTTCAGATCTTTTCACACAGTTCTGGTAAAACTGATGGGAACTGAGGTAGCAACCTTTGATGTTCTGAGAACACAGAGAGGCAAGGGTCTGTAGGACCTGTAGCATGCAGTAGTCATGGCAACTGCATATGAGTCATCCTGTAACCATGCTGCGTGTGGACTGGTCATCTGGTTGCATTTTCATGGGGCATGGCAGCCCTTCAAAGGATGAAATGTACTTGCTCATGCTTTGAGAGATCATTAGAATAAACCCTTGGAATCCCCTGGAGATGGAAATGCCCTGATTTCCCTGGAAATGCACTTTAATTTTCATACGGTTCATTTATGCTGAAGAGAACAGCTGCATCACAGGGAGATTATTGGCGGTGTGTGTGTGCGCTCGTGCAAACGACAAAAGCCTTCCAATGTACCAAATTCTAAAAGGAGCATTTAGGCTCATCTGCTTTTTACAAGCACAAGGTCCCAGGTTCATTCCCCAGGAAGGTCTGGGAATGTCCCTTGTCTAATCTTGCTGGTCATTGCAGAAAACATTTAGCTAGATGGACCCAGTGTTCTTACTCAATATAAGGCTACTTCCATGTTCCTCCACTCCCACAAGCAAACAAAAAGAGGCACACCCAAAGCAAGAGAGCAACTGATCTCGGTGGCTGGGAAACCAACTTGCAACAATGGTCTGGGATCCAAAGAGCTAATTGAAGCACTCAGAGCAGTTGGTGGATATGATCAATTAGATTTTAATTATTATTTTGCATTTTAACAGTAAACTACCATGCCATATTGTAAACAGCTTTTCAGATTCAGTTTATAAGCAGTTTGCCATATTCTTTAGAGTTCAAGAAACACAAGTTCATTCTCATTAATTTGTTCGCCTGGTACTCCACCTTCAAATCTTGACATTGGTATATTCACTGGGACACTATCCTTTATTGCCATCCTTTTATTCAAAATATAGATAAGCAGCTTTTTTTTTTTTTTGCTGGAGGAAGATTGGCTTGTATTCATAGAATCAGGAGTTAGAAGGGACCCCAAAAGTCACGTAGTCCAACCCACTGCAATGCAGGAATTAATTCAGGTTACTTTTACTCAGATTAGGCCTGTTGAAATTAATTTAGGTCTGCTGATTTCAATGGGTCTACTCAGTAAACAATTGAAAATGACAATAGTTTTTTTTATAGGAGTTGGCACTGGATTTTGAAATGGCTCTTTGAAATGTCTTGTTTGCACACATCATTTTTGTGCAGCCACTGTCGCTTTTAGTCAAACAAAGCAAAAACCTGCACAGCCTGTTCACCAGAAGGTTAAAATCAGGATAACGCTGGGATCACGAGGGACTTCAAAATTGGATTGCTGTCATGCACTCTGTGTGGGGGCTGCTAAAAGCGTTTTTTTGTTCAGGCATGTAGACGTTTTAATCTGTTTTTAGCTTAACTGTTACTTTAAATAATCTGTTTTTAGCTTTGTCTTTTATTGACAAATTTCATGTCTGCTTTGTCCTTTGTAAACTGCTTAGAGGCTCTGTTTACAATCAGTCTATAAATTATCTTAAATAAATGTAAATATGTAGCAATTCCTCTCTTTCCCCCCAAAAATATTTTTTGGCAATTAATTCTTACTGCTTTTCTTTTTTGAATATTTTTTATTAGGATTTCAACATAACAATTTATCAAAAACACATCATCCTCATCCCCCCCATTTTTCCCTCCCCCAAAAAGAAACACTCCCAGACTTCCCTCAGCTCCTCTCTCTGGTTTTTCAGCACATGTTATTCTCTGCATATTATAAAATTGTAAAGATCCTTAATTTATCTATCTATATATTACCAAGAAAATGTTTGTGACTGTTCAAAACCTGCCAAGGAGTCCAGTTCATTTTGTTGTTTCTTTAAGTACTTTGTAAAAGGTTCCCATTCTTCTTTAAAGTCTAATTGTTACTGCTTTTTAACTCTCTTCGATATTTTCTTAGTTCTCTGTTTTGAGCCACTTTCTCTTTCCAGGCTTTATCTCTTCCTGTTTCTCCTCTTGCGTGGGAACACTCTAATACAAAGCCCTTGAATTGTGATGTCACAGATACCTTTATAGCTCTGGTGCAAACCAACAGCAGTATTCAGTTTATGTCCAAAAGAAGATGGAAATCCTACCTCGCAGTAGGGGCGCAAGTAGACTGAGCGGACAGTTTGGGGTAAATCCTATACACTCATCTTTGGATTTATTTATTTGTTTGTTCTTTTATTCAAAGTATTTGTACCCTATCCTCATTCAATGGTCTCTACGTGCCACACAATAACCCCAAGAATTAAAATCAAATATACCATATTTCTTGCTCTATAAGACTCACTTTTTCCCTCCTAAAAAGTAAGGGGAAATGTGTGTGCGTCTTATGGAGCGAATGCAGGCTGCGCAGCTATCTCAGAAGCCAGAACAGCAAGAGGGATTGCTGCTTTCACTGCGCAGCGATCCCTCTTGTTCTGGCTTCTGAGGTTCAGAATATTTCTTTTCTTGTTTTCCTCCTCCAAAAACTAGGTGCGTCTTATGGTCTGGTGCGTCTTATAGAGCGAAAAATACGGTAATAAAATTAATTACAAATCACAAATAAGAGAGCCTGGAGCAGCAGAAATAAAATATCACAATGCACTTAGAATTGTAGAGTCGGAAGGAAACCTGTGGACCATTTAGTCCAGCCCTCTACAATCCTGCCCACAATCACCCCTGGGCAGCCTTGAACCACCAACCTTCTAGTTAACATCCAAACACATGACCCATTATGCCACAGAGACCTTGTCCTTCCCCCAAAGCCTGGCTTTTAATAATCATAAAATCATAGAGTTGTATGACCCATGGGTCCTCTAGTCCAACTCTGCAATGCAAGAACCGCAACTAAAGCATCCATGATAGATGGCTATTCAGCATCTATAATACCTCCAAGGAAGGAGAAATTATAATCCTACATTTAAAACCGCATAATTAAGCAACAGCAAATATTTTGAAACAACGGATGTAAGCAAAATCAATAAGAACTGCAAAAGCAAGTCATGTGCAAAGCAACAAAAAGCATCAAAATTCAAGATGAGCATGTGACAGAATGGCAGTATAGAGCTAGAAAACCTCTACAAAACCCCCACATATAATACACTAATCAGAATCATTCACAAACACATTCACACAACACAAAGGTTTTGGGCCACATCCTCTTCCTGTTCCCCAACCAGGGCCGGTGCAGCCATTGGGCAGGATGAGGCTGCTGCCTCAGGTGGCAGAAGCCCCCGGTGCAGCACCCCACCTGCCCGGCCATCTATTTCAGGCGAGATCTCACAGATCTGTTTTTAGCTTCCCATTTTGCCTCATGCAGGGCAAGAAGTCTCATTTTTTTTAAAATGTTTTTATTAAGTTTTCATTTCAAATACACAAACAAAATACACAAATATTTCATATCTTTTTACATCTTTCTTAACGCTCCGTAGAGCAACTGGCTTCCCTCCCTCCCTTCCGCAGGTTTTCTTATTTCAATCTCTAATCCACAGTTCCTTACTAATAAGATTTATTTCAGTCCTGCTAACGTCTTCAGATTTCTACAGTTCTCACTTATATAGTCCATGAATTTACTCCATTCTTTTTGGTACTCTGTTTCCTCCTGATTACAGATCCTACGGGTCAGTTTTGCTAATTCCGCATATTTGACCATCTTCATCTGCCACTCCTTCACAGCTGGTAATTCCTGTGTTTTCCATTTTTGGGCTATCAGGATTCTGGCGGCAGTTGTAGCATACATGAATAATCTTTGGTCCACCTTCTTAATATCCTCCCCTATCAAACCTAGCAAAAAAGCTTCAGGCTCTTTTGGGAAAGTATATTTAAGCATCTTTTTAAATTCATTATAGATCAGTTTCCATTTTTTTCCTTCATTTTATCACATGTCCACCACATGTGGTAAAAATCACCGTCCTTTTCTTTGCATTTTCAACAGATTTTACTACCCATCCTATACAGGGCAAGAAGTCTCACTGTGTCAGCAGAACATTGGCTATAACCCAACATAAACACACTATAAACCAGTATAAACCACACAACAATCACACTGTCCTTACACTCACCACATTGCGGCACCCACTCAATTCTCACTTCTGTATAGCTCTCGTTCCACTAACCAATAATCCTGTGTAAAAAGAATTAAAATCAGTTAGCTTCCGCACACACAAACATACAGAAGCCCTCAAAAAGTTGTAACTGAATCAGAGAAGCCTGTCAAGAGAGGGAGGTCCCAGAAGAGGCTCATGTCCTCGCCAATTTGCCCTTTGCCCTATGGTTGTATTTTTTCATTTATTTTTTAATGAACAGGCTGGATTAGAGCCTACAAATCAGGGGTGTTTGACACATGTGGAGTGCACTGTTTTCGCCTCCCAATTTTGAAAGGGGGTGCATTCTTCATTTCCTCAGTGCTCCCAAGGATGGCGAGTGGCCATTGGGACGGGCAGGACAAGAAGGCAGAGAGGTTTGACCTCCTGTCAATGTCAGGCAGAGCCAACTAATCTCTAGTTCGTTCCCAAACGCCCATGCTGAGACTCGGGAGGAGGAAAGCGACTGTTATGTACCCTAAGATGGGAAGCTGGTGGGCAGCTGGCTAAGGACAGGTTGGGGTTTGTGGGGCAAGGCCCCATTTCTCTAAGAGATGAGCCACAACTGAATGGCCCAGTGTCCTGTGAACATCAATGCCAGGGGCATAGCTGTCAAAGGGAAATTCCCTTATTCCGAATAGGATTCCTCGCAAGAAAGGGGAAAAGTTGACAGCTATGGCCAGGGGTCAGCAAAAGTTTTCTGCAGGGGGCCGGTCCACTGTCCCTCAGACCTTGTGGGGGGCTGGACTATATATTGAGGGGGGTGGATGAACGAATTCCTATTCTCCACCCAGGCCCCACAACCCAGAGATGCATTTTAAATAAAAGCACACATTCTACTCATTTAAAAACATGCTGATTCCCAGACCATCTGCGGGCCGGATTGAGACGGCGATTGGGCCGGATCTGGCCCCCCAGCCTTAATTTGCCTACCCATGGTCAACGCAGTCCTTGTTGACTGGGAATGATGGGAATTGTAGTCCTAAGCCATGGGTAGGCAAGCTAAGGCCCAGGAGCCAGATCCGGCCCAATCGCCTTCTTGTGGATGGTCCAGGAATCAACGTGTTTTTACATGAGTAGAATGTGTCCTTTTATTTAAAACGCATCTCTGGGTTATTTGTGGGGCATAGGAATCCGTTAACCCCCCCAAATATATTCCGGCCCACCACATGGTCTGAGGGACAGTGGACTGGCCCCCTGCTGAAAAAGTTTGCTGACCCCTGTCCTAAGCATCTGGAGGGGGCTCCACATTGGAGAAGGTTCATCTACATGGGTTTCAGGTAGAGTAGCTCAGTGGGAAAGGACCCTGTGTTGCGTGCAGAACCTCCCAGGTTCTGTCCCTGGCATCTCCAGGGAGGACTAGGAGGGAACCAAACCTGAAACCCTGGAGATGCTCTAGCAAATCCATGTAGGCAATATTCAGGTAGATGGGCCAAGTCTGTATTAGGCAGTATCCTAGTCCTAGTCTCTCCCGGTCCTACCTGGTTATGGCAGGAACTTAACCTGCGATCCTCTACATGCAAGGCATGCACTCTACTTTCTTTTCATGCATCTCACATGCATACCTGAACTAACAGCTCTTCTGAGACCCCTTCCTAGGTGTGTGACCTTGCTTCTCTTAATGTGAAAGTCTCATCTTCTATTTTAAAAAATGATTTTATTTTTTTTAGTAAGGCTTGGAGAAAAACAAAAACAAAGGAAAAGCAATACACAATAAACTTCAGCATCAAACACCAAGCATTTTTAGCATAAAAACTAAAAGAGAGAAAGTAAAGGAAAGAGAAGAAAATATAAGAAAAAGAAAATACTTCCGATTCTTCATTCCATCAGCTTTATAGACTTAAGCAACACCCTTGTTCCAGAATAGTTACCAACTCTTCTACTTTCCATAAACCAACCTTTTTTCAGTCTTCAAACCCAGATATCACAAGTTTGTTTCCCTTTCTGTGCAAAAGATCCATAAGGGGTTTCCAATCATTAATAAATGTCAACCATGGTTTTTCTCTACTTAAACACGTCAACTTCTCCATCTCAGCCAAATCCATTAATTTCAATAACCATTCTTCCATACTCAGTGCCTTTTTTATATAAAAAAAATGTTTAGGGGTGCTCTCATTTTCCTACTCATATCGAAACACTGCCCCTCAATGAGGCCAAACTTAGCTTTACAAAATGTTTAGGGGTATGCGTACCCCTGCGTACCCCCCCCAAAAAAAGCACACTCCATAGTAGATAATAGTGAGTCCTTCCATCTTTGTGGATATGGCAATCTTGCCGCTGTGTTCATATATTGAAATAATATTCCACAATCATTTTCTGTTTTTATATGAATTAGTCCCAGCAGGAAGACTTCTGGCTCCAGTTGAATATTAACCTTCAAAATCTTCTGTACCAATGTGCGTATTGGTATCCAATTTTTTAAAGCTTTTTTTACACATCCATGAAAGTCACACATGCCGTACAGCTTATCCACACCATGAGAGACATGCATGCACATACAGCCCATGTCTCCACTAGTGGCATAATTCTGGGTCCCGCTCGCTTTGGTTTCTCTCCCTTCCATTGATGGTCCTTATTTGGAAAGCAGCGCTATCTATGCACATGGTTGGGACCCCTTGGATCAGGATGTATGTATTTTATTTTTGTGCTTTGTAGCATATATGAAGATTTAGGGTTTTGTCTGTGTTTGTATGTAGGCAACATGTATACAATATGTACATCTATGAGCAATGGACAAATGTAAAAAGTTGCACATAAAATCTGGATTTCTTTGAAGGTTGGTGACAAAGACAAAGATAAAGAAGTTGATTTTGGAAGAGATGCATGGTGGAGGGAATCCCTGAGGGTATGTATAATGTTCATTTGATTGTGCTTAGCTGTGTGTCACCAAGGTGGAAACTGAGACACTGCATGACCTGAGATGATTGTGCAGAATTCTAGAAGGCGCTTTGCATTTTTCCAGAAATTGCAAGCCCCAGTTCTTAATCGGAGCAGAATTCTGGAATGTATTCATTTACCGTGAGCCTTCTGATGTGGAAATCTGATGTGGAAAAGGGCACTCCATCCTTTGCGTTACGCACATGGGAACAATGCTAATATAAAGTACACCCCCTCTAGGAGTATTTCACACAAATTGACTTGGTTCATATGGATGCATCATTATCTTGTATACTTTGGAAGCAAATTTCAACCTTGTTTTTTTACCCCTTCGACCACTTCAGTGTGGAACTGCCACTCTTCCAGGGGCTGCATAATACTTGCTCTGCATTTCTGATAAATTGATCTTTTAGCGTGGCGGCACCTAAGCTTCAGAACTCCCTGCCTATTGATATTAGACAGGTTGCCTTCTTTTGAGCGCCTGTAAAAAAAAGAAGCATTTTTGTTTAGGCAAGTCTATTCAGACATGTAGAATGTTGGCATGCATCTTAATTTGTTTTTTTAGTTTTTCGTGGATTTAAATTATTTTTTAAATATTTTGAATAGTTGAATGTTTTTTTAATCAGTAATGAGATTTGTTTTGTAAACTGCTTCGAATGTTTTTTTTAAATAAAAAAACCTCCATCAAGCAGTAAATACATTTTATCAAATAGACAGCTTTTTACACTACAAAGTACAACCAGAGCCCTTATTTTATGAAGGGTGAGGGGTGGGGAGTCCATGATGGAGCAAACCACCACTTTTTAAATCCAGCCAGAGTGGAAGGTGTAGGAAAGGTGGGAATAAAGAGAGGAAGAGAGAGATTTTACTTCCCCTCATCCTCATTTTTGAAATTTCCCCTTTTATCAGTTTCAACCTGGAGGAGGAATAACACTGTATGCAATACACTCTCACATCCTCACCACACATTTAAAGCACATTGCTTCCTCCGAAGAATCCTGGGAACTGTCGTTTGCACCTTGCAGAACTACAATTCCCAGCACCCTTGACAAAACTACAGTTCCCAGGTCATTCCCCTCTGTTGGAGGAAGAGCTGTGTATGCTACATTAACTGTCCTCCCCTTGCCCTGCCAACAAGTGGAAAATGCTGTCCCTTCATCAGTGCTGTGGTAAGAGTCAACTGCCATCCCAGTTGGCTTCTGCACATGGAAAAGGAGCGGAGGCCATCTTGTCTTTTACCTCAGGCAGCAAAAAGCCTGGCCTTGCCTGGTTCAGACAGTGTGGTATTAAAATAGAGATGCAGACAAAACATTACTGTAACCGAAGCCAACTGATTTTAATGCGTTTACTCTAACACTGGAACTCCCCTAAAGGTTTTTGGCTGGCATCTTTTAACGGCTAATAGCAAAATAAAACAAAACTGCTATTTAACCACAAGGAGAGTATGTGTTTATGCTTTAAAGAACACCATTTAAAGGAGGGGAGAGGAATGTACACTTGAATGCTGTTCCTTGTATGCTGCATTGAGCTTCTTAGAGGAAAGGGAGGATAAAACCTACAACCGAGAGCAAATAAGTACAGTGGTACCTCGCAAGACAAAAGTAATTCGTTCTGCGAGTTTTTTCGTCTTGCGAATTTTTCGTCTTGCGAAGCACCTCTTCAAGCAATGCACCCTGGGTATTAACGGTTTTAAGAAAAAGGAAACAAACTTGCAAGACGTTTTCGTCTTGTGAAGGAAGCCCTAGAGAAATTCGTCTTGCGAAACAACTCAAAAAACGAAAAACTCTTTCGTCTTGCGAGTTTTTCGTCTTACGAGGCATTTGTCTTGCGAGGTACCACTGTACAACAAATCCCAAAATCCTCAAGTTAATTGCTAGCTGTGGTCAGATTTCAAGTTTCTTTCCTTCAGCCCACCCCAATACCAGGCTGCTACCCAGTCCGGGATTTTCTCGAGGATGCTCAGCTGAACCCAGTGAAGCGGACGTACAATTTTAAAGGGGAAGGCCGGAAGAGGATCTCCATCTTCCAGCAGATGACTGACATGACCCTACCAAGCAGCTTCAAATACGTCCCTCCTTCGTTTGTGGAGCTGGCTGAGAAAAGGCACGCGACATATTCCTTCAGGAGCATCTCGAGGGAGACGCCCACGACTGCCTCCTATAGAGATAAGGTAAAAGTAAAGAAATGGGCCCATTCATTTTAAAAAATATTGGGGGAGGCATTCATTTTAATAACTAAGGAGAGGGGAAACCCAGCCAGATGGGTGGGGTATAATAATTATAATTACAGTGGAATCTCAGTTTTTGAGCGTCTTGGAAGCCGAATGTTTCAGAAGCTGAACACCAAAAACCCACAAGTAATTGCTTCCATTTTCGAATGCACATCATAAGTCAAACGGCTTCCACTGCGTGTTTTACTTTTTTCCTCAATGGATTTTGCCATCTGCCCATTGCTTCTTAGTTTTCGAACGTTTCGGAAGTCGAACGGTCTTCCGGAACAGATTAAGTTCAAAAACTGAGGTTCCACTGTATTATTATTACTCAGCTTTAAAGTCTAGCTTTGCAAATTTAGATAATGTCGCTATAGAAATATGCTGCATTTCATCACCGCAGCCAATTCCCCTGGGTGCCTGCTCAGTCTGTTATCTGAATGCTGTTGATGGACAGCTTCAGAACTTCTCTCGCTCTCTTTTTTTTGGGGGGGGGTCTCCTGGTATGCCCCGCAAAGGACCTTAAGGTCCATGAATAATCACAGTTTAGAGGTCCCGGGTTATCCTCCACCAAGGCCAGGGCCTTCTCAGTGATGGCTCTGACCTGGTGGAATGCTCTCTCCCAGGAGACCAGGGCCCTGCAGGATTTAACTTCCTTCCGCAGGGCCTGTAAGACAGAGCTATTCTGCCTGGCTTTCAATTTGAACTTAGCCTGATCTTTTATTCCCCTTCCTTCCCTCTCCCTCCCCTTTTTATGAAGGTTACCCACTCTGAGATCCCACAGCTACCATATTTTTCGCTCTATAAGATGCACTTTCCCCCTCCTAAAAAGTAAGGGGAAATGTGTGTGCGTCTTATGGAGCGAATGCAGGCTGCACAGCTATCCCAGAAGCCAGAACAGCAAGAGGGACCGGTCACTCTTGCTTTCCTGGCTTCGCTTCGCTGGAGAGCTGCTGCACAGCTTTCCCTCTCTGTGCAGAGCCCCTTCCGTTTCTCCTGCCCCTTTGCTGGAGAGGTGCTGCACAGAGAGGGAGGGAACATTTTTTTTCTTGTTCTCCTCTAGAACTTATGGTCGGGTGCGTTTTATAGAGTGAACAATATGGTAATTCTACCCTGGTCTCCTCGCTGGCCCAAATAGGACTAATTTAGCCAGCTAGCCCTGGTGATCATCTAATGTTTATTGGATGGATTTCCCCCCTAAATTGATTTTTGAATTCTGAATTTATTGTTATTCAAGTTTTATACTGTATTTTATGGTGTTTTTTTGTTGCATCAATTAAGTGTTTTAAATTTGTTGTTAGCCGCCCTGAGCCTGGTTTTCTGAACCGGGAAGGGCAGGGTATAAATAAAAAAAGTATGTATGCATGCATGTATGTATGTATGCATGTATGTAAATTGGGCTGGGACTGGACAGTGCTTCAGATAGAAGCCTTCCTCAAAGAGAGGTCTGTTTTCTAATAGACAGTCTTCTGTGTGAAGGCCTATCAAGCAGACAGGGACGCTCAGTATTTGTGTGTAGGGGGCTAAGTCCCCTCCCTCAATATTTAGAGGGCTGCCATCCCCCGCAGCCTGCCACCGCCGGGTGAGCATTTGTGTGCGCAGAAAGGTGCATGACATCATTGTGTGTGATGTCACACGTGCGTGTGAAGTCATGTGGGGAGAAAGTTGGCGCCCCTGCAAGCAGAACACATGACCCCACCACATGAACCTGCCCAATAATCAAGCTCTGTGAAGAGAGAAGAAGCAGGGCCTTCTGGATTGTGGCACCTTCTCTCAGAAATCATCTGAAGGCAACGCTCTTCTCAGCTTTCAGTACAAAGATAATGTTATAATTTGAACATTGACTTGTGAGCTGCCGAAACTTTATTCGCTACTATTTTATAATCCGTAGAGAAAGCTTACCCTGTTAGATTTGTTAGCTGCCTCCTGAATCTTTGTGATGAGGAATTGGGGGAACAAGTATTTTAAATAGTATATAATAAAATAAAACTTGGGTTACTGACATTTGTATTTTGCACACTTGATTCCCCGCAGGATATAAACACGGACCCCGGGCAGTACGATCTTTTCCCTCCTCCTGTGCCCACTTTTCCAACCAAGTGAGTACACAGTCTTTGCTAATCTCGTTTCTGCCTCCCGCTCCTGCCCCACCCTGTACAGATTATTTTTGCCTGCTTTATTTTAAAGCCTTCATTTTGCCTCATTTCCAAGCGGCGGCAAATCCCATGGCTGAGGACAAAGGGCGATTCGTGCCACCAACCCAGATAGGCTCCTGCTGATTTCAATAAGCAGGCTTCATTTAAAAAGGTGGTTTGTTTTCATGAAAGCGCCTCGCTTTGAGGGCTGACCTCCATTTGCACTGAGAGCATGGGGCATGGCTGGGGCGGGCGGGCTGTATGCTTCTGAAGACCAGTTGCTGAAAACCAAAGGAGGGAAGAGGGCTTGGGTCCTGCTTCTGGGCATCTGATTGGCCACTGTAAAGCAGGATGCTGAACTAGATCAGGGGTCAGCAAACCTTTTCAGCAGGGGGCCAGTCCACTGTCCCTCAGACCTTGTGGGGGACCGGACTATATTTTTTTGGGGGGAGGAAATGAACGAATTCCTATGCCCCACAAATAACCCAGAGATGCATTTTAAATAAAAGGACACATTCTACTCATGTAAAAACACACTGATTCCCAGACCATCTGTGGGCCAGATTGAGAAGGTGATTGGGCTGCATCCGGCCCCCGGGACTTAGTTTGCCTACCCGTGAACTAGATCGACCTCTGGACTGGTCTGCTAGGATCTACTTATGTTATTGTGCAAAGAATCAGTCACTAGTGCATTATTTTTATTTGAATGTATTACTTTGCTTGTTAGTTGCTACACACACACACACACACACACACAAAATCTCCAAATGACCAAGGCTGCATACATGCTATGCATTCAAAGCAACCCCTACCCCAGCAAATCCTGGGAACTGTAGTTTGGTGAGGGTGTAAAGGCACAATTAAATAAGCAAAAAACCTAAATTAAATTAAAACCTAAATTACAAAACCTAAAAAATCCAATTAAAACAACACAATTGAAATAGGTGTGTTTCCTGCACATTCTTTAAGCTTTGCATAATATCTGATAAGTTGCATGCTGACTTTTGAGCAGATACATTTCTAAGCTAAAAGAAAAATGGGACTGGGGACGTTTCTGAAGTTGAGGACTTCTCAAAAGAACTTAAAACATATTCTCTCCCCACCCCCTCTAAATGCAGGAATTATATGTTTCGATCTGCAGTTCAACGGCTTAACACTTTTGGTCCAGTAAGTATTCTGCTGATTGAGGACTTGTTAGGTATGCAAAGAAGAAAAGAAATGCACACTTACAAATAGATGCTAAAATGTAAGATTCACACCTGCTAATGAAGCAAGGAAGCCAAGGCATTTCAGCATGGACCTGAATATTCCCTGGAAATTGTGATTGGCTGTGAGTGCTGGGAATTCTAGTAGTAATCCCTACCCTCCCTCAGAGAGCTGCAGTTCTCACCCTCCCTCGGTTAGGAGCTGTGACGGTTAAACAGACTCGAAACTGGATTAAATTTATAGTGCCACCTGCCATCATTTGGAAAGTGACAACAATTAATGGCTTTCCAAGGGGACGTGGGTTTAACCCACAGAGCCTAGGACTTGCTGATCAGAAGGTTGGCGGTTCGAATCCCCACAACGGGATGAGCTCCCGTTGCTCGGTCCCTGCTCCTGCCAACCTAGCAGTTCAAAATCACATCAAAGTGCAAGTAGATAAATAGGTACTGCTCCGGCAGGAAGGTAAACGGCGTTTCCGTGCGCTGCTCTGGTTCGCCAGAAGCAGCTTAGTCATGCTGGCCACATGACCTGGAAGCTGTACGCTGGCTCCCTTGGCCAATAAAACAAGATGAGTGCTGCAACCCCAGAGTCGGCCACGACTGGACCTAATGGTCAGGGGTCCCTTTACCTTTACCTAAACTTTTTGGGGGCTTGAGCCTTATTGAGCCAGGGTCAACCCTCTGGAGACTTCATGCCAAAGTGGGCTGAAATGTAAAAGGGAGTGTGGCCAATTTATTATTATTTATATTATAAAATATACTTTTTGGGAGGAGGGTATACACTGGAGACTTTCTGAAATGATTCCTAAGGCTGAAATCCTGTACGCACTTACCTTGGAGTAAGTTCCATTAAATTTAACAGAACTTCCTTTTGAGTAGACAGGGTTAGAAATGCAGAATTTCTGCACTGGAAAAAACCCCCACACGTTTAATTATTGTATTTCAATCGCATAAGGTGTGAAGGGGTGTCGGTGTTATCTAACATGGCAACTTGATGCCCGCTTACATCTGTTGATGGCTTCAGGAACAGCTTTCTTCACTAAGATGGCAGGGTGCAGAATCTCACTGTGGGCCTTGCATGGATGAAGTGTGACATAAGGGGGAAAGGGAGTGGTGAGCTTAGGGGCATGAGTCATGATGATTCACATGCATGCATTCCTGGTGCCCTTTGAGTCACAAATGAGCCAGATCCCATGTTATCACTCTGCACCCATAAAGAGATGTTCCCATGGGACTTGCAGGCAGCCTTGCACAATGGATGCTGGATCTGTTGCAAAGGGCAAGTTTGCCAAGTGGTAGTAACTTTGCATGCTGAGCACATAACCACTTGGTAAGAGGACTACCCTTTCCTGTTTTGGTCTGAAAATCCAGGCGAAATATTGAGATTCTACTCACTGCTTGGCAAGACCATACTGATAACGTGGGTGGCGCTGTGGTCTAAACCACTGAGCCTCTTGGGCTTGCTGATCAGAAGGTCGGCAGTTCGAATTCCTGCCACCGGGTGAGCTCCTGTTGCTGTGTTCCAGCTCCTGCCAACCTAGCAGTTCGAAATAATGCTGGAAGAATGCTGGAGATGGAAGAACAAGAGAATCCCTATGAGAAGTTCTGGCCTTCAGAATAACTTGTGCATTCCACTTGCAAGGTATGTACGGTCACACCTTTCCCATTTGATGGATGTGTTGACTGTGATTGTCCAGATATAGTCAGGAAGAACAAGCACACGTCATTATTGATGCATCTGTGCCTTCGGTTAATAAAAACCCAGAATTCAGGAGCTGAGGCTGCGAGGAAGTATCAAGATCTTGTCATCAATATTAAGCAAGTGTATCAGCTGGAGAGCGTATGAGTCACCCCATCATAATCTTGATAAATGGCTTGATCCTGAAAGCGTTGAAAAGGTAGCGTCGACCGTATGAAACTCCCCAAAAGATGAATCAGTCATGTCCTCAAAGCTGTCACTTGAACACCGGCAGAATTATCCAGAAGACCTTGAACATTGTTGACGCGTTTTTCATGCCTCCCCCACAAAACATTCTTGTATGCGAATGTAGAATTTGCACCAAGGGGACGTCTATGTCATGATCTGTGAGGCAGATATTATTGTATAAACCGCTTTGGAAAAGTACCGTTGGAAAAGTGGAGTGCAAATATTAAATCAAAAGTAAACTGAACATTCAAATTAATTGTATCTTTAGACACTTGCCCTTCTTCACACAAGCCTGGTTATGGAAAATGCTAGCTTTTTAAAGAATTTGCAACATATTTTTTGTTTCATTTTGTAAGGATGACCGAAGACATGAAAAGAGAGATGTGTTATTTGGTTATTGTGCTTAGCTCATGGACCACAATTTTGGAACCCATGTTCTAAAACACAGACTCCAACTCTTTGGGGCTGAGGACACCTGGGCAGTGTTTATAGAGGTCCTGGGCTGCCCAGACAACAAGACCCGCCCACTCTTGACCTTGCTGATGTGGTCCAAAGGAAAGCAGAGCAATAAATTTGGCACCAGGCGCCATCTGATCATCTGGATTTGTGTAGGGTTAACTCCTTAGCCATTTCTTCTCCCATGATGTGCAGAACAGCCGGTTACGCAGTCTTCCAAAGAGGAGTCCCTCTTCTTCTGGTACAGAAACAATCATCTGATCATCACTAGTCCCTATTTTCCTTTGGAAATGTTTCAGCTGGTGGAACACACTGTGCTATGAAGCCAGGGGGCAGGGGGAGCGTTACAGCTTCTTAACACCTAAAGCATTTAGTGAACAGAGGTGACAGTTTGTGGCTGTGATTCATGCCTGCCTTACATAGGCGGAGCAGAGAGGAAAAATTAGCCACCAAATCTGTACAGTATAAAAGGAGAACAGTCGACCTGATGTCGAGCAATCCAGACAGGCTGTGAAAAGGAGAAGAAGGTCCAGATTTACTTGCTTCCTGCTTTGTAACAGGTGAAACTTTTAAGGAGGCTGATATGATATATTAGTGTTGACCGTCTTTACCAGGAATGAGGAACCTCAACCCTAGGGTCCAGATGTGGCCGTCTAATTCTCTCTAGTGATCCTCAGGACTCTCCCTAGGCACACTGCCTCTTCCCTGGCAACACCTCCCACGGGCTCTGCTGCACGCCACCTATGAGTGTTTTTGCCTGGCTGGAATGTGCCCATGAGCTCTGATATCGCCACTTGCTTGTCTAGATGAAGGTATATCTCTCTGTGAGTGTAGAAACACACAATGGTACAGAATTTCTACTCCCACTTTTGCCTTAGGCCCTGCCCAGTGGCTGGCATGTGGCCTTGAAGGGTTGTCCAGGAGGAGATGCAGCAAAGATTCCCCAATCCTGGTCCACCCAGCATGTTGCTCAGAAGTTGCAAAATTCAGTTTTGGTTGGCACAGAATGCGGGTGTGCTAAGTGCAGTGTAGTCACAAACCTGCTTCAGGTTCTGTTGAAGTCCACGTCCAGCACATCAGCCACTCGTGCCAAATTGCTTTATAGCCTGATGCTTTCAACAGACCATAGGTTGTCGTCCCCCACCCAGAGAGCAGAAGTTGGTCAGAAAGGTTGTTGGTGTTATGTACTGAAGTTCTCACCCTGGGCCAGCAGGCGGATACTGTAGATAGTTTTCACTCAGGTCCACATATGCAAATAAGGGATTGAAAGTGACGTTCAGTGATTGGATAGTTACAGAAAATGGTTACTGTTGCATTCTAGTGGAGCTCTACATAAGCAGGCTGGCTGAACCCTTCAGTCCAGATCTGTCCTGGCCTGTGAATAAACAAGAGCTGTTTGAAGAATCGCTGTGTCATCTGATACGTTCACCCACAACTTAACAGTTGGCATTTGTCTGTCTTGGGCAACAATGGAGGAATGAGCCTTTGGGGGTGAAGTCAAACTGTTGGAAGTTTGCAGTGCCTGCTGTGGCTGTAGAGACTGACACGGGAGAGACATGTTTTGTTGCAACTGGGGCAGATGAAGGTGTCTGGTTGTGCTGCTGCAGGTGCACCACAGTATAGGCGCTCTTCCAAGTAGAAATGTAATTGGTAAGAAGAGAAGAAGAAGAGTTTGGATTTGATATCCCGCCTTTCACTCCCCTTCAGGAGTCTCAAAGCGGCTAACAACCTCCTTTCCCTTCCTCCCCCACAACAAACACTCTGTGAGGTGAGTGGGGCTGAGAGACTTCACAGAAGTGTGACTGGCCCAAGGTCACCCAGCAGCTGCATGTGGAGGAGCAGAGACTCGAACCCGGTTCCCCAGATTATGTGACTGCCGCTCTTAACCACTACACCACACTGGCTCTCGTACAGTTTTGAAAAATGGCGAAACCTGTTCAGTGCAGTTGTGGGGGGTATTTTTTTCAGCCTGAGGGAAGCGTTTCCTTCTGGGTGACCTCCCAGGAGCCAGCGGTGGGCAGGGCCAGAGGCAAAAGTGGGTGGAGCAACAGAGGTGACTTTTACCTTTATACAGAAGGCTGGTTTCTACACATGATCACATCCCTCTTTTCCTCCATCCAGGCCAGCAGTGTGCAATGTAACAATTGAAGGGCTCTCCTGGTCCTTGGAGATCATGGGGGGAGGGGAGCAGCAGGAGGAGACACCCCAGCTTCTTCACTAGCCTGACTTATCTCTGCCTCTTGGCCCTCCTCTTCTCCAGCCTCTGCTTCTGCCTCTGATTCTGATTCTGAACTGCTCTCTGCCACAGCCTCTTCCTGCTCACTAAACCCTGTCGCCTCTTCAGCTTCCGACACCTCCTCCTCCCAATCTTCTCCCTCTTCTCCCTCTGGCCACTCATCATCATCCCACCACCAATCCCCGGGCTCTGAGCCTTCATCCCTTGGGGGTTCCCCAGCTGGTGCCTCCCACCATTCCTCTGCGTCCAGCCAGCCCATGACATTGTGTGTGTGTGTTGATGTTGGCAAGGATTCTCCCTGCCAAATGAGCCTGGCATTTTTTTTTCATCAGCTCTACAGCACCATCCGCAGAACTGATCCGATGTCTATTTTCGCCCTCTTGTCTTTCGGAAAGTTATGCTTACATGTCTTTTTTTCTTTTGAAGAAATAAAGCGACCCAGCTCTGATGTTTTTCTTTGGGCTTAAAGAACCTCTGCTCTTTCCAAATACCGTGGCTAATTTTCAGATGCCAGCCATGCCAAATCCTTGATCAAACACAGAGTAGGATTTTGACTTAAAAGAGCACACTTCTCCTGTCCCCCTGATCAGATTAGCGCTTTTGAAGTCCTACAATGGAGGATCCTGGGGAAAGGGGAAATCCTTGCGAGGGTTGATCAGCATTTCTTTTGTGAAAGCAGAGCAAAGGATTGTGTGCAACTTGAATTCTCTTGAGGTTGTGCTTTGGCTTTTAAATAGATGTTAACCTTTTATTTGAAAATCCTTGAGGATCTCATTAATGTCCCGATGCCAGGTGGCCTTCCGTGATAGAAGAGACATTTTGTGTAAACAACAGCTCCTTAAATGAGTTATTGATACAGCTGCTGTCCAATATTTTGCAACAAATGAGCTGTAACCGACATCTTAACATTTGCAGCAGCAATCCCCAAAACATGTGTGCTTTGCAGGTGATGGGCTGGACTGTCTGTTATTTGGGGGGTGGGGGTGGGACAGGACAGGAAAGGACAGGAGAACCTCATTGAAGGGCCTTTTGAGGGACATGTGTGCAATGCACTTCATTGCGCATTGTTGCCATATGTGCAACATTCACCCTGGTTTATTACCCTGGTAAGTAAACAGACAGTCACAGTTTCCTGTTACAGGTGCAACAGGAAACTATGGCTTAAAGTAGGGGTGGAGATCTGGGGGTCTTCAGATGTTTCTGGACCACAGCTTCCATTATCAATGACCACTGGCCATACTGTCTACAAGCCAACTATGTCTGAAAGACCCCAGCTTCCCATCCCCTTGTTTAAAGAGATGAGGATTTAAGTGCTGAAGCTGCACACAGAGGGAAGGCAATGTATGGAGCCCAGTGCTCACTCTCAACTTATTTAGCTGTTAGTTCAAGCTTTCCAAACTTTTCATATTGGTGACACACTTTTTAGACATGCATCATTCCGCGGCACAGTAATTCAGTTTTACTAGCAAACCAGAGGTTGAACTAACCCCTTTCCAGTCCCAGGAGGAGAGCAGAAAGCGTTCGCATGACACACCTACACACTGCAGCCAACACAGTAATGTGTCATGATCCACAGTTTGGAAATCTCTGTTATTAAGTCAGTAATGTTATGCCCAAACTGCCCAATGTAAGGGTCAGTTCAGATGTAACAACAATCTACAGTTTAATTGTTATGAGCATGATGAACTGTCAGGGTTGCACATTGCCGCCTCCACTCAGGTGGAGAGGTCATTAAAGGAATCCAGTTGTGGTTTGCCACAAACCACTGTTTGTTTACTGTTTAGTCAGAATATAGAAACCCTTGATTTACTGTTCTTAAACAAGGATCTGAAACCAGGATCAAGTCATGGTTATGACCAGACTGTTAATGGTTTTTAATATAAAGAATAAAAGGTAAAGGTAAAGGTACCCCTGCCCGTACGGGCCAATCGTGACCGACTCTGGGGTTGCGTGCTCATCTCACTTAAGAGGCCGGGAGCCAGCGCTGTCCGAAGACACTTCCGGGTCACGTGGCCAGCGTGACGAAGCTGCTCTGGCGAGCCAGCACCAGCACAGCACATGGAAATGCCGTTTACCTTCCCGCTATAAAGCGGTCCCTATTTATCTACTTGCACTTAGGGTTGCTTTCGAACTGCTAGGTGGGCAGGAGCTGGGACCGAACGACGGGAGCTCACCCCGCCACGGGGATTCGAACCGCCGACCATACGATGGGCAAGTCCTAGGCACTGAGGTATCAAAACCGGAAAGAAGAAACCTTCGTCCAGTCCCAAAAGGAGGCCTGTCCACCTACCCGTTTCAGTTGCTATGGAATGACTCATCTTTCATCATCATCATACTTAACTTTTTCCAAGCGGTCATCCGCTTTCCATTTATTAAGATTTCTTTCCGTTAAAACCATGAAGCAAATTTTTGCTTGGCAAAATACCCAGGGATTGGAATTTTAGTGTCTGCAGCAAAAAATTTTGCTAGGTTCCAGGCCTAGCAGATTTTTTGCCAAGTTCAGGGCTGAGAGGTAAGGTATCCCAGCACAGTGGGGAAGACTAAGAGCCAGTGACCTGTTGACTTGCCCTGTCTTGCTGTCTAGGTTCTAACTGTTTATGGGCGACTTCAACGCCGCTCTTCTCCCTTCCTTGCTTTTAAAGTGGACTTGGGCCAGACAACCCTTCAAATAGCGAAAATCCCATGTAAAGTAGGACACTCTCATCCTACACTCTAAAGTAGTGCATGCTAGCTTGGCCTCAGGGGAATTGTATTCCCATGAAGCTGGAGGGCATCAGTCTGGGGAAGTTTGGTCTACAGGCTGTCACAGAGCATTTCCTTAAAAGTGGCTGTTCTTCTCAGGTGTTGTTTTATTTAAAATGTCCCTACTATGTTGTGTCCAGGTGCATGGGAGCAGTCAGGATTTATTTGGGGTGGGCAGGCTTCATGTATTTTATACTGTATTTTAATATTTTGTTGAAAGCCCGCCCAGAGTGGCCGGGGAAGCCCAGCCAGATGGGTGGGATAATAATAATAATAATAATAATGATGATGATGATGATGATGTTGGGGAGGGGAGAACCTCAGTTAGTTAAGTATTTTTATTGATTTACTTGTTGGGGGAAGGGCAGCCCCCCCCCCCCCGCTATGCCTACATCAAGGTGAAATTTTCAGACATCTGTACAAAGCCCTTAAACCTCTCCTCTGGACAAAATAAATTGCTACAGAAGAAAGGATGGGGGGGGGAGGGGAACAAAACAAAACACCAAATACACACAAGAGAGGTTGCCATTTCAAATGTGTTAAAAAGCATCATTTTTATGCTCTAAGGAACATGACAGATGCTAACACATGAACACGAGAGGCGAGGAATAGGCAGGCGTTAACTTATCTACTGAACATAAATAGATTTTATTTTTCTTGGCTTTATAACAGTAATATGAAAGTGTTGCTTGATGCGTTGGTGCCACTTGTGTCTGTGAGGGATCGAAAATAGATGGACGGGCGTAAAGGGTTTTGTTGTGAAGCAATGAGACAGCCCCATGATCTGTGTCAGTTGTTCATATATTAAAAGGTTTGCTTGTTTCTCTTTCCAAGATGAGGCTGATATCCTGTAATTACTTCAGGGGCATGTGAACCTGTCAGAATCCATCAGCGTTGCTCAGATCTTCTGTGGCAAAAAATGAAATGTTATTTCTGGCTTTCTCAGAACGCAATGAAAGGACGGGAATAGTTTGTTCTGTGCCATGTGGCTCGTAAACTGTGTTCGGAAGGTGAACCCTGGGGTTTTCCTAGGATCTTAGCAAGGATTCTCAACGAGACAATTACTCATGGTGGACCTTGGAAGACAGCTTGCCCAATATTGCAAATGTTCACCAGGTGTTATTAACCTCAAAACTGGATTGCTCTGTGTGGGGTCTCCCTTGGGCTTACTCCAGAAGCAATGCTGGTACTTTCTCTAATTTTATGTTATGTCATGCTCCCCATGGCAGCCATTTTGTGCCAAGCCAGGTCCCCATGGTAGCCATTTTGTAACTGGCACCCTCTGCATACTCTCAAAATTCAAAATGGGCCCCCAGTCCAAGATGGTTGGTGACCCCTGGCTTCCAGACTGAAATGTGACAATATCATCACCATCATCATCATCAAAATTTCTATACTATTCCTTAAGAGAGGACCTTTTCTGTGTTGGCTTCCCAATTATGAAATACTCTCCTCAGAGAGGCTCACTGGTGCCATCATTATGTCTATAGGTGCCAGGCAAAAACATTCCCCTTACCCAGGCCTGTAGCTATTAAATAATCTGTGGAAGTTATTATGATGACTTTATTATTAGGCTGTCTGTCAGTAAGCTTTTTATTATATTTTTATTATGTTTCATCACTGATGTTCTGTGATGTGTTTTTAATGTTGTACACTGTACACTGCCCTGGGATCTTTTGATAAAGGGCAGTATATAAGTTGAAATAATAATAATAATAATAATAATAATAATAATAATAATAATAATAAACAAATGGAGAATAACAGGGCAGTTTACAATAAAGAAGCACAAAAATACATAACATTGTAATGCACAAAAACAACATGGCCAGTTTTAAAGACCATATAATGTTTATTTTTATTTTATTAATTTTATTAGTTTTTATTAAATATTACAAGAAAATAAAAAAGAAACAGAAACAAAAATCAATACATAACACTGAAAACACATTTATCTATGTATTTTCCAAAATGCAGACTAGAAAAGAAGAAAGACGAAAAAGAAAAGGAAAGAAAAAAAGAAAAGAAAAAAGAGAAAAATACTTTTCAGAATCAATAATACCAAATTCATACGTCAAACATTACAATATATAAACCCTAGTTAAAATATTATAAAAGACTTCAACCACATTCACCACACGTCTCTTAGTTATCTAGTTCACCTTTACATCTGTTCTTCAGTCACTTCCTTTCCTTAAGTTCTTTCATAGTCCATCAAATCTTTGTGTTCTCTATATTCTTCACAAGGTTAGTCTAAGCACAGAAACAATGGGAATGCTTAAATGAATATTTACACAAGCAGGGCTCGAATATGAAAATTTGGTTGTGCTTAGGCCATATAATGTTTAATTAGCCAAAGGCCTGGGAGATGGTGAATATTTTCTCCTGGCACCTAAAGGTATGCAGTGAAGGCACCAGGCAAGTCTCCCTGGGGAGAGCATTCCACAAACGGGGAGACTCCACAGAAAAGGCCCGTTCTCCTGTTGCCATCTTCCAGACCTCTGGCAGAGAAAGTGCATGAAGTAGGTTCTCAGGTGCTGATCTCGGGATTTAGGTCAGTTCATATAGGAAGAGGCGGTCCTTGATGTATGATGTATTGTGGTCCAATTAATGGTATTAATGATCCTGTCTATGCATATGTGAACATCTCTGAAATAAACCATAAGCATTATTATGTTGTAGAAAGAAGGCCCAGGCCCGGGTACATATAACATAAAAGAAGTCTTGCCTACGCCTATTCGGTCATGCTTCCTGTCCAAAGTACCACGGTTGCTGCCATCCTATTCTGTGAGTATGATTTTCTTTACTGACCAAGAATTAATTCAGTTATAAAATGCAAACTTCAGAATACAAAATGAAGTCAGCATGTAATCTCACAACATCTTAACACAGATTGTTTTAATAGCTTGCCTTGTCAAAATTACAGTGAATAGAAAAAATATATATTCTAAAATGATAATGACTTACCAGACCTGCTTTGATATAAACAGAGGATTTGCCATGAAGAAAACCCCACCTTAATATAATGAATTTGCCCTTTTTATCTCCTCCCTTAACAGGGTACATTATATTTTCCAATCATTATTGCCTCTTTCATATTCCAGCTTGATTACAGTTACAGATAGGTAGCCGTGTTGGTCTGCCATAGTCAAAACAAAACAAAAAAAATTCCTTCCAGTAGCACCTTAAAGACCAACTAAGTTAGTTCTTGGTATGAGCTTTCGTGTGCATGCACACGAAAGCTCATACCAAGAACTAACTTAGTTGGTCTTTAAGGTGCTACTGGAAGGAAATTTGTTTGTTTGTTTCAGCTTGATTACAATTAGTGCGCCAATTGTGTTTATGCTTGCACTCCATTATCAAAACAAAAATAATATTGCCAACCAATAATCAGAACAGGTCATATACAAACAATTATGCTTTTAAAAAGCATATTAGGATAGAACACAGACATGTTGTCAGAAACCTAAATCGCTAATTAATATATACTTCCTGCTATGCAACTTTGGAATAAAATGAGGTGTTACATTTCTCTTTGCTTAACGAAACCTTGAGTTCTGGCTTGTGAGTTGAAAATATGCTCACTCATCTAAAGAGTTAGAGCTTGGCGCCTTGTATTAACCGTTTGTCTTTGCCAAGTTCAGAAGAAACAGCTTGAGACTTTTCAGCTATATAGCTGCAAATAAAACGTTTTAAGTGTGTTTTAAGTGCAATATACAATGTGACACTAGATGGCGATGGTGAGCCTTATGGAAAATTCAATGTAATTTTTAAAATACTTTTTTTAAAAAAAACATTTTCAGAACAGTTTTTATATGTGTGTAGATTCCACCTCTATTCTCTGAGCAGAAATGAAAGCTGTGTCTGGATTGGATAGGTGGGGATTCAGGTGTCTCAGCTGCCCCAACACTTGTTTTGAGTCAATTTACCATTGCTTGTGCCTATTAGGAAGGGAGATCTGTTGTACCACATTTTGAATTACCCGGCTCAGAAATTTAAAATGTGAGAACTCATAAAGCTCTCGCTCAACCATGAGGCACGTGTTACATTCCTAAAAGTTTTTCTCTGCCTCAGATTTTCACCTGACCCAGAGAAGAAGGTCATATTCTCACCCTGTTTGCTTCTGAACTCATTTCCACATGTCCACTTACCTCTCTTGCTGTTCCAGGGATAGCAGTGTTGGGAGGAAGGGGTGGGAAGTATTTCTCTTTCTCTCCTCCTACTCTTCTTCTGCTTTCTTTCCCCCCAACATCAGGCATGTTGCTACCACCTTTAGCCTGATTCCAGGAGCCCTGGGAAATTCAATTTCCCCAGTGTGCCTCACATTTGTAAGCAGTTGTGTGGGAGGGAAAGGAGATAGTTTTGGAGGGATGGGGGGTGAGCAGGTGAGCAGAGGATAAAGACGAAGGAGGGAATTTGCTCCTCCTAAGGAGGAGGGTGGGTGAAGGCTTAAGAGGACCCCTTGGTGCTCTCGTGCGATTACTTGGGTTCAGAATAAACTGAGCTATTTTTTTCCAAGTGTGGGAGGGAATATTTCAGCGTGGTTCCTCCTCCCAGTCCTGTTCTCAGCATGATGTGAGGTATTTATCACTAGCTCAGAGAGGGAGGGGAGGAGAGAGAGAGAGAGAGATTGAAACACACACACAGAGAGAGCGCACACATATCATGAAGACATGGGATTTAAAAATAGGTTAGCGGACAATGGGTTAAAAATAAAATACAGGCTTAAAATGGTAACCAAAAATGTTATTGCTTAGTTAACACGCTGATGCGGCAATCTTGTGCATGCTGGCTCCAGTGTTTTACTTTATGCAAGCCTACCTCAGTTTAAAGGACTTGCCGATCAGCAGGTCGGCGGTTCGAATCCCTGCGACAGGGTGAGCTCCTGTTGCTCGGTCCCTGCTCCTGCCAACCTAGCAGCTCAAAAGCAGGTCAAAGTGCAAGTAGATAAATAGGTACCGCTTCGGTGGGAAGGTAAACAGTGTTTCTGTACACTGCTCTGATGTGCACTTAGTCATGAAGGCCACATGTCTGTGGACAAACGCCGGCTCCCTCGGCCAGTAAAGCGAGATGAGCGCACAACCCCAGAGTCGTCTGTGACTGGACTTAACGGTCAGGGGTACCTTTACCTTTTACCTCAGTTTAATCTAATAATTGCCTTTTTTCTTACTCTTTCCGTATAGAAAGTGCCTGGCCCAGGGAGTTACTGGCCTACAAACCAGTCTCCAAAGCAACCAAGAACCATTGAGAGTCTGGGAAGGGAGCACACTATCTTCTTCAGCAATACTCCAGAGCTTTAGAAAACAAGAGTGGTGCAGTACATGAAATTCAGGGGCACTGATTCTGAAAGACCACTCCTCCTTCTACCTCATCCATATCCCATTCCTCACCAGGACTGATCTGCCCACTTTTATTCCTTTGGCTTTCAGTGGGCCACAGTGCCAACACCATTATGCGATTTTGTGAACTGGGTTCCCTGGCTCCATTTCCTCCCTGGCCCTTTCCTCGCATCCTAAGATTCTTCATTGTTCCTGCTGTTTGACGTGGCTCAGTCGTGTTCCTCCACCACTCGGTACGCTTCTTTCTGTTAGCAAGGAAACTGAGCGATGGGAATAAATCCTGACCCCAGAGATCTTGTGAGCTGCTGGTTGGGCTGAAGCCAGGTTCCTCTGCTGGCTCGAGGGCACCAATTTTCCTGCACTCCTCTCTGGATTCAGTAGAGCTTAACCCGAACTAGACACAAGGAGCGATTGATCAAGGACAGCCTCTGCTAGACGCAGTGGAAAGAAGAAGAAAAAAAGAACACAGATTGCTGAACGATTTG
Source organism: Podarcis gaigeae (assembly GCF_964106915.1). Lineage (NCBI taxonomy): Eukaryota > Metazoa > Chordata > Lepidosauria > Squamata > Lacertidae > Podarcis > Podarcis gaigeae. The sequence continues at coordinate 103,154,662 of NC_139680.1, read as the reverse complement.
AGGGGGCTCAGCCATCACAGCCTTTCCCTGAGGTAGAAGGAAAAAAGACTCTGTTGCTGATCTTTTTATATTCCACAGATTTCTGTGTCCTCACCCCACCCCACATATTTCCAGTCAGTCAGAGCATTGTCTATCACTCAGCAGTATCCCTACCCCCAGTAATGGTACTGAAGTCAGTGGAGCCACTCTGGAATAAATGGGTTTTGGAAATTGGTGCTGTTCTCTTTGCAAGGTTTCAGAGGGTGGTGTACCCATTGAATCCATCTGCTAGCAGAACAAGCTTCCACTCACGTAGTAGGGTTTCAATTTCTACAGTACTCCTCATCCTTGAGGTCCCATGGGGGGGGGGAGTAGAGGGTGGGATTGCTGGAACCGTGTGGACATCAGGAGATGCAGTGGGGAAGAACTGGTGGAAATTCTACCCCCCTTCCCCCATAGGAACCACTGCTGAATCTCATTCCTTTCTGCAGACAGAAGGAGCCTTATAGTAATCATACAATTTTTGTCAACAGAATATTGGAAAGTGTGGGGGGGGGGGAGTGTGCTATGATGGAGGACTGGCTTACAAAGCAGTCCTAAGTTTATTCAGAAGAAGGGAAGTCCTGCAGAGTTTAATGGAGCTTCTTATTTTATTTATCAATGTTTATATATTACTTAGTTTTAAAAAAACATCTAAAGGGGTTTACCTAAAATGGTGTAAAATATTCATTTAAAAGCATGATAATGACATACTTAAAAACAATAGACAGAATTAAATTATAAAATGCATTCTTATAATTAAAAGAAAAGAAAAGAATGCCATACTATGCACACAGGGATTAAAGCGAAAGTGCAGGCTTTTATCACACTTGTCCTGCTTTCACAGAGATTCTCAGTACACAGTGACTAGTTTAAGACCTACGTGGCTTTAGATCTGGGATGGGGGCCCTTCCAGATCACCCATCTGCCCCAACCAGCATGGCCAATGGTTTGGTCAGGAATTATGGACATATTATCTTGTAAGTGAATTTAGCATGGCAGCATAAGTAAAATGTGGCATGTTATGCTTGCAAACAGCATCACTTTATTACAGATGCCTGTGGGACGGTTTGACCTCCTTTGTAAAGATGCTTCTGGGGTTTTGATTCATTTTGTATTGGATATATGACTAAGCTGATGATAAATGTTCGATAAGTACTGTCAGTGATCTCCTGTACTGCTGTGTGTGGCTGGTGCTTGCAGCACTGTAGTTTAAGGGCAGGTGGGAATTATAAATCTATGAGAAGTAAACTTCAGTGCCCATAATTCTTTGACGGGTGAAATGTACTTTAAAGGTATAGTGTTATTAAACAAAGCGTTGGTCTTTGTTTTGTCTTGAAAGAACACAGTTCATTTTTTCAAATACACTCTATACTTTTATTTTATCTAAATCTATTATTATATAGAAATTAACAAAGGAATGTAAAAAAAGCAAATAAGTGGATGACCTAATTTCCATCAGTGGGGTCTTTTACATATACTCATAGGATTCGTGACAGTAAATTGCTCTCAAAACACATTTCTGTCCAATTTTGTCCTCTTAATGGAGAGCTTCAGTCAGCGAGGAAATTCAGCGAGAAGGAAAAGACTGGCTGATAAATGAACCAAACTCTCTAAGGATTATTGATCATTATCCAAGGAACTCTGGAGAACAGGCCTTTCAAAATAAGGGAACAGTTGTTTAGTGCTCCTTACATACCCTCCAAAATTTCTCCGATGAAAATAGGGACCTCCCATTCCATAATGATAATTTTACTATTTATACCCCATACATCTTACTGGGTTGCCCCAGCCACTCTGGGCAGCTTCCAACGTATATGAACACATAATAAAACATTGAACATTTTTTTAAAACCTTCCCCATATAGGATTGACTTCAGATGGCTCGGGGGTTGGATAATTCCATACCCTCCAACATTTCTCCAGTGAAAACAGGGACATCCTACCATTGTTGTTGTTTAGTCGTTTAGTCGTGTCCGACTCTTCGTGACCCCATGGACCAGAGCACGTCAGGCACTCTTGTCTTCCACTGCCTCCCGCAGTTTGGTCAAACTCATGTTCGTAGCTTCATCAATTCTCTGATGAAAATAGGAGTGTCCTAAGGAAAAGCTGGACATTCCAGGATCAAATCAGAAGCTTCTCTAAATCAGGGACGTCTCTGGAAAATAGAGACACTTGGAGGGTCTGTCCTTGTAACTTTTTTTTTATTGCCAGTCTACTTAATATCAACTGCACGGTCTTTCCAGAAGTGCTATTCAATTTCATTAACTTGAAAGCAACCATCAAAGTTCAGCAAGTCACTGCTAGTTGATCTCATCAACACTTATGTAGTGTTAATTTCGAGTGTTAATATGCGGGTAGGGACCTGCTGATTGGCCATGTAGGCCCCATCTACACTGTACATTTAAAGCAATATTGTACTACTTTAAACATTCATGGCTTCCCCAGAGCATCCTGGTAACTAGTTTGTTGAGGGTGCTGAGATTTGTTAGGAGACTCCTCCCCCGCTCCCAAGTTCTAAAACAGGGGCCAGCAAACCTTTTCAGCAGGGGGCTGGTCCACTGTCCCTCAGACCTTGTGGGGGGGCGGCGGAATATATATATTTTTGGGGGGAAATGAATGAATTCCTATGACCAACAAATAACCCAGAGATGCATTTTAAATAAAAGGACACATTCTACTCTCGTAAAAACATGCTGATTCCCGGACCGTCTACGGGCCGGATTGAGAAGGCAATTGGGCCGCATCCAGCCCCCGGGCCTTAGGTTGCCTACCCATGATCTAAAATGTCTGGTGTTATTCTGACTGCAGCTTCTCATCCACTCATTTGGGTACTGCAGTTTCCTGTCCTGGGAAAAATAAACATGGAACAAATATGTAGTTACTATTCTTCTGTAACTAGCCAAGCTAGCTTTAGAAACCACAGTGAAATTGTTGTTCTATGGTCTATAGCATTTTGGACTGAGCTTTGCCAAATATTTGTTGCAGCTCTGATGGATGGTCATCTATCATGGATGGTTTAGTTGAGATTATTGCATTTGCGGGGGATTGGACTAGATGTCCCTTGGGATCCCTCCCAGCTCTATGGTTCTATGATTCTGTGATCCAGAGCACATATGAAAGACCTGTAAAGACCAAGGATGGGCAAATATGTGCATTTGGGTTTCTCTCAGTTTCTCAGTTTTCCAGCCTGAAATTCAGTTCTCCACATTGAAAGGACCTATATTTCATTATTGCGCTTACAAAGTGGATGGCATAGTGAGTCACATGAAGATGCTTCTCATTGGTGTTGATTGAAGAGCAACTTAACAAGTCAAATGCACGAGCTCTAGAGGAAAATAAACAGAAGCTTTACCCTACAATGCCAACCATTGTGCATTGTGGGTCACAAAACCTTGCTGTTCGTGGTAACACCAGTACCACAGGTAACATGACACTTTTGCAGCTTCATGTTAAGGCAGGAGATGAAATATGAAAACATTTAGAAGCTGGGGAGCGCAATGCAAGAATGCAGAATGAGCTAATCCAGCTGTGTGGCCAGATTTTGAGGGGAAATGTTATGAAGGCTAATGCTTCCATAATATTCTCAGTTTTAGCAGCTGCAACGGCAGATATTTCTGACATGGAACAATTGTCTCTAGGTGGAAGATTTCTGGAAGAAAGTGAAGGGAAGGCCTCTGTACATGAGGGATTCCTTGGGTTCGTTTCAGTCTCAGACCAAACGGCCTACACAATCTCATCTGCTTGCTCTGATTCTGATTTAGATCTCAGGGACGCGGGTGGCGCTGTGGGTAAAAGCCTCAGCGCCTAGGGCTTGCCGATCGAAAGGTCGGCAGTTCGAATCCCTGCGGCGGGGTGCGCTCCCGCTGCTCGGTCCCAGGGCCTGCCAACCTAGCAGTTCGAAAGCACCTCCGGGTGCAAGTAGATAAATAGGGACCGCTTACCAGCGGGAAGGTAAACGGCGTTTCCGTGTGCGGCTCTGGCTCGCCAGATGCAGCTTTGTCACGCTGGCCACGTGACCCGGAAGTGTCTCCGGACAGCGCTGGCCCCTGGCCTCTTGAGTGAGATGGGCGCACCAACCCCAGAGTCTGTCAAGACTGGCCCGCACGGGCAGGGGTACCTTTACCTTTACCTTTAAGTTAGAATATGACATTGTTCCATCGTGGCAGGAAAAGAAGGTGGCAATCAAGCACAAATTAGGGCAATTTCTCTTCAGGTAACCTTTGTTCACTGCCCATCCCATGGCTAATCTCACTGTAAATGATCTGTAAGTGATGTGTATAATACAGCTGACACAATTAAAGCTATCATAAAAATTTTCCATGACAGCATCTGAAGATGATAACAGCAAATACTCAATGTACCAGTGTCGTGTAAAACACGGTGGACCCAGAAACGCAAGGTTATCCATGCGTTTGCAGAAAGTTACCAAAGTATTTTCTTGCAACTCGAGCAACCGTCAAAGCAACGCCAAGAAACGATAACTTCTATACCAGCTGACACTAACTTTTATTGTTTTGTCTTGTGAACATATTTTTCAGTGCTGGAGCCAGTCACACAAGCTCTGCAATCTGTGAAGTTAGATGCAATGGAAATGAAAGCACATATACAATAGTTATTGGGAATTATTATTATTTATTTATAAATATATGGGACAACACAGGGAAGCTAATGAAGACGCTAGGCGCAGAGGAAACCTAACTCCCGAATAAGGCTGGCACACACCTGGAAGGTGAATATATATATATTAAAGGTGGGATGTACTGAACTTCGGAGCCGCCCAGAGTGACTGGGGAAACTCAGCCAGATGGGCGGGGTAATAATAATAATAATAATAATAATAATAATAATAATAATAATATTCAGGTCATAGCAAAGGCTTTCTTATTCCAGCGGGCATTTTCAGATGCTGTTGGGGTCCCTCTTCACTTTTATTATGAATTTTTATTATTTTATTCTGTGTGTTTTTTTTAATGTACACTGCTCAAAAGTGCCAAACAGTCGAGCAGCATAAATGGCGCTTCCTTTTCCTAGAATCCAGCAACATTTCAGGAAATATTTTTGTGGTCCTCTGAGGGAAGAAGAAAGACCGCCGCTGGCTGACTGGAGTGCTGGCTTATGCCAAGTCAGGTTGGTCATGCAGAACTGCTGAGTCCCAAATTGCTCTCTGACGGCTCTGCTGAGCTCCTGTCAGGCCGACTGGTGCTTCAGAGAATGACAGGCCCCACAGATGTGGCCGGAGCAAAACGGAAGAACTGAAGTGACATTTCCCGATACGGAAGTGAAATGTGTGCGCGTGTGTGTTTATAAGTGTGTATTTACAAATGTAGCCAGGCTGTTCCACACACACATACAAGATCTCCGCTCTGAGGTAAAGGTGGAATGTTCTAGAAAACAGAACCTTCTAACTTGGTGGCTGTCACGAGGAACACAGAAATCTGCCATCCCTCTAGCTCAGTAGTGCCTGCATTAAGTCGCCAAAATTTCAGGCAGGGGATATTCCCTGCCATCTCTGGAGATGCCAGAGGATTGAACCTGGTACATCCTGTGAGCCAGCCTTTCTCAACCTGTGGGTCCCCAGATGTTGAACTACAACTCCCATCACCCCTAGCTAGCAAGGCCAGAGCTCAGAGATGATGGGAGTTGTAGTCCAACAACATCTGGGGACCCACAGGTTGAGAACCGCTGCTGTAGGCCATGGGTAGGCAAACTAAGGCTCGGGGGCTGGATCCAGCCCAATCGCCTTCTCAATCCGGCCCGCGGACAGTCCGGGAATCAGCATGTTTTTACATGAGTAGAATGTGTCCTTTTATTTAAAATGCATCTCTGGGTTATTTGTGGGGCATAGGAATTCATTCACCCCCCCCCCAATATATAGTCTGGCCCCCCACAAGGTCTGAGGAACAGTGGACCGTCTCCCTGCTGAAAAGGTTTGCTGGCCCCTGCAGTGTAATAAATAATCGATAAACACACAAGATGTAACCGGCTGTACGTTTGAAAAAATAATATATACTATTCATTGCATGGATAATGTAGAATAGTGGGTAGACATGGCAGACGACACAGCGATGTCTCCAAAACAGCTCTTTATTTTGTAAGCTGGAACAGCAAACTGAACAGCAAACAGCTCAGCCGGCCTGCTTTTATAGGCAGCTGGCTGTCAACATTGTAGCAACAACAACCCAGGGTTTCCCACCTAAAATAACTGACGTGGACCTGAGTGAAAACTACATACACAATACTCCTGGTGGCCAGGGTGAGAACTTCAATACATAACAGATAATATATATTATTTTTTCAAACGTACAGCTGGTTACGTCTTGTGTGTTTACTGAATATGTTTCATGTAACCAGAGGTCTGTTATTGTTTTGGCCCCTGCAGTGTAGGCAAAGAAGATGCTCTCTCACTGGGCTGCAGCCCTTTCCTATTGTAGATGTGCTACACACTACTTGTGGTGAGTACAACGGCTGTCATCTTTTTGTTCTGGGTGTCAGAGAGTGGGCTGTTTAAGAAGATGTAATAATACAAAAGAAAATGCGGAGGAAATAATACCCCCTCCACACACCCTTTTCGGTTAGACAGCAATCATTAGCAATTTCCCAGTCATGGCAACATGCTTCTTTCTCTTGACAGTGTACTAGCACTGGTTTTCCACATAATACAATCTTCCTGTAGTCGTTTTGTGGAAGAGGCTAGGCTAGGGAAACTTGCAACTGGGGGCACAGTTAGCTTCTTATAAAATGCATTTTCCTCTCTCTCTGCTTTATCTTTTTATTCCTTGCCTATTAACACTGCAGCAGCAGCACATTAGCATTTGTCTGTATGAACTCCTTTAATACCTTTATTTGTTTTTTTATGTGCTTTTCATAGAATCGTAGAGTTGGAAGGGTCCCCTAGGGTCATCTAGTCCAACCCCCTGAAATGCAGAAATCTTTTGTCCAATGTGGTGCATGAACCCATAACTCTGGGATTTAAGAGTCTGACTGAGCAACTCCAGCTTATATACTGATAGTTTGTGTTGTATTTTAATGATTTTATTTACTGTTTTTACGTTGTGGATCCCTTAGTTTAAAAGAAAAATTAAGTAGTTTATGAATATTCTAAGCAAATTAGCAATTTTTAAAGTGTTATTTTTAACACAAACCTAAATATCATTTAAATTATTATTATTATTATTATTAATTACATTTGTATAGCACCATTCATCCATAGATCTCAGGGCAGCTCACAACATAAAAATGCAATATAAGAAAGACAAAATACATGATAAAAATAAAGAACTAAACAAAACCAAATTTCCCTCCTCCCACATAAAATAAACGCAACAGTGCTATTCGACCTGTGTGTGTTAATACAGACTGATTTTTAGTAACTAAATATTTCTTCATTTCTTTTTAATTTTTTCCTTTTTGTCAAACCCCTGTTGAAAAAGCACAGCAAAGTTCAGCTCCCACATTTCCAGTTTCACCAGTTCGGTGGGAGGAAACGCTCCCATTTCCAGATTCTCTTAGGGGAGAGCAGTGGGGAAGATTTGATAGTGTAGAAAACAAGATGCAGAGGGTCCTATCCTCTCCATTTGATTTCATTTGCTATCAAGGCTTTCTATGAACTACAAATGCTCAGCACTTTGCATCTTGCAAGAAAAAAGCAAATTTGCTGGCAGGCTCAAGCTCCTAGGAAGAAGTGCATATTGAGCAGATGTGAGCCAAAGGTTTGTAGTAGCAACTGGAACAAATCTATTTATTGTGCCAGTGTAGGTTGCCAGGCACAGCCCTGCTGGATGATAAAGCTAATGAGAAATAAAGTGGGGTTTTTATTTTACTTTCTTTCACAATGCTGTGCAAACAATTGCACAGATGGAATGGCATTTGAGGAGAGAGCGAGAGAGCCGGAGCTTTTGTCTTAAAGCATGTCAGGATTCTTCCCTTGTGTACATTGCAAGTGTGTCAATATTTGCAACCCAAGGCATGGTGTACGCGGTATTTGTTGCATTCGTTCCAGACCAGCCGTCACTCGCCTGAAACCTCACACCCTGACCTGTACTCTGCAAATGTCTTTCGCAACACTTGCTGCTCTGCATTGCCTGGACAAGAGTAGATGCCCCCAAAGGCATCCTTGAGTCTAGAAAGGTCAAGCTACCTCATACCCAACCCTTCCTATTGCTGGCACTAGTATTTTCAGCCACTTTGCTTGCAAGCTGCAGATCCACCCCATTGCCACCTGCCATAATTTGGAAAGTGACAACAATTAATGGCTTTCCAAGGGGACGTGGGTGGCGCTGTGGGTTAAACCACAGAGACTAGGACTTGCCGATCAGAAGGCTGGCGGTTCAAATCCCCGCAATGGGGTGAGCCCCCGTTGCTTGGTCCCTGCTCCTGCCAACCTAGCAGTTCAAAAGCACGTCAAAGTGCAAGTAGATAAATAGGTACCGCTCCGGCGGGAAGGTAAACGGCATTTCCGTGCGCTGCTCTGGTTTCACCAGAAGCAGCTTAGTCATGCTGGCCACATGACCCGGAAGCTGTACGCCGGCTCCCTCGGCCGATAAAGCGAGATGAGCGCCGCAACCCCAGAGTCGGCCACGACGGGACCTAATGGTGGGGGTCCCTTTACCTTTTTATACATATATACATACATATACCACTATTCATATGAAAATATTGGAGCAGTTTACAACAATGGTATATGAAAACATACCCCCCCCCAAAAAAAAAACATATTAAAACTTAACGCCAGAAATCAGCTAACTGTTGTGGAAAGGTGCATTCTTAATTGCCTGCATAAGTCTAACGGACTGGGGAAGTTTTCCAGAGACATTTAAAAGTTGGAACAGAAGGCACCTGCTGAATCTCAGTTGGCAGATGACACTCTTGACCTGATGCCTTTGTCCGAGGCCCCTTGAGATACATCACCTAGAGATTTTATTTAATTATAAACACCACTGCTACTATTGCTACTGCAACTATTCAGGTTAAAAAAAGCTTGGACTTGAAAGCATGGATGTGTGGCTGATGTAATGGCGATAGAATCACAGAATTGTAGAGATGAAAGTGACCACAAGGATCATCTAGCCCAACCCCCACAACGCAGGAATCTTTTGCCCAACGTGGGGCTCAAACCCACAACCCTGAGATTAAGAGTCTCATGCTCTGCCGACCGAGCTATCCTCATTCGTTTGGCCTGGCTAGGGTTGATGGGAGTTGAAGCCTGATAACATCTGGAGGTCCAGAGGTTTCTCCACCCGTGTTCTAAGTCATTAGTTGGTTTCCCTTATAATGAGCTCAAGATGGGAAAGGACTTTGATCTCTGTTAAGGTTTTTTAAAGGTTTTGGGATAAGTTGACTATGACTGTTATTTATTGTCTTTGTGAGGTCCAGCAATGCTATTTTGTGTGTATGTACAGCATGTGTAAACATGCCCGAGCGATGACAGAGGTCTCTTGGGAACCAGCTGGCTAAAAAAAGAGAAAGGAAAAAGTTGCACATTCTTCACAAAACTTGGGCGGGGCTGGGAGTGGAGAAAAGCACACATGGACTTTCAGGGATGCTTTGATATAAGAACAGGAGGCAGTTAGATCAGGACTGGCAAAAGGTTTACAGATGGAGGATCGCAGTGGTAATCTTTGGGGTGCAGGAGCATGTCAGTGGTGTATGGGGTCAGAGGCAAAAGAATGAGTGGTATGATTCTTACTTCCATATACTAGGCGACATTCCAGGAAGGAAAAAGTCTGAGGTTTCTACACATATTGCCTCCCCCATTCAGGAAAGTAAGAGGCATTATGGAGAGACCCACATCATATGTTTAAAGTACGTGGTTTGCTCCAAGGAATCCCAAGTTTCTTAAAGATGCTGGGATTTGTAGCTGTGTGAGAGATAAACTATGGTGCCCAGAATTATTTGGGGTGGGGGAGCAATGTGCTCTAACTGATCTGTAAACATGCAGTGTGGATGGCAGTTCAAGGATACATTCCAACTATGCAAAGGGTGTGGAGTGTGGTCAGTAATGGATCTGTGACCTGGGTGGAGGCGGTGAGCTTGGGTAGATACCCTAGGGCTGGATAGAGAGATCTGGGAGGCTGCATTTGACTCAGTTGTACTCAAACTTCTGAGTACCGCAAGAAGGGAGTGATACTGAAAGAAGGGGGGGGGGGAGAGCTGTTTTTCACAAAGGCAGAAGTTTGAAGAAATATGGAGTGGAGAAACACTGAGAGGAAAATGGTGGGCTTTTTTAAACAACAACAGTGGCTTGACGAAAGCAGGGGTGGAGAGTAATGGGGAGAGTCCCAAGAGCCAGGCACAGAGTTTTGGAGGGGCTGTACTTGGCAACTCCCCAACTCTGCTTTTAGGTAAGGAGTGGGTAGCTTTTTTCCAACTCAGCCACCAACCACTTCCTCACTCCATCCCTTTTCCTCTGTCCCCTGCCAAGGCCTCAATGGGTAGCAAGCACAGCACTCAGCCAAATTCTGGTCTTCCCTCTCTCTCCTTCCCTCCCTCTTCTATCCCTCTGGGATGATTCTGGAAGATCCATGAAGCACCTTTCAGCACAGCATCCAACTGTCTCCCTGCCTTGCCTTCAAGATGGTCCTTGGACGTGTCTTGTTTAGTTTTGAAACTGTCCTTCACACTATCCTGGATTCTTCCCCTAGCCAGAAATGCAATTTTCTGTCTATCACAGCTCTCAGCTTTGGAAATTACGCAGGGTCTGCCTCAGCCAGCAATGCCGCAAATTAAGTTACTGTCTTGCCCATCATAATGCATTAACATAATGCCTCCCTATCTGTCTTGGATCCTGAGTCCTTTTCTCCCTCATTATCAATAGCTGGCAAGATGCATTGCGCAGAATGTCTAACAGGTTATGTAAGGACAGCAAGGGCAGCTCTCTGAAGGCCATCACCTTTAATTGCTTTGAAAATCTGTATGTGTATAGATCCACCTGTGCCTTTAATTCTGTCAGTCAATCATAACAACAGCATGCCTATCACTCAAGACTGGCATGTTTGGAATTCAAGCCATCGTCTTCTAGCAACAGATTTGACCAAAGGGTCATCGTGAATTACATCCCAGCCAAAAAACAACATCAAAACAAATGCACAGAGGTGCCAACATCCTATCCTCAGAGGAGTCTGGATTAGGGGGTACACACCTGACACCTTAGAGCTGGGATGGGGGGCAGACAATCTACATTGTCTCTTTGCCTGATATCATGGGGTTCTTAGTGCCCTCTAGTTTTCTGGATCTACCCACTGGGAACTTCCCCCTCTTCTGCTTTCCATGTGTTTAAGTGTGTGACTAGGGATGAACGCATCTGTTAGTTTTGGTATGTCAGCTTCTCATTTTATCCAGTTCTATTTTCTGTTCTTTACATTTCTACAACAGTTTGATGTATATAACTAGATATCTATATCTATATCTATATCTATATCTAATGTTATAGGAAACTTTAGTGTGAATTTATTCTATTACATTGGTACCTCAGGTTAAGAACTTAATTCGTTCTGGAGGTCTGTTCTTAACCTGAAGCACCACTTTAGCTAATGGGGCCTCCTGCTGCCGCACTGCCATTGGAGCACGATTTCTGTTCTCATCCTGAAGCAAAGTTCTTAACCTGAGGTACTATTTCTGGGTTAGCGGAGTCTGTAACCTGAAGAGTATGTAACCCGAGGTACCACTGTACGCACATTTTGTATGCAACATTGCCTAGCATACCCATTAACACGAAGCATTTTTGTATATTATTTCCCCCAAATATGCTTATTTTTGTACACATGTCTTGGCCGGAGGAGCTGAATGACAAACTCTGAGAAAGTGCAAGCTTTGAAGGAGAGCTGCATTTCAGTATGCGCATTGTTTGGGAAGTGTGAACTGTACCTTGTTTTGGGAAGTGTCAACAAGCAAAATGAACCAATTGCCTCCCTGCAAAATGAACCAATTGCCTTTGTCTCACTTTATGTGTGAGACAAAGAAGGACTGGCGTGGTGCAAAAAGAGCTATATATTCACCTTGCAAACTACACCCATTTGGGATTTTGGTTGGGCCCATTTTGGTCTCTGGCTCCATCCATCAACTGCAACCCTGGATGACTTCTAACAGAATCACAGAATTGTAGAGTTGGAAAAGACCTTGAGGATCACCTAGTGAGCAAACTTTTTCAGCAGGGGGCCAGTCCACTGTCCCTCAGAACTTGTGGGGGGCCAGACTATATTTTTTTTTGGGGGGGGGGGGATGAACGAATTCCTATGCCCCACAAATAACCCAGAGATGCATTTTAAATAAAAGGACACATTCTACTCATGTGAAAACATGCTGGTTCCTGGACCGTCTGCAGGATGGATTGAGAAGGTGATTGGGTCAGATCCGGCCCCCAGGCCTTACTTTGCCTACCTATGAGTCCTAGTCCAGCCCCCTGCAATGCAGGAATATGCAGCTGTCCTATATGGGGATCGAACCTGCAACTTTGGCGTTATCAGCACCGCACTCTAACCAACTGAGCTATCCAATGACCTTTTGTAGGGAAAAGGTTCCCGAGCCCCCATTTTAGTAGGCCGCATTTCCTGTGTTTGCAGCAGTCTCCATTCATTTCAAGTTGAAATGAATAGGAGTTCCCCAAATGGGCAGGAATTCTGTGCATGCCTGGGACGCCTCTGTGTATCTACACCCACAATATGCAGGCACCAGTTCCTCCCTCCTGCTAATAGTGTCGAGATGCAGGCTCATCTCAGAGGATCAGAGATACGCCCCTTCCTGCGTATCACTTCTTCAATGCTCTGCTGTTTTGTTTTTCCCCAAACATGAAGGGTTGCCTTCTCTCCTTCTTCATTCTTAATGTTCTGAAATAACAGTCAATCTGGAAATTTTCTCTCTCCCCCCCCACCCGCCCCTTGTGGATATTATGACAAGACTTGCTGTAGCAAACAGCTCTATTTCTGGAGCGTCAAAACACTCAGGTGATAAGAAACAATGCTAAAAGATGATGTGCTGCGTGTTAACAATGATACATGATGCCTCGTAAGAATAGGGGGGAAAATGTATCTTGCTGTATACACAAAGTTGAGTAAGTCACCATTATGCGCATCGGGGAAAGTAAAGTAGGAAATACAAGAAAAGTAATTCAGGAAGTAGGTCACTACTGGCAACTCAGTCCCCAGGTGTTTTCAGGTCCACAAAAAGGATGCATGTCCTTAACCTCTGAAGAGGCTCGTGTAGCACAGGGCTAATGTAACTTTCTCTCACCTGCCAATTGAAAAGAGTACAAACTCTTTTGGCTCTGTAAGCAGGGCTGGCCCACCCATGAGGAATGGTGTGGCAGTTGCCTCAGGTAGCAGGATCTACTGGGGAAGCAGATCCAGATGTAGCTCATTAGTCCCTCCTTGTTCCTGACATAGATATTCAGTCACCCCTGAGAGGCGCCATTTTGTTGTTCACCTCAGGTGCCAAAATGTCTTGGGCTGGCCCTGGCTGTAGAATAGGAGAAACTTCATTCCTTCTGCTTTTAGGTGTTCTTCAGTTTCCTAGGAAAGACATCAGCCAGGTACAAAGGCTCGGGAACTGGATTTTTGTTGTTGGATGGAACACTCTGAAAGAGTTATGGAAGCCAGAACAGCAACTGTCCACACTGTAACATTTTGTTGCAGATTGCTTGATATTAAATTATTATATAAGGTACAACTTATGCCCAGAGGGCTCTTACTACTAGACAATCCCATTAGAACAGCTTAAGCACATTCTGATTCCTAGGTCCCACCAGGAGGCAAATGATTCTCCTATAACATTAGCCTTTTGCACAATTTTTGCATTTATGTTATTACACTGATGAATATATAGATGGTGAAAGATTTGGACATTGATTTTGAATCAATATGTAGAACTGAGCCAGTGTGAAATATGTAAAGAAAAAGAACCCTTGCGGTGTCCTGTGGCTATTGCGATGGGCACTTATTTTACTTTCTTATTTAGCAAGATTTATATACCGCCTAACAACCACCACAACAAAAATCTAAGTTATTCACATGCATGTTTCCTGTTCAGCTTTGAATCTCAAAGGGTGAGAGAGCACTAACTCTTGCTACAGCTTCTTCCTCAAAAGCAGCTGCACAGATTCTCGACTCTCTAGGCAATCAGCCCTTACCCTTCAGCAGTTGGAATGTTTGCAAGCATCCCGTGACATCGCATCAGCTTATCAGCGGCATGAGGTGGGGGCAGTGGACTCACAGGGGACAACACCTTATAAATCCTATTGGGTGAAAGGGAATCTTAGTCATCCTTCATGCCTTGGCTTAATGGCCTTATTCCTGCCATTGTGGGGGGCCTTGACAGCTCAATGGGAGGAATGACTTTCCATGAACTCGGCAACCCCGAGTAGACCTTTCTATTAAAAGCGGCGCGATGCTGAATGTGGAAAAGGTGATTTCCGCAATATATACCTCTAATTAATTTTCCTATCCCTCCTGCACCCGTTACGCTGCAAGCTGCCTAGAATAACAGCTGCCACCCGTGCCATGTAACTGAGAAGGGCCTGTGACACTATTGTATCTGGTTTCTTATCACTTACCGAGCGGATCCGAGTATCCACTGCACAGGCGTATCCATCAAATATGGATGAGGTGGGTAGAATGACTGTTTACACACTGAAAATCTATTTCGGTTACACTGAAAACACACACGAGGCGAGGGGGCTGGTTCAGGCAGGTGGCGGATGCAGAAGAATGGAAAAGGGCTTTTTTCATTGTCTTGCTGAGGTGATGCAAGAGTTTAGTTGCTGTGCACTGTGGCAGCTGGCTTTTCGTCCCCACTCGGGGTGAACATCGGGGCCACTGGTGAGACCCCAATGTTAGGGACCCCAATGACGTCGCTAGGGCCAGCCCACTGGTTTTACATACAGTGTGTCAGGGTGGGCATTGGGTAGAGGTCAGTGATAACTCACAAGGTGTCGTGGACTCACTCAGGCCTAGTGAGTACAGCAACTCTTCCCAGCAGGTCTTGTTCCAATGAGGCAGTTGTGAGGAGTGAAGGCCATTTGATCTTAGGCAAAACAACAGCAGAGTCATGACATGTGCAAGCTGGAAGCTGGGAGACACAGAGACCTGTCTTGCTCTGTGCTGGAAGCCTAAAAGGGGAAGTTTAAGAGGATGTTTAATGCTGTGAGCTTCTTCATCCTATGCTCAAGTTGTGTATATGTATGGAAGCTACTACTACTACTACTACTACTAATATATATTTTTTATACCCCACCCTTCCCGGTTCAGAAAACCGGGCTCAGGGCGGCTAACAACAAATTTTAAACACTTAATTGATGCAACAAAAAACAGCTTAAAATACAGTATAAAACATGAATAACAATAAATTCAGATTTCAAAAATCAATTTAGGGGCAAAATCCATCCAATAAACATTAGATGATCACCAGGGCTAGCTGGCTAAATTAGTCCTATTTGGGCCAGCGAGGAGACCAGGGGAGAATTAGCTGTGGGATCCCAGAGCGGGTAATTTTTATAAAAAGGGGAAGGGGAGGGAAGGAAGGAAGGAAGGAAGGAAGGAAGGAAGGGGAATAAAAGATCAGGCTAAGTTCAAATTGAAAGCCAGGTGGAATAGCTCTGTCTTACAGGCCCTGCAGAAGGAAGTTAAATCCTGCAGGGCCCTAGTCTCATGGGACAGAGCATTCCACCGGGTCGGAACCATCACTGAAAGGGCCCTGGCGGAGGATAATCTGACTTCCTTAGGGCCCGGGACCTCTAAACTATGATTATTCATGGACCTTAAGGTCCTTTGCGGGTCATACCAGGAGAGGCACTCCCATAAATACGAGGGCCCTAAGCCACAAAGGGCTTTAAAGGTCAAAACCAGCCCTTAAACCTGACCAGAAACTCCACCTGGAGTCAGTATGAAAGTATTGTTTTATTTTATTATGATCAGTGCTGTTTTTCTAGAAAAAGAGGTGCTGGAACTCACCATGAACACCTTCCTTTTTCTCTTAGAATGGCAATGGTGTGCACCTGAGAGGTGCCAGAACTGAGATTTGGTGAGTTCTGGCTGGGGGAAAAACCCTGCTTTGGCCTCCAGTTATATGGGAATGAGGTCTGACAGAATAGGAGGGCGAGTGATATTTGCTACTGACCAGTGGCAATTTTCACTGAGGTCAATCAATGGTTTTGGCAAATGAATGTCAGTTCGAGAATTGTGTGCAGTTACCTAGAAGGTGCAACCGATCCAGTTACATTATTTACAAAAGACACGTTTGAAGTCAGGAACAACCCAAACTTCTTATTTCACGTCAAAATCTGCTTTCAATCTTCTTTGCCCGCAAGTGTATTTCTGCTTTGAAGTAATCAGTAGATATTATTTCACTACACACACCAGATAAGAGAATTAATGCATGATTTGCTGATTCTTCCTGAATACTAATAATGCATTTAGCAAGAGGGAATACCTCCCATCAATGAGATCATCCATATGCATTTTGATAAATATGAAAGAGAGAGATAGTTTAATCTGGTCTGCTCTGTGTAACGGACTTCTCTCCTATGATAGCCACTTTTGTTTTCTTCCTTGTTGCCACACACAAAAGAAATGTTAGTGTTAGTTTGTGTTTCAGTTTATGCCAGGGGTCAGCAAGCTTTTTCAGCAGGGGGCTGATCCGCTGTTCCTCAGACCTTGTGGGGGGCCAGACTATATTTTGAAAAATAATAATGAACAAATAAATAAAAAGACACATTCTACTCATGTAAAAACATGCTGATTCCTGGATCTGGCCCCCAGGCCTTAGTTTGCCTACCCATGGTTTATGCGATCATTTTTGCCTCCATTATCTGCTTTGTCAGTACTTAATTGAAAACCTTAATAAACAATTCTAAAAAATAAAAAAGAAAGAAAGAAAAGGAAGCAGCTGTTTAGAAGCTACTCATGGGGTATAGTCCTGGATCAACATGAGTCACATCCAGGCTGTGTAAACATTTTTGCTCATGGCTGGAGGTTACAGGAAGTTAAGGTTTTTCAGGACCAATTCAAAAGGGTTTGAACTGCTGAAATGTACAGTAAAAGAACAACAGCAGCAACCCCGCAAAATATATCTCCCCAATCCATCGGGGAATGCAAAAGGCATGGTCTGAGTTCAAAGTCCCAGTCCAACCACGGAAAAACACTCCAACAGGGTGTGACGCAGGGCAGGTGAGACTTGTGACCTGGGGTGTGGTGTGAGGAGAGTCCTGAGGGCCAGATGGAGAATTCGAGGGCTGCCTTTGGCCCCCATGGCTCAGGTTCTCCACTCTGCTCTAAAAGGTGAATCATGCCTTGTGGTAAAGTTGTGGTGTTCTTTTCTCCTTTTGGAAAAAAACACGCAACTCCATCTCTTTTTCTTGGAGGTTATCCTTGGAGCAAGTTATTATCCTTTCACACGGATAATGAATTCCTAGTCTGGTTTGAGCAGGTTTCTGGAAACCGAAGCTTGTAATCTAAGGCAGTGTTTATGTTGTCAGCCCAGGACAAGGGGATTTGCAGCCTTGGATCCTCTTTGGAGGCAACATTCATTTGCTAATTACCTCAGCCAGACAATGACTTGTAGGCTGACCAGCCAGCTACCTCTGACCCACAATGGCCAGACTGCCCTTAACCCCTTGAACTCACATTTCCCCTGAAATAAATACACGTCATTGTGAAGGCAGCTGCAGTTTCGCCTCTCATATGACGATGGAGTGCAGGCAGGGATGGGAACAGGACAAATTACTAAGCTCTTCCAAGCGCTTCTAAGGATGGCAGCACTCATACTCCTCAAAGCGGCAAACTGCTCTTGCACAGGGTTTCCATAGCATCCTGAAACGGAAAGGTTGTTTCAGCTGGGTGTTGTATCATTTTATTTTGCTGTATGTCTCTTTGCAAACTGCTTTGAGAAGAAAAAAGAGGTTTGTTTGAACAGCAGGAAAAAGTTGCAGGCCGTTCTGTGCAAAAGTGAACAGGTCTCCTTAAAGTTAAAGGTAAAGGGACCCCTGAAAGTTAAGTCCAGCTGCGAACGACTCTGGGGTTGCTGCGCTCATCTCGCTTTATTGGCCGAGGGAGCCGGCGTACAGCTTCCGGGTCATGTGGCCAGCATGACTAAACTGCTTCTAGTGAACCAGAGCAGCACACGGAAACGCCGTTTACCTTCCTGCCAGAGCTGTATCTATTTATCTACTTGCACTTTGACATGCTTTTGAACTGCTAGGTGGGCAGGAGCAGGGACCAAGGAACGGGAGCTCACCCCGTCGTGGGGATTCTTTGCATCCTGTAATTATTTTGTCTTTTTGTCTGACGCAGATCTTTCAAACACACACACCTTTGCTGGAAAAGAGGGCTTGGGGTGGTAAAAAAAACCAAACCCTTCCTTTCTGGCGCTGGAGGAGACACAGAAATCCTTGGCTTTTTCACATCCTGGAGGGGCAGACAAGGCTGCTACCCACCCTAGCTTTTAAAACAACATTGATCCACCACCTCAGGTGATGACGGAGCAGTAAACTTTGGCCTTGTGGGTCTTGTCTTCATAAAGAAGGTCTGCAGAACGTGTTTGAATGCAGGAGGTCCCACGTTGACTCCCCAGCATCTCCAGGTAGGCCTGAACTATACTCACCTGAAACCCCGGAAAACAGCTGCTCATCATTGAGCTGGAATGACTGGTGGTCTGAGCTGGTCTCAAGCAGCTTCCTATGATCTCCCACAATGCCTCTGTTTCAGTAATGGTGCACCCAGTGGCTTTGGGGTGGGGTGGGGTGGCGCAGATGGCAGTCCCCACCAGCTGAAAATTCATCTCTTCTTTTGTGGGCCTTGGAACCAGGGAGCCATTTTTGGCTCAGGGCTAGTTCTCACCATCTCTAACCTGGATTAGGATAATCCCTTTGGACTAACACAGATTAGGATAATCCCTGAGGGAAAGTTTGTACAATCACTTCCTGTGAATTGTAGTCTGCTTTAGCTCTGTTTAGGTCGTGTAGTTTATTTCTATTTAGCACATCCTGCCAAAGTCTCACAACTTTCCCATCAGGTCAGGGCCAGGGGGAATTAGATGATGTCACTTGAATTGGCAAATTGGGCTGATCCAATTTCAGCATTGAGTCATGGACGCTGTGAGACAGCACCTGTCTCAAACCTCCTTGAACATTCACAATTCCATTGCACATGAATTGCTGGATATGTGTTAAATTGTCTTTTGCAACCCGGAGTTCACTGGAGGCTTTTCTCAGGATTGGATTCCCGAAAGCTTGTGATATTTGCAGCAATCATGAATTGCAAAGAACAACAAGCAGCAGGAAATGACTGCACACACAACACAACACATCTTTCTCCATGGAATTTGTTTATTCATCTAGTGAGAGTCATTTGAAACTCAATGCTCTCACATTTCATACGAAAAAGCATATCAAATCTCAGCAGCATCACAAACTAGTTTGCAAATAAAATCAGATATTATGTGCGGCTTCCTTGAGGATGCTACATTTTAGAATGGTGGCTGGCTGCAAGAGGGGGAAACGGTAGTTTTGTTTGGAATATTCTGAAGCCATTGGGGAAAGTGGATGAACTTTAGTCCCCCTTATGGCTGATGAACATCAGTCAAAGGCTCCTAAACTAACCCCGTTCCGGAAAAGATGTAACCCAACAAAAGTGAGTCTCAAATAAAACCTACAGAGTGTACATCAACAGGATTTGTGTTTGTCATGAATAGTAGTAGTTTCATTGCTTTCAATGGGATTCAAATGCAACTAGATTTTGCTTGATCGTGCCTTTTAGGTATAGTATTTTTCCTGTAGAAGGACAATGAGCAAATCTAATAAATAGCAACAGTCACTGGAATATAATAGAATAAATATTTGGTTTGCTCCGCTGTACAGGAATAACACCTCTTAGAGACTCTCGGATACAAAGGTGACATTTGAGATTTCTGCAGCGCTGAATGCAGGGTTATGCAGGTTTGCCAAAGTCCTGGTCCATAAAGCACTATTCCAAGGATGCTTGCCACTCCCCAACTCTGGGAATGATACTACATGAGCACGCAGCGGCGTAGCGTGGGTTGTCAGCACCCAGGGCAAGGCAAGTAATTTGCGCCCCCTAACCTGTGGATTTGCGCCCCCTAACCCTCAGATGTTGCACCCGGTGCGGCCGGGCCCCCCTGCACCCCCCACGCTATGCCACTGTGAGCATGTGGCATAATTTATGAGCGTGCTGCATGGCAAAGGCAAGGGCTTCCCTCCATATACCACCCCACTGAAATGCCAATTTTTGCCTCCAGAATATGAGGTGCAAAAATGAAAAGGGGGCCTTTTGGCAGGTTGCTAGGGATCAGAGATTGAGCCGTGCAAGAAGCAAAGGAGGTGCTATACCACTGAACTACCATATGCAGTGATGCTTTATCACTTTCATGATTACACTATGATTAACGTACACAGCATAAAACAGGCCTTAAAGTGGCCTTGTTTTCTAACGCTTGGGCTGCAAAAGCCTAGTCTAGGCTACTGAGGTGATGTTAGTCCCTGAGAATGAGAGAAGTGAAGTAGTTAAGGGGCGCTCTCCCTTTTTATTTTATTTTTTAACTCAATCTGTTAGTGGGAGTGTGTAAACTTTGATAATAGTGCAACAGGACTTTGAAAGTGCACACATCCTCTTTCACTGTTTAATGCAAAAGGCCTTTGGGGGGGGGGGAAGCACTTGCTCAGGTGCGTGAATTGCAAGAAAACAATCAAAAGCGACTGGCAAGGCCACTGGAATACCAGCATAGCAGTTCCCTGAAGGCCTGTCTCCTCTCTCTGATTCCTGAGCTGGGAAGAGCAACAATCAAGAGCCAACAGGACCATTTACTTGGAATGATATGTTTTTCTCCATCTGTGCCACAAACAACATATATTGCATGGAATTGCTGTTTCAACATCATATGTGCAGGATTATGCGTATATCAATGCAAGTCCTTTTGTTTTGCTGACAAAAGGGTATGCTCATCGGTTGCAAGGAGTCAATAACACTTGTTTCTTGTGTGCCCAGAGGTACCTCAAGTTTGGTCCAGTATTTCCTACAGCACAATATCATAGCAGTCAGTTTTTCTAGATCAGGGCTGGGGAACCTGCCATCCTTTAGACTGGGGGTAGCTAACCTTTTGGCCAGAGGGACACATTCCCCCTTGGCTAACCTCCTGGGTGACGCACGCCAATTATGAGTGTCACCCCAAGGTCTTGCATGCATGCACTCTCTCTTGTGTGCATGCTCATGCACAAGAGGTACACAGCTCCCCTCCTTGGGTGATCCATACAAATCAGCTGAGGCATCTGGCGATTGATCTGATGCCCAGGGAGGGGCAATCACCATCTGGGCACTGGTCTGGGTGGAAAGGCTTAAGCTTTTCTGCTGCCCCCATCACTGTGTCTACATTAAAAAATATATTTTAGCTTCCACCAAATTCTATTGGGTGTTGGAGGGGGGGGGGGAGAAAAAAACTTGCTTGGGGTGATGCATCTGGCCTTGCAGGCCCAGTGTTAGCCATCTTTGCTCTAGATCATGGTTTCCCAAAAACTTGGGTCTCCCGCTGTTTTTGGACTACAATTCCCATCATCCTTGAATAGTGGTCCTGCTAGCTAGGGATGATGGGAGTTGTAGACCACTGGTCCTGTTAGCTAGGGATCATGGGAGTTGTAGGCCAAAACATCTGGAGGGCCGAAGGTTGCCTATGCCTGATCTAGAGGGTCACAGGTTCCCCATCCCTGATTTAAGGCAACAATGCAGATATAGAACCCTAGGCAGAAACTTCCATGAGTAAACATATTTAACACTTTATATGCTCATTAAAACCACCACTACCACCACCTAGAACTTAGCTCCATGCTTAAGTCTCCCAGTGAAGTCAACAGATTACCAAAGTGCTTAATTATGGCTGTCTAAAGCCACATAAAGAGATGGATGGATAACAGTCTTATGATGTACAGCATCAAAGTAAAACACAGACATATATATTCTACCTACCTATCCTAAAAACATAAATGTTTTCTAAAGTATAATCACTAAAAACAAAGCTCGGTCAAATTATATGATCAGGTATTTTTCCTTGCAACAAATATCTAAAACAGAATAAAATATTAACAACCGGGAAAACGTGAACTGACAAAGGCCCTTAGTTTTGATATCCAAAATTCAGTCTTGCGGCTCGATGCCATTAGCACAGAGGCGCCTAATGTCTGTGTACTTTGACAGCGCAGTCCCTTGAGTAACCCTATTAAGGCCTATGGGCTTCTTTCAGAGTAAGCAGCCAAAGCAGACCCGTTTTATTTCTCTTCCTATGTGTGTATATCTTCGTGTAAGCTCAATCTGGAGGCTTTGTTGAAAAGCTGGAGGAGTTCTGGGCGCCATATTTTAAGGAAGAGATTGACAAACACTTCTAACCTAGGATGACAATTGGTTTTGGAAACTTAAGTTCTGTGAGCAACGATGGAAAGAGCTGGGTATGTTTAGAGAAAACAAGGTTAAAGGGAGACATGACAATAGCTGCCTCCAAATAATTAAAGGACTGTCACTGAAGGATGGAGCAGATTTGTTCTCCAGAGGGAAGAACTAGAACAAATGAATGGGAAAGTCAGCTAAATGGCTCTAGAACCTTTCCTTACAGTAATAGAATGAGATGTTGGACTAGGTGGGTCATTGGCCTGATCCAACAGGCTCGTCTTATGTTCTTATGAGCTGTTTGAGCATAGAACAGATTCTGCCTCAGGAGGTGATGGGCTCTCCTTCGCTGTCGGTGTTTAAGCAAAGGCTGGATGGCCATCCATCAGGGGTGTTGCAGTAGTGACAACTTCCTCCACTGAACACAGGGAGGTTGGATTAAGCGACCTTTCAACTCTTTGGTTCTGTGTACCTGCACAATGTGACAAATTCCTTCAGAAAACTGCACACATTCAGAACGGAACAAATTATGGTTTTGAGGGGGAGATGGGCAGTTAGGGTATAGTGCCCCCTCCGTGTCCTACTTTTTTAAACAGGCCTCTTCACAATCCATCAGACATCCTTGGAAAATAAAAGCTGTGCTTGGGCCTAGTCCATTTGTTTAGATGGCATTGATATCTGGAAGAAAGGCAGCTGGTGCTGTGGAGCAGGGCCATATAGAGTCCTAGAATCGTAGAGCTGGAAGGCTGTCTAGACCAATCCTCTTTAATGCAGGAATATGGTCAGGTCATGAAAACTACAGTCTGACAAACATAAAGGAAAGAGGAAGCCCTTCCTTCCAGGGTGCTGTTGATGGGGAAAGGCTTCCCATTTTAGTGTGTCAGGAAAATTGCTATTAAAGCAAATTTAGAGCAAAGCCATGAACAAGTCCGCAGTCCTAAACATTACTGAAACTATCACTCCCTCTATTCCCAATGTTCAGAGGTGGGTGCCATTGTTTGTATCAGGAATGGGAAACCTCCAGAGGCTTGGCTGATCTTGTCCCACCAGCGTGGTAGGGAGGGGTCCATTTCTCCCTCCGAGGCCATTCCCACCCCCAAACCACGCCTATATGTCAGTTGGTGACATTACTGGGGTTCAATCCTGCTGGGTGCTGCTTCTCCATAATGTTCCCTCTGGGGGAAAACGCCAGCGAAGCAGACCCCTCCTTCCACCCTGCAGGTCAACTCTGACAGGCAGAGGGACTGCCCACTTGTCAGCCGAACGCCATTGGGACATCAGGTGATTGACAAGTGGGTGGCCCCGCCCAGCTGTCAAAGTTGGCTGGTGAGGTGGTAGAAGATAAAAGATTTGGTCCACCAGGCCATCTCTGGCTTATGTAGTGAAAACACCAGCATCCATCCATGCATAAGGAGGAGGTATCAGTCAGGTTGGGAAAACTCCAGGATTTGCAGAAGTACTTTCCCATTTTCTGAGTAAAGCAACCCAGAAGTCTTATGCCAAGTGTGAACTGGCAAGGTTCCCCCACCCACGCAAACCTTGAGTCTTCATACTAGTTAGTTTTACAGCGCATGCAATTTTTCTTGCTTAGGGGTGGTGTAAAGATGACAGCATGATGCAGACTTGGGAAAGGCCTTGTATTGCTCATCAGCAATGTCACAGACACTATCCAATAGGTGCCAACAATATGCGCAGAACCGCATTATGTTAGGCTTGCAAAACCCACCAAGCTGATTCAGCCAAGGAAATTGTGACCTGCCAGGTGTGTGACATACAATCCCCACTCCCCAATCTGCCACCAAATGTTCCATTTTTGCAATCTGAAGAAAGGACAGGAGAGTATACAAGCGCCTGCGGCACTGCCATGCATTCTGGATGGCCCGTGTTTTTGGGTGAAGGGAAGTTCAAGGCAGCACCGCAAATTGCAGCAGCCCCAGCAGCCAGAAAAATAATCGCATTTCCCCACCACCAATAATATATATTGCAATCTGCATGTTGGGAAAACGCATTATCCCTGAAATAGAGCCACTTCCTTGGGTAAAGGTTTCTGAATTCTAGGTTAACAAAAGGAGCCACGTATATATATATTTATTGCACTGTAAACAAATTGCTTATTTGATATGTGTGCTGTTGGAATTACCTCCACGGAACACATGTGCATGGAAGAAATTCTATGCCATCACAGTTCCCTGGGGATGACCGTGAATGGCACGACGGGGCTGCTGGATTCGAGGTCCAGAGCCGTCAGGAAGCACTCCACAGCTGCTTCGTTTTTCCCCTGAGCATGAAGCACTTCTCCAAGGCTGTTCCAGGCTTTGTGGCTGGTGCTCTGTACCTGGACTGCGTCCTGCAGAACCTTCTGAGCCAAGTTTCTCCGCCCGAGCCTGTTCAGCACCAGCCCCTGTCAAGGAAAAGCAACCCGGTGTTAGTGCATAATAAAACCAAGCCGTTCAGTAGTGTGTCTGGTAAGAGAACCAGACAGGAAAATAGGAAGTTGCCTTCTGCAGAGTCATCTTGCTCATCCTCCAACAGCATCCTGCTCCAACCATCCAGATGTTTTGGACCATCACACACACACACACACACACTGGCCATTGGACATGCTGTCTGGGGCTGTTGGGAGTTGCAGGATAAAACATTTGGAGAGCACCGGGTTGGGGAAGTCTGACCCAATCCATCACACCTTACATTCTGGTGGCAGGCCTGCTTCTTCAAACACAGTGGCAGGGCAGGATGTGCCACTTTAAAAAAGTGGTGCCATTTTAAACTATACCCCATATTTTTATTAACTAGTCCTCCAGGGTGGGTACCTTTTTTCCAGTTGCAGCTGGTAACAGCAGTATGGGATGTAGTGCACCCATAATGTGTCGGCGTAATAAAGCACAAGGAAATGTAAATTTGTAAAACTTTTTAGGTAAATAGATGGCAAAAGGAGGACATATACGATACCTATGCTCAGTTTATCATTTATTTAGAAACTGCCTGCTGTGTTTTTCTTCTCCCCCCCCCAACTTCTTTTCTGTTTATCATACTTCTGTGTACTTTTGGTAAAAGAAAAAGAAAAGAGGGGGATACCATATACAGGGATAAAGTGACAAGGAGTCCCAAACCCTCCTGCCGCCCACAATTTCACCACTGCAGTCTGTCCCCTCCTCCTTTTTGCATCCAGGACTTAGTGAAACCAGCCCAGCCTTCCTACCGACTGAAACTAGGAAGGAAACCACTGCTTGGAATAGTGGTGTGGCACTGGGGGACAAAATCCTTTCCCAGGGGGATTATGGCTGTGTACATACTGTACATTTAAAGTGCTCCCTCCCCAAAAAAATGTGTCCAGGGAGCTGTAGTTTATCCCTCACAGAACTACAATTCCCAGGAACCTCAAACTACAGTTCCCAGGGTGTGTGTGATCCTGCTCCCCCACTGCATTTTAAGGGGGGTGGGAGATAACAGAAAGGGATGTAAAGGCATGCAATTTGGAAAGGGAAAGGTTGTGGAGATAAGAGCTGAAATGGCTAGATCAATTTAGGAAAAAGCTAGACCACAGCTGGACAGAATAGCTGTGCAAGAAGTCATCTATATACCTGGGGAAATCATCCAGCTGTTCCATTGTGTGTGTTCTTATAAAATAAACCACTGGGTTTTCTGAGCTCAGAACCTATCCACCTCAATGATGAATGGAAGAAAAAACATGGGGTGTTTTGTTCATGGCGTTGCTCAGATGCCCTGTTATTCTGCAGTAAATGCCCATTGTGGAAGCAGCTCAGGATATAAAAATGCTGATAGCTTCCTGGGTCTCAGGATTGGGCTGAAGGATTACAGTCTCTTTTTCCATTTTTTACAGCTCTGTATTTTTGACTCCCTAAAGCTGGTATGACATATAGCACTGAACACTTTGTTTCCCTGAAGAACCCACCCCTTGAGAGATGCTGAGCTCTGGCAGAATTTTACATATCCCCACAGAGTCTGGCAAGCAGTAAACAATGCCTTCATGTTGTTGCCATGTAAGAGTCCAGCTGGGATCTGCCCACGATGCAGAATGGAAAGGGGGTTGGGGAGAGAAAGGAGGGTATTCATATATCCTCCCGCAAAAGGGCAATTTACATTTTTAGCTGGGCATATTATTATTTTTTTGGTAGGTTTCCTAATGAAAGTTCAGTTTCTCGGTTTCCATAGAAACTCCTCTTGTTGAGGTGCATGAATAATTTTTATGAAATCAGCAGAGATCTAGGGAAGATTAGCAATTAGCATCCTGTTTTTATTTTTATTTTATTTTAAAGCAAATAATTAACAGCGTCACCTCCTCGTTATTCTGGGCAAGGTGGAACGGCTTTTCTGTTTCGTTTCTCTACATGAGTTTTATTTATTTTCCTTAGACCAATATATAATCTTCTGGGAGGTGAAGCCTCAGGATGTCAATTATGAGTCCTGTGAATTCCTCAGGGGCTCTTAACTCCTGTTTGCATCCAGTCACGTCCCAAGTTGGAAAAGAATGTCGCTGTGTTCGTAAGACTATAAGGAAGAGGGCTGCTGGATCCTACTAAGGGTCAACTTGGTCCAACAACCTCTTTCCCACAGCAGCCGATCTGATGCTTCTGGGAGCTCACAAGCAGGCAGAAGGGAAATTGTCCTTTACCATTACTGCCCACCAGCCACCAGAATCTGGTGACATAATGCCTCTAAACTGGGAGCATGCATTAAGCTAGCAAGGAGGATAACTGTTGATAGACTCATTATCCATGAATGTGTCTAACCATCTTTTAAAGCAATTTAAGCCAGCAGGTCCCATCGTCCCATTTTGGTTCCCTAAGTGAATTCTGCGTTGTGCAAAGAAGCGCTTTCCTTTTCGTCTGTCCTGAATCACCAGCCTTCTGCTTGGTTTTGCAGGATGATCCGGTGTTTTGAGAGGGGAAGTAAATGGCTTCTGCTATCCAGTTCCACCACGCATATTTTCAAAAACGCTGCTCATGTCCTTTCTTCCATTACTCCCTACAACCTCTTTATTGGGCCTTCAGTCAAAACTCTCCCCAGGCTACCTCCATCATGACCCTTCTTCACTTGAATGTTCTTGCCTGGCTGAAATGTGTCCTTGGGGATAATGCCTCATGCTTACCTACATGGAAGATAAAATCATAGAACTGTAGAGTGGGAAGGGACCCGAGGGCCATCTAGCCCAACCCTCTACAATGAATGAATGGCAGCTGAAGCGTCCATGACCGATGCCCACCCAACCTCTACTTAAAAAATCTCCAAGGAAGGAGAATCCACCACCTTCCAAGGCAGTGTGTTCCACTGTTGAACAGCTCTTACGATCAGAAAGTTCTCCTTGATGTTTAGCTGGGATCTCTTTTCTTGTAACTTGAATCAATTCAAGCTAAAAAAGCCAATGCAATTCTGGGCTGCATCAATAGGAGTATAGCATCTAGATCAAGGGAAGTAATAGTGCCACTCTGTATTCTGCTCTGGTCAGACCTCACCTGGAGTTCTGTGTCCAGTTCTGGGCACCACAGTTCAAGAAGGACACTGACAAACTGGAACGTGTCCAGAGGAGGGCAACCAAAATGGTCAAAGGCCTGGAAACGATGCCTTATGAGGAACGGCTAAGGGAGCTGGGCATGTTTAGCCTGGAGAAGAGGAGGTTAAGGGGTGAAATGATAAGCCATGTTCAAATATATAAAAGGATGTCACATAGAGGAGGGAGAAAGGTTGTTTTCTGCTGCTCCAGAGAAGCGGACACGGAGCAATGGATCCAAACTACAAGAAAGAAGATTCCACCTAAACATTAGGAAGAACTTCCTGACAGTAAGAGCTGTTTGACAGTGGAATTTGCTGCCAAGGAGTGTGGTGGAGTGTGCTTCTTTGGAGGTCTTTAAGCAGAGGCTTGACAGCCATATGTCAGGAGTGCTCTGATGGTGTTTCCTGCTTGGCAGGGGGTTGGACTCGATGGCCCTTGTGGTCTCTTCCAACTCTATGATTCTATGAATTTATCCAATTAAACCTACTGGAGAACCTGGCCTCTAGCAGCTGAAATATGAAATGATGCCCTGTCTGCGTTGGGCAAGGTTTTCTGTATTACTTTCTGATTACTTTCATTTTTATATTTTTAGGTGTGAGCGCGTGCACACACGCACACACAAAACATCAGAGAATTGACATGGAAGGATGACGCATTCTAAAAGATGAAGAAACAGAATAAAAGCAGACCCATCTGAGTTATAAGAAGATGGATCTTCTTATCTCCAAGGAGAACTGAAAAATGAATGCTGTCAGAAAAGAGAGGCTACACCAGGTATAGGCGAACACGGCCCTCCAGATGTTTTGGGACTACAACTCCCATCATCCCTGACAACTGGTCCTGTTAGCTAGGGATGATGGGAGTTGTAGTCCCAAAACATCTGGAGGGCTTAGTTTGCCTATGCCTGGGCTACGAAATGGGTCTTCATGTATGCCATGTAAAATGAGGAAGAGTGATGTCCATGTCCCTAGATTTTTTAGAAATGTAAGGCGCTGTATTATACTGGCCATTCTGCCCACATCTCAGAGTGGGCTGTGTGAAGAACACCAGTCTGCCATTTAGGGCCCCTTTTAGCTATCAAGGAATGCAAAACAAGGCATAGAAGAGAAATGCAGTAGCTCAGCTGCAGAGGCTGGGATAGACCCCTGCCTGAAGACTTGGAGAGCTGCTGCCAGCCAGTGCAGACATTACTGAGCTAATGGACCAGTGGGCTGACTCAGTAGAAGGCAGTTTCCTCCCCATGTTCTTAACGAAGAGGAAAGGAGTGAAAGGAAGCCACCCTGCTCTTTCTGACATGATTTCTTAGGCAGAAGGAATAAAGCGGAAAAAACACTCAGATCTCCCCCCCCCCCCGGGGAGAAGCCCCCCCCTGACAATCAAAGGAAGCCTCCCATCTAGGGCACAAAGGCAGCCCACCGCTCCCCCATCCCTCCGACTCCTGCTCTCTTTCATTTCGCCAAATGTTAACAGAACCCACTGCTAATGCCTTTGAAGCTTAACGATGATAAAACATTTATTGGCATAAAAGGCAGGCCCCTAGGCAGCCTTTCAGAAAAAGCCCAGCCTCTGATCCCTTCCCAGGGAGCCTCAGACAAACAGGAGAAGAGAAACCGGGAATTGGAGGCAGAAAGGAGAAAGAGAGGCCTTTTTATTTCTTCCAGTCCCGCTGAACGTCCTCAAAGCCTAACAGTGGGCTGCGTGGAATGCTCTGCAGACAGTCCTGCTTTCTCTGAGACCTAAATGGAAGCGGAGCAGCGAGCGAAGGAACAGAAAGGTGTGCCTCATCCACGCATTTAAAGTGGCACAATGCTCTGTTTGTCTCCCAGAGCCCGTCTGCAGCTCTGAGAGCCACTGACTCTAAGGAGCATAGGATGTTGCCACAGGGGCAGCTTTGCCAAGGACTGCAGCACAAATAAGAGTGCTTCCTGCTCCCTCCCATGCCAAAGGGCTGTGTGTGTGTGTGTGTGTGTGTGTGTGTTTTAAGGCATGCTCAGGCTGTCCTCATGCTTATTCAGTGAAGCCAGCAGGATTCCACAAGGCTTCTTAGTTCTGGGACAGATGAGACTAAACATACTCCCGGCTGGCAGGCCGGCATGATGGGAGCATTGTTATGCTGTTTGAATTTACTTTCTGTATGCAGGGCCTGCCCCTTTCAATTCACTGTTTACCCAAACAACATTTCTTTCTTCCTCCAGCCCATTTTTTGCGCTACAGGGCAGGCTTTGTATGTGTGTGCATGCCTGGTGGAAACACTGTTTTGAGAGATGGCTTTATCCACCTGCCCCTTTTCTCCAAAGCACTTGACTTTCTTTTTTGTCTTTTTCCACCTCCACCCCCATCATTCTGCCCGGACGCTGAGGTCCAGTGCTGAGGGCCTTCTGGCAGTTCCCTCATTGCGAGAAGCAAAGCTATAGGGAACCAGGTAGAGGGCCTTCTCGGTAGTGGCGCCCGCCCTGTGGAATGCCCTCCCATCAGATGTCAAAGAGATAAACAACTACCTGACATTTAGAAGACATCTAAATGCAGCCCTGTTCAGGGAAGTTTTTAATGTATTTTTAATCTTTGTTGGAAGAAACCCAGCCAGATGGGCGGAGTACAAATCATCATCATCATCATCAGTGGGGGGGGGGAGGTTGGGGTTGTGGGGTCCACTGATTCTACAATCTGCGGGGCAGGGGGAGTGGGGCATTGTTGCTGGCATCTGTCTGTCTCAAGAGACAATGGAGTGCGCCTTCAGGGGTGAAGTCAAACCGCTGCATTGGCAGCACCAAAGTCACCTCCCCTGGGGCACAAGCCTGGCCAGTGTGTATGGAGGTACTGGGCTGCCTGGACAACAAGACCTCCTTCTTGGCCTCGCTGATGTGGTCCAATGGAAAGCAGAGCAATACGTTTGGCACCAGCTTGGCTGCAGGAGTTGCTGGAAGGAGGTGTACAAGGAGCCATCCAACTGCCTTAGGGTGAGGACCAAAGGTAGACAAACTACCCCAGAAGGAGCACTGCGTTTTCTTCACCGGATGTAATACCCCTCTTTTCACACCCCAGACAAGGGGGGAAGGGGAGCTTGTTGCAGCAGGAGGGGGAGACTCCCTTGCCTCTTCACTAGCTGGACTCATCTCTGCCTCTTGGCTTCCCTCCTCTCCTGCTTCAGCTTCTGCCTCTGATTCTGAACTACTCTCTGTCACAGTCTCTCCCAGCTCACTAAGCCCTGTTACCTCTTCAGCTTCTGACCCTTCCTCCTTCCAGTCTTCTCCCTCTGACCACTCACTGTTGTCTCACTACCACTCCTTGGGCTCTGAGCCTTCTTCCCTTGCCGGTTCCCCAGCTGGTTCCTCCCACCATTCCTCTGTGTCCAACCAGTCCATGACAGAAGGGCTGTACCACATGTTATTTTGGCACACCTGGATCGGACGCTTGCCACTCCCACATTCACAACAGGCTTCCACATCTCTGTTCTCAGCTCCAAGGCTTCATAATAAGACAACTCCTCTTCCATGCTGCTGTTTCATCAGCCAGCCGCATCTACACTGCACACAAACCTGCACATTCAGTAAATTCCACAATAATCCTTGGCTTCAAACTCCACAGTGATGATGTGCCCTTTCTCTCCCTCTTGTCTCCTCAATCTCCTTTTCCCTTTAAGAGCTCTCTCAATTCTTTGTCCTCCTCAGCGAAGCCTGTTCTGGCATCAGCTGAAAAGGGCATTCTAATGCGGGCTGAGCCAGCCCAGGGCAATTCAAGTACAGAAGGAAAAGCTGAATTAATGATTTTAAAAAAGAGATCACCCATGACAGGAGGGAAAAGAGACACAATGCATAATGTAGGGCTCATCCAGCACATACCCAGGTAAATCTGGGAGGCAGAGCTGGGAATCTCTGCAGATAAAGCAAATAGGCTACAGGACAGGGGTGGGAAATCTCAGGCTTGGTGGGGTGGTGATGAATGAGTCCCCCCAGGTCTGTTTATGTGGCCCTGCAATTCTCCCTCGACCAGGCCTCCCTCCTCAGGTTACACCACTCACTAAATGGACCCTGTTTGTTTTTAATCTAAGGGTCATCTAGTTTAGCCCCCTGCAATGCAGTTAGAACTGGATATGGAACAACTGCTTGGTTCAAAATTGAGAAAGGAGTATGGCAAGGCTGTATATTGTCTCCCTGCTTATTTAACTTATATGCAGAATTCATCATGCGAAAGGCTGGGCTGGATGAATCCCTAGCTGGAATTAAGATTGCCAGAAGAAATATCAACAACCTCAGATATGCAGATGACACAACTTTGATGGCAGAAAGTAAGGAGAAATTAAAGAACCTTTTAATGAGGTTGAAAGAGGAGAGCGCAAAATATGGTTTGAAGCTCAACATCAAAAAAATGAAGATAATGGCCACTGGTCCCATCACCTCCTGGCAAATAGAAGGGGAAGAAATGAAAGCAGTGAGAGATTTTACTTTTTTGGGCTCCATGATCACTGCAGATGGTGACAGCAGCTGCGAAATTAAAAGACGCCAGAGTCGGACACAACTAAACAACTAAACAACAACAACAACAAAAGCAGGAATCTCAACTTAAAACATCCATGACCGATGACCATCGAACTTCTGCTCAAAAACTTCCATGAAGGAGAGTCCCCCATTTCCTGAGAAAATCTGCCCCACTGCCAAACAGCTCTTACTGTCAGAAAGTTCTTCCTGGTGTTTTAACTTGGAATCTCCTTTCTTGTAACTTGACTCCATTGGTTCGAGCCCTACCCTCCGGAGCAGGAGAAAACAAGCTTGCTCCATCTTCCATGTGAGAGCCCTTGAGATATTTGAAGATGGCTACCATCTCTCCTCTCAGTCACCTCTTCCCCAGGCTAAACATACCCAGCTCCTTCAACCGTTCCTCATAAGGCTTGGCTTCTAGACCCTTGATCACCCTAGTTGCCTTCCTCTGCACACGTTCCAGCTTGTCAATATCCTTCTTAAATTGTGGTGCTCAGAACTGGCCACAGTATTCCAGGTGTGGTCTGAGCAAGTCAGAACAGAGTGGTCATATTAATAACGGTACTATTTGTTAACAGGGCCTAGAACTATCCTCCACTCTCCCTTCATAAAAAATTAGGCACCAGGACCTGCCCTATATCTTCTGCAGCCAAGACAGCTGCAAATAATTCCTATCACTTCTGCACAATCTTCCTGTTCTCCATTAGGAGAAACAGTGCAATTCTGTATGACTGAATGAGAATGATACAGCCATGTGGATGGGACTCATCATACAAGTATTTCCCAATCAATGCATGACATTGGCACTGAACATGTGGCTGAACATGGGGAGAGGGACCCTAGCTTAGTGCTGAAGCACATGTGCTGCCCACAGAAGGTCCCAGGTCCAATCCTTGGTATCTCCAGCTAAAAAACCTTAGGCAGCAGATGGTGCTATAGATCTCTCTCTAAGATCCCGGAGATCTGCTGCCAGTCTGAGCAGGCAATACTGGCCTAGACTGGCACACAGCCTGATATGGTATAAGGCAACTTCCACCATACACCCAGCCCATGTAGCATCCAGTCCGCAGTCCGTAGAGAAGTGTCTCTTGCACCAACGAAGATGCACAATAAGGCCTGAAGGAGGGGTGGGAAACCTTTTTCTGTCGAGGGCCACATTTCCCCAAGGGTAATCTGTTGAGGGCCACATAACAGTGGTGGGTGGAGCCCAAACCCAAAGTGGTCGGGGTTGAAGCCCAAAGTGGGCACCAGCCCGCTACTCTCTTTCTGCTGGGCAACCCCTTTCTTTATTTCCCTCAAGAAGATCAAACCTATCCATTCTTAAGGAAATCAGCCCTGAGTGCTCACTGGAAGGACAGATCGTGAAGCTGAGGCTCCAATACTTTGGCCACCTCATGAGAAGAGAAGACTCCCTGGAAAAGACCCGATGTTGGGAAAGATGGAGGGCACAAGGAGAAGGGGACGACAGAGGACGAGATGGTTGGATAGTGTTCTCGAAACTACCAGCATGAGTTTGACTAAACTGCGGGAGGCAGTGGAAGACAGGAGTGCCTGGCGTGCTCTGGTCCATGGGGTCACGAAGAGTCGGACACGACTAAATGACTAAACAACAACAAATTTCTCTCTCTTTCTGCCACCCCCTTCTACCCCTGGTTTCCCCTGCATAAAATTGGTTTGAAGGCCACAAGTTGCCCATGTTGGATATTATTCTCTCTCTCTGTGTGTGAGAGAATTATTTGTTTGAGAAACAAGAGAAGAACGGAGGAGAAGCTTCAAGAAGCAGCTGAAGGCTGAGGTTCTTTTGTCTATGCAAGGACATTTTCTGCGGGAACTGTTCTTTGGACATGGGTCTTCAACCCTGAAGGAAGGAGCTGTGTTGAGATATAACTGCTATGTATGGATACTGGCACACGCTCACAGCGAAAGGGATGCCAGACCCAATCCTTCTAAATAATCCATCAGAGGTTGATGGATTGATCCAACAGCCCATTCCTAGCCAAGGGACTGGATTTGATACTGTGGGGCATGTGTTCATTTTGCTCGAGAGTTTTCTGCTCTCTGCAACCTCATTTCTTTCGCCTATTATTAATGACATCATCCATATAATTTACAGCCAGTCAGCTCCTTCACACAGGCCGCGCTGCTGTAGCAGCTACTAGAAAATGCAGAAAGATGTAACCAAGAATGCATCAACCTTTGGGGGCCCTGGCTCTGCCGTGTCTCCTGTCCTTTGGGGAGCACTTCTTTATCTTTCCTTAACCTGAAATGATTCATAAATCATAACCCTTTATGCATCAAGAGGCATTCCTGAATTATATATAGCTCTGTATTTTCTATTACATGCTGAAAAGAGAAAGGATGAGAGAGGGCGTGTGTGTCAAGTCAAAGCGAAGATAAAGAATTAAAAACTTCCTATAAATATTGCATGCTCCTTGATGGGATGGAGGCCCCGCTACCTACAACATTATGATATTAGAGAGCTGTAACGTATTTCACTGTAAAGTTCACTGATGTGCATTAATCCTAGTAGCTCCTGAGCTCACCTCTACAAAATTGCAAGTGGTTAATGTCATAGCACATGCATGCTCATCGCTTGGAATCACAGAATTGTAGAGCTGGAAGGGACTCCAAGAGTCGTCTAGTCCAATGCCCTGCAATGCAGTTATCTCAAATAACAACAACAACAACAACAACAACAACAACAACAACAACAACAATAATAATAATAATAATAATTTATTTATACCCCACCCATGCGGCTGGGTTTCCCCAGCCACTCTGGGCGGCTTCCAACAGAATATTAAAATACAAAAACCTATTAAACATTAAAAGCTTCCCTGAACAGGGCTGCCTTCAGATGTCTTCTAAAAGTGTGGTAGTTGTTGTTCTCTTTGACATCTGGTGGGAGGGCATTCCACAGGGCAGGTGCCACTACCAAGAAGGCCCTGTGCCTGGTTCCCCGTAACTTGGCTTCTTGCAGCAAGGGAACTGCCAGAAGACCCTCAGCGCTGGATCTCAGTGTCCGGGTATCTATAGCTAGATTTTAGCTGTTGATGCTACTGAATAAGTGAATGGAGGAAAAGTACAACCTTGCCACATGCACACATTTCCTAAAGTCTGCCTAAATAACAACTGTCTTGACATCTGACCCATTATTATAATTTTACTGTGTGCAGCCAGGATACACCATTCTGCTGCTGGATCCAAATGACCTGGTTGCCCTGAAACAAGAGGAGTTTTTCCCCTGACCCCAGTTTTAATTCCCTTGCATTTGGATTCTGTTCAAAGCCTGTCTGAAAGGTCACTGCTCCCTAAGGACTTGGCTTTTTAAAATAAAAATAAAAATATTTTGAGATAGTAGAAACACAGGAACATTCTTGGGATTCTTGTCCAGGCCTGTGAGCGAACTGAACAGAAGCCTGGTGGAGCCAGTGGGGAACTGAATGAAGCATCCCAACAATATTCTTGCAATTCCCATTTAGGACTGCCAGGGTACTGTCTACAGTGATGTACATTTGCATTGGATGCAGCAGGCAGTCGGGCCACGGCTCATTCCACTCCATTCCTCCCTATTATTTGTGCTGCCCCCTCCCCACCTCCAGCCCTGCTCCTAACCACACGCAAGACAAAGGGACAGGTACCATAGATGCTCGATCTCAGCAGTTCAATATAGAATTTCAGAGCAAATGTGCATTTTGAGTTCCAGTCTCAGTGGGAATGCAGAGAATGCCCTTCAGAAAGCAGAAGCTTCTCTCCAGCCCCTCGCTGCCCTGGACACTTCCAGTTAAACATGGTCCCTGGGTTGCCACCTGTTATGTACTGAGTTGAAAAGGATCCAAAAGGCAGCAGTCTGATTGGTCCTAGAACAATAGGATTCAGAATGCAGCAGTCTGATTGGTCCACAGGAGCCACCCAATCCAGCTCCAGATGGAAGTGAATCCGCAACCTGATTGGCCTACAGGTGAATCCTGGAATTAGCCAATCACGTGGGGCCCATTGTGTAAATAATATATATAAAGCAGACATTCTGGGGGAACTTCCATTCCTCCTCACCACTATAAGTTGAATAAAGAGCAGGAAATCCACTCTCGACTCCGAGTATATTTCACCACCCATTCCTGCTCCACGCTTCATGTTAGATTAAGATAAACCAGACCGCAAATTTCAGCATGGGGTTTGCATGATAAGCAGAGGGCAGAGAAGCACAAGAGCATTTACAGTAATGTTGAATTGAGGTGCTTTGGTGGAGCCTGTGTGTTAGTAGCTAAATACTAGATGCTGCTGGTGGGTTTTGCAGTTAATTTAGTGTATTGCACACATATTTTCTTTTTATTCAAGCCTCAAGGTTGCCAGCTCTCAAAGGGTGAGAAGGATCAGTTTGCCAATGGGCACAGAATGTCCATTTAAGTTTTAGGAACAAAAAGGGGAGACTTGAGCAAAGCAAGAGCGATCGGTGTTCTCTGATTCTGTATGCTGACTCTTTCCCCTTCCCCGGCCTCTCTCGGTGGCCCCCCTTGGGATTTTTGCTCTTACATATGCCATGTGCCTGCAGCACAATAGCGTGAAGCAGGTGAACCGCTGAGAATTCGGCCAGGAAGCATCATCAGATGGTGCAGTGGCTCAAGGGAGAAATTTCATTGCTTAGAATGGCCTGGTGAACATGCTGCGGCCATATGCTGTGGCCTATGGGGTCATGTGCAAATGAGTGAGGAAAGCATCCATGAAGACCTAGGCAGTCATGTGCCCATCCCTCCTCAAGTTTTACAATGAGAAGCACTGCAGGAAGAAGAAAAATCTCAATACTGAGATTGGGACTAACATCACACAATCCCTGATCATTGAAACTCCCCTCTTATTTTCTCTGTTCTGAAGGCACTGAGCAGCTATGGTTCGCCATTAGAAAGAGTGGTTCCTATAAAATTCAGGTACAGTATATGACTTCTTTGGGAAAGGCCAGACACTACAGAACTGGATACAAGTCACCCAGAGAGAGATAGATTTATGCCGTGACCATAGTACCAAGATGGAACAAACTCAGATGTATCAAACTGTCTTGTCAACAACAACTGTACAACCTGTATTTTCATAGCGGAAAAGGTCTGCTATGCATTTGCATTTAATTCTGTGCATATGCTCAAGAGTGAGTGTCTGGAAGCGGTTGGAGGATGGATGGCGGCCAACAGATTGAGGTTGAATCCTGACAAGACAGAAGTACTGTTTTTGGGGGACAGGAGGCGGGCAGGTGTGGAGGATTCCCTGGTCCTGAATGGGGTAACTGTGCCCCTGAAGGACCAGGTGCGCAGCCTGGGAGTCATTTTGGACTCACAGCTGTCCATGGAGGCACAGGTCAAATCTGTATCCAGGGCAGCTGCTTACCAGCTCCATCTGGTACGTAGGCTGAGACCCTATCTGCCTGCAGACTGTCTCGCCAGAGTGGTACATGCTCTGGTTATCTCCCGCTTGGACTACTGCAATGCGCTCTACGTGGGGCTACCTTTGAAGGTGACCCGGAAACGACAACTAATCCAGAATGCGGCAGCTAGACTGGTGACTGGGAGCGGCCGCCGAGACCATATAACACCGGTCTTGAAAGACCTACATTGGCTCCCAGTACGTTTCCTGGCACAATTCAAAGTGTTGGTGCTGACCTTTAAAGCCCTAAACGGCCTCGGTCCAGTATATCTGAAGGAGTGTCTCTTCCCCCATCGTTCTGCCTGGACACTGAGGTCCAGCTCCGACAGCCTTCTGGTGGTTCCCTCACTGCGAGAGGCCAAGTTACAGGGAACCAGGCAGAGGGCCTTCTCGGTAGTGGCGCCCGCCCTGTGGAACGCCCTCCCATCAGATGTCAAAGCGATAAACATCTACCTGACATTCAGAAGACATCTGAAGGCAGCCCTGTTCAGGGAAGTTTTTAATATGTGACATTTTAGTGTATCTTTCATCTTTGTTGGAAGCCGCCCAGAGTGGCTGGAGAGACCCAGCCAGATGGCGGGGTACAAATAATAAATTATTATTATTATTATTATTATTATTATTATTATTATTATTATTATTATTTGTTACAACTTAAATTAATCTTTCAGTTGTATTTACAATCTGGGAAGTATTAATATGGGGTGGAATGCAGAGAAGAAATGCCCAACCTCAAGTTCTCCTGTTTCTAGTTTCTTCAGTGAGGGGTCTTAAAAATAAGTTTGTAGGCATGAGGAATTCAAATCTGCTTTTATTTTTGTGATTGGACAACCATTAGTTTGGTAAGTCTATGTTTGATGAAGAAGCACATATAATGCTTTTGGAAAAATGAAAGAATTTTAATTTTACCTTCTGAATATGTCAGGTAATGCCGTAACAACAACTACTACTACAATTGCAAGTACTTGGCAATAATTTGTAATGCTTTTTATGCACTTTTGCACATGTTCTACTTACCAAGCAAAACTAAATAATATATTTTGAATTCCCAAGTTATGCTACAACTTTTTAGCACCCCTCATTTTTGGAATTTGGAAGTTGAAAATTCAACACA
The DNA here is from genome assembly GCF_964106915.1 of Podarcis gaigeae. Taxonomy (NCBI): domain Eukaryota; kingdom Metazoa; phylum Chordata; class Lepidosauria; order Squamata; family Lacertidae; genus Podarcis; species Podarcis gaigeae. The sequence continues at coordinate 103,115,758 of NC_139680.1, read as the reverse complement.
CCCTAATCACCTGTGGCACAATCTGCTTGGCTAGCATTCAAAACAGGGATTTCATTCGCTGTGCAGTGGTAGGAAGAGCTGGGTTTTAAATGTTCGCTTCTCGAATCAGCTAAGGGGTCAGAACAGTTCTCTTGCCCTCTCTCTTTATTTGAGCATCCTTGGGGGTGAGAAAGTTGCAGAGAAATGCCACGGAGGGATCATGTCTCTGGACACAAGTGAGTTCAACTACTGTAGTTTCTGATGTTATTGTTGGTGCAGTTTTGGGTGGCGGCGGGGGTGGGCATAGATTAAATGAAATCAGGAAGAAAATGTCAGTCAGAAAAGACACAGCAGTACGATGAGGAAGCTGGAGTGCCAGAAAAAACTGGAAATAGTCCCTTTTGCACCTTGTAAAAATGATTTCGGCATTACAACTAAAACTTCAATTCTATATACATAATTAGATATTTAGACAGGGATATATAGATGGATAGATATAGTGATATATATGAATTAAAAGAACAAAGGCACTTTTAGAAAATGCAATGGAAGAATAGATTCCTGCCAGAATTCAGACAGATAGAAATGTTTCACGATCAGGATAAAATGAACCAAAGCCAATTAGTAAAGACAGACACTTCATCCTGCATTCAGATGCGGTTAGCCTGTCATTGTGCCTATTTCTGCAGGCACAACACCTCAAGCATACGCAAACTAATTTGCAGAACTGCTCTGCCATTGCTCCTGGGATTCCTTTGTTGTTTGCCGCTAGGATGTTGCCCAGCCATAAGCTTTGCTGTATTAATAGCCCGCTGAGAGTGAAGAGAAGATCTGGCTGCCAGTCTCACAAAGCAGCGTGTGCCTTGCCTCAATCCGGCGATGATACGTGCCCCTTGCCCAGCCCCTTCACCAAAAAAACCCCCTCACCACGGTGAGAGGATCTTCCTCTCTTTCTGCAGCCATGGGGGGTTCCCAACCACCACCAATAATTATGCAAGTGAAAGAGACCAATCACTGAACAACAGGATCCACAGCCCAGATCTTTTGTAGGGACATTGCAAGGTCTGAAGCCTGTTCCGTCAGCATGACTTTTCATACAGCACGTTGGGAATTATACTCCTGCGGAAGTACTGACCACTTTTAGTTAAATGACTTCACAGTGCAATAGATTCAGGCATCTGTTGATAGGACTTGCGAATCTTGAGCAGCCTTGAAGCTGGCTTGAATCCCCTCTCCAGTATATTTTAAGCAGTACTTCAGAAAATAAAATGAAATCAAATCCGAGTTTTTCTAAGAATCCACTCCACTAGCTGGATTCCGGAGCGGATTATGTGGCCTGATCAGTCATACAGATTTCCAGAGAGGCTCAGAAACACTGTTATTCTACATTCAATTTGTTACTCATTTCCCATCAAAACTGTTGTCAAGGAATTCCCAGCAAGGAACCTTTCTTTCTCTCTCACTCTCTCTCAGTCTACATCTGATGATCCCCAGGGGAGACTGTAAGCCTTTGCTATTTAATGAGGCCTTTGATTAATTCGTTTAGTTACCTTCGCTACCACAGAGGCAGGGAAGCTGTCAGGCACATGGCACCAAGCACACCACATTGATCTATGCATCAGGACATCTCAATCAGCTGCGCCTTTAATGGGAACAAGGCAGCTATGGCTTAATTCCGCCGCTGAACATTTGCAGGAGGGTTGGTGCTAGCCTTCCAGCGAAGCACAGCCAGGCCTTGAACTGCCACTGAGATGAGCGCACTTTCAGTTGACATAAGAAGAAAATAAGCACCATGGAATGCAACCAATGACTTTTGCATTCTTGAGTAGCAGTAAGAAATGTCGCTACTTCTCAGTTGCTGAGCTGCTGTGCAGGGGAACCATTGCGGCGCAGAGGAGAAGCGAAGTACAGTGGTACCTCTGGTTACGGACTTAATTTGTTCCGGAGGTCTGTTCTTAACCTGAAGCCATTTTTAACCTGAGGTACCATTTTAGCTAATGGGGCCTCCCGTTGCCGCTGCACCACCGGCCCACAATTTCTGTTTTCATTCTGAGGTAAAGTTCTTAACCCGAGGGACTACTTCTGGGTTACTGGAGTCTGTAACCCAAAGTGTTTGTAACCTGAGGTACCACTGTACGTTGAAGCACGGCGTGAGAGGTTAGAGTGCAAATTGTAATAAATTAATAAACGGTAGGATTTTGGTTATTTGGGGGTACTGAAGGGAAGATTGGAGGCCAGTGGGAAAGTACAGGCTAAGCTTTCTTTCCAAGCCAGCGGCTCACCTGGGATAGAGGCAATAACATGACAAAAGGCTGTACTGCTGTGGGGGACAAATCCCTCTATAAAAGGACCTTGCTGTAAGATCTGGACTCCCTCCATGCAGACTGAAGGAGTACATTGGGGAATACACCATATTTCTTAAAGCTACGACAGTCTCCACCCTGTCTCAATTCTCCAAAGGAGCACAAACCCGGGGGGAGCTCATGGAACCCCCTGTCATATTACAGAGAGTGGGGGGTGGCATCCAACTTCTTTTTCAATATTATTCATCAAATACGCATCCTCCAATATATCTCAGGCCAACTCTCTTTATCCTCACAAAAACAATATAAAATTGGTTAGGGAGAGGGAGACCAGCTCAGGGTCAGCTTCTAGGTTCAAATCCTTATTCCGTTGTTGTTGTTTCTAAACCATGTTTCATTTGAAGATCACAGTCTAGTTTACAATATAAAAACGCAAAAATGCATACCATAGTAACAACCAAAAACAATACCCCGCCACACACACAACTTAAAAGGCCACAGATCGTTTAACTAGCCTGAATCATTTTTATTATTATTTGCAAGTAAGAGCCACTGTCATAGTGCTTGGGGACATGAGCTTGACAGCTGTGTTGTGGCTCCTTCCCCCTGAAGCCATTTCCTTGAGAGGCACAGAGGGCTGGAGCCTACTGGTTTAGAGGTATGGGCAATATGTGCGAGTTTCCTCAAGGACCAATATTTTATCTTATCAGCCAGGCCTGAAAAGGGCGAACGTTTTCCAGCAGGTTTAATTTAAGTACGCCTTGCAGCTCGTAGACATGGTTCTTTGAGGCTAGCGTTCTGTTTCCGTAAACAGATTTGGCAAAGCAGGATTAAAAGGAAAGGAAGCACGGAACTCAAAAAACAAATCACGGCAATCTGCCCCATGGCACCCGAAGATACAGACACCTTCCAATTGCTTGTGACAGTTGCCACCAAACACTTCCATCATCTTTGATTCTAGGGAGGCAATGAAGAGCAAAGCTTCCTCTCAAAACTAAAAGCAGGAATGCTCTCTGCTGCAACTGTTTCATGAAGAGCCTCTCCAAAATATTTGGCAAGGCGTGTGATATAGACACACGGTCTCAGGGTGCATGTTCTTCCCTGACCGTGCAGCTCCCAAACCACACACAGAGACCATAGGTTAATACACTCTCAACAGTACAATGGTAAAATGCCATCAACAGGTCCTTTGAGAGATTATTTTTCTGGAGGATTCTCAGAAAATATAACCTCTGCTGTGTTCTCTTCATCAGGTCTGGGGCGAATTTTCCAATACCTTCAATATTAACGAATTAACTTACTTCCTAAAATTAACATATTGCTTCTTCAATCCCAGAGGTCCTCAGGGAAACAAACAATACACAGCCAGCTTGAGAATTTAGCGGGGTAGGAGAAGTCAATATTATTATTATTATTATTATTATTATTATTATTATTATTATTATTATCATCATCATTAAAAGCCTTCTCCAGGTATATCAAGAGCTTCACAATTTATCTCCTATTCAGAGATCTGCACACTTATTTTAAAGGACAATTAAATAAAAATTCCTTTGTGTACAGCTACAGTCATCTGCACCACCCACAGGAGCTGTTATTTCGAATGCCCAGAGTTCCTTTCAGAAGGTACGTCATACATATAGGATTTTTCACTCTAGTGCATTCTTTATGAATGAACCCCGGCTGAATCCCTGGCAGCGGGAGGAAGCTTATTTTTCTCAGAAGGAAGGTAAACAGCGAAGCACCTTTCCTGACACGTGCTCTCTCTCCCCCCCACCCCCCACCCCCCCAGCCACTGAACGGGCTCCTGCAGAAACGAGCTGTCGCTTCTGTGGAGCTGTTGTTATACTGCCTAGTTCCTCTGCATAAATAAGGTCAGTGGCTCCAAGGCGGGCCATACCTCTAAGGAATAAAAGATGCACAGGCCTTAGCTGTAATGACATGGGGATTCAAGCACTGATGTGCGCTGGGAGCATCTGCAGAAGCTGGGGCATGTTGTGAACACATCTCAGGTGTTTCCTCTCTCTCCCCCCCCTCTCTCTCTCTCTGTGTGTGTGCATTAATTCATGGGCTAAATAATTCCCTTCCTGACGACTTTCCTGCTGTTATGCGCAGTCAAACACTGATTCATTTCCAGGGGAGCTGGGGGCAGGAATACACCCCACTGTGGTTCCTTTATGACAGGGGCCAGCAAACTTTTTCAGTAAGGGGCCGGTCCACTGTCCCTCAGATCTTGGGGGGGGGGGGGGGAGGCGGACTATATTTTGAAGAAAAAATAATGAATGAATTCCTGTGCCCCACAAATAACCCAGAGATGCATTTTAAATAAAAGGACACATTCTACTCATGTAAAAACACAAGACAGGCCCCACAAATAACCCAAAGATGCATTTTAAATAAAAGGACACATTCTACTCATGTAAAAAACCAGACAGGCCCCACAAATAACCCAGAGATGCATTTTAAATAAAAGGACACATTCTACTCATGTAAAAACACACTGATTGTCTGTGGGCCAGATTTAGAAGGCAATTGGGCCAGATCCGGCCCCCGGGCCTTAGTTTGCCTACCCATGCTTTATGATTTATCCTTTAAGGCCGAGTTGGCCAACTTCCATGGGGTCCATCTATTCCACAGACAGTAGATTCCCTCACAGATGGCCAGGCTATAATAAGGTTGGCATCACCTAACAGCAGGGGCTTCGCATTGATGGAGCACATGGATTCAGATGGCAAGATGTCATCGGTTTGAGCGGCAGAGGAACAAATGTGTTTCTTGGAAGCTCCTCTCAAGGAGCAGAGCAGCGGTGGCCTTTCGCCTTCCTGGAAGGCGCACGAGACAGCAAGATAATACAGTTCATATACGAAATGCACTGGTACCTTTTGAGGTGCAACACCTGGCCGTGACAGCTGTAATAGCCCCACTGTGTCAATCCATTATATATATGCTTATAATGAACCCAAAGAGCAGTAGTGCGTTGCTGGTGGTGTCATGGTGCTTCATCAGATATTGTGACACACCAACGGATAAACAAAGTCATAGAATCTTAAGAGTTCAAAGGGACCCAAGGGTCATCTAGTCTGACCCCCTGCAATGCAGAAATCTCAGCAAAGCATCTGTGACAGATGGCCAGCCAACCTCTGCTTAAGAACCTCCAAAGAAGGAGAGTCCATAACCTCCTGAGGGAGACTGTCACCAGACCCAATCAGATTTAGGAACCATGAGGCCAAAGGAGAGGAAAAATAGCTTTTAGGGAAGAACTGAAAACCCAGTCGGAACTGACAATTTTTTTTGACAACCCACAACACAAACTGCAAACCAAGGCAAGAAGTTTCCGCTCAGCTTTAGTCCCCACCCCCATCTATCTCTCACTTGGTTCTCCTAAATATTTCATTTCATTTATCTTGTATTATTTTCTTAAGGGTAAATTGATAATTGTTACATAATGTATACACAGGAAATGCATATTTCCCACTATCAGACAAATTCATTGTCCTGTGTTGGCTGCCTATAGGAGTGTTCCACATTCTTGGGTCCCCATATGCTGTTGGACTACAACTCCCGTTACCCTTGGCCCTTGGCTAAGCTGACTGAGGATGATGGGAACTGCGGTCCAACTGTACCTGGAGACCTAAGTTTGAAGAACACTAGGCTGCTAGCTAGCTTGAATGGCCTCTTTTGAACTTCATATCCCCATCTGTGTTGTGATTCATAAGTGAAATAGCTCCTACTCTCCTCCTTTTGTGGTTTTGTCACAAAGAGAACAACAGGCAGCATTGTGGTTCACCACAGGCTGGCTAATAAAACCAGCCAACATTTTATATCCCTGGCCAAAATTCTGGCCAGAATACAATTCAGTGAAATTGCCTGGAACAGGCAACATAATTCTGAGGGAATGTCATGTTGAATATTGCTGGCATATCTGGCATAGTTAATGATATTCTGAAATTAGCTGGTGGTTTAAATCATGTGGAAAGGTAATGATTCAGAACCATTTGGCAATATGGGAACAGGGTGAATCATCAAACTGTGGGGTTACAAGATCAGCTGCTGGTACAAGATCACCATTCATGGGATTTCCAAAGGAATCCAATCAAGGTAGGCCCTATCGTTAGGCAAAGTGAGGCAGCTGCCTCAGGCTGTGAAGAAGCAGATTCAGCTGCTGGTGGACAGAGCTTTGGCTGCTATGTGTCCTACCCTATGCCCCCAAATTAAGCCTGCTGCGCTCAGGGTCTGTGAAGAACGCTGACTTCTCAAAGGTGTTGAAGTAAGATTATATTGCCAGCCCACTGAACTTATGTACACAGGGGCATGTGTGGCAATATTGTCCCTTGCCTCAGGCGGCAAAATGTCTTGGGCTGGCTCTGAATCCAGTTTATTACACGCAGCCATGGTTGTGATGTTATATTAATTTCCTGCATTAAGATGTCACCTTTCTACTAAGGCAGCCAAGGAGGTTTCTAATTTTTTTACAGTACTAAAACAAACTTTACATAATATAGAGCAGAATACTTTCAGGCCAAACTGATGGTCCCTTCAGGAGCTGATAGCACGAGCTCCCTGGCCTGGACTTCTTACTATCTGCCTTTCCTCAGAGCACACAGGTCTTAAGACAAGGGTAGGCAACCTAAGGCCCGGGGGCTGGATGCGGCCCAATCGCCTTCTCAATCTGGCCCATGGACAGTCTGGGAATCAGTGCGTTTTTACATGAGTAGAATGTGTCCTTTTATTTAAAATGCATCTCTGGGTTATTTGTGAGGCATAGGAATTCGTTCACCCCCCCCCAATATAGCCCGGCCCCCCACAAAGTCCGAGGGATGGTGGACCAGCGCACAGCTGAAAAAGGTTGCTGACCTCTGTCTTAAGATGTCCCGGGGGGGTGAGGGAAGTGGTCCATTCAACACTTCTCTCAGGCAGATTGAAAATTGCAAATACCATGCGACGGCTTGATAATGTGCTTTGCATGTTATATGGGGGTGAGGAAACAAACAGTCCAAGAGGCCTGTGTCTCTGTCTCTGTGTGTGAAGCAGCCCTTAAAAACAGGGCCTGCTACCAATCTGCCTTTCTGTTGATGCACAACCAACTTCTCTGCAGTGGCATGTATTTGTTTGAAGAGAAATAAAGAGGTTCTTGGCAACCATATGCTGCTCCTATGTTCCCGAGACTGTGCAGATGCCCACACCAGAAATCACGCCTAATTCCATCAGGCCTCAGAGCAAAGGGAGAGAAGGAAAAAAGGACTAGTCCATCACCTCTGCTGAGAGGCTGGCTGCTTCTGGCCCTCGCTCAGATGTCACCTAACAGCAGCCATTTCATCAGGCTTCCTGAACTGTCTCCATGCTAGTCATTTGCTATAATAATTCTTTAGCCTTAAGACCTGGTGGCTGAGCATGCTTTTTTCCTCCTCCCTCCCCATCTCTTTTTCCTTGTGTGACATGCCTTCTAGATTATAGGACTGAGGGCAGGGACTGTTTAAGGACTGATTTCTGCACGCTGCTCTTTGAGCTTTGGGGGGATGGAAATGCTGGGAGTTGTTACAGTGGGATCTTAAGTACTTTCCTAATTCTAGCCCCCTCCACCTGTGACCCCAACTCGTTCTTCTGATTTTGCAGGCATCCTAATTCCCTTTCTTAGAAATCGAGTGGAGCCCTTACTACATGAGCCTACTCCGTGCAGGTGGGGGGGTGGCATTTCAGCTCCTCTCCCTTAGACATTTTTCCACCAGGCAAATTGGCAGATTATAATAAGGGAGCCCAGCTGGGAGAAATGTAAGTGTGCCTTTGAGTGTGGAGGGGACAGAAAGGCAGGCGTGGGTTCAGCCCCTTCTATCCATTTTAAATTTCACCACTACACCAACACTGTACATATGATTGGGGGTCGACTCTTATTTAAAGATATTCATCCACTGCCAACCCATGTGGTTTCAGTTTCAGGCATCGTGTTTCCTAGAATGTTAAGCAATTTTCCTGGTGATGGGGAAATTGGTCCATTTAACATTAAGAGGTAGCAAAGTTTGAAGCCAACATCAAGTGAAGACAATCCGAAACCTTGCTCTTTCCAAGGCACTGGGGTGGAGGGACAAACAGCTAATCCTCTCCCCACCCCCTGGCTCCTTGTGCCCTATTACCTAGGGTAACACAGCACTCCTGCAAGCACCTGAAAATTTACATCTGTTTATGCTTTCCCCTTCCTTCCACAGCACTGCAGAGACAACTGATCAGTATGATGGATGTCTGGAAGGGAGAGTGGACACTGCAGCTGGGCTCGCGCCAATTACTTTTGGAGAAAATATTCCTGACAAAAGGAGAAGAATTTCATAAGGATCTCTTTTCAGTAACAGACCAGACCCACTTTACTTCCTTCTGCTTCACAGGTTAACCAATACAGTGGGACCTCGGGTTAAGTACTTAATTCGTTCCGGCGGTCTGTACTTAACCTGAAACTGTTCTTAACCTGAAGCACCACTTTAGCTAATGCCACGCTGCTGGAGCACAATTTCTGTTCTCAAAGTTCTCAACCTGAAGCACTATTTCTGGCTTAGCGGAGTCTTTTACCTGAAGCGTATGTAACCTGAAGCATATGTAACCCGAGGTACCACTGTAATAATGATTTGTTAACTCATCTCTCTCTCTCTCTCTCTCTCACACACACACACACACACACACGCACACACACAAAAACACGCATGCATGCACACACAGGGAAAATGCACACACACACACTTTGGAGTCTCAGAGCAAAGAGGTGCAATTTTTGCTCCACCAGGCTTTAATGCAGCCCACCTGCCACATCATATGTTTGGGTGGGTTCTAGGCAGCTGGAGTTGAAGGCAGGTGGCAAAATGAGGTTTGCCAAGTCCCTGATGGGCCACACCATACATGGCAGGCAGCGTAGTGGATCTGGAGACCTGGCTTTGGAATGTATCATTTTAGTTGTGATTCCTGCATTGCAGAGGGTTGGATTGGGTGACCCTCTGGCTCCCAGCTCTACAATTCTATTTTTGAATCCCATCATAACCTTCGACATAAATGATTCAGCACCGCCGGCAACACCCAGAATCATCAGGCAACTGCTGGGGTCCAAGCATACAGAGCCTCTGTATACATCACCAAGGAGTTGCTCTCTCTTCTCTCATAGAGTCATCTGAACTCTTATATTGCTGACTGCACATTTTTATGTTAGGTTAGTGGCATGATTGCACATTTCACATGGCTGCTTCCCTTTACTGCTCTGAAAATGCATGTAACAGAGGGAGGTGTTGGGGAAATATTAGGTATTCGGCTTGAACCCCCAATATTTCCCCAACAGAGACACATTATAATGATCTTTGACACAGCTCATGCCACATCTCATGGTACTGGCATGAGGAATAATTGTGTCTGACATCTCTCTCACAGGTCTTCTTCTACACAATGCCAGCACTGTTGGCAATGCTCAGGTAACCATCTCTCTAAGGTAGGTATCAGACCTTCCAGGTGTTGCTAGACCACAACTCCCATCATCCCTAACTATCAGCCAGGCTGGCTGGGTCTGATGGGAGATGGTACCCAACAGCATTGGGTTGGCATCATACTGATTTTCCCTGCTTGAAGGTTAAATAAGGCAGAATGATTCGCTGAAAATATATGCTTTCCTGAATTGGAACCTGTTTGTTAAAATAGCTTAGAGAAACATCTTCATGCCGCAGGATGGTTCTGGTGAGGGATTCTGCAGCATAAAGGAACATGCCCTCCTATATTTTCATTAATTACATGAAATTTTCCGTTCTCATGGACTGAGCTGGACAGCTTAGACATGCCCTTTCTCCAACACTGTAAATCAATGAGCCAGAAATGGCTGCCAAGGTTTGAGACTAGTGACACCAGGCAAGGTTTATGCAAATGTTGAACCTGTTCTGCTGTTTGCAGAATAACTGCAGAACTGTTCCAAAGCACTTGGGAAAGAAATGTTGTTGTCTGAAACTCTCCCAGAAAACAATTTTTTCTGAATCTCTTTCAGAAAAACCCACAGATATGATCAGATGGGGAATCCGAGTGATTCATCATGAGACAAGGGCGAAAACAAAACGTTAGGAGTAGGCTGTGGTTTTCAAAACCCCCAATAAATAAATTTAATTCCAACTTAAGAACATAATAGCCGTGGAAATCATTGCTCAAGGGTATTATTAAACAACAGCATTTTGCAAGGGATTCGTTTTGACAGAAAAGATCCATTTGTGTACTATTGCCGATCAAAACATTAATAATCTTTAAAGGCGAACTTTATTGCAAAATACGTGCTGATTATAATTTTTAACCCGGAGGTGAGAAGCCTTTGGCTCGTTAGATTCCATTGGACTCCAACTCTCATCATGGCCAGATGTCAGAGGACAATAACATCTGGAAGGCTGCGGGTTCTCCATCCCTGTCTCTTTTCACACATTGTAACTTGCACCATGCGAAAGGCTGGGCTGGATGACTCCCAAACCAGAATTAAGATTGCCAGAAGAAATATCAACAACCTCAGATATGCAGATGACACAACATTGATGGCAGAAAGTGAGGAGGAATTAAAGAACCTTTTAAGGAGGGTGAAAGAGGAGAGTGTAAAATATGGTCTGAAGCTCAACATAAAAAAAAACTAAGATCATAGCCACTGGTCCCATCACCTCCTGGCAAATAGAAGGGGAAGAAATGGAGGCAGTGAGAGATTTTACTTTCTTGGGCTCCATGATCATTGCAGATGGGTGACAGCAGTCATGAAATTAAAAGACGCCTGCTTCTTGGAAGAAAAGTAATGACAAACCTAGACAGCATCTTAAAAAGCAGAGACATCACCTTGCCAACAAAGGTCCATATAGTTAAAGCTATGGTTTTCCCAGTAGTGATGTATGGAAGTGAGAGCTGGACCATAAAGAAGGCTGATCGACGAAGAATTGATGCTTTTGAATTATGGTGCTGGAGGAGACTCTTGAGAGTCCCATGGACTGCAAGAAGATAAAACCTATCCATTCTTAGGGAAATCAGCCCTGAGTGCTCACTGGAAGGACAGATCCTGAAGCTGAAGCTCCAATACTTTGGCCACCTCATGAGAAGAGAAGACTCCCTGGGAAAGACCCTGATGTTGGGAAAGATAGAGGGCACAAGGAGAAGGGGACGACAGAGGATGAGATGGTTGGACAGTGTTCTCAAAGCTACCAGCATGAGTTTGACCAAACTGCGGGAGGCAGTGGAAGACAGGAGTGCCTGGCATGCTCTGGTCCATGGGGTCATGAAGAGTCGGACACGACTAAATGACTAAACAACAAAACACATGGCTGGGGTTTGTTTAAACAACCCAGACACATAGATGTGGCTGATTCTGTGGAAGAAATACCTACAGCTGGTCCCTACTGATGCAGCCGAATCATTTAAAAGCTCTTTCGGAAGGACAGGAGCTGTTCACGGAGACCCATTCCTATGCAGCTAAGGAAAAGGCTTTCTGAAAGAACAGCTAGCTATATGAATGCTGCTCTTAAAAGAAACTACAAATTTAAAAAGCCTGACAAGAGTGCCTGGCCTGCTCTGGTCCATGGGGTCACGAAGAGTCGGACACGACTAAACAACAACAACAGCAACTCGCACCAGAATTGTGGATGTTTGTGTGCAGAATTCCCCAACCTGGTACTCTTCAGCTGTTTTGCACAACAGCTGCCTGGCGTATACAGAAGTTGTAGTCCAAAACAGCTGGCAGGCACCAGGTTGCGGGCAGGTTGTTCAAGTAATTGGTGCTTCCACTTTTTGCTTGCTGGTGCGTCATCAAAACAGAACTGGAACACCAGGAACTCTACATATGGGATGTGCAGCCACATTTAAGGAGAGCAGAAAGGGCAGTTTCAGGTTCCCCATGACTTGGGCATTTCAGAGTAGATGTAATTACTCCTCGAGTGCATTCGTATTTCTGAGAATTACAAGGTATAAAATAAGTAACCATAACAAATCTTATTAAAAGACGCTTATTGCTTTAGCAATTTAATCCTCCATATTACTCAGCAACAAGGCTTTCAAGCTGGCTGCCAATCTTGCTCTCCTCAGTAAAATAGCTTGCCTCCTAACCTGAAATAATAATAATAATAATAATAATAATAATAATAATAATAATAATAATAATATGGTTGCAATCCAACAGCTGGGTTGCAGGGGCCTTAGGAGGCTGGTTGAGGGGTGTTAGGCAAAGGTAAGTGCTATTGCACCAGCTGAAACAGATGTATGTGAGTGGGTTGAGATACATCCTGTTGGACAAAACCTCAGTAAGCCCACAGAAAGCTTCATAAGCATAGAGGAAGCTGAATGTTGGGAGATTTGTGGGAGAGACTGCAGTCCAACATAACTATGCACAACTGCTAGTTAGTGCATGAAGGGGCTAAGGGCCACAGAGCTGTATTGCTAGATAAGACTCAGCTAACTCACCCCCCCCCCATCCTCTGGAGAGAAAGTGAAGCCTTTCTACTCTCTTCCTCTCTGCATCATGTATGCAATGAGAAGGACATGTCTATGCTTCCAAGCACAAACTGCATGCCTGAAGCTACTTTACTGTACTTTCTACTCAAAGCTATTTTGCCTGTGTTATCCTTGCTGCTGCATGGAACAATGCATAACTGAGACCTTGAATCTGTAAGTAAAGCATTTCAAACTTACTTTAACAGTGTGCGTGTGGTCTGCTAATTGCAAGTGTGGTAGAAAGAGGTCAGCTGCTGTGTGCAGCTGAACGGGATAAAAAGGTCCAACAACCTATATTCCTGGGGATTTACTGTGGTGCTTATTTTTGTGAGTTTAATCCTCTGCTATTGGGGCTCTCTGTGTGCACACCCTCCATGTTGAATCCAGGAACCCAGCCGTTCTCCTTTTTTTTTTGTTCACCCACATACACGGGTCCACAGGGATTCATATATTCAATTCGCAGCTAGATTCTGGACAGACAAAACAAAGCACTTATTCACACAGGGCAGAATTAAATTGGAATTCGCTCCTGCAAGAGACAGTCACGGCCACCAGTTTGAATGGTTTTAGGTAGAGGATTAGACAAATTCATGGAGGATTGGGCTACTGATAGCTACTAGCCACAATGGCTGTCTATATTCTACCTCTACTGTCAGAGGCTGAATGCCCCTGAATCATAGCTGTCAATGTTTCCCATTTTTTAAGGGAAATTCCCTTACTCCGAATAGGATTCCTCGCAAGAAAAGGGAAAAGTTGACAGGTATGCCCTGAATTCCAGTTGCTGGGAATCACATATGGGGGAGAGTGCTGTTTTGGGGCTTCCCAGAAGCATCTGGAAAGGCCACGGCAGGAAGAGGATGTTGGACTAGATGGGCCTTTGGTCTAATCCAGCAAGATAGCTCTTATGTTCTCTTATGCCCTGCCAGCATCGCTAGATGGCAATGCATGGTGATTCCAGGGGTGGCAGTGGAATGGAACCTTATGATCCAAATCTCTATTCTTCCAACATGCGTACAAAATTGGCTGGAAACTATGGAAGCCTTGGGGCAAAGTACAGCTGACTAGAGCAGTGTTTCCCAACCTTGGGCCTCCAGATGTTTTTGGCCTACAACTCCCATCATCCCTAGCTAGCAAGACCAGTGGTCAGGGATGATGGGAATTGTAGTTCAAAAACAGCTGGAGGCCCAAGGTTGGGAAACACTGGACTAGAGGACATCTGTAGGCCTTCCATCTTGGTCACACTGAGAGGATGATTGCTCTACATGACTTTTTTTATTCCACCTTTCCTCCAAGAATCTCCACATGGCATGCATCCATTTCTGTCCTCGCTTCCTTTCCCATTTGATCCCAGCAACAACCTTGAGAGGTAGGCTAGCCAAGAAAGAACAACTAGCCCGATATTATTCAGCAAGCTTTGGGGACGAAGGCAGGTTCAAATCTGGGTCTGTCCTGCCCACAACATTAACTCTCAGGGCACTTTTGAGACGAGTTCCCTGTCTGGGCGAGATCCCCGGCAGCAAGTCATAAGCACATCTGCTTCCTTCCAGCCTTTTGTAACATGCAAAGGAGTTCACAGCATTTGAGGGAAAGCTGTGGTTTTAAAGGAACAAATTGAGATTTGCCCTGAAGTGATTATCCATAGCGCTGGAAAAGAATGCAACTCTCAATAGACACAGGCTCCCTCTGGACTGCGGATGGCTCCTATGACCTTTTGTCTTAGTGGTGCATGAAAAGAGTACAGAATGGAGACTTGCACTCTTCTGCTTCAAGGTAAACGAGCATTTAATTAGCGTTGGCATGATATTCTGTGCCATGCCTTTCTGTGTCGTTCTCCAGGCCAGCGTGAAGCAAGCCTTCAAGGAAACAGATGTTAGGAGGTTTTTTAAAATGAAGGAATCCTTGCTTTGATTGTTGGACGTCTCTGAAAACAAAGATCTGTGCACAGGGACATGGGATGAAACCAGGTGCAGAATTAAACTGGAGCACTGCTTCCTGTCTCCACTCTAGTGCAGCTTCCTTCTGTCCTGGAAGACTTTTAAAGGGGATCATCTGCAGTCTTAGTTATTCATTATGAACTTTCCACATGCAGGTGGAGCTTGGTGTCAGTATTTCTGAACAGCTGATTCCCCTCACAAGGTAGGTTGTACCTCTGTGTCAGAGGAACCATGTGTCAGGCTTCACATGGGATAGTTTTGGAAAATGGCCATCGAGTCTTTCCACACAATGTGTGGAATGGTTTAGTCCTACCCCTTATGACGATGACATCACAATGCACAATGTGATGACATTATAATTTGGTTTTCGTTATTCTATGTGTAATGGGAGAGAGCTTGACAAGGGTGGGTGACATGTTTGGTAGGCATTTGGGTAACATACTGTTCTACCCTGCGTGCTTGAGTCACCAAAGAGTATGAAAGGTTGAGCAAGTATAGTTTTATGGGGAAAGGGAAATTGTCATGGAAAGGAATTAACCAAGCAGGGAAGAATTTTGGGGCACCCTCAGTTTTCATTACTGCTAGGCATAATGTCTTTAATAATAGTGTTTTTGTGGTCAAAGCACTTCACTCACCCAGTGTGCCAACTTGGCTGTGGGTGCCTGGGGCCATGAGTGCCATGTGGTGTCCATGGCTCTGGCACTGAAATTTGTGGGTGCCTGGACCCTTCATGGGGAATTTTGTGGGTGCTCGGGCACCCAGGGAGTTGGGAGTTATGCCACACACAATCCTTACAACATCCCTATAGAGGAGGCTAGATGTTAGTATTTTAGGAGGGTGGGATCTAGGAGTCTCGCCAAGGGCTACAGAGCAAGATCTCATGGGGGAAACGAGTGAGGATTTCCCAGCCCACAGTTCACACTCTAAGCACCGACTCTGACTAGCCTGACTCCCCTCTGACATTGTTACACCTACCCAGGACCAAAAGAGATTTTACGATGTCTACTCCATTTGGGGAATTAGCAAGCAGCAGCTGAGACAAATGGATAATGGCTGCCTACGTGTGTCTTGAGAAAAGCCATGGATTGCAGTCAAGGCTTCAATTGTTTGATCACACTGATTATCCCATTAGTTGATTTAGAGCTCTTGTTAAGCATTTGAACTACAACTCAGTTGGCCTTGACTGACGGCATAGATGTCTTCCTGTAGCTATTTTCCTGGAGGATGAAGACTTTCTATTGTTGAGCACTGCACATTTGCAAATCATGGTGTTGCTAAAGTTCACAGTTATTTGGTTCAGGACGCAAATCTCTCCACTTTCCATTTTTTTTCAGGGTTTTTTAAATCAACTTTCAACAGAACAAATGACAAAACAAAGGGCAGTTGGGCAAACTACTCTTGCCTTCAGGCCTGGTGCTAGATCTTATGGAGAAGGTGGCTTGGTTGGAATCAAGGCTGCTGGACCAAAGGAGCTCGGAGTGAGCAACAAAAAGGATTGGGAGTAGACTGAGGCCTTTTAAACCTCTATCTCTGGACTACCTCCTCCAGGCTCCACCTCCCTGTAGGGAACTCCTCAAAAGGACAACCCTCTTGCCTGAAGACAGGCACTCCTCCTTTGTTCCAGTCTCCCTCCACGTGCACTCGCTGCACCACTAGTCTGGGGATGGGCAGAGGGAGGCATCTGGCTCCTGAGGCTCAAGAAACTGTGCAAATGAAGGTTTGGGTTCTGATCCTATTAAGTCTTGGTGGCCTGGGAGATTCCTCTGGAGATTCCAGTCTATCAACGTCAGGTGCAATGGCCTGTCTATCTGGCACCCCTGCAACCTCTGACTCTGTCCAGATCATGGCTAGATTCAGGGCTCATGATGACAACAAACAACCCTTTGACCCTGAAGAGCAGCTGCCAGTCACAGCAAACAGTGCTGTGTTAGATGGGCCGAAAGTGTGACACAGCACAAAGCAGCTTCCTGCATTTCCTAACCCCCTGTGCTCAAACACATCTTCTTCAGGAGGTCCTCCTGAGCTTCCAGAGAAGTTTTGGTGGGTGGGTGGTAGTGAAGGTGGCTGCAAGAAGATGAAAGAGAAAATGTTCCTCTCCGTGAATTCCTTAAACATGCCAAAATCCACAAAAGCAATAAAACTAGCCAGTCTTTTGGAACACAGGGTGTGGTTTCCAGCACTGTATGTTCCCTTTAGCACCGTGTTTTCAGGGACTTGATCATTAATAAGTTAAGTCATGATTGAATAATAATAGGTTGTGTCCGCAGAGCAGGCAAGCTGGAAGTGTGCTTCATTGCCCACGAGGCAGGCCAGGTTCATTCAACGGCCAATGTGATGTTTCCACCCATTACCAGTGGGAAAAGAAGAAAGACACAAATGGGGAGCTGATTTTTGGATCCTGACGATCTTATTTTCAAATTAGGTGAGTTGCTGCAATGGCTATGTTTGCCTTCCACTGCTAGAGACAGTATGCCTCTGGATACTGTTTTGCTTGGAACGGCAAGCGGGGAGGTAACTGGTGTGCTCAGGTTCTGTTTGCAAGCTTCCCACGGACATCTGCTTGTCCACCGTGAGAATTCTGGACTAGATGGGCCTTTGGCCTAATGTAGTAGGGATCTTATGTTCTTATACCCGTGGGTGGCTAAACAGGGAAAAGCACGGATCCACATGGATCCTCAGGATTTTTGCATTGGGTCACCCCAAATTCACCATCACATCATATAGCATGTCCATGGCTACAGCCTGCACCAAAAAACCACACACATCCACTGTTTTGTGGGGCCAAAATGGAGCAAAAACGTGGTTACAAAATAATAATAATAATAATAATAATAATAATAATAATAATAATAATAATAATAATAATTTATTATTTATACCCCGCCCATCTGGCTGAGTTTCCCCAGCTACTCTGGGCGGCTCCCAATCAGTGTTAAAAACAGTATAGCATTACATATTAAAAACTTCCCTGAACAGGGCTGCCTTAAGATGTCTTCTGAATGTCAGGTAATTCTTTATCTCTTTGACATCTGATGGGAGGGCGTTCCACAGGGCGGGCGCCACTACCGAGAAGGCCCTCTGTCTGGTTCCCTGTAGCCTCACTTCTCGCAATGAGGGAACCGCCAGAAGGCCCTCGGCGCTGGATCTCAGTGTCCGGGCTGAACGATGGGGGTGGAGACGCTCCTTCAGGCATACAGGACCGAGGCCGTTTAGGGCTTTAAAGGTCAGCACCAACACTTTGAATCGTGCTCGGAAACGTACTGGGAGCCAATGCAGATCTCTCAGAACCGGTGTTATGTGGTCCCGGTGGCCACTCCCAGTCACCAGTCTAGCTGCCGCATTCTGGATTAATTGCAGTTTCCGGGTCACCTTCAAAGGTAGCCCCACGTAGAGCACGTTGCAGTAGTCCAAGTGTGAGATAACTAGAGCATGCACCACTCTGGCGAGACAGTCCGTGGGGAGGTAGGGTCTTAGCCTGCGTACCAGGTGGAGCTGGTAGACAGCTGCCCTGGACACAGAGTTAACCTGCGCCTCCATGGACAGCTGTGAGTCCAAAATGACTCCCAGGCTGCGCACCTGGTCCTTCAGGGGCACAGTTACCCCATTCAGGACCAGGGAATCCTCCACACCAGCCCGCTCCCTGTCCCCCAAAAACAGTACTTCTGTCTTGTCAGGATTCAACCTCAATCTGTTAGCCGCCATCCAACCTCCAACCGCCTCCAGGCACTCACACAGGACCTTCACCGCCTTCACTGGTTCTGATTTAAAACCCAGATCCACATGGATTCTCAGGATTTTTGCACTGGGCTACCCCAAACTCACCGTCAAATCACATGTCTGTGGCCACAGCATGAACCACAAAAACCATACATCCACTGTTTCATTCAGAATATTTTTTCTTCTTGTTTTCCTCCTCTAAAATCTAGGTGCGTCTTATGGTCAGGTGCGTCTTATGGAGCGAAAAATACGTCAACCCTTTTGGAAAAGGAACGTACTAGTGAGAAGAGGACCCCTAGTATGCAGAAAAAGAATTTTTTTTGGGGGGGGGAACTGGCCTCTCCTCAATCTCCCTCCCCTCACGGAGGCCAAGAGATGTGCTGTGCATTGCCTGCATGATGACAGTGAACCAGGAAAAGGGACTTTTCTGTGGTGGTACCCTGACTTTGGAATATGCATTTCTGAGATGCTTACCTAGCATCCAGTTTGATGAGTTTTATGTGCCATGGTAAAAAAAAAAAAATGCTTGCTCAGGTTTCAAACGCTTAACTGATTTATGTTGCTCTTTTTCAACCTTGTCTCATTGACTGCTTTTTGTGTTTGTTTTCTTATTCTTGTTGTTTTAACTGTAGCAAGCCACTCTTAATTTTTCTCTCTCCCCCCCCAAAAAAAACTATAGAGCCTTTTATTTTTAAAGTAATAAATAAATAAATAACGTTGGCAACAGAGAGAGCAGCGCGCAGGCAAAATAGCTTCAGTTTAGCAAAATCTTCCATGATGGGTAAAAAGGTAAAGGTATGATGTGTGTGTGTGTGTGTGTGTGTGTGTGTGTGTGTGTGTGTGTGTGTGTGTAAACAGAGAGAGAGACAGAGAGAGAAGCTGTCTCTCTGATTTGGCCCTGATGCCAGTGAAGAAGAAGAGTAGAATTTGATATCCCACTTTATCACTACCCGAAGGAGTCTCAAAGCGGCTAACATTCTCCTTTCCCTTCCTCCCCCACAACAAAAACTCTGTGAGGTGAGTGGGGCTGAGAGACTTCAAAGAAGTGTGACTAGCCCAAGGTCACCCAGCAGCTGCATGTAGAGGAGCAGAGACGCGAACCCGGTTCACCAGATTACAAGTCCACTGCTCTTAACCACTACACCACACTGGCTCAGAGGGGTTGAGCCCTCTGAACTCAGGGTATCCATGTGAGATTCCTGGCTTGAGCAGTCAGGATGCAGAAGGGGGTGGGCCTCTCCTTGGACCCAAGGCAGTCCATCATGGATCTGAGTGAGGGGAGACCTGGCACCAACCCTCTGCTCATGCTGGGTGCTTCCTGGTTGGCGCAGTGGAGTTGCACTGCCACCTTCCAGCCCTTTCTCTGCCCACCCTCTTTGCGTGCCTGAGCAAAACACTCCTCCCAAAAAGGGAATCAAGTTTTGCTCAGGTAGCATGTATAATTTGGCCACGCCCACATTTACGGCTTAGCCATGCCACATTCCCACGTGGCTCCCACAGTACTGACGTGGGGTTATTGTGGCACTCAGATGGAAGAAGGTTAGGCACCTCTCCTTTTAAGTGGCCACTAGCTTTCAGTTAGGGGGACGTGGGTGGCGCTGTGGGTTAAACCACAGAGCCTAGGACTTGCCGATCAGAAGGTTGGCGGTTCGAATCCCCGCGACGGGGTGAGGTCCCGTTGCTCGGTCCCTGCTCCTGCCAACCTAGCAGTTCAAAAGCACGTCAAAGTGCAAGTAGATAAATAGGTACCACTCCGGCGGGAAGGTAAACAGTGTTTCCATGCGCTGCTCTAGTTCGCCAGAAGCAGTTTAGTCATGCTGGCCACATGACCCGGAAGCTGTACACCGGCTCCCTCGGCCAGTAAAGCTAGATGAGCACCGCAACCCCAGAGTCGGTCACAACTGGACCTAATGGTCAGGGGTCCCTTTACCTTTACTTAGCTTTCGGTTCAAAGGATCCCAGATTATGGTGCTGGTGGTGGGTATCAATTCCCTCCCCTCAAAGTGCGAACACGCTGTGGGTTATCTTCATGTGACCCCCCCTTGTTTATCATTAAACGCAACTGGAAAGAATCCCAAATGTGCTTATGACTTCTCTGCTATTGCCCAGAGGAATAATTAAGCCGACGGGCTTGTTTATCGCCAGATTTGTGCCCTCTCCTAAAAACCAGCCACACTGTTTCCAAGCTAGATTTTTCTGAAGAAAGGTCTGACAGCCTGAGGGGAGATGGATGAGTTCTGCAACTAATTAGTGCTTGATGCACCAGGGACAAAGAGCCCAGCTCGCTCGGGGAGTTTGCTTTGGAAGCAGATTGGATTGGTCAGGTGGCACCTAACGTTCCAAATCTGACAAGAGAGATCCGGTGACCGTGTAGAGATCATTATTTCTATTTCTCTCCAAGAAGGGCAGGGAGGACAACTTGTTTAACAAGCAAGAAAAACAACAACAACAACAACAACTCCTTGGTAGAAACAATGGATCCAAAACAATAAAATTATGCACTGGGGTGGAAAAATAGGAGACAGAGGATTCTATTTGCTAATGCTAGAACTCAAGGTCACCCCATGAAACTGATTCGCAGTACATTTAGGACAAACAACCGCAAGTTCTTCTCCACCCAAGACATCATGGAATTTGCTGCCACAGAATGTGGTGGTGGCCAAGAACAGTGGCGTAGCATGGGCTGTCAGCACCCGGGGCAAGGCAAGTAATTTGCACCCCCTAGCCCGTGGATTTGCACCCCCTAACCCGTGGATTTGCACCCCCTAACCCTAACCCCCAGATGTTGCGCCCGGTGCGGCCGGGCCCCCCCTGCACCCCCCACACTACGCCACTGGCCAAGAAGCTTACATTGGATTTTAGCAGGGGATCAGGGAAATCCATGGAAGCCAAGTCTATCAGCAGCAGTTAGCCAGGATGATTCAATGGCACCTCTTTGTTCAAAGGAAGTACACCCTTTAGTATTGGTTGCTAGGAGACAAACAGGAAGGAAGAATGCTTGCCTTTGTGCCCTGCATTTGGGCTTCTGGCTGCATTTAGTTGGAAACAGGATTCTAGGCTAGGTGGACCTTTGGTCTATGACAACAGGGTTCTTTCTACCTTCTTAACGTAGTAGTGGTAATAATGTTCATAATCAATTTCAATACAGTTTCCAATTCTAAAAAAAATAGTTATAGCATTATGGGCTCAAGCGACAATTGAAGGAAATACTACAAGAATTATAGCTGATGAACTACCAGGATACAGAGCTAAAAACTTAACCTTAAATAAAACAACCCACAATTCTGCAAAAAATAAAAAATCCAGTTTCTCAACCTGAGAATCTTCCCTGTTTCATTGTTCTGCTCCATGCAAAACCTGAGGCACTACCTTGTTTTGAAACCGTTTCAATGCAGCATCAATTTTAAAAGCTATCATTTGTACATTAAAACATGAATATGGCTCCAAAGGTTCTAGAGACTGAAAGCTTTATGAGATTTCTGAGAATATGTGTCCTTAAAATGATTTCCTCTATTTAAATTCATGGCACTGGTCATCTGCTTGCTCATCACTTGGCCATCAGAGTTTCTGACGTTTCTTTCCAAAGACCATAACCTTGGTCTTTTAGTAGTTAATATTTACAATAGTCACAAAGCCTAGATAATTGCCTTTTTAGACATACACAAGTAATAGATAGAAGAACTATATCATATAAAAACAGAAGTAAAAAAAAAATATTACAGGGATAAATTGAAGAGGGAGAGAATTCCAGGCCAGACATCCTTGGCCTGATATTGTTAAGAAAAAGTTTGCATAGTGGAATAAGTTGTGTTTTGAATCTATTCAAAACTTGAATCGATTACTTTCTTTTCATGAGTATGACATTACAACTTCTCTGGGAGCTTGAGTGTTGGCAGCAACCTTCCTAGGTGCGCACAGTCCATTTCTTCCAAAGCCCAAGGGCTGACTTTAAAAAGTTGAGGCTGCACCCCTGGGAATCATTTTGGACTCGCAGCTGTCCATGAAGGTGCAGGTCAATTCTGTGTCCAGGGCAGCTGTCTACCAGCTCCATCTGGTACACAGGCTGAGACCCTATCTGCCCGCAGACTGTCTGGCCAGAGTGGTGCATGCTCTAGTTATCTCCCGCTTGGAATATGGCAATGCGCTTTATGTGGGGCTACCTTTGAAGGTGACCTGGAAACTACAACTAATCCAGAATGCGGCAGCTAGTAGTGATGTATGGAAGTGAGAGCTGGACCATAAAGAAGGCTGATCACCTTAAAAGAAAATACAAATTTAAAAAGCCTACCATCCGGAAGCTCAGTGTCAGGCTCTCCCGGGAGTAGAACCAGTAACCATCTGATTCATAGACTAGTACCTAACATGGTGAGCTACCGGGGCTCCACAATGAATGGTTTCCTAGGGGCTTAAGTGTCCCTAGGTTCTGGAATGTCTCTGCCTGCCCAGGCCAGCTATTGGTTCCCCTTGACCTGAAAGAACAATAAAAGCTTCCAGGTCAGGTTGGAACTTTG
The DNA here is from genome assembly GCF_964106915.1 of Podarcis gaigeae. Taxonomy (NCBI): domain Eukaryota; kingdom Metazoa; phylum Chordata; class Lepidosauria; order Squamata; family Lacertidae; genus Podarcis; species Podarcis gaigeae. The sequence continues at coordinate 103,092,856 of NC_139680.1, read as the reverse complement.
CCAAGGCAACAACAGACCTCCCTGTGCCTTCCCTTGGTGCCCAATTACATCCCAGCCATTACATGCAAGTTTGGCCCCAGGAAAAGCTGTTCTGTGACTTGTATATATTAAGTAGGCACCTATTTTTGATTGACATCCAATGCCCTTTTTAAATGTGTTGGGGAGGAGGGGATTATTAGGTTGTTCTTGTTTTTATTTTTAATATGTTCTGTATTTTGTCTTTTTATATTGTGATTTTATGTTGTGAGCCACCCTGAGACCCATGGGTTTAGGGAGGTATACACATTTAATAATAATAATTTTTGGGTATTCCATTGCTGTACATGGGACTACGCTCATCCCTTATCTATTGAGAAGCCTCTTCAGGATTTTAAGAGTTCATGTATTGTGTTCACAATTCATTGATGGGTTTAGGGAGAGAGCATGCCTACTGACACCTGGATCCCAAGCCTGCAGGGCTTTAAGGTAGGCACAAGACTTTGAACCGGGCCTGGAAGCAGACTAGGAACCACTGAAAACTGCCTCAAAAGAAAAGAGGAATCATATGCCTCCTGCTGTGTTTCTACATGAATTACCTCTCTGGGCATCACCTGGCAGAAAGCAAGCAGGTCCAGAGCTATGACTTGTGCAGAGAGACACAAAGGGCAGCCTCTTCTAAGCACATACCATGCTGCCATACCTCTGAACTCCAGAATAAGGGAGTGCTCCAATGAAACCCAATGAAGAGGTTCATAGAAGTGCAGGTTAATTCTGCATTCAATGCAGCTGTTCACCAACTCCGGCTGGTACACCGGCTGAAACCCTACCTGCCTGTACACTGTCTCGCCAGAGTGATACGTGCTCTGGTTATCTCCCGCTTGGACTACTGCAATGTGCTCTACATGGGGCTACCTTTGAAGGTGACTCAGAAACTACAACTAATCCAGAATGAGGCAGCTAGACTGGTGACTAGGAGCAGCCGCCAAAACCATATAACACCAGTCCTAAAAGGTCTACACTGGTTCCCAGTATGCTTCCGAGCACAATTCAAAGTGCTTGTGCTGATCTTTAAAGCCCTAAACAGCTTCGGTCCTGTATACCTGAAGGAGTGCTCTGTAGAATGCCCACCTGTCAGGTGTCAAGGAAATAAGCAACTATTTGACTTTTATAAGACATCTGAAGGCAGCCTTGTTCAAGGAGGTTGTTAATGTTTGACAGGCTATTGTATTTTAATATTTTGTTGGAAGCCGCCCAGAGTGGCTGGGGAGGCCCAGCCAGATGGGCAGGGTATAAATTGTTGTTGTTGTTGTTGTTGTTGTTGTTGTTGTTGTTGTTGTTGTTATTATTATTATTATTATTATTATTATTATTATTACGTTCCCAGCGTCAAACATTTAGGGCGTTCAGCAACAGATACGGCAAGGGTGTTTGCTGTTGGTAACCATCTCACCTGGATCTCACCCTTCACAACACACTCCATTTGCACAGAGCATAAGGATGCTGAGAATTCCAAATAAACATCGAATCACAGCTCAAGGACCCTGCATTCCCTTACTATAACTATGGTACTGTGTCTCCCCAGATCCCATTCCTCCACCCTGACGACGCCAGTAGGACACCCTCATTATATGACAAGAACACAAAGCTGCATGCTCACCAGGCAGTTCATGATTTCCACTCCGTTTGGGTTCACAGTCAGTGCCTCATCATACAGTTGCTTAGCCTCCTCCAAGCTGCTGTTCATCTCCGCCAGCCTCCCCCGCATGTACAGCACACTGTGAGATGTGGGGAAGAGACTGGCTGCCTCCTGGATACAGAAGCTTGCTTCTTTGAGGTGCTGCTGCTCCATGAAGAGTTCGGCTACAAAACAAAAACGAAACAAGGCAAAGCGGTGCATTTAAATGGGTGTCCCCTGGCATCCTCCTGGAGAGCTGAAACATTGACAATGCTGGTTAAGGACAAGACGTTAGCCTCGTGAGAAACGACCCCGCTTATGACGTGTCGATTTTGAAAATGTGTGCTTCCTGGCATTTGTGTATTTTACGGACTCATGAACCATAGCTTGCTCACCGGCCACACAATCAGTCTCCTGGTTTGGTTCATAAATGAGAAGAAAACTGGATATTTAAGAAGCATGTAATAAACCTGCTGGATTTGCTGCTTCTGGGTTTTGTTTTGGGTTTTTTTGCAGCTTGTTGTGGTTTGGTGCAGCCCTTAGTTTAGCTGCCCCCCCAATTAAGTAAGGGAATCTCTTTTTCTTTTGTTCTCAGGCATGGGTCTTCCCCCAGTTACCTGGGAAATAACAGTAATTTCTTAAGTGCCTCAAAGAAAACAAAGCACTGTTAAAATGTAGAATTAGCACCGACAACATCCCACCTGCAGATTTATAGCTTAAACAAACTGATATGTGAGGAAAAAGAAGGGAGTGGGTAATAGAAGACGGTGGAAAAAGAGAGACAGTGCCTAAGAGCATAAGAAAAGCAGCTACCGGATAAGGCCAAAGACCAGGCACCCCCAAACCTTGGGACTACAAATCCCATGTTCCCTAGCTAACAGGACCAGTGGTCAGGGATGATGGGAATTGTAGTTCCAAAACATCTGGAGGGCCAAGTTTGCCTATGCCTGGCCTACTGTCTCCCATGGTGCAGGCAGAACACAGTCATTGTGTAAACTACAGCAAGTAAGAGGGAGAACCCTGTTTCGTTGGAGATGAGCTTAGGTATCTAGGCCTGAAAAGCAAACGCTTTGCCACTGAGCCTTGCTCTAATGGTCGGGTTGAAGAAGCTACAGAACCTATTTTGCGAATGGAATGCAGCGTCAATGTGAAAGCAAGTTCTCATGCACACTGCTACAGAGCAGGGAAGTGTACAATTATCACAAAGTTTGAAAGAAGCAGGCTCTGCAAAATGGGTGGTATGCGCTATTAATACTTTGAACTTTTCACAGGCTCATAGTCCTGACAATTCAGTAAAATGGATCACTGTCAAATCTGGAGGCAGGCAGTTAAGCTCTCATCCCCAACAAGGAAATATCTGTAACATCAACACACTTGTGCACAAACACTACCAAGACAGATCAGCTGAATTCTGACTGACATGCTCAGAAGCTTATTTTACATTCTGAGGTGGTGAAGAGCTTTTGGCTCCTTCTCCCCATGAATTGTTTCCATTCAATATGGCTATTATGAGAACCTTGTGATTTAAGTAAACTAGTGTCTGAAGTTGCTTGCTTTCCTTTTCCCTCCTCATCGGTTTAACCTTTTGTGCCATGCCTTTTAGATTGTAAGCCTGAGGTGGAGGGACTGCCTTGCCTTGTTTGTTATCAACCTCATATAAGCCATTTTGGGAGCCTTTTTATAGCTGAAGAACAGCTTTAAAATGCTTTAGATTAATAAACTTTCCCTGCGCTTTGCTGAAAAAAGTTTTGTTTAGCTGGGTATCAAGAAAACCAGCACACCAGAGATGACAGTTATAAGTTATTTTAAAAGCATTAACAGAGTCTATTATTCATGACTATTTTAACTCACGTGCACACAGAACAGAGGGAGATCCATTTGAAAAAAGGAAAAAATGGTCTAATAAAAATGAGGTCGTTTGACTGTTTACTTTGCTCAACAAGAAGTAATTGTTCTGTTACTTTGTCACAATGAGAAATATTGAACGAGAATACTAATGCAACCCACTGACATTATCAATCGATTTTTGTTAATGTAAACACTAAGATTTATTATGCCCTACGTGCAAATGTTATTAAGTCTTCACAAAACCTTCAGAAAAAATATGTTTTGTTTTTATTGAACCATCTCACTAAAACTGAAATATTTGACACTGAAAGAAATGCAGTAATTCTTGTTTATGACTATGGGGAAACACATTTTTTAAAACAAAAATAATTATGATTATTCCATTGCCTGGCAGATCTACTTTTAGGTAGCAGATAGAATGCTAATGCATGAATTGGACGCCATTCGTATTGCCGCTGTATTAGTAGCAAGAGACAGGACAAAAAAAGTATTTTACATTCCTAAGAATATGATATGATAAACATTTGTCTGGGAGTAAGTCCTATTGAACTCAGTGTGGCTGACTTTCGAGCAGCCCTGAACAGGACTGTACTGAAGTGTTGCCTTAAACTAGGGGAAAGGTGCAGGCCTTTGATGAATTTCTCCGTGTGTGGGGCGGCAAATTAAGAGTACACCCTTTTTCTCAGGCTATTCTGCACCTATGGCGTTTCTGCAATATGAAATGGAAAAAGAAATTATTTAAATAAACAATGAGATAGATGACTTTTCATTCCAAGTTCACCAGTAAGAAGAGCCAGGGCATGGGGACCTAAGGTTGCTTATTTCAATTTGAAGGCTTATACCCCACCTCTCAATCAAATGGTTCCCAAGACAGTTTATAAGCAGTCGGGAAGAACACCAACCCATATCCCATGCCCCCAAAGCCACGCCACCCCAAACCCCTTAGTTCTTTGACGGATGGGTGGGAACATGAGTTTACTGACCTCCCACTCCCTAGCCCAAGGGCAACTGGTACTTGAAGTCTACTTTTTCTGGCAGGGATGGGGAAGCAAACTCCTAGCAGCTGCTCCTTCTCTGGCCGGGGGGGGGGGGGGCTAGGCTGGTCATGATGTTCTGAGCAGGCAGGGGTTGAGGTCCCCAGTGGTCCCCAATGGCTAATGGCAGGCACCAGAGCTTGCTTTCAGTTCAACGGTCTTAAAGGACCCCTGACCATTAGGTCCAGTCATGGCCGACTCTGGGGTTGCGGCGCTCATCTCGCTTTATTGGCCGACGTACAGCTTCTGCGTCATGTGGCCAGCATGACTAAGCCGCTTCTGGCGAACCAGAGCAGCGCATGGAAACACCGTTTAGCTTCCTGCCAGAGCGGTACCTATTTATCTACTTGCACTTTGACGTGCTTTCGAACTGCTAGGTTGGCAGGAGCAGGGACCGAGCAACGGGACCTCACCCCGTCGCGGGGATTCGACCGCCGACCTTCTGATCGGCAAGTCCTAGGCTCTGTGGTTTAACCCACAGCAACACCCGTGTCCCTTATTCAGCAGTCTTAGGGAACTGGCAAAAGCTAAGAATTACCAGCCAGGGACCAGAGGCTCATAAAAGCCTGAAGTGCCAATAAGAATTACCATTCAGGTGACGTCTCAGCCTAAACAGAAGACGCCTCTGGTTCTTTTTGGTGAATTCACTTATTGGGAGCCCATGGTTTATATAAGTGGGCCCAGGATATTTTTGTCAGCACAGGAAAAGCTCTAAGGTGAAGTACCTTAGGTCTGAAGCTGAATGTGGCCCTCCAATCCTCTCTCTCTCTGGCCCTCAAAACTCTCCTCAGGCTGCACTCCTCACTGGCCCTTCTTTGCGCCCCAAGTGTTTTCGTCTGGCTGGAATGTGTTCCTTAACTCTTGATAACGCCTCTTGCTTCTCTGGGTAGAGGATAAAGAGAGATGTGGGCTTGAGAAAAAGCACCCAAAAAAGCACTGGGAAGTAACATGTGCACTTTCTCTGGTTGCCTTTAGGGCAACTGGCCAGGCTTGAAATCCCCATTGCAGGCTTGAAATCCCTTCTTTTGCAAGCAATGCCACTGTTACCTTATTTTCAGGTCTAGCCCTCTGACTCTTCTCAGCCGTGCAATGCGTGAGCCAATCAGCCTCCCAAATGTTATTAGATATTGTCAAAGAACACCAGGAGTCTTCGCATGGGGTGCACATCACAACAACCACTAGCGGAAGAATCTTTTTTTTATTAAAGCCCTAAATCTTGGTGTACTTGCTCATGCTTGCCATGCTCTGAGAGGACGTAACCTTACCTCTAGGTACATGAAAACAACAGGCTGTGCTTCTTGTGGAACGAAGTAAGAGAGGAAACTCAAAACTATTTTGAGTAAACAACATTACATTTGCTAGTGATGCTAGGAAGTAACAGTAGGCTGATCCATACAGCTTTTGAAGGAGCGTCTCCAGCCCCCTCGTTCTACCCAGACACTGAGGTCCAGCTACAAGGGACTTCTGGTGGTTCCCTCACTGCAAGAAGCCAAGTTATAGGGAACCAGGCAGAGGGCCTTCTCGGTAGTGGCACCCGCCCTGTGGAACACCCTCCCACCAGATGTCAAAGAGAACAACAACTACCAGACTTTTAGAAGACATCTGAAGGCAGCCCTGTTTAGGGGAGCTTTTAATGTTTGATGCATTACTGTATTTTAATATTTTGTTGGAAGCCGCCCAGAGTGGCTGGGGTATAAATAAAAAATTATTATTGTTATTGTTATTATTATTATTATTATTATTATTATTATTATTATTTGCAATGCAGAAAAGAGACCACATTTTTTCACTTGGTGTCAACCATTTTGGAAGTATGGGAGTCATCAGGGGCAAGCTGGGCTTTTACTTGTCCTGGCTAGCAACATTCAGGTCCATTGCCGGCTGGGGTAGTTGGTGCTTTCGCTTGGTGAACACACAATGCGATTATCTCAAATCTAATGCTTATTAAAATAACAATAATCAGGGCTGTATTCAAGTATGTTTGAGTAGACCCACTGAAAAGAACAGATCTTGTTTCCTCCTTCTCTGGAAGGGTTCAAGTCAAAAGAAAGGAGATTCCGACTTAGAGCTCAGCAAACACCCACAGGGTGGGATATTTAAGACTCCAAAGGAACCTCATCCCTTCCAAGGCCAAAATAAAGCATGGCCACAGCTCTGGACCACAACATTCCTCTTGCCCCTTTTCAGCAGGGGTGGGGAAAACCTCAGGCCCAGTAATCAAAAGTGACCCTCTGTGCATTTGTATCTGTCCCTTGACCACCCCCTCCGTCACCAGTCCTGTTTTCTATCCTCATTGAGTGCTATAGCCAGACAAGGATCTGTCCTTGAATTGCAATCTTGCTTCTTGCTCACTGGAAATGGTGCGTGTGTATGAGTAGAGACCTGATTTTTGTGTGGATGGAATCTCACTGTGGCGATCACACAGGGTCCTGGGACGTTTAACTGTCTATTGATCCCTGTGCCACCGCTGTGCTCGTTTCCCTGCTGCCACCAACCCGTTACTCTCAGGTAAAACACTTAGTCCAGACAGTTGTTAAAATTGAACCAAATAAACAAGTTTATTTTATAAGCATTAACAAGTTTATGGTTTCTCAGATAATATTCCTGTCGGTTTCTTAACTTTAATTTCTTTACCGACCTATACCTTCCTAAATACCTTCTGACTGATTATCTCAACGGTTTGACTGACTCCTCTTAACAAATTCTCTCACTCTCTCACATCAGACTAGCCCAGCCCACAGACTTATCCTCTCTATCTCTTCTCTAACTCCAGACTGACTTCTCACCCACCCTAACTCTAACTCTAACTCCTCCCCTTGGGTTCCCATTGGTTAGTCATTTTACAATTAGTTAACCCTTTCCTTACGAACCCAGTGTGATGTCACACACCTAGGAGGGCAAATGCCACAGTCGCCTACTGTACAAAGCTAAGAGTCACATGCAGACACTTGGTGCGAGGGGTCAGTGCATCTGGTTGTTCACCAGAAGGTTGCTGGTTCGAACCCAACCAGGGATGGCTGTGGGCAGGATTCCTGTAGTGCAGGAGGGCTTCTAGATGACCCTCAGGGTCCCTTCTGGTTGGTGGTAAAGCATAGCTGCCTTCCAAGCATTTCCAACTCTGCAATTCTACAATTCTATGCATTGCCCCACCCACTTTGGACTTTGGCTCCACCCACCGCACTGGCATGTGCCTCTGGAAAGTTGGGTGTGAGGGAATGGGGCCCTGTGGCTGAAAAGGGTTTCCTGTCCCCTACTTTCCAGAGAGGTGTTTAAACACCTGGAGAACCCTGAGAGTGAAAACCAGTGGGCTTAATTCACATGCATAAATGCGAGGCGCACACACGGTGAAGTATCTTGCGGAGTTGGGAGCTAAATGAGGATAGCAGGAGGAATATTGCATAAGGGCATTACCATATTCGTCAATCTGTTAGCAACCAACAATATAATTCCACTTGCAAAAAAGAAAAGAAAAATGATTGGGGGGAGGATGGGAAGAAGGGGGATGGAGAGAGAGCTAAGCAGCCCTTTCCAGCCTTTCGACTGCTATGAATTTGTGGGGGCCTATCAATACTCTTCATTTAAATATTTAAAGACCCAAAAAATCAAAATCAAAGCCAGAAGTGTAACAAGAATGACAAGGCAGCAAGGCTAATTGAAGGCCCAGCCCATGTACTTGCTAGGAGAATGATAATCCTTAAAGGATGGCATGGGAGGCTTAATTTGCACAACGTTGATTTTGTGTGTGTGGAAAAGTAGATCTGCAACTTGGCTACTTTGAATTAAGAACAAAACAAGAGACAGAATCTTTCTGACAGAAGGAGAGGGGAAGGGGCAGCTGGGTTAGAGAGCTGAGCAGAGAAAGGATGTACGTCTAGCCAACAAGGAAGAAAAATGGTATGACAAAGGGAGATTGTTTTGGCTTGCAATAAACCTGTGCTTCCAAGAAATTTAATTGTATGCTCCTATTAGTCATTCATTCTGCTTACTGCACTGAACCAGAAGCACTTCTAATCTATGGAACTAATTTACAGAGCGCCTAGCAGAAATCAGATTGGAAGAACGACAAACTGTTTGAATCAGGCTTGTAAATCTCTGCTGGTCGGATGACGTGGGATGAGAAAATGTCACCTCCAGGCCAACCATACAAGGAGACTACATACATGATATATATTGGAAGGAGGGTTTGATTTCTTTTTCTTCCACGTGTCAGAAATACCATCAGTAGTTATGTGCAGGAAAGCAAGATTCATTGCAAAAAAATATTAGCTAGCCATTTATTTATTTTGTGGGGGCTTAATGCTGTTTTGAAGAAGGTGCCATACCCTATTAGGCCCCCAAACTCCTCCCGGATGGTAACACCTTAGATTATGATCTCAATCCAAGACAATTTGCCCTGTAGGTCACATGACCTCTTTCTGAGGAGGAGGAGGAGGAAGAGAAGGAGGAGGAGATGATCTCCATAGATCTCCTGGAGAAGCACTATGAGAATTGCAAAATCCCAAGCTTGGCAACATAGAAAGAGCCCTTTCCAAATGACAAGAACATTCCTGGGTTCAGAAGTGGGTATCCTTAAAGCAGCTTTCCCCTACCTGGTGACCTCCATATATTTGGACTCCAACTCCCAACAGCTGCAGCCAGCTTGGCCAATGGCCAGGGATGGTGGGAGTTGTAGTCCAACAACATCTGGAGGGTACCAGATTGGGGGAATAAAAGGTTTGATCGCTGCTTCACCTCCATTTCCTGAGAACAGTAGCAAACGATCCATAGATTGCCTGCCCTCTGCAGAACACATGCAGAGCTACTGCTTGACTTGTATTACTTCTGACAGCCTTTTGTTGCTGGACAAACCATGTCAACTTGCCACTGATGCACAATAAAAAGGAGAACAGCTTAATGCTGGCTCATGTAAAATGCCAACTGCTCTGTACCTCTGGACGCTTTCCAAAGTTGATGTCAAGAATCATTCTCCCCAGCACTGCATAGGCAGAAACAATTGTGATTCTTGTCCCCAAAAGTCAAATGGTTTTTTAAAAAGTGGATTTCTGCAGAATGAACCACCTGAGACCAAAGGCCTCCAGTCCTCTAGGAGCCACTGCAGGTAGTTAGCCTTGGGGGGAAGAGGGATAGAGTTGATGTTGCTGAATTTATCCTGTTCCATGGGTACTTGAGTCTTGTGTGGGAAGCAGGTAGAATCTGGCAAAATAAAGGCTCATCAAGGTAAACAAAGCCAAACTACAATAGCCAAGGCCAGATCAAGTAGGCAAAGTCCAGGCAAAGTCAAGTCACACCGAAGCAGGGGACGTCCAGTCAGAAGCTTGCTTACACAGATGACAGACAAAAATAGGACTCTGGATAGCTCCAAGCGAGCTGGCTGAAGCTCTTTCCTTTTAAGGTAGCTATAAGAAGATGTTGTTCCAGTAGAAATAAAAGCCAACAGAGGCCTTATGGAGCCTGGCAAAAATGACTGGTGGGGTAAGCTCTGCCTCCCTGGAAGAGCAGGCCGGGCTGTAGACCTCTTCACCTAATGTTGCAGTCCTGAAATGTGAGGTTAGAGAGATGGGAGGCACTGAAGGAGACATCCTCTTAGTCAAAGGATGGAGGCAGAGCCATGTCCTCTAACCAGGAAGTTCTCAAACAGGAGACCTCTGGTTTTCCTTTTCAGGAAACAGCCTGAGACTCATCATCATCAGAGTCCCCCACCAGCCACTGCAAGGTCTCAGAAATTCATGGCAAAGTTTATGTAGAAAATGTACTTTTCTTCTACCAGCTGAGTTGTGAAAGCAAGATGCAAACTGTCCAGCATTGAACCTTCAGAGATTCAAGGGCCCTCCAACACCCAGGACTGATTGGAAGCACTTCCTTCTCTCTAAGATGCTGAACTAGTTTGCGTCTCCTTAGATCCCTACCAAGGAAGCTTCTAGATGTCCCCTTGCTGTTTGCATACAGATCGTGTTTTTATTGGGTCTTTTCCAAGACACTTCTTCCCTCGACTACAGTGCTTGAATTAGGAGGGGGCAGGGAAGGTAGGTGAGGACTTCATGGCTCCTCACAGTTCTCACCACTCATTCTTCCCAGTTTTTGCCACACCGTGTCCTTTCATAGCCTTCTAAAAGCAGATCCTTAGGAAGCAAATAAGCAGACGAGGCATCATTTGCCTCCACCCCTGTAACCCAAGCACTGAACACAGGTGGCTATGGATAGGTAGCCTAATTCAACAAGACAGTGCAAAGTTACAAAACAGACTGCCCTACTCAGGTGAATTAGCAGAGAGACATGATGGAGAGACCAAATTATGGAGGCCAAATTATGGTCCCTGTGGCCTTCTTAAACAGCTAAGGAGGTGATCCTAAAACATATTTCTCCCCCCGTTGTCATCTAAGATTTTAAGAAAAGCCCTGCCATATCACACAGCGGACCTATCTAATCTGGGATCCTGTGGCCAGAATATTATAGGAAGAGCACAAGCAGGGCTTGAGTGCTGTTGTTTCACAGAAGCTGGCGACATTCAGAGGCATGCTGCCTTTGACCCAGGAGGAAGAATTTAGCCATCATGACTAGAAGCTACGATAGCCACATCCTCCATGAATTTAGCTACCCCATTGAAATCAGCCCTGAGTGCTCACTGGAAGGACAGATCGTGAAGCTGAGGCTCCAGTACTTTGGCCACCTCATGAGAAGAGAAGACTAACTGGAAAAGACCCTGATGTTGGGAAAGATGGAGGCCACAAGGAGAAGGGGACGACAGAAGACGAGATGGTTGGACAGTGTTCTCAAAGCTACCAGCATGAGTTTGACCAAACTGCGGGAGGCAGCAGAAGACAGGAGTGCCTGGCGTGCTCTGGTCCATGGGGTCACAAGAGTCGGACACGACTAAATGACTAAAAAACAACAACAACATTGTAAACCATCTAAGGTGGCATCTGTAATCCCTGCGAACTGAAGGCTGCCCACCCGTAGCTCTAGCAGAAAGGAGGCTTATGTGATTCAGAAAACTGTCTGCTGTGTTTGTGCTCAGAGTTGGATTACTGGCACCATGTTGGGCTCCTTGGTCATAGCAAAGCCATTTCATAGGGAAGGGAGCTGTAACTGTAAGCAAAGGTGATTGACTGGTTGTAGAGCAGCATGTCTGTCTGGAAGTGGGAAGGAGGCCCAGCAGCGAGTGACCCACACGCTGACCAGTATTCCCTAGAGAAGCAGCGGAGTCTGCCAGTGCAGTTGTGGGCAACCTGGAGACAAACATTCCAACCCCTGACTTTGTAAAGTTCGCCGACTGCCGATATAACCCCACCTTTGCTCCTAATCTGAAATCTAGGCTCACACTAATCTGTCCATCACAAATAAAATAAATAAATACGTTTAAAATGCTCCTACTGTACACACAACATGGTTAGAACAGATGTTTTCCATCGGCTTGCTGTGCTATGACTACCCTCCATTCCAACTGCAGTGCACACTGATGGTGTATTCATGCCAATATTTCTTTAAGGGCAAATATCTCATTTTCTCCCAGGGGATCGGAAATGGTTTGCTCAGTTTTGCTGGAGAATTCGAAGGGAGAATGCAGAGGTATTTCAGTCCTCCCTTTGCCTCGGCGCTGTGAAAGACGGCGAAATGGTCTACCTGGCGAGGTCTGCAAGGCTCCACACGGAGGGCATTCGGCCAAGCCAGGGATCGAATTACTGGAGCAAAGTCTTCTGTGAGTGGCCATATTTGGTAAAGCATGGGCTTAGCTCAGAGAGAACCAGCAGGGGAAGCGGACTGGGGCATTGCAGTCAAGTGAAAAGGCTTAAAATAATACAGTATTACAAGCAGAAGGAATCGGGGTCAGCTTAGGAAACGAGGCTTATGGGCTGGGAAAAGAAAGTTTTGATATGCAAAGAGTTGCAGCAGCTCTCAGCCAATAGCCAACGAAATTCCTGGGGGGAAAAGATTGCCAAATACATCACACTCTCCTAAGGTCCCTGTTTACTAGGAATGACCCTTGTTTTCTGGAACGTATCCCTGTAAATTGTCCCCATTCTGCCCTTTTGCATTGAGACTAATAGGTTGTAATGCCTTTGGGGAGGGACTGTGCGGTTTTCTTAATTTTTGTACAGTCCCTAAAAAACAAAGGTGCTTTATAATAACTAATAACAGAATGGGGTGAACACTGGAATACAAAGCATTCGTAGAGTTGGAATAGAATGAACCAGAGTTGAAAAAGGTCTTAAGCTTAATCCATTCAGAGCAGGAAGTTCAAAGGTAAGATTACTTTCAAGAGATGGCAGCTTAGTCCCTGTCTGAAGATGTGAGGGAGAGCCCACTGTCCTACGGCTAGGCAATTGGTTCCATCCTTGAATTGCTCTTACTGTTAAGAAGCCTTTTAAATGGGGTATGTGTGGAGGGGTATTCTTTTTGTTTGTTACTATGTTATGTACTTTTGTGTTTTTATATTGGAAACTGCCCTGTGATCCTCAGATGAAGGGTGGTATAGAAATCAATAATAATACAGTGGTACCTCGGGTTAAGTACTTAATTCGTTCCGGAGGTCCGTTCTTAACCTGAAACTGTTCTTAACCTGAAGCACCACTTTAGCTAATGGGGTCTCCAGAGCACAATTTCTGTTCTCATCCTGAAGCAAAGTTCTTAACCTGAAGCGCTATTTCTGGGTTAGCGGAGTCTGTAACCTGAAGCGTATGTAACCCGAGGTACCACTGTGATAATAATAGTAATAATAATAATAATAATATAAACAACCATTTTTTGCCATAAAGGGCTGTCACCAGCTAAAAACAAACCTGATACATTGCACCAGAGGGTTTTTTCCAGCAGGAACTCCCCGGAACTCAGTTCCGGCACCTCTCAGGTGGCCGCCATTGCAATTGTAAGAGAACAAGGGAGGTGTTCATAGTGAGTTCCGGCACCTCTTTATCTAGAAAAACAGCACTGTATGGAACCTTCTTAAAAAGAATAAGCAGACTTACCAGCCTGCAACCAAATCTGTTCCAGAGTCGTCCACAGCTGCATAGGCCCTTGTTTTAAGGCTGTGCTGTGCATGGTGACTTCAGACATGGCCTGCTCCAGACGCGAGGCTGCAATGGAAGACGCTCGCTGGGAGCCTGAAAACAAACAAACAAATACACTCACAAAACATTGATCTAGTTATCCAATCAAAATATTGTTCTTTAGCTAATGGAGGTGGGGAGTGATCTCCTTTCTCCATTCCTGATGTAAACCAAGGGTGAAAATATGTATATTAGGCAGCTTTCCAGAAGAGTCCAGAGCTGTGTTTGTCTTAAAGCAGGCATGGCCAAACTTGGCCCTCCAGATGTTTTGGGACTACAACTCCCATCATCCCTAGCTAACAGGACCAGTGGTCAGGGATTATGGGAATTGTAGTCCCAAAACATCTGGAGGGCCAAGTTCGGCCATGCCTGTCTTAAAGAAATTAAATCTGTGAACCAGAAGTTGGATTCTGCTGTTTGTATATATGATTTAAAACTTCTTTTGCACAACACTTGGCATATTTTCTCCACTTTGTTCAGCTATTTTTTCATATTTTATTTTGGCTTTGCTTGTTATGAGGGAAAACATGGCACTATGCTTCCGAGCAGCCATAAATGTTATACAGCAGCTGAACAAGCTTTTGAGATTTCAAGCAGGCAGATTTCAAGAACAGCTTCACAACTCTGAGAACTGGAAACTAACTAGCTCAGCAGATTAGCAGGCTGAATTCCTGGCATTTCCAATAAAATGCCAGTTAATTTCCAGAGAAATGGGTAAGGGAGCATGGCTGGGAAAGAAAACAAGGCTGAGACCCAGGACGGTTACCAACCGGCAGAGGAGACAGTAGTAAGCTAGGACAAAAAATGGTCAGGAACTCAGTACAAAGCTTATATATTTGTCAGAAGCTAGGTTGTGTGCCCGGTGCCAAAATGCTATATTCTGATGCAACTTCAGCATACAAAGTAAATGGTATAAAATAATATAGAGAACGAGACCCTGTATTTGTTTGTGTGTGTTTTTAAGAAAAAAATTGTTATAATTGGACAGAACTTTAGATCTCACTGAAGGGCTACCGCTCAAACAGATAACATTATGTCCTGCAGGCAGCCAAGAAAAGCTAACTCCAGAATCCGAGACTTGGGAGAAGAAACAATTGAGGAGGACTGGAAAAAGTTTAAGGACTATTTGAAAAAACACTATAAGCTGTATGAATGTTAAAAAAAATGCACCTTTTAGGAAACTCTAGCTTCAGCAAATATAAGTTAATGAAATGAAAATTAAGACACAAGAATATAGAGGTAAAATAACGAAATAACTTTATTGTGTTTAATACAAAACATACAAGAATTGGGTTATAGTAAAATTGAAATCAGGGAACATGATAAAATGGAAGATACATTAAGTTTTGAAATAAGTTAACAAATTGCTGATGTTTTATATGACAGAGAACGCAGGGTTTGGAGGATGTGGGGAAGTCCTTTAGATTTGATGGAAAAAGAACATGGAAATTTGTTATTCTTCTATTCTATTTTCTTATAACTATCCTTTATTCTTTTTTCTGTATTTCTTAAAACTAATAAAAATATTATATAAAAAAAAGAAAAGCTAACTCCACACAGAGATCAGAAAATAGATTTTATTTAAACATGTTTCCCACCATATTCACAGGCAACACTGTGGTGTCCTTTAGATGCTCCTACATGGCTGGGGTTTGTTTAAACAACCCAGACACATAGATGGGGCTGATTCTATGGAAGAAATACCTGATTCTATGGAAGAAATACCCTACTGATGCAGCCGAATCATTTAAAAGTTATTTCGGAAGGACCGGAGCTGTTCACGGAGACACATTCCTATGCAGCTAAGGGAAAGGCTTTCTGAAAGAACAGCTAGCTATATGAATGCTGCTCTTAAAAGAAACTACAAATTTTAAAAGCCTGCCATCCGGAAGCTCAGTGTCAGGATCTCCCGGGAGTAGAACCAGTAACTATCTGATTCATAGACTTGTACCTAACATGGTGAGCTACCAGGGCTCCACAGTGAACGGTTTCCTAGGGGCTTAAGTGTCCCTAGGTTCTGGAATGTCTCTGCCTGTCCAGGCCAGCCATTGGCTCCCCTTGACCTGGAAGAACAATAAAAGCTTCCAGGTCAGGGTGGAACTTTGCCAAGGCAACAACAGACCTCCCTGTGCCTTCCCTTGGTGCCCAATTACATCCCAGCCATTACATGCAAATTTGGCCCCAGGAAAAGCTGTTCGGTGACCTGTATATATTAAGCGGGCATCTATTTTTGATTTTGACATCCAATGCCCTTTTAAAATGTGTTGGGGAGGAGGGGATTATTAGGTTGTTCTTGTTTTTATTTTTAATATATATTTTGTCTTTTTATATTGTGATTTTATGTTGTGAACCACCCTGAGACCCATGGGTATAGGGAGGTATACACATTTAATAAATAATAATAATAACCTTTGTGTATTCCATTGCTGTACGTGGGACTAGGCTCATCCCTTGGCTATTGGGAAGCCTATTCAGGATTTTAAGAGTTACATGAACTCTTCATTGTTCACAATTCATTGATGGGTTTAGGGAGAGAGCATGCCTACTGACACCTGGATCCCTTGGTTGAGTATACCTGAAGGAGCGTCTCCACCCTCATCATTTACTGAGGTCCAGCTCCAAGGGCCTACTGGCAGTTCCCTCACTGCAAGAAGCGAAATTACAGGGAACCAGGCAGAGGGAGTTCTTGCTAGTGGCGCCTGATCTGTGGAACGCCCACCTGTCAGGTGTCAAGGAAATAAGCAACTATTTGACTTTTATAAGCCATCTGGAGGCAGCCCTGTTCAAAGAAGTTTTTAATGGTTGATGTTTTATTGCATTTTTTGTATTTTGTTGGGAGCCGCCCAGAGTGGCTGGGGCAACACAGTCAGATAGGTAGCATATAAATATAATAGTTGTTGTTGTTGTTGTCACCCACCCCCAGCAGAGTCAGATTGGAAATTTGCCATTATGAGAATTGAAACTTATGTAGAGATGCAACAGGGAACCTCCTCTGTAGGCGGTTGCTTTGCTTGCTCACATAAATCTTTGATTACCATATTTTTTGCTCTATAAGACTCACTTTTTCCCTCCTAAAAAGTAAGGGGAAATGTATGTGCGTCTTATGGAGCGAATGTAGGCTGCGCTGCTATCCCAGAAGCCAGAACAGCAAGAGGGATCGCTGCTTTCGCTGCACAGCGATCCCTCTTGCTGTTCTGGCTTCTGAGATTCAGAATATTTTTTCCCTTGTTTTCCTCCTCCAAAAACTAGGTGCATCTTATGGTTTGGTGCGTCTTACAGAGCGAAAAATACGGTATTTAGTGAATGTATCCCTCACGTCACACTCATGGGAATAAACAGCCTACTGCCAGGAAGCCACTTCACAAATCCTGGATAGGAAGTCTACCTTCATGAGAATGTCTGTGCTGGGTTCGGGCTGCCAGACATTTTCTGCTTTGTTTCTCTTACCAGAGTCGGTGTCATGGGCATCAGGGAGAGTGAGATACATGCTGTTGTGTTTCTTGATTGGCGGCGCCTCAGCCAGGCTGCTTTCCTTCTCCAGATCGCTGCAAGGGAATGACAACGGCCACAAGGTGACGGATGGTTGTTTATGGGAAGCGCAGGAGGAACAGGCCTACCAAGTGAGCATCATATCTCATCCAATTGCCACCAGCTCTGAAAGTTGAAAACATCTGTGCCTATGTGATAGCGGCTGTCAGAATGCACCGTGTTGGGGAAAAAAATTCTGTCGAAGAGATGGGAATTGGTTGTGTCACACAAGCAACGCCCCTGCGAGGCATTCTGACAGAGCAAACTAGCAAGGCGATGTGGAGACGCTGCTGCTGGTGATGGACGCAGCTCTGAGCAATTTGGCACATTTCAGTCAAGCATAGTTTAGCCCCTCCAAAAATGCGGCTTGCCTCTCCTTTTCCTCATTGCATAAGAGTGGTGATCTCTGTTTACCTGGCTCTAAATAATAATAATAATAATAATAATAATAATAATAATAATAATAATAATAATATCTGGGGCACGGCTTGACTAACATAATTAACCTATTTTCGAAGGAGTTGTTTTAGGCAGCACGTTGATAGGTTTAGAGAGAAATGAGCCACATTTATCTATTTCCGGAACAGTAATTTTCATGATGGCGTGCATCCATGTTTTTTTCCTTCGATGTTGCAGCTATCTTTTATATGTTGTTAATAATTTTTTCTTTTTTTCTGTGGCTTACATATTCTCATTTCGAGGACTGTTGTTGTTATCACCCTCTTATTTCTCTAACACTATTCATAGGATAAAGAATTACCTTTTTAAAAAATAAAAAGAGACATATTTATTTATTTATTTATTCCCCTCTTTTATATGATATTTCTGTTCGAAACAGCTTGCTGAAATAGATAAATGGGTTTTTGAGGCTGCCCATCATGGCGAGAGACTGCCTCGCCTGAAATTTCCATCTTCTCCATGAAGAAAAAGAAGAAGAAGAGGAAGAAAAGGACATTAATTTAAATGGGGAGGGGGAGAGGAACATACTGCCATCAAAGAAATGTCAAAATTGTTTCCCCCTTTTTTAAAAAAAAGAAGAAGGAAATCACCAAGAATTTGAAATCATCAACTAAAACAGTAACACACACACACACACACACACACACACACAAACACATTTCAGGCTGCAATCCTAACCCCCGCTTACCTGTTGGCTTTTGGAAAGAGGCAGAATGGTTGCATTGACATGTCAGAGCCCTGGCACCTCCTTCACAAAGCCTTCTGGAAGCTTCTGCTCAGCTTAGGGAAGGAGGCGCGATGCTCATGTGCACGACGTCAGAACGTCACACACATGACATCGACCTCCCCCCCGTGCCCCTCGCAAGCTAGTGGCTCTGACTGTTCCCCTGTAAAAATATTTCACTGCACACCTGCCACCCCTGGGTGGGCTCAAACCACCAACCTTCTGGTTAACAGCCAGATGCATTATGCTTCTAAAGAGACAACAGAAAGGGAATCATATCTGCTTCCTACTGGAGAATATTCCAGAGCGCAGGAGCCTCCAAAAGAAAAGGCCTTGATTTCTATGGAGGTCAACTGAACCTAAGCTTCTGTGAGGAACTTAAGTGTTGGTCAGAGGTTCAGAAGGGTTTTAAAGTTCAAAACCAGCATCTTGAACTAGGCCTGGACATTTATTTGCCACATTTATACCGCACATTTCCTCCAAGGAGCTCAAATGGTGTACGTGGTTCTCCCCCTCCCTATTTTGGACTTGGACTTGATATCCCGCTTTTCACTACCCTTTAAGGAGTCTCAAAGCGGCTAACTATCTCCTTTCCCTTCCTCCCCCACAACAAGCACTCTGTGAGGTGAGTGGGGCTGAGAGACTTCAAAGAAGTGTGACTAGCCCAAGGTCACCCAGCAGCTGCATGTGGAGGAGCGGAGACGCGAACCCGGTTCACCAGATTACGAGTCCACCACTCTTAACCCCTACACCACACTGGCTCTCTATATCTGTGTGACAACCCTGTGAGGTAGGATAGGCTGATTGACAGTGGATGGCCCAAGGTCACCCAGTGGGGATTTGAACCCTGGTCTTCCAGGGCCTACTTCAACCTAGCTTGTCTACTAACTGGCAGCCCACGCTGTTGCCTTCAGATAAGTGGCATGTACGAGAACGCCGGCTCAAACCTGTCAACAGCACGGGTGGCAGCCTTTTGCGCTAATTGAAGTTTCTGAAAGCATCTTCAAGGGCAGTTATGAACTTAAGAGTTTGTAACTGTAACCTGATCTGCAAGTCACCAGGCAGGAACTAACGGCAGGGGCCAAGTGTCAATTTGCTCAATGATCAGAGAACTTGCTGTCTATGCGCAAGTTGGTTCTGCAGAAACACTTTCAGGTGGTGTAAATATAGGGCTGGGAATTCAAATTACAGCAGTAATCAAGTTTTACTTCATTTCTTAAAGAAAAATTCTGTGTAAAAATAATAATAATAAATGACCACATAGAAGGAGAAAAGCAGCAGCAGTTGCTGCCTGGGCACCAAGGAAAACCTGTGGCAGAGCTGGTCTCTAGGCACACTTGCAAGAAGTCTTGGCATCACTACCTGGCTACAGCTTACCTGGGGTATCATAGAATTATAGAGCTGAAAGGGATCAAAAGGGTCATCTAGTCCAACTCCCTGCAATGCAGGAATCTTTCACCCAACATGAGGACCTTGAGATTAAGAGGCTCATGCTGTACCAACGGGGATGGGTTCTCTTCCAGGGCCAATTTATGTGGGTTTGTGTGATGGCGGTGGTGGAATTTGGCAAGCAATCTGGCCCAGTTGGGAATGACTTCAGATTAGCTCTAATCCAGCCTCTCTCAACCTGTGGGTCCCCAGATGTTGTTGAACTGCAACTCCCATCACCCCTAGCTAGCAAGGCCAGAGCTCAGGGATGATGGGAGTTGTAGTCCAACAACCTCTGGGGACCCACAAGTTGAGAACCGCTGTGTGATAGTCTAATTTGTTATTTTGCCTGATTTGAAATCCAGCAACATGTACAGTGTAGGGAGGGGGAGAACCACGTACACCATTTGTAGCACAATTGTGGGCAACAATTTGTGGGCTGAGCTGTAATATTGTGTGTGTGTGTGTGTGTGTGAGAGAGAGAGAGAGAGAGAGAGAGAGAGAGAGAGAGAGAGATGATGGAAGGACAGTCCCACTTCCCAGCAGTGGGGCTGGTGATCCTGTTCAGATCTAGGATCTACTTGCCAGTCTACAAACAAGACAACGGTTATTATTTAGGAGGCTCTGGTCTTATAAACCCAACTGGTTGGTTACATGACACTGCCTCCTCCTTTCCAAGTGGTATAAAGTAACACCAGTTCATATACTTGCTGCCAGATGCTTAATAGTTTCTACACATTTCAGGTCTCTTAGTCACACACATATATAGAGAGTAATCCTGGACCCACTTACGTGCTTGTAAGTCCTACTGCCCTCCATAGGATTTGCAAACATTTAAGTGTGTGCAGAATTGCAACCTCATGTGCTTAACTCTTGCCGCTGTTGTTCTTTATATCCTTTCTCATTTTTTGAGGAACATGAAACACCAAAGATGAACTTCAAAAATCTAGAAGCATTGCTCTCCCTAAGGCAGCCTTGCAAATAAGTTCAGAAAAATTACTAGCCTACAGTAAAGTTAATTAGCCAGCTTGCCCACACATAGCTATGTTAATCATGTGAGGCCTTAAAAGGGTGGGCGCTGGAAGGATCCTCGCTGCAGGATAACAGTTGGAGTCAAGGTCAACTCCAGGTTCTTAAGAATCTCTGGACAAGATCCGCCCACTCTGTGACCTGTTTTGCATGTCATGATTTTTTTTTTATAATAATTTTTATTGGTTTTTTAACAAAAAGACAAACAAAACACAAAACAAAAACATATAAAAAACATTTAAAACATGACTTCCCCATACCTCCCTTTCACTGCATCCTTGTTTTAATAACTCTTTAGCAACCCTTCAATCAATTTCTCTAGTAGTTTTCTTTAAATTTCCTTAATGTTAATGTTTACAGCTGTAATTCTCTATTTCTTACCCCCAGACATCTTATCAGTCCTCAATTTTACAACAATTTTTAAGATATATTTTAAATTTCTTCCAGTCCTCTTCCACTGTCTCTTTCCCCTGGTCACGGATTCTGCCGGTCATCTCTGCCAGTCCCATAAAGTCAATCACCTTTGTCTGCCATTCTTCCAGAGTAGGTAGTTCTTGCATCTTCCAATACTTTGCCAACAGGATCCTTGCTGCTGTGGTTGCATACATAAAAAAAGTCCTATCCTTCCTTGGCACCAACTGGCCGACCATGCCCAAGAGAAAAGCCTCCGGTTTCTTTATAAATGTCCACTTAAGGACTTTTTTAATTTCATTATAGATCATTTCCCAAAAGGCTTTAATCTTTGGGCAGGTCCACCAAAGATGATAGAAGGTACCTTCAGACTCATTACATTTCCAACATTTATTATTGGGCAAATGGTAGATTTTTGCAAGCTTGACTGGGGTCATGTACCACCTATAGATCATTTTCATTATGTTCTCTTTTAAGGCACTACATGCCGTAAACTTAATGCCGGTGGTCCATAACTGTTCCCAGTCAGCAAACATAATGTCATGACCGATATCCTGTGCCCATTTAATCATAGCTGATTTAACCGTTTCCTCCTGTGTATTCCATTTCAACAGCAAGTTATACGTATAACTTGTATAACTGTTTTGCATGTCATGATAAGCCAAATCATGGTTTAGTGCAAATGAGCAAATACGAAAAGATCACGACTGCTTTGCTCGTCCTCTGGCCCTGTTGTTGTTACGTTGCAGTAAGCTAAGTCACAGTTTGGCTTAGTGTTACATCCAAACTTATGGTTTATCTCCGGGTAAGCCGCATCCTATAGCCAAGGTTAGTTTCATGGTTTGACTGGGGGACGTAAGCCACAAACCCAGTGTCAGAGCCACCCGAGGTCCCAGCTCACAAGAGACCATAGTCCAGTCCAAGTTATATACAAAAGGTTTTATTGAAGAACATTGTTGTCGTTACATCCAAGCTCTGTGGCTCAGGAGCTGTTACCCTTAGATGTTAGAAGTCCCCTCTGAGTCAGTCCCGCCCCTGCACCAGCTTAAGAGGCTTGTACTGCTCCACCTTTTCCTCTCCTTCCTTTTCCGCAGGGTCTTCCTGCCCCCCTGTGCTCCCTCCCTCCGGGACTCCCCCGAGGCTGAGTCTTCTGACGCCTGCTCCCCCCTCCTTCGTGCTTTGGGACCAGGCTCCTCCTCAGGGCTCTCCTCATTTCCGCGCGCCTCCACATTTGAACTTGGCGCGCGTACGTTGCTTCTGACCTTCCTTTCGACCGTTACGCTACTCTCGGTACTACACTCCTCCCCTTCCGGCAGGACGTTCTGCTCCGAACTCCTTCCCCTCTCTGCTTCCTGTTCTGCTCTTTCTGACACACTGGCAACTCCACCCCCTTCACTCCGTTCCGACGGAGAGGCCGGTCCCGATCTCCAACCCCCACTGGGGATTCCCTCTTCGTTCCCCTGCTTCTGACTGCTTCCCTCTCTACTGCCCCTTGGCCTGACCAGGGGGGCTCCCTTTTGGGAATCCTCGGATTCACTTGACGGACTCACTGACAACCTCGGGTCGTCGTCGTCCTCTTCCTCGTCACCCTGGGACCCCTCCCCCTCGCTCTCTGTCCCTGAAACCCTGACATCCATCCCCCCTCGAAGCCCCCCCTTCCCCCCTCCCGCCCATCGGGTGCAGGTTGTAGGAGCTGCAGCTCTTCGGAGGTGGATGCAGGATACAGGTTGTGTACCTCCATATCCTCTGCTTGCAGTTCGGTGTATGAGTGTTCGAATTCGGGTTCTTGACCCAAAGTGTTCTCTTCTCCCTCTTCCATTGGTACCTCGTCTGGTGCTGCCGGCCAAGGTCCCGTCAGCCATTTCCTGCGCCAGTCCTCCTCTGGTTGCTCGTCCCACCAATAAGAGGGTTCTGTGTCCACCCCTGAGCACGATCCCCTGGGCGGGCTAGATTCTGGCGTTCTCTCCTCGGCTGAAGAAAAACCCCGGAAAGTACTGTCTGAGAGTGTGGGCGTAAAGAGCCAGTCATCAAAGTACTCGGCTGGCATGGGTCTATGCGGGAAAAGGGCATGGAACTCGTCTTTTAGAAGAGGTTTGTCTAAAGCGTAGCCCGGCACCCAACCGTTGGCACTGGCTGGAGTGCCCTCTGTGGCTAGAAAGTATTCTACCCCCTCTTTCCCCCATCTCGAGTCCAGGATTTCTGGGACCTCGTTGAGTGGTTCGGCCCTAGGCGCCCTCTCCCTCTCCTGTGACTTAGTGTGTAGTTGCGGGACTGTTTCAGACTCCTGAAACCTGTGCGGTGCCTTGTAGGGGGTGAGCACCGACCTGTGAAATACCGGATGCACTCTGGAACCTTCGGGGAGGGCTAGTCGAAAGGCTACAGGGTTGATCTTAGCCTCCACCTGGTACGGCCCTAACTGCCTGTGCCCTAGCTTCTTCTTGGCCAACGACTTGGCTGGCATCGCTTGGGCCGCTAACCACACCCAGTCCCCCACCTGGATCTCCTCCCCCGCTCTCCTGTTTTTGTCTGCCTGCACCTTATATGCTTGCTTGGCCAGCTCCAAATGTCTCCGCAACTCTTCGTGCACCTCCTGCAGCTCCGCTGCAAACTGGTCGGCTTCTTGCGGCACCCCCTCTCTCGGTGCCCCGAACCCCGGGAAGGTTCTGGGATGCCGACCGTTGTTCGCGAAGAACGGCGTCACCCCCGTGGACGCGTGCTTCGTGTTGTTATAGGCAAACTCTGCCATCGGCAGGTAGTCCACCCAAGCTGCGGGTCGCTGATTGGCGTAACATCTCAGGTACTGCTGCATGATCGCGTTGACCCTCTCAGCTTGGCCGTTGGTCTGTGGGTGTCTCGCCGACGTAAGGTTGATCTTGAAGTTCAGGATACCTAAAAGCTTCTGCCAAAAATTGGAAACAAACTGGCGCCCCCTGTCGGACAGGATGGACTGCGGCAGCCCATGCACCTTGAACACGTGATCAATGAAGAGTTTGGCAGTCTGTTCCGCCGTCGCCACCTTTGCGCACGGAATGAAGTGCGCCATCTTGGTGAACAGGTCCACAACCACCAGTACCGCCGTCTTCCCTCTGGAGCTGGGCAGGTCAGTAACGAAGTCCAGGGCTACCCTCTCCCACGGTTGCTGTGGCGTTTCCAGCGGTTCCAACAGCCCCGCTGGCTTCTGGTGTACTGGCTTGAACCTCTGACAAGTGTCACACCTGGCGACGTAATCCGCTACCTCTCCGCGCATCCGGGGCCACCAAAAGTCCCTTGCCACCAGTTCTATTGTCTTCTCCTTACCGAAGTGGCCAGCACTGGGGGCGTCGTGCAACTGCTGCAGAACCTTTGCGCGAAGCTCGTCGCTTGGCACGTAGAGGGCACCTTTGCGAGTTAGCAGTCCGTCGCGCAGTTGGAACTCTTCTCCACTCTGCACACCTCTGCGCAACTCCTCCATTTTGGACTGTGCGAACTGATCCACTTGCAACGCGCGTCGCACCACGTCCAGATCTACTGCGATGGCAGCGCACGACCACGCCTGCGGTGCGAAAATGTGCTTGGCTGCTACTGGCGCCGCTTCATCGAGATATTGCGGTTTCCTGGATAGCGCATCGGCTATAACGTTGGAATCTCCTGGGATGTACTCTATCCGAAAGTCGAAATCCGCGAAGAATTTCGCCCAGCGCATGTGTCTCTGGCTTTGGAGCTTCGCCGTGCGCCAATACTCTAGGTTCTTGTGATCCGTGCGGACCTGTACTGTGTGCTTGGCTCCTATGAGGAAGTGTCGCCACGCTTTGAAAGCTGCGTGAATGGCTAACAGCTCCCTGTCCCATATGGTGTAGTTTTGCTCCGCCTTGCTGAGCTTTCGGGAGTAAAAGGCACCGGGTCTCCAGTTTCCATGTGGATCTTCTTGCAGGAGTACAGCTCCAACCGCTCTGTCTGACGCATCGGTCTCCACTCGCATGGGCCTGCCTGGATTCACGTGCAGCAGCTGCTCCTCGGAGGCGAAAAGGCTTTTAAGCTTCCGAAAAGAGCGCTCCGCCTGTTCCGTCCACACGAACCTCTTCTTCTTGGAACTCAGAGTGTCCGTGATCGCTGCCGTCTCCTTTGCAAAACCTCTGATGAATTTGCGGTAGAAGTTGGCGAAGCCGATGAATCTCTGGACTTCCTTCCGATTGCGTGGGCTCTTCCAGTCCAACACCGCGCGGACCTTGACGCTGTCCATGGCGAGCCCCTTGTCGGACAGCTTGTAGCCTAGGAAATCCACCTCCGTCACATCAAACTGGCACTTCTCTAACTTGGCGTAGAGCCTGTTCCCCCGTAGTCTCTGCAGGACTTCTTTTACGTCCTTCTCATGGGCCTCTTCCGTTTCCGAAAAGATCAGGATGTCGTCGAGGAAACACACACATTTCTTGTAGAGAAGTCCCGCTAGCACGTGATGCATAAAGTCTTGGAAGACGTGAGATCCATTTTGGAGACCAAACGGCATAACTCTGTATTCATACGTGCCCAGAGGCGTGAACATGGCCGTCTTCCACTCATCGCCCTCCCGGATGCGTATGAGGTTATACGCTCCACGCAGATCCAATTTGGTGAAGATCTTCCCCTTCCTCACGGTTGCTAGGAGATCATCTATCTTGGGCATGGGGAAGGCCTTGGGCTTGGTCATACTGTTTATGAACCTATAATCCACAATGAGTCTTTTTTGGGGCGTGTCCTTCTTCTTTACAAAGAACACAGGACTGCCCCCCACTGCTTTCGATTCCCGGATGAATCCACGCTTCAAATTGTGCTCTATGAACTCCCTGAGCTCTTGCATCTCGTCCTCAGACATGGAATACAGTTTTGCAGTCGGCAACTGCGCCCCCGGCACCAGGTCGATGGCACAATCATAAGGTCTGTGGGGCGGCAACTGGTCAGCTTCCTTCTCGCAGAAAACCTCCAGGAACCCTTCGTACTTGCTAGGTACTGCCTGCACCATGCCAAGTCGCAGCTGGTGCTCAGCCCCCTCCTCCTGGCAGGACTGGATGCAATTTTGAGCACAGTACGATGAGCAAAAGGTGATCTGGCGTTGGTACCACGCTACAGCAGGACTGTGTCTCTCCAGCCAACTCATGCCTAATACTATAGGCGTGTCAGACAGGTGGGTGACATTGAAGCTAATGACTTCTCGGTGATCTCCTATCCGCATCACCATGGGAGGTGTCTGTTGCACAACTTGCCCTCCAAGCAATTTCCTGCCATCCACCGTGACTACGTTCAGAGGCGTTGTGGCGGGCAGAAGCGCTATGCGATGCTGCTTGACGAATTGCATCCCCACGAAATCGGCGTTGCTCCCAGAATCGATCGTGAGGGGCACTTCTAGGGTGGTCCCATTTGGCAACTGAAGTGTTGCGGTGAGCTGCACCGCTGGCTTGGGTGGTAAAGGGTCTGTGGGTTGCAAAGACGCTGGGGACTGTTCTATAGATCCGCCTGGCTGAGCCCCAGCATTCGTGCTTACAGCCAGGCACTTTCGTTTCCCTGAGACTCCTCTTCCTTGGATCACTTCTGCTGCTACCGTTGCTAAAGCTGCAGTGTGTTTCTGGAGCCTCTGGGGGCACTCTTTCGCCATGTGCAGTGCACTGTCGCAAACGTAACACTTCCTGGTCCCTCTAGGAGGCTTCGCCTTTACTGCACCGGAAGCTGGGGCTCTGGCTGTTGCTTGAGCCTTAGCACCACCAAGTTCCATCGGCTCCTCCCCCTGCCTCCCCAGCGGCGAGGGATGTGACTGACTGAACTCCCTGGGGATGAAAGAAGACGTCCTCGCTGGTGGACGCACCTGACGTTCTTCCTCATTGTGCCAAGGACGTCCCTCGTGACGTATCCCAATCGCCAGAGCCCTCTGCACCACCTCCTCCAGGGTCTGAGGTCTGTCTCCCCTGGCAAGTTCGTCCTTTATGGGATCGCTGAGACCCTCCCAGAACAAATCCCTCACAGGTGTGCAGTCTTTCTCCCAGCGTAACGCAGTCAGTAAAGCAAAAAATCTGGAATGGTACTGACGCACAGTGGCTTCGCCTTGCCGCAGTCCAAATATCTCCCTGCGTGCAAGATCCAAATCTACGGTTGACTGGAAGCAGGCATCCATCGCTTTAATGAATTCATCAGAATCGCGGCGGGCAGGGCCATCTTCACGCCACAAATTGCGCAACCAGTCTCTGGCCGCCCCATACAAGTGAGAAACAATAAACCCCACTTTCTCCTCCTCATCTTTAAAGTCATGACGAAGCAAGTGCAATGCATACAAAACGTCTGCTCTGAAACTGGGGTAGTGCTTCAGGTTCCCATCGAAGTGGGTGACTAGGCTGCCCCCCCGCCTTCCAAGTCCAATTCCCTCTGATCTGGACCCTGGGAACCCTTCCCTGTTTGCACGCTCCCACCTTGTTTGCAGGTCTTGGCAGCGCTTCTCCATTTCGTCATGCTTCTTCTGAGACGCAAGGACTGCAGCGGTGAGTTCGGAAACTGTAGTTCGCAGTGCTGTCAGCTGATCCTCCGCACTCATGGCTGTCACCGTTTGTGAGCTTTGCAAAAAAAATTTTTGCGTTCTTTGGGAGGGGACTTACTGTCAGAGCCACCCGAGGTCCCAGCTCACAAGAGACCATAGTCCAGTCCAAGTTATATACAAAAGGTTTTATTGAAGAACATTGTTGTCGTTACATCCAAGCTCTGTGGCTCAGGATCTGTTACCCTTAGATGTTAGAAGTCCCCTCTGAGTCAGTCCCGCCCCTGCACCAGCTTAAGAGGCTTGTACTGCTCCACCTTTTCCTCTCCTTCCTTTTCCGCAGGGTCTTCCTGCCCCCCTGTGCTCCCTCCCTCCGGGACTCCCCCGAGGCTGAGTCTTCTGACGCCTGCTCCCCCCTCCTTCGTGCTTTGGGACCAGGCTCCTCCTCAGGGCTCTCCTCATTTCCGCGCGCCTCCACATTTGAACTTGGCGCGCGTACGTTGCTTCTGACCTTCCTTTCGACCGTTACGCTACTCTCGGTACTACACTCCTCCCCTTCCGGCAGGACGTTCTGCTCCGAACTCCTTCCCCTCTCTGCTTCCTGTTCTGCTCTTTCTGACACACTGGCAACTCCACCCCCTTCACTCCGTTCCGACGGAGAGGCCGGTCCCGATCTCCAACCCCCACTGGGGATTCCCTCTTCGTTCCCCTGCTTCTGACTGCTTCCCTCTCTACTGCCCCTTGGCCTGACCAGGGGGGCTCCCTTTTGGGAATCCTCGGATTCACTTGACGGACTCACTGACAACCTCGGGTCGTCGTCGTCCTCTTCCTCGTCACCCTGGGACCCCTCCCCCTCGCTCTCTGTCCCTGAAACCCTGACACCCAGGTTCAGACATAACAGTTAGTCAGACCCTGGTTTAGCTTACAGCAGCATGACAGTATGAGGACCGGAGGAGGAGAAAAGCACCATCTTTTCTTCAGGAGCATGCACATTGGCTTGTTCATGCTTCAACATATCATTACAAAGACAGTTAATGCCTAGTTCTCTCTAAAGTGGGAAGCCTGGGTTACGGCTGTGCCACTTCAGACGGCAGGTGAGGGGGTTACATGATGTGATGGTCCTCCACACAGTAAGAACCCACAGAAAACCATCATATCAAGGAGAAGAGTGCAACCTAACCTTTCAAACAGTATTGATTTTTTTTTTAAAAAAAATAATTTAACCATACATAAAGTGTTTTCTTCCAAGACAAACACATGCACATATGTTAGGTCTTGTATGTAGTCATCCACATGGCATCAAAATAAACTTGGAAAAACTTTTACGTTACAGGTTAAGCTCACACCCAGAGGGTATACTTCAATCAATAAAAGCAATAAGATAATTTATCCATAGTGGTACAGATGAGGCAACCTCAGAGAGAACAAAAAGCAACTCCAATTAGAGGCAAACTCTTACCTGAGCTGTGAAACGTTATGAAGCATCTGCCATTGGTGCAACATTTGCCTACAGGTCACTAGAGCTTCTTCTGGGCCCTTGTGGATCAATTCCAGTTTCACTTTGGTGAAGAGTAAACTGCAAGAAGGGCAGAGAGAAAGGGAAGAAAATTACGATTTCATTTTACAGGCACGTCTTTTATCAAGGGAAGCATTTCCACTTATGAATGGATGGAGCTTAGGGCCTTGCCACCATGCCAGATTTAGCAATGAATCTCCAGGTTTTCCGCTATATCATATACGCTAATAGTGAACTTGGGTGAACTTGTAGCCAAAATGGACCCACTGAGAAGCGAGAGGGATGGATCAGAACAAGACAGGAGGGAAACTATAATGCTCTGGGACAGTGATGGTCAAACCTGGCCCTCCAGCTGTTTTGGGACTACGATTCCCATCCTTCCTGACCACTGGTCCTGTTAGCTGGGGATGGTGGGAGTTGTAGTCCCAAAACAGCTGGAGGGCTAAGTTTGGCCATCTCTGCTCTAGGAGATACTAAATGTCTGAAAGCGATGGCAACAAAAAACTGTTGGTGGTGGAATGGAATAGGACAAGGCATGGTCAACTAACTAGGAGAACTCCCGCTGTAACATTTTGTTGCAGGTCCTACTTGATTTCTAGGTAATTCCACTGTCAGCAAACACTCTAATTTCTCTCTCTCTCTCTTTCTCTTTGCACTTTAGTACTGCAAACAAAACAGCTCCTCCAAATGGGTAGAAGAGTGTGAAGTTGCGAATGTGATCCGTGCGGGATGCACGTTTGCAACCCTCAGCAGCGCATCTGTGCACGCGCAGGTTGCAATTCGGCACTTCTGCGCATGCACGGCCGCCGAAACCCGGAAGTAACCCGTTCCGGTTCTTCTGGGTTTCGGCAGTCCGTAACCTGAAAAAAAGCAACCTGAAGCATCTGTACCAAGGTATGGCTGTACTTAAATGAAAAAGCCTCCAAGATTATCAGGAACAAGTTTAAAGACAAAGTATTGGTGCAAACCAGACCCCTTGCTCCCTTAGGCTTGCCACCCATTCTTTAATTCAAAGAACAGTAATACAACATTTTAATATATATTTTTAAAAGCTACTCATTGAAATAAGCAATGGGCTGCAATCCAAAACCCATCCGGGACCGTGGTCCCAGCATCACTCCATTGGTGAAGACCACCAGCTGAATGTGTGGCCAGATGGAACGGCTGCTGGCAGAATCCCTTCCAGCATTAGCCAGCAGAGAGACCTGGAACACTCTGCCCCAAAGTAGAGAACTTAAAAAGAATGTTATCTCAGCTCCTCAAAGGTTAGTGGAATGTCACTATCATTCCTCAAAGATGCCAGAGTTTCCAGATGACTCTTTACTTTGCAAGCTGCAAATGAGGTTGCAGTTCAACCTGCCAAGCAGGAATGCCAAATGCACGACACGGAAACAGACACACATCCCTTCACCAGGCACACAGGGTAAGTTGTGATTCGAAGAGTTCACATATAATATATCCATATATGCATACGATCAATTCCCACGTCTTTTTCGCCAGGTTTTTTCAAAGTAGAACCCTGGCATGGGTGACTTATTCATTACAGTCCTCTTTAGGCATTATGAAAAGGGGACAGTAAACACACGAGGAAGTGTGCTAGTTTCAACCCTCTCCATCATTATTTCCATTGCCTTGCAACTCACGGAAGGTGACTTTCCATGGGAGGCAGCCTTCCTCATAATCTGTGCCACAATCCTATCAACATTACCATCCAACATAGATACCCCATAAGTATTGACTTCCAACTCCTCTCATTGTGTTATTTTACAATTTTAATAGTTTAAACGCATTTCATTTTGTTATTCTGATTTCCCATTTTTCCATGCTAGTTTTGTTTTACATTTCCTCTATTTTCTAGATTTATTCTATATCTGTCAGGAGATTTACCCATAGCTGTCAACTTTTCCTTTTTTTTAAGGGAAATTCCCTTATTCTGATTTGGATTCCTCGCAAGAAAAGGGAAAAGCTGACAGCTATGGATTTACCTTTTCTATATATTTATATATATTTCTTGAGATATTCCTTAAAAATTAGCTATTCCTTATTAATTTTTTGAGTAGTGTTTCCTCTTATTCTCCCTGTTAACTTTGCACAGTGTATTCAATCATTTTTGCTAACCAGTCTGTTTTGGTGGGGATGTTGTTACGTTTCTAATTCTTGGCTATTAGAATCCTTGCCGCTGTGGTTGCATACATAAATAATGGTCTAAAAGTTTTCTTGATTTCTTTGGACATAATACCAAGTAGGAAAGCTTCAGGGGGTTTTTTATGAAAGAGAATTTTGAACATTTTTTAAAAAGTTTGTTATAAATGGTATCCCAGAATTCTCTTACCCATTTACACTCCCACCACATGTGTATAAATGTGCCTACCCCATTTTTACATCTCCAACATATATCAGTACTGTTCTTATACATTTTAGCCAACTTGGTTTCCCTTCAGATTGTATAAATCTTTTGCCTTTACAAAGTTCCTAATATGTGCTGTGTGTTGTAAAGAACTTGGTAGTCACATCACATCCACTACAGATGAACAGCACCCAAGATACAGGCACACCTAGGAAACGCAGATATCCTCCATCATCTTGTTCTGTTCTATCTGCTCTTATTTATTGGCATAACTAACAAGTCCTATATTCATCTTCCGCATTTGATGGGTGGGGAGAGGAAAGGTAGCGCCTGGTGCTTGGTAGTGCCTGGTTCTGCCTTTTATGACCATTAGGTTATCCCTTGTCGAAGGGAAACTCCCCACCGGAGTAGAAATCATACATCAAACAGATGGAAAGCTCTTCAATCTGAGCAGGCTGAAAGCAAAGAGTAAGGTTACTGTAATTTCCGTCCTAGAGCTTCAGTATGCTGATGACAACTTAGTGTGCGCACGCTCAGAGGATAACCTCCAAACCATCCTAAATATCTTTGTAGAAGTTTATGAAAAGCTTGGCCCATCACTCAACATCCAAAAAACCAAAGTGCTGCACCAACAAGTACAAAACAACCCCTTTGCAGCGCCACAAATCCAACTCAATGGTGTAATGTTGGAAAATGTCAAACACTTCTCCTACCTAGGCAGTTATCTTTCCACAAGGGCCAACATTGATGCTGAAATCCAGCATCGCCTGAGTTCTGCGAGTGCGGCTTTCTCCGGATTGAACTGCAGAGTGTTTGAGGACAGGGACATTCACAGGGAAACCAAAATGCTTGTTTACAAAGCTATTGTACTACCAACCTCACTATATGCTTGTGAAACATGGACCACTTATAAATGCCATCTCCAACTCCTTGAAAGATTCCACCAACGGTGTCTCCAAAAAATTTTGCACACCACTTGGGAAGAAAGGCGAACTACTATCAGTGTACAGGAAGAAGCAAAGATCACCAGTGTTGAAGCAATGATTCTTCAACATCAACTTCGTTGGACTGGTCATGTTGTGCAGATGCCTGATGATTGCCTTCCAAAGCAACTACTCTATTCCGAACTTAAAAATGGAAAGCGTAATGCTGGTGGTCAGCAAAAGAGGTTTAAAGACTGTCTCAAGGCAAATCTTTAAAAATGTAGTATAAACACTGACAAGTGGGAAACACTGGCCTGCGAGCGCTCCAGTTGGAGAACTGCCTTTACCAAAGGTGTCATGGGCTTTGAAGACACTCGAACTCAGGACACAAGGGAGAAATGTGCTAAGAGGAAGGCATGCTTGGCAAATCCACACCGTGATCAACTCCCGCCCGGAAATCTATGTCCCCACTGTGGAAGGACATGTGGATCCATAATTAGCCTCCATAGTCACTTAAAACTGTGTTTATGGAAGACAATCTTACTCAGCTACGAGTGTTCGCCAAAGAAGAAGAACCCTTGCCTCTGCCACTAGCACAATGCAACATCGACACAAAGCTTTAACAAGAGCATTAAATTTTAAGCCAAGTAAAATATGCTGTTCTAGCTGCTGCATTCCAAATCTCTTTCGCTGCCCACAGTTGCAGCGGTTATAGCAAGAACTAGAGTTGAGCACTAAGCACCACTGAAAAGGAAAGGCGACAGAGCTGTGCTTAAAATGTCATGCATTTGAAACATAGACAGCCCTGTCAAATTGCATTTGCTTACCTGAAAGATTGCTTCTTCCCACCCATGGCCTCCCATGACAGCACCATTCCATAGGAATAATGAAATTGTCACTCAGCAGTGGAAGATTGGTTGAATTTTAGAGACTGAACATTTGCGAGAAATGGATCTCTCCAGCTAGCTACAAGGACGGTCACTGATTGTTCAGACATGCATGTACAATGTTGACACACGTTTTAATTTGGTTTTCAGATTCTCATCAATTCTAATTATCTGGTGGATATTTTAAATAGTTGTTTTAACTGCTGTTTTTGGCAGATAATTTTATTTACCCTTTTTGCAAACCGCTTTGAGGTTGGATTACAATCATGCGGCACATGCAATCTTGTGAAATGCAGAAATAACCTCCGAGCACTTTTACAAGGCTAGGCATGCATGGACTCCCAAGGCATTTATTGATCAGAAAATACATTTTATTTAATAATGGTTTGTTTCAAAGTTCACAAGTGACTCTGTACACGTATTTAAAATTAAGAGCTGCCACTTGACTAGAGTTTGGATTATCTGAGGGTTTTGAATGTCCCCTACCCTGCGTCCCCCAAGTCCACTTCTGTAGTACCATGTGAATAATTTGGGTTGCCCTGAAGGAAATCTCAGTGTTATTTTATAGATATGGGTGTGCAGAGCATATATTACAGAGAAGTGAAGCTGGAAGGTAGAATAATATTTCTCTGTTAGAGATTTCCCTAGTACCGCTCCAGGTTTCCTCTGCGCATTGCCTTGTATTTGTGTGAATAATAATACCCTCCCTCTGTCCCCGTCCTTCTCCTTCTTCCTTATCTGGCTTTATGCCACTAAAGAGAACTTCTGGGCAAAGCGTTAACTCTGTCAACTGGCATGACTCAGTCTTAACGGCCGGTTTAATTTCCACATGACCTTTTAACTCTGAGTGGTACCATTAAAGTGTTGAGGTGGATTTATCAAAGCTAAACACACACATGTATATTTAATAACTGTATATATATTATAGGTTTCATGGAGGAAAATAATTTGGAGGGGTGGGGGTTGAGCGTCCATAAAGTATTGATACTTCTTGTGTCCATAAAAGTACTGGATGGGGAATATATTTTCTTGTTTGTTCTCTAACGTAAGATAGTCACATACTATTAGGGCTGCCAAATGTCCAGGAATTGCTCAGAAAAATGGCGCCTGGGTGGATATTTCCTGAATCTGCAAAATGTCTGAGGAAACCCAGATATATGGCAGCCTTAATAGTAAGTGCTATTGGGCTATTTTTTTTTTACAAAATAAGAATAAAGAAAGCTGAACAGCTTTTGACTACAAAGAAAGAAAAAAAAGGTCAACAACTCCATCTGGATTTTCACTTTTGGGAATATGGCAACCCTACTTACTATGTTGTATTGTTTTCTAGATCAGCCTGGAAGCAACAAGTAACATTTAGGCTAGAAAAACCTCCAAACCTAAAATGAATCCCTGGCTTCTTCTTTTTTACTGGCTCATTATTCAGTATAAAGGAGGAAACGGTATTTGAGACGCTACTGGGCAAGATGATGGGAATGTGATGAGCATGTCAAGAACATAAATAGCCTTCCCTAACAATATGCTCTCCAAGTGTTTTGGGCTCCAATTCACATAAGCTGCAGTGAATATAGGTAATAGTCAGGGATGGTGGGAGATTGTAGCCCGAAATATCTAGAAGGGACCAGGTTGGATGAGGCTGGTATGTGGTTATGAGTGAAAAAAAGACAGTCACGGAACCAAGAAATTACACAAAACAAAATAATTGCCGTGAAAATCCCTGAAACGAGAAGTTATCGACTACAGCATTAAATTAAATAACAAAAATTAAAAAATTAAGGAAAAATCAACCTAGAATTAAACAAAGACTTAACAAGATGCTGGCTACAAAACTTGTTTCACTGAACTAATCAGTTTCCTTAGAAGGAAATAAAGAAATTATAAACCTTAAATGATTTTAAACAAACTCAAGAGTAGGGCTGAAACGCTTTTTTGATTTTTGTTATTTAATTTAATTCTATAGTCAATTACTTCTCGTTTCAGAGATTTTCATGGCAATTCTTTTGTTTTGGGTATGTGGTTATGAGCTGGTGTATGAAAGACCCTGATGTTGGGAAAGATGGAGGGCACAAGGAGAAGGGGATGACAGAGATGGTTGGACAGTGTTCTCGAAGCTACCAGCATGGGTTTGACCAAACTGTGGGAGGCAGTGGAAGACAGGAGTGCCTGGCGTGCTCTGGTCCATGGGGTCACAAAGAGTCGGACACGACTAAACGACTAAACAACAACAAATGATTGAAAGGATGGAGGAGGACAGGGGAGGTCTGGATTCCAATCACCATCCAATCACAAAGTTCACTGAGTGATACTGAGTCTCATTCTACCTCAGCATAGTCCACTTTGCATGGCTGTTATGAGGACAAAATGGGTCATTATCACCCTGTATACTGCCTAAGACCCAAGAGTGGTGGAAATAAAAACGCAGTAGGTACATTTAGCATAGATGAGTCTTAAACGTTGAATGTGAATAGATGATTTTTCCCTCACGCTGCTGGCAACAGAACTGCTCCCTAAAATCCCATTATTTTATGCAAAAGGTATTCTAGTACCCTCTCATTATCTTCGCTAGCACTTGCTTTTTATTAACCGTACTTTTGATTCCAATTGTTCCCTCGGTGTAGAAGTTCTTCCTGCTGCCACTGTCTTCCCATCTGGGCCCAGAGTATTTGCATACCTTGAAATCCCATTAGACCATTTCAAAAGCTCATACATTTCTGCCCCTTGCTCTGGGCTGCATTCAGTTCCTTCTTTGTTTAAAATGACAGGGAACACAAAGTATTTATGTTCACAGTAAATCAAAACTACCTCTTTCGTTCTTCGTATTGCTTTGGCACAATTGGGGGGGGGGGGAGGGAAGCAAATCAGTGGCCTTCTTCAGATTCCAGGAAGTATAATGCTTCTTTTGCAAAGGAGACAGAAGATATGAACTGCTTCACCTTCCCATGGAAGGTATCAAGAAAGCAGTGTCCTATTCCCCCCCCCCAAAAAAAAACCAATTCCCCATAGACCAAAGGCTGAGATCACAACTGTCTCCTGCTCCCTAGTATGCAGCTCTTTATACTAAAGGTAAAGGACCCCTGGACGGTTAAGTCCAGTCAAAGGCGACTATGGGGTTGCGGTGCTCATCTCGCTTTCAGGCCAAGGGAGCTGGTGTTTGTTCACAGACAGCTTTCCGGGTCATGTGGCCAGCAGGTCTAAACTGCTTCTGGAGCAACAGAACACCGTGATGGAAACCAGAGCGCATGGAAATGCTGTTTACCTTCCTGCTGCAGCGGTACCTTTTTATCTACTTGCACTGGCGTGCTTTCGAACTGCTAGGTTGGCAGGCGCTGGGATAGAGCAACGGGAGCTCATCTGGTCGCAGGAATTCGAACCGCCGATCTTCTGATTAGCAAGCCCAAGAGGCTCAGTGGTTTAGACCACAGCGCTATCTGAGCATCAGTCAATGTTCCCAAAATTTCTCAGATTCATGAGAGTGGAGATGTGGGTGATTGGGAAGCACCACTCATGTAGCTCTCCCTTGTGGAGGGCAAAAGTAGAAATGACGAAACTGTTGGAAAAGTGTCTTTTCACTCATTCGCCCCATTCACACAGAGAACCATAGAGTTGGAAGGGACCTCAAGTGTCAACTAGTCAAACCCCTTACAATGCAGGAATCTCAACTAAAACATTCATGACAGATGCCCCCCCCAATCTCTGCTTTAAAAACCTCCAAGGCAGGAGAGTCCACGACCTCCCAAGGGAGACTGTTCCATGGTCAAACAGCTCTTACTGCCAGAAAATTCTTCCTGGCGTTTAGTTGGAATCTCCTTTTGTGCAACTTGAATCCATTGGTTTGAATCCTACCCTCTGGAGCAAGCTTGCTCCCTTTCCCATGTGACAGCCCTTCAGAAATAATAATAATAATAATAATAATAATAATAATAATAATAATAATAATAATAATACTTTATTATTTATACCCCGCCCCTCTGGCTGGGCAGCTTCCAACAAAGTATTAAAATACAGTACAGTGGTACCTCGGGTTAAATACTTAATTCATTCTGGAGGTCCGTTCTTAACCTGAAACAGTTCTTAACCTGAAGCACCACTTTAGCTAATGGGGCCTCCTGCTGCCGCCGCGCCGCCAGAGCATGATTTCTGTTCTCATCCTGAAGCGAAGTTCTTAACCCGAGGTTCTATTTCTGGGTTAGCGGAGTCTGTAAGCTGAAGTGTATGTAAGCTGAAGTGTATGTAACCCGAGGTACCACTGTAGTCTGTTAAACATTAAAAGCTTCCCTAAAGATATCTGAAGATGGCCATCATATCACCTCTCTGTCTCCTCTTTTCCAGGCTAAAGAAACCTGGAAGCTGATGGCCGTGTTGTCTGACCATTGGCCATGGTGGTTGGGGTTGATGGGAGTTGTAATCCAACATCTGGTGGACACCAACATGTGGGAGGCTGGCCTGGACCAACTGCCTGCAAGGAGGTATGGCGCTGGAGGAGCAACTTTTCTCAGTCCACAGTATGAGAAGCTACACCTGTGGAAATTCCCTCCTTCCTTAAGTATTAAGGGTACAGAGGTCCTGTCTTGTCTTACATAATTAGAAACACCAAAGAACTCTCTCCCTATTACACTAAACCTCAGACAAAATTAAGGGGGGTGTAATTTAGCTCCATAGGTTGACTCCCCCCCCAGCTCATTCAGTAGTTTGTTGATTACCACAAGAGTCTTCTGCTACAGGAGTGTACCTCACGTGCTTTTCTGTAATTCATTTCAATGTTTTTCATCTATTACTGTGAGTGTTGCTATTTCTTTCAATAGCACCTTCTACTTGTTATATTGTTTATGGGTCCCATTGATTTGCGGGGAGACCACTGCCATCCATGACTTGATCATGGATGGAGGACTTGACCTGGCATGTGTAACAGAGACTTGGTTGGATGAAGCAGATGGGCCTGTCCTTGCCACTGCTTGTCCACCAGGTTTCTCTTACGCACAGCAACCCAGGTCATGTGGGCGGGGAGGGGGGGTTGCAGTGATTTTTAGGAAGTCATTAGTTTGCACCAGGCGTCCTATTGGGAAGACCCAGTTTTCTGAGTGCATGTTCTGGAAGTTGGGCAATAGGGGCAGTACAGGATTCCTTTTGGTGTACCGACCTCCCCGCTGCACCAAGGATTCCCTGCCCGAGCTGCTTCAGGTCGTGGCAGATGTTCTCCTGGAGACACTTAGCTTGGTTGTCCTAGGGGATTTTAACATCCATGCCGACACGACCTTACAAGGGGCCGCTCGGGACTTCGTGGAAAGCATGGCCTCCATGGGGCTGTCCCTGAATAAGTCTGGCCCAACCCATAGCCGCGGACATGCCTTGGACCTGGTGTTTACCTCTACGGATGTTGGTGATCTGACACTAAGTAAAAGTGAAACGAAAGAAGTGCCATGGTCAGACCACTTCCTGGTGCAACTGGACTTCTCTGCGACCCATCCCCTCTGCAGGGAGGTGGGACTGATTCGGATGGTCCGCCCCCGCCACTTAATGGATCCAAATGGTTTCCAGAGAGTGGTAGGGGATGCTTTATCCCATGTTGATGGCCTTTCAGCCGATTCCCTGGTGGCCCGCTGGAATGTGGAGTTAACCAGGGCTATTGACTGTTTGGCTCCGAAGCGCCCTCTCCGATTGCATGGAGCCCGGAGAGCCCCGTGGTTTTCCACGGATCTGAGGGCAATGAAACAATCGTTGAGATGGCTAGAGCGCCGGTGGCGGATAACTCATTCTGAATCTGACCGGACACAGGTTAGAGCTCAACGTCGAGCCTACCAAGTGGCGATAGCGACGGCGAAGAAGACTTTCTTCACCGCCTCTATTGCATCTGCAGAAAACAGCAGCAGGAGACTCTTTCAGGTGGTTCACAATTTAGCAGAACCACCTGTAACATCGGGGCCCAGTACGGGCCACATGTTCTCCTGCAATGATTTTGCAAATTTTTTTGCAGATAAAATCGCTCAGATTCGGGAAGAAGTAGACTCCACCGTGGGAGCAGGGCCAGGGCGGGAGAGTGCTAGAGTCCTGTCTGGTCAAGTTGTGTGGGATCAATTCCAATCTGTTACCTCCGAGGATGTGGACAGGCTGCTTGGACGAGTGAAGCCAACCACCTGTCTCCTGGATCCTTGCCCATCCTGGCTTATAAAAGCTAGCCGGGAAGGACTGGGCGATGGGCTTCGTGGGGTAGTGAATGCTTCCCTCCATGAGGGAGCCTTCCCAGACCCGCTGAAAGAGGCGGTTATTAAACCGCTTCTTAAAAAACCATCTTTAGATGCGGCCACGATGGCCAATTATCGCCCAGTCTCAAACCTTCCATTCTTGGGCAAGGTGATTGAGCGAGTGGTTGCTGAACAACTCCAGGCACGCCTGGAAGAAGCGGACCATTTGGATCCCTTCCAGTCGGGATTCAGGCCTCATCATGGGACTGAAACTGCCTTGGTCGCACTGGTTGATGATCTCCGGCGGGCTAGGGACAAAGGTGAGAGCTGTTTCCTAGTTCTGCTGGATCTCTCAGCGGCGTTTGATACCATCGACCATGACATCCTTCTGGACCGTCTTGAGGGGCTGGGAGCTGGGGGCACTGTCATACAGTGGTTCCGCTCCTTCCTCCTGGGCCGTGTTCAGAAAGTGGTGGTGGGGGATGAGTGTTCAGACCCCTGGGCTCTCACTTGTGGGGTGCCTCAGGGTTCTGTCCTCTCCCCCATGCTTTTCAACATCTACATGCAGCCGCTGGGAGGGATCATCAGGAGGTTTGGGCTGGGTGTTCATCAGTATGCAGATGATACCCAGCTCTACCTCTCTTTTAAATCAGAACCAGTGAAGGCGGTGAAGGTCCTGTGTGAGTGTCTGGAAGCGGTTGGAGGATGGATGGCGGCTAACAGATTGAGGTTGAATCCTGACAAGACAGAAGTACTGTTTTTGGGGGACAGGAGGCGGGCAGGTGTGGAGGATTCCCTGGTCCTGAATGGGGTAACTGTGCCCCTGAAGGACCAGGTGCGCAGCCTGGGAGTCATTTTGGACTCACAGCTGTCCATAGAGGCACAGGTCAAATCTGTATCCAGGGCAGCTGTTTACCAGCTCCATCTGGTACGTAGGCTGAGACCCTATCTGCCTGCAGACTGTCTCGCCAGAGTGGTACATGCTCTGGTTATCTCCCGCTTGGACTACTGCAATGCGCTCTACGTGGGGTTACCTTTGAAGGTGACCCGGAAACTACAACTAATCCAGAATGCGGCAGCTAGACTGGTGACTGGGAGCGGCCGCCGAGACCATATAACACCGGTCGTGAAAGACCTACATTGCCTCCCAGTACGTTTCCGAGCACAATTCAAAGTGTTGGTGCTGACCTTTAAAGCCCTAAATGGCCTCGGTCCAGTATATCTGAAGGAGCGTCTCCTCCCTCATCGTTCTGCCCGGACACTGAGGTCCAGCTCCGAGAGCCTTCTGGCGGTTCCCTCACTGCGAGAGGCCAAGTTACAGGGAACCAGGCAGAGGGCCTTCTCGGTAGTGGCACCCGCCCTGTGGAATGCCCTCCCATCAGATTTCAAAGCGATAAACAACTACCTGACATTCAGAAGACATCTGAAGGCAGCCCTGTTCAGAGAAGTTTTTAATTTGTGACATTTTAGTGTATTTTTCATCTCTGTTGGAAGCCGCCCAGAGTGGCTGGGGAAACCCAGCCAGATGGGCGGGGATGGGCGGGGTACAAATAATAAATTATTATTATTATTATTATTATTATTATTATTATTATTATTATTATTATTATTTTCCTACTGAATAGGATGGTCCTATGTAAATACCTCCTGAAACATAACCTCAATAAATATAGCTAAAAGTCACTTTGACAGGTTTCCTCAACCCTAACCGTGCATTAAAAGTAATGTTTACTCTCAAGTTTGAACACAGGTTTCTTTGAGGGCAAGACAGCTTCCAACGGGTGAAGCCGAAACTGATTTTCAGCTTAATTAGAGATTTCTGGAAGCTTCTCGTAGCCTTTTCAGACCCTCTTTAAACCTATACGTTAGACAGGATGTGACATAAACAAACCTGCTCTTTTCACCTTGCTTCCTGAAATAAGCCTGACTTTATAATGCCACACAAGAAACTGTTCATGTCAAGCTATGGCCCCGCCAAGGGAACAAGGGCAACTTTGTGGAGCTTAAGCCTGTGGCAACATGCAGCAAAATCGTTCGCTGAGAAAACGTGGAGCCTGGTTGTTTTCCTTTCCTTCCTTGATTATAAAGGCAGCCTGCCAGGAGCTTGAATGGAAACCTGAATCTGGTCTATCAAAAAGAGCAGGTATGAAGCGTGATGCTCTTAGGGGAAGGTGTGGAATGGATTAATAGGGCAACTCCTGGCTGCACTAAACTCATCTCTCTCCCAATAAATGTCACCAACCCAGGTGACCAAAGCAGTTTCAGTGCTGTGACCAGGCCTGAAGCCAGACTGGAATACAGTGAAGCTAAGTATTTTAATCAATTGATTTAGATTTTTATCCTGTTCTTTATCCAATGATCTCAGGGTAGTTCACAATATATTCTTTTTTAAAATGAAGGCTAAACCACAGAGCCTAGGACTTGCTGATCAGATGGTCGGTGGTTCGAATCCCCGCAATGGGGTGAGCTCCCATTGTTCTGTCCCTGCTCCTGCCAACCTAGCAGTTCGAAAGCATGCCAGTGCTAGTAGTACTGCTCCGGCGGGAAGGTAAACGGCATTTCCGTGCGCTGCTCTGGTTCGCCAGAAGCGGCTTAGTCATGCTGGCCACATGAACAGGAAGCTGTACACCGGCTCCCTCAGCCAATAAAGCGAGATGAGCGCCATAACCCCAGAGTTGGTTACGACTGGACCTAATGGTCAGGGGTCCCTTTACCTTTAAGTATGAAATGCTACACTGTCGTGCTGTGGTCTGACGCAGTTTCACTTTTGTAAACACAAAAAGGAAGGAGACCTGAAAGTTGCATAGAAGATCATGTCTTCCCCAAAGAATTTAGAGTATTAAAACTCAGAACAGTCTTACACAGTATCTCAAATTAAACTCGTTTTGAGACAGTATGGGGAATAGTTCTGGCTTCTCCTCAAAAGTACACAGTCTGACACAAGCCCTCAGACATTTAACACTCAAAATGCACCAGGCAACAACTTGTCTTTCATGCACCTTTGAGATTTTCTCCCTTTATATTCCTGCATCCAATGATTCCCTTTCTTCCTGGCCTCACACATTGCCACAAATACTCCAGGGTCACAAGTCAGGTGTGGATGACAGACCTGCATCCTTAACAACTCAGGTACACACGTATGCGTGCCCATCTGCCGTGTCTTTTTTATTCCAGAGCATCTCACAAAATGGAATCAGGAAGAAATATCCTTGCTACCAGGATATGAACGGATGCTTGGAAGAAAAATAATAATCACAGCTTCCAAGGAGAGAAAATAGGAAGAAGGGTGGGGACAAATGCTT
This sequence comes from Podarcis gaigeae, assembly GCF_964106915.1. Lineage (NCBI taxonomy): Eukaryota > Metazoa > Chordata > Lepidosauria > Squamata > Lacertidae > Podarcis > Podarcis gaigeae. The sequence continues at coordinate 103,050,071 of NC_139680.1, read as the reverse complement.
AAAAAAAATAAAAATAAAAATGGGTAGAAAATAAAAATGATAGGGGATGAATCATCTATAGGTGCCCGGAACACTGATGCAACTACCGTCCTTACAGCAAAATATCACATTTGGTGCAGGGAGGAGAAAACTCACAGGCTCTGTAACAGTTCCCTATCACTGGAATATTTCCTTCTGGGTAGCGTCACTGACTGAGAGCCAAATTTTGATCTGCCACCAGAGCTTGAGATTATTAATCACCCAGTTCAATTGATTAATGTTTGCAGCTCCGCTGGTGCCCTTTGATGTCTCTTCTTGCTCTACCATTTGAAATTAACAATTATCCCCTTTGTCAGGCCGCGTACAAAGGAAGGAGTTATAGTTTCTTACAGCTGCTATCTTATGACTCATATGTATCTCGGCAGCAAAACCATGTCACAGATAAATGCGACATCATGTTCCGGGAGCTGCGGAAATCAGATAATGTATATAGGAGAATGCTGGAGAAGTGAAGATGGTATTAGTTCAGGACCAATGTCACCTCATATCTGCACACACAGAGAGACAAATAAGGGAGGCAGACTGGAATCTTCAGGCACATGGCAAAAGCAGAGTTGAAGTGTGCACAAATGATAAGCCACAGAATATTTATAGTATATCTGCATAAATTATGCAGGGAGGAGAAATACTAACTAGTAAACAATCCTTGCAGAGTAGCAATAGAGAATTCTCCTGCCTCTCTCCCCTCCTATCTTTTAGTAATAAAGAATTCTTAATAATCAGCCAGGTATAAAGGTAAAGGGACCCCTGACCATTAGGTCCAGTCGTAAACGACTCTGGGGTTTATTGGCCGAGGGAGCCGGCATACAGCTTCCGGGTCATGTGGCCAGCATGACTAAGCCACTTCTGGAGAACCAGAGCAGCACACGGAAATGCCATTTACCTTCCTGCCAGAGCGGTACCTATTTCTCTACTTGCACTTTGACGTGCTTTCGAACTGCTAGGTTGGCAGGAGCAGGGACCAAGCAACGGGAGCTCACCCCGTCGCGGGGATTCGAACCGCCAACCTTCTGATCGGCAAGTCCTAGGCTCTGTGGTTTAACCCACAGCACCACCCACGTTTAGTAATAAATAATTTTTAATAGTCAGCCAGGTATAGTTAAGTATAATTCTGCCATTAACCGTATGATGTCATACGGTTTCCCCTAAAGAATCCCAGGAACTGCCATTTGTTGAGGGTGCTGAGAGTTGTTTGGAGACTCCTACTGCTCTCACAGAGCTACAATTCCCAGAGTTCCCTGGGAAGAGGGGACTTATAGTTAATGTCAGTGTTTTCCAAACTTGGGTCTCCAGTTGTTTTTGTTTTTTGGACTACAGCTCCCATTATCCTTAGCTAGCAAGACCTGTGGTCAGGGATGATTGGAATGGTAGTCCAAAAGCAGCGGGAGACCCAAGTCTGGGAAACATTTCACTATGTGAATTGTAGCTCTGGAAGGTGTATAAGGGCATCCTAAGAACTTGCAGCATTCTTAACAAACTACAACTCCCAGGATTCTTTGGGGGAAGCAACGACTGTTAACGTGGTACGACAATGCTTTTTCAGTGCATAGTGAAGATGTGACCCAGTTGTCTTGATATGCTCTCTCCCCTTTCCCACTAGAAAAGTATATTTTTTAAAAAACGAAACCAACCACAACCCAAGATATAGCTTTGCCAAGCACAAAAAGGAAGATCAGCTTAACAGGTTCACTTCTACCTTTTAAAATACACCATGTGCTGCGTTCAGATCATGTGAATTATTCAAAGTCACCTCCTGGTTACTATTTTTGGACTTTTGTTATTATGACAAGGGCATCATCTATGCACTAATATCTTTTTGAGAGCCAGTTCTTCACTCTCCATGCTCAAGAAAGAGTTAGCAGCAGATTCTGCAAAATCTCAAAGTCTGGAGGTATTTGGGGGCGGGGGTGGGAAGTGAACCCACAGGGTATGTGAGCAAACCAGCCCATGATAATTTAATAGCATGTGATGTTGGCTTCGTGGGTGAAAGACCATATGGATTCCTTCACCATGACTGGAAGGTTCTGGAAATCCAAGGCTATACCTGAAGGAGCATCTCCACCCCCATAGTTCAGTCCTGAAACTGACGTCCAGCTCCAAGGGTCTTCTGGTGGTTTCCTCACTGTGAGGTCAGGTTACAGGGAACCAGGCAGAGGGCCTTCTCGGTAGTGACACCCGCCCTGTGGAACACCCTCCCACCAGATGTCAAAGAGAACAACAACTACCAGACTTTTAGAAGACATCTGAGGGCCTTCTTGCAGCGGTGGAGAAAGCCACTCGACTGCCTGGGGTGGCAAACCCCAGGGGCGGGGCGATCCGCCCATAGGAGTGGGGTGCACCGTGGGGCCTCCAGGGTCTGCCTGCCTCCTCCCACTCAGCTGCCGTACAGCTGGGGGCGGGGAGGCTGCGGGTGGACAGTTTGGGCAGCGCGGAGCCTGTGCATGCCCAAGCCACCATGTCCCTCCCAGGAGAGACGTGTGGCTCGGGTGCGCGGCAGCCCCTGCGGTGAATGCCGCCCGGCATTTTGTCACCCCCATCAGTGGTGACACCCGGGGCGGCCCCACCCACCACACCCTTCTTCCTCCGCCCCTGCCTTCTCGGCAGCGGAACACCCTCCTATCAGATGTCAAGGAAATAAACAACTAGTCATACCTCAGGTTACAGACGCTTCAGGTTGCGTTTTTTCGGGTTACGAACCCGCCGAAACCTGGAAGTACCGGACCGGTTACTTCTGGGTTTCGGCGGTCGCGCATGCACAGAAGCGCCAAATCGCAACTCGTGTGTGTGCAGACGCACTGCTGCTGGTTGTGAACGCTGCAGGTTGCAAATGTGCATCCCACACGGATCACGTTCGCAACCCGAGCGTCCACTGTATCTCACTTTTAGAACACATCTGAAGGCAGTCCTGTTTAGGGAAGTTTTTAATGTCTGGTGTTTTATTGTATTTTTAACATTCTGTTGAGAGCTGCCCAGAGTGGCTGGGGAAACCCAGCCAGATGGACAGGGCATAAATAATAAATTATTATTATAAATTATTATTATTATTCTTATTAGGCTATGGGACAAGTACTAAATGGGAAGTTCTCCAACAGCAAAAAGGGTGTTGTTGTTTTAATATACCACTGATTTGAGTCAAACAAAAAGCACGGGTGCTAATTCTTTCAATAATACTTCATTCCCACTGAAGATGGGAAATGACCATTCAGCCTCTGCTTAAAAACCTCCAAGGAAGGAGAGTTCACAGCCTCCTGAGGGAGACAGTTCCACTGTTAAACAGCTCTTAGAAAGTTCTTCCTGATGTTTGGTCGGAATCTCCTTTCTTGTAACTTGAAGCCATTGGCTCAAGTCTTACCCTCCAGAGCAAGAGAAAAAAAGTTTGCTCCAAATAATAATAATAATAAAACTACAATGAGGTCGGGACATATTCTGACCAATCAGAACCCACTTCTGTTGTTCAAATATCTGCTCAGTGCAGCCTTTGACCTGTCAGTCATGCTCTGTCTACCTTGCTTCATAGGGTTAGGAGCACAGAAAGCTGGTCTATGCAGCTCGGCTGACTGGCAGTGGCTCCCAAGGGTGTCAACCAGGATTTGTTCCGACCCCTACCTGGAGATGTTGGGAATTGAACCTGTGACCTTCTGCACACAAGCCTGATACTCCACCACTGAGCTGTGGCTCTTCCGCTCAAAGGGTTTGCCACTGAGAGGGTGCACTGAGAGGGGCCACTAGGGGTGCATCGGAAGATGGCTGACAATAACACCTCTCCGACCCACACGAGGTAATTAGGAGGCTGTGATGGGAGTAAATAGCTTCCCTACCCCCCCCCAAGGTTGTGGGGGGGCTGCCCTTGCCTGCTGTGCCCTACACCACCCCTGAATTGGTGGGGATGGGGGCACTAGGCAGAAAGCCCTCCTGTGGATCTCGGCGCTCCTGGACGCTGTCTCTGATCCGTGCCTCTAGCTGCAATAACTTCAAAAGAAACAATTAGGAGGAAGCGAATGCACATATTTCAAGTAAGGAGGGGGAGTAAAGACTGCTAACTGAAGAGATCTCTGATAAACAAGATGAGTCGGAGGAACAAGAATAAATCATGAGAAGATCACCAAGGCTCGGTATGGCAAAGGGACTGGATGGGGGAGGGGGAAAAAACTTTCCTTTCTTTACTCTACGTGATTAAACAAGAATCCCCCCCCCCCCAAGTCAGAAATGCCGTTTTAATGACTTAAGCTGTGGATTTATGTCTGTGTGGAGATAATTTTCTAACCAAAGCATGTTTCAAGAAGAGCGTGGAAAGTATAAGAGCTTTGGAATGACGCAGTTAAAAATACCGTCGCCATGTTGGCAAGTTCTGTCGGAGGACTTAAGTCTGGGAGGAGGAACAGAGATGTTTTTATATTATGGGTGAGACTCCTCAGAGGGACTTAAGAGCGACAGATCTGAGAAATTAATGATGGAAAGAGCGATGTTATTTATGAAAGCGATGATATATGGAAACCATCTTGATATGGGGATTGGACGAAAGGAAAAAATCACACAGGATTATAATTGGTATTTATCGGCTTAAGGAGACTATCAGAAGAGATCATAAATAAAAAAATATACGAACAAGATGAGATGTGGAAACAGCAAGATAAGACTGGATAGAATTATGAACATTATTTGGACTGATTTGGATATTAACGCAGTAGCAAGATGATCGGAATCCCCCTTCGGAACTTGAAATATGGGTCCCCTCAAGAAAAATTTAAAATTCGGCTTTGTGGTTCGGAATTTATGTGATTTGATTTGATTTGATTTGATTTGATTGGTCGGCTAATAATTTTTTTTTTTAAAGAGAGGGTGCAATGAAATATGATTGCATCATCTCCCTCGAGAGGATTAGGAAAGAGATCTAAAACAGACGAACAGAGAAAAGAAGCAAGCTGCCCTGGTGGTGGGGAGTTTAGCACCAAGCCTTTCCCAGATACTAAACGGCTCTGCAGCTCTTTGTTGCCTTGTGCATACAGACGTCCAAAGCGCAGCTGCCTTGTTGCAAAAGGAAATTTTGTCCTGACTGTCTCCAGAGCCCTGCAGCAGATCTGCAAGGTGTCTGAGGTCACAGCCTGCAGCTCTAAATCTGAGCCAAGAAGGGAGATGGAATTAGGCTGGCCTGCGCTCCTCCGCACAACAGCTTCTGCTGATGTGACACCCTTGCCACCCTCGTCGTTATTCTATTTCCTACGTGCCATTAGTCACGTAGGGAGAGCACTCAGCTGATAATAGTGCCTCGGAGCAGGCCACGTCAAAAGCCCTTGTTTGTCTGCCATATTTTCCGCATTCCCAAGTAAGGGAAACAGCAGACACAGTTGAAACCCTCTTGTATGTGTTGGAGAAGGTAACCCTTTCTTTCAGAATTTAATGAATCAGTGCAGTAATTGCCAGAGAGCTAAAAATGAAATCTTAGCAAGTCTACAGAGCTCTTCGCTGGCCTTATGGCATACCTAAGATGGATTCCCAACTGATGCAAAGAGATATTTCTCCCTCTCTCGGTTGCATAGAGGGAACTACCTTGCATTGAGTGTGACTGTTGATCTGTCTACCCCTAGGGTGGAGAAAAATAGCTCCTTTAACCAAATGTGGCCCTAGAAGACTCTTATCTGGCCCCAAGGATTCTTCCCAGATGATATAGTACATTCCAATTGCTACAAAAGATTAAGTGGTCCTCCAATAAATTTCCACGTGGGCTGGGTGGGTGGGTGGAGTTCAGGAGTCACTGCTACAGATAAAACAATCTCTCAGAGCCTCATCACCAGTGCCGGATTTAGGTAAAGGTAAAGGGTAAAGGGACCCCTGACCATTAGGTCCAGTCGTGGCCGACTCCGGGGTTGCGGCGCTCATCTCGCCTTATTGGCCAAGGGAGCCGGCGTACAGTTTCCGGGTCATGTGGCCAGCATTACTAAGCCGCTTCTGGCGAACCAAAGCAGCACACGGAAACGCCGTTTACCTTCCCGCTGGAGCAGTACCTATTTATCTACTTGCACTTTGGGGTGCTTTCGAACTGCTAGGTTGGCAGGAGCAGGGACCGAGCAACGGGAGCTCACCCTATCGTGGGGATTCGAACCGCCAACCTTTTGAATGGCAAGTCCTAGGCTCTGCGGTATAACCCACAGCGCCACCCGTGTCACTTCCTGTGCTGGATTTACATATAAGCTAAACAAGGTATAGCTTAGGGCTCCACTCTCTTGGTTTCCCCCTCCCCCAAAAAAATTAAAGGGAAAAAACCCTGGATGTACATTTCCAAAATATAAGATAAAAAACAAATAAAATAAAACCTACATCCTAGCAACAGTGTTTTTCAGTGTATTTCAATTGAACAGTTCAACAATTACTTTGATAAAATACATATTTTGTTACGTGCAAATGGCTTTAGATACCTATTAGGTCCATAAATTAGCATATAGCATATATTCAACACAAAAAACAGCAACAATTTGTTGTTGACAGCTAGACATATAAAGGGCCCCATTACCTTCAGTAGCTTAGGAGGGCCTCATCAAACCTAAATCCGGCCCTGCTCATCACATACTACATTTTCATAGTACACCTCTAAAATCATGAGGTGTGCACTTGGAATTAAATATATTTCTCATATGATACAGTTGCCTCTGCTAGGAAGCAGGAATTGGAAGGGGAAAATATAGAATCATAGAATCATAGAATCATAGAGTTGGAAGAGACCACAAGGGCCATCGAGTCCAACCCCCTGCCAAGCAGGAAACACCATCAGAATACTCCTGACATATGGTTGTCAAGCCTCTGCTTAAAGACCTCCAAAGAAGGAGACTCCACCACACTCCTTGGCAGCAAATTCCACTGTCGAACAGCTCTTACTGTCAGGAAGTTCTTCCTAATGTTTAGGTGGAATCTTCTTTCTTGTAGTTTGGATCCATTGCTCCGTGTCTGCTTCTCTGGAGCAGCAGAAAACAACCTTTCTCCCTCTATGTGACATCCTTTTATATATTTGAACATGGCTATCATATCACCCCTTAACCTCCTCTTCTCCAGGCTAAACATGCCCAGCTCCCTTAGCCGTTCCTCATAAGGCATCGTTTCCAGGCCTTTGACCATTTTGATTGTCCTCCTCTGGACACGTTCCAGTTTGTCAGTGTCCTTCTTGAACTGTGGTGCCCAGAACTGGACACAGTACTCCAGGTGAGGTCTGACCAGAGCAGAATACAGTGGCACTATTACTTCCCTTGATCTAGATGCTATACTCCTATTGATACAGCCCAGAATTGCATTGGCTTTTTTAGCTGCCGCGTCACACTGTTGGCTCATGTCAAGTTTGTGGTCAACCAAGACTCCTAGATCCTTTTCACATGTACTGCTCTCAAGCCAGGTGTCACCCATCTTGTATTTGTGCCTCTCATTTTTTTTGCCCAAGTGCAAATATGTGATTGCTTAAGATGTAACTTTTGCAAGCAGCCCTCAAGATGCTTCAACTCCTCTCTTCATCTCCCCGTAACAAGGGGCATAATAATATTGGTCTATCCCTGCTTGTAAGGATTATTTTAGATAATGTATATGAAGTCCTCTGATCACCCACGCACAAACAAATGCTAAGTGCTGCTACTGAATGCCAGAACAAAGCATTGCAGCAGCAAGAAGATTTGCTAGAAATCAGCTTGCAAAATTCAGTGGCATATATTCAAGCTGTAACATGAAGGCGACTGATAAGGATGAAGACTCCAGACACTGAAGCTATTCTACTTGTTGGAAATATCCCTTCATTAGTCGAAAACTTTGTTTTGTTGCTATAGCTACTTTCATTGCAAGTGGCCTTGACTAAGGCAAGAGGTATTTGTTATTTATATATATATATATATATATATAATTGTATGCAGTCTCAGCTGCAAAGAGCTACACTTCAAGAACGGAGAGCTGTGCCTTCGGAGATGATTCATATGTACCTTACGTTTCCCATAAAAAGGGGGCGCATAAGATGGGGTAAGCTTTTCATGCTGAATGCACTACACCTCTCGACATTCCAAAAATATGAACAGGGAAATATTGTGCACTTATAGCATGGGTGGGAAAGCTTTTGCAGTCTGAAAGCCACATTGCATCGTAGACAGTCTTTCAGAGGCTGCATGGTGGGCAGAGCCAGAGGAAAAGTTGGTGGAGTAACAAGTGTTGACTCTTACTTTTGTACAGTAGACTACATTCCAGCCATGCAAGTCATAGGTTTCTATACATTCACATTTCTACATCCTCCCCCAGGGATGTGAAGCTATGCTGGGGAGAGTCCCAAAGGGAGAGAACTGAAGGACCACATTTCCCTTCCGAACCTTTTATTTATAACAACATCATTTTTGCATCAACACTACCTGTTCCAAATAGGTTTGGCTCAACATAGTGCCTTAGCATTCATGCAGGTACATTTGCGTTTTTATATGCAAATGCACCCATTCACAATCATGATGCTTCTGCACAGAGGTTGAACCTCTGAGAGAGAAAGCTGGAACAAAGAATGTCAACTCTAGCACCCAGGTGTGCAAACTCTCCAGGCGATTACTTCATTCATAGCGCAATCCTATTCAAGGTGGCCTTACGGTGCTTTGTATAGTGGTTTCAAGTGTTTAGATAATGGAACAATACTGCCCAACATTTTCTGATGTAAAACCAGGACATGTGTCCTGGGCAAGTCGCGTGACCCACGTTTTGCTCTCACCCAGGAAAAAACGATTTTGGGGGGCGCAAGGGCACATAAGGCCATGGAACCCAAAATGGCTGCTGAGATCTGATGCTAAAAAGGGATGTCCCACTTTTTCTGGGGCACTTGGAAGGTATGTATTATATTATAATGTAATTATGCTGGCAGGGATGCAGGTGGCGCTGTGGCCTCTTGGGCTTCCCAATCAGAAGGCTGACGGTTCGAATCCCCGCGATGGGGTGGGCTCCTGTTGCTCTGCCCCAGCTTCTGCCAACCTAGCAGTTCGAAAGCATGCCAAAGTGCAAGTAGACAAATAGGTAAATAGGTACTGCTGAGGCGGGAAGGTAAATGGCATTTCCGTGAGCTCTGGTTTCCGGCACAGTGTTCTGTTGTGCCAGAAGCGGTTTAGTCATACTAGCCACATGACTCAGAAAGCTGTCTGCGGACAAACGCCGGCTTCCTCAGCCTGAAAGTGAGATGAGTGCCATAACCTCATAGTCACCTTTGACTGGACATAACCGTCCAGGGGTCCTTTACCTTTACCTTCTTTTTAATTATTTTAGCATTACATTACTTGGAGAAAAGGTCATAGCTTTTCATGCAGAAGGTCCCTGGTTCCATCCCCAACAGCATCCCCTGGTAGAGCTGGGAATGTCCCCAGTCTGAAACCCTGGAAAGCTGCTGCGAGTCAGTGCAGACAATACTGAGCTAGATGAACCCTTGGGCTGTCTCAGTATAATAATAATAATAATAATAATAATTTTTTATTTATACCCCGCCCTCCCCAGCCAAGGCCGGGCTCAGAGCGGCTTACAAGCAATAATAAAAACAAGATGAATGATTACAACTTAAAAACAAAAATAAAATACAACATTAAAATAATGGAACATTAAAATATTAAAATGTAGCCTCATCGCAGGAGAAGGAAAAGAAAGAAAGAGGAGGAAAAAAAAGAGGGGGGGGAATCAAATTGGCTCCAAGCCAATAAGGCCATTTTGTATGTCTCTATGGTTCCCGCTGGGACGCGGGTGGCGCTGTGGGTTAAACCACAGAGCCTAGGGCTTGCCGATCAGAAGGTCGGTGGTTTGATTCCCCACGACGGGGTGAGCTCCCGTTGCTTGGTCCCTGCTCCTGCCAACCTAGCAGTTCGAAAGCACGTCAAAGTGCAAGTAGATAAATAGGTACCGCTCTGGCGGGAAGGTAAATGGTGTTTCCGTGCGCTGCTCTGGTTCGCCAGAAGCGGCTTAGTCATGCTGGCCACATGACCTGGAAGCTGTACGCCGGCTCCCTCAGCCAGTAAAGCGAGATGAGCGCCACAACCCCAGAGTCGGTCATGACTGGACCTAATGGTCAGGGGTCCCCTTTACCTTTATGGTTCCCGCTGCTCTGTGTTTTTGCTGTCTTGTGCAAAATGCCCTGTGAATTGTTTGAATACTGTGGTATCTCGGGTTACATACGCTTCAGGTTACAGACTCTGCTAACCCAGAAATAGTACCTCGGTTTAAGAACTTTGCTTCAGGATGAGAACAGAAATCGTGCTCCGGCGGCGGGAGGCCCCATTAGCTAAAGTGGTGCTTCAGGTTAAGAACAGTTTCAGGTTAAGAACGGACCTCCGGAACGAATTAAGTACTTAACCTGAGTTACCACTGTATGTCAAATGAGGCTTCCTCCCTACTCAGTGTGTTCAGGATTGCTGCTTAGGTGCGTTCATGTGTCAAGAGGGTCGCACATTTTAAGACAAAGCCTCCCAAACAGATGCGATGCTAAAAGTAAAACAAATGGTCAGAATGCAGGAAAGAGCAAATCACTGGTCCCCAGTAGATATATCATTTAAAATACTGTCATTCGCCAACCTTATATCAGTGTATATGAGAACAGATCCTTTATAGTCTTCCCAAAAACCTAGGTGGGATAAATGACCGTATGCCCTTTCTTGTATCCACTTATTTATGTATTCTCTCCAATGTCTCGATGCTCCTCTTCACCAAAGGAAGAACCATCAAGTGGAAACAGCTTTGTAAACCATAATAAAGTAATGCAGGTGTTAACAGCTGACTCGGGACAAAGTGTTTCAGCTTGGATGGTGCCAGGGACTAGCGAGTTCTTTAATTCACCGCTATAATGAAGCTATCGACCTCAGTGCCATATATCCAAACCTTACAACGGCAAAAGCCCATCAGAGGTTGAAAGGCTATTTTTTATGTTCACGTGGCGTTGGCACTACTGCCGTTTTCAAAAGTTCTGCCGAGCGATTAATGGGATTTATTGTTCTTTGTATAACATCCTTGCAAGAGCTGGCGTGGTGTAATGGGGAGAGAGCAGTTCAGATTGTTGCTGAGCCATGCAGCTCACTCCCAGGATATGATTTGGAGGTACATGCATGCCTGGATGTTGGTTAGAGTGTGTGGCTGAGAACGCCAAGGTTGCAGGTTCGATACCCGCATGGGACAACTGCGTATTCCTGCATTCCAGGGGGGGTGGACGAGATGAACCTCAGAGTCCCTTCCATCTCTGCAATTCTATGATCCTATCCAGGATTCTATGAAGTCACCGCCTCTGCAAGCTAGGCAGGTCTGAATCTGGTCAGTGACTTGATGGGTGGCTACACGGTGGGTGGGGAAGAAAGCTGGAATACAAATGGAAGGGTGGGGGGAAATGTTGACCCAGCCACTGTCTCTTGATTTAAACCTGCCACACAGTGTTGTAACAAGGATTTAAGACCATAGGAAACAAATTGTGTCGAAATTAAACGGAGTGCAAAGAGATAGTGGGATTCTGGGAAAATATCTATAATGAACTGAAAAAGATGTTTAGATTTTCATTTGGGGGGGGGCGAAACAGAATCCTTTCTCCTAGGTATCATGTCAGAGGAAATAAAAAGAACAGCCAGACCAATATTTATGTATGCAACTACGGCGGCAAGGTTATTGATTGCCAAAAATTGGAAAAGCAGCAGCATCCCACCCAACTAAAACGGACTGGTTATCTAAAATGATGGAATACTTCCATACTGCAGAACTAACAGGGAGGATAAGAGGAGATATGGTACAAAAAGTGAATAAGGAGTGGGCTCTCTTTAAGGAATACATCAAAATTTATGTGGAAAAAGTAGAATTTCTGACAGCTATTGAGTGAATCCAGAAAATGATTAGAGAGAAAGTAAAGTAAAGTCAAGATAGAAGAAGAGGTTAAAGAAATAATGAAATGCATTTAAGCTAGTTGGAAAAATAAGGTAGCATAACAAGAACGGCTGGAAGTCAAGTCACTTGGTGGGTGTCCATATGGGGTGGGTGTGTAGGTATGTTGATACGTACAGTATAGGTAGGTATTATATATAGTAATGTAGGTATGTTTTATGTTATGAAAATAAGGTAGTGTGTTGTGTACGTGTATTGTGTGAATGTTTATGTATGTGATTTATATGTTAATAAAATTTAAATGAAAAAAAGAAAAACATTAAACGTTAGTGGGGGGGTTTTGTGAAGAAGAGACAAATATTTATGTTGATTTGAGAGTAAGATTCAGGAGAACCAATTATGCTTTATATCTAAGAACAAGTATCCAAGCAAGTGGTAGGTCCTCTGCACGGAGAAGACGGAGAAACGTGATTGGGTGACAGAGAGAAGGTGGAACTTCTCGACGCCTGCTTTGCCCCTGACTTCTCCCAAAAGGAGAGCAGTGCCCAGCCAGGTGATAACAGAATAAACGATGCAAGGAGAGAGCTGCAGCCTAAGATAGGAAAACAGGTGGTATCTAGTTTCTATAAAAGAATTCAAATCTCCAGAGTTGGAAGGGACCATGAGGGTCATCTAGTCCAACCCCCTGCAATGCAGGAATCTGAAGTATCCATGGCAGATGGCCACCCAACCTCTGCTTAAAAACCTCCAAGGAAAGAGAGCCCACCACCTTCTGAGGGTGACCATCCCACTGTTGAACAGCTTTCACTGGTGGTGAACAATCTATGCTCACAAGAGTCTCTCTCAATAGCCACTTTTCGTAACGGCCTTCTGAGACATTCTTGTTTTGAAAGCAGAGTACGCAATTGTAGCTGTTGTGTTTTGGAGTGTGTGTGTGTGTGTGTGTGTGTGCGGAGTCAAGACTAGCAATTTCTGGCACAAGGGGGTTAATTCTGGCAGGGCATTGAGGAGATGAATGCACCTGGTTTTGCCAGGTCCACTTGTGAGGTCAAGGTGTCATCAACTTCTGTTAGCTATTGCATGCATTTAGAAGTTGCCTTTCCATTAAGCCATGTTAGCTGACGGTGTGGCTTATCACATCTTTCCTGCTGCTTCTATCTAACCAATATTTACTGTTTTTGAAAAACTATTCTGCTTACTCTGGCAGCTGCTCTTATCCATTTTACTTGTGTGTTGGATTGGCTGGATTACTTTTATTGTAGGCTGCTACGGATGATATCGACAGGCACCATATACATTTAATTAACAAATAAAACAAGTTATCTCAATTAATTGTCAGCATTCACTGGTGACGTTCACTGACTCTCCCCTGCAAAGCACAATTGTTTGGGACATTTATTTATATTACTAATTCAGCCACGGAAACACATATATCTAAAGGTTTGTTTTGTTTTTTAAAGGCAAGACTCCACAAGCCACATTATTAAGAAATTAAATCTTTAAAGTGTATGGGTATGTGGTTAGGTAGGAGGAGGAAAATGTGCTATTCTGTAATATTTGAGAAGCAGCAGGTGCTTGTGTAATTAAAGGAAGGGTTGTAATGCACACTCACATGGGAGATAGGCTCAGGTTGCCCAAGGCATAAGTGGTGCAGAGTCCAGTTCACTGACATCACCCTCTATAAAGGGGCCAAAGGAGCCAATGGCCAGTAGGATTCTCCTTTGGAAATTAACCTGGGGCTATCAAGCAACATCCATCTAAATCTTGTCTTCCTTGTCAACCCGACTAAGCCAAGACTGGTTATCAGGGTCTATCTATCTATTTATCTATCATCTATCTATCATCTATCATCTATCTATCTATCTATCTATCTATCTATCTATCTATCTATCATCTATCTATCTATCTATCTATCATCTATCTATCTATCTATCATCTATCTATCTATCATCTATCTATCTATCTATCTATCTATCTATCTATCTATCTATCATCTATCTATCATCTATCTATCATCTATCTATCTATCTATCTATCTATCATCTATCTATCTATCATCTATCTATCTATCTATCTATCATCTATCTATCTATCATCTATCATCTATCTATCTATCTATCTATCTATCTATCTATCTATCTATCTATCATCTATCTATCTATCTATCTATCTATCTATCATCTATCTATCATCTATCATCGATCTTTCGATCTATTGATATCTATCTTTAGGGCTTAAAGGTCAGCACCAGCACTCCAAATTGTGCTCGGAAACGTACTGGGAGCCAATGTAGGTCTTTCAGGACCAGTGTGATCACGTCTCGGCAGCAGCTCTGTAAAAGCCAGAAGAGCTTTTGTTCTTTCTCAATACGCACTTAAACCCAATTGTCCAAAATAGGTTATCAGCAGTCAAAACTGCACTGCACATGCCTCGAGATGACATGTGTTTATATGTCTACGCGCTAGATGCCAAAATGTGTCAGCTCCTCACTCTGATATTTAGCTTCTAAGGGGTCCTGGGGAAGGAGTTAAATGCAGAAGAACTTTAAACACTGTAATAAGGAATTCCTGAAAAGGTAAAATGAAGATAGTGCTTTGACAGGGATCTACCAACTCACCTAGTCAAGATGCCTTATATTTTACCTCCATCGTCAGTGGCAGGGTGCCTCTCAATAACAGTTGGTGGAGAACAAGTGAGGGAGAGGGTTATTGCACCCCTGCCCCACTTGTGAGCTTACCAGGGGCATCTGCTTACCACTATGGGCAACACAATTTGCTCTTTGGTCTGACTGAGCAAGACTCTGCTTAGGGAAAGGAACCATAAACTCGGGGCTGTCCTTGGTAAATATTTGGAGGATATACTAATGCTATGACTATCAATATGCCAATCTATCTCTTTCCGGACACAAATACACTCTGAAGGCTTCACTGCGGGGTGCACGTAACATTGCCGACCTTAAAACACAGTAGGCACACTGAGTCCATATTGTGAAGAGTGATGGCATCGGTCACAGACCTTCTTTGGAAATGCAACTCAGATTCACCATTACCACAAAATGTTCCATTTATGAATGAGAAATTCTCTTGTTCAACATCTGTACCCATCCGTGCCACTGCCACTCAAGTGTAGGCAGTGTGATATTTATGTATAAGCTAAACAAGCTATAGCTTAGGGCCCCACTCTCTTGGGGGCCCCCAAAAAAATTGAAGGAAAAAAATCCTGGATGTACATTTCCAAAATATAAGATAAAAAACAATTACTTTGATAAAATACATATTTTGTTATGTGGAAATGGCTTTAGATACCTGTTAGGTCCATAAATTACCATATAGCATATATTCAACACAAAAAAAACAGTAACAATTTGTTGTTAACAAAGGACAGCTGGACATATAAAGGACCCCATTACCTTCAATAGCTGAGGGCCTCATCAAACCTAAATCCGGCCCTGGGTGTAGGCCCCATGATCCTCCCTCTCCCAAGTCGCAAACTGTGTTTTCAGTTGCAGTTCTCATTAAATTGGCAGCTCAGACACAACCCAGGCCAAGTGAAGGAAAACTTTGAAACCTATTTCCCGACCTGTTTAAATACTGCTCCACAATCACCACATCAAACCTGCTTATTTTGTTGTGATAAATCATTCTGTGCCAATTTTGAGCTATTGTTTCCCTTCACGGCAGCCTGAGCAATAGGAGATTTAAATCTGGTTTGTAGCAAAGGCAAGGCTCGGTTTCAGGAAGTACGCTTTTTTGTTTCGTAGCCAGAGACCTTGCAGCCTCTCTCCCCTGCATTTTCCTGTGCTGGTTTCTGGACCGCTGACTTTTCATTATTATCACTATGCACATTTTAATTGGCTGCACTTTTGCAAACCATCCACCCTTGATTTATTCACACAGGCTCCTCAATCTCCCCGGCGTCACCACCGCTTTCAGGGGCTGAGCAAACATGCGCTAAGAGGCGCTTTAACGAAGCGTATTCTCCTTCATGGAGAGCACATGTTGTGGTGGCGTCTAACAGGACACCCCCTCTTGGTTGCTGGGTGGGATTGTTTAAATGTCCAGGATTGTGATTGGCTATTCTGGGTTGTTGTGCAAATTCTGATGATGGCAATTTGTGGGATGGCTTGAGGGTTTTTATATACTTAGCATGCAGCATTTAACGTTCCCTTTTGCTGCGTGCATTGGATCACCCGCCCACCCTCCCTAAGTTAGACTTGTGTGTCTGGCCTTGCTATGCCTGTCATGGGGTCGTCTGCTTTTAGGGCAGGGACCTGGTAGGAATTTTGTCCATTTGGCTGATTGGCTGGTGCCATTTGGTTTTTGCCTACTGCATAGCAAATTGTCTTTGTCTTAAAAAGCAGGGACATCACCTTGCCAACAAAGGTCCGTATAGTTCAAGCCATGGTTTGCCCAGTAGTGATGTATGGAAGTGAGAGCTGGACCATAAAGAAGGCTAATGGCCGAAGAATTGATGCTTTTGAATTATGGTGCTGGAGGAGACTCTTGAGAGTCCCATGGACTGCAAGAAGATCAAACCTATCCATTCTTAAGGAAATCAGCCCTGAGTGCTCACTGGAAGGACAGATCCTGAAGCAGAGGCTCCAATACTTTGGCTACCTCATGAGAAGAGAAGACTCCCTGGAAAAGACCCTGATGTTGGGAAAGATTGAGGGCACAAGGAGAAGGGGACGACAGAGGACGAGATGGTTGGATAGTGTTCTCAAAACTACCAGCATGAGTTTGACCAAATTGCAGGAGGCAGTGGAAGACAGTGGCAGTGGAGTGCCTAGCGTGCTCTGGTCCATGGGGTCACGAAGAGTCAGACACAACTAAACGACTAAACAACAACAAATAGCAAATTGTCACAACTTGTAAGGTTGCAGTTAGACATTGGTTAAAACTGGTTGGTGGAGGGGTAAGGTCGGGCTGTGCCTGCCCCTCCAATGCTGCTGCTGCAAGGGAATTCCATTAAAGGAATCCAGGGGCTCGCCATGCTTTTGTCAGAATCCCTGGTAAGGGGCATGGGCCGTACAAGCCCCTGGGAGCATGCGGGGAGAAGTGAGGGTCTAGCAACCAGCTCCATCCTCTCCCCAAATGTTTTCCCTTACTGACTTTAGCAGGGTTGTCCCTGGGTGGAGAGAGATAGTCGTAACCAATGCCTAAGCAACCACTCACATTATGTATTTTAATAAAGTTTTGGCCAAAATTATGCCAAAAACCTTAAATGAAAATACTGTGTGAATTGTGATTTATTTAGGGGGTGGCTTGGGTGGTGTTGGGGACCTCAACACGCAAATAGCTTTGAGAGGCTAACAGAGAAAAACTATGGGAGAGGAGTGCTTGACCTTCCCACCACCCACACTTCCTCTGTTTTATTACCTGCTACCATTGTATTCTGCATTGAACTGCCCTGTGCTCCACCGCACTGCATTTCTGTGCTTTCATTGCAAGCTCCCAGGAAAGAGTTTACTCTCCAAGGCACCATGTCAATGTTTTAGATACTGTATGCAGTAAACAGATATGCACCAAACACGTATGAACAGGTATGTGGAGCCCAAGATTCTGCCTAATACAGAATCAGCTCAGAACAGCAGAGCACCCGGAAATTTAGCAGTTAGCTCTCTCCAAAATCTAACACAAAGGCTCTTCCTAGCTCTGCTACTTGAGGTCCTTTTACTGGAGTTGCTGAAGATGGAGTCTTGGATCCTGTAAGAAAAGTCCTGCTGGCTCAGACTGAAGCCTAGCATTCTGTTCCCACAGGTGCCAACCAGATAACTATGGGACGTCTCAAAGGAGGACTAAGGGCAACGGCGCCCTCCCCACTCATGTCCCCGCAAAACTGGCATTCAGAAAAATACTGCCTGTAGAGCATGAAACTCTTAATCTCAAGGTCACGGGTTTGAGTCCCACGTTGGGCAAAAGATTCCAGGGGGTTGGATTAGATCAGGGGTAGTCAACCTTTTTATACCTACCGCCCACTAATGCATCTTTCTTGATGGTCAAGAACCCCCTACCGCCCACCTAGAATCCTGAAACGCCCACTAGTAGGCTGTAGGGACCAGGTTGACAACCCCTGGTCTAGACGGTATTCCAGTTCTAGTGTTATGAATGAGAGAGAGAGAAATGTGTCTGTATCAACTTTAAGCACACAGTGCACAAGCTTGTACACTTCTATTATGTCTGCCTTTTCTCGACTTTCTTTTTCCAGAAGTCCCAAATGCTGCAACCTTTCCCCACCATACAAACAAAATATGCCCTACACCCAAATTTGTATCTTTGCCCATATATATATATATATATATATGTGTATATATATATATATATATTTGCTTTCGTAGATTTTCACGGGTACAGGAATGCAGGTTTTGGTGTCCTCGGGTGTCTTCCCGTGTAAAAGTTGGGGTGTCTAGGCGACGTTTCAACGAGGTCTCACTCGTCATCTTCAGGCTGGTGCTTTCGGCTTCTTGTTACTGGAACAGAGCGGGATCTCAATGTTTGAGTTCCTATAAATACTGTAGAGGGGGTGTGGTGTCTAGCCTCCAATGTTCTGGGCAGAGAGGAAGTTCCCAGGCTAGTGTGCCTTTTCTTCTTTTGTTCCTTAATTACTTGAGAGATACCTTGAGTGATTTCTTGAGTGATATCCTGAGTACCACTTAGGTGGGTCATTAGGTGTGGATTAGTTGCTAAAGTCTTTGTGTCTTGACCTCTTGAACTTTGTGAAGAGTTTTCCTGAGAAGATGGCTGTATTGCACTTAGTTGTGCTTTGGCTTGGCTTCGTGTATAGGGGCGAGCTGTGGTTTTGTGGCTTGTGTCAGCCAGATCTGTGTAGGGATTGCAGGGGGGTGCAGCATCCGGAGGTGCCACCATGGATTGGCTACTGGATGGTGTCAGTAATTCATCTGTGGAGAGGGTCTGGGTTTGGGTCTGGTGTGGTTGATTGGTGTTGGCGTTCTGTGTGCCTCTGGATCTGGTGTCAGTTTTTGTGGAGAGGGCTAATTTCCAGATGTCTGGCAAGCGGGATGTGTCGTCACGCTTGTTCATGTTGTGAGGGTGTTTCTCTATCTCGATGGCTTCCATGATTATTCTCTTGTGGTGATGTTCCGTGTTAAAGAGCAATTTGGAATCTGCAAAATTAATTTCGTGTCCTGTTTCTTTCATGTGTTGGAAAAGAGAGGAAGTTTTTTCTTCTTTTTTGACGGCATTCTTGTGTTCTGCGATACGTGCATTTATTCGTCTGTTTGTTTGTCCAATGTACGTGGCTGGGCAGACTTTGCAGGGTATTTCATAGATCCCTTGGTTTTCCAACTGGATTTTATCCTTGGGGTTTCTGAGGATATTGGCTATTTTTTGGTTGGTGCAAAAGGCTGTTTTGATATTGTGTTTATGGAGGATTTTGCTAATTTTATCTGACCCTCTCCACAGATGAATTACTGACACCATCCAGTAGCCAATCCATGGTGGCACCTCCGGATGCTGCACCCCCCTGCAATCCCTACACAGATCTGGCTGACACAAGCCACAAAACCACAGCTCGCCCCTATACACGAAGCCAAGCCAAAGCACAACTAAGTGCAATACAGCCATCTTCTCAGGAAAACTCTTCACAAAGTTCAAGAGGTCAAGACACAAAGACTTTAGCAACTAATCCACACCTAATGACCCACCTAAGTGGTACTCAGGATATCACTCAAGAAATCACTCAAGGTATCTCTCAAGTAATTAAGGAACAAAAGAAGAAAAGGCACACTAGCCTGGGAACTTCCTCTCTGCCCAGAACATTGGAGGCTAGACACCACACCCCCTCTACAGTATTTATAGGAACTCAAACATTGAGATCCCGCTCTGTTCCAGTAACAAGAAGCCGAAAGCACCAGCCTGAAGATGACGAGTGAGACCTCGTTGAAACGTCGCCTAGACACCCCAACTTTTACACGGGAAGACACCCGAGGACACCAAAACCTGCATATATATATATATATATATATATATATATATATATATATATGTGTGTGTGTGTGTGTGTGTGTATATATATATATATGCAGGTTTTGGTGTCCTCGGGTGTCTTCCCGTGTAAAAGTTGGGGTGTCTAGGCGACGTTTCGACGAGGTCTCACTCGTCATCTTCAGGCTGGTGCTTTCGGCTTCTTGTTACTGGAACAGAGCGGGATCTCAATGTTTGAGTTCCTATAAATACTGTAGAGGGGGTGTGGTGTCTAGCCTCCAATGTTCTGGGCAGAGAGGAAGTTCCCAGGCTAGTGTGCCTTTTCTTCTTTTGTTCCTTAATTACTTGAGAGATACCTTGAGTGATTTCTTGAGTGATATCCTGAGTACCACTTAGGTGGGTCATTAGGTGTGGATTAGTTGCTAAAGTCTTTGTGTCTTGACCTCTTGAACTTTGTGAAGAGTTTTCCTGAGAAGATGGCTGTATTGCACTTAGTTGTGCTTTGGCTTGGCTTCGTGTATAGGGGCGAGCTGTGGTTTTGTGGCTTGTGTCAGCCAGATCTGTGTAGGGATTGCAGGGGGGTGCAGCATCCGGAGGTGCCACCATGGATTGGCTACTGGATGGTGTCAGTAATTCATCTGTGGAGAGGGTCTGGGTTTGGGTCTGGTGTGGTTGATTGGTGTTGGCGTTCTGTGTGCCTCTGGATCTGGTGTCAGTTTTTGTGGGGAGGGCTAATTTCCAGATGTCTGGCAAGCGGGATGTGTCGTCACGCTTGTTCATGTTGTGAGGGTGTTTCTCTATCTCGATGGCTTCCATGATTATTCTCTTGTGGTGATGTTCCGTGTTAAAGAGCAATTTGGAATCTGCAAAATTAATTTCGTGTCCTGTTTCTTTCATGTGTTGGAAAAGAGAGGAAGTTTTTTCTTCTTTTTTGACGGCATTCTTGTGTTCTGCGATACGTGCATTTATTCGTCTGTTTGTTTGTCCAATGTACGTGGCTGGGCAGACTTTGCAGGGTATTTCATAGATCCCTTGGTTTTCCAACTGGATTTTATCCTTGGGGTTTCTGAGGATATTGGCTATTTTTTGGTTGGTGCAAAAGGCTGTTTTGATATTGTGTTTATGGAGGATTTTGCTAATTTTATCTGTAGTGCCCTTGATATAAGGAAGGAGGGCCATGCCATTGTTTTCTTCTGTGTCTTGGTTTTTGGGGGGTGTTTCCTTTTGGATTAGCTTCGTAATCCTGTTTTGCTGGTATCCATTGGCAATTAACACATTTGAGAGATTCTGTAACTCAGTTGTCAAGTGGTCTTTGTCAGCCAGGCGTTTGGTTCTGGAGATGAGAGTCTTGGCTACGGAGTTTATTTGTGCAGGGTGGTGGTGTGATTGTGCATGTAAGTAGCGGTTGGTGTGTGTTTTTTTCTGGTAGATAGTGTGTCCTAGGGAGCCATCAGGTTTTTTGTAGATTAGGACGTCAAGGAAGGGAAGTTGGTTGTTGGCTTCTATTTCCATAGTGAATTGTATTTTGGGGTGTAAGTTGTTGAGATGTGTGAGGAAGCTATCCAGTTTTTCCTTCCCGTGTGGCCAAATTACAAAGGTGTCGTCAACATATCTGAGCCAAAGTTTGGGTTTGTGTTCTGACTTGTCTAAAGCATTGGTTTCAAAGTGTTCCATGTACAGGTTTGCGATGACCGGTGAGAGGGGTGATCCCATAGGTGCTCCTTCTATCTGTTTGTATCTTTGTCCATTGTGGATGAAGTACGTGTTGGTTAGGCAGTGGTTGGTCAGGTCCAAGATGTATTCGGGGGGATTGTATTTGTTTTGAATAGCTGTCAAGGCTTCATTAATGGGCACTTGTGTGAAGAGAGATACAACATCGAAGCTCACAAGTAGGTCATTAGGATGTAGGTTTTGCTTCTTTATTGTTTCTATGAACTGGAAGGAGTTTGGTACGTGTGAAGAGATGGATTCTGCATAGGGCTGAAGTTGCTTGGCGAGAAATTTAGCGAGATTTTGTAGAGGTGAGCCTATGGAGCTGACTATTGGTCTGAGTGGTGTTCCTTCTTTGTGTATCTTGGGGAGGCCGTAGAGTTTGGGGCATCTGGATGATTTTTCTCTGGGGATGATTCTTAGCTGGATTTCTTCACTGATAGGAGAGGCTTTTATTTTGGATTTGGTGGTTTTTTCCAGATAGGTGGTGGGATCTGTTTTTATAGGTTTGTAGGCAGGATCTTGGAGTAGCTTTGATAGTTTTGCTTGGTAGTCCGATGTGTTCATCACCACTGTGGCATTACCTTTGTCTGCTGGGAGAATGATTATGTTGTTGTCTTTCCTCAGGTTGGTGAGTGCTTTCTGTTCTTCTTTGTGTAAATTGCTTCTGGGTGGTTTGCTGGAGCAGAGGATGTTGGTGACTTCAAGTCTGATTTTATTGGCTTCATCTGGGTTGAATTTGGTTAGGCTAGCTTCGACTCCGCATATGATGTTTTCCGTGGGGATGCGTCTCGGGGCGACTGCAAAGTTGAAACCTTTGGAGAGTACTTTGGTTTCAGTTGTGGTGAGGATCCTGTCTGATATGTTATGTACTGTTTGTTTCATGGGTTGCTGTGGAGGGTGGCCGGGCTTCTGGCGTTTCTCTAGTTTGTGGAGTTTGTTGGTGTGTGTGTCTGTCTTATGTGAGGTCTCCGTTTCAGCTCTCCAGACGGCTAGTTGTTTGCATTTGTCCCAGAGTGCAGGGTGGATTTTGTTACAGAGTTTGAGGTGAAGAGTGAGTAGATCTTTGTTGGTTTGGTCTAGTAGGTATCTTTTCTTGTGTAGTTCGTTTCTGATTAGGGATAGTTCAGTTCGTTTCAGGATCCTTTCGGTGGCTGGGGTTTTAGAATGGAATTTAAGTTGGAAGCATGTGGGAATTAATTTGTTGTCTCGGCAGTTGCGTAGGAACAAGAGATCACATAAGATGGTGGCTCTTCGGACTTCTAGTTTCTCGTAGGTTCTTGTCAGCTGGAAGGTTTCCTCCCCGTCGCCTAGACACCCCAACGTCGCCTAGACACCCCAACTTTTACACGGGAAGACACCCGAGGACACCAAAACCTGCATTCCTGTACCCGTGAAAATCTACGAAAGCATATATATATATATATATATACACACACACACACACTTATATATATTCTTAGTGGCAACGAAAGATGCATTCCCCTAGATGTACAAATACTTTTGACCAGGGTTTTCCAAACTTATGTCTCCAGCTGGTTTTGGACTACAATGCCCATCATCTCTGACTGCTGGTCCTGCTAGCTAGGGATGATGGGAGTTGTAGTCCAACAACAGCTGGAGACCAATTTTGGGAAACCCTGCTTAGACTCTTTAATACTGTAAGACATTGCATACGTTCTCTTAACGTTGCTTACTTAAAGCAGTCTGGATATTCTGCCAGGGCCATGTTGATGACATCCAACGCATGCTGGTGGTGCTTTTGAGCTGAAAAAAGGAGGGCCAGCAAATGAAGGGAATTCATATCATCCTTGCACAGTTTCAGAGCTTCCTGGAGCTGTTCTATCGCATCACAAATCTGGAAAATAAAAAAGGATTTCTCTCATTTAATCCTAATTTCAGTTCTGTTCAAGTTCATTTGTTTTGGTCCTTGAGTGTAACAAAAGCAGAACACACAGACAAAAGATGCACTAGAGGCAATATTAATAAAACTCATCAGCATGAAATAAAACCAACTCAATTGCAAGGCTAGAGTATAAAAGACATCTTACAGATGCATGTTACAAAAGAGCACACCAACAATCCAGCTCATAATTAAATAATTCTCAGCCATCCATGTCCAGGCTATAATCTAGAATGCATGAAGGACAGAAAGGCAGTTGCTACCTTGGCCAAATTTAAAAGTGCTGGTAATGGCTTTTAAGCCCTAAATCAGAGCTAGGGAACCTGTATCTCTCCAGATGTTGCTGGACTCCCGCTCCCATTATTCTCGACTGTACTCTAGTTGGTGTTGGCTGGGGCTGGTGGGAGTTAAGAGCTCAACATCTGGAGCCCCACATCTGCCAGTCGATTGATGGCTTTTAACCATATGAATCTGTTCAGCCAAAGAACAATACCCCCATCTCTCTCCTCACCCTCTCCTTTCCCCAACTGCAAGATATCTATGACAAAAGTGTCTCTCCCCAAATGTAAATGAACTGTGAAAAAAAACCATGAATTGAAAATGGAGTAGATGTACCTTTCCCTGTGTTTGCTTTGTAACACATAAACCTTAATTAAAACTAATTAAAACAAACAACAACAACAACACACCATATGAATTTGTTCAGGCCTTAAGATTGTCTTTGAAGGTTTATAAATCTATCACCTATCTGATACATGGGCACTGATGATGACAGTGCCTTTTTGGTAGTGGCCTCATGTTTTTCGAACTGCATCCCAAGGGATCCATCAGTACAGGTTTTTAAGCATGCGCTGAAATGCTATACCTCTTTCAGGCCATATTTCATTGAGACAGTGGATCGAATTTTGAACGGCTGCCTTTAAATTGCTTCCATGAATTTCATACTGCCATCTTCCAAAAGGTTTTAAACTGCTGACTAGACCATAATGTGCCTTTTGTAGTTTTTCCTGTATGCGTGTGCTATACAAGTCACACAGCGTGAGGGATTTGCCCTAGAGGAGGCAGCCAGAATGTCTTTAGAATTAAGTTTCCAGAGTGGAAGCCTTGACATCGGTAATGAATACAAAAGACACTTTCAAGTCTATGTGGCCTGACATTTTATCTTTATGCCTCCTTACGGAAATTCTCCCAGGAAATCTTCCCCATTTGTTATTGATAGCAGATCTCGAGTCACCTTTAAGATGATCCTCTGGAAAGGGCACAAGGGTCTTTATGAGCTCAAAAGAGCATCTCAGGGATACAGCAGTAGAGCTATTTAGGTTTGAAAAACTTGTGGCTACAGATTGGACATTAATGGGTTCTGTTTCATTTTCCTACATGGAAGAGCTCTTCACATAGGAAAAGGTTAATGAGCAAAATGGCCCTTTAAAGTGAAAGAACAGAAATACCAAATGCAGCAAGGCACTTGTAGGCTGCACTGTCCAGGATTTTTCCTGCCATCAAGAAGGCTATAGACTCTCTTAGAACTAAGGCCAATGGGGAAGGTCTGTAGCTCAATGGTAGAGCATTTGTTTTGCATGCAGAAGGGTCCAGGTTCAAGCCCCAGCATCTCCAGCATCCTGGCACATTAGACAGCGGCTGCCAGTACAGTGGACGCTCGGGTTGCGAACGTGATCCGTGCGGGAAGCATGTTCACAACCCGCAGCGTCCGCAACCCGCAGCTCCGTGTCTGTACACGCGCAGGTCGCGATTCGGTGATTCTGCGCATGTGCAAAGCGCGATTTAGCGCTTCTGCGCATGCGCCGAAACCCAGAAGTAACCCATTCTGGTACTTCTGGGTTCGGCGTGGTGCGCAACCCGAAATCGCGCAACCCAAAGCGTCTGTAACCCAAGGTATGACTGCACTGTGCTGGATGGTCTGACTCAGTATGAAGCAGCTTCTAGTATTCCTCTCCCCACCCCCAAAAAAACAGATATTAAAGTTTTCACCATATAATAAAATTATATCTAGAAGAAATGAAATAAAAAGCAAGAAATAAAGAAACAAAAGAAAAGAGAGGAAGGCAAAGGAAGGTAGAAAAGAGAGCAGAAAAACAACAGAAATAATA
Source organism: Podarcis gaigeae (assembly GCF_964106915.1). Taxonomy (NCBI): domain Eukaryota; kingdom Metazoa; phylum Chordata; class Lepidosauria; order Squamata; family Lacertidae; genus Podarcis; species Podarcis gaigeae. The sequence continues at coordinate 103,024,539 of NC_139680.1, read as the reverse complement.
AAACAAATAGGCTTCCAATATTTTAGGGCTGCCATATGTCTTGGATTTCCTGGACACGTCCAGGAATCGGGCTGCAAAAATGGTGTCTGGGTGGATTTTTGCTAAATTGGGAAGTAGGGAGATTTTGTTTTCTAAAAAAAAACAACCCCAAATCCCAAAAATGTAAGTTTTGAGGGGAGATTTTGCCAAAACGAAAGCAAAAAACAAACAAACCCTGCTTTGTCTGGATTTTAAATTTTGGGAATATGGCAACCCTAAATATTTCTAAAGCTGGGCTCAAAGATCCCCTTCCCTATCTGGCCAACTCATTTGCAGTTATTATAATTAAATTTATATACAGTGGTACCTCAGGTTACAAACACCTCAGGTTACAAGCACTTCGGGTTACAGACTCCGCTAACCCGGAAGTAGTACCTCGGGTTAAGAACTTTACCTCAGGATGAGAACAGAAATCGTGTGCCAGCGGTGTGGCGGGAGGCCCCATTAGTTAAAGTGGTACCTCAGGTTAAGAACACTTTCAGGTTAAGAACGGACCTCCGGAATGAATTAAGTTCTTAACCCGAGGTACCACTGTACTGCCTTTCATCAAAAGACTAGAGAGCAGTTTACAACACAGAGCATGATTTTCAGTGCACACCATCGTATCTATATGATATCATAATCTCCCAGTCTCTCACTTCCCTGCCATCTTTCTGCCGCTTCCATGTGGACATTGTCTTTGGCTCCCAACAGCACCCCAGAAGCGGAGACGCCAGGGTGCTTATTCCCGGCAGTTTCTCCCCCTTGAGGTGATTCCCACCAGATGAGGAGGGCAGAACAGAGGCCAGAGGCCCTTTGAGACGGGTAAACATCCAAGAGAGGAGGAGTCTTAGAAAGGGGCAAGACTTGCTGGGAAGTGTTGCTGAGTTGTTTTCCTTGAATAAAGAGTTAACTTCATTGACAAGGGAGCCTTGCGTCTTTTGTGCTATACCTGCATCCATCTCCAGCCCTGAAACTGGGCCAAGTTTAAGGTGTTGGGCCCTAGACAGCTCAGGACCCGAGCACTTGAGAGACTGCCTTCTCTCTTATATATCCGGCGATCTGTCGGAAAGTTGCTGCTCCAAAGATCTCAGAAGCCCACTGTGGTAATTTGCCTTGGGGCTTTGAGTGTGGCTGCTCCTGTTCTGTGGAAGTGCATTCCTGTTGAGATAACACAGGCACACACTATCTGCGCTTCCTGGAAACAACTTAATTATTATTATTTTTTATTCCGACAGGCTTTACCAACTGGATAAACGAGTCTTTGCGACGAGGGTCTATTTTGTACTGTTTTAGTTTCGTTTTAAATCAGTAGTTCCCAAACTTTTGGGGGCCACTGCTGCCCCCTTGGTTCCATAAACTTATCCCCAATGCCGCCTACCCTATAAAAAGCATTTTTCAGAATAGCGGTTTCCATGACCCACTAAGGAAGAATGGCATTCTAGGCAGGAATAATTATATTGCACATTTATTCAAAAGTCAATTAGAACCATGTAGTTGAATTAACTGCACAAAATGGATGAACTTGATCAAGGGATACCATCTTTTTATTGACACCTCCAGAAACCCCTGCCACCCCCCTCACCTCTTGATGCCCCCCCCCAAGATAATCCCACTGCCCCCTAAGGGGTAATACCACCCATTTTTGGAACCTCTGTTTTAAATGTATCCAGCTGGTTGTTATTGTTTTACTAACTGTGGGTTGGTGAGGGGTTTTTTTTTTTGGCTGTTTTATTGTAATTAATGAATTGATGATAATAACAGTAAAGAAGACAAAGAATATCAGCATCCCCCACGCTGGCCTCATTTCACTTTTAATTGAGCACCAGCGGACAAACAAACACACGAGGAATCAAAAGAGCTTTACGTCAACAGACCCCAGCTTTCCGTTGGATTACTGGAAGTGCTAAAGAGAACCATCTGAAAATAGACAAAGGGAGGTTTCTTGAGGTGCATTTCCAAAACAATAAAAATTAATCCGGTTGCTAGAGAAATGGACTCTGGGCTGCCAGACTGGGTTTCAACACAGGATTGCTTCTAAAGGCACAGGTAAATGGCAAGCAATGCAGCTTGTACCACTCTCATTTTCATCCCCCTATGTTATGTACTGAAGTTCTCACCCTGGGCCAGCAGGCGGATACTGCAGATAGTTTTCACTCAGGTCCACATATGCAAATAAGGGAATGAAAGTGACGTTCAGTGATTGGATAGGTACATAAAATGGTTACTGTTGCGTTCTAGTGGAGCTCTATATAAGCAGGCTGGCTGAACCCTTCAGTTCAGTTCTGTTCTGGCCTGTGAATAAACAAGAGCTGTTTAAAGAATCGCTGTGTCGTCTGATATGTTCATCCACAACTTAACACCCTACATCATGGGTAGGCAAACTAAGGCCCGGGGGCCGGATCCTGCCCAATCGCCTTCTAAATCCGGCCCATGGACAGTCCGGGAATCAGCGTGTTTTTACATGAGTAGAATGTGTCCTTTTATTTAAAATGCATCTCTGGGTTATTTGTGGGGCATAGGAATTTGTTCATTCCTCCCCCCCCCAAGAAAATATAGTCCGGCCCTCGACAAGGTCTGAGGGACAGTGGATTGGCCCCCTGCTGAAAAAGTTTGCTGACCCCTGCCCTACATTATGGAGACACAATAGTGGGAAGTGCTGTTCCTGATGGATTTCTCCCATTTATGCAGCCATTAAAGGGATAAATGTAATGCCAGGAAAAGGGTGGCAGATCAAATCCCCACTAAACTCTCAGCCTCAGTTCCTTCTCTGTGAAATGGGGCTGGCACTGCCTTGCTGTGCAGGGCCTGGCGAAGACTGCCAGGTTTGCAAAAGAGGCTGGATGCACTCGCCATGCAAATAACCAAGAGCTGAATGCAGAGTGCAATTTTGCAAGAACAGGCGCCGGACCAATATCCTTGGGAGCTTTAAGCCGCTGCATAAGCTGCGTGGGCGTAGAGGTGCTCCTGTTAATATTTATTGCTGCTTGTGCAAACTCCCTGAGATAAAAACCTTCGGCTCAATGCTTCAATATTTCAAGGCCTTTAGAAAAGCTGGCAAAGGAAACGTAGCAGTTTCTTTTGGCAGGGCACCTATCGGCCCCAGATACTGCCAAGTTTGTGGGGGCGGGAGGAGGCAGGGATGAGATGATGGAGCTCAGCAAGGCTGGCGGTGGGGGACCAGAAGCAGGTCTATGAAAGGGAGCAACAAGAAGCAAAGTCCTTTTGCCACTAAACCAGGGAGTAATCTAGAACCAGAAGTTCTTCTAGAGGTGAGAACTGTTCGAGGAGTTTCGTTTGCTGCACTCCCCCACCCTTCCTTGCCTAGAACCTGGTGGGGGAATCGCTGCCTGGTAACTCTTGGAACCCACAGCAGACCAGAATCCCAACACCTCCATTTCTAGAAGGCTTAATGCATGGGTAGGCAAATTAAGGCCCAGGGGCCGGATCCGGCCCAATTGCCTTCTAAGTCCGGCCCGTGGAATCAGTGTGTTTTTACATGAGTAGCATGTGTCCTTTTATTTAAAATGCATCTCTGGGCTATTTGTGGGGCCTGCCTGGTGTTTTTACATGAGTAGAATGTGTGCTTTTATTTAAAATGCATCTCTGGGTTATTTGTGGGGCATAGGAATTCGTTCATTTCTTCAAAATATAGTCGGCCCCCCATAAGGTCTGAGGGACAGTGGACTAGCCCCCTGCTGAAAAAGTTTGCTGACCCCTGGCTTAATGTGTGATAAACTTGCCACTGTGGTGTAGTGGTTAAGAGCGGTAGTCTCGTAATCTGGGGAACTGGGTTCGCGTCTCCGCTCCTCCACATGCAGCTGCTGGGTGACCTTGGGCCAGTCACACTTCTCTGAAGTCTCTCAGCCCCACTCACCTCACAGAGTGTTTGTTGTGGGGGAGGAAGGGAAAGGTGAATGTTAGCCGCTTTGAGACTCCTGAAGGGGAGTGAAAGGCGGGATATCAAATCCAAACTCTTCTTCTTCTTCTTCACTCTTAGCAAGGCTCAATGAATTGCTGGCTGTGGACTCACACAGCTTGCCCAGGAAATCAAAGTTGCCTGATGAATCCAGGTGACCAACCACAACACTTTGGCATGTTGGAACTTAGAATTGTAGAGTTGGAAGTGACCGTGAGGATCATCTAGTCCAACCCCCTGCAATGCACGACTCTTTCGCCCAATGTGGGGCTCACAACCCTGACATTAAGAATCTCATGCTCCAAGGACTGAGCTATCCCTCTTTGGTGGTGGTTGTTCTGAACGTCTCTGGAGAGGCCTGGAAAACCTAACCACAGAAACATCATGCGACAAAAATGTCACCTTTTCCCCCAAATCCAGGTGGTGAATGCAGCCAGAGCACTGCCAGCTACTGGGTTAGGAAGTAAATAAGGCACAATTTGTGGGATGCATATGGAGACAGATATATATTATGATTATTTATTAAATTTGTATTGAGTTACTATGATAGGGGGCTTGTTCACATATGTTGGCTTAGTCTCTCTTTACCCAAAGTTTGATCACTCTGGACCAGCCTATATATGACAAAAAATGTGTCTTTGCATTTATATGTGTATATTGGATTTTAAAAAATATATATATAGCAGCTGTTTATGTTTTGTGGGCCAGTCCGGATCAGAACCATGGGATGGAGGGAGATGGGTTTAACCGTCTCTCCCTGGTGTTGCTTGCCAAACAAAAGTTGTCCCCCACAAAAGCAGTTAATTACTCTAGGTGGGAAGCTGCTACTGATGATTTTCATTAGTGTGTGTGTGTGTGTGTGTGTGTGTGTAAGGTTAACACATACATCATGGTCCTAATCTAGATTGGGGAACCTGTGACCGCTATTTAAAAGCAGAGGGAGGAATTCAACATCACACTCTTTTGATCATTCCATCAGCGCAAGGACTTTAGCTTTCCAGACACAGAAGTTCTCCTTCTTCTCCCCCAATGTGTTGTTCCCGTGGTTCGCCTGGACACCCCACCAAAAAAAAGATGATTGTGGGTGCATGGAGGAGAGGAGAAGGGATGAAAGCCAGGCTTCTGCTGAAGGAACTCATTCACATTATTAGACTCAATGTATAAATATGAAGATGCATTTAACTGAGCATGTCATTCGGCCCTCACAGATGAATGGACGCACTCACTGTTTGAGAAGTCACTGTATCACGTGACAGCTCTATATGTGGCGGCTGATTCACACACACAATTTTCACTTGATGCCACAGCATGTGTGATCCAGCAGCAGAAGGCTGCTGTACAACAAGAAAATCCCTTGGGTGGGTGGTGCAGAGGGAGGGGAGAATCATCTTTAATGGAATATATAGATCTAGAGTGTTGCTTTACTGCAGGGTTTGCTTTGATAATACCGTACATCTGCAGAACAAATGCAGCTGAACAGCTTCTTCCCCCAACCCTTGCTATTCCTGTGCACAGAAATATGAACACTGAAAAGCCATTTCACAGTGGTTTTCCTACACTGGTTTGGTTGAGTTCATCAATATAGTTCTCCAACGTTGCCAATTTAAAAGAAATTGTGCTTGCCTTTTCCTCTGGACACACTAAATGAGGATCCATGATTAGGAAATGCTGGCTTCCACATTACTAGTAATATCCAAAGGCAACATGATGACCAAGTCCAACAATGCGATGTCAATGGCACTGTGGGTTAAACCACAGAGCCTAGGACTTGCCGATCAGAAGGTCGGCGGTTCGAATCCCCGCAACAGGGTGAGCTCCCGTTGCTCGGTCCCTGCTCCTGCCAACCTAGCAGTTCAAAAGCAAGTAAATAAATAGGTACCGCTCCGGTGGGAAGGTAAACGGCGTCTCCATGCACTGCTCTGGTTCGCCAGAAGCGGCTTAGTCATGCTGGCCACATGACCCGGAAGCTGTACGCCGGCTCCTTCGGCCAATAAAGCGAGATGAGCGCCGCAACCCCAGAGTCGGCCATGACTGGACCTAATGGTCAGGGGTCCCTTTACCTTTACCTTACAGAACATTGAACAACATGAAATATATGAAATATGCACTCTACAAAACCAAATAAACAGAAATCTTCTAAATCTCTGAAAGTCACAAAATATGCACTCTAGATGGGTTCCCTTGAAAACATAGAACCAAATAAACATATTCCATATTACTACACATGGCTTGCTGAACTCTGGATTAGACTACTGCAATGTGTTGTAAGCAGGGCTGCTCTTGAAGGCTAATCGGAGAGTAAAGTTGTTACAAAATACAATGGAAAAGGTATTGACTCATATCAGACAGACCTGTCCGTAGGTGCTTTTGTTTGCTCCCAACTGGTTTCCAAGCACCATCAAAAGTGTTGCACTTGCTCCCATATGAATCTGCCCAATTCTCCCCAGACCACACCTCCTTCCTAGACCAGGTTCCTCACTGACTCAGCTCTGTGCTCTCCTCATCTGCTTTGGCAGACCCTCCAAGTGTCCCTATTTTTCAGGGAGAGTCTCGGATTTACAGAAGCTGTCCTGGTTTCTGATTTGATCCCGGAATGTCCCTACTTTCATGGGACAAATGTTGGCAGAGAAAGGAATAGGGTGTCTCCATTTTCATCAGAGAAATGCTGGAGGTCATGTTTGATAATGCCTTTTCCTTGGAAGGAGGAAGATGCGTGCAGGAACCTCTACTTCTTGCGAGGCTGGAATGTAGCCCATTTCCCCACCACCACCATCACAGGCATGAGGCCCCAGAAGTTTGTCTACAAACTAATATGACCCTCAGATTGATGAACGAGAATCTTCTGAACTGCCTTACGGAGCGACAATGGCCAACGAGAAGCAAGAGCACAACAAGATGACTCAACGGAATCAGGACTCACAAGCCCAAAGCAAGGAATGGACTGAGGACTTGGCCCTGGTCTCGTTCCATTCATTTTGGAACGCTGCCCTTATGTCAGTAGCCACCAAATTGGCTGATGAAAGCCTCGGCCGTGGCACTTGCCAGTTCATACAATCTGCCAGATGAATTAGTAAGTATCATTTAGGCTTCAGTTAATCAGAAAGAGAATACATTAAATAGTTTAAATTATTAAGGATATTAAAAATGCATTACGAAAATGTTTATCATGAGCTATGCTGGCAAAAGCAGAATCGGATATTTCAGAGGCCTAAAAATAAATATGTCTCGGGTGTCAGCAACACACTCCAAGCGTGCTTTAAAGATTTATACCGTGTTAAATGGAGGAAAACAAGGCAGCCTCAGAAGAGGCAGGACGGCACTAATCATGAGTGAATATTGTTTGCAGGGCCTTAGATTGAACTACACTTAAGGCCTTCATGCCTCTCTGACCGATACATAATTTCCTCGCTCTTTTGTTTGCGTTGGTAAAGACAGGTGGTAGCTCAGGCACAAACAGGCACAATACCCATATCCTATACTCAAAAGAGAGCTTTGAGCAGAAATGAGGCATTTTTGGCATGCCTCTAGAGGCTAGCATTCACCAGCCTGGTGATTTGCTGATGCTTTGGACTACAAGTCCCATCATGCAATTCAAAACATCTGGAGGGGACCAGGCTTGTGAAGGCTATAGTTGAACTGGCACAATACTTAACCTCAGTGATGAAAGGACAGGGGGAAATTCAAAATTTAGCTAAACCGAGTACTTTCTTTGAAAAGCATGGCTCCGCATTATGAAAACTATGTTGACTTTAAAACAAATCCATAACACAGATCTTGGAACCGTTTTGAGGGTTTTAGTCCTCAGGCCCCAAAACCTGCAATAATATTTAGCTTGGTTCCCTAGAGTTATTATTACCGTTACTATTACTATTATTTAGATTTGTATACCACGCTTCATCTGTAGATCTCAAGGCAGTACACAATATAAAATTGCAATTTAAGAAACACAAAATACATAATAAAAATAAGAACAGAAACAAACTTTTTCCAGTGTCTTTCAGTCTTCCATTAATAGCAGAGTAAATTAAATTGTAATCTGCATCCCTCAAAAGATGGCAAAATATGTAATAAGGGTTCCCTTAAAACTACTGAAGCACCTTTGGCTTCCTAATAAGCAAGTCAATTTGGAAAGAACATACTGAAGGTAGAAAGTTTGGAAAGCACTATGATAAGGGAAAGGCCTCTTTGAATTGCAACTACAGATATATGACAGAGCATCCCAAGAGTCCTTTCTGCTGCTTGTACCTACCTGCCTGACAAGGGCCAGCTGCAATGAGACGTAGAGGATGATTTGGTGGTCTTCGGGTGCCAATTGACGTGCTCTGTAAAACACAAACACAGAGAGCATGGTAATGGTTCATTTTATATGTGTTCCTATGCATTGCGCTTCTGGAAGCCTGGATATTTAAGGAACACGCCTAGAAAGCGGTGAAAGCGAGTAACAGTTTCAGGTTTAGCGGTATAAGAGATCAGCTTTGTGCGAAGATATTATTTATTGGGTGTCATTGCTCAGGGATTCCGAGAAACGCCTCCCAAAACCAGTGCTGTAGCAGAATATTGGCATTTAGGGAGGAAGCAAAGGATGCTAACACGCATATTGCATGCGAAAGGTCCCAGGTTCAATTCTTGCCATCCCCCAAAGGGTCAGACAGCATAGTGTGAAAGACATTGCTTGGACAGCAACACTGATCAGAACAGACAATGCTTGCTTTGAGAGAGCAACAGTCTAACCTCAGTTTAAGGCAGTCTCCCTATGTACATAGCCTCAGCACTGATGCCTGCTTCGTAGCACCTTCAGCTCTCTCAAACCACCCTGTCTCTAGCAAATATACAGTGGTACCTCGAGTTACAAATGCCTCAGGTTACAAACGCTTCAGGTTACAAACTCCGCGAACCTGGAAGAGTTACCTCGAGTTGAGAACTTTGCCTCAGGATGAGAACGGAAATAATGTGTTGGCAGCGCAACAGCAGCAAGAGGCCCCATTAGCGAAAGCACAGTTTCAGGTTAAGGACGGACCTCTGGAACGAATTAAGTTCGTAACTAGAGGTACCACTGCGATCATAAAAATACTCTACCTCTTCAAACTTTAGGAGTACAGTGGTACTTTGGGTTTAAGGCGCTTCAGGTTACATACGCTTCAGGTTACTGACTCCGCTAGCCCAGAAATAGTGCCTCGGGTTAAGAACTTTGCTTCAGGATGAGAACAGAAATCACACTGCGGCAGCGGGAGGCCCCATTAGCTAAAGTGGTACCTCAGGTTAAGAACAGTTTCAGGTTAAGAACGGACCTCCGGAATGAATCAAGTACTTAACCCGAGGTACCACTGTACTTTTCTTAATGCTGGCAGGCTATTCTGCATTTGGTCAACAAGGATGCAGTTAAACTCTCCCGACAACGCCCCCTGTTGGCTACAGGTGGGCACCTGTGATGTCCGATTAGCAATCTTGCCCGTGCCCAAGCCGGAGTTAAGATATCAAGGAAACAAGCCACAGCCGGTGGGGAAAGGTCAAAGGGCTAAAAATAAAGATGGTTTAAGAGTAACATAGGACAGCAATTACATCTAAATAGCACAGTAAGGGAGATGTTACATCTGAGTCTAGGAATGCCTGCCACGTAAAGCTAAATCCCCCACTGAGAGGGAGCTCTGTCCAAAGATGCCTTCTTACACTTCTGGTTAGTGCACAGGGAATCAGTGAGCAGGAGGAGGACATTTTCAGTTATCTCTCGAGGCAGAAACATGCTTTTGCTGATGTCAGGGAACTGCCATCGGAGCCAGAGGCAGAGGGCAGGCTCCAGAGGGATGCCAGAGAGGGTCCCAGTAGGGAGAGAGGCAGCCCATCTGCTGGGGAAGGAAATCAGCGTAGCACCAGTGGAGAAGGGGGGCAGATGGGGGAATCGACAAGGAGGCTCCAGGACTCCTCGCCGGAGACCAGCGGGGAGAGCACGGGTCCTCCGCTGCCCACACCCTCCCTGCGCAGAAGACTTCCACGCAGTGAGAGTAGGAGGAGACTTGGCGTCAAAGAACTTCTTTGCTGGAAGAAGTTCAAGAAACGCCCACTGACGGATTCTGCCAGCGATTGAGACAGCCACGGGTGAGAGGCTGTCCAGACAGAAAGGGTTCACCCAGGTAACCTAGCCAGGAGTGGCGACAACTTACGCACGAGCAACCCCTAGAACCATTACAGCTGACATGCATTTATTCCCTCGTTAGCACTTAAAACGGGACGCGGGTGGCGCTGTGGGTTAAACCACAGAGCCTAGGACTTGCCGATCAGAAGATCGGTGGTTTGGGCACTGTCTGAAAATCATCCCAGGCCTCTTCCAGTGGCCTTGGGTGAGATAACGGTGCATAAAGCAAAGGGAGCATTAAGCTTATTGCCCATCAGCTCAACATGTTGGGCAATGAAACCCATGCTCTAAAATGTCCCACAAGTGGAAGGATCCATGCAATAGATGTTTTTTGTTGTATTCTGAAATTGCTTTGAGATTATTCATAGCATGTGATCCATAAATGAAACAAAAAAAAAAAATGCTATGTGGAAGAAAGGCATACAGTACTACAAAACCAAAAAAAGAAGATCGGCGGTTCGAATCCCCGCGACGGGGTGAGCTCCCGTTGCTCAGTCCCTGTTCCTGCCAACCTAGCAGTTCAAAAGCACGTCAAAGTGCAAGTAGATAATTAGGTACCACTCCAGCGGGAAGGTAAATGGCGTTTCCGTGCGCTGCTCTGGTTTGCCAGAAGCGGGCTTGGTCATGCTGGCCACATGACTCGGAAGCTGTACGCCGGCTCCCTCGGCCAGTAAAGCGAGATGAGCACCGCAACCCCAGAGTCGGCCACAACTGGACCTAATGGTCAGGGGTCCCTTTACCTTTTTAGCACCTAAAACAAGGATAAAGGAGGAAGAGCTCCAACACAAGTAGAAGCCTAGAGACTGCTTCACGTTTTGGTGTAAAACAAACAAAACACCTGTCAGTTGGGAATCTTTCTTCCTCACCTTTCCAGAGTCTCAAGTGCTTTTCGGTGCAAGTCGTCTTGTGTGCTTTTCAGGGTAGCTGTAACACAAGCAAAAGAGCATGAGAAGTTTTGTAACCGTTGCAGCAAACACTAAGCTTGAATGGCTTTGTGCTCTTTTTTTTCTTCCCCCTTTCAAAGTTGGGAAAAACAGTCCATATGATTCCTCAAAATAAGCATTCCCCTAAGGATTTTATGTTGTGGAGGGGGTGGGGGGAGAGAGGAAAAAAAATGAGAGAACAAACACACAGCTCTCCCTAGATCTTGCTGGAGAAAGTATTCCCTGCTTTAATTCATGGGGCTTTACAAAGTGATCACTCCTGTAAGACCAGACGCCTGTACACAATCTTTCCTTTTTGAGAACCTCCAGCCAAAACCGGGCCAGAAATAAAATGTCATGGCAAGTTAGAGAACAGCTCTCCCTAGATCAGGCATAGGCAAACTCGGCCCTCCAGATGTTTTGAGACTACAATTCCCATAATCCCTGACCACTGTTCCTGTTAGCTAGGGATGATGGGAGTTGTAGTCCCAAGACAGCTGGAGGGCCGAGTTCACCTATGCCTGCCCTAGATCTTGGTATCTTATTTGTTTCTTAAATCTTTGTGCTGCCCTGCATCAACAGAGTTTAGAATGATGCACCTATTCTTCCCCATCTTTAGCCTTACAACAGCTCTGTAGGGCAGCGCTGGGAGATAACAATTGGCCCCAGTGAACACCCTGGCTTTAATGGGGATTTGAACCTGGATCTCCCTGGTCCTAGTCCACCACTCCAGCCACTACACTGCACTGATGGGGTTTAGTCCAGATCTCGCTCCATATCTTCAGATGGGGGTTTCTTCCAGAGATGATTGCCATTCCAGACATCATTGCCAACCAGCCTTCTCTGCTCTTAGCAGCTTTCGTGCAGAACGCTCTGCCGCGGAAAATCCACAGAGCTAGTTTTTAGAAAACAAACCCAACCCCCTTTCCCTGTTTTCATAGGAGGCGCAAAACATCCATTCTTTCCTGATAATTCCTGCAGCTGACTTTTGCTTTTCTTGTTGTCTCTTGCTTTTAAATAGCTTCATGGGTTTGCTTTTTTTAAAAAAAGTGATTTTTCTCGCAAAGAGTGAAAAAAGCACAATAAAAATGGAACGTGTACGAAGGACCCTTACATTTTAAATGATGTCCCTAGTTTATTTCACCTGCTTTGGATACTTTCCGCTTGGAGAAGTTCTGCACAACCCCAGAAGCTTGGCATTTTGTCCCTTAACGGAGCCCACGAAAATGGACATTGCCTTGCTGCCTCCGTGTGTTTTATCCCACTAGGTCGGAGAACATGACTACCTGAATTAGGTCCATTCATTTCCATGGGTCTTCTCCCAAGTATGACGTAGCCAGAGGCAACCCACCAGTTTCATACACATTTTTGGCTGCAACCCTGAAATGAAACTGCTTTCTTCCTATAGGCTGGAATGAGATTCCAGCAGGACTGGCTGGATACGGGACGGCAGCCTTCGGTCTCCCTGAAACATTTGCGTGTGGTATCTTCCCCTCTACCTGGGTGGATGCTGATGGTTTCCCAGAGCCAGGTTTTTATGAGCTGTTTGCTGAGCCCTGGCACTTCTGCGTGGTCATCTGTGCAAAGCTGTTGGAAGGCTGCCTGAAAGAGAGAGCTTGGGTGCTGCACCTGCTGTCCCCTCGATGTAGGAGACGTGTCTGTCGGGAGCCTGCTGGCTTGGGAAAGAGGGGACAGAACTTTGCCAGAGGCTCAGCCAATGCAAATGTCCGTGTGTGTGTGTGTGTGTGTGTGTGTGTGTGTCTGAAACTCTTCTGGGATAGACTTTGGCTCCTGACCAGAGCATAAATTAGCAATGACAGATGTTAGCCAGGCGGCACCTTCTCCTGCCCTCTGCTTTCCTGAGGACGCTATCCCAGGAGGATCCAAGGCTTTAATGGAATGCTTTGCACCACAGCAAAAAATAAAACTGAAAGAAGGGACTTGATGAACTTGTATCTCTCAAGACAACAGGGAATGAATGGGTAGACTTCTGCAGGCAGTCTGAAGATGTAGAAGCTTGGAGGTGAGGCCACTAGTGAGGAAATGGGTGAAATTTGTCGTTCTTATGTCAAACAGATAAGAAAAAGATGGGCCAATTCTGCCAGTTACTGGCAAGGAAGAATTTTAGCTGCTAGCAGTAATTTCCGGACCAGCTCATGATGTTTCCTGTGCACGGTTCTTTCTAAATACCCTAATTCTATAATGAAAGGGTTCAGAGGGACTGAATAGCCAATAACTAAACCAATGGTTATAACCAATTTACCCTGCAAAACAGAGAGATTTTAGAACAGAACCATCAAATGTGCTAAAATTAGCACTGACTTGCATACATCTCCATCAGTTATCCATTCCTCTTGTACTGATTTATTCACATGGGCTGGAGTCACACACCAATGATTAAGAATTCCAATCTGGATTCCACCAACCCAACTCCGCAAACGACAGAAAAAAACGGCACTCGTTTATCTTCTCACACAAAAAGCCAAGAATAAGCCCCAAACACGTGCACCTCCCCACCTCAGAAGGCGGATGGGGAATCCCCAACATTAAACTATCCGACATCACCAACCAAGTGAGTCACATAATCCAATACATTGTAGAAGATGAGACAAAACAATGGGTACACTTGGAGAGAGACGTAACCAAAAACACTCCCACCACAGCATACCCTTTTCTCTAAAACAAACTAAGGAAAATCCCCACAATACTAAACAGGCTGACACAGACCATGCGTGGAACACCTGGAAGACACCAGATTGAGGAGGGTTAGAACCAATGCCTGATGACATACCCAGAAGGAAATTTCTGCTCATATATCAGATACAGTAACTAACATCAGCTAGACTCAAGTAAGATATGCCCAACTTAAAAATGGAAAGTAATGCTGGTGGTCAACAAAAGAGCTTTAAAGACTCTCTCAAGGCAAATCTTTAAAAATGTAGTATAAACACCAACTACTGGGAAACACTGGCCTGCAAGTGCTCCAGTTGGAGAACAGCTTTTACCAAAGACGTCATGGGCTTTGAAAACGCACGAACTCAGGACAAAAGAGAGAAACAAGCTAAGAGGAAGGCATGCTTGGCAAACCATGATTAACTCCACTGTGTCTCCACTGTGGAAGGACGTGTGGATCCAGAATTTGAATCCTCATCACTTATGGACTCACTGTTAAGATCGTGTTCACGGAAGACAATCTTACTCAGCTACGAGTGATCGCTAAAGAAGAAGAAGAAGCCCAAGAAGTATTGTTCATCATAAAGCAGGTTCTCTGGGCTTGCAATAGTAAATTCTCTTTTTTATCAGCCAGAAACATGCTTGTTTTTTCCATCTCGGGCTTATAAAGTCCTTGATTTCTCTCAAGTGGGTGGTTAGCTGAACCTTGTGGATGAGAAGGTTGAAGTCTGATTATTCTCCATGATCGGCTGCATTTTTAAACAGCTGCTCCAACATGTTTTTCAGCTTCGGTTATCACAAGATGTGGCTTTCTTCTTCTTCTTCTTTTTTAAAAAAGGATTAGACATATCAGAAGAGGTTCAGAGGAGGGTCACAAAGGTTATCAGGGTATGGAAAAGAAGCCCAACGAGGAAAGAATGGCCATTCCCTTGCAGCAGACACTGCAACCATCCCTATTTCCCAGGGACACGCCACATTCTCTGGATCCCCTGTCAGGTAAATCCCTGTCCCTTTTTGTGAGACTGGTCATTCATCAAGTTTCAGCTCTTACTGCATGATCTCTAGATGTCAAACCATAGTTTCCAGGTCATGGGAGGCAGTAGTTCTACTTTATTCTGCACTAGTCAGGCCTCATCTGGAGTACAGAATACTGGACACCATCCCTTAAGAAGGATGCAGTTAGGAAAACAGGAAAATAGGAAAGGCTGAATGGGCTTAATCTACAGAAGGGTACACTCTGGCTTAAACTAAGGAGGAACCACTTGATGGGAAGAGCAGTCTAACAAGGGAAGCAATTAGTTAAAAGAGTAGGGTGGTGGGCTCTCTCCCACGCTTGGAGATCTTCAAGCAGAGACTGGCAGGCTGTTGGGAATACTCAAGACCTAGATTTCCTGCATTGATCTCCTTCCAGTTCTATGATTCTACAAACTCATAGAGGCTTATCAACAGCTATTACCCATGAAAAGCTCACATGAACCTCTCCTCCATGCATTGAGAAATGTACTCTGGAAAATCAGGCGCTTGCAAACAACAGGGTGAGTGGAAACATCCACTTCACGTATTGCTTGTTAACATCCAGGTGCATCCTGTTTAACTGTCTTATGACATTATACTGAGAAATGTATGATGTGCTGCAGATATTTGCATTTGTATGTAGGGGGGTCCTGCCTAGGAGATAGATGATAGATGATAGAGATAGATAGATAGATAGATAGATAGATAGATAGATAGATAGATAGATGATAGACAGATAGATAGATGATAGATAGATATAGATAGATAGATAGATAGATAGATAGATAGATAGATAGATAGATGATAGATAGATGATAGATAGATAGATAGATAGATAGATAGATAGATAGATGATAGATAGATAGATAGATAGATGATAGATAGATAGATAGATAGATAGATAGATAGATAGATAGATAGATAGATGGATAGATGATAGATAGATAGATAGATAGATTTTTGTTACTATAAATTGCTGGCTGCTGTTGGCAACAGAATGGTGGACTAGGTGGACTTTGGTCTGCAAGGGAACTCCTGCATGCACTTCTTCTTAAAATGCATAAGCTTCAGGCGCTTAAAACTGGCATCTCAGAAAGATTGCTGTGCAGACCACATTAGACAAGTCAAACACATTACCATCAGTTGCTTGCAGGCTGTACGTCAGGCCCAAGGCCAGGTAACCCTTGGCTAAGAACTCTCTGGCATCTTCTCCCAAGGCAATCACCATCTTGGCAAAACGCTCTCCTTCCTCCAGCTGTAAGGGTAAGCCAATAAGAGAGACAGACATTACCGGAAGGGCCCCTTTGCAAGTAGAAGACTCCTTTGGAGGGGGGAATCAAAACAGAATATCATGCCTTTGGGATGAACAGTGCATGCAAAAATGGGTTAATTTGATTCTGGAGTTAATATAGCCATCATGAGTTGCAGCCACTGAGAGCCTTATCCCTCCATAAATCTGTCTAGTCCAGAATTTCCCAAACTTGGATCTCCAGCTGTTTTTGGACTACAAGTCCCATCATCTCTGACTACTGGTCCTGCTAGCTAGGGATGATGGGAGTTGTAGTCCAAAAACAGCCGGACACCCAAGTTTGGGAAACCCTGGTCTACTCCCTTGTAAAAGCCATCTTAAACCGGTGGACAACCCAATGGTTGGTATCGTCAAGTTGTGTTCAGTGGGGTGCTCCCCACATTCTGCAGACCCGCAGCATCTCCACGCCTGCTAAGCTTCTGCTGCAGTTAAAGGCATAAGAGCAGAGCCATTAAATGAAAACATAAAACCTCTGGCACATGCATGCCTAGCTAAAATTTTGAGCCTGTCATCGGCGTTAACTTACAAGCAGGAAGGACAAGGCCTGCACGGGGCCGGTTGGCGGATGTTCTAAAGTTAGAGGAGGTGCTGCAGATGGGAGACGAAGGACATGCTTGAGAGTCTCAAAGTGTATTCCTCATTAGCTCACAGGATAGGCTGCAGGCCTTGTCAGCAATAATCGACAGTGTCAGCTCTGGGTTAAGAGCCAAGCAGCATAGCTTAGCACTATTGGACAGATCCTCCTTCTCGGAGACTTTGATTAGAGGCTCAAGTTTTCTTTAATGGTTTGACTTGGAGCTAAACCAGGTTAGACACAAATATTTCAGGGTCCGATGGGAAAGCATTCTTGATACCCAGCCTTGCCAATAACTCATCGGTTTGCTCACCTCCTTCGTCCCAGAAAGGTTAAACATAACTCAGCCAGCCAGAAATGCGCTTGCCACCCCGACCCTTCCAAAAAGATCCCTTTCAGCGGAGCCTGTTTTCATAGAATCATAGAATCATAGAGTTGGAAGAGACCACAAGGGCCATCGAGTCCAACCCCCTGCCAAGCAGGAAACACCATCAGAGCACTCCTGACATATGGTTGTCAAGCCTCTGCTTAAAGACCTCCAAAGAAGGAGACTCCACCACACTCCTTGGCAGCAAATTCCACTGTCGAACAGCTCTTACTGTCAGGAAGTTCTTCCTAATGTTTAGGTGGAATCTTCTTTCTTGTAGTTTGGAACCATTGCTCTGTGTCCGCTTCTCTGGAGCAGCAGAAAACAACCTTTCTCCCTCCTCTATGTGACATCCTTTTATATATTTGAACATGGCTATCATATCACCCCTTCACCTCCTCTTCTCCAGGCTAAACATGCCCAGCTCCCTTAGCCGTTCCTCATAAGGCATCGTTTCCAGGCCTTTGACCATTTTGGTTGCCCTCCTCTGGACACGTTCCAGTTTGTCAGTGTCCTTCTTGAACTGTGGTGCCTAGAACTGGACACAGTACTCCAGGTGAGGTCTGACCAGAGCAGAATACAGTGGCACTATTACTTCCCTTGATCTAGATGCTATATTCCTATTGATGCAGCCCAGAATTGCATTGGCTTTTTTAGCTGCTGCATTATGATTGTGAACAAAGTGTTTGTAGAATCACAGAACTGTAGAGTTGGAAGGGTCCAGGTTCTGGGACACTAAACCGGAATAAAATTCCAGGGTGACCAAGAAGCCTCAGGCTACGTTAAAAGTCCTGCAACCTCTCAGGGTTCCTTAGCTGTCAGAGAGAGCGAGAACAAGTTGTCATCCTCTCCTGAGCTGTAGGAGGTATGCACAAATAACACTCAGCAAGATTTGCCAACAAGCTGCATTCAGCTGCTGCAAAATATAATAATCTGAGCTCTCCACTGCCATCATCGTTGATAGAATCTATGTGTTTTGTTAGCAGCAGCCTAACTCATGAAAGCTGTTTTCCCTGAAACAGGGGGAGGCAGTTTCCCACAAACCATGTCATTTGACGGAAGGTTTAGGAATGCCTATTTGAGCCATGCCCACAGGCACAATGACAAGGGAGAAGGAACAGCAGGTGCTATTCCCTGGCAAGCTGCCGCCCAGCTGGTATTCAGCTGGCACAACTTGTTTTGTGTTTTCCTTTTTCTTCTTCCTCAGGAGTCCAAGGCCTCATGCAATGAAATCCGTACTCTGTGTGTTTGTGCCTGTGTGTGTGTATTAAAGAGCTTTCATCAGGAACAACTTGGCATTGATGGGGACAAGAGCAGTGCTCCTGCCTTAGAGCAGAGGGGGAAATATTTCTATCAGCCTTTGCCAAGCTGCTGCCTTCAAGATGTTCTGGACTACACCTCTCAGCAGGCTCTGCTGACTGGGGGCGATGGGTGTTGTCAGCCCTAAACATATGGAGGGCACCAGGCTGGTGACAAGGCAGATTTAGATTTTCAGAGGAAGGAGGTGTCGCTCAAAACTAAATAAATGAGAAGAGAAAATGGGGAAGGGCTTAAAATGAAACCCCAGCACTGAGGCAAGTGCTTCTAGAGGCACGGAGGTAGAAGATTTAGGGAGTATTATGCAGGAAGGTTCATAGCTCAGAGGCAGAACAACTGCTTTGCATGCAGAAGGATCTCCAGTTGGGCTTGGTGGCATCTCTGTCTGCTCCATATGAACCTGACTCCATCATTAAAAAACAGCCATTCCAACCTCCAAGCATATAGCTGATATACAGTGGTACCTCTGGTTGCGAACAGGATCTGTTCCGGAACCCCGTTCACAACATGAGCAGAACGCAACCCGCGTCTGCGTGTGCGCGGGTCACGATTTGCTGCTTCTGCACATGCGCATGACGTCATTTTGAGCGTTTGCGCATGCACGAGCGGCGAAACCCAGAAGTAACCCTTTCTGGTACTTCCGGGTTGCCGCAGGAAGCAACCTGAAAAGATTTAACCTGAAGCAAACATAAGAAGTATACCATGAAGATTTAATCCTACTACAATACAGAAAACTCAGTGAGATTTTTTTAAAATGTCCCCTTTAAATGAGCAAGGCCTGCCACGAAGACCTTGGGAATTACAGGGTCCGCATTTAACAGCCTTTCTGTGGAGCTGCCGGGGGTTTTGTGAGTTTGTTTTGCTATTGAAGCATCCGACTGACACTTCCGAGGCAATGTCAATGCTGCCATCAATGAGTTTCTCTGGCTGCAATCCAGCTAATGAGACCTGCCGATTGTAAGCCAGCGTAAGCATGCCTATCACTTGCTGGATCAAGAACCTCAGGCATAAATCAAATCTGTGTCCAAATGTGCATCTGAACGCACTCCCAGATGTGAATGACATTTATGTGTACTGCATTGTTTCCAGTGGAATATAAATGCTCATTGAAAGGCACATCCCCATCCACACAGTAATAGTAAAAGGAAGTGTTTATACAGTGCTTATACAGCATGTCCAAACTACTTTACGTGCATTACCATATTCATTTAATCCTTACGCAACATAGGGCATGTTTGAATTGTTCAACTTTCAAATTCCGAAAATGAGGGGTGCTAAAAAGTTGTAACATGATTTGGGAATTCAAAATATATTTTGGTTAAATTAATATAATGCAGTTTTGCTTGGTAAGTAAAATGTCTGCAAACTTGTATAGAAATCATTAAAAAATGATTGTGAAGTACTTGCAGTTATATCAACATCAACATCATCATCATCATCAGTGCTTTTCTTCTAGAAAAAAGGTGCCGGTACTGCGTACCCTTGAGTACTCCCAGTAGTCCCAGAAAAAAGCACTTACTACTACTACTACTACTACTACTACTACTACTACTACTAAAAGGTAAAGGGGCCCCTGACCATTAGGTCCAGTCGTGGCCAATTCTAGGGTTGCAGCGCTCATCTCGCTTTATTGGCCGAGGGAGCTGGCGTACAGCTTCCAGGTCACGTGGCCAGCATGACTAAGCCGCTTCTGGAGAACCAGAGCAGCGCACAGAAACGCCGTTTACCTTCCTGCCAGAGCGGTACCTATTTATCTACTTGCACTTTGACGTGCTTTTGAACTGCTACGTGCTTTTGAACTGCTTGGTTGGCAGGAGCAGAGACCGAGCAACAGGAGCTCACCGCATCGCGGGGATTCAAACCGCTGACCTTCTGATCGGCAAGTCCTAGGCTCTGTGGTTTAACCCACAGTGCCACCCACGTCCCACTACTACTACTACTACTACTACTATTGCTATTTATCATTACCTGACATTTTCAGAAGGTAACATAAAAATTCTTTGGTTTTCCAAAAGCAGCCTATGTACCTTTTCATCAAACATAGACTTACCAAGCTAAATGTTGTCCAGTTGCAATAGCAAAAGCAGGCTTGAATTCCTCTCATCCAAAAACATATTTTTTAGACCCCCTCACTGAAGAAATTTGCAAAAAACAAAAGTTCACCACCTAAAATGACATGCCCAATTACAACAACCTTGTAAAGCGGGTGGTTGTTACTATGCTCAAGTTTCAGAAGGAAGAGATGAGGCCGAGACGCCATTTGAATGGCAAAGCCCATCAACTTTGGGTTGGTCTGGTCACCTCAAATATTTTATTAAGGGCCTCTGATATGACCTCGGCCCCTAGGAGTTGACTCCTATGCCACCAGCCCTGAGGTGCTCCACCCCTGAGGTACAGAGTATTTTATTAACTGTACCCCCTGGTGCATTGGGATTTCTGGATCTCTTTGCCGCGCCCAATTAATATTCATTTCTGCTTCATAAGCATTCTGAGATTCCGAGCACAAGGGCAGGAAAGTAAATTAAATGGCAGCTTGATTAACTAGCGAGAGAAAGTGCTCTGTACTTTTCCAAACGTGCTGTAATTATTAAAATGATGTTTATTCCAAGCAGTTAAAAAGAACCGGGGGGGGGAGGGGGGAGAGAAGATATTTCTAAGTACAGCTTTCTTGAGCACAATAAACAAAGCCCAGCAGCTATACTACCACACCAAAGAATAAACATTAGACAGGGAAAGAACACTGGGCTTCTCGCTTATACGCTGCGTTCTGGCTTCCTCTCTCTTTCTGTAGCTAACTGGCAATTACATTTCTAAATTTATTCCAAAACTAACAGCGTATTTATAGCTTGCTGGAAATGCACAGAATAAGTCGCATTCGCAAAGCTTCCTGAAAAATGAAGTGCCTTGATATTTCCTAGCTGAGAAGTTGTTAATTTTCCATTAAACGGCTGCAACCAGGTACCTAGATACACCTAGCTATTCACACTGCTGCCAATAGTGGAGAAATTACCCTGCCGGACTTCCACTGACGGTGATCTCATTCTAATTTTATTACTCTGCAATTTGAACGTGCATAATGACTGTAATCATTGTATTTAGGAAAGAAGTCCTCCCAAGGCTCAAGTATTATACTTTGCTGATGGAAGGAGGCAGAGCTGCTGATAAATGATGGGAACCATGTAGAATTTACGAGGGCGTGTGTGGTGTTTTAACCGTTTCTGCTAACTTGTGCCCTGCATTATTTTACCAGCCAATGGGTATAGTCTCTCACGTTCCATTGGCATCTACATTGGGACCTGCAATTAAATGTCGCAGAGCATGCCAAGTTCCTTACAGGGCTCCAACCAGGCTGGAACAGAAGCCTTATAGTGCTTATAAGATTTTTGGTCTGTGGACCTAGGCCTCCCCATTTGTGGCCTCCAAGACTGCTTCTGTTATGTACTGAAGTTCTCACCCTGGGCCAGCAGGGGGATACTGTAGATAGTTATGCAAATAAGGGATCAAAAGTGACGTTCAGTGATTGGATAGTTTTAGAAAGTTGTTACAGTAACGTTGTACTGGAGCTCTATATAAGCAGGCTGACTGAACCCTTCAGTTCAGTTCTGTTCTGGCCTCTGAATAAACAAGAGGTATTTGAAGAATCACTGTGTCATCTGATATGTTCACCCACAACTTAACAGCTTCGGTCAAGCCACACCCACCTGCCCATATGACATCAGATATTAGGGGTGGGGGTGAAGACACAGTTCCCTGCCGAAAGCAGGATTTGCAGGCATGTTCGGTTGATTGATTGTAAGGGGGCCTGAAATGTTCTGTGCCTTTGCAAAACACTACAGTGGTTGTGTTCAGGATTTGCCAAGGCGATGCAGTGGAAGAGTTTTCACAAGAGTACAGGGAAGAGAGAAGAACACGGGTTTTTCCCCCCTTTCCCACCCTCCTGAAACCTCCCACAATCTGACGCTGTAGCCTATAAATAAGTCTCCTTAAAGATATTCCCAAGCACATTCCCCCCCCACACACACACACATAAGACTTAGATTCTAAATGGATGGCTACAACTCGGTCTTGAGAGAGGAAGGGAAGCGCTATGGCAGGAGCAAAACTGGTGCATTCAGAAAGGGCAGACACACACGAAATGCACATGTTGCCCATATTCTTTTAATACAACCCTCTTGCCATCTACTGTCTGAGCTGGAGTCAGACACAGGTTAGCACTAAAGTAATAAGTTCCCAGTAGTGATGTATGGAAGTGAGAGCTGGACCATAAAGAAGGCTGATTGCCAAAGAATTGATGCTTTTGAATTAAGGTGCTGGAGGAGACTCTTGAGAGTCCCATGGACTGCAAGAAGATCAAACCTCTCCATTCTTAAGGAAATCAGCCCTGAGTGCTCACTGGAAGGACAGATCCTGAAGCTGAGGCTCCAATACATTGACCACCTCATGAGAAGAGAAGACTCCCTGGAAAAGACCCTGATGTTGGGAAAGATGGAGAAGGGGACGACAGAGGACGAGATGGTGGGACAGTGTTCTCGAAGCTACCAGCATGAGTCTGACCAAACTTCGGGAGTCAGTGGAAGACAGAAGTGCCTGGCGTGCTCTGGTCCATGGGGTCACGAAGAGTCGGACACGACTAAACGACTAAACAACAACAACAAGTCACCAAAGCCAGTGAAGCTAACTCTTCATTTAAGTAAACCTAAATGCAGTTCAGGCCTAGTGGCTCAGCAACCCTTGCCAGTAGGTCTTGCCCCAATGACACAGTTGTGAGGACCAGAGGTCCTTGCCTTCCCACCCGTCCCTAAGGCTCCTCCTCTCCACGGTTTTCCCCACTCAAAAGTCTCAAACTGTATCTACACACAACCAATCTCTATTCTGCTCTTTTCATTTATTGGAGACCAGAGGGAAGGGGAGCTGGTTGCAGCAGGAGGGGGGAGACCCCCTGGATTCTCCAGCAGCTTCTTGGCTCCCCATCCCCTCCAGCCTCTGCTTCTGCCTCCGATTGTGGACTTCTCTCTGCCACAGTCTCTTCCTGCTCACTAAACCCTGTTGCCCCTCCAGCTTCTGACATCTCCTCCTCCTAGTCTTTTCCTTCTGACCACTCATGGTCATCCCACCAACAATCCCCTGGCTCTGAGCCATCTTCCCCTGGGGGGTTCTGCAGCTGCTGCCTCCCAATGCTCCTCTGCATCCAGCTCGTCCGTGACATCTGCACTGAAATTGTACCCCAAACTCTCTAAAGCAAAGTGGATGAGGCTAGAAACCCAGGAAAACTGGAGGGTGTGTGTGTGTCATCTGCTATAACAGGTGTCTCATTAAGCAAAGTCTGTTCCTGCATGCTACTTTTTGAAGACGCAGCTGCATGCATCCATTGCACTGAGGCCTGGGACTTGCAACTAGGCCTTTTCAATGGCAGCGTCGAGACACTGGAACTCATTGCAGGGGAAGCTGAACCAGCTGCCTCTTTGAGCACCTTCAGAAGGCAACCGAAAACAGCTTTGTTTGAGCCTGCTTTTTACAGAGATGCTCATTGATTATTTACTGATATATCGCTGCTGCTGTTTAGTTACTGCATTCTTGCCCTTTTTGGTGCTTTGCCATCTTTTATTCGATGCTGACCCAATTTTGGGTGGAAAAGAAGGCTTTAAAATTACAGTGGTACCTCGGGTTACATACACTTCAGGTTACATACATTTCAAGTTACAGACTCTGCTAACCCAGAAATAGTGCTTCGGGTTAAGAACTTTGCTTCAGGATGAGAACAGAAATCGTGCTCTGGCGGCGCGGCAGCAGCGGGAGGCCCCATTAGCTAAAGTGGTGATTCAGGTTAAGAACAGTTTCAGGTTAAGTACGGACCTCTGGAACGAATTAAGTACTTAACCCGAGGTACCACTGTATTCTATAAAAATAAGCATGTAAATGCTTTGGGGAACACCATGAAGAAAAGAAACACCCACCCAAAAAAATAAAAAAACCCACAGCCAAGAACTATAATAGCAAAATGATTACAGAATTTTTCACATGTTAACAGTTCAATCCTGTGCATGTTTACCTGGAAGCAATTTCTCCTATGTTCAATGGGGCCCCAGGAAAGCGTACACAATATTGGAACCTCAAGAACGAAAATTTTGTTCTACTGTACACACGAGCATCCTTAAGTTCCTTAAGACTGCATCCATTAATTGAATTGTCAGTGCAACTACCTGAAGAACTTACTTACTGCAAAATTAAAACGTAGCAAGACGTTGTCCCCTCTCAAAAGAAGCACAATGCACTTCAACACCATAAAATATTAACAATAATATTTTTTTAGAAATTCTCCCTGGAAGTATTTATTTGACTGTGACAGTCGAGAAAAAGCGAGGCCCGCATGAGGCGTTTTATCACCCGCATTGTGATCCTGTAATATTTATTTCAACCCGTTAATTATTCAGTCAAATCAATTAAAAGCAAGACAATTAATCAGCCCCCGAGCTCCTGGCAACCGTCTATTTCCCTTCCCTGCAGCCTGCCACTTCGTATTTTACTTGATATTTCCAATGAACATCATCCACCGCTGACTGCAGGGCCACCTGGTGGAGATGCCACTGGCGTAAACGGCAGGCTGAGAATTTATTAAAACCCGAGCAGCTAAACAACCGGCAGATGCTTCTGCTGCCGAAGATTATCAACGTTTTTCCGAGCCGCGGCTCCTCCCAGCCACCCCTGTCGCGGTGACTGGAGGGTACATCTTAACAAGGCTGACATTTTAAACACACAGAGAGAGACCCTGCTGTTGTGACATTGGGAGCAAGAGAAAGGGAACCAGCTGCCAGCTGGAGAAAACCAAGCAGATGAGCTCCTAGGTACATTTAGGCAGCAATCCTGAGCCTACCTAAGGGGTGCAATGTCTGACTGTAGCGTGGAGGGGGGCTTATCCCCCTCTCTGTAAACAAAGAAGCATGCATACTGGACTGGCTGCACAGGAGGAAAACAACAACCAAGCCTTCGTATTCTGTTTGGAGGGGAATCGGATAGAGCAGGCAGTTCCCCACTCTGAAGCAGCAGGCAACAGCACTGAGGGGACCCTTGCACCGCTTTTCAGTGCAGAGCTGTAATTTTGCAGCTGTTCAGGCTCACTCCCCGCTCCGCCTCTTCTCTCCTCCTCTCTTTGAGCCGCACTCAAACGCCGCTGCTGTCAATGCGGCACCTAATGCATTATGTAACAAGCACTGCGCCAGCTTGCTTACCCAGTGCAGAGGCCCGATGCAGACCTTGGCGGCCAGGAGAGGGACGGTGGGGTCCTCAGGACGCAGCTTCGCGCATTCTTTGAGCACCGAGACGGCGTGGGCGGACTGGGCAGAAGGAGGAAGGAAGAAGGGGAGAGGCGTTTGGTTAGGCAATGCAGCTCCCAAGTACAAGCAAACGTCACCTCTTCAATAGTTAGTGCTGACTCCGCAGAGTTAAGGCATCTGAAAGAGAAGAATCGGGGTTCC
Source organism: Podarcis gaigeae (assembly GCF_964106915.1). Lineage (NCBI taxonomy): Eukaryota > Metazoa > Chordata > Lepidosauria > Squamata > Lacertidae > Podarcis > Podarcis gaigeae. The sequence continues at coordinate 102,998,823 of NC_139680.1, read as the reverse complement.
CTGGAAACTGCATCCTGTGGCTAATAACCTTGCCCCCCTCCACGGATCGGATCGGGGCCACTGATAGGTTGTAGTTACTGAGAAGCAAGGGGAATGTGCTTTGCTTCTGCTCACGCTCCCACCCCACCCCTCTTATAATAATAATAATAATAATAATAATAATAATAATAATAATAAATTTTATTTATATCCCGCCCTCCCCAGCCGAAGCCGGGCTCAGAGTGGCTAATAGCAGTAAAACGATAAAACATTCTAAAATCATTTCATTATAAAATTAATTCCAATCAAATTAATGGCAACCATTGGGCTACAGGTTCTGTGAGGATTGCCAAAGGAGGGAGTCAGGCTGTGCCCTGGCCAGAGGCCTAGTGGAACAGCTCTGTCTTGCAGGCCCTGCGGAAAGATGTCAAGTCCCACAGGGCCCTAGTCTCTTGTGACAGAGCGTTCCACCAGATCGGAGCTTCAGCTGAAAAAGCCCTGGCTCTGGTTGAGGCCAGCCTAACCTTATGTCTCCATTTCACTCGCTCCACACAGCTGAACCCTAACAATGAAATGGGTTCGTTTTGCTTGGAAGCGTCATCTAGTCCAACCCCTGCAATGCAGGAATCACAACTAAAAGATCGCCGGCATATGGCCACCCAACCTCTGATTTCCTTGTGCTCCGCAGGGGTCTTCTGATGGGGCACTTTGGTGATTCCCCTATGCCGCTGAGCTTGGGTTGGCTTTTCGCATGGCAGGTGCTACTGCCCGTGGAACTCCTTGCCAATAGAAGTTTGGCGAAAGATGTCCCTGCCTGTTTCCAGGCATCTTGGAAGAACTGTGTTGTTCACACAGGCCTATCAGACCTGAGATCCTTTACTGACCGGCTGTCAATGATGCGCTTGACATTTTTAATTCTTCCTTACTGTAATTTTGTCTCTCTAGTTTGGATACTGCCCTGTGGCATTTTCACATTAAAGTTTGGTTTAGAAATATTTAAATGAAGAGAGTGTTCTTCACAGAAACTGCTCCCCAGCAAGCCCCCCCCCCAATCACCCCAGAAAACTGCCCTAATATTAAGCAGTCTCTGTCTCCTGCAATCAGATTCCATTTCCGGTGCATACAGACAGCTCTTTTCAGCCAAAATTTCAGGTGCTTCTCTCTTGCTCAGCATACTGCAAGGCTGCCAACACTCCTATGCACAATTTAGGTGTGATACACAATTTCTGAATTTCCGTAATGCCTGCATTAAACAGAAGGGGCCACTGGATTGGGGGAGGGGGACGACAAATGGATTTGGTATAGGAGAAAAGGTAAGTAGAGACCCTTAATTTAGGGGTCCCGTCATGAATGGTGGGAGATACTGGGAAGATAAAAGCAAGTGATTCGTCACACTGGCCACATACTCCACAACATTCCTCAGATGAAAATAGGGACGTTTCTCACACAAACACACTCATACAACTGACCCTCCTCGCCCCCCCATTTGTGTTCCTCCCCAGCAGAGCATATCCACCACAACAATGCAACACGACACAACACACATATCCTCCACCATCCTGAAAAAAACAACCCTTAATCCTGCTTTTATTTAATTCTTTGATAGATTTACAAAAAGGAAAACACACACCAATAAATACATTTTAGAAAGAAGCAAGATTAGACACGGACACACAAAGCATTGTTTAAAAAAAATCAAGGCTCCTTGTGCTCTGCTCTGCTCCCCCTTTCTTTATTCCTGCCCAGGGGGGCCCTGCCCTCTGCCTGCCCCTCGGAGCCAGCACGTCCCAAAGGGCTGACCCGTGGCAGCCGCAGTGTCTCCTCCTCCTTGCCGACTCTCCAACAGCCGATGTCCTTTATTTTGCCTGACCTGTCCCATATTTCGCCCAACCAAAGTTGGCAACCCTAGTCACTTTGCACACATTCCCACGAGAGGGTCCTGGCAGGCTAGGGCAAGCCAGCAGTGCAACAAGTGTCTCTCTCTCCAGGACTAAAAGAGGAGAGAGGAGGGGAGACGGGCGGAATAAATCCCTTCTCATTTATGCCCGCGAGTCTGTCAGCCCTGACTTTTCCAGCATTGATGAAATGATGGGTTCGTAATTGAAAAGCAGCACAGTTAATCAGCAAGGCAATCTTTAATCCCTCGACAGTGAAGTACAGTAAAGAGTACATAGCGGATGTTGCAATAAAAGACTACAGGGTGGAAAGGGCCCGTTGCCAAATGGAGCTCGGCAAAGTGTCTAACACAGCTCTGAAAAACAAGCCCCCTAGAAATTCTGACCTTTCCCATCAAATGTTAGAAACGATCGCTTTGCAGACCTGCCAGCATGCCATAGAACAGGACCATCCTAACCATAGGTGCCAGGGGTGTGGGGCACCCAGGCGCCAGGCTCTCAGGGGCACCAGGCCGAGAGTCTGGGACCCGAGAGTTGGAGACCGGGGAAGAGCCTGCTCATTGGTTGGAGCGCTGCGGTGGGCTCTTCTGCTGTGGGCTGCGAGTTCGAGGGCAAGCGAGACAGCGAGGCACTGAGGTGAGGTGGCCGGCCAGCTCCACCTTCCTGCGTGCCTGGGATTGGTTTAGGGCCGTGGAGAGGCCTGCCCATAGAATCATAGAAGAGTTGGAAGAGACCACAAGGGCCATCGAGTCCAACCCCCTGCCAAGCAGGAAACACCATCAGAGCACTCCAGGGCCCAGTGCATGCTGCTTACACCATGAGGTGCCCATGGTGCCTTGGGCTGGTTTGTTGTGCCGGGCTCCTTATGTTTCCTGTTTTCTTTTCCTGTGCAGAGATAAGCGTGGCGTCAGCTCCCTAAAAAAAGGGGTTCCCCAAAGGATCTTTGCACCCTGGCTGTGCTGGTCCCGAGAGTTAACCATGCGACGAGGTCCAAGTCCAGTCCGGGGTCGAGGGTGCGGTATGGAGGCTGCCTGTCAAAGCTGAAGCTGGATCCAAGGCAGGGAGTCGGGTGAGGTCAGGAACTCGGGCAGAAGAGCAGGACAGGGTGCAGGCAGGAACAGGTTACCAACTATGTTGCTCCCGCAACCTGGGGCTGGGGCTGGCTGGCTTTTATCTGCCCCGAGACATAGGGTGGCCCCGGTCCACAGGTGACTCGCCTCTCCTGGCCTGGAGAAGAGCACTCCTCCTGCGGGAACTTACTTCCCTCCGCCTCTCTGCCCTGAGCCTCTGCAGCTCAGGAGAGGCTGGAGGGTTACTGGACCCAGAGGCAACCTCCTCTTCCCCTGACGGGGCTGAGAGTGGAGCACCTTCAGGCAATGGGTCCTCCATCACCCCAGGAGCCAGAGCAGACTCAGCTGATGCCTGCACCTGAGGATCCAGCACAGGTGAGGACCCTTCAGGCTCAAGCCCCAGCCCCGGCTCAGCTGGTTCTGGAGGCGGGGACTCCTGTGCAGGCTGGGATTCCTCAGGTTCAGCCTCTGAGTCCGAATCCCAGGCCATCACACCGGCGCTGCATATGCTTAAGACGGCCCTGCCATGGGAAAATGTTCACATTGTTCACAAACAAGCAAAACATTTATTATGATGATGGGTTGTGTGTGTGTGTGTGTCTACGTGCACGCACACACCAGCAGAGATGGAAGATCCTATATACTGGAGAAGGAATTTGACAACATGCACTCAGATAGCCAGGCCTCATCTGCTTATACATTTAAAACAATATTAAACAGCGATGGCTTCCATCCAAAGAATCCTTGGAACTGTGGTTTGTTAAGGGTGCTGAGAGCTGTTAGAAGACCCATGCTCTGCTCACAGAGCTACAATTCTCAGAGTAGTTTAACAGCCAGTCCCTCTTCCAGGGAACCCTTGGGAACTGGGATGGATGGATAGATAGATAAGTGATGATGCTTAAAGATATGTTCAGTTCTCCTGGAGGTTTGCCACTAAATGTCAGAACGTCCCATCATTTCCCACAGGACACCAGCAATTACTGGACATTTCCAGCATTAATGAGTTCATAATACCTGCCAAATACAACGCAAGGTCTATTAAAGATAAATAGTGTTCATTGACTCCCTAACATGCTCACTGTGATGCTATGAGAGATCATCTTGGCTGTGACACCTGGAAGACTTTCTCCCTGCCTTGAAGGCTGTTCCATCTTGCCTGGAAGGGCTGGGCCCTGACTGACTCCAGCTGCAAAATCTGGGGCTGCTGAACAGACTCGGGCTGGGCTATTATTAGGGTATGTTGAATTTTTCAACTTTCAAAAATGAGGGGTGTTAAAAAGTTTATAACATGATTTGGGAATTTTAAAATATATTTCGGTTAAATTAATATAATTAAAAATTATTGCCAAGTACTTGCAGTTATGCTCTGTCGTTGTTGTTGCTGTTCTTGTTGTTATCAAGCACTACCTGACATCTTCAGAAGGTAAAATTAAAATTCTTTAGTTTCCAAAAGCAGTCTATGTGCTTCGTCATCAAATGAAGACTTACCAAGCTATATGTCCAATCACAAAAATAATAGTGGACTTGAGTTCCTCACACCCAAAAACATATTTTTAGGACCCCTCCCTGAAGAAATTTAGTTCCACCCCCTAAAAATGACATGACCTACAGGGGGCTATTGTTTAGAGGGAATTGTTGGGTGGGGGTTGTTGCTGTTATTGATATGATTTATGTGGAAATGGTTCAGTCTGGCCGTGCATTTTTTTATGCTTTATTTATTGTCTATCACTATTTTTGTTATGTTTTAATTACGTATTGTTTTCATATATTGTTTTCACCTATCCATTCTGAAGGAAATCAGCCCTGAGTGCTCACTGGAAGGACAGATCGTGAAGCTGAGGCTCCAATACTTTGGCCACCTCATGAGAAGAGAAGACTCCCTGGAAAAGACCCTGATGTTGGGAAAGATTGAGGGCACAAGGAGAAGGGGACGACAGAGGATGAGATCTTTGGACAGTGTTCTCAAAGCTACCAGCATGAGCTTGACCAAACTGTGGGAGGCTGTTTCCACCGGTCTGAAATTCACGGCATGTAATGCCTTGAAAGAAAATACTATGAAAATGATATATAGGTGGTACATGACTCCAGTCAAGCTTGCAAAAATATACCATTTGTCTGATAATAAATGTTGGAAATGTAAAGAGACTGAAGGAACGTTCTTTCACCTCTAGTGGACCTGCCCTAGAGTGAAGGCTTTCTGGGAAATGATATATAATGAGTTGAAAAAGGTATTTAAGTATACCTTCCCTAAGAAACCAGAGGCCTTTCTTTTAGGCATTGTCGGCCAGAGGGTGCTAAAGAAGGACCGAACATTCTTTATGTATGCAACAACAGCAGCAAGGATACTTGTCGCCAAGCACTGGAAAACCCAAGATTTGCCCACATTGGAAGAATGGCAGATGCAACTGATAGACTATATGGAGCTAGCAGAAATGACTGGCAGAATCCGAGACCTGGGAGAAGAGGCTGTGGAGGAGGACTGGAAGAAATTTAAAAACTATTTACAAAAATATTGTAAATTGTATGAGTGTTAAGAAAGATGTAAGATTATAAACAATATGGCACCATTAAGTTAGTTGAAAGGAATATGAAGATAAGTGAAAATATAAGAAAAGATAAATTTTGGATAAATATTATGCTAAAATTAAGCTTTTAAGGTTTGGGTAAAATTATCTAAAATTAGGGACACAATATTGGAAAATTATAATATAAGAATTGAAACAAGGTGATAAATTGCTGGGTAAAGTTTGAAAAACTTGGAACGCAGGAACGAGAGATGTGAGGAAGTCCAAAGAAGTGAAGAAAATATGGGTATTGTAAAGTAATATGTTATTTTGTTTGTTCTTTCTATTGTATTAAGAAAATCTTTAATAAATATCTTATAAAAAAAAACTGCGGGAGACTGTGGAAGACAGGAGTGCCTGGCGTACGCTGGTCCATGGGGTCATGAAGAGTCGGACACGACTAAACGACTAAACAACAACAACAATGTATTGTTTTCATGTTGTAAGGCACTTTGAGCATAGTTTGAAGTGCGTAAAGGCGGCATGCAAATAAAATTATGTATGCCTTTATGCATGTGTACGCATGCTAAAGTTGAAATTTAGTGTGCCTGTTAAATCCAACTTTCAAAACATCAGTGAAGCCAAGCCACATATAGGATAAAATATAGTGGTGCAGCAGTTTGCCTTGAATTGGGGGGAAAACAACAACAGTGCTAGCAAAAGTAGAAATTATGGGGTCTCCCATTATCTGAGGGGCTGCCATGTAGAAGATGGAGCAGACTTGTTCGCCATTGCTCCAGAACACATGTCTAGATCCAATAGGAGAAGGGTAGGAGCTGTTGGACAGTGGAACACACCACCTCATGAGATTGTGGATTCTCCTTTGCTGCCGATGCTTAAACAGAGGCTAGGCGATCATCTGGGATGATTTAGCTGAGTGCTGAGAATTGAGCATTGAGCACTGAGTAGATGACCTAGATCCCCTCCAACTTCATGATATATATGATTACAGAGAAATATATAGAGACAGGTAGATCTTGAGTACAAACGACATCCCATAAGAGATGATATGGAACTCCGGGTCTGCATCCTCAGACTGGGGGAGGGAGGAGATATTTAGCAGCAGTCGTGAGCATCTCTATGCGTACCAAATTCCAGTTGTATTTTCCAGCGCATGTACTCGTGCAACACATGCACATGTGCTACTGTGTAGTGTGCACAAGAATGAGAGAATGAATGATCACACATATTAGAGTAATAGTGGATTCCGCAGCGTCTGTGTAGGGTCTAAATAATCAGATAATTAAAATGTTAGTATTCCTCAGTCAGGCTGTGGGTGGAAAGTGCATTGTTTGCAAGATCCACTGCAAGATAGTAATAATTAGACTTATTAGTGATGCGACTTTAAACTGGGGGAGAATTTCAATATAGAGGTACCTCAGTTTACATACGCTTCAAGTTACATACGCTTCAGGTTACAGACTCCGCTAACCCAGAAACAGTGCTTCAGGTTAAGAACTTTGCTTCAGGATGAGAACAGAAATCGTGTTCTGGCGGCCCGGCGGCAGCAGGAGACCCCATTAGCTAAAGTGGTGCTTCAGGTTAAGAACGGACCTCCGGAACGAGTTAAGTACTTAAGCCAAGGTACCACTGTACAAGTTCTAGGTCTGCATACAAAACTCCATATCTGGATGTCTCTGATCAATGCATAGGATGGCTGTCCCCCGCAAATCAAACGTGAAGCAGACTTCGGTTTCTCAGTTCTGGACGGCAACACCTGCTGTTCACCCATTACAGTACAGCCAAGTTGTTCCCCGCACATCCATTTAAAAAGAAAAAAAATGCTCACATTTTGGCAAGCTACAGTGTGCAGAGAGCTGTCTCTATCATGCTTCTGACAAGGGCCTTAAGAACCCCCCTGCTGGATCACCAAATCAAAGGCTTGTCCAGCCCAGCATCCTCTTCCTCTTTCTCAGAGTGACCTATCAGATGTCTCTGGGAAGTCCACAAAAAGGACATGAGGGTAGCAGTTTCCTCCTGCTCTTGTTCCCCAGCGAATGATACCCAGAAGCCTCTTAGTTACTTTGTAAACCATCAAGGTCAGTAATCATTGTTCTTATGGCTTTGGAGGGCAGGACGAGAACTAATATCTGAAAATTGCAGGGAAGCAAATTTCAGCTAAGCATTAAGAGACATTTCCTAATGATAGAAACTTTTTTGACAACAAAACAGACTGCCTTTGGAGATGGCTGGCTCTCCTTCGCTGGAGCTGTTTAAGCAGGAGGTGAATATGAGTTCTGCCAGGGATGTATGAGTTGCATTCTGCATTGCAGGTCCTGCACTGAGCAGTAATTCAGATTTGATGGTCCCTTCCATCACTGATTAAAAAAACTGATATTTAAAATGATCCATTAAGAATGCATTAGCTTAAAGAGTTAACTGCATTGCTAATGAAGCATATTGAAGTAATACAGGGATGACAAAATGACTGAAAATAAACCAATTTGCTCAAGCAGGGATATTGAATTTATGATATGAATGACACAGAATAAATAGAAGTGAATTTTTTAATGAATTTAAGAAATTGATGGCTTTCATTGCATGGATTAATGATAACTCAATTCCTATAAATTATTTCCAATGTAAAACACACACACACACACACACACACACACACACACACACACTAGATAGAGTCACAGAAGAACCATCCAAGCTTTATCTGGGGGGAAACTGCACCCAGAAAAACAAAAAACACAGAGCAGAAGGATGACGTGTGTTCCCTTCCTGACATGTTTGGGGAAATTTTAGCTACCAAACTTAAAGCTGTGAATGAAAAAATGAAAAAAAAGAAAAGAAAATGTGGTCAATATCTAGCATGCACAAACATAAAGTTGATTTCAAGTCAGTTTTGCACATACAGTGGTACCTCGGGTTACATACGCTTCAGGTTACAGACTCCACTAACCCAGAAATAGTACCTCAGGTTAAGAACTTTGCTTCAGTATGAGAACAGAAATCGTGCTCTGGTGGTGTGGTGGCAGCGGGAGGCCCCATTAGCTAAAGTGGTGCTTCAGGTTATGAACAGTTTCAGGTTAAGAACAGACCTCCAGAACGAATTAAGTACGTAACCAGAGGTACCACTGTACAGAGAAATGAGGACAATAATGGGAAGGGATTACCTAATCTGATTCTAAAATATACAATTAAGCAGCTTCCAGAAGAAACCGTATAGAAATTGGATTGCGGCAACTGGGAACGTACTGATTTCAAAAAGTTCTTCTTTCTTACAAGCATACATACTGAGCAGAAGACAAGCCGTCTTTCAAACAGAGCTAGTCTTTCAAAGCAGGGCAAGCCTCCCCCAGAGCAAACAATATTCCCTTCGGACTGCTGAGGCCACTGCAAAATGCAGGTTTTTCTGTCTCCCCTGGGCTATCTTCCAAATCCAAATGGAGTGAATACACATGATAAACATGTTGTCATACATGCACCGCTCCTTGCAGTCTCAGATTCTAGTACTCTTCATCTGGTGCAATTTGGTGCCTAGATTCGGCTGATATTATACACTTGCCGCCCCATGTGGCAGCTGGGAGCTGGTGTTGCAAGGATGGGAAAGACTGCCAGCCAGTCTGTTTCCAATCCTTGTCATTAAAGCAATTGCCTAGGATTAGAGAGATTATATAATCTAGTGTAAACCCACTCCCCAGAGTCTATGACGACGACCCAATATCCCACATTCGCCGTCCAAGCCGCTGGCTGCGATCCAAGCACAGCGGCGATATAGCTTTAGCCGGCTCATTCTGGTTTTGATGAATTTTCAGGAATCTTTGGAAATTTCCATGTGCTTAGAGGCACAAATCTCTCTCTATCTCCCTCTCCCCACTACATGCCCTCTTGCTCCTCCTCTCCCGGCAGAGAAATCGACCCACCGAGTGTCCTCTAGCCAGCTGACCTTTGTAACGAAATCTTGAACCGCTACAATCTTTTTAACTTCCTTTCTTTGCTTGTGCTATTTAAGGAGCCGGCAAAGGCCCCTGCATCTCCCAAGGCTCCCGGCTGCAAGGAAAGACAAATCTACGGCTGCTGCCTTCTTTCTTTTTTAAAGTGCGTTACTTAGCAACTGGGCTAAGCTTTTGAAAGGAAAGCAGCCAGAAGGAGCATCCCAAACCATTCCATCCCTTTGCCGCTGCAGAATTTTATACACGGGATATATTTATACAGTTTCTCCTAACTTTCTAAAAGGCTTTCTGCCACCCTTGCAAGCTGCCAGGTCAAACTTTGAAACTGGCCTTCGGGAGGGTGGGGTTCCGGTCATGGCTGACTTCTGGAGCATTTGCATATTGGACACAATGTCTATTTATATTTCCATCTGAGAAATGTTGGAGGGTATGGAATAGGTAAAGGTAAAGGGACCGCTGACCATTAGGTCCAGTCGTGGCCAACTCTGGGGCTGCGGTGCTCATCTCGCTTTATTGGCCGAGGGAGCCGGCGTACAGCTTCCGGGTCATGTAGCAAACATGACTAAGCTGCTTCTGGCGAATCAGAGCAGTGCACGGAAACGTCGTTTACCTTCCCGCCAGAGCGGTACCTATTTATCTACTTGCACTTTGACATGCTTTCGAACTGCTAGGTTGGCAGGAGCAGGGATCGAGGAATGGGAGCTCACTCCATTGCGGGGATTCGAACCGCCAACCTTCTGATCAGCAAGTCCTAGGCTCTGTGGTTTAACCCACAGCACCACCCGCGTCCCTTGGGTATGGAATAGGTTTTCCCTATTTTCGTCTGATAAATGTTGGCGGGCATGACATCGCCCTCCTTTTGTCCCAAAGAGCTCACAGAAGGGTGTTTATTCCTTTCTCTGTCCCTCCCCTCACCTGCACCTGTGACAGAAGTTTGCTTTTTCCATTACATTTACAAATCGCCCTTTCTCCACACGGAGAACGATAAAACGACAAAAACGATAGAACGACAAAACACAGCAGCGTTTGGCCGAGACGCAGGGCTAAGCAGGGCTTGACAGGTCCCATCATCCAGACCTCGGCCTCATTCACATTGAATGAATTTTATTATTTTGGTCACAGACCAGTTCCAGTCCACATACAATATCAAGGAAGTCATAAAACACGACAGGGATACAATTGAATTTACAATTAGGTTTAACAGGGACAATACAGATATAGCAACAGTTTAAAAAATATATAAATTAAAACTTAGTCACTAACATATAACCTAAAATTATCATTTAAGGCCTTCATCATTATGATAGCACAGCTTGTTCCCTAGGTTTTATGGCAATCGCACAGAATTTGGCTACCCTTAACATGATCTCAGGATCCTTGTCATTGGAGACTAGCGTGATTCCTGGCGGCCTGGAATCGTAAAGGCTGGTGTAGGAATCACCCCACTTCTACAACTTGCCAAAACACTCTCTGGCATCGTGAAAATTGATGGTACAAGCCCCGCCGGAGTACTGTATTTGCCAGCTGGAGTGCTGGAGCCTCATTCACATTTGTAGAATCATAGAGTTGTAGAGTCGGAAGGGACACCAAGGGTCATCTAGTCCAACCCCCCCCCCCGCAATGTAGGAATATTTTGCCCAACATGGGGCTCGAACCCATGACCCCAGAATTAAGAGTCTCGTGCTCTACCAACTGAGCTATCTTGCAGAGTCTTGCTTTAAAACAGGGGCACTGATCCTTATCCTCTCCCACGCACGACGTCCATCAGTTTCTTGCTCTGGGCACCAGTACTGTCCCAGTACTGTGCCTTTCTCCAAAACAGAAACAAGTAGATGGAGCAACAGACTGAAGTGAGGCAAGACACAAGGCGGTCCAGCAGCTGTCATGACATGGAGTAGTGGCTAGGACAGGAAGGCACGTGTCAGCCAGGAGTTCCAGTGTGGTGTAGTGTGGTGTAGTAGACTTGTAATCTTGTGAAGCGGGTTCTATTCCCTGATCCTCCACATGCAGCTGCTGCATGTGACCTTGGGCTAGCCACACTTCTCTTTTTTTTCTTCTTTTTTAAAAAAATTTTTATTCATTTTCCAAACAAATTTTATACAGTCAACAAATTATTTTGCACTCATTCTTCAATTTTTGACTTCCCTCAGTTTCTCTGTCAATCTTTCGTAAAATTTCTATTTGTTGACACATTTCTAAACATGATATTGCCTTTCCCAACTCCTTTTTCTCTTACTCTCTTTTTTGCAGTATTTCTTACTATCTCACAGAGTCTCTTCAAAACCAACAAGCGTTGTCTGTACATCACATATATTTTTCAGATATTCTGTAAATTTCCCCCAGTCCTCGATAAACTTTTGGTCTTTCTGATATCGAATCTTCCCAGTCAATTTGTCCAATTCTGCATATTCAGTCAATTTCCTTCTCCATTCTTCCACTGTTGGAATTTTTTCCTGTTTCCATCCTTGGGCCAGAAGTATCCTTGCGGCAGTCACTGCATATTGAAACAGTTTACAGTCTCTCTTATTAATTTCATTTCCTACCATTCCTAATAGAAAGGCCTCTGGTTTTTTAACGAACGTATATTTCAACATCTTTTTCAATTCATTGTATATCATTTCCCAGAAGTCTTTCACCCTTTTACACTCCCACCACATATGATAGAAAGTACCTTCTTTTTCTTTACATTTCCAACACTTATTGCATGTTTTATACATTAGGGCCAGTTTAACGGGTGTTATATACCATCTGTAAAACATTTTCATTACATTTTCTTTCAACGCAGTACATGCCGTAAATTTTAACCGGGCTAGCCACACTTCTCTGAAGTCTCTCAGCCCCACTCACCTCACAGAGTGTTTGTTGTGGGGGAGGAAGGGAAAGGAGAATGTTAGCCGCTTTGAGACTCCCTAGGGTAGTGATAAAGTGGGATATCAAATTCAAACTCTTCTTCTTCTTCTTCTTCTTCTTCTTCTTCTTCTTCTTCTTCTTCTTCTTCCTCCTTGTGCCAGAGACTCCAGAACACCCAGAGGCAGATTCTTCTGAGGGATTATCCCCTCCACAACAGGGGCATCACATTCCCCAGTACCTGTTTGGCCAGTGCAGGCCACACATAAGGCAGGAGAGGTGCCAAAACAGAGGAATACCCTGTTAAGGTTTCCTCCACAATTCAGGGGACGTTACCCCAAGAGGGACAGAAAGCCTCATATGCTCTCCAGACCTTCTACAAAAAGTCAATGACATACGTTGCGATCCAAAGGCCTGCAAGCTTGGCTGACCCTGCTTGCTACTTGACCAATGCCCCCCTGGCATGTTTATTGTGGACGAGGAGGAGGGAGAAGGAGAGGTCTGGTCAGGGCGGCAGAGGACGCCAAGCAGTGGCAGCCCCACACCATGCTAGACTGGCAGGTGGTAGCTGAGGGGGACCACCAGCGAGAGGGAATGAAGGAGAGGGGGAGGGATGGAAGGAAAGGAGAGGTCGCTCCTTCTCCCTTTTTTCTACTGTCACTTGTTCCAGGCCAGGCTCTTCCTCAGCCGCACCAACAGCGACACAACTACCATTTTGGGTCAAAACTGGACAAGGGACACTTTTGTTCAGAAACAGAAAGATCCTGTTTTCCTAGGGACAGGTGTCAATCCTAGCCCTTCCCCACTTTATATGCAAACATGGCAGTCTCATGAAAAGCAACACATGTGTCACAGTGAACGTCCCACGGGATTCTCACCCGAGTTGGGGATATAAACCCAGCGCTGGGCCTAGTGCTCTATATCACGAAACCAGACTGGCATGAGAGCCACTTAAAATGTGAAACAGTCACCCAGGTTAACAACCATCTCTGAATATCAATGCGCTTGGCACACCGTTTATTAAACGGCAAGGGAGCACCTTGCCTCTGCACATCGCAGACCTTTTCCTTTTTAAAAGAAAAAAAGGGAAGGAGATGAAAGCCCAACGAAAATGGTGATAACGGATTGCAGAGAAGCCTTGCTGTACTTTCCCTGCCCGACGCTCTGCCAACATTTACAGCGGCACAGCAAACATCAGCTGGGAGCCGTTTGATTCTCTCGCCCACGCAGAGGCTCAGAGTAACCAAGGCATCGGCGAGAGCAGAGCAGCTCTTTGCAAAGCCTCCCCTTCACTCCTTGCCATGCCCAGAAAATATCTCAAGCGTCAATTAAGGGAGGCAGAACGGCTGTCTCCTTTGCCCGTGGGCCTGCGTTCGCACACAGCCAAAAAAGATTCAGAATTAGAGCCTCTTACAGAAGATCAGATCTTGTGTTCTCGCTGTCAGTTGCTCCAGAATAACTACACATGGGGAGAGCCCTGGTGGATCAGCCCCCAGGGCCATTGCTTCCAGCATCCTGTTCCCCTCACTGGCCAACTAGATGCCATCAGCAGAAAACAGACCATTCCAGCTATTGTTCCCCAGAGGCTGGTAATTCAGAGACACAGTGTCCCTGGCCCTAGAGGAACCATGAAGCCATAGTAACTGGAAGACATTAGTAGCCTCATCCTCCTAAAATTTGACTAGTCCCCTTTTGAAGTCATCTAAGATGGTAGCCAGCCTTTTCCTCATTTCATTTAAAGCACAGCGCTTTCCCCCAAAGAATCCTGGGAACTGTAGTTTGCTGAGGATGCTGAGAGTTGCCAGGGTACAACAGATGCTACAATCCCCAGAGCTAGGGATTTAACAATCAACCCCTTTTCCCAAGGAAACTCTGTTTTGAACCATAGAAGGAGTGATTCATGCCACTAAGCTATGAGTGATCCATGTTTATAGGCAGGCAAAAACAGCATAGCATATATGCATCTCTATTGATTATACACGGCAACATATCCCCTTCAGACCCTGTTTCCTGTCTCCAAGATTGACTGGAAGTTCTTCCATGTGTGCTAGAGACCAAAGGCCTGCTTCTGATTGGCACCACCGACCCTCACGTGGCCTTGCAAGAGAAACAGCTTCACACAATTCTTACTCAGGAACCTCTGAGCCTGGTTTAAGTGCCCCCGCCACTTTTGTTCCCCATGTTTGCATCCTGTGTGGAAAGCTAAGTATAAGGGAGTTGGGGTTGGAGGAAAACTAGCCACTCTCCATTCTTGTTTCCCAACTACCCTCCTGCCTAAAAACTTGACAGCCCTTATGGAGAGCTAGAATTTGGACAGCTCTGATGCAGCTACCCTATCCAGTCTGGCTCTAGTCTGTGATGGGATGGGAAGCTGCTGAGGAGCCCCTGTGTGTGCCACCTGGACTTCTATCACAAAAATTAGAAAAGCCAAGAGATTTTTTGCTAAAGGTAAAGGTAAAGGGGACCCCTGACCGTTAGATCCAGTCTGGAACGACTCTGGGGTTGCGGCCCTCATCTCGCTTTATTGGCCAAGGGAGCTGGCGCACAGCTTCCAGGTTATGTGGCCAGCATGACTAAGCCGCTTCTGGTGAACCAGAGCAGCGAACGGAATCGCCGTTTACCTTCCTGCCGGAGTGGTACCTATTTATCTACTTGCACTTGGACGTGCTTTCGAACTGCTAGGTTGGCAGGAGCAGGGACTGAGCAATGGAAGCTCACCCCGTCGCAAGGATTCGAACCACCAACCTTCTGATCAGCAAGCCCTAGGCTCTGTGGTTTAACCCACAGCGCCACCCGCGTCCCTTATATTTTTTGTTAGTAGTTATCAATTCATTAGCTCACCTGCAAACTATATTCAGCACATTTCATGATACATGCTGTTCATAGTGGGGGGAAACTGTATACCTAGAACAGGGGGGCAACCTGTTTTCTGTCAAGGGCTACATTCTTTCAGGAGTAATGTGGGGGGCATGGCGCACATTGTGTGCCCCCAAACTTTGTTTCTCTCTCTTTCCGGCATCTTCTTCCTTCCCACCAACAGGCTGCTGCAGGAAGAGGGACAGGCCACTCTTCCCAGAAATCCGAACTTTCAAAATTAGGCTGCAGGTTGCAGTTGATCGAGAAAGTACAGCCTTTGTTCAAGAAAGCCAAATGCCATTATAAAGTATGAATATGGATAAACCTTTGGATCGCACTAATAGGTTGACCAGCAAGACAAAATCAGTGTTATTTTTCTCCTTTTACAAGCTCTTACAAGGTGGTGTTTTTACCACGCTCAGCTTGGACAACCTATGCCTTTTTAAAATGTGTTTTTTTTGGGGGGGGGTTATACAGTTGTTGTTATTTTGGTTATGTATTTTGTGGTTCTGTATTTTGATTTTATTCTGTGAACCACCCTGAGACCTGCTTGGTATAAAGGTAAAGGTAAAGGGACCCCTAACCATTAGGTCCAGTCATGACCGACTCTGGGGTTGTGGCGCTCATCTCGCTTTATTGGCCAAGGGAGCCGGCGTTTGTCCGCAGACAGCTTCTGGGTCATGTGGCCAGCATGACTAAGCCACTTCTGATGAACCAGAGCAGCGCACGGAAACGCCGTTTACCTTCCCAACGGAGCGGTACCTATTTATCTACTTGCACTTTGATGTGCTTTCGAACTGCTAGGTTGGCAGGAGCAGGGACCGAGCAACAGGAGCTCACTCCGTCACGGGGATTCGAACCGCCGACCTTCTGATCGGCAAGCCCTAGGCTCTGTGATTTAACCCACAGCGCCACCCGCGTCCCCTCTGCTTGGTTTAGGGCAGTATATAAACCCAATAAAGAAATAAGAAATAAACCACAACAGAGTGGGGGTATCATGGACAGAGAGGGTCCAGGACACAAGATGAGAACAAGGGCTGATCCTCTGGTTACTCTTTTACAAGATACTAGTTTCAAAGATTTTGAAGATTTATGGGGCAATTGAAGCACTTGTCATGCTGTGTTTCCATCATGTCACATATTTATTCTTGGTGCTGCAAGTCTGAAAGTAAAACCTGGGGATGTGGGCTCATGTTTCTAATGAGGTCAGGAATTGGCTGTGGCAGAGAGACAGGTGAAAAGAGATCTTCTGCCTTGGAAAACCTCAAGTGCCTTTGGTGGTCTGGAGAGATAGCATCCTCTTTCCTCCCTTCCCCCATCCCTCTGGCTCTCTGCCATCAAGCTGCAGAGTATGATAAAAGCCCTAGTTCACACGTCCTGTCCCTGCCATTAGTGAGATGACAGCATTGCAGAGGATAGAGCAGGAATCCTTTGGGAAAGATTCAGTGCTAGGGCTGAAAATACTTCACAGACGGAGAAAGAAATTGCTTCTGCTCAAAGTATCAGACACAGAATATTTACAGATCTTGGATCAATTCACAGAGATCATGCCATTTAGCTTCCAGAATATTTAACAAGACTAGGTAGGAGACCAGGACATCCTTGCAGTATAAAAAGCTGCCTTATATCATAGCCAAGATTATTTAATTCACAAATGTTTGTACAGTACTTCAGCAAAGAAAGACTGTGCTCCAATTATATAAAGGTAAAGGTAAAGGGACCCCTGACCATTAGGTCCAGTCGTGGCCAACTCTGGGGCTGCGGTGCTCATCTTGCTTTATTGGCCGAGGGAGCCAGCGTACAGCTTCCAGGTCATGTGGCCAGCATGACTAAGCCGCTTTTGGCGAACCAGAGCAGTGCATGGAAACGCTGTCTATCTTCCCGCTGGAGTGGTACCTATTTATCTACTTGCACTTTGACGTGCTTTTGAACTGCTAGGTTGGCAGGAGCAGGGACCAAGCAACGGGAGCTCACCCCATCGTGGGGATTCGAACCGCCAACCTTCTGATCGGCAAGTCCTAGGCTCTGTGGTTTAACCCACAGCACCACCCTTTGGGCAACCCAATTTTGCTTTGAGAGTTAACGCGCTCAACTTGCCACAGTCAAATGGAGTCAGGGAGCAGGATTCGAAGTACGAGCAGCAGAAACGAAACGATAACGAATGTAATAGAGGATATGTATTGGATGGTGTACAATGCAGCAGGAAGAAGGGTGGGAACAAAAACATCATGGAGCGAAGTGTGGGAAGTCAAAATGCCAAAGGGAAACAATATTAAAGTTGAAGTTAATACGTAATTGTTTTTGGAAGTACAATGAAAATCTAAATTAGAAAGGGGGAAAAAATAGAGTTAACACACTCAACCACCTGAGCTCAGCATTGGAAGAAACTGTGATTAGAATAATACTTTATGCACCTATTAATCAATATAATATTACAATAATACTCAATAATACCCGTTTGGGGGAAAGGATGGGATGTAAACAACAACAACAGTAGTTCAAATTACCATTTGCTTTGGAGAACTGAGTACAGATAATCGAAACTTTTCCATGAACGTGTTTGTGCCTTACCTTGCCACAAGCTGCCATGGAAAGGGCCAGTTGATACCATAGGTGGAATTCACCAAATGCAAGTTTCATTGCTCTCTCCAAACACTGGGGAGAAAAAAAAGAAGGAAGCACAAGTATTATCACTAGCAGATTCTCAACTTTTGTGGAATTCATTACCAAAAGTGTGTGGGGGGGGGGAACCTATGTGATTTTATTTCTTTCTGTGGGGATAAAAAAATGTCCATCTGGGATAGTTCAGGTTTTAGTTGCACAGGAGACAGCATGATTCGGTGGGATCAAGTAAAGTCTCTTGGGTGCCTGCTGTTAGCCTTTCCCACTGTTTTGGTGAACACATTTTCATCAATATATTGGATCCAATTCTGTTAAGTTGTCCGCCCCCTCCAATTTTTTTGTTTATACAATTTTTATTAAATGTTCTGTTTTACAATTTAGAATATTCATTTAAACAACCGTAAAATTCCCATCTTCTCTTTCTATGGTTCATTTTGCGTAACACGAATCCCTGCATATTTCACATAAACTAAACCATTCAGTATTCCATTGTTACATCCATCAAAACTTATTTACACTGTTGACTTTATCTTACTGCTGCCAGCATTTTCAAGTGTGCACAGTTTCCCCCCACATATTCAGTAAACCATTTCCAATCTTTTTTAAACGTATCTTCTTCATGTTCTCTTATTCTGTATGTTAGATCTGCAAGTTGGGCATAATTCCATCAGTTTAAGTTGCCATTCTTCTTTGCTTGGGACCTTGCTCGTTTTCCATACAGTGGTACCTCGGGTTAAGAACTGAATTCGTTCTGGAGGTCCGTTCTTAACCTGAAACTGTTCTTAGCCTGAGGTACCACTTTAGCTAATGGGGCCTCCCGCTGCGCGATTTCTGTTCTCATCCTGAAGCAAAGTTCTTAACCCGAGGTACTATTTCTGGGTTAGCGGAGTTTGTAACCTGAAGCATCTGTAACCCGCGGTACCACTGTACTTGTGTTTTCTTTTCTAAAGAAAGAGTAGGAAAATGGGAGGATGGAATGGTGCGACCTGGAGGAATTCTCCTGCTAGGAGGTGAGGATACAGTGCAACGTTTTGTTGCAGGCCCCACTCATCTCATCTGAAAGCCATCTCCACATCCCACAACAGCAAAATTTCAGAAGTGAATTACGCTCCCCGTATCGCTGCTGCGTTGTGGGAAGAAGCCGCAGCTCCCACGCTGCCAGCGTTAAGAAAGGTGGCCTTAGGAGTCTCCCTCCTCTGGAGTCATGGGATGTATTGCACACGGCCCCAGGCAGAACATGTGTACACCCATAAATGTTTCAGTTAGATGTAGTGCCACTTGGATACACTTCAGCAAACATTATAAGCAAGCTGGTGTGCGTTTGGAAGAACGTAGAGTGCTGCCTTGTTGTTTTGGGGGTGATAAAAAAAGACATAAGAAAACCTAGGAGTAGTTACCTCAGAAAGCATGACATACTGCCCTCTTCTGCCCAGTGTGATAGTTAGAAGATCGTAAACCGCCGACGCATCCTGGAGACTGATGGCTCGGTCGTCTTTCTGCTCAGGGGCACGGCTAATTACTGCATCCTGGTTTGCCTGGGAGTGAATTCAGAATAAAAAGAGAGGTCAGGTACAGCAGGAACGCGTGGAGACAGCCACGTGTACCTCAGAAAGGTCGCCAGCCATGCACTGCATGTCCAAGCAAAAGTGCCCCTATCCAGCCCCTTGCATTCATCCGCAGGAAGCTAATTTGGGAAGGCAGAATGCATTTACAGAAATGCTGGGAGACGATTCCCTCAGATTATCTCTCGGAAACCTCTAGAACGAGAGATGACAAGAGCCCCACAGCGCCAGAATGCTTCAAGGCCCGGGGCCGCACTTAAAATGGTGCACCCAATTACTTCAGCTGCCTGCAACTTTACGACAGCAACCTTTTAAAACGAGGCAAAACAAAAGAATACTCCTCCACTTTCCCCCACTTTTTAAAGATGTTTCGCACTGCAGCATGGCTGCAGAGAGTCTTCCTCAGGTTAATGTTGGCTTGCAAAGGAATATGTTGCTTAAAACATACTTATTTGCCTGGTCGTATGCAAACCCTTGGAGACATGGGTGGCGCTGTGGGTTAAACCAGAGAGCCTAGGATTTGCCAATCAGAAGGTCGGCAGTTCGAATCCCTGCGACGGGGTGAGCTCCTGTTGCTCAGTTCCAGTTCCTGCCAACCTAGCAGTTCGAAAGCACGTCAAAGTGCAAGTAGATAAATAGGTACCGCTCCGGCGGGAAGGTAAACGGCATTTCCGTGCGCTGCTCTGGTTCGCCAGAAGTGGCTTGGTTGTGCTGGCCACTTTACCCAGAAGCTGTACACCTGCTCCCTCGGCCAATAAAGCGAGATGAGCGCCGCAACCCCAGAGTCGGCCACGACTGGACCTAATGGTCAGGGGTCCCTTTACCTTTACCTTTTATGCAAACCCTTGAGTGCAAACAGGTCCAAAGAGATACAGGTAGGTAGCTGTGTTGGTCTGCTGTAGTCGAAACAAAATGTAAAAAATTCCTTCCAGTTGCGCCTTAGAGACCAACTAAGTTTGTCATTGGTATGAACTTGCGTGTATCTGAAGAAATGTGCATGTACACGAAAGCTCATACCAATGACAAACATAGTTGGTCTCTAAGGTGCTACCGGAAGGAATTTTTTTTTATTTAGTTCCAAAAAGGGCAGCTATGAACCTATAAGAGCACCATCCTATACCTAGAGCGGCCAACCAGATGCCTCTGGGAAGTCCGATACAGAACAAGATAGCGACAGCCCCCTCCCACATTTGTTTCCGGGCATTAAGAGACATGCTTGCTGTCACCCCAAGGGGTAGACTACAGCCACTGAAACCTCCATGTATTTGGTTCTTCCCCAATTGTAAAGCCATCTAAGGCAGGAGCAGGGAGAACATCACTTGGGACTGCAGAGCCACATGAGGAAGTCCAAGCCAGGGAGCTTGATGAACAGAAGTGCAACAAAGAAATACAGCCTAATTGTTTTATCCGGCTCCTTCTCCCCAGGCCTCCTGCAAGCTCCTCTACTAGGTTTAGCTTGGAGTCTCCAGGAATTGACCTCACTCTCCAGCCATCTGCTGAAGCCAGTCTTGGGAGATTTGACAAGCCACTATTAGTTGGGCCCAAACACAAGGCGGTCATAAGGCTAATTCTTGGTTTTACCATTCTTTCTCCATTAACTACCTCATTGATCTTGTGACAGGAATATTGTGACTGGGGTATCAGCTGAATCACTGTATAATCCAATACAGTGGTACCTCAGGTTACAGACGTTTCAGGTTACAGACGCTTCAGGTTACAGACTCTGTTAACCCAGAAATAGTAACTTGTGTTAAGAACTTTACCTCAGGATGAGAACAGAAATCGCGCGGCGGCAGCAGGAGGCCCAATTAGCTAAAGTGGTACCACAGCTTAAGAACAGTTTCAGGTTAAGAACGGACCTCTGGAACAAATTAAGTTCTTAACCCGAGGTACCACTGTATGATCTACTGGATCATGTGGGTTTTTTAAACACATGGAAAGGTGTGTCCAAATCCCATGATCAGATTCTTGCTGCTCTAGGGTGGATTTTTTTTGAAATGCCATTGGGGGCTTACACTTTATCAGGGTGTTTAGCACTCAAGGTGAGGCTGGAGTTAACAGTTCCATCTGTAATCCAGAATATTAGTCACTCTGGGGAGGAGCTGGAAGGAACTAACCCTGAGATCCACAGCAAAAGTACCTATTTAAACAAAGCTTTGGAACCTCTTAAACACTGGTGGCAGAGGAAATGGGGCTGACTCATTCTTCTCCTACTTCCCGATCTTATGAAAAAAATGAGGGGTTGGGAGTAGGGGTGTTTTGTCCCTGCTCTGAGAGAACACACTTCTGCCCACAGGGAAAATTTACTTATATGTCATTCTTGAAAGACCTACACTGGCTCCCAGTACGTTTCCGAGCACAATTCATTTTTTTTTAAATATTTTTATTAAGATTTTTAAACATAAATGCAAAGATAATGAACAATATAACACATATCATAACATATTTTCTTCACTTCTTTTGACTTCCTCACATCTCCCGCTCCCACTTGCATCATTGTCAATTCTTGCCCGCAATTTACCATATTGTTTACATACTTATGTCCCATTCATTTAAAAAATAATCTAATATTTCTCCCAAAGGTTTATGATTTTTCCTCAATCTCACTTAGCATCCTAACTGCATCTAATTTAGTGGTGGTCAATTATTTATGATCTAGCCTCCATCTTAACATTCAACCAAATTACAATACTTTTTAAAATAAGTCTTAAATTTCTTCCAATCTTCTTCAACCTTCTCTCGTTTCCGAGCACAATTCAAAGTGTTGGTGCTGACCTTTAAAGCCCTAAACAACCTCGGTCTAGTATATCTGAAGGAGCGTCCCCACCCCTGTTGTCCAGCTCAGACACTGAGGTCCAGTGCCAAGGGCCTTCTGGTGGTTCCCTCACTGCAAGAAGCCAAGTTACAGGGAACCAGGCAGAGGGCCTTCTCGGTAGTGGCACCTGTCCTGTGGAACACCCTCCCACCAGATGTCAAAGAGAACAACCTAACTACCAGACTTTTAGAAGACACCTGAAGGCAGCCCTGTTTAGGGGAGCTTTTAATGTTTGATGCATTACTGTATTTTAATATTTTGTTGGAAGCCACCCAGAGTGGCTGGGGAAGCCCAGCAAGATGGGCGGGGTATAAATATATTATTATTATTAATATTAATATTATTATTATTCCAAGGAACTCAAGGTACAGTACATAGTTTCCCCATGTAATCCTCACAACCACCCTATGAGGTAGATTAGAAAGAGAAAGGGAGAGGATGACAGGCCCAAGGCCACTCACCAGTGGCGTAGCGTGGGTTGTCAGCACCCGGGGCAAGGCAAGTAATTTGCGCCCCCTAACGCAGGTAGGGACAGAGAGCTGCGAGTGCAAGCGCGCCCCCCAGATGTTGCGCCCGGTGTGGCCGGCCCCCCTGCACCCCCCACGCTACGCCACTGCCACCCACTGAGATTTGTGGCTGTGGGAGGATTCTAACCCAGGTCTCCCCAGTCCAACATCCTACTCCCAACACCACATTGGACCTCAGATCCAAATCTCCTCTTATTTTGCAAAAGTCTCAGCAGCAGTAGAAACAGAAGCACGAGCTGCACTCCCTCTCTGCTACTCTTTCCTTACAATGCCCCAAGGCAAACATCTGAAAGCCTTATGAGGAATGGTTGAAGGAACTGGGTATGTTTATCCTGGAAAACAGGAGGCTGAGAGGAGATACGATAGCCATCTTTGAATATCTCAAGGGCTGTCTCATGGAAGAGGGGGGAAGCTTGTTTTCTCCTGCTCTGGAGGGTAGGGCTCGAACCAATGGCTTCAAGTTACAAGAAAGGAGATTCCGACTAAACATCAGGAAAAACTTTCTGGCAGTAAGGGCTGTTCCACAGTGGAATGGTCTCCCTCAGGAGGTGGTGGACTCTCCTTCCTTAGAAGTTTTTAAGCAGAGGTTGGGTGGCCAACTGTCATGGATGTTTTAGTTGAGATTCCTGCACTGCAGGGGATTGGACTAGATGACCCTTGAGGTCCCTTCCAATTCTACAATTCTATGAAATCACAGCAGCATGAGCTAAGGGCACACTGAGAAATGGGTTCAGTTAATGGTCCATGAATAACCATAGTTTAGAGGTCCCGGGCCCTAAGGAAGTCAGACTATCTTCCACCAGGGCCAGGGCCTTTTCAGTGATGGCTCCAGCCTGGTGGAATGCTCTGTCCCATGAGACTAGGGCCCTTCAGGATTTAACCTCCTTCCATCAGGCCTGTAAGACAGAGCTATTCCACCTGGCCTTTAATTTGAATTCAACCTGATCTTTTAATTCCCTTTCTTCCCTCCCCTTTTATGAAGATCACCCGCTCTGAGACCCTACAGCTAATTCTCCCCTGGCCTCCTCGCTGTTCCCAAGAAGGACTAATTCAGCCAGCTAGCCCTGGTGACTATCTAATGCTTATTGGATGGATTTCCCCCAAACTGATTTTTGAACTTTGAATTTTATTGTTATTCATGTTTTTATACTGTATTTTATGCTGCTTTTACAATTAAGTGTTTTAAATTTGTTGTTCGCCGCCCTGAGCCCGGTTTTTGAACCGGGAAGGACAGGGTATAAATGAAAATTTATTATTTATTATTATTATTAATCTGTAAAATCCCTGCACTTGCAGCTAGGGGTGGAGGACAAACGAAGCTGCTTCACTCCTACCCAGCTTTGTCTAGAGATGGAGAAACTGTGTGCTCTAAAGGCTGTTGGACTATAACTCCCATCAGTCCCAGCCAGCATGGACAACAGCCAAGAACTATGGGAGGTGGAGTCAAACAAAAATCAGATTTCCGATCCATTAACTATCCTGACTCGCAGCGGTTTGCTGGAGTTTCAGAGAGTAGTTTCTCTCAGACTTATCTAGAGATGCAAAGGACTGAACCCAGGGGCATGTAAAATAGATGCTCTATCACTGGTGGGTGAGCGTGTTCCCCCCCCCCCCAAAAAAAAGTCATTTGAACTTGTCAATTCACTCTGAGTAGAGAGAGATGAGCAGGAAATGGATTCAGAGCCAATTCATACGCTCACTCCTCAACTGTTCCCAGATGTGTGGCTATTCTTTATGCCCTAATACAAGAGGAAAGTAAAATCTATTGAATGAAGGAAAGCTTTTTTTCCTGGGGGTTTGATCTTCTGCGGTCCATAATCAACGGCGTTCTTTGAAAAGGAAGATTTAAAAAGAGCACTGGGGAAAGGCAGAGGTTTGTGGAAGGATGTGCATAATCAACCTTGCTGTCAATTAAACCTTTCCACACATTGCATACCACGCTATTAAAAAGTTTCTGCATCAGTAGCTCTGCAGCCGCGTTTAGTTGTGAAAAATAGCTGCGCCGAACAAGCCCCCACATATTCTGAAAGCCAGTAATCAGCTTCGCATCAGAGTCAGCTATTTCGGGCATTTGTCAGTGGGCCAAACTAGGAATTTTAAAGTGATGCCTTAGCACAGATAGAATATTCACCCGAACTAGTACATTACCACAAACTTTGGGCTTACGAAAAAAGGGGACAGGAATACATGTAACTACAAATACCGCCTGTTAGTGCTACAATAAAAAGGAAGTGCTTCCTATATGATCCAAGCACAGGCAATGGTGCCATAAACCAAATGCAGAAGGGGCATGGCTTATTATTATTATTATTATTATTATTATTATTATTATTATTATATTTGTGTACCGCCCTTCATCCCTAGATCTCAGGGCGGTTCACAACATAAAAATTCAATTTAAGTATCACTTGCACAAATAGTGTTTCTTCTTTTGACCATAATCACTTAAGATGGTTGGAGGGTGGATGGATCTACACATGGGGGGGGGGGCTATAAATAAGTCAGAAATTAAATCGTTATAACAAAACCCACAACCCTATGTAAAAATGCTGTAGAAAGGTTTTGTGCTCTCTGACGTTATCCGGTGTTGCATGTTTATAACACATTCAAATCACTGCATTTTGACTAATGTAGCTGAGTGCTACAACTATGTTGTACAACTATGAGGTTTTCCTCATGGTTGGAGTTGTCTGAAACTTATTTATTTAGCGAAACTTCATAGTAACACCTTACCTATAAGGTCACATATCACTAGAGTGACATATGAATTTGCCACTTCTTAAACTTTGTACCCGGGACTATTTGAGATTCCTTTTCTGGTGCTTACAAGAACATAAGAAGACCCTGGGAGATCAGGCTGATGACCTATCTAGTCCAGCCTCCTGTTCTTACAATGGCGCCAACCAGATGCCTGCGACAAATCCACAAGCAGGGCCCAAGCGCAAGAACCCTCTGCCAGTGGCGTAGCGTGGGGGGTGCAGGGGGGCCCGGCCGCACCGGGTGCAACATCCGGGGGTTAGGGTTAGGGGGCGCAAATCCACAGGTTAGGGGGCGCAAATTACTTGCCTTGCCCCGGGTGCTGACAACCCACGCTATGCCACTGCCCTCTGCGAGCGTGGTGACCATGTAGCTCAGAGGCAAGGGCACATGCCTTAGATGCGGAAAGTCCCCCGTTCAGCCCCTGACATCTCCAGCTAAAAAAGGATCACTGGTGGGGAGAATTGTGTCTCTAGGACCCTGGAGAGCAGCTGCCCATCAGAAGACACAATGCTAGGCTAGATGAACACACAGTCTGAGCTGCATGCAGGGACGCTCGCCGGAGAACCCGTTTAGAAAAAACACAAATATACATATATTTCAGGAATACGTCACTGGACTGCTTCCAAAATTATATTCCATACTCACAGGGTGACCTTTCAAAGCAATTATGCGAGTGCTCTACATACAGAAACATTGTGCAGAGATGGTAGTTTGGCAGAATCACCATATGGTGCCTCCAGCTTGGAGCAGAGTTGCAAATTCTAACCGACGGCAGACAAAAATGAAAAATCCTTCCCGGGCCCCCCAAGGCGGATAAGAAGGAAGCCAGCAAGGCAGATCACCGAGCACCCTCTAGCACCTTCAAAATATGATTCTACAATCATCCTGTGAGTCTATGACGATCACCAAATCCTGTGGTAGCAAACTCTGTAGTTTAACCATGCGCTTGGTTGTCTGATTCAACACACGGAGGGGGGCGGTGACGTAAGCCAAATGAGCTCATTCAGAGCACAGAACTAAAGGGCACTGTGACATAAGAGTGAGTGAAGTGATGATTGACAGCGTGGAAGTGGGATGGGATGTTGGGTGGAGTGAGAAAGAGTGACAGGCAGAGAACCACGGGTGGGAACGTGACATTTGGAGCTGTGAGGAAACAGGCTGTGAGGGGAACAGATGAGAGAGGTAACTGGAGCAGACGTACAGGAGTTAAGTTATCTCGGGATAGCATCAGAATTATAAGTGGCTCTGTATGAAACCTTTTTCATATTAGAGAGCTTTAAAGCTCAGCTCTAGAATAAATAACAACATTGAAGCTGTTAACATGCTTCACTGGAGATTACCCTCTGCTCTGAAATTGATAAGCATTTATCAATTATAATCAAACACATAAGTTCTTAGAAGAGGGTGTTCTCACCAGGGTAGGCTCAGGCTATTTTATTGTCCCCTTCCTAGCCACAAACCTGCACCCTACATCTTGTTTGCACTAGGGATGTGTGGCATGGAGGGGGGGGGGTGTTCCCTCCTCCAACATTTCCCTCCCCTGCCCAACAAAAACCAGCCTCCTTTCCCCTGTTCTACAGAAGTGAAGTAAAAGCATTTGTTGTAGTTCCTTGAGTTGAATGAGGGAGCAGAGATGCAGCTGAACTTTCTTAAAAATAGCATCTACTCCTACTTAAAAAAACAAAAACAAAGATCAGCAAATAGGGTCTGCAACAAAATTTTGCAGGGCAGATCATGCCTGCAGGGTTTCAGCCATTTTCTTCTCTTCCAGGACACTCTGTTCCACACACACCCACCCCAGTTTTAAACACTTATTCACATACTAAGTCAGTCAGCATTCAGTGCACACTGAGCGTGCTCAGTCCTCATAGATCTGTCTCTGATTTAATGCACACCTTTAGGGTCTCCCCTCAACCTGAATTTTTTTCTTTTTGTATTTCTGCAAACCATAGAACTATAGAGTTGGAAGGGACCCCAACGGTCATCTAGTCCAGGCATAGGCAAACTCGGACCTCCAGATGTTTTGGGACTACAACTCCCATCATCCCTAGCTTACAGGACCAGTGGTCAGGGATGATGGGAGCTGTAGTCCCAAAACATCTGGAGGGCCGAGTTTGCCTATGCCTGATCTAGCCCAACCCCCGGCAATGCAGGAATCTTTTGCCCTTGAGTTTCCCAAAGCTTCTTGAGATGCATGCAGATTCTGGTCTTGTTTTGGCTGCGTAAGGATCCACAGCCAAAAAAGGGAAGACATTATTAGTTTGTAGAATTCTACCCAACTAACCCAATAGAGCCAACAAAGAGAATGGCGCGTTAAAAATAA
The DNA here is from genome assembly GCF_964106915.1 of Podarcis gaigeae. Lineage (NCBI taxonomy): Eukaryota > Metazoa > Chordata > Lepidosauria > Squamata > Lacertidae > Podarcis > Podarcis gaigeae. Next base: position 102,971,101 of record NC_139680.1, on the reverse strand, counting down.
AAAAAACCAAACTAAGAAGAATTGGGAGTGTGGAAGCTACAGGCCAGTTAGCTCAACATCTGTTCCACGAAAACTGGTGGGGAGCACTGTTATAGATGCGATTCCATGCTAAGGGTTGTAAGAAAGGAATCAAAAATAAAACTGCCAAAATATCCTAATGCCTTTATACAAATCTCTGGCGCAAACCACACTTGGAATACTGTGTACACCTCTGGAAGGCTATTGCGGGGCTGCAAATGGTACAACAAAAGGGGGCGACCAAAATAATCGAGGAAATGTTTCAACATTTGGAACTTCCTAGTGTGGAGAAAAAATAAGAGGAGACATGAGGTAAAATGGAGGGCTTTTTTCCAGTCAGAACTTGCCGGAACTCAATTCTGGCACCTCTCAGGTGGGCGCCATTGCCTTTCTAAGAGAACAAGGGAGGTATTCATGGTGAGCTCCGACACCTCTTTCTCTAGAAAAATAGCACTGGGGGGGGGGGGGAGTACTTCTTCACACAGAGTATAGTTAAACTACGGAATTTGTTCCCACAAGAAGTAGTGAGGGCTACCATCTTGGATGGCTTTAGAAGAGGAGTAATTTAGGGAGAATAAAACTATCAATGGCAGCTAGCCAAGATGGTGATGTTCCACTTCTTTTGCTGGAGGTAGTATGTACTCGTTGCTGGGAATCGTATGTGGAGATTCCCACCTGCACTAAATGGCCTTTGGCCTGATCCAGCGGGCCTCTTCTGCCTGTTCTTACTCAAGCAAAAGGCAACAGAATTTTTTTCAGTCCTGCTTCCACCACCTTCCCTCTTTCTCAGACTTTTTTCCAGGTCAAATCCCATTTGGCCATTTAACTCAATAATAAGACGGTGATAAATGATTCCCAAACTCGGTTACACTGGGCACACTGTTTATTAGTCTTGGCTACAGGCAGTCTGTTTTCCAATTCAGCTGAGGGGGGGGGGGGGAGAGAGAGAGAGAGAGAGAGAGCGAGCGCAGGCAAGCCAAATTACTCTGCACCACTTGTGGTGTGTTTTGTTAATCTACAACATGCCTGGGAGATGCCACACCAGGGGGAACACATTCTCTTGCCATTTTAAAAAAAACCAAACCAAATTACAGCGACAATGGCTTGGGTGAGAGGCTTATGAACTGCATCAAAACTGAGGGACAGATCTTCATTGTGTAAATGAAAGAATTTCAAAATAAAAATGCTCAGGGATGAGAGTTCTGGGAGAAAAATGCTGACGGAAAAATATTCCTTTCCCAGCTTAGAGACAGCTCTGGCTTATATTCAGCAGCAGTAGAAATCCTGTTGAAGAGGGAGGGTGACTAAATCAGGCCCAGGAAAGTTTTAAGGTCAGCTCTTAATCTACCTGCACTTGGGTTCAACAGGAATAGACACTGAACAGGCATCATGAATTATTGGTGGATTGTTAAACAGATGTTTTATAAAAACCCAGGCCAAGGCACACCTATAATTAGCTATCAGCTTTCCAACTTTTACCTTTAGATAATTATTCCCATACTTGAAGCACAGTGAAAGCTCCTTAGAGCAATGTTTCCTAAACTTGGGCCTCCAGCTGTTTTTGGACTACAGTTCCCATCATCCCTGACCGCTGGTCCTGCTAGCTAGGGATGATGGGCCTGTAGTCCAAAAAACAGCCGGAGACTTAACTTTGGGAAATCCTGCCTTAGAGGAAAGGTGGGGTACAAACGCTATTTTCAAAAATCCACAGAGGAACCCCCTGCGCAGCTGTCTCAGAACTCCTGCACGTCGCATAGGCTTCTAGGGGATGGACCAAGGCACGAAGGCCAGCCCAAGATGCATGCCACCTCAGACTGGTTAGGCTATTTTGGGACCTGAGCCATAAGAAACAAAGGAAGGTGCCTCATACTGTGTTAGATCATTGGTCCTTCGGACTGGAAGTGGTTCAGACAGAGGTCTTTCTCAGCCCAAACCTGTTACTTCTTCACACAGTTCATATTTAAATGATGGAATTCGCTGTCACAAGGTACAGTCTCAGCATTTGGTATTCAAAGGCATACGGCCTCCAACAGTGGAAAGAGAACATAGCCATTGTGGCTGGTAGCCATTAATAGCCCAATTCTCCTCTTTTAAGGCCATCGCTGCATGTTAGCGAAAGCAAATTCCACAGTTCAGCTTAGGCGCTGTGTGGAGAAGTACTTTATTTTGTCTGTGCTGAATCTCTCAACATTCCTCATGGGATGACCACAGGTTCTAGAATTCTCCACACTGTGCATAATCTATCATGCCCCTCACCTGTTACTCGCCCAAATGTTATAAACTTCAGCCTTAAGTGAAAAATCCTGTTAAATTTGCCTTGTAGGGCACTGTAGATTCACTTGATTTTATTGCGTATTCTGCTGTTCAAAACTGCTTGTTTTTTAAGTCGTATTTCCTTCTTATTTTGTATTACCTTGGTTTTAGGTAAGCCACCTTGTGTATTTGTTGTTAAAAACAACCCCAAGGTATAAATCAATAAATCATCAGCACCACAGCTGTATCGCTGTAGCGCAGAGATCTGTTGTTTGTCAACTGGTCCACTCTGGGCGGTTATAAAATAAGGTTCATATAACACAGTGAAGAAAACACTTTTTTTAATTAAAAAAAAATTAAGCCTGTTTTGCAAAAGAAAGGAAGGGGGGGAGGATGATATTGTTCCTATGCCACGTTATGGGTGACTCACAGTTTTCTATTAAATTTCTCAGACTGCTTGCTGAACGTTTGCTTAATCTGTCATCATCGAGCGATGCTTCAAAAATCAAAAACAAGTGGCAGCTCTCTCTCTCTCTCTGTGCTGTATTAAAAGACAACTGCTGCTTTCTTACCCACTGAACAGGCAAGTTTTTGTGAACAGAAAGCCAGTTTGCAGATCACAAAGGAAACCTGGAAATGCCACCCTGAAAATATCAAGTATTATCCTAATGATTATTGCGTGCTTTCATTATTACCCTTTACAAGTATTCCTATCTGCTTACCATGGATTCACTGATAAGGAGGAGGAGGAGCGCCTCTTCGACGTTGTCATGGGGGCTGTAGATGCTGAAAGACAAACAAACCTGTTGTTTTAATATAAGCAACACCAGCAACTCGCTCATGGGACACTCTTGTTAACACCACCACAGGACTAGTAACTTGAACCGTCTCATGCATGATTCATACGTTATATAACCGCTTCTTCAGGCCAGGATGACTAAAAGCGGCAGGGTGTATCCTAGGAGAAAACTCAGCCCTGACTCAAGCGAGGCAAAGCTGTTGGGTTAGACACAACTTCTGCACATGAAGCAATTTCTCTCCTGGGCAAAAAAAACAACAACAACCCTCCAGATGACAAGTTAAGTTTTCACAGATGGAATATTAAGAAAATGGTAATAAAACACAGATTGTACGGGGCCCACAGAGACTCACAACCAAAGACCTGCCTGTGGTTTTGAGCTGTTATCTGAAATCCAGCACAAACCTCCTCAGCTCTTTGCCATTTCTCCAAGACCTTCAGTCCCTAATGCCCTTCTCCCAACCCTCCAACTTCAGACCCTGTGAGCTAACACATATCTTTCCTGTTACTAGATTTTTTTCCTCCTCTAGCCCAACTGATCTTCTGCTTCCCTCATGGTGCCAGGACCTCAATACCTCAAGGACCACTCTTTCCACATGAACCTACCCAGACCCTGACATAATCTTCTGAGGCTCTTGCTCGTGTGCCTCCTCCTCGAGGTCCAGAGGGTGGCAACACGAGAACGGGGCCTTCTCTGCAGTGGCTCCCCGTCTGTGAAATGCCCTCCCCAGGGAAGTTCGCCTGGCACCTTCATTACACACCTTTAAGCACCAGGCAAAAACGTTCTTTTTTAACCAGGCCTTTGGTTGATCTGTTTGACATCCTATACCCTTTTAAAATGTGGCTCTTTTGGGGGAGGGGTTGTTATTGGGTTGTTGTTTTTATTCGGATTATATATGTTGTGATCTTTTCTGTGAGCCACCCTGAGACCTCCGGGTACAGTGGACGCCCGGGTTGCAAACGTGATCTGTATGGCAGGCACGTTTGCAACCAGCAGCGTTCGCAACCCGCAGCACCATGTCTGTGCACGTGCGGGTCACAATTCGGTGCTTCTGCGGATGCACAAAGCGTGATTTAGTGGTTCTGCACATGCGCAAGCGCCGAAACCTGGAAGTAACCCGTTCCAAAACTTCCGGGTTCGGCACAGTGCACAACCCAAAAACGCACAACCTGAAGCGTCTGTAACCCGAGGTATGACTGTATAGGGCGGTAAAGGTAAAGGGACCCCTGACCATTAGGTCCAGTCATGGCCGACTCTGGGGTTGCGGCGCTCATCTCGCTTTATTGGCCAGGGGAGCTGGCATACAGCTTCTGGGTCATGTGGCCAGCATGACTAAGCCGCTTCTGGCGAACCAGAGCAGCGCACGGAAACGGCATTTACCTTCCCGCCGGAGCGGTACCTATTTATCTACTTGCACTATGACATGCTTTCGAACTGCTAGGTTGGGAGGAGCAGGGACTGAGCAACAGGAGCTCACCCTGTCGCGGGGATTCAAACCGCTGACCTTCTGATCAGCAAGTCCTAGGCTCTGTGGTTTAACCCACAGCGCCACCCGCGTCCCTTATATTTTTTGTTAGTAGTTGTCAATTCACTAGCTCACCTGCAAACTATATTCAGCACATTTCATGATACGTGCTGTTCATAGTAGGGGGAAACTATATACCTAGAACGGGGGGGACGGACTCGTTTTCCCTCAAGGGCTACATTCCTTCAGGAGTAATGTGGGGGCTTTCGAACTGCTAGGTTGGCAGGAGCAGGGACCGAGCAACGGGAGCTCACCCCGTCGTGGGGATTCAAACCGCCGACCTTCTGATCGGCAAGTCCTCGGCTCTGTGGTTTAACCCACAGTGCCACCTGCGTCCCTCAAATAATAACAGAATCAGAAATCTGTGAGGGATTCTTGCCCACTTCACCTGTTACTCGCATGGAGTAGGAGCCTGGGGAAGGAGGCTGTGGGGGCCATGCATTGAGTCCAATTCCCACCATTGCTCCTCCTGTCTTTGCCATTAACATGTTCACCATAATGTCTGCAGCAGGGAGGGTATTCCTGCATGTATAGGCTTTTGGAACAATACAGAAACTGGGCCAAAAGGTTATCCATATGGCACAGGGAGCCTCCGTTCATAGAGAAGTTCATACTGTAGCTCCCTCTCACCTCCTGCCACTGCCCAAGTTATGACAGACATGGTGTTGGGACCGCTGACAGCTGAGGCAGGACACGTGACTTGGGGGTGGAGCTAAGGGCCTAGCTCCACAGCTCTTGTCATCACATGACTCAGGTGTGAAGAGGGCTTCTTTCTCCTTTGGTAAGTGAACTGAACTCTCCAGGGCATTGCAACCAACACAGCCAATGACTGGGAGGGTTTTACAAGCAGCATACAACCAAACAGTACTACCCAACCGTTGCTAAGTGTCTTGACTGCCTGCCCTTTCATGTTATTTTATCTGGCCCTGGATGTAACAGCCCCAAAGAACTCTATACGCACTTATCTCCGGTGTGTAGCTGCAGTCTTCGGCGAAGGGTAGTGCAGATGTACAAATTATCCTCTTTGTTCATGAACTCGGGGAGAGGATCAGATAAGGGGCTCCAGTAACAATCTTCGCTCAGGGAGTGCAGGAGCAGCTCTGCCAACTGCTTGGCAGCCGTCTGGAGAAGAATGGACAGAAAATGAGGGAAATGTGTTTTTTTAAAGCCCACAGTGACACCTTTTTGCCTACCAGGTTGATGATTCAACTTGCTACGAGCCAGTACACATGATACGTCGGATCTGCATCGGGTTGCTTTTTTAACTCGGTCAGAACGGCCACACACGACTCACCTATCCAGTTGTCTCAAATACACAGAGAAATACTTTGCTTTGGGTATGACTTTCGTTCTTAGGATTCTCAGCTCCAGTAGTATATATAGGTAACAATTGTGAATGAGTTGTTCCACCTGGCCTTTGGCTTGGCATCAACTTGATCCCCTCCCCCTCTTTCTTTTTTCCTTTCTCTTTCTGTGATGGAACTCCTATTTGGGGACTTCCCTGGCTTTTTTCTGGCCCACGTAGGACCAGTCTGGATAGTTGGCCTTGGTGAAGACTTGGCGTTCTCATCCCCAAAAAAGTTTTTGATTTGAGTTCCTACTGAAATGAGGTTGCATTTTTAATGTTCTAATGTCATATTTTAATCTTGTTTTTAAGTTGCACAGTGGTGCCTCCAGATACGAACAAGATCCGTTCCAGAGTCCCATTCGCATCTAGAGGTAAATGTATCTAATGACGGCACGTCTGCGCGCATTGCTTTTCACTGCTTCTGCGCATGCACGTGATGTCATTTTGAGCGTCTGCGCATGCGCAAGCGACGAAACGTGGAAGTAACGCGCTCCATTATTTCCGGGTTGCCGCGGAGCGCAACTCGAACGTGCTCAACTTGAAGCAAATCCAACCCGAGGTATGACTGTATTTCAATCAATTGTTTTTATACCTGGTGTCAGCTGCCCTGAGCCCAGTCTTGGCGGGGTATAAATAAAATTTATTATTATTATTGTTATAAACAATTTTAAGTGGGACCCATGACACAACTCACAATGTGGAACACCAGCTAGGAAACAGAGAGGACCGGGTTCAACTAGCTCAGGCTATTTTTCCATCCAGCACACAATTGTCTACTCCAACAGACAGAACCACTCCTGTGTCTCAACCAGGAGTCTTTCTCAACAACTGATGCCTTCTCCTTCCCCTTCTCCTTTTCTTCTCCTTAAGCTGCAGGTTCTAGGGATTGAAGCTGGGGCTTTTGGGATGAAAAGCATGTGCTCTACACTGAACTGCGAACCCTTCCCCTATTTAGTCTCCATACCATAAGAGTCATCTAGTCCAACCCCCTCCTCGCCCCCGCAATGCAGGAATGTTTTTCCCAACATGGGGCTCGAACCTGTTATGTACTGAAGTTCTCACCCTGGGCCAGCAGGGGGATACTGTAGATAGTTTTCACTCAGGTCCACATATGCAAATAAGGGATTGAAAGTGATGTTCAGTGATTGGATAGTTACAGAAAATGGTTACTGTTGCGTTCTAGTGGAGCTCTATATAAGCAGGCTGGCTGAACCCTTCAGTTCAGTTGTGTTCTAGCCCGTGAATAAGCAAGAGCTGTTTGAAGAATCCCTGTGTTGTCTGATATATTCACCCACAACTTAACAGAACCCATGACCCTGAGATTAAGAGTCTCATGCTCCACCAACTGAGCTACCACCCTATGATGGGTAAACTATGGCTTGCATCGTTCTTTGGGGGGAAGCATCAGTAAATAAAGCCCTACCTTCTTTGAGAGAGTGTCTGCGTGAGTTTGTGGGTTTGTTTGCTTTACTGGACGTTTCACTGGCAGTTTCAATTACTTTCACTTTTGTTATGAATAAAACCAGACAAACTGGAATAGCCCAAGTCTTTGATTTATATTATAACAGTCTTTGCCAAAAGAAAAAGAAAAGTGGGGGGGGGGGGGATTATTATTGCTTAGAATACAATGCAAGTAAAAGGCATTCACAGATTGCCATGTAGTATTCCAAATTAATTTAATTGTATGCTTTGTCATGTTAATCCTATCTAAAAAGCGTTTTTTGTCATTGACGCTGTTAAAAATATTTTGAAACAGAATTAGCAATACAATATTAAAACCGAAGTCTTCACCCTTCGAAATAGCCCAATAATTTAGAAGCAATTACATTGCCAATAATTTGAGGAAGTGGCTAATCATACATCATGATAAACCATGATTTTGAGATGTTGGGAACAAGCCACACTCAGCACCTTTCCCTGATATTCCTTCGTCATGGCTGGCAGGGAAGCTTTCAGTCCTATTTTTGATTCACCACAGTTTAGCGTTACATCCAAACCCTACACTGTGGTTAATCGTAGAACACTGAGTTGGAATCGACCTCCAACTTCATCTAACCCCCTGCATCAGCTTAAACCATGGAACGAATTATAGTTTCTTCCTATTCGTAGTTTGAAGTTAGCTTAGTTTTGGGGTTTTTTTAAAGCTATAGTTAAGATCAACCACCATTTGTCAGGATTGGATGAAATGATAGGCTGTGGTTTATTTAAAAAGCCTTCTGAACATCTCTCAGAGGCACTGGAGGAAGACAGGGGAGACTAGAGTATCTACGTGTGCATCGTAATTTCAGCTAAGATCTGGTATTGGGAATCTTTTGGTGGTGGTGCCACTCCTTAGACAGGGAGCAAGTGGTTTAAGCTTCAGAATCAGCTTCCTAGTACTTTACTCGGGGTTTTAAAGATTATGTAGTTGGATAATGATAACACTCACATACCTATATACTAGACAAGCATATATGGAATTATGGTTGCTTTGCATATATAGTGACATAATAAACCTTTCATTTTCATTCTATATTTCTTTATATTACTACATTATATTTTATATTTCTACACCTTATATTTCTGCATTATTTTGTTCGGTTTAAATACCCTCAATATATTTTTTTAAAGATTAGCTTTCTTTTATTATTACTGTTTATTGTTCTAATGCAGATTCTTGATTTTATCCAGTACCCCATAGTTTTATTGCAGCGTGATTTTCCTTGTGTTGTTAATTTTGTTTCTGTGTACCTCGCTTTTCAAGAGTAATAATAATAAAACAGGCTGCAGGTTTCATTACTTAAACTACTGTAGGCTGTTGTCAGGCTGATTTATAATGCAGAACAAATACCGCCTATTTGCAGTGCAGTTGGATGCTGCTGAAAGTAGGTGAGGCCATCACCCTGAGAGACTAGGAACCACGGGGACTTAAATTCCCATGTTGCCCAACTTTCCTGGGCATCGCAGCACATGTCCACAGCAGCATCCCAGCTTCTGCAAACCACGGGAACTACATTTTTCATGGCTCCTGGCATCGCTTAATGCTGACCCAAAGTACACGGGACCCTAGTGTGGTAGTTTCTTGGAGCGTTCCTCTCTGTCCCCAACCCACCTCAATGAGTTTTAGGGGCAGTGGGAAAGGCTGGAGAATCCCCACAGCCAAAAGGGATCCATTTCAGAATCAAAGTCCATCCTCCTCTACCTTCCTCCCACATACCCCATACACCTTTCTGCCTATTACAGTGGTACCTCGGGTTACATACACTTCAGGTTACAGACGCTTCAGGTTACAGACTCCGCTAACCCAAAAATAGTACCTCAGATTAAGAACTTTGCTTCAGGATGAGAACAGAAATTGTGCTCCGGCGGTGCGGCAGCAGCGGGAGGCCCGTGTTAAGTTGTGGGTGAACATATCAGACGACACAGCGATTCTCCAAACAGCTCTTGTTTATGCACAGGCCAGGACAGAACTGGACTGAAGGGTTCAGTCAGCCTGCTTATATAGAGCTCCAGTACAATGTTACTGTAACAACTTTCTAAAACTATCCAATCACTGAACGTCACTTTCGATCCCTTATTTGCATAACTATCTACAGTATCCCCCTGCTGGCCCAGGGTGAGAACTTCAGTACATAACAGCCCCATTAGCTAAAGTGGTGCTTCAGGTTAAGAACAGTTTCAGGTTAAGTACAGACCTCCAGAACGAATTAAGTTCTTAACCCGAGGTACCACTGTACTGCATTTTCTTTTCACAAAATTGCAACATTCACAGACCTCTTAGACAAAGCTGAAGAAAACAACTGAGCATTGGGCTGAGAAATGCCAATCATAAGCAACGTATTTTGGTAACTGGATTCTGCAATTGCGCTCGTGTGGAAAAGAACCTAGTAAGCAAAACAGGCATGCAAAAGTCAGCCTAAAATCAGAACTTCTCTCTATGGGTGTTTCCCAATTCCAATTCCACCCAACCTTGTTATCCCATTAAACGATGCAAAATTGCAAGGCTGGACTCATAGTCCATAGCAAGGAACAGTACTAAAGAACCCTAACTGTCTTTTCCCCCCTTCTCCTTTCCTCAAATTGCCATCTGCCAAAAGAAGGGCTCCCTCATCTCCTGATGAACTGGGCTTACCATTCTGAAGCTCTGGGTAGCCTTCGTTTCCATGGTCCGCAATAAGTCTCGGAGGTTTCGTATTCCTTTTACGATGTTGCTAAGAGGAAGGAAACGGCAAGAAATGTAAATTAGGGCTGATTTGATTGTGAACTAACACGATGAAGAGAGAGAGGAAAAAACAGAACATCTCTGACATTTCAAAAAAAATACCCAATCATGCTCAGGTTGGGCTAATGGTAATAAAAAACAAATGAATGAGACCTTCAAAGGATAGCTCATCCCAGATGGTGGAATATGAGACTGTCTCTGATGAGTACAGGGGACATTTGGAAGCTTCTCCTGCATCCTGTTTTAAAGCTCTTTTGAAAGATAGCATCTTATCACTTTGTCCTTGGCATATAAGGTGAGGTTCAGTGGTTCAAGCAGCAGTCTAGGAGTACTGCTTACTGTACTGCTTACTGTATTTTTGGTTTCTATGGAAGCCGCCCAGAGTGGCTGGGGAGGCCCAGCCAGATGGGCGGGGTATAAATAATAAATTATTATTATTATTATTATTATTATTATTATTATTATTATTATTATTATTACAGACTTGGGCCCACACCTCCACTCACCCATAAATGTCACTGGGTGATCTTGGTTGGGCCAAGCTCAACGGATTAAGTCTATTCAACCTCACAGTGTTGCCATGATGATGAAATGATGACAAAAATGATGATAACTACTCTATTTAGAACTTAAAAATGGAAAGCATAATGCTGATAGTCAACAAAAGAGGTGTAAAGACTCTCTGAAGGCAAATCTATAAAAAAAATGTAGCATGAACACCGACAACTGGGAAACACTGGCCTGCGAGTGCTCCAGTTGGAGAATAGCTTCTACCAAAGGTGCCATGGGCTTTGAAGATGCTCAAACTCAGGACGAAAGGGAGAAACATTCTAAGAGGAAGGCACATTTGGCAAACCCTTACCGTGATCAACTCCCATCTGGAAACCTATGTCCCCACTGTGGAAGGATGTGTGGATCCCGAATTGGCCTCCACAGTCACTTACGGACTCACTGTTTTAAAACTGTGCTCATGGAAGACAATCTTACTCGGCTGCAAGTGATTGCCAAAGAAGAAGAAAATGGAATGGGGGTGGGGAACTACGTATGCTATAGACCAGGGCTTCCAAAACCTGGGTCTCCAGCTGTTTTTTTGGACTACAACTCCCATCATCCCTTGCTAGCAGCACCAGTGATCTGGGATGATGGGAACTGTAGTTCAAAAACAGGTGGAGACCCAAGTTTTGGAAGTCATGCCATAGACATAAGAAGAGCTCCACAACCTCCAGTTGCTTAGAACTACAACTTCCATCATCCCTAACCATTGACTATGCTGGCTGGGGTTGATGGGAACTGTAGTCCAAAACATTTATAGGGCACTGGGCTGGGGCAGGCTTCTATAGGTTGTGTAAAGGAACCTATAGACTTCCTTCTTCTTGAACGAAGAGTACTTTGCAGGCCTATTTTATGAACAGAAGCCTGAATGGATCGTTGTTTATGTTACAACGTACTAAAGAACATGTCCTCCGATGAAGCCCCTTCTTCCCAAATCTGATGGCTACTTAACATTTTATATTGCAGGACGTGTGCATTCATTGCAGACCACCAGGTCTGAAGCACCTACATGCACTGAAAACAAATATATGTAGGCACATGAGCTAGTGATAGTAATTCAGGCACCGGTGTCTTCAAGATGGGGTTACTGCAGCGCACTTCGTATGAGGATGCACTTGACCTGGAAAGTGCAGAATACTGCAGGGGAGTTTCTGACAGAAACGAGACCCTGCCGCCATATAACACCTCTGCTAAGAGATCTGCACTGCCTGCTGATTTGCTGCCTTGCCAAGTTCAAGGTGTTGCTGTATTATATAATGCCCTTATATAGGGACGCGGGTGGTGCTGTGGTCTAAACCACTGAGCCGCTTGGGCGATTCGAATCCCCATGACGGAGTGAGCTCCCGTTGCTCCATCCCAGCTCCTGCCAACCTAGCAGTTCGAAAGCACACCAGTGCAAGTAGATAAATAGGTACCACTGCAGTAGGAAGGTGAACGGCGTTTCTGTGAGCTCTGGCTTCCGGCACTGTATCCCGTTGCACCAGAAGCGGTTTAGTCATGCTGGCCACATGACCCGGAAAGCTGTCTGTGGACAAACGACGGCTCCCTCAGCCTGAAAGCGAGGTGAGCGCCGCAACCCCATAGTCGCCTTGGACTGGACTTAACCGTCCAGGGTTCCTTTACCTTTACATAGGCCCTTAACAGCTGTGGGACAGTTGATGTGGGATCTCCTTGCCCAAATATATGTCCCCTGGACCACTTCGATCTGTGGAACCAGCAGCTCCAGATGTTGCTGGACTAGCTCTCCCATTATCCCAGACCATTGGCTATTCTGGTAGGGCTGATGGCGGTTGGAGTCCACCAACACAGGTCCCTCCATCCTCAATATAGTTCCCAACTCATTCGTCCGATTAGATAATAGTTTCCCAAACTTGGGTCTCCAGCTGTTGTTGGAGACCCAAGTTTGGGAAACCCTGGATTAGATGTTTAAACTGTGTCCATTTAATATATATTTTTTAAGAATTGCTGTTGCTGTTTAATTAAATTTATATACTACCCTTCATCACAAGATCTCAGGGCAGTTCACAGAATAAAATACAAGACAAAAACACAAGCAAATGATCAAAACAAAACAACCAAACAAGAACCCAACCCCTTTCCCTCAGACATATTTAATAGGTTATAGAATATTAATCTGCCAGAGGCCTGGTTGAAGAGGAATGCTTTCGCCTGGTGCCTAAAATATATAATGAAGATACCAGGTGAATGTCCCTGGAATTCTATGTTTGTCCTTTGCATTACCTGGAATTTCTGCCATGGACTGGAAAGAAATGGTGGGAGCAGAGGGGAGAGAGATTGGTTTTCTGCTTCCCCCGATGGGTTAAACTAGATAGTTGATAAAGCTCCCTCTAATTTTTTATGATTTTGTGCTTCATTGTACTATGTTGTTAACCACCCTGGTTCTTATGGGAGGACAGCAGGGAAAGTAATAATGATACATTAGCAGCCCATCTCCTTGTAAGAACTCTACATTATTTAGAGCATTTTCCCAAATAATTCCACTTCTGGAAATAGAAACCACTCCGCTCGTATAATAATGACCACAATCAAGTGTCCCTCCCCTGTTCCAAAACGTCAAGAGTCTTGACTTATAAAGGGGTCTTCTTGTGCCCCCTTGCGGCAGAAAAAGAAATGTGTGCCACTCAAGCTATGTGACTTGTCTTCTCAGACTCCCACCCTTTGTGTTAAAAACCGAATTTTAAGGGAAATGATTCACATTCCGAGAGCAGAAACACAGCTCAGCTTTCTTATAGTTCCGGGACGTAGGCTGATGCTTCCGCTAATGGTTCACTCAGGCTTGCGATTAAATGACACCTAGTTCTGCAGTCCTAGGAGCACTGACTTGGGAGTAAGTTTGCACAGAACACAGGGTTGACGTAGATTTTAGGGGTTCCCAGAGGAACACCCCCAATCAGGCACAAGAGCACTGGGGCTATTTCTCACTAGGTAAGGTAAAGGTAAAGGACCCCTGGACGGTTAAGTCCAGTCAAAGGTATAAATAATAAATTATTATTATTATATCATTATTACATTTGTTATGTTTGCAAATTATGTATTTTTTCCACACTGCCTTGAGTGTGGTTTTAACTGAGATAATAGCATACATATAATTAGTATTTATACCCCGCCCATCTGGCTGGGTTTCCCCAGCCACTCTGGGCGGTTCAAAGGCAGAATAGTAAAAACACAAGAAGGCAATATACAAATGAAATTACGTATGTATGTATTTTATGGAAGGAAAGCTGTGATACAAATGCAATAAACATATAATAAATAAACTAACACCGGTGTGGCCAGGGGGTGCAGTCCTTGTCCTCTTGCATTTTATTTCTGATTAATTCCTTAAAAATGGCTGTTGGGGTGTGCGTTTCTGTCTGTCTGAAAGGGAATTTAACAGAGCCCATGTTTAATGGAGTAGCAGGCTCTTGAGCTCCACCAAGGGTCAAGGGAATGGGATACTCTCTGCTCTCTGAATAGTCTTACTTCTACTCAGTGGCGTAGCGTGGGGGGTGCGGGGGGGCCGGCCGCACCGGGCGCAACATCTGGGGGTTAGGGTTAGGGGGAGCAAATCCATGGGTTAGGGGGCGCAAATCCATGGGTTAGGGGGCGCAAATTACTTGCCTTGCCCCGGGTGCTGACAACCCACGCTACGCCACTGCTTCTACTTGGGTTCAGAAGGAATATAAGTGAATGGGAGTTGCAGTCTACCTGAGAGTCTCTTGCATGACTGACCTACCCTGCCTGGCAGTTGTGGCAGCAAGGGAGGCAAAACCCTCCTTCCATTTCAGGACTCGTTTGAACACCCCTTCCATTTTGCAGCAATGTGTTGCACTGGTTCAGTGGTCCTGGCACCTTTTTCTGTCTGTGCTTTGTCTAGGACGGCATCAGAAGCCTGTTACGTGAAACCAGGCTCAGCATCAGTCATTCAAAATGGCAGAGAACCTCCAGCCACCTACCCTCTTTTCAAATGGGCCACGTAAGCGCTCTGCAGGGCTGCTTCCAGGAAGTAAGGCAGCTCAAAGTCCAACGTCGGCCCTTGAGTGCCCTTTATGCCTCTCGGATGCGTGTTGCCGAAGCTCTGAGAGTGGGGAAAAAGAGGTGTCATTGTTTGCAGGTGAGCAGGAGCCCCAGTTTAGCTAAAACTGTGTCTTTATTTTTCCTTCCGAAAGGACAGAGAAATTGGCTAACGTTTGGGAACCGAGACGAGGCATAGACAAACTGAAAATTGCACTAAATCATCTGTGTTGTTTCGCTCGGCTATTTTTGCACTGTTTTCACAGGCAAGATGCCTGCATTTCTCAGAAAACCTCTGTATACTTCTGGCAATTTGCTGCAGAGTTTGGGACCCATCAAGCTAAACAGCAGACTCACAAAAGATGTTTCTCTAGGGGCTCGAGAACCCCAATTTTTGGTGCATGCCTAGAACAGGAGGATTGCCAAGAACTTTGCAGGCTCAACTGCACAGCTGGTGGGCTTGTTCAGCAGAATGCGCCCAGGCCTGGAATAACCATATAACATCTCTATGACTCATAGGAGGGAAGCATCTAACTAGTATGTACTATATAATTCCACACATGCACATAGAAATCATTAAAATAGATACTTTACAATGAACAAATATATTCAAAACAAGAAGGTATTTAAATGTAAATTATTCCTTGCACACACAGGAAATGTATCACATTAAAAAATGAAAATACCGATTTACGTAAATTTTCCACATGCAGACCTTCACGTGCAAGTGTAGGTACAAATTTAGAAATAACTATAATTTCTAAATAACTCACAGTTAGAAATAACTATAAGTGGAAAGACAGCACATAGGTATAGATGCAAAATTAGAAACATTACAGTGGTACCTTGGTTCCCAAATGGCTTGGCTCCAAAACAAATCGGCTCCTGAACGTCACAAATCCAGAAGTACCGTATTTTTCGCTCCATTGGACGCACCGGACCATAGGACACACCGGATTATAGGAGGGGAAGAACAGGGAAATTTTTTTTTCTTGTTCTCCCCCTCTAAAACAAGGTGCGTTCAAGGTACATTCACCAGAGCTTGTGGGGCTGGCGGTGGGGGGAAGCGCTGCTTTCCCCCACCGCCAGCCTCAAAGATCCCTGAAGCCTTTGGAGCGCAGCGCCCCGCTGCCCTGGAGAGGCTGTGTGCGCAGCCGTCCCCAAGCTAGAGCAGCAAGACGGAGCCCTCAGGCTCGCTGTTCTGGCTTAGGAACAGCCTTGCCAGCTTCTGCAGGACAGCGGGGTGAAGGCACCCCGCTGCCCTGGAGAGGCTGTGCGCGCAGCCGTCCCCAAGCTAGAGCAGCGAGACAGAGCCCTCCGCAGTGCTCCGTCTTCCTGTTCTGGCTTTGGGCTTAGCGGCGCAGCCTGCATTCGCTCTATCCAAAAATTAAGGCGAAATGTGTGTGCGTCCTATAGAACGAAAAATACGGTAAGTGTTCCGATTTGCGAACGTTTTTTGGAAGCCAAATGTCTGTTTTGGCTGTTGGCATTGTTTCTGGGGCCAATCAGCCAACCTTGGTTTGCGAACATTTTGGAATTTGAACGGACTTCCAGAACGGATTGAGTTCGGGAACCAAGGTACCACTGTATTACAATTCAAACAGAAATGCTACACATCTCACGATACAGAAAGGGGACTTCTGTTTCTCCACAGGCTGCTGGCTAAATATCGAGTGAAAACGTAAAAGTCCAACTGTTCTTCCATATTATAATTCTTTGATTTTAAAGCAAATGGCTCTTCAAATGCTCTGTGATCATGGTATCTCCCCTGCCAGGTAAGACTCATTCAAAGGGAGGATTGTCCTCTCTAGGAGACATACCGTAGGGATATCAGACAGCCTTGGAGACTTCCCATCCGCTAACATTCAGGAAGTGCTAAAAGGGCCTTTGAAGGAGGCTTTTGTTTACCTTCTCGAGTTCCTGTAGAAACACTTGAGCCATCACACAGGCCCTTTCAAAGCAAACCATGACTTCTTCCTCACGTTCGGAGAGGCGGGCCCGGGAAGCGATGGAATTGGGCGAGCGCTCCAGAGCCAAGCCTGTAAGGAGAGCAACAGCAAGTTCTTATTAAAGCCAAGATGGAAATTGCCCATAAACAGGCTTGAGTTGTCACTTAATGTATCACGTTGTGTCACCTTTACTCCATCCACTCGCATGCACACCTTGCAACTTCCCGTACAACCCACTCTTGCACCTGCACAAGGTTTTGTTTATCCTCATCACCATTTCTGAAACTACAGTGGTACTGTTCCAGAGCCCCGTTCGCATCCTGAACAGAACGTAAGACGCGACTGCGCGTCTGCGCGTGCGTGGGTCACGTTTTGCCACTTCCGCACATGCGCGTGACATCATTTTGACAGTCTGCGCAAGCACGAGCAGCGAAACCTGGAAGTAACACGCTCCGTTACTTGCGGGTCGCCACAGAGCACAGCCCGAAAATACTTATCCTGAAGCGTATTTATCCCGAGGTATGACTGTATAGCTCACATATTTCCACTCTAACTCCCTAGGTGTTTTTAATTGGGGAAATGACTCTATATTCTAAGAATCGCCTTACCCAATATATGCCCACTTGGGACACCTTGATCTGCAGAGGTTGGACTGTTCCAGATGCCACAGAATACTTATTTCACAGTCCCCACCCCACCCCCAAAAATCAATCTTTTAGTGTGTCAGCAGCTACACTTTGGAACTCCCTGCCAATTGACCTCAAGCAGGTGTCTTTGCTGGAGTCTTTCTGCACATCTCTTCTCCCCCAACCTTATACCATATATAACATTAATGTCTCATGTCAAACGTAACTGATCTGTAGAAGAGACTCTTTAACCTGAAAATAGAGACAATGCACGTACTTTTGTAACCCAAGAAAATCTTTAATAAAACCTACTTTTTTCTTTTTTAAAAAATCTTCTAGCAAGCCTATCCAGGCTTCATGTGTTTTCATCTGATTTTAGCTTATTGTTTATTTTGATCAATGTTGAATATTTAATACCTGTTTTAACAGTATTTTACTGATAATTTCATCACCATCATCATCATCCTCATTGAGAGAAGCAAAGCTACAGGGAACCAGGCAGAGGGCCTTCTCGGTAGTGGCGCCCGCCCTGTGGAACGCCCTTCCAGCAGATGTCAAAGCGATAAACAACTACCTGACATTCAGAAGACATCTTAAGGCAGCCCTGTTCAGGGAAGTTTTTAACGTGTAATATTTTACTGTATTTTTGGTTTCTATGGAAGCCGCCCAGAGTGGCTGGGGAGGCCCAGCCAGATGGGCGGGGTATAATTAATAATAATAATAATAATAATAATAATAATAATAATAATAATAATTACCACTTTGAGGTGGTGGTGGTTGTTTTTACAGCTTAGTGGTATATAAAGTTTGTTAAATAAAATAAACAAATACATTGACCATGCAGGCAGGGGATTATGGGAACTGGAGCAGACCTTACTGAGCAAAGTGGGCCAATGGTCAGATTCAAAACAAGGCAGCCCCTGCCCCTCGTTCTTGCCTCTTTCAACCACTCACACCTCTGCACCACACACAGGATTTCGTCCTCTGCCCTGCCAACTCGGAAACTGCACAGAATGTACAGAGGAGGTGTTGGGAACGGGAAAGCGGGTTCACCTTCATGGAGAGCACGTGTTGCGGTGGGGGCAACCATGACATCCCCCGTTGCTGGGTGGGTTAGTATGGATGGCCACGAATTTGATAGGGCACCTCCAATTGTTGCTGGGGGAAATTTAATGTTGCAAAATTGTTTGATTGATGGGGGTGCTATTTATTCCCTGTGTGCAGCGTTGAGCTTCCTCTTTTCGCTGCGCACATCGGATTATCCGCCACCCTCCCTATATTTAGGGTTTGTTCGCACTGACTTTGCTATGCCTGTCATGGGGTCGTCTGCTTTTGGGGCAGGGGCCCGGTAGGAATTTTTACCATTTGGCTGATTGACTGGTGCCATTTGGTTTTTTGCCTACCGCATAGCAAATCGTCACAACTTGTAAGGTTGCAGTTAGGCATTGGTTAATTTTGGTTGGTGGAGGGGAAGTGGTTGGCTGTGCCTGCCCCTCCAATGCTGCTGCTGCAAGGGCATTCCGGTAAAGGAATCCAAGGGCTCGCCATGCTCTTGTCCGAACCCCTGGCAAGGGGCTAGTGCCACGCAAGAGCCCCTGGGTGCATTTGGGGAGAGGGGAGAGCCTGGGGCCCGCTCTATTCTCTCCCCAAAAATGTTTACCCGTACTGACTTCCGCAGGCTTGCGGTTGTCAGTTCTGTTCCTACCTCTATGTGTGAACAGATAGTCGCTAACCAATGCCTAAGCAACCACTCACATACTGTAATTCAATAAAGTCGTGGCCAAAATTATGCCAAAAACCAAAACAAAAATGTTGTGTGAACTGTGTCTTTATTTGGGGGGGGGTCCTGGGGGGCCTTCCCTTTATTTTTCCTATTCCTGAAAAGGATGCTCTCTCCACCACGCAAAGCTGCTGAGGGGCAAAGAACAAAGCATCACATGACTCAACACACACAAATAAAGAACAGGCAAACGTCCGCATGGATGCATACAGCTCACGACAAATCATATGTAAGATGAAAGATCTGAAGAGATGCTCCCTTGCCTCACTTCTGTGTGGCTTCAGGAGGAGGAGGAGGAAGAAGAAGAGACAGAATGGAGGCGGGCAAAGCTGTGGTCCTCCAAATGTTGCTGGACTACAACTCCCATAATCCATGACCATTGGACATGCTGGTGGACCTGATGGGAGCTGGGAATCCAACCCCTGCTTTAAACAGATTTAAAATCGATATGGTTTTAATTCTATCCATGTTTAATCGTATTTTAATGATTTGATTTTTTCTAGGTTTGGGGCCGTTCTTGTTTTCATTTCATGTAAGCCGCATTTAGGGGAAACGGTGGGGCTACAACTAAATATATAATAAATAATAACCCCTGGAAGGCTACAGGATCCTCATCCCTGAGATAGAGCATTCTGCCTCGCATTGGGCCAAAGGGGAGGTGAAGGTGCCACATCGCCAATTTAACTGGCTGCAGGACTGCAGAAAAATATATATATGCACAGCTTTGCTGTCTTCCACATGCAGCACCATATGCATTTTCTCATGTCCTCCCACACAGGCACAAACATGCAAAATCATAAAGAGGCATGAAAATCAAGCTCCAATCAGAAACACACATTCTTAGGGTGCCACTGAGAATAAAAGTGAGAACCCTCCTCTCTCTAAGCAGCTGCACATATTTCTGACCCTCCAAGTGTCTCTATTTTCCAGGGACAGTCCCAGATTTACAGAAGCCATCCCGGTTTCTGATTTGATCCCAGAATGTCCCACTTTTCTTTAGGACGCCCGTATTTTCATGGGAGAAAAGATGGAAGGTATGGAATAGGATGTCCCTATTTTCACTGGAGAAATGTTGGAGGGTATGGAATAGGATGTCCCTATTTTCACGGGAGAAATGTTGGAGGGTATGGAATAGGAGGTCCCTATTTTCATGGGAGAAATGTTGGAGGGTATGGAATAGGGTGTCCCTATTTTCATTGAAGAAATATTGGAGGGTATGATATTTAGGCCTTGGGTGACACTTGCAGCTTGGGCAGTTTTAGTAAACCGAGGCTGTTTTAAGGAACTGAGCCTTCCACAACAACAACTAACACCTGTGTCCCTCCCTAGAGACCATTATTCTTTCCCCACACTGCTTGCATGTTGTTCTGGTCAGGATGCAGCAGCTCCCCCGGGGATGTTAGAAGGTCTCCTCAGGTCAGGCAACAACAAAAATAGTCCAAGAACTCCAGTGTCTGCGTATACTGCAAACCGCCCTTTGATCCTCAGATGAAGGGCGGTACATAAATTTAATAAATAAATTTGCTACCATGGGTAGCATCTGTCCATCCTAGATTACACCAACTGACCTGGTCTTAAGAGAAAACGTTAGGCCAGTGACTGGCACTCTTAAGCAGCAGGAAGGTCTGTTGTGCTCTTAGGGGCTTAATCCCCAACAGACTCTGTTTAAACAATTTATAAGCTGCCTAACTACAAGAGTGGTTCACAAGGATATACTGTAACCTCAAAAATAATAATAATAAATCGGTTATAAAATCAAACATTGGTTAAATGCTTGCTGGAATAAGTCTTCAGCAGGTGCCTTTAGATCAGCAGGGAGGAGACCTGTCTGACCTCGCCTGGGAGCGAAATTAGGCCCACAATACTGAATGCACGGCTCCTAGTGGATGCAAGCTACGTACCTGAGCCCTGAAGGGCCACTGACAGTGACGCCTGCAAAAACCTCCTTGATCAAGTCACAGATATAAGGGATTATGTGGTCCTTGAGGTATCCTGGACCCAAATTGTTAAGACTCTTCTAAATGAATGCAAGAACTTTGAACCTGGTCTGATAGCGTATGGGCAGCCAGAGCAGACTTCTGAGCACTGGAGTTGTATGTGTTTTGCACCAGCTGGAGCTTCTGAACCAGGCACGAGGGAAGCCCCACATAAAGTGCATTGCAATAACTGAGCCTTCAGGATACTCTGCTCCACAAAAAAGTTTATGCCATAATAAATTTGTCAGCCCTTAAGGCGATCCAGCAGAGCTGGGGAACTTCTTTCAACCTGAGGGCCTTCAACATCTACCAAATGGCTGCCCCCTACAAGCCTGAGCTCAACAGGGAACCTGTGGTGCAAGAAATATTGTGGTAGTTAAGCCCAGTGCTTTCCCCCCCCCAAAAAAAATGTTTAGGGGTACTCTCATTTTCCTACTCCTATTGAATTACTGCCCCTCAGTGAGGCCAGACTTTGGTTCACAAAATGTTTAGGGGTATGTGTCCCGCTGCGTCCCCCCCCCCCCGAAAAAAAGCACTGGCTAAACTACTCTGGGAACTGTAGCTCTGTGAGAGGAATAGGCGTCTCCTGACAACTTTCAGCACTAATAATAATAATTTATTATTTGTACCCCACCCATCTGGCTGGGTTTCCCCAGCAACTCTGGGCGGCTTCCAACAAAGATTTAAAATATATTAAATATTAATGAATGTTAGAAGGATGTTGGAATGAAGTTATGTGGTTTTAGCAGAAATGTTATAAGGGTTTAGGAAAAAATAGACTGTTAATTGGTGAAAGGAGGGAAAGTAAAGTTACATCATATTGAGATAAATTACAGAACAAAAATTGGAAAAGATGGAAAGGATTTGCCGGATTTCTAACCGAATTAGAATACAAAAAAGGGAGGTGTGAGGAGGTCAAGGAAATAAGCTAATGAAAGATAAGTTATGGGAAGATTAGTTGTGTGTGTGTGTTTTTTCTTTTCTTTTCTTCTTTCTTCCTTATTGTGAGGTGTTGTTTTGTTTTTGTTTAATATGATGTTTTTACTTATGCTTTTTGTAACCTTTAAAATTTTTAATAAATATTTTTTTTAAAAAAAAATACATTAAATATTAGGTAAAGGTAAAGGTCGTGACCGACTCTGGGGTTGCGGCGCTCATCTCGCTTTACTGGCCGAGGGAGCCGGCGTACAGCTTCCAGGTCTATGGCCAGCATGACTAAGCCACTTCTGGTGAACCAGAGCAGTGCACGGAAATGCCGTTTACCTTCCCGCCAGAGCGGTACCTATTTATCTACTTGCACTTTGACATGCTTTCGAACTGCTAGGTGGGCAGGAGCAGGGACCGAGCAACGGGAACTCACCCTGCCGCGGGGATTTGAACCACCGACCTTCTGATCGGCAAGCCCTAGGCTCTGTGGTTTAACCCACAAAGCCACCCGTGTCCCTACATTAAATATTACATTACATTAAATACATTAAATACATCCTTAACAAACTATGGTTCCCAAAATTCTTTGCAGGAAGCGATGACCGTGGCATCATGGGGCTTGAAACGTCTG
This sequence comes from Podarcis gaigeae, assembly GCF_964106915.1. Taxonomy (NCBI): domain Eukaryota; kingdom Metazoa; phylum Chordata; class Lepidosauria; order Squamata; family Lacertidae; genus Podarcis; species Podarcis gaigeae. Next base: position 102,948,501 of record NC_139680.1, on the reverse strand, counting down.
CTGTGGATGTGGCCTCACTCACAAAGCTGCCCTTTCCAGATGTCATTATCCAGCAAGGTTAACCCCTTCTGCTAGATATGCACAGAAGCCAACAAAGCAGCGAAACCATCAAGACACATCAAGCATGCAGAGAGATCAACATGCGCACATCAAACTGACCACTGGCGCACTCACTGCAAGCCTCATTCCAATGGTACATGTGGAGTTCAGTTTCAAGCTTTACATACCAGTCGGAGGTCATCCCAGAGCTCCCATCCACCTAACAAGCTGGAAGGTATGCTGAAAAGGAGGAGAATAGGAAAGGTAGATCGACAGAGAGATAGATAGCAACTATTCCAGCAACATTCATATAAAGAAAAGCACTGATGAAGATCGCAAGAGGGTTTTTACAAAGTTCCTCCAGAAAAATAACGCATTCCTGCAACACCCAACTCCCACCAAATGAAATAGGGTTAACAGGCATCAAGAGATGTATTTTCCACACACACACACACACACACACACACACACACACACACACACACACACACCCTGAAGCCTGAAAAAGCAGCAAGGACAAATGCAAAGTGTTATGCAGCGGGAAGAAGAGCCATATGATTCAGATAACTAGCTACGAACTACTGAGAAAAGTGAGAGGTTAAGGCAAAGAGCCAACAGTGGGGTAATGCAGCAAAAAAAGCTAACGTCATTTTAAGGTAAAGGGACCCCTGACCATTAGGTCCAGTCATGACCGACTCGGGGGTTGCGGTGCTCATCTCGCTTTATTGGCCAAGGGAGCCGGCGTACAGCTTCCGTGTCATGTGGCCAGCATGACTAAGCCGCTTCTGGCGAACCGGAGCAGCGCACGGAAACGCCGTTTACCTTCCCGCCAGAGTGGTACCTATTTATCTACTTGCACTTTGGGATGCTTTCAAACTGCTAGGTTGGCAGGAGCAGGGACTGAGCAACGGGAGCTCACCCCATTGCGGGCATTCGAACTGCCGACCTTCTGATCGGCAAGTCCTAGGCTCTGTGGTTTAACCCACAGCGCCACCTGCGTCCCAATGTCATTTTAGGCTGCATGAAAAAGAAGGATCCTGACCCCAAGAGGCAGGGGGTGGTGCCAGTCTGGACTGGTAAGGTATCAGCAGCAGCAGTTCCCTTCGACCTTTTCAGATCTCATGCTTTCTTGTAACCCTGACACACAAAATCATCACCATCACCAAATAGTTCCAGCAGACGGGGGCAACCCATTACCTTTGATTACAAAAGCTTCTGTCAGCAGCCGCAGCATATACAAAGGCTTCTTCTCCACCGCGATGTCATCAAGGCCAGCTCTTGCATACATGCTGAGAGCATCCCTGTAAGAGCCCTCGACATAATGGAGCTTCGCCAGGATCAGCATGGCTTCTGTCAAATCTTTTGGCTGGAGAAATGAAACAATTTCCATCAATAATCCATCAGACCCCCAACTGGAACAATGCAATGTTGACATTCAGCCCCAATCCTGAATTCAAGGAGAATCAAGTGCCTCGATGCACAAGCCTTGTGAGCTTTGATGTATACACTGAGCTGTGATAAGCAAAGGCATTTTCATTCATTTGAAAGAAATATATCCATAGATCTGCCTGCGCGCTGTCTCGCCAGAGTGGTACATGCTCCGGTTATCTCCCGCTTGGACTACTGCAATGTGCTCTGCATGAGGCTACCTTTGAAGGTGACTCGGAAACTACAACCAATCCAGAATGTGGAAGCTAGACTGGTGACTGGGATCATATAACGCCAGTCCAATGCATTCTACCTTAGCTCCTAGTATGTTTCCAAGCACAATTCAAAGTGTTGGTGCTGACCTTTAAAGCCCTAAACAGCCTCAGCCCTGTATACCTGAAGGAGCGTCTCCACCCCCATCATTCTGCCCGGACGCTGAGTTCTAGCGCTGAGGGCCTCCTGGCAGTTCACTCACTGCGAGAAGTGAGGTTACAGGGAACCAGGCAGAGGGCCTTCTTGGCAGTGGTAGCCGCTCCTCCCATCAGACGACAAACAGAGAAACAACTGTTTGACTTTTAGAAGACATCTGAGGGCAGCCCTGTTCAGGGAAATTTTTAATGGCTGATGTTTTATTGTGTTTTTTAATATTTTGTTGGGAGCCGCCCAGAGTGGCTGGGGCGACCCAGCCACCAATTGGAGCGGTGGCAATGAAACTTCCTGTGCCATCTCAGCTGAAATAATTGTATAGCCCCACCCAATGCAAATTGAACAGATTTTGGACAGCCTCCCCAAAGCTGCCAAATATCCCTCCCCAATTTGTGGGGCATGAATGGCCCTGTGGAAGAGCGGGATAGTCAGCCACTCAAGGTTAAGCCATGAGCCTGGGTTTAGATGTTGCAACAAGACACTCTGACTTGTTTCCTAGTGGCACAGCAGCAAAAAGTGCAGAGCAGGGGAGGAGCAGAGCAAGAACACTTCTCAGAATTATGTACCAGCATATTTTGCATTCACATTAAAACATAGTGTGTGTTTGCTTTCAATCTTTATTGAGTTTAATTGATAACAAAGCATTCTTATATATGGTATTTCAAAAGTCTCATGTAGTTAAGCAGGAATGTATGGTGAAATGAACTGTATAGGAATGAATTTATTTTTATTTGTCGCTTTTGAAAAAGTGTTTGTTTTTAACTATAGTTTAAATGAAATCTGGGTGGAAAGAAATAGGTTTCTTTCCTGAATACTTTAATTTCCCCCCAAAAGCATAACAAAATTTTGGCAAACACTGAAAACCCCCTCATTTGCACTATTTTGTTCCCTTTTAGAATGTGAAGATGTTCATGTAAGATCTTTCAAACTGTGTGTCTGTGTAGGTTATTGTTATTGTTTGCTATTACGTTATGTTTTTGCGTTTTTACATTGTAAACTGCCCTGTGATCTTCAGATACGGGGCAATATACAAATTCAATAAATAACAATAAATAAATAACAATGTGATGTGTGAAGCAGATCACAGAATCCTGCAGCAAGGACAATGGATTAGATCAGGCTTCCTCAACCTCAGCCCTCCAGATGTTTTTGGCCTACAACTCCCATGATCCCTAGCTAGCAGGACAAGTGGTCAGGGATGATGGGAATCGTAGTCTCAGAACATCTGGAGGGCTGAGGCTGAGGAAGCCTGGATTAGATTCTAGTGGAGGATTTTCTTCCCTCCTAAATGGAGCAAAAGGAAATGGAATTTTTTACTGGAGTCTTTTATGAAATGCAGGACTGAGAGACAGATGGGTTCCAACATTTCATATCTGAGCCTTGCAATTGTGCATCATTAACAGCACGTTAAATGCTCATGTTTTATGTCAGCCAAGGACGCTTACCGGCAACTTCCCTCGGTTTAGAATGCCCGTCAAATACTTTTTGGCGTCGCTCATTTTGGGCTCAGATTTTTCCATTAATGGAACGGCGTCCTTGATTTTGGCAAGGTTCTCGTTCAAGCACAGCTCCAGCAGTGCCTCTGCAACTAAAAGGTTCCCATAGTCATCTGCAGGACAGAGTAGACAGAGTAAAGGAAAGTCACACACTCAATGTCATGTTCTCATCTATAGCAGGTCACAAAGATAAACACAGAAGTTATCCACTATATAAACATTTTGTTACATAAGGAAGTTAAAATACTGGGAGCAAAAGTTAGTCGCCTACAAAACAACAAGCTCAGACGATTCTCTGCTCATTTTTGGCACAGGCAACGACCATTTTGCATGTGTTCAAAGGGAATACAGAGATTTTTCAGCCCTGAAAAATCTGTACTGGAAATACATCGTATTTCAGCTGCAAGGAATGGGCATAATTTTCTCGCCCTCCTAGGAAGCTGGCCGATGCCAAATTGTATAGATTGGTTTCAGACTTAAGGCAACGATCCTAGGGAGTAAACCTTTGAACACTGAGGAACTTACTTCTAAAGAAGCATGCATAGGATCAACATTTTGCAATTAGGAAAACGACAGGCTAATGCACTAAGAAGTGTGGGATGAAGGAATGCTTAATAGGGAAAAGGTGTAACCACTAGGCAAGCAAATCGTGATGAATACTGATGAATTTCTTACAAACAAATCAGAAGGAATGTTCAATAAAGACTGGGTCTAGTCTAACTTCCAGCAAGAATAGCACCACCAAGCCAAATAATATATTGCTCTAAAATGAAAGCAGAGATAGGGGAACCAGTGGCCAGCCAGGCGTTGTTGGACTTCAACTCCCATCAGCCTCAGCCAGCATGCCCAATGGTCAGGACTGATGGGAGCTGTAGTCCAGCAACATATGGTGGGCCACTGTTTCTCCCATCCGTGCTTTAGAGACACAATAAGTCACTGAACTTACATGGGCAACCAGCCAGCTGCCCAGCCACAGTCAAAATTAAGAAGGTTTCTGTTTGTATAAACATAAGTTGGAGGGAGGGAGCAGCATACATTTTCTTACAGAAGTGCTTCTGCTCCAGTGGCGTTACCTGAGTAGATTCAAAGTGATTTCTTGCAGAGCACTCCAGCCTGCAAGAGGCACTCGTTTCAGCAGAAAGGAATGCAAAGCATACAAAAGGGAACGTAAGAGATGGCACCTCTGTTCAACCCAGCGGGGAAGCGCGCGCACTCGAACAGCTGCTTCGCGCACAGTGGAGCACCTGCGGGGCTCTGGGTTATGGCAACAAGACACCATCCAGCGAAAGGCAAGTGTGCCGAGCTCCCAAAGCAATTAAACCGATCTTGAGCATGCAATGCACACAGAAAAGTCCTTCACTCTTCACCGTTGTTTGAAGTGCATACCGATGGGTCAACAGCGGCCTCCCTCAACCTGCTGCCTCCCAGACAGAACCACAGAATTGTAGAGTTGAGGGTCAGCTAGTCGAATACACTACAAGGCCGGAATCTCAGCTGAAGCATCCATGACAGGTGGCCATCCAACCTCTGCTTAAAAACCTCCAAGGAAGGACAGTCCACCGCATCTCACTGCCCAACAGCTTCCTGTCGGAAAGTTTATTCCTGGCATTTAGTCAGAATCTCCTTTCTTGTAACTTGAATCGACTGGTACAGGTTCTACCAGGAGAAAACAAAGCTCCTCTTCCATGCGGCAGTCATTTAGATATTTAATGATGGCTATCATATCTCCTCTTAATCTACTCTTTCCCATGCTAAACATACCTAACTCCCTTAACTCTTCCTCATAAAGCTTGGTTTCCAGACCCTTTTGCTATCCTGGTCGCCTTCTCCTGCGCACATTCTAGCTTGTCAATATCCTTCTTAAACTGTGGCACCTAGATGTTTTGGACTTCAATTCCTATTAACACCTGCCTAGCACATGCTGGTGGGAGTTGTAGTCCATCCAAAACATCTGGGAGGCTCCAGGCTGGATACGGCTGGTCTACCATGACGGTTTCAGCATTGGACCCCTTTCACAAAGGGCAGCTCCGGTTTCAACCTAAATTAAAATCCACATTCCCAGCCTGTACCTAACAGATTGCTTTGTTAAGCACACGGGTTCGTCTGTTAATATTAGCTATCCTCGGTCTACAGTGGTACCTCTGGTTGCGAACGGGATCCGTTCCAGAGGCCCGTTCACAACGTGAAAAGAACGCAACCCACAGCGGCGCATCTGTGCACGCGCGGGTTGCAATTCGCTGCATGTGTGCATGCGCGCTACGTCATTTTGCGCATCTGTGCATGCGCGAGCGGCAAAACCCAGAAATAAACCTTTCTGGTACTTCTGGGTTGCAGTGGGACGTATCCTGAAAGAAAGTAACATGAAGTGGACATAACATGAGGTATGACTGTACAGAACTCCATGCTCCTCTGCGGGGGTTTGGAGATGTGCCAGGTTGCCCTGCATTCTACACACACAGCATGCATGTGTCTAGTCACAACTGTACACACAAAGGCTGTCTCTATATATGTTTGCACCGTGTTCGGGATGTGGATGGTGCTGTGGTCTAAACCACTGAGCCGCTTGGGTTTGCCGATCAGAAGGTTGGCAGTTCGAATCCCCACGATGGGGTGAGCTCCCATTGCTCTGTCCCAGCTCCTGCCAACCTAGCAGTTCGAAAGCACGCCAGTGCAAGTAGATAAATAGGTACTGCTGTGGCAGGAAGGTAAACGGTGTTTCCGTGCACTCTGGTTTCCATCACGGTGTTCCAGAAAGCTGTCTGTGGACAAATGCCAGCTCCTTCGGCCTGAAAGCGAGATGAGCAGCACACCCTATAGTCGCCTTTGACTGGACTTAACCGTCCAGGGGTTCTTTACCTTTTTACCTTGCACTGTGTGCACAGATACTAGGAGATATGACTTCTCATCACATTCCTGCTCCCATGTAGAGGAACACAGAAGCTATAATCGTTCAGCCCAGACACTGAGATCCAGCACCGAGGGCCTTCTGGTGGTTCCCTCATTGTGAGAAGTGAGGTTACAGGGAACCAGACAGAGGGCCTTCTCGGCAGTGGTGCCCGCTCTGTGGAACGCCCTCTCCTTAGATGTGAAGAAAATAAGTAGCTATCTTATCTTTAAAAGACATCTGAAGGCAGCCCTGTTTCGGGAGGTTTTTAATATTTAATGCTGTATTGTTTTTAACACTCGATTGGAAGCCGCCCAGAGTGGCTGGGGAAACTCAGCCAGATGGGTGGGATATAAATAATAATAATAATAATAATTATTATTATTATTATTATTATTATTATTATTATGTGCAAACCATCTTCAAAGGCAGCCCCATGTACAGAGCACTGCAGTAGTCTAGGGCACTGCCTGATCATGGATAACAGCTCTCATGCTGTTAAGTCTTGCTGGGCTTAATAATCCGAGGTATGAACCAGCCTTTTGTCCTCACATGCAGTCCCATTACTCCTCTCTTCACGGCTGAAGCAATCAAACCAGGAAGCTTGTAATTAGCCACAGTCTCCCCATATAAACTATAGATGTTGTCGCCAACCCGGTTCCTTCCAGATGTTTTGGACTACAGTTCCCATCAGCCCCAACCAGCACAAGTGTGTGGTTCAAAACGCCTGAAGGGTGCCAGGTTGCCAAAGGCTGCCACACGATACGATACGATAATCTTTATTGTCATTGTCCCATACAGAACAACGAAATTGAAAAAAATCTACATCAGACATTCAAAAACCAACAAGCCTACTATCCCAGCTATCCCAGCCTGGTTAGCCCCCTAAAAACTCTGATACCTCATAATTAAATACAATATACTCCTATAGAGACTACCTTACACTGCGTTTAAAACCAAAATCACATTTGGATAGAAACTGTTTCTCAGGCGGCTAGTCCTAGTATTTATAACCCTGTACCTTCTTCCAGAAGCTGAAAGAGATCATTTATGGGGCACGCACTATCCTGCACTATCTCTGCAGCTTTCTTATGACACCTGGAAGCGTAGATTTGATCCAAGGTGGGAAGAGTGCACCCAATTATTTTCTCCGCAGTCTTTACAACCCTAGACAGCTTTGTTTTTCCCCTGACTGTGCAGCTCCCAAACCACACACAGAGACCATAAGTTAATACACTCTCAACAGTACAATGGTAAAATGCCATCAACAGGTCCTTTGAGAGATTATTTTTCTGGAGGATTCTTCGAAAATATAACCTCTGCTGTGCTCTCTTCATCAGGTCTTTACTATTTTCTCCCCAGGTTAGGTCATCTCTCAACTCCATTCCCAGAAATCGAAACACCGAGACCTGTTCCACACACTTTCCCTCAATAATGAGTGGCTGAATATTCAATTTACATTTCCTAAAATGTAATGCCCTTCCCTGTGGCTGAACATCATAGAAAAGGTGGACAAGAACCTGCCTGATCGTCTCTGTGGACTCTTCTTACTTGTAGGTTTTTAAACAGAGGTTCAGGAGCCATCTGCCATGGATGACTTAGCTGAGATTCCTGCATTGCAGGGAATTGGACTAGATGTCCCTTGGGGTCCCTTCCAGCTCTATAACTCTTCTATGATCTAAGTCATCTTCATTTTGTTTCAGCAACTGCATTGAACAGTCATTTCAATGAGGACTCCCTTTATTTTGTACAAGAGGCGACTACAGACTTTTTGCAAAAAAGTGTTTTCAGGAGTTTGTCCTCCACGGCTGTTTTTTCTCACTGTGAGACCTCTGGTAACCTTCCAAGGAATCCCGTGGAACACAGCTTGAAAACGACTGAAACGGTAGCGCTCTAAATTTCAACAGCAGTTTCCTAGCTAAGCAGAAAACCTCATTCGCAATGAAAGGAGACAAGTAGCAACGGAAAAGAGAATGAGTGCATAAAGGCTGCTTGCAAGCTACTGGACATTTGCAGAGAGTTGGACGGGGGCGGTCACAGTGGACAATAAGAGGATCTTAAAAACAGGAAGCGCTCTTCCCCAAAAGCTCAGAGTGACCTCTTTTACACAACAAAGGGAGTCCTTAGTGCCCATTGAAATAACTGCTCAAGTTCAGTTATTGGGGGGGGGGGGAGGAAGACGACTTGGGCGACTGTTTGCCAACCCTCGAAGGGCCACATGTCAGTGCTGGGTGCAACCAAAGTAAAATTAATAGTAGTAGTAGTAGTAATAATAATAATAATAATAATAATAATAATAATAATAATAATAATTTATTTATACCCCCACCCATCTGGCTGGGGTTCCCCACTTTGGGCGGCTCCCAACAGAATATTAAAAACACGATAAAACATCCAAGCTTAAAAACTTCCCTAAACAGGGCTGCCTTCAGATGTCTTCTAAAAGACAGACAGTCATACCTTGGGTTGAAGTAACTTCAGGATGAGCATTTTCAGGTTGCACTCTGCAGTGACCCGGAAGTAACGGAGCACGTTACTTCCTGGTTTCGCTGCACAGACGCTCAAAATGATGTCACACGGATGCGCAGAAGTGGCAAATTGTGACCCGCGCATGCGCAGATGCGGGTTGGGTTCCCTTCAGGATGAGAACGGGGCTCCGGAACGGATCCCATTCGCATCCAGAGGTACCACTGTAGTTGTTTATTTATTTGACATCTGATGGGAGGGCGTTCCACAGGGCGGGCACCACTACCAAGAAGGCCCTCTGCCTGCTTCCCTGTAACCTCACTTCTCGCGCGCGGAGGGGGGGGGGAGAGAACCGCCAGAAGGCCCTCGGAGCTGGACCTTAGTGTCTGGGCTGAACGATGGGGGTGGAGACGCTCCTTCAGGTATAGATGGGGATTATGGCCACCCTCCACACAAACACACTCGCTTCTGTGCACATGAGCACACCCTGAAGTACATTCGTGCAGCATTTTCGCCCTCGTTTCTGGGCCATCCCTGGCATTGCCAAGTAACAGGCCTGCTAAGGGTCTCTGAGGAAAGTGTGGCTGAGCGGCAGGACCTCACTCAGTCCAGGATGGGCTCCCTCTCTCACACACACTTCCCAGAGGTCTGCTGCCAGCCGTAGAGGATGAGAGGAAAATGTGTGCCAGTATACTTCTGACGGATAAACACATATGTTCTTGGGCGGGGCTGCCTGACAAATTTAAAATTTGGCAGGGCAGCCCCTCCAGAGAAATAAAACAGCTCTACAGCCCTGAGCTGAGGCAGAGATCTGAAAAGGGAATGCAAGAACCTGGCGAATAATTCACTCAACCTCTCCCCCCCCTTCCCCAGACCATGTTTTTGAAACGAAAAAGTTTCGCTTTTAAGGTTTGTTATGTCCAAGATGCAAGCGAGACACACATGGTGCTTACGATGTTTCCTGGAGATACTGAAGAGACCACAGAATATTTTCTTTTCCCACCTCAACAAGGCTTAAAACAGGATGCAAGAACATGAATCATCGCCCACTTGCTCTAATTTCCACCCCACTGAGATGAAAAGCCTACAGCACACAAGAGGAAGGCCTAAACCTTTAAAGAGGCACTTGCACTTCCGGAAATATTATTATTATTTCACGTTAGAGCCCGCCCTGCCTCCCAAAGGAGCCCAGGGTTGCAAACACGTTAAAAAAATTAAAATCACTCAACCAGTGATTTCAGGGTTGCCAAGAATAGTATTTCTCAGACTGTGTAATCAGAGTTGTTTTCAGATTCTGCCTGGAAGTCAATTATAAGAGAGAAAGGTACACTTCAACATGGAGGGCATTCCACAGATGGGGAGCCGCCACTGAAAAAAACCCTGTCATGGGGCAACACCAACTAGGCAGTACCACCAACAAGGTTTCACCTGTGGGTGGTAGAGTCCAAGATGGCTGATACTGGCAAAGGAAGGTCTTTTAGCTCAGTGTTTCCCAACGTTGGGTCTCCAGCTGATTTCGGACTACAATTCCCATCATTCCTGACACTGGTCTTGCTAGCTTAGGGATGATGGGAGTTGTACTCCAAAAACAGCTGGAGACCAAAGGTTGGGAAAAACTGTTTTAGCTAATTGTGTCCCAATACATTTAGGGCTTTACATGTTAGTACTAACCCCTTGAACTGGGCCTGGTGGCTCAGTGTCAGCCAGTGCAGTGCTTCAAGTATTATTATTATTATTATTATTATTATTATTATTATTATTATTATTGTTATTATTATTATTATTTACTATTCATTTACTTTATTACTCATTCTCCACTGTAAGTTCTCAGTGTGAGGTACAACAATTTGAAATACAACATTCATCCATTTGTTGTTACTGATGCTACATTGGTCTGCACTGGGAGATTCACAGAGGATTCAGATATCATCAAAACTCATTTAAAAACAGTCATGGTTTATCCTAAACATAGGCAAACTCAGCCCTCCAGATGTTTTGGGACTACAGTCATTCCTCAGGTTACAGACGCTTCGGGTTACGTGTTTTCAGGTTATGGGTTACGTGTTTTTAGGTTGCAGATGCGCCGAAACCTGGAAGTACCGGAACGGGTTACTTCCAGGTTTTGGCGCTTGTGCATGCACAGAAACACTAAATTGTGCTTTGCGCATGCGCAGAAGTGCCGAATCGTGACCCGCGCATGCGCAGACGTGGCACTGTGGGTTGCAAACATGCCTCCCACACGGATCACTTTCGCAACCTGAGCATCCACTGTACAACTCCCATCACCCCTGACCACTAGTCCTGTTAGCTAGAGATGGTGGGAGTTGTAGGCCAAAACCATCTGGAGGGCCGAGTTTGCCTATGCCTGGTTTTTCCCAAAGAGGGCTGAGAACTGGACTTACTGAGAAAAGGTTTATTGTTGTTGTTGTTATTATTTATTTATTTATTTATTTATTTATTTGTACACCACCCATCTGACTGGGTTGCCTCTCTGGGCAGCTTCTAACATGAAACATAATAAAACATTCAACATTAAAAAGCTTCCCTATATAAGACTGCCTTCAGATGTCTTCTAAACTGTTTATATAGTTACCCATCTCCTTGACATTTGATGAGAGGGTGATCCAATGTTGGCGCCACAACCGAGAAGGCACATTGCAGGGTGCCGAACCTTTATTTCTAATGGTTTGAGAAGTCAACAGCATCATCCGTCCTAGGAATCAGCTAAATGGAGTTAAAACTAATACAGTGGTACCTCTGGTTGTGAACGGGATCCGTTCCAGAGGCCTGTTTGCAACATGAAAAGAGCGCAACCTGAAGCGCCATATCTGCGCAGATGCGCGGTGTGTTTTGGCATTTGTGAGCATGCTTCTGCGCATGTGGAAGCAGCAAAACCCAGACGTAACCCTTTCCGGGCCTTCCGGGTCGCTGCAGGACGTAACCTGAAAGAATGTAACATGAAGCAAACGTAACATAAGGCATCACTGTAGTGCAATGGAGGGGAATCACACAAGGGGAGGGTAACCCAGCAGGCTCACTGATGTCATCTGCAGGATCCTCTTTGCTATGGCAGGTAAATGAGGAGCTATGGAAGCTTTCATAGAATCATGGAATGACAGAGTTGGAAAAGGCCCCAAGGGCCATCAAGTCCAACCCCCTGCAATTAGGAAACTGCAGATATAGTGTTCCCGAAAAGATGGCTTTCCAACCTCTGTTTAAAATCTCCAATGAGGGAGAGTCCACCACCCTCCGAGGTTGAACAGCTCTTGCCATCAGAAAGTTATTTAGTCGGAATCTCCATTCTTGTAAATCGAACTCCTTGGTTTGAGTCCTGCCCTCTGGAGCAGGAGGGAACAAGCTTGACCATCTTCCAAGTGACAACAACTCTGGAACTTGAAAATGGGTACCATATCACCTGTCAGTCTTCTGTTCTCCAGGCTAAACCAACTCCCTCAACTGTTCCTCATACAAAGCTAGTTTTCCAGACCTTTCATCAACTTGGTCACCCTTCTCAACACCCGTTCCAGTTGGCCAACATCCTTCCCAAACTGTGGTGCTCGCTTACGAGTTTTACCGACGTCCATGACATATTGGCACGGAGGAAGTCAGAGAATTAGTTCAGTTTATTATTTTAGGATAGCTGACCCTCAGAAATTAGCTGAGCAATGTAACCTATGCTCATTCAGATGCAAGTCCCATTGTGTTTGATGGGTTTACTTCCAGGTAACTGTGTCCCGGACAGCAGCTTTACTAGAGAGTAAACCCCTTTCTGCATCACTGGGACTTACTTCTGTGTAAACCTGCACATTGTATAGCTGATTTCCTTTGAGGCTGCCCTCTTGAGCAAAACAGCATCCTCTGATTATTCCCAATGGGGGTAAAGTGTGAGAAAAATCATTGAGAGCAACACACAAGACACAAAAGGAGTGTTTGGGAACAAGCAACTGTGGAGTGCAGATCCAATTACACCTCTGGGGAAACACAGGGGTTGTACTGTGCATTTAAAAAAGCACTTGGCTCTCATGAGGCAAAGCTCATGATGCGCCTGATAAAAACATTTTTTGCTGAGACAAGCCTACCTACCCAGGTATTTAGAGCGCTGGTGTGTTTTTACTTTATTTCTGGATTTTTTAAAAAGTGTTTCAATAGTTGTTACTAATAATCCTATCGCAGGCTTCCTCAACCTCGGCTCGCCAGATGTTTTTGGCCTACAACTCCCATGATCCCTAGCTAGCAGGACCAGTGGTCAGGAATGCTGGGAATTGTAGTCTCAAAACATCTGGAGGGCCGAGGGTGAGGAAGCCTGTCCTAATGTTTTCTTTTGTACACCGCATTGAGGTTTTCTACCATCTATCAGCTCAGTATAAATTTAACGAAGTGATTAACAACAAAACGGGTCCTTAAACATCACGAAGAACTTTCTGACAGTTAAGAACTGTTGGAGATTGTGGTCTCTCCTTTCTTGGAGGTTTTCAAGCTGAGGTTGGATGTGGCCATCTGTAACCGGATGCTATGGCTGAGATCCCTGCATCGCAGGGGGTTGGACTAGATGACCCTGGGACCCCCTTCCAACTCACCCTCAAGCATTGTTTGGGGTGCGGATGAATTAGCTGCTCTTGCAAAAGAGAGTATGGGTGGGTGGTTGGATCCCGACTAAGTTAGTTGCGCTTAGACTGAAATCAGTGCGTAAAGTTCACATGACTTGGAGCTGAACCCTGCGGCTTTCTATGGGAGCTGGCTGCGCGCAACTAACTTAACGCAGCGGAGCACAGATTGTGCAACTCTCCCGTCGGGGAAGGTTTTGCTCCGGGAGACCGAAGGACGGCTCCTTGCTAAGGGAAGACAGGAGGGCGGGCGCCGCTGCTGCTGCTGCTGCTTCCATTTCCTGGGGAAGAGAGGCTGCGGGATCCCCGGCGGCGACTTACCGGACGGTTGGGCTCCTGCGCCGGCTGCTCCCCCCTTGGCCCACTTGTGGCGGGGACTGGCCGCCCGCGTCCTCATCTGCTCCACCACGGCCAGCTGCGTGTCCCACTGGCAATCGGCGCGGCACCTCTCCACCGCCTCTTCCATTTTCAGGTGGAAATGCGAGCCTTTCGCAGCCATCTTAGCGTGGGTGGGTGACTCGTGTACAACAGGGAAGTCCCGGGCAGCCGGGCGTGCGCCTGGGGAACAGCCGGGTTCCCCTCCCCTCGCCCAGCAGGGGCAGGATCGCGCGCTCCCGGGCGCCTGGTGGAAAGGGAGGCTCCAGCGGCGAAGGACAGATGTGGTGCCCTTCCAACCCCCCCACAAAAACTAACCTCTAAACGCCCCGGTGATCCAGATGTGTGGCAGCTAAGAGGAAGCGCCCCGCGCACAGCGTGACAGGCTGGTAAAGTTGCGCTGTAGAAGGGAATGGGTTAAAATGGGGGGCAGAAATGGAACAGGAGGGGTCTTTCAGGGCTTATTTGCGTTTATAACTCACCCTTTTCTCAAAGGAACTCAACACATAGAATTGTAGAATTGAAAGGGACCACCAGGATCATCTAGTCTAGTCCAACATGTGGGACTCGAACCCACAACCCTGCGATTAAGAGGCTCGTGCTCTACCGACTGAGGAACCCCTCATTATCTACCTTGTGAGGTAGCTTAGACTGAGAGGCACTGACTGGCAGTGAGCTTGGTGGCTGAGCGGAGATTTGAACCCTGGTCTCCCAGGTCATAGTCCCAACACTCTTAACCATTACACCGCACTGGCCGGTCCCCCCAAAAAGAGGGGGGATTTCTGCTTAAATGGGCAATGCGCATTTTCTTTTCTCCTCTCCCCACTTTCACCCAGGTTCTGGGGGTTCCAGGCTAGACCTGAAGTTTCAGGCTTGGATTTTAACCTCCTCCTGTGCAAAGAGAGTAAAGGGCCAAAAGTTAGGCGTGAAGACTGTTTTCTGCTTGGGAAGAGTTTTTGCTGTTTGCTTCACTCCACATCCATCAGGCTGCAACCTTAAAGTACAGAACAGTCTGGCTCTTCCTTTGTCCCCAGGAAAAGCTGCAAGGGACTCTCACTTCCTGTTTCTTGACTGATTACTCCACCTGATGTGCCACACACCCCTTCAGGTTTCAGTTTGTCCCCTGCCACACAAGCCCCATGACAATATTACTCTCTTTTGTGCTTGTCACTGAGATGTTTTTGCATTTGTTGTTGCCTTTTGGGCAGGGCCTTTTTTGTTGTGTCACCCAGCATGAGAAACTTCCCTGTCCCAGGAAGCTATGTTGTCTCCTCATTTGCTTTTGCAGCAAGGGTTTGAATTTTCTGTTTAGATTTTTATTTTGTTTTGCTGTGGACTGGACAGCTCTCTGTTCCTTCTCCTTCATTTTGGGACCTCCAGTGTTTGTGTTATATAGATAATGTGAAGTCATAATAAAAGGAGCTTCTCCATCCCCATCATTCTGCCCGGACACTGAGGTCCAGCTCTAAGGGCCTTCTGGTCATAGCTGTCAAGTGTCCCTTATTTGAAGGGACAGTCCCTTATTCCAGCGCCATGTCCCGCTGCTGTCCCTTATTGATTGATGTCCCTTAAATGATGTCCCTTAAATTTCAAAGGAAGCAGCTCCTCCCTGCCGGCCAGGGAGGAGGGAGGCTCCAACTGTGTTGCTTGGCTGTGTTGCTCACCCAATAAGAAGTCTAAGAATGACTGGGGGGGTGGAGCTTGCATGCCTTGTGTGTGGCTAGTTAATGCAAGCTGAGGGTTTTTTTGAATGCTGGACGCCATTTTGTTGCACGTGCTGCTGCAAACTTTGCAGTGCTAAGCCAGGCCAGGGAGCCATCTTAAGTTGAGGCTGCATAGGCCTTGTGGTGCATGTGATTCAGATTCTATTCAGTTGAACCTCTGGTTACAAAGTTGGTTGGACAGTGTTCTCTAAGCTACCAGCATGAGTTTGACCAGACTGCAGGAGGACAGGAAGACTGGAGTGCCTAGAACAGGTGAGGCTGCAGGTCCCTTATTTTGGCTGCTGGCCCCTTATTTTCAAATCTGTAAGTTGACAGCTATGCTTCTGGTGGTTCCCTCCCTATTAGAAGTGAAGTTACAGGGAACCAGACAGAGGGCCTTCTCAGTAGTGGCACGCTCCCTGTGGAACACCCTCCTATCAGATATCAAGGAAAGAAACACCTGACTTTTAGAAGTCATCTTAAGGCAGCCCTGTTTAGGGAAGTTTTTACTGTTTGATGTTTTTAACGTTTGATGTTTTATCGTGTTTTTAATATTCTGTTGTGAGCCGCCCAGAGTGGCTGAGGAAACCCAACCAGATGAGTGGGGTATAAATTATTAATTATAATTATTAAGTAGTATAAATATAAAAGACTGCTTACTATTGCCATTATCCGTGCATGTTCCAGAAGTCTGCACAGCTCTTGAACTGCTCGTTTTTACTCTGTCAGGGACAGCAATGTGGTGGAAAACTTTGAATTGAGAAATTTTCCAATGCACTAACCACATTTGTACCAGGCATAAAGACTGCAAAAGAGGATCAAAGGAATGTTTCTGAGGTCATCTGTGAAAAAATCCACACCAAAACCAAAGGGGAATCAAAATAAAGAACATCCAGGATATTCTAAAAATTGCAAAACTATATTATTCAGCATTTAGAGGCTTTGAGCATAAGAAGACCTTGTTGGATCACACCATTGGCCCATTTAGTCCAGCATCGTGTTCTCACAGTGGCCAACCAGATGCTTGTGGGAAACCCATAGGCAAGACTCAAGCACAAAAAAGGAGTGTCCAACTATAGCATGACTTAGACCACAACTTTGCATTTAATGTACAGATTTTTTAAAAATATAAATCATATCAGCTTGAGTAGTGGGGATTATAATGACCAGGATGCTGCAGGGGTACAGTAATTTAATCCTTTCCTTTGAGGGAAACCCCTCCTTTGCTGCTGCTGTTTGCTTTGTGAGGACATCACATTCCACAATTTTTAAAATTATTATTATTATCATTAAATTTGTGTACCACCCCTGATCCATAGATACTATGTTATTAATGTTTACTTATCTGCACGGTTCTTTTGCACCAGTCACTGCTAAGAGAAATCAAATTTCAAATGTTTCTTTTTTTAAAAAAAAGAATCAAGGTACAAATATCAACTCCAGAATGCAGTATGCAAATTGAGTGTGTTTCTACAAAATAAGATGCATTTGCACAATTCAAAATTTATTCAGAATTTCAGTTTTCTAGGCTTCTTAATATGGCATTTGAGTTTCTCCCGGGAAGACAAACCCACAAAAAATAATTCACTGTTGCAGACTGTGAGTAATGAAACTGATTTGTCCCAATTCTTCCTTCTAATGATACAATGCTAGCAACATCTCCAGCCCTCTGTCGATTACTTATATGCTGTCTGTCAGGATACAAGTCCTACCAAGGCAGTTTGATAAGTAACATTAAATTAATGTCCCCAAACCCAACTCTTCTGGACATGAGTCATACAAGAAATACGCAAAATAACTAAGCAGGTATTAGAAGTCACCCTAGAACTGGCCCTACTGAACATCTTCCAAGATAATAATGCCCACTCACATTATAAAGAGCACATAACCCACCTATTCTCAGCAGCCAGAAGTATCATGGCCAGGCAATGGAGAGACCTGTCATGAGTAAATATGGACCAATGATATCAAATAGTATGGAAAACAGCTTTACTGGAAAGCTAAACAATAGAGTGGTACCTCAGGTTACAGACGCTTCAGGTTACATACGCTTCAGGTTACAGACTCTGCTAACCCAGAAATAGTGCTTCAGGTTAAGAACTATGCTTCAGGATGAGAACAGAACTCGTCCTCCGACGGCGCGGCAGCAGCAGGAGGCCCCATTAGCTAAAGTGGTGCTTCAGGTTAAGAACAGTTTCAGGTTAAGAACGGACCTCCGGAATGAAGTTCTTAACCCGAGATACCACTGTAAACTGAAATTGACACAGGGACAAATAGAAGAAGACGCCTTCACCCCAGTATGGTTCCCCTTTATCACATACACAGCCCAACAAGACAACGACAAGAATCTGCCAAAAGTATATGAATCAGTCTGGCTAACCTGATTCAGAAATACACACACACACATGCACCACTCACATACAAAACCAAATCTCATTACAGCCACCCAAAGACAACCAACCAAACCCTAGGCCAGGGGTGAGCAACCTTTTTCAGCCGTGGGCCAGTCCCCCGTCCCTCAGACCATGCGGGGGGCCAGACTATATTTTTTTAAGGGGGGGGTGAACGAATTCCTATGCCCCACAAATAACCCAGAGATGCATTTTAAATAAAAGCACACATTCTGCTCATGTAAAAACACCAAGCAGGCCCCACAAATAACCCAGAGATGCATTTTAAATAAAAGCACACATTCTACCCAGGTAAAAACACATGGATTCCTGGACCATCCGCGGGCCGGATTCATAAGGCGATTGGGTTGGATCTGGCCCCTGGGCCTAAGGTTGGTGACCCCTGCCCTAGGCTATCGCCAATCTCTCTCATCACCATGGAAGTACAGCAAGCAAACAGAAAGATAACACACACAAGTGACACTGACACAAATAAGTAGAAAAATAGAAGCATTATACTGCATGCAATGCTAATGTCTCACAACAAATGAAACTGATCTGTAGAAAACACAAAAAAAGACAATGCATATATTTTTGTAAACGAAGAAAGCTTTAATATTTTTTTAAGTGACATTAAATTACATATTTTAAATACACATTAAACCGCAGCAACATATTTAATACCCATCAAGAGCCTTCCCACAAGGCAGTTGATGGTAGGTTGGCCTGTGGAGTGGTGAGGCAGAAAGTCTTAATTAGAACAGGACCTTGGCAGGGTATAAATGATGATTTTATTATTATCACTTAAGGTGGCCTGCATCCCTCTCTACATTTGCCACGTAGAAGGCAAATTGCATTCATCTCAGTTCTGTGTGATATGTGTGGGCTGAAGGCAGAGTAAGAAGAGTTATTATGAAACATATCAGAATTAATGTCAGGTAATTGGAGCCACAACTATATAGCCACTGCTAAGCATCCAGAGTCTGTATTCTAGGACGTAATGTTCAGAAGGAAGTTTCACTGACTTCATGGGGAGCTCACTTTTGATTGAAGTCCTTGGGAGGAAACTAATAAAAATTATTTAAAAGAAGAAGAATTTACAGGGGGGAGGAAGGGAAGTCTTGTTTATTATTGATGTATTTATTGAATTTATATACCGCCCTTCACCTGAGGATAGCAGGGTGGTTTACGGTATAAAAACACAAAAATAAATACCATAATAAACAAAACAATAACCACGCACACACAGTTTAAAAGACCATAGATTCTTGAATCAGAGCCAAAGGAATATGAACATTTTCGCCTGGCACCTAAAGATATGTAATGAAGGTGCCAGGCAAGTGTCCTTAGGAAGAGCATTCCACAAACGGAGCCACCACAGAAAAGGTCCATTACTGTATTACTGTCCTCCGGACCTCTCATGGAGGGGAAATGCTATGGGATCAATTTATTTGTAACATTTATTCTGAGAAGCTCAAGAGGCAGGGCAACAGGTGATTCCACCACTACATAGTACCCCAGGCCAGCTAAATTATTTTGCCGCTTCATGCAGAAAGTCCCACAAGCATCTCCTCACTTTCCTTACAGTAAAAATGCAACCACAATCGATGATATAACTAACATTTCCCTGCCCTTTCAGGGTACCCAACCACAGCTGCTTCGGGTGACTGTCTCTGCCTAATGACAGAGCAGGCAGCATCAAAGCACAATAACAGATCTTCATTCCCTATTTTATCTTTATGGTGTAGGAAAGGCCCAAGCTACTGACTGGCCCAAATTCATGTGCCGAGTTTTATTGCTAAGGGTGGATTTGACCCTACACCTCCCAACTCACTGGCAATTTAATCACTTCACGGTATCGTTTGTTATCTAGTATTAGTATTATTAATTAGATTTCTCACCCACCCTTCACTACGTGGTCCCTGGGACAGGTTACAGAAATGTATAAATGCAATACTGTACTGAAAACAGTTAAAAGAATTTAATCAAAAGATGAGGGTGGGATCTAAGAACATCTACTTCTGATTAAACCCACTGAAATTTCAGGCTGCATCATGTTTTCCTATAGGGTCTAGAAACACTAAGGGGCACAAAGCCCCAGGGCTAACCGAAGATGATGAAGTTGTTGCTAAATTTGTATACCACCCTTCATCCAAACATCACAACAGAAAAATGCATAATAAAAAGCCCAATAACCCCACTCCCACACATCATCATCATCATTATGGCACCTGAGGGAAACCACGAAAACAATGTCCATCCTAACCATGACAGGGGAAAAGGGGCAAGCGAAATTACTCAAAAGCCAGATTCTTGTCCTTTTTAAATTTCATTTATTTATATATTTCACCAATTTTACAATAATTTTAACATTTTAACTTGACTTCCCCCTCTTTCTGTGGTCCCTTAAATTTATTTTTAATATCTTCTGCATATTCAAATTAACTTTATTTGCTCATTTATTCATCTGCTTTAAATATATACTCCTATAAAACTGCAGGTTATTACAAGAATCCTGCCAATGTTTTCGTTTTGGGAACCCAAGCCTCGTTCACACAACCAGCGAGAGCTCCGAGGGCTCGCTAGTCGTACTAAAAGCCCTGGAAGCGACCAAACCCAACAGCGGCACCTCAGCCTAGGAGAGAGGAACGCGTGCCGATGTTAGTTACATGAGGCAACCTAGGGACAAAGTGGGCGGGTCTTCACGTAGTCTTGCAGCGATTGGCTATCCGAGTCCACGCCGGCGATGATTGAAAGGGCACCGGGCGTACCAGAGGAAAGTTGGGAGGAGCACCCGCCCACGTTAGCATAGGCAGAGGGAGGGCCGTAAACGAGTTCTTTACGGCGATTGGGTACCTGAGACCCTCTGCCGGCAATGACTGAAAGAGCACCGGGCGTACCAGAGGAAAGCGGGGGATGGGGTTTCCTTCCCTTTCTTTCTTTTTTTTAAAGACCCGCCCTTTGAGCGCAACGTTGGAAAGGAGCGAAGCCACGTCATGAGATCGGAGGGAGGGGGCGTGGCCACGGAGCCGGGAGGGGGAGGGAAAGGGGCGTGGCATCTGGCCGCCGCACCTGGGCGTTCGACGTAAAACTCCGAGGCGGCCGAAGCCAATAGCCGGAGAGTTGGGCGGTGGCAGGACGCAAGCGCGGAGAGTTCAGGGGTGGCTGCGAGAGGAGGCGATGGTGGCCGGGTAGGTCCAAACTTCGTCCGGTGTCGCTTTAGGAGGAGCTGGCGGCGCTGGGAGCAGGTGAGGCGGTGGGGTCAGTCCCCATTGTCCTGGGCTTTTGCCACCTGAGGCATTAACAGCGCACTCTTACCTAGAAGAAGCCATAGAGTTCAGTGGGGCTTACTCCCGCGTAAGTGGCTGCAGGACCAAGCCCTGTTGAGTTCTGTGGGGCAGCATTCCCTGCCTTGAACAGCGTTGGAAAGCGGGGCGGGCAGCTTTTATTCAGAAAGGAAAGCAGACCGACCAACCACCAATATATATATATATTTTAAAAGGTTGCCTCAGGTGTCGGCCCTGCTCAGAGTAGACCTGTTGAAACCAATGGGCATTTGTTCTGCCATAGAAGGGGGGGTTAAGAAACCTATTCCCATCCCCCCCCCCGCGCACAAAAAATAAGAATGCCCCAATTCGCATAACATTAAAAATCTTTTTAAAACTCTAAAAAGAGAGAGGGAGAAAATGTGCTGTCGCTTTTCTGCGTTGCAGGCTGTCTTCAATATCTCTTCTTTCCCCAGCCCAGAAAAGCAGAATAGGAAATAATGTTAATCATATTACAGGTTAATAAATAGGAGTAAACTGCTCACGGGGGGGGGGGACTCCAGTGAGAGAGCTGTTTCCAGTTATAAACCTCATCCCCGATCAAATAATGCCCAGAATTTTAGCCAAAATTTAATTGGCGGAGTACAAGTTAAAAAAAACAAACGGGGAAGAGGGGAGAGGATATGTGCTTTCCTTTTCATTTCTTCACATTACAGTTGCATTGTTCCAGCTGTTGCTGGAATTAGTGCCAGGTTTGCTTACCAAGCAGAACTGGAGAGCTGGGAGATGGCTTAAGTTGTGTATGTACTGCTTTATGCTTGATGAAGGGAAGGGGGGAATGAGTTAACAGGGGGCTCATAGTGGAAAGGCCAAGGGGTCAACGATTTCTGGAGGTTTGTCTTTGTACTTCAAAGTCTAAAGGTTTGTTGATAGTGCCTTGCAAAATCCCAAATCTGGGTTCAAACAAATAGAAACTACTAGTAATACTTCTATTTGGTTTGTATTTAGCACCCACCATATGCTAGGAGATACTCAGTTACTATCACACCGCATTTCCTCCCCTATGGTATTAAAATGGTTAGAAATTCCAGATCCATTAAATAACTGGATTTTTATTTTTTTAAAGGGTTCAGGCATGACTACATTAAAATGTATGGTTGGGAGATAGACTTATTTAGTGGGCACATGTAGCAAGTAACAGCTGTTGTACCCATAGTGAATAGATAAAGTTGGAGGGGAGGAGGAAATGCCACCTCTGCCATTAGCTTTTTAATCCAGCCTGATTCTAAGTCCTGTGGGTGCAATGCACATTGTTGTTAAACTCTTAATATTCACACTCTTGTCCCAGTAATTGACTGCCATGCATTGTGTGCTGAATTGCATTAAGTGCAATTGACAGTTCTTAGCTATTCAAAAGGTCTTTGCTCAAAGTGGCTTACAGTAGGAAATACTGTAGTTTAAAATGGGAAAAGAGGAAGTACGTAGAACCTTAAATGTGACACGTTACACATAGTGTCACAATAAATTAGGTAATTAGACTTTGGCATTTGAATGACTATGCAGAATTTGCAATAAGATTGATGTTATCTCAAGAAATGTAAAGGTTTCCTGACAGACAGCTGTGCTGCTTGATTCCTTCATTTACATCCCAGACTGCCTATTCCACCTGTGTGAAAGTCTACTTTGAACTGTGCCAGGTGTTCAGCTAAAGGTTGAATACCAAACAAATTCCTGGTCAACAGCTGCTGGACTCCCTACTGAAAATGAGGTTCAACAATAAGTGAGCATGACACAGCCAGTCTTTTGAAGTAAGAAGGCGTAGCTAGGCAGGTGGCCTTATTACTGTGCATCTGTGAACTTCCGTAAATACCTAGAACATATTTTCATTGTGGCTTTTCATGGCAACTCAAATTTGGTTCTGGAAACCCAAAGTGCAGGTGGTAGGAGGAATAAGGAAATAGAGACTCTAAAAGGTATAAGTGCCTGATTGTTACCCACAATTGTAGTAGTTGTTGTTTTATTCTTATATGTATTTAATTAATCATAACATTTATTAGCTGCCTTTCCAACTAAATGGTCACTCTGTCTTTTTTTTTTTTTTTTTTGCTAGGACCATGGCTGTTACACAACCAAGGATTTCTACGCTATATTTCCTCAGTTGCCTAGTCTTTGCGTCTTCTATGTCCTCTTTTGCAGAGGACCACGCAGATGGGAGTCATCAGGCAAACGTGCGTCTTGATAAGAACATGGTACAAGATAAGGAGTATGTATTCTCTGCAGTCACACTCAATATAAATAAGTGGGGGAAAGGAGGGTCTGATATGGCATTTGATATAATAGCAGAATTGAATTCAACAAAATGTTCCAGTGCAGAGTGCCAGCCAGCCAGCCTTTTTCCTACTCCATTTCCCCTCCCACCTGACTTTCTGTCTCATCCCCCGCACACACAAACAAACACACCAGTCAGTCAGCATGCTGTGGTTACTGAGCACACTCAGTTCCCATTGGGCTCTGTTTAGGTAAGTTTGGGAAGCCTTTGTCCCTCCGAAAGTGGCTGAACTACAACTCCCATCAGCCTCTGCAAGCATGGCCGACGGCTATATTGCCTGTGAAATCTCTCATAAGCTCTGTTTCATGCAGTCCACCTGGCATGACTGCAACTAACATGTTTTTTGTTGTTGTTGTTGTTATATACAGTAAATAGTCTCAGGGGAAGCTCAAGTAGTCTTGGGACTGTGTGGGGGAGAAGATTAGTTCTCTTTCCTCTCTGCTGTGGTCCCATCTCTCTGAAGATAGTATCCACATTTCAATCGAAGTCTGGCTTTTAAATGCATATTGCATTACCTATATGCACACATCTGCATGTTCGTTGCATTCAGTGGGTGTGTGGTTGTATCGGTGCGCACTAAGATTCGTCGTATTCTTACTCTGCAGCCACATCATGGAACATTTAGAAGGCGTCATTGACAAACCAGAATCTGAGATGTCGCCACAAGAGCTGCAACTTCATTACTTCAAAATGCATGACTACGATGGCAACAATCTGCTTGATGGGCTTGAACTTGCCACTGCCATCTCACATGTTCACAAAGAGGTGAGCGCTAATTTCCTGGAACAGAAAACCTGATAGGCTGGTGAACAGTGTCCGTGAGCAAGCTTATCTTTTAATATATTTGGGTTGGAAATGTCTATAACATTTTGCATATATATATGGTGGCAGTTTAATCCAAAGACTTATCCCTTGGTGATCAGCTCTCTCAAAGATTCCATGCTAGACCAAATTTTAAATAACCTGTAGATTACAAAACTTGCTAATGGTTTTTAAGTGTGGCCTGGTTTGGGGGGGGGGGGTGGAGGAGCTGCAGCACTGCTTTGAGAGACGGTCAAATTGAAAATCTTGTTTTGTACCTTTCTGAGTCTAAGACCTGCCAGGCCCACTCAACTTTTTTCTAGCCTTCATTAGCTAATTTCTAGGAAACCCAAGTGCAGCCCTCAAGGGCAGAAATTGAGTGGGACCGTTCTGATTTCCAAATGTGCTCGTCTGTTAAACCAATCCATCTTTTTTCCCCCCCCTTTCCCTGTAGGAAGGTGGAGAACACACCCAGACAATGAAAGATGAGGAGTTAATTAGTTTGATAGACGGCGTCTTGCGTGATGATGATAAGAATAATGATGGCTACATTGACTATGCTGAGTTTGCAAAGTCACTGGAATGATGATTTCTTTAAAAATCTTTTAGTTCATGTGACCCAGTACAATGTGATTCCTTACTGTATGTTGGTTTGTGTGTTCTCTACCCTTTGGGCTGCAAAATTAATGGTAGAAAAGTGAGATGGCTACACTTTTGTTTCTTATACTTTGGAGAGCAAAAAGATTACGATGGGAACTATTATTTGATACAGTCTTATTAGTTAACAATGGAACAATACAACCCATCTGTGTTAGCAAATTATTTGGCAGTTGTCTTAAAAACTTGCTTCAATGAGCTATCATCTAAGTCACTGTACTCCAGAATAACTTCTGGAGGACTCAAAAAGGCATTAATTATAAACGTCATAGCACTACAGAGTCTTAAATGCCATAATTATATCCTAAAACCAACAGTATGATTTTGTGTTGGTGCTTTGAGTTCACCATTATTATTATTTTGCAAAAATTGGGAGTATAGGCACGATGCAAGTTTAAACTCTTTCAAGATCTATCGGCAGGAGAGTTAAGTAGCTAATTAAATCTCCATTAAAATGGATGAGTTTAAAAGTGCTTAGTCTTTGCACTGTACCCTAAATCTCTAAATAGATGTTTGTCATTGTAGACATATGTCTGTCTTTCAGTTGTCTCATCTTTTGTCTTTCAGTTGTCTCATGTTCTGTCACTACCTTACTGGGTTTTGCTGTTCCTTAAATTATAACTTTAAATTAAGTATATAAATATATTATATATACTTAATATATTTAGTGTTATGTGTATTATACACCATCAGTACAGTATTTTAGTTCAGAGTTTGTTTTCAGAAAGTGTAGGTTAAATACTTTCATTCAATGAGGTCTTAATGCCAAGAACTATGTTAGCTAATGAAAGTTTATAATCACACTGAAATGCTGCCATGTTAAGGTTCTTGCCAGTGTACCTTGACACAAATTCATGGTGTGAGCTATGAAAAGACTTTCTCATTTTTTTCCTAAAAGAAACTCTATAACGAGTGTTTAAATACTTGAATGGTCTGCTTATTCTAAAGGGTTCTAAAACGATATACATCTATGTTGTCTTAACAACCTTGTGCAGATCTACAGTGATAATCTAAACTGCCCTGTTGTTTGTCCTGTTGTATAAAACAGAAGCATACATTTAATCAAGCGAACTATATTCAGAAACAGGAAGCCAAAATGCTCCTCTGTAAATTGCGTAAAAGACCTATTTTCTGTATAAAAAATATTCTTATATGAAGTGCATTTGTAAAAATTGCTTCCTTTGTTAACTGTGTAATAAAAATGTGGATTGTACTATGTTCGTCTAATGTCAAAATTGTTAGGTTTTTAGCATAGTTCATGTGATAAATGCAAAAGCAATAAAATCCGATGTGCTGGAAGCTTTTACCCCCTCGAACATGGGATATATGCATAAATTCTGCAAATGTACTTACTTCCTATACTGGTCTTCCTTCTCACGCATCTTTTCGTGCTAATACCGTTTGAACGAGACCACACTAGAAAGTTTGCAGAGCTCTAACTTTTGTGTTTCAAACTGTTTTCTTTAAAATGGGCGGGGGGGAGCAACCTGTGTCTTCAGACTTTGTTGGGCTCCCACTTTTGACCATCCCAAGGTTGCTGCGGTTGATGAGAAAGTTCAGCAGCATTCAGAAAGCCACAAGTACCCGCTTGGTTCTTCAGGTCCTAGAAGTAAAAAGATGAGTGCTAAATCATTTTCTCCCTACCAAGCCATTCCTCCATTTACTCTCTTGGGCATTTGGTACCTGTCTGTCTTGAAAGACAGTGGAGTATTCCTCTGGGGATGAAGCCAAACGGCTGCAGAATCACTGTGGCTGCAAAGACCAGTAACACATACTGGTGAAACTCGAAAAATATAGAATATCATGGAAAGGTTCATTTATTTCAGTAATTCAACTTAAAAGGTGAAACTAATATATGAGACAGACTCAGGACATGCAAAGTGAGATACAGTGGTACCTCGGGTTACATACGCTTCAGGTTACAGACCCTGCTAACCCAGAAATAGTGTTTCAGGTTATGGAACTTTGCTTCAGGATGAGAACAGAAAAATTGGGCTCCGGTAGCAGGAGGCCCCATTAGCTAAAGTGGTGCTTCATGTTAAGAACAGTTTCAGGTTAAGAACGGACCTCCAGAACGAATTAATTTCTTAACCCGAGGTACCACTGTATGTCAAGCCTTTATTTGTTATAATTGTGATGATCATGGCATACAGCTGATGAAAACCCCACATTAACAGTCTCAGAAAATTAGAATATTAAATGAAATCAGCAAAACAAGGATTGCAAATACAGCAATATTGGACTTCTGAGAAGTAGAAGCATGCATATGTACCCAGTACTTGGTTTGGGCCCCTTTTGCATCAATTACTGCCTCAATGCGGCAGTAAAGGCTTGACATATCTCGCTTTGCATGTCATGTCATGAGTCTATCTCATATATTAATTTCACCTTTTAAGTTGAATTACTGAAATGAACTTTTCCACAATATTCTAATTTTTTGAGTTTCATCTGTAACTGCAGCCTCCCACATCATTTTTCCCCCCTGCCTTAACAGCACCAAAGTGCAGAACCCTGGGCAGTGTGTATGAAGGTCCTGAGCTACCCAGACAACAAGACTCCCCTCTGGACCTCGCTGATGCGGTCCAAAGGAAAGCAGAGCAATGATTTGGGCACCAGCTTGGCTGCAGGGGTTGCCAGAATGAGGCCTACAAGGCGTCATCCAGCCATCTTACAGACCCCCCCCCCCCTCTGGATTTGTGTAGGGTTTACTCCCTGGCCTTTTCTTCTCCCCAAGATGTCCTGCGAGGCATCAGGTACATAATTTTCCTTGGGGTTTACTCCCAAAGCCTTTCTCACGAATGATCATAGCCATAGATATAGCACAGATTTAGGATCAGAGTTTTCCTTCTCGTGAGAGGATTCAGTGCTAAGGGAATACATGCAGTAGCCACTAGATGGCACGACAGATTACATTTGCCACTTGTAGGGTTTGTAAATTGGAACTGTTGAAAGGAAGAGAACAAAAAACTGTTTTTTATTGGCCTTAAGAAGGCCCCAGGTTCATCACCTGTTACTATTGTAACAAGGCAAGGTTACCCCGGTCTACGCGCTCTCAACACTTACTGTATTATGAAAACGCAGCTGACGCCAACAAAAGGCATTCAGAACATTGCATCGAAATCACTGCATCACACACCCCTCTCTCAGTAATTCTGTCATTAAACAGGCCAAGGCTCTTCAAAATCACCTGTCCTTGCCAAGACCAATAGATGAAGCCAAAAGTTTTGCATGAAGTCCAAAGCGCTTGAGCTATGACAAGCCAAATACGCTTTTTTGAAAAAATGCACGAGGTGACCTCATTTTTTCCTTCTTCCCTTGCATCTCTTAAACACCTTGTCCAAGTTTCTGCGCCTCATCTCCCTCTCCGTCCCCTACTCCATTTTCTGGAATACGGTCCTATTAGCAACATTTCCAAGGTGACATTTTACAAGCTTATGAATGAGGCTTGCTTCAACGAAGTCACTCAGATGTAAGTGTGCGGAATCTTTCACTTCTCCATAAAATGCATTGCACTTTGAGGATGTTCAGGACCCCGAACATTAATTACCATAATTTTATTTTTGAACAACTTTCCAAAAATGTTTTCATATATATCAAGAACATGTAATAAAAAAAATACAATGCATTAAAGTGATGTTTGGTTTGGTTTGGTTTGGTTTGGTTTGGTTTGGTTGGTATACGACACATACCTTTTATGTTATTACACTGGTACCTCGGGTTACATACACTTCAGGTTACATACGCTTCAGGTTACATACACTTCAGGTTACATACGCTGCAGGTTACAGACTCCGCTAACACAGAAATAGTGCTTCAGGTTAAGAACTTTGCCTTCAGGATGAGAACAGAAATCGTGCTCCGGCGGCGCGGCAGCAGCAGAAGGCCCCATTAGCTAAAGTGGTGCTTCAGGTTAAGAACCGTTTCAGGTTAAGAACGGACCTCTGGAACAAATTAAGTACTTAACCCAAGGTACCACTGTATTTCATAATATGTAGGGAGAAAGAACAGGGAAGAGCAATGCATTGTTTCATCTCAGCCTATCAAGCTCCTCCAGGGAAGTTCTGACCTGAAGCGAGTGTTGAGGTCCCAGTTTTACTAGCTGTCCACAGAATGACCCCGCCCCATGGTCATATGACATCATCTCCCATGTTTGTTTGTCTCTTTGTACTTGCTTTGTCAGTCTTTCCATTAAGGCCTGTTGCCATATTCACATTTTCCATTCTTGAAATGTTCCTCCTCAAAGGGAAAAAAAAGAAGGATCCATTTCAGCAGAAACAAGTGAGGGTACCTTTAAACTTACACACCAATGGTCTCTCACAGGGATGTGCGGTCAGTGGACTAGGGGGATTAGTCCTTAAAATGTTACTGGTAAATTAGAGTATTAAAGTATTAAAGCCCTGCGCTTCCTTCCCAAAGCCCAGGAAGCTTCTGTCCAGCTATGCACACAACAGAGAGGCCCCCAATTGCCCTC
The DNA here is from genome assembly GCF_964106915.1 of Podarcis gaigeae. Taxonomy (NCBI): domain Eukaryota; kingdom Metazoa; phylum Chordata; class Lepidosauria; order Squamata; family Lacertidae; genus Podarcis; species Podarcis gaigeae. Next base: position 102,919,166 of record NC_139680.1, on the reverse strand, counting down.
GCAAGCTGACACCTCTCTCCCTAACTGTTCCCCTACACACACACACATTTCACCACATTGCTATTGGCCTTTCACTACAAGTAATGCATGCACCATATTTGATGTGGGCCACAAATTAAAAGGCTGATCACTGAAGAATTGATGCTTTTGAATTATGGTGCTGGAGGAGACTCTTGAGAGTCCCATGGACTGCAAGAAGATCAAACCTCTCCATTCTTAAGGAAATCAGCCCTGAGTGCTCACTGGAAGGACAGATGCTGAAGTTGAGGCTCCAATACTTTGGTCACCTCATGAGAAGAGAAAACTCCCTGGAAAAGACCCTGATGTTGGGAAAGATGGAGGGCACAAGGAGAAGGGGACGATGAGATGGTTGGACAGTGTTCTCGAAGCTACCAGCATGAGTTTGACCAAACTGCGGGAGGCAGTGGAAGACAGGAGTGGCTGGCGTGCTCTGGTCCATGGGGTCACAAAGAGTCAGACACGACTAAACGACTAAACAACAATAACAAATTAAAAGGACAGATGGAATGAGGATCTGATGCAATAACCATACAAAACGACAAGTGAGACCTTCAGCAAAATGTTGCATTGTGTAGTTCAGGGTTCCCACGGCACTCAGAAAGTAGCCAGAAGGGAATTTGGCCCCCACACTAGTGGGGGGGAAAGCCCGCAACCCCTGGGGGAAATAAGCAAAGATCGCAACCCAGAGTGAAATATAGTGCATCTAAATAACATTGAAAGCAACAGGCTTAAATAATAATAATAATAATAATAATAATAATAATAATAATAATAATAATTTATTATTTGTACCCCGGCCATTTGGCTGGGTTTCCCCAGCCACTCTGGGCGGCTTCCAACAAAGATTAAAAATACATTAAAATGTCACATATTAAAAACTTCCCTGAACAGGGCTGCCTTCAGATGTCTTCTGAATGTCAGGTAGATGTTTATCACTTTGACATCTGATGGGAGAGCGTTCCACAGGGCGGGCGCCACTACCGAGAAGGCCCTCTGCCTGGTTCCCTGTAACTTGGCCTCTCGCAGTGAGGGAACCGCCAGAAGGCCCTCGGAGCTGGACCTCTGTGTCCGGGTAGAACGATGGGGGAGGAGATGCTCCTTCAGATATACTGGACCAAGGCCGTTTAGGGCTTTAAAGGTCAGCACCAATCTTCTTAATGTTGGATTGTGACCAAGGTCTTTATCCGGGACTCTTGCTTTGATGTGATTCTGGCAATCCACCTTTGTTTTAAAACAAAACAACAACACCTTGATTATACCAATGGAGATCTTATCCATGCCTCCGTTAGAGTCTGACTTAAAGCTGGACTTTAGAGGAAGACATTTAGCCACCTTTGGAAGATTGTCAGGAAGGGCTCAGCCAGGGGTTGACACCTGACTGTTCATATTTATTAGCTTGGCTGCTTTCTCCTACTGGAAGCCAGTGTCTGTTGAGAACTGAAGCCAATTTCAGAGGTTGGTTGTTGTTTTTTTAACTGCCATTAATAAGTAAACATATTGCACAGACAAGCAAGTAAAATACGCAGGCCAGATGACTGTGCGACTCTCAAGGTGAGTCGTTGCCAGAAATAGGCAGGCCTTTTTAATGATAAGTAATAATCAATGAGCAAGCCTTTTAAATTGAGATCTTTCACAGCCTGCATCTCTATTGGAATTGTTTTAAAGTGGTTTTTAAAAATTGTTTAATGATTGGTTTGCTGCCCTGGGCTCCTTCGGGAGGAAGGGAGGGATGTAAAACAAATAAATAAGTTGGCCGAAATTTCCATCGGGGTGGTGGAAAAAAATACGTTCAGTTTCAGAGATGTGTGCAGGAAACTGAATTCATGCTCACTCCTGAGCCATATTAAAGGTCCTTTCTCATGTCATTCCTGTGTGTGTGTGTGTGTGTGTGTGTGTGTGTGTGTGGTGTGTGTGTGTGTGTGTGTGTGTATGTATGTATGTACCGGTATGTATGTATGTATGTATGTATGTATGTATGTATATCTGCTGCCAAAGGAGAAGCGGGTATAGGTGCAGCTGCAGACCTCCCTCTGCCCCTGAAAAGCTTTGGCAATACAGAGTTATTATTTTTGCTTCCTCTCTTCTTCGTTTTGGCAGGACGGCCAGCAGTTGTGCTAAATCTCTCTGCATCTGGAAACTTGAACGGCTGCTCCTCCCTGTCTGTCTTGTAATGAGAGAAAAGACATGATGTTCTCGGCTGCAGGAATGCTTAAAAAGAGACTTGTGCAAAGGGCGGGAGGAGTTCTCACCCCTCGCAACCCAACAACAAAAAGAGGAGTTGGGTCCATTAGGCCAAAGCGGGCATTGCCCCACCAACCTCAGCCTTCCCTCGGCTGTCCTGCCTTCTTACTAACCATGAATCCGGGGGTGGTACTGCCTCTTGCCTTCATGAAGGGACCCTATGGGTCATCTAGTCCAACCCCCTGCAATGCAGGAATCTCAGCTAAAGCACCCATGGAGCAGGGGGATCAAAACTAGACTTAGCTATCTCATCCTGCCATTGGCTCTGGTTCCACCTAGTGTTGGACTCCTAGTCTTCTGCCCTACCAGTCCCAATGTGCCGAAAAGGCAAAAGCAGATATTTCTTTCCTGTGCATTGTAAGGGTTAATTCTGTTAAAGTCAACTAGCCAAGTGGGTGATGGGTGTAGGTGTCGCTAAGCAACCAGGCAGAGTTGCACAATGTTTGCTGAGGTAGCATGTGCTCTGAATCACTGTGTAGTTCTGAGGGAGTTTTCCTCTGTGCATTTGTTTGGATGCTTTCCTGCTGTGTACAAGGCCTGACGTAAAAGAAGGACAAAACCTCTCTTATTTCTTTCTCCTCAAATTATACGCTACTTTTGTCCAGTTTTCCTCAGTAAAGTGTTTTCTGGATTTATTTTCTCTGTCCGCATTATTTAAGTGACTTTGCTAACACAACAGATGCCAGGCACCACTGGCAACAATGCCAGACTATAGAGCTGGTGGCTACTGGTGTAGAGATAGAGCAATGGCATTATCTGTCTTGAACACCAGGGTTACCAACTGGCCCTCGTTGGTCTGGAAAGTGAGTAACGAGGCCTTCAAGTTTAAAAATAGTTTACAACAGATTAGCTCAGAGGAAGTCCAAAGAATGAAGAAGGAAAATACTCACATAGAGACTGGACAGAGACTTCTTCCATTTTCTTTAACAGAGATTCTTCTTCAGGCTAGTAGTCTAAGTTTTCTTTGTGAGATTGCTTGCGTTTCTAATTAAAAGCCAAATGTTGCATTTCAGCTGGCTGAGGTTCTGGCTGAAAGGAGGTCTCAATCTCAGGGACTTAATACAGCTTTCCAGGCGTCTCCATCTGTCCCTTGGGATTTTCCCTAGGCTGCTGTCTCTCTCCCCAAGCCACAGCCCTCACTGATCCTGTTCTGAAACATCCTCATGTCGGCTTTGCCTGGCTGGAATGTGTCCTTGAACTCTGATCCTCTTTCCTGCTTACCTGGCTATGTATCCAAAGCCCTGATCTTCCATGAAGTCCAATGGGTGAACTTAGGCTAAAAGATGGTGAGTCACTGGCCCAAGATACCATGCGATTCCTGCACAGAATTTGATCGATAATGAACAAAAGATGACTGGTTACAACTGCGAGCCTGGGAGAAGTCAAGGTCTTTCCTAAACACTCCCATCAGTTATAACCTAAGTCCTCTGCATGCAAATTCCCACCTGAAGCTTTGTAGGTAGATGCTAGCATAGCCCAAAGCTAAAAGGTAAAGGACCACTGGGCAGTTAAGTCCAGGTTGCAGCACTCATCTCACCTTTAGGCCGAGGGAGCTGGTGTTTGTCCACAGACAGCTTTCCGGGTCATGTGGACAGCATGACTAAACCGCTTCTGGTGCAACGGGACATCATGATGGAAACCAGAGCACACAAAAACACCATTTCCCTTCCTGCCGCAGTGGTACCTATTTATCTACTTGCACTGGCGTGCTTTCAAACTGCTAGGTTGGCAGGAGCTGGGACGGAGCAACAGAGCTCACTGTGTTGTGTGGATTCAAACCGCCGACTTTCCAATCGGCAAGCCCAAGAGGCTCAGTGATTTAGACCACAGCGCCACCCACGTTACCACCAAGCAGGAACTGGGTGCTCTTTTCCCAATAAGCCGCAACAAGGAGCTGGAAGAGTTCATCGTTCGCCCACCTTTCCCCTGGGATTTCATGCATAAGGAACACATAATTTTCTAGGCTTTATTCTGGCACGGCCTGTTGCACATCATGAGCCTGGCTTCCAAGCGTTTCCTCCATCCGTCATGTCAGTGGCCTGCCTGGAAATAGCTGTTCAATCCAACACATACCCATCTGCTTGTAAAATGTGAACTCCTGCATTTAAAGGGCTTACAGTGCAAGCTCACTTGATTTAGTGGCTCTGAGTCATTCTTGGTGATCATTTCTTCTTTACTGAATTAACAGGGCTGAGAAATATTTGGCCCTCGGCCTGCTAGAAAACTTCCCAAGTGGAGACCACCAAGGCTAGGATCTGGTGCAACTACCTTTGTGCTATTTATAATACTTGAACTAATGCTGACCTGCCAGTCTATCGGAAGCGTTTGGATCGAAATTGTGAAATCTAATCTTCTGACATTTACCTTCTTCTTCTCCTCCAAAAAAAGAAAAAAGAGTTGCACCCTCATCCCATCCATCAGAACTGTACAATCTTGAGATTGCCTATGTTTACTTTAAAATTACTTAAAATTGTGTAGCACTTTATAGGCTGGTAAAGTGTCTTTATATGTTTTCCCCCCTTTCAGTGACGCCTTCCAAAAAGGGAGCTGCAAAAAAGACAATCAAATTCTATGCATTGTGCAGAGGTGAACTGGGGCAGGTTTTGTTCAAAGACAAGACTTTCAGAAGACCCGTTTATCAAGCATTCATCCTGTTCTGTTTGCAGGGAGTTTAGATGGTGTTGTGTCAAAGCAAGCATTGTCCAGAACTTCCCAGTGTATTTTCCCTGACACTTTCCTTGTTGATTTTCATTGTCTGTGTGAAGTCTGGGTCCCGCATCAAGGAAGGTGATGGTTAAGTCTCCTGGGAAATACATAGATTAAAAGAATCGTAGGATTGTAGAGTTGGAAGGGACCATGAGGGTCATCTAGTCCAACCCACTGCAATTGAGGAATCTTTTGCCCAACGTGGAGCTCACTGTTAAGTTGTGGGTGAAGATATCAGACCAGTGGTGTAGCGTGGGGGGTGCAGGGGGGGCCGGCCGCACCGGGCGCAACATCTGGGGGTTAGGGTTAGGGGGCGCAAATCCACGGGTTAGGGGGCGCAAATTACTTGCCTTGCCCCGGGTGCTGACAACCCACGCTACGCCACTGTATCAGACGACACAGTGATTCTTCAGACAGCTCTTGTTTATTCACAGGCCAGAACAGAACTGAACTGAAGGGTTCAGCCAACCTGCTTATATAGAGCTCAACTACAAAGCAACAGTAACAACTTTCTGTAACTATCCAATCACTGAACATCACTTTCCATTCCTTATTTGCATATGCGGACTTGAGTGAAAACTATCTACAGTATCCCCCTGCTGGCCCAGGGTGAGAACTTCAGTATATAACACTCACAACCCTGAGATTAAGGTCATATGTGTTGGCATACAACCAAGGAACGGGGGCAATTGGCAGGCCCCCAGCTGGCTCCAGCCCACCGGCCGGTGTGCCAGGCCATTTCCAGTCCTTGTTGCAGCATCTGCGACCCACAGCTTCAGAAGCCGGGGCACGCAACTCAGCAGAGACAATGCGCAAACAGAAGTGGCAGGAGAGGTTGTGTAAGCATATTTACACGTAGTTTATTCAGCATAAAGGTAAGGGGACCCCTGACCATTAGGTCCGGTCGTGGCCGTTTCTGGGGTTACGGCGCTCATCTCGCTTTATTGGCCGAGGGAGCCGGCGTACAGCTTCGGGTCATGTGGCCAGCATGACAAAGCCGCTTCTGGCGAACCAGAGCAGCACACGGGAACGCCGTTTACCTTCCTGCTGGAGCGGTACCTATTTATCTACTTTGACGTGCTTTCGAACTGCTAGGTTGGCAGGAGCAGGGACCGAGCAACGGGAGCTCACCCCATCGTGGGGATTCGAACCGCCGACCTTCTGATTGGCAAGTCCTAGGCTCTGTGGTTTAACGCACAGCACCACCCGCGTCAGCATACATCAGGACTAAAGGAAACATGTCTGATCCTTTTCGTGTCCAAAGCAAGACAGCATAAGCAAAAGCTATACACAAACGGAAGTTCCCAGCAAGCTGCGCTGGAGTGTAAACAGACATGTGACATACAACAGTCTCATGCCTGTCCCTTAAGGTGGAACGGAATATTCTAACACCATGCTGATGTGCTCTGTAACTTTAAGGGTCAGCTTACTTATGCTTTCCAGGTCACAGAATCATAGAATCTTAGAGGTGGAAGGGACCCAAGGGTCATCTAGTCCAACCCCCTACAATCTTGGCTAAGGCATCCATGTCAGGTCATAGGACTCAGCAGCTTCTCTGTCACATTGTAAATCTTTGCACCTGGGAAACAGCACACCTCCCAGGACACCCTGTTACCACCACCCCACGTTTCTTCCTTCTCTGAGGAGTGACAGGAATAATTTTGTACACTGTGCCTTCCACAGCCAATCTCGGTTTGTTCTTGTGGGGCAGGATGTGCTTAAAAATGTACGGTCTGTTCGTGTGTCAGAGCTTGCTCACTAACTCTTGCTCTGAAATGCAGACCCGGGGCATGGAAAGCAAACCAGCCTCTTCCTCCAAATAGTATTGGTTGTGGAATGGCAGCTGGGAAGGGGCCAGACCATGATTGTCACCACTTCAGCCAAATGAAGTCTGATGCTTGGAACCAGCAATCCACTGAGCTGTTGCACCCACATCCCTTTGGGCCTTGTCTGAGGAGAGTCAAGAATCTCTATGACACAGAAAGGAGATATTTTCTTGGCGGGTTCTTTCCCAGTCTCTGGTTTTGATTTGCTTTGAACTCCCTTTAGCACTTACGAAATGGCTTGTGCTACAGAAAATGTCACAACTGACTGTGTTGTTGTTGTTTTTTAAATGAAGAGACCTTGCTTCGGAGATAGATCGATAGATAGATCGATAGATGATAGATAGATAGATAGATAGATAGATAGATGATAGATAGATAGATACAGTGGTGCCTCGCAAGACGAAAAGAATCTGTTCCGCGATTCTCTTCGTCTAGCGGTTTTTTCGTCTTGCGGAGCAAGCCCATTGACGGCTTAGCGGATTAGCGCTATTAGCGGCTTAGCGGCTTTTAGCGGCTTAGCGGATCAGCTGATAAGCGGCTTAGCGGCTTAGAAAAAGGGGGGGAGGGAAAAACCCGCAGGAACTCGCAAGACATTTTCGTCTTGCGAAGCAAGCCCATAGGGAAATTCGTTTTGCGAAGCGCCTCCAAAACGGAAAACCCTTTCGTCTAGCGGGTTTTCCGTCTTGCGAGGCGTTCGTCTTGCGGGGCACCACTGTATGGAAAAATTAGGGCAGGAAAGGCAAGCTATTCTGCCTGTTGCCAGTGAGTTTCCAGGCCCAGTTCAAAGTGCTGGTTTTGACCTATAAAACATTATGCAGCTTAGAATCACAATATACTATGCAACACCTCCCCCCACATGAACCAACCCAGAGTTTTCCAGTTTTGCGCTAATAAGATCCTAGCCGCCACCGTGGCATACTGGAAAAATGTTTGGTCCTCACTTTTAATCTCCTCTCCCAGCATGCCTAAGAGGAACGCCTCCAGTTTTTTAGGGAAGTTATATTTCAATATTTTCTTTAACTCCTCATAGATTTGTCCCCAGAATCTTTTCACCACGTCACAGGTCCACCACATATGGAAGAAGTTTCCTACCTTGGTTTTACATCTCCAACAAGTGATGTCTCCGGTTTTGTACATCTTCCCCAGTTTTGCCGGGGTGATGTACCAGCGATACATCATTTTTTCCAAATTTTCTCGGAGAACAGCACAAGCTGTGAACTTCATACCCTTCTTCCAAAGTTTCAGCCATCTGTCATATTCCAGATTATAACCAAGATCTCTAGCCCATTTAACCATCACTCCTTTCACTTCTTCATCTTTAGTTTCCCAGTCCAGCAGTTGTTTATACATTTTGGAAAGAAGTTTAGTGTTACTTTCTAAAATTTCCACCTGGTATTTCGACTTTTTTTCGCTCATCCCTAATTTTTTGTGTTCATACCACAGTGCGTTAATTTGGTGGAATTGTATCCATCCGTTTAACTTATCCTTCACCTCTTCATACGGTCTAACTTTCCACCCTCCTTCCGTTTTAACTAGGAGATCTTCATATGTCCATCTTTCACCTGTCGAATTTAGTTTTTTTATTTTTATAATATCAATTGGTGAGAGCCACCAGGGCGTACCTTTTTCAATCAGATTCTTATTCCTATTCCAGACTTCAAGTAACAAGCCTCTAATAATATGGTTAGAGAAGCCTCTGTGAACCTTTCCTTTCTCCTGCCATAAATAGGCATGCCAGCCAAACCTAATGTTGAAGCCTTCTAGGTCTAATAAGTCTGTGTTCTTTAGAGTGGCCCAGTCCTTTATCCAACAGAGGCAAGCTGCCTCATAATAAAGCCTTATGTTCGGGACTGCAAAGCCCCCTCTTTCTCTTAAGTCCGTGAGGAGTTTAAACTTGATTCTAGCCCTTTTCCCCTGCCATATAAATTTAGCTAAATTTTTTTGCCAGTTCTTAAAGCATGTTATACCTCTGATTACGGGGATATTCTGAAATAGAAATAACAATCTTGGGAGAATACTCATCTTGATCACTGCCATCCTTCCTATCCAGGATAATTTCAGCCTATTCCAGGTGTCTAGGTCTTTCTTAATTTCTTTCCATACCTTGGTGTAATTATCTTCTACTAAATTTATATTTTTCGGGGAGATCCATATTCCCAGGTATTTTACCCTTTTCACCACCTTAATGCCTATTTTTTGCTCCAGCTGTTTTTTTGCATCATCGTCCAGGTTCTTTGTTAAGATTTTAGTTTTTTTCTTATTTAATTTGAACCCAGACAATTTACCAAATTCCTCTAAAAGTTCTATTACATTACTAGTGCTGTCCATTGGGTCCTCTAAAGATAGTACCAGATCAACGGCGTAAGCCTTTAATTTATATTCCTTTTCTCCAATTCTTATCCTTCTTATTTTTGATGTCTCCCTTATTTTGTTTGCAATTATTTCCAGAACCATAATAAATAAAAGGGGGGACAATGGGCAACCCTGTCTTGTACCCTTCGTAATCATAAAGGAATTGGAGAGGTTATTGTTGATGATCAGCTTAGCCCTTTGGCCTGAGTATATTGCTTTTATACCCTCCATGAAGGAGCCTTCTATTCCTGCTGTCTTCATACATTGTAATAAAAAATTCCAAGAGACGTTATCGAAGGCCTTTTCGGCGTCAATGAAAATCAGGGCCGCCGGGATGTCTATTCTCATATCTAGATATTCAATAATATTTAGTATGTGCCGGACGTTATCTTTCTGTTGTCTGTTAGGGAGGAATCCCGCTTGGTCTTTATGAATAGATTTCTTTAGGAACTTCTTAAGTCTATTCGCTAAAATATCTGCGAAGATTTTATAATCACCGTTAAGCAAGGAAATTGGCCTATAATTTCTTATATCTGTTTTTTCAGTTTCCGTTTTTGGTATTAATGTAATATGTGCCTCTTTCCATGAATCGGGGATCCTCCCTCCTTGGAAAATATTGTTAATAACATCACTAAGCACCAGAGCTAGATATTCCCCTAAAGTTTTATAATATTTAGAAGACAGTCCATCCGGGCCAGGGGCCTTCCCGGGCTTCATCTTCTTAATAGCCTCCTTGATCTCATCCACTGTAATCTTCTTATTTAATTGTACTCTATCTTCTTCAGTTAAATATTGCCCTCTACATTTATCCAAATATTTTTCTATTTCTACATTATCTTCTTCTCCTTTTTCATACAGCTTTTCATAGAATTGGGTAAACCTTTTTTCTATTTCATCTGAGTCTTCTATTATCTTATCATCCATTATTAATTTGTTAATCACATTTTGCTTTTTGCTTTTTCTTAACTGCCACGCCAGTAGCCTCCCTGTTTTATTCGCCGACTCAAAGTATTTCTGCTTCATAAATTTAATTCTCCATTCTACTTCTTGGTTTAATATAGCTGAATATTGTGCCTGCAACACTTTGGAGGTTTGTTTAATCCTTTCATCTCCCGGGTTTGTTATCAATTTTTTCTCACAATCTTTAAACTGAGTAAGGATTTCTTCTTTCTTTTGTTCTCTCAGTTTCCTTCTATAATTATTTTGTTGTATTAAGAAACCCCTTAGGACTGCCTTACCGGCATCCCAGACTATATCAATGGGGGTATCCTTATTCAAATTTAAATCAAAATAGTTTTTCAGAGTACTTTTGGCCTTTTCTATCACCTTTTCAATTTCAAACAGGTATTCATTCATCCTCCACCTATACGGGCCCGTTACTTCATTTTTTATTTCCAAAACTATTGGGCAGTGGTCGGAAAGGGTCCTGGGTAATATTTCACATTTCATTACTCTTATCGATAATTCCCTTGACACCCAAATCTGATCAATTCTACCCCAGCTCTGATGGGGTTCTGAGAAATGAGTAAACTGCTTTGTTAAAGGGTTTTTATGCCTCCATATATCTATTAAATCTAGATTCTCCTCAAGATTATTAAATGATCTCGGGAGCTTCGCTTGATTCAGTTTTCCCTTCTTTACACTTCTATCCAAATTCGGTACTGGTACACCGTTCATATCTCCAAGCAGGATTAATTTATGATCTTCTAGCTCTAGCAGAATTTGTTCTAATTTCTCAAAAAATTCGGCTCTATTTGTATTCGGGGCATATACCGTTACAACATTGATTTCCCCCCCCCCCCGATGGTTAAGTTGAATTCCCAAAATTATTCCCTCATCGTCCTTACAAATTAATACGGGGTCCCACTTTCCTTTAACATAAACCGCTACTCCTTTTTTCTTATTTACCTCCGAATTAATAAACTCCACCCCCAATTTTTTATTTATCAAGATGTGTTTATGTTTTTTAGCTATATGAGTCTCTTGAAAACAAATCATGTCATAATTCTTATTTTTCAAAGCCTTCTCAATTTTATTCCTTTTAAGTTTCTCATTCAGCCCATTCACATTCCAGGACAGAAATTTCAATGTGGGGGCTATTATTTAACTTTTAACTATTAGTAACTCTCTAGCCGGGTTATCGAGCTTATAATCTAGAGCCTTTGTTCCCTAGGAGCTCCTCCTCTTCTGCCGCCTCTTCTCTCACCACGGCTTCATCTTCTTCATTTTCTTCTTCATCTTCCTTCTCATCCTTCTCCAGCCCCCTCTCCCTCCCTCTCCCTCTCTCCCCCTCCCCGTCCTCCTCCCTGGCCCTTAACCTGTTTTCTGCTTTACCAAGCTCCCTCTCGTATCTTCTTAAGAACTTCTCCACCTCCTGAGTGTCCATCAGCTTAAATTTTTTATCTTTATAGAAAAAGGTGATCCCTTCAGGGAACTCCCATCTATATTGTATACCGTTTCTCTTTAAAACGCCTACCACTTGTCTGTACCCTTCTCTTTTGCGTAACAGTCTTACTGGTATTTCTTTGTAAATAATAATGGGCTTGCCATCAATTCTTAATTTATTTTGGTAGCTCGTTTTTAAGATTAAATTTTTAATTTCTACTGAGTTGAAGATCACTAAACAATCTCCCAGGAATTTATTTGGTTTTAAATGTTGTGGTTTCGTCCTTATTCTGAATGCATTCTCTATAGAGAGAGCCATCTCTTCTTCCTTTAATCCCAGCCACTTAGATAACTCCTTAGTCATTTTCCCTTTTATGTCCTCGTTGGTGTATTTTCAATTATTTTATTTTTGCTTTTAAAGCTTTGGCACTCGTTGCTTTGTGTTTACCTTTCTGGGGGGACGGGACACAACTAAATAATACTGTTGTTGCTGCTGATGATGATGTTCCAGCCATAAAGCACTGTAAAGGTAATGCTAGGCCAGACTCTCATGAACATGGGAAATTCTATTTAAAAATTGGTCCTGAATAGATTTATAGCTTAAATGAATTTACTTGCAAACATTCTCTTCAAAATTCTCCTTTGCAGTATTAGGTGCTGAATATCGCCCAAACCTTCCATGAATTTCCTCATTATTTGACATGGTGTGATGTTTCATTTCAATAGTGGATATTTTACAGTATTTGCCAAAGACACTGAATAGCATTTAGTCCATGACAGTATTTAATAGCTGCCACTAAATGACATTGCAGGACAAACACATTCGTTGCGTGCCTTAGCCTGTGTGACACCATACATTTAAAGCAAATGGCTTCCCCCGCAAAGAATCCTGGGAATTGTAGTTGTTCTCACCCTGGGCAAGCAGGGGGATACTGTAAATAGTTTTCACTCAGGTCCCCATATGCAAATAAGGAACTGAAAGTAACATTCAGTGATTGGATAGTTACAGAAAGTTGTTACTGTTGCTTTGTAGTTGAGCTCTATATAAACAGGCTGGCTGAACCCTTCAGTTCAGTTCTGTTCAGGCCTGTGAATAATCAAGAGCTGTCTGAAGAATCGCTGTGTCGTCTGATATATTCACCCACAACTTAACAGTAGTTTACCCCTCACAGAGCTGCAATCCCCCGCAACCTTAACAAGCTGCAGCTACCAACTTTGATGGCTTTAAAGGAGAATTAGACAAATTTGTGGAGGAAAAAGGATGAATAGAAGCGTTACAGTCTACACCATCCAGGTTCTAAACAGAAATGGGAGTGTCACGGCCTCGCCATATATCTAAAGCACATTCAAAAGAGTGTGGGACTCTTGAACCTTCAGTAGTTGCAGAAAAGAGGGGCTTTCAGCAGGTGTAACTACCTATTTCTTCTGCATTTGACCACTCTATTCCCACCACAGAACTGCAAAACATAGCTTGGCTGCTATCCAGTACTGGATTTACGTATAAGCTAAACAAGCTATAGCTTAGGGCCCCATTCTCTTGGGGGCCCCAAAATAATTTAAAGGGAAAAAACTGGATGTACGTTTCCAAAATATAAGATAAAAAACAAATAAAATAAAACCTACATACAGCAACAGTGTTTTGTGTTGTGTAGACTCCTATGGTGAAAGAAATGGGCCCCGCCTGCTAGCCTGCTCCCTAAAATATCACTGGTTTGCTCATTTCTAACAGCGACAATTTGTTGTTGACAAAGGACAGCTGGGCATATAAAGGGCCCTATTACCTTCAGTAGCTTAGGGCCTCATCAAACCTAAATCTGGCCCTGCTGCTATCCACAGTAAGTCATTTGTGTTTAAGTCTGCAATGATCTTTGAGTTATTCCAAAGGAAGGCACCCATTAGGGCAATCAAGATATGGGTCAATATGAAAGCCATAGCCTCAAAGCAATGAGATGTGCATTCTACACTGCCTTTTAAAAGATCCTTCTTTGAATCCCGCTGCAGGATCCCAGCCAGCCTCTTTAATTAGAAAGATGTCAGGAGAGCGGATCTCGCATCAAAGGCACCATTTCTGAGAGAACGGACCAAACAAGAGCAGTCACTGCAGACCAAACAAGAGCAGTCACTGCAGATTGGAATGTTTGACCTGACAAACTGCTCTGCCAGGGGATATTCGGTGTAGTCAACCGGCCCTTCCTTACACTAATCCTGTTAACAAATAACAGGATTTGTGTGCGAAGCTGCCTAGGGGCCCCGTATGAGTGGGGTGAGCCTTGGTCTGCTGCAGAAATGAAGCTGAAGGAGGAGATGTTAAGCAGGCAACTCTGCGTGCACCAATGCAAGAAGCCATGTGATATGCACCCTAAATGCCTTGATCCCCTCCAAAAAACATCTCTACAACACAGGTCAGGTACTCTGGAGCTCCCTCTAACATACCCTCCAAGTGTCACTGTTTTCCAGGGGCAGTCCCGGAAATACAAAAGCCATCCTAGAATGTCCCTATTTCCTTGTCCACTGCTGCCACCGCTGAGCTTGACTTGTAGGGTGGGAGTGGGTGGCCGGAGGAACCGGTGCTTTTTCTGAGTGGCAGCAATGGCAGCTGTGAAGGAATATCCTGTTGTAATAATAAAATTTAAGGTCTTAGATATATAATAGGTAAAGGACCCCTGACCATTAGGTCCAGTCGTGACCAACTCTGGTATTGCGGCGCTCATCTCGCTTTATTGACCGAGGGAGCCGGCATACAGCTTCCGGGTCATGTGGCCAGCATGACTAAGCCCCTTCTGGTAAACCAGAGCAGCACACGGAAATGCCGTTTACCTTCCCGCCGGAGTGGTACCTATTTATCTGCTTGCACTTTGACGTGCTTTCGAACTGCTAGGTTGGCAGGAGCAGGGACCGAGCAACGCCCCTGACAACGGGGATTCAAACCGCTGACCTGCTGATTGGCAAGTCCTAGGCTCAGTGGTTTAACCCACAGCACCACCCGTGTCCCTCTAGATATATAATAAATGTTCATAAATGTACCAGCCAAGCACGTACAGCACAGGAAGACCGAACTGAAACCATTTTGACTCCCAGACTGACCAAACGTTTTCTCTGCAAGGAGGGAAGGGGGTGAGGGAACCTTCCCATTGTCTCAGGAATTGGGAAATCACCATCTCAAAGGGTGACAAAATACCAGGAAAGGCAATCAGATAAGGCATTATCAGATAACCTGGCATACAGGAAAAACAACACCTTTTCTGTGATGTAGGTATGATGTTTGTGGGGGGTGGCCTTGGGTTACACCCCTTCTGTGATGTACGTATGATATATGGAGGGGTGGTCTTGAGCTCCAGGGCAGGGAATTTAAAATGTCTATATAAGGCCTTGTGCGCCACTGTTCGATGTCCTCCTCCTTTCCTGCGTGTGAGGGGAGCACCCTGTTGCAACAGATCAATAAAGATCAGGCCTACTAGCTCCTTTGCTTCTCAATATTCTCTGGTTGGCCTCTGTTATTTTCTCCTACCAATAGGGAGCCCACGTAAGGACTCTATATAGGCTCTTGGATACCCCATAAGGGGAAAAGGGCAGATTTTGTTTACAACAGATGGCGACGCACGAAGGGACTTTTGGTACTGTTTCCTCTTCATGGCTGCCACAGCGCTGAGGGACTCCTGCCTTGGGCAGCTCATACTGGTTGCTGGAGAGCAGGCGAAGAAGGGGAGAGGTGTAGTGGTCCCTATTTTCATATGAGGAATGTTGGAGGGCATGGTCCATTTTAAAATGAAGTTTCAGTACCGGATAATACTTCTTCTGCAGGGGCTTTCCAACCTGCAGTTGGAAGTCTCTGGGTTTCTTTCTTTCCTTTTGATTTTAAAATTTATTTTTAGTGAAATAAGATTGTGGGTTGTTGTTTTTTTTAAACTTCATGCTGTTAAGTCACCTTGAGATTTCTTCCAAATGGGAACCAAGGGGCATAAATATTTCAATAAGTAAATACCTGAGTAGAACTTGGTATAATGGGATCTACTCTTAGGTGTCGGTGTGCCTAGGACTACAGCTTTTACGTGCTTCTGTTGTGCTTCCAAGCTGCTCTCCTTTCTCAGCTCAGTTGGAAGGTATAAATACTTCATGCAAGCGTCTGTGCTTGATTTTACTGCCTGAGTCTAATAAACAAAGATAAGTCGAATTCACGGGGTCTTGCTATGCAATCTGCGATGGCTGCTTTTCATCAACAAAAATTTACTTCTGTGCTGTTGGACTTAACGGCGACAGGGACAGAACGGAAATAAGGAGAACGTGGAGCAGGGGTACCCAATGCGGTGCTCTCCAAATATCATTGGACTCCAACTCCCATCATTGCCAACAGCTGGGGTGATGATGCAGTTGTTCCTGAGCTATGACTCTTCTCTGCCTTGTGCTTTTTTAAAAAGAGAGAGAGTGAGAGAAAATGTTTTCAGAGTTTGGGGAAGCCTGTGATTTCAAAATGGCAACATAATTGTTCTGTTCCAACCTTTTGTGAATCTGAAATAATTTCAAAGTTACTGGACAATGTGCCCACATAGCATAGCATTTTAAGATCTCTCCCAATTTCACTGAGGAGGATTCAAGCACATTATTATTATTATTATTATTATTATTATTATTAGCCTTCAGGCCTCTTTCGCAAGACCATTTTATCACGGAAACACTGAATGGAAAAGTTACCTTTCGGGTGACTCTTCCAGCTCAAAGATGGCTATGCAAATGGATCCCACTACCAGCAAAACAGCACAGAGGGTTTGGCTGTTAACCTTCAAATCTCCTTCAGTGACTCCCCTCAAAATGGGAAGCATGTTGTAGGCTTGACCATAAGTTTATATGAATTACGAACTTTGGAAAACAGTTCCTTGGCACAGGAAAAGATAATACGGCACGTTGAATTTTTCAGCTTTCAAATTCCAGAAATGAGGGGTGCTAAGAAGTTGTATCAGGGCTTGGGAATTGAAAAGATAGTTTGGTTAAATTAATATAATTTAGTTTTGCTTGGCAAGTAACATGTGTATAAAATGGCATCCTTAAAAATGATTGCCAAGGACTTGCAGTTATATTATATATTGCCATTTTCAGAAGGTAAAATCAAAATTCTTTGGTTTTCAAAAACAAAAAACAGTTTATATGCTTCTTCATCAAACACTGACTTACCAAGATAAATGTCCGGACACAAAATGAATAGCAGATTCGAATTCTTCACACCGCAAAACACATTTTCAAGACCCCCTCACTGAATAAATTTGCAAAAATTAAGTTTCACCCCCTAAAATGGCATGGCCTAAATTACTCTGCAGCACCAATGAATTTTGCTTTTGTGAATATTAAGCAAGACACCAGTCATGAATGCACATGACTAACTTGTAAAAGACACATTCTGTATCTCTCTCTCTCTCTCTCTCTCTCTCTCTCTCTCTCTCTCTCTTGTCTGCTGATTTAGGCAGCAAACTGTCTTGGTCTGACCGACCGCCCTGCCTTTTCCACATGACGATTGCTGCCATCTGGCTTCCCTCTGCAGCGAGACTTGAGGCACCGGGGTCAAGGCTACAAAAGCAGTTCTAAGTGTTGTGTCTCATTCAAGGTCATGGAGCAATTGAGGAGGAGGCATTCCTGACATGGAACAGGAACTGGGACATAGGCATCAGAACCTCCACCCAAGGGATATCCCTGTGGTCAAAAACCACAAGGTTTTCCTGATGTGTGATAGTTGACTCATAGCAACTATAGGAAACTGGGCTGTAGCTTAGCAGCGCAACATCTGCTCAGTAGGGCTGGGAATGTCCTGTGTCTCAAATCCTGCCAGTTTGTGTAGGCAAGTACTGAGCTTCCTATGACCCTATAGCATAGCCTTTCTCAACCTGTGAGTCCCCAGATGTTGTTGAACTACAACTCCCATCACCCCTAGCTAGCAAGGCCAGAGCTCAGGGATGATGGGAGTTGTAGTCCAACAACATCTGAGAACCCACAGGTTTAGAACCGCTGAAAAGGTATGACGGCATCGATTGCCGCAGTTTGGAATTTTGGGAGCTAGACCGCAGGGAACCAGAAACATGTGGTCTGTATCATCATTGCCACTCTTTTCCTGCACCCCAAACTCTAAGTTTGAACTGTCAGCTTCCCAGGCAGGGTGGATAAAAATAAATGATTAAAAAATTAAAAAATAAAACAGATTTTTTTATTTAAATCAGATTTTTTTAAATTTAAATTGGATTTTTAAAATTAAATGCTTTTGGAGGAAAAATCTTTCTAAAGATAGTTTTCTATTTAAGTTACATTATAGTCCAAAGGCTATTCATCAGGAAATAAGGATTTGATTTAAGTTTTTCATGTGTGCTAAAATTCAGTCTAAGTTTTTTTAAAAAAAAAAACCCGTTTAACCACTTCAGTTAACAAACATGGACACATATGCTATAATGCTATTGCTTTAGTTATTTTTTAAAAAATTGTTATTAAGGAAATGATTATTTTTCTCCTTTCAATAAAGTACAGCAGAAAAGTTGTCCAAATATAAACAGTTAACTTATTAAACCTCACAATAATTTCACTTATTGGTCTATGTATTTTTAATAGTATAACCAAATCAGTAATTTTTGATATAACTGTAAAAACTACTCTGAAAATTTATTATTCCAAAAATCAAACCTTCCTGGTTGTAAATATTAAGATTATACCAGCAAGAATGAGTCTTTCTGTAAAAAAATGATTTAAATCAAGTCTTACTGACTAGTGATTTAAATCAAGTCTTACTGACTAGTGATTCAAATCATGATTTAAATTGACTTGATTTAAATCAAATCTACCCTGTTCCCAGGCCTCATCCAATCGCTTTTCAAACAGTGCAGGATGTTCTTATTAGTGTGAGATCACAGAAGTGTGCTTTTCAGAACTCATGACGCTGCTGAGGTTTAAGCTCTCAAGGAAACCATTGTTTTCCCCTTCCCTTTTCAGCACTTTGCATAACACCCATCTGTGTAACTTTCTGACCTACCTGCTTACGCAATACGCTTTCCTGCTTGAATGGCTTGGCCGTTTAAAATATAAGGGCACCCTTATCTCTCGTCTTCGCTCCAAGAGAGGGGCCACATTCACACCAAAAAGTTAAAGAAGTAGCATATCACTTTAAACCTTGGGTAGGCAAACTAAGGCCTGGGGCCGGATCTGGCCCAGTCGCCTTCTAAATCTGGCCTGTGGACGGTCCGGGAATCAGCATGTTTTTACATGAGTAGAATGTGTCCTTTTATTTAAAATGCATTTCTGTGTTATTCGTGGGGCCTGCCTGGTGTTTTTACATGAGTAGAATGTGTGCTTTTCTTTAAAATGCATCTCTAGGTTATTTGTGGGGCATAGGAATTTGTTCATTTTTATTTTTTTCTTTAAAATATAGTCCGGCCCCTCAAAAGGTCTGAGGGACAGTGGACCGGCCCGCTGCTGAAAAAGTTTGCTGACTGCTGCTTAAACTGTCATGGCTTCCCCCAAAGAATCCTGGGAGCTATGGTTTGTTAAAGGGTGCTGAGAGTTTTTACAGCTCCCAGGACTCTTTGGGGGAAGCCATGACTGTTTAAAGGCCCCTGTTCCCTGCCCAGAGGTACAATTTTCAGACGTACAATTTAACTGTCAATCCCTCTTCACAGGGACCTCTGGGTATTGTACGAGGGTCTCCTGACAAAAGCTCAGAACCCTTAACAAACTACAACTCCCATAATTCTTTGGAGGAAGCCATGACGGTTTAAAGAGGCATGGTACTGCTTTAAATGGAAGGTGTGGATGTGGCCAAAGAGAGAGAGAACAAGAAGACCCTAAAAAGATGCCACACCTCCCCTAAAATTTCAGTTGCGAAGGGTGGATAGAGATGGGGATTGCCCCACACATCTCCTCATAATGGGGTGAGAAACCCTATTCTTTTAGACTGTAATTTGTCTTTCAAATGTATGTTTTTACTTAATGTTCCTATCACAGAATGGAAAGCTTAACTTTTGGGGGGTCATCCGAAAGAAAAGCTCAACAATTTTGGGGTGTCCTGGTTTTTACTTTTTGAAATATGGCAACCCTACAGTGTCTCACTGTGTTGTTGTTGTTGTTGCTTTAGTGTCCATCTCTCAGGCTTCCCACAGGCATCTGTGAGAGCAGGAAGCAGGACTAGATGTGCCATGGGCTTGATCCGGCAGGTTTGTCTCATGTTCTTAGGAGTGAGAGAGCAAGGAGAGGGAGGGAGACAACATGTTCTGCGATGCTAAAAAAAAGTGTCTTTGAAGATTAATCAGAAGGGCTTTGCTGCCAAAGCAGGTTTTCCATTTGCATTAGAGTGATTGAAAACAAAGGCCGTTTCTGCCTCACACATGTGACAGCACCTAGAAAGTATGAGCGTGCCGGCATGTGTAGGGGTGCATTCCTTTCTGAGTGATAAAGACAGTCGCCCATGTGTGGGGCTTTTTCTGATGCCGGACACTGGCTAATTTAAATGTTGGCAACATGGACCCCAAACAGCAACCAAAAAAAGAGAGTATTACCATATCCGGCTTCAAGGAGTGAATGGGACTGCAGAGTGCTAGAACAGCAAACAACAGAATGAGGGAGACCGTGGCCATGGCAGAAGTTTATGTTGTATATTCTACCGTTTCCAGAAATGGTGGGATACTTTAGGCCAGACTTCACGAACCAGATTCTGGGAGCTGTAGTCCAAAAGATCTGAAGGGCACCCGGTTGGTGAACGTTGGTTGAGGCCTTTCACACAGAAGACTGCGAGATATATAAATCTGTGCTTCGGGTCACAGGAAATGGTGACACAGCATTCCGATACAAAGCAAAACAAAAAAAGCTTTCTGTTCACTTAGCCTCTCTGTGTGGTTCCCACTGCAGTAGCCAAGATTTCTGAAGGAAAAAGAAGTTCAGCAGACAGAAAGAAAATGAAAACTATGCAGCGTGCCGCCGCCAAGCAAAAGCCGGAGCAATCTCTTCCTGTCAGTCAATCTGAGGTGGCCACTTGGTTGAACTGGCAGTACTCTGCCCTCAACAGCAGCTGGGCTTTCGGAAACAAAGCGGGTGGAAGATTCTTCGCCGTTTTAGCCGCATGTCAGGAAAAGCTTCCCGTGCTCATTTTATGAGGGCCTTAGAGGCTTAAGGCCCAGGAGTAGGACAACCCTGGTGTAGTGTCAGAATAGGACCTGGAAGACCAGGGTTCAAATCCCCACTTGATGATGAAGCTCTTTGGGTGACCATGGGCCACTCACTGTCTGTCAGCCAAGCCTACCTCACAGGGTTGTTGTGGAGATGTTGAGGGGAGATGCTGTGGAGATGTTGAGGGGGAGAGCCATGCATGCCACCTTCAGCTCCTTTGAGAAAAGTAAGCAAGTAAGGTAGAAAGCAGAGACATCACCTTGCCAAAAAAGGTCCATATAGTTAAAGTTATGGTTTTCCCAGTAGTGATGTATGGAAGTGAGAGCTGGACCATAAAGAAGGCTGATCGCCGAAGAATTGATGCTTTTGAATTATGGTGCTGGAAGAGACTCTTGAGAGTCCCATGGACTGCAACAAGATCAACCCTATCCATTCTGAAGGAAATCAGCCCTGAGTGCTCACTGGAAGGGCAGATCCTGAAGCTTAGGCTCCAATACTTTGGCCACCTCATGAGAAGAGAAGACTCCCTGGAAAAGACCCTGATGTTGGGAAAGATGGAGGGCACAAGGAGAAGGGGACGACAGAGGACGAGATGGTTGGATAGTGTTCTCGAAGCTACCAGCATGAGTTTGACCAAACTGCGGGAGGCAGCGGAAGACAGGAGTACCTGGCGTGCTCTGGTCCATGGGGTCACGAAGAGTTGGACATGACTAAACGACTAAACAACAATAAAGTAAGTTAGAAAGTTACAAGAAATTCATGGAGGATAAGGTTATCAATCGCTTCCACCCCAAATCCATTCCTGATAACATAAGAAAAACCTGCTGGATCAGGCCAATGACCCATCCAGTCCAGCATCTTTTTCTCACAGTTGCCAAACATTTGCCTGTGGGAAACTTGCAAGCTGCACCTGACGACAAGAACATTCTCGCCTTCTGTGGTTTTCAGTGACTGGTATTCAGAAGCATTGTTGACTGCAGTCATGGAGGCAGAGCATAGCGCCGAGGGCCTTCTGGCGGTTCCCTCACTGCGAGAAGCCAAGTTACAGGGAACCGGGCAGAGGGCCTTCTTGGTAGTGGCGCCCGCCCTGTGGAACGCCCTCCCACCAGATGTCAAAGAGAACAACAACTACCAGACTTTTAAAAGACATCTGAAGGCAGCCCTGTTTAGGGAAGCTTTTAATGTTTGATGCATTACTGTATTTTAATATTTTGTTGAAAGCTGACCAGAGTGGCTGGGGAAGCCCAGCCAGATGGGTGGGGTATAAATTATTATTATTATTATTATTATTATTATTATTATCATCATCATCATCATCATCATTATTAGCCATTGATAGCTTCTCCTCCATGAATTGGTCCAATCCTCTTTGAAACCGTCTCAGTTGGTGGCCATCTCTGCCTCCCGTTGAATTTCCTTTTTAACTATGTGCTGTGTCCTTTCTTTTATCCCTCCTGAGTCTTCCAACATTCCACTTCATTGGCTGTCCATGAGTTCTAGTGTAATGAAAGAGGGAGAAAACTTTTTCTCCATCCACTTTCCTCATGCTGTGTATCATTTTATAAACCCCTTATCATGCCAGCTCTTGCTCGCCTCTTCTCTAAACCAAAATGTCGTAACCTTTCTTCCTAGGGGAAGGCCATCTTCTCTTGGAGGCCATTTTCTCAACCTTTGCCAATATCCTTTTTGAGGTGCATCTCAGAGAGAAAGTCTGATCTCTGTGTCTTCCCATCCTTGGACGATACTGGCACAGGTCTATTCTCTTTAGATTTCCCAATTACCACCCCAAGTGGTGGGGAGGCCTGCCCCCTTTGGGAAGAATCTCCAGCTTAGTAGTTTCCATGGCAACCAGCCAGCTGATTAGTCATGCAATGAGATCCTTAACAGACTTGGCTAGAGCCATTAACTTTTAACAGAGAGACTGGTTTGACCTCCCTATATTCCTTTCCTTCTGCGGAATCCATCATGGAGGCTTGGAGGAGACCCAAAGGTGACATCCAGTCCCACCGATCCTCCATCCTATACAGTGGTGCCTCGCAAGACGAAATTAATTCGTTCCGCAAGTCTTTTAGTCTTGCGAGTTTTTCGTCTTGCGAAGCACGGTTTCCCATAGGAATGCATTGAAAATCAATCAATGCGTTCCTATGGAAACCGCCTTCAGACCAGGTCCGGGGACAGTCTGTCCCCCGACCTCTTCTGAAGGCCGGCGGGGGGGGGGGGCGAAAGTCTTTGCTTCCCCCCCCCCGCCTGCCTTCCCGGGACAGCGGAGACTTCTCCGCTGTCCCAGGGCGATCTTAAAATGCTGGCAGGCGGCAGCGAAGGCTTCAGAATGCTGTTCTGAATGTTGGCGGTGGGGAGGAAAAACCCTCCTCCCACCGCAAGCCCCGGGAAGAGAGGAGAAGCGCTGCGCACCTTCCCCTCTGTTCCCGGACCTGTCCTGAAGGCTTGCAGTGGGAGGAGGGCTTTCCTCCCCACCGCCAACATTCAGAATGCTGTTCTGAATGTTGGCGGTGGGGAGGAAAAACCCTCCTCCCACCGTAAGCCCCGGGAACAGAGGAGAAGCCCTTCGCGCCTTGTCCTCTGTTCCCGGACCTCCCACCGCAAGCCTTAGGACAGGTCCGGGAGAAGAAGGCGCGCTGCGCTTCCCTGCTGTCTCCGGAGATTTCCCTATGGGCTTTCGTCTTGCGAAGCAAGCCCATAGGGAAATTCGTCTTGCGAAGCCGCTAAAAAATCGGAAAACCCTTTCGTCTTGCGGGTTTTTCGTTTGGCGAGGCATTCGTCTTGCGGGGCACCACTGTAGTTGCAACAACACAAACCATATTTGTGCCCCTGCTTATGGTTTTGTGTGTCTGTCTTCATCTTCTGAATAACAGGGCACTGCAAATTGATGGTAACTAATGCAGCTTGAGGTTCCATCTATGCATGTTTTGATTACTTATGCAATCTTGAGTCACTCCAGAGCTTATGTTTTTGGAGAGGAGGGAAGGGAAGCAATATAGAAGGCAGTGAATATGCCTCTCCACATTGTTGTGCCCTGTTGTGTTGCTCTGCAGTATCCCATAGCCTGTGCTTCTGGGAAAAACTTATTGTGTTGTGCAGACAGAAGGAAAACACCCATGCCTAATTATGGCAACCTTCTGGGAGCGAGTGGGTGATGCACTGGTGGTGGGCGGGACCAGAGTCAAAAGTGGGTGGAGCAGTTAATGTACATTTTACCTCTCTACAGTAGGCGAGCTTCTAGTTAAACAGCCCTCCCTCTCCTCTATCCGGGGTAGCAAGAGTCAGAGTTTAAGGACACGTTCCAGAAGTGCAAAATCATTCAAGGAGACTGCAAAGCAGGGTGAATAGCAAGGGGGTCTGGTGAGGTGGGGTGGCCTGGGGAAAGCTTGGAGGGCCAGGACAGAGAGATCTGGAGGGCCAGATTTAGAGTCTTGCCCAGCCCTACTTGGAAATGGCTGGGTTTGAGAGTTTTTGTGGTTCTTCCACAATCCAGCCATATAGAAATTTTATGAATGAATGAATCAAATAAATCAGGCATGTCCAAAGTCCGTTTTGGGGGCCTCATCCAGCCTGCCGGTCAGTTTAATCCGGCCCCTGTGGCAGTTTATTTCCTGGGGTAAAATCCTAAAAAACCCTCAACAACTTCAATCCTAAAAGAAGCTCAACAACTTTGGTCGGCCCCCACGGCCCTTCACTTCATCAAATCTGGCCCTCCTTAAAAAAGTTTGGAAACCACTGAAATAAATGAAACTTAGGATCTTCTGCATGCAATGCAGGTGCTGGTTCTTAGAACACATTTGGAAGGTTAGGAACCGGATTTTTATCTCCATAGATGCACAAATGGAAAACCTCAAATCCCCATCGCTCTCACTTACAGTTCTCCTTCATCTCTTGTGTAAGGATTTAATCCAGGGCATTGCAGCCATTTTGCACCAGCATCACTTTTCCCTTCCATTTTTGTTTTGTTTTTACGGGTGTCCTGCATTTTACTGCCAAAGTCAAAAGGGCGTATTTAGCTATAAGGATCAGAAGAAAGCGCACATATTTCTCCCCAGACAAAACTAATCCTCTTGTTTGTATTGGTGACACTGGGTGAAACTTCTCAGCGTTCGACTGAATCGCGGGGGCTGCCAAACGGAAAGGCCAGAGTGTCACTCTGACAAATTATGATAAGCGCCAGGTTTGTTAATGCATATGGAAAATTACCAAGGGTGCAGCAAATTCTTGAGTTTGGATAACTTTCCGGTGGGGAGGGAGGCAATGGAAGGGGAAGGGCGGTAGAAAACAGATCAGTAAAATAATACTGATTGCACCGTGTACGGCTACTGGCTCTTCATTTGGAAATGGACCGGGTTCCGGCTTTACTTAGGACTGTTTTGTTTGTACTGCTTTTTCTGTGACATCCTCACTCTGATGCTGAAACAGAAAACTGCTGTTTGACGTAGCTGCATAAACACAAACACACACACACACACACAGTGGCTAAGTGCACAAACCACACACTTAAATCACGTGACTTTCCACCCAAAGTATACTGGGAACTGTAGTTTGTTAAGGGTCCTAGGCACTGTAGCTCTGTGTTCCTAATACGTACAGTTTCCTTTGGAAATACCAGAAGAGTTAAGGTGTCTTTGCAATAACTTATACAGTGGTACTTTATTACAGTGGTACCTCAGGTTACAGACGCTTCAGGTTACGTACGCTTCAGGTTACAGACTTCGCTAATCCAGAAATAATACCTCAGGTTAAGAACTTTGCTTCAGGATGAGAACAGAAATTGCGCGGCAGCAGCGGGAGGCCCCATTAGTTAAAGTGGTGCTTCAGGTTAAGAACAGTTTCAGGTTACGAACATACCTCCAGAACAAATTAAGTTCTTAACCCGAGGTACCACTGTATTTACAAATATACAAGCAGAGCATAATGGAAACCAGTAAACACCTTCCAGAAGCAGTTAAACTCACAGGTCCTGCATCAGGATTCTGAAGAAACAACTGATTCAACCTCTACAGCTCTTCAGGTTGCTTCCCGACCACCTAAACTCACTCACAGTCCTCTAACAATTTAAACTACCGTATAATGCAAACACATTGCTTCTCATTTTCTCTCTGTCCCTTCCTCACCGCTGATGGATATTACATTCCAAAGGCGGAAGAGAGCCAGTTGCATGGCAGTAAGGGTATACACGGAAATGACAGAGCCTGAATTTGACAACATTTATTCATTTATATCTGTTAAATGTATATTCTGCCATTTCTCCCAAAGAAGCCCAGGGCAGCAACAGCAAGGGCTAAAACAACAACAAAACTATTTAAAACATCTTAAAACAATTCCAGTGCAGATGCAGATTGGGAAAGATCTCAACTTTTAAAAAAATAAATCATTGGAAAAGGAGGTCTTCAGTAGGTGCCAAAAGGATAACAGAGACGGAGCCTGTTTAATATACAATTCTGCTTCTACTGATGAAGTGCCTCTTGTCTCCTTTGTTCCATCACTTATTGCCTGATGGCTGCCCAACTTCCTGTGATGTGTTTCTGTTTACAGGGTGCGCCTCTTTCTTATTTACTTGTTTATTACATTTCTTTCTAGCTTTTGTCCAAGAAACTCAAGATGGTGTATATGGTTCTTACCCTTTTCAATTATCCACACAACAGTCCTGCAAAGTAGGCTTGGGTGGGAGACAGTTGCTGGCCTAAGGTTCACCCACTGAACTTCATGGATGAGTAGGGATGTGAATCCTGGTCTCCCAGGTCCTAGTCTGCCCCTCTGGCCAGTACACCACACTGGGTCTCTTTTCACTGGTGTAGAGAGCCTGAGATGGCAAGGAGCGTCAACGAGCTCACAGCTATAGTCAACGTCTTTAGCAAAGGCTGCTGGGAGTCTTTGCTGACAAACGGCTACCTCTCCAGGCCAAGAGCCGTGATGAAAGAAGTGTGCTCTTTCCATGGTCTAAAACGTTGCTGTATCATCCTTGTTGAACTTGGAGCAGTGCCACGAAATGAGACAACTTTTCCAGTGGCTAATTGACTTCATGAGGACTCCTGGAATAACACAAGCCGGCTGCAGTTGCCGAGAGTGACTTTACACTCGCAAAGTAATTACTCGGGTCACATGTTTTCCTTATGAATATAGGCATTGTTCTTTCTGATTGCCCTCCTGCCTCCTGCATATATGACAGCTAGCTCTGTAAAGGAGCTGCAGGTTTGTGCCAGGCAAGGCAGAACATGGGCTTAATGCCTCTCTGTGCAATTTCTGATCATTTGATCTCAAAGAAATGGTGAATGAAAAGGAGGAAACCAGAGCAGCTGCAGATGTGATGGCTTAGTTGGGCTGGGTTGTGACCCAATGACTGGCCATGTGATGATATCCAGCCAAAGTGAAGCATATTCAGCCTGCCTTGATTCAAGCCTGCATTTTTAACCCTCCCATTGGAACAAATAATACTTAAATGTACCCGCCTTTTGCTGGATTATGCCCACTGAACTACATGTTGTATCAAGGATGGGGAACCTGTGGCCTTCCAGATATTAGACTCCAGCCTCCGTTACTCCTGACTGTTGATCATTGTGATGGGCGGCAGTGTTGTCAGTGTCGTGCCCAGACTGATGTCACACATATGGCACCCTTTCTTGAAAACTGGATGTCTCCCCCTTTGCCCAGTTGGATGGGATGTAGTACTAAATGAGTGACGTATGGAAGTGAGAGCTGGACCATAAAGAAGGCTGATCGCCGAAGAATTGATGCTTTTGAATTATGGTGCTGGAGGAGACTCTTGAGAGTCCCATGGACTGCAAGAAGATCAAACCTATCCATTTTGAAGGAAATCAGCCCTGAGTGCTCACTGGAAGGACAGATCATGAAGCTGAGGCTCCAATACTTTGGCCACCTCATGAGAAGAGAAGACTCCTTAGTAAAGACCCTGGTGTTGGGAAAGATGGAGGGCACAAGGAGAAGGGGACAACAGAGGACGAGATGGTTGGACAGTGTTCTCGAAGCTACCAGCATGAATTTGACCAAACTGCGGGAGGCAGTGGAAGACAGAAGTGCCTGGCGTGGTCTGGTCCATGGGGTCACGAAGTGTCAGACACAACTAAACGACTAAACAACAACAACAACATTACTAAATGGGCTTGTGAAGAAAGGTCCCCTGCTCCCATTGGGACTTTCTGTGTGAGTCCAATCCAAGCAAGATGGCTTCCTCCAGCTAGACAAGTACAGTGGTACCTTGGGTTACAGACGCTTCAGGTTACAAACGCATCAGGTTACAGACTCCACTAACCCAGAAATAGTACCTCGGAATAAGAACTTTGCTTCAGGATGAGAACAGAAATCGCGCGGTGGCGGCACAGCGGCAGTGGGAGGCCCCATTAGCTAAAGTGGTACATCAGGTTAAGAACGGACCTCCAGAACGAATTAAGTTCTTAACCCAAGGTACCACTGTACTAAGTAGTTTCTCAGCAAAGGGAGCAAAGCACTTCCTCATACAGTTTTCAGGGACAGAGAAAAAAGCCTGAGTTTGAGCCACAAGGAGAGAGAGAAACTGAGGGGAAATTCACATCAATAGGTAGACTGCTATTCACCAGTCCCAAACTGAGATCTTAAGTTCATTGCAACTACAGCATTTCACCTCTGAGGTAGGGAGGCTAATGATGCAGTGTGGTGCAGTGGTTAGACATGCAAGGCCAGGGTTCAAATCCCTGCTCAGCCATGAAGCTCACTGGGTGACCTTGGTCCAGTTAACCATCTCTCAGCCTAACCTATCTACTTGTGGAGGACGAAAACTATGCATACATGATTGAGCTCCTTGGAAGAAAGCAGGGAATAGCAATTAAAAGAGGGCAGAGTTTACAAAAATAAAAATGCACATGCCAATTTATTTGTATAGATATAATTTTTTAGAGAATCGCTTTAATTTGAATATAAATATGACACATCTTGCTATGGTGTGAGGGGGAGACTGTGACCCAGTGAGCTCTGTGCCTGCTCATTCTGCTGTACGGTGCTCACCATTGATGGTCAACCTCAACTTCCTCCTCTGCTTTCTTGTGGCTCTTTGTCTTTAAACCAGACAGTCAGCTTTCAGGGAACACTTCCCACATCAGCTCAGCTGTCAAGCAATCCTTTGCATTCCAGGGCTTGTCCTAGACCAGGGAAGACAAGCTTATGCCCTTACAAATGGTGTTGGGCTCCAACTCCCATCAGCCCCAACCAGCATAGACAGTAGTCAGGGATGCTGGACTTTGAAGCGCATCAATATCTGGAGGGCCACAGGTTCCTGAGCCCTGTTCTGGGCCATACACTTAGTTTGTTCTGGGCCCCACTTGAGACCTGTGTGAATCTAACCGAGAAACATGCAAAACCCAGGAAACCCAGCCAGATGGGTGTGGTATAAATAAAAAATATCATCATCATCATCATCATCATCATCATCATCTCTGCTGTTTTTTTTTTTTAAAAAGCAGAGATATCACCTTGCCAACAAAGGTCCCTATAGTTAAAGCTATGGTTTTCCCAGTAGTGATGTATGGAAGGGAGAGCTGGACCATAAAGAAGGCTGATCACCGAAGAATGGATGCTTTTGAATTATGGTGCTGGAGGAGACTCTTGAGAGTCCCATAGACTGCAAGAAGATCAAACCTCTCCATTCTTAAGGAAATCAGCCCTGAGTGCTCACTGGAAGGACAGATCGTGAAGCTGAGGCTCCAATACTTTGGCCACCTCATGAGAAGAGAAGACTCCCTGGAAAAGACCCTGATGTTGGGAAAGATGGAGGGCACAAAGAGAAGGGGACGACAGAGGACGAGATGGTTGGACAGTGTTCTCGAAGCTACCAGCATGAGTTTGACCAAACTGCGGGAGGCAGTGGAAGACAGGAGTGCCTGGCGTGGTCTGGTCCCTGGGGTCACGAAGAGTCGGACATGACTAAACGACTAAACAATTATTATTATTATTATTATAAAACTCTCCCCTGAACCCCTTCGTGTAGAGGAAAGTCAGTAGTGTGTGCCTGTGCATATAAGCTACCTGTTGTCATTGTTTTGAGCATCTGCTGATGTTCTGTTCTATACCAGACTGGAGCCCATGGGAATTTACCAGCTAAGGATGGCAGCTGTCCAGGATTGACTGGAGACGTTCAGGACCATGGACAGATCACTATGACACCTGGTTTCAAGGTCAAGTTGAGGGGAAGGCCAGATACAGAGCTTTGAAGTGGTGCTCCAGCAGTAGTCTGGAGTCAGCCATGATTTTGTGTAGTGGTACAGAGAAGCAAGTAATTTATCTCTTTCCTCCTCAAAGGGAAACTGCTGGTGCTTAATTTTTCAAGAGCATGTTTCAGTGGAGTTGCAAAGCTTCCTGCTGCCTCCGGGCATGTTAGTTCAGGTGATAAGTTCTGTGGGTGAGAGTAGCAGGGCAGAGTTACTTCCTCAAGCAGAGAGTATGCAGGCAACACTGGCTGCAGCACATTCCCTTCTGTGAGAGGCACTTGCCAGAGTATTTGCTTCAGGGATGGTCTCCAAGGATGGATCCTGAATGTAGCTTTCCCTATTCTCTGTATCATCAAAACAAAAAAAATTCCTTCCAGTAGTACCTTAAAGACCAACTAAGTTAGTTCTTGGTATGAGCTTTCATGTGCATGCACACTTCTTCAGATACATGCACACGAAAGCTCATACCGAGAACTAACTTAATTGGTCTTTAAGGTGCTACTGGAAGGAATTTTGTTTTGTTTTGACTATGGCAGACCAACACGGCTACCTAT
This sequence comes from Podarcis gaigeae, assembly GCF_964106915.1. Taxonomy (NCBI): domain Eukaryota; kingdom Metazoa; phylum Chordata; class Lepidosauria; order Squamata; family Lacertidae; genus Podarcis; species Podarcis gaigeae. Next base: position 102,888,752 of record NC_139680.1, on the reverse strand, counting down.
CTGTATCTGTATCATCAGACCCTCTCCTCTGAAAGCAGAGTGTCCTGGACCATGAGAGCTTACTGGGAGCCAGTGTGGTGCAGTGGTTAAGAGTGGCAGACTCGTAATCTGGGGAACCAGGTTCGCGTCTCCGCTCCTCCATATGCAGCTGCTGGGTGACCTTGGGCCAGTCACACTTCTCTGAAGTCTCTCAGCCCCACTCACCTCACAGAGTGTTTGTTGTGGGGGAGGAAGGGAAAGGAGATTGTTAGCCGCCTTGAGACTCCTTTGGGTAGTGATAAAGCGGGGTATCAAATCCAAACTCTTCTTCTTCTTCCTGTCCTGATCCTGGTGCTATTCAACATCTTTATAAATGACTTGGATGAAGGAAATTTGCAAAGGATCAAATTTGCAGATGACACCAAATTGCAAGGGGTAGCTAGTAATGAAGAAGATAGAATCAGGATTCAAAATGACCTTAGTAGATTAGAGAGCTGGGCCCAAACTAACAAAATGAATTTCAATTGGGACAAATGTAAGCTTCTGCACTTGGGTAGGAATAATGAGATGCACAAATATAGGATGGGGAACACATGGGCTTAACAGCAGTACATCTGAAAAGGATCTAGGTGTCTTAGTAAACCACAATCTTGACATGAGTCAACAGTGTGGTGCAGCAGGGGGAGCAGGAAGGTAATGCAATTCTAGGCTACATCAACAGAAGTGTAGTATCCAGTTCAAGGAAAGTAATAGTACTGTTGTACTCTGCCTTGGTCAGATTCCACCTGGACTACTGTATCCAGTTCTGGGCGCCATAGTTTAAGAAGGATATTGACAAGCTGGAGATGATAAAGGGTCTGGAAAGCAAGCCTTATGAGGAATGGTTGAGGGAGCTGGGTATGTTTAATCTGGGAAAGAGAAGACTGAGAGAAGATATGATCAAAGATCTAAAGGGCTGTAACAGGGAAGATGCAGTAAGCTTGTTTATAGCTGCTCCAGAGGGTAGGACCTGAACCACTGCATTTAAATCACAAGAAAGGAGATTCGGACTAAACATCAGTAAGACCTTTCTGACGGGAAGAGCTGTTTGATAATGGAACAGACTCCCTTGGGAAGTGATGGACTCTCCTTCATTGGAGGTTTCTCAGCAGAGGTTGGATGACCATCTGTCAGGGATTCTTTAGCTGCGATTCCTGCATAGCACTGACTAGTCTAGATGACCCTGGGGATCCCTTCCAACTACTACAATTCTATGTAAACTGAGAGTTGTTAGGAGGTTTCTATTCCGCTCAGAGAGCTACAATTCTCAGTGTTCCCTGGGTAGAGGTATTGACTGTTAAACCACGGAGAATTGCAGCTGTGTGAAGGGAATAGGGGTGTCTCCAAACAAATCTCAACACCCTTAACAAAACAGAGCTCCCATGCTCCTTTGGGGCAAGCCATGTCTGTTTCAAGTGGTGTGATACTGCTTTCAATGTTTAGTGCAGATGGGGCCACAGTGAGTGCCTTTTCGCAGCAGGCTTCCTGCCACGATTTTGTACCTCTGCAGGTTGCTCCCGTAGCCAAACCAACGCCTGTGTCGGCAATCAATTCCTGCCATCCCACCCTCTGTCCTCGTTTTTCATTCTGTCGAACCTTCAACAAGGTTTACAATTTTTTAAAAAAAATATGGTTGTGATTGCATCTATATATTAAAAAACTCTCCGCTAACACAGAACCCTTCACATCCTGCCTGACACACATGAATGTAAGACTCCATTTTGGCAGACACCTGCAAGTTAAAACTTAACATTTTTTACAAAATGAAAAAAGGCAAGAGTTGTTTTTCGCGATGAAAAATGGCACCGGTCCCTCCAAGGAAAAGATGACATTTTCTCCTCAGGAAATGCGCACATGCTCCCCCCCCCCCCCCGGTGCTAGTGAAGGCCTTGCTGTGAGAGGCTTTCTGCCAGAAGATGTTCCAGAAGGCATATTATCCTTGCAAAAATCTCAAATGGCAAAACTTTTGCTCCACGTCTATTTTAGGACTGCATCACTTCCAATGGGAGCTGAGTCTTAGTTACAGAAGATGAATATGCCTTTGAAACTACAGGTGAACTTTCTTTTAAAAAATGAGGGAGACAGTTCATATATCCCATTTTTAACTGGACACCACTGATATCTTACAACCCAACCCCCCATCCCTGTGAGTTACTTAAATCGGGAACGAAATTGGATGTGATTCATTCCCAGGGGAAAGAAATCTACCTAAGCAGATAAAGCGGTAAATAATAATAATCATAATTTAGAAGGGTGGCTGGGCTGGCAGCATGTTCATCCATTGTGCAACATCTCATGATGTAGTTTTCAGCCACATGAGTGGTTTCACAGAAGTCACCTGCAAGGACTAAGTCCTAGAGCTTCATTTGAGTAAAGGCCTTCCATGATGAGCAGCCACATTTCAATGGTAGAGCGCATACCTTGCATGCAGAAGATTCCATGTTCCATGTAGGCACCTTCTGTTAAAGGAACAGGTAGCAAGCGATGGGGTAGAGTCTGCCTGCCAGTCCAAGATGACAATACTGGGGAAGATGGGTATGTAGCCTCAACAGATGTAAGACAGCTTCCCATGAGTCAGAGATCAAGCGAGTAAGGGAGACTCAGGGGTCTGCAGGCCCACAAGGGACAGACCGGGGAGTAGATCCATCTCTTTCTTTTTCTGCAGTTGCTGGAAGACTCTGTCTCTGACAAGTCCTGGTCCAGAGTCATAACACCATTTGTTATGCTGGCTCTGCCTAGTAGGAGTTGGACTCCAATAACATCTGGAGAATTTTCTGCTTGCCTTCTTCTTCTTTGGCGACCACTTGTAGCTGAGTAAGATTGTCTCTAATGAACGCAGTCTTAACAGTGAGTCCATAACTGACTGTGGAGGCCATTCTGAATCCACATATCCTTCCACAGTGGGGACATAGGTTTCCGGGCGGGAGTTGATCACAGTGAGGTTTAGCCAAATGCACCTTCGTCTTAACTTGTTTCTTCTTTTCGCCCTGAGTTCCTGCTTCTTCAAAGTCTATGACACCTTTAGTAAGCGCTGTTCTCCAGTTGGACCGCTTGCAGGCTAGTGTTTCCCAGTTATCAGTGCATAAAACTACATTTTTAAAAGATTTGCCTTGAGAACATCTTTAAACTTCTTTTGTTGTCCACCGGTATTTTGCTTTCTATTCTTAAGTTGGGAATTGAGTAGATGCTTTGGAAGACGATAATCAGGCATCCAAACAACATGATCAGTCCAACGAAGTAGATGTTAAAGAACCATTGTTTTGACACTGGTGATCTTTGCTTCTTCCAGTACACTGTATTAGTTTGCCTGCCTTCCTAAGTGATGTGTAAAAATTTTTGGAGACACGGTTGATGGAATCTTTTGAGGAGTTGGAAATGGTGTTTATAAATGGTCCATGTTTCACAAGCATACAGTAAGGTTGGTACTACAAACAAGCAGTTTGGTTTCCCTGCAAATGTGAACTTTCTGCTTGTTACCTTTACATTAAAAGAACATCAGCAAACATGTGCAGAACTTACAGCTCATGAGCCTCACAAATGTGTGATTAATGATTGGTGATTGCCAATCATGTTACTTTGTTCTAAGGTGTGCTTGGACCAAAATGTGTTTCTTTAAAAATTGCCCACCTGTTGAGAGCCATCTCTGTGTTCTTTGTAAAACTGAAAAAATAAGAGCCTTCCTCTGATTGGATATGTCCCTATTAATATATATCAGGCTTGTGAGTGAAGACCGGCAGACATTCTACAGGGTTGTTGATGTGGTTTTGAGTTTGAAACTTCAAAGAGTTTTGTTCAGGGCAGAAAATGAATGTGCTCAGACTACTTCCATCTCATTTAAGAAGTTGGTCTGTCTTCACCTTTCGGTCACATACATGTACTATTGTACTATGTACATGGAAGATTGTACTATTAAGTCAAATTGTGCTCACATTCTTGGAAATAATTTGTGGGGGAAGAAGGGAACACAAGCTCATATTTATTCATGGCTTTAATTACAGTTTTCTAGCATTCTGTCTGACAGACTGCTTTTCAATGTTGTTAAGAGAAAACACAAGCAAATACAAAAAATGTTTTCAACGTCTTATTCTAAAAGTTCAAAAGCCTTGGCCAAACTCAGAAATGGAACTTGTTTTTGTTTGTTTGTTTGTTTGTTTGTTTTCAATGCTACCCTCCTTCTTAGCCACCACACTTAGCTGGCTTTTAGCAACTTGGCTTTTTTTTTTTTTAATGATTTTCATTTTGGAGCAGTTGATTAGATCACAGTGGAAGTCTTGTTTAAGTAGGACACATGTTTTTGAAGTCCTTCAACTACTTCATCCCTCTCCTTCTCTCGCGATAGTTTCCTGATGGATGGGAGAAAGTGAAAAGAAAAGAAAAGAAAAGAAAAGAAAAGAAAAGAAAAGAAAAGAAAAGACAAACCTAATTGACATTCATGCTTTAATAAGGCTAATAAAATACCAGACGGTTGGAACAGCCATGCGACTGAAGACGGTCCAGAACTTCAGGTGCAGAGCTGTCTTTGCTGCAAAGAGGATTCAGGAAGCTTATGAGAAGCAGATGGGGCAGGCAGACCAGGGCTGTATGCCGGCCAGGATGGCAATCAACCGACTGTGGTTGGCTGCAAGCCAGATTTCAAGCTCTTTTCCAAACTAGGCATGACAGCAGCAAACCCATTGGTTTAAAACTGGGTATGCTCCAAGAGCATAAGAAGAAGAGATGAATATGATTTTTGGAGCAAAAGACCAGAAGCACAAAGGTAAGGGCAGCTGCAACCTCCCCACATGCCCCTTCCTCATAACCCAGCATTTCCCAAATTGGTGGCCTCCCTAAGTTTTGGATTGCTACTCTCACAAGGCCAGATTAAGACTTTTAGAAGCCCTAAGCACTTAAAAGATTTTGGTGCCCCTCATAGATATATATACAGTGATACCTTGGTTTACAACCATAATCCGTTCCGGAGGTCTGGTTGTAAACCAAAGCAGGTTGTAACCCAAGGCGCACTTTCACCATTGGGGCCTCAAAAAAAAAAAAAGGAAAAGGGAAAAAAAGGGTTGTAATCCAAAAAAAAAAGGGACACACACTTCAGGGTTTGACGTGGTTGTAATCCAAAACGGTTGCAAACCAAGGTACCACTGTAATTCAAAATACTGTGGTACCTCGGTTGTCAACCTGGTTGTCAACCTCGGGGGGAACCCGCAGCAGAAGCCATTTGACTTCTGAAAAGCGTTAAAAAATGAAAGCAATTACTTCCGGGTTTTCAGCATTCGAAAACCAAAACATTCGGCTTCCGAGATGCTTGAAAACCGAGGTACCACTCTAAACAATAATAAATCGTAAAATAAAATTTATTTTTTCAAAATGAAACAAAACCTAAAGTAGGATGGAAAAATAATATCTATTTTTGTATGCTTCCACTATATTTGAAAAATTTTCTCCGACTTTTTCTAATTGCAAGGTCTTTGATCAGATCCTCAAAATGAATCTTACGTAACATATCTGCTTCTGTACTTAGGAGAAATAAGTCACCCAGCCCTGCTTTGTTGCACATTTGTTCTGTTGGGATTTTTAATACGCTTCAGCTGAGAAGATGAATGCTCAGCTGAGCAATCTGTGACCATGAATGTTAAAAATCTGGCAATGGAAATTTTCTGTGGTGCCCTTCTTCCCTTGATGTGCTTATTTTGCTTAATGGTTCACCCTGCCCTGTGTGCTCCCATCATCCCTGACCATTGACCAGGCTGGCTGCAGCTGATGGGAGTTGCAGTCTGAAGCATCTGAGGGCACCAGGTTGAGGAAGGGTCCTGTAGCCTCTCCCCCAAACTGCTTTTCTCTCAGTTGAGTCAACGTCTGGCAGTGGAGCCTAGCAGAGGAGAAAAGTGTATGGGGAAGGGACCACAGATGGCCTGTAAGGAGGTGAGCAACAGGCAGGGGAAGGTTTTTATCACACTCACCCATGAGTACTCCATCTGCTCTGAAAAAACAGGCCCCATGCCTTATAGAACCATAGAATTGTAGGGACCCTATGGGGCATCTAGTCCAACCCCCTGCAATGCAGGAATCTCAGCTAAAGCATCCATGACAGACGGCCATCTAACCTCTGCTTAGAGCTGAGCAAGTGGATGAGCTGTTTCCATATCTGGTGTGGTTTCTCAGTTAAAGGGAGACAGAGATGGAGCTTGAAGATGCATTTTAAGAATTCTTGCAAACGGGAAAGGCGAATGGAATGAGGCTGTGCTGAATTGGTGGGCGTAAGAGCAAAGGTTGGTTTGTCTTCGGATGGTGCTCTGCCTGTTAAGAATCTCACTGTTAACAATCTCAAGAAATCTGGGCTGCATTTCAAGCCTCTGATGTGCAAATAAAGGATGCGAAGAAAACCGCCCTGACCAACACTTTTTATAAGTTTTGTGGATATTATTCCTTTATTTATACGGGTAGCCTGAACTGAATAGTCCCAGGGCAGGTTAGAAAAACATCACTATTAAAAGCAGGATAAAGTATCGTTAGAATCAGACAATTAAAAACTGCAGAACCAGCCAAAATAAAACTTACAGAATAGTAACGCAGAGCAGGACAGAAAACAGCCACTTATCCAAAAATAGTGTGATGGCCTGGGATTCCGATTCAGAGGACGAACCGGAGGAATCCCAGCCTGCACAGGAGTCCCCGCCTCCAGGGCCGGCTGAACTGGGGCAAGGCCTAGATGCTGAAGAGCCTGCACCTGTGGCAGAGCACCAGGAGCTGGCCCCAGGTGAAACCCTTCTGGCCCCAGAGGGGCTTGAGGACTCAGTGGCTACAGGTGAGCCTCCTCCAGGGCCCAGTAACCCTTCGGCCTCTCCTGATCTGCAGAGGCTTAGGGCAGAGAGGCGAAGGGAACTGGTTGCTCCCAGGAGGAGTGCTCGCCTTAAGGTCAGAGGAGGCGGGGCTCCTGGGGGCCGGGACCGCCCCTGGCCTTAGAAGAGGATAAAAGCCCAGTCAGCCCGGTCCCAGGTGGCGGGAGCAATGTCGTTGTTGGCTTTGGACCTTCCTGTGTTCCTGATCCCTGCTCGGCCTCCTGTTCCTGACCATCCGGTGCTCCTGTTCCCTGCTCGGCCTCCTGTTCCTGACCATCCGGTGTTCCTGTTCCCTGCTCGGCCTCCTGTTCCAGCGTTCCTGTTCCCCGCCCGGCTCTCCGCCTCGGACCTCGCCCCTCTTCGTGTGGACTCTGCTTACTGTTGGTTTCTGCTCTCTTTCACTGTGCAGCAAAGTGCTTGTCACGAGACAGGTGTTTACATTCCACAGTCAGTTGCTGTTGGGTTTTCCCATGGGAAAGGGAGACTGGATGTGACGTACACTGGTTTCCTGTTTTTCACTGTTCTTCGCAGTTCAGTTGGCAGTTCTCTCCGTGCTTTAGAGGAGAGAGGATGCTTTCTCTACTCCGGCAGAGGCAAGATGTTTTTCTGTAACCTACCAGCTTTGAAATGTAAATAAAGCAATATAGAGTATGTTGGCACGTACTTCTCATCATTCCGCTGTGCACGGGACACTGCAATCTCAACACTTACGCCCACGGTACCTTACCCCCGGGTCCAGCACAAATAGTGTGTCTTGCGCTATCATCATATGCTTTTCAATAATTGCCCAAGATGTACCACGGAGAGGAGAACATTCTATAACCTGGGAACCACCACAGAGAAGGCCCTGAAGGCTAAGGCTACAACTGTATGTTTTATGTTGCTGCCTAGCTTGAATCAGGGGAAGGTAAATTTGGGCATTTGCCCAGGCTCCAAAGACCCATTCCACCAATGGAGCTCACTTTGCACTGAGCAAAGTGATGTGAGATAACTTTCAGTTCACACACCCAACCGTATCCAGATTAAGAGGGACAAGTGATATTGCCTTGCTCAAGGAGGTCAAAACCTTGAAGCCAGCATTGTTTGGGATCATTCTCTGGGCATTCCTTGTCATATTCCTGTGGGCAACTGCCACACATTCTAAGGTTGTCAATTTTTCATTCTTTTGCTATAGAAGAAGAAGAGTTTTCAGACTGTTCAGACTAGTTTTCAGACTGTTCTAAAAGACTCTGAGGTGCCCTGGAAGGGTTCTCCAGTAAGAAGGAGAAGGAGAAGGAGAAGGAGAAGAGGAGGAAGAGGAAGAAGAGGAAAAGAAGTAGTAGTAGTAGTAGTAGTAGTAGTAGTAGTATGGATTTGATATCCCGCTTTATCACTACCCAAAGGAGTCTCAAAGCGGCTAACATTCTGCTTTTCCCTTCCTCCCCCACAACAAACACTCTGTGAGGTGAGTGGAGCTGAGAGACTTCAGAGAAGTATGACTAGCCCAAAGTCACCCAGCAGCTGCAGGTGGAGGAGCGGAGACACGAACCCGGTTCCCCAGATTGCAAGACTACCGCTCTTAACCACTACACCACACTGGCTCTCTGCAGCCTGTGGCACCTCACTTGCCACTTTCCCCCAGAGTGATGAGAAACCACTGGTGAGCACTCATTCAGTTTGGTCAGTTGACCAGTTTCAAACCCACTTAATAACATTATTTAGCCTACAGTTTACCAGCTTCTCCACAAGAATATCATGGAGACTTTGCCAAAAGCCTTACTGAAATCAAGATCCACTATGCCCACAGCATCCCCCTGATCCACCAAGCTTGTCACTACCAAAAAAAGAAATGAGGTTCGTCTGACATTTCTTGTTTTTGGGAAACCCATCCTGGGTATTTGTAATCTCTGCGTCCTTTTCTAAGTGCTCACAGACAGACTGTTTCATTATCTGTTCTAGGACCTTTCCTGGTATCAGTGTCAAACTGACTAGTGCGTAGGTAGAGTATAGCCAGCAATGAGAATAGAATACAGTATAGCCAACTAGTAGTCATTGAGGTGTAACTCTTCCTGCCCTGCACATTGTGTTAACTTCGCCAACATAGACATGTGAACAAATTAGTTCAGAGGCATTAGTGACTGCTGGGGAATAAGTTGTTGTTGTTGTTGTTGTTGTTCCACTTATATCCTACCCAGGAGCTCATTGTGGTATGCCTGGTTCTGTTCCTCCCCATTTTATCCTCACAACAACCCTGTGAAGTAGACTGAGAGACAATGGCTGACTCTGGGTCACCCAGTGAGCTTCGTGGCTGAGTTCACATTTGAACCCAGGTCTCACAGATTCGAGTCAAGCACTCTAAACACTGCAGCACACTGGCTGAAATATCCTCGGAGTCGAGAGTGGATTTCATGCTCTTTATTCAGCTCATAGTGGTGAGGAGGAATGGAAGTTCCCCCAGAATGTCTGCTTTATATACATTATTTACACAATGGGCCCCACGCGATTGGCTAATTCCGGGATTCACCTGTAGGCCAGTCAGGTTGCAGATTCACTTCCACCTGAAGCTGCATTGGGTGGCTCCTGTGAACCAATCAGACTGCTGCATTCTGAATCCTATTGTTCTAGGACCAATCAGACTGCTGCCTTTTGGATCCTATTCAACTCAGTACATAATACCGGCTCTCCATATCCTTGCAAGCATTACCCTGCAAAACTTCTAGAAAATTCTTGAGGCACCATGAGAGGCTCCTCCAGAGACTGTACCAGAGCTGGCTTTTATTTTCTCAGAAGATCTGATTGTTGTTTAAAAGCTCTTTTGTTTCGTGCCCATGGCAACGTTGCAAGAAGGCAAGAATCCCCCCGAGTCTTGTGGAGAACCAAGAGTGAAAAGAGGACATGGATCTGGGTGTGTGTTCAATTAAACCAAGGGTGGGGAACGTTTTTTCAGCCAGAGAGTTGCATTTCCTTCTGGGCAAGCTTCCGACAACCACATGCCATTGGTGGGCGGCGCCAGAGGCAAAGTGGGTGGAGCAACAAATGCACATTTGCACTTTGTAATTTTTTAAAAATAATATTTATTACTTTTAAACATTACAAAAAAGAAAAAAGAAGAGGGGAAAAAGAAAAAAAAAATACAATACAATGTATACATTTGCACTTTGTACAGTAGGCTAGTTTCTATGCACAAACACTTCTGTATTCTCCATTGTCAGAGTATGGGGACATGTTCCTGTCAGCATCGCCCTTGAGCCAGTGCCACTAACTGGACTCATGCACTACAGCCCCGACTGGGCTAGGCGAGCTGGGTAGCACTGCCAGAGACCACCTTTCTCACAGGAACAGGTCACAGTGCTGTGGACTCACAGCTTAGAGCTGAGAGCACCGGATTCACTGTCTCAATAATATAGTCGTTGCGCTGGGGGTGGAGACGCTCCTTCAGGTATACAGGACCGAGGCCGTTTAGGGCTTTAAAGGTGAGCACCAACACTTTGAATCGTGCTCGGAAACGTACTGGGAGCCAGTGCAGATCTCTCAGAACCGGTGTTATGTGGTCCCAGCAGCCACTCCCAGGCACCAGTCTAGATGCCACATTCTGGATTAATTGCAGTTTCCGGGTCACCTTCAAAGGTAGCCCCACGTAGAGCACGTTGCAGTAGTCCAAGCGTGAGATAACCAGAGCATGCACCACTCTGGCGAGACAGTCCGCGGGGAGGTAGGGTCTTAGCCTGCGTACCAGGTGGAGCTGGTAGACAGCTGCCCTGGACACAGAGTTAACCTGCCCCTCCATGGACTGTAGAATATCTTCCTTTTATTCTGTAACTACAACTATGATACAAGCATAAATCAATGCTACACTGAGAGTCTGCAGCTGCTCTTAGCAGCAACCTTATCTCTAGACACGATCTCTAACACACACACACTCTCTCTCTCTCTCTCTCCGATACACTGACTGACTGATTCTCACACTCACACACAGATGTGGTGCTGGGGCAGAATAAGTAGATAGCAGAACACGCCTCCTCCTCTCTGGAGAGTCAGCAGAGACCATCAGGAGATCATCAGGAGATTCTTGGGTATGGGAGGGGTGAAATCTCCTCAGTTCCAGCCAGGCAGAAACACTTGAGGTGTGAATCTAGGTGGGCGAGGCATGTGGCCATGGGAGAGTTTAAAGCAACAGCCATGGCTTCCCCCAAGGAATTCTGGCAGCGGTAGTTTGTGAAGAGTGCTGAGCATTGTTAGGAAACCTCTATTCTCCTCCCAGAGCTACAGTCCCCAGAGGCCCTGAAGGTGCGTCTGCATCCCCATCGTTCAGCCTGGACAGTGAGGTCCAGCTCCAAGGGCCTTCTGGTGGTTCCCTCACTGGTGAGGTTACAGGGAACCAGGCAGAGGGCCTTCCTGGTAGTGGAACCCGCCCTATGGAACACTCTCCTGTCAGATGTCAAGGAAACAATCAACTTTCTGATTTTCAGAAGACATTCGATGCCAGCCTTGGATAGGGAAGTTTTAAATGTGCGATGTTTTACTGCGTTTGATGTTTCAGTTTGTTGGAAGCCCCCCAGAGTGGTTGGGGCAACCCAGTCAGATGGGCAGCATATTATTATTATTATTATTATTATTATTATTATTATTATTATTGCCCACCACTCTGGGAATTGTAGCACTGTGAGGGGCATAGGACCTCCTATCAACTCTCTGCACCCTTAACAAACTATATTCCCCAGAATTCTTTGAGGGAAGCTTTGAATTATGGTGCTGGAGGAGACTCTGGAGAGTCCCACAGACTGCAAGAAGATCAAACCTATCCATTCTTAAGGAAATCAGCCCTGAGTGCTCACTGGAGGGACAGATCGTGAAGCTGAGGCTCCAATACTTTGGCCACCTCATGAGAAGAGAAGACTCCCTGGAAAAGACCCTGGTGTTGGGAAAGATGGAGGGCACAAGGAGAAGGGGACGACAGAGGACGAGATGGTTGGACAGTGTTCTCGAAGCTACAAACATGAGTCTGACCAAACTGCGGGAGGCAGTGGAAGACAGGAGTGCCTGGCATGCTCTGGTCCTTGAGTTCACAAAGAGTTTGACACGACTAAATGACTAAACAACAACAACAACAACAACAACAACAAAAATGGCTGTTCAAAGTACTATCATAGTCCTTTAAATGCATAGTGTGAATGGAGCCATGGAGGTTTGCATTAGATACTGAGGCCTGATGTGCCCCACCCTTAAATTGAATGGAGCACTCGCAGTCAAGCTAAGCAAGACAATAAAAGTGGATTCAACCATAGACTCTCAGAAGAGCCCCTCGCCTGTGTCTGCTCTTAAGACATTTAAAGCGAACGAATGTAAAAATATAGCACGGCTTTTTTGCCTGGCTGGATCTCTTGTCTTAATCAGCAATGTCACCGCTGCCATCTGTGAGGAATGCACAGAAAGAAATCCATTCTGTTCTGATCACAGTCACTTGTGCCCAATAAAATTACTTACGTTAAAAAAATGCCCATAATGATGGCTAACTTTACTCAATTTCACATTCCACTGGGGTGCAATGGCAAGTGTGAGAGAGATGACACTGTCTCTCTCTGGAGCTGCAGACCCAGCAGGAAAACCTATCTCTATCTTGCTTCTCCTCAAGCTTGCTTGCATGGGATTCGAAACACGACAGAGGGGATCAGGGACACTCCCTCTCCCCTTCCTAAAGGGTAGGAAAACCCACCACCCACTGTTCCCTTCCAAAATGATGAAACAGACTTCCAGTTAGGTGGCGGTCAGTTTTGCATTGCCCACAAAGAGGAAACATGTCACCAAAAAGGAGAGGAGACTGATTCTCATACAATGTATGTGCGGTTATTGACAGAACCGATGGTAACTGTGACTTGTTTGCAAAGCGTTTTGAGGATAAAATTGCTTGCATCTTCCAGAACCTTGACTCCTTTAGAATAAAGGGCACTTTCTAATAGAGGACAGTCCTCTGTAACATGGCTAACCTCTTTCCCGTGTCACCTTTGGCAAATTAAATCATTCTCTTCCTCACGTCTAGTACCCTACTAATTCCTTTGAGACAAAGGCACCAGATTTGGACAAAAAAGAAAACCCCACTTTCTCTTTTCCCCGAGCTCTTGACTGACCAAAATGATCAAGAGGCTGGAGCAACTCTAGCTATGAGGAAATGTGACAGCATTTGAGATATTTTAGTTGAGGGGGTGGGACAGTGGAGATAAGTAAGGTGTATAAAATTGTGATTGAGGTGTATAGAATTATGCATGATGTTTAGAAAGTGACCAGGGAGACGTTTTTCTCCCTCTCTTGTTATACTACAGCCTGGGGTCATCCAATGAAGTTGGCAGATTCAGGGGAGATGAAAGTAATAATAAATAACAACAACAACAACAACAACAACAATTTATTATTTATACCCCACCCATATGGCTGGGCTTCCCCAGCCACTCTGGCCAGCTTCCAACAAAATATTAAAATACCGTAACACATCAAACATTGAAAGCTTCCCTAAACAGGGCTGCCTTCAGATGTCTTCTAAAAGTCTGGTAGTTGTTGTTCTCTTTGACATCTAGTGGGAGGGCGTTCCACAGGGCGGCTGCCACTACCAAGAAGGCCCTCTGCCTGGTTCCCTGTAACTTGGCTTCTCGCAGTGAGGGAACCTCCAGAAGGCCCTCGGTGCTCGACCTCAGTGTCCAGGTAGAACAATGGGGGTGGAGACGCTCCTTCAGATATACTGGACCGATGCCGTTTAGGGCTTTAAAGGTCAGCACCAACACTTTGAATTGTGCTCAGAAACATACTGGGAGCCAATGTAGGTCTTTCAAGACCAGTGTTATGTGGTCTCGGCATGTTTCTCTTCACACAGCACAGTTACACTCTGGAAGAAGTGGCAGTGCCTGCCAACTTGGACAGCGTTAAATTCGAGCTCTGTGAGGGAATCAACCAACAACTCTCAGCACACTTAACAAACTACGGTTCCCGGGTTCTTTTGAGAAGCCAGTGTGTAGCATGGGTTGCCAGCTTCCAGGAGCCACACAGAGGAGGGTGGGAGAGAAGGGAACGGACAGAGTACACATGTGCATTCAACTGCCTAATGGTGTCCACGTCGCCCAGGAAATCGCAGCCACAGAGATAAGAAAAGAAGAGTGTCTGAAGAGGTCACTCCCTGGTTCACATGGAGAAGGCATTTTTAGCAGAGCTCAGCAATGGAAGTGTGCAGCTGTATTGAGGCAGCACCAGGTGCTGACATTTTGTGTCCCGAACAAAGTTGTGCCCAGGGCAACCACCCCTGTGACCCCACCAAACACTATGCCACTGGGGGAAGCTATGATGATAATAATAATAATTTATTATTTATACCCCACCCATCTGGCTGGGCTTCCCCAGCCACTCTGGCCGGCTTCCAACAAAATATTAAAATACCGTAATACATCAAACATTAAAAGCTTCCCTAAACAGGGCTGCCTTCAGATGTCTTCTAAAAGTCTGGTAGTTGTTTTTCTCTTTGACATCTGGTGGGAGGGCATTCCACAGGGCGGGTGCCACTACCGAAAAGGCCCTCTGCCTGGTTCCCTGTAACTTGGCTTCTCGCAGTGAGGGAACCGCCAGAAGGCCCTCGGCACTGGATCTCAGTGTCTGGGCTAAATGATGGGGGTGGAGATGCTCCTTCAGGTATAACGGAGGCCGTTTAGGGCTTTAAAGGTCAGCCCCAACACTTTGAATTGTGCTTGGAAACGTACTGGGAGCCAATGTAGGTCTTTCAAGACCGGTGTAATGTGGTCTCGGCGGCTGCTCCCAGTCACCTGTCTTGCTACCGCATTCTGGATTAGGTGTAGTTTCCGGGTCACCTTCAAAGGTAGCCCCACATAGAGTACATTGCAGTAGTCCAAGCAAGAGATAACCAGAGCATGCACTACTATGGCGAGACAGTCTGTGGGCAGGTAGGGTCTCAGCCTGCATACCAGATGGAGCTGGTAAACAGCTGCCCTGGACTCAGAATTGACCTGTGCCTCCATGGACAGCTGTGAGTCCAAAATGACTCCCAGGCTGCGCACCTGGTCCTTCAGGGGCACAGTTACCCCATTCAGGACCATGGAGTCCTCCACACCCGCCTGCCTCCTGTCCCCCAAAACAGTATTTCTGTCTTGTCAGGATTCAACCCCAATCTGTTGTTGATGACTGTTAAAAGCAGTGTGAAGAGCACTTCAAGTGTACAATGCGGCAGATGTGGCCCACTGTGGCACAGCCCACTCACATCCACCCTCCCATCTCCACAGCAGCTGTGGAGAATCCTGGGCTGCACATGGGAATGGCAGTCAACACATGAGGCAGCGCATTGTAAGAATGAGCAATCCCTGCCCCCTGCGAGATTGCATCTTGATTCCCTTTCTGCAGCCGTGCCTCCTACGCTGCCAGTTATGTGTATGAACGAGGCCACAGGAATCTTCTTCTGTTCATGCACCCTTGGAGCTTGGCCTGCTACTATTCATAGGAATTTTATTGGAAAACTCTCTGGTTAAGGTTAAGGCACCCAACAAAGCAGAATGCAAGCGTTCATTTAGCAGCTGCTTTATCTGAGGCCATCAGACATTGGCAGACGGTTCAAGGACTTATTCAAACCTCATCAGGCTCATCATCAACCTTCGCATGAGAACTGTTTGTCCTGTGTGGAGCAACATGAAAACGAAACTCATGCATGTCTAAGAACATAAACACATGTAAATGATTTTGACGCATGAAGCGCGGCTTTTATTCCTGCAATGTCTTTAATTACGGATCTGTGAGAGACCTGCCCAAATGTCGCACTGAGGCAGATGAAGAGCTACATTCCTTGGCAAATGCACCCAATTAAGAAGAGGGAGATGAGTCACTGTCAAGTTTGACTCCCAAATGAGGACACAATGGTTGTATTGTTCATTGGCTGGAGGCTTGCTAATTGCTACAAGAAAGAAGCCCAACAAACTTTTATTCACTCTTGTGGAGTCAGAGGACCACCCTGAATTACATAGGGTAGGAAAGGAGGAACGAGCATGAGCTCCTTCTGTAAATGGCTTAATATGGCTCCTTCTGCCGTATTAACCAGTTGGTCCCTTACCTTTCTCACCCTGTTCTGGCCACAGAGATCCATGTGATGGTCACCTCCAGACTTGATTATTGTAACTCACTCTTGAAGCTGGGCTGTTCTTGAAGCTGACCCAGAAACTCCAGCAGGTGCAGAATGCTGCGGCGAGGCTCCTTACAGGGTCCTTGCCGTGGGGTCGCATTCATCCAGTGCTTTACCAACTACACTGGCTCCCGGTGGAGTACAGGGTCAGGTTTAAGGTGCTGGTTTTGACATTTAAAGCCCTATGCGGTCTAGGACCCACGTACCTACAGCATCAGTCAGGGACTGGGGTAGCGTGCTACATTATGATCATTATTACTGAGGAACAAAACAAATAATTACACATGCTTAAGATGAATCGCAATTTACAAACAGTTTTTGGAGATTGCAACCAAGCACAGATTTGGCTGGTTAAGATAATTTTTTTTATTTATCTGATCTCAAAGCCTCTTACAAAAGACATAAGGCACGTTCGAGACATACTCAAAACAAAACAGCACCAAATTAAAACCACAATAAAAAAAAACAAAAAATAAAAAATCAATGCACCACTTTAAAAATAAAACACCAGCTGGGGTTACAAGAAGCCACATCTTTTCCATGACTGGGAATAAGTTCAACACACACAAAGCAGGAAAATGAGATTTATGCTTTCATGAAACCAATCCTTCGATTTGGCAGGCAAATGCAGAAGGTGGGGAGGGAATCAGCATTCTCCTGCCAACTGAATGGGGGTTTTCATCCATACCCAACTTTCTAGGATCTAGCTATATAAAATTAAGATTCCTCTAATTAATCATAACAGCTGGAACACGCCAACAGGCATCCAAAGTCCATTTCCCTCGCATCAATCTCCGAGGAGGCAGCCAGTACCTTAAGATGTTTCCAAGGCCCTGTCTACCAACTAGGGTTTCATAGGCCCTATTGGTTCCCATGGCAACATATCACTGGCCTTTGCCTAAGAAAGAAATGGAACAGGCCAGGCTAGGTTAGTCATATATCTTACTTTACAGTCCTCTGTTTGAAGGGTTGCCAGTTCTCCATTTGAAGAGCTGGTGGGTCCAAGTCCCGTTTAAAGATGAAGAATAGTGCAAAGGGAGAGCAGAGGCCTTTACGCTGCACATCAACTATTACCACAAGTGGACACCAGCTGAGTAGCCACACAGCTCACCAGGTAACAGCTTCCTCCACTCTAACGGCATGTAATATTGCAATACAGGGTTGCATGTGGACATATAACTCAGCATGCGCAACTGTTATGTAACCAATGTCCCCTTATCTTTTTTTCAGTGATGCATTTCCACTTTATTGGCAATGTGTCAGTGGCTACCTTAGACCATACTTGTCCAGATTGTCTTCCCTTTGCCCAGCTCAAACTCTTACAAGAACAGATATACAGAGTTGTGTGGGATCTTGAGGTCCTAAGAGTTGCCACCCGAAATATATATATAAAATAAAAAATAATTGTCCAGTAGCACCTTAGAGACCAACTAAGTTTGTTCCTGGTATGAGCTTGCACACGAAAGCTCATACCAAGAACAAACTCAGTTGGTCTCTAAGATGCTACTGGACAATTTTTTAATATATTTCTATTGCGTCAGACCAACATGGCTACCTACCTGAATCTAGGGTTACCACCTGTCCCTAGAAAAATGGGATCGTCCCGTTTTGGGACAAAAGTGTTCCCGGTCCCATTTAGACTTCAAACGGGATGCCTTTCTTCCCATATTCAAGCTCAGGCAGCCGAAAATGGCTATAATAATAATAATAATAATAATAATAATAATAATAATAATAATAATTATTATTTATTATTTATACCCCACCAATCTGGCTGTGGAGGAGAATCTTGAGAGTCCCATGGACTGCAAGAAGATCAAACCTCTCCATACTGAAGGAAATCAACCCTGAGTGCTCACTGGAAGGACAGATTGTGAAGCTGAGGCTCCAGTACTTTGGCCACCTCATGAGAAGAGAAGACTCCCTGGAGAAGACCCTGATGTTGGGAAAGATGGAGGGCACAAGGAGAAGGGGACGGCAGAGGACGAGATGGTTGGATAGTGTTTTCGAGGTTACCAGCATGAGCTTGACCAAACTGCGGGAGGCAGTGGAGGACAGAGGTGCCTGGCGTTCTCTGGTCCATGGGGTCACGAAGAGTCGGACACGACTAAACGACTAAACAACAACAACAACAATCTGGCTAGGTTTCCCCAGTCACTCTGGGTGGCTCCCAATAGAATATTGAAAACACGATAAACACATCAAACATTAAAAACTTCCCTAACCTGGGCTGCCTTCTGATGTTGTCTAAAAGTCAGGTGGTTGATGATTTCCTTGACATCTGATGGGAGAGCATTCCACAGGGTGGGTGCCACTACCAAGAAGGCCCTCTGCCTGGTTGTGTTGCTGTTGGTGTGGCTGAGGAGGAGCTTGGACCAGAGTTGAGCGACAACAGAGACCTCCTCTCCCTCTTTCCCCCCCTCTCACTGGTGCTCCTCTGCAGCTGCTACCTGCCAGGCTAGGATGGTGCAGGCCCAGCGCTGCTTTGCCCCCTCTGCTGCCCCGGTTTGACATCTCCTCCTCCCTCTTCTTTGTCCATGCTCAAGTCTCTTTCACCACCAGCATCGGCAAGAGGCTGGAGCAGCAGCTCAAATTGCCCATGAGAGCTGGCCGTCTACCCCTGGCCCCTGTCCATCTATGTGAGTCGAGGGGGAAAATGGGGCTGGGGTGGTGAGAGGCTGAATGTGGGGAACCCGCCTCCCATGGTGTCATGGGAGTGTGTGTGTCCTCACCCCGCCAACCTGTCTTTTATTTTGCCTGACCAAAGGTGGCAGCCCTATCTAGTCACAAACCCCACCCCAACCCACAACAAGAATGTGAAAAAGAATTGCAATGATTTCACAAGATTACTTGACATTGCAGGCCACAATCCAGAGAAAAATAAGCCACACTTAAGTTCCAGAGGGCCAGTTGGTTGTAACCAGTTTTGGAGTGACTTTAGCACAGGCATTTCCAAACTCGGCCCTCCAGATGTTTTGGGACTACAATTCCCATTATCCCTGACCACTGGTCCTGTTAGCTAGGGATAATGGGAGTTGTAGACCCAAACCATCCAGAGGGCTGAGTTTGGGGATGCCTGCTTTAGCATAACTAACTTTCTTTCGACTTTGGGCCATAAATTTCAAGCAGCGTTGCATCTAGACTGGGATATCAGAGAGGTAGGTCATATATTTAGCAGGACACAAATTAAATCAGGGGTTTGGAGACCTGTGAACTACAATCCCCATCGCCTCCAGCCAACATTGCCAATGGTCAGGGATAGTGGGAGTTATAGCCCAAGCATGTCTAGATGTCTGATATCTTCATAGGGCAGTCGGGTACCATCTCAGTGACCTATCAGCACCTGGTGAAACAAATATAGTTTCACCTTTTTCCTATTACCTTTTGGGATACCAGCTAAGAAACTTAAAGAGCACGCCTGCCTGGAAAGTTCCAAGGCAGGGGTCAGCAAACTTTTTCAGCAGGGGGCCAGTCCACTGTCCCTCAGACTATGTGGGGGGCTGGACTATATTTTTTTTTGGGGGGGAGAACAAATTCCTATGCCCCACAAATAACCCAGAGGTGCATTTTAAATAAAAGGACACATTCTACTCATGTAAAAACACGCTGATTCCCAGATCATCTGCGGGCTGGATTTAGAAGGCGATTGGGCCGGATCCAGCTCCCGGGCCTTAGCTTGCCTACCTGTGCTCAAAGGGCTTTTGCAGTGGAGGTGGAAAATTCTGAGTGTGAAATCATCCAGCACTTTCAGTGATGAAACAAAATACCGCGCCACCAGTGATTGGAAAGGAAATGACTCTTCCTCTTTGTTGAGTCTGCCAGTCAAGTAGAGAGGAAATTAGGTCAGACCAAGAAGGAAAAGAGACAAGTATTTGGAGATCTCTTGACCTTTAAAGAAACACACCAGCGGCATGAAAAGCTCACTCTGTTGTAGGAACAGGAGTTAGTTTAACGCAGAAGGGGGCATTCAGAAATGCTGCTTGGATTGAAGTAACTTTCCTGATGGCTGTTTAGAAGATGTGTTCACTGTGTCCTTTTAAGATTTATTTTCTGGGTTTCAGGGTGCTGTATGGAAGGAGCATACCCACTTATTGTCTGAACCAAAGTTTGGTTTCAGGAAGATGTCCCTATAAGACCAATACAAGCTTCCTATAGGGTTCTTATGTTCTTATAGGGACATCCAGGGTGCTTTCCAGACAACCTGTTTCTTGATCCATTTGCAGGGAGATTAGACAGTGTTGGCTATTTAATTGTAATTCTGATTTGCTTTTGGGGAGGTTAGATGACACTGTGTCAAACCCCAAGTGTTATCCCACAGTTTCCACTGCATATTCCTGTCACTTTCCAGGTCACAAAATGTCTGATATTTTGAGGAAACAGGAATAGTGCAAGACCACCCAACTGACTATAACTGCACAACCTGAATTTTCAGGTATGTGAGTAAATCCCACCTGAAAATAACTTAATTATTGGGCCTTTAGGAGCAGCTTGATCATCAGATGCTAGCAAGTCATAACACTTATCTCTGCAGCTTGGAGAGCTCGATGTGCTGGTTTCAGGACACCAGGTTGCTATAAATAGGAGCGGAGCAAGTTTTTCATTTAGGTTTCATAGCCACAGGAGTATAACCGTTGCACTTCTCTTGCAGAGCAAAAGGCTCAGAACTGCTATCAAAACTATTTCCAGCAGCATCAGTCTGCAGATGTAGCCCAGCATGTCTTCTGAAATGCATCATGATTCATTCACAGGTGGACAGGTGTGTCTTGGAGCAGATGGGGTTTTAGCAATTAAAGAGACAGGAGCCCTGTTAAAATTATTCACATCATCCTGGAGATATACTTAAAAGCAAACTAGTGATTGAAACCATGATTCCATTTGTCTAAAAACATAAAATACACACACGTGGCTATTAAATGTAAATTAACTTTGTTGCAAGGCTATGGCAAATAATCATTAAAAGTTATATTAGCCAGTATACTGTGTGTATTTACTCAGAAGCAAGTGTCGTGGAATTCAGTGAGGCTTTCTTAGTGGGAATAAGTGTGCAGTCTTAAAGAAGCTTTAACTGATTAAAATAGTACACCAATTTAATTAAGGCAGCAGATTTCACATTAAAAAGTTGTTTTTAATGCAGCTACTTATAAAAAAACCCTACAGATGGTAATGACCATATTAAAAAGGAATTACCCCTTCTCTCATATAGCAGAGAATGCCTCTTCTAAGTTGGCTGTTATAACACATAATGTATTATATATATTAAAAAAAATATGTTTCATGCTTTGCTCATTTGCCTGTGTGCAAATTTAAAATAGATTAATCAACTCCATTTTTTTAATTTGTGTGGATAATGACATTACATAGTTTAGTCACTAGGTGGCACTGGACTTAGCTGCATTGGGTGGAGTCAGGAACTTCCTGTTGCTGCTTTCTTGCAGCTGGGGCAGATGAAGGCGTCTGGTTGTGCTGCTGCAGATGCACCATGGTGTTTTTGTCCCTGCTCTCCTCGCAGCCATCATTCCTCCTTTGGTCACTGCTGTGGATACATGACTTGACTGCCTGTCTCCAGGCACTCCAGTCGTCTGCAAGGGATTCCCACACGACAGGGTTGATGTTGCCAGCCTTCGTGTCACGGCTGCAGACATCTTTGTAACGCAGAGTTGGTCTGCCAAGGGGCCTGGTGCCCAAAGCCAGCTCTCTGTAAAGCACATCCTTGGGGATCTTGCCATCTTCCATTCTGTGGACGTGACCAAGGCAGCGTAGATGTCGCTGAGACAGGAGTGCGAACACACGAGGAATGAGGGCTTGGGAAAGCACATCTTTGTTGGGGACTCTACCTTCTCATGTGATGCCCAAAACAATACAGTGGTACCTCGGGTTACATACACTTCAGGTTACAGTTGCTTCAGGTTACAGACACCGCTAACCCAGAAATAGTATCTCAGGTTAAGATCTTTGCTTCAGGATGAGAACAGAAATCGTGCTCTGGCAGCGTGGCAGCAGCAGGAGGCCCCATTAGCTAAAGTGGTACCTCAGGTTAAGAACAGTTTCAGGTTAAGAACGGACCTCCAGAACAAATTAAGTATGTAACCAGAGGTACCACTGTACATCTCTCCTTACAGGTGAAGACTGTGAGCTGCCACTGACCTGCCCACCTGCTCAGTCTGCTCCCTAGGTGCTACGTGCTGATGGGCAATTTCTAAGCCCTTCTTGTTCTCCTTTCTTAGAGTCCTTTCTCTATGGAGAGCTCTTCAAACAAGAGGACACGCTCAAAGTAAAGGCAGTCCTCTGACAGCCCTTCAAAGTAGAGGATGGTAAAGGCAAAGGTAAAGGTAAAGGACCCCTGGTTGGTTAAGTCCACTCAAAGGCGACTATGGGGTTGCGGCGCTCATCTCGCTTTCAGTCCGAGGGAGATGGCATTTATCCACAGACAGCTTTCCGGGTCATGTGGCCAGCAGGACTAAATCACTTCTAGCGCAACGGGACACCGTGATGGAAACCAGAGCGCACGGAAACGCCGTTTACCTTCCCACTGCAACGGTACCTCTTTATCTACTTGCACTGGTGTGCTTTTGAACTGCTAGGTTGGCAGGAGCTGGGATGGAGCAACGGGAGCTCACCCCGTCGCGGGGATTCGAACCACCGACCTTCTGATTGGCAAGTCCAAGAGGCTCAGTGGTTTAGACCACAGCGTCACCCTACTGCATCTTCCACTTATTTTACTCAGCTCATTTCTTCACCAACAGCAGGGAATGTCGGCTTCCAAGTTCCTGTGTTTTGCACAGCAACAAGGACAATGATCTTCTAGCCATCAATCCTTCATGGGGGGGGGGGGGGAGCCAGCCATGTGTGTAGTCCATTAAAGCAGTCCTGCTTTGCGGGTTCAATTCCAAGAAAATTTGGCCTTTAGGAAGACAACTCACTGTTTTCTCATAAATAAGCCATGTTGCTTTTGTGCCAAGGCCTTCGGTCATCCCACCCCCTCCAATCTGTGTCCATTTTTTCACTCCTCTGGGGCAGATTGAAATGAAAAGAGGGAGGGAAAAAAAGGCTTAAATTTAGATTCAGGCTTCTGCTGCCCATCACCCGAAAGGAGGCCTTGTTCAGAAACAGTTTCGATGATGTGCATTCTTATCAGATGACAATCCCTCTATTGTCTTTTTGTTCAGAAAATAGAAGGCATATCTTTTCCAAGTTTATCTGAAGGGCAGCCAGATAAGACTTTTGGGGTTTGAGCCCCATGTTGGGCCAAAGATTCCATCATTGCAGTGTGTGTGTGTGTGTGTGTGTGTGTGTGTGTGTGTGTGTGTGTTATACGACCCCTCAGGCTGTCTCTCAGCCCAACCTACCTTACAGGGCTGTTGTGAGGATAAAAAGGAGAACAGGGAGAATCATGGATGACACTTTGAGCAACTTGGAGGGATAGTTTTAAGGGGGGTGGAGAGACAACTTCAAGGAGAAGACCTGATAAGAGGTTTATAAAATTATTCATGGTGTGGAAGACACATTTTGCTTAGGATATTAAAAGGTCTTTCGATATCTGAAAATGCTTAAATGTGTGCCATGACTTTATTACTTGCATTAATAAAAGAAAAGGAAAACAATAGAAATCACCTCCCATCAAATTAAACAAGGATTTGAAATGAATAATAATTCCAGTGATTCTGATTCTGATTACATATGGTTTAATAGTGACTTTCCTTTTAGGAGGCTACTGGATTTATGTATCACTACTAACACCACTACTGCTTGTCTCTCTAAGCTGTATGGGATGTGGTTTCCATTTTTGATATCACAAAGCTTTTCTTTTTTTCATAGGGAGTTGTTTGTTTTCCCTGTTTTTTAATATGTATCTCCTTGGATATACAAAGCAAAGTGCAAATCAATAAAGATTTTTTTTAAAAAAGTCTATAAGGACTGTCTTTTTCAAAGATTGTTATTTCCTATTCTTAAAAAAAAAAATTGGGGGAAAACAGATGGGTCATCAATCTGTAAGAAGAGGAAACGGGCACTTCACATAAGGTTACCAGATTTTTTCCAATGAATCCGGGGACACTCTTCGGCTTCAATTGATTTTGTATGTGGACTCATTTGTAAACCCAGGGACTGTCCCCGGGAAACGGGGACGTCTGCTAACCTTAACAAGAGGAGGGATGAGACCTGCTCATTGGGTAGAAACAAGCTGCCTCTCCAAGACTAGCTTGTTCAAACAGTAAAGAGTATGTTTAGTGAAGTGTGTCTGCAAAATATTTATACCAAAATAGAAAAAGTGAGTTTGCAAAATAAACAGGAAAGCCAAGTCACCTGTCGTCAAAAGCCCATCCTGAAGTTTATCAGAGGATGCAGCCACACTAGCAAAAGTCTTTTGCAGGGAGATCTGATGTTCCAAGGGAGCAGGTTGTGGGTGCTTTGGACCTCCCATTGTTGCTGAACTACAACTCCCATCAGCCCTAGCAAGCATCTCGTTCTCTCCCTTAGTTCTTTGTGCGCAATCAGTTTGAAACATAGACATAAGGGGAGGTGGACCCTGGATGAGAAACCTGCCAAGCCAGCAGCTATTGTGCTAGGTGATTTTAACCCTGGTTAGTACAAAACTGGCAAAGTCACATGTGAACCCATGGGAAGAACAACTTGGGTTTGTTGTTCCCAATGTTGAAATGAACATCCCTGCCCCTAATTGCAGCAGTTGGAGTGGTATCAGAAAGTAATTTGCAGCGATTAAGGAAGTTAGACCTTGCTCTAACTATGCAAGATCCCTCCCACCTCTCTGACCTCTAAGCATTTCCTCGGCCAATTGTGGTTTTGCGTCTTAAAGGGTCAAAGACAGCCATGCATTTTTGGGTAAATCTAAAGCCACAGAGCCACTCCAAAGTGCTAAAGTCCCTGATCTGCCTCAAGATGCCTTGCTAATGGCAAGATCTGGCTTAGAAAAGCAGGAACCTGCTCTGAATCACCCCAATTTGCCTTTGTAATTTGGGGCATGCACAGAGTTGATGGCACGGCCTCAGCTAATCCCAGATGCTCTGAGCTGCCTGTTACTGTACCTTTTGCAGCAAAGAAAGCACCTCACACTCCTCCCCACCGCAGGAGGTTGAGCTAGATGATTATTGGGAACCCTTCCATCTCTACAATTCTATGAATTAAGATATTTGGTGCTTTTGTTACAGCAGGTTGCTCAGGTGTTCCAAAAGGAGCAACTTCAATTCAAGAGTTCAGCTCACCAGTGCTGTTGATTTAAATGCTACCGACAAATCAAGAGACACATGCTGGACAAAGATAGCAACGGCTGGCTCCAGTAAACGGCAAGATGAGATTTAACCACACAAAAATCTAGGGAAAATCATCCAAAAAATTAAAATTAAAATACATGAGGCAATCATGTACTCCATTTTTATTTCCTCTGAGTACTTCATAATCTGTTTTTTATAGCTTTGTCAAACAACCAAGTTCCCAATGGATTTTTACCACCTCCCAAAGTACTGTGGTGGCTCCAAATTGAATTCTTCTTGGTAACCCAGAGATGAAGATGAATCCAAAATACATCCACGGACAAATTTATGGTGGAATTGAACTGTTTTATTTCACATTTGAACCAGGCAAACCACAGGTGGGTTCCTAAAGCATATAAAATATTTTGGCTGCTTTGATTTCTGACAATGTGTTGTTATTTTTCTTTTCTTGTGCTGGATCATCTGGATTCTCCCTTTTCTCTGATGTGCTATATAACGGCTGCATTTGGTGGTGTGTCATAGTTACGAAGAGGGAGCGTTTCTTTTGTTTCATACTAGTTGTTCAGCTTTTAAGAAGAAAAGCCATAAAAACGGTGCTTTTTTCTGGGGGGACGTATACCCCGAAACATTTTGTGAATCTTTGTACTTTTGTCCATTTACTGTATTTATTTTCCCCGATTTAAACTATAAAATGGTGGTTTTCTTGAGACAAAATGAGAGTACCCACTAAACATTTTTAAAGAAAAAAAGCACTGCATAAAAATATATTTAGTTTTGAATAAAACAAAGTAATGTGCTATGGTAAAAGTTTGGTTTTTTTCCATGTTCACGTCTACACTTGATGGAAATGTGGACTTCTGGGGTGTTATGTCACTCTGACCATGGAGCCATTATAGCTTGTAGCCGCTGAAAGCCTTATCCCCCAGCAGGCCTACTGGTTCAACCAGGTTTGTAAATCCCACCATTGCAATCAAAGAATCAGATGGTTGTAGGGACTCTGAAGGGACACGGGTGGCGCTGTGGGTTAAACCACAGAGCCTAGGGCTTGCCAATCAGAAGGTCGGCGGTTCGAATCCCCGCGACGGGCTGAGCTCCCGTTGCTCGGTCCCTGCTCCTGCCAACCTAGCAGTTCGAAAGCACATCAAAGTGCAAGTAGATAAATAGGTATCGCTCCAGCGGGAAGGTAAACGGTGTTTCCATGCGCTGCTCTGGTTCGCCAGAAGCGGCCCTTGACCAATAAAGCAAGATGAGCACTGCAACCCCAGAGTTGGCCACAACTGGACCTAATGGTCAGGGGTCCGTTTACCTTTAGGGACTCTGAAAGCTCATCCAACCCAATCTCCCCTGCCCACCACAGCTGAACTCACAAAAAGACACCAGTGAGCCCCTTTGTTTCTTCTACTGCAACAGACCGACATGCCTAGCCTTCCTGAAATTAATCCAAAGTAAAAACAGGAGAGCTGTTGGGTGTGGGAGAACAGCTCGACCCATTCCTCTGCCTTTCACAGCTCATCCAGAGGTCTGCAAAACCGGCACAGGAAGTTTCCCAACAGCGCAGACATAAGCTGTAGCTTTTGCAAACGGCTACAAATCCCAGTGCGGCTAAAGGCAAATAAATGGAGAAAGGGTAGGGCGAGGGGGGACAGAGATTGGCAACACACTGTGCCTGCCCAGCTTGCTTTCTTGGCCCAATATTCTACAGAAGGTCTGATACTGCATTTCCCACCAGTTGCCACTTCTGAATAGTTTCCCAAAGCAGCTCCATATACCTCGCCCCCCATTAAAAGTATCCGGAGCCTTATTTTAAAATGTAAATAGTCTCCAAGAAATGCCTGCACCTCCCTCGTGATCTTACCCTTTACCAAGCCCCTTGAACTTAATACAATCTGACCGGCTCTTTCAGACCCTCGAGACTTCAGTGTGTGCCTTTGTCATTCTTGCAAAAGAACCGGTTCTCCATCCCATGAGCTTACTTGCTTCGTCACTGCTGCCTGAACACAGTGACTTGGCAGAGACTTTTATAACTTGCCTCCCAGGGTTCCTGAGCAGCGCTTGGCTAAATGAGAGTGCAGAAGCCTTAAGGTCTTCAAACAAAAACATCTTGGAGGTCCCGGGCCACAGGGAAGTTAGGCTGGCCTCAACCAGAGCCAGGGCTTTTTCGGTTGTGGCTCCAATCTGGTGGAACGCTTTGCCACAAGAGACTAGGGCCCTGCAGGACCTACCTGACATCTTTTCGCAGAGCCTGCAAGATGGAGCTGTTCCATCAGACCTTTGGCCAGGGCACAGCCTGACCCCCTACTTTGGTAATTCTTCACAGAACTCTAGCTCAGTGGTTGCCATTAATTTGATTTCAACTGATTTTAAAATGAATTGATTTTAGAATGCTGTATTATTTTACTGTTGTTAGCCGCTCTGAGCCCGGCTTTGGCTGGGGAGGGCGGGATATAAATAAAAATTTATTATTATTATTATTATTATTATTATTATTATTATTATTATTATTAAAGTGGGGAGTCTCAGCCATCTAGGCTTGCCAAGTTCCTTGGAGAATGGTGTCAAGTGGAAGGAGAGGCTGAAAGCTGACAACCTGCACACTGTCCACTCGCTTACGGGACGTGTCAGGATTTGAACTCGGGTCATACAGCTGCAAGCCCGCTGGGATGAAACTAGTAATCTCTTGTAATCAGCACCCTATTTGGTTCTACTCAAATGCCTGTTTCTGCACTGTGCAAATGTTATACGGTGTCAGTGACCAGGGCAGAAACTGACCACTAGGGCACAAAAGTCACTGTGTATCCTAAAGGCCAAAGTTTACTTTCTGATGATAGACATATCTCTCAAGCCAGCTTAAAACAGCACATTATTTGCTTTCTATAAGGACAAGAATAAAGTTATTGCCAGACATTCAGTTTTAATCAACGGCGGGTTATTAGTCTCCCAAGGAAGTAGCTTGGAGTGGTTTGGCTTTCAAGGCAGACTTTGTACCCACCTCCCTAGAAAGCTCCTGGCTTGCAGCTCTGCTCAAGGAGGCTAACTGGAAATCTCAGTTTATTAGTTTGCATTTTAAGCACCGAGCACATTTTCAATGTTGACTCTCTGGAATAAGGCTTTCTTTTTTTTAAAAAAACTGCAGTTAAGTGTTTCCAGATGTAGATTCATGTTCAGACTTTGAAGGAACACTGCAATCTTTGTCTAAGGCTGGGTTGGGGTGCGGGGGAGAGACCAAAGATGAAAGCTTCTTCTTTTTGAAATGAAGCAAACTGAAAAACCAAACTACATAGAGGCTACAAAAGCATGTGTAGCTTCAGCAGATGATCTTGTATGAAATGTGTAGATATTCTGGACTTCAGCGATGGGGAACCCCAAGCCTGCAGATTTCTCTGCCTGGCCTTCAGAATTATCTCCAGGAAACATCTCCTTCCCAAGGCCACAACGTCACTGGCGCCTGCTTCAACCCCCGTGTTTTTGCCTTGCTGGAATGTGCTCTTTGTAGGAATGGATTTAGGCACAAGGAGAGGTTATATTGTTGTTATTTATCCCTCGTGAGATCGGCAGAATACCATACTTTGCAGCTTTAAACTTGGAAACTAAGACAAGGCTGGGTTAACCTTCTAGAAACAATAAACTAGGATGCTTTAAGACAGACTGATTTTCCCTGGCATTACCAATCCCCCCTTAAAAATAACAATCACAAACACATTGTTTTGTGAAGAAGTAAAAGTAATGCTTACTTACATAATCTAGGACTTGAAGCAGCCATTAGCAAAATGAGTATATAACCATCTAAATTACAAAAGTACAAAATCGAAGTTCAAATGGTTTTGCATGAGAAAGCTAAAAAGATCCAAGCCCACATCTCCTTGCTTCTGCAAAGTGCATAATTCATACCTCTCCCTAAATTGAGTCGACACTTCAGGCCACAGAAAGCAGGAGCGACAGATTTGTGCCATAGTGAATGTGATGCAAAGCACATTAGTCAGGAATGTATTTCATAATTAAGGCCAACCCACCCACTGATTGCTAGCTAATCTTGACCTTGGGGTGAAATATATATTCCTTTCCCAAATATGGTGAACAGTGAGGAATTTTATTTTTTTTCAAGCAGCAGCTCCTGGGGGAGAAAAATGAAGGTGGAATATACACCATTACCAGAAAGACAGAAGGTATGTTGCAAACTATGATAGGGGTGTGTGTCTGTGTTGTTTTTTAGTCATTTAGTCATGTTTGACTCTTCGTGACCCCATGGACCAGAGCACGCCAGGCACTCCTGTCTTCCACTGCCTCCCGCAGTTCGGACAAACTCATGCTGGTAGCTTCGAGAACACTGTCCAACCATCTCATTCTCTGCTGCCTCTTTCTCCTTGTGCCCTCCATCTTTCCCAACATCAGGGTCTTTTCCAGGGAGTCTTCTCTTCTCATGAGGTGGCCAAAGTACTGGAGCCTCGGCTTCACGATCTGTCCTTCCAGTGAGTGCTCAGGGCTGATTTCCTTCAAAATGGATAGGTTTGATCTTCTTGTAGTCCATGGGACTCTCAAGAGTCTCCTCCAGCACCATAATTCAAAAGCATCAATTCTTCGGCGATCAGCCTTCTTTATGGTCCAGCTCTCACTATATATAATATCAAACTGAAGCACTTGCAGATAAACCAGTCAGGAAGTGCACTAGAGAAGCTGATTGACCATCGTTATTGATGATGGCATAGACTTTTCGCTGCCTCTGCCTCCAACAAATAGAAAACCAGCCAATAATCAGGGAAACACAGTGGTCTGAACTTCCTACTATCTTGTATACCTGCCTGCAGACTGAACACCCACCTCCACTTGTAAGTGCATTTATGCAAAGGCTGAAGCATGGCATGGGGAAGAGTAGATAGAAAGTTTTTCTATTTCCCTCATTAATATGAGAATTCAGGGCCATGCAGCAAAGCTGACTGTTGGGAGATTGGGGAGAACTATCTTTTTTTTACATAGCTCAAGGAAATGGCTTCCACAAGATGTAATGGTTGCTCCCAACTTGAGAATTAAGAGAAATTAATGGCTACATGCCACAATGCTTTGTGCTCCATCTCAAGGGTCAAATGCCACTTGCCCTACTAGTACCAATTGGCAGCTGCTGCTGCTGCCGCCACGAACACAACAGCACTCTCCCAGAAACTGGCATTCACGGCTAGCCAAGATCGATAGCCCTATTTTCCTCCATAACTATGCTCGGTCCCTTTTAAAGCCATCCCAGTCGACTTGTGGCAAAGCTCAGTTGGCGATTAGAGGAATTCCTGGAAGAGGAATGATGGGAGGATGTTATGTATTTTGTGGGTTTGTTTTCTGTTTTTACTGTAAAGCGTCCTGTGATCCTGAAATGTAAATTTAATAATACCAGTTGCTGGAAACAGCAGGGAGCACCATTGCCCTCGAGTCCTGCTTGTGGGCTTTCCACAGGGATCTATGGTTGGCCACCGTGAGAACAGACAGGCCTTTGGCCTGATCTCGCAGCACTATTCTTATGTTCATTTTCCAGCATCTTTTAAATTGGCTCTACCAACTTGGCAGCCATGTACACCAGTCACCAGCTCTTCCATCATCTCGTACTGAGCAAAGCAGTTAATGCATCTGCTGCCCCATAGTTTATTTTTATGGGTAGGGCTCATAATTGGTTGTTAATGATAAAGCAGGATATTATTTTTTCCTAGATCACTTTGGCAATCAAAGTTGGCCAGCTACTAAAGTTAATTCTTCCAAACAGAAATAGCGGGCTCAAACAGTGCATCACCTCACACTCATTTTGCAATGAAATCCTTTGTATGTTCGCTGCAAAATAGTTTTATTGGGTTCAGTGGGGCTTTTTCATGATGAGGAGGATTGCAGGCTCAGCTTAACTTAAAAGGGACAGCAGCAGCAGCAGCTCTACCATTCAGAAAACCTGTTAGTAATAACTTGATTAATTTTCAGGAAATACGGTGTTTTACAATCAGATCCCAAATTTTTAAGGGCTAGAGAAACACTTTGTTTTAAAACTTGTTATGCACCTTAATACATCCAGTCAACAAAAGTTGATTGAACAAACTTGTTAAAAACGACATGAAATAAACAGAAAGATGCTGAACAAAGGACCAGTTGCTTATTGCCAAGAAGTTCCTGTGTTCAGATGGAATCACTAAGTATCACCTACAAATTGTAAAGTTCAGCTGCTGCCGATGGTAGCGGTAGCAGAGCAAAATGCCCTCTCTACCCACAACCATGCGATTATCCAACTTTTAATTACCCTATTAAGTAATACCGTGAACTCTCAAGCCACTTTGCTACTGTGTTAAGGTCTTCACACCAATGTAATCTTGGACAATTACTACAACGCGGTAAGAATTCTCTCTCTATTTTTTTTTTTTATAATAATTTTTATTAAGGTTTTCCAAATTAAAACAAATCAAAACAAATTAAATCCAATCTATAAACTTTTTGCCAATAACTAGGACTTCCCCTCCCTACCCCCTCTTGTGTTCCAAATCTTCCAAATAAGCAATTAAATTCAACAAGTTCTTATCCCCAAGTTACACTCTTCATCAATAACCAAATCAATAACACTCTTCATCAATTTATCCAAATTCTCATCCCCTAAGATCGATCTATACCCTTCCACGAGTTTCCCCCTTTCAAACATAGTACAGATGGGAATAAGATAAATATGAATAATAATTTTACAGCCTTTGGATTCCAATTTTCCCTCCCCTCTTTCCCCTTTGCGTTTCACCTATCCCTCCACTTCTAATATCTTCCTGGAGTTCCCACATTACACTATGTCCCTCCGGTTCTTTGCCAGTCTTTAATTACAGATGTCCAATCGTAGAAGGAGTCTATCAAATAAGGGCCCATTTCTTCTATCCAGGTTTTTATATCCAGGAGTAAAAACTCCAATTTTGTATCCATAAGCTTGTCAAACCTGAATATCCCAAATGTTCCCCCAGTTCTGTCCAGTTCTTGTTATTTCCTTGTTCTTATCAATCATTCTCCTCCTTTTTAATTCTCTGTTCTCCCACAGAAATGTTCTTTTTCCAAAAGTTTCTAGTGTCTCTGCAGAGGTTTGTTATTCATGGAGCAAAGCATTGCATCATGTTCCTTTCATTTTCCAACAAATAGTTCCATTGTTTCCTGTAGTGTATAGACCTCTGTAGACAAAATAATGTTCCATTTCTGCAGTTTCCCAGGAGATTAAAAGTTCCATTCAACTGTTCAGATTTCCTGTGAAAAACACATGCAATATCCCTCGGCTCCTCTAGGTGGATTGCAATAACAAAGTTCCCTTCCAGAATCACATCCACCAGACCAAGTAGCTTGTTGACCGATATTTAAAACAGTTTGTATTCAATTTGTAACAAATATAACCGGCAAAGTCCTCATAACAAAGTCTCTATTTTAATCTTCCTTTTTGACAGCTCTTTGACAGCTGTCAAAACCTCCATCACTTTTCTCCAGGCAGTTTCACGAATCGCTCCAGGGATTCCGGGGGGGTTGCTTTTTTTAAAAAAAAACAATTCCACTTTTCTCCTCCAGCTCAATCTTATAATTTTCCCTCGCGAAGTTGCTGATTCGGCAAGATAAGGTTACACTCGATCTTAGTTGTCCAGTCCTTTGTTTTGGCTCTTCTACAATTTAGGGGTAGGCTGACTTCCTTTTTTCCACCTCCCCCGTTCGCTCCGAATTTTAAAAATTTATCCCCTTTTTTTTAGTCCATATTCCAATTACTCACGGGTTCTTCTTTAGAGCCGAATTTTCAATAGAAGAAGTCAGCGCTCTCCGCCGGATGGCATGCGGCTGCGCTCGGCAGGGATAGCAGAGAACTCAAAGCACCACGCTTCTCCCCGGCACCCGATCCGTAGCCTTTAAAAAGGCTCCTTCACGAGTCGGGAGAGCGCTAACGGTGCCAGCCGAGTCTCCATGTCCACGGCCTCAATCTGGCCGTGGTTTTTAAGGGTCCCCGCATCGCCGGTGCGGTAGGACCCAGCCCCTGCCAAGCCGGCTCCCTCCGGAGCTCGGAGGGAGCCCGCCATTTGGCGATGGCGCCGACCCGGAAGTCTCTCTCTAAAGTTGTGTTTTGATATTTTTATTGTTTATACCGTACACAATAAAGTGGCTCTCTCTCTACCAATGTCATTTTGGCATAAAACACTGCCAGAAAGGAGCGACTGAGAATGTGAGCCAAAAAGGCCTTAGCTTGAAGCTCACCTCAGTCACCAAATCATTAGGTGGCCTTGCCCACAATTCTACTATTCATGGAATGAAAATCTCCTCCCGCAAAATACTTCCCCATCCTAGAGCCTAGCTTCCATACTGTGCTAGTACTGTATACTGTCTCAGAGAGTGATGAACTAGGAATTAAGTTTGGAATCCATCCAACATTATGAACTTGGTAGTCTTTGGAAATCCCTCAATGCCATCCTTTCCCAAATCTGCACTACGGAAATAACACAATGTATGTGTGGTTTGCATAGACTTTTAAAAATGTTCTAGATGGAACTATGTATTCAAGAATAAAGAG
This sequence comes from Podarcis gaigeae, assembly GCF_964106915.1. Classification (NCBI taxonomy): domain Eukaryota; kingdom Metazoa; phylum Chordata; class Lepidosauria; order Squamata; family Lacertidae; genus Podarcis; species Podarcis gaigeae. The sequence continues at coordinate 102,855,011 of NC_139680.1, read as the reverse complement.
CAATGCAATCCGTGATATTGCTTGGAGGCCAATGCCATGTCCGGCAAAAATCTAGACTTAATACAAGCTGTAGCTATGAAATGGAGAAAGAGGAAAATGTCACCATTCAAAATTTACCTTTGACCAAAAGAAAGAAAGAAAAATAAATAAATAAATAAATAATAAATAAATACATACATACAGGAGCATTATAAAAACCACAATTACTGCATCTACCTGCACACTTGAATAAAGCATTCTGGTAGTAAAATTGTCGTTGTGATAGAGGTTCAAACAACTTTAGTTATTTTCATTTATTTGTTTATTAGGAAATGAGTTTCAAATGCATAAGTAGCTTATCAGAGCTGCTGACGATTTCATAACGACGTTATTGCCAGAACTTCACAATAGAACTGCATAGTCTGGGTGGGTGGGTGAGTGAGTGCATGTTCTGAAGTTTTGCTTTTATAGATAGAAAAAAAATATGCATTGTCCTTTAGCAATTATGCTTTAATAAGGCTAGCATTCCAATGCAACAGTGTAAAATCCCCTTTTCTGACATCATGTACAATAAAGATCACAGTTCATCCACAATAATGCACATCTTACACACCTCTAAACCAGCCTGAGATTGCAATTCCCATGTGGTAAAACTGTACCAATCTAGTTCAAACACCAGGCACGATGCTGTTAAAAACCCATCATGCTATAAACAGAGTTAAACTTGCATAAGCAGACTAGCAGAACTTCCTGCCTCCCTCCAATGGCAACATCCCCCCCCCAAGCTCCCCAAAATTATTGGTGGGAGGGGGGACTACCAACAGGAAGAAGTGGGGCAGGGAAGTCAGCTTTTGCCAGCCGTATTATCCATACTTAACTTATCTGAAGGAATAATGATTCCACACCTCTAGAGCAACATAACCTTATAGGGGAAGGAATCAGATCTCTGCAAAAATGAACGGGTTTCTATTAAACTGAGCCCAAATTCTTACCTGCAGCAAGAAGCCAAAGTAGGTCTGCATTTTTTTAAAAAACCACCATTGTGCATATTGTACATATTTATCAAAAAGAATCAACAGAATGTGACATTAGCCTCAAATTGTGTTTTGTTTTTTAAATACGGTATCTGCAGTTCAGTGAGACATCCTACTTTATGGTATTCTTAAAGACTTCTCAGGAGTTAGGTCACACTTGTTTCTACCTCTTTCTGACATGGCGCAGAGAGAGGGGGCAGAAAACCTCCTTCCAAAAATCCGAGGAAAAGTTTTGCTAATGGTTTATTGTTCCAGAAGGAACACATTCATCCTGGCCCCTAATTTACTGGAGACTAAATAGTAATGCCCAATTTGTCCTGATTAACAAGGTGAGGTGTGATCTGCTTCAAGACCACAGATGAAAACATTAACTACTTGTAGGAAAAAAAAGTGTACATAGCAGACCAAAACCAACTTTGAAGCACTGCATGTACAGAAGAGGCCTTGACTTTAGATTCCTTCACAAGATGGACAGCCTTCCGAGCACTGCCTTAATAGTTTTCTTGTTATTCAAAATTTACAGTGCAGCACCAGAAATAAAGTCAATCAAAATGCAACTGGGCTTGTATATAGCTAAGCCAGTGTTTCTCAAACTTTCTGGACATGGGCCCCCCTTCTAAATCCCGACCTTTGAGTGCACACACACACACCCCACAGCAAAGCAAATGCTATCTTTGCATACAGCTGCAACTGCTGAGCTCTCCTCCTTTTCCCTACTAAGGTCTGATTTCATGCGTCAGTCAGGTTTCTCTCTCCAAAAAAATCTGTCAGGTACCCACACAATTGATGTCCGGGTGCTTCTTAAAACTCTTTTGATTCACCAGGGCTTTTGGCACCATTTGAGATGTTTGGTGATTTTATTGACTGTTTGGACTTCTTAGCTTTATATTCACCGTTTTATGTTTATTAAAGGTAAAGGGACCCCTGACCGTTAAGTCTAGTTGCGACGCTCATCTCGCTTTACTGGCTGAGGGATTGCGACGCTCATCTCGCTTTATTGGCCGAGGGAGCCGGCGTACAGCTTCCAGGTCATGTGGCCAACATGACTAAGCTGCTTTTGGTGAACCAGAGCAGCGCACGGAAACGCTGTTTACCTTCCCGCCAGAGCGGTACCTATTTATCTACTTGCACTTGATGTGCTTTCAAACTGCTAGCTTGGTAGGAGCAGGGACCGAGCAACGGGAGCTCACCCCGTCGTGGGGATTCGAACTGCCGACCTTCTGATCAGCAAGCCCTAGGCTCTGTGGTTTAGACCACAGTGCCACCCGCGTCCATTTTGTTTATTATGACAGCTGTTTTTAAGTGTGACTGAAAGCTACCTGGGGGGTGGGGAGAGTTGGAGATAGCAGAGAGGTGGTGCATGAGTATTTTCAATAAAATAAAATAAAAAGGATTTTTGGTCAGGGCACTGGTCCATTATTAGAGAACTAAACAAGGCATCTCAAGACTCACACACAAAAGTTAGCCAGCCAGGAAAGGAGGCAGAGCAGTTGCTATGGTCAGAAGCATTCCTATGTTTCGAATCTCTCTGTAGCTTCCAGACTTTGCATGACAGTTTTGGCAGCAGCTGACATGCTAAAACCTGTTACCTGGAAGAAGACCTGTCTGTTGCTCTGCATTCTGCAAGATCCTCCCCCCTCCATGAATTCTGCCCTCCCACCACCAGGGGGCCCTCTCCCCACAGTTTGTGAGCCACTGGGCTAAGCACAAGAAGGGTACTGCAGCATGTAAAATAGCAACAAATTCCTACAAAAATTAAGTGCAATTATTTCCACTGAATGTGAATGACACTTTTAACATGTTTCTTGTAGTACAAAAACCAAGTCCCTGATTTGAATCGTTTTGAAGGAATTCACACTAAACACACATTCACCAACAGGGGGAAAAACCCAACCATTGTAGAATTTAACATAAATTGACGGAGCGTGAAAAAGCAGGGAAAGTACACTTGGGCACAATTTCATGCTGGTTACTTTTTTTCCATTTTAATGTAAGCAGCTAGTTTTAGAGCAGTTCATAAACCAAAAGTTTGCATATTCAGTAATACAGACCCACACACAAACCCAACAGTTATAACATGCTTACATTTAACATTAGTGAAAAGTACTTACATGTTCAGAGCAAAAAGAAATTCCACATTGGAAATCTGACATTTGAAAGCACATTTGATACAATTAATGCAAAGTTGGATAATCCTAAATGCCCGGAAACCTCAGATTTGATGCTGGCTCCTATACATTTATGTGTTCTCCTCAGCCCTAGCCCAATGAGATTTTTCCAAACTAACCCTTTTAAAGTGCTCTCTGGGAGACTAAATAAACTCCTTTCAATAGCTTTCTGGTGTATATAGATCTTCTGGTGTTGAAGTAGACAGACTTTGGACAATTCTGTATATTGAGACTACACTGCATTAAAAAAAATTATGAGTAACTGCTGCTAAATTATATACATTTTCATGATCTCTGGCATTGCATATTATACCCAAATAGCTTATGCTGAAGATACTTTGGTTCAATTGTTTTAGTTTGGATTATAAGCAGCAACATGTTCCTTCAACCTCTTTGGTAAAAAGAATCTGGCCAGGTTCAGACACTCACAAGCACCATTCCTTATGAGCTACACAAGTTTCGCCATCCCAATATCTAAAATACAGGGGGCACTCGACATGCGAATCTTATCTATGCAGCGGCCTGATGTACGCTTTCTTTCCTCTCTGTTCTTCTCTGAAAGAAAAATTACACAAAATAGGATACCAGGCAAATGTTTCTATATGGATTACTTGTCTCGCAGGTGGACAATACTGAAAAATTAACTCAATTTACAGTGCAATCCTATATATGATCCCTCAAAAGTAAAACTCACCAAGTTCTGTTGGACTCCCAGGAAGGACATTAGAGGATTGTAGCCTAGCCATCTACCATAAAAGATGTCTGGAAAAGCATTTCAAAACCTTTTTTTAACCACTGATTCTGTAGCATCTATTCAATCCATTCCTTGCAAACTCATTAGTGCAAAAATAAAAATGCAATTGTTTTGCCAGGCGCTGAGGAAAGGTATAAATAATGCCCTTTACCACTGCCACACATGGCAAACAGCTAACCAATTATATCCAGAAACATCACCTGATCTTAGGTCCACTTCAAAAATGACAAGCTATTACGTCAAACTTCAAATATAATGCACAGTAACTTATGACTCTTTTATATAATAAAAGAAAGCAAAATTAAAAAATGAATTGCATTTCATTCCAAGGTGCCAAAAAGCCTTTGAATGAATCCATCTTGTGAAGAATCTATATTTAGCTTAAGAAATGTATGGACAAACACAAGTGTAACAGGCAAAACCTGTGTTTGTGTACATGAGATGATGTACACATAGTGTTTATACTTCTTACCTAGAAGGGTTTTCCATATATAATTGCCTTCTTGAAGTGGCCAGATACTGCAGACCCACTATTCTATGGTTTTGCAATGAAAACCAAAGGCCACTTCAAGCATTATATTGTTTTTCAGATACACACCTTTGATAGAAACACACATCAAAAAATGAAATGTGTGGGTGTAAAAAGCACACCCCATTCAGATCCACACTAGAGAGCTGGGATTTGCACCAGTTGTCAAGCATATCCCATGGAAAACTCACAGTTGCCTCCATGCAATGTGTGAAATGGCCCCAAATGCTTGGAAACATCTGTATTTGGGTGTTCTAGAGAATTTCATTTATGCTTAAATTTGGTGACATGTCAAGTAATCATTCAATTGTACATTTGTGCAAGCTAAACTAAACGTAAGATAAAGCTTTTTTCTTTAAAAAAAAGGTTAACTGCTACAAGAGAAGCTCTGCAAATATAAAAGAGCAAATATACAAGTATAACACTGAAAATACTGTACTTTATTAGCACAAAAAAGCTGTAACAAGGCACAGCAAGCGGAGAAAAAACACACATTGATAAACTGGTTAGTGTTGGCATACAAGTATAACTCTTCTTGTATACTCAGCTTTGAAGTTTTCCTACCTCACAGTCACTGTCAACTGGTTAAGAACCTAGGGAGCACTAGTCATTGGTACAAGATACACAAGCAAAAAACAAGGGACTCTGTACTCCAACACAAATTTTAGTGCAAACACAACTAGGACAAAACAGGTTATGTTCTGTCCACAAAGGGGGGGAGAACCAGAAGCAAAAGAGCAAGTTTCAAAAGTTTTTTGCTCAAGGAGAACACAATCTACAACTTACCAAAAGAAGGTGCTACACCATTCACAAATACAACAGTACCTATATGAAGCCTGAAACTTTATGTATGATGCGCTGAGTAGGGTGGAGGGAAAGAAGCAGAACAGATTATCTTTTCTGGATCAGCTTTTAAGTCATAACTAAGCTAGATGGCCATTAGTTTTTAGCAGACAGTTAAAAATACTGTTTTGAACCCTTCAAAAATCAGTTAATGCAAAGCTCCAATTACTACTTGTCAGGTTTCTTATAGCTGAGTCAAGTTCATCATCACGACTTACCAGCAGCGGTTGACTTAAACTGCAATCCTACACACGCTTATCTAGGAGTTTAGTCCCAATGAATTTAATGAATCTTACTTCTGTGAAGGCTTGCAGCATTAGACAGAAGTTACTGAAACACTGTGTATACTAAACTTTACTTTTTTAAAATTAGGGCTGCAATGCTTAGGACAACTGACTACAAGCCATCTGATTAAGGTGACCCCGATTAACTGTATAGCAGATTTTTAGAAAATGTGCAAGTTTTAAGCACTTCCACAAACTGTGCAACATCTCAGAAGAGGAACTCATCCTTCTGAGTCATATTGTAGGATTTTTGGGGGAGGGGTGCTGCCAACTGGGTGCCTGAGATGGCCTTCACTGGCACCTCCAGGCTGCCCTTACCCACAACTCTTTCTTTCTTTCACAGGACTCTAGCCATCCTAGAAAAGAAGTTATGAAGCAGAAGGTGCAGGTGCTCTTCTAAGCAACCGACGTGAAATGATCCAGCCCGCCTGCTCCCACCTGACAGTGTTTTTAGTCAATGAGTGTAGTCAGAACAGTGCCTGATAAATGAGTTGTTTGGGCAGCAGGCAAAGGGTCCCAAAGAGGTGCCGTTTCCTGCTTCCTGCACTTTTCCTGTTCCTGTCTTGTTTCCTAGAACTTGGAAGGTTTGCAGCTACATTTACTTTGCTGCCTGCCAGCCACATAGAGCAGTTGACAGGCTGCTACTTGAGAGGCTTTTAAAAATATGTTTGGAGTAGGGGAAGCAGCCCTAGAATTAATAGTTTTGCTGCCTGCTGGCCACGTGAAACAGTCTGCGGATAGTTGCTTAAGAAACTTTTTGAAAATGTGGGGTGGGGGGAGCAAGATGGCAAGCCTCCCATTGTTGCCATACTTGTTTGCTGCCTGCCGGCATGTGGATCACACAGCAAGGATTGTCCCAAAGTTGTTTGAAGGGGGGAGCCCAGTACAGAGACATCATAATGGTGGTGGTAATAATAATGATGCTAAGAATTTTCCTGGTTGTTTCCAAGTTGCTACATGCTGGAGGGGTGGGGTAATGCAGAGGCATCATTATTATCAACATCACCATCCTCACCACATTATTCCTGATTGTTTCCAAGTTGCTGGTTTTTGGGGAGGGAGTCATTTCAGAGGCATCAGTGTTATCACTCCCCCCCCCCCCCCGCCTGGCCCACAGGGATTGCTCCCAGGTTGTCTGGAGAGAAGAGGACTTAGTGCAAAGGCAGAAAAATCATTATCATTGTTTCCTCATACACCCCTAGTTTTGAGATGCTTGTAGATGAGTCAGCCTTAAAATCACACTACTCTGCAACAGTATTGTTCAACTACTTCTCTGGTGAGTCCTTTCTGTATTTTCTGTGTTTTTCTATTATTTTCTTCTCCATAAAGATAGGGAAAAATACTTATGAGTCAGCTTTATGTCTTTTTATCTCTGATTACGCATAGATATATTTAAAACCTGAACTGAATTTCCCATATTCGAACTATTTTATGTTCCCATTTCTTTTCTTTTTCTTCTCTTTTGAAGGTGGCAGCCATTATGTGTTAGGCTACACCCCCGGTGGCAGCCATTTTCTAACTGGTACCCTTGGTATCTTCTCAAAATTCAGAATGTACCCCCAGATCCAAAAAGGTTGGTGAGCACTGCTATAAGAGATGCCTCTTTCAAGGTATCACAGCAGGCACATGTAAGCATCATTATAAAATAAAGTATGTGTTTCCTTTTCCTGCATATGATTACTATTTTAGTGATATGCAAATTTATGCAAACTTAGTTGGCTGATTAATCTATTAGGACTCAAACAATCATACACTAAAGTATACTTAATTGGGATACAGCCCTTTTAAAAACCAGAGTTTGGTGCCGAGTAGATGCATATAAGTGCTCATTAATGTACGTGATCAATTCTTAGAAGTGCTAGGTGACAGCAGTTTCCCTAGTTGCTCATGATTTTTCATTTTAGAATAGCTTTAATGCAAAAATTGTCATGGGGAAAAACTGAACTTTAAAATGTACTAAGAAAGCAACTACACTGGAACACAACTGCTGGTGTTCAAATGTTCAAAAATGAAAAAAGTCAGCAACTCACTTTGTTCTGACTCCAGAAATTGAATGGAACTTAGAAAATATTCAATGGCTGCTTTGCATAATAACTATAGGAATTGCGGAAAGAAAATAGTGTATTTCAGAACCAGACAATTATAATCTGCAAGCCCGCATTTAAAAATGTGTGAATTTGTGTTCAACATATTGTTTCAAGAGATATTCACAACTAAGCTTGATTAATAGCAGGCAGCATCTGAACACACTCAGAAACACATTAAGCTTAAAGTACCATATTGCAAAAGAAGACGAAGAAGCAGCTGAACACTGATGTGCTAACCACAGTTATACTGTATTTGCACAAAAAAGCACATATTTCTAGTGAGCTTACTGGGGACTCTGAACTCTGTTCACTTTGCCTTTATTGGTTCCCGCTCCAACCATCGCACTCGGACCTTTTGCTTATAGTGATATTCCTTGAGAAAGTCCTGCAACATTGATGGCAAAGGGAGACAATCAATCCCATCATACGAAGTGTACCTACAGATTACTGCCCGGCAGATATATTGCAAGCTGAAAGGGAAAGTTCTGTTTAGGGAGACTGTAAGCAAAGGTTCAAAAAACATGCAAGAACTAGGATCTTTGTAGTGTTCTAGAAGCCCTGTAACAGTGGAGGAGTGAAACACACAGGGGTCATGAGCATCAAAACTAAAGTTGTGGTTCCATTGTTCAATGCGTGCATGCAGAGACCGGTTGTAACGGCGGAAGCTCACAGAGAAGAGGTAGTCTTCTTGAGCAGAATCCCTGAGCAAAAAAGTGCCTTCGGGTTTTCCTTCCAGAAGTGCTTCTGCTTCGTAGCGGTCCATCACTCCCCAGTAACAAGGATTGCCAGTAATTTGCAGTAAGTCTGGGACAAGGCAGTGTATATAATCAATCTGAGTATGTACTTTCCAAGCTCCTTGTCTGCTGGTGTGGCTATGGCTCTCTCCAGATACCTGCCGCTGCTTCTGCCTACGCGACTGCAAGCAGAGAGTAGTCGTGTCCTCCTCCAGGTCGCAACTTCCCTGTGGCGTTGAACTCCCGTCTCCAGTCAGCTCAGACATGCCAGGGGCCAACTTTGGTCCCAGTTTATATAGCGGGTTAACTTGTGCAGTAGCTTCAAAAGTATGTATCTGAGCATTGGGAGGAGGGTCAACCCCTTCTTCAATACTCAGCCTTCGTCTTTCTCTGAGCCTGTCCTCTTCATCTTCTGTAGAAGCTACGGAAGGATCAAATGCATCAAAAAGAGTTGAGTGGGGGCTCACTGGGGCTGTGTGCTGCTTAATTAGATGCCATTTTTGAGCCAGATCTGACCCAGGAGGGAAAGGACATTTCTCTAGCATTAGTTCAGAGAGATGGATCTTCCTTTTGTTAGAAAAGAGAGGTTTGGATGGTTTGCAGTACGTTCTCATAGGAAAACACAAGCCAACGGTATCCTGAAGTCTTTGTCGCAGAGAGCGACTCCCAATGGTCCTGCTTGAGACACTGTCCGTGTCATGAACAGAGCTCACGCCGTATCTTCTCTCTCTCCTTTGCAAGCGAGAACGGCCAAATCTTTTATCACTATCCAAAGAGCTCTGGGTTTTTGTAGAGCAGGAATGTTTCTTTTTCCCACCCCATGGTGCATGCCTTGAGTAGGAATCTCTTCGGGCAAGTCTAGCTCCTGTGCCAACACCCAAGTCACTCTCCCTCTCAATGCTTATTTCCACAATTTGCGGGATCTCTGCGGCACAGTTTTGATTTTTCCTTGCAGAGCTTTTTGAAGGGTTTAGACTCAGTTGTAAAGAAACATCTCTTAAAGGGCTGCTGGGTCGTTGCGCAGCTGGATCAGGAACAAACACACTTTTATCTCTAACAGAAGAACAATTCGAGTTTACATCTACATTTTCACTTCTGTTTCCACCTTCAGAGTTGAAGAGATTCTGGCATCTGTACTTGAAGCTGTTCCACATGTTCCCAACTTTACCCATGGATTAGGTTACCTAGATTTCAAACACAGGAAGACAATATTTTAGTCAAGTCATCTGCTGAATAGAGAGACTCAAAATGAGTTTCTTAATGACAACTCATTAACAAAATGAGAAGCTAAGGGGGAATGTTTATATTTTTATCACTCCCCCTTATATACCCCAATGGAGCCCTCATGGTAGCTTACAATAAAACAAATTGTTTAAATACTCTACACCCAAAATATTTAGGATTTTCTATTTATAATGAACACTTCAGTTTTTATGATATTCTATGCAATGGAGTGCAGAGGTTTCAGTTATAATTTTAGAAATAGGATAGGCTTTGGACAGGTGTATGTATAAGGTTGAAACTGAGAAAGAAAGATTTCTATCTATTAAAATATTCCTTATTAAAATATTCATTTCATAGGCCTTCTTTTCTGCAAATAGATAGAAATACTACAAAATGTAGGATAACATGCATGCTCATATAACCTCCATGGTGATGTTATTCAGCTACTGTTCCCAATTAAACTGAGCATTCATATTCATTTAGATTTCCCATCTTTAGTAAAGGATAAAGTTATAGAACAAGAGATTTTGGATCATCTGTGACTAGTACTTTTTAAAATTCAGCTTACTAGCTTTTTAGGTGTTCACTAGCAGAAAGTTTCATTCTAATGTACCACAAAAAAAATGTTTTAAAAAATGATAGTCTTTCTGCAACACTGGACTTTTGAGTAGAAAATATCAAAGCTAGGAGAATGCGATGGCAGAGCTAAAAACAACAGGATCCATAATATTCTTGAAAGTATTAGCAAACTGTGCGAAAAGATTCCTGTCAATCTGCAAGTACATTGAAGCAACAATTCTGAACGATGACCCACAAAGCAGTTGGTGATCTGAGTTGGCTGATCATTTGAGCTGGCTGCCTGCTTCTCCCCCAGCTGCTGCTCAACATCAAAATACTACTAAATATACATCCCTTTTCTAAGATTAGTTTTCCAGGTAAGCAATTTTTGTAGTTGCCATTAAAATGATATAACACTGTAATACAGCAGATTTTGTTCTCAACCCACTACACCATCAGCTTGTCCCACGCTTAACACTGTTATTTGACAGATGCTCATCTAGTATCTGTTTATAGTCACTTTATGCATTAGAGTAGTAGTGGGGAGCCTTCAGCCTAATTAGGCCCAGCAGGCATCCTAATTTGGGCCACAATCCTATTTTCCCTAAGTCACATCCATCAACCCCACATGACATAATATATGTAAAGATAAAGACACGGGTGGTGTAAAGGAACCACGGGGAGCCTGAAAATGTGCTCCCAATTGCTCCTTGGCAAGCAAGTCTTGTATTTGGTACTTTTAAGATCTGCCACCAAATGCAAACCCCTTTTGGGTGGCATTGGTTCCACTCGGAAGCCCCCAATTAGAGCCATGTTGAAAGGGGGACTTGAAGCCAGTACTAATCGCAGGCTGATCACTAGTGACTTCATGTCCCACTGCGATTGAGTATACTTCAGGGTTCCTGATTTTGAGTGCAGCCATGCCTTGCCAAAAATGGAGCTTGAAGGACAGTGCTGATCAGCTGTAACTTCCAAGCACCACTTCTATTGGCTGGGACCTTCCTTTGCAAAGCTGCTTGAATCAGTGGTGTAGCGTGGGGGGTGCAGGGGGGGCCGGCCGCACCGGGCGCAACATCTGGGGGTTAGGGTTAGGGGGCGCAAATCCACGGGTTAGGGGGCGCAAATTACTTGCCTTGCCCCGGGTGCTGACAACCCACGCTACGCCACTGGCTTGAATGAAAGCTGCACTGCAAAGGTAAAATTGATCATCTGGTGCCTTGCCAGTCCTGGGATTCCTGCTCCCTGTCTTGCTGGACTTTTCCCACCTAGCCTGACGGGGGGGAGGGGCTGACTGATTCCAGTCACGAAAGCTGAGGCTGCTGAACAGACTCTTGGTTTGGGGTATTGCTTGGGGACTTGTGTCACTGTTATGGGTATTAATTCTTTGTATCTTTATCTTCAGATCTTTTATGATTTATGTGAAAATTGCCTGGTTGTATACTTTTTGATGTGTTTTATTTATAAATGACTTTTGTTGTGTTTGTGATTATGTAAATCTTTTCATGTTGTAAGCAGCCTTGGGCATTGCTATAACTACAGTGGTGCCTCGCAAGACGAAAAGAATCCGTTCCGCGATTCTCTTCGTCTAGCGGTTTTTTCGTCTTGCGAAGCAAGCCCATTGACAGCTTCGCGGATTAGCGCTATTAGCGGTCTAGCGTCTTTTAGCGATCAGCTGTTAAGCGGCTTATCAGCGGATCAGCTGTTAAGCGGCTTAGGAAAGGGGGGGGAACCCGCGGGAACTCGCAAGATTTTTTCGTCTTGCGAAGCAACCCCATGCGAAGCGCCTCCAAAACGGAAAACCCTTTCGTCTAGCGGGTTTTCCGTCTTGCGAGGCCTTCGTCTTGCGGGACACCACTGTATGGAAAGGCAGCATACACAAAATGATGGTGGTGATGTCAGGGAATTCACAGGTAGGCAGCCCTGCCAACATGTCAAAGTTGCTTACAGAAGGTGGAGGAGCACAGTGTGTCAGCCAGATATCTGCATCTGTGTATCATGCATGCCAGTTTTGTGTGGTTGAGGCCCACAGAGCACAAATTAACTGGGGAGCCACATTGGGTGGGGAGATGGCACAAACTTGCTCTGCTTTGACAGGGTTTTCTATCTACCCCAATACTTGCTCTTAAAATGAAAACTAGAGCTGAATGTTTCTAGTTTCTGCAACTGTAAATTGTGATCAACCTTCCATTAAGGTATTGGCTGAACAGGCAGCTTCCCCCTAGCAACAGGGCCATTTCAAAGACAAACTCTTTATTGAGTCAGTCTAATCAATACCATTGTGTGATTCACCATTCATCCTCCCTCCCCAGCACTTAGTCAGTTTTTCCTTGTTACTTGTGAGTAGTGCATACGTTGTGATTTATTAGATGCCTGTTCCCTAAAAGGTCTCCAAGCAACTTAAATTTAAAACAATAATTATAAATACATTAAACTATTAAAAAAAGTATATAATAGATTAAGATTATCATACAAACACCTAGAATACACACACAGACAGACAAAAATGGTTCCCCACTACAACCCAACCACATTAGGCTTTGACAGCACACTAAGAGTAGTTATTTGATGACTGAGATAATGATGGCTGTAAAGTGAACATAGATTTCCCAAGTTCAGAGAATTCAGCCCAATAGGAAAACACAGGAAGAAAATTGATATTATGGGTTCAGCTTAGAAACAATGAATTTGAAATAAATGTGAAACTGTAAAGGCGTAATATACTTTGACAGAGCATGTCTTGAAAAGAGATATTGGTGCCCAATATGCTATGTCAACTGGCAGGGGTCCACAATTCACAGGGGCCACCGGCCACCAACCACAAACGTAAGCCCTAGTCTTCCACCTAACCTTGGAGCTAGGGGTTATTCACATAACTGTACTGTGCATTGGAAGTACAGCACAGTCATTATGGGGCCAAACTGTCTTACTCCAAAGTTAAAAAGAAAGGTCCTGCAGGACCCTGGAATTTCTCTTCTGTTTCTAAGGAGCTCTAAGAGTCTATGAAGCAAAGCACAGAAACAAGCCACTACCCATAACTAAGCTTTATTTCCACTATGAATGAATTTACCCCATAATCTCTGCCAAACTTGTTGTTAAAGCATTATATTTATTAAGGTGAAAGGTAAAGGACCCCTGGATGGTTAAGTCCAGTCTAAGGCGACTATGGGGATGCGGCATTCATCTCATTTTCAGGCCGAGGGAGCCAACGTTTGTCCACAAACAGCTTTCCAGATCATGTGGCCAGCATGTCTAAACCGCTTCTGGTGTAATGGGACACCGTGACAAGTGCCAGAGCTCACAGAAACACCATTACCTTCCCGCCGCAACGGTACCTATTTATCTACTTGCACTGGTGTGCTTTTGAACTGCTAGATTGGCAAAAGCTGGGACAGAGCAGAGGAAGCTCACCCCATTGTGAGGATCTGAACTGCTGACCTTCCGATCAGCAAGCCCAAAAGGCTCAGTGGTTTAGACCACAGTGCCACCCGCGTTCCTATTATAGTTATTTGCAGGACCTGAAATAGTGAAACGTGGGAGGATTAAAATCTTCATAGCCACAATGTCGCCCAACCAAGAAAGGTTTAGACCCTCCCAGGATTTCAGTTCCTTGCCCAACAAGGGCTCAAAATTTGCTTTACTTAAAGAGTACAAGTTTTCTGTTATGAATATTCCCTGGTATTTCAGCTTTGAGCTCCCACAATGCTTTGTATGAAAACTTGAGACCGTGTGAAGACCCCAATATACATAATTTCATATCTGGTTTCATTATGTGTAGGCCTGCCACTGTCAAAATTATTCAATTCTTAGATAATTTCAGGTAATGCCAATTCTGGTTTTGATAACATGAGAGCTATGTCACTGGCAAAAAAAGGATAATAGTATGCATTTTACTTTTATTTTTTCTACACTTTCTACATTCACATTGTTTCTAATTACTATTACCAATGGTTCAATAGACAAGCCAAATGAAAGTGGGGACAAAGGGCACCCTTGTTTTACTCCTCTTTTTATAGGGGTTTCTGAGTCGAGAAAAATTACACTGACAGTAGCATAAGAACTTCAAAAAATGTATACTTCAAAAATTGAATTAATAAATCACTCTCCCATGTTAAGTCTATGTATCAGTGCTTTTAAAAATGTCGAACTGGGCCTTTCCAAAGGCCTTTTAAACAGCTAATGAGGTTACTGCAAGCGTGTTACCTTTCTTTTTACTATAATGAATGACATTCAATAGGTGTCACATTGGAACCACTATCTGCCAGCAAGGCATAAAGCTCATTGGAACCACTATCTGCCAGCAAGGCATAAAGCTCAACCTGTAATAAACGTATTCAACCAGTTTGTTAAAATGCCTGTACAGTGGTACCTCAGGTTACATACGCTTCAGGTTATATACGCTTCAGGTTATAGACTTGCTTCAGGATGAGAACAGAAATCGTGCTCCGGCGGTGCGGCGGCAGCAGGAGGCCCCATTAGCTAAAGTGGTGCTTCAGGTTAAGAACAGTTTCAGGTTAAGAACGGACCTCCGGAATGAATTAAGTACTTAACCTGAGTGACCCTGGGCTTGAGGTACCACTGTATATAGCTTAGCATCCTGGTTTAACAGGCTAATTGGACAATATTATTCAACTAGGTCAAGGTTTTTCTTCAACTTTCAGTAGTAATGTTAATTTAAATTGATGCCTGGAAGTTTCCCTGAAAGAACTTCATTCAACAACTGGCTAGATGGGGATAGAATTCGTTGTAAAAATGTTTAAAGAATGCTCCTGTAAAACCGTCACCACCCAGTACTTTGTATCCTTTTAGTTTTTTTAAATAGTCATTTGCACTTCCTTCAATTCAATTGATTTATTCAAAGACTGCATTTCTAACTGTAGTAAACAAAGTTTATTTTAATATTCATTGATAGCAAACAAAGACATTGACAGTGAACTGTATAAGTCCAAATAAGATGTCTTAAATAATTCACATTTGTCTTTTTCTTTGTATTGAAAAATGCCAAAATATTTGCGCAGCACTCTTCTATGGGCAACCTTTTTTTAAAAAATCTGATTGGCTTGCATTTTAGAGTTTTTGTTTCCAAAGTCACAGTATTTTTGGTTTAGATATAAAATGTTAACCTCTACCCTAAAGGACTCTAGAGCAGACACTTTGGCTTTCAATATTATGAAACACCCCCTGCCCCCACTGTATAGGGGGGAAATAAGGCTGAGAATGTGCCTATGGCCACCTAGTAAGTTCATGGCAGAAGCAAAATTCAAGTATGAGTCTTGATTCAAGTTCAGTTTCTTTGCCACTACACTAGTAGTTCAGTAGTAAACCAATTCACTCATTATATTTCATAATTTCAAGCACTGTTAGAAACTCAGATATATAAGCTAATCACCAAATGGCACCTTAAACCCATATTATGTTTGCCACAATGGTATATCTAGGCACCCTTTTTTGCAGTGGCATTTATTATTATTATTATTATTATTATTATTATTATTATTATTATTATTATTATTTTCTTTTCTGTACTGCTTTATATTTTAAAGGGAAAAAATAAAAGTGGTTTACAAAACATTAGAACATCAAATAAAACAATCCAGAATAAAACAAATGCAAACTGAAAGGAAAATATTTCAGATCCTTCTCTAAGCGGCATTTTGCTTTCCTCATCTTTATTTAGCTACTTAATTTATACTCCTGCCCCATAGCAGAAGAACCCTAGAAGCCAGTGTGATTTAGTGGTTGGAATAATAACATTTAATATAACAAAAATAAAAGTAACATAATGTCTAGTATCGCTTATGTGAATGCAGTCAATAAATATCTGAACCGGGAAAATAAAACACAACTTTCATTCCTCTCACAAAAGCATTTGTCCTGACCTCACAGCTGTGACTTTCACTAACCTAACTGTGCATGTGGGACCTGCAATTAATGTTGCAGTGCGGAAGGTACCTTTGCAGGATTTTAATCAGTCATGTCATTTTCCAGAATACTCCATTGAATCCCCACCCACACAGATTTTCCATTTTCCCTTCCTCCCCAGACACTCAGTATTGTGTTGCAAATGAACACACTCAGTCTTCACTGGATTCTTCCCCATGTCTTTCCCCCTATAGTTTACCGTATTTTTCGCCCTATAGGACGCACTTTTTCCCCTCCAAAAATGAAGGGGAAATGTGTGTGCGTCCTATGGGGCGAATGCAGGCTTTCGCTGAAGCCTGGAGAGCGAAGCTATCCGCTAGCCTCTCCCAGGGCTAGCGGAGAGCTTGCCTGCACCCAGAAGCTTGAGCTCCGCACGCCCCAAGCTTCGGGATTAGCTCAGCACTCCGCTAGCCATGGGAGAGCCGTGCGGCTCTCCCACGGCTATCGGAGACCTTGTCGGCACCCAGAAACTTGGGGCGCACTGAACTCCGCACGCCCCAAGCTTCGGGATTAGCGCAGAGCACCTGGGGTGTGTGAATAATTTTCCCCCCTTTATTTCCCCCCCAAAAAACTAGGTGCGTCCTATGGGGTGAAAAATACAGTATTTTTTACTTCTGAAAAAATACAGGTCCCTCCCAAATCTGCTGATACCTTCCTTGTATGTGGATGCTGCTACACAAGGATTCACACTCAAAGAATGAATTCGCTATTACAGTGGTGCCCCGCAAGACGAAGGCCTCGCAAGACGAAAAACCCGCTAGACGAAAGGGTTTTCCGTTTTGGAGGCGCTTCGCAAAACGAATTTCCCTATGGGCTTGCTTCGCAAGAAGAAAGCCCATAGGGAAATCTCCGGGGACCTCTTTTAAATGCTAGTGGTGGGGAGCAAAGCCTTTCCCCCCCCCCCCGGCCTTCAGAACAGGTCCAGGAAAGCCGGCGGGGGCCGAAAGGCTTTGCTCCCCACCGCCAGCATTTTAAAAGCAGTCCGGGATAGCAGGGAAGCGCTTCCCGCTATCCCGGATGGCTTTTGAAGGCAGGCGGCGGGGGGGGGAGCAAAGACTTTTGCCCCCCACCGGCCTTCAGAAGAGGTCCTGGACCTCTTCTGAAGGCGGGCGGGGGGCAAAAGTCTTTGCTCCCCCCTGCCTGCCTTCCGGGAGAGCGGAGAAAGGCCGGTGGGGGGCGAAAGTCTTTGTCCCCCCTGCCTGCCTTCCCGGGGGCTTTTAAATCGCCCCGGGACAGCGGATAATTCCTCCACTGTCCCGGAGCGATTTTAAAATGCTGGTGGGCAGCAGCGCTGCCGCCCGCCAGCATTTTAAGATCACCCCAGACAGCGGAGAAGTCCTCCGCTGTCCCGGGGTTTTTAAAATGCTGGTGGGCGGCAGCGAAGGCTTCGCGGGCAGCAGCGCTGCCGCCCGCCAGCATTTTAAAATTGCCCCGGGAGCGGAGAAGTCTCCGCTGTCTGGGGTGATCTTAAAATGCTGGCGGGCGGCAGCGCTGCTGCCCGCGAAGCCTTCGCTGCCGCCCACCAGCATTTTAAAATCGCCCCGGGAGCGGAGAAGTCTCCGCTGTCTGGGGTGATCTTAAAATGCTGGCGGGCGGCAGCGCTGCTGCCCGCGAAGCCTTCGCTGCCGCCCACCAGCATTTTAAAAACCCCGGGACAGCGGAGGACTTCTCCGCTGTCTGGGGTGATCTTAAAATGCTGGCGGTCGGCAGCGCTGCTGCCCGCCAGCATTTTAAAATCGCCCCGGGAAGTCTCCGCTGTCCCAGGGGCTTTTAAAATGCTGGGGGACGGCAGCGAAGGCTTCGCTGCCGCCCGCCAGCATTTTAAGACCGCCCCGGGAAGGCAGGCGGGGGGGAGCAAAGACTTTCGCCCCCCACTGGCCTTCAGAAGAGGTCAGGGGACAGACTGTCCCCGGACCTGGTCTGAAGGCGGTTTCCATAGGAACGCATTAATTGATTTTTAATGCATTCCTATGGGAAACCGTGCTTCGCAAGACGAAAAACTCGCAAGACGAAAAGACTTGCGGAACGAATTAATTTCGTCTTGCGAGGCACCACTGTATATATCTTCTTCTTTGGCGATCACTCCTAGTCGAGTAAGATTGTCTTCCATGAACACAAGACCGTGAACAGTTCCATGAACAGTGAGTCCATAAGCGACTGTGGAGGCCAATTCTGAATCCACACATCCTTCCACAGTGAGGGCATTGGTTCCGGGGCGGGAGTTGATCATGGTGAGGGTTTGCCAAACGTGCCTCTTAGCACATTTCTCCCTTTTGTCCTGAGTTTGAGCGTCTTCAAAATCCATCACACCTTTGGTAAAGGCTGTTCTCCAATTGGAGCACTCGCAGGCCAGTGTTTCCTAATTGTCTGTGTTTAGATTACATTTTTATATATATACATAGGGCCCCACATTTATTTATAAAAAAAGTTTATATACCGTTGTATCATAATAATATATCAAAGTAGTTTGCAACAATATAAAAACACAAAGCCAAATAATAAAATCATTAAAAATTAAAAACAAGTGAAAAGCAAAAAGAAATTGAAAACAAACCTAAATGAGCCATTGTGTGTGGGAGGAGGTGTACTCTTAACTGCCTGCACGGGCATAACAGAATATAAAAGTTTTCAGCAGACTTTTAAAAGTTGGCACAGAATGTGCCTGCTGAATTTGCAGGAGGCACAGGGGCAGAGTGGGAAAAGTTATTTTCTTTTGCCACTCTCCTGCAAGTACACCCTCATATGCACACATTTATATCAGCACACACTCACACCCACACAAGGTAAGGGAAAAACTGCTCATCACCTCCCTCCAATAAGTGCCCTATAGCTGTCTCCTACACGGAGACAGGGATCATGGCCAGCAGATATAAACCCTACAACATGCTATCCTTACCTGATAAAATTGGCTATAGCAGTGTAAATAAGGATATGCATCTTATCAGCCTGATGCATAGGCATCAATTGTCCCCAGCAATGACAGTTCTGGGAACAGATGCAACCTGGCTTCTGCTGTCCCACAAAGTATTGACGCTGCATGTTCATCAGAAAAGAAATTTAGACCAAATACTGGCTTTAAAAAAAAAAAAAAAAAAGAGGCAAGAATTTGGCCACTGAAAGTTTAGTACTTTGTTTACTGTCAGTCAACAGGTGGCCATTTTTCTAAAACGATCAATGTTCTAGATGTGTGATAACTGAAATTACACCATTGCAGAGACATAACTATTATATGAAGAGTAAGCAGGGAAGGAAAGGGCAACCAGCACAGGATGAGGTGAGGAACTCTCTCAGACAATAATATTCTTACTTCAATTTAGCATAACTTTTTTTAAAAAAAACAACAACAGTATTTTCCACACACAGTCTACTGTGATCAGAGCTGTAAGCACCAATATGACAATGTTCTAATTCTTTGCCAGATACCATCTTTCAACGAAGTTCCTCACCTGTGATGTAATTTCAGAAAATAATAAAATGATTATTTCTAGGACCTTTTCCAAAAAGTGATGTTTTTATTTATATAAGGAAAGTTTTCCTTGAATTCCACTACTAAATAAAAGTGATTATCAGCCTGTATCTATTGGATGAGCTGCAATGATGTCACAGAAGTGAGAAATAGCTACAGCTCTTGTTTCGATCTATAAGAATGAGAACTCAATAAATGCTATGTGCACTCAAAGCAATGTTTCAGAATTCTATGCTAGGGGTTGAATTCTATCAACCAAGATAGAAACCTGACAACTGTGAATAGTTTTTTAGTGCCTATGTGACCTCTTCCCAAAAGCTATCAGGACAAATGAATCTATCTATCTATCTATCTATCTATCTATCTATCCATCCATCCATCTATCTATAAGATTTAAAGCCAGACTCTTAGTCCAAGAATTCAAAAGGTAGCTGAAAGAAACACAACTACCGTATTTTTCCCTCTATAACACACAGATTTTTTCTCCTAAAAAGTAAAGGGAAATGTCTGTTCGTGTTATAGAGCGAACGTGTGGTCCCTGGAGCCGTTTGTCCCAAGTGCATGGCAAAAATCAGGCAAAAATCATATTGCGCCTTCACGGAGGAGAAGAGGCTGCTGCTTTCCTGCATTCTGCCTCAGGGTCTTACTGCCCACCCTGTTCTGTTTCGGTTGCTGTTTGCTCAGACGGAACAAAGAGCAGTGAAATCCCCTCCCCTCCAGGCAACCCCTCCCCTCCAGGCAAGTAGAGAGGAAAGCAGAGCGTCCCTGCTCCGGTGGTGCTGCTGCTGCTGCTGCTGCGTCTGGGGACTCGGCAGGCAGCGGAAAACATGCAGATGAGAGAGAGAGAGAGAGAGAGAGAGAGAGAGAGAGAGAGAGAGAGAGAGGGAGGGCTGGCTTGAGTGGGTGGGTGGACTTTTGCCTTCCTCCCCCCCCCCTTTAAACCCCTCTCCTGCATTCTTAGCCAGCTGCTTCTCCGCACACCCCTCTCGTGCTCCTTGTCCCTTCTATATTTTTCCTTCCCTCCCCACTTAAAACGTGGTTACAAAGCACGGATCCACATGGATCCTCAGGATCTTTGCATTGGGTCATCCCAAATTCACCATCAGATCACATAGCAATGATCTGATGCAAAAACAGGACTGCAATGGTGCAAAAACGTGGTTACAAAGCATGGATCCACATGGATCCTCAGGATCTTTGCATTGGATCACCTCAAATTCACCATCAGATCACATAGCATGTCCATGGCTACAGCCTGCCCCCCAAAAAATCACGTACCCACTGTTGCCTGGGCTGCAATGGTGCAGAAACGTGGTTACAAAGCATGGATCCACATGGATCCTCAGGATCTTCGCATTGGGTCAGCCCAAATTCACCATCAGAGCACATAGCATGTCCATGGCTACAGCCTGCCCCCCCAAAATCACGCACCCACTGTTGCCTGGGGCTGCAATGGTGCAAAAATGTGGTTACAAAGCATGGATCTACATGGATCCTCAGGATCTTTGCATTGGGTCACCCCAAATTCACCATCAGATCACATAGCATGTCCATGGCTACAGCCTGCCCCCCAAAAATCACGCACCCACTGTTGCCTGGGGCTGCAATGGTGCAAAAATGTGGTTACAAAGCATGGATCTACATGGATCCTCAGGATCTTTGCATTGGGTCACCCCAAATTCACCATCAGATCACATAGCATGTCCATGGCTACAGCCTGCCCCCCCCCCAAAATCACACACCCACTGTCGCCTGGGGCTGCAATGGTGCAAAAACGTGGTTACAAAGCATGGATCCACAGGGATTCTCAGGATTTTTGCATTGGGTCACCCCAAATTCACCATCAGATCACATGTCTGTGGCCACAGCATGAAGCACAAAAATGATACATCCACTGTTTCATTCAGAATGTTTTTTCCCTTGTTTTCCTCCTCTAAAAACGATGTGTGTGTTATGCTCAGGTGCGTGTTATAGAGCGAAAAATACGGTATATTCAGTCTGCCCCCTCCCCCACTTGAAGGTTTTCTGCTTCCATGGAGGTGCATACACCTCAAGTTATATTCTGCTCTGGACGAGAAAGCTGTGCATGAGTCACTGAAATAATGTTTTTTGTACTGCTATATTTAAGTTTCCTAGCTTGTAATCTGCTATGGTTAAAATAAAAAACAGGTGGGCAGAGTCAAGAGGGTCATTCAGCCTGCAAGCAAAGCATAGCGGAACTCTTGATAACCTCTTTATTGAGAGCAATAATTTGAGAGCAAGTATGTTCTAGTTCACTCATCTACTACTTGACAATAAAGTGCAATCAGGCTGCAATCCTATGCATGCTTAACTGGGAGCAAGCCCCACTGAGAATAGTTGAACTGCTGAGCAAAAAGTATAGGATTGCACTGCAAGAATGTTCATTTTAGTACTTTGTTTTTAAAAAGCCTCCCAAATACCTATAGTGCGTCCGCTAGCTTCATAACATACAATTCACCAACTACTGTAGTTTAAAAACAAACAAACAAAATGGTCACATCCACATCAGTAGAAAATGGGAACGCTTATAATCAAGGCAAAACAACAACATGAAATTTGCTCCAATTGCCTTAGGCAGCAGACTCACATTGTCTCCTAGTGCCGGGCAGGGGAGAAATCAAGGAGCTATCAATTAACTACTGAAAAGGTCAACTACTTAAAACACAGTGGCTTCATGACAGAGTATAGCTGGAAAGATACCATCTAAGATAACTTTCCAACCAATCTGAAAAATGGCCCTGAGACTACAAGTGATGAGCAGCCCCACATCCATCCTCATGACTTATTTATTTTATAAGCAAAAAGCAGTAAGAGGAGGTTGGAATTAGAAGCAGAGTATGGATGGGGAGGAGCTGTGAAGTTCTTTTTTATTTGCTGTTTTAAGAAATCACTACCCTTCTGGTTTCTGCCTCACTTTTAAGGAGGAGGGAGAAGAAAGAATACAGACACCCCTAATATTTTTGCTCACAGGGAGAACAGGGGTTATGGAGCTACCGTATTTTTCGCTCTATAAGACGCACCAGACCACAAGACGCACCTAGTTTTTGGAGGAGGAAAACAAGAAAAAAAAAAATTCTGAATCTCAGAAGCCAGAACAGCAAGAGGGATCGCTGCGCAGTGAAAGCAGCAATCCCTCTTGCTGTTCTGGCTTCTGGGATAGCTGTGCAGCCTGCATTCGCTCCATAAGACGCACACATATTTCCCCTTACCTTTTAGGAGGGAAAAAGTGAGTCTTATAGAGCAAAAAATACGGTAATTCTGAAAAGAAAAACACTTGCAATGGAAAGTTATTAAACAGTCTTATCACCCTCAACTTTCAACATTCGGCATCTGCTTCTCTCTCTCTCTCTTTTTAAAAAGGGTTCCACCACCCAACGGCGTTTCCTAAAAAGGGCTGCTCAGTCATGGATACAGCTACCGAGCCGCTCAACTGCCTCGTACCTTGAGCCAGAACGACTGAATCTGTATCCACCGCCCATGTGCCGGTTCATGACTAGGGACTTCCAGATTTTACGATCCTGCCCCCGTTACCATTTGCCGATTGCCATGGGACTTCTGGGGTATAGGTTTTGTTTTTGGAAGACACCTGTGCATGAATTTGATTTATGTGTGTAGATCAGTGCACGCTGACCAACACACAGTCTTAGCAGTAAGGTTCTGTTCTGATGCCATGAGTAGTCACGACAACCTGTAGATTGCTATCTGCTGCAGACTTCATCTGCCTTCACAGCCATTGTAACATACCACTTGTTATTATCCGCCTGTTCTGCCATTGAGGACTTTTTGGATCATTCTTTGTCTAGCTCCTTTCCTTTGACATTACTGCCTTGGGTGACCCTGCTGGGAGTACGAGATTCCTGACGGCCTCGCTCACAAGAGTCATAAGAACATGCAAGTCCACTCACCACGACAAGGTGATAATCCAGTGAGTGAGTACCCTATCAGCAGTTCCCCTGTAGATCAGAAGCACAACTCATGTCATCAAGAAGTCATGCCTTAGGTGTAGTGGGCCCAACTCTATAAACTCCCTTCCATTAGGAATTAGGCATTATTAGGCATTAACTAGGAATTATTCCATTAGATGGTCTGGGTTAAGTTTCGGGTATCAGGCTAAAACCATTTGATTTCAGAAGGCCGTTTTACAGGATGTTATGCAGGATGTTTTAATGTTTCAATTTAAATGTAAATGGACCCCTGACCATTAGGTCCAGTCATGACTGACTCCGGGGTTGCGGTGCTCATCTCATCTTGCTTTATTGGCTGAGGGAGCCGGCGTACAGCTTCCGGGTCATGTGGCCAACATGACTAAGCCGCTTCTGGAGAACCAGAGCAGCGCACGGAAACGCCATTTACCTTCCCGCCGGAGCGGTACCTATTTATCTACTTGCACTTTGATGTGCTTTCGAACTGCTAGGTTGGCAAGAGCAGGAACTGAGCAACAGAGCTCACCCCGTTGCGGGGATTCGAAACCGCTGATCTTCTGATCGGCAAGTCCTAGGCTCTGTGGTTTAACCCACAGCACCACCCGTATCCCAATGTTTCTATTTACTGATGTTTTAATATATGTTTTACATATTGTATATTGTATGCTGTAAGTCATATAAATAACCACCAGTAAAGAGAAAATTGCTACCCAATCAGAAAGGTTTTGTAAAGTTGATTTTCTCTTTCATGATGCTAGATATGCAAAAAAATGAGTATGGGTATTCAAAGACAGACTTGCTAGTAAAACTTGATGATCCAGCAACTTTTGTGATCATATGGAAGACTTGTAAAAAATTAGCCTACAATTTTTAGTCTAGCAGCTTTTGTGGATTGAAACAAACCATAGACATGTGGAAAAAAATATTAGCCCACTGTTTTTACTAGCCTGCCTGCCCACGGTTTACCTGTATTAGTCATTTGTGGACTGAAAGCAAAAAATATTATGTTTTTCTAAAGCTTAATTCTTACTTATCGCAGCATGATGGCCAGACTACTGCCTATTTAGAAGCCTAATTTATAGTTTAAGCCTTGCACCCCCATCCTATACAAATTTACAGAGAAATCTGACAGGATCCCACTCCTAGGCTAGTGCTTATAAGTATTTTTCAAACACATAAATGTGAAAAGCTTTCAAACAGCTACTTCCAAATCAGTCAACCATTTTCATTTTTTTAAAAAAACCCACTACCCTATCATGAAAAAATTCATAGTTTTGGAGGAGAGGTTCCTCAGCAAAAATTGTATTATTTTACTTTGACAGGAGATAAATTTTCTTCTTAAGAATATATTCTGGCACTGTAGTGAATCAACAGTATCTACATGGAGACAAGATTGCTGGAAGAACTCACCTGCTGGGAGAATACCCATACAGTATAGTTTACTTGATTAAACCAGCTAAGATTATATTAGAATTTGCTACTGATTCTATCATACTCAGTGTATAGAAAGAGCTGCTGCGCTTCTTAATATAATCAAACTAGAGTTATTTACCTAAAGTTTCTTTTTTAAAGCTCAGACATATTTTTGCTACTGATTTATTGTTTATATGGCTCCCTATAACAAAACTTTCTGGGCAGCTTGTAACAAAAATAATCACATGAAAATAAAAATCTATGCCTAGAATGCAGATAATAAAGCTTTGGTAAGGAGCATTATGGAAATTTAAAACCAAGCAAACCAGAGCAATTTGCCCTGAGAAGTTATAGACGCCCTTTCTCTGGAGGTTTCTAAGAGCATATTGGGTTTTAATCTGTTAAAGTATGGCTTAAACCTCCATTCTTATTGCAAAGAGTTGAACAGATGACCTGGAAAGATGGAGTTTTATATGGTTTCATTCAAATACTGAAGCTGCTGTTCAATTAAGTAGAGTAGTTTTCTTATGTAGCTAGAAATGGTTTAGTTTACTTGAACACTGGGACCAGTAATCGTACACACTATTGTTAGTTAATTTCGATATATTTGAAAGTGCTGAGCAACTCAAATGGAAACCTTATATTAAAGCTGGATGTTTAAGTTTCATTTTTCCATTCCCTCAATTCCCCTTCTATGTTCTCATCCCCTCAGTCCCTTTACTTCTTTTCCCCCCACCCCTTTTCTTTCTTTTCAGCTTTTCACATTTGCTGCTTGAACAGATTTCTCGGTCATGCCGGAGCCAAAAATTTCTAAATTGCCCAAAGGTTATAGAGTGGCACAGCCTCTTTTTGGCATCAGCACATAAGATATATATTAAAAACTGCAGTGGACTTGGCACACCAGAATTCCAGGTTGACCCAAAATACAGCATTTGTCACCCTGAGTTTTAATCAGAGTAAACCTAATGGACCTAACTTAGTAATGTTCATTAATTTCAATGGTCTATTCTGAGCTAAACTTAAGTTGAATACTACCTTCCAGACTACTGCTGCAGTCACTGCATTACTAAAATTAAAATGTATTCAATTCAAAATAAATCACATTTTAAAGAACACATTTTCTATAAGTGGCTTAATTTAGGCCTAGTGCTCAACTGAGTTAATAACCATTACTACCAAAACAAAACCTGTACATAAAATATTAATTGGTGTTACTTGTCTGCTATGGATGACATAACAGTTACCCATAAAGAATGAGACACTCGGGTAAATAAACTGAAGAACTATCCCATAGATGTCAACAATACTGGACCAGCTCTTCCATTTTTATAGGAAGGGTCATTCCATGCCAAATCACCTGATTTTAATAGTCGACAGTGCTCTCACGACTCAGATTTTCTCCATTTAAAAAAAAATTGTAGATACCTATGAGATAAGCTCAAAATAATATTTCAAGATTTTTTTGGTCCAAATTTTGGACCAAATTTTGGGCGCAGGAGAATTTTTTTGAAAATTTCAATTTTTGTGCGATTTAGGCCAATGGAATTTCTGCGTCAGTGTAGAAAAAACCTCCTGTTTCGCTTATTTTTCAACCAATTTGGCTTATTTTGGTATCAAAATAAAGCTAATTGTGGTCTCTTTCAAAATAAGGTATAAAAATGATCTTAAGTGCAACAGAAAAGGGTCACCAACCATCCAAAGTGAATTTTTATTATTTTATTCCCGGTAGGTTCGATAAGCCACAGCATGCAAACCACAACTAACATATATTTCGTACTTTTGTTGTAGAATGGGCTAACCATGTACTTGTTATGTTTTAATAATAAGGAGGGTGTTTTTTGCAGTTATAATTTTTTACAATTTTTATTTATTTTTGTACAGGTTTAATGTCTCTCTGAGCCTGAAATAACTCACACATTCATGAGAATAGTTAAAACTGTACCCTCTTATGTTACAATGTCATCTAATATATTTTAAAAATTAAGTTTTATTGATTATTTAATAAAAACAAAATACGTCTCAGAGGCCTTGTTCATTTATTGTGTAAAACACTCCTGCAATGATATGGTCAAAGCTATTTTGTTTCCCATACATGTAATATAGTCAATGATGCTGGGTGGATATATATTGGATTTTATAATTTAATATACAACCAAATAACACAATGTAACATTTGTCATATAAACAAAAAAGAAATAAAAACCATGACTTCCCTCAACTTCCCCTTCTGGTTCTTTAAATATTTATTACTTCTGCTTAATTTTTGTCCTATTTTTACGACCTTATACCTCTCAATGTACTTAAATTCTTATCATTTTTATACCAAATTTTCTTTCATAATTATATCTTGCACTGAATTACATTCCATATTATTATTTCCTGACCTTTAAACTTATTTTCTTACTTTTAAGTGTTTAATCAAACTCTGCTATTGAGTCCATTTCTTTACAATATTTCTGTAGATACATCATAAATGGTTCCCAGTCTTTTTTAAAGTCTTCATTATCATTGTCTCTGAGTCTTCCCGTGAGTTTCTGCATATTCTATATATATAAATCTTTATTGCAGTCCAAAAACCCGTAGAACAATTTCAGAACAAAATACAATTGAGACAGCCAACCACACAAGAGAGAGAAACGGAGGCGGTCATTTTGTTTAGTCTCAAACATGATGATCTTTGATTCTTATAACTTCCGAAAGAAACTTTGCCACAGCCAGTGTAATATCATTAGACCTATCATCCAAAAGATATTTAATATGGACCAAAAATTTTGGACTAAAAATCTTAAAATATTATTTTGAGCTTATCTTATAGGTATCTACACATTTAAAAATTTGAGCAAAATCTGAGTCGTGAGAGCATATGGCACCAGGTGATTTGGCGGGGAATGACTCCGAAGAAAGAACTGTAACAGCCAGTCCTAATGAATCCAACTATTTGGGTTGTCCAACAGTCACTGGAAAAGCTGTCTGCTTCATATAGTTAAATGTATTACCAAGGCAGTCTAAATGTTTATTAGTTTCAAGCATCTTTTTTAAATAAGGAAAATACAATTTAAAGATGCAGGTTTGCCATGTTGCACCTATTTAGGCATAACAATTTCAATGGCACTAACCAAGCATGACTGGATGTTCCTGCCTTTATGCAGAATTTTTGATAATCCAAACTGCTCATTACACAGTAGTGTAAGTCAAACCAAAAAGTATAAATACACTGTTTGAATTGCCAACAGAGGTCAACTAAACAAGTAGGACAAGTAATAGTGAAAGTTTGTTTTAAAAAGGTAGGAAAAGAGAAAGCTGCAGGGCCATTTCCAAAGCCAAAAAAGTACATGGAGGACAGAATCCAGAATAGGAATGAAAAAAGACAACAAGCAGTGGTTTGAGCCTTTGCTTCATGGCAAGTGACAAAAATATGAGCATATATGGTTTCATGTTATCTGGCCCTGTAAAACAGGCATTTTAGGTAAATTAACACAAAATCCACATACCTGTTTTAGAGGGAAATGCTTTACTCAATGGAATTTGCTTCAAAGTGTACACTGGATTTGTGGCTTTAAACTATCAGCAGTTTACTTTTTAGAAGGCCTTACAGCTTGATCCAAATGCAAAGTCAGAATGAGCATGAACAGAAATACTGGCCTTAGGACTTCAAAATTAACATTTTGGTTTGGAAATTTATGCTGCAGCTCAAGAAGATGTGTGGTATATGTCCCTGCTCAATGAGTACAAATGTTTTAGAACCTAAAATGAAATTGTTTTCTAAACATCTGTCTTTAATAGGACTTTAACAGAATAGTCCTAGTCGTATCTATTCAGAAGTAAGTCCTACTGAAATCCACAGGACTAACTCCCAGATAAATGGGGTTAGCATTGCAGCCTAACCTTCTAGGAAGAAGTATGGTTAGGAGCCACAAACTAACACAGAATTTAAAGTAACAATGCAGAGTAAATAGTTTAGAGAAGCCTTTCTCAACACAGTGCCATTCAGATATTCTGAACTACAGTTTCCATCATCCCTGGCCATTGGCCACACTGGCTGGAATTGAGCCTGGAACATTTGGAAGACACCGCATTGGAGAAGGGTGTTTTAGAGTGTATTTTTTTAAAATACACAGTCTACTTCTGACAAACTAAGGATCATGAAATATGACAATTCAGCAGTGAAGGATTTAGGAATGAGCAAAGTAGAAATGTAGCAAGTATACCCAAGTCAGCTGTCGGTGCAACTTCTGTAACCCAAACGTCTGCTAATAACAAACTGCTGACCGATATTACCAGGTAAATGTAAATGTAAATCCCACACTGGCTTTAAGAACTATTATCAAAGTCTGTAACTACTCTCAGGATCACATTTTGTGTCCAATCAGTGGCTAGTATGTTGGCTTTGGGTTCAAATCCATTCTCAGCCACGAAGAGACATGAACTTAGCTTGCCACATACTGATAAAATGTTGTTACAAGGCTGACTAGGCTTAAAATATTATGTGGGCTATAGAAAGGATTTAATAGCAAAGTTTCAATGTTACAGTTGAACTAAGCCTGAAACTTTCAGTCAGAATGTTTTGATGAGAACAGCCAAACACTAACAACCCATGTCCTTTAAGTTTCTATTCAGCTAGCACTGTTAGGGTTTCGACCAAAAACTAAGTATTAATACAATAGTTTTAGTATTTGGAGTGAAAATCTGTTACATGACCATAAAAGGACAGCAGTGTAGACTTACTTGCCTAACCTCAATAAATTTAAATATAGTATATCAAGTGCCAAGCCACTGAACACATCTCTTCCTCAGAATTACCTGGCCTTCTAGGAAATACTGTTTTAATTCTGAAAGGAAAATAATCTGAAACACTTTGCATACAACTTGTCCAATGTTATATAAAACAACTCAGTAATCTTAGCTCATGGCTGCACTGAATTCTCTACAATATTTCTAGGACTAATTCAGTACTAGTCTCCAACTACATACATGCGGTAAACAGAGAGAACAAAGGGAAACAATGCAATTTCTACTGTGTTAAGTATTCATAAGGCTCACAGCAACCTAGTTAATTTAGAGAATGCCCTGCTCTGTTCCCCTTTGGCAGCTTTAATGAAAAACTATGTCAATACTATACTCTCACAAACTGAAATATATTCACAGGAAGGCGATCTACAACATATTTCACTACGACAGATCCACAGTGAAAAATTCCTCCTCTTCTTCAGGGGGTCTTCATTCAAGAATATTTAATGTCCTAAATTTATTGTGACACACTTGTGTATATAAAAATTTAAGGATATTAAAAGTGTTCCACAAATCTACAGATATTACTGTCTATGAACATTTTTCGTTTGCAATTTATGAAATTTTGTAAAACATTCCAGCACTCACATGAAGAATTTCCTGGCCGAAGTCTTAGTGACTAAAAAGCCGGATGTGTTTTTGCACAAATGGGTATTTCCTCCGGACACTTCCACATTGCTCTATTTCACTGTCCTACAGGTGACCCAGAATGAACAATTTATTTTGCATAGTAATCTGCAAGAAAAGCAATCATCATGCTCCTCATTAAGAGTTCAGGTTGTCTTGGGGTTAAAGCATTTCCTGGATATTTTTATCCCAGAAATATCATGCATCATGTTCCCTCCTGGTTATGCCTGTGAAGCCATCTTGTGTGAAAGAGACCTAAAACCAAGTCAGCATTGTATGCATATGCACTACAAAGATAAAATTGAACTAGGAAAGCTATTTTGCTTGACTAAGCACTGTGTCTTAAGGCAAAAGTTTTATAATGGAACATATTTCCTGACACAACATTTTTACTTATTTCTTTCTAAGGCCAATGTACACTTAAACCCTAGAAAGTCACTGCTAGTCAGCAGTAGACAATAGTCAGTGAGGTGGACCAATGCTCTGATAGTTTAAGGCAGGTTCACGTGTTCATATGCAAGTGTGTCACGTGTTCATATGCAAGTGTGTTCATATGCAAGGCCT
This sequence comes from Podarcis gaigeae, assembly GCF_964106915.1. Taxonomy (NCBI): domain Eukaryota; kingdom Metazoa; phylum Chordata; class Lepidosauria; order Squamata; family Lacertidae; genus Podarcis; species Podarcis gaigeae. The sequence continues at coordinate 102,824,096 of NC_139680.1, read as the reverse complement.
ATAAATAAAAAAATTAACTGACTGATTAAATGGGGGGAGAGAGAACACACCTACTTCAGAAGGTTTATTTTTATTAAAAAATAAGACTGCTATCCAATACACATACCTGGCAACATGACCAAGAGAATATAGCAGTACTTCAGATTAAACATTTATTTATGCTGCAAGTGCTGTGGCATTTAGAAGTCATAATCAAACAGAAGAATTAGATTCTCCTATCACATAGTGAGTAAACTGGTTATAAATTTGTACTTCATCACACTTTAAGGCTCATGTTAAAGTGAAATTATGTGCTAACTCACTTTAAAAGTTCACATTATACTGGGTAGGGTTATTTATTTATGTTTTAAATTCTATACCACCCTATACACGGAGGTCCCAGGCGGTTTACAGAATAAAATCAAAATATAAAACCACGAAATACATAATAAAAACAGCAACAGCCCAGTAACCCCACTACAAAAAAACCACATTTTAAAAGGGCATATTACAAAAAAAGTTGCATTAAGCATTAATATAGCAGTCTTTAATACAGCACCATGTACAGAGAACTTGAACACAACAACTCTGTCATTCTCATGATACTACCCTAGTCTGAGATATGGTGTGATATCAGCCTTACAGATAATGGGACAGACTGAACAAAGTGACTTATCCAAGACTGCTTCTAGCAGGACAAATTTTGTACAGGCAGTACTCTAATACAAACTGCATGTAGTGGTGTGCAACAATCACAGACCCGTGCCATTGAAAATGGCTGCAGACTCCCCATTCAAGTTCATACACATCCAGTTTGTTATATCTAATCACTGTATTAAAAAATATGCATGCTATATGCACATTTCTCCCTACACCGCAGGGCTTAGGGGCACAAAATCCATCACATTTGAAGTCACCTTCAGTTTATCCATGGCTGAGAAGAATACAATAGAAGACCAATCCTGTCAAGCACAGAACCACAATAGGGGGCAACTAGATCTCAGTGCCAAAGCCCATGCTTTGTGTGTACAGTACTAAAGTGCTGGCTAAATAATCTCAGCAAACCTGGGAAAGGGACAAATTCTCTAAGCTGCTGCTAGACTGAATAAGAAATCTGGGCTTGACAGGGTAATAGCTTTAACCAGCATAAAGCAGCTTCTTACATTCGGATGGATTTTTCATTCCTTTGTACTATCTACTCATTACAGCCATTTCTTACATACCCTACTTGGTAAGAATACTACATATTGAGTTATCAGTTGCAATGATTGTTAACTCATCAAATGCAGTATCTGAACAGGTCAATAAGGCTTGGGGTGATTTTAAGCAAAGAGCAGGCTACTATTAAGGATGGAATGGGCACCTATCCACTGCTGGACCCACCCCTAGAATAACCATAACCACCTCTGGGGAAAGCATGCTACCAGCTCTGAAGAAACTGGCTGGAGTACACCTGCCGATATTGAATTTCAAAGCAAAGAACCTGGACATTTATAGGAGAGCCCCAAGAAAACCCTACTAACGAGTCCTACTAAAATCTTGACATGCATCTGATTGCAACTCACTCCCACACCGACCGCGCAGATCAATACTAATAAATTATTATTTTTATTTATTTATACCCCGCCCATCTGCTAAGTCTCCCCATCAAGTGTTAAAAATAATACAGCAATAAATATTTAAAAACTTCCCTAAACAGGGCTGCCTTCAGATGTCAGATCAAGGCTTCAGAGGCCACAAAAATAACGGCCACCCCCACTTACCACCAATAAATATAATACAAAAACGGACTCCCCGTCAGCAAAACGGAGGAAAGGATATTTGTGCAGTTCCGCCCACCCCGCTGACATTATTTCAGCTTACGTCTTCCTCCAGCCCCTTCGTGCTCAAGACCAGAGGCAGCATTAATTTCACATTAAGCCCCCTCCTCACCTTTCCAACTTGCAAAATGAATGAATGAAAGGCGGCGTTCTGCAGTATAAAGTTTATCTTTCATGGCCACCGTAGAGTCAGGAGCATTATGCCCCTTAAAGCTGCAAAGCCTTTGCATTTTTTATTTTATTTTTTGGAGGGGGGCGGTGTTGCCCGCCTCCCTCCCGTCCCGTTAACATTTCCCTGCGGGGGCGTGAAGTGCCAGCCCAGGCAGGTCGCCCTCCCCACGACAGGGCCTTCCTGAGGGGAAGGAGGGGGGTTGTTGGGCCGGCCGGCCAGGCCTCCCCGCTCTCTCTTTTCCTCTCACGGCGACCCCCCCCCTTGGTCTAGTCCGCCCAGCCGAGCTCACCTACTAAGCGGCGGCTCAGGGCCGTTGGAGGCGGCCGCGGAGGCTGGCGGTGCTGGAAGGCCGGCGCATCTCTCTGCCTCCTCCTCAGCGCCGCGCCGGCTCCCTCCTCGGTCCCAGCATCACCCCGGCCTGTCGCAGAGGCGGTGGCGGCGGTGGCAGCAGCAGCACGGAGCCCCCTTCCCTCACGCGGCCTGCGAAACGGCTCTTGCCTCAGGCCCAGCCAGCGAGCGAGCCGAGAGACACTGTAGAGGAGGGGGATGGAGCGGGGGAGACAGGGGGCGGGCGGAAGGGTGGAGTGACGGCGCCGAAGCCAATCGCGACGAAAGGGCAGCCTCGCGTCCTCCGGCCAACCGTTAAGCTCGGCTGAGGCGGGGAGCAGGTCTGGAGAGAAACGTAGCAACGCGGCCTTCTTCGACATCCCCCGATTAGAAGCGGGGCAGCCAATCCCCGATCGTGGGAATAAGTAACATGCAAGCCACGCCCACCCCTCCCTCCCCTTCTCTCTCTCTCTCTCTCTCTCTCTCTCTCTCTCTTAATCGGGCTCTTCTCCGCCCCCCAGCGACCATCTTGGCTGAGGGCAGATTGCCAGGGCAGTAGGACGGTGTCGCTTAAGCGCCCATTTTGGAATGGGGCACGGCTGACAGTAAGGACGGCGATTTTTTATTTTTTTTTAAGAAGAAACTGCTCCCTATTCATGGTTACGAAGGAGTAAGCCTCGTAAATGACTTGTTTAGCAAACCTGAATGCGAAATACTGCCCTCTTGGAGGGGCCCGGAAAGTCTTGCACAGTAATCGTTGGCATATCCCATGATCCTCTGCGACGGGGAAAGTGAAATGAAACTATTCCGGCGATAGTTTTTTGCGTTCTTGCCAGCGGGAAGACCGCGCTTGGTGGGAACGGGGTCTTGCTTTATTAAGTGCGCGGCTACGTGGTAAACGAGCAGTTACCGTGGGGAGACTGCCATAATGCAGTGTGCCCCAAACTTGGGTCTCCAGCAGTTTTCGGACTACAACTCCCATCATCCCTCGCTACCAGGACCGGTGCTCAGGGATGATGGGAATTGTAGTCCAAAAAAAATCTGGCTAGCCAAGCTCGGGAAACGCCGCACAAGCGACCCTCATTCTTAGGAGACACCTGCAAAAATATACTGGGGTAGTTGACAAATGGGATGGAGGACATTCCTTTGTAGGACTTCCCCAGTTTTTGGGAGCCAGAGAGTGGGCCATGCCTTGTTCTAACGTGAAATATAAGCATAGCTGTCAACTTTTTCCTTTTCTTGCTAGGAATCCTATTCGGAATAAGGGAATTTCCTTTTAAAAAAAGGAAACGTTGACAGCTATAACTATAAGTTTATTAGCATGTAGTAAGAAAGCGGCGGTATCAATCCGTGCTCCTGGAAACACAAAAATTGTGACAAGGACACAGTGAGGAAGCTAAGCACTTTTAATGAGGGATCCCTGAAAGAACAAGCGCCCTCTCCCCCCCGCTACGTAAGAAGTGCTTGCAATGGCCCGTCTAGCATCCCTCTCTCCTCCATGAATTAGACTACCGGTAATCCTCTTTTAAAGCCATCCAAATTGGTGGCCATCGCGGGTTCTGCTGGCAAAAGAGGACCGGTCCTCGAAGGCCCTTTCTGGCAGCGGACGAAGCGCAGCCTCGGTGGGTGAATAAAAAGTATTGTTGCATTATTAAAATATGCATTAGAAATAAACCGATTGGAGGGTAATAATGACCTGCAAGGATTACGAGGAAGTGACCGGCGTTTTAATTCGCACGTTTGCTTTAAAGCAAGCTCCTCTACACCTGGCGAGTCTAACATCCACCTAACTGCGGATCGGGCCCAGTGCAGGGAGGTGCCTTTACTTCCTTACCACGATCCCACCCCCGCGTCTCCTCGGACCTGCGCAGTGGGTCGCAGAGGCTAATTTACATTGACCAGGATTCCTTGCGCGCCCCGTGTAGGGGGGGGGGGGACACACAATAGCAGTGTTTCTCTGGAGATTTCTTTCATGCTTGCGAACAGCTGGGTCGTATTCTGCTCCAGTGGCTCCTGGAGTCAGTGTACAATGAACAATCCGAAAAATTGAGTCATCATAACATGAAGAAGAGTCGCCGGTTTTGTAGTCACGTTCGCAAACGCTGAGGTTTCGATTACAGATAGGTAGCCGTGTTGGTCTACATCGCACATATCATCTCGGAACTATTTAATTGCTCATCGTCTAACATTGTGTACATAAATCGGACATCAGGAATCACAAGACAGAGAAACCAGTAGGAGAACACTTCAATCTCCCAGGACATTCTATGCAAGATCTCAAAGTAGCTGTTTTACTACAAAGGAATTTCAGAAATAGACTGGAAAGAGAAGCTGCTGAATTGCAACTTATTACCAAACTTAAAACCATGGAGAGACCTGGTCTGAACAAAGACATTGGATTCTTATCTCATTATACATGACAAAGCCATTTTTCACCTTCTCACCCCTTGCTTTTTCCTGTAAGACCTATTGCAGTCGTTAAGAGTCGTCAACAGGCTCATCACAGCTATCTGCCAATCACCCATTCCTACCACCCTTCTGAGTAATACCCCTCCCCACCTTCTCACTATATAGAAGGGTCTGGTAACTTCTGTTTCAGTGTATCTGAAGAAGTATGCATGCACACGAAAGCTCATACCAAGAACTAACTTAGTTGGTCTTTAAGGTGCTACTGGAAGGAATTTTTTTGTTTTGGCTGAGGTTTCAGTTTGTGAATTTGGGATGCTGAGGTCTGTGGATTGGGACCTCATGTCTAATCCAATTTTTGGAGGCCGAATAGCAGGCTAGCAATAGTTAGAATATATAGGGTAGTTTTTTTTGTGATTTTCGTGCTTTTAGTAAACCTAGAAGGCGGAGCCTTTAATCTTGGAATTGATAGTAGAAGTGATCGCTTACATGAGAAGTTTGGAAAATTCTGAGTTGGAAAGTAGAGTATTTGAGTGGAAGGTTGCAGGTATCGGAAAAGATCGTCCGCTCCACTTAATTTTGATTTTAGCGGCTGTTGGGGAAGCAAGAAATTATATTTTATAGCACTGCAATTTATTTAGCAGGATGCTTCTTGTCAAAGTGTGAGAATCCCGATTGCCTGCTCTCCAGTTTTCTTGGCGTTCATTCTCGCGCACCCCTTTAATTCTGTAATTAGAAAGCGCTTTCTCCTCCGCCAACTGTGGCGAAAGGGCGCCTGCATAAAGGAACCGTCCCCGCCTGCAGTCTCGGTGCTCTGCAAATGACCTTCCGCGTGTGAGGCTTCCTTCCGCCTGTGTGCATTGGAAACTTTGCACAGAGGAAGAGAGTTGGGTTCCTGCTGAGTAAATTTGGGTGGTGTTGCAGCCCAAGATTGCCTTCTCCCCCGAAGATGCACCAGTTCATTCAGAATTAATCTCTCTCTCTCTATATATATATATATATGAACAGAAAGAGAGAGAAATGTAGGGGATTCAGCTAAATGACCCTTGGGGTCTCTTCCAACTCTACAATAATGAATGCGGCGTTTGAATTCGCACGTTTGCTCTGAAGCAAGCTCCTCTACATCCGGTAAGTCTAAAATCCACCAATCTTGCCAGTCGAGCCCAGTTCAGGGAGGAACCTTTACTTCCTTACCACGATCCCACCCACGCTGCTCATCGGACCTGCGCAGTGGGTCGCAGTGGCTAATTTGCATTGCCCAGGATTCCTTGCGCGCCCCGTGAAGCGGAAAAAAACCCCAATGGTAATGTTTCTCTGGAGATTTCTTTCACGTTAGCGAACAACTGGGCCATATTCTGCTTCCGTGGCTCCTGGATTCGGTGTGCAATGAACAATCCCGGATATGTCACCATAATATGAAGAAGAGTCGCGGATTCTGTAGCCCTGTTCGCAAAAAAGAAAGTTTGCAGAAGTATGAACGGGACTATATGTCCTGTTTGGATAGGCTTTTAGCCTCAATTTTTGGAGGCCCAATGGCGGGCCGTCAATGGTTGTGAAAGGTAGAGCAGAGCATTCTAAACTTTGTCCTGTTACCAGAGCTTAAAAGGAGTTCCTTTAAACTTTGGTTAAGCTGAATTAGTGTGAAATGATTCACAACTATTCTGTTTGGAAACTCTGCACGATGGAAGCCGTGTTGCAGCCCTGATTATTGCTGTCATAAAAGCGCACAGCTCTTGAAAGTCAACAGGAACTTCTTTCACCAAAAGTGGCAGTGGTGACCAAGTTTACTCAGAAGTGCCTCCTTTTCACTCTGGCGTTGCAGCACTAAGGTCCTCCTCACTCGCCAAGCCTTTTTTCCTCCTCCACTTCTGCTGCAGGGAGAGTCTCGGTGCTTATTTGCATAGCCCCATAATGCTGTGAGCATGGGGGAAGCAGGCTTTAAAGGTGCGGAAAAATAGGAAAGATAACCATTAGGTCCAGTCGTGGCCGACTCTGGGGTTGCGCTGTTCATCTCGCTTTATTGGCCAAGGGAGCTGGCGTGCAGCTTCCGGGTCATGTGGCCAGCATGACTAAGCCGCTTCTGGTGAACCAGAGCAGCGCATAGAAACGCTGTTTATCTTCCTGCTGGAGCGGTACCTATTTATCTACTTTGATGTGCTTTAGAACTGCTAGGTTGGCCTATTTCTCTTCAAAACATTGCAACCCCATTTATCGTGGGGGTGGTATCACGCCGAAGAGGCTCTGTGATTCAGCCACAAACAAATTGCGACAGCGGTGAGACACCATAACCCACTGGGGTTATCTGAGGGCCAGATTTGATGAAGTAAAGCTGTTGACCTTTTTTTAGGATTAAAGTTGTTCAGTTTTTTAGTCCCCCAAAATGCACTTTGGACATGCCCGCCATAATCTCTTGAAGCATTAGTATTACTAAACGGAAAACTATAGAGGGACCTGGTCTGAATAGAGATATTGCATTCTTGTCTCGTTACATTTCTTAAAGCTATTTTTGGTCATCTGCATACTATCCTTTGCTTTTTCCAGTAGGACTAATTGCAGTCGTTAACAGTCATCCACAGCTTTATCATAACCATTGAGTTAATCTCCCATCTCCTACTACCCTTCTGAGAAAAGCCCCACTCCACCCTCCCACTAGATATAAGGGTCCGGTGACTTCTGTTTCAGTGTACTGTATCTGAAGAAGTGTGCATGCACACGGAAGCTTATACCACTAACTTTTGATATAACTGTAAAAACTACTCTGAAAATTTATTATTAAAAATGAAACCTTCAGTGGGTTGTAAATGTTAAGATTATACCAGCAAGAATGAGTCTTTCTGTAAAAAAAAAAAATGTTTTAAATCAAGTCTTACTGACTAGTGGCACGTAAGTTATTGCTTTGGCCTCTGCCCTTAGACATGATGAGATGCCAATAGGGTTGCCATACATCCGGAATTTCCGAGACTTATACGGAAGACTGCGGTTGGCAGCAGCGTCTGGCCAAAAATTGGCTGAATGTCTGGGGAAAGCTCACTATTGCAGATGCTCACTATAGCAAAGTTTCTGGGGGACTTTGCCACATTTCTCTCCCACCCTGTGAAGGAGAAGCTTTGTGTTCATTGTGACACAGATGCAAGAAGAGGCAGCCAGGCCATTCTTCTATTGATTTCTATAGATTTTTATTCCTCCACTCTCATTGTTCTAACCCAACCAGTCCAAAAATTAGGATGGCTACTGTTTGCGCCATCTAGTGAAAACTAAATGGGAACTGCATTTCGTTTATGTCACTTGCAGTGAAGCTGCAGAAGATTAATCCGTTAATTTGGAGTCCTGAACTGAAAACTAAGGGATGGTGAGCAAATACGCCTTCACCCTTTTCACTTCTAGTGCTTTTTTTAAATAACATGGACATAGGAATGTAGGAAGCTTCCTCATATTGAATCAGACTGTTGGTCCACCTAGTTTAGTACTAACTGCTGTGACTCACTGTGGCTCTGCAGAGTTTTGGGCAAGGAACTTATCCCAGTTTACCTGGAGATGCTAGGGATCAGCGCTGTCTTTAGCATATTGCGCCACCGGGGTGCACAGATCCGCCCAGTGCCCCCAAATTTAGTTTAGCCCCCAAATTCACTTTTATTATGCTTATGTCAGACACCACGCTTACGCCTTATCTCTTGTTTATGAAAGAAGGGAGAAAAAAGAAAAACTTTTTTATTTGCTCATTTATTTACGATACACTTATACTTCAGTATACAACACCACCACGCTTAAACTTATAAGTATTGTTTAGACACCTACTTAGGAGAAACATCAGTCGTGTCAAAGGTGCCGCTGACCCCGCTGCAGCATAGCAGCTCAATACAATACGTAACATAATATTTTGATGTAAGAGTTAATTCCGCGTTCACAGTGCTGTTGTGAATGACAAGCGCTGCTGCTGGCGTGGCACGTCTTTGGTAAATGAGCGCACAAAGTTGAAAGTCCTTTAGTGAAACAGTAGGTATACTTTTCAGTAATACCTAGGTATATATGTATTTTGTTTTTCTAGCTTGATCAAAATTATTTATTATTGCATAACAGGTAGATTGGCGGCTTACTGGCACCCCCCAGTAAAGACGGCCCTGCTAGGGATTGAACCTGTGAGGCAGGCTATATGGTGATTTTCTCAACAAACTGTTACAGCATACTTAATAATACCGTATATGGTGCAATCCTATACACCTCTCCTCTGAAGTCCAACTGAGTTCAGTAGGACTAAGTGCGTATAGAATTGAGCATTAGCTCTGGTGTACTGTAGTCCTTTTCAGGTTTCAAAACACTCTGTGTTATCTTGCTGTTATGCTTGCAATAGGTAGGTCAGTCTTATTACCCCCATATTGCAGGCAGATGGGGAAACTGAGGCTGAGACAAAGCGTTAACCCCTTAAAATGTATTGCCGGGCGGGGGGGGGGGCGTTATCTGTTTCTGCTCTTATTTTTATTATGTACAGTGGTACCTTGGGTTACAGACTCCACTAACCCGGAAGTAGTACCTCGGGTTAAGAACTTTGCTTCAGGATGAGAGCAGAAATCGTGCGGCGTGGTGCAGCGGCAGCGGGAGGCCCCATTAGCTAAAGTGGTACCTCAGGTTAAGAACAGTTTCAAGTTAAGAATGGACCTCCAGAATGAATTAAGTTCTTAAAACGAGATACCACTGTATTTTTTTATATATATTGTATTTTTATGTTGTGAACTGTACCTGAGTTCTGCGGATGAAGGGCAGTATATACGTTTAATAAATAAAGTGGCTTGGTGAAGGCCGCCTTCCCCAAAAGGAATGCAGAGACAATATTCAAGTTGGGTCCTTCCTAGTTGACATAATGCAGAAGTGAGTCTCACCCAGTTTTAATGGGCTGAATAAAGTTAAGGTAAAGGGACCCCTGACCATTAGGTCCAGTCGTGGCTGACTCTGGGGTTGTGGTGCTCATCTTGCTTTATTGGCCGAGGGAGCCGGCGTACAGCTTCTGGGTCATGTGGCCAGCATGCGTAAGCCGCTTCTGGCGAACCAGAGCAGCGCACGGAAATGCCGTTTACCTTCCCGCCAGAGCGGTACCTATTTATCTACTTGCACTTTGATGTGCTTTCGAACTGCTAGGTTGGCAGGAGCAGGGACCGAGCAATAGGCACTCACCCCGTCGCGGGGATTCAAACTGCCGACCTTCTGATCAGCAAGTCCTAGGCTCACTTGCAAATCTGTTGGATTGCAACCTTGCTCATTTCGAGATACCAGCTCCTCTTGCCAGAGCCCTTCGTTTTTTTCTTTTTTTGCTCTGAAATACTAAGCAATAATAGCACAAAGTTTTAAATTACATTGCCGCTTTCAAGTCATGCTGTCTGATAAGACCGGGCATTTTAAGTTAATAAAGGCATTGGTGTTGATGTACCAGACCTTTATCAGCTATTTGGCTTCCAGCCATGCGGAATTCTTATTAAGGAACTGATACACAATGTCAACATAAAACTCTTGGGGGGGGAGGGGGCTATCAGTAGGTTTTATTTATTTATCTGTTTCTAAAACCTAATGCCTCACCCCCAATAATATGATCAGGACGGCTTGCAAGTCACAATAGAGTTTAAAATCACAGGAGCAACAGCATTGACAAGCCGTAAAACAATAACATTGCAGTTAAGCAGCACAGCATAAAACACAAGCAGAAAATAGAAATCAAACCAGATTTTAAAAACACACAAAAACAAAACAAAACCTGAGAGGATCAGAGATTTGCTCCACCTTGCACTGGAAGGATGTAAAAACTTGGAGCTGGGGAGAGAAATCCCAAACCGGGGTGCCACCACTGAGAAGGCCCTCTCTCAGGGGGCTGGTCCATTAGGGCAAATGAGGCACTGCCTCACTGACCTCTGTCTTCATCTGATCTTCACCTGCCTGCCTTCTTACTTACAACAAGTCTGCCAGGGGGTGGCTGTCAGCTTCCTCCTCTTCAGCCTCAGCTTTGTCCTTTTTAGAAAAGGCCAGGGACAAAAATTAGAATTTGTTGGCTTCCCTGTCGTTGGCTCTGGCGCCACCTGCTGTTGGTCTCCCTGCCTCCTGCCCTGTCAGTTCCAATAGACACCAGCCACCACTGCCTCTCTCTGATAACCTCCAGCCAGATTTGCAGAGCCCTGGTGTCAGTTTTCCCTGTTCAGAAAAACCACTTTCAGTTAGGGCAATGGAGAGCTGCTATCTCCACCCCTGTCCCAAAGTAGTAGTAGTAATAATAATAATAATAATAATAATAATAATAATAATTTATTTGTACCCCACCCATCTGGCAGGGTTTCCCCAGCCCCTCTGGGCGGCTTCCACAGAGACTAAAAATACACTAAAATGTCACACATTAAAAACTTCCCTGAGCCTTAAGATGTCTTCTGAACGTCAGGTAGTTGTTTATTGCTTTGACATCTGATGGGATGTCACCACTACCGAGAAGGCCCTCTGCCTGGTTCCCTGTAGCTTTGCTTCTCGCAATGAGGGAACCGCCAGAAGGCCCTCAGCGCTGAACCTCAGCGTCCGGGGCAGAATGATGGGGGTGGAGACATTCCTTCAGGTATACTGGATTGAGGGCGTTTAGGGCTTTAAAGGTCAACACCAACACTTTGAATTGTGCTCGGAAACGTACTGGGAGCCAATGTAGGTCTTTCAAGACCGGTGTTATGTGGTCTTAGCGGCCGCCCCCAGTCACCAGTCTAGCTACCTAGGGTGGCCTTAGGTCTTTCTTTCCAGTCCTCTGTTTAAAGCCACCCTCTGTTTCAGTGGTAGCCAGCCAGGTGCCCTGCAGAAGTTGGGCTCCAACTCCCATCAGCCCTTGTTGATATGGCTATGGTGAGGGGTGATGGGAGTTGTAGTTATGGGATGGCAACAGGTTGCCTACCCATTTGAAGAACCGTCCATCGGCGTCTGATTTAAAAATAAGAAACAACAATAAGGGGGAACAGGAGAGGCTTTGAAGTTGCCCATCAACCACTAGGCGACTTCATTATAAACCTTTAAGAGCCAGGCAAACACGTTCCTTTTTGACCAGGCCTTTGGTTGATCTGATTGGTAGTCTATGCCCTATTAAAATGTGGGTTTTTTGTGTGCAGGGCAGGAGCTGTTGCGTTTTTTGAAAAAAAAATTATGGATTTTGTGGTTTTATATATCTTGATATTATTCTTGAGACCCCTTGGGTATAGGGTGGCATATAAATTCAATAAATGATAATAATAAAGTTAAGTACATGGAGAGCAGACTGAGCAGGCACACCAGATTGTGAGATTTAGGTAAAGGTAAAGGGACCCCTGACCATTAGGTCCAGTTGTGACTATGGGGTTGTGGTGCTCATCTTGCTTTATTGGCCGAGGGAGCTGGCGTTTGTCCGCAGACAGTTTCTGGGTCATGTGACCAGCATGACCAAGCCGCTTCTGGTGAACCAGAGTAGCACACGGAAACACCGTTTACCTTCCCGCCAGACCGGTACCTATTTATCTACTTGCACTTTGACATGCTTTTGAACTGCTGGGTTGGCAGGAGCTGAGACCAAGTGACGGGAGCTCATCCCTTCACAGGGATTCAAACCACCGACCTTCTGATCAGCAAGTCCTAGGCTCTGTGGTTTAACCCACAGCACTACCCGTGTCCCCTTTAGACTGAGTTTAAAATGCATACTGTGAGGGTAAATTAAAGATCACCTGACCCCATATGCGCCCACTCAATAGCTCTGATCTGCAGAACTGCTGCTGTTATGGGTGCCGCATAATACAGTACTTGTTCCCCATTTGTAAGAAATCATTCAGCACCTGCACTTTTGGAACTCCCTGCCTATTGACAACAGGCAGGTGTCTTCACTGTACTCTTTTTGGCACCTGCTAAAAAGGTTTTTTTTCCATTTAGGGAAGCCTATCGAAGCCCTGGGATAGCTCGGTTGATAGAGTATAAGTCTCTTAATCTCAGGGTTGTGGGTTCAAACCCTACATTGGGCGGAAAGATTCCTGCCTTGCCGGGGGTTGGACTAGATGACCATTGTGGTCCCTTCTAACTCTACAATTCTAGGATTCTGTCATCCAGATTTGTAGAATACTGATGAGTTTTCGTCTGGTTTTTAGCTTACTGTTTTTAATTGACTGATTTTAATTCTTTTTGAAGGTTTTGAATAGTTTTTAACTTTTTCTTTTTTTCTTTTTACAACAATCGTTTCCTTGTTCCTTGTTCCAAACCTCCTTGAGCATTTTACTTACAATCAAGCTGTATATAAATGTCAGTGCTTTTTTCTGGGGGAATGCAGGGTTATGCATACCCCTAAAAAAATTGTGAATCTAAGTTTGGGCTCATTGAGGGGCACTATTTCAATATGAGTAGAAAAATGAGAGTACCCCTAAACATTTTTTAGAAGAAAAAAAAAGCACTGATATATGTTACGAATTGTAGTAAAACGGTGAGAGATGCTTTGCTCTCTGATCTTTGGCTCAAGGTGCTGATATAAGCAGTGGTGGTGTTTTTTGGTGGTTGTTTTTTTTTAATATTGTTGTTATTGGGTTAATTGATAATCCTAAAATATGGCAGATGTCCTGAAGCACAACTCAGTTTGGAAACGTGGGCCTGAAGCTCTTCAACCCCCTTGTTCTCAGACAAAATCTAAAATTAGAGCTTGGTCCTGAAATGAATACAGTCGCTCTTCAATCAGCAGCCTGCAAATTGAACAATAAATTCTTGCCTCCTATATTTCATGCCAAGTTAGCCCGAGGAGAGAGGGTGATTTACATCTCGCCATGTCTAAGGTCACAGGCCAGAGCAAAAACAGAAGCTGTTTTGTTCACCCTCTGCGGCATGGATAGCCAACATGGGGCTCTCTGGATGTGCAGGACTACAAATCCCATCGCCTCCAACCACTGGTCCTGCTGACTGAGGCTAATGGGAGTTGGGAGTCCAGTGAGATTGGGAGGGCGCCATCTTGGCTACATGAGCTGTGCAGGCCGCAAACTACAGAGGTAGAAATGGTAGAGGGACACGGTTTGAAGAAAATACAAGGGAGAGCAAGAGTCCCAAATAAAAGTGGTAATTCATATGAAATGATCTGGGAGTCTTTGGCAGACAAGAATGCAATCTTAGGTAGAATAATTTGGGAGGATTGATAGAGAAAAAATAGAAAGGAAGAGCAAAAAGCATAAAAGGTTATTATATGTGGTGGCAATGTAAAACCTGGTCCATGGGATCACAAAGAGTCGGACACGACTAAACAACAACAACAATGTAAAATAATTAAAAAGGCCTGGGATAAGACATATATAACGATCTCAAAGCAATGTGGGAAATGGTTGTTGTTAAAAGAACCCCCTGAAGCTATCCTGTTAAAGTCTTATAGTACTTGGAGGTAAGCCCATCTGGCCCTGGAGATTTGCCCAATTGCATGTTCTGAATGGCTTGTTCGATCTCTTGTCGTGTTATTTTACAATTCAGGATTGATCTATTTTCTTGTGACAATTTTGATAGTCCATTCTTTTTCAAAAATTGTTTTATCTCATCCTCATCTTGTGGCCCTTGAGTATATAGTTTTTTGAAGTATCTCTGGAAGCACTTTCTAATATCCACAGGGTTCTGAATGTTTCTTCCTTCAATCTCTAAGTTTGTGACTGTATTTAGTTTTTGTCTCTTCTTCAACTGCCATGCTAGCAGTTTTCCACATTTGTTCGCCGATTCAAATGTTCTTTGTTTCCTTTGTTTAACTTTCCACTCTATTTCCTGGTTTATCAATTTAGAATATTGTGCTTGATAGAGTTTAATTTCTCTCAGAATCGGCTGTGACTTTGGATTTAATCTTAACTTCTTCTCTAATTCTTTAATTTTCTCGGGACTTCCGGAGGCGGCGCGAAACAGCAATGGCGGTCCTCTTCGCGCTGTGAAGAGGGGCTCCGCGAAAAAGGGTCGTCCGCTACGGCAAAGCGGAGACCCATCAAGAAAAACCGCAGGCAGAGCGAGCCTGCGGCCGTGGGACTCGGCGGGCGCCTTGAGCCCCCCCAGAAGCGGAGAAGGAGCCTCGTAAGAGGCTCCGGAACGTGAAAGGGGGAGCGGCGCTGTGAGTTCATCGCTCTTTTCGTGGACGCAAAGCCGCGCTGCTGCTGCTAATGAGCGCCGACCTTTCTTCCTGAAAACATCGAAATTGGAGCAACATACCCATGAGTAAAGGGTTTAAATTTTTTTTTTTACCAAATTGGAGAAATTCGGCTGAAAACGGGAGGCGAGTAACAGGAAGTCCGCCTCCCGACTCTGCTAATTAGATCAAAGCAAGGGCTCGGAAGCGAGCTGAAGTGTTTAAAAAGGATTGTAAAAGTGGAAGAAAGAGTGCATTGATAGACTGTGTATTTTGGAGGAGAAAAGGGAAAGAATTGTGAAATTTATGGACTTTTGCTTTCTGGAACTGTCCCCTTATTTTTGGGCTAAACGGAATTAAAAGGGGTAACCCTGTCATCGGGCTGCCAGTGTATAGAAGAGAACTGTCAAACTGCTGTCAAACTGACGACATTGTAGCAGAGACTTAAACTGTTGCATGGACTGAGATATTAACGTTTAACATTGTTGCTGAGACCTCCTTTGACACCTTGTGGCTGGAGTTTAAGAAACTGGAAGCTTTGGAAACCTTCCTTTTGCGCATTGGAATTACAAAAATTTAACATGGGGAATATAGGAACTTCAATGGCAGAAAATAGTTCCTTCCTTTTTTGAAATTTTGAAATACTCCCCCTAGAGGACTGTGGAAGTATAGTGGCCTGGGAATTGAACTTTATTGAAATTCTTTGTGGTTTAATTGTTTATACTTTGGACTCGTCTTTCTCATGGGACAAAAGATCATTTGACCTTGAACAGAGGCAGGTGTGGAATGAGCGGCTCAGGGAGAACAAGAGCAGCTAAAGCCAAAGATAAAGAAAAAGAGAAAAAATCTGGGCAACTTACGCAAACAACTTTAACTCATCATCGTAGATCATCCGTCCCAACTGTGCTGACAGCACAGGAGGTGGAATTTGTACAGCCTGCTACAGAAGATATGGCAACTGGAGGATCTGAAACAGTTTTGAAACAAATTTTGGAACAACTGGCAGTTTTAAATCAAAAAGTGGACAATCAAACATCAAAAATTGACCAAGCTACATCCTCTATTGGCAGATTAACTGAACAGGTTTCGCAGCACACCCAGGCGATTGAAAAACTGCAAGGAGCTACGGCTGAAAACTACAAATTAGCTGTGGAAGCCAACCAAAAAGCAGAACAGGCGAATACAAAGGTTGATGAAATTAAAGGGGAAGTAAGGCCTCTGAAAAGACAGGTAGGGGAACAACAAGCCTACCTGTCATTGGTTGAATTGAAAAGTAAAGAAAACAATCTCAGGATAAGGGCTATCCCGGAACTGGAGAAAGACAATCTAGAGGGATTTCTGACACTTTTGTTCTCCAAATTCTGGGGAATTGAGGAAGAAAAGGACTTTAAAATTGTGACAGCCTTTAGACTGGGAAAATCTGTAAAAAAAGACAAGTCCAGAGACTGCTTAGTTATTCTGAGATCAAGAGAAGAGAGGGATAAGATATTAGGCCTACATTTCAAGAAATCTTTGGAGATAGAAGGCAAAAAGGCTGAAATTTACAGAGATATACCCAAATATCTCTTGGAACTTAGGACTACCTATATAGACTTGACTAAGTTGTTGAGACACAACGGAATTCCTTATAGGTGGGAGTTTCCACAAGGACTTTCATTTACTTACAAAGGAAGGAAAATAAAAATTAAATCACCTGAAGATCAGCAGAAGTTCCTACACGACCACGAGGAGGACCTGCAAAAAGGAGCTGCAGCTTCTTGGCCTCCACCACCACCGGGACCACCTTCAAGAGACATACCACCTGGATCTGGACCAGCACTACCTCCTCCGGGATCGGAGGGAAACTTAGACACCCCATTGTAGGACCCGTCAATTGAATCAGGATGTCTCTGCAGCTTCTCAGTTGGAACATAAACGGCGGAAATTCCCCGGAAAAAAGAAGGAAAGTTTTTCACATTTTGAAAAAGGAACAATTGGACGTTATCTGCCTACAAGAAACACATGTGACAAGGCTCCACAGAAAAGTGCTAATTAATAAAAGACTAGGCCAAGAATTTATTTCTTCGGACAAAGTTAAGAAAAGAGGAGTGGTGATATATGCAAAGGAGAGCCTGTCACCGAAATTCTTATTTAAAGATGAACATGGCCGAATTTTGGCGATTGAAATACAGACACAAGGAGAAAAATTTTTGATATTAGGAATATATGCTCCAAATGAGGGAAAATCGGAATTTTTCAGGAAGCTGCATGAGACTATGCTGGATTACTTGGACTATAATAACATCATTATGTTGGGTGATATGAATGGGGTTGTGTCTGTAAACATGGATAAGTCACAAAGTGCCAACATATCGAAAGATGGCAGACTACCTAAAACCTTTTTTGAAATGACTGACAATATGGACTTAATCGACATATGGAGGGTTAAGAACCCTCTAGGGAAAGAAGGAACTTTCTTTTCTGAAGCTCATCTGACATGGACACGAATCGACCAAATATGGACAACTAGAGGACTGGCACCTAAGACTAGAAAAGTGGAAATCTGCCCAAAAACCTGCTCCGACCATAATGCTTTGAAAGTGGAATTGAGACTAAATACAACCGGATCCTTTAGATGGAAAATGAATGACACTATATTAAGAGATCAGGAGATTGTTAAGAAGGCCCAAAAAACTTTAAAGGACTATTTTGAGATAAATTTGAATACCACTGTGGAAAAAAGAATAATCTGGGACGCAAGCAAGGCAGTCATGAGAGGGTTTCTAATACAACAAAACACGATTAAGAAAAGGCTCTGGAATGAAAAGAAGGAGAAGATATTGGAGAAAATAAGAGAAGGAGAGAAAAAATTAAGATCTAGGCCTAAGTCGAAGGATGTGTTAAGAGAAGTGAAATTTTTCCAGGCGCAATATTCAAAATTGATAAATCAAGAGGTGGAATGGAAAATTAAACAAATGAAACAAAGATCCTTTGAATCAGCGAATAAGTGTGGGAAACTGCTAGCCTGGCAGTTGAAAAAGAGACAAAAGCTTAATACAGTTACAAATCTAGAGATTGAAGGGAGAATGGTTCAGAAACCCGAGGAAATTAGAAAGTGTTTCCAGAGATATTTCAAAGAACTCTACTCACAAGGGCCGCAAAAAGCTTCCGAGGTGGATCAATTTCTTAAAACTAATGGATTACAAAAAATACCTCTGGAAATGAGAACAAACCTGAATTGTAACATCACACAGCAAGAAATTGAAAGTGCCATTCAGAATCTTCAATTGGGCAAGTCTCCTGGCCCTGATGGTCTAACCTCCAAATATTATAAAGTTTTAAAGGATTATTTGATACAACCCTTGATGGAGGTTTGCAACCAGATCATGGAGGGAAGGAAGGCACCGGAAACGTGGAAAGAAGCTTTCATCACATTGATACCTAAACTAGAAACTGAAAAGACTCAACTTAAGAATTACCGCCCCATCTCACTCCTAAATGTGGATTACAAAATTTTTGCAGATATTCTGGCAAGTAGATATAAAAAAGTATTAAATGAAGTGATCCATAAGGACCAGGCTGGCTTTCTCCCTGGTAGGCATTTGTTTGACAACACAAGAAACATTATTGATATTTTGGAACTTCTACAAACAAATCTTAACACCAGAGCGGCCTTAATTTTTATTGATGCAGAGAAGGCCTTTGATAATATTTCTTGGATGTTCATGAAGAAAAATTTGGAAGGGATGGGAGTGGGGCGGGGATTTGAAAATGGTATAGAAGCAATCTATACAGAACAAAAAGCTAAATTGATAGTAAATAATGTGGTGACAGAGGAGTTTAAAATTGAAAAAGGGACACGCCAGGGATGCCCCCTATCCCCCCTATTGTTCATTTCAGTTCTGGAGGTGTTGCTAAACATGATTAGAAAGGACCGGTTGGTCCAAGGAATCGAGGTCGGAGTGAAACAATATAAATTGAAAGCATTCGCAGACGACTTGGTATTAACATTACAGGAACCAGTCTCCAGTACTAAAAGAGTGTTAGAATTAATTTCTGACTTTGGTCGGGTGGCGGGGTTTAAGTTAAATAAGCAAAAAACCAAGGTTTTAGCAAAAAAATTGACAGTCACAGAAACAGATGAGTTCTCTAAAGAAACGGAGCTGAATGTGGTTAAAAAAGTAAAATACCTAGGGGTGTATCTGACCTCTAAAAATTTGAATTTGTTTAAAGATAACTATGAGAAATGTTGGTCAGAAATCAAAAGAGATTTGGAAACATGGTCAAGATTGAAACTTTCCTTGTTAGGCCGAATAGCTGCTGTAAAGATGAATGTATTGCCGAAAATGTTATTTTTGTTTCAGGCCCTACAGATCGTGGACAAGGTGGAATGTTTTGGAAAGTGGCAGAAGGATATTTCTAAGTTTGTTTGGCAGGGCAAAAAGCCCCGAATAAAGTTTAAAATATTAACTGATGCGAAAGAAAGAGGGGGATTTGCCCTGCCAGACTTGAGGTTATATTATGAATCTGCAGCCTTCTGCTGGTTGAAAGATTGGATTTTACTGGAAAACACTGATGTCCTAGATCTGGAAGGGTTTGACAATGCGTTTGGGTGGCATGCATATTTGTGATATGACAAGGTTAAAGTGCACAAATTGTTTAAAAACCATATTGTCAGAAGAGCAATTTTGATGGTCTGGACAAAATATAAAGACTTACTGGAGAGTAAGACTCCGAGGTGGCTCTCACCGGTGGAGGCCAAGGCACGTAAGAGACTTAACATGGAGGCCCATTGGCCTAAATATTGGGAAATAATTGAAAAAATTGGAGACAATTGGAGGTTGCTGAGCTTGGAAAAACTGAAAACCAAGGTGCGAGATTGGCTGCACTATGCGCAAATTCAGGAGGTCTTTAAAATAGATAAAAAGGTTGGATTCCAGGTGGAAAAATCGAAACTAGAGACTGAATTGTTAGAGCCAAAAAATAAATTACTTTCGAGAATGTATAACTTGCTGCTTAAGTGGAATACACAGGATGAGACAGTCAAATCCGCCATGATAAAATGGGCGCAGGATGTGGGGCACAACATTATGTTTGTAGACTGGGAAAGGTTATGGAACACCGGTTTGAAATTTACGGCATGCACTGCCTTGAAGGAAAATATTATGAAAATGGTATACCGGTGGTACATGACCCCAGTCAAGCTAGCTAAGATATACCATCTGTCTGACAACAAATGTTGGAAACGTAGAGAGGCGGAAGGGACATTTTTTCATCTCTGGTGGACCTGCCCGAAAGTGAAGGCCTTCTGGGAAATGATCCATAATGAACTAAAAAAGGTACTGAGATTTACCTTACCTAAGAAACCAGAGGCCTTCCTTCTGGGCATGGTGGACCAGAGAGTGCTTAAGAAGGACAGAACCTTTTTCATATATGCTACCACAGCAGCAAGGATCCTGATTGCAAAATACTGGAAGACACAAGATTTACCCACGCTGGAGGAATGGCAATCACAGTTGATGGACTATATGGAATTGGCTGAAATGACTGGCAGAATCCGAGACTTGGGAGAAGAAACAATTGAGGAGGACTGGAAAAAGTTTAAGGACTATTTGAAAAAACACTATAAGCTGTATGAATGTTAAAAAAAAAAATATGCACCTTTTAGGAAACTCTAGCTTCAGCAAATGTAAGTTAATGAAATGAAAATTAAGACACAAGAATTTAGAGGTAAAATAATGAAATAACTTTATTGTGTTTAATACAAAGCATACAAGAATTGGGTTACAGTAAAATTGAAATCAGGGAACATGATAAAATGGAAGATACAATAAGTTTTGAAACAAGTTAACAAATTGCTGATGTTTTATATGACAGAGAATGCAGGGTTTGGAGGATGTGGGGAAGTCCTTTAGATTTGATGGAAAAAGAACATGGAAATTTGTTATTCTTCTATTCTATTTTCTTATAACTATCCTTTATTCTTTTTTCTGTATTTCTTAAAATCAATAAAAATATTATAAAAAAAAAAATAATTCTTTAATTTTCTCCAAAATCTTGTCTTTTTTCTCATTTTGTATCCTTTTCTTTACAGCATTCTGTTGTATCAGAAACCCCCTCATCACGGCCTTGCTTGCGTCCCAGATGATCCTTTTTTCCACCGTAGTATTCAAGTTTATCTCAAAGTAATCCTTCAGAGCTTTTTGGGCCTTCTTGATGATCTCCTGATCTCTAAACAAATTGTCATTCATCTTCCATCTAAAGGAGCCGGTTGGTAGTAGTGTCATATCCATCTTTACTGCATTATGGTCGGAGCAGGCCTTTGGGCAGATTTCCACCTTTCTAGTCTTGGGTGCCAGACCTCTAGAAATCCAAATTTGGTCGATTCTTGTCCATGTCAGTTGGGCTTCAGAAAAGAATGTTCCCTCTCTTCCCAAGGGGTTCTTTGTCCTCCAAATGTCAATCAAGTCCATATTGTCAGTCAGTTCAAAAAAAAAGTCTTAGGTAGTCTGCCATCTTTTGTCACATTTTGACTTTGTGACTTATCCATGTTGGTTGATATGACCCCATTCATATCTCCCATCATGATGATGTTATCATAGTCCAGATAATCCAGCATACTCTCGTGCAACTTCTTGTAGAATTCCGATTTCCCCTCATTTGGTGCATAAATTCCTAGAATCAAAAGCTTCTCTCCTTGGTGTTGTATCTCAATTGCCAAAATTCTTCCTTGCTCATCTTTAAATAGGAGTTTAGGTGACAGGCTCTCCTTTGCATAAATCACCACTCCTCTCTTCTTCACTCGATCCGAAGAAATAAATTCTTGGCCTAGTCTTTTGTTTATTAACATTTTTTTGTGGAGCCTAGTCACATGTGTTTCTTGCAAACAAATAATGTCCAATTGTTCTTTTTTCAATATGTGAAATATCTTCCTCCTTTTTTCCGGGGAGTTGCATCCATTAATGTTCCAGCTTAGAAGTTGCAGAGACATCCTGAATAGATCTGTTATTTTTCTGGGGGTGGTATCTTTTTTCCTGGGTCTTCAGGTTCCAAGGGTGAAGGTGCGGCTGGTAATCCAGGCCCCAAAGGTGTTTCAATTCCTTTCTGAAGGTCCTCTCCGTAGGCAATTAAAAATTTATCTCTATCTTCAGGTGTTCTAATTTTAACCTTCTTCCCTCTGAAGGTAAAAGATAATCCCTGAGGAAATTCCCACCTAAAGATGATTGAATTATTCCTTAACAATCTAGCCAATTCAAGATAGATGGATCTAAGGTCCAAAAGTTGTTTCGGGATATCTTTGTAAATTTCAGCTCTCCTGTCCGAAATGTCCAGTGATTTTTCGTAGTGTAGGCCCAATATCTTGTCTCTTTCCTCCTTCGATCTCAAAATTATCAAACAATCTCTGGGCTTGTCCTTCCTTGTAGATTTTCCAAGTCTAAAAGCCGACAGAATTTTAAAGTCCTTTTCCTCCTCTAAAGGCCAAAATTTAGAAAATTCTTTAGTCAAGAACTCAATTAAATTTCCTTGTTCAAGTTCTGGTATTGACCTTAACCTCAGGTTATTTTCCCGGTTTCGCAGTTCTATCATAGACAAATACGTCTGTTGCTCTCCAACTTGCTTGTGCAGTGGTTTTACCTCTTGTTCCAAATTTTCAACTTTCAGGGCTGTTGCCTCAGCCAATTTGCGATTTTCTGCAGTGTCCTCAGCTAACTGTCCAATTGATTTTACATTCAGAGCCACTTGTTCAGTTATTTTATTTAGACAGGTTGTGTTTTGGTCAATCTTGGCCGTTTGTTCATCCGCTTTCTTGTCCAAAGATTCCACTCTCCTGTCCAGAGATTCTAACTTTTCCAAGATTTTTTCTAAAATTGAAGCCGTTGTTCCTGCAGCCATATCTTCCAGCTGCAATTGCTCAGTTTCTTCTTCCCCTGCCAGTGGAAGAATAGGCACAGTTTCTTCTTCCCCTGCCGACGGCAGAGTAGGCACAGACGATCTACGTGTCTGTAAGGCTGAGGCCAAGGTTGCTTGTCTAGTTCTTACTCTATGCTCCTTTTCTTTGGACTCCTTTTTTCTTGCGCCGCTCATTCCAATTTTATCTAATAGTCAAGGTCAAACCAACTTGTTCCCATGGGAATGCAACAGCCCAGAGAGTAAACAGTCACACAGGAGGAAAGGAAAGAGAAAGTAAAGTAAAATCCTCTAGAGGGAGCTCAAAATGTCTTGAGGGGAAAAGCCATACCGATAAGAGTCCATAAAATCCAATTTAATGTCCAGGAACCTTCACAAACTTGAGTTTAGCAGAGTTGGTTTGAGTATATTACACTGTTTCTGATAAGTGCCAATTTAATGTTTCAAAGTAGCAAGTCTTTAGGCACTCAGGTTATAACAGATCCCAGATACCATGTAACTAAAACTGCAAACTGACAGTTCTATTGTTCAGGCAGCCCAAGCACCTGGGTCTCTGTCAAAATTTGTAATTCCCGAAAGAAGAAGTTTGACACAGTTCCATAAAAGATAAGTCAGGAAAATAACTTAAATCTTCACTTTGCCCTAACCCAACTTCTGTGGAAGCCAAGATCAGTTAATTTTAACGCCTCTTCACAGGCTCCATTCCTCAGGATCTTTGCTTTGATATTACCGCAGCAGCGGAAGACGGACTTCCTTTTGACGTCTCTCCGCTTTCAACCCAATTTCTGTTAAATTTGGCTCAAAATTTTGTTACAGTCTCATCTTTACTCACGGGTTGTTGTTTCCTGAAGTCAAATTTTTCAAGGAAAAAAGGTCAGCGCTCACCGGCAGCAGCTGCGTGGCTTCACTCTGCAGAGTAGCGATCGACTCACAGCGCCGTGACCCCCTCCATGGTCAGAGGCTCCTTACGGGGTCTCTTCTCGGTGTTAGGAGCCGCTTCTGGCGCCCGCCGAGTCCCACGGCCACAGGCTCTTGCTGCCTGTGGTTTTTCGATGCGGGTCTCCGCTTTGCCGTAGCGGATGACCCGATTCTGCAGAGCTTCTCCTCAGCACGAGAGGAGGACCGCCATTGCCGTTTCGCGCCGCCTCCGGAATGCAATCTTAGGTAGAATAATTTGGGAGGATTGATAGAGAAAAAACAGAAAGGAAGAGCAAAAAGCATAAAAGGTTATTATATGTGGTGGCAATGTAAAACCTGGTCCATGGGATCACAAAGAGTCGGACACGACTAAACAACAACAACAATGTAAAATAATTAAAAAGCCCTGGGATAAGACATATATAAATATCTCAAAGCAATGTGGGAAATGGTTGTTGTTAAAAGAACCCCCTGAAGCTATCCTGTTAAAAATGAAGAAGATTGGCAAACTAAACTATTGAACTATACAGGATAAACTAGTTACGTAGAACCCATGACAGAAAGAGGACTTTGAATAATAAAAAGGGGGTAAAGGTTTAATGCTCATGCTTCACGCTTTGTGCATAGAATATTACGATAGTATAACTTTAAAAACTCACTTGTATTAAGATGAAAAAAGGTCTAAAAAATAGATTATTAAGATTATAAGGTTATAAGTACGTGTGTGAACTAGCATTAAACAATGAAACCAAGAAGGGGAGGGAAGTCAAGCAAAACTTATGTTTTAAAAATATTTATTATGATTATTTTATTTTTGTTTTTCTATTTATTTTTATGTTTTTGGGAAATTAATAAATTGTTATATTTAAAAAATGAGCCATGCAGCCTGTTTGCCAGTGATTTAAGGTTCCTGCCTCCATCAGACTGAATGGGCGAGAAGGAGGAAAAGTCAAAACAGAACCAGCCAGTCCAGTGCTGGATTTACGTAGAAGCTAAACAAGCTATAGTTTAGGGCCCCACTCTCTTGGGACCCCCCCAAAATTAAAGGGAAAACCCCCCTGTACATTTCCAAAATATAAGATAAAAAACAAATAAAATAAAACCTACATACAGCAACAGTGTTTTGTTTTGTGTAGGCTCCTATTTGTTATGTGCAAATGGCTTTTGATACCTACTAGGTCCATAAATTACCATATAGGATATATTCAACACAAAAAACAGCGACAATTTGTTGTTGACAAAGGACAGCTGGACATATAAAGGGACCCATTACCTTCAGTAGCTGAGGGCCTCATCAAACCTAAATCCAGCCCTGCGCCAGTCCATGACAACTACCTACCTAGCTACCTAGGGTGGCCTTAGGTCTTTCTTTCTAGTCCTCTGTTTAAAGCCACCCTCTGTTTCAGTGGTAGCCAGCCAGGTGCCCTGGTTGGGCTCCAACTCCCATCAGCCCTTGCTGATATGGCTATGGTGAGGGGTGATGGGAGTTGTAGTTATGGGATGGCAACAGGTTGCCTACCCATTTGAAGAACCGTCCATTGGCGCCAGTCCATGACAACTACCTACTTTCTGGTTTTTGAAGTAAAGATACATACATACATACATACATACATACATACATATCCGCTAACACTATCGGCGTGCTAGCTAATGCTGCTATGTCAAACCCACAACCTCTTCTGTCAGTTTGCATTTCTTAGTACAGAAAGTATTGATCTGGTGTGTAGAGATCTTTCCTATTTTACTTAATCCAAGAGGGTTTTGGAAGCTTCTGGAAGCTTCTCTGTGTGAAAGAAACAGGCAGAAGGTTTGTGATGTTTGGGTTATACCTTCAGAGAAGCTGAGTACAGCTGGCTTAAACTGGTTCTGTTATCTCTTCTGTCAAGGTCATGCTCACTATCAAAGCAGAGGCCAGAAGGAGTCTGTCTCTTTCTGTCTCTTTTCCTTCCAGTGTGGTGTTCTGTACGTAGTATGGTTAGTGTTAAGGTTTAGACTTGTTATAAGTTAAAGTTGTCTGCTGCAACTGGATTTCTTATAGACAGTGCCAATCTGGAATGTATTGGATTTGTGACCATTATGCTCATTTGCCTTCAGTAGCAGTAAAGCTCTGCTGGATGAAATATAATTGCCTCTGGTCTATTTTTGGGGAATACTGCAATGTGTTTAAGTTCTTAGTCTGCTAACTATACATTGCAATCTACTCTGGATCAATATTGTGTAGAATTTAAACGACATCTTCCCGACTCAAACCCTGACACATAGCTGTCAACATTTCCCTTTTTTAAAGGGAAATTATCTTATTCTGAATAGGATTCCTCGCAAGAAAAGGGAAAAGTTGACAGCTATGCCATGATAGCAAACAGCACAGCATCAGGACACGGCATGGACGTAGAACCAGGAGAAGACCAGGGCATAATGAAAGCAATGCTCTAGAAGCTATTATATCCATCTCTGCATGTACGCATATTTCCTGAAGCGATAGGGGAGGGTAAGTGATTCAGCAAGTCATATGCTCAACCTCGCTGGTGTTGCTATGACAACCCAGTGCACCTGGCATCCTTATCTCAGAACACCCAGATGTGGTGGGTGTGCTCCTCAAGACAAGAGCCTAAGCACAGCGTGATTTAACCCACTATTCACATTACACCAATAGTGGAAGCAGAGCATAGCCATCATGCCTAGTGGTCACTGGTCACCTCCACGTATTTGCACAGTCTT
Organism: Podarcis gaigeae; assembly: GCF_964106915.1. Classification (NCBI taxonomy): domain Eukaryota; kingdom Metazoa; phylum Chordata; class Lepidosauria; order Squamata; family Lacertidae; genus Podarcis; species Podarcis gaigeae. The sequence continues at coordinate 102,797,773 of NC_139680.1, read as the reverse complement.
CATTTAAAGCCATCCAAGTTGGTGGTCATCACTACATGTTGGTGGATCACATCCCATAGCTCATTTACTCACTGTATTCTTTTGCCCATCATGAATCTGACCTGCTGGGAGCCTGAAGGGCCCTGCCTCTTTCCACCTGACTTGGGGCTGGGCCTGAAGGGCTCCATAAGGGGCTGTTGCTGCTGCTCAACAGAGATGGATCCTTTTTTATTTTTTATCTATGCCATTTTATATTGTTATTGATATTTGTCAGGGAATTGCTATCGGCTCAGAGGCAAGAGATAGAAGGGCAGTTATGTTACAGGGAGCCTCCGAAAATCTTGCGAAGCAGTTCCTCTTCCGGTGTGGAGGAGAGCCCCACCTCCAGTGGGGAAGAGATGCAAGGACCAGAGGATTCTAGGGAGAGCCTTAACACCGAGCCTGAGCAAGCCAGAAAGGCGGGGAGCACGCCCTTGCCATTGCCCATCCTGTGCAGTAATTTGAGGCGCAGGGAGGGGCGGAAAAGGCTGGGGGTGACGAGACCTTTATGCTGGGGGAGGTACAAAAACAGACCACTCCTGGATTCTGCTAGCGATTGAGCCAGACATGAACTTATGACGATCTTCACTGTAAATAGTTTGCACCAAAATAAAGCCTGTTAAAGACAGGTCAGACTCCTGCCTGGTTACTCTCGAGCAACCACAACAGCATCTGACAATATTAATGTTGTATTTTTTAGTTTTAGATTTTATGATTTATGTGGAAATTGTTTTCCATTTGGTTGTGTACGTTTGATGTGCTTTATTTATTGTTTATGACTTTTGTCATGTTGGTAATTATGTAAATCTTGTCATGCTGTAAGCCGCCTTGAGCATTGTTTTAACTAGGGAAAGGTGGCATACAAATAAAAAAAGGATGATGATGATGAATCTTCCAATGCTCCATTTCTCTGGATGGCCCTTGAATTTTTGTTCTGAGGTCAAAAGTCCACATGCCTCCCTGCACTCATGTATTATGTTGCCACAGTCTGCCTTGCAACCTGCTAAAAGTTGTTGAAATACAGGCTCTGTCAGTGCAAGTGCTCCTGGTAATCCCCAGGGAATGAGAAGCAGGCTTTCCCCAGCTGGCCAGGACAGGTGTCCCAGAAGCTGTACAGAGAAACCTGAGCAGGGGCTCAGGATGGAGTCTGACGGGGTCAGGGAGCATATTTTGGGGATGCTTTTGGTTAGGACCATGTTAAGTGCCAAAGCGAAGAGGGCTTCCGTACAGGCAGCAGAGCAGCTTGCGGTTCGACTTGATGGGGAAGGACAAGAGGCTGCCTTATACTGACCTCGTCCAGGCCAGTATTGTCTGCCCTGCACTGGCTGAGAGTAGCTTTCCAGAGTTTTAGACAGAAGACCCCACTCAGCCCATGAAGCTCACTGGGTGACCCCGGGCCAGTCACTCACCTTCGGCCTAGCCTACCTCACAGGGTTTTTGTGCTAATAAAATGGGGGTGGGGGTGGGAGAGATGTATTCCTGATACATCTACATGTAGCCACTGGGAGAGATCATCAGGGGGTTTGGGCTGGGTGTTTATCAATATGCAGATGATACCCAGCTCTGCCTCTCTTTCAAATCAGAACCAGTGAAGGCGGTGAAGGTCCTGTGTGAGTGTATGGAGGTGGTTGGAGGATGGATGGCAGCTAACGAATTGAGGCTGAATCCTGACAAGACAGAAGTACTGTTCTTGGGGGACAGGGGACGGGCTGGTGTAGACGACTCCCTGATCCTGAATGGAGGAACTGTGCCCCTGAAGGACCAGGTGTGCAGCCTGGGAGTCATTTTGGACTCACAGCTGTCCATGGAGGTGCAGGTTAATTCTGTGTCCTGGGCAGCTGCTTACCAGCTCCACCTGGTACATAGGCTGAGACCCTACCTGCCCACAGACTGTCTTGCCAGAGTGGTGCATGCTCTAGTTATCTCCCGCAATGCACTCTACATGGGGCTACCTTTGAAGGTGACTCGGAAACTGCAATTAATCCAGCATGCGGCAGCTGGACTGGTGACCGGGAGTGGCCGCCAAGAACATATAACACCGGTCCTGAAAGATCTTCATTGGCTCCCAGTACATTTCCGAGCACAATTCAAAGTGTTGGTGCTGACATTTAAAGCCCTAAACTGCCTCGGTCCTGTATACCGTCTCCACACCTACCATTCAGCCCGGACACTGAGGTCCAGCACCAAGGGCCTTCTGGCGTTTCCCTCCCTGCGAGAAGTGAGGATACAGGGAACCAGACAGAGGGCCTTCTCGGTAGTGGCACCTGCCCTGTGGAATGCCCTCCCAGCAGATGTCAAGGCAATAAACAACTATTTTACTTTTAAAAGACAACTGAAGGCGGCCCTGTTTAGGGAAGTTTTTAATGTGTGATGCTGTATTGTTATTAATATTTGGTTGGAAGCCGCCCAGAGTGGCTGGGGAAACCCAGCCAGATGGGTGGGGTATAAATAAATTATTATTATTATTATTATTATTATTATTATTATTATTATTCTGGAGCAGGTGGCTAAACATGGCTGGTGAAGAGAGAGAGAGAGAGAGAGAGAGAGAGAGAGAGAGAAGGAACAGGAGAGGAAATGACATCACACATAGCCTTCTCTACCAATTACAGTGGTGGTACCTTGGTTCCCGAACGGCTTGGCTCCTGAACAAATCAGCTCCCGAACGTCGCAAACCCGGAAGTACCGGTAAGTATTCTGGTTTGCAAATATTTTTGGGAAGCCGAACATCCAATTCAGCTGTTGGCATTGTTTCCAAGGCCTATCAGCTAATCAGAGGCCATGCCTTAGTTTGCGAACATTTTGGAAGTTCCAAAATGGATTGAGTTCGGGAACCAAGGTACCACTGTATGTTGCTGTGGCCTGAGTTTACAGCTCTATGGTCTTAACGCCATCACATTCTCACTAGCAAGAATATGCATTGAGGTGCCTCCTGCCTCCACTGTTTTCTGCCCAAGTGCTGATGGCAAGGTAGCTGTGTGCCTTACTATACAGAGAGCAGACCTCTGTCTGGAGGGCTGTACAGTCCAAGTCTGCTTGAAAGACAACAACAACCCCTAAGAAAGAAGAGCAGGAAGGGCCTTGAAGTTGCTCGCCAAGGGTTGGTACATGAGCTGCTAGCAGCTGGATGATCAAGGTCTTCAGGCCACAGTTTTCCCCGGAGATGTGTTGCATTTCAGTTTTAGGAATACAATGGTACCTTGGGTTACATACGCTTCAGGTTACAGACTCCACAAACCCAGAAATAGTACCTCGGGTTAAGAACTTTGCTTCAGGATGAGAACAGAAATCGCACAGCGGCGGCGGGAGGCCCCATTAGCTAAAGTGGTGCTTCAGGTTAAGAACAGTTTCAGGTTAAGAATGGACCTCCAGAACGAATTAAGTTCTTAACCTGAGATACCACTGTAGTTTCTAAATTTGTAATTTAGGAATTAGCATGTGCAATTTCCATACAAATCTCTGCCCTCTTTTCTGGTGATGTACAAGTAGCTATTGTAGGCACTAGAAAAAACAGTCTATTCTTGCTCAGTTGGCAATAAAGCTCATGATCTGTATCCTGCTGCCAAGCATTCAGAGCACTTCAGATCCACTCCACGTGGCCGCATCCACCCAGACAGGCACATGGAAAGAAGGCACACACACTGGAAGAATTCCCTGCAAATTGGTTTGTTTGTTAGATCGCATTTATACCCCCTCCAAACCCTCATGGTGTTGTACTTTGTTTTCCTCCTTCAGTCCCCACCACAACCCTGTGAGGTAGGTTAGGCTGAGAGGCAGTGATTGGCCACAGGTGGCCCAGTGAGCTTTATGTCAAATGGGGATTTGTATCCTGGTCTCCCAGGTCCTAGGTCTAACCACTAGGTAAAAGTAAAATGCACTGGCTCCCGGGGGAGTACAGGGTCCTGTTTAAGGTGCTGGTTTAGACCTTTAAAGCCCTATGCGGCCTAGGGCCCTCATACCTATGGGACCGCCTCTCCTGGTATGCCCCGCGGAGGACCTTAAGGTCTACAAATGACAACATTTTGGAGGTCCCAGGTCACAAGGTGGTTAGATTGGTCTCAACTAGGGCCAGGACCTTTTTAGTACTGGCCCCGACTTGGTGGAACGCTCTGTCACAAGAGACTAGGGCCCTGCGGGACTTGACATCTTTCCGCAGGGCCTGCAAGATAGAACTGTTCCTCCTGGCCTTTGGTTTGGACTTAGTCTGACCCTTATCTTTCCCTCCCCTTACGGTTTTGACCCATGGGCTACTTTTAAAATGAGCCTGCATTTAAAATTGCATTTTAACCTGTATTTTAAATTGCCCCCCCCCCCCATTATGATTTTACTGTAATTTTACTGGTGTTAGCCGCCCTGAGCCTGGCTCTGGCTGGGGAGGGCAGGGTTTAAATAAAATTTATTATTATTTATTATTGTTGTTATAAAAAGGTAAAGGACCCCTGGATGGTTAAGTCCAGTCAAAGGCGACTATGGGGTTGTGGAGCTCATCTCACTTTCAGGCCGAGGGAGCCGACGTTTGTCCACAGACAGCTTTCTGGGTCATGTGGCCAGCATGACTCAACCACTTCTGGTGCAATGGGACACTGTGACAAGTGCCAGAGCGCACTGAAACACCGTTTACCTTTCCGTTGCAGTGGTACCTATTTATTTACTTGCACTGGTATGCTTTTGAACTGCTAGGTTGGCAGAAGCTGGGACAGAGCAATGGGAGCTCACCCCATCGCGGGGATTTGAACGCTGACCTTCCGATCACCAAGCCCAAGAGGCTCAGTGGTTTAGACCACAGCACCATCCGCTCCCACCACACTGGCTCTCCACAACTCCACACCGGGAGAGAAGGACTTCAGAACTAGCGGGATCTGATCTCGCCCCTTGAGAGGCTGGTCTAAACACAGCATCCAGGACGATTGGGTCATCCGGACAAGTGGTGGAACTGACAGGAGCAGGATTCAAACCCACAGCTGTGGTCTGAGACTGCAACCTTGATGCAGTGCCTTTTACCACTCAGTTATCCTGGTAACGCCAGCCGAGTTGCCTGTGGGTCAACTTCATTTGCCTTTACAGTGTTCCTCTCATTAAATTCCAGCAAGCTTTTCCAGCTAAGTACTGTTCTGTTTTAGAAGTAGCAATTGGATTGTAAAAGTTTAGTCAGACAGCACCTCTGAGTGTTTTGGGTCATGGCACTGCTTTCTCAAGACGTTTACTCAAATTAAATATGCTTGCTCATTTCCTCTTCCCTTTCCAAAGAAAACGTTGAGAAGTTTGCCTTCATGTTCCTGCAAAGGAGCCAACTTGGTTTTGAGGGACTGCAACTCATTAGCAAAGTTGACTGCGTTTCTTTGAATAAGAATTCTAGGCAGTCTTCGTTCTAGAAAACAATCGACCCCTTTGTTTCTGTCCTCTTGACTGGGCCTCAAAGGACCAGGAGTGCAAGGAAGTTCAGAGCAACTCAGTTTCGTTGCCACCCAATTTACGCTGCTGCTGTTCTGTTGGATCCAAGATTCAAAGGGAGGCATGACGAGATGGCGCTCCTTCTGCCTTTGACTGGATTTCAAAACAAGCAGCACGCTTAGGGCTTGACGTTGGGAAGGTACGTTCAAATGTTGCAGAACATCTTTCTGTATTTGGCCAAAGAATTCCGTCAGGGATTCTGCCATGCATATCCCTCCTGCAATATGGTGGCAAGGCCTTTGCACAGCACAGCTTTTGGCCTCATCCATACCTCTGCTTTGGGGGACGCAGGTGGCGCTGTGGGTTAAAGCCTCAGTGCCTAGGACTTGCCGATCGAAAGGTCGGCGGTTCGAATCCCTGCGGCGGGGTGCGCTCCCGCTGCTCGGTCCCAGCGCCTGCCAACCTAGCAGTTCGAAAGCACCTCCGGGTGCAAGTAGATAAATAGGGACCGCTTACCAGCGGGAAGGTAAACGGCGTTTCCGTGTGCGGCTCTGGCTCGCCAGAGCAGCGATGTCACGCTGGCCACGTGACCCGGAAGTGTCTCCGGACAGCGCTGGCCCCTGGCCTCTTGAGTGAGATGGGCGCACAACCCCAGAGTCTGTCAAGACTGGCCCGTACGGGCAGGGGTACCTTTACCTTTACCTTTATACCTCTGCTTACTGTAGGTTCTGAACAACTTGTGCCTGATTTAATTCCCCATCAGCCATTGCTGCAATCTTTTCCAACTACTGTTGTCCAATACTTAAAGGTAAAGGGACCCCTGACCGTTAGGTCCAGTCGTGCCTGACTCTGGGGTTGCGGCGCTCATCTCGCTTTATTGGCTGAGGGAGCCGGCGTACAGCTTCCGGCTCATAATAATAATAATAATAATTTATTATTTATACCCCGCCCATCTGGCTGGGCCTCCCCAGCCACTCTGGGCGGCTTCCATAAAAACCAAAAATACAGTAAAATCACACGTTAAAAACTTCCCTGAACAGGGCTGCCTTAAGATGTCTTCTGAATGTCAGGTAGTTGTTTATTGCTTTGACATCTGCTGGAAGGGCGTTCCACAGGGTGGGCGCCACTACCGAGAAGGCCCTCTGCCTGGTTCCCTGTAGCTTTGCTTCTCGCAATGAGGGAACCGCCAGAAGGCCCTCGGCGCTGGACCTCAGCGTCCGGGCAGAATGATGGGGGAGGAGACGCTCCTTCAGGTATACTGGACCGAGGCCGTTTAGGGCTTTAAAGGTCAGCACCAACACTTTGAATTGTGCTCGGAAACATACTGGGAGCCAATGTGGCCAGCATGACTAAGCCGCTTCTGGCAAAACAGAGCAGCACATGGAAACGCTGTTTACCTTCCCGCTGGAGCGGTACCTATTTATCTACTTGCACTTTGACATGCTTTCGAACTGCTATGTTGGCAGGAGCAGGGACCGAGCAATGGGAGCTCACCCCGTTGCGGGGATTCGAACCGCCGACCTTTTGATCGGCAAGTCCTAGGCTCTGTGGTTTAACCCACAACATCACCCACGTCCCTGTCCAATACTTCCTCCTCCTTAAATCCAGAGAGCCCCTATGCCTTGGAAATCCAAACAGCAGAGCCACACCGATTGCAAAGGGAATCTGGATTTCGGGAGGAGAAAGCGTGCAATAAACATCACGTTTGTGGCTAGCAGTCTTATCCTCCATTAATCTTCCCAATCTTCTTTTAAAGCCATTTAAGGGCTTACCCACACTTCGCTACTTTCCCCGGGGAAAACGGCTCTTTAGCACTCCATCAGACCCAACGGTAATTTGGGTCCCGTCCCCCGCAATGATTGCCATCTGTCACAGGTTTTCCTTTGGAAAGGAATGGAGCTAGGGGACAGCCACTCAGACCCATGCTTGGAAAGCGAGGGTCAAGCAAAACCCGCTCAGACCCATGCTTTCTAAGACTGGCACAAGCAGAGAGGAGTTAGAGTGCTAAGTTAGTGGGTATCACTGCCTCCTGCAGGAGCGACCTCCATAATTTGACTATGCACTGCATGAAGTAGTAGTAGTAGTAGTAGTAGTAGTAGTAGTAATAATAATAATAATAATAATTTATTATTTATCCCCGCCCATCTGGCTGGGTTTCCCCAGCCACTCTGGGAGGCTTCCAACAAAACACTAAAATACAATAACCTATTAAACATTAAGAGCTTCCCTAAACAGGGCTGCCTTCAGATGTCTTCTAAAAGTTTGGTAGTTATTTTTCTCTTTGACATCTGGTGGGAGGGCATTCCACAGGGCGGGTGCCACTACCAAGAAGGCCCTCTGCCTGGTTCCCTGTAACTTGGCTTCTCGCAGTGAGGGAACTGCCAGAAGGCCCTCGGTGCTGGACCTCAGTGTCTGGGTAGAACGATGGGGGTGGAGACGCTCCTTCAGGTATACTGGGCCGAGGCCATTTTGGGCTTTAAAGGTCAGCACCAACACTTTGAATTGTGCTCGGATACGTACTGGGAGCCAGTGTAGGTCTTTCAAGACTGGTGTTATATGGTTTCGGTGGCCGCTCCCAGTCACCAGTCTAGCTGCCACATTCTGGATTAGTTGTAGTTTCCGGGTCACCTTCTTTTATTCCTCCTGAATCTGTTAGGATATTTCCGTTCCACCTTAAGAGGGAGCAGGCTATGTGAGTCACAGCCTGAGTATTTCCTGTTCACAGGATGTTTATGTTTGCTGTTGCTTTCGTTTCTCTCTCTGTGTGCCTGAGCAGACCGGAGCAGTCATGTTTTTTCTTTGTTCTGACCAACACTGAATAAACTTGTAAATATGCTCTCCTGCTGTGCAACTTTCGCTGTGTGAATTCTGCTGATAGAGCGTGCATCAGCCCAGGAATGTGGCAATCTATTTCTGGAGCTCGTGTCACTAATTGCTGATACTGTATCTACGGGAGGTCGATGGACGTCCGGAGTCCGGAGTCGGCGTGGAGGCAGTGATGGCCTATGTCTCCCTGGCAGTATCCCAACAGAATCTTCCAACATTCGGCTTCGTTTTATTTCCATGAGTTCTAATGCTACGAGAGAGGGAGAAAAAAAACTCCGAACGTCTAGTCTACAAAAACAAACCAACCCCTGGCAGCAGAAAGCATCGTTTGCAACCAGCTCATTCTCCCACCTCCATTTAAGGCAATACAGTACCATACAAACAGCAACATAATCCCCCTCTCAGGTTGTTAAGGGCTTTATATACTAACACAGAAACTTTAGATGTGGCCCGGCAGCATAATAGCAGCCAGGGCAAATCCATCAACAAAGGTGTTACTTGTAGCGGCCTAGTTGCTGCATTCTCCTCTAGCCGCAGGGTCTACACAGAGCACATTCCGTTGTCTGACAAAGTTCTTTCTTTTCTCTGTCCTGGTATTTCACATCCCCCTAGTGTTCCTGTTTTCCAGGGACAGTCTCGGAATTATAGAAGCCATCCCAGTCTCTGATTTGATCCCAGAATGCCCCTGTTTTCCATTTTTTCCTCCCCTCCACGTCTCGCAGAAGAACTTAAAGTGGTGCATGTGTGTGTAGGTGCAAAGAGTCCTGTTTATACTGAAAATAAAAATGAAGGAAATGGTGAATCTGGCATAGGAAACCCTTCCTATAATTGTGAAGGGAAATGTTACCAACTCACTTTCAATTCCTTAATTGCAATACTTCAGCAGCCGGCCTTTTTTTAAAGAAAACACACAGAGTGTAAATGGAGTCTTACGCTGTCTACTGAGAAGCAAGTCCCACTGTATTCAGTGGAGCTTACTCCCAGGTAACTTGGTAAAGACTGTGGAGCCTTACACTGCAATCCCAAGCACTTCTACTCAGAAGTAAGTCCCACTAAGTTCAATAGCATTTACTCTCTGGTATGTTCCTGATCAGATGGGACGCGGGTGGCGCTGTGGGTTAAACCACAGAGCCTAGGACTTACCGATCAGAAGGTTGGTGGTTCGAATGCCTGCGACAGGGTGAGCTCCCATTGCTCGGTCCCTGTTCCTGCCAACCTAGTAGTTTGAAAGCACGTCAAAGTGCAAGTAGATAAATAGGTACCGCTCCGGCGGGAAGGTAAACGCCGTTTCCAGGAGCTGCTCTGGTTCACCAGAAGCGGCTTAGTCATGCTGGCCACATGACCCGGAAGCTGTACGCCGGCTACCTTGGCCAGTAAAGCGAGATGAGCACCGCAACCCCAGAGTCGGTCACAACAGTACCTAACGGTCAAGGGTCCCTTTACCTTTACCAATATTTCTGATAATTCTCACAGTTTCCATTATTATTAGTATTAGTATTATTTCCTGCCCTTTTCCCGGGCAAGGTTCCATTCTGTTTATCTGTGGAAGGTGTTGTACACGATCCCTTCCCTCACACATTTTTTTTTTCTTTACAACAATCCAGTGAGGTAGGTTAGGCTGAGAGGTTGTAATTGGCTCAAGGTGACAGATGTCTATGTGTATATGACTTCTATTGTGTGCGGCGAGATCAAACGCGGGAGAATCTTTCTGATGCAGAATAGAATTCCCCTATTTGCATCGGAAAAATGTTCGAGGCTGTGGAATTTCATCCAGTCTGCTTCAAAAGTGTCCCTGTGGGATTTAACCTCTGGAAAGGCTGCATCATCATGTAAGTCTGTCAGATACTACAGTGTGGTGTAGGGGTTAAGAGCGGTAGACTCGTAATCTGGTGAACCGGGTTCGCGTCTCCGCTCCTCCACATGCAGCTGCTGGGTGACCTTGGGCCAGTCACACTTCTCTGAAGTCTCTCAGCCCCACTCACCTCACAGAGTGTTTGTTGTGGGGGAGGAAGGGAAAGGAGATTGTTAGCCGCTTTGAGACTCCTTTGAGTAGTGATAAAGCGGGATATCAAATCCAAATCCAAACTCTTCTAAATACCAAATTCTGTCATATACCATCTCTGAACAGTGCAGGCTCCTGCAGTTTTTCAATGGCACACCATTTTCATATGAGCAGCTGCGAGGAGATGAGCCATCAGAGAGTTCCATGCACTATAATTTTATTTCGCCCACAAAATGAAGGTAATGACCGCTCCCCGCTTAAAACGGGGGGCGCCCTTTGCGTGGACGCGTGCAGCCCCTAGATCTGGAGCGGCTCCAACAGCATAGGCTAGGCTTTGCCTTCCCTCAGGTGGGATACCTGGAGGTCTCCGCCTACCTCAGTCAGTTGTCCAATCCCACCTGGGGGAAGAGTTGCCAAGGAGACCAGGCCAGGTAGGGGAGGGATTACCTGCCCACACAAAGGAGGGAGGATCTTACCTGGGAATTCTCACTTGGCTCCAGAGCTTCTGGTAATGCCAACCCAAGCTTTGCCTCAGTCTCCAAACGAAGCAACCTCAGAAGCATTTGCAAAAATGCCTACATTTTGGGCCACTCCAGTCCCACCAGGTGAGAGTTCCTGACTCTGCAAGTGTTTGTTTAATAATAATAATAATAATAATAATAATAATAATAATAATAATTCTCTTCTATTTGCCTAAGGAAACATGCATTGTTTATTGGCACAAGCATCAGCAAACAGCCTTCTTTCAGGGTCAAAAAGGGGTAACATCAAGAGATTCTATAACCAGCTCATTTTGAGATCTGGGCAAGCACTTTGGAGTCCCGCAAGGCTCAAATAGTTATCCAAAGGCAATTAAATCAGTCCTTTGGAAGAGCTCCCTGTTTTCAAGTGCTGGCCTATAATAAGTGTACATAGTTAATCAGCTTGCATAGTGCGAACTTGTAAATATTCCGGGGAGATCCAAGCTGTGAATAAAAATAACCCGTTGGGATTTAAGCGGGACGACAAACAATGATCTATTTATTTAGGGGCCAGAGTTTTGATCTTGAGTCATCCGCTAGGCGTATCATGCTTACGAAAAACACATGCTCGATTTTAATACAAAGAGCCTGAAATGCCTGTTCCAGTGACGCTTGAATTTAGGTTTTGTGCATTTGGCAGGATCAAGTGGTAAAAGTTTTTCCTGGCCTGCACTGCGCCCCTTGAGGCTGCTTCGTTTATAAGATCTAAAATGGATTCCTTGCACATACAAGACTGTTATGACAAGGAGAAAGGTTGAGTCCAGCCCTTTCGTGTGTATGTGTGCTAAAGTGCTATTATTTTTCTATATACAGGGCATTTTATTGTGGAAAAGTTTTGATTTATTTCCTCTCCCCTCCCTGTTCCTTTCCCCTTGTATGTCTTACTTACTTACCGTATTTTTCGCCCTATAGGATGCACCGTCCCATAAGGCGCACCTAGTTTTTTGGGGGGGAAATAAAGGGGAAAAAATTATTTTCCCCCCCCCCAGGCGTGGGGCTGGGGTGGGGGAGGCCCGCCCGAGCTTCCCCTGACCCCAGCCCCCAAACAGGCAGCTCTCTGCAAGCTGTGGGAGCCCAGTGCTGGCTCCCGCTGCTTGCTGAGAGGTCCACGAAGCCTGGACGCGCTGAGCTCAGCGCGCGCAGGCTTCACATGCAGGCAACTCTCCGTAAGACGCGGGAGCGCTCCCGCTGCTTGTGGAGATGTCCGTGAAGCCTGGATGCGCTGAGCTCTCCAGGCTTCACCGAAAGCCTGTATTCGCCCCATAGGACGCACACACATTTCCCCTTCATTTTTGGAGGGGGAAAAGTGCGTCCTATAGGGCGAAAAATACGGTACTTACTTACTTGTTTTAAAAAATATTGTAAGCTTGTCTTGTTTTAATTCATTGCATGTAAGCCACTCTGGATGAGGAGCTGAGTACAACTGCTTCAAATAAACAGACACATCACTTTGAACTGCACCTGTTGTCAGGAGCTAAGCTTACACTCGAGTAGGAGCCTGGTAGAGACACATGCCTGACTGGCATGTTCTCTCCCTCCTGGTCAATCATTCGGGAGCTTCAAAAGCTTTCTTCAGCCCAAACATCTCAGCGACCAATGCCAACAGACATCGGCACACTCAGGGATCCGCAGAGTTTGCGCATCATGTGTAACAGACCTCAGCAACTCAGCATTTTGGCTAATCTACTTTATTTACATATAAACACACATGGAGCACTGCAACGTGGCTCACTCGCTCTCTAGCATCAGACAGCAAAGGAAAAAAAAAACAAAGGACAATAGTCCCACTTCTCGGAACACAGGAACACAAACATCCTGTCTCTGTCACTTCCCGCTCTGTGGAGTCAAAACATATACCGTCATATGATAGACAACCATCTCATGACTGCAATCATGGAGCAGGAATTCTAACACCTGTAACCAGTGTTCAAAATTAATTTCTGGAACCAAATTGCTTTTTCTGTGCAGCCTAAGCAGGAGCAGGAGCCGTTAAGAAAAAAGAGGCTGGACTGTCCCTGGATCATCTAACTTCTTTAAGTTCTCAAAGCTCTTAACCTAACTCAAGGTAGTCATCTGAACTTGGCAGGTGTTTAATTGAAGAGTCAATCAGAGTCAGCCCATCATTTGAAAAATAAGACTTTAGAGCAACTACTAGACGTTCTATTGTGACCGACTGTAACCTTGGTTTAAAGAGCCATTTGCTGGCTAGCTTATCTATCTGAGTTTCTAACACTGTCTGTGATGCTCGCAGTTAACTTCTCGGTCAGCAGAGGACACTCTCCAGCCGTGGAAGGGAGGAAGCAGGGAAGTGGGAGGTGAGCCCATTTTGCCATTATTATTCCCATGTGAAAGAGGCAAGAGAAGGTGCTGCAAGGCAGTCAGTTTCTGGGCAAGGTGCTCAAATGTGTCAGGAACCTGGGTCCTTCTACATATTGTTGGGCTCCAAAACCTGTCAGCCCCAGCCAGGATGGCAAATACCATATTTTTCGCTCTATAGGATGCACTGGACCATAGGACGCACCGGACCATAGGAGGGGGAGAACAGGAAAAAAAATTTTTCTTGTTCTCCCCCTCTAAAACAAGGTGCGTTCTGTGCGTTCAAGCTGTGTTCACCCAAAGCCTCCGGAGCCCAACAGGAGTTCCCACTGGCCTCCGGAGGCTTTGGGTTCCTTTCGACCTGCTCTTTCGACCAGCTTGTGGGGCTGGCAGTGGGGGGAAGCGTTGAAGCCTTCCCCCACCTTCGTACAGCCTTCATAGCCTCTGCAGGGCAGCGGGGTGAAGGCACCCCACTGCCCTGCAGAGGCTTTGCACAGCCGTCCGCAAGCTAGAACAGCGAGACAGAGTGCTGCGCAGTGCTCCGTCTCCCTGTTCTGGCTTTGGGCTTAGCCACACAGCCTGCATTCGCTCTATAGGATGCACACACATTTCCCCTTAATTTTTGGAGGGGAAAAAGTGCGTCCTATAGAGCGAAAAATATGGTAGTTACGGGTAAGGAGAGTGGTAGTCCAGGCAACACTTAGGAGAATCACAGGCTCCCTCCCTCTGCTGGAAAACAGTTTCTCCCCATTTTGTTTTTCCTTCTAAGGAAAGCCCACATATTTTACACTGGATGTTTGTTCACATTGAGACAACTGTGTGGCAAAAGAGGGAGAGGGCAGATTTCCTGTTCCTAAACTTAAAGGAGTCAGAGTACAGTCGTACCTTGCATCCCGAACGCTGTGGAACTCAGACATTTTGGAAGTCGAACAGACTTCCGGAATGGATTCCGTTTGTTTTCCAAGGTATGACTGTATTATGGGAAAGCCAGCTTTTATTTCACCAGCACGTAAAATGGGGGAAAGGAATGCCATGTTTCAGGTGATAGCCGTAACGCAACTTAAAATGCCAGCTTATGAAAGGATTAGTACCTTGGGAACAAGTGGCTAATACACCTAAATAGTAATGATGAATAAGAATAATGACCCAAGTACAAACCCACATCTTTATTAATATTTGGGTGGCAGTAAGCTAAGTTTTATGCAGAGTAAGCCCATTGAAATAAATGGGCCGGACTTAAGCCTCATCTGCATTGTGCATTTAAAACACTGTTATGCCACTTTAAACAGTTGTGGTTCCCGCCCAAGAATCCTGGAAACCGTGGTTTGTTAAGGGTGCTGAGAGTTAGCCCCCTTCCCAGGAACTTTGGGAACTGTAGCTCTGTGGGGGGGATAGGCGGCTGCCAATGCCTCTCAGCACCCTTAACAAACTTCTTGAATACAAATTCAGCAGCCGTGTATACAAGAAAGCAAATGATTCAAGAAACTGCCAAGTTAAACCAATGACCCATTGCCTATTATTAAAATTCTGCTCGCAGTTTCATTTGACTACAGTTTCTCTCTCTCAAATAGTCTGAAAAGAATCTCTACTCTTCAACAAAGTTCTCATCTTTTTGCTCTCTTATTTTTGCTGTCAACTTTGCCATGTCGGCAAGGGATGCGGGTGGGGCTGTGGTCTAAACCACTGAGCCTCTTGGGCTTGCCGATCAGAAGGTCACAGTTTGAATCCCCGCGACGGGGTGAGCTCCTGTTGCTCGGTCCCTGCTCCTGCCAACCTAGCAGTTCAAAAGCATGCCAAAAAAAGTGCAAGTAGATTAATAGGTACCACTCCGGTGGGAAGGTAAACAGTGTTTCTGTGTGCTGCTCTGGTTTCGGTGTTCCGTTGCACCAGAAGCAGCTTAGTCCTGCTGGCCACATGACCCGGAAAAACTGTCTGCGGACAAATGCCAGCTCCCTCGGCCTGTAAAGTGAGATGAGCGCCGCAACCCCAGAGACGTCTGCGACTGGACTTAACTGTCAGGAGTCCTTTACCTTTTTTTGCCATGACGGCATAGTCCATTAACTTTAAAATCCATTCTTCTTGGATCTTGGGTTCCTGATATTCACTCAATGGTTCTGCCTGGGAGGAGTGGCTAACTGCTTGCCCAGGGGCCCAATCCAGCTCAACAAGCATTCCTTACCGCAGGGGCTGGGTGCTGAGCTGCCTCCTCCCAAAGAATCTGGAAGCCATTCCTGGGTGGTAAGGATTCAACCGGCTGTTGTTCCTGGTTGCTGTCCAAGGTCCTGCACTCTCCTAAAGTGACAATAGCTCTGTACCTGCAGCTATATCTGCTTCCTGTTACAGATTGCCTTCAGGCATGTTCCCCAGATCCCAATAATAATAATAATATTTTATTATTTATACCCCACCCTTCCCGGTTCAGAAAACCAGGCTCAGGGCGGCTAACAACAGATTTAAAACACTTAATTGATGCAACAACAAAAAAGCATAAAATACAGTATAAAACGTGAATAACAATAAATTCAGAATTCAAAAATCAATTTAGGAGGGAAATCCATCCAATAAACATTAGATGATCACCAGGGCTAGCTGGCTAAATTAGTCCTATCTGGGCCAGCGAGGAGACCAGGGGAGAATTAGCTGTGGGATCCTAGAGTGGGTAATCTTCATAAAAAGGGGAGGGAGAGGGAAGGAAGGGGAATAAAAGATCAGGCAGAAAGCCAGGTGGAAAGCTCTGTCTTACAGGCCCTGCAGAAGGAAGTTAAATCCTGCAGGGCCCTGGTCTCATGGGACAGAGCATCCCACCAGGTCAGAGCCATCACTGAGAAGGCCCTGGCCCTGGTGGAGGATAATCTGACTTCTTTAGGGCCCGGGACCTCTAAACTGTGATTATTCATGGACCTTAAGGTCCTCTGCAGGGCATACCAGGAGAGGCAGTCCCATAAATACCATAAAAACCAGCACCAGGAGTGCCAACGTGGCCCCATGACCATGGGTTCCCATGGGCTATGGGTACCATGCAGCATGCATGGTCCTGGCACCACATTTTGTGGGTGCACGGACCCTTCATGGGGAATTTTGTGGGTGCTTGGGTATCCAGGACCTAGGGAGTTGGCACCTATATCCAGCACCCTGGCAGGAACAAGACTCCTAAGACTTCATATAGGTGTCAGGATGCTGTCAGCGGCTCCTGGCTGGTTGCCCAGGAATTATAAAAACAAGGAAAAGTTTCTTACAGTCCTTTTTTATTTCAGTCTTGACAGAGAGAGGCTATAGAGGACAGCCTCTTGGTTAATGGTGTTGTCCCAAGTGAATCTCTACCCCCCGTCTCTTCCACTTCCTCATTTGTCATTCTCATCATCTCCTCTATGGGTGCTGCTACCTGCCCTCTGTCCTTGAGCTCTCTGCTCTCCTACTTTTAAGGCTTGCCGGGTTCTGGGAGAGGGAGGGTCTGGAGTGCTTTCTAATGACGTGTCAGCCAGGTGTTGCTCTGGCTCTCGCATGATTTCCCAACTTTCCCTCTCATCTGCCTTTGACCTCCTGCAAACTTCTGTTTTTGTGTGTGTATGTGTGTGTGTGTTTTATTATTATTTTTGAGAAGAAGAGTTTGGATTTGATATCCTGCTTTATCACTACCTGAAGGCGTCTCAAATCGGCTAACAATCTCCTTTTCCCTTCCTCCCCCACAACAAACACTCTGTGAGGTGAGTGGGTCTGAGAGACTTCAGAGAAGTGTGGCTGGCCCAAGGTCACCCAGCAGCTGCATGTGGAGGAGCAGAGACGCGAACCCTGTTCACCAGATTGCGAGTCCACTGCTCTGAACCACTACACCACACTGGCTCACCCAACAAACCCCTCTTGTCAATCTAGACTGTCTTCCTCTTCCTCCTCCTGGAAGGGCCAGGATGGGGAGGAGGTCTCCACCGTTCCTCCTCTGACAATAGGCCAAGCCTATATTGCAGAGCTTTGCCACTTGTGGTTCGGACATCTCATTTATTAACAAATGGATGAGTTTGATTCTCATTCAAACGCCTGGGAAGTGATGGCGATGCAAGCCCTTGGCCCCACCCTGCTGATGAGCCCAGCTTTTGCCAACGTAAAACTCCTCTGCCAACCTAGGCAGCCTTCCCAATCTGGTGTCCTCCAGGTGTTGTGGGTTACAAGGCTCATCACCCCTGCTAACTAGGGTTAATCCAAAACATCTGGTTGGGGATGTGGTTTCTCGTCCTGATCTGGTCACAGTGATCCATGCGACGGTCACCTCCAGTCTTGATTATTGTAACTCGCTCTACACGGGGCTGCCCTTGAAGCTGACCCAGAAACTCCAGCGGGTGCAGAATGCCACAGCGAGGCTCCTTACTGCGTCCTTGACGCAGGATCACAGTCATCCAGTGCTTTACCAACTGCACTGGCTCCTGGTGGAGTACAGGGTCAGGTTTAAGGTGCTGGTTTTGACCTTTAAAGCCCTATGAGGCCTAGGACCTACGGGACTGTCTCTCCTGGTATGCCCCGCGGAGGACCTTAAGGTCCACAAATGACAACATTTTGGAGGTCCCAAGTCGCAAGGTGGTTAGATTGGTCTCAACTACGGCCAGGGCCTTTTCAGTACTGGCCCCGACTTGGTGGAACGCTCTGTCACAAGAGACTAGGGCCCTGTGGGACTTGACATCTTTCCGCAGGACCTGCAAGACAGAGATGTTCTGCCTGGCCTTTGGTTTGGACTCAGTCTGACCCTTATGTTTTCCCTCCCCTTACGGTTTTGATCTATGGGCTACTTTTAAAATGAGCCTGCATTTAAATTGCATTTTAACCCATATTTTAATAAACTGGTTTTGTTTGTTTGTTTGTTTGTTGTCCCCCCCAATTATGTTTTAATTGTAATTTTATTGGTGTTAGCTGTCCTGAGCCCAGCTCTGGCCGGGGAGAGTGAGGTATAAATAAAATATTATTATTATTATTATTATTATTATTATTATTATTATTATTATTATTTAAAGGATGGTTCAGGAGGAGGCAGTGTGCAACCACCCTAGGGTTGCATCCCACCCCATGCTAAGAAGCGGAACTCTGTATGATAATCGGGGAATGTGTAGCCATCAGCTTATCAGACCAAGGAAAGTCTCGGGAGATGAATGGGCTTTGCTGGAGGGTTGAGAGAAAGAGTATCATGGGAAGACCTTGTGATTCCTGCCCCTTCCATGCTTTGACAAGTATAAAATGTTGTTATGTTTCTTGCGCATGTAATCCCTTTTACCTTGCCTTCATCGTCCTGAAACCTCTTGGCTTGATGTCCATTAACTGCACAGTGTGACTGTAAGTGCTATAAGAAAAGGGATTTTGAAAGGATTGGAAAGAGCGACATTAAATGGAACTACGCTTCTTGGATGCAACAGCATGTATAAGCGTATTTGCAACGGGGTTCCCGCAAATAGCTGTCACAAGATGCTCCCCTCTTCATCTCGGCATGTGGGACACCCGAGCCTTTAACTGTTGTTGCTCAGTGTTGGTGTAAACAGATAAAACGTGTTGGCTATCCAAGAGCTGTGCACATTCCCTGCTTTCTTCCCTGCACCTCAGTTTTGCTGAGAGGGGACGGAGGCAACATTTTAGTAATGGTGGAGGTGATCTGATTATGCTGTTGCTGCCCTTAGGCCAGGGTGTGGGATGTTTTTTTCAGCCAGATGCCATGGGCTGGCTGGATGCAAAGGAATGGTGGGAGGCACCTGCTGGGGAACCCCCAAGGAGAGAAGGCTCAGAACCAGGAGATTGGTGGTGGGTCGACAATGAGTGGTCAGAGAGAGAAGACTGGGGAGGAGGAGATGTCAGAAGCTGAAGAGGCAACTGGGTTTAGTGAGCAGGAAGATACTGTGGCAGAGAATGGTTCAGACTCAGAGGCAAGAGAAGAGTGGGGCTAAGAGGCAGAGATGAGTCAGGATGCGACGGTAGCCACACCCCAGGACTTCCCCTGCATATCAAGGCAGACTCTGGCAGATGGAGCGGATGAGACCAATAGTGGGTCCAACGGTCAAGAAGACATTTTCTGCACCTGCTATAGAGCAGCCTTTCTCAACCTGTGGGTCCCCAGATGTTGTTGGACTACAGCTCCCATCACCCCTAGCTAGCAAGGCCAGAGCTCAGGGATGATGGGAGTTGTAGTCCAACAACATCTGGGGACCCACAGGTTGAGAACCGCTGCGGAAGTGAGGGGGAGATGGGGCTCGTCAACCTGCTAAGGTAGCCCATCTAGGGGAAGGAAAACTCTGGCCCTAAATCTCCTAAATCCTGTCTTGCAGGATATCTTCAGGAGATATCTTCAGAAGAAGAAAAGGCTAAGGAGTAAACCCTACACAAATCTGGAGTAGAGTCTTAAGATGGTTGGATGACGCCTTGTACGCCTCCTTCTGGAAACTTCTGCAGCCAGACTGGTGCCAAATGTATTGCTGTGCTCTCCTTTGGACCACATTGGCAAGGCCAAGGGGTGTGTGTCTTGTTCTCTGGGCGGTCCACTGCCCAGGCTTGCATCCCAGAGAGGTCATTTGGTTTGACTTCACCCCTCCGAGGTGCACTCCATTGTCTCTTGAGACAGATGGATACCAACAAAAATTATTGTGTAAGAAGTACGTATACACAAATCTGATAATAACTTTTCTCCATCTATGTTCCTGGTTTATTCCGTGGATTCATTCTGATTTTGCTGGAAGGCCCTCTCCAACTTTCCACCCATCTTTAATACGTCAACATGCATGAAGGTTGATTACAACTTAGTTTCGGCAGTTTGAGAATAGACCTCACGAGTGTGGCATGGTCTGTTTGGTCTCTGAATGAAATAATTCATAAAACCAAGACCATTTCATGCTTCTTTTCACCCCCCATTTGCAATAATTGAGAGTGGCTTCAATGAGAAGGTTGCTTAAAGTCACCACATTATATGCCATTCTGTAACCAAACCTTAAGTTCTCGTAAAAGTCTCTTTTTTGGGGTAGAGGGTGTACGGTAGAGGAAATCACATTTTCATAGCCTTTTGCTCCATCAATAGGAATCTTTATGGGTAAAAGCATCAGTAGGCTTATGGTATGTCTTATTGGTATTCTGTGTAAAGTTTTAGGACATGCCTACAGCAAGCCTACAAAACAAGAAATATAGCAAAGGCTACAAAAGTCTACAAAATGTTTAACGTTCTGAATGACCAACTGAAACTCACTGGATGTGCTTGTTTGCCTTATTCCCCTTACCAGTATAGCATGAATCTCCAAACTCTGGGTGTTTCCACACTGGGGAGTTTAATGTGGAATTGCCACTCTTTGTTCACTCACTTTTTAGAGAGCACCCACACAATGCCATCATCCAATCAACATCAACTTGTATTTTTTAAAAAAGTAGGTTGTGTTTTTTTAAACAAAAATAAACCACAAATAGTGGAGAACTGATTTGAAAGATGGGGAAAACGAGACGCAGATATAAACTGAAATTGACGGATTTCCCCATCCCCAGTCTTCACTCAAACTATCCCAGAGGGATAGGGCCAGATGCACCTCAGTTGGGAGGGAGTTCCACACACGAGGAGCCACCACCAAAAAGTCCCTTTCCTGGACACCCACATCATGTACCTCGCGGAAAGGAGGGACTAGCAATCTATGCCCTCAACTGAGCAGCCAAATCTTGAGCAGCACTATATACATGAACTGTTGCTAGCTAAAACTAAGCAAGAATGCTTTCAATCTGGTGACTGAAATGGCTCCCTTTCTGAAGTAGCAAAGAGCTGTTTGTGCAATCCACTCACTATCACAGGGCAGGTGCTACATTATGAGGTACAACTGAAGAGCAGCAAAATGTCAATTTTAATAATAATAATAATAGTTTTATTACTACCATGGATTGGCTCAGATACACAAAATGTCAAGCACTTTTCAGTCTTATTGATTGAAAGAGGAATTCAAGAAAGTTGTGACCACTGTGACTGAAGTCAGTGGAAAGTGCTTATCTTTGGCATACTATGCCTATAATCTGTTGCCAGGGCAGGAACTCAGTGATACGCAATCTAATTAACACACAGAAAGATGGGTTTAAGATGTGCTTTTCTGAAGCGTACATGTTACTAATTTTAAATATACACGCAGTGTGCTGAAAAGCAAACTCAATTATGGTTCCATTTCAGGCCACATCAGTCTGGGGAGATGCAACAAGCCTCATCTTTTGATCAGCCTGCATCGTGCAATTTTGCAGAAGGCTCGTGGACGTCATCTACGCAGGCCCGTGCTCACATATTTCTCACATGTGTCTGCAGCCTATGCTCACATGTTTAGTCAAATGTAACACAAAGCAGAGCACCTCCACTGCATTTCAGGCCAAAAGGCAGCGAGCCGAGAACTGCTTCAACCTCCTCTGGCCCTTTGTTTGCGGATCACTGATGACACTGTCATAAGATCATAGGAAGGTGTTGTAGCAGAGTAGCTAAATCACAGCTAGGAAGCCCAATCTTCTGCAATACTAACTCTTTTCTTGAAATTAAAACAATGTCCAAACATTTGTTCAAAAGCTTTTACTTGAAGAACATATAGCTAAAGTAAGCTTACCAGATTTTTTCAAAGAATCTGGGGACCCCCTTTTTTTTTTTTTTGGAAAGAGAAAAAAAGTTATTAAAAAAGTTATATATATATATATGAAGTACAGTGGTGTCCCGCAAGATGAACGCCTCACAAGACGGAAAACTTGCTAGACGAAAGGGTTTTCCGTTTTGGAGGCGCTTCGCAAAACGAATTTCCCTATGGGCTTGCTTCGCAAGACGGAATGTCTTGCGAGTTCCTGCGGGGGTTTTCCCCTTTCCCCCCCTTTTCCTAAGCCGCTAAGCCGCTTATCAGCTGATCCACTGATAAGCCGCTTATCAGCTGATCCGCTAAAAGCCGCTAAACCACTAATAGCGCTAATCCACTAAGCTGTCAATGGGCTTGCTTCGCAAGACAAAAAAAACGCTATACAAAGAGCCTCACGGAACGGATTAATTTCGTCTTGCGAGGCACCACTGTAATATCTTTTCTTCTGTGGTCTCCTCTGTCACGCGGCCTTCTTCTGGGCCCCAGTCTGCTCTTTTGGAGCACCTTGAGTCAGGCCTGGGCTCGGCCACATGTCCTTGCCATTCCGGTGCTCTTATACCTCTCCTCCTCAGTGGCAGCGGTGGCACGGCAAGGTCGGGGCTCCCCTCTTTTTTCTCCTTCCTCTTTCTCTCTCTTCCTTCTCCTTCTCTCCTCCTTCTCCCTGTGTCAGCTCCAGGGTTTTCCTAGCCCCGGAGCAGTGCTGGGCAATCGGCCGGGTGGCCAGGCACTCTTGCTCCCGGCTTGATTTGGGTCACGGGGGGGGGGTCAGCAGTTCCCCCAGTTGATGCACTAGGCATCCCTGGTTCCCCCCAGCAGGGGTAGCAGCAGTCTCAGCAGCCTGGAGCCAGCCTGGTAGTGCAGATGGCTCTGGCTGACTTCAGGAGCTGCTCGCTGCCGTGGCGCCCACCATTTTGCCTTGCCGTAAGTCCCCATATGATGTGTCTTGTGCCGTTGAACCAATCACACAACATTCATTCCCTACTAATAAATCCACAACACTTAAAATATAAATCCGGTGACATTAAGTGAAATCTAGGGATAAATTTGTAAATCTGGGGACTGTCCTCAGGAAATGGGGACGTCTGGTAACCATAAGCTAAAGACGAAGTAAGCAAAGTATTTACATTCACATGCTTATACAAGCATGGGCTTTTTCCTTTTTTTTTTTTTTTAAATGAAGATTATAGCTTCTTCCTTCGAACTGGAACTTAATTTGAATGTTCCCTTTTTAGGGAGTGGAGTGTCCTTCTGCCATTTTAATGGATGTTCCGGTCAAGGATGCTTTTATGGGATTCCACATTCCAGTGTCAGGATGTGCCACTGCAATTTGGAAAGCATGAAACACAGGGTGAATTCAGCCTAGCTCAACACAAGGTTCTTAAATCCTCTGGAACACTTTTCATATGGTCTCAGACCACAAGAGTGTCAGCTGCTGCAATAGCTTTTCAAACGTATTGTTGTGAGTTTGTCTGTGTTTGCGGGGTAGGTCTGTATGACGCTTGGGTCCCTTCTAATTCCTAGGATCCTGGATCCAGCCAGGGTGAAAATCCAATGGAGGATTCTCTTGGTGAGCTATCTAGGCAACTCTTTGGTGAGTTAAAGGTCCTAAGTACTGTGGTTAGCATAACAAAAGAAGTTGCTCTGTGCCAGAAGGCAAATGGAGGAGCCCGTCCCTCAACTAGCTGTTAGGTAAAAGGTAAAGGGACCCTTGACCATTAGGTCCAGTCGTGCCCAACTCTGGGGTTGTGACGCTCATCTCGCTTTATTGGGCGAGGGAGCCAGCGTACAGCTTCCGGGTCTTGTGACCAGCATGATTAAGCCGCTTCTGGCGAACCAGAGCAGCGCACGGAAACGCTGCTTACCTTCCCGCCGGAGTGGTACCTATTTATCTACTTGCACTTTGACGTGCTTTCGAATTGCTAGGTTGGCAGGAGCAGGGACCGAGCAACGGGAGCTCACCCCATCATGGGGATTCGAACCACCGACCTTCTGATCAGCAAGCCCTAGGCTCTGTGGTTCAGACAGGAGTTAAAAGGTAAAGGGACCCCTGACCATTAGGTCCAGTCGTGGCCGACTCTGGGGTTGCGGCACTCATCTTGCTTTATTGGCCGAGGGAGCCGGCGTACAGCTTCCAGGTCATGTGGCCAGCATGACTAAGCTGCTTCTGGCGAACCAGAGCAGTGCACAGAAACACCGCTTACCTTCCCACTGGAGTGGTACCTATTTATCTATTTGCACTTTGACGTGCTTTCGAACTGCTAGGTTGGCAGGAGCTGGGACCGAGCAATGGGAGCTCACCCCGTTGCGGGGATTTGAACTCCCCACCTTCTATCAGCAAGCCCAAGAGGCTCAGTGGTTTAACCCACAGCGCCACCTGCATCCCTTCAACTAGCTGTTAGAAGGACAATAATTGAGGGCAGCGGTGTGAGAGAGCTGGAAGCAGGCTGTAGGCAGATGCCAGAAAGCAAGAGCCCTCCTTTGCACAGCTTGTCAATATCTTTCTTAAATTGTGGTACCCAGAACTGGACATAGTGTTCCAGGTGTGTTCCGACCAAGGCAGAATAGAGCAGGAATGAGGAAGCTGGCATTCTCTGGTTGCTGTTTGGAATAAAATTCCCAACATCCAAATAGCTGAGATCATAGGAGCCAATTCCTAGGGGCTGAGATCCCTTTGCTCCCCCAATA
Source organism: Podarcis gaigeae (assembly GCF_964106915.1). NCBI lineage: Eukaryota > Metazoa > Chordata > Lepidosauria > Squamata > Lacertidae > Podarcis > Podarcis gaigeae. The sequence goes on along the minus strand of NC_139680.1, from coordinate 102,773,423 downwards.
AAATGTTTGTGTGTGTGTGTGTGTGTGTGTGTGTCCCCAAAGTTGACGGGCATTTCCATTCAAATGGTGTGTGCACCTTGCCTTGTGATCACTTATGTGGGGCTTACCTCCCCACCCCCATATTTTATTCAAATTGGCCACGCTGTCTGAGACTGATGGGAGTTGGAGTCCAATAGAACTTGGAGGCCCGCAACTTCGCCATCTCTGCTTCTGGGGCGAGGCAGTAGCTGAGTGATGGAGAAGGTCCGTAAGCTGAGCATCTGGAAAAGGCAGGACTCAGGGAGACGGAGCTCGGAGGGAGGAATACTGCCACGGTGGCGGAGAGGGAAGCGGACCCGATTCCTGCATGGCAGGAGGTTGGACTGAATGACCCTTGGTGCCCTTTAGTCCAACTCTACCATTTTACGATCGTATACGCAAAGGCGGCGAGTTTGCTGTTGCCGTTCGTTGCGCGCATTAGCCGCGTGCAGCGTGCATAACACTCGTGTCCCGAGCTTGTTTCCTGCGATTACAAGCGAGGAAGAGGAGGGACGGCAGGTGACAAAGGGCGCCTCAGTGCAGCTTGCCCAGCTGACAGTCCCAAGACGTCGCCTTCTGACAGAGGAGAGGAGGGCTGCCGTGGCAAAACGGCGCGATAAATACCAGATGGCCGGCGCGCAAGCAGCCCTGCACCAGGCGCAACCCTGACGCCGCGGGCGAGCCGTCCACTCCACTCCTTTGCGCAAGGCGCGCCGCAGCTCAGCTCCGCAGCAAAGCAGCCCTCCTTTGGACCCCGCTGCCCTTCCACCTCTGCAAAAGGTGGGGACCCAAAGTCCCCTGCAGAAACCTCCGCTCCCAGCGTCGTCGGGGACGCTCTCCAGATACCCTTAGATCTCCCCTTTGGGATGCACCAGCGCGCTGCCCTTGCAAACGCCGCCGCCGCAGCTTTGCCAGGCACTTTGGCGCAGCCTTAGAAAATCTCCCTCGTAAATTCCCCCTCGAAGCCTGGGCTGTGCCGTCGGTTGCGCCCCTGCGCCCCTCCATCTCCGAAGCGCCTCGCACGTGCTGCGCCATGGAGCGCCCGCGCCTTGAGGCGCAGTGCTACCGAAACGGGGACTGCCACCCCGGACGCCTCCTCGGGGGCTTTAGCGAGCTGGCGGCTGGCAGCAACCCCTGCGAGATCCGCAAGCCGGCGGCGAAACTCCCGCGCCCGCCGTCGGACAAAGGCAGCCGGGCCCGGGAAGGCGAGGAGCGGGAAGAGAGGGACGGGCTGCCTGCCCTGGAGGATGCCTACACCACCATCCTGGAGGGCCTGGGCGAGGACCCCACCCGGGAAGGGCTGCTGCTCACGCCCCGTCGGGCCGCCAAGGCCATGCAGTTCCTCACCAAGGGCTACCGCGAAACCGTCGGAGGTGAGATGCCCGCCCGCCTTTCTTTCTTTTCTTGTTTTGACAACAGCCGCCAATGGTCTGGTTGCACCTTAAAGGCTTCCTATATTTATTAAGTCGTAACCCTTCGTGGGCTAGATCAGCTGCGTAAAAATAAGTGTCTCTCCTAGTTTCATCTTTTGAAGACCTGCTAAAATCACTTCTGTTCCGTCGGGAACAATTCAGAATACTGTACACCTTCCCACAATTTTCTGATTTTAAAAATGCAGGCAATTAAGAATTCACCTTCCCATAATGTCTTTATTTTAAAACTTTTTATGTTTTTACTGCATGGCTTTTGTTATTATTTTTATTTTATTTACAGTAAAATATATTATTTTATTGTAAAGAATATATTGCACATTTTTATTATATAGCTTTGTTGTAAACCACTCTGGTGTTTTTTTAAAAATGAATTGTGATATAAAAATATTTTAAATGAACGAATAAATATTACTATGTTAGATTTCTTACCCACCTTTTGCCGTGAGGTGTTGGGGAAGATAACGGTAATTTTAAAATGCGGTATTGAAATTGGTTAAAACAAATTGCAATCCAGGGAATAGGATGGGCCCTAAAAATAATCTGCAGTGCTGCTGATTGTTGTTGTTTAGTCGTTTAGTCATGTCTGACTCTTTATGACCCCCCCGGACCAGAGCACGCCAGGCACTCCTGTCTTCCACTGCCTCCCGCAGTTTGGTCAAACTCATGTTGGTAGCTTCGAGAACACTATCCAACCATCTCGCCCTCTGTCGTCCCCTTCTCCTTGTGCCCTCCATCTTTCCCAACATCAGGGTCTTTTCCAGGGAGTCTTCTCTTCTCATGAGGTGGCCAAAGTATTGGAGCCTCAGCTTCAGGATCTGTCCTTCCAGTGAGCACTCAGGGCTGATTTACTTAAGAATGGAGAGGTTTGATCTTCTTGCAGTCCATGGGACTTTCAAGAGTCTCCTCCAGCACCATAATTCAGAAGCATCAATTCTTCGGCGATCAGCCTTCTTTATGGTCCAGCTCTCACTTCCATACATCACTGCTGGGGAAACCATAGCTTTAACTATACAGACCTTTGTTGGCAATGTGATGTCTCTGCTAATGCTGCTGATATATTCATCAAATCATAGAATTGCAGAGTTGCAAGGGATCCCAAGATGCTGGGGTCATCTAGCCCAACCCTCTGCAATGTAGAAATATTTTGCTCAAAGTGAGTCTCAAACTCACGACCTTGAGATTAGGAGTCTCATGCTCTACCAACTGAGCTAAAGGCATTTTCTTTTGTATTGGCACTGAACAATCTGGTCATCACTTTATTAAGTATATCCAGTATTGTTCCTCCTCTTGGAAGACAGCGTCTGTGTGATCTCTTTCGCATGCCTTTCTTTCTTTTAAAAAGTGGGTTTAGTCAGCAGCAATTCTCATCCTGCCTCACCACTGATCATGCTTGGAGCTGTAGTTATTTTAAATTAAAAAAACAACAACAGATTTTATACATACATGAGAATAGGTAACCATAAATTGTGTAATAATAGGCCTGACCTGGAAATATTGAAATATCAGCAAGCCTGTAATGCTATATTGAGCTGCTTGGGATGGATTTTACTTATATGCTGCTTTTCCGCAGCAAACCTGTGCCCAAACTGACTTAATGCAAACATTCAGAGACCTCAAAATAGAGAACACTTGGAAATAAAATTATACAAAATACGGAACGTGTCAGTAAATTCACAAATAACAAAAATCAACAACAAAAAAAATGTAAACATGCACATTCTCTCTGCCGTAGCTGACACACTTCATATTTCTTTATTCTTTACTGCCAACCCTTGAGGGACATAGCAAATATACAGACTTTTGCCGTTTTCATTTCAGGGCCACATTAATCTCTGGCTATAACAATCAGCTCCTTGGTTCTTGCTGCCTGGAAGCAAGTTGATTAGCAATCCTCTTAAACCTTGTTCCAGGGTTACTGGATTATTTCTATAATGTAGCCATTCAACACTATCTGGGAATTGAGGGTGTTTGTGTATGAATGAATGAACAAGGTTCATAACTCAGTAAGCGTTGAAAGTTTACTTGCATTTGTATTACAGCAATGTGCAACTTTGAACACACAGACACAGTTCTCGTTTCAAGGGATAAGACTTGTTGTACAACTTGTCTGAGGGCCCTGAAGCAGGAGCCCCAATCCAACATGAGCATTGTACACGCCCCATACTAGTGGCTCAGTAGGATTTGGGGTACTACTTTGACTAAAATAGCTCCCATCCTCGAGGCAGAACCCCAGAATCTGAAGGCACCATGCCAAGCTGACAACTAAAAATGTAACACTGGCACTTAGCAATTTCCTTGCTGAGGACCAGGTTACAGTGGTACCTTGGGTTACAAACGCTTTGGGTTATGTGTTTTCAGGTTACGGACCGCGGGAAACCTGGAAGTACCGGAAAGGGTTACTTCTGGGTTTCACCGCTCACGCATGCGCAGGAGCGCCAAATCGCATCACGCCCGTGCACAGACGCAGCGTTGCAGGTTATGAACGCTACAGGTTGTGGACGTGCCTCCGTCACAGATTACATCTGCAACCCGAGGTTCCACTGTACTTTAGGGACCATCTTTATCCATCTAAACCTGCCTGGGCCCTGAAGGAGGCTTTGCTCCTTTAGCTCATTCTCACTGGAAATGTGATTGGCAGGTACAGTTGTACCTCGGGTTAAGAACTTAATTTGTTCTGGAGGTCCGTTCTTAACCTGAAACTGATCTTAACCTGAGGTACCACTTTAGCTAATAGGGCCTCCTGTCGCTGCCGTGCTGCCGCTATGCAATTTCTGTTTTCCTCCTGAAGCAAAGTTCTTAACCTGAGGTACTATTTCTGGGTTAGTGGAGTCTGTAACCTGAAGCGCCTGTAACCTGAAGCATCTGTAACACAAGGTACCACTGTAGTAGGAACAGGGCCTTTTCAGTGATAGTGCCACCGGACTAATGAAAGCCATTCCCTGGAGAAATAATCTTCTCCCACTTGTTGACAGGTTTTATTTGGGTCACAAAGAGTCGGACACGACTAAACAACAACAATAACAACTGTTTTATGCTCTTTCTAGTGCCACTGATAGCTTTTAAATGCATTTTTAGATTCATTTTTACTGGTTTTTAATACGTTGGTTTTCATCGTTTTGATGTTTAGATCACTTTTGTGGAAATGTGGCATGAAAAGAAATTGAAATGAATGGAAGAGAGAAGATTTTTACAGTTCGCTTCAGCATGTGGCTGCTAGGAATGTGAAATATTTTTCTAGGCCTGCCTATCTAGTTTGACCTAAACATTCTTGGTCTGTTACTTGTGGGGTATTTAAAATGCAGTCAAATGAACAATTCATGTTTTGCTAGATAGGCACATAATAGGAACTGAAGCTCATAGAGTTTCCCTGTAAGTTTGCTAGAAAGAACTATGTGAGAGACACTCCCACTGTGCCCTGACAGAGGAAGGGCATAGCTACACACACACACACACACACACACACACACACACACACACACACACACTTACCTGCCTGGGCACAGCCTCTCTTTTCTCTCTCTTCTTCATCTCTTCATCAGCAAGCCAGAAATGTGAGAACATCTGCTAAGTCTAAGCTCCAATGTCCAGACACCATTTAAAACTAGACTAAAGCATATCTTTGTAGCTGAATTACCATTTTAAGCCGGCCTGAACAAATCTGTTATCTCTGTTACTCTGTTCTGAGTGAGCAAATGTTATTTTTCACCTTTTACAAGACTGTGTGATTATGGTTTTAAGGGGGAGAAATGGGGAAAATACCAGGAGAATCTAGTCTGCCTTAAAGCATGCAGGATTCCTTAAGCTAAAAGGCTAAAACTAACCTATCTAGGTGTTAAGAAAACATTATTTAAGAAACAGATAAAAGTTCCTGCAAGCTTTAAAGAGGGTTCCAGATTTTTACTTTAGGGTGTAGGAGTGGCACTCCAGGCTTGATTGGTGTCAGCTGGAGGTGCAAATAAAGGGAGGAAGTTGCAGGGTGCAATTTCCGCAGGAGGAAAGCACACACACACACACACACACACACACACACACACACACTGTCAGCACGCACGCTGACAACAAGGTTGGAAGTAAGACAGTGTGTGCTGCTGAAAATTGTGAGTTTTGCTGTGTCAGGATTGTTAATTACTGGACTGAGATCATATCGTGCTGGAGAGATAAAGAAAGAAGGTACAGTGGTACCTTGGGTTACATATGCTTCAGGTTACAGACTCCGCTAACCCAGAAATAGTGCTTCAGGTTAATAACTTTGCTTCAGGATGAGAACAGAAATCATGCTCTGGTGGCACGGCGGCAGCAGGAGGCCCCATTAGCTAAAGTGGTGCTTCAGGTTAAGAACAGATTCAGGTTAAAAATGGACCTCCAGAACGAATTAAGTACTCAACCTGAGGTACCAGTGTAAATAGCTTGTATATAATAGTAACATAAATGCTTGTGCAACCAGTCAAACAATAAAGAAGCTATTGACTGTGAATTTGAGTATGACTCTCGTTCTTGTCCTCTGCCTCTGGGGAAAACTCTGCTACAATCAGTAAGAAGTGGTTTTACCAAGGTGCCACCACACAAGCAGAAAAGCGCAGTGGAAGTGTGTGGGCGGTAACCTCTAATAGTAAGCTCCCCTTTTAAGCTGGCAAATGGGTGGCACCCTGCTGAACTCCCAAACGTGAGGGAGGAAGGATAATATCTAATAAATATATCCTCTCCTAGCATCTATCTACACCCCAATATTACTAATTATTCTTTAGTCAAGGCCAGAACTGGTAGATGGAACAAAGTGCTGTTGCCCACTGTTCCATGAAAAGCTTCTATTTTGTCTTTTCAGATATACTCAACGATGCAGTTTTTGACGAGGACCATGACGAGATGGTGATCGTGAAGGACATTGATATGTTTTCCCTCTGTGAACATCACTTGGTACCTTTCTTTGGCAAGGTACTGGTTACCTGAAACGCTTTGTGGTCTAAACAAGTGTTGGCCCCCTGCTGGAGTGGCTGGGGAAACCCAGTCACATGGGCGGGGTATAAATAATAATAAATTAATAATAATAATAATAATAATAATAATAATAATAATAATAATAATAATAATTGTTATTGTTATTGTTATTGTTATTGTTATTGTTATTGTTATTGTTATTGTTATTATTAAAATTATTATTAAAATTATTATTATTATTATTTAGCCTGAGTTGCCTTCACAGGTGTGTGCTGGATTCTCCCCAGCCAAGTTGCTTGAGATGGAAGATTCTGCCGTCCACACAGCACATTGCCCAGCCTTTGCAGACATATCCAGGAATCCGTGTTTTACATGCAAAGGGCTCAATGCCTTACATTTCCCCTGATGGCTGGGAAAGATTCCTGTCTGAAATAGGACTGGAAATAGGAGCAGGAAACCTGTGCTGCAAAGCCTTTTGCAGTGGCTTGCCAGCCCCCGCCTTTCTCCCCATTCGACTGAGCTTTAAACTTCTCCGCCAAATTTGGCAGTGTGATGCAGGCAAGCAGGACGTGTGTTTGTGTCTTTGTGAGAGTGGCGTGTGCCTCTGTGTGTGTGTGTCAAAGAGAGGAGAGTGTGTGCCTTGGTCCTGTATACCTGAAGGAGCGTCTCCACCCCCATCGTTCAGCCCAGACACTGAGATCCAGTGCTGAGGGCCTTCTCGGTAGTGGCACCCACCCTGTGGAACACCCTCCCTTCAGACGTGAAGGAAATAAGCAGTTATCCTATCTTTAAAAGACATCTGAAGGCAGCCCTGTTTAGGGAAGTTTTTAATATTTAATGCTGTACTGTTTTTAACATTTGATTGGGAGCTGCCCAGAGTGGCTGGGGAGACTCAGCCAGATGGGTGGGGTATAAATAATAAATTATTATTATTATTATTATTATTATTATTATTATTATTATTATTATTATTTCCTGGATGTTTTGCGGCATGCATGTGTGGCGAGTATCTGTTTGTTGTGTGTGTGCATTCGTGTGTATTCATTTTGCTTGTGGTGCGCGTGCATTCACGGCAAGCACACTGCCCACGCATGTAGGTTTGGTGGTCATTTGGATCACCACCCGCAAAGGCTTGGCCAGCATTGAATACAGCCTTGGTGTCCAAAAGAGTTAGTCCTTTGGCAGATCATACTGAACTGTATAGGCAAGTAGCAGCTTCCTAGATCCCTAGGAATTCTCTGAGGCTCAGAGTTCTTTGGGTGACCTTTAGTTTGCACTGTGTCAGGCAGCAGAGGAACCAACCCCTACGGCAGGCTGCCAGGAATGGACAAGACAAGGGAAAGTCCTTGCCATCTGCTTTTATTCAATATTCACAGAGAGAGGCTTAGAAACGCATCAAACCCCACCCCCTCCGTTTCTCCCATTATGCGTCATCACTACGGTGGCTGAGCTGTGCCTTCTGCCTCTGAGCTGTCTGCTCTCCTACTTTCAATGCCTGCCAGGTTCTGGGAGGGGGGGGTCTGGAATGCTTTCTAAAGACATTTGAGTGTGTCAGCTGTCTCCCCTCTGGTGCTGCTCCTTCCTCCTCTCCCGTTATTTGAAGAAGAAGAAGAAGAAGAGTTTGGATTTGATATCCCGCTTTATCACTACCCGAAGGAGTCTCAAAGCGGCTAACAATCTCCTTTCCCTTCCTCCCCCACAACAAACACTCTGTGAGGTGAGTGGGGCTGAGAGACTTCAGAGAAGTGTGACTGGCCCAAGGTCACCCAGCAGCTGTATATGGAGGAGCGGGGAAGCAAACCCAGTTCACCAGATTACGAGTCCACCGCTCTTAACCACTACACCACACTGGCTCTTTCCCCTCATCTGCCTCTCCCTCAAACCCTGTTGTAATTCTGAACTGTCTCCTTCTTCTCTGGAAGGCTCAGGCTGGGGAGCTTGTCTGCACCATTCCTCCTCTGCCCTGTCCCTGACACACTGCTGTGTTGAACTACAAACATGGCATATTTTTTATTTACTAAAAAAAACCCCTATTCTCTCCACCCTGTTAGATGTGCTATCTTGCTTTTCTTTTAAGGGGGTGACGCAGGGGTGTATCGCTGTCCGCCAGCGCCTGTGGCAGATGCTCCTGTGCTGGGCAGGACACATAGGGTCTTTTCACCCTCCGCACGCCCCCAGCCCTTGCTGCTAGGTGATGGGGATCTCTGTGGGGGGTGCCTGTTTTGTGTGCCCCCCCGGCATCCTGCACGTTATGCCACTGGGATAATGTTTGCTTCTAAGCCAGCGGTTGTCAACCTGTGGGTCCCCAGATGTTGTTGGACTACAGCTCCCATCATCCCTGAGGTCTGGCCTTGATAGCTGGGGACCCACAGGTTGAGAACCGCTGTATCTAAGCCAATAGCACTGAAGAATTGTGAGTTTGAATCATTGACGGAGATTTGGGGGAAGTATCCTCAATTGCTTTGGGGAAGAGGATTGTTTTGATTTTACTTGCCCTTGCCAGTCAGATCAGACAGGCCACTGTAACGCAGACCAACAAGGCAAATCCACAAATCTCTTTGAAATGAATTGTGCATTAGCAAGATTTCAGAATCGCAGCATTAGTGACTAGAGCAGGGAGTGTATAGGAGAAACCTATTCCCTGCAACATAACTGGTGTGTTGCGGTGAGGATAGACTCCAATTGTGAATCCAGTATTAACCATTCTTCCCTTTCTGTTTGAATCTGCAGGTGCACATCGGATACTTACCAAAGAAGAAAGTGGTTGGCTTAAGCAAACTTGCAAGGTTCTTATTATACAACTTACGTTCTTGTCTGTTTTATGGAATTCACCTGTGCAAGGTGTACTGACGGCTGCTGTTTCAGATGGCTTTCAAAGGGAATTAAGACAAATTTGTGGAAGAGAGGTTGTTCCAGTGGCTCTTAGCCAGCATGGCCATTCAGAACCTCCAGGTTCAGTAGCAGCTTATGACTGAATAAGACTTGCTGGAGAGCAATAACAAGAAATCATTGTCTTCAGACTATGCTTGCTCACTGTGGGGAAATGGGGTGTTGCACCCGATGGACCAACCTGCTGTCTCTGTGGCGCAATGGGCCATTGCGTCCAGCTGTTAATCAGAAGGTTGGTGGTTCGAGCCCACCCAGGGATGGCTGTGGGCAGGATTTCTGCATTCCAGGGGGTTAAACTACATGACCCTTGGGATCCCTACTAACTCGACCTTGTGTCTGATCCATCATGACTCTTCTTAGGTTTTTGAAGCATGCATCAGTGTACACTTATGTGCATTTTGTGCGTATGTGAAATTAGAAGTTACATGCAATCTGGGATGTTAACACTGATAAGTGAGATGATTCATTTATTGGCCATGGGTGCCTCCTAAACTGCTGAGTTCAGGACCACACACATGGGGATTATCCCTTTTCTTATTTCATCTTTGCAACAGTCCAGTGATGCAGATTGAATCGGACTCTGCTGCCTTGCCCAGCTCCAGATTTCTGTACTGCAGGCGGTATGAGGACATGCACCCTCTGCTGCGGGAGGCCAGTGGCTGGGAAACACAAGTAGCCAAACAAACCCCTGTGTTGCAAAGAGAATGTCAACAATGTCTAGGCAACACGATGACCATATACAATCTTTATAGAATTCCTTCAAATCACAAAAAGTTCAGAATGAAATCTTTAGTCTCAGAAAATCTTTAAATGAAGCGAGGTACCAAACTTTGTACGCTGGAAGACAAGCTGTGAAGCTTTGTGTATTCAACAATGATGTCCAACACTGAACGGTAATTCCGGATATTGACTACCGTTTCGTAGAATTCTTCATTATCGGACACGGAGCAATGGTTCCAAACTACAAGAAAGAAGATTCCACCTAAACATTAGGAAGAACTTCCTGACAGCAAGAGCTGTTCGACAGTGGAATTTGCTGCCAAGGAGTGTGGTGGAGTCTCCTTCTTTGGAGCAGAGGCTTGACAACCATATGTCAGGAGTGCTCTGATGGTGTTTCCTGCTTGGCAGGGGGTTGGACTCAATGGCCCTTGTGGTCTCTTCCAACTCTATGATTCTATGATTCTATGATTCATCAGTGCGGTGGGTGGATATGGAATGCTTCATAAAACCATCTTATTTTGAATGAATGTATATAAATGAAAATATAAAGTCACTGCATTATTTGAACATTTTATGATTTTAAAGATTGTCTATTACGTATGTATATGGTCTTCGTGTTGCCTAGACATTGTTGAGGGAAACACAAGTAGGCAGAGAGCTGTTGCAGGTCCTGCTGGCAGGCTTCCCAGAGGCATCTGAGAGCTGAACTAGATGGGTCTTTAACTTGATCCAGCAGGGCTTTTCTTAAGTTCCTACATATTATTGTTCTGAGGAATTCTGGGGACCGCAAATGGCAGTCTCCAGTTGGGAGAACCTGTTGGTGCTGATGTGTTTTGACCCTGCCCCACCCTCAAGAAAAGCGATTACCTCATGTTTTTATTTGAAAGCATGAGTACAGTTGTACCTTGGAAGTCGAATGGAATCCGTTCTGGAAGTCCGTTTGACTTCCAAAACATTTGAAAACCAAATTGCGGCTTCTGATTCGCTGCAGTAAGCTCCTGCAGCCAATCAAAAGCCTCAGAAGCCCCGTTGGATCTTCAGGTTCCAAAAGAACGTTTGCAAACCGGAACAATCACTTCTGGGTTTGCGATGTTCAGGAGACAAAATGTCCGAGTTCCAGTGCGTTTGTGATTCAAGGTACGACTGTACTCCAAAGGTAAAACCTTGACAACTGCAGCCTGAGAGTGAGTCTTGCTTTTTCCCGTTTTGCATTCCGTTTGCTCGTCTGTTTCTTGACACCATGCCATTTATTTTCTCTCACCGTTATCTTTTCTCCCTCCAGAATCGTTGAAATATTCAGCCGAAGGCTTCAAGGTTTGTATCCTTTCTGCCATATGATGCAGCTCTGCCTTCTTGCTAACTCCCCTATGTTCCTCTAATGTTCCTAGGAGTCACTCTAGGGCAAGAGTGGCTAACCTGTGGACATCTTGACCAGGGGTTCCCAAACTTTTGTCTTCAGCTGTTTTGGACTACATTTCCCATCATCCCTGACCACTGGTCCTGCTAGGTAGGGATGATGGGAGTTGTAGTCCACCAACAGCAGAAGACACAAATTTGGGGAAACTCTGATCTAGACCTTCTTGAACTATAACTCCCAGACTTTTGGCCGTGCTAGCTGGGGCTGTTGGGAGTTGGTGTCTGACACCATCTGGAGGGGCAGTAGCTAGGCACCCCTTCTCAGGGGCATGAATTTCCCTGAGTGTGCTGTGAGAAACAAAATTACTTTAAGAATCCTGCGGGCCTCTGGATATTGTGGAATTCCAAATCCCATTGGTCTTATTATCCAGTATAGCCAGTAGTAAGGGAGTTGTAGCCCTACAGCACCTGGAGGGCCACAGGTTCCCCATCCCCAATAACTGCCAGCAGGGCTGCTTTGCTCTCCGGTCCTCCAAATGCCCCCCATATCCGCTTCATCCTGAGAGCTGGAGGGGAAAGGCAGTGGGAGGTCAGCGCGGTGCTCATGCAGTTGCAGGAGCAGCAGAATGGGAAGATGGCAGCCCCGCCAGTCAAATCTTCCAAGACAGGAATGTGCAGATCAGAACAAGCTGGTCAGTATCTGTTTGATTCGCAGCAGAGTGGCAAAGGTTTTTATCTTCAAATAATAATAATAATAGTAATAATAATAATAATAAAAGATAGCTAGAAAAGGTCTGTCAATGGGAACTCACGTTGAGTGCGGAAAGCAAATTCCTGGGCTGAGTAGCTCCTCAGAGGAATTGTTCTCCTTAATTCTAAGTCAGAGGGGAGCGCTCAGGGGCGGAGGAAGGGGGGCGGTGGGGGCAGTTTGCCCCGGGTGCCATCACTGAGGGGGGTGACATTTGGCGCGCCGCCCGCCCACGGCTCCCAAGCCTACCCCGAGCCATTGGGGGAAGCGGCGGAGCTGTGCCGCCTTGCCGGTGGCCTTCCCCTCTTCCTCCTTCGTTTTGACAGCTTACGGGAGGTTTAGGAGTGACGGGCGGGCCGCGGGCCATTGCCCCCCCGCTCCTGGGCTGCTTCCTGAGGGGGGAGCCTCCTCCATGCTGTCAAAAGGAAGAGGGAGGGGAAGAAGGCTGCTGGCAAAGCAGCGCGGCTCCCTCCCCCCTCACCCAGGAAGCAGCTCTGCCCCCCCCCGGGCGGCACCCCCTGGGATGCTCACCCCGCCCTGGGGTGTGCAGCATGCGCGCCGTTCTGGGTGCCACCTCTGGGAGCGCTAGTGAGTTTTGTCCTTTTCGCTCAATATTTGACACACACACACACACACCGAATGTGAGGAGGGAGACAGTCTTTCCCCCCTTTGCCTGTGAAAGCGCCTTTACCCCCATCTTAGCTGAAAGTTCTCTTTTGAGAACAATTGGCTCTGACCAAATTGATTCAGAAGTCAGTAAGTTCATTTATTCCAAAGTTAGCAATTTACAGTGGTACCTCGGGTTAAGAACTTAATTTGTTCCGGAGGTCCGTTCTTAACCTGAAACTGTTCTTAACCTGAAGCACCACTTTAGCTAATGGGGCCTCCCGCCGCCGCCGTGCCGCCAGAGCACGATTTCTGTTCTCATCCTGAGGTAAAGTTCTCAACCTGAGGTACTGTTTCTGGTACTGAAGTATCTGTAACCCGAGGTACCACTGTTTTAAGGAAAAGAATGTATTCAAAAGTTAACCAAAGCATATATCCGTAAAATAACAGTGAGCGTGTATTTGAAGTTGCCAACCAATTGAAGACCATAGCCTTTTTCTCTCTCACACAAAGCACCATTATTTTTCTAGTCCAGGAGCGGCTTACCAAGCAGATTGCCCTGGCAATTACTGAAGCCCTGAAGCCTGTTGGAGTGGCTGTGGTCATTGAAGCATCGTAAGTTCAGCATGTCCTGTCCAGCTTGGACTGTTGCATCACATACACCTTCATTGCATTTTCCCCATTTTCCTCTTTTGCTGGGGGGGGGGGTGAGTTTGCATATCATCACTATTAAAAACACACGTTATAAACAATTTAAGAAACCTAGCATGATCCTATACTCAGGAAGTGCCATTGATCTCAATATGGCTCACTCAAAGGTGAGCAATAGGATTACAATCTTCTTTCTTTTCAGGTTGTGGACGGGCCTCCCGAACGGATCCCGTTTGCAACCAGAGGTACCACTGTACAGGATAGGTAGGGATTGTGGCTGACTTCACGTGTACACGGCATCGGGACACCACCGATGGAAGTGCACCAGAGCCAGTGTAAACAATGTAAAGTGTAAAACAGTGTAAAATGCGTACATAGCCATAACTAAACTGAGTTCTGAGTAGATATTTATGGGCTTGCACTGTAAAGTAGCTTGGGAGGCATTGTATGTCTGTGGGCAACATTTTAAAATTCATACGCACCCCTGCAGTGGTATAGCACCATGTGATTTTGCAGCTTATGTAACTCAGCATTTATTTATTTTTTACAAAAATGTGTAGCAAGCTCTGAATTTTTCTTTGCAATCTGACTGTTATTTTATTATGCGGTTCTTGACCTTCTGAGGTTGTCAGCTGCTTTGGACATCGTTCACCGTGGAAAATAAACCACAATGGTATGGGTGTTAGCGATTCCTGCTGCTAATTTGATACTAAAAATGCCTCTTTGAATGTCCCCCGGCAGGCACATGTGCATGATCATGAGGGGAGTTCAGAAGATGAGCAGCAAAACCGTCACCAGCGCCATGCTTGGAGTCCTGCGGGAAGACCCCAAAACCAGGGAGGAGTTTCTCGCCTTGATCAAGAATTAAACGGCAGCAGCTTGCGGCTCTCCGTGGGTTTGGATCCCCCACTCGAAACCAGTTGCCAAGACATAATTGCCTTCTGTGAGCCAGAATCTGTGCCATAAAAGAAGAGGAAGAAGAAGACAAAAAAAGGTGAAAGCAAAAAAAGAGAAGAAAATAAATAACTGCACCACAGCTTTGTTCTCGCTTCTGGGTAACACCTTAAGAGTGTCGTTAAACATTAGCTAGGCAACACAAGCACCGAACTCCCATTTCGCAGCAAAGAAATTGGGTATCCCTGATCCGGCAGCATCTTGTGACATGGTGAGCCAAGGGCCCCTTTCCACCCTGCATCTTCTAACCCTTTGAGAACAAAGCAAGAGATCCATCCTCTCCTGTGAGTTTTCATGCATCACAAGAGCCGCACATCGAAGCACATAAAATGTGAATGCAAGAAATGCTTATTTGCAAAGGTGTGTTGTGTAGGTGCATTTAGGATTGGCTGCAGTTCTCTTTGTCAGCTGTATGCTCAGTGGATGGTCCAGGTGTGGCCTGTTATTCTAGTGTAGGTTAGGGGAGCCTCAGGCCCAAATGTGGCCTCCTAGGTCTCGTATTTCTGGTTCTGAAAAGCCTGCCAGGCCCCTTCTCCCAGGCCCCACTCCTTACTGGTCCCACTCTGTGTCTTCCTTAGGTACTTTTGCCTTTGTGGCATGAGAGCCTCACATTTTTTTTAAAAAAAGCACAAATACCAGTCAAAAAACATCTACCTTACCAACTTTTATTGGTTTAATATTGACTGACTCATTTTGGCTTACTCTCAGGCAGGCATACGCAAACTCGGCCCTCCAGATGTTTTGGGACTACACCTCCCATCATCCCTGACTATTGGTCCTGTTAGATAGGGATGATGGGAGTTGTAGTCCCAAAATTTCTGGAGGGCCGATTTTGCCTATGCCTGCTCTAAGGGATCCTGGAAATGATAGTTTGGTTAGGGTGCTGAGAATTATGTTAAAAGATAACGTGTCAATCCATTCCCCCCTGGGATTGTCCAGGGAACATAAATTGCTGGTTAACTAGTTCATGGTGGCAAACCTTTGCATGTTTGCTTTGGAGCCAGGGTTGTATCCTGCTAAGTCGTTGCATGGCTGGAATGATTTTTAGAGGTGCAACAGAATGTCCCCTCTCTTTCTTCCCCTTGCACCAGCCAAATCTGGCCCAGGGTTTCTGGGGGGAAGAGACATTCTATTGCACTTGTGAAAGCTATAGTTGTTCTGCTTGCGCAATGACTTGGCTGAGTGCATTAGATTGTGCTACATGGGGGGCAGCTGCCCCCTCCCCAATCAAGTAAAACAATAGAAATACTTAACTAATTGACCAATCACGTCGGTTTGTCCCCCCATAACAAGAGCCCTGCCCTCCCTCAACAAAAATACTGGCTACGCCCATGTTTGCACATGTACAATGCAGATATGTCCACAAAAGGCTTTCCAGTGCGTGATACCAAGCCAATTACTGTTGCCAGTTTTCTAACTGGGATTTGTGCCTTGGCACAAATAAAAAGGGGATGAGGAATCTTGACTCTCGAGATGTCAATCCTGTGCACACCTACCAGGGAACAAGTCCCACTAGACACAGTACGATTGGTTCTCAAACTTTTTTCTCCGGGCCACACTTTCAGAATAAAAATTTTCTTTTGACACACTGAATTTTTTATTGATAATACATTGGAAAACAAAAAGAAACAGCTGCTAGCAGTGCTTGATTTATAACATAGAACACAACTAATTTTTTTAAAAAAATGATTCTATACTATACTACGCTGAAATGTTTAAATGTTTCTTTGATTGTCCTCGAGACTTCCTACCACACTTGCCAATCCCTCCTGCCACACCGTGCGGCAGGACTCCCTTCTGAGTAAAACATACAGCATTGCGGTATTCTTGAAAACCTGTTTTAAGTAGGGATTCTTTCCATCGGTTCTCTTTAGCTAGAATTGTTGCTAAGTGTTTCATGGCCCATTATGACCGCATTTGGGGGGCTGTGGCTTTTTATGTTATACAAAGTATTGTAAACACAATCAAATCTGTACTGTACAACAAAACTTGAGATGTGCCCTGTGATCTAGAGACTTGAGACAACACAGAAAGTGCTGGCATTTCCTGAAGAAAATTCCTTTGTTATGTCATACATACTGTGTATACACACAGGACTTCACTTAAATCGGATGTTTAAGAGGAAAACAGGGTTGCGCTGACCTGTATGTTGTCCGAGTAGCTCTTTGTATAGGAACACATTGGGAACCTGCCCATTCACACACCAGCAGCAGAAACTTTGAACTCTCTAGCAGTGTGAGACTATCTCCTTTTCCTCTTAACTAATAGTTTGATTTTTATATTTAGCAAGAGAAAATAGCTGCGTAAAAGTGGTGCTAAAATGTATACTAACTGAAAAAGTTGTGTTACTACTAGATTTATTAAATGCCTTATATTGCAGAGTTATAGTTTGGCATTCCAGCTCTGCTATTGTACTGAAAAGATTGAAGAGTTTTATTGTACCAAAAATATTAAAAATAGCCATATTACATGCTTCATATTTAGGTTTGCATATTGTGCTGTATTTCCTTGTATTTTAGTATCTGCATTACCCCTTAATGCCATGCAAGAAATTTAAGATTGAATTAATTGTAATAGTAGTTTTTTGTCCAAGGAATGTATGCTTTGGAGTCAGCACTGGGCACAAACTAACCTAATCAGTCAAGAAATCCTTGAATTGCCTTTGTAAAGAAGGGCACAGGAAAGGATGGCAAGAGCAAAGGAAAGGATGGCAAGCATATTTGCACAATTTGGACAGAAAGCCTACTAGCATTGCATGGGTACAAGCAGAGAACCTGTGGCAGCCATTTTGTTTGGACCACTGGATGGAGCTATGAACTCACACAATTCACAAACTGCTTTACAATCACATTAAGCATCTTTGGCCAGCATTTATTTTTTTACAAACACATCATTTAAATTCCGGAACACTTCAATCCAGTGTTTAGGAATGTTGCCTTGCAGTTACATTTTTAAAATAAATTTATAAAAATGTACAAACTGCTTCATCAATAAAATAATGGAACAACCAGTGAAATCAGTAAACAGCAAGAACCAAAATTCAACCACCAAAAGCATAAGAAAATAAAGATATTTAAAGTCTTCAAAAGTAATAGGGAGGGGGGCGATAGGAATCTCTGGTCATAAATCCCCGCCACAGAGTCTTGCCCAGATCAGCAGGGACAGGGGATGATTCTTTTATTAAGGGGCCCGATGACTTTCTGAGACCACCAGAATGAATCCTGCTACAAAAAGTGCACTGACTATCATATCCACCAGGCCTGCCAATTTCTCCTGCTAGGTGTTACAAGCCAGGAAGGACAAAGTTTGAGATGCAAGTTGTGGTTCACACTGCACTTATGCACCTTGTCCATGAAATAACTGATAATAATCCAAGTAACAGTTTTGATTCCAAGTTCAACATGGCATTCAGGTCAAAGTGCTTATTCTAAAAACATTTTACAAATAAGTTGCTGTTCTGGCTCCACAGAATAACTTTCACATGAGCTCTGAAACATGTTTGCATGAATCTGGTCCAAGTCTTCTGCCATCTGAGTTTTGTTCCAGCCATTTACATCTCAAGCAGAAATTAAACCAGGAATTGAAATTTCAAGGATTAGAAAAGCAGAAAGAGAAAATAAATATATATGCAGAAGGTGCTGAGAACCTTGAAAAAGAAAATATATTTGCCTGGCACTGAAAGCAGGCGCTAGGCAAGCTTTCCTGGTGACTGTATGCTAGAGTTGGAGTGAGACTGCTGAAAAGGCCCTCTCTTCAGCCATCACCTCTCTAACCTCAGAAGGTGGATGACTCCCAGAGAACAGCCTCTGAAGCGAACTCCAAAGTATGGGCAGGCAAGAGGGCAAGTGATATGCCCTGTTGCCACATCTATCCAGACCAAGGTGGGTTTCCTCCTTCAGAATCAAATCCTGGATTATTATTGCTTCTATTCTCTACAGCATGGCAACACCAATATGCAAGGGATGTATTAACTATCGAACAGATCAAAGAATAACACACTAAGAAACAAAAATAACATACAAGAACACCCTAATACCACCCTCAACCAAGATTATATAGCAGTCACCTCTTTTTTTTAAGCACAACAAAATGGAAACACTTTATATACAATTTTTCACCCATGCACAAGTAATGCCCCAACGCCAATTTTGAATCATGAAGTTAAAGGCTAATTTATGCTAGGTTTCTTCATTCGACTTCAAGCTTCACCCCAACAAAACCAGATTAAAGGAAATAATGCTGGCAACGATAGCACACTTGTTATATACCAGGTTCTAAGAATGTTGGACTCACCTAGTTGAATGAAGCCAACCCCAACCAACCATGTATTTTAACCTCTCAGCTTCTTGAGAACATTTTGTTTTTGCAGTTATAGGCAGACAACAAAACCGGGAAGCTTACAGAGCTCCTGGTGGTTGGCTTGGTGGGTTCCAAGTTGTGCATCGTTTTATAAATTTGCAAGTAAACCTACATTAAAAAAACAAATCATTTTATGCCAGTTTTATTTCATCAATCCCTCTGCTGGTAGACTTGCAATCTACAAATTCTTGTTATAGCAGTGGGGTGAAGAAAAAAGCTGATCTGCTGGCTTTTTTGAGTTTTTCCTCAAAACTAGCCTAATGAGTTGAATTGAAACATTTTTTCTATTTATAACATTAAGCGTCACTAGCAGATCACTATTAATATCAGTAGATCAAAACGGCAAATGTGACCATATCAGGTTGCCAATACACCAGTTTTCTTATTATAAATTTATACAGGTATGAATTGGACCATTTATCCAGGTTTACAATCAGCGCTAACAAAGTGCAACTAAAGGTCCATGCAAATTCTGACGGTGCCTACCATCTTTTACATTTTCCCCCAACATTGATAACTGTTTTTAAAGTAAAGCTGGTCAAGAAAAAGTTCGTAGTATATAATTAAACGGATGTTTGCTTGTAGTTTTTTGTATCCAACACTTTCTTCCCGCACATTGCGCAGATGCCTATTAACGAGAAGAACAGTGAGAATGAAACGTTTTCTTTTAGTCCAAAAGTACAAAAGCAACTGAACAAGAGAAAATAATTGATGCCAAATGTCTCACCCTTTTTGTACGCACATCCCTGGCAGTAGTGGGAGCCTGGCTGATGAACTGAACTTTTGCAAATTCGGCATACTGCAAATTTGTTTTTACCATAAGGATCAAACCTAGGAAGGAAAAAAAAAGTAACTGAATTGCCTATTCATGGAAAGCTTTCCTACATACTTTCATACAGTTGGGAGCACCTGAGGAGGGGGAAGGAAGACAAGAGAGAAGACAGAATTGGCTGATAACAAAATCTTCAAAAGCTACTTCCCAGTTACAAAGCTGATCAGACGCAGTTCTTCACTTCAGCTTTATCAAATGTAGACTAGTTTGCACATCAACATCTTTAAACTATGTAGGTATACTTGACATCTTTTTCAAAAAGTTTCTTACCACACCTCTTGCACAAAACAGGTAAACCTGGCCAGAGGATTTTTGCATAATTGATACTGAAAAATGGTTTGAAAGCCAAGTGCTATGTAATTGAGATATAAAAGTCAACTGCTAATGCTGCATTTCACTTCTTCCATGCTCCAGATTGGAGGACCAGGAGGCAGAGAAGAAAAGATTGAAAACTGGTTTCAAAAAGGACACAATGGGTCTTTCCCAATCCGTCTTTCATTTCCCCAGTGGCTCATGGTACCTTCACCGTTCATCTATTTCATCTCTGCTCTGGCAGATGTTCTAGCTACATCTCTGGAGCCCACAAAGAGGAAGCAATGGCAGCCACAATAGCTGGCTGCAAAAGTGGCATAAAGTAAGGTGATATGTGTATGTGTGCAGAGGGAAAGGGGGAAAGCTACAGACCCTTTTTGGACAGAAATGACTTGGCCATTGTACTCCATGCTCTGGTAACTTCAAGACTGAATTATTGCAATGTGCTCCATGTGGTGCTACCCTTGAAAATGACTTGGAAACTTCAGCTGGTCTAAAATGCAGCAGCCAGATTAGTGGCTGAGGATGCTTATAAAACTCACAAAGCCCATCTTTTAAAACAGCTGCAATGGCTGCCAGCTTGTTTCCAGACTCAGTTCAAGGTGCGCACGCTAGTTATTAAAGCCGTAAACAAATTAAGCCCCAAATATCTGAGAGACCACCTTCCTGACAAGATCCTCTTACCTGTTATGATCAACAAAGGAAGCCCTCTTGGTCGTTTCACCACCCTTTGAGATTTGGGTGGTAGGGGCTGCCACAGAGAATGTCCACTCTTGGGCCACCATTAAGTCTTTGCTTTCCCTCCTCACACAGGTGCATCTGGCACCTTCACTATGCAGGTTTCAAGGAAGTCCTGAAGATGCGCCTCTTTACCCAGGCCTTTGGACCCACTCTATTTCTGTGACCCTAATTTGTTTTAACTGTTTGCATTCTGAAATTTAATTTCTGCAAGCTGCCCTAGGAAGTGCATGTGAAGAGTGGGTAATGATGATGATGATAATAATGATAATTTAATATTTCAGTTACCTTGCCTTCTTTGATGTCAATGCCTTGTTTTCATTTAGTTTTCTCCCACCACTTTCTAAAAAAACAAATAAATTTATTGCTTGATATACATAATTTGCAAAACTATTATAAATTAAGACCCGTGCTCACATAACCATTATTTTCCAAGAATACAACCAAAGGGGGGGGGGGGATACAATTGTTCAAGGTGCCCAGTTTTTCTATATGATGTACTATGTTTACAGAAATATGCTGCCTTTTACAGATGATTCAATCAGAACATTTGACAAATTTAGTTTTGATTAGTGCTTCAGTGTTCTTTAAATAACTGAGCTAATTAAATCAATTAAAGTTTTACAGACATATTTCTTTAGCTCCCAGGTTATTGGCACCAAACCCAGGATTCCTGTTGAGGTTCTCCAGGCAAACAAGGAGTTTTCCTACCCTTCTTTTGAGCCTGGAGATGGGCAGTGGGATCTCTGCTACTGGAGTTGATAAAATGAGTGAATGAGTAATATCCAATGAATGAGAAAATTGATGGAAGTTCTAAAAAGAACTTTAAAGCATCATCCAAATTCTGTGCTACTGTAAAAAACTTTCAAGTAATAAGTATGTCCCACTTGTCCACTTTTCTCCATTTCCTACTGCCTATATAACTGCTTTTTTCACTACGCCCTTCTCTCTCTTTCCTAAGGCTCACCACAAAACCAGTTGTTTCTCCCAAGCCCTACTCCTTATCTCAGTTTGTAAGCACACTCTTGCACTGCTCTTGGCAGCCGTATGGGCCATCTCTCCCGGCCCAAAGAGGAGTCTGCAGTGCTCACAGAGGTGTGGGGGGTGTGAGTGAATGAAGGAGGCATTTTTTTTTCTATTTGTTACCCTGCCTAAGGAAATTGCTACTGGCATCAAAATAACAGATCTGTAGCAAATTGAATCTCTGGACCATAACATAAATGAGACCAATACTTGCATATAAGCATCTGAAATAAGATTGCAAAAAAAAATAATGCACCTTGAAGGTAATCTACTCACATTTCAAGGTTTGCTTATCAATAAATGTTAGAAAGAATATCTACTGAAGTGATTAGATAGTATTTAGAAATACCTGTGGTGTTTCTTGCACCATCTTTCCATGTATCAGGTGTAATTACAGTACCAAGTTTTCTCTCACCTATGGAAAAACAGAAATGCAAAGGCTGTGATATTCCAATCTGTTTTGGAAGTCTTTTGAGAACACACCACATATTTCATTAGGCCCACCTTCAAATTAGTTCAATTATTTGAACATGGGTAATACAATATAGGTCATTCTATTAATCCACTACTATTACAATTCCCTTTGAAAAGTAGATATCCATAACTGATAAACAAAGCTCATGCAAGCCTACCAGGCTGAGTAGCCACCATCAACGAACGTACAAAGGACCCTTCCAGATCCAACTAAAGACCAACTAGTTCAGCACTCTATTTCCCATGGAAGTGGGATATGAAAACAAGAGCCCTGTCCCACTGCTGTGCCCCAACAACAGGTCTTCAGAGGCATACCTCATTGTTAGTAGCCACTGATAGCTTTAACCTTGCATGTTAGATAAATAATAAATGAACAATGAATTCTCAGAACACCAATAGCATGGTGCACCTCATCATGATTTCACAGTGAACTCCTACCCCACCCCATGCTTTTACTGAATAGAAGTTGGAGGCACACCTCACTCTTTAGCCCCAAAATGTTTTGCTTCAGTGTGTAAATGAGTTAAGAAACTACTTGCCCATCAGCAGCCAATCCACTTGTGGTTCTGCATGAGTTACTGATGCAGAGGGCCAAGCAGGTCGGCCTCTGTAAATAAATGGGATACTGGAGCAGGCAAGCCTTAGGTCAATGGTGTCCAAACTTTTTTCAAAGAGGGCCTGATGTGATGAAGTGAAGGGCCTTGAGGGCCGACCAAAGTTGCTGACCTTTCTTTAGGATTGAAGTTGAAGTTGTCAACCTTTTTTTTTTTAAAGGATTTTACCCCAAAGCTGTTGAGCTTATTTTAGGATCGAAATTGTTGAGCTTATTTTTTTAGGGTTGAAGTTGTTGGGGTTTTTTAAGGATTTTACCCCAGGAAATAAACTGCCACAGGGGCCGGATTAGGCCCCCGACACGGCCTTTGGACATGCCTGCCTTAAGGCCTGATCCAGCAGGGCTCTAACTTATGTTTGGAAGGGAGGCAAAGCTAGAACAGTGACTCATACAGAGACGCCTCCTCCTCCTCTGTAGGGCAATGCCTTGAGGAGGGGCATACAAAACTCCAGAACTGCCTCCTTATACCATCTCTCTGAGAAGCGTCGCTCTATGGGTCTCTCGCGCTCCGCAGTTCAAAACAACGGCCGTTCAAAACGTCGCCCCCGTGACGTCACATTCTCCGCTAACCGTTCCTTCAGCCCCCTCCCCGAACAAACTCACACTTCTCGCACACCATGGCGAACCACCCGCGACGAAGCCTGCGGAACAGAAGCGCCGTCCCCGTCAGCTGCCACCAAAACAAACCGAGTCGGGTCCTTTCAACGTCCGGCAGCCGCCTCAGAGTGGGCACTTCCTCTTCCGGGTTCAACCGCCGCTCTCTCCCATTTCCTCCCTCCCGCCCTTTCGCACGCCTATTGGTCGAGATGGATGAAAAGGGGGGGCGGGCCGCTTGTTGTGACGTCACAGAGAACACGACGGGAGGCGCTTGGCGCTGCCGGCTGGAGGAGGATGGAGCCCGTTTCCTGGTGACGGAGGGCCGTCTTTGCGAAGCCCCGCCCACTGGCTCCTGAAGGGACGGGCAGGTAAGGCGGACGCAGGTGACGACCCTCACCCCGGCTTCTCTCCTCCGAAACCCAGTTCCCTGTCTCCGGGGTTGTGGACGGCGACGAGCCCCCTTCGCCTCTTCTACGCAGCTCCCTCCCTAGAGGACAGACGTGGGCGAGCTCAAGGCTTGCAGGACCGGCTTTGCTTCCCTTCCTGCTAGAATCCCAAGGGCTGCCGATGGGAAACACGGGATTTGGGAGCCGTGTCTTGGGATGAACCTGCATGCACAGGTCCAGGTATGTCATGCACCCTGAGCCGCCACAGGGGCAGGATTTTGATTCTAAAAACCAGCCAGAGACGCAAAGCCAGCCAAGTAGGAGAGTCGTGTTTTGTTTTCTACGGACAACTTTTCTACTGACATCAAAATTCAATTGTAAGACTTGCCGATCTAACTGCAAATCACCCAGGGATCCGCCAGTAGGTTGCCATTAAGGTCGGCCCAGGCTTGCCCAAGAACACACCCAGTTACTTCCCTTCGGTTGTATGTGCAGGGGAGGGTGGAGTGAAGGAAGGAACTGCCAGGAAGGCTGGCGTCTCCTTGTTTGTTCCTCTGCCGTGTTGGAAAACCCTTGATAAGTTTCCGAAAGGAACCCCTGGTAGTGCAGGTGAGTTTTTGTAAGGGGAGTATTATGATTATGATTTATTGAATTTATATACTGCCCTATACCCGGAGGTCTTGGGGCAGTTCACAGAACAAAATCAAAATGTAAAGCCACAAAATATATAATCAAAATAAAAAACAACAAGCCCCCATTGGCATACTCAAAACACTCAATGCAAAGCCAGGGCATAATGATGCTTAACACGCGCATACACATAGCCTGCACCAGTGACTTGCATCCTCCTATGAGCAAGCTACTCTATTGTGTAGCTTCGGATGACTCTGCATCGGAAGTGGTTGTCTGTTCCGATCCTGCCCAAGGCAAAGGCACGTTGGAATTAATCCACCCCAAAGCATAGGGTGGTTAGAGATGGGTTGAGTCACTGTTCTGGCAGCTACTCTTTTAACAGGGTCTGAGAAGCAATAGTGACCAATCATTTCAAACCATTGCGATCTTATTCATGTGAATCAGCTTAACTGGGACCACAGAGCCAATTTTCCTTTGTGGAGCCCGTAGCCCTCTGTGATTATTATTCTTCCTCATCCTGCATGTAGTTTCTCTTATTCTACCTAGCCCTTCCTTTACCTTGTATGGTTCTCATGTACTGTTGCTGCTACTGTCGATATCTCCAGGGCTCTTGTGTGAACCTAAATCTGAGCTAAAGGTGCCTGTAGAAATGCCTGTAGATTTAGGGGCAACCCTGATGAGATGCAACATTTTCAGTGCCATGTTTTATTGCAGAAAGAGAATTTCCGTTTGTTTGTACAAGAATATAACTACCTTAATTTGCTTCTCAACAGGTGGAAATTGAAGACAGGACTAAAGGCACCATGAAAGAAACTGAAATAAAAAGACTGCTATCTGCCAATGTTATCTGTATATTCTCCATTATTGTAGCAACTGTCATTCCTTCTCTGTTTTTGGAAAACTTCTCCATCTTGGGAACACACCTGACTTGGTTATGCATCTGTTCAGCGAGTGTTGGCACTGTAAATATAGTCTTATATTTCATTCTTAAACCAAATCCATCTAATAGAAGAACTTCACTTGCCCATAAGGTAAGTTTTAATCTTGGTAAAACATAATGTTTGGAATGTCAGATAATAGTAACACTAGTACCTTTCACATCTTTTAAATATGCATCTCATACATTTGTTGTTGCAGTCCTTCAGACAGCCCTGTAAGGTATGCCAGATGGGAGAGTAGAGCTTTACTTCCATCTCCCTGATAAGTTCATTGCTGAGATCAGATTTTGAACTGAGTACTTCTGGGGAATCTTTTTGGCTTTGCAGGCCTAAGCTTATGAGCCAAATTTGACAGATGGACAGACATCAGGTGATTGGGCACTTTGAAGTCCCAAAGTTAGGACTCTGACAAGGTTAGGACAACGAAAGGCTCTTTGCTTCGTGATCTTAATCTCACGTCTAGGACTGCAGTGATAATATTTGAGATTTTTTACTTTATAATGTCCCATGTTGAGTTCTTTGATTTTTCACTTATCAAAAAGGTTATAGATCGAAGGCGGGCATAGGCAAACTCGGCCCTCTAGATGTTTTGGGACTACAACTCCCATCATCCCTAGCTAACAGGAGCAGTGGTCAGGGATGATGGGAATTGTAGTCCCAAAACATCTGGAGGGCCGCGTTTGCATATGCAGGAATCTTAGCTAAAGCATCCATGACAGATGGTCATCCAACCTCTGCTTAAAAAAACCTCCAAGGAAGGAGAGTCCACAACCTCACAAGGGAGACCGTTCCACTGTCAAACAGCTTTTCCTGTTAGAAAGTTCTTCCTGATGTTGAGTCGGGGTCTCCTTTCATGTAGCTTGAATCCATTGGTTTGTGTCCTACCTTCCAGAGCAGGAAAACACAAGCTTGCTCCATCTTTCATGTGGCAGCCCTTTAGATATCTGAAGTGACTCTCATGTCTCCTCTCAGTCTCCTCTTTTCCCGGCGAAACATACCCAACTTCCTCAACTGTTCCTCATAAGGCTTGGTTTCCAGACCCTTGATAATCTTGGTCACTCTCCTCTGAACATGTTTCGGCTTGTCAGTATCATTCTTAAATTGTGGTGCCCAGAAAGGGTAGTCATCTAACTAAGTTCTATTCAGGAAAGACCCACTGAAATTAATGGACATGACGAGCAGGACTTGTTGGGAGTTATTGAATTTAAGTTAGTCATACCCATTAATTTCAGTGGATCTAACCTGAGCAGAACTTGGCTGAATGCAGCCAGATGTCAATAATACTACAAGGCTTTTTGTCTAAATATTTTGATCAGGCTTAAGCACATGCAGCTGAAACAGCTGGGTATTGTTTGCCCCTGCTTCTCCCTCCTCTGCTGTTGTCCCCTATGCCAGATTTTTAGATTGTAAGCTTTTTGAGGCAGGTACCTGTCCTCCCCTGCTTGTATAAAGTGTCATGTGTGCCATGGGCACTATATAAATAAAGTTTTTCTTTCTTTCAAAGGTGGCAAGGTTTCTAAGATGCTGTGTATACTTCTTCATGTCTTGCATCCTATTTCATGGAATAATTGTTCTTTATGGAGCACCGCTGATAGAGTAAGTTGCTTTATATAAAACACACACATCCTAAATCACAAAGCCAAATGTCCTGTACTGTACTGAGTCATTTGGACCCAGGTCTGCCCAAGTTTGCATGCTTCATAGTAGACCCAGGCGTTTGCTTGGAGTATTGTGTACAGATCTGGTCACCTCTCCTTAAAAAGGAAATTATAGAGTTGGAAAGGTTCAGAAAAAGGCCAACAAAATGATGGAGGGGATGGAGCAACTCCCGTAGGTGGAAAGGCTGCAGCGTTGGGGACTTCTTAGTTTTGGAAATAGGGGAGTAAGAGGCGACATTATAGAGGTGTTCAAAATTATGCCTGGTGTGGAGAAAGTGGATAAGAGGAAAGGTTTGCGCGCCCCTTCTCATAACACTAAATTTTGTGGATACCCAGTGAAACGGAATGTTGGAAAATTCAGGACAAAAGTACTTCAGACAGAACATTACACTATGGAATTTGGCCACCAGCTTGGAAGGCCTAAAAAAAAGGACTAGACAAATGCATGGAGGACGAGGCCACCAGTGGCAACTACCATATTTTTCGCCCTATAGGATGCACTTTTCCCCTCCAAAAATGAAGGGGAAATCTGTATGCGTCCTATGGGGCGAATGCAGGCTTTTGCTGAAGCCTGGAGAGCAAGACGGGTCGGTGCGCACCGACCCCTCTCGCTCTCCAGGCTTCAGGAAGCTATCCGCAAGCCTGGGGAGCCCACGGGAGTTCCCGCTGGGCTCCCTAGGCTTGCGGATAGCAGCCTGCATCCCGAAACCCGGGGCGCAAAGCGGAGCACGCCCCGGGCTTCACGCAGCTCTCCGCAAGCCGTGGGAGCCCGGCGCGACTTCGCGCTGGGCTCCCACGGCTTGCGGAGAGCTGCCTGTTCTGGGGTCGGGGGAAGCTCGGGCTTCCCCCGCCCCAGCCCCTTGCCTGGGGGGAAAATAATTTCCCCCCCCAAAAAAAAACTAGGTGCGCCCTATGGGGTGAAAAATACGGTAACCATAATGGTTATGTTCCATCTCCACTGGCAGAGGCAATATGCTTATGAATACCAGTTGCTGGAAACTGAAGGAGAGCAGAATACTCTTGTGCTGAGATTCTCTCATTGACCATTGTGGGAACAGGATGCTGGACTAGGTGGATCCTTGGCCTGATCCAACACAGCTGTTCTTATAAGTGGGTGATGATGCCTCTTGCTCGTATGGATGAATGTGTGTTTGTCTATAGCCTCCTGTGTAAAGGTAAAAGAAACATTTGTTACTCTGTCTGCTTTTGGCTCTGGACCCAATCACTACTCACATATGGTCCCTGGAAGGTGGTCCACGATGGAGTGTGGTCCTCTCTCTATTACAGAACTTAGAGAAATTGAAATCCACATTGAAGTATCTTTTCTGTTGTGTTTGCCAAGGCAGGCCGTGGAAGAGAACTTCACTGACCCGTATGCTGTTGCCTCCCTTTTTTCCAGGTCAGTGCTGGAGACCTTCCTATTTGCAGTTCTTCTGTCCACATTTACTACATTGCACTGCTTGTGTTTGCTGGGGCCAAACATCCACATGTGGCTCAGGGTGTTCAGTAAAAACGGGTAAGTTGCATGCAGTATCCTAATTTTACTAATTTCCTCCAATAGATTTTATTAAAGCTTAAAAGAAGATATACAAAGATTAATATCAAATACAACATATCTTTTGGAACACAAAAAGATAAAAAAGCCAATCTAAGTAAAAACAAAGAAAGAGAAAAGGGGAAAATAGAGCTTCTGATTCTTTGAAAAAAAAGTATTCAAAACATTCACTCCAAGGTAACCCCCAACTATTCTACTTTCTATAAAACAGTGTTTTCTTCAATCCTCAAACACAGATATCACAAGTTCACTTTCTTTTTCGTGCAAAAATTCCATAATGGGTGGTCCAGTCATTAATAAATATCAACAATGGTTTTTCTCTAATTAAACATGTCAACTTCTCCATGTCTATTCAGCAACCATTCCCCCATAGTAGGTAATGATAAATCTTTCCATCTTTGTGCATATAAACGTCTCACCACTGTAATCATTTAATGAAATAATCTTCCATAATCCTTTTCTAATTGTATATCCAATGGTCTTAAAAGGAAAAGTTCTGGCTTCAGTTGAAATCTTTTTAAATCTTCTGTATTGTTTGTATCCAATATTTCTTAGCTTTTTTATGTCTTCACCAAGCATGGTAAAATCTCCCTTCATATTTTTCACACTTCCAGCAAACATTTGGAATGCCTTTATACGTTCTGAATAATTTCACAGGAGTTAAATACCAATGAGCAGTTTCCTAATTTTGCATTACCACTAGTGTATTTCTCTTATATTTAGGAAACTCTACTAAATCCAATTAAAGACTAAGATTAAAACAAGCTGAGTGTAGCTAACATCTCTTAAACACCCAATCATTATCCTCAAAGCAATGATTTTAACCTTCTGAAGAAAGGCAGGACCACATGTGAACAGGTGGAAAAGGCACAGCAGATTATTCACCAAGGGTGGTCGTTTTAGTAAAAACAGTGTCTAAATTTATTAAAACGTCCACTGTTGGATTTTTTTGTTGTTTGGAAAACTGGAGAAATGTGGTACATGTTGGTTTGAAAACTCATTTTGAGCAGGGATGGGGAGCTTGAAACATTTAAATAGAAATTCAAGGATTGGAATCAAACCGAAAAGTGTGAGATCAAGCTTGCTTTTCTCACAGTTTGCCTTGTTTCCTTTATGTTCTTCTGTGTGTGTATTGACGTGGATAAAAGGGAGTCCTCACATCCCTGAAGGCCAAAACATGAAAGGGCTGTAATTATTGCTAAAATTATCACATCGTTTTGGAAAGCTAGACTAGCTATTGAGCTGAATCAGGCAGAACATCACAGTTTTGTGATCAGTGATATTTCTGATAGGAACCTGCCACATACCAAGTCAGACCAGGGGTTCATCTCGCTCAGTACTGCCTTCACTGGCCGGCAGCAGCTCTATGGGGTTTCAGACAAGGGTTTCTCCCAGCCCCGCCTTGAGATGCCAAGGATTGACCCTGGGACCATATTCATACAAATTGGATACTCTACCACTGAGCTATAGCCTTTCCTCCTTAGATGTGATCCACTGAGCCTGCTTCATTTTGTACCTGTGCTTATTTTATTGTTAATGTTGTTGTCGTTTAGTCGTGTCTGACTGACTCTTCGTGACCCCATGGACCAGAGCATGCCAGACACTCCTGTCTTCCACTGCCTCCCGCAGTTTGGTCAAACTCATGCTGGTAGCTTCAAGAACACTGTCTAACCATCTCGTCCTCTGTCGTCCCCTTCTTCTTGTGCTCTCCATCTTTCCCAACATCAGGGTCTTTTCCAGGGAGTCTTCTCTTCTCATGAGGTGGCCAAAGTATTGGCGCCTCAGCTTCACGATCTGTCCTTCCAGTGAGCACTCAGGGCTGATTTCCTTAAGAATGGATACGTTTGATCTTCTTGCAGTCCATGGGACTCTCAAGAGTCTCCTCCAGCACCATAATTCAAAAGCATAGGAAGACGCAAACATAGACAGACCCTGTATAACTTTAGCATGGGATTTCATCCTCTCTTTCTTATTTTTAAAGTGGCAAACAGCAACAAGAAAGCAGTTCTCACCCCTACCCCAATGCCTTTACACTTTTGGTGAATGTTTAGCTTTATTTTCTGGATGCTGTGTGCTCTTTAAGAAAGGGGAGGGGGAGTAAATTGATGCAGTCTGAAAAGTCTATTGGGTCTGGTTATTGCCTGAATGGTTATTGCCTGGGAACTACATCTGTGCCACCTTGGGGTTCAAGATGGAAGTAAGGCAGGCTACAAATACAAGGAAATAACAGGTTATTATTTTGCTGAAGGATTCCATCTATTACATTTGAATAGGCTTTCAATATTGGCATGGAAAAGAGACTGGAAGAAATGTTTTTAGGAAAGATTGCAGACTGCTTTGGTCGCATGGCTGATCAGGTGGAAAGAGGGACTGAACATGAGCGTGCCGGGTTATGTTGTTGATGTTCTTGTTGTTTTAAATTACACCCTGCTTAAATTGACCCTATCAGACTTTCCAGTAGCTTAGGACAAAAAATACAATAAAAACCTGTCCCCAGACAATTTGAAATCCTATCTTGCAAACCTCTTTTATCCCTCCTTCCTGAGTTCTGAAGGCCTTTGCAAAACAGGGAAGTTTTCGTGCTGAGGTGGGGGTGGGGGGTATGCTGCCAGTGGGCTGGATCCTTATGTCCCCATACTGTGCGTGAGTCACGTTTGACAGGTGAGCGGAGCCACCCACTTGCCAATTGCCTGATATCACAATGCCATCAGGTGGCTGGCTTTCATCCCCACACTTTAAAATCAAACTCTGCAGGCAAAGGCACAACCCACAGGATGCTGACAATCAACTCATTGTTAGGCCTTGCCAAGCCCTGGGGTGTAGCACTCTGCAAAATCTGACAATCAGCTGGCTGCCGGAGTCTCTAAAAAGCCAGGCAGACAGCGCTTTGCAGGCACCACTGGTCACCTGATTGGCGGCTCCTGCCAGTCCCCTTTGAGCTCAGCAATGTCTTCATCTGCCCCACAGCTAATACCGCATATGACATCACATGTAGAGAAAGTGGACATAGCTTGCTCTCCCAGTTCCAAAGGGGGGGCCCACAGGCCTGTTGCCCTTCTGCTGCTTTAGGGCGTCAGAAAAAAATCCAGTTCACACTGAAAATTTGCCCTAAGTGATTTCCCCCATTCCTTATTAAAATTTTGGTCTTATTTATAACTTATTTTAAAGACCATTGTAAACAGTTAAAATCGTTAGTAGGACTGGAATATCACTTGTAGTTTAATGGTGGATTCTGGACACAACAGAGATGTAAAAGATTTGGATCATCATAAAAGATGCAGGAGGAATTATTAATAAAAGGACTGGAAGCCCAGGAGATTCCTTGGAATCTTGTTTTTATTATTTATGTTTGATATGTAACTGTAAAAATTTTATCTGAAAAACCAAATAAATATTTTTTTGGGAAAAGAAAGAAAGACAATTTGCCCTAAGCATATTTACATGGGATAATTTTGCAGAATTATCTAGGAAACTCCCATCACTGGCTGCTTAACCTTTTCCTCCTGCTATGGATCTCCACCCCCAACCTCTCCTTGAAGTGCTTGCTTTGGATTGGGCAAACTGGCTAAGGAGAAGGAATAATCTCTGTCTGCTCACACAGCTGTTGTGATAAAATCTGGAGGTTCCCCGCCGCACTGCCCCGCCTGGCAGCTACATTAGAGTAATGGAAAAGTGAGGAGATATTCCCCTTGTCTCCCGCCTCACACGTGGTTTGGTCCTGTCAAAATCACTGTTAACAAGTGCTTTTGTTAACAAGTCATCTGTCATCTCAAGAAACACTAGCAGAAGGCTCTTCTGTGACAGAAGGAGTGCAACAACTACTTTCTGATTTCTCCTTCCCCCTCCCCCCCCCCAACGTTGGTATGGCTCAGCTCTGTCATTCGGCACCGCTTTTGGAAAAACCGAAGATAATGGCAAATGGTGTTATTGTGTACTTTTGGTTTGGATTGGGTAGATATGTTCAGTGACATATTATTATGCTTGAATCGTCTCTACAGAATACATTTGCTATAGTCCTCCTATAGCGGCAACAAATAGTTGTCCTTTTTATTTCACGCATCTTCAAGTAGTGACAATTGACATGTCTCCTGCTAAAGAGGCGCTTGCTTTGTTCTGTTTGGGGGTCAGTGTGTACAGTAGTTCTAGAAGGCAGATGCAGAAATTGTGCTGTTGACCACAGTCTGGTGTGTGTGTGTGTGTGTGTTTTGATGTTCTCACACATGAAAAATTGTGGGTTGCATCCAAGTATTGAGAGCAAAACACTGACATTCATGGACTTAAGATAGCCATGTCTATTAAATTCAATGGGTCTCTACTCCAAGTATGATTTAGTTGGATACAAGCACACGTTTTTATCTGATTTAGCACTCGCCACCCTAAAATGGATCGTTCTTCACTAAACTGTAGGACTATGAGGAGTCATTAGTTTGGCAGTCTACCTGGATTATGAAGTTACAACTCTGCCAACTTCCATTCTCTGGCCATCCAGTCTGAGTCCAGTTTAGGTCCGTTTCATATGAAATCTGTTCAAGTTATATCAAGCTATAACTCGGCCATCTTCCGCACTTTGGCCGTCCAGCTCTGTAAAGTAAGCTCTGGTAATTTGGCCAGAAGGACAAAGAGATAGGAGCTGTGTTACTAAAGGCAACCAGAAATAATACCTTGTACATGACTTGGTGCAATGGATGCTCTTGTTTCCAGCAAGTCAATACATGGTTGTGATTATTTGGTGTCTGAAAATGTTAACAAAGGGCAGCTATGTGCCGCCCAGCCCAGTCTAGGGAGATCACAATTTAACTTACATTGTATTTCTTCCCCCCTCTGATTCTAGTGACCCCAGCTTACTCTGTTCATTGAGTCTCTTAGAAATTATTTCGCGCCAAGGTGACTTTGAGCTTCTGCCTCTCTGCCTAGCTCTTTGCCCATTGCATACATAGCCCCATCTCCATTCCCTGGCCATGTTAGAGTATGACATTAGAGAGACACAAGAGTCCCAGTTTGCACGTAACGGTAAACTATGGTTTAAAGTTACGAGGGTGAGGATCATGTGCTGGCCCTGCCCCCCTCTGGCGCAGCTGCCAAGAAGAGCTTGGATGCTTCCTTTTCTGATTTAGATTAGCCAGTTTAGTGTTATGTCCTGACCCTACACTGTCGTTAGTGAAAACAAGCAAGCTTCATAAACTACGGTTTGAAGTTGGCTTGTTTTCTGTAACCGTAGTTCAGATTAACCATAATTTGTCCAGCTTCAGATGGCACGACAAGTTCTGGTTTGTTTAAAACAGAAGCAAAAGTGTCTGCAAAACTCTTGGCCATTCCAAAGAAGGAAGGAGGAGCAGGAACTAGAACCCAGAAATTAGTTTGTATATAATTATTATTTTTCTGTACATTTATGTAAGAGTTGGCATTATACCGAGGT
Organism: Podarcis gaigeae; assembly: GCF_964106915.1. Classification (NCBI taxonomy): domain Eukaryota; kingdom Metazoa; phylum Chordata; class Lepidosauria; order Squamata; family Lacertidae; genus Podarcis; species Podarcis gaigeae. Next base: position 102,739,579 of record NC_139680.1, on the reverse strand, counting down.
AGCATTCTACTATATTAAATCTAATTATCCCAAGATATTTAGTGTTTCACTGACAGTCTTCGACTTTAACTGATTTTTGTTTTCTTTGCAAAAAAATAAAATATTTATCGGGTTGTATTCAACAAAGTCATCCCATAAACTTCCATTTCCTGTGTAACCCCTCTCTGTTCCAGTAGGTTGGGGGAGACCTCAGAACAGATTGGGTCATGGCAGGGAGCGGAGATATCCATTGTGCAGGTGAAAGTCCTTGTGCTAATGGAACACCTGTTGGAGTACAACCCATTACCTTTAATTCCCACAGCCCCCTTAAAAGTCTATAATGTTTCAGTGGCAAATAATAGTTGGGGAGTGAAATGATTTTGCGATGTTCTTCTTAATGCATTCTAAAAAACACTCAATTTGGAAACTCCCTATTAAGCATAAAAGGGCATTGGCTGGAACATGCTGAACAATCTGAATTCTCTGTTCCCCAGCCAGCAATATGGGCATTTTGTTGGAAGTCTCTAGTGGATGAACTATTCAGTCAATTGAGCATTTGGATTTGGCCTGTTGGGACGTACGCTGGTGTACTAAAGCACTCTGTCTTAATGTGCACCCACCCGCGTTATCCCAATTCAGCATGACCACCACTTTAAGGGCAAAAATGGCCAGGTTTTCCTTAAGCATTTGCACAGTTGGCGTGAACTCAATAAGGCTCCATGACTGGTGATGCTGGCACATGTTTGCCGGTGCAAAAATGGATTTGCCTGCCTCTACAGGTGATAAACTTGGGCAGCATGGAGTGAGGAAGGTGTGGTGGTGGTGGAAGTAGATGGGCTGATTAGTCAATGACCCAGGTTTCTGTATCCGAGTTCCTTTTGTCTCCTTACATTGATGTTTTATATGTAGAATTCAGATGCTACTGGGATAAGTCTTAAGACGAAATAGTGCTAATGGATGATTGAGAGAAACTGGGGGTTTTCTCATAGGAAGCTGGCTTATGCCATATGCCAAGTTATCTTTGGCCAATCTAGCTTACTCTTCATACTCTGAACTGGCAGTGGTTCTCCAGGGTTTCAGCAAGGAATCTTTCCTAGGCCAAAGATTGACCCTGCAATCTTTTGCCTGCCGTGTATGTGCTCTGCAGCTGAGTTCTAACTCTTCTAATTCTTACTCTTTTATGGGATGAGAAAGCAGAGGGAAAACCAACGGTGGTGGGGTATGTACTGGGTACCTGTGTTGTGGACTCAGACCCTACTGCTGTCTTAGGTAAGTTACTTCCTTCACCAGTGTCAAAGCAATGATTCTTCAACATCCACTTTGTTGGACTGGTCATGTTGTGCGGATGCCTGATGATCGTCTTCTAAAGCAACTACTCTATTCCAAACTTAAAAATGGAAAGCGCAATGCTGGTGGTGAACAAAAGAGGTTTAAAGACTGTCTCAAGGCAAATCTAAAAAAATGTAGTAGAAACACTGACAACTGGGAAACACTGGCGTGCAAGCGCTCCAGTGGGAGAACAGCCTTTACCAAAGGTGTCATGGGCTTTGAAGACACTCAAACTCAGGACGCAAGGGAGAAACGTGCTAGGAGGAAGGCACACTTGGCAAATCCACACCGTGATAAACTCCCGCCCAGAAACCAATGTCCCCACTGTGGAAGGACGTGTGGTTCCACGAATGGCCTCCACAGTCACTTACGGACTCATTGTTAAAAAAGTGTTTATGGAAGACAATCTTATTCTGCTATGAGTGATCCCCAAAGACTTCCTTCCATCTGGTCCAGCTTTCTGCTTCCAACGTTAGCTATTCAAGCACTGACCAAAGGCGATCTCACTTCCCCTGTGGTTTGTCCAAGAGACCTCTTGTTGAGAGGTATGCTGCCTTTGAATCTGGAGCTTCCATTTCTCTATCATGGGGAACGTACAGTCAGAAGGGACCTCAAGGGTCCTCTCGTCCAACCCCCTGCAGTGGAGGAATTGCAGCTAAGAATGGGCAGAGCAGGTAGGAAGAGCTGCCTGCTATCAGGGTGGAGCTGAGAGAAGGTATTATGGCAGGGATCCCCAAAGGGGATTACTGACTCTGTCATTTGCCATGCTGGCTGGTGGATGTTGCTGTCCCAATAGTGTCTGCAGGGCACCATGTTGGCACAAGTATTATGGGGGTGGTTTGGTAGTGTGGAAAGGACATTTTGCACACATACTCCATGTCATCGGAGTCGCCAGCTGTCCCAGGGAACTCAAACGTTTAAAAATAAACCCCCACCCTTTTTTTTGCAGGGGGTGCATGGAGTGTGCACAGAGAATGCTAAGAGTTTTCATTGTTTGGTGCAGTCTAAGTGTGTTGTGCACGCACACAAAGAGAATTATATATAAATAAGCCACATCCTGTGCTTTAAATAATTGCTCCTCACGGCTCCTGTCTCCTGTAGTTCTGTCTGCTAGGAACAAGACGCCTTCGGCTCGCCACTCCTGGACTTTGCTTTGTGCTCTGACATCTCTGTATTGTAACCAGTGTCACTAAGCTAATGGCCAGCTGTCACAAGCCCAGAGCGGGGAAGAAATGCTGCGAAGAGATTGTCAGGGCTGATGGAGGCAGGAGAGGAAACCTCTTTGGAAAACTGCTCAAGCATTGTTTGGCGAAAATAGCAGCCTGCACAAAAAGCCCTTGCTTGTCTTACAGACAATTGGCGATTTTGTTACTGCTGCTATTTGAATCCTTCTTTGCCTTTCTCACCTCTTACCTCCCTCCAACCCCCTGCCCGGGCTAGCTGCTCACTTTTTTAAAAAAATAATTATTTATTTTTATCTTTTTAAAAAAGGAATACATCAAAGAAAAGGCACAGCTGCTCCAACCCCATTTAAAGAAACCCCCCTTTCCCCATGGTGACCCAGGAGGCATGACTCAAAGCAATAAACGCTTACCTAGCAGGCAGACTTATAGTGGGTTCCACTAGGATGAGCGGTTTAGGAGGCAGTGGATCTCTGGCTCAGCCTGCTGATTCCCAGCTCATCCCGTGTTAAGACCCCAACCCCGTCTTGGTCAAAGATAAGGCTGCGTAACTTTCTCGTCCTGACTCAGCTGTGACTCAGTCGGCTTAGCTCAGACATAGGCAAACTCCAGCCCTCCAGATGTTTGGGACTACAATTCCCATCATCCCTAGCTAACAGGTCCAGTGGTCAGGGATGATGGGAATTGTAGTCCCAAACATCTGGAGGGCCAGAGTTTGCCTATGCCTGGCTTAGCTGAAGCTAGCTGAACCATAGTTGACCATTATTGATCATCAAATTTTCCAACCCTTCGTCTCCCTCCCATGCCTTTTAAAATCCCAGTAAGTCTCCCCTGTCCCAATTCAGCAATATTGTGTGGAGGTGAGAGACTATGCCCAGTGCTTGCCTTGCGTTTCCAGAGGGCCATTTAGTTGCATTGTTGATTCCAGGTGTGCTTGTGCAAACCAGACTGGGATCCTAAATCTGTACTATCTCTTGCTTCTCTGTGAGATGTATTTCTTTTTTTCCATTTCTTCCTTTCTCTTTTTTTGTCCTTAGGGTCTTTTGTAGTATTTCTTTGCCTCCTTGTAATTATGGTCTAGTTTGCAGTGAAGTGGTAAATCTGTGTCTGGGCTCTATCCCTCCAGACTGCAGGGGAGGACTTGCATGACTGGCTGCTCCTTGAGCCAAAAGAAAAATGGAAAAATGAGAAAAAAATGAGAAAACGCTTGCCCTTGCTTCTCCTTGGCATGGAGAATGGGCACAGCTCGGTAGCAGTGTCTGCTTTGCATGTTGATGGTCTTGGGGTCAATCCCTGACGTCTGCAGATAAGACTGGGAATGTCTGCACTCTGGAACCCTGGAGAGTTGTTGCCTCTCAGCCCAGACAGTACGGATCAGGGGTCTGACTCTGTATATGACAGCTTCCTAGGGCCAGCTTTTCAACATGACTTTTTGGTTCCTGAAATTCATTGTGATTGTACAGATAAAATATAACAGATAGAATTCTACAGGATGTGTTGCTGGTGTGTGAAAACAGTTCAGATCCAATGATCTCCAGGTGGTGGAGACATCAGGCGCCATCCTGACTCTTGGGCATCTTCACTTGGTCGCAAGCGACTGACAGACAGGTGCAAAATGCACCTGGCAAATTTTGAATGCTGTTCCCAGGGAACTGGTGAATTGTAGCTCTGTGAGGGGAATAGTAAAGGTAAAGAGACCCCTGACCATTAAGGTCCAATCGTGGCCGACTCTGGGGTTGCGGCGCTCATCTCGCTTTATTGGCCCAGGGAGCCGGCATACAGCTTCCGGGTCATGTGGCCAGCATGACTAAGCCAGTTCTGGCGAACCAGAGCAGCGCACGGAAACGCTGTTTACCTTTCCGCCGGAGCGGTACCTATTTATCTACTTGCACTTTGACGTGCTTTTGAACTGCTAGGTTGGCAGGAGCAGGGACCGAGCAACGGGAGCTCACCCTGCCGCGGGGATTCAAACCACCGACCTTCTGATCAGCGAGTCCTAGGCTCTGTGGTTTAACCCACAGCGCCACCCGCATGAGGGGAATAGTTGTCTCCAAATAATCTTCGGCATCCTTAACAAACAGCAGCTTCCATATTTCTTTGGGAGAAAGCCACAGCTGTCTGAAGTGGCATCTTAGTGCTTTAATTGTATGGCGTAAATGTGGCCTTAGACGCGGTAGTTAGGATTTGGATGCATCACTGATATCTACGGAGTCACATTTTGTGGTGTCTTCATTGCTGTCAAATCCCAGGTCATTCTCCCTCTTTTGCTGCAGAAGACTTTCCCTAGTGTGCCGGTTGATTCACAATGACTTCAGGATTTCTTTCCTGAGTGGCAATTGCTAATTCAGAGGCTTAAACTTGGGGTGGGGAATCTGTGTATGTATTTTGTGTGTCTCCCCCCCCCCCCGCCCCATTACCACCTGGAGTATCATCTGCTGTTTCTTTGCCCACACTCTGTGTTATGAAAGCTTTCTGCAGCTCCTCGCAATCTGTTGTGGATTTTTAGCCGTTGTGATTTGTTTCTGTGTCATCTGCACATTTAGCTGCCTTGACACTTTTTTGCAGCTCGGATCCTCAGACTGTTGTTGCTAGTTCCCTCCATTATAGAAATTGACCATATGTAACACACACACACACAGAGAGAGAGAGAGAGAGAGAGAGAGAGAGAGAGAGAGAGAGAGGAGAGAGAGAATATGTGCTTTGGCCAGTTGTCTAGTCATGAAAAAGGTGCATAAACCTAAGCAAGCAATAAGTATTTCAGGACCTGAGCTATAAATGCTGCAAGGCTTTTGCAGTGTACGTCTGACATATAAAAAAATAACAATGAGGCGTTTTGCTTAGGTTGCTTCTCTCTTCCTTGGCCAAAGTCGGTTGTTAGCGCAGATCCCATGTCTAAGCAAAGCCTCTAATGCGATAAATTCAGCTACAGACTAAGCAGGAGATATTCTCTTGCCGTCTGCGCAGAAGTGTTTGTTTATGCTGGAGCTGATTTTGCAGGCGCCGCTGTACTTAAGGAATTTGAAATGTTATTTCAGCCTGGTGATTTGGGCTGATTTTGTGTCTGCCGTGAATGCTTTTGAGCTAGGAGAAAAGTTGGATGTTCCCTCTTTCTCTGCATACAGCCTGGGTGATAATGTTACAAACAGATGGCAAAGTGTCTGTAAACACTGAGCGCTGAAGGCTCCAACGATGCCCTTTCTGTGACATCTAAAAGTCATTGTGGTTACTTTTATTTACTACTTTAAAATTGGTACAAGCTGGATTAAAGAGCCTTCTAAGGATATCTATCGCCCTGTGTTTTCAGTCATAGGAACATAGGAAGTTGCCTTATACCTAGTCAGACTATTGATCCAACTAGTTCAATATCGTCTTCACTGGCTGTCAGTAGGTCTCCAGGGTTTTGGACATTTTCATCCCCAACCCGGAGATGCTCAGGATTGAGCCAGGTGACTTGTGCTTGCAGAGCTGATGCTCTGCTTCTGAGCTATGGCCCTCCCCAGATTGGTATCTGCAGTCCATGGTTTACAGTGTTCCCTAAGAGATGTGTCCAAAACATTGGCTGTCTAAAGTGCAGCTCATTCCCTGTGTTACATTTCTGTAACATGTGCACTCATCTGTGAATTATGTGCTTAAAAATAAAATGTCGTTTCCTTCCCATTTCTTGGAAATGTCCATAGTTGGAAACAGATATATATATACACTGCCTTGTTGGATACACACACACACACACACACCAAGCATGATTGAAAACAATATTATACCAAAATGGACAGGAACAGTAAATAAAACCTCTGGAGCTGCAGTCAAGCGTCAGTCAGCAATAAAAGAAACACAAGTTAACTCTTTATTCAAGGAACCAAAACAGTGGAGGCCCATCAACTCTTCCCAGTAGGTCTTGCTCCAAGAAGGCAGTTGCGAGAAGTTCCCCATCTTCCCACTATAGTGGTACCTCGGGTTAAGAACTTAATTCGTTCTGGAGGTCCATTCTTAACGTGAAACAGTTCTTAACCTGAAGCACCACTTTAGCTAATGGGGCCTCCCACTGCTGCTGCACTGCTGCTGTGCGATTTCTGTTCTCATCCTAAAGCAAAGTTCTTAACCCGAGGTATTATTTCTGGGTTAGCGGAGTCTGTAAGCTGAAGCGTATGTAACCTAAGATACCACTGTACTTCCTAAGACTCCTCGTCTCCAGGGTCTTTCCCAAGCAGTCGTAAACTGCGCCTGTACACAACCTGCCCTCTTCATTTCTCTGTGTGTTCTAGGAAAGAAGGGAGCTGGTCGCAGCAGGAGGGGGAGACTTCATGGCTTTTTCGGCAGCCGGCCCTCTTCTGTCCTCTGCCTCCTGTCTTCTGTCTTCTGGCCCTCTTCCTCTTCTGCCTCTGAGTCTGAACTGCCCTCTGCCACCATCTCTTCCTGCTCACCAAACCCTGTTCCCTTTTCTGCTTCCGACACCTTCTTCTCCCAGTCTGCTCCCTCTCACCATTCATGGTCATCCCATCAGCAGTCTCCTGGCTCTGAGCCATCTTTCCCTGGGGGTTCCCTAGAGGGGTTCCCCTGCTGGTGCTCCCACCATTCCTCTGCACCCAAGCAAATCCATGACAGGAACTGAGGGAGCTGGGGGGGGGGGGGAATGATCAAGAACTGCAGAAACCACAGGCCAGCCAGAACCCAAAAGTTTTTAACCAGCAGGGAGGGGTCCAAATGTGGACATGCAGTTCGATGGATCGAGGACCGCAACAGAGAAGGCTGTTTCATGTGTTCCCACCACCCACATTTCAGTGTGCAATGTGCAAAAGAGCTTTGCCAACTGATTGGAGATAATCGGCAGGATATTTCGGGGGCGCTGGTCCATTTTTGCAAATGATCCGGCTTTGGGTGCTAGGATTGAAGAGTGCATTGCATTTCCATATGTCAGGCAGGGATGGAGAATCCTGTGGCTCTCCAGCTCTTGTTGGGCTCTAACTCCCATTGGCTCTGCTGGCTGAGCCTGATGGGAGGTGGAGTCCGCCAACATGTGGATGGTCACAGGATCCTGCTGTCAAGCAAAGAGAGGTCGCAGAATGTGTTTAGAATGGGATGCCATTGCATGAGACGCCATGCACCTTTGTCAGCGCCATCTAGATAGCTGACAACTTGCAAACTTTCTCTCATCCCCCCCCCCATCCTATGGTTACATAAGCAGCAATTTTCTCAGCGGGGGCGGAAAAAACCCAAACCAATTTTAAGTGAAATCCAATTCCCGATGTAAGTAAACGTAAATCTCATCAGACTCGTGTGGATAGACATCTGGGTCTAGCTCCAGGAAGTGACAGTCCCTTGTGGTTCTTGCGCATAAGTCTCTATCAGGACTTGGACGACAACAATGCAGGGATCTTGATTTACATCTAATTAAATGTCAACGATTTGAATTAGATTTCCCTCCAATGTGACTAGAATTCCTCAGCCAGGAGCCTTTGATACCCCGCTGAACTTAATTAAAAAGCTTGCACAGTGGGAGGAATGGCAGCATGTGAACAGTGAATCACGAGGGTTCGGAAAAGCCCCTGGTGCCATGCGGAGTCCCAGAAGGGTACCAATGCTGGTGAAATTTTATTGTTACTTTGCTAAAAGGGGTGAGGCTTTGCCCCCATTGATTTGATCTGCAGTTTGCTCAGCCCACATCCCATGATGCAGAGTTCCCCCTGGGCGGTTTCAGCTGTGGGGCTTTCTGGACCCTAACCATCTGATGAGCTTTCTGTACTGCTTTGCAGGTGAGGCAGAGGCAAATGTGCGATGTCAATATTTATGTATTTTTAAAACCTATATCCCGCTTTTCACCACCTGAGTCTCAAAGCAGCTTACAACAGACCCTCCAAGTGTCCTTGTATTCCAGGGACAGTCGCAGATTTACAGAAGCCATCCCGGTTTCTGATTTGATTCCAGAATGTCCCAGTTTTCCTTAGGACTTCCCTATTTTCATCAGGGAAATGTTGGAGGGTATGGAGTTATGTGACCCCCCCTGAGTCAAGGAGATCAGTAACTATGCAACCTTTAGAAAACATCCGAAGGCAGCCCTGTGTAGGAAGTTCTAAAGATGTTTTATTATGTTTTTATATATGTTGGAAGCTGCGCAGAGCGACTGGGGCAACCCAGTCTGATGGGCAGTGTATAAATAATAAAATTACTTTTTATTATGGAATTGGACATTCCCTGTTTTCATCGGAGGAATGTTGGAGGGTATGCTTACAACATTAGGCATATACAGTACAGTTATACCTTAGAAGTAGAATGGACTCCGTTCTGGAAGTCCGTTCGAGTTCCAAAACATTCAGAAACCAAAGCACGGCTTGTGATTGGCTGTGGGAAACACCTGCAGCCATTCGGAAGCCCCATCGGACGTTTGGCTTCGAAATTAATGTTTGAAAACCGGAACACTCAATTCCAGTTTTAGATCGTTCAGGAGCTGGAACGTTCAGCTCCCAAGGCATTTGGGAGCCAAGGTATGACAGTATACAAACTATTTTAAGTGGAAATTAAACATCAGAAATTTAAACAAAGAACTTCAGCAGTAATACAGTTATACCTTGGATTGAATGTGCTTCGAGATGAGCGCGTTTGAGTTGCGCTCTGTGGCAACCTGGAAGTAACGGAGCAAGTTACTTCCGGGTTTTGCCCCTTGCGCATGCACAGACACTCAAAATGACATCATGCGCATGCACAGAAGCGCCGAAATGTGACACGCGCAGACGCACGGACATGGGTTACATTTGCTTCTAGATGCGAATGGGGCTCGCAAACGAACCCCATTCGCATCTAGAGGTACCACTGTATTAAAGCCACCGATCTCTGTAGGTATTAGCAACGTTGCAGTTACAATCATCAGTAGCTATATAAATCAACATTAACCAAGTAAAACTGTAGGCAAAGCATATGTTCCAAATGCCTCTCAAAATGGCAGTGTTTTCATAAGCTGCTTTTAACGCAGCAAAGATGCAGCCTGATGGCCTTGAGAAAGAGAGCGAAATCCACAGTGTTGAGAGCACTGCTGAGAAGATAATCACTAAATGATTCCCCCCTTGGGCAAAGGATCCTTTAAGAAGTTCTTCTGTGATTACTTTTATAATCAGGAAGACACTCACAGTATTCTTTAGTTATGTAGGATCCAGATGATGTCTGGCTTTAAAAGGAATTCACTTTAAACCCCCTGGCTTGACATATGAGAGGGACAACTGGTAGTGTGTAAATCGAGTGCGACTGTTATTATTTATTTTTTAGTACATACGCCTGCAGTTTTGCAGCTTAACCCTGTACATTTCACTTAGCTGGTGGGACCTGCTTCCTAGTAAACATGTTTACTAGGCTAGCACACTCGGACAGCTCAGCTGGTAAAGCATGAGACTATATCTCTGGGTGATACGTTCGCGCCCCACATTGGGCGAACAGATTCCTGCATTGCAGGGGGTTGGACTAGATGACCCACGGGACCCCTTCCGTCCCTACAATTCTGTGACCCTGTCTTTGGGATGTGTGGGACGCGGGTGGCGCTGTGCGTTAACTTGCCGATCAGAAGGTCGGTGGTTCGAATCCCCGTGACGGGGTGAGCTCCCGTTGCTCGGTCCCTGCTCCTGACAACCTAGCCGTTCAAAAGCATGCCAAACTGCAAGTAGATAAATAGGTACCACTCTGGCGGGAAGGTAAACGCTGTTTCCGTGCACTGCTCTGGTTCGCCAGAAGCGGCTTAGTCATGCTGGCCACATGACCCGGAAGCTGTACACCGGCTCCTTCGGCCAATAAAGCGAGATGAGCGCCGCAACCCCAGAGTCGGCCATGACTGGACCTAATGGTCAGGGGTCCCTTTACCTTTATCTTTGGGGTTACAGCCTTGACTAGACAGGTCCAATGCTGTGAATCATAGAATTGGAGAGTGTGAAGGAACCCCATGGGTCATCTATCCCCACCCCTTGCAATGCAGGAATCTCAACTAAAGCTTCCATGACAGATGGCCGTCAAACCTCTGCTTAAAAACCTCCGAGGAAGGAGAGTCTGCAACCTCCCGAGGGAGTGAGTTCCACTGCCGGACAGCTCTTACTGCCAGAAAGTTTTTCCTGGTGTTTAGTTGGAATCTCCTTTCCTGTAAAATGATGCTGTTGGTTTGGGTCCTACCCTGCAGAGCAGGAGAAACCAGCTTGCTCTGTCTCCCACGCAACAGCCCTTTAGATGTTTGAAGGCGGCTATCGTATCTCCTCTCAGTTTCCTCTTTCCCAGGCTAATGCATGCACCCCACCCTCCGCTAAAGTTACTGAGCTTTTTTTACATTTCTCCCCCAGGGCAATGTCCATCTGGGATAGCAGTCTACAGATTACCGCGATGTGCAGCGTGGTGGGGGCCTGGCTTGGAGCATTTCCTATTCCACTGGATTGGGACCGGCCGTGGCAGGTTGGTTTCTTCATCTGCATTTTAAATTGCATTTTAACCTGTATTTTAAATTGGTCCCCCCCATTATGTTTTTACTGTAATTTTACTGGTGTTAGCTGCCTTGAGCCCGGCTCTGGCCGGGGAGGGCGGGGTATAAATAAAATTTATTATTATTATTATTATTATATGTGAGTGAACGTTGGTTGATCAGACCAAGGTGCCTCTAAGTCTTCTGTGCCATTTCCAAGAGCGGCCGTACCCCCTTTGAGAAACTTGGAAGCAGGGCATGAAGGTGGTGGCCTTCCTTATTGCTGTTCCTCAAGCCCCTAGTGAATTCTGTCACTGAACCTGGAGATTTACCTCTTTTGGAAAAATGGCCATTGATAGATAGGTTAATGGTCCAGGAATGTCATTGTTGGAGTTCAGTCCACGTGACCTCTCAGCGCTGCTCCTATGATGTCTCGGGGGGGGGGCACGTGTTTTTTCTGCCATCTGAGAATGTGGCTTGCACTGCTGCAGCTTCCCCCCATTAAAAGCACTTAACAAGATGCATCTGGAGCGGGCTATTGGCGCCAAATTGATCTGCAAAAGTGGCGTGGCCAAGCCCTGTGCCCGAAAACAATACTTTGCAGTTTTCGAAAAAGCAGAGCCCTGGCAAGCTTTGCTGCCGGTGAGGAAAATGTGAGGCTTGCAGGAAAGCTGTAAATGCAGCTGGCTGAGCGGCTACTGGCAATTGATGCCATTTTCAGAGTTGCATAACCCCTGCAGGTCAGTTCAAGAGCTTTCTGACTTTAAAACCAATCTAAAGCAGTTTCTTTCTCCTTTCGCAAGCGGAGGGGAGAGGGAATAGTCCGTGAAAATGGATGAATCTGTTCTCCCGGCTCCAACCACAGGGAAGGAATTTATTTTAGCCATATTGCAACTTAGATCTCTTAGTGGCATTAACGCAGACTTTATTTCAGATTAAAATAAACCTGAGCTGATTCTAATGTATCCCTTTCTATGAATACACAAGTACAGTGCGCGCGTGCACACACACACACACACACACACACACACGCACGCACACACCCTTCCAAGTGTAAAGGGCACACACAAGTATCTTTAGAAAATTCCAAAGTAGCTAGTAGAGAAGGATTGAGTTACTGCTTTCAAGTCTTTTAAAGAGGCCCATGTCTAATTCTACACCTCCACACACTTCACCCTTGCTAGGATAAAAATAAAAATAAAAATTTATTTATACCCCGCCCTCCCCAGCCAAGGCCGGGCTTAGGGCGGCTAACAACCAATAATAAAAATGAGTTGAATGAGTACAACTTAAACACAAGATTAAAATACAACATTAAAACATTAAAAACATAAAAAGTAGCCTCATCACAGGAGAAGAAAGGAAAAAAGAAAGGGGGAGGGAATCAAATTGACTCCAAGCCAAAGGCCAGGCGGAACAACTCTGTCTTACAGGCCCTGCGGAAAGAAATCAGATCCCTCAGGGCCCTGGACTCATGAGGCAGAGCGTTCCACCAGACCGGAACCAGAGTTGAGAAGGCCCTGGCTCTGGTTGAGGCTAATTTAACTTCCTTAGGGCCCGGGACCTCTAGGGTGTTGCTATTTATGGACCTTATTATGGCAATCTTTGTATGAAATGTTCCTTTCATCTCTCCAATTTTCTTGAACAGATCTCTGGTTTTTCCCATTCTATTGTTTTCCTCTATTTCTTTGCATTGCTCATTTAAGAAGGCCTTCTTGTCTCTCCTTGCTATTTTTTGGAAATCTGCATTCAAATCTGGGCCCATCACCTCCTGGCAAATAGAAGGGGAAGAAATGGAGGCAGTGAGAGATTTTACTTTCTTGGGCTCCATGATCACTGCAGATGGTGACAGCAGTCACGAAATTAAAAGACGCCTGCTCTTTGGGAGAAAGGCGATGGCAAACCTAGACAACATCTTAAAAAGCAGAGACATCACCTTGCCAACAAAGGTCCGTATAGTAAAAGCCATGGTTTTCCCAGTAGTGATGTATGGAAGTGAGAGCTGGACCATAAAGAAGGCTGATTGCCGAAGAATTGATGCATTTGAATTATGGTGCTGGAGGAGACTCTTGAGAGTCCCATGGACTGCAAGAAGATCAAACGTATCCATTCTGAAGGAAATCAGCCCTGAGTGCTCACTGGAAGGACAGATCCTGAAGCTGAGGCTCCAATACTTTGGCCACCTCATGAGAAGAGAAGACTCCCTGGAAAAGACCCTGATGTTGGGAAAGATGGAGGGCACAAGGAGGTGGAGACGACAGAGGACGAGATGGTTGGACACTGTTCTTGAAGCTACAAACATGAGTCTGACCAAACTGCGGGAGGCAGTGGAAGACAGGAGTGCCTGGCATGCTCTGGTCCATGGGGTCAAGAAGAGTCGGACACGACTAAACGACTAAACAACAACAACATTTATGGACCTTAAGGTCCTCCATGGGGCATACTGGGAGAGGATGCATGTACATGGGGCCGTGTGCATCTAAATACAAAGCAAACTGGGAATCAGCTGATGGGCAGGAAGCAGGACCTGGAATGGACACTAAGCCTGGTCTGCAAGCAGAAGGGGTGGCAATCGGGTGGCACAGTTTGCACTGCACAGCATTTGGGCTGAACTATGAGAAGCCTTTCTGCTGCTGATGGAGAGCTTCAAAGAGAAGTAGATGGGAGGCTCCCTTAGGGATATCGGAAGCAGTCTCCAGAGAGCTAGTCCTGTTAGTCCATTGCAGCAAGAACAGTTGTGATGGCTGCATTCAACCTCCTCCATACGTCTCCAAATGCCAGCTGCTGACAGTCACAACTGGAAAGAGTGTTCCTGGACCCAGGTCCTGCTCGCAGGCTTCCCGCAAGCATCTGGTTAATCGCTGAACTCAGTAGGCCTTTGGCTTGATCCAGCAGGGCTCTTGCGAGTCTTGCGGCATTTGAAAGGAGGAATCCCCAAGGGTCATCTAGTCCAACCCCTTGCAATGCAGGAATCTCAACTACAGCATGCATGGCAGATGGCCATCCAACTTCTGATTAAAAACCACTAAGGAAGGAGAGTCCACAACCTCCCAAGGGAGACCGTTCCACTGTCGTAAACAGCTCTTACTGTCAGAAAGTTCTTCCTGATGTTTAGTCGGAATCTCCTTTCTCATAACATGAAGTCGTTGGTTTAAGACCACTTTGTGTACTTGACAAAGAGGGATTTAGTCCATGAAAGATTATGCCGCAATAAATAGGTTAGTCTTTGAAGTCCTGCAAAAACTCTTTGCTGTTTTAGGAAATTGCATGGCACTTATATTTTCCTAGGGATGCGGGTGGCGCTGTGGGTTAAACCACAGAACCTAGGACTTGCCGATCAGAAGTCCGTGGTTTGAATTCCCGCGGCGGGGTGAGCTCCCGTTGCTCGGTCCCTGCTCCTGCCCACCTAGCAGTTCGAAAGCACGTCAAAGTGCAAGTAGATAAATAGGTTCCGCTCCGGCGGGAAGGGAAACAGCGTTTCTGTGTGCTGCTCTGGTTCACCAGAAGTGGCTTAGTCATGCTGGTCACATGACCCGGAAGCTGTACGCTGGCTCCCTTGGCCAATAAAGCGAGATGAGCGCTGCAACCCCAGAGTCAGCCACGACTGGACCTAATGGTCAGGGGTCCCTTTACCTTTATATTTTCCTATAAGACCAGCTCCCTCTCCCCCACCCCACCCAAGCTTTTGGAAAGGGCTGCATTGGTTCCCAACACGTTGAATTGCTCCATATTCATCACTACCAAAACCAATTCTGGTTTCTTCCCCGCATGCAGTTGTGAAGTGGGCTCTGTCCACAAAAGAGAGCCAGTGTGGTGTAGTGGTTAAGAGCGGTAGTCTCGTAATCTGGTGAACCGGGTTCGCGTCTCCGCTCCTCCACATGCAGCTGCTGGGTGACCTTGGGCCAGTCACACTTCTCTGAAGTCTCTCAGCCCCACTCACCTCACAGAGTGTTTGTTGTGGGGGAGGAAGAGAAAGGAGAATGTTAGCCGCTTTGAGACTCCTTAAAGGGAGTGAAAGGCGGGATATCAAATCCAAACTCCTCTTCTTCCAAATCCAAAATCATATTCCATAATAGCATTTCTTAGTCTTGAAGGAGCCACATCACTCTCTGCTGGTTTTGCTACAGCAGACCCAACACTGCTCCCCCTGGGAAAGTTATTGCTTTGTTTTCTTTATTATCCTCTTTTATAGGGGAAATGGAAAGAATGTCTTCTTTTTTTACGATGCAAAAGCAGCTTGTAAATGGGCATTCGTCTTGGTTTTGTACTAGACCAAGGCGATGCAATAGATGGGGAGCCACTGGAGTGGAAAATTTTATTGGGAAAAGCCAAACTTGTATCAATGACAGACTTTCAGAACTCAAAAGAAATACTGGTTGCGGAAGTTTGCCTTCTTGGGAGATCTGAGGCTTCCCAAAAATATGTTGCTTGTGAACTAAGAGAGAAGTGTGAGGACATTTGGAGATACCCCTAAATGGCTCAGACGGATTTGAGATGTATGGTAAGCCGTGTCAAAAACAGCAAGTGTTGTCATGCCCAAATAACATAGGTCTGGAGGGCTTCCTTTTGAACTTATGGCACTTCGTGTTCCAGTTACAGGAAAAGGTTTAGGTTTTAATGGATTCATGCATTGTTTCCCACTGCAACATGCGCCCAGGTGTTTTGCTAGATACAATGACAAAGAGGGCACCAGGTGGTTCTCTCTGGGGAGACCATTCCGAGAGATGGGACTCTACTGTAGAAATTAACGGTGGTAGCTCACTGCTGTTCTTTGCTCTTCTTCCTTGCAAAATGTCATTTGCTTTCTGCCAGGGTAACGTGGCCCTTGGCTGAAAAAGGGAACCCCACCCCACCCCCGGTCTAAAGGATCTCGCAAATATGCTTGTCCAGCTTCATTTTTGAAACACATCCTTCCCAACAGTTGATGTCAGTCCATCAAAAAAGGGGCAATAAAAGAGTGTGCCTGAAAGGCTACTGAAATCGCTACTGAAATCTCACATTTTCCTCACCATTCCATCTCTGCAAACGTTGCAACTTGCCAGGTGGAGTGACACCCCCCCCCCACACACACATACCCCAATTTCAGGGGGAGGTGCAAAAGCCCCATTGCACAAACAGAGGTCCTTAGGCAAGATTTCCACTGATGTGACTGGTGAGTTGAATCCACCCTTACTTTTCACTTCCCCCTTTAATGATTTGTTTGGGGGTTTTCCTCAACACTTTTGAGGGTTTTTTTTTTCTTTTCCTTTCTTGCAACCAAGCAGTAAATTTCATGAAACGAAGAAAGATTTGTATTAGTCAGGTAACTTCCCGCGCCCACAAATCAGCCTGTTTCCTCAAATGCGGACATAAAAACTGCTGCCTTCAGCAAAATTTGGCTCCTGCAGAGGGGAGTATTTATAATGCGATATGAGCTATGAAATTAAAGTGGAAATAAAATTAAATGGGCTGAAAATAGAAATAGTTAGGCCTCATAAATATGTGTCGTGCTAAGTATCACTTAATATGTTTTCCAAAAATAGATTGCTGTCTCGAATCCCTCCTTTTTCTTCTAAAATAATGTTTACAGTCTTTAAAAAAGACGTTGCTCTTTTAACTTTATGAAATTTCTGTAAGGCCCGTGATTACAACTCAAAACCAAAACCTATATACATAATCAGTGGCATTCCGCCCCCTGCCCCTAAAATTACTTTCTTGGTAAACTCTTTTCCTCCTGTAACGAAGGCAGCTGCGGTTGATGGAGAACAGTTTGCTTGAGGCTGCTTAGCAAGTTCCTGGCAGATGTGAGATCTGAGCCCCAGACTTTTAGCCACTGTGCTACACCAACTCTTTATTTCACAGACTTTCTAAGGCTTTCATTTCAGGGCTGCCTCAAATGCTATTTTTTGCTCACAAACAAACTTGAGTACAAAATACATACATTGCACCGCTCAGAAATCCATGGCCAAAGGCTAGTTTTTTAAACCTACAAGATGCATGTGAACGGACACCCTATTAAAGACACTAAAAAGTGGGGTTCCTTCATTGCAGAGGGTTGGACTAGATGACCCTTGAGGTTCTTCTGCAATTCTATGCTTCTGTGATTTGTATTTGCTGCTTGGACGAGTGAAACCGGCCACCTGTCTCCTTGATTCTTGCCCATCCTGGCTCATAAAAGTGAGCTGGGAAGGGCTGGGTGATCGACTCCATGGGGTGGTGAATGGACCCAGCCAATATGGCCAACTATCGCCCAGTCTCAAATCTTCCATTCTTGGGCAAGGTGATTGAGCGAGTGGTTGCTGAACAACTCCAGGCACGCCTGGTGGATGCAAACCATTTGGATCCCTTCCAGTTGGGATTCAGGCCTCATCATGGGACTGAAACTGCCTTGGTCGTGCTGGTTGATGATCTCCAGCGGGCTAGGGACAAAGGTGAGAGCTGTTTCCTAGTTCTGCTGGATCTCTAAGCGGCCTTTGATACCATCCACCATGACATCCTTCTGGACCGTCTATAGGGACTGGGAGCTGGGGGCACTGTCCTACAGTGGTTCCGCTCCTTCCTCCTGGGCCATATCCAGAAAGTGGGGGAGGATGAGTGTTTGGACCCCTGGGCTCTCATTTGTGAGGTGCCTCAGGGTTCCTTCCTTTCCCCCGTGCTTTGTAATATCCATATGAAGCTGCTGGGAGAGATAATCAGGGGGTTTGGGCTGGGTGTCTACCAGTATGCAGATGATACCCAGCTCTAGGTAAAAGGTAAAGGGACCCCTGACCATTAGGTCCAGTCGTGACCGACTCTGGAGTTGCGGCGCTCATCTTGCTTTATTGGCCGAGAGAGCCGACGTACAGCTTCCGGGTCATGTGGCCAGCATGACTAAGCCGCTTCTGGCGAACCAGAGCAGCGCACGGAAACACTGTTTACTTTCCCGCCGGAGCGGTACCTATTTATCTACTTGCACTTTGACATGCTTTTGAACTGCTAGGTTGGCAGGAGCAGGGACTGAGCAATGGGAGCTCACCCCGTTGTGGGGATTCGAACCGCCAACCTTCTGATCGACAAGTCCTAGGCTCTGTGGTTTAACCCACAGCGCCACCCGCATCCCTATCTACCCAGCTCTACCTCTCATTGAATTCAGAACCAGTGAAGGCAGTGAAGGTTCTGTGTGAGTGTCTGGAGGCGGATGGATGGCGGCTTGCAGATGGTGGTTGAATCCTGACAAGACAGGAGTACTGTTATTGGGGGACAGGGGGCAGGCGGGTGTGGAGGACTCCCTGGTTCTGAATGGGGTAACTGTGCCCCTGAAAGACCAGGTGCGCAGCCTGGGAGTCATTTTGGACTCACAGCTGTCCATGGAGGCGCAGGTCAATAGGGCAGCTGTCTACCAACTCCATCTGGTACGCAGGCTGAGACCCTACCTGCCTCCAGACTGTCTCACCAGAGTGGTGCATGCTCTGCTGCTTGGACTACTGCAGTTTCGCTCTATGTGGGTCTACCTTTGAAGGTGACTCTGAAACTACAACTAATCCAGAATGTGGCAGCTAGACTGGTGACTGACCATATAACACCGGTCCTAAAGGATCTTCACTAGTTCTGAGTACATTTCCAAGCACAAATCAAGTGTTGGTGCTGACCTTTAAAGCCCTAAACGGCCTCAGCCCAGTATACCTGAAGGAGCATCTCCACCCCCATCGCTCAGCCCAGACACTGAGGTCCAGCTCCGAGGGCCTTCTGGCAGTTCCCTCACTGCGAGAAGCGAAGTTACAGGGAACCATGCAGAGGGCCTTCTCGGTGGTGGTGCCCACTCCTCCCATCAGGTGTCAAAGAGATAAACAACTATCTGACTTTTAGATGACAACTTCAGGGAGGTTTTTAATGTTTAGGGGAGTTTTAAAGGATTGATGTTTTTATTACGTTTTGAGATATGTTTAAAGCCGCCCAGAGATGCTTGGGAAACCCAGCCAGATGGCCAGGGTATAAATAATAATAATAATAATTGTGTGTGTGCGTATGTGGGTGTGTATTGTACATAGAAATTGGTGTGAGATCAAGTCTGAAGGTAGCCCTTAGAATAAAAACTTTTATTTTTCCTGTCATATCCAAGAAAAAGCTAAACACCTGCCCTTGCCGCTTGCAAATCCAACCAGACTGTGATATTTCTATAGTTTATTCTACTTCTAGTTACTGTTGAACAGAATTCTATCAAGTTTTTTCTTTAAAAAAAATCTCAAAACTGTCTAATGTATCTTTGTAGTCTTCAACCTGAATTGCCCATTACATGCAAATACTGTCCATTCCAGGATGTGAAACCACTTAGTGTAATGACACATTTTATTCAGTAACTAGACAAATATTTCAGTGCATTCCATGAAAAGGAGACCATGTCTCTTCACTGAATGCACTGCTTGCAAACCTCAGTAAGCAGATGGCAAGTGAAAAAATCCCATTCTTCTATTTTATGAAATGGAAAAATGTGTTTTTATTTATTTATTTAATTTGTATACCACCCTTCATCCATCAGTCTCGGGGCAGTTCACAACATAAAAAGATGGCAAAGTTTAGTAAAAATTATTGTGTGCTTCTCTGGAATCCTAGAATTGAAAGGGAACTAACGAACCTAGTCCTCAGCTAAGGCTAATATAGCTTGCAAAATCGTGGATCCAAAATATGACATGAATTCAGTTGAAACCAAGGATGGCGTTATTAAGGGTGATTTGGGGCAGACAGTTAAAGAAGGCATCAATAGATTTTCTTTAAAAATTGCAAAGTTCAATAAATATAAATTGATTTATTTGCGAGAGGCAGCCGCCTTCATTACAGGAGAAGAGCTTACCAAGTCTCGCATAAACACAAAGTATATGAAAGGTAAAGGCTGCCTGCATGCCGTGTGCTTGACGTTGCCCACCAAATCTGTTTTATGTCATCTTCAAAAGCTCCACGCATGCTTTTGACATCCTGGCAAACAGCTGAGTGCAACTGGAAACCACTTGAACTTCTCCATAATGAGGATTGCAGATTTAGTCTTTCTGACCTATCTGTGTGATGGGGGGGAGCTTCTGAAACCTTTAAAAACAGTGACAGCTCAGGGTTGTATACCAGTCCAAGTAGGCTTTTCTGGTTTAACATTGCTTGGTGGTAAAGACCCCCCCCCACCCCATGATGTGGGAACAAGAGTCTCCAGTAGCAGGGAGCATGGCTGAATCTCGCAACCTGATGCGGATGGGGCCGGCAGTAGTGGTGACACAATTGGTAGGAAAATCTCCTGTGGTTCTGCTTTTCCTATGTGTTCAACACACCACAGGGAATCAGTGTATGAGCATGGATGAGACTGCAGTCCCAATCACATCATACACTTTAAAGCACTTCAACTGTCATATCTTCCCCCAAATAATCCTGGGAACTATGGGTTGTTAAAGGTGCTGAGAGTTGTTAGGAGAGCCTCTTGCAGAGCTACGATTCCCAGCAGCTTTAACAAATTACAGATCCCAATATTTTTTGGCAGCGGGGTGCCGTGATTGTTTAAAGGGCATAAGCATGCTTTGAATGTACAGGGTGGCTGTAGCCAGAGAGAGAAATGGAGCCAAAGTTTGGGATTCATGGGTGAATGTTATAGGCATAAAAGGTAAAGGGACCACTGACCATTATGTCCAGTCGTGGCCGACTCTGGGGTTGCGGTGCTCATCTCGCTTTATTGGCCGAGGGAGCCGGAGTACAGCTTCTGGGTCATGTGGCCAGCATGACTAAGCCGCTTCTGGCGAACCAGAGCAGCACACAGAAACGCCGTTTACCTTCCCGCCGGAGCGGTTCCTATTTATCTACTTGCACTTTGACGCTTTCGAACGGCTAGGTTGGCAGGAGCAGGGACCGAGCAACGGGAGCGAACCCAAGAGCTTGTGTGTGCCCCCACCAGGTTTAAAAATATTTAATTTATCAATTAATTGTCTTCTCCCCATGCTACCTCTGAAAGTCATATGGGAAATCCTACTTCAAATCCATGTTGGGCATTCACACACAGAAGTTGTGTAGGTCTGTGGCTCCTGGCCATCCCATCTCCCCTTGGCCAAAATAGTGCAAAACAAAAGGAAGCAGTAGATTTATGCCAAGGTTTATTTACTGAACAAGCTATGCCGCTGTTTTTTTGTTTTTGTTTTTTTGGAACTGGCTTGTCAAAGAACATTCCTAAGCTTATCGCCCAAAGACCAGGCTGTGTTCCTATTACAATGCCTCTGGCATTTATAACTGAGCAAGATGTGGGTGAATGTAAAAACGATGACTGTAGCATATGAAAAGATGGGGGAGTTATTTTTATTTTTCTGGTTCGGAAAGCACTTTTTCCAGCAAGAGGGGCAAAAAAAGAAAAAAAGCTATACCCTCTAGAAATCATCATGGTAGCACTTGGCGGCTCCAGTTTTTGTTTTGAAGTGCACATTGATGAAATAGCAAGTATGCCCCAACCGATTCATAAAAAAGAAGCCACAAAGACTCCAATTTTCCAAAAACCGTCCTAGGCATTGCTAGTCTTCTGCTGCAGTCTTCACCATTCTGGTGGCCTCCAGAGGCTTTGGCCTACAACTCCCAGCAGCCTCAGCCAGTACGTGCTTGCTGGGGCTGCTGGGAGTTGTAGGCCAAAAACATCTAGAGCACTGGATTGGTGACAGCTGTTCTAGTGTATCACTAAGCTCTTTGGACTAATGCACAGGTACAGGATTCCATCTCTTAAGTCACGACTAAGAGAAGGCTGCAGGATCTAAAAACTATACCTGCCTCTTCGTCCTTCAGCAAATCCCCTTTCCTTGCCTAATCGAGCATTAAACATACTTAGCCAAGTGGGTTACGAATCCTTGCCAATCAGGGAACTAGGCCAGCTTTAGCCAATGCACCAACATCTCCCTTAAGCATGGATAGCAGCGGGTGGAGGAAATATACATTTCCCATGGCCTTAATCTGCCCTCTGAGTTGTGCCCACAAGATCAGAGCTGTTCCATTTGCCCTGGCCTTTCCCGATGGACAGATAGAAGTGGGTTTAACCCAGCAGTGATGATATCTAGGAATGCATCAACCCATTGCTCATATTAAGAGAAGGGTGCATGGTTAGGTTCAAATATACATAGTCTCCCCCCGCCTTGACAATAAATGGCACTGGAAGATAACTCAATATTTCATAAAAACCAGCATATCAGTGCCCAGATTATCCTCTAATCACGATTAGTCAATTTCTGTTGAAATTAAGTTTTATTTTGAATAAAAATGTCTAGTGGAGTTACAGCCTTCATTAGGCCACAGAACACAACATACTAGCGTTGAATATGCATTGGCTTACGTATAATTCTCCTGCAAAAAAATACGCGGCACCATTGTTAACGCACGGGAGCAAGCACATCTTTGGTTTGAAAAGCAATTGCGAGAGAACCCATGAGCTTTTTCTGAAACCAGGACTAGAAAAACGGAAGCAAGGTCAATAAAGAGTACCTAAGGCACCTCATGAAAAGATGATTGCTGTCATCTTCGCTACACTCCTAAAGACCTCCAAATAATGCTCCATTATACTAGACACGCAAGCCGAGGAATGTGATGCTGAAGTACAGGAAGACCGCATCGCCGTCAATTCCGGGTAGCAAAAAGAAAAGTTTTATTAACATGTTGTGAGGAAAAGATTAACAGCTAGAAGAAAAAAATGCAGAAGTGGAAGCCACCAGCTCTTTCCCCTGCCTCCTCACCTCAAATACTTCCATCCTGGAGTTTGTGCAATGCAAGCTTGGGGCAGAAGCGAAAAGCTGGAGAACGAAAGGCCATTTTCTCACATGCCTGGGTTGCACTTTGTTTGCTGCCCAGGAGATGGGAGAACAAATCGTGCCTGTTGTAAAGATCAATGTAATGTAGCATATACTCGTCTCAGAAAGACAGAATGCACAGTGAGAATGGTCTGTACCCAGAGTGTGCAATAAAACAGCAGAACGTGGACTGTGGCACAGTATTTTGCTCCCTCGCCTCTCGACAAGTTGCGGCTTTTAAGTTAATAAAAGTTGGCCTTTTATGTTGTGATGGAGGCGATCAGGTTTCAAAAGTGGGGGAGTCTATCATTTACTTCTTTCACTCACTGTTGAAAATCAGCCTTCTGTTTGGCCAGAATATTCAAGTCAAGATCGGAATGAATCATTGGCACCAAGAACGTTTTCTAACCTATTACTTAGAATAATTGCTCATTGCCCAGCTAGTTAGCTGCCTGCATGTTGGTGCCTGCAGCATTCACCTGCAAGGACCACTTTCCCACCACTCCAGAGTTCTTAAATGTTCATTCGAACGCCGTCCCTATGCATGGATTGGGATAGCCTCACCCTGTGTCCCATGCCTGGGATGTCTGCTTAGTCATTGCTTGGTACTAACACACAGTAGATAGAGCCCGACTCATGAAGATGCTTTCTGTGTGGTCGCTGTATGTGCACACTTGTGAGGAGCACGAGTTGTGCAGATCAGAGCAATGCCCATTGGGCTCTTCATGCAACAGCCTTGATTTGAATGTGACTCCAAACACCTGACTGTCAGGGCAGGGAGCCAAGACAGTGCGCTCGTTTAGAATATTTGCATAGGGCTTCAGCATCATAGAACAAATGTGGGCCACTATGGAACCACTGGGACAGTATCAGCATTTGGCATCAGTTCGCCATCAGTGCACACAACGATGCCATTATGTTTTAATCTACAGCAATGACTGCCCCGGCATAATAACTGCAAGGTTGGGGGACAATGCATACAATTGTTCCTTTGATGCTTGCTTGGGCAGGGAATATATCAGTCTTGCACCCGGGATTATCTGTATTCCACACTTTTGTAGTGTGCGAGTGCAAATTTGGTTCCCTGGCACAGATTTCATGATCTCGGGAGACTTTAGAAGTAGAAAGTTTGTCGTTTTCATGGTCGTGGAGGACTGCCGAGGGAACACAACCAAGTAGTGTGTCACTAGTTTGCAGTCACAGGCGAAGAGCCTTTTTGCTAGGAGCTACAAAGCATTTAAATGCATGGGGACGTTTCAGTGAGCCTATTTTTTATTCAGTTTTGCTCCTCTATATCTGTGCAGATATTTAAATCTTGGATTAGTTTGATCCTTTAGGAAGTCAAAATTTGAGCAGGGTTAGTTTACACCAACCACTTTGGGGTTCATAAACGTTTGCACATACATTTATCTCTTACATTTACTTTGGGTTGGGTTCAGCGTTAGTTGATACGTAGAGTGTGGGAGTTAAGTCAGCCATGACTTCACTTGCAATATACCCATTTTTAAAGATGATTTTTATATTTTTTAAAAACCCACTATTTTATATGTTAATTTAATTTTTATGTTAATTTAATTTTTTATGTTAATTTAACTTTTATGTAAGACGTTATAAAATCTTAGAAGGGGGCCTCTCTCCTCTCACACCGGAGGGAATTGCTCATTTAAAATACTGCCTGCTGTAACTTCTAACATCACAGGACAGTAGCTGTTCGTGAGTAAAAACTAGGACTACTTTGTAGTGCAGTTTGTCAGTGGCATCTTCTTTGCCACTAGTTAGGATGCTGGGATTAGAATGGAACCCTGTCTGATTAATCAGACAGTTCCTACTTTGTTTTCAAAATCTGAATTAAGCTTGTTGGCCGTGTGTGTCTTTCTGCATTTCTGCATCTTATCTCCTTGAAGCCGCATTCCCTTTTGGCTCCCTGACTAATTTTGCTGGGCCTCATTCACCAATTTTCAGGCACTTGCAGCCTTTTCAATGGAGAAAAGCACTTGTGGTGTCAAAGGGGCGAGGGGAGAGTTAGCAAACCCCAAAGATGCTGGGAAGACAACTTGCTTCCTGGCAGGGAGGCAGAGGCCGGTTTTGCAGAGACTTCCTCCCCCAACTGTTAGCAACCACTCAAGCAGAGCGTGACAATTTGTTGTCAACCGAATCTTGCTTTCCTTGTGGTGAATAGCAGAGATGGACTTAGTTCAAGCTTGCAGATCTACTTTGGGGTCTTTCCCCTCTCCCTCTACTTCTAGAATTCCCAGGTGAACACCAGCAAGCACCAAGTGAAGAACAGTAGCTCAGAAATAGAGGTGAATAAAGAATTAAGGGCTCTATCTCAGCTTAAGAATTCATTTCAAGGCCAGAACTCATCTCACAGACCTTTCACAGAGTTATCCATTCCTAGGCTTTCCCCCACACCCATCAGCAACTTAGTTTGGCTGCCAAGTTGTGGCCTTGTTAAACAATTGGGAGTCAGAAATCCTTGGTGATCTACTAGTAAGCACCCAGAAGTCTGCTAGTAGATCTCAATCTACTTTCTGTCTATGGTCTTTCTTGGTAATGCTTCGTTCAAATTGTGCTTTGTGGCTAAACGCTTCGTCACAGCTTTTCAGCAATGAAAATATGCTATGACTTTGGGGGGCAGGGAGCAGGGAGGAAGAAGTACAGGCTATATTAAGAATCCACTATTACAGAAATAATAATAATAATAATAATAATAATAATAATAATAATAGCAAAGCAGGAGCACATCAGCAGCCCAGGCCCCAAAACTGGCGGGTTAAAACGCTCCACGTTAGTTCTGGGAATTATCAAGTGTCATCATCTGCAGTAGCCAGAAAGCCTAGTTACATTTTAATGCACGCATGTTTAAAAACTGTACAACATTTAGTGTTCATGTAATAGATGCGTGATGAACCGCTAATACTTTTGGCATTCTCTGAGAAAGCGGGTCGAACTCTGCAATGGATCCTGTACCGCGTTTTGGTTTCTTCGTTCGATTGCACGGGAAACTTGTGCTCCTAAAAGTACATCGAGGGTCTGACCTCTTCCTTTCTCTCCTCTCTCCACATGGCAATTCTCTTCCTTCAGGTGTGGCCCATTTCCTGTTCGCTCGGAGCGACCTTTGGCTACGTGGCCGGTCTCCTTATTGCACCTTTGTGGATATACTGGAACAGGAAGCAGCTTACGTACAAAAGCAGATAGCTGGCGCAAAGAGAGAAGGCGTTTTTTGTTGCTGTGCTGATTCCTGGCATCGTGACTGCGCAGAGACCACGGTCAAAGCAGAAGGCGATCGAAACACTTTCGGAGCATCGTCAGGCCTTCCTCCTCCTCCTCCTCCTCCTCACAGCACGTTTTGCATGCTGTGGCAACATGATGATGCATCTGTCGCTTGTCCTAAATTATGTTACCCCTGAGAGATTGTACTTTTCCTTCCAGCCTGAATAAAGTGTTTGTAACAGATGCTGCTTGCTCCTTCACTGATTTGGGATTTCCCTCCCAAACATTCTGGATTTTGCCTGATGCCAGTTTTTCCTAAAATCAGCTTCCCCAATTGATCTCGGATCTGTGGCTAGAGCGTTGTTGTTGTTTTAAGTGTATGTTTGCACGGTATTGGATATTTCACAGTATGTGTGGCCATCGTCCCAGCGGGTCTCACGTGATCAGGCAGCAATTAATGCACCTCGAGCCTATCCGTTTTTTCACCGTGTGTTTCTTTGGAGTTAAAATGGCTATGATAGCTTCATCGAAAACCGTCTTTAGTCCTTTCTGGGTTAAAGCCGAGCACTCCACGTAGCAGTAGGCTCCTATCTGTCAAGAAAACAAATGTCTTTAATAGCTGCGCAGGCACGTAAAGACACCTCCCTCCTCCCCAAACTCCATTTGCCGGCTTGTGGGCGCCTTTGTTTTTATGGAACACATCAAGGTTTGTTTTGTCTTTGCCCTGTGAAAAATATCCTACTGTTTTAACCCTCCAGGAAAAGAGGTTACGCCTTCACTTTGTCTTTTGGTGACAGATTTAGAATTCTTTTCATTAGGTGCAGTTTCTGAAGAAAACACATTAAGGCTGCACTCCTAAAGGGGGCAGGAGGAGGGAGAGGAAACGAAAGGAGGCCAGATCGCCACATCCAACACACTGCTGGACTTGCATGGGCAAAACAGAGAAAAGGGCAGAATAGCACTCTTACGCCCCTTCGTCATTTTCTGGGATTTTTCTCTCTCTTCAACCATTTCCCTCCTATTGGAAAGCTCCATGGCTGCCATAGTTCCAGCCCCGCCCCCCCGGTTTGTCAGTGTGCTGGGGGGCCTGGGAACGGTTTGGATCATGTTCTGATACACTTCCCCACACCCCTAATTCCACCACTGGCAGGCCTCCAATTTGTCTCCCGGGTTACAATTTGCCTCGGGTTACATATGCTTCAGGTTACAGACTCCATTAACCCAGAAATAGTACCTTGGGTTAAGAACTTTACTTCAGGATGAGAACAGAAATCATGCTCCAGCGGCGCGGTGGCAGCAGGAGGCCCCCATTAGCTAAAGTGGTGGTTCAGATTAAGAACAGTTTCAGGTTAAGAACGGACCTCTGGAACAAATTAAGTACTTAACCCAAGGTACCACTGTATATCTGAAGGAGCATTTCCACTCCCATCGTTCAGTCCAGACGCTGAGCTCCAGCTCCGAGGGTCTTCTGGCAATTCCCTCACTGTGAGAACTAAGGTTACAGGGAAACAGGCAGAGGGCCTTCTCGGTAGTGGCGCCCGCTCTGTGGAACACCCGTCAGGTGTCAAAGAGATGAGTAACTACAGCGGTACCTTGGTTCCTGAACGGCTTAGTTGTTGAACAAATCGGCTCCTGGACGCCGCAAACCCAGAAGTGTTCTGGTTTGTGAACATTTTTCAGAAGCCAACCATCCAACGCAGCTTCTGCTTGAGTGCAGGAAGCTCCTGCAGCCAATCAGAAGCCATGCCTTGGTTTTCAGGATTGGATTCGGATTACGTTTGAGAACCAAGGTGCCACTGTATACAACTTTTAGAAGACATCTGAAGGCAGCCCTGTATAGAGAGGTTTTCAATGTTTTGGTATTTTATTACGTTTCTGTATATGCTGGAAGCAACCCAGAGTCAGTCAGATCAGTGGGGTATTATTATTATTTAGGACAAGGACCATGGTGGTTTCCACAGCAGCTGGAAGGAAGCATCTGACTCAGATCTTCTCCATGCTCAGAGAGGGACTTCCTCTGTCCCCTGGGATGAGACCTTAGGACTGTAAGACTCAAGCAGTGACGTTTCTGTTACTGTGTTTGACGGTTGGCAATGTGATCTTGAAGCATTTTAGGAACGCAGAGCGGGCAAAAGAAATCATAGAGGCAATTTTGTAGAGATTAAACTCTCCAGTAGGAATAAGCCGATAAACAAAAGTAGCTCTGGTAACCCGGCATCACCTCAACCGATATTTTAAGTAATATTCATTTTAGAATGCCCTAAAGGTAAGGCTAAACATTTTAAGTCTCAATGGCTTACTTTGTTAATGTGTTTTATTGCTTTCCGTTGTGAAGAGTTGTTTTCTAATTATTAGAAAAGTATTAAATGGGCCACCCTCGTCAGGAATATTAAGGCTATGTTTTATTCATGAGCAAACCGGCTTCATTAACGGCTAATATTGTGCTGTGCTCACTAATTTAAAAAAAAACAAGAACAGGCACAATTATTTTCCTAGTTTTTCAATCAGTGCCACATGACAAATGCAAATAATTGGTTGACAGGGCATCTATGTATCTGTCACTCGATTGGCAAAGGACAACTATCTGCAAGGGCTTGGGATAACACTCCCCCATGGCTTTGTGCTGAGAGGTTTATTTCTGGTACCCCACCTCAAAGTGAAATGCAAATTCCAAGTGTTATCAGTATTGACCAATGCTGTCATATAATGCTATCTAGGTATGCACACACAATTACATTGCATTTGCGGAACTACAGGGCCTTTTCAGTGATGGCACCTCCTAGCCTCCCTCACAAATGGGGTTAAGAGAGCCGTGCCAGTTTGGAGGGCATTTGGGGGAAAACAGAAAACAAGTTGTATTCATGTCCTTATTCAGCTCTGTTTTGCTGCTGGTGGTGTTGTGACAGTGTTGCTGTTTCCTTATGTTTTTATATTGATGTTAAGGACCTGGCAAATCCTTTTGGATGCATTGGCAAGAATAAAACAAATGTTAAAGACTGATACACTTTTTTTTTTTTAAGTGAGAGAGAAAAGGTGAAGAGAAGAGGGAAGGAAAGAATACAGCACGCAACAGAGGAGGAAACTCCAGGCCAGATGCCTCCAAATCTCTATAAATGGCCAGCTTACCTCTTTTGCCAATTTCTGTCCCTGCTCCATACAAATTGGTTTCTCCTTCATGTCATTCAGCCTCGCTAAAGTTTTGGGGTCATCACGGAGATCAATCTGTTAGGAAATAAATGTGCACACTTTCTTACGTCCACTTCAGAATCCACTTCAGATATTTCAAAACAAAACAAAACAAAAACCAGACACATAGGATTGAATCCACTTAGGTCCCAGGGAAATTAATGGGACTTTGAGTCAGTCATTACTAACTTCACATTAAATGCTAGGGGTCCAAAGTGCAACTAACTTAGGTTGGACCCAACCCATATTCTGAGAGTTCAGTTGGCAAGATCTGAGAGCAAAACGGGGTTTTCTCTTAGTTGCGACAGCTATGCTATGTTCTGAGTGGAAACAGGTAGAAAACATACCTTTCTGCAGATGGAACTAGAAGTTGCAATTATTATTATTATTATTATTATTATTTATTTATTTATTTATTTATTTATTTATTTATTTATTTATTATTTATTATTATTATGCTCCAGCCACTCTGGGCAGCTTCCAACACATATGAAAACATAAGGGTTTCCTAAGCCCAGGACAGGGTCTGCTGCAGGATGAAGGCCCCATGATGTTATAGCAGGGGTCAGCAACCTTTTTCAGCCGTGGGCCGGTCCACCGTCCCTCAGACCATGTGGGGGGCCGGACTATATTTTGGGGAAAAAATATGAACAAATTCCTATGCCACACAAATAACCCAGAGATGCATTTTAAATAAAAGGATACATTCTACTCATGTAAAAACATGCTGATTCCCGGACCGTCTGTGGGCCGGATTTAGAAGGCGATTGGGCTGCATCCGGCCCCCAGGCCTGAGGTTGCCTACCCCTGTGCTATATCTAAGCAGGTCTGGATTTAAACATCTTTCTGATGGGACAATGCCTGGGAACCCTATGCATTCGTAGGGGAGAATTAGTGGGACGAGGGGGGGGGGGTTAACTCCCTGGCTGTATGTTTATACATGGGGGGGGGGGGGGGGGAGAGGGAGAGAGAGATCCCAGCCAGCTCCAAGTTCAGAAAAGAGCTGAGAAGGAAAACACCTAGAGGTAGGACCCTCAGTCATTCTCCCCTGCATTGCTAAAAGGTAAAGGTAAAGGACCCCTGACAGTTAAGTCCAGTCGTAAACGACTCTCGGGTTGCAGTGCTCATCTTGCTTTACTGGCTGAGGGAGCTGACGTTTGTCCGCAGGCAGTTTTTCCGAGTCATGTGGCCAGCATGACTAAGCCGCTTCTGGTGAAACCAGAGTAGTGCAGGGAAACGGCGTTTACCTTCCCGCCGGAGCCGTGCCTATTTATCTACTTGCACTTTGTGCTTTCGAACTGCTAGGTTGGCAGGAGCAGGGACCGAATAACGGGAGCTCACCCTGTCGCAGGGATTCGAACCACCGACCTTCCGATCCACAAGCCCTAGGCTCAGTGGTTTAGACCACAGCACCACCCGAATCTCTGCATTGCTTCTATTAAGCAAACCCATATTTTGGAAACGTGTGTTTTCCATCCTACTGTGTCATTTCATCCTGACTCTAAAAGCAGTTTCACACTTCCCTTTTCAACACGGAAAATAATAAAAGCAGTAAGACCTGCAAATCAGTTTCTTTTTCCAATCCTCTGGCAATAAGAACTTTGTAAGGGCTGGACCTTACAGTGCTGCAGCGACCACTCAAGTATATATAAATGCAAAGTGTCTCAGAAGAAGGTGGATCTCCCCCCCCCTCGCCCCCAGGCAGGTCTGCCTTCCGTCTTGATAGGCCAGCAGCCCAGAACTTATTCTGTCCACCTCACACAAGAGGCTTGGATCTCCCCCCTCCCCCAGCGACAACAAAGACCACGAGGATCTTATTTCCATCTCTCGCAGGATGTGATACAGAGCCTTGCCTGAGTCACCCGCCTGCATCCCACAACTGCTGCTTTTATCACCCAGTGTTCAATACGCAGAGCACATCCAAGATGCGGATCTTTGCTTGCATCCTAAATTTTGGCATCGGCCTTAAGATTAGCTGGGGGCGTGGGAGGGTCTCATGTACAAAGGACGTTCATCCAACTCAAGAGCACAGCTTGCAACACAATTTTGAATTCCTCCTCAGGGCAGTTTCTCCATTCCCTGGTTTCATTGTTGTGTGCTGGTCACACAAGGAATAGAGGACTCTATCACCTCTAAAATGTGATTATTCTTGAATAACCCTCTGCTCTATTTGTTGCAGACTAGAAATACAGTGGTACCCTCGGGTTAAGAACTTAATTCGTTCTGGAGGTCCGTTCTTAACCTGAAACTGTTCTTAACCTGAGGTACCACTTTAGCTAATGGGGCCTCCCGCTGCCGCCATGCAATTTCTGTTCTCATCCTGAAGCAAAGGTCTTAACCCGAGGTACTATTTCTGGGTTAACGGAGTCTGTAACCTGAAGCGTCTGTAACCTGAAGCGTATGTAACCCGAGGTACCACTGTAATAGGTTTGTGTGTCTGTGCGCACACAGATGCTATAAGTTGCTACAAGCGACAAATTAAGTGAAATCAATGAAAGACATGGAAGAAAGGGGCTGGGTCAAATGGGGAGTGGCTTGAGCCAGGAGGTAGCAGGAACCAGGCTGGAACAAAGGAATACGCCTTTTTACTGAGTCAGACCATTGGTCCAGCCAGCTCAGATGTTATGTACTGAGTTGAATAGGATCCAAACTGCAGCAGTCTGATTGGTCCTAGAACAATAGGATCCAAATTGCAGCAGTCTGATTGGTCCTAGAACAATAGGATTCAGAATGCAGCAGTCTGATTGGTCCTAGAACAATGCAGCAATATGATTGGTTGGCAGGAACCACCCAATCATGCTCCAGATATAAGTGAATCCACAACCTGATTGGCTTACAGTAGAATTCCAGAATTAGCCAATCATGTGCAGCCCATTTTGTAAATAATGTATATAAAGCAGATACTTTGAGGGGACATTCATTCATTCCTCCTCACCACTATGAGCTGAATAAAGAGCATGAAATCACTTTGCGACTCTGAGTATATTTCATCAGAGCTGTCCACATTGCCTAGCAACTGGTACCCAAGATTTCAGATGAGAATCTCTCTGGGTCGTATTTGGAGATGCCCAGGATTGAACCTGGGACCTTCTGCACTGTATGGGCAATCAATCCGGAAGATAAATTGTATTTCAAGGAGCTGGGAGGAAGTGATAGTGGTAAGTGCCTTCTTTGATGCTGGACATTGTTTTGAGAAAATGAGCCATTAGGTAAAGGGACCCCTGACCCCTAAAGGGTAAAGGGTCCAGTCACGGATGACTCTGGGGTAGCGGCGCTCATCTCGCTTTATTGGCTGAGGGAGCCGGCATACAGCTTCTGGGTCATGTGGCCAGCATGACTAAGCCGCTTCTGGCAAACCAGAGCAGCGCACGGAAACGGCGTTTACCTTCCCGCCGAGCGGTAACTATTTATCTATTTGCACTTTGAGGTGCTTTCGAACTGCTAGGTTGGCAGGAGCAGGGACCAAGCAACGGGAGCTCGCCCCGTCGCGGGGATTCGAACCGCCGACCTTCTGATCGGCAAATCCTAGGCTCTGTGGTTTAACCCACAGCGCCACTTGCGTCCCTAATGAGGCAATAGGAGGGGGTGGCTAATGAATAATGTGCACGTAGCCGGTAATGAATGATCTGCATGTAGCCAGTCAGGCGAGCCACACAGGCTAGCTAGCTGTAAATCAGATGGTTGTGGGCAGAGTTTTTGAGATGCTCGTGCACGGACTGATCAGCCGTGGGGCCGTGCAAACTGAAGCTACCTGGGGGAGTCACTTTGCCGCTTCTTGAGGGCTTCCAAGTGGCAGATTGAAGTGCCTGCTTGGTAAGTTTAGAATAAAATCTTTAATCTCACTCACTTGTGTTTTGTATTGCTTCTGAAGCTCATTTTAAAAGAACCACCTTGCATTTGGCAAGACTTGCACTCAAAGCAGATTGCTCTACTGCTGAGCCACAGCTGAACTGCGGCGGAGAAGGGATGCTATGAAGAAACATGACGAAGAAGGGAATGTAAGCCAGGCTTACAGAGAAGCAGTGAAGAAGGGAAAGGTAAGGCACGAGCCTAGGGGTGTCAGTGCCTGTGAATTCTGGTAATGCTTCTTGTTTGCCTGCATGGACATTGGAGATGGGCTACTGGTTGTGGTTGTGCAGAAACGAGTCTTATGTACAATGGTAACAATCAAAATCAGTGATCTGCCCCATGTTTGTCCTGCCCTGCCCGTCACACTGGCATGCGGCCCATGAAAGGCTGCCCCAAAGGGAATGTGGGCCGTGGTCTGGAAAAGATTCAGAGAGGGGGATCTGGGCTGAGTATAACAGAACAGGGTGGGGGTGTTTTTCTGCATTCGTTCACATAAAAACGCAACATCCAGACCTACCTGGGTTCCGACTAACAAATAGGGTACATTCGGCGCATATTCCTTCAATTCCGGCACCCACTCCTCCTTCACATTCTGAAAGGAAGCTGGATTCACCACCGAGAAGCAGATGAGGAAGACGTCAGTCATGGGGTACGACAGCGGCCTCAGGCGATCATAGTCTTCCTGACGACAGAAGGATGTTTTTAGAAATTCATCATTTCTCCAACAGTACCTTATGTTTGGGCCTCTTTGATATCTGTTTTGCCGTTAGGGGTAAATCCATTTGGTCAAATAAACTAAATACCAAAAAATTACATCTTTCCTCCAAGCAGCTCAAGGCAGGGTGTGTGTGTGTGTGTGTGTGTGTGTGTGTGTGTGTGTGTACATATAGTAAGATGCTTTCTACTGAGTCAGACCATTGGCCCCTTTAGCTCAATACTGTCTGCACTGACTGGCAGCTGCTCTTCAGGTTTTCAGCCAAGAGATCTCTCCCAGCCCTACCCGGAGTTGCCTAGGATTGAACCTGATGGGTTTACTATGCAGCTACGGCCATTTCACAAAGCTATGGAGTTCTTTCCCCATTTTATCCTCCGTTAAAGATGGCGCATGCTGAAATACAGTTCATTTAAGCTAGCAGGCAGTTCATTTAAGCGACCTTTATGGCCCTTTAAATGGTCTTTAAATCTGTGCTTACCCAGCCCCAGGCTGACACTTTAACCATTATACCACACTGCCCTCTTAGGCAGGTTTCTGGCCTTAACCTGTTCTACAGCTTTGCACTTGCTGTGTATAGACAGAAGGGCTGCGATGTACCTGCTCATTTCCACACAAGACCGTCAGCCTCTACCTTTTGCCATCTTTATGTCTGGTAGAGAACAAAGCTGAGGAAGAACATTGTTAACATTTCTTCCGAAATACAGCACTTTTTGAGGTCATCTACTGAATTACCTCAATTCTACTGGATATTGTGATGGCTGCTGGTGGCTTAAAAAAATTAGTAGCGTTGGTTCATGGAGGTCACTGGCCATTAACAACTAGAGATGCAAACTTTCATGTCAAAAAGACAGTAAACCTAACTTGTGACACACAGCACATGGTCATCCCTATTTTTGCATGCCTTAGTTCTTTCTACCCCCAGTCATTATACTGGCAAAAGTCAGAATAATGGGTGGAGAGCACAGGAAAATCTAAAAGTAACCTCCCAACTACAAATTAGGTTTCTTAACAAAATATAAAGTCTTCAGACTGTTGTAAGACAAAAGACATTGGTTTGTGAGAGAGCTAAGAGTGATTTGAGAGGGGCAGCGCTACCCGGCTATACATATATTGTTCTTTTGTCCCTCTTTCACCTCTGAGCAAATAGGTTTGGCAGGTTTTTGAAAGAATACAAAAGCAAAACCTGTTTGGGTCAGGCCAGGCCCTCTCAGACGTCCAGAAAGGCCGGTTCTAGCTCCAGCATTTGAAGCCCTTCACCATAATACATAATAAAAACATGGCAATACAGGAAAATGGAAAAAAAGAAGAAGTATGCAGCGGCAAAACCCATGCTAGGGATCATTAGGAGAGGAACTGAAAACAAATCTGCCCAAATCATAATGTCATTGATACAAATCTGTGGTGCGAACGCATTTCGAGTACTGTAAACAGTTCTGGTGGCCTCGTGTCACAAAGGATATTTTAGAGTTGGAAAAGGTTCAGAAAAAGGCCACCAAAATGATCAGGGTGGGGTGGAGGGGTGGAGCAACTCCCCTATAAAAGAAGGTTGCATCATTTGGGACTTTTTAGTTTAGAGAAAAGGCAAGTAAGAGATATTATTATTGTTTTATTCATTCATTCATTCATTCATTCCCCGCCCATTTGACTGGGTCTCCCCAGCCACTTGGCAGCTTCCAACCAAATAACAAAAACAATACAGTGTCAGACATTAAAAACTTCCCTAAACAGGGTTTTTTAAAAGTAAAATAGGCCACATGCTGACATGATAGAAGATTACAATATTATCTATAGTGTAGAGAAAGTGGACGGAGAGAAAAATTCTCACTCTTTCCTAACACTGGAACCTATGGGCATGAAGAAGCTGAGGAAGCTGAATGTTGGCAGATTCAGGACAGATTTTTTAAAAAGTACTTCTTCATGCAACACATAGCCAAACTGTGAAACTCACTGCTGCAGGGACAGCCACCAACTTGGATGGCTTTAGAAGAGGGTTAGACCAATTCATGGAGGAGAGGTATATCGAGGGATGCTAGCCACGATGGCTATGCTCTGCCTCCACAATATTGCAGGCAGCAATGTTTCTGAATACCAGTTGCTGGAAACAACAGGACAAAGAAATCCCACAAACGAAACTGAATGGGAAAGATTTCATGCAGAATAATAATAATAATAATTAAGAGTCTCATGCTCTACCAACTATTGGACTACAGCTCCCATAATCCCTGACCACGCTGGCTGGGCTGCCGGGACTTGCAGCCAAATAATATCTGGAGGTTAACCATGAGCTACCTTCCAACAGATAAATAAATGCGCACAACTCCTCTGACACATTCAGGTTCTCAGGCGTTCAAACCAGGCCCCGATCCAGGAAGCAATCC
Source organism: Podarcis gaigeae (assembly GCF_964106915.1). Taxonomy (NCBI): domain Eukaryota; kingdom Metazoa; phylum Chordata; class Lepidosauria; order Squamata; family Lacertidae; genus Podarcis; species Podarcis gaigeae. The sequence goes on along the minus strand of NC_139680.1, from coordinate 102,703,583 downwards.
CCAATAAAACCCCAACCGCATTTGCACACACAGAGAGATTCATTCGACTGACTTTCTAGCTCGGAGGAGGAGGGAGTGGGCTTCTTGAGGCATGAAAAATATTCGAAGAACTTGAGTGGAATATGTTGAGCACACGGGGAAGAAGCGAAAGGGGATGAAGTCATGTTTGAAGCACCCACCCACGTATTCCTTTGGCTGGGAAACGGAGGGGTTCTGCAGCAGCCTTAGAAAAAGGAGCGACAGCAAAAGCTCTCAAAAAACAAGACGCAGAAACAGCTTCAAAGGCTGCCTCTCTGCACTGGCTGGAAAGGATGCAGGAGAGAGAGAGAGAGAGAGAAGCAGCAGTTTGCGCATGGCTTCACATCAGGTTGCGATTTCTGAAATATACCCACAAGGAATCGCAGCAGCCGGGAGCAATCAACACGCTGCTCTCCAAATGCATTGGACTACAACTCCCAGCAGCACCCAGCCAGCACAGCCGAGAGCTATAGTCCCAAACAGCTGGGAACTACAGCATATCGGCGCCCTTCTGCTGTATAAACACAATACAGTGGACGCTTGGGTTGCAAATGCGATCCATGCGGGATGCACATTCGCAACCTGTGTCTGCACACGCGTGGGTTGTGATTCTGCGCTTCTGCGCATGTGCAACCGCCGAAACCCAGAAGTAACCCGTTCTGGTACTTCTGGGTTTCAGCGGTCCGCAACCTGAAAAAGCACAACCTGAAACGGCTGTAACCCGAGGTATGACTGTATAGCGTTATATCTGTAGCTGTTTGCGCTGATGCAAAGCTTTGTTGTTTAGTCGTTTACTCATGTCCGACTCTTCGTGACCCCATGGACCAGAGCATGCCAGGCACTCCTGTCTTCCACTGCCTCCCGCAGTTTGGTCAAACTCATGCTGGTAGCTTCAAGAACACGAGCTAGCTGTCTAGAAACTGTGTGACAAGCTTGTAGCTGTGTGAGGAGTCTTTTAAAAAAAATAAACATGGTAGCTTCCAGCCAGTTAGGCTCTGTGTCACTACGTGCCCTCCTGCCACCCTCCAAGAGCTGCAAAGTGTGTCAATAACACTGGCTGAGAGATTGGAGGCTACAGACCGCTACCTTCCTCTACCTAGGCAAGACAAGAGCAGACTCTAGGCCTGTCTGCTGCAACCTGAATGCCCTTCCTGGTGCTTTGCTGGACTCCAAGTCCCATCAGCCCCATCCAAGATGGTCAGGGATGATGGGAGTTGTAGTACGACAACATCTGTAAGGCTATAGAGTCCTCATCCGTGAGCTCCACTTCCCTCCACTGACCCTACTAAACAGAGCTGGAGCAGCCAAAAGAAATAGGGAAATCGAAAAGAACATTGTTTATGTATGGGATAACAGCGGCCAGACTCTTAGTAGCAAGAAATTGGAAAAATACAGGAATACCTAACACAGCAGATTGGCAAATCCTAATGGTAGAATACCTGCAGCTAGCAAAGACGACAGGAAGGATAAGAGCCCAAACAAAACAAATAGTCTATAAGGATTGGAGAATTTTTAAAGAATACTTTAAAAATTACGGTATAAAAGGAAACTTCTTGGCAGAATTAGACTGAACCTTGCATTGTATAAATATAAATTTGAAGGGAAGTTAACAGAAACTATATAAGAAATATGTAACTGTGCGGTATAAGATAATCGACAGATAAAGTACAGCGAGACTAACTGGAAGTCATTTTTAATTTCTTGTTTTATAAGTTCTATAATTGTTCACATCATTGGGAGTACAAATGATGTTAGTTATAAGAATTGTGTTGTTCCGTATACTTCTATTGTTTCTTTGTCAATTTATAGTTTGTTTATTTGATTGTATGTTGGTTTGTTCGCTTTCCTGGCATAAATGTATCTATTTTAAAACAATAAAGCTATATTAAGAAAAGAAAAGAAAAGAAAAGAAAAGAAAAGAAAAGAAAAGAAAAGAAAAGAAAAGAAAAGAAAAGAAAAGAAAAATAACAAAGCAATCCTATGATTCTAGGATGCACAGCAACAACATCTGCTTCATTTTGCAAACAGTGAAGTCCAATGGGACACACGCCGCCAAAAACCACACAGGAGAGAAAGGAGATTGTTGAGCTCTGCAGCGGCAACCTGAGAGGAGCTGAGGCTGACCCTCAGGGCTTAGAAGGGGGCAAGGGAGCAGGGTCAGCTAGCTGTTTGGCACTTACGTAATGAACTTCTGTACCTATGTGAACTCTGAACTATCAAACAACAGGGAAACCAGAACTACTGCAGAATTAAGAAGGAACATTTTGCACCTCACAAGGGATCCTCCAACAACCAGCCAGCGGAGCTCTTTCTGGTGGTTGACAGGCTGATGACTCCCACTAGGCCAGCGGTTCTCAACCTGTGGGTCCCCAGATGTTGTTGGACTACAACTCCCATCATCCCTGAGCTCTGGCCTTGCTAGCTAGGGGTGATGGGAGTTGTAGTTCAACAACAGCTGGGGACCCACAGGTTGAGAAAGGCTGCCCTAGGCGAAGTACCCCTAGCGCTCTCAAAACCCTGCTGTGACAAACCGGGCTGCACCTTTCCAGGACAACGTTGCTCAACTTCAGAGAGACCTCAGTTCTGTGCCTGTTGCAGTTCCAACTGCAGTGTATTGTGAATCACTTTTCAGTTTATGCAGCCTGGCAATGTGCACAAGGTGTTTGCAGCTTCCCACTTGAACCATGTTGAGTTGAGCCCTTCCCCTCTTCGCTTGTGAAATCTAACAAAGGAGGGTTGACGGACCAGAGGGTAGTTAATAATGCTTCACTGCCGGAAGGGGTGGTCCCTGCAACCTTAAAGGAGATGGTTATATGGCTACTCCAAAAAAAGCAGACTCTGATCCCATTGGTTTGGACCATCTACCAGCCGGTAACAACACCCCCTTTTTAGGGAATAGCGTGGAAAAAATTCTGGTGTGCCAGCAGCAGACCTTATACAGAAGACTCATTCCAGTCTGGGTTTAGGCCTGGTCATGGGCCTGATTCAGCCTTGGTTTCCGTCAAGGGCAATTCCCAGCCAAAGGAGTGCACACAGCAGAGTTCACTCATAATTAATAATACAGTGGTACCTCGGGTTAAGTACTTAATTTGTTCCGGAGGTCTGTTCTTAACCTGAAACTGTTCTTAACTTGAAGCATCACTTTAGCTAATGGGGCCTCCTGCTGCTGCTGTGCCGCCGGAACAGGATTTCTGTTGCGTGGCGAGTTCCCGCCTCCCCCCTCAGAAATAAAGACACGAGACACAAGAATTTGAGTTAATGGGTCAAATTAGGTCACAACTTTATTGATTACAGGAATTGAGGGCGTGGGAAAGAGGGAGACCCTTGGCCGTGCCGGACCTAAGTAAGGTGAGGCCACGCCCCCCGGGCCAGCCGATTGGGGTATGACGCGTCCGAGGATTCCCTGGTATCGCGGGGGCGGGAGGGGCATGAAGCCCGCAACCCCACCTCCTCCCTAGCTCGGAAGTGGCTTTCTCATCCTGAAGCAAAGTACTTAACCTGAGGTACTATTTCTGGGTTAGTGGAGTCTGTAACCTGAAGCGTATGTAACCTGAAGCGTATGTAACCCGAGGTACCACTGTAATAATAGTAATAATAATTTATTATTAAGCCTTCAGATGTCTTCTAAACATCAGATAGTTGTTTATCTCTTTGACATCTGATGGGAGGGCGTTCCACAGGGCGGGTGCCACTACCGAGAAGGCCCTTTATTGTCAACAATAACACAGCTGTTTCTACAGCTCTGGATGCCTAGCATCTAACAAGCTATTCCCAGGTCCGTGCCCTATGGAGCAACAGGGGACCCCCCCCACACACACACCAGTTGATGTACCTTCCCCTGACAGGCTGGGCACATGCAGCTGGAGACTATGCCTCTGCTCATCCCTTTTCAATCCTCTACTGGTTCTGGGAGACAGCAGTGCAAGAGAGGATGGGGAAGCCGGCAACCCTTCACTTGCCTGATCGCCCTCTTCCTCCAGCTCTGAGCCTTCCCCTGCCTCTGACTCTTGCCTCCTGGCTGGTGCAGGACCCCCAAAACCACCATGACCTTCTCCTGAGCCAGACTCCAGCCCCACTCCCCCAGTGCACTCTCCCCCTGCCAGTCCTTGCCAGTTGCCTTGATGGAGGGCCTTTATTGAGAACGGGTCCGAGAGAGTGCAACCTTGCTCCTTCTTCTCGATCTCTCTGCGGCTTTTGAGACCGTTGTCCACAGGATCCTGCTGGACAGGCTCCATCAAATGGGTATCTTGGGGTGTCATTGTGGTCCAAACCACTGAGCCTCTTGGGTTTGCTGATCAGAAGGTCGGCTGTTCGAATCCCCACAAGGGGTGAGCTGCCGTTGCTCTGTCCCAGCTCCTGCGGACCTAGCAGTTCGAAAGCACACCAGTGCAAGTAGATAAATAGGTACCTCTGCAGCGGGAAGGTAAATGGCGTTTCTGTGCACTCTGGCTTCCCTCACAGTGTTTCGTTGCACCAGAGGCGGTTTTATTCTGCTGGCCATATGACTCGGAAAGCTGTGGGTTGCAGTCCTACCTACCAAAGTCTCATGTTTTCAGCCCCCTGGTAGTGCTAACAGGGCACTATTGTACCCTCAATGCTATTTGACCTCTATATGAAGCCACTGGGAGTTGCTTGAGATTCGGGGCAAGTTGCCATCAGCATGCTGATGACGCCCAGCTCTATTTCTTCACTGTATCTAAATCGGGAGAGACTGTGCTGGCCCTGGACCGGTGCCTGGTTGCAGTGGTGGGCTGGGTGAAAAAAAAATAAATGGGCTCTGTTGGAGAATGGTTCTCATGCCTGAGAATCTGACCTACTGAATCCAGTAGGATACTGAATCCATTGTTTCTGGACGCCCAGATGGCTTCTGTCGCTAGGAGCACTTTTTATCAACTTCAGCTGGTATGGCAGCTGCGGCTATGGCTGCACTAGTACTGCTTGACCACAGTACTCCAGATGGACGGGGTAGAAATAATTTATTATTACTATTATTCTTATTCTTATTCTTATTATCTTCACTTCTGGATTGCTGCAATGCACTCTGTGTGGGGCTTCCCTTGCTGTTGGTCTGGAGTTCCCTGCAGTGACTGCAGAATATTGCAGCACAGCTGCAGACAGGAGTAAACTGGTTTTAGGAAATTGCACCCGTGTTCAGAGATCTGCACTGTCTGCCTATTTGCTGCTGGGTCAAATTTAAGGTTTTGCTGTTGGTATAAAAGGTAAAGGACCCCTGACAGTTAAGTCCAGTCGCAGATGACTCTGGGGTTGAGGCGCTCATCTCGCTTTACAGGCCGAGGGAGCCGGCGTTTGTCCGCAGACAGTTTTTCCGGGTCATGTGGCCAGCATAACTAAGCCGCTTCTGGCACAATGGAACACCGAAACCAGAGCAGCACACAGAAACACTGTTTACCTTCCTGCCGGAGTGGTACCTATTTATCTTCTTGCACTTTTTGGCGTGCTTTCGAACTGCTAGGTTCTGGGACAGAACAATGGGAGCCCACCCCATCACAGGGATTCGAACCGCCGACCTTCTGATCGGCAAGCCCAAGAGGCTCAGTGGTTTAGACCACAGCGCCACCCACGTCCCTAACTGTTGGTATAGAAAACTCTTAAATGCTTGGAACCAGCTTACCTGAGATGCCATTTTACCCCACATGTGCCTATTTGGCTGCTTTGTTCTGCAGAACTTGGACTCCCGCCCCCCCCCCCATTATATTTTAACAAGTTTCAACATTTTCAACAGATACATTCAATACGCAACTACATGCTCTTATTTTTGTCGACTTCCCTCCCCCATTTTCTATGGAGTTGTTGTTTCTCCCCTTCTGCTGCACCCTAACTTCTATCTGTTAAATCAGGCACCCCCAAACTCGGCCCTCCAGATGTTTTGGGACTACAATTCCCATTATCCCTGACCACTGGTCCTGTTAGCTAGGGATGATGGGAGTTGTAGTCCCAAAACATCTGGAGGGCCGAGTTTGGGGGTGCCTGTATTAAATCATACCCACAATATTATAATTTAATCACTTCTGTCGCTCACAGCTCAACTCCTGATCCTGAGTTTATCATACTGTAATATTTCTTTAAGTAGTCCGAAAAAAGGCATCCATAGAACTTTTACAATTTTACAGGTGACAAATAACGTATGTTCCACATTTAAAAGTTGCAAATCTCTTTGTGTGGCAGCAAGGAAGCTGCAGAACTCTATGCCTATTGGCATTAGAGAAACATCTTCACTACTTTGTTTTAGATGCCAGCTAAAGCCTTTTTTATTTATAATAATAATTTATTATTTATACCCCACCCATCTGGCTGGGTTTTCCCAGCCACTCTGGGTGGCTCCCAACAGAATATTAAAAACATGATAAAACATCAAACATAAAAAACTTCCCTAAACAGAGCGGCCGTCAGATGTCTTCTAAAAGTCAGTTTATTTCCTTGACATCTGATGGGAGGGCATTCCACAGGGCGGGTGCCACCACCGAAAAGGCCCTACTCAGATATCTAATTTACTTATGTACATTTGTGTTTTTCTTTCCAGTTGACCTCAAGTGTATTTTACTTATAATTATTTAATGTACACTTTTTAAAAGCTTTGCTGAGCTTACCTGTGTCTCATTGATAATATAATGATCAATAAAACACAGATGAAATATTATGTACACTGCTTGGAGAGTTTTCTGATTAAGTGATCTGCAGACTTTTTAAAATAAAGTGCCTTTAATAGCATCCAAACGGGGATGGCAGATTGTCTTATTAGTATACAGGTTGGTTTCTTTGGTCCACATTTGCCTTTTAATTACTGAAGATCCACCCAGAAGTGTTTTATGTGCCTACTTTTAAAAGCTGCCTCCCATCTTCAAATGTCAGCTTGGACAAAATACACACAGCGCTACAGGGGTTCAGGCAACCTTATGGCCATTCAACACACTGTGCAAATACCATTTTTAAAATAAAACAACACACGCACATAAACCTCACTGTGATTTTCTCTGATTATTCCTATGAGAAAAGGGCAACATCTCCCATTGAGAGCTGAGAAAGAAGGTTCATCCAGCCACTCAGTGACTCATTTCATTTGGCTAAGGAAGATACTACAGATCCCCCACCCCCCATAGCATCTGTTGAGACTGGGAGTAAAACGGCAAAACTTACACCCATCTCACACTTCAGTGTCTGTCGATAAAGCTGTAGAAACTAGAATCTTGAGTTTAATTCCTGATGTAATTGGATGGCCATCTGTCATGGATGCTTTAGTTGAGATGCCTGCATTGCAGGGGGTTGGACTAGATGGCCCCTGGAGGTCCCATCCAACTCTAGGATTCTATTATTCTTTTTTTTAAATCATTTTTATTGATTTTCCAATAAAAAACATCCAATTAATATATCCAATCATAATACTCCAATTAAATTAAAAAAGACCAAATTATAGTCCAAATTATAATTATTAATTTTGTGGAGCTCACCACAGTCTGGATCTCTGAAGCATATCTCCACATCTCAGTCATGCCTCTCCTCGTTGTTTCCATTTTTCCCACATCTCGATTTTGATGCTTTATAATTCTCCATCCCTGAGTCCACGATTCTCAATCATATCAAACATCATGTACTTTCATCCATCGAATACAGCTTTGTTGATATATATTTTTTAGGATTCTATTATTCTATGTGCATACTGAAAATTCAGGTTTCTGCAACTGAAGTACAGTGGAGCCTCGGTTTTCAAATGAATTCCGTTCCGGACGTCCGTTTGACTTCCAAAACGTTCGAAAACCAAGGATCAAAGGACTCTAGCAAGTTTCTTTGAGAAAAATAGAGAAACGCGCCTCAGAAGCCGTTTGACTTCTGAGGCGTGTTCGAAAACGGAAGAATTCCCTTCTGGTTTTTCGGCATTCGGCTTCCGAAATGTTCGGCAGTTGAGACGGTTGAAAACCGAGAGTTTTTTTGGGTTTTTCACATGATTTTTTAATTAATTTTCAATTATTAAAACCCAATGACCACCACATTTTATCAATATCAAATTATAAACCAAGGTTTGACTGTAATATAAAGCACATTGATGCATAGTGCAACAAATTCACTTAAAAAAAGAAAAGAAAAATAAAGTGATGGTGAAGAAATGCACTGAACTGTGCGGGATAAACAAACAGTTAACAGGAAGCCAAAAAATACCCTCCAAGCAAATCAGGATGAATGCTCCTTGTCATATAACTGCCCAGCGAACAAATCCAATATCAATGAAGACTGGACACAATCTAACAGGATCTTTGCAAGCTTTTCGGGATGAATGCTCAGTAAACAGTTTGTCTGGAGGAGCCCCGGGAAACTAAAAGTTGGGGCAAAGAAATGCAATTGAGATCACCAGAGATCAAACGCTCTGGAAGACCCACTCTGGGTTCTGTAATCGCCACACTGCGAACCATCTGTTGCTCTTTGCAGCTTATGGGCAGGAGTCCTAAGAGAAGGCTCTCAATCAGAACCATCTGTTTTTAGAAGAGGAACCAAAAATAGATATCGGTCAGAGCTGCCGAAGGAAGCCAACCTTCATGTTGCGAAGGGTAGCCATTAGCGCTGCTAAAAAGGGTATCTGGGAAGAGTTCATGTGTACTCGAGGTCGGCTGCTGGAGAAGGCTAGACTCCCAGTTACAGATCCACTTTATAATCTCTTTCCACAACAGCGCTCACTAATGAGAGCCTGCAAAATCCTCAGGCAAGACAAATCACCCTCCCTAATCTCCCTCCCCGGCCCCAAGCTGGAGTTTCAAAGTTATCTTTCAAGGTGCTGAGGAACGGTCCTGTGCCGCAGATTGTTTGCTTCTCTTTGGTGGGAAAAGAGAGAGCGAGCGTATAATCTTCTGCATTTGAAAACCAAAATAGCACAGTGCTTCCAAGGCTGCAACATAAATAAAGGAAAAGTCAGAGGCTAAGGAACCCCTAAAGAGGGGAGCAAGACATTCATGAGGCAGAGCTCTGGGAGCTAAAATAATAATAATGATGCCAACATTAAACATATTCTCAGACAAGGGAAGCTGAATCCTGCTGCCATTATAAGTCACGCAAATTACCACCAATTCATTCTGCTTTTAGCAAGGGATGCGGGGAGAAAGCAGTTTGCAAAATTTATTCTGCTTCTAAGGGGCAAGGAGTTGAGTCAAACACTAAAAAACGGTTTCCTAAACTTGGGTCTCCAGCTGTTTCTGGACTACAGTTCCCATTATCCCTGACCACTGATCCTGCTAGACAAAAACAGCTGGAGCGAGTGGTGGCCATACTGGAGAAACTGGAATTGCTGAACTGTTTACAACAGGGGTCAGCAAACTTTTTCAGCAGGGGGCCGGTCCACTGTCCCTCAGACCTCGTGGGGGGCCAGACTATATTTTGAAATAAATATATGAAAGAATTCCTATGCCCCACAAATAACCCAGAGATGCATTTTAAATAAAAGGACACATTCTACTCATGTAAAAACATGCTGATTCTAGACCATCCGCAGGCTGGATTTAGAAGGCGACTGGGCCAGATCCGGCCCCCGGGCCTTAGTTTGCCTACCCATGGTTTACAAGATGGCATGGCCGTGTGTGCTGTGACATGCAAGTGTGGCAGGAATAAATCCAGCATACAAGCCAGTAAGATACAGGAGAAGGCAATTTGGGCAGCACTGGTAGTGAGTACATCTCCAAATGCGAAGCCACGTGCGGGACGAGGCCCTGGTGAAGACACATAAGGCACTGAACCTGTGGCTAGAAGACAGGAACTACCAGCATATCCTTGCTGATAACAGGGATGTCAGTTTTAATCCAAAACATCTAGAGGGCACTGGTTTGGGAACACTGTTATAGATTCTCTGATCCTCCACGAGAAAATACACCTTAAAGAGGGACGTGGGTGGTGCTGTGGTCTAAACCACAGAGCCTAGGGCTTGCTGATCAGAAGGTCGGCGGTTCGAATCCCTGAGATGGGGTGAGCTCCCGTTGTTTGGTCCCTGCTCCTGCCAACCTAGCAGTTCGAAAGCACTTCAAAGTGCAAGTAGATAAATAGGTACCGCTCCGGCGGGAAGGTAAACGGCGTTTCTGTGTGCTGCTGTGGTTCGCCAGAAGCGGCTTAGTCATGCTGGTCACATGACCTGGACAAACACTGCCTCCCTCGGCCTATAGAGCAAGATGAACACTGCAACCCCAGAGTCGCCCACGACTGGACCTAACGGTCAGGGGTACCTTTACCTTTTCACACCTTTAAAGCTCCATATGGCTGCTTGGAGAAGGAAGGGACTCTTGAGAATAAAGCAGCTGGCCTCCCCTGCTTTAGGGTTTTCTCAGACACATGGCAGAAATCAAATGGAAACCTCATTCAGAGCATTCTTGAAAGTGTTTGTTAGAGCTACAGATGGAGAGAATATGAATTCTACCTCTGAGTCAACGAACACTGAGATGCTCTTTCCTAAGGTTGAAATTAGAGGGGGGGTGTATAGATTTTCACAGAGATTTTGACTAACGTTCAGTCCCCCTTTTCTTTGGGGTTGCTGCAAAAATCACTGAAAGAGTCCACCTACTCAAGAAGTGTTGTTCTGACAAGATTTTGCTTGTCCTTGATAATAATTATAATTTATTATTTGTACCCCGCCCATCTGGCTGGGTTTCCCCAGCCACTCTGGGCGGCTTCCAACAGAGATGAAAAATACACTAAAATGTCACATATTAAAAACTTCCCTGAACAGGGCTGCCTTCAGATGTCTTCTGAATGTCAGGTAGTTGTTTATCGCTTTGACATCTGATGGGAGGGCGTTCCACAGGGCGGGCGCCACTACCAAAAAGGCCCTCTGCCTGGTTCCCTGTAACTTGGCTTCTCGCAGTGAGGGAACCGCCAGAAGGCCCTCGGAGCTGGACCTCAGTGTCCGGGTAGAATGATGGGGGAGGAGACGCTCCTTCAGGTATACTGGGCCGAGGCCATTTAGGGCTTTCAAGGTCAGCACCAACACTTTGAATTGTGCTCGGAAACGTACTGGGAGCCAATGTAGGTCTTTCAAGACCGGTGTTATATGGTCTCGGCGGCCGCTCCCAGTCACCAGTCTAGCTGCCGCATTCTGGATTACTGTTCATTGACTTCGTTTGCCATCAGTGAGATGAACACATAAGGTAAACGTTGAAAAAGGACCCCTGGATGGTTAAGTCCAATCCAAGGCAACTATGGGGTTGCAGCGCTCATCTAGCTTTGCAGGCCAAGGGAGCCGGCATTTGTCCACAGACAGATTTCCAGGTCATGTGGCCAGCATGACTAAACTGCTTCTGGCGCAATGGGACACTGTGATGAGTGCCTGAGCACACAGCCCTATCTAGTTGGCGACACAGCATTCCCGAACCATCACATTGGGCTTTCAGTGGCACCTTGTCTCTGGTTGGCTGGGATCTCTCTAGTGAGGAAAAAGGTGTTCAAGTCTGGGACAGGGGGAGAGAAATGGGCACAGCCATGGCAGTTGTAGGGGAAACAACTGTCACCAACAACTTAAAAGATAAAACAAAAGGGAAATAGCATTTAAGGAAGTTTGGGAGAAAAATGTTACTTGGAAGCACTGTTTTCAGTTTAATAATAATAATAATAATAATAATAATAATAATAATAATTTATTATTTTTAGCCCGCCCATCTGGCTGAGTTTCCCCAGCCACTCTGGGCGGCTCCCAAACGAGTGTTAAAAACAATACAGCATTAAATATTAAAAACTTCCCTAAACAGGGCTGCCTTCAGATGTATTTTAAAGATAAGATAGCTGCTTATTTCCTTCACATCTGAAGGGAGGGCGTTCCACAGGGCGGGTGCCACTACCGAGAAGGCCCTATAACCTCACTTCTCGCAATGAGGGAACTGCCAGAAGGCCCTTGGCGCTGGACCTCAGTGTCTGGGCTGAACGATGCAATCCCAAGCATATGCACAGGTTGCAATACTAAAGTGCAAATTCAAAACGCCATCAGCAAGGCCAGACATACTTTAGCTCAAAGGCGGCAGCAGAAATGCTTTGACTTAATCAGAGAAGTACAAACACCTGGCCAACAGACACAGAAGTGTTACCAGCCCCTCTTCCCGCACGAACTCGTGTGGTGTAGGCCAGCTTTAGCAGAAGGCCTGGCAAGTGACTTCCCTTCAGGGAAGAACTACTTCCCCAAGGCATGTGATTAACTGCAGATGCAGACTTCATGCCAACCGCCAAACGCAGGCTTGTATGGAAAAATCCCTGGGTCTGATGCGAAAGGGAGCAGGAAGGCCAGTGCTCACAGCTCACACTCAGAATATGGGTAGAAGAAGCGGGGAAAAGTCCCCGGCCTCAGCTTGGCTTCAAGCCAGTGGAACCTTATGACAGAACAGCGGCTGAGAAGCAATCTAAAAATGCACAGGAAGCCTGCCCTGATGGTCAAAAGACAGGATTTCAGCTTGCCTTGTGACCTTACAGATCACTTAACCTCAGAGGTTTGGATTTCCTTTCCGTTGCAGGACAAGCCATTTAAAGGCCTTGCATGTGAAATATGCTTTTAAAAACAGTAAGTATTATTATCAACAGCAGCAGCAACCACCACCACCTCCAGATTTCGTCAAGTAAAGCTTCACAACGTCACATTATCTGCTATTGTCTGTTATTTTTCATTATCTGTTAGGAGCATGGAATTCCTAACACCTCAGGTCATGCTGTTTTTGCCAATTAGGTGCCCTCAAGATGTTGTTGGACTACAACTCCCATCAGCTCCCATGATGGGAGTCATAGTCCAACGCCATCTACAGGGCACCGGAATTGGCCATGGCTGATATAATAGACCTATCACTTTCTCTTCCCCACTATTAGAAATGGAAATATCAGTTTCCTCCCCTGCTGCTCATCGTGTACTGGTAAGACTTTAAAGGAAGAATGAAGTAAGGCTGGATATGACCCCAGAGAGTCTATGCTGGCTTCTGCCTGGCTGAGATGCGGCTTTGATTTGCAATGACGTCTCTTGCTTGCAGAGCTAGAAGACAGAGAGAGGTGTGTGTTTGTGAAATCTGACTTTTGTGTAGCTGGAATGTAGCCTGCTGGAAAAAGCTAAGAGTCTCATCCATTACTCTGCCTACTTTGGGTTCTGTCTCCACCCACCTTTGCCTCTGGCCCCACCCACCAATCGTATGTGGCTCCCCAAAGGAGAATGAGACCCTGGGCCTACAATGCTAGATCCAGCCCATTTCATTCTTGTCTGCAGGTCTACTCTACAAATGCCACCAAACCTCTTTTTTTTTTTTACTAAGGAAAGAACAGTGATGATGATGATAATAATAATTTATTACTTAAACCCCACCCATCTGACTGCGCTACCGCAGCTACTCTGTGCAGCTTCCAACAAAATATAACAAAACATAACAAAACATCAAACATTAAAAACTTCCCGATACAAGGCTGCCTTCAGATGTCTTCTAAAGCCAGATAGTTGTTTATCTCTTTGACATCTGATAGGATGGTGTTCCACAGGGCAGGCACCACTACCAAGAAGGCCCTCTGCCTGGTTCCCTGTAACCTCACTTCTTGCAGTGAGGGAACCGCCAGAAGGCCCTTGGCGCTGGACCTCAGTGTCCAGGGCTGAACAATGGGGGTGGAGACGCTCCTTCAGGTATACTGGACAGAGGCCGTTTAGGGCTTTAAAGGTCAGCACCAACACTTTGGATTGTGCTCGGAAATGTACTGGGGGCCAGTGAATATCCTTTAGGTCCGGTGTTATATGGTCCTGACGGCCACTTCCTGTCACCTGTCTAGCTGCCACATTCTGGATTAGTTGTAGTTTCTGAGTCACCTTCAAAGATAGCCCCACATGGAGCACATTGCCGTAGTCCAATCGGGAGATAACCAGAGCATGTACCACTCTGGAGAGACAGTCTGCAGACAGGTAGGGTCTCAGCCTGCGTACCAGATGGAGCTGGTAGACAGCTGCCCTGGACACAGAATTGACCTGTGCCTCCATGGACAGCTGTGAGTCCAAAATGACCCCGAGGCTGTGAACCTGATCCGTCAGGGGCATAGTTGCCCCATTCAGGACCAAGGAGACGCCCACCGCTGCCCACCCCCTGCCCCCAGAAACAGCACTTCGGTTTTGACAGGATTCAACCTCAATCCATTGGCTGCCATCCATCCTCCAACCGCCTCCAGACACCCACATAGGACATTCACCGCCTTCACAGGCTCAGATTTAACCGATAGGTGGAGCTGGGTATCATTTGCATATTGCTGAACACCCAGCCCAACGCCACTGATTATATTTCTCAGCAATGAACATGTGAAGCTGTCTCATGCTGAATCAGACCTATGGCTCATCTAAGCCCTGTGCTATTCTCACTAGCAGCACATCTTGAAGGTCTCTGACTTTTTTGTCTCTACCATCCAACTTCCTTTTTAACTGGAGATTCTGAACCTGGGAACCTGTGCCTCCAAAACAGGAGCGGGGACCCTATGGCCCTCCAGATGTTATTGGACTCCAGTACCCATCAACCCCAACCATCATGGCCAATGGCCAGGAATTATGGGAGCTGTAGTTCAACACCTGAAGGACCACAGAAATCCCATTACTGCTCTAAATACCACCACTCTCCTGAACATTACCAAGTCATACCAACGCCATTTTAGAAGTTTTGTCCGACTTCTCCTCTCTCTTTTTCTTCTCTTTTCTCTTTAAAAAATGAGCTTGTAAGGGTCTGCCATCTCATATTGCCCCCCTGGAGTTCCTAATTAAGAACCGCAGCCTCTTGCAATTTTACAGAAGGTCCTCCGTTCTTTTTCAGACATTTACTTAATGTTCCAGCTGCTGAAACTGTGAAAGTTTTATAGCAAGTGCGGCTCTAGAGAAAAGTTGTTGATGGCATAGCTGCAGTGTGTGCCATTAAAATCTAGACGGCTTAAACCAACGCCATCATTGTTTTATTGCTTCTGAGTTTCTAGCCAAATGCCTAGTCCCATGTACATTAATCCTTTATTTTTTAAAAGATAAACCCTTATCAATCCAAATCATACCTTCTGACAGTTTAAGTCCACCTTTGCATGACAGCAGCTCCTATAGAGCAATTCTAATTATTCAAATTTCTGGTTAGCCATACATTTTGGATAACACGTCCTTCTCACCCCCCAAAATATTCAGAAAAACTAGGTAGAACTTTCATCTGGTGTAGATCAGTAGTAGAACATCTGTTTTGCATGGAGACAGTCTAGAATGAACCAATCATCTGATAAGGCAGCTTCCACGGTTAAATCATTTAATTTGAGTAATTGACCCAATATGTGGCCGTGGCTGCTTGCTTAGGCAACTTTAAAAATGGAATCAAGACAAATTTGTGGCAGAAACATTTATCTCTGGCTACTAGTCATGGTGGGACGCGGGTGGCGCTGTGGGTTAAACCACAGAGCCTAGGACTTGCCGATCAGAAGGTCGGCAGTTCGAATCCCTGCGACGGGGTGAGCTCCCGTTGCTCGGTCCCTGCTCCTGACAACCTAGCAGTTCGAAAGCACCTCAAAGTGCAAGTAGATAAATAGGAACCACTCCGGCGGGAAAGTAAACGGCGTTTCCGTGTGCTGCTCTGGTTCATCAGAAGCGGCTTAGTCATGCTGGCCACATGACCCGGAAGCTGAACGCCGGCTCCCTTGGCCAGTAAAGTGAGATGAACACCGCAACCCCAGAGTCGGCCACGACTGGACCTAATGGTCAGGGGTCCCTTTACCTTTACCTTACTAGTCATGGTGGCAGCAGAGGCAGATTTAGGGGGGTGCAACTGGTTTTCCCATACTGGGAGCCGAGCCGAGAGGATGCTGCAACAATCACTTCAAACGGAAGACGCCAAATTGTGGCATCACGCAAGGCGCTGCTGAAACTTGAAGGCCCAAAGTCGGCCACTGGGGGCAAAATCAGAGGCAGCATGCTTCTGAGTGCCAGCTACTGGAGAAGACAGCATGCGAGCTATTGATCTCATGTCCTGCTTATGGGATTCCACAAGGCGTCTGCTTTGGCGCTGTGGGAAATGGGGTCTTTTTCACCTAGCGCATAGTTACAACTGTGGAACTCACTCCTCAGTGGCGTAGCGTGGGTTGTCAGCACCCGGGGCAAGGCAAGTAATTTTCACCCCCTAACCTGTGGATTTGACCCCCTAACCCGTGGATTTGCGCCCCCTAACCCGTGGATTTGCGCCCCCTAACCCTAACCCCCAGATGTTGCGCCCGGTGCGGCCGGCCCCCCCTGCACCCCCTACGCTACGCCACTGTCACTCCTGCAGGAGGCAGCAATAGCCACCAACCTGGAAGGCTTTAAAAGAGAATTGGATAAGTTTATGGAGGTGGCTACCAGCCATGGTGGAAGCTATGCTCTACCCCCACATACAGAAGCTGCTTCTACAGAATGCTTCTGCTTCTGTATGCCAGTTACTGGAAACCGCAAGAACCGAGAATGATCTTATGCTCGGTTTCTGCTTGTGGGTTTCCACCAGACATCTGGTTGGCCACTGGGAGAAATGATGCTGGACCACATGAGCCACTGGCCTGATCCAGCAGCCCCTTCGTATGTTCTCCTCAGCGACCTGATCCAGCAGTGTTTCATTTTACGTTCTTATGAATTGTATATGGTGCCACACAGTGATGTGGATATACAGAAATGATGTACAGAAATAAAAAAGAGGGTCATCACAGACTGCATAACTGATTTCTAAACATATTTTGGGCAGACTCTTTTGGGGCCTAAAGACATTTTCGATCAGAACACCTGCATTCAAAGCATGAAGGCACAATATCAAGTTACTTTACTGGTTCAATACCACAGAAGATGAGTACCTATGGGCTGGATTAAGGAGGCTGTTATCTTAACCACGTCTACTATGAAGGAATTCCCAGGTAAATGGGTTAGGATTGTGGCTTTAGTCATGCTGAGAATGGAGTTGGGTTGGGTGATATCTGGTTTTCAACATCGTGATATATCACCAGCTTAAACATCGTGATATACAGTGGTACCTCGGGTTAAGTACTTAATTTGTTCCGGAGGTCCATTCTTAACCTGAAACTGTTCTTAACCTGAAGCACCACTTTAGCTAATGGGCCCTCCTGCTGCCGCCGCGCCGTAAGAGAACAATTTCTGTTCTCATCCTGAAGCAAAGTTCTTAACCTGAGGTACTATTTCTGGGTTAGTGGAGTCTGTAACCTGAAGCGTATGTAACCTGAAGCATATGTAACCCAAGGTACCACTGTACTGATATATCATGATATATGAAATAAGGATGGACCTATGTACTGTAGAGGCATTGAGTGGCTTCTTAGTTTCTCCTGCATCGTGATTTTTTGCATAGCACACACACATATGATTCACAATATATTGCCAGGTCAAAAATTATGAAACCAGTATCACAACATGGCCTTCAAACCAGTTTAGGATGATATATTGATATATCACCCAGCCCCAGAATGGAGAACTGAAATGAATAGGACTTGACCTTAAGTCCCATGAGGATGTCTACTTTTAAGTAGAGGAAAGTCTGCATCCAGCCCATTATGGCTAAAAGAATGCAAACCAACAAGCACTAGCAAACTGGAAACAGTACAATTCCTCATGTCTGATCTGGATGCAAAAGCTGTAGTTTGGGATGTCTTCTTGTTGTTTTCCTTCTCCTGCGCAGACAAATTTGAAACAGAGGGAGAAACCTCCCCTCTCTGCTGTGCTCCAAAACTATTCAGTCATTCCTTGCAAATGTTTTGACTCAAAGGAATAATTTCAGGATGGGAAGCAATGTGTCCCTGGAGCCATAATAAACACAATCAGACAAAATGCCTTCCCATAACATTAGATGATGCCATTATTCTCCAATCAGAGCCAGAGGCTCATGTTGCCCGTCCACCAATGAGAAGCAAGGCAGAACTCAAAAGAGGACCCAGCCATTTGGAACTAAAAATAAAGTATCTCACAAGGCTGGTTGTTTTTCCCTGGGTGATAGGAGTTGGGATCACGAAATCGGCTGCTTGCAATTACTGATTTTTTAAAATAATAGTATTTTAAAATACTGGGGGAAGGGCGATCCATTCTCCAAAGATCTGTGACAAGGCAGTAAATGAGGCAATTATTACAAGCTGCAGTATTGAGACACCTCAACATAAACGACAGTCCTTGAATAATTCAGCGTGTGCAAGTAAGCATGAACAGAGCTCAAGCTTTGGAAAACACCATATGCTGATCACTTTTTATTTCCCCCTTTTTGAAAAGCAACCCACCCTGTTGCTTTGAAGCTGCTGCATGGGGGGGGGGGGGGAGGGCCCTTACCTGTCCTGCAGTGTCATATAGCCCAAGCAGATATTGCTTGCCACCGACTGTCACACTGACTGCAAAGAGAGAAAGAGAATATCAGGCAGGGGCCCCAGAGCAACACACACACTCTCTCAAGCTCCCTCTTTCCTCTCTAGACCAAGGAGCAAACAAGTGGATTCTATTACTCTCCCAAACTCTTTTTTTTTTTTTTTTTTAAAAGCACAGACATCTCAAATGGGTAGGCAACCTTTTAAAAAATAGCAATGATCCCTGTCTCTGCCCAGATATACACTTTCGAAGCACTTTTGTGATGGAGCAAAACAGAACTACACTCCCCCATTAACATGCTGAAGCCTACAAAAAGGTGCCCTCGATGTGTGTGTGTGTGTGTGTGTGTGTGTGTGTGTGTGTGTGTGTGTGTCAATACACACACATCATGTGCTCATAACAGGACTTCAGAGGCTAGTGAGAGGGTGTTGGGTCGTCCCCCCCCCCCCCCATTTAACCTCTGTCCCATTTATTCCCCAACTTTCAGTTGCTGTCTGTCAAGGTCCTATCGGGCATGGATTAAATCCTTGCTCCCGTCATAACGGCAATTCGCCACCCTATTCTGCCCCCACCAATTAAATACTCTCTCTCTCTATATATATATATATTCCAGTCCCTTTACACACACACACACACACACACACACACACACACACACACACACACATATGTATATGTATATCTATAAAATGCGACAATTTTGGAGTGGTCAGGCATCTGCAGTCTCCAATCGTCCTTCCCCCTTTCCACTCTTTCGATAACCAGACCCCTCCAATTGAGGGGAAGAGAAGAAGAGTACGCTTTAGAGGAGTCATGTTGAGCTGCTTTCCTTTTGCAAAAAAAGGGGTCGTCGGGGATCCCCGGGATTGCAAACACGAGTCGTCCCCCCGCCGCCAAAGAAATAAAAATAAACGCAGCCTCTGCTTTACAAGAAGGCAGGAGAAAAGAGGGGGAAAGGAAGGGAGGGACGGAGGGGGGGATAGATCAGAATTCGGGAAAAGGGAAAAGTTTTTGCTGAAGTTGCTCGGCTCTGTTGCTGCTGCTTCTGGGGTGCTGGAAACTGGGGGGGGGGGAGAGGGTGGCGGAGCCGGAGCGCCCTTACTCAGCACTTCCCGGCGAGACGCGCGTTTACCTGCGTAATGGTCAAAGACGGTGGGCACGTATTCCTCCGGGAAGGCGTCGTTGGCGTAGCTCATCAGCAGGCAGGTTTTGCCCACCGCCCCGTCGCCCACCACCACGCATTTCAGCATGACCGTCGCCGCCCCCGTCCCGTTGGCCATGATGATGAGAAGGAGCTTCCCAAACCGATCGTCATTTTAGGAAGGAGGGGGAACAGTCGGCGAGGAAAAAAAGAGACTCCCTCTTTCCAATAATAATAATAATAATAATAATGATAAAAGTGCGCTGAGCGGGGCGAAGAACGACGCCGTCGGGGGTGGTCGAGGCGCGGAGATCACAGGGCGCCGCGCAGCGAAGGGCGCAGGAGACGACCCCCGGGGGGGCGCATCGGTGCCAGGCGAGGGGAGCGAGCGGTGGGCAAAGCGGGCGGCTTGGCTGGCAGCCGGGGAGCAGCTCAGCCACAAATCACGGGCGCTGGCATTTCTTCTCGGCTCGCCCTCCCTCCCCTGCGCCGCCTCGCCGTCGCCCTCCCCGCCGGTGCCAAACTTGGCTGGCAGGGATTTTCCTCCTCCGGCGGGCACGATGACCGAGTGTCTCCGGCGGCGGAAAGAGGAACTAGTTGGGCGCCGTGCGCGCACAATCCGCACCGCGGCGCCGGGTCTCCGCGGCGCTGCGCCCCGATGGCGAGGGCGAGGAGGGGGCTTCCCTGGCGCCGCGTAAAACAAAAAACGCGCGGCGGCGAAAGAACAGCCGAGCCGCCCGCCTCCTCCCTCCTTCGACGGAGGGAAGGCCCGCTCTCCCCTTTTCCCGGAGAGAGGAACTGCGCTGAGCCCACTTTGACTTTCCGGAGCGGCCGGATCTTTACGCACACACTCCTCCCTCCCCACCCCGGGCTGCAAACGCCACTTCTCCGAAAAATAAATAAATAAAGGGGAAATGAAGGAGCCCGCCCGCCGTCCAATTGCTGCTGCTGCCGCTGCTGCCGCCGCCGCCACCTCCGACTAGCTGGAGCGGAGAAAGGAGGAGCGATGCCGAATCGCTGCCGGAGAGCAGCTGAGGGTTCCTCTCCAAAGAGCCGACAGCGCCGAGAAGCGTCCACAGTTTTCCCTTTCCCTTTTTTTTTTTTTTTTTTTTTTTTTTTTTTTTGCTTTTTTGCAACGCGCTTTCCCCGGCGATGATGTAATCGATAAATCCTGGAACTTCCACGCAGCCTCCCCCAACCGGGCGCCCTCTTCCAGCTGCTGGGCACTACAACTCCCAGCAGCCTCGGCCAGCGGTGGGAAGCAGCTGGAGGACACTAAGTTAAGGCTGCTGCAATCTGTTCCGGTTTTTCGCAGTGTTGTGTCTCTTCCACTTTTTTATTATTCTGATTATTAAGGAAACATTAATATATTATTATTCTGATTGTTAAGGAAACATTTTAGAGTTTGGGAGGATAAGGATTTTTTGGTACTGCTGGTCCCCCCCCCCCCCTTTGGGCAGGTGTAGTATAAAAAAGGAATGTATTTGGAAACATTATTATTATTATTAAAAACCCTCTTAAAAGTAAGGGGGAGAAGGCTGTCAAGTGGAGTGTAGGACTAGAAAATCAAAATTTTAAACTGCCTCTCAGTCTTCTTAAGTTAAGATGACATTAGCTAAAGTATCAGATATGTTTTCCAGCTTTTCAGACTTACTTATTTTATTTTGTTTATTTATTTTCTATGCCACCCTTCATCCAAAGATCACAGGGCACTTTACAATATGAAAACACAAAAATACATACCGTAATGATAAATGAAAACAATAACCCTCCCCGCACAGTATAATTATTTACAATACTAGAATTAATAACTACACACAAGCAACACACCTTGGCTGTTCTGACAAGTCAGTACAAATTGGTCAAAGCAATTATTTCTTCAACATCAACTTCGTTGGAATGGTCATGCTGGGCAGATGCCTGATTATCGTCTTCCAAAGCAACTGCTCTATTCCGAACTTAAAAATGGAAAGCGTAATGCTGGTGGTCAACAAAAGAGGTTCAAAGACTCTCTCAAGGCAAATCTCAAAAAATGTAGTATAAACATTGACAACTGGGAAACACTGGCCTGCGAATGCTCCAATTGGAGAACAGCCTTTACCAAAGGTGTCATGAGTTTTGAAGATGCTCAAACTCAGGACGAAAGGGAGAAATGCGCTAAGAGGAAGGCACGTTTGGCAAACCCTCACCGTGATCAACTCCCGCCTGGAAATCTATGTCCCCACTGTGGAAGGATGTGTGGATCAGAATTGGCCTCCACAGTCACTTACAGACTCACTTTTAAAACCATGTTTATGGAAGACTGTTAAGTTGTGGGTGAACATATCAGACGACACAGCAATTCTTCAAATAGCTCTTGTTTATTCAAAGGCCAGAACAGAACTGAACTGAAGAGCTCAGTCAGCCTGCTTATATAGAGCTCCAGAATAATGTAACTGTAGCAACTTTCTAAAACTATCCAATCACTGAACGTCACTTTCAATCCTTCATTTGCATACAAACTATCCAATCACTGAACATCACTTTCAATCCTTCATTTGCATAACTATCTACAGTATCCCCCTGCTGGCTCAGGGTGAGAACTTCAGTACATAACAAAGACAGTCTTACTTGGCTACTAGTGATCGCCAAAGAAGAAGAAGAAGAATCCCATTTTATCCTCACAACGGCCCTAGAAGGTAGATTGGGTTGAAAAATTGTCACTGGGCCAAGGTCGCTCAGTTGGCTTCACAGCTGAGTAGGGGGATATGAACCCAGGTCTCTGCAGTCTATGCCCAGCTCTGTCCACTATGCTACTGTGATTATCTGTGGCTATCCTGCATTAGCAGCATTCACAGATGATGCATTCCAGGCTAAAAGACATTGGTGCGTCCGCCAATAGAGCTCCACCCTCAAAACATTTCTTTAGCATTTAAGTTCCAGTCCAATCCACATGTTTCACCACAGAAGTATTGGGAACAACCTTAGTCTAAGTGCTAAAAGGGCTCCGGCAATGCATCCAATACGATCTCTTCGCAAACGTTTCCCAGATCACTTTTAAACCAAACTGTGCATTTCCCTTCCCAAGGAATGGGAGCTGGCAGATTAGAGACCATCATCAATCTCCCTGCTAATTGTGTGTTTGACTTGCTCCTGGAACTTTTCTTCCTTAGTCTGCAAGTTCTTTCCCCTATGGATTGCACGAAAACAAAACAATCCGTCATGGGAACAAAACACACCAGTTTGCTAATTTTTTATTTAAGGAGGTGTTTCAAATAAAACTTTGCTCCCCTGCACCTCTACGCACACACACACCACCACAATTTCTTGCATTTGGACTGGCAATTTCTATGTAGCTATTGGGCCCTTCCTACCACAAACATTGGTAGTCAATGCTAGTCCTAACATTTAAGCTAAGAGATATGACTAAGTTAGGTGGATTTATTTCATTGGTTCTATTCTGAGTAGGACTTGGCTGAATACAACCTAGACTTCAATTGTTTTCTGTTACCATTTTGATTTCTTCTATTTAGTGACAGTTGTCATTTTGTTGCCTTGTAACCTTGCTGTCTTCTCCACATCCTCCTCTTCTGTCGTTTCTGAGGTGGCCGCTTACTCGTCTCCAAAAATATGGAAAACCCATCACTAAAAAGAATGATAAGAAGACACAAGAGCTGCATTAAATGTACTAATTCTAATGCATAGATTATGGTGCATGGGCTTGAACTGTGATCAAACAACTTCAGTGCTGATCAGCGCCTCTTCCAAAGTGAATCTGGAATTAGGGATGAGGAGCTGAACCCAACCATTGGCATCTTTCTTCTTTACCCAAAAGCAGACGACCCATGTAACGGAGATAACTGGACACAATCCCAGCTCTGGGATCTGATTCCCCGCCCCCTATGGAAAACTCAAGTGCAGCATTCATTTGCACTCAACTCCCTTTCCTTGACCACTATGTTTAGAACTGAGATGACACACAAGCTTATTATTATTATTATTATTAAAGATTTTATTGGTTTACAAAAGTATGAGCAATCTCTTGCTCTCTCTTTTTCCCCCAAGTAACATTTTTACAGATCAGTTTTATTTGTTGAGACATTAGTGTTATATTAAGAAGAAAAGGGGGGAAGAGGTGGAGGGGGGAAAGGTGAGTGGGGGTGGGGTCAGGTGGCAATGTTTCTGTTTTACTTAATATATGTGGGGTTTTGTGTCAGCGTTGCTTGTGCAGGTTCTCTGCTATTCGCTTGTGTTCCTTTGGTGGTGAGAGAGGTTGGGGTTGGCCTAGGCCAGCCTTTCTCAACCTGTGGGTCCCCAGATGTTGTTGAACTACAACTCCCATCACCCCTAGCTAGCAAGGCCAGAGCTCAGTGATAATCTTTATTACTTTTAAGACTTACAAGAAAAGAAAAAAAGAAGGAAAAAGGCGAGAGAAAAAGACGAAATAGAGCAGAAAAAAAGAAAAAACAATACAATATATAAACAATACAAAACACAACCTTAACACACTAAACAAAACAAAACAAAACAACAACAATTTAAAAACATATACCATACCATTTCATTACTCTATCTTTCATTCCCTTATTTCATCGACCTCCTCTCACCTCCCTTTTTGTATTCCACTTCTGTTACTTGTTTCAGCAATTCCTTTCCATCTTTCTCTATTTTTATCATTATGAATATCTTAACATATTTTTAACCTTATTTTCCATTAATACTTAAGTACTTATTTATACTTAACTCCTTATAACATTTCTGCTAAAGCCATAAAGTTTCATTCCAACAATTTTCTAACACTCATTAATTTTACAATATTTCTATATATAAACTTTAAACTTTCCCAATCTTCTTCCACCATCTCTTCTCTCTGGTCTCGGATTCTGCCAGTCATTTCCGTCCATTCCATATAGTTCATCAACCTGGAGATCTTCTGTCCGAGGCTCTTAAATCTTTTCCAAGTCCCTTCTGCAGTTCTTCTTCATATTCTTTGATGTTGAAGATGCTGAAGAACAGGTCTCGGGGGGGCCCCAGCCCAACCATGCCCCCATTCCCTCTTGACAGGCCAGCCAACTCTCCACACAGAGCTCAGGGATGATGGGAGTTGTAGTCCAACAACATCTGGGGACCCACAGGTTGAGAACCGCTGGCCTAGGGTGTGGTTGTTCATTTGTGATTGACGGGTGCGCATTCACACATGAAAACAAGCTAATCTTTGAAAGAAAACTAGTACTATTGCACTTAATATGCTTCTGAGATTGTTTGTTTACCTCTTTTCTTTTTCTGCTTTTTGGCTATAATCCGTTTGGGTTATAATTGTTGTTGTTGCTACTAATACACAATGTCTCCATCCAGGTAATCTTTTTTTTTTTTTTAAGGTTAACCAATGAAGATAGGGACGCGGGTGGCACTGTGGGTTAAACCACAGAGCCTAGGACTTGCCGATCAGAAGGTCGGCGGTTCGAATCCCCGCGACGCGGTGAGTACCCGTTGCTCGGTCCCTGCTCCTGCCAACCTAGCAGTTTGAAAGCACGTCAAAGTGCAAGTAGATAAATAGGTACCGCTCTAGAGGGAAGGTAAATGGTGTTTCCGTGCGCTGCTCTGGTTCGCCAGAAGCAGCTTAGTCATGCTGGCCACATGACCCGGAAGCTGTACGCCGGCTCCCTCAGCCAATAAAGCGAGATGAGCACCGCAACCCCAGAGTCAGCCACGACTGGACCTAATGGTCAGGGGTCCCTTTACCTTTTAATGAATATATTATTTTGAGCTATCATGTATCATTTTGGGGTAGGAAGGCAGCATGGAATTAAGCTATGAAACTCCCAAATCGAGAGACTGTTTGCCGAAAACTCATCAGCACTGTGTATCCGTTCCAAAGCCAAACAGCACTGATTAAAGCCTGTTCACAAATCACTTTAATATCCATGATTACTAACCATAAAATTGTACCAATGAATTAATCAGTGCTTTCAGTTATATTTATTAACTAGCAAAACGCCCCAAAGGCAGCAGCAGAGGATCTTGGCACCAGTATTACGCAGGAAGCAATGACAGTCAAAACAGTGGTTGGTTATGGTGTGTGTGTGTGATAGATTGAAGCACTATAAAGTCATGGTGGTGGGAGCAGCATTAATTTGTGGAAGCGCCACAGCTCAGTGGTAGAGAATCTGCCTTGCGTACAGAGGATCCTAGGTTCAATCCCCAGCATCTCTTGCTATGGCTGGGAGAAGGGATAGGGGAGCAATTAGATTCAGTTCACACTTAATGGCTACCAGATCCACAATTTCTTTAACAATGTATGAACCAAACACCTCCATCCTTACAAATTTGCACTTTTCTGAATTTTGCAATGCGTTTCTCCAGCCAAGCAACATGTACTAAAAATATATATATCAGGGTTTGGAAGTGTGCATGTGAATACACCTATGTGAAAATAGCAAACACAGTTGCATTAAATTAGCGGAAAGTGCTTGCAAATAAAATGTGAATATTTGCCAAAACTGCGTATAAAAATTTGTCTGTTGTGAGAAATTCTTGCTAAAATCCTGATGAATTTTCATAAGGGTGGGATAGAAATAAACAAACAAACAAACAAACATGTATATCGTTGTGACGAATATGTGCATTTCTATGCACACTTTACCCTATTAAATGCACACATTACTTGGCTAGAAAACTGCAGCTCAAAATCCAGAGAAATGTAAATTTCAAAGGATGGCTATGCTTCAGTTCATGTGTCATTTCAGAAAGTGTGAATTGGGTAGACATGCCTTTTAATGCAATCTGAATCAAATTGCTTCCCTAACCCTCCTGTAGTGGAACAGGGATGGGCATCACCACTTCTTTCACAGCAGCGACTATGATATCGTCTCCTGGCGGTGCAATTAAAGGTAAAGGTACCCCTGACCATTAGGTCAAGTCACGGACAACTCTGGGGTTGCGCGCCCATCTCGCTTTACTGGCTGAGGGAGCCGGCGTTTGTCTGCAGACAGCTTCCGGGTCATGTGGCCAGCATGACTAAGCTGCTTCTGGCGAACCAGAGCAGTGCACAGAAACGCAGTTTACCTTCCCGCCAGAGCGGTACCTATTTATCTACTTGCACTTGTTGGGGTGCTTTTGAACTGCTAGGTGGGCAGGAGCAGGGACCGAGCAACGGGAGCTCACCCCATTGCGGGGATTTGAACTGCCGACATTCTGATTGGCAAGCCCTAAACTCAGTGGTTTAGATCACAGCGCCACCCGCGTCCCTTAGGTGCAATTACCCATGTGCAAAACAGTGGCCTTTCACTAGGTTATTGTGGAAATACTTTCTACAGAGTTTACATGATTACTGAACTGTGGTAGAGGACTCTCAACACGTGCCACAAAGGAACCTAGAAATCAGTGCATGATATATGGAGGAAAAATGTATTGCATTTAAAAATCATTTTAAGAAGTGTATCTGTACCGGCCAGAACCTCCTATTAGCCTGGCATGAGCAAAAGATAATAAGAGATTGAGGATTATGAGCCTATTTTAAAGATAAAGTTTCTTGAGGTGACAGAAATTCACTGAGGGTGGAAAATTCTGATTTCAAGACTATAAGTCTCCAAAAATAAACATGTAAGTCAAATAAAACTCAGTGGGATTTGTTTCTGAGTAAACTCACATAGGAGTGGCCTTTCATTTACTTTTCCCCTGTTTATATTCATTTGAAATATTTCATGCTGCTTTCCTGCAGCTCTGAAGCCTACAAGAATGAAATGATAATATTACTTGGGACATCTTACAACTTTCACTATATTACCACTGGCCCTTGCTATCTTCATGCAAACTGGGAGACAGAGAGAAGAGCACAAAGCATATATTGAGAATGAACTATATTACAGAGGTAGCCAAAATGCTTCCATTCTATAAAAGGAGCTTGAGTGTTAAATCAATAAAGGAGAGTGATGCATGACAGAGAGTCAGGAAATGCCCAGTGTTTTCAAAAGGTGCATTGAAGAGAAGACAAGAACATTATTGAGGAAGGTGTCCTAGGTGAATTCAATGAGCCCAGGACTGCAATTGAATAAATAATAGCCCAAACACACAGGCAAAGGAATTGTTAGTTATTTAATTTGGAATCACTGTGTATTTAATGCCGGGAGGTATTTTTTAAAAAATGCATCATTCTCAGGCCTCTTTCTTTAGGATTTTTGTGAGTGCAGAGTTTTGAGGTTATCCTTTCATTACAAGGTGGCCAAATTGGTGTGTATTTTTCTCCCCAGGAAACATTTACCCAACATGCTGCAGCCTCCCCGACTGCCCACAATTCTTCATCTGGGTGGGAACTAATAGGAGGAGTCACCCAACAATGCTTCTTTGAACTGCAGGCACCTAGGAAAGCTGCAGAGTGCAAACCACCAGTGAGATGATTGGCAGAGTGAAAGAAAGGAAAGGCATCCCTCGCCTCAAAAGTAAGGGAAACACTATAACAGGACTGCACTCCCTATACCTCTGACATTGTCTCTCCTGTTTCATAGTTTTTAAAGGCAATTTCTTTTCTCATTTATGGAGAATGGTGAGAGTGGGGGTGGGGGTGGGGAAATGCAGGAGAAAAATTCAGCATAGCACTAGATTCTATCTAACTCTGGAGTTGCGTGCTCATCTCGCTCTATAGGCCGAGGGAACCGGCATTTGTCTGCAGGCAGCTTCCGGGTCATGTGGCCAGCATGACTAAGCCGCTTCTGACAAACCAGATCAGCACACGGAAATGCCGTTTACCTTCCCACTGGAGTGGTACCTATTTATCTACTTGCACTTTGACGTGCTTTTGAACTGCTAGGTTGGCAGGAGCTGGGACCCACCCCGTCATGGGGATTCGAACTGCTGACCTTCCGATCAGCAAGCCCTAGGCTCTGTGGTTTAGACCACAGCGCCACCTGCGTCCCTCCTTAGGAACTTTTACGTCCGTGCTAACTTCTTGAATTGGGCTCAATAGCATATAGCAGGTACAGGCTCTTCGGAACAGGTGCTACGTGGTTCCACTTGGTTGAGACAGTCCAAGTTTCTGATGTCAAGGGAATGCACAGCCATGGGCAAGGTGACCCCAGGAGAGGCCCCTCCTTTGTCTGGAGTCCCTGGCGGACTGGGTGCCTGGATGTACCCACCCTTGAATTTCCCACGGTGCCCCACAGCAACTGTTGGCCAGGGGCATTGTGGGAAATTCAGCCTTCTCCTGGCGCTGCTCAAAATGTTGAGCAAGGAAAAAAGTGGGGCAGGGAAAGTCTCAGCAGGGACCCCCCCCCCTGCACTGGGTTGGCTATGTCAAATCATCTGGGTACCCAAAAGCGGCAAGTATTTCCAGCTACTCCTTTTGGGATGAAATGGAAGATGACTGGAAGGCTCAGGACAAAAGGATAAGAGATTTTCTGGCAGGGGTGATGATTTCACTGGACATGAGCTAATGTATCTCATCATCTCTGTCTTGGGTTGTTTTGAATTTGGTTTGTCACATGGTTTCACGGCGGTTGCTGCTGCACTATGATATCAAAATATACCCTGAGGTCATGCTTGGTGGGATAAGCAAGCCCAGCATGGAAGGCATTCTGTTGCAAGAGGAAAGGGGATGCAAAATGCAGGGAAGCGTTGCCAGGATCTTACTTAACGGAATAAATGTTGGCGATCAAGTGGGGCTCTGTAGCCAGGCAGTTTGCTTGGCTTAATGTCTGGTGCACCATTCCTCTCTGCTATATGGAGCTGTGAATTATAATAATATTCTGCATTACATAATCCTGCACAAAAGAGCAAAGGGGAAATTATATTTTATTATAAATGGCAACAACAACAGCACTTAACCAGTTACAGGTAGGTAGCCGTGTTGGTCTGCCATAGTCAAAACAAAATAAAAAAATTCCTTCCAGTAGCACCTTAAAGACCAACTAAGTTAGTTCTTGGTATCTTGGTATACCAAGAACTAACTTAGTTGGTCTTTAAGGTGCTACTGGAAGGAATTTTTTTATTTTGTTAGCACTTAACCACACTGTGTAGTTTTTTCATTTGTGCCAGTAGCGCGGAACATAGGAACTTTGGAAACTGCCTTACTCAGGTTCAATCCCCGGCAGCTCCTGGTAGGTCTGGAAGTGTCTCCTGCCTGAAACCCCAGAAAGCTTCTGTCAGTCAGTGTAGACATGCTTTTCAAGGTATACATGCAGGCACTGGGAGAAATCATCAGGGGGTTTAGGCTGGGGGTCCATCAAAAGGCAGATGATACCCAGCTCTACCTCTCTTTCAAATCAGAACCAGTGAAGCCGGTGAAGGTCCTGTGTGAGTGTCTGGAGGCGGTTGGCAGATGGATGGTGGCTAAC
The DNA here is from genome assembly GCF_964106915.1 of Podarcis gaigeae. Classification (NCBI taxonomy): domain Eukaryota; kingdom Metazoa; phylum Chordata; class Lepidosauria; order Squamata; family Lacertidae; genus Podarcis; species Podarcis gaigeae. The sequence goes on along the minus strand of NC_139680.1, from coordinate 102,673,798 downwards.
AGATTGAGGTTGAATCCTGACAAGACAGAAGTACTGTTTTTGGGAAACAGGAGGCGGGCGGGGGTGGAGGATTCCATGGTCCTGAATGGGGTAACTGTGCCCCCTGAAGGACCAGGTGCACAGCCTGGGAGTCATTTTGGACTCACAGCTGTCCATGGAGGCGCAGGTCAATTCTGTGTCCAGAGCAGCTGGTACGCAGGCTAAGACCCTACCTGCCCGCAGACTGTCTCGCCAGAGTGGTGCATGCTCTGGTTATCTCCTGCTTGGACTACTACAATGCACTCTATGTGGGGCTACCTTTGAACTGCAGTTAATCCAGAATGCGGCAGCTAGACTGGTGACTGGGAATGGCCGCTGAGACCACATAACACCGGTCTTAAAAGATCCACATTGGCTCCCAGTACGTTTCCGAGCACAATTCAAAGTGTTGGTGCTGACCTTTAAAGCCCTAAACGGCCTCAGTCCAGTATATCTGAAGGAGCGTCTCCAGCCCCATTGTTCTGCCTGGACACTGAGGGCCTTCTGGCGGTTCCCTCACTGCGAGAAGCCAAGTTACAGGGAACCAGGCAGAGGGCCTTCTCGGTAGTGGCACCTGCCCTGTGGAACACCCTCCCACCAGATGTCAAAGAGAACAACAACTACCAGACTTTTAGACAACATCTGAAGGCAGCCCTGTTTAGGGAAGCTTTTAATGTTTGATGCATTATGGTATTTTAATATTTTGTTGGAAGCCGCCCAAGGTGGCTGGGGAAAACCAGCCAGATGGGCGGGGTATAAATAAAAAATAATAATTATTATTATTAGAGACGGTACTAAGCTAGATGGACCAATGGTCTGACTCCGTATAAGCCAGCTACAAGTCCCAGGATTCCTGGGGCGGGAGGGAGGGAGGGAGGGAGAGAGGGAGAGAGAGAGAGAGAGAGAGAGAGAGAGAGAGAGAGAGAGAGGTGATTAAGTTGTGACATTATGCAGAAGTCTCATGCCTGACCCTTCCCATGGCATGTGGTGTGTTTTGTCCTTTTGCAAATCACAGCTGTGGGAGCCTGCACATCCAGATCAGGACTGCAGCCCTGGGGGAGAGGGGTTTAAATCCTCCCCCCCCCCATGCCATCTTCCTGCTGGAAATCACCTGATAAATCAGGCCCCAGTGAAGTAACAGTTTTCAAGAAGTGGGCAGCACAGTTGGGAATAAGTCTTGCTGTATTCAACCCCAGCTCAGCGCTAAGAAAAAGGAGCTTGAAATGATGCAATATGGGAAGATAACCATGTGGGAAGATTCAACTGCCCACATCCTGTCAGGCCTGGCCCATGAGCAGCAGTCAGGGGACTGAGGAATGACAGTGCAATTCTAGCCATGTCTACTCAGAAGTAAGTCCGTTTGAGTTCAGTGGGGTTTATCCCTAGCTAAGTGGGTTTAGATTTTCAGCCTGCATCAGAATTTGTGGACAAGCCAGACATCAGCATGGAAGAATAACATACCCTCCAACTTTTCTCCATTGAAAATATGGACATTAATAATAATAATAATAATAATAATAATTATACCCCGTCCATCTGACAGGGTTGCCCCAGCTACTCTGAGTAGCTTCCAAACATATATAAAAACATAATAAAACATTAACCATTTAAGAACTTCCCTATTCAGTGGTACCTTGGGTTAAGTACTTAATTCATTCTGGAGGTCTGTTCTTAACCTGAAATTGTTCTTAACCTGAAGCACCACTTTAGCTAATGGGGCCTCCTGCTGCCGCTGCCCCGCCGGAGCACAATTTCTGTTCTCATCCTGAAGCCAAGTTCTCAACCCAAGCTACTATTTCTGGGTCAGCGGAGTCTGTAACCTGAAGCGTCTATAAGCTGAAGTGTCTGTAACCGGAGGTACCACTGTACAGGGCTGCCTTCAGATGTCTTCTAAAGGTTGTACCGTTACTTATCTCCTTGGTTCGAGGGTCACAGAACTCCGTACCCTCTGACATTTCTCTGATGAAAATAGGGACGTCCTAAAGTGGGACATTCCAGGATCAAATCTGAAACTGCGACAGCTTCTGTAAATCCTGGAAAATAAGGACACCTGGAGGGTCTGGAAGAATCACACAAACCTGATACAGCTCAGGAGCCCCAAGCCACTCAAGTTCATAGCTCAGCCTTCTTCTACCTCTTCCTGGAGTTTCCAAGGGCCAGTCTAGGTGGGCAGAGTCAGTCCGCAGTCTGAAGGTTCTTCACTTGCCACCTGCCATTCAATGGCTCGCCGTATGCAGAAGCATCACATAAATACAGCAGCTCTTGGCATTCCGCCTCCCCTGCTTTTATGAAAGAATGTGATGGACACATGAGGAATAAATACAGCTGCTCCCATCAAGTCCAGTTTGGCTCTGTGTCTGGTAAATTAGCTGTTCCACCTCCAGGGCAATGACAGTTTGACTCATCTTGAGTTAAACATGGATCTTTCTGTCCAGTTGTATTTCACTCCAGGCTGCGTGAAGTTTAAGCAAATCCTGTTCGGTGTCTTTCTCCTTTTCAGTTAGACCTGAAATTTGGAAATGGGTTAGCTGACATAACAGTCACACCTGTTCCTGAACTGAAATAGTCTGACCTTGGCTATCCATAGAGCATGGATTCCCTCCTGTCTAGACTACTGCAAGGCACTATTGGTGGAGCTACCCTTGAGAATGGCCTAGGTGCTGCAGCTGGTGCAGAATGATGCTTGCTTGGCTGTTGTGTGGAGCAATGAGAGAGGATCGTATAACCCTGATCCTTAAAGAACTGCACTGGCTGTCAGTGAGCTGCCTGGCCCAATTCAAGGTGTAAGTACTAGTACACACTCCTGCCAACCTAGCAGTTTGAAAGTATGTCAAAGTGCAAGTAGATAAATAGGTACCACTCCAGCAGGAAGGTAAACGGCGTTTCCGTGCGCTGCTCTGGTTCGCCAGAAGCGGCTTAGTCATGCTGGCCACATGACCCAGAAGCTGTATGCCGCCTCCCTCGGCCAGTAAAGCAAGATGAGCGCCGCAACCCCAGAATCGGTCACGACTGGACCTAATTGTCAGGGGTCCCTTTACCTTTACCTTTACTATTACACAAAGCCTGACATGCCTTGGGACTTTAAGGTGGCCAATGTGATGTTATCCAGAGTTGGGGACTACAGATCCCATCATCCCTATGGGCTGGGGCTGATGGGAATTGTAGTCCACAACACCTGGAGGCTATCAGTAGGCTACCCCTGGCTTCTTAGCACTTTTTGAAGATTGCAATGCTGATATAATCATTAGCCTCTACTTGCAACTGCAGATCAAGAGGCTGTTATAAAAGGGATAGGAACATGGAGAGAAATGATTTTCTAATGCAGGAGCAAAACCTTGAACCTTGAATCTCCTGCAGGTGGGGACCGGTGTAGTTTTCTGAAGGGTTCTGCTGGTGGTAATCTTGTCCTGAAATACATTTTCACCACCAACTGACAAAAAAAAGAGGGGAGGGACCCTCTGTAACTATAACCACTGTAGGCTTTCTTGTCCTCCTATAATTGCGCAGTATTCCTTACAGTCTCAGGATTTCCTCTTTCTGCATTAATTTGCACTTTGTTAGAAGGCGCGAAGGAAAGTGTTACGAGAGAGAGAGAGAGAGAGAGGCATTTTTTCCTCACCCACTGCAGTGCATGCTTGTCACTTTGCTGCATGACTGCTGTTCTGAATTTTTTTCTAAAAAAGAAAGTTAAGGAAGCACAGCACACAGAATGTTCTACACCCCCTTGTTTGTAATAATACAGACCTGCTTCTTCTTTTGATGCAAGTCACAAAGCTAATGCAGATCTGGTGGAACTGGAACCTCGCAGGACCATCCTAAACATGTTTACTCAGAAGCAGGGATGGGCTAATATGTCCATTTTGGTTTCCAGTTTTCCAGTCCAGCGTAGCTGTCAACCTTCTCTTTTTTTGCGGGAAATTTCCTTATTCCATCGCCATTTCCCACTGCTTCCTGCTGGTATCCCGGATTGTTAGATATCCCATAGACTGCCCATAGCTGTCAAGTGTCCCTTATTTGAAGGGACAGTCCCTTATTCCAGCGCCATGTCCTGCTGCTGTCCCTTATTGATGGATGTCCCTTAAATGATGTCCCTTAAATTTCAAAGGAAGCAGCTCCTCTCCTTCCCTCCCTGCCGGCCAGGGAGGAGGGAGGCTCCAACTGTGTTGCTTGGCAGTGTTGCTCACCCAATAAGAAGTCTAAGAACGACTGGGGGGGGGGTGGAGCCTGCATGCCTTGTGTGTGGCTAGTTAATGCAAGCTGAGGGGTTTTTTGAATGATGGATGCCATTTTGTTGCATGTGCTGCTGCAAACTTTGCAGTGCAAAGCCAGGCAGGGGAGCCATCTTAAGTTGAGGCTGCATAGGCCTTGTGGTGCATGTGATTCAGATTCTATTCAGTTGAACCTCTGGTTACAAAGTTGGTTGGACAGTGTTCTCGAAGCTACCAGCATGAGTTTGACCAGACTGCAGGAGGACAGGAAGACTGGAGTGCCTAGAACAGGTGAGGTTGCAGGTCCCTTATTTTGCCTGCTGGTCTCTTATTTTCAAGGCTGCTGGTCCCTTATTTTCAAATCTGTAAGTTGACAGCTATGAGACTGTCCCCGGGACAGGTGAGGCTGCTGATCCCTTATTTTTGAGGCTGCTGATCCCTTATTTTCAAAACTGAAAGTTTACAGCTATGCAGTTCAGCTCTTCACATTTCAACATCAGCTTGTGATTTTTTTTAATTAAAAAAAAACCTCATGCAAATTAATCAGCACCTTAGCATCAAATTCTCCTAATACAGACATCCTTGTCTGCAATTTCCCCTATTATAAAGCATAGGTGTATGCTATTTTTTCCTAATAGAAGCATTGATGTGCATGCTTTACCCTAGGATATGTATTATTGTACACGTACCTCAGCTGGAGAACTGCATTGCAAGATTTGGAGAAGTGCAATTTTTGCAGGATAGCAATGTTTTAGCTCATGTATTGTTTCATCAAGAAAGGAGAGAGAGAGAGAGAGAGAGAGAGAGAGAGAGAGAGAAAGAGAAAAAGAGAAAAAGAGAAAAAGAGAAAAAGAGAAAAAGAGAAAAAGAGAGAAAGAAAGAAAGAAAGAAAGAAAGAAAGAAAGAAAGAAAGAAAGAAAGAAAGACACACAGAGAGATCCTCTATCATTTCCATTTCAGTGGAAACCATGTTTGCTAAGAAAACACTTTTGGAAATCGTTGAACATTTACAAAGAGGAATTTAGTGTTAAGGAACTGTGTCTTGCTCATTGCTTCATTGCTTAAGTAATTTTTATGACAATCCCTAAGTCCAGAAAAGACTCACAGGCTGAAGTGGAGTGGGGGGGGGGAGAGACTTCTTTTTGCATGCTTGAATGTCATAAATGCACAGTTGTGCCCTAGTAATTGTAGCTCTGTTGGTGGACTTTGCAGCTGCCATATGACCAGTATATGACCTCATACTTCTGTTTTCTCTCTCCAAGTCCCGTGCAGGAAGGAGTGCCGGGAAGAGAGGATTTAAGTGAGCAGAAAGAATAATGATACAAGTTTGGAAGTTGCTTCAAGTGGAAATGTAAGCTTGGAAGAGGCCATACCCTCCAACATTTCTCTGCTGAAAATAAGGACGTCCCATTCCATAACGATAATATTACTATTTATACCCCACGCATCTTATTGGGTTGCCCAAGAACTCTGGGCAGCTTCCAACATATATAGAAACATAATAAAACATCAAACATGAAAAAAAACCTTTCTTATACAGGAATGCCTGCAGACAACTCGGGGTGGATAACTCCATACCCTCCAACATTTCTCCAATGAAAATAGGGGTGTCCCAAGGAAAAGCGGGACATTCCGGGATCAAATCAGAAACCCAGAAGGCTTCTCTAAATCAGGGACGTCCCTGGAAAATAGGGACACTTGGAGGGTCTGAGATGCAAGCCTAGTTCTTAGGGTCAAACTAAACACAATTAGGGGGCAGCTATGTTTGTTCATATACGGGATACGGGTGGCACTGTTGCGGCACTCATCTCGCTTTACTAGCCGAGGGAGCCAGCGTACAGCTTCCAGGTCATGTGGCCAGCATGACTAAGCCACTTCTGCCGAACCAGAGCAGCTCACGGAAACACTGTTTACCTTCCCGCTGGAGTGGTACCTACTTATCTACTTGCACTTTGACGTGCTTTCGAACTGACAGGTTGGCAGGAGCAGGGACCGAGCAACGGGAGCTCACCCCGTCGCAGGGATTCGAACCGCCAACCTTCTGATCGGCAAGTCCTAGGCTCTGTGGTTTAACCCACAGTGCCACCCGCGTCCCTCAGAAACCACAGGAGCTACCAACAAAAGAAAAGTAGCAGATGAAACTGATGGACTTTGCAGAACTGGCAAAACTGACGGGAAGAAACCGGAAGCAGCGAGACCAAGCATTCCAAAAGACTGGAACAAATTTATATTATATTTGAAAGATAACTGTAAGCAATTACGGTAACATCATTGGCAGGGTTATCTGAAGATTTGTAAAATGAAATTGCTACCTATCCAGGTTGAGCAATATAATATTTTAGGTCATGATATAACAAGGATAGGAAATGTAAAGTTTAATTTTGTAAACCATCAGACGGGAGGGAGGGAAGTCGTTGGGCTAAGTTGAGCCAAAGAGATAAAATAAGGGGGTCTGATTTTACGTAATATGATTATATGTAAAACCAATAAAAATCATTTATAAAAAAAATAAAATAAAGCACCACAAATAATAACAATAATAATAATTTTAAAAGCATGTACATCGCCAGGAGGCAATGGTCCTTTTAGGATGTGGAGAACTTAGCTCGAAGGAAACGCCACTGATTTCCAATGAGGCTTACTTCTCAGCAGAGATGGTTAGGACCATGCTGTTAAGGCTTGGAAGGCTAAGATGCCTGCTTGAAGATAAGTTCATCATTTAAAAGAGGGCCATATGCTGCTCCTCCCTTATCCCTCCCGGCTCAGCTAATTTCGTGCCACTCGCCAAGAAATATTAGACAGGTGTGCCAAAACCCGAAGTGTGCTGTTATCTCATAGAAAACAAAACTGAATACCTCAGTCCTAATTATAATTGTCCCTGACCTGCTTAACTTGTGCTCAAGAGCTGCCAAGATAAATGTGTCTTGCAGTGTAGCTGGAAAATGCCCAGGCTTGGACTTGGACTTCGGCAAGTCTCCAGGGTAAGGGTGTTCCACAGCAGTGGGGGGCAGCCTTATGCTATTACAATGCGGTGGCTGCATGGATCAAGAGGATGCCGTTGGCTGATATTAAATATTGCAATCCAGGGGAAGTGAGGAGGCTGCAGTCCTCCTGAAGGAGGCTCAGTATACCTGAATGAATGTCTCTGTTCCCATCGTTCAGCACGGACACTGAGGTCCAGTTCTGAGGGCCTTCTGGCGGTTCCCTCACTGCGAGAACTGAGGTTACAGGGAACCAGGCAGAGGGCCTTCTTGGTAGTGGCACCTGCCCTGTGGAATGCCCTCCTTTTGGGTGTCAAGGAAATAAACAACTATCTGACTTTTAGAAGACATCTGAAGGCAGCCCTGTTTAGGGAAGTTTTTAATGTTTGATGATTTATTGTGTTTTTAATATTCTGTTGGGAGCCGCCCAAAGTGGCTGAGGAAACCCAGACAGATGGGCGGGGTATAAATATTATTATTATTATTATTATTATTATTATTATTATTATTATTATTATTCTGTTTCACACATTACACAGAAACAGAGGGCCTTTCTATTTCCGGCGCAGGGTGAGGCTCCAGCATTCTAATAGCATTGTCATTTTTGGAAACATAGGCTTATTTCAAAGATCAGTTCCTTAGCTAGGCTTATGTGGGTAGAAAAATATCCTATATGGGTAGAAAAACACAGAGTGGTGTTTTTGCAGTAACATGTGAAGTGGATCTGCCCTTTTCCTGCGCTCCTTCCACAGCCACGTGTTCCCATGAGGACTTCAGAGTCTAAGTGAGGTCCCAGAGCAATCACTGTCCCCTAAAATCGCCTTGCGAATCTGAGTTGCACAATTGAGGATTATAGGAAAGCGATACTTTGGGGGATGCAGCATCGAGAACTGAATGCATAATCCTAATGGAGAGGCTTAATTTAAGATGCAAGGATTTGTTTTTAACGAGTCAGGAGATTAGGAGCAAGATTTGCAAACCACCAAATGGAGAATATTAAAATCATTTGGAGGCGCACCCTGTTACAAAATGCAGGCCACGGCAAGATGGCTCGGAAAAGATTAACGTAAAATTAACACATAAAAGCCAAGGATTTTCCAAGGAGAATGCTCTCACTGAAGCATGAAACTGGTTCTTTACAAAGCCGCTTTTTTGTGTACTTTTAGTAAAAAATAAATATTTTGCATCGCATTCTGTAATTCTAAAAGGAGTATAGTATGCATCTGTTTGAAACACATCTATTGAGCTATGTGTAAGGACTTCGTTCCAGCAGGCATTTAAAATACAGTTTTACCTCAGGTTACAGACGCTTCAGGTTACAGACTCCGCTAACCCAGAAATAGCAACTCGGGTTAAGAACTTTGCTTCAGGATGAGAACAGAAATAACGTGGTGGTGGCAGCGGGAGGCCCCACTAGCTAAAGTGGTACCTCAGGTTAAGAACAGTTTCAGGTTAAGAACGGACCTCCAGAACGAATTAAGTTCTTAACCCGTGGAACCACTGTATAAGCTTCTACCTCAAATCTGGTCGCTACTTTTTGTGTGTGGAGGAATGAAGAAGAATCCTATGCCATTATTATTATTATTATTATTATTATTATTATTATTATTATTATTAGCATCAGCATTAGCATCATCATCATCATCATCATCATCATCATCATCATCATCATTATTTAGATTTTTTAGCTACCATTCACCCAGGGCCATCTTAAGCATATCCAGCACCATGGTGCAAAGCTCCCTCTGGCGCCCTCCCCCATTTCCCAGAGAACGGCGCTGCCGGTGGGGCTGGAGGAGACAGGCAGCGGTTGGAGGGCAGCTCTTCTGGCGGGGAAGAGGCGGAGGCTGGATGCGGCGCCTCCCGGCTCAGCTGGCCGCTTCGTGCCATGGTGGCCACGGCAGACGGAGGCTCCAGGCATGGCGCTGCTTCGGGCGAGGGCAGTGAGCTGATGCCGGGAGGCGCCGCGTCCAGCCTCCGCCTCTTCCCTGGCACCCTCCAGAACTTGGCGCCCTGGCGCTCCGTGCCACTAGTCTCTATGGGTAAAACGCCCCTGCCTTCACCCTATGATCCCAGGGCAAGTTAGAGAAACACAAGTGGTAAATTGTATCTCTAGGTTAAATTTGTTGTTTAGTTGTTTAGTCGTGTCCGACTCTTTGTGACCCCATGGACCAGAGCACGCCAGGCACTCCTGTCTTCCACTGCCTCCCTCAGTTTGGTCAGACTCATGTTGGTGGCTTCGAGAACACTGTCCAACCACCTTGTCCTCTGTTGTCCCCTTCTCCTTAAGCCCTCAATCTTTCCCAGCATCAGGGTCTTTTCCAGGGAGTCTTCTCTTCCCATGAGGTGGCCAAAGTACTGGAGCCTCAGCTTCACGATCTGTCCTTCCAGTGAGCACTCAGGGCTGATTTCCTTAAGAATGGATCGGTTTGATCTTCTTGCAGTCCACATTACAGTGGTACCTTGGGTTAAGAACTTATTTCATTCTGGAGGTCAGTTCTTAACCTGGAACTGTTCTTAACCTGAGGTACCACTTTAGGGCCTCCCGCTGCCGCTGTGCGCTGTTCTCACCCTGAAGCAAAGTTCTTAACCCAAGGTACTACTTCCACGTTAGTGGAGTCTTTAACCCGAAGCATCTGTCACCTGAAGCATCTGTAACCCGAGGTACCATTGTATATGTGACACTGCCTCTGAAAACGGTTTGGAAATCCTCCCTGTGCAATGCCCCCCTGCCCAATGTCAAAGAGATAAACAACTACACGACTTTTAGAAGACATCTGAAGGCAGCCCTTATGGGAAAGTTTTTAATGGTTGTTTTTCTGTGGTTTTATGTGTGTTGTAAGCCGCCCAGAGTGGCTGGGGAAACCAAGCCAGATGGGCAGGGTATAAATATTATTATTATTATTATTATTATTATTATTATTATTATTATTATTAAACTTCAGCTAGTGCAGAATTCAGCAGCCAGGTTGCTCACTGGGACAAGACGGTTTGAGCATACAACACCAATCCGGGCTTGACAGATTGCTGTTGGTGAACCCCCTCCATCCCTTCCCACAAGGGGGAAGCTCTATCTGTTGAAGCTGCACCCACAGAATTTCATTAAAGGCACCAGAGCCCTGCCAGGGGAAATGGTGGCAGACTCATTCCTGGCTTTAAATTCTTGTGGCTACGATGGCATACATACAAGTTTTATATTCTACTGCTAATTGTTTAGAACAGTTACAGATAGGTAGCCGTGTTTAGAACAGTGTCAACAGCTGGAAGAGAAAAGAGACTTTCCTTTACATTTATCACTACTTAGTTCTTTCACTCCTATGGAAGGAAAAGCTAAAGCAGAGCCATAAATCATTAGCCTCAGCTACGCTTTACAACATCACCACCACCTTGTCAGCAATTGTTCCTTTTTTCTCCAGAGAGCCTTGGGAATTGTAGTTCTTGTGAGAATCGCAACATTTGTCTACTGGGGACCCCTAGTGTCTTCCTTAGAGACAAGCAGTTTTTACAAGGTTCCTGTAGTTAAGCTCTTCTAAGTTTGTGCTGTTGTTAAAACTGGAGGTTTGGATACATTATGCTTATAACAGGATATATTATTGTATATTTGTGCCTATGTTCCTGTTGCACCTATATATTGTTTACTGTTCTTGTGAGCTGCTTTGCGCATTATCTGGAAAAGCATACATACATCTAAGCTTAATGATACTGAGATAGTCAGGATAACTCGCTTGGATAGACTCTTAATCCCAGGGTTGCGGCTTCAAGCATAACATTCGGCAAAGGATTCTTGCATTTTAGGGGGTTAGACTAGGTGACTCTTGTGGTCCCTTCCAACTCTACAATTCTATTATGTTACATGTATACACGAGAACATTGTCCACTGCACATGGGGGCCGTAATACACCTTTCTATGAGAGCAATGGAATCTTGTCCATGGATCATAGCAGCCTTAGTTTTTGTTTTCAAAGCATCTGCCACATACAGCAACGTGGCATAATTTTTGTTAAATTTTCTCAGGTACCCAAGCGCTCAAATCTACATCAGCATCACGAAGGGTTGCCAACTGGCTAGGACAAACCGCACACCTCAAAGCCATTCCTGTTCCCAATTTGATCCGCAGACCTCAGCAAGCGATGCTTAGCATGGGGGAAAACCGCCAAGCAGAACCCGCTGCCAATTGCTAGAGCAAACCGCTATTGAAGGGACATCGACAAGGACATATTCATAATCTGGCAATCCTAGTCATCATTTGCATCATGGGGGGAAAGAGCTAAGAGGTGGTGTTGTGCATCGTGGCTTCCACGGCTCAGGAACAAACACCCCAAAAGGCATCTTCACAAATGCACTTATCAAGGAGTCACCAATGACCCAGAAGCTTAGGAAACCATGCACTAAGCTTTATCACCTCTTACTGCAATAGGGACCCTTTTCCCCAGACTGAAACTAGACATTATTTGGCCTGATTTCCGTATATATAAGAGAGCCTGATATAACCGAGCAGCCAATCGCCCATCAGAGTCTCTCACCCATTAATCAGTTTTATGAAGACACATCCAAGAACCTGCTGGGTCATCTCCCACCGCTGTTTCAGCAACCTGAGCTCTGCAGCATCTCCCTGGGCAAATCTCCTTGTTCCATCCGTGAAAACACAGAGGTTTTGCCAACAATAGCAGCACGGTACTTCCTGAATGCTAAGCTGTGTTGCCCAGCATAAATCTCATGTGCAGAGAATCTTGGCATCCCTGCAACATTGTTAAACAAGGGAGAGCTGCAACAAAATGTTGCAGTGTGCAGAGTGCTTCATTCCTTGGGTTTCCACTCCCCCGCCCCAACAGACACTCAGCAGTCGGTGGCAACTGGCATGTTTAGTCCTTACTCAGCTGTTTTCATATTGCCGTTTTACTTTCTTAGGTTTCCCCCCTAAAGTGCTTTTGTACTGCTGCAAAAGCTAGGTCCCCCCCACCCCCAGGCTGCTAATACCTCCCTCTTTTTTCCTGTTGTTTTGGCTATATAAGTCTTGGCAGATGGCGGCACTCATCAGCCGAGTCTTCTGTTCGAAGGAGTAAGCCAGTTCCCAGTATCCTGCCACACTATAGCGTGATCCAGGGGTCAGCAAGGTTTATCTTGCCTCAGCCGGATTGGTACCGCGGAGATCCCTCCGTGGGCTGGACTGTGTGCGCATATGAGCGTGCGCCCCCACGGTTTTCAGTGTCTGTGTAGATGTGATTTTCGGTGTCTGCCCAGATGCACTTTTCAGCGTCGCAGAAGCGAGTCCCCGCACTGCGCCAGTTTAGCACAGTGTGAGAGCAGTCGGCTTGGTTCAGGGGCGGCTCGGGGGCCGGTCAAACGACCTCCACAGGCCGCTTCCAGCCCATGGGCCTTAGGTTGCTGACCCCTGGCGTGAGCCAAAGACAGAACCTAGGATAGGGAAATGCAGATCGGAGTAGCTTGATTCTCAATAGGACAGCCATCTATTTGGGATGGGGTAGGCCTGGATTTTCTGCAACTCCGATTCTGCAAGTCAGAATGTAGAGATGAGGACATCTCTCAGGTGCAACGCTTGCATGAGGAGGAGGGGTGCTGTAGAGGCCCCCCTTTTGTTGTTCAAGCCTGTGTTCATAGGCAGGGGGAAAGGGACGCGGGTGACATTGTGGTCTAAACCACCGAGTCTCCTGGGCTTGCCAATCGGAAGGTTGGCGATTCGGATCTGCTCAATGGGGTGAGCTCCTGTTGCCCTGTCCCAGCTCCTGCCAACCTAGCAGTTTGAAAGCACACCAGTGTGAGTAGATAAATAGGTACTGCTGCAGTGGGAAGGTAAACGGAGTTTCCGTGCGCTCTGGTTTCCGTCACAGAAGCGGTTTAGTCCTGCTGGCCACATGACCCGGAAAGCTGTCTGCGGACAAACGCTGGCTCCCTTGGCCTGAAAGCGAGATGAGCACCGCAATCCCAGTCACCTTTGACTGGACTTAACCGTCCAGGGGTCCTTTACCTTTAACCTCATAGGCAGAGGAGCAGCAGGCCAGGGGCTTTTGCCTGATCAGTTGGCAACTCTGGAGCATGCACAGAGAGCCTAGTAGGTATGTTCATTTCTCCAGCAGCAGCAGGCACGATGTATGCAGTGTGTGTGTGTGTGTGTGTGTGTGAGAGAGAGAGAGAGAGAGAGAGAGAGAGAGAGAGAGAGAAGCAGCAGCAGCAGCAATAGGAGTGACTGTGCAAAACAATCTCTTAATCAGAAGTGGAGTTGGGGGTAGGGGAATGTGTGGTCCGACTATACTTCTGTTGATGCTACCTAGAATAGCAGCTTTCCCCCCTCTTTTGCTGCATCACACTATTGACTCCTGTTAATCTCGTGGTCCACCAAGACCCCTAGATCCTTTTCACATGCACTGCTCTCCAATCTGCCTCTTGAACCCCGACTCTTGCCTTCTGCATCCCAGTTTGGTGTCATCTGCAGATCTGACGAGCATTCCTTCATCCCGTCAATTAACATCTTTATAAATGACTTGAATGAAGGAATTGAGGGGACGCTCATCAAACTGGGGGGCGGGTACATGTGAATCACTAGCAGTACATGTGGAAAGTCTCCGCGCCTCGTGTCCGGGGACACACGGAGCCCGTCCATAATTCATGCGCCTGAGCGGCTGCCTCGCATCACGTACGAGCCGCAGGAGCGACCGAGGCCTCAGGAAGCGGAAGGCCCAGTCTGCACGTACCAAAGGAAGCTCCGCGGCGGCAGCAGCAGCCCGGGCGCCTCACGTGGCACGTCTCGCGTCTCTCGCCTCCCTTTCTCCCGCGCCCCCGCCAAGCTTTGTCGGGGGCTCCCGGAGGCGAGGCTTGCGCTGGGAACCCTCAACTTCACAAAAGCGTGTCTCTGTGTGTTTGTGAAGAGAGAGTTGCGCCTGCTGGCTGCTATTTTTGTTTTGCTTTGTCAAAGGCAAGGGGGGGGGGCAGATTTCTGCACATTTGCAAAGAGGCTCTTTTCAGCCCAAGACGTGTCTTCTGGCTGAGGTGGAGCAGCAAACAGCAACTTTCCCCCCCACCCCTAAGTCAAAGCGCGTAACACCGAAAACTTCATTCAGCCCTCAATTCTAATGCTATGAGAAAGAGGGAGAAACGCTTCTCCCTCCCTTTCTTCATGCATTGTCTTACATACGTGCTTCTAAAGCAGGGGTCAGCAAACTTTTTCAGCAGGGGGCCAGTCCACTGTCCCTCAGACCTTGTGGGGGCCGGACTATATTTTGAAGGGAAAAAATATGAACGAATTCCTATGCCCCACAAATAACCCAGAGATGCATTTTAAATAAAAGGACACATTCTACTCATGTAAAAACACGCTGATTCCCGGACTGTCCGCCTACCCATGCTCTAAAGCATTGTTTCCCAACCTTGTGCCTCCAGCTGTTTTTGGACTACAATTCCCATCATCCCTTGCCACTGGTCTTGCTAGTCAGGGATGATGGGAGTTGTAGTTCAAAAACAGCTGGAGGCACAAGGTTGGGGAAACACTGCTCTAAAGTAACACCTCATGCTCTCTGCATATTTTTGTCCTTGTACTTAAACAACAACAACAATATTTTTAATTATATATTTCACCTTCTGAATCGCGACTACTGAAGTAGCTGATCAAAATGTTTTCAATTCATAGAATCACAGAATCTTAGAGTTGGAAGAGACCCAAGGGTCATCAAGGGTCCAACCCCCTGCAATGCAGGAATCTCAGCTAAAGCATACGTGACAGATGGCCAGCCAACCTCTGCTTAAAAACCTCCAAGGAAGGAGAGTCCATCACCTCCCAAGGGAGACTGTTCCACTGTCTAACAGCTCTTACTGTCAGAAAGTTTTTACAAATGTTTAGTCAGAATCTCAGAGTGGGGATTCAAGATAAAGATTGGAGATCTGGGCCCAAACTAACAAAATGAGTTTCAATAGGGACAAATCTCAGGTTTTACACTTAGGCAGGAGGAACCAGCTGCACAAATATAAAACGGGGAACACCTGGATTGCTAGTAATATGTGTGAAAAGGAAATTAGGGGTCTTGGTAGACCACAAGCTTAACATGAGCCCACAGTGTGATACAGCGGCAAAAATGCTAAGGCTATTCTAGGCTGCATCAACAGAAGTCTAGTGTCCAGATCAGGGGTCAGCAAACTTTTTCAGCAGGGGGCCAGTCCACTGTCCCTCAGACCTTGCGGGGGGCCAGACTATATTTGGGGGGGGGGGAAACAAAAACAAATTCATATGCCCCACAAATAACCCAGAGATGCATTTTATATAAAAGCACACATTCTACTCATGTAAAAACACGCTCAGACCGTCCACAGGCCGGACCGAGAAGGCGATTGGGCCAGATCCGGCCCCTGGGCCTTAGTTTGCCTACCCATGGTCCAGATCAAGGGAAATCAAAGTACCACCCTATTCTACCTTGGTCAGAACTCACCTGGAATACTGTGTTCAATTCTGGGCACCACAATTTAAGAAGAGTATTGACAAGCTGGACCATGTGCAAAGGAGCACTGGAAACCAACTTAGCAGCTGCAGCTTTGTCCAGTCTCTTTGACTCCCTGTCAGGAATCTGTTTACTTCTTCTGTTTACAGACTTTTAGGCTTCAAAGGATATAAAAATGGGGTCATTTTTTTTTAAAGGAAAACCATATTTGTGGACCATTTAGGAAGTTAGAGAACTTCTTGGGGAAGAAGAAGGTAGAGGTAAGGATCCCCACCTCGTGCGGTGTGCTAAGCAAATTCAGCAACGAGAATTTTTTTAAACTCTGTTATTAAAATAATTTATTAAAACTCAATTAAAAGTACATCAGGGTGCTTAGTCTGCATGCTTTATTGTGTCGCACATGTGTGTAAAGTGGGGGCAGAGAAAGATTGACAGAACTGGGATTTTTTTGGGTTTTTTTGCGATGCATGGGGTAGGCTTGCATTTTGTGCCTGTGTTGTGGGTATTGGCGACCGGGCTGCAAAGAGGAAGGTTGCATTAAATAAAGTCTGTGAAAATGCTGGTTCTGGGTGCATTGCCGGGGCCCTGTGAGCCATACATGCCAAAGACTCTTACTTCCAGAGTATTTTAATGGCACATATGAGGATGACACCGATGGCGAACATCTCATGCTTCTTAATGAAGAAGAACACCAGTTCCTTCGCTATATAGATGACGTGTATGAAGATGAAGCAATACAGGAACAAGGTGAACTGGTCCTGAGGTAACAGGAAATGGTGGCTTCCCCCAGAAGGCTGTGGAGAGAGCAAAGGGAAAAGGTGTGAAGTTCTAGCCATGTTGCTGCAGGTCACCAAAAGGCTCGCTGAACAAAGATGCACTCTATTTTTCCTTTGCAAGCGCCAGTAATTCCCACATTACACTTCCATAGTGAAACCCTCCTGCGCTGTTTATTGGAGGATGGATGGTGGCTAACAGATTGAGGTTGAATCCTGACAAGACAGAAGTACTGGCTTTGGGGGACAGGAGGCGGGTGGGTGTGGAGGACTCCCTGGTCCTGAATGGGGTAACTGTGCCCCTGAAGGACCAGGTGCGCAGCCTGGGAGTCATTTTGGACTCACAGCTGTCCATGGAGGCACAGGTCAATTCTGTGTCTAAGGCAGCTGTCTACCTGCTCCCTCTGGTATGCAGGCTGAGACCCTACCTGCCTGCATACTTTCTCGCCAAAGTGGTGCATGCTCTGGTTATCTCCCGCTTGGACTACTGCAATTCACTCTATGTGGGGCTACCTTTGAAGGTGACCCAGAAACTACACCTAATCCAGAATGCAGCAGCTAGACTGGTGACTGGGAGCGGCTGCCGAGACCACATAACACCGGTCTTGAAAGACCTACATTGGCTCCCAGTACGTTTCCAACCACAATTCAAAGTGTTGGTGCTGACCTTTAAAGCCCTAAACGGCCTCGGTCCAGTATACCTGAAGGAGCGTCTCCACCCCCATCATTCTACCCGGACACTGAGGTCCAGCTCCGAGGGCCTTCTGGTGGTTCCCTCACTGCGAGACGCCAAGTTACAGGGAACCAGGCAGAGGGCCTTCTCGGTAGTGGCACCTGCCCTGTGGAACGCCCTCCCACCAGATGTCAAAGAGAACAACAACTACCAGACCTTTAGACAACATCTGAAGGCAGCCCTGTTTAGGGAAGCTTTTAATGTTTGATCCATTACTGTATTTTAATATTGTGTTGGAAGCCGCCCAGAGTGGCTGGGGAAACCCAACCAGATGGGCAGGGTATAAATAATAAATAAATTATTGTTATTGTTATTGTGCCTCAGCCAGCCGCCTGACTTGCAGAATTTATCCCAGTAGCAGAACGTGCTCTCTATGGCTGCAGAATTTGGGTTTATGTTCAACATAGTTTGCATTATATTCTGATTCATAGTTTCCGAGCTGAATCCACTCGCCGAGTCTCCACTGCAACACATCCTTGTCTTTGCCCTGCATCTAATTCTTCCCTGATAGCACAATCCTCATTCTGAATCCTTCGCGCTATGCATTAAAGCCTATTCAGTGCACATTGGAAGCACAAGGTTTCCCACAAAGAATCCTGGGGACTGCAGTTCCCACCCTCAAAGAACCACCATTTCCAGTACCCTTATGAAACTACAGTTCCCATGATTCTTTGGGGGAAGTCACGGTCTTTGAATGGCTAGTGTGGATCTGCTTTTGGTTTCTCTGTTCAGGAGTTCTCCTGTCTTCACATACGGACCTCAAGTCAACACCCAGCCCATGCTGTTGGAAGTGGGTGGGACAAATTGCCTTCTCCATGATGACGCAACTATTTCCTACCCATTTTGGACCATTTGCCTGTGATTATCTTAACAAAAGATGAAACTGGCATGCCTGGGTCCTGACCATAAGGAAACCTTTTCCAGTCATTCTGGTTTCCAGCCTCTTTCACAGGAATGGGACACCTACGTCCACCAGGAACATTGCATAATGATCAATGTGTTCTGCTCTCAGGAAGAAATTAACCATTATCTGCCTTCAGTCCCTGAGCAGTATTACAAATTACTCTTCCCGAGAGCTTACCAAGCCAACGATGTCTTGCCATCTGTTCAAGTTCAGAGCACTTTTCTACTTGATTATTTCAAGGGTGGCCCCTTTCACCAGCTGAGTCATTTGATATTAGTCAGGTTGGCAAAGTTTTAATTATATGAAGCCACTGGCAGTGACCTTGTGAGTTGACAAACAGGAAATGCACCAGCCTCTGTGGGGGGTTTGGGGGGTGGGGTTTGGGGGTGGGCAGTGACTTTATTTTTATTTGCTTGTTTTTGGATTGTGAAGGGCAGTAGCCAAAATCATTTCTGCTCTATCTGCTGGCCAACCAAGTGGCTTCGTTTTCCTGTAGTTTCTCAGTTTTCAAACTGAATTGGGAACTCGTGGTGAGTGACTGGAGTCTTTGAGGAATTCAATCTCTAAAAGCAGCAGGAGGAGAAAGAAGCTACTAAGGGTCAAATTAACATGTTGCATGAGATCTGTCACTGGAATTCTCTCTCAAAAACCAAAACTAGCAAGTTGCTAGCAGCAAAGAAGGATGTCGAACACTTTCCCTTTGCTGTTTACTTGATCAAACTATTGCCCCACTCCCCACTGTTGTTTCCCCTGGGAAGGCAAAATGCTACAAATACAGCAAAAAGCAGCTTTGGGAGGGAATTTTGATCAGGAAAAGACCTCAGGGGAGGAGAAAGAAATACTTCCATGCTGCTGTGAGCAATTTTGCTTCCTACCCCTCTCCCTGGCTGACTTTCAGGTTTTTTGGGTTGTTGTTTCTTAAAGTGTCAAAAGATTATGGTCCATTTGCGAAATGCAGTTTGGCCATCAATTCAACTTCTTCAGAACAGCCAGGTGGGCCCTGTTCCTGGCTGTGGAAGTAGGGTAGAGTCTCATTAGAGGACAGGGCTGTGGCACCTTTATATGGAAAAGGAAACCTCAACAGGGGTTAGTAAAGGTAAAGGGACCCCTGACCATTAGGTCCAGTTATGGACGACTCTGGGGTTGCAGCGCTCATCTCCCTTTATTGGCTGAAGGAGCCGGCGTACAGCTTCCGGGTCATGTGGCCAGCATGACTAAGCCGCTTCTGGTGAACCAGAGCAGCACACGGAAACGCTGTTTACCTTCCTGCCGGAGCGGTACCTACTTATCTACTTGCACTGGTGTGCTTTCGAACTGCTAGGTTGGCAGGAGCAGGGACCAAGGAATGGGAGCTCAGCCGTTGCGGGGATTCGAACTGCCAACCTTCTGATCGGCAAGCCCTAGGCTCTGTGGTTTAACCCACAGCGCCACTCGCGTCCCTTCAGGAGACATAGCTATTAAATGTGCTGAAAGCCCTGCACTGCTTTGTACCTGCCACAGAAAATACAACCAGAAATGGTAAAAAAGGGTGTGTTTTTTATAAAAAAAAAAACGACAGTGGTACCTTGGGTTAAGTACTTAATTTGTTCCGGAGGTCCGTACTTAACCTGAAATTGTTCTTAACCAAAAGTACTACTTTAGCTAATGGGGCCTCCTGCTGCTGCCACGCCGCCGGAGCACGATTTCTGTTCTCATCCTGAAGCAAAGTTCTTAACCTGAAGCAATATTTCTGGGCTAGCAGAGTGTGTAACCTGAAGCGTATGTAACCCGAGGTACCACTGTACAGAAAATGCAAGTTGGATTGTGGCCTGTATCTTTTCTTCCTTCTTCTTCCTCTGCTTTTCTCACCTCCACCTGCCAGCCCTTACCTGTGCCGTTGACAGTGCCTGCTGGCGCATGGCTTCCATCTTCTCCTCATGCTGCCGCTGCTTCTCCTTGTCTTCGTAGCGGTACCTGGTCATGGTGAGCTCCATGTCTAGGCGCATCTTCTCCAGCTGAGTCGCCAGGGCACGGGCCTGCTTGTTGCTTGGCTGCTCCATCTGGACCCAGGTGTCCATCTCCCCCTCCGTGTTGGCCAGGCCGCGGTGCAGATTCTCCAGCTCCACCTGCGGCTTCATCCTCAGCTGTGCCTCTTCGTCTCGGATGTCCAGGGGGTCCGTCACATCGTTAGGGGTGCAGGGCGGCTCGGTCAGGTCGTCGGGGGCCGACGTTGGCTCAGTCACATTGTCGGCAGCAGACGAGACATTTTCAGGGTTGTCCTCCTAGCACGGAAAGGGTATCTAACCTGCTTTTGATGACACAAGCCCATCACCTTCCTCCCCCATTTTTCAAGAACAAAATTGCAATTTGTTCTTCGTTTTTGCTTTGAAATAAAAATAAGTGGGTATATAAAATATAAACGAATAAACACACAATATAGCGCTTTAAATGTTTTTTTAAAAAAACAAGCAGCTCTCATGAGGCATCACAGGAAAGGCACGACTTATGACTTAACCATAGTTTGATTTTCTGGTACCTATATATTTCATGCTAATCTCTAAGCTGGCAGGTAGCCATGCTCACTGCATGGCTGAAGAACTAACTGTGACTTATTTTTAAATGATGCATCTTCACCCTTTATCACTTTTGAAATTGGGGTTTGACCTCACAACTTGCTCAGGTTGGAAATTGTACCTAAGTTGGCTAACAGGCTGCATACTGAAAAGCAATTTAGGCAGCTGACGCAAAACAACCTATATCCCCTCACCACAAGAGAAAAATGGGGGAGTATACAACTTCTTGCTGCAAATTCATCATGATGCTCTAGAAGTGATGGTTCTATGCAAGATCACTTTCAATGCCAATTGTGCCTGCAAAACCTTTGGGGTGGCTGTGACGGACAGGCCCTGGGTCTGCCTCCTGGCATCCCAAGAACCAGTGAGAGCTGGTGGGACCAACAGTCAATCAGCAGAGAGTCAAATCCTAGAAGGACCTGAGGGGGGTGTTGCTGGTTAGAACAGTGATAGCCATTCTAGATCTACCTGAGAATTGGTTTGATAAAGAGTGCTGTTTAAAAATTTCTGTATAAAGAGGGTGTATCTTTAGGTTTTGTGCCTCACATGGGAAACCATCAAGGATTAAACAGGCAGACAGTTTTGTTCCCTCCTCACACTTTGAAACTCTAGGTGGGACGTGAGTGGAGACTGGGAAGCTTCACAGAACTACAATGCTGTTGGTAAACACAGGCGCTACCATAACATAGTTAATTATAGACTTCTATTGTGTGAATATGGGCTGCTGCCGGTAGCTTTATCTATTAACACTCCTATAATATTGGTCACACTACCCAGCACTCAACTTCAGTGAGGGTGTCTGTCACAATGGTGACACAACTTATTTTCCAGTCAGTGCATATCCCACAATTTCCTGCTGAAATCACAGTTGGTTGTTGTTTTTTTAACACCCAAAAGAGTTCTGGTTTATTGTTGTCCCATTTTTATTGTATTTGTAGCACCTGCAGGCAGCAATAATGTGGTAGCGCTGAGGAAGAATTGCAGAACAAACTTAAAGCAGGATAAATCCATCACTAGTCCACTACTGTTGTGCCCAGAGTGCACCGACAATAAAACACCAGTG
This sequence comes from Podarcis gaigeae, assembly GCF_964106915.1. Lineage (NCBI taxonomy): Eukaryota > Metazoa > Chordata > Lepidosauria > Squamata > Lacertidae > Podarcis > Podarcis gaigeae. The sequence goes on along the minus strand of NC_139680.1, from coordinate 102,652,122 downwards.
TGGCTGGGCCTCTTCTTAAAATTGAGTAGCTCTCATTGCGGTCAGTGCTTGGATAGAAGGCTCCTTCAGAGCCCTGTCCAAACAGCTCTGAGCTTCCTGAAGGAAGAGCAAGACAAAGGATAATGAACAACCATTCTTACCATAAGCGACTGAAGCTCAAGGCAGTAGGCGTGTGAATAACAGGGCTGCACACCACACTAGGCAGCCTTTCGTTTCACTAGGCTCTCACTGTCCCATGATGCACTTCTGCAACCCGCCACCCCAGACAATTTAAAAAGCAAAGCCAGACTTAACAGAGTCAACTGCCAAACTGATGTCATAGATGCCTCACTATGACATCACAGCCCGCCTGTTGCTACAACTGGCTCATCACTCAGTAGTAGAAAACCTGATTTCCATATTCTGAATGCTGAGCAAATGGCAAAAGGAAGTGGGTTTTAGCTTAAAAGCCTCATTTATAGTGTCTATTGTAATGCTGGGCTGCATCTACACAGCTATAAAAAAATGTTCTGAAATTGCTTTAAAAAAAACTTTTTAAAGCTCACAATGTAAAATTTCATAAAGTTCCAATTTCAGCTCTACAGCGCCATCTGGTGCCACAGTATTCTAACACATTTATAACTTTTGGGTTTCTTTTTTTACTAACAGATAGGTAGCCGTGTTGGTCTGCCATAGTCAAAACAAAAAAATTCCTTCCAGTAGCACCTTAAAGACCAACTAAGTTAGTTCTTGGTATGAGCTTTCGTGTGCATGCACACTTCTTCAGATACCTAATTTTTTTACTAATGTAGCTGAGTCCCAGATTGGTATATAAACATGGCGGCTATGTCTGCGAAATACCCTAATATTTATATGGTGGAGGTTTTGTGTTCTGTCTTATCCTTCTTTTCTATCACCCCAACCTATCATCCCAGTGATAAAAATGAGCAGGCCTATTGGACTGCCACCATAAACTATAACTTTTCATCATTTCAGAAAAAAATAGATCTGTTACCTGATTAAAGGAATCTTATTCGATTAACTGTGTAAGTTTTAATTGTATATGAATATAAACAATAGTTCTAGCGCAACATGCACTTCTCCCCCTGTCTTAGCCCACAAGATGATGCATGCGTTCAGTTGTTTTATATTTATTTAAAGCATTTTAATCTTGCTTGTTGGAAAAGAAAAGCTCCCAGAATAGCTACAAGATGTTTGCGATGAGGCGGTCCCTGCCCTCAGACTTGCAATCTTTCGTGAGCCCCTCCATCTTATGCTCAGGTAATATATACTGTATGTATAAATGATTCCATATATCCTAAAGACATGTAACCATGGGAAGCTGCCTTTTACTCATACTACTACTACTGCTAATAATAATAATTTATTATTTATACCCCGCCCATCTGGCTGGGTTTCCCCAGCCACTCTGGGTGGCTTCCAGCAAAATATTAAAATACAATAATTAAGCAAATATTAAAAGCTTCCCTAAACAGGGCTTCCTTCAGATGTCTTCTAAAAGTCAGGTAGTTGTTTATTTCTTTGACATCTGGTGGAAGGCCATTCCACAGGTTGGGTGCCATTACCAAGAAGGCCCTCTGCCTGGTTCCCTGTAACTTTGCTTCTCGCAGTGAGGGAACTGCCAGAAGGCCCTCGGAGCTGCACCTCTGTGTTAGGGCTGAACGAAGGGAGTGGAGATGCTCCTTCTGGTATACTGGGCCGAGGCCGTTTAGGGTTTTAAAGGTCAGCACAATTGGTCCATCCAATTCTGTATTGTCTGCCCAGGCTGCCCGCTGAGGCACTCCAGGCTTCTAGGCAAAGTTGTCTCCCAGTCCTATGTTGAGATGCCAGGGATTGAATGTGGGACCTTCCATATGGCAAACAGATGCTCCACCACTGAGCCCCAGCCCTTCCCCTAGTTTTGCCACACCACTATCTTTAACTCACACATGAGTATGCTGGATAGTACAGGAAGGTGCCACTTGAGAAAAGAACATCAGATGATGGTTCCTCAGATTGGGTATGGTTGTGTTCCTGTGGTCTGAAAGCTGAGCGCAACTGGCTGTTGGGCTACGTGTTTCCTCCTCCTCCTTGAAAAATTTGGCTACCACCCCATATAACTTTTGGAACAATGGCCACCGCTTCCTTTTTCTGATCCCAGTCTCCTCCCCTCATTGCCTTTGTGATCTGCGGGCACAAAGCAGCCAGCTGTATGTGTAACGGACAGTCTGTGTCTTGAATGGAGTTGTTGCCTTATTCATTCACGACAGACCAGGCGGCCAGGGGGACAACAAGCCCCTTTGTCAGGAGATCTAGCCAAAGGCATTTTGACTGTCTCCACTGACTTCATATTTATCTGGTCTCCTCCTCATCTGCGAGTTAAACAATGTGATGCTTTGTCTCCGAGTTGTGAGCGAGCAACTTTTCCTTCCCTTGCTGGAACTTCGGCGAACTACTTATTTATTTATCCGCCCCAATTAAGCCGCGCATGTCTCGCCAAAGAATGAATGAGATAATGTTATTGAACGGTGAATGCTGGAAGGGAGAGTCTCTGTCTCTCTGTGTGGCCTGTTTTAAAGGACTGTGAGCGCAAACAGGTGGAGTTCCACTTCTCCTTTTTAAGTCATTTTTAAAAAGCCTTGAAAAATACGTTTGCAGAATTGCTAGAGACAGCTGTGGAGAGGGAGAAGAGTGTTTACTAAGGAGATTAGGAATTTGCCTTATACTGAATCAGACCATTAGTCCATCTAGGCCAGTATTTTCAACAATGGCTATCAGCAGCTCTCCATGGTTTCTAGTCCCACAATCTCTCTCTCTCTCTCTCTCTCTCTCTCTCTCTCTCTCTCTCTCTCTTTTCTCTCTCTCTCTCTCTCTCTCTCTCTCTCTCTCTCTCTCTCTCTTTCTCTCTCTCTCTCTCTCTCTCTCTCTCACACACACACACACACAGAACGATTTCCCTATGGAAACAGAGGAACATATTTACCGTATTTTTCGCTTTATAAGATGCACCAAACCACAAGACGCACCTAGTTTTTGGAGGAGGAAAGCCAGAAAAAAAATATTCTGAATCTCAGAAGCCAGAACAGCAAGAGGGATCACTGCGCAGTGATAGCAGCAATCCCTCTTGCTGTTCTGGCTTCTGGGATAGCTGCGCAGCCTGCATTTGCTCCATAATACGCACACACATTTCCCCTTACTTTTTAGGAGGGAAAAAGTGAGTCTTATAGAGCAAAAAATACAGTAATTCTTACTAACTCCACCCAAGTTTCACCTCCCATTTTCTTAAACCTTTTTATATATACAGTATATAAATGAAGTTTTCTAAAAGCAATGACAAACTCCTCTCCAACAGCCTTTCTGCGACCCGACTGTGTAAAAGGCAAAAAGAACTCCGTAATCTCAGCAAAAGAACACAGTCGATCCATAGTTGAACCACAAGCTCTGCCTTGCAGCTTTTCGAAGCCTGAAACTTCAACATCCAGCTGCATCTGGAAATTGCATGCATGTGCTTGCAAAAAAAATGGGCTACCTTTTGCATGCAGTATTTACAAGGGACCCAAACTTCGGAGACATCTCCTGCATTACTTTTATTTTCTTGCTTGAGGAGGAGCTGGGCGTCATCTGGAAGTGGTGTATATGACCTTTGGGTTGAGTTCGGCTGAAGTCTACTGAGCAAAATTGGAATGGAGGCAGGCACCTTTTTACTTGATCAACATGTTGAGAACAGATTAATCTAACAGTGATTAACTAAACTGGAGCCCAAAGTACATATTGTTAACAAATGAGAAGGGGTAGGATATGAACAGGCTGTGACTGCAATCCCCTATATACTTACCTGGGATGGGAGTAAGCCCTACTGAATATGGTGGGATCTACTTTCCATGTAGGTTCGCAGGTGGCGCTGTGGCTTAAACCACAGAGCCTAGGACTTGCCGATCAGAAGGTCGGCGGTTCAAATCCCCACAACGGGGTGAGCTCCCATTGCTTGGTCCCTGCTCCTGCCAATCTAGCAGTTTGAAAGCACACCAGTGCAAGTAGTTAAATAGGTACCGCTCCGGCAGAAAGGTAAATGGCGTTTCCGTGCGCTGCTCTGGTTCGCCAGAAGCGGCTTAGTCATGCTGGCCACATGATCTGGAAGCTGTACGCCGGCTCCCTCGGCCAGTAAAGTGAGATGAGCTCCGCAACCCCAGAGTCGGTCACGACTAGACCTAATGGTCAGGGGTCCCTTTACCTTTAGCTTTACTTTCCATGTAGGCATGCACTGTGAAATAAATGGCAACCTGATTCTCCATTATGGCAGAGATGGAGAGCCTTAATTCAAAGTGCTGGTTTTGATTGATAAAGCCATAGGTGGCTCAGGATTGTGGTACTTCAAGGACCACGTCTCCTGACATGAACTGACCAACGCCTGTGATAATAATCTGAGGCCCTTCTTTGTGGGCTCACTCGATGTGAGGTTCAGAAAGTGGCAGCACAGGAACAGGCCTTTTCCACGGTGGCCCCCCACTTGTGAAATGCTCTTCGCAAGGAGGTACACCTGGCACCATCTTTATCTACTTAGGCAAACACTTCTCTCTGTACCCAGGCTTCTGGCACTTACTTTATAGCTCTTTTGCTGTATTCTTAGACTTCTATTTTTGCTCGTGATTGGTTTTTAATGCAAATCGTTTTGGTCGCTGTGTGAGAAAAACGACTAACAAATAAAATAAAAATAACCACCCTTCAGATGTTGTTGGACCACAGCTCCCATCATTCCATCATCATAAACGGCCTCAGCCCAGTATACCTGAAGGAGCGTCTCCACCCCCATCGTTCTGCCCAGACACTGAGGTCCAGTGCTGAAGGCCTTCTGGTGGTTCCCTCACTGTGAGAAGCAAAGCTACAGGGAACCAGACAGAGGGCCTTCTCGGTAGTGGCGCCTGCCCTGTGGAATGCCCTCCCATCAGATGTCAAAGAGAAAAACAACTACCTGACATTTAGAAGACATCTGAAGGCAGCCCTGTTTAGGAAACTTCTTAATGTGTGACATTTTAATGTATTTTTAATCTTTGTTGGATGCCGCCCAGAGTGGCTGGGGAAACCCAGCCAGATGGGCGGGGTACAAATAAATTATTATTATTATTATTATTATTATTATTATTATTATTATTATATCCCTGAACATGGGTAATGCTGGCTGGGGCTGATAGTAGTTGGAGGGCCAAAGGCTTCCCATCACTGGATTATGACACCTCCTGACCCAGACGAGCTCAAATAGTATTCATACAGTCCGGCAGAGCCTGTATTACTTCTGCAGCATAGTTGTGGTACTATGTACATGCCAAAAGCACCTGTAGACTCTCCGTTAAACTCCCAGAGCTCAAGCTTGAGCTGGGAGATGAACCAGGACTTGAGTCTAATGGTCTAACACTTTTAGTGTATCTTTCATCTTTGTTGGAAGCCGCCCAGAGTGGCTGGGGAAACCCAGCCAGATGGGCGGGGTACAAATAATAAATTATTATTATTATTATTATTATTATTATTATTATTATTATTCTATCTTCTCAGGGCTGGCCCTAGGAGAAATACTACTCCTGGGACGAAATGCTTTCAGCACCTCTGTTCCCTGCCTCCCATGGCCAGTTTTACAGTGTTGCCAAGTGGTATGGCTTGCTCAGGACAGCAAAACCTAGTGTCCTGCTGTGCTCAGGCTTCCCTAGAAATGTTCATGAAAAGGACCCCAAACAGGCATGCTGAGTTGGGCCCAACATTGGAGGGCCTGTCGCGCATGCATGATGTCACACGTGCGACGCCCTGGTCCCCCCCATTGGGCCATGCCTGCCGGGATGTGCGGGTGCCTGCCGAGATGCTCTGGCGATTGCGGTGGGGGGCACAGAGGGAGTGCCAGCACATGCCTAGGGGCAGTGGGGGATGACAGCACTCTCAGTATTGGGGGGGGTCAGCCCCCTGCCATGAAATGTTGAGGGGGCAGAAGCCCTTCCTGCCCCCTATAGCCAGCGCCCCGACCCAAAGTTAGCTCTCAGTAATTTTGCTCTAGCTCACAGCAGGCAATACACTCAGCAAACATCAAGTCACCAAGCTCAATACTGTTTTCTCTTCGGTGTGACCCTTGGCACAAGCTCCCAACTCGCCTACCCATAAAACCAGACCTGTATTTGCTGAATTGACTCTATGCGAGTACTGTCAACCCCTGATATGCACAGGGATTGCGTTCCAGGTCATTGTGCACATCACCGGAGCAGACATAAGTCTACCTACCCCACTCTGTTCTGCCCCTGTCCCCATTCCGCCCTCTTCTGGGTCCAAAAATGGCATGCACATGTACGGTTGCTCATGCTTTGAGCTCGTGCAAAATGGTCGTTCCTTGTACACATCTCATGGAGGAAAACACAAGGCAGAGAGTCTAGCGTGTTTTATCAAAGTATAATATACTACAGGCAATGCAGAGCAGAGGTTCAAAGTTATAAGGGAGAGACATTCTGTGTGTATTTGCTGATAGCCCAGCCTATGGAAGGAAGGAAGCCAATAGACAGGGCACAGGTTCCTCATTCAGACTGTGGAAGAAAGAAAAAGAGTTGCATGAACAGGATTCGGAAGACAGAGAGTCAAACCTAGTCCCTTTCATAGCTGTCAAGCGTCCCTTATTTGGCGGGACAGTCCCTTATCCCAGTGCCATGTCCCGCTGCTGTCCCTTATTGATGAGGCTTTGTTTGGCTGCTGGCTGGGCTTTCTGCCTTTGGCTCAGAGGGGCTCAGAAGTCAAACATACCTGTGCCCGGAAAATCCCTTATTTTGGCTGCTGATCCCTTATTTTCGAGGCTGCTTTATTTTCAAATCTGTAAGTTGACAGCTATGGTCCCTTTCAAATTTCCATTCAAGGTTTAAACCCACCAATGCCCAAGCCCAGTGACCAGCAGTGAAATAGCAATAAGCCTAGAAACATTCAGGAGCACCAGTGGAATGTCACCCATAAAATGATGTCTCCTGTGCTGATTAGATCACAGGTATCTGATGGTGTATTTGATGTTTTGACATAGGCCCTACAGCAGGGATAGGAACCCAGGGTTCCTCCAAATGTTGCCCAACTACCCCTGAACAGAAAATTGTAAACTTGGAAGGCAGTACCATCAAACTACCTCCAACACTCTTAACTACATTATCTCATCTTCCCATTTTCTCTCATTTCTGAGGTGTGTGTGGGATTATAGTTAATTTTTAAAATCAGTACTATATGCCACCATTTGCCGATAAGGTCTGAGGGCAGCGTGCATCTATAAAAATATAAAAGCAATGCCATAAAATAAAGGTCAAATCATAGTAAAAACAGTTCTGTAATTCTAAGATACCAGAGGAAAAGGCTGCGTTAACCGGAGACCAATGCAGATGTTTGTTTTTTCCCACATTCATGTTGATTTGTGCTCATGATGTTACTGGGATGGTCACACAGACCCTGCTTTCAGTACCGTTTGTGCCTACAAAAATTTCCAAGCAGTCACATTGGTTCATTTCTGATTAGTGCCGATCCCTCAGCTTCCTGCTCACGTCCTGAAACTTTTTTAAATAGCGCAAGCGTTCTGGTTTATTTCTGCCTGGCTTTTGTCATGCTGTAGTCCCGCCAGACTGAAATAAAGTGACAGCACTGTGGGAACATCAGAAAACAAACTAGAGCAGGATAAAACCCCACCACTTGGGAGCTGTCACTGTGTCAATAACTTGTTGTGGAATCCACCTGCAATAAAGCACCCATCTGGAGGAGCCTGTATTTGTCAAAGGACATTATTTGCATTTTACAGTCCTTTCCGCAAGAGCAGGTAAGAGGCGAGCCAGAGCAAAAGGGTCTCTGTGTACAAGAGGGCTAGAAAAAGGCTTGCGATCCAGTATGACCACAGCCTCCCTTCTTATCTCCCGGTATCCCCTTTACCTCCTTGGGTGTTGCCTGTTGCTGACGCAGCTGTTCCATCTTCTCCTCATGCTGCCGCTGCCTCTCGTTCTCTTCATGCTCGTATTTGAGCCTCGTTAGCTCAAACTCCATCCTCCTCTTCTCCAGCTCGGTCTCGATGGCTAAGTCCAACCTGCTGCTCGACCACTCTGACTCTGCTCCGCTCACCACAATGCGGGGCACCTGCAGACCCAGGTGCTCAGTCACCTCGTCGGTCTTCTGTTCTGGTGGCACTGGCGGCTTACCTGCCTCCAGGATCTTCTCCAGCGGTTGTTCAGGCTTTGGGCCTTCCTGTTGCCCACTAGGCTCAGAGTGGGACTTCTTTTCAGTCACATCTGGCAAGTAGACTTCCATGGCCAGCTGTAGTTCTATCCTCATCTTCCCCACCTCACCAAAGGTCTCAGAAAACGACTCAGTTGCAGCTTCCGCCTTGCTCCCTGTCGCCTTCGGGCCCAGCACTCGGATATTCCCTTGCCGCAGGCGCAGCTTCTCCATGGTTTCCTCGTGCTGCCGCTGCTTCTCCTTGTCCTCGTACATTTTTCGCTCGTGCTGCCGCTGCCGCTCGTTCTCCTCGGAGATTTGCTTCAGCTTGGCCAACTCAAATTCCATGCGCATCTTCTCCAGCTCAATTTCCGTGATGGGGTCCAAATTGCTCCCCCGCTGCTCCTCGTCCCCTTGGCCAGGCGTTCTGCATGGCAAGTGTTGGCGTATGTTCTCCATCTTCTCCTCGTGTTGCCGCTGCTTGTCGTTCTCCTCGTGCTGGCGCTTCAGAAGGGTCAGCTCAAAGTCTAAGCGCATCTTCTCCATTTCGCTATCGGCTCCCTGGGTCTGCTTGGCGTTCTTCTGCTCCTGCTCCTTGGCTCCTTGGCCGTCCTTCTCCTCTCTTTGCTCATCCTTCTCCTCTTTGGCAACCGCGTCTAACGGCAGAGGGCTGCTGGCGGCTTCTAGCTGCCTTCTGGTCACTAACGGTGTTCGTTGGTCTCCATTAGCGAGCGCGTCAGTCACAATCGCGGGGATGGCTGGGGACCCTGAACTGTTGGCATCCTGAAACAGATTGCGGGTGGGGAAGGGAGAAGTCACACACGCTTTTCTGAGAAGACATCATCAACAAATATCACATCGGGGGCAGGAAAGTTAAGGGGGGGAAATTCAACTGGTTTTAATGCACGAGTGTCAGGCTTTGGGGAATCGACCTCCTCCCCTGTAGCCATAAATGAGCAGATCAAACAAAAGGGAATTTTTACCAGTTTCTTTATTAAACACAGCAAATGACAAAAGAAAGGGTCTACCCAGAATGGCGGTGCTCACAATTAAGGCTTACACCCCCTTCATTCCTATTAATCTACATAACTCCTATGTTTTGTAATCTGAGTTTGTAGACTCTGCACTTTCTGTTTTGAGACTTTCTGAGCTCTTCTTGACCTTGAGAAGAGTGGATAAATGCTGTCCAATGACTGTGAATCTGTTAACCCTCTCTCTCCCAGTGTTTTTTCTGCTAGCTGTTCCCCATCCAGTATTTCCCAGCTTCTGCCTTCTGAACTGTGCCCCTCTGTAAACCACTGTTCCAAATCTATACTGTCTTCCCGCTCCTGGGAAGATTCAGGAGCAGGAGCAGGGGGAGGAGGTGGCTCCCACGATTCCTCCTCAGTGCAACACTCCTCAGCACAGTCCGTGACAGCAAGGCCAAAATGGCTGTGTTGCACAAAAGGGCCCCACTCCACAGCAACTTGGAGCAAGGCTCTTAGTTTGGCTGCCCCTGTTCTGTGGAACAGCATCCCCATCCAAATATGAAGGCACCCACTATCTTCACTTTCCCAAATTGTCCAACTTTTTTGAACAAAATCCGGGATATCCACACCCACCATGCTGCCCTGCCCCACCTCTCACAGCTCACACTACTTGTCCTCACCCTCCCAACACTCATCGCTTGCTTGCGCTACTCACCCTCACTCTTGATGCTCTCGCCCGGCGCTCTGGCATTCAGCAGAGTCATGCCAGATCACTGGTCTGGAAGGCGCTTTGGCGCGACTCTGCTGACAATTGCCAGAGTGAGTGTCTCTTTGACTGAAAAACAGGACATTCTGAGATTGAAACAGAAGTCAGGATTGGCTTTTGGATACAGGATGTCCCACTAAAAATGGGACAGTTGGCTTTCCAGAAAGAACGGAAGACATCTTTTTTTTCCTAACAAGATTCACAGCTGAATGGATGGGACTCTGCTGTGGGTGCCTACTTCATCCTGAAAGACGTACACTGGCTCCCAGTACGTTTCCAAGCATAAGTCAAAGTGTTGGTGCTGACCTTTAAAGCCCTAAATGGCCTCAGTCCTGTATACCTGAAGGAGCGTCTCCACCCCCATCTTTCTGCCCAGACACTGAGGTTCATTGCCAAGGGCCTTCTGGCGGTTCCCTCACTGCAAGAAGTGAGGTAACAGAGAACCAGGCAGAGGGCCTTCTCAGCAGTAGCACCTACCCTGTGGAACGCCCTCCCACCAGATGTCAAGGAAATAATCTACTATCTGACTTTTAGAAGATATCTGAAGACAGCCCTGTATAGGGAAGTTTTTAAATGTTTCATTACGTTTCTCTGTATGTTGGAAGCCACCCAGAGTGGTGGGGTACAAATATTTTATTATTATTAAATTTTATCTGCTGTTATTTTTATGTTGTTTTCAGCTGTCCCTCCCCCCCCCCCTCTGTATTGTATTTTGCACATTACCTTGAGACATGTGCCAAAATTTTGTTGTTGGCACCCATCTTTCTCGAGAGGGATGTGAAAGTGTGTCAGAATAGTGAAATGGCATGGGAAGTTTAGATGACATGGGAAGATAAGGCAAATTCATGGAGAATAAGCTATCGATGGCTAGATGGCTATGAGTCACAATAGGGATATGCTATCTGTAAGGTCTATCATCCGGAGACAGCTGTTGACCTCATATCCTGCTTGCAAGCCTTCCAGAGGTTGACCACTATAGGAAACAGGATGCTAAATTAGCTAGGCCTTTGGTCTGATCCAGCAGAGTTCTTATTTTCTTAGCTTAGGTGGGTATATCTTTGGTCCAATGAAGGACAAGATAGGAAGAGGAGGAGGAGGAGAAAATAAGGGGATTGCATATCAACAGAGTCAAAAATCACCAAATGTCAAGAAGATCAAGGAACAAGAGGAGGCCAATTGACTTCTCATCCAATCCTGCTGCAATGCAGGAATCTCAACTCAAGCATCCATGACAGATGGATATCCAACCTCTGCCTAAAAACCTGCAAGGAAGGAAAGTCCACCACTTCCCGAGAGAGTCTGTCCCACTACTGAGCAGCTCTTAACTGTCAGAAAGTTCTTTCTGATGTTCAGTCGGATTCTCCTTTCTTGTAAGTTGAAGTCACTAATTTGGATCCTACCCTATGGAGCAGGAGAAAACAAGCTTGCTCCATCTTCTACGTGACAGCCCTTTCAATATTTGAAGATGGCTGTATAAATTGTTCAAACTAACAAACAAACTGCATCAGCATTCTTGAGTGTTTTTCTAGGGTGCATGGAGATAAAATACTCTGCTTTTAATTTCACATTTAATTATTTATAATGCTAATATCCCACCTTTCCTCCATGAAGCTTAAGGTGGTATTCATTGTTCCCCATCCTACCCTTTTATATGTATATATATAAAAAAATCCTCTCAGCAGCTCTGTGGCGTAGGTTAAGCTGAGAGAAAGTGACTGGCCCATTAGGCTCACTTTGTGAGCGAGAGACCCAGGTTCAAATTGCTGGGCTGGGCTTGGGCCAGCCCTCAGTCTAGCCTACTACACAGGGTTGTTGTGAGAATAAAATGCAGGAGGGAGAGAAAAATAATTGTATGGTGCTTGGGAAGAAAGGTGAGATATAAATGAAATAAAAATGAAAGACAAAGGTATGAGAGTGACGGATCTTACCATGGCGAAACTGGGCCCAGGGAGACAAGAATCTTAACCACGGCACATGCAGAGATATAATTTCCCCCTCAATCGGACACCAGCTGCCCCACTTTGCAAAACCAGGCCATGCAAATCCACATTCCAGGCCAACTGCCGTGATGATGTCACGAGATTCCGCACTCAGCTTCTTCCTCACCCTCCCAAGCGACTCCGGCAAGAAACACATTCAGCTGCTAACAATTTGGCCCAGGGTTCCTTCAGCTGCTCATTAGTAGAGCATGTGGGCGAATCTGGTCAATTTCATCTTCTCTCAGTTTCTCATTTTTTTTTTCTAGTCTTAGGGCCTGTTCTCCACATTTCCTTTTTATTATTATTATTACATTTAAAAAAATTAATTTTCAATTACAAAAATTCAATATGCACCATATTATATCAACACCAAATAGCAATACCAACTCAAATACAAATCAATTACATAGCCAATTATAAATTTTGGGTGGCTTCCCACGTGCTGTACTTCAAGGTCTTATTCCCTTTAATTCTGCCTCAAGACTGTCACTCAAACCAAATACGATCCATTCTTGATAAAATCACTTATACCACAGCTACAATAATTAACTTCAATTCGCATTAACAAATATAATAATTTGTAGATTCCACATTTCCATGTCAGTTTGCAAATTCTTTAAATAAAAAAAAAACCTCTTGTGAAAATTGGTTGGCATTTGAGGGTGAAATGCACACAATATGCAATTTTGTGTGCATTATAATTATTATGTTTCCCTCTCAAAAGTGAAACTGAAAGCAACTTACACACACACACACACACACACACACACACACACGAAACAAATCCAAGCCTGCTAAAAGATAACCAGAAAATTAAGATCTAAAGATATGGGTCTATATGAACATTTTTGCTCGGCACTTGAAAAAAAATAGTGATGATACTAAGCCGGCTATGTCAGCATCGCCCTTGACCAACTGGACTCATGCACTTCAGCCCCGACTGGGCTAGGCGAGCTGGGTAGCACTTCCAGAGACCACCTTCTGCACAGGAACAGGTCAAAGTGCTGTGGACTCACAGCTTAGAGTTGTGAGCACCGGATTCACTTCCACAAGAAGACAGTCGTCACACAGCAGAGTACAGCAGAGTATATAAACGACTTGGAGAGCAGCTCTGTAGAATATCTTCTTTATTCTATCTACAACTACTATACAACTATATACATAGCTTAATGGGTTCTAAGCATAAAGAATGCTGCACTGCACTGAGTGTCTGCAGCTGCTCTTAGCAGCAACGTTATCTATACACACAATCTCTAACACTCAGTCTCTCTCTCTCCGACACACTGACTGACTGACTCACACTTTGATGTGGTGCTGGGGCAGAATAAGTAGAGAGCAGACCACTGCTCCTCCTCTCTGGAGAGTCAGCAGAGATCATCAGGAGATTCTTGGATATGGGAGGGGTGAAATCTCCTCAGGCTACCCTGTACACATTTTATGCAAGCAATTTCCCTTAATATAATATTTTGCTGTACACTTTGTCCTAGCACATGTGGTTTTGCACACATTATTTGACTGTAGAAGCGAACCGCAAAACTCAGAGACGTGAGCATTTGGAAGGGTTTGTTTTGGTTCAGGTTTTGTTTCAAGAAGTGCGAATTGGGTCGATTCGTCTTTGAATGAAAACTAAATTGATTTTCTCCCCCAGACCCATAAAAGCCCCCAGGCTGAATTCCTAGTGCATCTCTTGCTTAAAAAGCCATGGAAGAAATCCCTTCCTGAGACCTCGGGGAGCTGCTGTCAGTCTCAAGACTGCTGGGCTAGAGGAGACCAATGGTCTCATTCCACATGAAGCAGCAAACCTAAGTTCTTTAGCGGATCTTGAGACCCTCTGATGGAAACCTGATGCAAAGCAAGGTGACCTTTTCAACATCTTTAAGAAGATGTGAGCAGCCACGCAAGCTCAGAACACTTTGCCAAGTTAGTGTAGGGTTGCCCTCTTGTCTTCTAGCACTTCAACCTGTGCCTTTTTCAGAGCAGTGTGATCAGCAAACGCTCACAAGTTACCATTCTTCTCTGCTTGAGAAGCTTCACTTGCAGATTTTTGTAGGTCATATATATACATAAAGTTTCCAAAAAACATACAACATATTTTCTTATCTTGTACAATATTTTGGACTTCCATCAACCACATCTGAAGATTTTTCAGTCTTCATCACTTAATCTGCATTTCATTAGTTTCACTATTACTTTTAATAGTCCTTCACTAATAATTCTCTTCATACTTTTCTCTGCCATATTTCACATAATCCTCCTTTATAAAACTTCTTATAGTCCTACTAGCATAATCTATTGATTACACTTGCTTTTCAAATAATTCACATATTTACTCCAGTTCTCTGAGAATCTCTGATCCCGCAGGTTTCAAATCCTTCCTGTCATTTTATCTAATTCTGCATAGTCCATTAATTTCGTCTGCCTTTCTTCTTTCATCGGTAGTTCTTCTTGTTTCCATTTCTGTGCCAATAATACTCTTATTGCCGTTGTTGAATATAAAAACAGTTTACTATCCTGTCTGTTAATATCCTCCCCTACATTGCCAAGTAGAAATGCTTCTGGTTTTTTTAAATAAATGTATATTTCAACATCTTTTTCATCTCATTATATATCATTTCCCAGAAGCCTTTCACTTTCTTACATTCCCACCACATGTGATAAAAAGTTCCTTCTTTTTCTTTACAAGGTCAGCCTTCTCTTTGTCTCTGCACGGGTCTCTGTCAGGCTGAGTGTATCCCCTGCCCTGCTACTTTTATTTCTGGTCAGATGGAAAATCTATCTATCTGCAGTTAGCAGTCAGCCAGATCATGATGCTGGAAAGATCCTCATTGAAGGAAGCTACTCCTTTTTTTGCTTGCATCCAGCATCTGTTAATCAGAAGTATAAACTGCCTCTGAACATGGATGCTCCATTCTGAGCTACTGCAGCAAAGTTTCATTCATAACTGCCATGGTACAGCTCTCATGTGGAATAGGCTGAATGGTGACCACAGTGTGGTCAGTCACACACCAGAGAGAGGATAAAGGGGTCACACATTTGCATAAAATTTGCATTTTGTAGATCTACTGGGGACCTTCCTCTTTCATCAAGGCTGTGAAGTTGAGATCTTTTCTAGTCTTCACCTACATTGGAATTGTTTTTATGATTATAAAAAAATTGTTCTTCTCACTCATTGGTTGCCATCCTGAGGTCCTTTGGAAGGAAGAGTGTGATATACTAAATAAACAAGCAGATGCCGATTCAGAAACAATCACTTTAATTTAAATCGAAATACAACCCACCTCAGTATAGTGGTAAAGACCTGTATTCCTGCTCAGTCGTGTCCAGTGTTGACGGTCAGCTCCAAGGTCCTCACTCCTACTTCTCGTGGCTGTTTTCAAACCAGATTAGTGTTGAATTTTGGCATCAGAGGTAATGTAATACGTTACAATTAACGCAGTATATAAATTCAGGGGAATATTTATGGTTGCAGAGTTATTTAAAAATGTGTTTTCAATTAGGCGTGTATCCACAGAAGCACGAAACCTTTCCATAACTAGGCACCCTGAGTATTATTTTGCAATGAAGTGCAGTTTTCTACCGGAGGGGAAAGGAAGGGAAATAAAACGTCAGCAAATAAGGAAATGAAAGACAGTGTTCTCCTCTCTGTCAGATTCCACAATAGTGGCTTTGGTAGGTGTGCTGCTGCAGCAGCCTGACAGATACTTGCAGATACTGAGAAGATACGTTGGAAAGAAAAACAGTGAGCAAAATGAAGGGGAGGAGTGGTGGAATAAGCAAGGCCAACCTTCCCACCCCACCTGCACAGGTGGGGCAGCA
This sequence comes from Podarcis gaigeae, assembly GCF_964106915.1. Taxonomy (NCBI): domain Eukaryota; kingdom Metazoa; phylum Chordata; class Lepidosauria; order Squamata; family Lacertidae; genus Podarcis; species Podarcis gaigeae. The sequence continues at coordinate 102,636,415 of NC_139680.1, read as the reverse complement.
TTCAGGTGATCATCAGAATAAGGTCTAACCCAAGACATTTACCTGGCTGAGGTGGGCTAGAAGATGATGCTGCCAGTTCCATGTTCAGAAGCCAACAAGACTGGCAACTGAATCAACACCAGAGCAGTGACCTTCGCTGCGCCTGAGGGTGGCAGGCTTGCTTAGGGGGCATAGGGCACTCCAGGTGGCATCTATAACGGGGGCCACTGACCCCTTGCTGACTCTCCCTGTCCCCCAGCAACTTTCGCCTATGGCAGCTGCCTTACTCCTCACCAAGGATGCCAACTTGAATAAAACATTGAGGCTTTCACACTGTTTTAGTTTTGTGTTAGTTTTAATGTATGTGGGGGTTTTCCTGTAAGTCGCTTTGAGTTACTTTTCATTTTTAATAGTGTCCAATAAGATCAATAAACAAATGTTGTGATTACAGTGTGTGCTGTGGGAGGAGGAGCAAAATACACTCTTCTTGGGTCATCTATTGATATGGCCACATATGATGTTACCAGTACTGTTTTCAAATAAAATATATAGTAGGCCTACAGAAAATCCACAAAGGCTTCTTAGCAACACTTGTCTTAACTGTTGTGGTAACTGGAAAATTATGACATCATCCCAGTGCGGAACTTTCTGACATCACTGTGGCAGTTCAGGAAAGAGCTTGTGGCTGGTGTTTGAGCAGTGTGTGTCTGCTTCAAACTGGGGCAGCCGGTTTCGGTTCTTCTACATGGGGCAGGTGGGAATATAGAGGCTCCTGCCTTGGCATCCAATGTTGATGTATGTTCCCTTCCCAGTACAAAATCTGCTATGGTAAGAAATCCCAGTAAGTTCTTTCTGTTTCAGGATGGGGAAAGATCGTCTGAGGAACCTTTGACCCTCCAGATGCTGTTGAACTACAACTCCCATCATCCCTTGGTCATGCTGATGGGAGCTGTAGTTCAACAACATCTGGAGGGCCAAAGGTCCCCCACATCTGCCCTAGTGTTTCTAAGGCCATACATTTAAAGGTCCCCACCACAAAGAATCTTGGGAACTGTAGTTTTCCCCCTCACAGAGCCACATCTCCCAGCACCGTCAACGAATTACAGTTCTCGGGATTCTTTGGGGGGAAGCATGTATTTAAACAGATTGTATTTGCGGATACTAAATCTTGGAGGTAATGAGCAGGGCTTATTTTCAGTCAGAACTCAGGTGGGTGCCATAGCAAGGGAGGTGTTCATGGTAAGTTCTGGCAACTCTTTTCCTAGAAAAATAGCACTGTTGTATGGAAGTGAAAGCTGGACCATAAAGAAGGATGATCGCCGAAGAATTGATGCTTTTGAATTATGGTGCTGGAGGAGGCTCTTGAGAGTCCCATGGACTGCAAGAAGATCAAACCCCTCCATTCTTAAAGAAATCAGCCCTGAGTGTTCACTGGAAGGACAGATTGTGAAGCTGAGGCTCCAATACTTTGGCCACCTCATGAGAAGAGAAGACTCCCTGGAAAAGACCCTGATGTTGGGAAAGATGGAGGGCACAAGGACAGGGGCGCCGACTTATAAAAAATATTGGGGGGGCCCATACCGGGGTCCTGCCCCGGGAAGTTTTCTAAATTTTAGATGAAAATTAGTGAGTTTTAAAGTTTTTAAAAAGTATTTTAGAGTCATATGATCAACATTAGAACCCCGAAAACTCGACTCTCTATAACTCCACACTCCGGGAAACTCGACAAGCCTGAAACACTTTTTGGCTTTGAAAAAAGAAACAAAACATAAACACGCACAGTATTTTCGTAAAAAGCTAATTTAATTTACAGTAACAATTATGCTTATAGACTATTACAGAGCAGTGAATATATAGCTCTGAAAAGACTGAAATGATATTTAAATAAATCCTAAACTATCATTAAAAGAATAAAACATAAAATATTGCTGTCGCACAGTAATAGCACTTTGATTAATAAGTGAAATAGCTAATTTAAGCTTACTTTGAATAAGGCTGAGGGTTCATTAAATAAAAATAATATCTCAAAGTTAATGCTTTAATACAGTTAATAAAGTTAATACAGTATGCCTAATACTGTATGTAAATACTGTAATACTGTATGTAAATAACGGGCTTTAATTGGGTCTTACACCCTAAAAATATTTAAGTATTTGAAAATAACTAATACAGTACTATAGTAATATAGAAATACAGTACTAAACTAGTACTAATATTTCGAAACTGAAAAATTAACATTCTGTATGTATTTAATTCTCTATTTTATAAAGATTTTTAATATCTGACAGTGAGTTTGGAGTAGCCCAATGCAAAAATCCTGAGGATCCATGTGGATCCATGCTTTGTAACCACGTTTTTGCACCACTGTGACCCTAGGCAACAGTGGGTGCGTAATTTTTTTGGTGCAAGATGTAGCCATGAACATGTTATGTGATCTGATGGTGAATTTGGGGTGACCCAATGCAAAAATCCTGAGGATCCATGTGGATCCGTGCTTTGTAACCACGTTTTTGCACCACTGTGACCCTAGGCAACAGTGGGTGCGTGATTTTTTTGGAGCAATATGTAGCCATGGACATGCTATGTGATCTGATGGTGAATTTGGGGTGACCCAATGCAAAAATCCTGAGGATCCATGTGGATCCGTGCTTTGTCACCACGTTTTAAATGGGGAGGGAAGGAAAAACACAGAAGGGACAAGAAGCACAAGAGGGGTGTGCGGAGAAGCAGCTGGCTAAGAATGCAGGGGAGGAGTTTAACGGGGTGGGGGGAGGAAAGGAAGGCTAAGTCCCCCCCCCCAAGCCAGCCCTCTCTCTCTCTCCCACCTGTTTTTCGGCTGCCTGCGAGTCCCTAGAGCACGGAGAGGAGGAGGTGGTGGGCTGGAGCCTGCATGCAGTGTGACTAGGAAAGAATTAGAAGGAAGGACTCGATCCCTTCCTTAACCCTCTGCTTGCCAGGAGGGCAGGGGATTCCCTGCTCTATGTTGAGTTTGAGCAAACGCAGCAACAGAAGCGCGTGGGCAGTAAGACCCTGAGGCAGAATGCAGGAAAGCAGCAGCTTCCGCCTTCCCTCCGCCCGACCGCCCGATCTGATTTTTGCCTGATTTTTGCCTATTTTGCCCCTGCGCTCCGGCGAGTCAGCTCCAGGGACCACACATTCGCTCAATAACACGCACAGACATTTCCCCTTACTTTTTAGGAGAAAAAATCTGCATGTTATAGAGCGAAATTTACGGTAATAATTTTCTTAAATTATTGGGGGGGCAGAGCCCCCCCAAACGAATTTTTGAGGGGGCTCGGGCCCCCTCAGGCCCCATGGAGTCGGCGCCTATGCACAAGGAGAAGGGGATGACAGAGGACAAGATGGTTGGACAGTGTTCTCGAAGCTACCAGCATGAGTTTGACCAAACTACAGAAGGCAGTGGAAGACAGGAGTGCCTGGCGTGCTCTGGTCCATGGGGACACGAAGAGTCGGACATGACTAAATGACTAAACAACAACAAAGGGGGTGGGGGCAAGATGCAGGCCTCTCCCTGCTTTGCAAGGGATCCATTCACACCTCTGAAAGGAGCAATCTGCTCATCTCCCATCAGCCCTCTGGGCAGAGAGGACAAGACAAGGCTGTATCCATTCTCCTCATATGACTCCTGACAGATTTATCCTTAGGAGATGTGGCCCTTAATGGGGAAAATGCAGCCCACTCCCAATATCATGTTTATCTGCAAACCTGAGATGGGCTCAAGGCAGGTGAGAAGGAACTTAGGGCATGATCTAGCAATACTACTAAATTTTATTATTTATACCCTGCCCGTCTGACTGGGTTGGCCCAGCCACTCTGGGCAGCTTCCAACATAATAAAAACACAGCAAACGTCAAAACATAAAAAAGCTTTCAGATACAGGGCTGCCTCCAGGTGTCTTCTAAAAGTTGTTTATTTCTTTATTTCCTTGACATCTGATGAAAGGGCGTTCCACGGAGAAGGCGCCACTAACCGAGAAGGCCCTCTGCCTAGTTCCCTGTAACTTCACTTCTCGCAGTGAGAAGGCCCTCGGAGCTGGACCTCAGTGTCTGGGCTGAATGATGTGGCTGGAGATGTTCCTAAGTCAATACTTTTTAAGTGATAGAGAGAGAGAGAGCTATAGCTATGTCAATCAATGAGTGGGAGAATTAGGTGCCTCCTTAACTCTCTCACTGAAATCAGGACTGGATTTAGGTTTGATGACGCCCTCAGCTACTAAAGGTAATGGGGCCCTTTATATGTCCAGCTGTCCTTTGTCAACAACAAATTGTCACTTTTTTGTGTGTGTTGGCACATTCTGGGTTCAAAGCATATTCAGGGGATTCACTCCCCGCCATCAACAGTGGCAGTCAGGGAGGTTTGGAGGAGGCTGGCTGTGAAACACCCATTCGATCCTGACTCACATGAGAAACTCACTTTATAGCGTACACCCTGTATCAAAACTGGGGGAAAGATGGCATTGTGGAAGAGCTGAGTGGCAAGCTCTGAATCAGGCAGGTAACAATGGGGTGGCCCTATATGCCTTTTCTCTTCCTGAAAGATCGCTTTAACCTGCTGGAACATATTCCCTATCATAGAATCATAGAATCATAGAGTTGGAAGAGACCACAAGGGCCATTGAGTCCAACCCCCTGCCAAGCAGGAAACACCATCAGAGCACTCCTGACATATGGTTGTCAAGCCTCTGCTTAAAGACCTCCAAAGAAGGAGACTCCACCACTCTCCTTGGCAGCAAATTCCACTGTCGAACAGCTCTTACTGTCAGGAAGTTCTTCCTAATGTTTAGGTGGAATCTTCTTTCTTGTAGTTTGGATCCATTGCTCCGTGTCTGCTTCTCTGGAGCAGCAGAAAACAACCTTTCTCCCTCCTCTATGTGACATCCTTTTATATATTTGAACATGGCTATCATATCACCCCTTAACCTCCTCTTCTCCAGGCTAAACATGCCCAGCTCCCTTAGCCGTTCCTCATAAGGCATCGTTTCCAGGCCTTTGACCATTTTGGTTGCCCTCCTCTGGACACGTTCCAGTTTGTCAGTGTCCTTCTTGAACTGTGGTGCCCAGAACTGTTCTTCCCTCTCCCTTTCTCCCCTTTTTATTTTTGTTGCTGGTTTTGATTGCATCTGCTTGACTTTGTGTGGTTTTGTATTAGAAATGGACATTTGTTGTTCTTGTTGTTTTGTGCATTGTAATGGGCAAAACAAATAAAAATCAGTTATCTTTGAGTGCACACACACACACACACACACACACACACACACACACCTGCTTTAAAAGGTTATTTATGTATGCCACTACCGCGGCTCGTGTTTTGTAAGCCCCAAAATGGGAAATGAGTGAAATCCTAGCTAAAGAAGAATGGCCACTTAAACTGATGGAACATGCGCACCTTGCAGACCTAACATGTAGAATAAGAGAACAAGAAGAACATATATTTAAAGAAGATTGGAAAATGTTCATTTAATATATGGAAGGAAAATGTGTTTATTTGAAACCGTGGGCAGCATTAAGATAAATTCAACAGTGTAAATAAGTTTTGATGGATGTAATAATGGAATACTGAATGGTTTGGTTTATATAAAATATGCATGGATTTATGTTATGCAAAATGAACCATGGAAAGAGAACAACGGAAGTCATTGATATTTTAAGGTTGTTGAAATGAATGTTCCAAAATGTAAAACAGAAAATTTAATCGAAATTATAGGAAAAAGCAAACAAACATAAACTGCCCTAAATCCCCATCTGTTTTATAACAGGAAGTATCCAGAGAACCCCATTCCTCATCAGATTTCTCCAACTTTGAGACGGAGTCTGTGCACCAAACAGACAAGGAGATTCAAGCAGATCTGGATCACACCAGCAATGTGGAAGGGTCTGAATATTCTTACCAAGGAGGCAGTGTAGGGTTCAAGGAGATGCAAACCGAGATTGAGTTTGCTGTGCAGATAACCCCAATTAAAGATTTGAAAAAGCATCGGGAGAGGATGGTAAGTGGCAGCAGATGTGGGGCAGGGATTCCTTGGCTCTGGGAATCCAGTTGAACTCCTGTCCTTTGGATGGGAGCTGACGATTTCACAGATCCAGCGGTCACCTTTCCTCATGACACTACGTCTGCAACCCATGAGGGCCATGTGAGGCATGTGAGGAAAAACAGCCTTGACCCAGCTGCACATTCAGCAAGTGTGAGAAAAGAGCCATACATGCCCAATGTTTCTCCTTGCAGATGGGGTTCCTGGGCCATTCAGGGTCCTTTTCTTTACATAGAGAAGTATCTGTTCATCAGGACTCACGAAAGGTCCCTTCTTATAACGTTTGATTACTGGAACACACTGTGTGGAGCTGCCCTTATATTTCATCTGGAAGCTGCAACTAGTACACAATGCAGTGGTCACAATCCTCATGGGAGCAGAATATTGGCAACATGATTTCTGCTGCAGAGACAGCTGTGCTGGTTGCCAATTTGCTGCCAGGAAAGCTTCAAGGTTCCTGTGTTAATTCGCAAAGCTCCAGAGCACCATCAGATGTCAAGGAAATAAACAGCTGTCTGACTTTTGGAAGACATCTGAAGGGAAGCCCTGCTGAGGGAAGTTTTTAATGTTTGATGTCTTGCTGTGTTTTTTTTTTTAAATGATATTTTATTAAATTTTTCAAAAGTTAACAACAATAAAATTAACTAAAATCACAAAACCAACAAACACACACATCAAAAATACAAACAATAAGACAGAATAAAAAAAAACATAAAAAAGAAAATTCAGCATTAAAAAAAACTTTGTTTCAAGTTAATACCCTTCCAAATCTTATTTTCCTTACTTCCACCCGCCTTCCTTTCATGTATTCCACTTTAAAATTAGTTCAGCAATTATCATATTATTCAAGTTCATCCTTTATCCTTCCCTTTATACTCTTATTTATCTTAATCACTAGAAACCCTTCATTTCATTTACAATGCCCTTAGCATTCATAAAGTTTACAATGTTTTTGTAGATAAACTTTGAACTTCTTCCTGTCCTCTTCCACCTGCTCTTCTCCTTGATCTCGGATTCTGCCGGTCATTTCTGCCAGTTCCATGTAGTCTATAACTTGCATCTGCCATTCTTCCAGGGTGGGTAGGTCTTGTGTCTTCCAGTGCTTTGCGATGAGTATTCTTGCTGCTGCTGTGGCATATATAAAAAAGGTTATATCCTTCTTTGGCACCAATTGGCCGACCATGCCCAGGAGAAAGGCCTCTGGTTTCTTTAGGAAAGCATACTTAAATACTTTTTTCAGTTCATTATAGATCATTTCCCAGAAAGCCTTGATCCTTGGGCAGGCCCACCAAAGGTGAAAGAATGTTCCTTCCGTTTCTTTACATTTCCAACATTTATTACCGGGCAAATGGTAAATTTTTGCTAGCTTGACTGGGGTCATGTACCACCTGTAAATCATTTTCATAATATTTTCTCTTAAGGCATTACATGCCGTAAATTTCATACCGGTGGTCCAGAACCGTTCCCAGTCAGCAAACATAATGTTATGACCAATATCTTGTGCCCATTTTATCATAGCAGATTTAACCGTTTCATCCTCAGTATTCCATTTCAACAGCAGATTATACATTCTCGACAATACCTTAGCACTGGGTTCTAACAATTCTGTTTCCAACTTCGATTTTTCCACCCGGAAGCCATTTTTCCTATCCGAATTATAGGCCTCTCTTACTTGGAAATAATGTAACCAATCCTGCACCTTATCTTTAAGTTTCTCATAACTCTGCAATTTCAGTTTGTCCCCATCCTGTTCCAAAATTTCCCAATATTTTGGCCAGTTCGATCCCATATTAAGTTTTTTCAAGGCCTTAGCCTCCATTGGTGAGAGCCACCTTGGTTTTATTCTCCAAGAAATCTTAGTATCTAACCCAGACATTAAACAATGCTTTCCTGACAATATGGTTTTTAAACGCCTTATGAGCTTTGTCCTTACCGTACCACAAGTATGCATGCCATCCAAAAACATTATCATGTCCTTCCAAATCAAGAATGTCTGTATTCTCAAGAAGTAGCCATTCCTTCAGCCAGCAAAAAGCTGCTGCCTCATAATATAGTTTAAAGTCCGGCAGGGCAAACCCCCCTCTATCCTTTGCATCAGTAAGAATTTTATATTTAATTCTGGGCTTTTTGCCCTGCCAGACAAATCTAGAAATTTCTTTTTGCCACTTCTTGAAACAGTCCATCTTGTCAATTATTTGTAACGTTTGAAACAAAAACAACAACCTTGGCAATACATTCATTTTAATAACTGCTATTCTACCCAGTAAGGAAAGCTTTAGGTTTGTCCACGTTTCAAGATCTTTTTTCACTTCAGACCAACACTTTTCATAGTTGTCTTTAAATAAATTAACATTCTTCGAAGTCATATTCACCCCTAGGTATTTTACTTTTTTCCCCACTGTTAGACCTGTTTCTCCCTGAAACCTTTCCTTCTCCATTGGTGTTAAATTCTAGTCCAAAACCATAGTTTTTGCTTTATTAAGTTTAAACCCTGCCACCTGACCAAATTCTTGTATTATTTCCAAAGCTCTTCTAGTACTAGGGATTGGCTCCTGTAATGTCAAGACTAGGTCATCTGCGTAAGCTTTCAGTTTGTAATGTTTGGCTCCGACCTGTATACCCTGAATCTGTTGGTCCCTTCTAATCATGTTCAGCAAGACCTCCAGGACTGAAATAAAAAGCAAAGGGGAAATTGGGCAGCCTTGTCGTGTCCCTTTCTCTATCTTAACTTCTTCTGTAACTGCATTGTTCACTATCAATTTTGCCTTTTGTTCTGAGTAAATCGCCCCTATACCGTTTCCAAACCTTTCTCCCACCCCCATCCCTTCCAAGTTTTTCTTCATAAAACTCCAAGAAATATTATCAAAGGCTTTCTCTGCATCAATGAATATCAATACTGCCTTTGTGTTGATGTTAACTTGTCGTTTTTCCAAAATGTCAATTAGATTCCTTGTATTATTTGACATATGTCTGCCTGGGAGAAAGCCTGCTTGGTCTTTATGTATAATTCCTGCTAGAACTTTTTTTAATCTTTTAGCTAAAATGTCCGCAAAAATTTTGTAATCTACGTTAAGTAGGGATATGGGGCGGTAGTTCTTAAGTTGTGTCTTTTCTGATTCATTTTTTGGTATAAGCGTGATATAAGCATCTTTCCACGACGCCGGCGCTCTTTTCCCCTCCATGATTTCATTGCAAACCTCCATTAATGGTTGAATTAAATAGTCTTTCATTACTTTGTAATATTTGGAGGAAAGCCCATCCGGGCCTGGAGACTTGCCAAGTTGCAAGTTCTTAATGGCACCTTCAACCTCCTGTTCAGAAATTCTGTCATTCTGTCATATTAATTTATTCTCTTGAGATATATTTTGTAATCCATTTGTTTTTAAGAATTTCTCAATCTTGGTCTCATTCTGTGGCCCTTGTGCATACAATTGTTTGAAGTATCTCTGGAAACAATCTTTAATCTCCTGTAGGTTTTGTATATTCCTTCCCTTTACTTCAAGATTAGTCACAATGTTTAATTTTTGTCTTTTCTTCAGCTGCCAAGCTAGCAGCTTACCACACTTATTAGCCGATTCAAAAGTTTTTTGTCTCATTTGTTTAATCTTCCATTCTATGTCCTGATTAATCAATTTCAGATATTGTGCTTGATATAATTTAATTTCTCGCAGGATCTCCTGTGACTTTGGTTTAGTCCTTAATCTCTTCTCTCCTCCAATTTTCTCTAAAATCCTTTCTTTTCTTTCCTCTTGAAGTCTCCTCTTTATAGCATTTTGCTGGATCAAAAAACCTCTCATAACGGCTTTGCTCGCATCCCAGATTACTCTTTTTTCCACAGTTGTCTTCAAATTTATTTCGAAGTAGTCTTTCATGATTTTTTGGGCCTTCTTAATAGTTTCAGAGTACCTGAACAAGGTGCCGTTCATTCTCCATCTAAAGGAACCAATCGGTGTTAATTTCATATCCATTCTCACAGGGTTATGGTCGGAGCAGATTTTTGGGCAGATTTCCACCTTCCGGATCTTAGGTGCCATCCCTCTTGTAATCCAAATTTGGTCAATTCTTGTCCAACTTAAATTAGCTTCAGAGAAGAAAGTCCCCTCTCTACCTAAGGGGTTTTTAGTTCTCCAAATGTCAATTAAGTCCATATTGTCTGTCATTTCAAAAAAAGTCTTTGGTAGTCTTCCATCTTTTGTGACTACCTGTCTTTCAGATTTATCCATGTGTGTTGACACAACTCCATTCATATCTCCCATCAAAATAATGTTCTGGTCCATATGATCCAACAACGTCTCATGCAGTTTCTTGTAAAACTCTGATTTCCCCTCATTAGGTGCGTAGACTCCAATTATTAGTACTTTCTCTCCTTGTAGTTGTATTTCAATTGCTATGAATCGTCCCTGTTCATCTTTAAAAAGAAATTTTGGTGTCAATTTCTCTTTTGCGTATATCACAACTCCTCTTTTTTTAACTTTGTCCGATGAGATAAATTCTTGGCCTAGTCTCTTATTTATCAATAATTTCCTGTGGAGTCTTGTTCTTCCTTAGTAGGTCAACCAAGTCGCTGTAGTTAGTTCTGAGATCTAGTAAGTATTTTGGGATATCTTTAAAAATTTCAATTCTCTCACTTCCAATCTCAAGTGCTTTCTGGTAATGTAGGCTCAGTATTTTATCTCTTTCTTCTTTAGATCTTAATGAAATCAAGCAGTCTCTCGCTCTGTTCTTCCTTTTGACCCTTCCCAGTCAAAAAGCACTCACTATCTTAAATTCTTCTGTGTCCAGATCCCAAAAGGTCTCAAATTCCAATGTAAGAAACTCTATTAATTCTCCTTCCTCTGTTTCTGGGACTGCTCTTATTCTCAAATTGGCCTGCTTTTCCTTAAGTTCAATCAGAGAGAATTGTGCCTTGTAATCATCCAGTTTTCTATTTATTGGCGGTATTTTTTCCTCTACCGCCAAAACCCTCTCTTTCGCTTCCTCTGCTGTCTGTTTTGTCTCCTTGGATTCCTGCAGTAACCTGTCAATTGCCTGGGTGTTAGAATTCACTTTCTGTCCTACGTCATTCACCTTTTGTCTAAGGTCTTTAATAGTTGAAGTATTTAAGTCTATCTTAGCTGTCAAATTTTGTAAAGCTGAAAGAATCTTGTCCAATGTTGTAGAATCTGGTCCTGCTGGTCCTGCCAGTGTGGTGTAGTGGTTAAGAGCGGTAGTCTCGTAATCCTGGGTAACCGGGTTCGCGCCTCCGCTCCTCCACATGCAGCTGCTGGGTGACCTTGGGCCAGTCACACTTCCTTGAAGTCTCTCAGCCCCACTCACCTCACAGAGTGTTTGTTGTGGGGGAGGAAGGGAAAGGAGAATGTTAGCCGCTTTGAGACTCCTTAAAGGGAGTGAAAGGCGGGATATCAAATCCAAACTCCTCTTCTTCTTCTTCTTCTTCTTCTTCTTCTTCTTCTTCTTCTTCTTCTTCTAGGTTCTTCTCTTTCTGTGACTTGTGGGGCAGAAAGACCTGTTACAGATGCTCTTCTGTAATGTTGTTGCTGCTGTGTCAGCAGTTGCTGCTGTTGTCTGGTTTTATATTTTATTGCTTTCTCTTGCGCTTTCTCCTGCGACTTATCTTGTGGTTTGTCTTGATCCATTCCTGTGCCTCAGAAAGTCAAGGCCACTCACACAGTTCTCACAACTCCTAGGTTTGTTTCTCAGCAGTAAGAAAAAGGACAGCTGCAGTGGAAAATCCCCAGCTATAACACAAAGTTCCTCTAGGGAAGCAGAGTATCAAAATGTATCATGGATGATGATTGTAAAACAGTATCTTTATAAGTATATCAATGTTACACAGATAGCAACAGTTACAAGCTCAAATATTCCCTTAATAAAGTTGCCATTCTTTTGCAGAGATCTGCAGTAATGATTACATTGTCTATAAAACGGTGCATTCAGGGTGACCTTTCAATTACTTAAGGCAGTCCGATATCAAAGATTGAATGGTGGGTTCTATCCCCCCCTTTCCCAACTTATGGGGGGGTTCGTTTGTCAGGCAGTGAGATTTAGCTCTTTATAATAAGTCAATTTCTTTGGTTCAAAGCTCCTTTATTCCTTGCTTTTGTTCTGTCTACAGATCGGCAAAGCGGGCTTCCTGTTTAAACTTTGCCGATTTCAGGTTCAAATTCAAGATCAAAGTCCAGGATCAAAGTGTCAAAGTCAAAATCAAATTCCAGGTTCACTTATCTTAAGTCCTATTCTTTGATCCTTTCAAGTTTCCCCAGTTCTTACTGATGGGTAGATGTTTCAGTTCGATGTTCACAGGAAAAAGGTCAGCGCTCTCCAGCAACTGCTATGCAGCTTCACTCCGCAGAAGTAGCGATCGACTCCCAGCACAGCGCCAAAACCCCGCTCCACTCCGGAGCTCTTTACAGAGCTCCTTTGACAGTTCGGGGTGCGCTCCGTGTGCCCACTGAGTCCCACGGCCCCAGGCTTCTCCCGCCTGCGGGTTTTTTAAGGGTCCTCCGCTTCGCTGCAGCGGTGAACCCTATTTCTGTGGAGCTTCTCCCTCCGGTTAGAGGGAATCCGCCATTGCCGATAGGCGCTGCCTCCGGAAGCTGTCTTGCTGTGTTTTAATTTGTTGGAAACTGCCTAGAGTGGATAGAGTAACCCAGTCAGATGGGAGGCATCATCATCATCATCAGATGGGAGGAATAATAATAATAATAATAATAATAATAATAATAATAATAATAATAATAATAGGACCAAGGTACCTTAAGGGCCATCTGATCCCTTATATTCAAGCAGAGATCTGTTTCAAACCACTCGTGAAATCACAACATAAACAGCAGAAGCAGCTGGAAATTTATTTAACCCGGTCCAACCTCACAAACTTCCAGATGGCTGGTGGAATAAGAAAAGCTTTAAAATAATCTTAAAATGCTGATAGAATTAGCCATCCCTGGACAACTCCTTGCTCCAGCTTCTAGTAAGGGCTGTTGCTTATAGACTTCATGGAGGCATTTGATTGGCCACTAAGGGAAATGCCGGTGCTGGAGTAGACGGACCCTCAGCAGGACTCTTCTTAGGTTCTTTTGCAACCACACATCACATTCAGCCCCACAGCAGGTGTCTACCATATGGTGGATACCTTGGATGTTTCCAAGACAGATAATGATAGAGCATATATCCATAGTACAGTAGATGCTAAGGCTGATATCTCTCAAGAGTTTAAGAAGAGCCCAGCTGAAGGACCAGCCACTCTAGCACCAGCTTTTCCCATAACAGCCAATCAAATGCCTCCATCAAATTCTGGAACAAGCCCATGACTTATCTAGTCCACCATCCTGCTCTCATGGTGGCCAAATTGCTTCTCCATTGAACCCTTTCACATGGTTTTGTGATATTTTATGCACTGCGACTTGCCGTTATATTTGTGGATTGTAGTTTAGTACTGTATTTTTCCGTGTATAACACGCCCCTGTGTATAACACAACCCCTATTTTTTGGGACTCCAAATTGAGGAAATGGGGGGAGATTGCCCAGTGTTGAGGCTTGGGGGGGGGGGTTGCCCACAGTTGTTCAGCCTTTTTCCCAGGGGGATTGCCCAGACTTGTTGAGCTTTTTTGTTGAGCGCCTGACCGCCGCATCAATGAAGCCAAAAAAGTCTGCCCGCTCACCCCCAACAGCCGCCAATCACCTGCCCAATTGCTGCAGCAGCCAAATGCCCCTGACAATCTCCTGGTCGCAGCAGCCACCAATTGCCCATCCCAACTCTGCACTATCCGTGTATAAGTCGACCCCCATTTTTTTTAAATAAAAAAACCCTTGTCTACACGGGAAAATATGGTAATTCTTTGTTCTAATCAATAAAATTATTCTTTGCTGATACTTAATTTTACTGTTTACTATTAGATTCTAATGAATTGTTGAATGTTGCTTTATTTGTTATCAGTGGCTTATCCATTGGCAGGTTTTGATTGAGCTTCGGTGTGTAAATAGGATAATTTTACAAAATAAAATTTATAGTAAGTTAAATAACATGGAGAAAGTAAAGTTTAAGCGTATATTTAAGGAATTTAATTTGGGAACACAAGGGAAGATCGGAGGGCTTGTCAAATTTAATCACAAATGGATGTACAAAGCAAGTATTAGTTAAAGAATGAATAATTGTGTATTTTTTTATTTCTCATTTTGCCTATAACATCTATTGTACATTTCTGTTATAAAGTTTTCAATCAATAATGCATTTAAAAACTGGGGGTGGGATGGAGCATAGCTGGCCTGGCTACTAGCCACTGATACTTCTCCCCTGTCCCTCCTTTCCTATTACAGGATGCTGCAAGGGACACACCAGCCTCTTCGTACGTCCCTGATGACATGACGGAGACCTTAGACAATAAGAGTCAGGGCGACCGGCTGGCCATCAGCACCCAGCGAGGGACCAGTGCTCTGCAGCCAGAAGCCTACTCTAGGATAGGCGAGGCCAGCAGTATGGAGCGGATGGGTCAGCTGCACAGCAGGCAGATCACAGCAGCTGATCTCGACCTGGAGAAGATGAGGCTTGATGGAGCAATGACCAGACTGAGGTACCGGCATGAAGACAATGAGAAGAGGCGGCAGCACGAGGAGAAAATGCAACAGCTACATTATCAGACAACCCCTCGATCAGTAAGTGAGGGGGGAATAAGGGGTAGATGTGAGCTTTCCGTTAAAAATGGAAACCAAATTCTGCATTCCTTGGCCTATAGCATCTTTGGGCATTGTTCTAGGTCAGGGGTCAGCAAGGTTTATTTTGCCGGGGTCGGATCAGTCCCGCAGAGATCCCTCAGTGAGCCGGATCTCGCATCCATGAGCGTGTGATTTTCTTTTCTTTCTTTTTTATTAGTTTTTTAACATATCATTTCCAACAATCACATTATATATCTTCTTATCTTATACATTGTTTTAGACTTCCGTCAACAACTCTGATGATTTTCCGTCTTTTATCACTTATTCTGCATTTCTTAATATATCTATTACTCTTAATTGTCATCAACTAATAACTCTCCTCATAGTCTTTCTTGTAATATTTCATATAATTCTCCTTACAAAACTTCTTGCAATCCTACTAGCATAATCTGTTCATTACTATTACAGTACTTTTCAAGTAGTTCATATATTTACTCCAGTCTTCTAAGAATCTCTGATCCAGCAGGTTTTGAATCCTTCCAGTTAATTTATCCAATTCTGCATAGTCCATCAATTTCATCTGCCATTCTTCTATCGTTGGTAATTCTTCTTGCTTCCATTTTTGTGCGTTTGATTTTTGGCATCTACATCTGCGCAGATGTGATTTCTAGCACTGCGGAAGTGAGTCCCTGTGCTGCACTGCACCGGTTTAGTGCAGCACATGAGCAGGCAGCTCAGTTTGAGGGTGGCTTGGCGGCCGGTCAAACAACCTCCGCAGGCCGCTTCTGGCCCATGGGCCTTAGGTTGCTGACCCCGTTCTAGGTGCTGGAATCAATCTGTAAAAAAACCCAACAGCTTAGTTCCTGCTAGGGATGGAAGAATCTGTTAATTTCTACTCCCACGGTCTCATTTTTCCAACCTTAAAGCCAGTTCTCTACATGCCTGCGGCAATTTGCAATTTAAAAAAAAAAAAATTTTTGAACCCTCATGAAAATTCTCCAGCATTTGAGTGCCCTTGTCTCCCAGTAAACACATTTTTGTATGCAGTTTGGACCACGGCCAACATTTCTGCAAGCAATAGAATCCTAATGTAATGCATTTTTGTATGTTATTTTCACAAATAACATTCGTGGGGTTGTTGGGGTTTTTTTTGCACACTTACTTCTAATGTATGCTCTCTCTTTTTTTGCAAATGTGGTTTGGTTGGAAAACTGCATTGCAAATTTCGGATAAGAGCAACTTTGGAAGGCTGGCTGTGTTTCAGCTCTCATCTTGCTCCAGAAAGCGAAATTCTCACAGATTCAACCTTAAATACAAGCTAAATTGAATTCTCCTCCACCCCCAGCTCTGCCTCTACTGACCCTTTGGTTTTGTCTCCCATTAGCTATCTTCTGCCCCACCAGATCCAATGGATACCAGCTTCCACTATCAGGCCCTTCTCCCAGGATTTCTCCCAGCCATGCCCTCTCCCTGGCTACACCTCTCACTGCCCCTGCTTCATAGCTGAGGCTGATGGGAGATCTGGAGGGCACCAGGTTGGCAACATGCTTCCAAAACACACATTTGGCTTCTGCCGCTGTGTCTAAAAAAGACATTTTTGCTGTCCTCACCCAGAACAGTTGATGCATTAAGAATATAGGAAACCCCAAGGCAAGCACTGCCCATTGTAGGCTTCATTCAAAAGACCTTGGGGCAAGGGGCGCATGGTCCTTTTCCTCCAGGAGTGAAAAAGTTCGAGGGAGAAAGAAAGAAAGAAAAGAAAACACATTAGATGCCATGTTGTAGGCTCGCCTGACTTCTGCAGTTTGACATTTCTCCGAATCGGTATTTTGAATGCACAATCTAAATATTTCTGAGCATGCTTAAGTCCATATAAATCAAGGATGGAGAATCCGTAGTTGTGCGACTCCAGGCCCCATCAATCCAATAACATCTGGAGGGTCTTGTTTCCCCCACTCCCGATATAAATCAATGGAATTTAAGTTGAGCACATTTACAATGTCTATGAAGATGTGAAGCCCTCTGGGTTCAATGGGAAGGTGTTTATAGTATTGTAGGCTCTTTGGGTAGCTGATCATAGGGAGCGTTTTGTTAACAGACACCTCTTTTTCCTCCCCCCACCCCTGTTTCTCTCCCCCCTCCCCCACAGATTGGGCAAGAGCTCCACGAACTCCTTCAGCCCCAGAACCAGTATGCCCTATTTTTTTTCTGCTTCATCTTTATCCACATTATTTACACAGCCAGGGAGCTGGCTTTCTATTTTATTATGAAACACGACGTATTCTGCTTTGCCATTTTGCTGTATTTCATTTTCAAGAAGATTTTACTGGATTACAGAAGTAGGAGAAACTAATCGCGAAACAGCAGCAGACTCTAGGCAGCAGAGAAAAAAAGAGGGCAAGCAGCTCCCTGATGTTTATTTATCTCCGTTCTATCGCCTCTCCCTTCCCTCCTCTTTACAATTCCCCCTTTTTCAGTCGCATGCGACGAATGCAAGATTTGGCTTGGCTGTCTAAGTGCACTGGCAGTTCTCTCTATCAAATGCCGCTGCTGAGTGTTCCCTTTGCTATTCAGTTATAGGCTCATCCATTGCAGCCATCCCACCTGAGCCTGTCACAGTCATCAATGTTAATAAATTGGCCTAGAATTAAACAAAAAAACAGATTCTATTTCCACAATTTTTTCTTTGAAAAGGGGGGGGGGAATGTTTGTAAAGGGCTGGACAGGGGGAGACTCAAGACAATCCAGTAATATGTCCAGTAGGCAGAATATCGACAGATTCCTGCATAGCACGGGGATGGACTAGATGACCCTTGAGGTCCCTTCCAACTCTACGATTCTATGATAGGTAAAGCGTTCCCATAATTGAATTTCCATACTAGAAAATACTTACTTTGTGTCAGCCGCATAGCTGTTAAAGGCATGAGACATCACTTGCTTTTTCTTGTACATATAGTTCTCATGGCAAGTTCCTGTTGAAAGACAGTTCATCCCTTCACCAGGGAAAATACAGGAAATGCCTCACATTCCTTCCTTCTAATCGTTTAGCAAAAGCGATTAAGTGACCTTAGCAATGGCAGTACCTCCATAAGTGCCTAATAAGCCTTAGAATGTTGCCTCCACATTTTGCTTCCTAACCTTATTGATAGATGTCCAATTCACTTCCTTCTTTTAATTGAAGGCTAAGAGTCTGCTGGTTGGCTGGGTGTGTGAGAATGGACATGAAGATGAACTAGCAATCGTTCAAGTTTCTTCCTCAAAGTGAAC
Organism: Podarcis gaigeae; assembly: GCF_964106915.1. Taxonomy (NCBI): domain Eukaryota; kingdom Metazoa; phylum Chordata; class Lepidosauria; order Squamata; family Lacertidae; genus Podarcis; species Podarcis gaigeae. The sequence goes on along the minus strand of NC_139680.1, from coordinate 102,618,468 downwards.
TTCATTCGCCTTTAGTGTATTCAGCTATTATAGGAACTACTTTCTGGTGTCCTTCAGAGATTTTTGAACTAGTTCAGTGAATTTTGTTTAACTGAACTAGTTCATTCAAAGCACTGATAAAATGTAGAGATAGCAGTGCAATAAAGTGTAGCGAAGCAGGATAGGAAGAAGATATTCTTCCCCACTCACAATACAAGAACTCAGGGCTATCCAATGAAGCTGAATTTTGGAAGCTTCAGAATGAACAAAATAAAGTACTTATTCACACAGGGCATCATTAAACTGTGGAATTCACTCCAACCAGAGATAGCGATGGCCATCCATATCAACAGCTTTAAAAGATGATTAAATACATGGATGATTTGGCCAGTATGGCTCCTAGCTAGTATGGTTATGTTCTACCTCCACTATTGGAAGCAGTAGGAGAATAACAACTGAGGCATAATATATTCATGTCTTGCTTGTAGGCCTCCCACAGGTATCAGCATGGGCACTGTAAGAACCAGATAATGGGCTTTTGGCTTGTTGATCTTATGTAGCAATTGGCTCACAATGGAGCTGAGCCGCTGAGCCAATATTTCTCCAAAGACATTGGGGGGGGGGGAGGAGAAAATTTCTGAGAGATTTCCTTTTCTCAGCAAACCCCCCCCCCCCCCCGCTGTCTGCTAAAAGAAAACTACTTCACAGAATTCCATCTGAATATTCTCCACAATTTATGTGTGGCAGCCGTAAACCTCCTTATACCTCCCAGAACGTCCTAAAATAACACCAGGTCTCTGGCATTGTAAAGGACTCCAAATTGTGGTGAGTCTGTAAACACAGATTTGCGGCTGCTTGGTGTGGGGTAGCCTGGGGGGGGGTGTTGAAGGAAGCTGTGCCATTGCTGCTGCTAATTGTGAGACCCATCCTTAAGAAACTGTTGAAAATTTTCTCCTCCCCCTGGAGAAATTGGGTAGAATGGTTCCCACAATTTCTCTGTATACAGAAATGGTAAGGACACAGGCAACAATAGGAACACGGGAAGCTGTCTCACACCTTTGTCAGACCATTGGTTCATCTATCTCAGAATTGTCTACACTGTCTGGTTTCAGACAGACAGACAAAAGGCTGGAGGGATTCAATTCAGATCACAATTTAAAGGCTGTGGGTTAAACCACAGAGCCTAGGACTTGCCGATCAGAAGGTTAGCGGTTCAAATCCCCATGACGGGGTGAGCTCCCGTTGCTCGGTCCATGCTCCTGCCAACCTAGCAGTTCGAAAGCATGTCAAAGTGCAAGTAGATAAATAGGTACCGTTCCAGCAGGAAGGTGAACGGCGTTTCTGTGCACTGCTCTGGTTCGTCAGAAGCGGCTTAGTCATGCTGGCCACATGCTGGCCACAAACGCCAGCTCCCTCGGCCAATAAAGCGAGATGAGTGCCGCAACCCCAGAGTCGTCCGTGACTGGACCTAATGGTCAGGGGTCCCTTTACCTTTACCTACTTCACACTTTGCGAAACAGTTTGTGACTTGAAACTCAGGAGACATTTGCACTAAAATGCTGATAAATTTTCATAAGGATGCTTTAAAACCCCCCCCCACACACACACACACACAATCACAAATGGATATGGAAAAGTGTAGAACTGAACCTAAGGTTGGGGAAATGGGAAAATGAGCTGAAATTGACTGGTTTTGCCCAAACCTAGACAGGGGTGTCTCCTAGCCATTTGTTGAGATGTTGGAGATTGTTACCAGGGACCTTCTGCATGCAAAGGAGGCAGTATTCCTCTGAGCTATGGCTCTCTGCTATTAACAAGCACGTACAGACCATAATATACTGTATTACAGTATTCAGGATATTGAGGTCTAGAGATCTGGTGACAGTGTGGTTTCAGGCCATGAATAAGACTGTCTTGTAAGGCTAGGGTTTCTCATACACAGATGGGAAAGTATTACAGAAACACATCATTTTAAGACTACTCTTTCTTTAAACAGATTCACTTTCTTCTGGGTAATTATAATTACCCTGTTAAAAGAAATGGGGGTGAATGGGCGAGCAGGAAAACCCCACATAGCTGCTCTGTGACCTACATAGCTCCAGTAGAGCAAGATCAGGTCGATAAATAAATTAATCCCCCACTGACTTGAAGGTGATCATCACAGGAAGAAGGCTGCTTGCAAATGCATCTCTGAGCATCGCATATCTGTCAAGAAACTCCACCCCTTACAAGCCAGAGGCAGCAGCAACTCTTTTAAGAGCAAGGGAAGGGGGGGGAGCAGTTGGATGATTTGTGGCGCCGAGGAGCTGAGTTAACGCTCCACTTCCAAGACTGCGGAGGGAAAAGGGAACTGCTGGATTTTAAACGCTGCCTCCAGGGTTATGTGGGCAGGACCAGGATGCAAAGGTAAGTTGCATGGCATTTATTTGCGGGGAAATGCACAGAGGGGAAGAAAGAGCAGCATCCTTGAGTTGGTTCATTGGTTACCTGCTTGTCAGCCTAAGAACTTTAAGAGCCAATATTGTGCATTGGCTAAGAGCAGAGGAACTGGCATGAAAGGACATGAAAGGCAGACGTCTGGAGTCCCACTCAGAAGACGGAGTGTCAGGGCTTCCAGTTGCAGCAGATATTTGTTTTGTTTTGTTTTGTTTTATTATTTTATTTTATTTTATTTTATTATTCTATTCTATTCTATTCTATTCTATTCTATTCTATTCTATTCTATTCTATTCTATTTTTGTATACTACCCCCCCCCAACAACAAATCTCAAGGACCGCTCCCAATATAAAAATTTGGCTTACCACATTTTGCAGAAAGTAATGTAATATACATTACCATTTAAATAGCCCCCCCGTGCCCTGCCCCCCCTGGTCAGGCCATTAATTATAGAGTCTAAAACTGCCCAACTGGCTAAGAGAATGAGCTGGAGGGTCTTTTGTTCAAATCTCACCCGCTGGCCCTAGGTGAGACATTGTTCCCTGAGCCTCAGTCTCCCCATCTGTAATATGGGGATAATATGAATGACTTACCGAACAGCGTCAACGTGAGGATTATAAGGCGATGTATAGCAACAATGCAAAGGTGCCAAGTTTTTAAGTTATTGATGACTTGCTTAATGAACTGAGTTGTTATATTGCATCTGTTGTGGACCCGTCGTGGGTGGAATACTTGCAGTAAAGGTCCATATGTAAATAAATGTGACTTGAACCATGATTGTTGTCATTGATAGGACTTGTTATTGTTATTCTTAGGAATGCAGGTAAATCCAGATTGTCTGCTCAGGATTTAGCTGATTCCTGACACTTTGTTATTCTATCATCCAGTTGTGGGAAACAGCATTTCTGCCTTTCCCATAAACTCTGTGCCTTTACAGCTGCACAAGAGACAGTGGATTTCCCCCGCCTGCCCGCACCTCCCAACAAGGAGAGGCAATACTGGGGAAAGCTTTACCTGTTGATTTTCTGCCTCTGCAAGGCACAGAACATCTCTCCGTGAAATGTGAGGATCCTGCAGAGAGCATTGCTAGCGCCAAAACTGTCAAAGTGTGCCCTCTTGTGCCCCTGATGGGGTACTGCATTTGCCCTGTGCTGGGGACCGAACCCACCAATGAGCATGTGAGAGGGCAGTTGAGAAAGTTGGGAGGATCCATGCTGGCCCTGCTTCTGACCTCCATGCTTTTAAGGTCCCCTATGCACACAGCGCCTGAGTATGTAAATGGAAGCATGGATAAGCATCATGTGCATGCCTCATACCTTCCGTATTTGCAGCGTACCAATTGTGTGCATGCATAAGACCGTTTGCAAACTGCAGTAATAATTTTATTTATTTATTTATTTATTTATTTATTTATACATACATACATACATACATACATACATACATACATACCCCGCCCCTCTGGCTGGGTTTTCCTAGGCACTCTGGGTGGCTTCCAGCAAAATATTAAAATACAATAATTCACCAAATATTAAAAGCTTCCCTAAACAGGGTTGCCTTCAGATGTCTTCTAAAAGTCAGATACAGTGGTACCTCAGGTTGAGAACCTAATTCGTTCTGGAGGTCCGTTCTTAACCTGAAACTGTTCTTAACCTGAAGCACCACTTTAGCTAATGGGCCTGCTGCGCCGCCACTGTGCGATTTCTGTTCTCATCCTGAAGCAAAGTTCTTAACCCGAGGTACTATATTCTGGGTTAGCAGAGTCTGTAACCTGAAGTGTCTGTAACCTGAAGTGTCTGTAACCCAAGGTACCACTGTAGTTGCTTATTTCCTTGACATCCGATGGGAGGGTGTTCCACAGGGCGGGTGCCACTACCAAGAAGGCCCTCTGCCTGGTTCCCTGTAACTTGGCTTCCCGCAGTGAAGGAACCGCCAGAAGGCCCTTGGCGCTGGACCTCATTGTCCGGGCTGGATGATGGGGGTGGAGACACTCCTTCAGGTATACTGGGTTGAGAATGTTTAGGGCTTTAAAGGTCAGCCCCAACACTTTGAATTGTGTTTGGAAACGTACTGGGAGCCTTTCAGGATCGGTGTTATGTGGTCTCGGCGGCCGCTCCCAGTCACCAGTCAATGGGAAGCAGGTCCAATCCCCACATCCCCAGCTCAGGCTTTCATTTCCTTGCTTGACCATCCTCCTGGGGCTACTGTATGATGCATGGATTGTATCAGGAAGGACCATAGCAGAGCAGTAGAGCACCTGCATTTCATGCAGAAGTCCTCAGGTTCAATTCTGAGCATCTCCAGGTAGGGCTGCGTGACAGACTGCTGCCTGAAACCCTAAACAGCTTCTGCCGGTCAGTGTAGGCAATACTAAGCTACATGGGACGATGTGTCTGACTCGGTACAAAGTGCATTTATGTTCCTATGTTTATCATCTGTGTCAGAACATTTCTGCCTCTGGGCTGGGGTTCATCTTGCAAAAAGTGGTGCGTTACCTTGTTTATTTTAAATAGGGATATCAACCAGCTGGCCTTTTGACCCCCAGATGCCGACAAAAGCATCCACGACAGATGGCCATCCAACCTCTGCTCAAAATCCTCCAAGGAAGGAGAGTCCACCACCTCCCAAGAGAGACCATTCCACTGTCAAACAGCTCTTACTGTCAGCTCTTACTTTTTTCAGTTAATTTTACTACTATACAAATGCTGGTGCTTAAGAAACATCAGTTCGTCTTGATTAAATACCGCAGTCAGTTTCTGTCTTGTGCGGGGGGGGGGGGGGGATACATCTTAAGGTACATAAGGTTTCAGATATTAATGTTGTGCAGCATGAAGCGACTGGAAGCATAAGAACTGACTTCTTTTGGAAATAAAGCCTTGTCCAGACTCATTAGATGACCTTGTTGAGGACTGGAATAACCGACTCTTGGCAGCCATTGATGAGATCGCGCCTAAGCGCCCTCTGCGACCCCGTCGAAACCGGGCCCCTTGGTTTACTGAGGAGCTCCGGAAAATGAAGCGGGATCTCAGACGGCTAGAGCGAGTATGGCGACGGACTCGTGACGGAGCCTCAAGAACATCTTATAGGACGCTTATGAAAGCCTATGAGATGGCTATGAAAGCTGCTAAGAAATCTTACTTTGCAGCTTCCATTGCATCCGCTAGCTCTCGCTCGGCACAACTTTTTAAAATAATTAGGTCAATAACGTCCCTAGGAGGACAACCAAATTTAAGCACAAATTCGACCCACAGCTGTGAGGCATTCGCGAGTTTTTTTGCGGAGAAAGTCCTGTTGCTCCGCCGTGACCTCCCTGCCAATTTAGATACAGTGACTGAACTGGAGGCCCCTCGACTGACTTCAGGTCCAGTGTTGGACCATTTCGATCGGATACTGCCTACTGATGTGGATAGATTCCTCCAAGTTGGTAGGCCCACCACCTGCCTCCTTGATCCGTGCCCGTCTTGGCTGATTAGGGAGTGTCCAGATGTTGTGCGGACCCCCCTGGTTGAAATTATCAATTTGTCCCTTGACACGGGGACATTCCCAGGGGAATTGAAGGAAGCAGTGGTGTGTCCACTCTTAAAAAAAACTTCATTAGATCCCTTAGACCTATCCAATTACCGCCCAGTTTCAAATCTTCCATACCTGGGTAAGGTAATTGAGAGAGCGGTTGCTGAACAGCTTGGTAGGTTTCTGGAGGAAACATCGGCATTAGATCCATTTCAGTCCGGTTTCCGTCCTGGTTTTGGGACGGAGACGGCTCTGGGTGCCCTAACAGATGATCTCCGTAGACAACTGGATCGAGGCGGGTCAGGACTGCTGATCCTTTTAGATTTGTCAGCAGCCTTTTACATGGTCGATCATGATCTTCTGGACCACCGCCTTGCAGACGTAGGGATACAGGGCATAGCCCGTAACTGGTTGTGCTCTTTTATCTCTGGTCGGGGACAGAGGGTGGCATTAGGGAGGGAAATGTCGTTGCGCCACTCCTTGGTGTGTGGAGTGCCGCAGGGCGCAATTCTCTCCCCAATGCTTTTTAACATCTTTATGCGCCCCCTTGCCCAGATTATCCAGAGCTATGGGCTGGGCTGTCACCAATATGCTGATGACACTCAGCTCTATCTGCTGATGGATGGCCACACTGACTCGGCCCCGAACACACTGACCAGATGCTTGGAAGCTGTGGCTGGATGGTTTCGTGGGAGCCGATTGAAACTAAATCCTTCGAAGACAGAGGTCCTATGGCTAGGTCGGGATGGCATGGGGATGAGGGACCAACTCCCTTCTCTTGCGGGGGCCCAATTAGTGCCATTGCCTTCCGTTAAGAGTTTGGGTGTAATCCTTGATGCCTCCCTTTCCATGGAGGCGCAAGTTACAGCAACAGCCAAGGCGACATTTTTCCACCTTCGCCGCATCAAGCAGTTGGTCCCTTACCTTTCCCGCCCCGACCTGGCCACAGTGATCCATGCGACGGTCATCTCCAGGCTTGACTACTGTAATTCGCTCTACGCGGGGCTGCCCTTGAAGCTGTCCCAGAAACTCCACGGGGTCTCTGCCATGGGAGCATATTCACCCAGTGCTTTTCAAGCTGCACTGGCTCCCAGTGGAGTACAGGGTCAGATTTAAGGTGCTGCTTTTGACCTTTAAAGCCCTTCATGGCCTAAGACCCTCGTACCTACGGGACCACCTCTCCTGGTATGCCCCACGGAGAGCCTCAAGGTCCATAAATAACAACACCCTAGTGGTCCCAGGCCCTAAAGAAGTTAGATTGGCTTCAACCAGAGCCAGGGCCTTTTCAACTCTGGCTCCGGCCTGGTGGAACGCTCTGCCTCATGAGACCAGGGCCCTGCAGGATCTGATTTCTTTCCGCAGGGCCTGTAAGACAGAGTTTTTCCGCCTGGCCTTTGGCTTGGAGCCAATTTGATTCCCTCTCTCTCTCTCTCTCTCTCTCTCTCTCTCTCTCTTTTTTCCCCTCCTCTTTCTTTCTTTTCCTTCTCCTGCGATGAGGCTACATTTTAATATTTTAATGTTCCATTATTTTAATGTATTTTATTTTTGTTTTTAAGTTGTAATCATTCATCTTGGTTTTTATTATTGCTTGTAAGCCGCTCTGAGCCCGGCCTTGGCTGGGGAGGGCGGGGTATAAATAAAAAATTATTATTATTATTATTATTATTATTATTATTATTATTATATTATTCAAAGTTTACTTGAAGAACTCTTCAAAAACAAAACAGAAACATCAAAGATACATCAACCCAGAAATAGTACCTCGGGTTAAGAACTTTACCTCAGGATGAGAACAGAAATCGTGCTCCGGCAGCGTGGCAGCAGCAGGAGGGCCCATTAGCTAAAGTGGTGCTTCAGGTTAAGAACAGTTTCAGGTTAAGAATGGACCTCTGGAACGAATTAAGTACTTAACCTGAGGTACCACTGTATACTTAAAAGTGTGGAAGGAAGGGATGACTAACAAAGAGAACCCGCAAGCAAATCAGAAGAAGAAGAAGAGTTTGGATTTGATATCCCGCCTTTCACTGCCCTTCAGGAGTCTCAAAGCGGCTAACAATCTCCTTTCCCTTCCTCCCCCACAACAAACACTCTCTGATGTGAGGCTGAGAGACTTCAGAGAAGTGTGACTGGCCCAAGGTCACCCAGCAGCTGCATGTGGAGGAGCGGAGACGCGAACCCAGTTCCCCAAATTACGAGACTACTGCTCTTAACCACTACACCACACTGGCTCCTCAGTGTGGTGAATCAGGGCGAATGCTTGGTGCTATGTAACCGCCCAGTAACAAAATCAGAGCAAATGCTCAATAAAGGCCAGACATGATCAAACTTCCAGGTATGTTTGGTGCAAACAAATCAGGATGGTGCTCAATGAGTAGATCATATGGAGGAGCCTCTAGAGCAGGGATTTCTAACCGGTCGACTATGATCGACAAGTCGATCCCTGGGTGATAGCAGTCGATTGCTAGCTTATTTCCGTTCTCTTGGGTAGATTAGCTGTGAAATGAATGTGAAAGCTCTACAAGTTTGACCTGAACCCCTAAAAGCTCAACGAGTTTGACCTGAACCCCTAGAAAAAGGTCAACAATTTTGCGCTGCCCCCCTAAAAAAAGCTTGACAACTCAGATTTTTTCCTGGGAGTCTCTTGGGAGTTGGATGTCCCTGCTCTAGAGTGTAGGCTGTTTTCCAAGAGAGGGGTCTTAGCAGGTCTCTACTCCAGCCCTGTTAATCTTCATAACTTAAGGACTCCTCCAGACTGGTGGGTTTTGTGTGTGGGTATCTTCTAACATGTCATTGACACAATGATAGCGCATCAGCGATGGATTTATACTGACACATCGTTCTGCTTTGTGAGTTGTTCTGCAATGCTTCCCTAAAGTTCTCGCACTATTGCTGCATGGAGGGGCACCCAGCACTATAGCACAGCAGAAGCAGGACAAGAAAACAATAAAAACCCAGAACAAGTTTCGTATGGAAGTTAAAAGGATTTTTGCAGGAAGTCACAGGCCATACACAGATTGGAAACAAAGCAGTACGTCTGTCCCGAAACCTTTGCAGGCAGGCACAAAGTGTACCAAAAGCGGGATTGCAGATAAATGCCCAGATACCATCATAAGCACAAATAATCCTGAATGCACAATGGAGGGTTGTGTGTGTATTTATGTGCACATTTCCAGTACACCCCTGTTGCTGCAAAGAGAAGCAGAAAATCAGAATTGGTTGCTGGTTGTCTAGGGGAGAACTTTGGCAATCTTTGGTAATATGGCACCCTGTGTGAGGCCAAAATTTGGTGACCCCAAATGGATCTTCTCAATTTTGGATCATCTCAATTTTGCACCACCTCAGCTCAGCACTCTGTGCAGGGGAACAGCCCGCACCACCCTAAATCCAGTGGTGATCTTTATTCTGGTTGATGAATTCCTTATTGGCACCCTGGGAAACTCAGGACCCCACAAATATATTTCCAAATATCTGAGGAAAGCTATACATTCTATTGCTTGACTTGCCTGTGGCGATCTTTTTGTTACTATATTGTTGGGTGTATTTGAGTTCAGTGCTGCTTGGGCTCCAGAGAGGGAGGGTTGAAAGCTCTGTGGCAGAACACAGGTTGTCCACACAGGAAGCCCCAGACTCAGTCCCTGATGACTCCACTTAAAGCAAGAATGGCCAACTTGGTGCCCTCCAGATGTTGTTGGACTCCAGTTCCCATCAGCCCCAGCTGGCATGGCCTACAGTCAGGGATGAAGGGAGTTGTTGTCCAGCAACTTCAGGAAGGCACCAAGTTGGCTACGCTTGCCCAAACTTGGCTCTCCAGCTGTTTTTGGACTACAGTTCCCATCATTCTTGACTACTGGTCCTGCTAGATAGGGATGATGGGAATTGTAGTCCAACAATAGCTGGAGACCCAAGTTTGGGAAACCCTGGTTTAGATAATACAGAGCTAGAGTGGATGATGCTCTGACTCAGGATAAAAGCTTCCTATGTTCCCAGGAGGGAATGAAATCTTACATTCAGTTACCCTACAGCAAACTGCATAAAAATAAATAAATCACCATGAAAATTCACCTGCCTTTCAATGTGAATTTCTTCTAATAAAGATATTTCATATGCAGTTTTGCTAATGCAGTATACACATGTTTACAAGCAATTTTCCCAAATATAATAGATTTTTTGGGGAGTTATTCTCACTAACCTGTTCATTTTCATGCACACCTTCCCCAATATATGTATTTTTTTTCGTAAACATGGTTTGTTCGGAGAAGTGCATTGCAAAATTCAGATATGTGCGAATTTCAAAGAAGGGTTGGGTTTCTGTTCTCCTATTGTTGCAGAAAGCGCAGAATTTGAACTGAATGCAAGTTAGATATGGCATGGGAAAATAAGGATGCCTGGTCCTTTAATGTCACTTTTGTGCTAGACCAGCAATGTCTATTTTGACTGGCAGCGGTTATCCAGGGTTCTCTCTCTCTCCCAGCCCAACCTGGAGCTGCCAGAGATTGAACATGAGACTTTGCTGAATATGGGGCAGATGCTCTGCTAGTGAGCTACAGCAATTTCCCAATCCTTGCTCAGAGTAATATTGCAACATCATTTGATGCACACAAGTAATTTTAATCCTCTACCTTACATGGTGCCCTCCAGCTGTTTTGACCTGCAACTCCATCAGCACCAGCGATCGTGGTCCATGGTCAGGGATAATGGGAGTTGTAGTTATGCAGCATCTGAAGGGTACCATATTGACTACCTGTGCCTTAGCATCCTGGATAGCTCAGCTGGTTAGAGCATGGTGATGATAATGCCAAGGTTGCAGGTTCGATCCCCGTAAGGGATAGGATAGTTGCATATTTCTGCATTGCAGGGGTTTGGACTGGACGATCCTCAAACTCCCTTCCAACCCTTTAATTCTATGAGAAGCAGACAGGACTTGGGATGACCAGAGACCGATGAGCACCCAGTTCACCACAAGGTGGCAATCTTCCCCAGCAAAAGTTAACCCGCAGTCCCTTCAGTTGCCTGATCCATGTTCATCATAACCTTTATCTTTAATTTAGAACAAGGCCTACCGCCTGTTGGCTTGGCAAATATTTACATTAGCACACTTGCAAAAGCTTGCAAAAGCAAATCTTCTTTTTCAAAAAAAGGTTATGTAGATGCCCGAAACATCTGGGGAGTTGTGTTATTGATAAATAATACAGAGTTGCCAGTGAGTGTGGCTGGGACTGTCAGGATGGAGACTGACTTTGGAGAACGGATCAAAGATCGGAAGGGGGGGGCTGTAAGAACCAGGAGGCAAGAGGAAGAGTCAGGAGAAATTGTAGGATTGGAGAGTGAAGAACAGGTGCAGGGGGTGTAGAGTCAAGGGCTTTGACACCTCCTGCTGCCCCCACCTCTCCTGCTCCACTGTCTCCCTGGACCAGGAGAGGGCTGAAGTGGGAGGAGCAAAATCAGGTTCCATGCAGGCATAGTCTTCGCCTGATTGTGCGCAGCTCAGATGGGGAAGATACATAAGCTGAAGTCTCTGTTGCAGCAACTGCCTCATCAGGTGCACACCTGGGAGTAGCTAAGAGATGTAGGACTGATGGACATGCCTTCTCCTAACTTGAAAGGGTGCTTCTGGCAATAAAGAGTTCATTCCCCACTCTGGACATTCCTTTCCTGACAGCGCCATGACAGATACTGACCTGGATGAATCAATGGATTGACTTTGCATATGTAATCAGAGAAGTACAGTTTGGGTATTTTCTCTCTCTTTTGAATCACTTTTGGATATTCTCTCTTCTTTTGGATTAGCACTTTTGCTCACTCCTTCCCTCCCTCTTGCAGACACACATAATAATAATAATAATAATAATAATAATAATAATATTTATCATTTATACTCTGCTCATCTCGCTGGGTTTCCGCAGCCACACTGGGTGGCTCCCAACAGAATATTAATACAGTGGTGCCCCGCAAGACGAATGCCTCGCAAGACGAAAAACTTGCTAGACAAAAGAGTTTTCCTTTTTTTGAGGTGCTTCGCAAGACGAATTTCCCTATGGGCTTGCTTCGCAAGACGAAACGTCTTGCGAGTTCTTGCAAGTTTTTTTCCTTTTTCTTAAAGTTGCTAAGCCGCTAATAGCCGCTAAGCCACTAATAGCCACTAAGCCGCTAAGCCGCTAATAGCCGTGCTTCGCAAGACGAAAAAACTGCAAGACAAAGAGACTTGCGGAACGAATTAATTTCGTCTTGCGAGGCACCACTGTAATAATAATTCATCTCTGTGTATAATTCATCTCTGTGTATAATTCATCTCTGTGTATAAGAGGACACCCATTTTTTGCCTCTTTTTTTATAGCAAAAAGCATTGTCTTATACACAGAAAAATACAGTACATTATTCCATCCCATTCGTTTGCACGGAAAGGAAACACAAGTCAAGTCAGGGTGGGAGGTAGCAAACACCATCAGTTGCAGACTGAAAGCAACACCAGCAAATACCAATCAAATTCACTGGACTGATTTCTGTTCTTGCTTATAAGTGTAAGCATGCCTGGGAATGGGCAGCACAAGAGCAAGGCTGCGTTTTCGCTTACTCTCAAAAGCTCCATGTATATAGATCGCTGTTGTCTAGAGAGTAGAAGAAAATGACAAAGATCTGCCTCCTCCTTTTGCAATTTTCCATCAATTGTCTGAATAACTAGCTTATGTCACAGGTTTCCAGACTTGTTTTGTTGCCTGAGCAGATGAATGAAAAAGGCAGCTTTCTTTCCAACCCCCACAAAAAAAAAAAATGCTTTCTTAGAAAGAAATCAAAATCCATCTTAAAATGAATCTGGGAGAAATGTGTGTGACTCTTTCTCTCCCCCCCCTCTCTTCCTTCCGATTTAATAAGATTCTTATAACTACAATTTCATAGAATCACTGAATCATAGAATTGTAGACTTGGAAGGGACCACTAGGGTCATCTAGTCCAACCCCCTGCAATGCAGAAATCTTTTACCCAACGTGGGGCTCGAACCCACAACCCTGGGAGTAATAATCAAGAAGGTTGTTATAATTACTGGCTTGATCTGCAATGTAGATTCGAGCTGCCTCCAAATCAGATTATCATATTGATGTAGTAAGGAAAGGGGTAGGGTTTCAGTTGTTGAGAAATAATGTACGATCTACTGTATTTCAGCTTGTTATGACATTTTTTGTATGTGAAATTTATATTTTTCTTCTTTGCATTTGTTGTAAGTCACCTTGAGACCCTTGTGGTACAAAGTGATGTGTAAACACCGACTGAGATCAAGCAGGCATCTTTATTTTACACTTTTTGGTCCTTGAGAGCCAGTGGTGGTGTAGTGGTTAAGAGCGGTAGTCTCCTAATCTGGGAAACCAGGTTCGCGTCTCCGCTCCTCCACATGCAGCTGCTGGGTGACCTTGGGCCAGTCACACTTCTCTGAAGTCTCTCAGCCCCACTCACCTCACAGAGTGTTTGTTGTGGGGAGGAAGGAAAAGGAGAATGTTAGCCGCTTTGAGACTCCTTAAAGGGAGTGAAAGGCGGGATATCAAATCCAAACTCTTCTTCTTCTTCTTCTTCTTGCTAAAATCATTCCTGTGTAGACAAGTTGAGGTAACCAGATGCCAAGTTGAGGTAATTTTAATCTGTTTTAGTATTTTAGCTTTTGTTTACTTCAAAGTAGGGTTGCATTTATTATTTATTTATTTATTCTGTTATCTTTTGTAAACTGAGGTCTTCTTTTACAATCAAGCGGCGTGCAATTTTATGAAATAAATAAGAATTCTTAAGAAGTTTGAAGGGAGTTGCTTGCAGACTTTTAATTTTATTTCCTTACTTTTGCTTTTTGTAAAAAATAATAATCGCATATCGCTATTCATTAACAAAAAAGTATCAAAGCAGTTTACAATTAACATACCCACATGCAATTAAAAACCATGTGTAACATTTTAAAATCTGAGAACATCTGAAGTTCACAAATTTCATCAGGACTGTCAAAAATGAAACATGAAGCCGCCATTGTTTTTCCCATGAGAATCTTATGTTTTGTGGTTGCTTGGGGAAGTTGCTTCAGCAACTTAAGATGAAGTTGTGGGTTTTCTTTCTTTTTTATTATTATTATTTAAAAAGAAGACTCAACCACCAGTGACACCGACATCTAGCTTAAGCGTGCTAGAGAGTGTCAATTTCATCTGGTCTTGTGATGACCAACAGGAAACCTACAGGAACCATATTATTCAGGTGAAAGATGGGTCACACTGATACCACAACCTTTTGTGGTTTTGCATTCTCATATATGTCTGGCAGCATCTTATACTGGGGTTGGTGGGTGGAGTCTGGTTAAACGACTTCACACTGAACTTTTGAGTTTCAGATCTTCGAAGTTGACATGACAATTGTTTTCCATCTTGCATAACATTTGGGCTAACCTTTGATGTGGGATAATGGGCAAGCTTCTATTAAAAAGCACATTTTCAGCACCTTGGTCGATTGTGAGCACCACAGCTTTGAAACCTTCTTTTACTGCAGCTCAGAGGTGGGGCAGGAAATCAGATTCTGTTTGCATTTAAAGGACGAATCTACCAAATTCACACTTTCTGAAGCAAAATGTGTGACTGGATGCCAACTTTCCTTCAGAGTTCACACTTCATTAAATCTGTGATGTAGTTGTCCAAACAAGCAACGTTTAGAAAAACGCACTTACTGGAGGAAACTGGCTTGCAAACATGTGTGCATTAGTCCAAACTGCATACACAAATGTGTTTTTTGGGAGAAATCCACCCTAAAACGCTGATGAATTTTCACGAAGGTTTTAAAAACTGAAGCCCTCAAATTGCTGCTAAAATGTGGAGAGCTGAATTTGAGATGAGAAAAATAAGAATCTGAGAGAACTGGAATTGACTGATCCTTTCATTGCTACTCAGAACACAAGAAAGAATTTCGTTAAGTCTGCATTTCTAAAAGAACTGATACACCAGGCCAACATGAATCAAAATGAAACTGTCCATTGGATTTTGCACTTCTTCAATTTTTGTGATATGGTTCTCATCTATCATCTATCTATCTATCTATCTATCTATCTATCTATCTATCATCTATCTATCTATCTATCTATCTATCTATCTATCTATCTATCATCATCATCTATCTATCTCTATCACACAAATACATTAGAATGTATATTTTAAGGTAAAAGATGTTTTGAAACATATAAAAATTATTTAAATATCTATTTTCTGATTAAAATATGCATTTAAGTACTTTCTGAAGGACTTAGAATCATAGAATCATAGAATCATAGAGTTGGAAGAGACCACAAGGGCCATCGAGTCCAACCCCCTGCCAATTTGTATTGACTTAGTTCAATACAAATTTTCAGATAGACATTTTAAACATATATCTTACCGATTAATGTGGAAATGGGATGGACTTTGACATTGACCCAGAATAAGCAGATCCACCCTTCTCTACTCTGGCTAACACCAGCTCTCCAGAGTCTCAACTGCGGCCCAGGGGCTTCTGGGATTGCTCTCACAATTTGTTCTGAGTAGCTTGTATGGGCCAAGTGATGCTCAAGCAATTTCAAGATGGAGGAAATTCATCCTTGTTTGCAGAGCAAATCATTCTCCCCCTGTCCCCTATTGCAGTTACAATTATTATTATTTAGACTCATTAGTCACCTAAAGATCTCTAAGCCACTCACATTCGAAAACATAAAGCCCTTTATATCATTGAAAAGTCATATAAAACACTAACATTCCCATACAAACAGCTACAATTAATGTACTCATGTATGCACAGTAAAGGTAAAGGGACCCCTGACCATTAGGTCCAGCCGTGACCGACTCTGCTCCGCTCATCTCGCTTTATTGGCCGAGGGAGCCGGCATGCAGCTTCTGGGTCATGTGGCCAGCATGACTAAGCCGCTTCTGGCGAACCAGAGGAGTGCATGGAAACGCCGTTTACCTTCCCGCCGGAGCTGTACCTATTTATCTACTTGCACATTGACGTGCTTTTGAGCTGCTAGGTGGGCAGGAGCAGGGACCGAGCAACGGGAGCTCACCCCGTTTTGGGGATTCGAACCGCCATCCTTCTGATCAGCAAGTCCTAGGCTCTGTTGTTTAGGCCATAGCGCCACCCGCGTCCCCATGTATGCATACCCCTCCCACAAATGCACAGTTACAGGAAGCCTTGACAGCAATGCATTATGCTGATGGCGATAATGTTATGATTAGAATACATCTCCCTGCATAAGGA
Organism: Podarcis gaigeae; assembly: GCF_964106915.1. Classification (NCBI taxonomy): domain Eukaryota; kingdom Metazoa; phylum Chordata; class Lepidosauria; order Squamata; family Lacertidae; genus Podarcis; species Podarcis gaigeae. The sequence goes on along the minus strand of NC_139680.1, from coordinate 102,602,303 downwards.
AATGTAGCGTGTCAGGGGAAGACCCGCCGGCCTCTGTGTTTGCACCTGTAATTTTCAATACTGCTATGAACCGACTCTTAACCACAAGGGAGGTGAGTCAGGAGCTTCTCTTCTTAGTAGCAGTTGACAACTCTGGCTTAGCAGAAGCCTTTGTGTCAGAGGTTTTCAACCTTTCTGAGTCCATGGCTCCCTTGAGCAACTATATTCTTTCCGTGGCACTCCTGTGGGGCTCAGGAGCCCAGGTATGTCACCCCTTGCCTGCAGAGCTGGCAGCCCCTCACCCTTTTTCAGGCACCCTCCCTTGTGGGGTATTCCCTCAGCCTCCTCTCCCCTCTCCTTGGGAGTCCTCCGGGCAGCCGCTGCTGCCACCCCTGGTCTCTGGTAGAAAAATGCAACCTGTGCTTCTGATAAAAGTAGTGCGACTCATGCAACATGTTGGCGATTAATATACACAGAACAATAATTATACATGCTTTATCAACCTTCTGAGAAAAATACAAAACATTAAACAAAGCCACAAAGACTAGCAAACTACCCCGCCTAAAATGAACTTGTAATGTCTGGTTTCAATAGATTTTTCAAATGCTTAACTCATTCTTTTAGATAAGTTCATGAAGATACCAACAAAAGATAAGTTTGGTGATATTCACAATACTGAGAGATGATAGTAGAGTTGTAGATAGAGACAGGGTGCCGGCGTTTTGCACCTGTTTCGCCCTAGCAGTCCAAGTATTCAAAAGGCCGCTGTTGGCCCCCAATGGGGCCCTTTAACTGGGGCTTGCAGGTAGCACACTCCTAAGGTAGTTTTCCGGGCTTCTTCAGTGGTCTAATCTCAATGTCTTGATACGTATATTGATATTCAATCTTATATTCAATCTTTCTTGGCTTAAGCTTAAGAGACTGATTTGCTTAGCAAACTACGTATCACCAAACTTATCTTTTGTTAACATTCCTATATTACACCGGTAAACGTTGTCATATTACATTACAGGACTTACTATAATATAATTTCCAACATGTATACCTAGGAAGAAAATGAAACAAAAAAGAAAGAACAAAGAGAAAAAACAAAAACAAGCCCCAGCCCCCCCCCCAATCAAATACAAGCTACAAGAATTTGCTGAAATGGCGCAGCTAACAAATACCCTGAGAGGCAATTCAAAACAAAAATTTATGGAAAAGTGGGATAGATATAAAACATATGTTCAAAAATACAGTAAAGGTTCACTATCTATGCTAGCATTTGATTGACACTGGAGTGAGACTGAGTTGAGAAATAAGACTAAGAGCACATATTGATATAGGAATGTATTAGATAATATGTAAAGAAATATGCAATAATAAGAGCACATTCATTTGTAAAAAAGGAATATACAACGGGAAAGACAGGAAGTCTAATGTGTTGGTATGTATATAGCCCAGTTTGAGGCCTAGCTAGCAGTTCCAGTCCAGGGGTAGGGAACCTTTTTCAGCAGCCTGCTCTAGGCAACCACGCAGGGGCCACATGCTTGTGGCGGGTGGGGCCAGAAGCAAAAGTGAGCCACACACACACACACACCCCTGGCACCAGAGAGCTGTTGTCATCCAGACTTTACAGCTATCTGAGGAATTCAGCCCGAGGGCTGCTAGCGCTTGCATAAGATTGCTGTGGCTTTCCTCTTCTGAGCCAAGACTCTGCCACTTGAGCAATTCATTAACGGCAGTCATAAATCGCTTCTGCCCCTCCCACTCTGACCTGGTAAACCTCAAGGAAACATTAATAGTTGGTTTTGTGTCAAGAGGAGGGTCCCTACAAAATCCTGGTGCATAAGAGCTTTCTTCTGAGTTGTAGTTTATTTCTTTGATTATTCAGACCTTCTTTTTACTGCCTTCAAATTTTGGCATTCATCACTCCGGGCCTATTGCTAAAGGCTTCCCCCAAGCCTCTGGTTGGCCACTGTGAGAACATAGCGCTGGACTGGAAGGGCCTTTGGTTTGGTCCAGCAGCCTGGCTCCTCTTACTTTCTCATTTGCAGCGCAGGTATCATAAAATTGCTTTAATGCTCTCTTTAGTACATACCGCCCAAGTGCTCCCAAGCTTGCTAATGGAGACTGTTGTGCCTTCGATCAACTTGTCAGCTCGCCCTTAGGATCATCCCTTTCTAATAGAAAGCTCACCCTGTAGCGGAACTGCTCTCTCAGTACATCATTAAAACAAAAAAAACCAGGCATTTGCTGGCAGCTTAATTAGCTGCACATCACACCTGAAGCAAAATGACAACTTTCAGTGTCACTGACGTATTAATTCTGTATGTACACCAGAAGTGACTTGTTGGGCAATTGTGCCAAAAACTTTCTTCTCGTGTTATTCACAGTTCTTTTCTTTCATATGATTTTTTTCACAGAAAACTTTTCATAAAATGCAAATATTTGATTATGGAAGGAAGGGGAGGTTTTACGCTTTGCTTCAAGCAGAGTGAGTAAACAATGGACATTAATGCGGCCGGCCAAGGAAATTTTGGGCAGATCTACAAAGAAGTAAAGGACCCCTGGACGGTTAAGTCCAGTCAAAGGCGACTATGAGGTTGCAGCGCTCATCTCACTTTTCAGGCTGAGGGAGCCGGTGTTTGTCCACAGACAGCTTTCTGGGTCCTGAGGCCAGCATGACTAAACTGCTTCTGGCGCAATGGGACACTGTGACAGAAACCAGAAATGCCATTTACCTTCCCGCCGTAGAGGTACCTATTTATCTACTTGTGCTGGTGTGCTTTCAAACTGCTAGGTTGCCAGGAGCTGGGACGGAGCAATGGGAGCTCACCCCGTCTTGGGGATTCGAAACGCCGACCTTCTGATCGGCAAGCCCAAGAGGCTCAGTGGTTTAGACCATAGTGCCCCATCTACAGCATACATTGAAAGCACATCTAACACATGTTTTAAGCACATTCCTCGTCAGTGAGGGCCTGCCTTGGCCCTTCTCTTTTCTTGCCATATCAATCCGGCCATCTTTCGCTCCACCTCCCTCGTTTTATCCCACCTAAGAGTGGCTGCAAACCAATCTCCAGTTAGATTCTCACGAATTATGCTTAGCCTTCCAGGCTGCGGGAGATACGGCGGTGCTGACACCGGGGCGCTCACTCTGTGTGCGTGTTTTGGATGTACAGTAGCCGCCAACAATCGTCCGCCGGGCTCCCCAATTGCCATCTCTCACTCAGTCCCATGACCTTCTTGCCATCACTGCCTTCCTGCCCATCTGCCCTGCCCATCTGGCCACGTTGCGTTGCAAATAATGGCATGGAAGTGTTTAGTGCCAGCTGTGCGGCTCCACGGCGCCCAATTCCCTCAGCTGCGTGCGGGACGTGGTGCCTGCTGAGGTCACCGTCATGTGAGGCTGCTGGCCTTGCAGCTGTACGGAAAGAGGCCGTGCTGCCCTTCGTGACTCCGGGAGATGTGTGTCTGTTGTTGAATCCTCGCCACAATGCAAGAGGGGTTAAGTGCGCTTGCAGCAACACTGGGGCCATTCATGCCATCAAACTGGAGATTGTTGGATCAGTAGGGGGGAAACGCCCAAGTCAGAGGCGAGTTCTGGACAGGCTACAATGGCAACTGGGCACAAAAACACACACACACCAATGGAGACACATTTGGTGTAGCCCTGACTGAGCCTGGATTTGAACAGCCTTTAGCAGCTGCGTCTCCAGAAGAAATGTGACCAGTACTCCTTTTCCCATCGGGATATTTCAGTGATGGGAAAGTCTCTTTCAGTTGACTTTCTCCCTCTAAAACTCCTAGGAAGCTTTTACAGTGGTACCTCAGATTAAGAACTTAATTCGTTCCGGAGGTCCGTTCGTAGCCTGAAACTGTTCTTAACCTGAAGCACCACTTTAGCTAATGGGGCCTCCAGCTGCCACCGCACTGCTGCTGCGCGATTTCTGTTCTCATCCTGAAGCAAAGTTCTTAACCCGAGGTAATATTTCTGGGTTAGCGGAGTCTGTAACCTGAAGCGTCTTTAACCTGAAGCGCATGTAACCCGAGGTACCACTGTATTTGGGAGACCATGAAGGGCAAGTTTCTGACTAGCAGCATGATTTTATGTATGTCTACTCAAGCTAACTAGTTCAATGGGGCTTAATTATTTGTCGTATTGTACCATTTGTATTTAAATGTTTGTCACTTATAGGCATTTTGCATTAGGCAAGGCGTACATTATCAGTAGAAGCAGTAAAACTAGTAAGAGTCAATCATATTGGTTGCCAGTCATGGGACTGCAAAAACCTGCCCCTTTTAATTTTGTTTTCCTTCCCTTTGGAAGAGCAATCAAATGTGTTCCGGCCATACCAAAGCAAGTTGCAGCCTCCGCTGTGAAACTGCAGAAAGTACTCCACGCTGCAACATTCTATTATAGACCCAACTTGTCCTTTAAATAAAATAAAAACTGGAAATGCTGGAAATTTGTTACTGGAGTTGTTCAGCGTAGCAGTCACTAGAGAAACATGCCTTTTCCTTTTCTTTTGCATGAATTCACTTGGATGGTTGGAGTCTCTGTTCCCATATTGGAAAGATGACAGTTCATTCGCCTTCTTCGAAAGTTAACTGCTGAAAAGGGAGAGCACCTTTTCACAGCGGGGCTTTGGGGAGGCACACTATGCTATTGTTCTCTCATTAGTCACACATCTTTCTTGCGGTTAGTAATTAGTTAGCTCTTTGCTAAGAGCTGTTTGCTGAGAGCTCTTTGCCGAGAGCTGAACTCTTTGTTTTGTACTAGGTCTGCTTCTAACATTAAGTAATATTTATGTGTGGTCTGCTCTTTAATTCACCCATCCATCACATTTATATACCCGGGCCTGGCAAAGTGAGGTTTGTGCAACAGCCACAGAATTGGCAAAGGACCCAAGAAAACCCCCACTTTGCAACCAAGTAATTTATAGGTAGTGGGAAATAATTCTTGGCTTGCATGCTCTACCTATTCTGGGTTAGGTAGGTTGTCTGTAGACTCAGCTAGACTGGCAAAGAAAAAGCGGTTAATATGCGTTGTGTATGCGATATAACATTGTGCCACCAGATGGCGATGTGGAGTCCCCCTTTTCTCAACCTGCTTTCCCTGTTTAGATTTACAACACTTTAAACTGAAACGCTTCTTTGATGTGTCTAGATCCAGCCCACCTGTCCTACATTTGAGGGACATTGGATGATTCAGGACAGACAAAATCCTTGGGATACCTCAGTTGGTAGTGTTGTAAACAAAATCTGCCCTTCTTCCCTTATGGGGTATCCAAGAGCCCATATAGAGTCCTTAAGTGGATTCTCTATCGGTAGGAGAAAATAACAGAGGCCAACCAGAGAATACTGAGAAGCAAAGCAGCTAGTAAGCCTGATCTTTATTGATCTGTTGCAACAGGGTGCTCCCCTCACACGCAGGAAAGGAGGAGGACCCAGAACAAAGGTGTGCCCACCCTTATATAGACATTTTAAATTCCCTCCCCTGGAGCTCAAGACCACCCCTTCATACATCATACATACATCACAGAAGGGGTGTAACCAAGACCACTCCCGACAAACATCATACACACATCACAGAAAAGGCGGTCTACAACAGAAATTTGAATGTTGTTGTTTTTCCTGTCTACCAGGTTACCTGATAATGCCTTATCTGATTGCCTTTCCTGGTAGTTTGGCCATTCCTTTGAGATGATGATTACCAAATTCCTGAGACAATGGGAAGGTTCCTTCACCCCCTCCCTCATTGCAGAGAAAACATTTGGTCAGTTTGGGAGTCAAAATGGTTTCAGGACGGTCTTCCTGTGCTGTTCCTCAGAGCTGGACCTCAGTGTCCGGGCTGAACCATTGGGGTGGAGACACTCCTTCGGGTATACTGGGCTGTTGAAGTCTGGTTTCCACAGCCCTAAAAAGGGGCAGGCAGAAGTGAAAGGAGGGAGCAGACTTATGAACCGCCCTCTTATGATCAGGAGCCCTGAAAAACATTATGCAGAGGATGAATCACACACCCTCCAACATTCCTCGGATGAAAATAGGGACATATTATACATCCGTGTCATTGTCCTGCTAGACACTGTGGCCAAGCAGTGGCGTAGCGTGGGGGGTGCAGGGGGGCCGGCCGCACCGGGCGCAACATCTGGGGGGGCGCGCTCGCCGCCTCTGGAGTCGCCGAAGAGCCTCAGGCTGTAGCAGAGCCCCATGTCTCGCGGAACTGACGAGCTGTGTGCGCGTCCAGGCTGAAGGCGTCCGGCAGGCAGCGGCTCTCAGCGCTCGCCGCGGTCCCCGTGCGTCAGGGCCGTGGAGGGCGCGCCAGGCAGCCCCTCCTCACAGCCCCGCCGCTGCTGCTGCTGCTGGGCCATGTTGCATTTTCCTCACCTCTCTGCTCTCCTCCTCCTCCGGGCAAGCAGCCTCGTTTGGGTGGCAGCGCCAGCGGCAACTCACCTCAGATCACCTGACACGGACCCGCCGCTGCCGCCATGGCTACCTTACCATAAATACCCCAGCCCAGGCAGCAGCAAGAAGAAGCTGGCAGTGGCGGCAGGTTAGGGGTTAGGGGGCGCAAATTACTTGCCTTGCCCCGGGTTAGGGGGCGCAAATTACTTGCCTTGCTGACAACCCACGCTATGCCGCTGCGGCCAAGTGAAGCAAACCAGAGCCAATTGAGTGCAATGGCTGCTCTTCAGCTCCTGCAACCCCCAGCAGCGGCCTTTTGGGTAGGTCCTGCCCCCTTTGTTCCCCCGCCCACCACTTTCTTTATGGGAAACCGACTGACTGAGGAGCAGGTGAAAATCTTTCTTAGGGGCATTCAAGTGACCCAGATATTGTTTTCGTAAAAACAGGAAGTGGTGCCATATTGAGTTTTTTTGGGTGGGCATTAAGGGAGCAGGAGGCATAGATCTAAGAAATGTGTTAGAGGGGCACACAGATCTGAACTTCCAGTACCACACTGGAACACTGCACTGGAACTGGAAAATCAGGACTCTGTGAGAAAAAGTGAGAAGTCGTAATGGCTTAAGGGTTTTCGTGATAATCCTGGCATTTTCAGGGCAGTTGGAGGGTATGGAATCATGTATGTTTCAGTGAATCGAAAGGTCTCAGTTCCTTACAGAGCAAGGCAACAGAAATGGGAGCAGCATGCTTTAAGCAAAACCAAGAGCTTCTAAATGCCATATATTTCCATGGTGCACACGTAGTTCTCTCTCATTCAGATCTATGGGCCCCTGGAATACTACTTAACTCTGGCTCTTGATGGCATCCACATTCCTTTTCATTTGTGGAAATCTTGGCTGAAGGGTTTGAGATGCGCTGCCTGGTGTTAATAATTATCCCATTTGCAAACCTGTCCCCCTTTCCCCCTTCTTCCGCACTGCCGTATATGTTCCCAAATTCCACTTTTAGAAACGTTCGCCGCAATAATGGATTGCTGCGTCAGTTTGCTTGGCACTCTGGCCTTAATGCCCCCTCATCGCCTTTGCAAATATAATCTCATAGGGGTAATAGATATAGGGTTTTCTGCCCCAGCACCGCACTCTAAAGTCTGGGAGGCAGAGCTTGCGATTCTGTTCCCCCTGTAACTAAAATCTAAGCGGAGGCCATTTGAAAATCCGGTATGGGGAAGCAGTTGATCAGGAAACAATGGGGCTTCTTCATAGCAGATCTCATTAGGCTGATTAAATAGTTGGGAAAGCGAAGCATGAAAAATGAAACATGACTGTTGTGGCGGCTTGGGAGCACTGAGCTTTTCAGCCACGGATGTGGCCCTAACAGCAATTTCTCACATTCAGTAGTGGCATTCTCGTTAGTCCTCCGGGATTTGAACCCCATGTGCACTTAGGCTTTGCGAACTGGGCAACCGAATGTGGCAACAAGGCTGAAGAAGGCGCTGTTGCTGTTGTTTTTCCAAAGAGTTGCAGGTGGTGTGAACACAGCATCGTTCCATCTCATTTTTCCCTTCGCCATTGCTAGCCAATGAAGTTAACATGGGGAGCTTGCCTTTTAACATTGTACAGTGGTACCTCAGGTTACATACGCTTCAGGTTACAGACGCTTCAGGTTACAGACTCCACTAACCCAGAAATATTACCTCAGGTTGAGAACTTTGCTTCAGGATGAGAACAGAAATTGTGCTCCGGCAGCTCAGCGGCAGCAGGAGGCCCCATTAGCTAAAGTGGTGCTTCAGGTTAAGAACGGTTTCAGGCTAAGTACAGACCTCCGGAACGAATTAAGTACTTAACCTGAGATACCACTGTACAGTGGTACCTCGGGTTACATACGCTTCAGGTTACATACGCTTTAGGTTACAGACTCTGGTAACCCAACAATATTACCTCAGGTTAAGAACTTTGCTTCAGGTTGAGAACATAAATTGTGCGGCGGCGGCTCAGCGGCAGCAGAAGACCCCCATTAGCAAAAATGGTGCTTCAGGTTAAGAACAGTTTCAGGTTAAGTATAGACCTCCAGAACGAATTAAGTACTTAACCTGAGGCACCACTGTATATTTATTTATGAATTATGCTGTAATTCCTCCTGTGGTTTACAGCACGTTATATTACCGGAGGATCACACCCACAGCATTCGTTTAAAGCTCATTTAATACACATTCAAAGCACATGGCTCCCCACTGCCAGAAGAAGAAGAAGAAGAAGAGTTTGGATTTGATATCCCGCTTTATCACTACCCTAGGGAGTCTCAAAGCGGCTAACATTCTCCTTTCCCTTCCTCCCCCACAACAAACACTCTGTGAGGTGAGTGAGGCTAAGAGACTTCAGAGAAGTGTGACTGGCCCAAGGTCACCCAGCAGCTGCATGTGGAGGAGCGGAGATGCGAACCCGGTTTCCCAGATTACGAGTCTACCGCTCTTAACAACTACACCACCACTGGCTCTCAGAAGCTTGGGAACCATAGTTTGCCCACTCCCTGAGCTGCAACTCCCAGACCCTTAACAAACTACAGCTCCCAGGCTTCTCTGGAGGAAGCCATAGGCTTCAAATGTGTGCTAAACGTGCTTTGAATGTGTGGTGTTTATGTGGCCTGGGTCAAAGAGCTCATTCGTAAAGCTCATCTTTGCTCTCTACAATGAAAACTATCTAAAACAATCAAAATCAATCTGAAAGCCTTTAAGACTGCTTTAAAAAGTTTGTTTTCCCCTTTCCTGCTGACTTTGTATCATGCCAAGGCGACCTTCTCCCAAAGTGCATCTGACTGCATTTTTTAAAAATCGGAATGGCCCATCCTAGTGGGGTTTTGTTAAAAATAACAATTGTCTCTGTTAATTTGCATTGTTTTGGAGTCTTTAGGAAGCCACCCGGGAGGATTTTAGTTGAGCTATCTTAATAAACAAATAATAATAGGATGAAATTGTGGGAACTGCAACAAAAAGGTGCTGCATGTCTTTATTGTTCTAGTCATTCAGCCATTCCCTCTTGAGGACACTCCATTCTTCCACTCTCTCCCTTGATTTTGTCCCCCAATGGTCCGACTGCATTCTGCGGCCATTGAGCATGCTCAGTTATCACTAAGTCATTTTTATTGACTCCCCTTCACCTTTTCACTCACTAAATATTTTTTTTGGGGGTGGGCATACTTCTGCAAACCTTGTGGCTCCCCCAAGCCTGCTGATATATCCCTGCTATTCATTTTTATTTATTTAAAGATATTTACAGTGGCACCTCGGGTTAAGTACTTAATTCGTTACGGAGGTCTGTTCTTAACCTGAATCTGTTCTTAACCTGAAGCACCACTTTTGCTAATAGGGCCTTCTGCTGCTGCTGCGCCACCAGACCACGATTTCTGTTCTCATCCTGAAGCAAAGTTCTTAACCTGAGGCATTATTTCTGGGTCAGCGGAGTCTGTAACCTGAAGCGTATGTAACCTGAAGCGTATGTGTCAGAGCTGCCTCTAGGTCCCAGCTCACAGAGGACCAACGCCAGGTTGATGTAATGTACAAAAGTCTTTATTGAATTTTAGTTTCCATTTCAACGCCAGAGCGTGCAGCCCTACGTCTTAGACCTTAGATCGGCGAAGTCCCGTCTGAATCACCTCCCCTTCCGCACCAGTTTAAGATCCTAGCCCTGCTCCACCTTCTGCGCTGTTCTCTCCTCCTCTGGGTCCTCCTGCCCACCGGGACATTGCCCTTTCTGGACTCCTCCGACGCTGAGTCGCTTAGCTCCTCCCCCTGCCTCCGGCAGGCTTTAGGACCCGGTTCCCAATCCTCATTCTCTGCTGTCCCGCGCTCCTGTACATTTGAACTTGTTTCTCGCGCCAACCCAGTGACCTTTCTCCTAACCGTTACACTGCTTCTATCACTGCTTCCCTCTTCCGTGACACTGGCCTGATCTGACCTCCCCTCCGTTGCCTGACTCTCCGATGGAGGCGTGGTCAGCTCTGCCTCGTCTGCTCTCCCTGGTGGGGAAAGCACTGGCCCCGATACCTGGGACTCTTCCCCCCCCCCACTCTGCTCTGGTGGGGAAGCTGGTCCTGATTTCCAACTACTGCTCTGGGAATCCCTGCTGCCCCCTTGCTCCTGGGGCGTTCCTCTTGGGAACCCCCTGCCCCTGGCCACTGGCGCCCCCTTTTGTGAATCTTCCGATTCGCTGGAGAGGCTCATGGAATCCCTCGGACCACTGTCCCCTCCTACGCTCCCCTCGGATTCCTCCCCCTCGCTCTCCATCTCCTCTTCCCTGTGCCTCTGCTCCTGAGCCCCTGACAGTATGTAACCCGAGGTACCACTGTATATACTTTCCGTCATGCAAAACAAAACCAGGCAGTGTGAAGCAGATTGCCAAGACCCTGGTCCTGCCCAAAGCTTGACTCCTGTATCAGGAAAGACCTTCATGAGCAACAGCACTCACACCCTGATCATCAGAGAAAGAGGAAAGGATACAACAAGTGTGGCACAACGTGATGCACAAATCTGAACATAGCTCACCAGGCGCACATGAGGGCACAGCAGGAGGGTCTCAAAAACCCTTCTGGGTTTGGGGTGCCAACATTGGGGCACTGTGATATATTTGGCAGGCCGCAAAACATGGCAGGCAGACGATGTTTGGCCTGGTGCGTCGCAAAATAGTTCAGGTCAGCTAGGACTGGTGCCACAGTTACCTGGCGCTCTTGACAAGTCCTGTGTGGAAAATGGCACATTTCAAAATACTCTCAAAAGGGCTTTATTCTGTTGTTCGAAGGGCTTCCTCAGCTTCAAATGTTACTTTGTTTTGTCAAAGGAGCGCACGAGTTTGACGTGGGGCCCCCCCATCCGAAATTGGGCACGTGCCAGTCGGAAGTGTGTATCCCATGGTGCTTTGCAGCAGAAGGTCCCTCACAGCCAGTAGCGTCTCTTGTGAAAGAGAAGGGGGGAAACAATGCACAGAGGAGCGGTGAATGGTGTTCTGTCAGTTTGTCCCCCTGCCCCCACGGAGAATCAGAAACTCCTTCTGGCATGGGCTGATGTCACAATACTCATATACAAGCACAGAAGGGAGGCAGAAGGCAGCTGTGGGGAGAAGCGGAAGGAAAGCGGGAGAGAAAGATGGTTACTTTCCTGCTTTGGAAATTATTTTCTTTTTTTCCAGAAGGAAGTGTGCGATGTGTAGAAAGGGGGGGGGAATGTGCAACCAGGAGAATGCAATCCTTTTGGACGCACAGCTGTCCATGGAGGCGCAAGTTAATTCTGTTTCCAGGGCAACTGTCTACCTGCTCCATCTGGTACGCTGGCTGAGACCCTACCTGCCTGCGCACTGTCATGCCAGAGTGGTATATGCGCTGGTTATCTCCCGCTTGGATTACTGCAATGCGCTCTAATCCAGAACGCGGCAGCTAGGCTGGTGACTGGGTGTGTCTGCCAGGACCATATAACTAACACTGGTCCCAAATAATCTACCCTGGCTCCCAGTACGTTTCCAAGCACAATTCAAAGTGTTAGTGCTGACCTTTAAAGCCTCAGCCCAATATACCTGAAGGAGCATCTCCACCCTCATCATTCAATCCGGACACTGAGGTCTAGCGCCAAGGGCCTTCTGCTGGTTCCCTCACTGCGAGAAGTGAGGTTACAGGGAACCAGGCAGAGGGCCTTCTCGGTGGTGGCGCCCGCCCTGTGGAACACCCTCCCTTCAGATGTCAACTATATGACTTTTGGAAGACATCTGAAGGTAGCCCTTTACAGTGGTACCTTGGGTTAAGAACTTAATTCGTTCTGGAGGTCCGTTCTTAACCTGAAACTGTTCTTAACCTGAGGTACCACTTTAGCTAATGGGGCTTTCCGCTGCCGCCACGCTGGCACCGCGCAATTTGTGTTCTCATCCTGAAGCAAAGTTCTTAACCCGAGGTAATATTTCTGGGTTAGCGGACTCTGTAACCTGAAGCATACGTAACCAGAGGTACCACTGTACAGGGAAGTTTTTAAATGTTTGAGGTTTCATTGTGTTTTTCTATTTTGCTGGACATCACCCAGAAAGGCAGGGGCAACCCAGTTAGATGGATGGCATATAAATAATAAAGCCATTATTAGTTCTTGTTGTTATTATTATTATTAATGGACTTCAGCACTGCAAGGTCTCAGCAAAACAGAAGGTGATGCAAGGGGAGGCAGCCATGTGGGTTCCTTTTCCTCTGCTTGGCCGCCATCTTCCCAGATGCTGCTGAAGTCAGCCAGAGAGTGCTTTTAGAAAAATACACATGAAAACAAAGCAAGACATCCAAAAGATACACATAATTTGATTTTTTATTATTATTATTCATTTAACAAATGCTTTTCTAGCTTTATTCTGCACAAATCCACTAATATGCAGCTCTAAGCTGAGTGTGTGTGGCACATTTTGGTCTCTTGCAGATAAGAACATGTTGCAAAACTTGCCAAATGCCCTCCCCCAATTAATAGATGCCTAAACTTGTGGCCCCTGTAAGCTTGGGGGCCTGACCCAAATGACCCTCCTGGCTCAGCCCCACTGATTGATCCCACCAGCCATATGCTTCGCAGATTTGAAAGGTGTTGTATCAAAGTTACGGTGATGATGAGAATTCTTCACGATTTGCAATTAGCTATCAGGCATGGGCCATCTCCCTGGTTCCATGCATTTAAATATTTATTTTCTATCAATAATTTAATAAATTCTTTTGCTTTACAACTATACATTGAAATGACATTTTTTCTTTTATTTTGCCCCCCCCCCCTTTGGCAGAAACAAGAGTCACAAGACATTTCAGGATCAGTATACTTTAATATGGTATCAGTGTCAAAATACATTTCCTTATCAAGTTAAAAGTTCCCATACAGTTACAAGATTATAAATAAGAAATTCAACAATAGAGAGAGCATGAAATAATTACGACAATAGTTACGGTTAATATTTTAAGCACAGATTTTCTTTTACCCCCTTCCCCTCCCTCCCTCCCCACCCGCACAGTGTGTTTTTAGTAAATGGTTAGGGTACAACATCTTAATGCTGAAACTACAAACAGAGATTAAAAATATAATAGCAATATTTAAGCGTGATTAACCCTTCAAGCACACAAATCATTACCACTTTAAAGACCTGCTTTGCTGCAGCCACAGGCTTCAGACCGCTTACTCCAGAACTGCTACTGAACGTGAATGGGATTACTTTAAAGCAAACTGCTCAAGGTTGGCAGCCTGGTGGTGACGCTCTTCATTTATGCTTCTTTCTAGGGCTTAGCTACCTTTTTATTTCTTTCTTAAGACACTTCAGGCCACCATCCAGCCAGTTACACACAGCAAAGAGCCAATTCACACATCTCCCAGAAGCAAACTCCGATCTGCTACTGACTGTATTACACTCAACCGGAAGATGCAGCCTATGAGTGCGATTTGATGATATATGTGTCAGCTATATTCACAGGTGCTTAATACTGGCTGAATCATGTCCTTAAAGAACAAAAAAAAAAACAAAAACCTAAAGTCCTTTAAATATCGTGGGCCATACTATTTTGCTTAAAAAAAATGTACTTCAGATAGAAAACTGCTCCCAAGCTTTGTGCAATGTAGCACAGGTGGAATATTAAGTCGGCACAAGGCTTGGCTGACTTATCCAAGGCCCACCGCTAAATTGCATGCGTGAGTAGGGCTTTTTGGCAAGGCTTTCCCTCTGTACCAGTGGGATTTTTCTCACTGATGCCACTCTCCCTGGTGGCAGTGGGACAGAGCACAGAGGAAGAATGCAAGGAGAGCTTCTTGAGAGGAGCTGTTCCACCAGATCCCTTTGTTTTGAGGGGGCGGGGTTTGTAGCCACTGAAGACTACAAAAGCTCCAAGGGCACTAACCACGATCATTCCCTGAAAGCTGTTCTGTAACCCAGCAGAGAGGATCAGGCCGGAAGGGAATCCCAAATGCAATCTTTAAAGAAGTTTGGATTTTCCTTTCTCCCTCCATCATGTAAGTGTAAGCGAGAAATATATATGTGTAGGTTTTGCAGGATGGATCCCTGAGCAGTCCAGATTCCTGAGCATCTTTGCTCACAAATCTTTCCCTAAATAATGGCTTTCACAGCTACTTTCCCTTGGAGCAGGCTTCCGCAACCCTCGGCCCTCCAGATGTTTTGGACTACAATTCCCATCATCCCTGACCACTGATCCTGTTAGCTAGGGATGATGGGAGTTGTAGGCCAAAACATCTGGAGGGCCAAAGGTTGGGGATGCCTGCCTTGGAGGATCCTCAACAAATCAGGCACAATTCATTTAAGAGTCAAGCACTTTCCCCTCTATTTATTTTCAACAAGGAAGGTTAACACCCTCTCAGTGAAATCACGTTGAATGTGAAGTGCTTCATTTTGACTGGATCATGAACATTACGTCAAAACTGGGCTTTCAGTGGGGTACGGCATCTCCAAAGGAGCAAGCTAAAATTGGGCTTGGATGGACAAAGCCAGTGTCAAAACTTTACAATTCCTTATGGGTTCTGTGCACCTCCAGGGACCTCCATGTCCACTTCAGTGCTATGGAGATATCCCCAAGGGATGTGTGTTCAGACCTTCCCTCTTCAGCAAAAATAATGGGGAAGGGCAGCTTTGCAAGGGCTCCATATATGCATTGCAAAACATATGGCACTCCGACACAGCTCTGTAGAAGTCAAGGTTTGCAATCTAGAACAGGAGGTGTTATAACAGCAACAACATTGCTGTTATGGTTGCAATGGACTAAGACTCTGAAGAGCGCCTTTAATGACTGAGGCCGTGAATTCGCCATAAATTTAAAGCTCATAGCTTCCGCCAAAGATTCACGTGAACTGTACTTTAAGGGTTCTGGGAATGGTAGCTTTGTGAGGGGTAAATGATGGTTCCTGGGATTCTTTGGGGGGGGGGACCCATGTGCTTTAAATGTACAGTGGGGCACACAGCCGAACACATGTGCTTATGTAGCCCACCCTAAGAATATTAGTTGTGCTCAAGTCCTGTGGAAATTAATGGCACTTGTGGGATGGTTTAGCTGCATTTTGAGTCCTATTGATTTCAGCGGGCTTTAGTTATAAGTAACTTTCTCTGAACTGGAACTATGTTCAGGAGGAGGCATAAATGGTCCTTGTTTGTAAGGGAATCCACAGGCTCTTATAAATCTATGCTGATTTGCCCCAGATACATTTATCTGGGTAAATAAAGCATAACGCCTAATATCACCATTATTTTCTGTCGCCCTGAATTTGCCCCTTAGCCCTTCCAACCTGGCCTTTCTCCCCAAAGCTCGAACGCTTTAATAAATATTTTTAAAATCTGCACCCCACAATTCCTTGAGCTTCTGTTATTGCTGGATTGAATATATGAGTGTGCCTGTTTGCCCAGCAAAGGCAACGGGTCTTGCAGAGACTCCTTCCATTTTAAATAAATTCCTGAGCACCAACATTGGTTTGTTTTTGTTTAATAGCATTTCTGAAAAGTTCAGATTGCCATTTCGATGACCTACAGAAAAATCATTTGCACTTGAAAGGCTATCAACAATTAAAAAGTAAATTAAAAAGACAACAAACACCTTCTCACTCAGCCGCTCCAGAGCCTAAAAACATTGATTTCCCCCAGTGTAACAAGTAGGCAAGCAAATATATATTTAGTTTACTTTTTTCAGCAAAAATTCAGTAGTGCAGAGAAAGAATGTGGCTAACTAGCTGGAGGTGGGGGGGGGGGATGAACGCCAACCCCCAACTTAGCTGGGAATTAGCAGTTTTAGTAACAGCCTTTGGACAAATCCTGCAACATCAGCAACAGCATAAGAAAACTCTACCAGATCTAAGTAAAACGGTTCCCAAGAAGAAAACTCATGGCTCTGCATCAATGTCTAAACAGGTATAACAAAGTACCAATATATGATAAACATTTAACCCAGAGAAAAAGGATCAGTCAGTTACACTTTGTGTAAAAAATATATATATGGAGAATTAATACACACAAGATGGGTTGAATTCCTTCCCTGCCCCACGTATTTCAAATTGTGCAGCGACACCCTCTCTGTTTTCTCTCAGTTGTCCCCAACTGCCATCCACTCCCAAATTCCTCACTTTGCCAGACTGGTTCTTGAGGAGGGCAACACTGACCTAAATGCGATGGCAGTTAGCTGTCTTGGGATTCTTTTGCAGTACCGTGCTCTGAATCTAAGACAGCAGGCACGCCACCCCACTTGTTTAATTAAGGAAATGTTGAGTTTATCCTGGGAGTTGGGTAAGGTCTGGTAGGAAAGGCACCTTAATGTTGCTAAAAACAAAACAAAACCCATTGGCAGTTATTTGCCTGATAGATTTGGCTCTTCCATATGCAAAAAAGGAAAAAAAACCCCCACCAATCCTCAAATCCAAGGCCAACGCAAGACAGGCGGCTACATTGCATGATCTGAGAGATGTACACTAAGATCACTTTGCAACACCACAGAGGGCACTCAGCCACAAGGCTCAGATTTCCCTCTTGTTTCATTATCCAGTCTACTACTTGGATTAAACCTGCCTTGGATTAGCCCTGTATGGCCAGGTTAGTCCCGCCTCGGACAAAAACACAGCCCCAAGTTTTAGATTTGTGACCTAAACGTAAGAGAAAAGGCTGTAATTTGCAACTTGGCAAGGACCAACCAACACGAAAGCTGCCGTTGGGTGTGTTAGAATTATGGGCGTTCCATCGCTAGCTTTTTTTTTTAATTGTTAAAAGGCCATAATCTGTGATTATTGTTTTTCCCCCCATGTTAGAAAATGCAGAGGAAAAACTAGGGGTAGGGCAACAAGTGCATTTCATCAGATTTGTTTATTTCACTTATCTTTGGCAATAAAATAAAATAAACCTTTGCAATAAACAGAGCCAAAGTATTACATAGAGGCGCGAGCGAGCACACCACAGCTTCTTCTTTTATTAGCATGAATAATGAGGAAGTTTCAGAACACATAAATTACACAGTGGTGGGGAATCATATAATATAAATTTTCTAAGGAACGTCTTATCGAAATAGAAGGGGTTTGGAAATACAGTAGATGCATACTTTTTTAAAATGCAAATAAGGAAAATGAGTAACTTCACAGAAAGGCCACTATTTGGTGACGTGGACAAGTTCAATAGTTAAGTAAAATCTTGTAAAAGTGTAATCAGTATTAGAAATTGTCTACTTGCAAAAATAGATTTAAAAACTGCAGCTGGTTTGTTTTTGTTTGTTTTTGGACGGTATAGGCCAGGGAATGCTGCAAGGCTGCTTCAGGTCGCCTGGTCGAGAGCTCGGAGCAAATCGCTGCCTTGCAGGAGCGTCGAACTCCCGAGAACTGGGACGTTAACCTCACAGTCATATCGGGTCAGTTCCGGCAACAAATAAGGTTCCAAGGATGAGCCGAGCAGGCGACTTGTCACTCCTGAAATGAGAAGATTTAGATGTTGAGAGGCCTTCTTTTATTTATTTCGGTTCAAGCTTAAGATTTCTACCTGGAAAGGACAGTGTACAAGAAGAAAATACCATACATCCCCTTTGAGCCCTAAACGGCCTCGGTCCAGTATACCTGAAGGAGCGTCTCCTCCTCCATCGTTCTGCCCAGACACTGAGATCCAGCACCGAGGGCCTTCTGGTGGTTCCCTCACTGCAAGAAGCCAAGTTACAGGGAACCAGGCAGAGGGCCTTCTCGGTAGTGGCACCCGCCCTGTGGAACGCCCTCCCATCAGATGTCAAAGAGAAAAATAACTACCAAACTTTTAGAAGACATCTAAAGGCAGCCCTATTTAGGGAAGCTTTTAATGTTTAATAGGTTATTGTATTTTAGTGTTTTGTTGGAAGCTGCCCAGAGTGGCTGGGGGGACCCAGCCAGATGGGTGGGGTATAAATTATTATTATGATTATGATTATTATTTGATGAGAAAAATAGCACACCGCTTCGATGAGAAAATTGCAAGTGTCCAACAAGAACAACACATCAGCTTGAGCAGGACAAACAAAAATAAGGCAACAGAACCAAGCAGTCTTGTCTAAACTTCAGGATTCAGTGCAGGGATGGGGCTGGGCACTCGTATTGAAGGCATTTCAATAGTCTTTGCTGGGTCATGAAAGGCGAACAGGGAAGGAACCAAACACCCACGAGAGAAAGAAAAACACAAGAGAGTTCCACAGTCTCTGAGCACTGCAGCTGAGGGTCCACCTAGATACCATGTCAATTATGCGTCTGGAGTGTGCATGCTTGGCTTCAATTATCTATTTACTAAATGGTATTGGGGGGTGGGAGGGACACAGGTGGCCCTGTGGGTTAAACTACAGAGCCTAGGGCTTGCTGATGAGATGGTTGGCAGTTCGAATGCCCATGACGGGGTGAGCTCCCATTGCTCGGTCCCTGCTCCTGCCAGCCTAGCAGTTCTAAAGCATGAAGTGCAAGTAGATAAATAGGTACCACTCCGGCGGGAAGGTAAACGGCGTTTCCATGCACTGCCCTGGTTTGCCAGAAGCAGCTTAGTCATGCTGGCCACATGACCCAGAAGCTCCCTCGGCCATTAAAGCGAGATGAGCGCCGCAACCCCAGAGTTGTCCGCGATTGGACTTAATGGTCAGGGGTCCCTTTACCTTTACCCTTTATTGGGGGGTGAGCCAGGGTCTGATCAAGATCAGGGCCAGGCAAGTGTCATGAACCAAGTCTTAGATGAGCTCCTGCCTGCAACCACTGGTCTCTCCTACCCACCCCCTGCCGGCCGTTGGAAAACAGTCCCTCCAAGTTTGTGTTATGGCTTGCCACAGAACTCACCTGACATCCTATGACCTTGTGGCACACCGAAGTCCTGATAAGGGGGGCAGTAAAAGTGTGGGGAGAAGGCAGCTTTGGGGATGTTGGCAGAGGTTCTCAAAGAGGCTGGTGGATGCCGTGGCTGCAGCTGCTGCTGCCCCATATTCATAGGGGGTTGGCCTGGTCCTCTTTGCGGGTTGCAAAGGAACTCATCTGCAAATCAAAAGCAAAAAGCGGGGCTTCAAAAAGGATGTCCACTTTTAGAAACACAATTCTGGACACAAGATTCCCCCCCCCCCCACGTTTGTCCAAGAGTTAAGAGAGCAGGCGGACACTGGCATGAGCATCTGCTTGCTTAGACTGTTTCAATATTGTGGAATATTGCATGTTAATATTAGTGTTGTGATTGTTGTAATCCAAACGGTACCTTAGGGCATGTAATTATAAAAATAATGACGATGATTTATTTATTAAAATGTTCTTACAGTGCTATTCCATAGAAGATTTCAGAGTGGCTTACAAAAAAAAACCACATACGACCATACAGTGAAAACATAAAATACCGTATTTTTCGCTCCATAAGACACACTTTTTCCCTCCTAAAAAGTAAGGGGAAATGTGTGTGTGTCTTATGGGGCAAATGCAGGGGGCAAGCAGGCAGGAAAAGCCCCCAAGAGCCATACACAAGCTCCGGACGGCTCTTGCGGGCTTTTCCCCAGGAGGGAGAAGGGACTGACGCGGCCAGTCAGTCCCTTCTCCCTCCTCGTAGAAAAGCCCGCAGGAGCTGCGTGCTCCTTAAAGGGTGCGCGGCTCCTGTGTGCTTTTGCAGGAGGTGGGGGAATTCCCCCACCTCCCGCAAAAGCAGGGAAAAGCCGCATGCTCTTTAAAGGGAGCGCAGCTCTTGGGGGAGCCTTAGTCACGTGCAGCCTCTCCCGGGCAGGGGATGAAGCTTCCCCTTGCCTGGGAGAGGCTGTGCGTGGCTAAAGAAGCAGCCAGGACAGTGAGCTGGATCCCACTGGCTTTGCTCTTTGGGGCTGGGGGGGGATATTTTTTTCTTGATTTCCCCCTCTAAAAACTAGGTGCGCCTTATGGTCAGGTGCGCCTTATGGAGCGATAAATACGGTAATTAAAAAAGAAAACAAAAACCCCATACATCAATTAACCATTGTGGACAGATGTGTTCTTAAATGACTGCATAGCCTGGCGGAATATAAGAGCTTTCAGCAGCCATTTTCAAGTTAAAACAAAAGGCACCTGCTAACTCTAGTTAAATTGGATTTTTTTTATTTAAATCAGTTTTTTTTAATTTAAACTGGATTTTTAAAATAATTTTTTTTTGGGGGGGGGGAATCTTTCTAAAGATAAGTTTTCTATTTAAGTTACATTATAGTCCAAAGGTTATTCATCAGGAAATAAGGATTTGTTTTAATTTTTTCATGTGTCTAAGATTTTTTTTAAAAAAAACAACCGTTTAACCACATCAGTTAACAAACATGAGTACATATGCTATAATGCTATTGTTTTAGTTAAACAGATTGTTTAAATTCTTTTTAAGAAAATGATTGTTTTTCTCCTTCCAATAAAGAACAGCAGAAAAGTTGTCCAAATATAAACAGTTAACTTATTAAACCTCACAATTATTTCATAATTATCTCTAGTATAACCAAATCAGTAATAATACTGTAAAAACTACTCTGAAAATTTATTATTCGAAAAATGAAACCTTCCTCTGGTTGTAAATAGTAAGTTTATACCAGCAAGAATGAGTCTTTGTGTAAAAAAGTGATTTAAATCAAGTCTTACTAACTAGTGACTTAAATCAATTTGATTTAAATCAAATTCCACGCTGTCTGGCCACCCTGGGAAAACAGAACGCTGGCAAAGATTTGCCCATCTGGTCCCACAATACTCTTCTTAAGGAGCTTGAAGTTAGTGCAGAACACAGACAGTGAGCATAAGATGTGGCAAAAAATGAAATATAAAGGCAGGGACTTCATCTGCAGGACAAGATTTGTATTCTGTCACCAGCTGCCCAACAGTGACATAGTGGACCCCATGTGCAGGGACGCCGACTTATAAAAAATATTGGGGGGGCCCATACCGGGGTCCTGCCCCGGGAAGTTTTCTAAATTTTAGATGAAAATTAGTGAGTTTTAAAGTTTTTTTAAAAGTATTTTAGAGTCATATGATCAACATTAGAACCCCGAAAACTCGACTCTCTATAACTCCACACTCCGGGAAACTCGACAAGCCTGAAACACTTTTTGGCTTTGAAAAAAGAAACAAAACATAAACACGCACGGTATTTTCGTAAAAAGCTAATTTAATTTACAGTAACAATTATGCTTATAGACTATTACAGAGCAGTGAATATATAGCTCTGAAAAGACTGAAATGATATTTAAATAAATCCTAAACTATCATTAAAAGAATAAAACATAAAATATTGCTGTCGCACAGTAATAGCACTTTGATTAATAAGTGAAATAGCTAATTTAAGCTTACTTTGAATAAGGCTGAGGGTTCATTAAATAAAAATAATATCTCAAAGTTAATGCTTTAATACAGTTAATAAAGTTAATACAGTATGCCTAATACTGTATGTAAATACTGTAATACTGTATGTAAATAACGGGCTTTAATTGGGTCTTACACCCTAAAAATATTTAAGTATTTGAAAATAACTAATACAGTACTATAGTAATATAGAAATACAGTACTAAACTAGTACTAATATTTCGAAACTGAAAAATTAACATTCTGTATGTATTTAATTCTCTATTTTATAAAGATTTTTAATATCTGACAGTGAGTTTGGAGTAGCCCAATGCAAAAATCCTGAGGATCCATGTGGATCCATGCTTTGTAACCACGTTTTTGCACCACTGTGACCCTAGGCAACAGTGGGTGCGTGATTTTTTTGGTGCAAGATGTAGCCATGGACATGCTATGTGATCTGATGGTGAATTTGGGGTGACCCAGTGCAAAGATCCTGTGGATCCATGCTTTGTAACCACGTTTTTGCACCATTGCAGCCCCAGGCAACAGTGGGTGCGTGATTTTTTTGGTACAGACTGTAGCCATGGACATGTAATGTGATCTGATGGTGAATTTGGGGTGACCCAATGCAAAAATCCTGAGGATCCATGTGGATCCGTGCTTTGTCACCACGTTTTAAATGGGGAGGGAAGGAAAAACACAGAAGGGACAAGAAGCACAAGAGGGGTGTGCGGAGAAGCAGCTGGCTAAGAATGCAGGGGAGGAGTTTAACGGGGTGGGGGGGAGGAAAGGAAGGCAAAAGTCCCCCCCCCCCAAGCCAGCCCTCTCTCTCTCTCTCCCACCTGCATGTTTTTCGGCTGCCTGCGAGTCCCTAGAGCACGGAGAGGAGGAGGTGGTGGGCTGGAGCCTGCACGCAGTGTGACTTGGAAATAATGAGAAGGAAGGACTCGATCCTTTCCTTAACCCTCTGCTTGCCAGGAGGGCAGGGGATTCCCTGCTCTTTGTTGGGTTTGAGCAAATGCAGCAACAGAAGCAAGTGGGCAGTAAGACCCTGAGGCAGAATGCAGGAAAGCAGCAGCTTCTGCCTTCCCTCCGCCCGACCGCCCAATCTTATTTTTGCCTGATTTTTGCCCCTGCGCTCCGGCTCCAGGGACCACACATTCGCTCAATAACACGCACAGACATTTCCCCTTACTTTTTAGGAGAAAAAATCTGCGTGTTATAGAGCGAAATTTACGGTAATAATTTTCTTAAATTATTGGGGGGGCAGAGCCCCCCCAAACGAATTTTTGAGGGGGCTCGGGCCCCCTCAGGCCTCATGGAGTCAGCGCCTATGCCCATGTGACTCCATTTGGTTATATTGAATTACCTTTCATTTCTTTAAAAACGGGTCTTACCATTAAGGACACTTGTGCTGAGCGACTTCTTCTCTGTAAGTAATGCACAATTTTCACCTCTGAGGATTTTCATCCTTTTCCACATTAAGTGTGTTGGGTTAATGCCAGATGTTTCTCCTTGTATCTATAGATGGGGGGAGGGGAAAGAGACGGTATAAGCCTGACAAGAAAAGAATATTGTTTAAAAAAATTAACTCATTTTTGTTTTAAGGCCATAGAAGGGAACTTAGGAAATTGTCTTACACCAAGTTGTTAGCATACTGCCAGTGTTTTATATCATCATTTGGGAGCTATTTTTGTTGTTGTTTATTTTTTTCCAGTATGTTGTGTGGAATACTAATGTGTTATATGAAACACACATGCACATACACACAAATGTAAGTCGTTTGGAGACCCTTTGGGTGACAAGCAACTAGCTCACACTGTTACAGATAGGTAGCCGTGTTGGTCTGCCATAGTCAAAACAAAAAAAATTCCTTCCAGTAGCACCTTAAAGACTTCTGTGTATCTGAAGAAGTGTGCATGCACACGAAAGCTCATACCAAGAACTGACTTAGTTGGTCTTTAAGGTGCTACTGGAAGGAATTTTTTTTGTTTTAGCTCACACTGATTAAGTATCTCCAGGGAGCAATCCGGATTACTGGAAATGCTGGGGACCCAGGACCTTCCACATGCTAAGCAAATGCTCTACCACTGAGCTATGGCCCTTTCTCAAAAAAGGCAGTCTTTGTGAAGGACAGATTACCCCATTCAGGTGTTGAAAGGCTTGCTCTTCATAGTCCAGCTGCCTCTTCAGCTTCAAACTGTTGGCAAGAGCAATCCGTGCAGGGTTTATATCCATGCCCCGCTGCCCAAGGCACTCCAGCGACCTATCAAGACAAAGCCATTGTTGCATTTGAAAAACAAAACACTGGAGAAGGATCTTTCCTCAAGCCAAGCTTCAAACCAGAACAGTGAGACTAGCGACCTGCAAAGGCCTCTTGTTCCTAACTTAGGTTGCTGTTGGATTCTTGGGGAAAGATTTGGGATGTCCTCCTTGAGCAAGCATGTGGATAGTGGTTCTCCAGCTGCTGGTGGACTGCCAACATCACTGGCCACTGTCCCTGCTAACCTTGTAGCCACCCAGCAACCTCTGGAGGACCACAAATGCCTGTTCCTGGGAGACAACTCAGTGACTGTAGAGAACAGCTGTAGCATACACAACCGACGAGTCCAATACCAACCCGCATAGTTTATTCAAGCTGCTATATTCTTTCTGCTTCAATAGCAACCTGCACTCTCCAACAGGAAGAATGCTTTAGGCGTGAGTGAAGGATGTGGGTTGACCGTGGAGACTTATTTAATCGTTTTTGTGTATCACAGCTGTTTTCTGCAGACAGTATCTGTTGCCAAAGCACTGCTCGCCCTTTGTGCTGTAGTAGACAATTCACAATGCCTTGCAGAGGCACGAGGTCAACAGAAGCAGTCTGTTTTTCCTTATGGCCTGTCACGTCAGGCTAAGGTGGCACGTGGCAGTGTGAGAATGGCATCATCCCACACCACGATGACAACATTTGGAAGGCTGGAATGTCGTAGATGAGGTCAATGGGCTGGGTATGGTTTGAAGAGACAAGGCCGTTTTGCTGAAGCTAAACACGTCTGGCCCAGTCAGCGACTGGATGAGAGGCCACCTGGGAACTGTGTAGACCTCCCACCCCAAGTTTATTTATGACATTTATATATCACATTTATCTTGATCCTAAGCTGGTGTACACGGTTCTTCTCCTCCCCATTTAATCTTCATAACAACCCTGAGAGGTAGGCTAGGCTAAGAAATGGGGAGGATGAGATTTGAACCCTTCTCTCCCTGGTCCTAGTCTGACACTCTAACCATTGCGCCACACTGGCTCTTCCACGATGGAAAGCTGGGAAGCAAATGTAATGAATCCGGAGTGTGGAGCCCTCCAATAGGATCATCTCCCTCCCTTCCTGGATGAACAGCTATTGGGCAGGAGGGCTTTATGTGACTGGCCCCACCCACGTGATTCTGTCCTATCAAATGTTGCTGCAGCCGTACTGAATTACATCAGCAGCTAAACTGACCATGCTGGCTGAGGCTGATGGGAGTTGGATTCAGTCAACATCTGGAAAGTGTCAAGTTGAATAATAATAATAATAATAATAATAATTTATTATTTATACCCGCCCATCTGGCTGGGTTTCCCCAGCCACTCTGGGTGGCTTCCAACAAAACACTAAAATACAATAACCTATTAAACATTAAAAGCTTCCCTAAACAGGGCTGCAGCATTTGGGGAACCACCAGTTCCCCACCTATCTTAGCCCATGCCTACGGTTTATTATTATTATTATTTATTTATTTATTTATTTATTTATTTATTTATATCAGCCATACTATAATCACATGGTTTTTAAATTATGAGAATCTCTCCAAGAAGACACGCTGACCTCTTCCCGACCCTTTGAAAAGCAGATCTGCTGGCAACGCTTTTTTTCGTTTTTTCTTCTTCCTTCCCCTTAACGTTTCTGCTTAAAAGTATATTGCTGTTAGTGTTCCTCCTTTTCGTTTCCACCACTTTCGGCCTCTGGGCCGAAAACGGAAAGCCTAGTCACTGTTTCACCTTATTCTGAACGTGCTCGTCTATTAAAAATCATTAACGATTTAGGGCTCTGTTTAGGGAAACCCATTAGGGACGCACTTTCAAAAGGTCCAAGTCCAAATGGAACCAAGCGAAGGTTGGTCAGGGCTTTCAGAAATGGCTGGACAGATGTCCTAGTGGCTTGTTTTTGGCTACTGGCTGGTGGGGGGAGGTTTCCCAAGACTGTTCCACCCCCCTCCAAGTTTTAAGGTTCTGATTTACCGTATTTTTCGCTCTATAGGACGCACTTTTTCCCCTCCAAAAATTAAAGGGAAATGTGTGTGCGTCCTATGGAGCGAATGCTGGCTCCTTGGCTTCATCGATAGCAACATGAAGCTTCCGAAGCGCAGAGGGAGCGCTCCCTCCGCGCTCCGGAGGCTTCGCGTTGTTTTCGCTGAAGCCAGGAGAGTGGGAGGCGTTGGTGCGCACCAACTCCTTTTGCTCTCCAGGCTTCAGGGATAGCCGCCTGAAGCCTCCGGAGCGCAGCAGGAGCACCTGCTGCGCTCCAGAGGCTTCGGGTTCCTTTTGCTGAAGCTGGGAGAGCAAGACTCTCCTGGCTTCAGCAGAGAGGGAGAGCTGCGCAGCGCCCCTTCAGCGAAGCGGGAGGAGAAATGGAAGCGGCTCCGTTTCTTCTGCCGCTTCGCTGAAGGGGCGCTGAGCAGAGAAGGGGAGAATTTTTTTTCTTGTTCTCCCCCTCTAAAACAAGGTGTGTCCTATGGTCGGGTGCATCCTATAGAGCGAAAAATACGGTAATTCACACACTCTCTTTCTATGGGGAGCTGGTTTCTGGCAACAAAGGGCCCAGTTCTCCACCTTCTCAACATAACGAGTGAATCAGTTCAAAGCAGCTACCACACACTCTCCTCCGAGTTACCTTTTCTTATATAAGTTCATATCAGGCAGGTGCAGCGGTGGCCCCGATGGAGAGCTAGCTATGGATCCCGAACACTTATTGACCGCCGCTCTCTGTTTCGTAGGGGCGTATTGTAAGGGTGGGTCAGGGGGCCACTGTGTGTTGGGTCTCCCACCCATTGAAGACAGAGGAGTGCTGGCTTGGGCATAGTAGGGCAGCAAAGAGGACGGCTGGCTTCCGCCGCTCAAGAAGGGGGGTGGCAGAGTCCCCTGGCCCGTGTTGACGTTTTTGTTAGACATCGGCTGGCAGTATTTCTCCGGGAAGAACTGGTCCTGCGAGGGAGGAACAAGGGGCTGGAAGAGGTTGCTCATGTTGCTCAAGCTCTGCTGAGTGAGCTGGGCGCTTTCAGAGAGGGGCCGCTCCTCTTGACAGATCGGGCTGAGTTGGAAATCTTCTCCGTCCATCGGAATGTAAGGAGCCAAAGTTTCAAGGTCCAGTTCGTTGAAATCAGTCTGCACAGAGAGAAGGGACCAGGGAAGACACCGTGATTGCAACAATACGAAAGAAAAATGACCCTGGAAGAAACGTTTCTCCTCCTCTTTCCTAGAGCAATCTCTAACACTGTTGTGCTGCCTTCCTCTATGTGGGGCTACCTTTGAAGGTGACCCAGAAACAACAACTAATCCAGAATGCAGCAGCTAGACTGGTGACTGGGAGCGGCCGCCAAGACCATATAACACCGGTCTTGAAAGACCTACACTGGCTCCCAGTACGTTTCCGAGCACAATTCAAAGTGTTGGTGCTGACCTTTAAAGCCCTAAACGGCCTCGGTCCGTTTAGAAGGAGCGTCTCCACCCCCATCGTTCAGCCCGGACACTGAGGTCAGCTCCGAGGGCCTTCTGGCGGTTCCCTCACTGCGAGAAGCCAAGTTATGGGGAACTAGGCAGAGGGCCTTCTCGGTAGTGGCACCCACCCTGTGGAACGCCCTCCCACCAGATGTCAAAGAGAAAAATAACTACCAAACTTTTAGAAGACATCTAAAGGCATCCCTGTTTAGGGAAGCTTTTAATGTTTAATAGGTTATTGTATTTTAGTGTTTTGTTGGAAGCCACCCAGAGTAGCTGGGGAAACGCAGCCAGATGGGTGGGGTATAAATAATAAATTGTTATTATTATTATTCCTCAACTTGACGCTTTCCAGATGTTGGCTGAATCCAACTCCCATCAGCCTCAGGCATGCTGGGAGTTGTAGTCCAAAGAATCAGGAAGGAACCAGGCTGGAGAAGGCTACTCCCGCTGATGAGCAGGAAAGTGGGAAGCTGCCATATTACACAGAGTCAGACCATTGGTTTTCTAGCTCAGTAATGTCTACAAACTGATAGGAAGCAGTTATCCAGGATTTCAGGCAGGAGTCTCATCTATTCCTGCCTGGAGATGGTGGGGATTGAGGCTGCTCTGCTTCTGAGCTACAGTCTTTCCTCAAATGGCAGGCATAGGCAAACTCCGGCCCTCCAGATGTTTGGGACTACAATTCCCATCATCCCTGACCACCGGTCCTTTTAGCTAGGGATGATGGGAATTGTAGTCCCAAACATCTGGAGGGCCGGAGTTTGCCTATGCCTGCCCAAATGTGATATAACAAAAAATAAAAGCTAATTGAGGATTCTGAGCTCCCCCCCCCCTGTTCAAAATGGTGCTGGTTTCCTTCCCATCTTGCTTTATCTATCAATACACAGCCCCTGCACTCTATTCTCTTGCAGCGCTGGTGGCCCAAAGGAGTAAGCATTAGCTGCCAAAGAGATGTGTGTGCTACACACTGATGACGATGTTACATTTTCCTGCTGGCTTCTCTTACCTGTGAGTTGCACTGATTCTTGGCATCCGTGTCCAAGGCAAAAAGTTTCTCAATCATCTCGATCTTCAGGTCTTCGTCTAAGGAAGTGTAATAGTCTCCGGGGCTGCTTGGCTACAGAGTGAGAAAGACAGAGCAGATTATCAGAGGTCTGCAAATAACCACCTGCCTCGTCATAAGAATTTCATCCAGGGACGCTTTACCAAAAGCAAATCTTTGATTTCTCATTGGCCACAAAACCACTTCTGAACTCGAGAGGAGGTGCTTCACGCCCTCTCCACATGCGCGGGGGCTGGTTCTCAGGGCAATTAAGGGGATCCCTGGCCGCGTCATCCAGGGGCTGGCCTGGGGGGGGGCGTGGCTTGCGCGATATCACACTGGCGCGGCCAGGGATCTCCCTCTTTTGCCACCTCAGCTCATCGGGTTTCCCACCCTCCCACCCTTTAGGTTTTCCTTTTGACCTTGCTATGGACCTCGGTTGGTTGCCGTTAAGGGGCCTGGTAGGATTTTTTTCCACTTGGCAAATTGGCATCAGCCACTTGGTTTTTTGCCTATCTCGTAGCAAATTGTCACAACTTCCTCAGCATTGGCAGTTAGGCATCGGTAGGGGTATTGTCATGTAGATGAGGGGGGAGGAAGCGCCATCACTCGTATATTGAAGGGTAGTCCAGTAAAGGATTCCGGGGGGCGTGGCCCTGTCCGAAGCCTATGACGGCGAGGGCCTAAGGCACGCCCCCGAGCAGTGACCCCGGGGGAGTTCCTAGGTTCCTAGTTGATGTGCATCAGCAGGACTCCCCCTACTGGTGGTTAACCCTTCCCAGTCTTCAAGCAATCGGGCTGAAGCCGGATAGTCGGTTAGGACCAATGCCTAAGCCAATACCGCTCATTCCTGTAACCAATAAAATTTTGGCCATTTTTTGCCCATTAATCTAAATATTTGTGTCATGTGTCTTTATTTCCACCGGGGGGAGGCGGGAACTCGCCACCCAAACGACCGCCATGAGTATATGTAGCCAGGTGGGGAAGTAGGTATTTTTTACTAGGCCTGCTTGTCAAAAACGCAGCACCTACCTGCTTGCACTAGGGGTGCATGGGTTCCCCTATATTCATTTGGAAAGGGATTTCAGTGTGTTCTGTGGAAATATGGGCAAAGCCCTCACGCATACACATACAAAGCCCTTTGATCCAAGGCACCTGAAGGGAGTTTGAAGCTGTGTGCACCTCTCTCCCCTTCTGGGCCTTCTCCTTGGTGGTACTCAATGCACAGCATCACTTTCCTGATGGAGATGTTAAGAACCTACGAAGAGTCCAATGGCCTGTCTAGTCCAGCCTCCTGTTCTCAGTGGCCCACCAGATGCCCGTGGGAAACCCACAAGCAAGACCTGAGCACAAGAGCCCTCTCCTCACCAATGCAATGGCCACCGACTTCAATGGCTTTCAAAGTGAATTGGAGAACTATATGGAGAAGGAGATCATTGACTACTAGCCAGGATGGTTATGCTCTGTCTCCATGGTTAAGAGGCAGTATGTTTCCGAATACCAGTTGCTGGAAGCCACAGGAGGGGAGAATGCTCTTGCACTCAGAGCTGTGATGGCCTGGGACTCGGGCTCGGACTCGGAACCAGAGGAGTCTCAGTCCACACCAGATCCTTTGCCTCAGATGGCATCTGAACCTAGTCCGGGGCCTGATTCTGAAGAGTCCCAGTCTGCACAGGTTCCCCGGCAACAAGCACCAGCTGGGCTGAGTCAGGGGCCTGAGCCTGCCCTGACTCCAGATGCGGGGATTACCTCGTTGTCTTCAGCTGGGCCATCACTTACAGCTGCTCCACAACCAGTTGGGTCAGGAGAGGCTGAGGCGGCCTCTGGGTCTAGTAACCCACTGACATCTCCCGAGCTGCAGAGACTGAGGTCTGAGAGAAGGAGAGACCTGAGTACTTGCAGGAGGAGTGCTTGCCTTCGGGCGAGACAGGGAGGTGAGTCACTGGGGATGAGGACTGGCCATTACTCCAACAGAGATAAAAGGCTGTTGGAACCCGCTCCAGGTTGCAGGAGCAACACTGCTATTTGCCAGAACCTGCCTGAGATCCTGTGCCTGACCTTGCCTGGTTTTCTGCCTTGGCCCTGCCAGATTGACTCCTTGGGTTCGGGACCGCGTTATTTGGGTTACCCCTGGGCCCAGCACAGGATCATGCTTTTGGGTTTGCCACGGGCATCTGGTTGGCCATTGTGAAACAGGATGTCGGATCTTGCCAAGTAAATCTCTACTGTCATCATCATTTGCTGTTGGTTTTGGCTACAGGAGAATAATGCAGCTACTCTTCTGGAAATAATCTCCCCTTTTTTAAAAACAAAGAAACAACAAAACTGGTATTGTAGCCCATGAAAGAACCACACATGCCCCTGAGGCACAACATGCATTCTGGCCGCAGCCCTGCGCGTGAAAACAACAAGGTCAGCGCTCAGTGCAAAGGGCTTCCTTACAGTGGAACAGCTGCTGTTGCTGCTGGGGCTGGGAGTGCTGCTGCCAGGTGCAACCTGGGGCAGTGTAAAGGACGGCACACTCAGCTTCTCAGCTTGTGGAGCTGGAGCCTTCGCTTCCGGAGGCCACTGCTTGTTTGGGGTCATCACAGCTTTGTTGTAGGAAGAGATTTCCTCAAACTTTTGCGTCCCTGAAATTTAAAGATATGCAAGGTCAACTCATCTGCGCAGCCTACAGTCCCCAAGACTTCGTTTTAGGGAAAAGAACAAGCTGCACAAGCCTGAAATCATCAGACGTGATGGTCCTCCTCACATCACGAAGGACAGTACAGCTAAGTCTTGGTTTAGTATAAATAGGTGTTAAGCCTGATCTGATCGTCATTCATGCTTCTCTGAGGTCAACACTATACAAACAAAGGACTTTCTCATACTAGTGTCTATAATTCTTCATTGACGGTGGCTGCTCACATTACTTCCCTCCCCATACCTGCTGATGTGGGATATTTCCTATATCCACACAGTGTTTTATCTAAATCAGGGACGTCCAACTCCCAATAGACTGCAATCTACTCACAGTATTAAAAAACTGACAGTGATCTACCCATTGTTGTTGGATAGACCAAAGAGCTTTTTTGGGAAGCTAAAATTGTTGAGCTTTTATCTAGGAAGGCAAAGGTTTTTGTGTGTGTGTGTGTTGGGGGGGGGAGAGAAAATTGCTGAGGGGCTAGAGATTGACCAGGATCTACCAGGAACACCCCGCGATCTACCAGTAGGTCACAATCTACCTGTTGGACATGCCTGATCTAAATGAATTACACACATCACAGGCTTGTGAATTTCAGCTCTTCGGAAATTCAAAGGGTCTGCTTGCTGCAGAGGTGATTCTTTGTGCATGGCAGAAAAGGAAACGGGTGCTTAAGGCATTAAATTTGAAAGATCACATGTAGTTAACTAGAGACACCTGTGCCCATGCAATAGTATATTCATGCAGTCATATCCACAAATTGCTTTGGCTCATAACATAGCCTCCAATCTGGAGTCTGCTTGGTTATTTGTAGGTTTGCCTTTGAAGAAACCGAATGGCAAAGATGCCAAGGCCCGATTCCTCATGGTTTGATTTTAATTTATTTTCATTAACTCCGGTTAGAACAAACCACAGTTCCTCACGCTCGTTTGTAACATGGAACTGCAGTTTGATATAAAATGAAAACACAAAGTCCAAGGCTCTCAATAGCTTGTTTGTTGGAGTCCAACAACATTTGCAGGGTACCAAATTGGGGAATGCTAATATTGACCATAATCTAAATCCATTTTCTTAGGCTACAAAACTACAGCCAAGTGTGCCTCTTTGTATTAGTTAAATAAGTACCATATAGAGCTGACCTGAGCATCTAAAATATTTGCTTACTGTAACAATTTATGAGAGATGTATCAATCTACCAATAACCTATTGGTTAATTATTGTGCAAAACTGAAAAAAGGTGGTTTACCTCCCCAGAACATTACTAACCAAAGTCAAGAGAAATAATAGCATCGCCAGGTGTTGGTGCCAGCTGTGCAAGTTCTTCAGGTTCTTCTTTCAGCTTGGTGAACAAGAAACCACTCTTTTCTGCCACGGGGACTCCGTTATCAAACATAGGATTCATTGCCATCATGTGCGGCTTAAAGAGCGATTCTGTCTGATCCATGGAGAACACGATATCATTGTTCTCTATTTCACTAACAAGAACAAAATCAGACGGTTTAGAATAGTTTGTACTCCGATGAAGAATGTCCACAAGCAAAGAGTTCAATTAATTAAAGCAAAAATTCAATTTTACCAAGCAGGCACCTGGATTTAGATGCTTAACCTCTGGCAACACACTTTGCTCTGACTGCCACGTAGTTGGCTGTGTGCCTACCTATCAGTGCAAATGGACAGTTTTAGGGGCGAAAGGAACAACCAAATTCCCACAGGGATGCTACCAAGAGGATCATAATGCACATTATGAGTTGAGAGGGGCCTCCTTTTTCTTGGGCAAGCAGAGTTGGGTCTGAGATCAGGAACTAGCAGTTGAACATCCTGTGTGAGGTCTGACCTATGTTAAACAGCTCAGGGCTGCAATACCTCTCTCCATATGAACCAAGCTGGACCCTGCTATCATCTTCTGAGAACCTTCTTCGTCTGTCTCCTCCATGAGAGGTCTGGAGGGTGGCAACACAAGACAGGGCTTTATCTGCAGTGGGTCCCTGTTTGTAGAATGCTCTCCCTAGGAAGGCTCGCCTGCCACCTTCATTATACACCTTTAGGCGCCAGGCAAAAGCATTCCTCTTCAATCAGCCCTTTGGTTGATATAGCAGGGGGTTAGTGGTTTGTTTTTATTCTTATTTTCACTATGTGTTTTGTGTTTTTAATATTGTAATTTTATGTTGTGAACTGCCCTGAGATCTACAAATAAAGGGCAGTATACAAATATTATAATACTAATACTAATACTAATGATATTAGAACAAGGATGGGGACCTTCCAGGTGTTGCTGGATGCCAACTCCTATGGTAAAAAGGTAAAGGACCCGTGGACAGTTAAGTCCAG
This sequence comes from Podarcis gaigeae, assembly GCF_964106915.1. Lineage (NCBI taxonomy): Eukaryota > Metazoa > Chordata > Lepidosauria > Squamata > Lacertidae > Podarcis > Podarcis gaigeae. Next base: position 102,568,879 of record NC_139680.1, on the reverse strand, counting down.
TCAAAGGTGGTGCAGACTATGGGGTGCAGCGCTCCTCTCGCTTTCAGGCTGAGGGAGCCGGCGTTTGTCCACAGACAGCTTTCCGGATCATGTGGCCAGCATGACTAAATTGCATCTGGTGCAACAGGACACCGTGACAGAAACCAGAGCGCACGGAAATGCCATTTACCTTCCCACTGGAGCGGTACCTATTTATCTACTTGCACTGGTGTGCTTTCGAACTGCTAGATTGGCAGGTGCTGGGGCAGAGCGGTGGGAGCTCACCCTTTGTGGGGATTCGAACCGCCAATCTTGGGCAAGCCCAAGAGGCTCAGTGGTTTAGACCAAAGCGCCAACCACATCCCTAATAATAATAATACTCTTAGAACAAGGATGGGGACCTTCCAGGTGTCGCTGGATGCCGACTCCCATGAGCCCTGGCCAACATGACCAAGGGCTGGGAATGAGGGGAGTTGTAACCAGCACATCTGGAGGGCCTGTGGTTCCTCAACTCTACTTTAGGATTCCGGCGGACTTACCTGAGAACGTAGTTGACACAGATGATGCACTGAGGTTGCAGGTTGCGTGTATTGTAGATGACCGTTCCTTGGGTCTCTAGCCACACGTACCCACCATGCTTGGCCAGCATGCGGTACTGCCCAGTGACCACTTGACCTTTTGCGCACACTTTGGGGGGGGGGAGAAGGGAGGAAACAAATAGGAATGACCAAGTCAAAATATTGCCAGGTGCATTAACATGACTTTATAAATAGCCCCTTTCACAGAAAAAAACTCCCAGCCCTCTCAGTTAAAACTACAAAAATACATGCTGCAATAGATCTGTTGGTCTTAGAGAGTATCTCGTGGTTTGCTCTTGCTGCAGCAGCCCAAGAAAGCTGTCCCAATACCATTTCATACTCTTTTTCAAATCTAAGTAGGGCTTTCTGCATCCTGTGATTTTGTGAGCGTGCCACAAAAATACACACAGAAATATTGTGTGCAGGTATGAGATTCCTGATAACCTGTTATTTCTTTGGGTGTTTTTTTGTTTTGTTTTTAAATTAAAAGCAAGTTTTTCGCCCATATGGCTGACAAGCGCTACTTAGAACATGCCTGCTGAACCAGTGAGGAGTTGATTCTCAGAATGAGGATAGTGTTCCAGTGGCCTATAGCTCTTACTGTCAGAAAGCTTATCCTGATGTTTTAAGTCAGAATCTCTTTTCTTGCAACTTGGAAGTCGTGAACTCTTTTCAAGGAAAAATCCACACTCCTTGCTCCATCCACTTTGGCCTCTGGTTCTGGCCCCAGTCAGCATGTGACCCTTGGGAAGTTACCCAGAACAGAATATGGCCCCTGGATTGAAAATGGATTCCCACCCCTTGTTTAGACCGTAGGAGCTGCTAACTTTGGCTGCTCCTATTACCCTTTCCTGTATGGCTGCTCACAGAAATGCTTTCAAAGTGCTGTGAAGCCACTGGAGGTGATGGCAGAGACGCACACTTTGCTTGCCTTAACTGCTGCATTAAGGATGTTCAAAGGGGACAACACAGCAGCCAGAACGTCTGGAGGGCTGGTGGGGGTTAGGAAAAAAGACATCATCTCCACCCACCCACCACGGGCGCCCATCTGTCACTGCAACTGATTTATATCATTCTAATTGCCTTAACTATACATCGCTTTAATTGCCATTCGCTGTAAACCGCCTTGGGAGCTGTTAGGGTTGAAAAAGCCGGGTCTGTGGAAAAAAAAGCCCTTGATGCTTTGTAGGAAGATTAAATGTCTGTGCTATCTAAATTGCAACAACTCCTTCCCAGCTCCTAGTCTCTCGATGAAGCATCATTTGGGCTGCAAATGGGTTGTTTGACTTGAAACACCCAGCCCCACCTTGTATTTAGACTGCCTTGTAAAGTAAAGGTAAAGGTAAAGGGACCCCTGACCATTAGGTCCAGTCATGACCGATGCTGGGGTTGCGGTGCTCATCTCACTTTATTGGCTGAGGGAGCCGGAGTACGAGGGAGCCGGGAGTCATGTGGCCAGCATGACTAAGCTGCTTCTGGCGAACCACAGCAGTGCACGGAAATGCTGTTTACCTTCCCACCAGAGTGGTACCTATTTATCTACTTGAACTTTGACATGCTTTCAAACTGCTAGGTTGGCAGGAGCAGGGACCGAGCAACGGGAGCTCACCCCGTCGCGGGGATTCGAACCGCCGACCTTCTGATCGGCAAGTCCTAGGCTCTGTGGTTTAACCCACAGTGCCACCCGCATCCCTTGCCTTGTAAAGTAGGGTTGCCATATTTCAAAAAGTGAAAATGAGGAAACAGTTTTTGAGCTTTTTTTTTAAAGGAGGTTCGCCAAAAGAAATCAACATTTCCAACATGGATTGCCACACCCCCAGATTTTCCTGCACATTTTAACCAATTTTCGGAAATTCCACCCAGGCAATGTTTCCGATGGGTGAATGCCGGATACGTCTGGGAAATTTTGGATGTACGGCAGCCCTATTATAAGAATCTTGAACATGAAATCTTTGGCTTCTGGTACCATCGTAGGAAATGGTGGGTTAGGATTCTGGTTGAGGGCTGCTCCACACCAGAGCAAAATGTGGCCTGTCTCCCCTTTAACATAGAGGCATCCACATGACATTCTCACCATCCCAGTGTTCTCCAGACCTTCTCCCCTTCAAACGCTGGGTTTTTTGATCCTCCGAATGTGCAAAACAGAAAGGATTTTTAAAACCCTGCATTTAAAGGGGGGAAAGCTCCACATTTTTCTCCGGTGTGGACAAGCCCTGAGAGACAGTGACAGAAGCAAACAGGCTGCCTATGATGCAGAAATGACCATTTTTTGGTATACAGCATGAATCATCTACAAAGTGCTTCTATGATGTATTTTACTTCACCTCCCTTTTCCTTGTCAGCAAAGGTTTTGCATTAAAAATCACCCTACTCTTAATTTACTTTAGACTACTACATTTTGATTACCAGATTACTTGTGTGGCATGCATGTGTGAGGAATATCAAAAGGTTTTGTCTGAAAATTGTTTTAGAAAATTATGTTCTGCAGTGTCTGCGAAACATTATTATATATGGGCCTCCTAATAATCAACTTGCAACGAAGAGTCCTAATGAGAGTTGCCTGTTACATTATCAAAAAGCTTGTTACTGCTTTCATCATTAAAAAAATAAAATAAAATCACATTATGTTCTGTTACAAAGAGTGGCTTGTACTCTTCATTTAAAATCACACTGTGTGTGTGTGTGTGTGTGTCCGTGTCCAGCAGCTATTTGAATCAGCTGTATTATTCTTAACTTATCAGTCGCTTGTTACCTAAAAGGTCTCTAAGCAACTAATAATAATAATAATAATAATAATAATAATAAATTTATACCCCACCCATCTAGCTGGGTTTCCCCAGCCACTCTGGGCGGCTTCCAGCAAAAGATTAAAAAAATCAAATATTAAAAGCTTCCCTAAAGAGGGCTGCCTTCAGGTGTCTTCTAAAAGTCAGATAGTTTATTTCTTTGACATCTGGTGGGAGGGCATTCCACAGGGTGGGTGCCACTACCAAGAAGGCCCTCTGCCTGTACAGTGGTGCCTCGCAAGACGAAATTAATTCGTTCCGCAAGTCTTTTCGTCTTGCGAGTTTTTTGTCTTGCGAAGCACGGTTTCCCATAGGAATGCATTGAAAATCAATCAATGCGTTCCTATGGAAACCACCTTCAGACCAGGTCCGGGGACAGTCTGTCCCCTGACCTCTTCTGAAGGCCGGCGGGGGGCGAAAGTCTTTGCTCCCCCCCGCCTGCTTTCAAAAGCCGTCCGGGATAGCGGGAAGCGCTTCCCTGTTATCCCGGACTGCTTTTAAAATGCTGGCGGTGGGGAGCAAAGCCTTTCGGCCCCCGCCGGCCTTCCTGGACCTCTTCTGAAGGCCGGAGGGGGGGGAAAGGCTTTGCTCCCCACCGCTAGCATTTAAAAGAGGTCCCCGGAGATTTCCCTATGGGCTTTCTTCTTGCGAAGCAAGCCCATAGGGAAATTCGTTTTGCGAAGCGCCTCCAAAACGGAAAACCCTTTCGTCTAGCGGGTTTTTCGTCTTGCGAGGCGTTCGTCTTGCGGGGCACCACTGTACTTACATTTGTACTGTGGTATACATTATACCATGGGGGGGGGAGAACATTTACATATAGAATGTTAACTTTTTCATGCAACATACAAAAAAGCCACACACACCCAGTAACAACCCTAGGAAGCTTTCACAAAACTGTAGATTTAGAAGGAACTCCCCCGCCCCCCCCAGCTCATCTATTCCAACCCCCCACAATGAAGGAATCACAGCTAAAGCATTCATGACAGATGACCATCCAACCTCTGCTTAAAAACTCCAAGCCAGGAGAGTCCACAGCCTCCTGAGGGAGACCGTTCCACTGTCAAGTGGCTCTTACTGTCAAAAAGTTCTTCCTGATGTTTAGTCGGAATCTCCTTTCTTGTAACTTGAAGCCATTGGTTTGAGTTCTACCCTCCGGAGCAGGAGAAAACCAGCTTGCTCCATCTTCCATGTGACAGCCCTTTAGATATTTGAAGATGGCTATCGTATCTCCTCTCAATCTCCTCTTTTCCAGGCTAAACACACCCAACTCCCGCGACTGTTCCTCATAAGGCTTGGTTTCCAGACCCTTTATATCTTTGGTCACCTTCCTCTGCACACCTTCCAGCTTGTCCATATCCTTCGTAAATTGTGGTGCCCAGAACTGGACTTGGTGTGATCTCACCAAGGCAGAATGTTGTTGTTGTTTAGTCGTTTAGTCGTGTCCGACTCTTCGTGACCCAATGGACCAGAGCACACCAGGCACTCCTGTCTTCCACTGCCTCCCGCAGTTTGGTCAAACTCATGTTGGTAGCTTTGAGAACACTGTCCAACCATCTCATCCTCTGTCTTCCCCTTCTCCTTGTGCTCTCCATCTTTCCCAACATCAGGGTCTTTTCCAGGGAGTCTTCTCTTCGCATGAGGTGGCCAAAGTATTGGAGTCTCAGCTTCACAATCTGTCCTTCCAGTGAGCACTCAGGGCTGATTTCCTTCAGAATGGAGAGGTTTGATCTTCTTGCAGTCCATGGGACTCTCCAGAGTCTCCTTTGGAACTCCCTGCTTATTGGCATCAGGCACACAACTTCACTGTGTCCTGTTTAAAGCAGTTTTATTTAGGCAAGCCCATCCAGGCTTTTTAGCTACTCTTGATCTCCACCATGCTTTGAATATTTTAAAGTTTTTAAATGCTTTATTTAAATTGCTTCAATATTATTATTTTTTTAGGAACAAAGCAGCATATATGTTTTGTTAAATGCACAAAATAAATAAAAGATACTGCTATTCTGAACAGTTTAAAGACCACAAAGAAGTCTTTGGTTAAACAGTTTACTAAAGAATTTCAACTGGCTCTCCATTGAAATGAATGGCAAGATTCAGTGGGAACAGGAACAGATCCAAATCATTCTAAAATATTAATGATGGAATATAATTAATCTCTTGCTATAGTTCTACAGTGTATCGTCAGGGCACATTATGCAATAAGACAAAGACTTTGTTTCCTTTCCCTCCCTCTCTCTTCCCTGCTCCATAGGTTGCAGGGAGTGATCTATGCCAAATCTGCCAAATTAAACCCTATTATCGCCTCTGATGACTACCAATTAAGTCTCTTGGAGTGTATAGAATTTTTTATATCCGAAGCCAAGAACGCAAACAATGCTGTAGCTTATTTCAGAACAATGCCATTACCCCATCGCAAGACAATAATACAGGACTTGAAACTTTAAGCAAGCTCTAACTTGGCAGAGGGTTGTGTAGTTTATGGGCAATGTAGATATTTTCATTAATTTGTACACTCCCCACCCCCCTCGTCCCTGTGAACAATCATTTTATTATTTCCCCATTGATGGAGGATTATAGTCTTTCTGTGGGATATAGCAATAATAATATGAACAGCTTGCATTTTAGGATTGAATTTCCATTGTTTTTAGAGTTTCTGTGCTGGTTACCAGCTTGCCCATGGACATACAAGGTTGGCCTCAAACAAATCTCTCTCTCTCTCTCTCTCTCTCTCTCTCTCTCTCTCTCTCCGCATTGATTTCCCACCTGTAAAGTAGTTCAAGAGCCACTTTGTAAGGTTGGTGGAGAGAAAACAATTTTTAAACATACTACATAGAAAAGGTTCAAAGGTTGCAGACCTTCAGACGTTTACCTGGGACTGAATCCCATTGAACTTGGCGAATTGTACATAATGGCAAACATGTGCTATATAAACAACTCAACAATAGGGGAAAAAATCGGCTTGTACAAGGATGTGCCCTTGTACAAATAACTTCACTTCCCTCCATATGGTATCAAGGCGAGATATACATTTGTGTGCATGAATGCTTCTTTCCCTTTTGCTGCTAGCACCTATAGCAGCCTGGAGAACATACCCTGGAGAAGTCCACAAGGAGGGGGCAAGGGAAATAGTCTTCTATTCCAATTGTCCCCTCCCAACAATTAGCATTTAGTGGCCTTTGTAGATTTCATATAGCCATAATGGTTAACAGCAACTGATAGACCTTTCATTCTTGAACTTGTCTAATCCCTCTTCAAATCCATCTAAACTACTTTGGATTATTTTATTGGATGCATAGTTTTGCACGAGGCAAGAGACCTTCCCCATTGTACTTCCCCTGTCCCCATGACAGCGATTTCCAGACTTCTGTACCTGCCACCCACAAAACTCAGTCTCTACCCTCTTCCCTCTTTCCCACTCTTTGCAAACATAGCCAAATTATTAGAAAAACCCTAATAGCAAAATTGCAAAGGGGAAAAAAGAGCAAGGCACATTTGGAAATCAATCTATTCATTTATTCTGGATCATAAGTAGCAGTAGCTCAAATAATTTACATCCCCTTTGAAGGGGAAAAAGTTTATTCAGAATTCGCTTATAGAAATTGCTCCTTCCTTGGAGTTGTGCTGTATTAGCTAGATGGCACTGCTTTACTGTAATGGGGAACATGAGCCTGTGGACATTCCTTTAAATCCATTGCCCTTTGGAGTCGGAACTGTATATTGTGTTTACAGGGTGAGAAGCCTCCATTCTTACATGAGAGCACATTCAAGGATCTTCGCCATCAGAAGATGATCCCACAGCAGTTACCAGGGCCATGTGTGACAGGAACAGCGGCCAGCTCAAAAACTGCATGTCAGATTTCTCAGAAAGGAAGCTCTAGATTGAAGAGATTTATGCCTGTTCCTGAGAATACTGGTAGGCAATGCCCACAAGGAATGTTCCCCAGGCTTTTCACAGGAACTATGTGCCACTCCTGAGACTTAAAGGAAAGCAACCTTGCAAACATGGGGTCTTCTCCTTTGCTCATATAAAAACAAAAGGACCAGGCTATTAGGGAAATGAAAACTTGGGTAACTTGGGAAGGAGAACTGGAGAAGATATTCTATTGTTTGAGGCTAAAGTACAAAACTCTTAAGGTGAGAGGTGTTGGACATTACTTGCATGAAGGAAAATCTGCAACAGAAATACAATCTATGGTAATTCTCAAAGAACTGCAGGCTAAGGCTCACAAATAGTTAGGCTAACTCTGCACTCCTTCCCCAATGCTGTACAAGTTGTGATAAAGAGAATTCATGTTCCAGGAATACCCAGAATAGTCTGGCTTTCTTCATGTGAACACTTCGAGAGTTACACATTTCGTTTCTTGCTAGAGATGAGTGAAAAAAAGCTGACTTGGAATTCCTTTTCCAAGAGATGTCAGGTAGCCAACATACTAGATCTTTTGTAGAAAACAGCTAAGTCCTGACTATTCTCTGCCAAGCTTACCAAACCCGGCTTGTTCTTTAGTGTTAAGTTGTTACAGAAGAAAATGACTGCATGGAATCAGAACATGGGCTCCCTGGCATGAGGCCATTCTGCAGGGTGACAATACATAGCTACAAAGCGATTACATCTATTTTTAGGCATTGTGCAGCATGTTGCAGTGGCAAACAATAGAAAAGGAACTAAGGGGGCAAACAGGAGTGAAAATAGACCGGTGCTTGCTGTAAAATTCTCTCCTACAACTTTGTCTCAGTTTGTGAGATTTGTAAGTGAATGTGTGTATACATTCAATTTACTTGTTGCTTTGAATATGGGAGTGTAATGGCAAGAAGGCAATAAGAGGATCTAGCTGATTTGGTTTGTTATACCAAGTACCGTATTTTTCGCTCTATAAGACACACCAGACCACAAGACGCACCTAGTTTTTGGAGGAGGAAAACAAGAAAAAAAATATTCTGAATCTCAGAAGCCAGAACAGCAAGAGGGATCGCTGCGCAGTGAAAGCAGCAATCCCTCTTGCTGATCTGGCTTCTGGGATAGCTGCGCAGCCTGCATTCGCTCCATAAGATGCACACACATTCCCCTTACTTTTTAGGAGGGAAAAAGTGAGTCTTATAGAGCAAAAAATTCGGTATTTTAATGTGGCCACATGAGATGTTGGCAATCCTGACCTCACTGAGAACTGGCGCTGCCAGTGCTTTATGGGGCCTCATGAAAATCCCTGAGTCCTCCCAGATAGCCATCCCTTGCAGGGGTCTCCATCACTTTCCTCCACACCTGGATTCAAGATCCGACAGGCTGCCTGCCACTCACAGCTGAATTCATAGGAACACAGGAAGCTGCCTTATACTGAGCCCATGAGTTCATTTAATTCAGTATTGTCTACACTGAGTGGCTGCTGCTCTCCTGGCTTCAGGAAAGAGCTTCTGTTGGTGGGACATCAGGGACCAAATTCAGAACCTTTTGCATCGAAACATATACTCTGTCACTGAGCTACAGCCCTTTTCCAGTTCTTCACCTGCCTTCCTGACCCTTTCTTGTTTCTTTGGCTGGGAAGGAGCTCCAAATTCTAGAGGAACTCCAGGAAGGGAAAGTACCTTTCAGTTGCTACTTGCTAGCATTTATTATTGATTGCACCTCATTCTTTCTCTAAAGAGCTTAGGGTAGCACACACAAGGTATGTCCTGACCCAGCAAAACTGAGTTCCCAAAGTATGAAGGAAACAAACAGCAAAAAAAACTTTGTGGACGATCAATTGCAGCATACTTTTGTGTGTGAACCACAACCTACTTCATCAGATGCATAAATTGCTATCCTTGGTTATCGGATGAGTGCATGCATGTGAGAATACCTATATGACCAAATGAATTAACATATCCTTAGTAATAAAATTGCCATTCAAATGTAGCATCTTGCCCTGTGGATTGGCTCCCCACACAAATTTCTCCCAGTGCAACAACATGTCACCACCAACTAAGGAATCTTTTGCAGTGGTGCGGAGAATGTCAGTTAGCATTTCATAGTACAGAAAGTATTGATCTGATGTGTAGAGATCTTTCCTATTCTAATTAATCCAAGAGGGTTCTGGAAGCTTGTCTGTGTGAAAGAAACAAGCAGAAGGTTCATGATGTTTGGGTTATTCCTTCAGAGAAGCTGAGTACAGCTGGTTCTGTTATCTTTTTCTGTCAAGGTCATGCTGACTATAATAGTAAGGCCAGAAGCACCCGGGTTTCACTCTCTGTCTCTCTTTCTGTCTGGTGTAGTGTTCTGTATCTTAACACCTTAGTGTTAAGGTTTTTAGTCTTATTACAAGTTATTGCAAGTTTAAGTTAAGTCTGCAGCAACTGGATTTCTTATGGGCGGTGCCAATCCTGAATGTATTGGATTTGTGACCGTTATGCACATTTGCCTTCAGTAGCAGTAAAGCTCTGCTTTGTGAAATATAATTGCCTCTGGTCTTTTTTTTGGGGGGGGGGAATTCTGTTTATGTTTTTACTCTGCTAACTATACATTGGAATCTGCTCTGCATCAATATGAGTAGAGTTCATGACACAGACTAGAGTGACCATGTGTCCTACTTAACAGAGGACAGTCCTCTGTTTGAACAGCTGTCTGGTTTAAAGGTAAAGAACTGTAAGGAGGGAGAGGAAAATGGTGGCTTGATATTTTCCATCCATTTAGCAGCAACCTCGACAGCAGACTCAGCAGGCCCACAGATCACCTCATCACCTCACTCTTCCCCACTATGGCGAGATGTACCGTACTTCCATTTCAACGATGATTTAAAATTATTTCCAATTCTGCATCCACACATATAAATTTTGCATATGCAAATTTAGCATATGTCCTCTTTTGCATTCTTTTTCGTTGAAGCATAAGCGCCCATCCTTGAGGAGAGAAGCCCTGGGACTGTGGCTAAGGTCTCTGTCCCTTAACCATGATCTGCAGCCCAAGTTTGTCCTATGTTTACAGATCATGCTTAAGGGGAAGAGATTTGAACAATGATCCCAGCTTTGAACAACATGCTGAGCCAAACCTTTGGCACACTGTGCTAAAAGCACCAGGAAGGCGCAGAACTTCTGCGAACTCTTCTCTGGGAGTGAGCATGTTTGCACGGTCCCAATAAGCCATAGCTTGACTTATCATGAGGTGCTTACCAGGCCAGTGTTTGTATGAAAGTGGGCTGAAGCGGCTCATGAGCCTTAGCACCAATTATTTGTGTTGCCCACTGAATAAATAAATAAATATGCAAATCATGCTCCTGCCAAATAAATGCAACCTCACAGCTTTGCAATGTGCTCAATAACACACATTCCTAAGAGAAAATGCAGGTTTAGAATGAGACTCACAGTTCTGATGACTTTTGGTCATATTCTCAGAGTCCAGCGCATGGTAGAATTCATAGGCAGAACGGCCCAGAAGCTCCTCAGGATGGTATCCAACTAATTCAGTGATCCTTCATGAAACAAGCAAACCAACATTTTCATTAGATATTTGGTTTCGAACATTTTTCATTTAGTAGCGTGCCTTCCCAAATTAAAGAAAATCTGAGCTTGTAAGCTTTTATTGGTATTGCCCTGAAGAAGTGTACTTCAGCTTCACTGGGACAAATAAACCTTCTTTCACGCACCTTTGTGATTTCATCTTTCTCTCCCTTTTACGCCCTGATTTAGCATAGGATAGCTTCATACATTCCTACTGAGTGGTGCATTTGGTTGCAACAAGATAGCTCTAAAAGCAGTCGTTTTAGCAATTGCTGATCTAAAACATAACATTAAGAACATACCAGAGCAGCATCCTCTGCTGTAGAGTTTTATCTCAGTGCATCAAAAGCAAATGCACAAGTGTGGACATATCTAGATGGGACTTCTACCTGGGCTGAGCATCTCTTTAAATACCTGGTCCACCACCCCCCACCCCACTTTCTTTTTTGCTGGATTTGCAGGTGCTTCTACATTTGTCTAAGCATATTTGTCCAAGGTTTTAATGTAACTACCTCTACTAGTGTACACAGTTTCAGTTAAGTCCCCGTTAACTATTGCACTAAAATAAACAAACATTCCTGATCACACATGCATACTGATTGCCAGATGACTGCAACATCAAGTGCTGACCTGTGTGTGTGTGTGTGTGTGTGTGTGTATGTGTGTGTATGAGCCATCACCATACACCACAAGACATAACTTTTATGCCTTCCCCATAGATCCAGATATCAGGTTTTGAATAATACAAACACATGCAGGCATAAAATGGCCAAAATTCTACCATACGTTTTTTATAAGATTAGATGCTTCTCAGTAGAGTTTAAGAATCATTTGTCAATATTTACAAGCTGAGCATGGCAGCAAGAACACAAAATGCCCGAAGCCCCAGAGTAGTGCCACACAATGACGACATCAGTGTGTAACTTTGTATTTGATCAGCAAATGATATTTCCATATCCAAACAGTTCCTTGCTAGCAAATCAGGCCTTAAGACTAGAGTGAAAGGGAGGCTGGTCTCCAGTCACAGGTAAGGAATCAGGAATCCTTGTTTAGAGAGCTAACCTGCTGAGGCTAGCCCTGGTACCATTTGACACCTGCATCATTCTAAACCATGGTTAGCTTTAACCGGAGTTTGCAAACTTTGGCAAGCCTGCTATGCTAGCATTTTGCGCACACATAATGAAACAGCAGAGTGAGCTTGAAAAATATAAGGAAGAGAGGAATTTGCAAACAAGGGTGGAAGGAACACATAGTTCACAGAACGGTTGTAACTTTTTAACCATGGTTAAGGCACCAGGAAATGTTGTGTCTCTACTGTGCTATCCGCAACCCATGATTCTGACTGATTTATGTTGATAGAGCAGATTGGAATGGAGCAGAGAGGGGCCCAATTAACTTTTGACTCTTGCTCCTCTTTGGACTTCCATCATTTCTTTAGTTTTGACTCTCTAAATTGGAATTTATAGTTAGGGGTTAGCTCATTGCTTTTGGTATTTCCTTTACTAAAGCGGATATTAAACAAACAAATGCTAGGCAATACGTTAAATGATGGCTTTCCCCCAGCTGCTGCACTTATGCAATAATGTTCCGTAGCATAAATTCGGCAAAGATTTTCACACAGTGACTCCATTCCTTGCGTCACCAATGTGCAAACAAGTACCAGGTTACAAATAAATGCCACTGTGAGGATTTGGCTTCGAAAACGTCAGTTGTGTACAGAGATAATTAGAGAAAAGACCCTATTGTAGCATGTATACTCTATCAGAATGATTGATGTACATTGCTATTAAAATTCAAAGTCCCCACCTTTGATCCTCCTCCTCCACTTTTCAGGATGTTCTTGCTATATTTTGTGCAGTTTTTGTTGTTTCATTTTCACATTTTGTATAGTTTTGATCCTATCTAAGTCAAGAGTCCATACACTAGCTATCTGCAGAACGAAACTGGAGGATGTATTTAAGAACAACTGCAGAATGAAAAGGCTACACCATGCCCCCACCTTTTGAACGACTTTGCTCCCAGTTGACGTTAACCTTACAAAGCCAGGAAATACAACCTCAGAACAAGCACACAGCCTCGTCTGCCTGCAAGCACGTAATTGCCATTATCACTAATGATGGTAACACTGTATTCTCACAAGGATCCTGACTTCTGCGAAGGCTCTTCTACCCCACACACATTTTACGCAGGGTGTTGTTGTTTTTTTAAAGGACACGGAGCACACTGGAACTTGCGTCAGCAGAAAGAAAAAGAAATCAGGCTCCCATCTGTCAGAAGAGCACCCAACTGCGTTGTAATGCATTACATTATCTGAGAGCACATCTCGGGGGTTAGCATCTGTGATGATGGAAGACCGAAACAGAACACAGATCTCCTTCCCCAGCTTAAACTAGGAGGGCAGCACCATAGCTCAGTGGTGGAGAATAAGCTTTGCATGTAAAAGTTCCCAGGTCCAATCCTTGGTCTCTCCATGCAAGGCTGAGAGAGTCTCCTGTTTGAAACCACAGAGTATGTGTAAGCCAACATTCCCAAGCCAGGTGTTCTCAAGATATTTAGGACCTCGACTCCCATCATCCCTGACTCTTGGCTATGTTGGCTTGGGCTGATGGGAGCTGGAGTCCAGAACATCTGGAGGGTACCAGGTTCAGGAAAGGTGGTGGAGGCAGCATTGAGCTAGATGGATCCAGCTCAGCACCTCCTGTTCCCCATGAGTGGGAGACAAGAGGAAGTTCCAAACCCTGTCTTCATTAACTGCTCTTGTCCCCACAATCTAGGGCAGGGATAGTACCTCTGGTGGGGGGACCCGTTGTGTTCCTTCTGGGCCTCGCTCAGCTCTCACCTGTGGCTCCTAGAAGCTGTCAGCATGCGACAGTGGCCACAGCCTGGGGAACGGCCTCAACTGGCTGGCTAAACCAGGGGAAGGTGAATGATGGGTCTTGAGGAACTTCCCTCATCCGAAGCAACGAGAGAAAACCCCCACATTGGCACCAACAAAAACGATTTAGTTAAGCAGCTTTTTCTTTGGAATAGGTTTACACATAATATATTTGGTTACTGACAATTATATCGGAATTAGGATAATAACAAAATACTGTACATTAATGAATGGTGATGTAACAGTATTTTTTTCTTTTTCCATTCTCACTTTCTTTCCTCCCCCACTATCTTTTTATAAATGAAATTCTCTTAATAAAATAATAAATGATTTCTGTAACACTTAGCTACAATTATCTCTAAGTAAAAAGTGGTCAGAGCTATAAAATCAGTCTGCATCAGGGGTGTACTATATCAGTAAACCCATTCTAGAATGACTAGAATAGTAGTTGCTGATGATGTACTAACCAAGCAGTAGGTGGCTAGGATAACTGCATCCTAAATACTGGAATAACTGCACCGATTTTGAGCTTTTGAGCAGTAAAGTGTCAAGAAGGAATGCTGAACTTCCTTCATTTTTCTCTGTAACTTAAACACAACATTAAGCACTTACTACTGACTGCCCCTGCCATGGCGAACCAGTGCGTTTTTAATCCATTACTTTTCTTTCAATCTGTGCTTTACTTCCTCAATGCAACATCAACCTCGAAAAGTTCACACCCCAGAATTACCTCTTGCGGTACATGTGTCCTGCGAAAATGTCATGTTCAGCTGGATCAGATGTAATCTTGGATTACAAGGTCTCATGCATTAGGGAAAGAGGTGTTCTGTTGCCTTTTCACTGAGGCCTACTAAGAGGTAGGCACGCAGCTATTTAGATGCTAAATGTCAAGGGAACAGTGTTTATTCTCTTAAAACAGCAGGTAATGAGGAAAGCAGGGAAATTCTAAACCTGACCTATACGAGATTGAAATATTATCCAGGGATTAAGGTTTTTAAAACAGCTACTTTTGAAAACTGGATAAACCATTCATATGCCGATAAGCTTTTAGCAGAACTGCCTTAATAACACACATGACCCTGCCAATTTTTGTAAAGCGAAATATGCATTTGGTTCTTCACTCCCTCCACTCCTGAAACCTGCATTCATGAAATGAGTTTTATTTTCAGCATTCTGAGCTGCCGACAACAGTCTGCAGAAAGCGCCTCGTGGGTAGCTATCCTGCTTGTTTCCAAACCTGTAGTACGTTCAGAATCAGGGTTTTTCAAAAAAACAACAACAGCAACCCTAATGCACGCAGACTGCCGGCATGGAAATTGCATTAGCCAATTGCAGGTGGCACCAGATGCGATGCTAAATGGCCAGCCAGTATCATGTCACTCCCTTTGCCCAAGTCCCTTTCAAGTGGCACACGTGTCAGGCATAGATAAGACCAGAAATTATGTATTGAGGTCCATATGTTCTTAGCATTGCAGCACGTTAGACAGTTTGCCCAGAAGTCTCTCTGTTTATATTTGGCTTTGCAATGGAACTATACATTGCAGCAAACACGGGACTGCCATCCAAAATGGCAGCTCGTCATCAAGTTTAACCCCTCTTTCAGTATAACTTTAAAATGCACATGTGGGCAGGCATCACCTAACTCTGCCTAACTGTATCCTAAATATGGGCTGCCTAGTCTAGGAACAAGCAAGTCTGACAAATCTGGAGAAAAGCATTGCAAAATTCGAAGATGTGTGAATTTCAAAGGATGACTATACTTCAGGTTGTGTATTGTTCCGGAAAGTGAGCATTAAGTAGGTTCACCTTTAAATGTGGACAGAATCAAATTTACTTATTTATTTTATGTTTTTCATAAAATTTATACCACCGCTTTGTTGTATAGAAAATCTCAAAGTGTTTTATGGAAGGATAAAACAAGAAAAATCAAAGAAAAATTCACTACCCTGCTTTAAGACATGAGGAAGTTTAGATGCAAAAGTAGATTAAAATTACCTCTAAGTGCCTGGGTAGGCTTATTTCCTCAAGAATGTTTTTAGCAGGTGCCGAAAAGAATGCAGTGATGACACCTGCTCGGTTTCAATCAGCAGGGAGTTCTAAAGTGCAGACGCTGCCACACTAAATGATCAGATTTTTACAATCGCAGAATGGGTATTATGTAGCACCTGTAGCTGTGACAATTCCACTGATCCAAACGGTCAAGTGGGGATTTCTCTGCCAGCCCACCTCTTGCAGAAATTGAAAGATTTGGTGCAGAACAGGACGGGGAAGATTTATCTCCGAGACTAAGGATAGTGGATGCCACACTTTACGCAATATAGTCGTACTTTGAATGCCTTGCGAGTCGAACATTTTGGCTCCTATACGCCGCAAACCCGGAAGTGAGTGTTCCGGTTTGCGAACATTCTTTGGAACCTGAATGTTCGACGTGGCTTCCGATTGGCCGCAGGAGCTTCCTGCAGCCAACTGGAAGCTGTGCCTTGGTTTCTGAACATTTTGGAAGTCGAACGGACTTCTGGAACAGATTCCATTTGACTTCCGAGGTTCCACTGTACTGGGCTATATGGCTTAGCTAAGGATAAAGCCACTGGTATGTCCCTATGAAAGAAACCTTCTCCACAACCAAAACACTGGTTTAAAGCTCTCTCACACACAATACCTGACATATCCAGTTCCAGGGCCTGCATAAGACATTTTGTCGCATGAGGCCAAAGCCAGTTCTCCAACCTTCCCCATACCACATAAAGAAACAAATTGGACCTACAGTTCAAGCAGACAGCATCTTCTGCTGTGTCTGATGTAGGGATATCTGAAAATTTCAGTGGAAATGGAAAAGGAAGTGGAAATTGCTGCAGTTTGTGTGTTCACCTGTGGCCAGGAATGGAATTACCAGAAATTAGCAGCCGCTGGAAACCACAGGGAGGAAGAGCGCTCTTGTCCTCAGGTCCCACTTCTGGGTTTCCCACAGGCATCCAGTTGGCCACTGGATATTGGACTAGATGGGCCTGATCCAGCAGGGGGTCTTCTGATGTTCTTATGGAAATTGATCATGTGAATATCATTGGTATTTGTTCACATCACTGTTGTGGTGTTGTTGTTTTTAAAAGTTCACAAGCGATGTGCAATTAATGACCTTTTTTTACATTGTTTTGCATAGATAGTTGCGTAACATATGTGCAAGTTCAGCTTGCATTCAGTAGCAGGCAGCGAGATGAATAATGTAGTATTTGGTGGAAACGGAACTGCAGTGGAAGGGGAACAGTGCTGATTGTGACAAACGTAGGCCAGAATGGAAATCACTGCTTTCTTACAGCCCTGAGGACAGCAGGCTAGTTTATGACATGCAGGTCAGGCCCCCAAGGCACACACACACATTTCTCCCAACATCTTGCTGATACCCCCATACCATCTGTTGCTGGAGATGACTTCCTCACTCTCCTTAATGGTACCCTTGTCCTGTTAACTTATAAGAAAGTAACAGAGTTGAGCCCACACTTAAGCTTATTTCCATCTCACAAACACTCACAACTCTATGATTCTATGATTCTACGATTCTATGATTCTATGATTCTAGGAACATGAACTTAGTTCTGAAGATGGCCCCAGTTCAAACAAATAGTGGAATGAAACAGTTTTTACAAATAATGGAATGAAATAACCAGTTGTTGTTTTTAATGTGGTTTTAGCCACCGTTCCTGCAGGAACTTGTTGCATTTTTCTAACATCTATATTTCAAAAAGGCGCGTAGCTGCTAATTAGAGAGAGAAAGTCGTGTTAGATGTGTTAGGCAACCTGCTATCCTTCAAGCAATGGACTAATATGTAGGTAAGCAACAAACAAGCATAACATGGCCTGCAAGCTGAAGTCTGATATAGTTTTCCCTTGGGAAAGCTTTCCCCCTTGAATGACTCCAACTCATGGGTGAGTTGCCACATGGTCAGGGGAGCGTCACAGCAGCTAATCTGTTGCATGCTGCCTATTCTGTATATACCAGTGGTCGAGTACCTAATTAAGTCTGCCAGGGCCACCCATTTAGTTTGCAAGGCCATGTGGGCCAAGTCATACCCTCCTGCCCTGTGTCTGATGCCATATATACAAAGCCCTCTGCACAGTGCTTTGCAAGCCCCTGCAATCGGTTGATCACCAGGGACGCGGGTGGTGCTGTGGGTTAAACCACAGAGCCTAGGGCTTGCCACTCAGAAGGTCAGTGGTTCGACTCCCCGTGACGGGGTGAGCTCCCATTGCTCGGTCCCTGCTCCTGCCAACCTAACAGTTCAAAAGCACGTCAAAGTGCAAGTAGATAAATAGGTACCACTGCAGCGGGAAGGTAAACACCGTTTCTGTGTGCTACTCTGGTTTGCCAGAAGCGGCTTAGTCATGACGGCCACATGACTCAGAAGCTGTACGCCGGCTCCCTCGGCCAATAAAGCGAGATGAGCGCCGCAACCCCAGAATCGGTCACGACTGGACCTAATGGTCAGGGGTCCCTTTACCTTTACGCACATGCTTTGCAAGCTCAGACTGTCCACTGTTTGTCTGGCACTCATAGTCAGCAGTGTATACTAATGGCAAGCTCATTCTCAGAATGCAAATCCTCATCTGGGCAAAACATGGGCAGCACCCATGCGGAAGAGGGAACCCCCCACGGCTCGTGGGAACCCCATGGTTTGCAGAAGTACAAGAAATCAGGGGTCTTAAAAGTTGCCAGCAGGAGCACCTGCTGGGGAAGGACTATAGCTCAGTGCTTTGTATGCAGAAGGTCTCAGGTTAAATATTTGGCATCTCTAGGTATGGCTGGAAAAGTCTGAAGCCCTAGAGGGATGGAGCCAGTCAGTCTGTGCTTTGCTTCGAGGGACAAACGGTCTGATTCTGATTCCTATGATGATCTGCCTTAGCTTGGCCCTCACTAATCCAAAATCAGAAAAATAACATTGTGGACCTGGTCTAGTATTTGCTTTTAAAGTTGGATTCACCATTAACTTCAGTTTAAATGTCTGGCGAAAGAGACTTACTAACTGCTGCATTCCAAATGCTTTCAGCAGCTCTCACTTCCATGGTGAGAAATGTCTGGGTTTTTGCCAACAGAACCAGGAAGTGTGTGTTTTGAGTATCACTCTTTGCCTTTTTTGGGCGAAATCCCCCTTAAAAAGCCCAACAGCGTCTTGAAATACGGGAACCCTACAGGGCAGGTTAAGGGGAAGGATTATTTCTGCTTTAATGAGGAAGCGCTGGTCAGCTGCAGAGTTCATTAATCTAGAAGGATTTATTAATTGTATTTGCAGCAGAAGCAGTTTTAGCGCTGTGTTTGAAAATGGGGCATCCTATCCTATGGGAAAGCAAGTGGAAAAACCTGAGCGTTGCACAATGGCAAGGAAAGCATATTTCCCAGCACTGCCTGACAAACCACGAGGCTTTTGGGACAAATATCCATTGCTGACGTTGTCTAATAAAGGGACTTTGAGGATTTTGCATCACTCCCTGTTCTTCGTCACCTCTTCCTGATCTGGGAGTGCCTGCCAGGGCATTTCCGCAGGAGGAAAACACTTATCTGGCTGGCCCATATCCTTTCCCCTCTTGGTGCCCATTTAGATTGGTCGGGCTGCTCTTTTCACCTCTTGCTGCCAGGCTGCAACCCTAAGCAAGCTTACCAGAACTGCCCTGCTGGATTTAGGGGGTTCTGCTTCAGTTTAGGATGAAGGCTTGCTTGCCCCCTTGCGTTTCCTCCAAAGAGCCTGCGGCAGTGCAAACAGGGATCTCCAACCCCATCGTTCTACCCAGACACTGAGGTCCAGCGCTGAGGGCCTTCTGGTAGTTCCCTCACTGCAAGAAGCCAAGTTACTGGGAACCAGGCCTTCTCGGTAGTGGCACCCACCTTGTGGCACGCCCTCCCATAAGATGTCAAAGTGATAAACAACTACCTGACATTCAGAAGACATCTTAAGGCAGCCCTGTTTAGGGAAGCTTTTAAAGTTTGATGCATTACGGTATTTTAATATTCTGTTGGAAGCCGCCCAGAGTGGCTGGGGAAACCCAGCTGGATGTGCGGGGTATCAATAATAAATAATAATAATAATAATAATAATAATAATAATAATAATAATAATAATAATAATAATTATTATTATTATTATTATTATTATTATTATTATTATTATTATTATTATTATATTATATTATTATAATTATTATAATTATTATTATTATTATTATTATTATTATTATTATTATTATTACTACTACTACTACTACTATGTCCTCATCAACCACCCTCCCTGTAAGTGGCTGGAAAAGGTTCAGAAAAAGGGTGACCCCCAGAACAATGAAGAAGAAGAAGAAGAAGAAGAAGAAGAAGAAGAAGAAGAAGAGGAGGAGGAGGAGGAGGAGTTTGGATTTGATACCCCGCCTGGCCAATAACCAGGCCAATAACCCATTTAGCCCAGTGTCCTGTTCTGCCAGTAGCCAACCTGCTGTCCATGGGAAGCCTGTGAGCAGGACCTCAGCACGATCGCACTTGTGATTCCCAGCACAAGTAGAAGAAGAAGAGTTTGGATTTGATATCCCGCTTTATCACTACACTAAGGAGTCTCAAAGCGGCTAGCATTCTCCTTTCCCTTCCTCCCCCAAAACAAACACTCTGTGAGGTGAGTGGGGCTGAGAGACTTCAGAGAAGTGTGACTGGCCCAAGGTCACCCAGCAGCTGCAGGTGGAGGAGCGGAGACGCGAACCCGGTTCCCCAGATTACGAGACTACCGCTCTTAACAACTACATCACACTGGCTCTCAAGTGTATGGAGCGACTCCCCTGAGGAGGAAAGGCTGCAGCGTTTGGGAATTTGGGGTTTAGAGAAAAGGCAAGTCAGAGATGCCATGACAGATGTTCATAAAATTAGTAAAATGATGAAACTTGTTCCCACAGGAGGCAGTGATGTCCCCCAACTTGGATGGCTTTAAAAGGAGATTAGACAAATCCCATGTACAAGAGAGCTATTGATGGCTACTAGCCCAAATGGCTATCCTCTGCTTCCGCAGTCAGAGGCAGAAAAGCTTCTGAATACCAGTTGCTGGAAGCCACAGCAGAGGAGTGGGCTCCTGTGTTCGAATCCTGCTGCTGGTTTCCCACAGGCATCTGGGTGGCCACTGTGGGAACAGGATGCTGGACGAGACAGGCCCCTGGCCCAATGCAGCAGCCTCTTATTATCATAGAATTGTATAATTCAAGAAGACCACAAAGGTCACCTAGCCCCCTGCAATGCAGGAACATGGGACCCGAAACCCACGGCCCTGTGATGAAGTCTCACACTCTACCGACTGAGCTTCTTATGCTAACTAAGGTTGAGATATACCCAAAGGACCGCCTCTTTCCCTATGAACCTACCCGGACCCTGAGATCATCTTCTGAGGCCCTTCTTTGTGTGTCTCCTTCTCGAGAGGTTCGGAGGGCGGCACCATGAAAACAGGTCTTCTCTGCAGTGGCTCCTCATCTGTGAAATGCTCTTCCCAGGGAAGTTTGTCAGGCCTTTAGTTGATCTGATTTATATCCTATGTCCTTTTAAAATGTGTTTTTTTTGGGGGGAGGGCTATTGGGTTGTTGTTTTTATTTTTATTAGGTATTTTGTGGTTTTATATCTTGATTTTATTCTGTGAACCGCCCTGAGACCTCCAGGTATAGGGCGGTATATAAATTCTAATAATCATAATCATATTCATAATAATGCAGTCATACCTTGGGTTAAATATGCTTCAGGTTGAGCGTTTTCAGGTTACGCTCCACAGCGACCTGGAAGTAACTGAATGCACTACTTCCAGGTTTCGCCGCTTGCGCATGCGCAGACGCTCAAAATTACGTCACACGCATGCGCAGAAGCGGTGAATCACAACCCGCGCACACGCAGACATGTGTTCTACTTAGGATGTGAATGGGGTTCCGGAACGGATCCTGTTCGCATCCAGAGGTGCCACTGTAGAGAGATGATGATGTCCAACACCACCCAGGCTACATTCAGACAACCCTTATCTGATAATTTTCCAGATTCATTTAGAATCAGTGCCATTCTGTGACATGCTCCTAAGATTAGGACTGCAGCTTCCTTTTACCATATTGTAAGCATCCTCAGGGCCGACCAGGGCATTTTGCTGCTTGGCTGAGACAAAGCAGTAAATGACTCACCCTACAGACCCCCCTCACTCAAAACTACACAGCACACAAAGCTAGTTGATTTATTTTGGGACTTGGGGCAGAAAGTCCCACAGGAGTCTGTTTCCCTCTGAGGCAGTAAAAAGACAATATGAAATTAAATAACTCTTTGCTGCCCTTTCATGATGTCCCAGATTTGCTGTCTGAGCTGGTCTCTTCATTCTGTCTAATGGTAGGACAGGCCCTGGCCATTCTATTTCTATGAAAAACACTGTGTGTGCGTGTGTGTGTGTGTGTTGTGCATACTTGCATTGCTTTATTCCCACATCCAACACAGATTCAGAGCAAATTTTTTAAGCAACGGGATATTTACTATGCCAAATCCTAAAGCATGTTCTGATCCCCATACAAGTCGCCTTTGTTTGTCATAAGAGCATTAGTTTAAATCTTTCTTACAACCGCTCAACTTTCTTTTTTCCTCTCATGGTGGGTTCAGGGCAGTGCTGAATGTTGCCCTCTTTATTTCCAGGCCTTATGAAATATTCTCACGGAAGCTGAACTCCTGCAAATGTTTAACTCAGACAGGACATGAACAGTCCCATTGTCTTTCCTAGGTTGATCTCAAAAAGAATGCTCATGGGCCCGTGTTGGTTTTTTAGGCCCTGTGTTAAATTATATAAATAAATCCCATGATGCAACAGGAAAGCTTGACCTGGCATTGCTGGGAGTACTGGAATGGCAAGAGAAACAAAAGGATTGCAAGGAAAGGATTAGCGCCAAGACGGATGCTTTAGATCAGGCCTGCTGCAACTTGTGAGCACGGCTTGCAGAATTTTACGCAGTAGCCTACAAAAGCTTTTGACGTGTTGAATTGGTTAGTCTTTCAGATGCCACAAGAGACTTCCTTTTGTTTAAAAAAGACTAGAAGTCATTGCCAAGGCAAGTTACAAAATACATGAATTGGCCAGATGCATTTGACTTGGGTATCTCACAACTTGCACAGTCTTGCTTCAGTCCCGCCTTTGCCAATCGGATTCCTTCCACATATTTTGGACCACAATTCCCATCAGCCGCAGGCAGCGCAACCATGTTGGGAGTAGGTAATAAGTCTGTGCTGGCTGTGGGTGATGGGAGTTGTAGTCCAGAACATCTGGAGTGTGCTCAGTTGACAACCACTATTTATTCTCATGGTAACATTGCATAAAACACAGGTTGGACAGAGGAATCGCCTCTACCTTTTAGACTTTTTACCATATCAACTGGTTCAGGTGTAGGATCAGGATTCCTAGTTGAGCAGAAGTTGCCCACTTCAGATCTTTCTGCTCAATGCAGGAAGGTCAGGGCACAGCATGTAGGATGGGGATACTGGGGCAAAGTGTACCCCCTGTGCCCCCTACTCACATGCCCAAATGGGGCTAATGTGATATTGTTATACAGGGCAGGCACAAACTCTCCAAAACTCTCCGAAAGGGAAGAACAGGGTTGTTCTAAAGTCATAGCACACCAAGACCAGACAAAAATACTTTGAATTCCCAGCAGCCAGCTTAAAATGTTTAGCAGCTAATTTCTATACAGAAGTGAGTATATGTTTAAATTCTTTTGCATCGGCCTCCTTTTTTTTTTACTTGTCACGGGTTTTTCTAGTCCTGGGGGTACTGTTCTCCCTATCGAGCCATATGTCTCCTTTCGGGTTTGCCTAAGTAACTGCGTTTTGCTCTGGTGTCTAAGAATATTCTTTAAAGAAGGGTGCCTCTCAATTTATCAGGCTGGAGAGGCATTATGAGCGAATAGCTGGTCTTTTTACCTGTCATCACAGTAGGTGAATTTCATGTCCATGCTGTGACGGCTCAAGAACGTCTTGCTGTCCAGGGGGATGTCGGTATTGGAAGGGTGCTGAATGGGTTCACACATTAATATCAGGCAAGACAAGAGAGGCTCTTTGTAGCCACAGAGAGCATGAGGAGGGCATGTATTATAGACCTTCAGTTGTCCAGTGCAGTGCAAAACCTGAAACATAAAGAAACTATTTGTATGAAGACAAGTGTTTTGATTTTTTTTTTTTAAAAAAAAGCAACTTGAGTAGATTAAATCTTTCAAAAAACATACGTTAAAAAAAAAAGTACCTTCCATGTGGCTGATTTTAGATTCACAGTTCTGCCTCTGTTGGTAACAGTGCATTTCATTCTCATGAAGAAGTCCCGCTCCATGGTCACCTCTTTATTCTTTTTCCCAAAGCCTGGGCCTGAGAAAAATGTGGACAAGATTCTTTTTTAAGGCTTGTTTTGCAGTTTCCGTTGCATGCTCTAGTAACCAGCAGCAAAGTTATTTCGGAACGACCAGAGTAGGAACATTCCCAAAACCGCTGTGATCAACTAGCTACACACTTTGAGGATAAAGTTAATCAATTTTGGGGTGACCTTGGCAGTTCCAGATGAAGTCCCTAATGCCAAATCACTGATGTGGTGTGAGATCAGTTTCAGCTTATGCAGTCTGCTGATGTGAACATGGTGCTGGCAGCTCTATGTCCAACCACATACCCTCTGACTCTCTTGGCTTAGTCAATCTAGCAGAGGGGGTTGACTGGTTGGGCATGGTTAATGATGGGGTGAGCTCCCATTGCTCGGTCTCAGCTCCTGCCAACCTAGCAGTTCGAAAGCACCCCAAAAAGTGCAAGTAGATAAATAGGTACCGCTCTGGCAGGAAGGTAAACGGCATTTCCGTGCACTGCTCTGGTTTCGGTGTTCCGTTGTGCCAGAAGCGGCTTAGTCATGGTGGCCACATGACCCAGAAAAAACTGTCTGCAGAGCAGACAAATGCTGGCTCCCTCGGCCTGTAAAGTGAGATGAGCGCCGCAACCCCAGAGTCATTCGCAACTGGACTTAACTGTCAGGGGTCCTTTACCTTTTTATCCAAACATAGATGTTGGCATCTTTTATACCTTCTTACTGTTACCCTTAAATGTTTTTAATTCCCTTTAACTGTTTTCTTTGACAATTTTAACAATCCTTGCAAACAACTTACAGGTATATAAATTTTGCTAAATAAATATGCTAATCCCAGTGTAAAAACTGTCCCTCTTTGTTCTGGGCATGTTGACCATCCAGTCTGGTGAAGCCATCTTCATCAGCACCACTCACTTAATCTGAGAACAGTTTGGGTGGGTTCAGAGAACAATGTGATTCCCATGAGGATTGCAATTTATCACATGATAAGATGCTCATTTCATCACATGATGCAGTGAGGGGGAAGAAAGCTCAGAAGCGCAAGAGAGATAAACACTTTGTCCACAGGTTAACAGATTATTTGATCCACCCTGTTATCTGTTGTTTCGATTACTCTACAAAGTTTCTGTGCAGCTGATTGAGAAACCAGGTGATTATCATCTCCCTAGAACAGTTCTCTGCTTGGCATTGCTGCACTGAAGGTTAACTGGTGACATTCTAAAGCAGTGATGGGAAAATATATGGACTCCTATCAACCCCAGCCAACATGGCCAATAGTAATGGATTATCTGAACTGCAGCCAAGCAGTAGATGGAGTGCCACAAACTTCCCATCCCTGTTTTAAGGCAGCCTTTAGCATCTCTGGGCATGCTGGCTGGGGCGGAGGTGAGTTGTAGTCCAAAACATCTGCAGGGCAGTAGGTGGGGGAAAGCTGTTCAAAGCAATTATTGCTCCATGTACTGTATCCTAAAACACGTCAGCTATCGCTTAGGCCTCAGGATGCGTTTTGGGTGAGATCTGGAACAGACGGTGGATTCAAATTCTCTGCTCACTGCAGGCAAAAGCCAACACCTTAATAAGTTAATTCCTTCGTTTGTCCAAATACAGAATCCCCAAGGCCCTATAAAGCAGATTCTCTTGGAAGAGTAAAATGTGTTTCCTGGCACAGTAGCTACCATCTCCTTGTGCTAGGGGGAATTAGGGAGTGACCATATGAACTCAAATCCCCCTCCTAGTTTCTCCTAGAGATAATGCCCTAGTGCCAAATAACAGTTGGCATTAGCTTACACTTTCTAAAAAGAAAATACTTCCCTGGTTGCAATAAATTCCCCAGGAGAAGCAGCCAATGCATTTGGTCTTGAGTCTGGAGGTTCAGATAGGTGAAGTGCTTGGGGAGACACACAAATCTTTCTATTATTCATTAATACTTTTAGTTAATTTCCTTAAAGCCCTCAAAACTTCTCAGGACGACTTATAGCAGAAGAGAGACGAATTGCTCATATTGAAAACGACTTAAAAAACATGAAACACTAAAAATTATAAAAGAAGATGTACTTCCCAAAATCAAGCCTCCACCCACCCTCTCCAACAACATTAAAATGATCACCACAATCAGCTGGCTGAAATATCACAAAACAGCAAAAAAGAAAATTAACAATAAAATGCCCCGGAGAAGAGGCGTCCTTGCCTGGCACCAAAATATATTATTAAAGACAAGTCTTCTTGGGGAGACTACTCCATAAATGATGCACAAAGTACACTGCAATATTGTTGTTGCATTATTATTATTATTTCTTAAAAAATATTATTTACCATTTTTCAAACTCAGGTTTTCTCGAATTTCCTCATGATCACATGGGTGAGTAAAGTCAAAAATGCTGTGTCCGGTGAGCTCCACCTGTTTGACCATCAAGACAAGCAGATTAAAAAATGGGGTGGTGAAAATGAATTTAGGCTGGGAACATATTTTGGATCCCCTCGGTCTCAAAATGCACCACATGACGAGAAACTTTGAGAAGTGTTTTACAGAGATGTTTTAGATAGCAGCTGACTGTTCATTGAAAATTCACACTCTAGCTGTTTTTGTACATGTATTATGTATTAAGTATTTATATTTCCTTCCCATTCTATGGCCTGATGGTAGTGACAGCAATAATCTTTTATCATTTTGTGAGTGATATTTATTTAAAGCATCTGCAAGTCACATTATTATTATTATTAAGTATATTATTAATTATTATTATTATTATATTATATAATAATTATTAATATTATAATATAATATTAATTATTATATAAATATATTATTATTATTATCCATAGATAACAAAAAGTTATAAATATTTGTTATACTTGGTCACAATCTTCTTAAGGTTCCGACGACTTCCCACCAACTCCTTATGTCTTTATATGTTCTTTTTCTTAGTGCACTATTTGTCTCAGATTTTGTTGTTAATTATCAGAAATATTGTACTTTCTTCTACAAATCCAATATATAATAGAAGTTAATCGAAGGCTGCCACAGACACCATGCTATTACAATAGTCTTTAAGGTACTTTTTATTTCTACCCCTTTTCTTAATAAACGTTTGGTCTGTATGGTCTCTCATTTTCCCCCAGCTCTGCATATTCCTTTAATTTGCCATTCCATCTTTGATGGTATTTCCCCACCCTTCCAGTTTGAAGCTATTAAGATTCTCGCAGCCACTGTGGCATAGAAGAATATTTCCCTTGCATTCTTGGGTATTAAAAGCGGTTCCCTCGCTGCGAGAAGCCAAGTTACGGGGAACCAGGCAGAGGGCCTTCTCGGTGGTGGCACCCGCCCTGTGGAATGCCCTCCCACCAGATGTCAAAGAGAAAAATAACTACCAAACCTTTAGAAGACATCTAAAGGCAGCCCTATTTAGGGAAGCTTTTAATGTTTAATAGGTTATTGTATTTTAGTGTTTTGTTGGAAGCCACCCAGAGTGGCTGGGGAAACCCAGCCAGATGGGCGGGGTATAAATAATAAATTATTATTATTATTATTATTATTATTATTATTATTATTGAGCTGCAACCTGCTGGGCAAGTGAATAGGCCCATCTGCATATTCCATGTTTCAGTTGTGCACATTTAAATCTTCTCTTGGGTCCCTCTGAGCTTAACCCTGGCCTCTTCAGGGCTAAACACCCTTGCAGCCACTCTAATCCCAGAATAGCAAAGGCACCATCATTCTCTTCCTTAGAGCACTCGCAGGAAGCTTTTGCTAAGCCACATTTAACAAACTAGCTCTACCAAGTAGAGGAAGAAGGAGAAGTTATATTATACCATAAACCACCCTGTGATCCTCGGCTGAAGGGCAATATACAAGCTTAATAAATAAGCATCACAGTATCATCCAACCTGCTACGTGAGATGCGTAGAAAACAGCTCACCTGTGTCAAGCCCATATACTTGCTGATGTTCTCCGACAAAAAGATCATGTCTCCATCCTGTGTGATGACAGTGATAAATCCCTCCAAAGCTTTCAGGTACAAGTTGTCCATCTGCTGATCAGGCTCTATTTTACTCTCGTCGTCACCACAGACTGCACAAAGGAGTGGGGAGCGGAGGGGGAGGAGAAACAGGATCAAAACAAAGAGACAAAAAAATTAAAAATAAATCAGAAATGATGCTTTGCAGTATGCTAGCAAATCCCAACCAAAATCACTATCTGATATAAAGTTCACGGCTTTGCTTTTACCGGATATCTATACAGTTCAACAGCATTAGAAAAAAGTTACAATAATAATATTATAGCAGCTCAAGCAACAAAGCTACAACCTTGCACACATTTATTTGACATTGGGAACCTATAAAGTGGCCTTATATTGAGTCTGACTGTTAGCCCATGTAGTGCTGCATAGCCTACACACTGGCTGACAACAATTTCACAGAATTGTAGCGTTGGAAGGGACCGCGAGGGTCATCTAGCCCAACCCCCTGCAACGCAGGGATCTCAGCTAAAGCATCCATGGCAGATGGCCATCCAACCTCAGCTTTAAAACCTCCAAGCTAGGAGAGTCCATAACCGCCCGAGGGAGACCGTTCCACTGTCACACAGCTCTTACTGTCAAAAAGTTCTTCCTGATATTTAGTCAGAAACTCATTTCTTGTAACGTGAAGGCATTGGTTTGAGTCCTACACTCCAGAGCAGGAGAAAACAAGCCTGCTCCATCTATGACACAGCCCTTCAGATATTTGAAGATGGCTATTATATCTCCTCTCAGACTTCTCTTTTCCAGGCTAAACATGCCCAGCTTCTTCAACTGTTCCTCATAAGGCTTGGTTTTCAGACCCTTGATCATCTTGATTGTCTTCCTCTGCACACGTTCCAGCTTGTCAACATCCTTCTTAAACTGTGGTGCCCAGAACTGGATGTAGTACTCCAGGTGTGGTCTGACCAAGGCAGAATAGAGTGGTACTATTACTTCCCTTGATCTGGATGCTATACTTCTGTTGATGCAGCCTAGAATAGTGTTAGCTCTTTTTTTGCTGCTGCATCACACTTTGGACTCATATTAAGTTTGCGTTCCACTAAGACCTCTACAGTGGTACCTCAGTTTAAGAACAGTCCTGTTTACGAATGATTTGGTTTACAAACTCCGCAAAACCAGAAGTAGTGTGAACTTTACCTCGGTCTACAAATGGAAACTGAACGGTGGAAGGGCACCGGCGGCTGGAGGCCTCATTAGGGAAAGTACACCTCTGTTTAAGAACGGATTCGGTTTAAGAATGGACTTCAGGAACAGATTAAGTTCATAAACTGAGGTACCACTGTAGATCCTTTTCACATGTACTACTAGGAAGCCAGGTGTTTCCCTATATTTGTGCATCTTGCCTAAGTGCAGAACCTTACAATTGTCCCTATGGAAATTTGTTAGTTTGGGCCCAGTTCTCCAATCTGTTAAGGTCATCATGAATCCCGATTCTGTCTTCAGCGGCATTAGCTTCCCTTCCCAGTTTGGTGCCATCTGCAAATGTCAGCAGGGCTTTCAGAGGAAAGTCTTTACCAGTCCTTCCTAGATATCCCAGGAACTGAACACGGGACCCACTTACCTACTATAGCCCTTACTCACTGAACTCAATTGGGACCTACTTCCCATAAACAAACACAAAAAATGCTGGAGTTATAGAAATTTGCCATCTTACTAGGAAATGCATGTGGAACCAGGCATATTTACACAAACACCCTTAGCTAAATAAGGAACTCCATGCAGATGCAGTCACTGCTTGATCTAAGCATTGGAGCTGCACATGCTTCGTTAGGAAATCAGCAATTAGCATTAATAGGGGAGGATGAAAGGGGTGCGACTTCATTTCCCCTACAACAAAACCCTCCCAAACAGCTATCTGACCAGGGCTGGACATGAGCAGTCATTCCACCTGCTTCTATACAATAACATAAAAATAAATAAGATGCTTATGAGAGGCTCACAAGTAGGTCATGAGTGCAACTGTACTCTCCTGCCTGAGATGGAGGATGAGGCTGTAAGTGATGACTAGCCATGTTCCGTCTCGGATGCAGTAATGCTTCTGAGTATCAGCTCCCAGAAACCATGGGAGGGAAGAGGGCTGCTGCACTCAGGTTCTGCTGGCAAGCTTCTCATGGGCATCTGCTTGGCTACTATGAGAGCAGGATACTGGTGCAGATGGGCCACTGGTCTGATCTTCTCATGTTCTTGTGTGATTCCAAGCAAATGGTATACAGAGGCTGGTACTGTCTCTGATACTGAAGATAATATAGGCTTCGTGATGATTAGCAACTGGTAGCCTTATTGTGCCAATGACAAACCTAGACAGCATCTTAAAAAGCAGAGACATCACCTTGCCAACAAAGGTCCATATAGTTAAAGCTATGATTTTCCCAGTAGTGATGTATGGAAGTGAGAGCTAGACCATAAAAAAGGCTGATCGCCGAAGAATTGATGCTTTTGAATTATGGTGCTGGAGGAGACTCTTGAGAGTCCCATGGACTGCAAGAAGATCAATCCTATTCCTGAGTGCTCACTGGAAGGACAGATCGTGAAGCTGAGGCTCCAATACTTTGGCCACCTCATGAGAAGAGAAGACTCCCTGGGGAAGATCCTGATGTTGGGAAAGATGGAGGGCACAAGGAGAAGGGGGCGACAGAGGACGAGATGGCTGGACAGTGTTCTCGAAGCTACCAGCATGAGTTTGACCAAACTGCGGGAGGCAGTGGAAGACAGGAGTGCTTGGCGTGCTCTGGTCCATGGGGTCATGAAGAGTCGGACATGACTAAACGACTAAACAACAACAACAGCCTTATTGTGCATGAATTTGCCTAACCCTCTTTTAAAGCTATCCAGGTTGTCAACCAAAGCCTGGACAACAGACTGAACAGGTAGGCCGATCACTCGCTCACAGTCTTTTCCATTATGGCAAAATGGATCCTTTCTGAATTTCCGTATAAATTAAAATATGCACATTTCATGCAAGAAGGTGTCCTCGGCTGTCCTCTTTTTTTGGCATTGAGTTTCTGCTTTGGGGACGAGCATGTTAAATAGCTACCTTTCTTTATTGCAGCAGGCAGTTCCACAATTCAACTATCAAGAACCTCCAATTTGATTATTCCCACCAAGTGGCTGCAAGCCACTGAGTTAGGCTGGTTTTTGCTTTCCAATGATAATTTCAGTCTTGCAACAACAACATAATTTTTTTTTGCGGTTGTATTTTTATTTATTTATTCATTGAAATGCTGGGTCCTGCCTACTGTTAAATGCCAATCTGTCTCCTGACTCTTAACACTCAATGAGAACTATTCGCCAGGGATGGGAAGAGATTCTTCGCACTAGGTAATGTTGGAAGGAATTGAGGTTATGATTTAGAGAGCCACATGATTATTTAGCAAGCACCCAGCAGGTCTTTCGATTTGTGTTTAGGGAACAGCCGCCTTTGTGTGCAATGTAGCCAACTGATTTTGAAGTGGGGTGGGAGGGGTGGGGAGACAAAAAGGTTATGTTGGGTGTGTCCAGGACTTTGAAGAACCAAAAGTACCTCTCTCTGGATTGTGGTCAATCTGTCTATGCCTAGCAGCCTTTTCTGATGCAACCAAAGCGCTGAGGAAGTAATTGGACTGTCAGCACACTCTGGGGGCTGGTAAAGGTAAAACAGCCTTCCATGAAGGCTGAGGCTCATGGGAGCTGTGGTCCAAAGCATCTGGAGGACACCCAGTTGGCAAAGGCAGATGTAAAATATAAAAACAGCTCTTCCCATTGATAGTGCAACCTAATCACTCTCGCAATATATTCTACAGAGGCAGTACGCCTCTCTGAATACCATTTGGTGGGAATCACAAGTGGAGGAAAGTGTTCTTGGTGTTGGCCATTGTGAGAACAGATTGCTAGATCACATGGACATTTCAACCTGCTCTAGTTGGGCCTGTTTTGTTTTCCTACCCAGCAAACTATATTTTGTAGTTAACTGGGGCTCTGAACCAGAATTTCAATATGTGGTTGGCAGTTCTGGTTTGTACAGAAGGTACAAACCAAGGTTTGTTGGAATGATATGTAACAGTAAACTGTGTTTTGCAACTATCGCCACTCGGTGGTGGGGATTGGGGAGTTCCTTTCAGTTTTAATGACAAATTTGCATTAAAAAAAAAACACCTCCCAAATTTGTACTTTTGCAACAACACACAGATACTGCTATCCTTCTGGAATTTACACATCTCCGAATTTTGAAATGCAGTTCTCAAACCAAAGGAGATGTGAACAAACATGCATATATTAGTGGAAAGTCTACATAGAACTGTTTGTATTGGTGAAAATAATGTACAAAAATCCATTATGTTCTGGGAAATGGTTTGCCAAAATGTGTATATTAAGGAAAATAGCATGTTGCATATAAAAATGTCTATATCAGGAAAAATACACACCAAATACTGACAAATGTTCATGAGGACTTTTTAAAATAATTGCGAACTGTTGGAGAAATGAACTGAAAAAGAAGACACTTACAAAATCCACATTTTCCAGATTCAGCCATCACTATCTGGTCATATAAACAGTAGCAGAAAAGGAGTTTACACTGGTGCATGGGCCAAAACTGATGACTGCTATAGAGTAAATATCTGCTGCTAAAGTCAATAGGAAAGATACCAATATATGTATTGCTCTGCTACTTTTAAGGCAGTCAGTGTTTAGCCAAAACAAACTCTTTACAGAGCAAAGGTCACATAACACAGCAAGTTGCATGATAAGTATAACGTTTCCACTACTCTAGGTCCCAACCCTGTTTAGACTTGTAGTCTAAAAGCAATGCTGGTCAAATGCAAGAAGTCTATTCAAGTCCTTTTGTTCTGTTTACTTTTGCATATAGATTTGCCCAGAAAAGCTCTTCAGCCAGGGACTCAAGTAAAGATTGCTGGGGTGATGGGCCTCAGTTGCATCAGACATGTGCTGAAGCAACTGCCCTGTACCATAGCTTGGTACTGCTCCTAAACACTGCTAGCTGAATAATGATGATGATGATGATGATGATGGTGATCTGACACTAAGTAGAGCGCATTGCAGTAGTCCAAGCGGGAGATAACTAGAGCATGCACCACTCGGGCGAGACAGTCTGCGGACAGGTAGGGTTTCAGCCTGCATACCAGACGGAGCTGATAAACAGCTGTCCTGGACACAGAACTGACCTGCACCTCCATGGACAGCTGTGAGTCCAAAATGACTCCCAGGCTGCGCACCTGCTCCTTCAGGGGCACAGTTACCCCATTCAGGACCAGGGAGTCCTCCACACCAGCTCACCCCCTGTCCCCCAAGAACAGTATTTTTGTCTTGTCAGGATTCAACCTCAATCCATTAGCTGCCATCCATCCTCCAACCGCCTCCAGACATTCACACAGAACCTTCACTGCCCTCACTGGTTCCGATTTAAAAGAGAGGTAGAGCTGGGTATCATTCGTTTTACTGTATAATGGAGTGTTGGCCTGGAACCTTTGTGGAAAGACTATAGCTCTGTGGTGGAGCATGCAGAAGGTCCAATCTTCGATCCCCAACCTCTCCGAAAACCCTAAAAAACCTCTCCGAAACCCTAAAAAGCTGCTTGCTCTCTGTCATTATGGACCAGGGTGGGGAGACTGTGGGCCTCCAGATATTGTTGGATTGGTATTCCCATCAGTCCCAGACAGCATGGTAAATTGTTTAGGGTGATGGAAGTCCAGCAACATCTGGAAGGCCATAAGATCCTTACCCATGGTGCTCCTAAAATTGAGCTACATAGATAGACCAATGGTGTCAGACAGGTGTCAAACATGCACACCTGGGTGTGGTGTCCTTGGATAACTTAAAGCTACCTTTCCATACTTCTGAGCATATAGTCCTTGCGTCACTGAATAGAAAAAGCGAATGAACAACTTCAATTATGAAAATGCCTCGTTTGTCCTTTTGCTCCCTCAAACAGCGTATATGTCAAAATTTGCTACAAAACGTAATTAGCAAATTATCTGGGCACAGTGCAAGTCAATCATAATTGCTTTAAGAGGCTGACTGTAGCAAAGCTGGATGGGTGGTTGAGCTGTTTCATTTTCTGCTGGGGTTTACTAAAGTTCATTATAATGGCTCCAACAGCCACTCTGAAATTCACTATATGCTTCATGACACTATCAAAGAACTCTACTAGGTTAAGTGAGACTGGGCCTGCTCTTGCAGAAGCCATGCTGGTTCTGCTTCAGCGAGGCTTGTTCTTCTACATGCTTGGCTATGTTATCTTTAACAATGCTTTCCATCAGTTTTCCAGAGACATCTAACTAGTCTACCATTTCCAGCATCTATCCCTGGATCCCTTTTTCAAAATGGATGTTACATTGGCCATTTCCCAGTCTTCAGTAGCTGAAAACCACAGGAGGGGAGAGCACTCTTGTTCTTCGCTTGAGGGTTTCCCATAGGCATCTGAATGGCCACTGCAAGAACAGGATGCTGGATTAGATGGGTCATTGGCCTGATCCAGCAGGCTATTCTTATGTTCACCCACAGCTTCCAGTTTATGGGGCTGAATGACTGAAAAATCTGCTTTGTCCCCTCAATTCCAACAGCAATAAGCCAAAGGCTTTAATTTGATCGAAGCTTTTCTCTTGGAGAAAATTTAAGCAACCTTGTGAACTACTGTCTGCCTTAA
Source organism: Podarcis gaigeae (assembly GCF_964106915.1). Lineage (NCBI taxonomy): Eukaryota > Metazoa > Chordata > Lepidosauria > Squamata > Lacertidae > Podarcis > Podarcis gaigeae. Next base: position 102,534,186 of record NC_139680.1, on the reverse strand, counting down.
AGGGCTATAATTGTTGTTTTGGTTTTTTTTTCTACTTTAATACCATCATTGTAATTATTTGTTAGTTAACTTGGACTTTGGGAAGGAGGCGTGAGGCTCTGGCAGGCTCCTAGAGCCCTCCCACCTCCTTTCCAAGCTGGGAAAGCGCTAGCTAGACTTTGGGAAGGAGACGGGAGCTCTCTAGGACCATGTCAGAGCCCTTAGTGCCCTTACAACCCTTCCCTTAGTGCCTTGCTTACCTGGCTTAGGGAAGGCAGTGCGAGGGCTGGGTGTCAAATGTTGCAGAAGGCTGCCAAACAATGCCCCCGAGAGCTGCATGCAACCCACAGGCTGCGTGTCGGACCATCCTGTTCTAGACTTTACCTCGAACGTTGGTTTAGTTGCCTTCTAAAACTATAGTTTTGCTAACAGAAAACAATTAAGAGGAAGGGCCATAGCTGACTGCATTACAGGGGGCTAGACCAGATGACGCTTGGGTTCCTTGCAACTCTACAATTCTATGATTCTATGACTGGTGGAGCACGTAGAGGTCCCAAGTGCAATCTCCAACATCGCCAGGTAAGGCTCGGAGAGATTTTTGCTCGAAACCCTGGAGAGACGCTGACAGTCAGCACCAACAATACTAAGCCAGATGGGCCATTGACCTGGCTTAGTATAGCAGCTTCCGATGTCTTGTACTTTATCAGTTATGTAGAGTAAGTGAAAAGTGCAAAAAAATAAAAATAACCCCAAACACGAATCAATGCCCGATTTGACATTGTCCCTTTACAGCAAATGCCTAGCGTAATTTTCAAAGAAAATATGCCTCTTGTGCTAAAAATATCTTTTGTAAACAAGCTTTGATTGATTCCCACTGTCAGGATGTGCATAGCTCCAGAGGGCCAGAACACATTTCCGCGGATGCTTGCTCACTTCCTTCCATCCAGCTTCTTGGAATGTAGCGGAGGGCTAAAAAAACCAGGCTCTCTTTTTGCAAGAATGAACGGCTCAGGTATGATCCAAACCCAAACTCCATAATCCAATGTGGAGAAGAACCAACATGCTTTTGTATACATGCTATTTTGTTCTAAATATAAAGATTCCTGCTTACACAGCAGCAGGACTTATAACTGGTATTTATTATAATATTTATAGGCCACTCTTTCACAAAAAACGTCGATAATCTAAGATTGTCTTTGCACTACAACAGCCCTGGATAATTCCGGATTCCATTGCTCATGCCCCAAAGTAAATGGATTGTAGATTTCATCTTAAGAGCACAAACCACTGACAATAGGAGTAAATGCAATTGAAGCGGGGATGACTAACCGGATGATACTGGGTTGCAACTTTCATCATTGCTCCCTATTGACCATGTTGACTTGGGAATCTGACAACATCTGAAGGGCCACAGAACAGCCACACCTGAATTAAAGCAACAATCTTTGACATGTTTACCTGCAATAAATCCCAATGAGCAGGGAGACTTATTTCTACACAACATAGTAAGTCACTGCACACTGACTTAACACCACTTGTTTTGACCACACTGAAGTTCTCAATTGCATAAGGACCTGAGAAGCTGCCTCAGTCCATCAAGCTCAGGAATGTCTTCTCTGGTTGGCAGGAGATTTCCAGGGTTTCAGGTAGTTGTATTTCCCAGTCCGACCTGGAGGCACCAAGGACTGAGCCCGGATACTCTGTCACTGAGCTACGGTCCACCCCCAAATTGCAAGTGCAACAGAGTTTGGTCCAAGTTTTGATCAAAACTGGTAAATGTACTATAGCTAATCTGATTACCACCTCTTCCATGGGGCGGGGGTAACACACGAGGGGGCGGGACACCCAGTCACTCCTCACATTTATATTTTGATTGATGTACTGATGTGTAACTATATTCTGTATGTTTACTAGAAATTAAGTCCTCCTGCATTTGCAATATTGCTTCCAGGTATATGTGCATAAGCTTGCTGTCTTAGAATGCATGCCAGTCCCCCCCCCCCCCACAAACGGAACATTCACTGAGCCAAAAACAGCCAATAAAGTCCAAGAAGCCAACAAGTGTTATGCCTTGGGCTATCCTTGAAATATTCAGGTTGATCCTTATATTGGGCGCAATCTTGTAGAGTGCATATTATAAATTACAAACAGGTCCATTTTGCCAAAAACCCCACCCCCCAATGCTTATGATGTTTCTTAAACCACACAGAAAAACTGTTTTTCACACACATCTCTCCCTTGTTCCTTACCCGCTTTCTGGCTCGGGTGAGGATCTTTTCTCGAAACAAGCTCAGGCCATCTCCCTGACTGCCTTCCCTTTTCTGAAAGAGCTTCCTGTCTGTTTCCTAGTCTTTCCTATTACTTTTACTGTCTGTAGCCACAGAAATAACCCACCAGTTTCCTCCACCTGCTCCAGAAAATATGAAAGAAAAGAAGTAGGTGGGGGGAGGAGGGGGAAAGAGACTAAACTAGACTAAAAAAAGAATGGTTTACTAAGAATGGTCTCCAGGAAAAACTGTCTCAACATAGCCTTTGTTTGTCTAGTCCAAGCTGAAAAGGGTGGCATCCCGTGGGCCTTGCTCTATACTTTCTAAAGTTAACTGCCAGACACAGACTAAACATTGGCCATGTTCACACGTAACAGTAACCCACAGTCACAAGTTATCCCGAAACCATGGTTTGTTGCTGGGTAGCTGATCCTGACTTGCCAAGTGAGTAACAAGCCACAATACCTGGTTGAGACGCAATGTGAAGCCGAGGTTGTCAGAGGAGAAGCAAAATAGGAGCATCTGGGGAGCCTGCACCAACACACCGCCCATTCACTTTGAACCACGAAAAGCCAAGAAGTGTTGCTTAGCATTAGTTGTGGACTGCCTCTCTGGTTCCCCTTACAAACCACAGTTTCCAATCAGGAGTGAGCCTTGGGGAACATACCGTTCCTCTCTGGCGCAGATTTCGCTCCTCTTGCCTTTATTAAGAACATAAGAAGATCCTCCTGGATCTTCTGTTGTCCAAGCCTCTCTGTCTGGCCTTCAGACAGAACTCTTTCCAGGGCACAAAGGTAAAAAGGTAACATTCACATTAGTTGCTCGGCATGTGTGGTTGCCACATCTGGAGGGCAAACCATTCTCCATTCTCACCAAACCTAAGAAGAGACAAGATGGCTCACTCATGCTTCCTTTCACCCTGCTAGTTCAGAACATCAAATGTCACTCTGACTTCAACATGTGTTGGATGTTTTATTCTGTCAGTCAACTGCTAGGCTGTCATCATTCCTCATACCTATGCCAGAAGAGGCTATCCTTTAGGCCCCAGATGTTGTTGGACTGCAACTCCCATCATTCCTAACCACTGGCCATGCTGGCTGGAGCTGATGGGCGCTGGAGTCCAACAGCATCTATTTTTATTCAAGTGGTTTACAAAAGGCAAGCTAAAATATTCACTAAAAGCATTGGTGAAAGCAAACATTGAAAACAAGTTACATAAAAATAATGAAATAAAACCAGTAATTTTGAAACAAATATGCTTACTAAAATCACATTTTACAGTCACAGTCTAATGTTGCATACCTGGGTAGGTTTGCCGAAATGAGTAAGTTTTTAGCAGGTGCCAAAAACAATACAGCAAAAATCCCTTCTTAATATTAGAATCATGGAGCTGGAAGGGACCACAAGGGTCATCTAGTCCAAGCAATGCAGGAATCTTTTTGCCCAACATGGGGTTTGAACCCATGACACTAAGATTTAGAGTCTCGTGCTCTACCAACTGAGCTATCTGTTAAGATGGGAAGGGAGTTCCAAATTTGTGTGTTGCCACACTAAGGGATCAAATGCTTGCAATCTAGAGGGCCTATGCCTTCATTCACATGGCAGGAAGAAATTTTGAGCCATTCCCCAGAACTGCACAACAACACGCTGGGTAAATTTCTGTGTGTTGAATTTCTGTTGATTTCTGAGCGTCATTCTACCATTCAAGGTGATTAAAAAAACAGAAAGACTCCCCCCTAAGAACACCATGAAGAAAATAGGAACAATATTCTACATCTATTGTTCCCGTTAGCTTCCTGAAATACTAATCTCAGCCGAGCCGGCAGACTAGCAAGCCTAATGCTTCCTTCCCAGCATTCTTACACAGAGCTGCCTACTGTGAAAAATCAAAAGGAAACATGTTACTAACTAAAGAAGGAACCAGAATAAAAGAACGCTTGGTATGTTGCACTCTTTTGAACTCCAAGGCATGGGACCAGCATTTCCTATTATGAAATGATTAAAAAAAGAACAGTTTCAGACCTTCAGGTGGCTTCAGTGGAATACACATAGGACACAAAACTCATTCTAAAAGTAGCACAGGTTCATTCTAAATACTCATTTCCCCTCTTCTCTTCGGCAAGCTGAAATACAGGTGGGGAGTGGCAGGGGTGCCAACCTGAATAAAATATTGTGGGGGCCCAAATAAGCCCCACCCCACATAATCAATCACATGATGCAGTGCACACACACCATTTGAATGGGAATGCCCATCAACTTGGTGTGGGCCCAGCTCCCTCAAATATTTTATTGTAGGGGCCAAAGCCCCCACGGCCCCTAGGAGTTGGCTCCTATGAGGGACGGGGCTTCAGAAGACTCAGCTACCAACTTTTCTCAGATGAAGACATGGTGTGACATAAAAATGTTTTGAAAATGTTTGAGCTGAATTGATTAACTGAACTCCTATACCAAATTTGCCAAGGGTTGCTTTTTGTTGGTAAAATAATATAACCCTGCCCCCCACAAGCAAAGATGTGTGTAAATCTGGCATGATTGTACTTCTAAGAATCCAAATGTTTGCTTCAAAAAACAAAACAAAACTATAAACTTGAAGTCTTTGTCTGTTTGTTTTAAAGAAAAAATGTTAACTTAAATCAGCAAGGTGGGTGTAGGAAATAATGAGACTAAACAGGAAGGGGAGAGCTTGAAACAAGATAAAGCTGGACATAACATTTTGACTATTTGTATATTTGCTGCTTTGGAAGGGTGGGATACTTCTCAGGCCAATGAGGAGGGATGATCAAACCTGTCAATTTCAGTTTCTCCCCTATTTTCCATTTTTCCACTCTTAACGTCACTTCTCCACATCAGTTTGCAATTTTTAAAAAAATCCTCATGAAACTGAGCAGCAAATTTCTCCTCAAATTCACACAGTGTGTGTAATCTTGTCTAAGGTACACTTTTTAACGATTTTTGCGCTGTTATTATTATTTCTTAAATTTCCATACCACCCTTTATCTGAGGATCACAAGACACTTTGCAATATAAAAACACAAAAATACATAACGTAGTAATAAACAAAAAACGATACCCCACGGACACAGTTTAAAAGCAAAGCAAATTTTCCCCAATATAATGCCTTTTTGTATGGGGTTTTCACTAACATGCAATTTCATGTACACCTTACCATAGTTATATGCATTTTTGCACACATTACATGGCTAGAGGACTGAACTGCAACATTCAGAGAAATGTGAATCGGCTGTGTTTCAATTTTTATATTGTTTCAGAAAGTATGAACTAGAGAGGCTTAAAATGAGAACTCTGTTGAGAATTCCTACCCATCTCTGTTGGTCAGATATCATTTGGCAGATTTTATCTGGACTGCTTAAGTCAGTGTTTCTCACTTTCTCACTTTTGAACTCAAGAGCTATGGAGACATTTCCTATCTTTGCAGAATGTGATGCTCAAGATCACACCAGGCACTTTGACCTCCCATTGGTTCTGTAGCAACCCTCCCACAATGTGTTCTACATCAGTAGCTTGGGTGACAAATTTTCATGAGCAGAACCTGCAAAAAATGTTGCAGTGTGGCCTATCTAGGATTCCAGCCAGCCATGACTTTTTCTAAAATACTGCATTTCACACACACACAAACAGAGAGAGAGAGAGAGGAGGAGGAGGAGGAGGAGGAGGAGGAGGGAGAAAGCCTTTTGCAGTATGTACTGACAGGGACGCAGGTGGTGTTGTGGGTTAAACCACAGAGCCTAGGACTTGCCGATCAGAAGGTTGGCGGTTCGAATCCCCATGACGGGGTGAGCTCCCATTGCTTGGTCCCTGTTCCTGCCAACCTAGTGGTTCGAAAGCAAGTCAAAGTGCTAGTAGATAAATAGGTACCGCTCCGGTGGGAAGGTAAACGGTGTTTCCGTTCACCGCTCTGGTTTGCCAGAAGCGGCTTAGTCATGCTGGCCACATGACCCGGAAGCTGTACGCCGGCTCCCTTGGCCAATAAAGCGAGATGAGCGCCACAACCCCAGAGTCGGCCACAACTGGACCTAATGGTCAGGGGTCCCTTTCCCTTTACTGATCCACACTCTGAGAATGCATTTGTGATTAATTTATAGGCCTGTAGACATAAAGGCCAATACACAATGCTGCGTCCTGATCTACACATCTGTTACCCATACATGTGGTTTTGAAGAATAAGGATCACACCTAGGCACACCATGGCCATAGGAACCTATTCAAAACATCCAACTTTTGGATGTCAGGTTTGCTAGGAGAGAATGCTAGGGTGTTAGGGAAAGGTACTGCTGATTCCCCATGTCCCATAGATAGGTAATTAAATAGGGGGCTTCAGTTCAAAAACGGAGAAACACACATCACACTTGATTGTACACCACATAAACTAATAGATATAGTGATGTTTTTCTGCGTCTCTGGGTTCTGTTCTGTTCTCTGGGGGCCTCAAACTTTTAACAAGACTTGCAACTACAGCTCAAGAAAACAAATAAGAACGAAGGAACCAGTAAGCAACAGTCAAATGCTGGCTTTGAGAGAAATGCACATTACAGAAGTGAGTGGAATCCAGTTAGCATCCTTGCTCTCACACAGCAGGAGCATCTACTATCACAGCTCCCTGGGCACCCCCAAAATCTGTTCCAGAGGGTTGGGGAGTTGAGTCCAGGAAGGAAGGGGAACTGGCAAAAATTGCTTCCCTCCCCATTATGCTGGTAGAAGCCTCTGCTGGATCCAAAGGTCTTTCATCAGCATGGGAGGTGTCATTGGATGAAACCTTTAAAGCAGGAGGGGGAAGTCCAAAAGGTTGTGCATACCTGCCTTAAGAAGTAAAACAGCTACAACCCTGGGATAATAATCTCCACTGACTTACTGCACAATACACAGTCACTGCCAGGGAAGCTTTCCTGAATCTTACTGATAGAATTATAATTACAGACTGGAGCTATCCAACTAGCTATGTAACTTTGGGAGGGAAAATCAACAGGCAGACCAAACTTAGCAAAGGACGAACTTTGAAAGAGGATGCACACTCCAGAACAGGAAATAATGGTTTGTTATTGTTTTAATCCAAACTGTCTTAATTTCCTCCCTGCTCGATGCATTAAACCACTTAGCGTAAGGGGTGACGCAACCCTCTGATTCGAAATAACATCTGCCTACGATCCTATTTTTAACTAAATGAAAGGGGCATTAAGTCCAAAGATTGGAAGCTAACTTTTTTATTTTTTAATAAACCTAATTCACATCACTCATTATTTCTGGAAATATTTGGGGGGCAGGAGCGGTAAATGGAACATTCAGAAATATGCCATGCTTGACGTGGGACTAGCAATCTGGCAGTGTTGTAGATTTTTAACCCAGCCGGTGTTGAATGATGCAATGAATACAGTGGTACCTCGGGTTAAGAACTTAATTCATTCTGGAGATCCATTCTTAACCCGAAACTGTTATTAACCTGAGGTATCACTTTAGCTAATGGGGCCTCCCACTGCCGCCACACTGCCAACACGCGATTTCTGCTCTCATCCCGAAGCAAAGTTCTTAACCCGAGGTACTATTTCTGGGTTAGCGGAATCTGTAACCTGAAGTGTCTGTAACCCGAGGTAAAACTGTATGTATTCCCCCCCCCCCCGGCAGCTGTCTATAGTGTTGGTGGCTCCTGCCATGCAGAGTCAGAAGCGAACACAAGGGTCAGCAAGACCAAATCCCTGCGACGCAGAAATTTTCTGCCCAAGATGGCGCTTGAACCCACAATCCCGAGATTAATCATCTCACCAAGCCTTACTTTAGGGGTGACAGTCCCGATTTCTATGCTGGATGTGTAATGCCAGGCGGCCATGAGGGCAGAAGAACCTGCCTAATCAATCTAGGTAGTCCATCTAGCAGCAGCCATCTCCAGACAGGATTTCCCCCCAGTCCTACCAGGAGACACAATGGCTAGAACCTGGGATCTTCTGCATGCAGAACATGTGCCATGCCAATGGACTATGGATCCTTACCCGGGATCCACTGCATGGTGCATGACAAGTGGCTCTGTTGACAGCATGTTACTTGCCCACAGAAACACCATCATGGAAACCTCTAATTAAACGCTCTGAATAATGAGGTTCACATGCATAAGCAAACAAACACTCTCTCTGACCAAGTTCCATTTTGCATGGCTCCCCAGTGCTGAGCAACGTGGGTGGTTTTCCGCCTGATGCATTAAGGCAGCCAGACTAGATTTTATTGGGCAGGGAATCTACGCCATATCACAAATCTACTCTCTGTTGCAAGCAGCGCTAATCAAGTCATTAGGGTGGACCATTCAGTCTGTTTCCGGTCTGTGCATATTCATAAATCTGTTCCCTCTTGTTTCCACATTAATCTGTGCAGGATTTTATTTTAAAGAAACATTTTTTAAAAATTTACATATGTATTTTTCTTTCAAAATATGCAGAAGTTTCAATCCCCAGCATATCGAGGTAGAGCTGGGAGAGAATTCTGCCTGAGACTCTGGAGAGCTGCTGCCAGGCAAGTGTAGAAAATACTGAGCAAAATGGACCAATGGTTTCATTCTGCATATGGCAGCACCCAGTGTTTAAATGCACATTTCTAAACTTATTATATCTCAGAATACACATTTAATGTTAAATTTCAAAATGCACATTTCAAAATGCACCTCGATACAAGTTTTGGACCAGGAATTGCATTGCAAAATTTGGAGGAGTGAGAAATCAGAAAGTTGACTATGTTTCAATCTGCATATTAGCCAAAAGAGGTGTAGATGAGGTCCTTTCGTTTCAGATTTCTCCAGAATCCCATTCATCAGACACCTCTGTTAGCATTCTCTTTTGCTGGGCAGGCTTCTGCTGGTATAGAAGTATGCAAGCTTTTGAATTATACAAGGGCTCTTTGGCAGAATGGAAATATAAGATCGATTTCAGCTGTACAGATGGCAAAGATAACAAGACATGAAACACGTCTGGCACTTCAAGGAGATAGCCAACCAATCACCAAAGGTGTTTTTCCTGCCTTCACACAGAGATATGTACACACACAGTAGAGGGTTGCAGACTATGGAATGACCAGCAATGAGCTACAGATGCTTAGGGAGACAGAATGGCCTTTATATGCTATCCTGTTTAAGCGAAGACCTTCTAAAGGCAGTTATGCAACCGTCTTTTCCACACAAGATTGAGATATGCTTGTCCCAGCATGGAAATCTTTTGTGATTTACCATCTCTGGCATTTTAATTAGATTAAAATTTCCTCAAGCTTGAAAATCTTTTAATTGGTTTTAATTAACATTGGTCCGGGTTTATTTTTAGGTGTATGCCTTGCCTTTGTGAAGCAATGCTGATTTTGTGCATGTGCGTGTGTCTTATTTGTTTTTTATTTGTTACTTGGGCAATGCATTCATTTTATGTATGCAATACCAGTATAGACCTTTCCTTCCTCCACAGCCAACTTGGCAGGAGTGAGGAACAAATTGGGTATAAATTTAAACAAATTCCTGGGCTTGGAATCGCCATCTTTAAAAACAAACACAAACAAAACAGCAACCACCACCAAAAAGTAGTTGCAGGTGGATAAAATGTGTGTGTGGGGGGGGGAATGGATCGTTCCATCCAATGTTTTCCTTCTGAAAAATCTCCCAAAGTAATTTGCCCTTGAACAGGGCCAGCCCAAGACATTCTGCTGCTTGACCGCTACACCACTGAACAATATTGAAAGGTCCTGGGAACTGGGGACCATGCTCCCCAAATGGGAAGTTTGATGGACCTGAGACAAGGCACTGAGTTGCCACTGGACAACACACCACCTGTTAAGTTGTGGGTGAACATATCAGACGACACAGCGATTCTTCAAACAGCTCTTGTTTATTCACAGGCCAGAACAGAACTGAACTGAAGGGTTCAGCCAACCTGCTTATATAGAGCTCCAGTACAACATAACTGTAACCATTTTCTAAAACTATCCAATCACTGAACATCACTTTCGATCCATTATTTGCATAACTATCTACAGTATCCCCCTGCTGGCCCAGGGTGAGAACTTCAGTACATAACACCACCATTCATAGACATCTCTGCTTTTACAAAGCTTACCTGAAGACAATAGTTTGTGTGTCCGCAAGAAACTGATTGCGAGGCGCATTATCGATGCTTTGTCCAGGTGTGAGCTGATGTTGTGAGGCAAAGGGAGTTCATGGGCCAGCTCATAGAAGACCTCTGTCTCCTTGCTCCTCCTGCACCTTGCAGCATCCCTCGACTTCTCCTTCCTCCTTTCAGAACTGCTCCTGTGATGACAAAGAAAAGGAGAAAGAGAAAATAATTGTACCGACTGTAAAAGCTATTGAGAAGTAATAATTTATACTCCGGCAGTACAAATACAAGGGCCTTCTGGAATGGGAACAATGTTCTCAATCTTACTGAGTTCAAAATGGTTTGTTCTAAATTAGCTGTTGTATTTGCCTTATCCCTCATAATCTCACATCCTCTGGGCAATGCACCATTTTTCAGTTCAAAACCATTTAATCTTAAGAAAATCAATCAACCGTGGTAATTAAAACCCACAAAAGGAAGAAAACTGGACAAAGAACATGTTGCCAGTCACAACTAACCCCACCGAGTGCTAAAAACGATACTGCATCGCATAAAAGCAGACAAGTGACATCAGTATTGATGTTCATTAAAAAGGTGAGCTCTGAGTTGACAAAAGTGGCGGGAGACTAAATGATCACTGTTTTCTGATGGCACCGTGATCTAAAGTAGGAATTAAATACAGTGGTACCTTGGGTTACAAACTTAATTCATTCTGGAGGTCCGTTCTTAACCTGAAACCGTTCTTAACCTGAGACACGCTTTCACTAATAGGGCCTCCCACCACCGCAGTGCAGCTGCGTGATTTCCGTTCTCATCCTGGGGCAAAGTTTGCAACCCAAGGTACTACTTCCGGGTTAGCGGAGTTTGTAACCCAAAGCGTTTGTAACCCGAGGTACCACTGTACAAGGAATGGGACCAGCAACAAAATGTGTCCTCGCCTCCAAGCAGGTCGTATCCTTGCCTGCTTACCAGTTAGCCATACCTTCCTCCAGTGTACAGTGGTGCCCCGCAAGACGAACGCCTCGCAAGATGGAAAACCCGCTAGACGAAAGGGTTTTCCGTTTTGGAGGCGCTTTGCAAAACGAATTTCCCTATGGGCTTGCTTCGCAAGACGAAAATGTCTTGCGAGTTCCTGCGGGTTTCCCCCCCTCCCCCCTTTTTCTAAGCCGCTAAGCCGCTTATCAGCTGATCCGATAAGCCAATAAAACGCTAAAAGCCGCTAAGCCGCTAATAGCGCTAATCCGCTAAGCTGTCAATGGGCTTGCTTCGCAAGACGAAAAAACCGCTAGGCGAAGAGACTCGCAGAACGGATTAATTTCGTCTTGCGAGGCACCACTGTATTATTATAAGCTGTGCGGAGTTCAGGCAGGGCATTGTGCTTCCCACCCAAGCCCAGTTATCCAGTTTTACTTTCTTTTCAGCATCCTATGGCTTCTGAACAAGCTCAATCAACATTGTTGTTGTTTTTTCTCCCCCGGCCCCTTTATTTATATAGATAGCATGTCTACAAGCATGGGGTTTCCCCCAAGCATGCCAATATCTCATTTCTCAATGGCCCCATCTGGGCCTCATTCAAGTTGCTGTTCACCACCTGTGCCCACTATTTAAGGGAGTGGCGCTTAATTCATAATTTCAGCCTGTGGTCTCCTTAGGTCATGCCTCTGTTTTCCTGTTAAGAAACAAGGAGCGGCAATCACTTTATACAGCACAGGCCCAGCAGCACAGGTGTGCTGACCTGAGGGCACAACAATGAAGGAGGCAAACTATTCTGTTTCAGGCTGCAATCCTGTGCATGCTTACTTGGGATCAGGTCCCAGAGAACTCAGTGAAACACATCTTTTTTTGGTACTGAAAAACTTCAGTTCATCCCTGAGCATTCAACTCAGGTTGTTGCTGCTTCCCTATAAAGCCCTATACAACTTTGCAGAGCCGACCCAAGAAACTTTAATACCTGAGGCAAGGACAAGATACACACAGAGAGAGAGAATGTATGGAAGCCAACTGGACTTGTAGCTGAATTTTACTACAACACTGGGTTATAATGATGGGTCATCATCCTCTACCACACCTGAGGGCAGCAGACTAACTCAGAAAGTTGAGGGCACCAACCCCTCACTGCTGCAGCCCACCCGCTAGCATCTACAGGCAAGCTAATATCAGTGTACTGGAAGAAGCAAAGATCACCAGTGTTGAAGGAATGATTCTTCAACATCAACTACGTTGTTCTGATCATGTTGTGCGGATGTCTGATGATCGTCTTCCAAAGCAGCTACTCTATTCCGAACTTAAAAATGGAAAGCGTAATGCTGGTAGTCAACAAAAGAGGTTTAAAGACTGTCTCAAGGCAAATCTTTAAAAATGTAGTATAAGAAGAAGAGTTTGGATCTGATATCCCGCTTTATCACTACCCGAAGGAGTCTCAAAGCGGCTAACATTCTCCTTTCCCTTCCTCCCCCACAACAAACACTCTGTGAGGTGAGTGGGTCTGAGAGACTTCAAAGAAGTGTGACTGGCCCAAGGTCACCCAGCAGCTGCATGTGGAGGAGCGGGGAATCGAACCCGGTTCACCAGATTATGAGTCCACTGCTCTTAACCACTACACCACACTGACAACTGGGAAACACTGGTCTGCGAGCGCTCCCGCCCGGAAACCAATTCCCCACTGCGGAAGGACGTGTGGATCCAGAATTGGCCTCCACAGTCACTTACGGACTCATTGTTAAAACCGTGTTTATGGAAGGCAATCTTACTGGGCTACAAGTGATCCCCAAAGAAAAAGCATTTGCCAGATGAGTGGGCTGCCCCACTCTGCCTAATGCTAGGGCCAGCACTGATGGCAGTCATTTTTCTCTCCCGCCTTTCTCCCAAATTGGGTTAAAGGCAGCTCGTATTCAAGAAATGGAAAACTATATTTAACTGAAGACTTCTTCATTCGATTGCTTCCCCTGGGAAAGGAGGAAAGCAAAGGTTGGTTCTTGCTGACATATGATTGCCCAAAATCTCCCATTAGTTTCTAGAGTCCTCTTGGTTTTTGATACAGGAACACTTGGGTTCCCCCCACCCAACCCCACGACACTAGGGAAAATATTCCTATGCACATGCAAGCGGTCCACATCCCACTGTATCTGTGCTGCACAGCATTTTTTTAATCAAAAACATTTTGCAAGATTTGTTCTTTTTCAAAGGTAAATGTGCAGGAGACATCTAAGCCCAACTAAGTCTCTACCTGAGCCTTTGGGAATACCGCAGGTTAAAGAGATAAATTTTCTGCAGAACCAGCCAACTGAATCGCAAAAGCTTCATCATAAAGAAATACACTCGTGGCGTATAATCACATGCAAGGCCCCTCCCAAACTAATTTCTCCAACAAAGGTACTTGTTCGGCAACCTCAGCAATGTCTTAAATAGCCTTAGATGCTTCAGATTACAGACACAATAGCCCCACTAAGTAGCATTTAGAAGGTTCCCCACCCCACCCCAACATCTACAGCAAAAGGGGAGACTTCTATGATACCGATTGCTGGTCGCCCACTATTAATATGATCAGCTATTTTGAATTGAAATGCTCCAGGGAAGGAATACAAGAGAGAAGTGTGTGTTGCTGGATGATGGAAAATAAGCTATTACTTGATTGAGGCACATGAGGAGCCAATATGGAGAGCCATCAGGAGAAGCTCATGTTGTGAACTAAGTTCTCAAGCTCCTTTATACTGACTCAGACTATTGACCCACTGCCTGGCAGTGTGTCTTCAGGGTTCCCGACATAGTTTTCTCCCAGCCCCACCTGCAGATATTGAGGACACTGCTCTGCCACTAAGCTACAAGCCTTCCCCACCACCACCACCACAAGGGCTATATATCAGCGTTTCTGTGTGCTTTGGCACTTGTCACAGTGCCCTGTTGCACCAGAAGCAGTTTAGTCATGCTGGCCGCATGATCTGGGAAAGCTGTCTGCAGACAAACGCTGGCTCCCTCGGCCTGAAAGCAGAGATGAGCGTCGCACCCCATAGTCAAATTTGCTTGGACTTAACCATCCAAGGGTCCTGTACCTTTACCTTTATATCAGCTGCAATAAAATTCTCTGCCAAAACCAGCTGCTTCTCTCCCAACTTTTAAAATCCACAAAGCTGTCAATCAGGGTTGTGGTCTTCAATATAATATAATAATAATTTATTATTTATACCCCGCCCATCTGGCTGGGCTTCCCCAGCCACTCTGGGCAGCTTCCAACAAAATATTAAAATACAGTAGTCTGTAAAACTAAACAGGGCTGCCTTCAGATGTCTACTAAAAGCCTGGTGGTTGTTTTTCTCTTTGACATCTGGTGGGAGGGCGTTTCACAGGGCAGGCGCCACTACCAAGAAGGCCCTCCGCCTGGTTCCCTGTAACTTGGCTTCTCGCAGTGAGGGAACCACCAGAAGGCATTCTCCCTTCTCTCACGCCACTGAGAGAGTGCTTCTTCTGAAAGTGGTATGTCTTGCAGTGTATATGCGCACCTCATCTCTAAACAAGAAAGCATGCTTTCTTCCCCATTTTATTTTTATTCATATGCATGAATGGGGGAATGGGGGGAATGGAATGGTGCTGGGGGGGAGAATGGCGCAGCCCTAACGAACAGAATCCCCACGCCGATCCAGGGACAGTCCCCAGGCCGGATCACATTTCCATATCCAGGAGCTCACGGGGCCCGTCATGGGTTTTACCGCCTGCCCCCCATTTGATTTTTACAACCCTGCCATTTTTGGTTATACCAGGAGATGGGGCTGGTTCACATGGCAGTTTCTTGTGCACTTGGTGCAGGTTCTTTGCAGTGCCCACACAATATCGCATTTGTCAAAATGCCATCCTCCATCCCCTCTCCCCTTAAATCCAGAATTATCATTTGTTTGGGCGGTTTTTGCTGATTGGATCTGGAAATGGTAAATCTGGATCAAATTTAGCTGAGGGTAACCACAGTCATGTGGACACGACCCAAACATGCATGCACTGAGCAGCACTGAGTCCACAATAAAAGAAACTCTACTTGCCTTGTGAACTTCACTGCTGAATAGGGAGGAGTGCGTTTCAGTTTGATTTGCCCCAAGTATTTTTTTTTATGAATTATGCCACACTGGCATGTGCAAACATCATTTCTTATCTTGAATTTATATCCCGCCTTTCCATGATAACACACCCAATAGTTATAGCCAGGGGTCAGCAAATTTTTTTAGCTGCAAGTCGGTCCACTGTCCCTCAGACCTTGTGGTGGGCCGAAGAAGTGGCACTGGGGGCTGGGGGGCTGGAAGAAGAGGCGAGGGGGCAATTAGTCCTCCTCCCCACCCCCCAGCCCCAGCCCCAGCCGCTGCGCTTACCTTCCCTGGGGCTGCTGCCACTACCACCACAACCACCACCGCTGCTGCTGCTTCTCATGTATACGCAGAGCGAGCTCGTCCACTCCGCTCTCTGGCCCACAGGAGCACCAAGGTGGCGGTGGCTGAGGGAAGATGAGCAGCATGAAAGGGCTGGTTCCAGAGAGGGGCTATTTAAAATGGTGCCCAGCCAACTCAGCTGAGCCACATTCCTCCTCTAGGCAGGGCAGGGAAAAGCCAGGAGGAGGGAGGGAGGAGGCACCGCCACGGTGTGAGAGAGGGGGGGGAATGGAATGGTGCTGGGGGGGAGAATGGCGCAGCCCTAACGAACAGAATCCCCACACCGATCCAGGGACAGTCCCCAGGCCGGATCCTGAAGGCAATTGGGCCTGATCCAGCCCGCAGACCTTAGTTTCCCGACCCCTGGTTTTATCTCTGCCTTAGGGCCGGCCCTACCTTTAGGCAGAGTGAGGTAGCCACCTCACATAGCTGATTGGCAGCCAAGGACCTCCATGCACACTGCCCAGGTTGCGCCCTGGGGAGGTCACTTTGGTGCTACTAATGCAACGGTTTGATTTCACCCCCACAAGCGCACTCCATTGTCTCTCGAGACAAATGGATGCCAGCAACAAAAACGATAAAATGTCACGAAATTGTTTGTCATTTAATTTATTATCATTGCATTCTTACTGTCAGATGACAGGGGGATGAGATCCGTTTATGAGGTGCTTTTTTCCTGCCTCGTAGTACAAAGCTTAACAGCCAAAAACAGGGTTAAGGCTTAACTCTGGTTTTGGTTGTCAGGTGCCAAAATAACTTTCCTGGCTTTGAGCACTGCTATGAACCTTGACTAGAGGCAGACAGTACACAGGGAAAATGCCTTGGGCTGTGTCCTGTTAGCTCTTGGGGAACCAACCAGATCAGCTCTTACAGAAAGCTCAGTGAAAGGAGAGTGTCTTGTCATACCACTGTTGTGCTGTGTGTTGTGTGTGTGTGTGCAGTCATTAGTTCCCGCAACTCAAAGGTTAGGGACCCATGGGTAATTAAGCTGTCAGAAATAAATGCTGCTGTCAAAAGGCTTGCTATCACAGCTTCAAATGCCAACTTGCAGAACAAGAACAGTACTTTTAAATGTTACCAGGAGATGATAGAACATATACCCGGCTTTCTGGACGGGACACATGAAAACTTCAAACTGCTGACCAAACTGACCGGATAACTTTAAGGTATTTAAAAGGGGCAATTAAATAATGATTCTATGTTTCCTTGTCCTTGCTGAGCATGATGCAATGTTTACTACCGCTTTACATAAATGGCGTGCCCACAGCATCAAAAACAACCTTCATATGACACGGAATCCAAAGAGCTCCAAAAGTAATCCACTCATTGGATGCATCCAGAGTTACTTCCTTTTAGCAGTAGAAGCCACACCACTGACTTCCATGGATAATGTCTGGAGTGAGCTAACTGCATAGCCCTGCACCTTTGTTGTTGTTCAGTCGTGTCCGACTCTTCGTGACCCAATGGACCAGAGCACGCCAGGCACTTCTGTCTTCCACTGCCTCCCGCAGTTTGGTCAAACTCATGCTGGTAGCTTCGAGAACACTGTCCAACCATCTCGTCCTCTGTCGTCCCCTTCTCCTTGTGCCCTCCATCTTTCCCAACATCAGGGTCTTTTCCAGGGAGTCTTCTCTTCTCATGAGGTGGCCAAAGTATTGGAGCCTAAGCTTCACGATCTGTCCTTCCAGTGAGCACTCAGGGCTGATTTCCTTCAGAATGGATAGGTTTGATCTTGTTGCAGTCCATGGGACTCTCAAGAGTCTCCTCCAGCCCCATAATTCAAAAGCATCAATCCTTCGGCGATCAGCCTTCTTTATGGTCCAGCTCTCCCTTCCATACATCACTACTGGGAACCACTCAATGGTCAATCCAGTGGTGGAGCTTCATGTTCCAGCACTGGGGGGCGGGGGGGGTGGAGAGCAGGCGGGGCGGGGCTGGCACTTGTCCTGGGGACATGGCGCACCGCCTGCAGGGGCTTGGCGCCCAGCACGTGTGGGGATACAGCCACAATGGCACCCCACCAGGATCGCACTGCCGGGGGCAGTGCGCTCCTCCTGTACTCCTCTTCCTCCACCAGTGGGTCAATCCAGTCTTTAAAAGAAGACCAGCAGGGCTGGTCCTACCATTAGGCACAGAGGGAGGTAGCAGCCTCAGGTGGCAAATACTGGAGGCAACGTTGGCAGCCCTACAGCTGTATTTCCTAAGCAAACACACCCACACCCCTCCACCACGATGCACAGCATGTCCTGCTCCCTAACCTAGTCCACTGCTGCAAGTGCAGCAGAGGATGCTATTTTATCACCAGTGTTGTTAAGTAAGATTCAGCCCAGCTGGCTTCTTTGAATGGGAAGAGGATGCCATCTTGCCCTTCATTTCAGATAGCAACATCTCTCGGGCAGGTGCCGGAGGCCAAACCATACCAAAGGCATTGCAGGTTCGGCTCCTGAGACCCCCAGTTTTATGCTTTGGTCCACTTTGTAAATGACTTTTCTATCTTAGAGGACTGTCCGGTAGCAGACAGCATAGTGGTACTCAGTGCTCACCTGACCTTCCTCTGACTGTCACTGTAGCATACTGGGACACAGAGGGGAAAAGTTTTGTGTGCACCTTTTAAATGTACTATGCGAGACCTTTAGAGGTGAGACAGTTGGATTCTTCCTATGCTGGACAACTGGGTTCTTCCCCCATGGACACGCTCCCCATTTTTCAAACAAAGCAATTGATGCAATTCAACCATTTTCTTCCAGTAGCCACTTTTAAGGCTGGTTTGCAATGCCTAAACAGTTTCGCTACAAGTTGTTGTCGGAAGCATGAATCTGCTCAACCACATCGAAAGCATGCTTGCCAAAACTCACTCTCAGCTTTTTATATTATTGCTTTATTCCACATCATTTGCATTTATGATATCTCTAATAAAATGCAGGCCAAGATCACACTAGAGTGATGATAATAATACCCAACGCTGGAGCCCCAATTATTTGTTTTGTGTTTGGTGAGTCTCGAGATCCTAATCTCAGAGAGAGAGAGAAGAGTCTTTCCTTGTGGCAATCAGTCATTTATTCTCGACAGCTTATCTGCAGGTTTGCAAAAGCATCATCGGCCAGAAGCGAAAGAAGCACTGCTGAGATCTGCCTGCAGATAAGTCAACTATTTACATAATCTTAAAAAGTGCATACCAAAAGCTGAGCTTTATCTCTTTGGCAAAGGGTAAAGTAATGGTGGTCAAAGTGCAGGGCAAGGATTTTCTGCAAAGTTTTAACGTGCAGCTCTCAGCCACTATTAGGGGGCAAGGCGTTTTACAGCCTTTGTACGCTTACTCCAAAGCAGAAGTGGGTCACCGGGTGGGACAGAGCCACTCTGCTGGCTTCCCCAACATGGGCTGCTCCTACTTAACAGGAGGAAAGGGGGCATGGCAGCAGGGAGGTTGGTGTGCTGCAAATGCAGAAGCAGCAGATTGGCATTGCCTCCAAGATCAAAAGCGCCATGCCTCTGAGAGCATTTGATGCGAAATAGCAGGAGAGGGCTATGGCCTGGCTTGCATGTTTTCCATAGGCATCTGGTTGGCCACTGTGGGAACAGGGTGGGCCTGGGATCAGGGCCAGCAGGGGCCTTCTTGTTATGTTCATTTGACACAAGCAACACCTCCAGTTTCAAAAACCCTCCCCAAGGTGTGTTGATCAATATCATACAAAAGCAACATTGACAAGATAGACATTCCATCTAGCCCAAGGAACAAGTACAATTGTCACTCTGGGCTCCTTGGGGAGGAAGGGGATAATATATTATTATTATCATTATTATGAATAATTACAACTACTACTATTACTTACTGCAGTAGCAGCAATCATGCGCACCAACCACAACTTGATCGCATACCAAAAGAAGTATCCAATGCACCGAAACCGGTTCAGATTCAACCCTAGGAAAACCACGACAACATCACTGCCTATGGCAGTGGCACATTTCAACCAGCCCCTTCAGCTCTGCAATGGAATATTTGCTGTTCCTGCTTTGTGCTTGGAAATGATGGATTATTCTTGTTACTGGGCAAACTATCCTTGAGCAATGGCCTTTGGCTCTTTGGGTCTACCAAGGAATGTCTTCAATCCAGTGGAAACAATTCCCAAGCAGAGCCTTGGCGGGGTGTGTAGTGGGGGTGGGACTAACCAGGTTTTTTGCCCCAGGTGAAGGCTCTAGAGGGGTGTCACTGAGGCTCCCAACCTGTGTGTGTGTGTGTGTGTGTGTGTGTGTGTGTACACAAATGCACATGAGAGGGAACCAAACTGGGTTTTTGACCCAGGTGAAATGAAGCCTAGTTTTGCCCCTGTCTCAAGTATTGGGAATTTATGTATTGAGTATACAACATGATCTTTTAAAAAGGGCAATATGAAAAGGCAACTATACCTTTCACAAAAACACAAGCATTGCCTGAAGCTATGGAAAATGCCATAAACCAAGCGATGATTAATAGGTCTCATATTTTGAATCAAGTCGTACTACACACGTGGCCAATATTGATCTCAGCTGAGTAATGATTGGGAAATTTATTTGTCTTAGTCCAAAAACAGGAAGTGGTTAAGCAATTTAATGCCCCTTTAACTGATGGCGATGCATTTATTTTCAAACGCTTAAAGTGCTATATTTCAATTGCAGTTTGCTTCTAGCCATTAGAGAATGTCACACCCTGTTTTACTTTTTTTATGCATTCTGGAGAGTACTCTGCACATGAAAAAGCAAGGGAGGTGGATTTTTCTGTTTATTTTGAAAATACAGTGACACACACAAAATGGACATTCTGAATGAATATGTTTGCTTTACTGCAGAGTGAGTGGAAAGTAGAGCATTTGTTTGGAAATAACTTTCCCCCTGTTAACCCAGTTTTTCCTTCTTTGGGGGATGCCTGAGGAACCACGAGGCCCATGCAAAAGTGTTTTGCAGCCCACCAAACCTGTTCCCATTCATGCAGAGCCAGTTTGACTTCCCATTGCAAATTCCATGCAAATCTCAAAACAAAATTCACAAGGGGACACAGCAACTCACATAGCAGAAAGAGCTTTCTATAAGCATGGATGTAATATCATATTACTGGGAAAGATGCAGAAAAGGGCAACCAAAATGACTAAGTAGCTGAAGCAGTTCCCCCATGAGAAAATGTTACAACATTTGGGAATTCTAAGATTAGAGCAGTGTTTCCCAAACATGGGTCTCCAGCTGTTTTTGAAATACAATTCCCATCATCCCTGACCACTGGCTCTAGGGATGATGGGAGTTGTAGTCCAGAAACAGTTGGAGACCCAAGTTTGAGAAACACTGGATTAGAGGAAAAGGGGGGAGATGTGATAGACCAGGGGTCAGCAAACTTTTTCAGCAGGGGACCAGTCCACTGTCCCTCAGAACTTGTGGGGGGGGGAGACTATATTTTGAAGGGGGGGAAATGAACGAATTCCTATGCCCCACAAATAACCCAGAGATGCATATGAAATAAAATGACACATTCTACTCATGTAAAAACACGCTGATTCCCGTACCGTCCGTGGGCCGCATTTAGAAGGCGATTGGGCCGGATCCAGCCCCCGGGCCTTAGTTTGCCTACCCATGTGATAGACCTTCATAAAATGGATTGAGGAAAATCTTTCTCCCTTTCTCATTATGCTAGAAGCTGGAGTCATCCAAAGAAGTTGAATGGTGGGAGATTTAGGACAGTGGGGAAAAAGTACTTCTTACAATGCATAGTAAAAACTGTAGAGTTTTCCATCACAAGATGTAGTGATGGCCACCCACCTTGGGATCACACAAATTCATTGAGGATAAGGCTATCAATGGCTACTAAGAATGATGGATCTAGGATAATGGGCTCAAGTGGTGGTTATACTGCTGGTGAACTTCCCATAGGTATCTGATTAGCCACTGTGCGAAACTGAGTACGAAAGAGCTGTGGAGTGAGAACACAGACAGCAGGATAAATTAAGTAAGGGAAAATTTCAGGGTACTTACACATCTGATTCAGTATGCAGTATGTGGAAGTTTGTATCACAGCCAGCAAGATTAGCATACCCGTCATGGGGATTCGAACCACCGACCTTCTGATCGGCAAGCCCAAGAGGTTCAGTGGTTTAGACCACAGCGCCACCTGCATCCCATGGTCCAGAACAGTGACTTGGAAAGCCGGAGGATTTATTAAGAACAGGAAATGCCAACCAGGCCTTCAGCTCCTGGACTGATAAAAAGCATCATGGGGTGGCTAGGTGGATAGCTAAAACCAGGGATTCCTTGAGCAGGAACTCAGTGGACTGAGTTCCCTTACCTTTTAAAAATTAAATAAGCAATTTTTTTCATCTGGGGACGCTGGAATGGGCATACACCCAATGCCAGAGCCAAAAATCCACTTATACCTGTAATCCAGATCATTCTCTGCTTGAGTTTATTAATCATTTCTTACATTTAGCCGTGGCCCGGGGAGGGTGTGGCACTGCGACTGGGCCCACAATAAACCAACAAACTTTGTGGTGAGTTCCCCTACCTTTTTTCCAGAAAAAATCAACACACCACAGACTAAAGTTTTCGCTTCCAAATGGGTCCTCCATAATCTTGGTGTGAGATTCACCTTTCCTCTCTAGATCTGACCTGGCATATCAACCAGTGCTGTCTCCCCATTATCTCGCTTCCTCCATACAGCCAACAGCAGAATCCCAATATGCCCAGTGATGGAAGAAGGAGTGGGGGGCATTTGTACAAGGACTGGGAGCCCCAAAATGCTGGCTCCCACAGAGCTCAGATTTCCATTTCAGTGGGCCTGCCCAGATTCAGTTACCATCAATGACTTTCAAGGACTTGGCAATGCCAACCATTTCATTTGTTTTCTGGAAATACCTTCAAGGGCTCATCAGGATCTTTGAAATACTTTGGTGTCCATTCTTTAGAAAACTGGATTTTCCCTTTCCAGACATTGATAATGCAATATTTGCTAAGTAAAAGAGACATAGTAATGTCTCTTCAACCAAAAGGATCTCTATTCCCATACTGATGCAAAAGTTAGCTTAAGTACTTCAGGCTCAGTGCAATTTCCTCAAAACTGCACAGAGAGGAAGCTTTGTGTGGCCTTAATATTTCAAATATATTCTCCCGCTCTACTGATTTAACAGGGAAGAAATAGGTTGGTTATTGGTACCCACCACTGGTTTAATAATTTATTATTTATACTCTGCCCATCTGGCTGGGTTTCCCCAGCCACTCTGGGCGGCTTCCAACAAAATATTAAAATACAGTAATCCATCAAACATTAAAAGCTTCCCTAAACAGGGCTGCCTTCAGATGTCTACTAAAAGCCTGGTGGTTGTTTTTCTCTTTGACACCTGGTGGGAGGGCGTTTCACAGGGTGGGTGCCACTACCCAGAAGGCCCTCTGCCTGGTTCCCTGTAACTTGGCTTCTTGCAGTGAGGGAACCGCCAGAAGGCCCTCGGCGCTGGACCTCAGTGTCCAGGTAGAACAATGGGGGTTTGCATTAAGTATGTAATTAAGGATGTTAGCCGCCCTGAGCCTGGTCCTGGCTGGGGAGGGTGGGGTATAAATAAATATTTTTATTATTATTACATTAATAAGCATATCCTCCAAATGATAGCTCAGTTGATTAGAGTGTGGTGCTGATAATGCCAGGGTTGCAGATTCGATCCTCACATGGGACAGCTGCATATTCCTGCAAGAAAATAAGCAGCTATCCTATTTTTAAAAGACATCTGAAGGCAGCCCTGTTTAGGGAAGCTTTTAATATGTAATGCTGTATTGTTTTTAACACTCGATTGAGAGCCACCCAGAATGGCTGGGGAAACTCAGCCAGTAGGGCAGGGTATAAATAAATTATTAGTATTATTAGTATTACATCATCATCATCATCATCATTATTATTATTATTATTATTATTGCAGGGGTTTGGGCTAGAGGGTCCCTTCCAACATTACAATTCTATGCTTCTAAATGGCTGTCAGAATATCAGATGGGTTTTTCTGTGCATCTAAAAACCTCCTAGCTGATATACATACCTGATCCCTAACCCAGCAGCAGAACCCTTGCTTTGCATCCTGTCTGCTCCAATTAAAAATCATCGGGTAGCAGACAATGGGATACAGTGACTCTCTTGTCTAAGACCAGGCAGAGATGGGCAAACAACTTGACCTGGTGCAAAGCAGGTGTGTAGTACCAGCCTAGGCACATCAGTGGCCATCCTTTTGGCTGTGCGAGGAAGCACGTGCTGATGTTGTTTATGAGATATTAACTCTGGTTCATAATTAGATTCCATCCCTCCATGCATCCACATAATATACATTTGTAATAGTCACCCAGTTCCATGAAGCACCATCCCTACACTAACTATTCCCTCGTTGATGTTTCAATCATGAAACAGAAGTCTTAACATAGATACTATCAGAGGAATCTCCTCCCGCCATGATCTGATTTGAATGCCATCTACTGGCACTTGCCCAACAGCAGAACTTGTGTTCTGATTAGTATAACATGCAAATGTAAGTGCCCAGTTTTGTCTGGAGGCTGCCATGCACTGGGGAAAAGACAGGGCAATTTATCTCTCACTGCTTATTTACTGAATTTAAGTTACTTTATTCATATGATCCATAAAATACCTGCCCAAAGACAATCTATACTGAAGGGCTTCTGTATTAAAGGAAATTTGTCCCATATTCCAAACAGCTGACTTCACAAGAAAACAAGAAAGGTAACCATCTGTTAAGCACAAGGTAGCCTCAAGACTCTAGAAACTCAAAACTGCAAAGTGTGCTGTGTCCATGCACGCAGCTGAACAGTTCTCAACAGGCTAAGCAGAAAAGCTGCACTTTTTGTACCAACTTAATTGTCTGCGTTTTGAGATAATGCGTGAATCATGCTACAGAAAACAGTAGGTTAAATACAAAGTTTATAACTTAAGAAATAGAAACACAGCCTCTAAGAAGGCTTTTCTCATGGAACTGATAACCCTAGAAAGGGACTTTTCTGCAGTGGCTCCCCGTTTGTGGGATTGCTCTCCACTAGGGGGCTCACCTGGCGCTTTCATTATACAGTGGACGCTCGGGTTGCGAATGTGATCTGTGAGGGATGCACGTTCGCAACCCGCAGCGGCGCATCTGCACACGCACGGGTTGTGATTCGGCACTTCTGCGCATGCGCAAAGCGCAATTTAGCGCTTCTGCACATGCGCGACTGCCAAAACCCAGAAGTAACCCGTTCCGGTACTTCCGGGTTACGGCGGTCTGCAACCCGTAAAAACACAACCTGAAGCATCTGTAACCCAAGGTATGACTGTACATCTTTAGGCACCAGACGAAAATATTTCTCTAGAACCACTGGCTCATTAACATTTTATGGCCTTTTAAACGTGTTTATGGGGGAGTGTTATTGGTTTGTTTTTGTTTTGTTTTTTGTGTTATTCTTTCGCATTTTTATGTTGTGAACTGCCCTGTGATCTTTGGATGATGGGCAGAACTGTATTCAAATGTAATTCATAATAGGAACAGGAATAGCTTGATATTTGAATGTGGAACCTTCCCCCTGTCTCCCAACCCAATTTCATCCTCAATGTTGCATGCCATTTTGGGACTAGGCTATTCTTCCTGCTTTAAAGAATCAATTAAGATTTTCTTCTCAGTTTATTAGTATCCATCCCACCCCTACATACAGGACTTGGAATATTCTCCCATCTGTAGTTAGACACACATACACGCTTGTCTTTACTTGCATTTTCCAAGGATTTAAATATTATAACCCCCCTGCCCCCTTTCAGTCTGTATTCTGGTTCTACCTGCAAAAACCTCTGTCCGTGTCTTTATGGTCTCAGCTGGGGCCTGAAACCGTTATTCTTGTGTAAGAGGGCAAGTTTAAATTTGTCCTTTAATAATCAGCTTACAAATAACTCCTGCCTGTTTATTATTAGAAGCTAGAGTACAGTTGCTACGGTATGTTGACAACTGGATATCTGTCACCCTCTTCTCAGGTTGTTTTGACAGGCACTTTTTATCTCTGGGAAGACATTTGGGTTTCTCAAAATTAAAAAAAAGGAACACATATCAGCGCTCTGCTTTTATGTTTGTTGGAAAAAGAAAAAAGGTGGAGTGGAAACCACAGGCACACATACACACAAATGGGCAGAAGAAGAAGAAATAAATAAGAGACTGTGAACTTCCGATATTACTGAATTTGTGACTGGTTGGAGAGTGAGGGAGGTTTAATACAGTGACAGTGTTCACATCTTACTGCAAACCAGTCTTTGGCAAGATCAGAATTGTAGTTGAAAACACAGTTAAAAGCCACAAACCAATTAAACATTCATAAAAACCATCGCTATTTAAAAAAACAAAGACCGTGACATCGACCGTGTTTTTTGGTTTTGCTTGTGGTCTTCACACTCTTAAGGGAGCCCCTTACAAGCCAAATTGTGTGGGAAGAGAAGGGCCGCTTTTGCCGCTCCTGCAACATCAGTTATTTGTTTTATTTTGATGTCCTTACGTGCCACTTTTCTATATATATTATATACAAAGCTACTAACAGCTTGGTTGAAAGGGCACCAATGAAACATAAGCAATCAAAAATGCCTCAATTAAGATACTGCACACGTAATACTAATCTGTATCATAAAATCAATGGAACAGCCCAGCAACCGTAAATAAATCAAAAGCCACGTTGATGCAAACGAGTCTTAAGTGCTAAGTGCAAGGAGAGAAGGAGTTTAATCCCCGGGACCGCCAGATAGAATCAGGGTAGGTCCAGGACATTTTGCTACCTGAAGCACAGGAAGCTGCCTGCCCACCCCACCCCACCCCTCAAATTCTGCATACAAAAGCTGACCGGACTTCATATCCTCAGTGCACTTGAGGTCACCAGACTAGTTTAGGGAATGCAAAGCAGGCCACATGCCACTCACAAGCTCTGCCCTCTTGCCAAAACACCTCCACCGCTGCCTGATCCCCCAGGCATCTGAAGTAGCCACCTCACTTGGCCGGCCCTACGTGGGGCAAGGAAAGGCTTCTGAAGGTACATGGTCAATATATTGTGTGGACGATACTGAGCTGGACAGATCGGCTCGTGGTTTGACTGCATATGGCAGATTTCTATGTTCCTGGAAGATCTTCTCGGGGGAATGTTGCTGAATAATTTGGATGCCACCATAGAAAAGCAGTGCCTACTTTATTTAACACAGAGGGTGGGCCTCTGAACCCAGACTTAAGGTCCAGGCAAGAAGGAGCCTGCACTTTATTTATTTTGTCCATAGGAGTGGGAGGAAGCAGCCAGGTTCATGCAGGGACGCTGGTGGGAGAGGTGCCAAGCATTCCTTGCAGATAGCATCCACTGGATTCCTCTGCAGCAATATTGCTTGTGCAATATCCTAATATCCTAAGTGATATACCTCAGGGTATCTAAGTGCACCATGAAGTAATGCATGGGATGGGGGGAACAGTAGCTGGGAAAGCAGTGAGAGGCAGCTATTCTCCAACTTCTTCCTCAGCTGACCACAAACAAAATGCAACATTAACTGGCCTTGACATTTGGGGTCTGGCATTTGCAGGAGTGGAGCTGCCAGGCTAAGGAAGCTCAAAACAACCCCTGGGAGGACAAATGAGATTTTCATAGTTCACACACATACAGCTGCTATTAAATAGAGGGTTTCCCCCCTTTTAATGCCCCCCCCCATTTTAATAAAGGAGTTAAGTTCTTTTTTCTTTTAACTATGTTTTCCTATGTTTTTATATATGCTGTAAGCCAGGCATAGGCAAACTTGGCCCTCCAGATGTTTTGGGACTACAACTCCCATCATCCCTGACCACTGGTCCTGTTAGCTAGCAATGATGGGAGCTGTAGTCCCAAAACATCTAGAGGGCCGAGTTTGCCTATGCCTGCTGTAAGCTGCCTAGAGCAGCTGGGGAAACCCAGCCAGATGAGTGGGTATAAATAATAAAATTACTATTGTTAAGTTGTGGGTTGACATAACAGACGGCACAGCAATTTCTCCAAGTAGCTCTTTATTTTGTAAGCTGGAATAGAACTGACTGCAAACAGCTCAGCCGGCCTGCTTTTATAGGCAGCCGGCTGTCAACATTGTAGCAACAACAGCCCAGAGTTTCCCGCCTAAAATAACTGACGCGGACCTGAGTGAAAACTATCTACAGACCTGAGTGAAAACTATATACAGTATCCCCCTGCTGGCCCAGGGTGAAACTTCACTACATAACAACTATTACAGTCATACCTCAGTATACAGACATTTCAGGTTGTGTTTTTTCGGGTTACGGACCCTCTGAAACCTGGAAGTACTGGAACAGGTTACTTCTGGGTTTCGGCAGTCGCGCATGCACAGAAGTGCTAAATTCGCAACTCAAGTGTCCGCTGTACTATTATAACAGATGAGTTTATTGACAAAACTGGAGCGGGGTGGGAGAGGGCAGAAAACCCCACAGAGTAAGGTGACACCCACAACATATATTTAATGCACATGGTTCCCCCCAAAGCATCCTGAGAACCACAGTCTTCCCCCTCACAGAGCTATAATTCCCAGTGCGCTTCATAAACTATAATTCCCAGGATTCTTTTGGGGGAAGTCACATACAGTGGTACCTCTGGTTACGTACTTAATTCGTTCCAGAGGTCCGTTCTTAACCTGAAACTGTTCTTAACGTGAGTTACCACTTTAGCTAATGGGGTTTCCCGCTGCCACCACGCTGCCACCGCACGATTTCTGTTCTCATCCTGAAGCAAAGTTCTTAACCCGAGGTACTATTTCTGAGTTAGTGGAGTCTGTAACCTGAAGCGTATGTAACTTGAAGTGTATGTAACCCGAGGTACTACTATACTTTAAATGTGTGCTAAATGTGCTTTAAATATACAGTGTGGATGTGACCTAAATTCTTTTTGAAGTAACACACACACACACACACACACACACTGTCACAACAGAAAAACAAAACAAGCAAACCTGCTATCTGCATGCCCCAAGTTGGACTTCATGATGCTTTAATTACGACTTCGTCATTTCAGACGGGCCGCACAAACAATGCACAATCTCGGTGGAAAATATATGATAACAAAAGGCTAAGAATAGACCAGAAACACAGGAAGTTTGCTCTGGGATTTTAAAACAAACGCAAGGCAACGTTTTATGGTACCAAACTCATACTGGAAAAAATGGCTTTGAATTAGTGGGGGAAAGGTTAACCAAAGAGAGAGGGCAAGGGGAAGAAGAGTGAGCTATGAGCACTCAGAGAAGATTATCCGTTTCAACTGCTAAATGGCAACCTCTGTTGTGTATTTATACTACTCATAGTCTGCAAATCACTTTTAATTGGAGATAATTTGTCTTTTTATTTCATTATCGAGCACAGCAGACAAAGGGGACAACAAATTCACTTTACAGCTGCTCCAGCACTTGCTGTCCATTAACACGGACAAATGAAGCCCAATTAAAGCTTTCAAGTCACATTTTCAGAATATATTGTTCCAAATGTTCTCTGCTTGAACGACACATGGTCACACAACTGGATGCATGCAAGTTTCAGGAAATCTGTGTGTTTTAAATAACACTGTATAGACTGCGTGCGTGCATGAACACATGTGTGTTCATCCAACAGCACAGTCCATTTATGTGACGGGAGTGTTCAAAAGCTTGTTTTCTAAAAAGCACACCTCTTTAGGAAAACAGTGACTCCTCTGGGACATAGATACCCTGGCCCCCACTCCCCATACCTTGCTAAACTTCTAGGTTTGACTACTGCAATATGTTGCAGCTGGGGATGCCCTTGGAGACTAGTTTGGAAACTGCAGCTAGTCCAAAACATTGTGACTAGGCTACATAATGGGCACTGGTTCATGCCCAAACCCTGATTCAGGCATCCAGTGGTTCATGGAATCAATGAGATGTTGGGTCATGCTCACAGATACTTGTGTTGCCTGGGACATTTCTGTCACCTGACCCCACAGTTTTCCTTGTTTTGGAGGGGGAAGGAAGGAGAAGCTTGGACCTCGTTCTACCTGCACAATCAGGGTTCTAAATCACACAGGGAGCCTGCTTTCGACCTTCCCAATCTATGTGTGCAAGGCTGCCAGAAGCAGACTGAACTGGGAAGTACTGGGAAGTACTGGCAACTGAGATGCAGGATGTTAAGTTGTGGGTGAACATATCAGATGACACAGGCAATTCTTCAAACAGCTCTTGTTTATTCACAGACCCAGAACAGAACTGAACTGAAGGGTTCAGCCAGCCTGCTTATATAGAGCTCCACTACAACGCAAAAGTAACAACTTTCTGTAACTATCCAATCACTGAACGTCACTTTCAATTCCTTATTTGCATATGTGGACCTGAGTGAAAACTACCTACAGTATCCCCCTGCTGGCCCAGGGTGAGAACTTCAGTACATAACACAGGGGATGTGCCATACAAAGTTTTGGGCAACATAAACAACTGGGGAAACTACTATCCCTGCTGTTCCCTCCTGCCTTTGCGCCTGAGGCAGTCGCCCTGAACTTTATAAAAGTTGACTGTATTATTTTCAGGTCATGACTGACTTACACAGACATACTATAAGCACACGGCCTTGCAGTCTTTTATGCAACACAGCTAACCAACTCTCTTGGAAAAGCTCACTTGGAACGAATGTTATTCCTCAATGCAAGAAAAACCTTTTATGGCTTCTGGTAGGAAAATGGAATCTAATTTATCACAGTCATGCAGATACAAATTAAAAGCTATTCGGTGGAACTAATACACTTCCACTCATTTTTCTCTCTGTGTGTGTATACTTCGCAAGTCAAGTTGTATTTTAGATGAGTAATTAAAAACACACCCCTTGAAGCAGAAGCCCAGGAGAAAATGTTGCATCTTTAATTAATGGCTGAAAGAAATTTAATTCTGGGAATAGCACTACATGGCAGCTGGGCTCAAGTGGATTGCCTTCCTCAGCTGGAGGAAGTACAGGATATTGGCAATTTTTTAGAAACCGCGGGCTTTCCTCTGTATGCATTTGTGTATTGCATACAGAAAGTTATTCCAGTGAAAAGCTTGTTATTATAATGCATAGTAAAGCTACAAATCACAAGATAACAGAACCAATGTACAAGAAAAAATTAGTAAGTATTGCCAGTCTTTCAGCAGAATTTAAATAATGCAGCAGCTTCTTGAGTCTTCTTCAGGAAACTATTCTAAAATTTGGGTGGGTGCCATCACCAAAAGGACCCTGTTCCAGTGCATTTCCTGAGATTGAAGCATTGAAAAGGAACATTCCACACGTTTTTGTGTGTTGCATGTCTAGCACGTATGTTTTAAAATCAAAATTCTGTGATTTTTGGATAGTACTCGGTGTTACAAAGCAAAGTTATCCTCAGACCAGACTCACTGAAGTCAATGGATATTTAAGATTATCCAACTATGAAAGTTAGTCTTGTCCATTAATTTTGATGGGTCTACTCCCAAGTATTTACTCAGGGTAGACTAACTGAAATTAATGGACAAGAATAGCTTTCTTAGTTGGATAACCAATGTTCTGAATCTCCTCTTTGAAGCTGTCCTTGTTAACCATACATACTGAAAGCAGTTCATTATCTATGGCATGCACTGCTGCAGAGAAGTGAAATATAATTTCAACTCTACTCAAAAATGGCCCTGCTTATTAGAAGTCCATGAATAAATGGAATCCTATTGAATTCAAATTGTAAGTTGTTCTTCTCTCTCTCTCTCTCTCTCTCTCTCTCTCTCTCTCTCTCTCTATCACACACACACACACCACAAGCCACCTGAATAAAGTTCATGGACCATTATTGTCCTAAAAGATTATCCTTTTTTTAAAAAAGAAGTTTTTGTGACAACTCTCCTTAAAGAGAAACAGACCTGTTCTTTAAATAACATATCTTAAGCTTTTGCACTAAAATGGTTTGATTTAAAATCCTCTTCTGCAAAATTCATTACAAGGCCTACCTACACTGAATTTTTTGAAGCAAGGATGAAACTATCAATGGATACTAGTCATGATGGCGATACACTATTTCTAGAATTAGAGACAGCATACCAGCAGGAGCAACAGCAGGAGGAGGCTACAGCCTTATGTCCTCTCCTTGTGGGCTTCTAATAGGCAACTGGTCAACCACCATGAGAAAGAGGTTAATTATGATCCATCAAGCCACTTCCTATGCTCTTAGTGATAAAAAGAAAACCAGGACTGCATCTGCATGGAGGGATTCTTCCATCACATCCAGATCCCCTCCAGCATGTTGGATGAGGGGTGCCAGATTGCTCAGTAAGTCTGGATCCAACCCTGCTATCTTTCAGATTAAAAAACCCGAGCCTAAACAAAAAGGAAAGGAAATATTTTAGCCAGCCTTGCAGCAGTAGTGTCTAAATCAGTCTTCTAAGAGAGCTCTCTCCCCTTCCTGCCCATTTTGTTATCCATCAAGGAGTTCAAATGTCAAAGCTTTCCCAAAGACTCATGATGCACATGTTGTCCATTTAGAGCTCCCAGAGTTTAGCTGCATAGAACAGAATGAACCTTCTTCCAATCTGGCAGAGCCCATGGGAGTTGTCTGAGTTCACGATAACCGCAGAGGGGATAGAAAAGCAGGGTAGGATAACCTCAGAAGAAGCATAGGAACACTAACATGTTTACATGAGCTTCCACGGTAACAAAAGAGAGATATTTCCACCGGATCTAGTTGGATACAATCTAAAACTAACCTAAAACAGTTTAAAAACAGATCTCAAGGTTGCCAGGAACGGTGCCTTTCAGACACCAAATGCCTGAGTAAACAGTCAAGTGGGGTTTTTTAAACTTCTGAAATTCAACAATGAGGGAGACAGACACATATTACTAGGGAGGGCATTCCACAAATGGGAGCCACCAATGAAAAAGCCCTGTCGTGGGTCAGTGCTACCCAGGTAGCCCCTAGTGGTGGCACCAACAACAAGGCCTCATCTTCCTATCATAGGATCCAAGATGCCCGATACTAGTTGATTTTGCACTTCCACAGAAACACGAGAAAGGCCGTCTAATGTGGTACTGCTGTGTCATCATAATTCAGCTTCTTGAAGGACCCTGAGTGAGAAGCAGGGAAGGTAAGAACTCCCAGGGTGAGAAAGACTGGGAGAAGAAAGCAAAGCTCCCAGGTGAGAGAGCTTGGGGTAGTCCACCACTTTCTGTAGGTTAAAAGCTACCTTTAAGAGAGGACTCTGTCGTCTTTTGGATTTGATATCTCGCTTTAGCACTACCCGAAGGAGTCTCAAGGCGGCTAACAATCTCCTTTCCCTTCCTCCCCCACAACAAACACTCTGTGAGATGAGAGGGGCTGAGAGACTTCAGAGAAGTGTGACTGGCCCAAGGTCACCCAGCAGCTGCATGTGGAGGAGCGGGGAAGCAAACCCAGTTCACCAGATTACGAGACTTAACCACCACACTGGCTCTCTTTTCTCTTTCTCTCTCTGTTTTTGTTTAGATTAGTTTCTTTTATCTTGTTGTATTATGAAAAGGCTTCAATAAAATCATAGGGAGTGGGAAATAATTCAGCTTCCTGAGAAACTCAAATTTTAGTTTTAAAATGCAAGTGCAGGATCCTTCTCCCATGAGAGAGTAACATCCTCCCTTCCTTAGGCCCCAGAGATGAGTTACGCCAAAAAGAAACACAGGGTGCCTCTAGACTGTCACTGTTTTGTGGGAGGGATTCAGACACATACTGGATGTTTTGCTTTGTGCAATTAAAGTAGATTTAAGCACCCTGCCTGCCTCATGCAACCAATCCACTTAAGAAAAGCCACAGTCTCTTTTCAGTTAGGAAAGTGACAGGGAAAGGCATTGAAAGGTGTGGGGTGAACAAATGATTAATGAAAAGATGTACCACCAGCAAATCAGGATGAATCCTCATTGTCCTGTAACTATGCCATAAACAAATCAGAGCTTTTCTATAGCTATGTAAGTAGCAAGTCCCTGTGATCTCAGTGGAACTATCTTTTGTGTAAAGATACATTACTACCAAGCTGTAGATGTGTGCAGGATTGCTTGCCAATCAGAATAATCCAGTCAAATTTAAGCTCACAAACTCTACTGGTCTCAATAGGAGAAAAAGGTAAACACACATCTCTTTCCAGACAGGAATTCCAGACAGATCCCTAATCCTGCTCTCTGGATTGCTCCATTTAATCATTCTTACACTTGATGCTGGCTGAGTAGTGGTGGAAGAATTAATTAAGCCGGGTTTGCTTAGCATTTTGTAGATCGAGAACAAGATCAATTAGTGCTATATTGTTAAGCATGAAAAGCATTACCTGCCCAGTTTTCCAGTTTGTCAAGATGTGATTTGCCATTGGCAATACTTAAATCACGCCAAAAGGGCCAAAGAATGTACGGCGTTTAGACACAGGAGGAAGCAACAGTGTTGGCCTCGGTTTCTTGAGGGGGGGGGGGGTGATGAAGCTCAGCCTTATAAATCCTTTTGAAGAGCGGTTCTGTTGGAATGCATCAGCAAGTGCAATTTTTTGAGAAAGTGATTACTGCTTGCTCAACTTCAGACAGGGGCCCATTTCATGACGCTAAGCCAAATTACGGCTTAGCAGGGACAAGCAACTGTGCCAGGTACCCAGAGCAAAAATTGTGGCTGCTTCACTCCTCCCCTGCTCCTGCTACCTGGTTATAAACCATGATTTCACTTAATGTTGAGTGTAAACCCAAGCTTATGGTTTGCCTCAGTCCTAACAAACATGAGCTGATTGTTTTGAGAACTATAACTCTAAGAACTTCCTTTTTCTCTCCATCTTTCTGCCTTGGGTGTCATGACTTTTAGGTTGCAAGACTGAGGGGTGGGACTCTGATTCTACTGATCTGTGTAAGCTGGTCTGAGAGTTTTTTTAGCTAAAGAGAAGGGCAAAAATGCTTTGAATAAATATTCCAGGCTGTACCAGTTCTGTGCCATCAACACAGCTGATAGGAATACAGTCCTCTATCTAATGAAGATGGTAAAATACATAAATTGCAGTTTTAAGTCCTGAAGCCCTCTGGGAAGCATGTTGAGAGATTTCTTCAGACTCCCAGACTGCCTTACGTACAATCAATTACAACAAGACTGTCCCTGCTCATGAGCATACAGTCTAAAAATACAGGCCACACCAAAAAAAGGGATGAGAAGAGAGGAGGATGAGGAAACTAAACACAAGCTCCAATTCTTAAATTTAAATAGTATTTCTTAAAAAGGTCAGGCGGTTGTCTCTATGTATGTCCCTAGCTCCCCCCTCCTCAAATATGTTATATATCTCACTCATTTAGCCACACACCAACTAATACACTCCTGCTTGGCTCAGAAACATCTAAAACAAGCCAGCTGCAACTTACGCCTTGCAGCTGTGGGTCTCAAAAGTACCCAGGAAGACAACAGATCTTCAACTTAGTACACTTGCAACAGGCCTGTTACTCTCCCAAACCTGAGTCTCCAGCTGTTTTGGGACTACATCTCCCATCGTCCATGACCACTAGTCCTACAAGCAAGGGATGATGGGAGTCGGTAATCCCGACGACAGCTGGAGACCCAAGTTTGGGAAACTCTACTCTAGAACATGTTTCTCTGCCTCTCCACTGGAAGATACTTCTGTTAAGATTTGTAAGGAACACAAAATGGAGTGGCAAGCAATAAAATGTGTTGAGGAAGGGGGATTACTGGGTTGTTTTTGTTTCTGTTTTTATTGTGTATTTTCTATTTTTTATTGTGATTTTGTGTTGTCCTGAGATCTACGGGCATGGGGTGGTATACAAATTTAAAAATAAATAAATAGCCACGTGGTTAAACGAAAGAACCTCAGAGATGGCAGCTTCATAGGATGTTGGGCACATAGCAGGCTTCAGCAGGAAATGAAGCTGGCAGTGGCTGGGCTTGGGGAGGAAGAGGCCTTTTGCATTTGGTCTGTAGGACAAAGGGCACATAAAAGCGGCCTGCCCTTTCACACTTGTAAGGATGCCAAGAAAAGGCCTGCTAGGTCAAAACCAAGGCCTACCTAGTCCAGCTGCATCCCATTCTCACAGTGGCAGGAAGCTCACAAGCCAGGCCTGAACTCAACAGAATTCTCCTCAGAAGTTTTTATATGGAGGCATACGACTCAGCACTCCTGATAGTGCTGCATGATTGATTGATTGATTGATTGATTGATTGACTGGAGGGGAGGGCACTCTTGTGCCCGGGTCCTGCTTGCCAGATTCCCTGCATGTTGGTGTATTGCGAAAATAAATGTGAAACGAGCCTTGAAGCACGACATTGAGGCACATCCTTGAGACATGCCTGAAACTTCTGCTTGGCAAGGAGAATTCTCCTCAGCCACAGGTGTCTTTATCAGGGGAGAGATGTGGTGGAGGGTGAGGCACTCAGTGTTGGTCAGTGTGGCTGCCACAATGTGTGAAAACCTGCCACTCTGGCCAGATGGCTGAAGGGAGCAGAGATCTGTACAGTGGTACCTCGGGTTACAGACGCTTCAGGTTACAGAAGCTTCAGGTTACAGACTCCGCTAACCAAGAAATAGTACCTCGGGTTAAGAACTTTGCTTCAGGATGAGAACAGAAATCACGCGGCAGCAGCGGGAAGCCCCATTAGTTAAAGTGGTACCTCAGGTTAAGAACAGTTTCAGGTTAAAAACGGACCTCCAGAACGAATTAAGTTCTTAACCCAAGGTACCACTGTACAATATATAGTTCTGCTTCTTATTCTGTATGTAGACCAGCAGCGTTATGCAACTTGTAAATAATAAAGACTTTAAGGGAAGAACTGTTTATGGATGAGGTGAGCTAGTGTTGCAATTGTTGTGGGCCAAAATATCGGGCCCAGAACTTTTCACTGCTCTCAGAAGTGCAGCAAACACACACACAAAAAACACAAAAAACAACCCAAAGAATGGGTTTGGGATTCCTATCTTTCAATATAAGATAGCATACGATTTCTGTTACTTATTTTTCTTTTTAAAGAACGCCTCCCCAGACAAAAAGGATTGTCATAATTTCAAGTGGCATCATGGCTGCATTCCTGGATCAGAATGATGCCACACCCAGAATGCATCTGGGTTGCTGAGTGCAGCCAAGCCACCTTTTGAAATGACCACAAGTTTTGGTTATTGTTGAAAGACAGAAAGTGTGGAAGGAAATCCTTGGTCACGTTGTACAGGTAAGACCTGCCCCTTGCCCCCAAACCTTAATCGTATTTGCCTGCAACCTCTGAAAGTCACAATATTCGCGCACACACTTTTATGGGAAACAAAATGGTCCCACCAAAGGTAAGGCAGATATTCAGCCCAGCTTTAGTACATACACAAAAGCTAGAATCTTTTTGCTTCTATTTTCAACCCATGTTAGGTACAGCCTCTTCATTCTGCACCGATTTGAGCCTGAGAATTTTTTAGCAGATTGTTCACTCGAGAGGACTGCTTATAGAGAAACAAGAGCTTCAGCCAGTGGCGTAGCGTGGGGGGTGCAGGGGGGGCCGACAGCACCGGGCGCAACATCTGGGGGGGGCGTGCTCGAGACTCGAGTGCTAAAATCTACGGGTTAGGGGGCACAAATTACTTGCCTTGCCCTGGGTGCTGACAACCCACGCTACACCACTGGCTTCAGCCTTGATTTACATGTCAGCAGAAACAGACACAAAGTAGACTTGAAGTTGTTTGTACATAATTTGACGGCAGAGCACAGTTATTTTTCCTTCTCGGAAAGAGAGCTCAAGAGGTGATTAGTATATTGTGCAATAAAACCCTACACTCTCTTGCAAGAAGCTCCCCAAAATACTTTGGCGGAAACAAAAAAAAAGGAGGCATGCCATTTCACACATGCAAAAAGAACCAGTGGCCTTATTTCCCTGTCATTTCTATAAATGCAGGATCTTTAGACTCTCTCTTTGCTGAAATGTTTTGCAACAACCAGTAATGTTGTTTGGTGTTGGCTCAAAAAAAAAAAGCAAGCACCTCTCTGTATTGCAATATAACCTTCTCTCCGTTCTGTCATCCTCACCGCCCTTCGAGGAGGATTAGAACAGGAATGTCCCAACTGACTATTGCACAGCTGAGGTAGTCAAAAGTCGCACTCCTCTGAAAGTCCTTAATTCCCATTTAAGTCATTTTAATGAGTAATTCTTTGCATAGCAGTTACAGCAACCCAAAGGATTTAGAGCCTCTTGTCTCATTCATTTGTAAGGCCTTGTGGAGTAGGCTGCTATTATAAGGCAAGATTTCGACAGGAATTGGAGTTCCGACTTTAAACCTAAGGGTCTGGTTGCTCTGAAATACCTCCAATCTCTCCTTTATGCTTCCCAGGGCTGTTCCAGATGTTAGTTTCCCCCCAACTCTGGTGACGAAAGCAGAGTAGTTGCTGCAGCACAGATCATATCGTCGGACAATTTGATACAAAGACGGGGAGAATGCTATGATCCTGGTCACAGAGGCTTCCAGGCTTCCCCAAACTTCTAAGTTCATTCATTTATAAGCTGAATGAGCTTATAAAGTCGTCATCAACACCAACCCATCAGCAACGCATGAAGGGGCAAATCTGTATGTCCTGTATCACAGGGGGAACCTAGGGGTGTGGAGGAGGCTCTCAAAGCCTATATGCAGTGCTTTTTTTCTGGGGGTACACAGGGGTACGCATACCCCTAAACATTTTTTGAATCTTTGTACTTTTGTCCATTTACTGTACAGTCATACCTCGGGTTAAATATTCTTCAGGTTGAGTGTTTTCAGGTTGCGTTCCGCAGTGACCAGGAAGTAACGGAATGGGTTACTTTTGGGTTTCGCCGCTTGCGCATGCGCAGACACTCAAAATGACGTCACGCGCATGCTCAGAAGTGGCGAATCACAACTCGCGAATGCGCAGACACAAGTTGCGTTCTGCTCAGGCTGCGAACGGGGCTCCAGAACGGATCCCGTTCACATCCAGAGGAACCACTGTATTTATTTTCCACGATTTGAACTATAAAATGGTGGTTTTCTTGAGTC
The DNA here is from genome assembly GCF_964106915.1 of Podarcis gaigeae. Taxonomy (NCBI): domain Eukaryota; kingdom Metazoa; phylum Chordata; class Lepidosauria; order Squamata; family Lacertidae; genus Podarcis; species Podarcis gaigeae. Next base: position 102,495,458 of record NC_139680.1, on the reverse strand, counting down.
AAAATGAGAGTACCCCTAAACATATTTTTTTTAGGGGGAAAAAAGCACTGAGTATATGTGTCACTATTTAACACATTATGTGATGGTAGCAGCACACTCCAAAAGCGCTCAGGTGATAGATTTGCCTACACCTTTTTCTCCTGCTTGCAAATCTGACTCCAGAGTCTCTCAGAGCTGTGTCTGAGGGCCAAAGGAGCTGAGAGTTAATTGTGCAAATGCCGTTACCATGCACATTTTTTGCAATGCAAATAACAACCAAGTTGGTGCCGCTGCTGAAAAGGCACCTGGAACAAGGTTTAAAGCACAGAACGAAGCGTGCAGGGTGGTACGTTTTTAGCTTATGATAGTGACGACACACGCAATCCTCGGTTAGCTGTTGGGCAACAAGAACTGAACCAGCATGGTCATCACAGACAACTCTCCCACAACCAAGTGCCGTTATCAGCCTGGGATGTGCATGTCACAGGCTCAGACAGGACATTCGGTTTCTTAGCCATCGTGCACATTGATGGCGAAAGTGTGACTTATGTACACTAACCTGAGATGGACAAGTAGCCTGCAGTAGTGGAGAATAGGATGCCCTGATTTCAGAAGTCAGGTCTCAAGTCAGACCTGACCCCTTTTTGTATATAGAACAGGGGTCAGCAAACTTTTTCAGCAGGGGGCCGGTCCACTGTCCCTCAGACCTTCTCGGGGGCCAGACTATTTTGGGGGGGGGGAATGAACGATTCCTATGCCCCACAAATAACCCAGAGATGCATTTTAAATAAAAGGACACATTCTACTCATGTAAAATCACGCTGATTCCGGGACCATCCACGGGCAGGATTTAGAAGGTGATTGGGCCGGATCCAGCCCCTGGGCCTTAGTTTGCCTACCCATGATATAGAATATCAACCCTTAATTCAATCTGTTTGATTCATATGCCATGCTTCCTTTTTAAAGATCATATTTTTAAAAAGGGCAAACTTCAACTTGAAAAGAAAATTAATCCCAGTCCTCAATGAAATAAAAAATGAAGCCCCCGGATGTTAAGTAGTGCTATTCATGCACTGGATCAAACAAACAGAAAAGACTCTTATGGCACCACACATCGTACATTTAGAGCACACCCCGGGCATCTCCTGGGAAAAGCCTGGGAACTGTAGTTTTGGGAACTGTAGCTCTGTGAGGGGTAAACTGCAATTCCCAGGAATCTTTGGGGGAAGTAATGAGCTTTAAATGTATGGTGTGTAAGCAGCCATACCAATTTATTCTGGCATAATCTTTCATGGGTTAAGGATCCAGGTGAATGTGTGTTTTCTGTGCAGAGTTAAATTAGCTTTATGGATGAATAGCAAGGCATCACCTGCTAACCTTTATTCTGCTCCCTTTCTGTGAACTTTGACCTTTCTATGCCTTTTTTTTGCATACCAGGCTTGATTAGGTCACCCTATATGAAAGTAAGCAAACACAAAACACAAATCTCAGCCCTACCCCTGTACAGTTATATCCCCTTCCATCCAGTCCCTTCCAACTTTACAGTTCTATGATTCTATGATCCCCATTTCCTATCCTGAGATGATGATGTTTTTAGGTGGCATCTCTTATCTTTGTAATCCTTCCTATATGAGAGAGATTGAATCAAAGTTGTGGTAAGTAAATGTCTTGCTGCAATTAGGGGGGCGGGGGAGAAAAATTATGCTTACTTGTAGGAAAGAGTGTGTTTCCTTTGAAACAATGACATAAAGATGAAGCATCTCAATCTAATAAGGTTTCAGAGCCTCAGTTAATCACTAGCCTGAGTGCTGTTTCGCTTGGAATTCATAGCTGTCAAGCGTCCCTTATCCCAGCACCATGTCCTGCTGCTGTCCCTTATTGATGATGTCCCTTAAATTTTCTGGGTTTCAAAGGAAGCAGCTCCTCTCCCTCCCTCCCTGCCAGTCAGGGAGGAGGGAGGCTCCAACTGTGTTGCTTGGCTGTGTTGCTCACCCAATAAGGAGTCTAAGAACGACTAGGGGGTTGGAGCTTGCATGCCTTGTGCCGATTCAAAGTGGCTGCGTTGCCTGGGGACTCACCTTTGCTCAGCGCTTCCCAGCGGAGAGGTGACGGTGGTTTTCCTTGCTGCATCCCCTTTGCTGGGTTGCTGCGCTATGGGAACCACCACTTGAGGCTTCGTTTGGCTGCTGGTTGACTAAAATCCCTTATTTTGGCTGCTGATCCCTTATTTTCGAGGCTGCTGGTCCCTTATTTTCAAATCTGTAAGTTGACAGCTATGTTGGAATGGGGGAGAAATCTGATTCAATTCCTACCAATAATAGGCGATTCCTGGTGCCTCTGCTGCAAACATTGGTACGGCCCACTGGCTCTGCTCCAAACGTTCCACTTCAGCAGCTGGGTAGGATTGATTGGATTTCCTCACTTTGTTCCCAATATAGATCTTCACTCCCCACACTTGTTCCCAATCTCCATTTCCCCCTTCTTCCCTGGAAGGGAGACACCATTTGGGCTTCACCTAAAGTGCCCAAATGTCTGGCCCTGACCTCTGAAGCACATTTACATCAATGCTGTTTCACACTCCCCAGTGCTCAAGACTCCCTACAGATCATGGGCCTAAACCTTAATGAATCCAGGCTTAAAATTTAGTGCATGGGCCAGACAGGGAACCAGGGAACCTGATTTTCACACACTTTGCCTTTGAAAGTTACGCTGAAGATGAAACAAGAACTTCAGCAGTGAGCACAGAAGCCAACTCCAAGGGGTTGGCTTCTATTTGAGGGGGCTGAGCCTCCCCCAAGTTGATGGGCATTGCCATTCAAACGGTGTGCATGCATTGCATCATGTGATTGAATATGTGGGGCAGGGCTTATCTGGCACCCAATTTTATTCAAGTTGGCACCCCTGGCAGGGAGAGGATACCAGCATACAGAGCAGAAAGCTTCCAGCATTCAGCCATCGACTCTCTTTTATCTCTGAGCGCAGGCACCTTTAGATATAGACTTATCTGTCCTAAGCGTGCTTCTGGCAGGCAGAAGTATCTCTGCACCACAAGAACAGCTAAGTGACATAAACAAGGTGCTCCCACCAAGATGTTGCTCCAGCGCTTCTTTCTCTGCTGAGATCAGACGGCTTCGCTAGCTGGAACGGGCGTAAAGTGCAGCACTGCAGTTACATAAGTCAGGAGAAGGGTGTTTCCCCATGTTGGAAAGCAGATTACTTTGTGTGGCCACGTGCTAATCTAAATACAGGTCACATGTGAGTCAGAAACAAAACGAAACAAAACCCAAACACTCAGAAGCCCTGTGTCGGATTGCAAGCCTGAATAGTCTATCCAAGCTTAAAAAACATATTTGTACAGAAAGGGGGGGAGAAGAAGAGGTCTATACATAACTATCTATCTATATATATCTATGTATACGTACAGTGGTACCTCGGGTTAAGAACTTAATTCGTTCTGGAGGTCCGTTCTTATCCTGAAACTGTTCTTAACCTGAAGCACCACTTTAGCTAATGGGGCCTCCTGCTGGCGCCGTGCCGCCGGAGCACGATTTCTGTTCTCATCCTGAAGCAAAGTTCTTAACCTGAAGCACTATTTCTGGGTTAGCGGAGTCTGTAACCTGAAGTGTATGTAACCTGAAGCGTCTGTAACTCAAGGTACCACTGTATCTATATATGTATAGATGCAAACCTAGAATTTATTAATATCATTTATTCATTTACACTCCACCTTTTTCCCTGAAGGGACTCAAGACAGCATGCACGAGAGAGAACCGCTAAAAACAGGGAAAAAACCATTAAAAAACAATTAAATATTGTTAGAAGTAAAACAATTAAATATTGTTAGAAGTAAAACTATGCACACATATGAAATCTACTAAAACCATGCAAATAATTACAATACAAACAGCGTGGCACCACCAGCCCTTTCGTTAAAACCAGTCAGTTCTCAGAAGCCTGTTGGAACAACTAAATCTTCACCTGCCAGCGGGGGGACAAGAAGGGAGCTAGTTTAACTTTTCTAGGGAGGGAGTTCCAAAGTCTGGGAGCAGCTAATGGGAAGCCTCCCCCCCCACACACACATCCCCACCAAGTGTCCCTATGTGAGCCCCTAAAAATCTCACAACCCAGGCAGGTATCTATGAAGGGGTACAGTCTTTTATAATAATTTATTATAATGATTATAATCATTAAAATAGGAACACAGTGCATTGCACCACAATGAGGAAAACTGTGACCTGCTTAATCTGTTGTCCAGGTGCCAGCAGTCGATGGGCAACTTCAAGGCCTCTTTTCTCCTTCTTATGCTCGGGTACCTTTAAAGCAGACGTGGATTGGGCAGCCCTTTGAACAAAGCAAGGGCAGAGAACATGCAGAGCTCTGGGTGTACTTGCATCATCCCCAGCCAACAACATATGGACGGCCACAGGCTTTCCATCGCTGTCTCCTGAAAGTAGGCCACACGGCCACCCTGTATCTTCTCTAGGAATCCTTCCTAAACCTGGCACTGGATGACCCACCATAACTGTTACGGAAAAACTCTCCTTCCGTATCAATAACCAAACATCAACACACAAGCAAATATTCTTGGAGGTAAAGGGACCCCTGACCATTAGGTCCAGTCGTGACCGACTCTGGGGTTGCGGCGCTCATCTCGCTTTATTGGCTGAGGGAGCCGGCGTACAGCTTCCGGGTCATGTGGCCAGCATGACTAAGCTGCTTCTGGTGAACCACAGCAGCGTACGGAAACACTGTTTACCTTCCCACTGGAGCGGTACCTATTTATCTACTTGCACTTTGACATACTTTTGAACTGCTAGGTTGGAGCAGAAAGATACAGGAGCAGGGACCGAGCAACGGGAGCTCACCCCGTCGCGGGGATTCGAACCGCCGACCTTCTGATTGGCAAGTCCTAGGCTCTGTGGTTTAACCCACAGCGCCACCCACGTCCCTGAGTATGAACATACTGTTGCACAATATGCCAATCTCAGAGCGGTGCAAGTGTCTAAGGGTTCCATCCAGGGCTCGGGTTTCCTTTTGGAATGAGGCACAGCAAATATATGGTTTATTCACACACATATACAACCTGAAACTCTGATGGAGGGGTTCACAGCATTAACACCCCCGAGAGGGCTTTGCTTCCCCCCTAGTTGCAGCCTTGGGTCAAACGTCGCTCTCTCTGGGTTCCCAGTTTGCTGCTCTCAAACTCTCTGCTCTCAACTCTGCCTTAGTCCTTCTAACTAACCAAGAGTTGGGAAATGGGCTCCACCCCTTTGCTGTCTCGCACAGATCCACTTCCTTTGTTCCCCATAGTGGCTGCAGCCAATCAGAAGCCGCAGAAGCTGCGCCGGACATCCAGCTTCCAAAAATTGTTTGAAAACCGGAACACTCACTTTCAGGTTTCGATCATTTGGGAGCCAATTTGCTCAGGAGCCAAGGCGTTCAGCTTCCAAGGTACAACTGTACAGTATTTGTTTAGAGAACTTATGAGCCACTCTTCAGCATAGGTTCCCAGTTTAAAACAAACAAACAATCAACCAACAGCAATACACTCCATTATATGTTTTGGGAAAGTGCTTGCTCATGCTGTATTTGCACACCTCTTAAGATATTGTCACCAAATTTTGTGTGATTGTTCCTGAGATCAATCTGGTCTAAACCACAAAGCCTAAGGCTTGCCAATCAGAAGGTTGGCGGTTCGAATCCCCGCAACAGGATGAGCTCCCGTTGTTCAGTCCCAGATCCTGCCCACCTAGCAGTTCAAAAGCACGTCAAAGTGCAAGTAGATAAATAGGTCCTGCTCCAGCGGGAAGGTAAACGGCGTTTCTGTGTGCTGCTCTGGTTTTGCCACAAGTCATGCTGGCCACATGACCCAGAAAAACTGTCCGCGGACAAACGCCGGCTCCTCATCCTATACAGTAAGATGAGTGCCGCAACCCCACAGAATCGTCCGCAACTGGACCTAACGGTCAGGGGTATCTTTTCCTTTACTTAAGATATTGTCACCAAATTTTGAGTGATTGTTCCTGAGATCAAGGAGGAGGTTTCCGTCTATGTTTGGATATAACAGGCTGCCACTTCAGGAGCTGACCTTCACAACAGATCCTCTAGTTCCTACCTATCCAGCTTAGGTGCCCAAAGCCAATTGTTTACATTTGAGTAGTGCTATATTAGGTGCTCTGTAGATTCCATAACCCTCCAAGCCCTTATTTGCACCACAGCCTCTTCATCCATGGTTCTTGCAAGCTGGCTCTTTCTCAGGTTGGGAACCAGGAACTTTGTGATTTAATGAGCCTAAGAGGTGTGTTTGTGTGGGGAAGAGAGAAAATAATGCTTCATTGGTATTTTTTAAAACATACAGGCCATCTTTTTATTCGACGGTGGCGTCAAAGCAGGTTTACAGAAACCATAAAAACCAAGCCACCATCATTAAATCAATAGAAACACAGCAAAAACAAAACTTAATTCCGTGCATATTTACTTGGCAACAAACCACACTGAACTTGCTTACTTTTGAGGAAGCAGGCAGATGATGCTATAAATCTAAGTTACCCTTTAAATATAAGAATAACTAAATCAATCCTGATTTCAGTTAACTCGAAATATAAATCAAAAATATATCTAATGAATAAAACAAAAGTCGGAAGATTCAGGACAGAAAAAAGAAAGTACAATGGACACTCAGGTTGCGAACGTGATCCGTGTGGGATGCACGTTTGCAACCGCAGTGGCGTGTCTGCGCACACGCGGGTTGCGATTTGGCGCTTCTGCTCATGCGTGACGTCCAAAACCCGGAAGTAACCCATTCCGGTACTTCTGGGTTTTGGAGCATCTGTAACCTGAAAAAACAAAACCTGAAGTGTCTGTAACCCGAGGTATGACTGTATCTTTTTGCGAAGCACTTAGTTAAACAATGGCATTTGTTCCCACAGGAGGTAGTGATGGTCACTAACTTGGATGGCTTTAAGAGGATTAGACAAATTCACAATGGGGAGTGCTATCAATGGCTATAAACCATGATGGCTATGCTCCTCCTCACATCTGGAGGCAGCCAGTGTTAGAAATTCAGATATACACAAGTTAGGCACCAAATGGCTCCTTAAATCAGGGTTACAGTTGCCAAATTGGACTGCCTAGTTGATATTTGGGGACCAGGCAGCTCAAAAGTCGTCTTTTTCAATATGACTTTTTGGTTCCTAAACTTTTTGGTTTATCTGATTGCGCAGATAAAATACAATGGATAGAATTCTGCAGGATGTGTTGCTAGTGTTTGAAAACAATCAAGATCCAGTGATGCCCAGGCATGCAGCTCCAGATGGGGGAGACCTCAGGCGACATCCTGGCACCTGGGCATCTTCACTTGGTCGCAAGTGGCCGATACCCAGGAGCAAAGTGCGCCTGGTGAATTTTGAACGCTGAGGGCAACAATACTTCTGAAGACCAGTTGCTGGGAACCACAGGAGAGAAGAGTGCTCTCTGTCCGTATCCCGGTTGCAGGCTTCCCACAGGCATCTGGTTGGCCAATTGTGATAAAAGGATGCTAGGCTAATGGACCACTGGCTTGATTCAGCAGGCTCTTCTTATACTCTTATGGTGGAATCCTTCACTTGGGAGAGAATGACAGGCTAGTCTGTTTTGCTGCTTGTCTAAAAGCACTCTTGGATTTCCACACGTGAGAGCAAAATACAGTGGTACCTCACTTGTCGAACGTAATCCGTTCCAGAAAACCGTTGGACTTCCAAAACGTTTGACAACCGAGGCGCAATGGGCAGTCGGCAAATTCAATTGAGAAAACTGAGAAACGCACCTCGGAAGCCATTCGACTTCTGAGGCGCGTTCGAAAATGGAAGCATTCACTTCAGAAGGTCTTCAGTGTTCCAAAACCGAAACATTTGGCTTCCGAGATGCTCGAAAACTTGAGGTACCACTGTATTTGCTTAGCTATGTATATATGTATGTGCCGAGGACATAACTACAGCAAAACAGAATCAAAGCCATCTAAGTCTTGTCTAAAGGTAAAGGGACCCCTGACCATTAGGTCCAGTTGTGGCTGGCTCTGGGTTTGCAGTGCTCATCTCGCTTTATTGGCCGAGGGAGCTGGCGTACAGCTTCCGGGTCATGTGGCCAGCATGACTAAGCCGCTTCTGGCAAACCAGAGCAGCACACGGAAACGGCGTTTACCTTCCCACCAGTACCTATTTATCTACTTGCACTTTGACGTGCTTTCGAACTGCTAGGTTGGCAGGAGCAGGGACTGAGCAACGGGAGCTCACCCCGTCGCGGGTCAGCACTGCTGACCTTCTGATCGGCAAGTTCTAGGCTCTGTGGTTTAACCCACAGCGCCACCCGCGTCCCAAGTCTTGTCTACCAAATACCTTTTTCTGGTTGATTCAGCCTGGTTGCTTCAACTTTGCCTTGGGCTTCAATGCACACTTCTACGGCCCAAAGCACATCCTACACATTTCCCAACTTCTGACTCAGAGCTTCAAACTGCAACCATCAGCACGAGCCATGCTACTGGCAAGCAGTCTCCCTAGGTGACCCTCAGGTAAGCACCTCAGGTAAGGACATGCGCTTGGGCCAAAGTTTGCAACAACACCACGCCTCTGAAATGTATGACGTTGGAGAGCGGAGCAGCTGGACCTAACGCGCACAGCTATAACCAGCAGCGAGGAAACATTATGCAAGACCACAGGAAGTCAGAGGAGACAGTATTCTGCGCAGGCCTGGCAAGCAGCCTGTGTGAACTCCAGCTAACAAGCAGACCTCGGTTGCTGGCGCCAAACCAACCAGAAAACATTCCTGGTGCTACACATGTTTTTGCCAGTGGGCTGTACTCCAGAACGTTGCATACCTGACGGAAATCAGATTAAACTCAGGTCTCCCTCCCTCTCTTTGCCAACAGCTCTCCTTTTTTTTGCGTGGGTGGGTGGGAGGGACAGGAGAGAGGGTGGGTGCTCATTCAGTATTTGTTAGAAATGACAACAACAACCGCTCCAGCAACCGCTTTGCTAATTTTTTCTTCTCCAGCCCTTAGCTATCATAAGTGCCAGAGCAAAAACATTCTTCCTTTCTTTCTTTTTTTTGCAGTGAATTCCCACTTTCCCTGTGACTTTGCCTTCTGTGGTCCCAAAACTTCACCCAAAGTGAACCCAGCTAGTGTATTAGCTTCCTTGACACCACCTTGCAATAATAATACCATTTGGGACAGTGTTGAAGACGTGTCCACTTGCGCAAATACATAATCTTTCAGAGGTTTACCAGTCAGCAACAAGCTTTTCTGGGATGACCGCATCCAGAAGGGAGGAAGGGGGAAGGCGGTATCCCACTTCCCAAGTTGGAACGCTTCCGCACCCCATTTTCACGGAGACAGTATAATCACACCACTTCTTTTTATTCTTTCAGGTCAGCGGTTTGGAGTCCAAAAGGTATTGCTCCTGGGCTAGACTTGGCTCTGTTGATCCACACAGGATATTAGTAATGGCAGTGGTTGTAACCTTATTAGTCACGTGTTACCTAAATGGTCTCCAAGCAACTTCCATTTAAAAACATACACCTAAATACATTATACCAGGGGTGCCCAAACTTTTTCCAAAGAGGGCCAGATTTGATGGAGTAAACATGTTTGAGGGCCAACCAAAGTTTTTTTAGGATTGACGTTGTTGAGCTTCCCTCCCCTAATTTTACCCCAATGTTGTTGAGCTTTTTAAAAGGATTTTACCCCAGGACATATACTGCCACGGTATACCATGGCAGGGGGTGGGGAGGGGAATAGTGACTGATAGATTTTGGCTATTTTTTAAAGTCCCATTTCCAAATACCTCAAAATATTTACAGGTGATTGACTAGATATGCCTTGGTCTTACACAGAAGTGCTTTTCTTATACAGTGGTATCTCAGGTTAAGTACTTAATTCATTCCAAAGGTCTGTTCTTAACCTGAAACTGTTCTTAACCTGAAGCACCACTTTAGCTAATGGGGCCTCCCGCTGCTGCCACGCTGCCGGAGCACAATTTCTGTTCTCATCCTGAAGTAAAGTTCTTAACCCGAGGTACTATTTCTGGGTTAGCAGAGTCTGTAACCTGAAGCGTATGTAACCTGAAGCGTCTGTAACCCGAGGTACCACTGTATTCTTAATTCCATTTAAGGTATGACTGTACTTTTAAAAAAAAGAACAACAGAGACTTCGGGCTAGAGCTGAGACACAAGAAAGAGAGCGGTTTCCTCTGAGGCAAACTTCTAGTACCAACATTTTAACTCTGCATGTGTGGATATAGCATGGTCAGTCTGCCTTGAGGTTCTTGCAAATGGTAGTTAGATTTTGTTGGCTGTTGTAAATCTCCCTCTTCTCCCACTTAATATGAACCACTGCTTAATATGTGTACAGTGTTGGTGTTAACTGTAGTGACATTACTAATTGGTCTACTTTATGCTTTTTGTATTTTATGCTTATTTAAACTTTTGATGTGCTTTAAAATTAAATGTTAAGGGATAGTTCAACAATGCTATGAAGTATTGCAATACATTGTCGTTGCTATGCTTTATGGCTCTTTTTATTATTAGCATATGTTGTTACATTACTTTATTTTCTGAGAGCCACTCTGAGAACAATGTATTTATGGAAAATGTGGTGACAACGATTATAATTGGGCAATCAGTTCATGGATGAACTGAGAATTAAACATGCTTCTCTCCAGTGACCATGCTGACTCCCATTTCTTAAGAAAGAGACAATTACTGGTGTGGTGTTTACAATTATAATCTTCCACACACTCACAGTGCACTTCCAATTACTTTCCAAACAATTTTTAAAAATCCAGTATGGGATGCAATGGGAGATGATTTTGTCTATAGCATGCTGTTGTCGTAGTAGTACTGGACTCACCAAATCTGCATTGAGCAGATTTAAAATACTAACTAATGTTGGGCCATGGAAGCATATTCTGACATGCTACTTTCTCCATGGAATGCATGTTTATAACCATTTTTTTTTGGGGGGGGGGGCGGATTAAGCTAACAATGTAGACACAAAGAAAAGAAAAGGTGCAACAGATACGACTCCAGTTAATGCTGATCTAAGGATAATCAGCACTGCAGTCAACGTATCAAGAAAACCTCAAACATCTCCAAATTCAAAATGCCGTATCTAAAAACTCTGCTGCCGTAATTTTACTCTGAAACATCCCAGTTTCATACCAGTAATTTCCTTGTTATTGACAACTTGGTAAAAGATGCTGTAGGAAACCATCTTAGAAGGGCCAGTAGCATTATAAATCAGTTACTGACAGTAAATTGGTATTTCCATCAATAAAAGGTTATTATCAGAAGCAACATGGAGGGTCACTTGAAAGGCTGGTATATAGTTTTTTTGTTATTAGAACAAGATGTTTCAATTCCTCTTAAAATAAATTTTATGGCATGGTAATAAAAAGGGAGGTGTGTGTTATTATACAAGAAGTATTATTATTATTCAAGAATCTTCTATTCTATTCTATTCGGATTAAGTTTAGGAGTCAATGACCTACTTTGGGGCATATGAACACATAATGTTTAAAGTCTAAAGGCACATGAGGTGTCAACCTTCCTGAACTTCTGGGTTTGGTCAGTGCTGAGGTCAGAAACATTCTGAAAAACCCATATACCCATGGAAATCAGTTGGGATATATAACTCTTCACTACCACCCTAAAGGGATGCGGGTGGCACTGTAGGTTAAACCACACAGCCTAGGACTTGCCGATCAGAAGGTCGGCGGTTTGAAATCCCCGCGATGGGGTGAGCTCCCGTTGCTCGGTCCCTGCTCCTGCCAACCTAGCAGTTCGAAAGCACGTCAAAGTGCAAGTAGATAAATAGGTACCACTCCGGCGGGAAGGTAAACGCCGTTTCTGTGTGCTGCTCTGGTTGGCCAGAAGCAGCTTAGTCATGCTGGCCACATGACCCGGAAGCTGTCTGCGGATAAACGCCGGCTCCCTCGGCCTATAGAGCAAGATGAGCGCCGCAACCCCAAAGTCTGTCACGACTGGACCTAATGGTCAGGGGTCCCTTTACCTTTACCACTCTAAATTATACTGCTGAATTAAGCATAGTTTGGGGTAACCAGAAATTGATTTTTGTGTGATCTCCACTCAGTTCTGCTACACAAAACAAATTCCTGGGCTCAGAATCCTTTAAATCTAAGTTTATGCCTTCTGTACGAGCATCCAGCTGGTGGATCTCAGAATTCTAGTAAAGAAAACTAAGATGGCTCTCTCAATCCTAATGTCTGTCTGTTTCTCCAGTATAGAGCTAGGGTAGGTCAGAAAAGCTGGGGAGGGGGGTATGTCCATTGTTTGTGCCCAACTGCCTGAACATGTGTACATATGCTCATGCACAGTCCTAGGTTTTAAAGAAGACTTTTCAAACACCACGTAGATCTCACTTTTCATTGTGCTTCTCAGTGGCATGCAACATGGACTTGGGTTATCAACAAGGAACTTAGAGCGTGGAATTCCATACATGGTATCCGATGAGCAGCAATTGTGTTTGCAAAAAATTCTAGTAAAGTCCTGCCTTGCAAACACAAGGTTTTGCAATGTGGGTCTAGCTCTGGTTTCAAATTCCTACTCAACCGTTAAGTTCACTGAGCAACTTTTGGCCAGTAGCTCACTCTTTCTCTCTTCCCCCTCTATCCTACCTCCCAAGATTGCTTTAAATATAAAAGTGCGGAGAGAAGTCATTCTAACTGCTCTGAGCTCCTTGCCAAAAAAAATAAATAAATTAAAATGCAGTAACTGATTTAAAACAAACAAGCAAAACTCAAGATGAAAATGAACGGGGCAGGGTGCTGCAAGCATAAAATTATAGCCTGCCTCCTAGGTGTTACTTAAAAAAAAATAAAAGTATCTTCATGAAATCCTTGTATAAATGTTAGGATTTTCTTTGATCTAAGCTGAAGCAAAGAAGAACAAAGACATTCCAGGTTTGGTCTTAGTCCAGCAAGATGGCCCATCCTCCCACCCAAAAATCCCAGTAATTTGCATCAACATAAAGAACTTTGAAGAATACAAGGTAATACCGTATTGGCTCAAATATAAGCCACACTTTCCCCCCCAAATTCCGCCCATTCAGAATATAAGTGTGGCTTATATTCGTGACCTTACACAGTGTGGCACCTGCTGGCCATTCCCAAGCCTCCCCCAAGCCGGCAGGCAAAGGGGGGGAGGCTGCCAGCAAAGCGGCGTGGCTCCCCCCCCCCCCCGAGAGCAGCCCAGAGCTCAGGGCAACTGGGCACAGCCCGCCTGCTGCTCCCACCTCCCCTGAGCCACCTAAGGAAGAGGGAAGGCCACCAGCAAAGCAGCACAGCTCTCTCCCCCCAGGAAGTAGCTTGTTTTTTTCTGTTTTTTCTTTCTCCCCCCGCCCCTCCAATTTTAAAGGTGCAGCTTATTTGCAGTGCGTCTTATAGTCAGGCCAATAAGGTACTTAAGGTATGCCTAAAAATCTGTTTGGTTATAATCACGACATCAGCTGTAAAATATCTACTGGGGAAAGTTTTCATGACTTTTCCACTATTCGTCTCTCTGTCATTGCTCTCCCTCCACCCAAATCTCTGGTTAAGTTGAAGTCAATCCAAGACGGAACCGCACATGTTAGAAGAGTCTTGTGGTTCCATTTAAAGCCAGATAACCAACTCATATTTATTTAATCCAATTTTATTAAGTCTTTAGAAGGTGTGTCAATCCACTCAGCAACCAATGCAACTATGTTATAGTAGGATTCCGCCCACAGATTTCTGCCTGACTTGCACACATTTCAATAGCAACATTTGAATTTTGTTTAACCACTAATAACTTAATTTTCTTTGCAGAATAGCCCTCCAGATGTTGTTGGACCCCAGATCTCATAAACCCCATCCAGCATAGCCAATGGGCAGGGGTGATGGGTGCTGTAATCCAAAAACATCTGGGAGGGTCACGGGTTCCCCATCCGTTATATAGATGGATAGGGAAAATAATTGGATCAGTGCTTGTTTTGGAAACAATGACATTCCAACCCCCCCTCTCCAATAAAAGGGCTGTTGAAACTCACCTTAGTGCACAAGTGCCAAGATCCATTCAGAATGTCAATGTGATTAAATCAGCAAGAGTTGCCACTCACAGAAGCAACTTCTGCTGTTAAGTACAACTCTTATCAACTGAATCAAGATATCGTTTTACCTACATTGTCCGCCGCATTTGGCAGATCCAGCACGACAACAAGAAACTATGTCCATTATCTACCACAACTATATATCTGTCAACCGCAAGATGCATTAATTGCACATTAATCCCTCGAAGCTTACCTAGCCAATGGTAGTCAATCTCTATATAGATGCTATAGCATAAAGGTCACATTCAGATCTGACGTAAAACCCATTGAAAATTGCATGCTACTCAGTAGGTGTAGCTTACCTATGGAGACACAATGGGGTGGAGTGGCAGGAAAAATTAACACGGAGGATTGCCAGATAATGTACGCCTCACACGTTTACCACACCTTCCCACTAATTATAAGCCATTGCCATTACTAATAATTGGTAGTAATCGGCCCAAAACGGGGATTTGGGTTATATAACTTTATCCAGGACAGAGAAGTCTATTCAAAGAAGGCTGTCAAATCTAAACCAAGGCAAAGTTGTAGGACTGGAAACTAAAACCCAATACAGTGGTACCTCGGGTTAAGTACTTAATTCATTCCAAAGGTCTGTTCTTAACCTGAAACTGTTCTTAACCCGAAGCACCACTTTAGCTAATGGGGCCTTCTGCTGCTGCCACGCCGCCGGAGCACGATTTCTGTTCTCATCCTGAAGCAAAGTTCTTAACCTGAAGCACTATTTCTGGGTTAGCAGAGTCTGTGACCTGAAGCCGTATGTAACCTGAACTGTATGTAACCTGAGGTACCACTGTACAGTTTTCATTTCTCCTTCATTAAAGAAGATGGAGGCTTTCAATAAAGATTCATCCATTTTAGAGGGACTATTTTATACCAAAGATGAAGCGATGGGTCTGCTATGACCTCACGGAATGGCCTGTTTGGTTTGTTGGGGGCCTGTAAACCACAGCTTCCCAGTATTGGTATCATGGGAAACACGTATTTAAGAAACCCAGATTACCTCCACCAAAACGATGCGTGTGAGGGAAAGAGAGACAGAGAAGAGTGAGGAAGGAGCATGTGGGGGCACGGGGCTCACTTTCTACCTAAAACTGGTTTTAAAAATGGAAAGCCTGAACCAGGCAATGTACCACCGAGGTTTTACAAGTACAAGGAATGAGAGGGTGAAGAGTCACTTGACGAGCCAAAGCTTTTCTTGATCTCCCAGAGAAAATGGCTGGCGCAGAGTCATCTCTCACAAAAGTGACAACCAGAGCATTCACTGAAGGAGGATGTAGCCATGTGGGCTGAACACTACTCTTCTGTTACGTTAAGGCATTACTGTCAACAAATAAATAAATTTACACACACACATAGGAACAGCTTCGTCAGCACAGCAGGATTTTGTGCTGCCATTTTGGTTACTTAGAGAAGGCTCTGAGAAGGGTCTCTTTGTGGTTAGCAACTGCATGGGAAATGAAAGTTTACAACGCACCAGTATTAAATTTCCACCTAGTCTTCTGCTTATTTCTCCCCCCCTCCTTCAGGTTTGTACATGCCCACATAAGAGGAAAGCTGCTGTTGTGCTTATTTCTAGCACACTTAATGCTTCCCATTATGCAACAGCTCAGGGCAACACTGAGGCACAATAGAAAGGATTATTTGAATTCAAACATCACTGTTTATTAGTGACAGCAAAAACACTCTTGCAAACACTTTAGATAGCTAATAATAACAAATGAAGATAAAAGCTCCTGTAGCATAACAATTAAAATGCTGAAATATGAACTGGAACCTATTAATACTGCCAAGCCAAGAAAGCCCATCCTAACATTCTTTCTTTCTTTCTTTCTTTCTTTCTTTCTTTCTTTCTTTCTTTCTTTCTTTTACTAATTAAAACACACAAACTTGCATAAAGTATTTAGCGCTACATTTGTAAGCAGCCACTTGCTTTACTCACCCACGGTAGGTAAGAGTCACTTCCAATTTGCAAGGCAAGACATGTTTTTTTGTCCCTAAATGCAGAGTTAGTTGGCTCACTTGTTTGTTAGTTTCTTTGAGGTATTTCCCTGGCCACCTTTTGCATACAAACTCGTGAAGGGACGTTAAAGGTACAGGTAAAGGGACCCCTGACCATTAGGTCCAGTCGTGACCGACTCTGGGGTTGCGGCACTCATCTTGCTCTATAGGCTGAGGGAGCCGGCATACAGCTTCTGGGTCATGTGGCCAGCATGACCAAGCCGCTTCTGGCGAACCAAAACAGCACACGGAAACTGCGTTTACCTTCCTGCCGGAGTGGTACCTATTTATCTACTTGCACTTTGATGTGCTTTTGAACTGCTAGGTTGGCAGGAGCAGGGACCGAGCAACGGGAGCTCACCCCGTCGCAGGGATTCGAACTGCCAACCTTCTGATTGGCAAGTCCTAGGCTCTGTGGTTTAACCCACAGCGCCACCCGCGTCCCGAAGGGATGTTACAGTAAAATAATTAATAAATTAAATGGGATAGGCATGTAGCAAAGCTTATTTTGGAAAATGGTTGTCCAAACAATATACCTTTTATTTGCATCAATGAACCTATGGATTCTCTTGTTTGTCTTCCCAATTTTATGCCACATTCGGTACCTAGAAAGAAACATGTCCACCCCCCTTGATTCCATCAATGTTGACAAATGACCAACAAGGTATGTATAGACATGCAAATTGGTTCTGTTCTGTTCTTTTCTTATATTCTGTTCTTTTCTTATATTTTCTTGAATGCTTTTTGTTTTGGGACAGAAACTGGAGCAGAGCCTGCATTTCCCACTCTGCATTTTCTCTAAGGCAGCACTGCTTCCATTCCGCTGTTTACGTTCTACATCTTGCTGCCCACTGCGGGGCAAAATCATGTGATTTACAGGATTGTGTCAATCCGGTTGCTTTTACATTATTCCGCCCCATTCATTTCAATGCTAAGGAAACACAAAGCAAATTGGAGGCGGAGGCGGTGGGAGAAACCTCATCTATTGCATATCATCTGTGGACCATGAATCCCAAACACATTCACAGGATGGTTTCTATTCCAGGCATAAGATGAATAAGTGAACAATGGCAATTTCCACTCGAATTGTTCAGCTTGGAAATATATTTGTGGGTGGGTGTGTAATATAATGGGAAAAAGAGACATTACACCATCTTTTGTAATTCATGAAAATCTTTAATAAAAATTATTTTTTTTAAAGAAAACCCAAATCTAATCCACCGCCATTTTGTTTCCACCAGCAGCCACATATTTATTTATTATTTTAAAAACCTACATCCCTTGCAATAAACAAAATGAATAGGTAGCATAGTGCCCATAATCATATACTTGTTCACGCAACCAGCTTTGTCCAGAAGTATTTAAAACATATTGGCCCATGGGAGGGGATGACGATGGCTGCCAAGCAAATTTCCTGCACATGCCTGTGTCACCGGGTGGCTGGCATGGCTCAGAAATACAACTGAACTGAAGAGACAGAGACTATATGTGCACAAGTTGAGTGAGCAAGCCATTTAACCACAATGCTGAATGAAGGCATGTACTTACCTGGTACTTTCGCGCTCCCAGCCTCCGGCATACTGTGATCTATATTAAGCGCTAAATGTGTTTCAAAACAGTGGAGGAGGTTGGACTAGAAAATATTACAGGTCTTCCTAGTCTCCCAAGCTTACAAGTGCATTTAGAAGACAGTAAAATCTTAATTGCAGTGGTAGGAGATCATATAAGGTACGGGCAGTGGAAGGCACCCAAGTGTGCTCAAATGACTTGTGTTAAAATACCGTGAACACCAGTGTTGTTAATTAATTGTTCTTCCAGCCCAACCTTCAGCAAATGGTCCCAGGGGAGTTACAAAAGAACCACAATTAAAGATCTTAAAATCACCTGGGAAGTTTACCTAAAAATGTCAGTAAGAACCTCAGGATAAATACATTCGGAACACACACTGATTAATGTGACAAACTCTGATCTAGAATCCCCAAAAAAGAAAAGTTTCAGGAAGAATAAAAAGGGTTTTGTTCAATACCTAAAAGTGTAACAGAATAAGTGGCAGTAGAGATGTAAGAACACAACAATTTCCACTCTGCCCAGTATTTGTCTCAATCAGTACTTTTCTGTTGCACTTTGGTTTCTGCCAAATACTACGTGATTTGACTTACTATCTGCTATTCAACATAAGTTACGTAAGTATTTGTGTACTATGTTCGTTTCGGTGTAAAGGAAATGTAAAAACAATGCTACAAAGTCATTTATTATGAATTGTTTGCCGTTTTTAAACAACAACTACATGAATGAATACCAATTGTATTATCTTGGCTGATTACCATTTCTGACCGCAGATGAACATGCAAACTTGCCACTACTTCAATTTCCTTTTCTGTTTTCTTCAGAATTCTCTGACATCCCAAAGTGCCAGGCAGGCAACTCTGGAGGAAAAGCTCCACAAACTACGGCCAAACCATTATCTCCCTGACCATAACCTGCCTCACCTCCAGTGGCAGAGGCACCTAAAGAGAATCAGCAGAGGACCTTAGCATCTGGGCAGACAGATATGGAGATGTTTGTTCTGTTAGGTGCCTGGACCCCAAGCTGTTTAGGGTCTTAAAGATCAGCATGTGGGAACTGGGCTTGCAAATGAACTGGTGGCTACACAAGTTCTCGTAATACTTAAAGGCAACCAGTGCAGCATACTACTCAAAATAAGGTTGCCAGACGTCCCCGTTTCCTGGGGACAGTCCCCGGATTTACAAATCAGTCCCCATACAAAATCCATTGAAGCTGAAAAGTGTCCCCGGATTCATTAAAAAAAAATAATCTGGTAACCTTAACCCAAAGCACAACAACGAACAACATCACACAATTTGAAAATCTCTCAATTAAAAATGCATGTGCTAAAACAACTTGAAACCACAGTATAATTGCATCAGAAAATTGTACTCTAAAAGTTTTCTTTTTTAAAAAAAAAAAAATCCCCACTGGAAAAATGAATCCATAATTGAAGACGAAAGACTTTCCAATACCGTCTCCTAAAAATTAGCATAGTTTCAGTATTGCTTCACATAGATAATATGTTGATGTGTTTTCATTTTCTACGGATCTCCCATGAGTAAGCAGTATCCAAAGCATGGACCAACCTACCATCTGGCAGGGCCAGCCCTATCATTAGGCAGAGTGAAGCAACCACCTCAGGTGACAGATTTTTTTTGGGGGGGTAGGGAAGCAGCCCTCCTGGCCATTTCCTGTGAGCCTCTTAGTCATTTCCCTCTGTTGGAGATCAGAGTTGCATATGCCACACAGACTGCACCCCCTAAACCACAGGGACTCCTCAGTTTCACTAAGGTGCAATGGAGGATGCTACCCATTGCCAGAGTTGAAGGAAGGCTCAGCGGCCAGTCCATTAGGCTCCTGCACATAGAACTGCGGCAGCACCATTTTGTCCTTTGCCCCAGGCATCAAAACAGCTTGGGCCTGCCACTGGCATTTTGAGAAGTAGGCATAAAGATATTAGCTCTCCCTGCAGACTCATAATACAGTGGTACCTCGGGTTACAGACACTTCAGGTTACAGACACTTCAGGTTAAAGACTCCGCTAATCCAGAAATAGTACCTCGGGTTAAGAACTTTGCTTCAGGATGAGAACAGAAATCGTGCTCTGGTGGCGCGGCAGCAGTGGGAGGCCCCATTAACTAAAGTGGTGCTTCAGGTTAAGAACAGTTTCAGGTTAAGAATGGACCTCTGGAATGAATTAAGTACGTAACCAGAGGTACCACTGTATGTGACTTCCCCCAAAGAATCCTGGGAGTTATAGTTTATCAAGCATGCTGGGAATTATAGCTCTGTTTTAACTATGTAGAGAGCCAGTGTGGTGTAGTGGTTAAGAGCCGTAGTCACGTAATCCGGGGAACCGGGTTCGCTTCCCCGCTCCTCCACATGCAGCTGCTGGGTGACCTTGGGCCAGTCACACTTCTCTGAAGTCTCTCAGCCCCACTCACCTCACAGAGTGTTTGTTGTGGGGGAGGAAAGAAAAGGAGAATGTTAGCCGCTTTGAGACTCCTTTGGGTAGTGATAAAACGGGATATCAAATCCAAACTCTTCTTAAAGTGGTACCTCAGGTTAAGAACAGTTTCAGGTTAAGAATGGATCTCCAGAATGAATAAAATTCGTAACCTGAGGTACCACTGTACCTGGGCACTATGGGCACTTCTCTGAAGTCTCTCAGCCCCACTCACCTCACAGAGTGTTTGTTGCGGGGGAGGAAGGGAAAGGAGAATGTTAGCCGCTTTGAGACTCCTTAAAGGGAGTGAAAGGCAGGATATCAAATCCAAACTCTTCTTCTTCTTCTTCTTCTATGGGATCGTTGGACTTTGGACTTTGAATTTTTCAACCACGCTTTTAATTAATGTATGTTAAATGTGTTGGTAGACGTTTCTATAGCCAAGCTGAGTTTTGTAATATTCCATAATGACAATAGTAAATCAGATTACATAGATAGATATAATGCATCATACACTGTTTATAGTATCAATTGACATATCTGTTATGCTCTCTTTAGTTTTTCATTATCCCCTCCCTGCCCTGCCTTTTTGCTGCTGTTTGTCTACTGTTACGGTCACTATGTCCACCAACTGTATTTTAGCATCTTCCATGCCACCAAAGTGAGAGAGAAAATTATAATGCTGTGCAAATCAAAGCATATTAATAATTAGCTGTGACATGGTAAACAGAAAGTACTTTATTCGTATTTTCCAAAGTTAAAGAAAGCTATCTTTTGGGTTTGTATTGTGGGCTTTCCATCTTTTTAAGCCAACATATACAAAACAAAATAGTATTTTCAGTGCACCTCCAGGATCTTAAAAATACTGTGAAAAAGAATGGGATTGATAGCATCACGGATTTTTGTTTTGTTTTTTACTTGGAGGATAATCTAATTGTGAATACACATGGTTAGGAGATTTGTTGATAATGTTATCTGGAGGTAGGATAGTTCAAGGATCAGCCTGTGATTTTCCATACAAAACAAGAGTGAAAATAAGCAGCATGTTATTTAAAATTAAAAGCCCAGTGAACATGTGCCACTTACTGCGACCATTATGTACGTCTAACCTAATCAGCGGCACAATCAAATTCAAGCCATCTTGCTTAACTGTGACAAAATTGCATTTACGGAAACTACTTCAGAACCTCTTAAAAATATGACCTTCAGACTTCCTTTTATCTCAGGCAACAAATGTTTGTCAAGAGGCCAAGTGCACAAATTGTACATTCTAGAACACTTAAAAATGAAGTACTGTTGGGTCCTTCTATGTAACAATCCTCATGTTCATTCGACTGGATGGCCTTTTGCTTTTGCAAAAACTGAACTGGCTGACTTGGAGCTTGCGTGTAGGCAAAGACTTTGTGCTCTTAATGAGAACAGGTGTAACGCTGGGCTGGATTAATCACGACGTTAGGTAAGCTCCTCCACAGCAACGTTTCCGTTCCAAACTGGGGCTTTGGCTGCAGCACAAACAAGCGAGACTTTCCCAAGAGGTGCCCATACTTATCTTTACATGGGTCGCTTTTTGACACTGTAGCTTCTCTCACCTCTCCAGAGGACCAGTGGGCTGGTTCCCAACACCATACATCTCCATCCTCTCTTCTTACAAACCTCAGCTGGAACCGCTCCAGATTCTGCTATACTAGAATTACTAGAAAACTGTGAGGTCACAGCCACACCATACATTTAAAGCACTCTTATACCACACGGGTGGCACTGTGGGTTAAACCACAGAGCCTAGGACTTGCCGATCAGAAGGTCGCGGTTCGAATTGCCGCAACGGGGTGAGTTCCCCTTGTTCGGTCCCTGCTCCTGCCAACCTAGCAGTTCAAAAGCACACCAGTGCAAATAGATAAATAGGTACCGCTCTGGTGGGAAGGTAAACGGCGTTTCCGTGCGCTGCTCTGGTTCGCCAGAAGCGGCTTAGTCATGCTGGCCACATGACCCGGAAGCTGTACGCCGGCTCCCTCGGCCAATAAAGCGAGATGAGCACCGCAACCCCAGAGTCGGCCACAACTGGACCTAATGGGCAGGGGTTCCTTTACCTTTACACCACTTTAATGTTCAAAGAACCTGAAGAACTGTAGTTTGGTAAGAGCGATGACCTCACAGCGTCACAGACCTACAGTTCCCAGCACCCTTACCAAGTTACAGTTCCCAGGATTCTCCATGACAGTTAACAAGTGCACAAGAGTACTTTAAATGTGTGGTGTGGTGGATGTGACCCAAGTTACAAGCTAACCGTTACAACACCTCTCAACGATTGCCAACCGCCAGAGGAGGGGTGCCAATCCTCCTGCTCCTTCTCCTTACCTGTCGCTGCACTTCCCAAACTCCCCTGGGCTTGATTCCAGGAACCTGTTCTGCTCCCTGTAACATGCAAGGAGAAGCCCATTTAGTCCTGCCCTGTGCATCCCCCTCCCCAATATCTCAAGTTGCTTAAGCACTCTTTCTATAAAGTACCACCTTTATCAAAGGTGTCATGGGCTTTGAAGACACTCGAACTCAGGACGAAAGGGAGAAACGAGCTACGAGGAAGGCACATTTGGCAAACGCTCACCATGATCAACTCCCACCAATGTCCCCACTGTGGAAGGACGTGTGGATCCAGAATTGTCCTCCACAGTCACTTACGGGCTCACTGTTAAAACTGTGTTTATGGAAGACAATCTTACTCAGCTACGAGTGATCGTCAAAGATGAAGAAGAAGATAACGTACCAGTCTTTAAAGGCAGGGTGCATACCCTTCAACATTTCTCTGATGAAAATATGGATGTCCCATTCCATAATGATAATTTTACTATGTGTACCCCACACATCTTACTGGGTTGCCCCAGCCACTCTGGGCAGCTTCCAACATATATAAAAACATAATGAAACATTAAACATTTTTTTAAAAAACAGGATTGCCTTCAGACGGCTCAGGTAACTCCATACCCTCCAACATTTCTTCAAGGAAAAGTGGGACATCCTAAGGAAAAGTGGGACATTCCGGGATCAAATCAGAAACCAGGTTGACTTCAATAAATAAATAAATAAATAAATAAATAAATAAATAAAACCCCACCCATCTGGGCCTCCCCAGCCACTCTGGGCGGCTTCCAACAGAATATGAAAATACAATAGTCTATTAATCATTAAAAGCTTCCCTAAACAGGGCTGCCTTCAGGTGTCTTCTGAAAGTCTGGTAGTTGTTGTTCTCTTTGACATCTGGCGGGGGGGCGTTCCACAGGGCGGGCGCCACTACCAAGAAGGCCCTCTGCCTGGTTCCCTGTAACTTGGTTTCTCGCAGTGAGGGAACCGCCAGAAGGCCCTCAGCGCTGGACCTCAGTGTCCGGACAGAACAATGGGGGTGGAGACGCTCCTTCAGATAAATCAGGGACATCCCTGGAAAATAGGGACACTTGGAGGGTGTGGGGAAGAAGAGCATTCAAGCAAATGCCATCGCCCTGCACTGGTTTCATACTGGCAATAAGTCTGTACGTTTTAAGCAATGGCTTCTTCCAATCTACTACCAAGCACAAGCCATGCCCAGTTCTGAAATCTGTCTCACCATATCGCCATGTTGCAGGACGTGGGTGGAACTTGGCAGAGGAAGTGGGTGGGATTAATACGGACACTGGGGTGGTAGAAATAAAGTAACACCCAGCTCCGTCAAAGTTACCAATTATACCCAACAAGTTTCTGGAGCAGACTTGGTGGAACGCTCTGTCACAAGAGACTAGGGACCTGCAGGACTTGACATCTTTCCGCAGGGCCTGCAAGACAGAGCTGTTCCACCTGCCCTTTGGTTTGGACTCAGTCTGACCCTTATGTTTCCCTCCCCTTATGGTTTTGATCTATGGGCTACTTTTAAAATGAGGCTGCATTTTAAATTGCATTTTAACCTGTATTTTAAATTGTCCCCCCCCTTTATGTTTTTACTATAATTTTACTGGTGTTAGCCGCCCTGAGCCCGGCTCTGGCCAGGGAGGGCGGGGTATAAAAAAAAATATTATTATTATTAAGCCATGCTTCTTTATCCTGCTCACAGGCAGTAGCAACAATAGATCATTTGCTCATGTGAGCTAGGTACAAGCAGCAGTAACAAAGAGATTTTCTGCTTACAAGTGCCTACTTGCAAGAGATGCTTTGCAGATAATAAGCCACCAGTGAACTCAGATCATGCACCCTGTTTGTGTCTGTGATGCAAGCAGCACATTTAAAGCACAATGCTTTGAAACCTGAAAACTGGGTGCCAGGAACTGTAGCTCTGTGAGGGGTAACCTACAGTTCCCAGGGTTCTTTGGGGGGAAAGCTGTGACTATTAAAGAGGTATAAATGTGGGGTGTTTTTTTTTTTTAATCAATGGTTTGCTCCAGCAGCTACAGTTAACATGAAAACTGAATGCAGGGATGTGGGATCTGTGCCCATCCCCACATGCTGCTAAGCTACACCTCCCACTGCTGGCTGTGGGGGATGAAGGCTGGAATCCAACAACATCCAGAGGACCAGAGATTTCCCTCCCCAGTTTACTTGCTAGGAAGGAATTTCTAAGCGACTTTTACTAGTTGCGTCGACAGGCGCAAGAGCATGCCTGCTCTAGAATACCTTAAGCTACACCCACATGATTCATTTGTCAGCTCGGTTACTCAATTTTGGGACGAAAAGATAACCTCCTGGAATCCAAGCTTCCCACTGAAACAATGCAAAACTCCCTGTCGCTAGTCTAACTGCCACATTCTGGATTAGCTGTAGTTTCCGAATCACCTTCGAAGGTAGCCCCATGTAGAGCGCA
Organism: Podarcis gaigeae; assembly: GCF_964106915.1. Classification (NCBI taxonomy): domain Eukaryota; kingdom Metazoa; phylum Chordata; class Lepidosauria; order Squamata; family Lacertidae; genus Podarcis; species Podarcis gaigeae. Next base: position 102,470,546 of record NC_139680.1, on the reverse strand, counting down.
TTGCCGTCGTCCATGCAAGACAGCCTCTATAGCCACATCCCCCGGTAGAAGCCACAGCTGTGTTGATCCATTATTGTACTGGCTGATCTCCTACTTACAGAGCCAGGTTCAAGGTATTGGTATTACTGTAATTTCCAAAACCCTAGAGAACTTGGGTCCAGGGTACCTTAGGGAACCAAAAACCCTCATATCCCAGTTCTGTCACAGAGATCATCTGCTGGGATGTAATTGGTTGCCCCCTGCATTGAAAGTCTCACGATAAGAGCAAGAAATAGAGTTTTAGTGGTATCACTCCACCTTCTGTTTCGACTTTCAAATGCTGGTTGAAAACCTTTCTATGCCATCAGGGTTATGCCAGCAATTAAGAACACATCTTTCCATAATAGTTAGTTAGTTGATGGGCACTGAATTTAAATTAAAAATGTGTTTTTATTACTTATACAATGGTACCTCTGGTTAAGAACTTAATTTGTATGCTGCGTGTATGCTGCAGTTTTAATTGTTGTTATTTTTTTCCTGGATGTTTTTTCAATAATGAAAATCACAGAACAAAATGAACAGCAGAAGCCTGGTCCATCGATACGACTTGCCCACATAAAATAAAAGCATCACGGCCAGTCAGCACAATGCGAAATATCAAATGGTGAAATCAAATATCAAATGGGCCGTGGTTTTGATAGCATTCCCTTGCTCTTAAGGCATGAAAAGCTCCTTCCATTTTGAATGGCAGTCACGGGATGCTCCTGTCTGGTATAAAAACGATAGTGTTTGCTTTAGAGGCACAGTTATAGCAGGAAACACACTTAAAACAGAACCATGCTTAAACAGAAACATATCATATAAGCTCTCTCTCTCTCTCTCTCTCTCTCTCTCTCTCTCTCCAGCACCTATCAGGTGGGCGCCATTGCCATTATAAGTGTTATGTAGTGAAGTTCTCACCCAGGCCACCAGGAGTATTGTGTATGTAGTTTTCACTCAGGTCCACATCAGTTATTTTAGGCGGGAAACCCTGGGTTGTTCTTGCTACAATGTTGACAGCCGGCTGCCTATAAAAGCAGGCCGGCTGAGCTGTTTGCTGTTCAGTTCTATTCCAGCTTACAAAATAAAGAGCTACTTGGAGAAATTGCTGTGCCGTCTGTTATGTCAACCCACAACTTAACAATAAGAGAACAAGGGAAGAGTTCATTGTGAGTTCTGGCACCTCTTTTACTAGAAAAATAGCAGTGTTGTGTGTGTGTGTGTGTGTGTGTGTGTGTTTTGCTGAAACTGCAGATACCAAATACACCTGTACAAAACTATACTTAGATTTGTAAATACGAATTTAGCTAACCATGTGTGGCAAGTTTTACAAGGAGGCAAGAAATATATAAAGGCAAATTCAAAAAAAGATATAAAGCCATGCATGCAAACAAACATAGGTGGTGGTTTTGGTAAGTTTATAATTGGAAGAGGCTATTTCTACTTCCAGGTTATTGATGTGGCAAAAGTGGCTGACATTCTGTATGTGCAGGAAGGAAGTGGAAAAAAGTGAGTTAATGCCCTTTTTCGTATTTATTGGCTAGGCTGCTTGGCCTGGTTTTTTGTTTTAAACTGAATAACTGTATTTCTGTTCAGATTAAATATTATTCACTCACTATGAACTGAAAAAAGCACCCCCAAACTTTCTAACTTTCACAGAGGCCAATCAAAACTAGGGTGTGCAGAATCAGTCATGTTCTCCAAATAAAATAAAATAAAAACCTGACAAATCCCACATTCTTGTGATCACAAGAAGGGTCCAAGAGCAGAGCGTCTTTCCCAAAGATCAGGCATAAAAAATTCAATAAAAGCAAACATTGTTACTGTTGTGTATTGAGTCAAAGGATTTTATATCTGTATTATTATTGTCTGCATTGCATTAGGGTAAAGTAACTGCCTTTTGGTTCCAGAGGGTACAGCTACTATTGGTTCATTTAAGCTGCTGTATTTGGATCCTCTGTCTTATTGGTTTCCTCCAAAAGGCAGGACTGTGATTGCCTGATATTGTTCCCTCCAAAATGTATCCTTTCTAGCTTGTTCCCTGTCCCTATAAATGTAGCTCTCCCCTCCTCAAGTCTCAGCCTTGTTTGCTTTAATAAAGAAGTGTTACTAGAGAACTGTCTCCAGCATATTATGTCAAGAGAGCTGAAATCACAAACCCCATGTCACAACAGTTACCATCGGCCTTTACAACGGAACACAATCGTCAATGTTTGTTGTGTCAAGTGAGGAAACACAGAGGAGGATAAAGGCTACTTTCATGCCATCCCAATTTCTACAAACTTAAAACAAACTGATCTCAGTGCTTTAAACCAATTTTATTGTATGCTTTTCAGGGCCCCGCCCTGCCAGGCCAAGTGGGAAAAACCCTGAAAGGTCACCCAGGACTCAGAGCCAAGATGGTCTCTTTGTACAAATAAAAATGCAGATAATCTTTAAGGTTGAGTGGCTAATCAATATAAAAATTAACCAGCTACAAAGCTGTTACTGCTGAATTAGATTACTTTAGGACAAATCATCCTGCTTCATTTACAATCAATGCCTGGCCTGTATCTTCCTGCTGAAATTTGGTAACTTTTCATACCACCAATGACACAGAGGTAGGTGGGTGGGTTTAGTCCCACTTCTGTTGCATCATGTTCTTCTTGCTGTTTTATACACTACTTTTGAGCCAAAATGACTTCTAAGTGGTTTACAACTATAAAATCAATATATTATTAAAATACACAATAACAAGACCTTTGGAGCACTGAAACATCCATAATTAAAATATACCATCAAACAGTTATAATGGTACCTTGTTTTAAGAACTTAATTCGTTCTGGAGGTCCGTTCTTAACCTGAAACTGTTCTTAACCTGAGGTACCACTTTAGTTAATGGGGCCTCCCGCTGCCGCTGTACCACCACCGTGCAATTTCTGTTCTCATCCTGAAGCAAAGTTATTAACCCGAGGTACTATTTCTGGGTTAGCGGAGTCTGTAACCTGAAGCGTCTGTAACCTGAAGTGTCTGTAACCCGAGGTACCACTGTAATTAAAAAGCGTAACCATCAAAACAGTTTTTTTTAAAAAAACAGTTAAAACAACAAAATCAGAAGTTCAGTGTGCTTTCCCAAACAGGTGTGTCTTCAGGAGCTGGCAGAATGCCAATACTGATGGGGGCATCTCCTATTTCAGAAGGCTATAGCACAGAAGTGCCCTTCTACACAGCAGTATTGCAAAAACATTAGGGCAGCATTACAAGAGTGCACCAGGCTACTGAAGATTGCTATACAGGATATCCAGTATATAGAAGAAAAACACTACAAAACAATCTAATTCAGCGATAACAGCTTTGTAGCTGTTTAATTTTTATATTGATTAGCCACTCAACCTTAAAGATTATCTGCATTTTTATTTGTACTTTTTAAATATAATAACAAAAACTAAATAAAATGCTAAACAGCCCTGACAGTTTATGATATGGAGCTATTGTACCTGTATTACAGATAAACATACCATAAATAATCCCTGAGGCCTTGTGATGCTCACTAGGGCTGATTGTAGTTTGGAGTCTGACAACATCTGGTTATCCACCCCTGTGTTTAAATCAGGGTTGGCGTATGTCCTGAATCTTCCAGACATAGCCAGCAATTAACCATCAGAAATAGTGTCCAGGCAGAAATCGCTGAAACGTCCGGGAAAATCCAGACGAATGGCAACACGTGTCAGCTGTGTCTCTTTTTTTGTCAACTCCTCTTAAAAATAGCTTTTAAAAAAACAACTTTTCTGTTCCGATTTTCCCTAGTAACTCAGTGTGTATACATTCTGCCCCTTGCCTCCTCCTTCTTCCTTCCCCTCCCCTTGTTGTTGTCTGCTCCTTTGCCCAAATCTGGATGGGAAGCTGCTAAGGGCATGGATAAGTTTGTGCGACAGAAATGACCCTCATCGCAAGAACATAAATGGAGCCCTGCTGGGTGGTTCGTATTGTCCAGGATCCTTTGATCTCCCCTCTTGTGATTTACAACAACTGGTGTTTCTGAAGGCATACTTTTTCCAACAGTGGAAGCAGAACAGAGCCGTTTCGGCTAGTAGCCGCTGAACAGCCTTATCCTCCATGAATTTGTCTAATCCTCTTTTAAAACCATCCAAGTTTGTGGCCATGGTTGCCACTACCTCTTGCAGGAGCAGAACCCATAGTTTTAACTGGTGTGTGTGTGTGTGTGTGTGTGTGTGTGTGTGTGTGTGTGTGTTGAGCAGAAAATGGGGGGACTAAGTTCCCTTACCATCTAAATATTAAATTATTATCATTATTATTATTTTGGCCTGCAGGGGCTGGAACGGATATACACCAATGCCTGAGCCAAAAATCCACCTAAATCTATACTGTAATCAATAAAGTTGTGGCCATTTCTAATCCAGATCATTGTCTGCTTGAGTTTATTAATCACAATTTACATTTAGCCACTGCCCGGGGTTGGGTGGGTGGCACTGCAACTGGGCCTGCACTAAACAAACTTTGTGGTGAGTTCCCCCACTTTTGTTTCCAGAAAAAAGCACTGGTTTTAACTATGTAGAGAGCCAATGTGGTGTAGTGGTTAAGAGCGGTAGTCTCGTAATCTGGTGAACCGGGTTCGCGTCTCCGCTCCTCCGCATGCAGCTGCTGGGTGACCTTGAGCCAGTCACACTTCTCTGAAGTCTCTCAGCCCCACTCACCTCACAGAGTGTTTGTTGTGGGGGAGGAAGGGAAAGGAGAACGTTAACCGCTTTGAGACTCCTTTGGGTAGTGATAAAGCGGAATATCAAATCCAAACTCTTCTTCTTCTATGTACTGCATGAATAATTTCTTTTCTCTGCCCTGAATCTTCCAACACTCCGCTTTTCTGGGTGTCCATGATTTCTACTGTTATGAGAGAGAAAGAAAAGCTGTTCTCTCATCACTTACTCCATGGCAGGCATAATTTTTAAAAACTTCTATCACGTCACATTTTACACATCTTCTCTCTGAACTAAAAAGCCCCAAGAGCTGCAAGTTTTCTCCATAGGGGAGTTGCTTCAGCCCTGCCACACATCTCCCAAGTACACACAATACTATTTTCTGTAACAGTTTATGGCATATACAGTGCTCTTTTTTTCCTTTAAATTTTTTTAGGGGTACTGTCATTTTCCTTATATTGAAATGCTGCCCCTCAATGAGGCCAAACGTAGATTCACAAAATGTGTAGGGGTATGCGTACCCCCACGTACACCCCCCAAAAAGCACTGCGCATATATATCAATAAATTCAAAATAAATACAGCTGAAGCTGCAATCCTATGCATATGTACTTAGCAGCAAGTCCCACTGAACTCAGTTAGGGCTTCTGCTCAGAGATGCACAGGATTTCAGTGCAAGCTTTTGGATCGCCAAAAGAAGCAGATGTCATTGCTGTGACAGCAGAATCTGACTCACTGCTGCAGAACCTTATATTCCATTTAACTAACACAAACACTCATCCCCGACATGTTGTTTTCCAAATGAACGTTTTCATGGCGCACAGAAAAGAGTGCTGTTTACATTCTTTGGGGAAGAAAAGGCAAAAACACTCCAGCCAAAATCTGCAGCGCTACGTGTTGCAAATTAAATGTTTGCTCCGAGTAGACAAAACCAGAAGAGCTACTTGGCCTTGCAAACTCCGCCAGCAACAGAAACGACAAAACGGTTAATTGCTTCTGGAGCGCACGAGAACCCTAACTGAGCGAAAAAACAAGACCTTTCGAGAATTTTGAGCTAAAAATGTTCTCAGAACACTGTGCCTCAAAAGAAAACAGGAAGTCTGTCCCAACAAGATCTGGACATCTGGACATATTAGTCTGGGACATTACAACTGGCAGCACCGAGAATTGTACGCTGGTGCTGTGGAACTCCTTCACAAGGGAAATCAAGTAGAGCCACCCTTCTCCCTTGCGTTCAGGAAACTTGTGAGGCATTTATTTATTTATTTATTTATTTATTTATTTATTTATCCATCCATCCAGACATTCGGCTGATGGTTTTACAAAGGTTGGGGTTTTTTTTGGTTTGTTTGTTTTTTGTTTGTTCTACCGTGTTTAATTACTACCTGCAGCACATTCTAATGTTGCTCTGAATATTGCAATTCATGTAACCTTGTAGTTGTGAACCACCACAGGTTCGCTTGGGAGAGGAAGGGTGGCTTATAAATCTGGAACAAAAAAAAAATAATGTTTGCGCTCAGTGGGATTCCCCGTTTGCTGTATCAGCAGCACAGATGAAGGTGAGAAGGGTGAGATTACTGGTGAGCAGAATTTTAAACATCCACTCCCGGCACTTTCGTCCCCCTTGCTCCCCGTGCCTCCATTGCTCCCATGACACAACTGAGCACCAGCAAAGAGGGCGAGCACCGTTTGTGTATAGAGGTTTGTGTTTTGAATGCAGTTCAGGGATGTGTGGTGTGTGTGACCATGTATACGAAGTGGCAAAGTGGTGTGTGTCGCCATCTTGGTCATTCCTGCATCTGAGTTGGCCACCTTTGGCATGAGGCCCTCAAAGGGTTGGCTGTTAGTGAATGTGACCTTTGATGGCGGGGGGAGTCCCATACCCAATATAAAGGACTGCAGACACAGGCTATGTGCACACTACCCATGCAAAACACATTTAGAGCACATTGTTTTCTGCCCAAGAATTTTTGGAACTGTAGTTTACTCCCTCAGAGATAATTCCCAGCACCCTTAAACTACAGTTCCCAGAATACTTTGTGGGGAAAGCCATGCATTTAAAAGGTGCTTTAAATATATGATGATTACGCAGTCAGCCTTAAGTTTTCATTTGCCTTTCAGTACTAGACAGTCTACATAGTAGAATACTTTATTACACAACACCAAAGCAAAGAACATGCTTTCTAGCTTCCAAATAAGCCCCAGAACAGATAGAGCAGCCCCACACCACCTGCAAGACATCTACTAACTTCTTCTGCTATTGCATAAGTTCGCCTTTCACTTTTCGGAATTTTGATCTGGCAGCCTAAAGCTACAGAGTGTGCCTTTCCTTCTGTGTTTATTATGACATCCTAAAATTCTAAAAGAAGAAGAAGAACTTTGCTAACCTGATACAGGAGTCCTGTAGACCCCAGTTAAGTCATAGTTTAAAAGAACAGGATATGACACATTCAGATTTAATGCAAGCATATTAAATTGTTCTAAGAACAGTTGTTCATATTCCAGCTACAACTATTGGAGTGGGGGTGTTATCCAGAGTCTGAAGTGATCCCTGTTTTTGAGTCATATTCCACAGATTATTTCCCCACACAGAGCTGTAGCTAGGTGATCTTACACCCCTGGCAGAACTGTCCCGATTGCGCCCCCTAGCCACAGACAAATTAGCTCTTCTTTCTGCCTCTCCTTCAACCCCGCCCCCTTCCACCCATTCAATTCAGCCTCTATTTAAAACCATTTCTTACAAGGCAATTATCAATATTTATATGTATGGACATATTATTTGCTGATTTTGCACACCCCTCCATTGTCTGTGCCCCTGGCAGGGGCCACCTACAGCCCTGTCCCCACAAACATTATTCATGCACCTTTTCTTCAATAACCACTGCAAAAATCCTTCTGGGAATATAATTTATTCCTTTTCTTGCTCTTTTTGAAGAGAAAGTACTGGTTAACACACCCTTGTCTTAACTATATCAGCTTAGCTGTTAGGTTCTAAAATGAGAGCTTTTCACCATGCTGGTCATCAGTGATTCATTTTTCCTCCCCAGCACACTTTTAATGAATGCAGCAAAGAAATGTAATATGTAAGCACACCACAAGAGCGGACGGCTAAACACCGTGGACATTCAAGAACTTTATTGTTCACAAAATCTGAGTTGGCACAGATCAGGGGAGAAAAGTTTTACCATGCACCCAAAGGCAACAGTGGTTAAATATTCAATCAATAGGAAATATTTCAAAGGAGAACCGAAAGGAACATGACCTTTACATTACGTATCCTTGCTCATTTGAAGCTATCTGCTCTGCCCTTCCAAAACAAGAGATAGAGCTACACCAACAATGCCAAGATCTTATACATAGACCTTATACAGGCCAAAAGGGGACTGATTGCAGGTTTGCTCTGGGAATCTTCCCACATACCTATATTTCCTTCCCACATACACACACCATCCATGAAAAGCTACCAGGTTTCTAAAAAGTGCCAATGGGCACACAAGAAAATGCAAAGCATTAGTGTGTACCCAGAGCTCCACACAAGCTGTGGCCCCTTCTCTACCATGCACACATTTCTTGACTATAATAAAAGGGAATGGAATGACGACTGTTCAGTTATAATCATAGAACTGTAGACTTTGAAAGGGACCACAAGGATCAAGCCCCTGCAATGCAGGAATCTGTGGCCCAATGTGGGTCTCGAACTCACAACCTTGAGATTAAGAGTCTCATGTTCTACCGACTGTGCTGGTTCCATATGCATCTCATATGGCAAATTGGAAGTTTCTACCAACAGAAGTCTGCCCAATTAAAAAGAAGAAGATACAAACTTAATCCTCTTTGAATGTCTTAGATAACAGACCATACAAGAGAAGCACACATAAGATGTGAAGTTCTAGGTTGCAAATATAGAAACATACCGTATATTTTTTAAGACAACAAACTACCCGTGCTCCATGTTTAATCCTTTCAGCAAAACCTGGACATGATCCACCCAGTGTTAAACACTTTTAAATCCAGTTGAAGGCAGTGAAACATACTAAATCTGAGTTGATTTTTGCTGTACCCCAAATTTATATTTTCAGGGATTGGAACCTAGGAGTAACTTAAACACATAACGTAGCACATCATGTGCATAGATAACTTCCCCAATAAAACCATCAGTTCAAATCTGCCTCTGCCATGAATACACTAGGTGATTCTGCATTCTCAACCATGGACGTAGCGAGGGGGGCAGGGAATCAATAAAAATTAAAATTAAAAGCTAACAGAGGTTCTCCCCCCCCCCCCAAAACAAAAATCCTGGCTGCATTCTATGTTCTCAACTGAAATATGTGTATTGAAACAGGTGTATTGTAATGATCACTGAAGATGTATGGGAAACATTTTGCACAATCAGAAACGTGTGGTACAAATCTGAAGTATTAAAATTGCCAATTCCTGAAGCGTTGAAAGGTGAAGGGGGAGGAAACGACCCCTTTCAACTTCGCCTCCGATGGTGGCTAAAAATGTCTTGAAATGTCTTGAAAGGGAAACCACATAGAGAATGCGGCTGAAGCGTGGGCAGGAAGACAGGGTCGTCCAGCAGTAAAAGGGAGAAGCATCTTCGTCGACACAGGCTGGCTGCGTTGAAGAGGATGAACTAAAAAAATTCCGCCTTTGCACAATCGGCAAAGCTAGTAATGGGGGAAGATGGCGTAAAAGCAGCCGCGGAGCTGATCTGATGAGGCATGGACGGAGCAGGGGGGCGGGGAGGGGCAGAGGTGGCGGTTGTGCAATCCGAATTCACCCTTTAACCTCCTGGGAAGCTGCCGGACCTTCCCAGCACCAGCCTCCAAAAGGGGATCCACTCGAATTAAACTGCCTTGCACTGGTGTGTCTCTGGGCGGCTGCCTTCAGCTTATCCCAGACACTGGGTCTTCAAAACTTCGGCGAGCGGAGAGAGAGAGCTGCTCTCCGCCAAACCGATCGCCCCCTGAAATTTCCTTCCGCCACTGACGGCGAACGCTCAGTTCAATCCGGTGTCACTCCACACATGATCTCCAGCTTTTGGAGAGACGGTGCTGGAAAGCCAGCGCTCTGCAAACTGGCGCAGTTCAAAAGTTTATGTGAACGCAATCTCTCTCCCCTCCCCGCCCCACAAAAAAAACCACTTCTTTGAATCCTACTCCGCTATTGACGAAATGCAACCGAAGCTGCCAGCGAGCTGGAATACGCGCAAAGGCGCGCGTGGTGGCGACCCGTTGTGGCACCAGGGAAGGACTTGGGGTCGCAGAGGTCCAGGGCAGGACGCAGCCCCAAACTCAACAAGGATGGCTTACCGCCGGGGAAGCCAACGCGGTGCCCCGACCCAGATTTTGTGGACCCCCAACTTCATTCAGTGAGCATGGCCAAGAATTAAGGGAGGTGAGGGGTTGTCCAAAACATCTGGAGGGCGCCATGTTGGCTACCCTTGGTGAAGTAATGCTGATGACCCCCTAAGGAGGGCTCACCCGCGTAAGACCATTAAGTCCAGGGGCTTAAATTTCCTAACTGTACTCCTGCAGTTTTCTGACCGCGCATTTCTCCCTAGTCAAAGTTGGCTGAAAATCAGCTGTGCATTTAATATTTTCGGGGGAAAGAAGTCGGGAGTGTGAAGTGTTGCATCTGGAGCGGCGGCTCCTTAGTGCAAGCTGTCCTTATTCCTGCCTCTAGAAAAATAAATCTGCCACGGGACGAAGAATGGGAGTCACTCCGTTTTCTTTTTAGAGGATTCGACTCGGTTCTTTTCTCGCGTAATAGCTCCCAGACGCGCGACAAGAGTGGACACCGACAAAGAACATGCTAAAGTCCCATTTTTGTCATTATGCAGACAGATGCACCCCCGGTTACATTTTAACTGGCTGTCTAAAGGCCCACGAGCATGGGGATAAGGGGCAGCGATCTTCAGATGCTCCCTTCTCTGTTCCGGAGGTTCTAGAGTTACAGTAGTTCAACAGGTAAAGAGCGGAGCAGGATGCCAAAGCCGTTGGATTTTAGTAGCGTGAGAAGAGATCGTTTTCGGACCTCTCTGTTTAAGGCTGATAATCGCTTTCCGCCTCCTGAGCGTAGTTCTGTCTCCAAAAGACACTGGCACACACAGACACGCACAAGGTGCAGATCTGCGACTGTTCCTTAGCTTCGGCGAACAGCTTTCTTGGGTAAGTTTGGGAGCATCCTATAAGCGTCAATTCCAAGGAAGAAGAGGAGGGAAGGGGGAAGCTAGCCAAAGAGCTGGAAGTTGAACCTTCAAAAGTACACAGATCTGGGAACAACAAAACCGTCACAGATCCCGGAGCAAAGCCAAGAAGAAGTAACATTATTTCTTTCGCGCCGCAATTCCAGTGAATAGCTTCAGTCATTCCCAAGGCATCGGGGCGAGATCCTGCCAAAATCCAGCGCGTCCATGTCCCGCGGATTTCAAGGACAGAGTTAAGAAGCAAGGGCTAAACCTTTTCGCCCTTTGAAACCGACGGGAACCTAACCAAACGTGGTGTAAAATATATTATTATGAGTATTACAATCCAGCCTAAGCAAAGCTCTCGGAGGTCCCGTATATTTCAGGGCAGACGAACACGTGTTTAATGAACTCATGAGAAACATGGTTTTTTTAAAAAAAACAAAGGAACGTAAAACTGCTCAGCTTTGTCTGGATTGTACCCAACATTAAAAAATAAGACAAAAGTGTACAAGGGCCAACAAGCGAATCGTACAAGTGTGTGTGTGTATCATAGGAGCCAGCTCCTAGGGGGCGAGGTCCCTTCGACCCTCCAATAAAATATTTGATGGGGCCGCCCTCCCAAAATTGATAGGCATTTCTATTCAAATAGTGTGCATACGATGCGTCAAGTGATCGATTATGCAGGGCGGGGCTTGCCCAATATTTTATTCAAGTTGGCACCCCTGTTGTGTATTTACACAACACACACTATATATACTATATATATATACAATACACACACACACACACACACACACACACAGCTGTTTTGTTTTTGTTTTGTTTTGTGTGTGTGTGTAGAGCAGTGCCAACTTGAATAAAATATTGGGGGGGCCCAGGTAAGCCCCACCCCGCATAATCGCTTAGAAGTCGCAACACCCACCCACTATTTAAATGGCAATGCCCATCAACGTGGGAGCCCACCCTGCAACCCCAAAAATAAATTCAAGGGGCCACCCTTCGTGAGCCATATGCCCATTATATCGAGATCAACACTGAGGCCTTCCCGTCCAACAAGCAGAACGACGATGATGATACAATATTGACAAGTTGTTGTTGTTGCTGTTGTTGTTATGACCTGATACGGCAGAAGAGACCTCAGCCGGAGAAGGGCCACTTTGGAGCTGAGAGAAGAAAAGGACTTTTTTCCTAAAAAGGGAAACCCCCACCCCCGATCGGCGCCGGATCGGGGGGCTGGGGGTGTCCTGTTGCTCAGGTGCGCCCTGGGCGCCTTTCCTCTTACCTCTTCTTCTCCTTCTCCGCTGTCATCGTGGAAGCGGCGCCTCCGCTGTTCTGCGCGACGTTTGGATACACGGGCTCCCTCGTGGGCGCGCCCGACCCAGGCAGGCAGGCAGGGGGTCTGGCTTGGGTGGATGGGCAGGTCCCCGGAGGCCTTTGGAGAGGTGCAAGGGGCGTGCTGGGCTGCGCCGGCGGGCTCCCTCTTTCGGCCGCGCAGGTTCCCTGGTGGCGCTCCTCGTGGCGGCGGCGCTGCTGCTTTCGAGGCTGCGATCCCGGGGCCGAGCCGCCCCTGAGCTGACCATACAGTCTCAGGACACTGCCGAGGATTGTACAGTCCGGCTCAGGGGAGAGACGAGGCGGGGCGGGCGCTGCGCTCCCCTTCTCTGCCGGGGGAATCGATGTGAAGAGGCAGCTGCGCGCGCGGGGCTCCCTTTAAGACGCGCAACCTTGGCCGGCGCTCCGAGAGGGGCAGGCGCGAGACGCTCCTCCGCCAGCCGACGGCTCCCGGCTCCAGCTGGAGCGGCCGATGGAGCGCCGGCCAATGGGCGGGCGAGGCGCACGCCGAGGGGCCCGCCTCCTCCTCCTCCTCCCTCCCCGCCCGTCGAGCAAGTTTCTCCCGACTTGTGGAGAGGAAGGAGGGCGGCGGGCGGGCGAGCCGGAGGGGCGCGCGGTCACTCAGAGAGAGCCAGAAAGGGGCATCGCCACAGGCGGCCTCCCGGGCACCCGAGGGCGAGGCCCCGGGACCTGTTTGCCCACCCAGGGAGCTGAGAGGGTTGGGTGACGCACGGGGAGGAGGAGGAGGCAGGACACGGAACAGCTCCCCGGAGCCGTCAGGAAGCTGCCAGGGCGAGTCTCGCGCGCCAGGGCCGGTTTCAGGCCCTTGCCATGAACTCCCAAGGGCAGGGGTGCCGACTAGAATAAAATATCGAGGGCGGGGAAGGGAGCAGGTAGGCCCCGCCCCGCATCGCCGGTCACATGACATGGCACGCGCACACAAAATTTGGGAATTATCCTCAACGTTTTTGGAGGGGGCGGGGAGCCTCCTGAAATATTTGATGGAGGGAGCTCAACCCCCTAGGAGTTGGCTTCTATGACTAGGGGCCAAGGTCCCTTCAGCCCCCACCAATTGATGGGCATTGCCATTCAAATTGAATGGGTACAGTGGTACCTCGGGTTACATACGCTTCAGGTTAACAGACTCCACTAACCCAGAAATAGTACCTCAGGTTAAGAACTTTGCTTCAGGATGAGAACAAAAATTGTGCTCCGGGGGCGCAGCGGCAGCGGGAGACCCCATTAGCTAAAGTGGTGCTTCAGGTTAAAAACAGATTCAGGTTAAGAACAGACCTCCGGAACGAATTAAGTACTTAACCCGAGGTACCACTGTTTTGACATTCAAATGATGTGCTTGCCTCACATCACGTGATCACTTATACAGGGTGAGACTTACCTGGTCTCCCCCCCCCCCAAAAAAAATATTCAGGTTGGTACCCCTGACCTTTTTATTATTTAATAATTTGTTTAATAATTTGTTTTATTTATTACTCGCCCTTCACCCGAAGATCCCAGGCAGGGTGTCAGTGAGTGGGAGCCAGTGTGGTGTAGTGGTTAAGAGCAGTAGACTCGTAATCTGGTGAACCGGGTTATTATATTATATTATATTTTGGGAATGACTCATGTTCTTCTGTAGGTGCAGTGTTTTATACTTTCTAGATGCCCCGTGATCATATTATAAAGTAATTGTGTTCTGTGTTATAAATCAAGCACAGCTAGGAGTTGTTTCTTTTTTTTCTCCTATTGGTGTTTCTCGTCAATTAAATTTTTGGTGTGGCTCCAGCAAATTTATATCCTGCCCTCCAAACGGAGCCCAGGGCAGCAAACAACAAGTAAGTATAAAACAATTCCAGCACAGATGCAGGCCAGGAAATATTTCAGTTGAAAGGGTTTGTTGAAAGAGGAAGGGCACCAAAAAGACAACGGGTGAAATTCCAAGGGGCAGGTGCCGCAACACTAAAGGCCCAATTCCTACATTGTACAGACTGGATCTCCTGATAAGAGCTTATCTGCTCTGGAAAACCAGAGCCTGGGAGGTCTTCCACAATGCAGTGAAGCCACAGAGAAGGCCCTCTTACACTTTAATTGTGTGGGGTTTTTTTTATAAAATGCCATGAGACTATGATTGAAGGGTGTTATAAGATAAATAAAGTTAGTATTTTCCTCCATTGGCTGTGCTTTTAAGTCATTGCTAGGTGCCTCACAGGCTTTCGGATGCATGCTTTAATAAGCAGATAACATTCCACCTCCGGCACAAAACTCACTGGGTGACCTTGGTCCAGTCACTTTTTCTGGAACGAACCTACCTCGCAAAGTTTAGTGTTTATTTACTTAAATCCTTTCTACCCTACTCTGCAGCCAAAAAGGTCCCTGGCTTACTGATCAGTTTAAATCAACAACAGCAACAACAACAAGGCTTGCAGTCTAAGGGATGGGGAAGGAAAAGCAAACTCAGGGACTGCTTCTTAAAGTTACAGAGTGATCTTGAAGATAAAAGGAGGTGGTCCTGCGTGCTGCCCTGAGCTCCTCGGAGAACGGCAGGGTAACATACTGGTAATGCCTGCCCTGCAAATGGCAGGCTGGAGTTGAGAGCCTGCCTGCGCATCGTGCAATGTGCAGCGACAGAACTCTGAACGGTGCCTCTCTGAGCAACGCTGGCAACTGTGAAAAAAGCTTGCTGCATGCAGCAAACTGGCAGGCCATGCATGCACATGCATGGAAACAATGCACAATGTACAAAAATAGCCGAGAGTCCCTAATGAATGGCATCCTGACTGATTGACCAGCCAAATAATTTTGGTTGGACGGCCTTTGTGCAAATAGCGTTCAGTATTCCACGAAGCCAGGGAAGCTGTGTCGATGGCCACTTGCACTTTGTTTCCTTGTGCTGTCATTCGCCAATTCCAAGAGCAGGAGTAAGGACTGCTTGGCCCTTTGCCCTGCAGCAATCGAGGGTGTGGACAAACCTGGCAACATAGCACAGCTCCTCCTCCTGGTCACCTGCGGGAACAGCAGACGATCTAGACAGGGACATGAAACAGCTGGCAGGGCTAAAGGTCACTGCCTACCTTCCATGATTCCATCATACTTGCTGCAGGGCCCAGGGAGGAGCATTGGAAACACTGAGTCAGACCACTGCTCCATCCAGCTCAGTAATGCCTACACTGATTGGCAGAAGCTCCCCAGGATTAAAGCCTGGGGTCTCTTCCAGCCCTACCGAGATATGCCTGGGATTGAACCTGCAACCTTCTGCATGCATTGCAGCTCTAACACTGAACTGTGCCCCCAAAATCTATAATATTACATAATAACGCTTATGCTGTGAACCGCCTGGGATCTTCGGATGAAGAGGGGTATACAATTAATGATGATAATGATGTCACTGGCTGTAATAGGGCTGCTATTCATTTATTGTTTTGCATCTGTTGAAGTGCATTATAGTCAATGAAAGATTATGGCGTAATAATTATATTAGGTTGCAATCCTACTAATCCCACCTACCCAGGGGGAAGCCCCATTGAATTCAGCTGGACTTCTGAGTAGGCATGGTTAGGATCGCGCTGCAAATTAGTCCGTGCCTCCGTTGGTTCTGCTGTCACAAACTAACATGGCTCCATCTCCGGCAGTAGTTAGTTAATAATAATAATAGTAAATGTGTAGTAAATAATTTGCTACTAGTAGTAGCAAATGAAAGTGGAAAATATCAGTAAGCAGGCTTTGTGATATCCTGAGGGGAACTAGTTTTCCATCTCCCCCTTGCTTATGACTCTCCGCCGTCCTTCCCAGCCTTATTTATTACTTTATTACTTATTCTTCAGTTATCTCCCTTGTCCCAGCTTCACATCTCTTCCAGCTCCTCATACTACCATCTTATTGTCCCATTGCTAGGAAAAGAAAGAGTCTCAGGCATCTTGAAAAGGTACCTGTTCCTTGCTCTTTCACTAAAAGACAAATACGACAGAGACTGCTGGGAGCATCCGTCAATAGAACTGCACACTAAGTCTCTATTTTGAATGCCTGAAGAGGCAATTGCACCTGCGCAAAACATGATAAACTGTGATGCATTCCCTGTTGACTGGTGCCTGTTGATTTTTTGATCAATTCCATCCTACACCCTTCCACCATCATTCTTACTATGTGTGTGTGTATGTGTGTGTGTTTAAAATTTATCTTAGTAGAGCTTCCTAACATAAATACGCCACCCAGGGCATCTTACAGTGTATTAAAAAGATGCAAAAATCTTAGGAGCTCCCCCTTTCATCAGACTACAGTGCAGCATAGGAGAGCCTTCAGTAATAAAGGACCATGATTTATGAATGTGGGTGAGGTGGGTGTGGGAAAGAAGGGGAACATCTCTCCCCCCCCCCCGACCAGTCTGGAAAGAATGGCTCCCTATTCACTGGTCTTTACCAGCATGACAGTTTCCTGAGCGGTGGAATTTGCTAACCACCCATGGTTTTGCTAATCAAGGTGTGTCTCCTCCCTCAACTCAGTCCCCCCCTCCCATTATTGTTTTCCATCTTGGGATTTCCACATTTTTAGTTGAAATTTCAGTGCCTTTGGCAAGGCATTGCTCTTCAAGTAGCTGAAGGCTACAGCAGGCACCTGCTAGTCCTGTTTGGTTGGAAAGAAACAAGTGTTAAAACACTAGCTTGCAGCTTGCTGCTCTATCTCCAACACATAGCTCTGTTATTTGTGTGTGTAAGTGCTTCCCCATTCCTCCCCTTGTTGAGCGTCTGATGTCTGTGTCCATTTATTGACATGCAAAACTTCACACAAACACACGCAAACACTCCCCTGCCGTACCTAGTGCCATCTTACTTCTGGTTAGGACGTCAAAAGATCTCCGGGTTTCTCTGTCGTAGCTGTGGGAGGTTTCAGGAGGACCATGCATAATGCACCCCTTTTGCGAAGCACGTTCCACCCACAGAATAAAAATGGTACCTAAAATATGTAGGGCCCATTTGGCAGCGATTTAAGACAGGGCCTTTTTGGTGGTAGTGCCCCGATTATGGAATTCCTTTCCTGTAGAGTTCTTATTGCCTCCTCCATTGCCTCTATTGACATTATTCCACAAACAGACATATGTTATTAGCACTGGTGACCTGTTGTTTATTAATTTATTTGTTTGTTTTTCACAAAGTCTATACTCTGCTTCATTGTAAATAAAACCTCTAAGCAGCTTACAAAACAACAACATAAAATACATGTCAATTAATTTAAAAGTTTGTAAGAAGTTTTTAAAAACCGAAACATGAATAAACTCATAAGTCAGAGAACTCCAATGAAAGCAGAAATGGGAGCAGAAATTGGTTATGATCACTTACTTGTTCCCTGAACAGAATGAAAATAAATCCAACCAATAATATCCGTAGCTGCCGTTTTCAGTCCACAAACGATACACAATTGTCACCATTGTGTTTCTTTTGCATTGAAACGAACAGGGCGGAATAATGTAATAGCAATGCAATGGACATCAGCTTCATAATTTTGTAAGTGATAAAAATAAAAGTTTCATTGATTTGCCGGTGCAGCGAAAATCTGGACTCTCCCTGTTAAATAGAGACAGTCGGAGCAGACGTTTACCGGTTGTATACTCTGCTTTTCTGTCTGTAGAGAGTCAAACATGCCTGCAAGGCAACAATCTAATTGCATAGTAATAGAATCTAAACAAAGGTAATCTGCAAATATTAACCAGGCTCTGTGTGTGTTAGGGCCTCCAAATTTAGCCAGCAGATGATAGAAGAACATGGCAAGATCAAAGAACCAGCTCACTCATTCCCTAGATTAACTGAACTTTAGGTTCTTCACTGATCTGGGCTTTTCTATATCTGATTCCAGGATAAACACTTGACTTCGCCAATCAGGCAAGTAAAAGATTTCAGACAGGCTAAATGAAAGGCTCACAGTTAAAATCCAGACAGGCCAGGCCTAGCTGCCTATATGCTGAGCCCAAGAGGTCTTTCTCTGCATTTGAGGGCTTTCATGCCTCTTCCTTTCCAAACTTTAGCAAGATCATTTGTACACTCTCAAATGCAATAGCACTGCAGCGAATTGATTTCAGACTCTGGACAATGGTTTTAGCAGAAGGGTCCCTGTTTTGAATACACTGCATCGAAGGGGGTTGGATTACATGACTCCTGAATGTGGCTCTGGACTTTAGCCCCAAAGTCCTGGCCTGGTACCATGACACCCCCAAGTTAGAGTCAAAAATCCATCTGGCATCGGCGCATAAGCATGGCAGATATTGACCCAGAAAACTCCCAGATTTCTAGCCTATTCCTGTAAGCTGCAGGAGCATCCCTTGAACAGGACAGGAGGGCCAAGTTTTGCCTCTGGAACATGTTTCAGCTGGTCTGGTCTGGCTTGGAGAGTGCAAGATTTGCAGGTGGCGAGTAAACAGATAAGATGACAAAGGAAATGAAAGAGACAAGGCGTTAGGCATCACATGAGAGTGTCTCATTCCTGTGGCTTATAAAGTGTTGGGAGTCTAACTTGACAAAGGCTAGGTTTATTAAATTTGTACCTTGCTTCCCATGCGAAAAAGCCCCTTGTTGTTGCTGGCATCTCGAGAGACAATGGAGTGCACCTCCAGGGGTGAAGCCAAACTGCTGTGTGAGCAGCAACCAAGTGACCTTCCTGGGGCACAACCCTGGGCAGTGTGTATGGAGGTCCTGGGCTGCCCAGACAACAAGTCACACCCCCCCCCCCCAAATCTCTGCCTTGCTGAAAGCAGAGCAATACGTTCGGCACCAGCTTAGCTGCAGGAGTTGCTGGAAGGAGGTGTACAAGGCACCACCCAACTGCCTTAGGAACGCCACTCCAAATTTTAGTGTTTACTCCTTAGCCTTTTCTTCTCCTGAAGATGTCCCACAAGGCAGCAGAGGTTTAGGATCAGAGTTTTCCTTCTCCTGGACGCAGTGGCGTAGCGTGGGTTGTCAGCACCCGGGGCAAGGCAAGTAATTTGCGCCCCCTAACCCGTGGATTTGCGCCCCCTAACCCTAACCCCCAGATGTTGTGGCCGGTGCGGCCGGCCCCCCCTGCACCCCCCACGCTACACCACTGCCACAAAGTAGTGCGAGGCTTAATCACATGGCGGGGAAGAAGGCAGCAACTGGGTCCCGGGGGCGTCTCTGATGTGGCCTTACGGGCACCATTTGCAAGCGGGGAGCGGCACCCCATCCGCGCGAGCGCGCCCCCAGACGCAGGAGCCGCGCAGGCAGGGCTGGGGGCTGAGGCGCCAATGGAGGGGGGATGAAGGGCCTGCGAAGCCCTCGAGCACCAGAGAGCTGCTCCTGGTTTCGCGGGGGGGGGGGGGGCTCGGCCGGGGGCGGCAGCCCTTTTGTCCGCAGGATGGCAGCGGCGCCACCGGCCAGCCCCATTACCTGCCCGGCCAGCCTCCCGGGGCGCCAGGGCTCCGCCGCAACTAACACCTTCCCTCCAAAACTGGGCTGGTCGGATGTAGTTCTCTCCCGCGCTCAGCTCTGCGCTGGGCGGCCGCTGCATTTTCCCTCCCTCGCTCTCTCTCCGCTCCGCAACGCACGCCTGGCACCCTCCCCCTCCACAGTGGGCGGCGACCCGGCAGCTCGGATCAGATTCGCACAGCCAGCACTGTGAGAGAGAGTGAGCCAGGACCAGGTAGGGGCAGAGAGCTCCGAGTGCGCCCCCAAAAATGTTGCGCCCGGTGCGGCTGGCACCCCTTGCACCCCCCACGCTACGCCACTGCCTGGACGGGCTACCTTCCCAGGTTGGTATGTGGCAAGGCCACCTTTGGAAGGTACACAGGTATACCATTCTTATGCTTTATGATACTGAAATGTATTTTTAAAGTGCCTCAAGTCTAAGAATCAAATGCTGTGTCTCTCTATGCCCCGTTGCTGTGCTTGCACAAAACAGAAATATATTTCGCAACAGGTAAGCCTCATCTTTTCCTCTCTTCCCTCTATACCACGTACAGAAAATGTCTTATTGACCATTGGACTCACTATTGGTCTTGTCTGCTCAATCTGCCAGAGCCTGTCTTCGTATGCAGAGGAAGTCCTTAACTCACCGAGGGTTTGAGACCCATTGGCTACTCTCACCTGGTTCAGCCAGGCAATTGAAGCCATTCCCAAGGTGTGGTCACTGTCACAAGGAGCCACGGATGTGTGTTGACTGAGAGCCCCTGCACAATACAACCAGGGGAAAACATTACAACAATAAAATCATAATAGTATTGTTAAAAACAAATGTAATGTTGCTATAACATTGCTAGTGCTGCCGACATACCTGGCAGGGCGGAACAAAAACATCTTTGCCTGGCAGCAAAAAGGATGACAAGGTCTCCTTGGGGAGAGCATCCCCTAAATGGGGAGCGGCTGCAGAAAAGACCCTGCTCTTTCATTGCAGCCCTCCAGACTTTCCTCAGGCATGGCAGACAGAAAAGGGCCTCAGATGATGATCTCAGGATCTGGGCAAGGTGGTTTTTTAGGTAGAAGAAGAAGAGTTTGGATTTGATATCCCGCCTTTCACTCCCCTTCAGGAGTCTCAAAGCGGCTAACAACCTCCTTTCCCTTCCTCCCCCACAACAAACACTCTGTGAGGTGAGTGGGGCTGAGAGACTTCAAAGAAGTGTGCCTGGCCCAAGGTCACCCAGCAGCTGCATGTGGAGGAGCGGAGACGCGAACCCGGTTCCCCAGATTATGTGACTGCCGCTCTTAACCACTACACCACACTGGTATAGGGGATCAAAGCACCATATGGCTTTCAAGGGCAAAATAATGGTGCTTGATGGTTATATTCTGTGGAGGGAAAGCAATGAGCTGGCAGTGCTTCCAGACTGAGTCCTCCTACCTCAGATTGGCACCATGTCTCATAGCACAGCCAGCTCACCCCTTTCCATTTCCAGTTAGGACTTTGGCGCAGAAGTCCGGGGCTCAACTCAGCAGAATGAGCAAGGAACAGCAGCGGGGCTGGCTTACTGCAATCTGAAGTAAGTGAAGTAACACACATTGTAGGTGCCCTTCAGGCTGTTAAATCCAGGGTCTAAGGTTGCCTTACTGTACGACTCCTGAGGCCCACAGAGACCTGTGCTCACACAGCGCCTGAGGCAACTCGTTCCTTTCTAAGCCAGCCAAAGCTCAGGGTGGTTTTTCTTCTTTCTTAAAAAAATCAGGCTTAGCAAACAGGTTTTTGTTTGTTTGTTTTGCTCTAGTATAGCAGGAATGTAGGAACAGTTGTAAAAAACAATAATGAAATGGTGAAGTCAAGGAAGCAGAGAAACATTAACTGTGTGCTACACAACAGAGGTAATACACATGGCCCTCTAAACTCAGGGTCTAAAAATACTTCGCTGTGTCACTGCACTCTGGTGCAGGGTTGAGAATCCCCTTTTCCACCTGAGGGCCACAGTAGTGGGCGGGGCCTGGAGTCAAAGTGGGTGGAGCAATGGATGCAAATGTTGACTTTGTGTAGTAGGCTAGCTTCTGCACCCCTCTCTATTCTCCATTCTCACAAGCCAGAAATGCTTGAGCAGAGCCACACCAGACGTTTGAAGCACACCCAAATGCGTAGTCAAAGCCCATGGCTTCCCCCAAACAATCCTGGGAACTGGTGCTTGCATCTCTGTTAGGAGGAAATGACAGCTCCCATGATTCTTTGGGGAAAGTCACATGCTTTCAATGGGCATCAGTTGTGTTTTCAATGTCTGGCGTGGATCTGCCCCTCTACCAGAGTTCAAGCACACAGTCCAGCCAGGCAAAAGCGCTTGGAGGGTGAAGCAATGCGAGTGAGGAGTGTGGCTTGGGGAGAAGTCCAAAGGCCAGACAGAAAGACCTGGCATTTGCCCCCCAGCTCTGAACGTCACCACTCTTCCTCTAGTGTATAGCCCCTGTCAGTCTTTGGGGGATCGGATCCCTCTCCCGGTGGCAGTAAATAAGCAGATCAAACAAAAGGAGTGTTATTGCCAGATAAGTTCTTTAATAATCACAGCCAGAGACAAAGGAACGCATATCTCTCTTTAAAAAATGGTGTTGCTCCCAGTAAAGGTTTACCCCCTCTGTCCCCATTAATTTACATCACTCCTACGTCAGGTAATCTGAGCTTGTTACTGTCTTAGACAAAAGGGGTGTGTGTCAGAAGTGCTGTCCAAGGACACTGAATCTGCCAGCTGTCTCTCTTTTGACATTTCGTCTTCTAGCTGTTCCTCACCCAGTATTTCCCAGCTTTCCCTCTCTGGACTATGCCCTTCTGCAAACCACTGTTGTAAATCAATACTTCCACCATTCCTCCTTAGTCCAGTCCCTGAATTTCCTGGACATAGCCAGAATACGGCAGTCGGAAATCGCTATAATGTCTGGGCAAATCAGGACGTATGGCAGAAGTCTTTTATTTTTTATTTTATTTTTGCACTCCTTTCCCCAGTTTAATCCCCTTTGTGTCCACTCAGACCTACATCTGCAGGACGTTCTTTTATCAAACTGACCCCCCCCCCCAAAGTAACACTCTCTCCCCAGCAGCAAATATAGCTGTACCCCGTTGTTACATGAGGACCAGCAATAAATTGCCACACGCTGTAGCAAGCGCTAAAATAGTGGCAGTCGCCGCCAACTGGGAAGAGACCCATGTTGAAACAATGCAAATATTACTAAAATGTGGTCTGTTCTCTCTCCTTGACAACAGTGTGCGAGAAAACATGTTGTGTTCTGGGCTGCAATTCCTAACCTGTTTTTACCAGAGTAGGCAGGCTTGAATTTAGCCCTGTTTGTTGACTGCTATCTGAAAAAGTACGAGTGCCCAGGATTCTTGTGGCTAGTTACAAAAGGAGGGATATCTGAGCGCAAAGGGGAGCATATATGAGAATATCCTTGCTCATAGCCATATAGCAAATGGACTTGTGGTGAGTTTGACTAATTTACTCATCTTGCTCAGAATCGTCTGTACCTGTAGTTCTCAAACTTTTTCCTCCGGGCCACACTTTCCGAATCAAAATTTTCTTGTGCCACACCAGATTTTTTTATGTTAAGAAATAGGTTGGAAAACAAAAAGAAGTAATTCCTAGCAGTACATGATTTATAACATACAACACAACAATATGATCATGGAACATCCAGAAACAGCTACATAAGAACATGAATTATTCCCAAAATATAATTCTAAACGAGCCTCTGACATATGTACTCGACGTATACGTATGTATACAAACTGAGTGAGAAGTGTGAGTTTGCTTTTGCCGAGTAATCTAATTTACATTGGGCTCTCATCTCACCAAAACAAAGAAGCCTTTCTCTTTTCTGATCTTTCCTCTTTGTCAGAGTTGAAAGTCCCTGTTCACAACAATATGTCACGGAGAACTGTAGAATAGCCAATGGTCTTGAACAGAAGCATGGAGACTGTTTCTGGTTGTATATCCAATTTTTAAGAAGAAGAGTTTGGATTTGATATCCCGCTTTATCACTACCCAAAGGAGTCTCAAAGCGGCTAACATTCTCCTTTCCCTTCCTCCCCCACAACAAACACTCTGTGAGGTGAGTGAGGCTGAGAGACTTCAAAGAAGTGTGACTGGCCCAAGGTCACCCAGCAGCTGCATGTGGAGGAGCGGAGACGCGAACCCGGTTCACCAGATTACGAGACTACCGCTCTTAACCACTACACCACACTGGCTCTATACTATAGATACTATACTAGTATTGATACTATGCTATATTATACAATACTACAGTGGTACCTCAGGTTAAGTACTTAATTCGTTCCAGAGGTCCGTACTTAACTTGAAACTGTTCTTAACCTGAAGCGCCACTTTAGCTAATGGGGCCTCCTGCTGCTGCTGCGCCGCCATTGCGCAATTTCTGTTCTCATCCTGAAGCAAAGTTCTTTACCCGAGGTACGATTTCTGGGTTAGTGGAGTCTGTAACCTGAAGCGTATGTAACCCGAGGTACCACTGTATAATGAAATGTTTAAATGTTTCTTTGATTGTCCTTGAGTCTTCCTGCTCCACTTGGCGTCCTCTCCTGCCACACCAGGAGAAAACCACTGATCTGGACTGGCTGAAAGTGGCTCTCCAAGTTTTTAGGCAGGAGCCATTTCTAGTCTCACCTGCAGATTCCAGGGATTGAACCTGGGGCCTTCTGCAGGCAGGGCAGGTGTTCTGTCGCTGAGCAGCAGCCTGAGACCTATTGAAGCATCCTGAGAAACCAGTTATTGAAAACCCTTAACTAGGCTCCCACCATTCCTCCTCAGCACAGTCCCTATCAAAAACGTGCACCTCTTTTACACACTTGGCCTTCAAGTGGCCTCAACTGCATACTCTTGAACGGGGCAGGGGGAATGCCTGCAAAAAAATTTGCCAGCGTGCAGGGGGCTTGATCCAGGTGGGGATATGAAAGGATGGATTTTAACCCTTGAAACAAACCGGACCTCTTTTATGCAATGCAAATGAAAGGCGTTGCGGATGTGTGTGGCTACATTGATCAGGACCACATCGAAGGGCAAAGGGTTAAAAGCCCCCCTACCTGCCACACCAGGGTCCCACCTGGTGAGCCTGTGCTGACTTTGTGTGTGCCTGTGTGTGAACTGCTGCTCTCAAAGGCAAACCTGTGCAGCTGAAATCAGGAAACCAGAAGGGGAAAAAATGAAAGGCAGGCTACAGAATGTATGGGGGTATGCAATGCACCTCCTTCTTGCACAACAATCAGTAGCGGATTACACAGCGGCCATACACTCTGCATCAGCATGCACCTTAAAAAAACAACAACAACCCAGACCACTCATTCGGATTATTGTTTTTAAAAACAGCCAGAGATCTGCAAATAAAAAAAAGTTTTCAGGTTTCACGCATTGCAATCTTTTACACATCTACTCAGAAGCAGAGGATTGCAGTCTCTCTTCACAGCCCCTGAGAGCTTTGTTTTTCAAAGTTTCCCTGCACACCCTTGAGGATGCAATCTCGGGTTCTTACATAATCACAGGGCTCAAGAAATTCTGACAAGAAATATCGGAGGCCGTGTGACTTATGACCTTGTGGCTGCAGATGACAAGATGAAGAATAATGTGATTTTTATGTTTCTTGGTCAGAGTTTTGCAGAAGTAGTTTGGATGTGCGTGTCATTAAAACAAATGTATATATGTGGAGGCAACTGAAAAAAAAAAATTGCTGCCGTGTCATTTTTACAGCTGCCTTTTTTTTTTTTAACAGAGGGTTGACTGGTGAAATCTACTGTAGTTACACTGAACCGAGGTATCAGAATATTAGTAGTAGTAGTAGTACCCCTCCAATCTGTTAGGGCTGCCCCAGCCACCCTGGGTGGCTTCCAACATATATTAAAACATTAAAAAATTACACATTAAAAGGCTTCCCTATAGAGGCTGCCTTCAGATGTCTTCTAAAGATTATATAGTTACTGGTACTCATCTCCTTGACATCTGATGGGAGGGCGTTCCACAGGGTAGGTGCCACTACCAAGAAGGCCCTCTGCTTGGTTCCCTGTAGCTTCACTTGCAGTGAGGGAACGGTCAGAATTGCTCTGTTAATTATCATCTATTTCTAGAGCACTATCTATATTATAGAGCATTATATCTATTTATAGAACACTATCATGTGGCAGTGTACAGCAAGAGGAAGGTCTCTGCCCAAAGGAACAATGCACAACCTACATTTAGACAATTGAACCCACTGGTGTAAAGTCCAGTCTCCATATTGACCCTTCCAAAAACTTTTTTCAGCCAGCACAGCTTTCCCTTAGGTAAAGGTAAAGGGACCCCTGACCATTAGGTCCAGTTGTGGCCGACTCTGGGGTTGCGGCGCTCATGTACAGCTTCCGGGTCATGTGGCCAGCATGACTAAGCCGCTTCTGGCGAACCAGAGCAGTGCACGGAAACGCCGTTTACCTTCCCGCCGGAGTGGTACCTATTTATCTACTTGCATTTTGATGTGTTTTTGAGCTGCTAGGTTGTCAGGAGCAGGGACACAGTAACGGGAGCTCACCCTGTCGCGGGGATTCGAACCGCCGACCTGATCGGCAAGCCCTAGGCTCTGTCGTTTACACCACAGTGCCACCCGCGTCCCAGCTTTCCCTTACCCCCTTCCAAAAAAAATGAAAAAAATGTTTCATGTACTCACACTCACCTTGAGGAAACAGTTTAGCTCAGTGGCAGAGTTCCACAAAAGCGCCAGGGTTCAGCCCCTAGCATCTCCAGGTATGGCCAGGAATGATCCTGGTCTGAACTCCTGACGAGCTGCTGCCTGCCAATCACTGTACTCAATGCTGCACCAGATGAGTCAATGGCCTGACTCAGAATAAGTCATCTCCTGGTATTTCAGGTTCATTCCAAAGCCTTAGAGCAATTGCCAAAAAAAGTCCCATCCTAATCTCTCTCGATAAAAGGACTTGACAGGCTTGGTCCAAGTCATTTTGCACCTCCAAGTCAAGGTGGGTCACACCCAAGGCCAGTCAAGTTATGTTGGCGTTTGAGCCAGAAAGAGCTATAAACGCTGCCCCAGGGGTGGACTTTGGTAATATGGTGCCCTGAGCGATGACAAATTTTGGCACCACTCTATTATTTCCACAATAATTATTTTTGGTACAGTTGCTTTTCTTCGGATCTTCTCAGTAGGTACCCTTATAAACATAGGGATATATACCGGTATATATATAGAGAGATGATAGCTGATAGCTGATAGATAGATGATAGATAGATAGATAGATAGATAGATAGATAGATAGATAGATAATAGATAGATGATAGATAGATAGATAGATAGATAGATAGATAGATAGATAGATGATAGATAGATAGATGATAGATGATGATAGATAGATGATAGATAGATGATAGATTAGATAGATGATAGAGATAGATGATAGATAGATAGATAGATAGATAGATAGATAGATAGATAGATAGATGATAGATAGATGATAGATAGATAGATAGATAGATAGATAGATAGATAGATAGATAGATAGATGATAGATAGATAGATGATAGATAGATAGATGATAGATGATGATAGATAGATGATAGATTAGATAGATGATAGAGATAGATGATAGATATAGATAGATAGATAGATAGATAGATAGATAGATAGATAGATATAGATACTGTAGATAGATAGATGATAGATAGATAGATAGATAGATAGATAGATATAGATAGATGATAGATAGATAGATAGATATAGATAGATAGATAGATAGATAGATAGATAGATGATATAGATAGATAGATGATAAATTGATAGATGATAGATAGATAGATAGATAGATAGATGATAGATAGATAGATACATAGATAGATGAGATAGATAGATAGATAGATAGATAGATGATAGATAGATAGATAGATAGATAGATAGATAGATAGATAGATGATAGATAGATAGATAGATAGATAGATAGATAGATAGATAGATACATACATACATACATACATACATACATAGATAGGTGATAGATAGATACATAGATAGATGATGATAGATAGATAGATGATAGATAGATGATAGATAGATAGATGATAGATAGATAGATAGATAGATAGATAGATGATATATTAGATAGATAGATAGATAGATAGATAGATGATAGATAGATAGATAGATAGATAGATAGATAGATAGATAGATGGGATAGCTCAGTCAGTAGATGAGCAGACCCTTAATTTCAGAGTTATGGGTTCAAAACCCACAGTGGGAAGAACGATTCTCTGAGCAACTGTGAATACGTACAGCGTTTATGCCCCATAATTTGCCAAAGAGGGTTCTCAGAACAACTTCTAACAATCAATTCCAAAGATGGTCCCTGCCTTCAGGCTCGCTGTCTAAAAAGGGTGCTTGAGAAACACACATGCACACCCAAGCACGGAAGCCTTGTTCCACCTTAAAGGATAAGCTTTCACAGACTAGAACTCGCTTTCTCGGATGCATCTGACGAAGTGGACTTGAGTTCACAATAGTTTAAATCTGCCCATCCTTTAAGGTGCCACCAGACTCTTGCCTTTGCTGTACCAGGTTAAAAGCAGCCCTGCCTCCGGTGTTTGAGGACTACATTTCCAGAAGGTAACAAATAATATAGGCTAGGTTTGGAATAGAGGCAAAAAATTCCTCACAGCTACTGGAGGCTAAGCCGCAAGCTGCCTTATAGCTGGTTTGCACCAAACTGAAACTGGAAGCAGTAATCAAAGTCCAAAGGTGAAGATGAACTCCAGCTTCCAAGTAGCAAATCGTTTCAGGAATGCTTTTGTAGAAGGAACACAGGAAACTGCCTTGCACCAGTTCGGGCTGTTTGTCCCTCTAACCCAGTATTGTCTGCTCTCCACCAGACATGTTTATGTCCTTCTTGAGAGAAGCTCTGCTGGGTCTCAAGGCCAAACTAGGCATAAGCATGGGAGTGCAAAGGTTTGGTTTTGTCTTGCTTGCTTGGTTTAAAAAGCAGGAAGGGGGAGGGGTGCCCTTGTGTTGGCAATGTTCACTTCTTCCTAGGGATGGGGAAATATGTCCATTTTGCTTTCACTCATTTTCCAAATCTTAAGATCGGTTTTCCACATTTGCACATCAGTTTGTGATTCTTTTAGAAAAGGCCTCCTGAAACTGAATCAGAATTTTAATATGCACATTTTTGCACATCCATTTCCCCTAGCTTCTGTATGTTATTTTCACTGATACAATCGTACTTTGGTTTTCAAACAGTACTTTAGTTCTCAAATATTTTGGCTCCTGAATGGCACAAACCTGCAAGTGAGTGTTCCGGTTTGTGAACTATTTTTGGAAGACAAACGTCCGACCAGGCTTCTGATTGGCCTGCAGGAGCTTCCTGCAGCCAATCAGAAGTCGCAATTTGGTTTTTGAACGTTTTGGAAGTCGAACGGACTTCTGGAACAGATTCCGTTCAACTTCCAAGGTACGACTGTATATGCATTTTGAGGCAGACTTTGCTCTAAACTTCCCTATGGTATACACATATTGTACACAGTGGCAAAGCTGCATGCTCTGCTACCGGGGGACGGAGAGCAGGCGGGGGCATGGCTGGCGCCCCCTGGGGGCGTGATACGCCACCCACGAGGGTGTGGCGCGCTGCACGCAGGGGCATGGTGCATGTCCGGGGGGGGGGGCACTGCAATGGCACCCTACCAGAATAGTGGTGCTGGGGCGGTCCGCTGCCTCTGCACTCCCGTTCCTCTGCCAGTGATTGTACACATTTTTAAAGAAATTGGTGAACAGCATCACACAATTCAGAAAAGCATGAGCCTCAAAGGATAGCTGAATTTTGTCTTGTGTGTTGTTTCAGGGTACGAGAATGGGAAAGTTTGTGTTAAAAACCAGCCCAAACTTCTCTCCCATCTCTAGCTGTGGGTCTCACTTGATACCCCTAATCCTTATTTAACAGCTACATCTACTTTCAGCAAGCAATGGTTTGCACATGGCAAGCCACAAGAAGGCTGGTGCATAAGCAGAGCCCTGCCAATGGTTCATCTATTCCAGCATTCTGTTCTCACAGTGGCCAACCAGATGTCATCAGGAAGCTCACAAGCCAGACCTGAGTGCATCAGCAAACCTCCCTCCTGGCGCTCAGATTATGGAGAAACTGGCCATGGTGGGTAGGTATCCCTGCAAATCCCTTTCTTTTTGCTGTGCGCCAGGGCTCCTTTAGCGGCCTTCATGGAAAACGCTGACAGAGTGCCGCAAAATCGCTGACAGATGCAGAACGATCCTCTTAGGTTACCAAACCAAGGGGAAAAGGTGTTAAGAAACTGGCAAGGGTGAGAGTTTATCATCTGGACACAAATAAAAAGCTTTCAGGAGGTGTCCTATCAGCAAGTGATATCAGCAAACAATTACGGAGGGTAAACATTTCCATGAGCAGGCAGTGACTGTGCTCTGTTCTGATGTAAGGCTTGTTTTCTCTCGTCAAGATGGTTTTATAGGTTTGTATAAGAATGCAGAATGCAACAGAACCCAGTTAACAAGGCCTCTAGATGTTGGAATGCAGATTGTAGGTATCCTTGATGGTGAGGTTGTGGCTACTTTTAAAAACGTTTTGTTTTTCAATATTTGCTGTTTTTAGTTCTGGGCACCTCTCAAGTGAGTGATATTGCCATTAATGAAAGGTAAAGGGACCCCTGACCATTAGGTCTAGTTGTGGCCGACTATGGGGTTGCAGCGCTCATCTCGCTTTACGGGCCTAGGGAGCTCTGTGTGAGGTCTCCTAATAACTCTCAACATCCTTAAAGGCAAAGGGATCCCTGACCATTAGGTCCAGTCGTGACCGACTCTGGGGTTGCAGCACTCATCTCACTTTATTGGCCGAGGGAGCCGGCGTACAGCTTCTGGGTCATGTGGCCAGCATGACTAAGCCACTTCTGGCGAACCAGAGCAGCGCACGGAAACGCCGTTTACCTTCCTGCTGGAGCGGTACCTATTTATCTACTTGCACTTCGACGTGCTTTCGAACTGCTAGGTTGGCAGGAGCCGGGACAGAGCAACAGGAGCTGACCTTCTGATCGGCAAGTCCTAGGCTCTGTGGTTTAACCCGCAGCGCCACCCGCGTCCCTTGATATTGCCATTAGAAGAGATTTAAATGTGAACTGAATACTCCACCATCGCTACATTGCAACAGAGGAACCCGAGATCAACTGCTAAGAGAAAAGGAGAGAGGAAAAACTTGCCCTGTCTCTAGTTTAATATCATCTACTCAGGCAGTGCTATTTTCTAGTTCTGATAATTGGACTGAATCTGCATCCCTCTACATGCAACTGAGATTCTCAGGGATTCTTCAGGATGATCCCTTGCCCCCTGCCCCCCAGCTCTGCTTCCCAGAGATTCCAGAGACTGAACCGGGGATATTATACTAGTAAGACATATGCTCTCTGATTGAGATACAGCTGTTGTTAGAGTTGCTGCATTCATGGCACTGGGGTTTGCCTAATGCCCCAGCGACTTGGCATCCCCACTATTTATATGGAGACAAGAATCCAGGTCTCCCTTCTCTAGATGTTATTTGGTTTCTGCCTGGCAAAAACAACAGCAACTATGTCTGCAGCGTTCAAAGCTCTTCTACACACCAGACAGCCTAGACATTGCTTTGTTTAATTGCCCTCATTCCCATCCTTTGCAGGTCCAAAGTCTAGACCACCTACGTCACAGCTGGCAGATAGAGCCTCTGAATGTACTAACTGGCATAAAAGGATTAGGAACAAGATACCGAAAGTTAATGCATCTCTATCTTCAAGTATCTTCTTCCGAGGGACAATCAAATGCCATTGAGCAAAGACCAATGGGCTGATGCAATATATAAGCTCATTGCACTTAACGTGGGACTGAGGCAAGTCCCACTGAAGTTATGTACTGTATGCTGCTTTATATATGAGATTAACCCTACAATGCCTTATGAGGAACGGCTAAGGGAGCTGGGCATGTTTAGCCTGGAGAAGAGGAGGTTAAGGGGTGATATGATAGCCATGTTCAAATATATAAAAGGATGTCACACAGAGGAGGGAGAAAGGTTGTTTTCTGCTGCTCCAGAGAAGCAGACACGGAGCAATGGATCCAAATTACAAGAAAGAAGATTCCACCTAAACATTAGGAAGAACGTCCTGACAGTAAGAGCTGTTCGACAGTGGAATTTGCTGCCAAGGAGTGTGGTGGAGTCTCCTTCTTTGGAGGACTTTAAGCAGAGGCTTGACAGCCATATGTCAGGAGTGCTCTGATGGTGTTTCCTGCTTGGCAGGAGGTTGGACTCGATGGCCCTTGTGGTCTCTTCCAACTCTATGATTCTATGATTCAAAGGGGTACCAGAAATAAACTTGAGTGGACTGGTGTAGATGATTTATGGGTACAGATCACAAACAGGCCTTGCACCCAGCACCCTCAGGGTCTCAAGGTCACAGCAGCACCCTCTGGTGTTGACACCTACACACTGAGTAGGGCTGCCCATTCATCCCAGTTCCTTGTTCTGTTGCACTTAGCTGCAAGCTGCCCACCAAGTTATGCTTCCCCATGTCCCAAAGCAACTCTACACCAGGGCATTGTGGGGGATTTTAAATGGCTCACAGCTGCCCGTCTCAGATCATTGCACTGCTGCCACTGTCAGAGGAAGCGCCCCATAGGGGTGTTGATGCTGGGGGGGGGGGGCACCAGTCACCACTGTTCCAGAACATGGAGCTGTTCTCAATCACAAAAGGCTGACATCATCACCATTTGTCAGGAACTTGGGTCTCTGGTGTCATCTAGACAACCTGCTTTTATTCAGCATTCATCCTGATTTGCTTACAGAAAGCTTATGCAGTGGTTAGACTTTACTAAGCATTCATTCGATAGCAGCAGCAGCAGCAGAAACAACAACAATTTATTATTTATGCCCCGCTCATCTGACCCTCTGCCTGGTTCCCTGTAACCTCACTTCTCGCAGCAAAGGAATCGCCAGAAGGCCCTTGGCGCTGGACCTCAGTGTCTGGGCTGGACAATGGGGGTGGAGACGCTCCTTCAGGTATACTGGACTGAGGCCATTTAGGGCTTTAAAGGTCAGCACCAACACTTTGAATTGTGCTCGGAAACGTACTGGGAGCCAATGCAGATCTTTCAGGACCAGTGTTATATGGTCTCGGCAGCCACTCCCAGTCACCAGTCTAGCTGCCACATTCTGGATTAGTTGTAGTTTCCGGGTCACCTTCAAAGGTAGCCCCACATAGAGCGCATTGCGGTATTCCATGTGGGAGATAACTAGAGCATGCATCACTCTGGTGAGACAGTCTGCAGACAGGTAGGGTCTCAGCCTGCGTACCAGGTGGAGCTGGTAGACAGCTGCCCTGGACACAGAATTGACCTGGGTCTCCATACACGGCTGTGAGTCCAAAATGACTCCCAGGCTGCACACCTGGTTTGTTTACAAGACAGTAACTGAGAAAAGGGCAGTCATTCTGAGCCACTTGAGCCGTTTGCACGTCTTCTCATTAAGGATGAATTAACCCCAGTCTTTTTGATGTATTTCCCTATCATTTGTTGTGCTAGGGCCACATAGCACTATAATCTGGCATGCACTGGAATCACTCCTGAAATATATGGACAAGCCTTGAGGCGCACTCAGGACACAATGCTGAAGGCTGTCCTGGGCCATTCATTATTCATTATTATTCATTTTTTTATTTTTGATGCTCCAATAAGTACCCAAGGGCATCTGGGTCTGGGCAGTGCTGTATTTTCACACAGCACCCCTAGTGGCTGCTCACAGACCCTACCACCCAGTGCTCATGGGAGTGCACAGAGCTGGCCCAAGACATTTTGCAGCCTGAGCAGCTAACAGTGGCTGTGTCCCCAAGGCCAGCCAAGTTATTTTGCTGCCTGAGGCAGAAAATCCCACAAGTGCCCTCCCTGGCACTAAAAGTTAAATAACTGGCAAATTGCTGCTCTTTCATGACACCCCAAAATGGTTGCCTGAGGTGGCTGCTTCATTCTGCCTAATGATAGCACTGGGTGCTGCTGCTGCTACCCAGTAAGCCCACCAGGGGGCCCCATTGACATAGGAGGGGGCCACCAGCACTCAGCCTGGCCCTGAGGCGGGGTCAACACATGCAGCAGCATGTTAGAGCGGACTCTACCACCACAGACTACAAGTAGGGGGGTGCCACTTTTGAATCTCCCATCCCTGCCGCATAAACACCCTCTTCAAGTGAAAAACAAACTAAAACCCTAGCATATCAGCATATAAACCTGCTCCATACCTTAATTCATATGCAGGGAGATCCCCCGCCCCCGGCCCCCCATAATAAGGAAGCATTCAAAGTGTGATTTCCCCACCTGAAATTAGAACCTACTGCCTCGGGTTTCAGGATTGCCTCCTTCCACGGCATAGACATAAATACATGCAGTGGCACCTTGGGTTACATACGCTTCAGGTTACAGACTCCACTAACCCTGAAATAGTACCTTGGGTTAAGAACTTTGCTTCAGGATGAGAACAGAAATCGCGTGGCGGCGGCGCAGCGGCAGTAGGAGGCCCCATTAGCTAAAGTGGTGCTTCAGGTTAAGAACAGTTTCAGGTTAAGAACGGACCTCCGGAACGAATCAAGTTCTTAACCTGAGGTACCACTGTAATCTAGAGGTGCACTGTGAGAGGCAGTGCTCCATTCTCCCCAGTGCTTGACACATTCTTGGCACGGAATAAACATTAAACACAGATCCTAGTAAAGTTAAACCTTTTATTGGATGAACTTCTGCCGGTGACATGCTCGTGTTCCTCAAGATGGAACAATAAAAGGTCTCGCTTTCGCAAGGCACAATCTATTCCCCTGCCTGTACATGGGGTGTAGCAAGGGGTGGAGGTGTTCAACCTGCAAACAGATTTCCCCTTTCCCTTGCCAGCACTGCAGCTCATGACGAGCCAGAGAATGCTGTACATGAAAGCCAGGGAAGAGGTGGGACACTGAAAGCTTAGAGGTAAGGCGCAGGACCTTCATTTTAAGGCATAAAAAAAGACCCCTGGATGGTTAAGTCCAGTCAAGGGTGACTATGTGGCGCTCATCTCGCTTTCAGGTCGAGGGAGCCAGCGTTTATCCACAGCTTTCTGGGTCATGTAGCCAGCAGGACTAAACCGCTTCTGGCTCATCGGGACACCATGACGGAAGCCAGAGTGCACGGAAATGCTGTTTACCTTCCTGTTGCAGTGGTACCTATTTATCTACTTGCGCTGGTGTGCTTTCGAACTGCTAGGTTGGCAGGAACTGGGACAGAGCAACAGGCGCTCACCCAATCACGGGGATTCGAACCGCTGACCTTCTGATCGGCAAGCCCAAGAGGCTCAGTGGTTTAGACCACAGTGCCACCTGCATCCTTTAAGGCATACTGTGCCTCTGGATACCAGTTGCTGGGAATCCCAAGTTGGGAGAGGGCTGTTAGTGCTCAGGTCCTGTTTGTTGATGTCCCAGAGGCATCTGGTTGACCTCAGTGCAAAAAGGATGCTGGACTAGGTGGGCCTTGAGTCCGATGCAACAGTGCTTTTCTTAGGTTCCTAGGTTCTTTATGATAGATGGTTCTTAGGTTCTCTATGATAGATGGTTTATTTACACACATATACAACCCGAGCCTATGACGGAAAGGTTCCCAGCATTAGCACCCAAAAGGCGCTTGTTCTTCCATAGCCACAGCCTTGGATTCAATCAGAAATCAAACATTGCTCTGACTCTCTCACTCCTACTTCTCGCTTGCAACTCATGACATAGCAATGAAGCAGCCTGGCTCAATTTCCATGCAGAGTTTTTATTCTGACGTCTTGATTTCATCTGCACCAGCTTTGTTGATGTTGACAGATCCATCTTTTCCTATACTGTTGTAGTGGCCTTCTTTGCAAGTTGTTTGGTGTACAACTTTGCAGAGGCCTGGGACGATGTTGCTGCCTTTGCCTCAGGCTCAGCGGAACAGTTAAAGCTGGGAGGAGAGGGGGGCAGAGGAACCTGCTGAGCCTGCCTAGCTTGCCAAAGTTGTTGTGGGCCGTGCAGGCCCAACCACTTGAGAACTATTTGAAAAATGTAACTGGAGGCTCCCCTTGGGTTCCCGGAGCCTCCTTGCCTACAGAAATATCTGCTCTCTTTTTCTTCCTCCCTTCTCGTTCCCACTTCCCTTATTATTGACATATGTGGCCTATATTATGCCGACCACGAAATGAAGTGGCAGGACCAATTTCAGCTTTTCAGACGGCAGGTTTTCAGTTCCTTGCTCGTATAAAAATCTCCCTGCAAGTACGTGTGACATCACAGACTGTCAACCAATCAGAATGATGCCCGGACTTCTATTTCAAAGTCCCACAACTATTTCACACACACCCTATCCTGGAAAAGGATAGGATACATTTGGGTTTGATGCTTCAAGGGCACTCCCAAAGAAGTTTCCCTGCTTTAAAAAAATGTTGGGTGACCTTAAATCAGTGGTTCTCAAAGGGTGTGGCACACTGCACTGGTGTGGCAGGAAAGGAGGAAAGAAAATGTGGCAAGAAGATTCAAGGACAATTAAAAACAACAACATTTAAACATTTCAGTGCAGTATAGTATAGCATCAATATATGTTGTTGTTTAGTCATTTAGTCGTGTCCGACTCTTCGTGACCCCATGGACCAGAGCACGCCAGGCACTCCTGTCTTCCACTGCCTCCCGCAGTTTGGTCAAACTCATGCTGGTAGCTTCGAGAACACTGTCCAACCATCTCGTCCTCTGTCATCCCCTTCTCCTTGTGCCCTCAATCTTTCCCAGCATCAGGGTCTTTTCCAGGGAGTTTTCTGTTCTCATGAGGTGACCAAAGTATTGGAGCCTCAGCTTCAGCATCTGTCCTTCCAGTGAGCACTCAGGGCTGATTTTCTTAAGAATGGATAGGTTTGATCTTCTTGCAGTCCATGGGACTCTCAAGAGTCTCCTCCAGCAACATAATTCAAAAGCATCAATTCTTCGGCAGTCAGTCTTCTTTTTTTGGACACCAAAAACTGTATCCACGATGGCATAGAGATACAAGGGCCTTAGAGGTATAAGTGACTATCAAACTGTGAAAAGCTGGTATCACCAGATAAAATTCATCAGTCTTGTTGAATTAAATAATTTCAACTGCATTTTGAATAAAGTTACATTTCATTGTAACTTTTTTGGATTTCGCTGTGTTGTTGTATTCCTTAGTGGGTCATGCAGACTGTTGTTCTGAATAAAGCTTATCATAAGGGGAGGGGGCACTGGGGATATTTATGGACCCAAAGGGGCCAAAAAAAATTCAGAATCAGTGTTGTAATGTGACAGATAAATAGATCTCTTCATCGCCTTTTAATGCAACCATTATCCTTACTTCAAAATTTGGCACTAGCCTGGACACACACACAACTGCTATGCACTCATACAATATTACTTGATAGATTAAGAAATAACTTGTTCATCTTTCGAAACAACAACCCCACTTTATATTTTCTGATATTTTGCAACTTTAGCTTACTACCTTCACGCCATGTCAAGCCATAATGTCTCTCTCTGTTGATGCAGGAATGATCACAGCAGGTTTTGGCAAAGCTGGAACTGAGGACATCCCTTTCACCCATAACTTTGAAAGAATACCGAATTACACTTAGCATGAAAGGAGCTGTATAAAATGAAAACATATCATTATCGCTATGTCATTACTATCATTATGGAGACTATCAAATGCACTTTGGGGAATATAATTAGCGTGGTATGTTATGGAGGACTGCCGCCAGCAATGATTTTGCTGCAGTTACGCTAGCGCTTCAGATATAAACCTCTCTTTCAAGAGCTAATATTACTCAGTAAGCAAAGTTATTAGCTTGGGGCGCAGAGGAAACGGGTGGAAAGATTCTCAGCATCATTAACACGGCCTGAGAGCGGGGTGGGGGGGTGCAGAGTCCCCCTGACAAATTACTTGGCCCAGCACCCCAAGCTTCAGGGCTGAATGAAGCATTCTGGGGCAAATGCAGAGCTGGAAACCCACTGCTTCTCATTTGAAAAGGCTGTGGAGGGGAAGGGGAATAAATTCACAGAGCTTGCATTGGTGTATTTAGGCATAAGTGGGCTTAACTATCTCGGAATAGATCATACCCTGAAAGAGAAGCAAATTATGCCAGCCCTGAAGCTGGGTTAGTTTCCCCCCTTTTTCTTAGAACTAAGAAGAGGGATAGAGGGATGCGGGTGGCACTGTGGGTTAAACCACAGGACTTGCCAATCAGAAGGTTGGCGGTTCGAATCCCCGCAACGGGATGAGCTCCCATTGCTCAGTCCCTGCTCCTGCCAACCTAGCAGTTCGAAAGCACATCAAAGTGCAAGTAGATAAATAGGTACAGCTCCAGCGGGAAGGTAAACGGTGTTTCCATGCGCTGCTCTGGTTCGCCAGAAGCGGCTTAGTCATGCTGGCCACATGACCCGGAAGCTGTACGCTGGCTCCCTCAGCCAATAAAGTGAGATGAGCGCTGCAACCCCAGAGTCGGTCACGACTGGACCTAAGGGTCAGGGGTCCCTTTACCTTTAAGAAGAGGGATGTTTTCAAAATACAAAAAAGGTTTAAATAAACGATTAAAAGCTACCACTGTTGCACCTTCAGCTCCTGCCAGTTCAAGCCCAACTGGGCTTAGGAAATGGCATTTCCTCTGTCACAAACCACCCCACCCTGCACCTAACCATGGGATTTTTCCATTATTATTATTATTATTATTATTATTATTATTATTATTATTTGCATACCACCCTTTGACAGATCTCAAGGCGATTTGCAACATAAAACTGCAATATAGAAAACAGAAAATACATAATAAAAATAAGATCAAAAGCTAATCAATAATCCCCCCTCCCTCAACACATTTAAAAGGGCATCAGATGTCAATCAGCCACAGCACAAAAAGCATTGCACTCTGATGTTGCTGCTGCTGCTGCTGTTACCACTGATTTATCAAACACCTTCTAAACCATTCTCTCAATGTGATTATACAATAATTGAAAACAGTTAAAAACACAAATACAACTAAAAGAAGTGAGCCTTTTTTGGCCATGGTTGTTGTTGTTTTTTTACCTATTTTTAAAGAAAAATTGCCAAAAGCCAACATTTCTAATATGCCATATCTCGGGATTTTCCCAGACGTTTTCCCCATTTTTTGAAAATTCCACCCTGACGCCATTTTCAATGGACGCATCCCATCTATGTCCGGGAAATTCCGGACGCACGGCAACCCTGGCAAGACTAAAACTCTTGCAAGTGGTCATTCATGGTAATGACTCATTTATCTCGCTGGGAGAGCCTGTTAGGACTATGAGTTTTGTTGTTGTTAAGATTATGCACACAGTTGCTGACACAGACATCACCTTAGAAGGATTCCTTTCTGAGAGAGAATGCTTCTTTTAAGGTAGTGATTTCTACCACTAGAACTTGTAAGCATTACATTATAAATATTACCATGTCTCGCCCTCTCCTTTGAGAAGAAGCAGCAACAATCCTGCTGCCCAATTAAATGTGCTGCCTTTATATTTATATATTTACCAAAATGATTTTTACATCACCTGACCTTAGCAGTTAGATCAAAGTTGTTCACATCACAATAATATCCAGCAAAATCCAATAAGGATTGGTAAAGTAACATGGCAGGAGCTAAGCCACTACTAATGGTCAGGGGTTGTCTAATTTCAGCCAATTAACAGTTTCTGAATTGATTAAATTAGTCGTAAGGATTCCATTATCTTCAGCATTTTGCCCTTTACTTGGTGATGTCTTGGTGGATTAATAATTTCAGGTAGGGCTGACGCCTGTGGAATGAAGGCCCATCTCTTTGGCAAATTAACATTTCATGCAACGCTTTGAAGCTGCAAAGGACTATATTTGCGTTATATATAGAAACAATGCCAATTACGAACATGAAAAGAAGACTCAAAACCGTAGGAAGTAGAAGCCAAACTTTCTTCTCCTTGTTTGATGTGTTACCAAAAGAACCCTCAAGGTTGTACCAGCAAGAAGGAGCTAACCCCCCCCCCCCCATTTTATTAGCATGTAGCCTGAAGACACAGATAGGTGGAGTCAGGGAATAGTGAAATCAGCATATATCACTGAGGGAAAGACATGGCTTTTAATCTCTATACCATCCTGCACAACAGATATTCATGCATCCAGTAACTGAGAATTGACTAGATTGGTAAAAAAAAAAAGCGATTTATACGTTTTGCATATGCAATATAACATTGTGCCACCAGATGGTGCTGTGGAGCCCCATTTTTCTCTACCCGTTTTCCCTGTTCAACTTTACAATGCGTTTAACTGAAATGATTCTTTGATATGTCTAGATCCAGCCTAGGCATTGCTGAGAGCCTCCTTAGGAAACCAGAAGCTTTGTAGCTTGCAGGTGCTCCTGCATCTGTTTCCAGAGGAAACTAGTGCCATGCACCTAGTACTGCCAGCAAAAAATTGTTTGGCAGACGGACGGACAACAGAGCAGGCATCAACAGTGGGCCCTGCCAAGGTCACAACCCAAGAACACCAAGTGTTGGCCCTGGCCGTTTTGCTCTCTCATGCCTTCGGCAACAGCAGGAAGGAGACGTTTCAGGAGCCTGCAGGGATTGGCAAGAAGCTGCTAGCTGGGATGTGGGCCTTGACCAACCCCAGGCAAGACAATCCTGACCCTGGGGTGTCACAAAGGACTGAATTTCTGCAAGCAAAACCAAGTTGAGAAGAAGAAGAAGAAGAAGAAGAGTTTGGATTTTATATCCCGCTTTATCACTACCCAAAGCGGCTAACAATCTCCTTTCCCTTCCTCCCCCACAACAAACACTCTGTGAGGTGAGTGGGGCTGAGAGACTTCAGAGAAGTGTGACTGCCCAAGGTCACCCAGCAGCTGCATGTGGAGGAGCAGGGAATCGAACCCGGTTCACCAGATTACGAGTCTACCACTCTTAACCACTACACCACACTGGCTCTCCATGCAATCCATGCAGATTGGGGAGGGTTGCCAACCATTTCCCCAGTCCCTGGCCCTGCACCTCTAACATTTCATCTGCATTCTGCAGACATAGAATTATAGAATTGGAAGAGACTTACAAAACTTGGAAGAGACTTATAAAACTTACAAAACTTATAATAAGACTAAACCTTAAAACTCAGCATACAGAACCACAAAACACTAGAACAAAGAAAGTGTGTGAGTGAGACCCAGGCTCCTCCTGGGCTTATTATTATAGTCAGTATGACCTTGACAAAAAGAACAACAAAACCAGTTGAAAACAGCTGTACTCAGCTTCCCAGAGAAATAACCCAAACATCAAAAACCTTCTTCCTGTTTCTCTCACGTAAAAATAAACCTCCTTTCACACAGAGAAGCTTCTTGAACCTTCTTGTATTAATCAGAATAATACAAATCTCTACCCATCAGATCAATACTTTCTGTACTAAGAAATGCAAACTGACAGTCTAATGTGATGGAATCTGCCTGATATAAATGAGAGGCATGACAGCTCCTGCTCTCCAGGTCTTCATAGGATCATAGAGTTGGAATGGACCACGAGGGTCATCTAGTCCAACCCCCGGCAAGACAGGAATATTTTTGCCCAACACGGGACTCAAACCCACGACCCCGAGATTAAAAGTTTCGTGCGCTACTGACTGAGCTATCCCAGATGGCTCGTTAACTATCAGTGAAGAATATAGCATTACCCAAATGCTATCAATTCATTAATCTAAGGAGCCTCATTTTGCGGAGACTGCGGAAGACGTCAGACTGTTGCGTAAGCTGTCTGCTGGTAGCTGTCAAAGAGTTGAGCTTAACCTAGCTGAGAGAGAGTAAGAGATAGAGAGATTTGCAGCGCTGATTCGGAGTGCAAAAAGTTGCCCCATTACCTGCAACGTACAGAAATTCCTATGGACCTATCGCCCCACCCCGAGCCTGCTTGTTTGGAAAAAAATCTGAGAAATTATGCTGGATCTGCCCTTGAGGCGACAGGTGAGGAGTTCCAAAAGCTGTCTGATGGTGAAAGATGGGCATAATTATAATGATTACTTTAATACATGCTGTACTTAACAGTGTCAGCATGAGCAGAGAAGGCAGGCTGATCTGTAGATAAATGGACAAGGGAGGTCTGGGAGATCACAAGATAGACATGCCTGTGGACCAGAACTGGAACTTCCCAAGATGAGACTCAGCGCTAACAACGTTTGCTATTCATACGTGTTGTAAATGGGGGAAATCCCAGAAAAGTAACTGTGATCACCTGTGATAATTTAACACACAAATAGCAGGGTTGTGGGTTCAAGTCCCACATTGGGAGATAGAATCTTGCATTGCAGGGGTAGGATTACGTGACCCAGATGGTCCCTTCCAAGTCTATAATTTTGGGATCAGTTGCAAGTGCTCAAATGAAACTTCCTTCAATGAAACATTTTTCTTTCTTATTTTATTGCCTGCAAATGTGACTGCATACACACACTGCATCAATGTTGAGGCTGATTTGGGGTTGCATATCTATCTTCTTCTTCTTATTTGGCAATCACTTGTAGCCGAGTGAGATTGACTTCCATGAACACGGTCTTAACAGTGAGTCTGTAAGTGACTGTGGAGGCCAATTCTGGATCCACATGTCCTTCCACAGTTTCTGGGCGGGTTCCTGGGCGGGAGTTGATCACGGTGTGGATTTGCCAAGCGTGCCTTCCTCTTAGCACATTTCTCCCTTGCTTTCTGAGTTTGAGTGTCTACAAAGCCCATGACACCTTTGGTAAAGGCTGTGGAGCGCTCCTAGGCCAGTGTTTCCCAGTTGTCAGTGTTTATACTACATTATTTTTAGATTTGCCTTGAGACAGTCTTTAGACCTCTTTTGTTGACCACCAACATTACGCTTTCCATTTTTAAGTTCGGAATAGAGTAGTTGCTTTGGAAGATGATAATCAGGCATCCACACAACATGACCAGTCCAACAAAGTTGATGTTGAAGAACCCTTGCTTTGACACTGGTCATCTTTGCTTCTTCCATATCTATATGCATATCTATATTTCTATATCTTATACTTCTGTCCTTAAAAGGGTTCAGGTTTGTAATGCAGATGTAAGACCTGCACTGGACAGAAGGTTCATTAGCATTACAAATGCCCCTTTTCTTAATGCCCTCTGGTATTTAGGATGCTTAGATGTTGACAAGAACAGTGGAGAGAGATCCAAAGGCAGTTTAGAAACCTCATGTATGGAAAATGCTTTAAGTTGCCAGTCCAGAGCTACACACACATAACTGCATGCAAGCATCCACTCTCCCTCACTGTTACTGGAGCAAACCTAAGCTCCTAACAACATGGATGGTATGATTGTGAGGAGAGAAAGAGACACCAGAATAGTTGTAGATATTTTTGCATGACATTTTAATTTCTGATACAGGTATAACACTTCTTAATAGTGCAACAGAAATATAAATTAATATGGGGGAGGGGGCAAATCTTAAAGAGAAAAATGAAAAGCAGAATTCAACTCACTCCATAAAAAATTCTCTGGGGCCTAATGTGAAAAATGATAAAAGGGCAGGACGGTCGAGCAAATCTAGAAGTGTATGATATGGTACTGCAAGAAGCCAAGTTACAGTGAACCAGGCAGAGGGCCTTCTTGGTAGTGGCACCCACCCTGTGGAACGCCCTCCCATCAGATGTCAAAGAGAAAAACAACTACCATACTTTTAGAAGACATCTGAAGGCAGCCCTGTTTAGGGAAGTTTTTGATGTTTAATAGACTATTGTATTTTAATATTCTGTTGGAAGCCACCCAGAGTGGGCGGGGTATTAATAATAATAATAATAATAATAATAATAATAATAATAATAATAATTGTACTGTATATGCATTGCATTTCATAGGAACACAGTCAGGAGTGTGAAAGGCATCTTTACAAGCAATAGAGGCTGCATTTGGATGTCATGGCAAACCATGGTTTATGGTGCACCAGAAGAGCGGCTTGCACTCTTCCCAGGAGGAACTCAGAAGTTTTCCCTTCTGTTTTGGACTAGCCAGAGCTTGCTATATTGCCTGAACCTGACAAATCTTAACGGTGATTTGTTTGAAACAAGCCACCTTCAAATCATGGGCTAGGAAACTTCAGATTGACCACATTTTAGGTTTTGGCTATATTGTTAAATGGTGTCAGGGGCAAAGGAATGGGGGTGCGGTCCGCCCCGGGTGTCATCCCTGAGGGGGGACGGGACAAAATGGCACACCACGGGGACAGCACTTACTGCGGGGCCTGGCCTGCAGGGCGCCCGAGCCACGCGTCTCTCCTGGGAGTGAAGCGGTGGCTCGGGGCCCAGCACTGCCCAAAATGGCAGTGTGGGGCTTACGTCTGCCAGGTGGACTCTGTGGGTGGCTCGC
This sequence comes from Podarcis gaigeae, assembly GCF_964106915.1. NCBI lineage: Eukaryota > Metazoa > Chordata > Lepidosauria > Squamata > Lacertidae > Podarcis > Podarcis gaigeae. The sequence continues at coordinate 102,426,489 of NC_139680.1, read as the reverse complement.
CATGCTGCCCCCCTGGGCGGCTCGCCACAGCGCCCCTGTGCACGGATCCCTGCCCTGCCCCCATGGACAGCTCACCCTGCCCCCACCGCTCCGGGTGCCAGAGCAGCTAGCTATGCCCCTGAACGGTGGTCAGTCAAAACTAGAAGGGGCAACTTCTGGTCCCCTCCTGCGGCTGCACAGGAGGAACATGGTGGAAGGGGAGGGAGCCTGCAAGTCTGGGGGGGGGGGTTTAGGCTTGTACGCATCACTATTAACCATCGTTTATTGCATGCCAAGGAGAAACCACAGGGCCACAACCTCATTTTTTAAAGCTGCGATTCCTTGGCAAATTGCCTCTGTTGAGTCAGTCTGTTTAGTCATAGTTCCCCATATTTATTCAATCTACTGCTGTTTAGAGGGTTGCTGCAATAATTTCCAGTGACATGATTTGCTGCTCTATGTATTATAATTACTCAGGGAGGTCTTCCACCCAGAGTTACTGAGTTCACAACGATGGGGTAGCGTGGCTTTAGCGTTTCACAGCGATCTGGTATGGAGGAAATTCCTGTCCATTATCAGCAACCATTTCCCAGAACGTTTAAGTATGTGTATACCCATTTTCCTGCCAGGGGCCGAATAGTTCTGATAATCCAGTAGTGCTGCTGGAATCAGCCTAACCTACTTCACAGGGTTGTTGTGGGGATTTAATGAGATGGGGGGGCATGGGGGAGACCTTGAGCTTCTTAGAGAAAAAGGGGGGATATAAATACAATAAATAACATAATTTTGTCCTTTATCCTGTATCTGGCCTCCTTATTTACTTCTTATAAACTGTTTCCTTTATGAATAATTATTAAGATTTTTCTAATTATAACGTAAATATCCACAAAGTCTCCTGCAGACATTAATCAATAAAGGAAGTCTTTTATTTGGTTGTTTGTATTCTTGTATGCTATTCTCACTGTATGTTATTGTCAGGGGCTCAGGAGCAGAGGCACAGGGAAGAGGGGAGATGGAGAGCGAGGGGGAGGAATCCGAGGGGAGCGTAGGAGGGGACAGTGGTCCGAGGGATTCCATGAGCCTCTCCAGCGAACCGGAAGATTCACAGAAGGGGGCGCCAGTGGCCAGGGGCAGGGGGTTCCCAAGGGGAACGCCCCAGGAGCAAGGGGGCAGCAGGGACTCCCAGAGCAGTAGTTGGAAATCAGGACCAGCTTCCCCACCAGAGCAGAGTGGGGGGGAAGAGTCCCAGGTATCGGGGCCAGTGCTTTCCCCACCAGGGAGAGAAGACGAGGCAGAGCTGACCACGCCTCCATCGGAGAGTCGGACAACGGAGGGGAGGTCAGATCCGGCCAGTATCACGGAAGAGGGAAGCAGTGATAGAAGTAGTGTAACGGTTAGGAGAAAGGTCACTGGGTTGGCGCGAGAAGCAAGTTCAAATGTACAGGAGCGTGGGACAGCAGAGAATGAGGATTGGGAACCGGGTCCTAAAGCCCGCCGGAGGCAGGGGGAGGAGCTAAGCGACTCAGCATCGGAAGAGTCCAGAAAGGGCAATGCCCCGGTGGGCAGGAGGACCCAGAGGAGGAGAGAACAGCGCAGAAGGTGGAGCAGGGCTAGGATCTTAAACTGGTGCGGAAGGGGAGGAGATTCAGACGGGACTTCGCCGATCTAAGGTTTAAGACATAGGGCTGCACGCTCTGGCTTTGAAATGGAAACTAAACTTCAATAAAGACTTTTGTACATTACATCAGCCTGGCGTTGGTCCTCTGTGAGCTGGAACCTAGAGGCAGCTCTGACAGTTATGTTCACGTTTAATGAGGGTGGATTTGTGTATTGGGGGTGGGGGGTTTATGTTATGTTGTAAATAAATTTCCAATAAAATTAAATTTAATAACATAATTTTGTTTTTCTTTATTTATTATTATTTTTGTGACACAAAACAAACAAATAAAGAAGGAAAAGTACATATAGTGTCTCCACTTTCAGTTCATAGAGTCTTTTTCACAGTTCGTTTACATTCAGTGTGAGACACTATTGACCTAGACAAAAGAAAGGGGAGAGAGAGTTGGGGCATGAAGCTCTTTTCATTCTATCACATAGTATTTGTGCTGGGGTCTCGTGTCAGCACCTTGTGGGCAGGTCCTTTATTTATATAGTTATTTGTTTTTACTGGCATTGTGAGAGATTGGACGGTCTAGGGTTTGGTTGGTTTCAGTATGATTTGTTTGTCTGTATGCATGAGGGCTGGGAGGGGCGGTTCTTGTGTCAGTTTAGCCATTTTGATTCACATGCTGTTTATGGAGGGGATAGGTCAATGTCCTGTTGCGCTGTGTACGTGATAAGTCTCTACCAAAGGTGTCATGGACTTTGAAGAAGCACGAACTCAGGACGAAAGGGAGAAATGTGCTAAGAGGAAGGCATGTTTGGCAAACCCTCACCGTGATTAACTCCTGCCCAGAAACCTATGTCCTCACTGTGGAAGGATGTCCAGATCCAGAATTGGCCTCCACAGTCACTTACAGACTCAAGACCATATTCATGGAAGACAATCTTACTTGGCTATGGTGCTCGCTTCGGCAGCACATATACTAAAATCTTACTTGGCTATGAGTGATCACAGAAGAAGAAGAAAAAGAAGGAGGAGGAGGAGGAGGAGGAGGAGGAGGAACCACATTGGGGTAAAGGCATCCTCCTTTGCTTGTCCCCATACTAGTTTAAGTTTGTTGGTTAATTTTTCTAGTAGGGCAGTTTCCCACACACTTTGATACCAGTGGTCTATGCTCACTCTTGATAGGTCCTTCCAGTGTCTAGATGCTGAGAGTAAATGACTTATGAGTTTCTTGTCATGTGCATGTCCTGTAAGATGTTTTGTAGGACGAAACACCTGCTTTGGGGCAGAGTGTTGAAGGACATTGTCGTGTGGAGCAGCTAGCGAGGTCATTTACACACACACACCCCAAGTAGAAATATTTGTACGTGCTAATGAAAGCTGTATGTGGTGATTTATGGGTCCACCTGCACGTTTAGCACATCTCACATTCATGTGGAAGACTGACCGGGCCACCAGTGTTCCCGCTAATTCCACTCTCCAGGCACTGTTGGCAGTTGATGGGCAACTTCAAGGTCTCTCCTGCTCTCCCTTAGGGTCTGTTATCTTTAGACTGGACTTGGACCAGATAGCCCTTCAAACAGAGGACTCCTTCAAATAGAGAGCTATGGTCGGCCAGCACTTCAGATACCAGCTGTCATCTGTAAAGCTGCACACAAAGAAGAAGAAGAAGAAGAAGAAGAGGGAGAGGAGGAGGAGTTTGAATTTGATATCCCACTTTATCAGTACCCTAAGGAGTCTCAAAGCAGCTAACAATCTCCTTTCCCTTCCTCCCCCACAACAAACACTCTGTGAGGTGAGTGGGGCTGAGAGACTTCAGAGAAGTGTGACTAGCCCAAAGTCACCCAGCAGCTGCATGTGGAGGAGCGGGGAAGCGAACCCGGTTCACCAGATTATGAGACTACCACTCTTAACCACTACACCACCACTGGCTCTCATTGTCACTCTAGGGCATGTATCCGTGGTGGGCTTGCTAGGGTAAGGGTGCCCCAGCAGTTGCCTGAGGGTGCTTGATGCCAGGCCCGATAACCTGTGATCTCCAGCAACAGAAAGTTGCCTGGAATGAGGAACATTTGCAGATCTGGGAGCTTTCAGGCAGCAACACAGGACTAGGGAGGTTCTAGTTTCTGATTTTCTGGAAAAGTTTCTCAGTCAAACTTGTCAGGGATAGATTTCCACCCTCACTACAGTGTCCAAAATACCCCTTTACTCAATGTGCACCCAAAATGTGCCCTCAAACCACTGCAAACTATAAGCTGAGCCATTTCTTACAGTGAAGAGTGAAACCTCAACATGACAACGGGGAACAAGCAGGACCTAGCAGCAAAGAAAGTCTCTTTGTCCAGGTTCATTATCTGCTAAGAAATAAAGGTAATCTTCCCATCAAAGAATGTTAATCTTTTTAAACGTTAACATTTCCACCACCGCCCCTTAGTCCAAATATGTCTTCTCTCTCTGTTTTAAGAGTTCAGAGATAACCGGCCCGTCTTAGAATCTGTCTTTCTTCTTGAACAAATGGCAGATTGTCTCAGGAATGGAATAAGGAGAGAAGACGCAGGCGTTTTCTTCTTCTGGAGACGCAGCCAGTTATTGATGCTCGATCTGCCAGCCAATCTGGCTTTCCAGCCCAGTCAGGCAGCCCCAGAGACGCCTTCTCCTCAAAGCATTCCATCCTGCATTCCTTGCGGTTCAAAAGCCTTGAGGGGAATGGAAGTCAGAGGGCTGTGCTGGGTGCTTGGCTGTCTTCTAACCACCATTTTATCGCCCTCCCCTCTCAGAAACTGGAAGGGATGTGAGGCAGTGGCTCCCTTCAGTTTCAGATATAGTTCTCTCCCAGGCTGGGGTCCGAACCTGAGAACTTCTGTAGGCGAAGCAGGTGCTCCACCAATGATCTACAGCCCTTCCTCAATTAATTCATTCCAAAAGTGGGTGCTAAGGGTGGGCTGCAACTGTAACGAGACATTAGGAAATGGTTGCAAATTACTGCATTAATGCAAATGATATTATTATTATTATTTTATTTATTTATTTATTGAATTTCTATACCCGGGGGTCTCAGGGTGGTTCACAGAATAAAATCAAGATATAAAACCACAAAATACATAATAAGAATAAAAACAACAACCCAATAGCTGCTAGCCGCAAAACCCCCAAAACCACCATATTTTAAAAGGGCATAGGATGTAAATCAGATCAACCAAAGGCCTGGTTAAAAAGGAACATTTTTGCCTGGCACCTAAAAGTGTCTAATGAAGGCACCAGGCGAACTTCCCCGGGGAGAACATTCCACAGACGGGGAGCCATTGCGGAGAAGGCCCTGTTCCCATGTTGCCACCATCCAGACCTCTTGAGGAGGAGGCACACGAAGGAGGGCCTCAGAAGATGATCTCAGGGTCTGGGTAGGTTCTTATGGAAAGAGGCGGTCCTTGAGGTATTGTGGACCTGAGCCGTTTAAGGCTTTATAGGTCAAAACCAGCACTTTGAATTGGACCCAGAAACTAATTGGCAGCCAGAGCAGTAGGGGAGATTGATCTTGCAATTCCCATCAGCGGAAGCCCTGGGCAAAGACTTCTGCTAATGCAATGGTTCTTTCCTCCTCTACTACCCCTGTGCGCCCCACAAATGCATACCACCCACCATTTCTCCAATGAAAATAGGAATATCCTATTTCATCATCATCATACCCCACCCATCTGACTGGGTTCCCCCAGCCATTCTGGGCAGCTTCCAATATACAGTGGTACCTCAGTTTACGAACTTCATCTGTTCCAGAAGTCCGTTCTTAAACCAAAACCATTCTTAAACCGAGGTGCGCTTTCCCTAATGAGGCCTCCTGCCGCTGGTGCCCTTCCAACGTTTGGATCCCATTCTTAGACCGAGGTAAAGTTCTCAAACTGGGACACTATTTCAGGCTTTGTGGAGTCTGTAAACCGAATTGTTCTTTTACTGGACTGTTCTTAAACTGAGGTACCACTGTATAAAAAATCATGAAAAAACATTGAACATAAAAAACAACAACTTCCCTATACAGGACTGCCTTCAGATGTCTTCTAAAGGTTGGGTAGTTACTTGTCTCCTTGTCTCAGGGGTTACATAACTCCATACACTCCAAAATTTCTACAATGAAAATAGAGACGTCCTAAGGAAAACCGGGACATTCTGGGATCAAATCAGAAACTGCGATGGCTTCTGTAAATCGGGGACTGTCCATGGGAAATAGGGACGCTGCAAATTGACACTGAAGAGAGGGTGATTGGCGGGGGAAAGAGAGGAGGGATTGTTCCATTTTGAAAGCTGAAATGCTTGCACTACGATCATAAGAACATGACATTGAATCCCTCCCAAAATTATTGAAAAATACCTGAATACCTGTGCACCTGCATTTTTTATAATCCATTTTAAGGGTACAGTGGTACCTCAGGTTAAGATCTTAATTCGTTCCGGAGGTCCATTCTTAACCTGAAACTCTTCTTAACCTGAAGCACCACTTTAGCCAATGGGGCCTCCTGCTGCTGCTGCGCCGCTGGAGCACAATTTCTGTTCTCATCCTGAAGCAAAGTTCTTAACCTGAAGCACTATTTCTGGGTTAGCGGAGTCTGTAACCTGAAGTGTATGTAACCTGAGGTACCACTGTATAGACACTGGTCTTCTAGTTGACTGAGAGCATTCATCCTACCCTACTCTAAGTAGTGCCATAGGCCTCATCCAGCCAGCAGTGGACTTTGAAGCTACTATTCTATGGCACGTCATGCTGTGGTGGAGAGTTTGCCAAACCACTAATTAAGTTATTAACTTTGAGGCTAGACGAATTCCACCAAATTCAGTCACTTTGAGGCTGGCTGCACAAATGACAGTCTCAGCTCGATCATCAAATCACCAAGCAATCAATTCATCATCAATCACAGAGTGAGGAAGTGGTTTGGGAAGTTCTCTGCAACGTTGAGATTATTTAGGAAGGTGGTTAAATGCAAATCTGCAGATCAATATCGTGCACATTAATTTCAGATCTTTCGCATAAGCAGCACCGAGTAAATATTAGGTGCAAATAAACAACATAATTAAATCCAAAATCCACAGTCAGGAAATGTCTATATTTGGAGCAACCAAAATGTCCTAAGCTATTGAGTGAGGTTTTGAATTCTCCAGAACCCTTCATCAGGCTGGGTGTGACACAAACCAGGGTGTGGCAATGCGGGGGAGAGGAAAATAAAGAACAAAAACGTTGGCTGGTTCATGTTGCCATTGCCATAGGCTCTGTGTTTAATGAGAATGGTTGAACCCGAGCAAGGCTGATGGCTGATTTAGCATCCAGCTTGATGCAACCTCCAAGAATGCTACTTCTTCTGAAGCACTGCTACTTTGCCCAAAACTGCTCAGCACATGCTCAGAGACATTGCTTCCAGAGCTAAGGTTTGGTAATCAAACTTAGCATTGCTGAGTGCAGCCTCTAATACAGGCTTCTTCAGATTCAGCCCTCCAGATGTTTTCAGCCTACAACTCCCATGATCCCTAGCTAGCAGGACCAGTGGTCAGGGATGATGGAAATTGTAGTCTCAACACATCTGGAAGGCCGAGTTTGAGGAAGCCTGTTCTAATAAATTCTTGGAGGTTGCAGCTTTGAAGGTGTGTGCTGGGAAAATAGAAAGAAAACAATGGCGACAGGAGAAATCAGCGGAAGTCATTTATATTATCGCTATCAGCCTCATACCTGGGCATTGCTGGGGAATTCAAAGAAACCAAAACAAAAATTGCACAGTTTTGGAATTAGTGGTTGAGATCAGCGCAGCTTTGAAAGGTCCGCCGTGCCATTTTTATTCAAAATTGTCCGATTGTTTCCAGACAAAGAAGAAAACCTGCTCCTGGATCTCAGGAAAGATACTGTAAAAATTTGGCTAACATATCTTAAGAGGTTTCCAAATGCGTGCCTGCTGGCTTGCAGGCTCTTTACAGCTTTCGGAGCACGCGCTGGAAATGGAAACCGCAGCTCTCTGAGACCTTCTCATTAGCTATCGTCAATGTCTGGGTCTGCAGTCATGTTTGGAAGAGCCCTCCTTTCATTTCAGGACGCCAATATATTCAGCATCCAGGGAAGAGGACTGATCAACAGTCACGACAGCTACGGGCAAAGTCCCAAGTATTTGATGTCGGGGCCTCTTTCTTCCTTTTCCCCTTTTCTCCTGCTTGGAAAGATCCCCTTTGAAACAATTTCAAAGATTCAGTTGGTGTTTCGTCACTGGGCATCTGTGACAGAACATGACGGGCTGAATCAGTAGCTTCTTTCACTAACTGCAGGCCCCTCTGTAGCGGCGGCACAAAAGTCGATGGATTCCTATATTGTGCTTGGAAGCTGGCTTTCAAAGCCAACGGAGGGAGCCAAAGCGACAACTTCGTACTCTCCTATTAGCATCCCAATCAAGGCTCCCTTTCTAATCTCCAAAGTGGTACGTTCCGAGGGTACATACTCTGAAATGAGGCTCTGTATTAACTTGCTAGGTCACATGGCTTGGGGAATCTGCTTCCCTTAATTCCACCTCTCCTTTGCGGGGAGGCCAAACTGTTTCTGTGTGCTGAAAATGCTTTGCGAAATTAATCATGAATGACTTTGCTGTCCCAAGAGACTCTTTCTCCACCCACTTGAGGCACTCAGTAGCTGGGATTTACACACAGGTCACGATAACTCAGGATATTGTATCTGTGCTCCTCAAATTGGGACGGTTGGTGGGTGGGCTGACTGGAGTCACGAACCCTTTTGAATCTTGTAGCGGAAGTTCACAGTTTCATCCGGATCTGCCATGAGAGATGGCAAGGTTATTTTTGTCATCTCTCTTTGAATGAAACGTCAAGACGAGGGCTGGGCTTCTATGTAGGCAACGCTGCTCCACGTGCCGCTGAGAGGGACTTTCCCTTTACTGCACAGAACAGGCTGGGAAAAGGAAAGAGGCTTGAGCACGCTGTGTCAAACCAACAGCCCATTTAGTCATAGTAGAGCTGGATGGGACCCCAAGGGTCATCTATCTCAACCCCCTGCAATGCAGGAATCTCAGCTAAAGCATCCATGACAGACAGCCATCCAACCTCCGCTTAAAAACCTCCAATGAAGGAAAGTCCACAACTTCCCGTGGGAGTCTGTTCCACTGTCAAACAGCTCTTACCATCAGAAAGTTCTTCCTGATGTTTTGTTGGAATCTCCTTTCTTGTAACTTGAGCAGGAGAAAACAAGCTTGCTCCATCTTCCATGCCCTCAAGATATTTGAAGATGGCTATTATATCTCCTCACAGTCTCCTCTTTTCCAGGCTAAACATACCCACAGTGTGACACACTTAAAGTATGATATGCTTCATTGGCCAGCCAGAGACCACTGTGAGGTGTTTTTGCCAGCTGGACAGGAAAACAAACCAAATCTTCAATACAGTGGTACCTCGGCTTACAGACGCTTCAGGTTACAGACTCCGCTCACCCAGAAATAGTACCTCAGGTTAAGAACTTTGCTTCAGGATGAGAACAGAAATCGCGCAGCGGCAACAGGAGGCCCCATTAGCTAAAGTGGTGCTTCAGGTTAAGAACAGTTTCAGGTTAAGAACGGACCTCTGGAACAAATTAAGCTCTTAACCTGAGGTACCACTGTACCTCAAGAACTGCCTCTCTCCATATGAAGCGACCTGAGGCCCTTCTTCGTGTGCCTCCTCCACAAGAGGACTAGAGGGCGGAAACACGAGAACGGGCCTTTTCTGTGATGGATCCCTGTTTGTGGACTGCTCTCCCCATAGGGAGGCTCACCAGGCACCTTCATTATATATTTTTGTGTTTTTATATTGTAAATCACCCTGTGATCCTCAGATGTAGGGTGGCATAGACTAATAATAATAATAATAACTGTTGCAAATGATTAAGTGGGGCCTAGGTGACAGGTGTGCATGCTAAATACACAAATCCTTACAAACAAAATAGGGTGATTGTTTGATTTAAAAGTTGAATAGATGTAAGGCTGGGTTGCCTTGGGATAGATAAAGCGACTAACAAATTTAACAGCAGCAGCAGCAGCAGCAAGTCCATAAGATGGGCTAGTTGTGTACTCATCTCAGAGCTAATGCCTCCAGCAACCACCAGATCACAAGCCTGAGGATTTTTGTCAAGACAGTGATTGCTGTTTTGGAAATGACGGGCAATTTTGTGGCTGCCTGATGGCCAAAAATTAAGTATTGGGAAATCAGTGATTGCAGAGCACAATGCATCTCTTGAAAGAGCTGTCATTTTGATGGCCTCAGCTAGATGAAACCCTGCAGGCACTTTCTGTTAATAAGTAGTTCCTGGGGCTGCAATAGATCAGTGTTTTTCAACCACTGTTCCGCGGCACACTAGTGTGCCGCGAGATGTTGCCTGGTGTGCCGTGGGAAAAATTGAAAAATTCGAAAGTTTTAAAAATAAAGTATTTTATAATTTTTCATATTTCTGTTTACTTACTATTTCATAATAAAGTAATTATAAAATACTTTCTTTGTGTTTATTTGATTCCTATTCAAGAGAATTACTTTATATATAGTCAATATAGGCACAGAGTTAACATTTTTAACATTTTCTAATGGTGGTGTGCCTCGTGATTTTTTTCATGAAACAAGTGTGCCTTTGTGCAAAAAAAGGTTGAAAAACACTGCAATAGATCATCTCTTACCATCAGTTATGTGGGGTTGGCTAAGAGGATCTAATGCCCATTTGTGTTCTGCTGCAGCACCACAGCTCCCGCCCCCCTTTTAAAAAAGTGATGAAGTGCATGACTCACTGCTATCACAATAAATATGGGGTTATAGAGTGGCCTCTCTCGCATGCTGTGGCTGGCAAGTGAGCAATGCTGGGGAAATCCCTTCCAAAGTAAGTTCCAGGCATGGAGCTTTGCCTCCTTCATCCAAATGCCAGATTTGAGCAGAACTGAAATTTCCCAAAGGACGTTTCCTGAGGAAAATTCTGCCCCCTGCCCCAGCATATAAGAAGGCCACTTCAAAGAATTCTCTCCAGATTTTCTCCATCATTTTTGTTGGGGTGGGGTGCACCAGCTATTTCCTTTCCCACCTACAATGCCCCGGAACAAAGTTAAAAGGTAAAGGGATCCCTGACCATTAGGTCCAGTTGTGGCCAACTCTGGGGTTGCGACGCTCATCTCGCTTTATTGGCTGAGGGAGCCGACGTACAGCTTCCGGGTCATGTGGCCAGCATGAATAAGCCGCTTCTGGCGAACCGGAGCAGCACACGGAAACGCCGTTTACCTTCCCGCCGGAGCAGTACCTATTTATCTTCTTGCACTTTGACGTGCTTTCGAACTGCTAGGTTGGCAAGAGCAGGGACCGAGCAACAGGAGCTCACCCTGTCGCGGGGATTCGAACCACCGACCTTCTGATCGGCAAGTCCTAGGCTCTGTGGTTTAACCCACAGCGCCACCCGCGTCCCGGAACAAAGTTAGGCCGCATCAATTTAAAGCCCAATGAGACCACTTTAAACAGTCATGGCGTCCCTGCAAAGCATCCTGGGAACTGTCATTTGCTGAGGGTACTGAGAGTTGTTCATAGGCCCCTATTACCCTCACCAGAGTTCCCTGGGAAGAGGGTTTGATAGTTAAACCACTCTGGGATAAGAATGGTATAAAAATGCTTTAAACGTATACAGGGCCGTAGGAAGTGCGGGCAGGGGGCAGGTCGCCCCAGGTGCCATCATGGAGTGGGGTGACAAATTATCAAGGAACAATTACTGCCCTACAATTACTGCCCTATTTTTAAAAAATGCCTGCTCCAAAGGTCTTATCTTACTACACCAGGGATTATGTAGCTATAAATGAAATTTCATGCTAATAATAATAATAATAATAATAATTTATACCCTGCCCATCTGGCTGGGCCTCCCCAGCCACTCTGGGCAGCTTCCAAAAAAATATTAAAACACTGTATCAGTAAATAGCTTGACCCTCCTCCACGAAAACAGCTGTTTACTTGGCCGTTTTCCTATGTCATGAAACCTGAAATTTCAATTCAGTGGAGCAGGGTCAAGAGATACACATAATATCTGTACTGCATTGTTTACTGTGACAGCACCTGCACTTTGGAACTCCCCGCCTATTGCAACAAAACACGTGCCTTTGCTAGACTCTTTTCGGGCACCTGCTAAAAGCATCCTTCTTTAGGCTAGCATTCCTAAATGCTTAGGAAGCGGAAGTAATTTTAATCTTAATATTTTAGCTTTTTTATGTTTTAAAGTAGGATTGTTAATTTTTATTGATTTTACTGGTATGGTGTTTTTTGTTTTTGTTTTGGTAAACCACTTTGCAGGTTTTTAAAAATAAATTTTATTAAAGAAATAAACAATAAATATAAATAAAACAACACAAGCCAAAACACAATCCATCCTGTAGATTTAAGTATCTGTCCACAGTCGCCTACTTGGTACCAGAGGCCCAGAATCCACATTCCTTTGTAAGAAAATATGACATAACGTAAAACCATTTTTTTTTGGGTGGGGGGGGGAGAGGAATCATTGATGTGTGTGTGTGTGTGAGAGAGAGAGAGAGACAAGAAATTTTCGCACTGGGTACCACCTGACCTTCCTAGGTATCTGAATGTATAACGTAGATGGGGACTTGGTCCCAGCACATTGTGGAGGATGCAAAACGGTTGGCTGAGCTGTGCCAACACAGTTGCTGCAATGGCATCCAACCCCTCTCACCCCCCCACACACAAAAAAGGAGAAAAGGAAGAAGCTCTGCTGCTGATATTGCTAAAGACTTTCTTCTCCACCTGGAGAGATTTGATGAAATGGTTCCCTGCTGCCCCAACTTGACCTTCCCAATAACAGCATGCAGAATTTTGAGAGACTATTTGTCCACAAAGTTCTGGGTCCAGCCTAATGTGGATTGCTTCAGAGCTTGTTCCATCAGGGCCAGGCCTGTCCTTAGGCAGGGTGAGAGAGTATAATATTTCCTGAGTATTGGCTTTGGGAAGGCAAGGAAGAGGTCAGTTGTATCTTTCTGAAGGACATGAGTGCCTTGTTTTTGGATCAGATCAAGGCTTGTACAGTGCTCAGTGCTGGTGAGACCAACACCCCTTAATTTGCCCAGAAGCGCCAGTGCATATAAATTAGCAAATGCAATCCCCATGCCACCCACATTTGTGCCGTGGACTTGTGCAATGTCTCTGATCAGGGGAGAAGTTTTCTGCCTTGACACATTCAAGCATGTAAACCAAGATGTCTCAAGGTGATTGATATTGACCCGTGGGGTTGAGGGGATTCTGCAGGGCATGCATGAATAAAGAGCTGAGCCAGGGTTGGACAAAAGACGATGATTAATAAATGTTGAGAATGTGTTGGTATTTCTTGACTTTATTTCATTTACATTCCTAAGAATTTGGTTCAAGGTTGATGACAACTCATCAAGGGGACAAATGTTTGGGGAAATCTGACGTAAACTGTCTCCATCACTCACCAGTTTGAAGGGGTAATAATCTGGGACAAGCGTTGCCACTAAATTTAGAACATTGAGCCACTATTGCTGCCACTTGCTTGCTTGCCAGAAAGACCCAATGGACAGTGGCAGCTCCTCCTTCCCCCCCTCACTGTTGTTTGCTTCCTCATCCCCTCTGGACCAGAGTGTGAACAAGCTGTTTGCAATCCATGGTGAAAGTCAAGAGGGTTCTCACCTGCTCAGGACTGGGCCAAGTCATGCTGACCCTTGATGCTGGTCTTGCTGAAAAATATGGCCAGGTTACTCACCAGAATAAGACAGTTTGAGCATATTAACACAAGCCTGGCCCAACCGCACGGGCTGCCAGTTAGTTTCTGGGTCCAATTCAAAGAGCTGGTGCTGACCGAGAAAGCCTTATATGGCTCAGGACTGCAATACCTTAGGACTGCCCCTCTCCATACAGACCAACCCAGACCTTATGCTTGTTTTCTAAGATCAATCTCTGTGTCCTCTCTCCCCAAGAGGCTCAGAGGGTGACAACACGAGGACGGGACTTTTCCGTGGAGGCTCCCCGACTGTAGAATGCTCTCCCCAGAGAGCTTTCCCTGGTGCCATCATTAGGCACCAGGGAAAAACATCCATTTTTACCCAGGCCTTTGGCCTTTAAATAATCTATGGCCTGATAAAGCTGTGGGGGGAGGGGCTGCTATTATTTTACTTTTATGCCCTTTTTATTAATGCATTTTTATCACTGATGCACCATGAAATGTGTACCTGAAGAAGTGTGCATGCACACGAAAGCTCATACCAAGAACTAACTTAGTTGGTCTTTAAGGTGCTACTGGAAGGAATTTTTTTTGTTTTGCACCATGAAATGTGTTACAGTGCTACCTCGGGTTAAGTACTTAATTCGTTCCGGAGGTCCGTTCTTAACCTGAAACTGTTCTTAACCTGAAGCACCACTTTAGCTAATGGGGCCTCCTGCTGCCGCCGTGCCGCCGGAGCATGATTTCTGTTCTCATCCTGAAGCAAAGTTACTATTTCTGGGTTAGCGGAGTCTGTAACCTGAAGTGTATGTAACCCGAGGTACCACTGTATTATTGTTGTACATCACCCTGGGATTTTATTTTATAAAGGGAGGTATATAAGCTGAATAAATTAAAAACAATAAATAATGATCATGCCCATGGATGGTGTGGGATATAGCCATATGGAATTTTCTCTTTAAAAGAGGGGTTGGGGGAGCTTGTGACCTTTGAGAGGTTGCTGGATTCCCAATTCCTGTCATCCCTGGCCATGCCACCTGGGACTGATGGGAGTCCAGAAACATCTCAAGAATCACAGTTTCTCCAGCCTGCCTTTGAAAGATCTCATCATAGCAGAGTGTTTCCTCAGATGCTGAAGAGGCAATGGCCAGGGGAATTTGTGGTGCGATAACGTCACACTCCAAGGTCTCTCATTCTTCCACTTCCAGCTTCTAGTTGCTTAAGGAAGAACTTTTATGGCTGGGCTTAATTTTTGCCTTGAAATTGTATGGTTCCAAGGAGAATGCCTGGAATCTCTTGTTTACAGGCAAGGAGCAGAAGGTCAGGGTATTATTCACTGGATGAATAATACTACTGCTGCTCTCTGTATGCTCCAGAATTATCACTTACACAGCTGTTAATCCTCTCTGCTTCCAAAATCAGTTTCTCGTTTGTGTGCGCAGAGTAAACGTTAGCTAGCTTACAGCTTTTAGCATTAAGTAAATTACCCCCCCCACACAAACATGGATGCTGTAATTTCGCCTAAAGACAACCCCCCACCCAATGAATCCTCTTTCAAATGATAAGATGCTTTTGGCCTTAAAACTCAGCACTTAAGAATCTAATTGCTGCAATGTCTTCCAGGTCACTTCCTTCAACTGGTGGGTTGGAAACTCACTGGTGGTTCACAGCCTGAGCCAAGGTCGCTTGCCACAATCGCACCACTATCAAATATATGATAAAAGATTAAAAAATGGGTCACCAAAAGCATGTTTGGGTTAAAAAGTGCATCCTGGGTCTGGAAAGTTTGAGACTTCTAGGCAAATGGAGCTAGTTTGGACAACGCCCCTTTTCAGGGTATGCAGAATTTAGATTGATTTGCTCCTTTGAACACCAAGCAGAAATACACAAAAATATGTAAGGATTTCAGTGGCTGCCGGGACTATGTGCTTTGGGGTCCATTTTAACACATTCAGATGAGCTCTGTGCATTTCAAAACTGCGTAATGTGAAATTCAAAAACATCCAGATCTAACCCATGATTCTCAATCCAGTTAAGCTGCTTTAAATATGCATTTTATTTTTGACTTCCTTTAGAAATGTTTTCTTTTGAAATCTATTAGGGCTGCCTTATGTCCAGAATTTCCTGGACATAGCCAGGATTCGCCCACCGAAAATGGCATCTGGGTGGAATTTTCAAAAAGTGGCAAAATGTCTGGGCAGCCCATATTGGAAATGTTGATCTGTTGGCAATTTCCCCCCAAAATAGGTAAAAACTTTGGGGTGTTTTTTGAGATTTTGCCAAAAGCTCAACCATTTTTGTGTCCGGATTTTCACTTTTTGAAATATGGCAACCCTAAACACATACACACACACACACACACACACACGTGTGTTAAATGTGCATTCTGTAATTGAAATCTTTAAAATAATACTTTAGTTTCTTGTTAACTATGTGTTGCTTTTTAATTATTATTTTTACTTTTTAAATTATTTTTTAATTAATTATGTTGCTCAGAATGTATACTTTATACTTTACTTTCTTCTCTAATGTTTTACTATAAACCACTTTGAAATTTTTCTCCCCCTCCTTAAAAATATAAAGCAGTATAGTTCAGGCAACTTCTACAGCCAAGTTTGTGCGAAATGTATTGCTCTGCTTTCCTTTGGACCACATCAGCGAGACCAAGAGAGGGGAATCTTGTCGTCTGGAAAGCATGTTTGGGTTAAAAACACGCCAGGACCTTCAGACACACTGCCCAGGTT
Organism: Podarcis gaigeae; assembly: GCF_964106915.1. Classification (NCBI taxonomy): domain Eukaryota; kingdom Metazoa; phylum Chordata; class Lepidosauria; order Squamata; family Lacertidae; genus Podarcis; species Podarcis gaigeae. Next base: position 102,410,453 of record NC_139680.1, on the reverse strand, counting down.
TGCAGCCAAGGAAGGTCACTTTGGTATTGCTAACACAGCGGTTGGACTTCACCCCTGGAGGTGCACTCCATTGTCTCTCAAGACAGACAGATGCCAACAAAATATAAATGAGTAATAATAATCAATGATAATAATGCTGACATGTAATGTATATACAATCCTCTGTCTCTATAATAACCTCTTCGTTCATTTGAAAAGAGTTGTGAGAGATGCGAAATAAGATTTTAACATCCTTGATTTATTAGGTTCCGAAACAATACACATTCACATCCTTTAGAATACAGTACATTTGGCACAGCAACAATGACTACAATGAAATAACCCTAACGAATGGCAAGAGATTCAAATTACAACCGTAAGAAAAAAATTCTGTACAAAGAAAGCCTCACAATAAAAAAATACCTCCCTGCTCCTCTAAAACGGTAATACATTTCATATCCCCCCCCCCCAAGAACTATTCTGCACATAATTTCAAAAGAAGTCTTTGTTTTTCGTTTTTAATTTTTAAAAAAGCCTTTTTGGAGAGATAGCATTATTTTAACAATATGGAATTCCCTCCCGCCCACATGCACGCTAAACGGTGTCTCTAAAAATAGAGATAGAGAAAAATATCCTGATTTATTTATTTATTTTTCAAATTTTTGCTTGCCTTGGCATTTTGCACACCTTTGAACAAAAAACAAAAAAGAGAGGGGTGGTGGAAAAGAAGCGTGACAGAAGAGGAAGAAATGTAACAGTGTGTTTATTTTAAATAAGTTCAAAGTTAACAGACAAAAACCCGCTAGTGTAAACCAAACTACTTGAATTGAATTCCTGCGTTGCAGGGGGTTGGACTAGATGACCGCTGGGGTCCCTTCCAACTCTACAATTCTATGTATTCACTTGAAACTGACTTGAAGGCAGCATTCCCTGCACACAGCCAGGTTGCCTAAACCCCACAAGACTTCAATGCAGTTGCAGCCTTTGCAAAACTACCTGGCGGCTTAAGAGGCTGATGCACCCGCCATCAGAAGGCGCATCGGGACAGCCCAACCCGGTTCGAGTGAGTTATTGCCACGCAGATGGGGGCCTGCGTCATCCCAAACGCATTGGCAAACACTCACTGAATGAAGGGCATTTAATACCTGCACGGACCTCTCTCGCTGGAACGAGGCAGGCAGAGGACTCCCAAGACTGTAGCTGCAGTTTCTGCCTGTGTGAAGCTATTTGCTTTTCTGTTCAGCATCCTGAAGAAAAAGGAATGCAGGTGTTGGGGCTTCCCCCCACCTGCTTCAAAAAGGACGAATGACAGTTTGTGATTTTTCACACCAGGAACAAGGGCATCGCACCCTCCACAATTTTGCTTTGCGCAATGCATCCCTTTAAAAAGGCTTTGCTAATCCCCCGTTTTGTCTAAAGGCCTCTCGTTCCATACTAGCAGGACAGTGCACTGTACGATAGTTTCCTCATTCTAACCAGTCTTATGGGCAGCCCCTGGAGGCCACTTGGCTATCTCCAAAGCCTCTGTTTGGTTTGCCTAAGGAAAAGACCACTTTAGCATTGTCAAGTTCACGCTTCAGATAGCCAAAGCTTAGCATGTGGCAGAAATACACAGGGCAGAAATATCACCACACAGAAAATGAACAGGCAGTTCTACATGATCCCCACCCCGCCCCAAACGAACATAAAATTAATGAGATGATGTGACCTTTGTGATGTCTCTGTGCTTCCACTCCGTGAGCTGGAGGGGTGGGGGGTCCTTTTATTCCTGCCCCCTCCCCGTCCTGCTCCAGCCCTTAAGTTTTTAGTGAAGATAAATTAAATTATTCTAAAAGCTTTGTTCCATTACTACACCAGTAAGCTAGACAACACATGACCACGTAACTTGATATAGCATATTTAATATTTTGAAATCATCAATATTTATGTGTGCGTGTATACATATATATACACGCACACATAACATGTATATAAAACACTACACCTGAGTTTAAATACGAAAACAAACAAAAAAGAAAAACCACAATGGAACGGAATATAGTAATCGCTATGAACAGCCAGACGCAAAGCTGACGCTAATCTATCCTGCCTGTTTGAGAAGATCCCCGGGACCAACTTTCTCAGGCTATGTGTGCAGCAGGGGGAATCAATTGTGCGGCTCCAGCCCACGATGCACCAGGGATGTCTGCCGCTGCAGGCCATGCGGCAGGAGCCCATCTCGAGACTCCTCTTCAGGCCCCTGGCCCAAACTCGGGCCGTGTGTGCTGCTTTCACTGGCTCTCCGGTGGGCCCCCTTCTCCGTCGATGGACTTACTTGGTGGCGGCAGGCAACAGTGCTCTGAGCAGGGGGCTGAATGTGGCCACCATTTTCATTTCCCACAATGCCCTGGAGCGAAGCCCCACTATCAGGCGTATTGTGGGAAGTGAACGTGGCAGCCAGACCAGCTGTCCAGCACAGCTCAAGGCACTGAGCCATACTTTTTTGTAAAAAAGAGAAAATAATAATGTAGGGGCCACTGCAGGTGTCAGCAGCAGGCCCTGTCAGTTGCACAAATATGACTGGTGCGAACATTTCCCCAGGCGTGGGGTTCTTCTCAGGTGGTCCAGAGCTCCTCGGGTTATTTGAGCATGAGAGGGAAGGAGGAGAGTCTCCAAGCTCCACGCCACAGAGACAGTACGAGAAAGCGGTCTGCGGCTAGCCTGTGCTTCTGTCAGTCATGGCCCTTCCCTTCCTCCCCACCCCCATCCCAATCTCTATCATTCCATATAGAGTTTAACTATACAGGAGATTTAGTACAGCTTAATATAGGTATACATCTTTCTTTCTTTTAATAATAATAGAAAACAAACAAACAAAGTGGAGGAAAATCATCTCGGACAGTAACTTGAACCAATACACATACAGAGTATTGCACATGGACATATTCATAATTATTCTTTCATAGGCTAACTTTGTTTTTTTGTGGTTTTTTTTAATAATATGCCTGAACATGCAGCAGTTGATACCTCTATATTCATTGAATTCCACAGGCCTTGCAGTAAACACCTATATACAAAATCCTCGTCTGTACAAAAGGCAAGAGAGAGAGAGAGAGAGAAAAGGAGAAACGATAAAGGAAAAAAGCTTCTTTGAGTGCCACTCTGCCAGTCACAAGTATATATAAATTCTGCAATTGGAAAATCCAAGTGCAACAAGTAAAATGGATTCCCTTAACTGCTCACTCAGCATGTGTGTATATACATAATATATATATATATAGTATACACACCACTCAACAATACACGTACACACACGCACACGCACAACACAGGGTACTCCCAGAAATATAAGTACATAACACTGTCAGCAAATCTACAGGCGGTAACTTCACATTTGTTAATGTACTGTCCACATGAGTTACCTTATTTATTTTTTCAATGACTACACAAGAAAATCCATTTACAACTCTTAGCAATTTCAGTTTTTGAATCTTGATCTTCAGTCTCTTGATACACATTTCACATAATGAATCGCTTTGCCTGGCTTTGTATTCTTCCTGTATAGCACAGTTTTATACCAGATTATTTTCTTCTTCTTCTAAATATCAAAAACACACAGAAAAGAACAGTAGTACTATTGGTCATGACCCAGCTGGACCCATAGTACAGTAGTACAGTATCATGTTATCCTTAATCTTTCCTCCTTCCTGTTTCTTCCCAGCCCTTAGCCAGGACCAGAAGCCCCACAATGCCTTGGGGCCAAACAAAATGCTCTGTCAAATGTGTCTTTGCATGCAGCACACCTTCTTATTTTTAAATGCAACCAGCAGCTGTTGGAGGGGTCAATAATTACTGAGATCACAGAAGGGGCTTAACCCTTCCTCTCCCTACTGGAGTCCTGATGAAAACAGCTCCTCTGAAGCTGCTGTTTGCATTGGGAGGAAATGCAGCTGCTGGGTGCATTTATTTTTCAAGTGCATGCGAAATGCAAAGACGTTTAGCTAGTCTGACCCTCAGCCACTACCTGCTATGTATGTATCGGTGATGCTAGCTCAAAGCAGCCCTCTCTTTCCCAGTGCATTTGCACAGATAGCTCTAGCAACCTCTGCACACAGCCCTGAGGAGGACAAGGGCTTCTGCATCGACACACAGGCTTGTGGTGGGCTGCTCCTGGCTCAAGGCCAGCAGAGGAGGGACGGAGAGGGAAAAGGCTATGCACAAAGAACCATGCCCATTTTTCTCCTTTGTAAAAGCCTGCAAAAGTAACACACTGCTGTTAAAAGTAAAAGTAGAGTGGGACATCACCCAGATTCAATACAATGATTCCTTTAAAAAGCATCTTTCTTAAAAATCCCTTTCACACCTGTTATTGCATCAATGACATGAATGATTCAGGTACCAGTTTTTAAAATAGTTTCCCTATGGAAGTATGACTATGTACACATCGGAGAAGCTGTAAGATTTGCAGAAAACCTATACTGCTTTATTAAAGCAGTTACAAGGTTTTGTTTTGTTTTTTGGAGAATTTGCCCAATCTTTAGCCCTTTAACATCTGTCTATAAAGCATCTAAGTCTGTCTGTTTTGATTTTATGATTTAATAAAACATTTATTTGTTGTTGTTTTTTTAAAAAAACATTGTTTCGTATCTTGGGGTGGGGGGTGGGGAGCAATTTTCCTGATATAATCTTAAGACTTTCCATGGCAGCTTTACCTGACTATTTTTATCAGTCCTTCAGTCAGGCAGGGTTTTTTTTCACTCAGCAACTAGCTTTACAGAGAAGTGCGTCTTTGGGTGTATTTATTTCAAGATCCACGGTAAAATATCTGTGTCCTATTCACTTATGGCTTTGTGGTAAGGCTTGGCAAGCAGCTCAAGGGTACAACCAGCAGAGAGAAGGAGGTAAAGGGAGATGTCTCCCTCGCAAAACCCTGCATTATGAGGGCTAAAAGTGTTGCCGGGACAGATTTCTGGAAGCACCTAGTAGGGAGCCGAATATTTACTTCCAAGCCTGCCTTTTTCACGCAATCGTGCGCATGCTTAATTGGAGATAAACCCCACTGAGTGCAACAGGGTTTACTCCTAGGTTGAGCACACGCAGGCGTTCTGCCTTAGAAGAATCTTAGTACAGCTGTGGGAATTATGTAGCAACCATGCACATTATAGTCCCTTCATCCCTTCTGCACTGATGGCCTCTGTTCTCATCAGTATTAAACAAAGAGCAGGGAAACCTCTGTCCAGGCTCCTTTGCCCTGAGCTCAAGCTGGTAGTACTGTGGGCCGTAGATGCCCTTAGCCTGGTTCTATTGAACTAGGAAGCCCAACGCAGCAGAACTTTGAAGAGAAAGAATGTGCATTGCCTTCTGCTTAAAAGGCAACTCCTAAGCCTAAGAAGCAGAGGGTGTCCCACCTACCTGTCTTCTTAACACACAAGCAGCCCGAAAGGTGGCACTTGTCTGCCAGCCCCCTCCTCCCTAGTCTCAGTGTTACCTGTAGAACTTGGCGGGGAGGAGGGGTGGGGGCAAAAGTAGACTTGGTTGATCCTAAAGCTGTCTGTCCGTATTTGAGGAATCGGCTTCCGACAGCTATGCTGTGCTGCCACAGCAAATGCGATGGACCAATTCACATTCGATTCAGGAAAGTCAACACAAGGTGACTTTATCCCCACCTATTGGTTTGGGTTGGATAGCTCAGCCGGGACACCATGAGACTCTTAATCTCAGAGTCGCGGGTTCAAGCCCCACCTGGGGCAAAAGATTGCAGGGGGTTGACCTAGGTGGTCCTCATGGCCCTTCCAGCTCTACAATTCTATGATAGTTCCACAGGTGCAAGAAAGCAAATCTAAGTGTTTGTTTAGTACACTTGAGAGGTGCGTGTGCAATGGGACGGTCATTTACCATGTCTTGGAAAACTGTTAGCAGGAGTGGAGAATCTTGTGCCTAGAAGTCAAACACAGCCCTCAAAGCTGCTCTATTTGGCTGTCAGAAATCTCCTCAGGTCAGGGGGAAGGGGAAGCTTTCTAGTGACTTTTTTAAAAAATCTCCAAAATGGCAGAATGGATTAGTTCTGCCAGGATAGCTCAGTCGACAGAGCACGAGACTCTCACGGGTGTGAGCCCCACGTTGGGTGAAAGATTCCTGCACTGCAGGGGGTTGGACTAGATGACCCTCGTGTTCCCCTTCCAACTCTAAAATTCCATGATTTTATGAAGGTGCTAGATGAGGATGGGGAGGACAAGTCGCGGCCTTCTGGAGAACAACAGGAAATATCCTAAATTGAGAGGGTCGGGGGGGGGGGGCGGGGCAGGTGGCAGCAGCAGCAGCAGCAAGAAACAACAGCAATGTGTTACCTTCACGAACTACTTCTGGCACAAAATATTTTGCGTTCCATGGAAATCGTGAGTGCCTCCAGCTCAAGGACAAAAGGAAAATAACAATAAATAGATAGACATAGTAGAAAGTAAGGGTTGTGGGCTCAAGGTCAGAGAAGTAGCTCTTGACTGGGTAGCGGAAAACCACCTCTTGCAGTGTCAGTGAACTGGTGGCCCCAAACGGCATGCTGGGGACCTCTTATGGCAGCAGCTCTTCCCCAAAATATGAGAAGCCTTTAAATTCTTCTTGGTTGATCTGCTTTATAATTGTCTCGTCCACTGCTGTTAATACTGGGTCTTCTCGTGTAAAGTCTTGATCAAAGTTATTTACATCCCTTTTGGTTTTCTGAGGAAGAAAAGCAAAAAAATAATAAAAAAGGGGAGAGGAGATAAAGATGAGGAGTTCTTTCGTACTTAAAAGCCCCAAACACAGAAAACCCAGTTTTTTGAGGGGAAGTGGGGTGAGGAAGGAAGCGGGGGGTGAGGATGTTTTCGCTTGTTTGGCTTCTGAGGTAAGCCAACAGGTCCCTAAAATTATGTGCATATATAAAACCACCAGGAGATAATGAGGATGACCAGACGAGATCACAGAAGCGAAGGATGGGTTTGGAGTAGGCCGGCTGGCCTCTTACAGGGGAATATCGAGAGCGATGACAACAGCAGACAGCTACAATTACGATATTATGCAGCAGTGGTTGCCGCTGTATATTTAGGCGGGCAGCTATGTTGTGATAAGTAAAGCATGAATTCAAACGTATCTTGCCTGCAAATGGCGTCACGGGATGAGACCACAAACTGGGCATGAACAAGGTGGCAGGAGCAGCAGAACCCCTTCTGAAGCTGAATGTTGGAAAACTCAGGACAGACAAACAGAAGGAAGGACTTCTGCACCCAGCTAAACCATGGAAGTTTCTAGCACACGACGTGAAGGGTGGGGGCACCAACTTGGGGGGCTTTTAAAGGGGATTAGGCAGCTTCGCTGAGGATAAAGCTAACAACGGCTTCTGCACATGTGCTGGACCCAGAAGCTGAACTTAGTGGAGAATGCTGCCGCACGATTGCTGACGGGAGAGAGAATCTGCACTGGTTGTCTGCTTGTGTTATTGTTAGTATACAAAGCCCTTAACAGCTTGGGATCAGTTTACCTGTGAGAGAGCCTTGTCCCATAGAGCCCCACTTGACTGCTTCAATCTGTGGAACTGGCAGGGTCTTAGGTGCTGCATAACAGTCCACATTTGTAAGAAACTGATCTTTTAGCATGGAAGCTACCACACTTGGGAACCATCTGCTTACTGACACCAACCAGGTGCCTTCACTACCCATACACGTAGAAGCTGTCGTGTGTTTTAATCTGGCTTTTATTGTTGATTTTAATTTTTTTATCATTTTAAATACAGTGGTACCTTGGGTTAAGTACTTAATTTGTTCCGGAGGTCCGTTCTTAACCTGAAACTGTTTTTAACCTGAGGTACCACATTAGATAACAGGGCCTCCTGCTGCCGCTGGAGCACGATTTCTGTTCTTATCTTGAAGCAAAGTTCTTAACCTGAAGCACTATTTCTGGGTTAGCGGAGTCTATAACCTGAAGCGTATGTAACCCAAGGTACCACTGTACTGGTTTTTTTAAACTGATAGTTTGTTTTATTCTTTTTGAAAAACACTTTTTTATTATGAGTACGTAAAACACTTAAGAGGTTCCCTCACTGCGAAAAGCGAAGTTACAGGGATCCAGGCAGAGGGCCTTCTTGGCAGCAGTGCCCTCCCTGTGGAATTCCCTCCCGTCGGATGTCAAGGAGATAAACTACACAACTTTTAGAGGACATCTGAAGGCAGCCCTGTATTGGGAAGTTTTTTTTTAATGTCTGACATTTAATTATGTTTTTATATGTGTCGGAAGCCGCCTAGAGTGGCTGGGGCAACCCGATAAGATGTGTGGGGTATAAATAATGCTGAGAAATAGATAAATAACTCCCCAGTATTAGAGGGGACAGGCCTCTTGAAGACTGGTGAATGAGGACCACAAGCTGGAGAGGGACTACTGACTTCATGCCCTGCTTTTAGGGGATTCCCACAGATATCATGTCTGCCACTGCCACTGTGAAAAGAGGATGCTGGACCAGGTAGGCCTCTGTTCTGACCCAGCAGGGTTCTGGTTATGTTTTTGGAGTGTGGCTCCCATTCTCTACAATGAGGGCGACATTCTGACAAGCTGAATCTCACGAAACTGCCCTGAGATCTTTTGATGAAGGGTGGTGTATAAATCTAATGAATAAAAGTAAATAAATAAAACGCTTGGCCTTCAAATGTCCCCAGGGTGCTCCTGGGCAGTGGCTTCACCCAACAATCGCTGCACTTCTGCAAATGGCTGGCTTGATGACCTCCACTGTTGCCTCTGATACTGGTTGCTGCTAGACTTAACACTTCAGTCACACCAGCCATGGAGACGGGAGCCAGCAGGATGTTGCTTCAAAACCATACAACAGGTCAGCCATCTGTGAAATGCTTCCTGGCAAAGCCTTCCTTTGGAAGCACCTTAAGCTAAAGGGTTTTCCAAGTACGAAGCAGGAGAGACACAAGCTCCCGACACCTCACTTGTCTGTCTTGACTTGGCAAGGATACACAATGCTACACACCATCCCATCAGAAAGCAAATTCCCTGTTACGTTGCCACTGCTTGCAATGGAGCCCAACGGCTTCTTTGCCCACTGGGAGCAATTTAAAATGGAAAGGAATGGGAGGGAAGGGAGCACTGAGGGCTTTTCATACCAGTCTCACCCACCCTACCCATCTCTCCTTCCTAGTTTTACCCCAGCCAATGCTCTGGATGTGCATTTGCTGACCAAGGTTCCTGATTTGCTAGGATCCCTTTCCTAGGTATCTTCAAAAAAACTTCTTGTGAACCTACGGACCCCGCCCCACCCAAACACCCCCCCCCCAAAAAATAGAAATTGCCTTATTTTGTTCTTAGTTGTGTTTGGGGATACACATATTTTCATGTCTTACTTAGACAAGCAATGGGAGTATTTTGCAAGCTTGCAAGAGTTTGATAACACAAGCGTGGCATGACAAGAGCTTGTGACAATAGGTGTAAATATTGCTGCTTTTGCATCTTTCTAACATCAGTGGCATCCAGTGGTTACTGGGAGTGAAATAGGGGGTGTCATCCAATTAAAAGACTCAGGAATAGGAATGGGGAAGGTGTGGCGCTATAGATGTTGCTGGACTACAACTTCCAACATTCCTGGTGCTGGCTGCTGGGAGTTACAGTCCCACAATATCTAGAGGCCACAGACTCCCCATTCTTGCAGGATTTGATGAAGAAGAAAATTGCAGTTCTAGGGCTGGAATGAATTTGTGTGCAATGAACTTCCAAGTGAATTTCTCCTGAAATTTCTTTTGCAGTTTTTGGGACCAGATGTGAGAGTTTGTCTCTGCATGAAACTTAGAAGTTCAAAGGGAAGGTGTGTGAATCACTCAAGTCATCTCCAGTGCATGCTCAGGGTTATGTAAAAACTGGGCTGCCAACTTTTAAACTAGCCTCCTGCTCTTATACCTTTTCACAGCACCTTGTTCAGCTGCCATAAAGAGGGGGCAATGCTTCTCTCTGTGCTGCGAAAAGCTACTGCTGTTGCTTCTTGCAGATCAAGCTACTGTTCATGGCTCAGGAGCAGACCAGGATTGACTCTGGGCAATTCAATGCTAGCACAAAGTCAGAATGTGCTATGGAGCATAGATTCATTAGCTAACTGTTACCTGCTACTGCTGCAGCACCTGTTAGAAGAGAAAAGAGGACTCCGCTGCCTCTTAGTGGCTGAAAAGAAACTGTAATGCGTGGGAAGAGTTTGAAGAATGCTCTTACAGTAGAAGGAATTCAGTTTGCTTCCACTCCAGCCACATCATTTGTGCACTCCTTTATTGGGGAGAACCCAGATGAAGTCGCTCTGCTTTTCTCTGCTGTTCCGCAGTCTTTCTAAAGACCGGCTTTGTGGCCATTTCCACCCACTCCTTAATTACTGAATGCAACTGCAGCATCAACTTCTTCGGTGTGGTCTAAACAAGACCTGCAGCAACTCCTGGCTGGAGTAGCAGCCGGTGACGTAACTGGTGCAGCCCTGCCTCTCAAGAGAACTTGCCCTGCATTTTCTTGGATGTTTCTCTTTCCCGGCCAAACCGCTAATTGTCCTATTACTTTTCAAAAAGGCTTGCTTTTGTGTTTTTGACTTTGTTTGTTTGTTTGCTAAACTACAAGTGCACCAAGAAAATAAAAACAATAACTCCATAGTCACATCTTTGCTTTTAGCAATGCAGGCCTACCGGAAGCACCAGGAAGAGGCATAGCTATGACCCGCCCCCTTCCTTTCAATCTTTATTCCTCTTTGGTTGCTTTATATCAGGGCTGCGGAGCCGAACTTCCAGGAATCAAAGGTGGCCCTCCAAGCCTCTCTACCTGGCCCTATGGACTCTCCCCAAGCCACATCCCTCACTGGCCCTGGTCTGTACCCTCCTTGCATGATTTTGCCTGGCTGGAATGTGTCCTTGAACCCTAACAATGCCTTTTGCTTGCCTGCATAGAGGGTAGAAGGGGGATTGCGAGTGTGTGTAGAAACTAGCCTACTGTGAATTTTACATCAATTGCTCCACCCACTTTTGTCTCTGGCCCCACCCACCACTGGCTTGTGGTCTCTGGAAGCTTGTCCTGGAAGGAATGTGGACCTCAGGATGAAAAGGGTCCCCCACCCTCGTTTTATATTAATCCTCCTTTGCAAACACCTCTCCCGCAAAGCCGTCCCCACCATCTCTCCGCAGTTCCCAGCAACTGCCTTTCTGCACCAACTGGCCAAGTCTGGGCTGCTTTTGGACCCTGCCTACATAGAAGCCACCATGAGAATACCAGCCATGTTGAGACCTTTCCCTCCCTCCTCCCCACCTAGGATCAGACCTCAATACTTACTTATTTTTTACTTTAATTGAGAAGAGCAGGTGGGTGGGTGGGAAAACCAGAGGCAAGAGGCAAAGGAGAAAAACGAAAGGCATGGCATGAAGGTAGAGGTCAGAGATAAAATGATAGAGTGAAGGTGGAAGTCAGGATGAGAGAGGAGGAGGATGTTGAGAGGCAGCAAAAGGGACAAAGTGATGTGGTGAACAGGAATGGAGTGGGAAAGAGCTTTACTTAAGAAGAAGAAGAAGAGGAGGAGGGGGAAGAAGAGGAGGAGTAGTTTGGATTTGATATCCCGCTTTATCACTACCCGAAGGAGTCTCAAAGCGGCTAACAATCTCCTTTTGCCTTCCTCCCCCACAACTAACACTCTGTGAGGTGAGTGGGGCTGAGAGACTTCAGAGAAGTGTGACTAGCCCAAGGTCACCCAGCAGCTGCATGTGGAGGAGCGGGGAATCGAACCCGATTCACCAGATTACGAGTCTACTGCTCTTAACCACTACACCACACTGGCTCTCTTTTCTTAGGAAGTTCCTGGTTGAATTAAAGTAATTGTGGTCTGATGAGCTTAATTTTTTTTTAGCAAGAGCAAAAAAAATGGGGGGAGGGGGGAGAATACTATTGAAAGATGCTGGGATGAAAAGCTACATGGGGAAGGCAATGTAGAGTGAGGAACTGGCAGGTGGAGAAAAGGTTAAGCACTGCTGCTCCTCTCACTCTGTTCCACTTAGCTTTTCTGAAGAAACAAGGGGGTAGACATGGGCAAATCTGTCAGTTTCTCATTGCCCCAATATTAAGTTCAGCTGCTTTAAAATAAAATTTAAAAATAGTCATGGCAAAAATTCATTTGCATCTCTTCTAATTCTAGCAAGCCATTTTGCTTAATGTAATGTGCTGGGTGTGTCATCTGCACTCATATAGATGTGCATTTGCAGGCACACCTTCCTCTCCCATATGCATTTCTGCACACTTTTTTTTTTTTTAGTTGGACAACAGCATCACAAAGTTTGGCTCATTTCTGGAAGAGTTAACGAGTTAGGCCTGCATTAAAATGCAATGCAAACTCGATTTCCCCTCCACCCCAGTATCAGGAGGATACAGATACACGGGTTTGCACCTGACAAACAGCAGATTAGTCATGATGGCTTGCCTGCCATGTTCGCAAGCTCAAATTCTAGGCATTTATTTATTACATTTAAGCCCCACATTTCTTCAGATGGGCACCATCCTTCCCTCCACCTCAGGAAGCAAAATAATTTGGGCTGGCTCTGCAGCGAAAATTAAACTTGGGGGCGTGAACAAAAGTTAATTTTTCAAAGAACCAAATGTACAATTTAGGGCCAAAGTATCTGTGAATGCATTTACTTCCTGTTTGGGGCCTTAGCGATTGCCTTCCTAAATGTAGAACTGAGAATACTTGACTGCCCTTCCTTATCCTTCTCATGAAAGCGATCTGTTTTGAAGCCCTTTGTTGGGGCCCATCTGCTGAGCACAGCAAACAGGTCCAGCGGCATTTCTACTCCTTCTTAGCATTACTGTCTTAAGATTCCAGTCTTATAGGTGGTGCCTAGTTCACGGACACGGGCATGGCACCGCACGGCGAACGTTTTTCTCAGAGACTGTACAATGGCAAGCTGCAGAAGATGCAAAGCGCACTGGATGCTGAATGCCACAAATAACATGGGCAGGGTGTGGTCTTGTTTTAGAACTTCATTTCTTATTACACATTGTCTGCCAACAAAATTTCCAGTGCTGCTCTCCTGCAGCAAAAACAGCAGCAGCGGACATTCTGTAACGGCACTTCAGAAGAGAGGCTCCAGTAGGAAACAGCTGATCAAGAAATTCAACTGTATCGCTTGTGGCCTGAATCAAGATATTGTGTATTTATCCCACTGCATGTGCTAATCAGCTTCCCAATGCCAGAAGGTTTTGTTATCATCACTGCTCTGCTAGGAACATAGGAAACTTCAGGGTTTCAAATGGGTTGGTTAACTGTCACAGAAACAAATATGCATGTTTGGGTTTTATTTTCCCTCTGACCTCACTCTTCACAATTCCCACCCCACTCCACTCCACTGTCTGGGTAACAGTTCATGTGTCTGATGAAGTGGGCTTCATCGGTTTGCAACATCATACATTTGCTGGGATTGTAGTTTGCTAAGTGAGAATCGAAGTAGACCTACTGAAACCAGCCCACTGATTTTTAAGGAGTCATGTAGAGGATTGATTGCACAATAAAGTAACGGAGTAAGGGGGGCGGGAATGTTGCAAACTTGGTCAACAGATTTCTCTGGCCACAACAATGGTAGGATAGGAGTGGTGGCACTTGGCAGAAATCCCAGTTAAGGGAACATCCTCCTTCTTTAAAAAGGGCGGAGAGAAGCAACGCACAGGGTGCTACAATTAAAACTAAATAAACACATCACTGTGCTTTGGAAATGAACATAAACAGCAATAAATATCCACCTGTGAGGTTGGATGGCAGGAGGTCCCCCCCCTAAAATCTCACAAAGGATTAAAAAAAAGTAATTGGCCATGACCCAAAATCCATATAATATAGGAACTCCTTAGTCTGGTAATATGAACATATGGACTGTCCTCTAGACCAATGTTTCCCAACTGTTTTGGACTACAACTCCCATGATCCCTAGCTAGCAAGATCAATGGTCAGGGATGATGGGAATTGTAGTCTGAAAACAGCTGGAGACCAAAGGTTGGGAAACACTGCTCTAGACCTTCTCTATTAATAAAGGAAATGCTCCCTACGCATGCATGTACTGCCTGTTGAGCATTAAACTTCTTCACGAAAGAGAATGGAGAAGTCCAAATGTGACTGGAGCTCCATGTAAAATCAGGAGCCCTCCTCCCCAGCATTTGCAGGTTTCTGATAACCTGCTGCTATTGCTTGGGATGCACACACTGGTAGATTGCTTGGCCCCCAAATGATTCACTGTCCTTGAATACTGAAATCCCTTGAGGACGGTGTGTGTGTGTGTGTGTGTGTGCTGGTGTTCAATCAGGCCTTGGCCCCCTACCATTCTGTTTGCCCCACCCACACCCGTTCCTCTGTGCTCCTGCTTCGGTCTGCTCTCGAGCCAAACCCTCCTGGCTGCCACCAACGTAGAGAAGCACGTTGACGGCAGCTGGAGCAAAAGAGGCCCACCTGGCTTTCTCGTCTCTCCACTGTTAGATAGATTCTAGCAAATATAAGCCATAGGCAAGTTCTATCATCCCTTTCCAATACACTGATCAGAACTGTGAGAAGAGACTTGGAGGTGTCAAGAGTCCTTAAGGGTGCGAAGGGAGGCAGGGGAGTCAATGAAAGAGTGTTTTCCAATGGTACGTGGGCCAAACTCCACTGCCCAAAGTTGATTTGAGCAGAATACATTCCATGCAGACGCATGCACTACAGCCCCTTGGCGTCCCCCTCTGTTAAACGCCACTTGCCATGCACCGGGATGACTGAATGGAAATATATTATGAGACTGGAGAGGGACACCTCGCGTTTGCATGTATTAGGCCTGGAAACAAACCTACCTGGGCATTTTCCCCACACTGCAGGCCTTACCTTAAAGAGGGACATTCACACTGAAGCAAACTTGAAAAGAGAGAACATTCACACAAAAAGAAATTTACTCGGCCAGTAATCTCTGGTGTTCCCATTACTACTACTGTGCAGGATACTGCATTTTAAACAGGGACTTATTTATTTGCCAAACTGCAAAGTCATAATCCTGTACCTAGGACAGGTTCAGTAAGAAAGTGCATGTGCAACATTATGACTTTTTTAAAGCAGCGGAATAGGAAAAAATGCACAAATATTTGGGTTCCGTAGTTACAAGTTTTGTTTTGTTTTGTTGCCTTTTTAAAGAAAGCAAAAGAAAGCAAACACCAACATAGGAAATTTCCATGGACTGTATCCAAATAAGCTACGCTCAGAGTAAAACTCATTGGAATTAATAGAGCTAGGTGAGTCATGTCCATAGTTTTCAGTGGGTTTACTCTGAGCAGGGCTAGCATTGGATGCAAACCCACAGGTTTATTTATGTTTGAAAGGTTGCCTTCAGAAAAAAAGTCCCTCTTTAAGGATTCCAGCCACATTTCTTTGCAACCCGCTCTCTGCTGCAACATTTGTTATTATAACAAACTGCCGGTTTTTCTGCAGCAATCCACTGACCCATATTTATTATTATTAAACTTATGCAAGTGGGGCTGGCAACAAAATGCTGCAGTGTGGAGATACTTCTGCTTAGGGTTCCAGCCACTCCATTCCATTCCGCCTCCTTCCGGGTTTTCTGGCTCCTCCCTCTCAATAGTCAGCATTCCATGTCCACTGAGCACGCTCAGTTCCTCACTGGCCTGTTTTGGGCTCATCTTCTTAAGACCTTTTTTTGTACTTCTGCAAAATCCTGGGATTCTCCCAAGTCTGCTATACCTTCCGCGGGTAGGTGGTGCTGTTTTGGTTACATAAGCAACGGCGCTCATGGCCTGAACACCAGAAATTATGCTGCCTCATCTACCAAATGAGCTTGTACACTTGATATATTTTTTCATCTGCAAACAGAGGAACTGCTCACTCCAGTGCAGACTACTGGAAATCATTACATTTCACCCAGATTTCAAGTATTTGTATCCATGCAGAAAAGGACCTGGATAGTTTTCCATGGCACCAGTAAAGATCTTGTGGAAAAATTAGTGACTTTTCCCTCACTATAGAAGAAACCCTTTTGTACACTGGCTGCTGCTGGCACTCTGCAGGAATGCGGACTGTCTATTGTTTTTTTTTTGGGGGGGGGGGGTATGTTTTCCTAGTGATGGGGTTATTCAAATGGAAACGTTAGCTGCAGCACTATATTGAAAAATCTAACAAATCGTTGGCATCCTTAAGACTTAACAAAGAGCAAGAAAGCTACAAGGATGGATTTGAAGGAAATATAGCAACTTAGAAGAGGCAGGACTGTGACAGCTATTATTTCATCCAGGCAAGAGAGAAGAAGGAAAGGCAATTTCAGCATTGGAATGGGGCAGTCTGAAAAGTAGAAGGTTAGCAACCCACCTCGAAATGCCAATCACCTCTTTTAACAATATGCTAACAGGTCTAATTGGCTGAGATCAAAATGCAGCCCATTGCCCACATCTGCCAGCATACCTTTTTAAAAGGAACTTCGTGGTTTTACTGCCTCCTTCGGACTGTACAGATGGGGGTGGGTGGGTTTCAAGCACTTAAGAGGTATCAGTTCGCAGGTGGTGGGGATGCATTCCATGGTAGCTTAGATTTTTATTTTATTTTAACATAAAGATTATTGCTCCAAATCCAGAAAAAAATTAGCTGTGCTTAAGCCCCTTTGAAATCAGAAGGGCAGATTAGTTGTTTCTAATTTATATGTGCCCAATTAATTTCAGCGGGAGGTTAAAAAAATGACTAACTTTCTTTTGGATTTGAGCCACTGTCTGCTGAGATGTACACACACACACACACACACACACACACACACACACTCTCCCATGCCATATTTACTCAAATGCAATGCACTTCTTTTTTGGCCAAATTACATTGCAAAAAATTAGGATGCACATGAGATTTGATTGCAAGCTTGAAAAGCACCACTGGCATAGCAAATACTTTTTTGGTTTCAAGGGTTTTGAAAATCGAGGCACACATTAGACTCAATGGTGCATTAGATTTGCATAAATACACTATTGCGTTGGCCTTCCCATAAACAGTATGTGGCTTCAGAAACTGAGCTCCACTACATGCATCTCTGTGTGGGATCTCCCTGTCTTAATGTTTAGTCCCTAAATGTGAGGAATGATTGAGGGCGCCAGTGATCCTGTATACATTGCAGGTAAATGCGTTGGTAAAAATGTCTGAACTGAGATGGACCTCAGTTAGCCAAACAGGAAGATAAGACAAGACAATAAGGAGACATCTTCACATCAATAGGCCTGACTGGGTCATGTGGTACAGATGTTCATATTCTATCTGCACACTCTTTGTGCTACTTGACACATCACTACTCCCAGCTCCAGCATACAGCAGCTTGGGAGCTATAACAGGGTGCGGAACAGTAGACAATCCCTTTGAAGCCTTTTAGGTCAGGTTTACTTGTTGTTCCAAGCAAGTAGTCAACAGGCCACTTTTGTTTGCTCCTCTCTCACCTGAGCAAAGGGCAAGGTCTGCGGGCCAGGAGGGAAGGTACCCAAAGAACCACTCCCACTCTATGTTGAGTGTTAAAGAATCATAAAGAAATGATATCGGGTCCCATAGTATTTACTAACAGCATGAACCAACCCATCTATCTATCTATCTATCTATCTATCTATCTTTCTTTCTTTCTTTCTTTCTTTCTTTCTTTCTTTCTAAAAATATTTTTATTAAAGATTTCAAAACCACATGTGTTGTCTCTTTTTTCAAGTTGTGTTTCCTCCAATTCAGTTTCATTTCTTGTGAGACATTAGTGTTACATACAATGTTGGGTGAGGAAGAAAAGAGGGGGAGAGAGATTTGTTGTGTTTCCTTGATGGTGAGAGAGGTTGGTGGTGGCCTAGGTTGTGGTTGGTTGTCTTGGTTGGGTGGCTGTAGTGAGATTTGTTTTTGTATGTGAGCGGTGTGTGGGTGTGTGTATTTCTGAATCAGGTTAGCCAGACTGATTTGTATACTTTTGGCACATTCTTGTCGTCTTGTTGGGCTGTGTATGTGAAAAAGGGGAGCCATACTGGGGTGAAGGTGTCTTCTTCTATTTGTCCCCATGTCAGTTTCAGTTTATTGGTTAGTTTTTCTAATAAGACTGTTTCCCATACTATTTGGTATCATTGGTCCATGCTTACTCCTGACAGATTTCTCCAGTGTCTGGCTATGATGTTTCTGGCTGCTGGGAGTAGGTGGGTTATGAGCTCTTTATGATGTGAGTGGGCATTATTATATTGGAAGATGTTTGGTAGGGCCAGTTCTGGGGTGACTTCTAATACTTGCTTTTGCATATTTCTTGTTTGATTGCTGTCCAGAAGAGATGGGTTTTGGGACATTCCCACCACATGTGGAGGTATGTTGAACCAACCCATGTTAAGCACTCCTATGTCTACTTGGCCTCAATGCAAAGTTGGAACAATGGTAACCATACAACACTGATTCTGAGCAAGTAGCACTGGCTGCCATTATGTTACTGGGCCCAATTCAAGATGCTAACATATAAACTCTAAATGACTTGAAGGAGCACCTGGTACTTGTGCAATTCTTCTTGCCTGCATAGTGTCCAGTGTGTTAGCCTTACTGAAAGTGAAGGATGAAGAAATGAAACCTGCTCACGCAGCACAGGATTACACTGCTGCTCCACGAATTAGCTTAAAGGACCCTTTCTCTCTCTTTTTACACAGAATGGTTTCCTAGAACTGGTCTTAATCCCATCCCTGTAGAATACAATGTCACTCTCACGAACGGCTCCCAAGTCTACAAATCATGCACAGCTATCTTGTCTGAATAAGTAACGACAGGGAATGGCTTTCAATGGGACTCAGAAACTGCCCAGAGGCCAGCTGACAACATACCTTTTCACACATGGAAACTCTTTAAATATGCTATCCAAAGCAGTGTTTGCAATGTAGGGAGACTGAAATGGAGAAGACCAAAAGCCAGAAAGACAGAGAGCAAGAGAGCTCATAGACTGCAAGGACCCCAGCGGGTATACAATGTATTCCATGTTCCCCGTGGGGTTCATTTCAGTGGAGACCAGGCCAACCAATGTCAGAGTTGGAAAAGATGCCTCCTTGCAATGTGGCCCTTTGCTTTCTTCTATAGGACTGAATAACAGCTTTTTTTTAAAAAACATATTATGGAATTATTATTAAGTAATTGGGAACAAGTCCCAACCCCCCCTTGGCAAGCATTCTCCTAGTTCCCAATTAATTTGCCCCTTCCAAGCTGCCTTGCCAATTGCAGCTCATTTAGGAATGAATGGAAGCCACTGAGAACTAGGTCTGCGCCTAATTAAATTCTAACCTAATTTTTGGTCACCCTAGATCATGGTTTTCTAAACTTGGGGCTCCAGATGTTTTTGGACTACAACTCCCATCATCCCTAGCTAGCAGGACCAGTGATGATGGGAACTGTAGTCCAAAAACAGCTGGAGACCCAAGTTTGGGAAATCTTGCCCTAGAACATTTTGCTACTGATAGCTTTGGCACCTATTATTTGTGATTCCTCCTTCCTGTTAGCCACCCCTGGTCAGAGGTGAACCATAGCCACTCCTGCCTCTGGCCACTGCCTACAGGTCAACTTTGATAATGGCCTACATGCTTTGGGGTCATGGGCTAGACCAGGAATCCCCAACCTTTGGCCCTCCAGATGTTTTGGCCTACAACTCCCATCATCCCTAGCTAACAGGACCAGAGGTTATCTCATGGAAATGCTCAGTGGAAGATTCAGTGAGATGCATAAATGACCTGGGCCTGCATTTAGAATGCATACCCAGTGGAGACAGGGAACTGTCTAAAGTTATGTTCTCTAGCAGAGGCAGCCACTCCTGTGTGCATTCCAGTTCAGAAGCTCACTGGAAAGGTCCGCAAAAGAGATGCATGGCACATTCAAGTTTGTGTAACCCTTTTCTCCTTTCCTGGCAGGGCTGGAGTCAGTGCTATGACTTAAGTATTGTTATTAATAATAATGAGGAATTGTGCAAGAGGGAAAATAAAAGAATGCATGGATAGTAGCCAGGGAATGACGTGCCTCATCTGACGCTTGCATAGGAAAAAATAGGGAACAATTGCAGGGAAATGAAAGTGAATTCACTTGGAGCTATGAGTTTAGCTCCTGCTTTTCCCCCTGAAAGATTTTCATGAAGTTTGGGGGGGGGGGCAGTGTGCGTGAGAAAAGAACAGAATGAGCAGAGGTGCTCACAGTTAAATGGCATCAGTATTCAGTACTTGGAAAATAAAATAAATGGTTCAGAATTCAAACTGGGTTTAAAAAAATAAAAGGAAAGAACTGAGTATAATTCTGGGGGGGGGGGCCTCATAGGTGCATATATCTTAGCCTGTTTTGTATATCATGTACTGATTTTGTATAATGATTTTACTGTATACTACTCAGCTTGAAGCAATAAATAAAGTAGCAGGTAAATAAATAAATGATATGCATCGCTCTAGTCTCTCATCACTCAACACTACGTGATTCTCATCTGAAGGCAAGAACGCTTTCCATTGTGTGAGAGCTGAAACTGGGTGATATGCAAAAAAGATTAATCTGTGTGACTTAAGTCACCCAAGTTATCTCTTGATATTGCTCAACATTTGATGATCAGCTCCCCATTTGGAAGATTTTTTTAAAAAAAGACAATATTGGACATGCACTCAGTTGCCAAGGTATTTAAAAGATCATATATTAATGCTATCAGCATAGCAACAGAATTGGTGGCAGGCTTTACTGCATTACAGAGTCTACCAAGGCTTCCAGGGGAAGATAGCTCAAGCACCAGGTGGCAAAAAATTAATCCTCTGAGGTTCCGTTTTCAAGGCATTAGAAGCTAGCTGACCAGTTGATACTGTTTGAGCCCCTCCATCATATATCCACAGTGAGGGAAGCCTGAAGTTTTCCAAGGCTTGTTTTTGA
Source organism: Podarcis gaigeae (assembly GCF_964106915.1). Lineage (NCBI taxonomy): Eukaryota > Metazoa > Chordata > Lepidosauria > Squamata > Lacertidae > Podarcis > Podarcis gaigeae. The sequence goes on along the minus strand of NC_139680.1, from coordinate 102,389,587 downwards.
AAAAGGGACATGGTGCAGAAACATTCCCCTGTGGAATACTGGGACACAGAGTCAAAACACGAGACTCAACAGAGGCAGAACCTACTGCCATCAAGGATTAAACTTCCAGGCAGTGAATACATTTTCTGTGTCCAAATTGGGGAGAAGGGAGATAAAACTTGAAAAATAAAATTTGTTCAGAGAGGAAAGAAATAACAATAATTTCCCTTTTCTGTTTTGTGTAGAGATATGTTTGCTTTAAAACATTCTTAAATATTCTTGCAGTGGAAATCCCATATGTATGTCTACTCAAATGGATGATCATGACGAAGTCTTCTTAGGCTTCTTTTACATTCATCTTTATTTATATTTACTTGTTCAGATTAATGCTCGGTCAGTACATGGCGACCTTTGCTGTGCTTTCAGTGATGATATTATAAGCGGCAGTGGGATATGATGGCTGATCATTTCAAAACCAAGAACAATGATTTTAGATTGTTAGGCTATCAAGTGAGGCAAGTTATAATCCAGGTGACTTAATCTGTGGACTCACTTTAGAAGAGTTTGGAAGAAGAGTTTGGATTTGATATTCTGCTTTATCACTACCCTAAGGAGTCTCAAAGCAGCTAACAATCTCCTTTTCCCTTCCTGCCCCACAACAAACACTCTGTGAGGTGAGTGGGGCTGAGAGACTTCAGAGAAGTGTGACTAGCCCAAGGTCACCCAGCAGCTGCATGTGGAGGAGCGGGGAATCGAACCCGGTTCACCAGATTACGAGTCCACCGCTCTTAACCACTACACCGCACTGGCTTTACAATAATTGATTCCATTAATTCTTGTGTTTTTAAGGAATACATAATGACCCTTTTTACATTCAGCATACAATAAGCAAACCTGAGACTTACCTTGGAAGAAACCAACCACCTTAGAATGGCTGCTACCTGGGCTTTCAACTCTACTGCAGCATTACAGTGAAATTCTATACATTTCTACTCCGAAGTATGGCCCACTGAGTTTAATGGGACCTACTTCCAGGTAAATCTGTATAGGATTAGAGTCTTACTACTATAAAGGACACCAATAAACTTTGATATATTTTCAACCAAGGTCTCTTGCACAGTGTCAAAGCACTACTTACAATCCGAGGCTTGAAGGGAGGCTTGATTTTCCTTTGCTCTAGAAGAACCCAGTCAATCTCCTTAAAGAAAGGGTGTTGCTTAATCGCATCTTCGCCGTTCTGAGATGCCACACAGCCAAGTCGCTTATTTGGGTTTTTTGTCATGAACTAGAGGAAAAACAAAAGGTATCAAACATTTGTTGCATAGTGGGAAGTTGAACCAATGAAGCAACAAGGGGCAACAAGTTCTTGGCTAGAGAAGGGGTCGGCAAGGCTTACCAGACATAGGCCGGATCACTACCACAGAGATCATCCATGGGCTGGGTGGCGCAGCCGAAAATCACGTCTGCGCATGTCCGCAGCATCAGAAATCACTTCTGCGCATGCCCAGACGCTGAAAATCGCGCCTGCGCAGAAGCGATTTCTGGTATCTGCGCATGTGCAGACATGATTTCTAGCACCGGTCGGCTAGTCCCTGCACCACGCTGCGCCAATTTAGCGCAGCGCACGGGGGCCTCGCCAAGCAGGTGGCTCAGTTTGGGGGTGGCTCGGGGGCCAGTAAAAAGGTCTTTGTGGGCTGGATCTGGCCCATGGGTTGCACGTTGCCGACCCCTGGGCTAGAGTGTGGTGCTGGTAACACCAGGGTTGCAGGTTTGAATATGTAAGGGACAGTTGCATATTCCTGCATTGCAGGGGGTTGGACTAGATGATCCTGAGGGTCCCATCCAACTCTATGATTCTTTCTTTCTGCAGGTCAAGAAAGCAGAGAAGCCCACAAAAATATTCAGTCCGAGCTGCTCTTTCTGCTGCCCCAATCAGCAACCACCGCATCCTTTTACTCCCTGTTGGGTAGCAGGAGACGTCTTTCAAATAAGTCTTCATCATACATAATTAGACCACTGAAGACACTACCTGGCAATGGACCAAAGCCAATCCCAGCTATCAGATTAGTGTACCTGTTTCCAAGCACCCATTTGTTGCATGCACCTGTTGAGTTTTAAGGTCTGAAAGTTTAATGCCTGAAGCTATGAAAAGAAAGATGCATGGCTGAGAATAAGCTACTTTGTTATAGCACTGAAAATAAGCCACCTTCCCCTTCTGTCTGGTAAAAGCTTCTGTGTAACTTGATGTGGCATGGTGCTTTGCATCCCAGGTTAAATACCCCGAAATTCATCCCTCTGGTTAAGGAGCTGAGCTTTCCAGGCAAATTGTAAGGTCCTCATGTTAGGAACATAGGAAACAACTTTTTACCAAATCAGGCCACTGGCTCATCTAACTCAGGGCAAGACTTTTCATCATCATCGTCATCATCATCATCATCTTCATCATCAACAACAACAACTGATACATAAATAAGCTAGGTAAAGGTAGAGGGACCCCTGACAATTTGGTCCAGTCGTGACCGACTCTGGGGTTGCAGCACTCATCTCGCTTTATTGGCTGAGGGAGCCAGGGTACAGCTTCCGGGTCATGTGGCCAGCATGACTAAGCCGCTTCTGACGAACCACAGCAGCACACAGAAACACCATTTACCTTCCCGCCGGAGTGGTACCTATTTATCTACTTGAACTTTGACAAGCTTTCGAACTGCTAGGTTGGCAGGAGCTGGGACCGAGCAACGGGAGCTCGCCCCAACGCGGGGATTTGAACCGCTGACCTGATCGACAAGTCCTAGGCTCTTGTCGATCAGAGTCTAGGACGCAGGTTTAACCCTGTGTCCCTTCCATAAATAAGCCAGTCCCTGTCTATTCTGATTGCCAGCAGCTTTCTAAGGTCTCAGGTGGATATACTGATCCCAGCTCTACTGCGTGGGATCCTTTATCCCAGGCATGGGGAACCTGAGACTCTACAGATGTTGTTAAGACTACAAATCCCATCATTCCTGACCACTGGCCATGCTGGCTGGGGCTGAGGGGAGTTGGAGCCAAACACCCATCTGCAAAATCAGAGGTTTCTCACTCCTCTTCAACCAGAGATGCTGGGTTTTGAGCCTGGGATATTCTGCGTGCAACAGCTATGGCTTCACCTTCCTCATATTATTCTCATTTTGAAGGGAAGCAAGCCTAAGCCTTAGGAAAAACAAAAACAAAAAAGGGTTTAAATTCCCAGAAGTCACAAGATATTTAAACATTTTTAAAAATAACTTTAGGGCTGTGTGTACTGTCAAGAAGCCTCTGCAGCAAAATGGGATCTCTGCCAACAAGGATTTTAGTTTGGGTTTGGAGAAATTAAATTCCAGGTTCTCATAGTTTTTTATTTCAAAGCATCTGGGGTTGCCGAGATTATAAAACCTTTCTGGAAAACAGAAATAAACTGCATAGAAAATCAGCTGAATAGAAAGCAAGGTCCATTCTGCAAAAGCTGCTAAAAGAAATGCTTTTCAACGACTTAATAAGACTCTGATTTACAGGGCCTGACGAACAAAACGCATGTCTAACAGTACAATGCAAGGAAACAAAGCGTTCCAAAGCTAATCCCTTGCTAATTTTCGGCAGTCAAGTACATAGACGCCCCTTCATTTCCTCTGTTCTTCCTGCTCCTCTGTTAACTGCATGCCGTTAAAGTACAAGACGGAGAACACAAGTTTCAAACACAAAGCTAAGCTTAAAACTATTTTTTTTTCTTGGGGTTTGGGGTGGGGAGAGCTAAATGCAAAAGGCCAGAATCCTTCATATGTGTTCTGCAAGATGCAACTCTTTTGGTTCTGGGTTTCACTTAGCGCATCCTGTTAGTGGAAGCCCTGTGCAAGGACTTCCACTTGTGCAAAAGGACTTTCTCTCATTTCCTCCCACAACTACAGCACCCCCTGAAATTGGTTCAGTGGTTGGGGAGAAGTGGAGGCATCGGTCCATCTGACAAGCAAAAATGCTTGCGCAGAGAGAATGTTAGTAATAGCACAACAGTGAACGCCACCCATAGGATTGGGTGTTTCCAGACCCCCATGAAATCAGTGGGAGTTAGGGATACTTCAAATGGTACAGCCCCCTATTTAGGTCATCCAAGGTTCCTCAGGGGACGGGCAACATTCTATGCAACAAGCATAATGTTTGCCATTAGTGTGCCATGCTCCAATTGCATGGGAAGTTTTTATACCAGTGATTGGATGGATGGAAGTCTCTTTGGTGGGCTCCACGTGGGGAGCTGAAACTTCTCTTTGAAGCAGCGTTGCTTCATTTGGGGTCAAAATTTGTCTGGATTTCTTGTCACAACTTTTTTTTTTTTTAAGAAAATGGTTAGCAGCTTTGTGGCCTAAGGCGTGGCAAGCAAGACATGGACAGCAGCAGGCTGTTAGCATTCCAGGTTCAGATGCCCAAGTACTTGGAGCAGAGGCGATGAGAAACAGGGAAGACAATAGGGTAGAAGAGCAGTCGAACAGCTGAGACAGAAGCACAGGACTGGGGTGCTTGGGGTTTGTTCCTTCCTAGAACCCAGTGTGGTTTAACTTTGTGGTTTAACTGGTTTAACTTTGCGCTTTTATCTTGAAGTTTTATCTTGTGACCCACCCTGAGATCTTTTGATGAAGGGTGGTATATAAATATATAATAATAATAATAATAATAATAATAATAATAATATCTTGAAATTAAATGAATTTTGCACAGATACACAATCCTATGCAGGCTTTCCTGGGAGTTAAGTCCCACTGAAATCAACAGGACTTATTTCCAAGTCAATGTGGCTAGGATCCATATGCCAGTGCGTTCCAGTGTTTTGGATCAGGGCCCAAAGCAAACCCGCTGGCTGGCTTTCTTTAATTACATAACCCTTCCCCTACTGTAGCAAGACATGTGCAGTTGGCAATGTCAGCCTGATAAGGCCATTTAGTCTGCTTGTGTTTTCCTTTTCCCTGAAACATGATTCTCAAGTGCATACATTGATGCAGCATACAGCCACAAAGAACACAAACATTTTGTCCTTTTCCCACAAGAAGCGTAATTCATTCCAGACCCCCTTATACGGACAGTAGCACTCTGAACTGCAGTTGAACTTCCAGTGGTGGCTGCTCTTAAACTGCTGTAGTGAAAAGCGAAGGGGAGTCAAATTTAATAAGGAAGAGCAGGGGGGGGAGAGGGGGGGGGGAGAGAAAGGGACAGTCTCTTACAGCTTTCAAAATGCTAACAGCTTCTTTGCTAAGCCACACTGGATATAGCACGTCATCATGCAAGATGGATTCAAAGAGGTCGTCTTCATTGTCAGCTTCGAAGGGGGGTTGGCCAGCCATCATTTCGTACATGAGGACACCCAGCGCCCACCAATCGACCGAGGGACCATATTCCAATTCCTGAAGAATCTGTTACGGAAATGGGGAAAGAAAGAAATGCGTTGAGAACCTGAGAGAATCACACTGCCCCTTAGAACAACTGTGAAGTCGAAGGCCCATTGGGAACACGACATATACCATTATCTTTTCAACGAAAGCAATACTCTTATTTGTGCACATGTATAACAAGGTGGAGCCTTGGGCTTGAACACTAGCAGATAAAAGGAGCTTCGTCAGTGGCATCGCACAGTATTTCAAAGGCATGGCACCCAGCCCAATGACAACATTTGCATAATATTGGCACATGCTAATTAATATGTATATATGCCTCTGTCCAGATGAAGATGATCAGGGGCTTACCAACAACTGTGTGCTGCTTACAGGGCTGCTAGGTGCATTGCAAAGTTAAAAACAAACACTTTTTTAAGTTTCCAAAAATGGACAGAATGGATGCTCTCCTAGGGAGGCTTGCACCAACTTTTTATCTATTTTAGGCACCAGGCAAAGTGTTTCCTTTTTCACCCAGGGTTTTAGCCCTTAATTTGAAGGGTTTATAGAACTTGTGGCCTCTTTTAGTGGGGCACGGTCTGTAATAAGAACAATGTAGGGTAATTAGGGCCTGACATAAATGGCCTGGGGCTTAGGCCCCCTGGGTCAGCCTCCAACAATGCCCTTGAGATTCCACCTTCTGCTCTTTGCATGGTCTGGACATGCTTATCTCATTTTCCACATTTCCCACCCATCCCAAAGTAGCAGCATGAAGTTATATTCCATGACACTTTATAAGGAAAAGAGTTAAACGATGGAATTACAGTTTACAAGCATTCTGTTCCTAGTATAATAGAAAATTCAATTTCTTTCCTTTTTCTTTTTTTTTAATAAAAAAGAGAATATATTACGTTCTTTGAGATGGCTTATCCGTGTGGCGCAACTGACCAGTTATCTCCACGTGCTCATTCTCTGGCTCATGCATGCCAATGACGGCACAGAGATATTCCTGCGTCAGTTAGAAGTAAACATGTACCTGGGATTGCAGCGGTGCCTACAATCCCAGTTGCTCTGACGTGTCATAGAAATCATTGGAAGGCTGCAATCCCATCATGGCTGATGGCAAGGGTGACCCCAGGTTTCTGTGAGACTGTTCTCCCAGCCACCAACATGCAGAAACCCCAAAATGGCTGCATGGAGGGGACTGGGCAAACTGATCCTTTGTGCTCAAGCCAGCATTATGGAAGACACTTCCCCATACTTTTAGGCATGAACTGCGATACCTCTGGAGCTATGTAGTCTGGCGTTCCACAAAAGGTAGTAGTTGTTACTCCATTCAATATCCCTTCCTTACACATCCCAAAGTCAGCCAATTTGCAGTGACCTTCTGCATCCAGAAGAATATTGTCCAGTTTCAGGTCCCTTGAATAATAAAGAAACAGGAGGGTCATTCTGTCATGAAATTCTACTCAATATTGATTCAGAGCAGAACTCTGACGTATTGTTAGCAGAGTAAAAACTTAAACACGTTGCAGGATTCCCAAAAATAGACCAGAGGAAATTATATTTCATACAGCAGAGCTTGACTGCTACTGAAGGCAAATGAGCATAATAGTCTCAAATCCAATACATTCAGGATTGGCACTGTTCAAAAGAAATCCAGTTGCAGCAGACTTAATTTAAACTTGCAATAACTTATAATAAGTCTAAACCTTAACACTAAGTATACTATGTACAGAACACCATACCAGAAGGAAGAGAGATAGAAAGAGAAAGTGAAACCAAGGCTCCTTCTGGCCTTACTATTATAGTCAGCATGACCTTGACAGAAGAGATAACAGAACCAGTTTAAGCAAGCTATACTCAGCTTCTTTGAAGGAATAACCCAAGGATCATGAACTTTCTGCTTGTTTCTTTCACACAGAGAAGCTTCCAGAACCCTCTTGGATTAATTAGAATAGGAAAGATCTCTACACATCAGATCAATACTAAGAAATGCAAATTGACATATTCCACCTTAGCAGAAGTCAAGTTTCTTTCATTGTTTAGAAAACTCAGGATAGTTTATTCTCATTTGTTTAGATCATGAGTGGAGAATCACCTTCAGCAGCTCATGAGACACTTCTGAGCAAACTCCCAGAGGCCACACGCTGGCACCACGCTAAACGGAGCCCAATTCTCAAGTGAGCAGCGTGATCAGGGTAAATTGGGATTCTGCTTATGGCAATGTCCTTGCAAAAATACCCTAAAGGATCCTTATCACCGCTGGAAAAACCCTACCCTGTCCCTCGATCCCATGCTAATTTGAATGAAGAGGAAAAAAATCTGTTAATACCTTACAAGATTAGACTTTAATAAGGTATGGGGTTAGGAACAGAGCTTCTTGGAACCTGCTCAAAAGGAACAGCCAACTTTCTCACTAACTGACTCTCTTAGTTAACAACTGCTGGGCTCAGGAACACATCTATCTTCCCTTTTACTGGTTTCACTTTACTAATGACAATCTGCCTTTAAATCAGACCTTTCTCAAAAATATAATGCTGGGTAATTTAGAGGACTACTATCCATTAAGTCTCTGTTTCTTTTTCTTTTTTTGGTGGTCTTAGCTTGGAGACCAAAACTAGGGAAGGCTAATTCTGTTGAAAACAAACAGCTTGACCAGGAAAACCCCTGGCTTGTGAGAATGAAACAATGATGTATTAGGCTGTATTTCTTCAAAACCAGTTGGCTGGTACCTCACAACTGGAGCATTCAGTCAATTTAAATTGCTGAGTGCTGTACATTTTCTTTTTGGTGTGGGTTGGGGCAGGGAAAGAACAGAATGAGCTAGGCCTCAAATACCTATCACCACATAAAGAATGTGCAAGTAGGGCTGAGGAGAGGCCTATACAGTAACCTTGATATTGGTTGGTAGTGAGAAACCATTTCTGGCAGGGAACGGTTCTGCCAAGTGTAAGCGAGCCAAAAATATGGGTAGATTGATGCCTTCTCTCACATGCACACTTTCTCTCACACAGAAACAGGCATTCACACACATTGATACTGGCCTGGTTTGGACAACCTTTCCTGGCCTCCTAAACTGTGGCTTATGGAACTGGGCATGAGTTTCAGGATAGGGATGGAAGGCTTTGCCAATCTTAGATCTCCCAGTTTCTCTTCTTTCCAATCACAAATTTGGTCCTCCACATTTTTGCAGCAATTTAAAAAAAATATCAGCCATTTAGTGTGAATTTCTTCTAATAAACACATTTTTATATGCAGTTTTGACTAATGTACATATTTTTGCAACCAATTTCCCCTGATGTAATGCATCTCCCCCCATATTTTCAACAATACATTCAATTATTCAATTATACTGTTTCATATGCCCAGCTTCCTCTAATATTGCACGGATTTATATATATATGAAGCTGCAATAGGGATGCATCTACAATTTTTGGTAATGTATTATTTTATTTTTAAGATTTGTGCCTGAACTCTCCATTCAAGTTTTCAGAGTGGCTTACAAAAAAAATGTTAAAAAAAAAACCCAAACCCAAATAATACAAATTATATGAATCCAAATTTTCTACCAAATGCATGGGATGCTGTCATGTGGGATGACTTCTTGGTGCATTTCTAACCAAATTGCATTTCTAGATTTCAAGTTAGCCTGCTTTGTACCGAATTCTTCCTTTGGTAGCCCCTCTGTCCCAGGAAGCCTGCTGAGTTTAAATCCGTATAAGATTCCTTTCCCCAAAAAAGAAAGAATGCGACTTGTCCTTTTTTACTAACCAGAAAAATATTCTGACGGTAAGCTGTTATGCAATTTTTATAAAACAGATAAAATAAACACTTTAGAATAGAGGCAGTGAGGTGTAAATCAAAGCTTTTTACTATGCATGGTCTTAATCCTTCCATGCAAAACCGCTAGCAAGCTTTACCTGGGGAAAAAGCCACATGTTGAAAGATGCTGAAAGGATGGTATGACACTCTTACATTTGAGTCAGATGAAGAATGATGGTTGAATGCTTGAAAAACAAGGTCATCGTGTCCTCAGAGGCCAAATATATCTATAGACATATTGTTGTTGAGTTTTGCATTCGTATCAATTGACAAGGTGAATTTGACTTATCAAACAGCACATTGCTTATTTTGTTCAGGTGCTTTCAAGTTCAGGTATGGATAAAAAGTCAGGTTAGCGTGCAAATGAATTGAAGACTATTGGAACTGGTTTTCAGGAGCAAGATTATCTAGGGCGACTGGAGTATCCAGTTCCTTTGCCCACGTTTGCCTCTCCCCCCACTCACAGTGGAAAAAGAAAAAGTATTGAAAGAATCCCACATCTTATTCAATCACTCTAAAAAACACACAAGATATAACATGGTCACTAATTTTAAGAATAGATGGCACTGTACATGTGTGAAACATTGGTGTTCTTATTAATAAAGAGGATCTACACTGGCTCCCAAGCATAGGTCCAAGTGTTGGTGCTGACCTTTAAAGCCCTAAATGGGCTCAGTCCTGTATATGCGGAAGGAGCATCTTCACCCCTATCATTCAGCCTGGACACTGAGGTCCAGCTCCAAGGGTCTTCTAGCAGTTCTCTCACTGCGAGAAGTGATGTTACAGGGAATGAGGTAGAGGGCCTTCTCAGTATTCGTGCCCACCCTCCCATCAGATGACAAACTGATAAACAACCATATGACTTTTAGAAGACACCTGAAGCTTTTAATGCTTGATGTTTTATGATGTTTTTATATTTTGTTGGCAGCTGCCCAGAGTGGGTGGGGCAACTCGGTCAGATGGGTGGCAAACAAAGAAACAACAACAATAATAAACAGAAGAGGGGTGCCAAAATGAAACCCATCTGACTCTAGGAATTATTTATTAATCATTTAGGAGTTAGGCCCTACATCGCAACTTCATTGGTGCAGATTCAAGAGAATTAATGCTGTGCGATGCAACTTGAGGGGGTTTCACTGAAGCTGGCCACAAGCTCAATTTAGACACATGGTACCAGCTGAAAAATTATTGTGCTACTGAAAAACTTTCATGAGCAGACTGGTTGCTCTTCCCAGTATTTTCAAACCATGTCAGAGCACTCAGATGGACCATTCTCAGCTCACAGTGTTGGTGCTAGGTGGATCAACCCAACCCACATTTTTCCAGATTTGATTTTACCACGAGAATCTGCTCTTCTTAAGTCCAGTTTAGCACTTGTAAGCGATGGGACTTCCAAGGAACTTCTTTAGAAAAATATTTGTGGTTAGGTAATTATGATGAGATAATCGGGACTGCCTTTTTTGTCTGAAACGCAGAAATGCTCCAGGATTTTGGCAAGGTGACCCCATTCTCATAACCGACAGAAATAAAACAAGAAGATTGCTCATCATTGGTCATTTTGCCAGACCTGAAGAGTACTTCATGGGCTGCATATAGCTAAAACATCATGCAAATATTATAATCTACTGCATACACATTGCTCAAGTTATTTAAGAAATATCAAATGAAATTCTACCTAGGGGTAACCTTAAGGGTGTGTTGATAGGTATTAACCAATGCCACCTTCTAAAACAACTCTTCCATGAAATACTGGACCCACTACAAAAGTGTGGCTTACAGCCCACTATAAGGGTCACATGCTAGAAGGTATCAGAAGTTGCTGAGAAGCCCATCAGAACTGATAGGGTTACACTCCCCCTGTGTCTAGTTCCTGCTTCAGATTATATATCGAGGTCCCCAAGAGAGCAACATCTCTGTGTGACAGCGCCAGCCAGCAAACCAATCCTTTCCCCCATGTTTGAAAATTCCAAGCACACAAGGTTAAGGTGGGTCAAGTTCCACAAATTAAAAATTCCCAGCGTTTGTTTGGTAGGTATCTGTTGGTATTCTGTGAATATCCCAGAGGAAGACAGGATTAACTTCTTCTTTTTTTTAAGGATAGATTTCTCAGCTGTGTTCTCAAGGGTGTACTTGAAGGGGAGAAGTAAGTAGCTTTTAGCTGTACAACATCCCTCCGTCCTCAACAAGTTTCCATTGCAGAAGGATAGACTTTAGGAGGACTCTGTAATGGGAAGTCTTTCCACGGGCAAATTAATACAGATTACAGTACTATTATATAACAACAGGCGTTTGTATTATTTATGGAATTTATGTATATTTGAAATGATGTATCAAGTATGTTTCCCTAACTAGCTTTCTTTCTTATCATTTAAAGCAGCTGCTGGGGTCTCTGGCTTTTACTGGGTGCTGGGAGACAAGGTCTGCAGAACCCTCACCGTTCTCCCAATCTAAATGCCCCTTACAAGTGGCTAATATTACCATTTTGGGGAATTGCATGTAGCTGTAGTTTTTCTTCCTGTGCAGCTAAAAGCAGCAGTATGAGTGGAGAGAAGGACACTGACTGGAAAAAAATATCATGGATGGAAAGCATTAAAGACCCTTCCACCACTGATCAAAATTGGGGCCTTCTACCACTAGTTTAACACTCTCCCCCCCCCCCCCCAAAGCGGGGAGATCTGGAGATCTTCACAGAGAATAGAGGGACAAAAACATGTTACATCCTCATTGAAACAAGGTCATCATCCCAATGCTTGTAAACTTCAAATGTGGTAACAGAAATGCTTAGCAACGGCTCAAAAACAGCTACTGATGCCCACCAATTGTATTCCTCTACAGAGTGGAGGACAACATCACATGGAAACACATGTTCTGAAAGGAAGTCTCTCTTGCAGCCAGTCCCACCTATGGTCTTCCTTAGTGACTAGTTTACTAGGAGGTTACTTTGAAGGTAGGTGCTGGGAGCCCAATACTACTACTACTACTTATTACCTACCCTCCAGCCTAAGTTCCAGTGGTGGATGGCAAGAATTTAAAACCCAACATTTAAAATCATTTTAAAACTTGCAATTAAAAATGGTGGAGGGGGTTATTGTTTTTGTTTTGTACTCTGTAGTTTTAGACTGTACTTTTATGCTGTGACCTGCCTTAGATTTTCAGATGAAGGGCGGTATACAAATGATGATGATGATGATGATGATGATATATGCAATCACAAAATATAGGATGGGTTCTGAAAATATAGAGCTCAGGAGTCAAAGGCCATTGCTCTCTCCATACTCCATTTTTGTTCTCGACTGGCAACTCAGGCCAAATGATACCTCTCAGGAGGTTATATTTGAGAGTGTCAATTGATGACTTCTGAAAGGTAAGATTAAGACTTTTCTGAAGATCTTGATGTTCTTATCTGCACAGTTTTTTAAATAATACCTGTCTTGCGCTTTGATCTTGACAGTGAGCGTTTTATTTATTAAAAACAACAACTAGTTCTGCTACAAATGCTAACAGTTCTTGCACATTATACGTATTGTTCTATGTATAATATTATAAGTATATATACGTTCCTTGATCTCATATATGCGTATATATTTTTAACGGTTCCACTAAAAATATGAACAATTCTCACATATTATATGCATTATTATGCATGTAATATTGCATTCATATATACTTCAGGATTCCTAAAGCAAGCAGCACATAAACAGATGCGTAAAGTAATACATTAAACTGCATAAAAATAATACTAACACTTACAAAATGCAGAAACAGAGTACCACATTGGGCTTGGTTCTTTAACATGCATAATACGTGTTTTTTGCACTTTTTTGCACATTTTTTGTAAGTCAGGCCTTACAAAACGTACCTAATAATGTGTAAGTGCTCAGTTCAAGAGGCAAAGCTCAGCTGGGTTGGAACTGCCAAATTATGTCTAGAAATCAGTTCAAAACTGAAATCGCCTTCATTCCTAGCTCCCAAGTTGCCAAGGAGAGTTCAGAAGTCCATAGCCAATTGTTTAGATTACGTTTAGAATATGCCTCAGTTATGTATTTACCTGATACCAAAGGCCTCGAAAGGGCAATTTTATGGTCTATTGACTAAACAGCAGCTAGTGAAAATTATACAGTTTAATGGATGAATAATGGGTTTTAAAACAATTCCAAACACATGCTGAACAAATAGAATTGGAACAGCCCAGGGGTTTAGGCAGCAGAAGACTACTTCACACTAAAAGGACTGTTTCAGTATGTAGTTACCTAAAGCAATCTGCTATAATGGCCTCTTAATCCTCATTATACCCAGATCTCTACCATGATCTTTCATTCACACAACACCATGTCCCACAACTGAGCCTTAATCAAGATGGATCTTGCTTGAATGTAAGGAAGGGCTGGGGAACTCTAAGCAGCTGTAACGTGGAGCCAAGAAGTCTGCAAGTGGACATTTCAATTTGCTTGCTTGGTGGGATGGGCAGGGTCTGCGGCTTCTTGAGGAACTTGGGATTGAGGCTGAGTACACACTGGGGATGGAAGCATCTTCCGTTTTCGTTCTCACAGGTACTCATTTTTCCAATCTTAATTTCAGCAAGCTATTTTCCCCAATACAAAGCATATTTGTATGTTATTTTCACTAATATAATAACACCTTCCCCTAACACAGGCATAGGCAAACTCAGCCCTCCAGATGTTTTAGGACTACAACTCCCACCATCCTAGCTAACAGGACCAGTGGTCAGGGATGATGGGAGTTGTAGTCACAAAATATATGGAGGGCTGAGTTTGCCTATGCCTGCCCTAATATATGCATTTTTGTAAAGAGGGACACTTTGTCAACAGCTGAGAAATTAGCTACTTTTGTCTCCTCCTCTCGTTAAACATTTCCAACCCCGCCGGTCAGTAGGCAAACTCATACCTAAGAACTTATTCCTGTGTTTCCTTATTTCCTCTTCCCTCCCAATCTACTCTCCTTTTGTGCTGTGTCTTTTTAGATGGCAAGCCTCAGGGCAGGCTCTGCCCCTTGTTTGCATTGATCTACAAACTGCTCTGGGAGCTTCTCCTTTTTTTGGCTCAAGAGCAGGATATAATTTCCGTAACTCTATATGTTTCAACCCAGCAAGATAGTACAAGCTTGTGTGGTCCCCCCTCCCTACCCTTTTTAGTAAAGTAGAACAACTAAAGAATCTAAAATAATGAACATTTTAAACAGAAGATAAATGCTGTTTCCATACTTCCTCTCTGCGGCTTTAGTTTGCTGTTGTTATCTGACAGAAAGCCTTCGTCCCCTTCCTACAAACTCTGCAGGAAAACGGCTGCCCCCTCAGGAATGTAAACTTGGCATGCTTTTCGGCTGGTTTCTGACTGTCTCTCTCTTTCTCATGATAACAAAAGGCCTACCCCACTATCCCACTGCTAAGGTCAAGGCTCTGCTTACGTTGTATAGGTGACCATTCATGATTAGAAATTCTTCACGTTCTTCCAGTGAAATTATTTTCACCTTTCCAATAAGCCTTTAGCTCAGTAGGAGCTAGGTTCTGTGAGCTGGGAAAACTCGCGTTCAAATGCCATCTAGGCTAGTTCAGATGTAGTGCCCAAACCATGGTTTAGTCAACATGTCTGAATTCCCCATCCTTTATGTTTTCAGCATTGATCGTGGTTACAGTGCAGGGCTGGGGAGCCTTTTATCATGATCTGCCTCACAGGCCAAATTTCACAGACGGGGGTGCGGTTTCCACCCACCTGTCAATCACCAGACATCACAAATGATGCCAAATGATTTGGTGCTCTGGAGTTCCTTGGAGCAGGGCTTCCACTGTGGCTGCCCCTCTTCTGTGGAACAGCATTCCTGTCAAAATACGACAGGTGCCCATTATCTGTATTTTCCAGAAAACAATTGAAGATACTTTTGTTCCAACATGCATTTTCCAGCTGAAAGAAAAGGTATTTGCCTTAAAGATGTTGATTTTTAAAACTATATTTAGTAATTTATTCTGTTCAGTTTTAAAGCCACTTTAGCTGTTTTGTGATATGTATGCAAATCTTCAGTTTTTCTTTCTCTGTAACTCAAGTAACAACGTGGGTGGTGCTGTGGGTTAAACCACTGAGCCTAGGACTTGCTGATCCGAAGGTTGGTGGTTCGAATCCCCACGACGGGGTGAGCTCCTGTTGCTAGGTCCCTGCTCCTGCCAACCTAGCAGTTCGAAAGCATGTCATAATGCAAGTAGATAAATAGGTAGATAAATGCAGTTTATCTTCCTGCTCCAGGAAGGCCACATGACCCGGAAGCTGTATGCCGGCTGCCTCGGCCAATAAAGCGAGATGAGCACCACAACCCCAGAGTCGGTCACGACTGGACTTAATGGTCAGGAGTCCCTTTACCTTTAACTCAAGTAGAAGCCGTACATCTAAATAGTATCAGTATCTGAAAGATTTTTTAAAAGGGGGGATATTGCCTAGCGCTCCTTCTAATGTAGGAATAGGTTGTGCAGGACACGCATATGTAAAAGGAGATTCCTAAACAATGAAGCAAATGATGATTAGTGTTAGCACTGGTGCAAGTGTAATGCTGCACGGTGATTAACGTTGGAAAGGAATTTGCAACAAGAGGAGGAGGAGGAGGAGGAGGGAGAGAATAGAGCGTGAGAGCCTGCAAGGCACTCCCAATTTTTTCTAGCGTGGTTTAGAAACTGGGAAATGTTCTGCCTGCCTTAGACCTCGATCATGCTATGCCAGATACCAATATAGAGCCTTCAGCTCATGCCTTCTGCAGCCGGGCAGAGACTTAGGGAGCTAACAAAAAAACAAAACAAAAGGAAGGCTCCACAGGCAGCGCGAGAAAGCAATGGGTGGTACACTGCGACAGGATGGGCTTTGATATAACAATGTATCTTTTTATGAAAATATTTACGTGAACTGAGAATGTGACTTTTGTTTTCATCGTGGGGATCAGATAAGGCCACTCTCGCATTTGATTTTGTGTTTTAACTAAGAAGAATGCAAGACCTGAGACAGTGCCAGCCAAAAGGTGACATGAACTCAGAGGTGGAGCCCTTTGGTCAAGGCCACCAATGAACCGACCCTTTGAACTGTGGGTGAAATGAGGATAAAACTGGACACCCAAGGTCAGCAGCACCACAGTCGCATAGAAAAGACCGGTGTGGCTTGTGGCTAGGGATGGGCAGATCTGTCAGTTCCTTCGTTATTTCATCTTATGTCCAGTTCTTCACATTTGGATACTCACAAAAATTCGCCAGCCTTTTAGTGTGAATTTCTTGTATACATTTGTATGCACTTTCCCCTAATATATATGCAATTCCCTCTGCAGCAATGCATTTCTGTATGCAATTTTCACAAATGCATGCATTTTCATGGAGACTTTCCTCCAGCATATGCATTACTTAGCTGGAGAACACCATTATTATTATTATTATTATTATTATTATTATTATTGATTGGCCAGGAGGAGGCTAGAATCCTAAATGGAGGACCGATTTGGGATAGGGATGTGTGCTTAACCCCTTATTTTCCTGCTGAAAATTCCCCCTCCGCAACAGCTTTTCTCCATTCAGGAGAAAAGCTATAGGGACTCTAATAGGTGCTTTTCATTAGAAAAGAGTAAGTTGGTGGAATGTTACAGATGACTGCAAGGAGCATGTCGTTCAGGTTTGAAAACCCTTTCTCTTAGCCATGTGCAGTGCAGATTATTGCGTGCTTATGAACACGCACCCCCACTACTGTTTCTGTTTCTTGCATTCCAGCACTCGCCACTCTGCTCACGAGTGTATCTGCAGCAAACCCCTTTGCTATGTAAAGTGTGAATAGTGCTTTGTGGACTGAACCCTTCAAGTACTTCATGGAAGAAACATGAACCTGCGGCCAACTTCCCTCACTGCAGCCCATTCCATATACGCCTGCCAAGATTTATCTGAAGTTGTTAAAAGCTGCCAATTTTTGTATGTTGCTTTTCTTTTTTTAAGGGAAAAGAAGGAGAGGAAGGGTGAAACGACAAGATAAAGTCCTTAATAAACACAGAGATAGTAGGTAAAACTTTCTCAAGTGGCTCCCTGTTTCTAATAATAAATATTTATCCCCGGAAAGCATTCTTCGTGGCATAGCGAAAGATTAGCAACTCGGCCTTTGCTATTGTTCGGGTGGTGATCCGAGGCGGTAAGATGTGAAATTCAAGTTGCCTGCAAAAAGAGGTGCTTCCCGTTAGCGGCCAAGCCCTCGCCCTCCTACTGAAGAGGAAAGGGCATCATGTACAAAGCCTCACAAAAACGATTATCCCATATCTGTCAGGCTGGAGACAACTAGGACAAACAAACGCAGGAAGTGGCAGGGAGTTCAGAAACGAGAGGAAATCCATGGCAGAAGGGGGGAAACTGAAGAGATTGCGCTGATCCGAGAACCAAAGTCAACTCTGAGCCACAGCGTGCCAAGCTTTTAGAAGAAGCACTGCTTGTCTTATAATACAAAACTGGCACCCACAGCTGGCGATGGCTGCAGGGACGGTTCAGATGTGAACATTCGGAATGATAAACAGCCTCCCCTCCCCCGCCCCCTGCATCCCCCCCCCCAAAAGAGAAAGAAAAAAAGTTCTGTGTAAGCAAGCAGAAACAAAACAGCCAATCCGGTTGCTAAGAGACATTGGCCCTCAGCCAAAATCAAACCAAGAGCCTTAAGAATTCTTTATTCCAGACCCGCAAAGAAAGTACCTGTAGATGACGCCATGTTGGTGGAGAAACATGAGTGCCGATGTGACTTCTGCTGCATAGAAGCGGGAGCGGGGCTCGTCAAATTTGCGCGAGCGCTGGATCTGAAACATTAGGTCTCCTCCATTGACATATTCCATGACGAAAAAGAGGCGGTCCTGAAATTCACGAAAATAGTGCTATTTAGCCGATTGCTTCCAGCCGCACAAAGACGCAGCTGTACGTACGTGGCACATTAGGAAATTAGGATCTGCATCCAGAAACGAAAGAAAGGAAAACCTGCACATTTTAAGCAAGTTGAATGTATGGGTTTAGTTAACGAGCAACAGCAAATCACAGGACCCAAAAAAGTACTTGGAAAAACGATGGGTATTACTTTAGAATTGCTGCATTTATTGTTCATTTTTGAAAGATCCAATTTACCAGCTGTACAATTTACCAAGAACTTTTGCTGAAGCCTCCCGTAATCACATGGTGTTTCTTTCCACCACGAAAAGTAATTCATGTCAAGACGGTTGCCATGAGCCATAGGGGAGTGTTCACAAGCCAAAACAAGCAGATTCCCCACCCTCCCACAATGGTGGAATGGGTCAGGGTTTCACACCCATAAAACCCAAGAACAGATAGAAAAGCCACTTTAAATTCTCATTTACGGAGAGCCTTTTAAGCAGACACAGCAAGGTTCTGTGGGATGGAGGGAGGAGTCTGGAACCAGGCAGTCTGAAAGTCAAAGGCAGGTTCTTTCCTCTCTGCACCACTATGGCAGCCCTCCAGAAGAGACACATGCTAGTCTGTGCTGCTGCTCTCAGGCACCACCAGAGGGGTGGTACTGCATATTATAAATAAGCAACAATCAGGTGACAAAAGGGGCAAACCACTAGGATTCCAACTGGTCCTTTAAAGCCTCAGACATTTGCCTGGTTCCTTATTCAACCATGAAGCTCATTGGGTGACCTTGGACATGAAAAAGCACTGACCAAAGAATATACTCATTTTAAAAACGACTCTGTTTTCTATGCATTTGGAGTCTAAGAAGGGAACTCTTAGACTCAGGGGTCAGCGAACTTTTTCAGCAGGGGGCCGGTCCACCGTCCCTCAGACCTTGTGGGGGGCCGGACTATATTTTGAAAAAAAATAATGAATGAATTTCTATGCCCCACAAATAGCTCAGAGATGCATTTTAAATAAAAGCTCACATTCTACTCATGTAAAAACACCAGGCAGGCCCCACAAATAACCCAGAGGTGCATTTTAAATAAAAGGACACATTCTACTCATGTAAAAACACGCTGATTCCTGGACTGTCAGTGGGCTGGATTTAGAAGACGATTGGGCTGGAACTGGGCCCCAGGCCTTCGTTTGCCTACCCATGTCTAAGAGGTAGTTGTGAAAGAACCCTTGAAGTCCAAGGATTAAAAGCACGAATGATCGCTAGTTGCAGGGCTGAAGTCCAGGGGTGCAGCCCAGAGCCCTGAGCATGCAGGGGCTTCCCAACCTCGCTCAGGGGAGGAGGGAATTGCTCTGTGCATTCATGGGCATTTTCCTTGGACTACAGAATTAGAGCCACAAGGTTATGGCCTAAGAGTGCTCAGCGGAAGTAAACAGGACTTCCCTTGTGGGCGGGAGAGTTCCGGACAGCGAGCACATCAGAGCCCCCCCACCAACTGGATCAGGGCCAGTGTCAAGATATCTGGGAAGAATGGTGAGGAGGAGGTTGGGATGAATATAGCCAGCCAGCAGATAAGTGGAGCCTAAGTCATGGAAGCATATAGGCCAGGGGTCAGCAAACTTTTTCAGCAGGGTCCACTGTCCCTCAGACCTTGTGGGGGGCCAGATTATATTTTGAAAAAAAATTAAAAATGAACAAATTCCTATGCCCCACAAATAACCCAGAGATGCATTTTAAATAAAAGCACACATTCTTCTCATGTAAAAACACCAGGCAGGCCCCACAAATCACCCAGAGATGCATTTTAAACAAAAGGACACATTCTACTCATGTAAAAACACGCTGATTCCCGGACCGTCCGCGAGCCAGATTTAGAAGGTGGTTGGGCCGGATCCGGCCCCTGGGCCTTAGTTTGCCTACCCATGATATAGGCCATGGTTGATAATGAGACAATTTTATTTAATGAAACTAGCAAGGCCTACTGCCAGAGATTTGGATAACTATTTAAAACCAGCATGGAAAAAAAAGTCAGGCTTTCTGGGCAGCAGACACACTTTTCCTCGTCTGCCCATTTTCTACACGTTTGCTCTTGCCTCCGCTCCTCTCAGCATCCCAACCTTCATCTTCTCCTTGCGTCCATGAGTTGGCTGTCTTCTTATACCTATGGCTGCTCTTTTCCTAGTCCTCTTGACTCCTTCCCTAGTCCCTAGAGGCCAGCCTTGCCCATCAGTAGGATACCAGCAGCTCAGCCAAAGGCAGCCCTAGAATCTACACCTCTTTGATGTCAGGGCAGTTCAGCCAATCACTATCACTACAGACCACGCCCGTACCACTTGTGATCCAGCAAGCTGAATGTAACTCCTCAGAGGCTCAGTATTAACCCTCCAGCTTCTACTGTCTGCCTGGCACTGCCGAAAAACTCGGGATGGTTGTCAAGCCCCTCTGGGCCACAAAACAAGGCTGAGAGGCTCACAGTAAAGGCCTGATTTGGCTTGGTAGCAACGACAACAGACAGGTTTTCCAGGCCAAACCTTTTTGTCTCCTTGACTTTAAAATAGCCGGTTGTAATGTGACAGTAAAAAACCCCACAAAAACCAAAAACAGAAGGAAAACAGTTTTAAACAAAAATAATTACTTATCAGGGTGCATTGGCTTTACAGAGAACATTTTCTTGTTCTCATTTCAGACTTGCCAAAAGGGGGATTAATCTGCAATTCTTTTGTTTGTGAACTTTCCTCTTATCGTGGGTTATGCAATTCAGGAGTTCCCAGGACTGCTTTACGGTGCGGTGTTAAAAAATAACCATCATTTTGAACTTAAATGATACTTGGACGTATGTTATGGGGAGGTCTTCATCAATACAGTACACAAATGAAATATGTCACATCCAAGCGACCACACAAACAAACATGGTTAAGTCATCTGCAGACAAACTGGGTAGTAAGAAAGTTGCCTTACACAGAGTTGGCCCAGTAGCTCAGTGGCTCTCCAGGGCCTCGAACAGGGTACATTCTCAACCCTGCCTGGAGATGTCGTGGATTCAACCTTCTGCATGCAAAGCAGGTGCTCTACCACTGAGCTGTGTCTCTTCCCCAACCACACCTGCTGGCCTCATTCCCACCATCCTGCATCCATCAGAACATGTGCAGGCCAGGGGACACACTCTGCAGCACAAAGGTTCTAGCCAATTTTCATAAATTCAAATTCAAATACCCCCAAATTAAAACAAGTATGCACTTTCGGGGGGGGGACGACTTATAATAACCAATATTATGTTAATTTTTATGATGAACAACTTTGTTTCATTAATTTTTCTATTACAGCTATTGATTGTAGGAAAGCTGTACCCAGCAGCCATTCCCCCCCCCCCAAGATATCCAAAAAATGTAACATTTTTGTTACAAGGAATAAAAACCTCATAAATTTCATTCTTTGTAGAGAAAGAGCATGTTTTTGCAATAATTTCCAACATCAAAACTTTGGATTCCATCATACCCATATACTGAAAATTGAGGTTTTCTAAACCTAGGTTTTACACCAAAAACGTACGTTTATATATTTTTTTAGGCATTTATAAAATCTTTTGAGTGCTGGTGTAATTTTTCCTGAAATTCTCATCCTCTTATTGAGCTCTGTTTAAAATTTCAAAGAGATCTGATCATTGGTTATGGAGAAAAAGAATAAAATGTACATGTGCCAAGGGTCTCAAGAGAGACAGGTGACGCAGATTTCATGAAATTTTGAAGTACTATAAAATTAAAACCATTTGAGATAGAGGGAAAAAATTAAGGGGGTTTCTTGCAACCATAAGGGAAGGGTGTGCACCAAGTTTCATCAAAAGCTGAGATGTTGGGTGACGAAACCCTTGTTTTTTGCATTAATTTGATGTGGAATGACCGGATAATGTGATCTCCCAATCCCCCCCCCCCCAAATATACCAGTTTTGCAGTCCCTCACATTCGGAGTCTACATGCAATGTGTCTTACTTTTTTGACCATCAGTGCACAAGTTCCAATCGGCATGAAAGTGGGAGGAAAGGGTGAATTATTTGAAAAGCAATTGTAATCAACAGATTACCCTGGTAGGATTGCAAGAAGTTTTGTAAGGAGGACTATGTGAAATATTGCAGAGGAAAGTATGAAGAGAATTATTAGTGAAGGACTATTAAAAGTAATAGTGAAATTAATGAAATGCAGATTAAGTGATAAAGACTGAAAAATCTTCAGATGTGGTTGATGGAAGTCCAAAATATTGTATAAGATAAGAAAAAATGTTATATGATTTGTGGAAAGTTTATGTAAAAATCAATACACACACACACACACAGAGAGAGAGAGAGAGAGAGAGAGAGAGAGAGAGAGAGAGAGAGAATAGAAAGAAAGTGGGAGGAAAGGATAGGAGACGCCATTTTGTGCATTCACTTCTATGCTGTTTAATATTCCACACAGGGATATTGCAAACAATTTTTGGTCAATGGTTGTGCTTTGGCTGAGAGAGGCACCCGCTGGCTGCTCAACTAACAGCAGAATCCAACCCTTCCCATATGTATCAAGTTGTCTGCCAAGGGACTACGGGGATTCCCCACAGGGTTCAGCGCAGCCCTCTGACTTTGCATAATGCCAAGCCATGACTGAGAACAGGGGAGTCTGCTGTCAATGCTCACATGGTGTGATCTGGAAGATCTATTCCACATAGGGCCCAGATGTACAGTGACTGATACTCTGAGCGCAAGTAGCCTGCATGCGTCACTGTGGGAAAGAGCCAAACCACTAAATTTCACCACATGAGAGGTAACGGGCTTCCCCATGCAAACAAAGCCTTCATATATATATATATATATATATATATATATATATATATATATTCCTTCAACAGTTCTTAGAATCACAGCTTTGCAGAGTTGGAAGGGACCATGAGGCCCTGAAATGCAGGAACCTTTTACCCAACTTGGGGCTCAAACCCACGACCCTGAGATTAAGAGTCTCCTGCTATCCTCCGAATGAGCTATTGCAGATGGGGAGTTAAAAGGTCTCTATCAGGCTATATGGAGAATCGCCTTTGTGGATGCATTGCCCTTTCTTGAAACCATGAGCGGTTGTGGCCTCCTTATAGATCTGCTAGGGATTGAGGAGAAATTTACTCAGTCTGCATCTTAAAGTGAACTGGCCGAATTCTCTAGTCTTGCAATGATACGTGAATTAGAATGAAGCTGTCAATTGAATTACACACTTCTCTGAATTCACCGGACAGTTTCATCTGGGAGGGAGAGTATGTGGGTGGGTGGGTGGGTGGGTGGGTGTGTGGAGTACACAAAATGCACATTTTATGCGAAGTTACGTTAAAAATGTGTATTAAGGAAAATGTATTAAAAGCATACAATGCACTGAAAACTGTACAGTGGTACCTATGGTTACAGATGCTTCAGGTTACAGATGCTTCAGGTCACAGACTCCGCTAACCCAGAAATAGTACCTCGGGTTAAAAACTTTGCTTCAGGATGAGAACAGAAATCATGCGGCGGCAGCAGGAGGCCCCATTAGCTAAAGTGGTACCTCAGGTTAAGAACAGTTTCAGGTTAAGAACAGACCTCCAGAACGAATTAAGTTCTTTACCCGAGGTACCACTGTACTTTAAGGGGAGAATGCATACAAAACGCATACTTTAGGGGAAAGTGCATGTCATTTAAAAGTGATTCCCTCCTTATTTTTTTATTTTTTTAACCCACAAGAAATGGGATTGCAAAACTGACAAGGAATGGAAATGGGTGGATTGCCCCTAGCATGACCACCTCCTCACCCATGAGAAAAGCGTGGAACACATTATCATTGCTTCCAGGACTCCCTAAATGTAAACCACCAAGAATGGAGATGGGCACTCCTAAGGAGAATTTATGAGTGATGACCAACCGCTTCCTGCAAGGAGGAATAAATTTCCGTGCCAATTGGTTTTGCTTTCCCCCAAGACTGTCCACCAACCCTTCTCTGTTTACACATGCAGAGATACCATCAACGGGGGAATGAAACTTCACATAAATACCAGACAAAAAGGTAATGTCTTTAATGCATTGTTTTCAGCCTGAGAAACGTTCACTGCCCGTCTGCATAAAGAATATCCTTCCCTTCCCACCTCCCCCTGAATTCTAACAGAACGTAAGCTGCCCTTCCTTTTGTTTATTTGTTTTTCCACTTTTTAATTTAATAACGCTGTATTAGATTACGGTTGTGACGAAAAACACACTTAGTGGCGAGCAAGAGGGCATGTGCAGGGATAGCTAGAAACCCAAGCGAGACTCTCAAGTACGTTTCTGAGAGCTGGGCGGCCTGTCAGCCATGTGAAGATAGCTTGATTTGCTGAAACACCATGGAGCAGGAATCAATCACACAATGTGTTTCCCACTTTCAAATCTGAGACGTGTGTCCGTGCTGTGTGTCAGGCAAGCTGCATTGTCACCGCCGGCCCCTGACGCGAAGAACTACCCTGGCCCACAGTTCAAAACCCCCGAACCAGGAAAGGCACCCTACACACACCCCTCCATAACTAGAATTCACAAGCAGATAAGACTTATCAGCATTCCCCAAGTGGCATTTTTCCCTTGTTTAATGTTTCTCATATAAATGGGTGTGAAGAAATCTTTCCCGATGCCAACAAGTCCTTAAAACTTGAGTTCACTGTGTCAATAGATCTCCAACCCTCCTCCCTCCTGGAAACCATTCCGGTAAGTTGCAGTATTTCTTCAAAGGCTAAAACATATCACAATTGTTTAGGAAAATAGAAGCATTTCTGAACTCTGGAGAATGAAAGGCCCGGGCAGCTAAAAGCTTTTACACTGCCTACTGAACACCACCCCAGGTGAAGGCTGGGCTGAATATCCTGCCCCACTTTTGTAGGACCGTTCATCCCTTGAGAAAAAAAAGGGGGGGGATCATCATAAAGTTGTGGCGGTTGGATATTTCTCTTTCAATTTCTTTGTAAAGCCTTTCTTCAAAGTGGGACTTAACTTCAAGTGGGATGGATCTCTCGAGACTGTACTCTTAAGAACTTCAGAGAGCACAGCCTTATCTTTAAAGGTGAGGCGTCAAGGGTTTTCTTTACTTTCTTTTCTTACAGAAAAAATTGCACTGCAACTTCTTTGTGCAGCACCTTGGCTGCTGTTAGTTGCTGTGGCATTCCTGGGAGAGAATGCCCCAATGGGACTGATCCTACGTCATGATGCAGAGCATTTCAAAGGGGCGTTCACAGGGACTAAAGATAACTGCCATGGTTCTCCCTCTCCTTTTATCCTTGCAACAAGCCTAGGACCCTCATACCTACGGGACTACCTCTTCCGGTATGCCCCACGGAGGACCTTAAGGTCCATAAATAGCAACACCATAGAGGTCCCAGGCCCTAAGGAAGTCAAATTAGCCTCAACCAGAGCCAGGGCCTTTTCAACACTGGCTCCAGCCTGGTGAAACGCTCTGTCTCATGAGACCAGGGCCCTGCAGGATCTGATTTCTTTCCGCAGGGCCTGTAATACACAGTTGTTCCACCTGGCCTTTGGCTTGGAATCAACTTGCTCCCCTCCCCCTCTTTCCTTTTTCCTTTCTCCTTCTGTGATGGAACTCCTATTTGGGGACTTCCCTGGCTTTTTTTCTGGCCCACGTAGGACCAGTCTGGATAGTTGGCCTTGGTGAAGATTTGACGTTCTCATCCCCCAAAAAGTTTTTGATTTGAGTTTCTACTGAAAAGAGGCTGCATTTTAATGTTGTACTTTAATCTTGTTTTTAAGTTGTATTTTAATCAATTGTTTTTATACCCGGTGTTAGCCGCCTTGAGCCCAGTCTTGGCTGGGGAGGGTGGGATATAAATAAAATTTTATTATTATTATTATTATTATTATTATTATTATTATTATTATTATTATTAAAGTAGGTTTGGCTCTACTTGTGCAGCTGGCCCGAGGTCACCCAGTGAGTTTCACAGCTGAGCGGGGATACAAAGCAGCGTCTTCCCAGATATAGTCCAACCCTAACATAGGAAGGGACCTTATTATGTGTCAGACCACTGGTCCACCTCTGCATTGCCTACCCTGGCTGGCAGCAGCTCTCCAGGAATTCAGGCAGGGAGTCTCTCCCAACCCTAACCAGAGTTTCCAGGGATTGAACCTGTGACTTTCTGCTTGCAAGGCAGACAATCTACCACTGAGCTATAGCCCTTGGCTTCTAACCACTACACCAGGGATAGCCAACATGGCAGCCTCCAGTGTTACTGGACTACAGCTCCGAACCAGCATGGCCAATGTTCAGAGAAAAGGAGGACCGTAGTCTAGCAACATCACATTGGCAACCCCTGTGCCTCACACTGTGCTGGCAATATTTTGCATGTACCTACCAGGCAAGCCATCAAACCATCAATGGTCAGCAGGAAAGTAAGTGTGGCCAAGCAGTCAAGAACACCCCAGCCTGTACCTTAGTAGCAAATAGCTCAGGGAGTGGAGCCAAGCCTTGGTCAGAAGTGGGCAGGACCCTATTGGCTCCTCCGCACACCTGACCCCTGCTGAGCTGTAACTGCAATTCCACCATCTGGCCATGTGTAGCGGTGGCGCTGAAGCACAACGATCCAGCTGTTTCTTCCTTTGGCAAGCAATCACAGGGGATAAGGCACCCAGCTCAGATGGCCAAAGTCCCCGTTGGAAAAGTTGGTGTCAGGCCCAACTAATATGCTTCTACTTTACAACCTTTCCAAAACAGGGAATTTTGCTAAATGAATGCCACCGTCAAAAGGGAGATTTACTATAGCCAAACAAATACATTGTGTCTTTGGCACGTCTTGCAAGAAGCAATTTGATTCAAGATTATGGGGTTGGGGGCGGTATGAAATTCTTTCCCAGCCGGCATAAAAAAACTGTGATTACTTAACTCTATTTAAACAGGATGCTTAAGCAGTTTGTTTAAAATTACTGAAAACTGCAGCAACTATCCCACCCACCCATTAGGGCTTGAATAAACATTTCCTGCTTCTGATTGAAATTGCACAGACACACTAGACTTAGTACACAATATTAAATGCAAACCTAGAGAAAGAGCTGAACAACAACAACGCTAATGTTCCAGACTGCTTCATCTCCATCTTGGGAGAAGGCCATCAATGAAGACTATACGCGGGGATGCACAAATGGCAAAATAATAATAATAAATAAAATGAAATTGGTATTCAGGTTTACATACACAGACATTCCATTGAAGTGATACACAACGCTTATTGTATTTCCGTAAGCTATGCTCTAAAAATAACGTAATCACTCAAAATTCACATTTTACCACTATTATCCCCACATGGTAGATGAGGGTAGGCAGAACTGAATGCAAGTTGTGTTGACAAGGAGCTGCCCAGCGTGGTTGGGGAACCCTGTCAGATGGGTAGGGTATAAATATTATTATTAGTAGTAGTAGTAGTAGTAGTAGTAGTAGTAGTAGTATGCTTTTCTAAGGATTCAGCTACATGTGGCCAGTTTTAAGGGATGTTGCTTAAAGCTCTGAACCCTTTATTCCAGCTGTACTTTCCCACATGGGTGGAAGAGAAGGAGAGCTGAATGCTCTAGTCTGGCTGTATTGAGATCTTATTTAAAGCTGGGAATTACTTCTGGCCATGGAGACCCACAGAGAGAGAGAGAGAGAGAGAGAGAGAGAGAGAGAGAGAGAGAGAGAGATGGATAAAAAAACAACTGAGGGAAACATCTAGATGGAAGAGGATGCAACACACCACTAGCCCAAACATACAAACTCAACACTCCTTATAGGTAATCAGTAGTAGATTGGGTTCTGCATATAGATCTGTTGCAGTGCTGGAGTGAAGGAGTGGTGGTTGGAGAAAGGGTTAAGTACACTTGCTACTTTTCCACTACAACTCTCCCTGCTTTTCTCGAGTGACAGGCTTCTCTTACACACGTGTAGTTTTAGGCCCTGTGAACAAAACTGCCAATGTGCAGATACTCGCTAGCAAAAGCAGGAAATGAACTAAGCACGTGAAGTGTTTCAGCGAAGTTCCCATGTACTTATATGAAAAGGTCAGCCAGTGACAACAGTGGGCTCCAGCTTCACAACGCAGCAGGAGACTTCTAAAAGCCCTGTGATCATCTTGAATGGAAAATGTACAAAAAAATACTGTTGGGTCGCAAACTCTGCCCCGGGTCTAAGAAAGAGCTTATTTGCACAATTAATTTGGACACAGTGTTCCGAATAGCATGAAATCCGTTCAATTTCCATAAAGCCAGATTTCTTTGTGACTGGTCAGATAAATCCCTCTGGGATGGAAAGTTAGCAGGAAAGAAATGGTTGGAATGTACTAAGGCGGAAATCTAGTGCAAGTCACCCTACTCGTGAGTAATAAGCAAGGCAGCGGTGGGCAACCTGCAGCCTTTGGTTTAAATTTCATACAAGATAAAGGGGGGGGGGCATAGAGAGATAAAAGTGGGCATCCACTGGCTTTCGGCTTTGGACCCGCCCACTTTGGTTTAGGCTCCACCCACCATGGATTCTGGCTTCTCCTACCACCAGTATGCAGCCCTTACAGATTACCCCAAGGGAATGCAGCCCTTTTCTAACAGTTACTAATGACATGAAGCTTATTCAGGAAAAATTACTATCTTTTAATAGATTTATCTGAACGTATATGTATCTGAAGAAGTGTGCATGCACACGAAAGCTCATACCAATAACAAACTCAGTTGGTCTCTAAGGTGCTACTGGAAGGAATTTATTTATAATGTCGATGTTGTTTAATTATCTTAATCTTAAAAAAAACCAGCCAATCAACCAGCCAGCCAACCAACCATTTTTAAAATGTTGTACTTCCTGCTATTATCTGCTTTGGGAATGGAAAGAAGTGAACTTGGGATATAGATTAGAACCAATGTTCCACGTGTCGTACCCACAATGCATTGTGTGCTTCCGTGCCACACAACAAGAATCTTAACAGAAAAGAGTGGGATGGGGAAATGAGCACTTACAACACGGGTATATACAGTTAGTTGGACCTCCAAGAAAATATTGCAGCATGGACAGCTCCTGTTCAGGGTTTCAGCCAGCAAGCCAGCCACACCCTTTTGCAGTGTACTGAGCATGCCAAACCCTAACTGGGCTGTTTGGTTCTCTCCCCCCGCCCCACAAACTTTTGTACTTGGGTTCCCCCAAGTCTGCTGATACATCCTTTCCTGTACACAGACAGGGAATAAATTCACTATTAGCGGATAGAATTCCTACATATTTAGGGAAGGGAACTTGACAAACAGATACCATTTTTGGCGGCACATCTCCATGTTTCTTATGATGTGTGCTTCTTCAGACACAGGCCAAGGGCTTTAAAATTAGCTTAAACTCAGCCCTCGCTTTACACACCAGTTTTTGAGGTTTCGTAAAGCTTAACTCTTGGGTTTGTCGTGGCACGGAAAAACGACTGTGGAAGGGCTGCCATCCTGTTAGGAATCCTCATAAAAAAGAAAGATGTTTCTGAAAGGAATCTGCAGAATGTATTTTTCTCCCTTTTTAAGATAAACTGAGAAAGGAATGTGTAGGCTTATGGATATTGTTAAGAAGCTACTTAACACAGGTTGCGAAAGTGACATAAACGATGCCGTTTTCCCAAATCAGGCGATGATCTGGCCCCCCTACCCCAGATGCCTGCCAAACTACAGATGCATGAGGCAGGTGGGAAACAAACCAAGCTTTGGAGAAAAAGTTGTCCCTTATTTGCTCATCTGTGAGGTAACTTGTGGTTTTTTGAACAAACCATGATTAAAACAAACTGTGGCTCTGTATTATGTGCAATTGTAGCAAACTTAGATGCAGTTGAAAGAGAAGCTGAACTTTCCTCTAGCAACTACATGAAGCTCTCTGGGAAGCCTGGCATTAGAACAATCTTCTCCTGGCAGAAAAGAAGCCCATTGCATTCATTTCATGCAGCCTATAATAATTCTAAGTGCTGATTAGGATCAAGTAACTTTAAAAACCATTATGATTCAGTTCCCTAAGTAATTGGGCTGAGAGGGCCCTTCAAGATGGACTTAATAAAGCAAGATTTACACTCTGAATAACTTCACAATACTCAGACTCATTCTCCCAGCCGGAAGTCTCGTTCAGGCTCAATGGAATTCATATTTTATGTCATGGGAGCCTTTGGTGACCCCCTCCCCCAATCGCCTTCTGCTCGTAGGAAAAAAATAAACTAGAAATCAATTCACACAACCTCAAATGCCTCTTAGACAACTGGTTCCGTTTGCTTGTCAGGTGGGCTTGTTAAGGGCCGAGCCAAAGAAAACATGTCTCTATGTCTGTGCCGAGCAAGAATAAAACAATAAAAAATTATTTCAGCTGCTACAGCTCAGGAAGTAAAACAAAAACACTACATGGAAGCAAAAAGGCGGGGAAAATCCTGGCTTTCAGACTCCTTGTTCTCTATTGAACCTTATTGTCCAGCTCTTAAAATAGGCACCAGGCTGAATTGAAGTTATGTCAATTCTTTAAAAACAAACAAACCCCAAGCCAGACCTGGTTCGATTTTTCATCTAAATCCAACCTGCAGTTCACCAAGCCAGATACAGCCATGCCACAAGTTGTACCTACCAAGAAACAGCTACGGTCAGCTTTATATATAAAGCAAGTGGGATCTGCAGTGCCTAGCAGGAGTGCTCCCATACAACAGCAATGGGGAACCTCATGCTTGGGAGTGCAGCATTCCAAGTCTCTCTGTCCAGACCTCAGGGCTCTTCCCCAGTCCATACCCCTGGCCCTGCAAGATGCAACTACAGTGGTACCTCGGGTAACATATGCTGCAACTTACATACGCTTCAGGTTACACACTCTCCTAACCCAGAAATAGTGCTTCAGGTTAAGAACTTTGCTTCAGGATAAGAACAGAAATCGGGCTCCAGCAGCACAGTGGCAGTAGGAGGCCCCATTAGCTAAAGTGGTCTTCAGGTTAAGAACAGTTTCAGGTTAAGAACGGACCTCCGGAACGAATTAAGTACTTAACCCGAGGTACCACTGTATCACTGGCCCTGCTCCACACCACCCTTTCTGCACGACCGTACTTTTGAACTGCGATCATGTCTCTTGTTTTGAATTATGGTGCTGGAGGAGACTCTTGAGAGTCCCATAGACTGCAAGAAGTTCAAACCTATCCATTCATAGGGAAAGTATAGTGCTTGCACATGGAGCTTTAAAGTGTGGACCTGTGCCTAAAAACAGAGCCTGGATGAGCTCTGAGAAACAGAAAGCTGGAGAGGTGATGCAGATAGGGAGAGGTTCAGTTCTCAGTGGATGTTGTCAGTAGAGCCAGGGTGCAGGTTTAACCCCAATGGCATCTATTTATACCCTCCAACATTTCTGATGAAAACAGGGAAGTCCTATTCCAAAATAATAATCAAAATTGTATAATTTATACCCCGCACATCTGACTGGGTTGCCCCAGCCACTCTGGGCAGCTTCCAACATATATAAAAACATTTAAAAAATAAACATTAAAATAAAGACTTCCCTATACAGGGTTGCCTTCAGATGTCTTCTAAAGGTTGTATAGTTACTTATCTCCTTGGGTGGGGTGGCGGTCACATAATTCCATACCCTCTGATGAAAATGGGGACGTCCTAAGGAAAAGCGGGACATTGTGGGATCAAATCAGAAACCGGGACGACTTCTGCAAATCCAGGACTGTCCCTGGAAAATAGGGACACTTGGAGGGTCTGATCTCTTTACTGTTCCCTTTAGGAATGGGTGGCAACCATTCATATATATGGGAGAAAACAAATTGTTGAAACTTGGGACATTGGCAATGCTGGTGCCAAGCCCTTTGTTCCACAAGAAAATATAATGTTATGAACTTTTTCTCTTCTGAGGAAATTTGGAAGTTAAACATTATGGAATGTAGGTTGGCTTGACTGAATAAATATTTACCACCCCCTGAGACAGAAATTTGTTCCTTCCAAACATTTCATCCACATGCCAATTTATAGTATTATTATTATTGTTATTGTTGTTGTTGTTGATGATGATGATGATGATGTCTCTTCTCTAAGGAAGTTGGCCATTTTTAGTCTCTGCTGCGCTACGGTGGTGTTACCTTTGAGTCACAACACTGCAGAACATCTGTGTGCATTTTTTCCCCTTGTTGGTTTAAGGAGATTATTTTTTTTTAATAATATTTATTAAATTTTTGTTTAACAATAAAGATATATATATATATAAAAACATACCAAATTCAGATATCCTCATTTCATAAACGTCCTTGGACTTCCTCACGCCTCTTGTTCCTACTCTCTAAACTCATAAGTTTTACCAGCAAATTATTAACTTAATTTAATTTGTCTATTACAATTTCCCAATATTCAAATCTCAAATTTAATCTTTTAAATTTCTCTTGTCAAAGGTTAATTATAGAGTACCATTTATCCACAATTTATCTTATTTTTCAATTACATTAACTTTTACACATATAAATTATTAATTTGTTGGAGCCCTGATGTTGCAGATCATACATTTTTCTTAACATTCATACAGTTTACAATGCTTTTGTAGATAGTCTTTAAACTTCTTCCAGTTCTCCTCCTCCAATTCTTCTCCCTGGTTTCGGATTCTGCCGGTCATCTCATCCAGTTCCATATAGTCCATCAGTTGCATCTGCCATTCTTCCAGTGTGGGCAAATCTTGAGTTTTCCAGCCCTTAGCAGTGAGTATCCTTGCTGCTGTTGTGGCATACATAAAAAAAGTTTGATCCTTCTTTTGCACACTTTGGCCGACAATGCCCAGGAGGAAGGCCTCTGGTTTCTTAAGAAAGGTGTACTTAAATACCTTTTTCAGCTTGTTATATATCATTTCCCAGAAAGCCTTCACTCTAGGGCACGTCCACCAGAGGTGAAAGAATGTTCCTTCAGCCTCTTTACACTTCCAACATTTATTATCAGGCAAATGATATATCTTTGCAAGCTTGACTGGGGTCATGTACCACCTGTATATCATTTTCATAATGTTTTCTTTCAGGGTATTACATGCCGTAAATTTCATACCGGTGGTCCATAACTTTTCCCAGTCAGCAAACATGATGTTGTACCCTATGTCCTGTGCCCATTTTATCATGATTTGACCGTTTCATCCTGTGTATTCCATTTTAGCAGCAAATTATACATTCTTGAAAGTGTCTTAGAGCTGGGTTCTAACAGTTCTGTTTCTAACTTTGATTTTTCCACCTGGAATCCTAATTTTTTTGGTTTAAGGAGATTAATCTAGCATACAAAATCACAGTGTGTTACAACAAAGCTTTAGGCATGTTGAGAACTTGTTAACTGTAACTCTAGAAAAGATGCCAAATCCATGACTGAGAAAGGCAGGGTTCAGTTCAGCTGAAATCACTGGAGCTGTTCCTGTTTATGCCACTGCTAGCTGGCGAGCTTGCAACAGATCCGAACGTTGCATAAACCCACAAACCAACAGAGGCTTCGCCATGTTTTTAATTATTAGCCCACAGCTCTGTTTTTTGTTTCATTCTTCCGTCGAATTTCACCATAATTCCACACTGAAACACCATGCAGAAGTGAGGGCAGAGATGAACAAGCCATGCGGAATTGATAATAGAAACCAGCTTCCCCCAATCTGGTGGGAATTGTAATCCAAAATTCTAGGGAAGGCTGATGGAGACCATTGTGCGCGGGCGGAGGGGGCAAGCTGGAAACCAGAGACCATTTCTGGCCTCGTGTTCAAATGCCAAGTTAACAATGCACAAGTAATGCTACCCTAGACCGCAGAGGGAGGTGTGCAGAGAAGTCTAAGGAGGAGAGATGGTGATGATCACTAGCTTTAACCTCTTTTAAAGATACAATGAGTTGGTAGAGTAGGTGCACCACTTCAGACAGGAATCGAACTTTTCCTGAAATGCTAATTCAGCCTTACAAAGAAGCTCTCAGAAAGTGCAGTGGATGCTCGGGTTGCGAACGTGATCCGTGCGTGTTCGCAACCCGCAGCATTCGCAACCTGTGTCTGTGCACGCGCGGGTTGCGATTCGGCGCTTCTGCGCATGCACAAAGCACGAGTTAGCGCTTCTGTGCATGTGCGACTGCCGAAACCCGGAAGTAACCTGTTCCGGTACTTCTTGGTTTCAGCAGTCTGCAACCCGAAGAAACGCCACCTGAAGCGGCTGTAACCCGAGGTATGACTGTACCAAACTGAAACATTAGCTTTTCGCTTTGAATCAGCAAGGATCTTCTCATGGGTCTTTAAGTGTGGCAGGAGACCTTGAGATGCAAGTAATTCTTGCTTGCTCACTGAGACCTACTTTCTTTCTCGCAAACAAAGGGATTGGACCGTGGAGAGACCATGGCTGCATTCAGACAGCACCTTATTCTGTTTTCCTGACATTTCCTTACCTGGTAATTTCAGTGTCTTATGCTACCAGCATGAGTTTGACCAAACTGCGGGAGGCAGTGGAAGACAGGAGTGCCTGGCGTGCTGTGGTCCATGGGGTCACGAAGAGGTGGACACAACTAAACGACTAAACAACTAAACAACAACAACATACAGTCATACCTCGGGTTAAATGTGCTTCAGGTTGAGCGTTTTCAGGTTACGCTCCGCGGCGACCCGGAAGTAACGGAGGGTGTTACTTCTGGGTTTCGCCACTCGTTCATGCACAGATGCTCAAAATGACGTCACACACATGCGCGGAAGCGGCGAATCACGAGCCGCGCATGCGCAGATGCGGGGTGCATTCGCTTCAGGATGTGAATGGGGCTCCGGAACGGATCCCGTTTGCATCCAGAGGTACCACTGTATAATCTTTCACACAATGCAAAAGCCATTTCTGGAAATCTAGTGGAAGCTTAGTGCTCATTTTCATGTTAGCTGGTTCCAGAAAAAAGTCCAATTGCAACCCCCTTGACTTAGAAAGTTTAGTGTCGTAATTTCTCGTGGTGAAATTTGTGATTGGATCCCAACATACAGTTCCTTCACAACATTTAAAATTTAGTGGGACATGGCAGCATATTAATATTTTTAAAGTTCTGTATCGCAACAAGTACCACAGTGACAGGAAATATTGGAAATCAGGACAGGAATGCTAGCATTATAATCAGTAAAACTAATGGTGCAAAATTGCATGTCTGAATGTAGCCAACGACAGCTTTACAGAACTAACTCACAGGACTGCGGTGAAGATGACACTTAACTTGCAAGAGAAACAATTAATAATCTCAACTGTTTCTCTGTGGAAAGGGGGAATTAAAAGTTATGGGTAGCAACAGTCACTTAGGTTTCAGCGTTGTCCGCCCCTCTATACAAAAATAAAGGTGGCCTTTAAAAAATATCAATCATTTTGGCACAGTCCTGAATGTGCAGCCTTAAAAGCATTGCTTGGAATACCTAGGGACATATTACAAAGGCGGCGCCAGTGTAGGAAGGCACAGTTAACCTTGACAAGAAGGAAAAGGGGGTATTTCAACAATAAGCATTTTCCTTTTTATTAGCATCTGGCTTCTTGAACTTCACTTAAGCAGAGGAAGTGTCATACAGCTGGACTACTGCTGTTACAAAGAGTGGTCTCCCCACCCCCCTCTTTTTTTTAATAATGTTAGCATAAAGGATAGCGGTAGGAAGATGTACAACACTCCCACAAACATTTCTTTGTAAGCCTGCATTCTTCACTTATCTTAAGGGCTGCGGCTGCTGGGTCTTTCTCTCTCCTAAACTGAAAGTCTAGCAGCGAACAGCAAAAAAGAAAGAAAGGACATACAAAGCAAAAAGAACTTTTGCTCCCTTTTTCACAATACTGCAACCTGAGACCACCAATGAAGCCAAGATTCATTCAGTGCTCCTTCACATAGAACCTAGTAAAGGTACGGAATTCACTCCACAGTACTAATGGCCGCCAGCTTACATGGCTTTAAAGGCAGACTCAACAAATATATGAGAGATCTGGCTATCAACAGTTAATAGCCACCATGTTTATGTTCCACTTCCATTATTGGAAGCATCGAGCCTCTGAATAGCAGTTGCTGGAGGGAGTGATGTTGCCTTCAGGTTCTCCTTGCAGTTTCCCCAGAATCATTTGGTTGGCCACTGTGATGACAAGATACTGGACTAGAGAGGCTTTTGGCCTGATCTAGCAGGGTCCATGGGACGCGGGTGGCGCTGTGGGTTAAACCACAGAGCCTAGGTCTTGCCGATCAGAAGGTCAGTGGTTCGAATCCCTGCGACGGGGTGAGCTCCCCTTGCTCAGTCCCTGCTCCTGCCAACCTAGCAGTTCGAAAACACAAAATGCAAATAGATAAATAGGTACCACTCCGGCGGGAAGGTAAACGGCGTTTCCATGCACTGCTCTGGTTCGCCAGAAGCGGCTTAGTCATGCTGGCCACATGACCAGGAAGCTGTATGCCGGCTCCCTCGGCCAGTAAAGCGAGATGAGCGCTGCAACCCCAGAGTCGGCTACGACTGGACCTAATGGTCAGGGGTCCCTTTACCTTTAACTTAGCAGGGTTCATATTATGTTCTTATGAAGTTTACCAACCTCAGAAGCTATTTGAAGAGGGTCGGATTGACTGGGGCAACCCAGTCAGATGAGTGGAGTACAAACAACAACAAACAAACAAACAAACAAACAACAATGCCTCACTCAGGGCTGGTGCTCTCAAAGGCCAACAAGACAGCTGTTTACGGTGCAGACCTCAGAGAGGTGCATTTCTCACCTTTGAGGGGCATAGTTTTATACAGATTAGTTTTGTGGTTGCTCATAATATTTCACTTTTATTTTATATTTCAAAGGATTTTGTCATTTTTGAAGTAATTCATACATTAGAATTTTTTTAATGTTTGTATGAAATATATAGACCATAGAGTTGATTGGAGGAGCGTGTGTGTGTCATTAATTGGAGAACTGTGTCACAGGAGGGGGAAAAATCTAGAATACACTCACTACAGTAATCACACCTCACTACAGTAATATCTCTCTTTGTGTAGATCTGTGTCTATGCGTGTGTATGGAATACATGATGGTGAGGAAGAGTTATTTTCCTGTCTGGGCGTTCACCCATATAATAGCATTTTAGTCTCTAAATCTAAAAGTCTTCAGGAATAAATTAATGTAACTGCTGACTAATGCCGTTAGAATATTTTAACGATGCAATTTCACCTTGCCTGGGTGGAGGGATGTTAAACAAAGTTTGGGTGTGCTATTCTGATTTTCAAGCAAGTTCTAGGCCAATTCTTTAAATCAAAGGTGTAAAGGGATTAAGCATGCAAGCCTACACACAACCTGTTAAAAGAAGCATTATGCTCTTTAACCTGCCTATACCATTCTTGTCTGTGATCCAGAAACTTCAAAAAGGCAAGCAAGAAGTCAGAATGCCTCAATCAGCAAAAACGCTTGTTCATGCAACATAAACTGTACTTCAAGGAAGCTCAGTTTGGGAAAAGGAGCTAATGTAACAGTTGGAGAACAGCTCCTACAACATACATACCGTAGGTTAATAATAATAATACTAATAATAATTTATTATTTGTACCCCGCCCATCTGGCTGGGTTTCCCCAGCCACTCTGGGCAGCTCCCAATCGAATATTAAAAACACAATACAGCATTCAACATTAAAAACTTCCCTAAACAGGGCTGCCTTCAGATGTCTTTTAAAAGTAGGATAGTTGCTTATTTCCTTGACATATGATGAGAGGGCGTTCTACAGGGTGGGTGCCACTACCGAGAAGGCCCTCTGCCTGGTTCCCTGTAACCTTAC
Source organism: Podarcis gaigeae (assembly GCF_964106915.1). NCBI lineage: Eukaryota > Metazoa > Chordata > Lepidosauria > Squamata > Lacertidae > Podarcis > Podarcis gaigeae. The sequence goes on along the minus strand of NC_139680.1, from coordinate 102,351,802 downwards.
TTCTCGCAGGGAGGGAACCGCCAGAAGGCCCTCGGAGCAGGACCTTAGTGTCCGGGCTGGACGATGGGGGGTGGAGAGGCTCCTTCAGGTATACAGGACCGAGGCTGTTTAGGGCTTTAAAGGTCAGCACCAACACTTTGAATTGTGCTCAGAAATGTACTGGGAGCCAATGCAGGTCGCTCAGGACCGGTGTTATATGGTCCCAGCGGCTACTCTCTGCTTAGATGTATGTTTGCATACATAGATTTTAGTGACAGGGCAGGCTGTGATTTACAGATTATGAACTCATTTTCTATACCATCCTGCTTTGATGGAAAATCTGTTTCATGTGTTCCCACTCTTCTATTTCCATAAGTCTACAAAGCCCAGCTCTCCATTCATATCAAGGAGGACCTTTAAGCTGTTAGCAAGTGTTTTGCACAGATGCCTACTCTATCACTAGAGATGGAGGAGAAATTCAATTTTGTTTGCATTTAAAGGTGAACCTACCTAATTTCCTGAAACAATGTGTTGACGCAGCCATCCTGTGAAATTCAAACTTTTCCCAATTTTGCAATATAATTCTCCAGCCAAGTAATGGATACAAAAATGCATGTGATAGCGTAAGGTATGCCTTAAAATGTGTATATTCATGAAAATACCATCTTCATCATTAATACACAAATATTATACACATGTATATTATTATACAAATATGCACTATGTTGGGGAACACTGCGTGTAAATTTAAGGCTTGCTGAGGCTCACTCCCATAGCACTAAATCGTGGTTTAGAATGATGAGCAAAAAGGTCTACTGAGTCAATTGCATTACATTGCCGCAAGGACTAAAGACTCTCACACTCTTTGTGGGTTTCACTTTCCCCACTTTCCATTGGTTGTGTATTGACACTGCCCTCTTTCTGATTATGATCAATGTTTCATTGCCTTTTCTACAAGCAAGTCAATGCAAGCACCTCGAAAAAATAATTGTAATTTTATGTTGTGAACCATCCTGAGATCTGTAAATGACAGTATACGAATTTAATAATAATAATAATAATAATGATAATAATAATAATAATGAAACTGTGTTACTTTGAATTAAATCATTCAGTTTTATTCAATGATATAATTCCTGAAAGGAGGAATGCAGTAGACTTACTTAAAAAAAATAATTGCATCATGATAGATTCTCAACACAGGAAATGCAGCTCTAGGAGAAGAATTCAGGGACAACCATACTGAACTAACATAAGTAAGAATCTAGTGCATGTTAATTACTGGAAATCAGCAACCTCCGTTGACATCAGTGTAAGGAAATGAACTCTGAATTCGTAGAAAATGTAGCACAAACACAAAAGAGAAAGTACAAGTTGTAAATAGAACATGCTATCTATGGGTTTTTCAGGGGGTAAAAGACAGCTTTGGCTGAATATTGGAATATTTATTTTGAATGATTGCCCAACTCTTTAGCTAGGCTACCTGCTGATGAGGGTGTGTTGGTGCCTATGTAACTGCAGTGATGTCCTTAGTTCAAAAGTTCACGAGATCTGAACTGCAAAGAGTTGCTGAAAGCTTCAAGGTTCAAACTGTTCAGAAAAACAGAACTTCCATGTGGTGAGGGGGGATATGATGATGATGATGATGATGATGATGATGACCAGGGCATTGCACTTTGCAGTGTTCTGAGGACACATACAAACATTACTGGAGTGATCTGAGAAGAAGTCATGATGACATAGCTCCCATAACTGGTTCTGTGAAAAGGTCCTGAGTTTCAACCCATGATGTACATTATTTAGAAGGGGAGAAGTTCCCCCTCTAATTGTAGCACTGCACAATCTGCAGCAGACTCAACTGCTATGGACATATTGAAGATATCTAAAGTGTAATCAACACACCTGCATCTCCAAACACCTGTCTAGGAATCCTGATCAATCCAGGGTTGTACAATGAATAGGAACATAGGAAGCGAACTTATATCACACATGTGGGAAACATATAGCTCCCCAGTTGTTACTGAACTGCAACTCCCACCATCCCTGGCCATTAGTATGCTTGCTAGGGCTGATGAGAGTTGTAGTTCAGCAACATCTGGTGGGCCAAATGTTCCCTGAAACTACTATATTAGCCCAAACTACTTGGCCATCTTACCTAGTATTTTCTCCTTTGACAGGCAACAGATCTACAGTCTTTTTAACTGGAGGTGTCGGAAACTGAACTTGGGACCTTTGGCGCCCAAAATGTGTGCTCTACCACTGAGCTATGCCCCTGCCCAAAATTAATGAAATTACTTTGTACCAAGTCAGACCACAAGATCTATCTAATACAATGATGTCTGCCTTGATTGCCAACATAACGCCAGGGTTTCATGCAGGGGTCTTCCCTTCCCTCACTTCCCTTTTCAGCATTAATCATGGTTAGTAACGTATAATGTTTGCATCGAGGTTACATTAACCGTAGTTAAGAGTCTCAAACTAGATTTCAAAACCAGGGCTGGAAGCTGGTTACCAAAAGTTAAATATAACCCTTGCTACAGCATGGCTAAACTTCACTGATATTTTTTTCAATAATTTAATTTCCTGCTCCAAGGGGCCAATTGATTTTTAGGGAGAGAAGCAGCAGGCTGTTTGCATATCTCTAGAAAGGAAGCGTAAATTTGGTGGGGAAGCGGGAGGAGAATGAAGGAATCAATGTGGCGCTTCCCAGCATCAACAGACTGCAGAACAATGAGTGAAAAGCAATAAATCCTATATAACAAAATGATAGCCATGCCTATGCCATTCAAATCTTACATGTTTGCTGCAGGAACACACCACACTGTCCTGATGTGATAATGAGGAGGTCTTCTATGTCTACCAGATCAACATTTCATGCACCTAAGATTGAATTTGGCCCTCAGATGTCTAGAACAGAAAGGTCCTGTACTCTGATGTCCTATTTTTCAGGGAAATGAGGTCATTTTAGGTCTGAATGTTCTCAGAGTGTATTTTTTTTTTAACCAAATCCAGTTCTTAAATTAGATTTTTCAAACTGAAATCCTCTTTCTCCTTGTTTGATATTTCCCATGTGCCTGGACTGGAGTGCAATATGTTTTTCCTGCAATGTGAATTCAGACCATGGGATGTTCCAACAAGTTTAGAAGGAGTTATATAACTCTCCTCTGTCTTCTAGGAGATTTAAAATTAGAATTAAAATATGATGGCAGAGGTCCTAGAACAGATTGAGGCTGACCTCTTGTGATAAAAAACCCCAAGGTCTTGAAAAGTATATGTCCTGAGTTAGGGTTTGGGGTGCTGCTGGTTCGCCTTTTAAGTACACACTGTTAATTGGGTTTATGCCAACTTCACTGCCTTATCTTTACCCAAAGAATCCAAGGAACTAAAGTTAACTGCTTTGGTTTGCTGTGGAGATTTCTTTTCAGTTAGAGATATCTGCCCAACTTTCACAAAGTACCTGAGGGCAAGAGAAAAGATGTTTAATGAGTTTAATCCTTTAGTGTTTGTAAATCTCATGACAAATAGAAGCTAAATTTTTGGTGCAGTTCTAAACTTGTTGAAAACTAACGTTTACCCAGAGAAATGCACACCCCTATGCTCTATTAATTTCAGTGAGTCTACTCTTTGAGTACCCATAAGGATGTTCCTCCTAGTACTCTTTAGTCTTTTGAATTTCAAAATTATACTTTTGAAAGAACAATAATTTTTGGAAATGACTATAGCTTCTTCACTCGAAGGTAGTGAATGTCTGAACCAGGCCAGAAAGAGAGGGGAAGTCCTGAAGAAGATGTCTTTAGAACTATAGGCAGCCATGCTCTGGATATGATGTAAAAGCAGAAAGAACCATTCTTGCTATATGTGGGCGGAGACAAAGGAAAACGTCTTCTCTCAAGATCAAATGGAAATGTCTCTTTTGCGTGTCAAGATCCCCAGGAGCTTCCCAATAATAAAGACACAATTGACACGGGATTTAGTTTTAGGTTATTGGCATAATTTTGGCCACAACTTTATTGACTACAGATAGTGCATGGTTTGTTTAGGCATTGGTTCCTGACTAGCTGCACCTCACCTCAGCAGGACAGCACTGACAACTGGGCCCCACCATATCGTCAGTACAGGTAAACACCATGGGGGAGCATTGGTACGGTCACATGACTCAAGCTCACCCCAAAATGCTCCCAGGGACTCTTGCGTGGCCGTACCCGCGAAAGGGGTTAACAAAAGCATGGCAAGTCCCTGGATTACTTTGACGGAATTGGAGGTTCTCCGACCTCCCCTCCAGACCACCTTGAACCAATGCCTATCTGCCAAACCTTACAAAGCTGTGACGATTTGCTATGCGGCAGGCGAAACCCAAGTGGCACCAGTCAATCAGCCAAATGGGAAAATTCCTACCAGACCCCTGTCCCAACAGCAGACCCTAAATATAGGGTGGGTGGGTGATCCGGTGCACAAAGTGAAAAGAGGAAGCTCTACGCAACATGCAGAGGTATATATGAAAGTCCCTCAGTTAATACTCAAAAAATCCCATTGGCCAGCTCTGCCCAGCAACCAAGGGACCACCAATTGGGTTGTTGTGGCTATCCAATTGCTCCCACCCACAAAACAATGAGGTCAGTCCTGATGATGTCACCGCAACACATGTCCTCTGTGAGGAGGACTCGATGAAACAGCCATTCAGAACTCGTTCTCATAAGGTTTTACTTCTAGCATTTAGAAGCTAGAGTAATTTTGGATTGGTTGGGATGGGGTGATCAGGAATGGGTGGGGAGTTGGTTTGTCTTTTAACGTTTTATTTGCGCCACACAGTCTCAATGGAAATGCTCCTACCTCCCAAAGCTGGCTGCTCTTGTTGGTAGGGAAGTGGTCACTGAAAACCATTGACGTGTGCAATTTTCTTCATGATTCGTGCAGGAGATCAAGGCTTCAGGATTCCCCTCACTATAGCCAAGATTCTGACTGAAGCAGACTCCTCATGGGAGGTGTTCTAAGCATGTACTTCACTATATGCATACAGCCTATTGGTGCATGGCCTAAATGCACGATTGCAGCAAAGATGGCGGCTGAAATTGTAAGGCCTGGTCGCCCTCCTCACATGAGTGTTTGTGAACTCTCAAGGAGTATAGGTAGTAAGTTCTAATTTGTTGCTGAAGAGTGCCCATTAAGAACAGAATAATAATAATAGATTTTCCTATGCACATGGAATCTTCTCCCTTCCTTTCCCTGCACTAGTACTGGGAATATACAAATATACAGCAGTGGCTGAGGCCTTAATATGGTTGCAGCATTTTCTCATTCTTGTTTCACAGCAACCCTTTCAATACACAGAGGTAGCAGAAGGCTGTATCACTGTATCTAAGTAGCTAGCCCACTTCTCCTCCCAAAAACAGAGTGCTACGGCTGCAATCCTTAAGTCAGCAACACAACAGATTTATATTAAACAGAGCTGTCTATAAAGATGGGGCCTGTCCATGCTCAGATAGTTTATGGTGCAACTGGAGCAAAAACTGACAAAAGGAAAAGCCCCAAGAAAGGGGTGCTTTAGAGCACACGGAGAATTGTGCGGGAGGAGAGGGTCAACCAGAAAGGAAACCAAAGATAAGCGCAATATATATTTGACATGAAATAGGCCTCTGTGTATTTTCTGAGGAATCATTATATCTGAGAGGAGCCACGACTGCTTTGCCTATATAAACAAAAGTTCTGCAGAGCACCTAACCAGTTCATAAATTAGCTGTTGCAGCTACATACAAGACATGCCTAGATCAGTCTATCTGCTCTCACACATGGAGATCTTAAAGCAGGTGGTGTTAAAACTCTGCTGAGAATACTGGTTGGGATTCCCTATATCCCAAGAGCCTGGAACATTCGCTATAAACCTTTAAAGCCCTGTGGCAGAAGCAAGGAGGGAAGATGGAAAAGATAATCTATAAGCTTCATGTCTGCTCAGAATTTACCATAGCTATTGGCTACCTCCAAGATAAAGAGGAGGTGTCTCTGAAAAGCCATTCCCAGGGCTGTTGCACTTGTCCCACTTATGTGAGCATCTCATATGGTCTGATCCACAGTGCTCTTCCTATTATGAGCGCCACACCCCATAGTCGCCTTTGACTGGATTTAACCGTCCAAGGGTCCTTTACCTTTTACCTTTACCACCCACCCCCTTGCACCCCAAAAGAATGGTATTTCTATATGGTTTTCTGGCTCTATTTGCAGTTTTGTTTTCAGTACAGCCCTTGGGGCAAGGTATTTTATGCTCTGGATCTTGCTTTAACCCTCACACCCCACTTCTGTTTCCCTGAAGTCTCGCCCTTGTGCCCTGGGCATGCTCCCTGCCCAACAATCTTGTGCTTAGTGAAAAGGTCTGAAGTACTATATTTAACTGAACGTCCCCTTAATACATGAAAGAGGAAGGGGTGTGTGCCTCTGGCACACAGCTAATGCCCCGAACCTTTAGCAAAGAGGGTATCTTGGTTACTTGTAAGCAAATCAGTGGGGAACCGTCAGAAAAGATGTTGTTGTTTTGGACAAAAAAAGAAGAAAGGGGGGAAAATACTAACCCTTCCATTATATGGAGATAAGATCTAGGGAAAACTTTTTGTTTTGTTCTTTCTAGTGCTTTAGATTTCTTTATTCAAATATAACAGAGAAGTTTCCCCATCCTTTCTACTAAGACACAGTGTTCTCTCTTCTGTCTGGGAAACAGTTTGACTTTTTAACGCCACTTGCCTTTCGTGTTACTTTAAATAACAAAAACAGAACCGGCAAATCCTTGCGTGTCCCTCGACTCCTCCAAGCAGATGCTTCCATACTTGCCCCCAAGAATGTAAACAAGCTGAGAAGCACAGCAAGGCTAATGGATAAAACATGGGCTTTCTTTGGGCCAGACCAGCAACAGCTCCAATTTGCTATCGTGCTTGTAGGTGGGGGCTCAGTTAACTAGGCACATCTGCAAAGCCAGTGTGTGCTGCTACATTACGGCACAAGGGGGGCTGCCCCACCAACCTCAGCCTGCCCTCAGCCAGTCTTCCACCTCCCTATATTCCTACTTGCAACCAGTCCACAGGGTGGAACCAGCTTCACTCCTTCTTGACCTCAGTGTTGCATGTGAGGAACTCAGCAGAGAGAAGAAAGGACACTCAAACAGAATGCATTGGCTCTGCTTGACTTCAGTGCTCGTTCTGCCTAATACTGACTCTGGCTTCCCACAATGTTTGGGCTCCCGGCCTTCCATTCTACCAATGGGCACCAGCCACCACTGTGTAATGCGCATCAATGACCCATATATACAGATTCTACTAGTCCATGGAGCACCCAGATATGCACACCGCCTGGTCTTCCCCTCCTCCCCTAAGCTAGCCTGCTGCCTCAGGAGTGATGGGAGTCCTTTGGCCAGGCTCCGCCGACAAAACCACCAATGTGGCAAATTTCTACACATCAGCATGCTTGACTAGGAACTGGGTGACTAAAGCTCCCAACCAACCAAACTAGCACTCAAAAACTCATTCTAATGTGATTGTGAACATGCGGCCATGCACACAAACACACACATCCTAGTTTTTTGTCGTGCTGTTAATCCCAAACAAGTCTTTTGCGTGTGAACTGTAAAATCGTATTTGATTGACTGTGCTCTAGTGGCTGATTGGAAATCTTAACAATAAAGATTGATTGCTTTGAACACCTATATCTTAAAAGAGTGCTGCGTACCTCAAAAGCTCATACACAAGTCTTGTGGCTCAGTTGGTAGAGCATGAGACTCTTAATCTCAGGGTGATAAGTTTGAGACCCATGTTGGGCAAAAGAATCATGCATTGTTGGGGGCCGGACTAGATGACCCTTGCAGTCCTTTCCAACTCTACTATTCTATGATTCTGTTACTGTTCTAATATAAGTTATTGCTTTATTTTGGAAGGGGTGAGGTATTTGGCGGCTCTGCAAAAACAAACAAAAACAGCTTGTACTCAATATAATTGATCATGCCAGTAATGTGTGATGTGTGTATGAATTCAATAATGCTTAGTTTGTTGAATTCTAGTCTGTTAATGCAGTTAATATTATTTTGTGGATTTTTTAGATGTTTTGTTAATAGTGTTTTATAGAATGCGGTTGTTTTACTGGTGATTTGTTAATTATTCTATATGATTTATGTTGTATCTGTGATGTTCTATTAAGTTATTGATAATTATCATTTGTGAGCTGCTTTGTGACTCATGTGAGTGAAAAGCAGCATAGAAATATATTAATATGGTTTCTTCTGTCCCTTAAGAAGACACTATAGTTGCATTAGGTATATGTCCCTGTGCAATAAATGGTCTTGCCAGATTGTGCACTGAGAGTTTCGCTGTAAGGATTATCACTGCAAATAAGACGGGCTGGCAAAAGAAAGGGGAATGCACTCGGATTTGAGGTTTCTTGCAAGCCTTTTTTGAAAAAAAACCTGTATTATCATTGTAAATAGAGTTACAAGGGCAACGGAAAACAATACACAGATATAGTGTTACTCACATGGTTGAGTTCCCCCATTAGCCTTGGGGATATATGGATTACACCACTGTGTTTTTTCCCTATATTTAACAATAAGTTAACCTAAACAATAAGGATGGCAATTAATCTCCTTGGGCACATCACCAGAAACAATTCTTTTTCTCCTTTTCCCACAGATGGATCATTTCAGGTTGGGCGTTTTTGCAGAAATTGAGTGGTTTTGCTTAATGAAATCTTCCCAAGTTCAGATCCTTAAGTATAGCTCAAGGCCAAAACTAGTTTAGAAATCTCATACAAATATCACTTGCCTGTTCCTCCAGCCCTGCTCTGAGTAACTTAGGAAATGCATCCCAACCTCACAACACAACACTAAGTATTTAGCTGTAATACCAATGAATAAATCTTTCTGTCCCTTGCAAAGTGCAGGAGTGGGAATTGACACTCATGGTTAAACAAAACAAAACAAAACAAAAAACACAACACAACACAACACTCCAGGGCAGACACAGGCTGATTGCAAAGACAAATGGGGCCGTTTCACCTGAGTCCTAGAGCTATAAGTGTAAATGTAATGTCAACGGCACAACGAGACAGCGTTAATCAAATCGCCAAGACTGCCATCTCTACACCCAGATCTGCTTTGCCAACACCAACACTTGTTGCTTCTGGCACTTGGAAAAGGTGCCATGATGGTTTTACCTTAGTAGTTAAGAGCAGAAGCTAAGATCTGCAAGTGGCCTAGGTTCAAATCTGATGCAGATTCCATATGTGCCTGATGGCCTACCACAAGGCTGGGATTCACAAATGGATAAAGGTAAAGGTAAAGGTACCCCTGACCGTTAGGTTCAGTCGTGGACGACTCTGGGGTCGCACACTCATCTTGTTCTATAGGCCAAGGGAGCCAGTGTTTGTCCGCAGACAGCTTCCAGGACATGTGGCCAGCATGACTAAGCTGCTTCTGGCAAACCAGAGCAGCACATGGAAACGCCGCTTACATTCCTGCCGGAGCGGTACCTATTTATCTACTTGCACTTTGACGTGCTTTTGAACTGTTAGGTTGGCAGGAGCTGGGACCGATCAACGGGAGCTCACCCCGCCACAGGGATATGAACCGCCAACCTTCTGATCGGGAAGCCCTAGGCTCTGTGGTTTAGACCACAGCGCCACCCGTGTCACAAATGGATACACGTGTGCAAAAGTAAACTGTGGTTTTGAAAAAATACATCTAGTGCAGCAGTGAATGGAGGGAAGGCCTTTTGGTTGTGACGTCCTGCCCATGGAATGCTCTCCTCTGATTGACTTACCTGGCGCTCTCTTTTCAGCACCACACAAATATATTGTTTATTATTCTCTCAGGCTTTTAGATTATAAGAAAACCTCTTAAGCCAGGGCTGGTCAGGAGGTAGACTGACATTGACAGGGAGACCTTTGGGTGATTGTAGTACATAAGCAAAGATTCCTCACTCCCAGCTATTCAACAATAGCAACAACAACACAATCTCCTCTTCCTCCACTAAATTACATCACTGAAATGAAGGAAGTTTGGCATAAATAGGAGCAGATTTGCATGGGGAAGGGCTGCGAGCTCAGCTCAGTTCTGGTTCTCAAAATAAAGCCCCCCTGTTCAGCAGTGCTCAGAGGCACGATGGACGGTATCCAACTAAGCAGTTACGCTAACTCGAGAAGTTTTAACTTCCACATCCTCTCCTCTCCTCTCATGTACCCCATAAATTTACTCCAGAAGGTTGGGGGACAGACTTAGGGATTTCACAGAGGGGCACACAGGGAAAGGAAAGTGTGGAGCAGCTAAAACTCCTTGCAGTAGCAGAACATGTGAAAAGGACTTAGGGGTCTCAGTAGACCACAAGCTTTAAATAAATCCACAGTGCGATGCAGCAGCAAAAAAAGGGCTCATGCTCTTCTAGGCTGCATCACAGACACTTCCTTTGTGCACAGAGCAAGGCAAGTCATAGTACCTCTCTCTTATGCCTTGGTCAAACTACACCTGGAATGATGTGTCAAGTTCTGGGTGCTGCAATTTAAGGATATTGACAAGCTGGAACATGCACAGAGGAGGGCCACCAAGATGTTCAAGGGTCTGGAAACCAAGCCTTATGAGGAACAGTTGAGGGAGTTGGTTGTGTTTAGCCTGGATAAGAGGAGATAGTCAACTTCAAGTATCTAAAGGGCTGTCACATGGAGGATGCAGCAAGCTTGTTTTCTCCTGCTCTGGGGGTAAGACTGAAACCAGTGGCTTCAAGTTATAAGAAAGTAGATTCCAACTAAACATCAGGAAGAACATTCTAGTGGTAAAATCTGTTTGAGAGTGGAACGGACTTCTTCAGAAAGTGGTGGACACTCCTTCCTTGGAGGTTTATAAGCAGAGAATAGAGAGCCGTCTGCCATGGATGCTTTAGTTGAGATTCCTGCTCTGCAGAGTTTGGACGAGAAGACCCTCAGCATCCCTTCCAACGCTACAATACTATGGAAATTGTCCCATGTTGTTTACTTTTAAATGCATGTCTTTTGCAATTGGTGGATCTCAGGGTTCAATTAAAATACAAAATTGATCCTGCAAACCTGAAGTTTCCAGGTCCACTGCTGTGTTACAACAAACATACATATCCATTTTTCTCCCTGTTTCACGATGCCTATATGCTGCCTGTAGGATTCAAGTCCTGCTGGTTGGCCACTGTGGGAAACAGGATGCTGGCCTTTGGTCTGATTAAGCAAGGCTCTTAGGAACATAGCAAGTGCAGTAAAGTGAATCAGCCCATTCATCCATCTAGCTCAGTAATGTCTATGCTGACATTCCCAGTCCTACCTGGAGATGCCAGAGATTGAACCTTCTCCATGGAAAGTAGATGCTCTGCCATTGAGCTACATGCCAGACTGTAGCTCTAGATGAACCTCTAGGTCATAGTGTGATGTGATGGCCAGGCCTAAAGGACAAAGACCCTACCTTGTTCCATGTGCCCAAAAGGGAGCCCTCATAGCTCTGTGCTTATGCTAAGCCAGGGGTTAGCAAACATTTTCAGCAAGGGGCCGGTCTACTGTCCCTCGGACATTGTGAGGGGCCGGACTACTTTTTTTTGGGGGGGGGGAGAATGAATTCCTATGCCCCACAAATAACCCAGAGATGCATTTTAAATAAAAGCACACATTCTACTCATGTAAAAACACCAGGCAGGTCCCACAAATAACACAGAAATGCATTTTAATTAAAAGGACACATTCTACTCATGTAAAAACATGCTGATTCCCGGACCGTCTGTGGGCCAGATTTAGAAGGCGATTGGGCCGGATCCGGCACCCGGGCCTTAGTTTGCCTACCCATGTGCTAAGCAATGCAAAGTGTAAGGAAGCCATATATTGCCGACTGAAGCAGCATCTCTCTCTTGTTGCTTAGGTTTAGTTTATTTGCCTTAGTAGGTCTCCAGTTCAATGGATAATTATATTTTTTTTTATTTTTGGTGAAACATTCCCGTCTGGTCAGCTGGAGACATTGACACTTCTCCCCCAAAAAACTTAGCCCCCGTTTTGTAAGGTCTCCACCTTAGGAGCTGAAGCCTGGAGAATGGCACTAGTAGAAAAGAAGAGCAGGAATCATATCCTTAATCCTACACTATAATCACAAAGAAAGGGTTTTGTTCAGGACTTAGCCTAAATGGTGATCAAATGACCAGTCTGGTGAAATCTGTGCGATTTGCAATGGATTGCATCGTCAAGGGGTTACATTTCATAGATTGTTTTCAAAGAGGGAAGGTTGGCAATAGAACAAAGTTACTACTTAGCAGTGGTGGTGGAAGTAAAAGTTCAATGTCCCACAGTGGAAACTTTGGGTCTGAACTGATTGCATGAAGAAGCTGGACTGGGGGTGTGTGTGTGTCTTGTTTTTGTTTGTTACCATGGAATGTTATCTTTGTGTTTTTATACTGTAAACCAACCTGTGATGAAGGGTGGAATAGAAAGTTGACAAACAAATGACCAAACCAAACCAATGGTAAGTGAATGCAGGGTTTGGATCACAGAAATAGGGAGATAACAACAATTATTTGCATATTATTATTATTATTATTACTCTATCCACTGCAAGGGGTGCTGAAGAAAGGTAGGGGGAAGAGACATTCAACTCTGACACTCCCAGTCTCTAGGAGTATCAATCATCTGTATAAGTCCATAATTAATGATGGATAACATATCCTCACACCAAGATTTGCTCAGAGTCAAACACATTATAACAGCAAGTTAGATGTGGTATGTGCAATCAAATCTGTTTTCTTTAAAAACAACAACACAGTTAGCATCCCCTTCACTCATCCAATGATTGATCTCATGAGTAGGGTGGAATTATTTTGCATTCTAGTTAGGAGGCTAGGCTCCACCCACTCCAACACTGTGCCTACATTAAACTGGTTTTGTTTTTACTTCTGCTGCTGCCGAGAGTAAGGGGAGGGATAAAAATTACTTGGGGAGTCCCCGAAATCAGGGACCATTTAGACTAGCCCCACTTGGACATAGCACTTACTTTTATGTATTGCATCAATATCAGTCTAGCTTCAAAGGAACCTACAGAGAATGAGCTCAGATTGCTCATTGACATCTTGAGCTCTCCACCACTCTGCCTTAATGATCAGATGCCTATGATTGCTGTGTATTTTCCGGGGAGAGTAAATCCAGTTAACACTGCTGAGGGGCTGCTGAGAACAATGGAGCTTCAGTGAGCTAACAGGGCTTTAATAATTTTCCAAGGACAGCTCAAAATGACAGTGCAGCATATCAGCAAGTTTCCCTCTCACTCTCTCAAAATCAGGTCAGCAATCTGGACACAACAGGGCCTTCTGTCTGCAGGACAATAGGAACGTTCAACATTTACTCAACTTTGCCATACTGCTTAGGAAAGTTCCCAAACTCCTGAGCTACCACAACTTCATTTGCAGGGCTGTTCTGTTTGCTTCTGAAATGCAGAAACTCATAAAAGTTCACAGTGTGGTGGTCCAATGTCTTTCTTCCTTTAATTATTACAGGCAGGCAGGCAGGCTTTTTTATTTTTTAGAAAGCCAATTCATCGAGCTCCCAGCCATGACACCATACTTCCAGAAATTAGGCCAACACGGTCAGCAAAAAGAAGCCCGTGAACCTTAACCCAAAACTGTTTTGACAAGCTGCCTAAAAATATACAGGGAGGCAGCCTGTTCCACATCCAGGGCCGGTGCAGCCATGAGGCAAGGTGAGATGACAGCCTCAAGTGGCAGGATCCACAGCAGCGGCAGATTACTACTGCAATGCGCTCTACGTGGGGCTACCTTTGAAGGTGACTCAGAAACTGCAATTAATCTAGAATGCGGCAACTAGACTGGTGACTGGGAGTGGCTGCCGGGACCATATAACACCTGTCCTGAAAGATCTTCATTGGCTCCCAGTACATTTCCGAGCACAATTCAAAGAGTTGGTGCTGACCTTTAAAGCCCTAAACGGCCTCGGTCCTGTATACCTGAAGGAGCGTCTCCACCCCCATCATCCAGCCTGGACACGGAGGTCCAGCGCCGAGGGCCTTCTGGTGGTTCCCCTCACTGCGAGAAGTGAGGTTACAGGGAACCAGGCAGAGGGCCTTCTCAGTAGTGGCACCTGCCCTGTGGAACACCCTCTCAGCAGATGTCAAGGCAATAAACAACTATTTTACTTTTAAAAGACAACTGAAGGTGGCCCTGTTTAGGGAAGTTTTTAATGTCTGACGCTGTATTGTTTTCAATATTCGGTTGGAAGCTGCCCAGGCTGGGGAATAATAATAATAATAATAATAATAATAATAATAATAATAATAATTCCACCTCCAAGAAATGCATTGCTGCTATCATGGTGGCAGTGATGTACGCCCTGGAGGCTGAATTTGCTACCTGCTTGGCAGGCTCCACTCCCCCCCCCCCACATGCCACCTCTAGAGTGGCCTTATGGTAAACAAGAGGTGCTGCTGGTTTCCTCCTCCCACCACCACACGCCCAGGGAGGAAATAGTGGGGGCTGCCCTCTTAGATCTCCTGGGCTCTTCATTTGCCTTAACAAAGAGAAAAGTGTGACAGAGGAGAATATTTCTATAGCAATCTGAAATCTGAAATTAAGTACACATCAAAGCGCCCCTGATCCCTAGAAAAATTTGAACGGGAGGATTACAGTGATACCTCGGGTTAAGTACTTAATTCATTCCGGAGTTCCGTTCTTAACCTGAAACTGTTCTTAACCTGAAGCACCACTTTAGCTAATGGAGCTTCCCGCTGCTACCGCGCCGCCGGAGCACGATTTCTGTTCTCATCCTGAAGCAAAGTTCTTAACCTGAAGCACTATTTCTGGGTTAGCGGAGTCTGTAACCTGAAGCGTATGTAACCTGAAGCGTATGTAACCCGAGGTACCACTGTATTATTTTTTACACGTAAGTCAAAACTCAGAACACAATGTTTATCTCCAGCACACAACAAGCAAAACCAAACACAAGACATACTGTTGTACTCTTGAATTCCCTCTGTGAATTAGCCTTGGGTGAATTTCCAGTAGCAACAAGAAATGCTAGTTGAAATTACTAGTTTTATAAGGATTATAATGGTACCAGCATGTCATGCATTGTATGCATTGAGTGAAAGATGCACGACTCCTCATTGCCATGCATCGTTCAGTATTTTATCATATTTTGTATATTAGGAAAAGTTTGGTGGGTTTTTTTAAATCAAAGTGTATTTGCGGGTCTAATTAGATATCTCACGAAAAAACCACACCAAAAACCCCTTTCATATCAACATCTGGCAATCACAAATGGCCTCCACTGGGGTGCAGAATATGAAATATGACCCTCACAAACTTCTAACGTGACACGCAGCAGTAATATTGGACAATGTAAATGCACCTTAAGTAGATTACACTCATCCAGCAGAATCTGCACAACAGGTTTAGCTGCTTAGCAACCCACACAGAAGACGATCAGCTAAAATGAATTACAAACCATTGATTAGGCCCAGACAAATATAAGACTGACCAGCCACAGTCAGGTTAATTGGCACTCTAAATCACAAATGACACGTTTTGCCCCTCAAGCCACTATTATGAGAGAAATTTAGACTGCTGTCCACAAATCAGTTACTGGAAAGTTGCCAGGGCCTATTTTGTCAATGGGATCTGCAAATGACAACTCCAGAGACATTTCTTCTTTTTCTTTTGCTCAATAAAGGCAAGGGAAATTAAATAACTCTTTTATTGTGATTGTGGAAGAGACTGATGCACATATTCGTCTTTCCTTTAAAAAAGTCCACAAGCACTGGATCTGCCTTGGGCGCCCAGCTGGCCAGCAGGGAGCTATAAGCTGCTGTTTAACATTTCCCAGAATGCCTCAGAGCATCCAATGTTGCATCGTTCTAGAGATGGACAACCCATGGACCTCCAGACATTGCTGGACTCTAGCTTCCTTAAGTCCCCAGAGTGCATGGCCAACAGTCAGGGATGCTGCTTTCTACCCAACAGACAATAAGATTTCAGGACTGCTGAAAGTGACTCAAGAGAGGTCAACGCACACCTGTTCCTCTAGTCCACTGTTACCTGTATTCAAACAGGTTTGGCTGGTTTTTAGGAAAGCGCCTATAACGGATAGCGATTTTTTCTTCATATGAGCTTTAAACAAAAAGTGTGTATCTCTCCCTGGAAGCACGGTGGCACGGAGATGAGCACAAAATGTGCATCCTTAGACTCGTAGAAGTGTAGAGGTGAAAGGTACCTTGAGGATCATCCAAGCCCCTGCAATGTAGGAATACGCAGCTGCCCCATATGGGAATTGAACCTGCAACCTTGGTGTTATCAGCACCACGCTCTAACCAACAAAGCTACTCAGCAATTATTTCATTGGCTATCCAAGCCAAAGTATCTCAAAGTGAGTCTCAAGTCCCGATCTGCAGAAAGAGGGCTAATACTGCACAATAATGCCTGCAGTAAAGATGTCTGAGAGTATGCATTTGAAGCCCTATAAACCCTGATAAAGCTCTATAAAATATGAAGTTGTCAATTCTACGCGGGCGATCTCGCCATTGTGAGGACAGATGAAGCAAAGTCGTGGATTAAGGGAAGGTTTAAATGCTCTGATTAGGGTTCCCCTTCACCCTCACAGCTTAGAAATGCAACTTCATTAAACTTAACCAAGCACTGGATTATTTGCATGCTTTTGTGACATTCTTTTGCGTGCAATCCAGAAGGCAGATTTCATACCAGAAATTCTAAATGGGAAGCCTACATTGGAAAAGAAAAAAGCATTGCATTGGTTGGTTTTCAGCGCTAACAGGACACAGAAAGAACTCATTCTACAGGAGCTGATTTGGTGACGGTATAAAGGATATCGATGGCATAATGTTTTCCGTCTCAAGGAGTATTTCTTGCAGTTGGCAGCATGATAGCTGATGTTGGTAGTTACAAGAAAATTCTCTTTCTTAAGTCTGCAACTGAGACATTGACTTTAACTGTTGAATTTATACTGTTCTTTTCTCATTTGGTTTTACTTGATTTACAAGTGTTCTGGTTTTCTGGGGTTTTTTCTCTGTGTGTTTTTTTTTAAGATGGTGCATGATGTTATTGTAACCTGCCCTGGGACCTTGTAGTGAAGGGTGTGGGGTGAGAAATCTTATAAACAAGCCAAGAGCTGCTATAACTTATGTCAAGGCATACATAATACATGCAAATAAGCCACCGAGAAAAATCTTATCAGTATTGGAATTAGAATTGTTATCACATGTGAAATTGTTTTAGGTTGTTTTTTCATTGTTGATGCTTTTACTGTGAAATTGCTTTGAGGTATTTTATGGGAAGAGACTCATAAATGGCTTCAAATAAATAAACAAATGTGTGCTATGTAAAAGCAGCAAGATCTGCCTATGTTTGTCCTTTTGAATAGTTTAAAAGAGAATTCAAAATCGATTACAATGCAGCTCCTACTGCATGTATGAAGTTATGTAACCACTTCGTTTCCTTCAGAGAGACAGAACCAAAGTAATGGGGGGAGGTTGGGGGGGGGTTGGCTTCCCCCTTTCTTTCTGTATCTTCAGTGCCACCTACTGGCCCTTTAAAGGCAACACAGGACATATATTTTAAAAGTCCTTTTAAAAAACCAGCACTGCTCATTACAATGGAGGTTGCACAAGAGAATTGGTTGGTGGGCTACATAATCATTGACTTAAAAACAACAACCATCTGTTTGGCAAAGCAGCATTATAGTTTTTTGTTTTGGTTTTTAAAGCATGCTCAGCATAATGTAAAATAAAGGAAACAAGTCCCATTTAAATATTCACATACAGAAAAGAGAGTGCCGCTTTCTACAAAAGACAACATCTTGGCATCAATGACCAGAATGTTTGGAATGAATGAATCCGTTCATCCACTGAATTCAAGCTATAAGAAAGGAGATTCCAACTAAAAATACAGAATTTTCTGGCGGTAAGAGCTTCGACAGTGGAACAGATTCCCTCAGAAAGTAGCGGACTCTCCTTCTTTGGCGGTTGGAGGACCATCTATCATGGATGCTTTAGTTGAGATTCCTGCCTTGCAGAGGGTTGCACTACATAGTCTGTAACCTGAAGCGTCTGTAACCCAAGGTACCACTGTACTTCTGTAAAATGTGTTTTGCCTCAAAACACAGATTATCCAATCCCCCAAGCATCCTACTATAAGGTATATCAAGAGAATATGCATTCCACCAAGATTGCATTCTCAAATAATCAGCCTCCCCTTCAAAGGTCTATCTCCAAAGGTACCTAGATTACAATTTCCTTCATCCCTGACCATTGACCATGCTTGCTGGGGCTGATGTGAGTTGGAGTCAAGCAAAGCAGCTGCGAGGTTCCACATCACTGCTTTAAGTGAAGGAAATACCCAACTGTCCCTTGCAAAATTCTACACGGTTGAATTTCTCTTCCCACCCCCAGCAAAAAAAAAAAATCAAATAAACAAAATCATCATAATCCAATAAAACGTAGTCATGACTAAGTCACCATTAAATCACTGGGGCTTCAAGCTACTCACAATTACTGTATTTTTCCGTGTATAAGACTATATTTTTTCCTAAATAGTAGATAGTGCATTTTCTTAATTTTGAGTCCCCCAAAATAGAGGGCATGTTATACACGGAAAAATACGGTAAATCTTATTTTGTTGTCCTCAATTGGATTTAGCAAAATATATCTGGATTGCCCCCAACATTTTAAATCTTCCTTCCTGCCATTTAAATGGAATATTATTTAAATATTTGAGAGTACAGAGCTCTAGAGAAGGAAGAATCTGGAGATTTCCACTCCATGTCACTTTCAAACGTTATTAGCCATAATTACATTCTAGTTTCACATCCCTCTCATATGCCATATTAGAGTACATATTTAAATCTCTTCGATTCTCTCAAAAATATATATATTTAAACGTGTGTTTTGATATATTTAAACTGCCAAGAAATGCACTGCAACCTGAGAAATCCAATGGATAGCTGTTCCAACCCGCCCGTTAGTCTGAGTGGTGTAGATCAGGTCATTTTGCAGAGAAATCCACAGAGATCAAATTCCTCATGCATCCCTATAAAAGTGCTTCTTAATCATCTTTCATCTGACATAAACAGGATCTAGTTGCTTCAATTTGTTTTCATATGCTGTTCGGTTTAAACTATTTGGTTTTTTTTCTCCCCTGAACAAAGCATCCCATTTCAAATGCATTGCCCTCTGAGCTGCAAACATACTATTCCAGGGTTCAGCAAACTTTTTCAGCAAGGGGCCGGTCTACTGTCCCTCAGACCTTGTGGGGGGCCAGACTATATTTTTTGGGGGGGAATGAATGAATTCCTATGCCCCACAAATAACCCAGAGATGCATTATAAATAAAAGCACACATTCTACTCATGTAAAAACACCAGGCAGGCCCCACAAATAACCCAGAGATGCATTTTAAATAAAAGGACACATTCTGCTCATGTAAAAACACACTGGTTCCTGGTCCGTCCACAGGCTGGATTTAGAAGGCGATTGGGCTGGATTCGGCCCCTGGGCCTTAGTTTGCCTACCCATGTACTATTCTTTCTTTTATCTAACCGGTCACAGAATCACTTTGCTAGGTACAAATTCATTCTGTTGCAGCCAAGGTGTTCTGGCTTACAGTGCAATGTGTTTCGGCTGGACTTTTCATGAACTGACACACAGGCCAGATTCCGCAGAGGTTTGGTTCCTCAAGTCTGATGATAGATTTATGGAACCTACCTTGGTCTGGAAGCAGCAGTAGAGCTGTGTTAAGTAAGGATGCTTCCGTGCTAACGCCAGAATCCGTTTTTCTGTCATTGTACAGTCAACGTCATCATCTTGTAGGATGACATCTTTCTTTAAGACTTTCACGGCGTATACTTCATCTTTGCCTTTTAGCTCGGCTAGCATGACCTGCAACAAAGAGGCAACTGCACTTTTACACACGGCAAAGAGAAAGTTGTTCACATACTAGACCAGCTAAAAAGAGAAAATAAATGGAAATTTTGCACTAGTGGAAGCCAGCACAACAATCCCCGTTAGTGCAATGGGAATCCCCGCTCCCCACAAATCGGCTCCAGAGAGTTGGGGAAACTCCCAGAATATCATGTGAGGAAAAGAGATGAGCAATCATTTCATTTGGCAAAATGATCTCTTTAGTGCCACACTGAATAAAACTCACTGAATGGAGAGGCACACACAGCAGACAATCTTGAAGCAAAATGCCTTTTCCCACAGAATCTGAAAGACCACTTCCTTCCCTACAGACCTTCTCAAACATTAAGCTCAGCAGAGGGAACCATTTTGGTGGTTTCACCACCCTTGGATATTCAGGGGGTTGCAACCCAATTTCTATGGCTGCTCCTAAGTTTTGGAATTTCCTCCCCACAGAGGTGCGTTTGGCTTCTTCACTGTATAGCTTTCGAAGAATGCTGAAGATACCCTTCTTTACCCCTGAAATGCGTCTGCTTCGAGTCCACCCTATTCCTGTGGCTGCAATTTGTCTTAACTGCTTTTAATCCTGAATTGTAGATGGTTGTCACCCACCCTGGGACCTGCTGGAGTAGAATAAGATAATAATTTCAAGGGGGCAAGTGGAGAACTCCAGTATTCCTAGTTTTTAGATTTTCCTATAAAAGGATTTTTCCTCTGTTTAGTGGTCAGAAATTATAAGAGTTGTGTGTGTGTGTGTGTGTGTGTGTGTGTGTGTGTGTGTGATCCAGGGCCTCCAAAAAGCCAGTCTCCAGCACCACAAGAACTATGGTTCCTCAGGAGGCTAGGCAGACTAGGCCTCATGGAGGAAAGATATACACTCGGCCACAGTTCCAGCCTGAAATGCTACCTAGGCCTCTCTATCTGGCCCTCAGGACACTCCCCAGGCAACAGCCTTCTCCTCAAGCCATACCTCTCACTATCCCTGCTTTGTACCCTCCTGGAGTTGTTTTTGCCTGGTTGGAATGCAGTCATTTAATTTCATCCTGATTCTAATTTTTAAGCTGTATTTTAATCAATTGTTTGATTGTGTTTTAATGTATTTGACATTTGATGTTAGCCGCCCTGAGCCCACTCTTGGCCGGGGAGGGCGGGGTATAAATAAATAAAAATTTACTTACTTAGTTACTTAAGCAATAAGCCTTTCTTTCCTGAACTGATGATAGAGAGGGATGTGTGTAGAAACAAAGCTAAAATCCACCTTGCTTGCCTTGCCCAAATTAGCTTTGAGTCCTGCCCACCACTGGCGTGTAGGATATGGAGGCTTGCCTAAAAGAGAATGCAGTCTTTGGGATTGAAAAGGTTCCCCAAGCCTGATCTCCATGCTTGCAGCAAGAATCAGCAATGCAAAATGTGGATCTGTTTCCCCCCCAGACATAAATGAAATCCAGATTCTCAATGCACTTGTTTCTTGTAGTTTTTGCCCCAGTGAATTTTTTTTAGTGTGCCTCGCTTGTGCTTTAGAATTGCACGCATCCTGGCTTTGTTGTCACTTTGAATTTCAGACTATTTCCACCTAACGCTGCTGAGCAAGGAGCCGCATCTAGAGCCGAATGGGATTTGATGCTGCCACTTTAAAGTCACTTCTACAACTCCTCCTTACCGCAGAACAGCAGGAGTCCGAGCAAACACAGCCTAACATTTACATGCCTTGTTGAGTCTGCATGGCTGGCAAGTTGAAAAAGCAAATTATCTGACTTGCAAAATCAGGGCATGCAGAGCAGGAATCACCTTCAGGGAGAATAAATGTCAGCCTCCCTATGGAGTGCTTTTTCAGTCAAGTGCCTCAACAGAAGACACCAGCAGCAGCTTAGCATTTCAATTGGCAGGCACACTTTCAACTTAACAAACAATTCAGCACTGACTTTTTTTAAAAATAAAAAAACTAGCCAACTTAAAAAAGAGACACCTGTTCAGCGCCACAGAGAAAATACATCTCTGGCAATAATTTCTATGCCATTTTTCAGGCCATGGGTGGTACCAGTTCTTTTATAAATTATTCCAAGAACCACCAATGGAAGTAAAGCAGCCCAAGAAACTATTACTTGTGCAGCAGCACCCAGCTAAGAAGATTTAAACCTTGGCCTTCTGCATCTAAATCCCCTGTTTTATCTGATGTTCTTGGGCTACAACTCCCACAATCACTGGCCATTAGCCATGCTGACCAAGACAGATAGGAATGGTAGCTCAAGAATATCCAGATAGCTATCTCTGGACTACACAGCTGTTTCCCTGCATTGTGCTGATATACTTGAGAAGCCACAGTATCAAGCAGCGCAGAATTAGCAGCATGAGACATGGCTTGACAGGACTGACAGTGCAATCAAGTTTATGGGGTCAGTGCATGGACCAAAAAGGTACAGTGGTACCTCTGGTTACGTACTTAAATTCGTTCCAGAGGTCCATTCTTAACCTGAAACTGCTCTTAACCTGAAGCACCACTTTAGCTAATGGGGCCTCCCGCTGCCACAGCATGATTTCTGTTGTCATCCTGGGGCAAAGTTCTTAACCCGAGGTAGTACTTCTGGGTTAGAGGAGTCTTTAACCCAAAGTGTTTGTAACCCGAGGTACCACTGTACCGTGCAAGATATTCTGTGCCAGGTAACTGAGGTAGCGGGAGCCAGTGAGGTGTAGTGGCCAGAGTTTAGTGAAGTTATTAATGTTTGATGGTTTATTGTGCTTTTAATTCTGTGGTGAGCCACCCTGAGTGGCTGGGGAAACCCAGCCAGATGGGTGGGGTACCAATAATAAATTATTTATTTATATATTTATATTTATATTATAATTATTATTATTATACTAAGAATTCAGATCCCTTATACAGCCATAATCTGGGTGATCTGGAAACTTATGGGTGATCCAGACTGGCCCTCTTTCAAATCCGGCCATGAAACAGGCTTACCCATAAACCTCCAAGCCCCAATGCATGATTGAATTGATGCACGGCTTTTAAATTTGCTGAAGCCCTACTGGCATAGATTTGGTAATCCCTATGACCACCGGAGGAGGGTATGCGTGAATGCAAACACAGCTTCAACCATGCCTCAACCTTGTTTCTTCCTACCAGTACTGCATGTTGTTGTTTTTAATGCGCACAGTGGAAACAAGCAGCAATCAAGGACTGCTCACCTTCCCGAAGCTGCCTTTCCCTAACACTTTAATGAAGTTAAACTCTTCGAGGCCCATGCGCTTCGTCTGTGTTTTGACCTCTCCGTTTTCGCCGTTCTCCCCAGGAGTGTTAAGCTGGCCGTCAGTCGAGGTCGCCGCTCCTCCCCTGTGCTCTTCTCCTCGGTTGTCAAATGACAATGCTTTCCTAATGTTATTTTCAAGCTCTTTGATTTCTGTGAAAGTTTAAAACGACAGCAGTGGACAGATATTTTAATACGCACACACATGGATATGGAAGAGCTAAGCTTCAGCAATACCAAGATCCTGGTTGCATGAGGATAACGCATGCATCATCATTAAAAAAGTTACACTGCCCTATACCAATAGACTATACTGTGTACTCAGGGCAGTACACAGCAAAAAACCACAATATATAAAAAAAGAAAATACACATGAAATAAATAAAAAATATTTAAAAATTGTCCAGTAGCACCTTAGAGACCAACTAAGTTTGTTCTGGGTATAAACTTTTGTGTGTATCTGAAGAAGTGTGCATGCACATGCAAGCTTATACCCACAACAAACTTAGTTGGTTTCTAAGGTGCTACTGGACAATTTTTAAACTTATTTATTTCGTCTGCGTCAGATCAACATGGCTACTGTCAGGGAACTCCCAGATAGACAGAAAGATTGCACTTTGCGTATGGAAAGCTCCAGGATCCGTCCTCAACATCTCCAGTTAATGTTCCACTGCTGGGAAAGGCCCCAGAGATATTGGAAAGCTGCTGCAAGTCACAGGAACAGCCAATATTGTGTCTTCTAGAGGTGTCCTTTTTTGTACTACAATTCCCATGATCTCTGCCCAGTGACTATGCTGGCTGAGGCTGATGGGAGTTGGAGTCCACCAACGTCTGGAGGGCACCATTTTTGCTACCTCTGCGGAAGACAGCATCTCACTAGATGGTCCCCAAAAAGCCTTCAGCAGTTTCTCCTGAATCTTCAAAGCTAGTATGTCCTTCTGCTCTACTGAGCAGGAAAGACAGTGCAAGGCACATGGCAATCCCATCTGAGTGATATGGCCATATTATGACAGCAGTTCTTTCATAATCCATTCTTCATTAAATCTGAGATGTTGGGGCCACATTGTTTACAAGGCTGCAGTTCAGCGAGACCCCCAAAATAATTCAAAATATTCATAAATATAAAATAAAAGGGGGCAAACCTTGATCACATGGAGAAGTTGGTGCCGACTTTGATCTGTCATCGTCTCCTGGTGAGGATCCAGGAACCGGTGGTTGAGATTCTGCACCTGGGACAAGCTAAGAATAGACAGAGAAATGAGATGCTTAACCATCGCAAGGTGTTCTTCTGACATGGCATTTATGAGAGTACAAAGACGCAGCTCCAAATAGCAAAGCTTCTGCACACAAAGAGGAAGGCGACTGAAAATCCTCCTTGAATTGCCATCTGCTTTACAGATTGACAAGCATAGCAGCTCATTTTAAAAAGAGAGAGAGAAAAAAAAACTTGCATTTATTGCGTTGAAATCTTAACTGTTTGAAGAAGTTCACGGTAAATGCTGCTAGGCTTACCAGATACACAGAAAGACCACACATAGAAACTCTTTCAAAACAACAACCCAGAACTTCTGAAACAAGGTACAGTATTCTTGACACAAGTTCTACAGTGTCATGTCAGAATGAAAGGCCATAATTCACTGAGCACCATTCCAACACCAGTTTAATTAAATCTGTACAGGAGCTGTGCAAACGAAGAGATTTAGTGGATTTCAACCACATTTTGCTTGCCAAAAGATGCAAGATGCTTGACTTGCCAAATGCAGCTTTCCTAAATTCTCCATGATTTATGTCAGGAGAATGATCTCAAAGAGGGATGGGTAACCTTCACATGTTGTTGCGCTCCACTGCCGTAAGTCCCAGCCAATGGTCAGGAATTATGGAACTTGTAGTTCAAAATCATCTGGAGGACCAGAGGTTGCCCATTCCTAGTCTGATGGCATGTGACGCTGTGGATCCTAAGAATGTCTTGTCATACAAGTTGCCTAGACAGAAGATCACCTGGAAACTATATATGTAAGTCTCTGCAGACGAATATAAGTGAAGTGCAATAAGAGGATAGAATGAGTCAAAGCAGCTGATTACGAACATGAGATTTATGGTCATGCCACCACCACACATTTAAAACACCTCCGAAGACCAGACCACACCTTTAAAGCACAGCCCTATCACTTTAATAGTAATGGCTTCCCCCAAAGAATCCTGGGAATTGTGACTTGTTAATGGTGATGTGAACTGTAGCTCTGTGTGGGGTCTCCTAATAACTCTCAGCATGCTTAAGCAACTACAATTCCCAGGATTCTTTGGAGGGGGAGCCATAATTGTTAAAAGTGGTATAAGAGTGCTTTAAACGTATTGGGCAGAGGTGACTGATGTAGACGTCAAGAGCACATAGAACCATCATCTTCCTATATGCAAGTGTTTAATAATAATAATAATAATAATAATAATAATAATAATAATAATAAATTGCTGTACTGCCCTTCATTCGAGGATCACAGTTCACAATATAAAAACACAAAAATACATAATATAATAACCACGTCTTTTCTTCTAGAAAGATAGGTGCCGTTACTCACCATGAAGTTGTTATAGTAAGTGCTACACTTTTAACTAGTGCTTTTCTTCTAGAAAAACACGGTGTCTGTACTGCATACCCTTGAGTACCCCCAGAAAAAAGCACAAAACAAACAATACACTCCCACACACAATTTAAAAGGCCACTGATTGCGTAATTAGCCAAAGGTCTGGGAGAAGAGGAAATTTTTGCCTGGTGCCTAAAAGTGTGTAACAAATGCACCAGGCACAAACAGGGAGCCACCACGGAAAAGGGCTGTTCGCATGTTGTCACCCTCTGGACCTCCCATGGAGGAGGCACACAAAGAAAGAAAGGCCTCAAGTGATGATTGCAGGGTCCAGGTCAGTACATGCTATGTACCTGGCACACCCTATGAGGTATCCAACTAGCTTTTACATTGTTATTAATCACTAACTTAGGTTTCTTAATGTCAATGGGTCTATTAAGTAAGTGACTTAGGTGATTACAATCCCCTGGAACAGCATCTTTCCTTGCCAGGGACAAGACCGGGATGCAGCAATCCCTGCTGGGAAATGGGCACCGTGCATATCCCTTCTAAATGGAGGGCTCTCCAAGGACTACTGTGGGCAGTTAAGAAGAAGAAGAGTTTGGATTTGATATCCTGCTTTATCACTACCCTATGGAGTCTCAAAGTGGCTAACATTCTCCTTTCCCTTCCTCCCCCACAACAAACACTCTGTGAGGTGAGTGGGGCTGAGAGACTTCAGAGAAGTGTGACTGGCCCAAGGTCACCCAGCAGCTGCATGTGGAGGAGCGGGGAAGCGAACCCAGTTCACCATATTACGAGTCCACCGCTCTTAACCACTACACCACACTGGCTCTCTAGTTAACCACACTGGTTAACGGATTGCAGGAGATAAAGACAGGAATCCTGTCCATATATACTTGGGAGGACTCTGTGGGGCTTCCTTCTGAACAGACATATCCAGGAGTGCAATCTTGGCATAAAGAGGTCCAAGGGATGGTTTGCGGTTTATTTATTTTTTACCCAACGCAGAAGGGATCAGCTTCTGTGAAGTGGCTTTGCAGAGCATCTGCTGAATTCAATTCTCTTTTGGGAGAATGTTATTTCAGTGCGTTTCCATTTGTCATCACTGTAATATCACGGGGGGTAGAAAGGAACATCTGGCAAGACAATGATCTCACGCCAGTTTTTCAACTAGATAAGAATATTTATGTTCACATGTGTTCTCACAAGGGGACTTCAAAGTAGTAGCTTTGATGTTTACATGGCTTTCTGACAAGAACGATTCCTTCTGACAATTGAAAAATAATAAAGCCTTTTTTGACTTCATCACTACTGAGGTCAAAGCAGTCTAAGTTCTTCCAGGGCTTCTTCCAGCTCACTCGGTTTGTGTACTCCAAAGAGCACAAGTTTAGCGGGACGATGCCATTATTTTGTCCAACTGCTTTTGATTTTCTCCATATGGGAACCTAGGAAGTTGCTTTATGCTAAGCTAAACCATTGGCCAGCTAGGTCAATGCTGTCTATACCAACTGCCAACAGCCTTCTGTGATATTGGGCATCCAGCCCTACCTGTGTTGAACTGAACTTGAGAACTTCTGCATGCAGAGCTTTGGAATACGCTGTCAGTGATATACTGATGACACACAACTCTACTTCTCCTCTACATCTGCAGGTGTGGCAGTAGATGTGCTTGACCGTTGTCTTGCCTCAGTAAGGGTCCGGATGAGAGCCAACAAACTGAAGCTCAATCCAGATAAGGCTGAGGCACTGTTAGTGGGTTGTTTCCTTGAGTGGATGAGGGGGGGGGGGTTGCCCTCTCTTGATAGGGTAACACTCCTTCTGAGGAATGGGCACACAGCTTGGGGGTACTTCTGTTAGAATTCCTGCTCCATGGTTGCAGTCATGGGATTGTTGCCTTCTGGATCCACTGCTGTCACTTGAGGCTCAGGTGGTCTTAGTGGTGCCTTCCATCAGCTTGGGCTGGTGGCTCAGCTGCGCACCTGTCTGGATCAGGGCTTCTGTTGTCTATGCTCTGGTAACCTCTAGGTTAGATTACTGCAATGTGTTGTGCGTGGGGCTGCCTCTGAAGATGATTCGGAAACTTCAGCCAGTGCAGAATTTGCTGGCCCAGTTGCTCTCTAGGGCAAGATGGTCTGAGCATATAACACTGGCCCTGGCCTGACAGCACTGGCTGCCAATTAGTTTCCGGGCCCATTTAAATGTGCTAGTTTAGACACAGAAAGACCTAAATGGCTCGGGACTGCAATATATTTTAAGGACCAGCTCTCCCCATATAAATCGACCAAGGCCCTGTAATCAGAATTTCATAAAATCCCTTGGCCAACTCAAAAGTAAGCTAAATGCAACAAAAACAAAAACCCTCATTAAAATGTTTACTCCCCTTGATGATTTTCATATGCAATTACTTTTGTCATTAATTGACAGAGGATGGTTACAAAAAATGCAGAAGAAAATGTTCCGCACAGCACTAGTCATGAGTTCATATGCAAGAATGATTACCTTCTTCCTCCTTTGTCCGCTATTAGTGATCTTATCCGGAGTGACACCCAGGTCAGCAAGTACTTTAGCTATGCCCCTCGCATCCACTCCGCAGTTGGGGGCCACATTTGTTTCACAGCGTCTATGTACATTCATCTTGCAAACTGCAATTCAAAACAGGTGAGGAAAGGAAGAGAAAACCCAAGTTGGATTAGATCATTTTTTAATACGTCAACATCAACATCTGTCTTTACCATGTGGAAATCAGGGTGCTGAACTGCAGCAACCTTCCCTGAAACGAGAAGATTATTTCAATGGGGAAAACGCTGAGCTGGATCCATGACTAATCGTTTCATATCATGGGACATGAGAATTGCCTTCTTAAGATTAGGCCAAGGTTTATCTAGGCCAGCAGTATGTTCCCAACAGCAGCCAGCTAGCAATGCCTCTGGGAGCTTGCTCGCTCAGGTCTCTCCTTCAAACCTGACAGAAAAGATGTGATTAATGGGCTGTGAAGAGACAGGCAGCCATCTTGTCTGTGAAAGATGAAGCAGCACAGGATGAAGCGAAACATCCTTACACCGTCTAGGAGGCAAGAGACAGTGGTGCACAACCCAAATCACTCTGAGGGCCACTTTTTCATTTGTATTAACCCTAAAAAGCCACCTCACTATATCAAAGCACATTCTTTCCCTCAAAGAAATATGAGCACTGTACTTTGAAAAGGGATGCGGGTGGCGCTGTGGGTTAAACCACAGAGCCTGGGACTTGCCAATCAGAAGATTGGCAGTTCAAATTTGTGCAGCAGGGTGAGCTCCCGTTGCTTGGTTCCTGCTCCTGCCAACCTAGCAGTTCGAAAGCATGTCAAAGTGCAAGTAGATAAATAGGTACCATTCCAGCAGGAAGGTAAATGACGTTTCCGTGCGCTGCTCTGTACGCCAGCTCCCTTGGCCAATAAAGCTAGATGAGTGCTGCAACCCCAGAGTCGGTCACGACTGGATCTAATGGTCAGGGGTCACTTTACCTTTACCTTATAAAAGGCTGCTGGGAATGGTAACTCTGAGAGGGGTAAACTGCAGTGCCCATAATTGTCTGAGGGAGAGAAGGTGTTTTGTTGCCATTATATTTTCAGCAGATCCTGATAACCCACTTTGTCTCAAAGTGCCTCACAGTTCAGTCTCCTGTGCATAGCTGTCAACTTTTCCCTTTTGTTGTGAGGAATCCTATTCAGAAAAAGGGAATTTCCCTTTAAAAAAGGGAAACGTTGACAGCTATGCTCCCATGTCCCTATGAAACAACACAGGCCGCTCTGAAATCTTGGCCGACCTATCTCTCCCTTTCCAGCTCTACTCCATTACGCCTTCTGTTCTCATCATTCTTTCCATCTCTGTCCACATCTCTCACATTTCTCAACCCAGCCTTTTCATAAACCACTTATAACTCAGCTTGCTACTGAAAAGCCCTTTTTTGGGGGGGGGAGGGGTTTGCAATGAGCATCGGCAGAGGCAGAGGAGGATCCAATCAGCCGTCAGGCCTTTCACTATACAGATCGAAGCTAAGGCCATTAATCATAAACGAATATACATGTTCCCCCTGCCAAATACATCATTGATTTCTGGCTGCGAATGTATCAAAGGAAGCAGCAAATAACTGGGCCGCTTAACATTGAGACTCTTCATTTGTTGACAGACTGCTGGAGCCTTATACCTTATATGCGAGTGCCCTCTTGTGGAGGGAAAAAAAGCTCAAGAAAATGTACAGAAATGTAAGCATAACTCGATGCTGCACGCTTTTAGAGATACAAATACAAACACTGCCCCCACCCACCCACCCCAGAACAATAATTCACTGCACTTCCATAGGGATTTGAACCTGGGTCCTTTGCTTGTTGCTCAAGGGTCTAGTCGCTTCCTCACAGAGATGCCATTTAATGATCATTCTAACAGAGGGATGAAGGATCTGCAACCCTCCAAACATTGTTGGCCTACAACACCCATAATCCCTTATCATGAGCTATACCAGCAAGGGCTGGTAGGAGTTGGGAGCCCAACAACACGAGACATGGTAGCCTCAGTCCAGTCTACCTGAAGGAGTGTCTCCACCCCCATCGTTCTGCCCGGACACTGAGGTCCAGCGCCGAGGGCCTTCTGGCAGTTCCCTCGCTGCGAGAAGCCAAGTTACAGGGAACCAGGCAGAGGGCCTTCTCGGTAGTGGCACCCGCCCTGTGGAACGCCCTCCCAACAGATGTCAAAGAGAAAAACAACTACCAGACTTTTAGAAGACATCTGAAGGCAGCCCTGTTTAAGGAAGCTTTTAATGTTTAATAGCTTATTGTATTTTAATATTCCATTGGAAGCCGTCCAGAGTAGCTGGAGAAACCCAACCAGATGGTCGGAGTATAAATAATCATCATCATCATCATCATCATCATCATCATCATCTAAAGGGCTGTCACACAGAAGATGGAGGAAGTTCGTTTATCCTATCGTGCTCCAGAGGATAGGATTCAAACTGATGATCCAAGTTACAGAAGAGGAGAAGTTTTGACTAAACATCAGGAAGAACCTTTGGAAGGTAAGAGGTGTTCGACAGTGGAACAGTCTCCCTCAGAAGGTGGTGGACTCCCCTTCATTGCAGGTTTTTAAGCAGAGGTTGGATCTGTCATGGATACTTTAGTTGAGATTCCTGCATTGCAGGGGGTTGGACTATATGACCCATGGAGTCCCTTTCCAATGCCGCTATTCTATGATTCTATTAATTTATTGGGGCAAGGGGCACAGGCTCCCTATCCTTGTCCTTCCATTCCCATTGCTACTGGAATGAGAATTAAATCACTGAAGGAAACTTTTCTAAGAAAAGTCCGAAGTCCATATGAGAGCCATAGGTTTACTAGGCCAACCAAAACTTCATAAAATGGTGTGCAAATGTTTTGAGTTCTTCAGACTAGGTGTTACAACAAAACTTAAGGGGGATTGGGGGGGAATAAAAAGGATGCTGGTGTTAGTCGAGCTGTACGTGGCTGCATCTAGTATGTTTTGAAGATGGGGGTGTGGGAAATGAACTTTCAGGTGCTTGCAGTTTTCATGTTGTACCCCAAACTCCTGAGAAGAAGAAACACGTAATAGCTGGACCTCTGTCTCCACAAATCCCACAACCAGATGCTACTCACTCCTGATAAGAGGCAGGAGGGAGACGATCCACCATTAAATTTATGATGAAGTGTTCTGGGGAACTTGAAAGCTTGCAAAAAAAAAAATTGATGATATTTTTGTTGGCCTAACAAATTCCTAATATGGGCATTTATTTATTTTTTCCTTATAGGACAACCTTTTCAAAAAGTTGACATTCCTATCTATCTCCCACCACCGCTGTGATTTTTTAAAATAAAGCTGTTGTGATTCAGAAACATTGCCTTAGTAGGATGCTCCTTGAATACCTTATGTTGCAAGATCAAACCAAAACCAAGGGAAAGCAATACGCCTCTGGTTTCAGAAACAAATCCTAATAAAAGCAGCCATAGATACTTCAGAGCTTACTTTGAATTCTGTGACCACCCGCAGTAGGACAACCCTGCATGTTCCCAAAACATCATAAATTAAAAGGTTAAAAAAAGGGTCCAAGTAATCCAATTAAGTGAACATAAGGAGACAGGGAGGCATCTCTACAAATCTGCCAAGAATTGAATAAGCCAACTGGGTTGGCAGCAGTTGTTGCCAACCAACTCCATTTATCCTGTTCTCTCTTTCTGAATTATTCTGGGTTGTTTTTGTTCTGCTTGCTGCAGGCATGCAAGTGTGTATATTTAAAAAACCGGGAGGCTTTAACTCAGATGCAGACATGTTTTGATTTCCTCCACTTAAGGTTGCTATTGCAGATAAATTGTTCCCGGTGCGAAAATGAGATGGCAAAGAATGAGAAGCTAACTACTCAAGGACTAAATGTGTGAGTTCATATGGGAAAAAATCCAGGGTTCTGGCTACCCCACATTCTATGAAATGTAATTGGGGAATCCAGGAATTTCTATGGTAAGGTAGTGCATTTTAAAGCAATTTGTTATTTGTACAAATCTTTATGAACCTAATACTAAAAGAATAGCAATGGTGTGTACATTAAGGAGCATATGTGAAGCACTTGGGATAGGTTACTGTGTTGTTCGATGAGCATTTTGGGAAAAGTTTTAACTTTTCTTGGTTTCTGTTTATTTTATCTGTTCCTATTTTATCCTGTTAAAGTCACTTTGAGATTTTGTGTGTGTGTGTGTATAAAGTGACAAACAGACATAAATAATGATACTATACAAGAAAATGCAAAATTCATGAAATATAGGCATCCAAATAAATTTCCACAACAAGTAATAAAACAGCTGTGTTGCATAATAAGCAAAGCAGGCTTTGTTTTATTATTTGCTTTTTATTTTTAATATTTATTTTATATTTGCTTATTATTAAGCACAAGCCTGAAGGAGGAAGCACAACCTACCTTTGCATTGTAAACCTTGTCTCAGAAGACCCCAGAGCAACGAACCACAGTGGTCACAGAAGGTGGGCACTTTGTAATTGTGAATGCTGAACTTGTGAGGCATGTTGACACTGAAGCGCTGGGAGCCCACCTGGCAGAAAATCACAAGAACACACAAAAACCACCACTCTGGTATGTCTAGTCTTTTCCAGTGAAGGCCTTACAAAGTACTTCTACATTTTCCATATGTAACTCAATTCCCCAAGTGCTAATCCCTGCATAGGCAAAATGGTGGACTTCTGTGGGTCAGTGGGTCTAGCTGTTAGCCAGAAAGTTGGTGGTTTGTGCCCACCCAGGGACAGCTGTGGGCAGGATTCCTGCACTGGGCTAGATAACCCTTGTGGTTCTTTCCAACTCTTCAATTCTTTGATTCTGTGAATCAAGGATACTGTGATGGAAGTAAGCTGTACCTTTTAAGGGAGGGATGCGGGTGGCGCTGTGGGTTAAACCACAGAGCCTAGGACTTGCCGATCAGAAGCTCGGCGGTTCGAATCCTGCAACGGGGTGAGCTCCCGTTGCTCGCTCCCTGCTCCTGCCAACCTAGCAGTTTGAAAGCACGTCAAAGTGCAAGTAGATAGATAGGTACCGCTCCAGCAGGAAGGTAAACGGCGTTTCCGTGCGCTGCTCTGGTTCGCCAGAAGCGGCTTAGTCATGCTGGCCACATGACCCGGAAGCTGTACGCCGGCTCCCTCGGCCAATAAAGCGAGATGAACGCCACAACCCCAGAGTCGGCCACGACTGGACCTAATGGTCAGGGGTCCCTTTACCTTTACCTTTAACTGTGCAGCGATAGGGAGTATGCTCTGCATGTGGAAAATCCAAGGCTACTGAATATCTTTGGTCCCCAGTGAAGAGGATCAGGCAGCAGACAAGGAGAAAGAGGCTCTGCCTGAACTCCTGGAGAGCTGCTGTTGGTCAGAGTAGACAGTATTGGGCTAGGTGGAACGGCAGTCTGAGACTGTATTAGGCAGCTTTCTATGCATGTTGCAGGGGAATATCAGCAGTACAGAGTGGTTCGGGTCAGCTTGCCAATCTTACTGAGGACCCTCTGGTCATCTTTCAAGGAACATCGGAATCCTACCAAATGCCGTTTGCAAATCACTGCAAACACTGTCCCTAAATGAATCACTTGTGCTACATAAATAATCTTCTGGTTGTTTTAAAAAGTTCCACTTGCAGATGGAGATACATGGCATATTCCCACCCACTTCTTATCGCTGGCTTCTACCCAGAAGTTCTTTAAAACAATAAGAGCACCAATTCAGAAATGCTTTAAAGCTTCCTGTAGTCTGGAGCCAGAGAATGTAAATCTACACAGGAACTTCCATATCCCCGCTGGCATAGAAGGATGGCACAAGTTGGTAGATTAACATCTGGCACAAGAGGTCATGGCTTTTAAAAGCACAAACACTGGCTTGTAAGCTCCGGGGGGGGGGGGGCAGAAGATGGTAGTGCAATGACTGTCTGAAATAAAACTGAGATATGGGGTGGGGCATCCCAGAGAACAGACTGCAGCGGCACTCTACTTTTTGCAAGAAGGCGAGAGAGAGAAAGATTCTGCACACTGTCAGCTCTACCCTGAGTCTAGATTCACCCTGCCAATTCAAAATTGGAAATGCAAACTGCTTTGGGTGTGAAGCTGTGCACAGGAACCTTGTAGAACCACAGACGGCAGAGGACAAAGACACATCATCAGCGCTGAAATGGGATTCAGCTGCCAGTCTGGTTGGCTTCTGTATATGGAGTGGTAATGGGGCAGCCATCTTGTCTTTTGCCTCAGGCGGCAGAATTTCTTGAGCAGGCTCTGAAGACAGGGCCACCGCTTCGGGTGGCCAGCATCCAGTTCCATTCTCAGAATTCAGAGTTGGCCCTCTTTTAAAAACAAACATTGACAATAGTTCCCAGGGAAATTGTGCACAACGGTTCTCAGTCATGCAAAAAAGTAAATGGTGGACTAAAGAGAGACTAGAAGGGTGCAGTCGGGATCCATCTCCTTCTCCCTCTCTTTAACAAACAGGGGAGGTGACAGTGACTTGGCCTGACTTTATAGATATGGAAAAAAAATCCACAAAACAGCACAACTCCCTTTTATCTAGAGCATTTGTTCTATAAATATTTACCTCATCGTGGGCTTCCTGCTTCTTCAACCCAGCGCATTTCGTTATTATAAGCTCATGGCATCGCTTATGGACTACGCAAGTGCAAACTGTAAACAAGAGAAACCGTATCAAGTTTGAGTTTTCACAAAGGCAGTTTTATTATTTTGTCCAGAAGGGATGAGGTAACTGAAAACGAAAAAGGAAAAGGGAAATTCTGGAGGGTTGCTTCCCATTCCTACCCACCAGTCCCAGAGGAACTGAAAAACCTAAGCAATATACTTCTTAACTGAAGAGGGTGGTCTAGAGTTATGGTACCTGAGCAGAACTGGGAAAGGGTTGGGGGGGGGGGGAGGCTGCAACCAAGTTGTCTTGTTTGCATCTAGTGGAACTTCCCCTCCGTCTCCTCCCCACTTCTGTCCCTGAAATCTCTTCCAGTTTTCTCCTACCAACTCTTTGGAGAAGACTGGGGATATTGGGGATTTGCTGGGGTATGAAAGGGACGACAACTTCTGCTGTGCAAGCAGAGGTCCTTGCCCAAACGGGACAACTCTGCTGAATGCAACCCATTGCATGCTGTTCCAATGCTGCTATCAAGAGAATCATGGGGCCCTCGTGGCACACAAAATGATCCTGCGAATTCACAACACAAAGTGCTCCTTTTTGATCTTGAAGGCCCTAAACAGCTTGGGACCTGCACTCATGTCAAGTTGTCCGTAGTACATCCCCAGTGCTGTGCTCCTGTGCCTGTCACTGATGTCCATTAAACTTATGGCTATGAGAGGAAGGGCCTTTTCAGTAGTGGCCCCACACTTGTGAAACTCTTTTCTCATTGAGGTTTCTAAAGGCCCATGCCTATTCACCTAGAAGCAAGCATTAAGGACCAATTTCTTTCAGGTAGGTAGCCATGTTGGTGTGACGCCGCCGAAATAAATAAAAAATAATAATAAATTGTCCAGTAGCACCTCAGAGACCAACCAAGTTTGTTCTGGGTATAAGCTTTCGTGTGCATGCACACTTCTTCAGATATCTAAAGAGTATCTGAAGAAGTGTGCATGCACATGAAAGCTTATACCCAGAACAAACTTAGTTAGTCTCTAAGGTATTACTGGGCAATTTTTCAATTTCTTTTAAGTTGCTTTTGCATAATCAGGGGCTCTTTATTCGTTTAAATGTCACAACTCCAAGCTGAATGTTATTTATTTGTTTGCTTGATTGGTTGATCCTACGGTCTTTTATATTGCTTTATGGCGACTGATCACTGATCCTGTTCCAAGAACCAATGAATGGCAAAGATGCTAGCTCCTTATAACTTACACCACAGATTTTATATTTGTATGTCAAATTTTCCTTACCTTGACATTGGTACCCTTGCTTTCCTATTACTCCCCTGGAGATGAAAAACAAACACACAGAGCACAAATTAGGAATTGGGAATGGAGGTATATTTTCACATCGCAACATTGACATGGTCAAGAGAGAGACACAGCCAAGGACCAGGGATGAATGTACTGGCTGCAACCCAACTTATTTAAGGAGATTCCTCTCTTGGCTCTACAGATGGAATTCTTCCCTTTGTTTCCCCCCTCCATCATTTTTGGAAATGTCACCAAGCTATACTTTGCCAAAAATCCCATGCCAAAAATGAAAATAGATAGTTCTTAAGGCTCCTTAGGAACCAATTTCTCCGCAACCCTGACACTCTCTCTTTTTCTCTCTCTCTTACATGAAAGAAAGCATTGTGTGTTAACTGCACAGCCACACATGCTCCAAAGCCCTGAAAGGTCTTGCAGATCTGGTGCCTCTGAGTCCTTAATTCAGGCTAATCTTGGGCCTTCCAGATGTTGCTGGACTCCAGTTCCCATCAGCCACAGCTGGCATGGACAACCGTCGGGGATTAGATAGGAGCTGTAATTCAGCAACATCTGTGGACCACAGGTTAGCCAGCCCTGCTGAAATGGTTGAAACTGAGAAGAAGAAAGCTTGAAAGGCTTCTTCCTCTATTTTAGTCCTGCAAAGATCAGAGACACTGTTACTGAGGAGCTTTTCCCTGCCATAAGAGACATTATTGATAGATGTAGGGCCAGCTGAACATTACCTTCTGCAGTTTTAGTGTTACAGATCTAGAAAAAACCCCTCTCTCTGCCATGTATGCAAACACACACACATTCGTATGATTCAGACAATCTTCTCATTGCTAGCTGGGGACGGGTAAAATTCAGTGCACTTGACCAATCCCTCATCTGAACGAGTCAACGACTTAAAAATCTTACAGCCCATTCCTACGCATGCCTACTTGGAAGAAAATCCTATTATACTCAATAGGGATTACTCCAAAGAAGGTGTGCAGAAAGAATGCAAAAAGTTTGGTTCTATATTATCAAATAGCTGCAGCAACCACAAGCAATAGTTACCTTCTTTTCGACGAAAATAATGGATTTACAGTAATTGAAGCAACCCACATGCTATCATGCAACACAACAAGCTAGCCCAAAGGTGGAGAACGGGATCTGGTGGGTGGGCTGGATCCGTACCTCCCTCCACCTGCACCCATAGGCCATTTTGAGTGGTAACTGGGGTCAATCACCTGTCAATTACCTGGCATAGAACTGATGCCAATTGCCCCAAAGTTTTTTTTGCTTTACCAAAAACTATTGAATGCAAAGGAAGATTTGTGTTCGTAGCAAGCCCTGCTTGAGGGCTTGATGTCAGTGCCAACCCCACCAGTGCTTTCTGTTGGCACCGATGGGTGCTTAATCCAAGCCTGCTTTAGCAGAGAACAGTTGCAATATGGAGTTCCTCAAACTGGGAACCCTGTAGCAAAGCCAATCCCAGCATGCAAGCTCTAACTAGCATGTAAGCTTGGGACTTTCAGCAAGTAGGGACACAGGTGGCACTGTAGTCTAAACCACTGAGCCTCTTAAGCTTGCTGATCGTAAGGTCGACGGTTTGGATCCCCATGACAGGGTGAGCTCCCATTGCTCTGTCCCAGCTCCTGCCAACCTAGCAGTTTGAAAGCACACCAGTGCAAGTAGATAAATAGGTA
Organism: Podarcis gaigeae; assembly: GCF_964106915.1. Taxonomy (NCBI): domain Eukaryota; kingdom Metazoa; phylum Chordata; class Lepidosauria; order Squamata; family Lacertidae; genus Podarcis; species Podarcis gaigeae. The sequence continues at coordinate 102,313,919 of NC_139680.1, read as the reverse complement.
CCATTGCGGTGGGAAGGTAAACAGCATTTCCGTGCACTCTGCTTTCCATCATGATGTCCCGCTGCGCCAGTAGCAGTTTAGTCATGCTGGCCACATGACCTGGAAAGCGGTCTGTGGATGCACGCCGGCTCCCTTGGCCCGAAAGTGGAAATGAGCGCTGCACCCCATAGTCAAATTTGACTGGACTTAACCGTCCGGGTGTCCTTTACCTTTCAGCAAGCTCCACTTGGGACAGCTGATCAACTGACTGGCTTGATGAGGGACAACCAGAAGTGCATTTTAAGGCTTCTAATCATTTTTGTACGCTTGCAGCTCTGCTTGCAGCACACCTGATACCACATATGAAGCCAGGTGTAGGGCAGTGGGGTCTGGTTGGGGGGTGGGAATCCTTGCAGGCCAAACAGGGACCCATTCTGGGCCTAATTCGGTCTTCCCCTGAGCTAGCCGATGCCCAGTAATGACACCTCATAAAATACTTACCATATAAAGTCTCGGCAGTGTGAACAATATGTTGGTTGTCTAAGGTAGGTGGCCATAAACTTGTGCCCGTTAACCTGGTGGACCCTGCGTCGCACTGCCCCCTGGCGCTTCCGGGGCCGCATCCGCTCTCTAAACACTCGTTCCTCATTGTCTTTGGGTGCTAGAGAGAAGAAAAGAGAGAGGAAGGGAAAGAACATCTCAGATATGAAAGCTGGTGAGAAAATCAAGAGAATGCACACTTGCAGTTTGATTTCCACATTGCACTGTGGCTGCAAACCACCACAATTCTTTTTATTTCCCTCTGGAGTCTTTTTTTTTTTTAAATTAAACTTAAAAATCTCTACATGTATATTTCAGACTCCAAATTTGTTATACATTCCTCTTTATACTTTGACTTCCTGTATTTCCCTCCATGCTGCTCTTAATCCCATCCCCTTTTAAATACTGCATTCTAATAAACATTTCACCTAAGACATTTTCTTCTATTTCATATATTATCAGTCTTCTACTGCTGCTCATATTTCAAATCCTGCTCACAATTTCATCCAATTATTCCCCCCCTCCCCCGGATATTCCAAAAAAGGGCATGTATACTCTGTCATGTTGGTTTTTTCTCTTTTTTTTCTGTTAGTGTCACCAGCTCCACGTAGCCCATTCGCTTTAAAATCCATTCTTCTTTCATTGGTGTTTTCTTTCCAGTTCTGTGTCAAACCACCCCAAAGTTTTGCCTGGTTCATCATACTTGGCTGGTGTTATTTATTTTATTTATTAAATTTCTACACCGCTTTTCATACAAGGATCACAGGGCGGTTTACAATATATGAGGCGAGAACTGTCCCACCTCCCCAAAGTTTATCTCTGGCCCAAACCACGGATGCTTCTGGAATGCCTTGGTTATCTAGTTCCAGCAAGTGGCAAGATCACAGCCGCCAGGGCGGCGGGTGCTACTGGTGTGCCACCCCCTCCTCAGACACTGTTGCATGTCAAGGTCCCCAAGCCACCCCCCTAAATAAATCACAATTCAGTCAGAATTTTTGTTTAAGGTTTTTGGCATTATTTTGGCCACAATTTTATTAAAATATATAATGCGAGCGGTTACTTAGGCATTGGTTCCGGCTATCTGTCCCCACCCCGGGACAGAACTGACTTCCGGATTCCAGCGAAAGCCAGTAAGGGAAAACAATATTGGGGAGAGAATGGGGCTGGGCACCATACCTCATCCCACCCCCATGCTCCCAGGGGCTTGCTCCCTAGCCCCTTGCCAGGGATACGGACAAATGTATGGCAAACCCCTGGATTCCTTTAACGGAATTCCCTTGCAGCAGCAGCACTGGAGGGGCAGGGACAGCCAACCCTTACCCCACCCCCAACCAAATTTTAACCAATGCCTAACCGCAACCTTACAAGTTGTGGCAATTTGCTACGCAGTAGGCAAAAAGCAAATGGCACCAGCCAATCTGCCAAATGGACAAAATTCCTACCAGGCCCCTGCTCCAACGGCAGATGACCCCATGACATAGCAATGTCAAACGCAACAGCCCTAAATTAGGGAGGGTGGGCAGGCGATCCGATGCACGAAGCAAAAGAGGCCGAAAAAGCTCTGTGCCAAGAATTTATAAACTTTTGGTCCAACCCTCTAAATGGTAACATCAAAGTCTCCCCAACAACCCAACTTGGCCCAATCACAGTCATGGCCACCGAAACGGTTCCACCCATTAACCTAGAGGGGGTGTCTTGTTAGACCCCACCGCAACACGTGCTCTACATGAAGGAGAACATGCTTTGCTAAGCCAGAAGGGGACAAAGGGGGCTTCTTGCCCTAGTAGATCAAGCCTAGATTCCAGCTCTCTGCCCCACTGTTCACTTCCAGCAGCCCACAGAAATTGGCTGCAAGAAACTAAATCTTATTACGCCTCCTTTCTTAATGAAACTGCAGGGTTTTTCTAATGCAAATTGAAGCAGTTTGGAGTGTCAGCACACTGTCTGCATCAGATACAAATTGATTCTCAAGGCAAGGAAACGAGCGGTTCCATCGCCATATTTAATTTCAATTGCCAAACACTCAGCATATTTTCTCAAGGAGCAAGCAGGATGATATATACTGTACAAGGGCCAGCGATGATCCCATTTGTTTTCTTTCTTTTCGCACTGTTTCTCTTTCTGCCGTTTCCCCCGAAAACTGGGATGCTGTGGTCTCTTCCTTGTTCTTTAGCTATTGTGCTAAACCAAACGCTGCAGGGGGACTGCAACAGGCAGAGAGATCACACACACAACTTTTGGCTTCCAGCTGCGACGCCACCATCAAAGGGAAGCCACGCAGTCCGTGTGCTGAGGCTTCCAGCTGTGTTACATTGCACTGAGTGAGACACACTCAGTGTCCACCCACATCCTTTTTTGCTTGGGGGTGGGGTGGGGGGGCGAGAGAAAGGATATGAACCAACCACTGTCAATATCAGGGAGACATCCAAGGGGACAAGACCAGAGGGTTCGTATCCTGATACACTCACTGGGTTGTGAAGCAACATCTGATAACGGTGACACTGACTTTAATGAATTCAACTTGCTGGGGAACTAATAGGGATTTATTATTATTTTTATTATTATTATACCATATGCTCCTGATATCTGATTTAGAAATCAGCAAAATAAATAAATAAGCAAACTCTGATTCAATTGCCTGGAAACTCAATAAGGCTGCTCTCTTTGGCCTACAAGTGCACTGCTGTGGGGCCTAAAATGATCTTGTTTTCTGCAGCTGTGTAGCATCAAGGGCTTATGGAGAAATACAAGGGGGACTTTAAATTGCCTAGCCACTGTATTTAAAAAAAATAAAATCAAATGTGTAGTTTAGCGTTTAAGTAATGTTATTAATATTCATAATACTAATAGCCTCAACTCCACAGAGAGGGCCACTTATTCTATTATTATTATTATTATTATTATTATTATTATTATTATTATTATACCACACTTTTCTTTATAAATTCAAAGGGCTTGCAAAATTACTAGAACATGTGAAAAACAATAAATATAACAATAGAGAGAAATTCATTTGGCGGCTCCTTAAGACTAATTATGAATGAGCTTTTGATTACAAAGCTTTCACAAGGAAACAACCAGCCACTTCAGAAATTACGTTGTATATATTAACTTATATACAACCCACTATGTATAAAATAATGAAAATAATTAAGTATCATATAATAAGAGTAGGCAAAGGGAAGGTAAAAAAGCAGGGAGATGATGATGATTACAATTCATGAACATGGCATGTTATAGCCAAGAGGCCCCCAAAGCAGAAAGCTTGAATTCTTGATAGCTTGAATTCTGCAGTTCTCTAAAGTCGATGCCCCAAATTTCCATCCCAGACAGACATACCAGAAATTCACCATGGCCAATGATACTGAAAGCTCCTGAGAGGTCCAGCAGGACCAGGGATAGATACTCCCTGGCGAAGGTCACCTACCAAGGTGATCAAATAATTCTCCACTTAAAACCAAGGCTGGAATCCAGATTGGACAGAGTCCAACTGCCAACATCTTCTCCCTTATTTAGTCCTCAATATCCTGTACGTGCCTAATCCTGCAAAGGGCCACGTCCATTTCTGCAAGCCTGCTCACATATCCCAAGCATGCTGATCCTAGGCCAGCCCAGCAGGATCCTTGCCCAGAATTGTTCCAGGCATGTCTCACTGATACCAACACACACAAAAAAACATGATTCTGACTCATCCAGCATTTGTTTCCATTACAGAGAAATTTACGGGCAATTGCTTTATACCAGGCATTTGGCAGAACCCTTTCCTGCAAACATAATCCCCAAGGGATGGTTCATACAATTAGCTTCTCCTACACATGAGTTGTCGGGTCTTGCTCACCTATGCCCATGCTCACTGTTGTGTGAGGGAAGTGCGAGGCGAGCATTTCTTTAAATGTGTGAAGCTCAACATCAAAAAACTGAAGATCATGGCCACTGGGCCCATCACCTCCTGGCAAATAGAAGGGGAAGAAATGGAGGCAGTGAGAGATTACTTTCTTGGGCTCCGTGATCACTGCAGATAGTGACAGCAGTCACGAAATTAAAAGACGCCTGCTTCTTGGGAAGAAAGAAATGTCAAACCTAGAGAGCATCTTAAAAAGGTCCGTATAGTTAAAGCTATGGTTTTCCCTGTAGTGATGTATGAAAGTGAGAGCTGGACCATAAAGAAGGCTGATCGCCGAAGAATTGATGCTTTTGAATTATGGTGCTGGAGGAGACTCTTGAGAGTCCCATGGACTGCAAGAAGATCAAACCTATCCATTCTGAAGGAAATCAGCCCTGACTGCTCACTGGAAGGACAGATCGTGAAGCTGAGGCTCCAATACTTTGGTCACCTCATGAGAAGAGAAGACTCCCTGGCAAAGACCCTGATGTTGGGAAAGATGGAGGGCACAAGGAGAAGGGGACGACAGAGGATGAGATGGTTGGACAGTGTTCTCGAAGCTACCAGCATGAGTTTGATCAAACTGCGGGAGGCAGTGGAAGACAGAAGTGCCTGGCGTGCTCTGGTCCATGGGGTCACGAAGAGTCGGCCCCAGTAAATGACTAAACAAATTCTGCAACATGTCATTGGTTTAATAACAGCGCATCAGAGGCAGATTTACACTGGGCCATCCACACATCATTTTCCTTTATTCGCTGTTCTGCGACGCTTCCCCGATGTTACCGCCTTATTGCCGTCTGCAGGGACACTCTTGGATTGTAGCGTAATGGGGGGAAACTACCCAAGACTCTTTCTTTTAAAAGTTTAAAAGCAAAAGATGAGTTTTACTTGGTGCGCTTGCTCTTGTCAGATTGAATACATAAGACAGGCAGATAATACATACGTTACTGAAACATATTTACTGTATTTTTCGCTCTATAAGACGCACCAGACCACAAGACACACCTAGATTTTGGAGGAGGAAAACAAAACAAAAAAAATTCTGAATCTCAGAAGCTAGTGAAGCGCAGTGAAAGCAGCAATCCCTCTTGCTGTTCTGGCTTCTGGGATAGCTGCGCAGCCTGCATTCGCTCTATAAGACACACACACACTTTCCCCCTTACTTTTTAGGAGGGAAAAAGTGAGTCTTATAGAGCAAAAAACACAGTACATGAATTTGTATGAGAGACTGACTAATATTTACAGACTGGCTTTGAGGCAAACAGCAGCATAACGCAGCACACTTGCTGCTCTAACAGTTAAAACGCACACAACAGCTGATAACTGGACCAAATGAAAACAAAAACTGTCTCAGGCATATAACATCGCAGCACTAACCCTTTGCATAGTATTTTGGATGCCCCCATTCCCACAGGGAGGTGGGAGTTGTAGTGATCTTTGTTCTTGCTTTTTTATTATGTATTTTGTGTTTTTATAAAAATCTCACATTCTTATGTTGTGAACCGCTCTGAGATCTATGGATGAAGGTCAGTATGCAAAACAAACAAATAAATAAATAAATAAATGATGGATGGATGGATGGATGGATGGATGGATGGATAGATAGATAGATAGATAGATAGATAGAGATAGATAGATAGATAGATGATAGATAGATGATAGATGATAGATGATAGATAGATAGATAGATAGATAGATAGATAGATAGATAGATAGATATAGATAGATAGATGATAGATAGATAGATGATATAGATAGATGATAGATAGATGATAGATAGATGATAGATAGATAGATAGATAGATAGATAGATGATAGATAGAGATAGATAGATAGATAGATAGATAGATAGATAGATAGATAGATAGATGAGAGAGAGAGAGAGAGAGAGAGAGAGAGAGAGAGAGAGAGAGAGATGATAGAAAAACTGCAGCCCACTTTGAAGTGCTAACTCAGTGCTAGAGCACACGAGGACTCCAAGTTCAGTTTCCAGCAACCCCTTGTTGGAAAATTAATCCCACCTTTTCCTGTTTGGAGCTCCAGCTGGAACGCATGGTTCTCCCCATTTCATCCTCACAACAACCCTGTGAGGTAGGTTAGGCTGACAGACAGTGACTGGTCCAAGGTCACTGCGTGTGGCTGAGCAAAAGGAATAAGAACCCTGGTCTCCCTGGTCTGAGACCAACAGTCTAAGCATTGTGCCACACAAGCTCTTCTCCCACTGCCTGGGACCCCGGAGGGTTGCAGCTGGTCTTGGACAATATTGAGATAGATGGATGAGTGGTAGCTTCAAAATGTTCGCATAGAGATAAATTATGATCTCCTCCATCTGCGTTCCCAGGGTTTTTAAAACCTTGGAAATAACGTGCGGTGTCATTTTTAGATTATATAACCTCAGAAATGCACATTCATATATATATATTTTCTCCCAACTTCAGCTTCCTGGAACTCTAAAATAGTCCCTTTTAGCACAGCAAAATCAATCAAGTAATGAGAAATCATTACTTAACTTAATTTATTGTGCATGCCCAATGGAATTTAGGAAGAAATTTAGTGAGAAGGTTTGATCCAGCAGAGAAGTGCCAAAATGCATTAGCTGAAATCTAGATTAACTAGCTAAGCACAAATGAGTGGATTTAGAAGTTTAGCCAGCTAATTATCAGTTGCCAAAGCATGGGGGGGGGGGGAGGGAGAGCTTTGCTTGGAGACCACAGATTAAACGTGTTGAATGTCCCCCCCCCAAAAAATAATAATAATTCATGTGTGCATGTTAAGCCGACGCTAGATATCTCAGGTAGTAAGAGAGGCTTTGACTGGTACATGTAAGTTTGCAAGACAAAAAGCAACCAGCAACCTTGGTCAAAATTAATTATGGCCTTTCCAGTGTAAAAACATGAGTTTTCACCTTTCTGGCTTAATTTTAATAGAGAGGTTCATAAAGGACGGGGTCCATGAAAATACCATACAAGCAACTTTCTAGGCAACTACAACTCATTTCCTCAGAGCCTAGGACTTGCCGATCAGAAGGTCGGTGGTTCAAATCCCCATGACGGGGTGAGCTCCCGTTGCTCGTTCCCTGCTCCTGCCAACTTAGAAGTTTGAAAGCATGACAAAGTGCAAGTAGATAAATAGGTACCGCTCCGGCGGGAAGGTAAACGGCGTTTCCGTGTGCTGCTCTGGTTCGCCAGAAGCGGCTTAGTCATGCTGGTCACATGACCCAGAAGCTGTACGCCGGCTCCCTCGGCCAATAAAGCGAGATGAACGCCGCAACCCCAGAGTCGGCCACAACTGGACCTAATGGTCAGGGGTCCCTTTACCTTTTAATAGTTCAAAGACTGGGAGAAATGAAAATATATCTCACATATGTAGGGAATTCATGTACATTCTACATTTACACATAAGGAATGGTCCTGGCCAGTCAAGCACTTTGAAGTTCCATTTGTACCAAAGGGCAGGGTGGATTTGATTTAAATCATCATTTAAATCACTAGTCAGTAAGACTTGATTTAAATCATATATTTTTTTTACAGAAAGACTCATTCTTGCCGGAATAATCTTAATATTTACTGCCAGATGAAGGTTTCATTTTTGGAAAAATAACTTTTCAGAGTAGTTTTTACAGTTATCTCAAAAATTACTGATTTGGTTATACTATTAGAAATACAAAGACAGGTAATTATGAAATTACTGTTTATATTTGGGCAACTTTTCTGCTGTACTTTATTGGAAGGAGTAAAATAATCATTTCCTTAATAACAATTTTAACAATTTATTTAACTAAAACAATAACATTATAGCATATTTATCCATGTTTGTTAACTGATGTGGTTAATCGATTTTAAAATAATAATAATCTTAGACTGAGTTTTAGCACACATGAAAAACTTAAATCCGTATTTCCTGATGAATAGCCTTTGGACTATCATGTAACTTAAATAGAAAACTATATTTAGAAAGATTTTTGCTACAAAAGCATTTTATTTTAAAAATCTGATTTAATTTTTTTTTAAACCTGATTTTTAACAAAAAATCATTGATTTTTATCCACCTTGCGAAAGGGAGAGGTTTGATCAAGTGCTCAAAATCTCTCCCATTCAAAGGAATGGGAGTTTTAGGTGCCAGGTTTGGGCTGGATTGCACTCTAAGTGTAAAGCTGCCAACACAAAAGTAATGGATGCTCGACAACCTGTGTTTCGGCCCATGCTCCTTGTGAGTACGCTAAAAGGACATAAGCCATTCTGTGTGGGGGAAAATGTGCAACCATCCAAGGAGGGAAACAAGATTTGGTGTCTTTGATTATTAGACTCTTCCCAGTATCCTATAAAAGATGGAACAATATTCCAGAACATCTACAAAATCCTACTGTCAGGCAGTAGGTAGGAGATGTGGAGAATGAACTGAGACTGGGATAACCAGCATCTCTGAAGAAGAGATGAGAAAGAGGATTGTGTGTTGAAAGTAAAATGAGCATTACCAGAAAGCAGGCTGGGCAATGGGATTATTAAATAGGTACTAATATTTAAATGTAAGGGACGCGGATGGCGCTGTGGGTTAAACCACAGAGCCTAGGACTTGTCAATCAGAAGGTCAGTGGTTCAAATCCCCGTGATGGGGTGAGCTCCTGTTGCTAAGTCCCTGCTCCTGCAAACCTAGCAGTTCAAAAGCACGTCAAAGTGCAAGTAGATAAATAGGTACCACTCTGGCGGGAAGGTAAATGGCGTTTCCGTGTGCTGCTCTGGTTCACCAGAAGCTGCTTAGTCATGCTGGCCACATGACCTGGAAGCTGTACGCCGGCTCCCTCGGCCAATAAAGCAAGATGAGCGCCGCAACCCCAGAGTCGGTCACGACTGGACCTAATGGTCAGGGGTCCCTTTACCTTTAATATTTAAATGCTACAGTTGGAGAAAATAAAATAGCTCTAACATGGTAAAAGTCTGTTAATGTTCCCCCCAAAAAGTTCAGATCAGGCAGTTTTTCACAATTTTTTTTAAAGTGTTGCTAAAAATGTGTTCCTAACTCTACTTATGCAAACGAATGAGCCCCATGGGCACACACACAAAAATTAAGATTATTTATAGCGAACCATTCATACTGGAATCAAATCGTACAATTGTTACTTCAGGCCCACATAAGTGATTCATCTCCCTCCAGGTCAGCCATCAAAATTATTCTTGCACACCACTGGGGGTCACTCTAGCCTGGCAATTAAAACAGTATCAAATGTTTTTCTTTTTAATTATGAAGGTAAGGAGACCTTAAAAGCTAATTTCCCAACAGCATTCACCGAGGGTTGACTTTTGCACAAAGTATGTGAAAGCTCTGCGGAGGAATCAATCAAAGGTACGTGGGAGAAAAGTTACTTTGAACCTTTCTTCAAGTAATAATATACTTTTCAAGAGCAGCCTCTGTTTATTTGCTGGATTTGTACGGCTGCTCATCAGTGTATGTTCTCTAGGTGGCTCACAGAATAAATAATAAGATAAAATAATTCAATGCTTAAAATGCAAAAAAAAAAAAAGCATTAAAAGTTCCTTTCTGGTAGAGGAAAAAGAAAATATATATTGTACTGGTTTGTGCAGCCATGGCTATTGCTAGAATATTCTTTTAAAGGACTGTATGTGTGTATATACGGGGGCACGGGTGGCGCTGTGAGTTAAACCACAGAGCCTAGGACTTGCCAATCAGAAGGTCCCACTACAGGGTGAGCTCCCGTTCCTCGGTCCCTGCTCCTGCCAACCTAGCAGTTCGAAAGCACGTCAAAGTGCAAGTAGATAAACGGTGTTTCCGTGCACTGCTCTGGTTCGCCAGAAGCAGCTTAGTCATGCTGGCCACATGACCCGGAAGCTGTACACCAGCTCCCTCAGCCAATAAAGCGAGATGAGCGCCGCAACCCCAGAGTCGGTCACGACTGGACCTAATGGTCAGGGGTCCCTTTACCCTTTACCTTCTCTCTGTGTGTAGATAGATAGATAGATAGATAGATAGATAGATAGATAGATAGATAGATAGATAGATGACAGATAGATGACAGATAGATGGTATAGATAATAGATATAGATATAGATAGATATAGATGATATAGATATAGATATAGATGATATAGATATAGATGATATAGATATAGATATATAAATACCTTTCGACAAAGAAGCTAATTTTATATTTCAAAGTTTTGTTACGACAAATAGATTGTCACTGACTTCTAGCAAGTTGCCATCATTAGAACGCTGAGATACAATAGAAAATGATGGTGGCTGTGCTCAGAGACAATGATGTATTCGAATACCAGTTTCTGGAAACCACAGGAAAGGAGAGTGTTCTTGTGACGGTTTCTCACAGGCATCTGGATGGGCCCTATGAAAACTGGATGCTGGAACTACATAGGTGGACCATTGGCCTGATCCAACAGGCCTCTCTCATGTCACCTTTTATAAAAGTTTTACTAACAGAAACAATTTACCAAAATGTTGCCTTGACTAGGTCCTATGGAAAGCAAAGGAATGAGATTAATTGCTAGCCCCTCTTCTCTGGCACTGCATCTGAAGTTTGACCTAAGTATACAGACCTCAACCATCACCGGATCTCAGAATACTGTGTTATTTACATATAAAAGGCAGCCTGATTCAGATGCAATGACAAACCCATGAGTTGCACACCTTCCTCTTCCTCTATCCATTGCGCACAAAACTTCTGACTGTGGTTTGCATCAAGCCATTGGTTCCTGTTTTGTCCAAATACTGGAAACTGCTTTGTGAACACAATTGTTAGTTTTCAAACTGTGGTTTGATAAGCAATTATGATTTGTACAACCACAATTTCCATATTCATCTTCAGTGGGGTTTTTTTTTTTTTTTGGGGGGGGGGGAATTATGAAGAAGCTCAAGCAGTGGACCTGAGCAAGAACACAGGAGGTACATATTTTCATCCATGAAATGCTGGAGGGGATACAGCCACATTGTGCAATTGGAGTGTACATTAATGGCAGGGCATTGTTGCAACGCATCCATGGGCACATCAGCAGTAGACCACAATGTTTTGGCAGGGCCCACTCGTGATGCCTGCCATGAGCCCCTCCAAAGAGTGGTCCCAAATGGGGAGCTGTTTAAATTTCCCACAATGCCCTGGTGCAACACTACATGGAGGACATTGTGGGAAACCCCACATTTTGCAGTAGGGATTGACACTCATTGTGTGACTTGTTCATTACCCTTTAATTCACTGAGTTACTCCATTGGTTTCTAAAACATTAGTATGGCACACCCCATAGAACAAGGAACTTTTCTTCTTTACGTTTTCTATCCTGTGCTAGATCAGGCAGCAAGACCATCATTTTCACTCAGAAGGAGCAGGCATTTTAAAAACCTGCACCCCTGCTTCCCAACTTATAAGAACATGGGCTTTTCAATAGATAAGATCGCAATATAAGAAAAGTTCAGTGGAAAACAATTAGAGCTAGCGACTAGTCAGAACAATAGAACGAAAACAATCCATTGGCACCCCATAGACCAGAGATGGGTAACCTGTAGTTCTCCAGATGTAACTGGACAACAATTTTGACAGTCCCTGACTACTGACCATGCTGGCTGAGGCTGATGGGAGCTGGAAACCTACAATATATGGATTCCCCATCCCCGCCACTGGCCAAGCAACCACTTTACGATGTGCAGGTGCATTTGAACTGAAAAGGTCTTAGTTAGTCCCTGGGAAAGCATCATCAAGGAAGTCTGACATGTCTCCTTAGACACAGGATTACACAGCCATGTTCTACTCCTTGTAGTAAATACGTGAGAAGTCAGAAGAATTCTTAACAACCCTTCTTTGATCCAGCAGTCTTTTCCTGTTTGTTCAGGTGCTACCTAGCTGATAAAAGGTGATAAGCATAATGGGATTTAATCCTTTCTGGATTCGCTGGAGAGTCTTGAATCGGGGTGTATTATTTAGTATCCCTTCAATTTGCTCTTTAAAAATTTAGTAGTAATAATACCAATACCAATAACAACAACAACAACAACAACAATAATAATAATAAACTTTGCACAGAGCCTGCAAACTATAAAGGACTGTGTCTGGTTGGCCGGAGCAGAAATACACCTAAGAAATTAAACCAATTAGAGAAACTTGTGGGGTGGTCAACCACTCCTGCCCTGTCCCTGAGGGGCCTACTTTGATGTTGAGTTGTGTTCCCCAGCCTGGTCTCCTCCATATCTTTGTTGGACTACAACTTGCACCTGCCTCAGCCAGCATGGCCAATGGTCAGAGCTGGCTGGGGCTGATGGAAGTTGTAGTCCAACAACACCTGAAGGGTACAGCCAGGTTGTGAAAGGCTGCTTTGCTTTTTGTGCCTGTTAAAAGTATAATTGGCCTGTGTGTCCTTTCTCTCAATCTTCATTCCAGCTGGGAATCATCATCAGCATCTACCTGATGCTGCCGATAAGGACTTAAGCTCACAGGGTTGTCAATAAGTTGTTTTTTCTCTCCCCCCCCTTTTCTTTTCTTACTGTGTGTTTAACTCTATACTTCACTTTCTACAACTCCACCTGAAACCTTGAAAAAGAGTTATTTCTCCCAGGATCAATTTTGTCCTTTTATGATTTGTCAAACATTGATTTCTGCCTTTGTTTTGCTCCTTGCCTTGGTTTCGAAAGCACTGCAGCTGTCACCAAAATAGACATGGCTGTTTTTGCCATACAGGAACAACATCATCTGCAGATCACATTGCAACCAGATATATACCAGCGGGGAAATGAGGTCTACTCTGCAGTGTGCTGGTCTGGATCCATATCTCAGGGGGCTCCGAGGACTGGAGTCAGAGGCAGGTTGGCACAAAAAATGCAGAGTTCCATCGTCAGTGAAGTTAACCATTTATTCAAGGAAACGGCATACAACTCAGCAACACTTCCCAGCAGGTCTTGCCTCTATGGAGCAATGGCCTTTCTAAGGCTCTCCTGTCCCGGATGTTTCCCAAGCAGTCTCAAACTGCATCTGCCCACCTTTGGCCTCTGCTCTGCCCTCCTCCTTATCCTTATTATCCAGCACATTCTTGGAGACCAGCAGGGAGGGGAGCTTGTTGTAGCAGGAGAGGGAGACTCCCTGGATTCTTTGGCAGTCTCTCAGTCCCCCTCCTCTGCTTCAGCCTTGGAGTCTGAACTGCTCCCTGTCACAGGTTCCTCCTGCTCACTAAACCTTGTTGCCCCTTTAGCATCGAGTCCTTCCTCCCAATCCTCTCCCTCTGACTTCCCTTCGGTGTCCCACCACCAATCCCCCAGCTCTGATCTGTCCTCCTCTGGGGTTTCCCTTGGGGGTCCCCCAGCTGGTGCCTCCCATCACTCCTCTTTGTCTGGCCAGACCCTAGCATCTGAGAAGGCTGTCCTTTGGGACCCCTGATGAAGATCAGGCGGCCCTAGCACTAGCCACTCATGGAGCCCTGTGGCGGTGGCATTGCTGTAACTCCAACCTCCTCCTCCTCCTTGTGCTCATGTTGGCTTACCTTGTGGCAGCAGTGCTTTAATGGCCTGGGAAGCCACACGGCTGCTTGGCTCATTGCAGCACAGATGTGTGAAGGCATAGGAGCACAGCCAGCCTCCATCTTGGGCTTGTTTGGATCCCTGGCCCTGGGGAGGGAGCCACTGGATATGCCAGTCACTGGGTAAGCCAGTCACTGGGTAAGCCAGATCATAAGGGGGAGGCTGGCATTTGGAGCAGCTGCTGGTCAGAGGAGGCAAGGAATAAGTCCCAGCGGGGCCTGCCAGGTTGTGAGGCTACCAACAAATGCCCCAGTATGCCAAGTGCCTTGTAATACAGTACAAATATCACTTCCTTGTTAAGTGCGCTGCCAAAATGAAACAGATTCAAGTCCTAACGATTGCAATGAGTTCTACAGCTCTGGATCTTAACTGCATAATGCCTGCTATCTGTGACAACCATCAAGACAAGGGGGAAGGTATTCTAGAGTTGAGAATCCAACCATGCAGCTTGCTTCTGCAGCTGCTATGAGCTGGCAAACAGAAGGCAGACATAAGTCACACCCTCCAACATTTCTCCAATGAAAATAGAGGTGTCCCATTCAACAACAACAACAACAACAACAACATTTCTTATTATTTATACCCCTCCCAACAACAACAACAACAACATTTCTTATTATTTATACCCCTCCCATCTGACTGGGTTGCCCCAGCCACTGTGGGAGGCTTCCAACATATATAAAGACATAATAAAACATTAAACATTAAAAAACCCTTCCCTATACAGGGCTATACAACAGTGTAACAATCAGACCCTTTTCACAGGGAACTCTGGGGTTTGTAGTTCTGCACCCTTATCAAACTACAGTATGTTTCCGAGCACAATTCAAAGTGTTGGTACTGACCTTTGAAGGCTTAAACGGCCTCAGCCCAGTATACCTAAAGGAGCCCCATCGCTCAACCCTGGGGTCCTCCTCCGAGGGTCTTCTGGCAGTTCCCTCACTGCAAGAAGCAAAGTTACACGGAACCAGGCAGAGGGCCTTCTCAGTAGTGGCACCCTCCCTGTGGAACGCCCTCCCTACACAACTTTTAGAAGACATCTAAAGGCAGCCCTGTATCGGGAAGTTTTTAATGCTTGATGTTTTGCTGTAAGCCGCCCAGAATGGCTGGGGAAACCCAACCAGATGGACAGGGTATAAATAAAATTATTATTATTATTATTATTACTACTACTACTACTACTACCCACAAAATTATTTGGGGGAAGCCATGACTATTTAAAGTGCAATTATAGTGCTTTAAATGCATGGTGTGGATGTGGCCTAACTATTGCTTGGCACATGAGTTTCTTCCTTCTTTTGCATGGCATCTGGTCACTCTTAGTACCATTCCAATCACTGGGAAGGTAGCAACTGGATCAGGCGGACCACAGTAATCCCCATCAACTGCAAAACCCTCTCCTTTCCTTCCAGTTTACAGCCCTTAAGTTCAGTACATTGCTACAAGTCGCTGCAGCCAAAGGATCCTCCATTAACTCAGACTCACTCCAGCATTTCGGCTGTTTAATGCAGAGGAATTTAAATGTACATGATGGTCAGTGTCAGAGGTGAACTCTGACTGTGAAGATAAACTTAATTTATTTTTAAGCGGAGCAAAAGAAATCAAGTATCAAAGGCTCAGTCTCAGCGCCACGTCAAAATCAATGAAGCTTTAAAAGCTCAGCCAAACTCTTTGAGAAGACTAAACCACCAGCCCCAGCGGTTGAAGCCGCGCTATAGCGGAATTAAACAGGCTTTGGAGAATGTGAGTTAAAAAAAACTTCTGATCTCGTGGGCACTAAATGTTTAGTAATACAACGACAGAAGCTTAGCTGCTGCTGTTGTTGAACATGTGTTATGCTCCCTGCAGTGCTCAGCGCTGCTCGGCTCTATAAGGACTTGGCAGCTGGCAGACCCTGGGCCAAATCTGCCTCTCACAAGCAAGTGCCATCTGGTATCGATCTGGCTGCCACCTCAAAGGCACAGGGGAAATGTAGGAATGGCAGCTGTGGGAAAGGGAATTGTTGACCATAGAATCTTAAGAGTTGGAAGGGACTGGGAGAGTCATCTATCCCAACCCATTGGTTCAAGTCCTACCCTCCGGAGCAGGAGAAAACAAGCTTGCTCCATCTTCTAATAATAATTAAATCAAAGCTGTCCCTTATGCCGCGTTTTAGACTTCACATACATTATCTCTTTATTTACTGGATAGCCTGAGAACATAAAAAAGAGCTGTGCTGGATCAGACCAGAATGACTTCTAGAAATATGTTTGTTTATTTGTTTTGAATCCGTTTATGACTCACTTGCAGTAAAATATCCCAAAGCAGTTTCACAGTGAAACATCAACAATAAGAAAAATTATAAGCAATTCCGTATTTTATTTTGTTTTTTTAAAAAAAACACAATTCTATATATAAAAACAATTAAATGCAATAGCAATTTTAAATGAGGTATAAATACAGACTGAGAAATATCTCCTTAGCAACTTTTATTTTATCAGCCTCGAGGGCGGAAACACACACAAACTCACAGCAACCGTTCCTCTCGAGTGTATGTGTATGTTTTCTTTTCTTTTGCAGGAGGGAGATGAGAAACAGGAGGCAGCAGAACCCAGTCTTTAAGTCCTGGGTGTTGCCTAGCAGACTGTGTAAAGTCTAGTTGTTTAAGGGAGTTCCCCAGGGGGATGCTGGACTGCACTGCATTAAACATCCCGCTCTGGAATTATGTAAGAACCTTCCAGTGCCAAAAGTTTACATAGTTGATAAGCAGCACTTGGGGACCTGAGATGTGGAATTCGATGTGGTGGGTGTATGTGTTTTTAAAAAGTAAGCTGAAACAATTCTACTTAAAGAACAGTACTCAAGGAGCTTGGCGAGGGAGGGCAAACTTTGCAAACTGAATGCATACTTTCCAGTTGAATCTCTATATATCATTTTTTTATGTTATGCAACCCCCATGCTGTGCGTGGAGAGGGTTATTGGTTTTGTTTGCTACTGTGTTATGTATTTTTGTGTTTTTATACATTGCAAACCTCCCTATTATCCTCAAATAAGAGTAGTATAGAAATTTAATTAATAAAAATCTAGATTCAGGTAGGTAATTGTGTTGGTCTGACGCAGTCGAAATACAGTGGAATCTCGGGTTAAGAACTTACCGTAATTTGTTCTGGAGGTCCGTTCTTAACCTGAAACTGTTCTTAACCTGAGGTACCACTTTAGCTAATGGGGCCACCCGCCGCTGCCACGCGATTTTTGTTCTCATCCTGAAGCAAAGTTCTTAACCCGAGGTACTATTTCTGGGTTAGCGGAGTCTGTAACCTGAAGCGTCTGTAACCCGAGGTACCACTGTATATATAAACTTAGCTGGTCTCTAAGGTCCAGTAGCACCTTAGAGACCAGCTAAGTTTGTTCTTGGTATAAGCTTTCATGTGCATGCACACTTCTTCAGATACACTAAACAGAAGTCACCAGACCCTGGTGGGAGGGTGGGGTGGGGTTTCTCTCAGGAGGCTAGTAGGAGATGGGCGATTGACTCAATGGATATGGTAAATCTGGTGATTTCTGTTTTAGTGTATCTGAAGACGTGTGCATGCATCTAAGGTCTAAGGTGCTACTGGACAATTTTTTAAAAATATATATATAATAAAAATAATGCTATTTTTAAAGGCATGAAATGGCAAACCACCTTACCACTGATTTCTGCCAATCATATATGCATAGAAGTTGGTGTTTCTTGCTAACACCACCACAGCTGTGGGGAGATAGTGCCCTTTATGGAGCAAAGGGAAGAAAGGGACATTGAAGTGTGGCAGCCACGGCCCTGTGGAACTCCTTGCCAATAGAAGTCCAGCAGGAATCATCCCTGCTTTATTTTTAGACATCTTTTAAGAACTGCACTGTTCATTTGGAATGTGCATTTGTTCCGTAGATCTCAGGGTGGGTTTTTTTTTTGTTTGTTTTTTACCAACCAGCCTTCAATGATGTTTTCTCGTTGATGTCATTGTAGCATTAAGTTTTTATGTTGTACATCACCACACTGTTGTTTTAAATGTAAGCCCGATTTAAAAGTAATTAAATAATAAGAAAATAAACTGTTGCTCCCTGCTGAGGAAGGCATTCTGTCAAAGAGTAACTGAAGCTTGTGACGTGTACAACCAAATTGTTTCCTGCAACTACTTTTGGGTTTCTGAGGGAAATACAGTACTGTTCTGTGGGAAATTATATGCCGAAGACTCAGAAGTTGCTAAAAGCTCAATTCTAACCCTGTCAGGAGTAAGTCCTACTCAATTCAAATTTCTCTCCCCACGCATGTTGCATATCAGTTCCTGCTAATAGGGTCCAGCAGAGGTAATATAGACCACTTATTGCCCTGCAGGAGGGGAGATGAAGAGGCAATTTTGGTATAATTTGTCCTATGTCTACCTGCCTCCCTCGCCCTGCCAACATGACTGCGTGGGGGTCTTGGTAGACCACAAGCTTAACATGAGTCCACCATGTGATGCCTCAGTAAAAAAACCTAAAACTGGCTACAGTGTCCAGATGAAGCGAAGTCATAGTACCACTCTATTCTGCCTTGCTCGCACCACACCTGCAATACTGTGTCCAATTCTGGGCACCCCAATTTAAGAAGGATGTTAACAAGCTGGAACGTGTGCAGAGGAGGGCAACTAAGATGAACAAGGGTCTGGAAACCAAGCCTTACGAGGAATGGTTGAGGGAACTGGATTTGTTTAGCCTGTAAAAGTGGAGACTGAAAGGAGATATACAGCCATCTGCAATTTCCAAATGAAAAACGACAAGACACTATTATGACACTCATGTTACCTCAACATTTTGTACAATCACTTTCAGCTATGCTTCCCATATAGCACAATGACTTAAAGCTTGGAAGAACTGGAAAAGTTAAAACTATGGGTAAGGAACTTTTCTGCATTGTTGGAACTGGCCAAAGATGACAACCATAAACTCAACCTCCCCTTAGGCAATTCTTGCACACCTAAATAACATAGCCCTCCACCCTCAATCTGCACTGGATTGTGGGTACCCGAGTAGAGCAATTCCAAGTTGGAATCTACTGCTGGGGATGAAAAGTCAGCCACTGGTTCCTGACTACGCTCTAAAGCAGTGATGGCCAAACTTGGCCCTCCAGCTGTTTTGAGACTACAATTCCCATCATCCCTGACCACTGGTCCTGTTAGCTAAGGATGATAGGAGTTGTACTCCCAAAACAGCTGGAGGGCCACGTTTGGCCATCACTGCTCTAAAGGAAGCCAATGCAAACATTTAAGTAGGCAGACTAGGAAACTCACAGATCATTGCGATAAAATAGGAATCTTACTGTCACTGCTTTCTGTGGTCTCCTTTCTTGTGCATAATAATAATAATAATAATAATAATAATATTTATTTATACCCCGCCCTCCCCAGCCAAGGCCGGGCTCAGGGCGGCTAACAAGCAATAATAAAAACAAATTGAATGAATACAACTTAAAAACAATTAGTGTTTTTGCTGCAGCTGATGCATATTCAGTTAGTTCTTTAGGCTCTTGTCCCACTGAAACTTCTACATAACTCAATAAAAAGAAAACCAAATATAACTGGACCTCCTAACCAAGAGCAAAAGCTATTCTATTTTTAATATTTCATGAGTAAAATGACTAAACAACCATAACCAGTGCTGCCTAAGCATCCATCACAAATACCTAGTTACAGATGGGGTGCCTACTTCCATCCCATAATGTTGGTAATTCCACCCCACACAGAGATGTGGAAACTTGCAATGATCCATAAACCTCAGGGTGGGGAGAAAGAAGTGTTATAGCCCACCTTGAACCACCAAGAGAGGATGGCATAAAATTCTAAAAAGCAAGAGCAAAGGTCATCTTTCACAGGAAATCAGCAAAAAGAGACCTTAGTGAAAGGCATGCCGTATAAAATCTTCCTGGGTAGAAAAAAAATGTATAAACTTTCCATGAACTGCAAACATGTGCTATTCACCAACATGTGGTTCCTGCAAAATTCCAGCCCTATAGACAAAAATGGATATACATACATTCTCTCTTTCTCTTCATGGGATCATCTTTTTTTCAAAAAGCATGAACCACATGAGAGGGAAAAAGGCCAAACATTATTCCTCGGCTCTAACCAGTAGTTTGAAGAGATGACAGAGCTTATATTAAATATCAGCTTCTGGAGGCAGAAGAATGTTATGTGGTTGACTTTAAGACCATGACAGTACTGTAGGTTTATAATAGGACCACAATTCTGATGTTTTACACAGCCACTGAAGCACCAAAGAAACCCCATAATTAAAAAACATTGCAAAAAAAAAAATCCTCTGTTCTTACAATACCTTTATAAAACAAGAAAAACCAAACAGTTCAGCTCATGTTCTGTTTCCAAGTTTCCCTATTTTCCAGGGACAGTCCCAGATTTACAGAAGCCGTCCCGGTTTCTGATTTGATCCCGGAATGTCCCGCTTCTCCTTAGGACGCCGCAACTTTCGTCGGAGAAATGTTGGAGGGTATGGAAGAGGGTGTCCCTATTTCCATTGGAGAAACGTTGGAGGGTATGTCCATCAGCTAAACTTATATAACTTTATAGTTGATACTTCCAGTGTTGAACTGTGGAATTCACACCCACTGACACCAACCACTTTGGAAGGTTTTAAAAATTCACGGAGAAGTCTATCAACAGCTACTAGCGACAAGGGCTGTGTTCAGCCTCTACTGTGAGAGGAAGTACTCCTCTCAATACCAGTTTTACTTGGTATTCCCACATGCATCTGCTCGGCCGCTATAAGCACAGGACGATGGCTTACATGGGCCTTTTGCCCGATCAAGCACGGCTTCTTTATGTTCTTAACCTGGACAACAAAGTGTCACCAGCAAGGGCCGGCCCTACCATAAAACAGAGTGAGGCAGCCACTTCAGGTGGCAGATGCTGGGGAAAAGGGACACACCAGCACCCCAATGGACCCCCATGGACCCATAAGCTAGCTTGCCTTGCATTCTGTAAGCTAGACACCACAGTCACATTGTCAGTCTTGAAGGAAGGTTCTACCGCAAGTCTACTCAGATGCTGTGTGCCCTTTCCCTCAGTCAGCAAAAGGCCTTGGGGCTGCCCTGTCATCAAAATCAGATAGTTTTTGTTTAAAAAAAATGTGACCAGGTGGGACCAGGATGCCGAGTCAGGAATGGTCAAAAGTTGGCCTACTTTAATCCGTCGGTGGCACTTGCACTCAAATCTTTATTAATATTTTAAAGTACTTTTAACATTTCATGTGGTTTTTATTGCTGCTGTTGTGTTTTTGGAAACAACCCTCGTTCTGGGTATTTAATCATTTTTGCCGCTCCGACACATTTGGATCTCGTTGTCATGTCCAAGATTACACCAGGGGGTTGTGTAACGTCTTGGAGAGGGTGGAGTGGAGTGATGAACCCAGTAGAATATATTTATGCGGAGGGTTGTTAGCGTATCTCAATCACCGGGGGTTCTAGACTGAAGGAAGTATGGCATTGAGGGATTGTCAGGCCAGGAGCAGAGAAGACTGCCGGCTCTTCTGGAAGATTCCTCAGTTAACAAAACCAGGGTTGGGGTGGGCATTTTGTTTAAACTAGTTCTCCCATCTAGCGGTACTATTAATGAACCCAATAAAGAACTATCGTCCACAATTTAAACTTGGATAAATAGGGCTGACCATTCCCTCTGATTACAACAAGACATGTCAGTTGCGAAGGAGTTCCTCGACTGATCCGGGCATTTCCCTTAAGCTAGTAAGATATTTGTCTGCAGCATTTATTATACTTTCTTTTATTTGATGTCTGAATTGCCAAGGCACCACAAAGCACGCCAGGAGCCCCTGCTTCAATTTATGCAGCTGCAGGGAGATGCTGCGTTGTCTCTCACAGGGACCAAATCCCTCTGAGGCGCCCCATTTCATTTTTCGGAATCCAGTGCACACCCTTACGTATTACAACTACTTTGCAAGATCCAAACTGGCCACCTATACGGTACCAAGATGCTTGTGTGGAATATTTATGAAGCCCTGAATAGTATATGAAGAAATTAATGATAATAAAAATATTCAAAAGGGGGACTAAATGGCTCAGGCTGTTAGAGCATATTTCCCTATATTAGCGGACCTGGGCCTGAGATCTATGAGGCAGCCCTCTGTTTATACTGCTAGGACAGATGGCTTGCTGTGGGATACTATGGAGTAGTAGGGCCTTCTCTGCAGTGGCACCCTGATTGTCAAATTCTTTCCATCTTCAAGCCAAGATAGTCTACTTTGACATCCAAGTCAAAATGTATCTGTTTGCCCAGACACTGGGTGGACTTGTTTAGACTGCCCAAGTCCTAGGAGCAGAATTTTCTTTTTTCTGGGGGGTACTCAAGTGTATGCAGTACCGGCACCTCTTTTTTCCCTAGAACAAAAGCACTGCCCAGGAGTAGACTGTGCCTGCAGTCTATTCTGTATTCTTGCCTTTCACATGAAGGAAGTTCAGTCAAATGAATGAATAGTAGAGTAACTCTGGGCTGTATGAGGTCACTAGGTACAGCCATTACTTTGTTTTCCCACAATGCCCCAGAGTGATGTTACACTGGGAACATTGTGGGGAAAGTACTGTGCTGAAAAACAAGATTAGGGCTGGTTTTCAACATCATGCTATATTACCAGATAAACATCGTGATATACCGATCTATCACGATGTCTGAAATAAGGATGGAACTCTGTTGTCAGGGTTCAGGGAATTGGCTTCCTCCCCTTGTGGTAGTAGATAGCAGAACCAAGGAAAATGAATCTTCTTACAAGTTAGAAACTTTAATAATCACAGTGAGAGTACAAAGAATTTATCTCCCAGAAACGGCAGCACCCACTTAAGGATCACCTCCCGCCCCTGTCCCTATTAATCTACGTCACTCCTACATTTTGTAATCTAAGCTTGGAGCCTCTGTTTTTTCTGTTCTGACACTTTCTGAGCTCTTTGGGACTTTGGGGAGGGGTGTGTGTGGATACTATCCAGAGACTGTGAATCTGTTAGCTCTCTCTCGTCCAGTGTTTCTTCTGCTAGCTGTGTCCCATCCAATATTTCCCAGCTTCTGCCTTCTAAACTGTGCCCCTCTGCAAACCACTGTTCCAAATCTATACTGTCCTCCTGCTTCTGGGGAAGGGGGTGGCTCCCACCATTCTTCCTCAGTGAAGCCCTCCTCAGCACAGTCCCTGACATATGTAGAGGTGAACAGTAGGGCTGGTTTTCAACATCATGAAATATCACCCTCTAAACACGGCATTTCCGTGCGCTGCTCTGGCGGGCAGAAGTGGCTTAGTCATGCTAGCCACATGACCCAAAAGCTGTAAGCCAGCTCCCTCGGCCAATAAAGCGAGATGAGCACCGCAACCCCAGAGTCGGCCATGACTGGATCTAAAGGTCAGGTGTCCCTTTAAAGGTAAAAGGTAAAGGTACCCCTGCCCGTACTGGCCAGTCTTACCAGACTCTAGGGTTGTGCGCTCATCTCACTCTATAGGCCGGGAGCCAGCGCTGTCCGCAGACACTTCCGGGTCACGTGGCCAGCGTGACAAGCTGCATCTGGCGAGCCAGCGCAGCACATGGAACGCCGTTTACCTTCCCGCTGGTAAGCGGCCCCTATTTATCTACTTGCACCCGGAGGTGCTTTCGAACTGCTAGGTTGGCAGGCGCTGGGACCGAACGACGGGAGCGCACCCCGCCGCGGGAATTTGAACCGCTGACTATGTGATCGGCAAGTCCTAGGCGCTGAGGTTTTACCCACAGCGCCACCCGCGTCCCTTTACCTTTACCTAAACATCGCAATATACAGATGTATCACAATGTATGAAATAAGGATAGATCTATGTAGAGGCATTGGCTGGCTTCACCGTTTTTCCCACATTGTAATTTTTTTTGCAAATCACACACACATACACACACCATGATTGCAATATATTGCCAGGTCAAAAATTATGAAAACAATATCAGGATATAGACTTAAAACCGGTTTTGGAAGACAGCATTAAGGGTCCTAGCTCAGAGGTAGAGCATCTGTTTTGTAAGCAGAAGGTCACAGGTTTGACCCCTGGCACCTCCGATTAGGGCTGGGAAAAACCCCTGCCCGAAACTCAGAAGATCCACGGCCAGTGACCAGGCTAGATGGACCAATGGTCTGTCTCGGTATAAGACAGTTTCCAATGTTCCTGGCAACAGTGTGCCCTGCCAAGGCCCTGGAGGAAGGATGCCACATGTTGAGGCTGGCCTTGCCACCAGGGAACAAAAGGCAGAATGTAAATATTGTAATAAGCAAGACAATAACATTAATAAACGCCCTGAAACACAAAGAGCTGGCTGCGCCTGCTGAAAAGTGGCATTTTCGAGTGGTGAGCTAGGATGACATACAGCACACTCTTATTCGAAGCTTTCGTACATTCATTAGCATGCACAGATGAAAGATAAACGAAAGGCAGCCTGTTGATTATATTTTATTTGCAGCAAGCAACTTGCGGAGCGCATGCAAAGCCATAATGGAATAGATCAAAATAAAATTCGAGCTTGCCATAGGGAACCGGAGCCAACGTGTTTGCGAACGTCCCATATTTAAATTAATTTTGTAAGAGGGAACAAAGAAAGAGGTCTCAATCTAAACATCATAAAGTAATACAGCCGCTAAATGTGCTGCTAAGCAACAGAGGTCCAGGCAGGATTAGTTAGCATCAGTTCTGCTATTAGAAAGCTATTTCCGTTGGAAACCAAGAGGAAAGAAAGCAATCACCATTTCTTATCCTTCGTGCTGCTCAGACAAAAGAAATCAAACTGAACTGTCAAACATGTCCAGCTCAGGCAAAGAGGCTGCCTGAAACCCTTAAATGGCTTCATAGAGCAAAATAAAGAGAAAGGAAATGACAGGGTCATGGTGCTCTAGATACTATTGCTATACGATAATATCTGGATTAGTCACTGTCACTGGATTAGTCACATTATTATTATTATTATTATTATTATTATTATTATTATTAAGTGTGGCATTTTATTTCAGGCTGAAATACAGCAATTGCCTTCTTGGACCATGTCATGGAAGCAACCACAGAGGAATGGTGGCCCCAATCTAGACAGAGCCACATGCAACAGAAGGCAGCCCAAGATGGCATTTGACGGACACGTTTTCCCATCTGAATTGCAATGCAACTGGAAACTCGACTTGATTTTGTAGTGTGATACCGGTCGCCTTGTACCTGAATGAACAGAGCAATGCAAATATGTGTTGGGAGGATGGTGCTCATTCCCCATCTAGCACGGGGTTCATGATCAAGAAAGGGAAATCGGTGCAGAGAAAGCTTGCTTGATTGAAACGAGGAAATACCAGCCTGCAGATTGCAATTCAGATCTGCCACCAGAAGCCGTTTTTCAGACAGACTATAAACATAATAAAGACTGGAAGACTCAGAAAGAGACCTGAGAACGATGGCTGTTTAGCGCTGGAACTTTTTCTCCCTACAAACTATCCAAAATCCATGTTAATTCATCCGTGTCAATTGATTCTGCCAATAGGCCTTGGAGCACCTCCACATACTCATACAAAGCATCAAATTCATGTTTTCTTTCTCAAACGTGCACAGCCTATAAGATATGCACCTGTCGCATGCATTTTTTACATACTGCACTCATAAAACACTTCAAGTGTGCCTCTAAAAAAAAAAAAAAGGATGGTATATTAATGGAGAAAGCAGTCCTTGAGTGGGAACGTGCAAAACAATGTAATTATCCCAACCTAATGTCACCCTGCTCCCTGTTCTTTCTTTTCATGCTATGGGTTCTTTCCCCGCTTCCAGGGTCGCCATCATTATGTTCAAAAGCAAAGGTTCTGCCACCACCGACTCCCCGTGTCAGCTATATGATTTTCCACTTAACATTTCCCCCAGTGTTTTCATTAAAGCACAATTAGTGCGGCTCTTTCTGCTTAACACCAACAGCAGCACCTTTCCATTTATATAACCCCTTATCATAGGAGAGCATCTTAGCAATTGCGCCAGCATCACAGCTAACGTCAGCACCATTCTCAGAATAGCATTTATTAGCTAAATGAATGCTGGGGAGCCAGAGATTGGAATACACATTGCTGTGTTTATGTAATCCATACTAACAGAGTGGCTATTGTTTCTCTGGGTGTCGTGTGAGGAAGCAGGGATGCTCCAGATTAGGCTGAATATTTGCTTTTCGTAGAATCACGGGGCTGGAAAACACACTGCCCAGTCCAACCATGAACTGAATCACAGACTTGTAGTGTTGGAAGGGAGCCTGAGGATCATCCAGTCCAACCCTTTGCAATGCAGCAATCTCAGCTGAAGCATTTGTGACAGATGGTCACCCAACCTCTGCTTAAAAACCCCCAAGGAAGGAGAGTCCACCATCTCCAGTGTGGTGTAGTGATTAAGAGTGGTAGACTCGTAATCTGGTGAACCGGGTTTGATTCCCTGCTCCTCCACTTGCAGCTGCTGGGTGACCTTGGGCCAGTCACACTTCTCTGAAGTCTCTCAGCCCCACTCACCTCACAGAGTGTTTGTTGTGGGGGAGGAAGGGAGAGGAGAACGTTAGCCGCTTTGAGACTCCTTCAGGTAGTGATAAAGCGGGATATCAAATCCAAACTCTTCTTCTCTCGAGGGAGACTGTTCCACTGAAGGAGAAGTGTATCCTTGCAGCAATGCCCTCACACCAACAAGCACAGTAGAGACCACAGGGGAGCACAAGCAGAGCTCAGCAACAACATAGGTGCATAGAAACCCAGGACACTGAGACAGGTCATTGGTCCATCTAGCTCAGTATTGTCTGCACAGACTGGCAGCAGCTATCCAGAGTTTAAAGCAGGGGATAATAATAATATTTTTTTATTTATACCCCGCCCTTCCCGGTTCAGAAACCGGGCTCAGGGCTGCTAACAACAAATTTAAAACACTTAATTGTAATACAACATAGAAGCAGCATCAAATACAGCATAAAAACATGAACAACAATAAAATTCAAAGTTCAAAAATCAATTTGAGGAAAATCCATCCAAGAAGCATTAGATAGTCACCAGGGCTAGCTGGCTGAATTAGTTCTACGTGGGCCAGCGAGGAGGCCAGGGGAGAATTAGCTGTGGGGTCTCAGAGCGGGTAATCTTCATAAAAGGGGAGGGAAGAAAAGGGAAATAAAAGATCAGGCTGAATTCAGATTAAAGGCCAGGTGGAATAGCTCTGTCTTACAGGCCCAACGGAAGGAGGTTAAATCCTGAAGGGCCCTAGTCTCCTGGGACAGAGCATTCCACCAGGTCGGAGCCATCACTGAAAAGGCCCTGGCCCTGGTGGAGGATAGTCTGACTTCCTTAGGGCCTGGGACCTCTAAATTATGGTTATTCATGGACCTTAAGGCCCTCTGCAGGGCATACCAGCAGAATGCCCAGCTCTACCAGGAGATGCTGGGGATGGAACCTGGGACCTTCTCCACGCAAAGCAGATGTTCTACCACCGAGTTATGACCCTTGCAGAAGCAAGTGACCCAAAATACAACAGGGCCACAGCCAGTTTGGCCTAAACTTCAGTCCAGATCTGGAAAGTGTGCTCGTCGGGTCAGGATCCCCTATAACAATGCCTGCAGCTGACCAGGAGAAGGCAGAAGAAGACCCAATTCCTGAGATTCTCAGCAGGCCTGGGTAATCCAGAGGCCTCATACAGCCCTCAACGTGCAGATGATGTTACACTTCAGTACGGACTTCTGCACCTGAAATGCCCATCTATTACTGCATCATTCTATTGTCTGCAGTGGCCAAGCATATGCCACAAGTGCAATAGCCCTCTCTTGCTATGGTGCCCCAGCAACTTGTATTCAGAAGCACGTTGCCTCTGTGGTAGTACACAGGCATCAAGGCTAGTGCCTTGATCCTCCATAAATTTGGGGTCACCTTTTAAAGCCATCCAAGTTGGAGGCTGCCCTACATCTCATGGAATGAATTCCTTCGGCTACCTATGTGAGAAACTGCTTCCTTTCATTTCACTTAATCACAACCATTTGACTTCATTGGAGGACTCAAAGCTCTAGTGTTATGAGAGAAGATAGACAGGGATTATGGGCATTGTAATCCATTTTCTGAAGGGCACTACGTTGACTATGCATGTTTGAGATGCTTGCCAAACCCCTTTTTGATTAAGTAGGCTTTCTCTGGTTTGCCATTTCTGGCCCATTTTTCCTGATGCTCACATTTTTTATTTATTTATTATTTATACCCCACCCATCCGGCTGGGTTTCCCCAGCCACTCCGGGCAACTTCCAACAGAATATTAAAATACAATAGTCTATTAAACATTAAAAGCTTCCCTAAACAGGGCTGCCTTCAGATGTCTTCTAAAAGTCTGGTACAGTGGTACTGGTTACGTACTTAATTCATTCCAGAGGCCCGTTCTTAACCTGAAACTGTTCTTAACCTGAAGCACCACCTTAACTAATGGGGCCTCCCGCTGCCGCCACACGATTTCTGTTCTCATCCTGAAGCAAAGTTCTTAACCCGAGGCACTATGTCTGGGTTAGCGGAGTCTGTAACCTGAAGCGTATGTAACCCGAAGCGTATGTAACCTGAGGTACCAACTGTAGTTGTTTTTCTCTATGACATCTGGTGGGAGAGCATTCCACAGGGCGGGTGCCACTACCAAGAAGGCCCTCTGCCTCCTGTGGTTCTGCTTGCTGATCTTGATTGCTCCTTGGTCTAGACACCTGGCACCTGGTTTGCTCCAAATTGCTGCCCGCAGGCTAGTCCTGACACTTTTACCCACTTCAGATTCGTGCCAGCCAGTCTTGCATGGGAAAAGGATTCCTTGTTTTCCATTGACACCTTGAAATATAAAACAACCGAGCCAAGTGATTCTGTTGAGAGCATGTAGGTTCACCTAAAGCATGACGTGTTCCCATCTCAACGCTGATGGATAATCCGCATGCATAATCCCATACCCACCAACTTCAAAATAAACTTGCTTAACCACGAGGGAGAATGTTGACTCTTGTATTTATTCAGCAAATTGTAAAATCAGATTTTATATATGAATATTACAAACCTCCCGAGTCAGAATGTGAGCAAACCAAAACAGCTTGTGCCGATTTCCAAACATAATTCTGAGTTTTATTGGTCGAAGGATAATCCTATTTCCTAAGAATGCTCAATGGAAAGTTTTATGCAGTGGTGAATGTCTCGTTGACCTAGACATGAACATTTAGAACATCAACAACAGCAACTTTTAAAAAGTCATAGCGCTTCCCAGAGTGAGCAATCTGTGACTTGCTACTGCCTCTTTCCAGCATCTGATTTTTTATAAATTGCTCATTTTAATGTGGTATATGACACATTATCCTTCCAGCTAATGTTCTGCTGAGAAAGATGATGCAATGTGCAGACTATTATACTGCCAACCCCAGTACACAAAATCCTCTTCATTGGAAGAAACTGACAACCCTGAGGTTGGCAGAAATCACTACTCTGGACCATCTTGGGAACCTCTCCTGCAGAGATCAAAATAGATGGACAGCTCTTATGGTGAATGCTTTCTTCACCACTCGTTTCTGGTAATGTCTCCCAGCTGACATCTTCGAATATCAATGACTTTCATGCAAAATTTCATTCCTCTAATGGTATCTTCCACCATACTTGTCTCAGAAGTAATAGTGGGTACACCAGTGAAGTACCAGTTTACCAGAGCCCACTGCTAAAACCCAGGGCACTATACCTTTAACGAGAAATTCATCATCTCCCATGTGGTGGAGCCAAGATTGAATTCTTCCCTCTGGCAGAACTTCAGCCATAACTAAGATGCTAATCGGTCCTAAATTAAGATTGGGCTGGGACGCGGGTGGCGCTGTGGGTTAAACCACAGAGCCTAGGAATTGCCGATCAGAAGTTTGGTGGTTCAAATCCCCACGACGGGGTGAGCTCCCGTTGCTCAGTCCCTGCTCCTGCCAACCTAGCAGTTTGAAAGCACGAAGTGTAAGTAGATAAATAGGTACCGCTCCGGCGGGAAGGTAAACAGTGTTTCCGTGCACTGCTCTGGTTTGCCAGAAGCGGCTTAGTCATGCTGGCCACATGACCAGGAAAAACTGTCTGCGGACAAACGTCGGCTCCCTTGGCCTATACAGCGAGATGAGCGCCGCAACCCCAGAGTCGGCCACGACTGGACCTAATGGTCACGGGTCCCTTTATCTTTTACCTTTTACTTGATTGCTGGCCTTCACCAGGCATCCATCCCCACTGTCCAGGGTCCTGATACCTGCTGTGTCATTTCAGATTCCCAACGTGACCATTGTATTTCTCCCTGCGGTATAACTTCTATTCAACCTTAAGCCCTCCCTCTGCTAGAGCTCCACATACTCCTTGCAGCCCAATGCCCATCTGAGTACCCATCACAGGCCCTGGTCTTGAACAGAAGAGCCCTGGCCAAACAATAGCAAAGACTAGGCACCATTCTGCACCATTAATGCCTGGAGGGTAATCAAAATATGTCTATAAAAGCATCATTTCTTAGCCTCCAGATGGAAGGTGGGTAGAGGGACGGAAGAGTCCACAATCATTACTGTTAGCTTGGCTTGCCTCCCGTTCACATTTCAGGAGCCCTGTCTATACGGGGTGGCCAAAAGTGGTATATTTCTTTAGAATCCACTTTCTTTGTACTTAACGCAAATTCGCTGTCATCCTTCACAATACCAGTAAAAAAAAATTATCCTCCATTATTCTGTCCAGTTGCCAGCCTAAAATTTAACTGTCACTTTGTTGTGTGTCAGTTATGAGTACCAATATGATCTGTTGTGATGAATTCAATTGATTCAACTGTATACCTACTTTGGGGACACCCTGAATTAAATAGGGAGGTTTACTGAAGTGGCAGTGGCAGATTCAGATGTTCTGCATTATGGGATATGCTGAACAGATTAGAACCCATAAGACTTCTAGGAATATGGGTTGCATTCAAAGTTAGCACTATGTGAACAGGAGTTTGGCGGGGTTGCTGGTAACGTGCATCAGGTGGAGATATTCCTACCTCATCTCTGGTAAGGATGGGGAGGGAGGTAGTGGCAGAAGAGGGAGCAGACTGAGAGGAGGAGGTGTCAGAAACTGAAGAGGCAACAGGATTTAGTGAGTAAGAAAAGGCTGGGGCAGAGAGCAGTCCAGACTCAGAGACAGAAGCAGAGTGGGGTCAAGAGGCAGAGAGGAGGCAGGCTGATGAAGTAGCCAGGAAATCTCCCTCTTCTGCTGTGACCTGCTCTCTTCCCTGCTGGTCTCCCAGGACATGCAGAGGAATGAAGAGGGTAGAGCAAAGAGAGACAAGAGGAAGGAGCCTTAGGCTGCCGTCAGGATGCTGTCAGCAGCTCCCGGCTGATTGCTCAGGAAAGTATAAAGACAAGGAAACGTTTCTTACAGTCCTTTTTTGATTTCACACTTTACAGAGAGCCTACAGAACCCAGCCTCTTGGATAATGGCGTTGTCCCAAGTGAATCTCCACACACACACTCCACACCCCGTCTCTCCCACTTCCTCATTCATCATCACCATCACCTCCTCTATGAGTGTGGCTACATGCCCTCTGCCTTCAAGCTCCTTGTTCTCCTACTTTCAATGCTCGCCGGGTTCTGGGAGTTGGTGGGTCTGGATTGCTTTCTAGTGACAACATGTCAGCCAGCTGATGCTCTGGCTCTGCCTGCTCCACCTCTCCCATTATTTCCCAACCTTCCCCCTCATCTCCCTCTGAGCTGTGCTCTCCCACAAACCCCTCTTGTAAATCTATACTGTCTTCCTCTTCCTCTTGCCTGGAAGGGTCAGGATGGGGAGGCGGTCTCCACCATTCCTTCTCCTCTGCCCAACCCCTGACATCTGCTGGGGAAGGACCCAGGGGAAGAGGCTTAGAGAGCAGTGGGAAGACCTTCAGTCCTTGCAACTGCCTCCTTGGGGCAGGCCCTACTGGGAAGCGTTGCTGTGATCGCTAGGCCTGCGCCGCTTTGATTCCTCTGAATAAGGAGTTAGCTTTACTGGCGCTGGGTGCTTTACTGCTGACCTGCCTCTGAGTCCAGCTCCTGACATGCATACAGCAAGGGGCAAATGTGACTGGGAGAAACATAGTCTATGTCTTTGTATAGAAAGCCAGTGTGGTGCATCGGTTAGAGTGCTGGTCTAGGGCCTGGGAGACCAGGGTTAAAATATCCATTCCACCACAAACTGGGTGGATAATACAGATCGGGGGAGAACCCTGTTAAAAATGGGGTATGCATACGACAACAAATAAGACAAACAAAATAATGTGAAGTACTTGGGGAAGCTCATTTTCAGAAACAACATTGCACTGCTTTTTCCAGCTCAGCTCAGGTGGGAAATACTGAGATCCCAGTTGGATGCCATAGGCGGAAGGTGGATTCCAAGCTGTGAAGGCCTCTTGTAGAAGTCTCCCTTTATACAATTTATGCACTTATGGTTTGGGACTCTTCCACCACATACACGCGCATCGAAATTATGTATGATATTCAAGATTACTGTTTAGAGGGGAAGCCCTTCGCAGCGCCACTCACTTCATTGTCACTTCATGAGAGCCGAACAAAAGCAGCCAATTTCGTCGGAACCATTAATAGAAAATGCTGCTTTTGCCATTTCCACCAAGAACATTACCAGCGTGTGATATTCCCACCTCCATGCATTTGAGCTCTTAATAGGGTTTCCATAGTAACAGCAGCTGGATGAGAAATCAATTCTCAAAGCAATTCTCAAAAACAAGGGGAAAGTTGATCTTGTGGTGGCTGCTAAGGCAGAAGAAGCGAAATCTATGAAGCAGAAGGGGGAGCAACCAAGCGGCCTAGGAGCAAGCTCCCCTGGACATAAACGGCTCTGCTCCAAGTACAATTGGTTGTGACTAAAGCTCCTGCCCACCTAGCAGTTCGAAAGCACGTCAAAGTGCAAGTAGATAAATAGGTACCACTCCAGCGGGAAGGTAAACGGCGTTTCCGTGGGCTGCTCTGGTTCACCAGAAGCAGCTTAGTCATGCTGGCCACATGACCCGGAAGCTGACCACATGACCCGGCTCCCTCGGCCAGTAAAGCAAGATGAGCAATGCAACCCCAGAGTCATCCGCAACTGGACTTAATGGTCAGGGGTCCCTTTATCCTTTACCTTAAAGCTACTGCAATGCTAAACTCAAGGGGACTTACTTCTGAGTCAATGTGCTTAGAATGGCGCTGCACTATCTCTCTCAAGTCCACATATTCCTTTATATGAAGGCAGGGTTTGAAATTAGCCAGGTGCTAGGCGCATTTTGCGAAAGGCAACCAGCCTTTTGCGAGAAAGTGGAGATGTCTGGTCACCTCTTTTGGTGCTGCGCTGCCCCATGAATCAGCTGATTTGTGCAGCAGCACAGCACCAAAAGACGGGTGTGTCTTTTGGTGCCCTGCTGCCCCACAGACCATCTGCTTTATACTTTGGGAAAAATAAATAAATGTGCCTAGACATATTGTTGTGGTGCAATCGTAACCTTGATTTAAGTTGCCATCTGGCTCCTAGATTTTATATCTTAGTTTCTAACACTGTATGGAAGACATGTCAAAATGCATCACCTAGATGGCTTAAAGCATTTAGAAATCAACCTTCTCTACCAAACGGCACAGCAGAAGGCCAGGTGAGATGGATCACACTCTTCTTGCATCCAAGATACCATGGGCTTCCTATTTGAAGATTTCACAACATTTTCATTGCACGCAGCAAGGACTCGTGGGAAGGGCTGGAGTTCAGTGATAGAGTATCTGCTCGGCATATAGAACATCCCAGGGTCAATCCCCAGAATTTCCAGGGGGAAAGTCCTGTCTGGGGTTGCTGCCAGTCAGTGTAGACATCACTAAGCTAGATGAACCAATGGTCTGATTCAGTTTAGGGGAGTTTTTTGTGTTCCTCTGTTGATGCTCTCTAAAGGAAACCCCTGACTTGATTAGTACTACTACAAGTAAGGTGTTAAGGAGAGACAGGCCAGCCACTCATGGCTCATCTTGGATTAGCTTGGATATAAGCGGATATATAGTCAAAATGGTTTTCTAAGAATCAGATTTCCAGTTAAAATCTCCTTTGTTGGTCCTCTGATATAGACCGAGTCTGACAAGGAGGTGGATGTGGTGATGATATTAATACCAGGGACTCTTTTTCAAAAAAAAAGGAAAAAAGCTCGCCAGACAGCAATCTGCAAAAGCAGAGATGGCTGAAAAACAGCTTTTGCAGATGGAAACTAAATCCCCTGGGAAGCAGAGGATCTATGAACACATCATTAATTTATTGCTATAATTCAAATCCAAGTCGCCAATTCTTTGCTCTCCATTAGAAAGAGCAAGCTTCCATCTCTCTCATCTTCACACAGTAGTGAAAATGTATTAATGCCATATATTCTTTCCACCTGCAATTTCTTTCTCTTCTAAAGATTGGTGTGAATAATGCCCCCCTCTTGGCTCCTGTGCTGGGAGAAGGAAGGACTGAAGCGGCCTGTACACTCCAGATAAACCAATCATGCAGGATTTTTTTCCCAGACGGAACTCAGGACTAAGAGAACAAGGGAGGAGTTCATTGTGAGTTCCAGCACCTCTTTTTCTAACACTGCTCTCACGTATGAGAAAGAGGCAGAATGTGCTGCTGTAGCTCGTGTTATGGGGATTCATATGGGGCCCTGCCACCAAAGATGAACGAGAAAAATGTAACTATTGGGCCCTGAATTCTTTTGTACAGTGTGGTCGTGATACAGACTTGGAAGATGTACACAAACACCAAGGGAGTCTTGTCATCTATAGCAGGAAATCAAAGACTACATGACAGAGCAAGAGGCACAAAATGGAGGGTGCTCCCCCCCCCAAAAAAATGGCCTCTTCTTGCATATCCTGTTCACACATTCAGCTCTGCTGACAGTGAGCAATAAGAGCGGTACAAGCCCCTTATTTCCAGCAAGCAATCCCATTTAAGAGCAAGTGTGGGGCAGTGGTTAGAGTGTTGGACCAGGGAGAACCAAGCTTCTAATCTCCAGTCAGCCCTCCCATCAGAAGTCAAAGAGATAAACAACTACTTGACATTTAGAAAACATCTGAAGGCAGCCCTGTTCAGGGAAGTTTTTAATGTGTGACATTTTAATGTATTTTTAATCTTTGTTGGAAGCCGCCCAGAGTGGCTGGGGAAACCCAGCCAGATGGGTGGGGTACAAATAAATTGTTGTTGTTGTTGTTGTTTCACCCATGAACCCATGAGCCTGAGATTAAAGAGTCTTGTGCTCTACTGACTGAGCTATCTACTTGTGCTCCTTGAAAGGAAAATGAGATATGAAGAAGAAGAAGAAGAAGAAGAAGAAGAAGAAGAAGAAGAAGAAGGAGGAGGAGGAGGAGGAGGAGGAGGAGGAGGAGGAGGAGGAGGAGGAGGAGGAGGAGGAGAAGCAGCAGCAGCAGCAACAACAACAACAACAACAACAGGGCTTTCTAGGTGATTTCTTGCTTGTGGTACAGGTATTCTTGTCCACCCTCTTGGGTTTTTTTTGAGATGGAGAAAGTAGGAAATCCAGGTTTCTGAGTCATCATACTGCTCAGCAACAAACCAGGGTTGAAGAAGCCCACATTCCCCATTTGTAAGAGGCTTATTTCAAGTTGGCTTGGAAATAACAGAAACTACTTCCCGGGTTTTTCCTCTACTGGTTGCGTGGAGTTCACCATCTTTGGCTATAATATGCAACTGCATTTCTCCTTTAGGCTTACTCCCTTAAAAAATATGTATATTTTTAGGCCATAGCCCTCATAGAAAGAAGAGCCTTTATAAATGATAGCAATGGAAGCATTTAGTCTTAGGAATCAGTAGCATTAACAGCATTGTTAAAGTTACAGATAGGTAGCCGTGTTGGTCTGCCATAGTCAAAACAAAAAAAAATTCCTTCCTTAAAGACCAACTAAGTCAGTTCTTGGTATGAGCTTTCGTGTGCATGCACACTTCTTCAGATACATTGTTAAAGAAAGGTAGACTGGAAGCAATGCATCTTCAAGATATGTGCATCAATGCCTGCACTGAAGGGGCCATGAACAGATTCAAGGAAGTGAATTCTACAACTGTGGGGCCACCACCAAGGAAGATCTGTCTCTTGGGCTCACAAACCTGACTTAACTTACTGGTGGGGGCTCAAGGAGGGCCTCTGCAGCTGATTCAGATAAATGGGAATGTTCATAAAGGTGAAGAGCAGGTGAGGTCCCAGCAGATTGGAGGCAGGCAAATATTGTCCCCGTTGTCAATAAGGGGGGAGGGGGGAGAGAGAAGGTAACTACCAACCGGTGAACTTGATATCGATACCAGGAAAGGTCCTATAACAGATTATTCAACAGCCGATCTGTGAGCACTTAGAAAAGGATGCTGTGGTTACAAAGACCCAGCATGGGATTCTCAAAAACAGGTCATGTCAGACCAATCTGTTTGACAGTGGAATGAATTCACTCGGAACATGATGGACTTTTCTTCACTGGAAGTTTTTACGCAGAGGTTGGATGGCCATCTGTCCTGGGCGCTTTGCTTGAGATACCTGCACTGCAGGGGGTTGGACTAGATGATCCTCAAGGTCCCTTCCATTTCTACCCTTCTGTGGTCCTTTGACTAACTAGCCCCAAACCATTATGACCTTAAAGGTCAACACCAGCATTTTGAACTATGCCTGGAGACATACCTGTAACTGACACAGCTGGTGCAAAATTGGTAAATGTAGTCTGATCATCTAGCCTCCAATTAACCTTTGAGCAGCTGCCTTTTCTACCACTTGACATTTTCAATCATTTTCTAAGGCCACTTCAGGATTTTTTTATATATATATACAATCAAGCAGTGTATATACATTTTATGAAATAAAAAACAATACCGAAATAAAGGCCGTCCAACACAGAATGCACTACAGTGGTCAAGTTTGGATGCAACTAGCTGCATGGGTTACTGTAGTCAGGCCTGACCTTTAACTATAATTTTTCATTATTTGTTTAATGGATTTCCAGCTCATTTCTTTGAGTGGCCACCCTCCCGTTTTCTGACCCTTCCACTTGGAATATGCCACAATCTAAACCTTACTTTGGCTTGCTTTGCCCTCTTCCTCTTCCCAAATGTTTTGCGTGGGCTGGTCTTTCAAAAGAAGGGTCAGATTCATGAAGATGGTTCAATTTATTGGCAGGTACAGTATCACAATGGGATGCACTCGGCTCTTTGTATTATTGACTGTGCCATTTCTATAGCAACTGTTGGGTTCGTCACAAACCCCTTGCTGTGAGTTTTCTGGCATTTACTGCTTTTTTAAAGAAGCAATTGACAGCAACCTAACTTAATGAAACCGTGGTATGATTAAAGCCATCATCAACCTTCCAACCAGCTCATCACCACCCAGACAATTCTGAAGCTCTGAAAAAAAAATGCTCTGTTATCCTGCATTTCCAGTATATTTATATCTCAGTAGTCCGACGTTAAATTTAGTTCGAGTCGGGGCATTGACAGGCTGAGACGCTCACAAAGGCTAGACCAAGCTATTTTTGTCATATGCGACTGGCAAAGCAGCCAGATTTTTCAGGCAGCATTGCATCTCAGCATCTAAGACACACATGCCCTATGCCCTTGTCCATACATATGTGTGATGGGATGATGAGCTGCTTGTGCGTAAAGCTTGGTCCCTCAGAGTTTGGCCTGATTATCAAAGCTCTGTCTATAGCGGAGCCCCTTAAGCATGACTCCCTCAATCGCTGGCAGAATCCGACAGTGGGCGTTTGCGGAATCTCTTCCAACATAAAAGCTCCTTAACGGAAACGTGTCTTCGGGATTCTCGGCGCGACAGTTTCCGGCGAGGGGTGGGTGTCCCTATAGGAGGTCCTGAAACTTCCCCACTGTTTTCGCTGGAAGTGTCCCTCAGCCATCCCTCCGACTCACTTTCCCTGGAGCTCCTTCTCTCCCCCTGCTGGTTCCCTCCTCTGCTGCTAAGTCTCTCCTAGCCTCCGTGAGCCCTTCCACCACCTGCCCTTCCGATGGCAGTTCCCTGACAATATGCAAACACACTGCACTCTTCACAAGTAAATTTGGTTTAGCTTATACTCCCTCTCCACATTGGCAATACTCTTACTTGCTAAGAGAAATATCTGCAACCCCAAACAAAAATAAGTCATCTGCATAAGCAGCATATTGTAGATATTGTACCCAATCTCCACTTAATGCTGTAAGATGCAGCCAGGGATTCTATTCCACTGGAGGGTTCTGTGGGTTTGCATTTAGAGTGGTACCTTGGTTCTCAAACTTAATCCTTTCCAGAAGTCCGTTCCAAAACCAAGGTGCGCTTTTCCATAGAAAGTAATGCAAAATTGATTAATCCGTTCCAGACTTTTAAAAACAACCCCTAAAAAAGCAATCTAACAGAATTTTACTATCTAACAAGACCATTGACCCATAAAATGAAAGCAATGAACAATGTACTGCAGTCACACAATCAATCGATCAGTAGCTGAACTGAGTTCTACACAGTCACAAAAACAAAACAAAAAAGAGCCGCAAAAACAGAATCGCAAAATAAATAGCAAAAACAGACAGAGCTCAGCGTAACGCACAAAACGGAAGTGTGGCACTCAAATCGGAAGCGTAACACTCAAAACGGAGCACGTCCAGCTTGTTTGAGTACCAAGGCGTTTGAGAACCAAGGTACCACTGTATAAGAACTAAGAACCATTAAAGGATTGGCGTGGTTTCTTCCCTTGTGGTGACCTTTCCCTATAAAAAGCTATTGTTGCATACATACCCAGGCAATGTACCCCGCAAGATAAAATAATGGAAATGACAAGAATGAGCAGTATCACTTTTGCTCCATGTGTATGGGATGCTGTTTTCGGCACATTCTTCATAAAAAGACATACCAACGTTGCTCTCAGAGGTTCGAGGCCACTCTGCTCCCTGGTGTGCTACTTCTCTACTTGCAGGGAGCTTTCTAAGGAAGCATTCAAAATTACTATGATCCCTAGTGGCTGATGAAGTGGTTGGCTGTTCTACCACTTCAGTATGCAGATGATACCCAGCTCTACCTCTCTTTTAAATCAGAACCAGTGAAGGCGGTGAAGGTCCTGTGCGAGTGTCTGGAAGCGGTTGGAGGAGGATGGCGGCTAACAGATTGAGGTTGAATCCTGACAAGACAGAAGTACTGTTTTGGGGGGACAGGAGGCGGGCAGGTGTGGAGGATTCCCTGTTCCTGAATGGGGTAACTGTGCCCTGAAGGACCAGGTGCGCAGCCTGGGAGTCATTTTGGACTCACAGCTGTCCATGGAGGCACAGGTCAAATCTGTATCCAGGGCAGCTGTTTACCAGCTCCATCTGGTATGTAGGCTGAGACCCTATCTGCCTGCAGACTGTCTCGCCAGAGTGGTACATGCTCTGGTTATCTCCCGCTTGGACTACTGCAATGCACTCTACGTGGGGCTACCTTTGAAGGTGACCCGGAAACTACAACTAATCCAGAATGCGGCAGCTAGACTGGTGACTGGGAGCGGCCGCCGAGACCATATAACACCAGTCTTGAAAGACCTACATTGGCTCCCAGTACGTTTCCGAGCACAATTCAAAGTGTTGGTGCTGACCTTTAAAGCCCTAAACGGCCTCGGTCCAGTATATCTGAAGGAGCGTCTCCTCCCCCATCATTCTGCCCGGAATCTGAGGACCAGCTCCGAGGGCCTTCTGGCGGTTCCCTCACTGCCAGAGGCCAAGTTACAGGGAACCAGGCAGAGGGCCTTCTCGGTAGTGGCGCCTGCCCTGTGGAACGCCCTCCCATCAGATGTCAAAGCGATAAACATCTACCTGACATTCAGAAGACATCTGAAGGCAGCCCTGTTTAGGAAAGTTTTTAATATGTGACATTTTAGTGTATCTTTCATCTTTGTTGGAAGCCGCCCAGAGTGGCTGGGGAAACCCAGCCAGATGGGTGGGGTACAAATATTATTATTATTATTATTATTATTATTATTATTATTATTATTATTATCAGCCCCATTCCCAAGTTTGGGGCAGGTCCTCAGGTAAGATGTCCTCAGCTGGCCACTTCCTAGTCTCCCCAACCCCCTCCACTCATTCCTTCCATCTCTGTCTCTGGACCTGATCTAGGGTGAACAAACAAGTGAGTGGGCAGGCAGCAGCTGTTCCTTCTCCTTGCTAACGCCACTCATTTGGGTCTCTCTTTCTCTCCCAAGGGGTGAACAGGAGAGCAGAAATGTCAAGATAATCGGCGGCAGGAGAGCCAGAGGGCGGTGTGTCCGTTGCCGAGCCATTAGCACTGGCAGGCAAGGTCAGCTCCAAGTTTCCCTTTTAATCATTCGTATTGATTTTATTATTATGTTGGTATACAGTGACAAAATGAATACTGAACAAAAAAAGGAAAACAAGGCAAAGAGAGATGGTGAAAGGAAGAGGGGATAGAGCTGACCGGAATAACACTGTTACAGAGGTTGAATGCCACCCGCACTCTCTGCTGAGCCCAGGGGGTTTCCAGTCACTCACGCAGGGTCTGCCCTCCTTTGGACATGGCGGAGACTGCTGAAGCTTTAAGAAATGTGGTTTATTCCCCTATTTACACCCTCCGTCTGCATGGGAGGGAGTCCAGATCTTATAGCATGGTCCTTTCAATGGTGACCAAGGCATCTCTCCCACCCAGCCTGCAGCCAGCCTGCCCAAGATGGATGCCAGCCCTTCTTCTCCCCGCCTTCTCCCCAGAACGCCCTGCTAAAAGCTCTCTTTTCCTGTCACCTCGCACCCAGTTACCCTGGCAACCTTCCAACCCCCCAGTCTCTGTTCACCCCACAGGGCAAGGGGCAGCAGGAGTGGGGTGGGGGGAGAGTTTGGCCCTGTATTGTTTCTTAATGGCCCTAGCTTGGCCCGGTCGTTTTGTATAGGTTAGCTCAGGAATTCCTCTGCTGCTTTTATTTCTCCCTTCACATTCCAAATAACCAAAATCCTACCATTTATGACTTTCTATGGTTTAGAGGAGGGAGTCCCCCCCCCAAAAAAATCTATAAGGATACATTTTGATAGAAAATTGAATTAAATTAATTGTCCTACAGAGCCGTATTGCCTCCAATAGCGGAGGCAGAATAAAGCCATCATTGGTAGTAGCCATTGAAAGCCTTATTCCTTGAATAAAATGGAATTCTATATAATTTCAAATGCCTCCAGCCTTGTTGGCGGGAGAGTGACACTGCAGACCTCAGACCTGATTTCCCCACCTCCTTCTGTTGCATTTGAGGAAAGGCCCAAGGCACCTGCTCTGTGTCCAATAGGTCTCATCTCCCATCCCTGGAACCTCCAGGTAGGTCTGGAAATGACCAAGAATAATAACAATACCTTTATTGTTATTGTACAACCTGTGTACAATGAAATTAAATGAGCCTCCTCTCCCCAACACTCAATCTCTTATTGAACAACACACCACCTCACAAGTCAATTTCGCTATGTTATTTTTCATTCAACAGCCTAACAGCCCACGGATAGAAGCTATTTTTTAGCCTGTTGGTATGGCTGGTTATACTTCTATATCTCCTGCCCGAGGGTAGAAGATTAAAGAGGTGATGGCCGGGGTGTGAGTCATTGCTGATAATTTTCCCCACTCTCCTAAGGCAACAATCCCTTGCGATGTCATCTAGCGGACTCAAGGGACAGCTCATGATATCATGTCCTGTATTCACCACCCTCTGTAGAGACTTTCTGTCTGTGGCTGTCAAGCCAGCATACCACATTTTGATACAATATGAAAGGACACTTTCTATTGTGGACCGGTAAAAGGAGTTCATCAGTTGTTGTTTAACATTATTCTTTCGCAAGACCCTGAGGAAATGGAGTCTTTGTTGGGCCTCTCTAACCACTTAAGTTATGTTGATTTTCCAAGTGAGGTCCTCACTAAGGTAAACTCCCAGGAATTTAAAGGAGGAGACTGTCTCCACACAGCCCCCCCCCCCCGATAAACAATGGGGCAGGATCCCCTCTCTTCCTCCGGAAGTCCAACACCATCTCCTTTGTCTTACTAATATTTAGGTGCAAGTTATACTCTAAGCACCGTCGATACTTTTTGAACCTCCCCCTGTGCGCTGTTTCATCTCTGCCTGCAATTAGGCCCATTATGGTAGTATCATCTGCAAATTTAATAATTACTGTGGATCAGATGATATGCAGTCATATGTGTACAATGAGTACAGGTAGGGACTTAGCACACATCCCTGTGGGGTGCCAGTGCTAAGCTTCAGGGAGGTAGATGTAACAGTCCCAATCCTCAAGAAGTCTTTAATCCAGTCACAGATGGTAGAAGAAAGGTCCAGATCCGTCAGCTTTTTAATAAGAATGTCCAGGAGGATGATATTAAAAGCTGAGCTATAATTAATATTCTGACACAATTCCCCGGTCTCTCCAGATGACTCGCTGCAAGGTGAAAGGCTATAGCTATGGCATCATCTGTTGACCTGTTTCTCCTATAGGCGAACCAATGTTTATCAACGTCCGCTGGGAAGCATGACCTAAGATGTTGAAGGACCAATCTCTCAAAGCATTTCAGCACTACAGATGTTAATGCAATAGGTTTGTAGTCATTTAGGCAGTTAGTTGCTGTTTTCTTGGGGACTGGGACAATGGTAGCTGCTTTCAAGCATGATGGAACACAAGCCGTTTGCAGAGACATGTTAAAAATCCTTGTCAGAACCCCTGCTAGTTGATCGGCACAGTTTTTTACCACTATTCCCAGCACCCCAGCCGCTTTCCTGGGATTCACCGCCCTCAATGCAACTTTCACTTGATGGTCATATAGAATGAATGGCTGAGAGTTTATAGGCTGGCAGGCAGGAGCTGCTATACCTGATCTTTTAACCTCATAGCGGGTGAAGAAGATATTCAGCTCATCTGCCAACGAATCATCAGCCTTAACCATGTCCCTCATATTGCCCTTATAGTTGGTTAGCTGCTGCAGTCCCTGCCACACTTGTTTCGTGTTGTTGTCGGCTAACCAGTTCTCCGCTTTAAGCTTGCATTGTTGTATTGCCGCCTTAATGCCTTTCCTGAGCTTTGTTCTTGCCCCTTTGTATATATCTATGTTCCCTGCCTTAAAGGCAGAGTCCCGGGCTTTCAAGAGTGACCTTACTTCAGCAGACATCCAGGGTTTACAGATCCCATAAACTCTAATGCACCTTGTTAAGTTGTCGGTGCACACTTTGATATAAGAAAGAAGCCTGAAAACACATGAGGTGCATTCGTGCAACTCTGGAGAATCCCTGTTGCTTCCTCTTGACTCTCAAATTCACGGAAGGGGCTAAAGATCCCTTAGCACGGCCTGCATTCATGAGTCAAGTAATCCAAGCATTATTCTGCCATTACTACTACTACTACTAATTATTATTATTTATTACTTATACCCCACCCATCTGGCTGGGCCTCCCCAGCCACTCTGGGTGGCTCCCAACAGAACATTAAAAACACAATAAAACATCAAACATTAAAAACTTCCCTAAACAGGGCTGCCTTCAGATGTTTCTTAAAAGTTGTTTATTTCCTTGACATCTAAAGGGGGGCATTCCACAGGGCGGGCGCCACCACCAAGAAGGCTCTCTGTCTGGTTCCCTGTAACCTCACTTCTCACAGTGAGGGAACTGCCAGAAGGCCCTTGGCGCTGGACCTCAGTGTCCGGGGCTGAATGATGGGGGTGGAGATGCTCCTTTAGGTATACTGGGCCGAGGCTGTTTAGGGCTTTAAAGGTCAGCACCAACACTTTGAATTGTGCTCGGAAATGTACTGGGAGGCAGTGTAGGTCTTTCAAGACCAGTGTTACAGCAGCCACTGCCAGTCACCAGTCTAGCTGTTGCATTCTGCATTAATTGTGGTTTCTGGGTCACCTTCAAAGCTAGCCCTTCAAAAAAGAAAGTGGAATGTTGTGGTGTCAAAGACTGTTAGAGCCAGGCATCTTCAGAAGAAATTGTGGAATGAGAGAACTTTCTTCATTTCCATCTCTCTCACCGGCCCAGGAGAAATGCAACAAAACCATGATGCAGATTGCACAAGTTCCCTCCCACTCTTTCCTGGCCTTGCATGAAAATTTTCCTTCCCCAAGCTAACCATGGTGTAATACTACAGCTGCTCTAATGTTGATCATAGCCATGGTTAGCTTCATTGGTGGATGAGAACTAGGGTGATAACTTGCCCATAGGTGAGAACTATACATGAACGATGGCTGCAGTGAATGGCATAAGGTGTTGTTGTTTTTAATGGGGATTGGTAGATTCCTGGATTAAATTTGTGTTTAGCCTCATAAGTGTTAGGCTGTCGGCAATGTGTTGTGGGAGCAATAACCTATTGGCAGGAAAAAAGGTTTTTAGACTAGATGGCCCTTTTTCTCTTCCAGAAAGCCCCTATTTTGTGAATGCTTATTTTGATTAGATAGATAATTCGATGGAGAGATATATTCCTTTCATGGCATAATGGATTCCTTCCATTACATAATTTGATGGATAGAATGCAGATTTCCTTCTATTGCACATTTCTGTTAAGGAAGGGAAAGCGAGACCAAAAATTCATTTGGGAATGAACAGGCCTCTAAATGTATAAATCAAATGGTTATTGAGTCCTGATAGTCAGTTATTACTGGAAATGGGTGTGGTGTTTGGATGCAGGGAACACTCGTGGATAGAACAAATGTGAACCCTTTTTTTGTGCATTATACCC
Organism: Podarcis gaigeae; assembly: GCF_964106915.1. Taxonomy (NCBI): domain Eukaryota; kingdom Metazoa; phylum Chordata; class Lepidosauria; order Squamata; family Lacertidae; genus Podarcis; species Podarcis gaigeae. The sequence continues at coordinate 102,269,265 of NC_139680.1, read as the reverse complement.
AGCTTCTTGAAAGCTAATGGATGCTATAATCCAGCATGATAATGGACCTTTTAAAACTGTAATGGAACTGTTGAAAGAATCACATCAAAGTATCACCAGGGCAAGGATGAATGGGTTTATAAAGGAATTTCAAGTCATTCTACACTCATATGAAAAGTGGTTTCTGGAACAGGAAAGAAAATGGAAAAGACTCTTATAATCCCATTTCTCAGAGGGTAGGATTAATAGAGTAAATATAACCCCTGTCTTTTATGCATCTTATTTTACATTTTATTTCAAGTTTCAAAAGACAGCAAGTGACACATTCGTTGCATCAAGTCCAAGTAAGAAAAATAGAAAACTATTTTTAAAACATAGTGAATAAACAGATTAGATTGGCTGAAGAGAGTGCTTTATTTTGCCGGCAGTCAATAAATGATTTCTAACTTTAAGCTTCACCTGACTTCTTTTTTTAAATCTGACTTAAACAGTTGGCTTTTGTCATCATGCCATAGTCATTCAGACTGCCATTTAGATGTGAAAAAATAATTTCTCTCTGATGCTTTGCAATATACACACATATATTTTAGCAAAGGTCATCAAGTACGGCAAAGGGTTCAAATTTAAATTCATCTGGGTAATCATTCTGATTGTGTCTCTTCTTTCCCCCAGAACCGCTTAGCATATTTACAGCATCTTGGAAAAACTACTACCCTCCTTTTTCTTACCAAGCCAGTAAGGATCTGTCACTTAATGGAAAGTTAGTCATAATTTTGGCATTGAGGCGCTGGCACTTTTCTATAAACAGCAGAGAAATCTGGTCGAGGGCCTAAAATTATTTATAAGCAAATTATATTTAGATGAGTATTTTGGTCTTTGGAAAACAGATATTACCATCATGAAGGTTTTTGGTTTTTTTAAATGGCATCTTGCAACATGTACTTTTAATAGCCATTTCTTATGAATATGTGCATTATAGGCTAATAAACATAGATTACATTCTGAAGGCATAGATGCTTTATTTTTTGTTCATCAACTTTAAACTTTGAAAGGCCTGACTTTACCACTTGGATCCCTCTGCCCATAAACGAGACCCGTGCACTTAAGAGAGAGATGCCCAAAGTTACAGACGTGAATGCAAAGCTTGCAAGGAGTATGAAGTCTGCAAAAGAACCCAAAAAGCACTGCCAATTTAGAAGAACGAAAAGGATTTTATCCTTTAAGGGTAGAGGGCAGAGCATCCTTTTTTCTTTTTGCATATTTCTTATGAGGTTTTATGAAGCTTCACTGTTTTGCATTGTTGTACACCACTTTGATACATTGTCAAAGAGCGAGTCTGCAGTAAATCACACCGTTCAAAGTTGGAGTTAACTCTTTATTAGCAAAAGCACAATCTTCACTTGGCTGAGTGTCAGGCTGGGGCGCCGACTTGAATAAAATATGGGGGACAGGTAAGCCCCACCCTGCTTAATCGATCACATGACATGGTGCACGCACACCATTTGAATGGCAATGCCCACCAACTTTTTGGGGGGGCGCGGTCCCCTCAAATATTTTATTGGGGGGACCGAAGCTCCCTTGGCCCCTAGGAGTTGGCTCCTATGGTGTCAGGCCTAATAACCACAGCAGCCCACCCTTGGTAAGTCTTACCCCATGCATCAGTCGCTGAAACTGAATGTCTCTGCCTCCCCACAACCGACTAATTCCCCTCCTCTCCCAAACTTTCCCCAAGCAATCAGAGACTCTGCCTACATGAAGCAAACCTCTCCCCCATCCTTTTCATGCATCTACTAGTTTTGGGAGATAAGTGGAGAAGGGAGTTTGTTACAGCCTCTTCAGAAGCCAGACCTATCTCTGCTTCTTGGCTTCCCACCTCCCATCAGCTTCTGCCTCTGATTCTGGACTTCTCTCTGCCACCGACTCTCCCAGCTCACAAAGCCCTGTAACATCTTCAGCTTCCGACACCTTCTCCTCCCAGCCTTCTCACTCTGACCACTCATTGTTGTTCCACCACCACCCCCTGAGCTCTGACCCTTCTTCTCTTGGCGGTTTCCCCAGCTGGCTCCTCCCACCATTCCTCTGTGTGCAACCAGTCCATGACATCCATTTTGTAAAAAGCAGGATAAATGTAAAGATGAAGGGTAAAGGGACCCCTGATCATTAGGTCCAGTCGTGGATGACTCTGGGGTTGCGGCGCTTTATTGGCCAAGGGAGCCAGCGTACAGCTTCCGGGTCATGTGGCCAGCATGACTAAGCCGCTTCTGGTGAACCAGAGCAGCACACGGAAATGCCGTTTACCTTCCTGCCGGAGTGGTACCTATTTATCTACTTGCACTTTGACGTGCTTTCGAACTGCTGGGTTGGCAGGAGCAGGGACCGAGCAACAGGAGCTCACCCTATCACAGGGATTTGAACTGCCAGCCTTCTGATCGGCAAGCCCTAGGCTTTGTGGGTTAGACCACAGCGCCACCCGCATGCCCTAAAAAGCAGGATAGAAAATTTTAATAATAATTTTAAAATCAGCATATTATAAGGGCAGAATGATTGATAAAATGGCACATTCCTGGAACCTAAAAGTGCCAGTATTTCCTGTGACTCTAGTTTGGCACTCTAGCTGTGGAGTCAGATGCCGCACAGTATTTATTACGGCAGCTGCCTCAGTGTATTTAATACCAGTCAAGCCCTTGGTATGGGCAGCGAATTCTGCAAATGGTTCTACTGTGCTTACGGATGTGTCTCACCACATCTCCTGATACTTTAATTTGATTACAGAAGCCATCAGCAGCCATCCTGACTGTATCAAAATGAATCCCAATTCCCCGACGACCCTCTAAGAGCCATCAGCTCGTCAATATATATAAAGAGTCTGAAGCCCTGTATGGATTGCTGCTGCCTCTAATGGACTCATTACACCAGAGTTCATTGCAACCTCTGCGATTCTACACAAAAGGTTTGCCCAGACCAACATGCAAATGCAACAGTTTTAAAGTCTGTGGCAAGGAACGGGGGGGGGGGGGTTTCCTTATACAGTCATACCTTGGAAGCCGAACAGAATCTGTTCCAGAAGTCTGTTCGACTTCCAAAACATTCGGAAACCAAAGCGCGGCTTCTGATTGGCTGCGGGAAGCTCTGGCAGCCAATCGGAAGCCCCGTCGGACATTCAGCTTCCAAGAATAGTTTGCAAACCGGAACAGTCATTTCCGGGTTTGTGGCATTCGGGAGCCAAAACGTTCAAGAACTAAGCTGTTTGAAAACCAAGGTACGACTGTACCAAGTAAGACGGTATCTCCACCTGGTCGTGTGTCATTTACTTTGACTTACTCTCTGGTGACTTGGGCCAAGAGGCTTTTCCATGGCCCCTGTGCTGATATTTTTAACTGTATATGCCAAGATTCCAACCTGGGATCATTGGCTTGCAAGGCCAATGTGCAGCCTGGCCACCAAGCTACCTGGTGTAAACAGAGAGCCAGTGTGGTGTAGTGGTTAAGAGCGGTGGACTCGTAATCTGGTGAACCAGGTTTGATTCCCTGCTCCTCCATATGCAGCTGCTGGGTGACCTTGGGCTAGTCACACTTCTCTGAAGTCTCTCAGCCCCACTCACCTCACAGAGTGTTTGTTGTGGGGGAGGAAGGGAAAGGAGAATGTTAGCCGCTTTGAGACTCCTTTGGGTAGCGATAAAGCGGGATATCAAATCCATACTCCTCCTCCTCCTCCATGTGGGAAGTCTGCTTGGGGCTCCCAGCTTAGTAAGCCATGCAGTGAAGGGATGGGAGATTTTCAAGATTTGTATAGAAAAAACCTGATTGTAATTACTACATTTTTAAAAAGTAGTAATGAAGCATTCAGCCCTTTTATCCTCAAAACAGCGCTGTGAGGTAGCCAAGATTATGCCTAACCCAGGGTCACACATCTGAAGAAGTGTGCATGCACATGAAAGCTCATACCAAGAACTAACCTAGTTGGTCTTTAAGGTGCTACTGGAAGGAATTTTTTTTGTTTTGACTATGGCAGACCAACACGGCTACCTATCTGTAACCAGGGTCACACAGTGAGTTTTGTGCCTGGGATGAAATTTGGACCTGGGTCTCCCTAGACTAAGTCTAGCCAACCATACTTGTACTCACATGCAACAAGCAGCTAAGCATCAGAAACTGGAAACAAAGAAGTATTTGGGGAGGTTACCACCTACTCCCACATATATATTAAATGTTCTGTTTTACTATTTAGAATATTCATTTAAACAACCTTAAAATATCACTGACTTCCCTTCTTCTCTTTCCATGGTTCATTTTGCATAGCATAAATCCCTGTATATTTTGCATAAACCAAATCATTCCGTATTCCATTATTACTTCCATCAAAACTTATTTACACTGTTGAATTTACCTTAATGCTGCCAACCTTTTCAAGTGTACACAATTCCCCCCCCCTTATATTCAATAAACTTTTTCCAATCTTCTTTAAACACATGTTCCTCTTGTTCTTCTTCATATTCTGTAAGTTAGATATGCAAGCTGCCATTCTTCTTTGGTTAGGACCTCACTCATTTTCTATTTTGGGGCTAACAAAACACGGGCCGCCGTAGTGGCATACATAAATAACCTTTTTTTGCGCATGCCCTCCTAACCAGTTACTCATTTAACTTGGAGAAAAAGGGCTCGGAGAGTGCCATTTATTGGTTTGTTGTTGTTCTTAATTTTATTATGTATTTTGTTGTATTTATATTGTAATTTTATGTTGTGGACCACCCTGAGATCTATAGATTAAAGGGAATATACTAATACTGTAACAACAGCAATAACATTTTATTTGAAGCATTGCACCCTGTTTCCAGGGTGGCTTAGGAAGATCAGCAAAAGAAATTTAAAGCACCAGCACCCCATAGCATGCCCTGACCCTCTCTCCCTCTCCTCAGCGTGCCCTTCGAGCAAACTCATTGCTCAGCACAGCGCTAGAATCAGCACAAAGCTTTGGTTGTTACCAAGCAGCTTTAATATTAACTCATCCCTACTAATGTCCATCATTGCAAAGCAGCCTCGCTGCCTTAACCCTCCGTGAGAGCAGTCAACCGGGTTCACCGTGGCTATTCTGTTATTTTGCACTCAACACAGCTGGCACTTAACCCCAAGTGTGTTTTTTGTTATGTAATGTCTTCAAATGTCACAGTGCTGGAGCAAACATAAAAATATACGTACACTTCCTTTGTTACAGAAATGTGATGAAACACAACACAAGGTTGGGGGGAAAAGGAAACAACTTTTTTTAAAAAACCACAATGGAGGAAAAAAATCATTATTTATTTAAGGTCCCAGAGCAGATGCATTAGCAGTCAAAAATCACTTCCTCACAACTGTTAGTTGTTTTAAGCTGTCTTTAACATTGTGTTTTAATGTTGTAACCCACCTTGGGACCTTGGGGTGAAGGGCAAGCAATAAATTATTATTATTATTATTATTATTATTATTATTATTATTATTATTATTATTATAAAAAACCAACTCACAGCATAATGAGCAACCAACCAAGCATTTTCAAAGTATTAGGTAAAAACTGTGCCTGCGCATGCCTTCGGAATATAAAGTTCCAATGTACGGAGGCCACTGCAAAAAAGACCTTGCATTCTGTGGCCACCCCGTGGAGCTTTTACTAGGCGTAACAGCCCTAAAGAGGCAGGTGCGAGTGGCAACACAAGCTAAACCTTGACAAGCATGGCACTCTAATCCTCTTGGAGGAGGCTGGCCAAATTAAGAGGAGACCCACACCGCACATTTAAAGCACATCCAAAGCACATTAAAATAACACAGAACCAGTGTTCGAAATTCGCCAGACGCATTTTACGCCTGACTATCGGCCACTTGCGACCAAGTGAAGATGCCTGGGTGCCAGGATGGCAACAGATGTCTCCGCCATCCGTTGGTGCAGGACTGGCTATCCTGGGATCCTGCCTGTTTTCACACACTAGCAACACATCCTGTAGAATTCTGTGGTATTTTACCTGCAAGATCAGAACAAATTTCAGGAAGCAAAAAGTTGTATTGAAGAATACGACTTTTGAGCCGCATGGCCCCTAAATGGCAACTAGGCATTCTGTTTTGGTGGCTTTAACCCTGGTTTAAGGGGCCAACATTTGGTGCCTAGCTTATACATCAGAGTATCTAATACTGCACAGAGCTCCCCCCACCCGGCATAGGATCTTGGGAACTGTAGCTTCCAACTCGCAGAGCTGCTATTGACATACTACAGCTCCCAGGATTCTCCGGGTTTTAAATGTATGGTGTGGATTCGCCCAAAATGGCCTTTTGTCCTCTTCCTACAGTTTTGTAACTAAAGGATGCCATAGAGCAGTGTTTGCTCCCATTTAGTCCTATGATCTGGCATGAAAACACGTAAAAGCAAAAAAGAAGAAGTACAAATCTCAAATTGTAAAATGAATGAGGATTCATGGCTGGACACATGGGCTCAAAATAACACCGTTCAGCTCACTAAACAGATACTTTTCTCAGCATGCAGCGCATCAACTGCATGGAACGGTCGAGCTTAGAGTGTTTTGTGACCTGCATGAGACCATGTTTTGATTTTCCGAATGCATTTGCCAATAATAATGACAATAAACGCCCCAAATCCATTTGCAGGAGGAGAGAGAGAGAGAGAGAGAGAGAGAGAGAGAGAGAGAGAGAGAGAAATGCAAAAACTGTTGGAAATAGCTGTCCTAAGAACTGTGAAATACACCTCCATCTGAACGTGACACTGAAATGGCCCCTACACAGATTGGCTTCCAAAAAAAAAAAAAACCCACTTCTGGAAGCTGTTAAAAATGCAGCTGTGAAAACCTGTGAAAAAGGCACACACACAAAACACCACACAGGGTCCTCTAAAATGACACCAAGCCTCCTAGCTAAGTGCCAGGTGCTGTGAGCAAAATCCTTCAGAACTAGAAAAAGGAACGTTTTGGTGCTCCAGGAAGAGTGGGCTCATTGGTACAGAAGCCCAGCAAAAATATTTCTTTCCAAATTGGGCACACAATAAAACAGGGCAGGAAAACCAAAATCTGCCCCGCTGCACCCACCAGCCACTTTTGTAAACAAGCCAACTGCATAAACTATAGCTTGAAATTGACTTGTTCCAAACGCACAGCGGTTAAAATTAGCCACAGTTTGTCAGGTTTGGAGACACGACAAGCCACTGTTGACTCTCCCAAACTCTTCCTCACAACTGAGCCACAGGAAGAGGACCTGAGCCTTGGGGAGTGGTCACTGTGACATCCAAACACAGTACGATAAAGAAAACTGAGGGGAGTTTGGGAAAGGGGTATACAGACGACATTCAACTTACACAGGGGTTACGTTCCAGGGATAGAGCATAAAGCCAAAACCGCGTAGAGTCAGAACTCATTTGGTTCGACGGAGGGTGGGATTGCCAAAGTCTTTTTTTCCCAGACAACCACCCTCTTTCTGCCCCCTTCTTAATTTTTAAATATTTTTTTTGCCGAGTGTGTAAAGCTGAATGTGTGCCAGTTAAATGTGTGTAAGTTGCAAGTTACTTGTATTATTATTACAGTGGTACCTCAGGTTACATACGCTTCAGGTTACAGACTCTGCTAAGCCAGAAATAGTACCTTGGGTTAAGACCTTTGCTTCAGGATGAGAACAGAAATCATGCTCTGGCGGTGCGGCACCAGCAGGACGCCCCATTAGCTAAAGTGGTGCTTCAGGTTAAGAACGGACCTCCGGAACGAATTAAGTACTTAACCCGAGGTACCATTGTACTATTATTATTATTATTTCTATCCCGCCATTTTTCCTGGCTGGGACTCAGTTCAGTTTATAGGATGTAAAACAGACAGACCCAGAAAACTGTAATGACACACGTTCAAGGAGAAATCAGCTGCAATTTGCAAAATATCTTTAAAAGGAGATGGGTTTCTGAGCAAATGTGAAAGGGGGGGGCAGGAATCCAAAGGCATTTAGTGCTTAATTCTGAAAATCCCACCCACTAGATCCACAGGATCAAGTGTTAAATTTCCTTTGGCCCTCCCCTTGCCACAAAGTCCTTGATATTTATGCTGGCAGTATTAACAAAGCTGTTTGGGGCTTTGCGGTGAATGCTTTGGAATCTGAATGGCTCCCATCAGCAGGTTGTGCAGTGGCTATCCAAAGTATTCTGAGTCCTCACCAGCGTGGTTACAAAGAGAGACTTTGGATGCAAGGTTCTTTTCGTGTTTTGCTAAGAAGAAGAAGAAGAAGAAGAAGAAGAAGAAGAAGAAGAAGAAGAAGAAGAAGAAGAAGACTGGCCAAGTGAGTTGGCTTCTCTGCTGTCAACTATAACTAAAGAAAAACCCTGAACTCAAAGGACTTTATAATTTGGAGAGCAGGCTGTGCTAATCTATGATGGAATCCATGCATTTCAAACTGTGCTGACATCACGGCAGAACTCAAATGCCAGAGCCAGCTTTCCATGCCCGAGGCCAACGCTCAACTGCCTATCACCCAGTCTGTTAGTCGCTGCCATAACAGCAATATAGGATGAAAATTCAGACTCTCCATTACACCGTAAGCGTGGGTATCAACTGCTGCAGCGACAAAGGTCTGGAAAATTACTTGGAGCAATTTTATGCTCCCCACACACCCCTTCCTGGTTTTAGGGTTGTTTTTCAAATGATGCAAACCCATTAAGACAGTTAATCAATTACATCTCAAAATACAGCCTCTGTACAGTTAATGAGTAATTTGGGGAACAGACAGGGTAAATGGCTATGTGTTGTCAGAACTCTCTCTTTTCTTTTTTTTTGAATGTGCACAAAGTCTGCAGAACATCACATTTAAAGTCTGATTGGGTGGCTCAGCAAAACGTAGCAAGAATAAACAGTATTATTTAGCCCATAGTGAGAATGCCTGAGAGCGTCCAAAGCGTTTTCACATGTGGTTACAGATAGGTAGCCGTGTTGGTCTGCCATAGTCAAAACAAAAAAAAATGTGTATCTGAAGAAGTGTGCATGCACACGAAAGCTCATACCAAGAACTAACTTAGTTGGTCTTTAAGGTGCTACTGGAAGGAATTTTTTTTTGTTTTCACATGTGGTGTCTCTGTAATCCTTACACCAGCTCTCAAGAAGGGGTGTCAGAATTATAATCCGCACATTTCGGATGGGTCTGGTTCAGTAGGTTTTGGTGACGTCCTGCTTTCCAGAACTCAATCTGTGGCCCAGAGAGACCACTGGAGGCTCTGGTGTTGTGTAGTGGTTAAGAGCAGTGGACTTGTAATCTGGTGAACCGGGTTCGCTTCCCTGCTCCTCCACATGCAGCTGCTGGGTGACCTTGGGCCAGTCACACTTCTCTGAAGTCTCTCAGCCCCACTCACCTCACAGAGTGTTTGTTGTGGGGGAGGAAGGGAAAGGAGAATGTTAGCTGCTTTGAGACTCCTTTGGGTAGTGATAAAGCGGGATATCAAATCCAAACTCCTCCTCCTCCTCCTCTTCTTCTTTTCTATCCCCTTGCTCCAAAATTCCTGAGCACTTGATGGCTTCAACTTTGAAGTTACCTATGCATGCATATGCCTTGAGTACAAGGGAGGAAAGGCTGGACGTTTTGTAAGAATGTACAAAATTTAAACCCAATGGGACTTATTCCCAGCCTAGTGCACACAATGTATTATGTATACCCCTGCCTGTAAAGCTGAACTCAATGAGTGAACACGAACATTATTATGGCCAAAATGGGGCCACTGAGAAAGAGGGGGGAGGTTTGGCCATCCTGGGAAACTACAAAAATACTCAAGGAGGGAAATACAAAAGCAGTCAAGGAGGGAACTAAGATTGCACCCCACAAGTAAGGTAATAAGGACTGAGGATGCTCAGCCATCACTGAATACTAGCTGCCTGCTTTATTTACTTATTTTAAACACAGATTCTCCCTTGCCCAAAAGGGTGTGTGCATATCTGTGATGAAACCTGTTCTCCAGTTTGGGGAAAGTTTCTATCCTTGTGAAAAAGGACTTTGGTTTTTCTTCCTTTATAAGTTCAGCAGTACATGGCTGAACTTAGCCTCTTCTTTCTGGATGGTGAAAGCTAGCATGTGTTTTTCTTTCCAAACAACATTTTTACAGCACTCTGCAGCCCCCCCAGCTGCCTGTGTTTCATCACCTGAAAAAGTATCAAGGGAGAAGTTAAGGCTATCAAGCACCTAAAATTGGTTCTCTTGCTGATTTTCTTTTTAAGGGAAGTTCTTCTTTTAGCCTTTCAAATAAACATTTCTGCAGAGTTCTCTAAAAGGAAAAAGACTTCACTATATGGATTTTGTCCCCAACCAGTAAGTAGCGTAAACAACATCATCAACTGCCCATGCATATACTTTTCAAATTCCATTATGAAATCTGCACTCTGACCTTTTCTACCCTTTATTGAAGTAAGCCACAAACGCTTCAGGTACCATTGCTGCTCTTTGTCCTAACAGTAATCCCTGAGGGTAAAAACAGTTAAAAGCAGAACAGAATGAAAATTCAGGGATAGGGAACTGGTGACCTGCCAGACGTTATTGGACTACAACTCCTATTAACCCTGACCACTAGGACTGATGGGGGTTGGAGTCAAGCAGCGGCTAGAGAACCACATGTTCCTTGTTCCTGGGCTAAACATAGATGAATGAATACTGTTGGTATCTCTCGGATTCTCCTTTTTCTAGCCTTAAGTTGAGTTCTCCATGTTTCTATACCAGTTTATTATTTATTTATTTGTTTGTTTGTTTGTTTTAAGTCCTCACCAGCATTTTGGTGCAAATTTATCCATGTGTGCATGCAATTTTGCCTAATATAAACATTTCTGCAACATCCCCTTATATATTTTGTTATATATTTTGTGTGTGTGTGTATGTGTGTGTGTGTACACATTGTATGCACTTTACCCTAGTGCATGTATTTTTTCTACACATTACTCGGCTAGAGGACTGAATTGCAAAATACGGAGGAGCGTGGATTTCAAAGGGTGGCTGTGTTCTTGTGGGTTTTCCTTTAAATGTATGCTGAATTGGATTCTCCCACCCCATCCCTAGCCGTATTACACTGATCCACTTTCCCTATATTCTATCTTGCCTTGTAAGTTTTTATAAATGTAAATCAGGATTTCTCACAAGGCAAGTTGGTGCGATAATAGATGGGAAGGTGAGCTGGCCTGGCAGTTCTCCAAACGCATTCAGGGGTAAAATTACTTAGCATTGAGTTCCGATGTGACCTTCTGTTTGTCTGACAGGATATCGCACCTATAAAAACAGCCCACCTCTTTATCGCAGTTACAGAACACTTCTGTCTGCGGAGGTTTTTGAGTTGTTGGAAGGCGACTGTGATGAAAAACAGGGAGAGAAGGGAGTGGATTCAGAATCTCTAGCCCAATTCTAAAACATGACTTAAAAACAAAAAACATATTTGAAAAATGAGGCCTTGGGATGCAAGGAAATTTTGCTTTGCATTTTTTCCCCTACAAAGACCAGCATTTTTAATAGGCACTAGGTTTTGCAGTGCTCGAGCAAATAATCCCTGTTATCCATATATTTAATGTGTTCGCCTTAAACTGTTGATATACTGACTTTCTGCCTGCTAAAAGACTTCCAACATGGCTGATACAATAGCAGAAAGTTATTAGCATGTAATAAAAAGGTCAGGAGTGCTTTTTCACTGATTTGTCTGGTATGTGAACCATGGCCATATTGGGATCACTTGACCGCTGAAGTCCAAGCATTGCTAACCTTGAGACTGAATTGCTGCCATGTTTTCTATGTGGGGCTACTCTTGACCCTGGCCTGGAAACTCTGGTTAGTGCAGGATATAGCTCCTAGTTTACTGATGGGCAAGATAGTCAACCTTTTTATACCTACCACCCACTAATGCATCTTTCTTGATGGTAAAATTTCCTTACCGCCCACCAGTTCTCGATGGAAGGGGGATTCAGTTTGTGACGCAGAACCCCCTACCGCCCACCTAGAGTCCTGAGACACCCACAGGTTGACAACCCCTGGGCAAGATGATGCAGTGGCTATCTATCAGTTATCAGGCCAGGGTCAAGGGTCAACAGGGTCAACAATAGGAAAGGGCAAAGATTCATGGGACTGAAAGAGCCAAGGCTCCATTCTGGGCCTGTTATGGTAACCAGGAGAGGAGAGGAAGACAGAGAGGCAATGGGATTCTGAAGGCTGCGGCCATCAACAGGCAAGAGTGGGAAAGGATGAACCTATCAAGGATGCTGATGACAAGACAGGCTCTGAAGCAGAGCAGCAGGCTATCATCCTTATTCAAGGGTCAATGGGAAGGGTGACCCTCAGCTACTGCATGCTGTTATCTAGCGAGCAAATAAATTCTTTGCTCCCATTTACAAGGCTGCTTCGGCGGAGAATGTTTGGTCACCAGCCATTCTTCTGGGCTCTGGAGTGGGAATTAATTGTTTTTCTTACTCCATACACACTCAAAGAAATAAAATTTGCAGAAAAAGAAATTTCCCCGTATACAGCCGATGTTTAGGAAAAGGTTCTCCGGTGCAAAGGGAAAGTGCCTTGTGTATAAAGAGGTTATCGTAGTGGCATGGCATGGGTAGGGCCACAGGGGAGGGTGCCTGGAGCGCAAAATTCGAAGGGGTGCAAAAGTTCAAAAGGAGAAAAAGGAAGTAGTATTTAATAAAATTTATTAAACAGTGGAAGTGAGAGCAGGACCATAAAGAAGGCTGATCGCCAAAGAATTGATGCTTTTGAATTATGGTGCTGGGACGCAGGTGGCGCTGTGGGACGCAGGTGGCGCTGTGGGTTAAAGCCTCAGCACCTAGGACTTGCCGATCGAAAGGTCGGCGGTTCGAATCCCTGCGGCGGGGTGCGCTCCCGCTGCTCGGTCCCAGCGCCTGCCAACCTAGCAGTTCGAAAGCACCTCCGGGTGCAAGTAGATAAATAGGGACCGCTTACCAGCGGGAAGGTAAACGGCGTTTCCGTGTGCGGCTCTGGCTTGCCAGAGAAGCGATGTCACGCTGGCCACGTGACCCGGAAGTGTCTCCGGACAGCGCTGGCCCCTGGCCTCTTAAGTGAGATGGGCGCACAACCCCAGAGTCTGGCAAGACTGGCCCGTACGGGCAGGGGTACCTTTACCTTTTACCTAGGAGACTCTTGAGAGTCCCATGGACTGCAAGAAGATCAAACCTATCCATTCTGAAGGAAATCAGCCCTGACTGCTCACTGGAAGGACAGATCCTGAAGCTGAGGCTCCAATACTTTGTCCACCTCATGAGAAGAGAAGACTCCCTAGAAAAGACCCTGATGTTGGGAAAGATGGAGGGCACAAGGAGAAGGGGACGACAGAGGATGAGATGGTTGGATAGTGTTCTCGAAGCTACCAGCATGAGTTTGACCAAACTGCGGGAGGCAGTGGAAGAAAGAAGTGCCTGGCGTGCTCTGCTCCATGGGGTCACGAAGATTCGGACACGACTAAACGACTAAACAACAACAACAACATTAAATAGTGTGCCCTCCCCAAAAACAGAAAATCTCCCAATGTTCCCATAGGTGGAGTGAGGAGCAGATTTTGGCAATTGCAAAGGGCACCTTCTGGACAAAAGATACCCACTCCCAACCAATCCCCTGTTCCAGTCTCTGCCATGCTCGACGTTCACATGGCATTGCCGCTGCCACTTGAGTAGGTCGCCAAGCTATCAGTAGGCAGTGCCAAGGATACTTGCCTTGTCCCGGGCGCTGCGAACCCATGCTACGCCACTGATGAGAGCTTTTTTGTGGAGTAGGGTGGTCATTCAGGGAAGGCCCAGTGGATACAGATTCCGGCATGCTGCTCTTAAAATTAAGGCCTTTGCACACACCTGTGACATATCAGCATCCCCTTCCAAAGAAATAATTGTTGCTGCTTCTAAATTACTTCAGTATCCACACTTGCCAGAGGAGTAACCAGGTCTGCTGTTTATCCTGTAATAGACTAAGTCCTATAGGACATAAAAGAAATACAGCAAGGGTTTACAATTTTTTACTAGTCAAAATTGCAGTTGCTGGCTCACAGCCCCACTTATCCATCTTCATCGGGGCAAGCCCCATCTGCCTTTCCTAAAGAGAAGCCTATTGGAGAGGAGAGCATGCTGGGCTGAGCATCCTGAGAACTTTCTGCCAATGGTACTCAAGAATTGCGCTTCCCAAAGGGTGGATGGATGGGGAGAATGGCCAATGAGATGCCTTCTAAAACTCACTCATGGTACTTGCTCCAGAGCAGAAAATACCAGGAAGGGGGGTGACTAGAGGGGAAGTGGTTTACCTGTTTGGCCCTATGGTGGTCAAAGCGCCCCAAACACTTTAGCTCTTCAATGTTAGCCTTAGCCAAACAACCCACAGGCATCATCCCCAACTGTGGAGGTAGGAATCTCTATATCCTTCTGGGAGGAATCATAGAATCATAGAGTTGGAAGAGACCACAAGAGCCATCGAGTCCAACTCCCTGCCAAGCAGGAAACACCATCAGAGCACTCCTGACATATGGTTGTCAAGCCTCTGCTTAAAGACCTCCAAAGAAGGAAACTCCACCACACTCCTTGGCAGCAAATTCCACTGTCGAACAGCTCTTACTGTCAGGAAGTTCTTCCTAATGTTTAGGTGGAATCTTCTTTCTTGTAGTTTGGAACTATTGCTCCGTGTCCGCTTCTCTGGAGCAGCAGAAAACAACCTTTCTCCCTCCTCTATGTGACATCCTTTTATATATTTGAACATGGCTATCATATCACCCCTTAACCTCCTCTTCTCCAGGCTAAACATGCCCAGCTCCCTTAGCCGTTCCTCATAAGGCATCGTTTCCAGGCCTTTGACCATTTTGGTTGCCCTCCTCTGGACACGTTCCAGTTTGTCAGTGTCCTTCTTGAACTGTGGTGCCCAGAACTGGACACAGTACTCCAGGTGAGGTCTGACCAGAGCAGAATACAGTTAGTTCCTTTGATCTAGATGCTATACTGCTATTGATGCAGCCCAGAATTGCATTGGCTTTTTTAGCTGCTGCATCACACTGTTGGCTCATGTCAAGTTTGTGGTCAACCAAGACTCCTAGATCCTTTTCACATGTACTGCTCTCAAGCCAGGTGTCAACCATCTTGTATTTTGCTCATCTCTGCAGCTTCAAAGCTAGGGGAGGCTGGTCAGCTGTCATGCTTGCTAGACGGCAATGCCAATTATTGGAGCCTGACCTGCGCATGTTTATCATGGTGTAAGCTTTCCTGAGTCACAGATCCCACTTTATCTGAAGAGCTGCATTGCCACTGGATCGATCCCCTCTGGCCCTGACAGGCCAGAGGTTTTCCAAAAGAAGAGGTTTTCCACCACTGGGAATCTCAAAGTAGCCAGGCTGGGAAAGATCCCGGCAGTCCAACTGAGAGCCAGACCAGACCAGACTGGGTTAGATGGATTAATGTTCCAGCTTAGCATAAAAGCGAGTTTCAGTCAAGCTCATTTTCGTTTACCAAGTGGACTCATTATATGATTTGTCTCAATGATTCAAAATAAATCATACTTGCTTGGCATTGCAATCAATATGTTTCCATCTATAAAACAGGAAACAGAAGCCCACAAGCCATCCATCCGACGGATTCCTGCTGCAACTAGACCTTGGCCATTAAAAGGTAACGGTAAGAAATTGGAGCAGCCACGGTCTTGCTCTTGTTGCAATTATTCTTGAGCTCTGCCATTGTCTCCCATAGCAAAGGGAATTGGGGACGGGTAAGAAAATGGAAACCACCTGTGTTTTATTGCAATATTGCATGGGTATATTGCCCTGAACCTTATTTTTCTTCGTTAAGCTGGAGGCCTGCAAGTAATCACAGCACACTAATTCATTCCAGATTTTGCAAACAAAGGCTGCTCTCTGCCACAGCTGAATGGAAAATAATAAGGAAGGCAGCCAAAAGCCTTTTAAAGGCTTACCTGTGCTAAGACTTTCTGAGCGTTAGAGTTATCTGTCGTTACGGGTTAAATTGTTTTAATTGTTATTGGAATCTAATAAAATGCTCCAAAAACCACAGAGCAACGCTTGGGCTAGAGGGAAATCCATCACATGGACAAAAGAAGACAATTCCACCACAAGAAATATATGTATTGTGTTTATTTCCTACATTTGTAGCCCACTTTTTCCTACACGGAGCTCAAGGCAATATAGGTGGCTCTCCCCTTGCCCATCTCCATTTTATCACCACCACAACCCTGTGAGGTGGGCTAGGCAGAGACATAATGACTGGCCCAAGGTCATCCAGTGAGATTGCAGCTGAGTTCGGCATCTGAGCCCTGAATTCACTTGTACTAGTCCAAAATTCTAACCACAACACCACAAAGTTATATTATTATTGTTCCTGAGCCATCCCAGAAATTGATCTGCCAAAAAGAGAGGAAGTTTACACACACTTACTAGACCACAGCAAAGCTTATTTCTGAATAAATATGTATCAGATTATGCTGCAATTTTTAAAAGCGTCATCATAACAGCAAGCCTACACAGACACAAAATTTGGTTACCTATACAGGTTTTTAAAGATCTACAAAAAAAGTTGTCAGTGTTTTAATTATGATGGCTTTACACATACTTGTTTTGAGTTGTTTTATGGGCTTTTGGGTGCTTTTAGTTTTTTTATTATCATTTTTCAAATTTATAGATTTCGTTAGTTTTACAATCAATTTAACGTTTCCAAATTTTGACTTCTTTCCCCCCCTTTCTGCGGTTCCTTAAATTAATTTCTTAGTGTCTTCTGCATATCCAAGTTCATTTAACTTGCTCATTTATTTATCTACTGTAAATATATACTCTTATAAAACTGCAGGTTATTACATTAATCCTGCTAATGTTTTTATCTGTTTACAAATTATCTGTAAATATTCAATAAACCATTTCCATTCTTTTATAAAACGTTTGTTACCTTGATTTCTTATTCTTCCGCTAAGTTTCGTCATTTCTGCATATTCCATACATTTTTGTATCCATCCTTCTTTTTCTGGGACTTCTGCTTCTTTCCACTTTGGGGCAAGTAACATTCTTGCTTTTAGATTTTTTGTAACTCTTTTTATATGTGTGTAATTGTTTTTAATTAGTTTCACTTTCTTATTTTATGGCTGTTTTATTTGTTTTATAATCGTATATCTTATTGCTTCAACTGGAACCTTACGGTGAGCAAGAAAGATAAACAATAAGCTGAGTTCTTTAAAAAAACTGCTTTTCATGGAAAATGTCCATAACATCTGCGGGTAGGGCTGGGAGAGACCCCGCCTGAAGCCCAGGAGAGCCACTGCCAGTCAGAGTAGACAATATTGAGCTAAATCAGCCTTTCTCAACCTGTAGGTCCCCAGATGTTATTGAACTACAATTCCCATCACCCCTAGCTAGCAAGACCAGAGCTTAGGGATGATGGGAGTTGTAGTCCAACAACATCTGGGAACCCACAGGTTGAGAACCACTGAGCTAGATGGACCAATGGTCTGTCTCAGGCATAGGCAAACTCGGCCCTCCAGATGTTTTGGGACTTCAACTCCCATCATCCCTGACCACTGGTCCTGCACATTGGTCTAATTTCTCCCCCCGGCCCCAATAACTAGAATCAGAGAATCGTAGGTGGCCTCAAGCATCATCTAGCCCAATCCCCTGTAATGCAACTTGTATGTGCATCTTGTCCTGCTCACTGCAAAACTAATTTTGGTTGGGTTTTGAGCGTTCCAGTCAAATACCGTATTTTTCGCTCTATAAGACGCACCGGATCACAAGACGCACCTAGTTTTTGGAGGAGGAAAACAAGGGGAAAAAATATTCTGAATCTCAGAAGCCAGAACAGCAAGAGGTATCGCTACGCAGTGAAAGCAGCTGTTCTGGCTTCTGGGATAGCTGCACAGCCTGCATTCGCTCCATAAGACACACACACATTTCCCCTTACTTTTTAGGAGGGAAAAGTGAGTCTTATAGAGCAAAAAATACGGTACTTGAAAAAACTTCAATTAGCTCTCCTACTTAAGATGGGAATCCTCCACCACTGAAGAGCAGGCGTTTTTTATTTTGATGAGATGGCAGTGTGGACAGCATAATAGCCCAATCTTTAGAGTTTCACGATGTGTACAACTTGATCAAATAATCAAAATAAATATATATATATATATTTATTTTAAGGAATTGAATCAAGTCCAGCTCAAAACGGGCATAGCAGAAAAAAAGACAGTCTTCATCAGAGACAGAGAAGACTTGACGTTTTTATCCCCCAAAAAGTTTTTGATTGAGTTTCCACTGAAATGAGGCTGCATTTTAATGTTTTAATGTTGTATTTTAATCTTGTTTTTTAAGCTGTATTTCAATCAATTGTTTTATATTTCGTGTTAGCTGCCCTGAGCCCGGTCTTGGCTGTGGAGGGTGGGGTATAAGTAAAATTATTTTATTATTATTATTATTATTATTATTATTGCACAAAAGAGCTCTCTCTCTCTCTCTCTCTCTCTCTCTCTCTGTGTGTGTGTGTGTGTCAATTATTCACTTGCCTCTAAAGGGCTCTGGCCCTGACTCAGAAAGGAAGCAGCCTCTTTGAGCTGGGGGGAGTTTCATTTGAAGCCTACCCCTTGAAAAAGAAAGCCATCACCACATCTTTACTAAAACCAAGGCATTCTGCCACTAGGGGATGCTGTGATTTTTGCAGCAGCTGCTATTTCCAAAATCCCCCTTCCAACACTGCATCCAGGGCATTTGGCGGGAAGGAAAATATAGGGAGGAGAAATATAGGCTGCCCATCTGTGGCAGAAGCAAACCCTCCATGCAAAAAGCACAACAACATTTTTTTTTTAAAGGACAAGGGAGTCAATGCTGCGGCAACTAAGATAATCCCTTCCCAACTGCCCAGACACCATTTAATTGGAGCTCCCTTGGCAACTGGAGAAATGGCACCGTAAATTTCAATTTACAAAACAGGCTTGAAAGCACTGAAAAATTATGACAGAAGAGAAATGCATGCACCTCTTTCTCTCCCATCGCAATTCTGTGTTGTGCTTTCAAGCTCACTTATTTTAACAGTAGAGCTGATAAGCGCTTGCCTAAATCTCTCCCATCAGAAAATGAGCAGACTTTTAAAAATGCTTAACTTTCGACTGGCTGATCCCCTAACATCCTTGTCAAATCCGCTTGTTTATGATCACTCACCTACAGGAATGTGTTTTGTATTTTTAACTGGTGGTGTTATGCCTCTGCATTCTTTTTGCACTTCTGTCTTTTTTTCCACCTTCCCTCCAGATGTGTCTGAATTAAATTAAACCACCCAGTGTTTGCACAACTCCTGCTTTTCATGATAAAAAAAAGAAATAAAATGAGTTTTGTTTCATTTGTTTGCAAGAAGCAGTACCCAGCTAAAGATGCAGATGAGGCCAAGGTCCAGGCTGTTTCCTTGCAGGAAAAACCACCAATATTTTATTCAGGGCCCTGCTAGCCAGAGAACACAGCCCTGCCACCATCCTCTGACTGAAAGAAAAAGTTCCCAGCAATACCTCTGCCTCCCCAAGCCTTGTAGAAATCAAAGGCTACAAAATCAGGGCCCTTCAACTGGCCTGCCAGCACTTCCAGGGAGGTGACCCACACCTGGGTCAACCTACACAAAGTTTCAATTGGCTCTAGCTCCCTTCAGAGACAACTCCTCTTAGCAGGACCTCTCTGAGCTGTCCAAGGTGCTGAATGTTCCCTGCTTGACCTGCACTCTGCCTGCTTCCCCTGGGAGCCTCAAGCACCAATAGGACAGTAAGCCCACAACTGGTTTTGAAATATTTGCCTTGTGGGCACTCATTTCTTCCATACCACCTAACATTCATACCAATTCACACTTTAGTAAGTGGACCACAACTTAAAGAACAAACAACTTATAGATGAAGATGATCAAATCCTTCGATATGGAAGGATTAATGGATGTTTGGATCTGGCAGGAAACGAAAGAGATAGTATGGATTAGGTGAAAATATAATCCAAGGCTAGACCTTCTAGGCTGCAACTCAGATAAGCAGAAAACAAGTCCAGAGGGAGATTTTTTTTATTTTTCTGTGGAGAGCTGGTATAAACAGGATTAGATGGTCTACTTGGGAACAACCAATAAAGGGTTCTCAGGTCAACCATGATAAAATGAAAGCAGTTGGGACAGAACAACCTGTGTCTGTATAAAATACGCACAAACCCATAAAGAACTTCCGGAACACACACTTACAAATGTGATACTGAACAATTGATGACAGTGAACTGTGTCCTCATTTGGCTGTCTTGGTCCTACTTGGTCCCCATTTGGCTTATAATAGTACCATTCTTTTATGTGTTTGGTCAGACCCCACCTGTAGTACTGTGTCAAGTTCTGGGCACCACAATTTAGGAACAATATTGACAAGCTGGAACATGTGAAGACGAGGGTGACCAAGATGATCAAGAGCTTGTTTTCTCCTGCTCTGGAGGGTAGGACTCGAACTGATGGCTTCAACTTACAAGAAAGGTGATTCTGTCTAAACATCAGGAATAACTTTCTGACAGCAAGAGCTGTTCAACAGTGGACAGACTCCCAGGAGATGTGGTGGACTCTCTTTCCTTGGAGATTTTTAAGCAGAGGCTGGATGGCCATCTGTCTTGTATGATCTAGTTAAGATTCTTGTATTGCTGTCCCTTTGACTAGATGACCCTCAGGGTCCCTTCCAATGCTACAATTCTAATGATGAAATAATCCTTTCTGGAATGCACAGTAACTACATGGTAGAAAGTGCAGGTGTTGAAATGCTCTTCCATGTAATGAAATCTATCTCTAGGTATGGAAAAGCAAGTATATCAGGGAGAAGGCTAGGCAACGTAGCACTTTCCAAATGTTGTTAGACTACAGCTCTCATCAGCCCCAACCACGAAGATCAATTGTCAGGGATGATGGGAGTTGTAGTCCACAGGACTTGGAGGGCACCAAGAGACTGGCTTGTTGCACTGTGTGCTGGCTAGGCAGGCAAATCTGCAATAGATATTTGCATCTTAGATTCAAATTTTGAAATCTGGATATATTACTCTGCTACATTTTCAAACTCAAAGAATCCTAGCGCCGAGCTCAGATGGGGAAATCTGATTAATTTTCTGTGGGTCATGAGTGGAAATGGCAATGGCTACTGGAGAGGGGCCAGAGAAATAGCCTGATGAGAATACAGACAGATGGAGCCATTCATACAACTATACCTCCAGGCTGCCTAAGTCAAAGGCAGTTGGCCAGTTTATAACAGTATTCAGATCACGGAAAGTCTCATTTGGTGCCAGCAAAATTATTGTGGAGCCTACCAAGAAGGTTACAGTCACTGAACAAAATGCACATTAAAATTTATATATACACACACACTGACAACCGCATAAAGATATTGTATTATGAGGGACCATTTCTCATATCAGAGAGGAAAGAAGGTCCCAAATGCAACCCCTGGAAACTCCAGGTAAAAGAAGAAGGAAAAAAGGGGGGGAGATCAGGTAGCAGGTGGTGAGAAAGAGCTGCATTTGGAGAGTCACTGCCAGTCAGAATAGACCATACTGGGCTAAATGAACACAGAGTCTGGCATGGCTTAAGGCAGCCTCCATGTTTCTATTCCAGAAAAGAACAGGAAGATTGTAATGTGCAAGCTGTGTCCATATATGCTTTGGTTACATTACATTTCTCATGGGGATAGGTGGGTGCACATGATCACAAAAGCTGGACCCACTACACAACCACACTTGGGGGCTATTTCTAGGATTGCCCCTGTTTGCATCAGCCTAGTGCAAATTATAATTTTGTTCTGGTTGCACAAACGTGTGGGTAACATCACTCTTAACACTATAGGACCCTCCCTTTCCATTTTCTTGATGAGAAATTTTATACCACAAGTTTGCTTCTCCCACAGTCTCCCAGAACCAGAAGAGGTATGAAGTGTGCCGGTGAAGTCTCAGATTGCTTGGGAAGGGCCCAGGAGAAGGGGAGGTTTAGGAAGCTGGGGAGAGGCCCCACAACTGCCTGATAGGGGCAAGATCTACTAGGAAGTGTTGCTGTGCTCAGTAGTCCTGGCACTACTGAGCAGCCTCATTTCTTCCAATAAAGAGTTACCATATTTACTCGAATGTAATGCGCACCTTTTCTGGCCAAATCACGACATGAAAATCAGGGTGTGCATTAGATATGATGGCGCATTAGATTAGAGTAAATACAGTAACTTCACTTGGAAACCAAAAGATTTCAATGTGCTGCTCCTGGTGACACATACGTATCCCACCTACATGCATGAGCTGTGATATTTTGCTGAAGCTTAATCTTCCCACTCCTGTGCCGAAATCCAAACCAGTATTTTCAGTTAAGTGCAGGCAACCAGACAAACATAATTAATCACCTTGCCTTGATGCAAAAAAGACTTCGTGGTTCCAGGAGACATGGCAAAAGGAAATATGGAGATGGAGGATGCAACTGTGAATCATTCTCTAGCCTTTCGACCAAACATGGAAGAACATTATGGCGCCTCCCCCCCCTCCCCAAACAAAAGGAATGAGTCACCTGCTGGTGTAAAGTTTGCATCAAGTGCACTTTTCCAGGGAAACAGACAAGCAGGTTGTAGCTGCAAAAGCTACTTATGAATTATTAGAGAGTGTTGCCATACACAACATGAACTTGCAGTCAGAGGCAAACTCCTTCCTAAAGGAGGTCTAGAGGAGGTAAGAACTTTGAGAAAAGCCACTTTTTATGGGGTTTTCTAAACAAGGATAATGGGAATAATCAACAATACAGATAAATAGACCTAAGTCTCACATCATTTGTGTATCACAAAAAAATAGCATAATAAGTTTGCAGTGATATCTACAGCATATTGTTCATTATTAGAGGTCAATGTATAAGTTCTTGGTTTGTGAACTGGTTTAAACAAATACAGAAACAGAGGAGAAGCAGGATAGAACAGAGTTAACAGATAACATTCAACAGTGCACAGCTAAACGCCTAATCAGGAGCCCTTGGGGTTGTGCTTAGATTAAGTATGAGTAATAGTATTTTCCCCCTCTTATGGTACCAATGAAACAATGTAAGGTGTTCATATATTGATGAATGTGGGAGGTGGGGTTCAAAGCAAAGATAATAATTTACGTTTAAATTTACATTTATATCAACCAGATTGAGCCAAATGCTGATGGGGGGATTGCTCAGTTTCTGGAATACTGGAATATGCTATGAAATTAAACCACAGTCATCCTTCTTGATCTGCCCATGTGTCAACTGGAGTTTATTTGTTAATCTCTCAAGGAGGGCTGTTTCCCAAGCCATTTTGAACCAATTGTCCATCTTTCTGCCAGAAATGTCTTTCCAGTGTCTCGTTATGTTGCGTCTCACCTCTTGTCTTAATTATTTATTATGTAAATCCAGATCGTTGTCTTGGAAATATATTTTTAAAAAATAATTCTGGTTTGATTTCCAGTTGTTATTTTATTAATTTATTGCAATATCAAATCCCAGAAAGGCTGGATTTTTGTACAGTCATGTCAGGAGCTGGTTAGACACTCATCAGGGCTGCATGCTGATGAGGAAAAACAAGCTTGCACCATCTTCCATGTGACATTAGCCTTGCTAAGCAATATCAGAGAGCATCTTCAGTCCAGAGGCATGTCATTATATGGAGCTGCCTTATTTTGTTTTCTTACATATTAATTAAATTTATATTCCACCCTACCTACCACCATCACCACCACCAAGTAGCGAAAGGTGGCAAACAACAACTGAGGAACCAATAGAAAATATATTTAAAACAATTCAAATACGAATGCAGACTGGGAAAGATCTCCTGGTATGTCCCACGGAGGACCTTACGGTCTTCAAACAAAAACATCTTGGAGGTCCCGGGCCAAAGAGAGGTTAGGCTGGCCTCAACCAGAGCCAGGGCTTTTTCAGCTGTGGCCCCGATCTGGTGGAACACTCTGTCACAAGAGACTAGGGCCCTGCAGGACTTGACATCTTTCCGCAGGGCCTGAAAGACAGAGCTGTTCCACCAGGCCTTTGGGCAGGGCACAGCCTGACTCCCTCCTTTGGTAATTCTTCACAGAACTCTAGCCCAATGGTTGCCATCAATTTGATTTGAACTGATTTTATAATGAATTGATTTTAGAATGCTGTATTATTTTACTGTTGTTAGCCACTCTGAGCCCGGCTTCAACTGGGGAGGGTGGGATATAAATATATTATTATTATTATTATTATTATTATTATTATTATTATTATTATTAAACAGCTTGCTTTAAGAGGAAGGCTTTCAGTATCCAAGGGGAGGGAATTCCAAAGGACTCAGAGCAGAACTGTTGCAAATAGTAGACAAACTTACTTATGACCTTTAATTTCAACGTGTCTACTCCAATTTAGTTATGACCATGAATTTCAATGTGTCTACTGCAAGGAGGACCAAGCAGAGTATGTTTCATACACAAAGGGCACTGCTCTAAGAGCAGAAACGGGGGGGGGGGGGCGAGCCTGCGGATGCTCTTTTCTAGAAATAATGCTTACCAAAGAGAAAAAGGCTGCTTACTATGGAAAAATCAATGTGGTCTTGGGCAGCCGCCAACGTCCAAAGGAGCCAAAAGAAGAAGGAATGCCGTGCTGCTGAAAGACTATCGTCTTCCATCAAAGAGAGGAGAAAAGAGAAATGCTTTCTCGTCCAAACTGCTGACTCAGTGATAACCAGAGTTGAAGATTATGAAGCAGGCCATTCTGGGCCCAGCCAATGTCAGCAGGGCGCACATACACACACGGAGGAAAAAACAGCTTCCACGAGGAGACGGGTGAGATGAAATAGGAGCAGGAGGCTAAGACCAGGGCTCAGAGGCAGCAAAAGGAGGGACAGCCTTGCCAAAAGAGATAATGGAGCCCTTGGAATGGTTTCCTATACTCCTGTTTTCTCGTTCCTGCTTTCTTGATAGATTTGCCGCTTCAGCATGCCAAGGTAGTAAACAGCGAGGACGTCTATGCGTCAGCTAGCTACCTTCAGAACTGCTTTAGTTTTCGCCATTTGCCATCTTGATCAACGGAGGATGCGGCAAGCACCCAGAGATGTCAAGAGAGGGCTTTATAAGGTATTCCAAAGGCAAGTGCACGCTATTAATCATCCATATAGTAGCTGCATAGAAAATACCTCTCTTTTTAACAAGAACAACCCTCCACTTCACAACCAGGCTCTGTCATTATTCTTTTTTGCAGATTGGAAGCAGATGTTGACGGGGGCTTTTTTCCTAAGGCCACACAGATAATTGCTAGCTAAACAAACCTCGGAATCCAGGTTTACCAGCTCAGCTCAGTTTCCCACTCAAGGACTTGGAGTGTTACTAGATCTAATAAGCCCTGCTCTGTTTTGTTTTCAAATTCTTTTAATTAATAAATGAATACTGCCTGACCGGCTCTACGTTAGGCAGAGTGAGACAGCCGCTGCAGATGGCAGGTACTGAGAGATAATGAGAGGGCATAGCTGTTTGGGACACACCATGCTGCCTTGCATCCACAAAGTTAGCTGCTTTGTGTTCGACACACCGCTTTGTGCTCAATTTGATAAAAAAGTGGTATATAGAAGCTTCTAGTAAAAGAACTCAGTCTTTCACCTCAACACACATCATTGCATATTGGCATTTAATAACAGAATATAAAATGCACCAAGCAGGACAAAAGTGTGTGTGTGGGGGGGGAGAAATGAGGAGAATCTGGAAATCTTTTTGCTGTCCACATGCAGAAGAATATGGATATTGTTGTTTGGTATATTTTTAGGCCACCCTACATTTCAAATGGATGCCAAGGTAGCATAAACAAAACAAATTCAATACCTTGCTATGCAAATACAGTTATCACAATACGCAAAGCGCAAAAGGCTGAATAATAGTAACTGTAAACTGTGATGGTGTTTTTGTACAGGTACTGTAACGAACTGGGATTACAGGTAAGACCTTTCCCTTACAGCAGGTGCTTCTAATCTCAGCTTGTTCCATACAGTGAAGATACAGGTAGCCTGACATCTGGCTGGTTAATAGGGGATCAAATACTCATTTCACTCATTATAATGCACATCATTCTCTGACTTTTGTCTTCTGGGTGTTTTCCTGTTGTTATTCTGTCTCTCACAGCTACAATAAACCTACCATTACAATTATGGACTGGTCATTTCTTCGTTAGAGGGTAAACGGGCAAATTTAGCAGGGGATCAAATACTTCCCCCCCTCACTTTATACGGTATATAACCTATGAAAATACATTTCTTCTTTTCTTTTCTTCTTGATTCTTCTTGTGAGTTCCTGTATAACACAATCCTTAGGCTTTCTTTTTCTAGCATATACAGCAACCGATGAAATATCACACATGTATTTAAATATGCAGTCACGACATATTTAACAAATATGAAGTCACGACAAACTGGATGGATCTCCACATGCCCCTGCTGTTGCTGTTACCTAACCTCCGCACAAATTAAGTTCTATCCAATTGCAACAGAAAGAAAACCATGGCTTGTTTATCCTCAATGTGTCACGGACCTACGTGTTCATATATTGTGGAACACGCTGTCTCCTTGGGAACATCAGTGGCCCCAACCTTAATGCATTTTAGCCATATGGCGAAGGTCCACTTGTTTTCCAGAGACTCTGAGTGACACTCTGATTTATTTTATACCTGGATTTCCCTTTAATTAATGAATTAATTAATGCCCCACCATTCTCCCAGTGCAGGAGCCAAAGGGCCTCAGGGCATCCAGTAAAACAGGTATAACTAAAACACATGCATATTTTTTTAAAAAAACAGTTAAGTAAGTAACCCTATTGGAAGCAGCACTGGCAACACGTAAAACCATTGAAAAGCACAACAAGGAGGGCGAAATACAACACCCACCCACAGAAGACCCTGTCAGGTGAGCCAGCTGGGGCCCTGCTGGAATGACAAAGTCTTTGCTCACTGGCAAAAGGGAATCTGCTTTGCTTCATCTGTCAGTAGATCAAGATGAAGCAGGTGGAAACAGGTGGAGGCAGAGGCACACCAACCGTCACCAACAAAAACTCGGGTTCATCACAGGATTCAGCGCAATAAAACCATTCCGCACATAACATGCATTGGAATCAGAGTATTTTAATTACCTTCAGGAAAGTAAAGACTCGCAGATAAAAACAACTGGGCATGCACGCAAGCTGGCAAAGTGCGGCTAAGTCATGCCAACCATGCAGGCACAGAAAGTATAAATTAACTTGTAATCAATTGGTTTGGATTAATGACAAAAGTCCTAAACTTCATCATCTCAAAGCCAGAACTCACAATACATTTGAGAATTACACATCTTCTAATTGCAACCTTGGATTTTGAATTTCCACAGCATCACCACTTAAAAGAGAATGTGGGTGTCGCAAATATTTGTTTGAGACAGGTATGCATCAGAGGGAGCTCCTGGTTTTCTCAAGCTCTCTGTGGCACATATACCTAGAGACTTATCTTTGGAGGAAGGAGTCCTGAATCATGTGCCCAATAATATACTATAAATCTGCTATTAACGGCAGAATATGATAAAACCCAACAATCTTACCTTCACCTGATGAGCCTGAAAGATCTATGATGACATACACTCTTCCTTCTGGTTCCAAATCAATCTGCAGTTGGAAAAAGCAAATATTTATTATTAGAATTCCACTGTGTACTTTTCCTTGGGTGTGTTTGTTTATTACTAAACGTCATCTTGCAAATCCTTGTACCACATACTCAATGGAAGCCAGTGGTTTTAAGGACTTGAAAAAGTCCATCAGATTCTGATGTGCCATCTCAATCCAGCCTCAGGTCTAAGTAGGAAGGATCCTCACAAACATTTGTTTACACTGCTGGATTTCAACCTCACAGGGTCCCCTTTCTTAATTACCTGACGACAAGTAAGGGCAACACTTTATCTGATTCTTGAATCCACAACTCTGCATATTCCAAATGTTTGGGATAGGTAAACACATGTGGGGAAAAAATATAAATTATCGAGTGAACAATATCTTCAAACAGCCTTCCCCGATCTCATGCTTTCCAGATGATTTGGACTCCAACTCCCATAATCTCCAGCCAACATAGCCAATGTTCAAGGATGCTGGAAGTTGTTGTCTAAAACATCTGGAGGGCACTAAGCGGGGGAAGACTGTAGTAAAGCAATTAAAATGCAACAGATGTTTACAGCCTTCAGAGCATTGTTGGCTTCAACACTGGCTCCCAAAAGAATTTATGAAAACTGTCAAGAGTGTCTTCATGTGCTGGAAACAGCAAAATGTGGTTGTACAAGCAATTCATGCATCTACTGTCAAGTTTTTGGGATAATACGCATAATGAACAACGCTTTGCCTGCATTTGGAACGTCTGCAGCTTTTCACTCAGGAGGCAAGCAAGTTTCCCCTCAGAAGTGTGATCCCAACAGTAACAACAGCAGCTAGGATTCTTTATTGCTCAGAAGTGGAAGAAGTTCCCACCAAAGAAGAACAGATGAGCAAGATAATGGACTGTGCAGAACTGGCAAAATTAAGAGCAAAATTGAGAGAATCTAAAGATGAGTGTTTATGGAAGAATGGATGCCTTTCCCGGACCACTTAAAGAAATATTATATAATATGATGAACTCGCAAGCAGGATTTGAGCTATGAGCAACAGAAGTAATTACAGTGGTACCTTGGTTCTTAAATGCCTTGGTACTCAAACAACTTGGAACCCAAACACTGCAAACCTGGATGTAAATGTTCTGGTTTGTGAACTGTTTTTGGAAGCCGAATGTGTTCCGATTTGAGTGTAACACTGATGATTTGAGTGCCACACTTCCGTTCTGAGTGTTACATTGACAATTTGAGTGTAACACTGATGATTTGAGTACCACACTTCCGTTCTGAGTGTTACATTGACGATTTGAGTGTTACACTGAGGTCTGTCTGTTTTTGCTATTTATTTTGCGTTTCTGTTTTTGCGGCTCTTTTTTGTATGTGACTGCGGAACCCAGTTCAGATACTGATTGACTGATTGTGTGACTGCAGTACACTGTTTATTGCTTTCATTTTATGGAACAATGGTGTTGTTAGATAGTAAAATTCATGTTAAATTGCTGTTTTAGGGGTTGTTTTTAAAAGTCTGGAATGGAATAATCAATTTTGCATTACTTTCTATGGGAAAGTGCACCTTGGTTTTGGAACGCTTTGGTTTTGGAACGGACTTCCAGAATGGATTAAGTTTGCGAACCAAGATACCACTGTAAATTTAACAAATAGAAGACAGCATGCAGCAAGGGGGAAAATAAAAACTCCATGGAAAAAGGGGTAGGAAATCAACAAAATAAGGGGGTAGGGGATTAAATGTGTACTGGATTGTGCATGTTAAAATTGTTGCAGCTTATTAAGAATATCATTGGGGGGAAAGAAGTGTGATCCCAGGAGAGTGAAAGCCAGGATCCTCTTTCTGCCACTCCTTGCCATGTGCAAAGATGAGAGGTGCTCAGGCTACAGAGTCTCCGGACGTTCCACAAGGTGCAGCAGCCAAGAACAGGCCGTCTCCTGAATGTCCTTGTCCGCCTTGAGTTGGCACAAAGGCGGCAATTTCCAAATGCTATTCTCGATTGACCTTCGAAATTGCGAGGGAACATGGGGGAGGAGCTGATCTCTTACACATGCGGTGGCTATATTTCAGGATGTTAACACAATACATATTTAATACAATGCATATTTGCACCAGTGCACAGTGCCTGCGGTGCAGAGCCAAGGTCTGAAAAGAACTTTTGGGTTCCTGTAATTGCTGTCTTTTATAGCAGGGCAGTCCCAGGCTTGTGTGAGCGACTTTGGTTTTCTGTCTGTCTGTCTGTCTGTCTGTAACTAGAAACCAAAGTTCCACCCACTGGAACCAGGTGCAAAATAGGGGGACAAATCATACTGCTTACTGCAGGGTTATGAAAGCCTTTGGACCTCCCTATATTGCTGGACTCCAACTCCCATCAGCCCCTGCATGGCCAAATGGCTCATCAAAATCTGGGAGGACACTGTTTCCTTCATCCCTGACCTATTGCATTCCATGAGGCACCTACTCCCGAGTTACAACAAATAATGCATATTTTTAATTGCTGATATTAAACAACTGTGCAACCACACTGGCACCTTTCATCATCATCATCTTCATCATCATCATCATCTATTACTTATACCCCATCCATCTGGCTGGGTTTCCTCAATGTATGTTCCTCAATGTTCCTTTAATGTATTTCCTAAAAATACATTAAAACATCAGTCATTAAAAACTTCCCTAAACAGGGCTGCCTTCAGATGTCTTCTAAACATCAAATAGTTGTTTATCTTTTTGACATCTGATGGGATGGCATTCCACGGGGTAAACACCACTACCAAGAAGGCCCTCTGCCTGGTTCACTGTAACTTCGCTTCTCGTATTGAGGGATCTGCCTGAAGGCCCTCGGAGCTGGACCTCAGTGTCTGGGCTAAACGATGGGGGTGGAGACACTCCTTCAGATATACTGGGCCGAGGCTGTTTAGGGCTTTAAAGGTCAGCACCAGCACTTTGAATTGTGCTCGGAAACGTACTGGGAGCCAATGTAGGTCTTTCAAGACCAGAGTTATGTGGTCTCGGCAGCCACGCCCAGTCACCATTTAAGGCAGTGTTATCTCACTTTTGACAGACATGGCTTCCTGCAAAGAATCCTGCAGGCTGCAGTATGTTAAGGGTGCTGAGAGTTGCCAGGTGGTCTCTACAGTGGTACCTCAGGTTAAGAACTTAATTCGTTCTGGAGATCTGTTCTTAACCTGAAACTGTTCTTAACCTGAGGTACCACTTTAGCTAATGGGGCCTCCCACTGCTGCCACCACCCGATTTCTGTTCTCATCCTGAAGCAAAGTTCTTAACCCAAGGTACTATTTCTAGGTTAGCGGAGTCTGTAACCTGAAGCGTCTGTAACCTGAGGTACCACTGTATTTCCATTTAAAAAACAAAAACTACATTGCGATTGACTGCTAAACCACCTGGGAAATTCTGTTCATAAGAACAGAAGAAGAACCTGCTGCATCCGGCCCATCTAATCCAGCATCCTGTTCTCACAGTGGCCAACCAGATGCCTGTGGGAAAACCCACAAGCGGGATTCGAGCACAAAAGCACTCAGCCCTCTCATGGTTTCCGGCAACTGGTGTTCAGAAGCATTGCTGTTTCCGGCCGTTGGAGTCAGAGCACAGCCATCATGGCTAACAGCCATAGAAGAAGAAGAAAAGGAGGAGGAGGAGGAGGAGGAGGAGGAGGAGAAGGAGGAGTTTGGATTTGATATCCGGCTTTATCACTACCCTAAGGAGTCTTAGCAGGTGGTGCTGTGGGTTAAACCACAAAGCCTAGGACTTCTCGATCAGAAGGTTGGCGGTTCAAATCCCTACAACGGGGTGAGCTCCCATTGCTCCTGCCAACCTAGCAGTTCGAAAGCACGTCAAAGTGAAAGTAGATAAATAGGTACCGCTCCGGTGGGAAGGTAAACGGCGTTTCCGTGTGCTGCTCTGGTTCGCCAGAAGCGGCTTAGTCATGCTGGCCACATGACCTGGAAGCTGTACGCCGGCTCCCTCGGCCAATAAAGCGAGATGAGCACCGCAACCCCAGAGTCGGCCACGACTGGACATAATGGTCAGGGGTCCCTTTACCTTTAAGGAGTCTCAAAGCGGCTAACAATCTCCTTTCCCTTCCTCCTCCACAACAAACACTCTGTGAGGTGAGTGGGGCTGAGAGACTTCAGAGAAGTGTGACTGGCCCAAGGTCACCCAGCAGCTGCATGTGGAGGAGCAGGGAATTGAACCCGATTCACCAGATTACAAGACTACCGCTCTTAACCAATACACCACACTGGCTCTTGAGAGCAGTCTTCTCCATCAATCTGTCTAATCCTCTTTTCCTATGATCCTGTGCATACACCACTGACCTTAATAGGGCTTACTCTGAAGTAATGTAGGCAGCATTGCAGCCGGCACCAAATAAATCACGCTGCCCTTGCAGAAGCTAAACCACGTTGACCACGACCAAGGCTAAGTGTTAACTCTGTGTCCATGGCAGGACAGAGAGACGGGAACGCAGCATTCAAACAACGTCCCTCTAAATCCACACAAGATCTGCTACAAGGAAAAGAGAATCCAGAACCGCACTAAAATGCTTAAATAAGCATGGCGTTCATCCACAATCATAATGTCTACTGTGCACCAATAATTAAAGGAAGTGAAAACTCTCTCTCTCTCTCGCGCTCTCTCTCTCTCTCTCTCTCTCTCTCTCACACACACACACACACACAGTTGAGCATCGATGCCCCGTAAACTGCACTTTGGTCATTAGTTCTGACAAGTGGCGTTTACTTTTTAATTATTTACAATAACGTTCCGGTAATGCGAGAACTCTGCGGATCCTGCCAGGATTACATCATTGCTGAGAAGAGGAAGAAGAATTGCCCTTTTAGGGAATGTGCTAGAGTATTAATGCTATATTAACATCTTGGTAGATGTTCCTATTTATTTATTCCCCCCTTTTAAGAGTGGCCGGAGTGGCTTTCGTTCAAAGCGGCTTACATCTGGACCTCGCCATCTCAGAAAGTGGAAAATGCAGATAATTATCGGATTGCGTTTCATGAAGAAAGTGTGTGGTGGTGGGAGTAGGGGTGAGGGGGGAGAGAGGGACAATGCTAAGGACTGGAGGGAATTTTCTCCCCAGGAAAGACACGCATTGTCAAATGTGGTGCTATATCTATGCTGAATTTTAACCTGCAAACAAAGCTGACTTGATCCATCTATATGAAAACGCATGAAATTAAAACCTTGCAGATTATGCCCCTAACTACAAAGAGGGGCCAGAATGCGCAGGGTGTGAGCGAGCGGCGAGACAATTAAAAACGATCTGTGCATATGAGCAGGAAAGAGTTGCAAACTTTTTTAAAAATAGGAAATGGTGACAGTTGTGCTGGTGAGGATTCCCACCCCCGATGAAATTCAGCAAAATATCAGCATTTCCTGTGGGATCAAGACAGCCACTGATAACGTCAAAATGCGCCCCTCCCCTCCTTTGTAAATGTTTTAAGTGCAGTCTATTAGAAGATCAGAAGAGCAGCGTGCGAGGTAGATGTTTTGAAGTTAAGAGATGATGGCTGCCTTTGAACCATGTCAGTAATATTCTGCAGATGGCCCCCTAAAATAAAAGGAATCCATATTCCTTGTTGTCCCAGCTTATCCCATTCGCACACCACGTTCACTTTCAATCCTTTCTGTGATTCCAAATCCCTTAGATAGCGCCATCCTAACCTTTATATTGCAGGAACGTTAAATATAAAGTTGGGGCAGAACCACATCATAAAGGTAAAGCCAGAGGCGGAGCTAGCAGCTCCAACACCCGGAGCGGTGCACATGCTGTGCACCTGGGGGCGGGGCTAGCCGCCTTCAGGGGCGGGGCTAGCATCCGGGGGGGCGGTGAGGTCACCCCTTCCCCAGGGATGACACCTGGGCAGGCCATAACTACCACACACCCCTTCCTCCGCCAGTGTGTAAAGAACATCCAATATGCAGTGGTACCTTGGGTTACATATGCTTCAGGTTACATATGCTTCAGTTTACAGACTCTGCTAACCCAGAAATAGTACCTTGGGTTAAGAACTTTGTTTCAGGATGAGAACAGAAATCGTGCAGTGGCGGTGGCACAGCGGCAGTGGGAGGCCCCATTAGCTAAAGTGGTGCTTCAGGTTAAGAACAGTTTCAGGTTAAGAACAGACCTCCGGAACGAATTAAGTTCTTAACATGAGGTACCACTGTACTGCAATTTCCAGTACCCTTAACAGGATTCTTTGAGTGAACTCACATGCTTTAAATGTGTGTGAGGTGTGGATCTTTGAGGAAGTATTTAGTGTTTGACATTGTACTGTGTTTTTGCTAACTTTGTTAGTTTTACCATCTTCATCATCATCATCATCTCCATTGGGAGGCAGGGGTGAACCCACTGCTCCCCAACATCTCAAAACTCACCCTCAGCTGCTTTTTACACACTCCCCCCAATGTATTAGATTGGTATTTACCTCACAGACACAGCTATAGCCAAATGAGCTTTGAGCTTTTGATGACATTTTGCTCAAAATAAAGGGGGGATGGGAACCCAGCTGCACCCAATATTTTTAAATTTACATACAACTTCTGGTCTGGATTGTTTTATACCTCTAAAATACACCCTTTTAAAGGGAAAGATAAGAGGTTAAAACCAAGGTGTTTAAAAGCAAATATTCTGCTTGGGAGCTTTCAAAAGCTACCACAGAGAATTCTGACAGAGCCATTCAAGAGACATTGAAGTTTTGAAATCGGGAACATAAAATTTTCATATTATGCTTTGTCAGAGGCAGGAGGACAAGACAAATTATCACATTGATGCGAGGGTTTCCATTCTGTCACGACACAACGTGGTGACATTTTGATACGGCTTGCCGAAATGTAATCCTCTTCATTCCCCTCCAGCTATGCAGCATCTCACCCGTTGCCAAAACACTCCGCTAACATTTGTCACCTCCAAAGTGTTTGCATGAGTAATACACAAGGCCCTGATTCAAAAAGGAAGCTGAAAACTTAGGAAGCACCAAAAGCAATTGACCTGTAAAATTTGCCCTCCCGCCCACGTCAAGGCATCTCCACATGACTCTGACATCTTGCTTCATTTGCTTTGCAGAGCAGATATCAAACCCCCAATGGCCAGAATGCTCATTTGTACTACAAATGCCTTCTCATTATTTTATTAATAATAGAGACAGCAAACATAATGGCACGAGGCTTTAAAAATAAATTTTTAAAAGCTTTACTGAAACCACACGGAACCCCCATGGTCTTTTTCTTTTATGAAAACCAATCACTGGAACATAGGAACCTGCTTTGCCCTGGGTGAAGTAATTGGTCCATGTAGCTCAATACTGTCTACACTGACTGGCAGCGGTTTTCCAGGGTTTCAGGCAGGAGTCTCTCCCAGAGCTGGAAATGCTGGGGATTGAACCAGCAACCTTCTGCAAGGCTGTCCATGGCTACTAGCCATCGTGGCTCTGCTGTGATGCCACAGTTTGAGGCAGCAATGCTGGAAACCACAGGAGAGGATGGCTCTAGTGCTTGAGTCCTGCTTGTAGGGCTTCCCACTGGCAACTGAGAGAACAGGATGCTGGACTAGATAAGCCAAAGGCTGGATTCAGTGGGCTGTTCTGTTGTTGTTGTTGTTGTTGTTGTTGTTGTTGTTGTTGTTTTAATCTAGCCAGTGGAAAACAACTTGCAGACAGAATAATCACAACATTCTGAAATCAATTGATTTGTTAAAGCCAGCAACGTTAAAAGCCAATGTTCCCAAATTATGGGCCATGTGAATTCAGGACACCATTAATACGGCAAAATGACCAGCGAACAGCTATTGGAAATCATTTGCAAAGCAACAGACAGAGAATAACCTTATTTATCTGCATAATGTCCATGGGAAGACAGAGGATGCCCAACCAAAAACTTGGGGGGGGGGGATGTACAGGAATTATTTTTTGCTCAGGTTACATAATACAAACTCAGTGGAAAATAGCTGGAAATGGAATTTTTCAGTAAGTTTAGATCTAACTGTCGGTGATGCAATTCCTCTTTTTGGCCAAGTCAGACGTGGTCAATCTATGCCACATCGATTGTGGTGGCACTCGCTTGGTACCTGTAAAGCACTGTTACACCGTTTTAACAGCCCTGGCTCCCCACACATATAATCCTAGGAACTGGAGTTTGTTAAGGCTGCTGTTTGTTAAATGTACTGGGAGAAGCAAAGATCACAAGCATCAAGGCAATGATTCTTCAACATCAACTTCGTTGGACTGGTAATGTTGTGCGGATGCCTGATTATCGTCTTCCAAAGCAACTACTCTATTCCGAACTTTAAAATGGTAAGTGCAATGCTGGTGGTCAACAAAATAGGTTTAAAGATTTTCTCAAGGTAAATCTTTAAAAAATATAGTATAAACACCGACAACTGGGAAACACTGGCCTGCGAGCGCTCCAATTGGAGAACAGCTTTTACCAAAGGTGTCATGGGCTTTGAAGACACTTGAACTCAGGACGAAAGGGAGAAACGAGCTAAGAGCTAGGCAAACCCTCACCGTGATCAACTCCCGCCTCAAAACCAATTTCCCCAACATGGAAGGATGGGTAGATCTAGAATTGGCCTCCACAGTCACCTACAGCCTCACTGTTAAGACTGTGCTGATGGAAGATAAGCTTACTCGGCTACGAGTGGTCGCCAAAGAAGAAAGTAGAAGGCTGCTGGGAACTATAGCTCCGTGAGGCGTCTCCTAACAACTCACAGCACCCTACAGTTCCCAGGATTTTTTTTTGGGGGGGGGAGTGGTATATGAGTACAGATGTGATGTACAGCAGAATCCCTTAGCCATATAGAAGGAATTCAGGCTGTGACTTCCCTCATCTATGCACCATCCTCCTTTCTTAAAAGTGTGGGACAATGGTGAAATGGGAAGGAGACACAGTTTTGAGCTGCTCCAATGAGATTTTGGCTCCAACTTTACTGCTGTGGTATCATAAGGAGTCACACCAAAGCAGCTCCAACACCGTGGCATTGACAGCAGAAAGGTTCCTAGTCACAGAGGCTTCATAACACTGAAGTTACATCAGGCTCAAGGAAAAATGTGCCGAGGAAAAAGAAACCCATGCCGGATGTCAGAAGGCTTGGCAATATGAGCTCCAGCATCTCTATAAGTTCATATAATAAAATCTCTGTCCACAACTGACATTCACTGGCACACTTCTTGGCAGTTTCGGCAGAGAGACAGCAAGTTCGCTGGACATGGAAACAATTACTCAGAGGAGGCTGAACTACTTTTAACCATGGATCATTTCCCCTGGCCAGAGGAAACTGGAGCACTCTGGGAGAAAACGCCAGGATGGTGGCCTTGATCCGTATTGAATCTATGAATAAGTTCGGGATAGTATTGTAATTTCCAAAGCTTTTGTTAAGGGCTTTCACTACAGAAATGCAGCAAGTGAATTAACTTTGATCTGATCTCTCTTTTTTCACACGTTATGTTTCCATTATCTTGAATTACCTTGATTGGGGGGGGGGGGCAGAGGATCGAGGTATTGTGCCTGCTTGCTTGCAAACATTGCCTGATTTAGCCCTCTTTTATGATGAAGAAACTTCTTGACATTTCATTTCTGCTCTCCTCCCACCCTAACAATAGGGCCCTGCAAAAGTTATTTCTTTATTTAGAGCAGTGTTTTTCAACCACTGTTCCGCGGCACACTAGTGTGCCGCGAGATGTTGCCTGGTGTGCCGTGGGGAAAATTGAAAAATTCGAAAGATTTTTTTAAAAAAAGTCAAATTTTCGCCCACTAGGCGGGCGCCGGACTGTGTCCACCCTATTTTCCATCCATCCTGAGCGGTGGGGCTCTGACATCTCCCTCTCCGCACACAGTGCGGAGACAGAGCTGTCATCCGCCAGCTTAGCGGGGATCAGCGGATCGATCCTCGCTGAGCAGAGAACGGTGCGCAACGTTTTTGTTTGCCATTAAAGAAAAAAATATTAAACATTTTCTAATGGTGGTGTGCCTCGTGATTTTTTTCATGAAACAAGTGTGCCTTTGCCCAAAAAAGGTTGAAAAACACTGATTTAGAGCATTCGTACTCGGCTGTTCAGGCAAAACATCTCCTAGAGTGTTTTACATCCAATCAATTAAAACAAGGCATTCCCTGCCCATTAGCTTAAAACCTAAAAACAGACAACCATGATGTGCAAAGGAAAAAAGGGGCAGTGTGCAGACCAAACTCACGTCTTCCTTTTGAAGAATCCTGGTGACTATATGTAGTCTTTTGGGGAGATGAATTGAGAGCATTCAACAAGTTTAGGCCTGTGGAGCAGAGAGATCCTAAGTGATAACAGGCTGGTTTAATCAGGAATGAGCTCCTCTCCTCTCGTACACAGTTTCCTTTCTGTTTCTGCATTATAGCAGAACCCATAGTTTGATGTAATGTCCGAAACTGGCAAACTGCAGTTTGAGCCTGCTCTCCAAACCAGCATTTGGAAATCCATGATTCTGTTGGCTTTGGATTATGCCTAACCATAACTTACATGTATCCGCTGCCCGTCCCCTTACCCACCCCCACCATGGAGCAAATAGCAATGGGTAAAGGATTCAGATCAGGATTAACAGTACTGGGGCTTTAACCTTGCCTCCTGCAGTGCCCCACTGCCCTGATGAAACCCACTACCACCGCCAGTGGGAGATGCAGGTCTCCCAAGCATCACATCTTGTTTGAACCAGAGTAGTTTGCGCAAGCTTGATTATCATTAAGAACATGTTCATCAGGAACAGAGGCATGCAGGAACTTCTCTGCCAACTCTGCGGCTCACAAAATCCAAAGCTCAGCCTTCCAACCTTTCCCCCTTGCTTTTGTCAACATGCAAGGAGGCTCCTAATCTGCTTCTTATCTGGTACTTGAGAGCCAGCCAAGGAAGGAAAGTGGATTGTGGTCAATCTTCTGTACGAATACAATCATTTGGAAGTTCCTTCATAATGCACTCCCTTCCATTTACATCCATTAATATAATGAGAAATGATGGAATGTGCAGAAAGAGATTGTGTATTATTGATATTCATAACCAGAGCCAACTTGCCTTCAGGATTTAACTGCTCTGTTGGGTTAACACAACTCTCAGAAAAAGGAAAGAAACATCAGCTGGGATGGCAGAGTTGGAGGTCAAACCATTTCCTGCATTTGAACTGCAGAAAGAAAGAACGAAAAAGAAAGCCAAAGTGATTCAAGGAGGTCGTTTTCCATATTCTCCAAAAGTTGGTTTAAAATGCATACCTAGTCGTGTTCACCTCATGTGCAACTGCAGCTACATGGAGGCAAGCAGTATTCCATGTGCAGCTATGTGTATCTTTGGCATCAGGGTAAAGGAAAAACACTGGGAAGGCAGTGTGGTGCAATGGTTAGAGAGTCAGCCTAGGGCCTGGGAGACCAGGGTTCAAATCTCCACTCAGTCAGGAAATTCACCAACCTTGGGACAGTTAACCCACTTCACAGGATTGTTATGGGGATTAATAATAATAATAATTTTTATTTATACCCCGCCCTCCCCAGCCAAGGCCGGGCTCAGAGCGGCTTACAAGCAATAATAAAAACAAGTTGAATGATTACAACTTAAAAACAAAATTAAAATACAACATTAAAATATTGAAACATTAAAATATTAAAATGTAGCCT
Organism: Podarcis gaigeae; assembly: GCF_964106915.1. Taxonomy (NCBI): domain Eukaryota; kingdom Metazoa; phylum Chordata; class Lepidosauria; order Squamata; family Lacertidae; genus Podarcis; species Podarcis gaigeae. The sequence goes on along the minus strand of NC_139680.1, from coordinate 102,230,033 downwards.
CATCGCAGGAGGAGAAAGGAAAAGAAAAAAGAAAGAGAGGGAGGGAATCAAATTGGATCCAAGCCAAAGGCCTGGCGGAACAACTCTGTCTTACAGGCCCTGCGGAAAAAAATCTGATCCTGCAGCGCCCTGGTCTCATGAGGCATAGCGTTCCACCCAGCCGGAGCCAGAGTTGAAAAGGCCCTGGCTCTGGTTGAAGCTAATCTAACTTCCTTAGGGCCCGGGACCACTAGGGTGTTGCTATTTATGGCCCTTGAGGCTCTCCGTGGGGCATACCGGGAGAGGCGGTCCCGTAGGTACGAGGGTCCTAGGTCAAAAGCAGCACCTTAAATCTGACCCTGTGCAGCTTGAAAAGTTCTGGGTGAATATGCTCCCATGGCAGAGACCCCGTGAGTAGCCTCGCTGCAGCATTCTGCACCCGCTGGAGTTTCTGGGACAGCTTCAAGGGCAGCCCCACATAGAGCAAATTACAGTAGTCAAGCCTGGAGATGACTGTCGCATGAATCACTGTGGCCAGGTCGGGGTGGGAAAGGTAAGGGACCTTTTAAACAAAGAAGGGAAGAAGCTCTTTGGGGAAAAAAGGTGTAGTATAAATACAATGAAAATAATAAATAATACTAATTTCGCTTAAGTAAGAAGTGGCTAAAATACAGAATCAAACCCAGTTAAAATATAAGGCGGGTCAGAAGCTTCAAAAAGGTAGTGTATACAGAATTTCTCTTTATGTTTATGGAAGCGGAAGCAAGATATTTACTCCTCACCATCTCTCCCGCTCTCTAGGCCTTTTGATATACAACGGGGGTTAAAGAGAAATGCAGGCTTTTAAGTGCACTCAAAGCAGGCTTTTAAGTCCGCTCTAAAATAAATATTAATAATATTAAAATAAATACCGAGATGACACACAAAGCAGTGACAGAACGCAGCTTTGCAGGGAGTGTTTAAACAATGTGCCCTCCCTTTCAAATACTTCTTCGGGCTCTTGCCTCCCCCCCCCCCCCAAGTATTTAACAATCGATTTGCATGCTTATGAAATAAACAGTAACTTTCGGTCAGTGCAAATATCAACACTCGGAGAATGAAAAGCAAACTGTAAAGCTAGCTTTGTTCCTGGGATTTCCCTTCTTCTCCCCAGCACAGAGAAGTTGATTACAGTTCCTGGTAAGGCAGAATCACAGAATTGTGGAGCTGGAAGGAAACTCCAAAGGTCCTCTAGTCCAGCCCGCTGCAATGCATGAATCACAGCTAAAGAATCCCTGACAGATGGCTAGCCAACCTCTGCTTAAAAACGTCCCACCTTAAAGGTGCTGGAGCAGATGTTGCTGTCTGCAGTATCTGGAGAAATTAGTGGGTTTTTTAAAAAGAAGCAGAACAACCCTGCAATATCGCCAGAGTTGCACATGCTTTGGTTATCTCCCGCTTGGACTACTGCAATGCGCTCTATATGGGGCTACCTTTGAAGGTGACTTGGAAACTACAACTAATCCAGAATGCAGCACCCAGACTGGTGACTGGGAGCGGCTCCCAAGACCACATAACACCGGTCCTGAAAGACCTACATTGGCTCCCAGTACGTTTCCGAGCACAATTCAAAGTGTTGGTGCTGACCTTTAACGCCCTAAGCGGCCTCAGTCCAGTATACCTGAAGGAGCGTCTCCACCCCCATCGTTCTGCCCGGACACTGAGGTCCAGTGCCAAGGGCCTTCTGGCGGTTCCCTCACTGCAAGAAGAAGAAGAAGAAGAAGAAGAAGAAGAAGAAGAAGAAGAAGAAGAAGAAGAAGAAGAAGAGTTTGGATTTGATATCCCGCCTTTCACTCCCTTTAAGGAGTCTCAAAGCGGCTAACATTCTCCTTTCCCTTCCTCCCCCACAACAAACACTCTGTGAGGTGAGTGGGGCTGAGAGACTTCAGAGAAGTGTGACTGGCCCAAGGTCACCCAGCAGCTGCAGGTGGAGGAGCGGAGACGCGAACCCGGTTCACCAGATTACGAGACTACCGCTCTTAACCACTACACCACACTGCAAGAAGCGAAGTTACAGGGAACCAGGCAGAGGGCCTTCTTGGTAGTAGCACCTGCCCTGTGGAACGCCCTCCCACCAGATGTCAAAGAGAACAGCAACCACCAGACTTTTAGACGACATCTGAAGGCAGCTGTGTTTAGGGAAGCTTTTAATGTTTGAGGCATTACTGTATTTTAATATTGTGTTGGAAGCCGCCCAGAGTGGCTGGGGAAACCCAGCCAGATGGGTGGGGTATAAATAATAAATTGTTGTTGTTGTTGTTGAATAAATTTATATACCACTCTTCATCCAAAGATCTCAGGGCAGTTCACAGAAATAAAATACGATATAAAAAACACAATGTCTGGACACATAGGGGTCCCTCCCTGCAAAAGATTAAAATGACCGTTTCTAAAAGTGAGTAGATTGTTCCCGCCTGAAATAAATGTACTTTTGTTCCTGGAGTACACACACCCAAACACCACCGAAGAATAGTACAGAGAGTGACTTGATAAATGCTTGGAGATGTGATTGAGGATCACTTCATTGTTTGCTTTATTTATACAGCTTTCCTCTCCCTCTGAAGATGCTGTGCCTCTGTTTACTTTAGAAGATTAGAAAGGGATTAATGAAGCCAATTCTCTTAACAAAATGGCCATCTCCGCTGAAGGCTGCAAATTACTTATGATTCATGCTGGCTTCCTCTCCACTTCCTTAGCCACAACGAAACCAAGGCAATCCCAATTTCAGGCACAAAAAGAGATCCGTCCTTACCTGTATTTAAGGACAGGGCGGAAAAAGACTCTGCCCTGGCAGACACCACATAACCCATTGTAAACAAAACAACTGGTTGGGGAAACAGAGTGAAGGCCAGGCCAGGCCATGTCACAGGAAACAGGTCAACAGCAGGCCAACGATCTCTATTGAAAAAATGAGCTTGAGAGGGATGCAATACAGAACAATCCAGTCTCTGGCTACAGACCTATTTTATTTTAATTGTACATCTTCTGCCCCAGCTGCAACAAAACATATCTCTCCCACGTCGGTGTCTGCGGCCTCGGCAGGCACTGCAACCTTCCAACAGATAATAATAATAATTTATTATTTAAACCCCGCCCATCTTGCTGGGTTTCCCCAGCCACTCAGGCAGCTTCCAACACAATTAAAATACAGTAATGTCTCAAACATTAAAAGCTTCCCTAACCAGGGCTGCCTTCAGATGTCTTCTAAAAGTCTGGTAGTTGTTTTTCTCTTTGACATCTGGTGGGAGGGTGTTCCACAGGGTGGGTGCCACTACTGAGAAGGCCCTCTGCCTGGTTCCCTGTAACTTGGCTTCTCGCAGTGAGGGAACCTGGGGGAAGCCTGCTTGTTCCCTCATGCCCGCCCCCGGGGAGTCCGCCCCTCCCACAAAGCCACCGCACCCCTGAAAGGGGGTAAGCGGACTTGGACAAGAACACTCTCCCCTCCTCCAGCTTCCAGGTGTACTCAGAATTCTTATTGCCTCCAACCATGGAAGCAGAACGCAGCGATCACAGACCCTCCAAGTGTCCCTGTTACCCAGGGACAGTCCCGGATTTACAGAAGCAGTCCCAGTTTCTGATCTGATCCTGGAATGTCCCGCTTTTCCTTAGGACATCCCTATTTTCATTGGAGAAACGTTTGAGGGTACGGAAACAAGATTTCAAACAATGCTCTCGTTATCAGGGCTGAATATCAAAAACAAGAGATTTAAAACTAGAGAGATAAAGAGGAGAGAAAGAGAGAGAGAGATGGTGTTATCCAGATGGGCTTGTGTTTAACTGAGCTCAAGTGAAAGGCTTTTAAAACCAAGGACTGTGAAGGTTTAAAAACAGGGGCACTGTAATTAGTTTAATCCACAGAATTAGAGGCTGGGTGGCCATCTGTCATGTATGAACTACTTGAGATTCTTGCTTTGGGGGCGGGGTTAGACTAGATGACCCCCAAGTTCCTTTCTAAGTGCGGTTCTGTGAGCATGGTAGTAAAAACAGAAAGTAAAAATTCTGTGAAATTTAAAGAGGGGGACTTCTACCAGGAGATGCAGAGAAAGTCTGCTGCAATTCTAGACGTCTTCCAGCAATGGATGGAGGAGGAGGGGCCCATGACACTTTTTATTATCATTTTGTCCAGCTCTAAGACAATTTCCTCTCAAGTAATGCAACCCCAGAAACTGCTTTCAAACACCAATACTCTTGCAGCTATCAATCCTCCTTACGAGAAAGGATCTTCTAGTTTCCACTAACACCTTCCCCAGACATAATTAATCCCCGTGCTACAGGGATATATATACATTTTCATGTGGCTGTGTGTGGCCTCGTTCACCCCAATAATAGACGACGTAGTAAACCTGTCCGTGGGCTCTGTCCCATCAGACTGTGGGCAATGAACTATTTCATTGCTCCTCTGTACAAAAGAAAATTAACACACACTCCTGCATACCTAGCTGTCAGAGGAGGCTGTTATAGGCCTTAAAAGGGAAGTCTTAAAAGAGGACTGGGGCAAATTCATGGAGGAGAACCCTGACAGTGGCTACTTGTCATGATGGCTGTGCTCTGCCTACACAGTTGGAGACACCAGTGCTTCTGAATGCCAGATGCTGGAAACCACAGGAGAGGAGATAATAATAATAATAATAATAATAATAATAATAATAATAATAATATTGATAATTATAGTAATTATTATTATTTATACCCCACCCATCTGGCTGGGTTTCCTCAGCCACTCTGGGGTGCTCCCAACAGAAGATTAAAAACACTGCCTTCAGATGTCTTCTAATTGCCAAATAGTTGTTTATCTTTTTGACATCTGATGGGGGGGAGGCATTCCACAGGGAGGGTGCCACTACCGAGAAGGCCCTCTGCCTGGTTCCCTGCAACCTCACTTCTCTCAGTGAGGGATCCACCAGAAGGCCCTCAGTGCTGGACCTCAGTGAAGAATGGGGGTGGAGTCGCTCCTTCAGGTATACTGGACCGAGGCCGTTTAGGGCTTTAAAGGTCAGCACCAACACTTTGAATTGTTCTCTGAACCATACTGGGAGCCAACATAGGTCTTTCAGGACCGGTGTTATATGGTCTCGGTGGTCCCTCCCAGTCACCAGTCTAGCTGCCGCATTCTGGAGAGGGCTCTTGAGCCCATGTCCTGCTTGTGGATCTGGGTGACCGCTGTGGGAACAGGATGCTAGACTAGATTGGCCTGTTCCAGCAGGCTCTTCTTATCTTCTTATATCTTTCCCAGACAGTCCAATGCACAGGATTCCTACGAACAGATCGGCTCAAATAATTACAGTAGCCTCCACAAACATCAGCAGTCACCTTGCAGTTTCCCCGGCATCCATGTCTGCTTGATTAACACACAGTCCTTCATTAATGTTCTTACCAGCATGACTTTCACATTTCCCCCCTTTTTTGCTAGGGCATTCATTCCCTAATAAAGTACCCTTGGCAGATTGTTAGGTGAGACTCCAAAATGTACTTAATTACAGCTGCTCTGTGAAGCGTTGCACTTTCAATGGGCTTCTAAAGGCTGATTATAAAGAGGAGAGGCAGCGGAGGAGGACAGAGTCTTTTAGAAAACCAGGAGAAAACAAGAGCCCATTAACTGGCTGAACTGCAGGACTCTCGGCCCCTCAGCTTTCCAGCTTTCAGCTGCTTTTGAAGAAAGTGTCACTACCCACAAGGATGCTTTTGTTTCCCGCATCTCATGCCTGGGTTTGCAGCCAGGTTAAAATGTATCTAGGAAAGGAGGGCCACACGTATACAGTGGTACCTTGGGTTACAGACGCTTCAGGTTACAGACTCTGTTAACTCAGAAATAGTACCTCGGGTTAAGAACTTTGCTTCAGGATGAGAACAGAAACTGCGCGGCAGCGGCCCCATTAGCTAAAGTGGTACCTCAGGTTAAGAACAGTTTCAGGTTAAGAACGGACCTCCAGAACGAATTAAGTTCTTAACCCGAGGTACCACTGTATTTATACCCACAGCCAGGGTGGATAATCAATGATTTTTTTTACTCGGTTTGGTTTTTTTTATTTAAATCAGATTTTTTTTTTATTTAAATCAATTTTTTTGTTAATTTAAATCAGATTTTTAAAATAAAATGCTTTTGGAGGAAAAATCTGTCTAAAGATATTTTTCTATTTAAGTTACATTATAGTCCAAAGGCTATTCATCAGGAAATAAGGATTTGTTTTCAGTTTTTCATGTGTGCTAAAACTCAGTCTAAGGTGTTTTATAAAAAAATGTTTAACCAGATCAGTTAACAAACATGGATACATATTGTATAACACAATTGTTTTAGTTAAATAAATTGTTTAAATTGTTATTAAGGAAATGATTATTTTTCTCCTTCCAATAAAGTACACCAGAAAAGTTATCCACATATAAACAGTTAACTTATTAAACCTCACAATAATTTCGTAATTATCTGTCTATGTATTTCCAATAGCATAACCAAATCACTTTCACTCTCTCAGCCTAGCCTACCTCACAGGGTTGTTGTGGGGATAAAAATGGGGAGGAAGAGAACCACGTATGCCACCTCGAGCTTCTTGGGAGAAAGGCGGGATATAAATGTAATAATAAATAAAGATTTTTCTTTTAAAGGTATTAACCAAGAGAGCTGGGGAAGATGTGTAAAGGAAGCCCTTGTTCCCCAAGAGCAAGTTAGAAGGGTGTGAAGCAACCATTTTCTTCATACTACCAAGTGTCACAAAGGGCACTTCCTGAGAGTCTCTATTTTCGGGCACAATTCAATCTTGCACCAGCAAATTCAGGCGGTGTAATTAAAGCTGATACGAAGCTCTTCCCTAACAAACCTGCTCTTCCCCCACGAATCAGATCGTTTCTGCAGAAAGTAAGGAGAACACCCTGGGAGAAGATTGTCAGTGGTTTTGCCACCATTTAAGTTTTTATTATTCAAAACTGTGGCTTTCTGGTGCGGTGCAAAGATCAACATGATTCAGACTCGCACATGACCTTACTTACTGTCAGAGCAACCGCTCCCTGCTTGAAAAAAAAGTTTGCAGGGGAACTGTCAGGGAACTGCCATCGGAGCCAGAGGCGGAGGGAAGGCTCCAGAGGGATGCCGGAGAGGGTCCCAGTAGGGAGAGAGGCAGCCCATCTGCTGGGGAAGGAAATCAGCGTAGCACCAGTGAAGAAGGGGGGCAGATGGGGGAATCGACAAGGAGGCTCCAGGACTCCTCGCCGGAGACCAGCGGGGAGAGCACAGGTCCTCCGCTGCCCACACCCTCCCTGCGCAGAAGACTTCCGCGCAGGGAGAGTAGGAGGAGACTTGGCGTCAAAGAACTTCTTTGCTGACGGATTCTGCCAGCGATTGAGACATCCACGGATGGGTGGCTGTCCGGACAGAAAGGGTTCACCCAGGTAACCCAGCCAGGTGTGGCGACGACTTACGCACGAGCAACCCCTAGAACCATTACAGGAACCTTATAGATTTCCACGCTGCCTCCTGTTAACTCTCGAGTGTGAGTTTTGGACCAGTTCCATTTATGATTCATGATGCTCCTTGTGGCCATCTTCAATACACATCATTTTAAGCTTTTCCCCCAGGAGCTTATAGAATTTCCCTTTCAGCCTTGGCTCCAACTGCATCCACAGCAAACCGTCTGCTTCTCTCTGAATGTGTTCAACTCATTGACAACGTTCTCTTCCCCCAATTCCATCCTCTCTTAGTTATGAAACTATTCTCCACTCCAGGTCCCGCCCTCCCCAAGAGCCTCTCTAAAACATACAAATTTTATTCCTCCCCAAATGCGAAACCTAAGAAGCCATTAGTAGATGTTTAGAGGCCCGCTGACACTATCCGTTATCCTAGGATAACAATGGCTGAACTCATTTCAACCTCTCTCTCTTTTTGTTTAATATATTCAAAGGGGGGGTCAATCAAAGGTTGAAAAAGAAGAAATAAACTTTGGAACAATCAGCCTCTCTTTGCCTCACCTCTAAGGCTAGATTCTTCTTTTTCTTCTTCTTTTTTACACATTGAGTGGAATCTTCACATGATCAGGGTTCTAAGGAGAAGATTCTGCACTGCAGTGGTTATAATTGCTAAGGCAACAGCAAGAGGAGCAGTGGCAGCTGGGTGTCTGTTTGCATGGAGAGTGCTGAATGTACAGCCTCACATCTCTTTCATCAAACTTAGCCTCTCCACAATGAATACTGTGTGAAGAGGGCCTAAGAGACCTGATCTTGCTGGGAATAGCTTTGGCTTTGCTTTCTGGAGTCAGGTCCAGCCTGTGCAACATTAGCGACCGACTGATTTTTGGAGGGTGAAACCTTAAGAACATCAGAGGAACTTGGTTGGATCAGGCCAAAGGCCCATCTAGTCCAACATTCAAGAAGAAGAAGAAGAAGAAGAAGAAGATGAAGAAGAAGAAGAAAAAGACGAAGACAAAGAAGAAAAGGAGGAGGAGGAGGAGGAGGAGGAGGAAGTATTCATGATTGACAAGAAAAGGAAGGCCTTTCAGATCTGGCAAAGAGACAGAAACTGTGCCGCTAAGAAAAAAACCCCTATGCCAACACTATTGCTGAGGTTCAAAGAAGAACCAGAGAACTAAAAAACACCAGTTGGTTAAAAAAAGCTCAAGAGATCCAGCACTTAGCCAACACTCATGATGCACAGTGCTTCTTTAAAGCCACAAAGACCATCTATGGGCCAATAAATCATGGTGTGTGCCCCCTATGCTCAGCAGACGGTACCACATTTCTAAAAAGATAAAGAAGCTATTGCACTGCATTGGAAAGAACATTACCAATGTCTCCTATACCTGCAGGTCTGAGGGTGGTTACAACACAAAATTACAATATGAAACAAAAATAACCCAATAGCCCCCCCTTCCCCAACACATTTTAAAACAGCATTGGATGTCCGTGACTATGTAAAACTATGTAAAAAAAAAAAAAAAGAATGAGTTAATTACGGCAATGGCAGGGAGACTGGCAAAGTGGAAAGTTATATAGGCTGTTCCTTCAAGTTCCATCTTGCTACCTCCTTCTGCGCAGTGGGAGCAAGACAGGAAGAGAAGAGTCACACTCTTCCCACCCAGAGAAAAATGTTAAATCTTACAGTAGCTAATTGGGAGATGTTTAAGTGCAATTACATCTTAACTCTGTTTCACAAAATATAAATTAAACAGAGAAATATATGCAGATAGATTCATTGTGAATGCTTGAGCGAACACTTTACTCAGAACCCTTATCTGACATGCTCTATGTTTTATGTATATAAACGTGGGTTATTAAAGTTGCAAAAAAAAATTAAATGGGCATCACACATTTGGGACATGTGTACAGTTCTGATGACCTCCTTTTCTAACATGTCGTGAGATGGAAAAGTTTATTCCCAAGGGTCTGGGCCATGCTCTGGATGTAACTGAGGGCAAAGCTATGCAGGTAGGGGTCTGGCTTTCACCGGCACCATTTTATTTGGGATAAAATGCACAGACCTGGCAGGTGCATCTGAGAAAGGGCAAAACTCCACCTTCATCCCAGGCACTGGTACCTTCAGCATCTGGACCACAAAGCAACAGTGTCCTCAAGTTGGCCTTTTTGTCCCCTCATCTATATGAATGACCTCCAATGGGATAAACCAGGAGAAACAGATGGCTGCATTTAGAGGCAAAGACTCCTGGCCATGGGTGCTCCAAATGGAATTCCACAAGAAGGTGCAAAGTGGAGCGGGATCCAATTTCCCACATGCATCACCCATCTAAATGATGCACATTTTCCCAATGATATACCAAAAGTGGTGCATAAACCCTAAGTTATTGTTAATTATCAGTCTACATAGAAACACACCAGCCTTGTCATTAACGTGATGTGAAGTGACCCAACCCAAATAGACAGATCCCAGAGATGAAACTGTTTCTTCTCTGCCTTCTTACAGTTGTACCTCGGGTTACAGACGCTTCAGGTTACAGACTCTGCTAACCCAGAAATAGTACCTCGGGTTAAGAACTTTGCTTCAGGATGAGAACAGAAATCGTGCAGCGGCAGTGGGAAGCCCCATTAGCTAAAGTGGTGCTTCAGGTTAAGAACAGTTTCAGGTTAAGAACAGACCTCCAGAACAAATTAAGTTCTTAACCCGAGGTACCACTGTATTTTCATTTTGGACGAATACAGTCAAAGAGTCCAATATTCACCCATTCCTACTCAACCCACAGGGCAGAAGTATGCCTATGGAAGATGTTCTCTCCTTTTCCAGGAGGTCACCTTACTCCCATGCTTGAAAGCACTATATAAATGTTAAGCACTGCTATTATTATGGGGTGGTTGTTGCTGTTTGCATTGACTTGAACAGAAGAGCTGGCTAATTCATTCATTCATTCATTCATTCATCTTGTTCACATCTGTTCCCCTCACTCTCTGACAATGGTTTATTTTTGCACCGCTGCTGTTATGTTACAAAGAGTTTTTGTGTCAGCGTGTATATTGTGAGGAAGAAGCAGGTTCCTAATAAACAACTCTATCCAAGTGGCAGCAAAGCGACAACAGTAGAAGAATTGATCACCATGGAAAGATCCCACAATCATATGCATGTCTACTCAAAAATAACTCCCACTACATTCAATGTGACTTAAAGGATTGCATTTAAAGTACTGCAGCCTCAACTGTGTTCCTTTGATTTTGTCATTTGACTACCATGATGCCTTTCTTACCAGGGGTAATTGGAAGACTGGTACCGCAATTATAAACCCAGCTTCGTAAAAAGAAAAGGGGGAAAAAATTAATACCCAAATAGTAGCACCTGGGAACACAGAATGTTTCCCTGCAAGTTGGTATGTTTATTTGGTCTTCCAAAAACCAAAGAAGTCTTTAGTGTAACATGGCTTACAAACAGTATTTCCATTGGCTTCATGTTCAAATCAACAAAAAACAAAGACACCATCACAAAACAGGGGAAAACCTTTAAGAAACTAAGTTTCATATTATATCTAGCTTTCCTAACGTTGGAAGACTGCTTTTACCAGTGCATTTCTGAGCTCAATTCAAAGTGATGATGCTGACCTAGAAAGCCCTAAATGGCCCCGGTCCAGTATAGCCAAAGGAGCCCCCATCATTCAGCCCGGATGCTGAGGTCCTCCTCTGAGGGTCTTCTGCTGGTTCCCTCAATGCACAAAGTGAAGTTACAGGGAACCAGGCAGAGGGCCTTCTCGGTAGTGGCACCTGCTCTGTGGAACGCCCTCCCTTCAGATGTCAAGGAAATAAACAACTATCTGACTTTTAGAAAACATCTAAAGGCAGTCCTGTTTAGGGAAGTTTTTCTTGTTTGATCTTTTATCGTGTTTTTACTATTCTGCTGGGGGTTGCCCAGAGTGGCTGGGGAAACCCAGCCAGATGGGCAGGCTCTAAATAATAAATATTATTATCATTATTATTCATAATAATAATATTTCCTCAAAGCAGACATATTCAGCTACCTTCTGATATTTCAGCCAGTCTCCAAATTTCCACTAGCAAGTGGCACCATGGACATGTCACAGTAAACCTTGGTCATGGCTTACCATGAACATGCAGATGCCTTCTGCTTTGATGCTCTCCTAGCAAGAACAACAAACCACAGTCCCTGGCTTAGCATCAATTCGGAGATCATGGCTTGTTTTTCTCTGCACAAACGAGCAATGTGAAGCCAGTGTTTGGCTTACCAGTCATGGTTGGTTTGAAGGAAACAAATCATAATTCCAAGCTCAAATGTAATAGGAATATAGCAAGCTGCCTTGTTCATGAGTCAGACCCCTGCACTGTCTACATCAGGTGTGTGCTACTGAGCTAGAACTCCCATCATCCTTGGCCACTGGCCATGCTTTCTGGGGCTGATGGGAGTTGTAGTACAGCAATACCTGATGGTATTAATGATGTATGGAAGTGAAAGCTGGACCATAAAGAAGGCTGGTTGCCGAAAAAATGATGCTTTTGAATTATGGTGCTGGATGAGACTCTTGAGAGTCCCATGGACTGCAAGAAGATCAAACATATCCATTCTTAAGGAAATCACAGCCCTGAGTGCTCACTGGAAGGACAGATCCTGAAGCTGAGGCTCCAATAATTTGGCCACCTCATGAGAAGAGAAGACTCCCTGGAAAAGACCCTGATGTTGGGAAAGATGGAGGGCACAAGGAGAAGGGGACGACAGAGGACGAGATGGTTGGACAGTGTTCTCAAAGACAAAGTGGAAGACAGAAGTGCCTGGCGTGCTCTGGTCCATGGGGTCACAAAGAGTCAGACACGACTAAACGACTAAACAACAACGACAGAATACCTGCTGGGCCAAAAGTTCCCCACACCTGGTCTACATTAACTGGCTTTCCAGGGTTTCAGACAATATCTTCTCTCTTCTAGCCCTACCTAGAGATGGAACCAGCCTTCTGCATGCAAAGCAGATGCTATATCACTGAGCTATGGGTCTTTTCCCAGGGGCTTGTGGCTTGTTGTTCCCCCTCCCTCCGGGGCACTAGGAAAAAAGCAGAGCAGGAGGCTTCCCCACATTCAGGGCAAACTGTTAATTATGGGCTTTTCTGTGACATGTGAACTGGTCCATTGTTGCAATGAAGGAACAAGAGAATCACACAATTGCCTTTGCGCTTTCTTGCTGCAGTTCGTAAATTCCAGATTAGAAAGAACACGGCAAATTAAACCATACGATCCAAATCGCCAAGCAAATCCAAATGTGGGTGGAAGTGGCGAGGATGATCTAAAAAAACACACACACACACAAAACAATTTTCTCCTTTGAACAGTTTCACCAGATATGCAAAGGGACAGCTTTAGTTCATACTCATTTTCAATTTCCACTTGTATAAATCTTACTCAGAAAAGATAAGGTATCTGATACAGTATCTGGAAGGGAATTTTTATAAAATATTCAAATATAGGGATAAAATCTCTCTCTCTCTCTGACACACACACACACACACACACACACACACACAGTATTTTCAAATGCACTAATTTCCTGGAACAACCAACAGTATTAAAACTACTTTTCAAGCAGGAACAAACGTACACAGCCTAATCATTAAATTGCCAGTGTAGAGGAACAATTGTAGCTCAGTTAAACTCTAAACAATTGGAGACTGAACTGTTTTATTATGAAAGAGGTGATCTTATCCCAGTGTCTTTTTCACACACACACACACACACACACACATACACACACACACACACAAATTGGGGTAAACATTTTACTAAATATATTAGATTGAAAACACAATTATTCTATGAAGAATTGCTGTGCCAAATATAGAGGCTTAATTAAACAATTCAAGTGGGAAACAAGAGGGTGATTCATCCTGTTTTAAGTGGAAATCTCTACATAGTGGTAATCTATTAAGCGGCTGTTCCTTGCTCCTGAAAAAGCAGTGTGTGTGTGTGTGTGTGTGTGTGTGTGTGTGTGTGTGTCTTGTTCTACCTCTTACACTGAACTGTTCCCACTCATACCATTATGTTGTTATCTTCTTTAAACGCAAGAATGTACTGCACATTCACCCACTCATTATTAGAGCAAGAGAAAAATCACCTTTCCATTCTGCATTTTCTCCCCTGCGCCATCCGGAACTGAGTTCAAATGGTAGATTTCATTCCCCCACCCCACCCCATTTTGTTTTCTTTCCATTTTTTAATTCAACAGTCTTCTTCCTCCTCAGCTCTCGATGCACGCCAGAAAACCCCCAACTCATTTTCTTCATTGCATTTCTGTATACCACCTTTCCTCAAAGGAGCTCAAGGTGGCCTACAAAATTCTCCCCGTTCCTGTTGTATCACCACAACGACCCTGTGAGGTACAGGTAGGTTGGGAGTGAGTGAGTTGTTGGCCCAAGGTCACCCAGTGAGCTTCAATATTGTGGGGGGATTTGAACCTGAGTCTCCTAAGAGACAGTCCGACACTCTAACCACCAGATCACACTGGCTCTCTGCGTTCAGTACCTTACACCAAGTCAGACTATACTAAACTCTGTATTTTCTACACTATTTGCGTAGACCAGGGTTTCCCAAACTTGAGTCTCCAGCTGTTTTTGGACTACAACACCCATCATCCCTAGCTAGCAGGACCAGTGGTCAAGGATGATGGGAACTGTAGTCCCAAAACAGCTGGAGATCCAAGTTTGGGGAAACCCCGGCGCAGACAACCTCCAGCCCTCCAGATGTTACTGAACCCTATAACAGATGGGGCTTCTGGGAGCTGCAGCTGTGCAACATCTGGAGAGCTAAATGTTTCCCACCCCTGAGGACAAGAGCAGGGGAGAAAAGGGTTAAATTCCCCTCTATGCCTGCTGTAATCCAACTCACACAAAGACAATTTGATTCTTCACCCTTTTTTATTATAGCACCTTAGATGCAAAGATGTGTTTAAAATCATCTATACTTTTGGTGCTCAGCCACATGCAAAACTGAAGCATTTATAACTGGCATCTTTTTATTTCTGGTACGGCTTCTCAGCCTTTACACGTTACCCCAAAGGCAAAAATTCAATACGTACAACAAGAAACTCTTAATCTCAGGGTCGTGGGTTTGAGCCCCACACTGGGCAAAAGATTATCGCATTGCAGGGGGTTGGACTAGATGACCCTCGTAGTCCCTTCCGACTCTACAATTCTATGATCCTAGGCACCGAGATGGAAAAGGTGCCAAGCACTAGTCAAAAGAACAGGAGAGCAGGGTGGGCATTAACTTCCATCACGTAAATAATTCGCCATGAGAAACATTCTCATAGAGGGCAGAGGAGCAAGAGCCAAAGCAAAACAAAAAGGTGGCAACCCTACAGTTAATTGCCATATCTATTTCCAGCATAGGAGTTCTTTTGTTTATGGGAAAAGGCTCCCTACCTTCAGCAGCAGCAGCAGGAGGAATTCAACAGGTAAAGCTCTCCCCAGCATGGACATGAAGGGGAGAACCTCACCTGTTGAATTTCTGCTCATTAAGGTAAAGGTAAAGGGACCCCTGACCATTAGTCGTGACCGACTCTGGGGCTGCGGCGCTCATCTCGCTTTATTGGCCGAGGGAGCCGGTGTACAGCTTCCGGGTCATGTGGCCAGCATGACTAAGCTGCTTCTGGCGAACCAGAGCAGCGCACGGAAACACTGTTTACCTTCCCACCGGAGCGGTACCTATTTATCTACTTGCACTTGGACGTGCTTTCGAACTGCTAGGTTGGCAGGAGCTGGGACCGAGCAACGGGAGCTCATCCCGTCACGGGGATTCGAACCGCTGACCTTCTGATCAGCAAGTCCTAGGCTCTGTGGTTTAACCCACAGCACCACCCGCATCTGCTCATCAACCCAGCTGTTAAAAAACAAAGAAGCAGTAACAGAAAAAAAGTTGGCATCCCTTCAGATGTACAGGCGTTTGGTCATACATAGGGATGTACCCTCCTTAAGAGTCAGCCCACTGGTCCATTGAGTTCAGTCTTAACTACACTGACTGGCAGCAGCTCTCCACGGTTTCGTGTAGAGAAATCTCTCCCAGGCCTAGCTGGAGGTGCTGAGTATCGAATCTGGAACTTTTTTTTTTTTGTATATAATTTTTATTAATTTTCCAATAAAAACAAATTTATAACACAATTAAACATTAAGAATTCATCACACAACTTTTTTATTTTAGACTTCCATCAACATGTCTGATAATTTTCCGTAGTTATTACATATCTTCACATTTCTTCATTTATATTGTACTATGTATATCTTATCTTACCATATTATTTAAACAATATTTCTACCAAACCTTCTTACAGAGCTTCTTGGAAACAAATCTGGAACTTTCTGCATGCAAGACAGATATCCTACCACTGAGCTATGGCCCCTGAACCTTTTGTGCACATGCTGGAGAGAGCATTCCAGCAGATGTTGCTTGCATGACAAGGTGAGAAAGCCACTACTCTTCTTCACAACTACAACAGCTGCAGGATCGTTGTCCTCGTTTGCCCTCTGGCAGCAATGACATCACAGCTTTGGAGCTCTTTTTCCACAGTCTGCGCTAGATGCAGAGCAAGGGCACTGCAATTGCTAGGTGCGCCCAAGACAGCCATGTTTTGATTGGCCCTGTTCCCATGCCTTTAACAGCACCCTGATGCACCCGCACGTGAAGTTTTTCTTGGCATGGAGATCTGCAGTGATGGGTTGGGAGCTCACATATTAATCACATGTGTGCCTCAGGTTGCTGTTTCTAAAAGGGCAGGAGTAGTTGGAGAATTCTGCGGTAGGGAAGGGAAACAACCAATGTCACCAAGGGTCTGGAAACGAGGCCTTATGTTGTTTTTTTTAAATAATTTTTTATTAGTTTTCCAACACAAATTAAAAACAAAACACACACACATAAACAAACAAAAACATATAAACATGTATAATTTCAAAACCTCTTTTTCATAAGCCTTGCTTCTCGGACTTCCCCTTACCTCCCCTTTTCTGCATCCCTGTTTTAAAATTTCTTCAACAACTCTTCATAAAAGGTAAAGGTACCCCTGCCCGTACGGGCCAGTCTTGCCAGACTCTGGGGTTGGTGCGCCCATCTCACTCAAGAGGCCAGGGGCCAGCGCTGTCCGGAGACACTTCCGGGTCACGTGGCCAGCGTGACAAAGCTGCATCTGGCGAGCCAGAGCCGCACACGGAAACGCCGTTTACCTTCCCGCTAGTAAGCGGTCCCTATTTATCTACTTGCACCCAGAGGTGCTTTCGAACTGCTAGGTTGGCAGGCGCTGGGACCGAACGACGGGAGCGCACCCCGCCGCAGGGATTCGAACCGCCGACCTTTCGATCGGCAAGCCCTAGGCGCTGAGGCTTTTACCCACAGCGCCACCTGCGTCCACAACTCTTCATACCAATTAATTAATTACTTATTTTCTTTTTAAGCTTCTCATACTTAATCAATTACAGCTGTAATTCTATATTTTCCTTTCCCTTGACATTTTAGCACTCATCAATTTTACAACAATTTTTAAGGTATACTTTAAATTTCTTCCCATCTTCTTCCACCGTCTCTTTTTCTTGGTCACGGATTCTGCCAGTCATCTCCGCCAGTCCCATGTAATCAATCACCTTTGTCTGCCATTCTTCCAGCGTGGGTAGTTCTTGTGTCTTCCAATACTTTGCTAAAAGGATCCTTGCTGCTGTGGTGGCGTACATAAAAAACGTCCTATCCTTCTTTAACACCAATTGGCCGACCATACCCAGGAGAAATGCCTCTGGTTTCTTATGAAAGGTACATTTAAGTACCTTCTTAATTTCATTATAGATCATTTCCCAGAAGGCTTTAATCTTCGGGCAGGTCCACCAAAGGTGATAAAAGGTTCCTTCAGTCTCATTACATTTCCAGCATTTATTATTGGGCAAATGATAGATTTTTGCGAGCTTGGTTGGGGTCATGTACCACCTGTTGGAAACGAGGCCTTATGAGGAACGGTTGAAGGAGCTGGGTATGTTTAGCCTGGAAAAGAGGAGAGTGAAAGGGTATGATAGCCACCTTCAAATATCTCAAGGGCTGTCACATGGAGGGGGGGGGGAGCTTGCTTTCTCCCGCTCCAGAGGGTAGGACCCGAACCAATGGATTCAAATTAAAAGAACGGGAATTCTGACTAAGCATCAGGAAGAACTTTCTGACAATGGAATGGTCTCCCGTGGAAGGTGGTGGACTGTTCGTCCTTGGAGGTTTCCAAGCAGAAGTTGGATGGCCATCTGTCATGGATGCTTTAGATGAGATTCCTGCATTGCAGGGGGTTGGACTGGAGTGACCCAGGGCTCAGCAAACCTTTTCAGCAGGGGGCTGGTCCACTGTCCCTCAGACCTTGTGGGGGGGCTGGACTATATGGGGGGGGGGGGGGAAATGAACGAATTCCTATGCCCCACAAATAACCCAGAGATGCATTTTAAATAAAAGGACACATTCTACTCATGTAAAAACACGCTGATTCTCGGACCATCCGTGGGCCGGATTTAGAAGGTGATTGAGCCGGATCTGGCCCCCGAGCCTTAGTTTGCCTACTCATGACTTACTCATTCAGGTATTGGTGTGTTTCATGTCCAAACTGTGGGATGACCAGCCTCATATAACCAACATGCTTAAGTCTAATTAATGCACGAAGGGGTTAATACCATAGAGTAGGCTGTCCTGCCAGGCTTAGCTCATCCTGGGAGGCACGACGTAAACAAGCCTTTGTTCCTCTTGAGTATACCTGAGAAGTTCAATGTGTGAGGAGGTCTAAGCTGGTTGCTCCAAGCCACTTTTCAGTTCCTTCAACTCACAAGAAAGGCGATTCCTAGTAAACATTAGGGGAAACTTCCTGACAGTAAGAGATGTCTGTGACATTGGAACAAAACTTCCTGGTGGACGCTCCTTCCTTGGAGGTTTTTCAGCAGAGGTTGGATAGTCATTTGTCAGGGATGTATTAGCTGAGATTCCTGCCTCGAGGTCTCTTCCCACTCTAAAATGCTATGATTCCATGTTACAAAATGTCACAGGTTTTCAGCAGGAAGTTATGGGACAGGTGCCTTTTGAAAAATGAAGAGGTGTGACCGCCCCAAACTTTTTGCAATATTGAAAGTGGGATTGCATATGACTGCACCAATAGCATCACAGACACAAATCATCATGAATTAGTATCAGGGGAGGGTGTCTGGAGGGGGACGGGACACATCAGTCAGAATTTTTCATTACTGCCAGGCAGTCTATTTCAGTAGCTCATGTAAAGTTGTCTAATCTTAGGGACAATAAGAATAGGGAATCTAGCCCAGAGCATACAAAAAGCTGGCTCTTGAAACCCAGCAGCCAAAACTTATGCCAAAAGAGAGAACATCTTTAGGCCTTCAGCTCCCACAACATATTGTATAGCTCAGCTCCATCCTAGGAATAATTCCTCTAATTCCCAGAATCCACAAATCTGCACCATAAGCCCTTCCTTTTCTCTCTTGCTGTTACTGCATGGCAAGCTTCATGCAGGCCAAGTAAGATTAGATCCAAGTTATGTATATTTTTGCTCACTGTTTATCTGTCCTCTTGCTGACTTGCCCAAGGCGCCCCTTGGGGAATGACTGGGAGCTTCGTAATGCATTTGCAGTCCTTGTCAGACTCTGTTCTGGGGAAACGAGGATCACGCTGCAGGCCAGGCAAGTGAGTGTCAAAGAATCTGAGTAAACAGTCCCAGAGACTGCCTCTTCCAGGTCAGAAGAATTTGGGATAGTTTATACAGCCCAATCAATCAAATGGTACTTTTGTTTTACCTCAGAGCGCACGACTTCAGGCTGCAGGTAAGGGCTTGCGTATTTTAACCCTGCATCACAAACAAACTCCCTGGGCATGGGGTGGGGTAGGGGGAAACAGAACGACAAAAAAATGAGAATACGGGCTCCGTTTACAGTTCAACGTTATATTATGGGAAATGAAGTGAGAACAAGTTTTCTGTAACCTATGCCTGTGGCCAGTCCGAGGCTATTTTACTCAACTCCTTGTATATGAGGTTCAGAGGTTCAGAGAACCTCTTCACTTAAAACGCAAGCCAAACTAGCTGGAATATTACCAGTTGTTGTATACCAGTGTTTCACAAACTTGGGTTTCCAGCTGTTTTTGGACTACAACTCCCATCATCCCTAGTTAGCAAGACCAGCGGTCAAGGATGAAGGGAACTGTAGTCCGAAAACAGCTGGAGACTCAAGTTTGGGAAGGCCTGGTATAGACATTGCTGAGCTAGGTGGAGTAATAGTCCAGCTCGGAATAAGGCAATTTCCAACATTCCAATGTGCCTGTGTCCTAAGACTTTATCACATTAGTTGATAAACGCTTTCCAGATGTAGAAAATAGTACCTAAAATTGGTTTGGATAATAGAGAGTAATGAATTCAGAGCCTTGAATTTACAGAGTCACAGGTGAATCACACCCTGCTTCAGTTCAACTTCAGTTGCAGGGTTTTTATCTTCCCATGGACACAAGGACTTCTGCTTGTGTAATGAACTTCCTTCCCTCCTCCTCTCCTTGTGTCCTGCTGAAATCTCCTCCGGAGGGTTGGGGAGAACCCCCAGAAAAAGAAGATTTGGGGGCAAATGGGAGACAGGAGAGGGAGGGTATAGCTCAATTGGTAGAGCATAAGTTTTGTTGTGCCTACAGAAGTTCTCGTACAAATGAGAAGACTTCGCTGGAACTTCACCCAACATGAACTTGGGTCCCACCACTCTCCCACAGACAGCCATCCAGCTGCAAATTAGTGATGAAGCTGCAAATAACCCTTGGATATGATGTTATACCATATCCATATTACCAAATTAATGTATTTGCTAATGACTTGGTCCTTAACAACTGCAGTTTCCCAGCGTTTTGAAGCGTGGGTGTTATGTATTGAGTTGAATAGGATCCAAATTGCAGCAGTCGGATTGGTCCTAGAACAATAGGATTCCGAATGCAGCAGTCTGATTGGCCCACAGGAGCCACCCAATCCAACTCCAGGTAGAAGTGAATCCACAACCTGATTGGCCTACAGGAGAATCCTGGAATTATCCAATCACATGGGGCCCATTGTGTAAATAATGCATATAAAGCAGACATTTCAGGGGAACTTCCATTCCTCACTACTATGAGCTGAATAAAGAACATAAAATCCACACTCGACTCTGAGTATATTTCAGTGGGCAAACATGCTAAACACCCTTAGCACGTGTTTTTGGCTAATTGAATGGATTTTCCTTCTTATCTCAAAAGTGGATTTTTACACTGTATGCGGAAGCCTGGTTCATTGATTCACACCTAAGCAGGTTTAAAAGGGGGATTTTGCTAAGTTATAACTATATTGCAGTTAAGATGGCGAGGAGGAGATCAATTTCCTCTGAGCTGCTTTTCCTCCGAGCTGAAGGGCGAAGAAAGAATTTGTAACCATTATGAGGCCGGGATGCTTATCCATAAAGAGCTATTATCGGTAGAACACAAGGTTTTCACCAGATAACTCCTGTTCAGTTTCCTCGCTCTTCAGGACGATGTGTACTGCAGCATGCCCATACTCTGACATTATTATGCAGCACATTTTCTTGCCAAGCCAGTAACATGCAGCATGACAACATCAGGACAGAAGGAACTCAACACAGTCCTGACATTTTTCAGTAGCAGCTCTGTTTACCATCACATGCTGCCTTATGATTCCTGGACATATACTTCGGATGAAGACAGGTCTAACAGCATGAGAGCAGCGAAGCAAGTTTGGACATTCTCTCTGCATTTTAATTCACAGGTCTCTCTCCTCCTCCAGAAGACCAGTTATGAACCAACTGTGGACAGCCTTGGCTGGCCTCTTTATTCCCAGGCCAGATTTGTGCAAGGGGTCCAGACTCAATGACATTCCAGCAACATATTTTGGTTCATGCAGGGATATCATGTCAGGGGTTCAGGAGCAGAGGCACAGGAGTGGGCGGAGATGGAGAGCGAGGAGGAGGAATCCGAGGGGGGTGGAGGCAGTGACAGCGGTCAGAGGGATTCCACGAGCCTCTCCAGCGAATCGGAAGATTCACAGAAGGGAGCGCCGATGGCCAGGGCAAGGGGGGTGCCAAGGGGGAAACCCCAGAAGGAAGGGGCCAGCGGGGACTCCCAGAGCAGCAGTTGGAAATCAGGACCAGCTTCCCCACCGGAGCGCAGTGGGGGGGAGGAGTCCCAGGAATCGGGACCAGTGTTCTCACTACCAGCGAGAGGAGATGAGTCAGGATTGACCACGCCTCCATCGGAGAGCGGGGAAACGGTCAGGAGGAAGGTTACCGGCTGGGCGCGCGCACCAAGTTCAAATGTACAGGCGAGCGGCACAGCAGGTAGCCCGGATAGGGAGCCAGGTCCTAAAGCCCGCCGGAAGGAGGGGCAAGACTCAGGGGGGTCAGCGTCAGAAGAGTCCAGAAAGGAGGAAACCCCAGGGGGCAGGAGGACCCAGAGGAGGAAAGAACAACGGAAGAGGTGGAGTAGGGCTAGGATCTTAAACTGGTGCGGAAGGGGTGATGAGTCAGACGGGACTTCGCCGATCTAAGGTTAAGACGTAGGGCTGCACGCTCTGGCGTTGGAATGGAAACCAAACTTCAATAAAGACTTTTGTACATTACATCAACCTGGCGTTGGTCCTCTGTGAGCTGGGACCTAGAGGCAGCCCTGACAATCATGAAGATCAAACATGTCCATGTTTAACTGAGCCAGAAGTTGGCACTATGGCTTCGTCTGGGATGCTCTTGGCTGTTTGGTATACCCATTACGAAAAGTGCATTAATTGTCTTGTGTCTTAATGCTACACCCGCTTTAATCTGCTTTAACATCCTACTTTAACATCCTAAACACCAGAAAGCAGAAAGAAACAATCTCTGCACAGTAACCTCAAGGCCACCAGATTTACAACAAACGGTGTTTGAGGGTTAAGCCATGGGGCTACTGCTTAGAAATTCACAAACAGATTTGACAAGATCTATCCAGAAGACTGAGACCAGCTCAGTTGCTGCCAACAATAATCTCACATGAGGTGAACACCATGCAAAGGATGGGTTTGAATCTATATACATCAGGCCTGTACAATATGTCTTCCAGCCTATCAGTCACAAAATGTCTGAACTTCCTGGTTTTGCTGTAGGCTCAGGGCTGCGGAAATCAACAGGCTGTCTGTCAACCACAAGGCAGGCCACTATAAATGGTTGTGGTAGATCACTCATTGTACAAGCCTCATCTACATCCAAGGACTCTGTGGATCAAATCTGACAGAACACAACTAATTAATTAAAGTGGAGTCAAAGGATATATTCCAGTGGGCAAGTTAAACTGAGCCATGCTCTATGAAGCTGAAAACAAGCATCAGACTCACATTCTCTCTTTTTTCATCGCACATCAAATACAGCACTTCAATCCCGGTCTTTTAGTCATATTATTGCTGCTAATGTTTAGATTACTATTGCTTTTATACTTGTTAAGTCGCTTTGTGTATCTCCTTTGTAGATGGTGAGAGCAGATGCTATAGCTATAGCTATACCTATGAATAGTTCCCCAAAATTAATCCTAGTCAGTAAATTAGTACTCAAACCACAGGTCCCCATTTTGGATACAACCCTTCACACACTGTGTAAAATAGGTTATCTTCACGCAACAATAAAATTTAAGGTGCTAGAGAATTCTCTTCCCTTTTTCTTTCTCCTGCCCTTCTCTTGTTTTGATCTCCCCTTTGTACACTCACTCAGAAGTGTAGGAGCTGCACACACTCCCCCATCATTAATTCCCATGCCACTGGAAAGTGTGTGTGAATACTGCAGCTACATTGGGGCCCAGCAATCACATGGGTCTTTCTCATCTGATCAGCACACCACCAGGAAACCAAAGACAACCATGTGCTTAGCCCTTCTCTGCTCAGTGGATGTAATTTTAAAGACTCGTTTGAGAGTAGCATTCTGCAAAGGTTAGCTTTACAGCTTTGCATGGAAACCACAAGCTTTGCTTGGCTTTATCAGAAACTCCATCAGCTAATACCAGAAACCTGGACTGAGCCTTCCAAGAGCTTACAGGAAGTCGCAAGGAAGTGCTAAACAGGGTGTGGTGTCCATCAGCAATTCCCATAATATGAAATGCTCTTGCATTAACAGATCGTGTTCTGTTGCATTCATGCAAATCCCCACCAAATTCTGACATAGGCTTGAAGAGATCTAGGAAAAAAATGTATAGCAAAACATATTTTTAAAACCAAAATCATTGGGTCTTCGCATGGAATATTACAGAAGAATTAACTGCTATAGCTGAACCCAGCAAGAGTGAATCTCTCGATACAAAAGGCATCCCGATACCCAGCTTCCTTCCATTGTATTTCAGGGAAATAAAATGTCTATACTGAGCAGCCATTTGGCAACATAG
Organism: Podarcis gaigeae; assembly: GCF_964106915.1. Classification (NCBI taxonomy): domain Eukaryota; kingdom Metazoa; phylum Chordata; class Lepidosauria; order Squamata; family Lacertidae; genus Podarcis; species Podarcis gaigeae. The sequence continues at coordinate 102,206,177 of NC_139680.1, read as the reverse complement.
GATATTTTAAACAATTACTCTGAGCTTTGAAAAGTTATGCTGCCCTACTGTTAGGCATGGAAAAATAAATGATCTACACATGTACAAAGGCAAATGGAGGTGGTGGTGAGGAAGAGCCTTAAACAGAGAAACCTCTGATGGAATCAGGGTCAATATGGTTCCCCCCCCCCCCATGCAGTTTCATATGTGAAACTCTCCAGATAGCACACGTCCAAGAGAAATGCAAGAGAACAAACAATACTATTATCATTTTATAACTTGAAAATGTTATCCTCTCGTGAATGCTCTCATCTTCCTCAAAGTCTCTGCTTCTGAAAACTATACTCTAAATCTGTGCTCATGCGAACAATTATCGTGCCGGTGGAAACAAATATGCTTTTTCCATGGTTTCAGATTAGCGAGAAACAAGAGGCGTTATGGGCCAGGCTTTATGCCACATATACAATCTGGCAGCAAGACCCTACTCAACTGATTTTCAACGTAAAGCCCTTAAATGATAGAGAACTTGTGGCCCTTAAGATGTTCGTGAGAGTTGCCCAGTGCTTTTTTTCTTTAAAAAAATGTTTAGGGGTACTCTAAGAAAACGGGGGACTCGAGAAAAGGGGGACTCGAGAAAATCATCATTGTATAGTTCAAATCGGGAAAAATAAATACAGTAAATGGACAAACGTACGAAGATTCACAAAATATTTAGGGGTATGCGAACCCCTACGTACCCCCAGAAAAAAGTACTGGAGTTGCCCATCAGCCGCAGTCAGCATGGCCAATGGCCAGGGATCAAGGAACGGGTTCTCCAGCTGTCCCTTAATGGCTTGGGACCAGGTGGAAATGTCTCCACACTTGCATGCCTGTACATTAAGATCTGCACCAGAAGCCTTCCTTTAAGTTCAACCACCATCTGGCCAGCAGCAGCAGAGGTAAAGGTTTCCTCCATGGCGGCGGTTGTAGACCACTGTCATAACCACGTAAGAACATAAGAAGACCCTGTTGGACCAGGACAATGGCCTAACAGCATCCTGTTCTCACAGTGGCCAACCAGATGCCTGTGGGAAACCCACAAGCGGGATTTGAGCACAAGAACACTCTCTCCTCCTGTGGCTTCTAGCATCTGGTACTGTTTTCAGAGGTTTTGCTGCCTCCAACATTGGCAGCAGAGCATAGCCTTCAATGGCCCTCTCCTCCTTGAATCTGTCCAATCCTCTTTAGAAACCACCTAGCTTGGTGGCTATCTCACTGCCTCCTGTGGGAACGAGTTCCACTCCCTAGAGAGGACTGCCAAGCACCTACTTGGAAGCTCTGCCAGTCCCAGGTGAAGACATTTCTCTCTCTCTCTCAGACCTTTTGTTTCAATTTTACCTGATGATTTTAGTTCAGTTTGATCACGGCTCGGTCACGGCTCGGACGAAAGCCCCCAGGTGAGTGAGACAGGAATTTGGATTGGGACACGTTTAATCAGAGAAAAGCCATTGTTAACCTTTGTTAAAGATTAGAAACTTCTCACGGACTTTTTGCGTGAATAACGACATCCAGATTTGAGGGCTGAAGATAATGTTTGTTTCTAGAACGTGGCTTTGTTATAGTGGATTGGCCCAAGGGAATATTGTTTTTATATAGCGGACAGATGAAGAATTGGAAGTTCTTTACTTTCTAAATCTTACTTTTCTATCATTCTCTTTTAACCTCTATTGTATTCATTTTTTTATTTCTTTCGTTTTCCTTCCCTATTTCTGAACCTTACTATCATTCTCTTTTAACCTCTATTCTTTTTTTTTTGTTTCTTTCATTTTTCTTCCCTATTTCTCCCCCCTTTTCTCTTTTTTATTGTATCTATAAACCTTAATATTTTTTTTAAAAGAAATTTGGATGAGGAGCAGAGGAAGTTTGGGGTGGAGGTCCTCACTATTCGATAAAATGATGGGGTTCTATGTTGAATTCCACACATTACTGGGAACCACATACTATGCAGCAACTTTCCCAGCACCATTCTTAAGAGATCTTTTAAAAAAATAAAATTTAAACCCTAAAGCAGCTGCTGAGTGCAGAGGCTCACCTTTCTGTAACATTTAAAAGGGGGTGAGTCAAAAGAAAAACCACCTTCCCAGCTTGGTCCAATGAAGAAGTGGGGTGCAGCTGTGAAGAGCCCCAGTTTTCATTCTGCTCCAACCAATTTTGTTTGGGCAGGGGGTGTAGACAGGGTAGTGTTTTCAATAGGTTCTGTATTCATTCGAACGTGTTTTGAAATTTTGTAAGGCACCGTGAACGTGCTATTGAAAGGCAGGGTATAAACCTTTATAATAAGTCAAAATAAATACAATGGAAAACATCCTATGCGCACTTCAGTGAGAAGTCTCATTGAAATCAGTGGAACTTCATAAATATATGTCGTTGCACCTTGCTTTTCAGCCCACACCGGTTCCCAGAGCAACTTTCAATTAAAATCCACACAAAGGCACCATATATAGTGGCGGATAATTTCGGTATATGTTGCGGGGGAGAGAAGCCTCTTCTTGCCTCTGGTAATTGGTGATGCAAGTCCAGGATCCCCTCGCAAAGTCTGGCAGAAGGAACGGCAGGTGGATTTATCAAGTGACTAATGGTGAAGTCGACAACCCACAGCAACAGCTCATCCATTGATTTGCAGAATTTTCTGGTTGCTTCGAAGCCAACGTGCAAAGAACAGTGAATCCGTTACATAAAAAGGGGGGGGGGAGAGGAATACTCTGCAACTTCATGACATAGTTTGCATTTTCCTTTAAGTGGTTTGCTCTTCCAACTGGTACAGATTGTGGACAATGACCGCTTCTTCACATCGCAACAAACCATGGTTTATCATGGAATGCACTTCTCGCAGTGAGGGAACCGCCAGAAGGCCTTAGGCGCTGTACCTCGGTGTCTGGGCAGAATGATGCGGGTGGATGCCTGATTATCGTCTTCCAAAGCAACTACTCTATTCCAAACTTAAGAATGGAAAGTGGCATGCTGTTGGTCAACAAAAGAGATTTAAAAGCTCTCTCAAGGCAAATCTCAAAAAATGTAGTATAGACACCGACAATTGGGAAACTCTGGCCTACGAGTAATCCAATTGGAGCACAGCCTTTACCAAAGGTGTCATGGGTTTTGAAGATGCTCAAACTCTGGATGAGAGAAAAGAGATAAGAGGAAGACATGTTTGGCAAACCCTCACCATGATCAGCTCCTGTCTGGAAAGCTACGTCCCCGCTGTGGAATCAGAAGTGGCCTCCACAGTCACTTATGGACTCACTGTTAAGACCGTGTTCATAGAAGACAATACTACTCGGCTAAGGGTGATAGCCAAAGAAGAAGATTCCCAAGTCACATTTAGGTTTATTGTTCAAGCCAGTGGCTTAGTCCACACACAAATGCACGCCACTTCACAAGAGAAAACATCAGTTCAAGCGAAAGCAAATCTGATTACCATGGCAACATTAACCACCTTAAACCAGGGAACGTCTTGAAATGAGGGGGGCGGAATTGAACGAAAAAGCACCAGTATGGTGACAGTGAGCTTGCCAGAGACAGCTTGTTGACCCCTGTTGAAAGCAGGTTATTGGATTAGATATGGGATTAGACTTCAGTCTGAGGACCACATTACCTTGGACAATCTTCTGTGGGGGTGCAGCTTAAGAAAGCTGGACGGCCTAGCCAAGTGGAGATGTCATCTGCCACTCTGACATCCAGAAACTCCATGTGGTCACAACTGGACTCACACCAGTAGCAAAACATGCCTAGCGCCTGGGGGATTTCTAACACTGACTTTGCCCCCTTTGCGCAAGCAATGTGCAAAAGGCCTTGCTAATGCTCAACAACTTCTGTGTGCTGCTTTCTGCAGATCCAGCTGCCATTCAAAGCACAGAGGCGGAACATTTGATTGAAAGCCGACGATTTGCTGTTCTGAGCCACCTTTTCAATGAAGCAGCATCGGGAGGCATGTTCTGTGTTAGCTAAAACTCCCGTTTCTTTATGTATGGAACTTCCCATTACATTGAAACACGCTGAGCCCGTTCCACTGCATGAATAGCAACTCTCTCCAATGGCACCTGCTTTAAGTTCTTTGCTTTATTCCCCTAGACGGAAACCGTACAGAGAGGCATGCAGTTTTGGAACTCATCCCTAGACAACCGTTATTTGTGATGCTCCCAGCCCTCCCCCCAAGTCCTCTGGCGATAAAGTAAGGAGAGAACAATGGGGATCGGCCTTTTTTCTTTGTGTCAGGGTTGGGAGACGCTCAGAAGATACAAAAGATACTCTGGAGGTATTGGGCGGGCGGCCAGCCATTATTTGTCGTTGGCTGCAAAGAGGTTTTGGTGGGACCAGGCTCCTTGCCTTCTCCAGCGCTTCTTACACCGATACAACTTGCAGTTGTGAGCAAACACACACACACCTCCTTCACTGGATTAGGGTCACTGTAGCCCACAACCAAAATAATCAACCCCAGTGTAGCTGCAGGAATTCTTCCTGCTACAACATTTAATTCCAAACCATATGCTACACCCTGAATAGCAGAACCGCTCCTCTAGACATCGACAAGCTTCTTCCGTGGAGACATTATAGCTTTTGAAAAGATTACTGTCTGCCTGTCGCAATAACGAGAAACTGAATGCCAACAGATTCAGCTAAACTAGTGTGCAATGTTGGCTTTGCAAAAACTTGCGTAAATAAGCACATAAAAGTATGTGAGATGTCAGCTTGGAGAACTAACAAGGCAACTGGCAGCATTGCTTAAAACATATGTGGACTGGGAGAGGTTATTGAGTATATTTATGTACACAAGGAGAGCATTCTCCCCTCCCCATATATGAGGCATCATATCAACGCTTGGCCTTGATCTTGATCTTGAGATACCTTATCACATACATTTAATTATGAGATTAAGACTTCACATCCACAACTCACTTAGACTAGGGCAATTCCTTTGACCTTAATAGATTACTTAATAGAATAAAGGGACAGGGGATTGTAGGCTAAGTCATAGCTTGTTAGAGTGGATGGCACAACTGCGAGGGATTTCTTTTCTGAACAGGAAGATCCTGTTCTCCGTAATGCAGTCTAGATCAACAATAGTGGCACTATCATTATAGGAATGGCATGGAGTAACCTGCATACAAACACACACATACACAGACAGAAATACCTATGTTCCCACTGTGGAAGGATGTGTGGATCCAGAATTGGCCTCCACAGTCATTTACGGACACGCTGTTAAGACCATATTCACGGAAGACAATCTTACTCGGCTACGAGTGTTCGCCAAAGAAGAAAACTGGGGTTGCACCAGTCCATTGAGTAATTGGTTGCCCTGATTACTCCATACTAAGAGACAGTGGGATGCAGTGGTTACAGAGTCAGACCAGGACCTGGGAGACCAGGGTTCAGATCTCCATTCAGCCATGAAGTTCACAAGACGAACTCAGGCCTGTCAGCGCCTCTCAGCCTAACCTCCCCAATAGGGCTGCTGTAGGGATTAGTGGTCACATTTTGAACCAACCTGAAATTCCCTGGTAGCCTTCAAAGGCAGCCCCACGTGCAACACATTGAGGTAGTCTATCTGGGATGTCAATGGGGCATCGATAGCTAACAGGCTATCTCTGCCCAGGAGGCATTGCCACCTAAGCTGGTGAAGGTACTTCATGCCACCAATGCCAACAGAGACACAAAACTAAGGGATGACAACAAACCTGGTTCCTAGTGGAAAGCGCAATCCCATACAAATCATCGTAAGTATGTGTGGGCCTCCTTGTTTTCTGCACTATTTTTTTTTTGCCATTGGTGAGTTGGTGGCACGGCTCCAGTACTATAGCGCAACAACAGAGCACACTAAGATCCCGGGTTCTATCTCTGACATTGCCAGTATTTCTATTTAACAACAACAACAATTAATTTATACCCCGCCCATCTGGCTGGGTTTCCCCAGCCACTCTGGGCGGCTCCCAACAGAATCTTAAAAACATGATAAAACATCAAACATTAAAAAATTCCCTAAACAGGACTGCCTTCAGATGTCTTCTAAAAGTCAGGTAGTTGTTTATTTCCTTGACATCTGATAGGAGGGCGTTCCACAGGGTGGGCGCCACAACCGAGAAGGCCCTCTGCCTGGTTTCTTGTAACCGCCAGAAGGCCCTCAGAGGACCTCAGTGTCAAGGCTGAACAATGGGAGTAGAGACGCTCCTTCAGGTATACTGTATAAAGCAGGGGTCAGTAACCTAAGGCCCATGGGCCAGAAGCGGCCCACTGAGGTTGTTTGACCGGCCCATGAACCACCCCCGCTCACACACTGCACTAAATCAGAACAGTGCGGCGCGGGGACTCGCTTCCGCGGCACAGAAAATCACGTCTGCGCAGACACTGAAAATCGCGGGCGGGCCCACTCACGGAAGGATCTCTGCAGGACCAATCCAGCCCAGGCAAGATAAACCATGCTGACCCCTGGTATAAAGGATCAGTTAGCGCATGATTGGGGGAAGAAATCTCAGAAGCTGCTGTGGGTGAAGCATGAACATATTGGGCTAGATAGACAAATAAACTGATCTGGTACAAGGCAGATTCCTCTGCATCTGTTGACAATCCCCCAAAGGGAAGAGGAGATGAAGCTCAGCCATTTTTTAATTAACACACAGGAGAACACGAGAATCTTTGGTTATTTCAGTTTCTGTATAAAAGCTGCCTGCATTTCGTTTTTTGTTTCTACCCGCCTCCCTTTTCCGCCTCCCTGCGCTGTGACGTCATGCTAGATTCTCTCCTTGAATTCTCAGATTGGCTCCCCTGCTTTAATTCTGCCTATTCCTCGAACCTCTTGCCGTTCCATATGGACGCAACATAATTGTCTTGGAACATGCCTTCTCATTATCTTGTTTGCTTGAACAGTGTGGGCAGAATCCCCTGTGTGGGAGTCAGGAACGAAGAGAATAATCTGTTTCTTGCCTCGTTTAAGGAGGAGGAGACGGGGGGGAAGGAAAAGATCTGGTGCGAGGAGTGAGAAAGGGCTGAAATTATGATCCTGGACATTCTCAACGGATACCATATGGGCACCATGGCTATAAATGCCTCCTATACGCAGCATCAAAAGGAGCGAGAATAAAGGAGACAAGCAATCAAGCAGCAAAAAAATGCCCAGGGCCTCCAGATCTGTGTGCTGAAATGAATAAAGAGGCAGGAACAGCAAGCAGGGAAAGAAGGGAGCTGGAGGGTAGGAGAATTTGGGAACCCAACCGGGGCATGTCAAATTTGCAGCGTTTACACAGAATCGTTTTATACTTCTTTGAAAAAAATAAAATTCTGCTGAAGGTCAAAGGAAGAAAAAGCAATCGTTTGGCTGCCAAGAGGCATTCGTAAAGGGGCTATGGCTGGAATGCGAGCGAGTGATGAAGCACCCGGTGGGGTGACAGAGGAATGAAATGTTTGAAATATTTCCATCCTGTCCTCCTTTCGGGAATCAGGGCGGTTTCCAACACATATGAGCAATAGCCGTGAAAGCGGCAATAAACATGGTTATAAAAATGCACACGAACCGAGCTGTAACAATATGCCTTCGAGAAATAGAACAAGCCAAGTTAAAAACCCCAAACCTGTGGTATTCTAAAAGCCTGAATGCACAAGGATGTTTTGCACATGTTTAAATGTCCATAGTTTGTTCATTTTTATTTTAACAATTTAAACCCCCCGCCCCTCACCTTGCTTTATGGTTTGCAACTGAAAACAGCAAAGCAGAATAAAAACAATGCAAAAACAAAACAAAACGGAGAGTGATATTCAAAGCAGAATGTTGCTTTTGGTGGGTCTACTCTGTGTATGGCTTAGTTGGATATCCCACCTAATGTGAAAACCACACACAATACCAGCAGCCATAAAACAGTGTACTTTCTAACGAACTCATATACTCTTAAGTAGACCCACTGAAATCAATGGGCTTGGTTTCAAGTCATGCCTGTTGATTTCACTGGCTCTACTCTGAGTATTGGATACAAGCCAGAGTGCCTTCCTCGGGACAAAAACAGGGGGAAAGACAAGAATAATTACCGTATTTTTCGCTCCATAAGACGCATTTTTCCCCTCCTAAAAAGTAAGGGGAAATGTGTGTGCTTCTTATGGAGCGAATGCAGTTGGGAGGCAGGCAGGGAAAGCCCCCAAGCTCCATGTGGATCGTGAAAGGGAGCGCTGAGCTAAGCCTGGGATGCATACAGGCTCTGCTTAGCGCTCCCTTAAAAAAAAAAATTTTTCTTGCATTCCCCCTCTAAAAACTAGGTGTGTCTTATGGTCAGGTACGTCTTATGGAGCAAAAAATACGGTACATTAGCTAGCAGTATTAGATAATCACACCCCAGAAACAGCATCAAACTAGCTAAGGGTCGTGTTCCAAGTTTTATTCAAGATCAACCCGTTGAAATCAATGAATGTGGCTAAGTTACAGCCATTGATTTCAATGCGTAGAAACGTTAGTTGAATGGTTGAACAGATGAACCCTACCAGCTGAAATGCACTGGAGCCATCTGCCATGGATTCTTTAAGTGTCATTCCTGCATTGGGCTAGATGACCCTTAGGGTCCCTTATGAATCCACAATTCTAGAGTTTCATCTGTGGTCTTCTAACCTGCAATTCACATAGGCAGCCATCACTGGATACCAGTGAACAAGACACCCCTTGGGAGGCTGCAAATGAAGTTGCGAGCGAGTGCATGAGTCATAAGTGGTCACCACAGATGGGCTACCATAGATCTATAAAGTCACAGGCGGAATTCTGCACCACTTCAGACTCAGTGCATTTCAGCTGCCTTGCAGAAAAAGCCTCCTTTCATTTCCCCAAGCTGGGGTCAAACGGGGAGAAAAATCAATTTATTGAAAAGACCCTGCTGCAAAAGCTCAGCTCCCATCTGGTACACTTAAGCTAGTTCTGTGCTTCAGCCAACCCCTGCCTTGCCCTCTGTGGAGAATTAAATGATTCCCACATCATTTATAAAATCCTTTTAAAAAAGAGAGGCGGGTGGGGATGGGGAGAATGAGATTTGATTTCATATAAACCCAACAGCTGTTCAGCTCTGCGTAGGTTTGGCTACAAGTAGGAAGAGCCTGCAAGGCTTAACCTTGTGGATGGAAAGCCAGACACTTTTGGTAACAGGTAGGAAAAAGCTGGACGAAGAAGGGGAAAATGAGACATGGCAGCATACAAGCAGTATATCCAAATCTGTTTATGCGTATTATTGAAACACCCAAATCTTGAAAGAATTTTTAATCAGGACGGGCAATGTCATAATGATTTAGCCATAAATAAAACCAAGGGGAATGAAAGAAAACATATATTAATAGTAATACGATAAAATCACGTTCGTAAATAAATGCTCTCATTGAAAATAGAGGCATGATGGAAGAATCTGCAAAGACTCTGTGGGTGGAGGGTGGGGGTGGAACTTGGACTGATAAAATGGCGTGGGGGGGGGGGAAAGACTTTCTCAAACACCATGGTCCTAACTTGAATTAGGGGTTGGAGTACATCTCTAGTCATATTTACTCAGAAGCCAGTCCCATTGTATTAAATGGGGCTTACTCCACAGTAAGAATTCATGGAATCACCTTGAATAAAGGTATGGGGGCACACGACACTTTTTAATTATGAGAAGGCTTCCCACTCTTCAAAGCTGAAGCACCTTATTTAGTGTGACCTGCAACAAAACACTGCATTGGAGGGTGTTCCTGTCTAGGGTCCTAACCAGCCAGCCAGCCAGCCAAACCCTTTTCCATTACCCAGACAGCCAGACATACCCTTTTCCATTCCCATTCCACGGACACTCAATGTTCTGTAAACGCTGAGCATGTAAAGTTACCATTGTACACTTTTGAGGTGTACTGTGTGGTTTTGAGGATTCTACCCGTTTTTTGCACCTGCAAACCTTTTCTACAGATGATGTCGTTTTGGATACATAAGGATACACTTGGATAATTAGTTCACTATTAGACAGCATCTTAAAAAGCAGAGACATCACCTTGCCGACAAAGGCCTGTATAGTTAAAGCTATGGTTTCCCCAGCAGTGATGTATGGAAGTGAGAGCTGGACCATAAAGAAGGCTGATCGCCGAAGAATGGATGCTTATGAATTAAGGTGCTGGAGGAGACTCTTGAGAGTCCCATGGACTGCAAGAAGATCAAACCTATCCATTCTGAAGGAAATCAGCCCTGAGGGCTCACTGGAAGGACAGATCCTGAAGCTGAGGCTCCAATGCTTTGGCCACCTCATGAGAAGAGAAGACTCCCTGGAAAAGACTCTGATGTTGGAAAAGATTGAGGGCACTAGGGGAAGAGGACAACAGAGAATGAGATGGTTGGACAGTGTTCTCGAAGCTACCAGCATGAGTTTGACCAAACTGCAGGAGACAGTGGAAGACAGGAGTGCCTGGCATGCTCTGGTCCATGGGGTCACGAAGAGTCGGACATGACTAAACAACAATTAGCATATGGGAGTAATTATGACATCCTTATTCCAACCTTCCTCCAGCAAGCACAGCAAAGGGCACATATGCCCCATCCTGGTCCCTAAGAACAACCCTGCAAGGTTTGCATGGCTGACAGTGTGACTGGCCCAAGACCCTCCAGTCAGTTCCATTACCTCGTGGGTTTTTTTGGGACGTCTGTCTCTCCTCCAACACTATAGCTACCAAAAGAGGAGGACAAGCTGCTATTTCAATGGGAAACAGCTTTTTTTCTCAGCAGCAAGCTATTAACCCCTCTGCCTTTCACGACACAGGAATGGCCTGCTGCTGTGATTAATCCCAACTGGTGGGGTGGCGGGTGGGTTCCATTACCTCGTGGGTTTTTTTGGGACGTCTGTCTCTCCTCCAACACTATAGCTACCAAAAGAGGAGGACAAGCTGCTATTTCAATGGGAAACAGCTTTTTTTCTCAGCAGCAAGCTATTAACCCCTCTGCCTTTCACGACACAGGAATGGCCTGCTGCTGTGATTAATCCCAACTGGTGGGGTGGCGGGTGGGACGAAAGAACCCTCTCCCATTTGCCTCGAATGGCCGTAAGTGCAAAGACAACAAACTCAGGGAGTGGGGAGGAGAGAAAATTTGCAGGCGTATGTCAGGGCAATTAGCATCGCTCACTAGACACTCATGTTTATGCTACAGCCTCTAATTAGTCTCTGTTATCACTCCACTGAAACCACTGGGGAATGGCAGCACGCAGATGAGGCCGGGAGATGTTGCAGAAATGCCACAAATCAGAGCAGACAGGACAGTGGACTCACGAGATGGGCCCAGGCAAGGCATCCTCCCCTGTTCATAAGACCACTGGGCCAACCAATGGTCTGACTCAAAATGAGGGAACATCCTATGTTCCTATCCAAGACAGGAGTTGGGACAGGGGATAAGGAAGTGCCCTAACTCCAAAGACGAGTAGCTCAGCAAATGCTAAGGCTCATTAGATAGAGATCAGCTCTTGGAGGTCAGCTGACTGAATGTTCGCCCAGACTGCGTGAAAATGATATACAGGTGGTACATGACAGCAGTCAAGCTCGCAAATATATTGTCAGGCAAATATATCATTTGCCTGACAATAAATGTTGGAAATGTAAAGAGACTGAAGGTACATTCTTTCACCTTTGGTGGACGTGCCCAAGGATTAAGGCTTTCTGGGAGATGATCTATAATGAAATAAAAAAGGTATTTAAATATACCTTTCTGAAGAAACCAGAGGCCTTTCTCCTGGGCATGGTCGGCCAGTTGGTGTTAAAGAAGGATAGATTTTTTTTAAGGTATGCTACAACAGCAGCAAGAATACTTATTGCAAAGTATTGGAAGACACAAGATCTACCCACCCGGGAAGAATGGCAGATGAAGGTGATAGAGTACATGGAACTGGCGGAAATGACTGGCAGAATCCGAGACCAGGGAGAAGAGTCGGTAGAAGAAGATTGGAAGAAATTTAAGGACTATTTACAGAAACATTGTAAAATTAAGGAATGTTAGAAGGATGCTGGAATGAAGTTATGTGGTTTTAGCAGTAATGTTATAAAGCATTAAGTAAAAATGGATTGTCAATAGGTCAGAATGTAAAGTTACAATATATTAAGATAAATTATTAAGATAAAAGCAAAAATGGAAAGGATTTGTTGAAGTAACTAATTGAACTAGAATACAAAAAAGGGAGGTGTGAGGAGGTCAGGTAAACAAGTAAATGAAAGACAAGACATGTAAAGATTGATTTGTTTTTAATTGTTTTTATTTTTCTGTATTTTGTTTTTTCTGTTGTCTTTTTCTTTTTCTTTTTGTAATTCTTTGAAACTTTAATAAATATTATTTTTTTAAAAAAAAAGAATGTTCGCCCAGACTGCGCTTGCAGCCAAGATGACACCCTTGAGCCCACCAGCTTTGCAGAGGGAACAGAGGGCAGGGGTAAGATACTAATCTTCTTTGGTGATCACTTGTAGCCAAGTAAAATTGTCTTCCATGAACTTTTGACTGTGAGAAGCCCAGGTTTGGGAATTGTAGCACCCTACAGTGGGACTGTGGGTTAAACCACTGAGCCTAGGGCTTGCCAATCAGAAGGTCGGCGGTTTGAATCCCCGCGATGGGGTGAGCTCCTGTTGCTCGGTCTCAGCTCCTGCCCACCTAGCAGTTCGAAAGTGAAAGGAGATAAATAGGTACCGCTCCGGAGCTAAGGTAAATGGCGTTTCCGTGTGCTGCTCTGGTTCACCAAAAGCAGCTTAGTCATGCGGACAAACGCCAGCTCCCTTGGCCAGTAAAGCGAGATGAGAGCCGCAACCCCAGAGTCGTCCGTGACTGGACCTAATGGTCAGGGGTCCCTTTACCTTTACCTTACAGTGGGAGCAGCTAACCTTTGATCCCTGACAACTTCTACCCTACTCCAGGAGCACAGCAGGTCCAGGAAGGAACTCTGCCTAGAACAGCATAGAAACGGGTTCTCAGACTAGCTTGCTAACAGAGCCGAATTAACAGAGCTAGGATTAATCATTACACGGGAGTTCATGGTGCCGCCTCAAACAAAACTCCTCATTACAGCAGCACTAAAGATTCAGAGACCTTGTGATTAACAAATTTTGCACTGAAATGACTGTTAATAGACACACCAAGTTAGAAGCTAGTTGGCGACCGTAAGGTGTAGCTGCCCAAACCACGCATTAAAGCCCAAAGTTCTGGCACTGTAATTGTCCTTTTTGAGAAAACTGAAGAAGGAACATGAAAATAGCATAGAAATAGCTAAACCACTAGTGGGGAGCCTCTGTCTGAATTAGGCATGCTTGGGATCCCTGATTTCCGCAAGCCCCATAGACACACACCCCTCTCCTAATGTCAAAAAAGTTCCTTTGCAACATGGTTTGAGTTTCAGTTGTGCTGCAAAGGGGAAATGGGTCAGCTGACATCATGGTGATGTCAGGTGATGGGCGGATGGGCAGCCCTCCAAGACTCTGGCTACAACTCTGAGGTTCACTGGAAAAACAAACAAACATATACATAAACACAGATATATTTTTCCCATAGGCGGGAAGGAGGAAAAAGATACGCCAGGGCCAAATGTCCATTCCCACTAGATGGCAGTATTGTTTTCTACACAGGCTCAACGCCACCCCTCCCCAAATCAAAAGCAGCAAACCAATAATCAGTAAATCAACGGGGATAGGAAATTGATCTTTACCATTTTTTGAAGGTGGAAAAACATGTAGCCTATCTGAAGGAGGGAAGACAACAAGAAGCTCTCATCAGCTGTTAGTCCTTGCAATACCAAAAGCTTGAGCATAACTAGATGATAATTATGCAAACTGGAGAGTGTTAATCAGGACTGTGCTACAGACTAGTAGGCTGGTAACTGGGAGCAACTCCACCCCCCTCTTCCCAGCCCTCCAGATTTTGGGGACTACAATGCTCATCATTCCGATTGTGCTGCCTGAGACTGATGGGAGTTGTAGTCCAAAATGTCTGGATGGGCACCAAGCTTGTAGAGGCTGCACTATAGTATTACTAGGTGGCCATTTAGGTGTTTTGTATAGCAGAAACTGGTATTCCTGTATAACCAGCAGGTTAGATTCTAGAAGGAAGGAGTTACCCTGAAATAACTCATCAGCATCTCACTGTGATTTGAAGCTGCATCTTGCAGGAGGATAAGTAAAGGTGGTTTGGGGTTTAGAAAAGGTAATTTTAGGAAACTGTCTGTCTGTCGTCATCATCCATCTATCTATTGCACCTCTAGGTTTTAAAGCTCATATCTGTAGGCTTTTGCATTTTCCTATTCTTAGTACTTAGTTAAATTCTTCATTCATGTATTCAAGACATTTTTACCCCATCTTTCAACTGCAATATAAAATCTAAGGGGGCTTACATGATCATAATAAGTAACTGAAATACAGTCATGCCTCATGTTACGTTTTTTCGGGTTGCGTCCCGCGGCAACCCAGAAGTACCGGAAAGGGTTACTTCCAGGTTTCGCCACTCACGCATGCGCAGACAGGCAAAATGACGTCACCCGCATGCACAGAAGCGACGAGTCGCAACCCACGCATGCGCAGACGCGCTGCTGCAGGTTGCGTTCCTTTCAGGTTGCGAATGGGCCTCTGGAATGGATCCCGTTCGCAAACAGAAGTACCACTGTAATATGGTAATATAAGCAACACTATCACAGTCGTTTGGGTAAGTGGATTGCCTCTCACTGAGCCCTCTTCCCTTCCTGTGGTTTCCAGCAAACTGGTATCCAGAAGCATCACTGCCTCCGACCATAAAGACAGAATATAGTTAACATGACTTGTAGCCATTCACAGCCCTTGCCCTCAAATTTGCCCACCCCTCTTCTAAGGCCACCCAAGTTGGTGGCTGTAAATGCTTCCTGTGGGAGTGAGTTCCAGAGCCTAACTATGTGCTGAGTGAAATAAAGTCCTTTCTTTCATATGTCCTGAATCTTCCAACATTCATCTTCATTTGATATCTGTGATGAGTGTTTCTGCCTGGATGGAATACATATTTCGAGCATGATCATGCCTCTCGCTTGCCTGGTTGATGGATACAGAGATTTGTGAGTGTGTGCCTGTGGCAATCACACAGGGCCCCCGGAAGTTTGACGGTCTATTGACCCTGTGCCACCACTGTGATGGCTTTTTCCGCTGCCACCACCCCGTATCTCACGGGGACACACGGAGTCCAGACAGTTGTTAACATTAACAAATAATCAAGTTTATTTTTAAATGCAGGAACAAGCTTATGGTTACAGTGAATTTTTCTTGGCAGTTTCTTAATCTTAGTTCCTAACAACTTCAAACTGATTATTCCCAACTATCTATCTGACTCCACCTAACAATTCCTCTCACTCTCTCACAATACAACTCTACCAACCCACACCTAATCCTCCCTCTTCCTTCCTCAACTCCCAAACCTCAACTAACTTTCAAAACCTCCCACTCTAACCTTTACTCCTCCCTTGCATTCCCACTGGCCAATCACATTCTCACTCATTTAACCCTTTCCTAATGACCCACCTAGGAGGCAAACGCCACAGTGCCTTTTTCATTGCTGTGTACTGTTTACCCACCAACCACTGGCATGTAGCTCCCTTGAAGTTTCACAGAATCATAGAATTGTGGAAGGGACATCAAGGATCGTCTAGTCCAGTGTTTCCCAACCTTGGGTCTCCAGCTGTTTTTGGACTACAACTCCCATCATACTTAGCGAGCAAGACCAGTGGTTAGGGATGATGGGAAGTGTAGTCCAAAAACAGCTAGAGACCAAAGGTTGGGAAACACTGGTCTAGTCCATGGGTAGGCAAACTAAGGCCCAGGGGCCAGATCCGGCCCATGGATGGTCCAGGAATCAGTGTGTTTTTGCATGAGTAGAATGTGTCCTTTAATTTGAAATAAATCTCTGGGTTATTTGTGGGGCCTGCCTGGTGCTTTTACATTAGTAGAATGTGTGCTTTTATCTAAAATGCATCTCTGGGGCATAAGAATTCTTTCATTTTTTTCAAATTATAGTCTGGCCCCCCACAAGGTCTGAGGGACGGTGGACTGCCCCCTGCTGAAAAAGTTTGCTGACCCCTGGGTCACTCCAGTCCAACCCCCTGCAATGCAGGAATCTCATCTAAAGCATCCATGACAGATGGCCACCCAACTTCTGCTTGGAAACCTCCAAGGAAGAACAGTCCCCCACCTTCCAAGGGAGACCATTCCATTGTCGATCAGCCCTTACTGTCAGAAAGTTCTTCCTGATGCTTAGTCAAATTCCCATTCTTTTAATTTGAATCCCTTGCTTTGGGGCCTACCCTCCAGAGCAGGAGAGAACAAGCTTGCTCCATCTTCCATGTGACAGCCCTTTAGATATTTCAAAATGGCCATCATATCAGGCTAAACATACTCAACCATCTAAACTGTGTTTCTGCACAACAGAAAGAAATCAATATTTATACAAAAAAGGTGGAGGTTGTAGACCTCGAACTGAAAAAACGGTTTCCTACCCCTGTTTTAAGCTTCCAAGAAATAAACCCCTCTAACTTCTCTTCTGATGCTAGAATTCAGCTTGCCAAATGGAAAAACGAGGGAATTTAAAACATATGTAACCCCCTCCCCAAACTTTAGGAAAAATTGATCTAATACCCAGTGCTACATTCACTGAAATATAGGTCATTTCTCACACCTAAAAAGGTATTGAGCTCTTAAAAACAGATAGACATAATCACACTCATTTTCTCCCCTTCATATGAAGATAAGAGCCTGTAAGCTGATGAAAAACAAACATCATTGTAATCTGAATGGAAAAACAAACATAACTGCAGCTATAGATCCCACCGTTATCACCTGTGGCAATAAATTCATATTCTAAACTTGTATTTACTTTTAGCCTGTTTTATAAACTGCTGACACACGATAAAAGCCACATGGAGAACGTGCACTTTACAACAAGCAAAATCCAATTCTGTTCAGACATCGCACCAAACCACAGCTAGGGATTCTAAATGTAGAGGCAAACTTTGCTTCAGAGCTCCCTGTATTCATTCATTTTCCATCAGCAGGTAATTCATATTAGCTTTTCCCAACCTGGTGGCTTCCAGCATGCCCTAATGGTCAGGAGTGATGGGAGTTGTAGTCCAAAATATCAGGAGGGCACCAGGTTGGGGAAGACTGATTCATATGTTACGGGGTCCTATGGCGGCAGAGCCAGTCAATTCAAACATCACACCAAAACACACCAGAAACCATGGCTTCCAATCCCCACTTGAAATCATGGTTTCTGAAACCATGGTTGAATGTGGAACTGGAACCCATGGTTTATGAACTGACAGTGGTTTGCCATCTAATTAGACTTGGCGGTATTCAACCACTGAACCTAGGGCTTGCCAATCAGAAGGTCGGTGGTTCGAATCCCCGCGACGGGGTGAGCTCCCGTTGCTCGGTCCCTGCTGCTGCCAACCTAGCAGTTCGAAAGCACGTCAAAGTGCAAGTAGATAAATATGTACCACTCTGGCGGGAAGGTAAACGGTGTTTCCGTGCGCTGCTCTGGTTCGCCAGAAGCGGCTTTGTCATGCTGGCCACATGATCCGGAAGCTGTACGCTGGCTCCCTCGACCAATAAAGCGAGATGAGCGCCGCAACCCCAAGTCGTCCGTGACTGGACCTAATGGTCAGGGGTCCCTTTACCTTTACCCAGTTCTATTAGTACAAGGACTTTTGCTGTGCAACAGGACTTCTCCCTCTCCTTCCAAGCTCCCTATGTTTCCATGCAGACCTTTTAGTTTCACCGACCATACAATAAACTTCCATGGCTGTAACTTCCACAAAGCTCTAAAAATGGAGAAATAACACTTGATGGCTTCTACCTAAACAAACTGAACTGGCCCTATAATGTTTCGCTGTTGACTAAACATGTGACATAGGAACATACTGAGTCAGGCCACCATATTTCTTGGTACTGTCTACAATTACTGGAAGAAGCTCTTGGAGGCTTCAGAGAGTTGTTCCCAGCCCTTACCTGGAGATGCTGAGGGCTAAACCTCAGCAGTTGCTCAGCCCATCTCCAAGTTAAAGCTTTAAAAACTGCCTTTCAAGCTACACTGCCAGTTGCTTTGTGCGAAACAGCTGCCACCCATCAGCTATCTAACTTTCTCAGCACCCAAATCCAATGTTCTTCAACAGAGGCTAGTTTGCTCAACAAATACTTGGACGGATTGTCCGCCAGCAGGTGAGCATGCACATTTGGGCAGCTGGTGTGAGTCAGCACATGGTGAAGTGCCACAAAACTCTGGATCTCAACAGCTTCAAACTTAGCTCTCTCCATTTAAGGACATCTGCATGAGGTAGTAATAAAAAGGAGCAAACGATGGCCATATTTTTATGCAATCAAGTCACCATTATCTCTTTGTGTGTGGCCTCATTCTTGAGCCTACTATGATGTGTTAGCATTTCTGAGGTGAAAAAGTCAACCACAAAATGGGTGACTCTCAAGAGAGGAAACCTTCTGGTCTGGCCAACGTATGAGCCAAGCCATGGATGAGAAGAATCTCCACGTGTTGGCCAAGACACAATTATTTACACTCCCTCAGGATGAAAAAAGGAACTTCCCTCAGCAAAACCATGGTGAATAATGGCAAAATCTTCTATAAGCCAAACCTATACAGTATTAGAAACTGAGATATGAAAGCTAGGAGCTAAATGCCACCTTAAACCTAGGTTATGGGCTCAACATGGAATGTCTAGGCACACTGATTTATAACAAGAATACAAAGCTGAAAATGAATGAACTGTAGCTAAAATTCATTTTTCACATGGTCTAGTCCTTCCCCTACCCACCCCCCTAATATTCTTAAGAGGGTCTCTTCTCCAGTCTTCAGAAAATAGCTGGAAGCAGGAAGGCAGAAAAAGGTTCTTCTTTCCTGAAATCTTAGGTGCAGCACTGCGCCCACAGCTCAGAAACTGCTCGCGCTAACGAAATTCCGTGTCGCAAAATGCCCCTAGAACAATGGGAGTTTTGAACACCGAACCTATACCACCAGTTTCTGTGAAATCCGTATTATAAAATCCCTACTAGTTAAGACAAATACAAGGTGCGGGTGGAGAATATATCCTTTCTCCACAGATAGCTTAGCTCTGCTGCCATGGAAATCCTGGCAGTTGTCTTTGCTCATCCCTCGCAAAACACTTCACCACTTCAACAGGATGTCAGAGGGTCACTTTTGGATAAAGTCACAGTTGATTATAATTGTCTCCTCTTGGTTGCATTTATTCCAATGACATTTAAAAACCCTGTTCTTGTTTTAAAGCGTTGGCCAATCGCGCCAAACAGAAGTCCTCCAAACAGAAAGCTGGCAGGAAAGACCTCGCTGAAATGAACCACGATCTTTCCACTACAACATGTGAAGATTTGAGCTTCCAGCCTACTGAACAGCTCTACTCATTTTGCATATATTCCATCTTTCCTCTCAGGAGCAACAGCCCTGTGAGGTAGGCTGGCCTGAGAGGGAGTGACTGGCCCAGTGCATTTCAGGGATGACTGGGAATTAAAGACACTCTAACCACTATGCTACCCTTCCAAGGGCCAATTTGAATGCTGGTCAACTCTAGCCCTGTGCTGAAATCTGTCCTCCCATATTTTCCAAGGTTTTAGTCCCCTGAAAAACAGCTTGGGTCCTTAGCTTACCTTCTCACTGTGAGGTGACCAAGGGGGACGTGTGTAGTTTTATTTTCACTATCATTCCTCCAGCCCTCTGCAGCCCCGCTGGCTGCCCATGCTTCCTAATCTGAAAAAGCCTCATGGGAGGAGCCACCTCATGGTGTCTTCTTTGAACTGCAGACACCCAAGAAGGCTGCAGAGTGCAGGGCATGGGTGAAATGATCTGCTGAATGAATGAAAGGACTCTGACAGAAATCCTTCAGCCACCCCAAAGGTAAGGTAAAACCCTGAACCCAACCCACGAAATTTCACTTAAGTTTCCTCTCCCCTTTGACCCTTTTCAAACGCAATTTCTGTTCTCATTAAATACCGGGAAATTGAAAAGAAAAGGGAGAGAAACCATGGGAGAAATCTTCAGCACAGTGCTGTAGCCGATTCCAGGCTGACCTGTGAGAAGCAATGACTCTTCTTTAAATTTATTGTATTGTCCCGAGGAATTTTAGGAGCTTCACAAATAAAAGGTGGAGAATGTGACGATGATGAAAACAGTGGCATGGTAAATCAGACAGGGGAAGTGTGTTATTCAGAGATGTTCGAGCACAGCTCTGCAGAGAAGGGTGTTTCCCATTTGGTGACCTACTCAGAGATGAACTGGCAAAGACAAGAAAAATATGTCGGGATTGATTTTAACTGTATCTGTGGAAAGCCATATTTTCTGTTTTAGTTGGCCAAGCCAACTTCAGATGCTATTGTAAATCAGATGAGGAGGGGGAGCGTTGGCCTTCCAGATGGTGCTGAACTACATCTCCCATCATTCTTAGCAAGCACAGTCAAAGGCCAAGGATGATGGGAGTTGTAGTTCAGCCACACCCGGGGTGTCACCCCACACCCCTGTTGCCAAGAGAAAGAACAGATCCATTCAAGCTTAATGAGTTTTAATAAACTGATTTTATGATCAATCTTTGAATAAATATGGTGCCATTGGGTGTGCCTTTTTAGCCCGTTGAGATTGCTCTCGTGCTTTTAGATTACTAGTTTTGTTTGGAAGTGTACTGTATTGTGATGCCTCAGTTAGTGTTTTTTAGCATTTCTTTGTTTGCATTCTGCAATTCTCTTAAGATGCTTTTATTTGGTCATCGCTCAGAAAACACTGCTATAGATCAACTCATAACTATAACGAATTCATTTCGTGAATACAAAGAATAATGGCATACATCAAAATCAAATTTATCATTCCAAAATCGAATGAAGGCTGACCATTTCCTAAACAATTCATTTTCATACATTTGATTTCCACAGGGAAAGCCATAATATGTAACTTCAAGCAATACAGCTTTTACCCCAGATCCTATAAAACCGATCTGAAAGAGACTTACGATAGTTTCTTTTTTCAGTACATGGCTATTGGCATTTTAGATGCTGTAACCTCCTGGACTCAGGTTGGTCACAGTAGAAAGGGAGAAGTCACATGTATTTTGAAACTAGACAAGACAATTCGTAACTGCGTCAATGACTATGCGTTCTTGTATTTTTTGTTAAAAATAATAATGCACACATGGCTTAGAAATAAACGGGCACTTTAAGCAAGAGCCATCAATGCACACATAGCCTTAGTGGATTGGAACTGCCACATCCCATGTATAAATCTGTTTAAAATGAATTCCACCTCCAATCCTAGTAAGGAGCACAAGCCCGAGTTAGTTTGGCCCTTGCCAAGCCCCTACAACGTGTCTGGGAGAGGATTAAATTCTGCGCAGCAGATTAAAAACAAACCAGGACCACTCTCTGCTTTGCTCTTTCCTCTACATTTCTGAGTTCTCTGTTTTCCCCCACCTCCATGACTTTTCCTCCTTATTGCAGTGAAAGGTGGCATCTTGCCCAGCTTCTGCCCACATCAGAAGAGACTGAGAAAACCTGGCACCTTCTGCTAACTCAGAGCAGCCAATATAACATGGCATATGCAAAGCCTTACAAGGAAATCTCGCTCCTCTATACTGGCGGTGGGATTCTCTGCGTCTTCAGATCCAGCCCACTGTTTCTTCCATTTTTCCACACACACAAAAAACACCCCACAGTGCACCTAACCTTTCACATCTGCTTCCTATTACCTAAAATCCTAAATTCTTCTCAAACTTGATTCTCCCCCTCCCCCCCTAAAAATATGCATTTGAATTTATTGTCCCAAATGGCATGACCTATGAGATTCAGCAGATTTTTCTACTGGTATAAAACCTCCCACGCTGCATAGAATCTCAAGGTTTTGCGATAGTGCCTTCCATTGTATGCTTTTAAGGTTCAGTGTTGCTCGCAAGCCAAGCTTGGAGACCCAGACTCTAGTCATTCTTGGCTTTCAAAAAGCATCTGCAAGCCAATTTTAGTACCACGTTAATATTTTTTCACAGTAACTTTGATTTGGAAAGCTTCCCACCTGTCATCATTAATTACGAGTCCAATTATTCACATTTCAGAATACAGCGCCCTAAAGTTCTCAGAACTGGCTCCATGTCAGAATCCATAGGTAGAGGGATACAGAGATCCCTCACCGGAGAGTGAAATTCAACATTTCCCTTTCAGCAATTTAACTGTGCATTCCATTGATCTGGTGACTGTTATCACTCAAATCCTCAGGGAGGGTTTCCATGGACCCCATTACACCACACGGCTGATCAGCAGAAGGCACTTCAGATCTCCAAACAAGAGAGTTGGCCAGCAAATTTGCATATAGTACTTCTTGAGGGAAGGGTTCAAGAGCATTAAACATTTGAGCTGAGTGGCATATGAAGAAAGAGAAGCAGGAAGGAAGGGCCTGGCAATCCTCCAAATGGATAAACACGGAACTACACTTCCCTGGCTTTTTTCTGGCCCATGTAGGACCAGTCTGGATAGATAGCCTCGGTGAAGACTTGACGTTTTCATCCCCCAAAAAGTTTCTGATTTGACTTTCCACTGAAATGAGGCTGCATTTTAATGTTTTTATGTTGTATTTTAATCTTGTTTTTAAAGCTGTGTTTCAATCAATTGTTTTTATATTGGGTGTTAGCTGCCCTGAGCCCGGTCTTGGCTGGGGAGGGCGGGGTATAAATAAAATTTATTACCATCATCATCATCATCATTACATACTCACACACACCCTCCACTCATGTGTTCCCTTTATGGTTTATGCAAACCACAGTTTACTGCACCACGAGAACTGGAAACCAAAGGAGAGGGAAAAACAGGGTTTGTTGAAACCATGGTTTGCCCAGTTGTGGCTTCTTAAATCAGGAACTGACCTCATTAGATCTCACAAGGGAAGTAGGGAGCATGTAAGCCTGACATCTTAATGATTTCAAGCCATGTGGTGCAAATCAAGTGGAATTAGGTTCTCCGTTGGAGCTCAATGAGCTCAATATTCCACAATACACTGGACATGCAAGGAATATTAGCTACAGGATCAGTAGTGAGTTGGATTTGATGCCTCTTGGCTACCACACAATGGCCACAAACAGGGGTGCTAACTTGAATAAAATATTGGGAGGGGGGGTGTACAATGGGGGTGGAGACACTCCTTCAGGTATACAAGGCTGAGGCCGTTTAGGTCTTTAAAGTTCGACACCAATACTTTGAATTGTGCTCGAAAACGAACACCGCCCACAGTGACTTCCTTCTGGGGCTGTTTTATGACTGATGACAATCCTCCTGCCTTCAAGGCCACTGCTGCCTTCCCACAGTCTGAGCAACTCAGCTTTTTTCAGTTAGCTCCCTGCCCCCCAAATAACGGAATGCTCTCCCCAGTGAGGCCCATCTGGTGCTAACCTTCCTCTAAGACCAGGTATCTGATAGGTCCAGTTGTGAATGTTCTGCACTGCTGGGTGTTTGTTTGTTAACTGGTCATTGCGCCACTTACAATATTGACATTTTTGTGGTGTGGTTTCAGCAGTGTACTGCCAAATTGTTGCTGTTTGCTATTTTCGTTTTCACTCTCGGGTTATTTCAGATTGCTTGCTTATTTGTATCGTAAGTGGTCTTGAGAATGTTTTTAGTAGAAGCTGTCTAACAAATCAAATTAATAGTAACCGCAACAACAACACATCACAGAGAAGGCCACTATGCCTGCTCTCCTCTCTTGTGTCCCCAGACTAGCATCCTTCAGCATTTTATCCTAGATAACCCAGACTGCAAGATTTCAGCTTTCAGCATTCAGCTTCTCTGCTGTTTGGGCTGCTTCCTACACAAGGGAGAACCTGACAGCAAGACTGCAGCCATTCTTCATTCTTCTTTCTTTCTTTCTTTCTTTCTTTCTTTCTTTCTTTTGATTGTCTTCCATGAACATGGTCTTAACGGTGTGTCCATAGGTGACTGTGGAGGCCAATTCTGGATCCACACATCCTTCCACAGTGGGGACATAGGTTTCCGGGCAGGAGTTGATCATACGAGTTTGCCATACGAGTCAGGTTGGTTCTTCTGTTCATCAGTGGTTGAAAAACTGAATTTGAGATACTTGAACGTTCATTGAGATCTCTCCCATTATGCATCTGTAGTGTAATTTAAGATGTGGTGTTTTTTAAGAAGTATTGTTATTTGGTTTATCACTTGCTATTTGCTGCCCTGAACTCCTTTTGGAGGAAGCTGCAGGGCATAAATTTAAGAAAATGAATAAATTAAATAATAAATAAATACATGCAATGTCCTGCTTTGAGAAAAGCCCAATGGCTTGTGTTTCCGCATGTTCAAAGCCCCTTCCATTGTGATTCACAATGAAGCCATTGTCTTATGACAATATTATTTTCTTGTGGCTATTCCTTCTCCTGTCGCATGTGCATGTGGATATTTTTCTGTTATTGTGGCGACTGCGCAGAGCATAACTGTGCGGAGCAGGAATTCAATGAACAGATCAGGTCCAAGAAACAATAGGATGCAGATGGCTCCCTCTCTTCATCCTGCCAGGATGCTGTGAACAGAAAGTCAGCTTCATGGGACCAATTAGCTTCCAAAAAACCAAAATGACAGTAGCACCGCCCAGCTACATTATATGCACCCAAGTTACCTTTACATTTTTAATAATTGAGCTCAACACATACCGTAAACACTGGGTAGCTTGTTTGGACTAACTACGTAGATGTCTCGTCACCAACCCATCTTATTTACTCAAATGATAAATCAATGAAACGTCTCACGAGGCTTTGGAAAATTTCTCTGTTAAAACCTTACAGAGACACAAACGAAACCTCTGGTTTTTTCTGAGTATGGTGCATGCTTCTGCAATGTCACAGTGCATTTGTGATAGATTCCTATCACAATCCTGATCTGTCCAACACAAGGTCTGGTATTTCAGATATCCACCCATTAACTATTACCTGAAACTCACCATGCAAATCAGATTATTTTCCTCATGCCAGAGAAGAAATTGTCAGCAACGATGTGGAAAAAACTGCCTAGCCTGCAGGTTTGTGCTGCCACACTTGAATAATATCTAATCATTCATATAGCCCTATACTGCCCTTCACCAAAATGGTCACAGGCTACTTTACATCAGAACAAGGCAATAAAAATATTTAAAAACACTTTTAAAAATCATCACAAATACATAAATGACGTAATTAGCTGCATCAAAACTAATGACAGTGGTACCTTGGTTCTCCAATGTAATCTGTTCCGGAAGTCCATTTGACTTCCGAAACGTTCAAAAACCAAGGCGCAGCTTCCGATTGGTGCAGGCTCCCCAGAAACAATAGCTGACAACCACATCGGACGTTCAGCTTCCAAAAAAGCTCTAAAACTGGAACACTTTGAAATCTACTCGAAGTCGAGAGTGGATTTCATGCTCTTTATTGAGTTCATAGTGGTGAAGAGGAATGGAAGTTCCCCCCAGAATGTCTGCTTTATATACATTATTTACACAATGGGCCCCACGTGATTGGCTAATTCCGGGATCCACCTGTAGGCCAATCAGGTTAAGGATTCACTTCCACCTGGAGCTGGACTGGGTGGCTCCTGTGGACCAATCCGACTGCTGCATTCTGAATCCTATTGTTCTAGGACCAATCAGACTGCTGCCTTTTGGATCCTATTCAACTCAGTACATAACAACTTACTTCCGGATTTTCAGTGTTCAGGAACTGAAATGTTTGAGTACCAAGATTCCACTGTATCAGAATAAGGTGGTAGAATTCTGGACTGTACCGTCTTAAATGCTCCCTGATTGGTGAGGGGGGCCCAGAATGCACATAAACTATCAGTATAACTGAACTTTTCTCCCAGACATGATAGCTAGCATAGTGCATGCAGGGAGGATTATTTTTTTTTAAAATGTGATGGCGCATTGCAAAATCTGATGGTCACCCAACCGCAATCCAAAATCAGGGTTCCTGGCTCTAAGCATGAGTAAGGAAGTCCCCTTCAGACCAACACTGGCCATGTATTGACCAAGGAGTATGCCTGGTGCTCACAGAATCAAGTGGGCCGGGTCTATATCAATTGCCTCTCACGTTCTGTTTGCTTGATCACTGTTTCCAGTCTTGAATCAGTCACTGGAAGTGGTAATATTTAGTCCACGGCCCCCTGCTAAATAAGAACCATTTTTGCACTCAAGAATCTCAAGTAGCGAATTCTGAAAGCACCCTGCAGCAATCTTTCGTTTTTCCTTGCTTTAGAGAAAACCCAATGGAAGCCACCCTGCCTAAGTGCTTTGAAGAGCTTCCCCTCAAGACAATGGCAGGCTGTTGACCAGATTCTATTTTCAAGATTTATTCCTGGAAATTAAATATTTATAAATATAAATTATTCCTTTTAACAACCTTTCCCAGAGGTACGGCATGCCCACAGCCTGGTATCTGATTGGTCAATGACCTTGAGAAGATGTGCGGCTCCTAACGAAAGAACAGTGGCAAGAAAAATTGATGAGTTATGCAGAGCTGGCTAAACTGACATTCAAATTGCGGGACAAGGACAACTGTGGCTTTAAGGAGCTTTTTACAAATTATCTAGAAAGACAACAAAATGAATTGGACTCCTTGTCCGGTTTTGAATAAACATACACAAATTTATTGGTTGATAACATGGTAGATAGATAATGTAAGGCTACACGCAGAGAATGATATGTGCTGAGAAATCAGAGAGAGGAGCTGAGGGGAGTCTCTGAGGGAGGAGGGTTCGGAGGGGGGATGGGGAAAAGGGGGGCAATAATGAATATTATATGTTTTGATAATTTGTTATGATGAAATTATTAATAAAAACATTTAAAGAAAAATTCCGGCAAACTCCTACATTGATTTCATTCTGTAAACATTGCTGGTAAAAATTCAACGGTGGGGCAGGGATTCACAGCTTTGGAAAGAGCACTCATTGCAGCTATTTCATCTGAGGAGGCAGTGCTCATCATCCAAGGGTTACCAAAAGACGCACGAAGATAAAACACTGGCCCATTGTTTCGTCCCACCAACCTTGGTTTCAACATCTATGTCCCCATGGTCTTTGAGGGAGTGAATCTGCTTTGCATGCAGAATGTCGCAGGTACAATCTCAGGCATCTCCATGGACGGGCTGTGAGTTTCGCCTGTCTGAAACCCCAGAGAGCCACTCCCAGTCATCTGACTGGGATGGGCAAATGGTCTGATTCAGTGTAAGGTTGAGAGGGAAAGAGTCAAGAGTTATGGCTAAAGCAAGAGTACCTTGTGGCATCTTAAAGACTAACACTTTTATTGAGGCGTAAGCAAGAATGGACCACAATTCAATTCAGCATGATCCTCAGTTGTCAAGGTAACAGTTGACAAGTACACCCGCACACACATGGGTATACAGAACAAAATGTATATTGTGGAGGCAAATGCCCATGAAACGCAAGCGGGGCAGTCAGTGGCAACTTTAAATGTGGGCAAGATACAGTCAACGTTCTCAACAAGTGGCTAAGCATGTGAACTGTGCGCCAAAGGTCCTTGGCATCTAATGGTAGGGCTGGGAAAGACTTCCATTTGAAGCTCCAGAGAGCTTCTGCCAGTCAGTATAGGCAATGAAACGATAGGGAAACTGTGATCCTCCAGACATTGTTAGGATTCCAGCCACCACCATCCAGATTGGGAGTTGGAATCCGACAACATCTGGAGGAGCACAGGTTCTCCACACCCGATAGTGAAAATACTGAGCTAGATGGGTCATTCATTGGTCTGACTTGTTAGACAGCATCTTCCTGTGTTCCTAAAAATTAACAGGGAGTAAGGCAGTATTTTTAGCTTTGCTGGGTTATGCAGGAGAAGAAACCCTGGATAACGTTCAGTTGCATCAGCAGACTACCATGGAAAAATTAAAGGTGAAGTCCTGCACCCGGTTGCTCAGGTTTAAACAGCAGCAAAGTCATGATTGTCCATGCCTCCTACACATACATCTGTGTCTCCCCCCAATGATGTGTATACAGTGGTACCTGTATATATCTGGTTATATACTTAATTCGTTCCGGAGGTCTGTTCTTAACCTGAAACTGTTCTTAACCTGAAGTACCACTTTAGCTAATGGGGCCTCCCGCTGCCGCCGCGCTGCTGCCTCACGATTTCTGTTCTCATCCTGAAGCAAAGTTCTTAACCTGAAGCACTATTTCTGGGTTAGCAGAGTCTGTAACCTGAAGTGTATGTAACCCGAGGTACCACTGTATTCTGTGACCAAACTAGGCAAATCAGGATACATATCATGCCAACATACATTGTCAACCTGCATATTCAGAGCAGTGTTAGAAACTGAGATATGAAAGTTAAGAGCTAAATGGCACCTTAAACCTAGGTTATGGGCGCAACAACAGAATGTCTAGTTCCGCTTTCTTAATAACAAGAATACAAAGTTGAAAATGAATGAACTGCAGCTAAAATATTATGTTCATTCATTTTCACATGGTCTAGTCCTTCACCTGCCTACCCCTCTAATATTCTTAAGAGAGTTTCTTTTCCAGTCTTCAGAAAGTACAGAGGACGCTTGGGTTGCGGACGTGATCCGTGCGGGAGGCACGTTTGCAACCCGCAGCGTTCGCAACCCGCAGTGCCACGTCTGCGCACGCACAGGTCAAAATTTGGCGCGTCTGTGCATGCACAAAGCTGATTAGTCTTCTGCGCATGCGCGAATGCTGAAACCCAGAAGTAACCCATTCTGGTACTTCCAGGTTTTGGCACATCCGTAACCTGAAAAAGAGCAACCTGAAGTGTCTGTAGGTATGACTGTAACTGGAAGTGGGGAGGCAGAAAAAGGTCCTCCTTTCCTTCCACATTCAGATCAGTTTTGATCTGAAATCTTAGGCGCAGCACTGCGCCCAGAGCTCAGAAACTGCTCACGCTAATGAAATTCCCTGTCGCAAAATGCGCCTAGAACAAGGGGAGTTTCGGACACTGATTCATAGAGGCGGCATCTCAGTGATCACCACTATGCAGGTTGAGAGTGGCAGAGGGTGGCTCACTGGTCACATTTGAAGGGGAAATGCTGGACCAGATGAGCCCTTGGCGTGATCCAGCAGAGTTAATACATATGTTGTTGATCACTAGGAACAGCTTGCTCAATCTGCATTCATCGTTTGGGAACCTGACATTTTGCAGAGCACGCAGGCAGTGGCAAGGAGCGGTTTGGTGGAGGAAAGAGAGCTATGGGTAACTTAAGGTTAGGGGGGGTGTTTGTATGTGTGTAGGATGTGTGACTGGGTACTATATATTCAACGCGGGTTCAAGTTCTGCTCCTGGTACCATTCTTTGCAAAACTGAATGATTAAGGACATGAACAATGTGCATCAAGTACTGGCAAGTGTGGGGAAGAGATTTATATGACCAAGCTGAAAGGAACTGGAAGCGCTTTTAGGGTCATATTCAATGTAACACTAAGCTGATAGTTCCAACAGCACGAGGGTTTATCCTTCTGCAATGGAACAAGCTCCCCCTCTCCTCGCCCCATCTGCTTCCTTTATCTGTTCTGGGGTGCACCCCAACCCTCTGGAGCAGATCTGGGAATGGCATGGGGCCACTGCCCTGGAATCTTTTGATGAACAGTGGTTACATAATAAAGCATAAGGAAAAGAGTGAAGCATGACCTGAGTGAATAATGCATCTTGGGGAAAAAGAAGCTGGTTTAGGGCTCGGCCACACTCCGCATTTCTAGGTATAGGTCCACACTTTCTTGGTCCGGGTCCGTATCTGAGTGCCTCCCCCCACTTCTTTTCCCCTGCTCTTTACTGCTGAATCAGAACAAATGGCAATCTGCAGAAAACCTGAATTGCCGTATGCTCCAATACAGCAGTAAAGATTGGGTTTTCCTGGGGAAAGTGGTAGGGCGGAGAGAGAACGGGGGAAAAGGTAAGTGTGGACAAGCCCTTAATCTACCCATAGTGCTTCTGTTCAATAATTAATTGGTCCTTCCCCTTCAGCCAGCCAAGAGGAACTGTTGACCCACCAGATGTTGCTAGACTCCAGCGCCCATCACCCCAGGCCACTGGCCATGCTGGCTGGGGTGACAGGAGCCGGAGTTCTGCAAAATCTGCAGGGTTGTAGGTTCCTCATCCCTGCAGCTGGCGATGCATGGCGTGGCAGGCATAATCTTAGAATTATTTTATTGCATTGCATTGCAGTCATTACAGAGCCATACACTTGGACTCCTGACCTGCTTTAACTGCTGCGTTGTTTCAACACGATTGATTTATTGTGTCTTTTTTTTAAAAAAAAGAAAGAATGGGGGCTTACGTTTTTAATAGTTTGATGCTGTTTTATTGTGTATTTTAGTTGCAGATGTTTGCATTTCATGTTTGTGCAACTGCTTTTTATACTTTGTAAACCACGTGGATGCTTATTTTGGCATTACGTGGCATATAAAAAAATGCATTAGTAAAAAAGAAATAAATAAGGACAAGGGAAGAGGACCTCTGCAGAAGATCTTAAGGCATTCTATTTGCCAGCAGCTTGAATAGCCAAGCAGTGACACATTCGCCAGCTTCAGCTGGTCTGACACCAGTACTGTACCCATCTGTATTGACATTTATAAGACAGCCTAACAGGATGAACTAATCAAGAGCTGTATGCATGGGATACATATTTGCCTCGTTTTGTCAAGAGGTTTAGTCTTTCCCCTACAAGCAGAGACATTTTAGGACTGGCAAAGTCCCTGGGTTTGTTCGGGAAACCCTGTTTAAAATATCCGAGCAGTTTCAAATGAGGACTGACATGCATCTAAATAGCAACACCCTAGAGGTCCCAGGCCCTAAGGAAGTTAGATTAGCCTCAACCAGAGCCAGGGCCTTCTCAACACTGGCTATTATTATTATTATTATTATTATTATTATTATTATCTGCCTCCACTTAACTAGGAAGCAATAAACACTGAGTATGTGGTTGCTCCTCTGTCAAAGCACAAACACAGGGCAACCAGCACCCGCCCCAGAAGATGCTCATTCCAAGCATCTGAAGCACAAACACTACATCTGAATGGTCCCCACTGCCTCACCTCTATACTGTAAATAATAACTATGTGCCTGGCCTCTGCACATAGACTTGCTCCAAAAGACCAGTTTAATAAATTGAGGAAATTTGGGGCATTAGCGAGGCATTGCTCCAAGGGCAAAATGTGTTACTGGGTACAGAAATTACTATCCCAAGAAGTATGGAATTCTTTTCTGCCCGCCCCAATCCCAAAAAAGTAAGGTTCTAGTCCTTAAGACTGTGATTAAAGAATTGAAAGTATGTGTGTGTCTGATGAAATCTGACAAGCTGAGAGAAAGGGCTGAGCAGGATCCTCTGTGGTCAGAAAGTGAAGCTTTCATGCCATCATGAGCAGAAATGTATTGTTGTTGTTGTTTAGTTGTTTAGTCGTGTCCGCCTCTTCGTGACCTCATGGACCAGAGCACGCCAGGCACTCCTGTCTTCCACTGCCTCCCGCAGTTTGGTCAAACTCATGTTGGTAGCTTCGAGAACACTGTCCAACCATCTCGTCCTCTGTCGTCCCCTTCTCCTTGTGCCCTCAATCTTTCCCAGCATCAGGGTCTTTTCCAGGGAGTCTTCTCTTCTCATGAGGTGGCCAAAGTATTGGAGCCTCAGCTTCAGGATCTGTCCTTCCAGTGAGCACTCAGGGCTGATTTCCTTCAGAATGGAGAGGTTTGAGCAGAAATGTAGAGATTAACAAATTCAGCTCATCATGCTTTTCCTCATTAAGTCTTTGGCAGAACTCTTTAATCCTCGCTCCCTACTGAAACTAAGTGCATATGACTCCGAAACTGGTCTTCTTTTCTTTCCCTATTTAGCCTCATTTCCATCTTCTTTCCACCTACTGTCTTTCGCTGAGCAGGACTCCTGAGCAGATTCTGTTTCTTCCATGCAAGAGTTGATTTCACTTATTCAGTGTGATTTATTGCTGGCTTGCTCCTGACAGCACTGTGGCTCGAAAAACCAAACAGCTTGGATGAGGAGCACAGAACAGGGGCAGCATTTCATCATGTTGCTTTGGCCAGGCTTTATCATGCTCTCTGGTCCAGGTTCAGCAACTACAGAAGACCCACTCCAGACCTATCTGATTATCTAGGGTGGATCTGGGTACCATTCAGCGTTGGCAGGGTGGTATTTGAAGAGATGTTCAGCAGGTGGGACAACTCTTACCTCTTGCATTTGCTTTCTCACCAGCAAGGAGGCGGGTTGGAGGTTTCTTCTGCATCATGATCTATTTGCATCCAATACCACGCTCTAAATGCTAACTAGCAGGCCACATTGCCTCACACAACAGTGCCATATGGAGCTAACATCTGATACTGCTTGAGTATGACTCCTTCCCCGTCAAAAACACGTCAAGCAGCACTGTACATTACACTGTGGCATTTAAATAGTAATAATTTGGATGTGAAGGCTAAATTAGAAAAATGTGCTGCACGTTAGAAGCATGAATTCCTCTAGAGGGGATGGAAAAAATAACAATTAGTCACTGTCTTTCAGCAGCAGCAGAAGCCAAGGTACGCAAGTGAGATCCTCTGTGATCCGTTTTAAAAATCCACTCTTATTTTTACCCAGGGAAGAGCAGTTAAGTTCAGTACCCACCATAGAACTGGGTTGCCTAAATTCATTTATTTCAAGAGGCTTAACTACACCCAAATCCATGTTGGATTTTAGGCCGAAATTCACATATCAGTTCAGCTTAGCTCCATTTATACTAAAATGTAAGTTGCCTGTACATGTGACTCTTAGGCTCAAGTAGTAGCCTGGGACTGCCAGCTCAATCAAGGTACCACTCAGCTCCTAACTATCAGCGAAAGGGAGCCGCCATCTTAAATCCCTCAGGATGCAATGTCAGGTTGGTGTTACGTCGACTGCTGCATTGTGAAGGGCTGAGGTGGCAGGTCATTGGCAAGGCCACAAACAGTATGGAGCTGGGAGTTGAGCTTCCATGCTGCCACGACCAGGAAAGTTTCTTGGGCGTGGGCAACTGCAGTAGCAGACAATCAGTATGCAGCTTGGGTTGTATTCGTGAACCAACTGAAACAGCATTATTGAGAGCGAAGGAGAGGCAACTTTTGCTTGTCGACCCCAGGCAGTATGTCTTCACAGGACCCAGAAGTGATACTTCAATGGGATGGTGTGTTTTAATTTTCTGTACCTATTCCTGCATGTAAAATGAACACACAAAAACTCAGAAAAAATGTCCCGTTGTAGCAAGGCTATACTGTGTCAGGTTATGTCATCTTTGCTGGCACGCTCAGCAAGCCACGTTGGCAGATGTCTTCACGCAGGGGCCTTGGTACTACCAACTCTTGACCTATATCAGAATTAGCCCCCACAGAATTGTTGTGTGGCTAAAAACCAAGCGCACAATGCCCTGAAGCAGTGTTCGAAACTCCCGTTGTCCTGGGCGCATTTTGCGACAGGGAATTTCATTAGTGTGAGCAGTTTCTGAGCTCTAAGATTTCAGATTAAAACTGCAGAGTGGAAGGAAAGGAGGACCTTTTTCTGTTTCCCCACTTCCAGTTACTCTCTGAAGACTGGAGAAGAGACCCTCTTAAGAATATTAGGGGGGTGGGCAGGGGAAGACTAGACCATGTGAAAAATGAACATAATATTTTAGCTGCAGTTCATTCATTCTCAGCTTTGTATTCTTGTTATTAAAAAAGCACACCTAAGACATTCCATTGTTGCGCCCATAACCTAGGTTTAAGGTGGCATTTAGCTCCTAGCTTTCATATCTCAGTTTCTAAGTAGCGCTCAGGCAGGATGCAAAAATGAACGAGGGAGAAATGAGCATACAAAAGTGCCTGAGTCAGCTCCTCTGTTTCTCTGGCTCAGTTCTGTCTCTTCTAACTGGCAATTGCTCTCCAAGGTCTCGCTCTCTTGCAGAGGTCTTTCCCCATCGTGCAACCCGATATCCTTTTAAGTGGCGATGCCTAAGATTGAACCTTCTGCATGCAAAGCTTGTATGTAACCACAGAGCTATGGCCCCTCCTGGAATAAATGTGACAGCAAACAAACACTTCAGCCAAAGCGGTATGCAAATGAAAGGAGACGTTTTCATAGGTTTCAATGGACTGGGATCAGCAACTCATTTCAGGCATGCTGAGTTCAGCGGGATAGCAAAACTGTCAACAACAGCAGCTCCAAATCCCTGAATAATCTTTGAAACATAGGGAGCTACCTTTTAGTGAGTCCTTCTAGCGCAGTATTGCCTATACTGGCTGGCAACAGCTCTCTGGGATTGAACCTGGGACCTCCTGCATTCAAAGCAGACGCTCCACCCAGAACCACAGGGGGGTAGAATTGGAAGGGATCATGGGGGGTCATCTAGTCCAACCCCCCGAAACACAGAAGATACCTTCCTGAGCTACCTTCCCCAAGGTACTCTTGCTTTACACATGGGTTTAAGTGGCTGGGAACACTGACACTAGGAAATGTCTTACTGCAGAGTTGGTGACACACTTTTTGGACATGCACCATTTTGTGACACAGTAATTCAGTTTTACTGGCAAACCAAGGCCACAAACTAACCCCTTTCCAGCCCCGGGAGGAGCACGTTCGTGCAACACACCTACAAACTGCAGCTTGGACATACTAACGTGTTGCAACACACGGTTTGGAAAGCTCCGTCCTATTGGATCGCGAACATTTCATCACAACTAAGGCCCAAGAAACACAGGAAGTTGTCTTTTACCAGATCAGACTATTTGTCCGCCTGGCCTAGCAGCGGTTTGCCAACATGGGTTCACGTAAAGTGGATGTAGGTTTCTTTCTTTACAATGAGGAAATAACGCACAAACCCAGGGAGTAAAGCCTGCCTCTCTCCCACCTCACTTTGCTGCGTCCCACCTGCTTTAAGCAATTTTTTCTCAGTCCAGCTCTGTTACTGTGAGTGAAAGAGGCAGAGAAAAAATTGCTTAACGTCCCAGAAGGCAGTGAGGTAAGATGGAAGGAAGACCGGAGCAGTGCTGCCTGGTAGGGCCAGTTTGGTGCCCCGCTGGGGAAACAAAGCACTTTGCTACTCCACTGCCTCACCAAACCACTGTCCCAGCATGTGGTGGCAGAAAAGACTTGCGAATAAAATGAACTTAGGCCGCATCCACGGAATACGTTTAAAGCAGTGTTATACCGCCTTAACCGTCATGGCTCCCCCCCCAAAGAATCCTGGGAACTGTACTTTGTTAAGGGTGCTATGTGGTGTTAGGCGTACCATCCCCCCCTCACAGAGCTACAATTCCCAGCGATATATAAAAATTAGTCCCTTTGGGAACTCTGGGAACTGTAGCTCCGTAAGGGGGATGGGGGTTAGCACCCTTAGCGAGCTACAGCTCCCAGAATTCTTTGCAGGCAGCCATGGCTACTGAAGTGCTGTGATAGTCCTTTAAATGGACTGTGTGCCTCAGTAAGCCGTTCACATCTTGTTTGACACAGACTTTCAAAAAAAGGGGTGGGTGGGTTGCAGAGTGTCTAACAATAACGTACACCATGTAACGTAAGCGTAGATAACAGCACAAAGAAGAAATTACTTGGAAAGTCACTCTGTTTTATGATCTTGCTTCAGCTGAGGTTTCCCTCAGACGCACAGGCACAAAAGAGAAAGAAGGGGGAAAAAGAGGCTGCCAAGTTCTTTGAATGCTTTTAATGAAATCCAGAGAAAGGGCGCTCTCGCTGCTCACACACACGCACACATGCAAAATCGACAAAAGGCAGGTCTTGCCGTGTCACAGTTCTGTCAGACCAAAGCAGAAAATCTCCTCAGCTGCTAACCAGAAAAGAGCGGTCAGGGTTACTAGGTCCCCTGTCAGCTCCAATTTAGCTACCCGGAGACAGCACTGGAGACTTCAAATTCCTCACATTTGTACCTAAATGCAAGGGATTAACCTAGAGATGCCTAGTGACCGATATGGCAAAATGAATAAATGCGCTGAAACATCCAGCTTCGGTCTGATAATAAACTTGTCTTTGACTTCCACTGCTGCAACCATTTGCTTTATTTCATTTCATTTTATTTTTTTATTGAAACCTACTCTTTTACTTCTCCCAGAGTCTGCACTCCAGAAAAAGACACCATGGTGTTCTGGCAAGAGCATCAAACTAGGACCCCCAGGAGACCAAATCCTCATTTGACTATGTTGCTGTCACCTTGGGCTAGTTTCTCAGCCTAACCAACTTCGCAGGGCTGTTGTGAGGATAAAATGAGGGGAGGAGTACCAAGTATAACCACCCTGAGCACCTTGGAGGAGAGATGGGATGTAAATGTAATGATTAACCAATGAATGATGTAAAGTTCCACAGTGGAGGGACCTTTGAGCCAGTGAATTCAAGACCAACTTCATCCTATCATCTCTCCACTAGTAGAGCCCAGTTCAGGGCCTAATTTCCCCTATTTTTCCAACAGGAAGTTGCCAGATGTAGATTTATGCTCACAGAGTTGTTCACGGGCATCGGGTAGGCCTCTACGTGGTGGGCATTGCCTCTTTTCCCCCTATGGCCAATCCTGAAGCCCTTTCTGTCAGTGGCATAGCTGTCAACGTTTCCCTTTTTTAAAGGGAAATTTCCTTATTCCGAATAGGACTCGTCGCAAGAAAAGGGAAAAGTGGGCAGCTATGGTCAGTGTTTTGGGGAGGGGGGTGTATTTTGCCTGTATGTTGCCGCCAAAACAAGAACGAGTCTCATTTGCACCTTTAAAGACTAGTATGGCATCATCATCATCACCATCAATATCATCATCTGTTATTTATACCCCGCCCATCTGGCTGGGTTTCCCACGGCTTTGAGCAAAATACAGTGGTACCTCCGGTTGCAGACGGGATCTGTTCCGGAGGTCCGGCTGGATCCCGAGGTTTTCACAACTGGAGAGACCGTTTCTGTGCACACACGCATGGCAAAAAACCGCTTACGTATCCCAAAGTTACGTAACTGGAGGGATATGTAAGCGAAGGTACAACTGTACAAGAATTCATCAAATATTAAAAGCTTCCCTAAACAGGGGAAGTGTCCGTGGTCTATAGTCTGCCCCTCTACAAACCAAGAAACTGTGGTTTAATCCCTGCTTACAGGATATCAAACCAGGAACTGATCCATGACTGCAATGTCTGAAGCAGACCAACACAATGGTGCAATACAGGATGCTTAACCACAAAGCATTTACCCATACCAAACCTGTATTTCATGTTGATCTGACAGCAAAGATGTGCCATGCGCATTATGAGAGCTTCTGTTATTTCATCGGGAAATCCACGTTTGCATTTTGGATGCCCTGTTCTGTTCTTGCTTCCAAACTGTGTGCTTGGAAAAAAAGGGATTCTTCTGAAAATCTCAGAGGCTGAATTTTAATATAATCTCCAATGCTTTCTTTGATTCATAAATTGATGTGTTTTCATAAATATACAGTGTAGTATCATGGCTAATCATTGATGTCAAGTAATAGAGTAGCGCTCAGCTGTCATTTCTCATTTTAGGTTACACCCGTCATTTTGGTATCTGGGAGCTTGCTGTTAAAGTTAATAGGAGAAAAATGTTTCCAGCATCTAAGCCACCCTGACCTCTATCTTTTCCTATGAGCTGGAGAGATAAATGACGCTCAGCTGAAATAAAAACAAACCTGGCCATGAAAGCATATCTCATCAACTCTCTTCAAGCATTTACATTAAGGATTGTATCCATCTAAGCCATCATTAAGAGCAGCCCCACTGAAATGAATGGAATTAAGTTAGCCATGTCCATCACCTCTGACTTTGTTGGATACAATGTGGCCCTCCAATTCTCTCCAACTGGCCCTCAGGATTCTCCTCTGTCACACCCCTCATTTCACCCCCCATTTGAGGGCTTCTGCCAAGCTGGAATGTGTCCTCTAACTCTGATAATGCCTCTTGCAAGCTTGGATGGAAGGAATAGAGGGGTATGCGAATGCACTTAGCAACTGGCCTATGTACAAAAGTAAGGGGATGAGGGTGGCGCTGTGCTCTAAACCACTAAACCTCTTGGGCTTGTCGATCAGAAGGTTGGCAGTTTGAATCCCCACGAGGGGTGAGCTCCCGTTGCTCTGTCCCAGCTCCTGCCAACCTAGCAGTTTGAAAGCATGCCAGTGCAAGTAGATAAATAGGTACCGCTGCAGCGGGAAGGTAAACAGCATTTCTGTGCGATCTGGTTTCCGTCATGGTGTCCAATTGTGCCAGAAGCGGTTTGGTCCTGCTGGCCACATGACCCGGAAAGCTACCTGTGGACAAATGCTGGTTCCCTAGGCCTGAAAGCGAGATGAGTGTCGCAACCCCATAGTCGCCATCTAGGGGTCCTTTACCTTTTTTTTTTTTACTGTTACAAAAGTAAATCTTTGTTACTCTGGCCACTTTTGGCTCGGGTGTGTGTCCTTCAGCAGGTTGACCCAGAGTGAATTTGGCCCTTGGGCTGAAAAGGGATCACTAGACGTATATGGTATTATGGTATATTGTATTATGGCTTTAGGAGTACTGCTCTGATAGTTCATCACTGAAGTGAAAAGCAGATCCCCCCCCCCCCCAATAAACAATAACAATTAGTGGTGACAATGAACAGTTGCAGTGTCCAGATTAGGAATTCCTTACCCCAGAGCAGGCATGGCCAAACTTGGCCCTCCAGCTGTTTTGTGGTTACAATTCCCATCATCCCTGACCACTTGTCCTGTTAGCTAAGGATGATGGGAGTTGTAGTCCCAAAAACAACTGGAGGGCCAAGTCGGCCATCACTGCCCTAGAGGTCTGTATGGCTTTCACACTACAGGTGTGTCTTGCCAGCCTGTGAAATAGGGTGAGAGAATGTCTCGCCCTCCACATGTTGCAAAACTACAATTCCCAGCAAGCATGGTCAATGGCAAAGGATGATGGGAGTTGTAGTTAGCAATATTCAAGTGTACTTTGTTTGGTTTTGGTTGTTAATTTGTAAATGTTGTTAATATTGTCCTGCTGATTATGAGTGCTATAATGCTTTGGGAATAAATACGACTTTTCTTACGGTTGTGCTGTTTAGCCTATTCTTGAGATGTTTTGTTAACAGCGTTTTATAGAAGGTGGTTGCTTTACTGATGATCTGTAATTGCTTTACTGGTGATTTGTTAATGATTCTATATGATTTATGTCGTAATTGTCATGTTCTTATTCCAGAATGTTCCAGT
The DNA here is from genome assembly GCF_964106915.1 of Podarcis gaigeae. Classification (NCBI taxonomy): domain Eukaryota; kingdom Metazoa; phylum Chordata; class Lepidosauria; order Squamata; family Lacertidae; genus Podarcis; species Podarcis gaigeae. The sequence continues at coordinate 102,167,001 of NC_139680.1, read as the reverse complement.
TTGTTATTGTCTTTTATTTTTTGTAAGCCGCTTCGTGACTTGTGGGAGTGAAAAGCAGCATAGAAATAGAATAAATGAAGCGAATAAAATATTTAGAGAACCACAGGCTCCCCGTATCTGATATAAACTAGTTTTATTCCAACAAGCTTTCAATCTGGGGGGGGGGATGTTGCTCTGAGAGAAAAGACCCACATTCTGGGCATGCTTTGACACTCCTTTAACTCCCCTCACCTCGCCAGACTTTTGTATTGAGGGTTTTGTGACAAAAGTAGCTAGCTACCAGTGCATGGGGTTTACATAGCTATAAACCAAATGGGAAAACGTTAAAATTGGTGCCAGACCATGAGCGCAGTCTTACTGTGCCATTATAAAAGTCCACCACAATTTTCTAAATAAGTGAGATGATAAAAAACCAGTTGCCGGTGGTGTTGCTCTAAGAAACAACTGAGGAGTAAAACCATCATTCCTGAAGGCAAAGACCTAAAACGCAGGTGAGCCCAAACTGCGTAGGCTCGTCCATGTCTATTTTTGTAACGTGCTGTTTATGTGTTATATATTTGTAGTGGTCCGAAGGGCAGATCTAGGTATGAAGGGCAAAGTGTTATCTAGTTGGGTTCACATCTCACTGTGGCCACCTTCACCCCCTGGTCTTTCCAAGAGCAGTGGTGACGCTGCTGAAATCTGAAGCAGGCATCTGCAAACCACCCTCCAAGGCCCCATAGAGGGACACTACAGCAGGGCTTGTGGGACTGTCAAAATGGCAGCTTCCTACCTGATGGCTGCTGCCATTTGGTGAATTTGAGCCAAGAACTGGGAGAGGACCCAGCTCAAGCCACGGTGTCCCTCTAGGCTGCTGGGCCCTAAATCCTTGCCCAACCAGGCTGGGTCCTGCCACCAGCCTCGACCAATCCTAACTCTGTGAGTTCATACAACCCATGGCTAGCATGCAATGCCCCATAGGAATGCATGGGACCTCTGGTGAGCTCATGGCCGAGGGTGAGATCCAATGGGCATCCACTTGTGCAACAGAGCTTCTCCCCATGTATGCCTGCCCCCAAAGCTGCTCCAATTGCAACCTGTGAAATCCAGCTTTTTCTGAACTGTGACAATCGTTCAAATCCTAGCAACTATCCTATGTATCCACTCCTTTCAGTTCATACCAACAAGGACTTCAGCCAGGTCAGAAGTCTTCCAGCAGTGCCATCACTAACTCCTGCCCCCCACTCACCCCGGCCCATCAATGGTTGCATGTGCTGGCCTGGTGATTTTAAAAAATGCATCTCTTTGGGATAAAACAAATGTTACACCAACTGTGCAATTGCATTTAATGTGTCTGGTTTTCCTTTTAGAATCAACAATAGGGAGGGAGCGGGCCTAGCCCTTTCTTCTGCGCCATAAACCCGTCAAAGCCTGCCTCTGAATTTGCCCAAAGAGAAAACAATAGGGCCAACTGCAGCTTTCTTCCCATGGCACATGGCAGCTCCAGAGGGCATTTCAGATGGCAAACATGTTATCAGGGGTGGGAGGAAGGGAACACATCCTCCCCACATTGCTTGTGCCATGTTAAATGCCAGCCCAGGATAATGCCAGCCCAGGCGATTAAAAGCTGTGATAGTGCGCCACTGGTGTGCACATAAACCAAATCCCATGAATTTCAGCTGGCATTCCATGCTCGGAACTGTGCGCCACCCACTTTGGTTGTTTCTTGAATCCTGGTTCGCGGTGCTCCGCTTATGCAACATTGGCAGCAGCCCCTTTCTAATGTTCAAAATGTTAATCCCACTCAGAGATGGATTAGCAATAACACATCTCTTTTTTACCTTAGCGGTGGGAGCTCAAGGATCAGGACATTTTGAAAATGCTTTCACTTGGGAATTGTGCCCAGCACATCCATAGCTGATGCTTACACAAATGCCCATCTGTTCATGGCTGTGTGCCGAGCCCACCCACAGATAAGAGGGAATAGCTACACACACAACACACACACACACAAGACAGAGAGGGGAGATCTGACTGGATTTGGACTGCAATTGTGCTTAATATTGACAGAAGTTCTTGGGCACGGCAGATGCCCAAGTATCTGGACTCAGAAGTGATGCTACCATGAAGAGATCACACACACTCACTCACACAAATTCTGCAAACATTTATCCTAGGGGTGCAGACGGATGTGGGAAGTTTACATTTCTCAGAAGTTCAGGCTAAAAATTGATATCAGCCCCTTTGTTAGCATTACTGGGAATCTGGGATGGGTCGAATGAAGGTGGTTTGGAGAAAAGATTTATTCTATGTGTATTGCTAGCTGCCAGGATGGTTATTGTAAGAACATGGAAATATATAGAGGGATTAAATATGGATTTAAATTGTAGTCATCTCTGGTCAATTGCTATCGCTGAAAAATTAACTCAAGGACTGAGGTAAATTAGAGGGCAAAAATAAATAAATGCTAAAAATAATGCGGCATAAAGAAGTATTTTATATAGAAATGATTATAACAACGTTCAAATGCCTCCTGCAAAATGGACTACTATTTGGAATTCTTAGTAATTTTTCAGCTCCACGAGTGAATATCATAAGACCTTGAAGGCAACACTGTGATACCTATATACCTATATACCTATTCTATTGTTTAGACTTCTTGTTTTGGATTATATGTCCCTTTCGGGTACATTTTTTAATTTTAACTGTGCTACTATATTATTATTATTATTATTATTATTATTATTATTAATCAACCATACTTTGAATAGTGGCTTTATTAAATTTTGAATGCTGGTAGCAATATGTAATAAGCTGCCTCAAGCTATGAAGAGACAGATTTTGGGGTATCCTGGTATTTACTTTTTGAAATATGGCAACCCTAATTTAACTGAATATTACATTAAGACAGGTGGCATTCTGAAGCAATGGGTTAACAGCAACAGAATGCAGATTGATTATTTAACTGTAGAGCAATGGCAGAACACAGAAGAAATCAAATGTAGAAATATTCAACTCTGTGTTACTTCCAAGACCCGATACTTTTCGTTTCTTTTTGAAGTTCAACAGGAAATACAGGAAACTACCAAAAACCCATCAATTCATATTGTCAGATGGGCCCAGCAGAACCATCTGTGTGATCATCCTGTTAGATCATTAAGATAAAACGGCATTTTCCCCATGACATTACAAAAATAAAATAAAAACCAAGCTTAATGTCGTCTTTTGACTTTCCATGCAATTCTGTAGCTAAGAATTGGGAGAAATCCAATCCAATGTGCATTTAATGGTGAATCTATCTCACTGCCACTTTCTGAAACAACACACAAAGAGAACGCAGCTATCTCTTGAAATTTGCGCTTCTCCAATTTTTGCAGTACATTTGTCCAGCCAAGCAATCCCAAATTATCTGTACAAAGATGCATAATAAAGAATGCCTTAAAATGCACATATGAGTGAAAACAACGTGCAAAACACGTGACATCGGAGGAATTTTTTTTTTTTGCAAAAATAAGCGTATTAGGCAAAATACAAAAAAATGTGTGGATGTGGAGAACTTTGCACTAAAATGATCAATTTTCATGTGGACTTTTTAAAATCAATCAATCAATCAGAGCGGTGTAGAAACGGAGCGACTCAAAAACTGAAATTTTAAAAAATGCCCATCCCTACAACAGACAACTTCCTATTCTGTTGTTTTTTTTGCACAGTATAAAACTGCACTGACAGGCACAGTGTAAGCCTTGGAGGACTGAGTCCACACCCTATTAGAGTCACAGAGTCATTGGGGATTCACTCAGACCAACCAGCACTTCAACTTGGTATTACTGCATTCTCAGTGGCACTGCCGGTTAATGTAGCCTTGATGCAAACCTCCAAGCCAATAAAAGACTTAATGAATCACATTCATCTCGAATGAACTTTGCAAGGTTAGGACAATAACGCAGCCCAACAGAAGATGTAACTTCAGCACCGCTGAAGAGCAGCGGCATTATCGTTTGCTGCAGAGAGCCCCTTCCTTATATTAGTATGCAACAGTTCAATCTTGACATTTATTTATGGTGCAATGTTCTCCTGAAGGCGAACGCCCTGCCCAGTGCAGCTGGAGCAAGTACAAAGAAATAATTTAAGGTTTGGCCAGATGCCATAAAAGGGGATGTCATTTATCACACATTATATGCACTGCTTGTATCATGTAATGAAGTCCTACTTAAAAGATAGAACACTCCAGCATTCATTGGGTGTGCCAGAGTTGCAGTCGTCTTTCTCCTCTTACTTACGATTGCTAGATTACAGCTGCCATGTAAGAAGAATGGGGAGTTTTGGGTGGTGGGGTTTTTATTATTTTTTATTTTTTTGAATGTGGGTCTCCATGCATCTGTTGTATTTTACAAATATTGTCGGCCACTTAGAGGACTCTAGTGGAAAAGCAGGATATAAATCTACTGAATAAATAAATAAATAAATAAATAGTGAAGGCTTTCCCCCATTGTTCAGGATTAAAACATTTGTGTTTTTGATAAAAAATAAATTAATTGTATTTAATGGTACAAGAAAAATAAAGATCTTTGATGCTTGAGGTAATGAATTCTGCAGATGTGGAACTTGTTAGGGGTATGTTTGTACTCTGCTATTGGAAGGCATGCTCTAAAATAGCTTTTGGAAAGGGATTTTAAAAGATATAAAGCTGTGCCTGGAGCCAGAAGGCATATTGGCATCTTATTAATTAGAAAGAATCAAAAAGGAAACTGTGTTCCATTTACTGGCAGTGAGAAAACTGCTAATAGCCAAAAACTGGAAACAGATGATCCTTCTGTAAATCTGATATGTTGTGATTTGGGACAATGCTAACATAATGAAATTATCCTTCATTATCATATGTAGAAGGTTCAATTAACAATTTAAATGAAGGAAATTATTGGAATATGGGCTTACTCTTCCTAGTATGTTACATAATGGCTGTGTTTAGACATAAAAACAGACCATAGTTTAATTGTAATGGGAACAAGCGGAAGTGAGCTTCAGGTCTACACCTTTTGCTTTTCTTTTTCATTAACCGAAGTTTAAAATGACATCCAAATCTACATCTGAACTACACTCAACTACAGTTTCTTGAGACATATTCACACAGTTCCACTGTGCAAAACTCTGCCACTGCCACCATCCATTTCTATGCACAGTCTTCTGCTGAACTTGGCTATGTATAAATACCCCCAGGTCACCTTCCAGCTCTTGCTCAGGCAAGCGGTTAATGGTGGGCTCATAGCTTTCCATCTCCATTTCTCTGATCTCTCCCATTCTGTTCTTTTGCCACCTGCTGCCTGCTGTGCCCTGGCCATTTGCACTCTGCCCTCCAGAACAGAATTTCAACTTACCCAGAAGGAAACATACTTGGGTTTCCATTGTTATTTATTAAAAGTCTATCCCACTCTGTCTCCCAAAGGAGCCCAGAGCAGAAAACTAGCAAACTAGCAGAACAAATTAGCCAAACAATACCATAAAATTATAATGAAAACATATTTAAATCATTGACCTTGCTAAGCTCTAGGCATCACCCGTCTCTCATTAGTTCACCAGTAAAGTATGTCATGGATGCAGGTGGCGCTGTGGGTTAAACCACAGAGCCTAGGACTTGCCAATCAGAAGGTTGGTGGTTCGAATCCCTGCGACGGGGTGAGCTCCCGTTGCTCGGTCCCTGCTCCTGCCAACCTAGCAGTTCGAAAGCACGTCAAAGTGCAAGTAGATAAATAGGTACCGCTCCAGTGGGAAGGTAAACGGCGTTTCTGTGCGCTGCTCTGGTTTGCCAGAAGCAGCTTAGTCATGCTGGCCACATGACCCGGAAGATGTACGCCGGCTCCCTTGGCCAATAAAGCGAGATGAGCGCCACAACCCCAGACTTGGTCACGACTGGACCTAATGGTCAGGAGTCCCTTACCTTTAAAGTATGTCATTGTGGCATGGCTTGAATTGCACCACTAAACCAGCCTCCCGCAATCTCGGGTGCCCAAACATTGTTAGACTACAACTCCCATCATTCTTGACTACTGGCCACGCTAAATGGGGCTTCGGGGGAGCAGGAGTCCATCAACACCTGGAGACACAAAGGTGAGGGCAGGATGCAAGAAACCATTGCTGCATGGAAGGAGTCAATGCAAAGATAGATACTGCTGTGCTCCCTCCACGGGAGGGAGAAGGAGAAAATAAAGAAGCCCTGAGCAGAAAGCCAAAGATGAAAGGAAAGGAAGGCGTGTAACAGTGAGATGGTGGTGGTGGAGGGCAGAGAGAGGGAGAGAAATACACAGCATGGAGTTAGTTGAAAGATACGTCTCACTGCACATGCGGAGAGAAAGCATTCCCTTGTTGGCAACATCAATTGGCAAGCTTATGGCCAAATTACTCCAACTAATACTGGCAATAATTTTTACCCACTAACTTGTCCCCTGGTATGTATTTCTGAAACCACAGCATAAGAACAGTTTTAGCTTTGGCTAAAAATTTGCTCAGGCTGCCTCAGCTGCTGTCAGGCCATCCACTGCTTAGCAAGAGAGAATTTGCAATCCAGAGATTTTATACTTTATAAAGAAAAAAAAGCAAAGGAACAAAAAAGAGAGGCACTTGTTGGCCTACCTGTAAAGGTAAAGGGACCCTGGACCATGAGGTCCAGTCGTGACCAACTCTGGGGTTGCGGCGCTCATCTCGCTTTATTGGCCAAGGGAGCCGGTGTACAGCTTCCGGGTCATGTGGCCAGCATGACTAAGCCGCTTCTGGCGAACCAGAGCAGCGCACGGAAACGCCATTTACCTTCCCGCTGGAGCGGTACCTATTTATCTACTTGCACTTTGATGTGCTTTCAAACTGCTAGGTTGGCAGGAGCAGGGACCGAGCAACAGGAGCTCATTCCGTCGCTGGGATTCGAACCACCAACCTTCTGATTGGCAAGTCCTAGGCTCTGTGGTTTAACCCACAGCACCATCCGCGTCCCTACCCTACCTGTAGGGATGGGCAAATAGCTCCATTTTGATTTCTCTTTTTTCCCCATCATAAATTCAGTTCTCCACATCTCCACGCCAGTTTGTGATTTTTCAAATTAAAAAGAGTCACAAAAACTCAACAAGTGAGCCTATTTTAGGAGTAGGTTAATTTGACCATTGCAGTTTCTCTCAATTTCTCGTTTTCCCAACCTTAAATTCAGTTCAGCCCATTTCTGCATCATTTGTTTTACAAATCACCATTTGTTTTAAGTCTGCATGGGAATGTGTACCGATTTCCATGCATTTTTGCAAGTGCCTAACAGAATGGATTTTTGTACATTATTTTCACTATTGTATGCACTTTTATGTACACTTCTCCCTAATATATACAAAAGAGAGAGAAGGGGACAATCCCTGCTGAATCACTTCCAATGACCCATGTAGCCCATCAGTCTATTCTCACAGTAGCCAGCGAGGTGCCTGTATCCAGCTACATATTAGTCAGAGAATGGTAGTTCCCCATTTCACAGGGTTATTTGTGAAGGAAAGTTTAGCACGCTTTGCCATGCAAAAGCTACTGATAAGGTCACAAGTTCTGCATGCAGAGACTTCTCCACATGCGTGCCGAAAAGAAATATGCAGCTACTAAACAGTTAAAGTTAATCCCTAAAACCCGAAAAACATCTGGAGAGCGTTACAACGTGTGGGTTTTAGAAAGAGAAAGAGTTGGCATACAAAGAGTGGAAGCCTCTGTGCCAAGCTCTCCCAGTTTGTACTGCAGGAGTTTACAATGGAAAAAGTGACTGGGTCATCAACAGCAGGGCTGGCATGGTGCAGCCCCAATGGCCGAACTGCAACTGCTGCTTGCTTAAATCGACAACTGCAAGTAGTATTGGCCAAACAACTTCCAAGGCTAATCCCGAATAACCAGAAGCATTCTGCCTGCACAACACTTTCCTCAGCTTATTGGGAACGATGGTGACAAAGTTCAGATTTATCTGGCTCAGAACGGCTTGTGATCCTTGGCTGCGTTGGGAATTAAGTGCCATTTCCTTGGAAAAATCCTCTGGCTCAGATTTCTGCACCTCACTTCTTGGGTGCTTCCATGGGAAAGGTAGTTTTCCCAGGCTACCCAAGTCATTAGCATGGCCCAATAAGTCTTCTGTCTGGAACACTGCTGTGCAAACAAGGAGCCATAGAGAAAATAACTTCCAGGGGTGTGAAAGCCATGCTAGCAACTCAGGTGCAGAAACAGCTTGCCAGGTGGGGTTCGCTTCCCAGTAGGTGAGTCACTGTTGCTTATCAAGAGCAGGGCAGGCGAGGAGATTGGCATGGTAGAAATGCACTGGCAGGAACACTGTGCCAACTTCCCTGCTGCTTCAGCCCTCTCCCTCTCTGCAGGCAACAGCGACTTACCTGACAGGAACCTAGTGTAGCAAGCTCTGCTCTACCTGGCAAGCCATTTCTGCACAGGTGTCCCACCCACCGAAATTACAGCCTCTGCCCATTGTAGCACTGATGGCAACAGAAAGAAATGTCCTGCAGAGAGACCCCAATTCTTCCTGGCCATGCTTTTCCTAGTTAGTGGGAAGCGGGTAGGAGAAAAAGGTTTGGGAAGTGGGGGCAGATGGACATGTTTGGGCCCTGCTGCCATCCCAATGTTGTCATCAGGGAACATGACAGAAAGCAATTATTTTGAAAGGGGGGTCGGAAGGACCCCAAACTCCGTTATTCAGACAAATAAATACCTCCTTTATCCAATGGTAGGGCCGGCTCCAATATACTGCTATCAGCCAGGCCTCCTCAAGCATGTTGCAGGGATTTTTGCTTAGTTATAAGGAGGAGCTACAATGGCTCGGAGTTGAACGCAGCGTGAATCACAGTGACATAATTATGTTTCCACGTCCTGGTGAAGAGTTGTTGTTTTATTTCAGTCGCTGGACTCTCCCGTTAGAGGGAGGAAGAAGAAAAAAGTTGCACGGTCGCTGAGCCAAGAAGGAAACTGAAACTGAATTCTTCTGATAATTCTTGTGTTACTACAAGTCAACATTACGCTTGCAGTGAGGCGGGGGGGGGGGGGAGAAAACCACTGGAAGAAGGTTACTGTAATGCAAGCCTTTGCTCCGAGTGAACCTCAAGGCAGCAATATCTTATGATTCACAGCCGTTTAATCAATGAGCAGATTAGAAACAAGGGCAGCCTCTCTCCTGAAAGTAGAATCGTCCCCTTAATCACAATGAACGAAGAAAGGAAAGGCATATTTGAAGGTTATACTGTAGACTACAAGGTGAGAAGCATAAAGCGACAAGAATGAATGATCCACGGGTGTGCAGACCACTTAATCCAGTCTTAAATGGATAGGGCGAACCAACGGGCAATTGGTACCTTGTCACATACAGTGGTTCACTGGTAGATTTCGAAGGGCAGGAGCTCAGGATGCAGAAGAAGTGTGCATGCACACGAAAGCTCATACCAAGAACTAACTTAGTTGGTCTTTAAGGTGCTACTGGAAGGAATTTTTTTTGTTCCAAAAATAAAGTTATCTGTGTTGATCCACATATATTTGACAGTGACAAACAAAGCAGAGGTTAATTTTTTTATTACAGTAAAACATTTTGGCTTCTGCCTTCCTCAAACGACATAGTGCAGGAGTCTGGGGAAGGGCCATTTCAATGGTCGCCTCTCCACTTGCCTCTGGATTGTCTTATTTTAGAAAATGGGTTAAGATGCATCTTTTTCAGTAGGCTTTTGGATCTCCTGCAATTGCATTCATAATGAAAGCGGAGAATAATTTAATTAAAGCCTCAGCGCCTAGGACTTGCCGATCGAAAGGTCGGCGGTTCGAATCCCCGCGGCGGGGTGCGCTCCCGCTGCTCGGTCCCAGCGCCTGCCAACCTAGCAGTTCGAAAGCACCTCCGGGTGCAAGTAGATAAATAGGGACCGCTTACCAGCGGGAAGGTAAATGGCGTTTCCGTGTGCAGCTCTGGCTCGCCAGATGCAGCTTTGTCACGCTGGCCACGTGACCCGGAAGTGTCTCCGGACAGCGCTGGCCCCTGGCCTCTTGAGTGAGATGGGCACACAACCCCAGAGTCTGTCAAGACTGGCCCGTACGGGCAGGGGTACCTTTACCTTTACCTTACCTTTTTTATTACGTCTTATGAGTTATAAGTTATGGAATTGTTGCTTCTTATATTTGACCTGTATTTTACTGCATTGTTTTTACGTATATTTGTATTGATGTAAACACCATGGTGCATCTGTAACACCAAAATCTGATCCCTTCATTTGCCCTGGTTGCAATAAAACATGTTTCTCTACAGCCATGGCAGACACTGTAACTGCAAAGTCCTACAATTATGTAGATATATGTTCTTGCTGCTGCTGCTTCGAAAAGTCATCCGTCTCTTGCTCCTGAATATGTTTTTTTCTCCTTAATAATTCTACCATGACGGTGATTTTTCTTCTTCTTCTTTGCTTTCATCCATACCTAGCTGCAAGTGGAAAGTTAACCATTGCCAGTATCCCTGAAATGGTATTAGCTTCGACACTAAGAGTTTGGTTTGAGACAAGCACAGTGTTCCAAACTCTAGTGCACATAACACGGATTTTCTGTCTCAGACACCTGGTTTTCACATCATTAGCCTTAACATTAAAAACAATAAAGTGCGGCTATCTGTGTCTACACGCATGTATGTGTGCATGTTAGAGCCGGGGGGGGGGGTCCTGATAGGATGCAGCTGATCATCGAAATCATGTATTTATTACAGCAAGTAACAAAACAGGGATTAATCTTTTATAGCAAATTGTTATAAAAGACAACTGAAACTGGAACATTTGTCTATAAGAAGTTAATCTCCCTCCATATTTATATATAGTTGTACTCAACTGTGGCTTTGAGCTAAGGCTTTCTACTCACACAAGGCAGGACCATTCAATTTACAGCCAACCTCCCTACCCCATCCTTTCTGAAAAGCTGCTTCTGTGGATTGGAGGACCTGCTGAATAGCAAAGGGAGAGAAGCAAAAACCAATACCCCGAAAAGCACTTCTCATTGACACATAGCTACCATAGGGAATATATATATATATATATATATATATATATATACACACACACACACACACACATACCCCGCCCATCTGGCTGAGTTTCCCCAGCCACTCTGGGCGGCTTCCAATCAAGTGTTAAAAACAGTACAGCGTTAAATATTAAAAACTTCCCTGAACAGGGCTGCCTTCAGATGTCTTTTAAAGATAGGATAGTTGCTTATTTCCTTCACATCTGAAGGGAGGCTGTTCCACAGGGTGGGCGCCACTACCGAGAAGGCCCTCTGTCTGGTTCCCTGTAACCTCACTTCTCGCAATGGGTTGGAGCTGGGATGGAGATGTTGTGGGACCCCAACTCCCGTTCAGCACGGCTAATGGTTCGGGATGATGGGAGTTGCGGTCCAAGCACATCCCGAGGTTTCCACATCCCTGCTGTAGGTATTTAGAGCCATAAGTTCATTGTACAACCACACAGTGGTGGACCAAAAACAGCTTACGCACAACCTTAACCACTCTCACAGAAGAGGCAACGGCTGCATGCAGTGAAATATTAAAAGGCATCTAAACGGGACATCGTTTACCAAGCACGTCGCCATGGGCTCCAAGGGGAACATAACCATGTTGTTTTGCTGACAAATCCCAACCTTAGCATTTATTCCAATTTTACAAGACGCTGTGCCCTGGGGCCAAGATTTCAATTATAAGTAATCATAACACAATTATTAAGAGAACAAGATTAGCCACCTGCACAAGATTCTTGCTGAGCCCGGCAACTGATACTGCTGCTCCTATCTTTTTGAGAAGGGCACATCAGCACTTTGGAGATCTTTGCAGTTTAATTACCCTTCTTAACAGTGATTTGTGAATCACAGGCCACACACAAGGTAAGAAGAAAGAAGACTTCCCATTGAAGCAAAGGCCTTTTTGCTTTCAGCTATTCTCCATCCACAGATCTGGCGGTGAAATAAATTAAAAACATGCATCCCACCCCACTCCCATTGGCAAGGTCTGAACAGTAGGGCAAGATTCCTGCTCCAGGCTCTGAACTCCTCTTAGCAGCTGGAGATATACTGCAACATTTTGTTGCAAATCCCACTGGTTATATATTCAAATAATCATCAGTCACGTTACATTCAGGATGACCATCTTGTCTTTAACTGCACATTGCAATCCTGCAGGCAAGGACTGTTTTATTTTTTTTAAAATTGTGCAGCACATAGTGGTTTTGAATGCAATATTAGTGGTGTTGCTAAAAGTAATTTTACTATCAGAATTGGGCAGCCATGTAGCAGTAGTTGCTGAGCTTACTGTCAAGTCAACCAGCATTCAGAAATACCATTTTCTTCCATTAAACCAGACTTTCCCAAACTTGGGTCTCCAGATGTTTTTGGACCACAGTTCCCATCATCCCAAACCCTAATATCCCATCCATCTAACTGGGTTGCCCCAGCCACTCTGGGAGGCTTCCAACATATATAAAAACATAATAAACCATTAAACTTTTTTTTAAAAAAAAAAACTTCCCGATACGGGGCTGCCTTCAGATGTCTTCTAAAGGTTGTATAGTTAATTATCTTCTTGGCCTAGAGGTCAAATAACTCCATAACCTCTGATGAAAATGGGACGTCGTATTCCATACCCTCCAACACTTTTCAGATGAAAATAGGGATGTTCTAAGTAAAAGTGGGACATTCCGGGATCAACTCAGAAACCAGGACAGCTTCTCTAAATCTGGGGCTGTCCCCGGAAAATAGGGACATTGGGAGTGTCTGTTATTGCCCTCATGTCTCACTGCCCATAGGCCTCCGCTTGCCAACTGTGGGATACAGAACGCCAGATACCCCACAGCAGGGCTCTTGTTATCTTAAAAAGGTGATTTTAAAATTAGACTTAGAATCCACAATAGTATTGAATGATTCTGAAACTGGGTTTTTGTTTTTGTACTTTTAATCTACAGACAGTAATACAGTGGTACCTCGGGTTAAGTACTTAATTCGTTCCGGAGGTCCGTACTTAACCTGAAACTGTTCTTAACCTGAAGGACCACTTTAGCTAATGGGGCCTCCCGCTGCTGCCGCGCCACCGGAACACGATTGCTGTTCTCATCCTGAAGCAAAGTTCTTAACCTGAAGCAATATTTCTGGGGTAGCAGAGTCTGTAACCTGAAGCATATGTAACCCGAGGTACCACTGTAATAAATACTTGGCAAAAGGTTGAAGTCAAGTCCAATCCAAGGCGACTATGGGATTGTGGCGCTCATCTTGCTTTCAGGCCAAGGTAGCTGGAGTTTGTCCACAGACAGCTTTCTGGGTCATGTGGCCAGCATGACTAAACTGCTTCTGGCGCAACAGAACACCGTGACGGAAACCAGAGCGCACGAAAACGCCATTTACCTTCCCGCCACAGTGGTACCTATATATCTACTCGCACTGGTGTGCTTTCAAACTCTAGTTTGGCAGGAGCTGGGACAGAGCAACGGGAGCTCATTCTGTTGCGGGGATTTGAACCGCCGACCTTCCGATCGGCGAACCCAAGAGGCTCAGTGGTTTAGACCACAGACCCATAAAGGATTATGGGTAAAAGGGGGGGATGATGGTGGCTGTTGCACCAACAGTTGTTTTTCCAGGCTCTGAACTTAGAGCTACCCAAGAAATAAGGCTACAAAAGTAGTATAACATTATTAACCCCCTCTTGCAGATAGGGAGCAGTGGCTAGTCTCTGTCCAAAAATTGAGTTCACTGATGAGGTGAGATTTGAACCATAGCTCACAGAAAGGGAGCAGTGCTATTTTTCTAGAAAAAGAGGTGCCGGAACTCACCATGAACACCTCCCTCGTTCTCTCAGAATGGCAACGGTGCTCACCTGAATGAGAGGTGCTGGAATTGAGTTCAGGTGAGTTCTGGCTGGGGGTGGGGGGAGCCCTGAAAGAGACCATAGCCCATTCCCAAGATACGGTGCCAAATTTACTCCTCTGCACACTTATGGCAAGAGACAAAGAGGAAAGAAGCTCAGTTCACCAGGAATGGGTCTCTGAACACTGGCACTGCTTTCAGTGTAGCCCTGTATTCACATGTAGTTGTTTCCTTGCTTCATTTAATGCAGGGAACACTCAGGCTCTGTTCAGAAAAAACTAGAGCAGAACATCAGTACAGAGGTACCTTGGTTCTCAAACGCCCTGGTACTCAAACAACTTGGAACCCAAACACTGCGAACCCGGAAATGTGTGTTCCGGTTTGCGAACTTTTTTCGGAAGCCAATCATGCTCCATTTTGAGTGCCAAACTTGCATTTTTACTGTTATGCTGAGGCCTGTCTGTTTTTGCTAATTATTTTGCATTTGTATTTTTGTGGCTCTTTTTTTGTCTGTGTGACTGTGTGGAACCCAGTTCAGCTACTGGTTGATTGATTGTGTGACTGCAGTACATTGTTTATTGCTTTCGTTTTGTGGATCAATGGTCTCAGGTTAGATAGTAAAATTCATGTTAAATTGCTGTTTTAGGGGTTGTTTTTTAAAAGTCTGGAACGGATGAATCCATTTTGCATTACTTTCTATGGGAAAGCGTGCCTTGGTTTTGGAACGCTTTTGTTTTGGAACGGACTTCCGAAATGGATTAAGTCTGAGAACCAAGGTAGCACTGTACACAGTTGTCCTACCTAGGCATGGAGAATGGCTACTAGCTGTGTTGGCTATATGCTCTGCCTTCAATGGGAGGTGGCAATGCTTCTGAATGCCACTTGTTGGGAGCCACACAAGAGGAGGCAAGTGTTCTTGTGTTTTTGCTTCTGAGCTTCCCACGGGCATCTGACTAGCCAGTGTAAGAGCAAGATGCTGGACTAGATAAGCCATTGGCTTATCCAGCAGGCTATTGGTGCTGTGGGTTAAACCACAGAGCCTAGGACTTGCCGATCAGAAGGTCGGCGGTTCGAATCCCCGCGACGGGGTGAGCTCCCGTTGCTCGGTCCCTGCTCCTGCCAACCTAGCAGTTCGAAAGCACGTCAAAGTGCAAGTAGATAAATAGGTACCGCTCCAGCAGGAAGGTAAATGGCATTTCCGTGCGCTGCTCTGGTTCGCCAGAAGGGGCTTAGTCATGCTAGCCACATGACCTGGAAGCTGTACACCGGCTCCCTCGGCCAATAAAGCGAGATGAGCGGCGCAACCCCAGAGTCGGTCACGACTGGACCTAATGGTCAGGGGTCCCTTTACCTTTACTCTTATGTTCTTAAGAGGAGTTTCAGTCAAAGATTCTTAAGAACTGACTCTCGTGTGTTTCCATTCAATTCAATAGAATTTGGTTTCCAAGTACTGGTGGTTAGGATCAATTTTGCGGCTCTGCGTCCATTGTCCCCCATTTAAAGCATTCTGCACATGGCGGGCTACAATTTCAAAGAAACTGATATTCAACTAGTGAGCAGGGGGAGAGGCATTTTCAAATTCCTATCTGCATCAGCAGCCCCATCCATCATGATCAATAGAGCGCTGGTAGACAGAGGCACATCAGCCTCCAACTCAGCGTGTGACAACTTAAAATCTCTGTTGCTAGGTAGCAATTTTTAAATGTTTTCATAAATTGCCATGATACCATTTTAAATCTTATCTAGATTCAATGATCAGATTAAGGAACCAAAATATTCCAAAGTGCTCAATCTTCCCAAATATTACACATATTTTAAAATTACCTACATTCAATGTTTTACCTCTCACGTTGCTACAAGGAAGATTTGGGGACATTCCTTTTGCTGCAAACCTATGTCATTGCAGGACTGGAGAGCTGAGCATCCGACACAAGCCTTATTATACTGTCTATTTTATTTAGAGCTCTGATTGCTTGTTAGATTTAAGGAAATCCTTGAACAAGCTCATCGGATGTTTTACTTCTCTAAATAGTGGAAATCTGACTGAGGGCTTTTGGGGGGGAATGCAATAAAAATAAGGTTGGAAAAATGCTGATCTAATGCTTTAAATTTTGGGTTTTAGCTGTATTTATGCTGGTCTGCGGCTGTAATAAATCTTTGACTGAAACTTACTTAGATTACCAGCTTATTTAGATTCCTTAATAAATATGAAGGATAATATTATACCCCTAACTTAAATAAAAATGAATGTTTAAGAAATGTAAATTCCTTATTTTTGTCCCTTATGGCACCAAATAATGAGGATGGTATTAGACAGGGTAACTTGCTCAAAAGGTTTAATGAAAATCTGCCAGACTCTGTGGAATTTTATGTAATAAATAATGTGTTTCAGCCTATAAAATGCAAAGGGGACGGCAGATTTATGTGCTACTTTTCGAGGGCTAAAAAGGAAAGCATTATGTTTTGCTGTTCTAAATATGGTAAAAACTTGTCACCTCATAATTCCAGCTTGAGGGAGAAAATGAATGGTAAGTACTTAGATTAAGTCTCATATTCCACCTCCCAACATTACAAGTGTGTGTGTGTGTGTGTGTGTTAAGGAGGGTGGGGAAATCCAATAAGAGCTTAATGTCATCATTCGGAGAGCATCAGAATCCCATACAAGCCATATCATTGCTCCAACAACGGCAGCAATTAAGCGAGAATGTTTGGTCAGATCCCCACATCCTCTGTCGCACCGGATATACAGACACAAGAGAAGAGAAAACTTATCAACTCAAAAGCTTTTAGAAGAGCACTAAAAGGAAAAAGCTCCAGAAACTGCAGGGCACTCAGGCGCCAAACTGGGTGAAGCTGGCACACCTCAGTTCCATAGGTCAAGTGGTGGCCTATGACATAAGGAAAGGCCTGCTTTAGAAGACCAAACTCCTATCTAGTCCAGGATCCTGTCCTCACAGTGGCCAACTAGAAAAAGCCCGCAAGTAGTATAGCCACTACTGCGGCCTGTGTTTCGTTAGCCCAAAAATAGAAAACGAGTGAGGTCCCAACTGAAGAATGGCCACTTAAAACTGATGGTTTGCTGATCTAACTTATAGAATAAGAGAACAAGAAGAACATGCATTTAAAGAAGATTGGAAAATGTTTCCTGAATATATGGGGGGGATTGTGTACACTTGAAAACGCTGGCAGCATTAAGGTAAATAAGTTTTGATGCATGGAATACTGGAATACTGAATGGTTTAGTTTATATAAAATACACAGGGATTTATGCTATGCAAAATGAACCATGGAAAGAGAAGGATGGAAGTTGCTGATATTTTAAGGTTGTTTAAACGAATATTCTAAATTGTAAAACAGAAAATTTAATAAAACGAGAGAGAGAGAGAGAGATGGAAAAGCCTGAAAGAAGGTGGCGATTCCTCCTGGCAACTGGCAGATTTTATTTATTTGTTTTAAAACATTTATAACTGATACAAGGGCAGGGTCCAATACACACAACGCGAAGCAAACCATACAATATAAGGACAACACAATGAAAACCCCATGTAAGAATAAATACGGGCAGTTAAACACAGAACGGCAGCAGAAAAGCAAGGCAAATAAGACGGCCCTCAAAAAAATGTCTGGACAAAAATGACCTGTTGCCAGTATAATAACAATGTTGATGCCTTAACACTGATAAGGGAGGGTATTCCACAGGCTAGGGTGTTATTAGAGGTGGGGGCCTTGTAATGGGCCCTAGATCTCCTGCCTCCTCCCCATTTTTTGTAAACCTGTATTTGATTTTTGTGAAGCATTGTCTACAGGACTGCTGTCCGGGCTGAAAAGGAACAGTGCTGGCGAGACTTCAGCGACCGCCATTTGCACTATACATGTAAAGCAGTATCATACCATTTTAAGAAGCCATGGCTTCCCCCCAAATAATCCAGGGAGCTGTAGTTTGTTTAGGGTGTTGAGAGTTGTCAGGAGACCCCTATTCCCCCCATAGAGCTACACTCTGACCACTCTGAAAATTATAGCTCTGTGGAGGGAATAGGAGTCTCCTAGCAACACTTTGCACCCTTAGGAAAGAACCGTGTCAGGATTATTTGGGAGAAGCCATGATTGTTTAAAGCAGCATGTCAGTAATTTAAATGTGCAGTGCAGAGGAGGCCTGAATTTGCTCAGAGATACCTACATTTTTGCATCTCTACACATGGAAATGGACAAATTAAAATCCTACATAATTTTGTGCCACGGAGCCTGTGCCTTGAGTTCTTTTCAGCACCTAGCAACACCTCTGAGTGCTATGACTAAGGAGAACTCTCTGTTCAGGTTGCACAAGTAAAGTTGATTTGGTGATTTTACACGCCCACCCCACACAAAAATAAAATAAAATCATACTGTTTTGTCATTTGGGAAGTGGCACCAAAAACACACTGGAATACTGTCACAGCGACTGCTCGACACAACACTGTGTAACCTCCTCACAAACAAATCAGAACGAAGACGCATCTAACCTCTCTGCAGACTCGGTGCAACCAAACTGGGGCAGATTTACCTGGAAGCAACACAATTCTGCTCCAGCTTCTGTGGGGCAGCCCTTCAGATCTTCAAAGACTGCCTAGGCCGTTTTCCACTCGGGGAATGTGGAGGTGGGAAAATGGGAGGGTTGGCTAGGAAAGGAGCAGCTGGCTTGCATTTGCATTTTATTTTAAGCTTGTGTCTGATAAAAGCGCTTTGGGCTTGAAGTAGGCTGCAGATGTGTCCCACTTCTTTATGTTAGGGACCCAAACAAGCCAGCGCTTTTTCCCTCCCTCCTGTTCAAGCAGCATAAAGTGATGATGAACACGGCTGTGCAGTTTTGCAGAGAGACCAAGGTCCCAATTATTCACCTGCCCTTTGATTTCATGCTTGTCAGTGCGACTGAATACACACAACAGTGACATTACTCTGTCACTGAAGTTACCAAATTTGGGTAATGGTTGGGATAGGAGTTGGGAAAGGATGGCAGAAAACCTGTCACACTTCCTGCATCCTCCTCCTCTGTTCTCTCTTCCCACCCAGTAAAGGACCAGCAGCTCCTGTTAAACAAGGAAAAATGTCTACTTGACCTCTCTGGGATTCCTGCCAACAAAGACTTGTCATGCTACAGAATTGGCTACGGAGCCTGTCCCTTAGGAAATCACCGAGGGGAAAAGGAGGAGTGGTTATATTCCAAAATATGCTCATTACAAATTACAAATAAGCACATCAGGAAATAGCATACATGTGTGGTTTCTTTAATAGCAGGCTGCTGGCGAGGAGAGGAGGGGGAAAGAAATCAGAACTCTGGAGAGTCTTTGGTTGCTTGAAGGCTTCGAGAGCAGACTATTTAGGACAGGGAATGTGGCCCTCCAGATCTCTCTCTCTGTGGCCCTTGGAATGTTCCACGGGCCATATCCTTTCACCTCAGGCCACATTCTTCCCCGGTCTGACATGTGGCCCCTGGAAGGTTACTGTGATGGGATAATGAGCTGCTTGTGCGTAAAAGCTTGATCCCGCTGGGGTTTGGCCGGTCATCCAAACCCAGGCACTAACGGAGCCCCCAAAAGCATGACTCCGTCAGTCGCTGGTAGAATCTGACAGTGGGCGTCTACGGAACTTACGCCAACATAAAAGCTGTTTGACGGACATGCGCTTTCGTGACTCTCTGCGTGACAGTTTCCGGCGAAGGGAGGGAATTCCTAAAGGGGGTCTAGTTACCTCTTCACTATTCTCACTAGAAGCGTCTGAGAGCCTCCCCTCCGCTGTAACTCCTGCACTCCCCCTGCTGGTTCCTGCTTCTGCTGCAGAGTCTCTCCTACTCTGCTGGAGCCTGTCCAGCACCTCTAACTCCGATGGCAGTTCCCTGACATCCACCTCCCCCCCAGGCCCCCCTTCACCCCCTCCCGCCTCCTCTCCCACTGGCGGTGAGGGCGGAAAGCCCCTGAAAGAGCAATCCTCGTCATCAGAGGATTCAAACACTTCTAGCCACGGCGTCCCATCTCTCTCCCCGTCTTCTTCTTCTTCGTCGGAGGCAGCTTCCTCACCCACCCCTGACTCTGGGAACCCTTCAAACTCTCCCTCCTCATCGGTGGTCCCAAAGTGTTCCCTTCTAAATCGTGCCACGGGTTGCGGTTTTCTTGGGAAACGCTGATGAAATGTTTCTATTAAGATCTCGTCATTCACTACCTCTGCTGGCACCCAAGTGTTTTCCGACTCTACTTCCCCCTCCCATTCTACCAGATATTCCACCTGATTCCCCTTCCACCTGGAATCAATGATTCCTGCCACGTTCATGTCGCGCTCTCTCTCTTCTATCACGAGCGTTTGGGTGGCCTCTCTCTCACGCTCCCCCCACTCACGTCCCTCTCGGTACGGCGACAGTAATGACCTGTGAAATACTGGGTGTAATTTCATGTGACTGGGCAGTCTGAGTTTGAATGCTACTGGGTTGACCTGCTGTATGACCTCAAAGGGTCCCAATTTCTTGGGTCTCAATTTCTTACTCCCACCCTTGAACGGTAGTCCTTGGGTGGACAACCACACTCGGTCTCCCACCCTTATGATTTCACCTTCCCTCCTATTTCTGTCTGCTTGCTTCTTATATTCTTCCTTGGCTCTCTCTAAGTTAAGTTGAAGCTGACGGTGGATCGCTTCCATCTCTTCAAAAAAATGTTCCGCTGCCGGCACGCTCCATCTCTCCCCCCCCTCTCCTGGGAATGCCCGGGGATGGCACCCATAGTTTGCCAGGAAAGGACTCATCCCTGTGGACACATTCTCCGCGTTGTTGTAGGCAAATTCGGCCAGCGGTAGCTTATCTACCCAATCATTTTCTCTGTCCTTTACATAACACCTCAGGTATTGTTGCAAAATGCCGTTTGCCCTTTCCGCTTGCCCATTAGTTTCTGGGTGTCGGGCAGTGGAGAAATTGAGTTCTACTTGCAGTAAGCTCATAAGTTTCCTCCAGAACCTGGAAGTAAATTGTTTGCCTCTGTCACTGACCACCCTCAAGGGGGCGCCATGCAACCTGAAAATATGCTCTACAAACAACTTGGCGGTCTCCTCCGCTGTAACCGCATGTGAACAGGCTATAAAATGACACATTTTGGTTAATAGATCTACCACCACCATAACAGCTGTTTTGCCTTTGGATTTTGGCAGGTCCGTCATAAAATCTATGGATACTGCCTCCCAAGGCCTTTCTGGCGTGGGTAAGGGTTGTAATAGCCCCGCTGGTGCCACCCTCTCTCCTTTTGCTCGCTGACACCTGTCGCAACCCCTAACATATTCCCGCACGTCCTCCCTCACCTTGGGCCACCAAAACTCCCTGGTAACCAACCACATGGTTTTGTGCTGTCCAAAATGTCCCGCTGTGGGGCTGTCATGCAACTGCTTGAGTACTCTGCCCCTCAGTTCCCCATCTGGTATGTACAGTGCCCCTTTGTAATACAACGCCCCGTTCTTTTCTTCAAATCCCCCTGTGTTCTCTTCTGTCCTCCTGAGTTCTCTGAGTTTCTCTTGGGCGTATTCATCGTTCTCCGTACCTTCCATCAGTTCCCTTTGCCCCACCAATGCCGCCCCACACACCCAGCGGTCTTCGGAGATTACATGCCTTGCCTCAGGCGCTCCCTCCCCCTCTAAGTACTCAGGTTTCCTGGAAAGGGCATCCGCTCTCACGTTCTCTGAACCTGGCACGTAACGAATCTCAAAGTGGAATTTGGAGAACTCCTGGGCCCATCGCACTTGTCTCTGGTTCAGGACACGGGCTGTTCTCCAATATTCCAGATTTTTGTGGTCAGTTCGGACTTGAACCTTGTGTTGCGCCCCAATCAGCAAGTGCCGCCATTTCCGAAATGCTTCATGAATGGCGAGCAGTTCTCTGTCGTACACTGTGTAGTTCCTCTCGGATTTGTTCAATTTCCGCGAAAAGAATGCACACGGTCTCCATTCCGACGTATCCTTTCCCGGCTGGAGAAGCACGGCCCCCACTGCTCGGTCTGACGCGTCAGTCTCCACTCTCATTGGTTGTTGTAGATCCACGTGCAGAAGCTGTTCTTCCGACGCAAACGCCTGCTTTAGGCGTTCGAACGCCCGCTGCGCTTCTTCCGTCCAAACAAATTTCTTTTTGCTACTAAGACAATCTGTGATGGGCGCGGTCAAATGGGCAAAGTTTTTGATGAACTTCCTATAGAAGTTTCCGAACCCCAGGAACCTTTGCACGTCCTTCTTGGTCTTTGGTGTTTTCCATTCCAGTACCGCTTGAACCTTGCTGGGATCCATGGCCAATCCCTTGTCAGACAACCGGTACCCCAGGAATTCCACCTCCCTAGTATGAAACTGACACTTCTCCAGTTTCACCCACAGCCGGTTTTCTCGCAGTTTGCTCAGTACCTCTCTTACATCTCGCACATGCTGCTCCTCATTCTCTGAGTACACCAGGACGTCATCTAAGAACGCTACGCAGTTCTTGTAGAGCAATGGCCCCAGGACGTGATTCATGAATGATTGAAAACAGGCGGAGCCTCCTTGTAATCCGAAAGGCATAACGAGGTACTCAAACGCCCCCAAGGGGGTGAACATAGTGGTCTTCCACTCATCCCCCTTCCTCACACGTATCAAGTTATATGCCCCCCTAAGGTCCAGCTTGGTAAAAATCTTCCCTTTTCTCACCTGTGTCAGAATGTCATCAATTCTAGGCATAGGGAAAGTCACTGGTTCTGACACTGCATTCAGGGACCTGCAATCACACACAAGTCTGGGCTTGCCCGTGTGTTTTTTGTCCACAAAGAACACTGGACTGCCCCCCACCGCTCGTGACTCTCTGATGAAACCTCTCTTGAGATTCTTGTCAATGAACTCCCTTAACTCCTGCATCTCACTGTCTGACATTGCATACAGCTTCCCCACTGGCAATTGTGCTCCTGGGAGTAAGGTAATTTGACAGTCAAAGGGTCTGTGCGGGGGCAATTTATCCGCTTCCTTTTCGCTGAATACGTCAATCAAGTCAGCGTATTGTGGTGGCACCTTCCCCTTGTCCATCACTTCCACCCCTGCTAGAGTGGCCCTGCTGCCTGCCTGGGCCTCTCCCTCCTTGCAGTGTTCTAGGCAATGTGCTGATCCAAAGGAAACCACGCGCTGATGCCAGCCTACTAGCGGATCATGTAGTGCCAGCCAGCTCATTCCCAAGATAATAGGGGCTCCTCCCAGGGTGGCTACGTTAAACGCTATCAGTTCTGTGTGCCGTGCCACCCTCATTATCATTGGTACAGTCTGTTGGCTCACTTCTCCTCCCAACAGCTCCCTCCCATCAATCGTGGTAACCTGCAAAGGCTTACTTAATGGGATAGTCTGTATCTGGTGCTCAGCTGCAAACTCCTTACTCATGAAATTACATGAGCTACCTGAGTCCAATAGCGCTCTTATCTTTAGTGGGTGTCCGTTTGCCAGTTCCAGCAACACCTCTATCACAAGTGCTGGTCTTGGGGGTTCCGGCGTGGGCACATTCACTACTCCCTGGCCTGGCTGCTGTGCCCTGATGTTGGCAACCAGGCGTTGGCTTTTACTTGCTCCTTCATTTCATCCTCCTCCTTCCCCCCAACAGTTCCTGCCATCCCTTGCCATTCCTTCCTTTGCGGACAGACTCTGGCAAAGTGACCTGGCTGTTGGCAGAGATAGCATCTCTTGCCGCTCTTTCCCTCCTTCTTCCGCCCTTCACTGGTGTTTGAAACTGTGCGCGCGCGCGCTGCTCCAAGTTCCATCGGCTCTGCTGGCGGGAAAGGCTGCTCCGGAATCTCTGGAATGCGGAAGTCCTTCCAACGTTCCCCCTTTCCTTCCCGCTTTTCCAAAGCTCTAGCCTCCTGGCGTGCTCCTATGGACAGCGCTGATTTAGTCAGCTGGTCCATAGACTCCGCCCTAGGCGCCCGGGAAAGTTCATCTTTCACTGCCGGAGAGAGACCTTCTTCAAATAGCATTTGAATAGGTTCACTAGCAAGGTTCCACCCCAGTCTATGAATCAGCATGGTGAACTCAGTCCAGTACTCACGTACAGATCGGCTCCCCTGTTTACAAGCCATCAACTCCCTGCGCACCATCCCCTGCTCAATCTCGCTGGAAAACATCAAGTCCATGGCGCGAAAAAACTTCATTGTGTCCTTTAAGATTTCATTATTGGCTGCCATCAGGGGGCGAACCCAGTCCCTCGCCCCTCCCTCTAGATGGCCAATCACGTACGCCACTCTAGAGTTCTCATCGGGGAAGTCATCAAACAGTAGATTGAGAGCATATTGCATCTCTGTTCTAAAGGCTTGATAGTTCCTGGGATTCCCCCCAAATTTCTGCACCAATCCAGGCACCCTTCTGGCAAGTGGGGTGGTTTTCCCCTTATCTGCATCTTGAGCCCTCCTCTCCTCCAGCCTCGCCGTTTGCAGTGCGAGCTGGACCTCCAACGCCCTGTACCTTTCTTCCAGGCTTGGATCTGCTCCAGCTCCAGCTGCCCCGGTTCCTGCTGGTTCACTCATGATGCCCTCTGCTTGCACAAACAGCTTTCGGAGACTGTCAGATTGCTGTGATGGGATAATGAGCTGCTTGTGCGTAAAAGCTTGATCCCGCTGGGGTTTGGCCGGTCATCCAAACCCAGGCACTAACGGAGCCCCCAAAAGCATGACTCCGTCAGTCGCTGGTAGAATCTGACAGTGGGCGTCTACGGAACTTACGCCAACATAAAAGCTGTTTGACGGACATGCGCTTTCGTGACTCTCTGCGTGACAGTTTCCGGCGAAGGGAGGGAATTCCTAAAGGGGGTCTAGTTACCTCTTCACTATTCTCACTAGAAGCGTCTGAGAGCCTCCCCTCCGCTGTAACTCCTGCACTCCCCCTGCTGGTTCCTGCTTCTGCTGCAGAGTCTCTCCTACTCTGCTGGAGCCTGTCCAGCACCTCTAACTCCGATGGCAGTTCCCTGACAGTTACCTAGAAGGGAATAAATAAAATTATCCAGCCCCCTTCTGACCCAGCTAAGTAGGTTATGCCTGATGGTCAAACTACACAAGACGATGTCTGATCAGGGATTTATTTGTTGGGTAAGAGACACCTAGCAAAGCTCCCAGCAATATAATTTACATATTTTATTGCATTTTCTGTGGCCACAAATGCACATGGAACAACAGCACAAAACCCTCTGCTGAACATTTCCATTTTGAGGATGTCATACTTGCTTACTTGTCTTGTCTCACGTTTACCAGAAACTGAAAGGATGTCTAAAGGTCAAGTAGGGAGAAGATGCTTCTGTGGACCTTCCTGCCTCACTTTTTGGCTAGCAAAGATCAAAGGCTAAACTATTTCCTGTGTTTGTTTTCTGCCTTTTTCTGAACATCCGAGCTGACCCTCACAGGTCTGCTATGAGTGCTGTGGGCACTGAGATGTTTCTTACAACACTAAATGGCCAGACTAGCTAAAAGTCATCCGTTTATCTGTCTTCATTATACCGTTTCCAGCAAATACTGAACACCTACCTCTTTACCTGGCCTTTGACACCTGAGATGGATAATTCAAGATGGACCCTATTTGTTGCGATGGCATTTTTTGTAATTTTAAGTTTTAAAAATTGTTTTTAATATTGTGCTTTAAATTGCTGTGACTCTCCCTGGGATCTCAGGCTGAAGGACAGGTAATAATTTAAAATCATAATCATCACCACCTCCATGATCACCTTGTATGTCAATAATGAAAACAAAAAAAAATCCTTCCAGTAGCACCTTAAAGACCAACTAAGTCAGTTCTTGGTATGAGCTTTCGTGTGCATGCACACTTCTTCAGATACCAATGTCAATAATGGTTAGACTCCAGCCTTGTCTTTGCGGGGAACTGATAGTGGATCTCTTGAGGTCCACCAGCTGCAATGAAGAGTTTGCTCAGTGGCTGAGTGAGACAGACATGGAATTAAGGAAAGGTTTGAAGCACACGCTCAGCCTAGGGGTGTTTACATAAACTGTCATGAGCTCTCAGCCTTTTCATGGACAAACCCACGACCATACGCCATAGATACCATATCTATGCTTCTATCCACATTTTGTAAAGGAAACATTATTCTATCTTAATACATGATGTAAATTAACCATGTTTACAGATAATTAGCTATGCCTCTTTCGCATATAATAAATTGCAACAATGCCAATGCCCCAACATCCGAGATCTTGGCTAATGGAACTACCACATGGCTTCTGATAATTCAACATGCTTATCTCTGGCTCTATGAGGGCTGATAACTCAGCGGTGTAGCTAGTTGTTTGGGCATCATGCGTGGAGCTTGCATGCAGTTCACTCACTGGGTCCCCCTCAGCTGCAGTCTGCCCACCGGGTCCCCTTTCTGGGCAGCGTGGAGGCTGCAGGCACCCAAGGAAAGATGAGTGAGTGGCTCAGGCACACTGCAGGCCCCACGGTAAGTGCCACCCCTGCAGTGTGGCACCCAATGCCCCCCACCCCCTAGCTATGCCTCTGTGCTAACTTCTTCATTTTAAAAAATGAAAGCTGTTCCTTCTCCCCACCGATGTTCAATGCTACCCCCCAAACCAAATTGTGTGTGTGTGTGTGTGTGTGTGTGTCGCAACAGCCGATTATGTCACACACAAAGCACTACATCAAAGAAAGTAACACACACACACCATCTCCCTGAGGCCCATCCTACATCAAAAGCAGCCATAGGGGTTTTCCTTACTCATTGTCACAGCTGACTTCATTCACAGTGTCCTTATGAGCTCATTCGTTTACAAATTCCAGCAAGTCACTGTCCCAGGACAAACAGACAGCCACACCAACTTTGGACCACCTATCTATAAAAAAAAAAAAATCAACATGCAGGATATGAGTTAATACTTCATGATCTGAACACTGAAGGAAAGAGCGGGTATATCCCTTCTCAACAAAATTTGACATGTGAGAGAGACTTAATCAAACTTAATAAGCATTTTCCAAAAGTAAAATATGTGATTTATTTCTAACATCCAGTGTACTTTAATAATAATTATTATTATTTATTTATACCCCGCCCATCTGGCTGAGTTTCCCCAGCCACTCTGGGCGGCTCCCAATTGAGTGTTAAAAACAATACAGCATTAAACTTTATGTCACGCTGCCAATAAACTCGTCTCAGGTTGTTGCTTTAGGGTGGCATATCTGAGCTGCAATCCTATTCGCACTTACCTGATTCAGTGTATCTCTGAGTAAGCAAGGCCAGCCCAAGATGTTTTGGCACCTGAGGTAAACCACAAAATGGTGACCTGCACCCTGTCCACCAGGGAAGAAGGGGTGCATCAGGAACAAAGAGGAACCAAATATTTACATCAGGAACAAGGGTGGGAGGAGACCAGGAGTGTCTCCTATTTGCCAACAGCACCCTATATGGACAGCATTAGGGGGGCACCAAGGAGGTGCAGATCTGGCATCCACAGAGCACCCCACAACCATCGCTGCCCCAGGAGCAGGAGGTGATGCATTCCTTGGAGGCCAGGTCTGCTACCCCTGCAGACCTTGCCACCTGAGGTCGCCTCACCTTGCCTCATGGGTGAGCCGGCATTGTGAGTAGGGATGCACGAATGCAGCAACCAGTTCACAGAAACTTCCAGAAGAGCAATCCTAACCTGCTAGGAAGGGCAATTGAGGGGCAGTTGGATCCTGTGGTTCTCTCTCCCTTTAGGAGAAGAGGGAGTTGTTTGGGTAAATAAGGAGATATGCAACCAGAGGCTTCCTTGTTGGGGAGGAGAAAAGCTCCTCCACTCAGTAGAGGATGAAGAGGGTGAGGTGAGGATATTTATAGCAAAAGTAATAAAATGAAATTGTTATTTAGGGGAACTGAATTTAATTCTAAATTATATTCCGGAAACGTGGGAGATTTCAAGGGGTCAAAAAAAATGGATGTACCTTGCCATATTAGAAGCAAAAAAACTTGTTTTGATGAAATGGAAGAGCCGCAAAAAGATTCCATTGAGTACATGGATTGATAATATGGACAGATTAGCTACATACAAACAAATTGCATGTCAACGCAAAATAAGAATGGATAAATATGAAGAAATCTGGAACGAATATTTAAGCGATAAGGTGGATAGTAGGAGGAGGAGAGAGAGCTGGGAAAATATTATTTAAAAAAGGTGTAGTCGTAGGTATATCAGTGTATTCAAATCTGAATTGTCAAATTGTGTTATTGTTACTATGGTTTTTGTTCTACAGTGGTACCTCGAGTTAAGTACTTAATTTGTTCCGGAGGTCCGTTCTTAACCTGAAACTGTTCTTAAACTGAAGCACCACTATAGCTAATGGGGCCTCCTGCTGCTGCCACGCCGCTGGAGCACGATTTCTGTTCTCATCCTGAAGCAAAGTTCTTAACCTGAAGCAATATTTCTGGGGTAGCAGAGTCTGTAACCTGAAGCATATTTTACCCGAGGTACCACTGTATGTGTCTTTTGCAGTTAATGTTTGTATCGAAAAAATGATTAATTTTTTTTTTTTTAAAAAAGAGAATGAAGAGGGTCATGCTAGGGTGGGGTAAGGAGAAGCCTGCAAGCAGTTGCAAGCAGTTCCATAGGCTGCCTGCTATGGAAGAGCAACCAGTCGTGCAGCTCTGCCATCAAATGGAGCACCGTTACTAGGGAGTCTGCACCAAAAAAAGCCATATACTGTACAGAATGAATGTGTCTGAAGTCTCTATGACAGTTCAGGGGATGACTCAATTTCCCCTCCAGATTTGACAGCAGGACGTAATCCCTGAAGAATAAAACCGAAAGAAAAGCAATATTCCCATTTGCTGGACTTTAGGCTCTTTCAGGGCTCCTGAATACGATGTGCAGATGGAGTAAATTTCACGCAAAATTATCTGCAGCAGCTGTGCAGTAAAGTTTTCACATGGCTCCTTAGGGGTTAAAAAATATCCACTCCCCCCCAACCCCCCCACACCATTACATAATATATCCTGACTGAAAATTCCATTAGGCAAACCTGCATTTTGTACAGCTGCAAAAGGATGCATTGTCATGATGAAGTTCATTCTAAGGAGCAAAGGAATTCCTGTTCAGTTAAGGTCATGCGTCAGAAATACCCTTTTTTTGTGCCATCAGGCTTTTGAAAGACAACACCTCACTTCCTGCCTTGATTCACGTACGGTTCTTATTCCAAAAGAAATACTTGAGGATTTTAGGTATACTTTTGCATCGCGACACATCAGCTTCTAAGATTATGCCAGGGTTCCATCCGTTTATCACCACTTTATATGCGCTACTAAAGGCTCTGATTTTTGAAAAACTCAGCAACATTCTTATTTTGTTGCTGAAGACAATGGGAAGTTGTTCCCAATATAATTATTATCACACCTGAAGGTGTATAAATATAAAAGCCGTTTTTAGCAGGGTAGGGGTGTTCTCGAGACTTTTATGCACTTAGGTACAAAAGAGGGGAATTGTTTCTAAGAGGTATGCAGGTTAAGTGCCCTGAAGGAGAGAAAAAGAAAAGAAAAAATAATATCTGTCTAGAAGAATGGGGGGGTGCATCTTTTTAGGATTGTGTGTGTGTGACAAATTGCCCTTTCAATTTCTGCATATTGAAAATCATATGCCTGCCAGCCTGCTCCAATTTTTACAAAAAAAATCTATATGAGATCTTTCCCCCCCTCCAAAGTGTTTTATAAATAATAAATATTTCTATTACACTACACCACAAACGTTCATCAGTTTCATGTCAATGTGTCATGTTCTCCCTTCTCTCTATTAGACATTGTCAGAACTCCACTCAGAAGACTACATTTCCCAGGTTTCCCTGAGGAGAGGAAATGACTATTTAACGCATTTAAATCTGCAGCACTGATGTAAACTTCTCCTGTGCAGGAGTGTTAATAATCAGACATCAGTGACTATGAACATCAACCGCTTTGAATGATAGCTTGCGAGTCATTCTAACCACATTTACGAAGATCAATATTTTTATCCACTGTGAATAACTTCTGTCCTTTTCGATATGGAAAAATCTTTGCAAAAACAAGAGAGAATATCCTAAGAAAGAACAATTTAAAGTAGAATCTATGCTAAAAGTGACCTCTACGGGGGAAAACTGAGGTGCGTGCAAACTGGTGATTATAGTTTGGCACCAAGCACTTCTTGACAATCTAAGTGTGAGCGCTCAGCCCTTCCTGAAGGTACCCAGCACATCACAGGATCCAAACCCTCTTTTCCAAAACCGCAAGCTGCATTGTACTTTGTTTACTGCTCGCTTATCCTGAACTGCAGGGCTTTCTGACATGCAGATCGTTTTGGAAACAGCTTCTCTCATCTTCTTTGATGGCTTCAAAAGGCCAGAAAAAATCTCTCCCCTTTTGGACAGCCAACCAGCCAAACCCAAGAAAACTGCCGTTTAGCTGCGTGATAATTAGAGCCCATTTATAACTCAGCTGACCTTCCTTGGCCTTAAAATAACTTGCCGTGTCCTTGCTAAAGGAGTACAGGCACATCTGATCTACCGAGTTCAATCGTTTTTTTACATAGAATGAAATTTTCAAGAGCACCTTAAGTGGTTGGTGGAAGTCAACAAATGTGACAGTCGCAGGATAAAAAACTCAGCAGAGGTCAAGGGGGAGTCAGCGGAACCTAATATTCCCATAAACCTGCCTCCTTTAGGCAACCTACTTTTGCAACATTAACCAATTAGGGGTAGAAATTTGGTTCTGTTTGCACTTGAAAGCAAAGCTACCTAATCTATACGTACACAAACAATACGTGAATTGATTTGGTAAAGTTGGGAAAACCAATGAAAATGGTTTGGCAAAAAACAAACAAACCTACCCCGATTTAGGACATACGTTTCAAAACATGTAGGGTGGCGCTGTGGTCTAAACCACAGAGCCTAGGATTTGCCGATCAGAAGGTTGGCGGTTTGAATCCCCGTGATGGGGTGAGCTCCCGTTGCTCGGCCCCTGCTCCTGTCAACCTAGCAGTTCAAAAGCACACCAAGTGCAAGTAGATAAATAGGTACCGCTCTGGCGGGAAGGTAAACGGCGTTTCCGTGCGCTGCTCTGGTTCGCCAGAAGCGGCTTAGTCATGCTGGCCACATGACCCGGAAGTTGTATGCCGGCTCCCTTGGCCAATAAAGTGAGATGAGTGCCACAACCCCAGAGTCGCCCACAACTGGACCTAATGGTCAGGGGTCCCTTTACCTTTAAAAACATGTCGTTATCTAAACATGCATTCTACGGATTCAATGAGCATGCAGATTTCCCATGGGCATCTTGCTGGCCACTGTGAAAACAGGATGCTGGACTAGATGGGGCCCTTGGCTTGATGCAGCAGGTCTCTTATTATGTGAGGCTCTTGTTCGAGGCAGTCATCTCCCCCTAAACCTGTGGGTCTGTAACTCTGTTCCAGGGACTGCAGTAGCCCCTTGGAAACATATCAGGAGATTCTCACCAAGATCGGCAACGACAGATACGTGTTGCTGGTGGCTAGCTTCTCCATCACAACCAGACATCCCCTGTAATATGCAGCTGTAGGGGAGTGTCGGTGCATTCATGCTAAATAATATTGCTTCCAGATTTGCAATCAGTTCTAGCAATATCGGCCTTCAAAGACACCACCTCACAGACTCACTTGTTCCGCTTGGCTTTGCATTTCAGATAACTTTAAGGCCTTTCACAATAATCGTTTCAATCTCCTGGTTACTTTACGCTGAGCTGTGTATTGCTTTAATCGGAGGTTATTGCCGCTGCTTTGTGATGTGTGTGCGTGTGTGCGAGCGAGCGAGCGAGAATAAATAACTAAAATGAAAATATGTCCAAGACTGAATCTACTGAGCTCTTTGGTCCTTTCCCACGTACAACTGCGAACCACAATGTGTGGTCTGCAGCGCTGTACAGTCGTACCTCAGGTTACAGATGCTTCAGGTTACAGACGCTTCATGTTACAGACTCTGCTAATCCAGAAATAGTACCTCAGGTTAAGAACTTTGCTTCAGGGTGAGAACAGAAACTGAGGCAGCAGGAGGCCCCATTAGCTAAAGTGGTACCTCAGGTTAAGAACAGTTTCAGGTTAAGAATGGACCTCTGGAAAGAATTAATTTCTTAACCTGAGGTACCACTGTATTAAAAAGCACAGGACACCAAGTCCATTAATAAATTCCAGTGGAAAAGAAGAAGCAGGAGTTATCACCGTGCGCAGGTGTTAATTAGGAGCATGTTTCTCTCCCGCAGCTGAGCACCTGTTACCAAACATTTACAACTCAGCTGGCGCAGTGTCAGTCAAGCAAAGCCCTGGTGCTTTATCGTTGTGCAACCTCAGGCTAAACTAGACCTGCAGAATCAGGATTAACGCAACCGCTCATCTTTCAAAGATGAGGCCGATTTGCAATCCTCGTGTTTACAAGGCCCTTCACTGCAACGTTTGGTTCTGGAGGGCCCTTGGGCGAGGAGCACCCATCTTGAGGCCACCGCCTCTATGCCTGCCTCTCCTTCTGTGCATCTCCTGCAGGAGGTTGCTGCTCCTTCCAGCACTTGCTCGCAGAAGCCACTCCAAGATGCAAAATGAAATTCCAAGGTTTTTGTTTTAGTTTTTGCTCCTACGTCCCGCTTTTGTGAGCAATCACAGAAGAAATTCACCAGTGGGTTGCTGGAGAGCACCCAAACACTGTAGATTTCTGGCAAGCGGTGGACTGCCTTGAAAATTCTTACAGGAAGATGCACCTCATGGCGAGCTTTTGCCAGGTATCCCTAGCTGACCACTGCTGGGAGGCAGAATGAGTTGCCAGATGGGCCCTTGATGGGATCCATCAAGGCAGTTCTTCTGTTCTTATTGGCAGGCTTTACTAACAAGCAAACAAACAATTCACTCTACATTATACTGGTAACGAATCCCAGAGACCAAGAAAACGTGCAGACTTTTAGTCTCTAAAGAGCCGGAATGAGATTCCAATAGCAGCAATCTCGCTCCCAATTAGGTAGTTCCAATCTCGTTGAAGTCAATAGGGTTCAATTGTTTCATTTTCTTGCTATTCTTGTTCTAACACACTGACAACAGACAAAAGCAGGGACGGTGCTGGATTTCAGAACTGAGGGAGAGAAGTAAGTACTTGGAAACAAATTACCCCTGTTTGCAAAAAAAAAAAAAAAAAAAAAAAAAGCCTGAACCAATTACAAACAGAGCCCAAGAAATCTCTGAAGTCTGGCTCAACTCATGATTAGTTCTGCTTCGCACCAACCTTCCCTGCAATAGAGTCTCCCACCTCCCTCTTTCCCAAACATACCTCAGCAGGGGAATGCGGGGGGGGGGGGGACCAGAGGCAAGGAAAGATCAGGGCAAAGATGTTCCCGGATTTAAGTTCGCACCATAGACTCAGCTACGTTAGTAAAGAAAAAGCGTTATATATGCGTTATAACACTGTGACACCAGATGGCGCTGTGGAGTCCCATCTTTCATCCACGTGATTTCCCACTATGAGGTTTACGACGAGTTTTCCTGAAATGTTTTTGATGTGTCTAGATCCAGCCTGTGTTTTGAGAAATACAGTGGGTAGCTTTCAAACAGGCTAAGAAGCTCTTCATCACTGGTTGGGAAACAGAATCATAGACCCACCATCTGAGCTCTCACCAGAAGTGGTACGGCCAAGTTACAGGTCAACCTCACCTGGAAAGAATCAGACCCACAATTAAATTCTGCGATGGAGCCATTCTAATTCTGCAACAGAAGAAGAAATCTCTGGATCTACCTTAGTCAACATCCTTCGGAGACCCAAGAATATCTACCATTTGGAGGCTATTATTTCTCAAGAAAGGAGGTGTTAAGGGACAAACTCTGATTGTGTTTATACCTGTTGTAAATACGAACGAACAGTACTGGTTTCTTAAGAGAAGGTTCATGTAAATGTTCCGGCGGCCAGCTACTCTTGTTTATTGTGAGAAGCTGTAAATTGAAAATGTGTAAATGGAATTTCCCCGTGAGCAACAATGGAGTCAACCGCACTCTAGATATAAACACACCAGGCTTGCCAACAAGTCTGCATAAGTTACTAGTCCATAAGAATGTTTAATTAATTCATATATTAGTCATTTGTGGCACATCGACAGCTTAAGAGGGAAACAAAAGCACAGCTCTTACAGGTTCCAAAAAGCTTCACAGCCAATTTGCCCGGAGAAAGTTCTTACATACAACAAGGCAACGAGGCAATTCACAAGCCTCAAAAGGCTGTCCAGCTGAGGATCTAACACAAAGCACATAAGCTAAGGCCAACGCAATGGCTTTTTCTGAGGAATTATTGCAGGACACATGGCTTGAATCCAACTGAGGATGTTTCACTGCATTGCATCAAACACCTATCTAGATGGACCAACGCTCCGACTCAGTATAAGATTCAGTACGGACACACGAAAAGCTTTCTTTATTTCCCTAATTTGTCAAATTTCTATACTGCTCTTCATCCAAGGATCACCCACACACGAAAGTTTAAAAGGCTATTATCAGTGTACTGGAAGAAGCAAAGATCACCAGTGTTGAAGCAATGATTCTTCAACATCCACTTTGTTGGACTGGTCATGTTGTGCAAATGCCTGATGATCGTCTTCCAAAGCAACTACTCTATTCCGAACTTAAAAACCGAAAGCATAATGCTGGTGGTCAACAAAAGAGGTTTAAAGACTGTCTCAAGGCAAATCTTTAAAAATGTAGTATAAACACCGACAACCGGGAAACACTGGTCTGCGAGCGCTCCAGTTGGAGAACAGCCTTTACCAAAGGTGTCATGGGCTTTGAAGACACTCGAACTCAGGACGCAGGGGAGAAACGTGCTAAGAGGAAGGCATGCTTGACAAATCCAAACCGTGATCAACGCCCGCCCGGAAGCCAATGTCCCCACTGTGGAAGGACGTGTGGATCCAGAATTGGCCTCCACAGTCACTTACGAACTCATTGTTAAAACCATGTTTATGGAAGACAATCTTACTCAGCCACAAGTGATCAGCAAAGAAGAAGAGAAATACCAGGGAGGCATTCAACAAAGCATACAGTGAAAAACTCCCTCAGAACAACACAGCCAATCAGGGACTGTGTTATTTGGAAAGACCTGGGAAGTTACTGCCAGTCCAAGCAATAGACCATACTGGCATAGATGGGCAAGCAGTTTGAATTGATATAAGGTGTTTTCCCTTGTTCCACTGTAAGCCTCCCAGGTCTAGTCTTTTTTCTTCTCCAAATCTCATAGACTTGAGGATAATAATATTCCACTTCTTGTGAGCACTGACTAAGTCAAAGGTGGGATCCCTGTAGCCCTGTAGATATTGCAGGACTTCAAACTACCCCAAAAAACAAATAGTGGGGAGTGAGAAATGAAGAGATGAATGTTTAGCAACCACGAAAGCCAAGAAAACAATAAACAAGTTGGGAAATTGAATGTATATATATATATTTTTTTAAGTCTTCTCAAATACTGTACAGGGAAATATACCAGAGTAACCACATTTTTAAAAAATAAACCAATAATTTAATGTATAAACAATAGGCAAGAAAAACACTTATATGTGGCAAAAACCAATGTATAACAAATATGAAATGCGTTTTTACCACATGTTGGTTGTCTTCAGTAGTATAACACAGTCAAACACAAGCTCTCACATGTACATATGAACGAAGTAAACCAACTCTCTTAGCCCAATGTGCCAAGTAACATAACAACGTAACAGTGGTGTTTAAAGCAGCTGCCACACTCATATTAAGGGCAAGCTAGGCAGGCCGACACAGAGAATCTTTACATAATCCCAGATCTAAATTACTCTGGGACATCCCTGGAACCTCAAAGGCAAACAAAGACTGGCAGTCATTTCCCATCGGCCTCATCCGGCACACTCAATGATCCAGAGGGCCACAGGTTCTCCACACATCCATAACGGGCCATCACTTCTATCAATTACAAAACAGGTAAAGGTAAAGGTAAAGGTAAAGGTAAAGGTAAAGGTAAAGGTACCCCTGCCCGTACGGGCCAGTCTTGACAGACTCTGGGGTTGTGCGCCCATCTCACTCAAGAGGCCAGGGGCCAGCGCTGTCCGGAGACACTTCCGGGTCACGTGGCCAGCGTGACATCGCTGCTCTGGCGAGCCAGAGCCGCACACAGAAACGCCGTTTACCTTCCCGCTGGTAAGCGGTCCCTATTTATCTACTTGCACCCGGAGGTGCTTTCGAACTGCTAGGTTGGCAGGCGCTGGGACCGAGCAGCGGGAGCGCACCCCGCCGCAGGGATTCGAACCGCCGACCTTTCGATCGGCAAGTCCTAGGCGCTGAGGCTTTAACCCACAGTGCCACCTGCGTCCCATTACAAAACAGGCATGTTGCTAATTTCACAGTTGTTCCTAACGAAAGAAAGAGACAGAATAAACTAGCAAGTGACAGGTTTTTTTAAACTATCATTTTAGTTTCGGTTTAGTTTAGTTTTTGCTTTTGATTTGCCTGACTGTATTACATTTACGTTATCGTACACTACTCTGGAATTCTTCATGACTTAGACATTCAAGAGAAATGCATTAAATAGATAAGGGTCTAGGCTCTGCAGCTCAGTAAACAGAGAACTGAGCAAAAAGTGGCTGGGTGGCTCTTTAAAAACTTATCCCTGTCTTCTTCTATCAAACGATTGGTAATGGTGAAGTAGCTTCTCTCAAAGGCCCCTTGTCCCCAACTCACTGCATTCCCCACATTGCTTCATCTCTGGGGAAGAGATTGCTATGGTCTGTAGCAAACTCTAGGTCTGTGCAGAGAGACTGTGAGATCCAGCAGTAGGGATGGTGTCAGCCCCGATATCCTTGGATGCCAGCTGACCACCACTCTGGATGGTGGAGACGTCAGGCACCATCCTGGGCGTTGGGTTGCAAGTGGCCAATAGTCAGGTGCAAAATGTGCCTGGCTAATTTTGAACACTGCCCTCCACCCACCAGGTAGTGCAGTGTTCGAAATTAGCCAGGCACATTTTGCACCTGACTATTGGCCACTTGCAACCCAATGCCCAGGATGGTGCCTGACGTCTCCACCATCCAGACTTGCATGCTTGGGGATCCTTGGATCTTGACTGTTTTCACATGCTAGCAACACATCCTCTTGAATTCTATCTATTATATTTTATCTGCACAACCAGAATTTCAGGAACAAAATTCACTGCAGGAGCAGTGAACAACGTTATAGTTCATTGTTGTAGCTTGTCTTCACTCACCCCAGCCCACTGCTCTGCTCACAGCTGTGAAGAATATTCCTACATTCCTACATTGTGAATGGTCCATGTTAACTAGCTCAAGGTTGTCATCTGAACTAGGCAGATGTATAACTGAGAATCCATCACAGTCAGTCCATCACTTGAAAAATACAGTGGTACTTTGGTTCTCAAACTTAATCTGTTCCGGAAGTCCATTCCAAAACCAAAGCATTCCAAAACCAAGGGGCACTTTCCCATAGAAAGTAATGCAAAATGAATTAATCCGTTCCAGACTTTTAAAAACAACCCCTAAAACAGCAGTTTAACATGAATTTTACCATCTAACGATACCGTTGATCCATAAAATGAAAGCAATAAGCAACGTACTGCAGTCACACAATCAAACCATCAGTAGCTGAACTGGGTTCCACACAAAAACAAAAACAAAAGAGCCACAAAAACGCAAAATAAATAGCAAAAACAGACAGATCTCAGCGTAACACTCAAAACAGAAGTGTGGCACTCAAATCGGAAGCATAAGACTCAAAATGGAGCACGTTCGACTTCCGGAAAAAGTTCGCAAACTGGAACACTTATTTCCGGGTTTGCAGTGTTTGGGTTCCAAGTTGATTGAGTACCGAGGTGTTTGAGAATCAAGGTACCACTGTAAAGTCTTTAGAGCCGTCTTGGCCAAAAATGGCAACTAAGCATTTCGTCTTGGTGACTATAACCTTGGTTGAAGGAGACATTTGGTGCCTAGCTTATCCATCTGATTTTCTAACACTGGAGGTAGTTAGGGGTCACCTGCCACTTTAATAATGCATAGCATTAGTCCAGAGTCAAAACAAAAAAAAAAATCCTTCCAGTAGCACCTTAAAGACCAACTAAGTTAGTTCTTGGTATGAGCTTTCGTGTGCATGCACACTTCTTCAGATACACTGAAGAAAGCTCACACGAAAGCTCATACCAAGAACTAACTTAGTTGGTCTTTAAGGTGCTACTGGAAGGAATTTTTTTTGTTTTGACTATGGCAGACCAACACGGCTACCTATCTGTAATTAGTCCAGAGAACTGTGAGAAATGTAAATATGGACAGGCTCAAATATTTGGACCAGAAATAACTTGAGCAAATCACTGTCTCTCAGCCTAAACTCTCTTGTAGGAATTAAATTGACAATCCCCATCTACACAGCCCTAAGCCTCTTGTGGGAATGGCAGGATCTAACGGTGGTGAATAAGTTAACATTTCTGTAAGTAAGGATTCCAGATCTCTATTTTACACAGTGCTACTTTATATTCACAGTAACTACGGCTGTTACTCACAACTTCGACCTTTCTCTTCACTTCCCACACCACCCATATTTTTGCTTTGTAGTTCACTATGCTCGCATTCACACTGTAATTATTTTTGTACTTTATTGTAACCCACCAAGGAAATAGGATCAAAGGGCAATATATTTTTAAAAAATCTTTTGAATGTATGAATAAAGTCAGAAAAAAAATTCTGTTTCTGAAACATTAGTCACTTCAGAACATACCTCTACATGCATAAGAGGTGTGCTAATCCTGAAAATAACCTGATCATGTTGCTACTATGGAGCACCATAAGATAGCTCTATCTCTCAGGTTCTGTTCTCAATCCTCCTCTTTCAATGGATGGCAAACACATAAAAGGAAATCACTTCAAGGATTTCCCTTAATCCAAGACAACCAGCAGCGTCAATGTCTCAAGGCACATATATTGATCACCTCTCTGAACCTTGGTTATTATTTCTGTAGAATGGGGCTACCGTATTTTTTGCTCTATAAGACTCACTTTTTCCCTCCTAAAAAGTAAGGGGGAATGTGTGTGCGTCTTATGGAGCGAATGCAGGCTGCACAGCTATCCCAGAAGCCAGAACAGCAAGAGGGATTGCTGCTTTCACTGTGCAGCGATCCCTCTTGCTGTTCTGGCTTCTGAAATTCAGAATATTTTTTTTTCTTGTTTTCCTCCTCCAAAAACTAGGTGTGTCTTGTGGTCTGGTGTGTCTTATAGAGCGAAAAATACGGTAAATATAACTTTAGCTAACTTTAGTTTATCTGCACACCAGGCACTTCATGATATCTCTGAGCTCATCTCTGATCACTCCACCTCTTTTGGTACCATTGACTGATCTGATCTGATGTCACAATGGTCCTCACCAAAATAGATGCTGGAGCCCATAACTGAGGGACAGCTGTGGCGTAAGAGGGCAACCCTGCTCCATGGTTGTGGCTGGAGGTCTTGCAACCATAGAGAGTGGACTGTTTAGTGCAGGGATGGTGAATCTGTGATCCCTGAGATGCTATGGACTCCAACTCCCATCAGCCCCAGCCGGCATGGCCAGTGGTCAGGAATGACTGGAGTTGTAGTCTAGAAACATCTGGAACGCCACAGGTTCCTTGTCTCTCCTTTGGATTTAGAATTCCAAAATTTATAGGCAATGCTGAGCTAAATTAAATATTGTTGGGTCACATTAGCACTGCGGGCAGTTTGAGTGGCACTTAAGAGGCACAGCCTTGTCGGGCAGTCCTTTACCTTTTTACCACAAACAGACAAG
Organism: Podarcis gaigeae; assembly: GCF_964106915.1. NCBI lineage: Eukaryota > Metazoa > Chordata > Lepidosauria > Squamata > Lacertidae > Podarcis > Podarcis gaigeae. The sequence goes on along the minus strand of NC_139680.1, from coordinate 102,127,384 downwards.
CAAGAGCAGCTCCTTTTAAGATAGCATAATCAAAGCAATGTTTCTAAGAAGCACATCGCTAGTAGCAGACCGTGAGCGGACGATCTGTATCTAGACAACCAGCAATTATTTTAAAACAGCGCTTTCTTTATTTTGGTGTGTTTGTTGTCTTGATTACTTCACGCTTGCGTGGTTTATGTGTGTCCACTGACAAAGCTTATGTACACTGCTGAGTAATTGAAAAAGGAGGACACAGAAACCCAGGCATCCCATCATCCCTGGTAACACAAATATTGGGCCATGTGATTGGCACCTGGGTCTCTCAAGAGGACAGAAAGTCTCTCACACATGTTGCTGGATCTATTCACCTCCCCCTCTTACCTGCTACTCTTGTGATTTGCCTCCCCATTCATTGTGGGTTTCCATTCTTATTCTTCATCCTTTCAACCCTCTTTTCTCCTTTTCTTATAATTTTCTCAATATCAGTCCAGGGGTTGGTAACCTGCAGCCCATGGGCCACAAGCGGCCCACGGGGGTCGTTTAAACAGCCCATGAGCCACTCCCGAACTGAGCCACCCGCTCAGCGAGTCTCTGTGCGCTGCGCTAAATCGGTGCAGCACGGAGTGGGGACTCACTCCCGTGGTGCCGGAAATCACATCTGCAGAGATGCAGACGCCGGAAATTGTGTCTGCACAGACGCGATCCAGCCCAAGGGGCAATCTCCACGGGAGTAAACCAGCCTAGGCGAGGTAAACCTTGCCAACCCCTGTCATAGTCCCTATTGTTCCCCTTTGCCTTTTCTCACCCCACCTTCTTTTTCTCTCCCCAATTCCCCACTAGGGCTGGGCGATATCTAGTTTTCAATGTCGCGATATATCACCAGCTAAATGTCCCGATATGCCGATACAGTGGTGCCTTGGATTAAGAACTTAATTCATTCTGGAGGCCCGTTCTTAACCTGAAACTGTTCTTAACCTGAAGCACCACTTATCTAATGGGGCCTCCCACTGCCGCTGTGCCGCCGCAGCTGCACGATTTCTGTTGTCGTCCTGAAGCAAAGTTCTTAACCCGAGGTACTATTTCTGGGTTATTGGAGCCTGTAACCTGAAGCGTCTTGTAACCTGAAGCATCTGTAACCCGAGGTACCAATGTATATCACAATGTCTGAAATAAGGGTGGAGCTATGTAGAGGCACTGGCTAGCTTCACAATTTTCCCTCAATCATGGTTGTTGCCGGTGCCTGCTCTTGTGATTTGCTGCCCCCCTGCATGAGGCTGGGCAGAGCTGAACTGTCAGAGTTAACAGAGTTAACAACGGTTACAGGAATTGAGAGAAGCGTTGGCTGGCTTCACAATTTTTCCCACCAGTGTGGTGTAGTGGTTAAGAACCGGGTTTGCATCTCCGCTCCTCTACATGCAGCTGCTGGGTGACCTTGGGCCAGTCACACTTCTCTGAAGTCTCTCAGCTCCACTCACCTTACAGAGTGTTTGTTGTGGGGGAGGAAGGGAAAAGAAGAATGTTAGCCGCTTTGAGACTCCTTCAGGTAGTGATAAAGCAGGATATCAAATCCAAACTCTTCTCCTTATTGTGATTTTTGCATAGCATGTGCACACACACACATTATGATTCGCGATATATTTCCAGGTCGGAAATTATGAAACCGACACCACAATATGGACTTCAAACCGGTTTTGGACGATATATCAATATATCTATCGCCCAGCCCTGCTTACTGCTTTCACAAAATACTTTTCTATCCCTTCATAGCCATCTCAGGGAAGTGGGACATCATTCAAGTCATAGTTGCGCAGGACCAAGCTCTGGAATTTCTTCCAATATTAGCGCTCAAACTGAGAGCATGTAAATCATTAAGGAGCGGCAGCAGCCATGAATGCAGTTAACCACTAGTAAGACATGACATGGTAGAAGTCAATAACTGGGGAAAGGGACTGTGTTAAAGTCTGCGAGTTTCTGCAGCTTTCTGTCCCAGCTGGATATACCAGTACTGATGTCTGGCCTGGGCTGGCAAGCCGCCATTTTAAATTTCTCACAATGTCTCCAACATTGTAGTGCTGTCTGAAGCATTGTGGGAAATCAAAATGGCCACCTGCTGCACCCATAGCTGTCAACCTTCCCTTTTTTTGTGGGAAATCCCCTTATTTCAGCGCCGTTTCCTGCTGCTTCCCATTGCTATCCTGGATTGTTAGATATCCCGTAGACTGTCTGCGTGACAGGTGAGGCTGCTGATCCCTTATTTTCAAATCCGAAAGTTTACGGCTATGCTGCTTGATCCCTTATTTTCGAGGCTGCTGATCCCTTATTTTCAAATCTGAAAGTTGACAGCTATGGCTGCACCTGCATCATGCAAACCCATGGCCAGGGGCCCACCAGATACAGGAGAACAACTTGCCATTGGGCCCCTCAGACTTTGAGGGCCCAAGTTCTAGACTGGCTTGAACCCTCTCAATTAAGCTTTGCCTGGAAAGTTAAGGTTGCGGAGTAAATAAATCCAAACCACCAGAGAGAACAGATTCTGTTCTTTCACTAGTACATTTGGGACTCCATACCCTCTTCTAAAAACAACAACAACTGCCTGGTTTTTAAATTCTGCAAAAACATTTGCACCTCAGAGGAAGGCAATATATTGCATCAGAGGCTTTTGGCAGGTTAAGAGAAGGTGTGATTGCACGTCTCTCTTGGTTAGAGGCGAGCTAATTCTACCGTAGCAGATGGAGGAAGTTATCACACTCATATGCAACCCGCCTCAAATGCCTGCTAAGCAAAAATAAATCTATTGATCCACAGCAAAGATATTTTCGAGGAGATGCTGTACACAACAACAGGGATTGTCAGAAAAAGGAAAAAAAACATATTGCAAGTTTGGGATGGTAACTTGAAGGCAAAGCTCCCTGCGTTTCAGAAACAGATTGAGATGGGGAGAATAAGCACATGGGGCTGCAGAAAAGGCAATCGACAGAGCAGAGCAGGTCATGGGCAGAATTACTCTAAACACCCGTCAACCACGCGGCCATAAAACTCGCCTGACCAGTTCCAATTGGGCAACGCCAGGGAGAATTTATTCCCTATAAGCATTGCTGCAGCTTATTAAGCAGAGAGACACGGCTGTCAAGCAGGAAGTTGCAGGAACACTGGGCTGGTCCAATCTGTTTTGAGCCAGACAAATTAATTGGAACGACTTTCAAACAGTTTTGTGGCTGTAATTCTGCAAACAGTAGTCTATTCATGTCATCTGTACAATGTGTTAAGTGGGTTTCTACATAAACAAGATTCCAGTGGCTATTGCTCAGGCCTGCCCCCTTCATTGCCTACTTGATGACAGGCCTGAGCTAAATCAACCCGGACAGTACCTACAATGCACATAAAACAGATCCAGAACTCGCCCCAAACCAGGCCCCTTTTTATAGAAGGGCCCCCTTAGCCCTAGGCAGCCCAGAGAGCAGAACCTCCATCTTTCAGAAAGCATCGCTGAGAGGCAGAAAGGCAACTAAGAAAGCTATTGCTGTTAATTTATTAACAAATAACAACAACAACAACAACTATTATTATTATCATCATCATTATCATTACCATTATCATTATCATTATCATTATTTGCCGTAAGGTCCAGGAACAGTTACAACAATTAAAACACCATGTGAAAAACAGTTTAAAACAACTTACAATAACTGAAATAAAACAGGTTCTAAAAACATATCTCTCAAGTGTCAAAAGCCAGGGCAACGACTACAGAAATGCAACAATGGATCCATGGATCATGTACAAAATCCAGGTGTACGGTGCAAATTCCAGCACTAGCTGGTGGTGCAGTAGGGTGGAGACACCCTTCTGCCACCGGCATCGCTGCAACCTGCCAAGGTGAGCCACCAGGAGTGGTGGCTTGGCCCCGGTGGGGCATACATGCAGCCTTGACCTTGCTGCTGCCTTGTCCACTCGATCTTTATCCATCCACGAAAGCTGCAGTGGTGCTGATGTCCGGAGACTGGCTTCACGGCTCTGCCCCAACCCACTGCTGAATGCCATGAAGGACAACAGATAGTGCTAACATTCCTTTTGGACAGTTGCAGGGACATTGAGATGAAAACACACCCAGTGATTTTGTTCTTATTACCCTAATTTTCCACCAGGCCTGAGAGGGCATGGCTTTGACTGACTCCAGCTACAAAAGCTGAGGCTGTTGAACAAACTATTGGCCTGGGGTTTTGTTGTTATGGGGCAGGTGGGTTCTTGCTGTTGGTTTTCTCTATCTTTAATTTAGATTCTGTTGTGATTTGTGTGGAAAGTGTTCAGTTTGTTTTTGTATTTTTAAATGTTTAATTTATTGTTTATGACTACTTTTCTTCTGTTGTACTTAGGTATGTTTTCCCCATGTTGTAAGCCACCTTGAGAATCTTTTTGAAATGTGGAAGGGCAGATTGCAAAAAAAATACGTGTATGTATAAAAAAGCATACAAAGTTATCCAAATACACTGATAATCTAAACACATACAATATATAAAAGACTAGATAGCCACCATTGAATAAAGCAGGCAACTTTAGCTTTAGCTTTAAAGATATTGGCTAAGTACCCCAAAACAATCTTGGTAGTTTCGGGAGTATCATCCCTCAATAAATATTGGACTACAGACCCTTCATAAATTGATATTTTAAGCTGTAAGGGAGTCACTAGGAGGTCTCTGCGATTGGAGTCGAAAAGAGGACAATCCAAAATTATGTGATGTATTGTATCTGCTGTTTTCTTTTTTATATATACTGTACTAATTTTTATTAAATTTTCTGTTTTACAATTTCTCAGCGCTGAGCTGAGATGAATGCTGAGAGGAACGCCGGGGGAATCAGTGTTTTACTGATAAGGTGAGGAGGAAAACAATGTATGTATAAGGTATTTCTTGTTTGTTTGTTTGTTTGTTTGTTTGTTTGTTTGTTTGAAATGAAAACAAGGCTGGGATACATCAAAATACTACATCCCAGAAGCAATGTAACATTAAACTGCCTTCCCCTCCCATGCATCAATTCTGAATATTTTTAGGAGGCATGTTAGGCATGTTGCAAAAAGAAAACAAAAACAAAAATCTGGTCCACTTTAAAGAAAAAAGGCACTGCAAATGTCAAGAGATGCTCAGTTCAAGGTACTGGAATATTTTAGTGCAAAATTTGGTAACCCTGCTGCCGAGAGAAAGGCCAACCATCTTTGCTGTGGAAAAAAATCTGTTATTGCAGTGGGTTGAAGTGAGTCAGAAGCAATGTAAAACAATGGTTTGGCATTCTGTGGATGGGCATTGCTGAACCCCCAGCTAGAAACTTGGTTTCAAGTCTACAAGCAAACCATGGTTTACTGGCTCCGGGAGGAAATGGCAAACTGTGCCTTTCCTGACTGCAGGAAGAAGAAGAGTTTGGATTTGATGTCCCGCTTTATCACTACCTGAAGGAGTCTCAAAGCGGCTAACAATCTCCTTTTCCCTTCCTCCCCCACAACAAACACTCTGTGAGGTGAGTGAGGCTGAGAGACTTCAGAGAATGCATAAACCATGGCAAGTCAGTATATGAAACCATGATTCAAAGAGGGTCTGGAAACCATGGTTAAGCAACCCTATCTTCTCTACGCATTTGTTAGGCACACATTTTATTTCCGCATTCCACAGATTTCAAGTCTTCAGCTTTACTTTCTAATTTTCACCCCAACTTTCCAGAGATTGTAGCACTTGCCAAATGATCTTCTCACACTTCAAATCTTGCTTAGAAGAAGAAGAAAGCTGGTCTCCAATCCAAACTTTGGATTAAGCAGTAAGGATTTTGAAAGATTTGTGACAAGCTACTCAGACTTAAATTAGAAAAAGGGGGGACTCACTTGGCTAGAGTACATGTCCTTTCTAAAGAGACTGTAACTGCCAGAATATTTTAAAACATGTCAGTTTTGATGCCCACAAATTCATTTAAATAAGGCTTGGGTCTTGACAAACTAACAGTATGGTTTCTTCATACTGTATGAGTGTTTTATTATCAGAGACTGGATAGCAATAAGACCCTTCACGTTTATGTGTTTTAAGCCTGTATTTTTTAAAAAAATAAATAGATGTTTTCCTGGACACACCTGAGAATTCAGGCGGAAAAAGGCATTTGGGCAGATTTTCTGCAAATCAGAAAAATGTCCAGGAAAACCTGGACGTATAGCAAGGGGGTATAAAATATTTTAGAAGTCATTTTAAACAGTTCAGCAACTTTGTCCAGATTTTCACTTTTGAGAATATGGCAACCCTACTTCAAGCAAAAAGGGAAACAAAAAATGAATGTACAGCTATAAGACAATCAAGAGAATAAAACTGATTACGCAATGCTTTTAAGAAACGAAAGCTATAAATTCAAATGGTTTCATATACAAAATTGTTTTATATACGCTCTTACTGTTAAATCGCTTCAAGATGTTTCCCGAGAAGCAATTCATAAATGGAACGAGACAAACAAATCATATCAAATGTTTTCAAATACGTTATTTTCTAAATGGTTGGAAATGTGTACGTAGAAATTTTATTTCCCCTACGCACCCCCCCCCCCCCAAAATTGGCTAAAAGTACCGGTTACCAGGTGCGGTAGAAGTGGTCTGTTTTCTATCCAACCTCAAGGAACTGCTATATTTTCTGCAGTGTACCTTAAAAGTAGTGCCTGCTTTCTGCTGGTCAACGACAGGCAACCCCCAAAAGTAGCTCTGCTGACCACAGGTCCTCTCGTCTTTAAATCAGCCCTTTTGCACATTTCAAAACAGCTATCACACTTCCCCCATAATCTTCTTTTCTCTAAGCTAAAGATGCCCTGGTCTTCCCAGCCTTTTCCCACATGGCCTAGATTCCAAAGCCCTTATTATCTCCAGTGCTGTTCTGCAAACCCAGCTCCCTTCTCAGTTCCTTGGAACACAGCATGAAAAACTAGCTACTGATCTCACATGCAACTGCCACCATTTCCCTGGGAAAATTCTCTATTTCCTGGACCCTGCGCTTGGTGAATCAAGGCTCCCCATTTTGTTTTCAGGGTGTGTGTGTGTTGTGTGCATGCGCTAGACCTGTCATTGATCAGGGTTCAGTTCTCTCTACAGGAAAAGCCTGCAGGACTTAAATTTAGGATGGCCGCTTACGTATCACTAAGGAAACAGGAAATTCATCAAAAGAAATCATCTTGAGTCAAAGGATGCAACTTTGCATCAGCTAATTTATACACACAGGTGCAATTTAATATATAATTACTATAATTAATCCAAAAATACAATTAGCATCAAGGCCAGCTGGCGCTACATGGCAAAATACCTGGGCAAATGTTTGCTTAAATAATTTCTAAAACGCTTTGTACAATGACCTCTCTATAAAGCTTGCAGGCGTATAACGATCACACAAAGCGCATTTGTGTGTGTCAGTTTCACCAATGTATTTGTGTTTATGCACACTTTCCCTCAATATATGCACTTTCAACAATGTCTGGTTATGAAACTGCACAGCAAAATTTGGATAATGGTGAAGTTCGAAGGACAGCTGTGTTTTGGTTCACCTACGGATTAAGAAACGGCGTTCTGTGTGCTGCTCTGGTGCCGGTTCGCCGGAGCAGCTTCGTCACGCTGGCCACGTGACCTGGAAGTGTCTGTGGACAGCGCTGGCTCCCGGCCTCTAGAGTGAGATGAGCGCACAACCCTAGAGTCTGTCAAGACTGGCCCGTACGGGCAGGGGTACCTTTACCTTTACCTTTACTGATTAAGAAAATGCTTCAAATTGAATTATTTTCCTTATCCTTATCCTAACCTGATTAGGTGGGAGCTCTCTTGACTCACCCTGGCTGCCAGCCCTTGGTACCTATGTGGCTAGGTCTCAGCCTAAATTGCATTTTGACTACATTGCCTAAATTGCATTTTGACTACAGTAAACTGCCCAGTGTGATCTTTGGATGAATAATATAATATACAATAATATAACAATATAGTGGAAAAGCAAAGTCTTCCATATGCATAACCCTAGACATTTTATGCATGCTGCGCTGATAAAACTCAATGCATAAGAAAGGAGAACAGTATCGTTAGAAGGGAAACGACGTCTGCGCCACGAGTCTGCTATGAACACAGCATGTTGAAGCATAAGAAGAGGTCAACGTGCGGCTGACCTGCACTAAAATGATTATGATTTAATTCCGTGTCCTCTGGTTACAGCAGAACTCCTGGCTCTGTCAGCTGCAGTGAGTTATCACAGCAGGCAAGGGGAGGCCAAGCAAAAAGCTGAGAAGCAGGGGCAGTCACTGAGGCAACCTTTACAATTAAATCAGCACACAGAGAGCAGCAGTTTTGTTGGCTACAGCATGATCCTTGCAAGGGCTACTGCCCAAATGCCCAAATGAATGTGTTCTGTACCCTGCGTGTGCATCTCGTTTATCTGTTCTTTTCCTTCCTTCTATCCATACCAGCCTCTGCTGGAGGAATATCCTTTTCCAACAAAGAGTTTCGTTTTGAGTAAGAAGCTCGCTGGTGCAAAACGCAGCGCTTTAAGAGTGGAATCGGAAAGAAAGCGTTGCAGCGCGGGATATTCCGGCTCACCCCGCCAGCCTGCCATGGCTTCTATGGTTCTGTGATACTTCATTCCATTCCCCCTCCCCAGCAGTAGACACTCAGCACTCTCAGTCATCTTCAGAGTATTTGGGGGAACCCCCTCCCGATGTTTTTTTCCAACTTCCACAAACCTAGGGATTTCCCCAAGCATACTGATGCTGCCTGGTTGTTTCTCTGCAGCCCCATTTTGGCCACAAAACCATTATAGCAGTAACTCATTGCTTAAGTTAATTGCTATTATATTTTACTAGTGTTATGATCAGTCTCCCCCAGTGTGATGGGGCCAGGTGGTCCAAGCTGTACTCAAACTCAAAGGGAGGGAGCTTTATGAAACCCACAAGTCCCCCCCCCCAAGAAAAAAACCTGACTCCCTCAATTTAATTTGTTCATTTCTATCTTGCTGGCATCCGTCTGTCTCGGGAGACAATGGAGGAGTGAGCCTTTGGGGTTAAAGCTAAAATGTTGGAAGGTTGCAGCGCTTGCTGTGGCAGTAGAGACCAAACAGGGGAGACATGTTTTGTTGCAGCTGGGGCAGAAGAAGGCGTCCAGTTGTGCTGCTACAGATGCACCTTGGCTTTCTTCTTCGCAGAAGTCATTCCTCCTATGGTCACTGCTCTGGATACACAACCTGATCGCCTGCCGCCAGGCACTGCAGTCACCTGCAAGAGGTTCCCATGTGGCAGCGTTGATGTTGCCAGTCTTCATGCCACCCGCAGACTGTCTCGCCAGAGTGGTGCATGCTCTAGTTATCTCCCGCTTGGACTACCGCAATGCGCTCTATGTGGGGCTACCTTTGAAGGTGACTTGGAAACTACAACTAATCCAGAATGCGGCAACTAGACTGGTGACTGGGAGCGGTTGCCGAGACCATATAACACCGGTCTTGAAAGATCTTCATTGGCTCCCAGTATGTTTCCAAGCACAATTCAAAGTGTTGGTGCTGACCTTTAAAGCCCTAAACGGCCTTGGCCCAGCATACCTGAAGGAGCGTCTCCACCCCTATCGTTCTGCCCGGGCACTGAGGTCCAGCGCCGAGGGCCTTCTGGTGGTTCCCTCACTGCGAGAAGCCAAGTTACAGGAAACCAGACAGAGGGCCTTCTTGGTAGTGGCGCCCGCCCTGTGGAACACCCTCTCACCAGATGTCAAAGGAAAAAACCAACTACCACACTTTTAGACGACATCTGAAGGCAGCCCTGTTTAGGGAAGCTTTTAATATCTGAAGGACTATTGTATTTTAATATTTTGTTGGAAGCCGCTCAGAGTGGCTGGGGAAATAATAATAATAATAATAATAATAATAATAATGTCACGTTTGCAGAGTTGGTCTGCCAACAAGGCTGATGCCCGTTGTATCTAGTAATAATTGCAAAACAATTCCCTTTCTGCAGTTGATTCCAAGACACACCCAGCCCTGATTTCTTACTGGGGCACACTAGGGCAGGTGATAACTCCTTAGTTATCCATCTTGTGGATGTCTCCTTAACAACAGTTTTAATTGGGTGATCTAAGGGTTCAGCTCCATGCCTCTGAAGGCTTCACCTGCTGTTTATGCCAATCAATCCTCTCTTAAAGGGACAGAAAACAGTCCAGAACTTTTAGCTTTCCGGCCAGTTGGCACCCCTTGGTTCCCAGAAACCTTTTTCAAGGTCTGAAAGCAGACCTTGGAATGCTGTTGTCTGATCCTTACCAGGCTTACTCAAAAGCAAGCCCTATTTATTTTACTTGTAAAACTAACATCCTGGCCACAAGGGGCAACAGGCACATCACGCCAAAGATTACCAAAAACAAATGTCTTTTATTTTTTTAAAAAACACCAGAAAGATATTTCTCATGCACAAGATTTACTCCTTAAAAATTCGGCCATTACCCACATTGCCCCACCCCAAATAAACTCCAAAACACAATAAAGAAGTCCTTTTCTAGCTTCCTAAAGCTTAAAAAACAACTCAAAACTGGCAAAGCTCTCTAGGGCAAGAATGCCACGCCAAGAGCGAAATGCATTCTTAAACCCTGCAGAGGGTGGAGAAAGCTACTTTGGGGGGCAATTTAGAGGGGGGAGACACCAGATGGAAGAAGGTTTAAGTGCTCCTTATATTGCTTTCAGTGCTGCCTTCCTAAGAATAAAACTGGCATTTTTGCTTTAACTTGTGTTGTGAATTTCATGGGGTGTGAACAGGAACCTTAGGGACATCCATGCGTTGTTGGACTTCAACTCCTATCAGCCCCAGCCAGCCTGGGCAATGGTCAGGCATGATGGGAGTTGTAGTCCAACAAGACATGGAGGGCACCAGGCTCCCCACCATACTATAAAAAAGTATGGTTCTCGGTCCTATTTATTTATTCACTACATAAATAAGGGTAGAGATGGAATACAAGTTTCATTGTTGACCATGCTGGCTGTGGTTGTTGAACTCCACTGGCAACTGGATGGCCACAGATTTATATAAAGCCACCCAATAACGTTGTTCTGTCCCTAGCCTGAGAGCACAATACTAATACTACTACTAATAGTCATTTTATTTATTTATACCCCACCCATCTGTCTTGGGTGCCCCAGCCACATAAAATGACAAAATGAAATTAAATTGTTTAAAAATCCAGCATACAGAAGAGTAAAAGTAGATGAAAATATGATTATGACCAATAAGCACATTGCTTTTTATTTTTTTTAAAAAAAGCCTTGGAGGAGGAGAATGTCATCTCACCTGGTGTCAAAATGACAGGTAAGGATTCCAGAGTTGGGAGGGGGAGAGAAGGGGGGGGAAAGAAACTGTTGATTTGCAGCCCATTTTAGCTTGTGTGCTTTCACTCACGATCCCATTTTGTTTCCACATAACTCCCTGGTTTTTATTTTAAAATCTCCTAAAGCCACATTTCAAAGCCATATTTTGATATAGTTAATATTTCCAAGAACTGTGTTGCAATGCTCCAAGAAGGGGGGGGGGGGAGCCAGGAGATGGAGAGGTATGGGTCAGATCACTTAGCACACCAGGATTAACAGAGTTCAGATTCCTGGTTCTGACAAATCCTGACAGAATGGAGGAGCATCAACCACTTCAACCTGGAAAAAACACAGCTTGCCTCAGTCTGTTCTTGTTTCAATCAAGATGGCTACCCTGGCGCAGAACGATAGAAAGTGCACAGCCGTTGATAACCTAGGGTAGCCATATTTCAAAAAGTGAAAATCCGAACACAAAAGTTGAGCTTTTCTTCGGCAAAGTTGTTGAGCTATTTTTAAGGAAACGCACCAAAATCTACATTTCCGACATAGGCTGCCATACATCCGGACATTTCTGCAATTTGCACCCTGGATAACCACAACCTGCTTCCCCGAAGGTTCTTCCTTCACATCCTCCACAACAACCTGCGTCTTTTTGAATATACTAATACAGAAAGGGAAGCCAGAGGCAGCAACTTAAAGGAAAGTTCTGAGGGAGGAACAGAGTTCTGTTTGGACCAGGGTTGGGGAGCGTCCTCAGTTGGGGAAAGACAAGAGCTGCAATATCCCGCTTCAGATACAACGGCGAATCAAGGAGACCCCTGTCGCCTTCGCACTGAGGTAAAGTGCCAACAGACATCTCCACTGCAGTGAAATGCAATTAAGCAATACTTTCATTTATCACGAAACAAATCAGGCAGTGGAAAACGGGGCAGTCTGAAAGGAGAGCATCTTGCTGACATGTCTTTGGAGCTGGCAAGACTGTGGCGTGGAAGAAATGGAAGGGGGTGTGGGGGTGTGCAATCACGGGACAGTCAAACAAATCCTTGCTAACCTTCCCACCGCCACCCCCCAATCATACACACAAACCAAAAAGAAACAGAAAAATTTCTGAGTTTGGAAGGCCCCTTGTTTAGACAGAGGTTCTTAAATTCAGGCCAGCATATAAAGCTTAAGTGCAGCTTTATTGCATTCTTTCACAGAAACCCAAGGAATGTGCGACTAAAACCTGTGATATCTCACTTTAATTCAAGCAATGTGATTGTTTGCAATGGAGGAGCTTCCTTCTCCTCCCCTATAAGGAGGACCACAGTGCAGCCATTTTTCAGCGACTGCTTCGGAACAAGCTGCGGCAGGGCTGAGGTGGGCACTTGACAAGGCCTGTGCCACCAAATGGCGGGAGGGTGGCATGCATTGCCAACCCCTGGAGCATCCCCCAACCCTGCTGTTCAGATGGAAGAAAACAAAAGAGACAGCTGTGGGTGAACCCCCCACCTTTCCCACACAACCTGAGGCGCAGGTGGCTTGCGGCTAGGCGTACCTACGGCGTAGTGGTTAGCATGCTAGGACTAGGACCTGGGGGTCAAGGGTTCAAATCCCCACCAGGCCATGAAGGTCCCTGGGTGACCTTGGGCCAGTCACTTTCTCTCTCTCAGCCAAACCTGCCTCACAGAGTTGCTGAAGAGGATAAAAATGGGAAGGAGACGAACAATGCCTGCCACCTTGAGCCCTTTGGAGGAAAGGTGGGGTACAATTGCAATAAATAAACAAATGCAATAAATAAATAAATCAAGCAAGCAAGCCAAAGGAGGTGGCAAGTCCTCTGTTAGTCACTCGTTGAGCTTCCTAGCCAAGTGGGGATTTGAACCCTGATCTTCCAGGTCCTAGTCTGACACACTAACTTGGCCCTGAATGGCTGTGGTGATGAACCTGGCCTGCCCTGTAGAAAACCCTCACTTTTCTGTACCCCCTGTTCAGGAGAAAAAAACCCACAAACTCCAACGCAAGGGCTAAATAATTTAGGTAATGAAGCAATCTGGATAACGTATGTTCGGATGATGATAATGATAATGTAGATTGTGGGAGGCGTTAATGCTCAAAAGAACTCAGAGATGTTATTGCAGTGGTCCTTCACAACCGTCGTGTTCAAGCTGATAAAGGCCTCTCTTTCCAATTGTCAGGATCAATGCCTCTCTTTCCCATTGTCCGGCTGCAAGTGCCTCGTTTGCGTAGCCGAAGGGACACCATTCACACACTAAAGGTAAAGGCTGAGCTACCATAAATTTGGAAGGTAGAAACCTGAAGAATCGATTAGAGGGGGAGACAGTAGACAAGAATGAAAGAAGAAGAAGGAGGAGGAGGAGGAGGAGGAGAAAAAATGGAATCTTCTCACTGAATTCATGAAGTATGCTATAAATGTTGATGAATGTAACAATTTTTCTATGTGGTAAAATATTAATATATACACACACATAAATGTATAATGTAAGTATTTATAATGTGTGTATGTATTAATATTTTACCACATAGAAAAACTGTTACATTCATCAACATTTATGTTATATTTATTCTTCAGTAAGAAGATTCCATTTATCTTTATTTTTTTCCGCTCTGGTCTACCACCTCTCCCTATGTAATGTGTTCATCAATGTGAGGTGTTGTTTTTAAAGATTCAAAAAAATGTATTTTTTAAAAACAGGAAAAATAGCAATAGCACAAAAAAAGAGAGGTATGTCCTTTTTTTGGGGGGGGGGAATCCCAAGCTTTGCAGAAGTACAAAAAAAGGAACAAACTCAAGGCAGGGGAGGGAAAACAACCTAATTTGGACTGTTCGGTAGCCATCTATCTGCCTAATACCAGGCAAGGATATTTCCTCAGCTAGAACAGAACTGTCTAATCTGAGTGACAGCAGCTCTCCAGGGTCCTGGAGGAGAGGGCTTTCCCATCACCTCCTGCCTGACCCTTTTCCATGGAGACCCCAGGGCTTCCTCTGTAGGCTCTTCTGCATGCATGGCATGTGTTCTCTTCCACGAAACTACAGTTTGGTCAATGCACTGCAATGGAAAGTGTAATGCTGGTGGTCAACAAAAGAGGTTTAAAGTCTGTCTCAAGGCAAATCTTTAAAAAAGTAGTGTAAACACTGACAACTGGGAAACACTTGCCTGTGAGCGCTCCAGTTGGAAAACAACCTTTACCAGAGGTGTCATGGGCTTTGAAGACACTCGAACTCAGGACGCAATGGAGAAATGTGCTAAGAGGAAGGCATGCTTGGCAAATCCACATTGTGATCAACTCCCGCCCGGGAACCAATGTCCTCACTATGGAAGGACATGTGGATCCAGAATTGGCCTCCACAGTCACTTACGGACTCATTGTTAAAACCGTGTTCATGGAAGACAATCTACGAGTGATCGCAAAAGAGAGAAGAGAAAGAGATTGGGAAGAGCCTGATGAGGTTACCCAAGGTCCCTTCCAACTCTACAGTTTTATACTTCTATGACTCTATGGAAAAAGGACGAGGGTGGCGCTGTGGGTTAAACCACAGAGCCTAGGACTTGCCGATCAGAAGGTCGGCGGTTCGAATCCCCATGACGGGGTGAGCTCCCATTGCTCGGTCTCGGCTCCTGCCATCCTAGCAGTTCGAAAGCACGTCAAAGTGCAAGTAGATAAATAGGTACTGCTCTGGCGGGAAGTAAACGGCGTTTCCGTGGGCTGCTCTGGTTCACCAGAAGCGGCTTAGTCATGCTGGCCACATGACCCGGAAGCTGAACGCTGGCTCCCTCGGCCAGTAAAGCAAGATGAGCGCCACAACCCCAGAGTCGTCTGCGACTGGACCTAATGGTTAGGGGTCCCTTTACCTTTATCTTATGACTCTAGGATCTCAACCTAATGGCTTGACTGTAGCTTGCTCTCTGTATTCAGCCCTGCACTTACTTTCCTCGATGTGACAATGGAGGACTAAGATGCCTTGTGATTCATGAAGGCACAGCCACACAAGATGTGCATCTTTCGCTCCACACAAGTCAGTTTGCTCGATGGAGATGTCCGTCGCAAACCTGGCACCCAGAAATATCCATGTTGTCACAACTGGACCCTTACTGGTAGCTAAATGTGCCTTGCACTCAGGGAATTTCGAACACTGGAATTGGCCCATGGTGACTTAGGTGTGAAGGAAACAAACTTCTATTCATGCTCAGATGTGATTATAGATTCTATATATTACTAGATATCATTCTATATATAAATATATTATTATATTTTTACTTTACATACACCAAGCCTAACACTTAGCTTTCAAAGCATGTTCCGGGGGTGAATTTTTGGCTTAAATAAACTCCTATGTTGAATTTAACCCACTGCTCTGGCCTGGGAGTTTCTGAGCCTGCAGTGTTGCTGAAGTGAAGCAGGCATAAACCTGATCAAACTCTTGATTGGGAGGCTGGCAGGAACCTCTTGTAAGAGCAGGACAGAAGAACTATCTGCGTTTTTAAAAATGCTTCAGGTCCTGTTTTCAAAAGGCATGATTAACAATTAATCCTATGCATACTTTGGGGGGGGGGACATATCCTCACAACAGTGTTATGGTTATTATTCCTTGAGGCAGAAAGATAGCATTTTTTAAAAAAACAACGCCATAATAATATTTCCATTTTACAGATGTGGAACAAAGTAAAGAGGAAAATCAGTGGGGCTTAAGGTCATAAGACAAACCCTTCTAGATCAGATCAAGGCCTTTCTAGGCTAGGATCCTGTTTCCTACAATGGCCAACTGGATGCCTATGGGAAGCCAACTGTTCTTACCTAATATTGTTCCCCTGGAAATTGTTCTTCAGCGCCTCTGATTCTGGAGGTAGTCACAATGGCAAGTAGCCTTTCACAACCTTATTAAAAGTACATGTGATTGAAACCAGGTAGCTTAGAGACATATGAACCTAGAGTCCTCATTTCCAGGCCCGGTATGTTCTCCTCCCTATTACACAAACTCACTTCAAAGCAAAATTATCAGAGCATCAGTTGTACACTCCCAGATAAGTCTACACCCAGCCTCCTAATTGTGACAAAACAGGCTGCATGTTAGCTTTGAGCCTGATGTGCTAAGGTCAGAAGCTTCGATTTATTATTTATGTAGAACCATCAATTCAACAAGGTGCTTTGTACGGTGGTGTATCTATCATCTATCTATCTATCTATCTATCTATCTATCTATCTATCTATCTATCTCTATCTATCTATCTATCTATCTATCTATCTATCTATCTATATAAAATCCACCTTTAGGAGCTTACAATCTGAAGTTCATCAAAGAAGGGAGAATACAACAAAAAGGGGAAGAGCCTGTAACAACGTACTAATATTATAAATAGAGGACTGGGACATTGAACTAAAAGGATGAATTTGAATTTGAGGATTATAACAGAGCTGGGAGGTAACAGTGGAAAGATGCTCTGGCAGAGAATTCTAGGCATAAAAGTTGACCAATGCCAATCAAAGCCCTTCCTTCAAAGCACACATTTGTCACTGTCATGCCATAGCACTTCATCCAAGCTGGCCTACTATTTTTCTTCACGATGGCTGCAAGGGTTGATCTTCTCAGAGAACGCTCTTAAGAAGTCAGAGGTATTTGAGATGCACAGCCGCGCATGTAGCCTTTTGGGCTGTATCCAACATTTGTCCCATTCAAAGTAAGCCCGTTGAAATTAATGGACGTGACAAATGTAGGTCCATAGATTTCAGTGGATCTACTCTGAGTATAACTTGGCTGCCTATATAGCCCTGCAGCCGGTTTTTGCAATGTTTGAGAGGCAGTTGTTAGAACTTGAAGCCTGCAAGCATCAAGGAATCTTTGCCCTATTCTAGGCATAAGCTTTTCCATTCTGTAGTTCATGATGTTCCCTGAGCATTAAACCTCTAAAAGCCAGTGTTCAACACTCTAGAAAAATCATACCAGTCTCAAAACCTGTTGCCAAAGATGCACCATTGCCACAAATAGCTATATTTCTAACTGCTGCTTTCAAAAATGGCCATTGCTGTAAGTATGCAGTCCTCCCCCCGCCCCGTCGCCCACCACACTAAAGCATTCCTTGACCTCATCCCACCATTAAACCATTTGATACATGGCAGCAATTGTATAAAATAAGGTCTCCCATTGGCCATCTCCTGAGATTCAGATGTAGCCCATGTAAGTCAATAAAGGATTGGATTGTTTGGAGAATTGCCGAATATTCCACAATCTAAATGGAAAACTGCTTTGTGCATGCATGCCGTGTTAGCACAACAGTTGCTATCGTGATTTTTTAGCACTCTACTTGTGTATCGCTGCTCTGTAACCATGGAATCAGTCTACATCACAGTCATAACAGAGAGAAAGAGAAAAAATATCTAGCATCTTCCTGCAGAAGAACAAAACACTCCAATCTCTTAAAACCCATCCGTCTTCAATGGGTGGAATGACCCGCCTTCAAGTCATCCCAATGGCACTGCTGTCTCCCTCTTAGTGATGTTTGTGTTGACTTAGAAGAAAGTAAGAGAGGAGACATAAATGTACAATAAAAACAAATTAACATTGGGGTCAAGCGTTGCAGGTTGGGATGAGAGGGATCTGGAGTCTCAAAAACAGACAGTTTCAATCTCAAACAGCATGTTGAAATATATGAAATGAACTACGGCAACCAAAGCAAGGGAAATGACTAACTGCAATGGGATTGTGTCTCCCCATCAAAAACAATAGAGTGCTCTTTTTTAATGCACAGAATTGGCTCCGGTGCCATCTCTACATATAGATTCCTGAACTATTGTTCTAGAATTCTGGAACACTCCTTCGTGCCGACATTCCCAGATAAAGAATGACATTTGCTTGCAACCGCACCACTGATAATTATCTTTAAGTTTTTACTGAGGAATGTAATCAAGCTGTTAATATGCTGATAGGACATGTTATCAGCGCGCTTGGATTTTGGCAACTCTTAACCTAATAAGAAAATGCAGCTCTGGGAGCAGCGCACCAGAGCATTATGCTAGATGCTAACAGAAAACCAGCTGTAAGACATCAGAGATTTAACATGTCAGATCTTAATGTTCCCTTAATACAGGGGTGGTGGGTAAACCTGCAGCCCACCAGATGTTCCCAATCCACCAGCCCCAGCCAACATGACTAATGGTCATGTTGGGTTGATGAGAGCTGTAGTCCAACCCCATCTGGAGGGTCAAATGTTCGCCATTCTTGCTCTAATACCTGCTGTTGGGGACCGGAAAAAGACAGTGTTTGCCCAAATTATGAGTAGGAACATGAAGAGTTTGAGCACTGGTCCATTTAGCTAAGTATTTTCCATATAGTCCAACCGCCTGCAACGCAAGAATATTTTGCCCAGCGTGGGGCTTGAACCCATGACCTTGAGATTAAGAGTCTCACGCTCTACTGGCTAAGCTGAGTCCTACCTGGACGTCTTTCCCTAAAAATAGCATTGCAAAGAAAAACAAAATGAAACACTAACAACAAAGTAGGGGCAAGGTAAAAGGTAAAGGTACCCCTGCCCGTACGGGCCAGTCTTGACAGACTCTGGGGTTGTGCGCCCATCTCACTCAAGAGGCCAGGGGCCAGCGCTGTCCGGAGACACTTCCGGGTCACGTGGCCAGCGTGACATCGCTGCTCTGGCGAGCCAGAGCCGCACACGGAAACGCCGTTTACCTTCCCGCTGGTAAGCGGTCCCTATTTATCTACTTGCACCCGGAGGTGCTTTCGAACTGCTAGGTTGGCAGGTGCTGGGACCGAGCAGCGGGAGCGCACCCCGCCGCAGGGATTCGAACCGCCAACCTTTCGATCGGCAAGTCCTAGGCGCTGAGGCTTTAACCCACAGCGCCACCTGCGTCCCGTAGGGGCAAAAGAGAATGCAATTAAAGGAAACTGGGAGATCGAATACATACTTAAAATTGTTATTTGAACAAGGCTGCCCTCACTGTCAGAGACAGTATGCTGGGAATTACAAGTGAGAAAAGTGCTTTTGGGGGCTCCCCATCAGCTTCTGGCTGGCCACTATGAGAGCAGAATGAGAGCGGGCCTTTGGTCTGATCCAGAAAGGCTTTCCCCAAGTTCCGAATCATTCCTTCGCTCGTACAATTTTTATAAAAGCAAATGCAAGGAATCAAAGGGCATGTTACATGAATGTTCAATTAATGTATGTATAACCTTTATGCGTGCATAAGCCGATTTAGACCACCTCAGACTATTTATGTCAGGCATCCCCAAACTCGGCCCTCCAGCTGTTTTTGGACTATAACTCCCATCATCCTTAGCTAACAGGACTAGTGGTCAGGGATGATGGGAATTGTAGTCCCCAAAAAACAGCTGGAGGGCCAAGTTTGGAGATGCCTGATTTATGTGGATTTTAATTTGAACTGTACTGCTATTTAAATGCACGTTACTAGGGGCCGGTTTATCCCTTACGGAGATGAGGGATGTGTTTGTCCACTTTGCAGCCTGGGATGAAAACTGCAGTGTTTGAGAGAAGGAGGGAGGTATTACGTGTGTGTGTGTGTGTGTGTGTGTGTGAGAGAGAGAGAGAGAGAGAGAGAGAGAGAGAGAGAAACAGGGGAGGCATAGGGGCAGTGGTTCATCAGGGTAAATAGAGCACTGCCCCCCCACACCAGTGTGCCCTCAGTTAGCCCCCACCTGCTAGCCTCCTTACTGAGGACCAATCAGGGAGTGGCTCTGCCTGTCACTGCCTCTGGCTCCACCCTTTGCTGCCTTCACTCCTACCAGTTCCAGTGAGAACCAGCCACCAATGTATTTCTGGGGCAGGCGTATTTAATGTTAAAAGGCAAGTGATAATCTCCCGATAAGATCATGTGACATGGAGAACACTAATGGACCATTAGAGATATGGAATCAGTGAGACAGAATGGGTCAACTCAAGGCAAAGAGGTGTTTTATTTTTATCTTGTTAATCGGCAGTATATAAATTTAATAAATGAGGATGATGTAACACTAGGGTAGGCAACCCAGCACTGTCCAGACTACAACTCCCATCATCCCTGACTTTCGGTCATGGTGACTGAGATTGATGGGAGATGTAGTCCAACAGTCGCTGCCTAGAAACCGCTTTCCCACCCCTGTTTAAAACAACAAGCTGGTTATTGATGCAGCAAATGGGATTCACTGATCAATCATCATGCAACTACTAGCATTTAATAAAATAAAATAAAATATTACCACTCCTGTTGATTTTACGGCATCTTATCTGACACTGAACCCACTGATGACAAAGGTTTATTTTTTTAATTTTTAATCATGAATTCAGGAAGCCACTTTCAGGAAGAAGAAAAATAATACAAACTCATTTCAATTTGTTTCTTTTTCAAGATAGCCCTAAGCTTCCCCTTCCCCAGCGCCCCCATTTAAAAAACTATGGTGATTTACGTCAACGTAAGGATTTCTCTTTTTAAATTACCAATACAATTCTATATTGCTTTCTGCTTCTTTATACCCGTGCCAATGGATATTTGCTTAAGGCCACGTCACGTATTACATTTTAAAGTGTACGCTTAAAAAGAAATGTTTCAGAGTACTCTTAGAAATGCCAGCATAACGAACACACTAGGCAGTGTACGTGGGGTGTCAACACAGTCTTCCATCCAGGAACACACCATGCAAGATGTGCCTTCAGATCATGGCTTTGGGACATCTGAATACCAAGATGGGGCACCTTTGGCCTTGAAGATGTTGACAGGCTGCAGCTCCCTCCAGCCCCAGTCAACATCTGGAGTTGTAGTCCAACAACATCTGTAGGGGAACAAGTTTCTCACATTCCTATTAATGGGACCCTGTTTGTTCCAAAAGTAAAGTTCCCTATTTTCTCCAGCATTACTTTTCCTAGAGCTTCCAAAATTAATACCCTTTTTAGCTAGAACACTAACTACGTTGCAAATCGGGACGCAATCTTGGGGCGGCAGCAAGACATCTTACCAAAAACAATAGCAACCCAGCATCCACACTTAAATGCTGACAGCATATGGCTTCATCAGTCAATTTCTAAATGCTTCCTGTGAGATGGCGATGCCAACGCAGATAGACCTGCACCAGTCAATTTGTTCCCGCTGATTTATTCCTTTTATACCATATCAGAAAAGACAGCGCAAATATTTCTTAAGTCTGATGTATCATCACCAAACAATGATGTTCCAAATTCATGACTCTTTACTGTTTGAGGAGGTGGGCAGCTCAGCACAGTGTGGCTCAGCTGGGAATTTGCTTCTTCCAGTGGTTTTTTTCTTTTATTTGCAAGGGAAAGATTATAAACACCCTGGCTCCTATCGATCTGTGCAAAAAGGGAGGTGAATTCAGCATCCTTGCAAACCTAGAGCAGTCCTCCTTGTGTTGCCATCAAAACCTCCCAGCTTCAATATATATCCAGTTTAAAAAAATGGTTCTCAGAAAATATAACTAAGAAAAGCCTCCGGCTGAAAACTTGCAAAAGCTGCTGTCAATCAAAGTACACAGCACTGCACTGAGTGGTATCCTGCAAGAGAGAAGTTGGTGGATGTGGTCGAAAACACACTTGCAGTGTTTCCAGGTATTTGCTTACAGGACAGAACATATGTGCTCAGACCACGTCCACCACAGAATGCCTGTCTGCCTTCACCAGCTTCCTATGTTCATTGCCAATTCTGCTCAAGATCTAAGACAGGATCAACAACACCCTCTTGGGTTGAGTTCCTGCACACTGCAAGACCCAAAGTCTTTTCACCTGCTAATGCGGCCCAGCAAGATAGCAGATCTCAGACAAGCAAGCTCAGTCAATCCCTGCCAAGACATGTGGAAAGTCAGCCTCTCTTGGTCTTCCCATCTGTAAAATAGGAATAGCAACCACACAAGATTGTTCTGAACCTAAAGGCTGCAAGCTACTTTGTTTGTGTGATGTGCCATGTAAATAATCATAACAACAAGGGCTGCCAAAATATGTCTGCAGGCCCAGATAATATTGCAGGTTATAATATTGCAAGTTTAGCATTACTTCCAGTGTCTTAAGCCTAAAGATACTCCCATCTTCACCAACCAAAACTGTAACCTTCATATGGTATCCTTTGGAGTAAACCCAGGGAATTGCCGGAAATAATTCCAAGGGAAAGGATTGGGATCAAAGCTTGCATATACCATTATTCAGTTCATGTACCACAGTACTAATCTCTGGGGTTTAGATTCTGATCAGACATACATTTTTTTCTACTTGCAACAGATAACTAGTTTAAATAGTGTGCAGAGGAATGTAACGTGTGAAATTGAAACAAGGATGCACCCCAGATCTTGTCTACTTCCTAGCCAATTCATAAAGCAGGCTGGAGTATCTCAAATGTATATTTATAATACCATAATGTCAGTGCGGGGAAATGTTCTTCATGGTTATGCACTTCATACCCTCAGTTAAATCATGGTAAGATGCCTCAAAATCAAACAAGAATCTTAGTTTGTATTGATAAGCCAACTCCCCCCCCCCCCTGAAAATACACACTACATACAACTGACAACAATTGCTCAGGTGTTTATATGGCCAAACGACACAGCTGTTCTCTGAAAGTCCAATTACATTCCACTTTCACAGTCCTGCCCTGTAAGCCTTGCCCCATCAACCCTACGGAGGTGAGCATTTTAAGGCCTACTAAAACGTTACTTCATCCCCAGGAGTCTGGGGTGAAGCTATTACATCCACAGACCCCACACTTGCGGGCCAGGAGATTTCATGGTCAAATATACAGTGGGTTCCCCAGTTCATTCATTTATTACTCACAAGCTCAAAACCCATTCTCAGTATCACCCCAAACAGAATCCAATGGAGCCGGGCAACACCTGAGACAATTTAATGCCACCTCTGCCAGACACATCTCCCACACTCAAATGAGACTGCTTTATTATCAACCTTATTTTTCAAGCTAGCTTTCATGCTGCCTGGGTTGTGGATGGTCTCGGGCTCTAGACAACTGTTTTCCACCACCTCTTAACCCTCTTAAGATTGTGACATCCAAGTTATGCCCTTTTCGTGAGGGGAAGACAAGGAATCATTAAGCATCAGGATGCTTTTAAAAAGTGCAAACGGACAACTTTGTCGATCGTGCAGGCCGTAGAAAGCAGCAGAGAGCCAGGAAGTCTCAGAGTCTGGGTACCATATCTAAGAATCTGATGCTGTTCTTTCCTTGATACATGCCTGGCCTGTTTGGGATTTTGTGTGGTGCATGCATGCGAGGGAAGACATGAAAAAAAGTAGCTCATCATTTGTTTTTGCCATCAAGGAGCCGGGTAATTACGGCAAAAGATTGTGGAGATTCAAGTGTAGCATTATTATAACCCAAAGGCATCATGAGCCCAATTCTCCTGAGGCTGCAGAGGTGGCAAGACATGTTTTCTTAAGCACAGGAAATGAGAAGAAAATAGACAGTATAGGGTTAGCCTTATTGAGTATGTAAGGCAATGGCGCTACCTGGGGAAGGTCGTGTCTCCCAGGATGAGCAACACGTGAAAGCAAAACTAATGGGATTCAGACCATATCGTGGTGGGTTTTCTTTTGAGGAGAAATCATGCCTTCATTCTCACAAAGCAGGCAAGACAGCCTCGACATCTACGTGAACAGCTCAGCCACCTGCCTCAGCATCAACAAAGCCCTCCATCTAAGGGCCATGTCATGCCTTCCAAGACATCTGTCAAACAAGGGGGGGGGCATGCGTTTCCATCCAGCTTGAAGCCCAACCTGCCACAGACACCTGCACAGCCTGAAACCTCTCAGTGCCGCGGACGTGTGTGTATGTACGACGCGAACACTCACCCAGTCCTCAAAGTGGCGGCTCCCGTTCTGCAGCAAGTCCTCAAACTGGATGGTGCAGTTGGCCACGAAATCGTCGTACCCAATGGGGGCATCGTGGAAAACGGCCATCTCGATCTTCCGGCCATTGCAAACGTCCGTGACAAACTCATCGTTCCAGGCAGGGCTATTGGTCTTCTGCTTGGTCGAGGTCTGGCCGATCCGGGAGTCGTCCACATTGAGGGCAATGTAAGGGTCCAGCAGGAAGGTCTGTGGTTTGGGACCCACCGCATGCCGCAGGGACCAAGCTGTGGGCTTGAGATTCACCGCTTCGCAGATTTTTATTTTCAGCATGCCATTGAAAACCACCATGGTTAGATGGCTTCACTAGTTGTTGTTGTTGTTTAATTTTTCCCTGGGATTAAAGCACACACTCTGAAGTGCGGAGGGATCCGAGGAGATTTCTCCAATAAATAAGAAGGCAGGTTGGAGTGGAAGGAGGTGCAGGCTTCAGAACAGCAGGGCGGCGGGAAAGGGGGGGGGGGCTCTCTCCTTTTGTTGCTTTTTTCTGCTACCTGTGATTATTTAGCCCTTCCTCTCGCGACGCCCGGGGAATACACACACGCCTGCATGCAGACATGCATCGAGGTCTCGTCCTTTCTCTGCCTGTGTGTGTTTCCTAACGGAAAAACAAGGAAGGGACGGGAGGGGAGGGGAGGGGGGGAGACGTCCCTGCTTGCAGGAATCCAAAATGCAATCGGAGCAAAATCAGAGGAGCCTCTGGATAGAGAGAAACAGACTTTCTTTCCCCCCTCCTCCTCCGCACCCCCCCTTTTTAGATCATAATCCTGGATCAGTCTTCTGCACACAAACACACACACACAGAAAAACAATCCGAAGCTCTTGCACACGCTAGTGCTGTCTTGTCTGTGCGCGGCGGCGGCGGCGGCGGCAGCCCAGGAGGAGGGAGGAAGAAGGGGGAGTTTGAAAAATAATAACAAAACCCACCCAGAAGCAGCAAAGCGAGCGAGCCGCCCTGGCTGCTCCGCCGCCTCCCCGGCTGGGAGACGAAGCAGCAGAGAAATCACACAGTCCAGCCCAGCCAGGGAACCTTACATCCGCCTCGGCTGCAGGAGCCTCCTCGCCGCCTTCTCCTCCTCCGCCTCCTCCTCTTCCAAGGCCAAGGATCCAGTGGATCGAATCCAAGGCATGGGGAGAAGCGGCTCCGGATCCGACTGCTCAGCGCGGGAGTTCAACTTACGGAGCTTATTTTTTAAAAAATAAAATAATAATAGATCTAGAACAAAAATAATAATAATAATATATTTCGCCAAACGACCCAAACCAGCACGGCGATGGGTTGCTCTCTCTCTCTCTCCGGCTCGCTCCCTTGGCACTCGCTCTCCCCTCGCTCGCTCGCTCGCTCGCTCTCTCCGGGCGCTCGCTGTTTTTGCGCCGCTCGCCCGCCTGGTGTGTCTGGCGCTGGGCTGGAGGAGCCCTACCCCACCTCTCGCTCTCTCTCTCGCTCGCTCTCTGGGTCTGTCTCCCTAATGCAGGAAATGCGCAAAAGACGTCAGTGTGTGTGCCTGCGAGCGAGGCAGCGCGAGTGCGCGAAGAGAAAGTTTTTGCCTGTTGGGGGAGCACTTTGAGCGATCGCCGGCGAGCAACAGCTCCGAGCGGGGAAGGCAAAGGAGAGCAGCCGCCGCCGCTGCAGCTGCTTCTCCTCCCGGGGTCGTGACTTTCAGCCGATCCCCGGGCGCAAGAGGGCTCCGTGCGCCCCGCTTTACGCGCGCCTCGCCGCTGCGTCTCCAAGAGCCGCTTCTTTTCAAACCGGGCCGCTTTTCGCCTTGCCTCTTGCTCGCTTGTTTTTCCTTTAAAGACGTCTCTCTCTCTCTGGTTCGCCTTCCTTATCACCGGCCTGGGAGCCTAAGGGGGCTCCCTATCGGGAGACTCCTCTTGGAAAAGGCAATCAAAGGCGATAAAAGAGTAACCACGACAATGATGCCTCCGTTCAAATCGCAAGCAGGGCAAAGGGAACCGTCGACGCCCAGCCCCTCAAATCCCGCTCAAGGCGAAGGCTGCCAGGCTTCTTGTCAAGCACATAGCCTTTCCCACAGCGCGTCAAAGTCAAGGAACAGGCCTCTTCGCATCTGAATTTGGCATACAAATGGGCCAGAGAGATGTTATCACAGGCCATAGTTAAAAGACTGTGGGACTCACTGCCACAAGAGGCGACGGTGGCCATCAGCTTGGATAGCTTTAAAAGACGGTTATATGAATTCATGGAGGAGGGCTACTAGCCCTGATGGCTATCCTCTGTCGCCACTGGAATAAAAGGAGGTTGGAGGGTCATCTGTCATGGATGAGATTCTTGCATTGCAGGGGGTTGGACTAGATGTCCCTTGGGGGTCCCTTTCCAGCTGGGCAATTCTGTGATAACAGTGGGTGGGAATCACAGGTGGACAGAACTGTGTTGCACTTGCCTGCTTCTCACAGACATGGGGTTGGCCGCTGTGAGAACAGGATGCTGACCTTGTGGGGATTTCGGTCTGATGGAGCAGGCACCTCTTTTGTCCTTCTGCATAATCCATATGAAGGCCACCAAAAAATTGCATGAATCATCCTAGAATTAGAAAGGACTCTGAGGGTCATCTAGTTTAACCCCCTGCAAGGCAGGAATCTCAGCTAAATCATCCGTGACAGATGGCTATCCAACCTCTGTTTAAAAACCTCCAAGGAAGGAGAGTCTATCTAACTCCCCCCTATTAAAATAAATAAATCAATCAAACTATAAAAATCAGCAACACAAGCAAGGAGTGGTGCATTGTAAAAACTTATCTGTGCCCAGGACTGATTACATCATGCTAATGCGGCCTAGGAAGGCTTTTGCTCTGCAGCTAAAGAATTGCTACCTGATCCCTGGGGGGTGGGGGCGGTTGTTTTTTTTTTAATGATGCTGATGTTTTCAGCAATAAAACGTGATTTTATTATGCTTCCGAGCCAATTTGTGGGCTAAAAGCAGCATAGCAATATAGATACACATAAATAATTTTTTAAAAGCTAGGAAATCTACGAGCGATTTCCAGTCTGGCAAGGTTTTAATTCTGTGACAAGGAACAGGATTGTATGAGTAGGAATGACCGTAGCTCACCTTCGAAATGGCCCTGCTGACTGTGGCCCCCATGGGGGGTGTACAGAATTCAGCCTTACATGGACATCTATGCACAGAACTAGGCCTCACACACAGACATCCTGGCCCACAATTTTGCTTTAATACTGACGTCCATATGAAGCACTAGGACTAACAGACATATATCTCTATCAGGGCCGGATTAAGAACTTTAGAGGCCCTAAGCGCTGAAAACATTACGGTGTCCCCGCCATATGTAATTCGAAATCGAAACAGCACTAAACCACAACAAAAAAGTTTATTTTTCAAAATGGCACAGACTTTACAAGGATGCTGAGATGCACATGCGTTTGAGTTGCCGGCTTTGTTCAGGCAAAATGTGGGGCGGGGTGGTTGGGAGGCAAATTTTATGGTGCTGAAGCCTAACAGGATGGCCCCCTTTAATCTCACCCCCTCAAACACACACACATCTACACATGAATTTTTAAATCTGTCTCTACTTGGCTATCCAGAGCTTAAATACTTGACCCTTTCACACACCCTTTCAGACACATGCATTTAGAGAGGATCCCTAACTTGGCACACACAGAGAGAAGACCTGAAATCCAGGACAAAAATTATCAATACAGGAATTAGCCTTTTACATTGAAATACGGAACGATCCTGTATTATACAGGATGGGTGGCAACCCTAAATGTACGTCACGTGCAACACATGGCAGGATCTGATGACCTCACATTGTTTCGATTTATGTTACAGTAGTAGGATGCTCCCTGTTTTAGATACTTAAATTTTAGAAAAGGTGCAGAGAATTGTGTAGAGAAAGACGCAGGAGACAGGAAAGGAATGGTGAAGAACTGAAGAGAAGGTGGAAAAGGAGCAGGGGAAGAAAGAAAAAGAGATGACTGCAGAAGTCTTGGCTTATATTGGAGCAAGAGGATGTTTTGTGCACTAATTTTAATTACTCTACTGTGTTAGGTGTTATTCTTGCTCCTGTTTAGTATTAAGCTGTTCAATGTGTCTGTATTGTTTTATAAACACTTGCATGGTTTTTAAAAAAATGATTGATATTATTACTTCTAATTGTTTCTAATATGCTTTTTAAAACCATTGTACTTAATTGTTCGCTTGAGATGTGAGTCACTTTGGGCACAATGTTGTGGAAAAGTGGCATTCAAGTAAACAGACGGTGGTCATGATGATGATGAGTAATAAAAAATAACGGGGAAATAAGAGAAGAGTGTGGATTGGTGCAAAGTTCTGACTTTCCCCCCATTATAATATATATATATACGAAAGCAAATATATATATATATATATATGCTTTCGTAGATTTTCACGGGTACAGGAATGCAGGTTTTGGTGTCCTCGGGTGTCTTCCCGTGTAAAAGTTGGGGTGTCTAGGCGACGTTTCGACGAGGTCTCACTCGTCATCTTCAGGCTGGTGCTTTCGGCTTCTTGTTACTGGAACAGAGCGGGATCTCAATGTTTGAGTTCCTATAAATACTGTAGAGGGGGTGTGGTGTCTAGCCTCCAATGTTCTGGGCAGAGAGGAAGTTCCCAGGCTAGTGTGCCTTTTCTTCTTTTGTTCCTTAATTACTTGAGAGATACCTTGAGTGATTTCTTGAGTGATATCCTGAGTACCACTTAGGTGGGTCATTAGGTGTGGATTAGTTGCTAAAGTCTTTGTGTCTTGACCTCTTGAACTTTGTGAAGAGTTTTCCTGAGAAGATGGCTGTATTGCACTTAGTTGTGCTTTGGCTTGGCTTCGTGTATAGGGGCGAGCTGTGGTTTTGTGGCTTGTGTCAGCCAGATCTGTGTAGGGATTGCAGGGGGGTGCAGCATCCGGAGGTGCCACCATGGATTGGCTACTGGATGGTGTCAGTAATTCATCTGTGGAGAGGGTCTGGGTTTGGGTCTGGTGTGGTTGATTGGTGTTGGCGTTCTGTGTGCCTCTGGATCTGGTGTCAGTTTTTGTGGGGAGGGCTAATTTCCAGATGTCTGGCAAGCGGGATGTGTCGTCACGCTTGTTCATGTTGTGAGGGTGTTTCTCTATCTCGATGGCTTCCATGATTATTCTCTTGTGGTGATGTTCCGTGTTAAAGAGCAATTTGGAATCTGCAAAATTAATTTCGTGTCCTGTTTCTTTCATGTGTTGGAAAAGAGAGGAAGTTTTTTCTTCTTTTTTGACGGCATTCTTGTGTTCTGCGATACGTGCATTTATTCGTCTGTTTGTTTGTCCAATGTACGTGGCTGGGCAGACTTTGCAGGGATCTATGAAATACCCTGCAAAGTCTGCCCAGCCACGTACATTGGACAAACAAACAGACGAATAAATGCACGTATCGCAGAACACAAGAATGCCGTCAAAAAAGAAGAAAAAACTTCCTCTCTTTTCCAACACATGAAAGAAACAGGACACGAAATTAATTTTGCAGATTCCAAATTGCTCTTTAACACGGAACATCACCACAAGAGAATAATCATGGAAGCCATCGAGATAGAGAAACACCCTCACAACATGAACAAGCGTGACGACACATCCCGCTTGCCAGACATCTGGAAATTAGCCCTCCCCACAAAAACTGACACCAGATCCAGAGGCACACAGAACGCCAACACCAATCAACCACACCAGACCCAAACCCAGACCCTCTCCACAGATGAATTACTGACACCATCCAGTAGCCAATCCATGGTGGCACCTCCGGATGCTGCACCCCCCTGCAATCCCTACACAGATCTGGCTGACACAAGCCACAAAACCACAGCTCGCCCCTATACACGAAGCCAAGCCAAAGCACAACTAAGTGCAATACAGCCATCTTCTCAGGAAAACTCTTCACAAAGTTCAAGAGGTCAAGACACAAAGACTTTAGCAACTAATCCACACCTAATGACCCACCTAAGTGGTACTCAGGATATCACTCAAGAAATCACTCAAGGTATCTCTCAAGTAATTAAGGAACAAAAGAAGAAAAGGCACACTAGCCTGGGAACTTCCTCTCTGCCCAGAACATTGGAGGCTAGACACCACACCCCCTCTACAGTATTTATAGGAACTCAAACATTGAGATCCCGCTCTGTTCCAGTAACAAGAAGCCGAAAGCACCAGCCTGAAGATGACGAGTGAGACCTCGTCGAAACGTCGCCTAGACACCCCAACTTTTACACGGGAAGACACCCGAGGACACCAAAACCTGCATATATATATATATATATATATATATTCTTTAAACAAAATATCAATTTTTGGGTGCCCCTTGCTTTGCTGGGGCCCTAAGCTTGGTCTGCCTAGTGGGTAGGGTAGCTGCGTAGTCCTCAGGGTCCTTTGCAACTCCACAATTCTACCATCTATGATCCGTGCACAGAGCTGTCGAACAAATAAATCCAGGCCTTCTTTGCAGAGATTTTAGGCTTGCTTGCTTGCAGAGATTTGCATACACAAACACACAGTCAGTGGTTCTACAATAATATTGTCACCGGTGGTGTGTGTGTGTGTTTGCTTTTGGAAGGGGATGGTTTGACGATGCAAACAGTATCTGCACACAAGCAGCACCTGTCTATGAGCCAAACAGCAACCCTTCTGAGCCGCTCTCCCCTCCTGAGACTCTCACACGAGGCCTGTTATAAATGTGAGCAAGTTTTAAGATGCCCTGTTTCCCCCCACTGGATTTTAACCTAAGGTACTAGCTGCCATCATATTCTGCCACGTAGTTATTTATATCCAGATACATAGAGATAACTGATTAGCAAAACACACTGTTATGGAGGCTATGCACCCAACCACCCTTTAAGAAAAACCACCAACATAGGTTTTATAGCTTCTTTGGGAATCTTATATCCAAGGAGTGTAATGCCAAGCAGAATGGCCAGATTTTTGGAATCTTCTAAACCAAAACTAGTACGTCCAAAGGAAGAAATTGATTATTTATTACATTTGTATACAAAATGCATATATTAGGGGAAAGAATGCATAAATATTATCATAGTATTAGAAGCAATCATATATTATTAATAATAATATTAGGAGGAATCACTTGCAAACCATGTGTACTTTAGTTTAAAATCCAACAAGGAAGGAATACAGAGAATCTGATCAAACACAACTCTGTATATAATAAACATATAATGTACACTGAATGTCCCAATGCAATTCGTATTGCAAATCAAAATAACATCAACACAAAGCATATATGTAGACTCATAAGGAACTCTCTATATATCTAGTAAAGGTAAAGGTAAAGTTACCCCTGCCCGTACGGGCCAGTCTTGACAGACTCTGGGGTTGTGCGCCCATCTCACTCAAGAGGCCAGGGGCCAGCGCTGTCCAGAGACACTTCCGGGTCACGTGGCCAGCGTGACAAAGCTACATCTGGCGAGCCAGAGCCGCACACGGAAACGCCGTTTACCTTCCCACTGGTAAGCGGTCCCTATTTATCTACTTGCACCCGGAGGTGCTTTCGAACTGCTAGGTTGGCGGGCGCTGGGACCGAGCAGCGGGAGCGCACCCCGCCGCAGGGATTCGAACCGCCGACCTTTCGATCGGCAAGTCCTAGGCGCTGAGGCTTTAACCCACAGCGCCACCTGCGTCCCCTCTATATATCTAGTGTTTTGCAAATTGCTATTCAATATAACCGAGATTGAGAGCTCAATAGTTCAACTGTGTAGTTTAAAAGGCATAGGAAAACATGTTTATTGGGAGAAATTTATTGGGCGAATTTTCATGAATTACCAACAAAAACTGAACGAGGATTTTATAAAAGCACACACACGTTGCAAATTGCTGCAGAATGTGGAGAGCTGAATTTAAGATGGGAACATGAGAAACAGAGAATAAAAACCCACCCTTAGTCTCCGGAATGCCAAGGTCTGCAAAAGTGCACAAAGTTTTTAATGGGAAAATAATCTGAAGAGGAACCACAAATCCAGGCCAATGAAGACTCAGAGGCCCAGGCGTGTTGCTTGCTTCCTGAGGCTGGGGGTAAGAAAAAACAGGGAGGATTGGAAAAGGGAATGGGTGGAATTCTGAACAAAGAGCAACTCCACATTACCACATATTGCTGTGGGTCCCACCTGCTGCTTATGAATGAATAGCCCTTGCGCTGTTTATGTGGATAAAGAACAAGCTTATACACAGCCACTGGTGCCAAGAGATGACATTAGCACACCAGTATATGCAAAAGCCTGGTGTGAATATTACGCTTGCTTAGGATTTTCCGTCCAGCTGTTTGGCTATTCCCTCGCCTCTTTTCATTTATCTTAAAATCAGGATCCCACTGGAATCTTCTTCGCACGGTCCAAACTGTGAGAAATCGTTGACAAATGTAAATTTGGAAGAAGGCAGAGCTGGATTCCTCCTGGCTCCCAGTAATTGCTTTGATGAGCTGTGGTTGGCTTCACTTAACCCCTGCCTTCGCCACCACCACCACGGACAGTGAGGTAATGTCTTGAGATTTCAGCATGTGCTCCATTTGGCCTGGATCATCTGCACAGGCTTAACTTCCTACACCAGCAGAAGGTGCAGAACTTTGCCTTCATAGAAATAACATCCTTGCCCCGCTCAGCACCCCCCTCAAGGGTCTGGGAAATGAAGGGAATGCCAAAGGGAAACAGCCTTCCCAGCTGGATCCAAGGGGAAGATGGGACAATGTAGATCAACACTACAACAGAACAGGATGGAAGTTGCATGATTATTCCACCAATGAGTTCCTTTGGCCGCCTGAGCACCATATTTGACCAGGGATGCAATACTGATGAAA
Organism: Podarcis gaigeae; assembly: GCF_964106915.1. NCBI lineage: Eukaryota > Metazoa > Chordata > Lepidosauria > Squamata > Lacertidae > Podarcis > Podarcis gaigeae. The sequence continues at coordinate 102,094,419 of NC_139680.1, read as the reverse complement.
TGCAGCCAATTCTGTTAACTTGCAGAATTATAATTAATGTTTATTTATTCAATTTATATACTGCCTGTATTCAAAGATCTCAGGGAAATTTACAACATTAAGAACAGAATTTATGCAGCACAATACACAGCATAATAATATAATAATCATGACAACATGCTCAGTGGTCACAAAATGTTTGGTTGAGGGTGTTATGTACTGAAGTTCTCACCCTGGGCCAGCAGGGGGATACTGTAGATAGTATTCACTCAGGTCCACATATGCAAATAAAGGATTGAAAGTGACGTTCAGTGATTGGATAGTTACAGAAAATGGTTACTGTTGCCTTGTAGGGGAGCTCTATGTAAGCAGACTGGCTGAACCCTTCAGTTCGGTTCTGTTCTGGCCTGCGAATAAACAAGAGCTGTTTGAAGAATCCCTGTGTCGTCTGATATGTTCACCCACAACTTAACAGAGGGGGTGGTCAAATAGGAAAAAACAGGGAGGTAAAATGGAATGGAATATCCTGAAACACAGTACAGTTGGTTGGTTGGTTGGTTGGTTGTAGGAACACTGAGCAGTTGCATTCACCCACCTGTTTTAATTTATTTAATTGATTTAAAAGCTCATATGATTAATTGATTTGGATTAGTTGTCAGCAGTTGGGAGAGCTTTATGTCACCCATGGCAACGGAGTCATTCTCAGTTGTTTGCTCATGCAATGGCAAATCAGCGCTTCTGATTATCACCAGTTGTATATTGTTGATAACCTTACAAATGCAGAGCACGCATGGATGAGACTGTAATAATTCACTTTGCAGGCCAGACTCCACATCTGTCTAGTTCAGCGCTGTACTCCAAGAGCAGCCAGCCAGATGCCTTTTAACGTAATGGAGATCGCCTTCCTCTGTGTTACACCCCCGGCATCTGATCAAATGGAGTCTTTGCCTTTGGAAGACCCATTTCAGCTGGCATTGGCTAATAGCTGCTGAGATCATGGGCAGATGTGAGACTAAAATGTTGCTCCAAGCTCTTTTAGCACATGCAGCAATTTTCGCACGGTGTTATCTACTTTGACGGGCAGTGATTCTAGGGTCTCTAGCTGTTTTCTAGCTCCTTTCTAACTAGAGATACTGAGAGTTTAACCTGGGAGATTCTACATCAGGTGTAACTTTTGCTGAACTACAATTGTTATGTACTAAAGTTCTCACGCTGGGCCAGCAGGGGGATACTGTAGATAGTTATGCAAATAAGGGATCGAAATTGACATTCAGTGATTGGATAGTTTTAGAAAATTGTTACAGTTACGTTGTACTGCAGCTCTATATAAGCAGGCTGGATGAACCCTTCAGTTCAGTTCTGTTCTGGCCTGTGAATAAACAAGAGCTATTTGAAGAATCGCTGTGTTGTCTGATATATTCACCCACAACTTAACAACAATGGTCAAGGATAATGTTCCCTGGATCCCCAAAAGAGCATCATTTTTCTCACCAAGGACTAGGATTATTAGTCCAAGAACACACCTGCTCACCTTTCATTATTCTTGTAAGCTGCATGGGACACAGGTGGCACTGTGGTTTAAATCACCAAGTCTTCTGGGCTTGCCGATCAGAAGGTCGGCGGTTTGAATCCCTGCGACGGAGTGAGCTCCCGTTGCTCTGCCCCAGCTCCCGCCAACCTAGCAGTTTGAAAGCACACCAGTGCAAGTAGATAAATAGGTACCACTGCAACAGGAAGGTAAACAGAGTTTCTGTGCACTCTGGTTTCTGTCACAGTGTCCCGTTGCGCCAGAAGCAGTGTAGTCCTGCTGGCCACATGACCCGGAAAGCTGTCTGTGGACAAACACAGGCTCCCTCGGCCTGAAAGCGAGATGAGCGCTACACCCCATAGTTGCCTTTGACTGGGCTTAACCATCCAGGGGTCCTTTACCTTTTTACCTTTATTCCTGTCAGCATCCAAGATGGGGTGCTCACTTTTGCAAGTGATTCCGGTGGAATATTCACGACCGCAAAGATAGAGGTAGAAGTTTACTCACCCGTTGTTGCCACCCAGTGGCTCATAACACATGGCTAGTGGAGTTCCACTTGGGGAGTCACAAATGAGGCAGGCTTGATCTACATACCCATCCAATAGCACCAATAAAAATCAGCAGGGAGCGGGGAGTTAGGCTGCTGCAGATTTTAGATAATCCCTGTCCCTATGCAGATATGAAATAGGCAAAGCTTTTTGGGGAAGGGAGTAGAGACAAAGACATGGGAAAAGCTTTATGTGGTTAACTTTTGCCTGTCAGCCAGTTCTTAATTCCTGCATGAATTCCTGCATTGCAGGGGTTTGGGGAGTCCCTTTCAACTCTATGATTCTCTGATTCTAATGGCACTGGATCAAGACTATTAGAACTTTGCTGTCAAGTCCAGGGGCTGCGGCTCAGTGCTTGGCCTGCAGAAGCTTCCGCATCCAGTCTCTGGTTAAAAGCACCCCAAGTAACAGGGCTGGGAAAATCTCTCTGTAGGAAACCCTAAAGAACTGCTGTCATTCAAGGCAGACAGACAATCTGGGGCCAGACAAGGAGCTGCCTCAGTGTGAGATGACCTCACATGTTCATTTACTACTGGGTTTGGGGGTGGGGAGGCAGGAAAGACCCCAAATCACCTCTAACAATTTGTGTGTGTGTGTGTTTCTTGCCTTAACGCAGCGATTTGAAAATGTTATTTCATAGGTGCCCAAATCCCAATGGAGCAGGAAAGGCTATTTATGTACGCGACCGCAGCTGCTCGGATGTTAATGGCCCAGAGGTGAAAAGAAGACAAAATCCCGAACAGAGAAGAATGGCAGATTAAGTTGATGGATTATGACCAGAAGAATCAGAAATCAGGAAGACCAAAATTTTAATAAGGAATGTGGGAAATTTATAATTTACATTAAAAACCATTGTAAACAGCTGAAATCATTAGTAGGATTGGAATGACACTTGTAGTTTAATGTTGAATTTTGGATATCATGGAGATGTAAAAGATTTGGATTACTATTAAAGGTGCAGGAGGAAATGGTGAACAAAAGGACTCACATAGCGGAGGAGGGAAGTTCAGGAGATTCCTTGGAATCCTCTTTTTATGTTGGCTGTTAATCATTGACTGTAAAACTTTAAACTGAAAAATAAAGAAATTTAAATAAAATAAAATGTTATTTCAACCTGTGCCTCTCAGGAAGCTGTTGGAATCCAACTTCCATGAGCCCCAGCCAGCAGTGGGCTGATTTAAGGATTTTCCAGGATATTTTTGCAATTTCCGTTCATACTCTGCTTCCGACTACAGTATTCTGGCTATGGCTGGGAAATTATGATCGTATGGCAACCCTCGGTGGGAGCTGGAGTCTAACAACATATGAAGGTCCACAGGCTCTTCATCCACTGTTTAATACAGTTTCCCAAAATTGGGTCTGTAGCTGTTGTTAGACTACAAATCCTATCATCGTTATCCAGCTGTCAGGGATGATGGGAACCGTAGTCCAAAAACAGCTGGAGACCCAAGTTTGGGAAATCCCCAGTTAAACCATCACAATATAAAATTTGCAATAATGCACGTAGCGATGAGAAGTTATTGCTTCATTTTGCTTTGTGGACTGCTTGTAGATCTGTTGTTTAGTCGTTTAGTTGTGTCCGACTTTTTGTGACCCCATGGACCAGAGCATGCCAGGCACTCCTGTCTTTCTCTGCCTCCCACAGTTTGGTCAAACTCATGCTGGAAGCTTTGAGAACACTGTCCAACCATCTCATCCTCTGTCGTGCCCTTCTCCTTGTGCCCTCCATCTTTCCCAACATCAGGGTCTTTTCCAGGGAGTCTTCTTTTCTCATGAGGTGGCCAAAGTATTGGAGCCTCAGCTTCACGATCTGTCCTTCCAGTGACCACTCAGGGCTGTTTTCCTTAAGAATGGATAGGTTTGATCTTTTTGCAGTCCATGGGACTCTCCAGAGTCTCCTCCAGCACCATAATTCAAAAGCATCAATTCTTCGGCGATCAGTCTTCTTAATGGTCCTGCTCTCACTTCCATACATCACTACTGGGAAAACCATAGCTTTAACTATACGGACCTTTGTTGGCAAGGTGATGTCTCTGCTTTTTAAGATGCTGTCTAGGTTTGTCATTGCTTTTCTCCCAAGAAGCAGGCGTCTTTTAACTTCGTGGCTGCTGTCACCATCTGCAGTGATCATGGAGCCCAAGAAAGTAAAATCTCTCACTGCCTCCACCGCTTGTAGACCTAGGGATTGGCTTTTCACGGGCTGCTGCTTTTCACTCTTCTTTGCCTGTGAAACAGCAAAGAGAAATGAGAGAGGCTTGACAGCTGCAGGCTGTGTGTTACCTTGAGCCAGCCCCTGACCTTTGCATGGCCTGCGCATTCTAAGTGGGCTGTGCGGAGAAACAGCACTATCTGGTGGAAGAAGCATGCAAAACTCTCAGCAAGGATTGAATGTACAAGAAGCACTCTCATTAATCACGATTGCCATCACTGTTGCAGGGGAAGGCGTCCCTGTTCCAGCACAAACAACCCGCCCCCCCAGGCAGGGTTGTCCATGATGGTGCTGAAGCAGAGATGCCACAGAATGTTTGCAAACACCTAATTGTGGTTGCGGTGAAAGGTTTGGCCACAAAATGCTGGTAAAACAGTGCAGCTGCTATGAAAGGAAAGACAATTGAATTGTGAATAAACTAATGGGATATGGGTGAAGGTGGTTTCATATGCTGATTAGAAACAGCTGGGCAAATTTCTGAGTGCAGATCTCCAGTTACCTAGTTGATGATGATGATTTTATTATTATTATTATTTGAATATTACTTCCAGATCAATAATTCTGTTTCAAAGCTATCTAAAAAGGCTTGACTTTACTCAACATCAGGGGCCAGGAAACTTTTTCAGCAGGGGACTGGTGCACTGTTCCTCATACCTTGTGGGGGGCCGGACTATATTTTGAAAAAAAATGTATGAACGAAATCCTATGCCCCACAAATAACCCAGAGATGCATTTTAAATTTAAGGACACATTCTACTCATGTAAAAAACACGGTGATTCCCAGACCATCCACAGGCTGGATTTAGAAGGCGATTGGGCCGGATGCGGCCCCTGGGCCTTAGCTTGCCTAAGGTTAGAGTGTAGGACTAGGACCTGGGAGATCAGGGTTCAAATCCACACTCAGTCGTGAAGCTCACTGGGTGACCTTGAGGCAGTTGCAGCCTCTTTAACTACCTCACAGGGTTGTCGTAGCGATTAACGGGAGGGGGGGGAATGATGATCCATGTATTCCTTTTAGAAGAAGGTAGGATATAAATGCAATAAATTAGCTCTTCTGCTTCCCTGTTTAAGAAAGCTGGAGGGGCCAACAGGATCCAGAATCAATCTAGATTGAAAGCAGCATGCTGAAGAAAAAGATGAACAATTCTGGGTCAAGGAAAACGACATTTTTGAGATGCTGACAGGTCAGTGTGTAGGCAGTCTGAATGTTAGGCTGCATTGAATGGCCTAGGAGCAAGTTCAGTAAAAAGAAAAGGTCGCAGCCCAATGGACAATTCATTTTCCAGCAGCCAAATCCATGCCAGTGAAAGCAATTATAGGAAGAAGGAGGGAAAATCACCTTCTCTGTGCCAGGAGGTGACGGAATACCAACGCCGGCAAAATCCCAATTAAGTGCAGCTCCTACTCTGCTCAGGCTTGCTGATTGAATTTCATGCCTTAATGATGTGAAAATCTTCATAAATATATTTAACCAGAGCTTCCTAAGTGTAATTGACTGACATCCAAACAACTAAATAGCTGAAGTCTCCCACCCGGAAAAAAAATCCAAACACATTTAGGAGAGTGATTGGCTCACAACTTCCTCCCATGATGGAACATTACATTCTTTCTTAAAGAGGAAATATGGGCTCTAAATTAGTACTAATTGAAAGCATGCATTTATATAAATCGCTTACAGTGTTGTCAGTTCCGAGATGGCACAAGGTTTCTGATTCTCCATGCCGAAAGCACCCGATTAGATGAACAGCTGTGTGAAGTAGGTAGAAATAAGCATTGCGCTGGCTTCTGCGATCCTAAAGTCCCAAATGATAACTCAGTGAAATATGGGAGCTTTCACAGTTGTTGGCAAATGTGACCATTTCCCCAATGTATCAAAAGCCTGTGCCTGTCAGCAATTAATAATAATAATAATAATAATAATAATAATAATAAATTTTATTTATATCCCGCCCTCCCCAGCCGAAGCCGGGCTCAGGGCAGCGAACAACAATAAAACAGTACAAAAGTACAGCACAAACAACATTCTAAAATCATTCATTATAAAAGTAATTAAATTCAAGCCACTGGCCACCATTGGGCCAGAGCTCCGTGAAGATTGCCGAGGGAGGGAGTCAGGCTGTGCCCTGGCCAAAAGCCTGGTGGAACTCTGTCTTGCAGGCCCTGCGGAAAGATGTGAAGTCCCGCAGGGCCCTAGTCTCTTGCGACAGAACATTCCACCAGATTAGGGCCACAACCAACAAAGCCCTGGCTCTGGTTGAGGCCAGCCTAACTTCTCTGTGGCCTGGGACCTTCAAGATGTTTTTATTTGAAGACCGTAAGTTTCTCTGTGGGCCATACCAGGAGAGGCGGTCCTGTAGGTACGAGGGTCCTAGGCCGTATAGGGCTTTAAAGGTTAAAAAGGGAAATGATCATCCTTTCAAAATAGGAACAGCTCTACAGGTTCACAGAATTCTAGAATTGGAAGGGACACCGTGGGTAATCTAGTCCAAACCTCTGCAATGCAGGAATCTCAACTAAATCATAATGTGGTAGAACAGAATCGTAGGGTTTTGGGATTACAACTCCCATAATCCTTGCTCATTGGCCATGCTGCCTGGGGTTGATGGGAGTTGGAGTCCAAAACATCTGGAGAGTGCTAGGTTGTGCTATCTGTGCTGGAGTTATATACCATCTATACATCATTTTCATGTAATTTTCTTTCAGAAGGGAGCAATCTGTAAAATCTAAATCTATTTTCTACAACTTTTCCCAGTCCTCAAATTGTATATTATGTCCTATATCTTGTGCCCATTTAATCATGACCAATTTTACCTCCTCATCTTTTGTTTCCCAATTCTAGCAAGATGCTATATGTTAATGACTTATGTTTTAATGTATTTTTAATCTTTGTTGAAGCTGCCCAGAGTGGCTGGAGAAACCCAGCCAGATGGGCGGGGTACACATATATTATTATTATTATTATTATTATTATTATTATTATTATTATTATTATTGGTAAAATTATTATTATGGGTACAATTGCTCCAGACCAAGGTTTTGTCCAAGTTCATACTGGTAGGGCTGCGAAGTGTCATTAATCTGCTATATGTAAGCTGCACAACAGTTTCTTGTGCAGCATATAGTTTAGACTAGAGGGTGAATAGACGTGCATGTATACCAATTGTATTAAAAAATGAAACAGCTACTTTCATGTTTATTAGAAGTGGAATCTACACACATATAAAAACTGTTCTGAAAATGCTTTTTTAAAAAGCTTTTTTAAAATAATACATTGAATTTACCATAAAGCTCACCATTGCCATCTAGTATCACATTGTATACTGCACTTAAAACACACTTAAAATGTTTTATTTGTAAAATATTATGTCTATCTTTTCCTGGTTGTTGCTGTTCTCCATCATAATATATTTACAAGGACAGGAAGAAACACCACGGACAGAATAATTGCCACACAAGGAAAAACAAGAATTTGGTTTGAATGCTTCACCTGTAGTTTTATAAATAATTTAATGCGTCAATCCGAATGGAAACCATTAATACTGCAGTTGTTATATAAGGGATTGTTATTTTGACTGGAGTGTAATTGAAATTAATAAGATTTTGGAACACAGAAATAAAGTAAATCATCAAACCATCAATTCTAGCATGCGGGGGGCCAACTAAATTATATAATTTGGCATCTGAATGATTGTTATTAGTAATTGTATTATAATTTGGCACTGTAATGATGAGGCTATTATTGGACTATTGTAACTAAAAACTAATAAAAAAAATTATTTAAAAAAGCATGTTTTATTTGTAGCTCCATAGCTGAATCCTAGAGTCCCACATTGTAAAATTTTTTCCAAAACCAGAGAGCTTCAGTTATTAAAATGCTGCTTGGTTAATATCGGAGTTAACCCATCTCATGTTGGCTCGAGCTCCACAAAAGTGAGAAATTGAGACGTTGAGGATCATGCCTTAACGGGAGCATCCCACGATCAACAATGAGGCTGTGCAATGTCACAAATGTGCTTCCTTACACCTGAGTCTCACTGTTTTTATTGTCCTGTGAGTTGACCCATGTCTTTTTGCTACATCAGCGGCTGTCAGGATGGGATAACAGTGGAAAGGGAGCTTTCACCACCCTCATGCAGGTTCATTGCAGATGGTTTCGTGTGCCGCTACAGAAAGACTAGGGACACGAGTGGCGCTGTGGGTTAAACCACAGAGCCTAGGACTTGCCGATCAGAAGGTTGGTGGTTCGAATCCCCGCGACGGGGTGAGCTCCCATTGCTCGGTCCCTGCTCCTGCCAATCTAGCAATTCGAAAGCACATCAAAGTGCAAGTAGATAAATAGGTACCGCTCCGGTGGGAAGGTAAACGGCGTTTCCATGCGCTGCTCTGGTTCGCCAGAAGCGGCTTAGTCATGCTGGCCACATGACTCAGAAGCTGTACGCCTGCTCCCTCAGCCAATAAAGCGAGATGAGCGCCGCAACTCCAGAGTCAGCCACGACTGGACCTAATGGTCAGGGGTCCCTCTACCTTTACCTTTACAGAAAGACTGAATGACATGAGACTTCAAATGTCTTGTTATGGATGTGGAACTGGAACACAATGGTCTGGTGTTGCAGTTGAAAAGAAGTGGGGAGGGGTGGTTAGGGACCCTCTTGTAAGATACCACTTGCCCACACACAACCTCCTTGCAACAGAAAAGTTGTGCCTATGGTTTGTCAAAACATCTAGTCCTTGAGAGTCCTTGAGAACATCTTTTAGAGGAGAAAGGGAACAGGCCTAAAAATGCACCAAGATATAAATAATTAAGCGACCCGTTCCGGCTCAAAATCAATTACGTTCATCGCCCTGAAGCTGCCAAGATGCACTGTTTCTTGATGCCTCTGTGGAAAAGGTGGTTTATTTTCAAAACTTGCTTTAAGGTTTCTCATTACTGTTACCCATTTTCCATCACAGGAGTGCTGGGAAACCCAAATCTTAGCACCAGTGTCACTGCCATCCTTGCAGCATTCGAAGGTACCCGTCCTGCACCCCATGTCACTCTGTTTAACCCACCCTGCCAGCTATGGGTGGAGGCAACAAATCGGCATGCGTCAGCTCACAGAATTATTTTGTCTGGTTGTATAGCAAGGCTCAGATGCTTCACAAGCTAACACAGGAGCAGGAAAACGTGTGTTAGAATTCCTGCTCCGTGATTGCAGTCATGGGATTGTTGCCTATCACGTTTTGACTCCACAGAGTAGGAAGTGACAGAGACAGGATGTTTGTGTTATTGTGTTCTGTGAAGTGGGACTATCGTCCTTTGTTCTTTCTCTCTTTGCTGTCTGATGCTAGAGAGAGAGGGAGCCATGTTGTAGTGCTCTGTGTGTGTTTATATGTAAATAAAGTAGATTAGCCAAAATGATGAGTTGCTGAGGTCTGTTACGCAAGCTGCGAAGACTCTGCGGATCCCTAAGTGTGCCAATGTCTGTTGGCATCGGTCGCTGTGATGTTTGGGCTGAAGAATGATTTTGAAGCTCCCAAGCGATAGACCAGTCGGGCATGTGTCTCTGCCAGGGTCCTACTCAAGAGTAGGACGAGCTCCTGACACTTTGTGGGTCCCAGGCATGGCACCCCACCCTCCCTGTCTGGATTTGGGCCTGAAGGAACAAGGAAAAGTGGATGCGTGGAGGGCAAATTGTAAGCAAGGCCAATTTGTGTCAGTGCACAACATAATTGTTCCTCACGGGACACGCCTGCTAAGGCATAAGCTTTAGTTCCCAGGGTTTTGGCTTAGTAGAGCTTGAGTCTTACGCCTGATCTAAAACTGGCGGTGGTGTAGGAAGGTGGGGGTGCGGTCCACCCCAGGTGTCATCACTGAGGGGGGTGACAAAGTAGCAAAAGAAATTGATTTTGATGTGATGTGATTTCAAAATTTGCAGAGAACAAAGTTAGGAAAAAAGGTTTGAAGTGCTTTTGCTCACAATGTTAAGTAAATAAACCAGAAAATAACACTTGCAACAGTATCTTATTTCCCCTTCTTTTAATAATTTCAATGGGGGGGGCAGTGAAATTTTCTGCACTGGGTACCACCTGACTTTGATACACGACTGAAAACTGTTTTCAGTGTTTTTCGTCATTATTACTGAAAGTTCTCTTCAGCATGATGTTGAACGGACCCTCTCATTCATGCAAGTACTGTTGTCGTCGTAGTTCTCATTGTACAATCAGTTACGCTGCTTCTGCACGATTTCAAACTATGCAAAGCGATGAATGAAGTTTGCTTTTGCTTTCTCGGAAGACACGGAGTCCTGCTGCAAAGCACCGTAGGAAGCAGGTGACGCATACAGCTATTTTTGTGGCGCACCAAACCCTTTCATCACAAATATTGCAGGCGCACACACACAAATTAACGAGGGCAAAATATTTACATTTATAGCCTGGGTTATTTATAGTCACACAACCTCTGCGCATACAAAGGAAGATGGTGGGTGTATCCCATATCCCTTCCCCTCCTGAATACAAAGGTTGTTTCAGGACAAATGTTCTGTTATGGTTGCCAGCTTACCTGACCAAAGAGATCTGTCCTGCTCCTGACCCCTTAATAGGAGCAGCCAGCCACACATGCAGCAGTTAACTAGGGTAGTTTTTTTCACAGCGTAATAATTATCCTGCAGAACACCTGCTGTTCAGGGCACAGGAGCAGGGATGTGTGTGTGTTTTTTTTAAGCTGGCAATCCTCTGGCCTATAACCTACACATGACACAATCAGTGTGTGAGGGAGGGAATGTGTGTGTGAATGAGAGACCCAGCTGTTCTTGTACAGTAATTTTTCATCTTAAATTTTAAGTCCAGGGACAGGTTGGTATCGTTGCTGAGACAGGGCAGTATAACAGGAAAACCCTGGCTCAAATCCTTTGTAGACCTAGAGTCAAGCCATTATATCTCAGCTTTAAGTCTAATCTGCACAGTACATTTAAGATTGCCTCATCCCACTTTAAACAGTCATAGCTTCCTCCAAAGACTCCCAGGAAGTGTACTTTGCGAAGGGTTAAGAGTTCCCCTGGAAGAAGGATTGATTACTAAACCAAGCTGGGAATTCTCACTCAGAGGGGGAAGAGCAGTCTCCTAATGACTCTCAGCACTCTTAACAAACTATAGTTCCCAGGATTCACTTGATGAAGCCATGACTATAATGTGGGATGACACCGCTTTAAATATATAATGCAGAAGCGAGGTATTTAGTTTATTCTTCAGCCAGCAATAACAATACTGGCCTACCCAGCATGGCTGTTGTGAGGAAGACTGAAATAGAAATACAGTGGTACCTCGGGTTAAGTACTTAATTTGTTCCGGAGGTCCGTTCTTAACCTGAAACTGTTCTTAACCTGAAGCACCACTTTAGCTAATGGGGCCTCCTGCTGCCGCAGCGCCACCAGAGCACGATTTCTGTTCTCATCCTGAAGCAAATTTCTTAACCTGAAGCACTATTTCTGGGTTAGTGGAGTATGTAACCTGAAACGTATGAAACCTGAAGCATATGTAACCTGAGGTACCACTGTATAGGATACATCTTGAACCCTCTAAAGCAGGCATGGCCCAACTCGGCCCTCCAGCTCTTTTTGGACTACAACTCCCATCATCCCTAGCTAACAGGACCAGTGGTCAGGGATGATGGGAACTGTAGTCCCAAAACAGTTGGAGGGCTGAGTTTGGCCATGCCTGCTCTAAAGTCAGTTGTCTTCAAGTTGAGGAGCCTTTAGCTCCCACAGAGAGTTGGGGACCCATTTCTTAATGACTTTTTTTTTTAAAAAAAAAAAACCACATATTTGGACAGTGGTTGTGCTGCTGTAGTGACCCCCACCTTGGGTCAAGCTGTGAGCCAGGAATGAGGAGACTGTGGGGCCCCCTCAGACGGTGTTGGACTCCAACTCCCATCAGCCCCAGGCAGAGTAATTTAATGGTCAGGGATGATGGGATTTGAAGCTGAGTGACATCTGGAGGGCCACAGACTCCCCATCCCTGCAGAAGCATGTCCTGACCCACCAGCTGAGGACCAACACTCTAAAGCGCTATATGCATGCTAAGTATGAGCCATATTTAGACATTTCTCTCCCAGCAATTGTAATTCGTGGGAGACACAAGGTGGGTATGCAGAAAGCTCCCCTGCCGTGAACAGACCCTGCCCCCAATCTGTGGGAGGGAGGTAGATGCCACCATGAAAGCGTCCCCTTCCCCCACTGTGAGTTCTGCACACTCTTGGTATTAATTATTCAAGTAGCAGCAATAATGATGAATAATCACGCACACAGCCCTGTGGGTTTTAAAACACGTTGGGCTGCCAAGTGGGAAATAAATGCTTAACAGCACACAGCAGCATCTAGTGGCCAAAGGTTGGAGAACTGCAAAAACGTTATATTCTTTATGACCTTGGCTTTGCAAAAAACAAACAAACAAAAAACCATTAAAAGCTACAAAATAAACCAGTAAAAGAACACCTAAAGCGAGTGATTTACTGGGGGACAATTGGGCTGCAATCCTATATCCACTTTCCATAGAGTAGGCCCCATTGAACAAAACGGGATGAAGATTTGTACAGGATTTCACTGTTAAGGTTTAAAATGCAGAGGGGGAAAAGACTTAAGTCCATGCCCAGCTCTTCCTGTGTTAACTGAAATGGGGCGGGGGAGGGGGCAGCTCAATCCACAGTTAAACTGTGGAATTTGATACAAGCTACCAGCATGAGTTTGACCAAACTGTTGGAGGCAGTGGAAGACAGGAGTGCCTGGCGTGCTCTGGTCCATGGGGTCACGAAGAGTCGGATACGACTAAACGACTAAACAACATTCTAAGTGTGATGTTCTCCCTGCTAAATCCATTTCCCAGGACAAGCACCTTCTGGCCCCCCAAATGTCCTTGGACCCCAACTCCCATCATTTTCTGACCGCCAGCCACGCGGTGAGGGGACCTGCAGTCCAGCTACAGAGCTGTCAACGTTTCCCTTTTTTTACGGGAAATTCCCTTATTCCGAATAGGATTCCTCGCAAGAAAAGGGAAAAGTTGACAGCTATGGTCCAGCAACACCTTGCGGAGTCTCACCTTCCCCACCCAAGCGAGAAACTCCCATTGAGCACAGCGAGCCAAAACGCGCGTAATTACGCACGGGAGTGCGCCGTGCGCAAGACCTCATCCTTAGATCGCTATGGATCCTCAGGTCACCAGAGGCACGCGCCTGGGTTTCTTTCTTGGCAAGGGGCGAGCTGGGGAACAAGAAGATCCCCCTTCCCGACTCCCTCCCTCCCCCGCCCTTGGCTCCCGAAGTAAAGCCGAGCGCACTCAGCTTCCTTTCCTGATTGGAGCCGGGGCTGTTCCGGGGCCTGGTCGCGCCGCGCAGCAATCACTTCCTGCTCCTCCCCTTCGCCGCTCGCCTTGCCGGGTCTTGGAGAGCCTGGGTTTCCCCCGCAGGCTCCGGTGGCGCTGCGCGCCGCTTTCAAACGCCGAGCCTGCAGCCGCGATTGGAGGGGCGCAAGGAGAAGGCGTCGCCTTCAAAAACAAAACACCCGGCTCTTGGCGCCGCCGGGAAACACCCGCTACGGGAAGGTGAGTGTGGAGTGTTCTTACAAGGAGCGTGTAGCGGGAGGGATGCGGGGAACTCGGGAGCTTACGGGGCGACAGCGGGGAGCTGCGTTCAGACGTGTGGGGTTCTCCCGAGTGCCCGGTGGGTTCTGGAATAAAAACGGGGCGAGGTGAAGAAGGCAGGCAGCCAAGCAACGCCAGGGCTGTCGGATCGCTGCACGTTTGTGATGATACAAGGGCAAGTGACAACCGGAGTCGCCTTCCTACAAAAACAAAAACCCCCATATCAGTTCACCATAAAAGGCTTGGTCACATTTGTTTTCAAATGCCATATGCCGTGGAGGCAAACTTTAATTTATTTCTGTGCAGCAGGCTTTGCCAAGCTGATTCTCCTCCCTGTGCTTTGGACTACAATTCCCATCTGCCACTGCCAGCGCAGTTGTGCTCCAAAGCACGTGGAAGGTGCCAGGCTGGCAAAGAATGCTGTTCATTCATAATATGAGTGCCCATGTGCTGTGCATATGTGGCATGTCTTGTCCTTGCTCTTGTGTAACCACAGCAGGTCCTCAGTGGGCTCATTGAGACTCAGCAGCAAAATGCACTTTTTGCTGGTCCCTTTTGACAGCTGCTTGTCCTGACCTTTCTCAGATCAGCCTTATTATTTCCCAGGATTTCCCCCCTTTTTGTTGCCTCACATGAAGTTGGTGTGTAATTTGTGTAATTTGCACCATACAGTGGTACCTCGGGTTACATATGCTTCAGGTTACAGACACTTCATGTTACAGACTCTGCTAATGCAGAGATAGTGCTTCGGATTAAGAACTTTGCTTCAGGATGAGAACAGAAATCGCACGGCGATGGCGCAGCAGAAGCAGGAGACCCCATTAGCTAAAGTGGTGCTTCAGGTTAAGAACAGTTTCAGGTTAAGAACGGACCTCTGGAACGAATTAAGTACGTAACCAGAGGTACCACTGTACTATGCTATCCTGCCCACCTAGCAGTTCAAAAGCACATCAAAGTGCAAGTAGATAAATAGGTACCACTCCAGCGGGAAGGTAAACAATGTTTCCATGCGCTGCTCTGGTTTTCCAGAAACGGCTTAGTCATGCTGGCCACATGACCCGGAAAAAACTGTCTGCAGACAAACACCGGCTCCCTCGGCCTATAGAGCGAGATGAGCGCCGCAACCCCAGAGTCGTCCGCGACTGGACCTAATGGTCAGGGGAACCGTTACCTTTACCTTTATGCTACTCCCCCAGGCTTGGTGTTTATTCTCCTCCATTGTTCCCCCCTCAAAAATCTGCCCATTCCTCCTTATGGACATGCAAGGTGTCCTGGCACTTCCGTTTTTTAAAAGAAGGGAAGCGCTGCATCCAATCATCTGCTTTCCTTTGTTTTAATGGATAAACAAAAGAAATAGAGAGGATTTTTAGGGTTTCTCAATCATGTCTGCTTTCTTTTGTGCTGTTTTCACTTATAGCTGCTTGTAGCTTGTTTGCACAACCTTAATTTATGTTTATAAAAATATTTTTATGCTGCCATCAAAGTGGTTTACAACAAAAGTAGATAAAACCGTACAGTAAAAACCATATAAAAAGTCAGGCATCAATTAACTGTTGTGGACGGATGTATTCTTAATTGCCTGCATAGGCCCCGGTAGAGTAGAAACGTTTTCAGTAGGCACCTGTTGAATCTATGTCGTCTTCTTCTTCTTTGGCGATCACTCGTAGCCAAGTAAGATTGTCTTCCATAAACACGGTTTTAAAAGTGAGTCTGTAAGTGACTGTGGAGGCCAATTCTGGATCCACATGTCCTTCCACAGTGGGGACATTGGTTTCCAGGTGGGAGTTGATCACGGTGTGGATTTGCCAAGCGTGCCTTCCCCTTAGCACGTTTCTCCCTTGCGTCCTGAGTTTGAGTGTCTTCAAAGCCCATGACATCTTTGTAAAGGCTGTTCTCCAATTAGACCGCTCACAGGCAAGTGTTTCCCAATTGTTAGTGTCTATACTACATTGGTTTTTTTTTAGATTTGCCTTGAGACAGTCTTCAAACCCTTTTGTTGACCACCAGCACTTTCCATTTTTAAGTTCAAATCTATTGCCTGGGGCAGTGACACTCAAGGCTTGGTTTCTGGTTGACAAATGAGCCAAACCAACTTGAGGAACGGCCAGTGATGCCCCTACAGATGATCTCGGTCACTGAGCTGAGATACAAGGGTTCAGACAATCCCCAACATACCCTGGACATAAGCTGTTCAGGGCTTTGTAAATCAATACAAATAAGATTGCTGTTAGCATTCTGGATATTTGCTTCTTTATGCAAACAGCGAGGCTAAACTGGCCAACTGCTTCCTGCCTGCTAGGGACCCAAGTAAACTACAGAGAGATGACCTTATGATGAAGCTCTGTTCAAATCCAGAACTAGCCCAGCTGGGTTGTTTCAACACTGTTGTGACAGGTTGGTATAACTCAGTGACAAGTGGCCAAGAAATGGCTATGGCTTCAGAACAATGTGGGATATGAAACCATGGGTTAAATTTGGTGTCCTAGCCTACTTGTTCTGAACCTGTTAGCCATAGTTTCTTGGTTTAGATGAAACAGGAAACTATGGCTAGTGGAAGAGTTCCTGGTTAGTTTGTTGGCTCAGCTCAAGAGAGATTTTTTAAAGGGGGCTGTTGATCTGGCCAAATATCTATTGTATAATTTGACTTCTTAAGGTGAGATAAGATTTTCCTAAAATTGCTTAAGTAAACGGCTAAGTGTGGTTTATCCCCATAAGGAGAAAGTGGGCTCCTAAGAAAAGGATGAGAGAAGGATCGCAGGATCCTATGGCCTGATTTGGAATACTGAATCACACATTATTATTATTATTATTATTATTATTATTATTATTATTAATATCCTGCTATTCTGTTGTCAGTATCCAGAGTCACAGTTAAGCAGTTGAAAGCGTTATATTTGCACCAACTGATTGAAGTGGGAAACAGTGTTTTGATATTGGATATTTCACCTTTCAGATGTCGGCTCTCCCTAGAAGAACTAGAACTGCACCAAAACCACGGATTCCAGAAGATGAGCTGCCTTCCTTCCTTAAATCGTGAGTTGAAATTTGTGTGTAGTACTTTTAAAATCCAAATTACCCATAATTGGAACAAGTTTCATCAGTCTAACTGTAGTATGGTTTGAAAAGGTATACATACAGATATAATTCATTGGAATAAATTGAAACTGTATCATACATTGGAATAAATTGAAACTGTATAAATTGGCTGCATCTAAAATGATGCAGAAAAAAAATCTCTCCCTCTCTGTGCAGCGCCCTTTCACCGAAGCGGCAGGAGAAACGGAGCCCCTTCCATTTCTCCTCCCACTTCACAGAAGGGGCGCTGCACAGAGAGGGAAAGCTGCGCAGCACCTCTCCAGTGAAGCAAAGCCAGGAGAGCAAGAGGGATTGGTGCGCACCGACCCCTCTTGCTCTTCTGGCTTCAGGGATAGCTGCCTGAAGCCTCCGGAGCACAGAGGGAGCGCTCCCGCTGCACTCCGGAGGCTTCGCGTTGCTTTCACTGAAGCCATGGAGCCTGCATTCGCTCCATAAGACACACACACATTTCCCCTTACTTTTTAGGAGGGGGAAAGTGTGTCTTATAGAGCGGAAAATATGGTATATCTTGGTTTGGATAACAATAGCTCATGAACAAATGACAAATTTTAAAACTAAGTTTAAATTTCAATTGGACTGACCATGTATTAAAAATAACTTGATTACACCTCCACCCATTGGTTGATGGTTGGGGCATTCTGAATTTAAGTAGTTACCTCAGTTTTCGAACGTAATCCGTGCTGGAAGACCATTTGAGTTCTGAAACGTTCGAAAACCGAAAACTCAACAGCCGACAGCTGGGCCTCAGGATCTTGCACACATGTGGCATGTTCGACTTCTGAGGTGTGTTCGAAAACCGAAGCATTTACTTCTGGGTTTACGGCGTTCATAAACTGAAATGTTCATCAACAGAGACGTTTGAAAACCCAAGGTACCGCTGTATTATGAAGGACAACCACAGTTCCCCAGGTAGGAGAAGGGGCTGGCACAGGCCACAGTCATCAACTGCCTGTGCTTTGTGCCCCTTACCTGGCCTGCCCCACCTCCCACACCATACCTCCCCCCCCCACCCTGAACCACCGCGATTCCCTCCCCACTCTCTCTGCTCCCCCTCTTCCCAGGCACATCCCACAAAGAACCCCGGATTTAAACACATACAAGTTAATAACAGTTTTAAACATTTTAAATATTGAGGTCATGGTGACAAAACTAAAAACGGCATGCCCCAAACCAGAGGTCTATTCAGCCGCCACAGCTTTCACATTACAGTCAGCCATGGCCGCACCCTGCTAGGCTGGGTGGAAGAGGCCTGCTTGCCAGGCAGGGAGCAGATCCCACAAGACTCGCATCCCATAATGACATGGAGTGACACTGTGTCAGGGCATCCTTGATTGAAGTACAGTGGTACCTCTGGTTGCGAACAGGATCCGTTCCGGAGCCCCATTCGCAACCTGAGCAGAATGCAACCCGTGTCTGCGTGTGCACGGGTCGCGATTCGCCAGTTCTGCGCATGTCATTTTGAGCGCCTGCACATGCGCGAGTGGCGAAACCCGGAAGTAACCCTTTCCGTTACTTCTGGGTCGCTGTGGGACGCAACCTGAAAAGATTTAACCTGAAGCAAAAGTATGACTGTAGTGAGCAGCTTGTAACCACCGATAATTTAGGGTTAATGTTTTTGCTGTAGGCCACACCTATAATGATGCCAAGTGTGTTTGTGTGGAGTCGAGGGCCTCCCCCTGGCCTAGTGGACCACAATATATGGTGCGTGAGTGTTTGGCTTGGTTGCTCACTCTTTGTATAGGTCTCCTCTTTTGGCAAAGTCACTTGAGTAACGCAGATGGAGTCCAAAGAGAAAAATCTTGATAACAGTTTGCTGAGGAAATGGAACAAAAGCTGTGTACATTTCGAGGGAAATGTAACAGAAAGGTTTTTTTCTTTCTTAGGTCACGCCTTGTACATAGAGAGACGTACAACCAAGCATAAAATTTTCCTCAGAATCACACACCAATCAGAGCACATGTTACCTCAGCAAAGGCCATGCCACTCTGCCACACCTCTGCCTATTTACCTGTCGGCTAGCTGAATTTAAAACAAAGATAGGACTACAATTTCAAGATCCTGAGTTACTCATGATGGGCACCCTGCTTCTCAGAAAGAGTCAGCAGCAATTTGTTGCTTTTACCTCCATCCTTGCCCTCCATTTTGCCTCTGAGATCTCTTGCATGCCCCTTGGCCTCAAATACTGATATTTGTTTTTTCCTCCCCCTTTCTTTAACATGACAGAATCGCATATAGCTTCTCTAAAGTCAGTTCCTTCTTTATTTAGATCTTCAGAATCGGAAGAGGAAACGCACGAAGATGAATGGGAACCAAAAAAGAAAGTCGCAAGGAAGGCCAGTGCGCCCAAAACAAAAGTGTCGAGAGCAAAAAAACCCACTGTAGCTGCCCAGAAGAAACCAGCTGTGCCTAGGAAAAGGACCAAGAAGGTGGCAGTAAAAGAGGAATTGGTAAGTCATAGAATCTAGGAAGCAGTTTACTTTTCAATGCATTGGAAAGAGTGTATAACAATTGTTGTAAAGGTAAAGGACCCCTGGTTGGTTAAGTCCAGTCATGGGCTACTATGGGGTTCTCATCTTGCTTCAGGCCAAAGGAGTCGGTATTTGTCCACAGATAGCTTTTTTGTCATGTGGCGAACATGACTAAACCACTTCTGATGCACAGAGGACCGTGACGAATGACAGAGCACACGGAAACACCATTTACCTTCCCTCCACAGTGGTACCTATTTAACTGCTTGCACTGGCATGCTTTCGAACTGCTAGATTGGCAGGAGCTGGGACAGAGCAACAGGAGCTCACCCCTTGTGGGGATTTGAACCACCGACCTTCTGATTGGCAAGCGCAAGAGGCTCAGTGGTTTAGACCGCAGCTCCACCCGTGTCCTTGTAAAAATAAATTTCTGTGGAAGCAGGGGTCTACACTTGGAGAACCTCATACCCAGTTTGGTTTTTCACAGGTGCCTGGGGGAATTTTTCTTCTCTGTAAACTGTATACTTATGTATTTGGGAGAAAGTCCCACTGAATGCAATGGGGCTTCCTTCTGAGTAAAGATGTACAGGAGTGCAGTGGTAAAAGACTACTGAGTCCACAGTCTAAAGTTGTGCAGACCCTTTGCTGTGTGCACACAGAACTTCATGCAAGCAGAATCCGACCTTTCATTTTGTTCTGGGCATCAGATGAATTTATGTCGCGCGGACAGCACAATCCATGACTTATGGAAGAGAATGGGAAAGACTCTGAACACATGAAGAACATAAGAGCATGCTAGATCAGGCCAATGGCCCATCTAGTCGATTATCCTGCTCCCAGAGCCTGTGAGAAACCCTCAAGGCAGGGCCTGTTGCTTCCAGCAGAGCCGAGCCATTGCAGTTAGTAGCTATCAATAGTTCTTTTCTCCTTGAATTTGTCCAGTCCTCTTTTAAAGCCACCCAAGTTGGTGTCCATTGTTTTGCAGTTATTAATTTTGCGCCTCCAAATCAGACATGTTCAACCGGTTGACCACGATCGACAGATGGATTACCGTGGTGCTCCAGGTCGATTGTGGGATTAAATAAAGTGATCCCCTGGGTGCTCCTGATCGATCATTGGATTTTAAAAAGTGGGCAATGAATGTCCGTGCCCTCTGGTGCTAGGTTCCATAGACGCCACCACCGCAGGGAAAGCTTGTATTCCCTGCGATGGCAGCAGAGTGGGGGAAGGAAGGAGGGGGGTGGAGTGCTGTGCAAGCGTTTGTTTTTTTTTGCACTCCCCCCCCCCGAAAGATCAATAATTGGGCAAAGCTCCCCCAAACAAGTTCTTGCCAATGACAATGGGTAGTTTTTTTGTACTGGGAGTAGATCGCAGTCTCTTGGGAGTTGGACATGCGTGCTGTAGATGAACAAAACTGAGTCTTGTATTGAAATAAAAAAATAATTCTGTCTAAAAATATGGTTCAAAAGCTTTACCTCGCAAAACTTAAACTCAAACAACTTAATAACAAAGTTACATTCACTTAGTGAGCACAATTCAAAGTGTTGGTGTTGACCTTTAAAGCCCTAAACGGCCTCAGCCCAGTATACCTGAAGGAGCATCTCCACCCCCATTGCTCAGCCCAGACACTGAGGTCCAGCTCCGAGGGTCTTCTGGTTCCCTCACTGTGAGAAGTGAAGCTACAGGGAACCAGGCAGAGGGCCTTCTCGGTGGTGTTGCCCGCTCCTCCCATCAGACGTCAAAGAGATAAACAACTATCTGACATTTAGAAGACATCTGAAGGCAGTCCTGTTCAGGGAAGTTTTTAATGTGTGACATTTTAATGTATTTTTAATCTTTGTTGGAAGCCGCCTAGAGTGGCTGGGGAAACTCAGCCAGTTGGGTGGGGTACAAATAATAAATTATTATTATTATTAGTGATGCATTTTTGTTCTGAGGTTATGCTTATGGAATGGCCAGAACCCTACAGTTCTACATCCAAAGCAGCTTCCAGCATATCCGTTTATGACTCTTGGAGCGAGGCTGAAACTGGTGTCATCATGTGACTAGGCCGGGCAACATCAGTACGTTTTGTTGTTTAGTTGTTGAGTCGTGTCCGACTCTTTGTGACCCCATGGAGCAGAGCACGCCAGACACTCCTGTCTTCCACTGCCTCCTGCAGTTTGGTCAAACTCATGCTGGTAGCATCAAGAACACTGTCCAACCATCTCGTCCTCTGTCGTCCCCTTCTCCTTGTGCCCTCCATCTTTCCCAGCATCAGGGTCTTTTCCAGGGAGTCTTCTCTTCTCATGAGGTGGCCAAAGTATTGGAGCCTCAGCTTCAGGATCTGTCCTTCCAGTGAGCCCTCAGGGCTGATTTCCTTCAGAATGGAGAGGTTTGATCTTCTTGCAGTCCATGGGACTCTCAAGAGTCTCCTCCAGCACCATAATTCAAAAGCATCAATTCTTTGGCGATCAGCCTTCTCTATGGTCCAGCTCTCACTTCCATACCATACATCATTACTGGGAAAACCATAGCTTTAACTATAGGGACCTTTGTTGGAAAGGTGATGTCTCTGCTTTTTAAGATGCTGTCTGTACGTTTAATCTCTCTTATTTTCATCAACGTGCATTCTAAATGTGTTTTTGGTGCCTTGGGCAGGACACATCGGTGCCTATTGCAGCTCCTGGAGGGAACGAAGGTGCGTTTCACCTGCTGCAGCCTAAGGAAGAGGAAGATGTCAAGGCGAAATCTGCAGCCCAAAAGCTCCCCGTGAAAGGGCGCCCAGCCCACAGCCTGGAGAACGCCGAAGGACCCTCCACAAGTGCCGCCGCAATGAAACGAAAAGTGAAGTCGGAAGAGTCGGAAGAAGATTTTACATTTGACGAGCCTCCTTTAAAAAAAACAAATTCAGCCACATGTCCTCAGGGAAAGCCTGTGAAATGTGCGGCGAGTGCCAAATTGGACGAAGACCATAAAATGAACTGGGACATTGTGCAGGTATGAGATCTTTTCCCTTTCATAACAAAGCTCACATAAACCTGTTGCAGCATAAAGAAAGCCTGTGGTCTGGACTGAGATATAAATTTGGTTTCTGTTGTATATAATAGCAGTGCTGGATGTATTCCAGGAAGCAAATTAGCCTTTATTTATTTTTATAAAATAAATTGCATACTTTCCCCTCTTCTAATGAGAACCTACCCTGAGCGTAAGCAATGGTGCAGGAAGGTTACAATTAGTGTTGGGTTTCATGAGGGAATATCAAAAAGAGGTCATTCAGATATTTGTGAACAGAATGGCGGGGGTGGGATAGGAAGTTTCTGTTTTTCAAACTATTGAACCTGGTGTTACAAGCTCCACGGGTAGGGAGATACTGAAAAATTAAAAAAGAACGGTGTATCTTGTTCACCTTCATTCTGGTTTACAGGTTTTAAAGCTTATTCATAAAAGAAGTACACCAGTTTTATAGGCAGTTAATTCTCATTCCCAGTATTTTATATTGGGAATGGATGTAGCTCCGTGATAGAGCACCTGCTTTGCATGCAGAAGATCCTGGGTTGAATCCTGGCATCTCCAGGTACGGCTCAGGATTGTCCCCTGCCTGAAACTTTGGAGAGATGCTGCCATTCAGTGTAGACACATCTGGGGTGAATTGACCCAATGAGCTGACTCTATATACAGTGGTACCTCGGGTTACATACGCTTCAGGTCACAGACTCCGCTAACCCAAAAATAGTGCTTCAGGTTAAGAACTTTGCTTCAGGATGAGAACAGAAATCGTGCTCTGGCGGCGCGGCAGCAGCAGGAGGCCCCATTAGCTAAAGTGGTGCTTCAGGTTAAGAACAGTTTCAGGTTAAGAACGGACCTCCGGAACGAATTAAGTACTTAACCCAAGGTACCACTGTAAGGCAGTTTCCTATGTCCCCATTTCTTTTTAAGCATTAGCTGCTCTGAGGTAATTTTTGAGGTATTTAATTTAAAAACAATAAGAAATCAACATGGCTTCAATAATAATAATAAAAACAATAAATAAATAAATATTAACTTATTTATACCCTGTCCATCTGGCTCCCAACAGAATATGATAAAGAACATCAAACGTTAAGAGCTTCCCTAAACAGAACTGCCTTCAGATGTCTTCTAAAAGTCATCTGTTTATTTCCTTGACATCTGATGGGAGGGGGTGGCAAGAGGTGCTTGCCAGAGGCCAGATCTGACAGCCCTCCCAGCTGCCTGGAGCCTGCTGCCATGAGGACATTGCCTCACCTTGCCTCCTGGGTGAGCTGGCCTTGGCGGCTGGAGATTGAGATTTTTTGGGGGATTGCTAGGTTTATTCTTCACTGCCAGGAGAAAAGAGAAGGAGCTCTTTTGCCTCTGTTGCCTCACCGCAGCCTGCCCTCTCCCACTTCAAGTTACAAACACCTCAGGTTACGAACGCTTCAGGTTGCAAACTCCACTAACTGGGAAGACTTACCTCGAGTTGAGAACTTTGCCCAGGATGAGAACGGAAATCGTGTGCCGGCGGCGTAGCGGCAGCAAGAGGCCCCATTAGCGAAAGCACGCCTCTAGTTAAGAACAGTTTCAGGTTAAGAACGGACCTCTGGAACGAATTAAGTTCGTAACTAGAGGTACCACTGTACTGGGCTACACAAGCTTATACAGTCATACCTTGATTCTTGGATTTAATCCATTCTGGGAGTCCGTTCGACTCCGGAAATGGTTCAAAAACCAAGGCACGTCTACCGATTGGCTGCAGCCAGTCTGAAGCCGCGTCGGACATTCGGCTTCCAAAAAATGTTCACAAACCAGAACATTCACTTCCGGTTTTGCGACGTTCGGGAGGTGATTTGTTCGACAACTAAGGCGTTTGACTACCAAGGTACCACACTACTACAACAACCCACTTTTGTGAGAATCCCAATTGACTTGCTGGGCTTCTTATTTACTGTTTCAGGTCTTGTCGCAAAGGACTGGCGTTGAAGAATGGGTGTGTGCGAACATAATCCGCCTCTTCAACGACGACAATACTATTCCCTTCATTGCCCGCTATCGGAAAGAGCTTATAAACAACATGGAGGCCGATGCATTGCGTGAAGTGCAGCAGACGCTGGAAGAACTACAGTATGCCATGTGGTGGAGGGCGGTGGCAGTGGAAAGGGACAGAGGACACATAAAAAGTCAATAATAATAATAATAAGAATAAGTTTTAAATTACGGCATGCCCTTTACTTGCAGGTCCCAGGGCAGGGCAGGTTGAAACTGTTTAAAATTAAAAACAGTCAAAACAGATTGCAGTCATAGGAATCGGGTAGGCCTTGGTCACCAAAAGCTGTATAGTGAAGGTACCAAACACACTTTTGTGGGGCGGGAATTCCACAACTTATGGGCTACCATAGAGAATATCCTCTCTTGCCCCCCACCACAAGAGTGTTAGAATTACTGAGATGGCCCCTTCTGCTGAGAGGGCCTGTAGAGAAGGACAAGGCTTTTCAGATATTTTGAACCCGAGTTGTTTAGAGTATTTAAATGCGTATAACAATAATAATAATAATTTATTATTTATACCCCGCCCATCTGGCTGGGTTTCCCCAGCCACTGTGGGCGGCTCCCAAAAGAATATTAAAATCATGATAAAACATCAAACATTAAAAACTTCCCTAAACAGGGCTGCCTTCAGATGTCTTCTAAAAGTCAGATATTTCCTTAACATCTGATGGGAGGGCTTTCCACAGGGCAGGCGCCACTACGGAGAAGGCCCTCTGCCTGGTTCCCTGTAATCTCACTTCTCTCAGTGAGGGAACCGCCAGAAGGCCCTCGGTGCTGGACCTCAGCTGAGCAATGGGGGTGGAGATGCTCATTCAGGTATACTGGGCTGAGGCCATTTATGGCTTTAAAGGTCAGCACCAGCACTTTGAATTGTGCTCGGAAACGTACTGGGAGCCAATGTAGGTCTTTCAGGACAGGTGTTATATGGTTGGCGGCCACTCCTAGTCACCAGTCTAGCTGCTGCATTTTGGATTAATCATCATCATCATGAATTTATAAAAAATGAAAAAAACTTTGTCCAAGTTTTCAAGGTGACACAAATGGATGTCTGAGAAATGTTACTAAGGGAATTGGTTTCTAGGAAAGGATGTGCTTCCCCTAAACCTAGAACTTGTTTTCAGGTGAGCAGAAGGTACGTAAGAGGCTGTCAGTCATCTAGCTCAGTATTGTCCACACTGACTGACAGAGGCTCTCCAGGGTTTTAGGAAGGAGTCTCTCCTAACCTTTCCTGGAGATGCTGAAGACCTAACCCGAGACCTTCTGCATGCAAACCAGTTGCTCTATCACTGTGCTGTGGCCCTTTCCCAATGCTCTAACAGTGGTTCTCAACCTGTGGGTCCCCATATGTTGTTGGACTACAACTCCCATCATCCCTCAGCTCTGGCCTTGCTAGGTAAGGGTGATGGGAGTTGTAGTCCAACAACATCTGGGGACACACAGATTGAGAAAGGCTGCCTAGAAGGATGTTCTGTTACATTGCCTTCCTACAGGCCTTTAGGTTGGGAGAGATATAATATAGGAAATGCATTAATCTCTAAGGAGCTGGCTTGCCCACTGCCAGTTTGTCTAGGGTGGATTGCAGAACCTGTCTGAGATGCTACAGTCCACTCCAAAGTTTTGGTGGAGCTGAATGAATTAACTCCAGTTTGAGACACATTTCCTTGGCTTGGGAAGTTGCCCTTTCTGTCGATGAAGTGGGACACTATGTAAATGTAAGACTATGTCCTTTGCAGTTGCATAGTCCATGCAAATTTCTTTCTTCACACAAGGAGATGCCTGCAGAATTAGGAGTGGTGTGTCTACATGTGCATGAATTGGTATGACATTCACCTCCTTTTCTTTTTAATCTTAGGACTGTTGTGAAAAAAGTTCATGCTTCAATCCAGAAGCTTAAGAAAGAAGGAAAACTCTCAGAAAGCCTTTTGACTGCTTTATTAAACTGCAGAACCTTGGAGGAGTTGGACCACGTGGTTAGTATCTTCTTTTTAAAATGTAAATCCATTAGATTCTTTTAAAGCAGTGTTTCATCAAACATCCATGCCCCTATCCACAAATGTTTTGTCTTCTGAGAACCTCTTCCTCATTGCAGAGGATTATGGGGGTGAATACTAGGGTGCATTCTCAATTAGGAACATAGGAAGAATGCCTTATGCCAAGTCAAACCATCTGGCTCAACATTGTCTAGAAGAATGTTTTTATAAGGCTCAGAGTGTCCTTTTTCATAGAATTGTTATTCAAAGCATTCTGCGTACCTCTTGTGATTTTTGCTTTGAACGCTCCTTGTAAAGTGCAAAAAGATAATGAGAATTGGTGGCAGAAAAAAAATCAAAGTAAATATTTATTTAAAGCATTTATGAATTGATACATAAAAATATCCAGCTGGTGTACCCCCCCTCTCTTCATACACACACACATATATATAAGTGAAACAAAAATATACAGTGGAACCTTGGTTTTCGAATGTAATCCGTTCCAGAAGTCCATTCAACTTCCAAAGCATTCAAAAACCGAGGATCAAAGGGCTGTTGGCAAAATGAATGGAGAAAACTGAGAAACGCACCTCGGAAGCCGTTCAATTTCTGAGGTGCGTTCAAAAACAGAAGCATTCACTTCCGGGTTTTCAGCGTTTGGCTTCCGAAACGTTCAGCAGCCGAGACGTTTGAAAACCGACGTTTCATTGTATAACAATATATATATTTATATATAAAGGTAAAGGGACCCCTGGCCATTAGGTCCAGTCATGGCCAACTCTGGGGTTGAGGCACTCATCTCGCTTTATTGGCCGAGGGAGCTGGCGCACAGCTTCTGGGTCATGTGGCCAGCATGACTAAGCCGCTTCTGGCGAACCAGAGCAGCGGCGGGAAACGCCGTTTACCTTCCCGCCGGAGCGGTACCTATTTATTATACTTGCACCTTGACATGCTTTCGAACTGCTAGGTTGGCAGGAGCAGGGAGCGAGCAATGGGAGCTCACCCCATCGCGGGGATTCGAATCACCGACCTTCTGATTGGCAAGTCCTAGGCTCTGTGGTTTAACCCACAGCGCCACCCGCATCCCATATTTATATATAACTATCTATATATTATATATAACTATAACTGAAACAAAAATGCAGTGTAAACCTGCAATAAACAAATAAAACAGGAATTCAGGGGTTGTATAAAACAAGGTCCTGTCTTATGGGTCAAGGTAGGGAAATCCTGGGCAACAATATGAGTCTGTACAAGGATCTGAAGTAACTGATGGTTGATGCTTCACAAATTTTTCTGTGGTTTTTATATTGTCATAAGCAGTGAACTGCCCTGAGATCAATGGATGAAAGGTGGTGTACCAATTTTAATAATAATAATATTTTTATAAAAAAAATATGGTGGAGGGAAGGGCATTCAGATTGTAGGGCCAATGGCAGAAAATGCCTGTTTTCTTGTCACTGCCCTTTTAAATATTTTCTTTAACAAAATTTATATACAATTTGATTGTTAAAAAAATACTTTCTAGGTGGGTTACAAAAGTGTAAAATAAAATACTGATATCATTCATTAAATACAGGTATTAAAATCTCCAAAAGATTATTAAGATTAACACTAGCTTAGAAAACACATAACACGTAGAAAGACACATAACCTATATGTGTGTCTGGGTAGGCTTGCCTAAACAAAAATGTTTTAACCAGGTGCCGAAACGAGAAGAGCAAAGATGTCAATAGGCAGGGAGTTCCAGAGTGCAGATTCTACCATGGAAAAATATGTATTACTTACAAATACAGAACAAATGTTATGTGACTCCTATAATAGTGCTAGTTCCACAGACTGAAGGGGCAGACTAGGCATATGTGGGTTCAGGTGATCACATGAACAAGCTGTTCCCAAGCTGTTCAGATGCCAACATCTTGAACATGGCCCCGTAGCAAATGTGCAACCAGTGCTGATCTCTGTGCAGAGACTGACAGGGTCTCACTCCTGTCAGCAACTATGCTGCAGCATTCTGAACTTAACTACAGCTTCCAGATTGAGGGCAAGGGAAGCACTACATAGAGCACAATGCAGGAATCCAGCCTTGAAGTCACCAACGCTCTGTGATATTCTGTAGAGTGTGGAGCCACATGCATTTTACATCCAGCCTCTGTTCTCTATCCTAGTATGCGCCGTATAAAACGGGAAGCAAAGGAACTAAAGCACAAAGAGCCAGGCAACTGGGATTAGACCATGCTGCAAATTTGCTCATTGAGAACCCGAGAGAACTCAACCTACACTCTTATGTCAAGTCCAGTGTCGAAGGTAAGGACGTCCTTTACTGAAGCAGAGAGTGTTGTGCAGTGGTTAGAGTGGCAGACTGGGACCTAGGAGACAAGGGTTTAATTCCTCACTTGGGTGACCTTGGGCCAGCCACCCTCTCTCAGCCTAACCTGCCTCACCGGGCTGTTGCGAGGATAAAATGGGGAGTAAGAGAACCATGATTTGCTTGGAGGAAAAGGTGGTATACAGATTTATATTTAAAAAATACATCTGCCTCAAGAGGCAATGGAGTGTGCTTCTAGGGGTGAAATCAAACTGCTGAAGAACCTCAATATCTCAATATTTGTAGAATAAATTTGGAAGAAATTCTTCCAACTTTTCTTCTTTTTCATTTCTCTTTATTTTTTCTTCTTTTTTTCTTTTGTTCATTTTTCATATATTTGTGCTTATTTGAAATATGTATGTATGTATGTATGTATGTATGTATGTATTTGCAATATTTTGCTTATATCTTGTGACAATTATGTTAAATAAATTAAAAATTAAAAAATCAAGCTGCTGAAGAATCACAGCACCTGCTGTGGCTGGAGAGACCAGTAACATGCAACTACTGCCTCCCGCATTGTTTTTGCTGCGTTAGCAAAAACAGGACTGGGCTGCCCAGGCAACAAGACACCATCCAACCATCTTAGGGACTCCACTGTGGATTTGTGTAGGGTTTACTCCTTTTCTTCTCCTGAAGTTGTCCCACTAGGCAGTGGGTATAACTGCAATAATAATACAGTAAGAATGAATAAAACACCAGTCAACCATCTATTGTATTCTCACAGACCTGCTAAAACAGAACATACAAAGAATAAGGTCCCTATTAATTTCAGAGGCAGATATAAAGAAATGAATGGGAAGTATTGCAGTATTGGATGGGAATAATATTCTGCTTTTGAAGAGGAGAAAATTGCTATTGAAATGTGTGTTTTTTAAAAGTCTCCTGTTAAATCACAAATTCTGTATATTTTATTATTGATTGAATGTATCTGTCTTTCAAAGTGACTTGCAAAGATTTAAAATGCAGATACGCCATAAAATAAACACCCACCCATACCAGTAAAAACTCACATAATATGAAGACTTTTCATCCAATCACAATACAAGAAGAAGAAAATATCCTTTCTTACCCTTCTAAAAAATTAATACCAAGACATGCTGAAAATCACATCAATTTTAAAACCAAAAGCTTGCAACTATATCTAGCAATGTGTCTCCTAGTGTAATTATAGATAAATCTGTAGGGGGCAATATTAGACAATAAAACGGGCTGGTTTTTATATTATTCTTATAGAGAAGCTAGTAAATACTTTTTTCTAGTTCATCTGTGGAGACGTTTTTCTTCTTGGTTTTTTTTTTTTAAAAAAGATTAATTGAGCATTTTTTAAAGCACAGGTTCTAAATTTGAATCTGTTAGAGAGTGTCCAGCAAAGTAAGTAAGGCTCCTCAAATTATCCCTACTCAGGACTGATAGATAAATATAGCTCCTAAATGTTGGAGCACATCCACAGTGTTGTGGACGTTATCAGGGCATTAAATATAGGAATGAAATGAATAGTACAAGGCTCAAATATATTTTCTTCCAGGTCTTTCCACGGTTGAGGAAGTAAAATCTGGAGTGCAGCACATCTTGGCTGACATGATTGCTAAAGATAAAGAGACGCTGGATTTCATCAGAGATTTGTAAGTGCTGTTGTCACAGGCAGTTTGCTTTTATCATAGGCCACTTAAATTCTTATTTTGCAGCTTTTATGCATTCATTTCTGACTGTCTTCATAGGCACAGTGGAAGGGGTTCATCAGGTATGGATTCAGGTGGAAAACAACACTCCTTAGGTACATAGGAAGCTGTCTTGTAGACCATCTGGCAACAGTTCTTCAGGGTTTCAGACAGGGGCTTCTCCCAGCCCTACCTGGAGAACCCAGAGCTTGAAGCTCTGCAAAGAAAGCAGTTCCTCTACTGCACAGCTAAGGCCTTCCTGTTTGGCCACATTAAAGCCTTTTAAAGCCCTTCACGGCCTAGGACCTTCGTATCTGTGGAACCACCTCTCCTGGTATGCCCCATGGAGGACATTAAGGTCCATAAATAGTAACAGCTTAGAGGTCCTGGTCCCTAAGGAAATTAGATTAGCCTCAACTAGAGCCAGGGCCTTTTCAACACTGGCTCCGGCCTGGTGGAACGCTCTGTCTCATGAGACCAGGGCCCTGCAGGATCTGATTTCTTTCCGCAGGGCCTGTAAGACAGAGTTGTACCGCCTGGCCCTTGGCTTGGAATCGACTTGATCCCCTCCCCTTCTTTCCTTTTTCCTTTCTCCTTCTGTGATGGAACTCCTATTTGGGGACTTCCCTAGCTTTTTTTCTGGCCCACATAGGACCAGTCTGGATAGTTGGCCTTGGTGAAGACTTGACGTTTACATCCCAAAAAAAGTTTTCGATTTGAGTTCCTACTGAAATGAGGCTGCATTTTAATGTTTTAATGTATTTTAATCTTGTTTTTAAGTTGTGTTTCAATCAATTGTTTTTATACCTGGTGTCAGCCGCCCTGAGACTGGTCTTGGCTGGGGAGGGCAGGGTATAAATAAAATTTATTTATTTATTTATTTATTTATTTATTTATTGGGTATAAATAAAATTTATTTATTTATTTATTTATTTAGCCAGCATACCACCTGCAGACAGTTGTGTAGCAGCACTGAGTGAGCTCCCAAGTCCTGTCCTTTACAAGGAGGGTGGCAGTGGAGTGTGGTTCAGGGCAGGCAAAAGGGAGCCGCCCCTGGACCTCTGATGTGATCCAGCTGGTTTTCATCTTCTGCATAAACCAGGGATTTCATGTGCAGAGCTATCCAGGCATTTGTGTGCTTAGAAGAATATAGGGAAGCCCAGCACCAGTGCTCCAGATTTGCATGTTGCATGAAGCGAATGTTACTCCATATGAATCAGACCTTGGTCATCCATGGGGGGGGGGGGGCGCGCGAAACCCCTGGAACTGGAATCCATTGTGGCCCAACAGTGAACAGGAAGGATCAAAGCAGAAACCTGAATCGGGGCATGGACGCTGGGGTTGCTTGCAGCCAAAGTAGCAGATTCCATCTTTGGCCGCTTGGCATATGAGCATGCAAAGAGCCCTGAAGATTGAGGCCAAAGGCCCATCTAGTGCAACATCCTGTTCTTTTGGAAGACCCAAGCCCAAGAGCCTCTGTCATTTTCTGCTCTGTCTTGCTTTGCTATTGGGATACTTCCTTAATTCTGAAAATTGTTTGTTTTGTTAAAACGTAGTGTGATAATGTCAGGGAACTGCCATCGGAGCCAGAGGCAGAGGGAGGGCTCCAGAGCGATGCTGGAGAGGGTCCCAGCAGGGAGAGAGGCAGCTCATCTGCTGGGGAAGGAAATCAGCGTAACACCAGGGGTGAAGGGGGGCAGATGGGGGAATCGGAGAGAAGGCTCCAGGACTTTTCACCGGAGACCAGTGGGGAGAGCACGGGTCCTCCGCTGCCCACACCCTCCCTGCGCAGAAGACTTCCGCGCAGGGAGAGTAGGAGGTGACTTGGCGTCAAAGAACTTCTTTGCTGGAAGAAGTTCAAGAAACGCCCGCTGACGGATTCTGCCAGCAACTGAGACAGCCACAAAGTGAAGGGCTGTCCAGACAGAAAGGGTTCACCCAGGTAACCTAGCCAGGAGTGGCGGCAACTTACGCACGAGCAACCCCTAGAACCACTACAGATAATAACGGGCAAGTCACTATCAGTCCTTGTAATGACATTAGCATGACTTCTATTCGAATTCTGTTCATTTTTTTTAAAATATAGATGCCAAAGAAAGTACATTTGTATTCAGTCATCCTTGGCAAAAGTGACCTCAAAAAAGGCCAATGAAAAAGATGTCAACAAGTTTCACCTGTACCAGAATTTTTCTTGCAATATAAAGAATATTCAGCATCACCAGGTAGGTGCTTAATGATCGCCCCTCCGCTGCATAGAATATTGTTTATCTGTTAAACAAATTTGTAGACCATTTAGCAGCACAAAACCTTGAAAGCAGTGCACCGAAGGGGGTGCACTCTCTGGGGAAGAAGAGGTTCGGACGTTGGGGGTGCTCCTCATGACTGGAAGCTCAGATAGCCTTAGTGCCTTTTATCAGCTTTGGCTGGTACGCTAACTATGGCTGTTCTTGGACAGGGATAATCTGGCTATGGTGATCCATGCAGAGGTAAACTCAAAGCTTGGTTTTTTGCAGGTGATCTGTGTGGTGGCTGTCTTTGTGCCTGACACAGAAGCTCCATCTGGTGCAAAGCACCGTGGCTAGACTGTTGATGGGGACAGATGGTTGCCAGCACATAACTCCAGTGATCAGAAGCTACTGGACTGGGTTCAAGGTTCATTTATTAATTTACGAGGCCCTGTAAACTTGGGCCCAGGATACCTCAGGGGGGCAGCCTTATCTCCTAGCTCCCTGTCCAATCACAGAGGTCTACGGGGGAGCTGTTCTTGGTGATCCCCTATTGGCCTGTACACACAATTCCTATCTCCAAGGAGCCATGCATTCAAAATGGTGGGCCCAATTTCGTGAAGCTCCCCTCCAGTTGAGGGCAGACAGCTCCCCTCTCCCCACCGTTGAACTTCCAGTTCTTACTGAGGGCTTTAAAAAAAATAAATCTGAAGGCTACACTACTTAGAGACAACTGTGATCAAGTAGCATGCAAATTGTTGAAACAAACGAACAAGGGAAGAAGAAGAAGAGTTTGGATTTGATATCCTGCTTTATCACTACCCAAAGGAGTCTCAAAGCGGCTAACATTCTCCTTTCCCTTCCTCCCCCACATCAAACACTGTGAGGTGAGTGGGGCTGAGAGACTTCAAAGAAGTGTGACTAGCCCAAGGTCACCCAGCAGCTGCATGTGGAGGAGCGGGGAAGTGAACCCTGTTCCCCAGCGAATCTACCGCTCTTAACCACTACACCACACTGGCTCCCAGTGTGAGAGGAAGATTTTGAAGTTCTTCTGCACACAGGCCTTAAAATGTCAAATTCGCTCCGGCAAGTGACGGTCACCATCTTGGATGATTTTAGTGAATCGTAGAATTGTTGGAAGGGAGCCTGATGGGCCAATATAATCTAACCTCTATAATGCAGGAATCTTGCGCGCTACGTGGGGCTCGAATCCATGTCCCTGATTAAGAGTCTCATGCTTCCCCAACTGAGCTATCTCCGCTGCCTTAGCCTCTGTGAATGTGACTCTCAGTGGCTATGTGTTCGCACTTTTGCTGTTGGAAACCGTATGTTTCTGAATACCCGCTGCTGCGAATCACAAGCAAGGAGAGACGTTGTTGAACTCTGGTCCCACTGACATCTGACTAGCTACCATGAGAACAGCGTACCGGACTACACTGGCATTTGGCCTGATCCTTGCAAGCCTCTTTTTGTGCCTCCCCCCTCCTTCCCACCTGCACTTTGCTGCCCTTGAACAGATGGCGGAGGGCAGCTGGACTGAGTCAAGGTCATTACGGATTAGCCCAATGGAAAGATTTGCAGCAGACCTTTTAGTACGAACAAACTGTTTCTCCAGAGATACAAGGGAACATGCCTTGTTATTCCGGGACAGTGGCTGAGGAAGAATGAAGCATTTAATCATTTCCTCCTGGGACCGGCAGGAGTTTGGAAGGCTTACTTTGCTCTCCGTCGCTTTGACCCCCAACCCCCCCCTCCTCTGAGTTGTGCCCTCAGCCCCAGTTCGTTCAGTCTTTGCTCCACCATCTTCTAAATCTAACCTCAGACGTCTTGTCTGATGTCATGTCTCCTGTGTCAGCCACCGCGGCACTGCTGAATGGCTTGGAGAACATCCCTGTGATTGACGAGTGCTCTGAGCCACGCGGCGTTAAACCTGTCAGCTGAAATTGGTCCCGAGTGGCGAGAAAAGGTTAAATAATTGTAGTTAAAGGTGACCTGAAAGAAGGGAAGGTTTTTAAAATACGTGTATATGTGTGTGTGTATGAACTTATATATACATCGTGTGCCAAATGTTCCCAATGTCAAAGTAAAAAAAAGAAAAAGAACATCAGCATTTTGGGATTTATTTATTTTTTTAAGTGTTGTTCGTTATTGTTTTGCAGAAATTCCAAATTAGTCCTACTGATTTTCAAAGCCTAAATTGCGACTAAACCACCACAGGGTCCCAATGCTTACCTAATATTTCCCGGTCTCATAGGCAAGGTTAACAGAGCACTCCCATAGGCATCTGATGGGGTTCTTGAGTCCCAGCAGGGCTCACCATTGCTAATTGGGCATAGCCCATTTCCAACAGTGCCCTGAGGTAGTGTGGCTTTGGGGCAAGGTGGAAAATTAAAATGGCAGCTGCCTGGTGCCAGTTAGAGAGGTTCCACTACAGGGTAAGTGACAGTCCGCTGGAGCCTGGAACCAGCTTGGTTTAACTGGTTTTTAATTTATTTCATTTATTAAATTTACCAGTTGATTTTTCACCAAGGTGTAACTCAAAGCAACTTGCAATATATAAACAAAACAAATTGAGTTTCTTCTTCCTCTTTTTTCCCACATGAGCTCCTGCCTTCCTTTGGCCGTGTTAACCGCAATGCAATGTCACCTCTGCACCAAAGTTAATGTTCACCAGGGTTAGCCTTGAACCAGGGTTTTGGAAACAGGCTTCAAATCCTTGCTTTAGACTCTGGTTTGAAGCTCATCACATTAGCGCAAAGATTAGCCGCACCACGGATAATGCTGAAAAGGAAAGAGTGGGAAAATTTGCACAGGAGACAGAAAGAGGTTGTGAATGAGCCAGTGGGTTTCTCCCAACCTTTTTAAGCACAGGTAGGAGAGTGGGAAATGTTATATCTGCAGTGGTTCAGAGGAAGTGGATTCCATGCTGTGCTTTTATTCGCCCTTCAGTTAGCTAAGAAATGAAAAAGCCATTTGAGGATTTTGTTGCTAACCTTGAGTTTCACCTTCCTCCTGAATTCTCCTGAGTCTTTTCAAATGGATTTCCTGTGCTGCATGCTTATTTGAACAAGGGCTGTGATTCGAAACTAGCCTGTACATGAAAAAGCAAGGACTACTGGCCGGCAGCCAGAAATTTGCTGGTTTCTTCCAATCAATACGTGAACTCCAGCTCTCTTCTCTCCTGCAGCTCCCGGTTGTTTGCTTCACTTTGCCCATATCTTCTCTGTTATTCATCCCCTTCCAAGCTCCTCTTGCCTTGTGTTTTCTTGGTGTGCTTCCTCTAAGTGTTATCCAGTTGTTGCTAATGATGATTTTTATCCTACTTTTCCACATATGTACGGCCACTCACAGTATAAAATTTAAACAAATTCTTGTAGCGATCATACGTAGAATTGTAGAGTTTGAAGGTGTTTTGCCAATCAACACTGCAGGTTCTTTAAAGGGTCCTTGGTAGTCAGTAGATGAGGGAAAATATATTTTATATAAAATATATAAAGGTGTAAGATTTTTTGGAGGCACCATTGATGGAATCTTTTGAGAAGTTGGAGATGGCGTTTGTAAGTGGTCCATGTTTCGCAAGCATACAGTAAGGTTGGTAGTGCAATAGCTTGGTAAACAAGCATTTTGGTTTCCCAGCAAATGTCCCATTGCCTTAGGCCTCAGTGAAAAGGGGTTGGTTTACCCACATAGAAAGCTTTACTCGATCAGGCCAATAACCCCAAAGGAACAATTCCTCCACCAGACCTTGACCCACATACACCAGATCTAGCCTTAGGAAACTGCACCATTTGGTCCATCATTCTCTCCCTGCTTGACCACGTTGCTTTGCACCATTCGTACCTGCCTCAACCAGGCTGGGCTGCATGTCTCCACAGTCACTACCTGTGTCGAATAGGGCTCCTAATCTGGGCAGTCAGGCCCCAGCTGGGCCACTCTCAAGGGCAGGAGTGCTCCTGCGAGGACTCGCAGGAAGGGTTGCCTACACATAGCCAAATCTGCAGCACCTCGATTTTTCTTGCCCGTTTTCCACTATAGAAGGGACCCAACTCTGCAATGCAGGAATCACAGCTTAAAAAACCCCTGAAAGATGGGCCACCCAATCTAGTATTGTAGGTCGTTTGCCTTTGAAAACCAGTTGCTTGGAGTCACAGGTGGGGAGAATGTTGCTGTGCTCAAGTCCTGCTTCCCATAAACATCCACTTCCCATAAGCAGGCTTTCCATAAGCATCCACTTGACCACTGTGAGAACAGGATAGTAAACTCGATGGGCCATTGGCCTGATCAAGTAGAGCATTCTATATGAGTAAACCAACCCCTTTTCACTGCGGCCTAAGGCAATGGGACATTCGCAGGGAAACCAAAATGCTTGTGTACCAAGCTATTGTACTACCAACCTAACTGTATGCATGCGAAACATGGACCACTTATAAATGTCATCTCCAACTTCTCGAAAGATTCCATCAACAGTGCCTCCGAAAAATCTTACACATCACTTGGGAAGACAGGCGAACTACTATCAGTGTACTGGAAGAAGCAAAGATCACCAGTGTTGAAGCAATGATTCTTCAACATCAGCTTCGTTGGGCTGGTCATGTTGTGCGAATGCCTGATGATCGCCTTCCAAAGCAACTACTCTATTCCGAACTTAAAAATGGAAAGTGTAATGCTTGTGGTCAACAAAAGAGGTTTAAAGACTGTCTCAGGGCAAATCTAAAAAAAAAAAAGTAGTGTAAACACTGACAACTGGGAAATGCTGGCCTGCGAGCTCTCCAGTTGGAAAACAACCTTTACCAGAGGTGTCATGGGCTTTGAAGACACTCAAACTCAGGATGCAAGAGAGAAATGTGCTAGGAGGAAGGCATGCTTGGCAAATCCACACCATGATCAACTCCCGCCCGGGAACCAATGTCCCCACTGTGGAAGGACGTGTGGCTCAAGAATTGGCCTCCACAGTCACTTACGGACTCATTGCTAAAACCGTGTTTATGGAAGACAATCTTACTTGACTATGAGTGATCACCAAAGAAGAAACCAACCCCTTTTCACTGAGGCCTAAGGCAATGTTGAAAGCTCAGATATACGAGCTAGGGGCCAAGTGCCACCTAGTTAAAATCAGTTAAAATCGCCACAGTGGAATGACTGTTCGCCAGGGTGTTGGACTGGGGGTCCCATACAATGCTATGGTTTGACGATTCTATGATCTCAACATTACTTGACTCTAGCTTCCTCTTAACAACAATTCACTTGTCCCAGTACGGAAGGAGGAGAAACACACCCAGTTGAGATGGAAATGACATTATCTATGGACTAAGGCAGAGGTGTTTAAGCTGTGGTTGCCAACCTGGCTCCCAGAAATCTCCACATAGTCACAATTGGATCTACACCAGTAGAAAACGCACCTGGCGCCTGGCTAATTTCTAACACTGGCCTAAGGGGATGGCAACTTGCATACTTTTCTACAGATACTTAGTTTCCAAGCTAAATTTGGCTTATCGGGGTTGGCTATTAATGAGAAGATGCTCTTCTTCAAGCCATTGTTTGTCAAGCTAGTTTGTTTGGAGGGGCTTGGAAATAGGGCACTTGGTCGGGAAAAACCCCTGTGAGTCAGGAGCAATGATATCTGTATCTGACGAAGTTGTTTGCCGAAAAACATAATTTTGATTTCACTCCAGATAGCTGTTTTAGCTTTCACACACACACACACACACACACACACACACACACTTGCCAGTGTGGAATAACCATGAAAGTGTTTTGTTTTCGTTCGGGAAATGTGTGCCCTCCTAATTCCTGCATGAGAGCATTTGCTTTGGCAGTCAAGGTACCTGATGCTATAACATTTCACATGTAATTTTTATTATTTGCTGTGTTGTTCAATGATATGTCAGGCCTGGTATGTCAACAGCACAGGGAAAGCTGAGGAATATAAATTGGTGCGATGCCCCCAGGTCATTTTTAGACCATTGTGTTTAACATATGTGACATGTCTGAGTTAGCTAGTGATTGAATTAAAGTTCGTGATTGACACAGCAAGCTTGCTTGTGACAGGGCTGAGGGCCTGTAGCATACATCAACATGCACGGCAACACAGGAATGTCAACTTTTAACAGCTTTTTAATGGTTTCTCTGCACGTCTAATGTATCGGAAATGGATGGTTTTCTTAACTTTCGGGAGCATGTGGATTTCCGCGTACATAGCAATCATTGTTTTTCCCCCCTTTGCTGACAGTTAAAATGAATACTTATCATCTCATGGAAATGTTATTATTCCATAAGAACATAAGAAGAGCCTTTCTGGATCAGGCTATTAGCCTATCTAGTCCAGACATCCTGTTGTCGCAGTCAAACAGGCATTATTATGCTGACCTAGGCCTTCCTACTGGGTCTGCTGTTGCCTTTGCTTTGGAGGCCCAAGGGATGAAGTGGGAGAATCCAGGATCAAGCCAGAGCTTGGGTTGTGGTCAGAGAGATGGGTGGTAGTTATCAAGTGAGACATCCATGAGATGGGTCCCTTGGTTGGAATCATTTCTGGTTCCTTTGACCCTTTCGGTTGTACTCAGATGATCTTTGGGTTTCCAAACCATTTTGTCTGGGTCAAGTGGGATTGTTAAATCTCCGCACAGCCTTGAAGCACACACACTCTCTCTCTCTGTCCCTGTGTAAACAGGGCAGGGGAGAATCTTTGTTACTCTGAGAGCAGCTCACACTGAAAGGTGGGGAAGTACTTAAATACGTGAAAAGCACTTAAATACATTTTAGCAGCCATCCAGATGTCATGCAGCCCAGTCGCTTAGTTGGGTTTATGTGACTTGGAACATCCTGTGGAGCTTATGTACTCTGAATACACTTTTTAATTAAGCCTAGGGGTGGGGAACCTCTGGCCCACAGGCCTAGTAAATGCCCACCTGCTATCGAGCCACGTTCAAGATCCCTGTATTCATTTACATAGCCCTGAACGACTTAGCTCCAGGGTACCTTAGGGATTCCCTGAACCCTTATATCCCTTCTCAGCCACTGAGGTCAAGTGCAGGAGTGTCATTGCTTGTCCCTTGAGTCAGAGAGGCCCTTCTGACACTGATATGAAGTAGGGCCTTTAATATCATTGGCCCAGTCCTGGCAGTAAGGATTCAACAGGTGGCTTCAGTTTCAACCTTCAGATGCCTGTTGAAAACTTTTCTATGCAGGCAATTAAGATAACATCTTTCCATAATAGTTGTTGATGGTTTCTGATTTTAAACCCATATGTGTTTTTATTCTGTAGATATAGATGTAGGTATAATTGTAAACCACTTCGATGTTTTTCTATGATTTAGTGGTATATAAATATTTTCCTAAGTAAAATAAATAAAAATGAGGCCTGTTGGGTCTCCCCTTTTGGCTAAGCTGTGCACACCTGCCCCTACATCTGACGTGCAAAGAAAGATTGCAGAGTTAGCTGATTGATCTGTATAAAAACAAACCAGGACTCAAGCCTGTGTATACCCTGTGGTTCAAAAACAAAATTAAAATTCTACACCTAGGTAATCCATAACTTGGTCTAGCAAAAATGGGATTCTACATCCTGTATACATTATGCAAGGTGACCACATATACATTCTTTCTCTTGATTTGCATACTTAGTTTTTGCTAAGTTAGGGGAGGGGCAAAACTGAGGACCCCCCCTCCCATACACACAACCCACTGAAAACATAGTTCATTCATCTCTGGGTTTTGGTCCTATGGAAGCCATTTTGGCACATTGAACAACTAACAATAATACAGCTGTAATAGCACTTTCACATGTGAACATACGAAGCTGCCTTATAAGCAGTGAAACTATGGGTCCCCCTGCAGTCAGCACAGTCACTAGATCAATAGATTCACTGTGGTTTTGAAGGTGTTCCCTGCCTGTTATGTGTGTCATATGTGTTCTCCATTTCTATTTGCCGTTTAGATTCTAGCCATTAACCGAGGGGAGAATCTCAAAGTCCTGACAGTGAAGGTCAACATTCCTGACGGTGTGAAGTTTGAATTCTGTAGGTGGTGTGTAAATGCAAGGTCTGTATGAGGGTTCGCTGAATGCATTTCCCTTCTTGGTGTGAATTTATAAATGTTAGGCCTACACTTTTGGACTAGTCTAAAAACCTTAAGCTGGGAGTGAGCATCCAATGTGGTTCTCTCCAGATGTTGGAGTCTCTCCCATTAGACTCAGCCAACATGGCCAATGATCAGGGTTGACAGGAGTTGTATGCAACCCAGCAATACCTTGAGGGAGCAGCATTGGCTATTGCTGCTTTAGATTTAGTAGGGCTGGCATATTTGGAAGAGCAAAAAAGAGGACACATTTGCCGACTCTACTTCTAACTATGGATCGCTTTGGCGACTCTCACTTTAAATACCCCCTACTATATGTCGGTGGCGCTGTGGGTTAAACTACTGAGCCTAGGGTTTGCCGATCAGAAGGTCGGCGGTTCGAATCCCTGCGACGGGGTGAGTTCCCGTTCCTCGGTCCCTGCTCCTGCCAACCTAGCAGTTCGAAAGCACCTCAAAGTGCAAGTAGATAAATAGGTACCGCTCTGGCGGGAAGGTAAACGGCGTTTCCATGCACTGCTCTGGTTCGCCAGAAGCGACTTAGTTATGCTGGCCACGTGACCGGAAGCTGTATGCCGGCTCCCTTGGCCAATAAAGTGAGATGAGCACTGCAACCCCAGAGTCGGCCATGACTGGACCTAATGGTCAGGGGTCCCTTTACCTTTACCTTACTTCTAACTATGAATCACTTTGACGACTCTCACTTTAAATACCCCCTACTATATGTCGGCTATAGAAGCTGTGATATATTGCTAGTAGCAATGTTCTTAGCTTTCAACAACAAAATAATAATAATAATATGTATTATTGCCACATGAAAGTATTTGGGCTCATGTTTGCATCTTTGTGAACATAAGCATGCACAGAACAATTTATTAAACTACATGTACATATGGACTCTCCTGAAGGAGACGGGGATGTTAACTCTTGCACTCCCAGATTCCTTCTCCAAGATCTTGCAGCTGAGCCAGCGTCCTTTTAGTTCAGCCACAAGAGAAGGGATTCATACAGTATGTAGCTAGTTTAAGATGCTGCTGTGTTGTGATTCTCCTCTGGGTTACTGTATTGTGCCAAATTTCAAAAATCCACCCAGACAGAAATTTTAATTCTGTTGACTGTTTTTATTTGAACTCTTAAGTGCTGGGGAAACGTAATGCAGTAGAAGATCTAAGATTTCTCCGGGAAAACCCAAAGCAGCAGTCAGTCAAAGTTCTGTCTGGGAAATCCAAAGCAACAGAAGATCTTAAACAGATGAACATAAAATGAATTGATGCATGCATGCAAGTAGTAGCCAGTTTTTCATTTATCTCTCTGGTAGTCTTGACAGTTAGCTCGTAAAATACACGTTGGGTAACCAATAGGTGCTGGCTGTGACCATGAAGATTTGACCATGCTTCTAAATTGTGACAAGTGCCCTTGGCTGCTTCTGGACTTGGCCAGGCTGTTTCAAGCTGTTAAAGGTAAAGGTAAAGGTACCCCTGCCCGTACGGGCCAGTCTTGACAGACTCTGGGGTTGTGCGCCCATCTCACTCAAGAGGCCAGGGGCCAGCGCTGTCCGGAGACACTTCCGGGTCACGTGGCCAGCGTGACATCACTGCTCTGGCGAGCCAGAGCCGCACATGGAAACGCTGTTTACCTTCCCGCTGGTAAGCGCTCCCTATTTATCTACTTGCACCCGGAGGTGCTTTCGAACTGCTAGGTTGGCAGGCGCTGGGACCGAGCAGCGGGAGCGCACCCCGCCGCAGGGATTCGAACCGCCAACCTTTCGATTGGCAAGTCCTAGGCGCTGAGGCTTTAACCCACAGCGCCACCTGCGTCCCACCACTTGAGTTAATTTCCTACAAATTTGGTTGATAGTAGTCACCCAAGTCTTTGTCATCTGTTTGGCTTCTGTTACACAGATTTTGTTAGCCGCCTTGTATGTATGCATACTGTATTCTTAGAAGAAGTTAGTCTGCAGCTTTCAAGGACTTCCAAGTCCCATAAAGTGGGTATTTGTAATGGACTTTGTAAACCCTGTGCTAAGATTCCATTTTGCTGAAGCTATTGTATGGCTTTCAGCAGGTTACACTTGCAACAT
Organism: Podarcis gaigeae; assembly: GCF_964106915.1. Lineage (NCBI taxonomy): Eukaryota > Metazoa > Chordata > Lepidosauria > Squamata > Lacertidae > Podarcis > Podarcis gaigeae. The sequence continues at coordinate 102,051,580 of NC_139680.1, read as the reverse complement.
GTTACCAAATAATCTTAGTTTTAAACATTTTGGTGCACAGATGGAGACCAAAGGCCTATGCACAGCCTGAATTAATGGAGCTTCTACGTTATTCAACAGAAGACGCCTACAAGCGCCTTATTTATCCGCTTCTCTGCAGAGAATTCAGGTAAAGCAACACCCTTATGGATTGTAAACTGCCTTGTGTACCGTGATGTAGGAATATAAAATAAAAAGTATTTGCTTAAATTTTTAGAAGCAGCACTTTCATAAAAAATACAGCAAGGCAATTCTCACCGGGACTGGGTGGTATAGCGATATACAGTGGTACCTCGGTTCAAGAACAGTCCGGTTTAAGAACGATTTAATTTATAAACTCTGCAAAACCGGAAATAGTGCCTTGGTTTGAGAACTTTACCTCGGTCTAAGAATGGGAGCTGAATGTTGGAAGGGCACCGGTAGTGGGAGGCCTCATTAGGGAAAGCACGCCTCGGTTTAAGAACGGACTTCCGGAACGGATTAAGTTCGTAAACCGAAGGTACCACTGTATAATCCAAAACTGGTTTGAAGTCCATATTATGATATTTTTATTTCATAATTTTTTAAAGGTAAAGGTACCCCTGACTGTTAGGTCCAATCGCAGACGACTCTGGGGTTGTGCGCTTATCTTGCTCTGTAGGCCAAGGGAGCCGGTGTTTGTCTGCACACAGCTTCCGGGTCATGTGGCCAGCATGACTAAGCCGCTTCTGGTGAACCAGAGCAGTGCACGGAAATGCTGTTTACCTTCCCACCGGAGTGGTACCTATTTATCTGCTTTCACTTGACATGCTTTCAAACTGCTAAGTGGTCAGGAGCTGGGACTGAACAACGGGAGCTCACCCCGTCACGGGGTTTCGAACTGCCGACCTTCCGATCGCAAGCCCTAGGCTCTGTGGTTTAGACCACAGCGCCACCCGCATCCCTCATAATTTTTTACCTGGCAATACATCGTGCATCATGATGTGTGTGTGTTTGTGCGCACATGTGCGCTACGCAAAAATCATGATGCAGGAAAATCTGTGAATCCAGCCAGTGCCTCCACATAGTTTCATCCTTATTTCAGACATTGTGATATTTCGGTATCTTGCGTGAAGGAGATCGCTTGATGCCTTAGTCCTCACTCAGAAGTAAGCCCTGCTTCAATCAATATTGATTGATTGATTTCTATACTGTCCTTCATCCGAGGATCACAGGGTGGTTTACGATATATAAATACATACCATAGTGACAAAAAATGTCCCCCCCCAAAAAAAAATAAAAATTAAAAGGTCAATTGTTTAATTAGACCTGGGAGAAGAGGATTATTTTTGCCTGGTGGCTAAAGATAAGTAATAAAGGAGCCAGAAAGCCTCCCTGAGGAGAACGTTTCCACAAGTGGGGAGCCACCACAGAAAACGCCCGTTCTCGTGTTGCCACCCTCTGGACCTCTCACAGATGAAGCACATAAAAATGAACTACAGACTGTAGGGCCCATGTTGGTTCATATAGGGAGAGTCATAGAATCATAAAATCATAGAGTTGGAAGAGACCACAAGGGCCATCGAGTCCAACCCCCTGCCAAGCAGGAAACACCATCAGAATACTCCTGACATATGGTTGTCAAGCCTCTGCTTAAAGACCTCCAAAGAAGGAGACTCCACCACACTCCATGGCAGCAAATTCCACTGTCGAACAGCTCTTACTGTCAGGAAGTTCTTCCTAATGTTTAGGTGAAATCTTCTTTCTTGTAGTTTGGATCTATTGCTCTGTGTCCGCTTCTCTGGAGCAGCAGAAAACAACCTTTCTATGTCTATGTGACATCCTTTTATATGGCTATCATATCACCCCTTAACCTCCTCTTCTCCAGGCTAAACATGCCCAGCTCCCTTAGCCGTTCCTCATAAGGCATCGTTTCCAGGCCTTTGACCATTTTGGTTGCCCTCCTCTGGACACGTTCCAGTTTGTCAGTGTTCTTCTTGAACTGTGGTGCCCAGAACTGGACACAGTACTCCAGGTGAGGTCTGACCAGAGCAGAATACAGTGGCACTATTACTTCCCTTGATCCTTGAGTCCTTGAGGCATTGCAGTCCTGAGCTGTTTAAGGCTTTGCAGGTAAAAACTCATTGGCAGAAGGTGCAGTTGGTCCAGGGTTGGCAACATATGCTCAAACTCTTTTGTCTCAGTGAGCAACCTGGCCTCTGAATTGCACCATCTGAAGTTTCCAAACCATCTCCAGAGGCAGCCCCATGTATAGCATGTTGCAGTAATCTAACAATAAGCTGTACTTCCAAGTAGATCTGTGTAGGATCGATTTAATTGAAGAATTTTTAACACATCCTCTTTTAGTAGCGACGGTTTCCTGATTTCTTCTTTAGATCACAAGAATATGCACAAAAATTTTGGCAAGTTGAAAGACATATTTCCCCTGGCAGCTAGCATGGTGGGAAATAACTTAATGATCAAAAAATGCATTGTAAATGGGGGAAAATTTTGACAGTTTGTGTATGCAAACGGCAATTTCCTTAACATTTTTAATGACAGCACCATATTGTGAGCCCCCCATATTGAGTAATACATCAGATGGTTATAATGGTCTTGATGCAAACTGCTATGCTGCTAAAATTGTTTTATTGTATCCATTTCACAATCACTGTTTCGGTAATGTGCTCCATCATGTCGCTCTAATCCCATTTCTCATACTTCTCTGGAGGGATTCATGGAGGCTAATTGCTCTAGCTATAAGTATCTTTTTAGCTGTCATTCCCCCCCCCCTTCCTAAATTAACGACCTCATAGTCATAATATTGGGCTCAACTCTGCAACGGTTGCTGTACTGACTAGACTGTGAAGCAATCTGTTTCACCAATGACAATATAATGGCTTTTGTAACCAGCTGAAGTGGCGTTTTGGCGGTGCAGAAATGAAATGGGAATTAAAAGCATTTTAGGCTTTTTAAAAAAATGTAGAGTTCTTGTTTATTTGAAATATCACCATTCAGGATCTCCAACCTATAAACATCCTCTCTAAAAACAACACCTTCTACATTCTCAACAGTAGCCCTGTTAGTTAGCAGTCAACATCTACAACGAATAGTTCAACCGCACGGATATCCGGTGCCTTTGTCCAGATAGAGCAGGAGACTTCCAGTTGCGCAATGAAATGTTCCCCTCTTCTTCTTTCCCCTACAGCCCTCCACATGCCATCAAGTTGGCTCCAGAGGACCTCCCAGAGGGGCATGTGGGGAGAGGAGAGGAAGGAATAAGTTGTAGAAGCAAAACACTGTTTAGGAGCCGGGAGAAATCTGTACAGGCAATGACCAATTTACTGTATTTTTCACTCTATAAGACGCACTTTTCCACCTCCAAAAATTAAGGGGAAATGTGTGTGTGTCCTATGAAGCGAATGCAGGCTCCTTGGCTTCAGTGATAGCAACGCGAAGCCTCCGAAGCGCAGAGCGAGCGCTATCAGGGATAGCCACCTGAAGCCTTTGGAGCGCAGCGCATGTTCCCGTTGCGCTCCGGAGGCTTCGGGTTCCTTTTGCTGAAGCCGGGGGAGCAAGACTCTCCTGGCTTCAGCAGAGAGGGAGAGCTGCGCAGCGTCCCTTCAGCCAAGCGGGAGGAGAAATGGAAGGGGCTCCGTTTCTCCTGCCGCTTTGTTGAAGGGGCGCTGAGCAGAGAGGGGGAGAATTATTTTTTTTCTTGTTCTCCCCCTCTAAAACAAGGTGCATCCTATGGTCGGGTGCGTCCTATAGAGCGAAAAATACGGTTCATGCGCCTGGTTGACACACATGTGCATGCACGCATCACAGCTACCTGGAAGTGGCTGGAAAAGGGAGTGGAAAGGACTTATGCACTGTCCACAGACATGCACAATGACCCGGAATGCAACCTCCACATAAATGGGGAGTTGCCTGTACTGATTCCTTTCGATAAAGTACTTATGTGATGCCCTCCAAATATTGCTGGACTACAATTCCCTTCACCTTGACCCATTGGACAAGCTGCCTGGGGTGATGGGAGCTGGAGTCAAACAACATCTGGAGGGCACTATGTTGGCTATGGCTGATGGCCTGTGACAAGTCTCAAAGGCCAGACAAAAAGGGCCTCATTTGGCCCCTGGGCCAGAGGCTCTTCACCTCTGCCATAGATGCAAGTAAGGAGGAGGCAAAAGTTTCCTTTGAAGCAAGAGCAGATTTTCTCTGAAAATGTAATTCACTCAGGCAATGAAAAAGCTGAGTCACAGTCCACAGTAAGTGTACTGTCAAATTTCAAGTGCCTGAACAGTTTCTCCTATACATTCTTTTTAAACTAACTTTGTTAAAAAAATTACAAGCATGAAGTGTTGTCTTTCAGAGCAAATGCATATTCTGCATTTGTATGTAGTCATCCACACTGCATCAAAACAGACTGGGGGGGGGGGAGTGTTTGCTCCTTAAAAAGTAAGAGTAGGAGAGACGGAAAAATCATGGAAAAGAAGAGTTTGGATTTGATATCCCGCTTACTGATATATCACTACCCGAAGGAGTCTCAAAGCGGCTAACATTCTCCTTTCCCTTCCTTCCCCACAACAAAGTGAGGTGAGTGGGGCTGAGAGACTTCAGAGAAGTGTGACTAGCCCAAGGTCACCCAGCAGCTGCATGTGGAGCAGCGGGGAAGCGAACCTGGTTCACCAGATTACAAGTCTATCACTCTTAACTGCTACACCACACTGGCTCTCAACGGAAAAGGGCAATGGAGTGTTGGTGTGAGGAAGCCAATATGCAGTTTTGCCTGCCTGTGATGAAATAACTCTGTTTTTTTGCTACACTCCTTTCTTAGATCTAAACTGACTTCAGACGCAGAGAAGGAATCTGTAATGATGTTCGGAAGGAACCTCCGCCAGTTGCTTCTCATGAGCCCTGTAAGAGGACGGACCTTGATGGGAGTTGATCCTGGCTATAAACATGGTTGCAAACTGGCCATCATTTCACCAACCAGTAAGTGTGGTGCTCCAGCTGTGAGAAGCACTGGTTGTGTTATCAGGACATGTGTAGCTAACATCATGCTCTGCAGATGGTGTCGGACTATAGCTCCCATCTTCTGTGACCATTAGCTATGCTTGCTGGGGTCATAGGAATCCTGCAACATCTGAAAGGCATTACGTAGGCTACCCTATACTAAGCTAATGCTTTAGGCTGCTCAGCAGAAGAGGGAAACCCCAGGCAAATGGGGGGTGGGATGGGGAAGCAAAGGCATAGAAGAATTACCGTATTTTTTGCTCCATAAGACGCACCTAGTTTTTAGAGGGGGAATGCAAGAGAAAAAAAAATCTTTTAAGGGAGCGCTGAGCAGAGCCTATATGCATCCTGTATGCTTTCACGAGCCACGTGGAGTGTGTGTGCGGCGCTTGCAGGCTTTTCCCCGAGGAGGGAGAAGCCCCCAAGAGCCGCACACATGCTCCGTGTGGCTCTTTAAACGGGGCGCGGCTCTTGGGAGCTTTTCCGGGAAGTGGGGGAAGGGACTGAGGGGCTAAGCTAGAAGCTAGAACAGCAAGAGGGAGCGCTGCGCAGCGATCCCTCTCGCTGTTCTGGCTACTGGGATAGCTGCGCAGCCTGCATTAGCTCCATAAGATGCACACACATTTCCCCTTACTTTTTAGGAGGGAAAAAGTGTGTCTTATAGAGCAAAAAATACAGTAGTTTAATTTCTAATAGTTTGTAGCCCAATGCATTCTGGACTTATCTAGTCCTTTGGCAGGGAATTTCAAAAGAAAGAAGCTCGGTCTTTTGTTACTGCTATCTCCACTTTCCTTCCATTGTCATGATTCCTTTTAGGCACATTAGAGAACAAGGGAGGGACAGTAAAGTAAAAGGGAAGACACAGCAGAATAAAAGGTGATTCAGGATAAGCCAGGATAAAACACAGATGCGTTTAAGGAGACGCTTGAATGTAAACTTGGAAGAAGATGGTTGAATGCCAAGAATTAATAGGAACATCAGAAGCTGCCTTATACTGAATCAGACCATTAGTCCATTTAGCTCAATATTGTCGGCACGGACTGGCAGCGGCTCTCTAGGTTTTAAGCAGGAGTTTATCTGAGCCCTAAAACTGAGACATTCTGTTTGGAAAGCAGCTGCTCTACCAATGAGCTGGAATCCTTCTCCAAACTCATTTTGTTGAGACATGCAACACAAATCTTTGCCGTCTTGAAAACTGCGCTACAAGCTTTTCCTAAAAGATTTGGCTTGTTTTGGATACAACTCTGAATTATGGCTCAGCCCTACAAGAATACGCTTTGGGCTTCTGTGTTTCTTTTCTCCTCTGATGTGGCTATGCAGAGGTTGGAAGCTTCCCCTCCCTGTTTTAAAGTAACTAGAGATCCTGGTTATGTTTGAACTGGGTAACACTGGTTAGTTTAAGCAATGGTTTGTAAGCAAGCTGGGTTCATAAACTCAGGCTTGATCCTGGCTTGTTTCAACAAACCATAGTTTAAAGCAGAAATAGCAAGTGATGTTGGAGTCCAGCTTACATCACCCCCACCCACATTTGTTAACACTCAGAGCTTACCATGGTATCTATCCATAGTTAACCAGTGTCCCCTCACTTTGCATACAGTGAGAAACTCTGGTTTGTTTAAAACAGGAAGCAAAAGCTCCTGTTTGCAGCTGCAGAACAGCAAGAGAGAGGAGGGGTTCATGCATGAGCCTGAAGCTTGCTGAAATTTGTTCCAGTATCACCAAACCATGGTTTAGTGTTGCATATGAAACGGACCACCAAGTTTATTCTTCCTAACTAGATGGCTTTTCATTTCTTGTCACCTTAGGCCAAATACTCCATACTGATGTTGTCTATTTACACTCTGGTAAAGGATTCCGTGAAGCTGAGAAGATAAGGACACTTCTGCTGGATTACAAGTATGTTAAACAAACCTTCACTCTTTTGGTCTGCCCGTGCATTAGAGCTGAACCAAAATGGAAGGGGTGCCTTTTTGCAGTCCTGTTTGATGGCCCTAGAAATCTGCCTCCCCTGCTTTTTGGCAGCCTTTTTCAACCATTAGCAGGGTATTTGGAAGAGGGAGAGGAGAACATGTCTGTTGCTGAGACAACAGGGCCAACATTCCCTGTCTTGCTGAGCTGTGTTGGGCGGGCAATGGTGCTACCAATGCAATGTGGCAAGAAAGGGGCCATGTTTGCTCAATCATATCCTGGCTTCATAAACTGAGATATGAATGAACCTTCCTTGCTTCCTTCTCTGGATACTTGAATGCATTATGAAATTACCTTCCTTTACCCATAGGTTCCCACTTCATCTTAAACCAGCTTCAAACTGTAGTTTAAGGTCTGGCTTGTTCCATTGTTTCCCTGTTTGAATGAAATGGGAAACCATGGTTAGTGGGATACTTCCACGCTGCATTCAGGTATGCTGTGAAGCTGAGATACCTCAACTGGACCAGGGAGCATCATTCCTCTTTCTTCATTAATGGATGTGTGCAGCACTTCCATCTCCATTCACAGAAAAGGAGTTTTCAGAGTTCTCTCTTTGTTCAGGAATGTATGGGAGATGCATTGTGCATTAATTCATTTCGGGTTAACAGGGCTGCCCTTCCCCTTATCGATGTTAATCGTGCAACATTGTCTTGTGAGAAGATACTCACCACATTCTCAGCCCATGAAATATTTACGGTAGCCTGTGTTATTACAGTTTCCCATTGCATTTTCTGATCCAATCAAGTGATAAAAATAGATATACATGAATGGAAGCAGGATAAAGAGTTGAAGGAGAAGTTCACAATTAACTGCACATTTTTTCATTCAAAAATACTTTTATTTTATTTCATTTGTATTCATTTATTTATTTCATATGTAAAAATTGGCGTTAGTTTTCCAGGACAGTTTGCTTAAGGTGATACAGTATATGAACTTATAAACAAACAGACAGACAGACAGACAAACACCAGCTCTTTGCATCTCCACTATCTGAAACAATGTACTATGTTAGGTGGCCTTTTCATGTTAACTCAGGTAGGTTGACCATATTGTTGAGCCAGGTGCATCTCCTTCTCTCCTTGGTGGAGGAAGCAACAGTGCCCCCTCCTGGGACAGATGGTGCCATGATGACGTCATACTTTCTCAACCTTAATAATTCTTTTTTCCCCTCCCTCTGAAAGCTGCGGCACTGTTGTGATTGGGAATGGAACGGCGTGTAGGGAAACAGAAGCTTACTTTGCTGACTTGATTACGAAGAAATACTTCGCGCCTTTGGATGTCACTTACTGGTAAGAAAATATGTGAAGCGTGGTCTTTGCTTTTGTAGAAATGTAGCTTCTATAAGAATTTTTTTTAATTTTTTTTTTTGAGATGGCTATTTCCCCATGTATCTCCTTCTGCTCGGTCCAGCTGTTTTCAGGCAAAACCTCAAAACAAAAAGAGACATTGAACGTCATCATCATCATTATTAGTCTCCAGAGGGCCTGTAGAAACAAACTGAAGGAAACAGTTCATTGATAGTCCCATTAATTATGGTCACGGCACAGCACAGGAATGGGGAACACTTTTCAGCTGGGTGAGGCCGGTGTTTGTCCACAGACAGCTTTCCGGGTCATATGGCCAGCATAACTATACTGCTTCTGGTGCAACGGGACACTGTGACAGAAACCAGAGTGCATGGAAATGCCGTTTACCTCCCCACCACAGCAGTACCTATTTATCTACTTGCAGTGGCATGCTTTCGAACTGCTAGGTTCGAAACAGAGCAACGGGAGCTCACCCTGTATCGTTGATTCACACCGCCAACCTTCTGATTGGCAAGCCTAGGAGGCTCAGTGGTTTAGACCACAGCGCCACCCGCGTCCCATAGTTCCTGACTGGACTGGGCAATGCACCACAAATTACGATTCTCTAGGTGACATGTTTTTGTCATCATCCACCTGTCTCGGGAGGCAATGGAGGAGTGCATCTTTGGGGTTGAAGCAAAACTGTTGGGAGATTGTAGTGCCTGCTGTGGCTGTAGAGACCTATAATGGAGAGACATGATTTGTTGCAGCTGGGGCAGAGGAAGGCGTGCCACTGCAGATGCACCACAGCCTATCTTAATAATAGAAAGTGAAGTGCTTCAGGCTGAAATCTTCTGTGTGTTTACGTTGATAAATCCCACTGAGGTCAATTGCCCAACAGTGAAATCCTAACCATTTCCTGTAAGTGCTATTGAACCCAACTGGGCGTAAAGGTAAAGGGACCCCTGACCATTAGGTCCAGTCGTGACCAACTCTGGGGTTGCGGCGCTCATCTCGCTTTATTGGCCGAGGGAGCCAGCGTACAGCTTCCGGGTCATGTGGCCAGCATGACAAAGCCGCTTCTGGCGAACCAGAGCAGCGCACGGAAACGCTGTTTACCTTCCCGCCAGAGCGGTAGCTATTTATCTACTTGCACTTTGACGTGCTTTCGAACTGCTAGGTTGGCAGGAGCAGGGACCGAGCAATGGGAGCTCACCCTGTCGCGGGGATTCGAACCTCCGACCTTCTGATCGGCAAGTCCTAGGCTCTGTGGTTTAACCCACAGCGCCACCCGCGTCCCTTGCAACTGGGCTTACACCTGGGTAAATGGAGTTAAGATTGAAACCGTCTCTTGAATGGAATTAGATTATTGGAAGCTGCCTTATTGTTGGTCCATCTAGCTCAGTATGTCTGCAATGACTGGCAGGGACTCTCCAAATTTTCAGACATGGAACATTCCTAGTTTTACCTGTAGATACCAAGGATTGAAGCTGGGGCCTTCTGCAGGTGTCCTGCCACTGAGCCATGGCCCTTCCCTAATTCTAGCTTATCTCACTGGGATGACTCTGAAAATGTTTATGTTGAAATGGAATGGATTTTGATGGACCAAGTCTGCAATCCTCTACACGTTGTCCCATGAAGCTCAATGGACTTTCTGCTGCATTGATATATGTAGGATTGTGTTCTTAGTGCTTCTTCTATAACCACCCTTGACTGCTGGCTGATGAAAACAGTGTTACCAAGTAAAGAATACATACAGATTTTCTGTATCTGCTGCTTGTCTTCCCTGAAATTTGCCTGTATTATTAGTTTTTGAGCCATGTGCTTATTCATTCACTTTGGGTAAGCACTTCTCCCTATTCCAGCTTTCGAGAAATTGGTAGTACTGTATTTGCAGCCACCGGTCATCTGGGAGCATTTAACTATGCCGAAAGAGATTAAGCAAAATCCACTGAGCGTCTAATTTCCAGTGCATTCTACTCCATTGCTTAAGCAACTTAAATATCAGTATTAAACGCTTTGGTCTTTCCTAATGGAATCGCTTCCTAGCTTTGAAGTGGGCCCCTTACTGGCGAAAGTTTTAGCTTACGGTTCTCGTTCTTTTGTATTTTATATGTGTCTGTGCAAACCTTTACGTGCCCCTTTCGACTTTAATGTGTGTTACATTTCCAAATATCTGCATTAGTCTCTCCGGACTTTGCCACTTTCAAGTCCCCTTGCCCTCCTCTGTTTCTAATGTTTCACCCAGCCTAATTACATTTACTTTTCTGCTTCACAGCACTCTCAGTTTGAAGGGTGATTTAACGTTTGGGGTTCGCAGTATGATAATTATATTTCAAGACCATGGTGGGGGGGATTAAGATGTATTTGCTCCGGTTGCAGATAAAAAGGGTTCAGATCCACTTGTAAAACTTGATTGGTTAACAGCCCATAGTTTTTTTATTATTGTATTTGCTGCTCATGCAGCATTAATTCTCAATTCATCAGGGTACCCAGGGTGCTGTAACTCTAGAGGTGACCTTGGGACTTGATTTACCTCCGCTCGGTTTTCTTTGTTAACATGCCATGAAAGAAGTACATGAAAGATAGCCAACTTCAAAGCACCTTTTAAAGGAAAATGGCTGATACAAATCCCCTGGCTTTTAATAATGCCTGTCAAATGTTTCAGCTGTCTTGCGTCCTTTTACAAGCTTTTGCTTGCTGCAGTAAATCAGTTTGTTTCAGGTTGGGATGGGGGCCGTTAGAGAACAACAGGATTATTTTTATTTTGTTTTGTTTTGCTTTTTGTTCACTTTTGCAATTATTACAGTCACTTACTAATACTCATACTAGCACCACAATCCTGATGCATGCCTACTCAGAAATAAATCGCAATGAATTCAGTGGGACTTACTCCCAAGTAAGTGACTCATTAACAAGTAAGTGTTTGGGATTGCAGCTTAGATTTTTTCTTAGTTGCCTTCCTCTAGAAAAGTTGGCTTTCAAAAATTCCAGGTAAGCAAGTGCTTTCTTGATTCTTGTTAATAATAGTAATAGTAATAGTAATACTCTTAAAACTAGTAAAATGATTTAAAAAAATTGTTATGAATAACACAGCATTTAAATAGATAATCTCATCTGTCGGTAGTTGGGAGTTATTAGAAGAATTGTTTTTTTAAAGAAAATTGTAAAAAGTTAAAGCCCATCTTTCTCAAGTGAAAGATGAAAATTTCTTACACTGAAAATTATAACAGCAAAACCTCAAGTCCTAGGACATGGTTGGAAGATGGGTGATGTAGCAAGGTTGAAGCAACACAGATACAGGTCTTTGTCCGTTTATGCAGGGGAGACCACTTGGGATTTACTATATGTGCCATTTTGAGTTCTATTATGGAAAAAAGGTGGGATAATAATAATAATAAGAAGAAGAGTTTGGATTTGATATCCTGCTTTATCACTACCCGAAGGAGTCTCAAAGCGGCTAACATTCTCCTTTCCCTTCCTCCCCCACAACAAACACTCTGTGAGGTGAGTGGGGCTGAGAGACTTCAGAGAAGTGTGACTGGCCCAAGGTCACCCAGCAGCTGCATATGGAGGAGCGGAGACGCGAATCCGGTTCACCAGATTACAAGTCCACCGCTTAACCACTACACCACACTGGCTCTCAGTGTGGTGTATTAATAATTAAATGAGTGCAAGAAGAAGAAGTAGGTTTTCACCAGGCAGGCATGAGAAGATCCCCAGGAGGCATCGTCAACTAGATCTAGTGGGTTTCTTGGTTTGTTTGTTTATGATTAAAAATATACACCACAAAGTGCGGTATACATAAAACAATAAAAATACTGCGATAACATTTGCTAAAGTTCCCCAAAAAACAAGATAAAACAAAACTATATATTGCAGATGAAACTTCACAGTGAACAAAACACTGTTAAAAGGCGGGGGCCCAGGAAAGCTTAAGAAAGCATATATACTTTTTAAAGAGGTGGTCAGAAGTAATTCCTGTCTCCAGGGAGTTCATTCAGAAGTCTGGGTGCTGTCACCAAGATGGCCGGCGTACAGCTTCCGGGTCATGTGGCCAGCATGACTAAGCCGCTTCTGGCAAACCAGAGCAGCGCTTGGAAACGCCGTTTACCTTCCCGCCAGAGTGGTACCTATTTATCTACTTGCACTTTGATGTGCTTTTGAACTGCTAGTTTGGCAGGAGCAGGGACCGAGTAATGGGAGCTCACCCCGTCATGGGGATTCGAACCGCCGACCTTCTGATCAGCAAGTCCTAGGCTCTGTGGTTTAACCCACAGCGCCACCTGCGTCCCTCTCGGCCACCAACCTAGATGGCTTCAAAAGAGGATTAGACCAATTCGTGGAGGAGAGGGCTAGCAATGCTTCTGAATGCCAGTTGGTGGAAACCACAGAAGGGAAGGTTGCTGTTGTACTTGAGTCCTTCTTGCTGGTTTCTCACAGGCATCTGGTTGGCCACTGTGAGAACAGAATGCTGGACTAGACTGGCCATTGGCCTGATTCATTAGGGTGTTCTTGCACATTTACTTACCCCCTTCCAGCTCTTAATGTTCATGAATGACTTGGGACTCCTCTACCTCGCATGGCAAGCTTTTATATTAGATATTCTTAATGCAAATCCAGCATGTCAACTTTTGTAATCTAGGAGGCAAATCCTTACCTAGTCCTCATGGACCTTCTGACAAATTGCTGAGATCAGTTACAGCCCTACATACCGGCCTGCATTAAAAATGTGCTCTTACGGGTTTTGACATTTTAAAGGTTTGGAAATGAGATACTCCCAAATATTATTTACAGTCAGCGGAAAAAGGAAGTCCTGGAACCTACTAAACATTTTGTCAGGCAGGATTTTAAAACTGCTTCAATAAATGGACGTGTGTGATATCACCTTCGTAACAGCCTTCCCCAGCATTGACTTTTTCTAGTAATATATTATTACTTGAGGCCTTTAATTCAAAATGGAAAACAAAATGGATGGTTACCTATCTACCTATCATTGAACTGAGTCTCTCCACTATGAAACTAATATGTTTTGAATCTCAGGAACTCTTGTGGGATCTCAGGAGCCAAGCCGGTTTGAATAACTGATTCAAAATAGCTCTCTCCCCCCCCCCCCCGCCCCATGTCGGTGTCTGTTCTTATTTCGTTGTTTCTGAAATTATTCCTGCAGTTGACGTGCAGTGCCCCCTCCAAACACAACCTTTTCCCTCTCTAGCCCAATTGAATTGTCTCATTTAATTAAATGCAATTAATTATTCGGCAAACAAATTAGTCAGCCTGCAAATCGGAAGCTATTTAGTACTTTTGGTTGGAATGCGCTAGAATTAGCATTTGATAAAATGTAGTTTGACATTTGAACCTGTTAAGAAGCGTTTTGGAGAAATGGTTTAGACGTGTGCCTTCGCTGGAACACTCTTGCCTCACTGCTGTGTGGAAGAACTTTGGAAAGGAAATTTTGGGGGAGACCAATGGTAACAGTTCCCTTGGTGAGTCTACTCTGTATAATTTCACCCGTGCAGTGCTAGGGCTGAAACATTAATAGCAGTAGTAATAATAACAACAATAACAGTAACAACAACAACTTTCTATACTACCCTTCATCCAAAGATCACAGGGCAATTTACAATGTAAAACATATTTTGCTATGCTGCCCTCTTCAGTCAGCTGTGGCAAGTTCAATCAATTTTGGTGTTTCATTATTTCAAACAATTGTTTATAGATTGGGTAGGGCTGGGCAATATATCGTCCAAAACTGGTTTGAAGTCCAAATTGTGATATTGGTTTCATAATTTTTGACCTGGAAATATATAACGAATCATGATGTCTGTGTGTGTGTGTGCGTGCGTGCGTGCGCGCTATGCAAAAATCACGTGTTGGAAAACCGTGAAGCCAGCCAATGTTTCTCTTGATTCCTGCAACCCTGCTATAAGTGGGTAGGGAAGGGAAATTGTAGTAGTGAGATGAATTGGAGTGACTGGGAATGCATGAAGGGATCAAGAACATAGAGCAAGCTGTCTTGGCAGGCTTAAATACCGGTAGGTCACTCCCCTCACCTTGGGGGGAAGGGTTACCAAACTCTTTGTTCTCTCACTTCTGCCATGTGAACTCTACCACTAAGGAGGTCCAAATTGGATGTTCTAAGCTTAGACTACATGGCTTAATAATTTAGAAACCCTTACCATTTTGGAACCCAAGTTATACCGCCTGTCTTTTCTTGCTGCTGTATGAAAAAAACACATGAATCTGACCTTTGAAGAGTTTGTAAGTACAGTGGTACCTCTGGTTTTGAACGCTTCAGGTTAAGGACTCCGCTAACCCGGAGGTAGCTGCTCCTGGTTGCGAACTTTGCCCCAGGAAATTGCATGCTGGAGGCCCCATTAGTGAAAACGCGCCTCAGGATAAGAACGGTTTCAGCTTAAGAATGGACCTCCAGAACAAATTATGTTCATAACCAGAGGTACCACTGTAAAGCATTTTTAACTTATCAGCAGTATGCTTTCTTTCTATGTTAAGGGAAGAGGGGAAATTGGAAGCAACTCAAAAGGGGGTATTTTAAAGGTCTAATACCCTATCTCACTGAGCAAAAACCATAACCCTTCCACTTTATCTAGGTAGCTTAGGGTGTGCATCTCTTTGGCCTACAACTCCCTGAATCTGCCACGTCCTGGAAATTTGACGGCCCATTCTGCCAGGGCAGCAGCAAACGTCTGCATTCTGCACTAACTCCACCCTAGCCGACACTTGTTGGGCAGCCACATTGGGCATCTCCCAGCACGTTTATGAGGCATTACAAGATGGGCATTTATGCCTCTGCTGAAGCCACCTTTGCCTTCAGGGTCCTACAACAGCCATCAGTGGACTCAAGGCTGCCATTTAAAAATTTCTACAGTGCTGCTACAGTGATGACATTATGGGCACTCCAGGGCATTGTGGGAAATTTTTAATGATGTGCGGCCTATGACTGGCACCAGCAATGGTGTTGACTGGGGTGCTTAAGCTCTCTTGGTTGCCTGAGGATACTATGTGCTTCCATTGGCCTTTATTTAGACCTTTTCTTCTGATGCTATATCCCTTATCTAATTCACTTCCAATGCTGCTATTCCCCACATAGATTTAATAGCAAATGGGGGGGGGGGAGATTTAGATTGGGGAAATGGCATAGGAAGAAGGGTTAAGTACCCCTTCCCCTGGTACCTTCTTCAAAGCAGCTGTGTATGATGACTGCTGGTTGGTAAAATGAAAATCCACAGAGATTCTAATTGTTCCCTAATTGTGGATTTCCTGTGTCCTGTCACATTTCGCCCTGATCTGGCCGAATATAGCGTTCATCTCTTCCCAGGAGATTTCTGCCTAGGTCCCGTGTTTGTCATTTCCTAAGCTGCATTAAACCAATGTCTGAAGATCTACAGTGATTAGATGTACGATGTCACTGGAACACCCTGGGCTGATTTAACACTGCTCTAATGGGAAGTAAGTGTGATCTCCGAAAGCAGGGTTGTATCTCTGCTCTTCTGTCTTGGAGGGAGTGGAGCAGTGGTGATGATCAGACGTCCCAATATTTGGAGCTGGTTTGGATTCAGATCAGCATCTGTGATGACAGATGCTGAGCAGATGTGTTCGATATCTGGCACAAACGATCTTTAGGACTCTTGACGATGAGAGCAATGAATAGAAGACACAAAAAGAGGCCTGAAGGAAGACGACTGCATGATTTCAGAGTATTTCACGGTATCCGTTCATGTTGCTATGTGGCTATCAGTATAATTTTTCCTGACTATAGGTCTTTAGGGCTGATGAGAAACACTTCAGGAATTGTTTTTAAGAATACATTTTTACATATAATATTTTGCTGGATGGCTTGGCTCTCTTGTGCTTCTTCCGCTCTGAATGGTAGTCTTGCATATCTTTTTTCTCTCTTTTTCTTTAGCTTCACAATGATATATTCTAGCAGAACATGCAATTTCATTTTTGAGTCTGCTTTTCTTTTTGTTGTTCTGCTGGACGTTAAATGTATTGACTGGATCTGCCCAGTCCCATTACTGATTCCCAGCAAACAGCAATATTCTTTATGACAGACGGGGCAGGATTCTTAAAAACCATGCAGTCTGTTATTGGCATACAAATACCGTAAGCGATAGAAGCTCTGTTGGATCATTCTGTTGGCATCTGATAAGCAAAGACAAATAAGGGATGCAAAATCAGATTTGTTTATTTTTCTTCATTAAAAAAACTTTATAGCCTGCTTCCCACCCCTGACACACACGTAGAGTTGCCCAAAGTGGCTTCCAGTGAAAAGAAACAAAAGCAGGAATAATCTAACAATTAAAGAACAAGTTACAGATAGGTAGCTGTGTTGGTCTGCCATAGTCAAAACAAAAAAATTCCTTCCAGTAGCACTTTAAAGACCAACTAAGTTAGTTCTTGGTATTTTATTGGGTTTCTGCCCAAAACAAGCTGTAGTTAAGCTGCTGAGCAGAGTTTGCATGTAAGGCAAAGCCATGGTTTAATCAACCATGGGTCAGTGTTATGTGCAAACCAGGCCAATATATGTAAATTTTGTCAAAGTGGAAGTAGTTGTCAAAGAGTTTGATGAGTTTGATGGTATAAATCCCAACTAACTTGTACCCTTCTTTGACTTATATGGAATAACATACAAGAGTAAGCAAAGTTAATGAAATAAAAATTAATACTGGGAAAAATAGCCATGTATTCTGCCATATTTTCCATCTCTCACCTTCAACTCCTGGCCAAGAGCTTTGTTTCACACACCCTGAGCCTTCTGATCATATTTACTTGGAATTTATTTCTATTCATTTAAATGGTGACTTAATTTCCAAGTGAATATGCATACGATTACAGCCCAAGTCTCTCAAGAGTATCAACTTTCTCTCTGAGTATCCGGACATCTTGAAGTTGGTATTCTTTTAATTAAAATAAAATGATAGAAGCATTTAATGAAAAGCAAAGCAACCTTATTTTACCATCACAAGGAATCTCAAATTATGTGTCAGGCATCCTTGAAGAATAAGGAAGCCAAATTGGATCCCTGCTCTGATTTATAAACATTGTTAGGGTTTGTATGGGACCAGTGGTCTACTTTAGCCATGTCTCTGAGAGTTTGCATGCGCCCTCTGCGACTTTTTATTTTAAATCTTATTTTCTTTGGACAGATGGCCTCCATGTCTCACCACACACAGTTTTTAAATTTCCCCAGAGCTTCAAAATAACATAATAACACCCTAGTGGTCCCAGGCCCTAAAGAAGTTAGATTGGCTTCAACCAGAGCCAGGGCCTTTTCAACTCTGGCTCCGGCCTGGTGGAACGCTCTGCCTCATGAGACCAGGGCCCTGCAGGATCTGATTTCTTTCCGCAGGGCCTGTAAGACAGAGTTGTTCCGCCTGGCCTTTGGCTTGGAGCCAATTTGATTCCCTCCCCCCCCCCTCTCTCTCTCTCTCTCTCTCTTTTCCCCCCCTCCTCTTTCTTTCTTTTCCTTCTCCTGTGATGAGGCTACATTTTAATATTTTAATGTTCCATTATTTTAATGTTGTATTTTATTTTTGTTTTTAAGTTGTAATCATTCATCTTGTTTTTATTATTGCTTGTAAGCCGCTCTGAGCCCGGCCTTGGCTGGGGAGGGCGGGGTATAAATAAAAAATTATTATTATTATTATTATTATTATTATTATTATTATTATTAAAGTGCTTTGGTTTGCCATATCTGTTGGCAGGGTTGGGCCCTGCTGTTTGATTGACAAGCTCCACTGAGCAAGTGGAACCAGTTGTGCGGGACTTTGGTTGTGCGACACGCTTTCTTGAATGGGAACAATGTTATACCCATGACATCTTCCCCAAATCTGTACCCATGAGTATTAAAGAAAACTTGATAGCAGCTTCAGGTTCACTTCTTCTACCTTGGCACCATATATGAAGGATTATTTGACTGTTTTCCTGCATAGGCCATTCCAAACATTACACGGCAAGCTAACTTGTCAAAGTTAGCTTCCCCATATGTGCATTAATTAATTTACTTAAAAGGCTTCTGTGCTGCTTTTCAGAACAATGGCCGCACAAAGTGCTTTGCAGTCAAATGCATCAATAACAAGTCCTTTTCCAACATTTTATCAGGCAGCTGTTGCCAATCTAGACTCTTTAATGAGTGCAGAAAGATGCATGGGTTTGCAACACATACTTGGTTCATTCTTACGTCACCACACTTAATTGAACACCTTAAAAGCAGAATATCTGAACAGGCTCTACACCTGCAGAATCTCTGTGAGGATGCCATATGGTTAGAGACTAGTTTGTCATTTATTTCCATTTGTGCCCCAGTTCCGCATATCAGCTTCCTTGAAGTTTGTCGAGGGCAGAGATGTCTAAATTGTGTCCTTCAATATGTTGCTGAACTACAACTCCGATTAGCCCAGCTCGGATGGCCAGTCACCAGGAATGGTGAACATTGTGGTTCAGAAACGTCAGGAGCCCATGTGTTATCCACCCCTGATTTATAGAAATAGATGAGCTGACAAAGCGTGGTTTGGTGTGATGTTTGGCCACTCTTACCTCTAGTGGCTGCTTGCTTGTGCCATGGAGATGGGAGTGACCTTGGGTAGCTGAGTGCTGACAGGACAGAATACAAAAAACAGGCAAGCATCTCTACACCACGGCTTGCCTGTCATACTCTAGTTGTGATTTGGCTTTTAAACTATGGTTAGCACAAACTATGGGTTGGGATGTTGCTTAGTAGAGCCTGAAAGCATAAATGAATTTTCTTTAGCTGGATGATTAATTTGGAAGTGGACTATGGAAGTTCATGTTTATGGTGCTATTTTCAGTAAGGGGAGCTTTGTGTCACAATAGCTTTATGACTTAAGACAGAAACTCTGTTCTCATGCTGTCAATAGAAAACAATGGGGGACAAATGCAGGTAACTGTCACCTTTTTAATCACAAGACCTGCCATTTCAGGGCTTCACTTTCTGCCACTGACTTGGGATGTGTATTTCTGCTGGGGGATGAATTGCCAGCACCAGCTTTCTTCTGATAACAGCATCTGGCACTAGATTGATTTAACAGACTCTGAGGTTTGCTCTTTTCAGATATGCATTCTTACGGCAGCTGCTGTGTAGTTCTGACATGGCCACACGCTGCTGTTGTTTTTTCTGCCTCCTAGCACCACGTGTGAAGCTAAAGCTCTTTGACACCTGCCATTTGGACCCTTTTCTTACGGAAAAATGTCATCGTTTTCCGACAAGATGAAGACAGATATCTGATCGTTCTTCTCTTTCCAGAGATGTGCTGAGGGCATGGTTCATAGATGAATGGATAAAGGATTCCAGTGTCACAATTGCACAGTTTGCTACGTTTGGTTTAGTAAGCCAGAGGAAGATGTAGCGCTTTGTATTGGAATATCCTCTTCCAAATGAAACATAGGAGAGGTTTCATTTTATTAGGCTAAAATCGTCCTACTGTTCCACTGATTTTTCTGGGAACCAATTCATCATGACTGTAAAAGTGTGTGCCCTTAGAAGAAGCCAGGACTGGGGGAAGATGTTTCTATAATAATTGCAAAATAGTCAGAATTATGACATATCAAATGAAGATATCTGGTTTGCACAAGGACTTCAGTTGGCACCATGGAATTTTCCTTCCATCTTCTCCCCTTCCTGAAAATTTGTTTATAGGTGTGTGTGTGTGTGTGTGTGTGTGTGTTTAGGGAACCCCCAGGACAGATTGTGGGGCACGTGGGGAGGGGAAGCAAAAGCCCTTGTGTGAACAGGACAACTTGATTGGATGCAAACTCATGTATCCAAATTGTCCCATACAATTGTGTGTTGGGGAAGTTGCCGCAGATCCTTCACCCCACTCCAGTCAATTATCTTCTGAAGGGCTCCGTCCGAAGTCTCTGCATGAGCACCACACACAGCAGGCATAGAAGACTGCTTGGCAGAGTTGATTTTGTCATATGAAGCAACAACATCATTGTGTTGGGAATTTTTATTTTTTATTTTTGCCTAGAATGGCAGGCTAGGCAACTTAGCATCTTTGCTGAAGGACAGAGATAAATACAGAACCTTAAAAACAATCCCAATTCTTGTTTTAGGGAGCAATTCTAAGCACAGGAAGCTGGCATATATTAAGCTAAGGTGGCATAAAGCACACCATATTCAGGGTCAGCCAGGGCAGGTAGGAGAGGTGAGGCAAAACATGCCTGCAGGAGTAGACAACTCCAGAGTGTCTCTCCTGCAATAATCCCCAACACTCCTTTGTGGCTTTGGGAAGCAACAAGTCCAGCTCCTTTAAAAGGTAAAGGGACCCCTGACCGTTAGGTCCAGTTGTGGACGACTCTGGGGTTGTGGCGTTCATCTCGCTTTATTGGCCGAGGGAGCCGGCGTACAGCTTCTGGGTCATGCGGCCACCGTGACTAAGCTGCTTCTGACAAACCAGAGCAGCGCACGGAAACGCTGTTTACCTTCCTGCCAGAGCGGTACCTATTTATCTACTTGCACTTTGATGTGCTTTTGAACTGCTAGGTTGGCAGGAGCAGGGACGGAACAATGCGAGCTCACCCCATTGCGGGGATTCAAACCGCCGACCTTCTGATCGGCAAGCCCTAGGCTGTGTGGTTTAACCCACAGCGCCACCCGAGCAGATGCCGATGAGCTCCTTGAGACCACATTGCCAAGCAAAGTGAGTAAGGGGTGTATAGGAATGTGGCTCCCCTCTGTCAGGCAAAAGGCCACAGCGGATTTTCTGTAGTGACTTGGACACCTCTCTCACAATGCATCTGGCCGGGGAACAAGGGCGTGGGCCTTGGGAGAGGAGGATGAGATCTGTGGGGATGGCAGTTGCCTGTCTTATCTGTGCAGGAACATCTTCCTGGAGCCATGCCTAGGCAGGGAGCTGTTCATTGCTACAGTGCTGGGGCTGACAGTGAGAGCAGTGTGGCTGTGCTGGAGAATGAGGTGTTGTTGGGGCTTTTCCTCCCCACCCCTTGGACAGAGCTTGTTTTCTGTCTCCTGGCTGCTTCGGTTGCTGACTGTCCAGAGTGCAGCTGGCAGTGCTGCTGCTATATTCCTTTTTTTCCTCTCTTCACTTTAATACATCACAAAAAGAGAAATATGAAAATAAACAAATATCCATCACCACTTGACAACTAAAAACAACAACAAAACAAAACAAAAAAGAAACAATTGAATAGTGAATAATGTTGAATAGTGTTCACGATACTTTGACATAAAAATGGTCTTTTTTCTGTAGACCTGATTTCTGACGTCTGCGCCTTACTTCTATTTCTCATCAATTGTTCACAATTGTTCATATAATAACATATTTTGGTTTTAATATTATTTATTTTATCATGGGTTTCCCCTCAGACTTGAAGCTCCTACTGAAGTTATTCAAATGCTGCTGCAGGGTTTAAACTGTCATTACTATTTTTCAAATAAATTTTAAAGACTTCCCATTTTGAAATAAGCTCTTCCTTTGATTTATTTTTTATTCTTTCTGATAGATTGTCTAATTCTGCATATTCAAGCATTTTTTGAGTCCACTCTAATCTAGAAGTGACTTTATCACTTTTCCAGTTTGTCGCAATGAGGACTCCTGCTGCGACCGTGGCGTATAGAAAAATTTCCTTTGCCTTTTTGGGGATATCTGGGTCTGTGATTCCCCAGTAAGTAGGCTTCTGGTTTTTCGTTGAAAGATAATTATAACATTTTTTGCCAGTTCAGAACGAGCTGCTGCTCTATTCCTGTTGGGGAGAAGAGCTTGGGTGTCGCCATATAGGCCTCATCCCCCCCCCCCCATTTCTGGGGTGCAGTCTCTGCTTAGCAAGTGCTCAGCCTGACCGTTGTGTGTAGAATGTGTTCCTGGACTAGAAAATGCCTTTCACCTTAAGGTCCCAGAACAGCTACTCTAGCTGAATCGCATCCTCATGTATCTTGATTGTGCCTTCTGTCTGAGTACTTGGAACTTCACATCTTATTCCTCCTCCTTGAAACAGTTTCTTTCCTGTGACTTTTTTTTTTAATAGCAAGGCTTACATACCACTTAATCAAATAATTTTAAGTAAAACAGCTCAGTTGGTAAGAGCGTGGTGCTGACAACACTAAGGTTGCAGGTTTGATCCTGCACTGCAGGAGGTTGGACTAGATCGGAGGTAGGCAACCTAAGGCCCTTCTCAATCCGGCCCGCGGACGGTCCGGGAATCAGCGTGTTTTTACATGAGTAGAATGTGTCCTTTTATTTAAAATGCATCCCTGGGTTATCTGTGGGGCCTGCCTGGTGTTTTTACATGAGTAGAATGTGTGCTTTTATTTAAAATGCACCTTTGGGTTATTTGTGGGGCATAGGAATTTGTTCATTCCCCCCCCCCCCAAAAAAAAAAATAGTCCTGCCCACCACATGGTCTGAGGGACGGTGATCCGGCCCATTGCTGGAAAAGGTTGCTGAACCCTGGATTAGATATTCCTCAGGGTCCCTTCCAACTCTATGATTCTATGGAAAATAGTGATGAAACAGACATTAAAAATAGTAGGCAAAACAAGGTTTGCAAAACGTAGATGAAATAATAATAATAGTAATTATTTATAATCGCTTATTGCCCAAAGGGTCTCAAGTGATATACATGGAAAATGAATCAATTATGCCATAGAAGAAAATGGGGCATTATATAGCACATTAATATTGCTTTGGGGAAGAAAACACACACATTACGTAGCTGGGTGGGCTTGTCAAAAACAATGCCTAATATTGAAAGGCAGGGCGTTTCAGTGAATAGGTGTTGCCGCATTAAAATATAATTCCTTGAAAGTGTGGCATGAGCATTATGTGGCATTTTTAAAAGTGCCAGTGTCACAGATTAGGTGATCCTTAAGGTCCCAAGCTGTTAAGGAGTTTATGTACTAATAGAAACACATTGAATTTTACCATGTGAAATTTGGCAGCCAGTTCAAGATCACTGAGCAAAGGTGTTAACATGCCGGCAGAGTCTCTTGTCTTGTCAGCAGTAATTCTGTACTAACTTCAGTTTCTGGACCAAGCATGAGGGCGGGGCAGGATGAATGAATAACTTATTTGAAGCCCTTAAATATGACTCAGAAATCTGCGCCTCTAATTCCATCTGCGGATATTGATGCTGCCAAGGCACTGTTGTACACTCTCAAGTTTGCATCACTTTTTGTAGTCGGCACGCAAAGGGAACCTGCCAACGCTTTTCAGCTGATGGCCTATCCCTGCATTGTGAGCCAAACATACTGAACAGAGTGTTTCAAAGGAACCCCCCCCCCCCATTTTTGGTCAAGTTTGCAGGCTAGTCATTGCTTAGAGCTTTATTAAACAACATGTGTAGTGGTCCACAGTAGATGAATCTGATGGAGTGGGCTGTTGAAGGTGGATTTCCATTGTCATGGCTCAATTCATGTGCCCGGGACATAAAGGCCTAAATCCATTGCACAATTAAGCTTGCTTAAGCCCATTGAAATAAATGGTCTCAAGCACACCTAATTCTGTGTTGGATTTAGGTCAAATAAATATTATTGTAAGTGGTGAAAGACATATTATTGCAGGAATAATACTGTAGAAGACGCATGCCATCAAGGGGAAGTGGCGGCCACGGTACTTTAAACTCCACTGGGATGTAGTAGGAGCTTTAGCATAATAGTATTGGTATTTTATTCTACCTATATGCTAGTTTTCAGCTTTCTAACTATTGTTTGTGCCCTTTCTTTTTAGTGCTGTTTTGCTGGACCATGTCTAAGCATAGATGAATAACCGATATGATTTTCACCAAATAAAGTTGTAGCTCAGAGAATATCAAAAGTGTATGTCTGATGGGGGAAGGGGAAATACTGTATTATGTCGATGTATTCTCAATTTCTCATGTTTCAGGGTACTGTGATTTCTCTCTCCCCCCCCACTTATAAACATTGTTTTTCATGAACTTTCCCTGACTCCTTTAAATTTATTGAGAAGAAGGGTTTCAATAAGCTCTGTAGAATGTGAGAGAATGATTAAATATGTCAGTATTTGATACATGAGTTATTCCAAAAGATCCTAAGGTTAACAAAATAATAAAATTGGACATAAATCCAACCTTCCTTGAATCGGCTGTCAAATCACGACGCTTTTCTCCCACACAAGTGAAAATACGTGTATTTTTTCATGGCAGGGATTTACCAAGGATGATGGCAGACGGCAAGGCTGACAATCCCCGTCTGAAATGCATGATTTTTGAGACATATGCCACCTCTCTTGACCCGTAGCTGGCCTCCAAATGCATTCTCAGGTTTAGCTGCCAAATGGGGACCTGGTGTAAGTGAATGCCGCCCCATTGCCTCTAGGGTCCTCTCTCGCTAGGGCTGGGTTTGGCTCTGGGACTGCGAACTGTCAATCCAACATTCCGCTAACTTAATTGGAGTTGAATTTATTTATTTATCTGAGCGCACATGTGGGCGCGTACAAAAAAAAAGAAAGAAAACCACCACGTTTGACTTTGTCAGGGAGAAATTGGCAAGAAATTGCCTTTGAGAAGCATTCGTGGTTTAGAATCATGCACAATTCAGCTGTTGCCATGGGCTGCTGACAGTAGTTCAACTTATTCAGTTCTTAAGTCTATGATAATTAGGTGCCGGCTGTGTTCTTATAGTATTCTCTTTCTACCCAACTTGTTGGCCTAGCATTGATGCTTTGCTTGGCATGTTTTGAATCCTGATTGTACCTGGTGCATTTTATTGTAAGCACACTGTGTTGCTTCAGTTTATAGTGAAAGGGTTTCTTTATCTTGAATTTTTGGGGAATTCTTCACATTGACAGGCCACAATGTTTGAAATAAGTGCTCGTGTTCTTTCTACTTCCAGTTGACATTTTTTTGAGGAAAAAACTAGGCCTCCTCTTGTATGCATGCAGAAATACGGTTGCAAATTCATCTCCTTTTCACTCATCAAACATTACAAGAGCTTCCTTTGACATAACCTTGAAAGTATCTGTTTACAAAATGTTTGTACTGCATTTATGGGGAGAATAATGAACAGTGTTGAGCGAGCTAAAGTAAAGATTTAAATCCAGCAGAGGATAGATGGGAGTGCATTTGTTTCGCAAGAGGGAAAGGCCCCCCCCCTTTTAAAAAACAACACTTTGATGTATTGAGAATCTATCTTGAAGAAAACAGATGACCAAGGTGGAGTTACATTCCATCTGTATTGGCAAACACATGGAATATGCTTCTAGAATTGTGCCACAGCCTACAAGAGCGCAAGGAATAAATTAGGAAGGGTTAGTCTTCTCAAGAGCAGAATTAAGCTCCTGACCTCTTGATTGTTGGAGCTTGTGTCTGTTTGATGAAGGTCTAGAGACAGAAGGGCAGACTTGATAAGCACATTGTACTTGATCTGGTGATTTGGCAGTGGGGTGGCGGCAGTGTTTTGAAAAAGTGAAGTGTTGCTTTGTTGAACGGTAACAGAGGTAGGTGGGGTGGTAGCATGGACGTATCAGAATTTGTGTATCTGCATGTGGTTTTGCTCTGTCCACCTAATCATGGTGATGTTTTGTTTGTACTGGGGCAACAGTGTGATGCGGCAGCTAAAAAAGCCAATGCAATTCTGGGCTGCATCAATAGGAGTATAGCATCTAGATCAAGGGAAGTAATAGTGCCACTATATTCTGCTCTGGTCAGACCTCACCTGGAGTACTGTGTCCAGTTCTGGGCACCAAAGTTCAAGAAGGACACTGACAAACTGGAACGTGTCCAGAGGAGGGCAACCAAAATGGTCAAAGGCCTGGAAACGATGCCTTATGAGGAACGGCTAAGGGAGCTGGGCATGTTTAGCCTGGAGAAGAGGAGGTTAAGGGGTGATATGATAGCCATGTTCAAATACAGTGGTGCCCCGCAAGACGAATGCCTCGCAAGACGGAAAACTCGCTAGACGAAAGGGTTTTCTGTTTTTTGAGCTGCTTCGCAAGACGAATTTCCCTATGGGCTTGCTTCGCAAGACGAAAACGTCTTGCAAGTTTGTTTCCTTTTTCTTAACACCATTAATACAGTTGCGACTTGACTTTGAGGAGCAACTCATAGAACGCAGTGTACATAGTAGCCCTTTTTGAGGTTTTTAAAGACTTTGGTGATTTTTGAAGCTTTTCCAAAACTTCTTTTGCAGCCATTTGGTAAGTTAAGCTTTTAAAACTTTTTTTTGGGGGGGGGGTTGGATTTTGGGTTGGGGTGTTTGGAATTCAAGGACTTGGTGTTGGGGAGGGGTTTGCAAGAATCTGGAAACTTGTGGGTTTTTTTCTGCATTTTTATGATTTTCTGTGACCATTGGGCCACTCTGCTGTTTTTTAAAAAAAATTCTGGATTTGAATTTCTGTGTGCTGGGTGGCTGGGGGAACAGTTGGGGAGGGGTTTGCAAGAATCTGGAAGCTTGTGATTTTTTTTCTGCATTTTTATGATTTTCTGTGACCATTGGGCCACTCTGCTGTTTTTTTAAAAAAATATCTGGATTTGAATTTCTGTGTGCTGGGTGGCTGGGGGAACAGTTGGGGAGGGGTTTGCAAGAATCTGGAAGCTTGTGATTTTTTTCCTGCATTTTTATGATTTTCTGTGACCATTGTGCCACTCTGCTGTTTTTTTAAAAAAATTCTGGGTTTGAATTTTTAAATGCTCTTTGCAGTATGTGTGACTTTAAAGAGCACTTAATAAACTCTTGTTGTACCAAATTTGGCTTTGTTTGGACTTTGTTTGACCATAGGAACGCATTAATTGATTTTCAATGCATTCCTATGGGATTTTGTGCTTCGCAAGACGAAAAATTCGCTAGACGAAAAAATTCGTGGAACGAATTAATTTCGTCTTGCGAGGCACCACTGTATATAAAAGGATGTCACATAGAGGAGGGAGAAAGGTTGTTTTCTGCTGCTCCAGAGAAGCGGATACAGAGCAATGGATCCAAACTACAAGAAAGAAGATTCCACCTAAACATTAGGAAGAACTTCCTGACAGTAAGAGCTGTTCGACAGTGGAATTTGCTGCCAAGGAGTGTGGTGGAGTCTCCTTCTTTGGAGGTCTTTAAGCAGAGGCTTGACAACCATATGTCAGGAGTGCTCTGATGGTGTTTCCTGCTTGGCAGGGGGTTGGACTCGATGGCCCTTGTGGTCTCTTCCAACTCTATGATTCTATGATGGGAGTAAAGCGAGGAACATGGTAAAATTATGAATGTTGTATGGCCTGAGTAGTGAACCCATAGCTCTCCAGATGTTTCAAAAAGCTTTTGATAAAGTCCCTCACTAAAGACTCCTAAATTAGCTTAGGATAAGTGGAGAGGTCCTCTTGTGGATCAGGAACTGGTTACACAGCAGGAAGCTGAGAGTGGGAAGAAGTGGGAAGTTCTCTCAAAGGAGGCATATAATACATGGATTCCTCCAAGGATCTGTATCGAGTCTGGTCCTTTTTCACTTGTTCATAAATGATCCGTAATTAGCGGTGAGCAGTGGAATGGGCTGTCTGAGTTTGTTGGCGAAACCAAATTGTCCAGGGTGATGAAAACAACAAAAAACAGAATTGTGAGGAGCTCCAAAAAGATCTCTGAGAACTCCAAAAGCTGCAGCTCTTCTACATACATACATAGTTTTGTAACTTTCCACAGTTCAAACAGTGCTCAAGGTGACTCACAGCGTGACCAAAATGCATAGCTGCAACATAATTCTAAGTAGTCATAAACAATAAATAAAACATTAAAAAAAACAAAACCAAACTGAATAATTATTTCCACATAAATAACAACAAAATCTTTAAACAGATACAAAAGCCTAATAGCAACAGCAGCCACGCTCAACAAGAGTCAGCCACCCTCAACACCCCAGCCCAAGAGTCTTCAGCAGCCTCAGCTTTTGTAGCTGAAATCAGGGCCCCCACCTCTCAGGCCAGGTGGAAAAGACCTATAAGAAGTAGTGAGGATGGAACCAGGTACCTTCTGGGTGTGAAGCAAAAGCAGTTTACCACTGAGCTAGGCTGGCTGTGTTTAAAAAGTAAGACGTAATTAATTACCTTCTCTAACATTTCATGGTAAACTCAGATGAAACTGCCTAGAGGCTTGGAATTGTGCCACAGCGAGGTAGCTGCTACCCAAGCAGGTCTACTTGAAAGGGCCAGTGTAATAATGTCCGGTAATTCAGAAGACTATGAAGGTGGGGATGTCACCAGTTGTTGGGGCACTCCCAGTTTCAGGTAGGGCATCCACCAGAGCCAGACTAAGACATTTTGGTGCCTGAGGTGAACCACAAAACAACACACACCCCACTGTCAGGTAAGAAGTGGGGAGTGAAGATCTATATTGGGGAAAAGGGGGAGGGGATAAACTTTGACATTGGGATCTGCCACCCCTTTGGATCCTGCCACCTGAGGCTGTTGCCTCACGTTGCTGTATGTGTGGGCTGGCCCTGGCATCCACACCTTAGCATGGATCCTAATTAGTAAAAATGAGGTTCATGCAAAGTACTGGAAAATGTGATCTCTTGCTATAAAGTGTGGATAGGTTAATGCATCTCTTGAGTGCGAATAAAATAGAAAGCTGGTTTGAGTATTGCATGTTGCAAAGCTCCCTGGGCTGGATTCAGTGTCTCTTCTGCAAATGAAAAGGCCTTCAATGCTTGTGGAAGGGACTGGAATCCAGTAGAGATTGTTGCTGGGGGAAGGGGAGGTGCCTTTTTCAATGAGGGTCCCTCACCCCTCCAGAATAGTTCCATGTGATAATCATCCTGGGGGGTGGTTTCAGCTTAATAAATCTAACCCTTCCAATAATAATAATAATTCCAAATGTTCTTGACATGTAATAAAGAGAAAACATTATTAGCTTAATTTTGCATGTATGTGTGTCTGCAGTATACTAAAAGAAGTATAAATTATCATTTAGATTCCCCTGCAGAATTTCTAGCAGTAAGCACAGCGGTCACCAGATGGTGCTAAAGCAACACATTTAGAGAACTGGTGATGAACATCATGCTGTTTGCTACTGTCTGATAAGCTCTGATGGTATTTATACTGTTCGCGAGGGTTTCCTTGATTTGACCTGCAAAGCAAACAAGTTGCTGAGAATAACCGAGAAAGGAATAATAGTTGGTTGGTGTTCAAGTGAGTTTTATCTGACCACTTTCTGAGTTCCATTTTAGTGGGGGGGGGGTGCAGGGGAGGAAGGAGAGAAATAGCCTCCTTCCCTTTTGCTTTCATTTATTTCTCAACAGCATCTATAGCTTTGGCCTACATGCCTGTCGACCAATGTGCACACCAATTAGCATAGATTTATTTACAGTGGTACCTCGGGTTACAGACGCTTCAGATTACAGACTCCGCTAACCCAGAAATAGTACCTCGGGTTAAGAACTTTGCTTCAGGATGAGAACAGAAATTGTGCGGCGGCGGCGCACCAGCAGTGGGAGGCCCCATTAGCTAAAGTGGTAATTCAGGTTAAGAACAGTTTCTGGTTAAGAACAGACCTCCAGAGCGAATTAAGTTCCTAGCCCGAGATACCACTGTATTTGTTTCGTTCCATTTATCAGCTGCTTCCTGCGAAGCGTCTCCAAGTGGATTTAATGATTAATAATAAAAGGTTGTACATTTTCCACGCTGGTTGGCAGGACTCTGTGCTGCATCCCAAACCGTGGATCTCCTTCCCCAAAAGTATGCTTCTGGTAACTTCACTGTACCGATTTGCGCAAATACCCCAAAGACACCCCTTTACTTTGATCTTTGACGCCTGAGTTGTATATTTTGTAATTGAAAGTTGATTTAAAGCAGGCTTCTTCAACCTTGGCCCTCTAGATGTTTTGAGACTAACTACAATTCCCATCATCCCTGACCACTGGTCCTGCTAGCTAGGGATCATGGGAGTTGTAGTCCAACAACACCTGGGGACCCACAGGTTGAGAAAGGCTGCTGCAAATGTTTTGAGACTACAATTCCCATCATCCTTGACCACTGGTCCTGCTAGCTAGGGATCATGGGAGCTGTAGGCCAAAAACATCTGGAGGGCCGAGGTTGAGGAAGCCTGGTTTTAATGTTGTAAGCTAGCCTGGGGCCTTAGGGTGGAGGGTGGGTAATTAAGATCATCTTCATCATTTGGTGGTAGCAAACTCCATACTACTGTATGAAGAAGTTATTCCACAGCTCCAGCTTTGCTGCTGTCCCGCCCCACCACAGTCCAGTCCAGATAAACTGCCACGACTCGTGTTGGGAGGGTGACTCTCCAGCACACCATATGCTGCCATTTTTCACTGGATAAAATTATTACTGTTTATTTCAATTTACACCCCTCTTCCTTTGGAAGGAGCCCAGGATAATGCAATTAGGATCTTCAATCACCTATAATTAAACCTTACGTTTTTACATATTTATTGCACAAAGTACTTAACCTAATTGTTCATCAAGCAGGACAAATTAATCACTTTGGAGTGAATTCTGTGTGCCGCAGAATATTTTGCATTCTTCACAAATAGGAGTAAAAGACTTTCTCCTTCGCCTGTTTTATATATTTTAATTTTGAGAGGACAACCAGCTATGAGTAAGATGTACAGAGAGGGCCAAATCCATGCTCAGCCCCCCCCCCGACTTTAAGTAAGGGGGGGGGGATGAAATAGATTAAAAATCCACATGAGACACGCTGTTTCCCCTATTCTTTTCTTAAATTTATGTAATATCACTGTCTTCCATATATTGAACTTCAAAGAAGAAAATGCATGGACCAAATTAATCCTAGAAACCTGATGACTTTAACTCTGCTCACGCTATCCCCTGAATTTGTTTCTAACAGCGCTCTTAAAATTTCGAGCCATTTGGTACTGCTTATTTATCATTTGTACAGATCTGTTAAAAGTGTGAAGGCCTTTACCTTTATCTCATTCCAGTCATCTGCTGGAACTGTTTATGTTTGTACCGATAGAGCCAGGATGATGCACATTGCAGTGAGAGGACTCTGAGCTTGGATCTTGACGCCAGGAACAGACTATTTCGAAGCCTAGGGACAGCCATTATGAGGTTGCCTTTTGTTCATATTTATCCTGTGGTTCCCTTCCAAGGAGCTCTGGTCTAGGATCACCCATGAGTTTTAACGGCTGTGGAACTAGTCCAACATTCTGGGCAGTCCAGCTCACCAATTATAACCTTATTATTCATAGACGGGGGGGAATATGTGACTTCAGCCTTCCACGACACTTGATGTGTGGTGCCGACGTTTGTTTTGTTATCATTTAAAGAAGCCGTTTAAATATTGTTTACGCTGAATTAAAAGACAAATGTTTAAAAAGACATTTCTGGTGTGATTGTCACCAACAATCAAACCTCAAAATCTCCATGCTCTTTGTAGCATTTAATATTCCTCTTCCTTTTGTTTCTGTTCTTTTCCTTCATCCTTCATGTGGCTCAGAGCCACATGAAGGAAGTGGGAGAAAGAAAAGAAAGGGAGATTTATTTATTTTTATCCTCCCTTCACCACAAGGTGCCAGGGCGAGTCACAATAAAGTATAATGAAGCATTAAGAACAGTTTCAGACAAATTACAGTCACAACTAGAGCTGGGTCCTAAATATATTTATTTCTTAAGTGGCAAAGAAGTGTGTCTTCAGCATATTACAAAAGCTGTATAATGATGGTGCCTGATGCGTCTCTGTGGGGAGTGAATTCCACAATTTGGGGGCTGCCACAGATAAGGCTCTGTTGCAAATTAGACCAGACTGTGTTACATCCTTGAAAAGAAGTGGGAAACTTTTAGGTTGTCCTTTTGAGCAGACATAGACAGGGTGATGTCTTGCCTTATTCCATCTCGTGTCAGACACCGCCCAGAACAACTTGTTCCCCATCTGTGGCTCCTTGTACAGCATACGGGGCATGAAGCATAGCAAAACTGACCAAGAATAAAATATACAAGATTCACCTAATCTGCACAGGCAACCATGTGTATGCAGTTCAGAAATAGATAAGATTTTATAGCCTTACTTATTATTTAACAGTGGGTGAAACGTGCCCCTCTGTTCATGTTGCCTCCTGTTTCGTGAGGGAGTTTTCCAATTTGAGTTACAATAAGTGTAATTACATCTGGGCTTGTGTGTGTGTGTGTGGTTGATTCTCAGCAAAAATTATAACAGTAGATTTTTCCTCTGGAAAATACCTCCTCAGTAATGCCTTTAATTTTTCTGACAGTTGCATGCAATATTTTGTCCCCACAAAAAGAAGAAAGCACAAACTTTCAAGATAGTATTTTGTGTCATATATATTTATGTGCCGTTTCTACTGGTTGTAAGAGATCTTGACATACAGGCAGGGAAATCACTTTACTGTATCTGTAAATTTTTAAATACATTGTACGCTTTGCTTGAGAGCATACTCCATTTGTATTTGATATCATTTAAGTATTTTTTGCATATGTAAAAAAAGGCATGCAGATCTTGCAAATGCATTTTTCCACAGAAGTGCTTCTCCCCCTTTCTGACTCTGTTATTTTGTTTACTTTTAAGCAATTTATTTCTCCAATATCCTTTATTTAGAAGCTGGTAGTTTTCCTTGTGCTGTGCAGCAAGGTTAGCTCCAGGAGCAAAATAATCAGTCTTCACTGATCTAATAAATGATTTAAAATATTCATGGTTGAAAATCAATAAGATACCGGTTATCTTGGATACCCGTTAAGTTGCTTTTTATGTCATTAATGAATAAATAAAAATTACTTCCAGACGACGGTCTTGAGAAAATCCAGGCATCATGTCATTGTGTAGATTTCTGATCCTATTCTTATGCTACTGTGAAGTAAAATGTGTTTAACTTGGATGGTGTTTTAACGTGGTTTATTTAAGAGACAAAATACACATTTGAAAATGTTTGCAGTTTGACAAGAGTGTGAAAATGTTTGCAGTTTGACAAGAGTGTTGAGATAAATTACTAGGGAGGCAATTCCTCTTGTGCGTCCTAAGGAATATGATTTAAAACTTTTCTCTGCAAAACTTTTGGCATTATTGCCTGACCTCAGTCAAGTCTATATATACACACTGAATTTCAGCTAGAATAAGTAACCAGCAGTTTTAGCAATCTGGAGCATTTTCAAATGAGACTCCAAAAACTCATTTTTGTCTGGGAAAGTGTTGCTTGTAAATGCCATTAATGATGAATGGAATGCTGAAAAACGACTTTTTGAAACAGAATAAATATGTTTCAATTTGGGCTTTTCTTTTGTATTGGAGTCTTGAAAATGTTAGAGAGGTGATTTAAAAGCAAATTTGCTTCTAAGAAAACTAACCATCCACCTACTACTAAAGTTAATTCTCCCCTTCCCTCCCTCTCCATTTTTCAAACCTGTGAATCAGAGGAGGAGGCTTGCATTCTCAAGTTGCGTTGTTAGCGATCAGTGTTATAATTCAGAGCATTCTGAAAGTGTGTTAATTGGTCTGGTTCCTGCCTGCCTTCCTTTCCAGCCAGGTACACCCATGTAATATGTCCATCCTAAAGCTAGTAGAGTTACCCACACACTTGATGGTGGGGTGGGGCTCTTGATCATTATTTACTTACTTCTCAAAGCTTCCTTCTCCATAAGTGATTTCTTGGCAACTTCCGCAGCTGTATGGAACGCGGACTTTGAATATATGAATAAAATTGAGCCCAATTGCCTCTGACCTGTAGATCTTTAAAGGGACTGGTTCTTTGCTACGAACAGAAATCTCATTGTCTCTCTCAATGTATTCAGTTGGAGGTTTTCGGTAGTAGGTGGGAACGAGTTCGTTTTCTCCCAGCCAATCCTCCCCTCAAGATTTCTCCGTTGGCCTGTTTCAAATACGATACAGCCTTGATCGCTATTTCAGTTCACCTTCATATCTCATTCTGATTCAAACTTTGGGGACATTTGAAGTGTGCCTAAGCAAAGGAAAGGTGATACTTCTGCCTTTTGGGGACTGGCAACTTCAGGTTTTAAAGCTGGCCTTGTATGTGATGTTGTGATGCTGGTACTTTTTAGAGAAGACGGTTGTGGGTGCAGATGGGGGGCTCTCTGTTAAGTCAGGATAGGAACAAAAATGATAGGTTTTATTCCAATGTTGTGAGCTGGTTTTGTGCTTTAGGAACGCAGAAAAATGCATGTATATGAGTGTGTGAGAGAGGGAGGGGTAAGTAGCCCCACACTGAACTGGTGTGTGTGTTATTTTTGCATTTGAATGACAACTGACTTGAATAAAATTTCCAGGGCCACTTTTCATAATACACAGAACCATGTACAAATATTAAATAAGTGCAAAATAAAAAGGAGATAATTATGTGTCTGCTGTTTCACAGAAATGTGTAATAAATCAGTGTGCCCATCAAATGCACCCGAACTCTGAAGAGAAGTAGCTGACATTATATATTTTGCTTTATTCAGTAAAGTTGCTTTCGAGATTCGAAAGGAAAAAAAAAAGACTGCTGACAACACTCCAGTTGGCTGTAATTTCCAATTTGTAATTTTAGAATTAATGCGTTACAATTAGGAACTGAGTGGTTCTAGTTCTGGTGGGTGGGCCATGTTATGTCTCGTTACTCGTGTTATCTTAGCTTTTTATAAAATGTGCCCTAAATAAAGTTTATAGTGGAAAGAATGAAAAAATAGTTTTAGTGATTTCCAGTTTTCAAAGTTCTTTACAACTCAATATCTCATTCAGTTGCATATGTAGATACTTTTATGACAGATACACACATTTTTATATGTGTTCAGAATGCTTTATGTGAAATAACAATTGCTGTGAGGAGTACAAAGCCCAGTGTAAAAGATAGGATGCAGTCTTGCACAAGCCCTGTTGAAAACAGTGGAGCCTGTTCATATGTAAACAGCCTAAGATGGAGAAGGGAGATACAATTTTCAGATGGGAGGGGGAACAAAAACAACAGCACCTTTTCATTTACCTGTGACATATTGAAATCAAAGGAAAAGGTGGCATGGGTGAGAGGTGATGTGGAATATTACAGCTCCTAAATTTTTGAAATAAATATCTTATATTTCAGTTCAAGAACGTATGTTTAGGATCACAGCCCAAGATCACACAAACTGTACTTTCATATAATGCATGATGCAGATTTTACAAGCGTTGAGCCTGTATCTTTATATTTTGTATACCCATTATTAAGATTTTAAAAAAATGCATTTTGTGTTGCAAGGTTTTAATGATTTGCTTTCTGTTTTGCAGCATTACCAACGAAGCAGGAGCCTCAATATACAGTGTTAGTCCAGAAGCTACCAAGGAGATGCCTGATTTAGATCCTAACCTACGAAGTGCAGGTAATTATTGGCCATTTCAGTATTTTCATGACACTCATAATGTATATATATGTACAACCACTTAAATAAGAGAAGATAATAGTACTCTTGTCACCCGTAACTCTTTATGAATTTCCTTTCATTATATATTTTCATCATCCTTGAAACAAATTATAAATTGAGAATTCTACTTACTGTAAATATGTCTCCCTCATATTTACATGATAGGAAACCAGCAGATTTTTTCGTTTATATAATGCCATATGTAGTATACTTACTGCCACGGGCATGTGACATATTGACTAATATATCTCATATGCTTGACAAGGCTGTATCTTGATAATTTGGTATCTGCTTCTTAGGTAGAAATAGCTCCAATAGGAAAATTAAACGAGGAATGACTGAATGTGATAGCTTTTACATAATTTATCTCTCTCTGGCTGTATTTGGGCATGAGATTAAACCTTGGTTTAACACTAAAGAAATGTACTCATCTTCCTCATGCTCTCTTATTCACCCTGTGTGTCTATCTTCTTGTCTTACGTGGCCAAGAGGAAGAATTTAGAAACTTTAAATAACCGCAGTATCTTGTTTCGTCTGAACTGGAGATTGTGGTTAAATGCTAACTATGGTTAATTTCAAAAGAAGCCAACTTCAAACCATGGGTTATGAAGCCAGCTTGTTGAAATTAACTATAGTTAGTGTTTAACCACAAGCCCAGATAGGACTAAATGACAAACAGAGTTCATTAAAAGCAAAATATTCCAAATGCTTCCTCTTGTGAATAGGTGGGAGGGGCTCATTCATGTAGTGCTAAACTGTGGTTTAGTGTTACGTCCAAACACATTCTCCCTGGATAAAGAAACCTGTTTCTCATTGCAGGGGATATCAGAATTGCAAAGGTACTTCCAGAAGTTATAGGATATTGGTAAACACATTTTTTATAAAAAGGGGACATTTTATCCTTCCATCATAACAGTGGCCAGCATAAAACAAGCCCAGACACAGATGGGCTGTGGGAGTTGCAAGCCATCTCAGCTTGGCATACTGAGAAGTGCTTTATACTGGCTGTATGTGGGAATGTTTCATTAACAATAATTTAACAGTCTTTGTAAAGGGAAAGTGGTGGTTTCCAGTGGTGACCTGAAACATATCTGTACTTGCATAATACGAACTATGTTTATTGCTAGTGATGTTTGAAGAACTTAATTTCTATGAATATTGATGCAAATTGATCAAATCTGCACTTCCCAGATTAGTGTGCTGAACAGGATAATGCTATCATTTGAATTTTTCATTTCCCCAAATTTTTTGATACATCACTAAAAAAATAATGTACCAAAATGCATTGAAATGCATATTTTAGAATAAGTGTGAGCACTGAGCTACAACATGTTCTTTAACGTGAATTTGTGATAAATGCATATTATTATTATTGATTATTTGATTTACATACCACCCTTCATCAAAAGATCTCAGATTTAAATATGAGGTTTAAATATGAACTTTCCTCTTTGTGTGGTTTTCTTAAAATAATAATAATAATAATAATAACAATAACAATAACAATAATAATAATACAGATTAATGCAGAAGCTGCACTTTGCAGACTTAGGTAAGAACACTTGGAAAATTGATTCAGACTAGAAATTAACTGATCTGTCCATTCTTGAGTACTACAGTTGAAAAATGTAATAATAATTTTGGGAACTTTTGGCTTTTCACGTGTTCATCTGTAGGTCCTGCTTATCTTTTATTTCTGATTTCTCTCCTCATCAGACTTTGTGCTTCTCATTCATCGTTTGCCAGAATCTATCATGTTTCTTCCTCTGTCTCACATCTCTGTGCTTTTTCCTTTTATTTCTCCTTATCTATAGAAACATTTACCAGCCAATATTTATTCAATAAATTCTTCTCTTTTTTTAGAAACCTTAACCCTTAACTTTCCTTTAATTGAACTGCAATGACCACTCTAATTTATTGAAAGATTTTGCTTCTATCTCCTCCAGTTGTGAGTTTCAATTCCATGTTATTTTGACAAACCTGCTCTTTATATGAAGTAGGCAGGGCCTTTGCTGTTTGTTTAGCACCCAGAATCTTCAAAAATCAATACTGTATTTCCTTAAAAATGGAGATGTGCAGAGTGTTTTGTCAAGTGGGTGGGAGGCAAAATATGAATAAATAGCAACTGCACGCGTGCAAAGTTTGGCAGGTTGCAATTCAAGGATGAGTTCACATGACCAGCTACAGTCTGGTTTGGAGAGCCACGTAAAATGTAGTCCTGCAGCCATATCGATAGAAGGAATGACTATCGCTCTTGCTGTGATAGTTCCTGAGGTGATGGTTGACATCCTCCAGCGCCGTTCATCCATCCCCTCCCTTAGTAAGTAGTAGCAGCAATAATAATAATAATAGTAGTAGTAGTAGTAGTAGTAGTAGTAGTAGTAGTAGTAAGGTAAAGGTAAAGGGACCCCTGACCATTAGCTCTAGTCGTGGCCGACTCTGGGGTTGCGGCACTCATCTCGTTTTACTGGCCGACGGAGCCGGCATACAGCTTCTGGGTCATGTGGCTAGCATGACAAAGCCGCTTCTGGTGAACGAGAGCAACACACGGAAACGCTGTTTACAGTGGTGCCCCGCAAGACGAATGCCTCGCAAGACGGAAAACCCGCAAGACGAAAGGGTTTTCCGTTTGCGAGTTACTTCGCAAGACGAATTTCCCTATGGGCTTGCTTCGCAAGAAGAAAGCCCATAGGGAAATCTCCGGGGACCTCTTTTAAATGCTGGCGGTGGGGAGCAAAGCCTTTCCCCCCCTCCGGCCTTCAGAAGAGGTCCAGGAAGGCCGGCAGGGGCCGAAAGGCTTTGCTCCCCACCGCCAGCATTTTAAAAGCAGCCCAGGATAGCAGGGAAGCGCTTCCCGCTATCCCGGACGGCTTTTGAAGGCAGGCGGGGGGAGCAAAGACTTTTGCCCCCCGCCGGCCTTCAGAAGAGGTCCTGGACCTCTTCTGAAGGCCGGCGGGGGGCAAAAGTCTTTGTCCCCCCTGCCTGCATTCCCGGGGGCTTTTAAATCGCCCCGAGACAGCGGAGAAGTCCTCCGCTGTCCCTGGGCGATTTTAAAATGCTGGCGGGCGGCAGCAAAGCCTTCGCTGCCGCCCGCCAGCATTTTAAAAAACCCCCAGCCTTCAGAAGAGGTCGGGGGACAGACTGTCCCCGGACCTGGTCTGAAGGCAGTTTCCATAGGAACGCATTGATTGATTTTCAATGCATTCCTATGGGAAACCGTGCTTCGCAAGACGAAAAACTCGCAAGACAAAAAAACTTGCGGAACGAATTAATTTCGTCTTGCGAGGCACCACTGTACTTTCCTGCGGGAGCGGTACCTATTTATCTGCCTGCACTTCATGCTTTCAAACTGCTAGGTTGGCAGGAGCAGGGACTGAACAACGGAAGCTCACCCCGTTGTGGGGATTCAAACCGCATACCTTCTGATCGGCAAACCCTAGGCTCAGTAGTTTAGACCACAGCGCCACCCGCATCCCTATAATAATAATAGTAAGTTAGTAAGTAATAATAAGTTATTATTTATACCCCACCCATGTGGCTGGGTTTTCCCAGCCACTCTGGGCGGCTCCCATCAGAACATTAAAAACACAATAAAAGATTGAACATTAAAAACGTCCCTAAACAGGATTGCCTTCAGATTTCTCCTAAAAGTCAGATAGTTGTTTATTTCCTTGACACACGGAAGGCATCACTACTGAGAAGGCCATTTTGCTTCTACTTCCTACTGCTGCCGTCAGCTCTCCTGACCTGTGGGCACGGGGCAGTCTTCGGAAAGACAATTCTCTATGCGTCCTTCTCCAGTTTTCGGGGAGGAAAGAGAAACTTATTCCTTACCTCCTTCACTTTGCTAGGATCCATGGGTTGCAACCAGCTAAGCCCGGCATGGGGAACCTTCAGCTTGTTGACCTAATTACGCACCCGATCATAAGATGCACCTAGTTTTAGAAGGGGAGAACAAGAAAAAAAAAATCTCTCCCTCTTTGCACAGCACCCCTTCAGCTAAGCGGCAGGAGAAGCAGAGCCACTTCCATTTCTCCTCCCACTTCACTGCGCAGAGAGGGAAAGCTGTGCAGCACCTCTCCAGCAAAGCAAAGCAAAGCCAGGAGAGCTCCGGAGGCTTCGCGTTGCTTTTGCTGAAGCCATGGAGCCTGCATTCGCTCCATAAGATGCACACACGTTCCCCCTTAATTTTTGGAGGGGAAAAAGTGTGTCTTATAGAGCGAAAAATACGGTAGACCCCGTACAGGTCCTGCTTTGGCCTGCGAGGATATTTCCCCAAAGCACACCTTCCTGGTGCTATATGTGCCTAATTACATTGCACGGTCGGGAGCCTTAACGTGTACTCTCGTTTGTTCATTGAAAAAGGAGTCTTGCTCTAGCCTCTGGTCAGTTAGCTATCGGTGAGAGCAAGCCTGCTGGTATCAGTTGCCTTACAGAGTTTCTACAGGGAACCCCATAGGGCAACTGACGCCTTCAGAAAGTGGAGCTTGGACTCTGCACCTATCCAATGATAGGTGGTCAATTCAAGTCCTCTGGGACTGGCTTTGCTACTTCGTTCCCCGGTCCAATGCCTACACAGTCAGACTCAAAGCAGACTCTCTGAAATTGATGGACCCGTGTTAGTCGTGCCCGTTGGTCTACTCTGAGTAGGACTTCGTTGGATTCAGCCTCGTGATTCCAGGTTGAAGCTGCATGCTCTCACCATGTCAGACATTACACTTTGCCCTCTCTCCCAGTGGCTGCAAATATTCAAGGCAAAAGGTAGATGGATAGAGTTGAACGTGCATCTCAAAAATGGCACCAGCCAATCCGGCCCCTTGTAGCCTCAGGTGGCAGAAGTAGAACTGGTGGCAGCACTTGGGGGGCTCTATAAGGGCTGAACATTCACACACACACACACACACACACACACACAAGGCCTGTAATTTCTTGCTCTCTACAAGAATGCAATTTCCAGTAACAAATTTCATCATTACGTTTGCAGACAAATGTTGATTTGAAAAAGCCCTGAACTTAATACTATAGGCAAGTAATAATAGAATCTGTTCAAGTTGCTTGGGAGCCTATAATGAATAAAATGTTCGTACATAGTTAGGGGGGCATTAAATGCCTTTCTCTCAGGAGAAGTGACAGCACTTGGCTGGTCATCATGTAGGTTTAGCGAGATGTCTAGTCTGGTGAGATTAGTTTCTGTGGTGATTTTGTTTTTTTTCTTGTTTACTGGATCTCCATTTTGGTTTAGTAGGCCACGAGGTCACACTTAAATCAAGGAAATCTGACTTTTTCTCTTTTCGTTTTAATTGTGTTAATCGACGTCAAGTTCTGTGCCGGCGTGATTTAGTTCAGTACATTGAGACAACAACAGCAGCTGACAGCTGCATGATGAAGTGTGACATTTGGAATTAAAATAAAAGGTTTTGCAGGCGTTGCACAAGATAGCTGTGATCCTAACCCGGTTTGCCACTTTAGCATTTCACTCAGTACAAAATAAGATAGTGAGGAGCAAGGGGGAATTAATCTGACAAAATAAAGTGAAGAGACCTGTATCTGCTAATAAAGAGTAGTTACATAAACTCAGTCAGAGGAGGCTTTTGTAAAATGAAGTTGTGCACTGTTTGGTAGCCTTTTTAGATCTATCATTCTGATTCTGACAATCTATAATTCTGATTCCGATGATCTGTAATCTCTGTTAAAAGCCGCTTCTGCTTTTGTTCAGCATATCATATATTTTTTTAATGAAACCCACCAAAATCCAATTGTCTCAGCAAAAGGGGAAAGGGTTCTTTGTTGATTGGTTCATTGGCTGTTGTATATTTCAGCCAAATAAGATTGCTCTTATTGCTATTTTGAATGTAGGGAGCTGATGCAGAGAGATAGTGCATCGCCTCAGGTCAATTCAGATAGCGGGTGATGGCCTACATTGGTCCATGTAGCCTAGTAATGGTCTGGAGGAATTGGCAACATTTATTCAGATGGGTGGCTTCCTCCCACCCCCTAGTTCTACCTGCAAGACCAGATTAGATCATGGGCTGAGTGGATTGCAACCCAGGGCCCGCTGTCTCAAGGGGCCACTAGTGTTCTAGGCCACCTTTAAAATATGATGTGTGTATAATTCTTACAGCACAGGTGTATTTGCCTGTATCTGCTGTGCCTTCCCTATACAGTGGTGCCTCGCTAGACAAAAAGAATTCGTTCCGCGATTCTCTTCGTCTAGCGGTTTTTTCGTCTTGCGAAGCAAGCCCATTGACAGCTTAGCGGATTAGCGCTACAGCTGTCAAGCGGCTTCCAGCGATCAGCTGTTAAGCGGCTTATCAGCGGAACAGCTGATAAGCGGCTTAGCGGCTTAAGAAAAGGGCGGAAAAAGCGGAAAAAAACCACGGGGGGATGCAAGATTTTTTTCGTCTTGCGAAGCAACCCCATAGGGGAATTCGTTTTGCGAAGCGCCTCCAAAACGGAAAACCCTTTCGTCTAGCGGGTTTTTCGTCTTGCGAGGCGTTCGTCTTGCGGGGCACCACTGTATGTTGCTGTTGTTTAGTCGTTTAGTCGTGTCCGACTCTTCGTGACCCCGAGGACCAGAGCACACCAGACACTCCTGTCTTCCACTGCCTCCCGCAGTTTGGTCAAACTCATGTTTGTAGCTTTGAGAACACTGTCCAACCATCTCGTCCTCTGTCGTCCCCTTCTCCTTGTGCCCTCCATCTTTCCCAACATCAGGGTCTTTTCCAGGGAGTCTTCTCTTCTCATCAGGTGGCCAAAGTATTGGAGTCTCAGCTTCAGGATCTGTCCTTCCAGTGAGCACTCAGGGCTGATTTCCTTAAGAATGGGATAGAAACCTATATTATAAAACACGTGAACAAAATATTCTCCAAATGGGTGCACAGATAAAATTATAGATAAAATGCAGCTAAAATACAGAATCAGAAGAAAAAGAGATATTCAGAAAGTTGCCTGCATCAAAGCAAAGATTAAAAAAAACCTTTAAATTGTGTGTTTGCGTAGGATTGCCAAAACTAAAAAAAGTTTTCAGTATTGCGTGTACTTGCCTAGTGCCAAGAGACAGGAAGTTACAAAACATGGGTGCTGCTGCACTAAAGGAATGAGTCCTTGCAAATGCAGAATGGGCAGGGTGACACTCATCAAAAACATTGAGTAGTCATATGATGAGCTATTAAGCGATATGTATTCAGGCAGGTATGAAGCGGGCTCCTTAGAGTTGAATCACTAAGATTGTCTGTCCAACGCTTTTGCTCGAGACTGAGCATACATAAAATTCCTTAGAGATGTTAATTATTTAGCACAAATTCTATTTATTTGGCATTTTGTAGAGTACTGGAAGCAAAGAGGACAAGTCCTCTGCCCTGAGGAGCTTGCAGTCTACATTTTGATAGATGAAGAGCTGGGAAAGGGAAGGGAGGAAAGGGGGAGCCAAGGAGTTCAGTGAGCGATGGTAGGCAACTGTGGCTTGATGGATGACTATTTTAGTACAGTGTGTATCCCAAATGTTTTTGTTCACAGATTTGTAGACTTCTGAAAAAGAATGAAATCTCCCACTAATATGAAATCGCACAGATGAGTGTGTCATAATCCAGAGCAGCTGTTTGAGAGAAGGAGGGAAAGGAATTCCCTCCCCTCTTTTGCTTCTGTGTTGCCTTACAAAAAACCTTGACCAGCACATTTCTTCCAGATGCTGGAGAAACACTGGTGATTCTTAATGGCTACTACTTAGAAGCCAAATCAGTTGATTCCTGCGTGGAAGCAGTTTTACCCACCCTTAAGAATAGAAATGAGACAAGACAGATTTAATTGACTGTTTTTCAGGTAACTGGATTTTAGCTCAGAATTAAAGTCATAGTATTCGGGAGAGGGGTGAAAGCTATGCTTCTGCAATTCATACACCAAGGAAACATTGCAGAAAAGTGCTTATTGAGCAAATAACTTCAGAGTCAATCAGCCAGACTGCATATTGTAAGAAGGTCCAGGGTATTATTGCTTGGTTCATGGAGGTGTTGTTGTTGTTGTTGTCCATTTTGGTCCCTTTAAGGGTCCCTTGGTGGAAATGAGAGCCAAAATCATTGCCTAAGAAATCCTCTGGGAATTTTTACTGACCACATTGCAACCCAACACAGCACATTCTATACTTCCTCAGACAATCCTTTTTGGTGTTGGGATGCAAGGCAGAAGTAACCAGTCTTTCTGGACCAGTGGGCACATTTTGAGAGAGAGAGATGGAGGTACCA
Source organism: Podarcis gaigeae (assembly GCF_964106915.1). Lineage (NCBI taxonomy): Eukaryota > Metazoa > Chordata > Lepidosauria > Squamata > Lacertidae > Podarcis > Podarcis gaigeae. The sequence continues at coordinate 102,007,791 of NC_139680.1, read as the reverse complement.
GTTGCAAAATAGCTGGTATGGAGGTGGGCATGGCACAGCACAAAATCAGAGAGATTTGCTTATCATGGGAAGTCAGCAATGTCTTGCTGGCCCAGATTGTGGAGATCATACCACACTCACTCTCCTTTCACAGAACTTGCTTAGAAGATACCTGCCCATTTTGCCCCATAACTTCCTTTCTAGGAGGGCTAGAGACGTACATTTCCGAAGCATTAAAGCAGAGAGTCTGGGGCAGCTGATGAGGTGCACCAGCAAAAGCTGGAAAAAAGGCTTGATTGTTAAGTCACTCTTTAAGCTGTAGCCCTGTGAGGAAAATAGCGGTCTTCTAACAGCTCTCAGCACCCTTAACAAATGACATTTCCCAGGATTCTCTGGGGGAAGCCATGACTGTTTAAAAATGGTATTATACTGCTTTAAATGCATAGTACAGATGGTGCCTAATGCAATTGCAGGAGTCCCAGTGAAACAAGGGAAGCCAACACAGGCCCCTTCAGATGTTCTCAGACAACAGCTCCCATCATCCCTATTTGCCATGCTGTCTGGGGCTGATGAGAGCTGGGGTCCACGGCATCTGATGGGCACCATGTTGGCTGCCCCTGGCCTAGAGATACTTTCTGTGCAGCATTGTTCAGTGTTATATGTGTTTTGGTTCCCTATGACAGGTCAAGTTGCCAAGTTCCTCAGAAATCCCTTGGCGCTATCAAGTTTTGTAAGGGAGCTTCTTGTCTTTAACTCTCCCCTATTTGTGATTTGCCACTGTGTTTCTCTGGACAGCAGCCATTGGGTGCAATCCAGAGAAAGTTAGCAGGCTCAAGTCCCATTGAAATTGATAGGGCTCAAGTGCTTAATAGTGCAATTTCATCTCGCTGATTTCAATGTAATTTAAGCATGCTTGACTTTGCCTGGATTGTCTCCATTGTGCATTGGTGGTACTTTGAAGCATCGCACCAGTTCCATCTCTTAATACGAAAAATAAAAAAAATCTGTTTTTTAGAAATAGCAAATGCAATATATCATCTGGGTTGCCACTGTTAACAGAGAGTGTGCTGACTGAGATAGACCCGATCCTGCACAGGCAATTCTTAGGGTTCTTTAAAAACTGTATTACACTGTTCAAATTCCTTTCACAACAAGGGGCAGTGCTGATTTGTATGATAGGCGTGGGAGAAAACATGTTGTTGGAAACAAACAAAAAGCATTCTGAACTAACTTGGCTGTTTGTGTTATACAGACAACCACTGATCAAGTGGTGCATTTGCAGGAGATAAATCCTTTTTGAAATTAATGGGTCTCTTTCTCTCTCTAACCTGAAGCAACCGTGGAAGTGCCAAGTCTTGAAAGAATAAGCCTCCTTAAAACTGAGCTTGGCGTTAGCTCTTACAGTGAAATACAGTTATTGGGAAGATTGGCTCCGTGCATTTTGCTTGGCACCGGCTACGTTGATTCAGTTCTGTTTAGGGATACCCAGCGAAGTTTCAAAATGTCGTCTTTCCCCCCGACTTTTCTTTTTAGGCTTCTTTTACCAAGCCTAGCCACTCGGTGTGCTTCATTGCGTCAACTCACAGAAAGAAATATAGACAGGCCGCAGTACAAAGATTCCTTCTGACATGGAATAAGATAGGAAAGGGCATTTCCTCTTAACCGACAAGCGCATTTATACTAGCCTATGTCAAAAGAGATCTCCTTAGTATAGCTTGTCTGTATTACTTTTGTAAGTTAGTGCAACGAAGCACAGAGGGACACTTTCATTTTAATTTCCGTTTCACCTATTAAAGCAGAGACTGCACACTTTTTTCTGGTTTTGTTCCTACACTGCGATGCCTTCAAGATGAACTCGCTTTGCTCAAAAGCTAGTCAGAGCAGCCTGGGAGCCTGTGTCCAGCTTCAGAGCTGTCTCTTGTCTTGCCATGTGGCAGAAGTTAGTTGTTAGAATGTGCCATACATGGCATAATGTCTCTTCAAGCCAATTTCCCTTGGACTGATTTATAGTGAAATTGAGGGATGGAGTGTAGTTCAGTGTTAGATTATTGGCTTTGCATGCAGAATGTCCCAGGTTCAATGCGAAATGTCGCCTGAAAAGACCTCTGCCATAAACCATGGACAGCTACTGCCAGTCAGTGTAGACAATATTGAGGTAGATGGACCAATGGCCTGACACAGTAAAAATCTCTCCCATATCCCATGTCCTGATCTTGTGAATTACCCAGTTCCAATTGTCTCAGAAGCAAGTCTTCTATTCCTTCCTGAAAGAACGGCATTTCCATAAGCAAAACATGTATCTACTGCTATTTTCTTTGCTTACTATGCATCTGGACACCTCTTAATCTATAGTAACCAATTTTTTAATGGTGCCTGAGATGCAGGAGCAGGTATTCCTCTATGTGTGGATACAATTGAATGAACTGGACCATTTCAAATGGCACTGATTTCAAAACTGCAGTGATTTCTTAGAATTCCTGATCAATTCTGAGTAGGAGGCTCCTGGTTTTAATTTATTTAAAAGAGTTGTACGTAGATGGTGCTTGTTAATGTACGCTGCTTTTCCTTCAAGGAGCGCCAGGCAGCACATATAGTTCTCCTTCCCCTTATTTCATCCTCACAACCTTATGCAGTGGATTATGCTGAGAGATGCTGATGGCCCCAGGTCACCCAGTGGGCTTCTTTGCTAAGTAAAGATTTGACCCTGGGTCTTCCTGATCCTAGTCCTGCACTCTAACTACTACCCCATAGATAGTCATGCATAATAGATTTTCACTGCTTGTGCATGCACTGGAAAGCACCTTGCAAAGGGGAAAAAATGAAAGCTTTCAAGAGGCAAACTTTGCAATAATTCCTGCATGGAAGTACCTTTCCATGCAGAATTTGGGGGTCTTGTTTGGATGCTGCTGCATCAAGCTGCAACCGTGTGTTTACTGCCCTGCCTCTTCTTAGAGTTTGGATAATAATAATAATAATAATAATAATAATAATAATAATAATAATAAGTTATTAATACCCCGCCCATCTGGCGGCTTCCAACACAATATTAAAATACAGTAATGCATGAAACATTAAAAGCTTCCCTAAACAGGGCTGCCTTCAGATGTCATCTAAAAGTCTGGTAGTTGTTGTTCTCTTTGACATCTGGTGGGAGGGCGTTCCACAGGGCAGGTACCACTACCGAGAAGGCCCTCTGCCTGGTTCCCTGTAACTTGGCTTCTCGCAGTGAGGGAACCGCCAGAAAGCCCTCGGCACTGGACCTCAGTGTCCAGGTAGAATGAAAAATGCCCCTCATCATTCTTAGTCACAGATGCATCTGTCCTTGTGTGTCTCCAGCAATTCTTACCAGCAAACAGCGCAGGAATCTACCGGTTACCCAAGTCAGACCGATTGGTCCACCTACCTCAGTACTGTCTGCATTGACAGAGCTGGCAGCATCCTTTCCATGGATAGTAACAGAGGGCACTACATGTCCTACCTGCAAATGCAAGGGACTGAACTACTTGCAGGAGAGCTAGATGCTCTACCACTGAACTACAGCCCTTCCTCTTGTTTCTTTGCTCCTCTCTTTTTGGTGACTCTTTTGGAGGCCAGCCCTCCATCTCCAGCAGATTGTTTTGTGTGTTCCCCTGCAAAATGATTAACTTTCACCACTGCAGTAGGGGGCAGCGCTGGTGTAGACTTACCCTGAATGCGTCTTGGGTTAGAGCAGGGGTCTGCAACCCGCGGCTCCGGAGCCGCATGTGGCTCTTTTACACCTTTGCCGCGGCTCCGGGGCGGATACTAGCGAGGGGAGGAGGCGCATTGTGCGCCCTGACACTCCCCACTGTGACGGGCGCTGTACTGGCTGTGATGTCGCATGGGGGCGGTGCGTGCGTTAGTCACGCACTGTCCCGACGTCGCCTTCCCACCCGCTGTCAGATCGCGGCTCTGGAGATATATTTGTTTTAAATGTCGCAATGGTTTTGCGGCTCCCAGTTTTTTTTTCTTCTTCGGAAATGGGTCCAAGTGGCTCTTTTTGTCTTAAAGGTTGCAGACCCCTGGGTTAGAGGTTGGGAAGGTATTCTGCAGGGTGCATCAGAGGTGAGCCTACGTCCCTGTGTTTGAATGGAGGTACTAACTATGGGTAAAAGGAGCTGCCTGGATAAGTAAAAGGATGGCTCCTGAGTGAAGGGAAAGAAAAAGAGAGCAAAAGGTCACACAGCGCAGCTTGGCTTAGCATTGTCAAGTCCCATCTGCTTGTATTCTCTCCACAGGGCAGAATACATTGGATTATTGTACATTCAAAGTTCAGCAAACCACTTGCACTTCCCATTGCAAGAGAATGCCTTTTAGGCATTTGGGGCTTGTTAAGACTTTTAAGACTGTCATGCTACAGGGGCTTATACCCTTGGGTGCTTTTACAGATAGAGATGTACCGTTCAGAGCTGTCACAGTGCCCAGCAAATGGAAGGTAAAGATCAGAGACAATATAATTTCTTTTGACTTTATCTCAGGGAAAGTAAAACCATTTGATGATTAGATGTGTGGGACATAGTGCCTTTATGTCTACTTGAGCTAATTTCTTCGGCTTCTTTAAAAGAGCACTGTTCCCCTTTGGCTGCTTTGGAAGAGAAGGTCACTTTTAGAAAACTTTGCCAGAGAAAAGTCGTACACTTAACGGCGCACTGGAGAGAGGTGGTTTTAAGTGGAAAATACTTGCAGCTAACCACAGAGAGCCAACGTGAATTAACTCGGGATTAGAAACATATTTTAAAAAGGCTACATTATTATTAGTCAGTGTAATATGCTGTCAAGCCTTTTCAGCTCAAGTGTGAAACTAGCTGTTTCTTGGAGAGGATAAGAGGAGATACAGGCCTAATTCGCGTGTTACAATAAACCGTAATGGCTTCTAGTGAACCTGCCAATTTTACTCATTTGGCTGAAACGCAGGAGAAGCAAACCATAAGGCTTAGCCTTACGTCTGAACTGGGGTTTGTGGCATATTTCACCCAGATAAACCATCATAGGGCAAAGCAGAAAATCTTAGTTACAGATCTTAGTTCGTTTGGAGTGAAATAGGCCATAACCCCCAGGTTAGACAGAATGCAGTGACAGGGATAAAAGTTTGTTCCACGCTAGCAAGGAGAAGCAAAGCATACATGATTGGCTTGTTCATGGTAAACTATTAAATATTGGTTTACTGGGAAGTGCAGACTGGGCAATAGACTGCAAAATGGAGCCATTTTTATTTACTCTGCTAAATAGATAAATCTACTGGGGTATGGGCAAGGTTTACTCTGAGGAAGGCAAGATTTATTCTGAGATGCTATCAGGCATCATTTTAGGATATGTACCGTAATAGACTACCTCCCTGACAACAAACCAAACCACTCCTAGTGATCATTAGAGGAGAACCATGGCTAGCAGATTGCCACCTAGGAATCTCACAGATTCCTAGGGTTTCAGGATATACCTTTGGGAATATGCTCCCAAAAGAGATTTGGGAAGCATCATTTGTTGAACGTTTTAAATATCTCTTAAAAACCCATTTGATTACTCATATGGTTGCACTGATGTTTAGAAGAGTTATCCTGCGCAGGTGGTATTTATATATATAAACTTGCATTATATTTGTAATATTTTGTGATCTGTGTAAGCTGCTTGGAGATTTTGCTAAAAATGTTGTGTGGTATATAAATTATCTAAATAAATAATGCTAGTTTGGACTCAGCACTATGCATAGAATTTTGTTTGCACAAAATAGCCTTTCACCTTGCCCTTTCAACCCTTTGCACCCTCCAAAACATGTCCCTGAGATTGGAAAGGGCATCAGGTGTGCTTGTGAAGTGGTGAAAGCAGCTGAAGTTGTGGGTGGGGAGATTCGTAGGGAATCGGTGAACCCTCTCCTTGCATAAGCAGAAATGTTTTCAAGGAGCTTTCTGGATCCAGGCCACTATATTTATTATATAAGCTGCAATGTATTTGAGGGAGTTTTGCATCATCAAAACAAGTGTCCGGTTTCTGCCGTACTAGAAATACATTTCTTTGGCTCTTCATGTAGCATCAGAGGATATAAAGACTCCATGGAATATTACAATATATTCAAGTTACTTGTGGTACATTTGTATATAACAGGGGCGGCTAACCTGTAGCCTTCTAGAAAGTGCTGGACTACAGCTCCCATCAGCCTGGCCAACATGGCCAGAGCACAGGAATGATGGGAGCTGTAGTCCAACAACATCTGGAGGACCCCGGGTTACAAAGCTAAGCGAGTGAGGCAAATTTGATAGGGAAGGCTCCCCTCAGACAAATTTAATGGGGAATAAATGTGAGTCCTGAAGCAAAACCCTGATCCAAGTCTCCCGTTGTGAGAGTAGAAAACAAGACTTTTGAACCAAAATATATTGTGACTAAAACTGCATTGCTTTGGAATTTTTGCATTGTTCTATTGGTTCTGTTTGTTTGGCAAGGTCTGGTTGGGAAACCACTGAGGTAGCCAAGATGCTGGGAAGAATGAAGGCAGGGTGGGGAAAGGAAAGGAGAAAAATCTGTGTCAGCATAAAGTTCAGTGGTTTGTCAAAGCTAACTGGTGCCACAAATCCTAGCATTGCACTCAGCCACAAACTGTAGGAACTTGGACAGAATACAGGAAGCATAAGGAAGCTGCCTTATACCAAATTAGACCATTGGTCCATCTATCTCAGTATTGCCTACACTGACAGACAAGAGAACTCTCCATACTTATTGGAGATGCCAAGAATTGTCACTGGGACCTTCTGCTTGCACAGCAAATGCCCCTCCACTGAGTTTACATCCCCTTCCTGTCTCAAGTGGCTAAATGCTAGATGTAGATTGACATTTCCAGGTGAATTTTGCTGTTGGTTTTTGTCTTGGAGCCTTACTATCTTATTGTTTTATATGCCTGTGTTATGAGTTTCTCTCCTTGGATGTTTTGCATGTTGGCATGTGGTTACCAATAGTTATCAATATTATTAATAGAACACCATAGTTAAGAAGTGAGCACATTGGATAGCATGATCTAAATCAATAAAATGAAGGCACCAGAGGTAGTCCATTGTCCTTTGGGACTGACTGGGCAGAAGGCAGAGAGACCAACAGTAGGTGAAGCCAGAACCAATGACAGGGAGAGCCAACTAATTCTAGTTTTCTCCTCATCCTTCTCTCTGCTGAGTTCTATAAGGGCGACCCTGAAATTAAGGAGGAGGAGACTGAGGGGCAGTGCCGCAGCCTGGGCAGGCAGGTGGGGGCTGGCTAAAGGCAGGGTGACACTGGTGGGGCAGTGCCCCATTTGCCCTAATGGACCACCCTCCAATGGTAGGAACGGCAAGTGAAACAGTACCATCTGTGAAAGGAAAGTAACTAAGCCTCCTTAAGAGATACTAAAGCATGTATAGAAGTAATTTTAAAAGGTTGAACTTGACCCCTAAAATAAATAGTAAGCAGCGCAAATTATTATTATTATTATTATTATTATTATTATTATTATCTTTTACAAGTAATTTTCACATGCTTCACATTTAATGATGTGTGGCGCAATATCCTTTGTTTAAAATGTCCTGAAGTGCTTTTATTACTTTTACAAGCCCCTTCGTGTCTCATATCTCATAAAAACCCCTCAAACAACTGGTATAAATATATATTCCATTGCAATTTACATTTTTATTCCACAAGGGGAGAATACTAGAGATTTCCACGACCATTGGAATACTTCACATTGTAAGCAACTACCTTAGTCTGCAACGTGATTTCATTGAGGCCATGATATCAGTCTATAAAGCGGAATTCTAGCACACATTTTTCTGTGTTATTTTATCTAGATAACAATCAGTGATCTGACTCAAATCAGTACTAAAATCAACAGTTAGTTGCAAGGCAATCGTGGAAAATATTGTGATTAATATTGTTAAATGTTAACGATGGCAAAAATCATTGGGTGGGGAAACACTAAATTAATCTCAGATTAATTAATCTCAGATTAATCTCAGATTACAGATAGGTAGCCGTGTTGGTCTGCCATAGTCAAAACAAAAAAAATTCCTTCCAGTAGCACCTTAAAGACCAACTAAGTTAGTTCTTGGTATGAGCTTTCGTGTGCATGCACACTTCTTTAGATACACTGAAACACTTCAGATACACTTCTGTTTCAGTGTATCTGAAGAAGTGTGCATGCACACGAAAGCTCATACCAAGAACTAACTTAGTTGGTCTTTAAGGTGCTACTGGAAGGAATTTTTTTTGTTTTAATTTCAGATTAATTCACTATCTGTGAAAGGATCTCCTGGATATTTTGGGGTGGTGGTGGTGGTGGTGATTGTTTGGATTACTTTTGTTCTCTGTGTCCAGTCCTGAGCATCCTTTAAGAAGGATTTTGACAAGCTGGAAAGTGTGCAGAGAAGGATGACCAAGATGATCAGTTGTCTGGAAACCAGGCCTTATGAGGAACAGTTGAAGGAGCTGGGTATGTGTAGCCTATAAAAGAGGAGATGAGAGGAGATATGATAGCCATCTTCAAATATCTCAAGGGCTGTCACATGGAAAATGGAGCAAGCTTGTTTTCTTCTCCTCTGGGGGGACAGGACTCGAACCAATGGCTTCAAGTTACAAGAAAGGAGATTCCGACTAAACATCAGGAAAAAACTTTCTGACAGTAAAAGCTGTTCAGCAGTGGAACAGACTCGCATGAGAGTGATGGACTCTCCTTCCTTGGAGGTTTTTAAGCAGAGGTTGGATGGCCATCTGTCATGGATGCTTTAGCCGAAATTCCTGCATTGCAGGGAGTTAGACTAGATGACTCTTGGGGTCCCTTTCAACTCTACAATTCTATAAGTGTGTTTAGGATTACAGCTGTACAGAAAAATGAGGTGATATTTTAATTGGCACAGGTAATGCAGGCTTTACTAAAGGAGAGGTTTCTGTATTACAGTTTAGCTTTTAGAAATTGAGTTGCTTATTGCCCTGCTTATAATTTGTACATTTACTTTCAGAATTGCTTCATTACCAAGCCAAGGTAATTAAAAAAATTAGTTTTAGTTTTAGCTTTTAAGTATGTCGTACACATTTGTAGAGTCATGTTTCTTGTCCTCACCCCCCGCTAGCTTACACAATATATTTGCTTATTGTGTTTTTTTAAAAGTATTTCCACATTTTATTCATTTTATTAATTCATTCAATTAGTTATTCTAAATCTCCTTTTTTGTTAACAGAAGACTGTCGTTTTGTTTTTATAAATCATAGCCATGTTGCAGGTTATCAGTTTTATAGTGTCAGAAGTAATCCACACTCTAATCTTTTCAAAACAAAAACCTGACAACTTTTGCAGAATTGAGTTTTGGATGAGGTACAGCTGTTGAGCAGCTGCTTAAAATGAGTCTCATTTTAACCCCGCCAAGAAGATGTATGAGGAATCAAATTTGTGCCACAAATCCTGCCCTACTGAGAGCAAATTCTCAACACAAAGACTACTGTATATTTTACTGTATCCTTTACTTAGAAGGTGAAATTCAGGTCAACAGGATAGAAATCTCCTGCGGCACAAGAAACCTGAACAACTGATCACTGAGTAAATATTATCGTGGGCAAATCTTACAGATAGGAGGAGAGGGTAGGCTCCATCCCCGTCCTTCATCCTCTTCCCACTTCATCCCTCCTCCACCCATCCTTGAAAATAAGACCACAAAGATTACCAGACTGCAGTTTTTGTATTTATTTATTTTTTAAAAGGAGAAATATTTGCTAGCCTGCTAATAAGCTAGTAGTCTGCATTTCCATGCTGGCCATAGAGCAGGGGTAGGCAAATGAAGGCCCAGGGGCTGGATCCGGCCCAATCACCTTCTAAATCTGGCCCATGGACGGTCTGGGAATCAGTGTGTTTTCACTTGAGTTGAATGTGTCCTTTTATTTAAAATGCATCTCTGGGTTATTTGTGCGGCATAGGAATTCGTTCTCCCCCCCCCCCCAAAAAAAATATAGTCCGGCCCCCACACAAGGTCTGAGGGACAGTGGACTGGCCCACGGCTGAAAAAGTTTGCTGACCCCTCCCATAGAGCATGGGAACTTGGGATAGCATCAGCTATCAGGAGTAGGAAAGCAATGACAAACCTAGACAGCATCTTAAAAAGTAGAGACATCACCTTGCCAACAAAGGTCCGTATAGTAAAAGCTATGGTTTTCCCAGTAGTGATGTATGGAAGTGAGAGCTGGACCATGAAGGCAGATCGCCGAAGAATTGATGCTTTTGAATTATGGTGCTGGAGGAGACTCTTGAGAGTCCCATGGACTGCAAGAAGAACAAACTGATCCATTCTTAAGGAAATCAGCCCTGAGTGCTCACTGGAAGGACAGATCCTGAAGCTGAGACTCCAATACTTTGGCCACCTCATGAGAAGAGAAGACTCCCTGGAAAAGACCCTGATGTTGGGAAAGATGGAGGGCACAAGGAGAAGGGGACGACAGAGGACGAGATGGTTGGATAGTGTCTTCGAAGCTACAAACATGAGTTTGACCAAACTGCGGGTGGCAGTGGAAGACAGAAGTGCCTGGCGTGCTCTGGTCCATGGGGTCACGAAGAGTCGGACACGACTAAACGACTAAACAACAATAACAATCAGGAGTAGGAGATTGGGATTTCTCCCAAAAAAACCTGACTGGTGGAGGGAGGGTTGGGCTTCCCATTGCCTGAGGCCACCATGGAAATCAAGTGGTCTGGTGGAGAAGGGACAGAGAGTTCTGTTCCTTTTCTGCTAGTCTACTCACTTGCATATGTGGAAGTCCTTGTCTGCTGTGGCGACCAGCTAAGTTTAATATGAGGCTGCCTCCGTTCCACCACTTTATACAACAGTTTCCCTTCCCTACCCAGACCTGGAGCCATTCTCCTTGCTGTTCCTCCTCTCCCCTCATGGACAACAGTAGTCATGTTCACAGTACAGCCGTACCTTGGAAGTCGAATGGAATCTGTTCCGGAAGTCTGTTCAATTTACAAAATGTTCGGAAACCAAAGCGCAGCTTCTGATTGGCTGCAGGAAGCTCCTGCAGCCAATCAGAAGCCACGGAAGACCCGTCGGATGTTCGGCTTAAAAAATAGTTTGCAAACCAGAACTGTCACTTCTGGGTTTGCGGTGTTCGGGAGCCAAAAGGTTCGAGAACTAAGCTGTTCAAACATTACATTTCCCCATAGGAATGAATGGCAGACATTTGATTGTGTTGCAGAAAGTAAAGAGGTTTGATTTAATATTTGTATTTCACTTTTCCAACAACAATGTTGCCTCCAAAGTGGTTCAAAATAGCATAAAAATGAACAAGCATTACAATTACCATAGGGATATCAGGACAGCATAGCATATAAATGAGGCGAAAAGCAAACAAATTCATCACACAATTAATACAACTCAATATAAACTCATAGTGGTTCAAAATGAGAATGCATTCAGACTGACTGTATGACTGCTGTCTTTTGACTGTACTCAGTTTTGCACTTACAAATGTAATTTTATTGTTGATTTTATTCTCTTCACTGCTTTGGTATTTCTTCCCTCCATTTTGGTGGTATAGAAATAAATAAATGACACCAGGTGTTTCCAGGTGTTACTACATGCTTAAGTTTTAATTAGAGTCAACCACGTTTACATCATTCTTGTTTCTCATGATTTTATGTGTTTTGTTAATTTGCTTCCCAAATGCAGTGCATTCATTTTTGGTTGTTTCTTATGTATTTGTAGTTCTGGTCTCTCTCTCTCGGGGGGGGGGGCATTGTTAAGTTTGTTATTGTGTTACATATTTTCATGTTTTTCTACTATAAATTGCCCTGTGATCGTCCGATGGCGGGCGGCACATAAATTTAATTAATAATAATAATAGTAATAATTGATACACATAATAGTTCTTTCATATTATCAGGCAGAAATCAGCTTCTTTCAGAAAATAACCTTTCGATTCAGCAATACAAAAACACAGAAAGTTTGGAAGGAGCCAGAGACGAATTTGTACTTTGTTCATTCCAGGAAACAGCACCAAGACTGGACCAAAATGATATTATTTTTTTTAAAGTAGAAAATAACAGAGCTTCATCTGGCAAGTTGATCTTGGGTTGAGTGTGGGGGAAGTTCAGCAACCTTTTGCTAGAGATATCAGACCCTTTTCCCAGAAATCCGAGGAGCCCGGGGAATTCTCTGGACCTTAGCCATTGAGATCCATTACACTACTTCCTACACAGTCTGTTCCTGAATTCTGTTCCTTGGTCACTGTGACGAGTGGCAGAATGTCAAAGGAGTAGGGTGATTTGTTGATAACTTTATAAAGGTTGTTATGGCATAGAATTAATCTCAAACCCAAAAAGTAGGTTGAAAAATTCCCATTGCTGTGTTAGATAATGTGCTGAAATCCTTTACCTAAAAGGATGGCAGCTGCACACTTTGCCCCTATTCTCAGAATACCTTAATATATGTGTGTGTGTGTGTGTGTGTGTGTGTGTGTGTGTGTATATATATATATATATATATATGCTTTCGTAGATTTTCACGGGTACAGGAATGCAGGTTTTGGTGTCCTCGGGTGTCTTCCCGTGTAAAAGTTGGGGTGTCTAGGCGACGTTTCGACGAGGTCTCACTCGTCATCTTCAGGCTGGTGCTTTCGGCTTCTTGTTACTGGAACAGAGCGGGATCTCAATGTTTGAGTTCCTATAAATACTGTAGAGGGGGTGTGGTGTCTAGCCTCCAATGTTCTGGGCAGAGAGGAAGTTCCCAGGCTAGTGTGCCTTTTCTTCTTTTGTTCCTTAATTACTTGAGAGATACCTTGAGTGATTTCTTGAGTGATATCCTGAGTACCACTTAGGTGGGTCATTAGGTGTGGATTAGTTGCTAAAGTCTTTGTGTCTTGACCTCTTGAACTTTGTGAAGAGTTTTCCTGAGAAGATGGCTGTATTGCACTTAGTTGTGCTTTGGCTTGGCTTCGTGTATAGGGGCGAGCTGTGGTTTTGTGGCTTGTGTCAGCCAGATCTGTGTAGGGATTGCAGGGGGGTGCAGCATCCGGAGGTGCCACCATGGATTGGCTACTGGATGGTGTCAGTAATTCATCTGTGGAGAGGGTCTGGGTTTGGGTCTGGTGTGGTTGATTGGTGTTGGCGTTCTGTGTGCCTCTGGATCTGGTGTCAGTTTTTGTGGGGAGGGCTAATTTTGTGGGGAGGGCCAGACATCTGGAAATGTAATTAAGTAATTAAGGAACAAAAGAAGAAAAGGCACACTAGCCTGGGAACTTCCTCTCTGCCCAGAACATTGGAGGCTAGACACCACACCCCCTCTACAGTATTTATAGGAACTCAAACATTGAGATCCCGCTCTGTTCCAGTAACAAGAAGCCGAAAGCACCAGCCTGAAGATGACGAGTGAGACCTCGTCGAAACGTCGCCTAGACACCCCAACTTTTACACGGGAAGACACCCGAGGACACCAAAACCTGCATATATATATATATATATATATATATATATATAGCTTTAATTAAGAATTCTTTTAATGACACCATTTTAAAACGTTGAGTTGGGTTTTTAAAGCAAAGCAAATATAATCTGCAGGCATGCAACATATGTTTTGTACTTGCACATTTCGACACGGAGAAACGACCAAGGCTCAAACAAAAAAAAAAGCAGAATGTTCTTATTTATGGGAAGATTGAGGTTGAGCTAATCCTCATCTAATAGCTTGTGGTTGTCATATGTTTGTTTATATGGTCATTTTGTAAAATCGTGCCCATTCCACTAGCATCTGGAAGGCTCATAATATTTCAATACACAACCGTTCTTGTTGGCTTAGGACGGTGAAGCCATTTCAGTTGATGTTGCCTGGCAAGTGGTTTAAGTTTATAGGGTAACTATGTTCAAAGTGTTTGTTTAAGAGAACGGAATCCAGCAAAGAGCTTGCATATCTGATTGCAAACATTTGATCTGTGTTCCGCGACTGTGAGAAGGAGAAGAGGGAGAAACTGATTCTCCTCCTCCTCCTCTTACTATTTTCCTCAGGCATTTCCCCCCTATTATCTTGGCCTTAAATACCACAAGAAGGAGGGGAAACCTGTGAAGAAAGGGTTGGTACTGCAGCAAAAAAAGGGGGTGGGGAGCCTGCCATTATGATATACAAAACTGGTGTGGGGCAGGGCATAACTTGTGACCTACTAAGTTGAATGCAGCTCATCAGTTCTGTATTGTAGTTCACCAGATGCTTGACAGGCATCCCTCCCAATTTTTGAAGCAGCAAAAATTGAAGGTTTATAGACCTTCAGGTGAGAAACCACACATGGCTAGTAGGTTGCATTTGGCTTTGCAAGTCACAGATTGTGCAGACCAGTTCCATGTCCCTAGGGTAAACTGTAGTAGCTATCCATTCTTAAGGAAATCGGCCCTGAGTGCTCACTGGAAGGACAGATCCTGAAGCTGAGGCTCCAATACTTTGGCCACCTCATGAGAAGAGAAGACTCCCTGGAAAAGACCCTGATGTTGGGAAAGATGGCGGGCACAAGGAGAAGGGGACGACAGAGGACGAGATGGTTGGACAGTGTTCTCGAAGCTACCAGCATGCGGGAGGCAGTGGAAGACAGGAGTGCCTGGCATGCTCTGGTCCATGGGGTCACAAAGAGTCGGATATAACTAAACGACTAAACAACAAAAGCCAGCCCTGTGGTGTGTGGCTCATAGGATACGGTAGGTGATTACTACTGGCCATCATTTGGCACCTGGTTTCACCTCCAAGGCCCCCATGCCTACCCTAAGACATTCTACTTGCGGTCTGTTAGTCTACCCAATGTCACGGGCACGTTTGTTTCCTGAGGCACAGCACTTTTAAATTTTGGCATCAAAGTGTCTGTCAGCTCTTCACTGATAGGTGTTAAGGTGTATTGTCACTGTTGGCCTGGAGGAACAGGTCAGCCTTTGGTGGCCCTGTTTCTTGGCAAGAAAGACTTTTGCCACTCCTCCACCAAGCCTGCTTATTGCCAGTCTTATACATTGCCCCACAAAACTTAATGGGATTAACCCACCAAGAAATTACAGATTTTTTTCTGTGCTGGTGGCATTTCCCCCTTGGAAAAATCCAATCTGTACATTCTCAGTGTGTTTTGAATTCAGATGATGAGAGAGGGAGAGAATTGTGGATTCTAAGGGGACACTTTCTGAGACCTAGGAAGAGTCCTGCTAGATGAAACCAACGTCCTGTCTAGTCCAGCATCCCGTTTTGCACAGTGACCAACCATATGCCTATGGGAAGCCCTCAGTAAGGACATACAAACAGCGTCCCTCTCCCATTGTTGTTCCCCAAAGGCAGATATTCAGAGGTATATTGCCTCTGAACCTGGAGGTTGTCTATAGTCATCACGACTAGTAACCATCAACAGACCTGTCCTCCTTTAATAGGTGGCTTAAAGTCATCTAAGCTAGTGGGCATCACTACCTTATGGCAGCGTATTCCTCAAAGATATTACACAGAATTATATGGAGTGCTTTCACTTTGTCTCCTGCCAATCAAATTCACTGGGTGACTCCCAACTTCCAACATTTTAACACTGGGGTTATGTGTCTCCCTATTCCCTTTTCACAACTCTGTGCCTAATTTTAACACTCCCTGGATTGCGGCCCCTGTTAATATGATGAAACAGTGCTTTCCATGCCACTACAAATATCTCCCCATATGAGGAAAGGGATGTAAGCGAGCCAAATCAAGTAATATTTTATTACTTTTTCAACATAAATTGAAAAAAGCATGTTTAATGTTTATTATGCATATTATTATTTAAAAGTACAAGCCAAGAGGACTCGTTGCTGCTATAGTAACAATTTTCTTCATTGTTCCTTTTCCAGATGTATTCCCCCCCCCCCGAGTCCCAAAAAGTGTAAGCAAATTTTAGACCCCTTTCTAAATTATTCCTGTATTCCAAGCAAGATTTTCCTAGGTGTGATCTATCTTCTGATGAATCTTTTAAAATTTGTCATGGTTTTCTTTTTGCCGGCATTCTGAAAATATGGGCAAACCATTTCAAGCCTGTTTTAGATATTGCCATCTTTATGCTGAAATGTTTTCCCCACCCACAATGGCAGCGCTCAGCGTGAAGTGGCAATGTTTACATTTTTATTATTATTCGGCACATCTCCCTATGGAGCCTGAATCTGGCAGCTGCATAACTGGATGCCATACATAGTGAGGAGGATTTAAACACTATTATTTATTACCATTTTTTATTTACGGATGAATTTTCAGGCTGCTTTTTGGGTGTAACCCACACAAGACAGCTTACTTCCAGTCTTTTGGACTTCAGCTCCCCTTGGCTCCTGCCAGCTCAGGTCAGGGATGATGGGAGCTGTAGTTGACTTGATCAATGTCTGTGTGCTTTGGACAGCGATTGATGTCCGAGAGTGTTCAAAGAATCTGTGTGAGCACCCAATACCCCCTGCATTACTAGTATAGCGTTGTGGTGTGTTTTCACGCCCTCTTGGTTGTGTCTGCTCAACTTATAGAATGATTCCTCATCCTCAACAGAATAGCTTAAACTCCTAAAAATGATATGCTGTAGTATTATTGCCTCTAATTTGACCTAGGTTCCCCATCTGTGGGTCTAGTGTTCTATTTCCTGGTCAAGGAAGCAGTCAGTTTTCCAGTTTACTTTACAGGGCACATTTTCATTAGGCCTAAAGAAGGGGTAGTCAACATGGTGCCCAGTCTAGCAACATTGGGAGCACATCACTTTGTTTGCTCCTCTTGTACAGCATATAGCAAAATAACAGTGACCAAACCTGCCTGCCTGCAGGTCCTTCCCCGAGAAACAGACTTCCTTTTCTAGGAAAGAGATGAGACACATGAAGAAAAGTGGGAGGGATAAGGAAAGATAATAGAGAAAATTGTTGTTGTTAATTTGTACACCACCCTATACCTGTAGATCTCACAAGATAAAATCACAACACAAAATTATTCCTTCCTTTTCGCCTTAGAAACCATCCCTCCAGTTGTATTTGCATTAGGGTAAGTGGACATCTTTTGCTTGCGTATCCTTTGGTTGTGAGCTAACGTGTTTGTAGCACCACTGCTTTAGGTACTGTAAAAAATTGGGTATAAATACCACTCCTGAGAAGGAATGAATTAACAGTGCTTTGAGGAAGAAGAATGTAACTCAGTTTGTTAGCCAGGCAAGGAGTCGACATTATTCGCTTGTGGTTTTCGTTTTGTTCTGGTTTTTGCTTCAGACGAGCTCCTCAGAGCCTCCTCCCTCTCCCCCCAACAGCACTGTCAAGACATTTCACTGCTCATGGGCAAAAATGTTAAAACTGTGCGGTGGTTTTGTCATGTCAAATATGTAGCATGGAGGTGGACTGAGACCACCAAACTGTTATTAAATCACTTCTTTTGCAAGGCGCCCCAAGCTATCTGGATGATAAGATGGTATCCGTACTGAAACATCTGCATTGTATGCCAGAGATGCCGAGGTGAAAAGTGTGTGTATGAGATTCGCTTTGCCACCTGGCTCCTCCCCTCCCCTCCAGCCATGAAATTTTACATGGGTTTCCTGCATGACAGCACAATATGCTGTTGTCATGCCAGATGTTGCAATCGTGTTTTATTCCTAATTGATGACCTAAAAGGTTTTGCCTCAGCTTCGCAGGAGGAATCTTCAGGTTATGTTTCCTCAATAAACTGAAACAGCCTCATGTAGAAGTCAAAACACTGTATCACTCTTATTTCTTTTTAATTTTAAAAGAAGCATGGTCTGACTTCACAAGTTTCACTTCACACCTCCAGCCTTCAGATGTCTTGTTTTGACAACACTATTTTAAAGATTATGAATGTGCTTTGATGTTTGTCCCGGCTGACCTTTAAAAGAAACTTTTTAAACAGAATCTCTAGCCTCATCATCATCATACTTATTTTTAACTCCTTATATTTTTCTGTTGGAAAGAAAAATCCAATATCTGTGAATGAAAACACTATTCAATATTAGTATAAGCATTTAAAAAGAAATGTGTCTCTTACTTTGCTCCCAAAAATAGATATAGAAGTCAGTTAATTTTAATGTGTTGTAAAATAATTCTACTCGGCACTTTAATATTTTGTTAGACTATTTCAAAATGTCTATAATAACTATTAATGTTATTCTTTCCCAGGGAAAGAATCCCTGTGGTATAAGTCCTGTTAGTTTGTGGCAAGAAACAACAACATAGAATCTTGTTGTGTCATGAAGACGAACAAATATATCAGCTTTTGTGGAACGAAAACCATGTCCCTCTGGGGATGTTCAGAAGCAGTGTGGTGCAGTGGTTAGCGTGTCAAAATAGTACTAGGCATACCCAGTTTCGAATCCCTACTCCACTATGAAGCTCTCTGGTTCATCTTGCACCAGTCACAATACTCTTCTTCTCTGTGTGTTCAACTTGTGTGTGGCCAAGTGGGGTGAGAAGCTGGGCCACTGACCCTAATCTTTCTGGTAGACCCCCAAAGGTCTGAAAAGGGGTCATCTATGTGTGCATTGGGACGCGGGTGGTGCTTGGTCTAAACCACAGAGCCTAGGCCTTTCTGATCAGAAGGTCGGCAGTTTGAATCCCTGTGACCGGGTGAGCTCCTGTTGCTCGATCCCTGCTCCTGCCAACCTAGCAGTTCGAAAGCACGAAGTGCAAGTAGATAAATAGGTACCGCTCCGGCGGGAAGGTAAACGGCGTTTCCGTGTGCTGCTCTGGTTCACCAGAAGCAGTTTAGTCATGCTGGCCACATGACCGGGAAGCTGTATGCCGGCTCCGTCAGCCAGTAAAACAAGATGAGTGCCGCAACCCCAGAGTCGTCCACGACTGGACCTAATGGTCAGGGGTCCCTTTACCTTTACCTTACTACTACTACTACTACTACTACTATTATTATTATTATTATTATTATTGCTACTACTACTACTAAGGGAGGGGATGGATGAACAGAGCTGGAGGTGTATAACGCTGTGCATGTAGGTCAGGGTCAAGGCTATCCTGGCCCATGATGTTGTGAAGAGAGGTACTCTCTTGACCTAATCTGACTCACGGAAATGTTGTGAGGGATTTGTCAAAGAGGATTAGTTCTGTTCATGGTGGGTAAGACTGTTGGTGGCTAGGAGCCATGGGTGCTATGTTCTCTCTCCACTGCCAGAGGCAGTATTCCTTTGAACACTGGTTGCTGGAAATCATGAGGGAAGAGTGGACAATTGCGCTCATGCCCAGCTTGCAGGCTTCCCATAGGTTGGCCATTGTGAGAAGGGGATACTGGGCTACATGGGCCAATGGCATCATTCAGCATGGCTGTTCTAATATTTCTATTCTCCATTGCTGGCTTTCAAGGATGTCAGTGGTTGGCAGCAGAAGCTGAGACTAGAAAACATCTGTGCTTTGCTTTGTACCAGCTTGTAACTTAAATAATTCTGTGAGGTTATATTTGCTGTTCTTAATGTTTAATGAAAATAATAGCAATCCTTTTTTAAAAAGAAAAAAAAGACAATAAATGGAAAATTTTAATTGTTGGCAGCAGAGGGTGGTGCCAAGGAAAACACCCCTCTATTTACCATTTTTAAATTCAGAGAAAAATAAAGTTTTGGCTACCGAAGGAGGACTCAAACTTTGCTGTTAATTTTTACGTCAGAGTATTATGGCACTACATTATTTGATGTTAGGCATATATTGTGTCTGTTAGAATCAGTCTTGTATTTTATTTGTGCAGTTTTATTTTAATTTGTGTTGGCTTCTCTGAACGTGACTAATGTAAAGGTGGGCTGCATTTCAAATAAATATGTGCGTCTCTGAACATACACAGATAAATTTGTTCTAAGCTGTGTTTGCAACTGGGCTTCCCTTCACAACTTTCTTCCTGTCTTCCTCTTCCTTTAAAAAACAAAAACAAAGCAAAACCATCTACTCCAACCCTTTGTTACCTCTTCACCCATTCTTCTTTGGTAAAATAACACCGCCTTTTAAAGACTGTTCTTGATCTCTTACCACTGGAGCTCCAATTGGTAATTATATGTGTGATTATTATAGGAGAGCATTTCTCTCCTAAGCTGTACTGCTTGCACTGATTAACCTTTTGTGTTTTTGACAAGAAAGGCATATGTGAAAGCCTTTGAATTCACAAGTTCTCTGTTATAGAAGCTGGCGGATCGGATGTCACCAGTGTGGTTCTTTCTAAGCCAAGCCTGCGAGCTGCCATTGTCGGTGTATGTTAAAACTTGTAATAAAGGATGTGAAAACTTGTGCGTGACCGAGCAGTGAACTTAACCTTAACTATGCATCTTTATCGGAAGGTGGGGATGTAGACCCGTGAATGCAGCTCTCTGCGGTGTGCATAGGTGCGTGCCTTTGTGTTGTGGTACTGGAGAGATCTCACGTAAACAATTATGTATCGGGTTTGTTCTCTTGCTAAGGTAAACATCATCGTTTTCTGAAACTCTGTTGTAGCTAATGGTCATGAGATCACTTGGAAGGATAGGTGCCTTGTATTCTGCATTTTCTTGATCTTCTAGTGGCTACAATTTAGAGCATGGGTAGGCAAACTAAGGCCCGGGAGCCGGATCTGGCCCATTCGCCATCTAAATCCGGCCTGCGGACAGTCCGGGAATCAACGTGTTTTTACATGAGTAGAATGTGTGCTTTTATTTAAAATGCATCTCTGGGTTATTTGTGGGTCTTAGGAATTCATTCATTTTTTTCTTCTTCTTCAAAATATAGTTGCCCCCTCCCCGCACAAGGTCTGAGGGACGGTGGACCGGCCCCCTACTGAAAAAGTTTGCTGACCCTTGATTTAGAGCTTCTTGTCTGTTAACTTCCAGCAAGCTACCTTCAGTGTACTCTTTTCAGCGTCTGCTAAAAACATTTGTGTTTAGACAAGCCTACCCAGCCTACCCAGATACATATAATGTTTTCACCTGTTTTTAGCTTATCGTTATTTTGATTATTATTTGATTTTTTAAAATAGTTGCTTTTAACAGGTTTTTTTTTTTACTGATTTTATTGCTTTATTCTTTTTGTAAAACCACTTTGAGAGGTTTTGGAAACAAACAGTATATGAATTGCACGAAATACTTACATGCATGCATTGATACAATTTCTAGGGCTGGTTGCTTCCATAAAACGCTGCTACTTTTTCCCCCTGCCAATTTTTTGTACCAATTGACAGGAGTTTCAGGGTCTTGAACTGAGAACCTTTGGTTCTGTGCGCAGCCACCTCATGCGGTGAGCTGTCAGTAGGGATGAGCAAATATTCCAATTTCAGTTTCTCATTTTTCCAAACCTATGTCCATTCCTTCACATTTCCACATCATTGTGCAATATATTATTCTTTTTTTAAGTCTTTGTGAAAATTCACCAGCATTTTGGTGCAAATGTATCCTAATACACACAGTTTGTTTGTAGTTTTCACTAACGTAGGCACACTTTTAACCTAGTATTTTTGTACACATTGCTTGGCTGGAGAACTGGATTGCAAAATTCAGTGAAGTGTGAACTTCAAAGAATGGCTGTGTTTTGGTTTGCATACCTCTTTCGGAATCTGTGCATTAGGTAAGCTCGCCTTTGAGTACAAACCATATCAAATTTCTCCCCCCTCCCCAGCTATCAGAAATGAATTTCGGAACATTCCATAATATTGAAAAGTATCACGAACGGGACCCACGCAGCGGATACATAAACAAGAACTTGAAAGGCTTGGAAGGAAAACGCATGCAGCAGATTGTTACTTGCAATACAGATTCGAAATTGAGACCGCAGGGCCCAAAAGCTGACATGGGCACTTCCTGGTGTAGCATGCCAGGCGTACCAACACACTGCAAACACCTTCTTGGAGTGACATACTCTCAGGCTTCAGAATAGCACTACCCACCTGGGTTGGCTGTTCGACCTTGCTTAACAGGAAGGACGACTCATGTCTTCCTCTTTGGGGTGTGACCTTGCTGAAGCAGTGAAGTCTTTCTGCCTCTTGTGTGTTCCTATGCAGTCCTCAACCCTGACTGTGTTGGGCAGGGCCAGATTTAGGTTTGATGAGGCCCTCAGCTACTGAAGGTAATGGAGCCCTTTATATGTCCAGCTGTCCTTTGTCAGCAACAAATTGTCGCTGTTTTTTGTGTTGAATATATGCTATATGATAATTTATGGACCTAATAGCTATCTAAAGCCATTTGCACATAACAAAATACATATTTTATCAAAGTAATTGTTGAACTTGAAATACAATTAAGAAGAAGTATATTAATTGTGGGGCCCTAAGCTATAGCTAAATAGATAAATAGGTACCGCTCCGGCGGGAAGGTAAACGGTGTTTCCATGCACTGCTCTGGTTCACTAGAAGCAGCTTATTCATGCTGGCCACATGACCCGGAAGCTGTCTGCGGACAAACACCGGCTCCCTTAGTCAGTAAAGCGAGATGAGCACCGCAACCCCAGAGTCGTCTGCGACTGGACTTAACAGTCGGGGGTCCCTTTACCTTTACATTTAAGCTATAGCTTGTTTCTTATACGTAATCCGGCACTGGTGACGGGCAGCTATGACAGGGAGAATCTTTTGCTGATGGGTAATTAGGCTTTGGGAGCGATTGAATGGTCCCATCGCACCAAAAAAGAATTACCCACAATGACTGATTGGAAAGATTCAAGGCTAGAACAAGGAATTGTCCAGAGATTCAGTTGCCTGTTCCCTCTGTGTGTGGATGCTTTGGACAAAATTGAGCCTTTAATTACTCATAGTACACAGTTTGAGAATTACAGAGTGAGCAGTGCAGCTCATTCAAGGCACTTTGAATGGGCTGTAGTTCTGTGGTAGAGCACATGCTTTTCACAGATTCAAGTCCCAGTTATCTCTAGGTAGGGCTGGAATAAGACCTCTGTCTGAAACCATGGAGAGTTCTACAGTCAGTGTAGAGAATATTGGACTATACGCACCATGGGTCTCTGTATAAGGCAGCTTCCTATCTATTAACACAAATTATTGAAACAAAGGCCTGCAACTCCCTGGCTTTGGGATTTCCCCACCCCAAAATGCAATAAATAAAAAGTTTAAAAATTAAGCTTTTAAAACCCTCCATTGATATTCTTAGTGTGGGCTTTGAAAAAGTCAAATGGCTATGTGTGATCAGGGTGCAGAGCCAAGGGAAGAATTCATTCTGCCCCCAGAAGACCGCTGATCTAGCAGAGCTATCCAGCTGGCAGAGGTGGAGGGAGGTCAATTTATGGAGTAACAGTTTTAATTTGTTGGTGACTCTTCAGAGCAGTGGTACACTGAGGGCTGCAAGGGAAGGGGTAGAATCTGAAATCTCCATTGTCAGCAGTGAAATCTTGATCCAGCTCAAAATATGCTTCCACTTAATTGGACAACTCTGTATGAGTGTGCATCTATCTATCTGTCTATATCATCTATATCTATCATCTATCTATCTATCTATCTATCTATCTATCTATCTATCTATCATCTATCATCTATCATCTATCTATCTCTATCTATCTATCTATCTATCTATCTATCTATCTATCTATCCATCATCTATCTAATCTATCTATCATCTCTCTCTCTCTCTCTCTCTCTCTCTCTCTCTCTCCTCTCTCTCTCTCTCTACCTACCTACCTACCTACCTACCTACCTACCTCAATCTATGATTCCAGCATTACAGGGGGGTTGGACTGGATAATCCTTGGAGGCCCTTCCAATTCCATGATTCTGTGATGTATGTTAGTCCAGTGTTTCCCAACCTTGTGCCTCCAGATGTTTTTGGCCTACAACTCCCATCATCCCTGACCACTGGTCTTGCTAGCTAGGGATGATGGGAGTTGTAGGCCAAAAACATCTGGAGGCACAAGGTTGGGAAACACTGTGTTAGTCAACTAAAAGTGTTTAATTGGCTTGGCCATCTGTTAGCTATTGCAGCTCTAATAATAAAATAAATAATGTTTGTTCTCTGCGGAATTGCAACAAATACAGATAGAGATATATAGACCGTTTTAAGAAAACATTGTTCTCAGGTTACTATTTGATGAGAAATGAGTTGAGATATTGGTTACAGTGATATTATGGTATTGTCATTTGAGGACATGCCAAGGAGTGTGTGCATACTTTTGTGTGCTTGAATGAACGCTATGCAAATACAGTGGTACCTCGGGTTACAGACGCTTCAGGTTATAGACTCCGCTAACGCAGAAATAGTACCTCGGGTTAAGAACTTTGCTTCAGGATGAGAACAGAAATCACACAGCAGCGGTGGGGGGCCCCATTAGCTAAAGTGGTACCTCAGGTTAAGAACGGACCTCCGGAACGAATTAAGTTCTTAACCAGAGGTACCACTGTATATCAATATAAACTATCCAGGACTAGCAACAACAATGCAATAGGAAGATTGGACCATTCACACAGTGTTAGATATCTGATTGCAGTTGATGCACAAGCTTAGTGAATATTAGTGCAATGTATGTGACACGGGTAGCGCTGTGTTCTAAACCACAGAGCCTAGGGCTTGCTGATCAGAAGGTCGGCAGTTTGAATCCCCATGATGGGGTGAGCTCCCATTGCTCGGTCCCTGCTCCTGCCAACCTAGCAGTTCGAAAGCACATCAAAGTGCAAGTAGATAAATAGGTACCGCTCCGGCAGGAAGGTAAACGGTGTTTCTGTGCGCTGCTTTGGTTCGCCAGAAGCGGCTTAGTCATGCTGGCCACATGACCCGGAAGCTGTCGGCAGACAAATGCTGGCTCCTCGGCCTATAGAGTGAGATGAGCACCGCAACCCCTGAGTCGTCCGTGACGACCTAACGGTCAGGGATACCTTAACCTTTATCTTTATGTGACTGAGCTAACTGATGACTATAGTATAAGAGAGCATGTATGATGCATGATAATGTTTATGTTTTGAAACTGTGTACTGAAAACAACCATTTCAGCTCGGATATATAAATTTTGCACATGTTGTCTCACTTAAGATATGTAGCTAGAATATTTGTAAAATTATAACTTCAGATACTTTCACAGAACAGGGCAGCTACAATTGAAATTCATATTTCTTAAAATGTTCACTTAACAAAATCTATCCACAGCATCCATTAATTGATTAATTCTACTGAATGAGAAATAGAGTTTTGTTTATTTCTTTATTTAAAGATTTATAAACAGTTTCCTAGGAAATATTCCTAAAGTACTGTACAGCAAACTGAAAAAATATTAACAGTGTTCTTTTTAAAAAGAGATTGAGAAAAGTGAGCAACTGATTAAGAGGGACACACATCACAGTAAACTGATATTTTATGTTCGGATTGTCTAAATTACTAAATTACCCAGATTTCCAGCTCAAAATGTGGTGTAAAATAAATTTTGTTAACTGTGTAATTTGCCTAAGCTAATTTTATGTTTGCTTCAAAAGTTGGTTAATGGTGTGTTTGTGTTGATATCTGAATACGGAGGCATGTAGGCTCCTCTTACTTAATCTCTTACTTGCATTTTTAAAAAGTAGACCCCAAAAAAGTTTACATGATGGGATTAGTTTCTAGAGGTGCTTTGATGAAAATGCGCTACATATTTTTACAATAAAATGGCATTTTCTCATGTGAAACTCTCCCCCACGCCCACGCCCACCTCTGGTATCCTGTAACTTTATTTTTCTTGCTCCACAGAATGAAAGTTACCAACACTGGACAGACGCAACAAAATGTACTTACTTAGTCCTACATTTCACAGGACACCATTCTTATTTTTTTATTCCCCCCCCCTTTTCTCCCCCCCAGTTTCCATTGCGAGACGAGTACAGGACCCATTAGCTGAGCTAGTGAAAATTGAGCCCAAACACATTGGAGTTGGAATGTACCAGGTAAGGCAGTGCAGATCATTTTAATCTAAGTATAATCCAACCTGATATGAAGGAACACTGAAACAGTGCTTGGTAATTAAGTGTCAACTAGTTATATGTCTGCTTTAAAAGATTTGTGGAATGGTAATAAATATTTATAAGTCCTGGTGCAGGTTTTTTCTTTAAAAATTCCCTGGCTTTAACGATTGCGACTGAGACTTAGCGATGGCTGCAGCCAGATTTATTGTCTATTAAAAACATCAGATCAGGCTGGTAACCTGATCTGCAAAGCCTTCTCTCTTTCACATTGCTACAACAATGGGTTGGGTGTTTTTTTTTTAAGCCCTCTTGGGAAAACACTATAAGATATTGATTCTCCACTCAGAGGCTATTGGCTATATCCTTGTCTATGACATTTCTTCAGCTATTTGATCCGGGAGCCTTTATTCCCCATACCTTTAAAATTAATTAAATATGAAGTGGAAACATTTTAATGATTAAAAATTACATTTGAGCAAATACGTATGTTAGCATATGGTGGAAATTTCCAGTATTTTTGAAATTGGCAGTGGTGTAAATACTATGTGGCCATGAACATGTAATCCGTTGCAATGAAAACCAGTTTTCAGAACTGTAAATCTGATGGTTTTTTCCCTTCATTGGGGGGGACCATCCAATGTAGTGTGGAAAGTGGCATGAGGGTTGCAGGAAGAAACACTGGAAATAGTATTTCCTTCTTTTACAGTAGTGTTAGTGGTCACCTTCGGTGGTTTAAAAGCAGAAGAGCAGCTGTGGTTTTTAGCCACAATACCAAACAACAAAAATTCTATCAACTTGTTTGTGGGTGCTAGGTTATACTAGGCCTTCAAAAATGTCCAGACTTCAGGAAGTGAATCTCATATTTTCTAGATCCTTCTCACTAAGCTGAAACTGTTAAGGAGGCAGTTTATCAAACTTAGAGTTCTCCTAAATATTTGAGAGTCAGGTGCACTGATTGTTCGTTGCATAAAATCTATACACCGCTTGATTGTAAAAGTAGAAAAACAAAACCCTCAAAGCAGTTTACAAAAAGATAAAACAATAATATCAGGGCGGGATCACAACCATACAAAAATTAAAATACTAAAAAAAAAATACTATTACTTACCAGATGCTGAGAACCCACATGTCTTCTATTGATGCATGTTCTGATCTTTGACGTTTCTCCACAAAGCTAGAAAAAAGCAAACGCCTCGTGCTTATTGTATCAGAGAGCACAAATTAAATCATTTCGAAAAGGAATTGTGTCTAAGCACATTTTTTATAAGTGAGTTTAGTAACTAAACATTGGAGGGGAGCCTTGGTTGTTGTTGTTGTTTTTAAATCTTGGTCTCAATTCATGATCAAAATAATTTGGCAGCATTCCTAGTGAGGGCATATAAATCAAAGGAGTGGAGGGCCTCACATATGTGATCTGTTGTTGCTGCCACTAGATCAAACATTGGCATGAACCCCCTTGAGAGCGCTGTCTGGTGTTTTAAAGGCTATACAGGCCTGTTGAGGAGACCAGGTACTGAAATTAATACTCTGGCGTGGGTGAGATGACAAGTGTGTCTTGCCGGTTCCTCCCTGCTCCTCCAGTGACAGCAGAGAGTAGACAATACCTTTAGGTAGACAAAACCTCTTGTCAGAAGTTTTTAAATGAAAATATCACCCCAGAAGGTATATAAGATGCATGCTCAGTGATGTAAAGGAATTCTGAATCACCAGAGCATTCAGTGCCACTTAGGGAGACAAATTGTTCAACTTGTGTGTCAAAAGTGTTATTATCCTTCGGCAACAGAACAAGTCTAAGGGGAGCGGATTAAATTTTTGTGACTTTTCTTCCTTTAAGCGTACATAGTTGTTTGTTTTCAGCTGAACAGCTGAAGGAAGAGGAGGAAGAGGAAGACCTTTGGGATTAAGTCCACCCAGGGGTAAAAGTAAACGCACTCGGCTAATAGTTTCTCTGTGGTAACAAAGTGCCAGCATTACCCCAGTTCAATGGGTTGAGACTTCTGTGAGGTGGAGTCACAGCGCAGTCTTCTCCTACCTAGCCCAGGATTTCTTATGTTGCAGCGGCCGTTAAGTTTCTTTAGAGCAGAAAATATTAGCCCTGTACTGGGTCCTTTGCCACAAATTTAACATTAGTAAAAAATCTGCACCATTTTGATGTTGCAGATTTTATTGACCAGCCATATTTGTGAACGCAGCTTAAAAAAAATCATTTCAGTAATAAATTCCTCCTTGTTCTACACTCTGAAATCTTCTCTCCTTAACACATTTGGGAAATTAACATCCTTTAAGCATATGAGAGATAATGTGTATAGTTTTTCAAGCACCCAGAAGGGAAGCATACTTGGTTCCAGATGTAACTGCAGCATTTTGTGTCAAATAAAATCTGCGAATAATGCTTTTATATGTAGACTCCTTAAGGGAAAACAGTTGAACTAATTTCTCCCCCTAGTTTCCATGTATTGCTCCAGGGTCCTGATCAAAGAGGGATTTTATAAAGTATAATTGGAATACCTAATGTGAAGTTTAAATACAATGCGGCTAACGCCATGCCTTCTCCTCTTGCCCTCGTTCTGGCCTTCTCCTCTTCCCTTGGTGGTTTAATGTGTAGCGGGTTTCTCCCCCACCCCCTTTCCTCTTCCCAAACATTTTGTTCTGGGGCCTTTTCCATTCCAAAATGAAACTGGATATTTTACAGTCAAGCTTTTTGGTATCTTAAAAAAAATTAAAAAATCAAGATTGACAGAAAGGAGCTAGAGACCATTTTCTTAAAATAACCTATTGGAAGTTGAGGGAACGCTGTTTCACGAAGGGTCGCTTCCCCTTTAATTGACAGTGGGAGATTTCCTTTAATAATCTCAAGTGTCCTGTCGGTATTGCTGTCATATGAATCTAGGCTGGGTTTTTAAGTTTTTGCACCTAATTCTTTCGACATTTAGTGCCATGAATAGGCCCATTAAATTGTAGCAGGGTCTTCTCAGTTGGATCCCATGGGGAAGCCAACAGTTCTTCGCTGCTGGCAAGCAGAGTGGATGTTTTTCTATCTGCTCTCGGTATGCAGTTTTTATGCTTGGGCCAAGCCCAATGATCAGTGTATGCAGTCAGGCTTTGTTGAAAGGGAATATCGGGATCCCTCTTGTGATAGTTGTGGGACTGACTGCATAACATCACTCCTGGTTAAGTGAATTGCACTTTAGCAGCTGTTCAAAAAGGTTCTATCATGCAAGTTGTGACCCTCTTAAGAATGCACACTGGGGTAAGGAACTTATGGCACTACAGAATGAGAAGCCTATCTCAGAAGACACTTCTATATTTTTGAATTATGTGGGCTTTGAGTTCTCCTGCCTTTGGAATGAGACAGGTGGTTTCTGAAGAGAGGGCCTTTTCTGTGTTGGCAACCTGGCTTTGAAACTCCTTGCCTAGGAAAGTTTCCATTGATAAAAAATGGAAACTTCTAAACACCCATAATTTTTAGTTATGGAGAGGACATATGTTTATTACATGATATCATTTTCAGTGGGTTTACACTGAACTTCACTTCAAATGTTTTCCACTTCGATAAGTACAAATCTGAGATAAGATGTGGAGCTTTCAAAAACTAAAAGTACAGCTTTCCACATTTGAGGAAGTTTTAACAAACACTCTTTTCACACAAAATAATCACATGGTCGAAATTTTAGTATCAGTGAATAGGAATCTATTAGGAGGATATGAATTTTCCAACCTTTAGAGATTTCCACACAATATGGCAGCTTTTCAAGGTTAGATGCTTCCCTCTAAAAGACTCATACACTAAAAATCTTGTGCTTTAAGGATCGAGGGGAGATGTGTATGTTTACTCCGCATACACAAACCCATAGATATAATAGATACTCAGTGTCTTTCATCTTTACAACTTACTGCTGTTTTACACTTGAATGCAAAGATGTACATAGATTCCCTGTGTTTACTTCAGTAGTAGAAACTATCAGTTTTTCCAGAAACTATGTGTTTTTCCACTTAGTGCTTAGAAATGTATATATGAATAGGACTGCAGGGTATTTCAGGTACAATAGAAGGCTGGTGTCTTGAGACAGTTGCTTGCAAAAAGTGATTTTGAGGGATGATGTGCCACTGAGTGATTTTTAAACCTCTGAGGTGCGATTATGTCATAACAACTATAACTTCTGGACTTGCTTTATTACTTTTATTAAAACAAATATGTATGAAGGGACTTTGTATTCTTTTCGTGTGTGTGATGAGGGAAATGAGGTGGTTAATTTATGAGGTGAACAGAACTTCCAGAGAGCAGAGTGCCATTTGCTTAGATGTGCTTAAACCACACATTTTGCAGGGAAACAATTGTTCAGCGGTCTGATTTGTGGGGTTTTGCTGTCAACGTTAAACTGTGCAGTCCCTCCCCTTCCAAACGGCTATTTTACATTTTTGCCCCTTTGTCCCAAAGTAATTGGTCTTCTGTCTTTTAACAAAGTGGCATTATATCAAATCATAATATTAGTGGTGGTCACCCACTCTTAACACCTTTCTGATTGCAACTCCAGCATCTATGAAATGACCTTCAAGCTAGTGCTTAACTCAGGCTTCCTCAACCTCGGCCCTCCAGATGTTTTGAGACTACAATTCCCATCATCCCTGACCACTGGTCCTGCTAGGTAGGAATCTTGGGAGTTGTATGCCAAAAAACATATGGAGGGCCAAGGCTGAGGAAGCCTGGCTTGACTACTTCAGGGAATATATGATAAAGGTTATATATGAGGCGTGTGGATTTTGGTTATTTCTTAATCAGTCTACTTGTCCTTACATTGAATACAATATACGTGCTTACATGAACATTTTGAGAACATTTAAAATCGTAACTGGAATCACTAGTGAATACAAAAAAAAAAAAAAATGTAGGAAGGAGCAGGATCCCAAATACCTACTTGGACTCAACTAAAACAATGGGCAAACTGGTCTATGTCACTTTTGATTGTATTTACCTATATCTTTATTCTGTTTCCACAATCCACAGGTTGGTTGTTGTTTTTTAAGTTTGCCTAGAATACAGATTTAGGGTGCAATGATATGGTCTTTGGGAGGATGTCCCAGGGGCAATAGAATAGATCAGAACTACCCCTTTGCTGTCAAGAGACAGAGTTCTGTTCTGAATCTGGAAAGCTTGATCTGATGTCAGTCAGAGCCTCCTTCTCCATAGATGACAGTGCTCCAAATTAGCACAGAGTCTCTTGTTCCATTTATGCAATGATTTACCCTTGTGAAACAGAACTTATCCCCTTCCTCCTCTCATATGTCTCCTAAATCTTTTATTGGGGTTTCCCCAACCACCCAGAGCATTTTGGGGCGGGTATCCGCAGGGGGAGGATGGGGGGGAGAAACCCATTCAGCAAGCTCAAATCCTTGCGCTAATGGAATTAGGGCATCGGGTACCGCCCTTAAGAGCCAGTGGTGGTGTAGTGGTTAAGAGCGGTAGACTCGTAATCTGGTGAACCGGGTTCGCATCTCCGCTCCTCCACATGCAGCTGCTGGGTGACCTTGGGCCAGTCACACTTCTTGAAGTCTCTCAGCCCCACTCACTTCCCAGAGTGTTTGTTGTGGGGGAGGAAGGGAAAGGAGATTGTTAGCCACTTTGAGACTCCTTGGGGTAGTGGTAAAGTGGGATATCAAATCCAAACTCCTCCTCCTCTTCTTCTTCTTCTTTTCCTTCTCCTTCTTCTTCTTTTCTTCTTTGTGATGGCAACAGTTCCTTTGACAACCTGGCCCAGCGAATGTTGGCATTCTGATGTTGGTAGGGCGAAAAAGGGGACATCCGAGAGGGCAGGTTGGATCCAAAGCTGTCCCTGACATTCCTTTAAATGGGGGGGGGGGGGATAGACACACTTTTGAGCATGTCTGTAAGTCTTTACACCTCATTGTTTCTAGTGAGTCAGAAAATAAAACATAAGGTTGCTGTTTTTTTAAAAAATGTTTCATAAGGACAGAAGCTGAGAGAACACAAAGCAAGGCATTGGATTTCACCTTAATATTTCCTATCCATGTTAGGATTGTAATGCTAAACACAATGTTCTGCCTCCCTAATTGGAGGTGGTGTGCTTCTGAGTACCACTTGCTGGAAACCCGTTGTGCTCATGTTCTGCTTGCAGGTTTCCCATAAGCATTAGATGGTCACTGTGAGAACAGGATGCTTAACTAGAGAAGGGGTCAGCAACCTTTTTCAGCCGTGGGTCGGTCCACTGTCCCTCAGACCATGTGGTGGGCCGGACTATATTGCGGGGGGGAATGAACGAATTCCTATGCCCCACAAATAACCCAGAGGTGTATTTTAAATAAAAGCACACATTCTACTCATGTAAAAACACCAGGCAGGCCCCACAAATAATCCAGAGATGCATTTTAAATAAAAGGACACATTCTACTCATGTGAAAACACACTGATTCCCGGACCTTCCATGGGCCAGATTTAGAAGGCGATTTGGCCGCATCCGGCCCCCAGGCCCAATAGTAGTAGTAGTAGTAATAATTTATTATTTATACCCCGCCCATCTGGCTGGGCTTCCCCAGCCACTCTGGGTGGCTTCCAACCAAATATTAAAATACAGTGATACATCAAACATTAAAAGCTTAATGAAGGCAGCCCTAAACAGGCCTGCCTTCAGATGTCTTCTAAAAGTTTGGTAGTTGTTGTTCTCTTTGACATCTGGTGGGAGGGCTTTCCACAGGGCGGGTGCCACTACCGAGAAGGCCCTCTGCCTGGTTCCCTGTAACTTGGCTTCTCGCTGTGAGGGAACCGCCAGAAGGCCCTTGGCACTGGACCTCAGTGTCCGGGCTGAACGATGGGGGTGGAGACGCTCCTTCAGGTATACTGGACCGAGGCCATTTAGTTTGCCTACCCCTGAACTAGAGGGACAGCAGGGCTCTTTGCACATTCTCAAGATAGAATTTGCTACTTTAGCTGCAAGCATCTCCTGCATCCATGCACCAAATTCCCTGCTCCAGTAATCTGCTTCATCCCTTCTTATACACTGCTGGGCTCTACAAACTAGATGGGCCTTTGGCCTGGTTCAGTATGACTCTCTTATGTTCCTATACATTCAGATAGCCAAGAATTTGGTTTCAGCATTAAAATAAGTGTGAAATCTGGTAGACTGTTAAGTTCGGATACATGCATCAGTTCAACATAACATATAGGAATTACATTGTACGTAGGAATTTTGAAAGTTAGAATTTGTCAAGCATCCCTCCCTACTCATTTAAAAGGGCTTGTCTTGTGCTTGGCTTGGTACAGTTTTTTTTACTGTATTTTTTTTAACAGCTGACCTCCAAGTCTTATCAAAATCTGCTTTCTCTCCTTTCATTCAACAGTGTAATACTGTTGCTTTTCTGGTTGTAAACAATTTTGTTGTAGTGTCTATTTTTCTACGATTGTACAATTCTTTTTTTTAAAAAAAAGTTCCAGAAGCACAAAATCAACTCTGAGGCCCATTGGGCTCCTAGAACTAGCTGAACAATTATTTTGATGCTGGCTGAGGTTTTAAAACTCCTTGAAACTTTTGCGAAGCTGTATAATTTAGCATGAAAAAGTTGCCAAGATTATTTTTAAAACTTCTTTAATCTTTTTATTTCTCTACTGTTCCCAATTTTAATCAATATTCCACTTCATCCTGTGACTTTAGCAACATAGTTTTATGCAGCCAATATTTTTAAAAAGGATTGTGTTCTTCTCTTTTCTGTT
The DNA here is from genome assembly GCF_964106915.1 of Podarcis gaigeae. Classification (NCBI taxonomy): domain Eukaryota; kingdom Metazoa; phylum Chordata; class Lepidosauria; order Squamata; family Lacertidae; genus Podarcis; species Podarcis gaigeae. Next base: position 101,974,257 of record NC_139680.1, on the reverse strand, counting down.
TTTTATAACAGATATGTATATAAAGCGTGCATTTTTGGTTGTGTTTTACAATTTCATACTTTCTAGATTTTATCCGTCTAACAACTTTTTGCAACTACTCTCCTCCTCAAAACAACACTCTTGTATAGAAACTAATATCTTGTTTTATTATACCGTGATTATTATCTTTGACCTTTATTTTTGGATCACCAACAAAAATATACACTTTTTTCTATGTCAGTCATTGTCTAAAATTTCATCTTTGTTCTGCTTTCCATTACATGCCGTGAATTATATGAAATTAAATTAATCGCTACTCTAAACAAAAATTAAATGTGCCGTAATCCAGAGTTACGTTGTTTGCTTTTACAACTGTAAGTCATAAGTAATTAATTTTCCTTGGAAAATTAATTCACTTACCATTCCCAGTAGCATCATATGTTGACACAGGATTATAGATAGTTTAATGTTTTTCTTCAGCAAGTTGGCCTCAACTTTGGAAGACCTTAAATCAAAACAAATTCAAATTTACTCAACTGCATACATTCAGGGTTATTTAAGATGAATGTTGTCTTTATTGCTGTCATCCAGATGATGATTCGAAAACTGCATTCAAACTTTTGCAAAAATCATATGCCTGCGGACAGTTTGCCAATTTCTTCTTTTTGTTTTGTTTCACATTTCCTCCAATGTTAAGTTCAACCAAGGTGGACCACTACAAGACTAAACAAGGAAACTCACCAAAACTTCAGCCTCAGGATTTTTGAGAAGGGTGATAAATGTTTAGCTTGTTTTGGAGGGGATTTGTGTTAAGCTGGCAGAGGTATGTCCATTTTATGTTACATGTTGGACCCTAAGGTTTCCTTCCTTTCATAGAAAGTTCTTTCTGTGTTGAAAGAAGATGCCTTCTGTTGGAAGAAGGTAACCTCTGAATATAACCCATTGCCTTGTGTTTTTCATTGGGGTTTTCCCCCCATGTGCTGCCATTCTAATACTGTGGGTTATAAAAGTAAATTGAGCAAGTAATTCTGGAAAAGAACCTTTTAAATGAATAAATAAATTCAAATAAATGAATGATTTAAATCAGGCATAGGCAAACTCAGCCCTCCAGATGTTTTGGGACTACAACTCCCATCATCCCTAGCTAACAGGACCAATGGTCAGGGGGTAATGGGAGTTGTAGTCCCAAAACATCTGGAGGGCCAAGTTTGCTTATGCCTGATTTAAATCATTCCAACAATGAATGTCAGTGGCTCCAATAAGAACTATTTCAGAGCACAAGGGGAACAACTTGCATATACTTACCTTACAGAATTAACATGATTTCTATGCAAATGTACATGGTGGACCTTAGGCCTTCTTCTAACTAGCAGTTTTTTCCTTTGGTATCACGTTCATTTGACAATGAGATTCCAGGCTGCGTACAACAAAGTAGTTCTGTTAGCACAGTTACAGATATGTAGCCGTGTTGGTCTGCCATAGTCAAAACAAAAAAAATTCCTTCCAGTAGCACCTTAAAGACCAACTAAGTTAGTTCTTGGTATGAGCTTTCGTGTGCATGCACACTTCTTCAGATACACAGTGTGTATCTGAAGAAGTGTGCATGCACACGAAAGCTCATACCAAGAACTAACTTAGTTGGTCTTTAAGGTGCTACTGGAAGGATTTTTTTCTGTTAGCACAGTAATTGCTGTTTGTGCAGTGGGAGTTCACATTTCTTCCCCTGTGACCCTGAAGCCTCCTTAAATCTGCTCTGGAGGGTGGGGGGAAACCCTAGAAAAGATTTGGAGGACTCTGGAAGAAGTTATGGATATGCACAGTCCTTGGGCTAACAAAACAATGTTGTTACGATACTGTGTTTTAGAGATCTGTGCATGCATGCACACACACAATCATGTGATCATCATGTGATCATCTTTAGCTGTCCCTTGGGATCCCTTCCAACTCAACAATTCCAAGATTCTATGTTGTGAATCACATGAGCAAAAGTTTCCCACCCTATAGCTTAACAGAAAAGCCAGAAAGATGCAACTGATAATACAGTGAGGGGGGGGGGAGTATTTGATCCCCTGCTAAATTTGCTAGATTTGCCCTCTGACAAAGGAATAATTTTAATGGTAGGTTTATTGTAGCTGTGAGGGACAGAATAACAACAAGAAAACTCCCAGAAACCCAGAAGACAAAAGTCAGAGATTGATGTGCATTATAATGAGTGAAATAAGTATTTGATCCCCTATCAACCAGCCAGATGTCAGGCTACCTGGTATCTTCACTGTATGGAACGAGCTGAGATTAGAACCAATAATCTGATTAGGAGGTAAAGGCAAACTGTGATGATAGCAAAGCCTGGAAGGGAGTGGGAGGTCTCTGTCTCTGTAAAATAACTTAATTGACTCGTAAACAAATTGAAAACCAAGAAATAAAAGGAAATGTTTTTTGCTAAAGGTCCCCTGAGTTAATTATTCCAGGTGATCAGACGAAGTGGTTACTTACGAGCCTGGTTAATATAAAAGGCTCCTATAATGGGCTTAGATATCATGATACACATTTAAAGTGTGGTAGGCTTTTTGACCTTTAGTGTTCATTAAAATATATCTTTTAGGAGGGTGTATATTAAGACCTACATTAAATATACACCCTGAGGCCATAATACTTTTTAAAAAAAGAAAAAGCCAAGCTTTATGATGCTACTGTTTTGTTAAAGTTCTCTTCCCAGTTTATTGAATCTTGATTGCCAGTGTAAGGATTTTGTGCCTTAACAGTAAAATTTTATACTGGAATGAAATTGGATTTTTTTTTTTTTTTGCCTCCGCCCCTCTCCACCCCAAATGAATAAATAGCAAGACCTTGATTAGTAACCCCCTGCATTCATGCAAAACGCAACCACCAATTCACAAAGGCACATTTATAACTTAAGCCTTGGCTTGTTTGAACTGTAACACTGCCGCCACTGGAGTTTCACCTCGGAGACTTAAATAAATATAAATAAACTAAAGTAATAAACACTATATGTTTTATGGAGCTGTGTGAACCTGAAAAAGATTTCTCCAGGCTAACAACCTCTTGGCAAACTCAAAGAAAAAGAAAGAAAGAAAAATAATTTGATTCACTTGCATCTTGAGGTCCCGGGCAACCAGCTAGCATGAATGGTGAAAATAAAGGCCTTGCACTACTTTTTATAATGTTCTGAGCATATAGAAATACTCCATGAATAATCCTTTTGAGAGTAATGTGTAATACACTGATAATATGGAAGTCTAAAAGCATGGCAGAAAGCACAGATGGTGATACAGCGAGCGTATAGTAAAGGTAAAGGGACCCCTGACCATTAGGTCCAGTCGTGACCGACTCTGGGGTTACGGCGTTCATCTTGCTTTACTGGCCGAGGGAGCTGGCGTACAGCTTCCGGGTCATGGGGCCAGCATGACTAAGCCGCTTCTGGCGAACCAGAGCAGTGTACGGAAACACCGTTTACCTTCCCGCCGGAATGGTACCTATTTATCTACTTACACTTTGACATGGTTTTGAACTGCTAGGTTGGCAGGAGCAGGGACCGAGCAATGGGAGCTCACCCCGTTGCGGGGATTCGAACCACCGACCTTCTGATTGGCAAGTCATAGGCTCTGTGGTTTAACCCATAGCGCCACCTGCGTCCTGATACAGCGTATACATTACAGCAAATATATCTAGGCTAGGCTGATTAGTGTTTGAAGTTTGGAGAACAGGATCGGCCCTATCAGTAGGCAGAGAGTGGTGGTCATAGATGTTGGGAAGCAAGGGAAAGGAGTGAAATTTTGGAGGACAAAACTGCCTGTGCATCAGTGACTGCCCTGTGGCCCGTCATTGAGTCTGCGGCCCTCAACTGCACCGTCTTGTCCTAGGGTTGAAGTAAGATTCAAAGTGCTGTTTGCACATGAATTTTTTTGGGAGGGAGATGACATCTACAGGCAGAAACATGTCTTGAGGTGGCTCTGCAGAATAAAAATTATTTCAGACAACTCAAAGAAGGCTTGAAACATGATTTCACCTGTTGGTTCAGGAAGTATGAATTTTTCTGGATGTGCAGTAAAAAGCGAACTGAAACAAATTTTTCTCTTGTCCCCAGTCACGGCTGGCCAAAATACTGACTGATGGATTCGGGAGGTGGGGTGGGGTGTCGGTCCTTGAGCAGGTTAAGGAAGGCCTCTGGAAACCAATTTATGATCTTCATATTCGCTCCTGTGAGTAACGCCTCAGTATCTGTAGAAAACTTGTGTGAATCTGGTGTATGTATGAATTCTTCCCTCTGAATCACTGAGTTGCAATGGACATCTGATTTAAAGCCTCAAACCTTGTTATTTTTGACAATCCGATGTGATATACAAGATTTCAGCCATGTTTTCTTTTTAGCTAAAGTGTTTCTCAGGCACCGAAAAAACCTGAATATAAAGATTCTATGGCTGACTTGGAGAAACAAATTCTGTTGCACTTGGGACTTTGTAGACCGATCTAAACCCCCAAAAGAGAAGGAAATAGTGATTTTAAAAAAAATCTCCCTGTTTTAAAGATGGTAGCTGCTACTTGATTCTTGGTGTTCCCCTGGCAGCACTGTTACAGTATAATTCTTTTTGATTTAATAAACGTGACTTGCACCTTAAGATTATATCCCTGTTCCTCTTCTAATTTTTTTCATAAACTTCTTACTAATTTTCATAACAATGCTTTTAATAATAAGTGATAATGATGATAAATGATATTAATAATAATGCCTGGCATTTATATAGCACTTCCAAGTGTTCAAAGTACTTAACACTCATTTTTCTGGTTGTAAACCTTACAGAAATCCTTGGAGTCACAAGATGGCTAACCATTGGCTCTCCAGATGTTGTTGGACTACAATTCCCATCATCCCTAACCATTGGCCAGACTTACTGAGGCTGGTTGGAGTTCAATAATGCCTATTGGAGGACCACAGGCTAATACTTCACCCATACTTTAAAGAAAGTCCATATTTCATCTCCCCCATTTTGCAGGTCATGGAGGGACTGTCGAGTCTGAGAGAGAGACTAGATTACCTATGGCAGTGATGGCCAAACTTGGCCCGCCAGCTGTTTGGGATTACAATTCCCATCATCCCTGACCACTGGTCATGTTAGCTAGGAATGATGGGGGTTTTAGTCCCAAAACAGCTGGAGGGCCAAGTTTGGCCATCACTGACCTATGGGCGCTTAGGCTGTAGTTCTATACATCGAATCATAGAATTGTAGCGTTGGAAGGGACCCTGAGGATCATATAGTCCAACCAACCCCCTTCAGTGCAGAAATAATCAGCTCTCCCATACAGGGATTGAACTTGCAAACTTGACATTATCAGCACCATGCTCAACCAGACTGATACTCAGAAGTGACTGTATTGATGGGGCTTACCCCCAGGTTAAGTTAAATGGGGCTTACACCTGGGTAAGTATATTCATGGCAGAGGCAAGATTTGAACCAGGAAAGTTCTGAGTCACAGCTTCATATGTTAGCCGCTAATTTACATCATCTCTCTGTGTGCTTGAAACTCCCATTGTTCTAGGCGCATTTTGCAATGGGGAATTTCATTAGTGGAGAGGTTTGTGAGCTCTGGGCACAGTACTGCGCCTAAGATTTCAGTGTAAAACTGCAGAGTGGAAGGAAAGGAGGACCTTTTTCTGCTCCCCACTTCCAGCTACTCTCTGAAGACTGGAGAAGAGACCTTCTTAAGAATATTAGGGGGGTGAAGGACTAGACCGTGTGAAAAATAAACATAATATTTTAGCTGTAGTGCATTCATTTTTAGCTTTGTATTCTTGTTATAAAAATGCATGCCTAGACATTCCGTTGTTGCGCCCATAACCTAGGGTTAAGGTGTCATTTAGCTCCTAGCCTTCATATCACAGTTTCTAACACTGCTCTGTGTCTCTCTCTTTGTGAACAGGGTTTCTTTTTTCTTTTCAACTATTACGTTCAACAGTAAACTCAAACTCACAGTTCTTCCACAGATTTTTAAATAGGATTTTATTTATTTATTTATTTATTTATTTATTTGGTTATTCCAAACAAGTAGAAAAAAGAGAGTGAAGCATAACAATAGATAAAAATCTGGGTTTTTATGGAACGACACAGATTTGCAAACCAAAATGCATTTTGGACTGCAAGGCAGTGATTTGGCAATCACTTCTGAAACAAACAATAGGGCTGTAAACTCCCGATAGAAGGAAAACGCAGAAGAAAAATGAACAAATAGCGTACAGTGTCCATTAATGTAAACGTTTGCCTCTGCATGGGCCACCAAGAAGTCTGCGGTGATTGACAGCCATCCTGGTTGGGTATTCCCCCCCCCTGCCCTTTTCTGCGGCAGCACTGAAGTCAGTCAAAGTATATAGACAAAGCTAAGTGAATACCAGTTTCCCCAGTACAGGGGCTATTTTTTTAGGAAGTCTAACTGAAACCAGATGTTTAGCCTAGACTTAGAGTTCCTTGCTGCCAAGCATCTCATCAGAGGTCAGAGTTCTGGGCTCAGGGCTCTGCTAGAATTCTTTCACAAATTGCTATTCGGTGAGGTTTTAATCCTAATGGAAAGAATAATGTGCTTGTAAAATCTGCAGTTATTACAAACACAGTATACATATTGTGGACTTCAAATGACTACATATTTCATTCCCATAAACAGGGAATGCAGATGAATGCCGTGTGTAATAGCTTTAGACATCCAAACTTAAACCGAGTAGAGAGTTTATACTACTGTTAACCATTTGCATTCTTAACACCCCAGTAAATGGAATAGTAATCTTGGCTTATGGTTGCTAACTCCCAACATTTTAAGAAAGGGAAGGGGGAGGGAGTAAGTGTGCCTTTCGATGTTATTTCTTGTGAGACGTATATATAATAAAATATTTGTTTACAAAAAAGAATGCATTTATAGTAATCAGATAGGCAGCTTTCCATAGAGAAAGTGCTTGCCAGTCTGCAGTTTTTTATTACGTCATGTTTGCACAGTTACGTTGAACTCTAATTTTACCAATACAGAGAAGTGCTTAGTTTCCATCATATGCCAATTGGTAGCCTTTAAAAGCAAAACAAAAGGTGATAGTTACAAAAGTAACTGCAGAAAATTTTGTGTATAAGCCAGTAGTTGTGTACATATTATTACTGGTACTGTTTATATGGGGGATTGCCGGAATAAATATCAACAACCTCAGATATGCATATGACACAACCTTGATGGCAGAAAGTGAGGAGGAATTAAAGAACCTTTTAATGAGGGTGAAAGAGGGGAGCGCAAAATATGGTTTGAAGCTCAACACCAAAAAGAAATTAAGGTCATGGCCATTGGGCCCATCACCTCCTGGCAAATAGAAGGTGACAAAATGGAGGCAGTGAGAGATTTTGCTTTCTTGGGCTCCATGATCACTGCAGATGGTGACAGCAGTCACGAAATTAAAAGACGCCTGCTCCTTGGGAGAAAGGCGATGGCAAACCTAGACAGCATCGTAAAAAGCAGAGACATCACCTTGCCAACAAAGGTTTGTATAGTTAAAGGCATGGTTTTCCCAGTAGTGATTTATGGAAGTGAGAGCTGGACCATAAAGAAGGCTGATTGCCGAAAAATTGATGCTTTTGAATTATGGTGCTGGAGGAGACTCTTGAGAGTCCCATGGACTGCAAGAAGATCAAACGCATCCATTCTTAAGGAAATCAGCCCTGAGTGCTCACTGGAAAGACAGATCATGAAGCTGAGGCTCCAATACCTTCGCTACCTCATGAGAAGGGAAGACTCCCTGGAAAAGACCCTAATGTTGGGAAAGATTGAGGGCACAAGGAGAAGGGGATGACAGAGGACGAGATGGTTGGATAGTGTTCTTGAAGCTACCAGCATGAGTTTGACCAAACTGCGGGAGGCAGTGGAAGACAGGAGTGCCTGGCGTGCTCTGGTCCATGGGGTCATGAAGAGTCGGACACGACTAAATGACAACAACAACATATGGGGGTAGGAAAACTTTGGATTCCACATGTTGTTAGACTGCAGGTCCCATGAGTATTGGCTTAGACATGGGAAGTCCAGTAGAAATTGCAAAACAAATTAGCAAAATAAGTAACATAATTTGACAGGATGCGAATCATCAACATTTACAAATTTGGGAGTATACTTCAGTACAAAATATTGCAGGTTTTTTTGTATACAATGTACCCAAAGCCTTGGATATTTGAACTTTTATGCAGGGATGCCATCATGCTTGAATGGGTTGTGGCATAGTGTTGCTACCAGGCCCCTGGCACCTGCTACCACTTGGGCCCCCGGGTGACACTGTAGCTTCCCGTCACTCATCTGCTGCCCCTGGATGCGGTAGTGCCAGTACTTTAAATGGCATCTGGATGTCTCTTCTGTCATCTTTCTTGCTGTTCCGTCAGCCATGTTCTGTCTTGCTTGTCTAGCCTAGGATATAGCCAATCCAAGGCCCCAAACCATAATGTTGTGTGCATTTGGGGCCAGCTAGTGATGTATGGAAGTGAGAGCTGGACCATAAAGAAGGCTGATCGCCGAAGAATTGATGGTTTTGAATTATGGTGCTGAAGGAGACTCTTGAGAGCCCCATGGACTGCAAGAAGATCCAACCTATCCATTTTTAAGGAAATTGGCCCTGAGTGCTCACTGGAAGGCCAGATCCTGAAGCTGAGGCTCCAATACTTTGGCCACCTCATGAGAAGAGAAGACTCTCTGGAAAAGACCCAGATGCTGGGAAAGATTGAAGGCACAAGGAGAAGGGAACAACAGAGGACGAGATGGTTGGACAGTATTCTCAAAGCTACCAACATGAGTTTGACCAAACTGCGGGAGGCAGTGGAAGACAGGAGTGCCTGGGGTGCTCTGGTCCATGGGGTCACGAAGAGTTGGACACGACTAAACGACTGAATAACAACAACAACAATCTTGAACCCTGTGCCCTGAGGCAGCCTCCTCCAACCTGGTGTCTTCCTTGTTGACTGGAGGGTGGTGAGAATTGTGACCCAAAACATCTGGATGGCTCCATGTCAGCAAAGGCTGGTTTGAGGAAAATAAGTTAGTAGCTTTATCCCTTTGGTACCATGACTGCTCTTTAGAGGGGAGAGCTCTGGGCACCTGAATTCAGCTATAAGCTGCTTTTGGATATAGAAAGCATCCACCCCACCTCATTTCAGCAACAGGGATTCTCCCCATCTGTCTCTGCTTGAAGGCCTTCCCTTTTAGGGTTGGCTTTGTAAGGGAATCAGATGTGAACGGAAAAACATGAAATTCATATTATATGACCAGGGCTCTGCTCACTGTTCTTAGAATCTATCCCAATGAACTGATATTTATAAATTTTGCCTTTATAATACAGTTAGCTCGCAGCTTGCACACATTTAGCTTTATGCTCATGGCAAACAAAAACAAAAGGGGGTGGCAGAAAAGGGGCAAGGTTATGAGGAATGACATTGGCAATCCTATCCACCATTGAACCCAATGGGTTTTGACTATATGTAAATTTGGCTTGAGGTGCGATTTCTGGAACAAAACCTCCACATAAGTTGAAGACTTACTGTAATTGAGCATGTTTACTATTGCTTGGCATCAAATATACCAGAAGTGTATGATTTTATGTGCCATGTAAGGTAATCGCAGTATGAACTACGTTGCATTTACAGAAATGAGAAAAGATGTAAGGCCAGTTCAGAACCCACTCAATACATCATCGTAGTTCAGGTGTAATAAAAAATTTCTGCCTCCAATGACCATCTCATAAAAGAGAAACCTTTCTCATATTAATGAGTTTCCATTTGCTAATAATTCTTTCATTTGTAACTGGAATCATTCACCACCCCACAAAGGGTCCTTTTTCGAGACATCGTTTGCAACATCGTCCTGTGTTTTTGTCCTTGATGTTGTGAAAATGGCCGTCTACAGTTACATGACTGAAAAGAGATCCCATTCACATATCTTTTGTGTTTCCACTTTCTGAAAAAAGGGGAAAGAAAAAGAAAGGGGAAAGAACAAAAAATGTTTTTCAAACCTGCAGCTGGTTATTTCTGCAGGAGTTCCCACTTATATTCCATCTTGATTGACATTCTGAAATGGCAGCTTTTCATGAAAAGCTGTTAACTTGTAGAATTTGGTTATGGTACTAAGACAGACTGACTTTGTTCTACTGTTGGGGCCTGTCCAACCTAAACAGAACCTTGCATCTGAATTTAATAGTGCTGCCGAGCCCAGAAAGACTGCAGTTCCAACAGTGGTGCTTCTGATGTCTTTTCGAACATGACTCGATGAATATTCTTCCTGAAAACTTTTTGTTGCATCATTATTTTAATGGAGTTTTCTTGTTTCTTTGTCTTTTGCTTAGCAGGTAGTTCTTCCATGCTTTTCCTGAGCAATGGAATATATGGATTGGCAATATATAAACCGCTTTTCAACTTTTACAATGTGCTACATCACCAAAACTCTTTAAATCTAAAATAAAAAAGCCTATTGCTGTCGTCTGTTTATTCAGTCCACTATTTTTGAGGTGCTAACCAAAAGGGGGGGGGGGGGGAATCATCTTAGCCAGTCATCATAGCAGTGATTAGGTTTTAATTTCCAGTTGAAAACTGAGAGCCTAGTGAGTAATATATCATAATTTTCTCCTAATCTTTGCCAATCACTCCTTTAATGACCTGCCAGCTATTTGAAAGTCAAGCGTATAAAGGAGGGACTCCATCCAAACGCTCAGTTTCCTTTTCTGCATCTATTACCATACTCCAAAATAAAGTATGCATGGAAGTATATTTTTAACATCTCAGATTCATGACCTTATTTGCTCAAAAGAAGTAAGAATAAGTAAACAAAACAGAAATTTAAGCACCCCAAGCCCCTTTACTTGATGTATAGCAGTGCCCTGCGTGCATGTTTAAAAGGTAGAATTCTACAAATATTATCTTTATTGTACTGATATACAATATGCACTTTTCTTTCCCAGAGAGTTTAACATTACACCGTCTTAAGCGTTAATGCAATACGGTGGCTGAGCTTATGAATTCCAAATTAATAGGATTGTGTGGCATATTGTTTGAGGTCATAATTATACCGTGGTTTTGGGTGGCTGCATTTCACTTTGCTTTTCATAACTGCCGGCAAGTCAAGTTTGTGCTTCTGTGTGTGTATTTTCTAATTGACAGTCGGTCAGTTTATGGTGAATGGAAATTGGGCATGTTTGCGTTTATTTTCTGAATGCGAGTGATGAGTTTGCTTCATGCAACCTGCACGTATTTCAGCCTGCAGCTGTGGGCGTTAATGGTTTTTAGCTCATGCTTTCTTTAGCAGTGGAGACTGGTGCCCATTTAGACTCCCAGGACAGAAGGCAGGGAGAACAAAAGTAGGTAAAACCAGAGCCAATACCAGGCAGGGACAACTAATTATGGGCTTGTCCTCATCTTCCCTGCTGATTTCTGCAGAGGTAACACTGAGACTAAAGAGGAGGACTCAGACAGCCAGTGCCATTCCCCCAACTCATAAATAAAGAGGTAGACAAGCAGAGTCCGGTTGAGGCCAAACTGAGCTTGGTTGCTCCCCTTACCCTGTTGGACCAGCTTCCAGTGATCTTTAGCCTGCCTCCCTCAAATAGGAGTTCTGTTCTGTTGGATCCAGAAGACATGGTGATTAGCCAGTCATGGTTCTGGGTTCTTAAGTCAATTATGAGTCCTGAGGTTTACTCTCCCCTCACCCATTAAATCTCAACACACACACACACACACCTGCCTGCTTTGCCTCAAACTCTGTATCCATATCTGTGGATCCCTGGGTCTGGCGCTGTTTTCTTCTTCCCTCACATTATCTTCTTTAAGACCCTCCTCAAGATCCGTTTCTTCAGCAAAGTGTTCCTTGAACCAAGCTGCCCAAAGCTCACTGGCATCTATTTTCTTGTAGCATGTTGCCACCTCCCTTTCTACTCAAACAGACCTTGGCCTTAGTTCCAAAATGGGTCTGAGGCAATAGACGGGGCCAGAGACTCTCTGGAGTCAGATAGTTGAGGATCAGAAGGGCCAGAAGGTCAAAAAATATGTCAGAAGTAAACCAAAGTCAGGTACCAGTTTTAAGTAGGTGATGCACCAGAAGACATGGGGACAAATTGCACACAACTGAAGAGCTGGGCTGGCTTACATAGACTCCATAGGGTTTTCAGCCTGAAATTTCAGCCTAAAGTCCCCTTTTTCCTAAACATTGGCCTGTCTGACCTTCTGAGTAATGAAACTGTTGTGGCACTAGAGGCTGACTGATGGAGAACCTGATTCAAGAGAGATACACACCCTCAACACTTTTCAACCACTAAACCCTGACCTCTTGTCTTCCTTTGTTTTGCTTGTTTGTAGTAGAAGCTGTAATCCATATAATCAGCAACCACTGATGTTTTTGGACTCTTAATTCCCATCATTCCTGGTTAGCTGAGGCTGATGGCAGCTGGTGTCTAAAATCTCTGGAGGGCACCACATTGGCTAAAGGTAAAGGGGCCCCTGACCATTAGGTCCAGTCGTGACCGACTCTGAGGTTGTGCGTTCATCTTGCTCTGTAGGCCGAGGGAGCCAGCGTTTGTCCGCAGACAGCTTCCGGGTCATGTGGCCAGCATGACTAACCTGCTTCCGGCAAATCAGAGCAGCACACGGAAACGTCATTTACCTTCCGGCTGGAGCGGTCCCTATTATTGCACATGACGTGCTTTTGAACTGCTAGGTTGGCAGGAGCTGGGACCTAGCAACAGGAGTTCACCCCGTCACGGGATTCGAACCACCTACCTTCTGATCGGCAAGTCCTAGGCTCTGTGGTTTAACCCACAGCATCACCCGCGTCCCTCCCACATTGGCTACTCCTGGACAATTGTTTTCTATAAATCACATTGCACTCCTTTCAGTACAATATGTATTCTGCATCCATATCCATAATACCAGCTCCTGCGTGACTTCTTTCTGTTTATCCATCACAGGGATGGCATTTTGCTTTCCTAGGCCCTACTGAGAGCTCATCTTTGGGCAGTTATGCTGCACAACTCCTAGAGTCTTGTGCTTGTCAAGCCCTCGCCAGGATGCAGCACCCCCTCTTTCAAGTGTGACCTACATTCTTTGATGTGTGACCTTGCATTTGGCGGTATTAAAACACATGTTGATCAAATGAAACTGGCAAGTACACATTCCAGATCTGAATGCTACCACTTTGACACTGATGATGGAGAAGATAACATGTCAGTGTAATAATTTTCATGTTAAGAGGTATTTGCTCTCAGGATGAATAAATATAGTCAGTATGCGTTAAGAGTTGCAAAGGCTTCCGGCCTGTTAGAATCCTACTAAGGCCTGTTTGGGGTGTGTGTGTATTAGTTTCTTTAAAATCCATTGACCACAGCTCTATTGTTTCATCCCAGTTCCACCCTCTTCTACAAGCACCTAGCTCCTTGGGTGTAAAAAATGCTTCCATTTCAAATCCTCAATTGTAGAAGTGTGCATTTATTGTGTTCAGTATTTGTTTACTTCCGGAAATAGCACAGGTACCCGTGCCCTAAGAAATGATGAAAATGTTTCAATGTACTGTTTAAGAAGGGCAAACACTTTGGCACATAACAACAACAACAGCAACACCATCACCACATTTCTCTAAGTGCTTTCAAGTGCTTCAAGTGCTTGAAATATATAATTTGCAATACTCCTAATAAGAAAAGCTGTATTGGTGTCCCCATATTGCATGGGGTTTGTGCTGAGGCTAAGAGAGAGGGCTGCCGAAGGTCACTGACTGATTTTGTGGCCAAGGTGAGATTAGAACCAGCGACTTCCAGGGACTGCTACGTTCACAACTCTCATGACTTTGCTTTGATTCTTGAAGTTTAAATTAAGAGGTTGGTGTACAACTTAGTAGAAAGCTGTAAACGCATCTGTCAGGGTTTCAGGGACAGAGAGCGAGGGGGAGGGGTCCCAGGGCGACGAGGAAGAGGACGACGACGACCCGAGGTTGTCAGTGAGTCCGTCAAGTGAATCCGAGGATTCCCAAAAGGGAGCCCCCCTGGTCAGGCCAAGGGGCAGTAGAGAGGGAGGCAGTCAGAAGCAGGGGAACGAAGAGGGAATCCCCAGTGGGGGCTGGAGATCGGGACCGGCCTCTCCGTCGGAACGGAGTGAAGGGGGTGGAGTTGCCAGTGTGTCAGAAAGAGCAGAACAGGGAGCAGAGAGGGGAAGGAGTTCGGAGCAAAACGTCCTGCCGGAAGGGGAGGAGTGTAGTACCGAGAGTAGCGTAACGGTCGAAAGGAAGGTCAGAGGCAACGTACGTGCGCCAAGTTCAAATGTGGAGGCGCGCGGAAATGAGGAGAGCCCTGAGGAGGAGCCTGGTCCCAAAGCACGAAGGAGGGGGGAGCAGGCGGCAGAAGACTCAGCCTCGGGGGAGTCCCGGAGGGAGGGAGCACAGGGGGGCAGGAAGACCCTGCGGAAAAGGAAAGAGAGGAAAAGGTGGAGCAGTACAAGCCTCTTAAGCTGGTGCAGGGGCGGGACTGACTCAGAGGGGACTTCTAACATCTAAGGGTAACAGATGCTGAGCCACGGAGCTTGGATGTAACGACAACAATGTTCTTCAATAAAACCTTTTGTATATAACTTGGACTGGATTTTGGTCTCTTGTGAGCTGGGACCTCGGGTGGCTCTGACAGCATCTAAACTGTCACCTGTCAAAGCATTGAAAAAGTGACTTGATATTTGCTTTTAAAGTGAAGATATCTGTTATGTACCACTGTTTTCTTTCATTTTGCTTGCTTATGTTGAAAGTTAGCTCAAGCAAATAAAAATAATCTATGCCTTTTGATTTATTTACTTTAAAGCACTGTACTTTATATGACTGACACATAATTAGTATCTGTGTAGCTGTATTTGTGGTGCCAAAGGCAGTCGTTTTAATTGTTCCTTTAGCGTTGTGTGTGTGCCTGCGTGTATGTAAGTACATGCTAAATCAGTGTTAGAAACTGAGATATGAAAGCTAAGAGCTAAATGGCACCTTAAACCTAGGTTATGGGCGTAACAACAGAATATTTTTATGGAATGTGGGAAAATCGTGGAAGGGAAATTTGGGTCGACTTTAGGAAAAAGGTTTAAGAATAAGTTAAAATTGTTTTTTTAAATCAAATAGTAATAAGGTTTCTAAAAATAAATCGAGGAACGGAGGAAAGAAGAATAGTAAAACAATAGCATGATTAAACAAATTATTAAGTTAAGGTTGAGAAATAAGATAAGAACTTGTTGAGCGGATAACTTAAACTGGAATGCAAGAAGGGGAGGGGGGAGGAGGCCTGAGAAAGAAGGTGAAAGAAAAAAGGTTTTTTAAATATTATGTGTTTTTTAATTGTTTTCTTTTTTGATGTTTTTTGTTCTTTTAATTTTTGTTTTTTGTTTTTGTTGTTTATATTATGTGGAAAATTTTAATAAATATCCATTTAAAAAAAACCAGAATATATAGGCACGCGTTTTTAATAACAAGAATAGAAAGCTGAAAATTAATGAACTGCAGCTAAAATATTATGTTCATTTTTCACATGGTCTAGTCCTTCCCCTGCCCACCCCCTAATATTCTTAAGAGGGTCTCTTCTCCAGTCTTCAGAGAGTAGCTGGAAGTGGGGAAACAGAAAAAGGCCCTTTCCTTCCACTCTGCAGTTTTAATCTGAAATCTTAGGCGCAGTACTGCACCCAGAGCTCAGAAACTACTCACGCTAATGAAATCCCCTGTCGCCAAATGCACCTCAGGGAGTTTTGAGCACTGTGTTCGATGCTGCAAGACATGCCACCAGGAAGCACAAGTGACACTTCTTTCAGTGCGCTCTCTTCAGTTTTCAATAATGTACTAGTTTATTGCAATGGCAGTGCTCCTCTTTAGTGTGCCAGCCAGCCTCCCAATGTTCCATTCCTCCCACGCCAAACAGTTAGCATGCCCTAGTCTCTTGAGCATGCTCATTCCTCACTTGGCTGTTTGTGGGGTCCCATCCCTCTTAGCTCTCTTATCCTTTTGTATGTGGGTGCTGCTGCTTTGGCTACGTAATTGTTAGTATTCACTCTTGAAAATCAGAAATAGAGGGAATGATACTAACTCATGTCAACACGCATGACCCTATTAAGAGCCAATGTCCTGTTTCCAACAGTAGCCTGGGAAGCCCAGAAGCAGGGCATGAAACGCAAGAGCCTTTTCATTTGTGGGCTGTCCTACATGTCACATTGAGGCTGGAGTATGGGCCACAGAACTACAGGACAACAGTTTGTTGTAGAGCATTCCCAGATGTTGCAGCAGTAGTGCTGCAGGTCAATTTCTGTCTAAATTTAGTTCGGAAGTCCTATTCAGGACCTTTGAACTCCATTTACTACAAGTATGCACACAGAGAACTGGAAACTACAGTCTTCCCTGATATCACATGGTGAATTCTGGAAGAGATGTGAAATCAGGTCTCTGAAATGCCAGTCCAGTCCAAACCAATCAGTTTATTACCAGTCAGATTTGTTTTGCCAGTGAATCTCAGTGGCTAATGCCTGTTTCCAGGAGCTTTTGTCCACCCTTGTTGTAGGCTTTGTTGATGCAATGGACAGCCATCCACATCATGTTTCAGGTCTCCATGTTGTGGGTATTTCTTCAGCACCATGTTGCATACAGACAACTGTGCAAAATATTTCAACCTGTTTCAGACTGAGCTCTTCCCTAGAGGTACTACTGTTAATTTCCAAAAGGCATCTGCTTCACCACAGTTCTTGCCACGCACACACACATTCAGGTCAGAATGAGGGACAGTGCACTAGAGCTTGAAAATTAGAGAAATGCTGAATGGTTTCCAGGCAGCCAAAGGAATGGTACTGTATCCTCTCACCAGCTGGGAAAACAAAATATACAAGCTCCCCTGCCAACAAAAGCGGCTGTTATTGTCTTAACAGTGCATTCCTTCAGTGCAGCAATTGGTTTTCTAATTTGGACTCAGTTTTGATGGATTTCAGAGAAGCACGTGTTCCTTCACCATATTTCCCCTTCATGTTAAAATGGCAACTTTTACCTGCTACACAGTTACTTCAGCAAATTTTTTACGTTTATTTTTTAAGAATCAGATTATATATAGGCCTGAAAACATAACTCTGAAGAGGGGTTTTCAGGATCGCAGCCTTAATATGCATTGTACTTGTTGAAAACGTAAGAAACTTTGGGTGAGATGCTGTCAGTGTAATGCTGGCTTAAATGATTTGCGTTAGCTCATTAGTCACGGTGGGTCTTGTAAAATGAGAGAGCTAAACTAACTAGGCTTGGGGAAACTGAAAAGGGGGCTCAATATTTATGCCCTTCTTTTCAGACTTTGGCTGTTCAGAGCAAATATTAATTGTTCAGAGCAAATATTAAAAGAAACACTGGGTTGAAATTGGGTGCTTGTTAGAACAGGGGGCAGGCAATAGGAACTTTTGTTTGTTTGGCTAAGAATTCCAGAAGTATATCTTGTGTCAGTCAGTTGCAGCAAACCAAAAAGGTACTGGAGGTTACCAGGTTGAGAAGCAAACTTGTGTGGACTAGGGTGAGCTGTGGTCATTGAAAGCATGTGTTGCACTATAAATATCAGTCTTGAAAGTGCCACAGAACTTTGGGGAGCTTACAAGTTATGCACATGTTATATTGTGAATTCAACAATAATAAAAAAAAACCAAGGCATCGCTTCTGTGCGGACCTTGCCCATAAAACTGACACATTGAGCTACAGTTGGGATCATTCATCCTGGACCACCTAACTGTTATTACTTGCCAGTGGGAGCCAAACTTAGGAGACCCATCTTGCCAATTCAGGACTTGCCAATTCTGCTGTTCCCTCTCAAGAGGATAGCTATTTTCAAAACTTTAATCTATGGGCATTCCCTTACCAAGCTATTGTTTGGTAGTTTCAACAATGCTGTGAACATGATCATATGAATGGGCCCTTTGTAGCCAATGGAAAAGGTACAACACCACCCCATGCACTTCTTTTTCATTCATAATATTAAGTCCACATGCTCTGGAAAGTAAATGATTGTGTTTTGGTTGTGCTACTGAAACAGCCATTTCTCCAGTAACGGCAGCCAAGTCTTGGAACCCAAGTCGCTGAAAAGGAACAAGACGCCCAAGATTCATTCTGCCTGCCCATTCCCTCCATTAAACGAACCATGGCAGCTCCCACTATTTTGCTAAGCCCCCGTAATTAATGATAGGAGGGCTTTCTTGGCTTGTGCTGAACACCTCAAGTTTTGCTTGAGGTATTCTCCTAGTTCCTTTCTCAGCGGATGGGTCATGTGAGCCGGCCAGCCTGCCATTGCTGCGATCAGCATTTCTGAAGCTGTTTTTCCGGAGAGGAAAGTTTTGACTTCCAAGATAGCCAGTCCTGAAAAGAGGAAGAAAGGGAGGAAAGGTACAGTCTCTTTACTGCTTGTTTCCATGGAACAGTGGAGCAAGCAGGAGCTTCAAGCCAATTCAGCTTTCCTTGGCGGAAAGTTGGAGAAAGAGAAGCTGCCTACAGGTAGACAGAATTTCAGGAATACAAGAATA
The DNA here is from genome assembly GCF_964106915.1 of Podarcis gaigeae. Classification (NCBI taxonomy): domain Eukaryota; kingdom Metazoa; phylum Chordata; class Lepidosauria; order Squamata; family Lacertidae; genus Podarcis; species Podarcis gaigeae. Next base: position 101,955,733 of record NC_139680.1, on the reverse strand, counting down.
AACGACTTTGGATGCTGGCCTGAAGAGTAATGCAGAAATTCCATGATAAAACATTCCCCCTTTTAAAAAAGAAAAAGAAGTGTGTGTTGGGGGGGGTGTGGAACTGGCTGCAGAATTAAAATCCTGGATAGTTGTTGAAATGGCCCAAACTATTAGCAATTCTCTTGATGCTTGCTTGTTCCAGATCATTTGCAAATTTAAACAGAGATTACTGTATTAGATTTCCCCCTGTATTTGTGTAATGCTGAAGGAAATGCCAGGTTTCCTTAACACTTATTATTAAATATGTGTACCATTCATATCTCAGTGTGCCCAATACATACTTTCCTTAACAGACTAGATGAATGAAGATGCTTATGTAAACAAAAAACTGTATTTCAACATTTCTATGTTGAAAATACTCAAGTCAACCCATGAGTTTCCTGAATTAGTGAGCATGTGTTTCTAGCAGAGTCTTCATGCTACTTGTGACGTAGAGATAGCTGGTTGTTTTTCCCCACTAGGATTTACATGCAATCATACACATGCTTACCTGGGAGTAAATCCCACTGAATACTTTCTTCTGACTGGCCATGCTTAGGACTGAACTTGATTTGCTAGTTCATTGAGTTCCAGGGTCTCAATATGACAATCTGTAATCATTATAGGTACTGCGTTAGGAAAACCCTTGAACAAAGCTTCAGAAAAGCTTCATCTTATGTTTTCTATAAGGGTGGGCTAATTTCACTGCGGAGGGACGCAGGTGGCGCTGTGGGTTAAAGCCTCAGCGCCTAGGACTTGCCGATCGAAAGGTCGGCGGTTCGAATCCCTGCGGCGGGGTGCGCTCCCGCTGCTCGGTCCCAGCGCCTGCCAACCTAGCAGTTCGAAAGCACCTCCGGGTGCAAGTAGATAAATAGGGACCGCTTACCAGCGGGAAGGTAAACGGCGTTTCCGTGTGCGGCTCTGGCTCGCCAGAGAAGCGATGTCACGCTGGCCACGTGACTCGGAAGTGTCTCCGGACAGCGCTGGCCCCTGGCCTCTTAAGTGAGATGGGCGCACAACCCCAGAGTCTGTCAAGACTGGCCCATACGGGCAGGGGTACCTTTACCTTTACCTTAATTTCACTGCTGTTACTGGAGTTTAGCAGATTTGAGTTTGGAAGCAGATGTAGAAGATATTTATATCCTATAGCTGCCAGGTCTTTAAACTTCTGCAATACTATTTTAATAGTTCTCCCTCTCCAGAACATTAAACCTGCAAGCCTAAAGGGGATGGCGCAGTTATAACTTAATTGAAGGCATCGTCTGCAAGAAAGAAAATAAATCATTAAAGTAGAAAATGCAACATAAATTTTATCACTGAGAGGATTGGAAGAGGATGAGAGGGTTTCTGGCTAACCTGTTTTTATCAGATGCTTGTGGGGTAAGCTAATTGTTTATGAGAAAGCTGCATAATATAAGTCTAGCCTAGCTGCTCTTATGACTTTCAAGGCAAATTGGTAGTCATTTTTTAACATAAACCTGTGAGTCTAAATCAATAAAATCTATAATCAATGTCATCATCTTACTTTTGAGCTTCCTATACATGGAAGACTACTAATCAGATAATGTGACCAAATATCTCCTGGTTGTTTTTTTTTGGGGGGGGGGGTTAATGTAATGTAGTTACTCCACTTTAATCTAAAATATGAAATTGTATCAGTTTGGCTTGGATCCAACAATCCATGAACAGACCTTTGCTCACAAAATAGGAATTGCAAAATGGACCTTCAGCCTCCTGTGCTACTTGCAGAGCTGATGGTAGAGGTTGGTGCACTGTCTGCATTCCGAAATGTTATTGGATATGGTGCAGAGTAACAGACTCCCTTTGGATTCAACCTATTGTTTACAAGAGGGATTTGGCCATTTATATGTGTATATCTGAAGTGGATGTGGCTGCTTCTCATGCCATGTTCTTAATGTTCGAAAAGGAATCATCATATCGACAGCCTGGGTGATTTGGTTACATCCCAGCGCAGTGTTGCTACCTGGGTCTCTAGATGAGGGTATTAAAAGAAATTTAAATCCATAAGTAAAAAAGTGTGGGCTTCACAAAAAGTAGAATGATAGAACCACAAAGCTGTTGCTATGTCCACTGCTAATTAGGAAAGCTGCTGCCTTTTTATTTCATAATGTCATTTTCAGATTGTTTTGCTTCTTCAGTTTACTTTTTGAAATGAATAATAAAATGTAAAATAAAACAGAAAGGGAAAAGGGGGGTTCTGTTAAAACGATAATTTCTTTTAGAGTGCTTCATATATATATTTTTTTGGTTGTGTTTTTAAACAATTTCCTTATTATTTGCCTGACCATCCATCTAGCCATTGGGTAAGGGACATAGCTTGCATGCAAAACCTCCTGGGTTCAACCTCTGGTGCCTTCAGGTTGGGCTGAGAAAGACTCCTGCCTGAATGAGCCCTGAGCAGCTTTTAATTGTCAACAGTACTAAGCTAGGTAGACAAAGGGTCTGTTTTGCTATAAAGCAGCCAAGTCTGTCTTCTTGGCCAAGTCTGACTATTCAGGCTTGCTGTAGCTCTCCAAAGAGCCTTCTCGGCTTCTCCTAGTTCATATCCTTTTCGCTGGGCATGCAACTGAACGAACTCTAAAATGAATGTGCTCTACAAGTGACCTGCGAGCTGTTTCTAAATATGCAGAGCCATGCACCTAGCATGTGCCTATGGTAAATGCTTTATGCAGAATCCATAGCCACTGGTGGATTCCCCCCCCCCCCCAAGTTAAATCTTTTTTTAAGCAGGGGTTGGATCACCACCTGTCAGGGATTCTTCAGTTGTGATTCCTTCATTGCACAGGGTTGGACTAGATGGCCCTTGGGTCCCTTCCTACAATTCTATGATTTTAAGGTGGGTCTGTGGGACCCATATACTGTGGTACCTCGGGTTACAGACACTTCAGGTTACAGATGCTTCAGGTTACAGACTCCGCTAACCCCAGAAATAGTACCTCGGGTTAAGAGCTTTGCTTCAGGATGAGAACAGAAATCATGCGGCAGCAGCGAGAGGCCCCATTAGCTAAAGTGGTACCTCAGGTTAAGAACAGTTTCAGGTTAAGAACGGACCTCCAGAAAGAATTAAGTTCTTAACCCGAGGTACCACTGTATACTGCCACTGCTATGTCCCTTCTGGTTGCTGTTTAGGACTCATGTGCAAAATCCTCTAAGCTATTTGAAGAGCTGTTTTGGCGATTTTGCAAGAATACCTTTCGAAAATCTGAATTCTGAAGATAAAGAGTGTGTGTGTGTGTGTGTGTGTGTGTGTGTACATACACACACTCTGCTGGATCCTGGCCATGGTAATTTTAAAAAAATTAGTGAAAGATGTATTTGAACTTTATATTCCTTTTATGTGGAAAACCTCAAGAACTGCAGGCAGCTTCATCTATTGCGGGAGCGGGGCGGTTTGAGGTTCTTGAGGAGATTGCACTTGAAAGTAAGCAAGCTGGAACTTGAGCACAAACTTCAGATGTATTATTTGAACTCGGCTCTTTTTTCAGATCAGTTGTTATGACATGACACTGGAACTCGCTGCAGAAAAATGAGGAAGGGTTAGATTCCACCCGAAAAGCAGGAAGGTGTGTGTGTCTGTTTACCCTGATCTGCTGAGAGTCATTTAAAACTAAAAAACTAAAAAAACTGCATATTCAAGTTAATAAGCATCTTACCTTACCCAGAAGCCTGCAAAAAGGAAAGACGAGGATTGCATTCCAGCTGCAGTTCTGAACATACTGTTGTTAATTAAATGTTGTGACTTGAGTACTTTTGATCAAAACTGTACTCTCCTCCAAGAACTTTTCAGTTGCTTTCTCTTATTTGCCCTTTGGCCTCTGTTCTGCTTGTGGCATATTGTAATTCAAGCCAGAGTTTCCCCAGAGTTGCGTGATGGCATTCCAAAGAGAATCTTAGACCCTGGAGGTAATCTAGGGCAACCCCTTGCGCAATGCTAGACTGTTGATGGGGACAGACTATATCACAAGCACATAACTCCAGTGCTCAATAGCTCGAACCGGCTGCCCTTACGTTACCGGGCCAGATTCAAGGCTGCTGGATTAATTTAAAAGGCTCTTAACCAACTTGGGGCCAGGATACCTCAGGGACTGCCTCATAATATTCCTGTCCAATCAATGAGGTGGTTTTTTTTTTGGGGGGGGGAGTCACTGTTAGTGGTTCCCCATGGCGCAGGTGCATGACATGCATCCACCGAAAGCCCTGCATTCAGTACTGTTTTATGGAATTCGCTTCCTGCTGAAATCAAAAGGGCTTTCTCCCTGTTGAACTTAGGTGCTTACCAAATACTTTTTAAATTTCTTTTTTAAAAAAATAATTCTTTATTTGATTTTCCAAAATATAAACATACAACAAAGACAATTCCCATAGCAGCGGGGGACTCAATTTACAAATGGAACGCACTCAACAGGAAGCGAAACATGTTCTTATTCCAAGGCAAAGTTCACAAACCAAAACACCTATTTCCGGGTTTGCAGTGTTCTTAATTCAAGTTGTTCATAAACTTAGCTGTTCTTAAACCAAGGTACCACTGTAATAATAATAATAATAATAATAATAATAATAATAATAGTGTTGATTTTATTATTTATACTCCTTCCACCTGAATGGGTTGCCCCAGCCACTCTGGGCAGCTTCCAATATATATATATATATATATATATATATATATATATATATATATATATATATAAAACATAATAAAACATGAAACATTAAAAAACTTGCCTTCAGGTGTCTTCTAAAGGCTCTATTGTTACTTTTCTCTTTGGCTCAGGAGTTGCCTAATTCCATTTCCTCCAACATTTTTCCAATTAAAATAGAGATGTCCTAAACAAAAGTGGGATGTTCCAGGATCAAATCAGAAACCAGGATAGCTTCTGTAAATCTGGGACTGTCCCTGGAAAATGGACACTTGGAGGCTCTGCATTTTAACTGGATTCTGATTGTATAGTTGTAACCAGTTTTTATTTTCATAGCACTGTGTACTGTTTAGTGATGACTGTAATTAAGGGGTGCCTAAGCTGTCTAAGGAAGGGATGCAGGTGGCGCTGTGGGTTAAACCACAAAGCCTAGGACTTGCCAATCAGAAGGTCAGCGGTTCGAATCCCTGCGATGGGGTGAGCTCCTGTTGCTCGGTCCCTGCTCCTGCCAACCTACCAGTTCGAAAGCATGTCAAAGTGCAAGTAGATAAATAGGTACCGCTCTGGCAGGAAGGTAAACAACATTTCTGTACACTGCTCTGGTTTGCCAGAAGCAGCTTAGTCATGCTGGCCACATGACCCGGAAGCTGTATGCCAGCTCCCTCTGCCAATAAAGCGAGATGAACGCACAACCCCAGAGTCGGCCACGACTGGACCTAATGGTCAGGGGTCCCTGTACCTTTACCTTTAAGCTGTCTAAATAAAATTATTTTGAAAAGCAGAGTGCAACTGTGGCATTCCTGACAGTCGGGTATCTATCCTGGCTTGGCTTAAATATCCCCAGTATAGGAGAGTCCAGTACTTCCCAGAGCAGTCTGTTTGCTGTCCCAACAATTCTTAACCATTAGGGAGGTGGTGGATTAAGCTCCAGCTCCATTTAAACCCTGTGCAGTTTTCACATGCATCTCCAGGTGAGATACAAGTGCTTGGAGGGGGTATGTTGCCCACCCTGGTTCCACTAAGGCCTATGGGCCACCAGCAAAAGAAAATATGTTATTATACCATAAAACAGAAAATAAGCCATTAGAAAACAATTACATTGCTTAATGACTGCTGCAATTAAAATGTTACTAGAACGCACAAGCTAGGCTCATGAAACAAATTGCCTAATTAGATCACTGACTCTTCAGCATCCTGAAGTCACTGTGGGTTATTAGCTGGGTGTGATGATCTAATTCTCTCCTTCTGTATACCTTGTGCAGTCATTCACACCTATGTACATGGCAATGGGGGAAAGTGCATGCAAAGGCAGCTCAATCAGAATTTCCTGCTCTGTTTTTGCATCGGAATGAATAAGCCACACATGGGAACGCCGGGGTGGAGAAATTGGGACTGTGTCCTCTCACGCAGATGTTTCAATAAATTGCAGAAGTTTGAGAAGTAAGATTGCTGTGTGGATTGCTTTCAGAATTAAGGCATAAAAATAGCTATTTTACAGATCGCTCTTCTGGAATATTGTGAATATCTTTTGTGAATTTATAACTCACACTTTCCAAGCCGTGTTTTCTCTCGAAAACTCTAGAAAAGGAGATGACAGAGACAGCTGTTTAGATGGGCTTTTAACTTAACCAGCAGAACTTTGTCCCAACATGTTTTTGTATTTGTAGCCGTCTGAGGATTGTAGTTGATTACTTGCTGGTTTTAAAATCATATATATATATGGTTTTTTCCAATTAAATTTCAGAAAATAATTTATATACACAAGCAAAGGAAGAGAAAAATGCCAGTCCTGTATCTGTACATCATATCACAGTGTTTATCATTATCATCATAATCCACTGCACCCTTATACTCTATATCATAGAGTATAAGATTGCATAAATATAATTTTAATACAATATTCACAGTATATTCAATCCTTTAAATATACTTAATGAGTTAGTAATGTCCCTTGATTTCAGTGGGTCTACTTTGAGTATGACTTAGTCAGATACAACACACAGTTTTATTAGCTGTATTGTAAGCTGTTTTGACGGCCTTTTTCTTGGTAGGGGGAAAAAGCAACTTACTGCATTTTAAATATAACTCAATAAACAATGAACAGACATAAATGGAACCGTGTTAACTTTTAATTCTCCTTAAATTTACTGTAAATTCTCCTTAAATCCCAACTCTCTGATTCTATGATTCTAAGTTTACAGTGAAATCATGGCAGCCTGGCTGGAGTAGGAGAGGAGCCAAGTAGCTGCAATTTATTTGCCCTAACATTCACTTTTTAACTATAGTTAGGCTTAATTGTGTTTTAAAGTGATGTGTAACTCAGCCTTAAATGTAATCTGGTTTTCCAGGCAGTGTGGGTTTGGATAACCTGTTTCAATCTTTATGTGCATTAATAATTTTATTCTATAAACACTGCATTTGACTGCTAAACCATTTTAATCACAAACTGCCACCTTGTTGCTGTGTATAAGTAAACATTTATTTTATTTGAGCCCAAAGTGAGTCTTGCTAGTTTCCCCAAGTAATTAAAGTGATTAGAGGTACCGTGCAGTCTCTCCTGCGGTGTCAATGAATTGCGGATCAAAGATCCCTGACATATTCCACTTATAGATGTGTTTGTCACTGTAACGTCTGAACAAGGATATGTGCAAACTTGGTGACTCTCTTAATTCCAAACCCAGTAGTGTTCTGGAAGTGCTTTTCCTTGGTGTTAATTATGCATATAGGTGGCCTGCTCATAAAGATATGCCTCATTAAAAATAGTTTTCAGTCATAAAACAAGTGACTCTTGTTTTCCTTTTTGCTTATATATAAGCAATTTGAGGGCGAAAGGAGCAGTGCTGAAATTGGTACCAGTTGTGAGCAACACAATGGGTGTTTATCTACTCTGTTTGGAGAATCACAGGGAAACTGGTGCTGAACTCACACCTCCTCTGTTATGTCAAATGTTTTCTGATCTTCTTTGAGCCTTCAGTCTTTCACGGGTCATTCAACATAACACATGCAACCCTGGATGGCTTCTTTTGAGCTGCTGTGCCAATCAAATGGAAGTGGGGTGCTTTCCTGCAAGCAGAGAAAATGAGCATTTATCCTTTCAGTTTTTAACTTTCCTGTGTTTTTCCTTGGAAGACTTTTCTGTCTTTGAGTCTAAACCCTGAGTTGCATCTAAAGAGAGTAGACCCATTACACAGAGTAGACGAGGGGTCAGCAAAGTTTTTGTGGCTGGGGCTGGTTCACGGTCCTGCAGACGCCGCGGTGGGCCGGAGTGTGTGTGTGTGTGAGAAAACGCTATTTCCAGCTTGGAGGAAGAAGAAGAGTTTGGATTTGATATCCCGCTTTATCACTCCCCTTCAGGAGTCTCAAAGCGGCTAACATTCTCCTTTCCCTTCCTCCCCCACAACAAACACTCTGTGAGGTGAGTGGGGCTGAGAGACTTCAGAGAAGTGTGACTGGCCCAAGGTCACCCAGCAACTGCATGTGGAAGAGCTGAGACGCCAACCCTGTTCACCAGATTGCAAGTCTACCGCTCTTAACCACTACACCACACTGTGTGCAACTTCCCTTTGGCTGAAGCCGGCTAGTGTCGTGGAAGGCGGTCCCCGCTCTGCTCCGTGCCTGTTTAGCGCGGCGCACAGGAGCCAACAGAGTGGGCAGGGTCCATGGGCCAGTTAAATGACCTCCCATGGGCCGCTTGTGGCCCATGGGCCTTAGGTTGCCGACCCCTGCTTTAGATATTTGAAGATGGCTATCATATCTTGATAGGCCTCTGTAACATGGGGAACAGTGGATAATGTTCCTCTTGACGATCTCAGTGATCAAACTGGGATACGAGGGCTCAGGTGGTCCTTAAGGTATCCTGGCTGAAGTGGTTCTGGGCATTGTATAGCAACACAAAATCCTTAAACCTAGCCAGGTAGCAAATGAGAAGCCTGTGCAAATACCTTACACTACCAAAAGATTTACAATAAGTAGAAATGTGGTACCGAGGATGCAAGTATTTGAATAACACCCCATCACTACCAATTGTTGTGTGTTTGTTTCTCTTCCTTTTAGCTCCTAGGGACAAGTCCTAAACTGGCTGAATCAGCATTATCAATACATGAATTAAATTAAACTCCATTGCTAATTTTGCAACATCATTGCATTTGTAACAGTCATAACAGTGGCTGGTATTGTTGTTGATTTTTTTAAAAAACGACTAAGTAAATTCAACACAGATGGATAATCCAAAATGCACTTTTAAATGTAATGGTATTTTCAGTTTTTTCAAATGTTTTGATTGCTTGGGGATGATATATATATTTGGCCTCTGGGGATATTTCGAGGTAACATATTGCTATTAAAAACAAACAGCATTTCACTTTGAAACGACAAGAAATGAATCCAAATAAAAGTACAAACTAGAACAAAAAATATCCAGAATTGTGTCCAGAGTGGGGAGGAGAGGGAGAAACCACATGCAAAAAAATCTTCAAAAGAGAGTCTTGAAGTAAGGCTCTTTTATCAAACATCAGAGGACTAAGCTTCTGTTCTTAGAATCTAATTGAAAGGGGTTTTCCAAAGGAGACGCTAAAGATTAAAACCTCTGGTCTGAACTTTCAGAGGCTTCTACATGAGATGTAAGGTGTTTTTCTCATGTTGATTGTCTTTTAATTCTCCACATGAAAGGATGTTACGCATTGTGTCTCACATGCGCCTTTCTGTATGTTTTGATTATAACCTTCGTCTTTTTGCAGAGAGGCAGTATCATGTATTGTACCTGTGAAACAACAGTCAGGTACATTCAGGTTGTCCTGAGAATGTCAGGAACCTGAGAACATAAGTCTGAGGAGAAGCCCAAAGACCATATAGAGAGGACTGCATTTCCCACACCAGGGTCTGAGGTTCGCTATCCGCTATCCTAGATGGTCACCGTTTTGAGTCCCTCACAGAGTGTGAAGTCCCTCATCTCCTGCTGTTAGGCTTTTTCCAAGACTCCTAATCATGGGTAGGCAAACTAAGGCCCGGGGGCTGGATCTGGCCCAATCGCCTTCTAAATCCGGCCTGCGAACGGTCTGGGAATCAGCATGTTTTTACATGAGTTGAATGTGTCCTTTTATTTGAAATGCATCTCTGGGTTATTTGTGAGGCCTTGCCTGGTGTTTTTACATGAGTAGAATGTGTGCTTTTATTTAAAATGCATCTCTGGGTTTTTTGTGGGGTATAAGAATTCGTTCATTCCCCCCCCCCAAAAAAAATAGTCTGGCCCCCCACAAGGTCTGAGGGACAGAGGACCGGCCACCTGCTGAAAAAGTTTGCTGACCCCTGCCCCTAATCAATGAAGTTAAGAAAAAAAATGTCTCAGGGTAAACTTTGGTTAATAGAAACAAATCAGTTCTAAAATTTGAGGCTTTCCTTTGCTCCCCAAACTGATTTTTTTTGCAGGTTCCCCCTTTTGCCTTTCCTACCTGAAAAAGAATCAAAATTACCTAATTACATCTTAGTACTTTATCTGGGTGACGCTGTGGGTTAAACAACAGAGCCTATGACTTGTCGATCAGAAGGTTGGCAGTTCGAATCCCTGTGACGGGGTGAGCTCCTGTTGCTCGGTCCCTGCTCCTGCCAACCTAGCAGTTCAAAAGCACGTCAAAGTGCAGGTAGATAAATAGGTACAGCTCCGGCGGGAAGGTAAACGGCGTTTCCGTGCGCTGCTCTGGTTCGCCAGAAGCGGCTTAGTCATGTTGGCCACATGACCTGGAAGCTGTACGCCGGCTCCCTTGGCCAATAAAACGAGATGAGCGCCGCAACCCCAGAGTCGGCCATGACTGGACCTAATAGACAGGCGTCCCTTTAACTTTACTTTATCTGAAGATGCTTGGAACGTCCACGTATCTGTCTTTCAGTGGTAGCTATTGCCATATGACTGCTTGCTTTGTGGTATGCGTGCATGCCTCCATAATCTCCCTTTTACTTGTAAAGTTGACAAATTTGTCATGGAAATAATCAAAAGAAAATATCCATGGAAACCAAAAATCCTTACAGGCCCTTTTCTGAATAGTGAATAACTTCAAAGGGAGAAATGAGTATAAACCAGGTTTACAAGCTGCTGGTTATAAAGCTTAAGGGTTAAAGTGTAATTTTAATATCAGAAGTTCCTTTGATGGTTAATTACAGTGTGTAACACTTTTATTTTTTATTGCTGTAGTCGTAACCAGACATTTGAATGATCTAATTTTATCCTGTGGCACTTCCTGTTTCGCTGGCGATAACCTCAAAATGTGAGAGCCAAAAGTCTCACTTGGAACCCATGTGAAAAACTTGATTTCCACAAAAATGATTTATTCTGTATACCCACTTCTTTAAATGACGTTGTCTTTTTTTTAAAAAAACCGGCTGCACTATAAGAAGGATCATGTGAAATATTTCCAATGCATCATTCGTCAGCAGGGATGGGAAAGGATGTTTAGTTGGAATTATTTCATAGAAGAGGGTTTTACAGTGGTACCTCTGGTTGCGAACGGGATCCGTTCCGGAGGCCCGTTCGCAACATGAAAAGAGCGCAAACCGCAGCGGCGCGTCTGCATATACACGGGTTGCGTTTCACCGCTTCTGCGCATGCTTGTGATGTCATTTTGCGCTTCTGTGCATGCACGAGCGGCAAAACCTGGAAGTAACCCTTTCCGGTCCTTCCGGGTTGCCGTGGGACGTAACCTGAAAGAACATAACATGAAGCAAACGTAACATGAGGTATGACTGTATCTGTAAAAAACTTGTATAAGAACATAAGCAGAAGCTGCTGGATCACACCAATGGCCCATCTAGTCTAGCATCCTTTTCCCACAGTGGCCAAGCAAATGCCTGAGGGAAATCTGTGAGCGGGACCTGAACACAAGTGCACTCATCCCTCCTGTGGTTTCCAGCAGCTGTTATCCCAGGGGTCAGCAAACCTTTTCAGCAGGGGGGCGGTCCACTGTCCCTCAGACCTTGTGGGGGGCCGGACTATATTATGGAGAAAAGAAATGAATGAATTCCTATGCCCCACAAATAACCCAGAGATGCATTTTAAAGAAAAGCACACATTCTACTCATGTAAAAACACGCTGATTCCCGGACCATCCGTGGGCCAGATTTAGAAGGTGATTGGGCCAGATCCGGCCCCCACACCTTAGTTTGCCTACTCATGTGTTATTCAGAAGCTTTGCTGCCTCCTATCATCCCTCACCATGTTGGCTGGGGCTATTGGGAGTTGTAGTCTAAAACATCTGGAATTGGGGAAGATTGTTGCGATTGTCTGCCTGTGACATGACGTCACTTCAAAATGGAATAGTTAGCATAGCCCCCTTTCCTTTCTGTTTCATTGGAACAGAAGGGCATTGAGTTTTTGTTGTTCATTGCCTTGGGGAAATGGAGGAGCCACAGAAATTTGCTAAAGGAACAACCTTTTTAAAAACAACAACAGACAAATAATATCTAACCAGGTGGACAGAAATGATGCCATTCCTGTGCTTTTAACTGAAGTTGATTTGGTGTCAACGTAGCTTGAGACTCACATTAGTGTCCCTATTTTGAGCCATTCACAAACTTGATCCCCAATGATCTTACGTTGAAATCGAAAGATACAGTCATACCTCCGGTTAAATATGCTTCCTGTTGAGCATTTTCGGGTCACGCTCCGCGGCAACCCAGAAGTAACGGAACACGTTATTTCGGGGTTTTGCCGCTCGCGCATGCACAGATGCTCAAAATGATGTCACACACATGTGCGGAAGTGGCGAATCGCGACCCGCGCACATGCAGACACGGGGTGGGTTCACTTCAGGGTGCGAACGGGGCTGCGGAACAGATCCCGTTCGCATCCAGAGATACCACTATAATAGGGATGACCAAAAATACTGCTTCGGTGATCAGAGTTTAGACTTATACTCTATGACAAGGGAGAGGAGGGGGGATTCTTTATTTTTCCTATAAATATGTCAAGTTTTGTGTCTTCCCTTAGCATGCATAGATTCACAGCAGATGTCCGCTTCATCTGGTACAGCTGTTATCTTTTGAATATTAGAATCTTGCGGGTGCCTCTTCCTTAATGGGTGCTTTAGAGCACTGCTCTTTGCAGGTGTTAAGCCGCATGTGTTTGTTGGGCAAAGCTGCAGCACGTTGACAAGGAGAATTAATAAGCCTTTTTTTGCAAGACAGAAATATACACATAGCTACTCCTTTCAAAGGATTCCTTGTTCCTTCTCTCTCATGCTTTGCTCACCAGACTGTTTGTACAGACAGTCAAGTCACTCCTCGGAATTACATGACAAATAAACAGTTGGGTGAGCAAGCAGTGCGAAGGAATTGAGATTGGATCCACAGTCGAAAGGTACAAGGAGCCCTCACATTGAGACGACAGGCTCCACTTCTGAAGGGGAGGTGCCACTGGGACAAGAGTTATAAGGAGGAAGGGAAAAATAAATAATGAAAATAGATTATGTGCGTGAGAGTGTATGATGGATAGATCAATAGGTAGACAAATGGACCATGAGATCTAGGTATTTACGTTTGCGATTGTATAATTTTAAAACTGATTATACAGTTTTAAATTATATCTATTAAAATTAATTAAATTAATTTAAATTAAATTAAATTAAATTAAAACTGATAATACAGTTTTCATTTCCATTTTAATTGTCTCAGACCATAGGTGGTTTTTAAATTAAACTAGAATAAAGGAGTGTATATAGCAGATGGACATTGTGACAAGTGGCAAAATTCCAGTTTTACAATGACTATCAGTGTTTTGCAGTTTATATTAATGCTTTTGGTTGGATAATGTGTTAAAATGTGTCACTTAAAGGATCACCTCTCTCAACCCTAAGGAGAATCTAATGGCCAGTGTCTTAACATGCATGCCGTCGTACCTTGGTTTTTGAACAGCTTAGTTATTGAATGTTTTGGCTACCGAACACTGCAAACTCGGAAGTGACTGTTCCGGTTTGCGAACTATTTTTGGAAGCCAAACATCTGACAGGGCTTCCACGACTTCCGATTGGTTGCAGGAAGTTCCTGCAGCTAATCAGAAGCCACATTTGGGTTTCTGAATGTTTCGGAAGTCGAATGGACTTCCGCAACCAATTCTGTACAACTTCCAAGGTACGGCTGTATTTTAAATTAGCAGCTAAGGTCTTAACCTACATATTTTAACAGTTTTATATCGGTATTATTTACCGTGCTCCAGCTTACAGAGTTTAATTTTAACCTATGTATATTTACATGTTCTCTATTGCTGTATATGTTCGTATTTCTGGTCTATGAACATAATAATTCAATTTATTCCTTCAACTGCTAGCACATTTGCAAACCTAAGCAGGGCTGCAGTTTGGAGCCCACCCCAAAGAAAAGAAGGGACATGGACCCCTAGGAGTTGACACCTGTATCTAGAAGGCACAGAATTGTACAAGGCTTGGTTCAGCAGTTTATCACACTAGGCTTCCCTCTCTAGTAGCTGCATTTAGTGACATACACAGCCATGGACTCACCTGTGGAAAAACATGACTGGTGAATCATGAGTCGGCAAATGCTCTTCAGGATATGGCAACCCTAACCCGGCATCTAAAGTTACCTAACTTTATTTGTTTATAAAAAGTTATATACCACTTGATTGCAGTAAAACCTCAAAGTGGTCTAAAATCAATGATAAAATTATCAATTAAAAACAACAGTTAAAGGCAATTACAGTGGTACCTTGGTTTAAGAACGTTGAATTAAGAACACTGCTGCAAACCCGGAAGTAGGTGTTTTGGTTTGTGAACTTCGCCTTGGAATAAGCACATGTTGAGTGTGTTCCATTTGTAAATTGAGTCCCCCGCTGCTATGGGAAAGCTGGCCAAAGAACACTTTGGTTTAAGAACGGACTTCCGGAACGGATTAAGTCCGTAAACCAAGGTACCACTGTAAAAACATTTTAAAATACCGGTAATTAAAGCAAACAGTAATAGAGATTAGAAGAAGAAGAGGAGTTTGGATTTGATATCCTGCTTTATCACTATCCGAAGGAGTCTCAAAGCGGCTAACATTCTCCTTTCCCTTCCTCCCCCACAACAAACACTTTGTGAGGTGAGTGAGGCTGAGGACTTCAGAGAAGTGTGACTGGCCCAAGGTCACCCAGCAGCTGCATGTGGAGGAGCGGGGAAGCGAACCCGGTTCCCCAGATTACGAGTCTACCGCTCTTAACCACTGCACCACACTGGCTCTCATTACCTAGTTACTACCTAGCACATTTCATAACTTGAAAAAATAACAGTAGTTTTCAGCACTATAGTGTATAGCCAGAGGTGCCAGAAAGGTGGGGTTGATGTTGCCAGCATGTTTGCAGACATCTTAGTAGCACAGAATTAGACTGCCAACAAAGAGTGCTGCATGCTGGAAGAATGAGGTCATGATGACAACCACAATGAAGATTTAAAATTAATTAGTAGTCCTTTTTTAAAAAAAGATTTTTTTTATTGAATGATTTTATGTTACAAAAAACATTACAACCATACTACCACTAAATATAATTGAGAAATAAAAATTACATACATCAATATTTAGTTTGTTATTTGTTATTTGCCGTCTTATTTCCTCCCAAACATTCCATACAAAAACACAAATATGTACAGACACACACACACACACACACACACACACACACAAATTAATTAGTAGTCCTAATTTTTCCAGTTTCCGCTGCTTTCATGTACAGCGGTACCTCAGGTTACATACACTTCAGCTTACATACGCTTCAGGTTACAGACTCCGCTAACCCAGAAATAGTGCTTCAGGTTAAGAACTTTGCTCCAGGATGAGAACAGAAATTGTGTTCTGACGGCGCAGCAGCAGCAGGAGGCCCCATTAGCTAAAGTGGTGCTTCAGGTTAAGAGCAGTTTCAGGTTAAGTACGGACCTCCAGAACGAATTAAGTACTTAACCCAAGGTACCACTGTATCTGCTTCATAAGCCCTGTTGAAGATAAGTGGCTAGAGGGATGGGCATCACACCATAGATCCCTCCAAAGATTGATTGGTTCTAGCTCTGGGCATTTGATCTTCTGCTTCCAGGGAACTGAATGTTCTGCAAGATCATTGACAGCTTTGTCTATACATAAAAAGGTAAAGGTACCCCTGCCCGTACGGGCCAGTCTTGACAGACTCTGGGGTTGTGCGCCCATCTCACTCAAGAGGCCAGGGGCCAGCGCTGTCCGGAGACACTTCCGGGTCACGTGGCCAGCGTGACAAAGCTGCATCTGGCGAGCCAGAGCTGCACACGGAAACGCCGTTTACCTTCCCGCTGGTAAGCGGTCCCTATTTATCTACTTGCACCCGGAGGTGCTTTTGAACTGCTAGGTTGGCAGGCGCTGGGACCGAGCAGTGGGAGCGCACCCCGCCGCAGGGATTCGAACCGCTGACCTTTCGATCGGCAAGTCCTAGGCGCTGAGGCTTTAACCCACAGCGCCACCTGTGTCCTATACATACAGTATTATTATTGTTATTATTGTATTATTAATAATAATAATATTTTTTTCATTTTTAATTACAATCCAATAGTAGCCTCATTATAGCAATGCCAATTCATAATAGAATTATTACCAATCATTCAAATGCCAAATTATATAATTTAGTTATATAATTAATTAATTAGCAGTACTAATTGGATTTCTTACCTGCCCTTCACCACGAGTTCCCAAGGCAGGTTGCAGGAATTTAAAAATACTAGATTTGTCTGTGTGCTAGATTTGATTATTTTCTTTATTTCTGTGTTGTAAAAATCTAAAATTTTTATTAGTTTCAATTACATTCCGGTCATAATAATAATCGCTTATACAACAACTGCAATATTAATAACTTCTATTTGTGTTGACACATTAAATGATTTATAAAACTGCAAGTGGGGAACTCAAACTATATCCTTGTTTTTCCTGTGTGTGACAATTATTCTGACTGTGTTTTTTCCTGTCCTTGTAAGATGCTATGTCTTTCTTTCCCCTAATTGTTGCTGTTATCCGTCACGCATTGGGTGGAGCTGGTATGCCATTTTTGTTCCAGAAATTTCTCCATCGCTTTGTCCTGTGTTAATCATTGACAGCTTTGAATCCTGTGCTTTAAGTCTCTTTACTTTGGAGACATTGGTGTAGCATTTGACAACTGCATCTGGGGAGGGGGACTGAGAATCATTTCTAAACAGATTTAGGTCAAGTCATCATTTAAGGGGGTGGAAGTGGAAGAAAACTTTACATTTTCATTCCAAATCTTCTTAATGAAAGCCTTAAGTGAATGTCGATATTTTAAACCCATGGCATCAAAAGGAAATATTGCTTGATACATGTTTCTGAATGATGGGGCTCAAATCTCAGCTGTGTTTTTTAGACATCTCCAAATTTGGCTGTGCTTGGTAGCTAATAGTTCTTTTTGGTCAACACTTTCTTGTCCTCTCAATTCGACTTCACTTTCACAAACCACATGTATATGCTTTGGTTCTCCATGGTTACATTGACCACCTACAGCCGCTTTACTTCAGCCCTAAAAAATGCATGGTAGGCAAACATCTATACAGTGGTACCTCGGTTTACAAACTCAATCCATTCCGGAAGTCCATTCTTAAACTGAAACCATTCTTAAACTGAGGCACGCTTTCCCTAACGAGGCGTCCACCGGTGTCCTTCCACCATTTGGCTTCCGTTCTTAGACCGTGGTAAAGTTCGCAAACCGGGACATTACTTCCGGTTTTGTGGAGTTCGTAAACCAAATAGTTCGTAAACAGAGCTGTTCTTAAACCGAGGTACCACTGTATCTATATCGTGCGATTTCAGAGGAAAGTCTTGCTCTTGCCCTCTGCTGTACATTGTAAAGGCCTTTGGCTACGCACAAGAAATTGATTGATTGATTGATTGATTGATTGATGATATAAATATTTTGGAAAATATTTGCCTATCCATTCGATATCCATTAGGACATCTCTTAAGGTATCATCACAAAATTTGGCATGATGGCTCCTGAGATTGCGGAACAAGTGTAGGTCTATGTTTGGGTACCACTTTGAATCAATATAGTGGACTGAACCTTCTGAAACTGCGCTCTTAACGTAACTGGCATATCCCTGATGGGAGAATCCTCTTCAGAGGAGGATCTGGCACGCCCCAAAGTAGATGTCACAGTGAAGCAGGCTGTGTCAGTGGGCAGTGGACAAACAGAGAAGGATGATCTGGAGCCTTCAGGGGTCAGGGAAACTCAACCTCATCCACAAGATATAAAGGGCCCTTTCACGCAGTCAGAAGCTAAACTGCCACCAAGTCGCGGGAAGCACTGGTGCCTGAAGGTGCAGACCCAGTCAGCTGCTAGATGCTGGAATCCTCAAGAGTAAGGGGTTACCCGTGAGGAAGCTACTACTCCTGAGTAGACGAAACTCATCAGGCAGTCCAGATGGCTTGCAGCTGTTCTCTGGGTGGCACATGGTTCCAATTCCTGGCAGAGACTGCTGGTATAACATCATTGCATCACTCTAGCCAGCATGACCAAATGGTCAGGGATGATGATGGTAGCCCATTTGGAAAGCATGACATTGTCTATCCCTGTACATTTAAGCAATATATACCACTTCATAAAATACAGATACTTGATGTCCGGAGGTTTTTTTAAACAGGTTCTTGGTGTCTGTGCTTCAGCATCTATTGCGTGCAATCAGATTATCTAGCTGAATACACAGAAGAGGATTATGGTGCCTGCATGACATCATCTTCATTTGAAACATCAATGGTGTTGGGTATTATTTTGAGCTTAGGAAGCTTTCCTATCTTATGCATCTCATGTTGCTGTTCATCATGGTCATTGTATGCTTAAGTTTGATAAACTGTGATAAAGGAATGAGGGCTCACTAGAGCGCAGTTTAGGGAACCAATCTGATATTAACCACAATTTAATGAATTACAAATATGAGTCGATGGAGGCTGATGCTGGTAGCATGTCATATTTGGTTAAAATAACTTTGGAAGCGCTCAGTGGCTTACAAGATAAAACAAACTATTGGGTGAAATAATCTGGGATCTTGGCTCAAAGCCAGCATGATGTCCCGAACAGATGCATCACAAAACCACTGCAGATCAACCCAGATTTATATGAGTGACTTATAAGAGCCCCTGAGCTAAGCCAACATGGTGATTGAATTAGCTCCTGCATTTACAAAGCATTCAGGCTTCTTGGCTCTGGTGGGCCCAAGCAGTAAAGTTGACATTATTGTTGCTTCAAGTGCATGTACTATGTATAGATAAATTTAAAACGCTTCAACTTTTTCAAAGTACGGTGAACTTTTAAAAGCAGGAATAAGTACTCAAACCCTGAAAATTGAGCAGTGGGCGCCGAGACAGTAGCAAAAGGCCTAGTTGATCTTCCCAGTGCTGCTCATTGGGAAGATTTTGGTTGCTGCAGGACTGAAACGTAGCTTACGTATATTTATTCCTAAGTACAGTTTACAAGGGACGCGGGTGGTGCTCTGATCTAAACCACTGAGCCTAGGGCTTGCCGATCAGAAGATCGGCGGTTCGAATCCCTGTGACGGGGTGAGCTTCCGTTGTTTGGTCCCAGCTCCTGCCCACCTAGCAGTTCAAAAGCACGAAGTGCAAGTAGATAAATAGGTACCACTCCGGCAGGAAGGTAAATGGCATTTCCATGCGCTGCTATGGTTTGCCAGAAGCACATGACGCGGAAGCTGTCTGCAGACAAACGCTGGCTCCCCTGGCCTATAGAGCAAGATGAGCGGGCAACCCCAGAGTCGTCCGCGACTGGACCTAACTGTCAGGGGTACCTTTACCTTTACAGTTTACAAACGTACTAACTTCTTTATTTGGCCCTATTCTGAAATCTTGACATAGTTAATTTCATTTGGAAGACAAAAATGTAGCATACAAAAGCAAACCCCAGCTAATCCAACTCTCAGATACTATCTGGAAGAAAAAGTCCTACAGACTGCTTCAGAGCGCCCTCAGGTGGGACAGCAAGCAAGCACGAACCCAGGTCACCCAATGAAGATGGATTCAGGACAAACAAGAGGAGGTAGTTCTCCTTGCAGCACATAATTCAACAGTGGGATTCGCTACCAGAGAATGAAGTGATTTCTGCTAACTCAGACATTTTAAAAGGGGGGGGGGATAGGCAGATTTATGGAAGGTAAGGCTATTAGTGGCTGCTAATCATGATGGCTATATATTGTCTCCAGTATCAGAGGCAGGGGAACAGCAGCAGCAGAGGACTCGTGCCTTCACATTCAGCATGTAGACCAGAGCTTTCCAAACTGTGCATCACAATATGTTAGTGCATTGCCCAAACGCTCCCAGTGCTCCTCCCAGGGCTGGAAAAGGGTTAGTTTAACCTCCAGTAAGACTGAATTGGACGCGGGTGGTGCTGTGGGTTAAACTACAGAGCCTAGGACTTGCTCATCAAAAGGTCACTGGTTCGAATCCCCGCAATGGGGTGAGTTCCTGTTGCTCGGTCCCTGCTCCTGCCAACCTAGCAGTTCGAAAGCAGGTCATAATGCAAGTAGATAAATAAGTACTGGTCCGGCGGGAAGGTAAACGGTGTTTCCATGCGCTGCTCTGGTTTACCAGAAGCAGCTTAGTCATGCTTGCCACATGCCCCGGAAGCTGTATGCTGGCTCCCTCGGCCAGTAAAGCGAGATGAGCGCTGCAACCCCAGAGTCGGCCACGACTGGACCTAATGGTCAGGGGTCCCTTTACCTTTACCTTTAAGACTGAATTACTCTGTCACGAAATGATACATGGCTAAGATTTACATGGGAAATCTAAAAAAGATGCAGTATAAACATCGGAAAATGGGAAACACTGCTCCAATTGGAGAATAGCCTCAACCAAAGGCATCATGGACTTCAAAGAAGCATGAACTGAGGATGAAAGCGAGAAACGAGCTAAGAGGAAGGCACATTTGGCAAATCCACACTGTGATCAACTCCCGCCCGGAAACCTATGTCCCCACTGTGGAAGGATATGTGGATCCAGAATTGGCCTCCACAGTCACTTATGGACACACAGTTAAGACCATATTCATGGAAGACCATCTTACTTGGCTACAAGTGATCACCAAAGAATAAGACGATATGTCTAAAAAGTGTCACCAACCCATGACAAGTTTGGAAGGATCTGGTGTAGATTTTGAGTCTGGTCCATGGGTTCTGGTTAGGCCTTTTGTCTGGTCCAGAAGGGCTCTTCTCGTGTACCTGTGCAGATTTATTGTGTTTTTAGGAAGTGGTCATTATGCATTTTGAGTGAAAAACTTCTTGAACCATTTAGTCTCATACTGAGCATTAATACAGAACAAAATCATACGTGCTAAAAACTAGTTGTGGAGAGAGAGGGAAAATAATGAGCTTAATGAGGAACATCAGTTTGTGGAGGAAATCAGAAAAGCCCTTGCATACCCGTGAAATGCATTTGGGAGTGCAAATAGGGCTTTTGGATCTTGTCCACTGTGTGTTTTTACATTTTCTTCTCACAGTGATACACAGAATGGGCCCCTTACTGCCTCCTCCACCTTTTATGTCATGTAAAATGCTATGCCACACCTCAGCATAGAACTCTCAGAGTGGCTCACATATTAAAGCAATAACATAGCATATATTTAATTGGTAACAGTGTTAGAAAAATGGCACAAAGGCTGGGATCCAAAGAGGCCTGTTTGCACGGAAGGGGCGCTCATAGCAACTCACATCACAGAGCATGTTGCTGCTTCAAGAGTAGCTTTTAAGGGGGAACAATTAGCTGCCAGGGGTGGGGTGGGACTAATGCTATGGTTTATGTGTTATACTAATATATTCTTCTGCTTTATGTCTGTCTTACTAATTAATGCTGCACCATTCCTACTGAAACCTAGCTTTGTCCAGCTTAATCACTAGGGTGCATTTAATTGGAGGAGTGTCACATTTTAACGGGCCAGGCTGTGAATTAAGGAGGTCTGAGTCCATTTTGTTTTCCTATATTGGACGCGGGTGGCACTGTGGGTTAAACCACAGAGCCTAGGACTTCCCGATCAGAAGGTTGGCGGTTCGAATCCCTGCGACGGGGTGAGCTCCCGTTGCTCAGTCCCAGCTCCTGCCAACCTAGCAGTTCGAAAGCACGTCAAAGTGCAGGTAGATAAATAGGTACCACTCCGGCGGGAAGGTAAACGGTGTTTCCGTGCGCTGCTCTGGTTCGCCAGAAGCGGCTTAGTCATGCTGGCCACATGACCCGGAAGCTGTACGCCGGCTCCCTCAGCCAATAAAGCGAGATGAGCGCCGCAACCCCAGAGTCAGTCATGACTGGACCTAATGGTCAGGGGTCCCTTTACCTTTACTTTTACTTCCTTCCGTAGGGCAAAGAAGTATCTGTATTGTGATCCTGATGATATGCAGAGTTAAATTTAAAAGTAATAGGTTGATTAACTAAAGGGCAACATCCCGATCCTGCACTATACATGCACAACATCATGTGGAACTCTACAGGTGGCCCAACCCCTTTAAAGAAGCTGGAATCACACCTGTCAGGCTGCATCCGATCTTCCATTCCTCCTTCCCCAAAGTTGCTCCTGCTGCTTGATCTAGCTGGGAATAATTTGTGTATCACATGCAATTCCCCTTGTAGCGACCCAAGCACATGTACAGCCATTCGTTGGATCAAGATGCAGATTATTATTTATTGGCTGGTTTTGCAATGAATAATCTACTAAGTATTTTGCTACCCAAGTATGTAGAAAATTTGGAGGCATAAGTAAAACCAGTGCATTGCAGCAATTCCTTCTTGCAATGATTCCTTCTTTCTTCATTTCCATTATATCATTTCTAGAGGAAAAACACGCAAGTGCTTGCCCAGTAATGGGTCTTTGTTTTGAGAAGAAATAGGATAGGCTGTCTGTCATGTGCATAGCTCCTATCTGGAGTTCTCGCAAACTGTTTTTAAAAGGAAAGGACAGCTTGAAAATAAATTCAAGGGAATAACGCTAGCTCTGCAGTACGAGCAGCGGCAGTACATCAGATGTGCATCTCCTGGGCTCTTTCACGTGTTGATATTATACCAGCAAATGTTTTATTAAAATTGCCATTCTCTGGAATTCTCATTTCTGTGTGGTTTCCGTATTTCAGTAATTTGATATTGCTCAGTTATTGTTGGAAATTTTTTTTGTCTCTCCCCCCCCCCCCCAAATCTTGCAGCATGACGTATCTCAGACCCTGCTCAAAGCAACCCTAGACAGCGTGGTGGAGGAATGTGTCAGCTTTGTCGGAGTTGATATTAACATCTGCTCAGAAATATTATTAAGGTGAGCTTGGAAGACTTGTGTGTTTCAGTAACCACATGGAGTTGGATCAAATGGGTTCAGAGGTTCAAACCTGCCATGGCTCCCAAATGAGACCAGTGGCTTGAATCCTCACATTTAACTCTTAAGAGAGAAAGGCTCTGTTGTCCACAGAACGTTAGTTGTTCTCTTCTTCTGTGGGTGCAACTCTCCTTTCACGAACCGTTTTCCCTTGCATTCTGAGAGGTCTGAAGGATATATTGAGAGAGTAGAACTGAAACTGATGTGCTTATTTTGTTTCATTGGGTCTACTCTGATAGCTTAGTTTAATATCAACCCTGTGTCTAGCTAAAGGGTCACTGTTTTAAAAATACACAGAGGAAAATAAAGTTCTGAGCTTTTTCCCAAGCCCACTGACTGCACTCACTACCACATCCCTTATTCTGCATGCTACAATAGGGTTGGGTTGATATCCACTGCCTTGAGGGACATCTTCAGGAGTAGAAAAGGCTAAGGAGTAAACGCTACACAAATCCAGAGTGGAGTCCCTAAGTCGGTTGGATGGCTCCTAGTGTGCCTCCTTCCTGGAGTATTGCTCTGCTTTTCTTTGGACCACATTAGTGAGGCCGAGAGGAGGGTCTTGCCATCTGGGCAATCCAAGACCCCCATACTCACTGTCCAGGCTTCCGCCCTGGAGAGGTCATTTCGGTGATGCCAATGCAGCTGTTTGACTTCATCCCTGGAGGTGCATTCCATCGTCTCTTGAGCACATGTATGCCAACAGCAACAGCATTGTGGGTTTGCTCATTTTCCATATTGATTCCTGCATTTGGAGGGAGAATCTGTTTTCGCTTCACATATTGTCCCTGGGGAAGGCGGGATATAAATAAAATTTTATTATTTATTATTATTCTTGTGGCTCATTTATTTTCTCACATGGAGCCAAACTTCTCACTATGGTAAACATGATTTTTACACACACACACACACACACACACTTTAACTGGCCATTTTTATTTTGAACAAAAACAGGTCTCTGTTCTGCCCTCCTCATTATCCTGTGCATTCTTGGAAACCAGAGGGGATTTTCTCACATCCCGAAAGGGAGACTCCCAGGATTCTACAGCAGTCTCTTCCTTCCCTCCACCCCCTCTTCAGCCCTGGAATCTGAACTGCTCCCTGTCACAGGTTCCTCCTGCTCACTAGGCCCTGTTGGACCTTCAGTATCCAGTGCCTCCTCCCAATCTCCCCCCTCCCCCACCGACCTCTCTTCAGTGTCCCACCACCAACCCCCAGGCTCCAAGCTTTACTTCTCTGGGATTTCCCCGGCTGGTGCCTCCTCCCACTCCTTTGTCGTCTAGCCAGTCCCTGACATCTGCACAACAAATTCACATTGTGGCATTGCATTAGTCATTGCTTAATACTTATACAGGTGATTCAATGCTTGCATTGATGTGTAGGTACCTTCTTCCCTCCGTCCTTCTTAGACATATTGCAGGACTGAATGCCAACAGGGCTAAAAATATAGTTGAATGGCGAGAGAAGAATGGAGTGTTCATTAATCGGGAGCAGCTCAAGGATGTTAAAGGACTGGGTCCAAAATCCTTTCAGCAATGTGCTGGCTTTATCAGGATTAACCAGGAGCACATCAGAACTCACTGCAGGTAATGTATTAAAGTGTGATGTCGACAACAGGTTACAGTTATTTATTTGCCACCTACTTGTTTATGTAACATTTACTGTATTTTTTGCTCTATAAGACACACTTTTTCCCTCCTAAAAAGTAAGGGGAAATGTGTCTGCGTCTTATAGAGCGAATGCAGGCTGCGCAGCTATCCCGAACAGCAAGAGGGATTCAGAATATATTTTTTCTTGTTTTCTTCCTCCAAAAGCTAGGTGCGTCTTATGGAGCAAAAAATATGGTGAGTGAATGTAGAGAATCACTCATCTTCCAATGGGAGGCAGAAGCTTAGTACAATTAAAATAAAAAGTAAGACAGTAAGTTGGAAGTCTTTGTTTCCCATGGCCTGAGAGAGGGCAACCTGGTTTCTTTTGAAACTGCCATGTTACTAGTATGCCAATGTTTTATAGAATGACAATATGGCATAGGGCCTGGTGAAGGTATGGGGAACATGTGGCCCTTCAAATATTGCTGGATTACAACTCCCATAATCTCTGGCTGTTGGCCCTGTCGCCTGGGTCTTTCTCTGTCCTTCTAATGCTATTTTGATCTTGGCAGCTGCAGACATTCTCTGGCAAATTGGAACTGTGTGTCATAATAAAACTTCCCCGTCCCTTCCAGTGGAAGAAACCCCAAACGAAAGTTCAATTAAATTTTAAGTAGTGCTGTAATGCAATAGCAACTCGGCTGAACTCGGTCTGGAGCTGAGCATTGGGGCTTACTCCAAAGGCTGACCCCACCCTGAGACATGAAGATACTTTGAAGGCCAACTTCAAAGTGCACAGATTAGATGTTAAAACCTTTGAGCTTGCTGCACTAACCCGCTATAGATGGAATGGTCTGTGTTATGAGCCCATATCTATGTTAGAGGAGCAATTTGAGTAGTCTCTGCAGGAGAAGGGACTGCCAGGCCAGAGCTATACACTTTGGCCCACAAACCGATACACATGTGTTTAATATACGCAGTCATGTCTGCCAATCTCAGATTGGACTTGTATCTCGCGTGAGAAGCCATAAAAATTAAGTAAGGATGCAAGTTGGAAATAGTTGCACACCCATTGGTTGTAGCAGAGTAATAGTAAGGAAATAAAATCAAGTGCTGCGATAGGAAAAACTGTGTTTGTCTTTCATCATGAAGAAATATATGTTTGGCTGCACATTACCTTAATTAACAGTTCGTTAATATTTTTTTATTACAAAATATCATGAGGTTTAATAGGTCACAACCTGCTTCTTCAGACACAAATTGTAGCTTAGCATCTGAAGTAGTAGATAAAGGTAAAGGGACCTCTGACCATTAGGTCCAGTCGTGACCGACTCTGGTGTTGCGGCGCTCATCTCGCTTTATTAGCCGAGGGAGCTGGCGTACAGCTTCCAGATCATGTGGCCAGCATGACTAAGCCGCTTCTGGCGAACCAGAGCAGTGCACAGAAACGCCGTTTACCTTCCCGCTGGAGCGGTACCTATTTATCTACTTGCACTTTGATGTGCTTTTGATCTGCTAGGTTGGCAGGAGCAGGGACCAAACAATGGGAGCTTACCCCGTCACGGAGATTCGAACCGCCAACCTTCTGATCGGCAAGTCCTAGGCTCTGTGGTTTAACCCACAGCTCCACCCGCGTCCCTGAAGTAGTAGATAACCACCTACAAAAGCTCATGCTGTTTTCTAATTTTTAAAAAAAGATGATTAATGGTTAATCTCAAGGTGCCATCAAACACATTTCTCTTCAAGTAAGCCAAGCTTTTCTGTGCTATTGTTCTGGACAAAAAGCTCCCAGAACACCCTAAAGCTGTTCAAACTATCAAGACAAAAAGCCAACAATTTGACTGAAAAAGAAATGTGCGGAAAGGAAAGGTTTTGATCAACCAAAAGAGCAATAGTGCTTTGCATGCAGAAGGTCCCAGGTTCAGTCCCCAACATCTCTAGGTAGGGTTGGAGATAGCCCTGGCTTGAAACCCTGAAGACACTCTGCCAATCAGTCGATGTATAAGTTACAAATTTATTGTAATGTATGATGGTGGTCTTTGTTTTTGTTTTGCTTTGGTTACTGTTTGTCTTTTGTAAGTTTTGGTGATTTTAAATTTGGAGGTTTACGTATAATATGTTGGTATGGGAAACTGTCGTGTAACGGGCCAATGGCCGTAATAAAGATCAATCCAATCTGCCAATCAGTGGAGATGATTCTGCACCAGACAGGCAAAAGCTCTTAACTTGGCACG
The DNA here is from genome assembly GCF_964106915.1 of Podarcis gaigeae. NCBI lineage: Eukaryota > Metazoa > Chordata > Lepidosauria > Squamata > Lacertidae > Podarcis > Podarcis gaigeae. The sequence goes on along the minus strand of NC_139680.1, from coordinate 101,928,885 downwards.
AGGCAGTTTCCAATGTTCCCTAAGAAGCAAGGAACAAAACCCAGAGCCATTTGGGCTAAGGACCTCCTGGGAAAGGACTGCCTGAGGGAGTGCAAGAGAACATATTATTATGAATTTCATGTATGAATCACTTGCATGAGTCACCCCAAAGTGATTTACAATGTAATAAAGTATATATATTTGTAAAAAACGCCTAACACAATGATATATATAAACACACAGTTTAAATCAACAACAGCACATATATAAAATCCATTCATGTCTAATACAGACGCCAACTGGGCTAAAGTTCTCCATCTTAAGGACCATCTGATTCCTTATGCTCCAACTCGATCACTGAGATCCTCTGATAGAGGATTTTTGGTGGTTCTCTACACCCCTGAGGTTTGGTTGGCATTGACTAGGAACTCCTTACCAATAGAGGTTCAGCAGGAACCACTCCTCCCGCCTTTAAGGTGTCTTTTGCAAACTGTATTGTTTAGACAGGCCTCTGCTGCGCAGATTTTCTCTTTTTCACCAATCAGTATTGTCAGGGGTTCAGAAGGAGAGACACAGGAGGGGGAGCAAATGGAGAGTGAGGAGGAGGAGTACGAGGGGGGCGCAGGCAGTGACAGTGGCCAGAGTTATTCCACAAGCCTCTCTAGCGAATCGGAGGACTCACAGAAGGGAGCGCCGGTGGCCAGAGCAAGGGAGATTCCAAGGGAGAAACCTCAAGAGGGAGGGGCCAGCGGGGAGTCCCTGAGCAGCAGCTGGAGATCAGGACCAGCGTCTCCACCAGAGCGCAGTGGGGAGGGGGAGTCCCAGGAGTCGGGACCAGTGTCCTCACCACCAGAGGGAGGAGAGGAGTCAGGTTTGGCAACACCCACATCAGGAAGCGGGGAAACGGTCAGAAGGAAAGTCACCGGCTGGGCGCGCGCGCCAAGTTCAAATGTACAGGAGCGCAGCACAGCGGGGAGCCCGGGAAGGGAGCCAGGTCCTAAAGCCCGCCGGAGGGAGGGGCAAGACTCAGGAGGCTCCGCGTCAGAGGAGTCCAGGAAGGAGGGAACCCCAGAGGGCAGAAGGACCCAACGCAGGAAAGAGCAGCGCAAGAGGTGGAGCCGGGCTAGAATCTTAAACTGGTGTGGGTGGAGCAGTGAGTCAGAGGGGACTTAGCCGGTCTAGCGTTAAGACGTGGGTCTGCGCGCCCAGAGCTTGGAAATGGAAACTAAACTTCAATAAAGACTTTTGTATATAATATCCACTGGGCGTTGGTCCTCTGTGAGCTGGGACCTAGCGGCAGTCCTGACAAGTATTTACTGGTGTTTTTATGAATGCTTTCTGCTGATTTTATTCTTATATGTTGTATACAACTCTGATATATTTTAATGAACATGCATATTAGAAATGGGTGAATAAATAAGTAAATCTAGAAGGCTTGCTAAAAATATATGAAGCTGACTTGTCCTCTTAGAGATCCTTTGCCCACCAGCCCAATAATGACTACTCCGGCTAGATGGGGTGAGCTCCCTTTGCTCTGTTCTAGCTCCTGCCAACCTAGCAGTTCAAAGCACACCAGCGCGAGTAGATAAATAGGCACCACTGTGGCAGAAAGGTAAACGGCATTTCTGTGCGCTCTGGTTTCCATCACGGTGTTCTGTTGTGTCAGAAATGGTTTAGTCCTGCTGGTCACATGACTGTCTGTGGACAACTGCCGGCTCCCTCAGCCTGAAAACAAGATGAGCGCCACAACCCCATCATCGTCTGTGACCGGACTTAACCGTCCAGGGGTCCTTTGGTTTCACCTTTACTCCGGCTAGAAGTGGTTCTTCAGGACTTAGGTGGAGGGCTTGCTTCCCAGTCCTTAAAACTTGTTTAAAGAACATAGGACTAAGACCACTGGTCTGTGCAACTCATTAGTGTCTGATGGCAGCTCTCCAGGGTTTCAGAGAGAGGTCTTCCTCAGTCCTACCTGGAGGTGCTTGGGGTTGAACAAAGCAGTGTTTTCCCCCACCTAGGTGCAGTCCTTTAGCTGTAGATTGAACCTCGGACGTTCTGTACCTTCAAAGCATGATCTCACCCACTGGGACTTCCCCTAAAATGATGTTTCTGCCCAGATTTGCACCAGACATCTTTCAAGTGAGGCTAACATAATAGCCGCCATGCGATTAGGACATTTGTGGGTTTGCTTTAGCCAGGGTTTCCAAAGGTTTGTTAATTATGAAATTCGCTTTCACTCATAAGATCACATTTCCTTTGGCCCCTTGTAGTGCTAGCACAGGGGGAGGTAAACACTCATTTCAGGGACACTCTTTTTTAACGGCAACTCCACATTTCTCTTTCTCTTCCATGATTTTGGACATCAGTCAACAGGGTGAGCTTGGAGCTGAGGGTCATAAAGCAGCTGCAAACGAGAAGCAGGGTAAGAAGAAAACCAAAGCGGCAATAAACATCATTCGACGGCCAAATCCTTTGGATCAAACTTGCATCCACCCAGAATCATATAATATCGCAATGAGGTAAGCAATAATACAATGGGTCTACAGTTAGCACATTAACTTTTCATTTAGGAAATGGTCATTTTTCTCAGATAATGGAAAAATCAGGGGAGCAATACATTGACTTTAATAAGTCTTGTACTAAAATGACGGCGAAGTTAAAAGTCTTCAGTTCTGTTTTCGCGTCCTTTGGCACACACAAGGCATTCCTTCACCCATACGAAAGAAACCGTTGCTGCTTATATGAATCCCCCTGTGTATGTTGGAACTGTCACATTCACTGGGGCTAATGGATGTTAAGTTGCTCCTAAATGTTAAGTTGTTTTGCGCAGTGATAACTTGCTAACCTTTCTGGACGGTGACACACGTGTGCTCCTTGTGTTGTTTCCATGTCAAGCATAGATTGTAATATCTGTGCAGAAATGGCACCCTGCCATAGCACGTTACTGCTGTGTCAGGTGTTATTATCCCAGGGATAAAGCCTAAAAGAAAAGAAAGGAAGAAAAATAAACTTGAACCCAGTTTTGCAACAAAATGAAGAGACTTGGACTGAAATTAGCTGTCACTGAGGAAGGACTCGGTTCAAAACGAAAGCAACAGAAATATTTCCTGCACCCAGAAGTCTCTCTCCTTCCTTCCTTCCTTCCTTCCTTCCTTCCTTCCTTCCTTCCTTCCTCCCTCCCTCCCTCCCTCCCTCCCTCCCTCCCTCCCTCCCTCCCTCCCCCCCTCCCCCTGCAATTGGTGTCTTGCTGATTTCCCTTTCTTATTCAGTGGTGTTTTGTCTTACAAGTGGGTAAACTTTTGTGGCCTGAGGACCACAGTCTCTTATGGGCAACCTTCTGGGGCCCATACATCAAGTGTAGAAGGGGCCAAAAGCAAAAGTGGGTGGAGCCAGGCAAAACAGCTGGACTTTCCATGTGATCTTGGGCCAGTCACCAGCTCTCAGCACAAGCTACCTTGCCTGGTTGTTGGGAAGATGTAAGAGGGCAGCAAGGGACTGTGCAAGCCACCCAGACCTCCTTCTAAGGAAGAACAGGATAAAAGCAGAATAAGTAATGTACAAGGATTTGCAAATGAAATGTCTGCCTAATGGCAGTTCTCTATTACTTCCCTTTTCTTTCCAGTCATATGTTTACATTTCCTTTGCAAATTATGCTTTTATGATGCTAGCAGTAGGTGCAGAACTCTTTATAACCAATTATGAGGAAATAAAGTGGAGTGTTAATGCCGCTGGATATTGCCACGTTTATTTGTGCTGAAGCAAGCACACAATCCCTGTTGGGTGTAAGAAGGCCGCCCTGATATTCTGTTGCCTGCAGCAGCACTTTACTCTTAAGCTGGAAATGAAAGAGTTAGGAGAGGTATTTTAAGGCCGTATGCTAGTATGTCATTCACTGAAGATCACATAGCCCAGTATACTGAATCTATAACATCATGAGGCTTTAAAAGCTCCTTTTTATTTTTAATCTGGCAAAACACTCATTAGTTTGACAAGCAATATTTTGGGCTTTGTGGCTTATTCCCAGTAACAGTGAACTCTTATGGCTGAGTGCCTATCTATTTCGAAGAGAATCTGGGCCACCTGATTCGACATACATAAAGTACTTCTTCGGTACATAGAAGCATAGAATTGTAGAGCTGGGACCAACACAATTCAATGAAGGCATCTTTTGCCCAACACAGGACTCGAAGATTAAGAGTCCCACGCTCAACTGAAGTGAATTTAGAAAAACAACAACACACATTTTAACAAGAAGCCCAAAATTGCCTGATAAGAACTTACCGGTATGCTGGTGGTAGCTGAGGCTATAGAGAGAGGCAAAATAAAGAGGGTCTAAAGAAACCAGAAGTCAGGCAGACTGTGCATGTCTATAAGGTAAGTCTATAGTTGAGAACAATGGAGGCACAGAATGTTAGAATGTCAGTTGGAGGCAAAAGAAAAGGAAATAATCAATACTCATGTTTTTTTGTTGATATGCATCCCTATCTAGTCAGGTAGGTTGGGGATATTATTGCTGCTGTTGTTTTGAATTCCAGTTCTTTTCCACTTTATTTGTACAGCTTTTTATGATAAATCCTTATTTAGGGTAGAAGGCTGTTCCCCTTCTTCCACCCAAATATCAGCTCAACAACTTTGCACCCCCCAAAAAATGGGGCTTTCCTCCTCCCCCCAAAACAAGGATCTCTCCTCCCTTCTAAAAAAAGCTCAACAATTTTGACATGAACCTCCCAAAAGGCGGTAGATCACTGGCAGCTTTTAATTCTGTGAGTAGATCACAGTCTCTTGGGAGTTGTCCACACCTGAACTAGTGGTTGCATTGGGAGAAAATCTTTTCTGAAGCTACTATTGGCATTGGGGTCCCTCCTTAGCGCCTATGGGGAGATTCCCCCTTAAGCAAATGTGTTTACTTCTGAGTAAATATACTCACGATTGTGCTGCATGTTTCCTTAAGAAACCATTTGTTCCCCTTATTTCCTGACACATCATTATGGGCATGGCATTTTAACTATATCAGAAAGGGTGGGTAAAAGCCTTTCCACTAACGTATCCACCATAATCCTAAAAGTATCTCATTGCCAACACCCGCTGGGTTTCTGATGTGCCCTGGGTCAATAGGAGCCTGGGAAACAGCCAACTAGGAATTTTCTGACGTCTGGCAAGCAGCCTATGCCTGGTTAATAGATTACGCCCCCCTCCCCCCCCCAAAAAACCCTTTCCCATACCTTTTGGTTTACAAGGATTCAGAGTAGTGTAAATGGCGTAGGCACTGAGATTAAGCAAAGAGAGCAAAATCCACTTCTAACTAGAAACTAACTCCACTTTTGTGTAGCTCAGTAGACATCTGGTACTAACGCTAGCAGAGCTACTGTTTCAACATTCTAGTTACACGTTTCCAAACTCCCTAGTTAGTCCATATTCAACAGAAAGCCTGCCTTGAGGAATGAGGCTTTCAGAAGCTCAATAAAGGGCACCCGCTTCCTCACAGACACACACAACCGCATATCAAGGGCTATTCCAGGCTGTTGCTATTTTGGGTTGGGATTCAGTTACACACCAGCAAATTTGGGCAGCACAATTCAAGTTGATTTGGTGCTCTTGCACAACTTCCCCCAAAGTGTCTTGTCTTTTTGCAGTAAGGGAAGGGACAGGGATATGCAGCAGAAAGTGTGGAGAAACACTTGCTTTGATGCTTTGGGAAGCATGTGAGTTAAATAGCCAATATCTGGGCAAACAAATTAGGATGAATGCTGAATAAATAGAGAATCCCTAGTCTGTGAAAGTGCTAATTAAAAGGCACTTGAAAGTGGTCTTGGATACCTCATTCTATATATATTTTTTAAACTGTCTGGTAGCCTGGACGATGTAACCTTATTGATTTCTAGGCAATGTCATTCTTAAATGTGAAAAGGATCTGGGGGTCTTTGTGAACCACAAGCTTAACATGAGTCAACAGTGTGATGCAGTAGCAAAAAAGCCAATGCTGTTCTAGGCCATAGAGGAAAGGGTAACAATTCTCCCCCTATGCCCACTCTGATCCCTTTTTCTTTTCAGGGGCTCCTCCCATCTGATGCAGTGCACGCCCCCCCCTAAAAGCAAAAATGTATTGAACATCATGCATAGTTTCACCCTAAGGCTTGTTGTTTTCCATATATTCTACTCATGAATATTTGTGGTTGGGATTGCAGCCTAACCAGTCCTCAGCCACTATTTAAGCCCAGACAACAGAGATGAACAACGTCTATGCCTTCCTTGTCACTTACAACTATCAAGTCTTTGTAACTTTCACTATATGCAACCAATGTTAAAGTGTAAATTGCATTTGTATCAGCAACCGTAGTGGGTTTCTTCCCCTTAATGTTGGAATCGTTTAATGTGGTCTCATTTAATCGGATGCAAATAAGTAGCCTTGTTTGCGAATGCACCAGCTTGCTCTTCTCATACATGCATGCTAGGTTCCCAAAAAGTGTTACTTGGCATCTTAAACATCAATATCTGGTTCACAGCAGTTCATTAAGATTCCCGCATAGACGACCTCACTTTTAGCATGTGACCTTTAGTATGTGACCTCCGAAACGTTTTTCAGAGTTCATGTGTCTGTCACTTGTTAGGGGCCAGTGCAGCTGGCTAGCTCCAATTTAAAATGGGATCTACAATGTCATCTTCTTGGGGCTAACACTAGAATTAGTCCTCTTGAAGGAGGGAGGGAGATAAATACATTTTCTGCTGTGCAATATCCATTATTTTCAGTGGGATTTGCACAAGAAACATTTGGTGGTGTATTGTGTTCATTCATATCTGCAGACATGAAGTAGGCAGTTCCCTTTCTATTTTTCTAACAATTTCTCCCCACACACCTTTTGTCTGTTTGTATCTAAACTGTAATTCCAGCAGGAGTTCAATATGCAGAATTTTCATGTGAGATCACTGCAGCAGACATCTTGGAGGAAAACGTTATATCCATTTAATAATTGCCAAATACATAAAATACTTCAAAAATAGGATCTGACGCAACTATATTTGCATTAACTCAAGTCTGGGCAATTCTTATTGTCTGGCATGACCATGTTTCTCGATTCATTAATATGCATCATGTGAGTTGACACAATCAATGAGATCTGGCTTCATGTTGATGCCAGTGAGGGCAATTGAGACTAACAACAAGTGAGGGAAATTTAAATAAACATTCACACACACACAAAAATGAGGACATATATTTGATTTAATGACCTCTGTCCGTGCAATCCAGTTCTGTAGATTGCAGTCATTATGTGACATTACAGTAATACCTCGGGTTACAGATGCTTCAGGCTGTGTTTTTTTGGGTTGCGGACCGCCGAAACCTGGAAGTACTAGAACGGGTTACTTCTGGGTTTTGGCAGTCACACACGCGCAAAAGCGCCAAATTGCAACCCGCGTGTGTGCAGACTCATTGCTGCGGGTTGCGAATGTGCATCCCTCACGGATCACATTCGCAACCAGAGCGTCCACTGTATATCATTGGTGTCCAAATTTCGCTGATGTTCATTAGCCAACAATGGTTCGCGTGGAATATTTGTGCGTAGGTCACCAGGCTATTGTTTGATGTTAAGGAAAGAATACAGAAAGCTGCCCTATACTGAGACACACCACTGAGCCACTGAGTTCAGAATTCTCTACTTTAACTAACATTGGCTCTCCAGGGTCACAAAGAGGCAATTCCTAGCCCTTTCTGGATATGAAACCTGGCACCCTTTTACACGGGGAGGATCCACTCCATCACAGAGCGACAGGGCTTTCTTTTAAATGTGTGGCACAAAGCAGTACGAGGGTGCAAAAACTTTTACTCTTAACAAGTACAAAATGCGATTCAGCCTTCTCCATGATAAATCTTTGGGAGCTATAAATCCACTATAAAAATATGCATATAATACATGTACTGCATACCAAAAAATACCAGTTTTAAAGACTGAGAACTGTTGGAAGTATCAAAAGCCCACCAAATACTTGAAAGTGCTGTGTCCCCTACTTGAATCAGATTTTACTGCTTTAAAGCCCAAGCATCTTTATATTAAAATTTAGGTTTTAAACAAAATTGCTCCCAAGTGGTGACTTGTTCTACCCAACTTTGATCTGCAGGCACTTTCTGTGGTTGAATTAGAAAGTCCTGAAAAGAGGGGTGAGAAGCTTGCAGTGGAATCTAAAATAGTAGTTACGTTTTCAACAGGCAGAATATAATCCTTTTACCTTAAATGTATTGAAAAAATATGCAGCAAACATATTGTGGTCTATTTGACTGTGTTTAGATGATCAAAATGTATTAATACTTTCCCACTGTGGAAACTTAATATAGTTCTGAATTCTAATAAAGCATATTAATGTTTTTTAAGTGTCTGTAATACAAATCTTTCTGGAACTTAAAAAAAACCCTTTTTTAAGCAAAGATTTCTGCATAAGCACTTTCAAGGCAGTATATTTTCGTGGAATTTTAGGATTGTATATTAAAATTACGAAGGAAGTCTGTATGTAAAAAGCAGGCTGCAATGGCAGATCTTCCTATGACAATTAATTACAGCATGGGCAAACTATCCAGTTTCAGAGTGTGTGTACTGCAAAAGAATTGCACTGGAAAAACCAGGGGAACGTTTAGAAATTACAGTGAGGTAATGGACCCAAGCTCCCTGTTTGGGGATCTTGGTAGAGTAATATAATTTTCTTCTTCGCTGCATTGCATTAGTCTACTGGGTAAGGTGGTTTTCATTAATTAGATGCCGATGTTTGCCAAAAGAAAATCCCAGAGAAAATGCTCATTAAGACAGGATGTTAAGCAGATTATGTGTATTATGTGGCAAAATTGCAACATCTGGTTTATGGATTATATTTCATGCAGATTGATATTTTAGGGGGTCTTGTGCCATAGCTTATTTTTTTATTAAAAAAATACGTAGTATTTAGTACTGCACATATGGGAATCTCCTTTTGTAACTTGCACAACTCAAAGTGCCATTAATACCAGTTAATCTGGTTGGAGTATTTCCTTCTCTTCCCATGCCACTATTCTCCACTATATCCTAAGGAATATTCTTCTTCTTTGGTTTTCACTCCTAGCCGAGTAAGATTGTCTTCCATAAACATGGTTTTAAAATTGAGTCTCTAAGTGACTGTGGAGGCCAATTCTGGATCTGGACATCCTTCCACAGTGGGGACATGGGGTTCCGGGCAGGAGTTGATCATGGTGAGGGTTTGCCAAGTGTGCCTTCCTCTTAGCATGTTTCTCCCTTTCATCCTGAATTTGAAGTATGGCCACAGCCATACTTCACCAGTTTTATCCCTCTCTTCATTTCCTTCCATTTCCTTTATATTTTCCTCTGTTATGGGCTCTTTGGGGCAGTGCCATACCTATGTATGGTTCAATATAAATACTGGTTGGATCCAGTGGTTCCGCTTGTACTCACAGACTGTTCTTTGATCCAGCAGAACAGGAAGGGAGGCTGCTTTCACTGATTCACCCTTGCAACCCCTAGCATGCTGTTCCAATTTATCTCCCAACCCTCTCTTGAGCAGATTTGGGGGGCTAGAGGAGAGATGGGGGCTGCATGCGGGAAGGGTGTGTATCCAAAAATAACTCTCGTCCCCCTTTCCGTTGGATCAAAGAGCCTTCTGCCACCAGAGGAGCACCATTGGGTACAACTCAGTAATAAGCAAAGCGTGCTTGTTGATTGAAAGCTTCATATTGTCAAAGCATACAGTTTGCATACAGTTCTCAAACTTAATCTGTTCTGGGAGTCCGTTCAACTCCCGAAACCATTTGAAAACCAAGGCGCAGGTTCCGATTGGCTGCAGGAACTTCCTGCACTCAAGGGGAAGCCGCGTTGGACATTCAGCTTCCGAAAGACGTTCACAAACTGGAACACTCACTTCCAGGTTTGCAGCGTTCAGGAACCAATTTGTTCAGGAGCCAAGCCATTCAGGAACCAAGGTACCACTGTATATCACTCAATGTTGCAGTCATTAGCTCATGAGTTTCCAAGTTTACATTTGTTATTCTTTTTAACTGGGTGAGGGAGAAAGTACATGTTCAGTTTGTTAATTCTGTGTTGTTTTGGTTGTCTGGCTAATTGGTAACTGCAAAATTTCTAATTCGTAGATGCACTGAGATGATATGCCATCTGTCTCCTTAACTTCTTGTGCAAACATAATTATGACTCATGGAAACCCTCTCCTGGGGACTGAGAGACCCTCTAGAAAAGCATGGGGTACGTCGCGCTGGGGCACTGCATTTGGAGGGAAGGATAACCAAAACTTGGGTGGTGGCAGCTGGCAAGAGTTTTGCTTGTTCAAGCTACATCTGCCATATTTGAGGTAATGCTCCATCCCATGCCAGCTCCTTGTGCCATACCCTAGACCTTCTGTGAGGGTCTCCTCTGCCCCAAAGAAGGCTTTTCTTGTTCATAGGGACCGCAGCAGGGAAGAAGGGGTGGGAAAGCCCCCATAATCAGACTTACCTGGTGGAACAAGAGTCCACTTGGACAGCTTTGAATGCAGCTAAAGGAATTTGCATTCTCCCTGTTACTGGGTGGTCAATTCACTGCAGTAGAACAACGTTGTGCTTTGGATAGCTCTTCGAAAACAAGGTTTTAGAAACTGTGTATTGAACTAAAGTTTTAGATTGTGCTTAGTTGTTTGCATTTATTAACATTTCAGCTGCATGTGTGGTAGTAATTGCATTCAGATGTGTACACTGCAAGAATCGTTTGCCTATTTTCTGCAACAAACATGGTCATTGCTGGCAGATCTCTAACCTTCAGAAACCTCTCTGGAAATGATCCTTTCCATCCATTCCAGTGGATATTCCATTTCTAAAAAACCCGCCATTAAAAATATTATAACCTGAATTGGCCTTTCATTTTAAGATCTAAACTCAAACGAATTGACTAAGAACGTGGGCAACTCAATGAAGTATGAAAACCAATCTCAATATATATGTTACAGTGAGTGTCCAAAATATGATGAATTTTGACTTGTGAACATTGATAGCTCCAGTTAAACCTTGGAAGGCTGCAGTCCTATACCCACTTACCTGGAGTAAGCCCGTGTTTTGTAGTACAGTGTTGGACAACAGCCTTGGAGCCCAGGGTTCAAATTCCCACATAGCTATGAAGTAAATTGGGAGGCCTCAGACCAGTCACTATCTCTCAAGCATAGCCTACATCATAGGGTTCTTGTGAGGAGAAAATGAGAACTATTTTTCCTACCTTGAGCTCCTTGGAGGAAAGGTTTGATATATATATATATTTTATAATATTTTTTATTAGTTTTATAAAATACAGAAAAAAGAATAAAGAGCATATTATAAGAGTAGAAAAAGAAGATTACAAATTTTCTTGTTCTTTTTTCCAAATCTACTGGACTTCCCCGCGTCCTCCCAACCCTGCATTCTCTGTGATACATAACATCAGCAATTTGTTAACTTGTTTCAATACTTGTTGTATCTTTCATTTTATCATGTTACCCAATTTCAAATATTATAACCCAAATCATGTACATTTTCATTTAAACACAATAAAGTTGTTTCATTATTCTATCTCTGACTTCTTGTACCTTAATTTCCATTTCTTTAGGTTAACATTACTGAAGCGAGAATTTCCTAAAAGGTGCATTTTTTAACATTCATACAACTTATAATGTTTTTCCAGATAGTCCTTAAATTTTTTCCAGTCCTCCTCGATTGTTTCTTCTCCCAAGTCTCGGATTCTGCCAGTCATTTCGGCCAATTCCATGTAGTCCATCAACTGCGTTTGCCATTCCTCCAGTGTGGGTAAATCTTGTGTCTTCCAATGTTTTGCAATCAGAATCCTTGCTGCTGTGGTGGCGTACATAAAAAAAGTTCTATCCTTCTTAAACACCCTCTGGTCCACCATGCCCAAGAGGAAGGCCTTTGGTTTCTTAGGTAAGGTAAATCTAAGTACCTTTTTTAGTTCATTATGAATCATTTCCCAAAAGGCCTTCACTTTCGGGCAGGTCCACCAGAGGTGAAAGAATGTCCCTGAGGAAAGGTTTGATATAAATGAAATAAGCCCCATTTAACTTGATGGGCCTTACTTCTAAATAGACATCCATAGGCTTGTCCTAGAAGTGTCTAAAACAGGGGTGGCTAACCTGTGGCCCACCAGATGTAGTGGGACTCCAGCTGCTATTAGTCCAAGCCAGCATGACCAATGGTTAAGGAAGCTGGGATCTGTAACCCAGCAACACCTGTAGGACTGCAGGTTAGGCACCCCTGGTGTAAAATTCATTACACCCCTGATGTAAAACATCATTGTTGGATGTTAAAGTAACCTAAATGTGAATATAGCATCCATTGGCATAGGCTAAGAAGTGGAATACGAGTGTTCCTTATGTATTTCAGACCTTCTCTCCATTAATTTGCATTTACATATTGAATGTTGGTCGTAATTTTAGTTGGCATTTTCTTAAAGAGGGGAAGAGAAAGAGGGTTTGCTGCATTTATCTCCATCTACTGAAATACATATATGTTTATTTTTCCTTTCTTAACTTTTGTGTATATGTTTACTTTTTTGTCCAAAGCTTAGGGCATGTTCATTTACAGCTAACTTTAAATACTAATCAATGCAGGGGTTCTTAAAAAATAAATAAATACTCCTAAAATATGTTGGTGTTGATACAAGTGGTCAGTAAGCAGTTAATTGCAATGTGTCGTTAGCAAGCACCTCCTCAGTTATTACAGACACAAATAAAAGGCAATACTTGGAGAAGGGTTGATTATTTATTGTAGGCCCTATAGCATGCTTTCCAAATATAGTCAACTGGAAGTTGTTGTTCAATATGTGTGTTAAACATAAAAAAACCAAAATTCAAAACCAACAAAGCAGCATTAGATAAACATACAAACTATCACAGGCATCCTAACATTGTCAAGTTCCAATATACCCATCCCTCCTGCTTCCCATATATCAGAATAAATATCTAGTATTCCGACAGTTGTCCATTAACAAGCTAGTGTTAAATGTAGTGTGCCAGTGTGTTTTGTTCAGTCCAACACAAGCCAAATGGAGTTAGGGAGACGAGGAAGTTGCTTGTGACAAAGTTTGTTTTCCTTCCTTTCTTTTAACATCCAATACCCATTTATTCTGGCTCCATTTTCTGTGACCTTGCAGTAAATTTGAGGACGTTTTTCTACACGCAAAAGCATTTCACTTTGTTCTTAGCAATGACATTTAAAAATAGAGGTGGTCAATATGCATTACGGCTGAGATGGAGCTGTCTGTTTAATATTGATTTCTGTTCCAAGTGCCCTCCAAGCACGTTTATTTGGGTGAAAATGATCTATGAAATATGTAACCAGATTAAACAGCCTCTCTTTTAAGGGGGGGGAATACATCTGTAATCACTAAGGACACTGTTGACATGGAAATGAGTGCTTTTCCTTGACTGAACAAGGCTCTATGAGGGAGCAAGAAAATGACATTGTTTCTTTGAAGATAGCTTTTCATTTATAATTCTGGGGTGAACAGGAAGTTGTTAAGATGTTGCTAGAATTCTTATAGTCTTGCAAGCTGTTAATGTTGAAAATGTATGCATAGATATATAGGGTTGTATCCAGTGCTGCAGTTCTGTTCAAGCAAGAGACTTTCCCATCCTCTTCTGCTGTGGGATACACCCTCAAAATCTGGGATTCTTATGGTCTTGCAAAGTGCTCATGAGATACGATGTATAGGGTTTGCTCCAGAGGCACCAGGTTTGGGGAAGTCTGGTACACTGAATCTTCCTGCGTCATTCTGAACCAATCAATGCTCTCCTTCCCACCTAAGCAAAAACTGGTTGGGGTTTTTTAATTAAATTCCCCTCCCCACTTTTCCAGTTTACAGCACAGCAGAGTGGATTTTTGTCATGGCAAAAGAGGCCCTAAATCCATGCTTTTTCCCTCAGTTAGCTGTATGTAGGAATAGGCATTCCAGGTCCTGTAAAAAGCAGGCTTGGAGTCACCACCTGTCAGCTTATAGGATGTTACTTCATGTCTGCCGATCAGCACAGGGCCGGCCCACCCATGAGGCGCAAGGTGAGGTGACTGCCTCAGGTGGCAAGATCCACAGGGGCAGCAGATCTGGCTTCTAAGCAATCACCAAGATCCTTGGAGGCGGGATCTGTCATCTCCTCAGCAGCAGCCCCCTCCCCATGCTGCATCTACAGCAGCCTCTTGGCGAATAGGAGGCACTGCTGGTCTCTTCGCACCCTTGTTCACAATGAAGTTCTTAATTTCCCCCTTTTTCCTGATGTAGATCTTCGCTCACTCCTTCTTTCCTGGCGGCCATTTTGTGGTTCATGTCAGGTGCATCTTGGGCCGGCCCTGGGTCAATAGCACTTCAAAACACGGGCAGGGCGGGCTCTGTGCAAGGCCTATGTGGTACTTTGAAGTCCCAGTGATCATCACTGTGTTGGGTGATAGGCAGGTGGTCAGCTTGTCCACCCAGAGGTGCACCTAGGGGAGTATGACCAATGTGGTCGCACTGGGTGTGGAGTTTTTGGGGCACCACAAATATGACATCCAAATTGAGAGGGGGGGTTGAATATATTTCTATGCACCCCAGGCTTGAAACATTATGAACTTCAAAAAGTTTCTAATCTATAGAATATTTGCTTTGCTTTCCGTTATTTTTAATGTTTACGTATAAGGTTTTTAACACTCATTGGAGGAAGCCTCAGCGATATTGGAAAGTCAGCCATGCAGCAAAATGTGGATGTGATAATTAAAAATGAAGGGCTGGAAGGAACTGCAAAAAAGTTGAATACAACGGGGCAAACACTGCAAATAATAATCGATGGACTAACTCAACCTGAAGGCTTTGACATCCGACAAGGTAAGAGATTTGAAGGCATCTGCAGTTTCCCGTCTTGTCTGCTTGTGTTCTTATTTATTAAGCCAGTGTCGTGTTTAGATGGATGGATGGAGCGGACAACTCCCCTTAAGTTGTCCGGGGCAAGAAAGCATTGTGTTACTCTGTGGGTTGGGTAGCATGTGTTAGTTTTGTAATTAAGAAATTTGAATCCTGCCTCTAAATCATGGTCCTTGAAGGCCCTAGGAGGACAGACCTATAGGTCTTCATGAATCAGAGTGCTTTAGTATGCTTCCACACAGGATGAGTTTATCGATCCCTAACCTGCTTGGGCTAGCTCTAGTGGTCCAACCTTCTTTGAAGATGGATTGTAAATCTTCTCCCTTTTCCCTGCTTGAATAATGCAGAAAACGTGAGACTGAGAAGCAAATGATTTGTGCTGTGCTCAAATGTAACGTTCTGTTTTTGTGGGCAGGCTGGGCTGCATGTTTCCTGAAGGTTAGGAGCTTAGATCTTTCCTACAATGGAAAGCTATCTGTTTAGGAAATAAAGAATGAAGCATGCACTCTGAAGAACAGGGAAACAGTGGGTTGGATCCATGAAAAGACCACTGTCCCGTCCCCCCCGTCCCCCGAATGCTCTGGGGACTTTCTGGTGCAGCCTGGGAGGTAGTATTGAGAGCTGATGGGGAAAGGAGGAATCAGTGAAAATTGTCTTCCTCCTGCCTCTGGTAGGGTGTCCCATGAGTTAAACTCTGCTCACAGGAAGTCTGGATCCAACCCAATGAAACTGGTAAAACTTTTTAAAATAAAAAAACCCACGTACCCAATTTCTGTCTGTCATTGCCCCCGCCGTGCACCTCAAAAAAATAGCAATCCCACCAAACTCCCTTATAATGGGACTCCTGTTGCCACGGTATATATTTAGGCACCAATAACCCAGTTCAGAAGCAATTGTGCATAATTATGTAAAAGCCATATATTTTTAAAACACTCAATTATCTGCTTAGCCGAACATAAGAAAGTAAAAACGTTTTGGGTTGCCAGCATCAGTGAAGAGAACTAATAAAACTAATGGGGAATAAAGCATATGGTCTTGCAGTCTATGTTTTAATTAGGCAGTGGACTGAGCAAAACTACAACCTTTTTCATGTGCAAATGTTTAACAGCTGATCATATATTTGGAGCAAATCAGGGGTAGAGGATGCAGTGGCTCTCGGACGTGCCAGGAATAGCTTTTTGTTGTTTTTTAAGAGCAGTTTGTAAAATATATATAAGTGGCTCTTGAGTTGCTGCCTAAGCCCATCTCCGCTACAACCATTAAACACTATTTACTTAGGGTTTAGGGGTTTTGTTATTTTTATTTTGGGGGGAGAAAAACACTGGAAAGTGCCTGCACTGCATAGTGTAATATTGCAAGAAGCTTAACTGTTTGGGAGTTGAGTAATTAAGTTCATTCCTTCGCTGGAAACTTTGATGTCATGCAGTCTACGGCTACCCTTGACTATATATGGTCTCCTTGCCCGCCTTTCTTCCACAAAGCTTTCCAAAAATATTAGAAACATTCCCACTGATTTCAGGTGACGCCACCACCTTGTATTTAAAAATAAATACATGTTTTGTGCATCACTTTTGATTCCAAGACTTAGGATTTGAGTTGTTGTTTTTCTGCTGGGAAATTTGAACATGTCCCTGCTAAACCCACAGTGACAGTGTGTTGGGAGATGCATAAAATTGTGGTCTAAAAATAACAAGCACTTGGTGAAACTGAACAAAGGGAGTCTCAAGCGAAGTTCTGCATTTCCTCAAAGTAGCATACAGTTGGGACCGTGAAATCACACGATATACAATTCTTGGGATTGTACTGTTTTGGAAAAGAAAGAGAAATACCCTTCTTGCAGAAGGGAGAGGGCTTGGTTGGAATCCCATCGTGGATGAGTTAGGCCCCCATGTCAAGGGAGGTTTTGAAATAGGACACCCGAATCCTGCAGTCTGAAATTGTACCCTTGTACCATGTGACTTGGGACGCGGGTGGGGCTGTGCGTTAAACCACAGAGCCTAGGACTTGCTGATCACAAGGTTGGCGGTTTGAATCCCCGCGACAGGGTGAGCTCCTGTTGTTTGGTCCCTGCTCCTGCCAACCTAGCAGTTCGAAAGCATGTCAAAAGTGCAAGTAGATAAATAGGTACCACCCCAGCGGGAAGGTAAATGACATTTCCGTGTGCTGCTCTGGTTCGCTAGAAGCGGCTTAGTCATTCTGGCCACATGACCCGGAAGCTGTAAGCCGGCTCCCTTGGCCAATAAAGTGAGATGAGCACCGCAACCCCAGAGTCGTTCGCGGCTGGACTTAACTTTCAGGGGTCCCTTTACCTTTACCTTTACCATGTGACTTATCTGAATGTGCAGATTAATGTGTGCCTAAGTCTCCAAATGTGATTCTGAAATACCATTTGCACTGAAGAGCAACACCTTAAAAACACAGTTTTATTGTGCTGTACAGGTGGGTCCTGCGACAGAATGTTGCACGGTTTAGCATCCCAGTCACCTGTGCCCAGTTCCAGAATACTCTATTCCATCCATTTCCCTCACCAACTTTCAAGATTTACTCCAACAGTGAGTCAGCAGTCCAAGCCCTCTGAGCATTCTCTGCCCTCATTTCTGGGGGGGGGGGGGCATCTTAGGGGGAGTTATAGTCCAACACTGAGAGGACCCTAGGTTGGGAGAAAGCAATCTTACTACTTTAGAACTAGTTACAGATAGGTAGCCGTGTTGGTCTGCCATAGTCAAAACAAAAAAAAATCCTTCCAGTAGCACCTTAAAGACCAACTAAGTCAGTTCTTGGTATGAGCTTTCGTGTGCATGCACACTTCTTCAGATACACTGAAACAGAAGTTTCCAGACCCTTCTATATAGTGAGAAGGTGGGGAGGGGTATTACTCAGAAGGGTGGTGGGAATGGGTGATTGGCAGATAGCTGTGATGAGCCTGTTGACGACTCTTAACGACTGCAATAGGTCTTACAGGAAAAAGCAAGGGGTGAAAAGGTGAAAAATGGCTTTGTCATGTATAATGAGATAAGAATCCAAGGTCTTTGTTCAGATCAGGTTTCTCCATGGTTTTAAGTTTGGTGATAAGTTGCAGTTCAGCAGCTTCTCTTTCCAGTCTATTTCTGAAATTCCTTTGTAGTAAAACAGCTACTTTGAGATCTTGTATAGAATGTCCTGGGAGATTGAAGTGTTCTCCTACTGGTTTCTCTGTCTTGTGATTCCTGATGTCCGATTTATGTCATCTAACATTGTGTATGCCATCAAATGCCAACAGTGTCCTTCAGCTCTCTATATTGGACAAACAGGCCAGACCTTACGCCAAACAATAAACGGACATAATAATAATAAGAATAAACAGACAAACAGGCCAGACCTTACGCCAAAGAATAAACGGACATAAATCGGACATCAGGAATCACAAGACAGAGAAACCAGTAGGAGAACACTTCAATCTCCCAGGACATTCTATACAAGATCTCAAAGTAGCTGTTTTACTACAAAGGAATTTCAGAAATAGACTGGAAAGAGAAGCTGCTGAATTGCAACTTATCACCAAACTTAAAACCATGGAGAAACCTGGTCTGAACAAAGACCTTGGATTCTTATCTCATTATACATGACAAAGCCATTTTTCACCTTTTCACCCCTTGCTTTTTCCTGTAAGACCTATTGCAGTCATTAAGAGTCGTCAACAGGCTCATCACAGCTATCTGCCAATCACCCATTCCCACCACCCTTCTGAGTAATACCCCTCCCCACCTTCTCACTATATAGAAGGGTCTAGAAACTTCTGTTTCAGTGTATCTGAAGAAGTGTGCATGCACACGAAAGCTCATACCAAGAACTGACTTAGTTGGTCTTTAAGGTGCTACTGGAAGGAATTTTTTTTACTTTAGAACTAGTGAGACCTTATTCTGGATTCTGCCACGCTTATTTATGATCTCCAGCAGTGAATTATTCTGGGAAGCTCTGTTTGCTGCCCCCTCTGTTAAGTTGCAACATATAACATAGCTGTAGCTTTTAATTAGTTATGTGTTAACTACCATAATAGTCTTTTGGCTCGGCAATCGAGTAAAGCTTTTTTTTCTAATGAGGCTGGATAGTGTCTTGAGGACCAAGAAAGTCTGGGTTATATTTTACATGGCTGACTTCAAAATGTCTGGGCTTCCAAAAAAACCCCATCATCATTATTCTTTTTTTACACAATACATAAAACAGTAATATTCATCAGGTATTCATTCATTATACAGAAATTACTCTTGTGTCAGAGGGTAATATTCTGTTTCTTTTGGAATCATATGGAGCTGTTTCATCTCCGATTGTTTCACCTCTAGCCCTGCTTTCCCAGTATTTTTACATTGGGTGTTGCCATCCTAGCACATTCTAAACCTATGCCAACACTTGAATGAGCCCTTTTGGATATCTGTTGTGCATTCCCATTGTCTTTTATAATAATGTTTCTTAAACCGAAGGACTTGATGCTACAATTCCCCATTCACTAAAGCAACAGGATTTGCTATTTTGTCCAGGGCTTTAATATGTGTGCTGCGGCTAATAAAATCCCCATGTATATATACCAAAAAGTTAATAGGTGTTGAATGAAGCTTACTCCCTAGGAGGTTTGTTGAGGACTGCAACCCTAAGGAACCTTCTGTTTTGGAGATGTACAGACTGTACAGCCATGGCAGCAGCCAACCAGCTCTGAATTTTGGGGGGTATGAATAGGTGTGTGTTCCATTGGTTTATAATGTCACCAGAGTGCTTTAGGTGAACTGCCTGTTTATGTAGACCACAAGCACTGAAATATAATTAAAATTATAATTATGATTATACAGCTGTATTTTGAGCCATCTATAAGCAGGAGTGTGTGTATATACACACACACACACACACACACACACACACTTGAACAAACAAGAGCTGTATGCCTGGACGACCAAACTGCACCCCTGTTTTTTCCAAGTTCCAGATAGTTTTTGATGCTAGCTTTAACATATAACGTGAACCACTTTGAGCACCAAATACAACTTTTAGCAAAACAATAGTCTGCTGTACTTTTGTCTCAAACCGCACCGCTCACACTGCCCTAAACTCACCCCTGAAACCACCCCAGGGTGCCTGGGGTATTCACAACAGAAGGAAA
The DNA here is from genome assembly GCF_964106915.1 of Podarcis gaigeae. NCBI lineage: Eukaryota > Metazoa > Chordata > Lepidosauria > Squamata > Lacertidae > Podarcis > Podarcis gaigeae. Next base: position 101,908,890 of record NC_139680.1, on the reverse strand, counting down.
TCTTCTTTTGGTATGGTGGCTTGCCTCTCATTGCAAGTAACACACATGAGAGGTGGTGACTCCAGTCTGGAGCATGGTGGGGCAAAAGGTTACAAAAAGAATTAATTCCATTTCATGGTACCGGTCAGCTCACCCTGTCCTGCTGACTATTAACTTAAAAACAAAACACCCCACCAAGTTCAAGTACAGATTGCCTAAGAAACATTGCCCTTAACAGAGATGCTGAGTATATTTTCTAATTCTGTCAGAAGCTGCTCAGAGTGGCTAGGGTAGCCTAGTCAGGTGGGTGGCATATGAATAATAAAATTATTGTGATTATCATCATCACCATCATCAAGCACATGGTCATCTGCAGATTGTCCATCATGCACCTTACCTGAATAACTTTTTAAAAAATGTTTCCTCTTTACGTCACAGATTTTGATAAACCTGATTTCAAGAGAAGCATTGTTTGTCTTGAAGACTTAAAAGTTGGAACTGTCCTGACAGGAAGAGTTGTGAATGCTACTCTCTTTGGAGTCTTTGTTGACATCGGCGTTGGCAGAGCAGGATTGATTCCCATTCGGAACATAACCGAAGACAAGCTTTCCAAAGAAAAGAAAAGGAGGAGTCTTGGCCTGGGCCCGGGAGAAAAAGTTGAAGTCAGAGTACGTGAAATTGACATTCCACGATCCAGAATAACACTGGACCTTATACGTGTATTGTGAGCAGTTTGTTGGCACTTTTCAAGGGCTACCATCTTATCACGATGAGCAGAGCGCAGCTGAAAAACGAGGACCAATTCAGGCTGTCGGCAACCTAGACTGCGTTGGGGAGTCTAGAAGCTCAGAATCTGGCCAGAAATTTGCACAGAGACTCCCGACTGTATGAAACAATGCTATGATTTGTGGCAGGGTTGAGCAACCTGTGGCCCTCCAGATGTGGTTAGACTCCATCTCAGCCAGCACGGGCAGCGGCCAGAGATGATGGGAATTGTAGTTCAACATCTGGAGGGCCATCCCTGATTCATTATGGGGGAGGCTATATATGTGGCTACTGCAGTTTGTACGAGCCAGTAAAAAATTGTGAAAAATCCAAATGGGTGGGGGGAGAACCTCCCATGGGGGGCAGTGGTTCCTCCCAGCCCTGGCCAAGATGCAAACTCACTGGGGGCCTTTGAATTCCAAGACATGATTCTATAGGGGCCCACTAAATGTCTGAAGTGAGTCTTAGTTTCTCCAGCAGAGGAAAAATTACTAAATCTAGCCATTTAAAGCAGAAATTCTTGATTTCTAATGGTTTCATCTACCTTTCCTGTACTTGCATGTCTTTCCTTGCGGAGGCGGACAGAAATACAACGCTGGAACAATTGAGCAGGCCGTACCTCAAACTCAGCCCTCCAGATATTTTTGGCCTACAACTCCCATGATCCCTAGCTAGCAGGACCAGTGGTCAGGGATGATGGGAATTGTAGTCTCAAAACATCTGGAGGGCTGAGTCTGAGCAAGCCTGCCTTAGATGTATGGAATGTATTGAGCTCCAGAAACTGGTTGGCAGGTCCCACTTTTCCACTTGGCAATTCTATTAGGAAGGCTTATTAAGTCTCCCTCCCCATCGCCCACACTTTTCTGCTCCTCAAGCCAACGTCACTTTTCTACTCGTAATCAAAAGGCGTGTCGGAAGGCCATCCTAGCTCTCATCCACGGTATCATGTGACACGACAATGACATCGTGTGATTGGCAGGGGGTTATCCTGCCCACCTGTCAAATTTGGCCCACACGGCTGATCCTGATAAAAGATTAGTTCCATGGAGCCAAAAAGGTTCCACACCCCGATATAAACACATGAAGTAGTACAACCCTGGCAGAGGTTTATTCCTGGGTAGGTTGCCTTGGTGGCTTCAGAGTGAGCACTTGCCCTAGACTTGAACAAACACCTATTAAACTTGGGATTCCTCTTATAAGTAAGGTGAATCTTAAAATAAATGTACGCTCCAAGCAACGGCTTGCTTGGTTTGTTGCAGATTAAATTGCGATCTTCTGTTCAGCTTCAAAAAAAGAATGTTTCCTGGATCTGTTTCTAAGATGTCAAGGGGTGGGTGGTTGCTAGTTTAAAATTTTTAAAAAGAAGTTATGCGAAAGGAAGGTTGTCTAAATTTACCAGGATAATTGTAGGAACTGCAGTGCCAACCTATTGAAATGGGATTTGTAACCAACAAATGCAGATTTATTATTTTTTTTGTATATATTTTTAGCTGCAGGATATAATAATTAATTTTTAATTTACTTTGTTGACAAACAATATGGAAATGTTTTCATCAAGACGAGAAACTTTGTCCAATGATGTCTTTTGAAAATCTTTTTATTAAAAAAAAAATAAACTTTATTCTTTGCTTGAGTGTTTCCCTCCATCTGCTTCAGCAATTTGTTTGTTTCATTTACTGGTATATAGCACATTTTTCTTCCAAGGAGCTCAACCTGGCGTGTACTTGGCTCTCCCCCCCCCCCCATTTCATCCTCACAATAGCCCTGTGAAGTAGGTAAGGCTGAGACATGGCGACTGACCAAGTCACCAGTGAGCATCATAGCTGAATTTGAAACCTGGTCTCCCAGGTCCTAGTCCAACGCTCTAACCATTGCAGCATCTCTAGATGGCCAGCTTTGCCAGATGGCTATGTTGAGAAGGCTGCCTCTTAGAGAAAGTCAGGGCAGGCCTGCAGGTGCTTTCAGAAGGCACAGCCTACTTATCAGACGAGACAGCCAAATAATCAATAAGCCTTTCATTCATGCAAGCTCATCAAAAGGCAGTGCTTAACTCCTGTACATAACACATGCACACACCTCTGTGGCTTTAGCAAGGTGCAATAAATTGGCTTCTAAGTAGTAGGGAGACTTGTTTTAAGCACTTTGTCTCGTGGAAATAAATTTCTAAATGAACTGGGATGGCTGCCAAAATCTGTGCCGCAGGAAAAGCGGTATAAATTATGTCTCGCTCTCCACCCTACATATATTTTTGGGATACGCTATTTAGATTAGGGTTGCAGTCATGATTAGCAGGATAGTGTGAAAAACATACTGCCAGTGCTGAAGATTAATAAAAGAACTGGTTCTGCTAGTCCTTCGCCCTTTCAGAGCTAATGGAAAACTGCACCTGAGAACACATGATTTGCTTCATAAGAAGACAGGTGAGTTCTGTGTAATTTATACCAGGCAATAAAACGTTTATATAAACACAACAAAGAAATGTGTGTTTGGAGCATTACCCAGATGATTAACTTCTCATCTCAGAATCCTTAATTTGATATGTTTATTCCATAATGGATGCAAAATTAACAACTGTTTCCGTCAGAGCTAGACTATGTCTTCGGTCTGTAGACTTAACCCTTCCTCTTCCCTCCACCATAGAAGATTAGTAAAAAGAAGTTCAGGAAGAACTTATTATAAGTTTTTGGATTTTGATCGGTGAGGCCATCTGAACGTGTGATAAACTTGGAAGAAATAGTTGCCCTTTGATCTGCCAGTGGTATTTTAGTATTTAGGCATCGGTTTATTGGAGCTATTGGAAGAAAGGTGTTTGAAACAGCATTTAGCTTGATAAAGCCATCTTCTTGGGCTTTGCAAGAAACAAAATTGGCTTCTGCCATAAAATATTGGCTTTGTCTTTAACGCTTCAGTCCTGTGCAAGTTGACTCCGAAGCACGGTGGGGCTTACTCCCAGGCAAGTGTGCAGAGGGTTGCAACTCTTCAGTGGAAGAGCTCATCCTTTGCATGCAAAAAAAGTTTCCAGGTCGAGCTCGAAACGTCTCTTATCTGATATCCTGGAAAATTTCTGTCAGTCTGTGTAGAACAAGGTTTCCCAAACTTGGGCCTCCAGCTGCTTTTGAACTACAATTCCCATCATCCCTGACTACTGGTCCTGCTAGCTAGGTATGATGGGAATTGTAGTCCAACAACAGCTGGAGACCCAAGTTTGGGAAACTCTGGTGTAGAGGGACTATTGGAGCCAGATGGTCAGCTTCCTCTATTGCCAGCATACTGTGCTGTTGTTTCCTGGACACAGTGGAGGAAAACTAAAGTAAGATGCTGGCTTACACTGAGCCAGACAGGCTCAGTATTGTCTACACTGTGATTGGCAGCAACTCTCCAGGGTTTCAGACAGGAAGCACTCCCAGCCCTACCTGTGGATGCTGAAGATTGAACCTGGAACCTTCTGAATGCAAAGCTGATGCTCTACCAAATTGTGTTGAGCTTTCCCTACAACCAAGAGGCATATAAACCTTGTGAAATACCGTATTTTTTGCTCTATAAGACTCACTTTTTCCCTCCTAAAAAGGGGAAATGTGTGTGTGTCTTATGGAGCGAATGCAGGCTGGGCAGCTATCCCAGAAGCCAGAACAGTGAGAGGGATCGCTGCTTTCACTGCGCAGTGATCCCTCTTGCTGTTCTGGCTTTTGGGATTCAGAATATTTTTTTCTTGTTTTCCTCCTCCAAAAACTAGGTGCGTCTTATGGTCTTGTGCGTCTTATAGAGCGAACAATACGGTAAATAAAAATAAACAAATAAATACCACCATGGTCCTTCCAGTCAGTTGCAGGGTGCTAATAATTCCTTCTCAATCCCCATACCATCTGATCGATTAGAATCCTGAACACGAAGCACAAATTGTGAAAATACTAGCCCTTCATCTCTTCTTTCTCACCTTGCAGTGCCTAGTGTCACTAAACATCCCATGATGTCATTACCTCACTCCTGTTTCCTCACCTAGCTTCTTGCAGTGGTGGGAAAACTTGGTGCACCCTGACATTGTGCGACACATAGCGAAGCACCAACTGGGGAGAGGACGTGAGGTTGTGGGGCTGCCATTAGTGGTGGCTGGAGCTTCATCCAGCTTCTGGGCGACAGCTAATTTTATCGGGGCAAACTCGCTCACTCCTTCCATCTGGGACAGATATTGCGACCGTAAGGGACAGCACATTTAACACTCCTTGACATCACCTGCTGTTATCGTTGCTGAGCCTCTTTCCTTCCTCGAATGAGATCATCGGTTGGCTGAAGACAAGCTGGCTGGAGCTAAATTCAGACAACAAAGAACCCCGGGGAGGGGAGAGGGATAATGTGCATTTGTGATGACCTCGGCAATACAATATCATTTTCACTAGACAGCCTATATCCACAACGCCACCTCGGTTGACTGTGCACAGTCTCTCGGATTTGCCTTTGATTCTGCTGCCTAATTAGCTACAGCTGCTAAAAGCACTTTCTGACTTCACGTGGCCAAATTGCAGCCGTCCTGGCAAGATGCGAAAAGTAGCCACGGTGAAGTCAGTGTTTATAACTTCCAGCCTTTGCTTTATTTGAAAATGTGCTGTGCATGGGAAGGAAGCCGTTGGAAATTAAGGGACTCCACCTTGGCAGCTGCTGACCCCCGTACTTTGCAATCTTTAATCTGGACTGGGCGTAAGGGACTTCTCCATGGGACTACAGTGGGAGGGGTGGAGAATGTGGAACTTTAAGCTTTGTCTGAAAAACCAAGAATGTAGCCATTCTCTGTTCACCTTATCAACACCATGCAGAATTTTATACATGTCCATTATGTTCCCCCTTATTTTTCCGAACTGAAAAGACCCAAATGTTTCCTCACAGGGCCTTGTTCCAGTACCTTGGGCAAAGACGTCATTTGAATTTACTGTTGTCAAATTAGACAGTCTCACGGGATGTGTGTACCAGTATAAGAGGGACGCAGGTGGCGCTGTGGTCTAAACCACTAAGCCTCTTGGGCTTGCTGATCAGAAGGTCAGCTGTTTGAATCCCTGCAATGGAGTGAGCTCCTGTTGCTCTGTTCCAGCTCCTGCCAACCTAGCAGTTCAAAAGCACACCAGTGCAAGTAGATAAATAGGTACCATTGCGAGAATGCTATTAGCTCAAAGATGGAAAAACGATGAAATATCAACAAAAGAACAACGGCAAGAAAAGTTTAATAGAATACGTGGAAATGGTGAAGCTAACTGAGAGACTTAAAAATAAAGACAATAATGACTTCAGAAAGGATTGGGAACCTTTTAAGATATATATACAGAAACAATACATTGAAATGAACTCACTTGCAATATTTGAGTAAAACACTTACAATGGACAAATACAAATAGTAAATACAAATAAGGACTAAGAGACTAAGTACAGATTAAGAAATTATTTTATCATAGAAGGGATACAAAACTATATGCAGAACAAGAAGAATACACTCTAAACCAGAAAGGGAAGTCGTATATTGAGTATGTAAAATGTAATTTGAGTTTCTTAAATATTTTAAATTTCTTTTAAAATCTTAATAAAAAATATTATTTTTACCATTGCGGTGGGAAGGTAAAAGGTGTTTCTATGTGCTCTGTTTTCTGTCATGATGTCCCATTGCACCAGTAGCGGTTTAGTCCTGCTGGCCACATGATCCGGAAATCTGTCTGTGGACAAACGCCGGCTCCCTCGGCCTGAAAGCGAGATGAGCACTGCAACCCCATAGTTGCCTTGGATTGGACTTCAGGAGTCCTTTACCTTTTATGTTGCCAGTATAAGAACATGCAACTTGTTTTTATCCCTGACCTCTAACCTAATTAATTCATCCTAAGCACATCCTGATTTTACTTATTTAGAAATCTGATGGTGAAACCTCCATGCAGCAAAGTACCGTAGTTACATTAGCACATTAGAACTAGTGCTAGAAAAAGAGGTGCCAGAACTCACCATCAACTCACCCTTGTTCAGGCACCCACCTGAGAGGTGCTGGATCTGAGTTTTGGTAAGTTCTGCCTGAAGAAAAGCCCTGGTTAGAACCCAGCCAATATTTTCACACCATGTAATTTTGCCCTCAAAATCTTTTAATTTTGTCAACCTGGGAAGGTAGTCCATTCAGAAGGAAAACTCCCATCCGAAACCTCTGCTGCCTTGTGGGAGAACAAAAGGCTAAGGGATAACCTTATCTAGAGTGGCGTCCCTAAAATGGTTGGATGGCGCCTTGTATACCTCCTTCCAGCAACTCCTGCAGCCAGGCTGGTGCCAAATGTATTGCCTGGGCCACATGAAAATGTATTTTCTTTGGACCACATCAGTGAGGAGGGGGTCTTATCGTCTGAGCAGCCAGAACCCCTGTACACACTGTTCAGGCATGCGGCCCAGAGAGGTCATTTCGGTGCAAAGTAGATGTTTTCTCCAAGAAGGCCTTGCCTCCAAATTCTAGTCCTTAAGGAGGACGGTGTTTGGAGAACTGGTGGGAAGAAGCATGGATGATCGAAGTAGGCTGTTGGGAACACCAGGAGGGGAGATTTTAATCAGGCTGGAGCAGAGCTTAGGAGCTCTTTTTCTGAGGCATGCTTTACAAACCCTAGAAGGGCACCCCCAAACATAATCATGACAAGCTTTGCTGACATCCCTCACCTGAGAACTTCCTGCAATTCCTCTCCTAGCAAACATTCAGTTAGTCATAAAAATAGACCTCAGAGCTTCAGAAAATGATTTATGTCGCCCATCCCCTGGCAATGCCCCCCTTCTCTCTGCACTAAACCCTCCAAAGCAGACATCTTGTTTTTCCATGCTGGCTTAAGGTTTGGAAACGGGAAATTTCTATTCTCTTCACAATCAATTTCCTCTTTAGGCATTGTGGTTTTGGGTTCCTGACATCATAGTTTGACTATTACAGTCGCTTGTGCGCCTGTGCTTTCCCTCTCTTGCTTTAAGGAGCAATTGCACCAGATGCTTTTCCAATAAGCGCTGGGAGCTCCTTCCATTGTGTGGTCCCTTGTGGTGTGGATTTGGAAAAAACAACAATGCTTTTTCCTTGTTGGAAGGAGTCTCTTAAATATCCCTGCTTTAATGATAGAAAATTCGGCTCCCTGTGACAAAATAAATGTGTGTGTTAAGAGCATTAGCTGTTTCATACTTAATAAATGCTTACCTTCTGAACATATGAACATTTGAAGAGCCTCTCAGCTTAGACCAAAGGCTTTTCATCCTGTATCCTGCCATTCCCTCCCCCCCATCAATGGCCAACTAGATGTCTCTGAGAAGCCCAGAAGCAGAACATGAGGACAAGAACCATCTCTCAGCATCTTTCCTCAGCACCTAGTACCCAGGGGGACGCAAACTGCTTCTGATGCTGGAGAAAATATAAAGCCACCATTACTGGTAGCCATTGTTACCCTATTGATACCCTCTGAATGGGGTTGCCCTTTCTTGGAATGAGCGGATCCATAGCTTGGGATACCCTGGGATCCAGCATCATCACTTGAGGCCCAGCTGGCCTTAGAGACTAGGAGTGCCTATCTGCAGCTATGGCTCATTCACCAGTTATGCCCCCTGTTGGACAGAGATGGCCACTGTGCTCCATGCTTTTAGCATCCAGACTGGATTACTGCAATGCATTTTACATGGGGCTGCCCTTAGAGACGACTCGGAAACTTCAACTTGTCCAAAAGGCAGTGGCCACGTTACCAGACGCGGTTAACCTTTAGAACTTAGACGAACCATGTTCTAAAACAGCTGCATTGACTGCCAGTTCATTTCAGGGCACAATTTAAAGTGCTCATGTTAGCGTTCACAGCCCTAAACGGCGTAGGTCCAAATAGCTGAAAGACTCACTCCTCCGTACAGACCCCCTCATTGTTAAGATCAGCAGAGGGGGCGCTCTTGGTGGCTCCACCACCTTCAGAAGCTCAGGGATGGTGGTGTTGGCCCGGGAGAGGGGATTCTTCATGCCCGCCTCTATGCTGTGGAACTGTCTCTCAAGAGAGGTACACCTGTCAACCTCATCACACAGCTTTCAGAGAATACGGAAGATGCACCTGTTTACTCTGGACTTTGACACCTGAGATGTGTGCGACTGTCTGTTTATTAGATGTAAAAAATTTTACATCTATAATGAATAAAACATACAAAACAAAACGCACACTGCAATACTACAAAAAATAAAAACAAAAACAAATATTCTTTCTAAATTCCACTATTACGTGACTTCCTCAAATCTCCCCTAACTGAATTTCATTATGTTCCCTTGTAACAGTTCTCCCAAACATTCTTTCTATTACAATCAGTTCCTTCCATTTACTATCTTCATCTCTTTTCTCATTGTCTTAAATCCATCTTACTATACAACATTCATATTATAACCCTAGGCCTGTTTAATTCTTTCACATATCTTCTTAATTATCTTATATTACAACATTTGGCTAAATATTTTTTAAATTTCATCCACTCTGTGACAGTCTGTTTATTAACTGTACAGGCAACTCCCCATTTATGCTTGGGTTACATTCCAAGGTACCACGTGCTTAAGTAAAGTCGCATATATTGGGAACACCATGGAAAAAGCCTGACAACATCACCATTGCTCCCTCCAAACCTCCTTGCTCAAACTCTGACTCTCCACAGGCCTCAAAGGTCAGTGCAAGGGCTCCTGGGATTGCACTTGCAAAGGATTGTGGGATTGCAAGATGCCATTTTTGCACACTTTTAGGGCCGCTTTTGCCCCTTTTTGTGCCACTTCCGGGTTTGCGGTGATGTGGCGCTGTGGGTTAAACCACAGAGGATTGCAAGATGCCATTTTTGCACACTTTTAGGGCCGCTTTTGCCCCTTTTTGTGCCACTTCCGGGTTTGCGGTGATGTGGCGCTGTGGGTTAAACCACAGAGCCTAGGACTTGCCGATCAGAAGGTCAGCGGTTCGAATCCCCGCGATGGGGTGAGCGCTCGTTGTTTGGTCCCTGCTCCTGCCAACCTAGCAATTTGAAAGCACGTCAAAGTGCAAGTAGATAAATAGGTACCACTCCAGCGGGAACATAGATGGCGTTTCCGTGCGCTGCTCTGGTTTGCCAGAAGCGGCTTAGTCATGCTGGCCACATGACCCAGAAACTGTACGCCAGCTCCCTCGGCCAATAAAGCAAGATGAGCACCACAACCCCAGAGTTGGTCACGACTGGACCTAATGGTCAGGGGTCCCTTTACCTTTACCTTACATGTGTCTGGCCATGCATGCCTTGAATGTGCATAAATGGGGAAGTGCCTTTATTAAATTCTGAATTTTAAATCATTGTAACCCACCTGGTGACCTGCTGATGAAGGGCGGGTAATAAATTTAACAGCATCCACCTTAATTCAATGCTTCCCAACACAGAGCCAGTGCCTTTGAAGCAAAAGGATGCTCTTGAGGAATGAGCACATGTGGCCTAAGACCCAGGAAGGTGCCCCTAAATGGTACCTCCCTTATATTCATCCCCCTTCCAGTGAAAAATCAGAAGGCAGAGCTCCCAGCTATCTCTCGCTGTCCCAGTGGACAAGTTTGGCAGAGGGGAGAAGAACACCTTTCAAAGATTTATTTTTTCTTTTGAAGTTGGGCACGTGGGGGGGGGGAGGAGGAACCCAACCCCCACAATGCCTTTGACCAAACAGGATGGCACCTGCATTCCTGACTCCGTCTGATGTAAGCCATGAGTTGAAAGTAGCCATTTGGTTTGGTTTTATTCTTGTCTTCGGGCAATTTCAGACAGCTTCTATCAATTTGCCTGGTGCTCACCATCCCCGGCAATGATTTAGTATGCCGTTAAGAGGATAAAACCACCCGTTGAAGAACAAATAGGATCTGAATGAGAGACAGAGCAGCCAATCCATGAAGCATGTGGAGGCACTGAAATTGGGGGCTGGAGGGGGAAGCGGGACACACCCAGCTCACTATTCTCTGCGGTGACTGACAGCAGCTCTCTAGCATTGCAAGGAGGGGTCTTTTCCCTGCCTGGAGATGCTGAGGGTCAAACCCGGGACCTTCTGCACCCAGAGCAGATGCGCAACCACTCCCCTGCAAGCAGTTCCATGTACCAATCTGGAAATGGCAGCAATATAAATATACCAATGCATACAGGGCTATTGGGTGGTGCTGTGGCCTAAACCACCGAGCCTTCTGGGCTTGCCGATTGGAAGGTCGGAGGTTCCAATCCACGCGGCAGGGTGACTCCCATTGCTCTGTCCCAGCTCATGCCAACCTAGGAGTTTAAAAGCATACCAGCACAAATAGGTACTGTGGCGGGAAGGTAAACAGTGTTTCCGTGCACTCTGGCACTCATAACGGTGTCCCTAGAGTGGGCACAAGCAGGGGGACATCCAGTCAGTGTAACTTCCTGTTCCACTGGTCTGGAGCATCCTCCCCCTGCATGTGATCTGGGAGATGCAGCCATTTTGTTATCTTAATGTAATTTTGCTGTCTGCTGGATCTCAGCCAGCAGCACATGAGTTCAGTTTCCATATAAGATAAACTCACAGCCTGCCTTTCAGGGATCAAATCGTGAACTGAAATGTGAGTAAACGTTTTGTTACTTTACTCAGAAAGACTCTCATGTCTTTATTCTTTTAAGAGGGATTAAAGGGGACACCAGGAAATAATCTTAACTAAGAGATTCAAATGAATCTACAAACTAGCTTGCAGCTGTATTGAGGGGAATGTGCTCTGCTACATCACTTACTAGCGTAAGCAAAGGAAGGAAGGATAATGCTTATTCAATATATCCTTCCCTACTGAGAGCCAGTGTGGTGTAGTGGTTAAGAGCGGTAGTCTCGTAATCTGGGGAACCGGGGTCGCGTCTCTGCTCCTCCACATGCAGCTGCTGGGTGACCTTGGGCCAGTCACACTTCTCTGAAGTCTCTCAGCCCCACTCACCTCACAGAGTGTTTGTTGTGGGGGAGGAAGGGAAAGGAGAATGTTAGCCGCTTTGAGACTCCTTCGGGTAGTGATAAAGCGGGATATCAAATCCAAACTCTTCTTCTCTTCTACTATCCTTAACATTCCCACAATGGGCACACGTGTGTCCACAGAGGCCTCTCCCCCAACTGAAATGCGGCTTGAAAGAAGCATTCAGCTATAGGCAATATAGAATAGCTTATGAAGAGGTGTTTGTGGTGTCCACATCAGTTTCTCCAGTTTGCAAAGGTGTACACAGGCTCAAATAAAGACAAGACCCCCTGGTGTTTGCAGACAATACAGAGTTAGGTGGACCAATGGGCTGATCATTGCAATTCCACTCTTAGAAGCACATTTGAAGTGTGTCCGACAAATACAGTCTTCAAATCAAATACAGTCATGCCTCATGTTATGTCTGCTTCATGTTACGTTCTTTCAGGACACGTCCCGTGTTGACCTGGAAGTACCGGAAAGGGTTTGCTGCTTGCGCATGCGCAGGTGCGCAAAATGACATCATGTGCATGCGCAGAAGTGGCGAATCGCAACCCGCGCACGCGCAGACACACCACTGTGGGTTGTGTTCTTTTCATGTTGCAAACAGGCCTCCGGAACGGATCGCATTTGCTACCAGAGGTACCACTGTAATATGGATGTATTTGCTGATAGCAAATAAGTAGCCAGGATATGTTGCAGCTTAACATTTTGCAAGCTTTCTCAGGGCTGAATTTTGGCGTTTCCCCCTCCCCTGGGAGAGATGGTGCGAAGCAAGTAATGATATCATTTATTTTAGGGCATTTAACATAAGCGAAAAACATATGCCTGTGCCTCTTTTTTAAAACAAATAAATGGAATGCATGTGGCTCATCTCTGTGTGTCTCTGCTCCTTCTGTCTCTTTCGGGAGAGCTCTTTACTTGATACACATTGCATCCATTGTAAGTCATTTATAAGGAGGAGCAGGAATGTTTGTTCCATAATTATTTACTGTCTTTAAAGTATAATTATCTTGTAGTAGCAGCGGCTGGAAAACATCATTCAACAAGCGCAATTCAGGGAAAGAACATGAAGTGGAGACAATGGACCATCTTTTTTCTATTACAAGTCCAGCCTGGGCATTGGTACCCAGCACAATGGGGAAAATACTAAGCCTAATCAGCCCAAAAGGGCCTTCCACAGCTGACTCTGGTGTCCTTTCTTTTATTCTATTTAAGTTGAGCTTCCTTTTTCTTTTTCACAACCCAGAACTCTGAAGAGAAGCATTGAGTGAGTGTTGTGTATTGAGTCAAAGGATTTTATATCTGTATTATTATTGTCTGTATTGCATTAGGGTAAAGTAACTGCCTTTTGGTTCCAGAGGGTACAGCTACTATTGGTTCATTTAAGCTGCTGTATTTGGATCCTCTGTCTTATTGGTTGCCTCCAAAAGGCAGGACTGTGATTGCCTGATATTGTTCCCTCCAAAATGTATCCTTTCTAGCTTGTTCCCTGTCCCTATAAATGTAGCTCTCTCCTCCTCAAGTCTCAGTCTTGTTTGCTTTAATAAAGAAGTGTTACTAGAGAACTGTCTCCAGCATATTATGTCAAGAGAGCTGAAATCACAAACCCCACGTCACAACAGTGAGCACCATCTTTATTTGTGTGTTCAGACCCAGAAACATCCCCCCTAAATAAATTCACACTTGGCTCAAAGTTTGGTTTTGGGCAGAATTTAGGCCACAACTTTATTGATTACAGCAAGTGACTGGTTGCATAGCCTCTGGTTTGACTAGCTCCCTGCCACACAGGTAGCGCTGACCCAGGGTTCCAGCATAGGTCAGCCAAGGGTGAACACCTGGATAAGCAGAAAGCCGGGAACGGGCTAACTCCACCACCCAAATGTCCCCCTGGACTCAGGCACGGGCACAACCCCCTCTCAGGGGTTGACCAAACCATCGAGTCCCTGGATTCCTTTAACAGAATACCCTTCACATAGGGATGGCGAGAACGTTCTCCCATCCCTATCACCTGAACCAGAGCCTATCTGCAACTTTACAAGTTGTGACAATTTGCTACGCAGCAGGCAAACCCCAAATTTCAACAACCAATCAGCCAAGTGGGGAAATTCCTGCCGTGCCCCTGTCCCAATGACAGACGACACACAACAGCATAGCAAGGTCAAGTGCAAAGCCCTAAAAGTAGGGAGAGGTGAGCGGGTGTTCCGAATGCACGCGCCGAAAGAGGAAGCTCTGGGTCATGGGCATAAATAGGTCCCTCGAACCGTTTGGACTGCGTCCCATTGGCCAGATTGCACCCAGCTTCGAGGGACCTACCAATCAGTGTTGTGGCTGACCAATCCTACCCACAACACAGGGTGTCAGTTTTCCAGGTCTCACTGCAATACGTGCCCTCTTTAAGGGAGGACCCAATTTCCCTAGTTTGCTTCTGGGTGTATCTGTTTGGTGATGATGGGCGTTGGATTCCAACAGGGCCACAAAGAAGCCTGACATATGGCCCAGAGGCATTCTGGGGGAAATAAAATGGTGGCTTTGCTCACGTTTCACCTGATGGTTTTATTTTAAAATGTCTGGCAGCATGCTACTGACTGTCCCCACTGTGACTGCTGCTGTGCCCCTCCCCCACCTTGGTGAGCTCAGTTTTGGGGACCAGTTTTGAGCACCAGGAGATTACTGAAAGAGGTCACTGAGGACACAGAGCCCAGGGCCCCTTCAGACTTATTCCTGATTCTCCTCTTGGGTAACAGCAAAGAACAAAATGCATCTTGGTTGTATATTTTGTTGCCGTGAAACATCTTGTGTACAGTAATATAGAAAGGCGGCATGCAAATTAAAAGTGAAATGAAATGAGATAGTTGGACCCAGATTTAAATGTGATCTCCTTTGTGAACTCCAGTTCTGCACATTTATTTATTTTTAAGCACCATATGAATGAATGAATGTTGTCATAGAAGGAAGAGGGGAGATAGTGATTTTGAGAAGGTGGCAGGTGGGGAAGGCAATTGTCAGATGATCATTTGTTGCTTTAAAAATTAATAGTGAAAAGGGCACTACAGTGCCAGATAGCGGGTACAGCCTAGTGTGTATGTGTGTGTGTATCTTCCTACTCTTGTGTTTTGTTCCCATTCTTTTCAATGGGGCCTTGGTGGAAGAGTAGCCCAGTCGACCAGGAGCTGAATAAATACACCCTGCACAGAACCAAAACTTCTTTAAAAAAAGAGGGCAATTCCTCTAAGTCACCCAGGGCATGGCTTAGCCCTTAAACCAGGCTGTTCTGTAACGTCATGGAGTCTTGGCTTGCTGGTTGCTTTTTGTTTTATGCTCCTATTGGCCTCAGCGCAGCTTGTAAAATCCTAGCTGTTGCTTGCTCCTGATAACAACGCCCCAAGGGAATCAGTCTGACCACGGGAGAAGCGAACGTGCCATAACTCACGGTGATGTGTACGTTCAGGCTGGGATGTGACCGGATACCCCGGGATCACAACTTTGGGTGTTAATTTATTGCAAAAGTGATAGCGGCCCTCCGTTTAGAGAGGGCGAAAACCTCCCCGGCTGCCGTCGTCTCCGGGAAGAAAGAGTTTAGCGACAACAGCATGTCGTGCAGCGCCTTCCGATTCGCAGGCCTGGTCTATATTGCTTTGTGTAACTGCTTGCCCCCGTGGGCTTGGCAATTGCGGCTTCTCCAAAGAGCTTCCCAGCTGCAAGGACTGATTGAGTGAGTCCGTAGGCAGATGCTGTTGCCAGATTCCAATAAAGCCGGGGCCTTGGGAAAATGTAAGGCAATTATTGATGGGCAGCAACTCACTAATCAGACGATTTCAAAATTAATCCCATATTCCCTCATTGTATTAGCTTGCCTTCGTGTTTCGTCTTTATGGAGGAAATTCACAGTTTGAGGGGGGGAACTCTCCCCTCCAGCCCAATTATGTCTTTCCGAGGGTATTAAATTAAGAAAAGGAGACATATTGAAAGTGGCTTAGAGTTAGCTTCTTCAAAGGATAGGACAGCTACTTGGAGCTCCTGCCTCTGTATCAGATGCAGGCTCATAAACAGACATTTTTCTTCATCTTAGCTAAATAAGCATCAATGACCCGTCTAAAGATGTCTGTGCAGAAAGTGAGAGGGAGTATAAATTTGATTCGGGGGTTTTAATGGTGTTCCCCTGCATAGGCTTCTTTATTTGACCTTTCTGTTTGTTTTCTGCAAGATCATGGAATCGACATTGTAGAGTTGGAAGGGACCCTGAGGATCATCTAGTCCAACCCCCTGCAATGCAGGGATATGCAGTTGTCCCATACGGGGATCGAACCTGCAACCTTGGAATTATCAGCACCATGGTCTAACCAACCGAGCTATCAGGTTTACAGGAGCTCTGGGAATAATGAGAATCAAAATTTACACACACGGATTTACGTATAAGCTAAACAAGCTATAGCTTAGGGCCCCACTCTCTCGGGGGCCCCCACAAAAATTAAAGGAAAAAACCTGGATGTACATTTCCAAAATATAAGATAAAAAAACAAATAAAATAAAACCTACAAACAGCAACAGTGTTTTGTGTTGTGTGGGCTCCTATGATGTAAGTAATTATATTTCGGTTCAACAATTACTTTGATAAAATACATATTTTGTTATGTGCAAATGGCTTTAGGTCCATAAATTACCATATAGCATATATTCAACACAAAAAACAGCAACAATTTGTTGTTGACAAAGGACAGCTGGACATATAAAGGGCCCTATTACCTTCAGTAGCTGAGGGCCTCATCAGGCCTAAATCTGGCCCTGCACACACACACACACACACACACACGCACACACACACAGACTAACATAGTGTGAAACCAGAATTCCGTGTTTTTGGAAGCTCACTTGTGCAAAGTGGGAACACCAAGAAATTTGCATGGGAGAATGGAGGAGGCAGAGGAGTGCTTGAATCTTCCCTAGTCTGATGTTTTTCACCATTGCTTCCTTCCTCCAGCCTGGCTCCGAGTGTGAGGTTTCATATTCAAGTAGAGGAAAACGGCTAGGGGTGAAGGCAGCCCTGTTTAGAGAAGCTTTTAATGTTTAATAGACTATTGTATTTTAATATTTTGTTGGAAGCCGCCCAGAGTGGCTGGGGAGGCCCAGCCAGATGGGCGGGGTATAAATAAATAAATTATTATTATTATCATTATCATTATCATTATCATTATCATTATCATTATTATTATTATTATTAAGTGACGGGGGGAGAGCAGAACCCCTTCCCTCCCGCCCCAGTGTCTCTTCTGCAATGCACATTGGAAGCAAACCTGGGACTGCCAAATGTCTCTCATCCCTCCCTTGGCTTGACAAGATGAGCGTGCAGCAACACGGCAGAGCAAAACTTTGGGTTCAAGACACCCAGGGAACTAGTTCTCAGGCAGTAAGAAGTCAGCCAGAGCTGAAGTCTGATACGGCTGCCCCCAGCCCTGCCTGGGCAGGCCTATAATACCCTCCAGTATCTGGCTGTGCGTTTTTTTGTGCGCCTTTGCTCCCTGAGCAGTGGGAGAGTATCTGCTTTGCGTGCAGATACTGGTATTGCCAAGTTGGGCTGGGAGAGACCCTTGTCCGAAACTCTGGAGAGTCACTGTCAGTACAGTGGTACCTCGGGTTAAGTACTTAATTCGTTCCGGAGGTCTGTACTTAACCTGAAACTATTCTTAACCTGAAGCACCACTTTAGCTAATGGGGCCTCCTGCTGCTGCCACGCCGCTGGAGCACAATTTCTGTTCTCATCCTGAAGCAAACTTCTTAACCTGAAGCACTTTTTCTGGGTTAGCGGAGTCTGTAACCTGAAGGGTATGTAACCCAAGGTACCACTGTACAGTGCAGACAGTACTACATTTCTCCACCTGCAGGGTTTCATAAGCATATTTGTGATGGGAGTTCTGCCCTGACACCGAACAGATTGATAGACTCGCATACCCGCCATCCTCCTCCTGCCGATTCCCTATTTATTTGATGCCTTTAATTTGCTCTTGCTGAGTTCATTTCATCCTTAAGATAGATTCCTTAGGAGGCTGCAAAGAACGCCCATGGACAGTGTCAACTTCTGAGGTCACTCTCTGCGCTCCAATCTACACAGCACAGCGCTCCTTTTTTAATATGTTCTTAAGCAGGAAACCTGAGCAACAGAACTCTCTGGTTGATGGGAGGCAGGCTAGCCAGAGTGCCATCTGGATTGTTGCATTCAGTTTAGGCCACATGAACGGTCTCTGCTGGAGGTGCATTCTGAGAAAATGGAGGGGAATTGAGCATGACATGAATAAACCAGCAAATTACACGACTTCCCCCTGGAAGCACCTGCTTTTTGTTAAAGGCCGGGTTGCTTTGCGAACCAACATATGGAGCCGCCTCCTCTCCTTCGTCCGACTGACCATTAAAAAGTTTGATACAGTAGTACTTTATTACCGACATGTGGTTCAGTCCCTTTGCTTAAATGCGCAATGGATTTTTTTAAAAAATATCTATTTTAATCAAACCACAGTGCCTTGAGCCACGGGGGTACAGAAAATGATTGAAAACATTAGAAGATCTCACCTCTAGATGGTCATTTTTCAAAACAGGATGCTGCCCCAGATGAATCTGATCAAGGAGATAATGTATCTCTGAGGTTACTTTCTGTCTTGTTCAATAACTTGATTTGAGGCTGTTGTTCAAGGTTCTCCTGTTAATTCACAAAGACCTAAACAACCTGGACCCAAGGGGGAAGCGCAGCAGCAGTGAATGTTGAGATATCATCTCAATAATGCTTGCAACGGCTCTATGAAGCAGGAGAGTATTATCCCCAAGTTGGAACTGCAGGGACAGGTGAGTGAAGCTGGGAGTATGGGTGCCTACTGAGTTAGCAGCAGAAGTATTCTGGGGAGGGGTTGCTTACTGGTTTTTACTGGGAAGTGCGACTTCTCACCAGCTGCACTTCTTGGGATGCGTTAGGAACAATGTCCAAAGCCATTAATAGGCAAGATGTTGAATTGTTTTTATATGCAACAACTGCGGCAAGAGTATTATTAGCCGAGAAATGGAAACAAGAAGAAATTCTGACGAAAGAAGAATGGCAGACGAAATAAATGGACTATGCAGAATTGGACAAAATGACAGGAAGGATTCAAAACCTGTGGGACCACAGATTTACAAGAGATTGGAAGAGGTATATGAATTATTTGAAGAGCAACTGTAATGAACAAATTACGCTAGTAGGACTACAAGAAGTTTTGTAAGGAGAAATATACGAAGTGTTACAAAGTATAAAAAGATAGAGATATTGGTTATAAGTTTGAAATGTAATAGGGAAGATAATAAATGCATACTGAGAGATTAGATTGGAAAATTTTCAGACAGGATTGATGGAAGTCAAAAATTTGAATAAGATGTAAAAGTATGTTTAATTACTGTTGAAAATGATATGTTAAAAAAAACTAGTAAAAATTATATTGGAAAAAAAGGAACAATGTCCAAAGCAGCTCAGCACAAAGACAGAAGCAGCAGGAAAGGATAAAATAAAATTCCATTTTGAAACAAGAACCACCTTTTTAAAATACTTTATTTGAAAACTACAAGTTAAGACAATATATATGCACACCGTAATATATGCAGTTCAATTTAAGAGGTAATTATAAATAGCCTGCTGTTGCAAAGAGACTCTCATACCATATAGTCTTTGCTAATTAGAACAATGCAAATCCATAATTCATCACTGGCAATATCCCACTTCTGCTGTAGTCAATAAAGTTTTGCCAGATTGTCAAAATTCTGTCTGACTCTTAAGGAAGTATCTCAGTTATACATGGGGGCGTCTTATACATGGAAAAATACGGTAGTTTTACCACTGTTTTCAGCACTTAGATTTCGTACACAGTGCACTCACAGCTTTCTGAAAGCAGACAGCCGGCGCAACAACATCTCAAGGACATGCTGGAGTATACCAGGCAAAAAAAAAACCCCAATGGAGATACAGTGGTACCTCAGGTTAAGTACTTAATTCGTTCTGGAGGTCCGTTCTTAACCTGAAACTGTTCGTAACCTGAAGCACCACTTTAGCTGCTGCGCCACCGGAGCACAATTTCTGTTCTAATCCTGAAGCAAAGTTCTTAACCCGAGGTACTATTTCTGGGTTAGCAGAGTCTGTAACCTGAAGCGTATGTAACCTGAAGTGTATGTAACCCGAGGTACCACTGTATTGGTTCGCTTTGTTTGTATTCCACTGACTTAATTCCCACCCCCCTTCTCCAGGAGCAAATAAATTTGTCCTAGCTAAGCTTTGCAGTAAGAATGGAGCAGGAAGTGGGATCAGTTCACATTCAGTCCTTTTTCTTCTGGGTGTACGCTGGGGTACGCATACCCCTAAACATTTTGTGAATCTAAGTTTGACCTCATTGAGGGGCCATATTTCAATATGATTAGGGAAATGAGAGTACCCCTAAACATTTTTTTAATAGAAAAAAAGCACTGGCTCACATTTAAAAGCAAACTTACCTAATTCCTACTTTCAGAAACAATACCCAAACCATTCCCAGCCCTCCATCAAAATGTGCATTCTTCTGAATTTTGCAATGCGATTATCCAGTCAAGTAATGTGTACAAAGATGCACACGGCTGGCACTGGAGTCTAAACCAGTGGCATGCGGTCAGTGGAGGAGGTAAGGGAGACTAGGCTAGTTCCCTAAACGTTCCCCCAGTGCCTCCTTCCCAAAACCCAGGAAGCTTCTGCCCAGTATAGGGAGGGAAGAACAATGCTCTGGTGGGTACAATAGCCCTTCTGCCATCTTACCAAAGCCCACCTAGCTTTGGGGAGGAGGCAGCAAAGCTCTAGCATCCTATCAGAGCCCTGTCGCCTCCCTTCCAAAACCTGGGAAGCTTCTGCTGGCTTTGGGAGGGAGGTGTGGCTTTGGGAGGGAGCTGGTGCCTCTGGTCTAAACCACTGAACCTCTTGGGCTTGCTGATTGTAAGGTTGGTCGTTCAGATCTGTGTGACAGGGTGAGCTCCCATTGCTGTGGCTCAGCTCCTGCCAACCTAGCAGTTTGAAAGCATACCAGTACAAGTAGATAAATAGGTACCTCTAAGGCAGGAAGGTACACAGCGTTTCCGTGAGCTCTGGCACTCGTCACGGTGTTCCGTGCCCCAATAGTGGTTTAGTCATGCTGGCCACATGGCCAGGAAAGCTGTCTGTGGACAAAAGCTGGCTCCCTCAGCCTGAAGCAAGATGAGCGCAGCACCCCATAGTCAAATTCAACTGGATTTAACCACCCAGTTAGTCCTTTACCTTTGCCTTTTACTATGGTGAAGCGTGCAAAATAAATGCATATATAAATGAAAATAAAATACAAAATTGCATTCTCTTAAGCAACATTGCTTGCAAAAAGGCGTATTAGGCAAAACTACTGTATTTAGTGCACACCCGTTTGGGTAAAATTATGTCGTGAAAATTAGGGTGTGCATTAAATATGATGGCACATTAGATTCACGTAAATATGGTACTTAGAAAAATGAATTTAAGGATGAATGTGCAGTGAAATGCTGATAATTTTAAAATGAGGACTTTAAAGCAAAAAATAAATAAATTGCAAACTGTTGAGTAAATGTGGAGAACTGAACAAGATAGCAAATATGAGAAAATGGTAGCAACTGGAATGGACAGAGATGCCTCTCCTGACTTCACAGTATCCCAGGTGATTTTTGCTATTTGTGCACTGTAACACTGAGGAATGCAGTGTTTAGATCAAGACGGAAATGGAAAGGTAGATCCTATACCTTTGAATGGTACTCGGCTCATGACATAACAATACAGCCTTGATTAATCTTTGCAGAAATGATTGAGTTTGTACTTGTGTTTTGCCATTGTCGTCTTAAACCACAACACTAATTTACTCTCTGGTAAATCCTGTCCTACACAGATTGCTTAAGAAAAACACTCACGTTAACAGACAAACGTTAATAAATTCCCCGAGCAGTCAACAAAGTTAGCCCGGATGTGATTGAAATGCAGAGCCCAGCCTTGTTATTTTTATGAAACTGTGAATAATATAAGTATCCAATTGATAAAATGTTATTAAAGCTGACAGCCCTTAAGTGATCTAAGTGGTAAATATTGAAATTAAGTTTCTGTAGTGCGGCAGTAGGCAAAGGAGCCCTAAGGCTGTAATAAGGATTAAACAATGATTTAATGTTGTTCTGTGGGGGGTAGGGATTGTGATAGCAATAGCTCGGCTCCCTTTAAATAATTAAACCGTGATTTAAGAAATTGATCTAAGGTAGTTGTAGTGGTTTGTTAGAAGTCCGAACGAGCTAAATGAAGGAAACCTATCCCGGGGCAGCTGGGAGTCAGGTGAAGAGATACTTAGACAGTCTCCTGGTATATCTCCCACCGGGGTAGGCTGGCTGACAACGAGCATATTTTATCATCTCTTTTGTAATGTAAACAGACTTCTGTCGCTGGAGGGTGGATAATAGCTAATGAGCAGAGGGGGTTCCACAGGCTGCGGATTTTATTAGCAGAGTTTATAAGAAACGGAGAGAAATTAAAAACGAGGCATCTTTGAGATAATCTGATAATCAGGGTCTCTGTGGGAACGTATTTACCTATGCACAGCGGGCGGGGTGGGGGAGGGAGCCCGATTCACATGTGAACGCGGAGATGTGCAAATTATTTCCTTGGGTACATTTTGCAATTGTGCAGCTGAGGCAGGGAGGGAGAGGGAAATTTTCAAGCCAAGTAAGGGGCAATGTTTTCTTAGGGTGGTCAAGAAGTACATTTTGGGTTTTCAAGCTAGTAACTCTGTTAGGATTTCTTCACAAATTATGTTTTCTATGTGATGATGATGATGACCGGTGCTATTTTTCTAGAAAAAAGAGGTGCCAACCTGAGAACTGAGTGGTGGAACTGAGAGGTTCCGGAAAGTTCCGACTGAAAAAAGCCACAATGATTTTGAATTCAGTTGTTGTCTTCTGTTCATGGACACTAGCTAGTGAAAGACAAGGGTTGCGGGTTTTGCTGATTCAACCACCCTTTTGTTGTCTTCAGCATTGTTCTGGAGCAGGCTTCCTCAATCTTGGGTCTCCAGATGTTTTGAGACTCCAATTCCCATTATGCCTGACCACTGGTCTTGCTAGCTAGGGATCATGGGAGTTGTAGGCCAAAAACATCTGGAGAGCCGAGGTTGAGGAAGCCTTTTCTGGAAGGTCTCCTAACCGTCTGGAGCAATTTTTCCCCTGGGAGGATATGATGGGTTGCAGGAAGAAAGGGGAACCAGTGGACATTGTCCTCTACTCCTCTGTCAATGGAAGTTTCCCATAAACCAAAGACTCTTTCATAAATGAAGGACTATTGGACTGCAGTAGGATAACACAGCAGTAGGATAACACAGTCGTATTGTTTGTTGTTGTGCTTATATATTCTAGAAAATGTAATGTGTGAAGGGGCCCTCAAAGATTATCATGATGATGATGATGATGATAATGTTGATGCATGAAAGATCTATAACTATTTGGGGTTGGTGTTTTTTTTTTGCTTTTCATTGTATTGCAATTTGCAAAATTAAATTTTTAAAAATCATGGTGACACCATGTTTGATAGGATTGACAGGTGGATCAAGAGGCAAAGTTAACAAATACATGAAAAAAATACCAGTGTCAGGGAATGAATACCTCTAAAAGGGACCTGCCCTTGTTAGCTCACAGGCCTCTTCTAGCCAAGAGCCATCATTGGTGCAAATTGTTGTTACATTATAATTTTAAATATTACCTAGGAAGAAAGAAAAACAGGTCCCAAATGTCACAGTTCATCAAGCTGCAGTGAATATCTATTTACACAAACCATTGTCAAGCAGGTGAGGAGAAATCCCCCAACATTAGAGAAAATTAAAACTTCAAAAAGGTTTTATATAGTTCACTTTTATGTTTTAATAGCTCTTTAGGAGCCTGTAAATAAAGAGGCAATTGGTTTTCAGATTGTTTCCATAGTTGTGTTACGCACCCAGGGAGAATTCCATAAAACCAATCTTTTATTTAGTCCCTGACAGGTAATTAAAATGTGCCCTTACAGTTCTGTGTGTCTTCTGCAGAGCAGGAAGGACCTGCTATCTGAATTTCTGAAAGCTACAGTTAGTCACTAAGGCAGCAGTTTCTCCTTCTGGGCTGTGCCATTGCAAATGGAGATCTGCACTCAATGGGAAAAGTGCATCGTGTTCAGCATTTGAGGCCTTAAAGGTAAAGGTAAAGGTACCCCTGCCTGTACTGGCCAGTCGTGTCCGACTCTGGGGTTGCATGCTCTAGAGGCCGTGAGCCAGTGCCGTCCGAAGACGCTTCCGGGTCACGTGGCCAGCATGACGAAGCTGCAGCTGGCGAGCCAGCACCAGCGCAGCACACGGAAAAGCCGTTTACCTTCCCGCTAGAAAGCGGTCCCTATTTATCTACTTGCACTTAAGAGTGCTTTCGAACTGCTAGGTGGGCAAGAGCTGGGACCGAACGACGGGAGCTTACCCCGCCGCAGGGATTCGAACCACCGACCATACGATCGGCAAGTCCTAGGCACTGAGGTTTTACCCACAGCGCCACCTGCGTCCCTATTTGAGGCCTTAGATTTCATTATTCCATCATTCATCTCCACCATATTCCAAGACTGGAGACAGACTGTGGGGCTGTGGGGTTTTTTTAAGAAAGAAAATTGAAGTTTGAACAAGATATGACTGCCAATATTTGGCCCTTGGGGCTGCCACAAAGTCATCTCCTCAAATGTGCTTGCCTCTGGCTGGATGTACTGCCTCTGGTCTACTGTGACTCACAGAAGCTCTCATTCCCAAGTGCTACTTTTAATGGCAGAGGTTGTTCCTGGGGCCTTTCTTTGGCTGCATTCAAATGGCAAGTTATTCCATTTCCCCAATGTTTCTCCAACTGTCAATTTCTGCATTATATCTGAGCTTTCACATGATGTAAGCCACTTCTGGAACTATATCAAAATATAGGTACGCGGAACAAAGTTCTGCCTGAATACAGCCTGAGTTTTTATACTCCTGTCAATGTTCATTTTACATTTGTCTGCTAACTTTCATTAGATATATCCTACAATATCACAAATGAAAAATAGGAAAGGAGAGCAATTTCAAGTCATACTATCAGTGCAGCTAGTTCAGGGTCCTCTATGCCCAGTCTTTGTTGGACTACAAATCCCATCAGCCATCTCCATTGGCCATGAAGCCTGGGGCTGATGGGCGATGGTGCTCACATCAGGAAAACCTGGCTCCTAATTCCTGCTCCCCACTGCCTGGGAGTAGTTTAAGGGTTTTAGTCACAAGTCTTTCCCAGCCCTACCTGAAGATGTCAAGAATTGAACTACGGAATTGAACCTTAGCAAACACTGGCTCACTGAGGTTGGGAAGTGTGAAGAGGTGATTCCAGTGTTGCTTCTCTGTCCCTTGGCCATCTTGAGGATTTCGGAACATTCTGGAAGTCCAGTGTGACCCAAAGGCTGAAATCCTACATTGTCTCTTATGCAGACGTACAGCACCAACTGATTTAAACTATTGGGTGATGGCCAATGTTGGTCAACCCATTGAAATCTAAGGGTCTACACTGATATTGACTTAGTTGGGTATCCTCGTTTTAAGTCTGTGCAACAAGAAACCATTTATTTTCCTTTTAAGGGGAAGGAGGAGGAGAAGGAAAAAGAAGACATCTGAAATTATTACATTAGCGGGTGTAATCTCAACAGAATGATAAGATTTGCAGTGTAGTTTGATGGGATGAGATAGGCCAATAAAACACTAGAAACAGCCTAAGCTGGAGGAATTTGCAGGGCAATTTATGAGAACTTGGCACGCTCAGAAACAACTGTTTCCATGAATGGCTGTTTTATCAGGAAGAGAAATTACATAGTCATGTAGCACAAGATGTTTGTAATGGAGGAGAAAAGCCTTCGTTTCTGGTTCTCTCTTGGCACTGCCTATCCCATAACATTATTTTTTTTAAAAAGAAAAAATACAGAAATCCTAATCACAGCGAGCTGTTCATCTGTTTATTATTGTAATGCAGAATTTCAGGTGTGTATAAATACAGCGTATTTCAAATGAACTCTGATAGCAGCTTTCAGAGTTGTCTTTTATCTCTTGCTGCAGCAGTTTGAGCCCACTTATTGCATTTGCAGAATTTATGTGTTTTATAAAGCGAACAGAAAGCCTCATGTAGTGATTGATGGAAAATCAGTTATTCAGTTGCCAGAAAATGATTGATTTTCCAACACAGCTGCTCCAGCTGTGCTACAGATGCTGTTTTCTGCAAATATCACAGAACTGGTGGGGAGAGCGTTTTGAGTCAGGCCCTTAATTCTCATGGACTGCAGGGCCGGACATTTCAACAGACAATCTGCGTAAAAGGGATTCACACTACTAAGTAGACTAGTTCATTATCTCAAATAGGTATGCCACCATCTTTTGTAATTAAGCTATTTTTGGCAATGCCATAATTGAGTTATTTCTATGTCCTGAGCTGATTCTTGATTCCTCTGCTCCCTGGAAGGAATTACACTGCGGAGAGTACCCAAAGTATTCAGTGGCTGAATGTGCTCCACTGTGTTAGGCTGCAGGCAGCGGGCTAGTGAAAAGCTCCCTGGTCTTACTGTTGTTGTTTGGTCGTTTAGTCGTGTCTGACTCTTCGTGACCCCATGGACAAGAGCACACCAGGCACTTCTTACACTGCCTCCTGCAGTTTGGTCAAACTCATGCTGGTAGCTTCGAGAACATTATTACTATCCAACCATCTCGTCCTCTGTTGACCCCTTCTCCTTGTGCCCTCCATCTTTCCCAACATCAGGGTCTTTTCCAGAGAGTCTTCTCTTCTCATGAGGTGGCCAAAGTACTGGAGCCTCAGCTTCAGGATCTGTCCTTCCAGTGAGCACTCAGGGCTGATTTCCTTCAGAATGGATAGGGTTAATCTTCTTGCAGTCCATGGGACTCTCAAGAGTCTCCTCCAGCACCATAATTCAAAAGCATCAATTCTTCGGCGATCAGCCTTCTTTATGGTCCAGCTCTCACTTCCGTACAGCCCTGGTCTTATTATTCCTTACTAAAAGCATGACAACTTATTATATTATATTACATGATTATTGTTGCTTCTTTTGCAACCTTGATCTTTCCAGCCAAGTACCCCATCACTCCTCATTAGCTTCACTTCTAAACTTCTGCAGGTAAAGGTGTATGCAAGCATTCATGGTACACAGACGCTTTTACTGGGCTGGGATAGCTCAGTCATGAGACTCTTAATATCAGGGTCATGGGTTCAAGCCCAAGGTGCCAACTTGAAGAAAATATTGGGGGAGAGACAGGTAAGCCCAACCACATAATCGACCACAATGGCAATGCCCACCAACTTTGGAGGGGAGACCTCGCCCCCTCAAATATTTTAGGGGGACTTTGACCCCTAGGAGCTGGCTCCTACGTTCGAGCCCCACGTTGGACAAAATATTCCTGCATTGCAGAGGGTTGGACTAGATTGGTCCCTTCCAATTCTACTAATTTTTTATTTGAAGGGCCCAATTTATGCTAAATTTATGCTAAAAGCACTAAATGAATTGAGAGTTTGGTGCTTAACAGAATGCCTCCTCCTGTATATATCTTTACCATGTGCCTGCCCTCTATCTATCTGCCCCTTGGCTATGAAATGTTCCCCTAGGGGAGTTTGCTTGTCATCCACAGAGGGATTTTTTTTCTTTTCAACATAAGCACCACAAATGTTTGTTCTCTTGTTTTAAGAGCTTGTTTCTTGATTAGCTTTCTTTCTCTATTTTTGGCAGTACAGTAGTACCTCTGGTTACGTACTTAATTTGTTCCAGAGGTCCATTCTTAACCTGAAACTGTTCTTAACCTGAAGCACCACTTTAGCTAATGGGGCCTCCTGCTGCTGCCGCCACGCAATTTCTGTTCTCATCCTGAAGCAAAGTTCTTAACCTGAGGTGCTATTTCTGGGTTAGCGGAGTCTGTAACCTGAAGCATATGTAACCTGAAGCATATGTAACCCGAGGTGCCACTGTACGCAAATAAGAGATTTGCATTCTGAAGCTGCAGCTGAATAAATTTCTGTAAGAGCAAATTTGGCAGGGGGGGGGGGCAAACAAACTTGCGTTCTGGTAATGAAGGGTGCATGCCGTTTATGAGAAATAGAACCCCATCTGTCCCAAAGAAACCACTGTGATCCATCACGTTAAATCGAGAAACCATTTGACACATTTATTTCTTCAGCAGGAAGTGTTCTGTCAGATCTGTAGGGAACACTGAAATTTTGTACATATGAAGATGAAAGTAGAAAGAGCAGGCGTCGCTACTTTCCCTGGGCCTGGGTCCATTAACATGGGACATGCCTCTTTGCCAGTTGGATACAGAAAAATATGCTGTATTTGCCTATAGGCTCCAATGATGTTGCATCATTAAGGACTAAATGAGATGAGTCGGAAAGGATGCTTGATGTGCTGAATTTGCTCTCAGCATTAAAGCAGACACTGTCTGTAAATGCATTCTATATGTTATGTCATACGACAGTTTCGTAATGAAACAATTACCAGGAACAGGAAGGAAGCTATTTATGATATTCTTCTTCTTTTTTAAAAAGAAAGTTAACACAAAGCATAAGTAAAGCATAAATGGGCATACTCCGGACATAAAATAAAATTACACGTCTATTCAAAACGGTCCATTGACCTACAAGGAAAAGTGCTACACTCTTAGTAAATATTAGACCTAGTCTCACTCATATAAAGTGTTTCCTCCTATGTTATTAATAGTAAGGGCAAAACACAACACCAGGGTTGGAGCTTGGTGATGATTGGCTATGCGCGCTCGCGAGCGCACACACACACACACACACACACACAGATACACGGCACTGGAGATGTTAAAGCTTTGAGTGCCAGCTGCATTTTTATTGGCCGTCTGCAACTTCAAAGCTTTTCCTCTTCAGAAGCTTGGCCAGGTACCACTGGCTGCCCCCAATCTGCTTTTGCTGACTTATTGTTTCTCAATGTGTTTTTCTTTTCTTCCAAGCTGTGGTGTTCAGTTTGAAATTAGGTAGCTTTCTTTCTCTCTCTCTCTCTCCCGCCCCCCTCGTTTGCTACCATTTTTGTTTCCTTGGCTCCAACTGTGAGTAAATATGACTGTGCGATCTTACCCACTCATTGGTCTACATGTTTCAATTGCAAATCCATTAAGTGACTTTTAAAAAGAAAAAAGAACATAAGAAGAGTCTTGCTGGATCAGCGTAAAAAAACATGGATGTTGTTGGACTCCAACTCCCATCAGCCTCAGCCAGGGCAGCCAAGGGTTGGGGTTGATGGGAGCTGGGAGCCCAGCTTTAAAACACTATTCAGAGCAGAGTTGTTCATCTGGCATGTTTCATCACATGGAGCCCTCTTATCATCGCAACCCCCACTAATACTTTGGCCACCTCATGAGAAGAGAAGACTCCCTGGAAAAGACCCAGATGCTAGGAAAGATTGAGAGCACAAGGAGAAGGGGATGACAGAGGACAAGATGCGGGATGCAGTGGAAGACAGGAGTGCCTGGCGTGCTCTGGTCCATGGGGTCACAAAGAGCCGGACATGACTAAACGACTAAACAACAACAACACCAGGAGGACCTTGGGCTCCCCACACCTGTCTTAATAGATGTGAAAATTCATATTGGAGAAGACAGTCCTTTAGATAGCCTGGTCCTAAGCCACTGCAGACCTTAAAGTTCCTAAAGAAGTTTGGGCTGGTCTTGGAAATGAAACAGTGAGCCAATGTAACTGCATACTTTCAATGGGAGAGCATATGTTCATCCTTCATCCTGAAATGAATGGGGTAACATACCAACATGCCACCATCTCATTTTCAGCTATTTATTTATTTACTGCATTTATATATCACCTTTTTCTTCAAGGAGCTCAAGGTGGCATACATGGTTGGCCAAGTCTATGGCACGTTAACCATCCACAGAAAGCTATATTTTTCAGTTAATTAAGCAAACATTGGCATGGCATAGGATCACCATATATTTTTATGTTCAGATATTTAAAATTGGGCAAAAACCTTCTGGTCAGCTCAATGAAGTCCAGTGAATGTTTTCGCTCTGTATATTTTTAGGTGCACATTTTAAAAAAGAAAGACAATAGGTTGCAATACGACAGCTGGCGAAATGGGGAGTTATTCCTTTTAATTCCCTGCTTCCTTTAAAAAAAAAAAACAACATTTGGGGCTTTAAGCTGTGTAGGAAACTGGCAAACCTGCCAATAAGATCAGTCTTAAAAAAATAAAAGATTGCAAGCCAGTATAGTAGAGGCATTTCAGAGCAACTTGCTTGTTTAGGCATTAAGGCAAAAGACTTTGAAGTCACAGAGTGCCAATAAAAATGCAGCTGGCATTCAGAAATTTAACAACTCCAGCATTTAGCTTTTACATGTCTGTTCCTAAATCCGAAGCTGGCAAATCTTAGAATGCCCCCCCTCCCCGCCCTGCATTCCTGCAGCAGGAGGCGTGTGTACTTATATGGTGGAAGGCCTCTCCTGGCACATTTTCTTCTGGAATCTTAGGATAGATACCAGAGTCCTTTTAACCTGATGACTATAGGAAACTGCCTTATGCCAAGACTTGGTCTATCCAAGGTTGTCCCATGACATTTGAATGAAAAGCAAGGACTCCCCACCCCACCCTTCCATGTACAGAAGTTGACCAGTTGGGCTGTTGAATCTTAAGAACGTAAGAAGATCCTGCTGGATCAAGTCAATGGCCTATCTAGTCCAGCATCCTATTGTCACAGTGGCCAACCAGATACAGTGGTACCTCGGGTTAAGAACTTAATTCGTTCTGGAGGTCCGTTCTTAACCTGAAACTGTTCTTAACCTGAGGTACCACTTTAGCTGATAGGGCCTCCCGCTGCTGCCGCGCAATTTCTGTTCTCATCCTGAGGTAAAGTTCTTAACCCGAGGTACTGTTTCTGGGTTAGCAGAGTCTGTAACATGAAGCATCTGTAACCTGAAGCGTCTGTAACCCGAGGTACCACTGTACCTGTGGAAAACCCAAAAGCAGGACCTAAGAAAGGGTTGCCATATTTCAAAACGTAAAAACCAGGACACCCCGAGAGTTATTGAGCTTCTTTTTAGGAAGACCCCAAAAACGCCCCCCCCCAAAACCCTTGATTTTTCAATTGACTTGGCTAAGATCCAGAACAAAGCTCCACCTTTTGGCAATTCCCCCCTTTGAAATTCTGGTAATGTCCGGGAAAATCCAGGTGTATGGGAGCCCTATATAAGAGAGAACTCTCCCTTCCTGTTTCCCGCAACTGGCATTAAGAAATATTGCTGTCTCTGATTTCCCTCTTTTCTGCTTTGTTTGTGGCTTTCAAACATTCTTTGAGGGCAGCCTAACAAAAGTGAGATAGTGGTAGCCAAGGCATAAGTAAGAGTGGATTTGGCTTGGATTGCTGCCTAAGGCAGAGAATAAGAATAATAAATTATACTGATATACTGAATTTCTTCCACCTTGGAACTTAAAACCACATACATGATATTTTCAGGAGGTTACATATCTGATCACAGATCAGATCCAGGCCTATATGCCCACTCATAAATCCATTCCATCCCAATTCTGCACCAATCTACATGTTGTTGTTTTAAATCTGCATGACACTTCATATATATACATATATGATTGCATATGCATTTTCTCTAGACATTTTATGCAGTCCCTCCATATTTATTTCTCTCTCCTCACCCCCTGCTGCAATGTTCCAGTTTCTGTGGCTTATTTTATTGATTGTTTTATACTTTTTTATATTTTTCTGTAAGGTTGGACAAGCAGCTGCATATTTATCCTGCATTGTATAATATACCAGTAGAGGGGGGCCATCTATCTGGGAAGGTAACCCATCTAGGAAAAGGAAAACTCTGATCCTAAACCTCCACTGGACCATAAAGAAGGCTGATCGCTGAAGAATTGATGCTTTTGAATTATGGTGCTGGAGGAGACTCTTGGAGAGTTCCATGGACTGCAAGAAGATCAAACCTATCCATTCTCAAGGAAATCAGCCCTGAGTGCTCACTTGAAGGACAGATCCTGAAGCTGAGGCTCCAATACTTTGGCCACCTCATGAGAAGAGAAAACTCCCTGGAAAAGACCCTGATGTTGGGAAAAATTGAGGGCACAAGGAGACAGGGACGGGAGAGGATGAGATGGTTGGACAGTGTTCTCGAAGCTACCAGCATGGGTCTGACCAAACTGCAGGAGTCAGTGGAAGACAGAAGTGCCTGGCATGCTCTGATCCATGGGGTCACGAAGAGTCGGACACGACTAAACGACTAAACAACAACAACAAACCTCTACTGTGTTGTGGAATATCTCTGGGGGCAGGGGAGGAGAAAAAGTCAAAGAGTAAACCCTACACAAATCCAGAGTGGAGTCCCTAAGATGTTTGGATGGTTCCTTGTACGCAATTCCTTCAAGCAATTACTGCAATCAAGCTTGTGCCAAATGTATTGCTCTACTTTCCTTTGGACCACATCAGAAAGGTTGAGAGGGAGATTCTTGCCATCTTGGCAGCCCAGGACCTCCAAACACACTGTCCAGGCCTTTGCCCTGGGGATGTCACTTCAGTTTGACTTCTCCCCTGGAAGCGCACTACATTGTCTCCTGAGACAGACAGATGCCGCCGCCAACAAGAACAACTGGTAGTGAAAAGTAGTTTTGTTTTGCTTTTTTTTATGAGTTAAAGACTTTATTAGGTTTCAAGGAATGTGATACATCATGACATAAACAGCTACGTAGCTCAGCCCTGTATCCAGAAATCATAAATGGAAAGCTCAGCAAAGCTTTGAAGCCAAATCAGGGCAATTGGTAGCCAACCAACTTGTAATGGGCTCCACAGGAGGGGCTGCGCTGGGGATTTCCCTTGTGTAGCCAGAACCAGATCACAGTGCTGTTGTCCTCTTCACAGATGCAGCCCACAAGCCTCTTGTCTGTAATTGAAGGGACTATGTTGGGGCCTTCCTTTGTTCCAGCATATCGTTTGGGTGATAGCATGTTGTAAGGATCCAGCCCCTTCTCTAAAGTTTTCATGGTTTTCCTCTCCATTCCTATAGCCTGTTCTTCATCACTGGGAATACCTCCGGTGCCCATGGAGCGGGCAGCCCCCGGCAGGTGCAGCGGCCCCCGGCCCAGGGGACTCCGGCCCGCGCTGAGGCCTCGCAGGGCCCCGCACACCTGCAGTAACCTTGACGCCATGGCAACCCTCAGAGCAGAGCAGAGGAAGAGATCCTGTGGGGAGGCCGCCTCTCTGCACCCCTCTCTCGCTCTGTGAAAAGTAGTTTTGAAATGAAAGCATGTCTATTGGCCAGATGCATCAAAGGACCGTCTTTCCCCACGTGAGCCTGCCTGGCCCCTAAGATCATAATCTGAGGCCTCCCATGACGAAGATCTGGAGAGCAGCAGCAAGATAACAGGGCCTTTTCTGTAGCAGTTCCCTATGCTCTCCCCAGGGCGGTGCAGCTGACAGAAACTTTGTCATCATTTTGGTGCTATGCAAAGATGTCCGCTTCCCTCCCTCCAGCATTTGGACACCACCAATGATTGAATATTTGTACCTTTTAATATATGTATTTTTATTGCTATACAGTGGTACCTCTGGATGCGAACGGGATCTGTTCTGGAGCCCCCTTCGCATCCTGAGTAGAGCGTAACCCGCGACTGCATGTCTGTGCGTGGGATGCGATTCGCCGCTTCAACGCATGCATGTGACACCATTTTGAACATCTGTGTGAGTGGCGAAACCCGGAAGTAACGCGTTCTGTTACTTCCGGGTCGCCATGGAGTGCAACCTGAAAATACTTAACCTGAAGCTACTTCAACCCAAGGTATGACTGTATTTTATTCTTCTTGTGAGGCATTTTGGGATTTTTTTGGGGGGGAGGTGGGAATTCCTAAATTCAGCAAACTGACCTAGCTAACTAAACCTGTCAGGAACTGGCCGCACAGTGCTGGTCAAAATAAATGCATCAACCATTCATTGGATTAAGAGTGTAGAAAAGGCAATGTGTTCAAATCTTAAGCACGTCATAATTTTAAGCATCCCAAAGTGTTTAAAAAGTGTTACTAGGAATGAGCACATACATCCATTTGCTAGTTAAACAACATAACCTGTTTCATTTTTAAATGCACAGGCCGGGGACCAGAGCACATTAAAAATGTTAAACACACTGACATGTTTACAACGTGTTGCAAGAAAGTGTTTAACTTCTTGTGCTCCAAAGCTAAACACTTTCGAATTAGAGGGTTTGCTACCTCTCTATTTATTCAGCGCAGCTATCACTTACGCATGCTTATTGGTTTAAGTTTAAATTGATTTGGAGCAGGCAGTAAGTCATACAAACAAGGAGATAATTTTGATTTCAGAACCATATGGGCAAAATTGTGTTCGCGGCTTCCAGTGAAATACGTCTCGCCGCGCGTATTTAATAAAGAGAATGGCCCAAAATTTATGAACTGCGCTGATCCTAATTCATGTTACGTATTAACAAAGGTTATTGTATCAAATTAGAGTTCAGGTTCATATTCATTTCGAGGGGAGATTAAAAACACATAAAACCAATTCTCCGTGTATTTGCAAAACATTTATAAGCAACGCAGCCCAATCCTGCAGGTTGGTTTAAGAAGCAGGAATCAAAGCAAGAAACTGCAGTGAGAATGTGAGAAGGGTTGTGCTGGATTAGACCAAGGTTTTCTCTTGGAGAAAAGTGTAGCAAGCGTTTCTCGTCACATTAAATCTTGTGGACACCCAATGAGGCTGAATGTTGGAAGATTCTGGACCAGGGTGGATGGCCATCTCACACGGATGCTTTGGTCAAGTTTCCTGCATTGCAAGTGGTAGGACTAGATGACCCTACAATAATAATAATAATAATAATAATAATAATAATAATAATAATAATATTTTTATTTATACCCCGCCCTCCCCAGCCAAGACTGGGCTCAGGGCGGCTAACAACCAATAATAAAAACAAGCTGATTGAAATACAACTTAAAAAACAAGATTGAAATACAACATTAGAACATTAAAATGCAGCCTCTTCTCAGGAGGAGAAAGGAAAAAAGAAAGAAGGGGAGGGAATCAAATTGATTCCAAGCCAAAGGCCAGGCAGAACAACTCTGTCTTACAGGCCCTGCGGAAAGAAATCAGATCCTGCAGGGCCCTGGTCTCATGAGACCAGGCTGGAGCCAGTGTTGAGAAGGCCCTGGCTCTGGTTGAGGCTAATCTAAATTCCTTAGGGCCCGGAAGCTCTAGGGTGTTGCTATTTATGGACCTTAAGGTATGCTGTGGGGCATACCGGGAGAGGCGGTCCCGTAGGTACGAGGGTCCTAGGCCATGAAGGGCCTTAAAGGTCAAAACCAGCACCTTAAATCTGACCCTGTACTCCATATGATTCTATGAGATCACGGAAAGTACTTCTTCATGCAGCACACAGTGGCACTTGCTCCCACAAGAAGCAGTGGTGGCCACCAACTCTGATAGCTTTAAAAGAGTATTATAGACAAATTCATGGTGGATAAGGCTATCAAAGACCACAAGGCATGATGGCTCTGTTCTGCCTCAGTACAAATGGCAGTTGCTAGAAATCACCAGTGGGCGATGCATTGTTGCCGTCAAGATTCTCATAGGCATATGGCTGGCCAATGTAAGAACAGGATGCTGAAATAGATGGGCATTTGGCCTGATCCAACCTAAGGCGTTCCATAGGTTATCAAGTTCTTATTTTTGCTTTCTGCTGCCTAGCCTTTTTTAAAAATAAAAGACGTTTTACTTGTCAGGTTGACATTTTTAGTGGCTGCTGAACCCCCTTAAAGGTAAAGGGACCCCTGACCATTAGGTCCAGTCATGACCGACTCTGGGGTTGCGCGCTCATCTCACTTTATTGGCCAAGGTAGCCGGCGTACAGCTTCCGGGTCATGTGGCCAGCATGACTAAGCCGCTTCTGGCGAACCAGAGCAACGCATGGAAACGCCGTTTACCTTCCCACCGGAGTGGTACCTATTTATCTACTTGCACTTTGATGTGCTTTCGAACAGCTAGGTTGGCAGGAGCAGGAACCGAGCAACGGGAGCTCACCCTGTCGTAGGGATTCAAACCGCCAACCTTCTGATCGGCAAATCCTAGGCTCTGTGGTTTAACCAACAGCGCCACCCGCATCCTTTAACCCCCTTAAGGTTATTTTATTTGTTGCATCTGTGTCTCTGTCTCTTGTTATTCATGCATACATTCACCTCTTCCATCATTGTAAACCATCCTGACGACTGTGTTTTTGGTGTAAATCCAGGTCATACATTTCCCGAAATAAAAATAAAATAAACGCTGCACGTCTGATCTTCTCCAACTCCGTATGTGCTAAATGGTGTTCCAACCACGCATTCTGCTTCCAAGGAGCCTCAAGTGAATTTGCCTCCTTAATGACCATTTTTACAGTTGCAATATGATACACGACTGATTGTGCATTCATTTTTCTAATGAATACAAATGTATTTCTAATGGATTTCCCCAGGGGGAGTTGCATAAGGGAGGGTATGCTGGATAAGAATTCATCACCTTTGATTATCCTATTACACTTCTTTTAAGTCTTTGATTTCAGCCCCTCATTTTTTTTTAAAAAACCCCCCAGAATGTTAACATTCTACTTCTCTTAAATTTTAAATACACACCAAACTCCCTGCAAAATACTGTATTGCATGTTATGTGTGTATTTAATTAAAGCAGTTCTAGACAGCACTGTTCACCTGACTGATGAGACAATGTGTTGTTTTTGTTATTATCATCTACTGTTTAATTGCCAATGTGACTTCTAAGCAGTTTACCTGTATGAGGAGCCACCTGCACTATATATTTAAAGCATTATCATATCACTTTAAACAGTCTTGGCTTCCCCCAAAGAATTCTGGGAACTGTCATTCTGCTCATAGAGTCACAATTTACAGAGTTCCCCAGGAAGTGAGATTGGCTGCTAAACCATTCTTGGAATTGTAGCTCTGTGCGGGAGGGGAAAATAACAAAAACACCTCCTGGTAAGTAAAGGTAAAGGTACCCCTGCCCGTACGGGCCAGTCTTGCCAGACTCTGGGGTTGTGCACCCATCTCACTCAAGAGGCCAGGGGCCAGCGCTGTCCGAAGACACTTCCGGGTCACATGGCCAGCGTGACATCGCTGCTCTGGCGAGCCAGAGCTGCACATGGAAACGCCGTTTACCTTCCTGCTAGAAAGCGGTCCCTATTTATCTACTTGCACCCGAGGGTGCTTTCGAACTGCTAGGTTGGCAGGCGCTGGGACCGAGCAACGGGAGCGCACCCCGCCGCAGGGATTCGAACCGCCGACCTTTCGATCGGCAAGCCCTAGGCGCTGAGGCTTTTACCCACAGCGCCACCCGCGTCCCAAAAACACCTCCTGGTATAATAATAATAATAATAATAATAATAATAATAATAATAATAATAAATAATATACCAGAACTACGTAGTCAAGTATGAAAGTGTGTACATTAGTGAGAACAACACTTAAATAATGTATCAAATGAAGGGACCCTGTTTTGCAAATGTTTGTAGATGAGGCAAAATTGCACATCAGGAGAAATTTCCACTAAAATGCTGAGGAGTTTTCATGAGGAATTTTAGAAGAAGATGGAGAAGAAGACTATCCCGGGGTGGTGCATGCTCTAGTTATCTCCCGCTTGGACTACTGCAATGCGCTCTATGTGGGGCTACCTTTGAAGGTGACCCGGAAACTACAGCTAATCCAGAATGCGGCAGCTAGACTGGTGACTGGGAGCGGCTGCCAAGACCATATAACACCAGTCTTGAAACACATACATTGGCTCCCAGTACGTTTCCAAGCACAATTCAAAGTGTTGGTGCTGACCTTGAAAGCCCTAAACGGCCTCGATCCAGTATACCTGAAGGAGTGTCTCCACCTCCATCGTTCTGCCTGGACACTGAGATCCAGCGCCGAGGGCATTCTGGCGGTCCCCTCGCTGCGAAATGCCAAGTTACAGGGAACCAGGCAGAGAGCCTTCTCAGTAGTGGCACCCACCCTGTGGAACGCCCTCCCACCAGATGCCAAAGAGAAAAACAACTACCAAACTTTTAGAGGACATCTGTAGGCAGCCCTCTTTAAGGAAGCTTTTAATGTTTAATAGGTTATTGTATGGACTGAAAGAAGATCCAACCTATCCATTCTCAAGGAAATCAGCCCTGAGTGCTCACTGGAAGGCCAGATCCTGAAGCTGAGGCTCCAATACTTTGGCCACCTCATGAGAAGAGAAGACTCCCTGGAAAAGACCCTGATGTTGGGAAAGATGGAGGGCACAAGGAGAAGGGGATGACAGAGGACGAGATGGTTGGACAGTGTTCTTGAAGCTTCCAGCATGAGTTTTAACAAACTGCGGGAGGCAGTGGAAGACAGGAGTGCCTGGCATGCTCTGGTCCACGGGGTCACAAAGAGTAGGACATGACTAAACGACTAAACAACAACAACAAGAACAAGGTTATTGTATTTTAGTGTTCTGTTGGAAGCTACCCAGAGTGGGCAGGGTATAAATAAATTGTTATTGTTATTGTTATTGTTATTGTTATTGTTATTGTTATTGTTATTGTTATTGTTATTGTTATTGTTATCTGCTGCGGAAATGTGGAGAACTGAACTTAAGGCTGGGGGAAAAGGAGAATGTGAGAGGAAATGAAATGGACCGACTTGCCCATCACAGTGCAGAGGGCTCTTTCCATGGGTGCAACCGGGGTTTCACATCCCTGTGTAGGTGCCCCCTACACACATCAGTTGTGTGTGGAGGGGGAGGCAGGGTTGGCACACATGGGGGCATCTCAGGGCAAAGCTAGCTGGGGACATTGCACAGAGCCCCTTCCCACATTCGATACCCATGGATGTACCAAATGACCAAACAGGTTTCCCACGGCTCTGTGTGTGTGTGCGCGCTTTCTTTTTCTGTTTCTTTTCTCCGATTCAAAGCCATCATCTCCTAAAGGGAAAGCAATGAATTTGCTGATAAGCAGAGGCATAAGAAGCCTGGGAAGGGGAAAATGAGTGGGCACTTTTCCCTGCTTGTTTTCCAAACCTGGATATTTCCAAAACAGTTCTTGGCCGGTTGCCTATTCCAAGGGAAGAATGTGGGCCAGTGTTCATGCTTCAGGTCAGATTGAAAAGATATAGTATGTAAAGGAGGAAGCATGCCTGCAATTGAAGGATTTTCCATAGCTGAGTCAGGCATGCAGAGCAAAGCTATTCCCCCTACAGCGCTACAAATTCAGCTGTTGGAGACAACTTGAAACCAAGGGCTCTGGTCATGCAAATTGGCTAAATCATGTTTTTTTGTTTTTCAACAATGCAGAGTATGTGGTCACATAGGAAAGATTGTCAGATTTGTGTAATGTAAATTCATTATATTAGCAGTTTTTCTTCTCCTCTCCCACACCCTCAGGCTGGTGAATGGGTCTTTTTCAAGATGGCAGTGTACAAAGCACCCCTTCTAAGTATTGCTCTCTGGAACTCCCTGCTTATTGATTCTAGGCGGTTGCTTTTGTTGTAGTGATTGTTACGGTAATTTCTTTGGCTGCTACGTACAGTTACATTTCTTTGTTCAGGCTTTGTTCATTTACTATGTCTAATAGTTTTTATGTTTGATTTTATTGGTATTTTCTTATCAACCTGTTATATTCATAATACAAAAAAGATTTTTTAAAATTAAGTGCTATATAAACCTTGCTAATAAAAATAAATACTAAATAATATTTAGCACCAAGTAATAGCACCACTCCATTCTGCCTTGGTCAGATCACATCTGGAATACTGTGTTCACGTCTCAGTGGCACAATTTAAGAATGATATTGACAAGCTGGAACATGTGCAGAGGAGGGCAACCAAGATGTTCAAGGGTCTGGAAACCAAGCTGCATGGGGAACGGTGGAAGGAGCTGCGTATGTTTAGCAAGGAAAAGAGGAGACTGAGAGGAGATTTGTTGTTGTTTAGTTGTTTAGTCGTGTCCGACTCTTCGTGACTCCATGGACCAGAGCACGCCAGGCACTCCTGTCTTCCACTGCCTCCCGCAGTTCGGTCAAACTCATGCTGGTAGCTTCGAGAACACTGTCCAACCATCTCGTCCTCTGTCGTCCCCTTCTCCTTGTGCCCTCCATCTTTCCCAACATCAGGGTCTTTTCCAGGGTGTCTTCTCTTCTCATGAGCTGGCCAAAGTATTGAAGCCTCAGCTTCAGGATCTGTTCTTCCAGTGAGCACTCAGGGCTGATTTCCTTAAGAATGGATACGTTTGATCTTCTTGCAGTCCATGGGACTCTCAAGAGTCTCCTCCAACACCATAATTCAAAAGCATCAATTCTTTGGTGATCAGCCTTCTTTATGGTCCAGCTCTCACTTCCATACATCACTACTGGGAAAACCATAGCTTTAACTATATGGGCCTTTGTTGGCAAGGTGATGTCTCTGCTTTTTAAGATTGTCTAGGTTTGTCATTGATAAAGTAGCCATTTTCAAATACATGAAGGGCTGTCACATGGAAGATGGAGCAAGCTTGTTTCTTCTGCTCAAGAGGGTAGGACATGAACCAATGGCTTCATGTTACAAGAAAGGAGATTCCAACTAAACATCAGGAAGATCTTTCTGAGAGTAAGAGCTGTTTGGCAGTGGAACAGTCTCCCTCAAGAGGTTGTGGACTCTCCTTCCTTGCAAGTTTTTTTAGGCTGCAGTTGGATGGCCATCTGTCATGGATGCTTTAGTTGGGATTCCTGCCTTGCAGAGGGCTGGACCAATGACCTTTTGGGTCCCTTCCAGCTCTACAATTCTATGATTTTATGCAAATATAGGTCCTCTGTTAGTGATGCTGGTGAAGGATGTGGCCCAGGGGAATTTTCAAGAGGTGGACAGATAGGCCTGGAGGGCCGTATTAATCCCCCAGATCTGAGGCTCCCCACTCCTGATATTGATAAAACAGAGGGCTGACATGCCAATGGGCCAGCATGCTGTAGTGGTTAAGAGTGGTGGACTCGTAATCTGGTGAACTGGGTTCGATTCCCTGCTCCTCCACATGCAGCTGCTGGGTAACCTTGGGCTACTCACACTTCTCTGAAGTCTCTCAGCCTCACTCACCTCACAGAGTGTTTGTTGTGGGGGAGGAAGGGAAAAGGAGATTGTTAGCCGCTCTGAGACTCCTTAGGGTAGTGATAAAGGAGGATATCAAATCCAAACTCCTCCTCCTCCTCCTCCTCCTCCTCCTCCTCCTCCTCCTCCTCTTCTTCTTCTGGTCTTTTCAGAAATTTTGATAAGCGGCTAAAATGTCTGGGAAACCCAGGTGTATCAACTCAACTTTTGTGTCCGGATTTTCACTTTTTGAAATATGGCAACCCTATTCTAACCACACTGCTACCATTCCCAGGGTGAAGAAAGGAAAGGAAAATCGACTCTTATTTGGGGTGTTTCCAGGGCAAGTCAGGAGATGAGAACCAGCCCATAGTCTGGACCAAAGAGCAAATGACGACTCAAAGACAAGCCAACAGATGAAGCTGTGGAGCAAGCCGGAAGCCGGAACCAAAGATAGAGTCAAGACCAAGGGGTAAACCAGGACGAAGGGTTGGATCAACATGGGAATGAAGAATAACCACGGATGCGGCAAACATGTTGCTCAAAGTGGAATATGAAGATCTTCAAGTTCTTCTTCAAGTTCCAGGAGCATTCAGTAGCCAAGCTACCTGTGTGGACAGAGTCAGTCCTTGGCTGAAGATACTGAGAAGTTGCAGTTCAGTGGGTCACCACAGGGAGCAGTTCATTGACAGCTGGGCCATTGTCCTGCAACACCACAGCCTGTGCCATGGACGAGCCTATTCTCTGTGGCAGCTGAGACTTTGCGGCTCAACATCGCACCAGATCCATCATTTC
This sequence comes from Podarcis gaigeae, assembly GCF_964106915.1. Taxonomy (NCBI): domain Eukaryota; kingdom Metazoa; phylum Chordata; class Lepidosauria; order Squamata; family Lacertidae; genus Podarcis; species Podarcis gaigeae. The sequence goes on along the minus strand of NC_139680.1, from coordinate 101,867,241 downwards.
CAGCTTTGCTTAGAACTTGTGCACGGGTATGCAGAAAGGAGATCCTGTGCAATTTACTAGGAATCTGGACCCCAAAACACAAATGTTTGGAATGTATTCCAGCAATAAAATTAGTAGCGTTCTTAGCTCCTCAGCAACCAGGGAGCACATAAATCAATAGCTCAGCTCATTTTGTTCAAAGCCGCTCAGAGATTTAAGAGAAGCTATGTTGCATATCAGCACAGTTGGCTGCAGATCCAGTTTTCCCCCCTACCCATTTTATACCTGCGGGTCTTTCTTTGCTTTAGTCTTCTGTTGTTTCATATGTTTCTGGTCTACAGACAACCTTTCATAGGTTCGTTAAGTGTAGCATGCCATTTAATAGGAAGCCATGGGAAACACCTGCCTTCTCAGTGTTGCCAGATTTTTAATGTACTCTTCATTGCTTTGTGCTTATCTCATTTGTAATTATATAAAAAAAGATTTTTTTGGCAGCTGTCATCAAATAATAACAGAGCCACAGCTAATACCTTTTAAGTCTGCATTCTCGGTGTCTTGGTAATTTCATACTGTGCTTTTATATACATGTGATGCTTTTGATTACTTTCCCCCCTCCCCCAAAAAACTTTGATTTTGAAAAGAAGAGAAAAAGAATTTTAACTGGATGATAAACACAATCTACAACTCCAATGAACCCAAGCTCTTTGGTTTAAGCTCATCTACGTCTCAGCACAAACCATGTGAGCTTAATAATAAATTATATAGAAATAATTTGGGATGCTTTGGGATTTTCACATTATGGACTTTGTTCGGTTTCTGTTAAATGCTGCAGTCCTATACCTGGTAAAAACACACATGCATTAAGTCTCTGCCGCTGCCAATGGAACTTAAGTGCATACAAGTGGCCTCAAAGTCACAGTAACATATGCACTGATTTGAGTGGAATGGTCCTATCAAAAGGTTGTATTCAAAGTAGCACTCTGTGTACATTCCGTCAGCGCAAGGATTTCTGCTTGAACAGCAGAATGCTCTCTCACTCTCCTCCCCCAAACATGTCCTAAATCTATTCTAGGGGTTCTCCAAATCTCTGGAGTAGATTTGATGAGGGTGCTGGGTGCATGCAGAAAGACAAGAGCAGGGAAGTGGTTTGACTTCCAAAGTGGTTTAATGATCAATTCTGCTTCTCAGGGAATTCTGGGAATCTTAGCAGAAATAGAGGTCTCCTAAAACCACTCATCCCTTCATGGATCACTGCCTTGTTGTGGCGAAGGGGCTTGAAGAACTCCAAGAGGCTATGAACTATGTCGTGCAGGGCCACTCAAGACAGATTGGCCATAGCCAAGAGTTTAGACTAAATGTGATCCACCTGGAGAAGGAACTGGCAACCCATTCCAGTATTTTGCCATGAAAACTCCGTGGACATCAAAAAGGAGAAGCTTTGAGAAGAAAGTGAGAGTTTTCAAGGCATGCTCTGGTTCATGGGGTCACGGAGAGTCAAATACGACTAAAACGACTAAATTACAAAACCACTCAAGACCCTGAACAAACTACAGCTCTCAAAATTATTTAGGGGGACTCTTGACATACCCTCCAACATTTCCCTGATAAAAATAAGGACGTCCTAGTCAATAACAACAACAACAACAATAATTTTATTATTTATACCCCGCTCATCTGACTGGGTTGCCCCAGCCACTCTGGATGACTTCCAACATATATAAAAAGATTAAACATTAAAAAACTTCCCTATACAGGGCTGCCTTCAGACGTCTTCTAAAGGTTGTACAATTACTTATCTCCTTGGTTCGGGGGTTGCATTACTCCATAGCTGCCAACATTTCTTCAGTGAAATTAGGCACTTCCTGAGGAAAATCGGAACATTCTGGGATCAAATCAGAAACCGGGATGGCTTCTGTAAATCTGGGACTGTCCTTAGAAAATAAGGACACTTGGAGGGTCTGCCATGAGTGTTTAAAGTGCCACCATAAATTGCTTTAAATGTATCATGTGACTATGGCCCTAATCTAGTATAAAGCCAGCTGAACGAGCTTCAGATATGGGTATCTTGCCTCATGACAGAGGAGGAGAGTAGTTAGGCCTTTCTGTTCAAGAAGCATTTTCCCCTCCAAAGTTTCTTCCGAAGGACTAAATATGTCACACACAGATATGGTGTTACTGAGATAAAGATGAGTGAGACTGTGAAAATGTAGGTGTCAACGGCTGATGGAGAATAAAACACCAAGTTGTCAACCCTGGTGCTGTAATTTGCGAGGAAGCTGATGTTTAATAGTGAAGCGTGAAAAGAATGTTACACCACCCTTAAGGCTAAAGACTAGGAGGTAGGCTTGGAAGCTAGGAACTGTCAACAGCAACAGTTAATGTTAAAAAAAAAAAAGTCTACCCAAATGTGTGGTTTTTCCATAGCAGGTTGAGGGGCTGCATTTTAGAGGAGCTGTAATCTCGACACTTTTACAAAAAATATTTGCAGTTGTTAGCATTCCCCAAAGGGGAAAACAAGACAGATATCAGATCAGTTACATTGCTGAACATCACTTTCCTTCATGTAAAACACAGGAGTGATTGCAACAAGCCTGAAGCCTATTGGTGTCCGACAAAATGTTTGTGTTAAAAAGGGTTGTGGGTGCAAAAAGGATCTTGTGTGAGGCCTTCAAAAGGGTTGCAGCCCACCTCAGTCAGCAACTTGGACCAACTTTGCAAGAGTTCTCCTATTTGGGGACTTCCCTGGCTTTTTTCTGGCCCACGTAGGACCAGTCTGGATAGTTGGCCTTGGTGAAGATTTGACATTTTCATCCCCAAAAGTTTTTGATTTGAGTTTCTACTGAAATGAGGCTGCATTTTAATGTTGTATTTTAATTTTGTTTTTAAGTTGTATTTTAATCAATTGTTTTTATACCTGGTGTTAGCCGCACTGAGCCCAGTCTTGGCTGGGGAGGGCGGGATATAAATAAATTTATTATTATTATTATTATTATTATTATTATTATTAGGCAGGTTAGGCAGATGAATGAAGGACTGGCCTTATCTGTGGCTATTAGTCATCATCATCATCATCATCATCAATTAAATTTGTATACCACCCTTCATCCGTAAATCTCAGGGCGGTTCACAACATAAAAATGTAAGATAAAAACACAAAAAACATAATAAAAACAAGAACAACACCCCCCCACAAACCCCCTTCCTACTCCTAGCCCCTCCACCAACAAATTGATCCAAACTGATTGATTATTTGTTTTAAATGCTTTAATTTTTTTGTTGTAAATATTTAAACAATCCCAAAGTTTGAGAGTCAGCAGCACAGGTGTTGTAAAGGTTGTTGTTGCAAACAGCCCAATAGTAGAAGGGAACAGTGCTTGCCCAGACCTCATTGCTGGTTGTGAAGGGGCCCCCATGATAATTCCAAGCTTCAGGACCCCCAAACTGTAGGTCCACCACTGCTACTGAAAATCATAACCTGGCTTAGTAATGATACACTTTAGCACCACTGCTGCCACATTGAATTTGAGGGCAAGATTAATATTATGGTGATGTTTACAACTCAAAATATGAGTTCTCTTTCCTCTACCTTAAGTCTTCTGCTCTAGGGCAGTTGTCCTATTTGTAAAATGGTAGAACCAGTCCTGCTGTCCTTAATACGCACCCTTTCCCTTTAACGGCTGACATTTTCTTTTAATGAGCAATAAATGTGATTAGTTGATGAACAGACTGCCAAATTTGGGCTGAGGGCAGGTTCAGATCTGTAGCAAGACCCAAACGTAGGTGGCCTTGGGCCAGTCACCATCTCACATTTTACTTCACAGGTTTGTTGTAAGGATAAAACAAGGTGAAGGAAACCACATATGCCAGAAGAATGGGCTGGGGGAGAGAGAGAGAAGCAATGAATTAAAGAGATTTCCTTTCGTAAAACAATTTCAACATTGTCCATTGATTGAAATTGAATTAGGATTAATTAAATAATTTGTTCTGGCTGCGGAGGCATTTCTCTGTTCCTGTCCAAGAGCTGGTTATTTACAGAAGTAATAGAGCCATTAACTATTTCCAGCGACAAGAATGGAAGTAGCAGCAGACCCTCCAAGTATCCTTATTTTCCAGGGACAGTCCCAGATTTACAGAAATCTGATCCCGCTTTTCCTCAGGACGTCCCCAATTTCATCAGAGAAATGTTGGAGGGTATGGAGTTATATGACCTCCGAGCCAAGGAAATAAGGAACCATACAACCTATAGAAGACATCTGAAGGCAGCCTTGTATCAGGAAGTTTTTTTAAAAAATGTTTAATGTTTTATTATGTTTTTATATATGTCGGAAGCCTCCCATAGTAGCTGGGGCAACCCTGTCAGATGAGTGGGGTATAAATTAAATTTTCATTATTATCATTATTAATGTGTGACTGGAAAGTTAATGTGTGACCGGAAAGTTCGGTGAATGGTCACATAAATTGGACAGTGAGAAATAAACAATCGGCATCAGAAACCCACAAAATGCTCATAATTGTGTACAGAGATGAAGCTGTAACTCGAAAGACAGTGTATGAGTCGTTTAAGCATTTTCATGAAGGGGAGCAAATGTCGACAGAGTTCAAGAGTTATTGATGCGGGATCGACGTTTGTCTGTCCGAATGATGGTGGAAGAATTGCATATTCTGTGTGAAATCGTTACTGAGGTTACTGAGTTGTCCCACCCTCCACATTCATCCGATCTGGCCCCAACAGATTTCTTTCTTTTTCCAAAACTGAAATCTGAACTGAAAGGGCACAGATTTCCCAACATTTCACATGTCCAAGCTGCTGTGACGAAGGCACTGAAAGCAGTATGCAAAGAGGACTTCTCCAGAAATTTCCAACAGTTCTATGAATGTTGTCAACGGTGCGTTGTATCAGAGGGGGCCTACTTTGAAGGCCTGCAAGGTATGTATGTTCAAATATTTCTCACTGTCCGGTTTCTGTGACAGTCACCAAGCTTTCTGGTCACACCTTGTATTATTATGGAATAAGACATCCCTATTTTCATAGTGGGACGCGGGTGGTGCTGTGGGTTAAGCCACAGAGCCTAGGACTTGCTGATCAGAAGGTCGGAAATTTGAATCCCCGCGACGGGGTGAGCTCCCGTTGCTCGGTCCCTGCTCCTGCCAACCTAGCAGTTCGAAAGCACGTCAAAGTGCAAGTAGATAAATAGGTACCGCTCCAGCGGGAAGGTAAACGGCGTTTCTGTGTGCTGCTCTGGTTCGCCAGAAGCGGCTTAGTCATGCTGGCCACATGACCTGGAAGCTGTACGCCGGCTCCCTTGGCCAATAAAACGAGATGAGCGCCGCAACCCCAGAGTCGGCCATGACTGGACCTAATGGTCAGGGGTCCCTTTACCTTTATTTTCATTGGAGAAGTGTTAGAGGGTATGTAGCAGCAGCATCTTCTTCAGAGAAGGAAAATAGTTGGTGGTGTGGATATTGTTACCCTCCAGGCTTAAAAACACAATTACTGCCCTGTTCCCACAGGAAGGACAGTAGGTCAGGAGTGGATCACATGCTTGACATGCAAAAGACATGCATCTCCAGGTAGCACTGGGAAAGAGTCTTGCCTATGACCCTGGAGAGCTACTGCCAGTCCGTGTAGGCAACACTGTATTAGATGGACCAGTGGCCTGACTTGCTCTAAAGCAGCTTGCCGTCCTCCTCTTAATATACAAAGAAAACAATTCTTTGCAAATGTTATATAACCAGCAAGGGGCAACATCCCCAGCTGAAGAGGCCTGACTCTTTTCGCAAAAGCATTTCTTTGAAGAGATGTTTTATGTGGAGATTGATGAGGTCAGAGGAGCTTGAGCAGGGAGAGATTTGGAGCAATAAAACAGGGAGAGATCTCAAACAGAAAAACCAACTCTTTCTCCAGTTAAGAGTTCCACCCCCCCAACCCCCATTCTGATTAATTGCTTGGCACCAGAAGTCGGACATTAATGGGGCAAAGTCCGTTGCGGAAATGAACTCACTGGGAATCATTGAGGCAAAGCAAAAAGATTTAAGGTGTGAGCCAGAGGAGGCAGCCTTGCTTTAGTGCTTGTGAGGCGGGGGAAGGAAGGGTGAATTAACCATAATGAGAGCCATGGAACTGACACCTTACCGGGATGGAGCATTCGACTCCAAGCACAATGCACGGAGTAATAAGGAAAGGGTTAAGTACTGTGCCAATTTTTCCCCTTTAATGAAAAAATATGAGATCTGGATTCTAGTCATTGGGAGAATCTTGGAGGTGGGGTGGGGGCACAACAAACTTTTTGGCAACATGACATCACAGAAGGGGGCCCAGAGGAGTAGCCAACTTTAATATTATTTTTAAAACCTTGTTCAAAAAAAGTAAAATGGGGGAAATATTGGGGCCACAAAAATTCTTGCAGCCTGTGGATTCGCCACCTCTGGTCTTTTCTGAAGGCTGTTAGGTGTGAACAGGGGCAGACTTTGGTATTTCAGTTTTCAGAGGTGCCCAGTGTGAGGTCAAAATATGGTGCCCCTTCCTTTGGCTTCCCATTTTGTGTATGCACTACTACATCACACTTGCGACACCCTGCAATGCTCCCCTTGGCTCAGCACACAGTGCCCTAAATCCATCTCTGGTTTGAACCCTGTAAGAATGTGGATCTACCCTTGATCTGCACAAGGGGTGGGTGAACATGTCAGTGTCAGTTTCTCCTCTTTCTCATTTCCCCAGTGTTTACTTCTCTAGATTCCCATGCAATTTAAAAGTCCTCGTAAGAATTCACCAGCATTTTAGTGCAAATTTCCCCAAATATACACATTTCTGTATGCAATTTTTCCTCTTACACATATTTGGGTGTTTTTGTTGTTGTTGTTTTTTTGCAAAACCTCTCATGCATTATTTTCAGTAATATGTGCATTTCTGCACAATTTGCCACAAGGGATGCATTTTTGTACATATTATTAGGGTGTGTTACATGGTGACAGGTTCTATGAACCACAGGTGAGAGGTGGGGACCAAAAGTGGGGAAAGTGGGGAAACTACCCCACCAGAGGTCCTACCCACCCCCTACCACTCCATACATCAACATGCTGGGAGTGACTTCAACTTGCCAGCTAAACCAGGTGGGGTTAGCTGATGGGTCTGAAAGCCTTGGTGAGTTAGTGACTTCCCTTGCATGTGAAGACAGGCTCCAGTACACTGAGTGGGTGAGACCAATCATGGGTTCAGTGATCAAGATGGAGGTTTCATCACATTCTGTAGAGGGAAATGAGAGGCAGATGGGACTCATCAACCTGGGAAAGCAGCACATCTGGGAGATGGAAAACTCTTATCCTAACTTCCAGTGCCTTGTGGAATATCTCCAGGAGAGAGAAAAAGGCTAAGGAGTAAACCCTACATGAATCCAAACCTAATATGGTTGGACGGCACCTTGTATACCTCTTTCTGGCCACTCCTGCAGCCAAGCTGGTGCCAAATATATTATGCTTTCCTTTGGATCACATCAGCGAGGCTGAGATGGGGGCCTTGTCAACTGGGCAGCCCAGGACTTCCATATACACTGCCCGGGCTTGCACCCCAGGGAGGTCCCTTTGATGCTGTTTACACACTATAAATAAGTCAGATTGTTTTAACAAAGGAAAAAAATCTATATGGAAAACCAGGTTTTAAAATTTCCTGCTCTCTGGTACCATCTGGTGTTGCATGTTTATAGGACATTCAAATCACCGTTTCTTTACTAATGTAGTTGAGTTCTGTTTCAGTTTCCATGTTCTTTTGGAAAGGGTGTATCTTGTAAATTCACCCCCCCCCCCAATCATCCCAAATCTATATAAATCAAATTGGAAGTGATTTGCATTTTTGTAGGTATCAAAATTTGGTAGGATGGGCAGGGTATAAATTCAATAAATAATAAATATTGTAGATCCATTTTTTAAAAGCATCTAATTAATACTTAGAGGCTAGACCTCTTCATTAAAACCTATAAGCAACATGGTCTTGAAAGAGCCACTCTACACACGTTCCGTGAAAAGCAGAAATGCTACCAAACTTGCTAACTTCCCCGCAATAAAGCTGGTTCAAGCTCTACTAATCTAAGTGAAACCATTTCCTAGTTCCATAGTTAGGATTGCAGCCAAAGAAAGATGCAATCTTCTTATTTAATGCATATTTTTAGGAGTGTGTATGCATGTGCATAAATATATTAAAAACCACTTCAACAATTAATCTCCCGTGAGACAACTGACAGCCACATATTGATAAAAAATGAGCAAGTTCCAGTTGAATTAACCTGCCATATATTTCATCCCAACCTTGTTAAGTGCTTAATTCTAAGCTTAGGAAAGGCAATTTAAAATGTTTGTAAAGTCAACGGCAGTTAAGATCCTTCATGCCAAAATGCCTCCACTAATTAGGTTGATAACTGTGGACTGCGGTCTTGGAAAAACGTGAAGACTTGGAGCCTTAGAGCTTACTCATGTGATAACCATTTTTCAATCTGAAGATTACTTTTGTGTAGTCACCTGGTTGTAGTGATCCATTTGAAATATCCATGCAAGGTAGAATTCGTAAGTAAAACTAGATTAATATACAAAGTGGGAAGTGAGTGGGAAGCAAACAATAAAATACCATCCACTAAAACAGGCTAGGGTGATATCTCCCCACCTCTGTGGGGCCAGCCGTAATTTGTTTTAAACAGTTTTTAATGTTGGGTTCCAAATTATTGCGATCTGCTCTGAGACCTTCTGGTGAAGAGCAGATGATGATAACAACAACAACAGCTATAATAAGTCTCTGAGAAGGCTTTAATGATACTGGCATGTCAGAGACAGAGCAGAGAGCTGAAACAATTCCTTCTTTCCGCCTTCAAGCCTGTTGCATCAGAAGCAAGGCATCCAGGCAAGGAATTCTCTTGAAAGGGGTCCCCTATGACAGAGGTTCCCATATCCCCCACCACCACCACTTGAAAATTGCTGAGGATCTTGTGTTTTTATTGCTTCTTTTAGTCCTTATATTGTATTTTATTGCATTACAATGTGAACTCCCCAGTATACAAAATAAAATACAATAATAACAGACCCATCAACTGCCCCTGGGGAAAAAAAGGGACATCCTGTTTTTTCTCAGAAGAGGACAGCAGCCAAAATGGCAGCCACAATCTCACACAATTTCGGGCTGCATTTTATTTGGGCATGGAGCCCAAATAAATGCATGTTTTGGGGCCACACAAGAGAACTTCCCTCTCCAAAAGTGTGTTCCTGAAGAATATTGTGTGATGCCCCAAAATGCATGCTTTGGGGCGCTATGCTTGGGAAAGTGCTTTTTTTTGGGGGGGGGTGCAATCTCACATAGATCATGTGGGAGTGCAGACCCAGAAGGTGGCATCCCGGATTTGTGCCACACCATGTTGCAAGGTGTGTAATAAATAAACATATTGAAATAAACATATAAGCAATAGCAGAAGCAATAGAATTGCGACTTAAATCCACAGCCATTCTTCACAGAGACACCGTGGACCACCTTGAGTGAAGCTTGCGGACCCCAGCTTGGAAGCCCCTTCCCCACGATATTCTGTTTGGGCAACTGGGCATATGGAAGATGAAAGGGTACCAAGTCTTTCATCAAATAGGAGGCAGTAGGTAAGGGAGAGGAAGAGGGTGGGGAAGAGAGAGGTTAGAATATGCCCTTTGGCTGCTCTTTACTGTGTGGTGAAATTTCACAATATCTCACCTCATATACTATATGGGCCCTGAAAGCAGCTGGAAAGATTTAGAGACGAATGCCTCTTTTTGGTATGAGATTGCCTCTCTGCATGTTGCGAGGGCTGAGAAATTGGCTCAAATGAAAAGCCCAGAATAAGGAAAGGAGCTCGAGGCGATACGGCAGCCTAATCGGTGCCCTCTGTTAAAAGAATCAGCCACTTGACTGCTCATTAAGTAACAGCGAAACACAGGCCGGAGCCCAGGAGTGCAGATGTCTCCAAGTGATTACTTTGTGCTTTAATGAGATCATCGGCAGTGTCATGAGGTAAAATACACTCCAGCCCTCTTCTCTGGGAAGTATCAAAGCTCACAGGCTTTTAAGGAATGTCATACGTTTGAGTCATCTTTTCCGAGAGGATAAAAAAGGTGTGGTTGTATGAGGAACATGACAGTGGCTGCGCATGTATTCCATTTACTCACATTTGGCACTCCTGAGATTTTTATTTATTCGTTCAAATGCTTATGTCTTCGCCCTTCAGGGGTGTAGTGGGGAAGCTCCACCCAGCAACGTTTACAATTACAATTTCATGAAACGCAACAATATGAAAGAATGCAACCAAACAACGGCAATTAAAGCATGGGTAGGCAAACTAAGGCCCGGGGGCCGGATCCGGCCCAATAGCCTTCTAAATCCGGCCCACGGACGGTCCAGGAATCAGCGTGTTTTTACATGAGTAGGATGTGTCCTTTTATTTAAAATGCATCTCTGGGTTATTTGTGGGGCATAGGAATTCATTCATATTTTTTTTAAAAAATATAGTCCGGCCCCCCACAAGGTCTGAGGGACAGTGGACCGGCCCCTTGCTGAAAAAGTTTGCTGACCCCTGAATTAAAGCATCAAAACATCATTTGCCATAGGCAACAAAAAACCTGCTGGAATAAAACAATAGCTAATAATTAAAGAAAAATTGTGAGGTTAGGGGCAAGGTGTTCCCCAACTTAAGTTGGGGTAGGGAACATTTTTACCTGGAGGGCCCTGGTTCCTGGGCCTGGGGTTCGCTGCTCCTGATCTAGGTGCAACGACTGAGGAGATCTGCCCTCTTTTGTCCCACTCAAATGTGTTTCCATCCTAGGTAGAGCAAACGAAAGGGCTTCTTCTCATTTTGCAGAGCAAGTGGGGTGATATTAGCTAGTTACTGGTTAGTAATTGCTTTGATTGTCCTAATCATCTTAGTATTTATTTATTTTCTAAATGTTTGGTGCATGTAACAGAATATAATGTGGCTCTTTTCATTTGACTGGCATGTGGGGAATACAAACCACTACTGTAAGAACAGCTGATAAACCTGCAAGCAATTTTTGATGGATTAAAATCTCTGTCATGGAACTAATGTCCCCTATTTGACTCCAAATTGCTCCAGACCTATCCCATCTGATCAGTTCCATTCCAATTATTGTTCAGAGCTTTCCCTCCAGAGCAACCTTTTCCATAGCATTCAACCCATGATCTATCAAATCCAGATTTAATTCACTAACAGAATTTCCAGCAAAGCCAGGTTTACTTTTGCTTACTAATAAGCATAATACTCTGTAGCACACTGATTTATGTGCATGATTTACCCTAAGAGTTGCGTTTCTGCAAACATTATTTAGCCAAGGAACTGCATCTCAAAATCTGGAGAAGTGTGAATTTTGAAAGATGTCATCTCACTGGCCGAGGTGCCCTTTCAAGTGATGTGCAGGACCCCTATTATTCCTAGGCAGGCATCAGAAACAGGAAACATGTTGATCATCTGAAAGCCTAGTGGCTGTATACAGGACTGCAATAAGTTTGGTAGGGCCAGCTCTAGAGATAAATATCCTGATTCCTGAATTAGAAACAAATTCAGCTCTACATTTTGGAGTTGCCCCATAGGTGGGTTGTAAAAGTACAGAGGTACTTTGGGTTAAGTACTTAATTCGTTCTGGAAGTCCATTCTTAACCTGAAATTGTTCTTAACCTGAAGCACCACTTTAGCTAAAGGGGGCTCCCATTGCCACTGCACCACCGGAGCACAATTTCTGTTCTCATCCTGAAGCAAAGTTCTTAACCCAAGGTACTAGTTCTGGGTTAGCGGAGTCTGTAACCTGAAGTGTATGTAACCCGAGGTACCACTGTATCACATTTTTCATGGTGTAGAAATGAGCCCATCTTTGATGAAAGTGTTGACTTGTGTTTTCCTTATGGAAATTGCCAGTGAGTTATACTGGGGGGGGGGGGCGTTAATGTTGGACCCATATAATTCAAATAAAGGTGGCCGTAAAGCCCGACTATGTTTGCCAGGTGTCAGGATCTGATCCTTTTTGTTTAAGCTCATACCATTTTCCTCAATATGAAAACAATCAATGAGAAACTGTTGGCAGAGTTTAGCTTTAATGACATCTGGAAAAAAACTTGTGCCACAATAAATATGTTAGTCTTTAAGGTGCCAGGAGAGCTTGTTTTTTCAGCCACTAATGTTAATCCCATGAATGCAGTAACAGCAAGAAGGAAAAGTTTTTAGAGTTTACAGGTAATCTTTTTAGGAATCATCAAAGAGCAAAACAAATTATGAATTAGAAGGAAATTATATGGCAGATGATTCACACAGATAATTTCAGCCAAGCAAAGCACAAGTCTACATCCAGGAACAAAAGCAAAAGGCATCTCTCTGGAGCAGAAAAGATGCTTATTGTGGAAAGGCTTTAGGAGAAGCAAAAGAGGAAAGCCCAAAGGCAGTGATTACAGTCATGAATGGCTTTGAACAAAATAAATAAAATGACCGTGGTATGAGAGACCAGCTATTATACCCCTCCTTTTCCGAGGAGACACCTGTATATGTGCTTTTGTTGAGGGATGTCTGGTATGAGACTAAGCCATTGACATCAAAGTAACCTAAACAGTATAATAAGTGATGTAAAGTGATGAGCAAAGATGACATAAATCATCTGATATCCAGGGGAGAGAATGGAAACATACCTCCATAATAGGTAGTTGGCTGGGCCGTTGGCTTACAGCACCGGTAAAGTTCAAGGTGAAAGTGACAATGTCATGCCCCTTTAGGGGTTTGTGTCAAATGAAACAGGGAAATTTTACTTTTCCTGCAAGAAACTAATTGGGCATTCAAACCGGGAACATTTAAAGACGCATTTTGTAATAAGCTGCTTTAAGCATCACAAAGAAGGGGAAGTGTGGGGAACTTGTGCTTCTGCTTCACATGCTTCCGGGTTTTTCTTCTTGCTATCAGAACCACAGAACTTTAGAGTGGGAAGAGATTTCCTAGGGTGCCTAGCCTGAAATTTGCTCGATGCAGGATCTGCGGTGCAGGATGCAAGTACAACACCCCCAACATATAGCTATCCAACCCTTGGCTTAAATACCCCCAGCGGAGGATAGAACCCCACATCCTAGAGATCTGTTGATTGAATCTTGTCATTAGGAAGGTTCTCCTAACGTCTAGGAACAAAGTGCTGCCTTGACATTTTCTCCCGATTGGTTCTAGTGCTGCCCCTTGGAGCAAAATGCCCTATCTTCTGTGACTGGTGTGGAAAACCTTTGGCTCTCCAGATGAAGCTGAACTACAACTCCCATCAGCCCTAGCAAGCATGTCAATGGTTAGGGGTTATTGGAACTGTAGTTCAGCAACATCTGGAGGGCCATAGGTTCCCCACACTTACGTCTATGTAACAGCCCTGTCTGAAGATGGATGTCCTGTCTCCTTTATTCCAGTGGTGGCTCCATGTTTTGTGTGTCCTTTGGTAAGAAGCCCTCAGTTGAGCCCTCTCTGAGTGGCTCCACTTCCTCATTGCCACTGTGTGCATGGGGCAGCACCACCCACATAAGTGAATAGTGTACCTGAGTGAGTGAAAAGTGAACAGCTTTTCTGTTGCTTCTGATGTCTGTCACAGTGCAGGGAAGAAGACCATTCTCCCTTGTCTGGGGGGAATGCACAATTTGTGGGAATGTTCAGGGTGACAGGAGAGGATATATTGTCTATTAATATCCTTCCTAACTTGTGCTAGCAAGTTCCTTTACTTAGCAGAGTTACATTCCCCTTTTTACATGCACAGCAGATAGCTGGTTGCAGGCTCGTGTAAGCCTCTCACTATTATACAATTCAGTGTGTCTAAGACTGAATTGTACGTTCCTGGTAGGTTCCCTTGAGTCTCTCTTAAAAGAATAAAGACACCACAATCTTATTCAAAGTCAGTAAAAGAAGTTTACTCACATCAGTTCACAGTTGGATTCCTGAAGGCAGACTTAGTTAAAAATATGTACATGTGGATCTACCCCACATGGGGGAATAATCCCAGTGCTTCTGCTAGCTGAGAGCTAGCAGAGCAGTCCTAGCTAAAACGAAGAAGGAAGTCAAAAAGAGGAAGGGTGCTGTGTCACTCATCCTTTTGATACCTGGACAGGTTAGGTCATGGCCACCTTCTATCACATGCAAAAGGAAAGATGCTCCAGCCAGGAAGAATAGGAAGTTTCGACTGGCTGGACCAAACATTCCCTCGCATGTCTTCTCTGGCATTACAAGGAATGTTGTACTTGACTGCCTCTCATGGATCACATCCCACACAATCCCCATACAAGGGCTGCATATATAGAGGGAGGAGTAGTGCATATATGCAGCCCACAATAGACCATGTAATGCAAAATGGGCTGACGTCCACAGATGTTCTTCCTTAAGGGAAAGGGAGCCTTCATAGCTGCCAAAGGGTGCAAGTATAGAACTGTCTCTCCACTGCAGCCATTGGAAAAGCACACTTGGCGTAGGATGTCCTGGCCCACATTGGAGCCCCTTCTCTGGGTCTCTGACTATGAGGGTAATTGTGCGATTGAAATCAATATGGGGAGAAATAAATATACACAGAGGATAATAAAAAACCTCTCTCTGTGGGCTTTCGGCTGAGTGCCTCGGATCATCAGCATCTCCTGCATGGCATGGAAATGGTTTGTCATCAGGAGTTCAGCGTGTGGCATGTGCCGAAGAGATAAGATCTCTATTTCCCCCCTTACCTCCCAAATTAACATGCTAATACATTGTCCCCAAAGAAACGAGGAACATAATCAAGCCCTAAGTACATAATTATTCCTATTTCCAATTTAACATTATCTAGCTGGGGCGGCTTGAACTCAGGCGGGAAGCCAGTTTCGTCTTCCTTTTATATGTTCTCCGTGCCAGTTGCCTCGGGTGCCTCCCTGCCTGCATTATATGAGCATAAACTAGGCACATGGTCTCCACCGGTATCATATATTTGGAATTTATTTTCTCAGATGCTGTGCGACCGAATATAATCCTTTGGCAGGGAAGTTGGTGGGCGGGGGCAGTGGGTGGAGGGAGAGTAGGCGCTCGTTGATGGCATGAAGTCTCCTGTTTGGAGCCATTTACTTTAACACAAAGCACACATGATGCCGTAGCTCAGAGCTGCACTCCTGAGCTGTCATCTCTAAATTGTGGAGGTCACCGCAGGGATTGCCGGCATGTTAATTATGTCAAACAAAGGAGACAGTGACTGATTTCATATTGTCAAAGGAGATAAAGTTGTATGCTCGTGAGGCTGTGGCAAATATGAAGGGTAACTCTGCAGAAAATGCCTTTGACCGATTCCCACTAAATGCCCGGAATTGTGTAAAAATAGGATCACACGAAACAAGTTGGTGTTTGTGTGTGTCTCATGCTCTGTAGCAATCTCATCATATTTAGTTTATATGCAAATAGTTGTTAAAAACGAGGGGTTTGTACGTGCCTCAAGGTTTTCCTTTCATCTGTATCTGTGCTTAGGAAAACAACACTGATTTGCTTCTGAGTCACTCCATCCACTTTGATTTGCAATTTGGCTCCTAAGATGATGTTTAGAAAATGAAGTTCTGTGATCCTCATTCTCTCTTACGGAGAATCTAAATACAGCTATGATCTTCCTGCCACTTTTAGCCAAACCAAGTTAAATTTGTAGGTCCAGGGAGGCTCTCCAGAATGGATTAAGCTGGCCACACCGTAGATAAACAAGTCTATGGGCTCTTATTTATTTCATACCTATTGCCTATTGGGATCAAGCAGGAACCTTCACTTTACTCTTTTCAGTGCCTGCTAAAAACATTCCTGTTTAGGCAAACCGACCCAGATGCTTAGAAACCTGAGGTAATTTTAATCTGTTTTGGTATTTTAACTGTTGTATTTTTCAAAGTAGAGTTGTAATGTTTCTTGATTTTACTGTTTAATCTTTTTGCAAACCGCTTTGTTGGTTGCACCCATCAGTTCCTCACAGGTGCATGCAGCCAAAGCAGAAGGATTTAACCTCTCACTCATCAGCCAGTGAGTGATGGTTAAATCCTGCTCAAAACGCTGCAGGAGTGAACTCACCATTCATCTGCTGAAGAGCAGAGTCCAGTCCTTCTTGGAGTTGCTGCGCCAATGCGTTCTTTGCAGACAGTAGGATAGGACTCTCTCTCACCCCACTGGTCAACTCTGAGGGATAGGCAGGCCTGCCCACCTATCAGTGCTTGATGTTATTATGATGTCAGATGATTGACATGTAGGTGTCTCCATCTGGCTGTCAAAGTTTGCCCACAGGGTGAAGGTGTGGGGAGAAAAAAATACACTTGGAAAGAGGGCACAGAGGAGTGTGACTGTGGGTAGAAATCTCCTATTTTAGCAGAGCTGGGATATATTCTCTGTACTAAAGTTAAGAGCGCTATATTTTGCTCTGCTTATTTCTGCCCATGGTTTCTCTCTGGCCACACCCACTTTTCACCTCTGACCACTGGGATACAGCCAGTGTTGCCTATTATGGGATGGAACCCTCAGGCTGAAAATGATGTCTCACCCCGATATAGAGTATACTGAGAACCCATTGCTATTGTTAAATGCAGTAACTTACAAATCTCAGACAGATTTCAATCACCTGGAAGCCTGAAGCAGACCATGTTGTCTTATGTCAATAACATTTTGCACAAGCCCCTCAGGTGAAGATAGACTGGAGGGGTGTCCTGTAGCTGCCTGAAACCCAATACTTCCTTCCTTGCAGGATTAGAGTCATATTGTCAATATCATGTCAATGTGAAATGGAAACAGCAGTGTTTACAAAATTAACAAATGGACTTCAAGTTAAACACTGGGCAATTTGTGAGACAGCCTTGACCAGTCTCAAGGGATTGCTTGCAGGTGAACGTTCTGTTTTTCTTTCTGGATTGACTTACATTAACATCATGTCATTTTAAATTGCTTTTCTTGGGAAAATAGGCTGGCGGCATCATTTTAATACCCCGAGTGCTCTTTCTATTAACTTTCCTTTCTACTTTGCTTTTACTATGAAAAATCTAGGGACTGGGAGAAATTTGATGTTTGTTTGCTTTTTAATGAGCAAATACATAAGTTTCACTTCTTGAACTGACACACGAACCGAAGCACAGCTATCCTTTGAAATTTGCAGTTCTCTGAATTTTGTGATGCAGTTTGCCAGCAAAACACTGTGCAGAAAAATGCACGTATTAGGCAAAAGTGTCCATACATTAATGAAAACAGCATACAAAAAATGCATCACAGTAGGGAACGTTGTTTGCAAAAAAATATGTCTAGAGTCAAAACAGCTTGCAAATATGTGCATATTGGGAGAAATTTATTCTAAAATGCTGGTGAATTTTCATGAGGATTTAGAGAGAAAATTGGAAAGGTGGAGAACTGAATTTAAGACAGGGAAAATGAGAAACTGAGGAAAAATTGAATTGACAGATCCATGCAACACATTGGGTGTATTTTCACCCACACCTAGTTAATACAGAAAGAGAAGAAAACTATCGTGTTGCAGGCAGTATATACCACATTGCATAGTTACAGTTTTTTGGGGCAAGTACAAGTTCTGAATTGCTATGTGGGGAGGAATCTGTACACTGGTCAGTAGCCAGTTTTGTTGTGTGGGGCTGCTTTGAGAAAGGGGGAATGCAGCAGCAGGTCAGACGGATGGGAGTGGACTGCCTACTTGGCTTCCCAACATCACTGCTGGCTTCTGAGAGGGAGAGGGGAAGGGTAGGCACCAGGCAGCTGAGTGCGGTGTGAGCACAGTAACTGGTAGTTACTGGCAAGCCGGTAAGCAATGCAGCAAGCTCAGTCCACATGGCCTAGCCATCTTCTGCTGCCTAACTGCTTTCTCAAAACAGCTCACACAACAAAACTAGGATGGCTTCCCATCAAATTGTTCAATAAGTAGGTACAGTGTATCTCGGGTTAAGAACATGATTCATTCTGGAGATCCGTTCTTAACCTGAAACTGTTCTTAACCTGAGATACCACTTTAGCTAATGGGGCTTCCCGCTGCCGCAGCACAATTTCTGTTCTCATCCTGAAGCAAAGTTCTTAAGATGAGGTACTATTTCTGCGTTAGCGGGGTCTGTAACCTGAAGTGTCTGTAACCTGAAGTGTCTGTAACCTGAAGTGTCTGTAACCCAAGGTACTACTGTACTGATAATAGAAAACAGCTTATATATAAACAGTAGCCTGCTGCTGTACCTGGTGAGCAAACACCCATTTAATGCTGTAATCTGCCCTGGGGCCTTAGAGTGGGCAGTAAATCAATCAATCAATCAATCAATCAATCAATCAATCAATTATAGATTTGCCAACTTTTTTGAAGCCCCTGCGCATGTCCATTTAATAGCAACTTGATATCCAGATAAATGTAAAGGTAACCCTGACCATTGGGTCCAGTGGTGACCGACTCTGGGGTTGCAGCGCTCATCTCGCTTTATTGGCCGAGGGAGCCGGCGTACAGCTTCCAGGTCATGTGGCCAGCATGACTAAGCCACTTTTGGCGAACTAGAGCAGCACACGGAAATGCCATTTACCTTCCCACCAGAGTGGTACCTATTTATCTACTTGCACTTTGACATGCTTTCGAACTGCTAGGTTGGCAGGAGCAGGGACCGAGCAACGGGAGCTCACCCCGTTGTGGGGATTCGAACCGCCGACCTTCTGATTGGCAAGTCCTAGACTCTGTGGTTTAACCCACAGCGCCACCATATTCGATGGTGATTGTGCTTTTCTCAAAGCTGTGTTTGCTGACTTCTGCATATCACGCCATTGTCAAAGGCAGAGGAACATCCTGTACTATTTTTTCCTGGCCAGTTGGCAACCCTGCATTGTGCTGATTTAAACATGCTACTAAAACGAGGCGCAGCTAATGACCAGACCTGTGCCTACTATCCCTTCCCTGCTCCCCAGATTTCACCCAAATTATGCTGGAGGGATTAAAGTGACATCCTGAAACCGTATTAAAATGTACATGTCTTGTTTGTTTACTTTTGAGGTCTCCCTATGATCATAGCTTGCTTGGATCTAATCATGCGATTTGCTAGCTCTTGTCACTCGCCTCCCACCCTTTTATGTATATCCCGCAAGTTTTCAAAAGCCCATCTATCAGCATCTTGAGAGTTTCTTCAAAAGATCATGTAGTGTCTAGAAAACAGATCTGCCAGACAGGCTTGTCGTATACACACATATTTTGTTATTAAATGTGTTCAGGCATGAATTTTGGCAGGGTTTCTTCACAGCTCTCTTGAACTTTACTTGACACCTTTTGTGGCACGTAATATATCTGCGAAGCAGTACTAAGGAAGGGGGTTTAACTCTTTTCATTATGAGCCCACAGTTCCCTTCTGTAAATATTGTCTGGAGGACATCACTGACTAATCATTATACCAAATGGAGAGATCTGGGCTGCAGGAGTTCTGGACCAAATTGACTGCTTCTGCGGTTTTATTTAACTGCACGGTGTCGGGAGAAAGTTAGGAATGTGGGGCTCTGTCACCGCAACACTGTGACAAGAGAGAGAGAGAGAGGCGATGTTTCTGAAACAGGAAATACCTTGAGGTCCAGAATTGTTGGTAGGCTTGGCCAACAAGCCAGAAAAACAGTGGGGAAGCCAGTCATCCAAAACGACAAAGAGTGATATACTATTTTTCTCACACCCATATATAAAATAGACATAGATAAAGATATGGATTTATATCACTAGTGGGTAGCTCCCCCAAAAGGTAGTCAGCTGAATATTGTGGTCTGGACATACTCCGAGACATTGTGATAGCTATACATGTGTGAACACGAGACATATAAGAGTAAACATCACAGCACAAAGGGCAGCCTACACTCCAATGCTCAGCAAGCCAAGCCACATTCAAAAATTTGGGCTGGGTAAATTTGGGTTTGGCCTGAAATTAAGGAGCGGGGGAGGGATTTTTGCAGTGAGAGCCAGGAACATGATGCTCAGTTCAGACAGTCTTCTGAATGGAATTGTTTAGCCCATGGTTTAGAGACTCGTCCTCTTTCTTCTCCTTTCACACAGGCCTTTCCATCCGATGTTCCTACTTAGTGCCCCTTTGTTGTTGTTTAGTCGTTTAGTTGTGTCCGACTCTTCATGACCCCCTGGACCAGAGCACGCCAAGCACTCCTGTCTTCCACTGCCTCCTGCAGTTTGGTCAAACTCATGCTGGTAGCTTCAAGAACACCATCCAACCATCTCGTCCTCTGTCGTCCCCTTCTCCTTGCGCCCTCCATCTTTCCCAACATCAGGGTCTTTTCCAAGGAGTCTTCTCTTCTCATGAGGTGGCCAAAGTATTGGAGCCTCAGCTTCATGATCTGTCCTTCCAGTGAGCACTCAGGGCTGATTTAGTGCCCCTATCTATAGCTAATTTGGCAAGCTATGTTTCGTGCTCATCCCCAGCAAACCAGGATCAGAAAATGTGTGCATTGCAAAACAGGGGAATGAGTATACCGAGAGACTTGGGTTTTCTAGCACCTTAGACAGCAAATCAACCCCCTTTGCACCCTGCCCTGCCAGCCTCTGCTGCCTGCCTGCTACCTGTGGAGTCACAGTAGCATCGTTCCACAAGCATGGCACTCCCCTTCCTGCAGCAGCCAATGGGAAGCCATGAAACAGGAAGTCCAAGGGTAGGGAGGATCTGGGATCCCGAGTCAGCCCTGCTGCCATCACATGACAGCATCCAAGACCAATCACTGTGCCATCTCCAAACTGGCACAGCAATCCACCAATCCCTAACTTCCACTTCAGCCAAGTAGGAAAGGAACTTAGCGCCGCAGCCTTTCTATTCTAAAGAAGATCTCATTTAATTCTGCGTAGGTCTGATCCTGTAAAAATAAAAATAAAAATTGCCTTCTTGAGCATAAGTGAAAAAATTCAAGGTGCGCCTAGCATTTCTGAGTCATCTACTGTATGTAATATTAAAAAAAAGTGTTCAGGCAACTTGTAATTTAAAACAAATATACAACTCGCTGTAACAAATCAAAACTATGCAAACTTCACGATAGCTCATAGAATTCAACAACTAGCAGAATCCCCCCAGTGAACGCAGAGACACATGGAAACTCAGATCAATCAAGCAAACCACACTAAACAATATTAAAATGCTGGCTGGCAAGGCATGTAAAATTGCTATAAATGCTGAAAACTCTGTAAAAGCCTGGGAAAGCTTTTACAGAGAAGGAAAGCCTTCACCTAATTAATTCTGATGTACATGTGTGAGAGGGTTTCAGTGAGTTCCGGTGACTCCACTAGATCTTACATGAGAGTTCACCCTAAATGGTCTTGCCCCAAAACAGCACTGTGATTGGCCACCACTGGCAGAGTTGGGGGGACAGGGAGGAACGCCTGGGGTTCTTCTGCAACCCGAGGCAGCTGTGACAGCTCCAAGTCCAGAGTATATGTTTGGTATTAATTATGGTTCTTATTTTCAACCTGCAAATGATATGTACCATATTGGCCCGAATATACCATAAGCTGCACTTTTTTCCCAAATTCCGACCGTGAAATGTTAAAGTGCGGCTTAAATTCACGAACTTACAAAAATTGGCTTTTACGATATCGCTGCTGACATATGGTAAAACAGAACAAAAAAATGTTTTATTGCCAATTTGCGAGCTTGAGTGCCTGCAGAATTGTAGCAACTAAATAGCAATTTGCGATTTTAGTGATTGTACGGTATCTTTTGCGGACTTGCAAGATCAAAGGCTGAAGCTGGCTTGGAGTTACAATTCTACCAACTGCAACTTCATCTGAGTGGATGAAGTCCGGAAAATTACAGCAGCTTGCCTCTGTTTTGTTATTTATTTTATGTGCGTGCACACACCTAATGCTGCATTATTTATGAATCATTTCCCATGAGGCATCCCAAAGAGATTTACAAAATAATAATATATATAAAACAATTACAAATAAAAACATATTATCAATTAAAACAACTGCATATATAAAAACAAAAATGAATATAAAAACAGATCAAAGCAGCCACACATATATAAATTCAATTAATTTTTTTTTCAAATAAATTTTCTGAAATTTTCAATTATACACCTCAAAATCAACATTTTACATACTGTTAGATATCCAGCAACTTCCCTCCTTCTCCTTCCATGCTTCATTCTGTTTATCTT
Organism: Podarcis gaigeae; assembly: GCF_964106915.1. Lineage (NCBI taxonomy): Eukaryota > Metazoa > Chordata > Lepidosauria > Squamata > Lacertidae > Podarcis > Podarcis gaigeae. The sequence continues at coordinate 101,845,114 of NC_139680.1, read as the reverse complement.
TCATTCCTGGATATTTGACTATAATCATAGAATCATAGAGTTGGAAGAGACCACAAGGGCCATCGAGTCCAACCCCCTGCCAAGCAGGAAACACCATCAGAGCACTCCTGACATATGGTTGTCAAGCCTCTGCTTAAAGACCTTCAAAGAAGGAGACTCCACCACACTCCTTGGCAGCAAATTCCACTGTCGAACAGCTCTTACTGTCAGGAAGTTCTTCCTAATGTTTAGGTGGAATCTTCTTTCTTGTAGTTTGGAACCATTGCTCCCTGTCCGTTTCTCAGGAGCAGCAGAAAACAACCTTTCTCCCTCTTCTATGTGACATCCTTTTATATATTTGAACATGGCTGTCATATCACCCCTTAACCTCCTCTTCTCCAGGCTAAACATGCCCAGCTCCCTTAGCCGTTCCTCATAAGGCATCGTTTCCAGGCCTTTGACCATTTTGGTTGCCCTCCTCTGGACACGTTCCAGTTTGTCAGTGTCCTTCTTGAACTGTGGTGCCCAGAACTGGACACAGTACTCCAGGTGAGGTCTGACCAGAGCAGAATACAGTGGCACTATTACTTCCCTTGATCTAGATGCTATACTCCTATTGATTCAGCCCAGAATTGCATTGGCTTTTTTAGCTGCCGCGTCACACTGTTGGCTCATGTCAAGTTTGTGGTCAACCAAGACTCCTAGATCCTTTTCACATGTACTGCTCTCAAGCCAGGTGTCACCCATCTTGTATTTGTGCCTCTCATTTTTTTTGCCCAAGTGCAATACTTTACATTTCACCCTGTTAAAATTCATCTTGTTTGTTTTGGCCCAGTTCTCTAATCTGTCAAGGTCGTTTTGAAGTGTGATCCTTGATGATTCTTTGCATCAAAATGAGTGAGGTGGAAAAACACATAATAACAGCCTAACTTGGGTAATTTATGTGATTTACGTAAGTTGCACAATCTTATAAAGTGATATAATCAGGTGAATTACATATGTTCACTATGGTGGACAGTGAATAACACACTTTGGGTGGAATAATAATAATAATAATAATAATAATAATTTTTATTTATATCCCGCCCTCCCCAGCCGAAGCCGGGCTCAGGGCGGCTAACAACAATCAAATAATCAAACAGTCAAATAATCCAACATTCTAAAAACATTTCATTATAAAAATTAATTAAAATCAAATTGATGGCAACCGTTAAGCAAAATTCTGTGCAGGTTGCCAGAGGAGGGAGTCAGGCTGCGCCCTGACCAAAGGCCTGGTGGAACAGCTCTGCCTTGCAGGCCCTGCGGAAAGATGTCAGGTCCTGCAGGGCCCTTGTCTCTTGTGACAGAGCGTTCCACCAGATTGGAGCCGCAGCCGAGAAGGCCCTGGCTCTAGTTGAGGCCAGCCTAACCTCTCTGAGGCCTGGGACCTTCAGGATGTTAATAATAATAATAATAATAATAATAATAATAATAATAATAATAATATCTTTATTGTCATTGCCCCCTCTCAGGGACAACGAAATTACTTGTTTTTATGTTTTTATTTGCAGACCGTAGGTTCCTCTGTGGGGCATACCAGGAGAGGCAGTCCCGTAGGTACGAGGGTCCTAGGCCGTGAAGGGCCTTAAAGAAGTAGAACTGCAGTGGAATGGAGTGGAATGGAGGACAGGGCTTCATGCAAAGAATTCATTGCAGAACACAAAATGATTCCATCCTTGGTCTGATCCAATAGGCCTCTTCTTTTTTTTCTTTCTTCTTTTATATTTGACTGAATCTCTCTCTCTCTCCCCCCCCCCCCATGGTAAATCTTTATTGGTTTAAAATACAGACGTAAATGATCATTTACAATGAAGGTAAGTATAGAAAAATTCAATACAGAAGAAAAAACATCACGGCGTAAGAATAAGAAAAAAGTTAAAAAGACAAAAAAGAAAAGAAAGAAAAGACGAAGGAAAAAGAAAAAACAAACCAAAAATTTATACAAAATCATGTCCAAGCAGAACTTGAATGATACTTCTGAACAAAAATGAATGAAACAAATAGTGGAATACATTAAAAAAGGTTATAACGCAAAGCTGTGCGACAAAACCATGATAATAGAAATAGTATAATGAGAAGGATTAGAAGTTTTAAGCAGAAATTTTTATACAATAGGCCTCTTCTTATGCTGGGAAAGAGGATAAGTGGCTGTCGGTGGGTGGGTGGGTGTTTTGGGCTTTTTCAGCAACAAGTCAGCTTTTTTTTTTTTAAAAAAAAGTTTATTTCTGCCTTCAGCCTGTCCTAGCAAAGTTATCAGGGAGAAGAGCAAGAGGGCTGTCAGCTAACTACCCAAATACGGAGGTGGGTTGGATGTTTATCTTCTGGGTTTTCTTGTTATTTGGACATGCATTGCTGTTATGGTCACTGGCTGAAGCAGAAAAACGCTGCCTTACATACACACACACACACACACACACACACACACACATATATATATATATATATATATATATATATATATATATATATATATATGGCAACCAGAAGCATTTTTGTTAGGGATTGTAGGACAAGACCTGCCAAGGAAAATAAAGAACTTATTTATGTATGCTACAACAGCGGCAAGAGTCTTGTTAGCACAAGGATGGAAGAATGAGGAAATCCCAACGAAAGATCAGTGGCAGGAAAAATCGATGAGCTCTGCGGAATTGGCCAAATTGACATACAAACTGCGTGATAAGGACAATTGTGATTTCAAGGAAGAATGGGGACATTTTTTTACAAATCACCTAAAAAGACAACAAAATGATCTGGACTCCTTGGCACGTTTTGAAGAAACACCCACAAATTTATTAGTTGAACACATGATAGATAAGGCAAGGATATGTACAATTTTATATCATGGAGAACAATATGTGCAAAGAAACCAGAGAGGGGAGCTGAAGGAAGTCCTGGGTGAGTGAGAGAGGGAGGGATGGGGCTGGAGGGGGGGAAATGTAATTGATTATTTGGAGTGATAATTTGTTATGCTGAAATTGTTTAATATTTTTTTTAAGGCAACCCTGTCCAACCACGAACAGCTGGAGGGTATGTTGCCATCTTAGACACAGCTTCAGTATGTGCAGCACTATATAGGAAGATTGGCACAAAGGTCTATCAAAATGGATATAGCGGGAAGGTAGGCAAGTCTCCTTTGGTAATTCTTCACAGAACTCTAGCCGAATGTTGCCATCAGTTTGGTTTGAACTGATTGTAGAATGAATTGATTTTAGAAAGCTGTATTATTTTACTGTTGTTAGCCACTCTGAGCCCGGCTTCGGCTGGGGAGGGCGGGATATAAATAAAATAAATTATTATTATTATTATTATTATTATTATTATTATTATTATTATATTTGTTTCCTTAACCGGGAGAAGTGTGATTGCCCTCAGCGATGCAGTTACAATGGCCGTGTACATTCCTGTTAGTCTTCTGCCAAGCTGGACAAAGTTCACGCAAATGTTGTTTATAAAGCTAAAGCCATTTCTTCAAGAAAAGGAAAGTTCCCTCCCTCCCGTTCTTCCTTTCCTTTCCTTGTTTGCCTCCACACCCCTGCTCTGTCTGTCCGTCCCACCCCCCACCCCCCGAGTGTGGACAAATGGCAAGAGGTGATAAGAGACATGGTTCCCCTTCAGGCTGTGAAGCTGAGAAGCTTATTGATAGATTTATTATGCAGGACTTGGTGCACTCTTGGAAACTATATTTAAACTAAACTTCAGCTTTCTTTGTGAAACTGAAACGGAGAGGTCAGGGATTAATGACGGGACCTCCTCTCTCTGCAAGGCTAGAGATGGGCTAGCTCAAACTGACGGCTGGGTGCATGTCTCCTACAAAACAAGGGAAGGAAAGAAAAAGAGGAGGATACTGTCAGATGTTCATTTGTGATTGATTTGGCTTTGGAGCGGAAACAAATTTGCTTGCGGTTTATATAGATGGCACCATCCATGTGCATGGCGCTTTGTAGCAACTTTTGCCAGCTGTGGACCAAAACATCTGGTTATAAAGTACCAGCAGAAAGTACCCAGCGCTGCTCAGGAATTCTAAGAAGTCCAAAGAAATACTGTACTGAGATTTATAAACAGATAATGTAATTTGTTATTTTCTAGGATAAAGTGATGGGGAAGGAGACTCTGAGTCTTTGTCTGCTGAAGCACCCCGCAACCAAACTGCAGAGAACAGGAGGGTTCAGTCCTGCTGGGTGCTGCTTCACCAATGCATTCCCCGTGGGAAATATAGGATTGCACCCTCTCACTCCATGACCTCAGGCATCCACTGGTTGGTGGATATGCAAGCGAGGTCTTTAGATGCAGAGCTGAAGCCACTTCACTGTAGTGGGTTCAAGTGTTCTTATGTCTTCCTTTTGTAGCTTGCTATGTTTATTTGCTGGCTGCCTTATATGCATAAAAATGATTTTGTTGCTGTTGTTTTAAGCTGCGTCAGTTTTAAGCTGCCATGGAAAGGTGGCTATAAATATTTTAAACAGATAATAATGCACAGTTAATAATAGATAAGTAATATTCCCCAGGTTGGAATATTAATTAAATATTTGCTATTCAGCACTTAAACATCCAAACATCTCACAGCAACAGCCAGGGCTAGACAGAAGCACACCTCTGACATTGTCGGACAAAGGGCATGCAATAACAACCAGAACAATATCTGAAAGATGATGACCTGCGATTATAATTTAGTCTGTTTTTAAAATGCAGACACCATTCATTCATCTGATCAAAGCGGGTAAACTCTGAGGTCAACACTTAGAGGGTGGGTGGTCAAATTGCCAGGTCCTGAATCTTTGCAGAAATTCATGCGCTTGAACTTTTTTTGATATGAAACAGTTTTCAACTGCCTGCTGTAGGTGCATGAACTGTGCAATAGTAGCTAGAGGAAATGGTGTGTAAACATTTTCCCACAAACACCAGCACAAAGGGATTATGCAGGGGGAAAGCGGCCGACATGAGGAAACCTGATCCTGTTGCAAATCTTTCTCCCCACCCCCAAATGTCTCGTGCTGCTGTTTGGTGGGGGTGGAAGAAGAGCAATAAGAGATGTCCAAACTGTACCTCACCTGACTACCTCCCACAGCTGTTTGCAATAGTAAATGCATAATTATAATTATAATTATAAAGGACCCCTTCAGTTGCAGGGGTGTCAAGCAACATCTGCACAGAGCCGAGAGTTTCTCTGTAGAGAAGGCAAGACGCACACCCCTCGCAGCTGCCAGCCCTCCCCCTTTGCAAAGGAGGCAGAGCTGGCCTTACAGAGCCCCGAGTGAAACACACACTCCTTCGCAAACGGAAACGAATGGGTGAAATGACTAGAAACACTCTCAGCCCAACTAACCTTGCAGGGTTGTTGTAAAGAGAAAATACATATGGTAATCTCATGTATGACCTCTTGGGCTTGTTGGAAAAAGGGATGTTGCTGTTTAGTCGTTTAGTCGTGTCCGACTCTTCGTGACCCCATGGACCAGAGCATGCCAGGCACTTCTGTCTTCCACAAGAAGGGATAGAAATGCAATAAATTGATAAGCCACTCTTTCCCTGCCTCAGCACTTTCCCTATCTGGAATACAGGGACAATATAGGGAAGGATCGTAGTTCAGTGGGTAGGGCGTCTGCTGCGCATGCATAAAGTCCCAAATTCAATCCCAGGAATCTTTGGGTAGGGCTGAAACCCTGCAGAGGTGCTGGCAGTCAGTGTAGACAATATTGAGTTGGATGGACCAGTGATCTGACTTGATATAAGTAAGCTCCCTATGCAATATCAAGGTTGGATTAAGGGCATCTGGTGTGCTCCGACAATTCCCAAAGTGCTGTTCCAGTGTCACTGCTTGTTCATCTTCTACATTCTGTAGAGGATATAAATGATGCTAGCAAACAGAGTGCATATTGAAAAGCACAGCTGGCTGTTGTCCTAGGCACTCCATTGCTAAAACATGGCCATGCAACAAAAACACTCCCCATGTTTTTCTTTTATCCAGGTGTTTTGTAGGCTACATGGGACCTGCAACTGATTTGGAAGTGCTTCAGACGTGGAGAGATGCACAGGAGCTACGAAGGTAGGAGGCATACCAGGTAAAGGCCAGGAATATTGAGGCTGTCTACTAGAGAGCATCAGTCAATTTCTAAACATATCAGCCTAGCAGACAACCCACTGTGAACAGGGAAACAAACAAACAAGGGATTTAGTGCACTGAGTAACGAATGCTCAAATTCATGGCTCGTATTCTGTCTGTTCACAAACCATCGCTGAACTATTACAAACCCAACTTTTACTGGGTGGCTTGATCTATGTGTGTCAAAGACATTCAGCAGCTGATAGTAGAAAACACACCATGGAGGGTTGTGGCTGAAAATCCTTTTGGAAATAAAGAGAACAATGCACTGCTCAGTCCTGATTTGTCGGTTGATGAAGCCTGATGACAAAGGCAAGCTGCTTGCAGCAGAGTATCTGACCACCTGTTTGCTTGACCCTTGACCCTCCTGGCTCAAAGCAGTTGACTGAGTGGTAGACTGGCTGGGACTAGGATGTGATAAATGCCTCTTCAAAGAAGAGGTTGTGAGAAAGCTCTACCTGAAGAAAGTTTCCCTGGATCCTGAAAATTAATCCAATTATTGGCTAGCAGCAATAATTGGGCAGGATGCACAACCCAGTACATTTTTGGATGGCATCATTTTCCTGAATCCATTTCAGTTCCATTTCCATTGAGGTTTGGATACAGAAAGACCTTTTATTCTACCAGTGGAAGACGTATGCAGGAAGACATATAGGAGGAATGTGAACCTTTTGATTCTCTTTGACTGCCTTGCAATTTTTGATACATTCAGCTTTTTGGTAGACATTTTGGACTGGCTATCTGAGATGGGGATTGAGGGCACAATGCCTTAGTGGTTCTGTACCTATCAGGACACCAAGAGGCTTTCCTCTGCTCTTATCCTGACTCAGGATGCTTCAGAAAACACAAAAATTTAAGATACACATGGGCTGACAAGCTACCTGTCAAACATTAAGTCTTAGATATTGGCTGAGCTGCCGTTAATGGTCAGAGTGTCTGTGGAGAGCTCAGAGCTTTGATTTCAGTTTATTGAAATAAGGGCACCCAGTCATACACTAAGCTGCCCTGATATCATGGAAGGTTCACAAATATTCCAACTTCTCATGGGGAAACTCAGCAGAAAAGAAATTACAGAAACAAGGAGCCATGATGAAAAGAAGAAACGTGAGAAGTGCAGAGGTTTGAATTCAGATTAAACCAACTGGAATGAATCCACTTTCCCTCCCTGGGCTTCCTCTTTTTTCTTAAGGGTAACTCATGCACCTAAAATGTATTTAAGCTTACCTAAAAAATACTTTGTATCTGATTCAGAGCCCAAAATTTTGTAACCAGATTTTCACTTAGTTAATGCTGAAGATTTGACAAGTGAGGTTTTTTGAATACTTCTTTCAAAGGCTTTGAAGATCTGGTTTCTGTTTACAGTGTGTATCCTTAAATATAATTTTTATTCCTAAATTGCGCTTGTATCTCTGCGATTACCATTCCATTTTTGGTAAAGTTCTGCTCCGATGCAAGGGACCCTTTTCTATTTGTGTAAGCACAAATACAGCAATAAATTACCTTTTGCCATTATTTAAAATGACAAATGATCTGTTAGCCTTTTAGGATGTAATTTAAAAATCATTTGTCTTTGCGTGAATAACCAAGAGTCTACTTCCTCTTTAAAGCAAAGAAAGCCACTAACTGTAGATGTCTTATAGTATTTCACTGAGCCTGAGACGGGTGTAATCTAACTCCCACGTATTTGGGAAATTCACAGTTGAGGCTAAATGGCTGTTGGAGTTTTACAAATGATCGGGTCATTTAAATGGCGTAACTGTGTAGGTTACAGTGGCTGAGGATCTGGTCTGCAAGGTTTCTGAGGCCTGGAAATGGGAGAATGGGGGCAGAAAAGGGCAAGGGGTGGGCTTATGCATGCTCCACCGAGTGGAACCCCTGTGCAAAATGGTGGCCACCTGTACTCTGCTTCAGACACAAAGCACTCACCAGGAAACCTCAACTCCACTGCTGTTATGTGGACGAAGAGTTCTACACAGGTAAGGCCTCATTAGAGAAGGGGACCTCATGACTCATACGGTGACTCTTGACTATCCTCCGTTCAAGATGACTGAAATGACGGGTTCCCATGAGGCAAGACACAGTGATAACAAACAGCAAGAACCTTATTTAAAGAAGCAACAAAGTGAACTGGACTCCTTGGCAGGCTTTGAATAAACACTCACAAACTTTTTATTGATAATAACTAGTCAGATAAATTAAGGATTTATACAATTTTGTAACATGCAGAGAATAGCATCTATAAAGAAAACAGAGATTGGAACTGAGGGAAGTTGGGGGGGAGGGTAGGGTAGGGTGGGTTGTTTTATGGGGGGAGGGGAAAATGAGGGGGGATTAAGGATGATATATTTTAAGATAATAAGTTTTGTTTAAATTCCTAATAATTTTTTTAAAAAAAACAAACAGCAAGAATCTTTATTGAACTAACAGAACTGGACAAAAGGGACAAAGCAGCTGCTTATATACATTTCTGGGCCACTCCCACTCTCAACGTGATTAGCTGTCTAAACCTCCAAGCTGCAAATCATGACTCAGAGTTTAAAGGCCAATGACAGAGGCCCCAATCCTGAAATGTTCTGTGATTGGATACCATGTATCGAATCAGAACACAGGGGCTCAGAATCCTTAGTCCAGGCCAGGCTCCCTCAACCTTGGCCCTCCAGATGTTTTGAGACTACAATTCCCATCATCCCTGACCACTGGTCCCGCTAGCTAGGGATCATGGGAGTTGTAGGCCAAAAACATCTGGAGGGCCGAAGTTGAGGAAGCTTGGTCCAGACTCACGTTCAGGCAAACACAGACCACTGATTACATAACAATGGCTATGACATGCTATGACATTTAAAGTGATGGCCATATTCTCCCTCAGCTGTCCAAGGCAGATGCCTCTGAATACCAGTTGCACCTGGCTCCTGCTTGTGGATTCCCTTAGGTATTTGTCTGGCTACTGTGAGAACAGGATGGACCTTTGGCCTGATCTACCTGGACTCTTTTTTTGTTATTGCATGTTGAGCCAATTGGTAGGAGAAGCAGCAGGATGGCAGCTGCTTACCTGTCAGGGACTGGACAGAGGAGGAATGGTGGGGATTGCCTTCCCTTCTCCTGAAACTTCCTGAGAACAGGAGGACAGTATAGATTTAGAACAGTGGTTTGCAGAAGGGCATAGTTCAGCAGCTGCAGAGGGGAGAAGCTGGGAAATATTGGAAGAAGAACAGCAGGAAGAAGAAGCACCAGGGAAGAGACAGCTGACAGACTCAGTCTCTTTGGAAAGCATTCCTGACCCCCCCTCCCAGGACCAGGCACGCATTGAGAGTAGTGGAACAGAAGGCTCAGAGGCAGAAAGCTCAGATTAGCTGACACAGGGGTGATGTAGAATAGGAGAGACAGAGTAGGTGGGACTTTACTCAGAGCAACGCCATTATCTAGGGAAGACTGCATTCCTTTGTCTCTCTCTGTGAATTTTGAATAAATTACTCGGTAAGAAATTCTTCTTGTTTATCTCCTTCTTGGCTGCCACCATTGGAGGGAGCAGGTTCCCTGAAGCCTGACATTATCCCAACCTCGATGTCCATGCATTGAGTAGAACATGGGCAGTGCAGGGTATGCAATGTCCAGCTCAATGCATGGAGCTCAGGCAGGGGAAGAAAGTTAGCAGAAATGGAAGGGTGGAGCCAGAAGGTGCAGCCCCCCTGCACATGTTTCCTATATGCACAGAGCATTGTGCCTGGGACAAGACGTGGACTGGATTCCATCACATGATCGTAATGTGCTCGCTGCACATTGATTGGTGTTTTCACTACATGGGTATTCCAGGGGCATCACTAGGGGAGCCAGAGCAACATTGCGATCTGTGGGCGGTGGCAGAATTACCAAGGACACCTTGTGGGTGTTGTTTTCGGTGTTGGTTTGTCACCTCTTATTATTGCTTTGTTATTTTGCTGTGTGGATCGTACAGGATTGTGAGGCCTCATAACTCAGGCATAGCAGCAACCATTGGACCCACCTGTGGTGGATCTCTCATCTTTCAGGGGGGGTATTTTTTGAATTAGAACCGAATTCATTTCAAATGAGGAAACTGTGAATAAATGCATGGCCTTTTTATTTATGCCAGAAAAACAGTCCGTCTGCCAGACGTGGCTGTACAGTGGAGATTTGACTGTGATAAGCAATGGGTTGGGATTTAGAGCAGTGTATCGCTGCCAAAACCAAGATGTCATCCATTTGAGAGACAGATAACGTCAGCCTGAGGCCCGGGACTTTTTGGAAGCTGTGGCTGTGCAGATTGTTTCTTCAAGAATGCTTGTGTTTAGCTTTGCGATTTGAAAACTAAAAACTGTGGAGAAAGACAGAGAGAGACTGAAAAGGAGAGAGGACATTTTTGCCTGAGATGGCTCCTTCCGGAATCCTCGTAAGGCTGGTTCCGTGACAATATAATTAAGGAATAAGACATGACAGCCATTCATTTCTGGGTTATTACCGCATGCCTAAGGTGGCATTATAGGCACAAGACTGAGGGGAGAGTGGCTTTAATCACCCAGTAAGTGGAATAATAATCCCTTTGAAATGTGCTGTCTGGAGTGCCTTGTTGAGATGGAATTTAGAAGCAATATTAAGGGAAACAGACAGACTGGTAAATTTAGTGCGCATTAAATACTGACAAGGCTGGGCATCCCTGACAGACATTGAGAGTGGCCCATTTGGGTCAAGTTTCCATAATTAAAAATGCCCCCCAAGGTTGATTTAAAGAAAATGAAGCAAAATCCCGTTCCCCCCCTTTTTTAGCCTTTAATTGAATTCCTTTGAATGCTTAGAGATCTTATCTACTGCTGACATTTAAAAGGGTTAATATCAACCAGTATTACAGTATTACACTATACTGCTGGATGCAGGAATGCTTCTGAATACTCAGATCTTGCTTGTGGGCTTCCCATAAACATCTGGTTGGCCGCTCTGAGAACAGGATACTGGGCTGGTCGATCCAGCAGGCTCTCCTTATATTTTAAAGAATGAAAGTTACAGTCAGGGATCAAAGCTCCTGCAGCCAATCAGAAGCTGCGGAAGACCCGTCGGACGTGCAGCTTCCAAAAATAGTTTGCAAACTGGAACAGTCACTTCTGGGTTTACAGTGTTCAGGAACCAAAACATTCAAGAACTAAGCTGTTCGAAAACCAAGGCGCAACTAAAATCCTTTGCTTATTGGGGCTGTCCCACATTTTCTTCAAAAAATTGCTTTGCACGGGTAACTACCACAGAGTTATCAAAATTTCAAAAGCAGGGGGTCGGTGGCTTGGCTTTTGAAAAATAGAGGGTCCTCATTAGTTAGCTAATTGGGAGCCACTGCTCTAGACTATTTGTGTCAACCTCCATCAGTGCCTCTTAAAATGAAGAAGTGTGCAGGCAGATGCTTTTGTGGTCTTCATCCCTCTCTCTTAACCACCAGAACTGGGAATTCAAAAAAACAATCTTTAGGACCAAGAGGACTTAGATACTGCCAGAATGCCGAATCGCTTCAGTAAAATATTCGGTAACTGCTAGTAAAATATTTTTGTTGGTATTCTAAGGAGGGCATAAAATTAAATTGTTTTTCTTATGAAATGATTTATGAGGAGGAATAACTCCAAACACAATGATTCTCTGGATTTTCTTTTACTGCTTCATATAGTTTTGTGCTGTAGGCTGCATCCGGAATCAGATTTTTGGCAAGGTTTTGCCTATGTACTAGAAACAGTCCTTTGTGTGGTTCTTTATATGGTTTTTCTCTTGTTTTATCCCATTTTATAACCACTGTGGCCCACATCTCTATGACTTTTTGAACCTCATGTTTTCCTGGTTTTGGTGCCAACTTGAGGGTCGCCGCTTTGCACCACAACCTCCCCTTTCAAATGGAATATTTTCTGTTTGGGGTTTCAGTCTTGCTCACTCTTTAAGAAGCACAGTGGCGTAGCATGGGTTGTCAGCACCTGGGGCAAGGCAAGTAATTTGCACCCCATAACCCGTGGATTTGCGCCCCCTAACCCTAACCCCCAGATGCTGGGCCCAGTGTGGCCGGCCCCCCCTGCACCCCCCACGCTACACCACTGAAGAAGCACCCCAATAATAGGTCTGCATTTGTAAGTGAGCAGGCCTACTGTACGTAAATGGCTCCACGCAGATTAGTGCGCAGATTGGAATGCAATTATCTTTCAGATTTCTCGCTTCTCTGAATTTTGCTATTGCACACATCACATCCTGTTTGTGGACTTCCAATAGGCATCTGGGTGGCAACTGTGAGAATGGGATTCAGAACTAGATTAGCCTTTGGCCTGATCCTGCATGGCTTTTCTTATAGGCTTCTGTTAACAAGGTCATGTTCTCTGGTCTCAGTCTTTGGCCTCCACCCACACCTCTGGCATAATAAAGAACAACAATTATAAAAGACATCGGATTTTAGCAAGACTATGGGACATGCACCAGTTGGAAAAAGGTGGACAGTGGTACCTCAGGTTAAGAACTTAATTCGTTCTGGAGGTCCGTTCTTAACCTGCAACTGTTCTTAACCTGAGGTACCACTTTAGCTAATGGGGCCTCCCGCTGCCATCGCCGCGTGATTTCTGTTCTCATCCTGAAGCAAAGTCCTTAACCTGAGGTACTATTTCTGGGTTAGCAGAGTCTGTAACCTGAAGCGTCTGTAACCTGAAGCATCTGAGGTACCACTGTATGTCCACTTTGAAATTTTTGCAGGCATGAACAGCACTGAAACTAGAATCACACATAATGTCCCAGATAACATAACAAGTACAAATCATGATTTATGTTAAATAAAAAGAGCACCTGAAGGGGCCCTCACACTGTGTCTGTTGAACACAGAAGACCAATGCAAGGTCGTATGAGGAAATTTCTGTTGTCTCATCCATCTCCCCCCTTTCTTCATTGTTGTCTCCCCCTCCCAAAAAGCAACAACAGAGGAGATACATGTTGCCTACACAAATAAAATAAAAACTTTACCTCTACTCCGTGACAGAAGGGTTTAAGAAACAAAATCCCACTAGAATCCCCCAAAGGAGAAGATAGTTCATTTTTAGGGAGGAAGTCATTGTTGTGGTAGTAAGAGGATCTGTCTTATACTACCACAACAATACCTTTCACTCCTTAAATGGAATGAATCTGTTGTTGTCTCCTAGTATTATTTGTCCTCATACTGGAGGCTGGAGAAGGGGTTTTTCTTCTTTTCTCTTTTCTCTGTAAAGTTGTTGGGACTGCTATACCCGTACAGGTGACATTTGCCAAAGCAAATAGGCTCTGCAGCAAATATATGGCACAGGAGAATTCTGTGTGAATATTAGGCAAGTTGCAGATTATATATTCTTATTAGGAATGGGCAAATCTGTCGCCCGTGTTATTTTTATGTATTTTTATCCATAATTCTGTTCTGCTTTGTTATTAATCCGCAAATTAAAAAGCAAACAACTTCCTCTCTACAAACATATTTAAATGCATATTTTCTCTCAAAATATTATTCAAATGCCTGTTTTGTGATGTTTTAATCTTCAAAGAGCCACGCTCACACATTTGGAGGAGTGTGAAATAGAGTGGCTAGCTAATTTCCAATCTGCACGCTAGGCTGAGAGTTGCAGATTATATTGCGTTTTGCAAAAACTGAATTCCTCAAGCGCTCTTGGTTCTTATAGGAGTCCGTTTAACTGTAGGTGTTGCAGACAGCCTGTAAGTCACCAACAAAATACTTATTGTGTGTGAGAGAGAAAGAGAGGGAGGGAGGGAGAAATTAGCATGTCACCGTGGCAAGAGTTCCATTTATTAATGAAGATAAAGTTCCTGAGAGAAAAGCGAAGTGAGTTGTGCTGGGTCTGCGCTTATGAAAATTCTGCAGCCTGGAGATTAAAAGGTTTTAGGAGGAAATAATACTTTTCTTGTCACTGGTCTTCAGTGGCAGAATGAGCGCAACAGCTGGAAGGCATATGCACAGTGTTTACTAGAGCGATTCTTACACTTTCAGACAGAAGGAAATCCTGTGCGGGATTCGAAAGTGCAGAGAGCTGTCACCAGGGAATAGGCTGTCTGTGTGTCTCTATGAAATGAAAGCTGTGCGGACCACAGACTCTGCAGTGGGCACTTCCTGCCCCACTTTCTGTAGCAGATCAAGATTCCTTTCTCTCTCCCTCTCTGCTCCCCCCCCAACCTTTTGGGAAGGGAGGGGTTTGAATTTCAAATCTAGTGATAATATCTGCAAAGATGCTGAGGAGGTTCAGGATTTACTTTGTATCAGACTTCAAAAAAAGAAGCCAACAACCCATATTAATCTTGCGCTTTTTGGCAGAGGGCAATTCTGGAACGTTTGCCATCTCTTGGGTCACATAGATTGATCTTTACAGGCTAATAAGACATTTGATATCACTTGGGGCTGAGGGGCTGGGGAGACAGCGTCAATGTCTAACTACCACATACTTTGATCAAGGAGAAGCCCAGCATAGAAAACGGCAAATTGCGGCAATGTCATGGATTGACCTCTTTACGGGAATGTTTGCCATTCATATCTGATCATTAATAAAGAACACGCTCGTTGTTGTTGTTGTTGCTTTAGAAAGATACATGCGAGAGATTTCAAATTTAATCACTGTCAGTCTGGTTGTAGCCAAAATAGATTCCAAGGGAAGCAAAAGTGTGGGCTTCGGGGGGGGAGGGGCTCCTGAAAATATCTCTGCTTTCTGATTTTTTTTTTTTTTTTTGCCAATTATATTTCTGATCTTTTCAAGAATGGAGAGCAGATCTTCATATTTACAATGCGGCCCTTGAAATGGGGATGTGGTGGATTGTTACCAGTGCCAGGAAAAAGGGAGTGGGGAGGAGAGCTTATTTGAATAACTTAAAATTCAAACAAATAAATTGTGTCCCTGACTGCATTGGTGAATATAAGCTATTAAGTTTTATATTGGTTTCATATTTCCTAATGGCACAATCATGTCTTTTTCAAAGGCAGAAGGTGAAACAATTTAGCTACCTGTTAACTAGAAATAGGCGAGTTCCCTTTTGTTCCCCTCGGAATTGGATCAGTACTATTTGAGAGTTGTCTTGCTGAGCATTTTGAGGGAAAGTGCACAATTTCTCTCTCGGCTTGCAATGTTGATGCATGCGCACCGAGGGTTCGTCTTGCAGTGAATGCAGATCCTGGCCTTTAGTGACTGACTGCTGGCAACGGCCTAGGATGAGTCACAGGGACCTCTTGATAGCAGCCAGTTTGTGTGTGTGCCTGGTGTGTTTGTGTGTGTGAATTTGCTGACCTCTGAATGCACAGAATCCCATTCAACATTCTGAGTCGGAGAAGAATTTCCAGTGGAAATGGTGCACCCAATATACCCATGCACTATGAGCTGGACAGATCTGTGTGCCAAAGGAGGACAGCACATAATTTGGAATCGTTGCTATGTGTACGAATAAGGCAACTTTAGTGGTTAGTGGTCCGTATAGTTAAAGCTATGGTTTACCTAGTAGTGATGTATGGAAGTGAGAACTGGACCATAAAAAAGGATGATCGCCGAAGAATTGATGCTTTTGAATTATGGTGCTGGAGGAGACTCTTGGGAGTCCCATGGACTGCAAGAAGATCAGACCTATCCCTTCTGAAGGAAATCAGCCCTGAGTGCTCACTGGAAGGACAGATCCTGAAACTGAGGCTCCAATACTTTGGCCACCTCATGAGAAGAGAAGACTCCCTGGAAAAGACTCTGATGCTGGGAAAGATGGAGGGCACAAGGAGAAGGGGACGACAGAGGACGAGATGATTGGACAGTGTTCTCGAAGCTACCACCATGAGTTTGACCAAACTGTGGGAGGCAGTGGAAGACAGAAGTGCCTGGCGTGCTCTGGTCCATGGGGTCACGAAGAGTTGGACATGACTAAATGACTAAACAACAACAGTGGTTAGAATGTTAGCCTTCTCTAATTCACAGCATTGTTGTGAGGATGAAATGGGGAGGAGGAGAACTATGAACATCACTTTGAGCTCCTTGCAAGATAACGGTGGTATATAGAGGTAATAAAAAATAAATGGAACTTTGCATTAATGGTAAACACATTTGGCCAAGAGCAGAGATTGCGAACCTGTGACACACCTGACATTGTTGGACTACAACAACCATCAGCACCAGTCAGCGTGTCCAATGGTTGGGGAAGCTACAATTCCCAGAGTGGCTTAGCAATCGATCGCTCTTCCCAGGGAACTCTGGGAACTGTAACTCTGGAAGGAGAACTGGAGTTTCCTAACTACTTTCAGTGCTCTTAACAAACTACAACTCCCAGAATCTTTTGGAGCAAGCAATGGCAGTTTAAAATGGTATCACGGTGCTTTAAATGCATGGTGTAAATGTTGCTGAACTTAGCAGCAAGTTCAGACTTAGCTCTATCTACTTCCTGGCCTAGCCTGGCCCAGCAGGGCAACATTTTTTTTAATCCAGTATTGGTAGTAACCCTACCCACCCATTTCTTGGAACAAAACTCCCAGTGGCTTCCATGGGCAAAACAGGGAAATGTTTCGGGTGAATTTCCTCTGCTGCCAAATGTTCAGTTCTTCCAGGGCTGCCCTTCTGTTCAGTTGTTTTTGTTTGTGTACCAAGCCTGTCATTCAGAGGGGAACATTTTCCATTGAAAATATATTCTGGCCTGTCTGTGTTTGTCCTCCCTCCCCCCCAAAAAAACCCCTTCTCTAAAGAGACATGCCTGTTCTTACTATTTCATGGTTTCATAATCAGATAAGGCCCGTTTTGTGTTAGGCTTTAAGTTAAATATGCTAGACTCCAGCCCAACAAAAACATAATCCAACCTGTGGGTTGCCAAGTATCCTAGGCTTTTAAAATATATTCAGGCGGCATGATGATATTAATAGGGAAGTAAGTATCTCGTTTCAGGCTACAAAGCAAATCATGAAGCGGAAGAGGAGAAGTGCCAACCTCTGAATAAATGTAAGACAAGTGGCATTTGTATATACAAGAAAGATAAATATTACCTGGATTAGTGCGACGTGCCTTGAGCAAAGTATGATGGTCTGTATCTGGGACTATTAAACAATGCTCCTGTACTTGTCCTGTTGGGATTACTGAGAGCTGGAGAGAAGCCTTGCCGTCTATCTACCTACAGCCATTTGTGGACCAGGAAAGCCTGGCCACTGTTGTCCATGCTTAGGACCACAATACCTCAAGGACCACCTCTCCCCAAATAAACCATCCCAGACTCTACGTTCATCATCTGAGGCCCTTCTTTGTTTGCCTCCTCCGTGAGAGGTCTGGAGGGTGGCAACAGGAGAGTAGGCCTTTTCTGTAGTGGCTCCCTGTTTGTGGAATGCTCTCCCCAGGGAGGTTGGCCTGGCACCTTCATTAGACAGCTTTAGGTGCCAGTCAAAAATGCTTCTCTTCAACCAGAGCTTGGGCTGATTAATATTCTACAGCTTTTTAAATGCATCTGTGGGAAGGGGGTACTGTTTAGTTGTTCTGGTTTAAGTATTTACTGTGTTTTATCTTGTATTTTATTCTGTGAACCACCCTGAGGTCTTTTGATGAAGGGCGGTATATAAATTTAATCAGTCATCATCATCCCTGGCATCTCCAGGCAGGGCTTCCTGAAACCCTGGAAAGCTGTTAGATGGACCAAAGGTCTGACTCATAGGTGGCTTCCAAAACATACATAAATAAATAAATAAATAAATAAATAAATAAATAAATAAATAATAAGCAAACCCTACTGCCATGTTATTTTGGGGCTTGTTTGTTTTTAATGACCATCCTAACTGATTGTATTATGAAACCAGACTTCCCCAACCTTGTCCCCTCCAGATGCTGTTGGACTCGCCTCCCATCAGCAACAGCTGACACAGTCAGTGGTTGGGAACAATGGGGAGCTGTCATCTAACAACATCTGGAGGGTGGCAGATTGAGGGTGGCTGTATTCAATGTTAAACTCTCCACAGACACATTCTGCCACTATGTTCTGCCTTGGTCAGACCACAACTGGAATACTGTGTCCAGTTCTAGGCACCACAGAAGGATGTTGACAAGCTGGAACGTGTGCAGAGGAGGGCGACCAAAATGATCAAGGGTCTGGAAACCAGGCCTTCTGAGGAACGGTTGAAGGAGTTGGGTATGTTTAGCCTGCAAAAGAGGAGACTGAGAGGAGAAATGATAGCCAACTTCAAATATCTAAATGGGTGTCATGGGGAAGATGGAGCAAGCTTGTTTCCTCCTGCTCCAGAGGGTAGGACCCAAACCAATGCCTTCAAGTTTCAAGAAAGGAGATTCCGACTAAACATCGGGAATAACTTTCTGACAGTAAGAGCTGTTTGACAGTGGAACGGTCTCCCTCTGGAGGTTGTGGACTCTCCTTTCTTGGAGGTTTTTAAGCAGAGGTTGGATTACTATCTGCCATGGATGCTTTAGCTGAGACCCCTGCATTGCAGTGGGGTTGCATTAGAGGATCCTCAAGCCCCTTCCAACTCTACAATTCTATGAATCTATATAGTGACTGCCATAATGACAAGTATTAACTGCTGAGTGGTACTGATGACTCTGTGACTTATAAGGTGGCTCTTTAAGCCCTGGCAGTTAGGAAGGAAGATTAGGAAGAAAGAAGTGGATGTTCTAGTGGTCAATTGCAAAGAGGACTCTGAGATCTAATTTGCACATTTTATTTGAGAATTACTTTTTTATTCTGTGCAGTAAGAAATTTTGGTGGATTTGACCATGTTTTACTGCATATGTAGCGACTGCTGTTTTTTCCCCTCCTCCTCCTCCTCCTCCTCCTCTTCTTCTTCTTTCCTTTGGCTAGTGCAATGAAATTATTATAAAAATACTGCCATAATGATGGGTATTAACTGTAGGAAAGCCTCTCCACTGACTCACAAATATGGGCATCATTATCCTAACTTTAGACCAAGGAGGGAGGCTCATTTTACCTGGGGTGCGTTGTCTGTGGTGCCTTTTCCATTGATCTGTTGGGCCCGGTGCCTGGGAAAAGAGTGAGCTTTTGCCAGCCAATTCATCTTCCTTCGGTCTTAGCTGTCTTTGGACAGCTTCCAGCTATTTATTTCTTGACTTTGGGAGAGGGTTGCTGCTGCAAGCCTTGAGAAACTCTTGCTTGAAATGAAATCACATCCCTATCATCCCTGCCGTGTGTCCCCGTGTGACGGCAATGGCCGTAGCAAACAGCCAGCGAAGGGACTTACTTTAATGCACTCCACTTCTGGAGGTTTGTGCAAACATTGCTTTCGACGTCCTGCCATCCATGTAATAGTTTCTTTGCATCAGCAAATGCTACAAATCCCAGTGCTCTTTCTGCGGCATCACTATTCATGAGTGAAGGAAATTCACATACCTTGGCAGTTTTAATAATATCATAGTACATTGTGAATCAAACAGTTTTTGATTTAATGTGTAATTGTGCTAAGGACAGAACAGCCCTGGGGGAAGCAGGCAGATTGGGAAGTTTCCACTGAACAGAATTCAGCACTGCCCTAGTACTTTTTAATGTAATGTATATAATAATAATAATAATAATAATAATAATACAACTAAAATTAAATTTTAAGAAAACAATAATAATGGTATACAAATAGCATAAAGGGGAACCCAAAAGCTGGTGAGGGCTATGATGGGAGAGAAAAATAAACATTTATTACGATTTAATAGTGTGTCAACATTACTTTCAGACAGGCAACAAGCATGTCTGTGGCACTGAAACGGCCATGGTCTTCCTGATTGACATTTGTCGGGTGAGAGAGATGGAGAAGAGCCTTGCTCATTCCGCTGATCTCTCAGCTGCTTTCTATAGCTTTGACCACAGTATTCTTCTGAAAATGTTCTGGGAATTGGGAGTTGCGGGGGAGTGTTACTTCAGTAGTTCCACCTCCAGAGCCATTTCTAGAAAACACTGTATTTACTTGAATGTAATGCACACCTTTTTTGGCCAAATTACCTCACGAAAATTAGGGTGTGCATTAGATTTGATGGCCCGTTTACATTCACCAGCAAATCCTTCTTTGGTTTCAAGGTTTTGAAAAATTAGATTCACAAATCACGCATCAGATTTGCGTAAATACGGTAGTTATGGGATGCTGCTATTTGGAACAGCTCCCAAGTCAGATTCGCTTTCATAATCTGATTAATAAATCAGAATTATTTAATTCAAATGAAATAGCAAGCCTTATATATTTATAGTGTAATCCTTAGAGCATGTGCTTAGGACTGCAACCTTAACAATACAATCCCATGCATGTCTACTCAGAAGTAAGTCCCATTGATTTCAATGAAACTTACTCCCATGTAAGTGAGAATAGGACTGAAGCATAATGAAATTTCCACAAGGTTATGTAGGAATGATTAAGTGGTTTAAAGAAGGCTTCCTTCAAATTCCCACATACAGTAGGAATCTAGATATGCGTATATTAAGACAAGCGATTCTCCACATTCATTTTGAGATGGCATAACCCCTTCTATTAGAAACAGAATATTCTGATCAGCTCTTTCATTTTCTCTTTCTTTCTTTTGTAACAAATTGACACAGTATTTCATATATATATTTCACATTGCAGTAATCAAAAGCATAGAGCCTCACATAGTTTCTTATTAAACTATGTCTAGTAAAAACAAATACATTTTGAGATAAGGCTCTTACTCAGTTTCATAGTCGTTTATGCTGACTTTCTGCAAGTAGCAAGAAAATAAAGGCTCAAGTCAAAACAAAAATTCACCACCCTGTTAATAAAATAAAGAGAGATTTAAACATCCTGGGAAAACAGTTCTCCATCCGTATCTGGTGAGGATGCAAAAGTCTTGCAATGCAGAAAAGAAATGATTCTATAAACGTAGGAAGTTTAATAAATGGCATTGTGTTCAACCTGTAATTGTCATTATAATTTATAGTTGTTGCTGTTCACTTCAAAAGTCTGTCTTCTGGCATGAAAAGCAGAGAATTTTATTAAAAAGCAAGTCACACAGATACAAAACTGAAAAGGAAATATTTTATAACACTTGCCATTCCAACCATTTTTTAACGATAGAAGCAGGAGGGTAGCTTCTATTTGGAACGGGCTCTCTGAAGCTCTGTTTTTTGTCTTAAACACTAAAGAATTAAAATTATCAGGTCACTTAAACTATTCTAGATACCTTAGTCATGAGAATAAATCTAGTTTTATTTTATTTTTTGTTCACTCTCTCAGTTTTCCACGGACCTACTAACACTCTTTCCATTAATGCGTGGTTTTTTAAAAATGCAGTTCATTTGTACTCGGGAATAATTTGTGATCTATAGCACCAGATGTGAGTTTTAAAAAAACAAAAACACCAAAAAAGCTGTTTCATATGTTCTGAGGTTTTCCTGTAAAGAATTTCTTAAACCTCAGATATGGAACATCAAATCAGACTAAAAGGCCCAGTATCGGGTGTATGAGAGATGTTTTTGACACAATAGGGTCAGAAAAGTTAAAGACACATTGTTTGATAGCAATTTTGGCAGAAATGCTGAAACGCAAGGTGGGGACTTCAAATCTTATGACATTCAAGGGAAACTGGAAGACGTTGCCTTTGTGAAATATGACTTGATGTCAGGTATGTGAGTTAGTACCTTTTACATGACTGATAATGAATCTCAGCGTTTAACTGAAAATTGGAGAGAGTTCCCCAGTCCAAATAGAAGCTATATTTTGAACTGTAGCATGTTATATATGTACGTATCCCTTGAGTGGGCTATTTATTAATTTATTTTTAAAAGTGTTCCATTTCCTGACAGGTCACATAACCTCTCTGTAATTTTAGTGATCCTTTATAGTATGTTCTACCAATACGTCATGGAATAAAGGTAAAGGTACTGCTGACCGTTAGGTCCAGTCGCAGACGACTCTGGGGTTGCGGCATTCATCTCGCTCTATAGGCCGAGAGAGCCGGTGTTTGTCCACAGACAGTTTTTCTGGGTCATGTGGCCAGCATGACTAAGCCGCTTCTGGCAAAACCAGAGCAGAGCGGTACCTATTTATCTACTTGCACTTTGACATGCTTTCGAACTGCTAGGTGGGCAGGAGCTGGGACCGAACAATGGGAGTTCACCCCTTCGCAGGGATTCGAACCGCTGACTTTCGGATCGGCAAGCCCTAGGCTCTGTGGTTTAGACCACAGAGCCACCCGTGTCCCTATGCCCAGATAAAATGGGGGGGGGGGAGTGCAGAGATGTTAGGATCAAAAGTTAGAACTGAGCCAGATGATGCAAGGGATTACGGAGGACAACCTTCACCAGATGCTTTGAGACTACAATTCCCATCATTCCTGACCATTTGTCCTGCTAGCTAGGGATCATGGGAACTGTAGGCCAAAAACATCTGGAAGGCCAAGTTTGAGGAAGCCTGAGCTAACAGGATGTGCTCTTGGCCTGGCCTTCTTCTCTTCTGCTGTTCCCTCAAGAGTTACACCTTACTAAGTAGTCCCTGAGAACGTAGAGATTACGCCATTGGTGGTCTCTTATAGGGACACATGTTGAACTCATTCAGGGATGCAAGTGGGGATGTAGATAAATGGCAGGGGCATTCCAGTATATAACATGACCTTTTTAGGGATCGTTACCTGAGCTTCTGTAGGGAGAAGAAGAGCCGTGCATGCCAGCCCTGGCACCAGTGTCCCCATGCGCACTGCCTCCACCAAAACCTTCCTACGTTGACTTCTAAATGCATGTGGACAAACATGCTTAGAATTTGCAGCATGATTGTAAATCCTGAAAGTCAATGGTTCCTAAGAAGTGCATTCACCCAAACAAGTATCTAATAAAAGCTGTGTGAACCTAGTTCAGCTGGGTGATAGGGATTCGTCTAATGCAGCCTTTCTCAAATTTGGGTCCCAGATGTTCTTGAACTACAACGCCCATAACTCTGGCTACTGGCCATGCTGGCTAGGAATGATGGAAGTTGTAGTCCAACAAAATCCAGGGGCTCAAGGTTGAGAAAGGCTGGTCCAGTGAATAAGAGCATAAGAAGAGCCTGTTGGTCAGGCCAATGTCCCATCTAGTCCAGCATCCTGTTCTCACAGTGGCCACCCAAATGTTTGTGGGAAACCCACAAGTAGGACCTGGGCACAAGAGCACCCTCTCCTTCTGTGGTTTCCAGCAACTATTCAGAAGCATTGCTGCATCTGATTGTGGAAGTAGAGCACACCCATCATCCATGGCTACCAACTGTTGATAGACCTCTCCTCCATGAATTTGTTTAAAGCCATCTAAGTTGGTGCCCATCACTGTCTATTGTGGAGGCAAGACTCATAGTTTAACTAGGTACCATGTGAAGAAGTATTTATATTTTTATCTGTCCTGAATCTTCCAACATTCAGCTTCATTGAATGTCCACTATTACAAGTGAGGGAGGAAAACTTTCCTCTATCCACTTTCTCTATGCCATGCATAATTTTATATGCTTCTGTCATATTGCCTCTTCCTCATCTTTTCTCTAAACTAAATATCTTCACAGGGGACATGCAGCAAACTTTCCAACCGAGTGACTTGAAGCTGGATTTCAGTATCCCACACAGGCTGTCAACCCACCTTCAGCTTTCAGCATTTGAATTCTTGCTCGACCAAGTTTCCAAGAACTCTAGAAAGTCCTCAGCAGGGGGAGAAAGAGACTTAGTTCTTGGCACCATGCTCAGAAAAAGCACGCAGAGACAGAACGGAGAAGTTCTCTGGAGCAGAGTTAGCAGTTACCAGCCCTCCAGTTAGCTGAGAGTGAAGCGAATGTGAACTGCAGGACAATTTAAGCGAAAGGAATTAGTGTCATTTCTTCCCATGTGGAATAATTGCTTATGTAATACTTCCTTCCTGGGGTGGTGTCACCCACTCGTCCCTAAGCAAGGGTGCCATCTTCTGAGTAGCAGTTTTCATAACAGAAGGAGTTGTGGGTTTGCTAGCTTTCTGAGGGGACCTTCAAAAAGGATAAAGCTGTTTCTGAGGTGGGAAAAGGTGGGAGGAAATCCCCACCTAGTCAAGTCAGGGCCTTACAGACCTTTGCATATAAAGCTGGATTTAGCTACTCTGGGAAAGTCACATGGCATCTTCTCCCAGGTGTCTTCAAAGTCCGTGTCAAAAGGAAATGACTCGTCCCAGTCTCAGGGAGCAGCATCAGCAAGAAGCAGGGCCCACACAACTTGTCGACCAGACAAGTTGAATACAGCTTGCCAGTCGAATGCTAGGGCCTGCTTTTCTTTATTATGTTGTTGTTGTTTAGTCATTTAGTCGTGTCCGACTCTTCGTGACCTCATGGACCAGAGCACGCCAGGCACTTCTGTCTTCCACTGCCTCCCGCAGTTTAGTCAAACTCATGCTGGTAGCTTCGAGAACACTGTCCAACCATCTCATCCTCTGTCGTCCCCTTCTTGTGCCCTCAATCTTTCCCAACATCAGGGTCTTTTCCAGGGAGTCTTCTCTTCTCATGAGGTGGCCAAAGTATTGGAGCCTCAGCTTCAGGATCTGTCCTTCCAGTGAGCACTCAGGACTGATTTCCTTCAGAATGGAGAGGTTTGATCTTCTTGCAGTCTATGGGACTCTCAATAGTCTCCTCCAGCACCAGAATTCAAAAGCATCAATTCTTTGGCGATCAGCCTTCTTTATGGTCCAGCTCTCACTTCCATACATCACTACTGGGGAAACCATAGCTTTAACTATACGGACCTTTGTTGGCAAGATGATGTCTCTGCTTTTTAAGATGCTGTCTAGGTTTGTCATTGCTTTTCTGCCTAGAAGCAATCGTCTTTTAATTTCGTGGCTGCTATCACCATCTGCAGTGATCATGGAGACCAAGAAAGTAAAATCTATCACTGCCTCCATTTCTTCCCCTTCTATTTGCCAGGACGCGATGGGACCAGTTTCTTTATTATAGGCAAGTGTAAACAAATGGGAGGTTTATCAAGTTGCCAGTGGGCCATCCATCCATCACTGGTGAACCCTCAATGTGGTGATCCACAAGTTGTGCTGGTTTACTGTGGCCAAACCAAGACATTTTGCTGCCTGGGGTGAAACAGCAGAGGATGGTCCATTAGGGCAAATGGAGCACTGCAGCGCCAACCTCAGCCAACCGTCAGCCAGCCCCCACCTTTTTACTTAACAACCAGTCCAGGAAGTGTAGCTCTGTGAGGGGAACAAGGGTCTTCTTACAAATCTCAACACCCTTAACAAACCACACTTCCCAGGTTGCTTTGAGTGACATCATGGCTCTTCAAAATGGCATCATAGTGCTGGGATTATATACAAGTTTTGTTGGAGAGAAAGGTTTGGAAGAGAGATTCCTACTCTCCAGTAGCAGAGTTAAACACACTGGCAATTGCTCCAAGCATATTAAAACTTGGTTAGATTTGCATCTGCCCTCATCGAACTTTAAACAAATGTTGCCCCTCCCCAAATACTTAGGCTAGAATAAATCACAAGCACTTAGCTTTTCAAATAAGTGAATGCTTTACTCACAGCATTTCCAGAACTTACAGCAAACAAGTCTCCATCCACTGGCCGTAAACCAAAGATGAAAAAAGGTTCCAAACAACTTTAAAAGAAAAGTACTTGGTCTTCTTACAAAAAGGATCTTGCAATCTTTGGGTTAGCAAAGATGCAGGCTATAAAAATCTCCATTTTGGAGAGATTCGGTTAACTTGCAGCAATTGCTGATTTATGAGCCAGTGTGTTTCCTTCTTCCAGGAAGGAGAGAGAGAGAGAGAGAGAATGGGAGAGATGAAACAAAAGGCTGCAGGGAGCCTGATAAGCTCCACCCCCACTGGCAACCTGAGCTCAGCTTAACCCTTTCATGCCCATCAGTGTGACTCAATAACAGTTACAACAAGTTTGTTGCTTATCCCGTGTGACTGCAAACTGATGTCAGAAACTAATGGAGAACTGAATTGAAGACTGGAGAAATGAAAAACTAGGAGAGACTGAAATGGACTGATTGGCCTGTCCCTACCCAGAGGACTTGATTTCTGAACCCCTCACCATCCTCCTCTGGGCACAGGGTTTCCAGGTCAGGAGCACCCAAGATCCTAAGATCTCAAAGCCCGCTCCTGAGACCTAGGGGTGTCCCCTGGTAATGTCACAGGAGCAGACCCTGGAGATGGAGGTTAATTGGGAGAGGGGAGCAGAGGAGGGCAGATCCCCCCGAGTGTTTACACTATAATGTGCAACCAGCTGCTACAAGTCTGAACCTTGCAAGCTGCATGTACAGTCTTCTTAATATTATTCGTTTTTAATTAAAGGCACCTGGAGAAACTACAGCCCCCAGAATTCGGGGTGGGGGAGCCATGACTATTTAAAGTGGTATCAGAGTGCTTAAAATATATAGTGTGAATCTGACCTAGCACAGGATAGAGTGAAAGTATAACTTTTCAGGTGTTGTGGTTGGCCATAGATAGACACAGAAAGTGACATTACCGTGGGGTGGAAATGGTCATGTAATCCACTGTGAAGAATCGGTCTAAGTGCCTTTAGCACTCTTAGGGGCTACCATATAGGCATGTAGAGTTTATTTTTCTTTGTTTTAATTTGTTTAAAGTCTTCTCTGCTCCGCTGGTTCTTTCTGCCCTTCAGCAACTTTGCATTCTTACACAACTCTTTCCTTTCCTTTCCTTTTAGACACTTTATATTGTCTGTCCTAATCTAGATCATCTTGTGCCTGGTTTTATGCCTTCTTAATCCCTGTTAGCACAAATTCTGCCTTTCCCCTTCAACGTTTAACTTGTGCATGGATGTAAATTGGCCTTGGAAAAAAGGGAGGGGAATCCAAACCCTTTTAAATATAATTGTAAACGTGCTCCAGGACCTGAAAGCGGCTTACAGTGTCAGACCCTCATGTCTGGAATCCCTTTACATGTGCAGGATCTTGCAAAGTTCTTCCAGGAAGTGGGTCTTTCATTGGGGTTGGGGCCACTGCCCAATCAGCACACAGTTGCCCTATGTGTGAGGAACTCATGAACAAAGCTATAGGTATACTGTTGCTGCCCGGGAGGACTGCCTGCTGAGGGCCTGAAAGACCCTGCCCTTGCCTCTTTCCACCTGGCTTGGGGTGGGGCTTCACAGGCTTCACAAGGACTGCAGCTGTTTTTAAATGGTTTTAGTTTTTATCTGTGTTGTTTTAAATGAGACCACAGAGCCTAGGACTTGCCGATCAGAAGGTCAGCGGTTCAAATCCCCGAGACGGGGTGAGCTCCTGTTGCTCGGTCCCTGTTCCTGCCAACCTAGCAGTTCAAAAGCACATCAAAGTGCAAGTAGATAAATAGGTACCACTCCAGCGGGAAGGTAAACGCCATTTCCATGCACTGCTCTGGTTTGCCAGAAGCAGCTTAGTCATGCTGACCACATGACCCAGAAGCTGTACACCGGCTCCCTCGGCCAATAAAGCGAGATGAGCACCACAACTCCAGAGTCGGCCATGACTGGACCTAATGGTCAGGGGTCCCTTTACCTTTACCTTTATCTTCGCTGTGAACCTTGGAAGACCTGCCCCCTGCCTTGCCGGCCCTTTCCCATCTGACCTGAGAGAGTGGAGTGCTGACTGACTCCAGCTACAAAAGCTGAAGCTGTTGAACAGATTCTTGGGCTGGAGTATTGTTGAGAGAGCTGTTGCTGTTATTGATGTTATTGTTGTATCTTTAGTTTTAGATCTTATGATTTGTGTGGAAATTGTTTCCATTGGTTGTGTATTTTTTGATGTGTTATATTTATGGTTTTCTGACTTCTGTTGTGTTTGTAATTATGTAAATCTTGTCATGTTGTAAGCCGACTTGAGTGTAACTTCAACGATGGGAAGGCGGCATACAAATAAAATGATGATGATGATGATGAATGATAGGTATTAGCAGATGGCCGACATGCATTTCTGATCAATGATTGTGATAGTTCTTAGGAATCTGGTGGTAGTACTTAATGCAAATAAACTTAGGTGAAGCACAGTGTACACCAGGGGTTCCCAAACTTATTTGGCCTACACCCCCTTTTGAGGGGGGGGGAATACTCAGTGCCCCCCTCAAATCTACCTTCTTTAAGTGAGAAAACAGAAATATGTTGTTGTAAATAAGAAACATTGAAGCTTGAAATTATAAAATTATTTATTAAGATCAACCATAGCAACATTTAACTCTATGTTACATCAATAAATGGTTTTCTTCTCATCTTTCTTTATGCTTCCACTGCCCCCTTATTAATCTTATTATTGTTATTTATTTATTTATTTATTTTAAATTGTATTTATGCTTTTCAGGTTTATACATTTCACTAATTTTACAATCATTTTAACACTTCAAAACTTGACGTCTTTCCCCCTCTTTCTGGGGTTCCTTTTTTTTTTTAATATCTTCTGCATATTCAAATTAATTTGCTCATTTATTCATCTACTTTAAATATATACTCTTATAAAACTGCAGGTTATTACAATAATCCTGCCAATCTGTTTACAATTTAACCATAAATATTCAATAAACCATTTCTGTTCCTTTATAAAAAGTTTTTTATCTTGATGTTTTATTCTTTCGGTAAGTTTTGCCACTTCTGCATATTCCATAAGTTTTTATATCCATTCTTCCTTTGCTGGGACTTCTGCTTTCTTTCCATTTTGGGGTGAGTAACATTCTTGCCACTGTAGTAGCATACATGAATCAGTTTCCATACAGTTTAGGTCAGGCATCCTCAAACTCAGCCCTCCAGATGTTTCTCATCATCCCTGACCACTGGTCCTGTCAGCTAGGGATGATGGGAGTTGTAGTCCCAAAACATCTGGAGAGCTGAGTTTGGGGATGCCTTTGTTTAGTCAGTTCTGTCCCCTATAATTCCCAAAAGAAAAGCTTCTGGGGTTTTTTAAACAAACATTATTTTAAACATACTTTTCAATTCATTATATATCATTTTCCTGTAAGCTTTAACCTTACTACAAGACCACCACATATAATAACAAGAACCTTCTTTCTCCTTACATTTCTAACACTTATTTGATTTAAATTTTTAAATTTTTGCCAATTACTCGGTGTTAGATACCATCGATATATCATTTTCATATACAGTGGTACCTCTGGTTGCGAACGGGATCCGTTCCCGAGACCAGTTCACAACATGAAAAGAGTGCAACCTGCAGCGGCGCGCGGGTTGCGATTCACCGCTTCTACACATGCGCGTGACATCATTTTGCTCTTCTGCGAATGCGCGAGCAGCGAAACCCAGAAGTAACCCTTTCCAGTACTTCCGGGTCGCTGCGGGACATAACCCGAAAGAGCATAACATGAAGCGGACGTAACATGAGGTATGACTGTAGTTTTCTCGACTTAGACCATAACATGCTATAAATTTTATATCCATATTCCACAATTGTCCCCATGCTTCCATGTCTATACTATGACCAATATCTGTTGCCCAATGTATCGTTGAGGATTTTACTTGTAAAATCCACTGCCCCCTTTTTTATTCAAGACCCCCTATTTGCACCCGAGGCTACTATTTGCGCCCCCAATAGTTCCAGCACCCCCCAAGTGGCAGTATCGCTTACTTTGGGAAACAATGGTATGCAGCGTACATTGAAATATATGGCTTTCCTCAAAGAATCCTGTGAAATTTAGTTTACCCCTACAGTGCTACAATTCCCATCACCCTTAACAGCCCCTGGGATTCTTTGGAGAGAAGCGATTTAGAGTGTGGATTTGACCAATATCTGCTTTTGTGTTGCGTCCCCAGCCTCAACAACAGCTGCTCATGAGGAGATGTGACAACCCTGATTCCTAAAAAATCGTAGCTATGAAGCAACCTACCTTTCAGCCAAACCTACCTCAAACAGTTACTGTAAACATCCATGAGGAAATCAGAGAAACTGCCACATTCTGCACCCAATGAAATGATTTGTGTACATATCCCATGAGAGATGAGGACAAGATTTAAGGAGGACACATTTTTTTAAAAGAAAAAACATGCATGGTACAAGTTTGTTTGTGCTCCGCTATTTGTTTCCCTCACTGTCTATGTGCTAGACTTAAGCCTACACGAATCACTGTAATAAGTAGTGACGTGCCACACTTTTTATTTTCAATGGTACTTTAAATGTTTCCGGAGCCGTTTCTATATAAGAAAAGCATAGTCAGAATTTCTGCTTGGTTCTTATAATTTACTAGGGTAAACAAACGAGCTCAAACCACAAAAAGCCTGCCCTGTCAGAAGGAGCAATTTTGGAACATATAAAGTACCAAAGCATTTCACTTAGTGGGTGACTCAGTGCATGAAGTTGGACAGCTATTTTAAAATCACTGTCGTGGACGTGGTGTGCTTCTGAGTGCATTGTCACAGATGGGTCCTATTGATGCTGCAAAGCCTAAAAACCTGGGGAAGAGTGTGTTCTCTGATGCTCCATTTCTGATTTCCTTACTGCTTGGAAACCAAAAACAAGTTTTTTGTTTTTGTTTGTTTGTTTCAAATATTTTTCCTCCTGCTTTTCTAGTGCAATGAAGCACTAAAACATGAAGGAGTAAACACATTTTAGAGCAGGGGTGGGAAACCTATATCACTCTGGCTATTGTTGGACTCCAACTCCCATCAGCCCCAGCCAGCATGGCCAATGGTGAGGGATGGTGGGAGTTGGAGTCTAACCACATCTAACAGGCCAAAGGTTCCTTATCCCTTTGTAGAGTCTCTGTCAGAGACCAGGCTGAGGGGTACTGCTCTGATGAGGAACGGCGGGAGCTTCCCCACCCTCCTGCTCCTTGTTAGGATTCTTTCCCCCTGTTTGCGGTCATGAGATTGTTGTCTATCACATAACGGTGTATGTTTTCATTCCACAGTGTGGGAAGTGACAGAGACAGGATGTTTTGATGTTACTGTGTTCCGTGATGTGGGACTATTGTCCTTTGTTCTTTTTGTCTTTGCTGTCTGATGAGAAAGAGGAAGGAGCTAAGTCAGAATGCTCTGAGTGTATTATATGTAAATAAAGTAGATTAGCCAAAATGCTGTGCTGCTGAGTTCTGTTACGCAAACTGCAAACTGCAAATAGTCTGCAGGATCCTAAGTGTGCTGATACTTCTTGGTATCAGTTGCTGTGATGTTCGGGCTGAAGAAAGCTTCTGAAGCTCCCGAATGACAGACCAGGAGGGAGAGAACTTGCCAGTCGGGCATGTGTCTCTACCAGGATCCTACACGAGAGTAGGACAATTCTAACACTCCTGACCCTAACACTCTTGAAGCTGCCCAGGAGCAGTGGAGCAGTATAGATTTGGAACAGTGGTTTGCAGAGGGGCATAGTTCTGAAGACAAAAGTTGGGAAGAACTGGGGGGGGGGGGCAAACAGCAAAGTGAAGAAGAACTGGAAGAGAGAGAGCCAGCAGACTCTCTCGCTGGAAAGTGTCCAGCCTATTAATCCAAGGTCACGTAGAGTAGATAAGGTGGTGGCACATAAAGCAAAGTGGTTGCGAGATCAGGTTGCAAGGCAAGGAAGTGATGAGGGTAACTCGGGGAGAAGTGGGTGTAGACATTAACTGGGAGCACCATTACTCATCAGAGGAATGTTGAAGGGTATGTAAAATACGTTAATTTATGTGGACAGAATGCATTTCAACAAAGATTAAACAAAAGCACCGAAATTTTTAAAAGCCTGGGAGGATTTATTTATTTATTTACATCTCTGTCTATCATCAAAAAATGCAAATTAGATGCTAGAGAAGCCTCAGGACAGGGGTGCTGTCCTACAGCTTAGGTGCAATCATAGAGAAGGCCCACTCATAGCTACCCACTGGATCCCACTTGGAAAAAGAACTCCAATGATAGCCGCCAGGTCCAGGTAGGAATATCTGGAAGGAGAACAATGTTCCATGTAATTTGCTCCAAGTTATTTAGGATTTCATAGGTTAAAATTGGCTCCAGAAATAAACTGGGAAGACTGGACACAGGTTGCTAGATGGGTGGGTCTCATATGGCAGGGAATTCCTTATGTTCTTCTTGTGAAAGTGGAGAGTGACCTCAGATTCCCTGACTGTAGTCATATATTGGCTCATTGGGTAGTTGTTTTCCCCCTCTTGTTTTTATTGACCCAATAAAGAACAAAAATTATGCAGTGAATATATATATATATATATACGCATATGCTCATTCTGATTTGAATCTTGTTGGCATATGAATAACCCAGAGCTTGTAATAGTGGGTGATATTTCGATAGCAATTTCTTGCAGGTGAACATTGTTACCCCCTCACCAACTGATAAGAAAAAATGTTAAGCTGAATAACAGAGGTTATGTTTTCCTTCATCTGTTCCCCTTTGCCGTCTACCAATTTGATCACAAATGTACATTGGACTGGCGTGAGAGGGGGAGGAGAATTGGACGTACTTTCTCACTTCATCAAACATTTCTGAACTGATATCCCTGGCAATGGTGAA
Source organism: Podarcis gaigeae (assembly GCF_964106915.1). Lineage (NCBI taxonomy): Eukaryota > Metazoa > Chordata > Lepidosauria > Squamata > Lacertidae > Podarcis > Podarcis gaigeae. The sequence goes on along the minus strand of NC_139680.1, from coordinate 101,812,616 downwards.
CGTTAATAGCTTCCAGATCGTCAGTAGTTGCTTTCTCTCTTATTCATTGGTGGGGTGGGGGGGGGGAAACACTCTAAAAAGATGTTCTGAAATGTACAAAAAAGAATAAAATCTTCATTCATTGTCCCAGACATCAGATAAGTACTGTATGTCGCAAATACTGATATAATGAAGACAGGGCAAATTCAAAAAGCAAATGGTGGTAGGATTTTTGGGGGGCATGATTTTGTTGCTTCAAGATTAAAAGAAACATTTTTGACAACTGAGGGGCCCTAGTCTCTTGTGGGACCTTACTGTGTCAATGGGTGCCGGTAGGTTAATATGGGTGTGGTGGAATCCTGGGAACTATAGTTTACCGCTCAAAGAGCTGCAGTTCCCAGCACCCTTAACAAGTTACAGTTCTCGAGATTCTTTGGGGGGAAGCAAGGTGTTCTAAATGTGCTTTACATGTATTTATATATTTCATAAGACGTATATACTGCTTGATTCTAGAAAAATATCAAAGGATGGAGGATGTGACTCAAATCATGCTGGGTGGTTGTGTCTACCCATCTAGCTCAATATTGTCTGCTCGAAAAGATGATTGGAAGAACTCATGGAGGATAAGAGTATACCCTCCAATATTTTTCTGATGAAAATAGGGATGTCTTACATTATTATTATTATTATTATTATTATTATTATTATTATTATTATTACCCCTCCCATCTGACTGGGTTGCCCCGGCCACTTTGCATGGCTTCCAACATATATAAAAACATAATAAAGCATTATACATTTTTTTAAAACTTCCCTATACAGGGCTGACTTCACATATCTTCTAAAGGTTGTATAGTTACTTATCTCCTGCATAATACCATACCCTCCACCATTTCTCTGATGAAGAGCTGGACCATAAAGAAGGCTGATCGCCAAAGAATTGAAGCTTTTGAATTATGGTGCTGGAGGAGACTCTGGAGAGTCCCATGGACTGCAAGAAGAACAAACCTCTCCATTCTGAAGGAAATCAGCCCTGAGTGCTCACTGGAAGGATAGATCCTGAAGCTGAGGCTCCAATACTTTGGCCACCTCATGAGAAGAGAAGACTCCCTGGAAAAGACCCTGATGTTGGGAAAGATTCAGGGCACAAGGAGAAGAGCACGACAGAGGACAAGATGGTTGGATAGTGTTCTCGAAGCTACAAACATAAGTCTGACCAAACTGCAGGAGGCGGTAGAAGACAGGAGTGCCTGGCATGCTCTGGTCCATGGGGTCACGAAGAGTCGGACGCGACTAAATGACTAAACAACAACAACAAGGAAAAGCAATACATTCCAGGGTTGAATCAGAAACCGGAACGGCTTCTGTAAATCCGGGACTGTCCCTGGAAAATGGGAGCATTTGGAGGGTCTGTAAGAGTATCCCTGACTACTTGCCATGATGCTTAGTTCCTCCCTTCAGTGCTGGAGGCACTAGGTCTCTGAATGCCAGTCGCTAGGAATCAGAAGTGGGAAGAATGCTGCTTCACTCATGTCCTTCTTGCAGGCTTCCCATAGGCACCTGGTTGGCCCTTGGAGAACAGGATGCTGGACTAGATGGGCCATTGACTTGATCCATTAGGCTATTCTTCTCTTCTCAGGTCCTTGCAGGTGGATTGGACTATGTGTTGTACTGGAGCCACATTCACCCCATCTAATCCTAAAACTGAGGTCAGCAATTTTATTTTGCTTGTCTACACATAAGTCTGAAAGGAAACGGTGGTCCCCAAAGTAAAGACCACCACTTTCTTTAGTAAGCCTTGTAATCCTCTAGTGTAACATGAGTAATAATATCATGTTACATACACTATAACCAGCAAATTACCAAGACTGATCGCGGAAGTCCTTGGAGAGAATAACAATTTACTACCCGGTTGAGAACATTTGTCTAATCCAAGATGCAGATCCTAGGGAAGAAGCAGAGAAAGGCATCATTAGCTAATTATATTGTGAATACATCTATTCATTACGGCAAAGAGTTGTTCTTTATCAACATAGTTATTTGATATTATAGTAATTTAACAAGGAGAACTAATGAATATAGACAGCCACTCAGAAGAGTTAAAATAAAAATGAAAGTGTCAACTTGCCAGGCAGCTGTTCAGGAGAAATAAACTGTTATTTCCAATGCACATATTAATCACTTCTCATTTTAACTTCAGCATATTTTATAACTTGACAACAATGCCTCCCAGACCAAAAATGAAAACTCTCAAACAAAGCTCACTTTATTCTGGCTTCTATTTTTAAAGGCAGGATTTATTTCTGACTCATGTGGTGGGAAGATGATTTAGGTTTTATATGTTTCCTTTTTCCAGGGGTAGAAACCAATATTAGCTCAGCCATGATTTTAAATATATGGCCTTTTAACACGTTGCATTTCTAAGCTGATCCCACAAATGAAAGAAAATCAAAATATTCTGAACTTGGATATATTTTACCCCTTAGTTACTGCACTGAGAGGATAACCTCTAAGTGGTTCAGAGCAAAGGCAGATGTAATGTTTGTAATATAATGGGGCTGGTTTGGAAATGCCTTCACTGTGTTCACTGCCAATCCTATATAGCAGGGGCAGCCAATCTTGTACCATCCATATGTTGTTGAACTACAGCCATCATAAATCCCTGCTGGCAATATAGGGACGGTAGACGTTGTAGACCAAAAACACTGGGAGGGCACTGCATTAGCTGTCCCTACTAATTGTCAATCATTCCTTATATTGATGGTGAATTGAGTTATCTCAGGGTAGATCTTTATTTAGCCAAAATGGCACCCTTCATTTTCAGGAGACATGTATCAGTGGTAATCCAAAGGTTCACAGTAAAATGACAGCATATTTAGGATAAAACCTTGAGGCTGGATTCAAGCTAAGAGCAAAATCCTAATGTATGTTGTTGTTGATGATGATGATGAAGAAGAAGAGTTGGATTTGATATCCCGCTTTATCACTACCCGGAGTCTCAAAGCGGCTAACATTCTCCTTTTCCCTTCCTCCCCCACAACAAACACTCTGTGAGGTGAGTGAGGCTGAGAGACTTCAGAGAAGTGTGACTAGCCCAAGGTCACCCAGCAGCTGCATGTGGAGGAGCAGGGAAGCAAACCCGGTTCACCAGATTACAAGTCAACTCTCTTAACCACTACACCACACTGGCTCTTGGTGTGTAGGTTGCTCTCTGTTGGCCCCTGCTGGTGGAGAGATGGCTGTTCCATGATGGATGTCCTAAATTTCACCCAGGCAGGTGGTAAGCGTCCACCGACAGTTATCTCACCAGTGGTAGAGCACAACCTCAAAACAGGGGATTCCAGAGGAGAGCCCCGGCAGCCTTTGAAACACTGGATCCTAAGCCCCATGGATTCCCCCCCACAACAACCCCCACAACACCCCAACTTTGGTTCTGGCCCACTAATAGGCTTCAGATGCAATGGTGGTTCCACTGCTCCATTCTGCCCTGCCCTGCTGATCTCTGTCCCAGTTTGGATTGTTGTGTTAGTTGTGTACTCCTATACCTGTACATGCCCGCTCTGATGTAAGGGCCATTAAGCTATAAGAACCAGGTGAGCAGGTATGGGATTACGGGCCTTAGTCTCCCTGAAGCCAATTGAAGATCTATTTTCATTCACCCTTGTGGTTTTAGAGATAAATAGTGCAAACACAGATTAGGCAGAAGTAAGTCCTATTGAGTTCAGTGGGCTTTACTCCAAGGTAAGGATTAGACCTGATGGTGTTGTCACTTTTCAATGTATCAAGTCCCAAACTTTCTCTGCAACTTTTAAGGTCTGCTTGATAGTCAATGGCTTTGCGATCTTGTTAAGCCCTTCAAAAGTATCTGGCAGTAAATTTTGCAACAACAACAACCTTTTGGGATGACAAACAGCTGAGCTTTAAAGCTCTTGTCAGTAAGGATTTTCTCCACTTGTCCCTAGCTCATGTGTTATGGGAATGTGTTTGCACTTAATACTGTATATGTGTGTGTCTGTGTGTATACTGTCTGAAGTATTTTCCAGATGCAGCTAAGCTCATATTGCAAAATGTTTCTTGAGGTTTTATGTTAAACTCTGGTGCCACGGTGGCCAAGAGGGTGTGAATTTGTCAGAACTTGCAGAGTCCAGCCAAAGGTTTCAAACTCAAAGTGCCTTGCAAGCTGTAGGGTTGGGATGCATGATCTACTAGGTCTTTAATAGAGCTGTGTACAAATAGTCTCACAAAATTCTCCACCATGTCTAAAGATCAGGGATGATGGGAGTCCAACAACGTCTGAAGAGCATCCATGCTGTTAAGGAAAGTGATCAATAGAGCCCGTGGTCAGAAGCACTTTGGACAAATAAAATAATACTATTTAGATGGCCTTTTTTGCTTTATCTGAGCACTCCCCAAGTTTTCAGTTTGGCCTGGCACCAATATTACATTGTGGTTTGTACCCAGCAAAACACATTTTTATTTATCTAGGCATTTTAATCTGTGCAGCTCTTGGTCTGCTGTTTAGGTATTTATCTAGCTGTCTCAGGAGACAATGGAGGAGTAAGCCATTGGGGGCGAAGTCAAACTGTCGGAGAGTTATAGTGCCTGCTGTGGTTGTTGAGACCGATATGGGAGAGACATGTTTGTTGCAGCTGGGGCCGATGAAGGCTTCTGGTTGTGCTGACGCAGGTGTTCCATGGCATTTATTCTTTCTGTGCTCCTTCCACTGGTCACTGCTGTAGATGCGCCACCTGACTGGCTGTCTTTTGGCACTGTGGTTGTCTGCAAGGGATTCCCACATGGCGGGGTTGATGTTGCCAGTCTTCATGTCACGTTTGCAGACATCTTTGTAACCCAGAGTTGGTCTGCCAATGGGCCTAGTGCCTGAAACCAGCTTCTCATAGAGCATGTCCCTGCGGATCTTGCCATCTTCCATTCCATTCATGACCAAGTCAGTGTAGACATTGCTGACACAGAAGTGCAAACATGTTGGGAATGTAGGCTTGGGAGAGCACATCTTTGATTCTGTCCTGGTATGTGATGCTCAAAATCTTCTTGATGCAACACTTGTGGAAGGCGTTGAGATGTTGCTCCTAGCAAGTGTAAGTTGCCCACATCTCATTACCATAAAGCAGCTTGCTCTGTTGTTTCATTACTGCAGCAGACCTTCCTGTGTTAATAACTTTCACTCACAATGAAAACTGTCTTGCCCCTCTGGCCTGAAGTCCCAAATGCAGTATTTTTGGTTTGTCATTCAGTTCTCATGCTGTGGAACAAACCTGGCTATTATCTACATGTGGCATTAGCTACATGCGTGCCCTGGAGAATTTTCAGTCTGTCCAGCTTTCTCAACAGACAACCATGATACTTCAGAGGCTTATGCTGCCTTGCCAAAGTCAGCTGAAGACCTTGAACAGGCTGGGGAGCTGACATCTTCCACAAGTGACAGCTGTCAGGCTGCCATGTTCTAACATGCAGGCACTTGCTTGGTTGTGCTACAGAGCCTGTAAGAGAATTCATGGGACTGACAGCTGCCAGGTTGCTATGCCATGTTAGTGCTCTGCTCAAAGCTAAGTCTTCAAAATTAGATAATGATGGATAGCTGTTGCACCACAAGCACTTTGAATGTGTAGGTGAGGGGTAGAGCATCTGCTTTGCATGCAGAAAGTCCTTGGTCTAATCCTGAGCATCTCCAGAAAGGATTAGGAGAATCCCCTGTCTCAAATCCTGAATGTTGTTTAGTCGTTTAGTCGTGTCCGACTCTTCGTGACCCCATGGACCAGAGCATGCCAGGCACTCCTGTCTTCCACTGCCTCCCGCAGTTTGGTCAAACTCATGCTGGTAGCTTCGAGAACACTGTCCAAACATCTTGTCCTCTGTCGTCCCCTTCTCCTTGATCTTTCCCAACATCAGGGTCTTTTCCAGGGAGTTTTCTCTTCTCATGAGGTGGCCAAAGTATTGGAGCCTCAGCTTCACGATCTGTCCTTCCAGTGAGCACTCAGGGCTGATTTCCTTCAGAATGGATAGGTTGGGTCTTCTTGCAGTCCATGGGACTCTCAAGAGTCTCCTCCAGCACCATAATTCAAAAGCATCAATTCTTCTAGCTAATCAGCCTTCTTTATGGTCCAGCTTTCACTTCCATACATCACTACTGGGAAAACCATAGCTTTTACTATACGGACCTTTGTTGGCAAGGTGATGTCTCTACTGTTGCCAATCAGTGTTGGCAATGTTGTTGTAGATGGGCCTGTGATCTGACTAGCTCAGTATGAGGTCACTTCCAGGGTTTTTTTCAGCCAGAACTCACTGGAACCCAGTTCCAGCACCTCTCAAGTGGGCGCCATTGCCATTACAAGAGAACAAGGGAGGCATTCATGGTGAATTCCGGCACCTCTTTTTCTAGAAAAATAGCACTGGTTGCTTCCTATGTTGTTGTGCTCAAAGGTATTTGGCTTTTTGGTGAAGGAATGTGGCGAGAACATAAACATCTTCCCCCAGGAGTGGCAGCAGGAATACCTACTGCATCAGGAAGAACACTCAAACACCTGCTACTTTCCTCTGCTGCCACCACCTTCAAGGAGGGCAGAAGAAGGAGACATTTAATTCCTAAGGTTGGGGAAGAAAATTGCTTTGGTTTACATTTAAAGGCAACCGTGGCTAATCCTAACCTTCTGAAACAATATGCAAACCGAAACAGAGCCCTCTTTTGAAATTTGGGTTTTTCCATTTTTTTCAGTGCAGTTCTCCAACCAGTTAATGTGTACAAAAATACATATACCATAGTGAAGTGTCTATTTAAATGCATATATTAGTGAATACAATGATGTGCATTGTATTAGTGGAAGTTGCTTCCTCACCCATCAATAGGCCCCTATGTAAATATTTATCAAACCCACTATTACACATTGTTCAGAGAGTTGCTTTGCATTGTTTGTAACACTCAGTTTAGTTTCCAGCAGATACCCCATTTTATTTTGTCAATGAACACTTTACATGACTTACAGCACAATAATTACCGTACGTAACAATATTACGTAAAGCCAATACCCACATACAACCATGTTTCATACGTAGCATACATCTGGAGCATACATGCATGAACCATGTGTAACAACGTTACATCAAAACACATATATCTTGATATGCTTGATATGATATAGGAAAATCTTATGAAGCTTGAAATCCAGGAGTTTGATGGAGAGCAAAACAGTATGACTCCCAGCTGAGCATCCACTTACCTCTTCCACCGAAGCCATGATAACTTAAAAGTGCTTATCATTGGTTGGATGGAGTTCTGTCCTTGTAATTGGCAAATGCCTGCAAAACCCTTAAAAGGAGACAGACAATTCTGCCGGTGTAGAGGCTGGGATAAGAGGGGAACACACGATGCTGGCATGCCATTTTATTAAGTGAGACGTGATCTTCTAGAGTGTCTCCAACAAGCAGTATATTGCCCGAGCTTTCATGAAAATCCCTCCTGGCTCACAGTGCATTAGTTCTCCTTGGGGCTCGTCTTGCTTGCATTTATACAAGCTTTCCCCCCTTTCTCCATTGGATCTCAATCTCACCTCGGTGACCCAATTCAGGAATGTTTGTACTTTATTTTACTTTTTTTGGGTCGTGTCTCCACCATGTGTGCTTGGATTATCGGCACAAATTGCTTAACGGCAACTCTTGGTTTGTTCCTCTTCTAGTAACATAAAAAGCAGCAACAGACACTTACAAATATGACCGTGCTTTAAAGGTATGGTGCAGATGCGGCCACATTCTACTGCTGGTCTAGCCAACCTCCGTACATGGAATGGAGGTGGGCGCCATCTTGTCATTTGCCTCAGGCAGCAAAATTGCTTGAGCCAGCCCCGCCTCCAAGAGGCAGGTGGGTGAGGTCTCCTCTGTCAACTCAGCAAGGGCTGCCATTTTGCTCTTCCTCTCCCAGGACAGCCACTCCTCATAGCTGCTTGAGTGGGAGATATAAGACAAAGAAGCACTCTCCTTTGGTCTGCATGAGCAGGCCCGGTCCCAGTACATGGGAGACTTGGGTTGCTACTGCTGCCACTGCATGCTTGTGGCCTTCAGTCACTTGCCAGTCTGTGATAGAAGCTTGTAGGGTCTTGGGAGGCGGCCCAGAAGCATCACTGAGCAGAGATGGTTCAATTGTCTTAATTATGCTGGGCGCATCCCTGTTGTGTTTGTTGTACATAAGGAGTAGTACTTGCATAGTTAAGACAATAGAACCAGAAAGTTCTGGCATGCTGGCTGGAGCCCTGTGTGCTCACCTGCAAACTAATATGTATGGAGTCCCACTGAGCACCTATAGGGGGCTCACCTTGTGCACATTGCCCAGGACCCCCCAAAATACCTGGAGTTTGGCTTATGACTGAGACAAGCTGTCATTTGGCTTCTCTCCTTATTTACCCCAGGGGCATTCCACCTGAACATTATAACAGTGGTAGTGTAGCATTATGTAAGAATTGCTAACCTTCCTCCCTCTTTCCTTTTGTGCCACGCCTTACTAGATGGCATGTCACTGCTTCATTTTAGAAATCACTTGAGTGAAGTGGCAGAAAGATGGGTATCATGCCAATAAGCAAGCAGGTAAGCAAATAAGTAAGTAAGTAAGCAGGTAAGTAAGTAGGGACATGGGTGGCGCTGTGGGTTAAACCACAGAGCCTAGGACTTCCCGATCAGAAGGTCGGTGGTTAAAATCCCCGCGATGGGGTGACCTCCTGTTGCTCGGGACCCCTAACCATTAGGTCCTGTCGTGGCCGGCTCATCTCGCTTTATTGGCCAAGGGAGCCGGTGTACAGCTTCTGGGTCATGTGGCCAGCATGACTAAGCTGCTTCTGGCAAAACAGAGCAGCGCATGGAAATGCCGTTTACCTTCCCGCCAGAGCGGTACCTATTTATCTACTTGCACTTTGACGTACTTTCGAACTGCTAGGTTGGCAGGAGCAGGGACCGAGCAACGGGAGCTCACCCCGTCACGAGGATTCGAAATGCTGACCTTCTGATTGGCAAGTCCTAGGCTCTGTGGTTTAACCCACAGCGCCATCCGTGTCCCTTTCTCTGCCTCCTTACTTACAACCAATCAGGTGGTGGCTCTGCATGTCATTGGCCTGGCTCTGCCTACACTTTGTCTTCGGCTCTACCAGCCCAAATCAGCCATTATGCTTGAACCAATTGCATGGTTCCTCCCCAGCCAAATGGGAAAGTGGCTCCCTTGCTGCTGTGGTCATTGTCCTGCATGCGCTTTAATAAAGTATTTCCTCCTGGAGATGGAACTGATGTCATAGAAGAGTAAACTTAATTGCACTATTCCTTCTTTGTGGCTTTCTTCGGCCAGACAAAAGTGAACAAATCATTATTTCCATTCAGACTGCGCTGTGGGATTATTATAGGCTGGAGGCTACTGGTGCAGGAAAGGGTGCCATTTTTGTTGTTGTAACAGGAACTTGTGGGCTTAAGGCTTTACTTCTGAAAACATATAATGGAAAGCCTTCCAATCTAATTCCTTCCAGGTGTTGTTGGACTACAACTCCCATCAGCCCCAGGCACAGATGAAGGAAGTCTTCCTCCAGGGCAAGTTAGCAAGATTAAGTAAATGGTGATATCCTCTCAGAGAGGCCCAAGTCACTTCTAGGTTTTGAGGTCCCTAGTCACAAGAAAAAACGGCAAGTGGTTTGTTTATACATGTAGCGATCAGCTGATCTTGTGCCATCAGAGCTGGTATATTTTTTTATGAATATTTATGAATATTTTGAAATGCAAACAAGACAATGAAGGCTGACAACATCAACCCTGCTGTGTGGGAATCTTCAGTGGTGTCTGGAGACAGGCAGTCAAGTCGTGCATCCACAGCAGTGGCCAGAGGAGAGGGTATCTACAGCACTCTACAGGCACTGTAACTCTCCAATGGTTTGACTGCACTCCCAAAGCCGCACTCCTCCATTGTGTTCCGTGGGAGTGAATCCCATAGTTTAACTATGCCCTGAGTGAAAAAGTACTTTCCTTTATCAGCCCTGAATATTCCAACCTTCAACTCCATTGGATGCCCACGGCTTCTAGTGTTATGAAAGAGGCAGGATTTGTAGTTAAAAAGTACTGTGATGGTCACCAGATACTGGAAATCCAGCCACTCTTTTCACATACAGTAATACCTCCGTGAACATCTGCCTCATCTAGCGTCCATTCCGGCGAACGTCTGCGGCAAACCCAGAAGTACCAGAACAGGTTACTTCCAGGTTTGCTGCTTGCACATGTACAGAAGTGCTAAATTGCGCTTTGCACATGCGCAGAATCACACACTGCTCCGCGCATGTGCACAGACGCAGCGCTTTGCCCTGCGTTCTTTTCGGCTAGCGGCCAAGGCTCCGGAACGGATCCCAGTTGCAAAACAAGGTACGACTGTATTATCTTGTTCGCCTCTTAACTACTATGTTGCACCAACTTGTGGGAAGATTAGCAGACTGTAGAAGAGCTTTTAAAAAATAATAATCCACAAAGATGCTGCCGACTCCAAAACTGACACATCATCATGGTTCTTTAGAATTTGCTCAACTGATCTAACTCAGTATTGTCTACACTGACTGACAGCAGTTCTTCAGGGTTTCAGGAAGAGAATCTTTTCCACCCCTCCCCAGAGATGCCAAGAATTGAAACTGGGACTTTCTGCATGCAAGGCAGATGATATACCCCTGAGCTACGCCCCTTCCTCCCAAGCAGAGAGCTCAGACCATGGTGTTGGGGGTTGTATTTTAAATTGACAAATCAGTCCAAATCTCTATGTTGCCTTCTTCAATGGGAACAGTCAAACAAACATGTTATTGGCAGCTCATTAATAGCAAGACAAGGCAGTTTGTACTGTGACAACAGTGTTGCTTGATCCAAATCTATCATATAGTCAGAGATCTTTCAGCGTTACCAATCACCTATAATGCATGGTAGACAGAAATAAGAGTCAGCTTTCTTCTTCTTCTTCTTCTTCTTCTTCTTCTTCTTCTTCTTCTTCGTCTTCGTCTTCGTCTTCGTCTTCGTCTTCGTCTTCCTTTTTGATATGTTTAGCAAATTATTATTACTTCCTTCCTTACCAGAGATTTTATATTCTTCAAGTATCAAGGGAACGGAGGTAAAGAATGGACCTAAAATGGCCGGGATGCTTAGAGGTACAGATGGCTGATTCCGTCCATTTTGGCTTCTAATTTTTTCAGTCTTCAGTTTAGGTCTCTGCATTTCTGCCTCAGTTTCTGATTTTAATTTTTTTAAGCCCTCCTGAAAATGCATCAGCATTTTAGTGCTAATTTCTCCAAACCCACATTTTTGCATGCAGTATATGTATTATTATTTTTTACACATTAACTAACTGGAGAACCACACTGCAAAATTCGGACAAGTGCAAAGTTTGAAGGACAGCTGCGCTCTGGTTTGCGTATTGTTTCGGAAACGCGAATTAGGTAGGGTTGCCTTTAAATGTAATCTGAACTGAATTTCTCCCCCATTGCGAGTTGGAGGCTATCCCCAAGCAGAAAAGTATTCTGTTTGCTTACTTGGCATTTAAAATCCGAATCTCCTTTTTTATCCCCAAAGAAACACACACACGGAATGAATATCGCAGCTGAGTAACTTCAGCTATAGAAAGTTCCTTCATTAACTCAGTTGTTCTTTAATTCATAATAGAACTTAAATAAAGAGTGACTTATAGACAGCTGTTTCTAATATCGAGTCCCTACCCTACATGAAAGGCGCATTATTTCTGCTGCAGCCTCTCTACCCTTGGGTGTTATCAGCCGAACAAGTTTTGAACCCACCTAATGCATTTTGAGGTAGCTGAGGTTTATTTTTCTTTCAATAAAATAAATGGTTTTGTAATTAAATTTCTGCACTGACTGAGCTTAATGGCCACATTGACAAGTGCTAATGTATGGGAGCGGAATGAGTTTGAAATGAAACATGCTGTTTTCCAATCTGCAAGCAATTTTGCACCAAGGCAATCAAAAAAAATATATATAAAAAAAACCTTGTGCCAGTGAAACATTTTCATTAATCTGTGAGCTTAATGCACACTGCCCACTCAGCAAAGCAAGGACACTTTAAAGAGAGAGAGAGAGAGAGAGAGAGAGAGAGAGAGAGAGAGAGAGAGAACGAAAGCAAAAAAAATATCTTTAAAAAAATCATGAAGTGAGCCGTTGTTTGAAACCATTTTGTGGTCTCTGGCAGCAAGGACTGTGGAAATTTGCTGACTTTACACCCTGAAAAGTTGCAGCTGTCTCTATGGAAGCTGCCTGTTCTGGTCTTGGCAATAATTCAGCTTTCAGAAATCTGTCGCTCTCTCTTCTTCCCTCTCCCCACCCTCCCCTCCTTAGCCAAATTTATTTTTGAATAAATCTTCTTGTCGAAAACCGAGAGCAGCTATTACATATTTGGACTTCATTTACGAAACCACTTCAAGTCATCAAGAGGCACGTTGCCCCGCCTGTTCTGTTTATGTTACTTTCATGATTGGGAAGCTCGACAGGACGGCATTCTGCCGTCGCCACCCTGAGTGTGTGCTCACGCTCACACACACAATTCTATAGGTAGCACTACATTTCGACACAAGCGCTTTTTTATTGCTAGACAGATAAGAACTTGCCGAAATACATTGGCTTTCATCGGGCTCTGTAAACTTTATTTAATCTTCTGGCCACTAGAGGGTTGACTTACAAACAGCTGCATCGTACAGAGTTCTTCAGCGGCGTTCTTTCCAAAAGCCATAAAAAAGGGGGAAGGAAACACATCCCCACAGCTTACCAAAATCAAGACATTTCATAGAAAAATGGTCAAGTAACACTTTTTGTCCAACAGAGCAACCATTGCCTCTGCCACCACCTCTGTCAAGCGACAAAGTTGAAAATGTAATAACTAACTGCTGAGACTTCAACGCAATTTATTTGTTCAGCAGTGGTGCATTAAATAGGATATTATAGTTTTTGTTGCCTGACAGTGTTTTCGCACCAAGGGTACGACTAGATGCAACATGGGTGGTGATGGTGGGGCAATCTGATAGGGTCCACAGTATTGGGGAAAGGAGAGAAATTAGCTCAGTTTGTATTTTAATATGAAATTGCTAGATTTGCACTTTCTCAAACCAAAATTCATTTTATCTTCAAAATTTGCACTTCTCTGAATTTTGCAACCTGCTTTTCTAAAAGGAATGTGTGCAAAAACATGTATCTGCTTGTGAGAAAGGCACAGGGGAAAATGCATGTCTTAGTGAAAATAATGGACAAAATAAAATTACCGGTAATTTAGTTCGGAGGAAATTGCATTTACTAGGGGAACATGTGTATGTTAAGAGAAATGTGTGCGAAAATGCATACAACTTTTCATGCAGACTTTTTAAAAAAGAATTGCAAATGTATCTTCATATATTGCAGTGAGCCTCATCTAAGGCTGAAAAAAAGGAGAAACAGAAAACCTACAAATGACAAATTCACCTATTACTAAGAAGAGGGCCTTTACCCTGCCCACTTCTGCCATTTCTCCATTGACTTCTCTGAATTCCCTATTTGTCCTGGAGGGAAAAACTTAAATATACTATTGTCATTGAATTCTACAGTACAACCTCGGCTTACCACCGCCCCTACTAGCAAACAATCCGACTTGCGACTGTGGCAAACCTGGAAGTAAATACCGGGTTTGCCACAATTCGCGCATGCACAGAAGCGGCTTCTGCCGACTGCACATGTGCAGAAGCAGCTGCTGCCATCTTCACATGCGCAGAATGGCGCTGCCACCGAATGTGCATGCACAGAACAGCACTTCTCCCAGCGACCCGGATCGACTCACAAATGGACCTCTGAAACGGATTCTGTACGAAAGTAGAGGTTCCACTGTCCTCAGAATTGATCCAGAGCAGATTCCAATGTAAAGTTAGCACAGTAAAAATTTATACGTGTTGCAGGATTCACATAAAAAAGACCAGAGGCAATTAATATTTCATCCAGCAGAGCTTTACTGCTACTGAAGGCAAATGAGCATAATGGTCACAAATCCAATACATTCAGGATTGGCAGTGTCCATAAGAAATTCAGTTGCAGCAGACTTAACTTAAACTTACAATAACTTATAATAAGTCTAAACCTTCACACGAAGCGTACTATGTACAGAACACCACACCAGAAGGAAGAGAGATAGAAAGAGAAAGTGAAACCGAGGCTCCTTCTGGCCTTACTATTATAGTCAGCATGACCTTGACAGAAGAGATAACAGAACCAGCTGTTCTCAGCTTCTCTGAAGGAATAACCCAAACATCATGAACCTTCTGCTTGTTTCTTTCACACAGAGAAGCTTCCAGAACCCTCTTGGATTAATTAGAATAGGAAAGATCTCTACACATCAGATCAATACTTTCTGCACCAAGAAATGCAAATTGACAGGTATCTCTATGTTCCCCTCATTCCTACTTCACAGGTAGGCTTAGGTGAGGATGAAAAACAGCAAATGTGAGAACAGGATGCTTGACAAGGTAGGCCATTGGCCTGATCTAGCTGGCTCTTATGATGTTTTTACCTGTACTGGAAAATTCCTGTGCTTATAGAAGCTGGTTTAAAAAACTTTGGGCACACACTTCAGTGCGCAGCCGTAAGCAGTTCAGGCAGAAGCTGGGTCTGAATGCACCTGTTGATCTGGGTTAATGGCTCAGACAGTTTGACAGCAGCAGGAACTGCGAATTGAGGGTTGGGCTGCAACCACCTATGGGAATTCAGCTGCATGCTTGAGTCCTTAACCCACACATGCATGGTTTGGTTGCTCTCCAAGTTTCTTGTCACCGTGCTTCTCTAATAGAAGGATTCTGTTTACAATCTTCAGCTACAGAAAGCAGCACAGCAGAGGTAAAAGTATGGCTGATTATAATTATGCAAACATTCCTGCAGCCCATGGCAATTGATGGGGTTAATGAAGCCTCTGAAGAAAAGTTCAGTCCAGTATCCTGTTTATGAATTGGGTTGATCCCAAGTGGATTTCTGTTTGTTGTAGGTCACTGGTTTTTTATTTTTAAAAAACGCAGCGAGATTGTATTATATTATGTATCAGGTATCACCGTTTGTATTGTGGTTTAAAGTTTGTTTTACTTGTGTGTTTGTATTGTTAGCCGCCCTGGGCTCTCGTGAGAGAAAGGGTGGGATATAAGAAATAAAAATAAATGGACAAACGATAAATAATAAATAAGGAAATGGCAGCTCAGCGGAAAAGAAAACTCTGCCAAGTGTTGGCTTCTTTTAAAAGTGTGGTGCTACGCTGGGAACTGCTACTCTTAGGCCAGATCCACACCAGCCATTTAAAGCATATGCGGTGCAAATTTAAATCACATCACTTCCTCCAAAGAATCCTGGGAACTGTAGTTTAGCCCTTGCCAGCAGCCTTAACAAACTACAGTTCCTGGTTTTCTTGGGGGGATGTTGTGTGCTTTAAATGTCTGGTGTGGGTGTGACTTTTGATTAAAATACAGTGGTACCTCAGGTTACATACACTTCAGGTTACATACGCTTCAGGTTACACACTCCACTAAGCCAGAAATAGTGCTTCAGGTTAAGAACTTTGCTTCAGGATGAGAACACAAATCGTGCTCCGGTGGCACAGCAGCAGCGGGAGGCCCCATTAGCTAAAGTGGTGCTTCAGGTTAAGAGCAGTTTCAGGTTAAGTACGGACCTCCAGAACTAATTAAGTACTTAACCCAAGGTACCACTGTAATAATGATGATGATGATGATGTATGGGGACAAATTCCACCCCTCTATTCAACTAAGTCATGCTTCAGAATATACCCACTGAAATAACTGAACTTGAGTTAGTCATGTCATGCTCAGAGTAGACCAGCTAAGGAGCTGGTTGTTAGCATAAATGGTCTCCATGTGAAGTGTCACTATACTGTGCAGAGGTGGGGCAGCATGGCAGTGAGGTTGGGGTGGTGTCAAACGGGCTGTTCCTCAAGAAGCCCACCCTAGAATGTGTTAAGATAAATTATAGGACAGAAAATTGAGGAAGATGGAAAGGATTTGCTGAAACAACCAATTGAAGTGGAATACAAAAAAGGGAGGTGTGAGGAGGTCGCTGAAACAAGTAAATGAAAGA
Organism: Podarcis gaigeae; assembly: GCF_964106915.1. Classification (NCBI taxonomy): domain Eukaryota; kingdom Metazoa; phylum Chordata; class Lepidosauria; order Squamata; family Lacertidae; genus Podarcis; species Podarcis gaigeae. The sequence goes on along the minus strand of NC_139680.1, from coordinate 101,796,531 downwards.
TAATAATATTGAAAGTATTGGATGTGTTTTAAATTGTTTTTGTCTTGTTTTGTTATGTATATGAAGTATTTTTGTTTTTGTATTGTATTGTATTGTTTTGTTATCTTTAATTCTTTTTCTTTTCTTTTCTTTTCTTTATTTTTGTAATTCTTAAATTCTTAATAAATATTATTTATTTAAAAAAAAGAAGCCCACCCTACCTTGCCCCCGTACTGTCCTGGTTTCAGCAATAACAGTGCTGGGAGATCTCATCTATGGCCCTGACCATCCCTCCCACAGAGACGGAGGAGGAGGAGGAGGAGGAGGAGGAGGAGGAGGAGGAGGAGGAGGAGGAGGAGAAGAAGAAGAAGAAGAAGAAGAAGAAGAAGAAGAAGAAGAAGAAGAAGAAGATTGTACCCCGACCGTCTGACTAGGTTCCCCCAGAAACTCTGAGTGGCTTCCAGCAGATATAAGAACACAATAAAAACATCAAACGTTTAAAACTTCCCTATACAGGGCTGCCTTCAGATGTCTTCTAAAAATTTATACAGTGGTGCCTCGCAAGACGAAATTAATTCGTTCCGCAAGTCTTTTCGTCTAGCGAGTTTTTCGTCTTGCGAAGCACGGTTTCCCATAGGAATGCATTGAAAATCAATCAATGTGTTCCTTTGGAAACCGCCTTCAGACCAGGTCTGGGGACAGTCTGTCCCCCGACCTCTTCTGAAGGCCGACGGGGGGGGGGCGAAAGTCTTTGCTTCCCCCCCCTTCCCGGGACAGCGGAGACTTCTCCGCTGTCCTGGGGCGATTTTAAAATGCTGGCGGGCGGCAGCGCTGCCGCCCGCCAGCATTTTAAAATCCCCCGGGAAGGCAGGCAGGGGGGACAAAGACTTTTGCCCCCCGCCCGCCTTCAGAAGAGGTCCAGAGGGCTCTCCAAGCTGCGGATAGCAGCCTGCTGCCCCGCGCGAGGGGCAGACATTCGCAGCTTGGGGAGCCCTGCAAGACTTCCCCTGCAGGGCTCCCCAAGCGGCGAATGTCTGCTCCGCGCGAGGGGCGCTCTGCTTAAGAGCGCCCCTCGCGCGGGGCAGCAGGCTGCTATCTGCAGCCTAGGCGGGAACTCTTCTGAAGGCTGGGGGGAGAAGGGCTTTTCTTCCCACCGCCAGCCTTCAGAACAGCCTTCTGAATGTTGGCGGTGGGGAGGAAAACCTTCCTCCCACCGCAAGTCTTCAAGACAGGTCTGGGAACAGAGGAGAAGCGCTGCGCACCTTCCCCTCTGTTCCCGGACCTGTCCTGAAGGCTTGCGGTGGGAGGAGGGCTTTCCTCCCCACCGCCAACATTCAGAATGCTGTTCTGAATGTTGGCGGTGGGGAGGAAAAACCCTCCTCCCACCGCAAGCCCCGGGAACAGAGGAGAAGCGCTGCGCACCTTCCCCTCTGTTCCCGGACCTGTCCTGAAGGCTTGCGGTGGGAGGAGGGCTTTCCTCCCCACCACCAACATTCAGAATGCTGTTCTGAATTTTGGCGGTGGGGAGGAAAAACCCTCCTCCCACCGCAAGCCCCGGGAACAGAGGAGAAGCCCTTCGCGCCTTGTCCTCTGTTCCCGGACCTCCCACCGCAAGCCTTAGGACAGGTCCAGGAACAGAGGAGAAGGCGCGCTGCGCTTCCCCGCTGTCCCCAGAGATTTCCCTATGGGCTTTCGTCTTGCGAAGCAAGCCCATGGGGAAATTCGTCTTGCGAAGCCGCTAAAAAATCGGAAAACCCTTTCGTCTTGCGGGTTTTTCGTTTAGCGAGGCATTCGTCTTGCGGGGCACCACTGTGGTTACTTATCTCCTTAACTTGTGATGGGAGGGCATTCCACAGGGAGGGTGCCACTACTGAGAAGACCTGGTTCCCTGTATCTTCACTTCTTGCAGTGAGGGAAGTGCCAGAAGGCCCTAGGAGCTGGACCACAGTGTCCGGGCTGGACAATGTGGGTGGAGACGCTCCACCAGGTATACAGGGCTGAGTGAACTTAAGGTTGTCATGTCCATTGATTTCAGTTGGTCTGCTGTGAGTACATAACCCGTTTGCAGAGCAAAAATGTGTGCCTTCCCATATAACCTAGCTAGGAGACACATTAAATAAGCAGTGGAAGTGGTTAGGTCGGGCATTTCATGCACACAGTCTGTTAGAGTCCAGTTTATGTTGCTCTACCAACATCAAGGGGCGCAGGTGACGCTGTGGGTTAAACCACAGAGCCTAGGACATGCCAGTCAGAAGGTCGGCAGTTCGAATCCCCGCGAGGGGGTGAGCTCCTGATGTTTGGTCCCTCTCCTGCCAACCTAGCAGTTCGAAAGCACGTCAAAGTGCAAGTAGATAAATAGGTACCGCTCCAGCAGGGAGGTAAACAGTGTTTCCGTGCGCTGCTCTGGTTCGCCAGAAGCGGCTTAGTCATGCTGGCCACATGACCCGGAAGCTGTACGCCGGCTCCCTTGGCCAATAAAGCGAGATGAGCTACGCAACCCCAGAATCGGTCATGACTAGACCTAATAGTCAGGGTTCCCTTTACCTTTACTTTACCAACATCAAGGGATGAAAAATACACTCCAGGAATATCACTGATAGGTCATCCAAAGTGTTTTGGACTACCAGTGGGTGTTTTCCACTGGAACAACAACACCAACACCCAGAAAATTCAGAATCCAGGGTTATTTTATATTGGCATAGCTCAGTTGGTACAGCATGAGACTCTTAATCTCAAGGTCGTGGGTTCGAGCCCCCCATTGGGTGAAAGATTCCTGCATCACAGAAACTTTTTTTTTGAAAATGCCTGCTCCAAAGGTCTTATCTTACTACACCAGGGATTATATAGCTATATATGAAATTTCATGCATATCAGTTAATATCTTTACCGTCCTCCATGAAAATAGCTGTTTACTTGGCCGTTTTGCTATATCATGAAGGCTGAAATTTCAATTCAGTGGAGCAGGGTCAAGATATTAACTGATGTGACCTTTGGAACAGGCATTTTTTAAAAAAATGTTTTTTATGAATTACCCTACTGCCCTACCCTCCGCAGGGCTTCCCGGGTCCTGGAAAGTCGGCTTAGGTGAAGAAAATGAGACTAGGCCGAGTAGATTAGGCCTTGCCTTGCCTTTGCCCTGCCCCCTGCACGCAGCCGATTTTTCTTGATTTTACTGCTGTGGTGTTTTTTTGTTTTTTGTTTTGGTAAAGTACTTTTCAGTGCACTTTATTAAACAAACAAACAAACAAACAAACAAACAAACAAACAATAAATAAATAAAAATATAATAACACAAGCCAAAACACAATCCATCCTGTAGATTTAAGTATCTGTCCATAGTCGCCTACTTGTTATCAGAGGCCCAGAATCCACATTCCTTTGGAAGAAAATATGAAATAACGTAAAACCATTTTTGCAGGCAAAATAAAAATAAAAAATTAATGTGTGTGTGGGGGGGGGTTACAAGAAATTTTCCGCACCAGGTACCACCTGACCTTCCTACACCTCTGATGACATTATGGACCGAAAAGAAAGTGTGTCTGAAGTTCTAGCCAGCTTTGAACAAATGTGTTGAAAAAGAGCTGCCATACAAAGCCGGAGAGCTTCAAACAGATGAATTTTCTTTCCTGGGATCCAAGTTACTGCCTTGCAATTCATAGTTTGGAGCACTTTTGAGCCAGTCCGCAGGATGATGGCAGAAGGAACAGCATGAGGCATTTAAAACCAAATTTAACATGCTGAAGTCAAAAGGATATGGTTGTGTGTATCTAAGTCTTCCTCAGAGTAGACCCACTGAAATAAAAGAACCTAAATTATTTGTGTACACTAACTTCAGTTAGCTTCTGCTCATTGGCATAGCATTAGATATGGCTAGTATTTGTGGATCCCCTTGCAATGACATTTGTCCTGAAAGACAAGACACAAATATTTTAACAAAAATATAAAGTGTATATCTGAGATTATTATAAAAATAGCAAACAGGCATACACCTGATTGAAAAACCACTCCAACTGGATTTACGCTGACAGCAACCCACATTTTTAAAATCTTTGGGAAGCCACAAACAATGTAGTCTTTGTGTTCATCATGGGTAGCCTGTTGGATTATTTAATTACAAACAGCCATATACTCCAAAGACCGCCTTTTAATCTCAGGAAATTAGAAGGGACATGAAAAAAAGGAAAGGAAAGAAAAGAGATTTGTAAGCAAAACGTAAAATTTTGACTAATCATAAATAATAACACATATGGCCAGTTTCAAATGACGTGCTTAATCTTTTCATTCATATTGGGACACTTTTTTGTAACTTTAGAAGCTTGTTGGGTTTGTTTAGAGTAAAAAAAGGGAGGGGAAGCAACCTGAGATTTTGGATTTCTTATGTTGCTGTCCTTTTTCCTCCCAAGGTATATTTAATTTATTCCATGTGAAATTCTGTGTGTTGGGCTGTTGTTGTTTTTAAATGCAGGCTGATGAGAAAACTGCTTCATTGATTAATTATCTGCTTTTAACTGGGTCATCAGAAAATTAACTTTAAATATATTTGTATAATACCCAAACCTCCATTTAGATCCTTATTTGGAGTATGAAAGGATGCATAACTATTAATTACCATTTAATGAACAAAATCTATTGTACACAGTGTTAGAAAGGCCATCTTAAATGCTTTATTTTACAATAATGAACCAGAATCAAAGCAGCCTTGTCAGGGGGAGGTGGACAACTGTGTCCTCTACCACACTAATTAATCATCTGAAATTTAAATTGACAAGTTTACTGGGGGAGAACCAGGCCCATTATTTTGTGTTAAAATGTTCGCATCGGTGCTATATTCCCTGCATTTTCTCCATGTTTATATTGGGTGAGTCTTCTGTCTGTCATGCACATGCGTCAATACAGTGGTGCCCCGCAAGACGAATGCCTCGCAAGACGAAAAACCCGCTAGACGAAAGGGTTTTCTGTTTTGGAGGCGCTTCGCAAAACGAATTCCCCTATGGGGTTGCTTCACAAGACGAAAAAAATCTTGCATCCCCCCGCGGGTTTCCCCCCGCTTTTTTCGCCCTTTTCTTAAGCCGCTAAGCCGCTTATCAGCTGTTCCGCTGATAAGCCGCTTAACAGCTGATCGCTGGAAGCCGCTTGACAGCTGTAGCGCTAATCCGCTAAGCTGTCAATGGGCTTGCTTTGCAAGACGAAAAAACCGCTATACGAAGAGCCTCACGGAACGGATTAATTTCGTCTTGCGAGGCACCACTGTACATCTATCAAACATATCTCATTCATTGTCTGCAGATTTCACGCATGCTTAAATATGGTTTTCTGCAGTGCTTATATATATATATAAAAGCGCTGCTATTCACCATGACATTGTTACAGTGAGTTGTTGTTGTTGTTGTTTAGTCGTGTCCGGCTCTTCGTGACCCCATGGACCAGAGCACACCAGGCACTCCTGTCTTCCACTACTTCCCGCAGTTTGGTCAAACTCATGCTGGTAGTTTTGAGAACACTGTCCAACCATCTCGTCCTCTGTCGTCCCCTTCTCCTTGTGCCCTCCATCTTTCCCAACATCAGGGTCTTTTCCAGGGAGTCTTCTCTTCTCATGAGGTGGCCAAAGTATTGGAGACTCAGCTTCAGGATCTGTCTTTCCAGTGAGCACTCAGGGCTGATTTCCTTCAGAATGGAGAGGTTGGATCTTCTTGCAGTTCATGGGACTCTCAGGAATCTCCTCCAGACCATAATTCAAAAGCATCAATTCTTCGGCAATCAGCCTTCTTTATGGTCCAGCTCTCACTTCCATACATCACTACTAGAAAACCATAGCTTTAACCATACGGACCTTTGTCGGCAAGGTGATGTCTCTGCTTTTTAAGATGCTGTCTAGGTTTGCCATCGGCTTTCTCCCAAGAAGCAGGCGTCTTTTAATTTTGTGGCTGCTGTCACCATCTGCAGTGATCATGGAGCCCAAGAAAGTAAAATCTCTCACTGCCTCCATTTCTTCCCCTACTATCTGCCAGGAGGTGATGGGACCAGTGGCCATGATCTTCGTTTTTTTGATGTTGAGCTTCAGACCATATTTTGCGCTCTCCTCTTTCACCCTCATTAAAAGGTTCTTTAATTCCTCCTCACTTTCTGCCATCAAGGTTGTGTCATCTGCATATCTGAGGTTGTTGATATTTCTTCCGGCAATCCGGAAGAAATCCGGCCTTTCACTGGATGGGTTACAGTGAGTGCCACACTTTAAACATTGGTGGGGCGGGTGATACCAGCACTACGTACTGTATATTTGTATATTGTGGTTTTTTTTAAATGACAGGTGTAACCAATTAAGTATCATTGTGTCCCTGTCCTCCCTGCTGAGTTCTACAGGGGAAACACTGAAACACAGGTGGAGGAAGATGGCAGCTGGAGCCACACACTGGATTGGCTGTAAGGAGGCAGGCAGGTGGGTCCCGGCTGAGGGGCAACTGGGGTTGGTGTGACAGTGCCCCATTCATCCTAATGGACCAGCCTCTACTTCTCCTCCTCCCACTGTTATGTGTGGAACATGAAAAGGCTGAAATCTCCCCTTAGCTTGGTAACCATATAACTGGACTATTAGCTAAAGTCAGCATTAGTCAACGGTTTTGAAGATGAAAACCTCCTCCTGAGTGTGAAGCAGTAACTTATTACTGTTTTATTTTATTAATGTCTTTTGGCTTTGGGTGTTTTATCACAAGCTCCATAACCTTTCGGTCCCTCAGGCAGTATTTCACCATTGCTGCTTTCAAAACGAGTCACTATTTATAATATACATACAGTATATTACAATCATTAATTTTTTTCAACGTTTTATGAGGTGTGCTTATTACATGAAATGGTGTGTCTGGCACTGGCAAATCTCTCGTGCATTCTCTCCCCACCCCCACCCCATGTTTCCTTTCTCTTGGCAGGTCCGGCCAGAAGGAATAATTTTCTGTGGGCCACGCATGCTTTTCCATACCTTTCCCCCCCCCCCCTTCAGAGGAGGGGCGGGATTTGTCACTTCTTCGGGAAGGCCTTATAATTCACAGAAACACAGATTTATGCCTCGGCCTTTCTTTTTGCCAAGCCTTGTCAAACCCTAACATTTTTGTTGGCAACCTTTTTTGCCTTGCCCAGCTGAAAAGAGAGGCTCATCTAGTCACAGAGCTTTCCCTTCGCCTTCTTTTCTCTCTTCCGGAGTGTCTGTTCTGGCGCACGCTGCTTCGTCTTCGTTATCAGGACTACCTGCCACATTTCACGTCTTCCATCACCGAAACATTTTATTAAAAGTATGCATTCATCCCCATCAGCTAATGTTCTGTATTTTGAAGGCTTCAGGGGCCCTCCCCAGCCTGAGAGGCCCCCTCCAGGCAAGCAGAGAGAAGGGTCATGGTCATAGCTGTCAACGTTTCCCGTTTTTAAAGGGAAATTCCCTTATTCCGAATAGGATTCCTTGCAAGAAAAGGGAAGACTTGACAGCTATGATCATGGTGTGAGGGAATAAATGGTTACTTCAGTCTCAGAGCTTCTCTTCCCCCACCCATTTTTATTATTATTTGACATATTCGAATTTACAATCATACCACAACACATCAAAAAGTACAAAATTCCCACGAATCTTTGGACTTCCCCCTCCCCCTCTGTGGGTCCCATTGTTGAGCCTTATCTACTGCATCTTTTATAATAATCCAATATTTTACATCTCCATTACCTCCATAGTTCTCGTTGCATTACAAGTGTTATTGCAATCCCGCTAACGACTTTAACTGTTTACATTGGTCTCCAAGGTAAACCATAAATTCCCCCCATTCCTTATTAATGTTTTGGTCTTCCTGGTTTCTGATCCTTCCGGTCATCTTTGCCGTTTCGGCATAGTCCCTCAACTTAATCTGCCATTCTTCTCTGGTAGGGACTTTGTCGTTTTTCCAGCTCTGGGCTAACAACATCCGCAAGGCTGTCGTCGCATACGTGAACAGTCTTTTATGCTCCCTTGGGATTTCAGCACCAGAGCTTCTGGTCTCATCCCTGAAGGCCTTCACTGAGGTTCTTCCCAGCCCTTATATGTAAAGCAAGAGCCTGCCCCAGCTTAAAATCAAGCTCCTTTGAGTCCTAGTTTCCTCCACTCCCAGCAATCTCTTGCAGAGTGGACACAGGCTCCAGGCCTGTGAGCTAGTTCTTTACTGTCCTATGCACAGGTTTGTCATCAGACTCAGCATTGTGAGGTACCTCCTGTGGCCTGCACACCAAAACATCTCATTATCAGTCCCCGGAGTGTTGTAGCACCTCTTGACGAAGACCAACATCCCAGGGTCAGGATGTTACCAGCATCAGCATTGGTGAACACACTCTTGAGGTGGTAGGTGATTTTGTTTACCTAGGTTCCACCATAACCAGCAACCTCTCCATCAAGGCTGAGCTGGACAAGTGTATTGGCAAGGCAGCTGTGGTAATGGCTTGCCTCTCCAAAAAGGTATGGGAGAATATTACACTAATGTCCAATACCAAGATGAAGGTCTACCAGTTGAGCATGCTACTTTATGGAAGTGAGTTGTGGGCAGGAGCGATGCCTCAATGCCTTCCACATGCTTTGTGTCAGGAAGATTTTGGGCATCATATAATGGGTCAAAGTCTCAAACAAAGGTTTGCTCTCACAAGCCCACATTCCTAGTATGTTCACAGTCCTATGTTCCAGTATTGTGATTTTCATTTTTTCCTTATTATCAGTACACTATTTCCTCTCTTAATTGAATCTATGTGAAATCATCATCTGTTGAGCAGTTATTTCAAGGAATTAATTGCTATTTAGTGCAGAGAGACTTGTGAGAGGCTGAGCAGATGAGAGCGAGAGAAATCAGCCAGTAACCTGTTTGACCCTTTGGTCAGTGCCAGCCCAGAAGGGCATGGTATTTTTAGAGGACCATGTGGCTCCAGTTGTTTTCTGCATTCTCAAGATTCTGACATTCTTTGTCATTAAGAACGAAAGTCTTGTGTGGCTAGAGAGGAAGTGGGAAGTGATTCACTTTAAAGGATTTCATGGTTTTCTCCAGGAGAATGGCCAAGATACTGACCTGCTTTGGAAAGCAAACTCCAATGCGAGAGGTAAAGATATTTTAATAGTTTTAACTGTCCTTCTCTCAGCTCTCGGGCTCCAGTGGAAATTGTCAGTGTCAAATATTTGCTGTGGGAAATAAATGTCATCACTGTTCCTGGCAGATCTGGCATGCGCAAGAGGGGCCTTATGTCACATGCTGCATGAGTACCATCATTTTGCAAATGCCTCCATGGTTTCAATTGTCTCTACACAAATGCACAGAGTATGGGAAACAAACAAGATGAACTGGAGCTTTTAATACAGGGTTGCAAATATGATCTGGTAAGCATTACTGAAACCTGGTGGGATGAAACTCATGACTGTAATGTAGGAATTGAGGGGTATAACCTGTTCAAAAGGAACATACCAAACAAGAAGGGAGGAGGAGTAGCATTGTATATGAATCATATGTACACTTGTGAAGAAATCCATGACTTGGAGCATGAAAAGCAGATTGAGAGTATATGGGTAAAAATTGCAGAAGAGAGAAACAACAGTGACCTTACTGTGGGTGTCTGCTATAGACCGCCAAGCCAGACTGAAGACTTGAATGATGCCTTACTAGAGCAGTGTAGTTTTTGACCTGTTGTTGTTCAACGTCTTTATAAATGACTTGGATGAAGGAATTGAGGGGATGTTCATTAAATTTGCAGATGACACCGAACTGGTGTGTGTGTGTGTGTAGCTAATGCTGCAGAAGACAGAATCAGAATTCATAATGACCTTAACAGATTGTAGAACTGGGCACAAGCTAACAAAATGAATTTCAATAGGGACAAATGTAAGGTTCTGCACTTAAGCAGGAAGAACCAGATGCACAAAAATAGGATGGGGGACACCTGGCTTACTAGCAGTACATATGAAAAGGGTCTAGGGGTCCTGGTGGACCCTTAACAGGAGTGCAGTTCAAAACATGACAAGTATCTTGTCTGCTTATTGTACTTTTTCATTATGCCTATCCAACATTGAAGTACTTTTCCCATGGTGCACTTACTTGACTAAGTGCTGACAAGTATTTGGATTCTGAGTCATACGATCATAAGAAGAGTCCTGTTGGTTCATGCCAACAGTTCATCTAATCACTTTCCAACAACGACCAGCTAGATGTCTCCAGGACATTCACGAGCAGACTATTGGTGCTAAGCCATCTAGGGCTTAGGCTTTCTACTCTGACTGGCAGTAGCCCTCCAGGACATCAGGCAGAGGACCTGGTCTTCCTTATCCTACCTACTACCAAGGCAAGCTGTTTTAACAGTTGTTTTCACTCTACCCTTCAAGGCAAAGATTGTCTTTATCCTTTAGTCCAACACAAGCAACAAGTGGAGATGGATAGACAGTTTTAGTGGTGTTGTAAATTTGCTATCAGAGCTCATTTTATTGTTTCCAATGGTGGAAGCCAAAGTGCTGAGGCTGACCATGTTTTATTACCCCTCCTCCCACCCCTGCTATTCCACCTTATTCTTGGTATGGAATAAATGTATCTATAATCTCTAAATACCGTTGAGTGGTTTCTTTCCATTTCTGTTGAGAGTGCTCCAAGCCATTCTATATCAAGCCCATGGCCATCATCCAAAGCTTCATGGGGATCCAGAATGTGCATAGAACTCAATATATATGGAGAGAAAACTCAATATATTATTGTATTATGTTTCTATTATTATTTAGTTTTAATAATAATAATACCTTCTCAGTAGTGGTGCCCACCCTGTGGAACGCCCTTCCACCAGATGTTAAGGAGATGAGTAATTATATAACATTTAAGAAACATCTGAAGGCAGCCCTGTATTGGGAAGTTTTTAAATGTTTAATGTTTTACTATGTTTTTATATATACTGGAAGCCGCCCAGAGTGGCTGGCAAAACCCAGTCAGATGGGTGGGGTACAAATAATAATAATAAGTTTTATTAAAGAAAACAAATAATAATAGTAATTTTATAATTTCTAAATTTGTAATTTATTATTACAAATATTGTTTATTTAATTCATTTTTATTGTGTTATATTGTTGTTGTTAAATGCTGGGATCTTTTGATAAAAGGTAAAGCAAGCAAGCAAGCAAGCAAGAAAGCACCTGGCCTGTTATCTTCATTGCATGCATTTACAGGATTTGACAGATTCATGAATGAGAGACGTCTCATTGACTCTCTGGAGGATCAGTGTCCATAGGAAACTGCCTAATATCAGTCAGCCCATCTGTCTACCTATCCCGGAACTGTCTAACTGGCAGTTACTCTCTTGCATCTCAGACAGAAGTGTTTCACCTGCTGCTTCCATCTCCTTTAAACTGGAGGTGCCAAGGATTGAAACTGGGATGATTTGTCTGCAACACGTGTGCTCTGAACTCAGCTATGAATCCCTCCCCATGTTTGGAGACAAAATGGATGCAAAGATATCTAAAAACAGACTTAAAGAATCAATTCCAGTACAGACCGGGAAAGATCTTTACTGAAAAGGCTTGTTGGAAGAGAATTTTTTTCAGTAGGTGCTGGGAAGGCAGCAGAGACAGCGCCTGTCAAATATTTAATGAGAGAGAATTGCAAAGGGTAGGTGCCATGACAGAAGCCTGGTTCATGTTTTGTCTGGAATGGCATCTAGTAAGATGTATCCACTTGGGAGGAAGCCATTTAACTCAGTGAGATTTAAACATGCATTTAAACAAGCAAGATTTTGATTTCACTTCTATTTCAGGAATCAGATTGGTTTGACTTGGCCCACTTTCAGGAATACTCACTTCACTTTGGATTGAAATCAGAACACAGCTTCTAAAACTCCAGTGATTTATGTCTCCCCCAATGATTGTAATGTAAAAATCAGCCAAGAGCTATAGTTGTTTTCTGTTCTTTGGCATGACTGGATGAAATTTGCAGGCATAGTTGCCCCTTCTGAGTGGATGAAGTCTGGAAAATTACAGCAGCTTCCCTCTGTTTTGTTATTTATTTGATGTGCATGCACACACTTAGTGCTGCGTTATGTATGAATCCTTTCTCATGAGGCATCCCAAAGAGATTTACAAAATAATAATATATATAGAACAGTTACAGATAGGTAGCCGTGTTGGTCTGCCATAGTCAAAACTATGTTCTTTTATATAGTTCTTTTATATATAGAACAGTTACAAATAAAAAAGTATAAACAGTTAAAACAACTGCATATATAAAAACAATAATGACTATAAAAACAGCTCAAAACAACAACACATATATAAATTCAATTAATTTTTTACAACAAATTTTATGAAGTTATACATCTCAAAATAAACATTTTACATACTGTTAGATATCCAGCGACTTCCCTCCTTCTCCTTCCATGGTTCATTCTGTTTATCTTTCATTCCTGCATATTTGACTATAACCATATAAATTCAATTCAAATCCAAGACAGATACTGACTGGGAAAATATTTATTTGTTGAAAGAGGAATATATCTGTGCCACTGAATAACAGTTGCTGTGGAACAACGGGGGGGGGGGGGGGCTTTTATGATTTATTTGTGAGTTTCCTGAAGGCATCTGACCAAAGACCTGGGCTGGACAGATCTTTGGTCTGGTCCAGCAAAGTACTTTATCTCCACAACCAATCTTTATCTTTATCTCTAAACCATTGAGCCTCTTGGGCTTGCCGATCGGAAGGTCGTGGTTCGAATCCTTTCAATGGGGTGAGCTCCCATTGCTCTGTCCCAGCTCCTGCCAACCTAGCAGTTTGAAAGCACGCCAGTGCAAGTAGATAAATAGGTACCGCTGCGGCGGAAGGTAAATGGTGTTTCCGTGTGCTCTGGTTTCTGTCACGGTGTTCCGTTGTGCCAGAAGCGGTTAAGTCATGCTGGCCACATGACACGGAAAGCTGTCTGTGGACAAACGCTGGCTCTCTCAGTGTGAAAACGAGATGCTGCAACCCCATAGTCGCCTTTGACTGGATTTAACTGTCCAGGGGTCCTGGTATACACAGAAGTTTGCCTGACAGTGCAAAGAACAGAACACCCCCTGTCAGGCCAAGCTCCCTGTTTACACCTGAACCAGCAACTGCACACAGACCCCACTGAATCATGGTGGAATCTACAAGCAAGTTTATGATGGCTAATCTATCCCTGCCCAGAGAATTGCCATCATCGCAATACAATTATGGCAAGCAGGGGGTGAAAAACAAGAAATGGACTACATTTCTCTGTGTGCCTTAAAAAGAAAAAAGAAAAAAAAGTAAGGTGTGAGAAGAGAAAATTTCTGGGAAATTGATTTTCAAGTTCGTATTTGAGCCAGAAACATGAAGTGCTAACATAACCCATATGTCACAAAATAAGATCCTCAAAAAAGACTAGACATTTTGAAGAGAGTTCATTTCCCCTGCTCTGTTGTATTACTTGAAATATTTCATTGCTAACTCCAATCCATAGTTCTTCATGCCTGAGCACACACATTGGCTGTGATTAAGGTGAAACTTAAGTCAATTAGTGGAATGATTTCTTCCACAGAAAAGCTGAGTTTTAGATGGTTTTTGCCAATTTTTCTACTCGGTAACATTTGTCACTTTTTTTCTTCCTTTCGTTTGAAAGTATACAATAGTTTCCTTCTCCTTCCATTTCTTTTTTACACGCTTCCCTTCCTCTTTTTCGGTTAAAATACACTCTGTAATTCAAGTCTTCTGCTTCCTTTATTAGGAAAACAGTAATACCCAAATGCTGGTAGAAAGAAAGAAAGAAAAAATATGAGAGATCCAACAGGAAACAAAACCCACAAGCAGAAAGGGGTTAGTACAGGTTACTGAAATAGTTGAGTCCTCTCTTGGGCTCCACAGAAAGTAACAGAACTTTACAATATCTTGAAAATCTGTTTCACAACCATTCTTATTTTTCACTAGATATTCATATCGTAGCAAAGGGGCGGCAGGGGGGAACTTGGTTATAGTTTTCTGGTGTGTTTTTTTTACACTTAGTATTTGTTATTTTTAAAAAACTGTACGTGCTGCTAACAAGTCTTCTAAGAATACCAAACTCCAGGTGTTTATTTTGGGCATTCCAAAGCTTAACAAGAACTGCATTTGAATGCTAGGCTTCCCCCTGTGTTACAAGCCTCTCGGTGACTTAAAACACATTTTCATCACATGATGACTTGGCTTAGAATAAGCATCAATCTAAACATGACTGACGAATGACTTGGTGATTTAATTGAAAGATTAACCCCCCCACACAAAAATTGCTGCTTTAAAGTTATCTGAAACCATGCATCAGGTCCTCTGCAGAATCCAGAAATTGAAATGAAAGCAGGACCTGCAACGAGATACCGTAATGTGGAATGTTTCTGGTTAGGATTCCATCAACTCCATTTTATTCCCTGTCTACAGTTTTCAGTATCTCTCCAAAATAATCAGTCACCATGGGCACTGAGCATGCTCAAAACTCACTTTTTGCTTTTCTCAATTTTTTGTACTTCTGCAAACTTCAGGCATCCCTCAGTCCTGCTCATATCTCCCAGGAGTGATGCCTCAGTGCCTCGCTCCAGTATACGTGAAGGAGCGTCTCCACCTCCATCGTTCAGCCTGGACACTGAGGTACAGCACTGAGGGCCTTCTGGCAGTTCCCTCACTGTGAGAAGCCAAGTTACAGGGAACCAGGCAGAGGGCCTTCTTGGTAGCGGCACCCACCCTGTGGAACGCCCTCCCACCAGATGTGAGAGAACAACAACTACCAGACTTTTAGAAGACATCTGAAGGCAGCCCTGTTTAGGGAAGCTTTTAATGTTTAATAGGTTATTGTATTTTAGTGTTCTGTTGGAAGCTGCCCAGAGTGGCTGGGGAAACCCAGCCAGATGGGCGGGGTATAAATAATAAATTATTATTGTTGTTGTTGTTGTTGTTGTTGTTGTTGTTGTTGTTGTTGTTGTTGTTATTCCACATGCGCTGTGTTAGGAAGATTTTGAGCACCACCTGGCAGGACAGCATGTCAAACAAAGATGTGCTCTCCCAAGACCACATTCTCAGCATGTTTGCTGTCCTTTCTTGGTGATGTCTACACTGCTCAACACTGGACTTGCTCTGCTGTGAGCTAGCTTCAGGCACTAGGCCAATTGGCAGATCAACTCTGTGCTATAAACATGCCTGCAACCCCACCATGTGGCAATCCCTTGCAGACGACCACAGTGCTTGACTGCTGGGGGGAGAGCAGAGAGAAGAAACGCCATGGTGCATCTGCAGCAGCACAGCCAGACACTCTCATCTGCCCCAGCTGTAACAAAACATGTCTCTCCTGTATTGGTCTCTACAGCCACAGCAGGCACTGTAACCTTCCATCAATTTGACTCCAACCCCAAAGGCACATTCCTCCACTGTCTCCCGAGACAGACGGATCCCAACCAATCAACCAACTTATGCTTGGGTGCTGCCATTTTGACTATAAATGCAATGGCACTCACAGCCTGAACATCAGAAATAGAAGGACAATTTCCCTTATGTGGTTCTGTTTCAAGCATTTCCTTTACTGGGCTCTCTCCTTCTATTCAGGCAACATAAATAGCTTTTCTATTGATATTGATATTGATATTGATGATGATGATGATGATGATGATGATGATGATTTATTATTTGTACCCCGCCCATCTGGCTGGATTTCCCCAGCCACTCTGGGCAGCTTCCAACAGAGATTAAAAATACATTAAAACATCAATCATTAAAAACTTCCCTAAACAGGGCTGCCTTCAGATGTCTTCTAAATGTCAGGAAGTTGTTTATCTCTTTGACATCTGGTGGGAGGGTGTTCCACAGGGAGGGCGCCACTACCAAAAAGGCCCTCTGCCTGGTTCCCTGTAACCTCATGCTTGCAGTGAGGGAACCACCAGAAGGCCCTTGGCGTGGACCTCAGTGTCTGGGCTGAACGATGGGGGTGGAGACGCTCCTTCAGATATACTGGACCGAGGCTGCTTAGGGCTTTAAAGGTCACACCAACACTTTGAATTGTGCTCGGAAACGTACTGGGAGCCAATGTAGGTCTTTCAAGACCGGTGTTATGTGGTCTCGGCAGCCACTCCCAGTCACCAGTCTAGCTGCCACATTCTGGATTGGTTGCAGTTTCCTGGTCACCTTCAAAGGTAGCCCAATGTAGAGTGTGTTGCAGTAGTCCAAGCAGGAGATAACTAGAGCATGCACCATGTTCAAGCAAATCAGCTGTATTATTGGCTTCTTGTTGTTCTTGTTTTTATCATGTATTTTGTGCTTTTTATCTTGAATTTTTATGTTGTGAGCCACCCTGAGATCTACAATTGAAGTGCGGTATACATGTTTAATTAATTTAATAATAATAATAATAATAATAATAATAATAATAATAATAATAATAGCAATATTAAATTATCCAAACAATGAAGGGAACAATTGCTCCTCAGCTCAGTTAGCAGAGCAAGTGTTTTGCATCTCTAGCTAAAGTATCGTAGGACTGGCCAGGATCTTGAATAGCCACTGGCAGTAAAATTACACAATGTTGGAAGCAGAATTTGAGGCGTACATTCACAACAACCCTGTGAGGAAGGCAAGCATTTTACATGCGTTGAATTGATGCCCAAATCAACACATGTTCGTGGCTGAGCGATGATTTCAAACCAGTTTACCCTCAGAAAATGAAAAACAACACCACTGATTCTTGCTGTATGCTAGTTTAGTACTCAACTTATTCAATCATCTCTCGAAAACTCTGGAAACTCAAGTATATGAGCAAAACTCCCTACCTGCGTAGGCTTCCTTATTCATGTCAATTGAAGGGGACGCTACATGCATTCAAACAAATTGTTCCTGGGGCTGCTCTATGGTTGCCAATTCCAGAACTATCCCCTTCAGGTGTGCATCCAGAGAATGGTCCACATTATCTGTACTGCATCCATGGGGTTCACAGCACACCTGCCCAAAACAGATTCCTTGGGTGGGGTGATGGTCTAGTTCAGGCATCTTCAACCTTTTCAGACCCTGGGCTCACTTTTCACCCAAATATGCACCTGGAGATCCATTTATTAATCTTTTGCCACATATTTGCATGATGGCAGTGCTCCTGTTGTGACCCACCTTGAACCAGGCTATATGACGCACTAGGGAGTCTTAACTCCAGGGAGTCTAGCAGGGCTACAAACAGAACTTCGGGACATTTTAAATTGTTTCTCATTTTTGTGGTTCTTCATACATCAGGTTGATCCATTCTGGTAAAAAGAGGATGTGTTTCTCATGTTCAGTTACGTGAGACTTGTTAAACGAATTACTCAATTTTTGGCTAAGTGAAGTGGGTGAAGAAGCCACAAACGCAACCTTGATTCTGGATCCCACCCCACCCCCCTCCCCTTCATTATTATTTCTAGCATGTTTTCCAGTATTAAACTTGTCGTTTTCGGTCTTCGTGCTGATTCAGCACCAGCTCCCGTTCCTGAATTACTAAAACAACTTTCCTCTCCAACTAACAGGGGACCCATGATTCACTAGGTAAAGAAAATGGAGAAACAGAAAGGGACTTTTTTTCCATCTCCTAATATTAAAAAATAAACTGGTAAGAATTCATAAAACACTCCTGTTAAATGTCTGGGATATTGGGGGGGGGGTGTCTGTGAGGGAGAAGCTGCAGTAAAATCTCACGTTTCACAGATGGATTACTCAGGACGATGCTAATTCGGCTTGTGCCTTGAATATGCATCTTTGCCTTGGCCCAGAAAGGGCGATTTCTATGGGAAAAGAGAGTTCTCTGTGAGAAAGACCCTTCTCGGTGTTGTCTTTTGTGCCATCACCTGTCCTGTCTCTGTTCCCTTGCTGCCACTCACCCCTATTACTACTCAGGGATCTTTTTCTTGAAAAAGAGGTGCCATAACTCACCTTAAACCTTGGTCTCTTATAATGAGAGGTGCCGGAACTGAGTTGCGACTGTAAAAAAAAAGCCCAGAATACATTTACCATATTTTTCCGTGTATAACACGCCCCCATGTATTTTGGGGGACTCCAAATTAAGAAAATGGGGGGTTGCCCAAATTTGCTGAACTTTTGGGGGGGAGGATTGCCCATAGTTGTTGAGCTTTCTGGGGTGGGGTGGGGTGGCCCAGACTTGTTGAGGGGGGGTTGGCGAAAATTACATGCATCGCAAAAGCTGCCAATCGCCCACCCAATTTCCTGAACGGCAGCCAATCAACACCAGCCCTTGGCGCAGCCACCAATAACACACACAATAACCGCTGACAAACTCTGGCTTGCAGCAGCAACCAGTCCCACATCCCACAAATGTACTCTCCATGTATATGACGCCCCAAATTTTAAACATATTTTTTTAAATAAAAAAAACCTAGGTTAGGATGAGACGTGGTGACTGACTCAAGGTCACCACAGTGAGCTTCATGTCCGAGTGGGGATTTGAACCCTGGTTTCCCAGGTCCTAGTCTGGCAGTCTAACCATTACACTACACTACACGACACAGAATCAGCCATCCAAGAGCAGGATCTTTGAAGTGGAGGAAAATTATCTTCAACTGTTTTATGACCATCCCCAAAAGCAATGATAACCTTAGGTAATACAATCCATTTTGGCTTTTGGGGTACCACTTAAAAATACTCCCTAGCTTTGCTTAAGTAATGACTGAAGGCTGGATCTCGCTAAATAACTTCATGAACATGAGAACTTCCATCCACACAACAGACATCATTCTTTCCTCCCCCTCATGCCCTCACCCATGAAATATGCTCAGAAAGGGGGGGTTCCCCCAGTCCTTTGGAGAAGATTTTGCCAACAAAGGTCCATATAGTTAAAGCTATGGTTTTCCCAGTAGTAATGTATGGAAGTGAGAGCTGGACCATCAAGAAGGCTGATCGCCGGAGAATTGATGCTTTTGAGTTACGGTGCTGGAGGAGACTCTTGAGAGTCCCATGGACTGCAAGAAGATCAAACCTATCCATTCTGAAGGAAATCAGCCCTGAGTGCTCACTGGAAGGACAGATCCTGAAGCTGAGGCCCCAATACTTTGGGCACCTCATGAGAAGAGAACTCCCTGGAAAAGACCCTGATGTTGGGAAAGATGGAGGGCACAAGGAGAAGGGGACGACAGAGGATGAGATGGCTGGACAGTGTTCTCGAAGCTACCAGCATGAGTTTGACCAAACTGCGGGAGGCAGTGGAAGACAGGAGTGCCTGGTGTGCTCTGGTCCATGGGGTCACAAAGAGTCGGACACAACTAAACAACTAAACAACAACAACAAGTTTTCCCATCACAGGACTGGAATAGTACAAACTATGGTCCCCAGGAAATCCTGAGGGGAAGTCATGTGTTTTTAATGTGCATTTTAAAAAGTGGGATATATATTTTTAAAAAGCCACCAATTTAAATAAATAATTCCACAGCTCTCTTGGTGCAACATTAGGCATTGAACTAAAGCTATGTATTGTAGTTTGTTATTGTCGTCATGCTTCACGATCCATCCCCCCCCCCCCCCCGAATCATCACTACTGGGGAGCCTTTGTTTCCAAATATAAATGCTTTCTTGCGAATTTGGATTTGGTTTATAGTGAAATCAAGCTCTCATGTTCGTTTCTAAAGAGCTTCTTGCACTTTGGTGTCCCCAATCAGTGTAAATATTGTTTAAGATGAACATAGCGGTTGGCATACCATTGAACAGAGACCACCAGCAGAGCATTAAACAAGTACAGATGTGGGTGCCCGGCTGAAAATGAAGACATTCCTGGAGCCTAAGCATGCTATTCCTAAGGTATCTGAGGCTAGGAAGTTGTCATGGGGGTGGGGGAGATCCTCTGACAATTGGCCACGCTAAATAAATAAGTTACATTGAGAAAATGCAGATGCTAAGTTAACTGGCATTTTGCTCGGTGTTGTGAAAAATTGCATTGTTCTTGTTTAATTCGAAATTGAAATTGAAATGTATTTATGGCCTGTTTTTGGCAAGGGGGTTTCCAAGCAATGGTACTATATAATATGTGTAAGGCAAAGCAAGTTTTAGAAAAAGTTGATGAATAGTTTGATCTGGGATTTTTTTTAAAAAAGGCATTTTGCCAAAAACAACGAGAAAGAAAACCACTCAGATGCGAGAGTGTGCAATGCAATAGAAAGTTCTTTCTGCGGTTTTTGATCTGCGATGGTGCATTTGCAGCTGACGCTACAGCCACCAAGTAAAAAAATGCAAGTGTGACTTCAGTCTTCAGTTCTGAAACACACTAAAACTCTGTCGTGTTTACTCTCTTTTTTCCTGTGTCCATGCAATTGCACATTTTGACGACTGGCAAAGAACAATCCATGTACTTTGACATTGCTTTTGGATTTGCAGTATTTCAAAATAATTGACAAAAGAAAACTAAGGTTTCAACAATTTCTTCCCGGTGCTGGAATTCAAAGATCTCTGGCACTGGTTAATTCTTGATCTAAGAAATGTGTTTAGATTCAGGTAGGTAGCCGTGTTGGCCTGACGCAGTTGAAATATATAAAAAAATAAAAAAATTGTCCAGTAGCACCTTAGAGACCAACTACGTTTGTTCTTGGTATAAGCTTTCGTGTGCTTGAAGAAGTGCATGAAGGTATCTGAAGTGTGGATGCACACGAAAGCTTATACCAAGAACAAGCTTAGTTGGTCTCTAAGGTGGGTGTGGGTGGGTATGGGTGGGTATCTCCCTTGTTTCTACCAATTTTGTCCCCAAGCTAGCTTACAAACTCAATTCGAGCTGTATTAAAGGGAGCCTGCAACAAAATGTTGCAGTATGCGTTACCTCTTAATGGGGATTCTCCTGAACAAAGCTCCAGCCAGGCTTTTCTTCAAAGCAAAATGTTCCATCATCAGCACCACAGTTTTCACATACTTTTTTTCCAACTGGCAAGTCAATCTTCTGTGGCTACTTTACATGCTCAATCCTCATGGAACTCTTTTTAGTGGAGAGGGTATTTTTTTTTGTCCTGTTTGGTTATTTTTAACAATTGTTTTTGTCGTTCTGAAAACTTGAGGGTTTCTGCAAGCATACCCGTAGCTCCCAGTGCCTTCTTTATGGCTCCAGTCCTGTTGTCACTCACCACCAAAGTTCACTGTTAAAGGGAATGAGATAGGAAATGAGATTTATTTATTTTTTAAATGCCTATAAAAGCAAACCAGATCAAACAATCTAAAAACAGGAAAGCAGAAAGAAAACAGAGAGCAGCTAAAACCACATTAATTGGCTTTGGAAATGTTGGGCTAATAGAACAGACATAGCCTAACATTTAAATATAAGGATGATTATAAACAAATCACTTGCCAACCAAGTGAACACGCCTGAAGGGAGAGAGCAGGATTGGGATGCAGTGACACGAAAGGTGACTTATTTAACATTTGAAGAAGGGAACATCTAAAGAAAAGCTTCAATTGGTGACCTCATCTGACAGACAGGTTCATATTTTTAAAGATGAAAGTTTAACACTGTTCAGCTAAATACTCTGAGACCACATAACACCGGTCCTGAAAGACCTACATTGGCTCCCAGTACGTTTCTGGGCACAATTCAAAGTGTTGGTGCTGACCTTTAAAGCCCTAAATGGTCTTGGCCCAGTATACCTGAAGGAGCATCTCCACCCCCATCGCTCAGCCCAGACACTGAGGTCCAGCTCTGAGGGCCTTCTGGTGGTTCTCTCACTGCGAGAAGTAAGGTTACAGGGAACCAGACAGAGGGCCTTCTTGGTTGTGGCGCCCGCTCTGTGGAACGCCTCCAATCAGATGTCAAATAAACTACCTGACCTTTAGAAGACATCTGAAGGCAGCCCTGTTTAGGGAGGCTTTTAATATTTGATGAATTATTGTATTTTAATATTTTGCTGGAAACTGCCCAGAGTGGCTGGGGAAACCCAGCCAGATGGGCGGGGTATAAATAATAAATTATTATTATTATTATTATTATTACTCCACAGAATAGAACAAAGAAATCCCACAAACGAAACTGAGTGGGAAAGATTTCATGCAGAATTGTAGATCTGGAAGGGACCACGAGGGTCATCTATTCCAACCCCCTGCAATACAGGCTCAAACTCACAATTATTATATTATCATACATGCGGATGGAGGGTCCTTAGAATCAGAGATCAGTGGTAATAACATATGGTGTTTAGTCCATTTATAAATCCCAAACGATAGACGGGTTCACTTTTGTTGTGCCACATGTAAAGAGTCTCTCTTGCTGAGGTGACTTTTATCTTCTCCTTATAGTCACGAGATGAGTTTCTATTGCTGTATCTTTCAGCCTGCAAGACTCAGGTGTTAAATTGTGTTTGTTTGTTTTTTGTTGTTGAGCATTTATGCCATTATTTTTAAATTATTCGGTGCACTGCCTTGAGCATTGGGAAAGGCGGGTTAGAAATATTTTAAACGGGATCATTAAAGGCATTCATTTTCAAGAGCCTCAAGAGGGAGTGGGGATCATTTTCAGTCAAATTACCTGAACTACTTAGATCATGGTATTTTTTAATATTATCTGGCCAAGGGAACAAGGCTGTCTCAGGTGTTTCTTGTGCATTTGACAAATGCAGGTTGGATAATCTATTAGGTAAATAAACCTCAATTTTTAAACAGGTATTTTATTACTCCTACAGTTTGCAAGCACACTGCACGTTTATTTGGGAGTAAGCCCTACTGAACTCATTGGAACTTACTTCTGGGTAGACTAGGATTGCCATACATTCAGAATTTCCCGGACATAGCCGGTATTCAGCCCTCATAAACAGTGTCTGGGCAGAAAGCGTAGATTTCATAAAAAAGAGTTGGAAGTGTAGATTTCATATCAAGATGACAAGAAATTTAAAAGAAGAATGGGAAATGTTTATTATGTATTTGCAAAAATACTGTAAACAGATAAATAGATTGGCAGGATTTTAAGCACACTTGTAATTTTAGAAATAATATAGGAAATCTGAGGTTAGAAAAAAAAATTGGAGTAGAAATGATATGCAGTTGAAAAGAATTTTAGGGAACCAGGGGAGTAATGGGATTAGAAGAATCCCATTTTACGGATTTGACATCATTTTTATGTTTAATTTTCTTTTTTGTGGTTGTTATTGCATTTGTTATTGTTGTTTTTTGTTATTGTTTTTGTTACTTTTGTTGAAAACTTAATAAAAATATTATTTTAAAAAAGGAAGTGTAGATTTCATGAAGAAGAGTTCAAAAACATTTTTGTCCAGATTCTCACTTCTTGAAATACGCCTACCCTAGGGTAGACAGGAATAGAATTGCACTGTTGAATTAGGCCACCAGCCCATTTAGTCCAGCATCCTTTTTTCACAGTGGCCAACTAGATACCTGTGGGAAATCCAAAAGCAGTACCTGGGCACAAGAACAAATCACACTGAACACACGGGGGCTTATTTCCAAGTAAACCCTACCTGAGATAGATAACATTCCAGCTTCTGAAAGAAGCAAGCTACCAGCTGGACCAATTGCAGCTTAAAGATGAAGAACCATAAGCAGGAACAGGGGCCTTGAAGTTGCTCATCAACAGAAAACATCTGGACAGCAGACTGAACAACCACAGTCTTCCTCACTATGGTGAGATATACTGCATTTCTACTTAAATTATGGTAACTGGTACATGTAAATTTGGTACATATAAATTTCCCCTTTCCCCCTCTTTTTTTGGGTGATGCATTACATCATATTTGGTGATCTGTAAGTGGCTGCCATGGGACATGGGTGGCGCTGTGGGTTAAACCACAGAGCCTAGGACTTGCCGATCAGAAGGTTGGTGGTTCGAATCCCTGCGACGGGGTGAGCTCCCGTTGATCAGTCCCTGTTCCTGTCAACCTAGCAGTTCGAAAGCACGTCAAAGTGCAAGTAGATAAATAGGTACCACTCTGGCGGGAAGGTAAACGGCGTTTCCGTGTGCTGCTCTGGTTCGCCAGAAGCGGCTTAGTCTTGCTGGCCACATGACCCAGAAGCTGTACGCCGGCTCCCTTGGCCAATAAAGCGAGATGAGCGCCGCAACCCCAGAGTTGGCCACAACTGGACCTAATGGTCAGGGGTCCCTTGACCTTTACTAAGTGGCCACCATACTAGAAAGGAAGCACCATATGTATGGGGCAATCACTAAAAGGGCGTCATCTGTATTGCCTATCAACCTAATACTTCAGATAGTGGGCTTGTGAGTGGGGTCTTGGGGGCTGATTTTAAGGCAGAAGAAGATTGCTGCAGATATGGAATTGGTGGAAATGACTGGCAGAATCCGAGACCTGGGAGAAGAGTTGGTGGAAGAGGACTGGAAGAAATTTAAAGACTATTTGCAGAAACACTATAAAATTAATGAATGTTAAAATGATGTTGGATTGAAAATAAGTGGTATTAGCAACAAAGCTATTAAGAATATGAGAAAATGAACTGATAAACGGATGGAAATATAGAGTTGTAATAGGTTAAGATATAGAGTTAAGATAAGTGAAAGAGGGCAAGGATTTGCTGATTTGATTATGTAAATGGGAATCCAAGAAGGGGAGGTGTGAGGAGGTCAAAGAAACAAGCCAATGAGTTTAAAGTTATGAAAAACGGATTTGTTTTTAAATTTTTTCCTATTTTCTTTTTGTCTTTTGTATGTTGTATTTTTCTTTTTCATGTATTTTTGTACTCTTGTTTTTGGTAAAAACTTAATAAATATCTTATAAAAAAAAGAAGAAGATTGCTGCAGAGTCGGGCAAGCATCCAGATGATTTATCTCAGTGGTTTCACGTAGGAACAGGAGACAAGATAGCACTGAGGAACCCCAAAAGTAAATGGCTGTGGAGCATAGTACTTTGTGGGACTTTTCCTCCAGGAAGACCACTGTGACCTTTTACACCATGCCATTCACTCCTAAACCAGATAGCCCAGAAGGAAACCATGGGTGATGGTATTAAAAGCTGCTGAGAAGTCCCACCGAACCAATAGGGTTGTACTTCTTCTTTCCATTCCCTGGTGTCAGTCATCCATCAGAGCAACCAAAGCTGTTTCAATCCCATAAACAGGCTGAAAATTAGTTTCTCCAGTTTGCAGATTCCACCCACCATCCACTCACAGTTCTTTTGTGGACATGAAGTGTTTATTGTTCTGCCAAAGGAGCTAGATGTCTGCTGGTACTGGAAGAACAACAAAGCCTGTGTGAAGCATACAGATTTTACAAGGGCCTCTGGATCGTGGCTGTTGTGTGGAAGCACAGAGAACCAGGCTCCCATAAATAGTTTGCAAGCTTTTGAATAAAGTTTGCTTGCTTCAGTTAAAGGGGAGAAAAATCCACTTCAAGCACATGGAAGGGAGGATGAAAAATTAAACTAGAACACATTGGATGGCACAGGCCTATTAATTGGAGAATTGAACCTATCCCGCCTCTCTGTTCATCTGAAATTAATAAAACATGGACAATTACAAGATGGTACCGCTCAGACGGCAGCCCAGGGCTCAAGTTAATCAAAAGAGCACATGTTGAATGCACACAAGTTAGTTAGGGTTAATCCACTGAAGATGATCCTTCCCTGGTTCTAATTAATGTAGGTGATAGATTGCAGAATGAGAAAATAGGAAGGAAGGATAATGCCGTCCTGATGGCCTGATGAAGATTCATATGTTTAATTGAATTTAGGAGGCTGTTCTTGGGGGCAAACCGTTTCTATTTAAAGTTAAGACTGCACTCTTAGGGTGTTTCTCCCAGGTGGGCATAAGAAACTTGAAACCAAAAATGTTTTAGACAGGATACGAGTAAAATGAACCAATGAGCCAATATATTCTTCCTTCTTAGAGAGAAAGATTTTGAAATAAGGACATTGTGTCAATCTTCTTGAGGGCTGTTGGCCGTTTCATAAATTAGGATTTGAAATATTTAATGCAAATATATTCAGAAACACCCGTTTTTCGTTGTTTATGGATCTCTTCTTTTTGTTTTAGAAATTCCAAAATCTCCACTCAGATTTTTATTCTCAAATCCAGAATATATCTTTTAAAAAAAATAATAAATCTGGAGTTTTGGAGCTTCCTGTTACCACTTACAAACAAGCTCTTTGGGTTCCAGGTTTCGTGTTCCTGAATTGGTTTGGAATGCAGACATATCATAATGTCTATATGTGTATATTATAGTGGAGAAAAGAAGAGTGTGGTCCTGATCCTACTGTTACAGAGCATAGGAGCCAACTCCTAGGGGCTGAGGTCCTTTCACACACACCAATAAAATATTTGAGGGGAGCACTCCCCAAAAATGTTGATGGGCATTCCATTCAAATGGTGTGCTTGCGCTGCATATCGTGATGCAAGACAAGGCTTACCTGCCCCCCCCCCATATTTCATTCAAGTTGGCACCCCTGATGCAAAGCCCCTTTCAAAAAGAACCAACCACCCTGATTAGCTGTTCGGCCCCTCCAGTGTAGCTGGAACTCACCATGAAGACCTCCCTCATTCTCTTAGAATGGCAATTGAGCCCGTTTAAGATGCACCAGAACTGAGTTATGTTAAGTTCAAGCTGGGGGGGGGGGGAGAGCCTTGGTTTAGGGGCAGTGATTGGTCCACAGTCAACCAGTGAGCTTCATTGTCAAGTTCAGACTTAAATCCTGGTTTCCCAGATATTTGCCCTACAGTCTAACCCCTGTAACACACTGAAAAGTTAGTGGGGGTCATTACAGTGGTACCTCGGGTTAAGAACTTAATTCATTCTGGAGGTCCGTTCTTAACTTGAAACTGTTCTTAACCTGAGGTACCACTTTAGCTAATGGGGCCTCCCGCTGCTGTGGCATGATTTCTGTTCTCATCCTGAAGCAAAGTTCTAAACCCAAGGTACTTTCTGGGTTAGCGGAGTCTGTAACCTGAAGCGTCTGTAACCCGAGGTACCACTGTATTCAGAGAGAGCTCTAATTGTGGCCCAGTCCTGGCAGCAGCACCCAGTGCTGGCCCCCAGGACATTTTATTGCCTGAAGTGGAACCCAAATGGCAACCTCTCTGCTAGAGCCAATACTTTAAAAGGTTGGGCTGCACCTTCTGACACCAGTTCATGTTTTCGCACACATCCCAGTTGGTGCTGTCTGAAGCAGGTGGCTTCCCTCTACTGCATAACAGGGCCAGCCTTGACAGCACCCATTTGCATGGTTGATTTATGGCTACACACAGAAGCTATCCTTGTATGCGTGCACGCACATACACACAGCCCATACTATGCTTGGGGTGCATGAATTTCCAAGATGGGTGTGTTGTTTTGTGCTAAACTATAATATTGGTGGGATCAGGGGACCCCAGACATGTCACCCCATCAGATCCAAATCAGATGGAAGTCCCATCAGCAGTTGTAAGTCCAATACAATCCAAGCAATGGTGGATTTGCTTCATTGTTGAAAGCTTTTTTTGTTTCTTTTCTGTTTGTCAATTTCAGTGGGTTCTTTTGTTGCTGAATTCAATCATATCTCTCTCTCCCTCTCTCTCTGATGGTTCCCCTCCCCTTTTTCCTTTTCTTCAGGTCCTTTGTTCCAACTTTTTGAGTGTCTTGTGAAAAGCTTTCAGTTCCCTCATGCACGTATGTTAGAGAGAGAGGAGCTGTCAAATAATTTGCCCTGTTTTTCAGGTTAGTGATATATCCTTGCTCAAGTGTATGTATCTGTTTCTGATTTATTAACATTTGATCCTCTGGTTTCCTGCCATTGATCAAGCCAAATACTCAGCTCAACTGATGAGTTTTATATGAAACTGGATATTCCAGGAAGAGAGAAGAGGGAGTCCCATTTTTTAATATTTTCCGATATCCCAACCCATGGCACACACACAAAAAGCACTGAATAATTTCAAGCACCATCTATTTTTATTGCCTCCCCCTGGTTTCGAAATGGGTGGGTGGGTGGGAAGAGAAGTGTATTTATCAATAGAGCAGATGTGCGCTTGAGTCATACACATCCTGTAAATTGTATATACATTTACACCCCGGCACCAAAACATGGTTTCACCCTACTACTGAGTGCCTGTCTGCCATTCAATCTTGAGTTAAGTCACGGTCAAGAAGGTCAGCTCCACTGGCAACATCTGCATTTGATCAGTTCGCACAAAATGGGGGGGGGGGACCTTCCTTAAGCCTCCCTACCCTGAAGTACTTTAAGAGGCCAGGCATTACAATACTCAATTCACCGCAACTGCAGGCTCTCTGCTTTCAGAAACCTTCTCTCTCCCCCCCCCCACACCACCCCACTTTTTCCAGGAAAGGCTGGGATGGAAACCACTCAGGAAAAAACTTTATTTTTTTATTTTTGCTTTATTTTACTTGTTTATTTCTATCATCAAGCACCGAGACTGGTGTACATAGTTAAAACATAATACATTACTTTCATATATATATTTTACAGATGATTATTAAGGCTAATCAAAGATTATGCAAGCTCAAAGGCCTGTCAGCAGTTGCAAGGCACCTCCCTCCCTCAAAAGCTGAAAACCCCATCAATAGCTTCTCTCCTTTCATCTGTGCTCCATAAATGGGTCTCGTAAAGGTTTCCATTTCTGACTCCCTAGAATTATGATTAGGGCTGCTCACATTAATATTCCACTCTTTTTCCAAAGTGCTTTAGCGTGCAGCAGTAGTGGAAAGGAGACTCCCCATTTTGTCCATTCTGTGAGGAAGGTTAGGCTGACAGGGTGTCCCAAACTCATCCACTGGGCCTTGTGGATCGGAAGAGACTTGGACACAGGACTTCCTAGTTTAAAGTCAAATCATTCCTTCTATTTCCGAAGTTCAGAGCAGAGTGTTGGTCCTCCGGCAGCCAAAATGGTACCACCCACCCACATGGGGGCAGTATCAGCATGCTTGCGTTAACTCAAAGTTTGAAGACGTGCAAAGGGTGGGGGGTACAAAAAGGAAGCCCAGTGTGGACTATCTGTGCTCAGTGGCCAGAAAATGCTGACATTGTTCGGGGAAGAGATAGAAAATCAGGTGGGGGGGAATGTAATGGAATGCAGTCAAAAGGGGTGTGGCTGGCTCACTGTAATGGAGCATAATGGAGAGGGCATGGCTGGCTCACTGGAATGTTGAATGAGATAATTACACACTGTAATATTTTGCTGCAT
Source organism: Podarcis gaigeae (assembly GCF_964106915.1). Lineage (NCBI taxonomy): Eukaryota > Metazoa > Chordata > Lepidosauria > Squamata > Lacertidae > Podarcis > Podarcis gaigeae. Next base: position 101,767,462 of record NC_139680.1, on the reverse strand, counting down.
CCATACTTATAATCTATAGCACTTCTTTGCATTCATTCTTTATGGATGAGACGATCTCCCTTCTCTGTATGCATCGTTCCTTCCATTTGCCCTGGCCTGCATTCCAGCCCTGGGGTAGGGTAAATTGCTAAAATGAAATTAATGGATTGCTCTTTTAGTGATTGTCATTTGTTTTTGTTCCAGTCCTCCATTTTGTAATTATAACATTGATAAAGGTTTTCATTGATTTTTATTATCATTTTTTTGTACGTTACATTGGGCAAATTGATTTAAAACAAACAACAAATAAATGCTTAAAATTAATAAACACTGTAATAAATGAGGCTGCCCTGGGTGGCAGGCTTGAAGCTACCATTAAAGGTAAAGGGACCCCTGACTGTTAAGTCCAGTCGCAGAAAACTCTGGGGTTGTGGTGCTCATCTTGCTTTACTGGCCAAGAGAGCTGGCGTTTGTCTGCAGACAGCTTCTGGGTCCTGTGGCCAGCATGACTAAACCACTTCTGGTGAACCAGAGCAGTGCATGGAAATGCCGTTTACCTTCCCACCAGAGTGGTACCTATTTATCTACTTGCACTTTGATGTGCTTTCGAACTGCTGGGTTGGCAGGAACAGGGACTGAGCAACGGGAGCTCACCCCGTCGCCGGGATTCAAACCACCGAGCTTCTGATCAGCAAGCCCTAGGCTCTGTGGTTTAGACCACAGTGCCACCTGCATTGGAGCTACCATTAGGGGGCAGCAAACTGACAGAAATTTATTTATTTAAATTCGTAAACCACCTAATTGTAAAAAAAACCCCACTACACCTCAAAGCAGTTTACAAAAAGATAAAACAAGAAATCCAAGAAAAATTTACAACAATGCTTTAAAACATACAAAAAGTTAAAATACTAAAACAATTAAAGCTAAGATTTAACTTTAAAAACTATATTTTTACTGCCTTAGGGTACCATATGGATGCTCTGTCTTGTGTCACGATGGGCAAATCTATCAATTTTGGTTTCTCTCATTTTTCTAATCTTAAATTCACCTCAACCCATTTCTGCATCAGTTTTTAAAACTTATTTAAAAAAAATGATGAAAATTATTGTGCATATTTATGCCCATTTCCCCCAATATATGCAGTTTTGTATGCTATTTACTCTAATATACATTTTGACAAGCACATTCTTGTATGTTATTTTCACCGATACATGCAGTTTGCGCGAATATATGCCATTTTAAATGTTTCTTTTGGGTTGGAGAACTGTACAGCAAGTTTCATAAAAGTGTGAAATGCAGATAGCTGCATTTCATTTGGGGGGCTGTGAATTAGGTTTATGTCTTCCCCATCTTTCACCTCTCAGATATCAAACAGTCCTATGCCATCTGAAATTAAGTTATGAAGAATTTAATTGCATATAGAATATGCTGAAAATTCACTCTAAATTGATGGAAGACAGAATGTGGTGAACAATCAGTAGACTCAAAACTCTTCTACATTTTTCAGCTGCTCCTGGTCACTGCCATCTTCCAAAACCTAAGATCTTACACTACAGAAAGCCAGAAGAAAGGGGTGGTCTTTGCACAACTGCAGAGGGGGTGCCAATGTTCCTGTAACAGAGTTTGCTGGAACCCAGCTAATTAAGAGCACACAAAAAAAAGCAGCAGCCTGGGGCCCTTAATCTCTTCCACAAGAGATCACATTTCAGGCTGTGAAGCTGTTGCATGTAATACAATGAAACGAAACCCCGTTCCATCACTGCCACACTTGGAGAAACCTTAGCCCTGTTCACTTGGCACTTTTGCAAATGGAGTGTCCAAATGCTGCCAGGTGTTGGCTATTCTAGAGAACAGCTGAAGAGAAGCTTCAGCAAGAGATTCAAAGGATGATCTGCAATGCTGGAGAAGGGGAACTAAAGTACAAGCAGACTGGAGAAAATAGTAAGTTGCATACAAGGTTTCCCAAACTTGGATCTTCAGCTGTTTCGGAACTACAATTCCCATCATCCCTGACCACTGGTTCTGCTAGCTAGGGATGGTGGGAGTTGTGTGGGATGTGATACGTAAGTAGCAGTCAAGTACAACATTCCTTGTTTTCCTAGAGTGGACATGCAGGGGAATGTTTGGTCCAGCCAGTTGAAAACTTCCTGTTTCCTCCTGGCTGGGACATACTTCCTTTGCATGTGACTAGAGGTGGGTGTGACCTTACCTCTCCAGGTAACGAAAAGGACAAGGCACGCAGCACTCTCTCTCCTCTTTTTGACTTCCTCCCTCGTTGGAGCAGCTTTTAGCTAGAGATGCTCTGTTGGCTTCCAGCCAACAGAGGACACTGGTATTATCCCATATGGGATAGCTCCACATGTATATACTTTGTAACTAAGTCTGCCTTCAGGAATCCAACTGTGAACAGAATGTGAGTAAACTACTTTTATATACTTTACACAAGATTGTGGCTTGTTTATTCTTTTAAGAGGGATATAAGGGAACTTAAAAGGTAAAGGGACCCCTGACCATTAGGTCCAGTCGTGGCCGACTCTGGGGTTGCGGCGCTCATCTCACTTTATTGCAGAGGGAGCCGGCTTACAGCTTCCGGATCATGTGGCCAGCATGACTAAGCCACTTCTGGCGAACCAGAGCAGTGCATGGAAACACCATTTACCTTCCCGCCGGAGTGGTACCTATTTATCTACTTGCACTTTGACGTGCTTTTGAACTGTTAGGTTGGCAGGAGCAGGGACTGAGCAATGGGAGCTGACCCCGTCATGGGGATTTGAACCGCGACCTTCTGATCGGCAAGTCCTAGGCTCTGTGGTTTAACCCACAGCACCACCCGTGTCCCATATTTGAGGTTAGCAATGTTCAAATACCTCCTGTGAGATATTCTCCTAGTTTGAATTAGTAACTTTTCAGCTTTAAGTGATGAAATTCAAACCTTTGTCTATCATTCCCTGTATTTCTGTTGCCCAGCACTGTCTAATCTGACTGGCAGCGATGCTCCAAGGTGTCAGGCAGAGAATGTATTTCTCATCTGTTTGTTTCCTGCTAATGTTTAAGTGGAGCCACCAAGAATCAGCACGGGATCTCCTAGCTCTACAAAGTGTGAGCTCTGCCACTGCGCTATGGTCCTTCCATCAGGAATCCAACATGCAGGGGGTTAAAGAATAGAAGAAATAATACTTAACATGATTTATGCCCCACTTCATAAAAACATTTTGGGGGATGGGGGGTAACTTACAAATATATTTAAAAGCCAAAACAGCATGAACCACTGTTGCCAAGTCCTTGTTTATTTAGAAATGATTCTTATCAGTTGCTTGGAGAGTTTGAGATTGTGGCTTTCCTCTGCCTGCCACTTTATTCTGGTTCCTGTGTAATTCTGAGCACCTTACACTATAATCCTCTGTATCCTTACCCTGGGAAGAAGCCCCATTGGACATAGTGTGACCTACTTCCAAGTAAACCTACACAGAGTTGTGCAGTTAAGAAGCTATTTTCAGACCAAGAAAGTTGGAAGTTTTAGGGGTTGATCATGTATTTCATGGAACACAAGTCGAAGCTGTCTGTATACATATACAAGTGTTTGTGCAAAATAATGTACCGTGCTTCATTTGTGAAGCTTAGCTGTTGTGTACACAGGCTATAAACTCATTGAACATTACATGTGCCTTACCATATGAGTGTGCAAGTCAAGTGTGTGCATACTCAGGTACACAGATTGCACACTTGTTGAATGAAGTGTCCAGCTGTTGACTTCTAATGAAGCAGGACCCCTTTCTACAGCAGCTCAGTGTTAAATACACACACATGAACAAACACACAAAGCTCAGTACATACATCAATGGTGTGTGTGTGTGTGTGTTCTATATTTTTCTGGGGGAAAAGTACTTCTGGACAGTCCTAAAGGCATTAAGAGAGAGACATCAAAGAGCGCATTACATATGCTTGGTAGATTAATGTCTGCTTTATCTTATTAACCAATTAATCCATTCTATAATTTAGCATGCTATTAGTATGCTTTCAATGAGTGCACTATTTGCAGATAAAACAAAGGTTCTAATGCATCCGGAAGTTTCCTCTTCTGATCTTATTAATAAAAAACATGCTTGCATGTCGTTTCTGTAAAGTGAGCTATTGCAATGGCTCAGCTCAGAGGCTGGGAGATTTTATGTTTCTAAACTTTAAGAGGACATTGCAAGAGTCACACTGACCACGCTAATGGCTCCAAAGTGAAGGCATGTGGGTGGGGGAACGTGGAGACACTCACCACAGGACAGGACCCTTGTGAGGTCCTGCACAGCAGATCTTGCAAGGGGACAGACGGCTGAGGGCTTAAAAGCCGCACACACACAGAAATTGGGGCCAAGATTCTTCGACGGAGGCCCTGTTATATATTACTGCTTTCAATGTATAGTGCAAATGATGGCCTTGCAGCATTCTTTTAAAAATATGTGTCTTGAGATGTTTCTGGAAATGTAGAGAGGTGCATTTCAATTTTCTGGCTCTTTCCCATCCCCCTGCTTCATGTTGTTGTTGCTTTGCTGAATTTCAAAATATTAACAAATACATCAAGGCAAAAGCAACTTTCTCAAGCATACAAAAACGAAAGTAAATAAAAAGTCATTAGAACCTAAGAGCTCATCCCAAAACAGATCTCTTTTCACTATTAGGAACAAACGGTGTACTTGTGCCAGAAAAGGTATAATACACTTTACCATTAATATTGCAGTGTTTTGCTTGTTACATTGATTTGTTTGCTTTCGACGCTAAAGGATAAAGATGGCAGAAAATATACAACAAAATCTCTCCAGTCTATACATGCCAAACTTTGCTATAACTGGGGGTTTTTCCCTGCTATGTGCTTCATTATTTGTATATACAATGAAGTTGCGCCAGATTTGAGCCTACTTAAAATAATAATAATAATAATAATAATAATAATAATAATAATAATAATAATAGTTTAATACCCCGCCCCCATCTGGCTAGGTTTCCCCAGCCACTCTGGGCAGCTCCCAACAGAATTAATGATAATGATAATTAATGGGGGGGGTGTGTGATAAAACATCAGACATTAAAAAGAAGGCTGCCTGCAGATGTCTGCTAAAAGTCAGATAGTTGTTTATTTCCTTGACATCTGATGGGAGGGTGTTCCATAGAGTGGGTGCCACTACTGAGAAGGCCCTCTGCCTGGTTCCATGTAACCTCACTTCTCGCAGTGAGGGAACCGCCAGAAGTCCCTTGGAGCTAGACCTCAGTGTCCGAGCTGAACAATGGGGGTGGAGATGCTCTTTCAGGTATACTGGGCTATATACTTCAGGTATATTGTGTAATGTGAGTTGAGGAAGGATCATAGATCAGTGATAGAGAGCTTTCTTTACATGCAGAAGGTCCCGGGTTCAGCCACTGACAGCGCAAATTTAAAAGGCTGAACCAGGCAGCAGGTGATAGGGAAGGAGCTCTCTCTCTGAGACCATGGAGACCCACTGCCAATCAAATTAGACAACACTGGGCTAGATAGGCTAGTAGCCTTACCCAATATTAGCCAGCTTCTCACACTTTTTTTGGCTATTGTAGGGCTGTATCTAAGCTGCAGAACTGCAGGAAAAGTGGAGAATTCAGATTACTGTGAATTTTGGCTTTCCTTATAAAATTCTACACTGGCAACCTACAGAAATTCAACTATCAGCCCTTTTTGCACATGGCGTCACTCCAGCACTCAAAAACAGAGTTTGGATAGGTTTCCATGGTCAGCTAGAATAACTACAGTGCAGATGAATATCTTGCCTAGAGTCATCTTCTTACTCCAAACAATTCTGCTTCCTCTGCCTTCTGGCCAGATGCAACAAGTTATTGTCAGATTTTTATCTGGCCAGGACAGAAGCAGAGGTCAAAGGGAGAGACTCATAGCAGACTCATAAGGAGGTCTTGCCATGCCAAATCTGGAATCACATCATGCTACTGCTTGATACAGATTTCTTCTGGGATGGATACCTCCCTTCTCAGAATCTCAATGGACAAACAAAAGCCAGTGGGTGATTTCCCTTAGATTAACAAAGGAGCATGTGCCTGCTGTATCAGGCCAATGGCCTGTCTCGTCCAGTATCCTGATCTCACAATGGGCAGCCAGGTGCCTGTGACAAACCCCCAAGCCAAATTTGTCCCCCTGTGGTTTCCAGCAACAGGTTTTCAGAACACTGGTTTCAGGCCAACTGTGGAGGCAGAGCAGAGCCACCATGTCTCATCGCCATCTGCCATGAATTTGCCTAATCCTCTTTTAAAGCCATCTAAGTTGGTGGCCATGACTGTCTCCTGTGTGTGTGAGTTCCCTAATTTATCAGTGCAATGCTTGAAGAAGTACCTTCTTTTACCTGTCCTGAATCTTCCAACGTTCAGCTCCATTGGATATCCAAGAGTTCTAGCGAAATGAGAAAGGCAGAAAAGCTTGACTATGTTGTTGTTGTTTAGTCATTTAGTCGTGTCCGCCTCTTCGTGACCCCATGGACCAGAGCACGCCAGGCACTTCTATCTTCCACTGCCTCCCGTAGTTTGGTCAAACTCATGCTGGTAGCTTCGAGAACACTATCCACCCATCTCGTCCTCTGTTGTCCCCTTCTCCTTGTGCCCTCCATCTTTCCCAACATCGGGGTCTTTTCCAGGGAGTCTTCTCTTCTCATGAGGTGGCCAAAGTATTGGAGCCTCAGCTTCAGGATCTGTCCTTCCAGTGAGCACTCAGGGCTTATTTCCTTAAGAATGGAGAGGTTTTATCTTCTTGCAGTCCATGGGACTCTCAAGAGTCTCCTCCAGCATCATAATTCAAAAGCATCAATTATTCAGCGATCAGCCTTCTTTATGGTCCAGCTCTCACTTCCATACATCACTACTGGGAAAACCATAATCTTTTCATCGAATTGAATTTCATTGTTATGGTCACAGACCAATTCTGGCTCACTTATAATATCAGAAAAATCATAAAACACAACAGGAATACATTGGATTGCAACTGGGTATAACAGACACAATTCAGATATAGCGGCAGTTAAAAATATATATTAAATCTTGATCACTAAAATATGACCTAAAATTGTCAAGTTATCCAAAGTTATAGTATTCTCTAAAAAAAAAGAATGAGACACAAATGGAGAATTGACAATCCTATTGAACAGGTAGCAACCTTTAAATACCTGGGTATAACCTTCCAGGAAAAGGGCTCTTGGTATTATCAGGTTAAAAATACTATTGCAAATGCCCAAAGATCTCCCAAAGCTATTATGAGGTTTTTCTATGGAAAAGGGGGCCAATATATTCCAGCAGCCTCCCAGGTCTTTGCTGCAAAAATATTAACACAACTGACATAATCTTATAAACTTATGTCGTGTTGCCACTTACTTGCCCTCTGATCCTTTGTCTCTTGTGCAGCCTGAATATAGAAAGCCTGTTCTTTCAAGAACAGCCCAAGGTGTTGCTAGTGAAGTCCCAGTATCAGTGCTGGAAAACAAATACTGGCCAATGCACCTGGAGGGTTTTGCCTACTGTTTCGGAGGAGATGTTGATCTAGGGATCCCCCACGCTTCTGCTGGCCCTGCTGTTTTCTCCTGGGAAAACCCACTGTTTACTGCTGAATCTGAGCAAACATCCATCAGGTTTGATGTTTGCTCTGATTTAGCGCTGGTTTTCCAGGGGAAAGCTGGGGGGGGGGGCAAAGGCGAAACCGCTCAGACAGAATGCTTCCTGTTGAGGATACTAGACAGTGAAATCTCACCCCCCAAAAAAAAACCCTCAACAGTATTTATGTATATGACAACAGCAGCATATATAATGAAGGGAGGGGAGAAGGAAGTGTTTCATCAACACTTCAAAGGAAGAAGTGTTGATGAAAATCTTGGAATATGCAGAGATGGCAAAACTGATGGCACTGATAAGAGACACAAATTTAGAATCCTTTAAAGAAGACTGGGAACTCTTTCTAGTCTATTAAAAAAGTTATTTCCCATATGCAAAGACCACAGCAGGGTTTCAGTGTAAGAAATAGGAGCGTAGCCTTCGGCCCCAGGTTATGGGTGCCCAGCCCACGTGACGTGATGTCATGACATCACGTAGCAATGTGACGTCATGATGTCACGCACCCTGCGGCCTCAGAACCTGACTTCCGGTTCCACCAGAAGTCAGGTTCCAATACCTCACAAGGCCTCGGACAGCATCTCCAAGGTCTCGCAAGGCCTTGGATGTGACTTCCAGTGCTTCACAAGGCACTGAAAGTTGCATCGGAGGCCCTGCTGAGCACCCGCAACATTTTTTGTGTGGGTGCTCAGGCCCCCAGGGCCCCCTGTGGTTGGCGCCCCTGGTAAGAAAATAGCAGAACACATTAAGAAACATGTTAAAGAGGATGAAGTTAGATAAGACGGAAACTTTAAAGCCAATTGTATGTAATTTGGGTTATAGACACCAATGTTGGGTGAGCGAGAGAAGTCACTAGTGTTGTTGAATTGGAATATAACTGTTGAGTAACAAATGTAACTTTCAATATGGAAAAAGAAGAAAATATTATTATTTTTAAAAATAGGACAAATGGAAAACTGCTTGGACCTGTGATTTCTAGGCACAGAAAATGCAGATGACTCCACATTCTACAAGCAACATACATTTTTATGGAGATGGTACAACAGTTAAAGACTGATTCCTCTCAATACAGTTTTCGGCTAAATGCGCATCATCCTATTTCCTTCTGCAATCTATCAGAGCCATCTTTGTTCAACTCCCAACAAGAGCAAAAGACTAGATGGATATTGGCCTCAACCCAAACACTGGTTGATTAATCACAACCTCTTGACCCAGTGACTAATAGCTATGTTAAAAAATGTTCCCGTTATCTGAATGGAGGACTGTGATGCCCAGCAACTCCTCAGCCAATCAGCCACCTCCTGTTTATAAACAGCGCAAAAAGACGAACTCCACAGTTTACACTGAGAAGGGTCATCATTCATTTTTATCCATCATACCTGCTTTTAGCGATGATACCCACACAAGCAGGCTTTAGGGAGGCTTAACTATTCAAGTGCTTTATATGCTTTTAAGACTTATTCTAAGGTATACATCACAACCGGTGTGGCAATGCACAATACCTGCCTAAAATGTGAGTGTCTACTCAACCCCTAGTTTATCACTTCTTCTGTTCATCTCTGTTGTTACCATTGTTGACAAAAGAAACATGCATCTTGCCATTACACTGCAATAGCCCTCAACGTGGCTCACCTGTCAATAAAAACAATCAATAATATCACAGCCAATGATGACGAACAAATGAAATCAGCACCACCACAAAACAACAGTAAAAAAAAGAGGAACAAATTTTATTAGGAGAAACCGATAGTAAAGGTAAAGGTACCCCTGCCCGTATGGGCCAGTCGTGACCGACTCTGGGGTTGTGCGCCCATCTCACTTAAGAGGCTGGGGGCCAGCGCTGTCCGGAGACACTTCCGGGTCACGTGGCCAGCATGACGAAGCTGCAGCTGGCGAGCCAGCACCAGTGCAGCACACGGAAACGCCGTTTACCTTCCCGCTATAAAGCGGTACCTATTTATCTACTTGCACTTAATTGTGCTTTCGAACTGCTAGGTGGGCAGGAGCTGGGACCGAAAGACAGCTCACCCCGCCGCGGGGATTCGTACCGCTGACCATTCGGCAGGTCCTAGGCACTGTAGGAGCTAATAAAAAATAGTTGTTACGAAGCACATGGATGGGCATGAAATACTTTAGGAGGCAATTTCGACTGGGTGACGGATGTGCAGAGTGGCAAATTTCTGACTGCATCTGCAAACTTGGCATTTCCTGCCAGCTAGGGCAGAAAGTGTGGAAGCTGTTCATCTTTCTTCTTTTGCTGTGCCTGCTCTCTTACGCAACTTAGAATTCTGCGATTCTGTGATCTCCATCAGCCGGAGGGCTCTGATTTTTTCTTACCGTTTTTAAAATATGCAGCCACATGATTTACTGCAGTCTTGGTAAGTTTGTTTCAATGAAACCATAGTTGTAGCCTGCTATTATTCATGTCTGGAAGAGCATACTTATATAAATATACAGTCATACCTCAGGTTACAGACACTTCAAGTTGCGTGATTTTGGGTTGTGTACCACGCTGAACCCGGAAGTACCAGAACGGGTTACTTCCAGGTTTCAGTGCTTGCGCATGTGCAGAAGCGCTAAATCGCGCTTTGTGCATGCTCAGATGCGGTGCTGCGGGTTGCGGACACTGCGGGTTGTGAACGTGCTTCCCGCATGGATCACGTTTGCAACCCGAGCATCCACTGTATATGTATATACATAGACATACACACTCACACACAGAGATATGCATCTCTTATCTTATTGCTATGAGTTCTTTGCATGTGCCTAAAAAAAAATCAGCAACTCATACATATGCAGCCTTTGTGATGGCCACACTATCCATAAACGTATGAGGCTAACCTCCCCCAAAACTCCAATCTTGATGGCTGAGAGTGGTTAGGATAGTGTGCTGTCTTCTCTCTACTCACCTGCAAGTGGCACAATGGGTCAGTGCGTCTGGCTGATAACCAGAAGGTTGGTGGTTCAAGCCCACCTAGGGACAGCTGTGGGCAGGATTCCTGTGGGTTGGACTACATGACTCTCTGTGTCCCATCCAACTTACAATTCTGTGATTCTGTGACCTTCATCTGCCAGAGGTCCCAGCTTTGCCCACGTGAAGAGAAAGAAAGCTACGCCAATGGTTCTCCTGCTGGGGGTAGAAAGAAGAGTTTGGATTTGATATCCCACTTTATCACTACCTGAAGGAGTCTCAAAGCGGCCTTTCCCTTCCTCTCCCACAACAAACACTTTGTGAGGTGAGTAAGGCTGAGAGACTTCAGAGAGAGGTGTGACTAGCCCAAGGTCACCCAGCAGCTGCAAGTGGAGGAGCAGGGAAGCGAACCCGGTTCACCAGATTACAAGTCTACCACTCTTAACCACTACACCACACTGGGAACCAGCAATTTTGAATGTGCTGGAGCTCAGGTGCCACTGAAGGCTTAGAGGACACAGCAGTAGGACAATAACTGTATTGTTTGCCTCTAATAAGAACAGAACAGCCACAGAAAAATACTGACCCCCACCTCCAACACACAATTAAGTCCAGTTCTACCCACTGATACTGGCATTCATTTATTTCACAACATTTATATACTGCTTGATTGTAATGAAACCTCAAAGTGGTTTACAAAAAGAACAAAACAATAAGGTTATCAATTAAAAAAATGGTTAAAAGCAAGTATTTTAAACATTCAAAAAATATTTAGAATCAACAATAAGCTACGGACAGATTAAAGCACAGGACATCTTCCACAGGTCTGGATAGAACAAAATGTTCTTAGCAGGTGCCAGAATGAGTACAGTGAAGGTGTCAATAGGCAAGGAGTTCCAAAGTTCCTGCATTAAAAGACTGATTCCTTACAAGTGCAGAACAAGCATTATGTGGCAAGTAGGAAGTCTTAACAATAAATGGAGTCTGAGCCAAAGACAGACAGAGCCAGCTACTTCTAATCTTATCCCCATCCTTCTCACTGCTGAGTTTTACAAGGGCAACATTGAGAGGAAGAAGGGGAAAGCTATCTATCAGGAAGTGCCACGCTCTGAAGATGGTTGTAGATACGAAGGCAGGCAGGTAGGGGAGGCTGAGGGCAGGCCAAGGTTGGTGGGGTCGTACCCATTCCCTTGAATGGACTACCCTCCGATGGTAAAGCCTCTACTCCTTACAGAGGGGAGGAGTTGCGAGCAGGAGCCGTTTCCCGCGTTGGCAGGGGGCGTTCCAGCCACTGCCCAGTTGGCCTGGCTGCCGCGCCACGCCCTCAGGTAACCAACCAACCAGGTGGAGGCTTGGGGGCGGGGTTTTGCCGCTCAAACGTGGCCGCAGCAGCACTTCCCTTTCATTCCGCTGCTGGTTTTCGTCGGATCACCCACCCACCCTCCCTTTAGTTCATTGCTTGGTTCTTGACATTGCTATGGACCTGTGGTTGGTCGCCTTGGTTGTCCAAGGGGCCTGGTAGGAATTTTTATCCAACCGGCAAATTGGCACCGGCCACTTGGTTTTTCGTCTACCTCGTAGCAAATTGTCACAACTTTTAGGTATTGGCGGTTAGGCACTGGAATATGTTTGTGTATTGGAGGGCAGGGTGTGACCATCTTTATGGGTATTCTGGTAAAGGAATCCGGCGGTTGTGGATCCTGTCCGACGCCCTTGCTGGTGGCTAGGGCCATGGCACGACCCCCGGTGACATCAGGGGGAGCTTTCAGTTGTATTTGCATCAACAGGCTCCTCCCACTGGTGGTTAACCCTTGTTAGACTCACCCCTCCCTGAGGGGGGTGGAGTCACGCTCTGTTGTTTTATCCAATGCCTAAGCCAATACCTCTCACATGCTGTAATCAATAAAGTTGTGGCCTTTTTTTAGCCCATTAACCTAACATACTGTGTCCATGTGACTTTCTTATCCCCAAGCGGGTGGCGGGTCCTTGAATCACAAATACATATTCTCCCCAAAACTGTTCCCCCACTTCTTAGGAGTTTGAGAGCCATTCCTTCAAATCAGTTTCCTAAGACTGGTACATCATCTGCAGTTGCTCAGACTTCACTGATTTGAAGTTCTCAGTGTTTGGGAGTAAAATAATGTTGGCCCCACACACTGTATCAGTTTCTGGAACTTATTATCTGCTTTGTTAGGCTCAGATGGCTTTCAGATAAGAATAATTCAATTAGACATCTCGGTAATTATGGGTGGGTACTTATGCACGCCACAGTAGGGGGTCAGGTCTACAAGCTAAAATCCTACGCATTTTTTAAGGCAATGGCAGCGCTATCTCAAAAGATTCTATGCTCGGTGTATCCGCTGGTTTTCTTTTCGGGATTTCACATGCCACATTTTCATGTTAGCTAGATACAGCTGATCTCTGATAAACCGCTGGTACTTATGAAGCGTCTGGATGTGTGGGTTTTGGTTTTTTTCTTCCCCGCAAGCCATTTGTATAACTTAGGATGCTCAGTTTTCCAAACAATTTCTGTTATTGGTGACAGAAAGCAAAACCCTCTGAAATCTACAGCTGAACAAAACCATTGTTAGGCGTCCCAGGGATCAGCAAACTTTTTCAGCAGGGGGCCAGTCCACTGTCCCTCAGACCTTGTGGGGGGCTGGACTAGATTTTTTTTTGGGGGGGGATGAACAAATTCCTATGCCTCACAAATAACCCAGAGATGCATTTTAAATAAATGGACACATTCTACTGATATAAAAACACGCTGATTCCCAGACCGTCCGCAGGCCGGATTTAGAAGGCAATTGGGCCGGATCTGGCCCCCGGGCCTTAGTTTGCCAACCCATGGTTAGGACCATCCAAAATGTCACAAAATACGGAGCAAGACTTTGAGTTCTGCAGAACTCTTCATCAGATTAGGGATCTCTCCAGAGAGCCCTTTAATTGCACACCCATGTTGATTCGATGTTATTATGATGCTGTCAGGGCAGTTGAACACTATCTCACTTTCAATACTTTTCCCCTCAGTCATATTTTATTAAGTTTCAACATTCTTAGCATAATACACAATTACATCTTTTCTCTTATTTTTGTCGACTTCACACCCCATTTTCCATGGAGTTCTCGGTCCTCCTCTGCTGCTGCACCCTCTCTTATCTCACTTTCAATACTATTTGAGCCTGCTAAAGTTTTGGAGTGGTCATACAGCTTCATATCCGGTCGCTGCATATCCTGTAACCTCCTGCTGAAGTTGTGTAACTTTTTGTACCACAAATCTTTTGTTGCGCTGTAGACCCTCCGGACAGCAATGCTGTGATAGCATTGAGGAAGCATCTCAGAACAACTAATAAAGCAAAATTAATCCTCCACTGTTGCGCCGTTATTGTGTCAAGAACACATTGCAGAACACACCCATAATAAATAAGTGAATAACAGTCATTTTAAATGCGTTATAATCATGCAACACCAGATGGCACTGTAGAGCAGAAAACTTTTCTATGTGATTTTACATAGAGGATTTTGGGGGGGGGGTTGTTAAAATGATTTAATTTATGACTTATTTGTAGCATTTGCCGCCCCCCCCCCCCGTGTGTAGATCCACCCTGGGGAAGCCCAAAATGTTACACAAAGCAGAGGATGGGGAGGGGAACCCAAACATGCAAGGCCTCAGAGCTTCAACCTCCACCCTGTCATTTTCTTCCACCCACACCAGCACAGCACCAGTTTCAGTGAAGACCTTTGGGCTTGCAAATTTCAGTGCTGCCCTGTGCAACACTAAGCTCTGGCACCTCCCGCCTCTCTCACTCCATTTGAAAGCATTGTTTTGGCGCCCCCTGCAGCATGGCACCCAGTGCGACCACAAGGATCACACCACCCTGCAACCGCCTGTGCTTGTCTGTGACCTTTCTAGCTTATTTGGAGGTGGGGCTCTAGAGGGTCATGTGTTTTACTTCCCTCACTTGGGGGCCAACCTGCTCATTCTGCTGAATGAGCCCCCAGACGTCTGCTCAGAAGTCCTGCCCCAATGGCACCTCTGTGGAGAGCTCACAAGAAGCCTCTTAGCAAATGTTACTTCAGCACTGTGGGAGGAAGCTCCATACATAGTTTAGCTATGTGCTCCACAAAGAAGTATTATTTTTTACCTGCCCTGTTTCCTTTATCTGTCCTGAATCTTCCAACATTCAGCTTTACTGAAAACCCACATATTCTAGTATTATGTGGGAAAGAGAAAAACCTTTTCTCTATTATTATCAGGGCCGTCTTACCCATAGGTTCGAGGGGTGCGGCACACCCGGGCGCCAGGCTCTCAGGGGCGCCAGGCTGAGAGTCTGGGGCCTGAGAGTTGAGTCCAGGGAAGAGCCTGCCCGTCAGTCACAGCGCCGTGACAGGCTCTTCTGCTGCGGGTGGCTCTGCGCCACGAGTTTGGGGGCGACCAAGCCTGTGAACCGCTGAGGCGGCCGGCCAGCTCCGCCCTCCTGCACGCCTGGGACTGGACAATCTTTGGGGGTCACTGGGAGGATCTTTGCACCCCGGCGCCGCATATGCTTAAGACAGGCCTGATTATTATTATTATTATTATTATTATTATTATTATTATTATTATTATTATTAGAATTTGAATTTATATACTGCCCTATACCCGGGGGTCTCAGGGCAGTTCACAGAATAAAATCAAGATATAAAACCATACCTCATAAAAATAAAAACAACCCAATAGCCCCCCGCCATAAACAACCCATTTCCAAAGGGCATAGGATGTAAATCGGATCAACCAAAGGCCTGCTTTAAAAGGAATGTTTTTGCCTGGTGCCTAAAGGTGTATAATGAAGTCACCAAGCGAACTTCCCTGGGGAGTGCATTCCACAGACGGGGAGCCACTGCAGAGATGGCCCATTCTCATGTATCCACCCTCTGGACCTCTCAAGGAGGGGGCACACGAAGGAGGGCCTCAGAAGATGATTTCAGGGTCCGGGTAAATTCATATGGAAAGAGGCGGTCCCTGAGCCGTTTAAGGCTTTATAGGTCAAAACCAGCACTTTGAATTGGGCCCAGAAACTAATTGGTAGCCAGTGCAGTTGGACCAGGATCAGTGTAGTATGTATGCTCAAACCGCCTTGCTCCGATGAGCAACCTGGCCACTGATATTGCACCAGCTGAAGTTTCCGAACCATCTTCAGAGGCAGCCCTACGTCTGTCTACTTTCTCCATCCCATGCATAACCTTATAAACTTCCATCATGGCAGATGAAGTTGATGGACTATATGGAACTGGCGGAAATGACTGGCAGAATCCGAGACCAGGGAGAAGAGTCGGTAGAAGAAGATTGGAAGAAATTTAAAGACTATTTACAGAAACACTGTAAAATTAAGGAATGTTAGAAGGATGCTGGAATGAAGTTATGTGGTTTTAGCAGTAATGTTACAAAGGGGTATGTAAAAATGGATTGTTAACAGGTGAAAATGTAAAGTTACAATATATTAAGATAAAATATCAAGATAAAAGCAAAAATGGTAAGGACTTGCTGAAACAACTATTGAACTAGAATACAAAAAAGGGAGGTGTGAGGAGGTCAGGGAAACAAGCAAATGAAAGACAAGACATGGAAAGACTGATTTGTTTTTAATTGTCTTTATTTTTCTGTATTTTGTATTTTTTGTCTCCTTTTTTCATTTTTGTAACTTCTTTGAAACTTTAATAAATATTATTTTTAAAAAATAAATAAACTTCCATCATGTCACCTCTTTTCTCTAAAACATCGTCCCAACTTTTCCTCATAGGAGAGTTTCTCTGGTTTGCAAATCTGTCCAAAAAGGTTGGCAACCCTTGCTTTAACTCAACTAAAAATATTCTCTTTGCTTTTAAATTTGGTACGGTAAAACAGACACACAACTTCAAGTAACTTAATACACATCTGAGTCTTCAGCAGTCTGCAATAATGCAGAGATGGGGCAGCTCAGGCTGAGGCCCTCATTATGAAAATAGGACGTGATACAAAGTGGCCCCCTATTTTCATCAACGAAAAGTTGGATGAAGTCTAAGTGTGAGTAACAGATTCAGGGCAAGCATTTGCTCCCACGTTTCATTTCCATTCATTCTGCATTACAGTGGTCACAAAGTGGTCTCCATAAAGTCCGTGTTGGCCTCAGACCCACCCACAAAATATTTTCTTATACAGTGTAGAAACAATACTCGTGCCTGCAGCCATGGGAACTAAATCCAAATATTTTCATTCAGCATGTTTAGGTAAGGTTTTCTTTTTCTTTCCCCTAAGTAATTTTTTTTGTTAACAGCATTTTCAAAATCTTCATGACTAAAGCTAACTCGCTTGGTCTACATGGGATGAAAACCGACACCCCGATAAGTCCATTAAAATACATTATGCATCTTGAGTTTTGTTCTGTTGCCCCCTTAAAATGGCAGCTGGCAGCTGATAAATCTGGATTCAGACCACAAGCTAAAGGTTCAAAACAATTGCAATTGTTGTCTAGTAACGGTTGGTGATTCTATATACTTTGCTATACAGAAACATAGAAAGCAAAAACATAGTATTACAATATGGCTTAGAATCATGGCTGGGAAAGCTGGGATAGCAGGCTTGTTGGTTTTTGAATGTCTGATGTAGATTTTTTCAATTTCGTTGTTCTGTATGGGACAATGACAATAAAGATTATCATATCGTATCGTATTTAGAGTTGGAAGGGACCCAAGGGTCATCTAGTCCAACCCCCTGCAATGCAGGAATCTCAGCTAAAGCATCCATGACAGATGGCCATCCAACATCTGCTTAAAAACCTCCAAGGAAGGAGAGTCCACCACCTCTCATGGGAGTCTGTTCCACTGCCGAACAGCTCTTATTGTCAGAAGGTTTTTCCGAATGTTTAGTCAGAATCTCCTTTCCTGCAACTTGAAGCCATTAGTTCGAGTCCTGCCCTCCAGAGCCGGAGAAAACAAGCATCCTCCCTCCTCCATGTGACAACCTTTAAGATATTTGAAGATGGCTATCATACCTCCTCTCAGTCTCCTCTTTTCCAGGCTGAACATACCCAGATCCTCCAAGTGCTCCTCATAAGGCTTACGGTAGTTTCCAGAACCTTGATCATCTTGGTTGCCGTCCTCTGCACATGTTCCAGCTTGTCAACATCCTTCTTAAATTGTGGTAACCAGAATTGGACACAGTATTCCAAGTGTGGTCTGACTAAGGCAGAATAGAGTCATACTATTACTTCCCTTGAGTTGGACACTATACTTCTGTTGATGCAGCCTAGAATAGCATTAGGGTTTTTTTGCTGCTGTATCACACTGTTGACTCAGGTTAAGCCTGTGGTCCACCAAGACCCCTAGACCCTTTTCACATGTACTGCTAGTAAGCCAGGTGTCCCCCATCCTATATTTGTGCATCTGGTTCTTCCTGCCTAAGTGCAGAACCTTACATTTGTCCCGTTTTGTTAGCTTGTGCCCAGGTCTCCAATATGTTAAGGTCATTCTGAATTCTGATTCTGTCTTCTGCAGCATTAGCTACCCTTCCCAGTTTGATGTCATCTGTCAATTTGATGAGCATCCCTGGAGTTCATTTACAGGATGACATGAGCTTCCCATGGCCCATCACAAGGATGGGGAATGTATAATCCTCCAGATGCTACTGGACTACAACTCCCATCATCCTTGGTCATTGGCTAGGAAGGCTGAGAATGAGACACAAACAACATCTGGAAGGCCACAGGTTCCCCATTCCTGACCATAGAATCATAGAATTGTGGAGTTGGAAGGCATCCTGGGAGTCATCGAGTTCAACCTCTCAACTCCTTCATCCAAGTCATTTATAAAGACATTGAGGAACAACAGGGTCAGGACAGGACCCGGTGGCACCTCACCTGTCAATTTTTCCCAGGATGTTGAGGAACCATTCATGAGCACTCTTTGGGTTCGGTCAGTCAAGCAGCTACAAATCCATCCAACAGCTACCTCTTTCAACCTACTTTTTACCAGCTTCCTTGCAGAACTATCATGGGGTACTTTGTCAAAAGTCCTACTGAAATCAAGATACACTATGTCCACAGCATTTCCCTCATCCACCAAGCTTGTAGCTCTATTAAAAAAAGAAATGAGATTTACCTGGCAGAACTTAGGGTAAGGCTTTATCATCGACAGCTCAAGCCACCATAGAATACATGCAACTGAAAGCCCCATGCCTATAAACTTGTGGGTTTATTTATATAGCACATTTCAGAGGAACCCACCACATATCAGATTCTCCTCTTTGTCTTTGCCACCGCTATCATCAAAGGAATTCAAACAAATTCTAAAGACCGCAGAAAAGAGAAGCTGGCGAGGGGGGAGGGATGAAAACATATTCATAGAGACTATTTTGTAATAATTGCCACTTCTGCTTCCAGCACTGAACAGTGGTTTACTCTGATAGCATAGAGAGAAACAAGAGCTGAGTCCTGTGGATTCCCTGCACCCCAGCCTGCAGTTCCTGTATTTGTAATTTCACACATAGGGAAGAAAAATGGTGTGAAGCGTTGGAACTGACATTGCCGGTCAGCAGGAAACCTGAAAAAGAGATATCAAGATTAGGCTGTGAGTAGCAACAATAGAAGAACGGTGCTTTTTTTTAATGTGATACATGGAGTTGTAGGGAGCAGGTCAGTCTAGCTTCCAGGGGGCAATCTTTGTGTTACTGATATCCCCACGGCTACGAATCCTAAACACCAAAGCTTTGAAAACTGACAGGCAATTTGCTAAGACTTTCGTACACCAGGAAGGGAAAATCTGAAGGCTATGATTTAATATCCAGCGATCTTCCTAAAATTGTAATTCATCGTTTAGCTTTTCAAAGAAGACTGAATTTAAACGGATGCTCATATTATCAAATAACCTCAACAAACATGTCCCTTTCTCAAATATTGGAGGAAGTATAAGTTCACTTAGGATGTAATAAACAAAATCCATTACCCGTCGTAAAGAAGCAAAAGCCAGCTTCAACACGAATAACAGACCCGGGTGCTGAATTATGGCAGTGGTGAATCCAAAATGGGGCTTCAATGAAAGAAAAAGAAGGGATCTGCATGCTCAGAGGAATGTCAAGGGTATACAGAAGTTTTTGTATATATAGGAAAAAACCACCAAGGGGGTAACATCGCTCTCCCTTCAAAGAAACAGCCCAGGGATGGCTGAGCATGCTCAGTAACCACAGAATGTTGAGGGTCTATTACAGGGGGGAAATAAAAAGGCTGGCACCCCAAAGAGGAGCACTCCGTGCTGCAACACTTTGTTACAGACCCCACCTATCTTTAATATTTTATTTTGTGTTCCCTGCTATAGTAATGCAATAAAATGAGTCCCCCCCCCCAAAAAAATAGACAAGTGTACCACCTTCAAATATCTTAAGAGCTGTCACACGGGAAGAGGGAGCAATCTTGTTTTCTCTGGAGGGCAGGACTCAAGGAAATGGCTTCAAGTTGCAAGAAAGGAGATTCCGACTAAATGTTTGGAAAACTTTCTGACAGTAAGAGCTGTTCAGCAGTGGAACAGACTCCCATGAGAGGTGGTGGAGTCTCCTTTCTTGGAGGTTTTTAAGCAGAGGCTGGATGGCCGTCTGTCATGGATGCTTTAGCTGAGATTCCGGCATTGCAGGGGGTTGGACTAGATGACCCTTGGGTCTCTTCCAATTCTATAATTCTACCTGGAATGTGAAGTACTACTGATTAACGTTTGTCATTACAGGCAACCCACAACTTACAAGGGGGGCTACGATCTGGGGATAGGAGCGTAAAACCAAAATCGCGAACAGTCAAAACACATTGGGTTCAATGGCAGACGGCCTTGCCAAAAAGACCTTTTCCCTAGACACCTGCTCACCCACTTCCTGCCCCCTTTTGAATATTTTTTCCCCAAATGGGTAAAGCTGAATGTGTGCAAGCTAAACTTGCATAAGTTGTGAGTTACCTGTACTGATTAAAATAAGAACCCCACTGTTAATCTAGTGACCACTTCATTGACTAAACTACCTGTGAAATGAATTGCAATGCACATCTTTGACAGAGCTTGATGTAATGTCATGGTGAAGGATGAGCTCTGAACTGGGAAGCCCTCATGCTTCCTTCCTCTTTCTATCTGACCTGTGTCCCTTTCCCTATTTCCCCTCAGCCTTCTCTATCCTAAAGGTAAAGGTATCCCTGACCGCTAAGTCCAGTCGCGGACGACTCTGGGGTTGCGGCGCTCATCTCGCTTTATTGGCCAAGGAAGCCGGCGTACAGCTTCCAGGTCATGTGGCCTGCATGACTAAGCCACTTCTGGCGAACCAGAGCAGCACACAGAAATGCTGTTTACCTTCCCGCCGGAGTGGTACCTATTTATCTACTTGCACTTTGACCTGCTTTCGAACTGCTAGGCTGGGACCGAGCAACGGGAGCTCACCCCGTTGCGGGGATTCGAACCGCCAACCTTCTGATCAGCAAGCCCTAGGCTCTGTGGTTTAACCCACAGCACCACCAGCAGATGGTTTGGACTACCATTCCCATCAGCCTCAGCAGGCAAGGCCATGCTGGCTTGGGCTGATGGGAGTTGTTGCGGAAAGGCTACTTCATTCTTTGAGAACCCTGCCAAACATACATTTTATTCCCATGTGTCTCTCATGTTGGTGCATTATATTTTCATGTATCTCTCCTTTCGATTGGCCTTGCTGCCTTCAGGCCGCAAATTTGTTTCTTTTCTTTTTTTAAACTGTATTCATAACCACCTGCTGTGTTTTAAATGAGGCTTTTCTAGTGAAGTAGAGCAGAATAATCACTTCATTTGCATTATATGTGACATTCCTATTAATAAAACTGACTCCAGAGCACTTTCCTAACTTTGCCACAGTGCTGCATTGTTGATCCATGTTCAAATGGTTCACGCTTATAAACCATGTGTCCGTCTTTTGGCTTCCATGCTATTTTTTGCCTATTTGTGATATGTAATATTGACGCAGGTGGCGCTGTGGGCAAAAGCCTCAGCGCCTAGGGCTTGCCGATCGAAAGGTCGGCGGTTCGAATCCCTGCGGCGGGGTGCGCTCCCGCTGCTCGGTCCCAGCGCCTGCCAACCTAGCAGTTCGAAAGCACCTCCGGGTGCAAGTAGATAAATAGGGACCGCTTACTAGCGGGAAGGTAAACGGCGTTTCCGTGTGCGGCTCTGGCTCGCCAGAGCAGCGATGTCACGCTGGCCACGTGACCCGGAAGTGTCTCCGGACAGCGCTGGCCCCTGGCCTCTTGAGTGAGATGGGCGCACAACCCCAGAGTCTGGCAAGACTGGCCCGTACGGGCAGGGGTACCTTTACCTTTACCTTAATATTGTGGTTCACGGCAAGTACATCTGAGAGACACATTGCCTGCCTGCACCTTGCCAAACATGTGCAATTCTGTCCTTGTGTATTTTCTTATTATTTTATCACTTTATATATATAAAGAAAAGAAAAGAAAGTTTCTTTGCTATTGGTTATCGTCTTAGAGATTCTATGAATCGATGACTCAAGAATGTGTTTGTTGGATAACCTTAGTAGTCCAGGGTCTCAAGCTTTGGTCCTGAAACGCAGGTTTGGAAGTTCATTCACAGGGCAGCAATTTAAATTGCAGCCTTGGCTGGTTGTCCAGCACACCTGCCCACTAGGTGGCTTTTTCAAAGAGCCAAAAAGGGATGCAGCGCTATTTAAGGATGTACCAATTGCATGAATGGTTTTTAGAACTGCATGGGCGGGTGTGTGTGTTCTGGGTTGGGACTCCTGCATGACGAGAAAGAGGACTTTTAATCCTTCGTCACCTGTTGTGATCCTCATTTTCCCTCCATCAATGCCCCTGCATTTTGCATTGGAATAAACCAGGCATAGGCAAACTCCGGCTCTCCAGAAGTTTGGGACTACAATTCCCATCATCCCTGACCACTGGTCCTGTTAGCTAGGGATGATGCGAACTGTAGTCCCAAACATCTGGAGGGCGGAGTTTGCCTATGCCTGGAATAAATTTTCCCATTCACTCCACTTGGAGCTTTCCCCCAATGCAAATAGCAGGCACCTGTGTCCTAATCTGAATCAGAACCTGGGGGGAGGGGGCAGGTAATAGTTAAAGGCACCTAATTCTATGCCAAGAGCCCAATCCAGATCAGCCCCTCCGCCCCTCAAGTGCCTGTAAGTTACTTTTTAAAATTCATTCACACAATTGCAAATTGCACAAATATAACCACATATCATTTATAGCTCAGTTGGTTAGATTGTGGTGTTAATGCCAAGGTTGCAGTTTCGATCCCCGTAAGGGACAACTGCATATTCCTGCATGGCAGGGGATTCAATTAGATGATCCTCAGGGTCCTGTCTAACTCTGTGATTCTATGATTCTATGTCTCATTTAGCAGGTGTGCCTTTCTAGCTGGTTACTACCACACATGGCATTTGTATAGACTTTTAAGGCTTTAAAATATGCCCATTAAAGTGAGTTCCAAAAGTTTTCCTCCTCCCCTAGCATAGAAAAAGACCACAGGTTTGGTAAATTAAAAATTGTTCACTTACAAACTTTCCAAAGATCAGATTCATGTGCGTTTTCCATAGAACATTCAGAAAAAAATTGCACAAGCAGTAAAACATGGCCTAGTTAGAAAGTGGTGAAAGTTCCAAAATGGTTGGTACAGGAACTGAAAAGTGGCTTGGAGCAACCAGCTTAGACCTCCTCATACATTGAACTTCTCACATAGACTAATGAGGAACAAAGGCTTGTTTATGTAGTACCTCCCAGGATGAGCTAAGCCTGGCAGGACAGCCTACACTATGGTATTAACTCCTTCGTGGATTAATTAGACTTAAGCATGTTGGTTATATGAGGCTGGTCATAGCACAGTTTGGACATGAAACACACCAATACCTGAATGCGTAAGTCATGGGTAGGCAATCTAAGGCCCGGGGGCCAGATCCGCTTCAATCACCTTCTAAATCCGGCCCACGGATGGTCCGGGAATCAGCCTGTTTTTACATGAGTAGAATGTGTCCTTTTATTTAAAATGCATCTCTGGGTTATTTGTGGGGCATAGGAATTCATTCATTTACCCCCAGAAATATAGTCCTGCTCCTCCCAAGGTCTGAGGGACAGTGGATCGGGCCCCTGGCGTAAGTAGCAGATGAGTAATGGGTTGCACATAGGAAGCGCACTGGATTGTAACCCAAGACAGGGATTGAGCTAATTGATAAATCAAACAAAAGTTGCATTCCTAATAATGTCAATATATTAATCCTTCTCTCCTTTGCACTCATCACCATTTCAGTAGGAAATGTATTTATCTATATCCAGTCAAGAGAGTGCCCTCGAGATGTTGGCAAACTATAACTCACATTCTCCCTGATCATTGGCCATGCTGGCTGAGGTTGATGGGAGCTATAGTCCAACAACTCACGGAAGGTCAAACATTGATAATCCCATGGCTTGCTAAAATAATTTTCGTTTGTTTATTTATATGCCACCTTTACTCCATCATGGAAACCAAAATGATCCCAGGAGGTCCAGACCAGGCCCAGGTCTGCTTAGCTTCAGCAGTGTGGTGGCCTCATTTGTCTTCAGACCATACTCTGGGACAAATTGATTGGCTAGATTGGCTACACCTTCAAAACATATTTATTGAGTTAAAATCCACCCCATCCCATGCAGAGAGGATGGCAATGAATAAACCAAAAAATGAACATGCCCCAGAATAAAAGCCAGTCATTTTAAAACACGTTTAAACCGAAAACAAAAAAACCTGGAGTGCTCCCTTAACCCTGACCTCACAAGCTGAGTCAGTCCAAACAAAAAAGGTCTTAATGGCTTTCCGAAAGATGCTGTGATGATATCAGTATAATGGGAACTGCCTTTGTGCAGGGACAAATAAAAGGCTGTTTACTGCTCTAATATAATATGGAAAAGATAAAGTTGTGACCTGGAGATGAGAGGAGTTTAATTCTACCGCCATCATCACTTCAGAATAACTAGTCATGTGCCAATTTGAGTGCTGAGTAGAACAGTTAATTTTATTGATTTTTAAATTAAATGTAAGAAATCTAGGACTTAGATGGAGCCTAGGCAATGTCTGCCTTCACTCAGGAGCAGAAAATGCTTTGTTTATCCAAGGGAACAACTATTGCGTTGTATCTTGTGGTTGGCTAGGGTGAAGGGGATGAGCTTCTATTCCTTTTGGGAACTTCCATATGCACAAACCCATCTGTTTTGGCAATCTAACCCACCCATCCTGTATGTGATAAGCATCGTATGATGGAGGGTGGAGATGAGTGCCCTAACTCCACCATCACCCTCTTGACCCTCCGTAAATTGGAATCAGAAGGGGATAGACTTTCCTTCCTTTGAGGTTCTTAAACAGGGGGTTGATCTAGATGACCCTCTGGGTCCATTCCAACTGCACAAGTCTATATTTCTGTGAAATATATGCAGTGGGAATTGTACTGAGAGCCAGTGTGGTGTAGTGGTTAAGAGCGGTAGACTCGTAACCTGGTGAACTGGGTTCGCTTCCCCGCTCCTCCACATGCAGCTGCTGGGTTACCTTGGGCCAGTCACACTTCTCTGAAGTCTCTCAGCCCCACTCACCTCACAGAGTGTTTGTTGTGGTGGAGGAAGGGAAAGGAGAATGTTAGCCGCTTTGAGACTCCTTAGGGTGGTGATAAAGCAGGATATCTAATCCAAACTCTTCTTCTACCCTAATTGCATAGGCCTCCTGCATGATTTAGAACCCCAGAAATTGAGCGGACAGGCCCTGTCTCCTGAGCTGTTGGTTTGGCTGAAGGGGAGGGACCATAGCTGTCAACATTTCCCTTTTTTAAAGGGAAATTCCCTTATTCCGAATAGGATTCCTCGCAAGTAAAGGGAAAAGTTGACAGCTATGGGAGGGACCAAAGAGCTGTGGTGGCTAACAAAGGATGGAGTTCAACCCAATATGTGGTACCAAACAAGCCCATTGTAGCTCAATGTCACACAAACTCATCCAGTCCTGGAGCCAGATGCAAAGGCAGAAATTGGTGCCTGAATGGTACAGCTTTCATATTCACTCATTCCTTGGTGGTCTTCATTCTGCAATGAATGAAAACTGATGTGGATGGGACCTATTCAGTGCCATTCTTTATTGTTACAAAACAAAATGTACATCCACCTTCTGCACTTATCATCTGTGTCACAACTATACTTACGGTGTTTCTGTAAGCCCTGTACTCTGATTAATTCTATACTGAGCCTAGTAAACATTGCATTGTGCAATAATTTCCACCCCACTTGGACCTAACCCACTCATATCAGGGTTAACAATCAAAAAAATAAAGCGAGCAATCTGAAATGTTCTGAACCAGGGCTTTCTTTCTTTTTTGGTGTGTCCCCCCCCCCCCCCCGTCCCTAGCTACCTCTTTCTCAATTCATTTGGTGTGAATGGCAGATTCCTGCATCGTGTCGAGTTTCAGATCACCATAGAAACAAACGAGGAGGCAGTTTCATTAATCATTTAGAGCACAAGAAGTCTAGGTCAGTCTGATTGCGGCATATAGAGTATCATCCTAGCGCCACATGGGACTCAGTTGATTTGAATTAAAAAAGATTAAGCTGCCCCAACGACGCCCAGCACCATCAGTTTAAGTTCTCATGTAACAGTGGTCTCTGGAGCCACATGGATTAGAAGACTGGAGTTATGCACTTATTTTCCAGGACTCAGTGAAACGTTAGAAGGGTGCAGGTGTCTGGTGGGGGGGCGGGAGAAGGACAAAGATCACATATAGTTTTTTAGAACTTGTTGCTTGTTCTTTTGAAACTGGAAACAATCACTCAGTTTTATTTCACCATTGACAGTTACCACTCTTTCTGGTCATGAAATGGAACATTGGTGAGCCAGTGTTTACAACTCAGTATGAAACATTTTTTATGAATCTACCAAAAAAAGAAAGAAACTCAACAGCAAGTAGCGCGTAATACAGTTTTACACGGATGCTGACATTTTATTATTTTTGGTTTCTTCATCTTTTTTTTGTTTCTCGAGGGTGTAAAAAACGCATCACATAAATATTGATGGCATCTGAGTTTTACTTGAATGAAGATTTATAGCCCCCAGGAAACTGGCTTGCAGGCAGCAACAAATCAATGTGACTATGAACTTGTTGTATATGTATACCACAAAAAGAGGACCCCCACCCCGAAGTACTCACCTTATTTATTGGTCTCTCCAGGACTTCAAAGAACTTCAGTAACTTTGTCCAGACTGTTTTATTGCCTCGTGGAACTAAGACATTTCAAGGGAGAAAGCTGCAGGCTACAGTATATTGTGTATGAGGAACTCATTCTCCTGGAGGGGTTATCAATCCCTTGATACTATATGAACTACTGATCTAAAGCTTATTATAGCCTGATTTCCGACACCATTAATTCTCAAATCTTTTAAAGTTAGACAATATTGTTTTCAGCTCCAAGTGCTAATCCTACATAGAAGACTCCCCACACCCCCTCCAAATGTCTAGAAGGAGGACACAATCCATCCAGAATGAGACCTGTGTTAAGTGTGCACTTAATCCTGCCACTGATACAACTGAGATTTAAAAGTGCTTCAAATGGGCTGGATCATGCCCAGCACTTGGTCGAATCCTGGTGGCTATTGTTTCATGCAGCAAATAATAATAATAATAATAATAATAATAATGAAATAAAATTTTATTTATATCCTGCCCTCCCCAGCCGAAGCTGGGCTCAGGGCGAATAACAATAAAATAATACAACATTCTAAAATCATTTCATTATAAAATTAATTCAAATCAAATTGATGGCAACCATTGGGCTAGAGTTCTGTGAAGATAGCCAAAGGAGGCAAACTTTCTGTGAGTTCTAGAGTTCTGTGAAGATTGCCAATAGCACATTGATAGACTGAACAAATGCTAAAGAGGAGTATCAGCAGCAGCAATTATTCTGAGTAGTGGGGTGGGAGAGCTGAAAATAATGCCAATGTATTTCTCATCTGGCAACCAATGTGCCCCTTTGGTTTCAGATAGTACATGGATAGACAAGTCTAAAAAGCCTAGAACACAAATATTTGTGGCTATGGTGGCTCATTTACCAGAAGTAATGTATTTAGCATTAACTCTGAAAGTGTGTACAGTCATACCTTGGGTTACAGATGCTTCAGGTTGGGTTTTTTCAGGTTACAGACCCGCCAAAACCCGGAAGTACCGGAACGGATTACTTTTGGGTTTCGGGGGTCGCGCATGTGCAGAAGCGCTAAATCACGCTTTGCGCCTGCGCAGACACACCAGTGCGGGTTGCAAACATACCTCCCGCACGGATCACGTTCGCAACCCGAGTGTCCACTGTACTTGATTCTAACCAAAGTAAGCCTTCTATGTATATTTTGCTCTGGGAGGCTTAGTTTGGTCAGAATCAAGTATACACTTTCAGAATTGATGCTAAATACATTACCTCTGGTAAATGAGCTATCATAGCTGCTAGAGGGCCATGAAAATTTGCACCCTGGGCTTTTTAGACTCATCTACTCATGTACTATCTGAAACCAAAGGGGTGAATTGGTTGCCAGAGGTGATTCCCCCCCCCCCCCAAGCTCTCCTAGCCCACTAGTCACTCAAGTGTCTTATGGCAGGTTTTTCTCAGTAGTGCTCTCTGCAATACAATATTTATAAGCAATTGTGCATGTGGGTAACAATAACAGGCAAGTCTTGGGGGAAAATATTCCTGCTAGAGCACTTACTGAGCTGAAGGATATTGACTGTATTCAGAACCAGGTCTAGACATTTGCTGCCTGAGGAAGAAAAGATGGTGCCTTCTCCCTGTTCCACATACAAAAGCCAACAGGACTGTCGGTTTAAGCTGACTTCTATACGGGTGATGGGACAGCATAATCTACTTCACCTGAGGCAGCAGCTCTATTTATGGTGCCAAGTGTGACATACACAGCTCTGTCCTCCAGCAGAGATGGTCATCTCACACAGCCTAATGGTAGGGCCAGCCCTAACTATATCATTAAAAGGTAAAGGTAAAGGGACCCCTCACCATTAGGTCCAGTCATGGCCGACTCTGGGGTTGCGGCGCTCATCTCGCTTTATTGGCCGAAGGAGCCGGCATACAGCTTCCAGGTCATGTGGCCAGCATGACTAAGCCGCTTCTGGCAAACCAGAGCAGCGCACGGAAACGCCGTTTACCTTCCTGCCGGAGCAGTACCTATTCATCTACTTGCACTTTAATGTGCTTTCAAACTGCTAGGTTGGCAGGAGCAGGGACCGAGCAACGGGAGCTCACCCCGTCGAGGGATTCGAACTGCCGACCTTCTGATCAGCAAGCCCTAGGCTCTGTGGTTTAACCCACAGTGCCACCCGCGTCCCAATTATATCATTACATAGATACTATTAGTGCACTGCTAAGAGAAAGCAGCAATGTGCCTTTGTGGATACACATATCATTGTGCACTTCTAATAAAGTTATCTGTTTCTAGGAGTGTTGTTTTCACATATACGATGTACTACCTAAGAAAGAGATACAAATATCACAATATATGATCTTTGTCACAGCCTACCATGAATAAGACATGACATTATATTTTTCATTTCCTACCTTTCTTCCGTGAAATTCAAGGGAGTTTATATAGTGTTGCTATCAAAGGGTTAAAGGGTAGCAGAAACGCTCTAATCACTGAGCAGCTGGAGGTCATTAGGCTTCCAGGAACATGAGTTTGTATAAATAGTCTCCTGTGTGTTTGTTCTCCCCTTTCTGGGCGTGTTTGCTGAGATGTGTGGTTCTTCGCCAGGGTTGTTTTTTGTTTTGTAAATAAACCTTATCTTTGAGTTACAAACCGCATGCTCCAAGACTCCTCTTTGAAAAGATACTGCCTCTCCTGCCCTTCTTCAACTGCTGTGCGAAATACTCTGCTGTAGTGGGACTTGTGACGATGGAAGCGCACTGGGCATTTACATTAAACTAATTAAAGTTTAATGGGACAGGTTATGGATGTTTGTACGTCAAGAAGGAGCTAAGGAGTGCAGTTCAGAGTGATTTATGAAAGGACTGGAGCGAAGTCAGAAGCGGTTGCCGACAACGAAAGCCTTCAAAGCAGCTTGAGTCCTGCAACGTGCCTAGAAAAAGTTTTAAACAGGCACTGCGCAGTTTGTACTCGCTGGAAGACGTCTTATTCCTCAAGGAGCCACCTCAGCAGCTGGGAGACGGTCTACAGGTGTGTGAGTATCGTTCCTAAGCCCCAGGGAGGATGGCAGAGTCCCAGGAAAGTTTTACTGTCCCGTTTACGCGACTCAATGGGAAAAATTGGCAAGATTGGAAGGCTAGAGTGAGGGTTTGGTTGCAAGCAAAAGAGTTGTGGAGTTGTACTGAAGCACCGCCTTTACAGGCAGCTGCAGACGCGTCTGCAGAAGACAAAGCAACAGCAGCAGCTTCACAGAAACTTGACAGGAAAGCCCAAGGTCTACTAGTTTTGGCAGTGGGACCAGAGCAAATGCCTTACGTTTCTGAGTTAAAGAACACGCATGAGGTCTGGACGGTTCTGCAGCGGCTAAATTCCAGAAACACTGCGGGGGCCAAGATCCATGCTACAAGATGTTTGTTTGATTTACGTCTCCAACCGGGAGAGTGTGTGAAAGAACATATTGCCAAAATGGTGTCTGCCTTTAATCAACTAAGACAGCTGGGCATTCCTTTCTCTATGGAGCAGCAGTCATACATATTGTTGTCTTCTCTTGATAAAAGCTATGAGACTCTAGCTCTAACTTTGGAAGCTATGCCTTCAACTGAATTAACCCTTGAATACATTTCATCTCGGCTTGCAGATGAACAGGATAAAAGGCAAAGAGAAAGAGGTTTGTCTTTAAAGGGGAGTTATGCTGTGCCTAAGAGTGTTGATGCTGAGTTTGAGCACACAGTAAATGCTTTTGCAGCTAGACACTGTTTTCGCTGTGGTTCCCCTTCCCATTTAATTAGGAATTGCACACGTGAACCTGGTCAAGACAGCACCAAGGCCGTTACCCCCAGTTACCAGACAAGGAGTTCCAGGGGACGTCGAAGAAGAGGAGGAGGTCGTGGCTACTCCCACAGCACACAGCACATGGCTTCAGTAATGGCGTTGATGCAAGGGCGTGGCCAAGGCAGCAATCTACGCTGGTTGATCGACAGTGGTGCATCTCACCACCTGGTGGCGCCATCTAGTGTCCGTTTGCAGAATTGCAGACATTTGCAAACCCTTAAAGTTGTGACAATGGCAGATTCAACTAAACGTTCCTTAGAGACCGTAGGCACAGTGTTCTTGAAATGTTTGCAAACAGAAATTGATGCCTACGTGCTAAAGGGATTGAAGGGGTGTATTTTGTCTGTGTCAGAACTTGATAGAAATGGGTTTAAAACTGTGTTTGAAAATGGGGTTTGCACTATTTCAAAGAATAACGTATCTCTTTTGCAGGTGGAATGCAGAGATGGGTTATATTATTTTGAGACAAGTCCAGATGAAGTTGAACAGGTTCATGCTGGTTGTGTGAACACGCCTACCCATAATTCTTGTGTCCATTTATGGCACCGCCGTCTGGGACATATTAATTTTCAGTATGTTAAAAGGCAACCTGAATTATCAGAAGGGTGCAAAATGAACAAATGTACTAAGTATTTGGATTGTACTGCATGCAAAAGGGCGAAGGTTCATAGATGCAGCTATCCCAGTTCAGATAGGAAATCTGACAAAGTATTCCAACTTGTGCATATGGACCTATGTGGCCCAATGCCTGTTGCTAGCATGGGAGGTTCGAGGTATGCACTGTGTCTCTCGGATGACAAAACAAAGGTTGCATGGTTTTTTCCTCTCAAAACAAAAGCAGATACTGCAGAAACAGTTATAAATTGGGTTCATGCAGTGGAACTTGAATTCGGTACTAGAGTACTTGCTTTTCAGACAGACAGAGGGTCAGAATTTACCGGGTCAGTGTTGCAGAATTTCTTTAAGAAAAAGGGAATTAAGCATCGTCTGTCTACACCTTATTCCCCCCAAGAAGGAGGCGTGGCTGAACGTAAAAACAGGGTTCTGCAAGAGTTGGCAAACTCTGTTGTTTGATGCTAAACTCCCTCAAAGTTACTGGGCGGAAGCCTGGCAGGCGGCTACTCATATTCTGAACCGAGTATATAATTCGGTAATTGCCACTACCCCATATTTTGCTTTATATGGGAAGAAGCCCAAAATTAATTACTTTCGGGTGTTTGGATGTCCAGCCTATGTACTTATCCCAAAAGCGTTAAGGAAAAAGGGAGGTCCAAGGGCTAGGAAACTCATCTTTTGTGGGTACGAACCACACGCCAAATCTTGGAGGTTCGTGAACCCAAATGGGAATACTACAAGAGTGGTCCTCAGTAGGAGCGCTGAATTTTGTGAGCAATCTGGATGGACTCACTTACATGCTAACCCTGACATTTTGAGAGATGATTTAGGCATTTATGCTGAGAATGAAAGTCCAGAGAGTAGTGAGCCAGAAGAGGATGGTGCACATGGTTCAGATGCAGATTCTGACCAGGCACAAGGTTCTTCTCCTAAAGTAGAAAAGCCAAAATCTAGGGGTGTTCCAACATCGCCAGTCGGTAGGCCTAGCAGACAGCAAAAGCGAAGCAGGTCGCCTGCAACACCAAGCCCAAGGGAGGTATCTAAACGGAGGTCTTTATCCCTAGAGGCACATCCAGGTATAAAGTCTGAGACAGATTCTGACAGCCAACGGTCAGAGGGGGCACAAGAGGAACAATTGCGCAGATCAAATCGTGCCACAAAGGGCAAGCCGCCAGAGCGGTTTAAGGTGACAAGTGTATACGTAAATATGGCACAGTGTGAGCCAGATAGCTATATGGAGGTACAACAGCTTCCAAGCTCAGAAGCCGTTAAGTGGCAGGAAGCAATGGAAAAAGAGATGGCTTCAATGACGTCTCTCGGTGTGTTTACAAGTACAGAGCTTCCGAAAGGGCAACAAGCTGTAGGGTGTCGATGGGTATATCGTTTAAAGCCCACAACTACTGAAGAGTTGCAATATAAAGCCCGACTAGTTGCAAAAGGGTTTTCGCAGCGCAAAGGTGTTCACTATTCTCAAATCTATGCCCCTACTTCAAGATCAGAGTCATTAAGAATGCTTTTAGCCTCTTCAGCTAAGAAGGGAAATAAGCTGTTTCATTTTGATGTCAATGTGGCTTATTTAAATGCAGACTTACAGGAGGAAGTCTATATGACACCACCACCAGGTTTTGAAGGAGACAAGCCAAACCAGGTCTGGCGCCTACACAAATCCATTTATGGGTTGAAACAGTCCGCCCGTAATTGGAATTCCTGTTTAAACGATGCTCTAGAGAGCATGGGGTTCAGAAAGAGCGCAGCAGATGCGTGTCTTTATCTAAAAGGCTCGGGATGTGAACAAGAAGCAGTCTTGATATTTGTTGACGATTTATTATACAGTGGAAAGGATGATAAACTTGCACAACAATTTGCCACAAAGCTTGGAGAAAGGTTTCAGATAAAATCACTAGGCAATGTATCTGTTTATCTAGGAGTTAAAATTCAGCAAGATGAAAATGGGAACTATTGGCTCAGCCAAGAAGCTAAGATCCAGCAGTTGCTGGAAAGGTTTAAAATGGACAACTGTGCTGGCGTTAAAACCCCAATGGAGTTAAGTTACACAAAGGATGCTCAAACTGAGCAACAGGCAGAGTTCAGTAATCCCGGGGTTTACCAGTCAGCGATAGGCAGTCTACTCCACATTGCACAGTGGACTCGGCCCGATATAACATATGCTGTCAACATGCTGTGTAGACAAGCTGAAAAACCATCAATGCATGCTTGGCAAGGAGTAAAAAGAGTTTTAAGGTATCTCCAAACTACCAAAAGGTTTCGCTTAAAACTATCATCAGAGGGCAGCACACAACTTGAATGTTGGGCCGACAGTAGTTGGGCAGATGCTGGACCAGATAGAAAATCAGTGTCAGGAATGGCGATAAAATTTGGAAATGCACTAATTGGTTGGAGATCAAGAAAGCAATCACTTATAGCTTTAAGTTCAACTGAATCTGAGTTTAATGCATTATCAGATGTATGTAGAGAACTGGAATTTTATAAGCAACTGGTACAAGAATTGTTTGGAGAATGTTCCCTACCTATCAGAGTGTGGGAAGACAACCAACCTTGTATTAAACTAGCTAAATCAGGTCAATTCAAGGCCCACACAAAACACTTGGATATCCGTTATCAAAATGTATGCCAAAGTGTAAAACAAGGTTTAATTGAACTAAAGTATTGTCCAAGCCAAGAAAACCTTGCAGACGGTTTTACGAAAGCTTTGGGTCCGCAATCTCATAAATGTTTCTGTTCAGGTTTAAATTTGAATTAAGGTTGGTACAGCTCAGTGTTACGAGCGAGAGGGGGTGTTGCTATCAAAGGGTTAAAGGGTAGCAGAAACGCTCTAATCACTGAGCAGCTGGAGGTCATTAGGCTTCCAGGAACATGAGTTTGTATAAATAGTCTCCTGTGTGTTTGTTCTCCCCTTTCTCCCCTTTTTGGGCGTGTTTGCTGAGATGTGTGGTTCTTCGCCAGGGTTGTTTTTTGTTTTGTAAATAAACCTTATCTTTGAGTTACAAACCGCATGCTCCAAGACTCCTCTTTGAAAAGATACTGCCTCTCCTGCCCTTCTTCAACTGCTGTGCGAAATACTCTGCTGTAGTGGGACTTGTGACGATGGAAGCGCACTGGGCATTTACATTAAACTAATTAAAGTTTAATGGGACATATAGGATTACCAAGTTGGTCTACTATGGAGATGCAGACCAGATGTAGACCTGCTTAACATCAGCATGATGGCTGCATCATGTTCCTTCAGACCATGGGTAGACAAACTATGGCCCGGGGGCCAGATTCGGCCCAATTGCCTTCTAAATCTGGCCTGCGGGCGGTCCGGGATTCAGCGTGTTTTTACATGAGTAGAATGTGTGCTTTTATTTAAAATGCATCTCTGGGTTATTTGTTGGGCATAGGAATTCGTTCAATTTCCCCCAAAAAAATATAGTCCAGCCCCTCCCAAGGTCTGAGGGACAGTGGACCGGCCCCCAGCTGAAAAAGTTTGCTGAACCCTGCTTCAGACCTAATGTTCTGGGACTCAAAGGCGGGGGGTTGTCAATGAAAGTGCAACATAGGAAGCAGCGTTATACCAATCAGGCCATATCTAGCTCAGTATTGGCAGTGGCCCTCCGGGGTTTCAGAGGGTTTCTGACTGGGGTGAGTCCCCACCTCCAGAGATCAAACCCAGGGCCTTCTGCATGGAAAGCAATTATTTTACCACTTATTTTACCACTAAGTTGTGTTACATTTACTCCTGAGGCAGATAAGCGTACATGCACCTTTCTCCCCTCCTTGGCAGTAAAACAACAGCATAAGTTAAGTAGCTAATAATTTGCTGCCCTTTCATGACAAATGAATTCTGCTGCCTGAGGCGCCCACCTCATTCTGCCTAATAGTAGGGTCAGCTTGGGTGAATAGGCCGGGCTGAATTTGCATTGTTTCAGAAATATGCTGAGGCATTTCTTGGCTTTGGAGAATGCCTCTGCTTTTTTCTGAAGGAGACCAGTGTGAGTAAGGGTCAGGGTGCTTCCTTTTACTATTTAAAAAAAATATATTTGCTAACCAGGGGCGTTAACTGAATCCAAGTCTTATAATACTCTTTGGAAATCCTATTCTGATTGGATGAATCAGGGATCTTCCTAAGTGCTGTTCTGCAAGAGCGTATCTTGATCTCTCGTAGTATTAAAAAGACAACTAGACTCACTTTTTGGAAAATCTCTGTATTTTGGACATGTGATAGTCTGCACTCCAGTTTTCATAGACATCCATTAGTCTTGATAACTCTTGATTATGAAATGAAGTGTGGTAGCTAATGCCCTGATAGAATGAGATCAAATTGAGATCAAATCCCAGCTTTTTGGCTCAGCCCTCCAGTAAGTTCTTGCTAATGAGTACTTGGAAGTTTTGATTTCATCAGTGGAAGTGCTTTAGGGTATCTGTCAGAAAATATCTTGAATGTGATAAAAATGAGAGGTCCTAGCTGCATTCTTATTGCTAATAAAATCCCAATATACTTTCCCCTAGAATGGGAGTGGGGGCTTAACCCTGTTATTCTAATTATGCCCCTCTTAAAACCTGAAATTCTCTATGGCCTTACTTTTCTGCTATTTTCATGCAGACACAATCTGAAACTAAATACACCCTCCCCCCCCCGAAGGTTATTTCTGAAAGCCCATCATAAATGTGTTAATAACTGTGCCTCTGCAGTGGTTTGCCATTATTTGGAAATGACAGTAATGACCAGGTTAACAACATCCATCTCGCTCAGTAACCCGTTTGCTTTGATTGAAAGATGTAAAATGTTGGATAAACTCAAGAGGGCTGCAGTTTGTTAAAATCACTTGTGATAATAAATTAATTCAAGATGTTAAAGATGTTCTTTCATACACCATACACATGTATCCTCTTGAGTACGGCGGGCTGGTTTCCCTCTCAGTGTTTTCTGCCTAGGCGATCTTGGAAGCTGTATTTCAGTGTGATAAAGGGCTGAGCGTGGGAGCACAGTTGCTCTGGGATGCCCATTCTCCTTACCACCCTGTTGGATGTTATATATGCGCCATGAAAGTTCAGTTGAGCAGTTAGGCTTACTACAGGAAACAACTGTGTAGCAGAGATAGCTTTGATTTGGCAAATACAAACACACATTAAAAAATAAATAAAATGTCCAGTAGCACCGTAGAGACCAACTAAGTTTCTTCTGGGTATGTTATATGCACACACTATATATAGTTGCTACAAGAAGTCTTCACTCTCTGAACCCAGAGAGGGTTCCAGCTTACTTTGTCCTTGCTGAGACAAAATCCACAAGGCAAAGTCCAGTTGCTAACAAAGTGCTATAGCTCTCTGAGTCCAGAAGTCTTGCTAATTGTCTAAGTTCCCTCAGATGAGCTTTCCACAAAGTCTTCCATGTTTTCATAGAATCGTTCCAACAGTCTCTACGTCTCCAACAAATTCTCCTGTACTACCCAGCAATGAATGTTATAAGCTAAGCCCTTGTCTACTCAGTGCTACAGCATAGTTTGCCCAGCAACACAGATATGCACTGTGGGTGAGGGGTATTAGCAGGAGGCATTACAGAGCTTCGGGACAGTGGTGACCCATTGGAACTGGCAGGGTGTAAGCCTAGGTGGATCCAGAACCAATGACAGGAAGAACCAAGTGGTTCTAGTTTTGTCCCCATCCTCCCCACTGTTGAGGTCTATAACACTGAGGCTAAACAGTAGGAAAGGGGCAGGTAGTACCATTCTTTGAACTGACAGGAAGAAAGAAGTCAGGCAGGTAGGGGTTGAGGTCAGATTGTGCCCCACATGCCCTAATGGGCCATCCTCTACTGGTCTGATATACATACATGCTTCATGAATACATTCAGACCTAAATTAGTCCAGTTTGGGTCTAACCCAGAACCTTGCCAATTAGACATACAATGCAGTAATTTCAAAGCTGTCATGTTAGAAAAGTTACACAAGTTCTCCCACAAATGCTCCTCAAAATTATCTAATGTGATGCAAAGCATTCTCTAGTTATTCTATATCATTTGCTGAATCTGTGCTGTTTACATTTGTGATACAGTATATTTTACCTCAGCATTTCATATTTGAATGCATCTGATAGCTTGCATGCAGTGGTATTTAGTATCTGACACAATTTGATGGTTGGTTTGCCTGCAGTAATAATGGTGACATTTGATAGTTGATGTGTGCTGGTATTTATTATCTGATGGCATTTAATGGATGACATGCAATGGCAGGCAACTTGTGGGATTTCCTATTTGATGGTGGCCAAAACAATCAAGAGATGCCAAGAAGTGCAAAGCACCAGAATTCTGGAAGATCTTGTTGCTCATATAAGGGTCGATTTACACAAGAAGTCCTTATAGTACTGCCTGCCTAGGAGAGTACAATGGCCAGAGAGTAGGAGAAGGGCTGAAGCTCAGGTGAACAGCATCTGCTTTCCATGCAGAAGGTCTCTGTTTCAATCCCTGGGACCTCCAGCTAGGACTGGGAATGTCCCCAGTCTGAAACCCCAGAGAGCCACTGCCAGTCAAGTGTGGAAAATACTGAGCTAGGTAGATCAATGTTTTGAGCTTCCTATGTAGGCAGTGCCAGTTCAAGACAAGAGAAGACAATTAAGACCTCTCATCTTGGCAAGGCAATTGCTCTGGCCTGCAGGCTCATCATATGAGGTGCTGTAGGTCCGCAGTTTGAGCACAGGCAACTCCTGACGATGACCATAGTGAATATTTTTCTCACTGACCAACCAAAGCACTACTTCACCTACCGGTTTGTGTTATTTGTGTCTCCTCTATATCAGGGGTGGGGAACCTTAAGTCTGTTGTGTGACCCTCTGGGCCTCTTTACCCGGCCCTCAGAACTCTCCCTAGGACATTTTGATGCCTGAAGTGAGCTACAAAATGGTGCCTCCCCTCCATGCCAGGGAAGAGGGAATGAGTGAATATCTATGTCAGGAACAAGGGGAAAATAAAGATCTACATCAGGAGCTGCTGCCCTTGTGGATTCTGCTGCCTGAAGCAGTCACCCCACCTTGCCTCATGGGTGGGCTGGCCCTGGCCCTAGGCCATGTCCACTCTTCCCAAGCCACACTCCTTACTGGTCCTTCTTTACACCATTCTTGGGTGTTTTTGTCTGGCTGGAATGCATCCTTGAACTCTGATAATATCTTAAGGGCTTTTCTCCTGCCCTGGAAGGTAGGGCACGAACCAATGGTTTCAAGTCTCAAGGAAAGAGATTCTGACTAATCTCCATGTGGCCCTTGGAAGGTTGCAGAGAAGGAAAGGCAATCCTCCAATGGAAAAAGTCTTCCCTATTTCCTGTTGGGAAAGATGGAGGGCACAAGGAGAAGGGGACGACAGAGGACGAGATGGTTGGACAGTGTTCTTGAAGCTACCAGCATGAGTTTGACCAAACTGCGGGAGGCAGTGGAAGACAGAAGTGCCTGGCGTGCTCTGGTCAATGGGGTCACGAAGAGTCGGACACGACTAAACGACTAAACAACAATGCCTGATCCATAAAATAAACTCCCTCCCCACTGCAAGAGCACTTTGTTTGAAGAGTCTCCACTAACCTTCAGCAGGAAAAGGGCACAGAGGTTTTTAGCTTGTCACCCATCAGAGTGTCTTCTCAGGGCAAATCTGTGGCTCGCTAATGAATCAGCATGCTGCTGATGTTTCTTAAGATGTACTGTCCTTTCCCCTTGACAAATAAAGACTGCAGGCTTCAGAAGTGTCAGTGTTTAATGCACACTCAGCTACCTTAAAATAGAGTTGCTAAAAAAGAAATATAATGGCACAGAAGATAATGAACTCCCCTATGAGGAAAGATTTTGACGCTTGAGGTTTTTTAGTTTATGGGAAAGGTGAGTAAGAGGAGACAGAGTAGAGGGGTATAAATTTATGCATAGTGTAGAGAAACAGATATAATAATAGAACTCATGGCCATCCAATGAAACCGAGTGTTGGAAGATTCAGGACAGAGAAAAGAAAGTAATTCTTCACACACCACGCAGTTAAACTATGGAATTTGCTCCCGCAACCAGTAGTGATGGTCACTAACTTGGATGGATTTAAAAGATGATTACTGTACAGAAATTCAGGGAGAGTAAGGCTATTGTGTTGGCTATGTTCTGCCTCCACTGGTGGAGGGAGTAAGCCTCTGAATGCCAATCGCTGGGAATCACAATTGGAGAGAGTGCTGTTGCACATTTTGTTCTAGAGCATTTTTATGGTCCACCAGGTTCTCTGTCCCAAAGAAAA
Organism: Podarcis gaigeae; assembly: GCF_964106915.1. Taxonomy (NCBI): domain Eukaryota; kingdom Metazoa; phylum Chordata; class Lepidosauria; order Squamata; family Lacertidae; genus Podarcis; species Podarcis gaigeae. The sequence continues at coordinate 101,728,073 of NC_139680.1, read as the reverse complement.
TTTTAATTCCTCATCTGCGCGAACCAGACCAACTGTTCATCTAACCCAGGAAAGGAAAGGCATTCTGAATCTGTACATTCCTCAGGCGAGCTTCTTCCATATCACTTTAGGAGCAGCATAAGGAAGTGACAACCACGAGCCTCTGAAAGATTCCCCACATTGGGGTAGCCAATTTGGTGCTCTTCAGAAGTTGTGGGCTACAAACTCCCATCTTCCATAATCACTGGCCAAGATAGCTGGGACTGATGAAGCCTACAACATCAGGAGACCACCACATTGACTACTACGACCTTCATTCTTGACTTCAGGAGTTTCTCCATGATAAAATTGGAGAACCCTAAGAAAAAGCCGCAGTAAACTCCTACATGTGAATCTAGCATAAATGCTTAACCACTTTCATTTATTCATTTATTAACTCACCACATCATGTTGGCTAAGAGCAAACTGCAGCATTTGAAGCCGCGATGGAATAAAACAAAAGAAAAGAAAACAAGGTAGAGAAGCCAAAAGGCAAAATATTTCCAGAAAAGAAAAGAAAAGGCATTTCTTGAAGAGGGCTGGATAGAGGACTTACCACATCCCTCTTCGTATAGTTCCAAGATCCATGAGAAAGCAAGACCTTCTTCCCAGGGAAGCTGATGAGACACAATGAATATCCTGTTCAAGGACAGAAGATAAATTCTAGCAGAAACTTTTAAAGTAAATTATATTTTGCTTGTGATAAATTGTTGCCCAACTTTAATGTACAAACAGCTTTGAGAACTTTTTGTTCAAAGGTGGCATATTGGTATTCTAAACAAAGAAATAAAGATTGAAACTGGGTATGCGAAGCAATTTGGTTGTGAGTTTTGAAACAGGGGGTGTTGCTCTGCATTCACAAAAATAGAATAAAGGGCTGTGAAGTTTTGTATGCAGCAAAGTTTGTGCACCACCCATATAATTCATTTGCCCTTAAATTGTTTAGTACTTAGTTACTGGGCCTTAATACAGTTGGTCACATTCCTTGCTTCCACACACTATCTGCTATCATGAGTCACACTGTTGTCTTTGAGTACCGTTTGCAGTGCAACCTTCTACATGTCTACTCAGGTGTAAGCTCCACTGAGTTCAATGGGACTTACTTCCAGGTAGACATGGAAGGACCTGTCGATTTTGGTTCTTTCTGTTTCTCATTTTTCTAATCTTAAATTCAGTTCTACGTATCTCTGATATTTGAAAAATCATCAGTGTTTTAGAGTGAATTTATCCCAATAAACACACTTTTGTATGCAGCTTTGATTAATCTACACATTTATTTCAAGCAATTTCCATAATATAATGCATTTCTGTATCTTCTTTTCACTAATATATTCATTTTTAGGCACACTTTTCTCTAATATATACAATTTTGTAAATATTGTTGCATTGGAGAACTGTATCACAAAATTCAGATATGTGAAAATTTCAAAGGATAGCAGTGTCTCGGTTCTCATATTGTTCCATAAAATGCAAATTTGATATATTCACCTTTAAATGCAAATTGAATCAAATTTCTCCCTCTTCCCTATTCCCAGGAAAATGTTTTAGGATTGCAATTCTTTCATCATAATTTGTGATTTATGTTTTCAACCACCACCCCTCCACTTCAAAATGTGAGGTACAAACATGTCTGAAACAAGTTAAGAACCATGGAAAGAAACCTCCAGAAATTAAGCCTTACGAGTGCTATCATCCACTATTCTTAGCCTCAGACACATGGCATATCACCTCAGTTCCTATCTAAGATCAAGAAAACCATTTGGGAACGTACACTTGTGGCAATTATCACTTTCATGCCATTTACTTTCTACAGCAATATGCAAAGTCATCAGCCTGACTGTAGCCTGCTGAAATATTATGCAGAGTAAGCAGTGCCCCGGCTGAGGACAAATTCAAACTGTTATTTATGTCAGCAGCCCTTTTTCCTATATATGCCAGGACACTATTTAGGACAGGCATATAAGCCTGCTTCATATGGTCGCAGGTGGCGCTGTGGTCTAAACCAGTGTTTTTCAACCTTTTTTGGGCAAAGGCACACTTGTTTCATGAAAAAAAATCACGAGGCACACCACCATTAGAAAATGTTAAAAAATTTAACTCTGTGCCTATATTGACTATATATAAAGTAATTCTCTTGAACAGGAATCAAATAAACACAAAGAAAGTATTTTATAATTACTTTATTATGAAATAGTAAGTAAACAGAAATATGAAAAATTATAAAATACTTTATTTTTAAATCTTTCGAATTTTTCAATTTTTCCCACGGCACACCAGGCAACATCTTGCGGCACACTAGTGTGCCGCGGAACAGTGGTTGAAAAACACTGGTCTAAACCACTGAGCCTCTTGGGCTTGCTGATCAGAAGGTCAGCGGTTCGAATCCATGCAATGGGGTGAGCTCCTGTTGCTCTGTCCCAGCTCCTGGCAACCTAGCAGTTCGAAAGCACGCCAGTGTGAGTAAATAAATAGGAACTGCCGTGGCAGGAAAGTAAACTGTGTTTCTGTGCACTCTGGTTTCTGTCACGGTGTCCCAGAAGCGGTTTAGTCATGCTGACCACATGACCTGGAAAGCTGTCTGTGGACAAATGCCGGCTCCCTCAGCCTGAAAGCGAAATGAGCGCTCATAGTTGCCTTTGACTGAACTTAACTGTCCAGGGGTCCTTTACCTTTACTTTTAACATATGGTAAGAGATAAAGGTAAAGGGACCCCTGACCATTAGGTCCAGTTGTGGACGACTGGAGTTGCGGCGCTCATCTTGCTTTATTGGCCATACAGCTTCTGGGTCAAATGGCCAGAATGACTAAGCCGCTTCTGGCGAACCAGAGCAGTGCACGGAAATGCCATTTACTTTGACATGCTTTCGAACTGCTAGGTTGGCAGGAGCAGGGACTGAGCAACAGGAGCTCACGCCGTCGCAGGGATTCGAATCGCCGACCTTCTGATTGGCAAGCCCTAGGCTCTGTGGTTTAACCCACAGCGCCACCCATGTCCCACTAACATATGGTAGGGTTGTCATATTTCAAGAGGTAAAAATCTGGACACAAAAAGTTGTTGACACACCAGAGTCAGAGTCAGAGCCTGAAACAGAGGCGCCCGTGCACTTTTTAAAAAAAAAACCCAAAATCCAGCACATTTGCTTTAGAATGTAAACTTCCGCCCAGATGGGCATGTAGGACTCTCAAAAGAGGACATGTCTAGGACTTCCTGGACGTATGGCAACCCTATCATACGGAGTCTGGCCACTTGTCCATTCACCTACTCAATCGGAAGCAAACCAACAAATAAGAAGAAGAGTTTGGATTTGATATCCGGCTTTATCACTACCCAAAGGAGTCTCAAAGCGGCTAACATTCTTCTTTCCCTTCCTCCCCCACAACAAACACTCTGTGAGGTGAGTGGGGCTGAGAGACTTCAAGGAAGTGTGACTGGCCCAAGGTCACCCAGCAGCTGCATGTGGAGGAGCAGGGAATCAAACCTGGTTCACCAGATTATGAGTCCACCGCTCTTAACCACTACACCACACTGGCTGAATAAAGGTGGATAAAGTACCTACTCACATGACACGACACAAAACCCCCCGCATAAACACTACGCAACAGAATTAGAGATCATTATCCCCACCCTACCCCCGCTTCTTTGTTTTCCCACCTGTCTTTTCCCCCAACCCAAGAATGCCGAGGGCAGCAGAGTCTCACACTGAATGTAACTGAACTGTGGAAAGGACTCTATGGATCGAAAACAGAGGTGATATATGTACTTTGGTTATACAAGAAAATCTTTTCATAAAAAGTATTTTTTTAAAAAAAAAACCCAGAGCAAATGGTAATCCACAGAAAATTCGAATTCACATTGGCCCCAACTGAGCACTAAAGAGCATGTTTTTGCAGGGCAGAAAAATAATATTGCTCAGACACAGAGCTTTTAAAGCGCAGGCCTGTGCCTGAATAGAGCCAGGCAAAAGGTAGTTGCGGATAAACCCTGGTCAGGTCTTTGGTCTGGTCTAGCAAGGCTTATGTTGCTAAGACTATGAAAAATACTATTCAGCTATGGGAAAGATGATTAGCTTTGCTTCCCCTTGCTCTCATTCGATGGGATAGTTCACTTCCTTTGGTCGAAAGAAACTCATGCTTCTTGAGAGGGCCTTAGAAAGATGAAGCCTCAATTTGGTGGCTATACCAGCAAATTCAAATGAGGAAGAAGGTTCCTTGCAGTAGATACTTCATTATCTCCCACAGGATCAAGCACCATCTGGATTTTTCTATTTACAGTTATTTTTGCATTACTACTGGCTGGATTTGAAGGAATAATTTGTAATGGTTTTGTTTTATCTATGGTGCTTTGATCTCCCAAAACAAGAGTAGTTTTAAACAGAGCCAGATCCTTTGAGGAAAAAAGATGAACTAGCATGTGTTTCTAATAGCGTGTTCTATTTGGTGTCATAACTTAAATCAACAAGATGTGAACAGCAATTCTGTTATCACATTTCACTGTGTTATCACATTTGTTAATTTTTTCTAATGAAATATTGGCAATTATTACACAGCATCTCCTGTTAGAGCTCTGCTCTAGCCGGCAGAAAGATTCATTGGTGTCAGACGTAAAATGACAGTGATTTATATTTGCATTTTTGAAAAGTTTCCTAAAATGTGTAAGTTTATCATTATAATTTTTTTGGGAGGGGGGGAGTTTAAGCAGATTGTTTTAATCAATGCACATCTTTACTTTGTTCACACATTTCATTTCCCCCCCTTTCCATGATGTCATAATGTTGTGAGTTGGAAGAGGCCAAGACATCTTGCAGTTGTCCAGGCCAAACATAGCCTGCCAGTCATGCTTTGTGGTCTGCCAAGTGTTTGGCAACCCCCCTTGATTTTGCAGTCCAGGTCAGACAACAAAATCAAATACAGGTGATTAAGGCAAGATTCTTTTGGGCCACCGTACATATCCAGTGGGCTGTGTTTGGCTTGCAGGATCACAGGATGTGCAGCTCTTTCGGCATATGTGTGTTTCCATTTGGTAACACAGTGGTACCTTGGTTCTCAAACTTGATCCGTTCTGGAAATCCATTCCAAAACCAAAGCATTCCAAAACCAAGGCACACTTTCCCATAGAAAGTAATGCAAAACAGATTAATCTGTGCCAGACTTTTAAAAACAACCCCTAAAACAGCAATTTAACATGAATTTTACTATCTAACGAGACCACTGATCCATAATATGAAAGCAATAAACAATGTACTGTAGTCACACAATCAATCAATCAGTAGCTGAACTGGGTTCCGCACAGTCACAAAAACAAAACAAAAAGAGCCACAAAAACGCAAAATAAATAGCAAAAACAGACAGCATAACCCTCAAAACGGAAGTCTAGCACTCAAATTGGAAGCGTAAACTGAAAATGGAGCACGTTCGGCTTCCGAAAAAAGTTTGCAAACCAGAACACTTTGCAGTGTTTGGGTTCCAAGGTGTTTGAGTACCAAGGTGTTTGAGAATCAAGGTACCACTGTAAATGAATAAAAGCCGAACACAATATGATGGTACAATACATAACAGCCCTATAAGGTCATGTGAAGAGCAGTACCCATTTCATCAGTTCAGTTATGTAAGGACCAAGCTTCAGATACATCCTTTATTTTATTTTTTTATAATATTTTTTATTAGTTTTATGAGATACAGAAAAAAGAATAAAGAGCATATTATAAAAGTAGAAAAGGAAAGTTACAAATTTTTCTTACTCTTTTTTCCAAATCTGTTGGACTTCCCCACGTCCTCCCAACCCTGCATTCTCTGTGGTGCATAACGTCTGCAATTTGTTAACTTGTTTCAATACTTATTGTATCTTCCTTTTTATCATGTTACCCAATTTCAAATATATTATGGCCCAAATCATGTACGTTTTCATTTTAACACAATAAAGTTGTTTCATTATTCTATCTCTGACTCCTTGTACCTTAATTTCCATTTCTTTAATTTAACATTACTGAAGCTAGAATTTCCTAAAAGGTGCGTTTTTTAACATTCATACAACTTATAATGTTTTTCCAAATAGTCTTTAAATTTTCTCCAATCCTCCTCGAATGTTTCTTCTCCCAAGTCTCGGATTCTGCCAGTCATTTCGGCCAGTTCCATGTAGTCCATCAACTGCGTGTGCCATTCCTCCAGTGTGGGTAAATCTTGTGTCTTCCAATGTTTTGCAATCAGGATCCTTGCTGCTGTAGTAGCATACATAAAAAAGGTTCTGTCCTTCTTAAGCACTCTCTGGTCCACCATGCCCAGGAGGAAGGCCTCTGGTTTCTTAGGTAAGGTAAATCTAAGTACCTTTTTTAGTTCATTATGAATCATTTCCCAAAAGGCCTTCACTTTCGGGCAGGTCCACCAGAGGTGAAAAAATGTCCCTTCCGCCTCTTTACATTTCCAGCATTTATTATCAGACAGGTGATATATCTTAGCAAGCTTGATAGGGGTCATGTACCACCGGTATATCATTTTCATAATGTTTTCCTTCAAGGCACTACATGCCGTAAATTTCATTCCGGTGTTCCATAACCTTTCCCAGTCTTCAAACATAATGTTATGCCCCAAATCCTGCGCCCACTTTATCATGGCGGATTTGACTGTCTCATCCTGAGTATTCCATTTAAGCAGCAGGTTATACATTCTCGAAAGTAGTTTACTTTTTGGTTCTAACAATTCTGTCTCTAGTTTCGATTTTTCCACCTGGAATCCAACCTTCTTGTCTACTTTAAAGACCTCTTGAATTTGTGCATAATGCAACCAATCTCGCACCTTGTTTTTTAGTTTTTCCAAGCTCTGCAACCTCCAATTGTCTCCAATCTTTTCAATAATTTCCTCATATTTAGGCCAATTGGCTTCCATATTAGGTCTCTTACGTGCCTTGGCCTCCACCGGTGAGAGCCACCTCGGAGTCTTACTCTCCAATAAGTCTTTATATTTTGTCCAGACCATTAAAATTGCTCTCCTGACAATGTGGTTTTTAAACATTTTGTGCACTTTGACCTTGTCATACCACAAATATGCATGCCACCCAAAGGCGTTGTCAAACCCTTCCAGATCTAGGACATCAGTGTTTTCCAGTAAGATCCAATCTTTCAACCATCAGAAGGCTGCGGATTCGTAATATAACCTCAAGTCTGGCAGGGCAAATCCCCCTCTTTCTTTCGCATCAGTTATTATCTTAAACTTTATTCGGGGCTTTTTGCCCTGCCAAACAAACTTAGAGATATCCTTCTGCCACCTTCCAAAGCATTCCACCTTGTCCACGATCTGTAGGGTCTGAAACAAAAATAACATTTTTGGCAATACATTCATCTTTATAGCTGCTATTCGGCCCAACAAGGAAAGTTTCAATCTTGACCATATTTCCAAATCTCTTTTGATTTCTGACCAACATTTCTCGTAGTTGTCCTTAAACAGATTCAAATTTTTGGAGGTCAGATACACCCCTAGGTATTTTACTTTTTTAACCACATTTAATTCTGTTTCTTTCACAAACTCATCTGTTTCTGTACTTGTCAATTTTTTTGCTATAACCTTAGTTTTTTGCTTGTTCAGCTTAAATCCCGCCACCCGACCAAAGTCCGAAATTAATTCTAACACTCTTTTAGTACTAGAGACAGGCTCCTGCAATGTTAATACCAGGTCATCTGCAAATGCTTTCAATTTATATTGTTTCACTCCGACCTCAATTCCCTGTACCAACCGGTCCTTTCTAATCATATTCAATAGCACCTCCAGAACTGAAATAAACAATAGGGGGGATAGGGGGCACCCCTGCCGTGTCCCTTTTTCAATTTTAAACTCCTCTGTCACCACATTGTTTACTATCAATTTCGCTTTTTGTTCTGAATATATTGCTTCTATTCCATTTTCAAACCCCCGCCCCACTCCCATCCCTTCCAAATTTTTCTTCATAAACATCCAGGAAATATTGTCAAAGGCTTTCTCCACATCAATAAAGATTAGCACCGCTCTAGTGTTTAGCTTTGTTTGTAAAAGCTCCAAAATATCAATAATGTTTCTTGTGTTGCCAAACAAATGCCTACCAGGGAGAAAGCCAGCCTGGTCCTTATGGATCACTTCATTAAGCACTTTTTTAAACCTACTTGCCAAAATGTCTGCAAAAATTTTGTAATCCACATTTAGGAGTGAGATGGGGCGGTAGTTCTTAAGCTGAGTCTTTTCAGTTTCTAGTTTGGGTATCAATGTGATGAAGGCTTCTTTCCACGTTTCCGGTGCCTTCCTCCCCTCCATAATCTGGTTACAAACCTCCAACAAAGGTTGTATCAAATAGTCCTTCAAAACCTTATAGTATTTGGAGGTAAGTCCGTCGGGGCCTGGAGATTTGCCTAATTGGAGGTTCTGAATGGCGCTTTCAATTTCTTGCTGTGTGATATTACTATTCAGGGTTGTTCTCATTTCCTGAGGTATTTTCTGTAATCCGTTGGTTTTAAGAAATTGGTCCACCTCCGAATCTTTCTGTGGCCCTTGTGAATAAAGCTCTTTGAAATATCTCTGGAAGCACTTTCTAATTTCCTCGGGTTTCTGTACCATTCTCCCTTCAATCTCTAGATTTGTAACTGTATTAAGTTTTTGTCTCTTTTTCAACTGCCATGCTAGCAGTTTCCCACACTTATTTGCTGATTCAAAAGATCTTTGTTTCATTTGTTTAATTCTCCATTCCACCTCTTGATTTATCAATTTCAAATATTGTGCTTGGAAAAATTTCACTTCTCTCAGCACTTCCTTCGACTTGGGCCTGGATCTTAGTTTTTTTTCTCCATCTCTTATTTTTTCCAATATCTTCTCCTTCTTTTCATTCCAGAGTTTTTTCTTGATCGTGTTTTGTTGTATTAGAAACCCTCTCATGACTGCTTTACTTGCGTCCCAGATTATTCTTTTTTCCACAGTGGTATTTAAATTTATCTCAAAATAGTCCTTTAAAGTTTTTTGGGCCTTCTTAACAATCTTCTCATCCCTTAGTAGGGTGTCATTCATTTTCCATCTGAAGGATCCGGTTGTATTTAGTCTGAGTTCCATTTTCAAAGCATTATGGTCGGAGCAGGTTTTTGGGCAGATTTCCACCTTTCTAGTCTTAGGTGCCAGTCCTCTAGTTATCCATATTTGGTCGATTCGTGTCCATGTCAGATGAGCTTCAGAAAAGAAAGTCCCTTCTTTTCCTAGGGGGTTCTTAACCCTCCATATGTCAATTAAGTCCACATTGTCAGTCATTTCAAAAAAAGTTTTAGGTAGTCTGCCATCTTTCGTTATGTTAGCACTTTGCGACTTATCCATATTTACAGACACAACCCCATTCATATCACCCATCATGATGATGTTGTTGTAGTCTAGGTAGTCCAGCATAATCTCATGCAGCTTCCTGAAAAATTCCGATTTTCCTTCATTTGGGGCGTATATTCCTAATATCAGAAATTTTTCTCCTTGTGTCTGAATTTCAATCGCCAAAATTCTGCCGTGTTCATCTTTGAATAAGAATTTCGGTGACAGGCTCTCCTTTGCATATATCACCACTCCTCTTTTCTTCACTTTGTCCGAAGAGATGAATTCTTGGCCTAGTCTTTTATTAATTAGCACTTTTCTGTGGAGCCTTGTCACATGTGTTTCTTGCAGGCAAATAATGTCCAATTGTTCTTTTTTCAAAATATGAAATACTTTTCTTCTTTTTTCCGGAGAATTTCCGCCATTTATATTCCAACTAAGAAGCTGCAGCGACATCCTGGTCTAATTGGTGGGTCTACAATGGGGTGTCTAGGTTTCCCTCCGATCCCGGAGGTGGTAATGTTGGTCCAGATCCAGGTGGTGTAGGCTTTGGAGGTGGTCCCGGTGGTGGTGGAGGCCAAGAAGCTGCAGCTCCTTTCTGGAGGTCCTCCTCGTGGTCGTGTAGGAACTTCTGTTGGTCCTCCGGTGTTTTAATTCTTACTTTCCTTCCTTTGTAGGTAAATGATAGTCCTTGCGGAAACTCCCACCTATAAGGGATTGTGTTGTATCTCAACAATTTGGTCAAATCTGTATAAGTGGTCCTAAGATCCAAAAGGTGTTTAGGTATATCTCTGTAAATTTCAGCCTTTTTACCTTCTATCTCCAAAGATTTTTTGAAATGTAGGCCTAGTATCTTGTCTCTTTCCTCTCTCGATCTCAAAATAACCAAACAGTCTCTGGACTTGTCCTTCTTTATCAATTTTCCCAGTCTAAAGGCAGTCACAATTTTAAAGTCCTTATCTTCCTCTATCCCCCAGAATTTGGAGAACAAAAGTGTTAAAAATCCCTGTAGATTTCCTTCCTCCAATTCTGGGATAGCCCTTAATCTGAGATTATTTTCCTTACTTTTCAATTCAACCAATGACAGGTAGGCTTGTTGTTCCCCTACCTGTCTTTTCAGAGGCCTTACTTCCCCCCTAATCTCATCAACCTTTTTGTTCGCCTGTTCTGCTTTTTGACTAGCTTCCACCGCAAGCTTATAATTTTCAGTCGTTGCCCCTTGCAATTTTTCAATTGCCTGAGTATGATGAGAAACATGCTCGGATAATTTAGTAATAGAGGATGTAGCTTGGTCAATTTTTGATGATTGATTGTCCACTTTTTGATTTAAAATTCCAAGTTGTTCCAAGATTTGTTTCAGGACTATTTCAGATCCTCCAGTTGCCATATCTTCTGCAGCAGGCTCTACAGCAGGCTCTTCAATTTCCACCTCCTGTGCTGTCAGCACAGTTGGGACGGATGATCTTTGTTGATGAGATAGGGTTGTTTGAACAAGTTGCCCTGGTTTCTTTTCTTTTTCTTTAGCTTTAGCTGCTCTTGTTCTCCCTGTGCCACTCATTCCACACCTGCCTCTGTTCAAGGTCAAATTTTCTTTTGTTTCATAAGTTAGACAAAGTCCAGAGTGTAAACAATTTAACCACAAAGAATCACAATAAAGTACAGTTCCCAGGCCTCTATGTCTCCACAATCCTCTAGGTGGGGGTGTTTCAAAGTTTCAAGGAAGGAGAGAACTCTTGTCCGCCATTGAAGTTCTTATATTCCCTATGTTAAGTCTTTAATAGTTCCAGAGCACAAAAGGAGGTTTCCACAGGCTTTCTTTGTCTTGAAGAAAAGCCACAAGGTGTCAAGAAAGGTCCCAGCAACAATGTTTAAACGTTAGTATCTCAGTCTATGTATCAGTTAAACTCCAATAACAGTATCAGCAGTTTGACAGTTCTCCTTTGCACACTGACAGCCCGATAGCTGGGTTGTCCCTTTTAACTCCACATAGCTCAAAATTAGGAAGAAGGTCCCAAAAATAAAATCCACAACTTTTACAAAGATTTCCTGCTTGTCTTTTCACTACAAAGTCTGTCAAATACACCCTCGTTTTACTTTTACAGTCCCTTTTCAGCGCTTCAGCGCTCTTCTGCGCAATTGCTTTAATCTGGTTAGCAGGATCGGGAGACGGACTTCCTGTTACTCGCCTCCCGTTTTCAGCCGAATTTCGACCAAATTCCCAAATTTTCCGATGTTTAACTCCCCTTACTCACGGGTATGTAGCAGCCAATTTTGATGTTTTCAAGAAGAAAGGTCGGCGCTCATCATCAGCAGCAGCGCGGCTTTGCATCCACGAAAAGAGCGATGAACTCACAGCGCCGCTCCCCCTTTCGCGTTCCGGAGCCCCTTACGGAGCCCCTTCTTCGTTTCCGGGGGGGCTTTGGGCGCCCGCCGAGTCCCACGGCCGCAGGCTCGCTCTGCCTGCGGTTTTTCTTAATGGGTCTCCGCTTTGCCGTAGCGGACGACCCTTTTTCGCGGAGCCCCTCTTCACTGGGTAAAGAGGACCGCCATTGCTGTTTTGCGCCGCCTCCGAAAGTATACATCCTTTAAAGGAGAGTTGCAACAAATATAAGAATAAATAAAATACAGTTTACCTCAGGAGATCTTTCTACAATGTTCCCGTATATTGTTGGAAGATTACAGTCATATTCTCTCTCTCTCTCTCTCTCTCTCTCTCTCTCTCTCTATATATATATGAAATAAAACTCTACCACTGCTCATAGAATGTATTTCTGGCATTTCTGTTTCCTTTTTTCTAACCTGTTTTGTTAATTTTTCCATGAGTTGTTACAAAAATGATACATATCTACAGATATCCCATTACCTTTCTACACCCCCAGAGGTGCATTCCCACAGGACTAGCATATTTATTTCAGCTGAGAGACTCTTCAGCAGTTGAGTGGCAATTGGCCTCAGAACTGCTGCCTCTCTTGTTTCAGAACCACTGGTTCTCTATACACAGATTCGCACAGTCTGCTTCTTCAGGTTTCCCCCTAAAATCTATGATACCCTTATACTAAGAAGAGGGGATCTCAAGCCTCAGAGCCATATTGTCCCTCAAGCCACATATGCAAAATATTTATGCAGGAAGCAGAATTTTATTGGCGCAGAATTTGAATGACCCCCAGTGCAGAAATATTGTTTTCATTTTCATTTTCATTTTTAGTTCACAATATACAGTGATTGGCTACAGAGGACTCAACAGTCAGTCAGGTGGGAATTAATTTATATTAATTATTTCTTTGGATAATCTTGCCCTTGGATATTTGGTTTTCTGGAATTATACACACACAAGTGCACACACGTGAAATCTTGTCTCTTTCACAAGAACATTCCTGCCCACAAGTCCTTTGGGGCATGTCATGCCCCCTAAACAAGACATGTTCTTTTGTTTGGTTCAGCAGCCTATTCAGGAGACCTTCGCCAGCATGTGAAAAGCAAGGTAGACTTAAAAGCTCTGTGGACTGTTTGGACTGCTAATCTGTTCCAAAGGCGAGACGCACTCATCAAAAAAACGTGTTGAAAGAAGACTATATTTCAATAGGGCTTATTCTTCTGCAGACTGTATAGCAGAAGGCTTCAATCAGCTAAGCTCCTTTTCCAGAAAAGCGTAAGTCAAAGCCATGAACACACTTAAATGATTCTTTCCCCCGAAATGCCTATCAAAGTACTTGCTTTGTTTGATTAGGGTTAACTATTGAGAGCTAACATGGTGTAGTGAGCAGCAAGCAAGGTATGGATGAGGAAGTTGCTGGGTCAAATCTCTGCCATGAACTCATGAGATTGCCTTAAGCAAGACACAGCTTCAGCCTCCCATTTCCAATATGTGGATAATAATAATAATTACAGAGTTGGTTGAAAGGCTTTCAACAAGGCTTTATGGGATGTAGCCAATGCTAGTCTTATTCAGAGCAAACCCACTGAAATAAATAGCCATGGCTAACTTTGGCCCATCAGTTTTGAACCTAGTTGGCTACACCCCTTATGTGTGAAATACCAGGTAAAGGTAAAGGTAAAGGGACCCCTGACCATTAGGTCCAGTCGTGGCCGACTCTGGGGTTATGGCACTCATCTTGCTTTATTGGCTGAGGGAGCCGGCGTACAGCTTCCGGGTCATGTGGCCAGCATGACTAAGCCGCTTCTGGCGAACCAGAGCAGTGCACGGAAACGCCGTTTACCTTCCCGCCAGAGTGGTACCTATTTATCTACTTGCAGTTTGACGTGCTTTCGAACTGCTAGGTTAGCAGGAGCAGGGACCAAGCAAAGGGAGCTCACCCCGTCGCGGGGATTTGAACCGCCGACCTTCTGATCGGCAAGTCCTAGGCTCTGTGGTTTAACCCACAGCGCCACCCACGTCCCTTGTGAAATATCAGGAGAACTCAGCAAATAATACCACTGCTTCCATTTTCAACTTGCAGAGTATGAGTGCCATTACTTATAAAGCCAGGCTAGCACCACCTATGCACAAGACAGAAATATGAAGAAATAAGAGATCCAGTGTGTTTATTATATCATGTATAAAGCAATGTACGTTTTGTTTCAGGAGAAGCAAAGCTAAGTACAAAAAGTCAAAGGGAAATCAGCTCTGTGAATAGCAGATTGTTTTTGCACTTCCGCATGATATATCATAATGATCGCTAATATCACCATCTATTTACACATCTGTTCAACATTTTCCTACAATTACTTAGGTTTGTGTTATTTGTTATTACAGTGCTTGTCATCGTATTAATGGAGCTGTACGTTTAAGGTGATTGTAATTGCCAAATTTCCTCAAAAAGCTCAGTTTGGTGCAAGTATTTAATTAAACCATTGCCCTGAATTAAAAATAATTATGTAACTATACTCCAGTATAACACACACTTTCCCCTCTCTCACTCGTGCCACCGTCCTCTCTAGAAAATAGGTGTTTTACTTAATTTGTACAATATGTAGATTAATTAAAGGTCAACCACCAGCAGAAAATGTAGGTAATTAACTGGAGCTGAAACTCCTTATGTGTTTGAATTAATATGTGTTTGAAACAGCCTCTCCTTCTCTCCTGCCTCTTTTAAGTCTCTTCTCAAAACTCCTTTCTCTCTCTCTCTCTCTCTCTCTCTCTCTCTCTCTCTCTCTCTCTCTCTCTATATATATATATTACAGTGGTACCTTGGTTCTCAGGGACGCAGGTGGCGCTGTGGGTTAAAGCCTCAGTGCCTAGGACTTGCCGATCGAAAGGTCGGCGGTTCAAATCCCTGCAGCGGGGTGCGCTCCCGCTGCTCGGTCCCAGCGCCTGCCAACCTAGCAGTTCGAAAGCACCTCCGGGTGCAAGTAGATAAATAGGGACCGCTTACCAGCGGGAAGGTAAACGGCGTTTCCGTGTGTGGCTCTGGCTCGCCAGAGCAGCGATGTCACGCTGGCCACGTGACCCGGAAGTGTCTCCGGACAGCGCTGGCCCCTGGCCTCTTAAGTGAGATGGGCGCACAACCCCAGAGTCTGTCAAGACTGGCCCGTACGGGCAGGGGTACCTTTACCTTTACCTTTTACCTTGGTTCTCAAACACCGCCCGGAAGCAAGTGTTCTGGTTTTCAAACGTTTTTCAGAAGCTGGATGTCTGATGTGGCTGTTGGCTATTGTTTCCGGGGCACCTGCACCAATCAGAAACTGCACCTTGGTTTTTGAACATTTCAGAAGTCAAATGGACTTCCAGGATGGATTAAGTTTGGCGCTTTTGTTTTTGCTATTTATTTTGTGTTTTTGTTTTTGAGGCTTTTTCAGTTAATTTGTTTTTGTGACTGTGGAACCCAGTTCAGCTATTGATTGATTGATTGATTGATTGATTGTGTGATTGCGGAAATGGATAAAAAAAACCCCATCCAAACAATGACTATCATCAGTGCAGGTACGGGGAAAAAAGTAATTTTAATTTTTATCATCTACAATGCTGTCTTATTTATTTTATAGTACAGTACATTGATTATTGCTTTCATTTTATGTTTTTTTTATAATATATTTATTAGCAATTTTTTAATTTAGTTACAATTCCAATAAACAATACCATATAGCATGTCTTTTAACATAATCTTCTTAACTTCTTTGGACTCCCTCACATCTCCCGCTCCTGCGTTCCTAGCCAAAAAATTTTTTCCAGCAAATTTATCCCCTTATTTCAATTCTTATTATCTAATTTTCCAATATTATATCTCTAATTTTTAATATCCTTTACTCAAATCTTTAAAAATTAAATATAACTTAAAACTTTTCCAAAAATTTGTCTTTTCTTAAATTTAACTTATCTTCATATATCACTTCCTCTATCTCAATGGTGCCCAATTGTTTACATTCTAGCATCCACCTTAACATTCATATAATTTACAATATTTTTGTAGATAGGTCTTAAATTTCTTCCAATCTTCTTCCAACGTCTCTTCTCCCATTCTCATTTTATGGATCAATGGTCCCGTTAGATAGTAAAATTCATGTTAAATTGCTGTTTTAGGGGTTGTTTTTAAAAGTCTGGCACAGATTAATTCATTTTGCGTTACTTTCTATGGGAAAGTGCGCCTTGGTTTTGGAACGGATTTCCGGAAAGGAATAAGTTTGAGAACCAAGGTACCACTGTAGAACACACTCATCTAGTCCAACCCCCTGCAAGGCAGGAATCTCAATTAAAGCATCCATAACAGATGCCCATCCAGCCTCATCTCCCCTCCTCCCTTTTTATCCTCACAACAACCCTGTGAGGTAGGTTAGGCTGAGAGGTGGTTGTGAAGGTAAAAGGAAGGGACCATAAGTTGTCCTGAGTCCCTTGAAGGAAGGTGAAATATACTCAGAGTTGAGTGTGGAATTCATGCTCTTTATTCAGCTCAGAGTAGTGAGGAATGGAAGTTCCCCCCAAATATCTGCTTTATATACATTATTTACACAATGGCCCCCACATGATTGGATAATTCTGGAATTCTCCTGTAGGCCAATCAGGTTGCAGATTCACTTCCACCCGGAGTTGGATTGGGTGGCTCCTGCGGACCAATCAGACTGCTGTATTCTGGATCCTATTGTTCTAGGACCAATCAGACTGCTGCATTTTGGATCCTATTCACTCAGTACATAACAGAAGGATAGGGTAAATATGTAATAATTAAAAAATATTACCAGAGAAGGACAGCCCTAACAACCAGCCTGGAGTGGTGGTTCAAGTGTTGGACTGCAACCTGGGAGACCAGAGTTCAAGTCCCCAGTCAGCCATGAAGCTTGCAGGGTGACCTTCAGCCAGTCACTTCCAGCACTACTATTTCCATACCACTTTATATTTTTAAAGGTTGCTGTGAGGCTATAGATGGAGAAGATGTATGCCACTTTGAACTTCTTGAAGAAAAGATGGGATATTAATCTAACAGTAAATAACAATGCCCATTTCTAGTGAGTTTGAAAAGCATACACATTCTATGCAGGCACATTTAGTTAATTCTGCAGTGAAAAAATCTCTAAAAAGTTTGCTGGAACTTTAAGAATAATTTTAACAGAAGAGATGCCAGGGAGAGAGAAAGAGAGAGAGAGAGAGAGAGAGAGAGAGAGAGAGAGAGAGAGAGAGAGAGATGGTTCAATGTCATGATATAATATGCTAATAAAGTTGAAATTTCTAAAAAGTTCCACCGTAAACTTTTTTTTTCATGTTTAAGAACAGCTTTCGTTTAATGTATTCTTTTTAAGAAGCAAAAACGTCATTCTGCCCATCATAAATAATTCTTGACATTCATTAATGATTCTGTTTCCCATTTCTACCATCTGCGTTTCTAAATGATGGAAACAAGCTTAGTAAAAGAGAGAGAGGAACACTCAGGCATCCAGCCCATATGTCCAGAACAATTCTTAACACTTCTTGCAATGTGTGCAAGAGCTAAATAATACATTTTTCCTATTAGAAAAAACATGAGAGAAGCCGGATTTTAATGTTAAAATTACTAAAAGTACACATTCTGCCTGGTTTTGTTGTGTGTGTGCCTGTGTGAAAACTAAGCACAAATTCTGTAGCACTCGCTGCTTGCTGATGGAGACATGTCTGCCAAATGAACGGTTTACATTGGAATCCCTCGTTATTTATATAAGTATGCTACGATATGAGACATTTCATCTTGCCCTCATTCCAAGGCCATGACAAGCCATTTTGACACCTTTCAGAAATGTTTCACATATGGCAAGTTGCAGCAACTCAAGCTATAAAAGGCAAGAAATATAGATGAGCTAAATTAAAGGAGAGGGATTTTTATAAAAAAAAAAAACAAGCAAAGGAAACTCTTGGAAACTCAGTTTGGGGATAGTAAGTCTTGCCTACTTAAGAATAAGTACAAACTAGTTCCCTGTCAAGTTTCATTTTGGTCTCGTTAATTTTTGTTCCATGGGCTAGCTCTAGACATTTAACGGAGGTAGTGCGGCTGTCCCCGATAATAACAGCTCTGCAACTTATCCTTCATCTCACCTTAGCAATGTCTAGAAACGCAAAACTCGTCACGCTGCACAGTTTCCTGCAGCTGCCAATTGCAGCCAATGGAACAGCAGAGAAGCTCCAAGCACAACAACTTCACATTGTGGGTCACTCGATGTTGTGGAAAAGAGGGGAAAAGGAGAAGCCCCAGAACTGCTGTTTTTGGCAGCAGTTACACACTTTTCACAATGTCCAGTTCTGGCCTCACTGCCTCGAAACAGATCTTCAAGTGCTTTTCCTTTCTTTCCCCTTAATCAGATCTGACACTGTATAGATTCATCTCTGACCATTTGATCCAATTTTCACAGGAAGGACAGAAGGAGAAAAGGGAAGGGAGAACTTGAGATAGAATCGTGAAATCGTCAGGTTCAATTTGCTAAATTTGCTAGCCGTTGACATTAACAATGGACAATCTTTGGCCCTCCAGATGTTCTTGGACTCCAACTTCCCTCAGCCTCATGGTCAGGGTAGAGAGGAGTAGTTGTCCAATTTTATCTGGATCTCCAGATTCCCCAGCCCTGCTGTGATAGCCTGGGATTAGGACTCGGATGCTGAACCTGAGGAATCCCAGCCTGCACAGGATTCCCTGCCTCCAGAACCAGCTGAGCTGGGGCTGGGGCATGAGCCTGAAGGGTCCTCACCTGTGCTGGATCCTCAGGTGCATGCACCAGCTGAGTCTGCTCTGGCTCCTAAGGTGATGGAGGACCCATTGCCTGCAGGTGCTCCACTCTCAGCCCCGACAGAGGAAGCTGAGGTTGTGGGAGCAACATTGTTGGTAGCCAGTTCCTGCCTGAACCGTGTCCTGCTTTCCTGCCGGAGCGCCTGACCTCACTCGACTCCCTGCCCTGCATCCAGCTTCAGCTTTGATGGACTGCCTCCATACTGCACCTTTGACCTCGGACTGGACTCGGACCTTGCCTCACAGGACCAGCACACCTGCTCTGTGGTCCCACTAAAGAAGGCAAGTATCCATGATTGTACGCTGCAAGATCCCTACATTGAACAAGGAGCTGAAACAGATGATTTCCAAGATTCCTCTCAACTTGGGGGTATGGGTGGGATTTATTAGATGTAGTAGGCAAAACAAATGATAGGATGGGGACAATGCAAGACTTTGATCCAGACCATAGGAGCCAAATCCTAGGGGCTGATGTCCCTTTGCACCCCCCCCCCAATAAAATGTTTGAGGTGGCCAAGGGCACCCACAGTTGGTGATGCTTGCCATTCAAATGGTGCACATGCACTGCATCTTGTGATGGATTATGCTGTGCAGGGCTTACTCCCCCCCCCCAACAATATTTTATTCAAGTTCGCACCCCAGATCCAGACCAACCATAAGGCTTATATTTCTCTAATGAAGTGCACAATTTTGCATGAGGAAACAAAAAGCACCAGGAAGTGGAACACAAGCATGCAGGTCATGGGATAAAGGGATGATTGCACACGAGGCTGTGTTTACATGTGTTAAGATTCTGTGGGGTCTTTTTGTATTATTTATTCTTACTGATCATCTAGCCCCGAGGGCAGATAAAGCATTTCTGTTTCTTTTTCAACCTCATAATAATTTCATTATGTACTTTGCTAAAATCTCCATTTTTCAAATAAGGATAGGAGGCTGACAACGTCAGCTTCAGCTAATGATTGCCATCAAAGGCAATATTTTGACACAGCGCCATGGTCTCTTATCTGCCATGGGTCTCCTCTGAACTGAGCTTGCAGACAGACACATTGCACTGGTCAGACAGAAGTGGCATGAAACAGACATCTCTAAAACCATATCCATCAATTTCCACCCCCTCACAGACCTAGATTCCTGCCAACCTAGCAGTTCGAAAGCACATCAAAGTGCAAGTAGATAAATAGGTGCTGCTCTGGCGGGAAGGTAAACGACGTTTCCATGCGCTGCTCTGGTTCGCCAGAAACAGCTTTGTCATGCTAGCCACATGATCCGGAAGCTGTACGCCGGCTCCCTCGGCCAATAAGGCGAGATGAGTGCTGCAACCCCAGAGTCGGTCACGACTGGACCTAATGGTCAAGGGTCCCTTTACCTTTACAGACATAGACAGGATGGTGCTTGAACACATGCCACACAAATGAAAATATTGAGGATCCGTTCTGGGTCTTTCACAAATGTTGGGTTTTGTTGTGGTAGAAAAAAGCTCTTTTTCAAGTACAGTGGTACCTCGGGTTACATATGCTTCAGGTTACAGACGCTTCAGGTTACAGACTCTGCTAACCCAGAAATAGTACCTCGAGTTAAGAACTTTGCTTCAGGATGAGAACAGAAATCGTGCTCCAGCAGCGCGGCAGCAGCGGGAGGCCCTGGTGCTTCAGGTTAAGAACAGTTTCAGGTTAAGAACAGACCTCCGGAACGAATTAAATACTTAACCCGAGGTACCACTGTACATTATTCCTGAATGCTAGCTAAATAATGATGACATTGAGCAGGAGCATGCAAAAATAAATGAATCTGGAACCCACCTCCTCCATCCAGCAACTATACCACTATAAATGGTTAGAGCAAAAAGGGCCTGGGTTTATGCCCATCACACTAATTTTGAATGAGCTCCATTCTGCCTATTAACTTACAGGTCCAATTCAAGGTGTTGCAACTGGCCTTTAAAGTCCTAAATTGCTTGGGACTGAAATACCTGAAGGTCCCAAAAATCCAGGAATGATAGCACTATAAATGGGAAATGCTGTAAGGCCCTTAGAGGAGCAGGTTAGTGAAGGGGGTATACAGCAGGCCACACGCCCCATGCAGATCTTTCCTCTAACTTCTTGCCACTGCTCTCCCATCCCATTGCAATTCTGCCACCTGAGGCAACCACTTCACTCTGCCTAATAGTAGCACCATCCTGGTTTGTTTTACAGAGCTCTGCGTGCAATCTAGAATCAGATAAATCATTGGAAATGTTTTCCGCTCACTTCCAGAGAGTTGCAACCTGATATTCTGCATTCTACAATGCAATTCCAACAATGCCGCCTTCCAAGCCTCGGTGATACAGTTACCATATTCAAAAAACAATCAATTCACCAACCAGCTTTATAATGCAGCTGTTGCTAGGCCCAATTAATGTGCAGCCAAACTAGAAAATGAAATGAAGCTGCCTAATGTTTAATGAAACAAAAGAGAAGTGATTATTCTTTTAGCGTATCATTTGTCTCTCATAATGGGCTCTTCTGTGTCTGCTAATTTGACATCATTATTTTTCAAAAGCAGCTCTCCTCCAATCAGCATGCCCGTATTTGTCTGTCTAAGTGATGAATCAAAACATCCATATCTAACAGTGACATCTGGCGCAGGTACAAATGAAATCAGTGAGGCTCATTCATCTGGCAGCTGCTTGCCAAGCACTCTAAAATGAAAACATACTAAATCTCCTTTATATTTTTGATGGTGAAAGATTAAGAGAGTATAATCCACTTGGCGTTTAATATTTCACGCTCCAGTACTAAACAATAAGTTTGTGTTTGGAGACGAATCTGCTCATGTATTTGTTGTTGTTTTTTAAAAGAGATTCTTGGTCTAGTGGTGGTGATAGAAGGAAGCGAAAACTCAAATTTATTCCTGGATTTCCCCTGTTGTGTGTGTGTGTGTGTGTGTGTGTGTGTGTGTGTGTGTGTGTCTGTCTGTCTTTCTGTCTGTCTGTCTTTCTGTCTGTCTTTCTGTGTGTGTGTGTGTGTGTGTGTGGAGAGAAATATCTTGCATGTACAATTGATCCTAGCCTTGTAGCTCCACCCCTTATTTTAACCACACCCACTTA
Source organism: Podarcis gaigeae (assembly GCF_964106915.1). Classification (NCBI taxonomy): domain Eukaryota; kingdom Metazoa; phylum Chordata; class Lepidosauria; order Squamata; family Lacertidae; genus Podarcis; species Podarcis gaigeae. Next base: position 101,706,488 of record NC_139680.1, on the reverse strand, counting down.
AAACAAAAAAAAATCCTTCCAGTAGCACCTTAAAGACCAACTAAGTCAGTTCTTGGTATGAGCTTTCGTGTGCATGCACACTTCTTCAGATACTGAAGAAGAAGAAGTGTGCATGCACACGAAAGCTCATACCAAGAACTGACTTAGTTGGTCTTTAAGGTGCTACTGGAAGGAATTTTTTTTGTTTTGACTATGGCAGACCAACACGGCTACCTATCTGTAACCACACCCACTTAGAACACTTTCCACTTTTGTCCATGCCCTTTCTTTAGAGAACCAGATTCGAAGCAATGAAACATCCCATAACATGTACAGACTGCCTTCTCCTTATTGAGAAGAAACTTGCCCCATCTTAAATAACAGGGCTTTATTCCAGAGCAGGTCCTATGGTCTCATGCAAGCCTCAGCCCTGAAACCTTTCCTTCTTGAAACTAAGGCCAGCCTCCACTATCTTTGACAGCATTCTAAGAAGAGAGTTCGGACTCATCTATACAGCTGCAAATATAACGCTTTAAGTGTGTTTTAAGTGCATTATACAAATGTGACACTAGATGGTGATGGGGAGCTTATGGCAAATTCAATATATTTTTCAAAACGCTTTTTAAGAAAAGCATTTTCACAGTGTTTTTTATATGTGTCTAGAGTCCAGCTTCCATATCTAGCCATCATTTTAAGCTTGTGGTGGTACTTTTTGCACTAGTACTAAACCTTGAGCCAGCACTCTGTACCAGTAGCAGACAGTATGCTGGGGGCAGAGGCACTCACTTCACAGCAGGTGAATTGCTGCTGATTATCAGGAATCAGAAGGGTGAGGCAGTGGCAAGGTTGGTGTAGTGCAAATGCATTGGTAGCATGCTAGATCGACTTGGCCCCTGCGTTTGCACTGCACTGACCTTGCTGCCACCTCACCCCTGGCACTGCATCCTGGTAAGCATGAGGGCTCTCCTGCTAAGTAGGTCAGGATGCTGGGCTGGGTGGGCCATTGGCCTGATCCAGCAGGTTTTTATTATGTTCTGCTGTTATTATGTCCGTCCAGACACGTCACCTGCTACTGCTCTGTACCTGCCCATACATTGAACAAATGGCTTTATCCAATTTCTGCAGAGTTCCAAACAGACCAGGAATTGGTTCTTGAGCATATAGGGCACCCTGAGTCTTCAAGGGATGTAGCAGGTGACTAGGTGCCTCTTGTATTTGGATTCGCATGGGACATGATTCACTATTAAAAACGCAAGAAGAGCCCTGGCACATGAGCTTGCGAGCTGATCTTTTCCAGCATTCTGTTCTAGCAGCGGCCAACCAGATGCTCAGGAAAAGCTCGCAAGCAGGATCTGTGTGCAACAATGCTTTTTGCTCACTTGTGGTTCCAAGCAAATGGTATTCAGAGGCATAATGTGACTAATAGTCATTGTCATGAATTTGTCTAATCTAAGCTGGGGATGTGGGTGGTGCTGTGGGTTAAACCACAGAGCCTAGGACTTGCCGATCAGAAGGTCATCGGTTCGAATCGCCGCAATGGGGTGAGCTCCTGTTGCTCTGTCCCTGCTCCTGCCAACCTAGCAGTTTGAAAGCATGAAGTGCAAGTAGATAAATAGATACCGCTCCAGCGGGAAGGTAAACAGCATTTCCGTGCACTGTTCTGGTTCGCCAGAAGCGGCTTAGTCATGCTGGCCAAATGACCCGGAAACCGGAAGCCTTGGCCAATAAAGTGAGATGAGCGCTGCAACCCCAGAGTCGTCCGTGACTGGACCTAATGACCAGGGGTCCCTTTACCTTTAAGCTAGTGACCAATTCCATAGAGAAATCCTTTCTTTTGTTTGTCCAGAATTTCTCAACATTCAGCTTCATTAAACGACCCCTGGTTCTTGTCTCATGAAAGGGATAAAAACTTATTTCATTTTTGATTGCCCTTTTTGTATCCCTTTTCCATTTCTCCTATACCTTTTGGGAGTGTTGCATCCAGAACCTTACAATTACTTCCATGTGTGGTTCTGTGTAGATTTGTATAAAGGCATTTGCTTTATTTTTCAGCATGTTTCCAAATTATCCCTAACTTGGCATCCACCTTTTTCACAGTTGCCATACCTGTTCATGAAACTATCCACTAGAAGCATGGGTCAGGGAGCAAGCCAGGAAGCAAGACCAAAGAGCAACTAAAGCTGTGGGAATGCACCAGACCTCAAGAAAACTTGGTTGCTTGCAGAAGACCAACTGGAGCAGAAAGTCACCTTGCCCAGGGCAGATCCAGTGACCAGCCTGGAATGACAGAATCCATCTATGACTGGAAGGTACTTCAGTATTAAGCTGCCATCTGGCCATGGAGAAGTTCACCACATGAGGGAGGTACACACAGCTATAGCAGCTCCTGAGAACATTTCAGCAAGGATACACATTTAGATGTGGATGTCAATGTGTATCTCATTGAAATGAATATAGTACAAATGAATCTTTATTAAGGAAGATCTAGTGGGAGGAAGTGTTCAGAAGGCTGCCTCCCATTTGGGTCTTTCACTCTTTCTATGGCTACATTATATAGATAATGATCATCATAATACTCAAAGGAGGACTACATATGACTGATCCTCACATGTCGTTTGACCTTGAGTATTTCAAACAGTGCTTTATTAGCAATTCTAATTGCACAATGATTTCAAAAGTGCTCGTTTCCTCTGGGATGATCTCCCTACTCAGCACCACTTCTGTGAGCGCTTAATCACTCTTTTCAGGAATTCCTTTAGAGAAATGATATGGCACTTGAGAAAAGTAGCAGAGGGGCCTGTTGCTGGGACTCATCAAGAGCAGGTTGCATAATCTGCTACATCGTGTGTGTGCTTTCAATGTAGCCTTTGAACGCACCATGTAGAACCGAGACCGGCACACATGTGAAGCACATGACTCTTATATTCTTTTTGTTTCCTTGCCGTTCAGTCTCAGAAGTTATCTGCATGAATAGGGAACCTGCGCAACACCAGCGCAACTGGTGGGGGTGGTAGGAAATGAGACGGGTTGCTCTCCACAGGCAGGGAGATACCGCCAGTCGGGATGAGAGTGGGCTCTTTTCCAACCACATTTGAACCCTGCCTTTCCGCCAAAAAGGAAGGATAAGACTATCAGTGACTACTAGACATGATAGTTGTGTGCTACCACCAGCACTGAAGGTTATAAGAGCTCACGGGATTGGGCCGCCTGAGGTGCACTGAGGTGTCTTCTTCTTGTCACCACCCCACCCTCCTCTTCACAGCAGTGGCAGTGGCCCTCCACTTCCCCCCTGCCATTCCTCCCCCTCCCTGCTTATTTTGGACGCGGGTGGCGCTGTGGTCTAAACCCCTTTTGGGCCTGCTGATCTGTAGGTTGGCGGTTTGAATCCCTGCCATGGGGTGAGCTCCCATTGCTCCTGCCAACCTAGCAGTTCGAAGCACACCAGCGCGAGTAGGTAAATAGGTACCACTGCGGCGGGAAGGTAAATGGCATTTCCGTATGCTCTGGTTTCCATCACAGTGTTCTGTTGTGGCAGAAATGGTTTAGTCCTGCTGGCCACATGACCCAGAAAGCTGTCTGTGGACAAATGCCGGCTCCCTCAGCCTGAAAGTGAGATGAGCGCCACAACTCCATAGTCGCCTTCAACTGGACTTAACCGTCCAGGGGTCCTTTACCTTTTTTACCTTTAATTCGGCATTGGTGGCTTCACCATCTCCTCCCCTTCAGTTCCTCATTCTGAGGAAGGGCCATGGGGGGCACTACTACACCATACCCACTGCCTCAGGCAATGGCCTCATGCTGCTGGCCCCAGCAGTATGCTTCTGAATACCAGCTACTGAGAAACAGCAGTGGAAGAAAGATATTGCCCTCATGCTCTGCTTGTTGCCTTCCCATGAGCCATTTGGTTGGCCAATATGAGAGACAGGATGCTTGATTAGATGGGTCTTTTGTCTGATCCAGCAGAGCTCACTGTTCTTCAGACCTCCGGGAAACATACACGAGGGATTGCCCCTTTTGAGTCTCATAGGTTGTTCAATGAGCTCCATGGATGGGTGGGGATTTGAACCATCTCTCTGGTTACACTGCAGTTGATGGTGGGGAGCATCAACTGCTTCTAATGGTGCCATGCGGCTTTTTGTTTGAGCTGCCAAAAATGCCTAAGTACCAGCATGGCTTGGGCCAAAGAATGTGCTCTCTTTGCCTGATTAGTTGATTGGTTGCTTGGGCTTGCGGTGGTAACCGTAACACTTTGAGACGGCGTCATTTCAAATTTTGTAAACCACATTGAAAGTGGACGAACCTAGCAAGCAGTATATAAATGCTTCTTTAAAACAACAACAACCACCCTAGATAATACATTAAATCATGGGTGGGGAATTGTGCCCCTCAAGATTTTGTTGAGCTCCAGTTCCCATCAGCCTCATCCAGGATGAAAGAAGTTGTAGTCCAACAACATCTGGAGGAGCCCATCCCTGCATTAAATGCATGTTTGCATTTGTTTTTCTTTATTTTTGAGGGGGTGGATAGCACCCGCAAGCTCTTTGGCTTGGGGAAGGAGCTACTGTGGACACAAATAACATACACAGTAAGAACTTAGGAGACTGCTCTGTGTATTGGTACTTAGGGTATGTATTCTGACTATGTGGCATGAGCACCAATGAAACTTGTTTCAACTCCAGATGGGTAGTCTGTGGATTGTTCCCTTACAGTAGAGTCCAGATGCAACATATTCCACTCAGCACTCAAATCCATTTAATACTTTTCTGAAGAGCTTAAGTGGGACTCAAGTGGAACATAAGCCTGATGCTGGCACTCTGTGCATAGCGAATTCCACCCCACATGCCTTCTTTGGTGATCACTCGTAGCCAAGTAAGATCTTCCATGAACATATAGCATTGTGATATAGCCAAGAAAGAAGGTTGTAGGTTGTGGGTGGGTGGGTGTCAAGCTTGATGTGGAGTCATTATCTGCTCAGTGATGGTCATGGAATGGCAAGTATGCTTTACATAAGTGCAGGCCATCGGGGGGGGGGGGATATGCCTCCTCCAAACTCACAACAGTTGGCTTGCAAAGTTCAATAAATTCCCAGTAAGGGAAATACATTTATTTACTTTTTTAAATGTTGCATCATTCTCTAATAATTTTGTTAACCTTGTATTGGTTTTGGAGTGTATTAATGAGATGAGATACCTGCAAAATATAGACCCAAAAATGCAGTCTCTTGCAGTTCAATCTTACATATGTCTACTCAGACATAAGCCCTGTTGGATTAAAAGGAACTTGCTCCTAAGCAGGCTTATGTACAGGATTGCAGCTAGGAGTGAGCTCCATGACTGTGCTGTTAAGAGTGATGGAGGAGAAATTTGGTACAGTTGCTCTTTTAATAATAATAATAATAATAATAATATTTTTATTTATACCCCGCCCTCCCCAGCCAAGGCCGGGCTCAGAGCGGCTTACAAGCAATAATAAAAACAAGATGAATGATTACAACTTAAAAACAAAAATAAAATACAACATTAAAATAATGGAACATTAAAATATTAAAATGTAGCCTCATCGCAGGAGGAGAAGGAAAAGAAAGGGGGGGAAAGAGAGAGAGAGGGAGGGAGGGAATCAAATTGGCTCCAAGCCAAAGGCCAGGTGGAACAACTCTGTCTTAAGTAAGACAAACTTACTTAATTTGCACTTCCTGAAGCAATATGCAAAGTGAAATGCAGCTATGCTTTGAAATTTGCACTTATCTGAATTTTGCAATGCAGTTCTCCAGCCAAGTGATGTGTACAAAAACACATTTCCTGGAGTAAAATTTGCATAAAAATGCACATTGGTGCAAATAGTATGCAAAAAATGCATTATTTTAGGGAATGCTGCTTACAAAAATGTATTTTTTTGGTATACTAAAATGCTGGTTAATTTTCATGAGGATAGATAGATAGATAGATAGATAGATAGATAGATGCACATATATAGATATATTTGACGTGGAAATGTGGAGAATTGAAGTGATGTTTGGGGGAAAACAAGAAACCAAAATTGACAGAATCAACTATTGCTAGTTGTTAGTTGGTAAACCTAAAAGCATTCTTTTTCACTGAGGTGAGCAGAGTGTAACATTTGGCTGCTTTGTTACCTACTGTGGTAATAATTGCTGATCCTTTCTTATTGAATAGCACTAGCCATAATAATGTACAAGCTTGCTTGCTTGGCTCCCTCTGCTTGCTTACACTATTCAACAATAGTGTATCCCACCCCCATCACTTCTATACCATTCACAGGAACTAGCTATTTATACAGCCTATGACATGGAAATGCCGAGCTCAGCAAACTTGACCCAATATGATCACCCTGTTATTGACACTTCCCTGGCACTCTGGAAGATGCTTCCTGTATGCCTGAGCAAAGGAGAGATTCTTAATCTCCATATGTCAAAATAAGGAAACCACACAGAAGAATGGCCTGACAATTTCCCTTTCTCACTTTTTCCCTTGCTTCTCCGCTCATAGCATGGCTTTTCTATTCTAGCTGCCTGGAGGTTCAGAAAACAGCTAGTTACACTACAGATCTGCTCAAAAGTAAGTTCCACTTAGTTCAATGGGATTAACTCCCATGTCAATGTTCATGCTTAATTCGCCAGGTCCATTGGGTAGTATTCTTTAACATTACCATTTGGGGGGAAAACCTACTTGATTATAGATAGAGTTGAATAGCTTTTATCTCTAGAAATTTTCTCTGCAACAAGTGGAAGTGTTGCCTTTGAGACTATCTCTGAGCATGTGCAGATAATTTCTTATTTTGGAGGCCTAGCATACATAGTATACATCAACATTCTCATATGATTAAACTCAGGTAAGGTAAGAAAAATAAATAAAAAGGAAACCATGGATCTAAGAAAGAAGCCCAACATTCAATAATGTTGCTAGATATAATTTATGATTGGAAGTATGGATGGCAACAGATGAAATATGTGAGGTCCATGTTTATGACTCTGTCTGCCAATCAAAGCTGTGTCTGCCAGTCAAGCCAAGAGCCAGCTCCTAGCCTCGCTTCAAAGAAGAAGTCCAAAAATTCTTATATTTTAATAATAATAATAAATAATAATAATAATAATAATAATAATTTATTTATATCCTGCCCTCTCCAGCTGAAGCCGGGCTCAGATCAGCTAACAACAGTAAAAATAACACAATTTACATAAAATCACAATCAATTAATTGAAATACATTCTAAAATCAATTCATTCTAAAATCAATCCAGAGTCAAATTAATGGCAGCCATTGGGCTAGAGTTCTATGAGGATTACAGAAGGAGGGGGTCAGACTGTACCTTGGCCAAAGGCCTGGTGGAACAGCTCTGTCTTGCAGGCCGTGCGGAAAGATGTCAAGTCCCACAGGGCCCTAGTCTCTTGTGACAGAGCGTTCCACCAGATAGGGGCCATGGCCAAAAAAGCCCTGGCTCTGGTTGAGGCCAGCCTAACCTCCCTGTGGCCCAGGACCTCCAAGATGTTTTTATTTGAAGACTGTAAGGTCCTCTGTGGGACATACCAGGAGAGGCGGTCCCATAGGTACAAGGGTCCTAGGCCATATAGGGCTTTAAAGCTTATGCTTAACATCTTTTGGATGATATTTATGATTTTAGACTCTGCATTTCCAACTACAAAAAGTCGGCTTCTTTTTTAAGATGCATTTGTTGAGCTAGGGCAACAAAGATGTTGCTCTAGAAGTCAGCAGCGGTGGAGCAAGCCAGTTGGGCCCCTTCTTCCGCCCTTGGATGTCAGAGAGGGAAAAGCAGCTCTGCCCGCTCTCTGCTCCACCCGTCCAAAAGAGCGCAGAGTCTCATGGAGAGGGGAGGACTTCATCCAGCCAGAGAGAAGCGCTGAGCAGGATGAGGTAGTGCAGAGCTGGAGACAGAGGGGCAGGACACGCCATCTAGAACCAAGTGACACCTTTGTAGGTGGAATCAGACACACCCATCCAGATGGAGGACTCATGTGCTTGCACAACAGACTTTTAGTGTGAAGGAGTCCTGTAGATGAGCGCCCCACACCTCATATTTAAGAGCCTGGGCTGAAGAGGTGTGTTGACTGGTGGGCATCTTCATAGTTTCTGCTTGGTTATGACTTCTGGACCTTGTTCTTGTTGCTGAGCCTGTGCTGCTCTTAGCCTGAATAAAGGGATCTTTAGCGGTGACTACATTATTACATGAGCACTGTTCCACAGCATTTGATATTTTCATTTACATACATTCATTCGAAATACGATGGGTTTATGAAGCAATTCTATATCCTCCCACCACGCTGTTGAAGAATTCTATGAAACAGTAGTCAATATCCGGAATCACTGTTCAGTGTTGGACATCATATTTGCTGAATACACAAAGCTTCACAGCTTGTCTTTCATCGTACAAAGTCTGGTACCTCGCTTCATTTAAAGATTTTCAGAGACTTTGAGACTAAAGATTTCATTTTGTACTTGTTATAGTTTAAAGGAATTCTATAAAGATTGTCTGTTGCGTATGTCATCGTGTTGCCTAAACATTGCTGACGTTCTCTTTGCAACACAGGGGTTTGTGGTGTTTTGGGGACAGGAGCCTGACACAAGCCTATTTTTCCTGGCATGTTCTTGAATTCCTCCCCCCAAATACTGACAATCTGGAGGCTCCCCAAGTCTAAAATATTCCCCTTCATCTTAAATATAACCTACCCCTCCCAAAGGCCTGTTAGCATTTCTTATTCACCTTTTCAATCCACTTGCAGCAGCAATGTGCATTCCCTTGAGGAAGCTTGATTTATGCACAGCCCCTTTTTAGAAATGTACAGAGCGTTGCAAGAGAGAGAAAAACATGGACAAAGATTGCTGCATCAGTCTTCTCTGTATGGCAGGACCCGGCATTTCAAGAGATGGTTATTAGATGCGAAGTGAGATTTATGGTTTTGCTGCATCCCGGAGGATGACGGTCTCTGCAGTTAGAAACAATAACAACAATTAGAATGTAAACTTGCCCGCTGAGAGCGCCTGGGCTGGGGCTGGGGCTGGAGCTGTGGGCGAGACTGTTTGTGCAACTGGTCAAGAACAATTCGCCCTTGTGAAAATATTAGCCCTGTACTTCTGCCAAGATGGGTGTCTGTGCGTGGTTTATATATGCCATGAAATGTACCAACTGCTGAGTTTAAAGATGCCTTGAGGGAAGTTTTGACTCGAGTGCTATCAAAAGGATTTTGAATTTTTGCATGTAGACATTTCCCCCTCCTTCTGAAACATACACAGGCTCACCCTCGTATGGTTTCGTGCCAAACCTTTCATGGATGATCTCTTCCCCGTCATCCCCCGCACCGTATCTGCTATCTCAGAACTTGGCATCTGTAGCCAGTTGCGGCTTCCCAGCCAGGGGGACCCCCTCCCAGTTCAAACCCACTGGAGCCATTGGTATTCATATTGACTTCTTTGGCAACACTATGCATCAGGGTCTAGCTACATTCTTTGGTAGTAATAATAATGTGTTGGCCATAGCTTCACCACCAGTTCAATAGCCATTCTTCCCTCCCTCTGCAAGGGAGAACCGCAGCTGCCACAGTTACATATGTGCCTTGATTGCATCCAGTTTAGGCTGCTATAATGTGCTCTACTTGGGCTGAAAGACCCCCAAAAAAAGTTTACTTACCTAAGATCCAGGACAAACAACTGCCTTCCAGAAATATATTTGCGTGTCGAGACCCCGAAGCCACCCCCTCTTTGAGAAATGACACACACAAGGACACAAATATTAAGTTAATGTTATTGGGCAAAATTTGGCCACAACTTTATTGATTACAGAATGTGAGCGGTATTGGCTTAGGCATTGACTGGACCCGACTATATCTGACTCCTGCCCACTGTGCAGGGAGTCCGGTAAGGGTAAACCACCGGAAGGGGGAGCCCCCTAGATGCAGACCAACTCAAGCTCCCCCTGGTGTTCCCGTCGGGATCATGTCATGGCCCTAGCCCCGCCCCGGGCTTCAGACAAGATCCACCCCCCCCCAGATTCCTTTAACAGAATACCCTTAAACTTGGAGGGGCAGGTGATGGCCACACCTCCCCTCCCCCACCACAAGGTCATACAATCCCTAACCACAACCCTAACAAAGTTGTGACGATTGCTACGAGGTAAGCGAAAACCAAATGGTCTGTGCCAATTTGCCAAGTGGAAAAATTCCTACCAGGTCCCTCAACGGCGACCAATCAAGGTCCATAGCAAGGCCAATGCCTAAAACCTGCAAAATAGGGAGGGAGGGCAGGTGATTGAGGAAGCCCTCCAGCTAGCGCCTCTGTTTAAATGGTCCCGGCCACGCCCCCGGCCAGCAGATTAGCTGGCCAGTCGCTGACATGGCCAGGATCTCCCAGGCAATGCTGGACCACGTCCCCTGGCCCCAGAGGAGAGTGGGTGGCCACACAGTCCACCGCAACCCCTCCTCACACGGAATTGGAGCGGACATATCTCTCCCCCCCCCCAGCATATAGCAGCCCTAGACTTGAAGCATTTCAGGTAAAAAGCATTCAGGTGGTTTATTATCACCCATCCTGCCTGCATTGTCACTCACTTAGTACAGAAATTTGTTGTGATCTGCAGTTTTAATACACAGGCCATGCCACTGCGATACTCAGTGACTTACAGGCAAGGGTTCTCTTCTCTTTTTCCTATCGTAAGTTCAGTTCTTGACATTTCTGCAGCAGTTTGGCAGGAAATCAAATACTCACAAAGGTTCGTCAATGTTTTAGCATGAAATTCTCCTACTAAACACACCTTTGTACACGGTTTCGACAAATATACATACATTTGCAAGCAATTTCCTCCGGTGTTGTGCGTTTTAGTTATGTTCACTGGTATATACATCTGTGCCTAATCTAGATCATCTTGTGCCTGGTTTGATGCCTTCTTAATCTGTTAGCACAAATTCTGCCTTTCCCCTTCAACGTTTAACTTGTGCGTGGATGTAAATTGGCCTTAGAAAAAATGGAGGGGAATCCAAGCTCTTTTAAATATAATTGTAAACGTGCTCCAGGACCTGAAAGCGGCTTACAGTGTCAGACCCTGATGTCTGAATCCCTTTACATGTGCAGGATCTTGCAAAGTTCTTCCAGGAAGTGGGTCTTTCATTGGGGTTGGGGCCACTGCCCAATCAGCACACAGATGCCCTATGTGTGAGGAACTCATGAACAAAGCTATAGGTATACAGTGGTACCTCGGGTTACATATGCTTCAGGTTACATATGCTTCAGGTTACAGACTCCACTAACCCAGAAATAGTACCTCAGGTTAAGAATTTTGCTTCAGGGTGAGAACAGAAATCGCACGGTGGCGGCGCGGCAGCAGCAGGAGGCCCCATTAGCTAAAGTGGTGCTTCAGGTTAAGAACAGTTTCAGGTTAAGAACGGACCTCCAGCCCAAATTAACTACGTAACCAGAGGTACCACTGTACTGTACATCACTCGGTTGCAGAAGTGCACTACAGACTTTGGAAAATTTTGAATTTCAAAGGATGGCAGAGTTTCGGTTTTTGTAATGTTTTGGAAAGTATGAATTTGGTGAATTCGACTTTAAATGCAAACTGAGTTGAATTTATCTCCCAGTCCTACCTACAGGAGCCTCATATGACCCAGTGAGCAGATCTACAGTCATATCATATGGGTGGGCTCTTGGTATGGATAGGATGTGGATGGGATAGAGCTAGCAAAGGGATAAAAAGCGGAAAGGAATATTGTGAAGACTGACTGGGGCCAGAAGGAGTTCAAACCCTGACTGCTTGGTTTAAACCAGGGATGAGGAAGTTTTGGCCTTCCCATCAGACTACAACTCCCATCATCCCAGACCATGAGGCTTATGGGAGATAGAGTTCAACAACTGAAGAGCCACAGCTTCCCCATCTCTTATTTAAGCCTTAACTCAGGTTAGGAGGAAGGTGACAGTGTGTTAACTAAGTTGCTGAGTTTCTTTGCTGGACAGCTAACAACAAAAGTCCCAGGAAAGGAGACAAGGGTTTTAGGCAAGGAAATCCCCTTTAGAAGCATCATTAATCTAACAACCTCTCTCGGATGCTGTTTACTGGCTGTAGAAGAGTAGCCAAATGCATCAGGAATCTACAAATTAAGCTAAGAGGGAGTGGAGAATGGATTTTAACATGAAGGAGACAGTTGTGATTGTTTTTGTTGATGCTAATTCACCAAAGAGCTGGATTTAAATTAAGGAATAGCCTATGGCAGAGAATAACTCACAAGGCACTGCATCCAAAAGAGAGGAACATGCTAAATGATACCAGTCGCAGTTAGGGAATGGGGAGATATTCAGTTCAGTTTCCATGTAAAGCCAAATTTGTCAAATTCACTCTTTCTGAAACAATATGAGAACCGAAACATAGCCATCCTTTGAAACGTTCACTTATCTAAATTCTGCAACCCAGTCCTCCAACCAGAGTGCTCACAAAAATGCATATATTAGGGAAAGTGTGCATAAAGATGAATATATTTGTGAAATAATATAGTTGCATGCTTGTAAAAAAAAAATCTACACATTAGGCAAAACTGTATGTAATAATGTGCTTATTGGGAGAAATTTGTACTAAAATGCTGATGAATTTTCATGAGGATTAAAAAAGAATTGCAACTTGCTGCAGAAATCTGGAGAGCTGGATTTAAGATTAGAAAAATGAGAAACTGAGAGAACTGAAATCGAAATATTCTTCTACTCCTAGTTACTGTCTCATGGAATGAGATCCCTGGGCCAGAATAATCAGCCTCATTACTGCTACTGCTTTCCAACGTAAGGATGTGCAAACAATTCAAGAAGTAACTCCTGCACCTAGAAATATCTTGTTGAAATCTCATGGTATGCAATAGGCTAAAAATGGACTGTTGCCTAGATACTACCTATCTCCTGTTACTCAGGAGCTCTCACTTCCCCTCCAGCCATTGGCTGAGCTGCTGTCAGCATGGAATGTTGACAAATAATTGAAGTGTTCGGGGAGAAACTTGCTAGCAATGGAATACTGACAAACCATGCAAGTTCTGTGAGGGAGGTGAAAGGTCCATCTGCCTTGGAAAATCATCACACATGGCCTGGATCCAAAAGGGGCTGGGGTGTGTGTGTGTGTGTGTGTGTGTGTGTGTGTGTGTGTGTGTGTTTGCCAGAGTGTTGAGTGACAGGCTGAATTCTGGGAAAGCTGAATAGGAAGACAGTCCAGAGGGAAAGTGGCTGAAGGAATAGGGGCAGCGTATGCTAAGCAGGGCTGGTCCCACCATTGTGGGTGGTAATAAATCCCATGCAGTGGGTGGTGGTGTCGGATTTTTCACTGAGTTTCCAAGATTAGCAAAGGACCCACTTGCCTGAACAGCTATGCCATTTTTATTTTGCAAGTAGCAAGCTCAGCGGTGGTATGAGAAAACTCTCCATTTCCACATCCTGTCCTTTCCCAGACTAAGAATGCCTGCCTTGCTGGCTTCCACAATCCTAGAGCCAACATTAGCAAGGTGGCTTGCCTATGGCAGCAGGTCTGAGGACACTATTAAGAAGCAACCAATTGGAAATCATTTCTTTTGTATATGCCATTGTTGTGCATTTTAATTCTCTACCTCGGTGCCAAAATACCCTGGGCTGTCTCTGGTACTAAGAAGAAAAGAGCCAACAGTGGAAGAAAGAGAAGACTAGCAATAGGTCTCCAGAGTTTCAGGCAGGGGACATTCCCAGTCTTCCTGGGAGATGCTGAAGACTGAACCTGGAACCTTTTGCAAGCAAAGCAGATGCTCTATTACTGAGCCCTTCCCCTGTATGGAACTAAGGGGGAAATGCTGAAAAACAAAATGCAGAGAGAATCAAAATCTGTTTGAAGAAACTGATCTGTGGAAAACGCAACTTGAAAAAAGAGACAACGCACGTATTTTTGTAAACTAAAAAAATCTTTAATAAAAATGTTTTTTAATTAAAAAAAAGCTGATCTTTTTTGAAATTCTGAGAGATTTTTGTTTTAATTTTAATGCATGCATAAACTGCAGTTGTCTATACTTGAAGGGCAGTTTGATGCAATTAAAGCTGCTTTAAAGTTTTAATTTTAAAAAATCTGTTTGAAGGGGGGGAAAGTTAGCTGGCCAAGGAGCTTTGGATGTCAGCGGATATAAAGTCAGGGATCAAAAGGAACAGCAGGAAGAAAGAGGGGGTGTTGGAGGGGTTGAGCCATGTCACATTGGGTTTGACCTAGACTAGTGTTTCCCAAATTTGGGTCACCAGCTGGTTTTGGACTACAACTCCCATCATCCCTGACCATTGGTCCTGCTAGCTAGGGATGATGGAAGTTGTCGTCCAAAAACAGCTGGAGACTCAAATCTGGGAAACCCTGCCCTAGGTACTGGTCTTCAACTGGTATGGGGCCCCCCTGTTAGTGGATCACGACCTGATCCAAGCTGGGTCACAACAGGAGCAGAAGAAGAGGAGGAGTTTGGATTTGATATCCCGCTTTATCACTACCCTCGGGAGTCTCAAAATGGCTAACATTCTCCTTTCCCTTCCTCCCCCACAACAAACACTCTGTGAGGTGAGTGGGGCTGAGAGACTTCAAAGAAGTGTGCCTGGCCCAAGGTCACCCAGCAGCTGCATGTGGAGGAGCGGAGACGCAAACCTGGTTCCCCAGATTACGAGTCTATCGCTCTTATCCACTACACCACACTGGCTCTCTATCACCATGCAATATCACCATGTGCCACCTACTGTTGAATTCCCTGGCTTCCACCCTACCAGTCCCAATGGGCAGCAGCCACTAAAGCAACTGCCCTACTGTGTAGCTTTCTTACCATTAAAATGCATATTCTTGGCAGGATTTGTCTATTTGGCATTTAACCTCCCTTCCTTAAGACTACTCTGAAGTAAATGAAACAAGCGTGGGATAAACAGTCTATTTATAAAGAGATTACCAAGTAGGACCTCCTTTCCTCTCGTCCCACCTCAAACACCTCCACCGTTAAACAGAATGAGTGCAGTACTATTTATCTGCAGCTTGCTTGCAAATTCCACATTTTTCCAAAGGCAGCTCATTGCAACTCAGGAATATCAGTTACATGGAGAAAGTGTGGAGATTTAACAGGGAGCAGGGAGGAGTGAAGCAAGGGTCAACCTTTTTAAAAGCCCCATTGAAGAAATAAATGTTGTCTATTCACAAGGAAAAAATATATCACCTGGCAGTTCACAAATCATGACAATCACATTTGTGAGGGGGAAATGCCCACTGTTTATTTTTGGTCAACAATGGGCACCATCTAGACAAAGTTATGAAATATTAAAGTCCCACTGAGTTGAATGGGACAGTTAAGCCCATGTCGATAATCTCCCACTGCAGTCAATGGGCCTAGGAAGTATGTCATTTTTTGCAGGATTGTGCCCAACTTTTCTATACTGTGTACATCCTAAAAGGCTGGCAAGAGAATGACAACATAAAACAAAACTGAGTGCATTAAACAGATTTGTGTACAAAAGTTCCTGGCACTGTTTGGACTTTCAATTATCTTTGACTAGAAAGTTGGTGTCGGTACTTTAAAAAAAATAAAATGAATCCAATGAATCCAGGATATATTTTGATTCATCATTATAAGGTGATTAGCACTTGTTATTAGAAATCATTACAATTCTACAGGACTATAATAAATAACCTTTGAATATGAATGATGGCTTTGGTTTCAGACACCACACCTTTGATTTATCCCTGTCCTAAGGCTTTTCTGTCATCTGAACATTCCTTTTGTATGAACATGATGTTTCTATTTGGTGCAGTCCTGTCAAATTGCAATTGTGAGCTTCTGAGTTGAAGAAAGCACAAACCATCAGCCTCCAAACAATGAAAGGAAACTTTCTTCCTTCTAACATAATGTGGGATGTATTATTACTAGAGCAGTCAAGTACAGCATTTTCCTGTTGCCTAGAATGGACATACAGGGGAATGTGGCTCCAGACAGGGAGGACTTCCTGTCATACCTGCTCTGGAGCTTCCTCCCGCTGTGTGTGACCAGGTAGATGGGCGTGACCCTAGCTGTCCAGATAAAAGGGCTTGCCACACAACCATCTCTCTCTTGGACTCTTCCTGTTCCTCCTGGACTCTTCCTCTCCTAGCCAGCGCATGGCTCAACCTTCACATAGGATCAACCCCACAAGCAGAAAGTCTGAGATGTAGCTCAAACTTCTTTTCACTATAACCACAAGATGAAGCCTGCCTTCAGATTACTGCTGTGAACTGAATGTGAGAAAAACTTTATTCTTACTCTTAAAATAATAATAACACAACACAGTCTTCTTTAAGAGGGAAATAAAGGGGAAACTTACCAGGAACAATCCAGACTGGACAAGCCAAACTTCCAGTAAGTTGCAAAGGGAATGTGCTCTTCTGTTTACTCACTAGCGTCAGTGAGGAGGGATAATATCAAAACAATGTATCCTCTTCATCCATATAATAATCTTCATATGGATCACTTAATGCTTCTTCTAGGACTGTGTTACTACATTAAATTGTGGGATAGACTTACACCATGGGGGCCTGCCATCTATCTTGATCTTGGAGGCTTCTAAGCACCTGCAATTTTAGCTGAGGCTGTTTTCATGCAAGTGGCAAAAAAAAAAAAGTGTGCCTTGAACATTTCTCATGCCATTTGTGCTGTGATGCCATCTTGCTAATGTGGGATTAATGGCAAAAGAACAGCTGTAGTGGCTGAGAGTATGAACCATGAGCTACAAGATCTGCAATTCAAATGTCACCTACTGTTCACTTAGGCGGCCTTAGACTAGTCTTGCTCTTTGAGCCTCAGTTGTCCGGCCCATAGTTTGAGGATAATAATACTTCCTATGTTACAGGGTTCCTGTGAGGATTGTTAAGATAATGCTGCCCTGGACTCCTTTGGGAGCATGGGCAGGGTAAAATGTGTATGTGTGTTGAATACTATAAATACTAAGCGTTGTTAATGGCAATGATAATGACCTTGAATAGAATTGCCCTCTCCCTGAAAGAGCAGGTCCAAAGTCCTCACAACCCAGCAAGGGAACATCCACTGAAACATAGTTACTACTGCAGTTAGCTCCTGTCTCTCTGCCCTTGGGGCAATGAAAATACCTACAGTTCTGGAGGAAAGAGAGTAAGGACCACTGAACTCCATAAGAGACCACCTATCTGCCAGGAGTGAGGAGAACAAGAGAAGATGTCAAGTGATGGAAACAGTCCTGATGGCCTCATGGGAGCTAGGTTTTGGGAATACAAATCTGCATCCCCTGAGGAGGAGGTAAAAGCAATCCTAATGCTATACTTTATTGAGATTCCAGAGGCAGCTTGCATAGACAGACAGAGGAGTTGTTGTTTTCCAGGATGGCTCCTGAAGAATGCCATTCCTGATCAAGACAAAAAAAATTCCTTCCAGTAGCACCTTAAAGACCAACTTAGTTAGTTCTTGGTATGAGCTTTCGTGTGCATGCACACTTCTTCAGATACACTGAAACAGAAGTTTCCAGACCCTTCTATATAGTGAGAAGGTGGGGAGGGGCATTATTCAGAAGGGTGGTGGGAATGGGTGATTGGCAGATAGCTGTGATGAGCCTGTTGACGACTCTTAACGACTGCAATAGGTCTTACAGGAAAAAGCAAGGGGTGAAAAGGTGAAAAATGGCTTTGTCATGTATAATGAGATAAGAATCCAAGGTCTTTGTTCAGACCAGGTGTCTCCATTGTTTTAAGTTTGGTGATAAGTTGCAATTCAGCAGCTTCTCTTTCCAGTCTATTTCTGAAATTCCTTTGTAGTAAAACAGCTACTTTGAGATCTTGTATAGAATGTCCTGGGAGATTGAAGTGTTCTCCTACTGGTTTCTCTGTCTTGTGATTCCTGATGTCTGATTTATGTCCATTTATTCTTTGGCGTAAGGTCTGGCCTGTTTGTCCAATATAGAGAGCTGAAGGACACTGTTGGCATTTGATGGCATACACAATGTTAGACGAGTTGGCATTTGATGTAACTGATTCCTGATCAAGAACACTCCAGTTGCACCCCTTTAATTGTATTTACTTGTATTTATATTCTGCTTCTCTCTCTCTCTCTCTCTCTCTCTCTCTCTCTCTCTCTCTGTGTGTGTGTGTGTGTGTGTGTGTGTGTGTCTGTAACTTGTTATGGGAGCTTACAGTGATGAGCTGGTAAGAAATAATAAAAATTAATAACCAGGCAGAGGGTCTCCTCGGTGCCCACCCTGTGGAATGCCCTCCCAACAGATGTTAAGGAGAGGAGTAATTATATAACATTTAGGAAACATCTGAAGGCAGCCTTGTTAAGGGAAGCTTTTTAAAGTTTAATGCTTTACTATGTTTTCATGAAAACATAGTATATATGTTTTCATATAAGGACGCGGTGGCGCTGTGGGTTAAACCACAGAGCCTAGGGCTTGCCGATCAGAAGGTCGGGGTCCCCGCGACGGGGTGAGCTCCCGTTGCTCAGTCCCTGCTCCTTCCAACCTAGTTCAAAAGCACAAAGTGCAAGTAGATAAATAGGTACCACTCCGGTGGGAAGGTAAACGGCGTTTCCGTGCGCTGCTCTGCTTCGCCAGAAGCGGCTTTGACATGCTGGCCACATGACCCAGAAGCTGTCTGCCGGCTCCCTCGGCCAGTAGAGGGAGATGAGCGCCGCAACCCCAGAGTCGGCCGCAACTGGACCTAATGGTCAGGGGTCCCTTTACCTTTATGTTTTTTTTTTTTTTAAAAAAATATATTTTATTAAGGGTTTTCTTGTTTTACAGTGTAAGTGTAATGCCTCGTGTATTTTTTTTTTCCCGTGTAACATTTTTACAAATCCATTTCATTTGTTGAGGCATTAGGAGGAGAAGAAAAAAGAAAAAAGAAGAAGAAGAAAGGAGGGTGGAAGGAGGGGAGATGGATGGGGGTAGGGTGGGGTAGCGGTGTTTCTATTATGCTTAATGTATGTAGTTTGGTGTCAGCGTGCTTGTGTTGTTCACTTGTGTTCCTTTGGTGGTGAGAGAGGTTGGGGTTGGCCTAGGATGTGATTGTTTGTTTGTGATTGGCTGTGGTGATCTTTGTTTTCGTGTGTGAGTGAGGTATGCTGTGAACAGTGGCTGGGGCAACCCAGTCAGATGGACGGGGTACAAAACAACAACCACCACAATTAAACCACATTAAACACAAGATTACCAATCGCCACGGAGCACATGCGCCTGTTTCCCATTGCAATCCAGAGATTTATGCACATCTCCTCTGAACCCGTTTGACATGGGCCTTACTCCCAAGTAAGCGTGGCTCGCAGTCCCTCAAGCCTTCGATCTGGGTTGGGGAGCTCCCGGCAAGATGGCCTTTTCCCAGCTGTCACTCAAGCTGCCCCTTCTCCGGGTCGTGCTGCTGTAAGATTATCCTCTTCCTCCCCCCGCGCGCCCGCCCGCCCGCCCGGGTTCGCCTGCCTGAGCCGGGGAGGATGTCGCTGGTAATAAGGCAACTGCTCTGAATCAGCGGGCCCAGCCAGCGCGCCTCCTGCCTCCCTCGCCATCTTGGAATAATCAGTGGCATTAACTGAGGTCGGGGGAACAGGCTCTCGGGTTAGTGGTGGTGGGAGGCTGTGAAAATAGCGGGCAGCCATTCGGGGAAACCTGATCGCTATTCATCAAGACGAGGAGGAAGAAGATGAGGAGGACGAGGAGGATGGAATGGGACCCTGCGCTCTGCGCTCTGCTTGCCACCGGCTTGGCCTGCATCTCTACTCCAGGAAAAAGGCGACGGTCACAACAAGTATTTTCAAATTGATCGCGGCGGCGGCGATCAATCCTGGAGGGGGAAACCTAGCCCAGTCCCCCCCCACAAAAAGCCCACCCCATCTCTCTCTCTCTCCCCCCACCCCACCCGCCCAATTTAGGATTTCGTGCCCTGCCTGAGCTCGGTTGGTTATTGCCAATCCCCCAAGGCAAACGGCTCTCGCTCCTTATTCCAACCATCTGTTTCTCTTTACTCCCTTGTTGTTGTTTGTACTTGTTGTCTTGTCTAGGGTTTTGAGAATGCAGAGAACCGGAGTGTTTGGGAGGGTGGGGTGGACAGAGAGAGAAACTTTCTGGAAGGGGGAAATGTTCAAGCTCCGAGCTTGCAAACTGTTTCTTAAGAGTTTAAGCAAAGTAATTTGTGGGTATGTCTGGAGGCGCGCGGGTGTGAGGGCTGCTTTTGCTGTGGTTGATCGAGATCAGTAATCAGACCAGTACCGTGGCTGCTTGGGATCCTATCCACGTTTGCTAGTTTCAATGGGATCCTTTACTCCCGTATATAAGTGTATATGGAATTGCAGGCTTAGTGTTTCAGGTAGGGATGTGTGTGAGAGTGAGAGGGAGCGAGAGCTGGATTTTAGGATACTTTCATAGGCTGGATCCCTAAGCGCCTTAGGGATCCCTAAGGGTTTACAGCGCCTCCCTGCTTGCTCAGAAGTAAACAGCATTCAAATCAAGGAGAGTAAATGAAGAGAGGGTTGCGCTTTAAACTACAAATTTGTCCCAACAAAAATGTCCCTTCCAGAGTAAACTTGTTTCTTTCAGTTTATAATGGACCAGAGCCTCTATCCTTAAACAAACAAACAAACAAAAAGCTTTTATTGCATATACCATGGGTGTCAGTGGACCGACTTCCTTCCAAATATAGATGCAATCCTGCTCCAAGATTAACTCCCATTTACTTTAATTCAACCGGATTGCAACCCTAATCAGAACTCCTTATGTCACTGATTTGGGAGTAAAGTGTTGTAAGTGTTGGGATGAAACTCAGCTTCCATTAGAGAGAGATAGATGATCCTTCATGGGAAGAGTAGATAGAGAGAGGAACCTCCAAGTTTCCTAGACTGTCCTTTTTTTAACCTAACCTGTATTGGCCTTCCCTCAGGTGCTAGAATGATACTCTTAGGGTCACTGACCTCATTTCCTACTTCTTTCTTCTTCCTCAACAGAGGATACATAGCAAGCGCGTCTCAGTGCATCTCCACCTTAGTTAAATAGAACTAAGATCTTCCCTATCAAGTTGTATTTCCTGTAATAAACGTAGCTTTCTTATTTGCCTAAATCCAGAGTCTCTGCGTCATTATATCCAGGGGAAAGTATGCTGCTCCAACAGGCATTCAGCATTAAATTCAGTTTCTACTGATGTGCTTTAACTCCAAACGCCAACATAAGGATCATCAGGTTCGGATATGCATAGGGTCGGATTCCGAACACGTTTCTGCCGGCGATGATTCACCGCTTTCCAAATGCAGTATGGCAGGGGAGGGGAGGAGAAAACCGGTTTAAAACGTTTACATCGCTGGGTAGTGAATCAGTCTGAGAGAGGCAGAATTTTATCAGGCTCCTCTTTTGGCTATGAGTCTCCTCCTGCTTGCTCTGAAGTAGCCCTAGTGGTGGGGGGAAAAGGATTCTTCTGTCGAGACCACCTCAGTCAAGGCCCGCGTTCATTTATTCCGAATGTATTCTTTAATTCTGCCGAGGCGCCAGTTTAATTAGGTATTTAAAACCGAAGATACCCAGCTTTAGAGACCTGCAGTCCCACGGCTCTCTCTTCCTCCTTCTTCAGTCTCTTCCATTTCAAATGGTTCGTGCTACCTGGTCGATTCTGAATCAGGTAGGCAAAGGTGAAGATGCCTCACATCCTGTGGCACGCGCGACCTCATCCTGCCCCCTTTACTCAAATTCATTGGTAGTCCCTAAGTAAAGGGCGTGTAGAACTGTGGCGCTAATTACATCGAAATGATCTGGATTCCAGTACACACACCCCAAAGCAGGAATGTCAGCGACTATTTAATACAAAGCCCAACATTTCCCTACGAAATGGGAAGAATCGCTTGATACAATTAATTCGGTTTACATGGACTAGGTGACCCCACCCCTGGGGGTTCTTTTCAGCCCTACAATTCTGTGACTGTTTCCCTGACTTTAAAAAAGAACTATCACCTTAATGAAGACAGGAATATTAAGAGGATCTCCCCCCCACACACACACTTTATTCAAGCTAAAAATATATATGCACATACTAATACACACAGATAAGACACGATCCATCCAAAGTTAAGCACACTTTAAAACTCAGAGTATTTCAGTGAGATTTGCAGCTGGCTGCGAAACCTCTCCACGTACACTCGGGAGCAGACCCCATGGAGTACAATGGGGCTGAGCTTACTCCCACGTAAGTAGCGAAAAGCATGCTAATTTGAAATGAATAGGACAAATTGTGCTTAATTTAAGCTAGGAGCGGATTATTAAATTGCAATCCAATGCCTAGTATGGAAAGTAAAGCAGTATTTGTGTGTATATACACTACTGACGCTCACTGGGAAGGATCAGGGCAGCGTTAAAATTATATATTAGAAAGCTATTGACAAAAATAGGATATAACGCCCCCCCCCCAAACCCTATTCTGTTGCCCACATCAGAGACAAATTATTTTGTCTGCTTTTAGGTTACATAACTTGTCAAGTGCCTCGTCTCATGGAAACGTTATTTCTCCACGCACAAATAAGGCAGGATTTGTTTAATCAATGAAACCAGGCGGATACTGCTGCTCATCCTTCTCTCCCCCCCCCCCACCCGTGCCGCCGCTTTCTGGGCCTCCCCCCCCCCCCGTTTCTTTCCCAATTAACTCGCTGCGCTGCACCTCTCCTGGAAGAGAACTCCTCTAATATAACCAGGACCCCCCCTGGCGCTCCCATGTTTCCATCTAGGTTTTCAAGGGGACACTACAAAGGCAATCAAGGGTGGCCCCATTAACCTGGAGGCTATCGGGTTGCTGGCGGAGAAAGGGAGGGAGAGCGGGAGGCAGGGGAGGTTGACTCTGCCTCGGCAAATAATAGAGGACCCACAGCGCCCGACGCACGGGAGTCTCGTTTCAGGAGAGGGAGCCGCGCTTTCTCCTCGCGCCGTCCCTTCCCTGGTGCTCCCCCCGCCAGCCGCCTGTCTCCCGCTGAAGGACCCTCTGCTGGAGATCCCGATCCCCTCACCCACTTCACCCTAAGAACTATAGCCCTATCGCCAATCCACTTCAGACGGGAACGCTTGGAGACCAAACTACGCGCGAATCCTAAACAGTCGGGATCCCACGAGTTCCACTGAGTGCTTAAGAACCTCCGCCCCGATTTAATTTACCGCCAAGTAGATGTACTTGCACGTATCCTTGGTGGGCGCTGCAGTTCCAAGGGCGCTTACCTGTAAGTGAACACGGTGGGGCTGACTTCTGAGTAAACGTGAGGATTGCGCTATTGATCCTGATCAACTCAAGTTGGGGTTAAAGTCTGTACACCATCAACTCTGGTGGGGACAGACGTCTTTGCCCCCACTGATCATTTTTTATTTAAAGATTTTCCTCCCCCCAAACTTGTTTACTCGGAAGTTAGCCCCACTGTGAACCGTCCTGAGACCTGTGGGTATAGGGTGGTATACAAATTTAATAAATAATCACATGGGCGTAGCCAGGATTTTTGCTGGGGGGACAGGACTTTTGTTAGGGGGGCAGAACCTCAGTTATGTATTTTTATTGATCTTTATTGATTGGGGAGCAGCTGCCCCTCCCTGCCCCCCTTAGCTACGCCCATGCATAATAATAAAATGATAATTAGAGCTCGCTCTCAGATGAATTGTGCATAGAGCTGCCGCCTTGAAGCATCAAATTAAATAAGACGTTGGATTGTCTTGGATTTGACCAGAGTTCTTGACCGAACGGTACAGCACCATCAATCAAATGACGGATAGCCTTATAAAATTAATAAATATACAGTCGTAAAACACAAACAGAAAGGTTCTAACAGCGCAAACCTAGCCATGTCTACTCAGAAGTAAGTCCTAAGTGGGGTTAAGATTGCACCTCTAGCGATCACTCGTAGTTATATCTACTACATAAGGGTTTCTACTCTTACTGAAGTCGTTCCAGCACCTCTGCAAAGAAAGTCACTTTTAAGCGCCTGCTCAGTTTTCCCACTAAAACCCACGGAGGTGAAATGTGCCCGAATTTATCCGGCATTTATCCTCTGTTCTGTAGGGCGTTTTTCGGATTTCGTTGCAAAGTGATCGCCAAGTCAAACACCATAACCCCACGAATGTTTACTCGGACGTAAGCTCCCATTGCGCGCAGCGAGGCTCGTTCTCAGGAATGCTTGTATAGGATTACACCCAAAGGCGATTCGTGTAGGATCGCAGCCCTAAATCTGATGGTCTGTGCTGGTGGTTCGCTAGAAACTAACGGACTGACTACTTTTCATGCCCCTTCGGGAGTGACTTCGCTATTGGATTGCGCCCCTAAAATCGTGTGGCGAGCAGAGAAAAACTATTTAGGCTTGAGATACATAAATGAAAGGAGTCGAAGCGCTTCGGTTTAACTGGATCGTGTGGATCAGGCCGTTCGAAATCTCGCACGTGGATACTCGTTTTCGGAAGGAGACAACGAAACCTTACAAGTGAAGGACCTGAATCTAGCCATTAAGAAAAAAACTCGGAAGGAAGTTCTATTGAGTTGCTGGAAAGTAACAGGATCTTAGCCTTTCTTTCAACTTAAGTGCACGTCTATCATACCATATAGTCACCGTCCATCGGTCTGCAACCCCAAAAAGCCCACCTGAGACTCCCCGTGTTGAGGAGCCAGACAACACTGACACCCTTAACATCTCTGGGATTTTGTGCAGCAAAAGTGCACGCAGGTTTACTCGGAAGTAAACCCTCCTGAGCCCAGCGAGGCTTTATTCCCGCCTTAGGGCGCTCAAACATGCGTGAGAGGCACAATTCCACTCCATATGCCTAGCTGGATGTATACGTTGCAATGGGGACCTACTACTCCCAGAATCGAGATCGGGTCCCTAAACACGTCGGTGACGCGCCAAAGGGGTCCAAGGAGGACCGGGAAAGAAGGAGAAAGCGTTTTAAAAAAGCAAAAGCAAAAAAACAACAACACAACAACATCTGAATAAATGCACTCTGAATGCTGGAGGGACTCGTCTCATCCTGCCACAGATTGCAGCCCTCCTTGCCTGAAGAATCTGATTACACTTGCAGCCCCCCCTCCCCAACCTCCATAGCATCCCTGCCTAGCACAGTATTTGCTTTCAAGCTAAGTTTGTTAGCATAATCGAGTTAGCCGCTACATTATCTGAAATCTCCCCCCACCTCAGCTCCAGCCCCGTCCTCTCAGCATCCCTCCCTGGAGAAACAGGGCCCACCGCGAGGCAAAGGAAGCTTTGAAAGTCTCCTAAATTAAAATACAAAGGCCCACAGAATGAGGCACTAAGTCGCTGGTCCTCAACCACACACACACACACACACACACACACACACACAGAGAGAGAGAGAGAGAGAGAGAGAGAGAGAGAGAGAGAGAGAGAGAGCGTCTGACTCCTCACTTGAACTCAGGACACAAACACTGATCCAAGGCTTTGCGTTTGAGGGAGGGGCAGATCCGGCAGGGGGGGTGGGGGTGGGGAAATCACACTGGCAAGACTTCCCACCCAAGTGCTGGTGATACATGGGGAGATGATCAACCACATTCCCCAGCTGGCCGCCTCCTCGGGAACAATTCCATTGGCTTTCAAAGAGACTGGCGCTAGTGGTCTTCCTGGTGCAAGCGGTTTACTCCGCATCAGGGAGTGCCATCGCTGGAGTGGCACGACAAAAATGGGGCGGGAGGTTAAAGGATGGCTCTGCGATCAACCTCTGAGGCTGTACTCTTCCTGTGGGGAGGTGGGGGTGAGCTGCAGCCGATTCTTTATCACCTGGAGCATCCGTTTCCAGCGCTCCTCCTACACAATACCTTTTCAAACAGCTTTTGAAAAATGGGATCGTACTTTTTATATTTTAAAATGCCATGGAAGTGGGAGGGGGTCCTGTCTGCGTGCACGGTGCCCTTTAGGGGGAATGTTTTTAAAACTTCCCCGTCCTTAATTTGTTTAAAAGGTGCGGGGAGTCGACGAACTCGCTTTGGTTATTGTCCCTCTCATATCCCCAAAACTGCATTCTTTTCACTTGAGGATAAAACCCTATTCATTCTCAAGCGCGCCTAGGACCCCAGCATTACCCTCTTGTAGACTCGCTTGAAAGCCCCACTGGAACTCAACGGAGCCTCTTTCCAAGAGAACACGCTAAGTTAGGGTCGAGCAATGCTGATCACAGGTGCCAGTTGCTCTGCGGACAGTAAGCTGCGCCGGTGATATTAGTTCAACAACAGCGCTTGTTGACTGACTGTAATTAAAAATCGTGCAACTACGGTGAGTGGCAATGGCACTGTTTGTGGTGCTTGCAGTCTCACCATTAGCAACAAGCACCATTACTCTTGACTAAGTAATATTGTGTCTGGGCTGTTACTAAAGTTATAGCTGCACCTTCCCCCCCCCCGTTGGTATTTTAGTAGAATCGCTCCTTTTTTGTACCTCTTAAGAGCTACAAGGACTCTGCATTCTAATGAATGATATAGGTTTTCTTACAGCCTCTACAGTCTTGCCTCTCATATTCCTGCCCCGTCTTTCCACCGAGGACCAGGATCAATATTTGCATACTTGTCCTCCCTTTGGCTTAGCCTCACAACAACCCTGTGAGGTAGGCTAGGCTCACAGATCATAATCGTTCCAAGGACCTCCAGCGCTGGTCGTAATTCAGCAAGGATTAGAATCCAGGTTCCGGCCTGACTCCCGGACCGGCTCTTGAGCAATCAGCACAAAAGGTAGGAGATACGAGAATGTAATTGTATATCCATCTCCAAGCAGGTAGCGGATGCACAAGAACTTCAAAGCGCGTTTCAGAGTTGTGAATAATATATTTTGTTAAAGAGGTAAGCAGATCGATGGAACGACTCAAAGGACTTGATGGTTCTGGCTTCTGCGATACATGATTCCCCCCCTTTTTTTGGCGGCGACCGGGGGTGGGGGGCGTGCAAAAATCTTAATTTCCCTTTTCTAAAACAACAGCATAAAGTCCGCAAGGCATGTTTAAATGCAACCTAGAATCCCAACCAGGAAGGATCGTAGGTCCCTGACAGAGCGTCTGCTCTGCATACAGAAGGGCTCATCTTCAGTCCCTGGCGTCTCTAGGTAGGGCCGAGAGTTACCCTGTCTCAAACCCTGGGCAGCCTCTGCCAGTCCGTGCACACAACACTGAGCTAGATGGACCAGCAGCCTGACTCTGTATAAGGCAGATCCTTATGTCCCCATTGTTCATAACAACCTCAGTTCTGCCAACAAATACACAGGCATGATCCTATGCCTTTTTCTTTGGAGGTGACGCTGACTGATGTCAATAGGGTTTGTCTCCAGTTAAGGCTGCAGACCATCTGTCATGGATGCTTTAGTTGAGATCCCTGAATTGCAGGGGGTTGGACTAGATGACTCTTGGGGTCCCCTTCCCAACTCTTGGCTTCTATGATGTCGGAGGAAGGACTGCTGGGCGTGGGCGGAAGGTACGTGATGGAAGCCGAGCAGCTGGTCTAAGTTCTGGATATGGAACACAGCTTGGATACTTCATGTAGGCCGCCTGGGCGGCAGAAAGGCGGATACGATCATACCTTAAAGTAGACGTAGGGGAAAGCTGCGTGCCACGTATATCCAACTGGATTCAAAGGGTCTCTAGCGCGTTTCAAATCCCCTTGGTTTCAATTGGGCTTTTAAGGCGTGCCAAACTTTTCCTGTATTTCCTGCACTGAAAGTCTTTCACCGGAGCAGTTCTGGGACCAACTTCCGCTCCATAGGAGACCATACTTTTCTTATCGAGACGACTTAGTAAGGGGAAAGCTGCCCTCCACTGGCTCCCTGTTCACACCTTGGCTAGTGTAAGCAATGCAATCTGAATCTGCCCCAGAACACGCACGGTAAGAGTGATAGTTGGAAATGGAAGCCCCGTTTCCAAAGCGAAACCTAGACTGACAGAGGATGGCGAGTGTACAAATGAAAGTCA
Source organism: Podarcis gaigeae (assembly GCF_964106915.1). NCBI lineage: Eukaryota > Metazoa > Chordata > Lepidosauria > Squamata > Lacertidae > Podarcis > Podarcis gaigeae. The sequence continues at coordinate 101,678,586 of NC_139680.1, read as the reverse complement.
AGTGAACTCGAGTAAACATAGCTGTGCTGCATTCGGGGTACTGGGAAGTGTCTCTACCGACCCTCAAAAGCACACCACTGGAGACCTACTGTTAACTGCGATTGGAAGGGAGTGAGGCCTTTTCACTTCTCGATCCAACTTAATGGATCTTTGGTTGCAGCTTAACAGAATGGTCCTGAGGGTGTTTACTCAAAAGTAACATGAGGCCCAATGAGTTCAATGCACTCCCTCCCTAGTTTACGACTTGGAGCCTAAGTCATCTAGAATCTTGCTTCGGGATCTAGTTCCCTGTCAACAACTTCAGTTGCAACAGAAATATGAGGATCTTAAACTTGCTTCTGTTGAAAGCCCAGAACCAGAAGAAAGCCCCTAATGAACGATCTTTCCATCATCTATCCATGCAGATTTCCTCCCTTATGGGAGGACATTTTCTGCAGGCCCCTCCAAAACCAGCGGCGTTCATCTCCAGTCACCAAGTCGTTTCTGCTCCCAGCCAGTCTATGCTAGGATGACTCGATTGACTCTTAGGCTTACACCAAAGTTCTGAACTTCACCAAAGGGGGAGAGCTCCGTCAGGCTTAAGTGTAAAGATATGTCAAAAACTTTTCTTCCCCTGGCCTCGTTTTGCGGACTCAGATTTTTCCCAAGGTGCTGGAGGAGAGAGATCCTTAGAGCAGTCCTCAGAACAGGTCCTGACGTCTCCTTCCGGCAGAGGCGAGCAGCTGCTGTTTTCAACCCAACCCCCAACCCGATCTACTCGGGTTCCCGTTTCTAGCTGCTGAGGTTTTCAGATTCGAACAAGGTTCGGCTTGATCCAAGTAATCCACAAGGGGGGGGGTGTGAGAGAGAGCGAGAGACAGAGAGAGAGAGAGAGAGAGAGAGACAGACAGACAGACAGACAGACAGACAGACAGACAGACAGACATTCCTTCCTGGACCATTAACCACAGTTTTAACAACAATTCCTAAAAGACATGTCCTTTGCTCAGAGGGCATCCTGCTTCAACTAGGAACTCTGCTATTTCAAAACAACCCCAAATGAATAAATAAAAGCAACAATATCAACAATAACAGCATTTCAATAATGGATTCAACTGCTCAAAGCAATTCGCTCACATTCCCATTTTCCAAATCCTTACAAACAACCCTGCAAGGTGGGTGTTATTATCCCCAGATGGCAGATAGACTGCTGGGGCTAAAGCAGAGTTGCTTGGCAGGCCTAACTAAGGCCACCTCGTAGCAAACTCATCGCAGAGGCCAGATTGCAACCGGGGACTTCCTAATTCCTAGCTTAGGCTGAAGTCCTGTATATTAACACATGCCCCATTCAACTCATTAATGTAATGTAATATAGGGCCCACCCTTCATTTTTGGCTTAGCAGCCCGATTTACTCAAAATCAAAGTGCACTCGGAGGAACACGAAGGCTCTTTGTTTCTTCTTCTTGAATTTATTGATTGTATTTAAACTCATTTTTAGTGGCCGGCTGTTGTTTTCGGTAAGCCGTCTCCAGTTTGGGAAAGGCAAGACAGAAATGTTTCACAAATTAAAACAAAAATAGTCTCCTGGATTTTCATGAGACGTGCCTCATGACCCATTTAAACATCTTTATTCAAAAGTACCCATGGAAACGTGCCTTGGTCACATCTTTCCGTTAATGCTGTGTCAGGGAACATCTGTCATAATATATGGTGGAACCGGGTACTGAGCTTGCAGAATAGGAACCAGCCAGTTGTTATAACGTCGCATATAGAAACGCATTTGGGATAAATGTCCAATCTTTTCCCCTCTCTCTCTCTGTCTCTCTCTTGTTTTAAAATCCCTTTTCTTTTTTTGACTTGGTCTACATTCAAATTCCACTTGCAGCCCAGTTTACGCATGTTTATTTGGCTGCTAAGTCCTCTCAGGACAACGTGAAAGCCTTCGGCTGCAGTCCTAAATCTATTTACTCGAGGGCAAGCCCAGAGGAATTTCAGAGGCCTGACACCTGAGTAACACTGTATAGTTCTGTACTGTTAGGCTGCCATCCTATGCACGCTTACTTGGAAGTAAAGCTTACGGAATCCCGTGTTTGCGCTGCAATGAGGATTGCAATCTAGATTTATTAGAGACACAGCAAGATGTTTTTGTTTTGAAAATTTCCCCACCCGCTCCACGGATCAACGGGAAGCGGATTGCGTACTTCAGCTTCGTCTGCGCGCACTTCCTGCACCCAGATCTGAAATCCATTATTTAGATAAGGTATATCGCTCTGAAATCGACATGGCCTTTTGAGGGAATTTGCGTTCAGGGTCAAGGTACTGACCGCACACCGTTGGAGGCGCAGGCAGCAGTCATGCCGGAAGAAATCCCGTTAAGTCAGCGAGATAATTACCAGCCTGAAGTTGGTCTGGCTCTAAGGACTGCAGAGAACAACAAACAGTTGGTTTTAAACCGAGCGAGCCACCGATTTAGTCCTCTGTTTCAGCTGCAGTCAGGAAAAAAACCCTCCCCTGTTTTTGTTTTTATTGTAGCCTTCCGGGGTTACTCTTCAAAAAGAAGTCGAGAGTTTTCCCAGCAAGATCTAAAACTCTTTCACAAGTCTAGCGGAGTTTATGCCCTGAGAAAGATGATGAGAAGAACCGCGAGAAAGAAAATCTCAAACTGTTGGTGAAATCAGTCAATGAATGAATGAACGAACGTTCCACTTCTTTTCCTCTTCTGAGGAACGTTCCATCCACGCCCCATTCACGCTTCTCCGCGCGAAGCCCGGGCTGCCCAGCCGCGGATCCTGATGATTCCTCTCAGTTCCTCTTCCAGCAGAACTCCGGAGTTCCCAAGTGGCCACTTTCCCGCGAGGCACCAGCTCCGAGCTGATCTCTCCTCCTCCCAACTTGACCCAGAGTTCTGGAGGCGTGTGCGCGCCGGAGGCCTCACGCTGTTGTCTCGCGGAGAAAGCGCTTCGGAGAGACCCGCAGGGTGGAACTTGCTGAGTTGTCGCTCGTGCTGTGTAGGATCACGGCGCAGGGGATGCCCCGGCGCTTCTGAGAGGGGTCATTGGGTTTCCCACGCTCCGGGCTGGAAAAAGAAAGGGGTAATAGCTCAGTGGCTTCAGAAGTGGTGGTCCTGTGAATGTACGAGAGCTCCTCGCCGGTCTTCACCTGCTTTCGATCCTACAGTTATTTGACAAGAGTTCCATGGAGCATACGCAGAATACTTTTCCTTCCACCGGTAATTGCGACCAACTGTGCGCGCGGCTAAGGCCTTGGCATTCCAGAGAATGCGGCTTCGAGACGGTTTTGAAGACTGAGCACTATGGATCTGCCTCCGTCTGCACTAGTCAGGATGAGGGAAAGTTGACCCTCCTTGTAGGAGACCGAGGAAATTGGGACTAGCGAGATAATTTGCGGAGCGTTTGCGGAGCTGAGGGCTGGCCTGGCTGAGATGGGACGAACTAATGCGAGCTGGAGATCTCGGGCAAAATGCGACCCCAAAAGGCACCCAGAACTTTGAGCTCAGGCACCTCTTGTTCATTGAAACTGCCTCTGGCGCACACGTGAAGCCGAACACGGCTGCCGATCTCCTTTCCTCTTGATCTCCCTCTCTCTATCGCCTTCACTACATTTTCTATTTGGAGCGTAGAGGTGAAATTAACAGATGCCGAGGAATAAAACGAGGGAGAGGAAATACATGCTCATATCTCTCTATCTTAATAAACGGCCCGCCGATTATAAGCAAACTGTGCCTGGATAAAATCCCTATTCTGAAGACTAGGTGTTTTTCGGTGGGATTCTTCTATCAACGATGGTGTAGATAGATAGGGAGGTGGAGGGGGGGAGGCAAATCTGCAATATTAAGATATAACCAAAAGGTACCTTTTCTAACTATAACAGGCATCCCGGTTCTAAACACAGGAGGCTATTTCCCAATAAAGTGTGTTTTCTGTTTAAACTTATTCACCAAGTCACTCCCTCTAAGCTCCCCCTCCACCGCCCCCGGCAGAGAGCTGTACTAAATACTTGCCAAGTTAAGTGGACACAGGACTAGAGCGTAAATCGGTTTTAGAGTTTCCGTGTTAGGCTGCATACCTCCCCTCCTAAGAAGAAAATTACACTGAAATTAAATCTGCTTGTCATCGGGTCAATCTGCTTCATTCAATAAAAGAAATGTGCGTCATTAAGAATGGATGCCCCCGCTACAGATGCATCAACATTCCAGTTAAGCTGCAGTTGATAGCGAATTAAGTTTTCCTAAAAACCCGAACATTAAGTCTTATACACTGAATATGAAAGAAGAATAAGGCAGGACAGTCAATGACTGGTAAAAGCGAACGGGTTATAAACCCGGGCGTTTGATTTTTTTGTAATGCAGTTCAGTTTCTCCCAATGAATGTTCTAGGATCAAGGAAGAGGCAGTGTAAACGCTTTGAACACTGTTGGTACTTTCGTTTTCATAACTTACTACAGGGTGGAGGGACCGTAGGAAAGATGACCGCTGTAAAAGTTTGGAAGTCTTCATCCACACGGAAGCTTCCAGTAAGATTTTCCAAAATTTCAAGACGCTATGCAAGCGCGCACCCCCCCTTTCCTCCAAATTTGAGATTGTTTCGAAGTGGAAAGCATCAAACTAGAAGTCGAAACGGTAGGATTGGGAGACCTGTCGGTGTTGTAGCGCCCCCGCTGTCAGTCAGCGGTCAGGCCTGGGTGGGACTCCCCCCTCTTTCCGTGTTTTGCAACGTCAATCACAGCAGACATTTATTTCTCTCCCCACCCGCTCTGCTTTTTCTCCCCCCCCCCAACCAGGCATCTTCCACTTCTTAGTAATATCCCAACTCTAAAAAAGCCCTCCTCCGAGTGGCTCAAAGCAATCTGTCAACCGAGCCGGGGAGCCACCTCAAAACAGATCGGGTTACTTTTGATTGACAGCGTCACCATGGCAAATAATTTGATTAAAACAATTGTCTTCTCCTTGGCAGTCCCCGGGTCAAATAACTGGACCAATCACAGCGCGGCTAATCACTTTTTCATGCCAGTTTAGAATAATATTATTTGGAGGGGGGGAGGAAAGAGAGAGAGAGGGAGGCGAAGAGAGAGGGAGGGGAAGAAGAGGGGGAGGGGAAGGAGGAAGAAAAGAAAAAAGAGAGAGAGGGAGAGAGAAGACCCGGCAAGAAGAGAAGAGGAGGAGAGCGAGGAGACGAAGAAGAGGAGGAAGGAGGAAGAGGGGAGCAGGACTTTTTAAAGTACTGGATTACATGTAAGAGATCCTATCGCTGAAAGCGGGGAGGGGGGAGGGAGGAAGAGAGAGAGAAGAGGCGAGAGAGAGAGGAGAGTGGAACTCGCAAGCCCGGCCAGGGGGTGGGGAGAGCGAAAGTTCCACTGTTGCGAGCGCCGCAGCCTCTCACACAATAGAGCCGCAAAGTTTGCTGATCGGAACTCCGGGACTTACAAACCAAGCGGGCGCTCAAAAGCCGAAGAGGCAGGAGGAGAGCAAGCGAGAAGAGGTGAAAGTGAGCGCTCGCCTCGCTCTGCCTTTGATCCTCCCCCGCGCGCGAAGATTCTCTAAGCTCCAGGGGCGCCGGCGCAGCGGCCCTGCCAGCGCTGACCTAAGCCCGAGGGCTCCATTTGTAAGTAAGTTAGCCCCGGCGCTCTGTGGTTGGCTGGCCCCTTGCGAAGCCCTCTCTCCATTGGTGCCGGCTGTCGCGCGCGCGCGTCCCGGACACCCCCCCTCCCCCGCACGACCCGCCGCCGCCGCCAGTTCTGCCCCCCAGGCGGTGCCTGCGGGGCGCTCGGCCGCGTCGCCCCCCACCCACCCTACCCCACCCGGAGTGGCTGCCCCCTTTCGGCCAGGGCAGATGCGCTAAGAGGCGGCGGTGGCAGGAGGAGCAGGGCCTCTCCCGGGCGCCCGCCACCATGTCCATGCTGCCCACGTTTGGCTTCACCCAGGAGCAAGTGGCGTGCGTCTGCGAGGTTCTCCAGCAAGGTGGCAACATCGAGAGGCTGGGCCGCTTCCTGTGGTCGCTGCCGGCTTGCGAGCACCTGCACAAGAACGAGAGCGTGCTGAAGGCCAAGGCCGTGGTGGCTTTCCACCGGGGCAACTTCCGCGAGCTCTACAAGATCCTGGAGAGCCACCAGTTCTCGGCGCACAACCACCCCAAGCTGCAGCAACTGTGGCTCAAGGCGCACTACATCGAGGCCGAGAAGCTGCGGGGGCGACCCCTAGGGGCGGTCGGCAAGTACCGGGTCCGCCGCAAGTTCCCCTTGCCCCGCTCCATCTGGGACGGCGAGGAGACCAGCTACTGCTTCAAGGAGAAGAGCCGCAGCGTGCTGCGGGAATGGTACGCGCACAACCCTTACCCGTCCCCTCGGGAGAAGAGGGAGCTGGCCGAAGCCACCGGGCTGACCACCACCCAAGTCAGCAACTGGTTCAAGAACCGGAGGCAGAGGGACCGGGCGGCCGAGGCCAAAGAAAGGTACGAGTAAGTACTTCCTCCTGGCTCCCTCTTTCGACCCCCACCCCCTGCTGAAAAAGATTTCTGATTTGGGGACCAGGGGAGGGGCGGTGGGGTGCCGGACTCTTCCTAACCATTCCAGGCCAAACTGCGCGGCGCTGAGACGCGCACAAAGGCGCTCTTGTCGCGTAAGCAGCCTTGAACTTAGCGAGCACTTGCTCCCGAGTAAACTCGCAGAGGATCAGGCCGCGGGGGAAAGCGCCACCGGCCTTGAGGTTCACCTAAGGCGAAGGGAGATGGCAATGAAACTAGAAAGTGGCGCTTCATTCTCTTTGCAAAACAGCAATCTTAACTTTTCGCCGTTTCGTTTATATAACGCTATCGGAAAAACAGGAACACACAGGTCCCAACCAGTTGACTCCCCCCCCCCCCCCAAGGAACTAGTTTTACTCGAGAGCAACACTGGGTTGCCCGGCCAAAGCTAAATCGCTTTGCTTCGGCTTCTCTCCCAGGCCACTTCCTCGGAAAGCTTGATTTGGAAGAAATGGAGCAGAGTTTTAAATGGAATAGGAGAAAGCTGGATCTTCCTTCGTTCCTTTTCACAATCAGGCCAACTTCCTATTCTGACTGACTCTTTTCCGCTTCCCGGGAAAATATATGTAGTTTTCTCAACTTTAATTTACTTCGCGGCCCCATCCTTATCTACTTGGAAGTAAGTGCCATTGAATTCAATAGGGAATATTTTAATGAATCAGTGTTGGACTGCAATCTTGGCTACATATTTATGTAACAGAAACGTGTTGAGTGAGCCGTTTCTCCGTAAAGGAAGAAAGCACTCAAAACAATACTAAAAGGAGGAAGGTATTAATTCTGCTAGTAAATATTTATAATGCATATTAAACAAATACACCTTAACACTTTAGAAGACCATCAGGTCCTTCCTCGCCAGCAAAATTAACCACGTTTAATACCCCATCCCGAACACACGAACTCCTAAAAAGCTGCAATCCTAAATTCACTTACCTGGGTGTAAGTCGCATTCGAATCGGTGCTCCTCAGCTTCCAGCGTGTGGGATTGAGCTGCATGAGTTAAATTCTTCCTATCCAGCCCGAATTTCTCAAGCTGACCGCGCTGTTGCCGGCAATTCTACTCTTTACAATGGGACTCCACACCAGTGTAGTAGTTTAAAGTGGAGGAAAGGTAGCAAGTAACTTCGCGCAGCACTGTTGGAAAAAGCTGCTTGCTTGTAGAATGGTCCCAGTAGGTCCCCGACTCTGTAAAAGCGAACTTCTTTGCCCCTGGGGCCGGTGAGTGTGTGGCTAAAGCCACAATCATCAATGATTTTAACCCTTGCTGATGATCACAATTAACACGTTTCCTGCGGCCAGCTGTAAATCTCTTTCTCACTTTTTGACAAGCCCTTGAATTCACTTAGGATACCAGCTGAAGCCAGGGTTTTCAAAATGCGTTGGGCCAGGAGCACACAGACATACCTCACATTGTTCAGAAACTGCACATTTTGAAGGGAAATAAATCTCAGGAGTTTCCGTTCACGTTAAAGTGGCTGCTTATCTATCCGGATACAAGTTCCCTTTCATTCCATTGCTTCAGTGATAGCATGAGGGATGGGGCAGATTCCAGGTAGTAGATGGAAGGATAATAATGAACTGTGGGACAGAAATATGCTATAATAATTTCATACTAATCAATGCAAACGCGTCCCATCAATTACTAATAAGCTGTGAACACAAGAGTGTTCGTGTAAGTCAGAACATTATGATCTAGAAGAAAAATCGGCGGATGTTGCATTATGTTTTAATTCCTCTTATGAAACTATCTTCCGAGATGGAAATAGTTGTTCAGTAGCTGACTGTTAAGGAGCAACGAATTGGCGTTAAGAGAGGGCTATCCTAGAATAAATGGGCAGCTTTTCGATCGTAGCACAGGTCCGAAACTGCTCAGACCGACCTGGGGGCCTTAACTCTTGAGTAAATAAATACACACGCAGTTGGGCTGCCCCTAACATCATAGATTCTCTCCCTGAGTAAATCAGCCTCGTATACAAACCCGTAAAGGTTTACCCATCCTGTTTCGAGGGGATATGAAATTAATGGTGGAAAACGAACCGAACTGGCTCCAAAGGGATTCTGAAGGCTGCAGGCATTGAACCACATTGAGACAGAATCGAGCAGAATCTCGACGCCAGAGAGAAGAGCCGAAAAGTTGGGCCCTGCTAGCTTAGGCCTTAAACGCATTATAGGAAGCTTGTTTAACGTGGACTTGCCAGCAGCACCCGAGCCGCCACGGTACTGTTAGCTCTGTCGGCGGATTAAGGAAGCCCACGTTGTTGTGATAGCCTAGCAACTCAGATAGAACTACTCTGGAGTAAGTGGGTGGTTGTTTGGAGTTTCGGGAGGCCATCCACCGCTACTAGCGTCTTCTCATCCCTCCCTTGTAGTTCGTACCGGGACACGGGTCCCATCGAACAGGATGGATTTCTCAGTAAATTCTCTGTGTGAAGCCGTGGGGCTGTCAGTGCTCCCGAGCGGACGCTTGCACGTTGGAGCCGCGCACTGCGACCCTAAACTCTTTGGCCGAGCAGTCATCCCCTCTGATTTCGAGTGAGTCTTTTGTTTTGCTGAGGGGCATTTTCCCTAATCTCTCATTGTGTAACTAGCTAGCTTGAGAGCCCCCCCCCCAAAAAAAACATATTTAGAAGCTGGGTTAGGGGAGCCGACGGAACATAACTCCAGAACCTTGTTAAACGGGCCTGAAATGGAGAATATAATATGGCTTTAAAAACAAATACGGAGTCTAGAAGGACGGGTGAGCCGAAAAAGCCCAGTCTAATTCCTCGCAACAGAAAGCTCGCAGCAGTTTCGAAACCCACTCACACAGCCAGAGAGGGCAAGTGTCAGCCCTTGTACAATTAACACGTGTGAAAGAGCCAAGCAGCCGAATACCGGGAGGACCCGGACGCGCACCTTTGATGTGCAAGTCTTCCGCGGGCCGGCTGAATTCACTTTGGGCACCCTCCTGCGCCATAAGTGAGTTCAAAGGTATTTTCTGGTGAGCTAGCGTTGGTAGAAAATCCAAAACATAGTCGCGGCTCCCTCTGCTTCCACCCACATGTGGGCCTAATAAAGCAGATATCATCTGGTAGGACCGGCGCTCTCTCTCCCTTCTACTGTACTCTGAGGCGGCCATCCAGAAACCACTCTCTCGGAAAACTCGCCGGAGAATCTGGGTTCCACTTTAGAGGTGGCCGGATGGATTTTGCATGCAAAAGTGAACTTCGTCTGGAGGTCCAATAAGGGCCACCCACAACCCCAAAGGCAGCCGAATCCCATGCGTGCCTTCACCGGGAGGCACCCGATCTCCGGGCTTACTCCCCAATAAGTGCGTGCATTGATGGGATCGCAGCTTTTATTTGAAATTAGCACCACGATCCCGAACATTTGGGAAGCGGGGGTGGCGTAAAGTATAAATCCAAATTCCTGCGTACTTGAAACCCAAGCGCCAAGGTGATTTCAATCCCTGCCGTCTTTAACAGGGCTGAAAATCGCTTTGAATCCAAGTTGTCTGTTTTTATCATTTATGAAAAGGAAAAAAAGTCGCTAGTTTCTCTTGGGCAGATTCTGCCTGGGTTGCAGGCGGGGCTCCGAGCTGCGGGACAATCCTTTCCGCCCCGCGGAGTTGAAAGGAGCTTCCTGCAGCGCGCGTTTGTCACTGCGTGGGTCCAAATTCTGAGAATATCTACCTTTGCTGGTCTTGACTGGGAAGAGGATCGCCATTTCGCGCGGGTATCTAGGGACAGGGGGCTCTGCCCTTTCTAATGAATAAGCGGCCTTTGGGGCGTTGGGCACTTGTTTGAGAGACAGGTTGCAAATCTGACAGCTGTTAGTAAACCTCTGTGAATTAAAATGCAGTTTATTCTCACCCCAAACGACCGCCGCTGCGCAATTCCGTCTCCCAAAGCGTCTAACCAAGTAGCTTGATTTTACTAGAACCTGCTAAAGGTGACATCTCTTTCCCATGACAAAATTCAGGGTCGCCTTCTCCAGAAAATGCGCTCTGGAGGCTGCAACGCGTGCACGCCAGTGGCCTTGAAGGCAGTTTCCCCCAGTCTCCAAATATTATGTTTATATGAGTAACTGGCAGCAGCTGAATCTAGAGGTCCAGGAGGAATTTACGTCCGGGACAAGACTAGCACTTGTGCGCTTATTTTCGATGGGGGTCAATAGGTCTAGGATCGGGCTAGACGCTCTGCGCAGAACGTTTGACCCGATCCTAGATACGTTGCCCCCTGTCGAAAATAAGTCCCTCTGAGTTCTAAGTCCTTGCGACTTAATTGTCATAACGTTGCTGCCTCAGTGGAAAACACACACATTTTGAAACTGTTAATGGCTCAGGTAAAGTAGCCGAGCGGAGTTCAAGGCAGGCGGTTTGACTCGATTCGGTTCGCGGCCTCCATCCATTTCGCTAAGTTGACATAAGCTTATTTTCTCCCGCGGGTGGAAAGCGGAGAGACTCGCCCGGCCAGTCTAGGGTTGGTGAGATGAAAGATGCCCATTTACTGCTAATCGGAGGAACACATCATAGGCGCTCTCTCTCGCTGAGGTGGAAAAGAATTAGCATCTTGAACAGGATCCTGAATCCTCTTTAACAGACGGCAGCGTCCCGCAAGCAGGGTGGTCCCCCTTACCGAGCGATCTCCGTTTTTCCAGATGAAAATGGGACAAATGTCCCCTTTCCCCAACATCACCCTGCCGTGCCCAGAGCTATAGCTTTAGCTTCGCCTGGACGTCTGCAGTTTGATTCCCAGCTGAGTAACGCTGCGCGCTTATAGGTGTGATCACAGGGCATCAAGCCCTATGCCACTGGGTTATCTATGGAGACTGCTAACAACCTTCCTCAACCTGGTGCCCACCAGATGCAATGCTTGCGAAGTCCTGGCTGAGAGTTATAATCCAACAACATCTGGAAGGTATGGGACTGGCGAAGGCTGATGTCAGGCATTAACGTATTTTCCTTTACCTGGAAGAGAACGTTGCCAACATTACAAGTAACGCTTAGGATAACAGTCCTAGAGTTAATTTCGCTACAGCCAGTGGGGATAATATGATTTTACAGCCCAATTTTAAAACCAGTCATCTTAAACTCAGTCCCACTGGGTTCAGTGAGATTAACTCTCTAGGGAAGGTGTTTAAGAGTGAAGGCTTACTTGGGAGTAAAGTAAGGCAGCCTTCTTTTGGGCACTTACCCGGGGAGTTAACTGTCCTGACCTCGACGGGACTTACCTCCGATTACATTTATTAGCTAGTTGTACTTTTATTCTGAACCATCTGTGTTCACAGCATGTAACCAGAAAACATCATACCTGGATAGCTCAGTTGGTTAGAGCATGGTGCTCATAATGCAAAGGTTGCTGGTTCGATCCTGGTACGGGACAGCTGCCTATTCCTGCATTGCAGGGGGTTAGACTTGATGATCCTCGGGGTCCCTTCTATGATTTTATGAAATCTACTATCAAAGTAGGCATTAAAATACCAAAACCATGCCATGAGATCAGAGTTCGTCTTTTTAAAAAAATACATATGGCATGAAGAAAGCGGATAGACTAATAATAATAATAATCTCTCATAATACTGCAAATGGTTGACATCCAATGAAGCTGAATTTTGGGAGATTTGGGACAGATCAAGGAAAGTACATCTTCACGCAGCGCACAGAGAATCCTATGGGATCCACTTCCCCAGGGGGCAGAGATTAACCACCAACTTGGATGGCTTTAAAAGGAGATTTGGTGGAGAAGGCTACTAGCCACAATGGTTATGCTCTACCTCCACCGTTCTTGGCAGCAGGGCTTGCAAATACCCGTTGCTGGAAAGGAGGGAGTTACTCTTGTGCTCACGTTCTGCTCCCTCGTTTCCCATAGGCATCTGGTTGGCCACTGTGAGAACCCGATACTAGATTACATGGGCCTTTGGCCTGATCCTGCAGGCTCATCTTGTGTTCTTATGCGGTGAACAGTAGGTCTTGCTTGCAAATAAAGGTAGTTAAGGTTGGCAGCAATTATTGTCAATTAGCAATTACTGCTGATTGTTGCGAAACTTTGCTTAGGAGTGGTGTGCCGCTTTCTTAAATAATTAGGCTGTGCATCCATACTGAATCACCCGCATGTCCTCAGCTTTATGAACAGCGCCGCCCTGTATGTGTCTGCTCAGTGGTAAGAGCTATTGAATTCAGTGAGAATTGTCCCCCGTGCGAGTGTGAACAGGATTGCAGCCCGAGCGCGCTCGGATTTGAGTCGAAGTCTCCTCATTGACTTCAGTAGAAACAAGTCTGCTTAAACGCTTGGATGTATCTTGAGTTTTAAATCGAGCTTTTAAAGGGTTACATTTATATAAACGCGTAACTTTATTAAATAATGTTTCAAGAGGCGTGTAATACAACGTGGATGTCCTATGTATTCTGAAATATCCAGGTACAATACAAAATGCGTTGATGTGGATTGTTTAATCCTTCATCTGCATTTAAGTGAAGAAAGGCCGGCGCATCATAGTGCTTAACAGCAGGTTTCTGCTCATGTCTACTCCGAAGTAAACGCCATCGGGTGCAATGTGGCTTGCTCCAAGGTAAATAGGCATAGATCGTAGCCTAACAGCGGTGGGTTTGAGCCTAGTCCTGGAATTTCCCCGGTAGGATTTGGCTGGTCTTAGGCAAACCAATATATCTCAGTCCTCACCCATCCATAGCCCCAAATCTGTAAAATGGAAATGATAATGTAGTGACCTGCCTTACAGGATTAGCGATCTAATGCATGTGAGAAGATCTGAATCGCGACGGGAAAACCCAATTTAAAGATAATACGTTGCCAAGGAGAAGGTCAGCATGCTACATATTTACACACAGCCCACAACCTATCCACATAACCCAGCAGCCCCGTTGACTTCAATGGGGTGGGTGCTTGTAGGGCTCGGCCGTTTTCCAAATCGAGGGGCAGCAATACTGAAGTTAAAATGCATTTTGTTGCAAAGGAAGCCGTGCGGCGGTGGGAGAGACCCAAGAACCCTCTGAAGATGGTTTCCGCAAAATAGCTTGCGGCAGAAATAGGAGGAAAAGTATATTCTCCAGGCCTTGGAAGCGTTCGGGGTGGTTAGAGTTGGAGTAGTAGCCTAACGAGCTAGTGATACCACTGAATTGTTAGGGCTAAGAATCTACCAGATAAAACTACAGCACAGTGCAGGATTTCAGATAAAGCATTAGCAGCGCCTCGATGGGGCGCTTTTCTGCCCTAATAAGGAAGCCGCTTTTGGTTCTCAGTTCTAGAAGACGACCCTCCTCCGCTTCTTTCCGAGACTTGTGGCACCTGGGAGCCTAGCCATTTTATGGTGGCTTAATTTTCGGCCGCGGAGAAGCTGCTACTTAGATGGCGTGGAGTGTCCAGCGTAAAGACGATTCGTTCGCTTCCTGCATCCAAGGAAACAGGCTCTCTCCTATCCACGCTGCAGAAAAAGCGAACTGCGAGTCTTCCAGTTGCCACAAGACTCTTCGGCTTCAGTCTTGCGCACGCTTAGTCTCAGTGAATCCCGCAGGAGCGTCTTCTGAGCAAACGCGCATGCCGATCATCGGGGCTGGTTGTTGATTTATTTCAAATAAACTCCCTTACAGCCATCTCCTTCTGTTAAACAAACTTTATCGGAACTCGGTAGCTTTCGCACTTAATCCAGCCTCTCAGAAACTACGGCTGCTACCCTAAACTCCCTTACTAAAAAAGTTCTCTTGAAATGCGGTGCGGTGTACTTCTGAGTCAACGGGTTTAGGATCGCGCAGTTTAGCATCGAAGTCTTAGCCTGAGAACCTAAACTTGTTTACCTGGCCAGTTGTGGGACTCTCACCATACTTATTTAGAAGTAGATATTTTCTCCTCGCTTCCTTCCCGCTTCCGATGGAGCTCAACTAAGCGGGTTTAGGATCGCAGTCTTATTTGTTGGGAAGCCAGGGAAACTGAAGCCAATTCCGCTCCCCTCCTCCGGCCCCAGTAGTGTGTGTAGCCACCGAGGTGTTGCCGGATGAAGGAAATATTTGCGTGCCACGGAGGGCATTTCCGCTCCTGATTCAAGAAAATAAAATGCCTCTCGTTTGCTACTGTACGTTGGAATGTATTTCAGTATATATGTAGACACTTCAGAATGGACGGGGAGGAAAAGGGTTTAGCCCCAGCCGAGATCTGAGGAAGGGACCCCAACGCAGATATATTTTTCCATTCCCATCTTTGCGATGTTAGATTTAGCCGGAGCAAACGGCGGCCAGAATGCGCTGCTTTTCCTTTCTGGGCCGAGGACTGAAGTGCTAACGCGTCCCCTTCTCCCACCCCCCAAAGGCTTCCTAATCTCTGCAGGAGAGAGAGGGAGGAAAGGAACGTTTTTATCAGACCACACTTTTTTACTGAGCCGGCCGCAAACTGTTTACAAGACCCGAGATCGACTCAACGAGGCCCTGGGGGGTTTCAGGGCAGGCAGAGGCTGTGGAAGCCCGAATTTTATTTTCCTCCTCCTTATCCACAGCCGGTTAAAGCAGAAATCAGATAATTGGCATCTCGGTTCTAAATCAGTGGGACATTATTTCCAAACGTGTCATCCGCCAAACTCTTTCTTTTCGCGCCTTTACGCGACTGCTTCAGGATGTGACACCTTGGGATGGGAAGTTAGTGTGCGCAAAGCATTGCGCGCAGTGAGCGGTCTTGTGAAGATTTCCTGCCTAGGGAACAGGGCGTAGGCCGAGATCCTAGAGGCTCCAGTGAGTTGAGAAAAGAAAAGAAATGTTTGTGTTGCAATTCCGGGAAGGTTAGACTACAACTCCCTTCATCCTTGTCCAGGTGCCCTGCTGGCTGATGGGAGTTGGAGGTCAGCAGCATCTAGAGGGCCAAAATTCTGACTATTGAGGGTGGGGCTCTCTTTACCTAATTACCTGGACTTTGGCCTCCACAGTTCTGCTCAGGGGGCACCACAATGGGGATGGAAAGAACCTGGGTGTTTCTAGCAGGAGGTAGCTGGAATAGGATGGTGGTCTTGGAGTCATACAAATTGCTCACTACCAATCAGAGACCCCTTTACTCTATGTTTATAAATATATATATAATGTTTTAAATAAGAAACAAAAACAAATTGGGATCCAGTGATAAAAAAATACCAGAAAACGGAAAAGTATGAATTAGTTATATGAAAAAACTTTATAACAAGCAAATGAAAAAATCTGGTGACATAGTCACTATAGTTTACTATTCTTTAATCAAATCAACCTTAACGTAACTAAACAATTTTGCATTCTTCAGCGGTCTGTTTTAGAAACACATACAGAATATGTTACATACACAAAGAATGTAGTGATTTAAAATACCCTATGGATCTAGAGCAAAAGAGAAAAAAGCAAATCAGAGTAATCATACCTGCAAATATGAAAATGTTGTTGTTGATGATGATAATTAAATTTCTATACCTCTCAAGGATTACACGGCAGTTTACAATATAAATACACAAAAATGCATATCATAGTAACATGCAAAATCAATACCCCCCACAAACAGGCCATCACTTGTTTAATTAGCCAAAGGCCTGGGATTAGAGGAATGTTTTTGCCTAGTGCCTAAAGATGTGTAACCAAGATGCTAGGAGAGCATTCCACCATAGAAAAGGCCTATTCTCACGTGGCCATGCTACAGATCTCTTGTGGAGGAGGCACACAAAGGAGGACCTTGGATGATATCACAGGGTCCTGATTGGTTCATATGGGGAGAGCCAACGCTTGAGGTATTACTGTCAGGGGTGGAAACTAGTAAAGCTTCAAGGCACCTAATCCTGGAGGGCCCCCAGAAGTGACTTTTGTCTATGTTGCTTAAAAAAATTGGGCCTAGTAGATCCAAATTGAGTTGCATGACTCAAACTGATTGATTTTTTTGTCTTTCAACAAAAGTTTGAGATTCAGCAGCACAGATGTTGTGAAGGTGGAACAGCCCCATCAAAGAAGAAAACAGTTGTTACCTAGACCTTGTTGTTGGTTGCAAAGTGGACCTGAGCTGCCACCTTTGCCAGGGTGATGTGTGGGTCCCTGTGGAAGCCAATGCCTACATGGGGTGCCTGGATGTGCCCCCTTAGAATTTTGTGCCTGTGACCATGTCCCCCACAACACCACTGGCTGGGGAAGGGGTTTCCTGGAACCCCTACTTTGGGGGGTTTGTTTCTCATCAGAATGCCCTTAAAATTGCTGCAATCCCATCTTCTCCTCTAAACTGGAGGTATGTATCACACATTTTCAAACTCTCAAAGGAGATCAGAGTGGTGATTTCACACCCACATCTCAAGCGTGGTTGCTCTAATTTGACTGTGCACTTCCAGGAATAACTACCCTTAGGATAGCAGTTGTGCAGCTCAGCTCCACGAAACATATTTTCCAGTAAGTGTGCAGCTAGCAGGAAGTCAGTTGACTGAAGTAAAGACAATACCCCGAGAGCTGACTTTTGAGTAAAGATTAAAATGCATTGGATCCGTTTGTTATCCTCACAACAATCCTGGTAGATAGGTGGGGTCTGAGAGACAGTGGCTAACTGAAGGCTGCCCAGGAGAGATTAAGAGTTCTGCGGGGATGCCCAAACATTTTTCAAAGAGGGCCAGATTTGATGAAGTGAACATTCATGAGGGCCGACCAAAGTTGTTGAGCTTTCTTAGGACTGAAGTTGTTGAGCTTCTTTTAGAATTGAAGTTAAAGGTAAAGGTAAAAGGACCCCTGACCATTAGGTCCAGTCGTGACCGACTCTGGGGTTGCGGCGATCATCTCGCTTTATTGGCCAAGGGAGCCAATAAAGGTACAGCTTCCGGTCATGTGGCCAGCATGACTAAGCCGCTTCTGGTGAACCAGAGTAGCACACGGAAACGCCAATTACCTTCCCACCAGAGCGGTACCTATTTATCTACTTGCACTTTGACATGCTTTTGAACTGCTAGGTTGGCAGGAGCAGGGACCGAGCAATGGGTGCTCACCCCGTCGCGGGGATTCGAACCGCCGACCTTCTGATCGGCAAGTCCTAGGCTCTGTGGTTTCACCCACAGCACCGCTGAGCTTTTGGGGGGATTTTGCCCCGGGACATATACTGCCACAGGTTAAATTGACTGGCGGGCCGGATTAGGCCCCTGAAAGGGACCTTGGACATGCCTGAAGAGTCTCATACCTTGGTTCGTGGTGTAGTACTATAATTAGAAGAGGTGCCTTTTCTGAAGACCTAGATCAATGGGGATTTAAACCTGGGTTCCAAAGACTGTGTATCCAATGAGCATTCAGTGGGATGAAACACACTTAAATACGTCTCAATGGGTTGCAGATTGTGGGAAATTGTACCGTGTGATTCTAAAGTTAAAAAAAAGGAAAGAAATAAGTTAAAATCCAGATTTTGAGTGGCAGGAATAAAACGAACCTAACTTTGGGGTCATTTTTTTGGGAGAAGCTGTAATGTAGTATAGAAACATAGGAAGCTCTAGCTCAGTATTGTCAACACTGACTATAGCAGCAACTATCCAGAGTTTTCAGGCAGAAGACTTTGCCAAACCTATCTGGATGTGTCTGAGGATGAACCTGGGACTGGGTGGCACTGTGGTCTAAACAACTAAGCCTCCTGGGCTTGCTGATTGGAAGGTCGGCGGTTCAAATCTGTGTGATGGGGTGAGCTCCCGTTGTTCTGTCCCAACTTCTGCCAACCTAGCAGTTCAAAAGCACACCAGTGCAAGCAGATAAATAGGTACCACTACGGCGGGAAGGTAAACAGCATTTCCGTTTCTGTCATGGTGTTCCGTTGCACCAGAAGTGGTTTAGTCATGCTGGCCACATGACCCGGAAAGCTGTCGGTGGACAAATGCAAGACAAAGTGAGATGAGCGCTGCAGCCCCATAGTCACCTTTGTCTGGACTTAACCGTCCGGGGTCTTTTACTTTTTTTTTACCTACTTGTATGCTCTACTACTGAGCCTTTCAGTAGGTCATAGTGAACAACAACAACAACAATTTTATTATTTATACCCCGCCTATCTGGCTGGGTTGCATGGAGTTGTATAGATTATGATTCTTCCCCTTTCCCATGTTATTCTCACAATAACCTTAGGTGTGTGGTTGAGTCCAGGTAAGTGCATTCATGCTCTACCACAGAGGTTTGGCCCTTTCTCTCAACAATGTCAGGTTTCAGGATCCAAAGGGAGAAATGGAATCAGCATCTTCGTCAGTGACAGACATGCAGCCCAACTTGTTCCACGTTCATTCACTCTCCAGTGATTTCAAGGGGACTTCCTTCCCCAGAAGCTTATCTAGAATGGTTGAAGTCTGAAATGCATTAGAGCTCTCTAACGCTTCCTAGGGAGTAGGGCTGCAATTATAACCCCTTACCTTGGAGTAAGATCCATTGAATTTAATAGGACTTCCAGCTGTGTACACACCACACATTTAAATCACCCACCCAAAGAATCCTGGGAACTGTAGTTTCTTAAGCGCTCTAACAACTGCAGGGACGTGGGTGGAGCTGTGGTCTAAACCACTGAGCCTCTTGGGCTTGCTGATCAGAAGCTCAGCAGTTCAAATCTGCCCGATAGGGATGAGCTCCTGTTGCTCTGTCCCAGCTTTTGCCAACCTAGCAGTTCGAAAGCACGCCAGTGCAAGTAGATAAATAGGTACTGCTGTGGCAGGAAGGTAAAAGGCATTTCCGTGCGCTCTTGCTTCCATCACGGTGTCTCGTTGCACCAGAAGCGGTTTAGTCATGCTGGCCACATGACCTGGAAAGCTGTTCGGGGACAAACGCTGACTCCCTCGGCCTGAAAGCGAGATTAGCACTGCACCCCATAGTCGCCTTTCACTGGACTTAACCGTCCAGGAGTCCTTTACCTTTTACCTTACTAACAACCATAACTCTGTGAAGGGTAAGCTACAGTTCTTTGGACTGCATGTGCTTTATATAATAATAATAATAATAATAATAATAATAATAATAATAATAATAATATATTATTTATACCCCCCCCCCCAATCTGGCTGGGTTTCCCCAGCCACTCTGGGTGGCTTCCAATTGAATATTAAAAACAATACAGTGGTAACTCGGGTTACATAGGCTTCAGGTTACAGACTCCGCTAACCCAGAAATAGTATCTTGGATTAAGTACTTTGCTTCAGGATGAGAAGAGAAATTGTGCACCGGTGGCACGGCAACAGCAGGAGACCCCATTAGCGAAAGTGGTGCTTCAGGTTAAGAACAGTTTTAGGTTAAGAACGGATCTCCGGAACGAATTAAGTACTTAACCAGAGGTACCACTGTACATGGGCCATGGATTAGTGCTGGCCCAGGACATTTTGGCACCTCAGGTGAACCATAAAATAGTGCCCCCTCGTCCTGCAAGGGAAGAAAGGATGAGTGAATATATCAGGAGCAAGGAGGGAATAAAGATCTACATTGGGATCTACTGCCCCTGTGGATCCTGCTGCCCGAGGCGATTGCCTCACCATGGATGGACGGGTCCTGCCGTGGACTCCCTGCAAGTCCCCTTGATTGCAACAGAACTTACTTCTGAGAAAATATATGCCTGTGGTTGGACTCTGTGCTTGGGTCACGGACTCAAGCGAGACTTGCTTCAAGGAACCACGCGTTCAATCCGGTCGATACCATCTGCATGAAGGGGGGGGGGGCGGGGAGAGACTGGTCCCCTTTCACAGCCTAATTTTCTCTCTTTTCCTTTCCTCCCTTCTAGGGAAAACAACGAGAATTCCAGTTCCAACGGCCACAACCCGCTTTCCTCCTCCCTGAACGGCAACAAGGCGGTTTTGGGCAGTTCCGAAGACGAGAAAACGCCCTCGGGGACGCCGGATCACTCTTCGTCCAGCCCAGCTTTACTGCTTAATTCGAACCCAGGCTTGCAGCCTCTCCACAGCTTGGGCCACCCCCAGGGTCCTAGTGCCATTCCTGTACCCAGCGCGGACCCTCTGCACCACCACAGTTTGCAAGACTCCATCCTCAACTCCATGTCCTCCAACCTGGTCGACCTGGGCTCTTAAGACGTTCGTGGCACCCATGATGTCCCTTGAATCCATGCTTCCCACTCGGCTTTTTATTATTATTTCTTTTTTTAAAGAAACAAAACACTCATACCTATTACCTGAAACATTGAAAGGGATAGCAAGCTCCTTCACACGGATCCGTTGTCTGGCTTTGGATCAATGCTTGGTCGGCTGACTAATAACTTTTGGGGAAGGTACTGTAACCTCAAGACCCTGGCAAGTCTTAAGAGGGTTTGGCGAAGCTGGTGGACTCTTCCTTAGGAGTTCTTCTTGTGTGTGTGGTTTTGCAGGGGTGGGGATGGTGGAAGGGGAGCAAAGGAGGTCAGGGCAGCCCCTCACTTGGGAGAGGAAGGGACGTGGCTGGCAGCTTCAGCCTTCACACTCTCTATGGGAGTTTATCAGGTCCAGTTTGGGGGTTGCCAACTTCTCAGCCGGGCTCTGGAGCTGTGCTTGAACCCTGATCAGCAACAAGTGAAGCTTTGTAGGCCTTGAAGAGACCAGAAGGTCCACCAGGCACCAGCAGCACGGTCTTCTCCTCCACGGCTAACCAGAGGCCTCTGGGAAACAGAGAGTTGCCCCACTCCCCAGTTCTGAACCCCATTCTGAATGTCGATTGCATCCGGCAACATGGTCTTCAGAGAGGCGTTCCATTGCGATCGGCTGGAGACCTCTAGTTTGGTACATCTATTGTCCATCCAGTTAGTTCTAATCCCCTTTCAAAACCATCTCTAAAGCCATTAGCCCTCCTCGTTTCCGCATCTGAAGCCGCTGAGGGTGGAGGGAAGGCCTATTAATCGAGCGCAGATGCTGCTTGCGAAGTTGACAACTCCACCCCATCCGGTTTGTTCTGCTTCTGAATCTTGGGAAACAACGTGCTTGGGAATAATGTCTGGCTGAAATCAGGGGGGGCTTCTTTCCAAACGGAAGGCTTCTCCCCTCAACCCCCCACCCCGCCCCAGATTTTTGGATCGGACTCCAGCCTAGCAACCCTGTTGATTGTAAAGGGGCTACTATAGCTTGAGAATGGCAGAATGCACGTTGCATCGTGGGGCTGGATCCGAAGGCTGGTGAGGAGAGTAGCAGCTGAAATTCCAGCGCTGTAGTAGCTGCCAGCTGCCGTATAGGCAACCCCAGCATAGCTATCAACTTTTCCCGTTTTTTAAGGGAAATTCCCTTATTCCGAATAGGATTCCTCGCAAGAAAAGGGAAAAGTTGACAGCTATGAACCCCAGCCCTTATTCTTCTCCTTTGATGCTGATGCTAGGCAAAGAAAGTGGGGAAGGGGGAGGGACTTATTTCGTCTTCTTCGTGTGGTCCCCCCTCCCTTAAGCCATTCTTTAGGTGTGAAGGACAAGCAAGGTGCGATCCACAAATCGCTTAAGCCACAGAACTTGCCTTCAAGCCGATCCAGTGGCTCCAGAGTTGGACTCGGAAGCCGGGAGATCTGGGTTGAGCTCCTCGACTCAGTGGGCGCTCTTCAGCTTCAGTTCCCTCATCTGTAAAATGGGAACAAAGGCGAACTACCTCGCAGGGCTGTTTGTGAGGATAAAGACTGTACAGCGTTTTGCACATTTAACATTGAGATAGCCTATATCACCCTTATTATTAATAATATTTTTATTCATAATAATAATATTCCCCTCTATTCCTTCCCCTTCGGAGTCTGCGGGGCCACCCAGGAGAATGTGCGGAGTTGTCCGGGCTTGTGCGCCAGGCTCGGACTCTGACCCGCTTGGAGCCCATGGCACCCATTCAAATCATAACAGGGCCAAGAGCAGGCGTTATATCTCTATCTCTACCTATCTATATGTGTATATTATAATAAGCCATTGCTGCTCATCGAAACCCAAGGAAAGTTATCACGCGCCAGCGAGGCCCCCTCAACGTCTCTGTATTGTTTATATTATGTGAATACGGTATTTGGAAAAAAAATAATATTTCTGCTTCTATTTTATAATAAAATCGAGAAATCCAGCCTACTGTGCAAAGGGATCCTGGGTTTCTTTTTAACCAGCGCATTTTCCCCTTTTGGTTATAATTGCATACGTGTCTGCACTATGAACCGGTTTAACTGTCACGGATTCACACACACACACACACACACACACACACACACACACACCCTTTTCTCAAGGAGCTTCTGCTGGGAACGAGAATTCCAAAAGGCGGCGAAGGTATCCAAGCAGACAATTGTGCTGCAGTCGAAAAATACATTTCCCTAAATCTTCAAGGAAGTCTTGACAGTTTAGGCAGTATAAGTGGACGCTTGTGGTTTAGTACAAGTAAGAAACTGAAGCTTTTCTGGAGAGCTCTCCTCTCCGACCCCATGTTCAGGGATAATACTTAAGCGGGCCCTGCCCGTTTCCTTCATTTATTGCCTAACCAATCTTTCAACGAAACTCGTAAAACAAACAAAAAGAAAAACCATTCACCTGAACTAGCCATAAAAACTGAATGTTGGAGCATTGACAGCTATCATTTCCCCCTCCCATCTATTTACCAGCGCGTTTTCCCATATTCCACTTCCACTCCTCAAGTTCCTAGTCCTCCTTGAGAAGAGGGAGAGAGGGAGGAGGAGGCGAAAGTCCCCCCTCACCCACTTTGAAAAGAAGAGACTCTATCGCTTATTGTGGCGTGGTGTGAAGCTCCCGAAGAACTCAGAAACTGCTGCGGTGTGGGGTTCGATAAAACGAAGAAAGTACCGGTTGTGTTAGGGACATGACTGAGTTGATTTAGAAAGATGCAGTTGGATACAGGCAGCGGCCACTGTGGTTGGAGAGAAGGGGCCTTGTTCAGTTGTAGAGCATATGTCATGCATGCAGAAGGACCCAAGTTCAATAGCTGCATCTCCGGGTAGAACAAAGGAAAGTCTCCATTGGAAACCCTGGAGAGCTGCTGGCAGTCAGTGTAGACAATAGTGGGCTAGATGGACCAGTTGTCCAACTCGGTATAAGGCAGCTTCCTATGTTGGGCCGGGAGATTTGGGGAAATAGAGGTGGACTGGAGCGGGAGAGGCGAAGAGAAATGTACCTGTTTAGCAAAGAAGAAGAAATGTGTGTGTGAGAGAGAGCTGCAGAGAAGATACGGATGGAACCCAGGAAAGGTGGCGTCGCGCAGAGTCTTTCAGAGGACCCAAAAGTTTAGAAGAGAAGAGTTTGGGGAAGAAGGGTTTTGAGGGATCTGATAGGCGGGCTGTAGACCACAAAAGTGTGTCCCACGTTAAATCCATTTTGTTGCGTCTACTGTTGTAAACATACGATTTTACAACATGACCCCCAACCTACCCAACCACCTCTTGCAATAAACGTTTTGCTGGATTGCACTCTTGGTAATCTGTTTAGCTGCATCTCTGCGGTTGCGGTGTTTTGACGGCCGTTGTTTTGGGGGTTTTTTTTGGAGGGGAGGGGGTTCTTCCAACCTGTACACTTTGCACAATCAGCAGTGATGAGGAGAGGGGAAAAGACAGGCAGGGAGATGGTTGGACAGGAGAGAATTGAGTTGCAGGGAAGCGATGGCAGTGCAGTAGAAAATGAAGCGCGGCTGAGGGAGGAAAAATGGTGTGTGTTTGTGTGTTTTAAAAGGGATCTCTCCTAGCGCAGGACTGAGAGGCAGCGGGGAGGAGAGGGGGTAGATTGTTTGGTACACATCCACCCAAAGGTTAAAGACCATCACATCGGTTGATCACACTGCGCCTGATTTTCATTTGCAAAGGGTGGGGAGAGGCAGAGGATTGGATTCTCCCCCCTACTCCAAGTAATGTCCCTGAGAGAATGAGTTCTTTGTACGTTTCACTGCTTCTGCCGGTTGCTAGTCAATTCTAGCTCTGTTATTTCCTGTTTCTGGCCCTAACAGACTTGCTCTGCCCCCGCAAGGAATCCTGGGAGATGCAGCCTGGGGGGGGCAGGGAATCCTCTCTTAGGTCTAGGGCTAAATTCTGAAGTAGGGGAGCTCTTTGTGACAGCTCCTTTAGCCACGCCCCTTCTGAGACGATGCAGCAACATCGTTTTTTAAAGTTGTTGTTGTTCTTTTAGTAATACAGAATTATGGTTTCAACACGGGGGATAGTCACTTCCCGCTCTCACTTTCCGTAACATCCAGCTTAAGGAAGATCTCTGGTGGTCTCTGAAGCTTGCGCACTACCTGTTGAACATTAGCTTGGTCGTAGTCTAGGGAGCCTGGAATTTGTCAAAGTAAAAGAGACAGTTTTAAGACTTAGCCTCTCGGCTGATAATGCAGCCTCTCTGCTTAGCTTATTTGCCTAGCTTGTTTGGCATGCAATGGATTGGCAAATCTCTCCCCAAGAAATAATAATAATTTATTCTTTATACCCCGCCCATCTGGCTGGGGTTCCCCCCTGCTGTGAAATGAGCGGGGGCGGTTGTCCCTGCTCCATTACATCATCACCATCACCATCATATTTATACCCCGCCCATCTGGCTGGGTTTCTTCTGCCACTCTGGGTGGCTTACAGCATATATAAAAAAACAATCAAACACCCAGCATTAAAAGCTGCCTTCAAATGTCTTCTAAAGGTTGTGTAGTTCTTTATCTCCTTAACTTCTGAAGGGAGGGAATATCATCTCATGAACTTTGTTTCTTGTTCTCCAACTCTTGAAGCACAATAATTCACGTCAGGTTCCAACGCCTCAAGCGCAAAGATGAGAGAAGGGAACAGGTGAGCTGAAGTGTAAGTATCCCTCCTTCCATCACCGTCACCTTGGTAGATGGTGACGCAGAAATGCTACATCCATGATCTCAACACCCTTGATCCCATGAGTAGAAGTGATGGCTATGTTGTGACATTGTATCAGGTTTCTTCAGTGCCTACTGAACTTCACGGTGCAGTCATGTCGGTAGCTGGACAGGATTTTGAGAGGAAAGGAGCACGAGGAAGCCTTGCAGTGGGGTTTCTCTTCATCTGTGGGGAGAGGGGCAGGGGGAGACATTTGTGGCCTCCAGAAGTTGTTGGACTCCAATTCCCATCATGCCTGAACAGCATGACTAATGGTCAGGCACTATGGCAGCTGTAGTTCAACACCATCTGGGAGGACACAGGGGTCCCCCTCCTCACCCAGGATGCCCTGAGAAGACTGTCCAACTGTTTCAACCTTGTAACTAGACGTGCCCTTTAATCGCCTCCAACGTCACATCAATTTAGGGTCCGTTAGGTACTGTCAGAAACGCAAAATTCTAACAATTATGCGAGGGCAACTGTCAATGTATATGTGCTTCTTGTCAACTTTTACACACGCGCATGTGATTAACCATTAGACGATCCACAGCTGAACATCCTGTTGGGACCTTATACCGGGCAACGTGGGAACTCGGTTCTGTGGAGCTCAGTCTCTGCTCACAAGCAGGGATTCGTTTTTGCACGTTGCTTGCTGATAAAAGATGCACGTGTGAACGAGAACCTTTCTGCTTATTTCATTATGGAGGCGTGCTAATCATACTGGGGTTATCTTTCCGCTCATAATCAAGCTTGATTTTTTAAAAAAAGAAAAGTTAGAATCTCTTTTGGAATATCTGTTTATTGGCCACCGTAAATTCTGTTATTGCTTGAGAGTAGCTGGACTTGTAACCAAACTTTATATTGCGGAGTGATCCTTGCTCAGGTTTCGAGCCAGCTGACTCCAGTGCCGCTCCTCCCTCCCGTTTTCTGCGGACCCTCCCTAGCTTTTCGTGGCCCCTGAATATGCTGAGCCCTCGTCCAGGTGTTTTTGAGCGGACACCCTCTGTTTCCCCTCCATAATACTCATTCTTCTTGCCCTTCTGCAAACCTGTGCATCCCCCCACACGCTCAAGCCAGACGAGGGGTCCCACCTGTGCATGGGTAATGCATTTATTTATTTTTACTACATAATGAACGGCACTCACAGCCTGAACATCAGGAGTAGAGGGAATAATGAAGGAAGTGTCTGCTTCTCAGCCTAACAAGTACAAGGTAAGGATAGGACAGGGAAAGAAGCGAAGGTCAGCTGGGAGCCAGTGCAGTGACGGGAACTGAGGTTGCCTGTCAGACAGGGAGGTCATTTCAGTAGGGGAAAGTGGTTTAGATTCCCCGTTAAAAGTAGACGAGACCTCGTATGTACCATACATTTAAAGCAGTGTCATGTGACTTTAAACAGCCATGACATCCCTCAAAGAATCCTGGAAGTTGTAGTTTGTTAAAGAAGCTGAGAGTTCTTAGGAGAACCCCCTATTCCCACCCCACAGCTAGTTTTCAGAGTGCCCTGGGATGAGGAATTGACTGTTAAACCACTCTGAGAATTGAAGGCGAGGGCTTGTCCTAAGAACTCTCGGTAGTTAACAAAGAGGGCCAGTGTGGTGTAGTGGTTAAGAACGGTAGTCTCGTAACCTGGTGAACCGGCTTCGTGTCTCCGCTCCTCCACATGCAGCTCCTGGGTGACCTTGGACTAGTCACACTTCTCTGAAGTCCCTCAGCCCCACTCACCTCACAGAGTGTTTGTTGTGGGGGAGGAAGGGAAAGGAGATTGTTGGCCACTTTGAGACTCCTTAGGGTAGTGATAAAGCGGGATATCAAATCCAAACTCTTCTTCTTGGGGGAAGCCATGATTGCTTAAAGTGGGGGCGATGCTGCTTTAAATGTATAGTGCAGGCTGAGCCTCTGAGGCTGCAATCCAGCCTTTGGATTTACTCGAGATTAAATAGCAAACAACAACAGAACAGACAAAAAACAAACAAACAAGACACAAACTGCCAAGCACTTGTTTTTAAATAAGTCAATATCCTTTAATAGCATCCTTCCAAGCAGAAGTCAGCTTTCTGGTTTAAAAAAATAATGCAAAGGGGTTTGTGCCTTTGACGTTAGTCTATTTAATAGATCCATAGGGGCCATAGGACGAATATTTGAGGAGGCCAGCCCCCCCATCTGATGGCCATTGCCATTCAAATGGTTGTGCATCATGTGATTGGTTATGTGGGGCGGGGCTTTCCTGCCCCTCCTGCAATATTTTATTCAAGGGGGCACCCCTGAATGAATCGTATTTTTTCCATTCACTAAAGCTGCTGATGAAGCCTCAGTCCTTCTGTAAATTCCTCATAAAGT
This sequence comes from Podarcis gaigeae, assembly GCF_964106915.1. Taxonomy (NCBI): domain Eukaryota; kingdom Metazoa; phylum Chordata; class Lepidosauria; order Squamata; family Lacertidae; genus Podarcis; species Podarcis gaigeae. Next base: position 101,651,006 of record NC_139680.1, on the reverse strand, counting down.
AAACGGCTTGTAAGTAGACCATTCTTGTACCCGATCCGCGTGTACAACCAGCAGTACCGGTGGTTTTGAGAGAGGAGCGCGTAATAATGCACATACTGTAATCAGATAATAATCACAAGCTCCGCATCCGAGCTCACCAAAGCGGCGCAGGCGTCTCCTTGGAGACCTGGCTAAAGATGTGAAGCGGCAATGTTTGGAGGCAATCGCCCCTCCTTCAACAGGGACCCTGTTCCGTTTCCTTTCCTTTCATGGCTGTGGAGAGCAGAATCGTTTTATACACGGGACAGGGAAGGGCATCCCGGCTTTGCAGAGGATCTCCGTGTTCCTTTGGGTGGATTGCAGAAGAAATCGATGCCGGTGTCTTGCTCGGTGCCTTTGAGGACAAGGTGGAATTCGGACGCATTTGGCGGTGGAGAGATCACGCAGGGCCAAAACGCGGCAAAACACCAGCATCTCGCTTGCAGGTCAGAGTATCCAGAGGTCATCCAGTCTAGCTCATGCTACCCAGCAGGTTAAAATGTTAGGTTTACTTCTCCTCGGGATTCATTAAGTCGGGATAGTGACTACTACTGCCACTCCATTTCTATATTCCCAAACCCTAATGCGGATTAAGAGCATAGCTGTCATCTTTTCCCTTTTCTTGTGAGGAATCCTATTCGGAATAAGGGAATTTCCCTTTAAAAAAGGAAAACGTTAACAGCTATGATTAGGACTCCTCCATCCAGTGTTTCTCAAACGTGTGTCTCCAGTTGGAATACAACTCCCATCATCCCTTGCTAACAGGACCAGTGGTCAAGGATGATGGGAGTTGTAGTCCAACTGCAGCTGGCGTAGGAGCCCACTCCTAGGGGCTGAGGTCCCTTCGGCCCCCACCCAATAAAATATGTGAGGGGCCCGGGACCTCCAAAGTTGATGGGCATTGCCATTGAAATGGTGTACGTGCCTTGTGATCGATCATGCAGGACAGGGCTCACATGCCCCCCCCCCCATTTTATTCAAGTTGGCACCCCTGTCAGCTGGCAGGAATGAAAAGGGCATCTTCGGTTTTGCCACCCAAATGAGGACACTTGACGGTTGTTGTTGTTTAGTCGTTTAGTCATGTCCGACTCTTCGTGACCCCATGGACCAGAGCACGCCAGGTACTCCTGTCTTCCACTGCCTCCCGCAGTTTGGTCAAACTCATGCTGGTAGCTTTGAGAACACTATCCAACCATCTCGTCCTCTGTCCTCCCCTTCTTCTTGTGCCCTCAATCTTTCCCAGCATCAGGGTCTTTTCCAGGGAGTCTTCTCTTCTCATGAGGTGGCCAAAGTATTGGAGCCTCAGCTTCAGGATCTGTCCTTCCAGTGAGCACTCAGGGCTGATTTCCTTAAGAATGGAGAGGTTTGATCTTCTTACAGTCCATGGGACTCTCCAGAGTCTCCTCCAGCACCATAATTCAAAAGCTCCAATTCTTCGGCGATCAGCCTTCTTTATGGTCCAGCTCTCACTTCCATACATAATTACTGGGAAAACCATAGCTTTAACTATACGGACCTTTGTTGGCAAGGTGATGTCTCTGCTTTTTAAGACGCTGTCTAGGTTTGCCATCGCTTTTCTCCCAAGAAGCAGGCGTCTTTTAATTTCGTGACTGCTGTCACCATCTGCAGTGATCATGGAGCCCAAGAAAGTAAAATCTCTCACTGCCGGTTAGAGGATAATATTACAAGGCTGGGGAGTCCGTTGCTTTGCAAAAGTGGTTGTCCTTAGTTCCTATCAGTCCCAGTCAGCAAGGCCAGTGGCCACGGATGATGGGTGTTGGAGACTTAACAGCTGGTGCGCCCCAAGTTCCCGATCCCTGCGGAGATCTTGAGACGGCAATTCCTCCTTCCTGCAACTCTGTGCTCATTTACCTCAGAGTAAGGATGCACTCCTACACATACCTACTCAGAAGTAACCCTCCACTGAATTCAATTGGACTTGTTCCTGGGTGTGTGCATAGGTTTGCGTCTAAGCCTCAATGATCGGATTTACTTCCGAGTTGACATGCATAAGATTAGTTTATTAGCTTCTCGCGGTGCTTAATGGAGATCTTTTACGCACCCTCACCCCCAGGAGTTTGCCATTCAAAACGCTTCAGCATTTCAAAACAATATTTGGTGGCGTGTCAGCTCCAAAGATCGCGGCCCTACGATTCCAGAGGGCGGTTTAATTTAATATGTGTATTTCTCAGCTGTTACTGTGCCAACTGGTCTATCCGCAAGGGAGCTCAAGCGAGTTTAAAATTCAGATTCGGGATTCTCTAATCAGTGTGTCCTGGCCGAAATGCCTCGTTTGGGTGCTTGATTGTCGGTTTGGCTGGCTGGCTGCTCGTGTCCGACGTGAAGTTGAACACTTTTATAATTAAAGAGAAAGAACCGTTTCGGCGAAAGCGATCTGCGCTAAAAGCGGCTCTCGCTGCCTCTTGCAATTACCCCATCGTAAGGTTCACAGAAATATGTCAGATTGGATCCTGAAGAATAACTTCGCAGTGTTCTTCAGTGGATTCTTGGTGGTTGCTTTTTAAAAATAATAATAATAAACAAATCAGTTCATGAACTAAATCATTGGGTAGGATATTTTAAAATGATTATTATTTATTTATATACAAAAAGAAAGCTCAGACAAGTTATCTGTCTGGACGTGCTATCTTTCCAGCCGATTCTCCCTCCTCTCCCTCCAGCAAAAGTGCTACTTAAAAGCATTGAAAAAAATGTTTCTAAAGGTGTGTTTTTTTAAGGTTCCAGACGCTGGCCTGTATGTTGTAGAAAGTAGAGTGAAAGGAGGCAATAATTCACAATAAAAGGGAATGCAGTTATAACGAAGCTATGCGCGATACAGCGTTGACTCAAATGAATTAAACTAGGAATATGCACACTCGGCCCTCCAGATGTTTTGAGACTACAATTCCCATCATCCCTGACCACTGGTCCTGTTAGCTAGGGATGATGGGAGTTGTAGTCCCAAAACATCTGGAGGGCCGAGTTTGGGGATGCCTGAATTAAACAGCTGAAACCCGAAACAACAAAGACTTCAACAGCACGATCCTATAGTTCAGTGGGGCTTCCTTGCAGGTAACTAGAACTGCAGTGATATTTCCAGGCGTTCCCAAATAGATTTTTTCCTCTATACAGTGGAAAGCCACTTGGGCCCCGCCATTGATATCAATATAATTTGTTGCTAACTTGGTCCTTCATTTCCACCGAACATTCGACGCTGAAAATCTGGATTGCTTCATGGAATTCCTCCTCAATACCTTTCCGGAAAAGTTCCCTTGATTATATAATGGTCCTTAACTTTCAAGGGATTGAATGTGAGCATCGCGGTGTGGGCGGATACAGAATCTCAAGGCGCAATCGCCCTTGCAACCAATGCGGTGGTGGAGGGGAAGAAGGGAGAAAATGTCGCCCGTTCATTTCGTGAGAAGGTTGAGAAGAGGGGTGGCTTTCATAAATGTCCTAGGTAGATGGGCTGATTTAATAGGATCGCGAGAAATATTTCGTCCACTTCTTTGAGCCCCCATCGAACATCGTCCAAACTCCATCGCGCAGTTTCCCCTTGATTTTTGGATGCGCGCTTGCCCCATTTTATTTGTGATGACGTTTATACCCCGCCTGGGCCGCCTTCCCTCTCAAAGGAGCCCAGGGCGGAAAACAACAATACGTACAGGCGCTGCGAGGGAGTCCAAGGAGGAACTGGAACCCAGAGGGATACAGGCTTAAGATGCCATGAAGATGAAAGGGACCACACACACGCGCTCAGAGCAAGACAGAGATCTGTCAACAGCTATTAGCCACTGCCATTCATTCGTGGAAGGGATTCATGAATGGAGCCTCCCTGTCAATAGGCAGTACACCTGTAAATAGGACGGGCTGGAGACAAAGGGCAAGCGACATAGGAGCCAACTCCTAGGGGCCGACGGGTCTTCGCCCCCCTTAATAAAATATTTGAGGAGGGCCGCCCCCCCCCCAAGTTAGGATGGTGCTGAAGGACCGTGATAGGGTGGTTCCTGTTTTTTCTCCTATGTTAAGGGTAGCTTCTACTGGAGCGTGGTCTGTGATTTTAATGTTACTGTATTGATTTAATGTTATTGTATTGATTCAACCAAGGGGATCAGGGCTTGTGTGAGCATAATGCTATTCAGTCTGGACACTGTGCCGTGGTGCCGGGACTGGAATGTGTGGCTGGTATCTCCTTGGTTTTCTTTGCCCCATATGTCATAGAGACCTCTGTTTTTTTAGTATTTTTGGCAGTTTTACAAAGAGTACCTACTCCTCACCCCCCAGTTGATGGGCATTGCCATCCAAATGGTGTGGTGTGCGTGCACCGTGTCATGTGATTGATTATGAGGCGGGACAGCCCCCCTATTTTATTCAAGTTGACACCCCTGGCAAGCGAGGGTTTCCTGAGGGTACCATCTCCTGAAAACTGGAGGTTGGAGGAGATGTAGACCTTCAATCAGGTCTAACAAGACATTTTTCAACTTTCTCCTCAATAATATGGAAGCTGCTTCAATAGTCGGACGAACAGCAGAAGATGCGATTTGGTCTGGCACAGAAGGCTACGTCGCTCAATAATCATAATAATGACAACTTATATTGAATTTAATATTTGTATCCCGCTTTTCCAGCAACAAATGTTGAGCTCAAAGTGGCTCACAATAATCACAACAGCACTAAAAAAAAAAAAACCCCAAGAAAACCTGCAAGCAAGCATTTTATAGCTTTATTTGAATGTCTAGGGGCGATGTCCAGATTAGAAAGGCTCATCCGACAATGGACTCGATCCAGGAAGAGTTGTTGCTGCGACCCAGAGAGCGAGGTAGGCAGGTTTCGCAATGTAAGAAGGCAAACGTGAGGGTGGATAGCAGAATTTGTTATGCAAAATTTTCGCGTAATTCTCCTCCCCCTCCCTCCCGCTTCTCCTTCACCTTTGTGTTGCAAAAGCCGAAAATCCCTACATGTTTCGACTCACTGAGGACAACCTCGCGCTTGTCTTGGCAATTATGTTTTTATACAACCAGCTCAGCCGCACCCGCAACCCCGCACACAAACAAGCGCTTGATCCGCTGCAAACGCCGCTGCGTTTCGTAAGAGAAAATTTAGATGCGGAAAGTGACGTCCTTAATCTTGGATTTCCAAAGGATTAAGATCTGATTCATCAGCAGTGAATTCTGTGGCGGGGGAGGGGCGTAAAATCCGATCTTGGGAATGTTTGCCCGTAGTAGTATTGGCTTTAATAATTAAATCCTTAAAGTTCCAACTTAAGAAATCCCTCCTCGCAAGAGACAAACCAGTCAAGAAGATGTCTGAAAGAAAGGCATTTTGGTCTCCCACAAATTCTTCCCTGCGGCAGCGGAAAATAGAATGTGCATCAGGTATACACAGGCCACACGTTTCTGATCTCTGTCAATTAATATGAAATAGGGCAGGTATTTTGCATGGTGGTACTGCTCCTGTTGTGACCCTTCTTGGATCAGGTTGTGACCCACAGGGCCCCCATACTTGGTGAAGGCCAGTACTCTAGGGCAGGGGTTCCCAAACTTGGGTCGCCATTTATTTTTGAACTACTCCCATCATCCCTAGCTAGCAAGAACAGCGGTGAGGGATGATGGGAATTGTAGTCCAAAAACAGATGGAGAGCTAAGTTTGAACAACATTGCTCTAGGGGATGAGTCACAATTTCAACTCAAGCAAGACTAGTGAAACCGTGGCCCTTCCTCCAGATACTGCTAGACTACAGTTCCCATCATCCTTGACCATTCTAGCTGGGGCTGGTGGGAACTGGAGTCCCACAACCTCAAGAGTTCTCCTTCCCTGGCTTCCCCATTCATGATCTAACACATTTGAGTTTATACTTCTTGACTGGTAACTAGCAATGCAATTTTACAGAGGTAAGACCCACTGAGTTCTATGGGGCTGACTCCTGAGAAAGTATGCTAAGAAGTGCAGCCGAACCTTCAGAAGATAAGGCCAATTAAATTTTGTAGACAAAGGTGGAGCTCCTGGGTGGACAAACAGGAGATAAATATTTACCACACAGCACATATTTAAACTATGGAACTTGCTCCCACTGGAGGCAGTGAGGGCCATCAACTTAGATGGATTACAATAATTAATGGAAGATAAGGCTATAAAAGACTGCTAGCCAAAGTAGCTTTGCTCTGTCTCAAGTGTCAGAGGCAGTAATGCTTCTGAATACCAGCTGCTGGAAGGGAGGGAGGGGAGGTTGCTTCTGGGCATCTGGTTGGCCACTGTGAGCATAAGATGCTAGATTAGATGGACCACTGGCTGGATCTAGCAGGTTCTTCTTATGGTCGTATGGGAGCATATTCACCCAGTGCTTTACCAGTTGCACTGGTTCCCGGTGAAGTATAGGGTCAGGTTCAAGGTGCTGGTCTTGACCTTTAAAGCCCTTTGTGGCTTAGGGCCCTCGTATCTATGGGACCGCCTCTCCTGGTATGCCCCGCAGAGGACCTTAAGGTCCACGAACAACCATAGTTTAGAGGTCCCAGGCCCTAAGGAAGTCAGACTATCCTCCACCAGGGCCAGGGCCTTTTCAGTGATGGCTCCCACCTGGTGGAATGCTCTGTCCCATGAGACTAGGGCAGTGGCGTAGCGTGGGGAGTGCAGGGGGGGGGGCGGCCACACCGGACGCAACATCTGGGGGTTAGGGTTAGGGGGCGCAAATCCACGGGTTAGGGGGCGCAAATTACTTGCCTTGCCCCGGGTGCTGACAACCCACGCTACGCCACTGGACTAGGGCCCTTCAGGATTTAACCTCCTTCCATCGGGCCTGTAAGACAGAGCTATTCCGCCTGGCCTTTAATTTGAATTCAGCCTGATCTTTTAGTTCCCCTTTCTTCCCTCCCCCTCCCCTTTTATGAAGATCACCCGCTCTGAGACCCCACAGCTAATTCTCCCTGGGCCTCCTTGCTGGCCCAAGTAGGACCAAATTCAGCCAGCTAGCCCTGGGGATTATCTAATTGATTTTTGAATTCTTGAATTTTATTGTTATTCATGTTTTTATACTGTATTTTATGCTGCTTTTATAATTAAGGGTATAAATTATTATTATTGTTGTTGTTGTTGTTGTTGTTGTTGTCAAGCCTCCAACACACCTTTCCACTTTGTCACGGGATTGCTGTGGGAATAAGATGGGAAGAAATTTAAATAATAATTCAGAGCAGAGCTCCATGCAAGATGAGCTGGGAAGCACTCACTGGTAGAGGATATGCTTTACATGAAAAATGTCACAGGTTCAATCCTGCAACCAAAGGTCACAGGTTCAACCCTACAACAAATCATCTGGCACCCTTCTTTATGGGTAACCTCTACAGGAGGTCTGGAGGGTGGCAACACAAGAACAGGCCTTCTCAGTGGTGGCCCCACACTTCTGGAATGCTCTCCTCGAGGAGGCTCACCTGGTGTCATCATTACAAGAGTTTAGGCACCAGGCAAAAACATTTCTTTTTTGCCAGGCCTTTGGCTTTTACTTATCTGTGGCCTGTTTTAACAGGTGTGATGCTCTAATCATGCCTTTTAAAAGCCTGAATGCGTTTTAGAGTTTCCTATGTTTTGGGAATGCCCCATGTTGGAGACCCTGGAGAGCTGCGGCCAGTCATTGTGAATAATATTGAGCTAGATGGACCAGTGGTCTTCCTCAGTATAAAGTAACTTCCAATGCTTCTATGGATAAAAAATGTATTAAAATGGAATATTATATCTATATCTATATCTATATCTATATCTATATCTATATCTATATCTATATCTATATCTATATCATCTATATCTATATCTATATCTATATCTATATCTATATCTATATCTATATCTATATCTATATCTATATCTATTACATTTTTATACATTTCCCTAAAATTAATTTGTATGAAAGAGTACTTACCTCTGATTCACATGTGGATGAACACAGCTTGATTGCAGTTCGAAAGCATACCAGTGCAAGTAGATAAATAGGTACCACTGTGGTGGGAAGGTAAACAGCATTTCCATGCGTTCTGGCACTCATCACAGTGTCCCATTGCACCTAAAGCAGTTTAGTCATGCTGGCCACATGACTCAGAAAAGCTGTCTGCAGACAAATGCCGGCTCCCTCAGCCTGATAGCGGAGATGCGTGCCTCACTCCATAGTTAAATTTGACTGGAGTTAACCATCCAGGGGTCCTTTACCTTACCTGATTGATTGTTAACGTGACACTTGATGTCTGTCAAATGAATCTGCAAATTGTCTTTATTGAGTTGGCATCGGTGATATGAAAACCACGCCTGCAAGTACAAAGTCGGATGATCCCAGTCTTACAATCAAAAAATCCTTTGGAAAAACTCTCAGCTGCCCTGGTGAACTGGCTATGGCTTCTGTGCCATGTAAATGGTTTAAAACTAAGCTCTAGGCTGTTCAGTAGCATTAGAGCAAAAGGCTCAGTCTGTAGAGCATGAGACCCCAAATCCCAGGGTTGTGGGTCTGAAAGATTCCTGTTGCAGAGGGCTGGACTAGATGACCCTCGTGGTCCCTTCCAACTCTACACTTCTATGTTCAGAGCCAGTGTGGTGTAGTGGTTAAGAGCGGTAGTCTTGCAATCTGGGGAACCGGGTTCGCGTCTCCGCTCCTCCACATGCAGCTGCTGGGTGACCTTGGGCCAGTCACACTTCTCTGAAGTCTCTCAGCCCCACTCACCTCACAGAGTGTTTGATGTGGGGGAGGAAGGGAAAGGAGAATGTTAGCCGCTTTGAGACTCCTGAAAGGGAGTGAAAGGCAGGATATCAAATCCAAACTCTTCTTCTTCTTCTTCTTCTTCTTCTTCTTCTTCTTCTTCTTCTTCTTCTTCTTCTTCTTCTTCTCAGGAATATGTTGCCTTATTAGGAATTCCAGAGACATGCATTCTCAACAGAACACTGTGTGTGATTACTCTCTGTTTCAAAACTGAAAATGTTTGTTTGAACCTTAACAAAAATTATAATTCACTAAATTAAAAACAAACAAACAAAAGGCACTGAACAGAACAATTTGTCTCTCTTCCTTTTAGTGTCCTCTGTTGTCCCCTTCTCCTTGTGCCCTCCATCTTTCCCAACATCAGGGTCTTTTTCAGGAGTCTTCTCTTCTCATGAGGTGGCCAAAATATTCGAGCCTCAGCTTCACGATCTGTCCTTCCAGTGAGCACTCAGGGCTGATTTCCTTCAGAATGGATAGGTTTGATCTACTTGCAGTCCATGGGACTCTCAAGAGTCTCCTCCAGCACCATAATTCAAAAGCATCAATTCTTCGGCGATTATTATTATTATTAAGTGCATATCCAGTGGTGGTGTCAGGTAGCAGAGAACCCATGGCAGGTTGCCAGGAATGGACAAGACCGGGGAAAGTTCTTACCAACAGCATTTTATTCGATATTCCCAGAGAGAGGCTTAGAAATGCAGAATCTCGGATTAATGGCATTGCTCCAAGTAAATCTCCCCTCCCCCTATCTCCCACTTCCTCATTCATCATCCCTTCTACAGGTGGCACTGAAGGCCCTTTGCTTCTAAGCCCTTTGCTCTCCTACTTTTAAGGCTTGCCAGGTTCTGGGAGATGGAGGGTCTGGAATGCTTTCCAGTGATAAAGTGTCAGCCAGTTCCTCCAGTTCTGCCTCCTCTCCCATTATTTCCCAATTTCCCCCCTCATCTTCCTCTGAGCTGTGATCTCCCTCAAACCCCTGTTGTAAATCTGAACTGTCTCCTTCTTCTCTGGAGGGGTCAGGCTGGGGAGGCAGTCTCCACCATTCCTCCTCTGCCCAGTCCCTGACATCTGGTCAGAAAGGAAAGGGAGCCTCTGAAGATTATCTAAATGTATGGGCAGGAGGATCATGTAGGAGAAAGTGGGTTTCTCTTTTTTAATCAGGAGGCCTTGCTCCAAAGCTCTGCTTGGGGCCCCTATATGCACAGCCTGCTTCCATTGACTTCAACAAAAAAAACCTGCTTTGTGTTTTTATATGTGTTGGAAGTCACCCAGAGTGGTTGGGGCAATCCAGCCTGGTAGGCAGTGTGTGTGTGTGTGTGGTGTGTGTGTGTGTGTGTGTGTGTGTGTGTGTGTGTAAATAAATAAATGTTGTTGTTATTGCTATTACTACTACAGTGGTACCTCGGGTTAAGTACTTAATTGGTTCCAGAGGTCCATTCTTAACCTGAAACTGTTCATAACCTGAAGCATCACTTTAGCTAATGAGGCCTCCTGCTGCCACTGCGCCGCCGGAGCCCGATTTCTGTTCTTATCCTGAAGCAAAGTTCTTAACCTGAAGCACTATTTCTGGGTTAGCGGAGCGTGTAACCTAAAGTGAATGTAACCTGAAGCGTATGTAACCCGAGGTACCACTCTACTATTATTATTACAGTCATACCTCATGTTATGTCCGCTTCATGTTACGTTCTTTCAGGTTACGTCCCGCGGCGACCCGGAAGTACCAGAAAGGGTTACTTCTAGGTTTCGCCATTCACCCATGTGCAGAAGCGCAAAATGACGTCATGCGCATGTGCAGAAGCGGCGAATCACAACCCATGTGTGCGCAGATGCGCCACTGCGTTTGCACTCTTTTCATGTTGTGAACGGGCCTCTGGAACGGATCCTGTTTGCAACCAGAGGTACCACTGTAATAAAGAGAAGTACAAGGAACACTCATGTTCTCTGTGAACATCATGCATATGTCCCTGTATTACATCCAGGTTCAATTAAGTCTTTGGCCTGAGACACTGAGACTGCTGGTGGTCAGAGTAAGTAGTACTGGCTTGGACGAGCAAGTGGCCTGAATACATTTAAGGCCCTTGTTTCTATTTTATACCACATTTCCTCAAAGAAGCTCAAGGCAGCATACACAATTTCCCCACTCCTTTGATCCTCACAACAATCCTGTTAAAGTTGATCAGGCAGAGAGGAGAGAGGGGGGTGGGGGAAAGGGAGAGAGTGAGTCTGGCCCAAGATCAACAAGTAGGTTTTGTGGCACATTGGGGTTTTGAATCCTTACATCGCTGCTCCAGATATGACATCCTAGCCGCTGCAGGACAATAGGCCGCCCTGGGACATGGACCTACACCAGAACTTTGCAACCTACAAGAAGAGAACTAGAGTTGTGTCAACCAGGACCCACCCAACCCCCAATGGGACCCATGGATCAGGCCGATTCCCCCTGTGCCACTCAGACTTACTCTTTGATTGCAGGGGAGTTTAAGCCCCCGTGTCAACATTGGCTCTTGCTGCTGTTTGCCACAGACCTGTGCTTGATTGGACCTGGCTGGGCTGGGCTGGGCTGGTGAGGCTGGGGCCGTTCTTTCCCAGAAAGATCAGGTCACCTTTGAGTCACGCTTGGGCGAAACAGCCAACCTTCTCCTGTAACCGGGACTTAAGGGAGAACAAAGGGGCTCCGTTCTGCACTTAACGAAAACAGGAGAAGGAAAAGGAAAGGAAAGCACAACTTTCATTGGTTTCTATTCACAAGAAAACAGGTATGACCGGGTATGGTGGGAGAGCTTTCACGGCTGCAAGGAGCTTGTGGCCGATATCTGTTACACACACAGCCTTGTGTAACTCAATCCCAGAGCACAGAAGGGGCTGTCAGAAATGAGACATGGTGTGTGGGGACGGGGGGGGGGGGGAATGACATGCTAAAACCAATTCGCATCGATATACAAGTCCTTAACATTCACATTATTATTATTATTAACATTTATTCATTGCATTTATATAACATGTTTTTCTCCATTGAGCTCAAGGTGGTGTATATGGGTCTGTCCTCCTCGTGTAATTCTCACAACAACTCTGTTAGGTAGGTTCTGCTTGGAGGCTGAGACTGACCCAAAGTCAGCCCGTGACATGAGAAGCTGATGAACTATACAGAACTGGCAAAAATGACAGACAGACTAAGAGAAAAAGACAACAGTGACTTTGAAAAAGAATGGGAACCATTTATATTATACTTGCAGAAACAAAGAAAGTCTATAGACTTGACTTGATGGCAGCATTTAAATAAACATTCACATTATTAGTATTAGAAAATGTGTAGAAGATAGAGAAATAATATGGTGCATTCATTGTTATTTTTATGTTTGTAGGTTTGATGTTCTTGTATAAATATGTTATTAGTAGTTTTTTCTTTTAGGAGGTAGCGAAGAGGGTGAAAGGAGAAACAAATCAGAAGCGGAAGTTGGGGGAAGCCCAGGAGGGGAGGGAGGAAGGACTGCATAGTAAATGTTATGAATATGGGATTGGAAGAAATTCAAGGACTACCTACAAAAACATTGTAAACTATATGAGTGCTAAGAAGGATGAGAGATTTGAAATTAACAGGGCACCATAAAGTTTGGTGAAAAGATTATGAGAATGAGCGAACTCTATGAGAAAAATAAATTTTGAATAAATATTATGGTAAAATTAGGTATTTAAGACCTAGATAGAAACATTCAAAGTTAGGGATAAAACATTGGAAATGTGTACAATAAGAATGGAAATAAGGAGATAAATTGCTGATTAAAGTTTTATAAATTTGGAAAGTAGGAGCGAGAGACGAGAGGAAGTCCAAAAATGAAGAAAAGTTGGTTATTATAAGATGCTAAATTTTATGTTTGTTTTTCTTTTTTTTTCTTTTGTCTTTTTTTTGCTTATGTTGTTTTTTTCTGTTTATCGTATTAAAAAAAACCTTTAATAATATTTTTTTTTTAAAAAAAGTAAATGTTATGAATATGAGATAGATGAAACCTTCATGGCTGAGTGGGAATTCGAACCCTGGTCTTCTAAGTCTTAGTCCAACAGTTGAACCACTACACCACACTGGCTCTCGAGTTTGTTGCTGACATGTCTACAAAAAGTATCAAAGCACTATGGAACTAAACTAAGCTTTACTGCCTGCGCAACATTTTTCTGAATGCTGTATGGAAAAAGCACATGAATCTGACCTTTGGAGAGTTTGTAAGTAAACAATTTGTAACTTACCAAACGTGTGGTCTTTTCCCATTCTAGGGAAAAAGAGAAACTTTGGAATTCACTTTAAGGGGCATATTTTAAAGGTCCAAGAGCCTATAATTCCACACTTTATTTTGCTGCATGTTTTGTGTCTTTAAATCTCTGATGAGGTTCTCTCACCAAAGGGTGCTTGGATCCTGGCATCCAGGAATTCTCCTTTTATATCTTTTTCTATTATTATTATTATTATTATTGAACAAACAATTACAAAGATCTGGAAGGCATCAGGATAGGGAAGGATGTGGTACAGTAAAAGGACCATAGCTCAGTTGCAGGGCATATACTTTGCATGAAGAAAGTTTCAGGTTCACTGCGTGGTACCTCAAGTTTAAGAGGGTCAGGAGGGGAAAGCCATTCTTTCCTTGAGGTCCTGGAGAACTGCTGCCAGTCAGATTAAACAAGGGATCAGTGATGGCTGGTGCTTATTCGAACTGGTAGGGCAGAAGGCAGGGAGTCTAACAGTAGGTAGAGCCAGAGCCAATGAACAGGCAGGCAGAGCTGACAAATTCTAGTTTTCCCTCATTCCTTCATCCCTATTGAAGGAGAATTACATGAAGATGATGTGCAGATGGTACACAACAGCAGTGCAATTAGGGAAAATGTACAAAACTAGTTCAAATATATGTTGGAAGTGTAAGGAAAAGGAGGGGACATTTTATCATATGTGGTGGGATTGTAAGGTAATTAAAAAATGTTGGGAAATGATATACAAGGAATTGAAGAAAATGTTCCATTTAACGTTTAAAAACCTGAAGCATTTTTATTAGGGATTGTAGGGAAAGATCTGCCAAAAAAGCTGAAAAACATCTTCATGTATGCGACAACGGCCGCGAGAGTTTTAATAGCACAAGGATGGAAGACTGAAGAAACCCCAACTAAAGAATCATGGCAAGAAAAATTGATGGACTATGCAGAACTGGCAAAACTGACATACAAGCTACGGGACAAGGATAACTGTGGCTTTAAGGATGAATGGGAACCCTTTACAAAGTATTTGAAGACGCAACAAAGCGAACTGGACTCCTTGGCTGGTTTTGAATAAACATTCACAAACTTTTTGTTGATAATAATCTGATAAATATGTGAGGATCTATACAACTGTGTAACATGCAGAAAACAGCATTTTTAGAGAAATCAAAGACTGGAACTGAGGGAAGTCGGGGGTGGGTGAAATCTGTGGGGGGGAGGGAGGAAAAATGGGGTGGAAATAAGGATGATATATTTTTTGGATAATATGTTTTGTTTTAATTTTGAATAAAAAGTTATTTTTTAAAAAATAGTTTTCCCTCATCCTCTCTGCTGAGTTCTACAAGGGCAATGCTGTGGATAAGGAGGAAGGGTATGGCAGCCTGTGCCATCCCCAGGACTGGTTGTAAGCAAGAAGGCAAACAGGTGGGAGTTCACTGAGGGCAGATTGAGGTTAGTGGGCCTAATGGACCATTTCCACTGCTGTGGAACATCCTAATTGACAAGTTTCTAGTCCTTTTGACTAGAAGTCAAAAGTCACGAAATTAAAAGACGCCTGCTTCTTGGGAGAAAAGCAATGATAAACCTAGACAGCATCTTAAAAAGCAGAGACAACACCTTGCCAACAAAGGTCTGTATAGTTAAAGCTATGATTTTCCCAGTAGTGATGTATGGAAGTGAGAGCTGGACCATAAAGAAGGCTGATCGCCAAAGAATTGATGCTTTTGAATTATGGGGCTGTAGGAGACTCTTGAGAGTCCCATGGACTGCGAGAAGATCAAACCTATCCATTCTGAAGGAAATCAGCCCTGAGTGCTCACTGGAAGGACAGATCCTGAAGCTGAGGCTCCAATACTCCAATACTCATGAGGGCCACCTCATGAGAAGAGAAGACTCCCTGGAAAAGACCCTGATGTTGGGAAAGATGGAGGGCACAAGGAGAAGGGGACGACAGAGGACGAGATGGTTGGACAGTGTTCTTGAAGCTACAAACATGAGTTTGACCAAACTGCGGGAGGCAGTGGAAGACAGGAGTGCCTGGTGTGCAAGAAGATGAAAACACAGAACACATAATAAAAAGAAAAAGAAAACAAACACTAACCCCCTCCCACAAACACATTTAAAAGGATATACTCTATAGGATGTTAGTCAGCCCAAGGACTAGTTGAAGAGGAACATTTTTGTCTGGTGCCTAAAAGTGTACAATGAAGGCACTGGGTGAACCTTCCTTAGGAGAAACAAAAAAAATTCCTTCCAGTAGCACCTTAAAGACCAACTAAGTCAGTTCTTGGTATGAGCTTTCGTGTGCATGCACACTTCTTCAGATACACTGAAACAGAAGGGTCTGGAAACTTCTGTTTCAGTGTATCTGAAGAAGTGTGCATGCACACGAAAGCTCATACCAAGAACTGACTTAGTTGGTCTTTAAGGTGCTACTGGAAGGAATTTTTTTTGTTTTGACTATGGCAGACCAACACGGCTACCTATCTGTAACTTCCTTAGGAGAGGATTCCACAAACGGGGAGCCACTGCAGTAAAGGCCCATTCTCATGTTGCCACCCTCCAGACCTCTTGTGGAAGAGCCACACAAAGAAGAACCTCACATGATGATTGCAGGGTCTGGGTAGGTTCATATACAGAGAGGAGGTCCTTCCATGAAGTATTGGGGTTCTGAGCCATTTAAGGCTTTAGAGGTCAAATTCAGCACTTTGAATTGGGCCCAGAAACTAATTGGCAGCGAGTGCAGTTGGGCCAGGATCACGGTAATATGCTCAAACCGTTTCGTCTCAGTGAGCAACCTGGCCACCAAATTCTGCACCAGCTGAAGTTTCCAAACCATCTTCAGAGGCAGCCCTACACATAACTTGTTGCAGTTATATGTAACTGCACACGCCTGAAAACCTAATATCAGCATGTGATTCTAAAATACAGGGTTCCTTGAGAATGAAGGCACTCAGGTGTCCTAGCTCAGGGGTCAGCAAACTTTTTCAGCAGGGGGCTGGTCCACTGTCCCTCAGACCTTGTGTGGGGCTGGACTATATTTTTTTTGGGGGGGGGAATGAACTAATTCCTAGGCTCCACAAATAACCCAGAGATGCATTTTAAATAAAAGCACACATTCTACTCATGTAAAAACACGCTGATTCCCAGACCGTCCATGGGCCAGATTTAGAAGGCGATTGGCCTGGAACTGGTCCCCAGGCTTTAGTGTGCCTACCCATGTCCTAGCTTCTGCCCCAAACACACAGACAGATACTCTTACATGTAAGTAAGATGGAGTTCTTTATGTAGACAAGTAATGGCGCAGACTGAGCAGCAGACAGAGCGCTCAGGAATCATGTTTCAGGAATTCGGGAGCAGAGCAAAAAGAGAGGATGTGGACTCTCTTTTATTGGAGGTTTTGAAGCAGAGCTTGGATGGCCACCTGTCATGGATGCTTTAGCTAAGATTCCTGCATTGTAGGGAGTTGGACTAGATGACCCTTGGAGTCCCTTCTAACTCTATGATTCTATGGTGAAACTTTGGAGACTGACAAAAATATTTTGAAATGACAGCATGACAATGAGAAGGGGCGGGCTATGGGAGAAGCCATTTAATAAATAGAATGGAAAAAAATTGAGAGGTCATAAATAATTTTTGGCATCATGGCATCACAGGTTTCCTGTGGGGGCTGTCAATTTTATATATTTAAATAATGACAATAAGAATAAGAATAAGAATAGCTTATTATTTATAACCTGCCCATCTGGCTGGGTTTCCCCAGCCACTCTGGGCGGCTCCCAACAGAATATTAAACAGAATAAAACATTGAACATTAAAAACTTCCTAAACAGGGCTGCCTTCAGATGTCTTCTAAAAGTCAGATAGTTCTTTATTCCTAGACATCTGATGGGAGGGCATTCCACAGCGCCACCACCGAGAAGGCCCTCTGCCTGGTTCCCTGTGACTTGGCTTCTCGCAGTGAGGGAACCGCCAGAAGGCCCTCGGCACTGGATCTCAGTGTCTGGGCTGGACGATGGGGTGGAGATGCTCCTTCAAGTATCCTGGGCTGAGGCCGTTTAGGGCTTTAAAAGTCAGCACCAACACTTTGAATTGTTCTTGGAAACATACTGGGAGCCAATGTAGGTCTTTCAAGACTGGTGTTATGTGGTCTT
The DNA here is from genome assembly GCF_964106915.1 of Podarcis gaigeae. NCBI lineage: Eukaryota > Metazoa > Chordata > Lepidosauria > Squamata > Lacertidae > Podarcis > Podarcis gaigeae. Next base: position 101,633,867 of record NC_139680.1, on the reverse strand, counting down.
GGCGGCCACTCCCAGTCACCAGTCTAGCTGCCGCATTCTGGATTAATTGCAGGCTCCAGGTCACCTTCAAAAGTAGCCCCACGTAGAGCGTGTTGCAGTAGTCCAAGCGGGAAATAACTAGAGCATGCACCACTCTGGCAAGACAGACAAATTTGGGAGGATAGGTTAGGGGGTGACAAAACATATTTAGGCGGGGTAGATACGGCTCATGGGTTAGCAATTCCTGCTTTAAAAACAAAATGACCAATGTATAATAAGCCTGATTATTTAGGGTTAAACTTGATGTACCTGATGAAGCGGGCTATGGTACCTGAAGGCTTATGCTTTAATATATTTGCAGCCTTTAAGGGGCTACGAGATTCTTTGATATTCTTCCTTCGAATGTCTGTACAGTGGTACCTCAGGTTACATACACTTCAGGTTACAGGCTCTGCTCACCCAGAAATAGTACCTTGGGTTAAGAACTTTGCTTCAGGATGAGAACAGAAATCGTGCTCTGGCGGCACGACAGCAGCGGGAGGCCCCATTAGCTAAAGTGGTGCTTCAGGTTAAGAACAGTTTCAGGTTAAGAACAGACCTCCAGAACGAATTAAGTACTTAACCCGAGGTACCACTGTACTGGTCAGACATGAGGTCTCTAAGATGAGTTTTTCAAGATTCCCCTTTTAATAATATCTACAGGGTCCGTCAAATCCCTGGTGTCACTCTAGTTATTTTAGCTGTGCGGATTTGCTTGATTTCCCCCTGCTTACGTTCCTCCGCCTCCTGCACTCATTTAGCATTTGATTAAAGAAAGTGCACGGCTAAGATCTAGCAATTCATTAATTAATTTTGCCTCCATCTGCTGGAAGGTCACAAGCATAGCCTTTAAATCCAGTGTTTATAAGCACCTCTCCTATTACAGGACATTACATGGCACCATTTCTGTTACCCGATACAGCTAATGCACGGCATGGCAAACAGTGCCAGGTTTGGCTCATTGAGAAATACCAGGCACACACTGAAGAAGCTGGTGGCCTAACTAATGCTTGCATGGGAGGATTATATCAGTAAATATATCAGCTTAGAGATGCACCAGCAGATTAAAAAAACCAACACCAAGCACATACACCCAAGACTACGCAGAAAACACTGCTCTTTTCTTCTGCACGTATTGACACAGAGATCCATTTTCATGTAAACTTATTTAAAGGTATGGTTGCTGCAGTGATCCCAGAACATACCATTTAACAGGCTAAAAATCTTCCTGTTTATCACTTTCAGCCTGGGTGCTCCTCTTTGCTTCAAGCTGTTGACTGAGCTGCCAACATACCATGGAATATTCACAAACATTCTTGCTGCAAAAAAAAGGAAAGGAAACTCTTCTTACTTTTCAACCAAAGATGTGGATTTTAAACAACTCATGTGAGTGGCTTAGGCTGCAGTTCTAGACTCATTTACCTGGGAGTAAGCCCCATTGAATCCAACAGGACATACTTCTGAGTAGACACAGATTAGTATTGTTCTATGAAAGTGAGAGCTGAACCATAAAGAAGGCTGATCGCCGAAGAATTGATGCTTTTGAAGTATGGGGCTGGAGGAGACTCTTGAGAAGCCCATGGACTGCAAGAAGATATAACCTACCCATTCTGACGGAAATCAGCCCTGAGTGCTCACTGGAAGGACAGATCGTGAAGCTGAGGCTCCAATACTTTGGCCACCTCACAAGAAGAGAAGACTCCCTGGAAAAGACCCTGATGTTGGGAAAGATTGAGGGTGCAAGGAGAAGGGACGACAGAGGGTAAGATGGTTGGACAGTGTTCTTGAAGCTACTAACATGAGTTTGACCAAACTGCGGGAGGCAGTGGAAGACAGGAGTGCCTGGCGTCCTCTGGTCCATGGGGTCACAAAGAGTCGGACATGATTAAATGATAAAACAAGAACAACAACAACATGACTTTATACATCATTATGCACAAAGAAGGAACACAATCATTATCATAGATCTACTTTTTGAGTTCCAAAAGCACAAATCCTGGCTTACAGGATTCCGGGCATCATGTGACTTCCGTCCTCCTGAGTGACTCAGTGCATGCGCCCAGACCTTTGTCACAAACTGTTAAGGGCACATAGTGGCAGCTAAAGGAAATAAATCCTCAGCCCTAATATGGAACTGGTATCATGAAAACAAAAATCTGATTGTACTAGGGAAGAAACTGTGCACAGGGTCTAGTGATAGGAAACTTTCTTTGCTTCAGCAGGAAGGGGATGGGCCAAGAAGCCATGTGAATGGCAACCAAGGAGTCAAGTGAGTCATGGGCATCATATAAAGATTTGAACAGACTGGCCAAACTCTTGACTATGGGCAGCGCTATTTTTCTAGAAAAAGAGGTTCCAGAACTCACCATGAACACCTCGCTTGTTCTCTTATATTGGCAATGGTGCCTACCTGAGAGGTGCCAGAACTGAGTTCCGGCTGGAAAAAAAGTCCTGGCTATGGGTCTGTATTGTTATCAGTGCAATTGGTTTTTATACTTGTAAACCACTTAAAAGCCTATTTTAACACTAAGCAGTATATAAAGCAAAAAAGTTATTGTATTATTTATTTATTTATTTATTTATTTATTTATTTATTTATTATGTACTTTATTATAAGGGACGCAGGTGGCGCTGTGGGTTAAACCACAGAGCCTAGGACTTGCCGATCAGAAGGTCGGCGGTTCGAATCCCCGCGACGGGGTGAGCTCCCATTGCTCAGTCCCTGCTCCTGCCAACCTAGCAGTTCGAAAGCACGTCAAAGTGCAAGTAGATAAATAGGTACCTCTCCGGCGGGAAGGTAAACGGTGTTTCCGTGCGCTGCTCTGGTTCGCCAGAAGCGGCTTAGTCATGCTGGCCACATGACCCAGAAGCTGTATGCTGGTTCCCTCAGCCAATAAAGCGAGATGAGCGCCGTAACCCCAGAGTCGGTCACGACTGGACCTAATGGTCAGGGGTTCCTTTACCTTTACCTTACTTTATTATAATTATTGTTGTCTGCTTGTTGTGGGATTTGAAGAAAAAATGTTGTGCTGGTCATTTCCCCAAATCTGTGGCTCCCGTAAACCATGACATGCAATGCATTCTAAATGTTGTCAGTGAGATCCTGCCCTGTATTTTTAGACCACAAAAAAAGCAGAGCAAACAGATCCCTTTCCTGAGGACTCACCATCTATATGAGATGAAAGGCACTGGGAGCAATGCAATGCTTTTAACCCCTTGGCCTTGGTTCAGGGATAGGGAGCAGTGATGGGGCAGGTGCCTTGCGAAATCACTGGCACCTCCAGTTAATGACTCAGGAAGCAGGTTGCTAGACAAGACCTCTGCCCAAGATCCAGGAGAGCAACTGCCAGCCAGAGCTCACAACACTGGCCTCCTGGGTGGCTGCTCCCAGACTGGAACTCCTATAGGGAAGCTAGACTGGCTCCCTCCTTGCTGTCGTTTAAGTGACAGCCTTCTTGTTCCAACAGGCCTCTGGGAACTGACTAGCTTTTAATGAAAGGCCTGTTTTTATTGTAATTATTGGTATGCTTTAAACAGATTTTATATATGCATATAGTTTTAATTCTATCAAAGTTTAGTGGTATTTATTTAGTTGTATATACTTATTGATTTTTATGTTTCTGGTGTTTTTAACATTTCTTGTTCTTATCTGTAAGGCTCCTTGAGTCCGATTAATAATATACAATACAATACAAGACATGACAAGACATGACAAGACATGACATGCCATGACATGCCATGACATTACATGACATTATAATATTTTATAATACAATACTGGAATCAATATATAATATAATACTAAATTGTTGTTGTTGTTATTGTTATTATTATTATATCAGTGCTTTTTTCTGGGGGTACGCAGGGACAGAGCCAGGCAGAGGCCCGGGCCAGGTAGATAATGTGCCCCCATTTTTACCCTGGGGATAACTGAAGTCTTTGTCAGTGTTTGTAAAAAAAAAAAAAAAAAGGTTCTGACCTCCCTTTGTCCCCTCAGCCTGGTCCTCAGACCCTTGTCAGCATAAAAGAGTCCACGAGAAGAATATCCTTGCAGAGTAAAGGTAAAGGGACCCCTGACCATTAGGTCCAGTTGTGACCGACTCTGGGGTTGCGGCGCTCATCTCGCTTTATTGGCCAAGGAAGCTGGCGTACAGCTTCCGGGTCATGTGGCCAGCATGACAAAGCCGCTTCTGGCAAACCAGAGCAGCGCACGGAAATGCTGTTTATCTTCCCTCCGGAGTGGTACCTATTTATCTACTTGCACTTTGACGTGCTTTCAAACTGCTAGGTTGGCAGGAGCAGGGACCGAGCAACGGGAGCTCACCCCGTCGCGGGGATTTGAACCGCCGACCTTCCGATCGGCGAGTCCTAGGCTCTGTGGTTTAACCCACAGCGCCACCCGCGTCCCTTTCCTTGCAGAGTACTTTCTGCTTTTATTTTTAAAAGTCTTTCTGCAAAAGCCACTGACCAACTGTACACACATCAGCACTACCAGCTTTCACTAACCAAACCAACCAACCAACCAACCAACCCAAAACAAAACTAAACTAACATTTCTCGCTCTAGATATACAAGTACAACCTAGTGAAAGGCTGCGTGAGTCACTGCAGGCCGCTGACTCATGCTGACCCAGCTTTTTAAGCATTAAAGAAACAGCGGACAGTCTTATAAATAAGCAAGTATATAAATAATTTTCACAAAAGTTATCCTGACAAATAATATTTTTTCAAGGCTTGAACCGTATCTGCATATAAAGACAAATTGGAAAATCTAGATAAATATGCTGACCGAGGCCCCCTTTGGAATCGGAGGCCCAGGCCAAGTGGCCCATATGCCCCCTCCCCCGTCTGGGCCTGTCTGTGAGAACACACATATACTACCCTGCAGCACAAAGGTAAAATTCGCATTCGTTGCTCTGCCTACTTGAGCCTCTGCCCCACCCACCCACCATGAGCATGTGGGTCCCAGGAGGGAAGGAAAATGCCAGCACAATGGGTGCACTTTTTTACAGAATCATAAAATCTCAGAATTGTGGAGCTCAAAGGGAGCCATGGGTCATCTAGCCCAACCCCTTGCAATGAAGGAATCTCACTATCTCAGCTAAAGCCTCTATGACAGAAGGTCTGGGGGAACTATTAGCTCTTCCTGCCCTGGAGATGACATTGGCAGAGATTGAACCTTTTCACCCCTTTTCTTCAGAAGTTTTCATTCTTTCTTTCTTTTCCAATTTTTAAAAATTAATTTTCAAAAAAAATTTAAAACACAAACAAACAAACAAACACACAAACACACAAACATACATACATCCTATTTAAATCTTGGTAACATTATTTAGTGACTTCCTCAAAACCCCTTGGTTGAATTTCATTATATATCATTTTAACAGTTTTCCAAACTCAATTTTATCAGAAAGTTAACTTAGTCATTCTTTCAAATTTGTCTTTAAACATCTTAAATTCTATCCTTGCATACTTAAATCCTAAGCCTATCTAGTATTTGAAAGCTTTTCTCATTAAATTATTTTGACATATTTAGCTAAATAGTCTTTAAATTTATTCCATTCTTCCTGGTAGTCCTCCTCCTTCTGGTCGCGGACTCTTCCAGTCAGGTCAGCCAGCTCCGAAAAATCCATCATCTTCATCTGCCCATCTTCCACTGTTGGTACTTCTTGTGTTTTCCAGTTCTTCGCTAACAAAATTCTAGCTGCGGTCGTGGCATACAAAAATAATTTAACATCTTTCTTGGGCAATTCCAAACTGTCAAAGTTTTCATTCTTTCCCCAAAGAATGGCTTTCATTTTCTTCTGTGCTAAGGTAAAGGTAAAGGGACCCCTGGCCATTAGGTCCAGTCGTGGCCGACTCTGGGGTTGCGACGCTCATCTCGCTTTATTGGCCGATGGAGCAGGCGTACAGCTTCCGGGTCACGTGGCCAGCATGACTAAGCCGCTTCTGGCGAACCAGAGCAGCGCACGGAAACGCCGTTTACCTTCCCGCTGGAGCGGTACCTATTTATCTACTTGCACTTTGACATGCTTTTGAACTGCTAGGTTGGCAGGAGCAGGGATCGAGCGATGGGAGCTCACCCCTTTGCGGGGATTCGAACCGCCGACCCTCTGATCAGCAAGTCCTAGGCTCTGTGGTTTAACCCACAGCGCCACCCACGTCCCACTTCTTCTGTGGGGAAAGCTGCAAATGGCTAGGAAACTGACTCCGTGCATTGGTTTTTAAAATACTATCTTCTCCTATGCAGTTTTTATTTCCAAACCTTATTTTATTTTTATTTATTTGTTAAGTTTTCAGCTAATCCTTTCATATTATTAAGGCGGCCTTGCTTGGGGCAACATTTCTTTCGGTTTTGTCAAGGTGAGCGACTCTAGGGCGATATTACGTTTCCAGAAAGGCTTGCAGAAGATAAAGTCTCAGCGCCATCTGCTGGTAAAACGGAGAATACGCGTTCAGAACTTAGCAAGCCATCAGTAGCTGACCGCAGTAGAAAGAGAAACGACCCATTCCTCCGTGGGTGCTCCTGTCTGTATAGATGCTGCATTTAAAAAGGGACACAAGGAAGCATTGCTTATCTGGCACTCTGCATAATAACACGTGTGCCTGCATTGTGATGGATGGTTACCTGTTAGGCTGCTTTCCCCCTGACTTAAATGCCCATTTATTAGGTTTGTGCCCTGCAGAGACTGGTTATTATATAACATAGCTGTGATAAATAACCCAGCAGTGGCACTTGCAATGCTTGCTATTTCATGCAAATGATTCTCCCCTCAAAAGGAACCTGTTGCTCCCGACTCTCTCTTCAGAATTCTATGCAGCCACTTAACAATGTAATGTAATGAAATAAATAAAAATAATAGTTTTTATTTGCACCCTGCCCATCTGACTGGGTTACCACTCTGTGCAACAGAATATAAAAACATAGTAAAACATTAAGCCTTAAAATTCCTTTCTATACAGGGCTGCCTTCAGATGTCTTCTGAAGGTTATATATTTACTCATATCCTTGACATCTGATGGGAGGGCGTTCCATAGGGAGGGTGCCACTACCGAGAAGGCCCTCTGCCTCTTCTCACAATGAGGGAACTGCCAGAAGGCCCTTGGAGATGGACCTCAGTGTCCAGGCTGAACAATGTGGGTGGAGACGCCATTTAGGGCTTTAAAGGTCAATGCCAATGCTTTGAATTGCGCTTCAAAACATACCGGGAGCCAATGCTTTAAGACTGGTGCTATGTGGTCCCAGTGCCCTCTTGCTCCCCAATTTGAGTAAGATGGCTCAGATGACATTCCAAGAGCTTAATTATGGTGTCCCAGATCTTATTTATTTATTTCATAAAATTTATACACTGCTTGATTTAAAAAAAAAACCCTCAAAGAAAAAACAATAAAATTATCAGTAAGAAAAATTAACCATGATAATTTAAGACATCCAAAAAATTAAAATAACAAGAGACTAAAAACAGATTAAAACTGGCACCAACTTTCTAAACACCTGGGTACAGGTAAAGGGAAGCCTGACCGTTAGGTTCCGTCGCAGACAACTCTGGGGTTGCGGCACTCATCTCGCTTTATTGGCCGAGGGAGCCGGCGTACAGCTTCCAGGTCATGTGGCCAGCATGACTAAGCCGCTTCTGGCAAACCAGAGCAGCACACGGAAACGCCGTTTACCTTCCCGCCGGAGCGGTACCTATTTATCTACTTGCACTTTGACGTGCTTTCAAATTGCTAGGTTGGCAGGAGCAGGGACCGAGCAACGGGAGCTCACCCTGTTGCGGGGATTCGAACTGCCATCCTTCTGATCGGCAAGTCCTAGGCTCTGTGGTTTAACCCACAGTAGATTAGTCTGAAATATAGTAACTGGCCCAAGGTCACTCAATGAGCTTTGTAGCTGAGTAGCTATCTGAATCCAGTTCTCTCCAACACGTTTGACTGTCATATCACACTGGCTTGTCCTTTTGTGAAACCCCCATCTATTTTTTCTGTTTCACCCGTATCCCAAGAGCAGAGTGACTTTTCAAAACAAAAGATTGCCTAACGTCTCTCACTTTTACTGCCTGCCAGGAGCGCAAATGCGCTGGTGAATCAGCGAAGGAGTCTCAGTTTTAAAGCTGTTTACTCAAAAGCTACCCAGGATGGAAATTAAGAAGCTGAAGATAGGCAATAAATACAGGTCCACAGGAAATGCTCTCCTTATATTAGGTCCCATTCACGTGCACAAACTCTGGGAGATTTGTAAAGAAACTGTTAAAATATTTTATTGTAATACCATGAAATAATCTCCTATAACAGATGGTGGGGAGAGGCAGGATGCTTACCTGGCCCCCCAGCAACAGAGTCGCTGCTACTTACCAAGTGGGAAAGTGTGAGGGCCTAAGCGGCAGAGAGGTTGGTGCTGTGCGAATGCAGTGGCAGAGTCAATTCAGAGCTCTTGACAGTGTGTTTGCACTGGGCCATCCTCTCCACTCCCTTAGCCCTCTTACTCTTCCTCCTGGTAAGCAGCAGAGATTCTGCTGTGGGGAGATCAGGTATGCGCCTTGCCCCATCTTGCCATCCACTACTGCTCTGCTTAGAACAAGAGAGAAGGGGGTTAGAACACATGAGGGGGCTTTTTCTGTGGTGGCACCCTAGAAGTGGACCTCCTTACCACTTTAGCTTAGTTAGACGATCTTCCTCTTTCTTTATGTTGCAGTAGAAATAGAAACCATCCCTTTTGAAGCAAGCGTAATATTCCGTTGCTGCTTAATATATTGATTGCCATTTGTTTTTCATTGGGTTATAATGTATGCTTTAACAGCTGGATCATTTAGGTTTGCTTTCATATTTATAAGCTGATTTAAACAGCTTCTTCTATTCTACCTTGGTCAGACTATACCTGGAGTACCGTGTCCAATTCTGGGCACCAAAGTACAGTGGTGCCTCGCAAGAAGAAAATAATCGGTTCCGCGAGTCTCTTCGTCTAGCGTTTTTTTCGTCTTGCGAAGCAACCCTATTAGCGGCTTAGCGGATTAGCGCTATTAGCAGTTTAGCGGCTTAGTGGCTATTAAAGGCTTAGCGGCTAAAAGGCTATTAGCGGCTTAGCGGCTTAGAAAAAGGGGGGGAGCGAAAGAAATCACAAGACTCGCAAGACGTTTTCGTCTTGCGAAGCAAGCCCATAGGGAAATTCGTCTTGCGAAGCGCATCGAAAAACAGAAAACCCTTTCGTCTAGCGGGTTTTTCGTCTTGCGAGGCATTCGTCTTGCGGGGCACCACTGTATAAGAAGGATGTTGACAAGCTGGAACGAGTGCAGAGGAGGGCAACCAAGATGATCAAGGGTCTGGAAACCAAGCCTTTTGAGGAAAGGTTGAAGGAGCTGGGTATGTTTAGCCTGGAAAAGAGGAAACTGAGAGGAGATATAATCGCCATCTTCAAATATCTCAAGGACTGTCACAAGCTTGTTTTCTCCTGCTCTGGAGGGTAGGACTCGAACCAATGGTTTCAAGTTACAAGAAAGCAGATTCGAGCTAAACATATGGAAGAGCTTTCTGATAGTAAGAGCTGTTTGACAGTAGAACAGTCTCCCTTGGGAGACTGTGGACTCTCCTTCCTTGGAGGTTTTTAAGCAAAGCTTGGATGGCCATCTGTCATGGATGCTTTAGCCAAGATTCCTGCATTGCTAGATGACCCTTGGGGTCCCTTCCATCTCTACAATTCTATAGTTTTTGATTGATGGGGGTACAAAACCTAGGTATAACTCTTCAGAATAAATAAACACGGGCCACCAAAAACTGGCCCAAATCAAAGCGTCTCAGATCCAGCAGGCTCTTATTATGCTCTGAACAGTATTAAAACTAGACCCACAATGGCACCCATAATTCATTGGGGGGGGTGAAATTAGGGAAGCCATTTCTTTGAAATGCTCACAACAGAGAGCACCTTTCGGAATCCATGTCACCTAGGCAGTGTCAAGCATTGCTGCCATTTTACTCACTGGGCTTTTCAATGCTTTCAGCATGAAATGTACAGCAAGCCAGTTGTTCACTAGGCAATTCTTTTCCTGGCATGGAATTTCAGTGATGGAGAGCTTTACCTGTTGAATTTCTGTATGCTGTGCAGCTGCTGTGGGGGGGCATTCATTCTCTGTCAATTAAAACAACAACAGTGAGGTAACAATCTGAGCTTTTTTCCTTTTCTCTGCTCAGCCCTGAAGCATGCTGGGATGGCTGTGGCCCAGAGCGGGGGGGGGGGGGCACTCAAAGTGCTTAACGCATTTACACTATGTTTTACACTGCATTAGGTTAATGCTCTTTATTCCAGACCACCTTGGGAGATGACCCAGGGTAAAATACTTTAAATGGCACTGAAGCATTTTCAAAAACAGTAAGTGGTGTGGACACTTACTGGTGTTACAATGTTATAAGCCACTTAAAGTGCCAATGTGTGAATGCAACCTAGCAGTCTCTCTCTCTCTCTCTCTCTCTCTCTCTCTCTCTCTCTCTCTCTCTCTCCATCCTAAAATGGCCTATGAACATCAGATTCCAAACATTCAGCTGCTACACTCCTGCAGGCAGCTAGAGATGTGCTAAGTAGCAATAGCTGGCGGACAAGCTCCTGGCCAGTTCAGCAGACAAAACTCATATTTTTCAGATTGTTAAGATAACCAGATTTAATGAGAGAGAAAAAATTATGTCTCTGTCCTCCTAAGATTCTCATCTTTCTCACATTGAAGAGTAGGAATTGCCTGAGCCACCCCCTAACTTATTCTTCTTAAACTAATAGGTAGTCAGTGATCAAATTACGGGGAGATAATGAAGCCCTCAATGAAATCCACAAGCCCTACTGCTGAACTTCTCTAATATTATTATTACTATTATGTTGTTGTTGTTGTTGCTGCTGCTGCTGCTGTTGCAGCTATTGCATTTAAATCCCATCTTTTTCAACAAGAAGCTCAAGGTGGTGTACTTGGTTCTTTCTGGGGTTTTTTTTTCAGCCAGAACTCACCAGAACTCAGTTAAGGCACCTCTCAGGTGAGCGCCATTGCCATAATAAGAGAAGCGTTCATGGTGAGTTCCCGCACCTCTTTTAAAAAAATACAAAAATAGCACTGGTTCTTTCCCTCCTCATATAATCCCCACAATATCTGTCAGGTAGAGAGCTGGACCATAAAGAAGGCTGATCGCCGCTGAATTGATGCTTTTGAATTACGGTGCTGGAGGGGACTCTTGAGAGTCCCATGGACTGCAAGAAGATCAAACCTTTCTTAAGGAAATCAGCCCTGAGTGCTCACTGGAAGGACAGATCCTAAAGCTGAAGCTCCAATACTTTGGCCACCTCATGAGAAGAGAAGACTCCCTGGAAAAGACCCTGGGGTTGGGAAAGATGGAGGGCACAAGGAGAAGGGGACGACAGAGGACGAGATGGTTGGACAGTGTTCTCGAAGCTACCAGCATGAGTTTGACCAAACTGCGGGAGGCAGTGGAAGACAGGAGTGCCTGGTGTGCTCTGGTCCATGGGGTCACAAAGAGTCGGACACAACTAAATGACTAAACAACAACAACAAGAAGAAGAGTTAGGCTGAGAGGCACTGACTGGCCAAAGGTCACCCAGTGAGCTTCATGACTGAGTGGGGATACACACCCTAGTCTCCAAGGTCCTAGTCTGACACTCTAACCACTACACCACACTGGCTCTCAAATTGTGAAATAGCCAAATCATGTCCCCTTGCAGCCTTCCAAAGCAATAGCTTAAGGGAGCCGCCATATTAGAGTGGGGCTGAACCCCACTGTTCCTTATAGTTCAAGAATAGTAAATCTATTTGGTTTCAGAGCTCATTAGAATGGGGTTCCCCTGGGGTTCCCTGGATTGCAGCCTAGACCAGGGGTAGGGGACCTCTCTCTTACCCGAGGGCCACTTTCCCTCAGTGGAAAGTGGTTGGGGGCTTCTCAGGGGTTCTGGCCCCTCAGCCTCACTTGTCTACTCTCACACGCACATCCCTGTGTTCAGAGGGTGGGAATGTTCAGGGATGCAGGAGGGGATATATTGTATGATTATAGCCTTTCCAACTTGTGTAAACAAGTTCACAATTTAGCAGAGTAACATTCCCCTTTTTAAACTCACAGCGGATGAGTTTGCGCAAGCTCGCTAAAAGCTCTATAATAACTGTTCTGGTATTTCCCCCCATTACCTCATAAAAGATAAGACACGACACAGTCTTCTATAAAAGTATAAAAAGAGTTTACTCACTCACATTCTGTTCACTATTGGATCCCAGAATCCAGACTTAGCTTAGAAAAGTAACATACGCCTGGAAACTATCTCATAAGGAGACAGTCCCTTTGTCCTCTCTTGGCTGGAAGCAAAGGACAAGGTAGTGCCCTTCTTACACATTCACAAGGTTACTGGACTGAGAGCGGACTCAAACTTCAACGCCAGCAGCAGGATAGCAGCATCCCCTGGCCCACCTGTGGGCTGCTGGCTAGTTTAGGGAATTCAAGGCAGACCACCCCGCACAGCCACTTCTGCACTCTGACAGAGGGGACGATGCCAAGGAGGAAGTGCTGCTGCTGCCCCTCAGTTACTGCCACCTGAAGCGGTTGCCTCCCTCTGTCCAATGGTCATGCCAACCCTGCCTGCGTCTGTGTTCCTTTCATTTCTTCACTGCCACCGGGTCCTTCAGAATGCTTCAAAGCCTTAGTAACATGTTTGTTAGGCTTGTACACAAGGTGTACCAGAGAGAGGGTGGGAATTTTGTACACAAAAGGGAGAACGGATACACATATTGGGAACTCAAAACTGCCTGTTGGCTGTTGCTGTAGACTTGAGAGCCGCTGCTCCTGGTGCAAGCTTCTCAGTGGTTTTTCCCTTGAGCCAGTTTCTCCTAATCCTTCACCCAATTCAATTACCTCCACACCTCTCTCCAACCAACTCCTCAACTGTTCCTCAGCTGACAGCGATTCTCCAGGGTTTCAAAGCTCTTTTGCAGTCCAACCTGAAGATGCCGGACATTGAACCTGGAACCTTCTGCATGCAAAGCAGATGTCCTTCTACTAAACTATGGCCTTTCCCCCCTAACACCTAGCACTCTAGCCCAGTTCCAAGGGGCAGGTTTCTCCCGAACGAATCTCCCATTATTCCCAATATATAACCACCTTCTATCACCATAACTATCACATTGTTGTCATTCATTCCAATGCAGGATTCTGTTTCCCTGTCTCTTCCATTTCTTTATAACCCATTTCCAGCTCCTGTTGTAATAACGTATCTGGCTCACACAAAGGCTGCATTCACATGGTGGTTTCTTCTGTTTCCCCGATGTTTCCCTCACTGTTAAATTTCTGCATTATATTTGAGCCTTTGCCCAATGTAAAAGCCACTTCCCGGGGGGGCAGGGGGGGGGACCAATGGACTATAGAGCATTTTTAGCATTCATTTCTGCGTTACCTGATTCCAGAAAAAAAAAATGGCTTGCAGACCCCTTGACCTACAAGATTGCAGGAGTAAAGTGCTGAAATTTGGGGCAGCATAGTGGCATACAGCTCTATCCTGTTATTTTCATGGGGGGGCACCATGGGGGTGTGGAACAGAAACACACATGTGCAGAAAGGGTTGGGGGAGCAGCAGTGTTATCCAATGATGTTTGGCATTGTGTCACAACACGCCCACCGGAGTGGACGGAATTTAGCTTGGCGAGCTGGTATATCAGTCAAAAAGCCACAGTCCAGCAACCCAACAGGTTCTGCACTCTGAAAGGAACATTATAAAAAAAATGGGATCAGCATTATGGACAGGAAAACTAATGCATGTTCCCCATGTCTGAATGCACCCAAACACATGAAATGACCGTTCTGACCATTTGGACACAACCCTCTCCGTTTCATTCCATTCCTCCCCAATCTAGGAAAGTCTTCCTTCCACTTTGTGGCTCATTAAAGGGCCCGGTCTCCGCACCCTGTCACCCAGTTTCCATCCAGTGGCTAATGGTTTGCCATGCATGTGGCGCTCTTAAAAGCTTAAGCAGATGTCGCTCATTTATTTTTCATGCTGAGACCATATTATGAGCCCCGGCAAGGCCTGACACAGCTTCCGAGTGCCTTTGTCCGCAGATTCTTGGCATGTCCTACATTCTGCCGGCGGCTTCTCCGCATTCTCCGGCACAATGATCTCAATTGTTCGGGACAAAACAGCTGCTCCCCCAACAAGATGCAGCCAATGTGACAACTGCGGAGACCTCGCAAACTATCTGCTAAAAGTCTGCCTTGGTGCCCTCTCTGGCTCTGAATGAGTTGACGCATTAGCCGTGGCTCCAGTTATCAAAATTATCCATTACCCGCTTCAGCGGAGGAGAAGGAGGAGGAAGAGGAGGAGGAAGAGGAGGAGGAGGAGGAGGAGGAGGAGGAGGAGGAGGAGGAGGAGGTGGTTGATAGACACAGACCGGGCTGCCCTTGCTGCAATTGTCTCCCATGCAAGGAATCGTTTCAGACTCAGGTGAAACCAGAAGGAATTCCTCCCTCTCTCCCTAACAGCCTCCATAAATGGTTCTGAGGTTCAATTGCAGGGATTGTGCTATTATCTGTCCCTTTTCCCAATAAGACAGATCAGAGATTCTCAAGTGAGAGGGGGAAAGAGAGACAACTATCTCCCCCATCTCTAATGAGGGTATTGCAGTGCTGGTCTCCCTTCTGCTATCGTCTCGAAATCTGTTCCACGGTGCTTGGCAGAAGCTGCGGCTAAACTTCTGGCTTTCCTCTTTATTGATAAGTAGGTCAATGAGATAATGCTGAATGTTGCACACGCAGCAAGAGGCTTATTACAACATGGTTTTGCCAGGGTGTTCTCTGGAAAAAACCAAGCAGCTGCGTGTCACATGCTGCCCAGGCCTCCAGCACTATCAAGCTCTTCAGCAAATGATACATTTCAATCTTAACACAATGCACTCTTCTCGGGGTGCCTGTATTGGTTATTCCACTTTCAAGAACCATGGAGCCTCAATGCAAACACTGGAATCTCTCTTTCCCTCTGTGTTTTAAAGTAGACTTCTTAAAGTTTTATTTTATTTTATTTAGAGCTATGTAGTTGCTTGACCAGGATTTCCTTCTCTTTGTCCCACAGTGAGTATTGCCAGTTCCAAGTTACAAACAACTGACATACTTCATTAAAAATGAAGAACAAGGCATTTCTGGCCCATCATGTGCATATTGATACATGTACAACAACAGTGTGTGCCCAATCCTTAAAAATATCATATCCAGGCAGGCTGAATTCTGCGACCTCTCTGATTTATGTAAATTGAGTCACATAGTTTATTATGGCTCTGCTAATCATGGGAAGGGACAATGAGCTATGCAGGACAATGAAGCCCTTTCCCAGATCACTGGAAACCTTATTCCCCCTTGACCCCTTCAGAGGGCATTGTTCATTCATTTCCAAGAATGGCCGAAGCCATGAGGTGTTAGCTTCTTGTGAGCCAGTGTGGTGTAGTGGTTAAGAACGGTAGTCTCGTAATCTGGGGAACCGGGTTCGCGTCTCCGCTCTTCCACATGCAGCTGGTGGGTGACCTTGGGCCAGTCACACTTTTTTGAAGTCTCTCAGCCCCACTCACCTCACAGAGTGTTTGTTGTGGTGGAGGAAGGGAAAGGAGATTGTTAGCCGCTTTGAGACTCCTGAAGGGGAGTGAAAGGCGGGATATCAAATCCAAACTACTACTCTTCCTCCTCCTCTTCCTCCTCCTCCTCCTCCTCCTCCTCCTCCTCCTCTTCTTCTTCTTCTTCTTCTTCTTCCCTTTTTGCAAGTTTCTAATCCTTATGCCATAAGGACTAGTAACTTGCAAAAGAAGAAGGAAACTTGACATCCCAGGAGTGCCTCTCTCCCATAGACATCGTACAAAAACAAATACAGGGGTACCTCGGGTTACAGATGCTTCAGGTTACAGACTCCGCTAACCCAGAAATACCTCAGGTTAAGAACAGTTTCAGGTTAAGAACAGACCTCCAGAACGAATTAAGTTCTTAACCCGAGGTACCACTGTATTGATGGCCCTCTAGTGGCTATGGTGGCTCATTTACCAGACGAAATGTATTTAGCGTTAACTCTGGAAGTGTATACACAATTCAGACCAAACTAAGACTCCTAGGCCTTGAAAATTTGTGTCCTAGGCTTTTTAGACCTGTCTTCCCATTGGTTGCCAGAAGTGAAATACATTGGCATTATTTTCAGCTCTCCTACCCCACTGGTAAGCAAAGCTTCCCTTTCAGCAGGAAGCTACTACATACCCTTAGCCAGGGATTTTGAGGGAGTTCTGAAGACATAGAATCCTGTAGTAGTAGGAATAAGAATAAGAATAAGAATGATTTATTATTCATACCTCACCCATCTGGCTGGGTTTCCCCAGCCATTTTGGGTGGTGTAATGGTTCTAGGGGTTGCTCGTGCATAAACCGGTGCAACACCTGGCTGGGTTGCCTAAGTGAACCTTTTCTGTCCGGACAGCCACTCACCCGTGGCTGTCTCAATCACTGGCAGAATCCGTCAGTGGGCGTTTCTTGAACTTCTTCCAGCAAAGAAGCTCTTTGACGCCTAGTCTCCTCCTACTCTCCCTGCGCGGAAGCCTTCTGCGCAAGGAGGGTGAAGGCAGCGGAGGACCCTTACTCTCCCCGCTGGTCCCTGGCAAGGAGTCATGGGACCGCCTCACCGATTCCCCCATCTGCCCCCCTTCTCCACTGGTGCTACGCTGATTCTCTTCCCCAGAAGATGGGCTGCCTCTCCCCATCCCGGGACGCTCTCTGGGACCCCTCCATAGCCCGCTCTCTCCCTCCGGCCCTGATGGCAGTTCCCTGACAGGCAGCTTCCAACAAAAGATTAAAAATATATTAAAACCTCAGTCATTAAAACTTCCCTAAACAGGGCTGCCTTTGGATGTCTTCTAAAGTCAGATAGTTGTTTATTTCTTTGACATCTGATGGAAGGGCGTTCCACAGGGCGAGCGCCACTACCAAGAAGGCCCTCTGCCTGGTTCTCTGCAATGTGACTTCTCGCAGTGAGGGAACCACCAGAAGGCCCTTGGCGCTAGACCTCAGAATCCGGGCTGAGCAATGGGGATGGAGACACTCCTTCAGGTACACTGGGCCAAGGTCATTTAGGGCTTTAAAGGTCAGCACCAACACTTTGAATTGTGCTCGGAAACGTACTGGGAGTCAATGTAGGTCATTCAAGACCGGTGTTATGTGGTCTTGGCGGCTGCTCCCAGTCACCAGTCTAGCTGCTGCATTCTGGATTAGTTGTAGTTTCCGAGTCACCTTCAAAGGTAGCCCCATGTAGAGTACAACACCTTTGTTCATGCAAAGCCAACAAGCAAATATTTGCAACAACACACAGCATAGCATAGGATGCAGAATGGAATGCAAGGTATTCTAATGGCATGGCAGGAGATGCAATGTGCTCTCTTTAGAGACCTTCTAAGCACCTCTCTGAGGCTGAGCGATTACCCCCACCCCAGGATCTGCCCGACCAAGTCCGTGGCTCCCTCTCATTGCCTATCCCACAACACCATCTCAGCACTGTGTTGCACTTGGGCTATTCCTTCAGCATGCCGTACCAACCCTTTCACCTCTCTTGACAGGTAACATAATCTCTTGCCCGCACCTTGATGTAAAACTCGTAAAGGATTCCAGGCAGATTTTTCGGTAGCTCAACAGGGAGCTGCTTGGAAGAGACATGAACTTGGGCAAACAAGGCCCTTGAGGCTGACTTGGAAAGATTTTGCAGGCTGGCTGCCATTTGCCCGATAGGCTTGGAATGAAAGCCAGCTCTGAAGAGAGGCAGCATGCATGCATTTTCATTTCAGTAAGTGAATGGTCTGTGTGCATGTGCGTGCATGTGTTTGGTACAAGGAGAAATTCAAATTTGTTTGCATTCTAATAGCAAACTACCTAATTCACATTTCTTGGACCAAAACATGATTATCATTCGAAATTTGCAATGCTGAATTTTGCAACGAAGTTTTCCTACCAAACAAGGTGTGCAAAACGAATACATGAGGGACAGGTGTGCACAAAGATGGGTGAAAATAACATGAAAAAAGCATGATATTAGGGGAGATTGCTTGCAAAAATGTGTATATAGGGAAAACTACATGCAAAAGTAAGTAAGTGTGTGTGTGTGTGTGTGTGTGTGTGTGTCTGTCTGTCTGTCTGTCTGTCTGTCTCCCTCTGGAGAAATTTGCACTTAAATGCTGATTAATTATCAAGTGGATTTTTAAAAAACAAATAGAAATTCCTGTGAAAATGTGAATGGAATTTAAGAAAGCGAGAGAAATAAAAACTGACAGATCTGACTATCCCTAATTTGTGTGAATGTAAACACATGCATATAGGATTGCAGCCACAGTACATGTCACTTTTTAGTTTACATGTTTTTTTTTTAAAAAAAACCTTTTCATTGAGGTATTTGTAACAAATAAATATTCTTGCTGTAATACAACAACAAAGGAAAAATATATTCGGTCTGCATGTTCTGAGAGCTCAGTTGATTTGTATTTTGACATTATTAACCATTTTAATAAATGTTAGTTGTTGTTGTTTTAAAACAAAAACACCTTCACCCTGGCTCCGGTCTGTGAAGGTGGAAGAAATATTGTTTTGGATTTGCACTGACACAGAGATTTGTGTGTGAGAGGCAGGGAGTGTGGAGAACCCATGCCATGGTGTGCTCTTTGCAGAAAGATTTGATTCAATATATTCATGCAAATGTCCATGGTATTCCCAACCCAGATGTATATGTGTAATGGTACACGGTAGTGTCTGGATCTCGTCCTACTGTCGAGTAGGACCCTGGCAGAGACACATTCCCGACTGGCATGTTCTCTCCCTCCTGGTCGATCATTCGGGAGTTTCAAAAGCTTTCTTCTGCCCAAACATCACAGCGACCGATGCCAACAGACATCAGCACACTCAGGGATCCGCAGAGTTTGCGCAATTCGTGTAACAGACCTCAGCAACTCAGCATTTTGGCTAATCTACTTTATTTACATATTAACACACACGGAGCACTGCAACATGACTCCCTCTCTCTCTAGCATCAGACAGCAAAGAGAAAGAACAAAGGACAATAGTCCCACTTCACGGAACACAGTAACACAAACATCCTGTCTCCGTCACTTCCCACTCTGTGGAGTCAAAACATACACCGTCATGTGAAAGACAACAATACCATGACTGCAATCATGGAGCAGGAATCTTAACAGGTAGCACCTGTTTAGCATCCTAGAATCATCAAGTTGGAGGCGTTGGGTCATTTAATTTAAGCCCTCCCCCCTGCAGAGTGTCCTCAACACAGAATCATCCAGCCTTTGCTTTGAGACCTCCAGGGAGGAAGGGTCCATCACTCCTCCAAGGAATGGAAGTGATTCATCATCGTGCTCTTCTGATTTTTCTGTCATGGCAAATATTTTTGATTTCTAGTCAGAACGATCCCCTGCTCCTCCCCCTACCCTGGCCACTGTTCTGGTGGTTCTCCCACCCACCCCAAGCCAATTTCAAGGGCATGGAGGGGAGAGGAGGAACCTATTTCTGCAAGTGGAAGTCCTTGAACAGGGCTCCCACTGATGGGACTCATTAGTTGAAACCAGTGTGATTTTTCTAGAAAAAAGAGGTGCCAGAACTCACCATGAACACCTCCCTCGTTCTATTACAATGGCAATGGTGCCCACCTGAGAGGTGACAGAACCAAGTTCTGTAGAGTTCTGGCTGGGGAAAAAAGCCCTGGTTGAGATCCATCCAATAATGCCATTAATCTTTAACCAAAAGCTACCTTCCCTATAACAAGGGATGGTTGAATCTGTCAGTTGGTGCTTCTTGTTTTTCCAATCTTTCTCACATTTTCACATCAGTTTTCAAATCAGTTTTTCAAATCCTTGTCACATTTTCACATCAGTTTTCAAACTGATATTTTTAAAGTCCTGATGAGAATGCAACAATATTTTAACGCACATTTCTCCATATAATTTTGTCTGCCATTTTACTTAGACATACCCATTTTTGCAAGCAGCTTCCTCTAATATCATGCATGCATGATATTTTCACCAATATATGCATTTTACGGAACACTTTCTCCTATGATACAGATTTCTGCGTGTATTCTGTGGTTCACGAAGTGCATCATAAAATCCAGAGAGGCACGCATTTCTAAAGACAGGTGTGCTTCGGTTATCCTAGTGCGAATTAGAGATGTTTTGCTTTGAAATATAAACCAAACTGGGGGGGCCACCAGGGGGTGCATTGGAAGATGGCTGACAATAACATCTCTCTGACCCACACAAGGTAATTAAGAGGCTGCTATGGGAAGTATGCAGCCTTCCCACCCCCACCCCCAAGGGGATGGGGGGGACTGCCTTCCCAGCGGTGTGCATAATTCACTCCCGGATTCGAAAGAAGGGGGTGCAGGCACTTGGCACAAGCCCTCGTCTGAAGTCGGCTCTTCCTGACGCTATCTCCAATCAGCACACTGGTTCGCTTTGGCTTGAAATATATAATTGGAAATACATAATTGGAAAGAAGCTAAAGCACATACATCAAGCGAAGATCGGGAGAAAGACTGCTGATTAATAGATCTCTGTGAGCGGAGCGACGGGCGGGACAAATAAATCAAGTGAGGAATCACCATTAAAAGACTGGTATGTTTGGAGTGAAACAGAAAGGGGGTGGAGGAAAAAACTTTTCTTTTCTTTGCCTTATGTGAATATTAATAACCCTCCTCTCCAGAGAGAAGAATCGTTGCAGTTTATTAATCACAAGCAGGAATTCAAGAACTGTGTGGAGTGAATGATTGATCAAAGAGAGGATTGGTAAACATCGGAGAATGGAGGAAAGTTGTATGATGCAGTTTCAAATGGCGTCTTGCTAAGACAGGCTTGCCTAAGAAGGCCGGGCAGAGGAGGACCAGGGTCATTGGAATGCGAATGGTTATTGGAATGTGATCTAGACCTGGCAGAGCCCTCGGAGATATGTTTGGCAAACCTGGGGAAATCAACAGACAGACTGAGGGAAAGTTCTTTACGGAGGTGTGGAAATGGCATCTGTCCTTATGTGATATGATTTTTGGAGAGTGTAAAACCCACACAGAGGATGTTTGTTTCCAACCCGCTTGTGAAGATTATCAGAGATCGCAAAGAAAGGAATATATGATAACAACAAGAAGATGAGGAAAGTAACAAAGAGATTATCTGGACAGAACTGGAGAGAACTGTCTAATTAAAGCAGCAATATAAGTGATGTTTGGACCCAGTTTCGGAGCTTGTAGTATGGGTACCCCCAACAAAAAATTAAAAATCTGGCTTTATAATCTGGAACTAATGTGATTTGGAAATAACGTGATTTGATTGGCCTGTTAATAAAAATTATATTTTTTTAAAAGAAGAAATATAAACCAAACTAAATTTATCCCCACACCTAGTTGCAACCTTTAGCTTGGCAGATTCAGTCCTGGCCTTTCAGGCAGCAGCCTTTGCTCTCTTCTATCTGAGCTATTACTAAGCATCATGACAAGGCTATTAAAACTGAGACATATTCTTCCCTCCGGCATTGCCACTGCTTTGAGAAAGGAAAGGAACTCAAGCCACCAGACCAGCGGAACCACTGCTGCAGAAATGCGTGTCGGCCTTTACCGGCGTTTGACTGGCGTTTCTCCTTGGAGGGCAAACTCACTTCTGATTCTTGATCAGCAACTTTGGAAGGTGACATTATTATTACCTGCGTGGCTCCTTCAAAGCGGTAGGTTGACCTGAGCAGCACAGGTTGCTGGGGGGGGGGGGGGGAAGCAAGCCTGCAAGATTATGCCACATCCTTCTCCTTCCCTCCTTTCCACTCAGAGATTAATTGTCACCACTCACTGTATTTTGCCTGCCAGTTTTGATCAAGCGCATCTAGAGAGGGATGCATAGCTCAACTACCGCAGCATGAGTAATTTGAATCAAATACAGGTTTGGGTTAAAGCTTTAGTGTATTATTTGTTGCTGAACTTATTCTAAATCCTCAGGGCTTGTCATTAGGTAGTGGGATGCCATATCCCGGCCAGAATGATGATTGAATCTGAAAGCAATTCATCTTTTATATAATAATACTTTCCTCTCCTGTGGGTTGGGTGGTGTTTTTTTTCTTCCCCTAACCAAAAAAAGAGAAAAATCTCACCAGGCATTCAGGGCTTAGAGAAAATTTGGCATACCAGTCACATAAAAATTAGAGGACACCTGCGATTCCCTTCTTTCCTCATTATTGTGCTGGTGCAATAATGACTTCTGGTAAGTCATAGTGCTATTTTCCTTGCTTTGCACCATTTCCACAAGTATACCTGAAGGAGCATCTCCACCCCCATCGTTCTGCCTGAACACTGAGGTCCAGCTCCAAGGGCCTTCTGGCGGATCCCTCACTGCGAGAAGTCAGGTTGCAGGGAACCAGGCAGAGGGCCTTCTTGGTAGTGGTGCCTGCCCTGTGGAACGCCCTCCCATCAGAAGTCAAAGAAATAAACAACTATCTGACTTTTAGAAGACATCTGAAGGCAGCCCTGTTTAGGGAAGTTTTTAATGTTTGATGTTTTATCATGTTTTTACTTTTCTGTTGGGAGCCTCCCAGAGTGGCTGGGGTATAAATAATTTATTATTACAGTGGACATGGGTTGTGAATGTGATCTGTGCACACGAGCGGGTTGCAATTCGGCACTTCTGTGCATGCGTGATCACCAAAACCCGGAAGAAGAAGAAGAAGAAGAAGAAGAAGAAGAAGAAGAAGAAGAAGAAGAAGAAGAAGAAGAAAAAGAGGAGGAGGAGGAGGAGGAGTTTGGATTTGATATCCCGCTTTATCACTACCCGAAGGATAGTTCACCAGATTACAAGTCTACCGCTCTTAACCACTACACCACACTGGCTCTCTTTCCAGTACTTCCAGGTTTTGGTGGGTGCATAACCCCAAAAAAATGCAACCTGAAGCGGCTGTAACCCAAGGTATAACTGTATTCTTATTATTATTACATGGTTCAAGAGATCAGAGATGGGAGCTTCCGGAGGCGGCGCGAAACAGCAATGGCGGTCCTCTTTGCGCTGTGAAGAGGGGCTCCGCGAAAAAGGGTCGTCCGCTACGGCAAAGCGGAGACCCATTAAGAAAAACCGCAGGCAGAGTGAGCCTGCGGCCGTGGGACTCGGCGGGCGCCTGGAGCCCCCCCAGAAGCGGGGAAGGAGCCTCGTAAGAGGCTCCGGAACGTGAAAGGGGGAGCGGCGCTGTGAGTTCATCGCTCTTTTCGTGGAAGCAAAGCCGCGCTGCTGCTGCTGATGAGCGCTGACCTTTCTTCTTGAAATTATCGGAATTGGAGCAACACACCCGTGAGTAAGGGTCCTAAATTTTCTAATTTAACTGAAGAAATTCGGCCGAAAGCGGGAGGCGAGTAACAGGAAGTCCGTCTCCCGACTCTGCTAATTAGATCAAAGCAAGGGCTCGGAAACGAGCTGAAGTATTTAAAAAGGGATTCTAAAAGTGGAACAAAGGGTGCATTGAGAGACTCTGTACTTTGAAGATAAAAAGGAAAGAACTGTGGATTGTATAGACTTTTATTCTTTAGAACTGCTCTCCAATTTTTGAGTTAAACGGGGCTGAAAGAGATAACCCCGTCATCGGGCTGCCAGCGCATAGAAAAAGAACTGTCAAACTGCTGTCAAACTGATGACATTGTTGCAGAGATCGAAATTGTTGCATAGACTGAGATACTAATATTAAACATTGTTGCATGGACTTGTATCGATACTTTATGGCTGGATTTTAAGAGATTAGAAGTTCTGGAAACCTTCCTTTTGTGTTTGGGAATTACAAAACTCAATATGGGGAATTGAGGAACTTCAATGGCGGAAAATAGTTCCTTTCTTTTTTGAAGCTTTGAAATACTCCCCCTATAGGACTGTGGAAATATAGTTGCATGGGAACTGAGCTTTATTGAAACTTTTTGTGGTTCTTTTTATTTATATTTGGGACTTGTTTTTCCCATGGGACAAAAGACCATTTGACCTTGAACAGAGGCAGGTGTGGAATGAGCGGCACAGGGAGAACAAGAGCAGCTAAAGCTAAAGACAAAGAAAAAGAGAAAAAATCTGGGCAACTTTTGCAAACAACTCTAACTCATCACCGCAGATCATCTGTCCCAACTGTGCTGACAGCACAGGAGGTGGAACTAGTGCAGCCTGCTGCAGAAGACATGGCAACTGGAGGATCTGAAACAGTTTTAAAACAAATTTTGGAACAATTGGCAGTTTTAAACCAAAAAGTGGACAATCAAACATCAAAGATTGACCAAGCTACATCCTCTATTGGCAAATTAACTGAACAGGTTTCGCAGCACACTCAGGCAATTGAGAAATTGCAAGGAGCTACGGCAGAAAACTTTAAACTAGCTGTGGAAGCCAATCAAAAAGCAGAACAGGCGAACTTAAAGGTGGAGGAAATTAAAGGAGAGGTAAGACCTTTGAGAAGGCAGGTAGGGGAACAACAAGCCTACCTGGCATTGGTTGAATTGAAAAGTAAAGATAGTAATCTCAGGATAAGGGCTATCCCGGAATTGGAACAAAATAATTTAGAGGGATTTTTGACACTTGTGTTCTCCAAATTCTGGGGAATTGAGGAAGAAAAGGACTTTAAAATTGTGACAGCCTTTAGACTGGGAAAATCAGTAAAGAAAGACAAGCCCAGAGACTGTTTGGTTGCTCTGAGATCAAGAGAAGAAAGGGATAAGATACTAGGCCTACATTTTAAGAAATCTTTGGAGGTAGAAGGTAAAAGGGCCGAAATTTACAGAGATATACCCAAATATCTCTTGGAACTTAGGTCTGCCTATGTAGATTTGACCAAACTGTTGAGACACAACGGAATCCCTTACAGGTGGGAGTTTCCACAAGGACTTTCATTTACTTACAAAGGAAGGAAAATAAAGATTAAATCACCTGAAGACCAGCAGAAGTTCCTACACGACCACGAAGAGGACCTGCAAAAAGGAGCTGCAGCTTCTTGGCCTCCACCACCACCGGGACCATCTCCAAGAGATATACCACCAGGATCAGGACCTGCATTACCTCCCCCGGGATTGGGAGGAAGCTTAGATACCCCATTGTAGAACCCGTCAATTGATTCAGGATGTCTCTACAGCTTCTTAGTTGGAACATAAATGGCGGAAACTCCCCAGAAAAAAGAAGGAAAGTCTTTCACATTTTGAAAAAGGAACAATTGGACGTTATTTGCCTACAGGAAACACATGTGACAAGGCTCCATAGAAAAGTGTTAATTAACAAAAGATTAGGCCAAGAATTTATTTCTTCAGACAAAGTCAAGAAGAGAGGAGTGGTGATTTATGCAAAGGAGAGCCTGTCACCGAAATTTTTATTTAAAGATGAATATGGCCGAATTTTGGCGATTGAAATACAGACGCAAGGAGAAAAAATTTTGATATTAGGAATATATGCTCCAAATGAGGGAAAGTCGGAATTCTTCAGGAAGCTGCATGAGACTATGCTGGATTATTTGGACTATAGTAACATCATTATGCTGGGTGATATGAATGGGGTTGTGTCTGTAAATATGGATAAGTCACAAAGTGCTAACATATCGAAAGACGGCAGACTACCCAAAACTTTTTTTGAAATGACAGACAATATGGACTTAGTAGACATTTGGAGGGTTAAGAACCCCCTAGGGAAAGAAGGGACTTTCTTTTCTGAAGCTCATCTGACATGGACACGAATCGACCAAATCTGGACAACTAGAGGACTGGCACCTAAGATTAGAAAAGTGGAAATCTGCCCAAAAACCTGCTCCGACCATAATGCCTTGAAAGTGGAATTGAGACTAAACACAACCGGATCCTTTAGATGGAAAATGAATGACACTATTCTAAGAGATCAGGAGATTGTTAAGAAGGCCCAAAAAACTTTAAAGGACTATTTTGAGATAAACTTGAATATTACTGTGGAAAAAAGAACAATCTGGGACGCAAGTAAGGCAGTCATGAGAGGGTTTCTAATACAACAAAACACGATTAAGAAAAGGCTCTGGAATGAAAAGAAGGAGAAGATATTGGAGAGAATAAGAGAAGGTGAGAAAAAATTAAGATCTAGGCCTAAGTCGAAGGATGTGTTAAGAGAAGTGAAATTCTTCCAGGCGCAATACTCAAAACTGATAAACCAAGAGGTGGAATGGAAAATTAAACAAATGAAACAAAGATCCTTCGAATCGGCGAATAAGTGTGGGAAACTGCTAGCTTGGCAGTTGAAAAAGAGACAAAAGCTTAATACCGTTACAAATCTAGAGATTGAAGGGAGAATGGTTCAGAAACCCGAGGAAATCAGAAAGTGCTTCCAGAGGTACTTCAAAGAACTTTATACACAAGGGCCGCAAAAAGCCTCAGAGGTGGATCAATTTTTAAAAACTAATGGATTACAAAAAATACCCCTGGAAATGAGAACAAACCTGAACTGTAATATTACACAGCAAGAAATTGAAAGTGCCATTCAAAATCTTCAACTTGGCAAGTCCCCAGGCCCGGACGGCTTAACCTCCAAATATTATAAAGTTTTAAAGGACTATTTGATACAACCTTTGATGGAGGTTTGCAACCAGATAATGGAGGGAGGGAGGGCACCGGAAACGTGGAAAGAAGCTTTCATCACATTGGTACCTAAATCAGAGACTGAAAAGACCCAACTTAAGAACTACCGCCCCATCTCACTCCTAAATGTGGATTACAAACTTTTTGCAGATATTTTGGCAAATAGACTTAAAAAAGTACTAAATGAAGTGATTCATAAAGACCAGGCTGGCTTTCTCCCTGGTAGGCATTTGTTTGACAACACAAGAAACATTATTGACATTTTGGAACTTCTACAAACAAATCTGAATACTAGAGCGGTTTTGATCTTTGTCGATGCTGAGAAGGCCTTTGATAATATTTCTTGGATGTTTATGAAGAAAAATTTGGAAGGGATGGGAGTGGGGCGGGGGTTCGAAAATGGTATAGAAGCAATCTACACAGAACAAAAAGCTAAATTGATAGTAAACAATGTGGTGACAGAGGAGTTTAAAATTGAAAAAGGGACACGCCAGGGGTGCCCCCTATCCCCCCTATTGTTTATTTCGGTCCTGGAGGTGTTGCTAAATATGATTAGAAAGGACCGGTTGGTTCGGGGAATTGAGGTCGGAGTGAAACAATATAAATTGAAAGCATTTGCAGATGACTTGGTATTAACACTTCAGGAACCAGTCTCCAGCACTAAAAGAGTGCTAGAATTAATTTCTGATTTTGGTCGGGTGGCGGGGTTTAAGCTAAATAAGCAAAAAACCAAGGTTTTAGCAAAAAATTTGACAGTTACAGAAACAGATGAGTTCTCTAAAGAAATGGAGCTGAATGTGGTTAAAAAAGTAAAATACCTTGGGGTGTACTTGACCTCCAAAAATTTGAATTTGTTTAAGGATAATTATGAGAAATGCTGGTCAGAAATCAAAAGAGACTTGGATATATGGTCAAGACTGAAACTTTCCTTGTTAGGCCGAATAGCTGCTGTAAAGATGAATGTATTGCCGAAAATGTTATTTTTGTTTCAGGCCCTACAGATCGTGGACAAGGTGGAATGTTTTGGAAAGTGGCAGAAGGATATCTCTAAGTTTGTTTGGCAGGGCAAAAAGCCCCGAATAAAGTTTAAAATATTAACTGATGTGAAAGAAAGAGGGGGATTTGCCCTGCCAGACTTGAGGCTATATTATGAATCTGCAGCCTTCTGCTGGTTGAAAGATTGGATTTTATTGGAGAACACTGATGTCCTGGATCTGGAAGGGTTTGACAATGCGTTTGGGTGGCATGCATATTTGTGGTATGACAAGGTTAAAGTGCACAAATTGTTTAAAAACCATATTGTCAGAAGAGCAATTTGGAGGGTCTGGATAAAATACAAAGACTTATTGGAGAGTAAAACTCCGAGGTGGCTCTCACCGGTGGAGGCCAAGGCTCGTAAGAGACCCAACATGGAGGCCCATTGGCCTAAATATTGGGAAATAATTGAAAAAACTGGAGACAATTGGAGGTTGCTAAGTTTGGAGAAATTGAAAACTAAAGTACGAGATTGGTTGCACTATGCGCAAATTCAAGAGGTATTTAAAATAGATAAAAAAGTTGGATTCCAGGTGGAAAAATCGAAACTAGAGACTGAATTGTTAGAGCCAAAAAGTAAACTACTTTCGAGAATGTATAACTTGCTGCTTAAGTGGAATACACAGGATGAGACAGTCAAATCCGCTATGATAAAATGGGCTCAGGATGTGGGGCATAACATTATGTTTGCAGACTGGGAAAGGTTATGGAACACCGGTTTGAAATTTACGGCATGCACTGCCTTGAAGGAAAATATTATGAAAATGGTATACCGGTGGTACATGACCCCAGTCAAGTTAGCTAAGATATATCATCTGTCTGACAACAAATGTTGGAAATGTGGAGAGGCGGAAGGGACATTCTTTCATCTCTGGTGGACCTGCCCGAAAGTGAAGGCCTTCTGGGAAATGATCCATAACGAACTAAAAAAGGTACTGAGATTTACCTTACCTAAGAAACCAGAGGCCTTCCTTCTGGGCATGGTGGACCAGAGAGTGCTTAAGAAGGACAGAACCTTTTTCATGTATGCTACCACAGCAGCAAGGATCCTGATTGCAAAATATTGGAAGACACAAGATTTACCCACGCTGGAGGAATGGCAATCGCAGTTGATGGACTATATGGAATTGGCTGAAATGACTGGCAGAATCCGAGACGTGGGAGAAGAAACAATTGAGGAGGACTGGGAAAAGTTTAAGGACTATTTGAAAAAACACTATAAGCTGTATGAATGTTAAAAAATGCACCTTTCAGGAAATACTAGCTTCAGCAAATGTAAGTTAATGAAATGAAAATTAAGACACAAGAATTTAGAGGTAAAATAATGAAACAACTTTATTGTGTTAAATACAAAGCATATAAGAATTGAGTGACAGTAAAATTGAAAATAGGGAACATGATAAAATGGAAGTTACAATAAGTCTTGAAATAAGTTAACAAATTGCTGATGCTTTATAAGACAGAGAACGCAGGGTTCGGAGGATGTGAGGAAGTCCTATAGGTTAGATGGAAAAAGAATATGGAAATTTGTTATTTATATTTATCTTTCATATAACCACTCTTTATTCTTTTTTCTGTATTTTTGTATCTTTAAAAAAGCAATAAAAAATGTTTTAAAAAAAAAAAAACAAGAGATCAGAGATGGGGAACATGTGGCTCTCCAGATGTTGTGGAACTCCATTCCCAGCTAGCACGGCTAATGGTCAGGGATGATGGAAGATGGCGCTCAAAAATATTTGGAAGGCCACAGGTTCTCCAGCCCTAATATAAGCCTAGTACAGGTCTTCCAATATTCCTCAGATGAAAATAGGGACATTCTATTCTACAACAGTATCACTGCCTGTTAATATTTTTCTTAAAGTTTTTTATGACACAGACAACCTCCACAAAGCCCAGCTAGCTCCAGTGCCCACCCCCAACCCCATCAGCAATCAGCTTCCTTAGTCCACACACAACTCAATGGAAGATGGGACTGCAAACATTTGCTCTAAAAGACATCTGACTTAGTTAGGGGTTTTTTTAAAAAAATGGCTGGGATTTTTACACAATATATTGGCAAGCGGTCAGCAACCTGGTCAGATCATGCTCACCCCACCCCTCTGGTCTGTTAGCAACGCTAACAAGAAAAGCAATAAGGGAATGACTTGACTCTGCCTTCTTTCCTATGAAAAGTCCCTTGAGAATGCCACATGCAAAGAGAAAGAACACAGGACATTGATTAAAAATCATTTCTTTTCCTTTTAGCGACAATTGCAATAAAAAGAGGCCAGGAATTAAATGAAGTGACCTTTTCCGTGGCGCCTACAGCTATAGGATCTGATCCAATTCCATAGGAAGTCGATGGAAGGCCTCTCATTGATTTCAACGGGGCTTAGAACGGGGCCTACAAATGGAGTGCCATCCGTGATCAATTAATAACCCTCCAAAAACTAGTACATCGTTTTGTTTTTCAGCCCCTGCTATACTATACTATACTATGAATCAAAATGTGTTCAGCAGAAGTGCTGCAGAAAACCTGCATGTTAGGGATAAGCTCGGAGGGGCTTAATTCTGAATAGACATGCAATAGCCAAGCTGTTGTCCTGTGCATGCTTACCTGACAGCAGGTCCGTTGATTTAACTGTCTGAACTGTATCAGCCACAGACACAAGTTGGGGTTCACATGAATGAATGGGTCACCCTGCAGCAGAAGTGGCTGGCTAGGGGGCAGCTGCACTGTTGCACTAGCCTCTTGGCATGCAAGCGCTGTTGCTTATGGGGGTAGTGGTGGTAGGGAGGTTGGTGCAGTGCAAATGCACCAGCAGAGTCAATGTAGCCCTCCTGCTGGCGTGTTTGCACTGCACAGACATCTCCTTTGCCTTTCCTCTCCCTCCTAGTAAGCAACAGCAGCCCACCAATCAGGAAGCTTGCGTAGCAACTCCAGCAGGGCTGGATTATCCAAGAGGCACATTTAGCATGTGTTATGGGGCACCAGCAAAGCAGGGACACACAAAAAAATGATTTTTAAAAAAGATTATTGATATAGATAGATATAGTTACAGATATAGATATTTAATCGATGCTTTTGAATTATGGTGCTGGAGGAGACTCTTGAGAGTCCCATTAACTGCAAGAAGATCCAACCTCTCCATTCTTAAGGAAATCAGCCCTGAGTGCTCACTGGAAGGACAGATCGTGAAGCTGAGGCTCCAATACTTTGGCCACCTCATGAGAAGAGAAGACTCTCTGGAAAAGACCCTGATGTTGGGAAAGATGGAGGGCACAAGGAGAAGGGGATGACAGAGGACGAGATGGTTGGACAGTGTTCTTGAAGCTTCCAGCATGAGTTTGACCAAACTGCGGGAGGCAGTGGAAGACAGGAGTGCCTGGTGTGCTCTGGTCCATGGGGTCACGAAGAGTCGGATACGACCGAACGGCTAAACATCAACAACATTAATATTTAATAATATAGATATTTAATAATATAGCTATTTAATAATGCACCAAAATAGTTTTTAAGGGAAATATCAAAATTTTGTTAGACTTCTTTACATGCCACCATGCACCCATTTTTTCATTCCCCCCCCCCTCATTATTCCTCCCCACCTAGAGCAGGAGACATCCTACCAATGTAAGATTTCAAAATATTAATTTCAAAATGAACAATTGTCGGGGTTTCTTAAGCAACTTTTGGGGTATCCTGGTTTTTACTTTTTTGAAATATGGCAACCCTATCTCATACCCATCAGCGCTTGGGAGTTATAAGAAACCAAAAAATAATACTTACCATATTGAAAGCAGTGGTTAAAATCAAGATAGTTTTTGACTATCTTGATTCAAAATGATGTCTAGTTGTATCCAGGCATAGATGAAAACCTGTGCTCTGATCTCAGGAGCCATCATACAAAACTGGGTTGCAGTATTTCAAGAGGACTCCAAAAGCATAGCAAAATAGACAACTTCCCAAAGCCAAGTCTAGATCCTATTGAACTCAATAGGAATAGCTCCTGAGTAAATATGCAAAGGACTATACTGCACAACTGCAATCCTATGGACACTTGCTCAGGATTAAGCCCAGTGACACTGAGCTCCGAGTAAACACATGTAGAACCAGAAGCCAAGCATTCATGGTTTCCACCTTGCTTGTCTTATACATTGTTAGGACAATGGTTTATTGAAAGGTAATTGGAGGGAGCTGCTTTTGAATACATTGTAGGGTGTAGTTTGGAATCAGTTTGCTTCCTTTCCACTGTCAGTCACCTGTAAGGCAGAGATTTTAAATAAAGGACGGGGTGAATGGGCTGTGTATGTTTGCGTATGTTTGCCAGACTTCTAATGAGCTGGCAGTTATTGGCGGTGGGGGTGAAACAGGCTATATAAGGCGGGATTGCTTAACTCTAAGCTGTGAAAAGCTTTGTCTGTTGATTCCTGCATTCCTGGCCACTTACACATAGACAGAAAGAGGGACTGTATCAACAAAACACAGGAGCAGTAAGGAGTGGTGCAGCAAACCTGCCCTCGCAGCAGCAGCAGCACCACAATCTTGGATGTGCCTGTGTGTGCCAAGACTGTGGCAATGCTGGGGTGGTACAGGTGCACCACAAGAACCAATCTTTGGCCTTGCTGCTGCCCTACTGCATCCCTCACAGTACTATTGTGATGCTGCTTCCAGGAGCATGGCACTGACCCCCCCCCTCCCGGCTACTCCTGCCAAAACAGGACAAGAGAGGATGCATACTCGCAACCAATTTGCATATGCTAATTTAGACATTTGTGCTTTTGGAGAAGCTTCATCGAAGTTGTTGAGCTATTGGGGGTGAGGATGAGCTAAAGTTTTTGAGCTTTTTTGGGGGGGTGATCAGGGTCCCGCACTCGACCAGGATTGACCAGGGACACCCTGCGATCGGCCACTAGATCGCAATCGACCTGTTGGACATCCCTGCACTAGGGGAACAACGTCTGCTTGTGCAATGGGACTTTCATCCCCTTCATGCCCCCTGCACAAGGGCAGATCTACTAGGATACTAATGAAGCTTAAAATTTCTTAACTTTTGGGGGTCTAGTAGGCCCAATTTAAGTGGCCCGACTCAAATTGATTTGTTTTTTGTTGTATGTAGTCAAGTCAAGTAACTCTTACTGGCATCACATAGGAACATTCAGAATACATTCAGAATAAATAGGCCAGTGTGATCTCGTTGACACTTCAACAGCACAATCATTTGCCAAAGGGAAGAAGAGGCGAGCAATCCATTTCATCTCTGTGGGTCTCCAGCAAGGGCAGGACCCTGCAGCGCACTTCAGTGACAAAAAATCAAATAGAGGAACTTAGCTACTGTCTTGGTGAGCTCCTGGTCTCTCCCCTGTAATAAGAAGCATATAACCTTTGTCTCTGGTTTCCATGTTGGAATACGAAGATGGTCTAGAAATTGTTGGCGGAGATCGTCATACATTTTACATTTAAGAGCCATGTGAGCTAGAGTTTCCACCAGGTTGGCATCGCATGGGCAGATCCTATCTCCTTCTGCCATACCCGCAAACCTACCCTAAAGGAGGTTAGAAGGACTAGAATTGAACCTAGCCAGCAAAAAAGCCCTTCTTCCGTGCAGGTTAAACAAAAATTGTAAATAATTAAGGTTAAATTCCTGCACCCAAGAGAGTCAAAAATATGTATTTCAACAATCACAAAGCTTGACAGTCAGTAGCACAGATGTTGTAAAGGTAGAGCGACCTGTCATGGAACAACCCCATTGAAGAAGATAACAGTGGGTTACCCAGACCTCATTTCTGGTTGCGAAGGGGCCCCCATGACAGTTCAAGCTTCAGGGCCCCCAGAATGTAGGTCCGCCCCTGGACCTACACTCCCTAACCCTGTGCTGGGAGTGCCTCCAACTCTCTGGAGCAGATTTAGGTGATGCAGAGGGAGAGGAGGGAAGTATTGTGGCAGGATTGGACCTCGTTCCGTGCATGCAGCAACTTAGTTGAATCTTGCTATGGTTTAAATATAAATTTAATGCGTAGGTCCACATGAAAATGCGAACTGATTTCCTTTCCCCCATCCCTAGAAGACCACGCTAAGGTGGCCCAGTGGCTCTGAATCCCAGTTCCCTAGAAAGCCCTTGCATGTCTACTCTAACCCTGGTGACTAAGATATTCCAAGTCCTTTGTATTATATCTCCTTACTAATCCCCTGAGTTATCAAGCTCCTACGGTGTGTGCTATTGTGCAGCCACAGAGTTGTCTAAGAACTTGAGCTGCATGAATTCCATGACAGATCAATAACTGTGGGGCTCTTTGGGGTGGGTGGGGGGCGGCGGCTTATCAAGCCACTGACTGATTGTTTGTTTACTTCATTGATCTGCACATCTCCTTCTTGCTCAGGCTATGCAGGGAAAAGGTCAATGGCTCTTTCCCTAATATATGCCTTTTTCAAACATTCGTTTCCAAGCAGGATTAAATATGTAGCACTTTCTATCTTTGCTACTTGCCTCTGATCAGATCAGACTATATTTAGCAAAGCAGAGGCTATGGCACCCTGTCAATAGGCATTTGATTTAATCCCTTTTCTAAATGCACTGGTGGCATTCAGCCACTCCAGGCCAAGATAATGAGAGGCGCTGACTCAAACCTCATGTCAGGGATGTATTTCAATGGGTGATGACCCAAATAGCTTCCCATTGGACTAGATGACCCTTGGGGTCCATTCGAACCCTACAATTCTATGATTAGTTAAACTGGCACTTTGAAAACCCACCATAGATAATTGTGGCAAGGATGAATAAGATTGTGACTGCAAGACGCTTTGTGAATCAAAATTCTATGCAAACATCTCTTCATAGTTAGAGCACACCATTTTAATGGCCAGAGATTGGTTGGTTGGTTGATTGATTGATTGATTGATTGATTGATTGATTGACTGACTGACTGACTGACTGACTAATTAATTGATTGGCTGCATTTCTTACTCACCCTTCACCATAAAATCCTGGAGCGGCGTATGTTTGTTTTTTACAAACAATACTATAATGCAGTTTTAAATTAGTTAAGACAACATAGGCCAGAATATTAAGAACAGTTGAAACAGGTATGATTGGCCCTGTTTTATGACAGGCAGAAATCACGCTTAGCATTACTGTGGTCCAATTTAAATCTTCAAAGTATACTGCAGAAATAATGGAGAGTATTGTAGAACTTTAAAGACAAACAGATTTATTGCTGCAGAAGCAGTCATGGACTAGAGCCTACTTCATGAGAAGCATAGTTTTATCCTCAGTTGTCAGATAGACAGACAAGAATGTGGAGGAAAGCTTTGTAAACAGTAGAGCCAAATGGTCATTAAATAAAAGAGAGACTATCTGTGACAAGACAAGCGCAATGACCGCTCATAACAGCACAAAGAATCTTCCTAGCTTTGCTCTGCTAATTTAGCATCTATAGCAGAAGAGGAAACCCTAGTCTTGATTGAGGCCTCAGCAAACAGAATCGAATTTACTGATCAGTTCCTGTTCAACGATTATCACAACAACACACCCATTTATCTACCTTGAAATCTGTATTTGCAGTATAAAGGGTAAAAAACCTTCTTTCTTTCTTCTAAAGGAAAGTTCAGATTTCCAGGCTGCAGCATTTTGCTGTGAATACTTTTGCTTTGTTTTGCAGCATTTCTGTACTTATGAATAATCCCACATTGCATACAGCCCAAATTGGCTTCTTACATAGGTGTTTGCAGAATCACTCCCCAGCTTCTTACCTTCCTCCTTCTTGTAAAGCAATTACTGTTTATATTTTAGATCAACAATGTGTGTTCCCAATTCAATTAACATCATCACCATTTTCTCCTGACAATTTCACCGCAAGTCTATAGGGACCCCATTAAAATGTCATTATACGACTGCTGTGTTGTGAGACTTCCACAGGAAAACAATTTCAGGGCAAATCTACAGAGAGCTTGTTATAAATCTGTTAGAATGTGAAATGTAAATAGCATCAATTATTTCTGTGCAAACCTTGGGAGTCCCGTTCCTGATATTATCATGATACGAAATTAAACTGGGAATTTATATCTCTCCAAGCCTGCAGAAATATCAAGGAAAATGGGAGATTAAAGTAAAATAAACAGCTTGGATGGTGTGGGAATGCTACAAAACAAAATGATCTGCACTTTTAAAGCCATGGGCGTAGCCAAGGGGGGGCAGGGAGGGGCAGCTGCCCCCCCAATCAATAAAAATCAATAAAACACATAACAAACTGAAGTTCTCACCCCAAACAAAAGGCCTGCCCCCTGTAGTATTCACTAAAATCCTGGCTATGCGCATGGCTATAGCCATATAGCATTGTGAGCTCCAGTCTTATTTATTATTTTTATGTTATATTTCTATCCCACCTTCCCATTGCATTTTCTCCCTACAACAACCCTGTGAAGTAGATTAGGTTGAAATTATAGTGACTGGTCCAAAGTCACCAAGTGATCTTCATGGCTGAGTGGGAGTTTGAACCCTGGCCTCTCAGATTCTAGATGGGCACCCGAACCCCTCCATCATACAATCTTTCCCCAAGTTTACTTTATTCAGTATTTCCACACTTACTTGGCATCATAAATATGATGCAGACCATGCAGCAAGGGCTTGTCTGTGTGTTATGGCTGCCATGTGGGGTCACCTTAAAATCTGATTATTTTTTCAGACTGAGGGCCGCATTCTGACCTGGGTAATTTTCCAGGGGCCACATGCTAGTGGCTGGCAAAAGTAGGCAGAGCATGTTATCTTTTGTATGGTAGGTAGTTCCTGCACACACTCATGGGCCCAAACTAACAAAATGAATTTCAATAGGGACAAATGTAAAGTTCTGCACTTAGGCAGGAAGAAACAGATGCATAGATATAAGATGGGGGACACCTGGCTTGCCAGTAGCACATGTGAAAAGCA
Source organism: Podarcis gaigeae (assembly GCF_964106915.1). NCBI lineage: Eukaryota > Metazoa > Chordata > Lepidosauria > Squamata > Lacertidae > Podarcis > Podarcis gaigeae. The sequence continues at coordinate 101,597,311 of NC_139680.1, read as the reverse complement.
TCTTGGGGTCAATGTGATGAAGCAGCAAAAAGAATAAAGCTAATGCTACTCTAGGCAGCATCAACAGAAGTATAGTATCCAGATCAAGAGAAGTAATAGTACTGCTTTATTCTACCTTGGTCAGACCACACCTGGAATACTGTGTCCATTTCTGGGTGCCACAATTTAAGATGGATGTTGACTAGCTGGAACGTGTGAAGAAGGACAACCAAAATGATCAAAGGTCTGGAAACCAAGCCTTATGAGGAACAGTTGAAGGAGCTGGGTATATTTAGCCTGGAAAAGAGGAAACTGAGAAGAGATATGATCGCCATCTTCAAATTTCTCAAGAGCTGTCACATGGAAGATGGAGCAAGTTTGTTTTCTCCAGTTCTGGAGGGAAGGACTTGAACCAATGGCTTCAAACTACAAGAAAGGAGATTCTATCTAAAGATCAGGAAGAGCTTTCTGTCTGTGGGTTGTTCGACAGGGGAGTGGAGACTGTGGACTCTCCTTCATTGGATGATTTTAAGCTGAGGTTGGAGGGCCATCTGTCATGGATGCTTTAGCTGAGATTCCTGCATTGCCAGGGGTTGGACTAGACGATCCTCAGGGTCCCCTGAAATATACTTGGAGTCGAGAGTGGATTTCATGCTCTTTATTCAGCTCATAGTGGTGAGGAGGAATGGAAGTTCCGCTAGAATGTCTGCTTTATATACATTATTTACACAATGGGCCCCATGTGATTGGCTAATTCCCGGATTCAACTGTAGGCAATCAGGTTGCAGATTCACTTCCACCTGGAGCTGGATTGGGTGGCTCCTGTGGACCAATCAGACTGCTGCATTCTGGACCCTATTGTTCTAGCACCAATCAGACTGCTGCATTCTGGACCCTATTGTTCTAGCACCAATCAGACTGCTGCATTCTGAATCCTATTGTTCTAGGACCAATCAGACTACTGCGTTTTGGATCCTATTCAATTCAGTACATAACATCCCTTCAGTTCTATAATTCTGTGATTCTATGACTTCCATCAAGACAAGCAAGAGGCATGGTCAGAGTTCAAGCACACATTCCACACAGACAATGCCTTGAGCTGACCTTGTGAAAGACAGTCATCATGGCATCTCCAGAAGCTCAGCCTTTAGCAGCTTTCATGAACTCCATCACATACCCATGCCATATTATTTCAACCGCCAGATTTCCATCCACTTGCTAGTTGCGAACCACATCAAGCATCTCAGAAAAATGCTCGGATTCAGGCACCCTCAGTCAAATGCCTTCACTGCTTGGTTCACTGCTCTTCCCACAACCCATCCCAGTCTTAGCCAAAGGATTTCAGATAAGATCAGATCTTCCTTACGTCAGTTACTTTGCAAACACACATTCGGAGACACTCTCTGCTTATGATATGAATAAGACCGTGCCGTGACAGACAGAGGCGCCCACTATCCAAATAAACAAGACAGAAGAAGAAACAAAGGCGAAGTGAGAAAGCCAGGATTACAGAGCAAATCAAACTGAAAGGATTAGGAGACAGTCCCAGTTGTGTGCCTCCATTTGCTACACTGAGTAGCAAAGAGCAATCGACAAATTTACACTGCAGCCACATATGACAAAGTCACTCCTCATGGCAAAGCACACAGTGGAGAGACTGATTTGCATCAGTGGGAATTGGAGGGTGAGGAGCACTTAACCCTACCCCTTCCGGTTTTGTTTTTCCCATGGAACTCCCCACAACCACATCTACCTTTTGCCATACTTTACCAACAAAGGATAAATCCTGTTGGCATTCAAACCAACTTTTATTAAAGCCATTCTGGACTCGTGCATGCATGCACACCCACCCATTAAGAGCATGAGAAGAGCCTGCTGGATCAGGCCAATGGCCTGTCTAGGCCAGCATTCATGGAGCCAGATCTAATAGCAGCCCACAAGCAGCATATATGATCCTTTAGAGAAGTCTTCCTCAACCGGGTGCCCTTCAGATGCTTTGGATGACATTCCCATCAGGCAATCTGTGCTGGTTGCGGCTGATGGGAGTTGCATTCCAAAACACCCAGATGGCACCAGGTTGGGGGAGATTGCTTTAGAGAAATAACATTTTCTGAAATCACACTGCAACCCACACTGGGGCTTTGCTACCATCATGACCTAAGCATGGGGCCTCAATTTTTTTCCTCCTGGTAATGGAGGCCTAGGCCAGCCCCCTCTGAATCTTCAGACCCCAGTAAAATCTCTCTCTCTCTCTCTCTCTCTCTCTCTCTCTCTCTCTCACACACACACACACACACACACACACACTGCTTGGGTCCTGGGTGGAGTCTGCATCCTATTGTCTCCAAAGTCCGTAAGAATTCATTGGGAGAACACATGATGGTTAAACCAATTTAGAAGGTTGTCACAAAATGTGCCATACCAGATACAGAAAAAGATTGAGGAAAATACATTTTATTCAACCGCCTTCAATTATTTGCACTTCTGTGTTACACAAAACACTTCCACTTCTGGATAAGCAAGCACTGGGGATAAGCATAACATTTCATGACCCTCAAGAATCTGCACCCTCCTATACCAGCAGATACCGACCCGACAAAAGGTCTCTTCTAGTCTGTATCTCTTATCATTTGACAACAAAAGGACCAACATCCCACATATGCATTGTGAGCCTTCTCTATTAAAACACAGATGTGTCAAGATAAGCCTGCCAGAAACATTTGGGCTTTTGTCTTGGCTGCTCACTCCTGCTGTTTGCTCTCCTGACAAATGAAAGTCATCTTCAAACTATGCAGCTTTTGTAATTATTATCTTTAATAAATGTTTTGAAAACCAGAGAGGGGTTGCTTTTCACTCCAGAGTCAGTGAGAAGCACTTGCCAGTAGTTCAATTTAGCTGTCAACACCTCGGCTGAAGAACTTAAATAGATCGGGAGTCAGGCTGGATTGTCACACACACATTTGCATGCTCTTGATTTCTGCAGGACAGGCAACAGAATCCTCACAAACATCTCGAGTCTTGTTTCGTCATGTTCCCTCAGCTAAATCCCGAGGTTGAGTTAGCTTCCATCCCATAGTAATATTATTATTGTCAGAAAGGGCTAGTTTGCGGGTGGGCACAACTCCTACATGCCTCGGCATCTCTCTCTCTCTCTCTCTCTCTCTCTCACACACACACACACACACACACTGAAAACTGTTTAAATATGACTTCCTTATTGCTACCACCTTTTGAAATCTAGATTTGGGAAGGACAGAAAGTGGTTCCCTAAGGCAGAGCTGGAGAGCCTGCAGCTTGACTTCGCATAAGGCAGTTTCCTAACATGAAATGGGCTGCCAGAAGATACGATGGTGTTAGCTTAGTTGGTTTTAAAGGTGGTCAGACAAATGCATGCAATTTATGTCTATCCATAGCTATTAGGCATGATGACCATATAGGCAGTACTGAACTCCCAGCAGGTGGTTACCGGTAGGGGATGAGGTGGTGATAAGGACAGCACAGTGCAAACACACCAGCAGAGTGCACGCCTGCTGGTGGGTTTGCACCATGCCACCCTCCCTGCTGCCTCATCGCTCACTAGACAGAAGAAACTCACCTGCAGGGAGATCATGGAAGCACCTCTGCCCCCCCCCCACCGCACAATCTGCTAAACTGAATCCTATTTCATGATCCTGTTACCTACGAGGAATGTAGGACTAAATGTAGGACTAAACCCTATCCTCCTGCCCATCAGCTAAGGAGCAAGTGAGCATGGTTTGGGTGAAATGGCTTGGTTGGCAAAACTGAACACACACACCCAAGACTGGCCCATGGACCTGAGGTTCCCAACCACTGTGCTAGTGTATATGGAACCTGCTGGTTCAGAGACAATATGCCAGAGGTGGGGAACCTGTCACCTTCCAGATTCCGGAGGACAAAAACTCCCATCATTCCTGACCATTGGCCACGCTGGCTGGGGCTGATGGGAGTTGGAATCCTCCTTGTACCTACAGGACCGCCTCTCCCGGTATTCCCCACAGAGGACCTTAAGGTCCATAAATAGCAACACCCTAGAGGTCCCGGGCCCTAAGGAAGTTAGATTAGCCTCAACCAGAGCCAGGGCTTTTTCAACACTGGCTCCTACTTAATGGAATGCTCTGGGTCATGAGACCAGGGCCCTGCAGGATCTGATTTCTTTCCGCAGGGCCTGTAAGACAGAGTTGTTCCACCTGGCCTTTGGCTTGGAGTCAATTTGATTCCCTCCCCCTCTTTCTTCTTTCCTTTCTCCTCCTGTGATGAGGCTGCATTTTAATGCTTCAATGTTTTATTGTTGTGTTTTAATCTTGTTTTTAAGTTGTATTCATTCAACTTGTTTTTATTATTGCTTGTTAGCTGCCCTGAGCCCGGTCTTGGCTGGGGAGGGCGGGGTATAAATAAAATTTATTATTATTATTATTATTAACATCCAAGAAGCTACAAAATTCACCGTGCTTGCACTAAGGACAGTGTCCCAAGACAGGTATCATTGCAAAGTTTGAGAAATACTGAACTGCATGACCCTTCGGTCTTAAAATTGCAATCTTTCTCTGTGTGTACATGCTGATTCATGCAAAACCTTTTGGTACGGTTATTACCCGAGCATGTGAGTTCAGGTCCCGCTAATGCGTGGTATGTTGCGCCACCCAATAATCCAAATCGCAAGAGTTGCAAAGCGAAACATCTAACATGAGAACCCAGTCCACGCCCTTGCAAAGATGAATTACTGGGCACAGCATTACGGCTGTGTACCACTCTCACCCATTGTTTGCTTAAATGCAGAAATGAACTAGGTGAACCTATTCATGTGTACTGACTCCCCACTACTGCCAAGGTTTCGGGACTCAGTATTTTGAATGGCGCCCTGTGGCATTTCTCAACCCTCTGATGACTGTCGAATGAGATCATATTGATGAGTCTTCTTACAACGCGCAGCAAACCACTTAGTCATGCCCGTTAAGGTTGCTCTGTGGAGCTTGCAAGCTACAAGTTGTTAGGAGTCATGCTAGAGCCACCGCAATGCCCTGCAGATGTTATTGGACCTCAGCCAGCATGGCCATCAGTCAAGGATGGGTCACACACACATACTGCTGAAGCACATAGTAGAGCAACGTTTGCCTTTGTTTCTGACAAAATATCTCCTCTCTAGGAGACATGTTTGGGGGCAATATGTAAGTGGCAAATACACACACTAGTTCCAGTTGGACGTTTGTAACATCATAATCCTCTTTCATTCAAGGTTGCCTGCTAATGGAGATACCTTGCTGTGCTTTGCAAAACTTTGCCCCACAATGTAGCCATAGCAAAGGATGCTTCAGCTGGCATTGTTAACTTTCTGCAGCCTACACAATGATACAAGTGGCACTGAGTAAATTTCAAGGCAACCAATCTGGCCATTCATTTACAGCCTGAGTCCCTCTGCACCCACCATCCCCCATCAAAATATTATCAATGCTAAGATCTGGAAGGTTGTTTTGACTCTTGCTTCATTGTTGTGAAGAGAGTGGGAAGTGGGGGAAAGGACAATGTATTTATGAGAGCTCTCATTACAGTATGGTGTATGAGCACAAATGCTGTTGGCATGGATGGAAAATAATCTCTGATGCACGATGCAGCACAATGAAGCATAAATAGAGCAGATTGCATGATACGGACGATAAGCAGCTGGTCAGAGCAGTAAGAGCAGATTCACTAACAGAGCGTGACTGTATGGGGCTAATAGAGCAATGACAGTTGCAAGAACTAAACATGCCCCCCCCCCAAAAAAAGGAATAAGATGCCAAAGTAACCTAAATGATAAATATTCCCAGTTCAGCATGGATGAAATCAATCCCATTGATAGATGCCACACATGGTCCAACACATCTCTTCAAGTCATATATATCTAGGTATGTTGAATCAAAAAAACCACTCCCAGTGGACGTGTGGCAGGAGTGGGGTTCATTCCAAATGCAAGGAGGGGGATGGCAGACAGTAGCTGGGTAGTAAAGCTTACTGCACCCTAGGAAACGAAAGAATGCTGAACAGCATCTAAGCAAGACAAATATGTAGTGACTTAGGTTGCAATCCTATAACAGTTTGCATGGAAGGAAGCCCCACTGAATTCAAGGGGGCTGGCTTCTAAGGAAACATCTGTAGGATTGCCCTGCAAATGTATGTGCTTAGATGCTGTTCATCATCCTTTACACACACACAAACATGTACACATGTGTATACACACACACACACACACACACACACACACACCAGGCTACTGCTGCTTCATGGAGCACTTTTAGTCATTTGCCTTCACTGACCTTGGCCTCAGTTGTCCACATTGTTCAATTAATCGGCTGTGACAACCCACATGAATTTGTTTACAGGAATCCATGACATCACCACATCAGATGGAGTGTTGTGACATCAATGGCACAATCACAGGGGACATCACAACTCACAACTAATTGCATGAAATGGCAGTGTGGGCAAATGAGGGCAGGAACAGTGAGGGCAAGGAAGAAATGAAATGAATGCTGAGAAGAGCAGCGTTAAAACAATGTTGCAAATGATGATATTTGCAACAACTGTAAAAGATCACCAAACACAGGACATACTTTTTGAAACTAAAAAAAAAAACCCCATATGATTAACAACAATAACAACATGAAACTAAGCAATTAGGTTTGGCTTAGCCTTGGTAATACCCAAAAATTCTTGCAGCACCTAAATAACTCGGATCATTACTTGGAATTCAAGTTGTCTAAGAGAGGCCTTGCTGATGGAAATGTGTTCAGAGGAGGGTGACTAAGATGTTAAAGGATCTGGAAACGAAGCCTAATGATGAACAGTTATGGGAGTTGGGCATGTTTAGTCTGGAGCAGAGAAGACAGGTGATATGATAGCTGTCTTCAAAGATCTGAAGAGCTGTCACATGAAAGATGGAGCAAGCTTGTTTTCTGCTGCTCCAGAGGTTGGGACCCAAAACAATAGATTCAAATTGCAAGTAAGGAGATTCTCACTAAACCTTAGGAAGAACTTTCTGACGGCAAGGGCTTTGTAGCAGTGAAACGGACCACCACAGAAGGTCATGGGCTTTCCTTCATTGTTTTTAAAAAGAGCATGGATCTGTCAGGGATTCTTGGGCTATGGTTCCTGCATTGCAGGGAATTGGACTAGGTGACCTTTGGGATCCTTTTCAACTCTACAGTTCCGTGATTCTGTGATTCTAGGACTCCTGCAGGCTTTATTCGCAGGTTTCAGGTGACTCTTTTACCTTAGAGATGTCCAGCTGATCTGTGGGCCTGGGCCACACATCATGAAAATGGATGTCCTTGTTCTAGAAGTGTCTCACTCAGTGTGAAAGAGAAGTTATGCTTGCTTCTCAGTATGGAAACTTTGAGGGTGTATACGGTTTTGCAGAGCTTTGATAGAACCATTACAGTGGTACCTCTGATTAAGAACTTACCGTAATTCGTTCTGGAGCACCACTTTAGCTAATGGGGCCTCCCGCGCCGCCGCTGCTGCCCGATTTCTGTTCTCATCCTGAAGCAAAGTTCTTAACCCGAGGTACTATTTCTGGGTTAGCAGAGTCTGTAACCTGAAGCGTCTGTAACCCGAGGTACCACTGTATACCTGTGGTAGGGTTGGAGGTGAAATTCTGTTTTAACACAAACCTAGCTAGTTTCCACTTCCCAAAACAATATGGACATCAGAATGCAGCTATCCTTTGAAATGCACACTTCTCTGATTTTTGCGGTGTAGGTCTCCAACCAAGTAATACAGTGGTACCTCGGGTTACATACGCTTCAGGTTACAGACTCCGCTAACCCAGAAATAATACCTCGGGTTAAGAACTTTGCTTCAGGATGAGAACAGAAATCGTGCTGTGCAGCAGCGGGAGGCCCCATTAGCTAAAGTGGTGCTTCAGGTTAAGAACAGTTTCAGGTTAAGAATGGACCTCCAGAATGAATTACCGTATTTTTTGTACTGTATGTACAAAAATGGAAATGTTAGGGACAAGTGTGAGTAAAATGCTTATAGTGGTGAAAATAGCATACAAAAACACACCATATGATAAATCAATGAAGCCTACAAAATGTGTACATTCAAAGAAATGTGCATGGAAACGCTGATTATTTTTTGGTGAGGACTTTAAAAATATCACAAACTGATACAGACAAACTGAACATACATTTTGAAAGGGTGAGGCTAATAAAGAAAACCAAATTGGCAGATTTCATTCAACCCCAGCCTGTGGCACATTCTGTCCTGGGTGGGTCTCTGATCAAACACAAGGGGGAAATGGATATGTATACCACTGAGAATAATTGTCCTATCCAAGGACAGTCTGTCCTGTTTCGCCACCTGAGGCAAAACAGGAAGGTGCCACTTCCCCAAAGCTTCCTGCCCTGAAATTTTCCCTCCTCTGGGTCACATGGTGGTTCCCACAAAGTGAGTGCCATATTCTGGCAAGTTCTCACTGAAATCTCATGGAGTGCATGAGATCTTGTGAGATTTTGGCAGGATCTCATGGAGCACATGCAATTTTATAAGATTCTGGTGAAAACTGATGAGAACTCACCAGAAGCCACCACTTCTTCACCAATGGCAGAAGCAGTGGGCACCTGTAGTGGCACCACCTCTTGGGTTTCCATCACCCAAAGTGTCTGCCTTAGTCTACCTCATGTATAACCCAGCCCTGGTTCTATCTTCTGGCCTTCCTGTCTCTGAAAAGCTGTAGATCTTTGGAGTTTTTGTGAAGTACCAGGCTTCAACAAATTGCCTGGCCTGATTGTGACCCTCGGGCTAATCTCATGTGGCCTGGCTAATTTTTTTCCAGATGGAAAGGAAGTGGGGAGACAGGGAAATGGGATAAGAAGCTATGGTTTTCCCAGTAGTGATGTATGGAAGTGAGAGCTGGACCATAAAGAAGGCTGATTGCCAAAGAATTGATGCTTTTGAATTATGGTGCTGGAGGAGACTCTGGAGAGTCCCATGGACTGCAAGAAGATCAAACCGATCCATTCTTAAGGAAATCAGCCCTGAGTGTTCACTGGAAGGACAGATCCTGAAGCTGAGACTCCAATACTTTGGCCACCTCATGAGAAGCGAAGACTCCCTGGAAAAGACCCTGATGTTGGGAAAGATGGAGGGGACAAGGAGAAGGGGACGACAGAGGACGAGATGGTTGGACAGTGTTCTTGAAGCTACCAGCATGAGTTTGACCAAACTGCGGGAGGCAGTGGAAGACAGGAGTGCCTGGCGTGCTCTGGTCCATGGGGTCACAAAGAGTCAGACATGACTAAACAACTAAACAACAACACTCAAAAGAAAGACACATGTGTTCACACCACCAAGATTCCTGTTTACCCCTTGCTGAACTACAATTCCCAGTACCCTTTATAGTTCCCAGGATTCCTTGGGGGGGAAACCATGTGCTTTAAATGTGTGGTGTGGATGAGACGAGATGGATCTTGCCCAGACTGACCTAAAACAATGAATCTTGTTCTGAAAGGTTTTGTGTTTTTCTTCCCGGCTTTTGAGTTTGCCAGTGGCTTTCCAAGTAACTGAGAAAGGATGCAGTGATTTGTTGTTGCATAAACTTTCCATTTTCACCTTCAAACAAAGAAAGGCAGAAAAAATAAGAATAAACGAATCTGAGGTTGGCAAACCACTCTGCTAAAGAAAACAGAGGCTATGTTCTCAGGTTTTTGCATCTGAGTAATACCTGTAACATTTCAGCACGCTCACGGGTTGATTTGTTTGAAATCATATACGTCTGGCTGGTGGTTTCTCTGTTCAAACTGTGCAGGGAAGTGAAGTAGTATTCCATGCAGCTAATCTAGAGAAAATATAATAAAACACAGTAATGAGCTGGCCTGCTATGGTAAAAGTGTGGGGGGCGGGTCTGGGAAATATCAAGGTTCCCGTGATCAGAATAGCAGGAGATTTGAAGTCCTTGGGAAGGAATGTACTGATAGAACTGGCCAAAATGCTTTTGACATTAAAGAAAGCAACCCATCAATTTTATTAGACATGACACCGTATGTTGATGGGAATTCAATAATGGCCATGAAATGCATACAAATCAAAAGTGCTTAAGAAATAGCTGAGGAGAGAGCAGATGGCAATCATTGGGTCACCGTGGATTCTGGTTGCATGTGGGATATATATAAAAAGCAACCCCTTAGCCCCTAACTTTTAAATAAAGAGCTTTTCATTGCTGGAGCAAAGCAACAGCCAATAGTAATATTAAGGTTCTTGAGGATATGACCTGTGGGTGGTATCCTGCTAAGTCATTCCGTCAGGACAAGGATTCCTGCTTGTGCAATGGAACATGTCCTCACTGGAGTGGAAAATGCGGGAGAAAAACCAAGGAGGTGTAGGGTTGGCCTCACGCAGGCAACCCTTCCTGTGAATTCTCACAGGAGCACTTCTGCCCTTGAGGGTGGCCCAGCTGGGGCTTGACTGCCCAGATTAGGAGCCGTGATCAGCACAGGTGGCGACTGTGGAGACATCCACCCCCACCTGGTTGGTGCAGGAACAAATGGCGCAGGGCAACGTGGTCAAGTAGACAGAGGATGATGGACCAAACACTGCTGAGGCTGCCCATGGTTGAATCTGGTGTTGTATGTTGGTGAAGGTCTGGGACGGGGCTTATTTCTTTGGAATTGTTTCTTTGGTGTTATTTCTTGTTGTAAGAAGGTTTACTGTTGGAGGGTTTTTGTTGCTGCTGGAGGAGGTTTTCCTATTCTGTTCAAATAAAAATATATTTTCCCTCAAATATTGACTACCAAAGATCCTTTAAGGAACCTGCAGAGTTAATTGGCAAAACACTCACTTTCCCCCCACTGCATTCCCCTAAATATATTCTGTGTTCCTCCCCCCAACCCTTACTATATATACTGTTAAATTGTGGGTGAACATATCAGACGACACAGCGATTCTTTAAACAGCTCTTGTTTATTCACAGGCCAGAACAGAACTGAACTGAAGGGTTCAGCCAGCCTGCTTATATAGAGCTCCACTACAACGCAACAGTAACCACTTTCTGTAACTATCCAATCACTGAAAGTCACTTTCAATCCCTTATTTGCATATGCGGACCTGAGTGAAAACTATATACAGTATCCCCCTGCTGGTCCAGGGTGAGAACTTCAGTACATAACATATACCCCACACATCTTACTGCAGGGGTCCCCAAACTAAGGCCCGTTGGCTGGATAAGGCCCGAGGGACTCATTTATCTGGCCCGCGGCAATCCCTGCCGCCTGCTGCCACCACCCGCTTTTACCAGCACTGTGCTGCGCGGCTGCCCACTTCCGGGTCAGAGGAACACTGGAAATAGCCTGTGCATTTGCGCAAGCGGTATTTGCATATGCGCAAGCATTATTTTCGGTGCACATCCAGGTCGGAGGAGGCCCGTGCACATGCGCACAAGCTATTTCCGGTGCTCCTCCGACCCGGAAGTGTGCTGGAAATAGCATGTGCACACACATATGGGCACGCGCGCCCCCCCGCCCTCCGTCCCGCCACGCGATCGGCACTGAGGACACTGGCCCTCAGTAAGTTTGCTGACCCCTATCTTAGTGGGTTGCCTCAGCCACTCTGGGCAGGTTCCAACGTTTATAAAAACAAAATAAAACATTAAACTTTTTTTTAATTAAAAAAAACAACTTCCCAAACAGGCTTGCCTACAGACAGCTTGGGGGTCGGATAACTCCATACCCTCCAACATTTCTCCAATGAAAATAGGGGCATCCTCAGGAAAAGCGGGACATTCCAGGATCAAATCAGAAACCAGGATGGCTTCTCTAAATCAGGGGTGTCCCTGGGAAATAGGGACGTTTGGAGGGTCTGATCTCTGCATGCAGAATTGTCCAGCTCTGGTGTGGAGGTCCACAGCTGAAAACCCAGGTTGCAGGATGGCTCTTGTCTCATGTTACTAAAAGGCATGTCGCCTGGTAGCCAGGCCTCAGAGACCCTTACTGCATAACAAGGTTGCGCATATCAGCACAGATGCTTTTGCCAGGAGAAGTGTGTGGCATGCGCTTCCAGCAGACACGCATAGGCTCAGAGAAACTGGGGCAAAGCTTTTACAGAAATGCTTTAGTGATAGTGAGCCAGTGGCTGGCTGCAGAAAGGCTTTTAGTAATACTGTTGCATCCCCCCCCCCCTCCATATTTTATCAAACAGAATAAAGTTGCAGGGTTTTCTTTTTCTTTTCTTTTTTTTAAAAAAAAAGGTTACTTCCTTGTGAATTGAAAACTCTAGAGCAGCTCATTTAAAATAAAGCCCTTCTTTCCTATATAGCTGTTGTTTACTTTTTATTTCTGTCTGGCATAAGGATCTATATTACCACTTCAGGCTTCCAGATGAGAAAATCCCACACATGGGTAATGTAACACTGCACATCATCAACCACATTAATACAATCTTAGGCCGTGTACACATCTTTCATTTAAAGCCTATTACTCCCCGCCCCCAAGAATCCTGGGAACTGCAGTTTACCCCTCACAGAGCTATAGTTCCCACCACCTTAAAAAACTACAGCTCCCAGGATTCTTTCAGGAATCCTGCTGGATGAGTCTTCTAGAATTCTTCCTCGCTGCACAGCTGTAGCAAACCCTAGTGGTAGCCTCTTCAAACTGCCTGCCCCTCTGAAAAAAGTGGTATCCTGTTAAAGAGATCCAAGAGAGATGCTCAAAATTAGGGATTCAAGGGAGATGCCCCAAATTTGGTCCTTCCGGCAGACGAGCCAAAAGCGGTTGGTCGTTCCCAGAGATCAGCAACCTAAGGCCCATGGGCCACAAGTGCCCATGGGGGTCATTTAACTGGCCCAGAAGCCGCCCCCAAATCGAGCCACCTGCTTGGTAAGTCCGCGGGGGCTCACTTCCGCAGTGCCAGAAAATCACCTCTGTGCATGCACAGGCGCCAGAAATCACATATGTGCAGACACAGAGGCCGGAAATCGTGTCTGCGTAGACGCAGATGCCGGAAATCGCAAGCACACGCACTCAGTGTGGTGTAGTGGTTAAGAGCGGTAGTCTCGTAATCTGGGGAACCGGGTTCGCGTCTCCGCTCCTCCACATGCAGCTGCTGGGTGACCTTGGGCCAGTCACACTTCTCTGAAGTCTCTCAGCTCCACTCACCTCACAGAGTGTTTGATGTGGGGGAGGAAGGGAAAGGAGAATGTTAGCCGCTTTGAGACTCCTGAAGGGGAGTGAAAGGCGGGATATCAAATCCAAACTCCTCTTCTTCTTCTTCTTCTTCTTCTTCACGTGTGCCCACAATCCGCCTCACGGAGGGATCTCAGCTGGAGTGAACCGGCCCAGGTGAGGTAAACCTTGCTGACTCCTAGTCTTTCCCAATGCCTATGCCAGACCTCTTACATGTGTTGTCAATGAAGTTGTGGCCTGATTTGACTCAAATACTAATTGCCATGTCATCAACACCTCTCTTACCTGAGTTGTATGGTGGTGGTGGCTTCCAGCAAGGTCTTGTGAGATCTTGCCAAAATCTTACGAGATCTCATGTGTTCTGTGAGAGCTTGTGAAATCTCACCAGAAACCAGTGCATCTGCTGCTCTTCTCCTCTGTCAGCGGAGGAGGCAGGGCAGACAGCAAATCCGTAGCTGAAATAAGGGTTTGAGCCCTTTCAAATTTTAATTATTTTGCGTTTGTACATTTTGTAAATTAAAATGCTTCTGTCATTTTCCTTGCCCTCTTTGTTCCTCCCTCACCCTTTACTTCACTTTATTTTAAATCTCAGTAAAGACCTTGTGACACGTCTTCTAAAATGATTGCTTTTTCCCTGAAGAAATGTTCGCCGTATGGAAATAAGAGGGAGCTGGCCAGCTCGTGGTAACAAAAAACACCGTCCCAATATCACTTTGTCTGATGCAATGCAAAACCATGCTTCTGGTCATGTGACCCCAAATGGCTTAGTTTAACCATCTTTGCAAAAGTGGCACATTGCTGATTCAATGCTGACGCTGCTCAGAAACTTGAAATGCGTTCTATAAATAGCTCCACAAGAAGGGGAATTTCTGATTGCAGAGTTCTCTTTAGTCCCTTGGGCAAGAAAATAGTGTTGAGGGAACATGGGGACCTACCTAACACTGGGCCAGGCCATTGGTCCACATAGCAGTATCTCTGCAGGGTTTCTGATGAAACGTACCAGAAGGTGGTGGCCCTCACTGTCCCTGGGCAGGGCCGTCTTACCCATAGGCACTAGGGGTGCGGGGCACCCGGGTGCCAGGCTCTCAGGGGCACCAGACTGAGAGTTTGGGACCCGAGAGTTGAGTCCGGGAAAGAGCCTGCCCGTCGGTTGGAGCGCCATGGCGGGCTCTTCTGCTGCGGGCAGCTCTGCACTGCGAGTCCAGGAGCGACTGAGCCAGTGAGACGCTGAGGCGGCTGGTGGGCTCCACCCTCCTGCGCACCTGGGACTGGGCAACCAGGGGGGCGCCAGGCAGATCTTTGCACCCTGGCGCCGCTTATGCTTAAGACAGCCCTGTCCCTGGGCAAAGTGTTGTTGCATACCTTGCAAGTTTCCCATTGGCATCTGGTTGGCCACTTTGAGAGCAGGATTAGATGGGCCATCACCCTGGGCCAGCAGGCTTGTCTTAGTTCCTTGTGTAAAAGAAGCTGGAGAAACTCAGCAAGACCTCCGACATGACTTTTTTGCAAAACGAATAATAAAATATCTGAGCTATTCAACCACAGATTCGTTGGGTGTCTCCTTATCAATTTGCATTTATCTAGAAATGAGCAAGAGGAGGTCCTGATGTTGAATGAGTTTTGGTTTTTAGGAAGCCATTATGTCAACTGTGTCCTTCTGGTTTCAGCAGACTACATTTTTCAGATTAATGTATCTGACATGGATCCTTCAGGTGAGATCAGATCCATAAGCAAGGGACTGAGGGAGATCTTGAACCAGAGCTTCCATCACCCAAGGTCTATTCGATCCTGTGCCAACATCTAATGCTCCTCTCCCATCTCTCACCTAAGAGGGGGTCAGTTTTATACCAGAGCAGGCTTGTACGCTGAGTATAAAGCTACCTCCAACCACTCACTTCCAACCTAATAATTGTAACAAGCATGGTACTACACAACCTCAACTCTTGATAACCAGTCAGCATTGGTAGTACACACAGACATCAACCTCACTCTCAAGGTGGTCCTGAAAACCACCACACCTTGTTTTAAAAGGTCTATAAAATATCCAGTAGCACCTTAGAGAGCAACTACAGTAAGTTTGTTCTGGGTATAAGCTTTCGTGTGGATGCACACTTCTTCAGATACACTGAAACAGAAGTCACCAGACCCTTATACAGATATATAGTGGGAGGGTGGGGTGGGGTTTTTCTCAGAAGGGTAGTAGGAGATGGGTGATTAACTCAATGGGTATGATAAACCTGTTGATGACTATTAACAATTGCAATTAGTTCTACAAGAAAAAGCATGGGATAGTATGTAGATGACCAAAATTTATTTATTTATTTATTTTATTTATTTCGACTGCGTCAGACCAACACAGCTACCTACCTGAACATAAAATATTCAGATTGGTATTCAAAAAGCTTTGTATAATCCTTTGTCCTTGTCAGCCATTAGCTGTTCTTAACTTCCAAAGCTAGTCTGCAACTTTTTCACTTGTAAAGTTTTTCGTGCAGTTTAAATACCCAGAGATGGGAGCGGACTTCCTTTTTAGCCTCCCGCTTTCGCCGAATGAACAATTAATTTCCTTCTCACCTTTCAAAATGGCTTGAAGTTGGTTGGAAAGGTAGGCACTGCTGGCTGGTTCACAGCCTTCGCTCTACAGAGCTGCGCTGGTGCCTAGATCGCCGGCTTTTCTCTCGGTTTCCCACCCCCACCCCTCCGCACCTTTCAGTGCAGAGGCAGAGACTGGATCCCAAGCTGCCATTCACGATCTGCAGGACCTCTTGACACCTCAAACTACCTTTTAAGGCTTTTTGGGAGTGAACCTCACCTCGGCGCTCCCCCCTGGTGCTCTGTAGAGCCGAATTTGACGGAGCTGTCAAACCCACCGTCCATCCACCATTCATGCCAACCCAAAAGTTTTGGCTGGCCATCCACCATGGGTGCTTTAGCTGAGATTTCCGCATTGCAGGGGCTGGACTAGATGACCCTTGGTGTCCCTTCCAACTCCACAATTCTATGATTCTGTGATAAGATGACAACAGGATCATGAACTTGAATTGTTCTGAATACTTGAAATCCCAACATAAATGATGGTGATCTCACTACCTGACCATTTGGTGGTTATCTGCATAACTGCATGGTCATTTCTCCCTAAAATGCTCAGTTGCCCAGCAGCCAATGCGGGATTTACTTATAAGCTAAACAAGCTATAGCATAAAGCCCCACTCTCTTGCCCCCCTACTTCTTCTTAATTGTATTTCACTATTAATATACTTCTTCTTAATTGTATTTCAGTTCAACAATTACTTTGATAAAATACATATTTTGCTATGTGCAAACAACAACAACAATTTATTATTTATACCCCACCCATCTGGCTGGGCTTCCTCAGCCACTCTGGGCGGGTTCCAACAAAATATTAAAATACAGTAATGCATCAAACATTAAAAGCTTTCCTAAACAGGACTGCCTTCAGACATCTTCTAAAAGTCTGATAGTTGTTAATAGTTAGGTCCATAAACTACCATATAGCATATATTCAACACAAAAAAACAGTGACAATTTGTTGTTGATAAAGGACAGCTGGACATTAACGGGGCCCATTACCTTCAGTAGCTGAGGGCCTCATCAAACCTAAATCCGGCCCTGCCAGTAGCTGTCAACTGGTGTACATGTAAATGCTCACACCTGAAGTATGATTTGTCAGAGCCAGGGGGAGAAATATTCTGGGGTCCAAACCTAGGTTGTTGGCCACCCATTGGACTTGTTCCAAAAGCCTTAAGATCTAGTCATGTGGGTCTTCAAGGCATTAGACATCCAGGCCAATCTACTGTCACAATGCATTTATACACTGCCCTCTACTGGATGCAGTTTCCTAGTGAAAATGGAAGCCAATACTTTGGCCATCTCATGAGAAGACGACTAAACGACTAAACAACAACAACAACAAAAGTCGTGTCCGACTCTTCGTGACCCCAAGCACCAGAGCATGCCAGGCACTCCTGTCTTCCACTACCTCCCGCAGTTTGGTCAAACTCATGCTGGTAGCTTCGAGAACACTGCCCAACCATCTCGTCCTCTGTCGTCCCCTTCTCCTTGTGTCCTCAATCTTTCCCAACATCAGGGTCTTTTTCAGGGAGTCTTCTTTTCTCATGAGGTGGCCAAAGTATTGGAGCCTCAGCTTCAGGATCTGTCCTTCCAGTAAGCACTCAGGGCTGATTTCCTTCAGAATGGATAGGTTTGATCTTCTTGCAGTCCATGGATCTCTCAAGAGTCTCCTCCAGCACCATAATTCAAAAGCATCAATTCTTCAGTGATCAGCCTTCTTTATGGTCCAGCATCCCCATCCGTAAAGTGCATTCTTATCTAGGGCCTAGTTCGCGCCATTTTGACAACGAAAAAATTAACAAGTTGCCAAGTTCCTATAACGATACTTCTCTCCCCTCACCCTTTGTTCATTCATATTAAAGCTTTTTAAATATTTTAGACCTTAGTTTTTTTTGTTTTTTTTAAGGGAGAAGTTAAAATCAAATCTTCCCCAGCTCCCTCTTGGAGTCAATGAAGGCAGCTGCATAAAATACCAAGGAATCGGGTATCACTTGTGAGAAAGCAGCTAGGGATGTGAGATTCCATTACACGAGATGCATTTGTACCATTTTAGCTTGCACAGATGGAAATATAGTTCAATGTTTCAACATCATTTGACTTTCACATGTTAAAATATTGATAAGTGCTGCACAGGATAATGCCCCTTTGGTTTGAAGTAGTAACTGGAGCATGATGTTTATTGAAGTGAGATACAGCAAAAGCCTTTAACGAGCATTTAAAAACACTGGGAATAATTCTCGCCTTGGTCCCCCCCCCCCTTTTCCTGGCTATCCTTAGCTAAGCTTTATTTTAGAATTTGGGGGAGGGAAGCATGAAAATGGAAATTGGATGAATGATTAACTCAGGGACCTGAGAGGGTGATTGTCGGGGAGAGTTTGCATTTTTTTAAAAAATGGAAAATGCTGCAGGGGGGAAAAAATGTTGAATATCCAAGCTCAATAGAGAGGAAGCAGTGAGATAAGCCTGAATAGGCCACATAAAAACCTCCATGCTAAATATTTATGGGGTTCTTATTCTGAAAAAGGAGCGTCTGGAAACTTAAACAACAACAAAAAGACCCTGCGTCGTCCAGATTGTTCAAAGCAATCTGTTTTTTGCCTCACACCCATGTGCCATTTCTGTGATAAATGATGTCTTACATGTTATTTTGATTCAGTAGGAATACATTATCTCCAATGAGGAAGCCAGAAAAGGCGGTATAATGTCTGGTTTACATATTTCAAAGGGGAAGAAAGGCTTGAAACACTCCCCACAAATGTATATGCAGATGCAAAGACTGGCAGCCATTCAGAACCCGTCTCCCTAGTTGGAATCACCCGCTTTAAACCAGAGGCAATTTGATCCCAAGTAAAATTGCTTCTTCCTTATATCATTTCCTGGATGCATTCCTTCCTCAAGTGGCTGAGAGTCTGAAATACCAAGAGGTGGGGGCAACGTTATGCAGGTGAGTGCTTCAGAAACACTGGGGAGCTTCTAAAAACAGAGAGAAAATGTCACAAAATCAGCGGGGGTGGGAATGCCACATGAAAGGGGCTGCATCCTATTGGTATCTTCCAGGTGGGGCTCTCTGATGGGCTTTAGCTGAGATTCTTGCATTGAAGGGGGTTGGACTAGATATCTCTTGAGGTCCCTTCCAACTCTAAGATTCTATGCTTCTATGCCGATTCAGAAACATGATTGCTTAATCTCCACAGTCCTTCCTCTGTTCTAGTGGGAGTGGAAAGATTAAGAGTCAAATATGTACACACCTGTGTGACATGCTGGAGTGCACATGGTTATCAGCCAACAGGTCCAGTGCCTTCTTCCGTGTGATGGGATTTTTGGCCAATCATAAGGAGCATATGCCTGTTGTCTTTGTCCTTGGAGTTTTCTTGGCAGGGATACTGGAGTGGCTTGCCGGTTCCTGCTCCAGGTGGATCACGTTTAGTCAAAACTCTCCACTATGACCTGTCCATCTTGGGTGGACCTGCACAGCATAGCTCATAGCTTCTCTGAGTTGTTCAAGCCCCTTCGCCACGGCCAGGCAGTGATTCATGAAGGCTATGGTTTTCCCAGTAGTGATGTATGGAAGTGAGAGCTGGACCATAAAGAAGGCTGATCTCCGAAGAATTGATGCTTTTGAATTATGGTGCTGGAGGAGACTCTTGAGAGTCCCATGGACTGCAAGAAGATCAAACCTCTCCATTCTTAAGGAAATCAGCCCTGAGTGCTCACTGGAAGGACAGATCTTGAAGCTGAGGCTCCAATACTTTGGCCACCTCATGAGAAGAGAAGACTCCCTGGAAAAGACCCTGATGTTAGGAAAGATTGAGGGCACAAGGAGAAGGGGACAACAGAGGATGAGATGGTTGGACAGTGTTCTCAAAGCTACAAACATGAGTTTGACCAAACTGCAGGAAGCAGTGGAAGACAGGAGTGCCTGGTGTGCTCTGGTCCATGGGGTCACGAAGAGTCAGACACGACTAAACGACTAAACAAAGGAGCACATGAGACAATAGGTCAGCTTCCCACATCCTGGTAATTTGGGCTGCAAATCCTAACAGCCCCAGCCAGCATGGCAGTGCTAGCTAGCAGACACCGATGGAAGTCTATTGATTTGTTACATTCCTATCCTACATTTGGGTATTGAATTACAAGAGGATCTGTCCTGGAGTGTCAACACAAGGGGGCTTGTGAAGAAGGCGCAGCAGAGACTGTACTTTTTAAGAATCCTAAGGAAAAACCATCTTCCGCAGAAACTGCTGCTTGCCTTCAATCACTGTGCCATTGAGAGTGTGCTCACTTATGGCTTATGTGTGTGGTACGGAAGCTGTACTACCCAGGACAGGATGGTGTTGTGCAGAGTTGTTAAGGCAGCAGAGAGCATTGTTGGCTGCCCACTCTCCACCTTAGAGCAGATTTATGCCACAAGGTGCCATAGGAAGGCACTGGACATAGTAAAAGATCCATCGCATCCTGGTCACTGTCTCTTCGAGCTCCCGTTGTCCCTGAGAGGGGGCAATGACAATAAAGATATTATTATTATTATTATTATTATTATTATTATTATTATTATTATTTCCTCCAAGCATCTTAAGATGGCGTTCATGATTCTTCTTCCTCCCTTCATAACAACCCTATGAGATAGGTTAGGCTGAGAGTGAGTGATGAGCCAGTGAGCTTCATGGCAGAGTGGGGATTCAAACCCTGGTTTCCCAGGTCAACATTCAAACCATTATGCCACACTAGCTACATCTGCAATCTTCATTGGAGAATTCCACTGCAATTTACATAGTGCTCTATGCTTGTAATTCCTCAAGGGCACGGCTTTTGTTGTTGTTGTTTAGTCGTTTAGTCGTATCTTGTGTATAACTTTATACCTATGTCATTTTAATTGGGTTCCTGTGGATTGGCACTTTCATACTGAGTCAGATCATTGGTCCATTGAACCCAGTGTGGTCTACACTGGCTGGCAGCAGCTATTCGGAGTTTCAGACAGGGTTCTCTCCCAGCCCTACCTGGAGGTGCCAGGGGTTGAACCTGGGATGTTCTACAAGCAAAGCAGAAGCTTTGCCACTGAGCTACAGCCGCTCCCAGTGGGAGGGAGCTGGGCAATGGGAGTTAGAGTCCATCAACAATGCTCAGGGATTACAGGAGTTGTACCAGCAACATCTGGAGGGAACCAGGTTGGTTTCAAAGTGTAACCTGGTTCATATTAGTCAAGGGGCAGAAAGGCAGCTTTAAGAGTGGACATTTCCCTTCTGAGCCTTTGTAAGTGTCACAGTTCAACCATGCCTGTCAACATCTTTACATTTGATTCATAAATACTAACTGAGAGCTGACTCCGAACTCCCTTGACTACGGTGTCCTTCTGCCTCGGCCAGATGTTAAATTGTTAAGAAAGCCGCATAATCGTCTCACCTGGCTCCTGCTGGAGCTGTCATACTATCTCCGGCAACAACCTCAAGAAGACACTTCTGGCACAGAGACTGTGTCAGCAGCTCCACTCTGGGATGAAGTGTCCTCTTAGAGACTGTAGCCTTCAGGAATCCTGTGTGCTTTCTAGAATATTGGCGTCCAAGCTGGCTTTTCTATGGACTCATCTCCACCAAAAACATTTGTAAGAAAGGGTAGAAGAAGAAGAAGAGTTTGGATTTGATATCCTGCTTTATCACTACCCGAAGAAGTCTCAAAGCAGCTAACCTTCTCCTTCCCCTTCCTCCACCACAACAAACACTCTGTGAGGTGAGTGGGGCTGAGAGACTTCAGAGAAGTGTGACTGGCCCAAGGTCACCCAGCAGCTGCATGTGGAGGAGCAGAGACGCGAACCCGGTTCACCAGATTACGAGTCCACCGCTCTTAACCACTACACCACACTGGAAGGGCATTTACCCACCGATATTATAGATCAGCTGGCTATCTGTTTATCCTGAGAGGGATGGGAAATCGTAAGTTAAAAGCACATTGGGGGGGGTGGAAATCCCCTGTAGCACATATCCGTAGTGGCTCATAATGGATTAGTGCATTTGGCAAGTGCAAGCAGAAATGGCAATCAGGATGCACTCAGAATGGTCATGTGTCCCAGCAGACTCCCACATATCATGTTCCTAAAGTAGCATGTCTAAAGCACCAAATAAATTCCATTGATTTGCCAGCGAGAGAAGTTCATTTCCCTTCGATCCCCCACCTTTTGTTTTTGCAGTTGGGCTTGGCTAGAGCCAAAAGATGCCTGATGCTGGGATCCAAACAATGAAAGTCAGCGAGTCCGGTGGTCTGTAATAACTAAGATGTGCTACACTTACACGGTTAATTCTGCAAAGCTTTATATGCAAGACCTACAGCCTGATGAGGCTGCCTTGTTTCACCAAGGTCCAGCCACACTCTGGCGCTGCAGCCACATCTTAGGATCTTTGTTGGTTTTCTACAAATACCAAGAAGGAACCTTGGAGGATTCAGCTGCACCATCTGAGTTTCTCGCATCAGCACCAGTCCAAGAGCTGGTCCACACAGGCACTCCCATCAACTGATGACTCTAAACAGCCTTTCTCAACCTGTGGGTCCCAGGTGTTGTTGAACTACAACTCCCATCACCTCTAGCTAGCAAGGCCAGAGCTCAGGGATAATGGGAGTTGTAGTCCAACAACATCTGGTGATCCACAGGTTGAGAACCGCTGCAACACAAAAGGAAGATTTACATGTATGAATGATCCATTATAGATTGAACACCAAAAACTGAATCATCAGTGTTGGAGGCCCTGCTCTTAGACCTGTCAGCAAGAGATATTTGGTTAGTGGGCACTTGGGACAGAGCCTTTTTAGTGGTGGTGCTACATCATTGGAGGGTATTCGTGGAGTTGTAGCCCAATAACATCTGGAGGGCCACAAGTTCTTTCACCCTGATTTATATAGCACTTCATATAGGGCTATATGTACACGATTCTGTGCAACAATCACATATAGCGTATTGCTACCCTGCAATTGTTGTTGTTGTTTAGTCGTTTAGTCGTGTCCGACTCTTCGTGACCCCATGGACCAGAGAACGCCAGGCACCTCTGTCCTCCACTGCCTCCCGCAGTTTGGTCAAACTCATGCTGGTAACCCTGCAATACTTTCCCAAATAATCAGTCCCCACATTCCACCACCAGCTAATCATATTATAATCATAGCTGTTAACTTTTCCCTTTTCTTGCGAGGAATCCTATTCGGAATAAGGGAATTTCCCTTTTAAAAAGGAAAACGTTGACAGCTATGATTATAATCCAGAGATGAGACGCCAAGTCATCATGTGTTTATGTGTGAATTGTGCCTACTGGGGACTCCGCAGGGATGCCAACTTAAAGAAAATATTGATGGAGCCCAGGTAAGCCCCGTCTTCATCATCACAAGAAGATGCAGCCCATGCACACCATTTGAATGACAATGTCTATCAACTTTGGGGGCAGTCCCACCAAATATTTTATTGGGGGGGGGCAAAGGGACCGCAACCCCTTGAAGTTGGCTCCTGTGTTGCAGAGGATAGAAGTAAGCTGAGATAAAGAGAGCTAGATCTGGAAAAGATAAAGCAAAGTCAAGCTGTGATAGTCTAGGGCCTTGGGGGAGCAAATGTTTTTAGGGGGTGCTCTCTCCTGCCAAAAAAACCTCCCCTGTGAATAGATGGCAAGATGACTGCTACTAACTTGCCATCACATTGCAGATTTGAGTAAGGCAGGGAGCGTAACTCTTCCAAAACCTTATTCACATTGGAGAGATAGGAGCATTAAAAAGCTCTGTGTCTCTAGGAGGGAGGCTGAAATCAGTGCTGGATTTACGTATAAACTAAACTAGCTGTAGCTTAGGGTCCCACTCTCTTGGGGCCCCCAAAAAAATTCAAAGAAAAAACTGGATTACTTTGATAAAACACATATTTTGTTATGTGCAAATGGCTTTAGATACCTATTAGGTCCATAAGTTACCATATAGCATATATTCAATGCAAAAAACAGCGACAATTTGTTGTTGACAAAGGACAGCTGGACATATAAAGGGCCCCATTACCTTCAGTAGCTGAGGGCCTCATCAAACCTAAATCCAGCCCTGGCTGAAATGCACCTCTTTCCCTTTCAACAGCAAGGAAATGGACAGGAAGACCAGGGGTGGGTGGTGGAGAACTGATATCCAGAGACTGTCAGTTCCCTATCCCCATCCTGTAGATATGCAACCCATTTTGTTCTGTTGGTCCAACTTTGCTACACAGCCATCACCCAACATTCCTCCTCAACAACCCAACCTTGAGTATGGTGTTCAGTTCTGGGCACTGCACTTAAAGAAGGTTTGGCAAAATGGAATATGTTCAAATGAAGCAGTAATGAGGCTGAGGGGTCTGAAGACCAAGTGCTTACAGGAATGGTCTTCGAGTATGTTTACCCTAAAGAAGGCAATGAAAGATTTTACTTTCTTGGGCTCCATGATCACTGCAGATGGTGACAGCAGTCACGAAATTAAAAGACACCTGCTTCTTGGGAGAAAAGCAATGACAAACCAAGACAGCATCTTAAAAAGCAGAGACATTACCTTGCCAACAAAGGTCCGTATAGTTAAAGCTATGGTTTTCCCAGTAGTGATGTATGGAAGTGAGAGCTGGACCATAAAGAAGGCTGATCGCCGAAGAATTGATGCTTTTGAATTATGGTGCTGGAGGAGACTCTTGAGAGTCCCATGGACTGCAAGAAGATCAAACCTATCCATTCTGAAGGAAATCAGCCCTGAGTGCTCACTGGAAGGACAGATCCTGAAGCTGAGGCTCCAATACTTTGGCCACCTCATGAGAAGAGAAGACTCCCTGGAAAAGACCCTGATGTTAGGAAAGATTGAGGGCACAAGGAGAAGGGGATGAGAGAGGACAAGATGGTTGGACAGGGTTCTTGAAGATACGAACATGAGTTTGACCAAACTGCGGGAAGCAGTGGAAGACAGAAGTGCCTGGCGTGCTCTGGTCCATGGGGTCACAAAGAGTTGGACACAACTAAATGACTAAACAACAACAACAACCCTAAAGAAGAGATGATAAGGATAAGGATGTGATCTTCAAATATTTGAAGGGCCGTCTCATGGATGACAGAGAATTTTTTGTTTTCTATTGCTGAGGGGATTGGACCTCATACAATTAGAAGAAATTTCAAGAAAGGGGATCAAGGCTGAATGTTAGGAACAGTGTCCTATCAATAAGAGCTGTTTGACAGGTGGACTCAGAATATACTGTTGTCTTATTCGTCTCTTTTAATGAGGTTACAAAGCCCAGTGATGGTGGGTATCCATTGGAACTGGTAAGGCAGGAGACCAACAGTAGGAAACAGAGCCAACAAAGTCTAGTTTTTGCCCCATCTTCCTCCCTGCTGAGTCCCACAAGGAGACTAAGGAGGAAGAAACTGACAGCCAACGTAATTCCCTGGATTTGTAAGTAAGAAGGCAGGCAGGTGGGAGCTGGCTGACAGCAGATAGAGACAGGTGGAGTGGTACCCCATACACCCATATGAACCAGCATCCACTGACACAGCCATGTGGTGGACCCTCCTTCATTAGATGTTTTGAAGAATAAGGCTATCAATAGACATGTTGGCTATGCTCTGCCTCTACCGCCAGAGGCAATATGCCTCTGACTGCCAGGTGCTGGGGAATGTCCTTAGGTTCTTCTTTTGGGCTTCCCATGGGCTTCTGGTTAGCCATAGCAAGAATAGGGTCTAGATAACTCCTTCTCCTGAACCAGGAGGTTCTTCCTATGTTCTTATTGATAACATATTGAGGTGATAGGCATCAATGGAAGCTTGAAGTTCTGCACCGAGTTAGCCTGGGTGAAGACTTGATGTTTTCACCCCCAAAAAAGTTTTTGAGTTTCTGCTGAAATTAGGCTGTATTTTAATGTTGTATTTTAATCTTGTTTTTAGGTTGTATTTCAATCAACTTGTTTTTTATTTGTTGTTAGCTGCCCTGAGCCTGGTCTTGGCTGGGGAGGGTGGGGTAAATATTATTATTATTATTATTATTATTATTATTATTATTATTATTGGAGGAACATGACTTCATTTGCAAGCAACCACACTGAGACTTAACTGGAAAATAAGGAAACTTACTTTTATTATTGAAAATGCATAATTCTTGGGTAGAAAAGAGTTCCTGGTCTAGCTAATAAGGTGGCGGTCCAAGGGGCCATGCTTGCATCTTTATCTCAGCAGAGATAGATCCCAAAAGAATGACCTCTCACCCTGAGAGTCCAAAGGAGAAAGGGGAACAGAGAGAGAGAACCACAACTTGAGCATATCACTCTAACTTCTAAGGAAGGCCAACACAGAAATCAAAGGACAGAGAGACAGTTTGTGAATATTGGAGGTTCCCTTCTCTATCTGCTTTAACCCCACACCAACCCCTCAGAATAATACAAACTGAGTTGTATCTCAACACATACAACACTTACGAAGCAAAGGCTGAATGGCCACTTACCAAGCCTGGTGTAGTAGTAGATTTCCTGCATCAACCAGGACAGGCATAGGCAAACTCCAGCCCTCCAGATGTTTGGGACTGCAATTCCCATCATCCCTGACCACTGGGTCCTGTTAGCTAGGGATGATGGGAATTGTAGTCCCAAACCTCTGGAGGGCCGGAATTTGCCTGTGCCTGAACCAGGGGATTGAACTAGATACCTTCCTGCTCTATGGTTCTATTCAAAAGAGAATCATAGACGTTTATTAACATTAGGCAGGCACCCTTGGTGTACTGCTCTAGATGCCTGCTAAAAAAAAAAAAACTTTTATTTTTATTATTTCAACGATCCTACCAAGACATACAATTTAGTTATGCAAATAAATAAAATATAGCTGAAAACCTAAATTAGTGGTTCTTTATGCAGCATGCTAGGGCCATCTCTAATTAGTTAACTCATTTAAGTTTATTGAAAGCAGAATTCTAATTAATGATTTTGACATTTTTTCAGGGTTTGAACAAGGATTGTGGGGTATATTGGTTCCCCTGTTGTATCTGTGGTGTATTTTGTTAAAAGTGCTGGGAACTGTAGTTCTATGTGGGGGGACTAGTGTTCCAAATAATCTTTGGGGAAGCTGTGTTCTGTAAACCTGTGTTGAAGGTGCTTTAAATATCTGGTGTGGACCTTCTCCTTTCGTCTCTTCACCCATTCCATAGGTTAATCGCTCCCAAACTTTATGCAACGGTGGGACACATTAGGGGAAAGTTTCAGGAACGTCGAACTCTCCTTGTTTTTTAGACCAGTAGATGGCAGCAAAAACACGTGGAATAGGTTTTCATGGACCACCGTGGATTAACCGAGAAGTGGTACAACTTTGACCAGATCCAATATTTGCCTTTCCCTGTTTGGAGAGGGAAAGGTGCAGATGCCAATTAGAGAGTAATACAATATCCTAATATAAACAAAAGGATGAAATGACTATGTAACCGCTGAAGGGCTTTAATAGATCTGTAATGTCTCAACTTCTGGGTAAATGCATACTGACTTCCTGGGGACTCCCGAGATTGGCTTTTTAAAATTCGGCCAGATTCATTTCCTGGAGTGTGGCTTTGGCACAATAGCCAAACCCCAAAACGCTCAGCTGATCCGCTATCTATCCAAGTTAAAGGGGGTGTAAACTGAGCCACTCTTGCTTTGGCCAGTTGCATTCCACATCGGATTGAATTTGAATCTGGATTCATAGAGGAGAGACGCTTCGTTTCATTGAGACTTCAGGAGAACTGCCCGCCGCAAATTGTATCCATAAAAGACTAGGTTATGATCTATCGTCATCATTCCTATCAAAGAAGAATGGAAGCAATCGTCTATATTAAGGCCTGGAGTAACAATAAGCAATGAGTTTTGGGTGTAGAAAGAAACATTTAGACGGCGCACACCCCCATGCATGCTTCTAGAAGCAGATGGCCCTAAAATCTGTAGTACTTTCTTCCCAGCGACCTTGCAACAGAACCGGGCTGCAATTATGAGGAAGGAACATTAAAGGATTATGTGCCAAGGTAGAATCTAACTCCACTGAAAGTGCCTCGGTTACAAAAGAGACAGCTTTAGTACGAGGGTTGACAAAGTGCTCGGTTAAGAGTGGTTTCACACGTGCACGTCCATCACCGGGTTTCTGATCACTTCAGGTCGCTCAGAATTGGATGACGCGAGACTGCGTGTATGGAATGCATCCTTTCTCTGCGTCATCTTCTCTGGGAGACGATGTGAAAGCTCGCAGGTGTTAGATCCGCGTTGGCGCATTTCCACGTGCAAATAAGTCACTTGGCGCTGTAGTCATACTCCTACCCCCCTCCTCGTACTCGACTGCTCTCTTTTCGGGTCATGATGACTGGTCTCGCTCATTCTGGGATCCCAAAGCTACTTCCCGAAAAGGCGAACCGCGCGCGAGAGAGAAAGAGGCGCACGCAAGAGAAAGGTTGGAAAACTGAAATATGCTCAGGTGAGAGAAGTGGCTGATAAATGGCAGGGACCCTGTCGGAACAAGAGCCTTGAAGGGCTGCTCGCCTCTCCGCTAGGAAAGCAGCTGCGACGCTTCTTTTTACTGGAACACCTATTTACATATAAATATTTTCCCCAGCCTGATTTGGTTGAAGAGTTCCTGTGAAATGACCTTTGCTTAATTCCTTCGTTTCGTTTCTCTGCACAGGACGACGTGCGAGGCAGGCAGGGAGGAAGGAAACGGAGAAAAGAGGGGCAGGAGCCGCGAGAGCCAGGTTCTGCCATGATGAACGGATAGAGGGGTTAAAGAGAGAGATTAATAAACGCGCCAACGCGTAGTTGGATACTCGACATCTCACTAATCGGTTAGGAAAGGATAAACAGACATTCTTCATATTCTGTATCTGCAGTATAGAATTGTATTAAATAGATCCGATGATGGGTTGATGGCTCAGACAGACAGACATCGCTTAGGAGCAGCTCAGAGCATGATTTGAGCATCAGACCTGCGTCCCAGGGGGCATAAGAAAGTGTCTCGAGGGGGCCACTCGCATGCCTCCCCCACAGCCATGGACAGACCTCGCGGATCTAGAATTAGGGGCAAGGACTTCCGGGTCAAAGGTTGTGACTGCCAGGCAGGGGTTAAAGAGCCCCAGCAGCTTCCGCTTGGGGACTTCAGTGCGCGCTTGGGTAGGTCAAGTGGGTTCCACCCTCGCGCGCCATGGGCGCACGGCCGGGTTCAAGGGGACGGCGCTGCGGCGCGCTCTGAGCGGCTGCTGAGCGGATCCGATCCAGCGCTTCCCTGCTTCTCTCTAGGAAGCTTGCCAAGAGCGGGCGGGTCTTGGCTCTGAGCCTGCAAATCTTCCCCTTCCCCGCTCCGGGGTGGCACGGGAGCCACCCGGGATGACTTGCAAGAGCGCATGTCTCCTTACATAAAGGAAGACAGAGAGAAACTCCTGTTCGTGCTTACTCGGAAGTAAGCCCTTTGGGGATAGTTCAGTCGGTGGAGCATCTCCGGGTCATAGGTTCGAGCCTTGGGCGTAGGCAGGATTTATGTTAGGGCGGCGGGCTTTATGTTGGGGAGTGGGGGCAGAACCTCAATTAGTTAAGTATTTTTCATTATTTACTTGATTAGCTACGCCCATGGTTCGAGCCCCACATTGGGCGAAAGATTCCTGCATTGCAGGGGGTTGGACTAGATGACCCTCGTGGTCCCTTGCAACTCAGTTCTATTATTCTAAGGACTTCGGCCAGGTTTACTTCTAAATAAGTGCGCAGAGGATTTGTGAATTTATTTATTTCAATGCAATTTTTTGTTTGTTTGTTTCAAGCATTTCTGTGCCGCGTCACCTCGTCGTTTCAAGGCGGTGTTGTTTGTTTGTTTGTTTGTTTAATTTCTTTACCTCTCCATTGTCCTCTCCATTTCATCCTCACGACCACCCTGTGAGGTAGATCAGGCTAAGAGATGGTGACTGGTGCAAGGTCACCGAGTGAGCCTTATGGCTGAGTGGGGATTCGAACCCTGCTCCCCAAGATCGTAGTCCAACAACGCTAACCATTATGCCACACTGGCTCAGTGTGCAATGAAGGTGCAAAAGGATGGCAACTGGGCATTTGAGGGGTGCGTAGCTCTTAGTAGCAAAGCGCAAGCTTTGCATGATGACACCCTGAAGAGCAGCCTTCGCCAACTTGGTGCCCTCCAGCTCTTTTGGACTACAACGTCCAGTTAGCCTGTATGGACTATTGCTTACAAAGCAGCAGCTTCTTGTTCCTAGCCCGATCCCAGGCAAGTTTACTCGGAAGCAAGGATTGGTGGTTTCAGTGGCACCTACTGCCAAAGAAGTTCTGAATTCATTGCACACGTGCTTTGTTGCTTTTGAGACAAACTTCCCTGCGTATTTACACAGAAGGATGTCTTCCCCTCCACACGCACACTTTGCTCATTAGGGCTTACTCTCAGGTAAGTGGGCATAGGGGTGCAGTTTCTCTGACGAACCCCAAAGCCTGGAGATATAGCGGGGTCAGCGCGATCCTCAAAAGTGCTGAACTGGGTTTATCCTGCGGCGTTTGCTTTGCAGAGGGATCAAGACCCACCTTGTGCTAAATTAAATATCCAAGCCTTCTGAGCTCAGAAATCTTAAGTGCCTCGTCTGTCCCTCCCTCAGCTTCAAGGGTTCAATCCTCCAGCCGACTGCCTCCCGCATCTGCCCGTGATAGCTGCATAATTTCTGCATTTCGAGCACACTCGCCACCGTAGCTTGTGCTCTGGCGTTTGGGAACACCGTGAATTCTTCGGGAGTGCGGAAAATGGAACGGAAACTGATGCGTATCAAGCCAGGCCCCACGGTCGCCCTCTTTCGACAGGCGCCTGCCTGGAGTCTGCATTGGGTTGGACAATCCGGACTCGTCAAGCTCGTACCAGTCGCTTTGCAAGAGGGAGAAGGTTTTGCTATGAAAACTGTGCGAGGGCGGGGTGGGCAAAGCATAAGAAGAGAGAGCAGGAGAGAGGGGGAAAAGGAGAAGGAATCTCCATTGCTTAGAAACCCACACCACTCCGACAGCTGAATATGAAAATGTTTGAAATAAAAGCACCAACCGTTTGGAAGGAAAGACTGCTTCCAGAAACGGAAGTGACAGCACTAGTTACAATGAGAGCGAATTTAATTAATTAATTTATTTCCATTGCTGGCCCACTGAGTTCAGAAAGACTTATGAATTAAGCTAACTAGTATTGTAACAAAAGAGGTGTCTTGGGTGCGTGTTGTGGGGGGTGCTGTACGGTGAGGGTGGCGATAATTAGTAGGGAATGTCACCCAACTCAGAATCGACCTGAACAACATCACTACAAAGCAAGGGGAGGAAGAACGGAAGGAACCTCTCAGCAAAACTCCCGAGTGTGTCCATTTGTTAGTTAAAGCCTTTCCCCCCACCCTAATTAACACCATACATAATAGGCTTAGGAGAGGGCGTGGGGACCATGGCTAATACCTTAAAAACAACAACACCCCCAGTCGATGTTATTATTTATAAGCGAATTGTGTGTGTGTTTTTGTGGTGGTATTTATTTTATTTATCAGATTTCTTATATCCTTTAGTCATCGTTATTTTATCAGCAGGCACAATCGCCCCGATCCTCAAGCCACTTTGCCCCGTAAGTAAATGGTGCTGCTCCTGCGGTTCATCATTATCTTTGCTGTTCTTATTAGTAACGAAACGGCAGAAGCGACGGCGTTGTTATCGGACTCATTATTATGCACACACAGAGGAGAAGCTCCTTCCACCAGCCGTCATTCATCGCTCCCAACACAAATCTGCCGGGGGAGTAAGGAGACTGGTCTGGCGGAGAATCCGAAGTGGAGAAGTCAGCCCGGCGGGTATCCGCACTTTCTGGAGAAGCGGGGCTCCTCTGCCTGCCCCGGCGAGAGGTTTTGGAAAAGGCTCGGCGATTTCGAGAGACTCTGAAGGGTAGGGAATATCAGACGAGCAGGAGAGGAGGGACCAGCGAGCGCCAGTGGCAACAGCCGAGGGAAGTTAACCAAGGAGATAATCCACCTCTTCACCCTTCCTCCAAGTTGTAAATTGTTTTAACTGATTTTGAGTTTCCGTTTTCAGATTGTTGTAAGCCGCCCTGGGACGAAAGGCGGCAAAGGAATAATAATAATAATAATAATAATAATAATAATAATAATAATAATAATATAGCCAAACAAATAAGTGAGCTGCGCTTCCACTTCCAGAGCGGAAAGTCATTTCCATTCTAATCAATGCAAGTTGCTCTTAAATAAATAACCCTATGTGGCCCCGGGAGAAATTCGCCTCCATCCCTGTCTTACTGTGTGGCCTTGGGCAATGACTTTGTCTTGACTTCAGTCCCCGCTATCTGTAAAACGGGAACCACATTAACTCAGCTCAGGGGGGAGAGAGCCAGTCCGTCAGAAGGGGTGTACACCAAACTGGGCACCGCGTGGAAAACGCGTTAGGATATGGACAACGCCAAATCTCAACGCGCTTAGGTGAGAGCCTTGCAGTGTGAGGAGATATAAGAAGCCCGCCCCCTCTCCAAACGCGACAATAGGTTTAAGGTGACAGTAATTGTGTGGAATGGGCGTAGCCAGGATTTATTTGGGGGGGGCAGGCTTTATGTTAGGGGGCAGAACCGACTTATCTGCAACGCAACTGGTCAGTTAGTTAAGCATTTTTATTTATTTGCTTGATTTAGGGGCGCAGCTGCACCCCGCACCCCGCTGGCTATGCCTGTGGACTGTGCGGGCATCACTCGAGGGCGCGCGAAAGTTAGGCTGGGAACATGAATCGAGAGGCGTTGTGCATTATTCTAACTCCTCGGGAAAGGATGGTCGCCCGCCAATTTCCAATAAATGCTGTGGAAAAGCCTGTTGAAAGCAAGTTCCACCGCAATCCACGGGGGCGACATTGCTAAGAACCTGTTCAAGCGTGCATTCGCATCCCTCGATTTCTTCAGACTGGCAAGCTGCACGTGAGAACCGCCTCCCACCTGAAAGTCAGGTGCCAGGAGATAGAAACGCTCTCGTCGGCTTTCGCTCTGTGATAGCTCGTTCACACAATCAAATCTTATATTGACGTTGCCCTAATCGAGTGATCAATGAAGGATCTTGCTCTTAGAACTGGGATTCACTTTAGAGCCAAGTCTCTTGATTACAAAGGGACCAACCTACAACCAAAACCTGATCTTAGAAACCCCTATGCTCGAGGGTTGATTTAACTTTTTCCTTCTTTCGACGACGCTTTTAAGTAAATGTGCTTCGGAACCGCAGGGCCAGTTTAAGCATCTCTGTTAATTTCCCCAACAATATGGATCCGTTTTAGCCGTCATAGAACAATAAAGTCAAATAACTACCGGTGGCACGTTACTCCTGCCTTGTCAAATTCAGACGTTCTTTGCCTTCTTACTTTTCCTGAGCCTTGGGGGGGGGGGGGGAAACCCTTGGGGAAAAGGAAGGTTATCAAACATCGCATCTTTATGACAGAAATGCCTTTCTCTGTCTTTCCCTGTGGTCTGGATCCTGCATCCATTGCGTGGAAGTAAATGCCGTTGAGCTCAACGAGACACCGTCAATATAAATTGCTTTGGACCTCGGGTGCCGTTTAGACAAACAGTTACATAAATACAGATTTGCGTTTCAGCTGTCTGCATAAGCACGGATATGACTGCGCAGATAGGCGTGCTGGCTGCCGTCTTGAGATAGCGTATACTCTCGGTGGCCCTGCCTCCCTTGGTATAACAGTTTACCTGTGCTATGCAGGGTTTTCATTCGGATTCTTGGGTTTTGGTGTGTTTTTTTAAGCATTAAAATACGGGAGCAATTTTCAGATAATGAATCTGAGAGTCAGGGTCAGGTTAAGATAAACGGCGAATGTCCCATTGAATAACCCAGACAAGGACTTAAAAGTAAATTTATTCGGTTTTAATGGGCTGAGAATAGAATAGAATAGAATAGAATAGAATAGAATAGAATAGAATAGAATAGAATAGAATAGAATAGAATCTATGTGCTTTCTTTGATGTTTAATGGGAATACAGTTTAGTATTCTCCGCCTGGCCTAATTTCGAAGACGGTCCACTTATTTCCCCTCTAGAATCCGTTTCCTCGGAAGTCAATTCCGCGGACTCCCTGTCCCTTCCGACGTTCTTCCCAAGCAAGCGCGCTCCGGATCAGTCCACGCGCGGTGTGAAACCAGGGCGAGTCTCCGACGCTTTTCCTCGCCCGTCTACTCCCCGGAGCCTTGGCTGCTCTTTCCTCGCTCCGGGCGGGAGCCGAGGCTGCCTGTGCGCGTTGCTCAACCTCCGCTCTCCTCCGCCTCCTCCCCGGTCGCCTCCCGGCAGGCAAGCAGCTGCCGCCTCTGCGCCCGCGACTTCGGCTGGCGAAGTGGCAGCTCTGGGCTGCGCCTTTTGTTCCAAACCCCGAGGCTCCTTTCCCGGGGAGCTGTGCGGGAAGAGAGTAAAATCAAGGGGTCGCGTTCAGCTAGGGGGGCTACGGGGAAAGAGCAGGGCCCCAAGCAGTGATTGTGGGGGTGGAAGGAGACGAGTAAAAAACAACCCGAGTTACAGCCCCCGGGGCAGGTACTATTCGGAGTACTTTTGTCAGAGGACGGGAAGGGGAGGCAGGGCGGAGGGTTGACTCAGGAACCAGGAGTGCGAACTTGAATAAAATATTGGGGGGCCCAGGTTAGCCCCGCCCCGCATAATCGAACACATGACGAGGTGCACGCACACCATTTGATGACAATACCCATCAACTTTTGGGGGGCTTTGTCCCCGCAAATATTTTATTGGTGGAGCGAATACCCCTCGAACCCTAGGAGTTGGTTCCTATGTCAAGAACCTTCGGGGTTTAAGTCTAAGAACATGCCAAGATCCCGCTGAAGCCGACCAACCATGCTTCTGGTCCTCATTAGTGGCCGACTAAATGCCTCTGGGTAACCCACAAGCAGGAAGCGCCAAGGCAATCGAGCTCCTTCGCGCTGGTTCTCTGTTGGTCTCTAGAAGTTGTTGGACTCCAACTCCCATCAGCCCCAGCTAGTATGGCCAGTGGTCAGGGATGATGAGATTCGCAGTCCCGCACAATCTGGAGAGCCACGAGTTTCGCACCCCAGCTACTGGGAAATAAAGCCTGCCCTAAACCGCGGAGACTCCTTACTTGGCCTTTGGGGTCCAAGATCTGTCCTGGAGACATTACTGTGGGGTGGTGGCTAGAGTACTGGACCATGAGAACACCACGCCTTGGGATCCAATTATCAGTCTCCATGCAGGCTGGGTGAGCTGGAGCCAAATGCCCACCTCTAAGAGTTGTCTCTTAATCTTGCCCACCTCTTAGGGTTGGTGTGAAGATCAAATTTTGGTAAGGAGGATCATGTGTGCCATCTTGAGCTCCTTGCAGGAAGCAGGGGTGCCCACTTGAATAAAATATTGGGGGCAGCCCTGCCCCACATAATCGATCACATGATGTGGCACACTCACAACATTTGAATGGCAATGCCCATCAACGCGGGGGGGGGCTGGACCCCTCAAATATTTTATTGCGGGTGGCAAGGAGACCTCGGGCCCTAGGAGTTGGCTCCTACGGTAGGAAGGGTGCGATAAACATTTTAAAGGAATATATAATAACAATAATAAATGGTAATCCTGAAGGGCGTGCAGCGTGTCTCCGCGCACAGAGCCCCAGGCGTTCCTTCCACACACCGCGCAAAAACAATTCTTCGCTCTACACAAGGTCTCAAGCGCTTCGCACGTGCAGGGTTTCCACCAACTTGCTGGGATGCGTGACGAGAGTTGAGCCAGGGACATCCTTGTTCACAGCTACTGCATTACAACAAGAGTTCTCTCTTGAGCTCCTTGGGCTCCATGGCGAAACTGCTGGATTATATTAATACCATCAAGAAGTTCAACTCTGTTCGTCGGGTCTGAAGTGAGACCCTTTCCCGTTGCTAAATGTATTGTCACCCATCAACGCTGTTTTAAAGAATCACTGTGCCTAGTTTGCATAGGTGCTGGTTTGTTGGAAGTGCGCGCAGCTCAGTTTGCTGAGAGAAGGGCGTTAAAGGAGACCGAGTTTGTTCCTTGGGTCTTGCGCTGACCTTTGATGAAAAATGGAGATCACAGGTTTCATCTTCGCTCACTTCCACTTTCCCTCCTCGCTTCTCTTTTTAGACCTCCAGCCTGTGGTCATCCTGGATCTCTCTCTCTTCTGAGAACAAAGGAGCAAGCATGGCTGCCTTTGTTTCTCCAACCGAGTCAGCTAGACTACTAGTAGGCTTTCCTACCCAGTTATATACTTCTTATTATGAACAGAAGCTCTCTCACTTCATACTACTCATAATGGTTTGTTTGTTTCTCAGTTGAATGTGCGCTCCAAACAAGAATTTGTACACTATGGTTAACTTCCGCTGTTGCATATGAATTCCATAAGCTAACACTAATAAATCTCTGTACTCCTTGAATTTCACATCCCTCTGACTCCAGTGCTTACAATCTCCATCTTTTTCACCTGCAACTGAGGGATACACTTCATGTATCTGCTGAAGTGGGTTTTAGTCCCCGCAGTTTTATGACATCATACCAGTTGTTAGTCTCCAAGGTTCATGAGTCATAGTGCTGGCGAAACTCTCCGGGGAGAAGAAACTAGTTTCTCCTGATCAGCCACCTACAGAGGCACGAAAGAAGACTCAGAATGGGGCGGGCTGTGAGTGCTGGGAGCTCTGCACGTGCTCAGAGGCCCTGCCGTTCTTCCTTGTTTCTCTACTCTGGGACTCAGAACACTCAGACCTGATGAAGAAAAAACTTGGCTCCAAGGAAGCCTCGCTGCCAGCCCCTCCCTCTCCTGCCCTCCAAGCGCCCCCCCCCCCATGATCCTGGCAGACACCCTCTTGAGCGAAAACAATGGAAGATTGGGGGGGGGGAGTTGCTTTCCTGCGCGCCCAGAAGCAATTAGCAATTCATGGAGAGAGGAGGTGTCGCCCAAGTGTGGCTGAGAAGAAGATAACCTGACTTCTGCTTCGATGGCTTCTGGCTGATCTGAACTCTGATGGAAGGTGGCTTGGGGGCGGGGCGGGGCGGGGGTTCCATGACTCTCTCTGTGTGCAGAAAGAGGCCAACTCTCGACGCTTCTCTGAACGCTGGAGGTAGTCGCAGATCCGTTGACAGCAAGGACCCAGTGGGATAAATAGTAATCATAAATAATTCCTATGCAGAGACGAATATGAGTATGAGATGTGGAGAGAGATGTGTGCCAGACTCACACCAGAATGGCGTGGTGCAGTCTTCCCCAACCTAGTGCCCTTTAGATCCTGCCGGAGCTGATGGGAGCTGTGTTCCAAAACAGCTGCAGGGTACCAGCTTGAGGAAGGCTGATGTAGTGGTTCAGGGGTGCCAACTTGAATAAAACATTTGGGGGAGGCAGGTATGCCCCACCCTGCATAATAGATCACACACCCCATTTGAATGACAATGAGCATCAAATTTGGGGGGTGGTAGCCCCCTCAAATATTGTGCGTTTGTGTGTGTGTGTAGGACCTCACCCCTAGGAGTTGGTTCCTATGTAGTGGTTAGATTGTTGGGGACTTTGAGTTCATCCCTCTCAACTCAGAGGAAAGTCCCATTGAGTTTAAAGGGGTGGATATGGGATTGCAGCGTTTGACCCAGGTTCAGTCTCTCTATTCATCCACAAACCTTATTGGATTACTTTGGGCCAGTCACTTATCTCTCAACCTAACCTACCTCATGGGGGAGGAATTATGTGTGCCACCTTGACAGCTCCTTGGAGGAAAAGCCAGGTTAGAAATGTCCCTTGGAATAATAAATAAATCAGGTGCAGGGATCCTCCAGGTGTTGCTTTTAGAAAAGAAGATGAAATACTGTAAATATTTCTCACAAGGAGGAACACTTTAGAGTTAGGCTTCATCAGAAAATGTAGGGCTACCTTGGGATAAATATGACCCAATGGTGTCTGCCCCAATGGTAAAGGTTCTTCCTCATTCCTGCTGTCTGAGATCTTGATGTCAACTACTAGGATAGCCTGCTAGCTATGGAAGTCAGATTCCAACAACATGGGTGGTGGAGGCCTCCCATCCTTGTAAGTGCAAATAGGAGGGACTGAACCTGAGATCCTCTATCTACATCAAAGGTAAGGAATTTTTGTCAAGAGCTGTATGCGCTAGCAGTGGTTCTCAAGATGTGGGTCCCCAGATGATGTTGGACTACAACTCCCATCATCCCTGAGCTCTGGCCTTGCTAGCTAGGGATGATGGGAGTTGTAGTTCAACTACATCTGGGGACTCACAGGTTGAGAAAGGCTGCAGGCCTAGAGGGTGATACTCGTTGGGTATACCAGAGCTGGCAGTGGGCAGGGCTGAGGGCAGTGGTGGGTGAAAGCAAGGCCAGAAGTGTGGGGGGCTGGAGCTTCCTTCTCACCCCCTCTCTCCCCTACTTGCTTTCGCCCTGTTCCTCCGCCCACCCACTGACTTATCACCCACAACAAGTAGACCCACATGGTCTCAGGAAATTAAGCTGAGAGACTTGGGCACAGATTGCCCCTTCTTGGTCTATATGCAAAGTAAGTATTGTGCCTCTGAGCTACAGCTCTTCCCATAATACCTCAGTATAATACCCCCACCTTCCCAGCTTCCATCTCTCCATTCCTAGAGCTGGAGACTGAGGAGCAATGCTGGACCATGTTTACTGTTCCTCTTCTATTGTTCTGTATCCTGCCTGGATCTCATTGGCTTCTGAGAGGAAATCTTGGGAAGCTTCCGATCCAATTTACGCTCAGATATTTTCTCTAAATATGGCTGCTCTTGGACACTCATCCTCTCTGGAAGATGGTTTATGTCTTCCTGAGTGATAGATTCCTTCACCAGGTAATTGAGGTCCAGGAGTTCCCAAACAAAGCCATCCCAGTGTTTATTTTCAGATGTTTGCTTTGGTATTATTGTAATGTCATTGTGCTAAATATATACAGCATATATGCTGCACACAACAAAGCAGATCTACCTGATTCTGCAGATTTAAAAGGACCAGCTGATTTGCTGAAGCTTGAATATAGATTAGAATCTAAGGATGCAATTGTATACATACCTGGGAGTAAGATCCATTTAATTCAATGGAGTTGCCCAATAGACATGTACAAGATTGCCCTGTACAGTAGTATCTCGGGTTAAGTACCGGTACTTAATTCATTCCGGAGGTCCGTTCTTAACCTGAAACTGTTCTTAACCTGAAGCACTCCTGCTGCCACTGCGCCGCCGCTGCTGCCCGATTTCTGTTCTCATCCTGAAGCAAAGTTCTTAACCCAAGGTACTATTTCTGGGTTAGAGGAGTGTGTAACCTGAAGCATCTGTAACCCAAGGTACCACTGTAATTCTCTATCTATTCCTTTGTCTAAGTTCTTCTTGTGGCTCTTTAACTTCTACCAGCATATAATTTAAGAAAAAGGTTAATTACTCACATCAGTTTCCCACCAAAGCTTTTTCCAGGAGAGATGTGCTATATAGAGTTCCCTGTCTTTATTAAATCCAGTCACCTCTGTGAATCAAAAGTAATACTTTTATTAGTGCCAACTAAAAAGTTAATCAGAGACTTGGAAGGGACCCCAATAAACCAGTACAGGTTTGTTGATCATAATACAAGTGTTCCTTTCCTCCATCCCTGAATGGACTGCCATAGCTACCTGAAATTGCTGGTTACCTGTGAGTTTCTATAAAAAAAATACCTTATTTTTATCCTGGGAAACCAAAGAAGGTCAGAGCATAATTTACAATGTTGCACCTGTTTATATACAGTATATACATATTTTAATGTAAAATAAAATGTAATGCACAATTTGTTTCCAATGTGATATGCTTTATTTAAAATGAAATTTTGATGACCAGGAATCTTGGCACCCGAGGGCCTTTGGAAGTGTATCCAGTAAATTAATTAAAGTCCTCTTGGTGTTTTGCCTGGGGGTTCCAAATATTGGTCATGTCTTTTACATACCACTGGTCTGACACTCCTTGCTGGTTCTGCAGAATTTTAAAGACTGGTATGAAGAGTTCAGGGACGCAGGTGGCGCTGTGGGTAAAACCTCAGCGCCTAGGGCTTGCCGATCGCATGGTCGGCGGTTCAAATCCCCGTGCCAGGGTGAGCTCCCATCTTTCAGTCGCAGCTCCTGCCCACCTAGCAGTTCGAAAGCACCCCTAAGTGCAAGTAGATAAATAGGTACCACTCCGGCGGGAAGGTAAACGGCGTTTCCGTGTGCTGCACTGGTGCTGGCTCGCCAGAGCAGCTTCGTCACACTGGCCACGTGACCCGGAAGTGTCTGCAGACAGCGCTGGCTCCTGGCCTCTTAAGTGAGATGGGCGCACAACCCTAGAGTCGGACACGACTGGCCAGTACGGGCAGGGGTACCTTTACCTTTACCTTTATGAAGAGTTCACTTGTGTTACAAAACAAGAGGCTAGCACTTCCAAGCAATTTTCTCTCTGCCTTTTGACAGTTCTCACAGCTTAAAAAAGGGGTTGCTGTGGGTGGGTTTTTGTTTTTTTACTGGTCTTGAAATATGCCACTGGTATGGATAGATATACTTAGATGTCCTTGCCTATTGAATTACGGTAAATCCATGACTTTTAAGTTTGAGAGAAGAATTGCCTTGATCCTATCATAGTTGCAAATCATGTCTGGTGTCATGAACACTCCCAGAAAAGATCATCAGAAGCAAGAAAACCCAACCCTTCTTTAGAGGTGCAGTGGCTGTGGGCTGGGAATCTCTGGTTCCAATCTTAGATTCCTCATGAAGAGAAAGGCCAGGTGTCCTTTGCCAGTTTACAGTTGGCCAACTTCTGTTTCCCATCTGCAATCGCTGAGGATAATAACGTACTGCTGTTTTGAGGATTTGCTGAGATCCACAAAGTCATTTATATGTTTAAGGTCAAGGGACCCCTGACCATTAGGTCCAGTTGTGGCCGACTCTGGGGTTGTGGCACTCATCTCGCTTTATTGGCTGAAGGAGCCGGAGTACAGCTTCCAGGTCATGTGGCCAGCAGGACTTATCCATTTCTGGTGGACCAGAGCAGCACATGGAAACGCCGTTTACCTTCCCGCTGGAGCGGTACCTATTTATCTATTTGCACTTTGATGTGCTTTCAAACTGCTAGGTTGGCAGGAGCATGAATCGCTAACCTTCTGATCGGCAAGTCCTAGGCTCTGTGGTTTAACCCACAGCGCCAGCCGCGTCCCATTTATATGTTTAGGGAATAATAGATGCTAGGAGTACTTTGGAAAGAAGAACCAATTCATTGAGACTCCGCTCCTTTTTAAATTATCATCATTGTCTAGTACCCCACATTTTTCTGATGCCTTTCTGTGCAGTGTGTGAACCCTCTTGTGTTGAATGAAATCAGGATCAAGTGGGGAGTTGTTCAGTTACTTCCAAAGAGTGCAACCCTATGTTTATTCAAGAGCAAGTCCCTTTGAATTCAGTGGGGTTTACTCTCATCTAAGTGGGATCCGGACTGCAACCTTGGTTAGTTTGTGCCCTTTGCAGGCTCACACATTAGGGTCCTCTGCAGACCTTTGCTGTTGTGACCTTGTGACCCTGTTTTCAGGGGTTAGGCTAGATTGCCTCTGGGAGGCCCTTTATATCCTTTGTGTGCCTCAGATTCATTGAGGTCTCTGAGAGCTAAGCACTCCTACTAGACCATTTTGGATGCTACAACAGCATTTGCCAACCCAATGCCCTCAATGTGTTTCGTGGGATTTGTAGTCCAACAGATCTGGAGGAAACAGAGTTAGAGCAGCCTATGCTACTACAACTGAGGCTAAAACTAAGACTTGGGGAAACCAAGTGATGTAAACTTCAAAAGACGGTGTTGAGGATGATCAGAGCTTGATGATATTATTCCCTCCCAGATATTGATTCCAGCCCTATTCAATCACATAGCTCTGAAGAGCAACGGGGGTGGTCAGTTTTGTGCCGGTATCAGCCCCAGAATGCATTTCCGGTTCCGACGCTGCGTCTTGAAGCGCCGCGACTCAACCCAGGAGCCACGGCAGCTGGCGAAGTAATAAAGAAAATCTTCCAGAGCGCCTCTGAGCGTGTGCAGAGAGCCCTTCTCTTCTTAATCGCCGACTTGCCGCAGCCAAGGGAAGCGGAGGGGCAAACTTGGATGTGATAACCAGAACTTTCCCCTCCAGGTTTGCTTTTTTAAAGTGCGCGGAGCTCCAATAGTTCCCCAGCGGGAGGTTTGGCTGGAAGAGCTAGTTTGCTGCTGACTTGTTTGCGTCCCAAGTTATGCAGGCGGGGCGGGGCAGAAGCCCGGCGCCTCTTCTGGGAAGCTCTGTGGACCCAAAGACGCCCTTTGTTTGGATAGAGAGGAGGGAGATATGTGTGCGCTTCTGTTCCCTTCTGACACTTGGAGATGAAGGAGGGGAGCGAGGGAGAGTCTCCAAGGCTCAGATAAAAAAAAAAAAAAGTGAGAGAAGAAAAACAAGGCTTTGCCCTAACGCCCAAGTGCACACGCTACGCTAACAAGGAGTGAACTCTCTCCCTCTGTTCACACCGCAAACAGGTTGAGAGCAACACAGGACGGCGGAGAGGAAGTTGCATGACACTTAAAAGGGGGGCTGGTGGAGGGAAAGGCCCCAGAGAACACAGGCCAGATTTCTTCCCAGTGGCATTCCGTGTTATTTAACAAAACACACACACACAGCCCGCACTGCAACACAGAAAGAGACAAAAGCGAGAGGCTCCGGAATTCAACTGAGCACGTGCGCATGTTATTGTTGGAATGGGAGGCGCAGGCCATCCGGGGGGGCTTCCTTAGAGAACCCAAGTCTCTGGAGCAACGTCACGTGTCATATTTTAGTTTTATATGGTTTTTTTTTTAAAAAAAAGAAACATACTCCAATTAACTCAGGGTGGCATATTTCATTTCCCCGCTGTTTTATCTTCACAACAACCCTGTGAGATAGACCAATCTGGTAGAAGGTGACCCAATAA
Source organism: Podarcis gaigeae (assembly GCF_964106915.1). Taxonomy (NCBI): domain Eukaryota; kingdom Metazoa; phylum Chordata; class Lepidosauria; order Squamata; family Lacertidae; genus Podarcis; species Podarcis gaigeae. The sequence continues at coordinate 101,554,628 of NC_139680.1, read as the reverse complement.
GCTTCAGGACTGATGTGAAGCTGGATCCCTGATCCTCTCTGTCCGTTATGGTCAGCGGTGGGCAGAAGAGAGAGTAGGATCTACTGACAGATCTCTGGGTGAATTGCAATGGTTTCTGACTTGACAAGGGCAACAGGTACAAAGTGTTTCCCCTCCGAAATAGGGTTGTTGAAAAAGAGCTATTGGGAGTAGATTTATATGTGAAGGGACTTGTGATCATAATTTCCTGAGCTGAGCATGTTCCTTAATTCTTAGTGAATGTCTGCCCAGTTGAGTCACTATTTTGCACCTGACCTCAGGGTTCTGGTAGAAAAAAAATAAAAAATAAAGCAAATCCCACGTCTGAAGTCTGTCTAGTGTCTGCCATGCTTGTTCTTGCAGTGCTCAGGCACACATCTAAGATTAAGTTTACGTCTCAGCGTGCAACATGTATTTGCATCAGTAAGCCAGAACCAGCTGCAGCAACTCCCTTATGGATGGATGGATGGATGGATGGATGGATGGATGGATAGTTGATAGATACTGTGGAAATCCAGGGTTGCCTCTTCACCCATATTGGGTGGTGCCCATTGGGAGTTGACAGGACAGAAGGCAGGGAGCCCAGCAAGCCAACTAATTCTAGTTTTGTCCCCATCCTTTTCCTTGCTGAGTTCAACAAGGGCAACACTGAGACTATGGAAGAGGAAGGCAGCCAAATAGGACTAGTTGTAAGAAGGAAAGTGGGGAAGTGGGAGCTGGCTGAGGGCAGACTGAGGCCTGTGGGGCAGTGCCAACTCTGCTGTTCACTAGGGGTGACGATCTTGGAATCCTACATACACAATGGGCTGTCTCTGCTTTGGAGGGGTGTTGGAAGGAAACTCTTAGGTATGTGTGCTTAAGCCTTCTCTTTCATTTTTTTTTTAAAGATGAATGAATGGATGCATGAATGAGTGAGCAGATTAGAGCTGAGTCTATAACACTTACAAGTAAAATGTCTTACCATTATCATCTACAACAGCCAGGAGCCGCCACTGCAGACTTAGGAGGAGTAGCAGGGTTCTTTAGGCCAAAGATGGCACAGCTGGCAGGCCAACGTAGCCCTGAAACCCCTTTAGAACAGGAAATAGAGAACATCTTTGGGTAGTTTGCTTCCTGCTCCTTTGTTCCAGAGGACTTGGCCACCATGGGTTGCAGAGATTTTAACACTGATACTACAGGTTTCTTTTCTAACCGAGAAGAAAAGACAGATTCGGGAAGATAATGGACATGACAGAGCTTTATTAAATTTATGCATGAGCGGGAGAAATAATTTGCCACCCCCTTCTCGCATCAGCAGAACTCCAGACCATCCAATGGAACTGATCAGCGGGTGGTTCAGAACAGGCATTCTGCACACGCTGCGGGATAAATTTGTGGAATTCGTTCTCATAAGATATGGTTAAGGCCACATGGTTTAGATGCCTATAAAGGAGGGTGACACGGAGGGCAGATCTTTCAGCAGCTATTGGCCAGGTCAGCTAAATGGAACCTCCAGCAGGAGGGGCAGTATACCTCTGAATGCCTGGTGCTGCGAATCAACAATAGAGGAGAGCAATACATGCCCTCCTTAGGGACATCCTGTTTGGCCACCATGGGAAGGCTGGAATAGATTGACCTTTGCTCTGATCCAACAGGGCTCCTCTTCCGTTCCAACATCATAGATTCATGGTTGGCTGTATGCCCCAGCTTTTCACTGTTGCAACCATTAGGTATAAAGAAGCCACTGGCTTTCATAACCTGTGACACTAGGGGTAATGTACAACATGCCACAGGGACGTGGGTGGCGCTGTGGGTTAAACCACAGAGCCTAGAACTTGCCGATCAGAAGGTCGGTGGTTCGAATCCCCGCGATGGGGTGAGCTCCCGTTGCTTAGTTCCTGTTCCTGCCAACCTAGCAGTTCGAAAGCACGTCAAAGTGCAGGTAGATAAATAGGTACCACTCCAGTGGGAAGGTAAACGGCGTTTCCGTGCGCTGCTCTGGTTCGCCAGAAGCGGCTTAGTCATGCTGACCACATGACCTGGAAGCTGTACACCGGCTCCCTCGGCCAATAAAGCGAGATGAGCGCCGCAACCCCAGAGTCAGTCACGACTGGGCCTAATGGTCAGGGGTCCCTTTACCTTCACAACCTGGCACATTACCAAGTGTTACCTGTTATACCAGGGGTCAGCAAATTTTTTCAGCAGAGGGGCAGTCCACTGTCCCTCAGACCTTGTGGGGGGCTGGACTATATTTTTTTGGGGGGGAATGAACAAATTCCTATGCCCCACAAATAACACAGAGATGCATTTTAAATAAAAGGACACATTCTATTCATGTTAAAAACACGCTGATTCCTAGACTGTCCGTGGGCCGGATTTAGAAGGTGATTGAGCCGGATCAGGCTCCTGGGTCTTAGTTGCCTACCCATGTGTTATACCCTGAAACAGTATGAAAATGGTTGCAGTGGTTACCATCACTCAGAAAGGTCAAACACCTGCCAGGTAACCTTTTTGATACCTTTATATTCCTCTTCCTTAGTGATGGGAGACAGACGCTCAGCAAGTCTATGCTATCTTGGATGCAGTTCAGACTGACACAAGCAGCGTATTTTGAGAGTGTTCGTTGCAGTTTCATTTGTAGACTGCATAATAGCAGTGTTAGCAACACAGATCAAAATGTCACCCTATTCAATAGGGTTTTTTTCTTATAATTGTTTCACACAAAGGAATTCGTGCACTTGGCAAATCCATCTTCCACATAGAGAAATACTACATTGGCCAGGAAAGTGCATTGGTGTTTGTTTTTAAATTGCTATGTATATACCATCTTTCTGTGAAAGAATTCAAAGTGGTTCGCAGCTGGGAAGATTAAGGTAGGGCCCTCCAGATTATGTTGGATTATAACCTCTATCAAGCCCAGCCAGTGTGGTGGCCAGTGGGTAAGGATGATGGGAGTTGGTTTTCACCAATGTCTAGAGGACCATGGGTTTCCCTGTCCCAGATCTAAAGGCATCATTTCCCACAACAATCATTCTCCCTGAGCCAGCCATTGTTTAACTTTACTATGCACCAGTATAAAAGAATTCATATATCTACAAAAGAAAGTTTCCTCCAGACCAGTAAAAATGGCACCCACCCTATCCTCACCCTTAGTGCTCAGAGCAGGTTTGGCTTCTCGCATAAAATGCTGTAAGGCATATTATGCTGAACAAGGCCACCCGGAGATGTTCACATCTAGAGGGCAGTTTGAACTTTCCCTTCCAATGCTCAGTGTCACCACTGAAGCAACTGCACTATACATGATGCTACACAGAGACAGCTGTTCATGTGGCACCAAACCCAGAGGTGAGCAGGAAACAAAATAGGATCTCCTGGTAGACCTCGGAGTGATTTGCAGCAGATCAGCATAGATTCTGAAGTTGTGTACACAAGATACCAGGATTTCCCAAACTTGGGTCCCCAGCTGTTTTGGGACTACAACTCCCATCATCCCTAGCTAGCAGGACCAGTGGTCAGGGATGATGGGAAGTGTAGTCCAAAAACAGCTCGAGGTCAAAGTTTGGGTAACCGGGCACTTTAAAGCACATTCAAATTTTGTTCTTTCTCTCAAAGAATTCTGGGCAGCCACTGGAGCCAATTCCTAGGGTCTGAGGGACCTTTGCCCCCCCAAAAAAATATATGAGGGGACCAGCACCCCAATTAATGGCCATTACCATTCTAATGGTGTGTGCGCACCGCATCTTGTGAATGATTATGCAGGGCAGGACTTTACCCTCCCCCCCAAAAAAAATTTATTTTGTTCAAGTTAGCACCCCTTCTGGGCATGGTAGTTTGCCTCTCACAGCATTACAATTCTCAGCAACCCTTAACGAACTATAGTGCCCATAATTCTATGACGGGAGGGGGGAAATGTGCTTCAAATGTCTTTAAATGTATTTGTTGTTGTTGTTTAGTTGTTTAGTCGTGTCCGACTCTTTGTGACCCCATGGACCAGAGCACGCCAGGCACTCCTGTCTTCCACTGCCTCCCGCAGTTTAGTCAGACTCATGCTGGTAGCTTCGAGAACACTGTCCAACCATCTTGTCCTGTCGTCCCCTTCTCCTTGTGCCCTCCATCTTTCCCAACATCAGGGTCTTTTCCAGGGATTTAAATGTATACACAGCCTGATTCCTGTTTATTTAACATTAGCAACAAAAACCACACTCCCTGTTAGGCTGTTGCACAGAAGAAAGTTGGGGTTGGGAAATCAAGAGTGTGTGCACAAACTTTAGGACTGTGAGCTCAGTTTTAGAACTGAAAATAAATTCCTGGGCTGCACACTGTTCTCTTTATGTCCCACACCCCACGACACACAAATCCATTTAGTCGGCTGCAGGGTTCTAGCAAACAAACAAGACATATCCCACAAGCCTGAAGTCTGACCTGCCCCATACAGTGCCCCATTCGAACAATTTGTGCATTAGTAATAGATATTGTGGGGCTATAGTCAACCACTTATCTACATTAGTGCTTTATTTATTAGTTATTTATTCAAGAAAATCTCCTTGAATCGGAAGGGACCCTGAGGGTCATCTAGTCCAACCCCCTGCAATGCAGGAATATGCAGTTGTCCCATATGGGGATCAAACCTGGAATCTTGCTGTTATCAGCACCATGCTCTAACCAACTGAACATGGTGTTGTTATTATTAGGTGAGGATATTAATAGACAGGATGTTAAATTGTTCTTATATGCAACAACAGCGGCAAGAGTATTGTTGGCTCAGAAATGGAAGCAAGAAGAAATACCGACGAAAGAAGAATGGCAGACAAAATTAACGGACTACGCAGAACTGGATAAAATGACAGGAAGGATTCGAAACCTGCGGGACCAGAGATTTACAGAAGATTGGAAGAAATATACGAACTATTTGAAGAGCATCTGTAATCAACAAATTATGCTAGTAGGACTACAAGAAGTTTTGTAAGGAGAAATATATGAAATATTGCATAGAAGAGAGACATTAGTTATGAGATTTAAATGTAATAGTGAAAGTAAGAAATGTATATTAAGAGAAAAGATTGGAAAATTTTCAGATGTGATTGATGGAAGTCAAAAAAATTGTATAAGATATAAAAGTATATTTAATAATTGTTGAAAATGATATGTTAAAAAACTAATAAAATGTTTTTTTAAAAAGAACATGGTGTTATTATTATTACATTTATATTCCACCTTTCATCCAAGGAGTTCAATGTGGCAATTCTCACCCCACCTCCATTCTACCCCGAGAACAACCTTGTGAGGCAGGTGAGGCTTGAGAAAGAGTGACTGGGCCCAGGTCACCCAGCTGGCTTCACGACTTCACGGCAATTTGACAGCTGGTCTCCCAGGTCCTGGTCCAACACTGTAAAACCATTCCACTGGGCAATCAAGTTACCTTGGGCTTAATTTGATGATCTGAACAGGCTCTTTCTAAGCAGAAAAAGACTTGACTTTTGCAACCTGTGGGACACCATGGATAGCTTATGATTACAAACGGTAATTGTGGCAGAGAGGGATATCTTATTACTGTAAGGTATGATAAAGGTAAAGGGACCCCTGACCATTAGGTCCAGTCGTGGCCGACTCTGGGGTTGTGGCGCTCATCTCGCTTTATTGGCCGCGGGAGCTGGCGTATAGCTTCCGGGTCATGTGGCCAGCATGACTAAGCCGCTTCGGGGGAACCAGAGCAGCGCACGGAAACGCCGTTTACCTTCCCACTGGAGAGGTACCTATTTATCTACTTGCACTTTGACGTGCTTTCAAACTGCTAGGTTGGCAGGAGCAGGGACCGAGCAACGGGAGCTCACCCCGTCGCGGGGATTCGAACCACCAGCCTTCCGAATCAGTAAGTCCTAGGCTCTGTGGTTTAACCCACAGCACCACCCACATCCCTTGTAAGGTATGATAACTGTTGATAAATGCCCAGTGTAAAGTATAAGTATCCGAAGTCCTCCTGCTTTTAGGTGTCCAGCAGAAAGCACCGTCCTGGAATCTCTTGATGAAGGGTGTTAAATTAACTTAACAGAAAAGTTTTGATACCTAAGTTAAAGTTAGTAGGGTCCAAGGCAGGTTCACCTGCGCCTCAACATCATTTGCTTTCTCATCAACATTTTATAATCCCCAGTTAAAGGTGTGGGCTGGGTCTTCACAAGCAACAGAAGGAAAGGTGGGATTCTAGGGGTAGCAGGATTCTGACAAAGACAGACTGCACCACTTCAGGTGTAGGGGGGTAGGGTTCATCTATTTTCAATACCCGCACACAGAACTCTCTGCAAACAGAAATTGGACCAGCCAAGGATGTTGGGGACTGTGACACACGCACACAGGTACGTTGTTCGACTCCCACTTCCATTAGTACCAGCCATCATTGCTAATGGTCAGAGATTATGGGAGTTGTAGTGCATGACCACCACCTCTCTCATCCAACACCGGGTTGGAGAAGGCTTTGCTTAACCCAACTCCGTGCTGGCTCTCTATCTGCAAGCCTTTTTTCTGCATAAGGAAGCATTCCAGACTGGCATTCCCCACTTGCATCTCAAGTGGTGCAGTCCATTCTATGACCTCATTCTGCTGTAGACCTTTCACTGATAACCTCACTGCAGACGGAAACGTATTAAACTACCAAGGTTTCGTCATTTCGGCCCCTCCATGCTGCGCTAGCTTTCTGCTTACATGGTTTGGGTTGTTGTTCTGCTCTTAACTAGGATGACATGATTGCTTAGAGCGTAGTGCTGATGATACCAAGGTTGTAGGTTCTATCCCCACATGGGGCAGCTGGATTTTAATTCCTGTATTGCAGGGGGTTGGACTAGATGATCCTCAGGGTCCCTTCCAGCTCCTATGATTCTATTTCATTTTGAAAAAACGTGATGCCCCACCTGCACACATTCTCAAGTCAAAGAGCGAGTCATCTAACCACGCATTGGAGTTTAACATGCAGTACCAAGGCGCTCTGGCTGAAGGTTGTGATTTTTGCAACGAATCTGGTCCTAAAAAGACCGGGCAAGATAGCAGATAGGCGTTTCCCTCTGCAGTCCCCGTGATGCGTGCTCGTGTGAATGTAACACGAAGCCGACGGTGCTTCGTGTTACCTCGCGCTGCTGCGGAGATAAGGCGAGCCTCGCCTGTCTCTCTAATCATACGATTGAAATGTTCAGGCTTGGTGGGTTTGCTCATTCCAGCCTCGCCCCCCGCCCCATCTCGTTCTCTCGCTCGCTCGCTCCCTCCCTGGTTGGTAATCCTGCCTTTGCATGCCGAGCACACCCCTATCCCTCTAGACCGCCTCGCCAAAACAGAGCGTAAACTCTCTAATTAGCAACGTGTTCCATCATTAAGGAGCCCTGCTGAGAATTTCTATTTAATAATGGTCTTAAATTAGTTATGATGGTAAATACTCATCGGAAAATTCAACATCTAAAACCATCTACGATCTGGAAAGGCTCCAGCCCGTAATCTCCTGGAACTCACAAACGACCCCAAAGCGGAGTATTTTTTTTTTAAATAAAGAAAAACCCGACACTCTCCCCCCCCCCCACCTCGCCCCCGCTCTTTTTGCGCCAGGGATTGCGCAGACGATTCGCGCTGGATGAGCTAGGGGAAAGGGGGGGGTGTTAATTAGGTTAGCCTCTAAACTGACTGCTTTGGCAAATATTTAGAAATAAACAAGAGCAGGGGGCAGAGTTGTCGAAGGGAGATGTTAAATGCGCGGAAGAAAGGGCGGAGAGTGAAGGTACAGGGGTGGTACCCCAAATCTTGCGAGAAACATCTTGCTTCTTGCCACTGTTTGTGGTGGGAGGAATATTTCTCCCCCTCCCCCCCAAAAAAGAAACACACCAGGATGCAGTTCGTTGATCCTGGCCTTAGTCTCAGAAGCCGATCTGGGCGCGAAATCCTTTCAGCCATCTGAGCATGTGCAGAGTTTATTTTTCTCTTCCCAACCCCGCCGTTGAAAAATATCACAGCCAGCCCATCCAATAGCACTTGGGGGGGAGGTAGAGGGATTCAGATGAACAAAGGAACACAGGAAAACTGCCTCTCAGACAGAGTCAGAACATTGGCCCATCTAGCTAAATATGCTTTACACGGACTGGCAGCGGCTCTCCAGGGTTCTCTCTCTGCCCCTGCCGAAATCACCGCGGATTGAACTGGAAGCGTGTGCTCTACCGCTAAAGATGGTTGTGACCCCAGGCATCTCTCTCCTTACATTCATTAAGACCTTGATTGGTCGTGGGTGTTGTGGATAAAGCGTTGCGCTTCCATAGGGAGAGACTCTGCCTCATACATTCCCTTAGCTATGAAGTCTCCGGGGCCTATTTTGTCACTGAAGTGTGTGGCCCGCCTGCCCGGGCAAAACTTTTATAACTGAGTCCCCCTCCACGCAAAAATAACTCCGTTTGCATAGAAAGCGAAGGGCTTAAACCCTACTTAGAGTAGACCCATTGAAATGAATGAACCCAATTTGGTCGTGTCCGAAATCTTCAGTGGGTCTACTCTGAGTAGGACTAGCGCTGAATAATAGAATAAGAGCGCGAATATACACGTGTCTACTCAAAAGTAATCTCCACCGAGTTCAATAAGTCTTATTCCCCAGGAAAGTGTTCTAGGGTTGCAGATTCTGTCTTTAGAGATTTGTGATCATTACCATTTTGGCTGCATTTAGGCTGCGATCCTATCCACATCTCCCTGGGCGCGAACTCGATGGGTCTTACTTTTTGAGTGGAGGCACGCGTGGAGAAGCGCAACCGCTAAGTAAAATCGTGATGCAAATGCTATAAAGATAAACAAAACCTTTGCCAGGCTTAGGCGTCATCAGCGTTGAAACAATACAGAGCGCACCCAAACCCTCTGTGCGTTTCTGCCCTGCAAGATGTCGACTGTGAAAATGATCGCTTTTCTTTCGGGAGATTAGGATTTCTCGTCTTTGACTTTTGAAGGCGGGCACCTTAGGGATGGCACTCTCTTTTTCACGCAGGAAGTTCTGCTAGGCGTGTAGTCCCACTGCAATGAAACGCATCACTTGCCTCCACCGCGCAAGGAAGACGTCGAGTTTCTTCTGGTTCAGCTCCCAAGCCGTTTCAGAGAGGGAGGCCGTTGTGCAAGAACACTGCCCGGTGGATCGGGCGAATTACTTGCAAGCGAACACTGGAGAAGAACCTTACTGGAGGCAACGCATCATTACTAGCACAGAGGTGAGGTGGAAGCTTTGTTTACTAAAGACAAGTAAAATAAATGCGCTAAATTAGATCACTTCCCGTCCCCCGGGCAAAATTTCCACTCTAGACCTGCCATTATAACCTGCGGACTTCCAGATGTTGGTCCACGGCTCTCATCCTTCCATTGACTATGCTGGCTGGAGCTGATGAGAGGTGGAGCCCATCAACATCTGCAGGGCCACAGGTTCCCCATCCCTGGCTTCCATTCAGCCTCCTCTTGTTTATTTCATCTCCTTCCCTTCCTCCCAGGAACACCAAGCGGATCTCACAATTCCGCCTCCCTCAATTTCTTCTCCAGAAGAACCCGGTGAGGTGGGTTAGGCTAGGGAAGCTGGCCCAAGCAAGGCCACCTAGTGAAGTTCATCATAGGGGTCTGAACCCCTGTCTTCTCCAGTCCTAGTCTGCTTACTATTCCACACTAGTTCTACACAAGCTTATGTCCAGGGCTGTTGATTGTCCTCAAAACATCAGAATGCTGAGTAGACACCATACAGTTAAAGCCTATAGCTTTACCCAATGGATCCAGAGCTGTAGTTCCCAGCACCCTGAGCAAACGACAGCCCCCAGGTCAGATTCTTTGGAGAAAGTCTGGTGTCCCGAGCCTGCTTTTAAATTTATGGTGTGTAACCATCGCCTCTGAAGATGGAACTTCCATCAGCCCTGTCTAGGCCTGTCCTCCAGCAGTTTGCTTCCTCTAATTTCTTCCTGACCTTTCGAGCTAGTGACCACAGACAACCATCATGACCATAGTATCCAACTCCCAATAAAATATTTGAGGGGGCCGGGACACCCCCCCCACACACACCAAGTTGATGGGAATTGCCACGCAGCTGGACTTACCTGCTCCCACCCCAATATTTCATTCAGGTTGGCACCCCTGATCCTGACTACATCCGAACCCGCGAGACTTTCCTCTGAGTAGACATATCTGAGAGAGGATTGCACAACTGGGAGTTGTGGACCAGGTTGTTCCAGGACCAGCGAGTCATCACTTTGCTTTGATGCGACAGGGGCATGGAAGAAGCGACACTCGCGTGAAAGATGCAGAGATAAAACACGGAGCCAAACAAAACCCAGGGTATAAGTCATCTCCGTGGAGGTCCCAGCCGGAGTTATTTATAATAGCAGCTGAAAAGCAGTAAGCGAGACAGTTGGAAGGGAGGTGTGCGATGGAAGGGGGGGGGGGAGAGAATATTCCGGCTTTCACCTAAACGTCTAAACGTTTCTCCTCTCTTGCACTAACCTTTCATGTTTAATGAATGAATCTGCATTGCAGTCTCTCTCTCTCTCCTTCCCCCCTCCCTTTCCCGGGCCGGCTAGTTTTAAATCTGCAAGCATCATATAAAGAGGCCGTGATCCCATCTGCCTATGATTCCAAATTAAAGTTCAAACGGCCGGCTTACACGCTGCTGATCCTGTATCATAGCCTCTCGCGACCCTTCAATTACTATTTAATAGAATTACAGTTTTAAATCCCAATAGTCTTAAAGAATGTTTTTTTTTATCACACAGACTGAAGAGAGAGAGAGAGAGAGAGAATATATACAGGCACCTTCAATGTTATTGAACTATTGCAGTTGACCCAGTTTAGACTTTCAAAAGAATGTTGGGTGTTCAAACAAGATATTACAAGAGGTACTTGTAATCTTCACGTAGTGGTGGTGGTGGGGTGTCTGTCTATATGCGCAACAAGCCTGTTAGGCACTAGTCCGCAACTCATATATAGCGGAGAAATCATAGAGACTTAAATAAGAGCGGTGCGGAGTAAATAGGTCACACACACAGAGACCCCGTAGATGACAGCAAATCCTGCGAAGCAAACCAAGCATAGCCCATTTGAACCGACTGACTAAAGAGCCGATCTAGTCCCACGGATCTGAATCAGCTGAAATGCAAGAACCGCTCTTTGCCCGGATGTCGGCTTGATCTGAGAAGCCTTATTACAATGTGGGTAAGATTTGCTAGGAGAGGACCCGTCTTATTTTCTTTCGCCGGAGGGGTGGGAAGAAAAATATAATGCCCGCTATTTAAATCTGATGCATCTTCCTCTCAAGAAGTTGGAAGCAGTCCCCGTTTATGTTCATTTGGAAGCAAGTTCTGCGTGTTCAATGGGACTTCCTTCCTAGGGCTGCAACCTGACATCTCCCTCATGCGTCCGCCTACTCAGAAGCAAGTTCCATTCCTCCTCGCTCCCAGGGAAATGGGCGCAGGATTGGAACCCAGATCGCCTTTCAAGGGCCTGTTTTCTGGAGGAAAAGTGGGCTTCCAAGCTGTTCTTTGTCCTGAGCTTCAAGACTGAGACAAAGGTGCCAAGGCAGGTGTGACCACTTCACCGCCATTCTTAAAATCCCATTCCTCATCCCCCCACCCCACCCCTGTTTGAAATACAGCCCCTCAGGGCCTCAACTCCTCTTCCTCAAAGGAAACTCATAAGAGCCTGCTGGATGAGGCCAATGGCCCATTTAGTCCAGTATCCTGTTCCCACAGTGGCCAGCTAGATGCCCGTGAGAACCCCACAAGCAGGATCCGAGCACAAAAGCTCTCTAGCGGTCTCCAGAAACTAGTATTCCGAAGCCTTGCTTCCTCCAGATGCTTAAAGCAGCTTTCTACACAAAGTCCAGCTCCGACTTCCAGGAGCCTTTGGATCTGTGTCTGCTGGTTTTTGACGGCTGTTTTTGGAGTTGCGCTCCCCGAGGTAACTTTCTCCTGGAATATTCTTCCTCAGCAACTCCTCTCTCTCTCTCCTCCCCTATTAATCTGTGGGTGCTGCTGGGATATTCCACCGCCGCAGTCAGCCCCCTTCCCCTTTCTACATTTGCTAACTTCTTTCTAATTAGTCTTGCGTGGGTGGGTGGACAACTCGGGTGGAGAGGAGGTGCGGAAGGCCGAGGTTTCTACGGTGCGCGTGAAGTGGGCCTCTGAGTCTGCGTTGGGCGCAGGAGGTCGAGAGGGCTAAGTGCGCGCCATACATTTAAAGCACATTCTCACCCCAAGCATGAGGCGTAAACTATAGTTGCCAGGATTATTGGGAGGCTGGTTTAAGAGTGTGTGAGAGTGAGTGAGTGAGTGAGTGAGATATGGGTGGGTGATATGGTATCTGGGAGGGGCAGGGCTGTGTGAGTTTGGGTCTGTTTGCATGGTATAATCCTTTGTGTTTGGGGTAGTCGGCTGGGGGGGTGGAATACAGTGGTACCTCGGGTTAAGTCCTTAATTAGTTCCGGAGGTCCGTTCTTAACTTGAAACTGTTCTTAACCTGAAGCACCACTTTAGCTAATGGAGCCTCCTGCTGCTGCTGCTGCTGCTGCTGCAGCGCCACCGGAGCACAATTTCTGTTCTCATCCTGAAGCAAAGTTCTTAACCTGAAGCAATATTTCTGGGTTAGCGGAGTCTGTAACCTGAAGCGTATGTAACCTGAGGTACCACTGTACTGCTATAATGGGACAGGCCTGGGGGAGAAGGAAAAGGGGGTTCTCTTTGCTATAACGTGGGGGGTGTAGGAGAGAGGGGATCTATGCGTGGTGGGGCCTCTCTCTCTCTCTCTCTCTCTCTCTCTCTCTCTCTGTGTGTGTGTGTGTGTGTGTGTATGTGTGTGTGTGTGTGTGTGTGTGTGTGTGTGTGTTCCCCAGCGTTTGCTGCGGCTGCGCTTCCCCTCTCCTTCCCCACACGCTGAATCCAGGGCAGCGCAGCGCAGTGTGGAGCTCAATGAGGGCCTGCATGAATAAACACGAATAGAAAAGTTGTGCTCAGCTAACCGAGGAAATCAGAGCCATGCCAGGGCACCAACGTCCCCGTTTCTTTTCACTGCAGCAGGCCGAGACTCTAACCTTCCTCGGCGAGGCTGGAGACGGAGGGAGCCAAAACGGGCAAGGCGAGGCCAGCTCCGTCGCAACAGCCAGCTGTAATTGATCAGGCCGAGAGAGGGAGAGGATCGAAAACCGATCCTGAGCCAGAAGCGCGGCCGCCGCCGCCCCCCCACGTCAATAGGAAGTGGATGGGGGTTGGGGTGTGTGCGCCGAGGCCGGATAGAGGCACACAAAGAGAGCTCCCAACGCGGCTGGGGGGGAATTCAAGGGGGAGGGGGGCTTTCCAGGTGACACCCACGCTCGCCAAACAAAGGGCTTTACATATCTACTTGGATAGGTGTGCATACACAACGTGCCGCTAGCACCTACCCGGACACCTGCATTAATCCGCCTGCATAAATAAAGACCTTCATAAGAACAAAACAAAAATCGTCCATTGAAGTGCGAAGAAAAGCTCCCATTGAGCTTGAACGATGGAGAATTTACTGTAACACTAACAAACACACAGACGAATGGAGCAGGCTCCGGGGCAGACAGAAGAACTGGCCCTGAAGCGGAGTCTCTCCCTCAACCTGTTGGGAAAAGCCGAAGATGGGGGGAATAATGATGATGATGATGATGATGATGTTTCCCCTGGGCACCAGCCCGCTGTGATCCTCTTTTCTCTGCCATTAGGTCTGACCTAATCTCGGGTTTGGGTTTCTTCAACTGTCACTCATAAGTCAGTATTAAATAGTGAAAGAAAGAAATCCCGACCCAAACGGCAAGATGGAGGAACAGTGGTTGAAGCAGTGAAGCCCAAAGCAGGTAGTTGTTCCTGACGTTCGCCTGAGAATATTTTTGTGTATTCTAAAATTTGAAACCATCAACCCTTTCTGAAGCCTTGGCGGAAAGGCGGTATGCAATGGAGAAACTCAAGAGTTGCCAATAAATTTTCGACCAAGCACCGTCGAAAATTTCTCCTACGTTCGCCTTAGGTAGACCATGTCGCCTTAAAGCCCCCACCCCATACAAAGCAGCAAGATTTTGAGTCAGTGGGGCAACATCGACTTAAATCCACATATTCATGCTTAACTTTCTTGGGCGTAGGAGGACCTTGAGCCGTCTGAGAGACCAAGCGGGGAGATCGTATGGACCTGACAACCGAATCTAGCCGAAGTCTGGACTTTTAAAAAAATTAAAATTAAAATCCTATCCTATGCATGCTCAATTCCACAAGTCATCTCCAAGTAAGTGCCTATAGAAATCTATAGCCATAAACCGGTGTAATCAACTAGTTTGGTGGAGACATTTGATGTCAGTCCAGACATGGGAACGTGCCTTCGCGAGCGGAGCGGGTTTTTCCCCGACGCAGCAACAGAAATCACACTCCACACTGACACACGTACGAACCCAGACCCAAATTCCCAAGCCCGGAAACCTAGACTTCCGTCTAAGTCGTCCCCACCCCTCTCTGCAGCGCCCCCTAGTGCTTTTCTGCCGCTCTGCCCCGTCGGGGCTTTCTGGCGCTGCGCGCCTTGTCTGCCATCTGGCGCGCTAGGTCTTGTGGCTTCTCTCTTGCCTATTGATCAAACGCACTTCAGCTTCCGAGTAATTTCATCTTAATCAACAGTCCAGCTTGTCCCGGATAATAAACTAATATAGGAGAAGGGGTTTGTCGATAACGATCGGCCAAATCAAGGAGATGCGGGGAGGGGGGAAGAGGTAAGCCCCCCAGTTTGGAGTTTTTCGATAGGCCCTATCTTCCCAGGGCAGATGGCTTTAGTTGGGGGTGGGGAGAGCAAAGCGGGGGCCGGAGAGAGAAGGCTTTAATGCAGATTTTCATAGATTTACACCTCAATCAACCATTTAGGTTTCGAATGCAAATCCTAAAGCAACTTCGTTTATCAGCTTGGTGGGGGGAAACTAACGTTTGCAGGAGGGGGGAAATGCTCATTAACTTGAGCGTTGTCTGGGATCGGGGGCTAAAAAGCACCCAAATCCTCCAGGCCGCACTTGATGGTGCTACTTCGGAGTAAGGCGCTTGTGTCTTGCAAGAAGCAGGGAAGGAAGAAAAAAGCGAGCGAGCGGAGAAAGAAGAAGACGCAGCCTAGCAACCCAGTCCTAAGTGCATTTACCTGGAAGTAAGTTACATCGATTTCAAGAGGATTTGCTTGCTTCCTTCCAGCCAGCCATCCACCCCCGAGCAAGGTTTGGAGTCCAAGGCGGCCTTGCTTTGGACTAAGCCACGGTGCACACAGTGGGGCTTACTTCCGAGTAAACACGCATAGGCTGTGGGCTCGGTGGGAAACCTTTGCGCGGCCTCTGCATCCAACGGCACAAAGCAACAAAGAAAACAGACAGAAATTCGTTTCTGAAAGGCAACTCAAAACAACAAATCCGTCGCTTCTGATAAAGGAGCCGGCGGCTGTAAAACTTGCAAGAGGACTCCAGATGGTTGTTCTGTCTGCGGAGGGACTCTGCTTTTAGAGTCTCCGCCTGAACTATTATTCTTAAATAATAATTTATATCCCGCCTGATGGTGAAAACAAAATAGGCGACTCACCATAAAAAGGGGAGGGAAACATTTCGCACCATCTTGCCTGGCCCTAAGACTGTTCCGGAGACTGTTCCAGAGATAGACATGGTTTCCGAGCGCCGAAATATATATTTTAAAAAAGGGGGGGCGTTAGTCTAGAAACGTAAACTCTGTTTAATAAAATTACCTCCAAACGCACCAGGGAAAATAATTCCTGTAAACAGGAGGGGTAGGCCCTAATTAAGACCCATTACGTAAACATGCTTTGATTCGCATTAACTTTCTTTGGATTCCAAATGTGCTTCGGATCAAG
Organism: Podarcis gaigeae; assembly: GCF_964106915.1. Taxonomy (NCBI): domain Eukaryota; kingdom Metazoa; phylum Chordata; class Lepidosauria; order Squamata; family Lacertidae; genus Podarcis; species Podarcis gaigeae. The sequence continues at coordinate 101,538,761 of NC_139680.1, read as the reverse complement.
CACCCGGTTGGCTAAAAGGCGCCTAAACATCCATACCTGGAAGGAAGCCAGAGACTGACATCAAGACAAACGTGGTTAGTCTGAGGCCGCAGACCCCAAACATCCGAAATAAAACGTGAGAACAGGGTCTCTGCGATCCCCCTTCACATCTTGTGATAATTTCAAGCTACTTCTCACGCAAAAAATCACGAGGCTTCCAGCAGTGAAAGCAAAATCTCAGGACGCCCCCACAAAGAAGTTTGGGTCAAGGCACTAGTCTTGCGGGTTTGACTCAAATTTGTTAAAACGTTGTGGGACCCAGAAAATCGCCATCCCTTGCGACTCCCCCCCCCCTTTTGATGAGACTGCAGGGGTCGGAGCCCTTCGCCTCGCCCTCCGATTTCTCCTGGTCTTCGGGGCTACTGGAGGGACAAAGCGGGGTGCCCCCCAACTTACTTCAGTGGGTTCACTCTTGGAAACGGGAGAAATAAAATCCTGTGCATGAAATGTGGCGGCCCTGAGTGGTTCGGCCAACACATTTAACACCTTGCCCTTGGCATGCGAGCTGGTAAGATCTCAGCCTCCGCTTTTCCTACAATGAACATAAGAGGAGGCGAGGAGAGGAGGGTGCGGTAAGTGATCCAGACCTGACTTTAGCTCAAGTTTACCGTCTCAATTCAGAACCAGAGCTAAGGGCCAGCAGCAAATCCATTTCGGCTGATTTAGACCCCTGGAAGTGAATGCGACCCAAGGCTACACTTCCGCGCGCTTACATGGGCTGAAGTCAATGGGACGGACTTCCCAGGCATAAGGTCGCTGTTTTTATGGCTGTTGTTCTACTTGTACTTACCTGAGAGTAAGTCCCATGGAACACAGAGAGATTTAAGCATGCGTGGATCGGGAGCCCTCCTAGCTTACGCCAATGTCTGGGGGCAGGGGGAAGCATCGTTATATCCGAGAGCTTGGATTTGAGCCGATCCTGAGCACACGGACAGAATCGCTTTCCAAGGAGAAGCATTTAGGATCAAGGGGTTACTAGTCCCTGCTGCTGGTTCTAATCTGTTTGAACTGCAGGTAATTCGATTTAACCGGGAAAATGGGTATCTGTTGTGGTTTTACCAAAACAAAACAAAACAAAACAAAAAACATCCAACTCTAAACCAGTTTGATAGTGGAACAGGACTTTGGATGAACCCCTGCAAGGTGGCGATAGGCTGAAATACACCTTCATAAGCATCATGCACTTAGCGGATAGCTTCCTGTTTTAACATTTTAACATCCAGGGTCCAAATCTTTCAAGGACCAGAGTTATTCTGCCTCTCGCCTGGTTCCTCCCCCTCCCTCAATATTCCAATAAGTTTCCTGAATTGCTTTACTATTTCTGCAACATACCAGCTTTTCTGTCTTTTAGAAACCTTTCCTACCTCGGTTAAGCTCGAAATCATGATATTCCTAACAAACGGATAAGTCAAAGTCAATCAAAGTAAGTAGGTTTCTCTCTCCCCTTTCTCTCTGTCTTGGATAGTCCTGTTTAAAAACCACGTTTACGCAAGGCCCACATAAAACAGGGTCACGATCCAGACCAAGTCCCGTCAAAGAAAGAAGGAAGCACGTGTCTCGACCTCTTCTGCTGGACATTAGTGGGGCTTTCACGTCGGGTGGATCAAGTGCCAAACCTGATCCCACGACCCCTTTCTTAAAAGTAAGTCCATCAGGGCTTACTCCCAAGCAAGCGGGCATAGGCTTGCAAGCCTTAATTTCGCGTGTAAGGTGGCGAGGGTCGGGGTTTCACTAGGAATGCGGTTTACATCCCACGATCAAACACGCACAAACGCTCCGCATTCTGCTTAGCAGGAAGAAGAAAATTCCCCAAATGAAAAAGTCCCATTTACACGCAAACGCACTCGCTTCCCCACCCCCTACGTCCGTTCACAACAAGCCACGGGAGCAATGTAATTCGGAAATCCCAAACGAGTTTGGAAATGGTCAAGAAAAATTCCAGGCACGTTGCTCCTTAATCCCAATCAAAGTTTCAAAATTGTATTTTCAAGTAAAAACAAGTTTAGAATTCACCTCTTCTTAATTCACGCCTGACTAACCTGCCCCGGGGCCAAGCGAAAACTTTTGAATGCGCCAAAGGTGACGCGGGACCCCTGTTCGCGAGGGCAGAGAAAGGCTCTTTTCAACACATTAACCATCTACTTAGGACTCGAGGGGAGGAGCCGACAACTGATTAGGGAAGAAGGGGTTTGTGAGGTGGCTTCGGACGGCTGCTTGGTTGTCATGTTTGCATTTAAAGCTACAGACACCCCTCATCCCCCCCCCAAACCCCCACCATCACCCCACACCCCAAAATACCCAAACACCCTAAAGTGTCCTAAACTGCACTCTGGAGTTTACTTAAGCAAAACAAATTAAAAAGTCGTCAAACTGATTTGGGAGGCGGGGAGGGAGAAAGGAAATTAACACGATGGAGAAACCGTGTTGGAAAGCCATTTCCTAATGGTGCAGAATGCAAGAGAGAAGTTCTGCCGATGATTCGAGGTCAATGCCCACTTTCCAGCCCAAGCGCCTAAGCAGAACCTCTCGACCCGTGCTTCTTCCGAAGTAAGGACCGCCAGTTAGGTCGATGCCACTTACTTGCAGGAAAATTGATTTGGTGTCACACAGTGAGGAAGAGTATCCGAGCAGCCTAGAGTTAGAAGGGAGCGCGGGCTAGGAATTATACGCACGCACATATGCCTACGTTTACGCACGCACTTCAGACCCCGCAAACCTCAGGTTATATTTTTGTCCGGAACGTGGGGCGTCCCAACGTTTTCTCACAGGTCCTTCATCAGAGAGCAACATGCCACACAGGAGAGAAAACACCAAGTAACCCCTCGCTTCAACTCACCCATCTACAGTGGTGCAAGCACCCGATTGTCTGGGTACAAACGTACATGCCCACTCTGCGCAATTTCGCACCCAGCACCTCAAGAATATTGACTAAGAAGAAAGCCTCACGGATTGCGATGGGGTTCTAGCAGGCTGCAAGCCTAACACCACTGACCAGCTAGTAAGCCCCATTGTATGTCATAGGACTTACTTCTAAGTAGACATGATTAGGGTTGCACTGTATAAGTAGCCTTGCAGGCTTGCATCCCGATCCGTAAACATACACTCCTTTGGAAGAAATTACCATGGAAGTCAATGGAATTTATTTCCAAGTAAATTTGCATGAGGTTACAGGTTCGGGCAGCTTTCTTAGCCCTGTGCAAACCACAGGCACACTATATGGTCGAGCAAGCTAGGCTCAGGGGCTTAACCTTTGCAGCTCAGAGAAGTCCTACCGGACCTAACGGGACTTACTTCAGAGAAAGCTATTTTTTTTTCTTTTTTCTTTTTTTGAGAAGTTAAGGGAGCAAAAATTGGCTTAACTCCGAGTGCTTCGGCTTAACGGGCTTGCTAGCTTGCATAAAGGGGTGGAATCACTGAATCAACACGAGAAGAGATTTAAAAAAAACGAAACAGCATTTCTTTGCGGCTGTTTCTACGTGCAGCAGAGGAAAAACACCAACGTCACTGAATAGATAAGAAAAATGGAATACTGTATTTGATTTTTTTTTTAAGAAAGTTTGTACATATAGATAAACACGCAGTAAGGGAAACAGTGGTATAAGTGTCCTACGTGGAGTTTTAGAAGAGACCCCCAAAGCTGCTATTTAAATACTCAAAAATGCTTTTGCATAAGAGGAGGACAGTGGCACTCTAAGCCTCGTTTCGTCTACCGTTGAGGTCCCTTTTGAAAACCTAGTCCATCACCTCTTGACAACTAAGTTTGTGCAAGGAACTCAAGTCAGGGAAAATGTTTTTCTTTAAAAAAAAAGAGGAGGAGGAGGAGGAAGAAGAAGAAGAAGACGGAGGAGGGGGGGAAGAAAGAGAAAGAAAGAAAGAAAGAAAGAAAGAAAGAAAGAAAGAAAGAAAGAAAGAGGCAAGGGAGAAGAAGGCAAAGGGACAGAGAGAAGAAAAGTCAAAGAGAAGAGCAAATATAATATACAAGCAATTTTCTACACATATATTACAAAGTGGGGGGAATGACCGCATCGTTAAGATATACATAATTCATATAAAATTTTGAAATAAAAATAAAAATCTGTTACAGTCATAACTATTCTTTTTCCACATTTATAACCAGTACCCACACAGGCAGTGACAGACGTGTAGAAAAAAAGGTGCTTACGAAGAAAATGATTGTCTGTTGAACAAAAGAATAAAAATTCTTAAAAAATAAAAATAAAATAAAAACAACGACGGAGGGGGAAGAAAAGGAGGAGGCGGAGCAGGAGAGGGGGGGATGCATCTAGATTAGACCATCGCTTGGACTTTGAGGGGGGGTTGGGATTACAGATCCAGAGAGACAAAGATTGATAAAAACCCAACAAAAAAGGCGATAAACATTTGTTATTTCCCTCTTCAAAGAGTTCCTTTAAACGTTTTTCTTTTTAAAAAGCATCTCTCTCTCTCTCTCTTTGTACAAATTTGATCGGAGTTTTCCTCCCGTCCCACACCCCAGTCTTTTTTTTCCTTTTTGTTCATTTATTATAGAGAATAGCATATCCCCCCCCCCTTTTCCCCAGATACAAATTGAATCATCGTCATGCAAAATGGGTGAGATGCTGTCCATGGGAAAGCGCGAACAATAAAATCAAAACGAGGAAAAGAAAAGTAGAGCTGGAACGTGCTTCCGTCCTACAAAGAATACAAATGTCACCTTTCTTTCTTCCTTTCGCCATAATAATATTTATAATAGCAAAGTATGAGTATTAGCATTATTACTCCCCCCGCTCCAGAATCAGCAACTGTCCAACTTGTGATTTGCTCCTTTATGTTTTTATTTTTATTTTTTTGCCTAAGTGGATGGTTTGTTTCTTATTTCAATCATTTGCTTGGTAAAGGTTTGGGTTTTTAAGTCCTTTTTTTTAAAACAACAACAACAACTTTTTTAAAGGTCTTTTTGTAATTTTCTCTCTCGTTGTTTCGCTGCTCTGCCTACGAGTGTTCTGAAAGCGGCTCGTTGTTGCTTTCTTTCCTCGGAGGCCGGGGCAGTTCGGAGAGGGGGGCGGCTGCTCTCGCTCGCTCGGGGTAGGTAGGTGGGTTGGTGGAGAAAGGGGGGAGTTATTTTTGCCTTTTTTTCCTGATTGGTTTATCATTATCATTATTATTATTTATTTATTTCCTCCTTTAAGGGTTGGTTTGTTTTTTCTCCTTTTTATGTTTTTTTTTTTTTGTATTCTGTTTTGTTTTTTGTTCCGTTATCATACATCACATTCTGAGTCGCTGGAGGTTACCGAGAGGATGGACGTGCCCGTCTCGGCTCGTTCCGTCAGGCTGGAGACGCTTGTGGTGGGGCTGGCCGCCGTGGACGGGGACTCCGCCGAGCTGTGGGTAGGGCAGCCAGGTTCTGACAAGGACCGCATGCCGCTCTGTCCGATCGCCTGGTGCTGGAGCCTGCAGGACGCGGGGTTGGGGGTTGGGGGTTGGTGGGGAGACAAAGGAAGAGCACACAGATCCTTGCTCAGAAAGGAAAGCCACACAGAAAGGAAAAGAGGCGAGACTCCCCGAAAACGCGGCCCTCGAACGCAGCAATCCAGGCGCGTAAAAGCGCATGGCTAGGGAGGGGACCCGGATCCCAAAGGCGCTTGGCAAGAGGGCGCAACAATCCGGATCTATCCGGAGACACCTTCCCTTTTTCTCCAGTAAACCCTTCCCTCAAACAACCGCTTAGCCTGCTTCATCGAGAATCCTTCCTTCCCTCTCTCTTTCTCTCTTTTCTTTCGGCCTGATCTCAGGCCAGCCACGGGGCCCGCTGCCGCCTTCTCTTTGCTGCCCAGCGCGGCGCTGCAAGCCAGCTTCCTGCCTGCAATGGCCCTCTCCCTCCGCAAAAAGTGTTTCAAATCAAAGGAGAGGGGGGGTTGTTGTGGGGGGGGGGAGTTAAAAGCAAGCAAAGGGACTTCGGAGAGAAAAGGTCGCTTCAAAGCACAGAGTAAAAGAAACGCTGTAATTATATTTTTAAAAAGAGCGGGGTGGAGAAGACAGAGGGTTTGCGTAGAAAAGCAATTGGCACGTTCAGAAATGCACACACAGAGAGAGACGCCACGGCAGGCACATAAACGCACAAACGGGCCGCTATCGTGTTGGTTTGCAAAATATTCGTCCGTTTCAAGCTAACGCTCCCCTTACTCACACTATCTCTATCCCTGTGGCCTGTTTCACTTGCGAGGAGCGGCCATCTGTGGGCCTCGATCTAACCTCTAGCGCATTTGCCGCCGCCGCCGCCGCCCCCATTGAGTGACAGTCCAGCCCTAACAACAAACGTGGACAGTCACAAACGGTGGTCTGTAGAAGCAAAGGGTGGCGCCTTCCCAGATAGCCCCCGTGAATCACTTAAATAAATGCGTACCTATATACAGACATACATACGCACTTGCAACACTTAAAAAAAACCCCATAAAATAAACAAGCACCCAAACCAAGTGAGAACACTGTTTTGTGGGGAGAGGGTGTCCGGAGAGCAGCATTTCCCAAGTCATCTGCCTGCTCAGTCTTCTCTCTCTTACACACACACACACACACACACACACACACGTGTATTTTCCAGCAATGCATTTATAGTTTTATTTATTTATTGCTTTTGTTGGGGCCGACGGCCGAATTCTCAGACTGCCTTTGGAAACATACAGACTGCCAAGAGACAAAGGAATCTCGGCCGCTGCTCTTTATAACAGTCAACAACTAAGTGGATTTCTATAGGGTGGGTGGCTGGGGAAACCAAGCCCAGCGAAAAAACAATCTGCAACCGCAGCAGAATATTCTGAATACTAACACACAAGGCGCTGGACGGTTATGAACTCTTGAGCCGTTCAGATCAAGAGAGCTGGGGGTGGGGGGCGCTGAGTACACTGAGAAGTTGATTGCACACCCCCAAAGGCCAGTGCATTTTTTTTTAAAAAAGTGTAGGATCAGAGGCAAAAGAAAATAGCCAACAAATAAACAAAACAAACATTGTGCCGAGCCCTGAAATCCTTTGTAAAATGTTTTGAAAGACAGCCTTCGGCAACTGGATCCTGTAAGATTTTAATCCCCCTTTTCACCTCCACAGTGAAGTGATTTTAAATATATTACTTATTTAAATTGCGTTTCTGCACTTTTTATTTCCATACTATTTACTTATTCCCCCCCCCCCACGTCCCTCCACCGCTGCCTTACAGTTCCTAGTCACCTACTGACAACTCGGTGAGTCAACCCAAACCTTTAGCAACTTTCCGGCTTCTACGTTATGAGTCGATCTATTCTCCCTCCATTGATGAAGCTGAAAGGTGGTTTTTTATTTTATTTTTATGCTTTCTTGCTTCCCCCTCAACCCCCTGCTCTACATTTCAGATTAAACTTTACCAAAATATACATTGCTATATAAACTGGGAAAGTCCAATTGGAGGAGGTAAAGTGCCACCCTTTGTTTATATTTTCTGCATTGTTTCATGGGAGCCTTAAAATTCTTTGTGATCTTATTTATTTTCAAAGCTATTATTTAAACCCCAACATTCTTAAAGCCACGTTGAGCAATAAGGAATGGCAAGAAGATTCTGCGTGGCACACCGACACAATAAAATCAGGGCTGCTCACACAAACCCCTGCATATTTATTTACATACTCATAAACATGCATAACTCAAACTAATGACATCCGGAAACAGAGATAGGAGAGGGCGGATAGCTTAAAAAATTGCTTTCCCGTCATTTTATTTTTATTTCCGCACCCCCGCGCCCCCACCCTCTCTCCTGTCTTCCTTTCGGCAAATGAATTTGTTTTGTTTTTTTATATAATTAATAAGAACAATAGAGGAACAGCTGCCTTCTTTTCGCTCTGTGGAAGAACGCTTCGCATTATTATGTTTGTTTAAACTGTTTATAGCTTGGGCGGAGGGGAGAAAAGTTAAGTTGCCAAATACAGCTTTCACGGCACAAATAAAAAAAAAATACATCTAATCCGCACCCCTTCTGCATTTTGCTGCGAGGAGTTGTCCCTGTTGTTATTGTTGATGTAGCAATAGCAATCATGGCGGTAAAAATAATAGGCAATCTATGAACAAAAAGAAAGAGGACGTGGGAAAAGGAGAATGAAATTGTTAATTAAATTAAGAGCTCCATCCAGAGCTAAGAGGGTTTACACCCATTCTTCTCAGTTGGTTCCACTGGGTGTGGGGACTCGGCTGCAGATAAAGTCCCTTTATTTTGTGGTTTTTGGATCCCTAGTTAGAGTAGGCACACACGCGCACGCATACACACAGAGACATACATTCTGCGTTCAGAAAACTGCAAAGCATTTTACTGAGAGACGAGCTGTCCTATTTAGAACTGTGAAGGAGAGGGATGGAGTTTGGAAAGAATGTGAAACTTTGAACGGGTGGCGGAATCGAGTTGCTTCTGTTGAGCAGCCCATTCGGGAAGGGGAAGCGAGCCCTGTCTTTGGCTGTGTGAGGAGCATAGTCCCCTTGATAGCTCCCAGGTGGGGAGGGAACCCTCTAAGGGCCTCGTTTTGCTTTTTAACAGAGCCCACTGACTTCCTTATCCCTGCTGTTGAAGCCAGCGAGCCCTCTAGGACAAGATTTAAGGTCCCCCATATCACACGCACACACACGCAGAACTGAACCCAAAGGCGATTTTTCAAAGGGTCAAGGGTAGCGTTCTCACTCTTGGGAGACTTGCAGGAGGCGAGGCGTCCGATCTAGGCAAGGCTGGCCCCGCGTGGGATGGACATGGGTTTGTGTCCTGGCTGTGTGATCCCCGCACTCCCGCTGCCTACCCCCACCTTCAAGCCTCAACCCCCCACACACGCCCCCGGCTGGCACTGACCTGTTCTTGGCGGCGGCCGCCCGGTCTCTCTGCCTGCGGTTCTTGAACCAGTTGCCCACTTGCGTGGGGGTGAGGCCGGTGGCCTGCGCCAGTTCCCTTTTCTTGCTGGGGTTGGGATAGGGGTCCTGGAGGTACCACTCCCTCAGGAGGCTGCGAGTCCTCTCCTTGAAGCAGTGCGTCTTCTGCTCGCCGTCCCAGATGGTCCTGGGCAAGGGGAACTTCTTGCGCACGCGGTACTTGTCGACGGGGCCCAAAGGTCTCCCGCGGAGCTTCTCGGCTTCCTGGTAGTGCGCTTCCAGCCACATAGCCTGCAGCTTGCCGTGCGACTCCTTGGTGAACTTGTGGTTCTCCAGGATGTGGTAAAGGTCTCGAAAGTTGCCCGTGTGGAAGGCCACCACCGCCCGGGCGCGCAGGATGGATTCGTGCTTGTTGATCGCCTCGCATGCCCCCGGCGCTACCGGCAGCGACCACAAGAAGCGGCCCAGCCTCTCGATGTCGCCCGTCTCCTCCAGCGTCTCGCAGACGCTGGCCACTTGCTCCGGGGAGAAGTTGAGTGTGGGCAGCTGGAACATGGACAGTTCTTCCGGGGCTCCTCGAGAGGCGCCTCCTCCGCCGCCGCCGCCACCGGCGGATCCTCCGCTACAACCGGTGGCGGCACTGCCGCTGCCGCCGCTGCCACCGCCGCTGCCTCCTCCTCCTCCTCCAGGTCCGGAGCTGCTGCCACCGCTGGCCAGAAGGAGCGAGCGGTGGTGGTGGTGCGGGTCGCTGGGGAAGTTTGGCAGGAAGAAGTGGGTGGGATAGAGCTCTAGAGGGGACCTGAACACCATGGGACCCAGCCTGGCGGACGGGGAAGGGGGGTCGGAAAACGAGAGAGAAAAAGAGAGAGAAAGGAAAAGAGAGAGAAAGAGAGAGAGAGGAGCTGGATCAAAGCGAAAAGAAAGGAAGACAGGAAGACGGAGAAGGCGCAGAGAAAGAAGAAGAGGAAGAGGGGAGGGACAGGGGGATCACGCACCCCACGCGCATCCACACCCGCACCCGCACGCGCAGCCACATAGAGACCCTCATCCAAACGCACACACGCACTCAGCCGCGCGCGCGCACTCCCCTCTCTCTCTCATACACGCACACAAACACACTCACTCACTCCCACCACCTTTCACACACACTCGCACACGGGCAGGCAGGCACCGGCTCGCTCGCTCGCTCACTCACACGCACACGCGTGCCCAGGCGGGCGGGCGGGCAGGCATCCGCGCGCTGCTGCGGGCTCTCTCCACACACACACACCTCCCGACCCGGGCGCCGCTGCCGCTGCCGCCGCCGCCGCCGCCGAGGCGCAAAGCGATTCAGTGATTCGGCCGCGATCGCCCTAATGACAACAGCCTCATAATATCTCTCCTAAATCCACCGTGAGTGCAGCGCCGAAGCATTTTGTTTCGCTTTTCTATTGGCCCGCCGGGTGTCGTTGTGGCGTCGCCATGGCAGCGCCCTGCCAATCACTGTCAGGCCTGCCAATCATGGGGGACTACGTAAGAAAAAGGGCTCTTACCACGGCGCCCAAAGGCGAAGGGGAGGGGAGTTGGGAAGGAAGAAGCCAGCCAGCCAGCCCGGAGGAGGGGCGGGGGGGGGAGGGCGATCGGAGGAAAGCTTGTGTATGTGTGTTAATCTTCGCAACTCCTAATCTTAGCACTTCCACGTCTCTCGCTGCGTCTCCCCCCCCCCCTTACAACACTCCCCACCATTCCATTCCCTAAATAAAAATGGTTTTTAAATAAATTCTTTGGTGGGAGGCGGATGCGCAAGGCAGTGCGCAGCGCCTCGTTTGAATGGGATCAGCAATTACACGCGGAATATGACCGCCGCCTTTCAGGAGAACCCCCCTTCGAGCTAAAGGAAGCGAGAGGAAAGCGGGGAGAAAGTAGAGAAAACGAAGAGACCTGGGCCAACCAGCCCGCCCTCAGCTCGGTCTTCGAGAGAAAGGGCTCCGAACGGAGACCATTTACACATGATTTGCACGTAGTTGCGCTTCATTCTGCCTATCTGAGCACTAATAGCGCCGGGGAAGAAAAGCTAGATGAGATCATTAGGCCCATCCTCAGGCCGCTGACCCTGCCAGGAGCAGCATCTAAATGCAGGGGAGGCGCGGGGAGAGTGGGGTGGAGGGAGAAGGAGGAGAGGGTGAGCTTCCTTTCCTCTCTCCTTCTCCCTCTCTCTCCCCTGCCCTCCACCCCACCCCGCTCTGAGTTTCTGAGAGGCTGGCATCACAAGACAAAACTTTGCCAAACTCGTTTTCTCCCTTGGATCGCCGGGATCTGGTGCTGGGAGAGTCCCAAGAAAGAACCGCGGGAAACTGAGGCCGACGGGACTGAGTTCCAAATCCGGCTGCGAGCTCCCACGCGCCCTTCACCCGGGAGAAAACGCCCCACGCAGCCAGTGGAGCTCTGGCTTCCGAATGTGGCCACCACAGGCCACCCTCCGCAGTCTTGACGCGCGGGGCCACAGGAGGCTCGGATCAAGCCTCCTTTCTTTGTTTATTTGTTTGTTTGTTTGTTTGAGGATTGTGGCAGACATAATTACGCTCTGGTGAATTCTTTTTCAGGGGCCGGGTGGGTGGGCTCGGATTGCAGCCCAGAACTTCCCCCAAACTGGTCCTCATTCCCTCCCCCGCGCGCCCCTGGACGCTGCTCACGGATTTTCTTCCCGCAGACCTTTCGCCCTGCCCAAGCGAGTTTCGTAAACCCACCGGGGATATTGCCCTGATATAATATCCTAAGGATTGGTTGCATCTCTTCGGAGGGTTCTCACCCGTCTCAATTCTTTCTTTCTTTTTTAAAGGTCGAAGAGTAATCAAAATATTCGGGGAGGGCGGAGTCTGGTGGAAACCCCATATTTACACCTATATCTATAGGTGAAAACAAATCGCTGCATGCTTATCTCTGGCCCTAAAGCTAAGCCGGCCTTTTCCGTCCAGCCGCCTGCCTCCATTTATCCTTTAGGTGCGTTCCTTTTAAGGCGATTTTAATCGGCATCTTGAGCTGGTAACTCCTTTTGTTTGGTAGCTGCGGCTATGGAAGTGTGATTTACAGAGATTTGTACGGGTCATGGATGTCTTTCCAGCCTTACTGTGTATATTTAGACAGGACTTTGGTTGGTGTTAAAAAGTGTATATTTTGAATGGGTTCACACACAGTAGCAAAACAATGCGGACATTGTCAAGGCATGTAGAACGCGTATTGAAACGCAGCATCCAGACTTTTCCTAATCTGCCCTCAATAAAGCTGAAATAATTATCCTAAGCCGTCTTTCTAGAAGAAGAAGGGGGGGGAGAATCATTGAGGAATTCAAAACTTTAAAAAAAAAAACCTGGGGGGGTAGAGAAACTTTGCTCTGCATTCCGATGCAGATCTAGTAGTACGGGGGGAGGGCTAGGGGGGGGTGAGACATGGAGCCCAAACTCCTTGCAGACATCAATGGGAGCGGAGAGGGAAGAGGTGGGGGCAGATGTACAATTAAAATGGGGAAACATCGCGTGACTTGGCTTATTCGGGGGGATAATCATCATCATAATTCTCAATGCTGCAATGAGAGAGTGAGAGAGAGAGAGAGTCTTTAACCGGACTCCCAAACTGGTCGGGATCTTTTCACTGCGCAGCCCCCATGAAATAAATGCCAAGTGGCAGATGAATAGGTCCAGTTGGAATAGCTATTGGACTGGAAGATCCTGGCTGGATTATGTATTCATCACTTCTCTAGCAAACTGTCAACGGGGGTGTGCTACGTTGGTTCATATTCCTAATGAAAACAAGTCACCCTCTTAATTTTTAGTGATGTACTTAAACACTTCTGTTAACGTATTTGCCGGGAGGGGTGGGCTGGGGTGGGAGCTGAAGAATCCTTCCCTCGCCATCCTCACTCCCTTGCCCCAGCTCAAATTTCAGCCTTACGCGGTCGGTTTTATGAAAGCCAGGAATTGCCCACCATCGTGTTCAGCAAAAAAAGAGGGAGGGAGTAGGGTTATACAGAGCACCTCATCATTGCAAGCATTCTCTTATAGGTAACGGATTATAGACAAGGGGGAGAAATGAGGTTAATGATTCGGGAAATGGGAAAGCGGGGCAAGACTTCTTTCTTTGCTCTGTTCGTCTTACACGATTAGGAAGAAAGCAGTTGGGGAGAAAAACTACCACTAGTCTCCAAACTGTTCCTTCTTCCAACCCAGACGTTGCCTGCTCCCAAGAACCTTTCGTGCCCGTCCGTGTCTTTCAGCGGGACAGCTTCGTAACAGCTGGATCCTACACGTGTCTGCTCCAGAGTTAAGGCCCGTTGAGATCCACGGGCCTTCCTTCGGAGTAAACGGGCCTGGGCCTGGGCCTGGGCCGCCCTTCGAATCCTGCCTCTCTCGAGCAAAAGGTCTCCATACACTTTAAACGTGGGGTTCACGGATGGGTTTGACTTCGACTTAAGGCGTTTGGGGTTGCGGGGATAGAGATGGGGGACCCACACAGAAGTTGTATTTCTCTCTCCCGCTAACTTTCACCCAGCCCCTTCAGGCGCTTAATCGACAAACTATGGGGAAAAGACGGGGTTTATTACACTTCTCAGCTGAGCTCCGATTCTCTCCTAGCGCAGAAACATCCTGAAAAGAATAAATGCCCAGATCTTTCTCTTGAGTCTTCACGAATCGGATGGAACAAGCTTCTGCCCTCCCTAGCTGATGCGTCCCACAAGCAGTGTGGGCTTCCTTTTCCCATACAAGGGACTAAGATGGATAAGGGGCAAAATATGAAAGGACATCTCAGCAGGTGGAAACAAGCCCGGGTCTTCTTCTTCTGACTAAGACGTGTTGATTCTTAGCTCGGCCGTCCCCAAGGCGACTTTCTGCAGACAGCCCCGGACTTCTGTTTCTAACGCAGCGCCAGCCATCTCCCCAATGCCGACCCCAACCTCGTTTCTGGATACCGGTGCCTTTGTGGCCCCTGCTGAGGTTATCCTCCCCAAACACCCGAGCGCGCACACAAGCGCACGGACAAACTTTGGGCATTGTTACCGGGTATCGGGTGGGAGTGGGGGGGGGGGCGGACAGCGAGGATAGGCTTTGCCCTAAGCAAAGCGACTGGAGCTCTCCATCTCCCCTCGCCTAAGCCTGTTAGGGACACATTCTCCTGTCCTTAAACGTACAAGCAGATAATTGTTGGCGCGCTATCTTTGTACGGAGGAGGCCAGGGTGTAAATGCCTTTTAATGACTGCAGCTGCTGGCTGAAAACTGTCAATGGAATTGGCGAACACAGAGCCCCCGGAAAAGAAAGAGAGAGAGAGAGAGAGAGAGAGAGAGAGAGAGAGAGGGGGGGGGGGGAAAGGCGATTTTTTTCCTTTTTTTTTTTTTGCAAGCAAACTGCTGAGCCTGAGAGCCGCTGGAGCCGGAGAGCGAGCGAGCGAGCGAGAGAAAGAGACAGACAGAAAGGAAGGAGGAGGAGGAGGAGGTGAAAAGAGAAAGAGTGATCGGAGGAAAGATCCCAGCAGCCGAGCCGTCCGCTCTTCCGCCTCTTCACCCGGGCCAAAGACAGCAAGCCATGCTGACCTTGAAAATCCTTTCCGGATCCTGTAAGTGGCGGTTTGTTTGGGGGGATGGTTGTGTTTTTGTTTTTGTTTTAATTCATACGTTCAGGTCCCACTGGAAAAGCTGCTGCTTTTTTTTTTGCTTGTTCAGGGTTATGTTTTCTTTCTTTTTAAAGATCCATTCCCACCCCCACCCCGCATCTCACTTCCGTGACCCGATGGCTTAAGAACTCGGGGATGGAGTTCGATCCCCATCTTTGCTAAGGAGCCCGGGAGGGGAGGAGAAGGGAGGGAGGGAGGGAGGGAGGGAGAGAGAGAGAGAGAGAGAGAGAGAGAGGAGAGAGGTCGTAACGGGTACAACGCCTCTGCTCGCAGCCTGCTTGTCTTTTCTTCGACACGCTTGCTCCTTCCTTGGGGCTCTGCATTTATTTGCCCGCCCCCCCAATCCCTTTCACCAAAGGGCATTTTGCACCCTCATTTTGAACAGGCTAAGAGGAACAGAAGTCAATTCCCCGGGAGAGATCAGTGGGGCTTGCTTCCCAAATAACGTGCTTTGGACAGGATGGCGGGGCGCGCTGAGTGGGGGGGGGGGAACCGTCTCTGACCGCTCTTCCACCTCATCACTCGTTTGGAAGGGGTTGTTTCAGCATTTAGATCCCGGAGACGATTTCCCCAGTGCTGGAACTACCTGGAGCACCTAATTTGAGGGAAGCGGGTTCCCAAGTAATTGTCTTCCTCGGAAGTCAGTCCCTTTGAATTCAATGGGGCTTCCTTCCCGGTCGTCCAGGGTCTGGGGAGGAGGCGGCGCCCCTCTTGCGCGTGTTTGCTGTAAAATCCAGTCTCTCTTTGGGCAACTCGGTGGATGCCATCCCGCGCCACCGAGAGGCAAATCTCATTTGTGTGAATGGAGCGTGATACCATAAGTGCGGATCCTGAAAGCGTCATCTTAACACTTAGCATCTCCAACGCGCCTTGTCTTGGGACTCCAAGCTCCTTTGGTTCAAATGTAATAACTGAGGGATGGGGGGGGGGTGTCTCTCCTTGTCTGCGGGATTGCTTTCTTTTGTGCTTCCCAGTTTATCCCTCTTTCCTGCAGCCCCCACCTTCCTTTAATCCTGATTCTGTCCGGAACGACCTACCAGGCGGGTCAGATTCTCTCCCCTGCTTTTATGTGTGTGTTCAGATTGTGTGCTAAAGTACAATTCTAGGCTTCCTTTGGAAATTAAAAAAGTGTTGGGAAGAATTAAGAAAGGGAAACCGGAATAAATGGAAAAGGAAAGGAAAACTCAGATCAGTCACAATTACACACACACCCCTAGACACAACAACAACAACAACAACAACAACAACAACAACAACAACAACAACAGGGTTTTCATTGAATTACCTAATAGCAAGCAGTGATTATGTCCTGGTGCAATTATATCCTTAAAAAGAAGAAGGCTCCCTTCCCCATTTCAGAATAAATAAGAAACGAATACATATGTTAGACGTCCTCTTAAGTTTGACCCACTCGGCAGCTGTAATTCAATCCGGTTGATGTGAAGGGTGTGTTGTGCACGCGGGTGTAAAAACCGAAGGCAAAGGACTCTGGCGGGGGGGGGCTGGTGGGGATAAGTTTGTATTAACTGGCTCAAAGCCACCTCCAAAGGTTCAAGGGGAAACTTTATATATATATATTTCAGTATTTCTTTTCTGCTGGTAATATCGACGTTAAGGCTGCAGCCTTAAACTCTTTTATCTAGTGGTTGAATCCAGGGAGGTTTTCTTCTAAGCAGACAAACGTGTAGGACTGTGCTATTCAGAGTGACAAAGAAACCGAATTGGTTTCGGTTAGGAAGAATGCAAAACGTGTGTGTATGCCTAGTTTTGAAGCCAATAAATTCTGTGCGGAGGAAAAAGTTGCTCTTCTGTTAAAAGGAATAGTTGCGTTTCTAAAGCAGCGCTCTCCAACTCCCTTGCAATGAGTTTGTTGCAGGAATTCAGAGCTCTCGTTTTCAAAAAGGTGGCTCTGGTAGCAAATCCTGTTTCTCTGACTCGAAAACGAACCCTCTCTCCGGGTAGTTTGTCCGGGTAGTTCTTTTTTTTCCAGTTCCTGACAAGGGCACTCTAATTCCAGGTGGAATGTCTTTTGCTTCAAGTCTTCCGATTTCTGCACTATTTTCAACCACCCACCCAACTTTCCCCCACGGGGACCTTGGGTTTGCTTGTCTGAAGGTTTGCAGTTTTCCCCGGTTACTCGGGATCCCAAACAATTTATGCTTCGCAATAATTCACGCACATTTCAGAGGACTGTATCTCAAGTAACAATACCCCCTGATTAAATGCAGGCACTTAGAAATTCAGTCCCAAGTGACTAACAGTCAG
Source organism: Podarcis gaigeae (assembly GCF_964106915.1). Classification (NCBI taxonomy): domain Eukaryota; kingdom Metazoa; phylum Chordata; class Lepidosauria; order Squamata; family Lacertidae; genus Podarcis; species Podarcis gaigeae. The sequence goes on along the minus strand of NC_139680.1, from coordinate 101,521,964 downwards.
GCGCTCAGACTGATCTTATGCAAACGAAGCTACTCCAAAGTAAGTGTTGATCCTTATTTACTTGTAATTACGCCCAGGTAAGTGTATATAAAATTGTAGACTTATCCGCACCCTATGGCTTCAATTTAGAGTTAGGAGCGGCCCAATTATTTCAGTGGAACTTAAACTGGCTTCAGGCTACAGTCCCATTATACGTGGGGGGGGGAGCAGCATTGGTCTCAGTGGCACTTACTCCCGAGTAAACAATCCTGGGATCGAGCTTCACCTGCCCACTGGGTTATGGTCCCATGTGTTTAGGATCAGAAAATGGTGCCCAGTCCTGCGGGCAAAATCCTGATTGTGTAAATCCCACTGAGTCCGGTGGAACTGATCTCCTAAGTCACTGTGTTTCAAACTGCAGCCATAACCTGGAAATCGTTTCCCTGCACGGTCTTGAATATCGTTAAATTTTGTTATTGAACATACACACACGCGTGCGTGCATATATCAGTGCAGGCGTAAACTTTAAAGAATAGTTACAGTTACTGGAAGACAGTACCTATTGCTTACTCCAAAGAAAACGTACTTTAAGGATGCTATTGTTATACGCATCCTCGGTAGTAAATATCACCAGGTACAGCGGGGCTCTACTTCTGAGTGGCTCCGGATCAGGCCGCACCAATCGGTGCAAGGGAGATCCGTAATCTAATTTAGAAGCTGTAATTTAGCTATGTTAAGTAGAAGACACGCTCAGGCTTCTTGGCAAGGGCTGACAAGGGCCAGCCAGGCCGTTGGGACTGATAGCCGCCGCATGATTTAGCCATCAGGGAGGAGGACAAATGTTAACGTTCCCATGCAAGAACGTAGGGGACGGTGTTAGCCGGATCCTACGCTGGGTTTTAAACAGAAACAAGCCCTTCCGCGCTCAGCAAGCCCAAGGAAAGACGCACAAGGTCTGGCAGCCCAGAGAAGTTTCTTCCGTCCACAGGCCTGAAAAGGAAGACGCCGAGAGAGCGCAGGCAAAGCACAGGCATGGCTGAAGTCCGATTCTCCACTTTCCTCCGGATTTCCAAACAAGAACTAAACAAGAAAAACCAGAGTACTACGATTTCCATCCAAATTGTTCTCTCTCTCTTTTAATTCCCAAATTCCTGGCGCGAGGAGGAGAAGGGAGGAGGGGGGGGGGACCCTGAATATCTTATCAATCTCTGGCAGTGACCCTCATTAGGGGGGCATCCTGCTCGAGGCCCCGCCGTTGGAAGAAGGCTGCCCAATCAGAGCGATTGCACGCCTTGTTAGTGATGGCTGTAATGAAGCTTCGCCATACACTGGAAGAAAAGCTCCCTCAATGCCGATTTACCTAATGTCAACTCGTTACTTCTAATGAATCGCATCAAAACCCGGCCCTGAATTGGAAGCGGGGAGCAGGCGCTGAACCTGCAGCCCCTCCGCCCTCGCCGCCCTGCTCTCGACTACAACTACCCTGGGCTGCCGGCTCCCACCTCATCCAACCAACGCCACCTCCTGCCTTCTGCGCCGTCGAAGAGGAACGTTTACGCAGCTCTGGGGTCTCGGGGAGGGGGGTGGGAGACGACGCTCGGTGGGCCCGATCCGTCTAAAGCAATCCGTGACTGGCAGTGCAATTTGGCCCTCACAACGACCCTGTGAGGTAGGCTCAGGCGCAGAGGGTGCCTGCCCCGAAGCGCGTCATCGCTGAGCAGAGATTTGAACCCACCATCTCCGTAGGCAGCGCTTGTCTCTAGCCCCGACGCCACCCCTGGCTTTTCTTTTCAGTGGGAATTCCGACCCAAGCTTAGCCACTTTAAATCAGAAGTGCGTTTGTTAAGTAGGTACACTGGAGTTTAAGGCAGGGCGGCCGCCAGGCCATATTGCGTCACGGGTGAGACGAGGCAGAAATACCCCACCCTACATTTCGAAGGGACTGATCTCCCCAACTCCCCCCAAAAAAGATTGAACCCACCTTCCCTGGATTGGGACCAGCACCCTTAGGGGGACGGGGCCGTCGCGTGGCGCCTGCTGCGTCGGCCAAAGAAACGGGACGTGGCCCCTTTAAATCCGGGGCTCCAACATTCCGTAAGGGAACTTTGCAGCAGTTAAAGAGTCTTTGCGCTGCGTTTTCGCTTTTCTCCGAAGGGGCGGGCGCGCCGCCCTTTAAAATCAATTAGTATTTTTTTCTATTCTGGAGGTAAATTATTCAAACAAATATTTGGAAAGACCCCGAGGGGGGAATTTGGCCATGACAAAAGGTTTGATTAGCCTGATTTCCTCCTCCCCCTCGGCTCCCCCCTTCCTCTAATACACACACCTCCCCAAAAGTAACAAAGCACAGAGGAGCTCCAAGCCACTAGAAGAGGGCAGCGCCAATTAAATGCCAGCCATTCTCTTCCTCGCCCGAAAGTACCCCCAAACTGGGGGTGGGAGCTCGCGGGTCTGGGTGTATGTTTGTTTTGGGGGGGGGATTTAGGGCCTTGGATTTGCCAAAGTACAACAAGAATATAAAGCAACTACCACAAATATCAGAAAAGCCGCAAGTGCTAATGGGGTGTGTGAGAGAGAGCGGGGAGAGCTCGATTCAAACAATAGCAAGCTCTAAATGCAGATTATTACATCCGCCGATCCTGGTCCATTATCTGCCCTCCGTACTGTCTATATATTGATTTCCATATCCGCGTTTCATGTCTGTGAAGAGAAAGGGCGGTGGTGGCGGCGAACCAACAGAGTCCAGAGGCTGAACTGCAGTTCCCCTTTGGTCCTTGCAAGCATGGCGAGTGTGATTTTTTTTTGGGGGGGGGGGTTGTTCCTTAACTTGTCCACCTGGCTCGCCCATCCCATTTCACCTAGGCACAACCAGGCTCTGCAAACAAACCCAAGAGCGCTTTGGCAGGCAAGTTGTCCGTGTTCTATATAAGCGCAGCTTGGCCTCTAAGCCGTCTCCCCAAAGCTTTCCAACGCAAGAAAAGTACAATCCTGAAAGACTGGTGGAAGAACTAGACAGATTGGCAAAAAGGTAACATAAACATTTCCACCCCGGGGGTGGGGGTGGTACCGACAGCGGATCAATCAAGGCCCAGAACAAGAGTGCAGTGCTTAAACCTCCACACGCACCCCTCCTGACACCCCGCTTAAAATCAGCTGCTTTTTTTGTTTCCTCCACCAGAAAGCTTTACGAAAAGAGAACAGTCCCCAGGCAGAGAGAAGAGGGCAAGTGCGGATTTGAGAAGCTTTTGCAAATACGGGTTGCCCCGACGCCATAAACCCTTACTCCGAAGTAAGTCATGTTGATTTCACTAGGAGGGACACCCCTTAAGCGCACACAGAATGCCGCTGTTATGTCGGAGCACCGGGGAGGCGCCGTACAGTATAAATGCTAATCAATCTGCTTCGGAGTAAGGAGTTTCGGGATCGTGGCAAGTCCCGTAACTGCAAGATATTTCAAAGGAAGGTTCCAAAGTGTGGCTGAAGTTAGTGCTTGTGTGTATGTGAAATTATTCAAGATAGGTCTACACAAGCCAATATAACCGCTCTAGAGTGGGGTGGATTCCGCACTGAACTCCACGCAGACACCACGCTGTAATGTGTGAATTTCTTGGAGGGCGCCGGAATAACGCGATGAGCACGCAGGTGTGTCGCCTCTCTCCGCACCATCTCTGTATTTATTTTAATCAGCAGTGCTGTGGAAGGTCGAAACTAAATGAAAATATCTTCCAAATTGCAAGTAACCCTGCCAGCCAAGATAATGCCTCCATACACCTCTCTCCTGCTACAGCACATTTAAGCTGAGACGGTCACTGTGTTACAGAATCAATTGACATCGGCTGAAGTGAGTTGTGGATGTCACTGCGATCTTTCACAAGCACTGGAGCTTCTGACGCAGCGGGTGAAAGCATGGCTTTGCTATCCCCATATATAAACTAGTGTTCCCACGAAAATTGAAAATAAACATTTTATTATTATGTTTAAATAATAAAACAACCGCCGCCGCTACCACCACCTCAGGTCAGGACTCAGCCAAAGGAAAGCACTTTTCAGTCCCATTGATTTCAAAGGAAAAGGCATGAATATTGGCTAAGTTCTTCCATTGAAGTAAATGGGGATGACTCGTGATTCACTTTGGCTCGCTGTCAAGGAGCGTCCAAGGTTCTTCAAAATCTTAACACTCCTAGCACATGCAAGGATTTGGGGAGAAGGAAACTGGGTGACGCATGATCAATTGATGATGATGATTTCTTCCTAAAAGTGTTCAAATTCTCGCTGACGACGGCCCAGGAGTAACAGTTCCACCCTGAACAAAATGGGCTGCCCTCTTTATCATGTAAATTGCCATTCACTTGACACCGCACACCCCCGTTTAGCGGATCAAGCTCGGTCCTGGATTACTGGGAAACTTTTGTAAGGCTCTTACTCAGGACTAAACAAATATTTGACAAAACTCCCCAAAGAGAACGCTGATCATCTTCGGCTGTGTCAGGGAAATGACCATTCATGAAACGTAGGGGAAATTTCAGGCATAAAGATACTGCCCTAGGCAGTCTTGCTGGTCAGTAAATGAGTTCCGTTTTTTATAATCAGGAGTCCCTTATGCTTCAAAGTCAATATGTTGAGGATGTGATATTAATATACATGCATTTTAAATTCAGGATCCATATGCCCACACATATTAGTTCAGTCAGGCTAGATTACTGAGAATATTAGGTTAAAATAAAATAGGGGGAAAAACAAGAAAAGGCGTGTTTGTGTGCCTGATTTATATCTGTACGATAGAGATAATTGATACATGTGCATGTCTACACACTCCAAACTCCAAAAAACTGTTCCACTCTCTCTCTCTCTCTCTCTCTCTCTCTCTCTCTCTCTCTCTCTCTCTCTCTCTCTATATATATATATATATATATAAAGTAGCAGGCTCTAAACCGATCTGAGATGCCATTGCTTTTAGTGGTATAATTTTCTCCCGAGAAATCTGTTGAGAGCAAGGGAAGTCACGAGTCTGCTTGTGGATCCGGTGATAATCATAACAATATGACACGGATCGCACCCTGCATGTAGCAAAAGCATTGCTCTCGCTGTGCACACGGCATGCGTCTTTATCAAAGGTCCTAAACAATCACATACACACGCATTCCCAGTTAAAGGTGCATTTCTGTGAAATTTCAATTCTGTCTTCTGAAACCGCTAATTGCTCTGTACTCTATTCGTTTTTTAAAAAGATGTGTGCACATCATCAGCAAGGGAGTGAGAGAAAGAGCGCAGGGAAATTGGATATTTTTTTCCTTAAGGAAAGAGAACGGTGGGGAGGGGAATTTCATATATGAAGAGGAAATATCTCCAGGAATTTCTCTCTCCCTCTTACGCCTTCTAAAGCAGTCAAAGGAAAGAAAGGTATTTAAAAGTTGTGAGCCGCTGAAAGGTGCTTCAGAGAATGTTGCATCAAGAGGCGCAGCCCACAATCCCTGTTTGGATTCAACAAATAGGCTTGGGCCGGAAAATCAGGTGCAATCTTCTTTGAGTTTCAAATGAAAAAAAGCGCTCCCGAGACACTGATCTAGATAAACAGAAGAGGAGGCTCCGATTTCATTACAAATTAGTCGCTATGAATTCAGGGGGGCGGGGGGGGGACCGCAACCCTGATAATTCCTATCTGAGAAGAATACACGGGTTGACTGCGAAACAGGTCACGCTCGGAGAAGGACCCATTGAAAGCAATGGACTTAAGAGAGACTGGTTTGACGGGACGTTGGTTTCAGAGGGTCTTCTTCTCTGAGCGTGACTGAATCAGCTTCAGCATGTAAATAGGGAGACAAATAGATCATCCGAATGCAGTTAGGCAGCCATAAAATACAGCAATTCGAATCTAGGGAGATGGATTTAATCTATTTATTGGGTAACCCCCTCCAACTTCCTTCCTTCCTTCCTTCCTTCCTTCCTTCCTTCCTTCCTTCCTTCCTTCCTTCCTTCCTTCCTTCCTTCCTTCCTTCCTTCCAAAAGAACCACAAAGTACCATGCACGGACCCCTGGGAGGACTGAGTGTCTTTCGTGACGCTCCTGCTCCTCTGCTATAAACTTTTTAAGGCGGGCCTCAGCGGGCTAACAAACAGGCTGGGGGCATGAAAGGCCAGGGGCTGCGAGAATCGCTCTTGACTTCTTAGCAGTCGCCGAGAAAGGAGACGGAGCGGCTTAATACGAGGAGCTCAGTCAGCAGAGAAGACAAAGTTTGGGGCGGGGGGGGGGGAGAGCCAAACAAAACGCAGAATCGAGGGATGACGGGGAGCGGGGTGCAGGGGAGAGAGGAGGAGAAGGAGAGGACGAAAGTTGCGTTTCACACGTGCACTTTGGCTTGGCCCGTTTGACTGAGCAATGGATGCTTGGTGGGAGACACAATAACAGCTCCCCTGCCTTCCATAGGAACCTCCTCCCCCCTCCCCATTTTTCCCTCCAGGGTATCCGGAAATCCATAGGAGCTTTCACCTCCATCTCCATCGATCCACCTTCTTCCTCACCCCAGATCCAAGCCAGAGAAGGGGCAGGTTGAATCTTTCGGAAGCGATCTGGCTGTTTCCTTTCTTTGCAAAAGGCCATTATCCCCCAGGGCGCACCAATAGTTATTTCAGTGTGCCTTTGCCTTGCACACATCGATGGTGGCAGGCAGCTTTTGAGGCAGACAAGAGGCACGGACCCGCGCGCGACAGAGAGATCGTACAGCAGGAGCGTGCGGGTCCATTCAGAAGTTAACAGCCCTAGCTAGGGGCCACCAGGGCTGTGCTTCTTCTGAGTAACAGGTGCTGGAAAGTGCAGGAGCTGGGGTCCCGCTTGCAGATTTCCCAGAGCAGGGGTACCAACTTGAATAAAATATTGGGGGGAGCCAGATAAGCCCCGCCCCACATAATCAATCATATGACGTGGTGCACACATACCATTTGAATGGCAATACTCATCAACTTTGGGGGGGGGTGGCCCCCTTGGAGTTGGCTCCTATATCCCAGAGGCACCCAGCTGGCTTCTGTAGGAAAAGGATGCTGAGCCTGATCTAACAAGCTCCTCTTCTGTTCTTAATCTCCAGGGACTTTCCAGGGAAGGATGCTCAAGGCTGGAGGGTGAAGCTGGGAACCTGGGGAGATTCAGTCTCATCCAACTCACTCAGAGGGCTTATCTCTTTCCTGTCTAAGTAGGTGTATGTGGGAGACTATAGACAAATTGACAAGAGCAAACAGCATTTTTGGACCACTTTCACATGTGGTCTCTTCTCCTGTCTTGGTGTTCACCATTCGCAAAACATGCAGGGATCCTTTAAGCGATTTCCGACACACTTCTAGATGTTTCAGTCCCAATGGATTTGACTGGAGTTACTCTCACGTAAAAGTGCAACCCTATGAGTTTGCTACCCTGAGGAGAAGTTCCATTGAAGTCAGCACAGCTTACTTCTGAGTTGGCATGCATGTTAAGTATGCTTAGACTCACACGCATGTAGTCTAACATATATATACTGCATGTGTAACAATTTCCATAAACCGGCCGTGCTTATGCCCAAAATTTAATTTTACAGGTATTTGCACAGGTGTATGATGTAACATGCCCCTACATGCACACACAATTCTTTCTGCCTGTACACATATCTATAGATTGCCTGCATGACATACTCTTACACGTAGCTATTTAAGTAAATGTAAAATTGGAGTTTGGAAGTACAGCTGTGTAGATTTTGTATACAGAGGAACCCATATTATGTCTGGTATCACACAAGACTAGATATCAGAAATCGATATCCAGAGAAGACAGCTTGAAATAAGGAAGCTTTGCTAGACTAGTTTTAGCCTTTTAGTTTAAGTAATCCAGGATGCTCTAACGCATAGTAGATTCTCCTGGTATTTCCCCCTTTAAAGCAATAACCACACAAAGTCTTGCAAAAGCTAAAAACAACATTTACTCACTCAGAATACTTGTTGAAGAGCAGCAGATACAGCAGCTGGGACTTCAAGAAAAGAAATAAGATGTTCCAGGTCTGAAGGCATTGTGTCTTGGAACCTTTCAGATTAGAGTTAGGTTCCTGCGACTCTATACACCCTTACTTGGGGGAAAACCCTGTTAAGGACTTGTTAATAACTTCCTTATTCTGAGTACTTCTGGGTACCTAGGATTGGGCTGTTGAACACTATTCAAGCAGGCCTATGGTGAATGACATTTAGTTCTAAGTAACATAGGATGCACTTACACAGAAAATAGTCCCATTCAGAACAAGAACCAAGACTGATTATTTCTTTTTCTTTTTTTTAAAATGATATTTATTTAAAATTTCCAATACAAACATACAAATACCAATACAGACAACAATAAAAACAAAACCAACAAACAAAGACAAAACAAAAGGTATAATTTCAAATCTTATTTTCTCAACCTATTTTCCCTGACTTCCTCATACCTCCCCGTTTTGTATCCTAATTTCATTATCCAATCAGCAAATCCATTCCCTTATTTCCCAGGAGTTTTTTACTAATTGCATTCCTTTTCTTAGTCAAGGTCTCTGAAAACCACATTATTTTTAAACCCCTGTCTATCTAGCATTCATTAATCTTATAGTATTTATTAAGATAGTCTTTAAATTTCTTCCAATCTTCTTCCACTGTCTCCTTCTCCTGGTCACGGATTCTGCCCGTCATCTCCGCCAGTCCCATATAGTCTGTCATTTTCATCTGCCATTCTTCCAAAGTGGGTAGATCTGGTCTTCCAATACTTTGCAATAAGGATCCTTGCTGCTGTTGTGGCATACAAAAACAAAGTTCTATCCTTCTTTAACACCACATGGCTAACCATACCCAGGAGAAAGGCCTCTAGTTTCTTCAAGAAGGTATACTTAAATACCTTTTTCATTTCATTATATATCATTTCCCAGAAAGCCCTGATCCTTGGGCATGTCCACCAGAGGTGAAAGAATGTACCTTCATTTTCTTTACATTTCCAACATCTATTATCTGGTAAGTGGTAAATTTTTGCAAGCTTGACTGGGGTCATGTACCACCTATATATCATTTTCATAATATTCTCTCTCAAGGCATTACATGCCGTAAATTTCATACCGGTGGTCCACAACCTTTCCCAGTCCGCAAACATGATGTTATGACCAATATCTTGCGCCCACTTAATCATAGCTGATTAAACCATTTCATCTTGCGTATTCCATTTCAACAGCAAGTTATACATTTTTGACAAATTCTTAGTATTGGATTCTAGCAATTCTGTTTCCAATTTTGACTTCTCCACCTGGAAACCAATTTTCCTATCCTGCTTGTAAACCTCCATTATTTGATAATAGTGAAGCCAATCTCGCACTTTATCTTTTAGATTCTCAAAACTCTTCAATTTCCACTTGTCACCCCCTGTTCTAGGATTTCACAATATTTTGGCCATTTAGACTCCATGTTAAGTTTTTTCAATGCCTTTGCCTCCATTGGTGACAGCCACCTTGGAGTTTTGTTCTCCAACAAATCTTTATATTTAATCCAAACATTATACAATGCTTTCCTGACAATATGGATTTTAAAACCTTTATGAACCTTAACCTTGTCATACCACAGATATGCATGCCACCCAAAAAGATTATTAAAACCTTCCAAATCTAAAATGTCTGTGTTCTCAAGAAGCAGCCAGTCCTTCAACCAGCAGAAAGCTGCTGATTCATAATAAAGTTTCAAGTCTGGCAGGGCAAATCCCCCCCTTTCTTTTGCGTCAGTTAACCAAGACTGATTATTTCACCCATATGGTACTCCACATGTACTTGGAGGCCGGCTCCCAATAGCCCCAGCCATTACTGCAGATGGTTATGGACAATGGGAGTTGTAGTGCAACAACAATACCTAGAGATTACCAGGTTAGCCATCCCTGGCTTAGCCCCTTATTAAACACATATTCAGCAGGATCTGCTCCCAGCTTTTCATCCATTAATTTTCCAACATAATTTATTTCTGCTTACTGCATTTAGGTTCAAGAAGCACACCGATACCACATTTTTTTTACTGAAAGCAGCAGCACTAACTTCATAATGAGCAGCATCTTTTTGTCCAGCAGCTGAAATCCATGCAGACCTCCTTCTTAATCTATCTCCCCTTAATGGAAAAGCCCTATTCAGGTAGGGTTGAGCTGCTTGCACAAGGAGAATCAAGGAGGGACTATCAGGGATTTTAATGAAAAGCTGGATCCAGTATCCAGTTAAATTCTAAAATGGGGTTCAATGGAGCTTACTCCCAGAAAAAATTGAACAGGATTGTGGTCTTAATTTGTAGAGTGCCCCAGAGCAAGGTGTTTTTGTTGGGAAGGGTCTTTGGCCCTCATAGAATACACTATAGAAGTCAGTTTAATACTTTTGCCAGTAGATTAATGAGATACAAGATACAAGAATAAGAAATGACAACATTCTCATGAACGCAATGCCTTTATTCAGTAGTGGCTGGTGCCCACTGAGAATGCAGTGGGGCCAAATGCAAGGAGCCCAAATAGTAGGCAGAGCCAAGCCAACTAATTCTAGTTCCCACCCCTTCCTCCTCCCTGTTGATGTCTACAAGGGCAACTGAGCCTAAGGAAGAGGAACCTGACAGGTAGTGCCAGCCCCCTCTGGGCTGCTTATTAAGAAGGTAGATAGGTGGGAGATGGATGAGGGAAGGCAGAGGTGGTTGGGACAGTGCCTCACATGCCCTAATAGACAACTCCATTGCCTCTCTTAGATCAGCCAAAATATTACAAAACATTAGTCATGTTTTTGAGTTCTCCAGACCTCTTCATCAGACTGGATGATAAGCAAAGCAGTGGGACAGGATGCACAAGCTGCATCTGGTAAGGCTGGCCAGGGAAGTGTCTTAAGGCACAAAATGGTAAGAGATAACAACAACAACAACAACAACAACAATTCCCTGCCTTTTTCACTTATGGGTTTCAGCTGTCTTTTAGGTATTATGCAGGTATTAGGCCTCATCAATGATGGAGATTGATTGAAGATTAAATCTGTAAATTTAAATTTCCTGTCCCTTTGTGTGTGAGAAATTTGAGAGTAAACAGACTGTGAACTGCTTTATAGCAGAATAAAAATACTTCTGTGCTTTGGCAACTTACTGGAAGATAAGAATTAGGCAATTATTTGTGGTCAGCTGATCTTTCACTTCTCTGTCCCCTTTACTAAGAATGAACCACTTTTTAGTAAAAAAAAGAAAGAAAAAGATCTACTTACATTTCAATTTAGGCAGCAAATATGCAGGTAAAAATACTGATTGGTTACAAAATTAGTTTCCAAAATAGAGCCTGAGCTCTAAGCAGAGCCCAGGCATGTACGTCTGCTCACATTACTGGCTTGAAAGGAAGAGAGAGACTGAGGCAAGGAGGAAGGAGAAAAGATTAAGATCCCTTGTCCTATTTCCCACCACAGGAAGTAGGGGATATGACATCACACAGACCTGTCTTCTCTAGGAATACAGGAGCTCTGTGAGTCTTAACCTTTGCACTTATCCAGCCGGGCTCTTCTTACAGGTGGCACTTCACTCTACTGTTCTCCAAATCCCAGACCAAGAGGGTCAACTTGCAGCTACCATGTATTTGGAATGTTTCACAACTTCCATTTCGCTTGTTTGTTGGGATCAGATCATAAATGTGCAACACAGGAAGGCAAATTATATGGCATATGAACATAATATTGAGCAGAACTTTTGTCCAAAACTGGCAGTGATTTTGACTGCAGATACCTGGGATTGAATCTGGGAGCTTTTGCTCTCAAAGCATGTGCTCTGCTACTGAGCTAAGGACCCCACACACTTCTGTTGGATAGGCCGTGTTTCTCCCCCTACCAGCTTTATTCACATAGAGAGGCCCAAGTAACTTTCTCCTCTTGTTCAGCTTTTATTCTGCCAGTATCCTCCCCATCTATAATGGGATAGCTGAAGAGATCAATGCCTACTAGCCAAGCTAACAATGTTCTACCTTGGCTGTTGGAGAAAGGACACTTCTGCAAGCCAATTACTGCGAGTCAAAAGTGAGGAGAGCACTGTTAAAACAAAAAAAAAATCCTTTCAGTAGCACCTTAAAGACCAACTAAGTTAGTTCTTGGTATGAGCTTTCGTGTGCATGCACACTTCTCCAGATACCTGAAGAAGATGATACCTGGCATCTGAAGAAGTGTGCATGCACACAAAAGCTCATACCAAGAACTAACTTAGTTGGTCTTTAAGGCAGTGTTTCCCAACCTTTTTTGGGCAAAGGCACACTTGTTTCATGAAAAAAATCTCGAGGCACACCACCATTAGAAAATGTTTAAAAAATTAACTCTGTGCCTATATTGACTATATGCCGCTTGGGGCGGCAGCCTGTTGCCCGAAGCACAGGGAGCCCTACGGAGGGCTCCCTGTGCTTCGGGCGAGTGTCTGCAACCCTGCGCGCCCGGCAGGAGCTCCCGCTGGGCGCGCCGAGGCTTGGGGCGGCAGCCTGTTGCCCGAAGCACGCGGAGCCCTCCGGAGGGTGCCCCGTGCTTCGGGCGAGTGTCTGCAAGCCTTGCGCACCCGGCAGGAGCTCCCGTCGGGCGCGCGAGGCTTGGGGCGGCAGCCTGTTGCTCTAAGCACATGGAGCCCGCCTCCCTCCCACGGCACACCAGGCAAAGTCTCGCGGCACACTAGTGTGCCGCGGAACACCGGTTGGGAAACACTGCTTTAAGGTGCTACTGGAAGGATTTTTTTTTTTGTTTTGACTATGGCAGACCAACACAGCTACCTATCTGTAACGAGAGCACTGTTGCAATTAGGTCTTCCTGAAGGCATCGGTTGGTCACTGTACTAGATGAGCCTTTGGTTTGATCCACAGGGCTCTTCTTATTTATTCTATTTAATTTATTTTTTGCACTTACATCCCAACTTTCCTGCTAGGAAATCAAGGTGGCATACATAGCTCTCCTCCTGCCCATTTTTTTCATCACAACAACCCTGTGTGGTAGGTTAGACTGAGAAATAGTGACTGGCCCACGTTCACACAGAGTGAGCTTCATGGTCACCTAGGTTCTTGTCTGTCACTTTAACCACTAAAGGTAAAAAGGCAAAAGACCCTGGACGGTTAAGTCCAGTCTATGGGCTTGTGGCGCTCATCTCGCTTTCAGGCTTAGGAAGCTGGCGTTTGTCCACAGACAGCTTTCCGGGTCATGTGCCCAGTAGGACTAAACCACTTCTGGCACAACGGAACACCGTGACAGAAACCAGAGCGCACAGAAACGCTGTTTACCTTCCTGCTGCAGTGGTACCTATTTATCTACTTGCACTGGCATGCTTTCGAACTGCTAGGTTGGCAGGAGCTGGGACAGAGCAACAGGAGCTCACCCTGTTGCAGGGATTCGAACAGCCAACCTTTCAATCGACAAGCCCAAGTTGCTTAGTGGACTTTAACCACTACACTATACTGACTCTCAGTCATTTAGGCGCAGAACATTCAGTTTTCATAACACTTATTGAACTAGGACACTTAATAAGCACAGACAGAGTGCTAAATGTTGTGCAGGGCAGCAGCAATAATACATCATCTGTCCAGGATTACCAACTGCAAGAGAAGAGGATTAAAGGAAAGAATCCTGGCCAGGAAGAAACAGATACAGAAAGAAATATATTTGACTGACTCAGCACCTAGCAAAACCGATCACTCCTTGCCTGCCAGTGAAGACAGAGCAATAATCTAGAGTAAGCCATGCCCTGGAAATGCTGGCCTAATTGCACCATTGAAGAGGTACTACTCCAACATAACGGTTAGGACAGAAAGTCTCGGTGGTGTTGTTTTTTAATTTGGATAGTGGCAGAGTTAGGACATTCCCTTTCAGAGTGAGGCATGCCCTCCCCTGGCCTGTGAGTAGGTTCACCCCTCCTCTCCCCAGCTGGTTCCTAAGCCCTTTGAACATGCAATACTCTGAGGAGAGGCAGGGAATCTGTGCATGACTTTGAGGTAGTGGGTCCATTTCTTGGCAGCTTCCAGGAAAGTGGGGAGAATAATTTTCAAGATGAAGAGTAGGCGGTAGAGAACAGTTGTGGGGAAGACACTACTACTGTGATTTGATAGCTGAATGGACTTTACCCGATCTTTTCAGACTAACGGCACAATCCCTTACTGGGAAAAGGAGCAGTTTTTTTCTTACAACACCTGTCTAATCAGAAGGAAGCCCCATGGAGTTCAGTGATGCTTGCTCCCAGCTAAGAGAGTATAGGATTGTTGCTGCAATTCACTTATCTGGGAGCCAGCTTCATTGAACTCAGTGGGACTTCCTTCTGAGTAGGCACATAAAGGATTGCATTGTATTTCCACTGTCTCCATGAAACCTGACTTTCAGCACCATATTTTTCATGCTTGCTTAGAACAAAGTCTCATTACATGTCCAATGGGGGCTTAGTCCCTAGCAAGTATGCTTGGGGCAGAAGCCCTACCCTCACAATTTCTCTCCCTTTCCCCACCATTCAGTAACTCTTTCGCCTTCAAACTGTCATCTTTACCACACTGATCACTTTTCTTATGTAGTTTGGGGAACCTGTGGCCTTCCAGATGGATAGCTCAGTTGCTGAGAACATGGAGCTGATGATGTCAAAGTTTCAGGCTTGATCCCCATCAGGGAAAGCTACATATTGCTGCATTACAGGGGGCTGGACTAGATGATCCTCAAGGTCCCTTCCAACTCTATGATTCTATTCTTCTATGTAAAGGGACCCCTGACCATTAGGTCCAGTCGTGGCCGACTCTGGGGTTGTGGGGCTCATCTCGCTTTATTGGCCGAGGGAGCCGGCGTACAGCTTCCAGGTCACATGGCCAGCATGACTAAGCCGCTTTTGGTGAACCAGAGCAGCGCACGGAAATGCCGTTTACCTTCCCGCCGGAGTGGTACCTATTTATCTCCTTGCACTTTGATGTGCTTTTGAACTGCTAGGTTGGGAGAAGCAGGGACCGAGCAACGGGAGCTCACCCCCTCACGGGGATTCGAACTGCCGACCTTCTGATCGGCAAGTCCTAGGCTCTGTGGTTTAACCCACAGTGCCACCCGCGTCCCTATGCTTCTATGTTACTGGACTCCAATTCCCAGCAGCTCCATACAGCAATGTCAATATCCAAGGATAGTGGGTGCATTCATTCATCAAAATGATGGATGATAGTATCCAAATATAGACGAAAACTTCCCTTTTAATCTCAAGATTGGTAAGAGCTATTTGACATTGGCGGACTCTCTTTCATTGGAGGTTTTTAAGCAGAGGTTCGATGGTCATCTGCCATGGATGCTTTAGTTGAGATTCCTGCATTTCAGGGGGGGGTGGATTAGATGATCCTTGGGGTCCCTTCTAACTCTACCATTCTAGGACTCTATAAAGTCACCCAATGAGCTTCATGACAAAGTTGGGCTTTGATCCCTGGCTCTCAAGATGCCCAGATCAGTTCTGTTTCAGCTGGGGATGAGGACAAGGGAGCTGAGACAAAGACTTTGATGGAAAGGGTGGGTTTTCTGGTGGGGTATAAAGGAAGAGAGACCATCAAAACAGCCAAATAGATAACAGCATAGGACATTGGTTTCTACCTGTCTAGACAGTCAAGAGATTTCATTGTTAGTAAATAGATACTGTATGACCTAGTGATTGTCTTTAGAGATCACACCACTTGGAAGCTTAACTGAACACTGAATCATTGTTGGAGGAGCACACTTTACACTGGATATAATCACACTGAGACTCTGAGTTTAGGAATAGTAAGAAATCTAAGTTCATAAAGGAAATGCATACTTGATAAGGAAGTTCCTGAGGTGGAGATACAAAGATCCATGCTTGCTCCTCTTTCTCAGCAGGAGACACACACAAAGTTGTCTCCTCCTCCAAAGTGAAGGAAGAGAAGGAGGAAATGAAGGGTATCTGTCTAACACCTGAGAGAAGGTGTTAAACAGGACAGTGTAGGAAACTTGGAACTTCCTCTATTTATTATTTCCCATGCAGACTCCAATGCAAGTTGAGTTGCATCCCAACACTTTGAGCATAAAGGGTTTAACTCATTGTGAATACGCTGCCGTGGATTTTCATAACAAAATACATCTCAGCTATGATGAGGTCTATGATGGGCTTCAGCAGCAGGGTACCGACTGATCCATTTGCCTATACTATTTGTCTACAGATATCATCAACCACAATGTCTCAGTCGATGTTACTTTGAACAAGCCTTCCATCCTGTCCCTAACACCCACTGAACCCTTTTAGACTTCCTTCCAAAGAGATGCTCTCAGAATTTTGATGCCAAGCTGCACAAGATCCACACTAAGCTCATTGGACTCACATGTGAGTTAAAAGTGCTGGGAAATGCAGCTAATGGAATAAAAGAGTGTAGAACTGGTTTGTAATCCACTCATTAATCTCTACCCAAAAGCTCACCAACAGTACAATCCTACCCAAGCCAGCTCAGAAGGAAGTTTCATGGAGGAATGCAGCCTAGTGCTCATACCCTGCTAAACACGTTGTTTCTTGGAACTTTGAAAGTATATCATCTGGAAATCACATTAACTTTCCAGTGAATGTTCAGAAATAGAGATGACCAGATAGATCTTTCTTCAATGAAGAAAAACGACCATTTTAGACAAGCAGCCTGCTCCCACCAGTATATTTATTGCGTACAATTTAAGGGTTATTAAAATATTGACCAACTCCTTCCCTTACCCACCCACCCCGCCAGTTCATAGCAAGTAGCAATATTAAGCCCTGTAAATCTCCATAGCCCTGCCTTTAGCAACATACTTGGAAGTAAAAAAACCCATTCATTTGAATGAACCTTGCTCTCACCAAGACACACTTAGAATGGAAGGCTTTAAAGACCCTGATCCATGCACCCTCAACTTTAGCCGACACATTTGCATTTCCATCTAAAAAGTCTAAACGGGATAATCTTTTTAACCATACAATTTGGCAACTTGAAAGGTGGAAGGAAGAGTGCTAATGCTATACAATACATGTATATATAATCATTTAACAATCTGATCCCATAAACCTCAACCATAAAAGAGAGCAAATATGTTCTAGAACTGAAACACACACACTTTCACTGTCCTTCTGGACTTCCTTTGGTTGTGGGAAGTGGTAAATAAACTCAACTGAGTAAATTAAAACTCAGATCAACTTAAATCCGTGTAGCCCAGTAGCTGAAAGGGGTTGCGTCTAGGAAAACCAATTTGTGTCCACTGGCTCCTAACCCAGTTAAGCTGTGGTAGTCCTTCGGTACTCACTCATGGGATCGTCACCTTGTGTAGTGAGTGGGCTTGCATGTTCCTATGATCCTTGTGAGCAAAACCGTCAAGGGTCTTGTACTCCCAGTAGGGTCACCCAAGACAGTATGGTCAAAGGGGAGGATCTAGACAAAGAATGATCCAAGAAGTCCTCAGCAGCGGAACAGGTGGAAGATAACAAGTGGTGTGTTACAATGGCTGTGAAGGTGGATGAAGCCTGCAGCAGATAAGAAACTATCAATCGTAGAGATACTCATGCCATCGGAATAGAACCTTATTGCGAAGACTGTGTGTTGATCAGCATGCACTGATCTCCACACATAAAACAAATTCACACACAGGTGTCTTCCAAAAAGAAAAGTCCTCCGGTCACACAAACAGTCTTTTAAAATGTAAAAAATAACATTTACTCATTCAGAATACTTGTTGAAGAGTAGCAGATACAGCAGCTTTGTCCAGGCAGGCTTAAAATGGTAATCCAGTTACAAAAACATACTTTAGTCTAGTTTAAAATGGAGTCTGAGCAATGGAGCTCAGACATGCAGATGTTCTACATTGCTGAGATGACGTGCAGAGGGAAAAGGGCAAAGAGGAAGTGCCTAGCCAGGTGAAATTTTATGTATGTATAGTCCCTCCCCTTAACAGGGCACAGTGGGTGTGTCGCTCAGAGCCCTCTCTAGGAAACTTACAGGGAAACTCTGTGAGCTCCTATCATGTGCCTATCTAGCAAGCATGCATTGTTGGTTTGACTGCGCTGTAAATAACCCACAGTAAGCCCCATTGAATTCAATATGACTTACTTCTGAGTAGACATGGTTAGGGTTGCAGCAGGTCAGTTTGAACCAAAGGAGATTTAAACAACAACAACATGCTTAGGATCGCATCATTGCAAGTGGAAATTGACTTTCAAGGAAGGAAGCGGGGCATAGGCCCCCTCCCACAGCCTCCCTGTCATTGCTGCCCTTGTATCCAGAGTGCAGTTGTTGAAGGTCAACTGGAAAGGGTCATAGCTGTGCTTCCCCCTCTCGAAAGATTTTGCTATTTAGACAGCTACTGCTACTCAATACTAACTTACAGGATAATGGCGAGAGCCAGCACAAGCACTGAACCTGTTATTCACGAGTGAGCAGCGTCTGTCCAATACAATTCTCATCTCTTCTCCCTGTTTGGATAGAGCGCAATCAATAGGGAGAAGGAAGGATGGACGACTCAGCTCAGAGAGATGGTGTGTGTGTGTGTGTGTGTGTGTGTGTGTGTGTGTGTGTGTGTGTGAGAGAGAGAGAGAGAGAGAGAGAGAGAGAGAGAGAGATGCATTTAACACTCTGGAGTTAATGTGCTTGTGCTCCGCTCCCCTCTTTAGATACTAATGTATATTACTGCTGAGTTGGGTCCTGGACTTGGGTCCGAAACCTAGCTGTCAACGTTTCACCTTTTTAAAGGGAAATTCCCTTATTCCGAATAGGATTCCTCGCAAGAAAAGGGAAAAGTTGACAGCTATGGTCCGAAAGTCCTGCTCTGATGCCACCATCGGAGGTGGAGCGGGACCTCAATTGCTCTGCCGCAGAACAACAGATCCAGGCATGGGCGTAGCCAGGTTGGGGGGGGGGGCACAGAACCTCAGTTAGCTAAGTATTTTTATTGATTTACTTGATTGGGTAGGGGCAGCTGCCCCCCCCCCCGGCTATGCCCATGGATCTAAGGCTGCAGCTGTAACGAACTTTAATTCATGCCGGGAACGGAAGACATCCCCATAGCACAAAGGGTTAAACGGGACAAGGCCCGTAGCATAGCAGGTCCCACCACTTAAGGAACATCGGAAGTTGCTTTACATCGGTTTAGACCGGTTGTCTATCGAGACCAATATCGTCTACTCTGACTGGTAGCAACCCTGTGATGGTCTCAGGCTCAGGTCCTCCTGCCCATCTCCTGATCCTGTTTAATTGGAGATGCTGAGAACTGGACCTGAGACGACCTTCAGCATGCAAGTTCTTCTGCGCTCCAGCAGTGAACCATCATCTCTTCCGAAGGCTTCAAAGATCCTGCCTATTCGTCGTCTTCAACCGAGTCAAACCAGCCCAGAACCGTCTGTCCATCAACATTTGACATTTTCTAACTGGAGCCGTGTCAAAGGTGGAACCTGGGACTATACAAAGCACCACCGAGCTAGGACCCTACTGTAAGAAAATCGGCATATATACGTGTACGTGTTTATTCATACGATCAAATAGCCCCAGTTCGGCGGTGGTCACTTGTGGAGAAAGCGACCCAAATCCAGTTCACCGTCCAAAGTCTTGGCCACGTGGGAAGAATCTTGTGTCTTCTTAAAGACCTACAGCAGCGCGATCCTAAGCCGGGAGGAGATGTATACTAACTTGAGTTCGTTGGAGGAAAGGTGGAATAGAAATAATAATAGGCGGGATATAAATAATAATAATAAGCAATAGACAAACCACCCAGATAAGTGGGGGGTTGCTTTTATTTTGGACACGAGTTCCATCGAGCTCAATGGTCCTTTCTTCCGAGCGGATAGGTGTAGAATTGCACTTCAAGTTCCATAGGAATGAATTATATTCACTTCCGGGTATGCAAGGATAGCACCTTCGGCGGATTTATACGGGATAAGCGCTCTGGATTATTTGCGCCAGATAAAGGGCGCTCTCGCTCTAGGCTACACACCGCAATCAAGACACGCGTCCTAAACACGGGGGCGCTTACAAGGGAGTAAGCCCATTAAACACAACCAGACATACTTCCAAGGAAACATGCTTAGGATGGCAGAGCAAATCCACACCTCTGTTGAAGTCCCCGCAAGACTTTTAAATGGAGAGGGAGGGACCATCCCTTCTCGAGGGACTACGGATCCTGCAACCTTTCCTCTGCCGCTGCGCTCTCCGCTCTGAAATCGAGGATACACTTCTTTTTTGCAAGCAGGCAGGGGAGGCGCGAACAACCGGACCTTTTAAGGGTTGCGAATCTTCTAAAAGCCCCAGCGGGAGTTCTGCCGAAATCCGAGGAGATTTAAGGCTGCAATCCTACACCCAATTACATGGGAACTTGAGCAGGATTGCAGAGTGTAGGATTACAGTGCAATCCTATACACATTTGGGTAGGAGGGTGGGGGGCAGGAAACTGACTCCTGGGTGACAGGCACTCCTGTCTTCCACTGCCTCCCGCAGTTTGGTCAGGCTCATGCTGGTAGCTTCGACAACACTGTCCAACCATCTCGTCCTCTGACGTCCCCGTCTCCTTGTGCCCTCAATCTTTTCCAACTTCAGGGTCTTTTCCAGGGAGTCTTCTCTTCTCATGAGGTGGCCAAAGTATTGGAGCCTCAGCTTCAGGATCTGTCCTTCCAGTGAGCACTCAGGGCAGATTTCCTTAAGAATAGAGAGGTTTGATCTTCTTGCAGTCCATGGGACTCTCAAGAGTCTCCTCCAGCACCATAATTCAAAAGCATCAATTCTTCGGCGATCAGCCTTCTTTATGGTCCAGCTCTCACTTCCATACATCACTACTGGGAAAACCATAGCTTTTACTATACGAACCTTTGTTGGCAAGTTGATGTCTCTGCTTTTTAAGATGCTGTCATTTACTTTGGAGTAAATGCACTTTTGAGACTGCAATCATAACCCCACTGAACTGGAAGTGAGAGCCATTGAATTCAATAGGACTTACTTCTGAGTAGGCACTGCGGACCCAGGGGCACAGGGACCGCCCTGCAAACTGGCTAGCCCTCAGCTGACTTTCAAAGGCGTTCATTGCAAAAACCACTTCAAGAACGTCAGAATTCGCCGTGTTATTTCCTTCAGGGCGTTGCGACGTCGAGCTCAAAACCCACCCTCTACACTACACCTAAACTCACCATGTGGGGATGCTTCCTTCTGCCTTAAACCGAGGGAACGCGCCTCAAAATAGCGAGCCTGCCATTTGGTTGGGGAAGGAGAAGCAACTCTTTCGACAACAGGCACAAACGGATAGCTGAATTTTGTTATTCTTTAACGCGTCCCCAAATCTTGTTTTTGCTGCAACAAGCTAATGTATGGTGGCCACACCTCCCGTATTCTTGTGAGTATGGCTTTCCTCGCCATCTGACTGTCCCTGTCCCTACGCGAGTGATTCAGTTTATACGCCGCCATTCTGCATGTTGGGCGCAAGGCGGCCAACAACAGTTGGAATAACCAGAACATATATGGGGTGCTGACTTAGACCAAGTCAGGGCAGTCTTTTCTAGACTAGCAGAGGCTCCCCAGGGTTTCAGACGTACGTCTAGCCCAAGGTGCCAGATATATAACTAATAAATTCATACGCAGCCAATCCTACAAGTCTCTTCTGGAAAGGAAATTCGGCCGAGCTCACTAGAGCTTATTCCTAAATTATTACACGGAAGATGGTGGTTTCATTTGAAAGTAAACTCCGTTCACTAACCATAGAGGGATTAACGTCGAAGTATGTTCTTAGACGGAGTGGGGGCTGTATTTGGGTGGGGGTCGTTTTCCTCTTCTATTTTAGAACGCAAAAGGACTTGAACAAAGAACGCTTATTTTCTAAGTTTGAGTCTAACAGAGGAGTACGGTGCAGTAGTTAGAGGGTCGGGTGTCTGTCTGAAGGGGCGCAGGTTCGAATCACCTAGAGATCTTGGGCCAGTCACCTGTCTCTCAGCCTAACCTGTCTCCTAGGTTTGTTGTGAGGATAATGAGGGTTAGGATGGAGAACTAAGAATGCCACGCTGCGCTCCTTTGAGGAGAGGTGATATATAAGTGCGATCAATCAACAGAGTGGCCATGATCCACTTTAACTTCCAGGAAGAGGATACGCTATGCAGCCCAGTCCTTGTGCCTGATTAGGCTTGAGGTCCCAGATAGGCTTCAGGGATGCCCGATTTACCAAACGGGAAGCTACGGACCATAGCAGACAATTGAGTCCGTTTGGGAGGAAATTGGAAGGGACGGGTTACTGGTTTCAGTCAAAGTGCTTGGCCTTAGCTGGGTTAGGGGCTGGCTGCTAGCTGACTCCCAAATCCTCCAGTTTAACGTATGCGGGTGGAGATGTTCACCATATCTATGCCTCCTATACAAGCTGTCACTTAATCCGCTTTAAAACAATAGAGAGCCAATCCTCCTACTTAAATGGTTTGTGGATAGGGCTGCTCCCCTTGTTAATTGTCTTCTGACTTTATAGGGTGATTATTTTGACCACCCTGTGACCAAACCTGTTAAGAGAAAACGCGTGGTTTCTTGGCAATATATAACTCTTCCTGTTCACCAACCAATTGATACGCGAGGAGTTCACCTTTCACATCCGGTGGGCAGAGTGTAGGACTTGGGAAACCCGGACACCAATCCCACTTGGCCACGAATGAAGCTCACTGGGTGATATTGGTCACTGCCTCTCAGCCCCTCACAGAGTGGTTGTGGGGATTAGATGAGGAAGGGGAAGCAATGTGCATCATCTTGAGCCCCTTGGAGAAAAAGGTTGGAAATAAACGCATTTTTAAAATCCCCCCCTGATCTTAAATGCGTAATTCCGAAGCGCTTCAAAGAAAGATTAGAAGGTGTGAGAATGTGATGACATCAAAAAGCCACCTTGGTTGGACCTAGGGTCCATCTGGAAAAGGGTTAGCCAACGGGGCGCCCTCCAGAGATCAGACAGATTCCAACCAGTCTAGCCAATGGTCTCGGACGTTGGGAGTTGTCGTCCAGCAAAATCTGGAGGGCACCAGGTTGGCTACTCTTGATCTAGATTCTAGTCCATTTCCAGCAGCAGCCGGCCAGAGGCCCCTAGGAAGGCAACAAGCAGGCCATGGATAATACTTTTGAAAACTCACGCTTTTCCTTGCTCCCCGTAGGCGATTAGTATTCAAAGACAGACTTGGGTGGAGTCCATCCCGCTAATAGCCGCGAGAGATTTGTATTGCATACCCGTTAAAGGCTATCTGTGCCAAAAGCTGTTACCGCCTCTTGTGGCAGGGAGTTCCGTAGAATAATTATGAATCAGGCTAACTTTGGTTCCACTTAAATCTAACTACCCGTCCATTTCACAAATCCCCCCACCCCCCAGTTCTAGTATTAGGATATATTATTAGATTCTCTCTATCTACTTTCTCCACACCCTGCTTAATTTTAATAAACTTCCACAGCGATGTCCCTTCTTCCTAAAGCAAGAAGGAAAAGAACTTCCTCGTTTATCTATTTGGGTTGACTCACTGAAAGCTAAAGACAAACGTTTGTACAGGAGGAGGGGAAGCCTTTTTTCCATTCAGGATTTACATTTTCCAAATGAATAGAACCGTGAAACGGATCTTCCCCACTCGCATGAAAAAAAACAAAACAATACCACACAAACCATGTATTTAAATCCGCGCAGGCGCAATACACAGGGCACGTGAGAACGTTAGTGGTAGGCTTCGAGTGATTGACAGACAACCGGGGGTCAAGATTCAAGATGCTTTTTGCAGTTTAGGGTAATCGGGTATAGTGCTGGGCTGAAATGAATGATTGAAAGTAGGAGCAGACAATGGAGAGGCCCGTTTAAAACAGGGAGATTCTGTTTTGCAAATTCCCGTTAGCGAATCTTAATGTGGTCACAGAGATTCGCGTCAACTTACAGATCAATTCTGTCTGCTTGCAAATAAACCCCATTGAACTCAATAGGGTTTGCTCTCAGATTAACGAGCATATAGAAAGACTGCTGCCGGGAATCATTATTGACAAGTTCTTTTACAGCAACTTTCTCTGTCCCCTTGAAGAAAAATGTATATTTACGCACTTTAAGCAAACCCATCTCTGCGTGGGCTTATTTTCAATATAAAACTCTGGTAGATCCGACAAAGAACATAATTTCAAAGCAGGCCAAACCACACTCGGGACCTGGAGTTGCGGAGAAAAGTCTGCCACCGTCTGCGTATTATTTATGTAGAAATACCAAGGGGCAGAATCTAGTTCAAATCAATGTCCTCTCCAGGCTGCAACCCTAAATAACACTTATTAGGGAATAAACCCTGTGAAAATCAGTGGGTAAATTGGTTTCGAACGAAGCTCTGAACCTCCGGCCGACTTTGATCCGGAAGATTTAATGCATTGAAAACCATAGAATATTGTATCTGAAGAAATGTGCATGCACACGAAAGCTCATACCAAGAACTGACTTAGTTGGTCTTTAAGGTGCTACTGGAAGGAATTTTTTTTTTTTTGGTCATAGAATATTGAATTATTTTTATTATTATTTGGCAAGGTCGGGCCGAGCCTTGACTGAAACTAGGAGGTCTTGCTTCCAACCAGATGTGCATGGAACTAAGGGTTTGCCTTCCCAGATGTGCAAACAGGGATTCTAGAAGTGTAAAAAACCCCACCTCTGGATATAAACGTGAGGGTTTAGCAAGGAAATACCCCCCTAATGTGTCGATTTTGCCGTCTTTTTTTATTATTAAAAAATGTCTTCTAAAGCTTTTCTTTAAAAACAAAACAAAACGCAAACCCCCATTTTACTGGCAAGGGTATTTCCTCTCCATCTAACTGTAATTGAATTTTTTTGTGGACGTCGGGGGAAAAAGAAAAGGAAAATGAACAACCAAGAGCAAAGTATTTCTAAGAAAGAGAACAAAATGAGCTAGTAAGCCTGAGCTGGGCAGGTTGGACTGAAAGACGTACTTTTCCAGCAAGTTTCTCCCGCCCTAGATAAAAATGTAGGGGACGGGTTTAGGGTGCAGGCGCTGAAAGGTTTATTTAAGAAGCAGGAAAGCTCAGGGAGAGCTTGAAAGTTATTCCCCATCCCCCCCTTTTCTACCTTCATCCTGCATTTGACTTGCTCGCTTTATGGAGAATGGGCAACAGCTGTTACTTTAGGAAAAGTTTTCTTTAAAAAAACAAGAAAAGGGATTAAGGACAGGAAATAGAGACACAAAAGAGTTTCGTTTTAGCGGCGAAAGGCACGGCGCCCCTTTCCTGAATGAAGGTATCGAAATACGTTGGGAAGGACCCCGGGCAAAACTACCCCGGGGTAGGCCTTAAGCTTAATCTTCAAGGAGCTTTTATTCGGCACAACAGGCTTGCGGATCGCTGCCCAAATGCCTCCTATTCCATTCTGCATTTGTATTCATGGCCTAAGAAAACAATGCTTTAACAACAACAAATAATAATAATAATAATAACAATAATAATAATTTTGCTCTGTTTGGCAAGAGGTTTTGAATGAGTTGTTTTGGGAGGGCAAGAGCACCTTGGTTTCACACTGCGAAAGTTCGCCTGTGGAAGCGAAGTTGCTCTTGCCTCTCCCGTTCAGGAACCGCATTATTTATCTTCCTCATTTCAGAGTTCAAGTGGGCGCATCCCGCTGCAAAAGGCTTCGTTGTTGAAGCTCGGAACTGGCAGCCTCTTTTGGCAGCGAGCCGCCCGCAAGTCCAACCCGACATTACGATGATGCCCGCTCACTCGGGAGTAAGCCTCGCTGAATCAAGAGGAAAACGTGTCCAGGATCTGATTTCTAGGCCTCACTCAGTCCTATGGCGCACCTTTCCTTAAGTGTGCATAGAACTGAGGCCTAGCGATCCATTCCAGCTGAGCTGTGGGTAGAACCGGGCTGCCTGTAGGAGGAAACTAAACTGGAATAAAACAATCAGTGGGGATTTTATTTCGAAGTAAGCCTGGAAAGGCGGTGGAACACGCGGCTTTTTTTTGGATGGCATATCCCTGTGGATCAGAGTAGTCCATCCTGTGTTTTATTAATTCCTTTTAAAAACCTCATTGGCGTTCATTTGGTAGAAAAGGCAGGGTTTTTATTATTATTATTTTAAGCCCAAAATCTTTAAGTTCCATAAACGCCATTCTGTAAAGGAGAGGAAAAGGGGGGACCCGAATGTTCCCCAGCCCTAAGCGGCCTTATGGGCAGACCCCTCCGGCACCCCTGCGCACGCCGACCGGGAATTTACTCCCGAGTAAACGTAGCTGAGATTCGGATTGACTGAAGCAGCGAGAGCCGACATGCCGGGTAGATGGTGAAACTGGTTTTAAGTTCTAGTCCCCGAAGCGTTGACTTGGCTCTAAGCTCCATTGACTCCCAGGGAAACGGGCTTCCCGAGTGTTACGAGGCGCAGCGGGTCACCCGGATCCGAAACATATCCATTGAAATGGATGAATGGGGTATCCTCCGACGTAATGTGTTTTGGATGAGATGTTAGTCCTGCAGAGGTCAGCTTGGGGGAGGGAAGGGCGGGTCTCTGTCTCCCTCTTTGTGGTTTCCCTCTTTCTTCAGCCTTCTCGGAGGCTCCGGGCTGCATCCAGCTGCCCTTTAGAAAAAGTGGAGAGAGCGATGCAGTTAGAGGATTTCAGACTCCGGACTTAATGGGCCTCATTTTATTTTATTTTTAATTATTTCAGCATTTATACGCCACCCGATCCACTGGGTCTCCTGGTCGCTTGGCAATTTAAAATCAATAAAATAAAAATATAATCATCGGTGCTATAAAACAACCAGCCTATAAACAGAAAAGGCACTCTTTACGTTAAAAAAAGAAAAGCCCTCTCTTTTGATGAGATCATAGCTGTCAACGTTTCCCTTTTTTTAAGGGAAATTCCCGTATTCCGAATAGGATTCCTCGCAAGAAAAGGAAAAAGTTGACAGCTATGGATGAGAGCCCACGCTTTTCAGGTGGCAATGTGCATTATTACTTCGCGTACTTCGAAATGCGATTATATGTTTTCTGTGTCTTCGCTGTCACGCCGAAGAACGCGTTTTGCTTTATTTATTATAGCTATTAATTAGTGATTACATTTAGAGGTCTCCTCTCCTCCAAGGACCAAATGTCGGAGTGCATCGTTCTCCCCCCCCCCCCAACTGCATCTTCACAACAACCCTGGGGTGTTGTTAACGCAGAGAAATAGACCGGCCCAGTGGGGATTTGAACCCAAGTCCTAGCCCAGCTCTCTGACCACTGCACCACACACGGTCTCCGTTTTGGTCCGAAATGACTTTAACCTGATTGTAAGCCCCACTGAATTCAGGAGGCTTTTGCTTCTGTGCGGACATGGTTTAGGATCGCGCTGCGTTACTCCCAAGGCGCGCTTAGCCCCACACAAACTGGGCGTGGACGCGCAGGCTTTCTCCTGGATCCATTTCCTGTTTATTCGGGGTTCAACTCGTATAGTTTAAGGCCCCCGATTCCATCTGCGTTAAAGGGAGTGAACCATCCGAGAAGGGCGCATAGGATTGCAGACCGATGTGTGGTTGAAGTCTCTCCTCTCTCTCTCTCTCACACACACACAGGCGCGCGCACTAACACACATACACGTTTTCCATTTATTTTCCCAACTCCCGTGATTACTAAATTAATAGCAGGCACTAAGACAGATGTCAAAACGTCTCGAAAATGTTTATCTGGGAATAATTGAGAAGGTGGTGGGACGCATTATCTGATGGTGTAATGGAATATGTATGAGGAACAGCTGTTTGAAAGAGGCACCTCCCGTGGCTGCATTAAGTTTGGAGCCTCCGTCGCTTAAACAGGCCTTCCTGGAGGAAAGGCAAGCCAGGCGCTCTCCCACCACTTTGGGGACCTCGCCGTCGGACTGGAGACAGACACCGCTTGCCTCCAGCAGGGCTAGCCGCGCAGAAGCGATTCCTCCCTTGCCAACTGGGGGTCAGCGGGTTAAGGCACGGCTTCCCACGTGCACGTCTGGAGAACCCGGGAAGACAAGGGGGGCATAGACCCTCCTGGGAAAACCAGCGGGGCCCCGTTGTCTCGCTAGCGGCCTCAGGTGGGGATGCGCGCTGGGCAAGACTTGGGCAGCTAGGTTCCCGTCCACTGACCCTGGCGCGATTCCTTCCACTCGGTCTGCAGCCGGATCCTATCTACAGTTCATTTCGGAATTAAGCTCAAGGGGACTTAACGTCCAGCTTGGGACTGGACTACAACTCCCATCAGCCTGACCACTGGTCCTGCTCGCTGGGGATGATGGGAGTTGTAGTCCAACAACAGCTGGGGACCCAAGTTTGAGGTGTTGTGAGACTGCAGCTCCCATGATCGCTGAACAATTGACCATGCTTGCTGAGGCTGATGGGAACTGGAGCCCAACAACATCCCTGGCATGTAGGATAGAATCAGAGGGCCTGATTGCTAGGTCAACGTCTGTAAGAAAGGGTTGGGAAGAACTGCCGTTGACCTTCGATGCGACTGCAACAGAAACGTTGCACTGCCTGGCTGAACCCTGATGTTGCTGAAGTATTGTTCTTAGTATTTATTAAATTTATATACCACCCTATATATACCCAGCGGTTCACAAAATAAAATTAAAATATAAAAACACAAAACACACAATCAAAATATAAACAGAAACAGCTGAATAATCCCCCCAATGCATAAAAACAATTTTACAAATTAAAAAACACATTTAAAAAACAGTTTATGAATTACTGTGATTATAAAATTTGAAAATATTTTTTTTAAAAAAGTAAATAAAAGAACATAAAGTGCACTCTCTGCTGGGCTGCAGCAATCCTTTTGTAGTTCATCAAGCCCTGCCCTAGGCCTGGTGGAAAGAGGCAGGAGCAGGACCCTCAAACTCTCAGCAGGAGCAGACTACAAATGTCTACACATGACACCTTTAAAGCACAGTGGAGGCATAGTTTTTCCCTCAAAGAATCCTGGGCATTGCAGTTTGCTAAGGGCTGCTGGGAATTGCAACTCTGTAAGGAGTAAACTATAGTGTCCAGAATTCTTTGAGGGGAAGAATGTGCTTCAAACAGGCCTTCAAAAGCATTGTGTGTTTGTAACATTTTAATTGGCTGCTTTGTTTTTTCCTTATTTGGTTTATCTATAAATTCTTTTTCTTTTTTTAATCAGAGTCTTCAGAATCTCTCTTTTTCCCCTCCTTCCTCAATTTTTTTGGGGATATGCATTTTGTTGTATAAAAAAACCTCTCATCACCGCCTTTCTGGCGTCCCATGCTGTCTGGAGCTCTGTTCCTTGATTTACATTTAATTCAAAATAATCTTTCAATATTTTCTCTGATTTTTGTAATATGTTTTGATTATCTAATAGATCTGAAAGTGGAGCTTTTGTTTTTTTTTGCATTTCTAAAATTAATGAATTATGATCCGATAATGTTCTTGGCAAAATAAGTGATTTTTAAAATTCCTATTTCCAATTCTTTAGAGACCCATATCGAATTTATTCTTGCAGTACTTTGCAACTCTGTAAGGAGTAAACTACAGTGCCCAGAATTATTTGAGAGGAAGAATGCATTTCCGCTGGTGTAGGCAATAGCGTAGCGTGGGGGGTGCAGGTGGGGGGCCGGCCGCACCGGGCACAACATCTGGGGGTTAGGGTTAGGGGGCGCAAATCCATGGGATAGGGGGCGCAAATTACTTGCCTTGCCCCGGGTGCTGACAACCCACGCTACACCACTGGGTGTAGGTTAAAGCCCATTCAAAGCACATTCTCCATCGCCCCCAAAAAGAATTCTGGGCACTCCAAGCCACATATAAAGCACATGCATTTCCCCCAAAGAATCCCTGGAGTCATGGTTTGTTAAGGATGCTGGGAATTGTAGCTCTGTAATGGGGGAAATTGCAGTTCCCAGGATTTAAATGTGGGCTTTAAATGCACATTGGATGTAGTTTAAAGGTGTGGGGTGGATCTGCCCTAAGTTGTTTGCTTGCTTGTTTGTTGTTGTTGTTTAGTCGTTTAGTCCTGTTGGACTCTTCATGACCCCCTGGACCAGAGCACACCAGGCACTCCTGTCTTCCACTGCCTCCCGCAGTTTGGTCAAACTCATGCTGGTAGCTTCGAGAACACTGTCCAACCATCTCGTCCTCTGTCGTCCCCTTCTCCTTGTGTCCTCCATCTTTCCCAACATCAGGGTCTTTTCCAGGGAGTCTTCTCTTCTCATGAGGTGGCCAAAGTATTGGAGCCTCAGCTTCACGATCTGTCCTTCCAGTGAGCACTCAGGACTGATTTCCTTAAGAATGGATAAGTTTGATCTTCTTGCAGTCCATGGGACTCTCAGGATGTTCGTTCTGGCATTAATGGGTATCAACACCCACTCCACTTGCTTCAAAATGTGACAAGCCATCCTTGCGGGGGGCGGGGAGTGGGGGTTCTGGACTTCTCCCCCAATGCCCTTCCTCAATAACAGCTTTGTTCAGAAGCTGGAATTAGGAGACATGGAGCCTCTGGATTAGGCGGTTGTTCTTCCATGGGAGCAGATATTCTCCACTCCCACCCATTGAGAAAGGCAGATCGCATTGCTTCCTAGAGCTGAGAGTATTGCAGGGGTTGGTCTAGATGACCCTTGGGGTCCCCTTTCAACTCTATGGTTCTATGGATAACCCCTTACTGGGTGAATGATCTGTCAGAGGGCTGACAGGATACTTCGTAGGCGGAGGTTACAGAGGTGGATCACAACCACAACCACCTTGCAGTGTACTAGCCCTCCTTTCCCATAGGCATCCGGATAGGGTCCAAGGTGCAAATTACACCAGATTCACTGAAAAGGTGACCTGGGGCTGAGATGAGAGTGGCTACTCTTATTTCTGTGAACAGTTCTATGGTACGCAGAAATCCCACAGGCCATTGCATTTCTGCACATCCGAACTGGGAAAGGCTTTGTCTGTTGAACATATGCCTGTTGTCAGCTTTCAAAAGCATAGGAGATAAGGGAGACTGTAGGCCATCTATATGTGTAAAGGGACCCCTGACCATTAGGTCCAGTCGTGACCGACTCTGGGGTTGCAGCACTCATCTCGCTTTATTGGCCGAGGGAGCTGGCATACAGCTCATGTGGCCAGCATGACTAAGCAGCTTCTGGTGAACCAGAGCAGTTCATGGAAACGCCGTTTACCTTCCCGCCGGAGTGGTACTTATTTATCTACTTGCACTTTGACGTGCTTTTGAACTGCTAGGTGGGCAGGAGCTGGGACCGAGCAACAGGAGCTCACCCCGTCACAGGGATTCAAACCTCCGACCTTCTGATCGGCAAGTCCTAGGCTCTGTGGTTTAACCCACAGCGCCACCCTCATCCCTATCTATACATATGGAATGCAAAATAAACCAAAAGCTGGATAGGTTGAATATATATATATATATATATATATATATATATATATATATGCTTTAAAAATTTTGCTGGGCAATCAACCCATGTTGCAAAGGGTTTCACTAAACGGTTTTTTTTGTGATAGTCCTGGGTTTAAAACGCATTCAGGTGCATCCCTGCTCCCCAAAGAATCCTGGGAACTGTAGTTCGCGCTGGGAATCTTAGCTTGTGAAGAGTGAACAACAGGATGAGTGTGCGCTTTAAAGGTACGGTCTATAAAGCGCATCTAAGACCCAAAACGGCTTCCACCTGCTCCTTCCCTCCAGCTCAACAGAAGATGGAGGAACGAAAAAGATGGACCTCTGGGTCAAAAGGGGCCGATGGCATGAATCCCAAGCCCCCAGCTTTAGAAATTAACCCTCCCCCCCCACCGTCCGCCCAATTGCCCGTTTCAGTCCAGATGATAGGGGAGTGGCGAGGACGTGCGTAACCCCATCGGGGCATCTAAGAACAAGATCTAAGAACAGGAGGAGCCCAGTTTGGCTGGCGTCCAAGCAGAGAGCCCAACGCCCAACGGAGACAGTGAGAAGC
Organism: Podarcis gaigeae; assembly: GCF_964106915.1. NCBI lineage: Eukaryota > Metazoa > Chordata > Lepidosauria > Squamata > Lacertidae > Podarcis > Podarcis gaigeae. The sequence continues at coordinate 101,490,113 of NC_139680.1, read as the reverse complement.
CCTCCCAGGTCCACGGGGAGGCCGTCGGTTCACCAGGGGGTTAGGCACCTCCTCCTTCCTCCTCGACCTCCTTTGTGTGCTCCCTTTGGGGACCCTGCTTCCTTCCTCCCGGAGGACGTGCCCGGCTCTCTTCCCCTCCCTTGCGCTCCCCGCCCTTCTCACGCCAGCGCGGCCTTGTTTGTTTTTCCAGTTTCCCCCCCGACGGCCCAGAAGGAGAAAACAAGCGCGGTGGTGGCGTCACCGGCCGGCCACCTCCTCCTGCTGCCCTCGTCCCGCTCTGCGAGGGCAGCGAAAGAGAGAGAGCGCCGTCCAGGGATTGTTTGGGGAGGATGGAGGCCACGCTGCCCGCCCAAGTTCATCTAAAAGTAGACGGGCTCGACCTTTGAAGAGGGGGCAAAATAACAAGCAGAGTTCATGACCAAGCCAGGCGGTCATCTCTCACGTCTCCCCCCGGGTCTTGGGTCCTTCTCTGGCTTTCTTTAGATCGGCGGCGCTAAGATGAATTGTTTGGCTCAACCTCCAACTCACCCCCTCTCCTGTTCTTAGATGCCCCCACCACCCCCCGACGGAAAGGGACGCCGCCGGCAGCGGGAAAGGACAGCTCAAGAGTTCAGTACGTCAATCTTCAGGAGATCAAACGCCAGAGGCAAGACGGCCACTCGCTAGCAAATTTCCCTCCCTCTCCCTTTCCGTCTCCCTCTCCCTCACCCACACCAGCAGGGGTGCCAACTTGAATAAAATAGGGGGGGCTGCTAAGCCCTGCCCTGCACAATCAATCACATGATGCTGTGCACGCACACCATTTGAATGGCAATGCCCATCAACTTTTTTGGGGAGTGGCCTCTTCAAATATTTTATTGGGGCTCCTAGGGCTGCTCCTAGGGCTGCCAGCCAGGGTGACTATGCTCTACCTCCGCTGTCCATGGCATCATTTACTCATTCATTCATTCCATTCCATTTCATTTCTATCCCCACTCTCCTTTGTTTTTAAGCAGAGGTCGAATGGCTGTCTGTCATGTATGATGTAGCTGAAATGCCTGCATTGCAGGGGGTTGGTCTAGATGACCCGCAGAGTCCTCTAGTCCAGCTCTTAAGTTTCTACAATTCCGTCAGGAGCTCAAGGTGCTTATCTGGCTTTCCTCCTCCCCACTTTATGCTATCAACAACCCTGTGAAGCAGGTTAGGCGGATAGACTGTAATTGGCCCAAAGTCACCCAGTAAGATTCATGAGTGGGGGACTAGAAACTGCCCGCCTCCAGCCCATCTCCCACATCTTGGGCCAACACTCTAACCATCACAATACACTAGCTTTCAGTGGGCCCCTGAATCACAAGTGGGGACAGCACTGTTGTGCTCAGGTCCTCCTTCGGGGCATCTGGTCTGGTTGGCCAATGTGAGAACAGGATTCTGAACAAGAGGTGCCATTGGACTGATTCAGCAGGACCGTTTCGTTCCTTTTTTCTTCCTTCCTTCCTTCCTGATACAAGAAAAATAATTATTTTCTCCACCCCATTCAGACACAGTCCTACCATCACCTAGGAGGCAGTCCAGGCCTGAAATAGATTTGCCAGTTACAAAAATATGAACAGTTTTTATTTCGTTTCTTCTGGGGGATATATTCCCAGAAACAACAAACAGATAGTCCTGCCAGTTCCAGGGCTGCTATCATGTTCATCTTCTCTCTTTATAGCAGCTCCTCTCCACACCCAAAGGATGTTTACCCAGGAATAAATCCCACTGAGTTCAAGGGGACTCCCTTGTAAATGTGGAAGTCTGTACAAACTCCCGCAGAAGCAAAGCCTTGTTGGAGACAGTGTGACTTCCGAATAAAGGTGTTTAGGGTTGTCGTGCACAAGGCTATATTATATTGTTATTTTATTTCTTCATCTTTCAGGAAGGTGGAACTGGAGTTGTTGTTTTAACATTGCAGCATGGCGAACACTTTTCGTCAACAACCTTTAAGTATCTTTTTGATGTATTTTGAATTTTGCATTGTAAGCTGATTTGAGACGTTTTATGCCATAAGTGAGGGACGCGGGTGGCGCTGTGGGTTAAACCACAGAGCCTAGGGCTTGCTGATCAGAGGATCAGCAGTTCGAATCCCCACGACGGAGTGAGCTCCCGTTATCGGGCCTTCTCCTGCCAACCTAGCAGTTTGAAAGCACATCAAAGTGCAAGTAGATAAATAGGCATCACTCCAGCGGGAAGGTAAATGGTGTTTTCGTGTGCTGCTCTGGTTTGCCAGAAGGGGCTTAGTCATGCTGGCCACATGACCCGGAAGCTGTACACCGGCTTCCTCAGCCAATAAAGCGAGATGAGCACTGCAACCCCAGAGTCGACCACAGCTGGACCTAATGGTCAGTGGTCCCCTTATCTTTACCTTATGCCATAAGTGACAAATAAATGCAGAAAATAATAAATATTATTTAGGCTTTCTTTAAATAAGAAGCATATTAATAGGATGGCTCTTTGGGGGCAGGGAAAGATAATGCTATTTCATTTTCTCCATTCATAATCCCTTCCTCTTCCTTGACTGTAGGAACTGAGATCTGTCTCCCCAGCCCTTAGTCCCCTTTACACATATCTCTTTGGAGTTTGGTGATGGTCAAGCTTCATTCCATGTGCTTCTGGTATGTCCCTGCCCTTAATCCACGGAGATAATAATTTCTTTTTTAAAAAAAAAATATATTCAAAATTAAAACAAGACATATTATCCAAAAACATATCATCCTTGTTTCCCCCCCATTTTTCCTCCCTCCCCCCTCCCACACAACCCCCCCGCCCCCGCCCCCGACTTCCTTCAGTTCCAGTCTTTGGTTTCTCTGAGACTGCTGTTTTCTGCATGTGTTGTATAGATCCTCAAACTATTTAGCTGATTATTATCAATAAAAAGTTTGTGAATGTTTATTCAAAACCTGCCAAGGAGTCCAGTTCGCTTTGTTGCATCTTCAGGTACTTTGTAAAGGGTTCCCATTCATCCTTAAAGTCACAGTCATCCTTGTCCCTCAGCTTATATGTCAGTTTTGCCAGTTCTGCATAGTCCATCAATTTTTCTTGCCATGATTCTTTAGTTGGGGTCTCTTCAGTCTTACATCCTTGTGCTACCAGAACTCTCGCCTCCGTTGTCGCATACATGAAGATGTTTTTCAGCTTTTTTGGCAGGTCTTTCCCTACAATCCCCAACAAAAATGCCTCGGGAGATAATAATTTCTAAATGATTCAAGTTTCATCAAGTTTGAGGGCTGGGAAGCAACTGAACCTCTCCTGCCTGGACATTTAGAGGCAGATAGGACCACTTGCCTTTCCTCCATGGAAGCTTCAGATTGCAACTGCTGGTGTTGTTGCCCTCAGGTCTTCCTTGCAAGCTTCCCCAAAGCATCTGATTTACTACGTTGAGAACAGGAAGCTGAACTAGATGGGCCTTTGGCCTGATCCAGCTTGCAGGGTAACATCTTTATTCATTTTTAGGTACCAGGCAAAAACTCGCCTCCCTCAGGCTTTTGACTCTTCATCTGAATAGTTTCAAGTCCTTGTGGCCCTTTTCAGTAGATCAGGTTCTGTAGGAGCCGCCTTTTATATGTATAGATGTGATTTTAAAGGGCTTTGTCTGTTTGTTTTAATTGGTTTTGTGTTTATACTGTGTTGTAAGTGATTTTGGGTCACTTTTGTGAATCATGCAAAATGCTGCATAACAAAAATATCTTACTCTGTACACTTGTAATTATGTACTTTTTATCTTTCAATAAGGATAACAACAACAACAACAACAACAACGGCATAGAGTAGTTTTCTGGAGTTCAGATTCCTCCCCCAAATCTAATTACTGCCAGCAGAGAAGTGTCCATATTTGGACATGGAAAAACACACACAACCTAAACAAATGAACCAGCCTTAAAGGTAACCTAATCCAATCCCCTGTTGACGCAGAATATCTAGTGCTATAGTATCTGGATAGCTCTGTTCCACCATTGAACAGCTCATAATGTCAGGAATTTCTCCCTATTGCATAGGCTAAAACCCTTTCCCTTGTCATTTGAAGCCATTGGTTTGGTGTCCTACCCTCGAGAGCAACAGAGAACAAATATGCACTATCATCTATGAGGCAGCATTTCAAACATTTGAAGATGACGGTCATGTCACCTCTTAGTTGTCTCTTCCCCAGGTTAAGCATTTCCAGCTCATTCAACCTTTATTCAGAGGACCTATCAGATGGTCGTTTTCAGGCACTTCACCATCTTTTGCTCTCTGCATAGCCAGGCTGGGTCAGCTAAGGTTATCTAATCAGCTTCATAATTAGGTGGGCCCTTGAAGCTCAGATTTCCAGTCCAGATCCAACCCTAGCCATTATACCACACAGGGCATGTCCTTAGTATCAGATGCTGCTGTAACAAGTGGATGGAGATGTCCCTGAAGGCCACGCTGGATCTGCAAGCACTGATATATTCTGTTTTCCCCCACTAAGTGTTGGAAGTGTTGGGATTCAATTCAGCTTGCACTGCAAATGGGAAGGGTATCTAGACCTTCAACCTTCCTAGACTGCCATTTTTGTGCTGATGTGTTAGAATGATACTCTAAGGTTGCTGACCTCATTTCCTACTTCCTGCTACTTCATCCTCATCTTGGAAGAGGAGACATCTTTTTCGGGAATCTCGTGCTTCTGACAAAATGCAAGCATGGCTATTTGTATCTCCACCTCAGGAACTTTCCTATCAAGTATGTATTTCCTTTAATAAACTTAGCTCTCTTATTTTTACTACGCTCCGAGTCTCAGTGTGATTATCTGAAGGATAAAGTGTGCTCCTCCAGCACAGATTCTCTGTTCCATTAATTTTCCAAGTTAACTCCAAACACTACCACCAAGTCCTGCACAGAGCAGACCCATTGAAATTAATGGGCCTAAGTTCATCATGTCCACTGATTCCAATGGGTCCCTTATGAGCAACACTAACATTGGATACAACCCAGTGTGAGCTGCGAATCAGAAAACTTAGGTTTGAAACCCTTTGTGCATTTATCTGGCGGTAAGCCCCATTGAACAGGGACGTGGGTGGCACTGCGGGTTAAACCACAGAGCCTAGGATTGCTGATCAGATGGTCGGCGGTTCGAATCCCTGCGACGGGGTGAGCTCCCATTGCTCTGTCCCAGCTCCTGCCAACCTAGCAGTTCAAAAGTGCAAGTACCGTATTTTTTGTTCTATAAGACTCACTTTTTCCCTCCTAAAAAGTAAGGGGAAATGTGTGTGCGTCTTATGGAGTGAATGCAGGCTGCGCAGCTATCCCAGAAGCCAGAACAGCAAGAGGGATTACTGCTTTCACTGCACAGCGATCCCTCTTGCTGTTCTGGCTTCTGAGATTCAGAATATTTTTTTTCTTGTTTTCCTCCTCCAAAACCTAGGTGCGTCTTGTGGTCTGGTGCATCTTTTAGAGCGAAAAATACGGTAGATAAATAGGTACCGCTCCAGTGGGAAGGTAAATGGCGTTTCTGTGCGCTGCTCTGGTTTGCCAGAAGCGGCTTCGTCATGCTGGCCACATGACCCGGAAGCTGTACACCAGCTCCCTCGGCCAATAAAGCAAGATGAGCGCCGCAATCCCAGAGTCAGCCATGACTGGATCTAATGGTCAGGGGTCCCTTTACCTTTACCTTTAAGCCCCATTGAACACAGTGGGACTTCTTCATCATTCCCACCCAACCAACTGCAATAAGGGAATGAGGATTTTGTCCTCTAATTACAAGGAGGATGTTAGAATGTCTGAGATACATGCAACACCTCAAATACCTTGATGTGCCAGATAAACAGCAAGTGCAATAGTTTTCAGTGGAGGTAGTGATGATGATATCCCACATTGCCTTTTTGGAGAGGTACAAATACACGCATTATCCACAGCCCAATTAAGCAAAAGTACTTGGATTAAAGAAGATTAGTATACCCTGATCCCAGGCAGCTTGTTAACTTAGTTTATCCCTTAGGGTTTTCCCAACTTACCTTACGCAATTTTATACAGGTTTTTGGCTGGGAAAAACTCCTGCCACAGTAAAACAGGAGTCTGTATGGCATTCCCCCCTCCTTCTTGCTCCAGATGTCATGCGGCTACACACACAGGAGGAAGTGGAGAGGTGCAAAGGAACGACGTGATGGCCCTACCATTTGACAGAGTAAGGCAACTGCCTACGTACCCCCTAAACTTGTCTGATGGCCTCAGGTAGGGTGAAAGACATGGCCAGTGGAGGCTGGTTGGCTCTACCTCTCGTTGAAAGTGGCTTCATCTATCGTTGGTCTCCCTGCTTTCCACCCCACCAGTCCCAATAGGCCCCAGCCACCACCAACGCTACCTCATTACCAACCGCCAAGTCAGCCACCTTCTGTGCATGGAACTGGGAAAAGGGGAGCCATCTTGTCCTTTGCCTCAGGTGGCAAAATGCCTTGGCCACCTTCCACAAACCTCCCTTATCGTTGTGCATTATCTGATTGCAGCCGCATCTTAATTTCTATTTTCTTCCCACATTGTTGGAACATATTTTCCTGTCAGCCAGATAACTCCCAAATAGCACACATCACCTGAGGAAAACACTTTAACAACCTCCATTAAGGCCAGCCTTGTTTTAGCTCTTGAAGTTCGCAACAGTTTTTACATGTTACAAGACAGCCCTTTGGAAATGCCCAAGCTACACACACACACACACACACCATGAGCACTAGAAATGTGCCTTTAGCCAATGCCTGCACAATATGTACTGGTTGTATCTGAGTTATTATTAACATTTCCCTCCCTTTGCACCTAATCCCTTATGCCTTTTATTATAATCCCACACATTACAGTTAATCTGTAATGATACTGCTTCAGAGGGACCTGTTGCTCACAGTGATGGTAATTTGTAACCTTGGTAACAATTTAAATAATGAATCTAACAATGATGTCTACCGTATTTCTACAGTAGGAGGAGCCTAAGAATTATTGCTTCTGTAAGAGAATGGATTTAAAGAAAACATCAAAGGCGGATTCGACATTCTGAGTAGCTAGAATTTCATCATTTTTATTGGTTTTTTTTCCAGGATTGACATTGGATTAATGTGTGTTTAGGTGATTGGCTGGCTTCCTTTGAGTAGATTAATATATCCAAGAATATACATATAACCAACTATATATATATATATATATATATATATATATATATATATATATATAAAATTTAATATATTACAAAAGTATTACTGTATATCTATAAAAGTTAGTGAACTACTATATTTCTCGCTATAAGTGTGTGTTATCTATCTATCCATAAACTCTATATAACACTTGATTGCAGAAAAAACTTCAAAGCAATTTTTAAAAAATGATAAAATAATAAATTCACCGCTAAAAAATTACAGCTATAATTTGAAACATACATGAAGAGAAAACCACAACAGACTAAAACAAGTTAAAACCAGTATACCTGAAGGAGCGTCTCCACTCCCATCGTTCTGCCCAGACACTGAGGTCCAGTGCCGAGGGCCTTCTGGCGGTTCCCTCGCTGCGCGAAGCCAGATTACAGGGAACCAGGCAGAGAGGGCCTTCTCAGTAGTGGCACCCGCCCTGTGGAACGCCCTCCCACCAGATGTTAAAGAGAAAAACAACTACCAGACTTTTAGAAGATATCTGAAGGCAGCCCTGTTTAGGGAAGCTTTTAATGTTTAATAGACTATTGTATTTTAATATTCTGTTGGAAGCCGCCCAGAGTGGCTGGGGAAACCCAGCCAGATGGGCAGGGTATAAATAAATTATTATTATTATTATTATTATTATTATTATTATTAACATCTGGGTAGGCTGGATAGATATGCAAGTGGCTGGTGCCCCTGCTCACTTCACTCAATAACCCCCCTACCCTCATCTCACAATCCAACTCCTTGCCAAAGCCTCCTCCCCTTACTTTGAGCTGAAGTCCCTTCCCTTTACTCCTTGCCCAAGCCCCCCTCCCATTAACCCCCATCCCCTTCCTCCTCGCCACAGTTTGGCAGCTTGCCCATACCACTGTATCACCCTCTCGCTCAACCTGCCCTGTTGCCACAAGCCCAGCTCACTTGCCCGCACTGCCTGTGCCAGCCTCCCTCTCGTTCAACTCAACTGCTGCCATAAGACCAGCTTCACCCCACTTTTGAAGCCTGGCCCACCTTGGAAGGTCACAAGCTAACAGGAAGTCAGTCAGGAGAGGCACCACTGAACTCCATGAGATGTTCTTCCATGTGTCCTTTTCCAGTTCTACCGCATTTCAGTATGTGTTGTTCAGGATGACTTCCCAGTGGATGGGACCCAGAGCTGATAGCACTGATAATTTTTACCACGAAATATCCCATGGGAAAACCTATCCCAGACTAGTTTTTAAGGTGCTGGTTTTGACCTTTAAAGCCCTATGCGGCCTAGGACCCACGTACCTACGGGACCGCCTCTCCTGGTATGCCCTACAGAGGACCTTAAGGAGCACAAATAATAATACTTTGGAGGTCCCAAGCCGCAAGATGGTTAGATTGGTCTCAACTAGGGCCAGGACCTTTTCAGTACTCGCCCCGACTTGGTGGAACACTCTGTCACAAGAGACTAGGACCTTGCAGGACTTGACATCTTTCCACAGGGCCTGCAAGACAGAGCTGTTCCGCCTGGCCTTTAGTTTGGACTCAGTCTGACCCTTATGTTTTCCCTCCCCTTATGGTTTTGATCCATGGGTTACTTTTAAAATGAGGCTGCATTTTAAATTGCATTTTAACCTGTATTATAAATTGTTTTCCCCCCATTATGTTTTTATTGTAATTTTACTGGTGTTAGCCGCCCTGAGTCCAGCTCTGGCCGGGGAAGGCGGGGTATAAATAAAATTTATCATTATATTTTTGCTAGGAAATTACTACTTCTGGGGTTACATACAGGGGCAGCCCATCTCATTTCGCCACCTGAGGCAAACCAGGGTGTTGCTGTCTCCATCGCTCCTTGCTCCCTCGAAGCCTTGTTCACGGGGTTGGCATGGCTATCTCATGCGATTTCATGAGAGTTCTGTGAGATATTGCTGGAAGTTACACTCCCCCAACCCTAGTTGGGTGGGTGGGGTACCTGTGGGGACTTTGTCCCACTGTGCTCTGCCGCCTGAGGTAGGCTGCTTTACTCCACCTCATACATGGGCCAGCCCTGGAGAGAGAGAGATGTAATACCTCCACACGGCTTCAATGAAAATATGTCTCTGCTTGTGGAGATAACTTTGGGAATCTACACCTGAGCATAAAAGGCACAGGAACAGTACAAAAACAGGCACATACTCCTGAACAACTCCCACAGAAGTACCTAATGCTGCTTACTCTTGTTCCTGTGAATGGAGTCTTTGTTTATCTTTACAAAGCCTGTGCATTATTTTAATCAACGGTAATATTTGCAAACTCCCGAGAAGAATGCCATCAAGTTGCATGTTAGGGGAAATACTGGTAAATGCATTATTGTCCCAGGTTCCCTCCCAGAGAATATTTTACCTTTACTTGGGAAATATCCCAGGCTAAGTACTACTTAGAAACCCTGATGAATGGTGCTAACACCAAATCTACCATTAGCCCTTCTGCATGAGCTTTCTCCATTATTAAAGCTAACAAAAAATTGCTCACAAGCTGAAAGCCAAATTAAATGTAATTGCTTTTATTTATCTATTGCTTTTATATCATTAAAATATTTTTAGTTACATTTTATAAAATAGCATCCACTCTGATTATTACCTGCCATATCTGTTGAGCCACTTCCTGTGTATTCAGAACCACAACATTAGCGATTATGTGGGCTGTTAGAGGGGGAGAGGTGTATTTTCTATATTGTATCTGTCAAGATATGTTACATTCCCCATTAACAAAAACATTATTCCTGTTGAAGCAGCTATGAAGCGTATCTTTCATGAGCACTTTATTAATAATCAATAGTTGTCAAAAAATTAGATATACACAGATTTAAGATGCAAAGGAGTACGAGAAAAAAAATCCCAAGGAAACAGAACAGTTGAATTGAGGCAGAACTCTTGTCTTCCCCTCTTTTTTAAAAAATAAAACAAATTTATGGAATGAAAAACTGAGCTATTAAGTGTCTTTAAAGATGGCTTTGTTGATTTAATTATACCGTAGTTATTTTATAAATATGTTTCAAAGGAAGTGTGCCATATTGAATGCCAATGAGGCCTAAAAATGAAAACACAAAAAGGCAATGCATACAAAATTTTAGTCATTAGTATTCCCATTATTATTATTATTATTATTATTATTATTATTATTATTATTACAAACCAATGGATGCTATTAACAGACAAGAATGGCTGGTTAGCTAGCATTACAGTCTTTGGCCATTTAAATTAAAAATACACAGTATGGTTTTTGTTCTGCACCCCGTTCATAGGACACTTTATTCCTCTATTTGGAAAGTGAAACATACACAATCACCATCCAACAAAGAGCACAGCTACCACTAGCCAAGGATCTGGGCACAATCTGCATACAGAGAGTTTTTATGTACAGGAGGAGCTGCCTCGCTAATGTCAGTGGAGGGAGACTCATTCATGCAAAGGCTGTATGCACCCTGCCAATGAAACAAATGACTTTACATTGGTACCTCTGGTTGCGAACAGGATCCATTCCGGAGGCCCGTTCGAAACATGAAAAGAGTGCAACCCGCAGCAGCGTGTCTGCGCACACACAGGTTGTGGTTCACCGCTTCTGCGCATGCACATGACATCATTTTGCGCTACTGCACATGCGTGAGCAGCGAAACCTGGAAGTAACCCTTTCCGGTACTTCTGGGTCGCCGAGGGACGTAACCTGAAAGAACGTAACATGAAGCGGACGTAATATGAGGTATGACCATAGGCGCCGACTCCATGGGGCCTGAGGGGGCCCGAGCCCCCTCAAAAATTCGTTTGGGGGGGCTCCGCCCCCCAATAATTTAAAAAAATTATTAGTTATATTATGCTTTGTAAAATCACAAAATTATGTTGGTATTTTTTATTTTCCTTGTTTGACGATAGTTACCTTTTAAAATACATTCAGTAATGAGTTAAAACAAAGCCACTCCCGATCTAGAGAGGGGGTGGAGTTGCGGGCTCTCGACCCATCAACAATCTCGCGGGGCTGGCGTCAGCCCCGCGAGAAGCGGGGATTCCCCCTAGCTCATTAATATTCACTGCCCACGGCGGCAGCCAATCAGCTGCCGCAAAGGGCGGGCCCTCACAGGTTCACTTAAGGTCGGGGCAGCCTGGGGCTCGCCCCTTTCTTTCCCCCAGCAGCAGTGGTTTGGAGGTCTTGGGCCCCCCCAATATTTTTTATAAGTCGGTATGGGCCCCCCAATATTTTTTATAAGTCGGCGCCCCTGGGTATGACTGTATAGCTAGGGAAGCATGTTTTGTGCATGGCAGATCCCATAAAGGTGGCAAATTGATGAATAATGGTGCATGCTCGCCTTGTTAGACAATATAACAACAAGCCAACAAATGTTTTATTTATATAATTTGTATACCTTCGATATGTATACTCATACCTTCGGATGAGTCATGCATATTAAAAAACAGCTAATGTTAACAAAGTACTTGGATAGCTCAGTTGGTTAGAGCCCTAGTGCTGATAATACCAAGGTTGCAGGTTCAATCCCAATATGGGGCAGCTGCATATTCCTGCATTGCAGGGGGTTGGACTAGATGATCCTCAAGGTCCCTTCCGACTCTACAGTTCTGTGATTACAGTGGTACCTCGCAAGACGAAATTAATTCATTCTGCGAGTTTCTTCGTCTTGCAGATTTTTCGTCTTGCGAAGCACGGATGCACCCTGGTATTAACGGTTTTAAGAAAAAGGAAACAAACTCGCAAGATGTTTCATCTTGCGAAGCAAGCCCATAGGGAAAATCGTCTTGTGAAGCAACTCAAAAAATGAAAAACTCTTTCGTCTTGCGAGTTTTTCGTCTTCCGAGGCATTCGTCTTGCAAGGTACCACTGTATAACTCTTGGTCAAATGGTGTGTTGGCACTTTGGCCGCTCCTCTCCCAGTGTCTACTTAGCCTCCCGGCCAACTGAAGTCTGCAATTTGCTGCCTTAGAATAATTAAATTCCACTCAGGTTTTGCAACATCAAATGACTGAGACCTGATTAGGATACTTTTTTCTTTAGTTTTGTGGAATCTTGTGCTCCACACTAGTTGATCTGGACTAAATTCAACCCCCAGATCCCTAGGCCCTATGCTAGAAAGGAGGAAATTGCTGATCTTTTTTTTTTTAAAAAAAAAATGTAAGTTGTCCCTAAGTTCAGCCATATCTGAGGAATGGGAAGTGGCCAATGCAAAACACTTTTTATAAGAGAATCCAGACAGATTTTGAAAATTGCAAGGGTGGTTAGCCTAATGTCTGTTCCTGAAAAATTGATGGAAGGAAATATTAAACATAAAGTAAGGAAGCATATGGAACCAAAGGACCACCACTGAACTCATCGATCAATAGCCATGCAGACAAAAATTTGCTCTTACGGAAGAGATGAAAGTGTGGAGGGTGTGGTCGGATAAAAATAAAAGCATAATGATTGGTTTGTTGCACCTCCAACCAGTAGATGGTGCTATACTATTTCCTTCCTGTTCATTTTTTCTGTACGCTGTCGACTTGTTCTGTTCCGAGATAATGTGTGTGCTGCTAGGGTGGCTTAACACAGTGATTTCATAAAGCTATTTCTTTGAGCAAGTAGGAATGAAATGTAATGTTTCAACCCCACAATGCATTGCAAAGAGGTCTCCTATATTCTCTGATGCCTCTTAAGGCTATGGGGCAGGAGAGAGGTTCGAATGAAAAGCTTCATCTATCAAGTTTAACAACTTCTCTGGTGTAACTTCTGAGCACGCTCATTGCTTATTCATGTAGAAATGCGTCCGCCCAGCTTGCTCTGCTTGGTTTCCCTACTCCTCTTTGTTGGTTCATGAGGCTCTTATGGTAGCAGCAAATGGCTTCTCAAGTGACATTTGCTGACATTCAGGGGAGTGTATTTATCAGCTTTCTTCAGCTCACCTCTATACATGCAATCCATTTTATTTGTGTTCTTCATAGCAACCTCCTTTTTTCTATCCATGCCCTGAAAATGATAAATGGCGAGATGGCAAATTTCCCTAGCTACACTAAAATGTCACTGTGAAGGGGGGAAGGAAGACGGGGGTGGAAAAAACCCTTTAATGGACTAAGTGTAGCGTTTCAGGTTGTAACTTGTCAAGACGCTGAGAAATTCTAGAGTTTCTCCTTAATCCACAGTTCTTTGGAACCACACTAGTGTAGGCAGAGAAGCTAATTACAAGTTACACCAGTCAGAGCTGGACAAGCAATAAACCGAGTGGAAAACATTTCATGGCAGCTAATTTTATATCTCAATCTCTGCATTCTCAACACTCTGCTACTCCATTCCCCAACAGAGCAAATGCCCAGTGTGTTTACCTGTGTTCTAATTATATGTGTGCATATAATTTATTGGATTCTTAATTACTTTGTTTCTAATTATCACCAAACCTTTCCTTTCTTGCTTTCTTTAATTACTGTTATTCTTTCGTCTCACTGTTGCGCCTAGAGGCCTCTGCGCAAAATTGGGCCCTTTCGTGAAATGCATCGAAAAGGCACAGTTGCCCTCAACAATGATCCTGTATTATGAATGGATTAAAGGAGGAAAGAAGACTATTATCTCTATCATACAAACCCTACAAGCACTTTGTTTGCGGAAGAACAGTTCATTTCACTGCTGGGACGAACATTTTGAAAGTTATTGCTATTGATAATTCTGCATGCAGATCCACAGCTGGGTCAACCCAAATGTCACAAAAGAGCATGCAAGTTTTCACATTCTCCAGAACTCTTTATCTAACTGTGTGCCAAGTTGTTTTCAGCCTGTAACTCTCTTACCTCACAGCATGCCTGCAAAATAAGTGATCAACACTCCCCATTTTACAGTTGGAGAAACAGAGTGTGAGATTTATTCAATGCCACCCAGTGATTCTTGAGTTGAGACGTGACCTTTTGTCTTCTACATGCAAGTTAAACATGTCAGCTATCAATCTACACTTTTACGCTATTATTATTATTATTATTATTAATTATTATACCACCCTATACCTGGAGGTCTCAGGGAGGTTCACAGAATAAAATCCATTAGCTTTTCTTGATGTAAACATTGTATTTTCACCCACCTCGTACAATTGAAATCAAAGGGAGAGTCACAAAGGTAAAGGTATCCCTGACAGTTAAGTTCAGTCGCGACAGACTTTAGCCAGATTGTTCTCTTCCTACAATTGCAATCACAGATTAAAAATTATAACTTCATGCTTAAACATGATTCCTAATTCCAACAAGTTGTGCTGACTTTTCTGAATCTGCTTCTGTTGCTTTTTGATATGGCATGGTTAAAGTTACTTATAAAGACCTTTGTTTATTTTAAATTTGTTCACTGTTGCTGGATCTATTTTTACGAGGGAAAGGCATGATATGAAAACTCTAATAAATAAACTTTCTCCAATCTCAGCAGTAGAAATCATTCTTTCAATCCTAGAACAGCAGACAATATCTCAGATTTACATTTTTTTTAAAACTACTAGCAAAAACTACTAGCTCCCAGTTCTTTTGACCAGCCTGTCGTTCTCCCAAACACCTCTGGAACCAATTGTGAAACTGGAAGGCGGGGGTGGGCAGAGAGAGACAACCAACTCTCCTCCAGGGTACATTTTGTCTGACTAATTGACTGGAGACAATTCTTACTTGCCACGGGTGAATATGCAAGTGGCTAGTTACAAACCTGCTTTAACCCAAAAGGATTAACAGGAGAGTTGAATGGAAAGATGGTTAATAATAAGAATACGAATACGAATACGAATACAAATACAAATACAAATACAAATACAAATAATACGAATACGAATAATTTATTATTTACGGTACACCCCGCCTATCTGGCTGGGTTTCCCCAGCCACTCTGGGCTGCTTCCAACAAAACACTAAAATACAATAACCTATTAAACATTAAAAGCTTCCCTAAACAGGGCTGCCTTCAGATGTCTTCTAAAAGTTTGGTAGTTATTTTTCTCTTTGACATCTGGTGGGAGGGCGTTCCACAGCACGGGTGCCACTACTGAGAAGGCCCTCTGCCTGGTTCCATGTAACTTGGCTTCTCGCAGCGAGGGAACTGACAGAAGGCCCTCTGCGCTGGACCTCAGTGTCCAGGCAGAACGATGGAGGTGGAGACGCTCCTTCAGGTAGACTGGACAGAGGCCGTTTAGGGCTTTAAAGGTCAGCACCAACACTTTGAATTATGCTTGGAAACGTACTGGGAGCCAGTGTAGGTCTTTCAAGACCAGTGTTATAGGGTCTCGGCGGCCCCTCCCAGTCACCAGTCTAGCTGCCGCATTCTGGATTAGTTGCAGTTTCCGGGTCACCTTCAAAGGTAGCCCCACATAGAGCACATTGCAGTAGTCCAAGTGGGAGATAACTAGAGCATGCACCACTCTGGCGAGACAGTCCGCGGGCAAGTAGGGTCTCAGCCTGCGTACCAGATGGAGCTGGTAGACAGGTGCCCTGGACACAGAATTGACCTGTGCCTCCATGGACAGCTGTGAGTCCAGAATGACTCCCAGGCTGCGCAATAAGAGGAAGCTGATCTGGTCCAACTTGATGATATCAAAGGATTCCAAGAATGTGTGTCTTAAGGCATTTACCAAAAAAGTAATCTCACTAAAGCAGGGACAGGGAACTTAATGTGTCTCTATGTATTGCTGCTGGACTACATATTCCCTGAGATCTTCACTATGCTTGGGTGACTTGAGGGCGATGGGAGCTGCAGCCCAGCAAAAGCTGGAGGGACAAAAGATCCCCACTTTGGTCAAAGAGACAAGAGAAAAGAGCAGAATAACTGGTTTGAGGATTGCGACTCCTAGTCTTGCCTGGGGATGTATAAAACTCATAGAATAAATTGCATATTAAAGAAAATTGTTTAAAGCAATGGATTTCAGCTAGTTTCATTTTCATTTAGAGGCTACCAAGTCATTGGAGGCTACAGTGTCAAGATTCACGTTTCTATCACTGACAGTCACACTGCATCATGGGTCAAATATTTACTTGTTCTCACAATATGTGTTTTACCAATTGGTTGCCCTGCAACATAGTCTTCATAAAATTCCAAAGAGGGTGTTTCTGTGTGTGTGTGAAAGTTCATATGATTGGATCTGACCTTTCTTGAGAAAGCTGGAGAGTCTGGAAGAAAGGCATGTGGTATGAAAAATACTGTAATATGTGGCAAGTTGGTGAGGAAGGCTAAATAGCATAAGAATGAACTTGTCAGAAAATGAAGTAATGCTCAATTATGCAACCATTACATTTCTCCTGCCCCCCCTTTTAAAAATGCCATTTTTCAAATTCACTGCAATAATTTGTATAGGGATTTCAATACTAGTAGATCCCTCCTTAAAATGCTCTGAAATCTGAGGTTTTCAAATTTTAGTAGCAAGTCTAGGCTTGCTTAAGGGCAAAATAAAACATAACACTTTACAGTAAGATTGTGCAGAATATTAGCCCATTTTAATTTTCAGTTCACAAGTAGCAAATTCAGGGGGGGGGGGCAGAAATATTTTCCAAAAAATTATCTGTGAGAATATCCATGTTGTGGCCACTTCTTTTTCACCATCATCAGCATTCTGAAAGACAGGTGATCACAAACTATTGGGAATTATATACTGAACAGGAAGACATTGGAACTTGTGTAAGATATGGCTGCATGGTGACATCACTAAGGGGAACTGAAGGCAGTTGAGAGCAAGGGCAATGATTCCTGGGCCGGACAATAAGTGATCATGTTGTGAATGGGATGACATTCAGCACAAAGCCAGGTAGCTAATAATAATAATAATAATAATTTATTATTTATACCCCGCCCATCTGGCTGAGTTTCCCCAGCCACTCTGGGCGGCTCCCAATCAGTGTTAAAAACAGTACAGCATTACATATTAAAAATTTCCCTGAACAGGGCTGCCTTAAGATGTCTTCTGAATGTCAGGTAATTCTTTATCTCTTTGACATCTGATGGGAGGGCGTTCCACAGGGCGGGCGCCACTACCGAGAAGGCCCTCTGTCTGGTTCCCTGTAGCCTCACTTCTCGCAATGAGGGAACCGCCAGAAGGCCCTTGGCGCTGGATCTCAGTGTCCGGGCTGAACGATGGGGGTGGAGACGCTCCTTCAGGTATACAGGACCGAGGCCGTTTAGGGCTTTAAAGGTCAGCACCAACACTTTGAATCGTGCTCGGAAACGTACTGGGAGCCAGTGCAGATCTCTCAGAACCGGTGTTATGTGGTCCCGGCAGCCACTCCTAGTCACCAGTCTAGCTGCCGCATTCTGGATTAATTGCAGTTTCCGGGTCACCTTCAAAGGTAGCCCCACTATACATGGCAGCATCATGTATAGTGAGTGAACTGAGTTATGAGCAAGAAAGGGGAATTTTAATGAATAACAGAATATTTCAATATTTTAATAAGAAGTGCCATAGCACTGTTGAAGAAAGGAGGCTTGTTCTGACAATGTGAAAAACTTATCAGGGGTGGGAAACCTCAGCCTCACAGGTCGAAGGTGGCCCTCCAGGCCTTTCTATCTGGCCTCCAGAACTCCCCTCAAGCCACACCACTTTACCAACCCTAATCCATCTGCTCCTTCAATGTTTTTGCCTGGCTGCAATGTGTCTTTGAACTCTGGTAATGCTGCTTGGTTGGCTAAATGGAGATTTGAGTGGCTGAGTGTATGTCAAAGCCAGTCTGCTGTAAAGATAAAATTCACATTTGTTGCTTCCTCCACAGTGACCTCCAGTGCTTCTGACATCTGGCATGTGGACCCTGGAAGGGTGACCAGAGGGAGTCTGAACCAGAAAAGGTTCCACACCATGGTTTCAGTTCAGTTCTAATTTACACCAGCAATCAGCTCTACCCAGTGCTTTTTTTCTGGGGGTACGCAGGGGTACGCACACCCCTAAACATTTTGTGAATCTAAGTTTGGCCTCATTGAAGGGCAGTATCTCAATATGGATAGGAAAATGAGAGTAGCCCTAAACATTTTTAAAGAAAACATCACTGGCTCTACCACATCTTCAAGTTCATCCTCCCGCCCGCCCCGCCCCACACTTTTGCATGCTGTTTCACCTCAGAGAACTATTCCATACATTGCCAACGACATAGAAGAAAACAGATTTTGAAACATGTATGTTCATCTGAATTAGGGACGCGGGTGGCGATGTGGGCAAAACCTCAGCGCCTAGGACTTGCCGATCGCATGGTCGGCGGTTTGAATCCCTGCGGCGGGGTGAGTTCCCGTCATTTGGTCCCAGCTCCTGTCCACCTAGCAGTTCGAAAGTACCCTTAAGTGCAAGTAGATAAATAGGTACCGCTTTATAGCGAGAAGGTAAACGGCGTTTCCGTGTGCTGCTCTGGTGCCGGTTCACCAGAGCAGCTTCGTCACGCTGGCCACGTGACCCGGAAGTGTCTGCGGACAGCGCTGGCTCCCGGCCTTTAGAGTGAGATGAGCGCACAACCCTAGAGTCTGTCAAGACTGGCCCGTACGGGCAGGGGTACCTTTACCTTTACCTTTATGTTCATCTGAAGAAAAAGAGAGAGAAGACACTAGGTACCATTTTGTACACAGACCACAATAAACACCCTAGAGACATACAAGGCATGGTTTTAAAGAGGCAGTTCTGCCTTTTCCTAATGTGTCTCTCCCCCCCTCCCTTTTTACAAAAGCAAATCCTGGAGACGTCCATCTCACTCCTCTCACATGCTAAAATGTGCAAAAAGACTCCAGCTCTGAAGACAAGAAAAACAACTGTTTGGGATAAGATGATGGGTCTGTTCCCCCCTGAGCCACTGCTTTTGCTGATGCTCTTGGAATGTGGAAATGAAAAGCATGTAACATATGTACTGTTTTCCCTGCGGACTTTTAAAAAGCCGCTAGAGTCACTTTATTTGATTTCCCCATTAAGTGTCTGCCTATCGGATGCTTTGGCTGACTGGAAAGGTCAAAGAACCTCCATCCATCTTGGGTTGTCCCCTTTCTTCCTAGTACTGGGCTATTTACCAAAGCTTGTTCATAACTGAAATAGGATTAAAAACTCAAGGTTAAAAATTCATCAAGCTGGAAAGGAGCTTGGAGAAAATCTTAGAGCTGGAAACTGTGCCAGAACTTTCAACCTTTGAACCCTCCCCTTTCAGAAGCTGGTGTTAGCCTAGCTACAAGGGGCAATATTTGGGCACTTTTCATAACTTCAGGCATGATCAGCCAGAATGAAGAACTGATTTTCCACAGCTGTCCTCTGTTGGTTTCCCTCTGAAATAGAAGGCAGAGAGGAGGAGCAATTTCAGGGTACCTCCACACTGCATGTATCTATGTATTTACTTACTTTTTTTTTTTA
Organism: Podarcis gaigeae; assembly: GCF_964106915.1. NCBI lineage: Eukaryota > Metazoa > Chordata > Lepidosauria > Squamata > Lacertidae > Podarcis > Podarcis gaigeae. Next base: position 101,470,676 of record NC_139680.1, on the reverse strand, counting down.
AAAAAAAAATCACTTATCTACTACAGTATCGTTAAAATATATCACAGTGGTTCACAACAATATAAAAACATAAAGTCAGAAAATAAAATAAAATCAAGTTTAAAACAAGTTAAGAGCAAACAGAAATCAGAAACAAACATCAACACACCATTGTGGGGTGTGTGCTATTAATTGACTGCTTGGGCCTGGAAGAATAGAAACATTTTCAGCAGGCATTTCAAAGTTGGCACAGAAGGTGCTGGCTGAATGATGCTCTGCAGGACTGGGCCAATGACAATACAGGGTCAGTTTCTGCCCACCATAATTCTGCGATTAGGATTCAAGCACTTACCCAGGGCTGGATTTAGGTTTGATGAGGCCCTAGGCTACTGAAGGTAATGGGGCCCTTTATATGTCCAGCTGTCCTTTGTCAACAACTACCGGTAATTGTTGTTTTTGTGTGTGTGGAATATATTATAATTTATGGACCTAATAGGTATCTAAAGCCATTTGCACATGTTGTCATGCAAACAGTCCATGCAGAATGTAAGCACCCTCTGTATAAAGGTAAAGGGACCCCTGACCATTAGGTCCAGTCGTGGCCGACTGTGGGGTTGCGGCGCTCATCTCGCTTTATTGGCCGAGGGAGCCGGCGTACAGCTTCCGGGTCATGCGGCCAGCATGACTAAGCCGCTTCTGGCAAACCAGAGTAGTGGACGGAAATGCCGTTTACCTTCCCACTGGAGTGGTACCTATTTATCTACTTGCACTTTGACGTGCTTTCGAACTGCTAGGTTAGCAGGATCAGGGACCGAGCAACGGGAGCTCACCCCGCCATGGGGATTCGAACCATCGACCTTCTGATCGGCAAGCCCTAGGGTCTGTGGTTTAACCCACAGCGCCACCCGCGTCCCATTTATGGACTTAATAGGTATCTATTTGCACATGTTGCCATGCAACCAGTCCATGCAGAATGTAGGCACCCTATATGCAGAAAGGAGCAAACCAGTGATATTTTAGGGAGCAGGCTAGCAGGCGGGACCCATTACTTACATCATAGGAGCATACACAACACAAAACACTGTTGCTGTATGTAGGTTTTATTTTATTTGTTTTTTGTCTTATATTTTGGAAATGTACATCCTGGTTTTTTCCCTTTAATTTGTTTGGGGGCCCCCAAGAGAGTGGGGCCCTATGCTATAGCTTGTTTAATTTATACATAAATCCAGCACGGCACTTACCAGAAATTTAGGAGCCCTTCAAGACTGGTAGGGTTTTTTGTTTTTTTGTTTGGAAGTGGCTTCTGCAAAATGTCATTGAAACAATAATAGTCCACTACTGGGCCATCCACATATTGTGTTATGCTGACCCAGGTTCATCACTGATAGAGGGCTGCTCATACATAAATAAATAATGCAGGCTGGATGGTGTTTGTTATGTACTGAGTTGAATAGGATCCAAACTGCAGCAGTCTGATTGGTCCTAGAACAATAGGATCCAAAAGGCAGCAGTCTGATTAGTCCTAGAACAATAGGATTCAGAATGCAGCAGTCTGATTGGTCTTAGAACAATGCAGCAGTATGATTGGTTGGCAGGAACCACCCAATCATGCTCCAGATAGAAGTGAATCCACAACCTGATTGGCTTACAGTAGAATTCCAGAATTAGCCAATCATGTGCAGCCCATCGTGTAAATAATGTATATAAAGCAGATACTTTGAGGGGACTTTCATTCATTCCTCCTCACCACTATGAGCTGAATAAAGAGCATGAAATCACTTTGCGACTCTGAGTATATTTCAGTGTTACTGTTGCGTGGATGCACAGCTGATAGAACAACCATACCCATTAATGGCTCTGTGTCAACCTTAGATGGTTGGAGGTCTCAATCGGAGTTCCAACAGGCTTCGTCATGAGCCCCTGAGTGTTGAACATCTTTATCCATGAGTGGGGTAGAGAAATAGAGGGGATGCTTGTCAAATCTACAGATGACACAAAACTGGGAGGGGTAGCTAACACCATAAAAGACAGAATAAATATTAAAAATGAATCTGACCGGCCGGAAAGCTCAGCCAAAACCAACAGGATGAAATCCAACAGAGACAAAAGCAAAGACCTGTATTTTGGCACCAAGAATGAGAAGCGCAAATTAGGGTTAGGGGAGATCTGGCTTGGCTACCAACCTTGCAGAAGCTAAGCAGGTCTGGGTCTGGTCAGTGCCTGAATAGGAGACCTCTTGGAAACCACATGTGCCACCATCTTGGATTCTATGATGTAAGAAATAATAAATACGAACAAAATAATAACAGCAAACTATTAGGCTGCATTAACTGAAAGATGGTGTCCAGATCAAAATAAATTAACAGTTCCACTGTACAGTGGTACCTCAGGTTACATACGCTTCAGGTTACATATGCTTCAGGTTACAGACTCCGCCAACCCAGAAATAGTGCTTCAGGTTAAGAACTTTGCTTCAAGATGAGAACAGAAATCGGGCTCCGGTGGTGCGGCGGCAGCAGGAGGCCCCATTAGCTAAAGTTAAGAACAGTTAAGAACAGTTTCAGGTTAAGTATGGACCTCCAGAATGAATTAAGTACTTAACCTGAGGTACCACTGTATTCTGCACTGGTCAGACTGTTTCTGGAAAACTGCGTCCATGTACTTCGTATATGGCACTCTAGCAAGGTAAATATCAGCCTAGTAATGCAACACTAATTGATTTATTTTCCCCAGGCCTTTAAAAAAAGAAAAAAAGGTATGGTTTTTGCAAACTTGCTCCCAGCACTTTAAACAGTAGTTGGTCCAAATAAAAGTATCATCATATTTCCTCTTTGTTTCAGGGGGAGCGATCTCTCGCCGATTTCATTTCTGCCTCTCTCCATGTTTTGGGCAGGGAAAAGTGAACCTGCAGCTTTTAAAGCACATTCCTGGGTTGCCTACAAAAATAAAAAAGTGTTAACTGATGCATGTTGCAAACATTTCCCTTTCCCTACATGCTCCAGTCCCTTTGAAGTCAATATGAAACCTCCATTCATAAAAGGCCTTTAGGCAAAATACTACTTTTCAATCAATGCCACAGATCTCACTAGCCACTTGCATTAAGCACAGTATATACATTTGCTCTTTTTCCCCGTGAAAGCTTATGTGTACACCTAATTCAGACTGAGTGTTTGAGGCGCTGGATAACCACAGGGACCCATCGTGCCTCCAGGCCATACTGCAGTTTCTCATTACAAATAACATAGGAAGAAGTCTGTGTATGTCTCCCTGAGTTTGGGTTTTGATGCTCTGGAATTTCTCGCAAACCAGATATTTGTTATGATTTATCTCACGTTTATTGTGGCAGATCCCTAATAGAAAAGGATGTTGGTAGGGTAAAAATTTTTTGGCTAAGTGTTTTCAGGACAGTAGCTGGTATTAGAAAGGGATTAAAAGAGCTATTTAACAAATAACCAACTGCAAAGGTGCCCAGAAAAATCAATCCACATTTCAGTTGCAGTGTGCAGTTTTGAAAAGTCCGTTTTGTAAAAGTCATAATTTCAGGGGTGTAAATACTGCATTAGTATTATTATTACTAAACTTAATTTACTTGCCAATATATTATTATTTATTTCTCTTGTTTCAAGACAAACCAAATTTTGCCCCCAGAAAATGTGCCATCTGAAGAGATTGTGTATGCTTAGCAAATCTGCATATATGTCCTCATTCTGTACTGGGTAAAGACAGGGGTGCAGTTTTTTGAAATGATGTTGTTGATCATTTGAAATGATGTTGATCATTTGAAATGATGTTGTTGATCACCAGACGCTAAAGCTACAGGTACAGTGAGAATCATGAGAAGTACTACACATAAATTAGGGTAAGTACCCTGAATGCTGCACTTACAAATACACTGAAGGACTTAACAAGCTGTACGCTTTTCTTGAGGGTGAGATAACCTAAAAGAATTGATCTCACTCAGCAACTTTGTTGAATCAATGCCTTGCTCAAGGTGCACAGATACATTGTGGGGTCAGTGTTGGGGGGGTGGAGATCCCGCCTTTTACCTGCCTCAGGCAGATATTCTGCTCAACAACTGAGTTACTCTCAAGTGCCACCTTCCCGTTCTTCTTTAGCTCCTAGTCAGAGCCAGTACAAGAGATCGGAAGACAATATTCTTTCCACTCTGTCAAGGATCCAGAGATCACGCTAAGGGTGGCCAAATTCTGTGTGACTGCCATAAAACTTAGGGAACAAGGCGTGCTACCATAATGACTAAGGCCTTAAATGACAAGTTTAGGTTATATTTTAGTGATTAAGATTAAACGTATATATTTTTAACTGCTGCTATATCTGTATTGCCCGTGATACCCAATTGCAAATTCAAATGTACAAGGAACGTTCTTTCACCTCTGGTGGACCTGCCCTAGAGTTAAGGTTTTCTGGGAAATGATATATAATGAGTTGAAAAAGGTATTTAAGTATACCTTCCCTAAGAAACCAGAGGCCTTCCTTTTGGGCATTGTCGGCCAGAGGGTGTTAAAGAAGGATTGGACATTTTTTATGTATGCAACAACAGCAGCAAGGATACTTATCGCCAAGCACTGGAAAACCCAAGATTTGCCCACACTGGAAGAATGGCAGATGCAACTGATAGACTATATGGAATTAGCAGAAATGACTGGCAGAATCCGAGACCTGGGAGAAGAGGCTGTGGAGGAGGACTGGAAGAAATTTAAGGACTATTTACAAAAATACTGTAAATTGTATGAGTGTTAAGAAAGATGTAAGATTATTAATAATATGGCACCATTAAGATAGTTAAAAGGAGTATGAAGATAAATGAAAATATAAGAAAAGACAAATTTTGGATAAATATTATGCTAAAATTAAGCTTTTAAGGTTTGGGTAAAACTATCTAAAATTAGGGACACAATATTGGAAATTATAATATAAGAATTGAAACAAGGTGATAAATTGCTGGGTAAAGTTCGAAAAACTTAGAACGCAGGAACGAGAGATGTGAGGAAGTCCAAAGAAGTGAAGAAAATGTGGATATTGAAAAAATTATATGTTATTTTGTTTGCTTTTTTGTTGTATTGAGAAAACCTTTAATAATTTTTTTTAAAAAAAAATGTACAGTAGTACCTCGGGTTACATATGCTTCAGGTTACATATGCTTCAGGTTACAGACTCCGCTAACCCAGAAATATTACCTCGAGTTAAGAACTTTGCTTCAGGATAAGAACAGAAATCATGCTCTGGCGGCGTGGTGGCAGCAGGAGGCCCCATTAGCTAAAGTGGTGCTTCAGGTTAAGAACAGTTTCAGATTAAGAACAGACCTCCAGAACGAATTAAGTTCTTAACCCGAGATACCACTGTATCCGTATCGTATTTTATGACTTCCCTGATATTGTATGTGAGCTGGAATTGGTCTGTGACCGAAATTAATAAATTCTATTCTATTCTCCACGCTGCTTAGGTTTCCTTGTGAAACAAATCCCATGAAATGTTGAATCTGTTCTCCTTTCCCCTCTGACAAATACAAAATGGTGGCTGCCTTCTCCTGACATCCTGAGTGAAGTTGGCAATTGGGCATGGGCAGAAGAAAAGGCATAGGGACAGCTCCTAGTCAAGGAAGTAGCGTAGTACTGATGTGAATGGGTCTGGCTCTAGGGGTTGGAAAGTCTTGTGTTTTGTAGAAAGACACATGCTTGTCTGCAATGTTGCTAAGCCAAAGACAAGGCAGGCTGAGACTGGCTAACAATAAAGGATACAGGTAAGGTTTTGTACAGGGATGCGGGTGGCGCTGTGGGTTAAACCACAGACCCTAGGACTTGCCGATCAGAAGGTCGGCAGTTCGAATCCCCGCAACGGGGTGAGCTCCCGTTGCTCAGTCCGTGCTCCTGCCAACCTAGCAGTTCGAAAGCACGTCAAAAGTGCAAGTAGATAAATAGGTACCGCTCCAGTGGGAAGGTAAACAGAATTTCCGTGTGCTGCTCTGGTTCGCCAGAAGCGGCTTAGTCATGCTGGCCACATGACCCAGAAGCTGTACGCCAGCTCCCTCGGCCAGTAAAGCAAGATGAGCACTGCAACCCCAGAATCGGCCACGAAAGGACCTAATGGTCAGGGGTCCCTTTACCTTTACCTGAGGTTTTGTACAAGGTTTTTTGGGGGGGCTGAAGTGTGGGGCCCCCAGCCAGTTACCCAATTTGTCCCCCACAAAGTCACCACTGCAGTCATCCAGGCTGGGTACCGTAAGCAAGGTTTTAGGGAGGAGACTGAGCGCTTGCTAACCATCACTAAATCTGAACGACTCTTTGTCCAACTGAAGGAGATTGTAATGCTTCAACTGAATCCTGGATAGTTCGTCCCCTTAAATCACGCCCTTAAGAGTCGTCTGTAGGTCATGTGGAACACAGTATCACTTTTGATACAGGAATGTAACTTCTAAAAATTACACATTAGGAAGGTATACAGGTTACCGGTGCCTCAGGACATTCTAAGTCACACGTCAACAAGTTATAAAGTTATCTTTGGATAGCCATCAGACCAAGATGTCTTATACAACTGAGTGAGTTTTATGCCCTTCCAAATGCGTCAGTTATCTCCCAACAGCAATGAAGTGCCAAAGCAGAATTGAACAAAAAAACCCCACCAAGCGTGGCTATTTCTATTCACAGAAATTTCACCTGTAAATTCTTCTGTGAGATCCAAGGGATATTTTGACAGAACATTGCTCAATCTTTGAAGTAAGTTTATCTCTTTCTTCAGGGATCAGTGGCAATTGTTTCCCAGGCGTCAGATTTGATGCTTTCTAATATTTTCTTTTCTTTTTTAAAAGTACAAGATATAACTGGAAAATCTACTCCACATAACTATTAATTTGAGGATGGCCACAAGGGTTTAAAAATGAAGTTTTATAGCAAGGCTATGGAACAGTTGCAATCTGCCATATGATTTCAATTTATCTGTAGTCAATATTCTGTCCTTAAAAGGAGGACCAAATATACAGATCCGCATATTAAATACAAACATAAGAAGAGCTCTGCTGGATAATGCCAAAGGTCTTATCTACTTCTGCATCTTCATTCCCCCTGTGGCCAACCTATAGAAAGTTCACATGAAGGAAATAGCCATCTCTGACTTCTGTTCCTCAGTGACTGGTATATAGAGGTATGCTGTCTCTGATGCTGGAGGTAATATCCAGCCACCATGACTAGTATTATTGGCCTTGTCCTCCATAAATTTGCAAGGGGTTGCATAATCCCCTTTCAAAGTTGTCTAAAGCTATTTACACACTATACAGTGGTACCTCGGGTTACAGATGCTTCAGGTTACAGACGCTTCAGGTTACAGACTCCGCTAACCCAGAAATAGTACCTCGGGTTAAGAACTTTGCTTCAGGATGAGAACAGAAATCGTGCAGCAGCAGTGGGAGGCCCCATTAGTTAAAGTGGTACCTCAGGTTAAGAACAGTTTCAAGTTAAGAATGGACCTCCAGAACGAATTAAGTTCTTAACCCGAGGTACCACTGTACCTTTAAAGCTCCTTCAAACCACATTTTGCCCTCAAAGAATTCCAGAACCTGTAGTTCTGCACTTTTGGAACTCACACCCCAGGGAGATGTGGCTGGCCTTATTACTCCTGAACTTTATTTTTTAAAAAAATCCTTTAAAGACACTTTTTTCCAAGTCTGCATTTGTGTACAGGTGTGGTAGGGATGTGATATCATACAAGGGTTTTGGGGGGAAATATCTTTTTGAAATTTAGTAAGATCATGAGCCACCATGTATAACCTCCCTGAACACTGGCATTGTTCACTATATTTGATGACCAGAATTCAGCTGCACCATATGAAGAGATGTTCTCAATGGTGCTAGCCGCTGCTAGACAGGTAATATCAAGAAACTGGAAAACAGAAGACAGAGGAAAATTTCAGGAATGGAAAATGGGAATACATTTTAATTGAAAAGAGTGATACACCTAGTAGAAACAATGAGATGAACAAGCATGGAATATGATTTCTTAGGATAGTGCTACGAGGGTCATTCTGTGGTCAAAACTAATGAACAGCAACTTTGCAACAACTTTCCTGGGGAGACTTGAAAGGTTGAGATGAAACAATGCTTTGCTCTTCACGTTCTTATGTATTATGAAAATAAAAATAGTAACACAACAGGTTGTATTGTATACCAACAAACCAAACCTAATATGACTTTTGTGTATTGTATTATTATTTTTTGCACATTATTGTTATATGTGGAAAATAAAAAGCTTTTTATAGGAAATCTGCATTTGGTTGGATTTTACTTTACTGCACTTGAAATTGTGGTGGGTATGTGTATGCATATGGAGCTCAGACGAAGCAGATGTTCCCACATTGCAGGCAGAGCAGAAAGAGGAAGAGAAAGAGAAGTAATGGGGTGTAAGAGAAGAATACATAGCTATGCCCCCCACCCCCGTCAGGGCACAGCGGACGTGTCTCTCACAGAGTTCTCTCTAGCAAACTTACAGGAAACTCTTTGACAGAGGTCAGCAACCTTTTTCAGCCGTAGGCTGGTCCACTGTCCCTCAGACCATGGGGTGGGCTGCACTATATTTTGTGGAGGGGAAACGAACGAATTCCTATGCCCCACAAATAGCCCAGAGATGCATTTTCAATAAAAGGGCACATTCTACTCATGTAAAAACACCAGGCAGGCCCCACAAATAACCCAGAGATGCATTTTCAATAAAAGGGCACATTCTACTCATGTAAAAACACCAGGCAGGCCTCACAAATAACCCAGAGATGCATTTTAAATAAAAGGACATATTCTACTCATGTAAAAACACACTGATTCCCAGACTGTCCACTGGGCGGATTAAGAAGGCGACTGGGCTGCATCCGGCCCACGGGCCTTAGGTTGCCTACCCTGCTCTTTGAGCTTCATCTCTTATCATGGACATAGCTATCAACTTTTTTAAAGGGAAATTCCCTTATTCCGAATAGGATTCCTCGCAAGAAAAGGGAAAAGTTGACTGCTATGATCATGCACCTACCTACCAAAACACGAATTGTTGGTTTGACTGCACTTTAAATACCCCACATGCCTATGATTTTTTCTGTGCTGTGTATCACAACACCTGAATTCCAGTTGAATGTTAAGAGTATCCCTAAACTCAAGCATGCCCAGTTTCCTGCAGATTTTCATTTCTTTATTTGATTTGCACCTCCTCTCTGCCCTCTGCATGGCCACCAGGCACATGTGCATTGGGAGAAATACTCTGAAAGAGCAATCTAGAGGTGACCTTATGCATGAGCACCTGCATCACAGTTCTTCTTTTTTTTGCCATGCTTTAAAGTTGCACATCCACTCCTGCATGCTGGCAAAGCAGCACACCAAAATAATATTGAGACAACTAGATTGTCAGACTTGCCTCGGTTATTTTAGTGGTGAGAGCTCCAGGGTTGGCTTATAATAACAATAAACACATTAAAACACAATATAAAGCATGTAATTTTGCAATTATAAACAGGATTTTCTCAGTCTGACTCAAGTCCCCAAAACTATAGCACCCCCTCCCCTGGTTAGGCTGAAGACAAAAGCATGAGCCATCTTTCTGCCTTTCTTGGCCATTCACAAAGGTAGCAGTGAGTTGATAGATCTTGCAAAACCAGTTTCCATGCTGTTGCTAATCCTGGATCTCTTATACAGTCAGAGCCTCTGGGTCAGAAGAGATCCTGCAAGGCCATTCAGACCCACCTCAAACTCTTTAACAGTATGCACACTCCCCTCAAATTTTGACTTTGCACAGGCACACTGTCAATCATATGATTCATGACAATACATAGGTGCCAACTCCCCGGGGCCCTGGGTGCATGAGCACCCACAAAATTCACCATGAAAGGGCCGGGCACCCACAAATATCAGTGCCAGGGCCATGCACGCTGCATGGCACCCACGGCCCTGGGCACCCACGGTTGCAGGGCCAAGCTGGCACTCCTGTGACAATATCATGTGATGACTTGCAATGCCAGTGAGCATTGTGGAATAGAGTCAGAGAAACTTTAAGGACTACCAGACTGTCACTGTTTTCAGGTGGGACTCAGTCACATACCAGCTAATTCAGGTTGTGTAATTACAGTTGATTGGGAAGTCTTGCCTAACCAACCCCACTTCACCAAAAGATCAGACTTTTTGCAAGGAAGAAAGTGATGGGAAAATGCACTGGAAATGGTTGGATAACAACATGTGGCTGGGTTGCTGAAATATACTCGGAGTCATGTAGTGATTTCATGCTCTTTAATGCAGCTTGTAAAACAGTGAATGAATTGCCCCCCAAACCTCAGGCTTTTATACACATTATTTACACAATGAGTCCTGTCTGATTGGCTGATTCTGCTTCCCTCCTGGAGCCTGATTGGTCTTTTTCTGCAGGCCAATCAGTTGTTGCATTCTACGATCCTACCAGCCTAATAGGCTGATTAACCTCCTCCTGGAGCCTGATTGGTCTTCTCCTGCAAGCCAATCAGTTGTTGCATTCTAGGATCCTACTTGCCTATTGTTCTAGGATCCAAGCTTACTACATAATAGTTGCAATGGGAGCTCACCCCGTTGCGGGGATTCGAACTGCTGATCTTCTGATTGGCAAGTCCTAGGCTCTGTGGTTTAACCCACAGCGACACCTACCTAGTTGGCCTTTCTGAAACAATATGCAGACTGAAACCTGGCTATCCTTCAAAATTCACACTTCTATGAATTTTGCGGTGTAGTTCTCTAGTCAAGTAAAGTAATGGGTACAAAAAGGTAAATGCTAGGGTAAAGTGTGCGAAAAAATGCACGAGTGAAAATGACATCAAAAAGGCATCGTGTTAGGGGAAATTGCTTTACGAAGTGGTGTGCATTAATCAAAACCGCATAGAAACAGAGGCATGTCGAGAGCAATCCACACTAAAATGCTGGTGAACTTTCATGAGGGCTTGAACATATGTTCTCCAGAGCCGGCCCATCCCCCCCACACACACACTGGATAACTCTCATGCTCCCTAGGTCCCCGGCTGGGGACTAGGGAGGGAGAACGCCCAATGCCTGAGCCAAGGTCTACCCACATTTGAAATTTAATAAAGTTGTGGCCAATTTAATCCCATAGCACGTTGTCTAGAGTCGTTATTCCACATGACGGGGGGGACCACTCGGGATCTGGGGACTCCGCCTGTCCACGCAAATACATATCATGAACTGATGTGGAAATGTGGAGAACGCATCTTAAGGGGAAAATGAAAAACTGAAATCGACAGATTCAACCATTGCTAGTTGTGATGGAATCTCTGTGTGGATTCTGCAGAAGTTCCAGGTCATACAGAAGCCTTTGCATGTCCATTTTTAAGCTAATCTTGTTGTTTCTGGTTCCTCAAACTCAGGTGCTGTAGAGCAGTGTTTCCCAACCTTGTGCCTCCAGCTGTTTTTGAACTACAACTCCCATCATCCCCGACTAGCAAGACCAGTGGCAAGGGATGATGGGAATTGTAGTTCAAAAACAGCTGGAGGCACAAGGTTGGGAAACACTGCTGTAGAGGGTGGTGTCCCATCCTTGGTGCCAAGAGCAAGATCTAACTGCCAGTTCAGTCAGCTTCTATATTGTGTGGATGCGCCATTTTGTTTTTTTTTACCTCAAGCACCAAAACGCCTTGCCCCAGCCCTGTCCATTTGCTGCATTTCAAATAGTTGTATTTATTTTACCTCAACTCTATTATTGCTTTGTATACTGATGTATTGTAAATCTCCTTGGGACGGTATCTATCCTGAAAGGTAGTCCAAAATACTTCAGTTGACACAAACAACCCCACCCATGCTTAAGGGACCACTTCGCTTAGCCCACGGTACGTGTAGGAGGCAAAAGAAAAATGTGCTAGATGTGCTGGATTGGATAGTAGCTAATAACAAGGAGAAATGCAAACTCGAACAATACAAAATCAATGTGCAGTTAGAGTTTCAGGAAAGTGTAATTTTGAGGAGTTTGCTTGAGATTGACCTGAGGGGTAAACGAAATCAAAATCTGGAAAGGGGGTGGGGAAATGATAAAGACAGTACTTTCTACAAATTGTTTGCCTCGGGTTAATGACATTACTGGCACTGTCTATTTTCCTTTATTTAAAAATACCTCCACAGACAAGCTTACATCTCACAGAGTCAAAGTATGCATTGAACATGTCACACGTGTAATCCAATCTCTGTCTGTGGTGAGGTAACCATCTGCTCTGAACATGACCTGTCTGCCATCGGAGCTCAAGGAAAGGATGGGTGGATTAAAGCTGCAATTAATAAGGACAAGGGAACTTGGGTGCGACTCAGAGGTGGAGGTGGAGAGCTGTCGACCATTTCCAATGAATCATCACAGTCTAACGTTGCTTGTTCCCCGCCCCCCACCGCTGCTCCACTGGCTGCCTCTCCCTCCTTATTTTGTGGGTGCTGGGTATCGATTCTATAATGGAAATCTTCTTCTTTTACTATTTCTAGAGAGATTTCAACTTTTTCCAGCTTCTCTGAGAATAAAATGAACATTTCCCATCTTCTAAAGCAATCGTCCTCCGGCACCATGTTCTCTGTATGTGCCTCCTGTGTGGCTTGGGAGCTGTTGTAGCCGAAAACATCTGCAACAGGTGGGGAAGCCCGCTCTACAGGACTGTCTTTGAGCACATCCTTTCCCTTTGCTTTATTTATTAATTTCATTTAAAATTATATGAAGCTTATATAAAACCACCACCTCAAAGTGGTTTACAAAAAGAATAAAACAAGGGCATTATGAGTAAGAAGCAACTATTTAAGACATTAATTTTTTTAAAAAACCAACAATAAGCTAGAAATCATATTAAAACACATGTCAACCTTCTAAATACGTGGAAAGGTTTGGCTAAACAGAAATGTTTTCAGTAGGTACCAAAAATAATACAGCAAAGGCACCTGCCTGATTCCAACAGGCAGGGAGTCCAAAGTTCTGCCACACTAATAGATTAATTTCTTACACGTGTAGGGCAAGTTATTATGTAGTACCTGTGGCAACGACAATTTTATCCATATCATTCTCATCTTCTTCCTCACCTTTATTGGGGCCAATGATGAGCAAGTGTCTGTGTTTACTCCGAAATGTTTAGAGTACCTCACAGAACTATTACCACGTGATTTCCCCATGCCTCTTTCTTTGCTCATCATCGTTGTCATTTACTACTTAGACCACACCCATCACTATATTTGGCGCCGTACAACGATGACATGAGACGTGGCTTTGCCCATTGGCTTATAGTGTAACAAAGCACGACACATGAGGGAGAGGGAATTAGGAGTGAAGAGGGATAAATGTCAAATGTCAATCAAGCAAAGACAAAGAAGATCCTGAAAGAAAAGCAAGACTAAAAAGGCGAGTTTTCAGTAACTTCTTACAACAGGGGTGGGGCACTTCAGGCAAGAAGACCAAATGTGGCCCTCTGAGCCTCCGGACCCTCCCCACCCCGCACCCCCTCTCCCTAGGTCACAACCCTCATTAGTCCTTCATGTCCACTCCTTGGGTGTTTTTGCTGGGTTAAATGTAAATCAGGTATATTAAAAGGAGGATTCTCTGGATAGCAAGATCCAGGTTTGGGGCAAGTACTCTTTGGTGAGAGAATCCCAGGAGAGATTTAAAATCACAAAACATGCAGCAAAGTAAAGCATGGGAACATAGGCTGTTAGACCTTTAAAATGCCCCTTCTAAGTTGCTTCCAAAGTTCCCCTTTTCCCTTAGCATAGAAAGAGACCCCAAGTTAAAAACGGTTTACTTACAAACTTTTCAAAGGTCAGATTCATGTGCTTTTCCATACAGCATTCAGAAAACATGGACAACAAAACTTGGTTTTGTTGCAGTGGTGAAAGTTCCTGAAATGATGGTACAGGAAGTCAAGAATGGCTTAAAACATTGTGGAGGTAAGGGTGGGAAGTCAATACGTTAAGGGAAATATGTGTTGCAGCTGAAGTTATTTTGCTAAAATTTCTGAAATTTTATTAAAGTTAACGCGCACACACACAAAAAAGAATAGTTTGTGGAAAAGCCATGCAGTCAGAGCTTGGAACAACTAGCTCAGACCTATTTCCATGTGAGAGTTCACAATAGGCTTGATTTCCCAATCAAGGGGGAGTAACCTAGCTAAGCCTGGCAGGACAGCTCACTCTATGACATTAACCCCTCCATGCATTAATCGGATATAAGCATTTTGGTTATGTGAGGCTGGTGATCCTACAGTTTTTGCTTGGCTAGAATATATCCTGGGACTCTGATCATACTGATTGGCTACATGAATTGTTAATAAATGTATGTGGGTGGGTGTAGAAAGCAGCCTTTTGTACAAAAGCTGAAATTTGTTCTAATTCATTACTCTGCCCTCTTTTGCCTCAGGCCCCACCCACTACTGGAATGTGGCCCTTAGAAATTTGTTCTGACGGGAATGTGGCTCTTGGGGTGAAAAGATAGTTCCCTATCCCTGTCTTAGACAAAGGAAGAATAAAGGCCAGAGGGACTAATGGGAGAAGATGTTTCTGGGCCTTATAGATAAAAAAAGAAGCTGGAAACTAGTTCATGAGAGAAGAGAGTTTAAAAAAATAGATTAGTATCTGAAGAGTGAAGAGACTAAGGAGGAGGATGAAGAGAAAGCAGAGATGAGAGATGGCAAGGACTAAGACCATGAAGACACTTAACAATGAATACCAGGAGCTTACAACTAATCCAGTAAGGAAGACGGAGGCAATGCAAGTAAGTTTATAAAGGAGAAGAGCAATCAGAATGAGAGGAAACAAAAATTAACTTAAGTGGGCAGAAGAATTCAAAACAGACATTAACGCCTAAAGAGAAGACATAAGGAAACCAAGCAAAAGGATACATTACTGCAATAATCCACCCTAGAAATAAAAACAAACTGAAGAAGTATTTCAGCCAGACAGATGATTAAAAATTGTTGGATCTTTGAAATACTGTGAAGGGAAATCTCATGCACATTAGAGCAACCAGTAGGTATCTGTATTGAATTTGAAATTGTTTTAATTGTTTTTATAGGTGAAATTGTTTTGTAATAAGTTTTATTGTGGATGTTTTTACTGTCACCATCCTTTATTGTGAAATTGCTTTGAGATGCTCTGTAGGAAGCAATTAATCAATGACATGAAATTAACTGTCAAATGTAACTCCGAGACTTCAGGCCTGCTGCGCTGAATGAATTCCAAAATTATTGTGAGCTGGTGCAGCCTGGTGACGAAGAAGCTGAGCCATGAATCTGAAAGACCCTGATTCAAATCTCGGCTCTGCCATGAACTAAACTTAGGTGGCCTTAAGGTGGTGGACTTTTCTTCCCCACCCCCTGCAATGCAAGAATCTCAACTAAAGCATCCATGACAGATGACCATCCAACCTCTGCTTAAAAATCTCCAAGGAAGGAGAGTCCACCATCTCCGGAGGCAGATTGTTCCACTTTCGGACAGCTCTTTGTGTCAGAAAGTTCTTTCTGATGTTTATTCAAAATCTCCTTTCTTGTAACTTGAAGTGATTGGTTCTTGTCCTACCCTCCAGAGCAGGAGAAAACAAGTTTGCTCCATTATCCATGTGGCAGCCCTTTAGATATTTGAAGATGGCTATCATAGCTCAACAAACCTAGACAGCATCTTAAAAAGCAGAGACATCACCTTGCCAACACAGGTTGGTATAGTTAAAGCTATGGTTTTCCCAGTAGTGATGTATGGAAGTGAGAGCTGGACCATCAAGAAGGCTAATCACTGAAGAATTGATGCTTTTGAATTATGGTGCTGGAGGAGACTCTTGAGAGTCCTATGGACTGCAAGAAGATCAAACCTATCCATTCTGAAGGAAATCAGCCCTGAGTGCTCACTGGAAGGACAGATTCTGAAGCTGAGGCTCCAATACTTTGGCCACCTCATGAGAAGACAAGACTCCCTGGAAAAGACCCTGAAGTTGGAAAAGATGGAGGGCACAAGGAGAAGGGAATGACAGAAGACGAGATGGTTGGACAGTGCTCTCAAAGCTACAAACATGAGTCTGACCAAACTGCGGGAGGCAGTGAAAGACAGGAGTGCCTGGTGTGCTCTGGTCCATGGGGTCACGAAGAGCCGGACACGACTAAACGACTAAACAACAACATCATAGCGCCTCTCTGTCTCCTCTTTTCCAGGCTATACTCACCCCAGTTTTGATTCTTCTTCAAAGCTTGCTGCCCTGCTTCTTCACAGGCAAAACCTTCTCAGATATTAAGAGTCACTCTGTTTAGAGGTGTCAAGAGCTGCCATACTCTGGAGGTCGGCTCCTGCACCCGTCATGAAGAGTCAAGTGCCAGAGGCCAAAGCCTACAAACCCTACCATTTGTAGCATTGTCCTTATAAGCAAGCGAAAGGAGAGGGTTGTATCTGCAAGGAGTACAAAGACATCATGTTCCATTAGTTGTGGGAGTGATGGAGGCAATTGTGGTTGGTGGTAGGCATGGTTAGCGGCTGAACTCCACCTCCCTGACAACATGCACTGCTGCTGACATAGACCACTGTTGTCACTTCACAGTGATTACGGGAAAGCATCCTATTAGCTAATAATTGCATATGAGTTAATGATATCTGAAGTCTTATCCCATCAGAGGAGGAAATTAATCCTGGCATGTCAGACACTAAAGTGAAGAGGTGTTGATGATCTATGGAAGTTCAGCGCGGTGTCTCACTGTTGATACTTTATAATTTTAGCCTCGTCGGACAAATCTGTAATGAAGCTAAAAACGGGGATTGATGTCTTGCTTCAGAAGAGAACTTTTGAAAGAGATAGGAAGGGAAAATGGGGTATTTAAAAACCAAGGATACATATAAGTCTGTATACACAGAGAGACATTTCCCCCTGCTGTGTGCGGACCTATGCACAATTGCTTGAAAGGTTAAAACTGCAGATCTATGCACTATTGCTTGGGAGTCCAGCATTGGGGTTTTGTTGTTGTTGTTGTTTAGTCATGTCCGACTCTTCGTGACCCCATGGACCAGAGCACGCCAGGCACTCCTGTCTTCCACTGCCTCCCACAGATTGATCTGACTCATGCTGGTAGCTTCGAGAACACTGTCCAACCATCTCGTCCTCTGTCGTCCCCTTCTCCTTGTGCCCTCCATCTTTCCCAACATCAGGGTCTTTTCCAGGGAGTCTTCTCTTCTCATGAGGTGGCCAAAGTATTGAAGCCTCAGCTTCAGAATCTGTCCCTCCAGTGAGCACTCAGGGCTGATTTCCTTCAGAACGGATAGGTTTGATCTTCTTGCAGTCCATGGGACTCTCAAGAGTCTCCTCCAGCACCATAATTCAAAAGCATCAATTCTTTGGCGATCGGCCTTCTTTATGGTCCAGCTCTCACTTCCATAATCACTACTGGGAAAACCATAGCTTTTACTATATGGACCTTTGTTGGCAGGGTGATGTCTCTACTTTTTAAGATGCTGTCTAGGTTTGTCATTGCTTTTTTTCCAAGAAGCAGGCGTCTTATAATTTTGTGGCTGCTGTCACCATCTCTAGGATCAGGATGTATGAATGTAGCTCACCCAATATCCTCCCACACATAAAATAATTTAGAGCTGCATTCGATTTCTCTGGCAAGAACTAGCGCTCCTCCTTGGTTGTAGCAACCAGATCACCTTATTCACCAGCTTCCTGACACCCTCAAAAATCCAATCTATTTGTAATTTGTAAACACATGGTTTCTCATTTGCTACAAAAGCTGTTGTTGACTTATAGTATTATGTGTTTAATTAATCTCTTGATGTCCAAGCAACATGAGGCCTTTGTTTCAAATCCTCTTTTTGCCATTCATTCTGTTGGGAAGTTTGCTTCTCAGTAGGTTTGCAACTTTGCTGATCACCAAAATGTCGGAAAGGAATTTGGTAGGCTTGTTGAGGTAATGGTTCTACATTTTTAGTTTAAATACCAGCTTAACCCAACATCCCATTCTGGGGGGATGGGGGGGGGACATGCATCCTGCATCCCGCCCCCTGTTTTCGCAAACCATAATTTAAACTAATCATAGTTCCTTTAGATGTCACAGGGAACTGTGGTTAGTTTAAAAATGAAAGCAAACGTTGTGAACATTTTAGTTTCTGGTCATAACCAGCCAGTTATTTCCTACCTGCTCTTTCTGTTTTACCCAGACTACAGAGGGAAACTAGTTTACTGTTTTAAGAATATGTGCAATTTTATGCACACTTTGGTATCTAGTATGCTCATTTCTGTACTGCACTGTACTGCAAAGTCTGGCAAAGCGTTATTCTCTAAGGATGCTGTGCTCCATTCTGTGCATTGTTTTAGAAAGCAAAAATTAGGTAGGTTCACCTTTAAATGAGAACTGAATTGAATTTGTCTCCCACCCCTAGTACTGTGAACCAGGACATGTCTAACTTACTGAATCTGTGAACCAGAGCACTCCATGCCACAAGATATTTTTGCAGCTCCCCCTTGTTACAGCTTGGTAATACTACAAAATACCAAGAGATATCCATCATTATTGCCTTTAATAAGGCAGACACAGAGCTTCACATAATTACAGTACTTTACTGTGGACTGTTCCTATAGATTGTATAATTATATACCACAATGTTCTCTAGACATAGCTTCCCTAGCTTAAGGAGTGAAAGTTTGTGTGTGCCTCTGTGTGTTTTAAACAAATCATCCAGTCCCACATTAGTACTATAAATGTTGCAAACAAATCAAATCTATGGAAAGAGTGCCAGAAAACTGCACTCTGCTTTAAAAGTCGTGCCCATTAACATTAAATGTGAAATAACTCGATCTTAAAGCATCTCAGGATTTTAAAATCATAAGTTGTACAGAAACTTCCCTCGTGGAATTGCTAAAATGTTCAATTCATTATTATTTTACAAAAAAAGATTAAAAAATAATTTCTAAACATTAAAGGGCAATCAAGCACCACAGAAATTATTTAAACTTTTTCCATAGGAAAAAAAAGAGGCCACACTCTAGAAATTCTGCAAGGGTATTGATGTCTATTAAATATTTACTTTTCTCTCCAGCTCACACCAGAAAGAGTAATTTGTATTTGGCAGAAACTGGCTGCAATTACATTAGTCAATCCAAAAGCCCAACTTGCTCATGCAAAATGCAAACAAATTAGTTAAAATGGTCTAATTAGCAGACTGTAAAAATGCAAAGCAAGGCTGGCATATAATGGTGTGCTACCCAAGTATACTTTTTGCAGAATAAACAAAGAGGGAATATAAAATACCCTAATCAATCCCATACCACTGAAGAGACCCAACGGAAAACTGCTTACTTAGTGGGTTTCATTTTAGAGAAAACTTCCGAAGCTCATGTGAGGTTTTTTATTCATCACAGAGGAACTAAGGTTCTGTTCCAGATCCATCAAACTGGTGACTCACTGGGCCAAATGACGTATGCAAGTAGCAAGTAGTTGTCCCTATTTATCAGGGACAGCCCTACTTTCTTGGGACAGGGCATGGTCTGAAGATGCCTGGTACTGCAATCAGGTTGAAACCATATAAATCTGCATCTGGTCCCTGTGTGAATGGGACATGAGAACTTTGTTTTAACCCATCATTTTGCCACTCATTCTACTGTTTGCTTGTCCATTCAACTACTTCATGGGCCACTGAAAGATCAGAAAAATGGCCCCAGGTTAAATCCCCAGCATCTCCAGGTAGGGCTGGGGATGCCTCCACCTGGAACCAAGGAGAGCTGCTGCCAGTCTGTGCAAGCTACACTGAGCTAGATGGCTTCATGGTCTGACTCATTGGAAAGCATCTGCCTGTGTTCCTGATCTTCCTATGATGGATTCCAGCAACACCTGGAGGATCACAGGTTCTTCATCCATGGACCTCAGTTCTTGGCAGGCAGATGCCAAGCAGTGTTGGATTGGTGGGTCAAGTGTTTGTTATTCAGGCCTGGCCAACTGGAAACATATTGGTGATGGGAAAAGCTTGCTGAAAAAAACATCCTGGTCTAAAGAGAGACTTTTATATGACTTGTGCATGTCTCCAACATCACCTATAAGGGGTGGCCAACTCCCAAGAAACTGTGATCTACTCACAGAGTTAGAAAATGGCAGTGATCTACCCCTTTTGGGGGGGGGGGTTCAGGTCAAAGTTGTTGAACTTTTTTTAGGAAGGAGGAAGGCCCATTTTTGGGGGGAGGGTCAAAGTTGTTGAGTCTTTTCAGGGAGGAGGTAAAGTGTTGAGCTTTTTTAAAGGGAGCTACAGTTGTTCAGCTTCTTTGGGGGGAGCTAATGATCTACCAGTGATCTACCACAGACGTCCAGTGATCTACCGGTAGATCACGATCTACCTGTTGGACATGTCTGACCTATAAGATTAGGATTTAACTATTTCCTTGCTGGGATGACCAGCTGCAAACAGCAACTTTGGGTAGGACTCGAACCAATGGCTTCAGGTCACAAGAAAGGAGATTCCAACTAAACATCAGGAAAAACTGTTTAACAGTAAGAGCTGTTAATAATGATAATAATAATAACAATGATAATAATAATTTATTATTTATACTCCGCCTATCTGGCTGGGTTTGCCCAGCCACTCTGGGCAGCTTCCAACAAAATATTAAAATACAGTACAGTGGTACCTCGGGTTACATATGCTTCAGATTATAGACTCCGCTAACCCAGAAATATTACCTCGGGTTAAGAATTTTGCTTCAGGATGAGAACAGAAATCGTGCTTCAGAGGCACGGCGGCAGCAGGAGGCCCCATTAGCTAAAGTGGTGCTTCAGGTTAAGAACAAGTTTCAGGTTAAGAACGGACCTCCGGAAAGAATTAAGTACTTAACCCGAGGTACCACTGTAGTCTGTTAAACATTAAAAGCTTCCCTAAATAGGGCTGCCTTCAGCTGTCTTCTAAAAGTCTGGTAGTTGTTCTTCTCTTTGACATCTGGTGGGAGGGCGTTCCACAGGGCAGGTGCCACTACCGAGAAGACCCTCTGCCTGGTTCCCTGTAACTTGGCTTCTCGCTGTGAGGGAACCGCCAGAAGGCCCTTGGCACTGGACCTCAGTGTCCGGGCTGAACGATGGGGGTGGAGATGCTCCTTCAGGTATACTGGACAGAGGTTTGACAGAGGAATGGTCTCCCTCAGGAAACTGTAGACTCTCCTTCGTTGGGAGCTTTAAAGCTGAGTGGCCATTTGTCATGGATGCTTTAGCTGAGATTCCTGCCTTGCAGGGGGTTGGACTAAATGACCCTTGAGGTCCATTCCAACTCTACAATTTTATGAAGAATGGAAGGCATGAAAAACTGGTTCAGAGTCTGCTCACACCAGTGGGCTGGAGAAGTTTGCAGAGCCTCCTGAAAATTTAAACAAGTTACAGAAACCTTCCAGTACAATCTCTAGGTGTGGCAGAAGAGGTGTCTGTTTTCTTTTTTGTTTTTATTTGGCCTGGCAGCACTATAAGGGAGTACAGCTTCCTTCCCTCCTGCCCAGGAAGTTGTGTTCCATGGTACCTGGCAATCGCTGTACAAATAAGCAAATGTATTTTCATTCCCTCAAGCTATCTAGTCACTTTAAATACTTGATGGGTCAGATTATGAAAGCACCACAATGATTCTGTTATTATAATATTGATACATTAAAGCGTAGCCTGCTGCCCTACAGCATAGATGGAAGATTGCTCCCTCTGTGGATTTTTAACTCTTTAATACATATAATGTTCAAACAATAGGCCTTTTGTCACTGAGAAACTGTCACATTAAAGCAGCTATTGTGTGGGAAAGGAGAAGAGACACTCCTGGTATTATCCACATGGTATGTAGCCGATTATGAGAGAAATTCACAAATTCCCTGTGGTAAACTGTTGATAGGCAGGCATTCCATTGTCCTTCAGAAACAGAGGTACTTGGAGAGACCTGTCAGGAGTAAGCATGGACCAATGGTACCAAATAGTATGGGAAACAGCCTTACTAGAAAAATTAACCAATAAACTGAAACTGACACGGGGACAAATAGAAGAAGACGCCTTCACCCCAGTATGGCACCCCTATATCACACACACAGCCCAACAAGACAACGACAAAAATCCACCAACAGCATACGAATCAATATGGCTAACCTGATCCAAAACACCCACCCACCCCACTCACACATGAAAACAAAGACCACCACAGCCAACCACAAATGAACAACCACACCCTAGGCCAACTCCAACCTCTCTCACCACCAAAGGAACACAAGTGAACAGCAAAGAACCTGCACAAGCAACGCTGACACAAAACACCACATATATTAAGTAAAATAGAAACATCACCACCCCACGCCCACTCACCTTTCCCCCTTCCATCTCTTTCCCCCTTTTCTTCCTAATGTCTCAACAAATGAAACTGATCTGTATAAAATGTTACTTGAAAAAAAGAGAGACATTGCACATACTTTTGTAAACCAAGAAAATCTTTAATAAAAAAAAGAAAAAGAAAAAAAGAAACAGAGGTACTGTTGCTCTCCCAACCACCACACAGGTATGGTGCTGCAATGACGATTTGGATGAAAATTCACTATTATTTATGATTTAAAGTCATATACCCTACCTTTTGGGGGTGTTTTATGAGAAACATAGTAAACTGAAATTCCATAAAGGACTGAAGCATCTATGAAGCAATATGTAAACACAATAAAAATAAAAATGTTTATGTAAAAAACCATAAACAGAAAGAATTAGAAATAAGTCTGTGGGTGGGGCAGCGGAAGTGCTGGACCAATGTCTTTTTGGATGAAAGCCAAAAACTGAAGCTCAATCCAGATAAGATTGAGGCACTGTTAGTGGGTGGTTTCCTAGACTGAATGGAAGAAAGGTTGCCTGCTCTTGATAGGGTTACACTTCCTCTGAAGAAGCAGATACATAGCTTGCAGGTACTCCTGGATCCTTTGCTGTTGCTTGATGCTCAGGTAGCCTCGGTGGCATAGAGAGCCTTCCATCAGCTTCAGCTGGTGGCACAGACGTGCCTCTATCTGGACTAGGGATAGCCTAACTTCTGTCATCTATGGTCTGATAACCTCAAGGTTAGATTACTGCAACTCGTTATATGTGGGGCTGCCTCTGAAGACAGTTCAGAAACTTCAGCTGGTGCAAAATTCAGCAGCCAGGTTGCTCGCCGGGGCAAGATGGTTTGAGCATATAACACCAATCCTGGCCCAACTGCATGGGCTGCCAATTTGTTTTGGGACCCAGTTCAAAGTGCTGGATTCGGCCTAGAGATCTTTAAACGGCTCAAGCCTGCAATACTTCAAGGATCGCCTCTCCCCATATGAATTGCCCTGGACCCTGCAATCATCATCCAAGGCCCTTCTTTGTGTGCCTCCTCTACAAGAGGCCCAGAGAGTGGCAACACAAGAACGGGCCTTTTCTGTGGTGGCTCCTCATTTGTAAAATGCTCTCCCCAGGGAGGCTCACCTGGTGCTTTCCTTAAATGTCTTTAGATAGCAGGCAAAAACGTTCCTCCATAGCAAGGCTGTTGACCTTTAATGATCTGTTGCTTTTTAGAAGTGGGTGGGATGTTTTTCATGTATTTCTTGGTCCTCTTGGTTTTAATGTATCAATGTGAGGGTTTTTTGTCTGTCTGATTGTAAGTTGATTTGGGTTGCCCTGGGCAAGATAAAGTGACTAACAAATTCGATGATGATAACGATGTCCATTCTGCAGGCTTGACCATCCAGGGCACCATTTAGGGAGTGAGTGAGCAGTGGCAGTTCTCCCGGCATTTGAGTTCCCAACCATGCACATTGATTCCTCAGGAGCATTTGTGGGTACACTGAGGCATGGGAAATATTGTGCTAGTTTACCTGATTATAATGCTAGAGCTTCTGTCCCATTTTCTAATGTTTTTTGCACACTGCAGTACCTTTTGCGTGATGGAACTGTGTGTGTGTGTGTGTGTGTGTGTGTGTGTGTGTGTGTGTGTTACCAATAGACCAACTTGTAGCACTAAAATTCATTCACACTGGTGAGTGTGGTGCAACACAACAACAAATGTCATTGGACCCTCTCCACATATGCAAACTTCTGTTCCTCCATGGTTCCCCTGTGAAAATTGCAGGAAAGCACTGCATCACTTTACTCTTGTGATTTTCTAGGTTATTTTATTAATATTAATATGTCATTACCCCCTACCCTTTCAAAATTCTGAAATGGAACCCCAAGACCCTGGGCCCAGAAAAACAAAAACAAAACATAATTGTCTACCTTCTTGAAACAGAGACCAAGGATTAGGTTGGGTAGTCCTCCCTAGGAAGGGCCTTCTGTCAACATGTTGTTATAACAGAAAAGGTCTGAAGAAGGAGGGATCATGTAGCTCAGTGGTAGGGGACATGTTCTGCATGCAAGAGGTCCTTGACATCTTCAGTAAGAAGGAATAGGGACCTTCACCCAAGCCCATGGAGCTGCTGCCAGCCAGAACTGTGGGATGTATCATCACTGAAGCAGTCAAATACAACATTTCCTGTTGCCTAGAGTGGACACACAGGGGGATGTTGTTCCAGACAGGGAGGACTTCCTGCCATACCTGATCTGGAGCATCCTCCCCCTGTGTGTGACCAGGTAGATGAGTGTGACCCTAGCAAACCCTCCAAAAGGGCTAGCCATGCAGCCATCTTCCTCTCTTCTGGCTTTTAGCCAGCACATGGCTCATCCTTGCAGAGGATGGAAGCCAGAAGGTACATTTCTCCACAAACGTAACTGTAACCACAAGACAAAGCCTGCCTTCAGAGCACAACTGTGAACTGAATGTAAGTGAACTTTGCTCTTACTTTTAAGCAAGACTGTTGTGTTATTATTATTTTAAGAGGGAAATAAATGGGGAAATTTACCAGGAACAATCCAGACTGGACAAGCCAGACTGGATTGCTTAACTTAAATGATTCTAATGAATCCATCAACTTGCTTCTGGCAATGTGCGGGGGAATGGGCTCTGCTACTTGCTCACTAGTGAGGAGGGCTAATATTTAATCAATATATCCTCTCCTATTTTCCTCAACATTCCCACAAGAGCAGGCCATACTGGGCTACATAGACAAATCATTTGACTTTGAGTATAAGAGAGTTTCCTGTGACTATAGGCCTTAGAAGTATCTGTACCTGAAGCAAATTATTTATTTTTAATTTACTTGTTACTGCATTTCTATCCCACTGTTCCTCCAAGGACCTCAGGGCCATGTGCATCGTTCTCCCCCCTCTTCTATATTATCTTCACAACAACCCTGTGAAGCAGGTTAGGCTGAGAGGTGGGGTGACTAGCTCAAGGTGGTCACCCAGTCAGTTTCATGGCTGAGTGGAGGGTGGACTCCTGGTCTCCCAGGTCCAAGTCTAACACTCTAACCGACACCCCACACCCCACTGGAAGAATACACACACACACACACACACACACACACACACACACACCATCTTCCTAACTTTGGATTAGAAGATGGAGGCAGGAAAGCAATTCTGCCTCTTTTTCCAGCTCCAAGGTACCCACCATGGTAATAATTGTTGATTATCCCAGACGCCACACAAAGAGAGCACACATTCCCCAGAGGTTTCCTGCCACCCAATCTTTTACTCATGTAGGACATCTTCAAGAAAGGTGATCAGCATGCCGAAGCCTTGTTTGCATGTGTTGTATTAATCTCACTGAATCGGGGCACTGGAGGATAGCTCTATTGTTGGGTACAAGCCATGATAACCACAAGAGCAACCTCCATGTTATGAGAAAGCCTATCTCTGGCTGACAGATGCAGAGGATTAACAACAGGGGGCAGATATCACCTTCAAGCCCCGCTTATGAACTTCCCCGCAACGTCCAGACTGGTCACTGTCAATAGGAGGCTGAAACTGCATGGGCTGCTCATTTGGCAACTCGCATGTTTTTTAACTAATCTCTCAGTGCTACCGACTATAAAAAGACTTATTTAGAGCTTGTTTGTTACATATAATTTATTCCAGATCCACACAGGAATGCTTTTCTCTTCCTAAGCCTTGGCAGCCAGACAGTCACAAGAGAACGGCCTGTCTCTCTACATGAGGAGTTGCTTTTTCCTCTCCCTGTCTCTCTTTTTTTTGCACAGATATCAGTGAAATTGGTGCTTGAAATGCAACACTGAGCACTCACAAACATTGTGTGGATTCGTAGTCCTCCCTGGAGGACTACAAACCAATGAACATTTTCGTAGCACATTAGCCCTCTGTCATTTGTGACACATCAACGTATCGATCAGGTTCTGCATTCTGATTTCAATAGTGTCCCCCATTTTAATAAGCCACCAGAGAGGAATTTTATACAGATTAATGACATTCACATAGCTGTTGCAGGATCCCAGTTTGCAAAGTGACATGAGAAACCAAAGAGAGCTTACTGGATAGCAGATATTTCCATACCTGCAAATATGGAAGATCAAAGCAAGTGAATTTATGAATAGGAAGACAAATTGCATTTACGTCCAAGGCTTCACTCAGCAGAATGAGCAGGAGGGCCCCGAAACACAGCAAGCTTGGCTTCCCACATTTTGAAGCAAGGAACTAAATAGTGGGTGTACCCTATATGTGCAATAGCTATTGAGAATCTAATCCACTGAGTAAACCAACAAAGATGCAGAAGTTCAGAGTCTAAAACAGATCTAACTGTGCTGCTGTTGCTCAGTTTAATGTCTGAACTGCGCTTACAAACTAAGTAATAATCAAGTGTTCAAGTAATAAACATGCATGTATCACGTCACATGGGTGTGATGCAAAGATGGTTTTGTCTTTTGCTTTAAAGAATATACTGCACAATGATGCAAGCTGTCTGTACACAAGTAAAAGTGTTTGTACAAAAGATTTGTACAGTTTAGCTATTGTGTACCTTGGTACACGGGGACGTGGGTGGTGCTGTGGGTTAAACCACAGAGCCTAGGACTTGCCGATCAAAAGGTCGGCGGTTCGAATCCTCGTGATGGGGTGAGCTCCCGTTGCTCGGTCTGTGCTCCAGCTAACCTAACAGTTCGAAAGCATGTCAAAGTGCAAGTAGATAAATAGTACCTCTCTGGTGGGAAGGTAAAGGGCGTTTCCATGTGCTTCTCTGGTTCACCAGAAACGGCTGTACACCAGCTCCCTCGGCCAGTAAAGCGAGATGAGCGCTGCAACTCCAGAGTCGGCCATGACTGGACCTAATGGTCAGGGGTCCCTTTTTACCTTGGTACACAGACTGTACTCACTGAATGTTACACAGCTCAACTATCTGTGTACACATGTACTCAGATTGTTGAATGCCAATGATAGATATGGCTGTCATAGTTATTAGAGAAAACTATGTTGATACTGTGGTTTGAGAAGTCTCTGCTCCATTGCCTAATAATGCATCATTTCACTTAGTTTAAATTAATCTTATAATTCTTACTGCCCAAACAAGCTCCTTCATATGTTTGTTTCATGACTGGATTGTTACCTATGATCTCACAGATATATTCTCATTCACCCCTGCTTGAAATCATTTTTATTTTAGCAGATTTGTTTGCTCTGTTTGGCTCCTGCTGGAAAACCCTAGAAAGCCCACAGCATGTTTTACACCTGAACTTCTAGGTCAGGGTTTTCTAATCAGTATACACCAACAAGGTTAGATAGTTATTCATCTGCTTTACTCTAATCTCCAGAACAATAAAGAAAGACCTTTAAGGGTTGTAAGGAATAAACATGGTTAAGCTAGTATTGTTGGTATTGATTTCTAACTGGATACAATGAACACCTAGTGGAAATATTTTGAAGTTATATTGAGGGTGACGAGGAGGGAATTCAAATATGACCTAAAATCAACTGTTTTGTTTTGAACTTTAGCGGAAACCCATTGTTAGGGCTGGGTGATATATCATCCAAAACTAGTTTGAAGTCCATATTGTGATACTGGTTTCATAGTTTTAGGCCACACAAGTTTTAGGCTGGTTGATATATCATCCAAAACCGGTTTCAAATCCATATCATGATACAGTGGTACCTCGGGTTACAGATGCTTCAGGTTACAGACTCCGCTAACCCAGAAATAGTACCTCGGGTTAAGAACTTTGTTTCAGGATGAGAACAGAAATCGTGCGGTGGCAGCGGGAGGCCCCATTAGCTAAAGTGGTACCTCAGGTTAAGAACAGTTTCAGGTTAAGAACAGACCTCCAGAATGAATTAAGTTCTTAACCCGAGGTACCACTGTATTGGTTTCATAATTTTTGACCTGGATATATATGGTGAATCATGTTGTGTGTGATGCAAAAATCACAATGTGGGAAAAACAGTGAAACCAGACAATGCCTCTACATAGCTCCATCCTTATTTCAGATATTGTGATATATCAGTACTGTGGTACCTCGGGTTACATACGCTTCAGGTTACATACGCTTCAGGTTACAGACTCTGCTAACCCAGAAATAGTACCTTGGGTTAAGAACTTTGCTTTAGGATGAGAACAGAAATCGTGCGGCGGCGGTGCAGCAGCAGCGGGGAGGCCCCATTAGCTAAAGTGGTGCTTCAGGTTAAGAACGGACCTCCAATTACCGGTAAGTTCTTAACCCAAGGTTCCACTGTATATCACAGTGTTTAGCTGGTGATAGATCACTATGTCGAAAACCAGAAATCGCCCAACCCTACTCATTGTTTAGGAAATGCTGACATTTGAGTGATAAACTGACTTCAAACAGTTCATTATTTAGGAGGAACGTCAAGAGACAGTGGCATGCGTGGCAGGTTGGAGACACCATTCTGACACTGGCCTCACTTCTTCTAGCTTGGGCAGGGTGGCAGCAAGGTTGGTGCGACACTGTTGCATGAAGGAGACCACCATTGGTCCATACGGCACTCCAACCAGTGCACCTGCGCATGCCAACCTTGCTGCTGATACACCCTGTCAAATATGCAGCTACTGGCCACAACCTCCCCAAATCCATCTCATTGCTCCTTAGCTATCTGGTTGTACAATACTTTCCTTGCTGAAGCAGTAGTCCAGGTGGAGAAGGCTGGAGACAGACTGATGCATTCACCCACAGATATGTGAAACATTGTTAGATGAGCATGGAGAAAGTGTTCTGTTAGCCTGATACGAGCTCAGGGGTTTAGCTCAGGGGAAGGGCCATAGTCTACTGGCAGAGCAATTGCTCTGCATACAGATGCTCCCAGGTTTGATCCCCAGCATCTCTAGATAGCAATGTGGTCTAAACCACTGAGCCTCTTGGGCTTGCTGATCAGAAGGTTGGCGGTTTGAATCCCCACGACGGGGTGAGCTCCCATTGCTCTGTCCCAGCTCCTGCCAACCTAGCAGTTGGAAAGCACACCAGTGCAAGTAGATAAATAGGTACTGCTGCAGCAGGAAGGTAAACGGTGTTTTCATGCACTCCTGCTTCTGTCACGGTGTTCCGTTGCTCCAGAAGCAGTTTAGTTCTGCTGGCCACATGACCTGGAAAGGTGCCTGTGGACAAACACCGGCTCCCTCGGCCTGAAAGTGAGATGAGCACCCCAACCTCATAGTCACCTCACAGTTGGTAAAGTCCCTTACCTAAAACCCTGGTAAGCCACAGCCAATCAATGTGGACAATAGTGCGCTAGATGAATCAACAGTCTGCCTCAGTATGGCAGCTTCCTCTATTCCTATGAGCTTGATTCTCTGCATTTTCAGTATTTGAAACTGCAATTTAATTATGTGGGAATAACTGCATTGAGAGAAGCAAGTGTGTTTTGTATTTCTTTTTGCAGATCCTATTAGGAGAACATCTCTGAACCGGAGTGATCAATAAACCACACACTCCATCTCTCTCTCGCACACACGCACACACGCACACAAACATGCGCGAATACAAATTTCCCAATATTGCCACAGTTAATATCTTGACATCATAGCTAGAAAGCTCTTTTTTATCACCTTGGTTAGCTTGTTGACACATAATAGACCTTGTTGAGTAGCTCATCTTGTTAATGATTCCTCGCTTTTACATATTGATATTAGAACCTGAAAAGGGAACATCTCATTTCCTGAATATGATTACCATTTACAAAAAAAATCCATGTACAGAAAGAGGGAGAGAGAGAGAGGAATGGTGGCATGGAACTATTTTTAGAAATGAAACAAGAAGTTCTAAGAATTTATATTTCTCCACCACCACCGCTACTCTGGTTCACATCCAAGCACTAATACCTCTCATTTACTTTGTTCCTTCCCCCTTGAGTTATCTATGTCACACAGACTGGTCTTGCATGTCATGTTAACTATCTAGTAGGGGTGGGGTGGGGGTTGAGAAGCTCAAAGTCTGCTTGTAACAGTGCCCTGAGCTAGCATACATGCTAGGTAAAAGGACATAAAAAATTCATTGCTCTTCCATTTCAAGTTGCGGGGATATTTTAATTCCAATAGGAAAGAACCAATGTCAGCTAAAGATGGAGCTATAATTAAACTGATACGGCATTCACGGTTTCCATCAAAAACCCACAGTAGTCGTCATATATTTCTTCTCAACCCCCCACCCCATCTTTAAACTATATGGAAATCAATTATCTCAACAAACCAGCTGCAAGGACAGTATGCCAGCCACTTACTCCTGAAGTGAATAAATTATTTGAAATTCATTATTGATATGAACAACTCTCCAAGATTTAAAGCACCAGTCCGTCTGTCTTTCTTTCTTTCTTTCTTTCTTTCTTTCTTTCTTTCTTTCTTTCTTTCTTTCTCTCTCTCTCTCTCTCTCTCTCTCTCCTCTCTTTGTCGTTTGTCCTCTCTCTCTCTCTCTCTCTCTTGTTCATTCTCTCTCTCTCCCCCCCCCCCTTTCTGAGAAGAATTTTGTGCTGGATTTTGAACCATTGCTTTGCCATCTATTCTCAAGACCGCTGATTTCCTCGCAGCCAAACTGTTATGCAAATAGCAAGATTTCAGGGCTGGGGTGGTGCACAGAGGCAAATGATGCTTTGGCTGACAGAGTGCCGGGGAATTAATAGTCCTTTACATTTAGTGACAAATGTGCTCCTGATTTACCCCATCATGACAGATACAGAGTTAAAGAGGGACATCCAAGACTGAAAATACCATTTGTGTGTCAAGGATGTTAGCAACCTGGAGTGGTGATAGGCACTGGTGTGTACAGGTTATGAAATGGAGTTGATGTGATGTCATTTTGGGTCCACTGTAACCTGGTTATCTCTTGCCAAGACTTCATGTATGATTAGTCAGCTTGGAGAAGACAGCAAGCCTTATCAGGCACACTTCCTGACATCCCTGTCAACTTACGAAATGTGGTTAAGGAATTTAAGATGAGGTGTCACATCTTCATATCAAATCCCAGTGCACTCAGCACCTATGAGTTGGAAGATGCCTTCTAAAAACATTAATGAAAAGGAAAGGAAGTTAAGACGGGGTTTGACCTTGTAATGTGTTTTGCATGTACCATCTCCCTAAGTTAATGTCTTTTATTTTGCAGATTTCTTTTGAGCATGCCAAAAAAGAAAAAGAGGGAGATGGAGGAACCTTAATAGGAAGGGCTACATAAATATAATCTTTCATTAAATACTAACAGGGAAGAGTATTTAGAGCTATTTGGCATGGAAAATATTAATCATTTCTGAGCCCGGGGAATACGCAGAGAAATTATGTATAAAGTTTGCAATAACTTAAAAAAGGAAAAGAAAAAAACACATTTGGAATAGCTGAAAAATATCACGTCATAATGGAAAGCATTCTAACATTTTTTTAAAAAATCATCAAAGAAAATAGATTGTACGGTAGACTACCCTGCTATGTTCTTTCAAGATTCACCCCCTCCGCAAAAAGTAACTTAGCAGCATGCTAGTGTTATGTTATTAACTCTAGCCAATTGCGTGGTTCCTATTAAAAAAGGCATTTATACTGGAAAATATCTCTCCTGCCTCCCAAACTTAACATTCACAGCTAGGCTGAAAAGATTTGTTACATGCTGAAAATCAACATATTGCATAAACAAGGCATACTTAAAGGGCTTGGAATATTTTACCATGTTGAAGAGCAGGCATGCCTCAGCAGTTTTTCATCTCTTCAGGCTTATTTTATCAGTTTTCACCATTTTGCCTCTTTTGAAGGAGGAGGGATGTAGAGGATGAGCCCGGCCTGCGTAAGTAGTATCTTAAAAGTTGTTTTGATAGCTAAGGAGTAGGGGTAAAATGGGTTCAGTTCACACGTACAGGCAAAGCTATGTGATTCGCACGTCCCAGAACAATGCAACACAGCCATCCATCGAAATTCACAGTTCTCTGAACTTTGTAATGCAGATCTCCAGACAAGCAATGTGTACTAAAATGTGTATATTAAGGTAAACGGTGCATTATACGTGCAAATAAATGCACATATAAAACTGCATTCTATTAGGGAAAACTTCTTTGCAAAAATGTGTATATATTGGGAGAAATTTGCACTAATGAATTTTCATGAGGACTTAAAAAAAAAAAGGAAACTAATGTGGAGAACTGAGCTTAATTAAGATTGGAAAAACGAGAAACTAAGAGAGCCCGAAAACGACAGATTCACCATCCCTTTGGCAATGCAACCCTAAGCTTCTGTCCATCATTGCAGCTATGCTATTTATATTTATATCACAATAAACTCAAGATGGCACTCCTATGGGTCCCAGGCAGATTTCCATCCAGGCATTAATCAGATGCAGACCTGCTTGCTATAGCAAGTTTACTGTACCTTTATGTTATGCTCTGAGATCAATCTTTTCAAACATGGGCTTCACCTTTCATCTTAACATGTTCCCCTTTTAAAAAACTTTATACAACGGGCAGGCAATGTGGTACTCTCAAGGTGTTGTGGACAACATGCATACAACAACGGCCACTTGGATATTGCTAGCCCAGCACTGCAAAGAAGAAGTCCCCACTAAGGAAGACTGGCAAACTAAGTTAATGGCTAAATTAACTGGGAAAACAAGAAATCAAGATGACAACAAATATATAAAAGAATGGGAAATGTTTTTTGCATATTTACCAACGCAATGTATGCAAGTTAACACATTAGCAGGATTTTTTTAAAAAACACTTGTAATGTTATAGACAATGTTTAAATTTGGAGGTAATTCGAGATAAAGATTTTATTGACATGCATGAATGGAGATAATACAAAGGACCCAAGAGAAGGAGTAGAGGGAAGTTGGGGGATTTAAGTAGTCCTATACTGTGGATTTAAAATGGATTGTGTATAAAGTTGTTATAAATGTTTTATTTTATGTTTTTCCCCTTTAATGATTTTGTTTTTTGTGTGGAAATTAATAAAAAATATTATACCAAAAAAAATCTGTGAACAACAATTCCCATCTGCCCCAGTTCCATGGCCAATGATCAGTGTTAATGGAACCTGTAGTTCACAACAATTTGTAGAACATCATGTTGGCTACCCCTGCTTTATGGGGAATGACCATATAGACCAGGGTTTCCCAAATTTGAATTTCCTTTTGTTAGTGGCCTACAGTTCCCATCATCCCTGACCATTGGTCCTGCTACCTAGGGATGATGGGAGTTGCAGTCAAAAAACAGCTGGAGACCCAACTTTGGGAAACCCTGATATACGTAGACCATATGGTGGTAGGACACATATTTTGCATGTGGAAGATGCAAGGTTGACTCTCTAGCATTTCCAGTTGAATTAACCAGGTAGCAAGTGATGGGAAAGGCCTTCCTCTACCTGGGACCCTGGAGAGCCTCTGCCAGTCAGAGTAGACAATGCTGGACTCTATGGACAAATCGTTTGTAATGGAGCTTCCTATATTCCCTTTCCTTCTCTCCTCTTTCTCTTAAGGAAATGTAAACAACAGCACAAGAAAATGGTGGAAGAAAAGGAATGGATGCAACCTACCTTAGTGGAAACCATCATCTGAAGACTAGTTACAGATAGGTAGCCGTGTTGGTCTGCCATAGTCAAAACAAAATAAAAAAATTTCCTTCCAGTAGCACCTTAAAGACCAACTTAGTTGGAATTTTTTTTTATTTTGATCTGAAGACTAATTATCTACGTGAGACAGGTGAAAGTGACAAAAGGGACAGGTGGGCTGCATTTTGTGTATGATACAGGCTAAATACCGCAAGCTGATTTTTCACAAGCACCATCATAGCAGCGGCAAAGGCAGAGAGACAAACTGTCACAGAAAGATGAGCTGGGTTGTCTCTTGATGCTCAGTCCTGGATAGACAACCATTAACAGCTGGTGCCAGCAAACAGGGGTTCAGAAGCTAGGAATACCTGTCAAGCTTTAACCGGGAAAGTATACGTCCTTTTCAGATTCAATGACTGTTAACTTAGTCATCATCCTCTAAAAGCCCTCTCGCTTTCTGTGAGCTTTCTGTGCAGATTCAGCAAGTGCAAGTGATGGCCCAGCAGTCCATGATCAAATATGGAGAACAATGGCACAGCACAGGTTGACTTTTTCCAGTGGATATTTATGTGCCTTCCTGATTGGCTTGCTATGGGTGCACCAACAGGGCCAGTTCAGAGTTCCCATTGGTGAATTCTCACCTAAGGGCAGACGAAGCTGTCAATTTCAGCTCTCTGTTTCTCAGCTTCCCAGTCTTAAATTCGCTTCACATTTATTAGGAATTTCTCCTAAAAAACACAGTTTTTTTGTATGCAGTTTTTTGTATGCAGTTTTGACTAATGCATCCAGTTTTGACTAATGCATCCAGCCGCTTCTGGCGAACAGGTACTGCTGGAGTGGTACCTATTTATCTACTTGCACTTTGACGTGCTTTCGAACTGCTAGGTTGGCAGGAGTAGGGACCGAGCAACAGGAGTTCACCCCGTCGCGGGGATTCGAACCACTGACCTTCTGATTGGCAAGTCCTAGCCTCTGTGGTTTAACCCACAGTGTCACCCGCGTAAAATGTAAAATAGAATGTCCCTATTTTCATCAGGGGAATGTTGGAGGGTATGTCTTTCACCTGTTGGGACCAAGTCTGAATGTGTGCTGGTGACGTACAACTGTTTAAGGGACCTCTGCATCCTTCATACTATAGTCTCCAAGGGCAGCAGTTCCACAGCAGCACCTTTGCCATCTTGTTCCCTGGCCGAAATGATTTTATGAGATGGTCGGATGTCTAGCTAAATAAAATCCCAAATGCATTGAGTGTCTGTCCCAGCTATGTCAGACACAGGCTTCCCGAGTTGTAAGAGCCACAAGAAATCTTTTTTTGAAGGTTGTTTGTGCTCCAGAAGAACGTCAATGGAAATGTGATTATCGACATCAAGAAGAGCAGCCTTTGAATCTTGGAATTGTTTCCCCCTAGGATAAAACACATTAGACCCACTTAAATAATTTTAAAATAATTTAGTTTAGGCTGGAACACATTGTGCAAGCTTTTATTCCATCGGAACATTATTCTGAAATTATTGCCTCTCTTATTATCAGGGCTATTGATTTCTTTTCTTTTTTAAGCATTCAGCTTATGTTATTTGCGGTGTCTTCAAGCAATACTATTGGTCATAATTTTTTATCTCAGCCAAACAAAAACACAGCACTTACATGTTTCAGGCACATAGCCACAGCTTGAAACTTTTTATTTTTAAGCAAAACAAAAGCTCACATTCTCTAGTTACACTGGGGCCTGGAGAAGCGCTGGATTTAGGGTGGTACAGGCAGCTTACCCACACTGGGTGCCGAGCTGAGGGGGCACAAAATAAAAAAAAAATAGTAACAACAACCATCTATATTTATACAGGTACCTACTGACAAGATCCATTTAAAAGCAACTGAACCAAAATGAATTATTGTGAAAAGAAGAAATATTGGGGGGGGGGGGGCAAATTGTGTCCTCTCTTAGGGCGCCATATTGCCAAGGTCCACCCCTGTCTAGAGGCATTGTAGGGGGATAAAGATGGCGGCAATGGAACCTCTCAGCCTCGTACTCCTCTTGATTCCAGATTCTTTCTTCATTTTTAAAGCCACAACATCTCCACCAGCAGGTAGACTTGCTGGGAAGCTCTGCCAGCCACCAGGATGGTATTTTGGGGGGACACCAGGGTCGTGCTGGGGTAGCTTACTCAGGAACACTGCCTGGGACGCCCTCAAACCTCCCATTGGTCCATCTTGGGTCTATTAGATTGTAAGCCCTTAAGAGCTTGGGACCAGTTTATTTGAAAGATCACCCTATCCCATACAGTGGTAGCTCGGGTTAAGAACTTAATTCGTTCCAGAGGTCTGTTCTTAACCTGAAACTGTTCTTAACCCGAGGTACCACTTTAGCTAATGGGGCTTCCTGCTGCTGCTGCAGCAGCACTGCCAGAGCACGATTTCTGTTCTCATCCTGAAGCAAAGTTCTTAACCCAAGGTACTATTTCTAGGTTAGCGGAGTCTGTAACCTGAAGCATCTGTAACCTGAAGTGTATGTAATCCGAGGTACCACTGCATATGCAACTCAGCCACTTCAGTTTATGGAACCAGCCAAGTGCCGCATAATGTTTGTTCTGCCCTTGTAAGAAACTATTAGTGTGGCAGCTCTTTCATTCTGTTAGTTCCTGCCTATTGACACAAAGCAGGCACTTTTGTTGTTTCCTTTTCGCAGCTCGCTAAACCTTTCTGTTTAGACAAGGCTACCCAGACATGCAGACGCTGTGGTCTAAACCACTGAGCCTCTTTGACTTGCCTATCAGAAGGTCGGTGATTTGAATCCCCGCGACGGAGTGAGCTCCCATTGCTCTGTCCCAGCTCCTGCCAACCTAGCAGTTCGAAAGCACGGCAGTGCAAGTAGATAAATAGGTACCACTCCAGCAGTACCTGTTCACCAGGAAGGTAAACGGTGTTTCCATGCACACTGGTTTCTGTCACGGTGTCCCGTTGTGCCAGAAGCTGTTTAGTCCTGCTGGCCACATGACCCGGAAAGCTGTCTGTGGACAAACACCGGGTCCCTGGGCCTGAAGCGAGATGAGTGCTGCACCCCATAGTCACTTATGACTGGTCTTAACCATCCAGGGATCCTTTAGTTTACCTTACCTTTTACCCAGACATGTAAAGCTGGTGTGTATTTTAATCTGTAAAACACAGATCCGGTACACAGGGCAAGGCCATAGCCATGAAATTAGACATTTGTAACAACTGAAATGGGGGACGCAGGTGGCGCTGTGGGTTAAAGCCTCAGCACCTAGGACTTGCCGATCGAAAGATCGGCGGTTCGAATCCCTGCGGCGGGGTGCGCTCCTGCTGCTCGATCCCAGCGCCTGCCAACCTAGCAGTTCGAAAGCACCTCCGGGTGCAAGTAGATAAATAGGGACCGCTTACCAGCAGGAAGGTAAACGGCGTTTCCGTGTGCGGCTCTGGCTCGCCAGATGCAGCTTTGTCACGCTGGCCACGTGACCCGAAAGTGTCTCCAGACAGCGCTGGCCCCAGGCCTCTTAAGTGAGATGGGCGCACAACCCCAGAGTCTGTCAAGACTGGCCCGTATGGGCAGGGGTACCTTTACCTTACCTAACAACTGAAATAGAGGTTCTGGAATGAGGATTTGCCACAATTCAAAATGGGGATGCATTGTTTTATTGTGAGCTCATTACAAAACAACAATGAAATAAAAACAGGATTAAGCTTTTGTGATATACCAGTCACAGAAAGTGGCATGTCCAGCCTTGTTTCTTTTTTAAAAAAAATTGCACTAATGTCAGATGCCATTTTCAGATTTTAAAGCACAATCGAGGGGAATTGTATACCAGCCCCACAAAGAGACCAGCATTTGAAGTTTGCTGGTACAGGGTTCAGAATATTAGTGTAATATACTCTGGCAGATGCCAACACATATTTTGAAAGCAGAATTTGTTCCAGGGCTAATAACCTGTTAGGAGAGGTTCACTACACAATGATATGCCAGAGCAATGACAGTACCCCATGCCTAGTGTCAATAATTCTCTGCATGCTGGTGAAATGCACATCCTTGCAAGGTGGTGTCAATCCCCGCTGCCACCTCCCCAGGCAACTGGAAGGTTAAGGCAGACAGAGACCTTTCGTAGATGACATACTGTCAAGGGGCATACAAAAAATGAGCAGATAAAGGAAAGTCTGGCTTTACAGTTGGGCATTATTTGAAGGATAAATGCTCCTCCAAAATCGTTCAGTCCATGTTCGTGGAAGGGGGCTTAGGGGAAGGGCTGTAGCTGTGTGGTAGATCACCTGCTTTGCATGCAGAAGGTTACAGGTTCAGTTCCCAGCATATCCTGGTAGGAATGTTCCCGTCTAAAACCCTGGACAGTCACTGCCAAGGTAGGCAACTTGAGCTAGTATCCTGTCAAGGGGCAAATGGCTCTTTTTGGATTCAGGCAGGTAATTAAAAAAACCCACCAAGTCGCTACGTTAGCAGAGTTTATTTGCTAAACAAGAATATACAGTAAGGTGCAAAAAACCAGAAATCTTGCATTCCTCTGAGTTGCTGGGAAAGCTGCTCCAGAAGAGCAGCATACCCTCCTGTCCCTCCAGTCTATAAATGGCATTGGGATCTCCAATTAAGCAAGGGCCAGTACTGGGCTTTGTGCTATTTATAATATCACATGATGATGTCACTGAACTTTTCCACTCTCCTGACTGGTGACTTCAAAGGACTGGCCGGTGGCCAAGGGTGACGGCTCATTACTCCTGTGCTAACCTCGCGCATCGATGATGCCCAGGCAGCTGCCCAGTGCCTTATCTTGATGGCCTTTAAGGGAAGCCCACCACACTTAGGACTGCACTTTCCCACGCTGTGGTCTTAGCAGAAGCCCTTTCTCATGACATCACACATTTCTGCACAATTAATTCTGTATGTAGGACACAGCCTAGGGGGATTCCATTACTAGTTACGCAGTTTCAGTTAACATACAGGCCCTGCATATGTCCTGAGAGAGGGAACTTGTTGAAATGGCACTCTCTCCTCACGATCATGACATATCTTCCATATTTTTCCCATGCAGCTTGGTGGGGTAGATTCCTATGTTCCTATCTACAGTGGTACCTCGGGTTCCTAACGCTTCGAGTTATAAACTCCACAAACGCAGAACTAGGTTTCCTGGGTTGCAAACTTTGCCCCGGGATACGAACGCAATTCCTCTTTCGGGGCCGCAGAAGGCCTATGTAGGGAATGCGCACCTCAGGTTAAGAACGCTTTGGGTTAAGAATGAACTTCCGGAACAAATTAAGTCTGTAACCTGAGGTACCCTGTAATACAAAGTCTTTCTGTTGGTCTCCAGGCAATGGCTTTTCCACCTGCCTTGCCCCACCATCCAGCCCTGGGAGCCTTTCCCAGACCAGGACTTTGAGAACAGCAGGAGCAGCTGGGAAGAGAGGAGTTCAGGGATGTATTTTTAAAAAATAATTTTATACGTTGTGTGTCCTTGTTTCTCAATTTGATCCTTTTACATGGTTTTGTAGGTTTTGTGGTATTTTATGCATTGTGATTTGCTGTTTTTTTAAAAAAGATGATTATAGATTAGTAATTGTTTATCGCAATTGCTAAGAGTAAACTGTTTAATTATTATTTGCTAATTATTAATTATTGATTATTGCTAATTATTAATTTTACTGTTTACGATTGGATTTTAATGGATTGTTGAATATTGCTTTTTTGATATGTTGTTTATTTTAAAGTTATTGCGTCTTTTTATATTGGATCAGATTGTTACTATTCATGTTTGATGTTTTATTATTATTATTATTATATGTGTTGGAAGCTGCCCAGAGTGGCTGGGGCAACCCAGCCAGATGGGCAGGGTATAAATTGTTGTTGTTGTTGTTGTTTGAAGTGGCTATGTCTCCCACTTCACAGAGGACAGCCCTCTATTTGAAGGCATCCTCCGTCTGAGGGGCTGCCTTGTCTAAGCATGATTTAAATAACTATAAGAAGAGAGAGCAACAGCCAACCACTGAACAGACTGAGTAGACACACAGGTCACTGCTAGGCTAGCTACTATTTAAGCTGTGATAAAAAAAAATGCATCTATACGTGTAAATTGAGGCCTTTTCTGGTAAATCTGTATCACCAGAAATTGGAGTTCCATTCTTAGTCATGGTTTGGAAGGAGAAGGTAACAGTCTCTGGCAAAAGAAGCAAGATCTTCGAGGTCAAATAAATCAGATAAGCACACTTTTTGTTTTGATCCAATGAAGTGTGTACAAGAATTTCTAAGGGGAGAAAAAGTGCATTTGTATTAATAAATTCTGCAGAGCTCTTGGGCAAGCTGTAGTGAAGAGAGAGAGAGAGTACCGGTATTTTGGAACCTTATAGTGTAGGGACCTAGGCAAATGAAATCATTTATGAAGAATCAGATTCTAAAATCATTTTGAGAACATGTTTAATGTTTAACGTCAGTGCGGTGTAGTGGTTAGGGTGCCGGACCAGGACTGGAAAGACCGGGGTTCAAATCCCTCTCAGACTAACCTACCTCACAGGGTTGTTGCGATGATAAAATGGGGGAAAAGGAGAACTATGTAGGGCCATAGCTGTCAACGTTTCCCTTTTTTAAAGGGAAATTCCCTTATTCCGAATAGGATTCCTCGCAAGAAAAGGGAAAAGTTGACAGCTATGTGTAGGGCACCTAGAGCTCCTAAGAAGAAAGAGGGGTATATGAATAAAATCAATGGCACACTTCCAAGTTGCAGAGCCTGTTGTGATATATGAAATAGTAAACAGAACAACTTTTGAGTTGTTGCCACATTGGCTTAAGAGAGCATTATATACAGCTCTGTTGGAAAAACATAGCATTTGAAGGTACTACAAGGTGCTGCAGAATCTGAAATTTTCACTGCCATTTGGTGGATCTCCATAGCCCACACATATGCCCAATCTGCACAGATATTTACTTGAAAATATCAGTGAGTTATGACCTTTTCTGGTCTCTGAGACCTCCCAACAATTGGTTAATTGTGGACCCCTTGCTCTTTGTATCCTTCTGCCAGTGCCCCCTTTTGGTTAGTACCCCCAGACATATGAAACCATGGAAGAATCTGCTTCTTTGTTCTTTATCTGAAAATACAAACTAAAACGAACTTTTCCAGGCTACCTTACTGAAATGCATGGATTGAGGGTATAGGATCCAGTTACCTTGCGGATGCTAAACAGGTCTGAATCTGGGCAGTGCTTGTATGGGAGACTACCTAGGAAGCCTGTCACCCCACATGCTTTTGAGTTCCATGATGGGAGTCTGGTGGGGGATAAAGGTAAAGGTAAAGGTACCCCTGCCCGTACGGGCCAGTCTTGACAGACTCTGGGGTTGTGCGCCCATCTCACTCAAGAGGCCAG
Organism: Podarcis gaigeae; assembly: GCF_964106915.1. Taxonomy (NCBI): domain Eukaryota; kingdom Metazoa; phylum Chordata; class Lepidosauria; order Squamata; family Lacertidae; genus Podarcis; species Podarcis gaigeae. The sequence continues at coordinate 101,429,475 of NC_139680.1, read as the reverse complement.
GGGCCAGCGCTGTCCGGAGACACTTCCGGGTCACGTGGCCAGCGTGACATCGCTGCTCTGGCGAGCCAGAGCCGCACACGGAAACGCCGTTTACCTTCCCGCTGGTAAGCGGTCCCTATTTATCTACTTGCACCCGGAGGTGCTTTCGAACTGCTAGGTTGGCAGGCGCTGGGACCGAGCAGCGGGAGCGCACCCCGCCGCAGGGATTCGAACCGCTGACCTTTCGATCGGCAAGTCCTAGGTGCTGAGGCTTTAACCCACAGCGCCACCTGAGTCCCTGGTGGGGGATAGAAACGTACTAAAGAAATAAATGACGTCTGATAAAACCAAAACAACAAAATAAAGACAGACTTTTGCAAAAACACAACAGTAATCATTACACAGCAGGATAAAAGCAGCAAGGAAAGCAGTCCCTGACACTGCAATGACACTGTTTCCATTGCCACTTTTATCCTGCTGGGAAGATAAAAATCAGTGAAAACAAAAAGGTCTTCTGCTGGCATTAGAAAGACTTCAAAGTTGGCACCAGGTGAGCCTCCCTAGGGAGAACATTCCATAAGAGAGTGGTCCACATACAAAAGAGGGCGGGGCTCCTGGACTTTTAATAGCTGTGCAGAAGTGGGAATTTCAACAGGTGTGGTTTGTTATAGCGGCAGATGGAGGCCAGAGAGAAAATCTTGGTAAAGCTTTGCTGAACAAACAGTATTCAACTTCTACAGAAAAGCAGTGGGCTTTTGTCTTTAAGGAAGGCCTTCTTCAGAGCAGGGTTACGCATACAGCGGTACCTTGGTTCTCAAACGCCTTGGTACTCAAACAACGGAACCCAAACACTACAAACCCATAAGTAAGTGTTCCGGTTTGCGAAATTTTTTCAGAAGCCGAACATGCTCTGTTTTGAGGGTCACACTCCAGTTTTGAGTGCCATGCTTCCGATTTGAGTGTTACACTGAGTTCTGTTTTTGCTATTTACGTTTTTGTTTTGGTGGCTCTTTTTCGTTTTGTTTTTGTGACTGTGTGGAACCCAGTTCAGCTACTGATTGATTGATTGTGTGACTGAAGTACATTGTTTATTGCTTTCATTTTATGGATAGTAAAATTTAGATAGTAAAATTCATGTTAAATTGCTGTTTTAGGGGTTGTTCTGAAAAGTCCGGAATGGATTAATCCATTTTGCATTACGTTCTATGGGAAAGCACGCCTTGATTTTGGTAAGCTTTGGTTTTGGAACGGACTTCCGGAATGGATTAAGTTTGAGAACCAAGGTACCACTGTACTATCAAATATGCAGATGAATGTTCCACCAGAACAGAACAGCCAATCAGAGCACATGCTACCTCAGCAAAGATTATGCCATTCTGTCTAGCTGCTAAACAACACTCCGCAACCTTCCCCCTCTTGGCTGGTTGACTCTACATATTAACAGAATTAACTCATAAGTTACAAACTGAATGATCCCTGCTGTTGTTCTTCCAACAGTCACTACATCTGCTGAAGTTTCTTCTTCTACACAACAGTTCAAGATGCAAGAGCCTTGTCTTCACTTGCATCTGCCCCCCCCCCCAAATTCCAGCACAACCAACAACTTTATCTTTCCACTTGCGACTCACCTCACCTCAGATAACTTGAGACATTCAGAGCAGGTTCTCCAGAGGTAACCTTCATGTAAGAATTGGACAGGTCCCAAGCCATTTGAGGCTTTAAAGATAACCACCAGCAGTTTGGATTGTGCTCAGAAATGATCTAGCCTTGAGCCAGTGCAATTGTTTAAGCTCCGGCCAGCTCTGTTCCCATTGCCCAGCCCCAACTAGCGTCTGAAAATCCTTAAGCACAGCTGCAGTCTGGGATATCACAGGCACGGAGAAATGAGATGAGGCTAAGAAATCAGTGACTTGCCAAAGGCATAGCAAAGGCAAGATAAGATATAAGAAGAGTCCTGCTGGAACATACCCATAGCTTATGCCCCCAAGGGACGCAGGTGGCGCTGTGGGTTAAACCACAGAGCCTAGGACTTGCCGATCAGAAGGTTGGCAGTTTGAATTCCCGTGATGGGGTGAGCTCCTGTTGCTCGGTCCCCTGCTCCTGCCAACCTAGCAGTTCGAAAGCATGTCAAAGTGCAAGTAGATAAATAGGTACCACTCCGGCGGGAAGGTAAATGGCGTTTCCGTGTGCTGCTCTGGTTCGCCAGAAGCGGCTTCGTCATGCTGGCCACATGACCCGGAAGCTGTACGCCGGCTCCCTCGGGATGAGCGCCGCAATCCCAGAGTCGGTCACGACTGGACCTAATGGTCAGGGGTCCCTTTACCTTTACCTTATGCCCCCAAGGAGGACAGGAGGGCAATTTTCCTCTCCTGCTGCTGTTCACTAGCGAGTGGATTTCAGAGGTATTTCAGAGTTCCATAGGAATAGGAAAGGACTGGTGAACTCTGTTAGAGGAATAGGGGTCTGCTAACAACTCACAGTACCAGGATTCTTTGGTGAGATATGTGACATAAGATCACAAGAAGAGCCTGCTGGATCAGGCCAATGGCCCATCCAGTCCAGAATCCTGTTCTCACAGTGGCCAATCAGATGCCTGTGGGAAACCAGGATCAGAGCACAAGAGCACCTTCTCCTCCTGTGGTTTCCAGCAACCGGCATTCAGAAGCATCCAGTGTTGAAGCAGTTGCCCCAGCTGCAAAATTGTTAGGGGTGTAAAATGGCAACACCCAGTGCTGCCTCAATACAGCTACACGCTTCCGTCAATGGTCTCCACTTAAAAAGGCTTCTTCATGTGAACCAGGAAGTGACCTCTCCAGACAACAGTACAACTCCTTTTTTTCTTATCTCTGCGGCTATGATCTCCTGGGTGATGCAGTTGCCTTAGGCAGTTGAATGTGCATGCATACTGTCAGAGTTGCCTCCAGGTCCCAGCTCACAGAGGACCAACGCTAGTCAGTAATAACGTATAAAAGTCTTTATTGAAGATTAGTTTCCATTTCCAAACCGCAGCGTGCAACTCTACGTCTTAGAGCTTAGATCGGCGAAGCTCCATCTGAGTCTCCGCCTCTTAGACACCAGTTTAAGACTCTAGCCTTACTCCACCTCTTCCGTTGTTCTTTCCTCCTCTGGGTCCTTCTGCCCCCTGGGGTTTCCTCCTTTCTGGACTCTTCTGACGCTGACCCCCCTGAGTCCTGCCCCTCCTTCCGGCGGGCTTTAGGACCTGGCTCCCTATCCGGGCTACCTGCTGTGCCGCTCGCCTGTACATTTGAACTTGGCGCGCGCGCCCAGCCGGTAACTTTCCTCTTGACCGTTTCCCCACTCTCCGATGGAGGCGTGGCCAATCCTGACTCATCTCCTCTCGCTGGTGGTGAAAACACTGGTCCCGATGCCTGGGACTCCTCCCCCCCACTGCGCTCTGGTGGGGAAGCTGGTCCTGATTTCCAACTGCTGCTCTGGGAGTCCCCGCTGGCCCCTTCCTTCTGGGGTTTCCCCCTTGGCACCCCCCTTCCCCTGGCCATCGGCGCTCCCTTCTGTGAATCTTCCGATTCGCTGGAGAGGCTCATGGAATCCCTCTGATCACTGTCACCGCCTACGCTCCCTTCGGATTCCTCCCCCTCACTCTCCATTTCCTCCCTCTCCTGTGCCTCTGCTCCTGAGCCCCTGACACATACTCTATCTGTTCCCCTCCCTCCCTCCCCCTCTGTGAGGCCCCGGGTGGTGGCAACCCCTGCTACGCCACTAGAAGCATCGCTGCCTCCACTTGTTGCAGAGTGTAGCCATCATGATACTACTTTAAAAATATCATGCAGGTGGAGCCTCACTCAACTATTAAAATTCACACCCCAGCATTTTCTCTCTCTCTGTTTCTCTCTCTCTCTCTCCTTGCCTGACTACATCTATGTACCTCTGTTTATGTACTTCACCATGCAGATATTTTTGATGGGGAAACAACACAAGCAGTTTATGGTGTAGCCCCTGGTTGGAGGCTTAATTTTTATCAAGTCCTATGCAGCCTTTAGAACACTCACACAGGACCTCTGTGGCATCGGGTGCACTCCACACTTCCGCCCTGTTTGAACAGCATGAAGGCATCCAGTCCTCCAAGTAACAGGCAAGGCAACTCAGATGAACAATGCTGAGAAATGGCAGCTTAATACCACAACACAGTGTTAAGGATTCGAAGCAATCTGTCACACCCAGCCAAGGATAGGGCGGGCTTGAGCAGCGCCAGCGCATTAGGAGTTTTGCAGTGCCAGTGGCAAAAGACACTCTCTCGGATGATTAAGGATTGGTATCTCTGAAGCACAAGGGAAGATATCATCTGATGAAGAGCTAATAACAGGGAGCCTGGTGATTATCTGACAAAGTCTCAAGATATTAGAAGAGATTATTTGGGGGGGGGGTGGAGTGGGGGGTGAGGGAGATTTTTTTTTTACAGAAGGAGAAAAAGTCAATGATGCTAAGGAGGAAGCTCTGAGGTGTTCATTATGCATTTTATTTCCATATCTTTCTCCCCTTAATTTTTTTTCTTCCTGCTGTTCTGAGCTTTATTTGCTGTCCATCTCTGCATATGGCTCTCACCTGTGGCTCCTAGAATCTTTCAGCATGCAACCGCGGCCACACCTCAGGAATGGCTTCAACAGGCCGGTTAAACCAGGTGAGGGTAGCCGATGGGTCTCAAACCCTTGGTGAGTTAGGGTCCTCCCCTGTGTGCAAAGATAGGTTCTGGCAGATTGAGTGGATGAGACCAATAGTGGGACCAATGATCAATAAGGCAGTCTCTGCATATGTTGTAGAGGGAAATGAGAGGAAGATGGATCTCACCCACCTGGGAAGGTAGCCCATCTGGGAGCTCTGATCCTTAACCACTGCTGCCTTTCGGGACATCTTCAGGAGAAGAAAAAGAGTAAACCCTACACAAATCAGGAGTGGAGTTCCTAAAATGGCTGGATGGCACCTTGTATGCCTCCTTCCAGCAACTCCTGCTCAAAGCTGGTGTCAAGAGAATTGCTCAGCTTTCCTTTGGACCATATCAATGATGCCAAGAAGGTGGTCTTGTCGCCTGGGCAGCCCAGGACCTCCATACACACTGCCCCTGGTCTGTGCCCTGTGTGTGTCACTTCAGTGCTGACTTCACCCCCAAAGGCACGGTCCATTGTCTCTCGAGACAGATGGATGCCAACCAACAGTCAACAGAACCAGGGTGGGCAACCTCTGCCTTGAATAGGGTCGTCCAGGTGTCTCTCCAAGCCTCAAAAGCAACGATGACTCTTATCACAACACTTTCAACTCTGTGCTAAAAAATTTAATAAATGGGTTGCATCCAGACTTAGCCATGCTGAGAGCATGCTGAGAGACCCACTGATTTCAATAGGCCTACTCTAAGATTGACATGGGGTAGAGCCAATCCATTGTCTTTCTCCAGCCTTTCTTGTATTGGCATTTCAACCCTTCTTATTTTCAACTATACTTTCATTTTCATGGTTTCCCTTCCGCGTCCATCTCCTTTCACCAGAAAATCATAAGTTCAAACCCTCCAGTATCGCAGAGCTGTGAAAGTAATCCACATGTTAATATTTAATCCTATTTGCCTATTAGTTAATTAACCTTTTTTTAAATCTTCCAAATGAGTTATTTGCCCTCATGTCTCCTTTGTTGAAAAATTAATTTTTTTCCACCAGAATGTCTGCTCATGTCTTAGACACCCCGCCCATCAGCACAACCAGCAAATATCTTCTTCATTGTCCATTAGCACAACTAGGACATTCAGACTGCAATCCTCAGTCTGCTTGCCTAGGAACAAGTTCCACTGAATGCAGAGGGATGTTGGAAGGGACCCCGAAGATTATCTAAGTCCAACCCCTGCAGTGCAGGAATATGCACCTGTCCCTTATGGGAATTGAACCTGTAACCTGGGGAAACCCAGCCAGATGCGCAGGGTATAAATAAAATTATTATTATTATTATTATTATTATTAACCTTGGCATTATCAGCACCAGGCTCTAACCAACAGAGGTATCTAAGCTGACATGTCTAGGATTGTGCTGTTAAATGCTAGCGAACCTAAGTACAGGAAAGAAGGATAACTGAAAGTTTGGGGCTCTCTGGTTTAGGAAAAAAGATGACGAAGTGGGGGAGCCATGATCAAGGTATATAAAATTATCCATGATATGCAGAAAGCAGGCAGAGGGAGATTTTCCTCCCTCTCCTAGGGACAGCAAGGAGACATCAACAATTTGGAATTTTACCATTTGCTCATGAAATCCTGTACAGTGGTACCTCGGGTTAAGAATTTAATTTGTTCCGGAGGTCCGTTCTTAACCTGAAACTGTTCTTAACCTGAAGCACCACTTTAGCTAATGGGGTCTGCTGCTGCGCCACCACTGCACAATTTCTGTTCTCATCCTGAAGCAAAGTTCTTAACCCGAGGTACTATTTCTGGGTTAGCGGAGTCTGTAACCTGAATCTTCTGTAACCCAAGGTACCACTGTACTTAGCTATTTTCTCAGTAGTTCAGTTTAATTTAGAATGCAGATGCCATTACACATGTATTTTCACTACCGCCGCACTGCCTTATGGTTTTCATAATATTAACGCTTCTGTGGTTTTGGAGCACAATGGAACAGGAGTGGACAGCAGACATTCAAATTTCCAAATGAGTGCTCTGGAGGCAAAGATGTTACTGACTGTGAGGTGAAGTGTGATTGCAGAAGACATTCTGGCAAAGAATACAGATACCATGGAAAATGTGGAATGCTTATTGATGTAGAATACAACCCACCCCCACAAACCATAATACAGTGGTATCTCAGGTTAAGAACTTATTTCGTTCTGGAGGTCCGTTCTTAACCTGAAACTGTTCTTAACCTGAAGCACCACTTTAGCTAATGGGGCCTCCTGCTGCTGCGCTGCCAGAGCATGATTTCTGTTCTCATCCTGAAGCAAAGTTCTTAACCCAAGGTACTATCTCTGGGTTAGAGAGAGTTTTGGATTTGATATCCCACTTTATCACTACCCTAAGGAGTCTCAAAGCGACTAACATTCTCCTTTCCCTTCCTCCCCCACAACAAACACCCTGTGAGGTGAGTGGGGCTGAGAGACTTCAGAGAAGTGTGACTAGCCCAAGGTCACCCAGCAGCTGCATGTGGAGGAGCAGAGACGTGAACCCGGTTCACCAGATTACGAGTCTACCACTCTTAACCACTGCACCGAGTCTGTAATCTGAAGCATCTGTAACCTGAAGCGTCTGTAATCCGAAGTACCTCTGTATCTTTTTTGATGTGTATGCCACATGCCTCATATTCACAGGCAGAGCAATCCAAAAGGAGTGAGTAGAGAGACAACCAAAGGCCAATGAGCAAACTTCTCTCTGTTTTATGCGTGTGTTGGAATTGGAAGGCTAAGGGTTCTTTGGTTCCAGAACCCATCCATAGCATTTCTCTCTTTGGCCTGATGTAGAAGCTCCTAGGCTGGTAGATTAAGGTCCATAGAAGTGTCCACAGCAGTGGAATAGGGCTGGATGCGATTGGATGTCCTTGTTGACGGCAGGTCTTAATCTCCATCCTCAGAGAGGCAGAACCAAAGCAACCTATTGTCTCTGGGGTAACCTCCAAAACTGACTGTCCATTTCCCTAATCCTAACTGAATTTTGATGTAACCTGAATTCTGTTATTAACCATTTTCAATAATGACTGTATTTGATGCCCCATTCGGGTTACCCAAGGGCAAATGAAACCATGTTAAAATGCACCCATTTAACATTAAAACGCAAGAAAGGACCTAACAGAGTTTTAATCAAAACTTTCATATGCAAACTGTCACCTCCGTATGGGATATATGCATAGAAAATGCCACACCAACAGATTTCTGCTAATTAAAAACCACTTGAAACCAGAGATTTCCAGCGAAAAGACGTCCTCAATAAAGCCAAACTTTAATAAATAATCCACCCTTCAAAGCTAATGACCTCATTATTATTGTTATTTAATTATCGCGTAGATCCTTTGTACGTTTCAGAATAGTTTAATGTCTTGCATACAAAATGATAGAAAGACAACCTGGGATATTGCATATGTCTGTGTCCTCCAAACCATTTTAAAAAACATTGACAACGTTGGAACATGATTTATGCATACATGCATAACAGGCTCTCATGTAAAATAAGTCGGATCACTGTTCCTTAGCTAGAATTTAAAACAACGCACTTAAGAATTTATAGAAGAATATTCTTCACTGAGTTGATTTAAGTTGGGTATCAGCAGTGGCAGACCTACATTTTGGGGGTCCTAAAGCTTGAACGGTTATGGGGGCCTATTTGCAATTGCTTGGCAAAAAAAAAAGGGTGTATATAAGAAAATAAGGCATACAAACACAAGTCTATTAGGAGAAATTCGCACAAAAATGTTTCACAAGGACTTAAAAATATTAATAGTTGCAAACTGATGTGGAAATGTGAAGAACTGGAGATGGGAAATGAGTGAAACTGAGAGAAACTCAAATTCACAGATTCACCTATCCGTAGTAGAATGTCACCTGCCAACTTCTTGACAGAGAGGCAAGCAGGATGTATGCCTCAGCCCACGAAGACCTGCAGTTTCCAGTATGCTGACATTTCCCAAAATGGCAAGTGGTAAGATAAGCGGGGGATGCTGGTCTTGCTGCTTGACTTATATCTCAGTCTAAAAATACTGTGATTTCAAACAGGAGTCATTTCCAGGTAAACATGCTCAGGATCAAAGTATTGACAGTCTCCATCTTAGACTTCTTATGTAGCCCAGGAACACAGCGGATAAGCTTTGGTTTAAGTATCCATTCATGCACAGTTTTCGAGATTTGCCCTTCAACAGTACGTATTTCTGAAGTATCTAAGAATAATTCCCGTACCATCCACCACCTAAGCACACAAGGGAGAAGGACCCATCCCTGGTGTCCATGAATGATTTGTGAGCATGCCGCTCATTTTTGGAACTAATTAATTATGTCATGGAAAGAGGATTTACCCCCCACTTCCCCCTCAATCCTTGCTAATCTTGCATTCTGGATAGCAGGGGAGGGGGACGCAAAAGCATTTAGCAGTCTCAATTGTCTGCCGTTCCACTGCCAAAAGGAAGCTAAACTGCAAAACAAGTACAGATCAGGCAAAAAGATGTCTTGCACTGTATGAGCTTTCCCTGTAAGAATCATTTTCAAATATTAGGTTTAATTTTTTCCCCTATTGCAATTAACTAAGAAATTCCCCCCCCCCCAAAGCTATATAATTAAAGAGCAGAATTTTCTAAGGGTTTTAAAACAGTCTTTATGAAATCTACTCCTGCCACTGGTAATTACAATGTACATCTTAATATACCTCTGCTAGGCCTGAGCTGGAGATAACAAGCCTGTGTGGATTGCATTTGGCTTGCGTATAGAAGGTAAAATCCTTTATCTTATCTCAATCTCCACACAACAACCAGCCTCTCTTCCAATTCAGGCCTAATCTTCTTAGTAAATAATACTGATATTTTTCACCATAACAAAAATGGAGCTGCCAGATTTGGCTCGATAACGCCTCTCATTTACACACCGTTCTCTGTCAAAATCTGCCTGATTTTTCTTAATCTCTTTAACTCATCAAAAATATACTTTTTTACATTCAGCCACGGTACGTTCCTTGCTACCAAATAATATTATTATAAATAAATCCAGTTGGCTACAGCTCTCTCTCTCTCTCTCTCTCTCTTTTTCTCTTGAAAAGATAGGGAGCCATCTTTTCACTGGCCTTTTTCTTTCCCACTGGTGACAAATTATTTGTTACACTATTGAATTTTACTGTGAAGTTTGGGGTTTCTAACCAAGTGGTCTAAAGTGAGTGTTCAATTGATATCACGCCCAGAAGGCATTCTTTCTTCTTCTTCTCCTTTCTTTCACATGGCATGGCATCTCAGTTCAGTACTCTTGAGGAAGCGGCGCTTTCCCGTCTCTGTGCTTATCTATAAAAGAAAAAGGGGTGCTGTAAAACTCAGTTCTTTGAGTCTTCTTTATAGACAAACACATCCTATGTTTCCCATCTTCAAGCTGTGAGTGTCATTGCTTGCTCAGTCAAAATGGCACCACCTCTACCCAAGGAGGTGGTAACACCAGGCTTGGAGAAATCCTGATGTTTTGAAAAGGATACACAATCTTAGGAGGAGAGAGAACCCACAAAACAGCTGAGTGAGGACTGAACGTGCTCAGTGGCCACAGGCTACTGACTGACTTGGAGGGTGGCACTGAGCATCTTGGGCTTGCCGATAAGAAGGTTGCCGGTTTGAATCCATGCGACGGGGTGAGCTCCCATTGTTCTGTCCCAGCTCCTGCCAACCTAGCTGTTCGAAAGCACGCCAGTGCAAATAGATAGATAGGTACCACTGTGGCAGGAAGGTAAATGGCATTTCCATGCACTCTGGTTTCCATCACGGTGTCCCATTGTGCCAGAAGCGGTTCAGTTATGCTGGCCACAGTCTGTGGACAAACGCCCCACATTGGGTAAAAGTGTCTTGTATTGGAGGGGGTTTGACAAGATGACCCTTGTGGCATCTATCTGCCATCTATCTATCTATCTATCTATCTATCTATCTATCTATCTATCTATCTATCTATCATCTATCTATCTATCTATCTATCTATCTATCTATCATCTATCTATCTATATCTATCTGTCTATCATCTATCTGTCTATCTAATCTATCTATCATCTATCTGTCTATCATCTGTCTATCTAAACACACAAAGATACACATGCATAAACACACACTCATGTAAAAGTATATGTATATATTATAAGCAAATGAAGAATAATTCTAAGAAAATTATCTGTTGCGTTCAGGTTCTACTTGTGGAACCCATGGACACCTAAGAGCCCAGTGCTGTGCTAGATTGGTTCTTGACCTGACCCAGCAAAACTCCTTTTATGTTGTTAGCATTTTAAGTGGAACATAGACCTTATCTATTCTGAGCGCAGCATTTAAGCAGATTGGCTAGATATTAAGTTAACATTGCTTAGCTAAATGTTCCTTTCAGCATCTGCCTTCCAGATACATATTATCCCACGTCTACCCAGTGCAATTCCGCCCATGCCTACTCTGAGGTAAGGCTCACTGATTTCCGTGGGACTTACTTCCAAGTAGGTGTGCGCAGGACTGTGGCCTTCGACTTTGGTTTCTCCATGGGGAATGTATATTTTTGGATTGTCCTTTGAAGGCAGATCTTGTGCGACGGAAGGTAGAAATTTCAAAGTCCCAAGCACACATCTGACATTACACACAAAGCTTCGTTATGAGAAACTAATTAAATTCCTCCTGACCCCATGCAGCTCAAGCGGAACAATTACATTCCTGGCTGCCCTGCGCCATGCCACCTTCTGTTATGCTGTGTCATATAAAGCAACATGACATTGCATAACCTGCCATGATTTCTGGCAAATAACGTGCAAAGAATGCAGTGTGGCAGTAATTGGCGTTTTCGATGTCGAAAGATAAAAAAAAAAAAACCAGGGAAGCTGCATTGGGAGCGTTAAATGTTGTTGTCATTAGGCCAGAAGGGGAGGCCAATAAGAGTAAACATATCTAGGATGGAAACACACCTGCTACCATTTCCTGCTAGCTCTTCACAACATATTTCATTAATATAATGAGAAGCTCGTTGGAGATGTGGAGCACAATCTCTTGAAAAAACACACGGAAATGAATAGTATATTGTATTTGCAACGCTAGCAGCTGTTGCCATATATGACATTGGCCCTCTGCCTTCTGAATATGCATGATCTTATACATTGATGGGCACAACCTAAGATCTATTTATAGTAGCTAGATAGACAAATAATAAATTTGGGGTAGCAATTATAAATAGCATCTATTAACATATGTGACCATGCATCATAGGGCTGCTAGTCCTGTCTGTTCCTCCCCCACCCCAGCTTCCTTCTATTGCCTGGTGGGTCTTGCCACACTGATGTGTCCTTATGTAAATAGTGTCCCTGTTTACCCCCAAAGTCTGGAATGGATTGGATGTCCCCCAGGCCATTCGGATAAATGAGATTGCACTGTACTTCATTTCATTTCATTTCATTTCTCCAGTGCCCGGAGTAGATAAGGCCTATCTTCTGCATTGGAAGAGGTCACTCAAGAGCAACAAGATGGTCTTCCTTTCTCCCTATCCAGTGCATTTTTTTTTATAGCTGCAACCACAGTCCATGGATAGATTAAGATCCATTAGAATTGCTCACAGCACCATCTTAATTTCTAGTGTCTGTCAGCCAGGCTGCACAGGAAAAGCACGTGTCTCTGCATAGCAAATATCCTAGCCAGGATACAGACGAACCGTCCAGCCATGAATGTAATGTTAAACATTAGAATGATGCTCCTTTGTTGCTTGCTAGAGTACACTGCCTGTCCATATCAACCTGAATAAACATTTCAGTTAAGGCTAGCAATATGAGTTTTCCAGAGTATTGCTTTTAATAATAATAATAATAATAATAATAATAATAATAATAGGAAGGGAAAGATCATTCATTTTATCGTGTGTATGTTAAAAAATGGGTGTTCTAGTCTCAAACCATGGGAATCCTTATGGGATGAATAGCTTCTGCTTACCCTTTAAAAAAAAAGAAGGAACGACATCACAACATATTAATTGATTCTAAACCTGCAAATTAACAAAGAATACAGTTGTTTTCCAGCACGTCTGTGCTTCTCAGCTGGAGATGTGCTGTTTTTCATGCAGTACACAGCAGGTTGAAAATGGCTGTGTGCTCTTACGTGTGGGGAGGGGCAGGGGGGCGCTAGCCACCTGACTATTTTGTGCTGATGGAGAGTTGGTGGATGGAAGCATAAATAAATGAATTTTCCTTGAATGAAATATTCTGTGATCTGATGCCGTATCATTTCATTTCTAAGCTCTCTATTATGATTGTTAACATGCAACGAACAAAGGAGCTGCCAGAATTTCAAGCACATGATAGTCACTTCCCCACTATTGCAACACAATGAGTCCATTAGCGTTTTTTTAACCTTTAGTGTATGTGTGTGTGTGTGTAATAATGATGCAGTGAGTAAAGGTTTCGTTTAGGCCGAGGAACTTTTGTAGAAACACTTGGATCTGCAAATCACATAAAGTCCCCTTCCAGCCTTCTCTCAGCACCACCACTGCTTACCCCTTCTCCCTCCAGCAGAGTCCGACCATTTCTCACAGCAGGAACACGTAACAGAGAAGACATGTAGCTGAGTTTCAGAGCATTTGCTGTCCTTAATTCACTCCCTGGCATCTCTAGTTGGGCTGAGAGAGCCCAACCCTGGAGAGCCATTGCCAATCAGCGTAGTCAGTAGTGCGCTAGATGAACTGAAGGCCTGTCTCGCCAGAAGGCGGCTTCCTAAGTTCATACAGCCACTCCATGTCCAATGCTCCACCCAGCCTTTGGTTCAGTTGCTGGATAACACCAGTAGTTCATCTAGTCCAGCATCCTAATCTCACAACCAGAAGCCTATGGGAAGCCCACAGGCAGGACCCTGAATGCAACAGAGCTCCCCGATCCTGCAGCTTCCAGCAACTGGTACTGAGACATAGTGCCTCTGACCGTGGAGGTACAACACAGTCATCAATGGAGCCACTGTGGTGTAGTGGTTAAGAGCGGTAGACTCATAATCTGGTGAACTGGGTTTGCGTCTCCGCTCCTCCACATGCAGCTGCTGGGTGACCTTGGGCCAGTCACACTTCTTTGAAGTCTCTCAGCCCCACTCACCTCACAGAGTGTTTGTTGTGGGGGAGGAAGGGAAAGGAGAATGTTAGCCGTTTTGAGACTCCTTCGGGTAGTGATAAAGCGGGATATCAAATCCAAACTCCTCTTCTTCTTCATCATCAATGGCCTTCTCCTCCATGCACTTGTCTAGTCCTCCTTGCAAGCCATCCAAGTTGGTGGCCATTGCATTTTGTGGAAGTGAATTCCATAGTTTAGCTATGTAGGGAGAAGTACAGTGTACTTTTGCTGTATGGAGAAGTACAGTGGTACCTCAGGTTACATACGCTTCAGGTTACAGAGTCCGCTAACCCAGAAATAGTACCTTGGGTTAAGAACTTTGCTTCAGGGTGAGAACAGAAATCGTGCTCCGGCGGTGCGGCGGCAGCTGGAGGCCCCATTAGCTAAAGTGGTGCTTCAGGTTAAGAACAGTTTCAGGTTAAGAACGGACCTCTGGAACGAATTAAGTACTTAACCCGTGGTACCACTGTACTTACTTCTGTCTGTCCTTCTTCCAAAAATCAGCTTCACTGGATTTCCACGAATTCTAGTTTTGTGAGAGAGGAAGAAAGATTTTTCTCGGCCTACTATCCCCAAACCATGCATGATTTTGCACCCTTCTACCGTGTCTTTCTCGCCTTATCTCTAAATGAAAAAGCCCCAAATGTAAGAACCTTTCCTCATAGTGTTGCTCCACCCTCATTATCATTTGGTTGCCCTTTGCTGAATTTTTTCCAACCCTACAGTATCCTTTTTCGAGGTGTTCTAGGGTAGGTGGTATCCCAAATGCCATAGATTTGTAGAATGGTGTTATGATATCAGCCGTTTTGTTTATGGTTCATTCCTTATGTCTCCCTGGCAAGGAATTTGCCCCTTTCACAGATGCTGGGTAATATTTATAACTTCACTTACTTCAAAATATGGTAAACAAGTCAGCAAAGGGTCCTGCTGCCCATTCTGCCATGTGGGCCCTGGACCTATGGCCCAGAGTACTGCCCTAATGCATGAGGTGTGTGTTAATTTACCGCTCTGCAGTATGTTGACATTTTCTCAGTTCTTCTGCAAGAGATCTTAAAACCCACTGGGCCTGTGATCTCTATGCACCCAAATTAAGATGTAAGTGAATGTCTTTCTTCTTTTGGCTAGGACAGGCACTGCAGACTGTATCTTTGTGGACTCTTTATATGGTGCCCAACTGTTGTGGTATAAGATTATTTCTCTCCATTCCACCCAGATGGCTTTAGAAGATGCCCATGGGTGCACTCGCTGGGGTGATGCTAGTTGACACAAAGATTTTCTTTCCCTAAGTTATTTCACAGTTACATTGATTTAGACAAGCTAGTTTTGACATTCTGTTGAAAGCTGCTACCTGTTCAATAATTCTATGATAACAGAGAGATTTTCCAAGAGAAGTTCCCTTCAGTATATCTAGAAATGAGATACCATAATCTCAAGCGTTACTGTAGTCTGTGCTACTGATAGAAGTGGATTATGGGGCCATTTTACTGTATTTTGCAGTATAAATATTATGACCTTCTGCCTGGTTTGGATTTTATCTCTGAACTTTTTCTGGTTGAAGATGTCTACATTATAACCATTTAGGATTAGGTGATCGTAAAATTAGCAGGCAAGGTTCATTGTCTTCTAACCCAGCCAGCCACAATTCATTACATCAGCCCAAGTGATCCAGTGATTCAGCTGAGCAAGTGAATGTGTGAAATTTGTAGCAATAGTCATTACAATGGTGGTGGTAGATGTGGGTAAAAATACTGCTGATCTTGAATGAACCCTACAGCAACCCTCTAAGCACATATGGCAGTCATCCCATTTGTAAACCAGCAGCAAGTTTGCGCTCCAAAATTCAGTCTGAGTTTTCATAGATCTTTACAGGTGAAAGTCAGATGGTGATCATGCTACATGCTGAATTTGGGAGGTGGGGATCAGGCTGTGTGGTGAAGACCTATAATAACTGACTACCAGTTGATGGAAACTGCAGGGGGGAAGAGTGGAGGAGGAGGAGGAGGTTGGATTTGATATCCCGCTTTATCACTACCCTAAGGAGTCTCAAAGCGGCTAACATTCTCCTTTCCCTTCCTCCCCCACAACAAACACTCTGTGAGGTGAGTGAGGCTGAGAGACATCAGAGAAGTGTGACTAGCCCAAGGTCACCCAGCAGCTGCATGTGGAGGAGCGGGGAATCGAACCCGGTTCACCAGATTATGAGTCCACCGCTCTTTACCACGTCAACACACTGACTATTGTGTTCAGATCCTTCTTGCATGCAGGTATCTGTTTGGCCACTGTGAGAATAGGTTGCTGGACCAGATGTGCCATTGGCCTGATTCCTAGCAGCCAACAGATGTTGCTGGACATCATCTCCTACAATAGACCATGTTCTCTGAGACTGATGGGAATAGGCATCCAACAATATCTGGAGGTTATGCCATCCCTGCCCTATGAGGAAAGGTTGAAGGAACCATGTAAAGGTAAAGGGACCCCTGACTGTTAGGTCCAGTCACAGACGGCTCTGGGGTTGCGGTGTTCATCTCGCTTTATTGGCCGAGGGAGCTGACGTACAGCTTCCAGGTCATTTGGCCAACATGACTAAGCCACTTCTGGCAAACAAGAGCAGCGCACGGAAACGCCGTTTACCTTCCCGCCTGAGCGGTACCTATTTATCTACTTGAACTGGCACGCTTTCGGATTGCTAGGTTGGCAGGAGCTGGGACAGAGCAACGGGAGCTCACCCCATTGCAGGGATTCGAACTGCCAACCTTCTGATCAGCAAGGCCTGGGCTCTGTGGTTTAGACCACAGCGCCACCTGCATCCCTTGAACCATGTACTGTATGCTTATTCTGGAAAAGAAAAGAAAAAACAGCAGGGGAACATGAGCATAATAATCAGGTGCCTGTGGAAAATCAGCAAGCAGGACCCAAGAATAAGAGCATTCCCCCTTCTGTAGTTTCTAGCAACTGGTATACAGAAATATTACTGCCTCCAATCATGGAGGCAAATCATGGCCATCATGGCTAGTAGCCATTGATAGCCTTTATCCTCCATGAATTATTTGTCCAGTATCTAAGTTGGGATGCGGGTGGTGCTGTGGGTTAAAGCACAGAGCCTAGGACTTGCCGGTCAGAAGGTTGGCGGTTCAAATCCCCACAATGGGGTGAGCTCCCGTTGCTCTGTCCCTGCTCTTGTCAACCTAGCAGTTCGAAAGCACGTCAAAGTGCAAGTAGATAAATAGGTACCACTCCGGCGGGAAGGTAAATAGCATTTCCGTGAGCTGCTCTAGTTTGCCAGAAGCGGCTTAGTCATGCTGGCCACATGACCTGGAAGCTGTACGCTGGCTCCCTCGGCCAATAAAACGAGATGAGCGCCCCAACCCCAGAGTCGGCCACAACTGGACCTAATGGTCAGGGGTCCCTTTACCTTTACTTATCTAAGTTGGTGGGCATCAATGACTCCTGTGGGATCAAGTTCCATAGTTTAACATGGTGCTTCATGAAGAAGTACTTTTCATTTATCTTTGCTTTCACGTGGCAACATCACTCTTCGGCGATCTGAAGGGCTGTCACATAGAAATACTTGTTCTCTGGTGCCCCAGAAGGCAGGACTAGAGCTAATAGGCTTAAGTTAAAGGAGGCCAGCTTTTTGTTGAACATTGGGGAAAACATCTTGACAGTAAGAGCAGCTCAACAATTACCTAGAGGGGTGGTTGTCTCTCGCTTGCTGGAGGTCTTTCTGTGGAGGCTTGGCAGTCATCATGGGAATGCTCTGGCTCTCCTGTACTTCCAGCACTGAGCAGAATGACATGGCTTGCGAGGCCCACTCCAACAGAATGATTATGCAAAAAGACAAAATTCACTAGATGGCCCCCTCCACAGAAGATAGAAGTACTCCTGTGCTAAGCTAAACTCGGTGCCCCTGGTGATGTTAATAAGCCAAGTGGATTGACAGCACTTGAAAGGATCACCCATTTATTCTGACAACTTAAAGTAGCTGTATGCTTCATGAGCAGATATCTCTCAGTGCATGATCTGGAAAAGAATCGCCTTGAGCAGAAAAGAACTGGCCAAAGTGTGCAGAATATTCTGCGTAGTTGAGGGTTTGCTGTTGTTTTCATGTTCATGTACGAATGCAATGCAAACCTTGAGAAAATTCATCTTTCTTCGCTATAGTTAACAAAAAAAGAAGAATCCTCTGGCTTTGCTAGGTCTCTAGCAGGGTTGGGGAACCTATGGCACTTTAGATGTTTTGGAGCTCTTAACGTCTGTCAGGCCCAGGCAGAGTGGCCAAGGCATAGGGATAATTGAGAGCCCTGTAACATTCTTGCAGCCACAGGTTCCCCATCCAATAATGGCTCCCAGATGATAGATAAGGTCCACCAATGGGGCTGCAGAAGCTGCACATCAGATGAATCTAGAAGTCCAAGTTAGAACACAACAGTAAATAAGACTCACTTCTGGGTCAGTTCCCATCTGCACTGTAGGTTTAAAGCAGTCTCATACCACAGTCATGGCTTTCGCCTAAGAAACTTGGGATCTGTAGTTACTTAAGGGTGCTAAGAGTTGTTAAGAGACTCTTATTTCCCTGACAGAGCCACAATTTCCATACAGATTCTCAGCTGACCCCACTTTTTATGCCCTCCTATTATGAGAACTTCCCATTTATTCTTGCTTTCTGCTTCCAGCTCTTTAACCAGTTACTGATCCATAAAATGACCTATCCTCTTATCCCAAGGCTTTAAGCTTGCTCATTAGTCTTTGGTGAGAGACTTTATCAACAGCTTTTTGAATGTCCAAGTATACAACATCTATTGGGTCACCCCTATCCACATGCTTACTGAAATGCTCAAATATCTATTAAAATATTAGTTATTTTTAAAAAATTATGTTTGTGGAAGCCATGCTGGTCCTTCCTCAGCAAAATTTGTTCTTCTAGATAAGTGGCAATTGCCTTTGCTTATTTTGACCACTTCATCTGTGTGGTGGTGCAGATTTGGCTCAGGGGGACAGGACAAATGACTAGGGAGTAGCAACACTGTTGAAGAGGAAGTGGGCTACTCAGGGACAAGAGGCCCTCGAAGGTTTCTTGCCCAAATGCCCCCCAAACCCAGAGCCAACACTGGTCAGAAGCTGGAGGCAGGTTTTGCCTGGACAGGAACAGTGGCAATGCTTCACTTTTGCACACTGCTGTGAATGGCAACTGTCAGGACTGCCGCTAGGTCCCAGCTCACAGAGGACCAACGCCCAGTGGATATTATATACAAAAGTCTTTATTGAAGTTTGGTTTCCATTTCCAAGCTCTGGGCGCGCAGGCCCACGTCTTAACGCTAGACCGGCTAAGTCCCCTCTGACTCACTGCTCCACCCACACCAGTTTAAGATTCTAGCCCGGCTCCACCTCTTGCGCTGCTCTTTCCTGCGTTGGGTCCTTCTGCCCTCTGGGGTTCCCTCCTTCCTGGACTCCTCTGATGCGGAGCCTCCTGAGTCTTGCCCCTCCCTCCGGCGGGCTTTAGGACCTGGCTCCCTTCCCGGGCTCCCCGCTGTGCCGCGCTCCTGTACATTTGAACTTGGCGCGCGCGCCCAGCCGGTGACTTTCCTTCTGACTGTTTCCCCGCTTCCTGATGTGGGTGTTGCCAAACCTGACTCCTCTCCTCCCTCTGGTGGTGAGGACACTGGTCCCGACTCCTGGGACTCCCCCTCCCCACTGCGCTCTGGTGGAGACGCTGGCCCTGATCTCCAGCTGCTGTTCAGGGACTCCCCGCTGGCCCCTCCCTCTTGAGGTTTCTCCCTTGGAATCTCCCTTGCTCTGGCCACCGGCGCTCCCTTCTGTGAGTCCTCCGATTCGCTAGAGAGGCTTGTGGAATAACTCTGGCCACTGTCACTGCCTGCGCCCCCCTCGTACTCCTCCTCCTCACTCTCCATTTGCTCCCCCTCCTGTGTCTCTCCTTCTGAACCCCTGACATCCATCCCCCCCTCGAAGCCCCCCCTTCCCCCCTCCCCCTCTTCCGGTGCGGGTTCCGGGTGCTCCATTGTTGTAGGGGTGAGTCCAGGATACAGCTCGTCCCCTGAGGCTTGCAACCATCGAGATAAGTCCGGGAAGTCCCCCATGGGCTCGTCGACGACGACCTCCTCCGCTTCCATCTCCTGCGCGGTGTGCTCGAAATCTGAGCTCGACCCCAAATCACCCAAGAGCCCTCCTCCCCCTCCCCACTGCGCTCTGGTGGAGACGCTGGCCCTGATCTCCAGCTGCTGTTCAGGGACTCCCCGCTGGCCCCTCCCTCTTGAGGTTTCTCCCTTGGAATCTCCCTTGCTCTGGCCACCGGCGCTCCCTTCTGTGAGTCCTCCGATTCGCTAGAGAGGCTTGTGGAATAACTCTAGCCACTGTCACTGCCTGCGCCCCCCTCGTACTCCTCCTCCTCACTCTCCATTTGCTCCCCCTCCTGTGTCTCTCCTTCTGAACCCCTGACAGCAACCATTTGCTTATGTCCACAGTGACACCAAAGGACATAAGGGAGGCACACTTCCCTTATCCTGGAGTCCCACCCACAGAGAATTAAACATGTTCTTATCTACATAGCCCAATCCTGGCTTCTGCTTCTAGATGGCACTTGTGAGTGACAGGCGAGTGCGATGGAACGGCACACGGCTTTTATTAGGATGCTTCTGATAACTAGGAGCAGTTGAAAGCTATTGTCATTCCTCTTTAGTAGAGGAATTGATGCCAGTGCTTGATTAACTGCAGTTGGAAAGTGTTGAGCACTCTGAGCTCCCAGGCTGTGCTAAATTTCCGAAACAGCATCCCAGCCAATCATTAATGCCTATTCCTAGTGCCATGGACACCATTTACAAAAATAATGGTGCTTCAGATGGAGCTGTAACATAGACACCCCTCTATTTGAGGAATTAGATTAAAATTTTGTGACTGTGGCTTTTTGTTGCTTAGGTAACCACTGTTAACATGGCCTCGTAAAGGTCTACTTCCTCAGTTGAGACTGAAGAGGTAGAATTAATCATGAATATATTGACTGCTGCACTGTTAGAGATAACCTCCAGACAAAATGTCCCCAAATTACTAAGGCTGTCAGTTGATTAGATTTTGTTCATTCATTAATCACCTGCCTTTTAATTGATTAATTGATTATATTTAAATAAATCTGAATACTAGAAAAATCTTAACACATGTTCCTTTTTGAGACATTTTCCCTGATTAATCTACTAATTAAATCTTGCAACCCAACAAATTACCACTGGAATTTAGAATCTTGTATGTGGCAGAGTTAGTAAAACTAACAAATATCCTACGGATGTGTAATGGAAGATAAACTAGTGATAACTTGAAATCAATATAGTCTATTTGGTACTGAAAATGTATTTGTTAACTCTCTAAGAAGGCTCTGGTGAACTCCGTGAAGTTTAGTTTTAAGTAACTTGGGGCTAGGAATAGAGTTGTATAATATTTTGCTATCCCATGGTGACATAAGGTCTCTTCTGCACTTTCCGTGGTTGAATTACATTATACATGTACAATTCATCATCATCATCTTCATTGTCATTTTATTTGTATGCCATCTTTACACACACACACACACACAATCATTCTCCTAGGAGCTTCCCTTGGAATACAACAGCTTTAATCAAGCAAATATTGATAAATATGTTTACATACTAGATCTGGCAAAACAAGAAGCAGCATGAAATCACTTGATAGATTTTTTTTTAAAAAAAAAAAAATCTGGCTACAACAGATTGAAAGACCTGGGGAAATGAAAATATATTTGCTTGGCACTGAAATGACATCAAGGTAGGTTCCAGGTGAGCCTTTCAGAGGAAAGCATTCCACAGTTATGCTGCTGCCACTGAAGGCCCTCATCCTGAAACTACCGTTTGCATCTCATATTGTGAGATCCATGGACCATATTGTGGTCCATGTAAGGCCACCATGATGTTCCACATAGACACACATGGAGAGAGCTTACATAGAAGAGGGAGGCTGTTAATGTCATCTGTTAAGCCAGGAGTAGTCAATGGGTTGTCTCTCCAGATGTTGTTGGACTCCCATCAACCCAAGTCAGGATGGCCAATGGTCAAGGATGATGGGAGTCATAGTCTAACAATTTCAGCAGAAGACAAAATTGGCAATCCCTGTACCAAGCTGAAATATGGTTGCACGTTGCTTTTCAGGTGTAAGATATTTGCTAAGCTGCTGCAATACATGGAATGTTCATAAATATCCTAACTACCAAGGGGAAAGGTTTCGGCAGCTGCATGCTGAAAAGCAACACTGCTTTTCTGAGAAAAGTGAAAGGTCAGCTTGAGAGAAAACTGTTCTACGACCTAATGGAATCGCTGTGAGCTTTGGCAATATCTATGGAAAGGCAGATGCACCATAGACCAGGGTCTATGTCAGAGCAGACACAGTGAGTCGGAGGCTGAATTTCACATATAGATTTGATCTAACCATAAGAACATTTAGCTGTACACCTCCCCACCTTTTTTTGTTCCATATGAATATGCCTTTGTATCTATATAACTGCATCACTACAGAAATTTAATACAGGGAGAAATGGTCATGTTTTCGCTTCATCATCATTTCACCAAGCTGACATGGTGTCGTCTCAATCAAGATTTGATACATCACCTTCACCACAACCTGGACAGCAGCATATCCAAACTGATAAGCTTTTTCGGAGACTGAGACTTGAAGATACGCCAACACTATGCTGACTCTGCACCTAAACAGACTTGGGACGTGTACTTTCTGTTGCTATCAAAGGGTTAAAAGGTAGCAGAAACGCTCTAATCACTGAGCAGCTGGAGGTCATTAGGCTTCCAGGAACATGAGTTTGTATAAATAGTCTCCTGTGTGTTTGTTCTTCCCTCCCTTTTCTCCCCTTTTCGGGCGTTTGCTGAGATGTGTGGTTCTTCGCCAGGGTTGTTTTTGTTTTTGTAAATAAACCTTATCTTTGAGTTACAAACCGCATGCTCCAAGACTCCTCTTTGAAAAGATACTGCCTCTCCTGCCCTTCTTCAACTGCTGTGCGAAATACTCTGCTGTAGTGGGACTTGTGACGATGGAAGCGCACTGGGCATTTACATTAAACTAATTAAAGTTTAATGGGACAGGTTATGGATGTTTGTACGTCAAGAAGGAGCTAAGGAGTGCAGTTCAGAGTGATTTATGAAAGGACTGGAGCGAAGACAGAAGCGGTTGCCGACAATGAAAGCCTTCAAAGCAGCTTGAGTCCTGCAACGTGCCT
Organism: Podarcis gaigeae; assembly: GCF_964106915.1. Taxonomy (NCBI): domain Eukaryota; kingdom Metazoa; phylum Chordata; class Lepidosauria; order Squamata; family Lacertidae; genus Podarcis; species Podarcis gaigeae. The sequence continues at coordinate 101,406,480 of NC_139680.1, read as the reverse complement.
AGAAAAGTTTTAAACAGGCACTGCGCAGTTTGTACTCGCTGGAAGACATCTTATTCTTCAAGGAGCCACCTCAGCAGCTGGGAGACGGTCTACAGGTGTGTGAGTATCGTTCCTAAGCCCCAGGGAGGATGGCAGAGTCCCAGGAAAGTTTTTCTGTCCCGTTTACGCGACTCAATGGGAAAAATTGGCAAGATTGGAAGGCTAGAGTGAGGGTTTGGTTGCAAGCAAAAGAGTTGTGGAGTTGTACTGAAGCACCGCCTTTACAGGCAGCTGCAGACGCGTCTGCAGAAGACAAAGCAGCAGCAGCAGCTTCACAGAAACGTGACAGGAAAGCCCAAGGTCTACTAGTTTTGGCAGTGGGACCAGAGCAAATGCCTTATGTTTCTGAGTTAAAGAACACACATGAGGTCTGGACGGTTCTGCAGCGGTTAAATTCCAGAAACACTGCGGGGGCCAAGATCCATGCTACAAGATGTTTGTTTGATTTACGTCTCCAACCGGGAGCGTGTGTGAAAGAACATATTGCCAAAATGGTGTCTGCCTTTAATCAACTAAGACAGCTGGGCATTCCTTTCTCTATGGAGCAGCAGTCATACATATTGTTGTCTTCTCTTGATAAAAGCTATGAGACTCTAGCTCTAACTTTGGAAGCTATGCCTTCAACTGAATTAACCCTTGAATGCATTTCATCTCGGCTTGCAGATGAACAGGATAAAAGGCAAAGAGAAAGAGGTTTGTCTTTAAAGGGGAGTTATGCTGTGCCTAAGAGTGTTGATGCTGAGTTTGAGCACACAGTAAATGCTTTTGCAGCTAGACACTGTTTTCGCTGTGGTTCCCCTTCCCATTTAATTAGGAATTGCACACGTGAACCTGGTCAAGACAGCACCAAGGCCGTTACCCCTAGTTACCAGACAAGGAGTTCCAGGGGACGTCGAAGAAGAGGAGGAGGTCGTGGCTACTCCCACAGCACACAGCACATGGCTTCAGCAATGGCGTTGATGCAAGGGCGTGGCCAAGGCAGCAATCTACGCTGGTTGATCGACAGTGGTGCATCTCACCACCTGGTGGCGCCATCTAGTGTCCGTTTGCAGAATTGCAGACATTTGCAAACCCTTAAAGTTGTGACAATGGCAGATTCAACTAAACGTTCCTTAGAGACCGTAGGCACAGTGTTCTTGAAATGTTTGCAAACAGAAATTGATGCCTACGTGCTAAAGGGATTGAAGGGGTGTATTTTGTCTGTGTCAGAACTTGATAGAAATGGGTTTAAAACTGTGTTTGAAAATGGGGTTTGCACTATTTCAAAGAATAACGTATCTCTTTTGCAGGTGGAATGCAGAGATGGGTTATATTATTTTGAGACAAGTCCAGATGAAGTTGAACAGGTTCATGCTGGTTGTGTGAACACGCCTACCCATAATTCTTGTGTCCATTTATGGCACCGCCGTCTGGGACATATTAATTTTCAGTATGTTAAAAGGCAACCTGAATTATCAGAAGGGTGCAAAATGAACAAATGTACTAAGTATTTGGATTGTACTGCATGCAAAAGGGCGAAGGTTCATAGATGCAGCTATCCCAGTTCAGATAGGAAATCTGACAAAGTATTCCAACTTGTGCATATGGACCTATGTGGCCCAATGCCTGTTGCTAGCATGGGAGGTTCGAGGTATGCACTGTGTCTCTCGGATGACAAAACAAAGGTTACATGGTTTTTTCCTCTCAAAACAAAAGCAGATACTGCAGAAACAGTTAAAAATTGGGTTCATGCAGTGGAACTTGAATTCGGTACTAGAGTACTTGCTTTTCAGACAGACAGAGGGTCAGAATTTACCGGGTCTGTGTTGCAGAATTTCTTTAAGAAAAAGGGAATTAAGCATCGTCTGTCTACACCTTATTCCCCCCAAGAAGGAGGCGTGGCCGAACGTAAAAACAGGGTTCTGCAAGAGTTGGCAAACTCTATGTTGTTTGATGCTAAACTCCCTCAAAGTTACTGGGCGGAAGCCTGGCAGGCGGCTACTCATATTCTGAACCGAGTATATAATTCTGTAATTGGCACTACCCCTTATTTTGCTTTATATGGGAAGAAACCCAAAATTAATTACTTTCGGGTGTTTGGATGTCCAGCCTATGTACTTATCCCAAAAGCGTTAAGGAAAAAGGGAGGTCCAAGGGCTAGGAAACTCATCTTTTGTGGGTACGAACCACACGCCAAATCTTGGAGGTTCGTGAACCCAAATGGGGATACTACAAGAGTGGTCCTCAGTAGGAGCGCTGAATTTTGTGAGCAATCCGGATGGACTCACTTACATGCTAACCCTGACATTTTGAGAGATGATTTAGGCATTTATGCTGAGTATGAAAGTCCAGAGAGTAGCGAGCCGGAAGAGGATGGTGCACATGGTTCAGATGCAGATTCTGACCAGGCACAAGGTCCTTCTCCTAAGGTAGAAAAGCCAGAATCTAGGAGTGTTCCAACATCGCCAGTCAGTAGGCCTAGCAGACAGCAAAAGCGAAGCAGGTCGCCTGCAACACCAAGCCCAAGGGAGGTATCTAAACGGAGGTCTTTATCCCTAGAGGCACATCCAGGTATAAAGTCTGAGACAGATTCTGACAGCCAACGGTCAGAGGGGGCACAAGAGGAACAATTGCGCAGGTCAAATCGTGCCACAAAGGGCAAGCCGCCAGAGCGGTTTAAGGTGACAAGTGTATACGTAAATATGGCACAGTGTGAGCCAGATAGCTATATGGATGTACAACAGCTTCCAAGCTGAGAAGCCGTTAAGTGGCAGGAAGCAATGGAAAAAGAGATGGCTTCAATGAAGTCTCTCGGTGTGTTTACAAGTACAGAGCTTCCGAAAGGGCAACAAGCTGTAGGTTGTCGATGGGTATATCGTTTAAAGCCCACAACTACTGAGGAGTTGCAATATAAAGCCCGACTAGTTGCAAAAGGGTTTTCGCAGCGCAAAGGTGTTCACTATTCTCAAATCTATGCCCCTACTTCAAGATCAGAGTCACTAAGAATGCTTTTAGCCTCTTCAGCTAAGAAGGGAAATAAGCTGTTTCATTTTGATGTCAATGTGGCTTATTTAAATGCAGACTTACAGGAGGAAGTCTATATGACGCCACCACCAGGTTTTGAAGGAGATAAGCCAAACCAGGTCTGGCGCCTACACAAATCCATTTATGGGTTGAAACAGTCCGCCCGTAATTGGAATTCCTGCTTAAACGATGCTCTAGAGAGCATGGGGTTCAGAAAGAGCGCAGCAGATGCGTGTCTTTATCTAAAAGGCTTGGGATGTGAACAAGAAGCAGTTTTGATATTTGTTGACGATTTATTATACAGTGGAAAGGATGATAAACTTGCACAACAATTTGCCACAAAGCTTGGAGAAAGGTTTCAGATAAAATCACTAGGCAATGTATCTGTTTATCTAGGCGTTAAAATTCAGCAAGATGAAAATGGGAACTATTGGCTCAGCCAAGAAGCTAAGATCCAGCAGTTGCTGGAAAGGTTTAAAATGGACAACTGTGCTGGTGTTAAAACCCCAATGGAGTTAAGTTACATAAAGGATGCTCAAGCCGAGCAACAGGCAGAGTTCAGTAATCCTGGGGTTTACCAGTCAGCGATAGGCAGTCTACTCCACATTGCACAGTGGACTCGGCCCGATATAACATATGCTGTCAACATGCTGTGTAGACAAGCTGAAAAACCATCCATGCATGCTTGGCAAGGAGTAAAAAGAGTTTTAAGGTATCTCCAAACTACCAAAAGGTTTCGCTTAAAACTATCATCAGAGGGCAGCACACAACTTGAATGTTGGGCCGACAGCAGTTGGGCAGATGCTGGACCAGATAGAAAATCAGTGTCAGGAATGGCGATAAAATTTGGAAATGCACCAATTGGTTGGAGATCAAGAAAGCAATCACTTATAGCTTTAAGTTCAACTGAATCTGAGTTTAATGCATTATCAGATGTATGTAGAGAACTGGAATTTTATAAGCAACTGGTACAAGAATTGTTTGGAGAATGTTCCCTACCTATCAGAGTGTGGGAAGACAATCAACCTTGTATTAAACTAGCTAAATCAGGTCAATTCAAGGCCCACACAAAACACTTGGATATCCGTTATCAAAATGTATGCCAAAGTGTAAAACAAGGTTTAATTGAACTAAAGTATTGTCCAAGCCAAGAAAATCTCGCAGACGGTTTTACGAAAGCTTTGGGTCCGCAATCTCATAAATGTTTCTGTTCAGGTTTAAATTTGAATTAAGGTTGGTACAGCTCAGTGTTACGAGCGAGAGGGGGTGTTGCTATCAAAGGGTTAAAAGGTAGCAGAAACGCTCTAATCACTGAGCAGCTGGAGGTCATTAGGCTTCCAGGAACATGAGTTTGTATAAATAGTCTCCTGTGTGTTTGTTCTTCCCTCCCTTTTCTCCCCTTTTCGGGCGTTTGCTGAGATGTGTGGTTCTTCGCCAGGGTTGTTTTTGTTTTTGTAAATAAACCTTATCTTTGAGTTACAAACCGCATGCTCCAAGACTCCTCTTTGAAAAGATACTGCCTCTCCTGCCCTTCTTCAACTGCTGTGCGAAATACTCTGCTGTAGTGGGACTTGTGACGATGGAAGCGCACTGGGCATTTACATTAAACTAATTAAAGTTTAATGGGACACTTTCTAGCCCAGTAGAACTATGGGAGGGTTTACTGCAAGAGACAGTTTCTCTGTTATTTGAGCACAGGACATGACATGAATTGTCATAACTGTTACTCAGTATAATCTGCACGGCCTGAATCTTGGCTTTGTCAGACACAAAGGTGCAATTTGCACAACCATTTCCCCCATGTGGTGGTTGCATGATAAAGTTGCAGAATCAGACATTTGGAAAGAGCCTTGGAGACCCTATAGTTCAACCCCCTGCCCAATGCAGGAGCATAGCTGTCAACTTTCCCCTTTTCTTGCGAGGAATCCTATTCGGAATAAGGGAATTTCCATTTTTTAAAAAGGGAAACGTTGACAGCTATGTGCAGGAGACAATGACAGCAGCCCAGGCATGTGCTCACCCAGCTTCTGCTTCCAGTGAAGGAGAGTCCATCACTTCTCAAGGCAGACTGCTCTTCAGTCTGTTAGTTCTTATGCACAAAGGCATTGAACACAACTGGGTTTAAAAAAATGTAATTAGTATGGGTGCTCCTGTATCAGGATAAATGGTAATAATATACTGTAATAATAATAATTTATTATTTATACCCCACCCATCTGGCTGAGTTTCCCCAGCAACTCTGGGCGGCTCCCAATCAAGTGGTAAAACAGTACAGCGTTAAATATTAAAAACTTCCCTGAAAAATTCTTCCGTTGGAGCAAAAGTCAGCTTGTGGAGAAGAAGATCCATTGTGGCGAAAGAGAGAAAGGGTTTAATGCCTCTTCCTGTGTGCTACGCTACACACTACAGTGGTACCTCGGGTTACATACGCTTCAGGTTACATACGCTTCAGGTTATAGACTCCGCTAACCCAGAAATATTACCTCAGGTTAAGAACTTTGCTTCAGGATGAGAACAGAAATCGTGCTCCAGCGGCGCAGTGGCAGCGGGAGGCCCCATTAGCTAAAGTGGTGCTTCAGGGTAAGAACAGTTTCAGGTTAAGAACAGACCTCCGGAATAAATTAAGTACTTAACCTGAGGTACCACTGTATTTCTGTATTTGATTTTTTTAAAAAAATCTATTCAGTACCACAAGTTCTGCTTATGGTCACTGGTTTTTTTTTAAAAAAAGAGGGAGCAGCAATGGGTACGAGCCATGATAACCAAATGGAACCGCCAAGTTCAAAGTTCTGTGTACTTCTGAAGAACAGATGCTGGTGACAAAGAACAAGGGAAGGAAAGTTGCCTTCAGGTCCTGCTTTCAGAGGCGTCAGGCTTGATCTTGTTTAAAACAGAATGCTGGATTATATGGCATTTGATCCAGTCCAGGGGAGGTCTTCTTATTTCTTGCAAATCCCACTTTCTCCCAAGGAATATCCTGACTCACCATTTGCCTCCAAGTGACGTCTCTGGAGAAAATAAAAAAAGGTATGCACTTGGTATTCAGGATACAGAGCGCTGCAAAACTCAACTCTATGGCACATTCTGGAAAAGTGAATGCAAATCAGACATTTGCCTTTCATTTGACGAACACCCAGCCTCCCCCGGATAGTTCTGAGTGGAGTGATTGATTGAATGATTACTTTATAATGATACTTTATAAGCTGTGCCTGTTAATATAGCAGTTTGTTTATAACAGGCACTTATATATAATGTTGTAAATACATAATGCATCAAGAATGATTGAGCTCTGTCTGGGATGCAGCGAGAAACAATACGGTGCCGTGGCACTTCAGGCTATTTTCATTTAGGGTATACTGGAATGCAGTAAGGAACAACAGGATGCTGTGGCAGAGAGGTGTGTTCAGTTGGCTAGGCATGTAGCGAGAAGCGTTAGAGTGCTGTGGTAGACATCTCTGTCTGCTTGGCCTAGCATGGACTCTGGAATGTAGTCAGGAACAGCACTGTCCTGCTATGAGTCTTTCCAGGACGCAGTAAGAAACAATGGAAAGCTGTAGCATGCAGGTATATTCTCTTCGATAAGTATGCAAACTGCCAGGCATGCAGTAATAAACAACACAGTGCTATAGTATGCTGGTCTGCTCATTTGAACGAGTGCAAATTCTTGAATATGCAAATTCTTGAATACATGAGGATACGTTTCTTAAAGGTAAAGGGAGCCCTGACCATTAGGTCCAGTCGTGCCCGACTCTGGGGTTGCGGTACTCATCTTGCTTTATCGGCCAAGGGAGCCAGCATACAGCTTCCGGGTCATGTGGCCAGCATGACTAAGCCGCTTCTGGCAAACCAGAGCAGTGCATGGAAATGCCGTTTACCTTCCCGCCAGAGCGGTACCTATTTATCTACTTGCACTTTGAGGTGCCTTTGAATTGCTAGGTTGGCAGGAGCAGGGACCGAGCAATGGGAGCTCATCCTGTCGCGGGGATTCGAACAGCTTACCTTCTGATTGGCAAGTTCTAGGCTCTGTGGTTTAACCCACAGCACCACCCGTGTCCCATATACGTTTCTTAGTCTACTTAAATAACTTGGTTGGATTGCTACTGCAGTGAACAGTGTCTTGGTGATCTAACTCGGTATTAATCTAGCTCCCCAACCGGCAGGATTCCTTTTTTAAAAATTACTTTTTATTTATGATTTACCTCCACCTTTTTAAATGTTTCATTAATAACAACCCACATTAATACAATACCAAACCATGCCAAATCTTAATACAACCAAAAGAGCCAATTAAACAATTCCAAACTAAACATTTTTGGACTCTCCAGGACTTCTGTCCCTCTCAGTCCTATCTGGGGATGCCAAGGATTGAACGTGGAACCATCTGCACACAAAGAAAATGTTCTTCCAATCTGCTTTGGGCATCCTCCATGTGGCACGGTGCAAGGAGAATGCCACTGTAGACAGCAGTGCAGTGGTAAATTGCAAAGTGCAGGAGCCCATCATGACAGCCATCATAGCTACGCCCCCAAGGAGAGTCCAAAAATATAGGCAGCTTAGTCTATTATGTACTCACACACAGAGAGAGATAGGGCATCAATACATAGCATAATGCCCAATATATTAAGATCAGCAGAAAATTATGGAACAGTGAGCTGGGAAAGGGTGGTGTAGTGGTTAGCCTGCTGTGACCGATCAGCATTTTGAGAGTCAAATCACTGCAAATAGGTTGCCTGGCTTCTCTTCAGATCATTTAAGACTGCCATCTTTTTGCAGTAAAACCACTAGGATGAAGTAAGAACTCCATCAAAGAAAGGGAAATAAGTATGCAACCTGCTTTTTGGATTTTCCACTGTGCTAAGCTATCAGAAGCAAGAGAAAACTTGGAAGGCTCATTAGTACTGCATTCATCTACCAGAGCAAGGAAGATCCATCAATAACCCTGGCATTCTGGCACATGAGGCCATCACCCCCGCTCTGAAAATAGTCTTGGAGCAGCACTCCCTTGCATTCCACTTCCACTAAATCGCTGGTAGTAGACAGACATTCATTTGGCTAAGCTGCTGTTTTAATTGGGGTGGCTGAGCAAGGGGTCACAAGGAGTAACTGCTACCTGTTCCATTTCATGTGGAGTTCAAGATGAAGTGCATTTCAAACAAAACTGTACATGTCACCATAAATCCCAGATAGTTAGGTGTGTACACACACACAAATTGTGCTTCTTGCAATGTTGTTGCCAGATGTTATCTTTGCTGATAATGGAGCCAGTTAAGACTAGAAAGAGCTATTTTGCTTGCTATATTAGCACTTCCACTTTAGAATAATCCCTCTAGCATGATTCCGTAGTATTTACAATTTTTGTAAGTACCGATTATATTTTCAAAGTCAAAGTGGAATAAAATTAGTGCATTGTAGACAGTCATTGTGCTTTCTTTAGTAGTCAGCCTTACACGTATTTGAATAATGCTTTATGAATGTAATTTGAAAGGTAAGAGCTTGATTCCTTTCTCCCCCCTTTTTAAAATAAAAAATACACTTACATGGGCAGTGTGAGCTCTTGCTGAGGATCTTCGGTGCATGGCTATTGTGTCCTTGGAGAGTTAATAAAGAAAAACTTGGTTACATAAGTTCACAGTGGCATGTGGGTGGCATTCAGGTAAATCAGTATTTATTCGCATTCTTCCAGTAGCCAAGGGGGGAAAGCCCCTATTTTGATCATGCCACTTACACAGCCAGTTTCAACTTGAGAAAATGAACAGTATAAATATCTCATTCACAAATGTCAAAAAAATAAGGGAGAGGCTTTATTTTTGGCCATCACCAGCAACTGATTTTTATGAAGGGGCATTTCAAAGGACTTCGTTCTCCATCTGCGATATATGAATAGCTGTCCAAAGAAATGATTTAGGAGCATGGGAAACGGTGCTATACCAGAACACGCTCCCCCAACTCCAAGAATTCTGGGAGCTACAGTTTGTTAATGTTGTCGACAGGGCTTTTTTTCAGCCGGAACTCACCGGAACTGAGTTCCAGCACCTCTCAGGTGGGCGCCATTGCTATTCTAAGCGAGCAAGGGAGGTGTTCGTGGTCAGTTCTGGCACCTCTTTCTCTAGAAAAATGGCACTGGTTGTCAAAGACCCCTACTCCCCTTACAGAACTACAATTTCCCAAGTTGTTTAATAATCATCCTTCTCCACAGGGAATTCTGGGAACTGCAGCTCCTTGAGGGAAACAGGGAGTCTCCTAACAACTCTTGGTATCCTTAACAAACTACAGCTCCCAGAATCCTTTGGGTGAAGCCAAGTCTGTTTAAAGTGTAACATAGTGCTTTAAATGTATGGTGTGAATGTGGTCTCTGACCAGCAGCTGAGGTCTTTGAACCTGTCTACCTGTTACCTGATGTTTTAAACAGATGAATGAACCTGGGGCCTTCTGCATGCACTATAAGTGAGCCATGGTTTCTCCACATTTGGTAGCAAATGACTTTCCAAATAGGTGCCTTATAAAGTACCCATGACCAACGTCAACAGATTACTCTTTGGCAGCTGAAATACATCTCTGACACTCTTCCCCTCCTCCCCAACCACCACCTCCAATATTATGATGCTGTGGAGCAGGGGGTGGAATTAACAAGCAATGTCATCACTCCTTGTAGATAAACACATGCGTAGAGTGTCAGGCATAAGTAGGAGATTACAGAACGCATCTTCCTAAGTGCCACTTATAAATACAACACGTGTAGCTTGCGGAAAAATGTCATCTAAAGAGAAAAGCAAGACTTTGCAACCACGGTGGATTATATCATTAGCCAAACTGGAAAGTAATCGCTGCTTGTGGCTGCCAGAATATGTCACTATCCTGGAGTCTGCTGCTTCCTGAGCAGAAAAACAAATCACCAAGTTTAAATTAATACACCAAAGAGCAAGTGGTAAGCTCTATAAAAGGGATATGTAAATTAGAAATAGCAAGTGTGGGGGAGAATATGGGAGCAGAACATGGCTTAGGAATGCCAAAGCAAACTCGCAAGATGTGGCAGACAAAAACCTATTTGCAAATGCTTATTTGCATTTATTTATTTTCTGTTTAAACCTGTATCATAAAGACAGGAGGGATCTGCTGGTGCTGTGGGCCTCTCACAGACCTCTAGTCGATCAGTGTGAGAACAAGATGCTAGATGGCATCTAAAACTAGCTAAGTTATTTTGGCAATACGATGATAAAGAAACAGTTATGTGCTGTCCTTTCATGACACCATACAACAATTGCCTGAGACCAGTGGCGTAGCGTGGGGGGTGCAGGGGGGGGCCGGCCGCACCGGGCGCAACATCTGGGGGTTAGGGTTAGGGGGCACAAATCCATGGGTTAGGGGGCGCAAATTACTTGCCTTGCCCCGGGTGCTGACAACCCACGCTACGCCACTGCCTGAGACAGCCACCTCAGTCTGCCTAAAGATACAGTCATACCTCTTGTTATGTTCAGTTCAGGTTACGTCTTTTCAGGTTGCATCCTGCGGCGACCCAGAAGTACCGGAAAGGGTTATTTCCGGGTTTCGCCGCTCGCGCATGCGCAGACGAGCAAAACGATGTAACGCGCATGCGCAGAAGCGGCGATCCTGTCTGCAACCAGAGGCCAGTCCAGATAAGCTATTTCATACCAACGTTTACCAGCTGAAAGCAAAAACAAACCAACAATGGCAATGTATGGACTCCATTATTTTTCTGGCTCGTTTCAGAAATCTATATTGCCATTGTGCAAATCTATTCTGTTGACACTCTTTTATAAAGTCCCAATGAATCGTACCAACAAAATGAACTTGCTCTTCTTCAAAAGTGAAGCATGCACTGGGTCTCACTTTGTTTTAAATGCATTATATATACTCAAAGTAGAACCATACTTGTGCAGAAAGGAGAGAGAGAGAGAGAGCGAGAGAGAGAGAGAGAGAGAGAGACTTGACGGCTTTATGTTTGATTCACAATCGAAACCACAGTAGACGTCACAGGAGGTTTAAGACCAAGCACACACACATATACTTAGTGAACTTGATTACAGATCAGCAGGGAATAAACAAAAACACCCCCTTTTTGTTATATTAAAATCATACTTTTGTTCCCATGTTAGATGCTCATAACACCGCTCTCTCAGAAATGGAACAAGCAGCACGAAGTTGTTGCAGCTGCAAACAAATATCTCATTTACCATTTTCATTTAAATATATTCTGGAAGGAAATGGTAAAGAGGGTAGCACACTCATTCTTCAAATGAGAAGACGTTTTAGGGGGAGAAAAAACAACAACCCAGAGTCCTTAGGAAGTCTGTCGTAATATGCATAATCCCGAATAATACACAACAATTGGGGAGGGGGAGAGATGAAGAAGATTTGCAGCCACCTCACCAAACACTCAGGATGCAGGAGAAAATCAGCATCTGCCTAGAGGGTGATGATGAGCCTGGAAAGCAAGTCCTATTATGAATGGTTGAAAGAGATGGAGAAAAGAAGATTAAGGAGAAACACAACAGTAGGCTTCAAACATCCGAAGGGCTGCTACATAGAACATAGACTTGGGTTGTGTGCACACCAGCCCATTAAAAGCACACTTCTCCAAAGAACCCTGGGAACTGTAGTTAACTCTGCAACAGAGATACAATTCCCAGGACCTTTAACAAACCACAATTCCCAGGATTCTTTGGGGGAAGTCACATGATTTAAATGCATGGTGCACACACAACTTTGTGTGTTCTTCCAGGGCTGGAAATAATGGGTAAGAGTAGCAAGGAAGCAGATTTTGGCTAAAAGCATTAGCAAAAACTTCTGGTGGACAGCAGAGCAGGTTGCAAAGCACTCCTGCACTGGAGGGTTTTAAAGAAAAATATTGCATAGGAACCTGGAATGTAAGAACCATGAACCTGGGTAAGTTGGATGTGGTCAAAAATGAGATGGCAAGAATAAATATTGACATCCTGGGCATCAGTGAGCTAAAATGGACGGGAATGGGCGAATTCAGTTCGGATGACCATCATATCTACTACTGTGGGCAAGAAACCCGCAAAAGAAATGGAGTGGCCCTCATAGTCAACAAAAGAGTTGCGAAAGCAGTACTGGGATGCAATCTCAAAAATGATAGAATGATCTCGATACGAATCCAAGGCAGACCTTTTAACATCACAGTAATCCAAGTTTATGCACCAACTACTGGTGCAGAAGAAACTGAAATTGACCAATTCTATGAAGACTTACAACACCTTCTAGAAGTGACACCAAAGAAGGATGTTCTTCTCATTATAGGAGATTGGAATGCTAAAGTAGGGAACCAAGAGATAAAAGGAACAACTGGCAAGATTGGCCTTGGAGAGCAAAATGAAGCAGGGCAAAGGCTAATAGAGTTCTGTCAAGAGAACAAGCTGGTCATCACAAACACACTTTTCCAACAACACAAGAGACGACTCTACACGTGGACATCACCAGATGGGCAGCATCGAAATCAGATTGATTATATTCTCTGCAGCCAAAGATGGAGAAGCTCGATACAGTCAGCAAAAACAAGACCTGGAGCTGACTGTGGCTCAGATCATCAGCTTCTTATAGCAAAATTCAAGCTTAAACTGAAGAAAGTAGGAAAAACCACTGGGCCGGTAAGATACAATCTGAATCAAATCCCTTATGAATACACAGTGGAAGTGAGGAACAGGTTTAAGGATTTAGATTTGCTGGACAGAGTGCCTGAAGAACTATGGATGGAGGCTTGCAACATTATACAGGAGGCAGCAACGAAAACCATCCCAATGAAAAGGAAATGCAAGAAAGCAAAGTGGCTGTCCAACGAGGCCTTACAAATAGCGGGGGAGAGAAGGCAAGCAAAATGCGAGGGAGATGGAGAAAGATACAGGAAATTGAATGCAGATTTCAAAAAAATAGCAAGGAGAGATAAGAGGGCCTTCTTAAATGAGCAATGCAAAGAAATAGAGGAAAACAACAGAATGGGAAGATCCAGAGATCTGTTCAAGAAAACTGGAGATATTAAAGGAACATTTCGTTCAAAGATTACCATAATAAAGGACAAAAGTGGTAAGGACCTAACAGAAGCAGAAGACATCAAGAAGAGGTGGCAAGAATACACAGAGGAATTATACCAGAAAGATATGGATGTCTCGTATACCCCAGGTAGTGGGGTTGCTGACCTTGAGCCAGACATCCTGGAGAGTGAAGTCAAATGGGCCTTAGAAAGCACTGCAAATAACAAGGCCAGTGGAAGTGATGGTATTCCAGCTGAACTATTTAAAATTTTAAAAGATGATGCTGTTAAGGTGCTACACTCAATATGCCAGCAAGTTTGGAAAACTCAGCAGTGGCCAGAGGATTGGAGAAGATCAGTCTACATCCCAATCCCAAAGAAGGGCAGTGCCAAAGAATGTTCCAACTACCGCACAATTTCACTCATTTCACACGCTAGCAAGGTTATGCTTAAAATTCTACAAGGAAGGCTCAAGCAGTATGTGGACCGAGAACTCCCAGAAGTGCAAGCTGGATTTAGAAGAGGCAGAGGAACTAGAGACCAAATTGCAAACATGCGCTGGATTATGGAGAAAGCTAGAGAGTTCTAGAAAGACATCTACTTCTGCTTCATTGACTATGCAAAAGCTTTTGACTGTGTCGACCACAGCAAACTATGGCAAGCTCTTAAAGAAATGGGAGTGCCTGATCACCTCATCTGTCTCCTGAGAAATCTCTATGTGGGACAAGAAGCTACAGTTAGAACTGGATATGGAACAACTGATTGGTTCAAAATTGGGAAAGGAGTACGACAAGGCTGTATATTGTCTCCCTGCTTATTTAACTTATATGCAGAATTCATCATGCGAAAGGCTGGGCTGGATGAATCCGAAGTCGGAATTAAGATTGCCGGAAGAAATATCAACAACCTCAGATATGCAGATGACACAACATTGATGGCAGAAAGTGAGGAGGAATTAAAGAACCTTTTATTGAGGGTGAAAGAGGAGAGTGCAAAATATGGTCTGAAGCTCAACATCAAAAAAACGAAGATCATGGCCACTGGTCCCATCACCTCCTGGCAAATAGAAGGAGAAGAAATGGAGGCAGTGAGAGATTTTACTTTCTTGGGCTCTATGATTACTGCAGTTGGTGACAGCAGCCACGAAATTAAGAGACGCCTGCTTCTTGGGAGGAAAGCAATGACAAACCTAGACAGCATCTTAAAAAGTAGAGACATCACCTTGCCAACAAAGGTCCGTATAGTAAAAGCTATGGTTTTCCCAGTAGTGATGTATGGAAGTGAGAGCTGGACCATAAAGAAGGCTGATCGCCGAAGAATTGATGCTTTTGAATTATGGTGCTGGAGGAGACTCTTGAGAGTCCCATGGACTGCAAGAAGAACAAACCGATCCATTCTTAAGGAAATCAGCCCTGAGTGCTCACTGGAAGGACAGATCGTGAAGCTGAGGCTCCAATACTTTGGCCACCTCATGAGAAGAGAAGACTCCCTGGAAAAGACCCTGATGTTGGGAAAGATGGAGGGCACAAAGAGAAGGGGGCGACAGAGGATGAGATGGTTGGATAGTGTCTTCGAAGCTACAAACATGAGTCTGACCAAACTGCGGGAGGCAGTGGAAGACAGAAGTGCCTGGCGTGCTCTGGTCCATGGGGTCACGAAGAGTCGGACACGACTAAACGACTAAACAACAACAACAACAAAGGATGGTCACCTGCCAGGAATGCTTGAGTTACATCTTGCATTTATGTCATGCACTGAACAAGGGAGGTAAACTAGATGTAAAATTCTTGTAAAATTCTACAAGAGGAGAATTGGAAAGAGGAACCAAAGGACAGAGGAGGGGGGGGTTCTGAAGCACCAAGTAGACATTATAATGTATGTGTATGAAGAGATAATTCATAGTTATTAGACATGGGCATTATCAGGTGATGAGTTTACATTTAATATGTTGCCCCCCAATGCCAGTTATCCCACTACTGCAATCTGTGGTGACTGATATCTGATAGCCATTTCACACAACCAAGCCAATACAGTGGTACCTTGGGTTAAGAACTTAATTCGTTCTGGAGGTCCGTTCTTAACCTGAAATTGTTCTTAACCTGAGGCAACACTTTAGCTAATGGGGCCTCCTGCTGCTGCCGCGCCACCGGAGCACAATTTCTGTTCTCATCCTGAAGCAAAGTTCTTAACCTGAGGTACTATTTCTGGGTTAGTGGAGCCTGTAACCTAAAGTGTCTGTAACCTGAAGCCTCTGTAACCCTAGATACCACTGTATACAATAGTTTACAGTGATCACATGAGATACACACTTTATCAGCAGAAGTGATTTGGAAAACATCTCTAAACTTAGGGATGTTGATGATGAAGAAGAATTTCATTTATTAATTGCTTCCCACTAGGCACCCTGAGGGGACGCAGGTGGCGCTGTGGGTTAAAGCCTCAGCGCCTAGGACTTGCCGATCGAAAGGTCGGCGGTTCGAATCCCTGCGGCGGGGTGCGCTCCCGCTGCTCGGTCCCAGCGCCTGCCAACCTAGCAGTTCGAAAGCACCTCCGGGTGCAAGTAGATAAATAGGGACCGCTTACCAGCGGGAAGGTAAACGGCGTTTCCGTGTGCGGCTCTGGCTCGCCAGAGCAGCGATGTCACGCTGGCCACGTGACCCGGAAGTGTCTCCGGACAGCGCTGGCCCCTGGCCTCTTAAGTGAGATGGGCGCACAACCCCAGAGTCTGTCAAGACTGGCCCGTACGGGCAGGGGTACCTTTACCTTTTTTTTAGGCACCCTGAAGTGATTTACAAGATAATAAAAACATATATAAGATAGTTACATAATACAGATGGAGACCACACTTATATTGGGTTGGTGGGGTTTTTTAATACATTGGTCCCTTCAATCACAAGGGAGCATCAGGATAATCAGAGGTTGCAGTTTTGGACTGTGCAAATCTTTAACTAAACCTTGCCCCGATTGTGCAGCACACAGTTGTGCCCACTCTCCAACTTTGCACCCTGTGACCGTTCAAGCAAAAACACCAGTAGTATGGGCCTAAGGTTGCAAACATGAATACGTAGTGGGGCCATATGGTCACTGAGGTTTGTTCCAATAGCTATTGATCACCTGAAGGTAGTCTCTCTCTTTCATGATGTTTGCCCAGAGGGGCGAGAATACCAGGACTCTGCAACAGACAATTGTGTATCTCTGTGAGGGTTTCTGGTCTTCTAGACAAGGGGCTACCCTGAATGTATTTTGTTGCTGGAAATGAGGGGATATCAGGATCAGTCCTGATGGATCAGAGGAAAAGCTAATCTAGTCCAGCATTCTGTTCTTACAGCGGCCAATGAGAGAGAGAGAAACTTAAAAACATGGTGGATGGGTGAATAGAAAGGAAGAGGGAGTTAGAGTGTAGCCAAGTGGTTGGAGTATTGGCAGAGTGTTGGACTTTGAGAATGGAGAGCAGGATTAAAATTCCTGTACATAGCATGATGTTCCATGGGTGACATTAGGCAGCCTAATTCTGGTCACATTCCACATCATACATTTAAAACACATTAAAAGCAGTCAGTGTAGACAACACAAAGATGAACGGACCAATGGGCTCCCATGGTATGAGGCACCTTCCCGCGATGATTATTATTATTATTATTATTATTATTATTATTATTACTATTATTTTCTTTTAGGATATGCTCATTAGGGAATATGGTAAAAGATAGTGACTGATCACCTCATGTGCCCCTGAAGTTGGGTCTAGAAGGTGGGGTTAGGAGAACCCCCAGAACAGCATATGGGGGAGAGGAGAGGGGAGATTGTTCTGTCTGGTAAGCCAAAATGCATGTCCAGATGGAATGATTGCCTTGGTGTGACACTGAATTCTTCCCTTGGTCTTTCTGTATTCCTAGATACGTTCTCCTGTGAGCTACCCATGCCAACATGAAACAACCTACACACACACACCCCAGTGCAGACTCATATAATAGTTGAGTATGTATAACTCATGGACGTGGGTGGCGCTGTGGGTTAAACCACAGAGCCCAGGACTTGCCGATCAGAAGGTCGGCGGTTTGAATCCCTGTGACCGGGTGAGCTCCCGTTGCTCGCTCCCTGCTCCTGCCAACCTAGCAGTTCGAAAGCATGTCAAAGTGCAAGTAGATAAATAGGTACCGTTCCGTTGGGAAGGTAAACGGCGTTTCCGTGCACTGCTGTGGTTCGCTAGAAGCAGCTTAGTCATGCTGGCCACATGACCTGGAAGCTGTATGCCAGCTCCCTCGGCCAATAAAGCGAGATGAGCGCCGCAACCCCAGAGTCGGCCACAACTGGACCTAATGGTCAGGGGTCCCTTTACCTTTATGTATAACTCATATAACAGTGCAGACCAGCTTCCTACATATAAACTCAAACTAGATTTCTGTTATATACGCATTCATATACTGTACGTATATATTATAATTTGCAGCTATATGAGGGTTATTTAGAAACAACAACAACCTGTATTCTTTCTACCCTAGCTAACAGGTTTGTAATTCTGCAAACAAATCCCAACCTGAAAGCAACTGTGCAGGAAGGCGATTGCTGCAAACACGCCACGTAATGAGAAATTCCCATTTCCTGCATTACGGCGTTAGGCGAGTTGTGTGATATTGCCATTACACTTTGTCGATATTAGTAGAGGGGCCATATTTTTTAAAAAAGCTACGCAGGAGTGGAGCACACAAATGGCTGTTTGGTCTCTCCCCTCCCCCGCCACCCAACAAATCGGGAAGTGGCATTCCGGAGCTACGATGCGGCTGCGATATCTTACAAGTCAATTTGTTCGTCTCATTTTCAGATGATGCAGCTATTTATCTCACATGACTAGGCCTATAGCGAGGTCCCTAAAGAGGAGGCACGCCACCTCACCGACGGCAGCGACAAAAAGGTCAGGTTGTTGGACAGGTCCCTGAAAAAACCATCTCCGTTGTCTTGCAACTTTTCCCTCCCCCTGATCTGCCGGACATGTCCAAACTGAAAAGGTCTAGTTTACCTAAGGGACCAGCACCTCCCCCCCCAGCCCCATTTTTATATTGCTGTGGGGTTAATAGCTATGTCGTGTGGGGTCAGGGAAGACATCTGTGTCTCAGATAATATGCTTACGGTGATTACCACACATAATTGACTGACCTTCCCTCATTCTTCGCTGGCTGCAGGCCATGCCTGATAGGAGAAGATGCTCTGGAGGAGTTTATTTTCCATCACACACAATTGTGCTGCTGAGCAAATATTTTAGCAAGCTTTGAATGCATCACCTCTCAGGCTCTGGGCTTGACAGTTAAAATATGAAGGCTGCGGCCAACTTAATAATATTAGATTTTAAATCAGCTTGCAGAAGGGATGGAAAACATGAGCAAATCCTACTTAAAGTTCATTTTTAGATACACCTAAATAAGTGCTGAACTCTGGCAGTGGGGTTTATTTTTTGGAGTGGGTGGGTAGGGGAGAGAATCTATCTGCCTTGGGTTTCTTTCCTAGCTTCAACCTGCCTTGCCTCAAAGCGTCCGAGGAGAGCCATATCAAAAGACAGCAGGGGGAAAACTGCAAATAAACCAAATCTGGGAGATGCTGAACCGCAGGTGGTACAAATATGGCAAATGCTGTGTTTGTGCAGCTGCACATTTAAAGTATACCTAAGAGCATCAGGGGAAAGGGGAATGGCTGCAGAGGAGCGGATTTTAATTTCAGAAGATGTGTGCAAAAAAAAAAAAAGGTGTGGGGAGAAGACTTTCTGCCAAGTTCACCTGACACCTAAGCAACAGTTTGATTCAAAACAGTTCAAAGCATTTCACAGCATCTTCAATCTATTGTTTACCTAAAACCCAAGATATGATCATGTGCAAGGGTGCATTCATACTTGGGGATTATTTCATTAGTTTTAGAATGCCAGTATTTCTATCCCAAGGTTTCTAACATTTCTTTCATACTGTTCCTCTTAACCTGTTGCATAATGGAGCTGTGGATGTTAAAAAAATTGAAATATGTTGTGCTACATTTAATTCAGTCCCATGGATGTGGTGTGGCACAATAGCAGATGCCATTGGACATGTCATCACCCTTTATGAACATGGGTGCTGCTTCTGTTCCCCCATGGCAAGAACAAAGTACATGCCAGAAGATCACTCCAAATTTCATCCTGCAGTTTTCCATCTTACATGTGTGCTTTTTTCTAGATGCAATTAACATGGGAACGGGCATCAGACTTCCACTAGATTCCACTAGATTTCCAGAAGTAGCTTTTACATCATATGAAAGATCACATTAAAAAAAGGAAAATTATCAGGTAAGGAAATGTTAGGGAAATGGAATAAAGTGCCATCTGAATGCAGCCCAAGACAAGAAACACAACCAATTAAAAAGACACAGCTGGAACACAACACAGCTCCACTTCAGTTTTATCATTGGGCCCCAGCACAGTAGTGTTGGTCTCTAAAGAGGGATCTCTTTGTCCTTTTCCAAAAAAGCTGAAGAAAGATAACCAGATGATGCTCCCTTCAAAAAATCTTCTGCAGACAATGTGCCACTACTAAGAAGACCCTGAACTTGATAGCCAGCCACTGGCAGAGGACCTGTAATGTGGATTCACTTGATAATTAGCCAGAGCAGAGGGAAGAATATAGAAGGAAACCTTGACTGTTATTTAAAAACACATTTTGAAAAGGCGCTAAATTATGCATGGGGATAAAAGAGTCAATGAGAACCATGGTCTGCTCTGTGCTTCTGAGAAGAAGGTGGAGGAGGAGGAGTTTGGATTTGATATCCCGCTTTATCACTACCCGAAGGAGTCTCAAAGCGGCTAACAATCTCCTTTTCCCTTCCTTCCCCACAACAAACACTCTGTGAGGTGAGTGGGGCTGAGAGACTTCAGAGAAGTGTGACTAGCTCAAGGTCACCCAGCAGCTGCATGTGGAGGAGCAGGTAATCGAACCTGGTTCTCCAGATTACGAGACTACCGCTCTTAACCACTACACCATACTGGCTCTGAGGGGATCTATGAGCTCCAAATGGTGTAAATGTAGGGGAAATAGATTGTGTGTGAGAGAATAATAAGTGTCGTCAGGGCAGAACCTCAGGCAGTGGCGAAGCTGCATGTTCCACTACCGGGGGCGGAGAACAGGCGTGGCATGGCTGGTGCCCTGGGCCCGTGGTGTGCTGCCCGCGGGGGCATGGCACGCATCCCAGGGGTGTGGTGTGCCACCCGCAAGGGCATGGTGCGTGTTCTGGGGGCATGGCGCACTGCCTGTGGGAGTGTGGCGCATGGCACACGGGGGGTGCACAGCACGTGTCAGGGGGTGCCGCAATGGCACCCTACCGGAATAGTGGTACCGGGGGCGGTCCACTCCCTCTGCATCCCCGTTCCTCCACCAGTAACTTCAGGGCCAGCGGAATATGAAGATGGGTCACAACTACACCAGGGCTGGCCAACCACATTTGGAAGTTAATACAGATTACTTCAGAGGTGATCCCTGTAAGACCAGAGTTTAAAATTACCCACCTGCAACACTACCAGTATACCAAGTTTGTTTATTAAAACAGCTAACACATCCCAAACTATCACTAGACAAGCCAGGGCACCACCAAATCGCCCTCCTTGCCTTACTCTGCCAGCACCACTCGCCAACAGATAGATGGCAAGTGTGTTTCTGCTTCAAGAGAACTGAAAGAGAGGACAGGTTTTAAGGAAAGTTTCTGTTGCCTTGGAAAATTGGAGGTCCTTTTTGGTGTGTGTGGTTTTTTTTGGGGGGGGGGGGTTCAAAAGAACATGAATGTTCACAGCAGACGCATTGCCATTGCTGATACTCCCTGTCTTGTGTCACATTGAACTGAGGTGGGCAATGAAACTGTCATGGCAGAGCAAAACAGAGAATATTGCCCTGCAACATGCCGTTGGAAGAACTAGGTCAACACTCCCAGTCTTGCCATGCTTTTTCATTGCTTACCCTCACACCACAGTGCAGAAAAATGGGAAATTTATTCCCCACGTCAATAAATTATCCTTTGTGTTGCACTGCCCTGTGAAAACAGGCAATGGAACTGTCACAAGGCAAAGCTGGAAATCTGATTGACACCCTGCCTCTCTGACATCATCACAGTGAACCCTGACTGGCTGGGATCATGCAGTGGTTGAGAAAGATGGCCTAATAATAAGGGAGGAAATATCACTGAAGGAACAACACAACACAAGCTTGGGGAAATGTTAAAAGGCTAGGAGGGTTTTCAACACCCAAAAGAGCAAACCTTACCCCCTCAAAAAGTGTTTGGAGTGCATACTTGGTGAAGCTCTAGTTCTTACCCCTATGACTCCACTCTTTGATCACTCCTTCAGTTAGTGATCCTGATACCTCTTCCACACTCCTCTATAGTGTTGAGGGACCTTCCAGAACACTATAGTAGGTGTTGAGGGATCTACCAGAATACCAGTGAAGGAAGCTGCAATGGGAGGAGGCAATCAGCAAAGTTGCCTCCCTCCACAACAGGAAGTTTCTCTGGGTATAAAGCCTTCCTTCAATGGAAGGAGTCCTTCCATACACAGAAAGTGAAGCCTGGATACAATTCACCTTGATATATGTTACTGAAGGCTAAGGGATGTTCTTTTTTTTTTAAAATAAATTTTATTGGTTTCCATTCAATTATACATTTCATCTCGAATACAACAAATCATAACTGTTTTTTGACTTCCTTCAGCGTCTCTGACAATCATCCATATTTGTACCTTTAATACACATTCCTTCTTTCGCATTGCCATTGTTCCCCCTTGCTCCCTTATTTTTAATAAACAATACTTATTTGTTTTTTACAGTGCCTCTTGAAATCCCACTAGCGTTATATTTACACCACATATGTTTTTCAGATAATCCACCATTTTTCCCCAGTCCTCGATGAACTTTTGGTCTTTAGTGTATCTAATTTTCCCAGTTAATTTGTCCAATTCTGCATAGTCTATCAATTTTGATCTTGGATGTTCTTTCAAATAGAAGAATAAGAACAGGTTTCTTGCTCCTTCTACAACTTGCTGAGTTGTAGAAAATCTTGAATGATCTCGCCATTTCAAGTTCTGACCTAGTAGAAGAGCCATGGAATCAGGCTGGGAGCCTTACATAAGCCATCTTGGACATCGAATAATGGAAAAGGATGGTATGAATGTTATGAATACATTTAAGAAGTACAAGGTGGATTGCTACTTTGACCATAAACATGGCAAGATGCCTTATATTGAGTAAGGCCATTGGTCCATCTAATCCAGTATTGCCTACGCTGACTGGCAGCAGGTCTCCAGATAATTTTTTTTCTGCCCCACCTGGGGAACTTCTGCATGTGGTTTCAAAATTTGTTGGAATCTGCCCAGACAGTAAAACAACAGAAAAAGTGCAAAGAAATGTATGCACAGATGTGTGTTCTCCCTGCACGGAACCTGCGGGTGGCTGGGCCCATATCGTGGTAAGATACTATAAACACACAGGACAAACATCAATCAATCAATCAATTTCCTTTATTGGCATAGTAAGAGTACATCATATACATGGATCAGAACACAACATGGGTAACAAAACATAGTAGGAGGTACTTTAGGATAAAACTGTACAGACATTGTGAGATGCAAAAGTGGCTCTTGGGACGTATAGTGACGTAATTTCATGGCATCACTCAAAAATCTTGCCACATTCTCCACAATGTTCTTCTTACAATTATTCAGCAGATAGGACACGCTGGAAGAGTCAGTGCGATAGAGCCCCTCCTTCAATAAAGGGGGTCAAATACTTATATATTTTTGCATAAAGTGGGCAATGAAATAAAATGTGTGTGGTGGATTCGACCTGTTTTGTGCCACAAGGGACTGCCCTTTCAGAATATGGGATTTTGAGAATGTACCTTGCAAAACTGCAGACAGCGAAACATTAAATCTTGCGAGGGAAAGAACTCTGCATAAATGGGGATTGTAAACATATTGGGCTCGAATAAGCCACAACTTTACTGATTACAGATGCGAGTAGCTTTCGGAATAGGTATGTATCCTGAATCAACCAACTTGACTGCTGGCTGGCAGACTATTTTGCAGGGTCAATCCTGGATGAAGGAACTCCCTGTGATGTACATCAAATAGGGACGATCCCTTCAGGGCTGCCACTTTTCTGGGGAGTGCTATGCCATCAGCTCCCAAATGGGCACCCGGATAGAAGCCCCTCCCCCTGGACCTCTGTAACATGGCACCCCTGATTCCCCGAGGCGAGGGTAGGTGGCTTCCCAAACCCCTCCGTCACCTAGACTAAGGATCCAATCCAATGCCTTATCTGCCAACAAGTTGTTACAATTGCTATGAGGTTGGCAATACCCTCCATACAGGCCCAATTCATCTGCAGGCAAATTCCTCCCTGGCCCCGCATACGGCAACCAAATATTTCCATAGCAAGGGCATATTCAGAACCTGCCCGCTCCCCACCACTACACAGGGCAGGAGGATGGGGAATCCAGCTTTAACTGAGCTAACAAGTCTTTATATGCCCAGTGAGCGGACCTGAGTGAAGACCAGGAGCTGAGGTTCTCCACAAAGCCAAGCCCACCCCCTGCTTGCTTCTGATAGGTCTGTTCAACCACAGCTTGCCTGTGATAGGTCCCCTTGAATACAAGCCTCCCAGCAACCTACATAGAGCAGGATGGAGTGTTGGCTCACAATGGTCCTGCGGGGCCAAAAGTTTGTCCCAGGCTAAGACCATGGTCATGCCGGGCCACAATTGCTGATGATGGTATGATAATGATAACAACAACAACAACAACAACAATAATAATTTATTATTTGTACCCTGCCCATCTGGCTGGGCTTCCCCAGCCACTCTGGGCGGCTTCCAACAAAGATTAAAAATATATTAAAACGTCACACATTAAAAACTTTCCTGAACACGGCTGCCTTCAGATGTTTTCTAAATGTCAGGTAGTTGTTTATCTCTTTGACATCTGATGGGAGGGCGTTTCACAGGGCGGGTGCCACTATCGAGAAGGCCCTCTGCCTGGTTCCCTGTAGCTTTGCTTCTCGCAGTGAGGGAACCGCCAGAAGGCCCTCGGCGCTGGACCTCAGTGTCTGGGCAGAACGATGGGGGTGGAGATGCTTCTTCAGGTATACTGTGCCGAGGACATTTAGGGCTTTAAAGGTCAGCACCAACACTTTGAATTGTGCTTGGAAACGTACTGGGAGCCAGTGTAGGTCTTTCAAGACCGGTGTTATGTGGTTTCGGCAGCCGCCCCCAGTCACCAGTCTAGCTGACACATTCTGGATTAGTTGTAGTTTCTGGGTCACCTTCAAAGGTAGCCCCACATAGAGCGCATTGCAGTAGTCCAAGCAAGAGATAACCAGAGCATGCACCACTCTGGCGAGACAGTCCATGGGCAGATAGGGTAGACAGCTGCCCTGGAGACAGAATTGACCTGCACCTCCATGGACAGCTGTGAGTCCCAAATGAGCATTCCTGGTGAGTAAGGAAGCAGCATATGACGAAGGGAGCGCTACAATTTCAGCAAACTGGATCAGGGCAATAGCTGCATGTTCACCTCCAGTGGGGGGGGGGTGTCACATTTTTTTTGCTTTATCCCTAAATTCACCCTTTCCATTATTTCAGTGCTATGCAGGTAAAACATTCTCCAAATGGCTTTCGGGTCTGGTCATTTCACAGGTCAGCAATTAGCATTGTGTTTCCCACATCACAATATTCATTTTTTTCTTAATTGTGCAATGCAGATGCAGGGAATGAGTCTTGCATCCTCAAAAAGCCCAAAGGAAACACAGTCTATGACTCAACCCTAAGATCATGAACATTTTGTACTGTAGCTGCCACTTACAAAAAAAATATTAAAAAATCTGTCCGAAATTCGAACCCGTCATCTCTCAAACATTTAAATATAATTCATTAAAAAGAGAAAGGGAGGGGAGGGAATCATGTAGCAACCGCATAACAAGAAGAGGGAAAATGTACACATTCAAAACATATGGGTGATCTTTAGAAAAATCTCAGCATCACTTCATAATTATATACTACAAGTTTTAATTAACTAAAGCTCTGAAAATCATAATGCCTTATTAAAATGCAATTAATCCTTTGATTAAAAAACAAAAAGCACAAGTATTTACAACAAAAACACAAGTAGAATAATTACAAATATCATGTACCCATTTCTTTTATTTGGGTGTCACTTATGATGTCTCACATTCCCTTCATTAATTCAAATACACACATTATCTCAAATCCACAGCCGATTGAGTGACAGTGGCCACCAAACACACAGCACTATATCCTATTGATTTCGGCAAATCCTGAACAATGCCATTTGCATGCTTGTTTCTGTAATAATAAAGATATGCCATTCAGAATTAAAGGACCGGCCAGACTAGTGGCAACTAATTGTGTTGTGTGTAATGAGTGCAATTTCAATTTGATATAACCCTCAGCTTTTCTTGCAGCACTCGCTAAGTACTTTCAAGTCTTTGTGGGGAAATAATTGATTTTTTTTGTGCTGTGGGCACAAGAAAATTATTATGATCTTTTGAATAATGCCAAAGAAAGGACCATGAATGATTTAAATTGGTATGTGAAGAAGGCTTCACTGTGGATTGCAGTTTGACTGACACCCTACTAATGTAGTATCTAGATTAGCAATTTTTAAGGAGGCAGCCAATGTAAAAACTGGTAAAACAGAAAAACATTGCTAACGGGGATTTTGATTTTGTTCTCCAGCAAGGGAGAACAATACGGTCATTTCATGCATGTCGGACAAGCACTACACCGTTTATTACATAAATGCCCTCGTTTTTGTCTTTATGCCATGTGAGTTGGAGGTTACATTTCAGCTGATAAGTTTTACATTATATTAAAAAAAATTCTAGATGCAATAGCTCAGTGCAAAGTTAGCCCAGCAGCTGAAGCCTATTGGGCATGAGGGGTTGCTGTGGATATTTATAACATCTATTCCACTGTTCAGCTTAACCCCGAGAGAGAGAAAATTGGGAGAGCCCTTTTTGCCTAAAAGAAAATTATCTTCCCCTCCTTTCCGCTATTGCTCACCTTCTCCTTATCACACATTCTTTGTCATATTATGTGGCAGAGATCTTCCAAGCCATCTCAAATCTGAGACAGCTGGCACCTTATCCTCAATATACTTTTACTTGGAATTAAGTCTCATTGATCTCTACTGAGTTTGGTTCCAAACCATTGTGTTTCAGATCACAGCCTATGTGTGTGTGCCTGTGTGCTATCTGCCAGTCCAAGATCAGAAAATTAATAATTGCTCAGTTTTTAAAGCATTTAATTGATCAATTAAATCACCTAACATTGATCAACCCAAGAAATCACCTAACATTTAATAAACAAAAGCTACATTTATTGTTTTAAGAGAAGGTCATATTTAAAATTTCCTCCTTGTTCCTATAATACACCAAAGTCATTATTAGTAGCATTATTATTAAAAATATATAGTTCCTGCGCCTTCAGCCTTGGACCTCAAGATTTAAAAAATCTCCATTGGATTCATCATGGAACAGCTCAACCCTATGCGTGCCTGCTCAAAAGTATGTTCCACTTAGTTCAATGGAGCTTACTTCCATGTAAGTGGATGCAGGATTACAGCCTTTTTTTTAAAAAAAATAAAGCTGATTAATTCACCAGTTGATTAGAGTTGGTGGTGTCCATTGTAAACTTCTGCATTGATTTTAAGCAGATTCGCACAGAAGTAAATTTAATTCAAATTGATGGAACTTCCTTTTATGTGACTAGTATGGCTGGGAGTGAAATATCCCTTAATAATTGCACTCTCTCTGTGTGTGTGTTTTTAAATCACCCATCTGCACATAACCAAATATACACATTCTCCAAAATGTATCACCTACCTATAATCAAACATGTATAGGTAGGTTTGGATCAAATCTACATGTTCATCAATGGCTACTAACTAATTGCATCTGCAGGACACGGGCTTCTTCTATTGAGGCCTCTTGCTTCTTTTCTCCAAAATGTAGAACCTATTTTCTTAGGCAGCCCCATCGCCGCCAAATGTGTGCATCTCTTGAGAAGCAAACAAGCACATCTCTCCCCTGTTTTCAAATACAATTCCACCTTAAAATGCATACCTTCCAAACCTTATTCTTCAGAGGCGGGAATGTTGTTAATTTAGTTGGTCGTAAC
Organism: Podarcis gaigeae; assembly: GCF_964106915.1. NCBI lineage: Eukaryota > Metazoa > Chordata > Lepidosauria > Squamata > Lacertidae > Podarcis > Podarcis gaigeae. The sequence goes on along the minus strand of NC_139680.1, from coordinate 101,379,243 downwards.
TAAATAGTTTCTAATCTGGAGCAGGAGTCTGCTGAGAATATTGGACAGTTTAAAGGTTAATCACCATCGCCTGGTTACACAAGTGAGGCAGAACTAATTCCTGCAAAGGCAAATGGCTTCCAGTTTTATCAGCAGCGCAGATTAGAAGTGTTAATATACAGAAGAGAATAGATGCTCAAGGGCCAGTTTTCCCCTTATCGGCAAACTTTGCAACAGAACTCGGCTACTGCACAACCTCTGCACTTTCTATAATAAGGCGACTCATTTTGCCTCTCGAGCAGAACTATCAAACAATCCTCCCCAAACCACTGCCACCAAAATCAGGGTATTACAGACCACAGCTAATTGGAAGATCACTATAATGAAGTAAAAAGATAAAATACTTTTGGCTGCAGGCCTAAAACGTGGATCAGCACAACATAGGAAGCTATCTGGCTATGTCACATTCAGAGAGATTTACATAAACAATAAACTCAAACCGACTGCCCCTGCAAATACATCTTTGTTTACAGCTAATGCAATCTAAAGCACTGGTTGTAGAAAAGAAGAAAGCAAGGCGGGGGGCGGGGGGGAGAGGGAAGGAGAGGGGAGAGGAGATGTATTTACATATTTCAAGTTATCAACAGATCCAGTAGCCACCGACCCAAACACCCCGCAACCCTGGTTATTTTGAAATGTACTCCATGCAGAGAAAATGTGCTAAGATATGCAAATAGACACGCTATACAGTATTTAAATATGGGTGCTCTTCAATGTTCGCCTGTGTTTCCTTTGCCGGAGGAGAACGGGCACCTGCTCTTGCCTAAATGCAGCTCTTGGGCGGAGGAAGGCAGGACAAGCAAGGAGGGGAAAGCAAGATTCATCAGTACTGCAACCGCTATATTTCTCAAATAAAATTTATTGACAGAGGACTTGGTGGGTTTGATTGTTTGCTAAGGGAAAGCTTTCCAAATGGCTGAAGACAATGAGAGGGCAGTGCACAGGAAAGAGTCAGATTAATGCAGAATGATAACAGTAATTCTGTCTCCGATGCTAATAGCTGCACTCTCTCTGCTCTTAAAGACCTGATCCAGTTTCTATTTACTGTCATGGTGACACCGGTCCCATATTCTAGCGTTCTTAGAGAAAAGCCAGAGGAGCTCGGAAAGGTATGTGGTTTGATTTATGCATAGTTTTCACTGCAACAGCAATAACCTGGTTGTCACTTGCCTACCACATGTTGCCATCTATGAGCCACATCTCCCACAAGTCGTAAGCCAATGCATTGTAATCGCATGGGATTTTGGTGGAAGTGTTAACTACAGTGACAGAGAAAGCACACCAACAAACAAATTCTACAGGGGAAATAAAAGGACAATTGGTAAATGAAAACCTTAAAGAAGGCTTAGAGACAGAAGGGGCTCTTTGTGGAAGACAGGAAGGCGTATTGGGTTAGTCAAGAAGAGGGAGAACTTAGCAGGAACAAGGGAAATCTTTGTCTGAAACTCTGTTTTCCCTGCTAATAATGTCGAAATTTATATGCATCACATCACATCAGTGGCATAACATATGCATCACGGACATCTGTAATCTATTCCCATGATTCCTCCAACTCAAAAGATGGAGGTATTATGTACACCTGGTGCACATCTTATTGTACAGTGACAGATTTACATGGCCTCCCATAACACCCTGCTTACAATATCTCTACATTTTTAGTGATGTGAATCGGCCACAATATTGGAGATTCTATTGATCTGTTTCCCACTTAAAGCTAAAGCTCCAAAGAGGGCACAAAACTGAAATCAGACAAGAGAGTGAGTCTGTAATTAAAAATACAATGAGTCGCACAACTAATTCAAGTCCATTGAAGCCAGTGGCTCTGCTCTGATTATGACTCAGGACAGCATTCAACTAAATAATTGTGCAAGTGCAAGGATTGTCACTACCGCAATGGGGCATTCACCCCTCTTGTCCTCGCCCCCGTGCACCCCACGTGGTCTCCAAATCTGCTCCAGAAGGTTGGAAGAAAACCTAGAACAGATGTGGTCATTGTGCTGGGGGAGGAGAGTGTTCAGTTGCACAAAGAGAATTCTTGTACTATTGTAACCTTAGCAATACACTGAATATCGTTCTCTGTTGATTACAATGCATCTCATGTCGAATCCTTGGACAGGGTTGACATTCTATGGAGCTTGCTGGCTTATGGGAGGCCCCCGGTTGCCACTTTCTGAGAGTTCGTAACATATATGTTTCAGCGTTCAGCAGGCATTCGACAGAAATATTGACATGGGGCACTTCAACACGTAGAATCCCAAACAATGCAAGTGGTCTCTTGGAGCCAGTCCCTGTGATTACGAAGAGATGAACTTTGTGAGGATAAGATGAACTGAGAAAATTCAAAAAACCAGGGGTTTGGGGAAATAGGGGGTTATCACCAGAGGTTGCATACAGATGAAATAATAAAGGGAGAAGGGGAAGCGTGAGAACGGCACTGTGAACTTAAGACACACAAGAGTTGTAGCATAGCAGCAAACTGGTATATCAGCTAGCTCTAAGGAATGAGTGAATCTGTTGTTTTTCATTTCTTTTCAGTCTTTAGTTCTCCCCAGAGACATCTGATTGGCCACTGTGGGAAACAGAATCCTGGGCTAGATGAGCATTTGGTTTTATCCAACAGGGCTCTCAGTCTCCTGTCTTAAGAACATAAGAGCCCCTTTGGAGGAACACTGCCTTGGGATGGAAGAAGCTCAACTGCCTCCCATCAAAATAGATGGTTAAATGTGCCTGTGCATTTAATGTGTCTATTTTCTACTTTAAAAAAACCCCACCAAAACAGTTATAGAGTTTATCAGGAGCAGAATCATGGTGAGTGAATGAAAGGAAAGTTAACCTTGTTCTTCCAGCATGATGAATAGCCACCACACACCCAATTTCCCAGCCTCTCTGCCCAGAAGAGAAGCTAGGAATATATGGAGCTGACTCAACCCCTGGCCAGACCTTCGCTGACTTGTAGCAGCTCTCCAGGTTTTCAGAAAGGAGTCTTCTCCTGCCCTATATGGAATTGAACCTGGCAGCCTTTTTTGCACATAATATGTGCACCAGCACAGAGATATCATTCTTCCCCTGATGCCAGTGGCAGTTTCCTTCTCAGGGGACACAGCAGCTTGGAGGAAGGAGGTTGACCGATACCATAGCACAGGGAGAAAGCGTGCAGATGTTTGTGCACTTTGAAATTATATACCTTGGGTGTGGGGACTAACGGGTGGACAGCAAAAGTGGATCCTGCAAGCCAGAATGGTTGCAGAGACTTGTACTTCCAAGGTTGCAAGGATGAACAACCACCTGGTCTGAAGATCTCACTGCCCCTTTCTGTATTTGAATATATAGCTCACCTGCCTATCGATTAGGACACATGGGCTGCTTATATTAATGTTTAAATTAGGACTGATGGATTATTCATATTGTTAATGTGAGCTGACATTGTTTCTTTCTCTCTCCCCTCCCTTTTCTGTTATACTTGCAATCACAAGTATTTTAAAAACCACTGCTGGCAGGGAACAAGGCTATCTTGCAGGATCTTATGGCATGCGGATATATTTACATGAGTTTCATAACTACATAATTACAAGATATTACTTAAATCTTAGATCAAATGCATCATGTATTGTCACACTATATCATATTATAAGAACACCCATAGTTATAATTTCTTCTCTCTTTTTTGGTACAGAATAAAAGACCACCAGTTTCGTTGGAAAATCTGGAGTGTTTGCATTCTTCCCTCCCAAAGCAATTTCTAAGTAGTGATTGCCATCCCATCCCACAGTTTCCTCACCTTCCTGATCGATTTTTGGAAGATTACTGCTTCTCCAGCTTTTTTGCTACCATTATCAGAGCTGTTATCAACACATGTGATACCAAAGCCCTTTGCTCTTTCTTTATTATTTATCTACTGGCTAATGTGGCCTAACGGCATCACGACTGGATTCATTTGCAGCTTGTGCCTCTTGATCTCACTTATGGTGCTTCTGGTATCTTCCCAAAATAGCCTGCACAAGTAGTGGGGAACCTTTGGGCCAGGATACTCCAACTGTGTCTCAATCGACTCTCCACAGGCCACACCCCCTCCCCAGTCACGCCTTCAATTGGCCCTGCTTCACATCCTCTGTATTTTTGCTTGGCTGGGATGTGTCCTTGAACTTTGATAAGGCTTATCAGAGTTGCGGGGTGCCTAACAACAACAACAACAACAATAATTTTATTAGTTACACCCCACCCATCTGGCTGGGTTTCCCCAGCCACTCTGGGCAGCTCCCAGCATATATAAAACTTGAATAAAATAAGGGGGGGGGGCAGGTAAGCCCCGTCCCACATAATCAATCACATGATGTGGCATACATGAATAGCAGTACCCACTAACTTTGGGGGGGGGCTTGGGCCCTCAAATATTTTATTGGGGGGGCAGAAGACCCCTCAACCCCTAAGAGTCAGCTCCTATGCCTCTTACTTTCCTGGAATGAGGATAGAGATCTGAGTTCACTGTTTTATGGCTCTGTTGGGTTTTGACAACTTCTTATGAGCAGCTGCCCTTCATTATTTTAAGGATGGATTTGATGGTATCTCTTTTTAGCCTCATTCTTGCCGTCTTCTCAGACCCTCCAAGTGTCCCTATTTTTCAAGGACAGTCCCAGATTTACAGAAGCCATCCTGGTTTCTTATTTGATCCCAGAATGTCCCACTATTCCTATTTTCATTGGAGAAATGTTGGAGAGCATGGAGTTATCCGATTCCGCTAGCCAAGGAAATAAGTAACTATACAACCTTTAGAAGACAACAGAAGGCAGCACTGTATAGGGGAGTTTTTTTAAAAAAATGTTTTATTATGCTTTTATATATGTTGGAAGCGACCTAGAGTGGCTGGGGCAACCAGTCAGATGGGTGGGGTATAAATAATAAAATTGTTGTTGTTGTTGAATAGGGTGTCCATATTTTCATTGGAGAAATGTTGGAGGGTATGCCTTTATACTGAACAGTGGGAGCCTATAAATTTACCAAGCAGATAATTAGAATGGCCTTCAAGAATACACATCTTTACCATGGCGAGTAGACAAGATGGTTTCCATCCCCTTTGCGGTCCAGGGACCTCTGTCCAGATACAACTAAAAAATAAATTACATTATTTATCTCTGCTTACTCCCACCACCACCAGGCAACCTAGCCATACCCCTCTGTTGTTTATATTTTCATTCCAATTCCATCACTTTCCCCTTCCCACAGACAAGATTCCTAAGGAAGCCAGCCTTGCAGCTTTTCAGAAAAAGATTAGATGCCCATCTTTCTGGGGTGTTTTAGGATATTGTTAGGGAAACTATTGTGGTTTCAAACCACTGTTAGGAAAAAGTATGGGTGAAAGACTAGAGTTAACAGGATGAAGGGACAAATGTTGTGCTTTTGAAAAACAGGGATGGGAAGACCTGACTCCTCAGATGTTAGGCTACAAATCCCATCATGCTTGGCTATGGACCACGTTGGCTGATGGGAGTTTGAGTCCAGCCACATCTGGGGATCCACAGCTTCTACACCCCTGATTTAAAACAACAACCAGATACATTAAAAAAAAAATATTAGCCCCTTCATTTGCAACTTAAAACACCATGGGTAAAAATAGCAAAAACAACTTACTGCCTCCATGGAACTTGTGACACAAGAGGTTGTTGGCATTATGAGTGGAAGGCTAGCATATTCCTAGCTTATTTTAGCCTCAGTACAAGACCTCCCTCTGTTTTTGACCCATCTTCCATCTTGAAACATCCAAAACAATTGCTTTCAGGTGATTAAAAAAACCAATCCTTCCAACACACTCCAGGCATCTTGGGGTAGGGCGCAGAATGTTTTCTGCCTTGTGTAAAAATCACAAACCCGAAGGCATTCCCAAATAATTATTCCCTTGGCCGTGTTGCAGTCGTCTCTGCAAACGCTTGAGCTGTCAGCCCCATCCCGCCAGTGACGGCTCCCTCTCAAACTACATCTGTTACATTAGGGATTGCATGATGACCCTGACTCCAAAGATGAAGCAACGTGCCCTGGAGCTGGCAAATCAATCAGGTTACACGCCTCCACTTTAAGCCAATTTCCAATTATTTCAGGTGCAGGTTTTAACATGTGCGGCTTGCCCTCCCACTCTGTTCCCTTTCTTAATTAGCATATTAAGACCCCATCTTCCCCATTTCCACCCCAAAATAGGAGCCTGAAGGCATCTTGCAAAGCCAGTGATTCTCAATTACACCATCTCACTGATAGCGATGATGGATTTCTTCTTCTTCTTCTTTTGCAATGGGTATGACTGGGTAGATATGCCTGAGTAGCTGGTTGGTGAAACTTATTTCAATTAGTTGCTCAAAGGAAGAGCAGCAATCTGAATTAACAACGGGCCTCCCTTCCTATTGGAATGCCCAGCTGAAGATGGGAAGTGCATAGCCAGGCATCCCCAAATTCGGCCCTCAAGCTGTTTTGGGGACTACAATTCCTATCATCCTTGACCACTGGTCCTGTTAGCTAGGGATGATGGGAGTTGTAGTCCCAAAACAGTTAGAGGGCCAAGGTTTGGGGATGCCTGTGCATAGCAAAGGGTTTCCTTTCTTCTCACTCCAGAAGACAAGTTGCTGGGAAATAAATGGCCATCAGCAAGCGTGTCATAAGACTGGCAAACAGAACAAGTTAAAGGAAGAAGAGAAAGGTTTGGATCCTAACTTCCCTTTTGTGAATGAACAGACCTTGCTGGGGGTTGGATTAGATTACCTTTGGGGTTCCTTCCAACTCTACAATTCTATGATTCAATGACCTTTCCTACCTCTTCCTTCCTCTGTATGTCCTCTCTCTCTTTCTCTCTATTGCCCCCCCCCCGGGGGGGTTGGAAGAGACCTTTCGGAACAGGATGGCCACATATTCTATTTTATTGGCTCCTTAATATGAGTCTTAATATGAGTTTTGGTAGTTCAGATCAGGATTGCTTTTGATCCTCTTGCAACTCATAATTTGTGCAGCTCGACTTTATGCCTCAGAAATAAATTGTGCCGAATTTTTAGTGGGGCTCACGCCACGGTTGTTGCAGCCTTAAGAACATTTTCATTGGAAAGGGCTACCTCATTCCCAGCAAGAAGCAAAATAAATAACAAGGCAAAAACCTCAGTCTGTGGTATGCAACAGGTTGATTGGTAGCCGCTGGAAAAACGGGAGGCGCTAGGATTAGCAGCAGAAACTAACAGCTGCTCTTAACAGAAGTGGTCTTTGTAGCAGCTTCCATTCTGTGAAACCTCACTTCCCCTGGAAGATCACCAGATCCCTAGCCGGAGCACATTTCAGAAGCAATAGGAGAGTTCTCTGATTGGGCAGGCGATTGGTGTGGAGCAAATAGGAGAGTTAGTTTCACGCAGCCAGATGATGCAGTGGCTGTGAACAGGAAAGGCCATGGTTCTAATCCCACCTGAGCCATGATTTCGCTTATTATCAACTTTGGGCTTATTTGCATGCAGAAGGTCCCATGTTCAATCATGTAATCTCTAGGTCAGGATGGGAAAAGCACCTGCTTCAGACTGTGGAGAGTAGTTGCTAGTCAGAGTCAACAACACTTAGCTAAATGGACCAATGATCTGGGCTCAGTATAAGGTAGTTTGATTACCACCTTGGCCTGAAAGACCTGCTCCCTGCCTTGCAGGCATCTTTCCACTTGGGTAGGAGGATGGAGCACTGACTGACTCCAGCTACGAAAGCTGAGGATGCTGAACAGACTTTTGGACTGGAATGTTGTTTGGGATTTTTGTTTTTGTTTTTTGCATCTTTATTTTAGATTTTTTTGCAATTTATGTAGAAATTGTTTAGTTTGGTTTGGTTTTATATTTTTTCATGTTTTGTTTCTTGTTTATGACTACTTTTGTTATGTTATGTGTTTTTTACATGTTGTAAGCTGCCTTGAGCATGGTTTGAACTGTGGAAAGGCAGCATTCAAATAAAATTATGTATGTATGTGTGTGTTGTTGTTGTTGTTGTTTAGTCGTTTAGTCATGTCCGACTCTTCGTGACCCCATGGACCAGAGCACACCAGGCACTCTTGTCTTCAACTGCGTCCCGCAGTTTGGTCAAACTCATGTTAATAGCTATGCCACTGAGGCATAGCTATGTTTGTACACCAAACATTTAAAAACAGAGCTAAAAACACATAGGCACTAAAAATTTAGTACCAAAGTATTAAAAAGGAGTACAAACAGTGCTAATTAGGAGTTCATCGTCTATTTATTGAACTGCAAAAGCCTGGATAGATAAAATGTTTTGAGTTGGTGCCTGAAAGAACTCGATAATGTGAGAGACAGATACGCCTTTGAGGGAAGCTTGTTCCAGAGCCAAAGGCCTACTGTGGAAATGGCCCTTCTGTGAATCATCATATTGCAGGACTTGCTCTTGGGTAGAGTCAAATAGGTTTTTTCAAGTAGATGTATTAATTCAATAACTAAATATTCTCCCACAAATCAGAGTTAAAAAGGAAATAACGGGGGGATTCAAGTGGCACCACTGTGCTGACGAAAGTATCAGTCAGCCGAATACCAAGCAAGGCAATTTTCAGCACTCCCCACCCTCCATAGCACCTCATCTCCCCAAAATCTGCTCTGGAGGGTTGAAGGACCCCTTGGAGCAGATTTGGGAGGACGTGGCAGGCTCCAGAGGGAAGAGGAATAGCTGGAAACTGTCTTCCTTCCTAGAATCATAGAATCATAGAGTTGGAAGGGACCACAAGGGCCATCGAGTCCAACCCCCGGCCAAGCAGGAAACACCATCAGAGCACTCCTGACATATGGTTGTCAAGCCTCTGCTTAAAGACCTCCAAAGAAGGAGACTACACCACACTCCTTGGCAGCAAATTCCACTGTCGAACAGCTCTTACTGTCAGGAAGTTCTTCCTAATGTTTAGGTGGAATCTTCTTTCTTGTAGCTTGGATCCATTGCTCCGTGTCCGCTTCTCTGGAGCAGCAGAAAACAACCTTTCTCCCTCCTCTATGTGACATCCTTTTATATATTTGAACATGGCTATCATATCACCCCTTAACCTCCTCTTCTCCAGGCTAAACATGCCCAGCTCCCTTAGCCGTTCCTCATAAGGCATCGTTTCCAGGCCTTTGACCATTCTGGTTGCCCCCCTCTGGACACGTTCCAGTTTGTCAGTGTCCTTCTTGAACTGTGGTGCCCAGAACTGGACACAGTACTCCAGGTGAGGTCTGACCAGAGCAGAATACAGTGGCACTATTACTTCCCTTGATCTAGATGCTATACTCCTATTGATGCAGCCCAGAATTGCATTGGCTTTTTTAGCTGCCGCGTCACACTGTTGGCTCATGTCAAGTTTGTGGTCAACCAAGACTCCTAGATCCTTTTCACATGTACTGCTCTCAAGCCAGGTGTCACCCATCTTGTATTTGTGCCTCTCATTTTTTTTTTGCCCAAGCGCAATACTTTACATTTCTCCCTTTTAAAATTCATCCTGTTGTAGACTGGCTGGACACAGAGGAAAAGTGGGAGGCACCAGCTGGGGAACCCCCATGGGAAGAAGACTCAGAGCCAGGGGACTGGTGGTGGGACTATGTCAAGTGGTCAGAAGGAGAAGCCTGGGAGGAGGAGGTGTCAGAAGCTGAAGAGGTAACAGGGCGTGGTGAGCAGGGAGAGTCTATGGCAGAGAGAAATCCCAAATCAGAAGCAGAGGCGGAAGCCGGAGAAGAGGGAGGCCAAGAGGCAGAGATGAGTCAGGTTGGTGACAAAGCCAGGGTGTCTCCCCCTCTGGCTGTGACCATCTCTCCTCCCCCTAGTCTCCCAGGACCAGAAGAGGGAGGGGCAGAGACAGGCATGTTGGGCATAGTAAGTCTCTCTGGATTCCAAGGGGCTTACTCCCAGGTAGACGGGTATAGGTTTACAGTGCACGTGTTTAAAAAGAAGACATGTGCCAATGATTGTGCAGTTTCAGTGCATGCTGAAAACCTGCCTGTTTACAGAGGCCTTTGATTTATGCAAAACAACAGGAATTTTCACTACGACGCCTCCACATCATTTGGCTTAAGATATATTTAGTTACTGCTTTCATACATTGCAATCCCTCATGGGGAAAAACAGTTCACATAGAAGGATGATGTATCCAATGCCCACGGAACCTCTAAACACAAACTTGGTCCTAGCGATGTGCCAAGATGTTTCCCAGACCATTTATCCTCAATGAATGAGAAAGTAAATTTAGTTAGAAAATTATCCAAGGGAATAATGAGTGGGATGTTGGCTTTTTGTTGCATTTGCCTTACTTCCCAGGTGACCAGTGTTTTCTCTTTCTTTCTTTCTTTCTTTCTTTCTTTCTTTCTTTCTTTCTTTCTTTGGCAATCACTCATAGCAGAGTAAGATTGTCTTCCATAAACACGGTTTTAACAATGAGTCTGCAAGTGAGTGTGGAGGCCAATTCTGGATCCACACATCCTTCCACAGTGGGGACATTGGTTTCTGGGCAGGAGTTGATCACTGTGTGGATTTGCCAAGCGTGCCTTCCTCTAAGCACATTTCTCCCTTGCGTCCTGAGTTCGAGTGTCTTCAAAGCCCATGACACCTTTGGTAAACGCTGTACTCCAATTGGAGCACTCGCAGGCCAGTGTTTCCCAATTGTTGGTGTTTATACTACATTTTTTAAAAAATTGCCTTGTCTTTAAACCTTTTTTGTTGACCACCAGCATTACACTTTCCAGCATTACACGGTGGTATCTCGGGTTAAGAACTTAATTCGTTCTGGAGGTTTGTTCTTAACCTGAAACTGTTCTTAATCTGAAGCACCACATTAGCTAATGGGGCCTCCCGCTGCCACCACACCGCTGCTGCGCGATTTCTGTTCTCAACCTGAAGCAAATTTCTTAACCTGAGGTACTATTTCTGGGTTAGCGGAGTCTGTAACCTGAAGTGTCTGAACCTGAGGTACCACTGTAGTTGCTTTGGAAGACATCCGAACAACATGACCAGTCCAACAAAGTTGATGTTGAAGAATCATTGCTTCAGCACTGGTGATCTTTGCTTCTTCCAGTATTAGTGTTATTGGTATTAGTTCACCTGTATTCCCAAGTGACATGTAAAAATTTCTGGAGACACTGTTGATGGAATCTTTCGAGGAGTTGGAGATGGCGTTTATAAGTGGTCCATGTTTCACAAGCATACAGTAAGGTTGGTAGTACAATAGCTTTGTAAACAAGCATTTTGGTTTGTCTAACCTTATGTGAGTGCATTCTACCCATCCGCACTCTTGCAGTCTGCACCCTTCAGCCTTCCAACATGCACTCACAGGAAAGCGCAGCGAACATGGACATCATGGAGTTTTTAGGAAGTGTGGGCTGGGAAGATTGCAGAGTGCCAAGAAATAATTGCACAATGAAAGAGGCTGTTCACTTACTCACACCCGCTTGGCCACGTCATGTGTAAGGCAAGTGTAAACTGCAAATTTTGTGAATTTCTCAAGCCTCCTGAGAAAGAGGCAGAGACAAGAGGAATCCAGCCTCTTTCACATGGGACAAAAAATCATCTGGAAATCTGAAGGCAAGATTCGTCATAGCACTAATTGGTAGCATTAAATTCTTATCTCCTTTGGGTGTGCATGTGTGGCTTCAGGTATCCCTACTGCCACACTCTTGCCGAGAGAGAGAGAGAGAGAGAGAGAGAGAGAGAGAGAATGTGTGTGTGTGTGTGTGTGTGTGTGTGAGAGAGAGAGAGAGAGAGAGAGAGAGAGAGAGAGGTGATCAGTATTATCAGAGCTGATCCTTGAATGCAGCAGCTTATACACAGTCCACTGCTTCTCAAGAGGAACTCTGAATTGGGGCCAGTGGTTTGGTCTGTGCCCCCACCCTGCCCCCTCTTCCTTTTTTTCCTTCTTTTTTTTTTTTGTAGACTTATGTTTTGCAACATGCTGTGAATTCTGGCCTATTGATTAATGGGTCTTTCAACAAAAAGCAACCTTAATCTTTCCTTAATTGCCTTAATGGCTGTACAGCCTCGCTTTTATTCTTTCTTCCCACAATGTTGTTGCAAATGCTTTTGTGTCTTAACTTGGTGCCCAAACTAAGAACTTAGAAGAGACTGGCTCCTGTCTATTTCTCTCTGTGCGTGTCTCTTTCTGTGTCCTTATAATTCCCATTCCCAAATGCCTTTTCATTTCCTTAGCTGATGGATGGCCCCTTGCTCGATGGCAGATTTTCCAAACTCCGCATAAATAAGCCAACACTTAACACAGCAAACAGTACGTCATGAAGAAAGGGCTCCTTTCTGATTGTTTTCAGTTCTGCAGTCTGGATTCAGAGATCACGCAGGCAACTCCATAGGCACATGCTATATGTAAGTATTTTGTCACTCAGACATCAATAACGTTCAAATCCACACTGAGAATTTCCATTACGGCTATAATCATTCTCCTGCTAAAGACTGCATATGATTTGTGCATTTGAAGACCAACCTCAGAAATAAATACTGTAGATTTCGAACAAATTCTAAGAATTTACGGTACCCATTCCATGGTACTATTCAATAATATCCAACAACATCACAGTAGGCCCCTTGAACTCAATGCACCAAAGTCCATTGGTTTCAATGGATCTGCTTTGGGTCTGATCAACATTGGATACCCCACACGGACTATTAATATGTGCCTGCCCCATGCCTTTAATAGACATACCTCCCAACATTCCTCAGATGAAAATAGGGGCATTTCTTACTCCCCGCCAACTGACCTTCATTGGCCCCCCCATTTTTATGCCCCCCCGAGTATTTCCACCACCACTACCCCAATGGGGCACAGTACACACACCCTCCAGGCAGACGTCAGGCAGGCACCCCAGTGCTGGCAGGGGTCTCTCCCAACCCCACCTTACAGTGCCAGGGACTGAAGCTGGGACCACTGAGCTATAGCCCCTCCCCAATGATTTCAAAGGATCTGCACTGATTATGACTAGGTTTTTCTTCAACCCAGTGTATTATTATTATTATTATTATTATTATTATTATTATTATTATACCCCGCCATCTGGCTGGGTTTCCCCAGCCACTCTGGGCAGCTTTCAACAAAATATTAAACTAGAGTAGTCCATCAAACATTAAAAGCTTCCCTAAACAGGGCTGCCTTCAGATGTCTTCTAAAAGCGTGTTAGTTGTTGTTCTCTTTGACATCTAGTGGGAGGGCATTCCACAGGGTGGGTGCCACTACCAAGAAGGCCTTCTGCCTGGTTCCCTGTAACTTGGCATCTCACAATGAGGGAACTGCCAGAAGGTCCTCGGCACTGGACCTCTGTGTCAGGGCTGAACGAAAGGGGTGGAGATGCTCCTTCAGGTATACTGGGCCGAGGCCGTTTAGGGCTTTAAAGGTCAGCACCAACACTTTGAATTGTGCTCGGAAACGTACTGGGAACCAATGTAGGTCTTTCAAGACCAGTGTTATGTGGTCTCGGTGGTCGCTTCCAGTCACCAGTCTAGCTGCCACATTCTGGATTTTTGTAGTTTCTGGGTCACCTTCAAAGGTAGCCCCAATAGAGCGCGTTGCAGTAGTCCAAGCGAGAGATAACCATAGCATGCACCACTCTGGCGAGACAGTCCATGGGCAGATAGGGTCTCAGCCTGCGTACCAGATGGAGCTGGTAAACAGCTGCCCTGGACACAGAATTGACCTGAACATTCACTCTTCTCTTTTCCAGGCTAAGCATACCTGGTTCCTCCAGCTTTCCTCTCATGGGACTTTCCCCCCACTGACCACCTTCATTGTACTCCTCTGAAACTGTTCCAGTTTGTCCAGATCAAGGAACCTTTTTTGGCCTGATGGGCCAGATTGCTATCTGTCCTCACCCTCCATAGGCTGGTGCTGACAGGTGGGCTGGACAACTCTCTTGTCAATCACCAGGCATCGTTATGTCAGATGACTGACAGGCGGTTTGTCCCACCCAGGTGTCCCTTGCGCAGCACTTCCCAAGGACTCAATAGCCAGTTGGCTGCCAGGCACTTGGGAACGATAGCGCATGGGGTTTTGCCGCCCTTTGCTTGGCAAAGCACCAAACATAGGGCTGGCAAAGCTGCTCTCTGCATGGATCGACTCTGTGATTGAGTGCATCACACATGACATCACATAAGACGTCCGGTATAGGGTAGGTGGGTGTGGTTTGGGGGAAAGGCCAAATTGGGATCTGTGTCAGGCCAGAGGTTCCCCACGCGCAGTTTACAAGCTTTGCACAGAAGAATTCAAACTGCAAGATCCAGAATTGGACACTGTACTTCAGATGATATATCACTAGTGCAGAACAAAGTTCCATTAATTCTGCATCTATTGATGCAGCCTACAATTTTGCCCATCCTTTTTGCAGTCATACCACACAGCTGACTCGTGTTCTGATCACCTACAATTCCATAGCACAAGGTGGTCCAATGCAACCCTCAAGGCATTTTGGGCAGCCCTTGGCAACATTTGAGGGGCTCCTCTCCGCAGGCCTCAAACTGCTTTCCCAGAGCTGGGTAAGCAAGGTGCTAGATTCTTCCCACTTCCTCCCCTAAGTCTAGTTAGCACCTTCCCAGCTTTGGGAAGGAGCTGGGAGGGCTCTAGGATCCTGACAGAGCCAGAGGCAAAGTGGATGGAGCAATGAATGTTAATTTTACCTTTGTATAGTAGGCTGGGGTCTGGAAAGTCAGGGGGCAGCCTGGGGACCAAACAGAGTGCCAAATGAGGAGGAGTTTCCCCACCCTGAATCTATGACTAAGCTGCATTCATTTCACTGAAAAACACTTATGATACAGGATCTGCTGCATCCATTCAATACAGCAGAGATGACCAATGTCTCACTGTACATTCGTGTACACTGTATACTGTACATACTATTTACCAGATTGCCTAAGAACATTGCTAACCTGTAAACTTTACCTGTAAACAAGGCACGGCCTTGTTTGGCAACTGCATCTGACACACCTTCAGGTGCCAAATGAAAACATACCTCTGCCTTTGCAGGAGTCTGATGGCATTGATGGGACTCTCTGTCAAAGTTTTATGACAGTCCAGAGTTACAGATGATAACTTCATTTGTTATATTTTACCTGCTTTCATCATTTGAGTGTGATGGCACCACTTTATTTTTCTACGCTGTAATCTGCCCTGTTTTAGCAATCTGAGTAATGAATAAAACAATAAAATTAATTTGCTGGCATGTACTACATTTCAAAATCTTGACTATTTTTGTTAAGAGCAGGGAATGACGAATATGCCTGTTTCTAATTTTTCCAGTCTTGAATTCAGTTCTCAACATTTCCGCAGGAATTTGTGAATTTTGGTTAAATTGCAAATACAAATTTATAAACATTTTCGTGCACATTCCCCCTAATGAACACACTTTTCATGCAGTTTTGGCTAAGGCACACATTTTTGAAAAGCAATTTTCCCTTACTGCGATGCATTTTGTGAGTTATTTTCACTAACCTATGCATTTATTTGCACACTTTACCCTAGTACGGGCATGTCTGCACACCTTATTTGGCTGGAGAACTGAACAGCAAATCTATTAAAAGTACAATTTTTGAAGGGTGGCCTCTATTTTATTTCAATATTGTTCAGAAAGTTTTAATTAAATGCGAACTGAACAGAAATTCAGTGGTAGGTGGTGGGGAGATCACTAATAAATTGATGGGAGATAGATAGATGATACACAGACAGACAGACAGACAGACAGACAGATGAATGCAGCATTATTCATGTGTTTAGTTGCTATAATTCTAGTGGTCAGTCCTACAGAAAACCTGGGCTCAGTAGGGCTATCTGAAGACAATATTTCTAGTGCAGGAGGTTTTTTTAATCATTGCGGAAATTGTTAAGCCTAGGGAATTAATTGGATATTGATTACAAATGATGGTTTCTTCTTTCCTGTACAAGTCTATGAATTATCTCCCGGAGGGTTCACACATTTATAGCACAATTTTATTTTATTTTTATTAAAGATTTTCTTGGTTTACAAAAGTATGTGCAATGTCTCTCTCTTTTTTTCAAGTAACATTTTTTACAGATCAGTTTCATTTGTTGAGACATTAGGAAGAAAAGGGGGAAAGAGGTAGAGGGGGAAAGGTGAGTGGGGGTGGGGTGGCGATATTTCTATTTTACTTCATATATGTGGGGTTTTGTGTCAGCGTTGCTTGTGCAGGTTCTCTGCTGTTCACTTGTGTTCCTTTGGTGGTGAGAGAGGTTGGGGTTGGCCTAGGGTGTGGTTGTTTATTTGTGATTGGTTGTGGTGATCTTTGTTTACATGTGTGAGTGGGGTGGGTGGGTGTTTTGGATCAGGTTAGCCATCTTGATTTGTATGTTGTTGGTGGATTTTTGTCATTGTCTTGTTGGGCTGTGTGTGTGATAAAGGGGAGCCATACCGGGGTGAAGGCATCTTCTTCTATTTGTCCCCGTGTCAGTTTTAGTTTATTAGTTAATTTTTCTAGTAAGGCTGTTTCCCATACTATTTGGTACCATTGGTCCATGCTTACTCCTGACTGGTCTCTCCAGTGTCTGGTTATGATGTTTCTGGCTGCTGAAAGTAGGTGGGTTATGAGTTCTTTGTGGGCATTATTGTCTTGGAAGATGTTTAGTAGGGTCAATTCTGGGGTGAATGCTAATACATGCTTAGTTATTTTACATAGTTTTCTGGGTTTTAAGGAACCACCTGTAGGTGAGTTTCAGAGTGAATTCTTTTCTTTTCGTTGATATGGATTTAAAGGGGGGGGGGGGTTTAGACCACATTCTGGTCCATTGAGTGGGGTTAATCTCATAGCCTATGTCATCCTCCCATTGGTTTTTGATTGTGTCTAGGAGGTTCGTGGGATTTTGGAGTAGTATTTTGTATACTGCAGATACCATCCCTTTACCGTGTCCCTTTGTTGTTAGGAGAAGGTTTTCGAAGGTTGTCAGGGGCCTAGTTACTGCTGATTTTACTGCTGGATTGTTTAAGAGGGCATGTAATTGGTGTTGTGCTAACCAAGGCATTTGGGTATCTTATAGTCTTATAGTTTGTCCTGTATTTCTTGTGTTGACAAAGGTTTGTTATTTTTATAGAAGTCTATTAGGCGATAGAAGCCTTTGGTTTGCCAGGTTTTTATCTGGAGGTTTTGTGCTGCATGGTGGAATAATGGGTGGTACACATGGGGAATTATTGGGGATGGGGTTGGGGATAGTTTGCCTATTTCTGTTTTCCATGTTTTGAGCATGGTCTGTGTGTACCTGTTAAATGTTGTGGGAATTTTCCTTAGTTAGTTTGGTAGGAGTGGGTATGCTGTGGTGTAGGTATTTTCAATTGTGTTCCTCTCTAAGTGTATCCATGGTTTTGTCTCATCTTCTAGTATATATGGGATTATATGGCGTATTTGGTTGGCAATGTAATATGCTTCTATGTTGGGGATTCCCCATCCTCCTTCTGAGGTGGGGAGGTGCAGGTATTTGGGGCTTATTCTTGGTTTTTATGTGAAAAGATAAAAGAGTGTGGTTTTCTCTGCCATCTGCGGAGTTGGGTTGGGGGAATCCAGATTGGGAGGGTTTGGAATAGGTAGGTTAATTTTGGGAGGGTGATCATTTTGATCATGGCTATTTTGCCTGAAAGAGTGGAATTCATGTTGTTCCATCTCTTTAAGTCTTTGTTCATTTGTTGTCACAGGGGCTTGTAGTTGTGGAGGTACAATTTATTGAGGTTTCTGGTTATTTGTACCCCTAGGTATCTGAACTTGGTGTGGCAAAGTTTTATTTTGGTGACATTAGTGAGTTCTTTTTGGGTGTGAGGAGGGGTGTTGAAGCACATAGCTTCTGACTTTGCAAAGTTTACCTGTGGGCCCAACTTTGTGTTGTTTAACGAACCAATGGGTTGCACTGACCTAGCGTGTTGTGGGTGGGGGACTAGTGGGATTAGGATTAGATTTGGGTTAAAGAGTTGGGGGTAAATTATAGAGAGTATCCTATATGTAGTCATATAGGTGTTTTTGGGGTTTTGGGGGCCTTCTGGTGTTTAGTCGGTTGGTTCTAAGTCTCAGCTGGTGTGGAGGGCCTGGTTCAGGGGCAGGCCGTCCTCCCTGTCGTTTGCAATAGGGGGTGGTCAGTGAGACGGTGTTAAGCGTCTTTGTGACGCCAACGTTGGGTATGTTGGTAGCCATGTGTTGTGCTCTGTTGGTTGTTACAATGAGGCAGAAGGGGAAGCCCCATCGGTACTTGATCCCTGCTTGTTGGAGATGCTGGGTGCATGGGCGTAGGCTTTTCCTCCGATTTAGGGTGTCCTGAGATAAATCCTGTAAGGCCAATATTGGGTTGTCTCCATATCGAAGGTTGGTTGAGTTTCTGAGGTTGTTCCATACCTTTCTTTTTGTAGGGTGTGAAGCACACAATTATTATTATTATTATTATTATTACAATGATGTCTCTTGGGGGGGGGGGGGTTCGGCATAGGTTTTAGGGCTCTGTGAGCCCTCCCCAGGTCATCTACCTTGAGTGCCAGGTTTGGGATAGTATTTTTCAGCCAGCGAACAATTAGGTTTGCTGGGGTTTTCTCCTCCACTTTTTCAGGAAAGTTGCAGAAGTGGATGTTGCAGCATCTACCGCAATCTTTGAGGTCTGCTTGTTTGATTTTCATTTCTGTGTTTTCCGTTTCTATTCTTTCCAGGTGGCTTTCTAGTTCAGCCAACTTATTATTCACACGTGTGTTTTTCTCTCGGTACTCCTCTATTATTCTTTCTTGTATTTGGTTCTTGTTTTCTAGAGTTTCCACTTTGGAGGTCAGGTCACTAAACACCTTCAGTAGTTCTGTTAGTCTTGTTTTCACTTCCTTCAGTTCTTGTTTTGTTCTTGTGTCATTCTCATCTTGGTGGGGTGTGTGTGTTGTGTTCTCAGTGATGTTTGCCATCTCCCTGGTTGGTGTCAATGCAGTCTCACTGATGTTTTTGGTTTAAGGACTGCTTGATGTCCTCTTGGGGAGGAGGGTGTTGTGATTTGGAGTGGTGGCGGTGGTGGTTCCTGGATGTTGCTGAGCTGCACAGGCGTTGTTGACTGGTGGCTTTTACAGAGCGTCTGGATTAGGCAGTCATTTGTGTCCCATCTGGGTTGTGTCTTGAGGGCTTCTCTGGGGTTCCCGCAGTCTCCTCAGTGGTGCGTACTCTCCTCTTCTTTCCCATCAGCGGCAGCGATGGCAGCAGCAACAGTAAGGTTGGGACTCCTTTTTCTTTCTCTCTTTCTCTTTCCCCCTTTCCTTCCCCCTCTTCGCATTAGCTCCGTGGTCCTCCTGGTCCTGGAGCTCCTCTGGGTTGTTGGGTGAGTGCCCAGCTTGATCAAGGTAATGGGGAGGGGGGGGGTTCGGCTCCTCTGATAGACGCACCGGGCGCCCCCGATTCTTCTCTCCTATCGGCGCAGGCGGCAGCAGTCCTAGCAGCCCAGGAGCCAGCCAGCCAGAGCCGTTTACTCTGGCTCGGTTCAGGAGCTGTTTTCTGCTGTGGCGGCCACCATGGTGCCTCACCTTTATGGCACAATTAAGGTATAATTCTGAAATTTCTGAATGGACTGGACTGCCATAAAGAGGAAGGGTGGTGTGTGACGAGAGATAGCATACATTTTTTGAATACTTACGGCAGCCTGGACCAACCTGGTGCCTTCCATGTGTATCTGCAGGCCACCTTGAAACTATTTGTGTTGTAGAGCGGCACTCTTTTTTAAAAAAATAAAACATTTTGGACTACAGCTCGCAACAGTCCCAATCAGCACCTATTGACAGGGGCTGATGGGAGTTGTAGTTCAAAACGTATGGAGGGCACCAGGTTGGCCAAGGTTGACTTATGGTGTCAATTTCCTTTCTGTGTGATTATTTTCAAATACATCAAATATATTTGGTCCACATGCACACATAGACATGCACACACATAATGATTTAATGCTGGGATGTGAAACCTAGATGTTAGTACGTCCATGGTTCAGAAATAGTTAGGGCTGCCAACAATGCTTGGAAGGCCACAAGTTCCTCAGTCCTGGCCTAAAGGAACAGTACTTTTGGGCTGCATTTGGGTTTATGCTAGGGTTGCCATATTCCCAAAAGTGAAAAACATCTCCTCCCAAAAGCAAAGTTTTTGGCCTTTTTAAAATTTTAATTTATTATTATTATTATCTCCCCCTTTGCCACATGTCTGCGTTTCCCCAGACATTTATTTCCTTCCGATTTGCCGAAAATCTGCCTAGATGCCATTTTCCGCCCAAATTCCCTGACGTGTCCAGGAAAACCCGGACATATGGCAGCCCTTAACTTATGCACATTTCCCTGGGAGTAGACACGTCTTCTAATTCTGGCATGCATAGAATTACACTGTTGTTTTTTCAACATATAATCTGCCTCCTCTCTCTCTGTTTTGTGATATATTTGGTGCTTCACGTCCCCATCCTTCTTGAAGCACCAGACTGGCTGTCAAAACGTAAGATTTATTGAGTCCAAGTTGTAAGATTGGTCACAAGTTGTGAGAACCTAATTTATGGCACCCGAATACTTACTGAGACACGGGTTGCTAAATTGCAACCCATAAGCCCTGTTGGATCAAATCAAAGGCCTATCTAATCCAGCATTCTATTCCCATGGCACTCTCCACACAGATGATTCCTAGCAGCTGTTATCACTTCCTATAGCACTGGAAGTAATATTTAGCCATCATGACTAGTAGCTATTGATCACTTTATGCTCCATGAACTTGTTTTTCCCCTCCTATTACAGCCATCCTTATAGGTGGTTATTGCTACATTTTATTGGTAGCAAATCCCATAGTTTCACTATGGGGTGAGTTAAGAAGTACTTCCTTCTGCCTGTCCCAAATCTCTCCCCATTCACTTTCTGTGGCTGAACCCAGGTTCCAGTGTTGTGAGAAAGAAAGGTGGGAAGAAACACTTCTGTATATCCACTTCCTTCACACAATACTCAGATTTTTGCAGCTCTATCATGTCTCCCCCTTGCCTGCCATTTTTCTAGACTGAAAAAACCCAGACCCAAAGAACCATCCTGTCTCTCTAACAACCTCGTAGCCATGCAAGTTGCAACATGACTTTTCTACCACTCATCTTCCACACCTGTGAGCTAGAGCCACCAGGAATCCAATTTCACCTTATACTAGATCAAGGTGGGTGTTGACAGTGATAAAGCTGAGACCACTGATGTACCCAGAAAGACAGATTGCATGCACTAGTGTGATGCTGGTGAAAAAAGCAACCTCCATATTCTCCCTCTCTATTCTGCCATACATCTCCATGACACAGCTTCACCATCATGTGAGTTTCCTCATCCACATTGGTTGGGCAGGGAAATAGACAACGTAAAGCCATCAGATACTATGCATTGACTACATTTTTGGAGGTGACGTCAACACGAAGGGGCCATTTTTAGCAGTAATGTTTAGGTCTAATTTAGGGATGGGGGAATTTATGACTGCCAGATGTTATTGGACTACAACGCCTGTTATCCCTAACCATTGGCCATGCTTCATGAGGCTGATGGGAGTTGGAGTCCAACAGCACATGAGGATCAACAGTTTCCCATTCCTGGTCTAACCTATGACATCTTTCAGAGCTGCGGGGATGTTGAACAGATAGACAGATCCCTGTTGTGACTTCCCAGGTCAAGGGAAGGGATCAAGGGAAGGGATCTTTTGAAGCTGGCATGTAAAAAAAACAACAACAATAATTCTTAGGTGTGGCACAACACCAAACCACAAAGACATCACAGTTATCTTGCTCACGATGGAAATGCCTTATTTACTTATGGAAAAGCAAATATATCTATTTTCTTTTTTCAAATATTCAAGACCATGCCAGCATGCCATGACTTATGATAAGTGCATATGTTTTTCATGGATCAAGGCCTAATAATCTATCCAGGGCCTTCAAATTAGGGACTGGAAATATAGTGTACATTGCAAAGTTTTTGTACATATTCTTAGCAAAGACTTTAATTAAATAAATAAATAAATAAATACACACTGATTTGCAGAAATTTGTTTAAGCATAAAAAACCTTTTTTAAAAAAAGGGGTGGGGGGGGGGGGAAGTATCTTGGATATTTATTTTGCCGGCCACAATATGCATCTTAAAACTACCCTTCCAAGTAAATTTGCTAATCAGGCTATTAAGGGAAAGAAGCATATCTTGAAATATTAAAATTGTGTCTGGCAATGACACATTTTTTGCTATTAAAACATGTATAATGACTCTTAGATTGAGCTTGCCAGATATGTTTAATACATAACTTAAATTGCTAATCCTCAGAATAGGAGCAGAAGAAATTCAGAACTGCAGAGGGCAGGAGAAAAAATGCAGCACAGCAGAATTTGTAAGCACATTTTCCAATTTTATTTACCTGGAAAGTGCATTTTAGTTTTGCATGCTACACTTCATACACTTTCTTCAGATTCGTGGTCCACCTCTTTAATGAGAGTATTTTCCACACACACACACAAATATATACATATATGCAAAGCGGTGATAATTTAGCATTTTAAAAGTTTTTCCCAGCCATTCAGTTATATACCCCAAACCAAATATCCACTGCAAATACACCCTCCTAGTGACTGCATTTGAATTAATTGTATACTTAGAAGAAATCAGAAATGGGCACTTCTTTTCTCTGCACACTTACTTGGAAGTAAGTGTCATAGACAAAGTGGTTTTTCCTTCTAGGACTGGTCTGTAAGTTTGATATATTTTCCCAAGGGAACAATTTTTTTAAAAATTGTTTCAGACTGAATTCCATCAATTGTAAAAAAGAAACCTTATAGTTTTTGAGCAAATAAAATTAATGTTTTTATGTTAACAACATTGACAGGGGGAAAATGGGTGTTACTTTTAAAAACCCAGCCTAAAGTTTGTTAGGAAATAACAATTTATTAAGAATTATGATATTGTTAAAAAGTCTAATACAATTATGTAAGAGTATTTGAAATGGCTACTTTTAGGCATTTCTAAAACACTACCTTGGTTGTGATCCTAAATTCAGTTGAAATTAATGGAATCTTACTTCCAGGTACATATTTTTTAAGAATGGGATGTTTGTCAAAAATTATCCATTTTAGCTACACCAGCACATATTTCTAAAATTATATGGGGTGAGATTCTCTGAATCTGTAAATATTGTGTTGTCCATGGGCATATGTCTACCCATTCAATGTCATTTTTTACATCTGCTTGAATAGAAATATTAAAATATAGGTAGCATCACAGGGCTGAGCTTATACTTGGAATTACATCTAAGCAGTAATAGCCTATATTTATATATCAGCTAGGTGAATAACTGATAGCAACATCTTCAACATTCTGATACATTTGGAAATATATTTTTCCTCTTTTTCTGGGTAAATTAATACTGGATAAAAAGCACACACTTCAAGGTAAACAATATTCTCTTTCTTGAATAAATATATATTTGTGTAATAAGAGTTCCTTTATTGCAAATTCTCTCTCATCAGATTATGCTTTTTTTACAAGTTGCAAATACAGTGTACTGTATTGTGATACTTCCACTTGTAGTGTTCTTTACTGCAAACTTGTGATTAGTATTTGGTGTGTTACATTTTGGTGGTCTTAGTAATTTATTTGACTGCAGTTGTTAGTAAAAGGTGCATCTCCATGTTGTTTGTTTTTTTAATGAAACAAAATACAAACACAAACCTTTGACAATAACTGATATTTAATGCTTCTGAGCACTGCTGTACATTTTAAAATAGAACAGATCGGTTAAATAGTTAAAGCATGAAAGAAAGTGCTAGCAATATGGACAGATATGAAATGTTAATAACTCAATAAAGAGACTCACACCATTCTACGGGCATGTTTTCAAATACACCAAATTATCATTTGGAGAGCTCACCTTTTGCTAAAAGGAGTGGAAAGCTGCATAAAACATGGGGCATCTGAAATATCTCTGAATGCAAATGCTAAATTGGTTTTAAACGGATGTATGTTTTAACTCGGCTGCACCATTTCAAATAATTCTTTATGTAGCAAAACAGAATCCATTATTCACACATGAAAAAGAGAGTGTTAAGCCTACCTTTTAAAAAATTGACTGGTAGGGTTGCAAGTCGCTGCTGCAGTTCTCTTATGCAAAGACATCAGCTTCTCTGCTTGTTTGTTGCCAAAGGGGGGGGGGGAAGGATGGGGAGGGGGGAAAGAGAATAATTATTTTGTGTCTGAGCAAAAAGAAGAAGAAGAAAAACCACTCTTTGATAACAGCAGATTCTCCTGTGCATTAGCAAGGCTGTTGTTCCCCACTTCCTGAAGATTATCCACCTTTTTTTCCTAAGGCATCTTGCTCAAGAGAAATAAATGGGGAGAAAACCCAGGACAGATCAACTTGCAACCCAAAGTCAATGGAACACTTTTGACTGATGTCTGCTGAGCAGAATTAGACCCCCAATCCAAGATAAATATTTCAATATTCTGCCCAAGACAGAATGAGAGACAATGAAGCACTTATCCAAAACAGACCTGGCTTCGAAACAGAGGCAGAATGCCTGAATCAGGAAGCCTTGCTATAGAAAAGTCTGCCTTTTAAAAGCTTCTCACACGCGCTAAAAATTGAATGAGAGAACGGCAGATAGATATGTGGACATTAGTGTTCCAAGCAGGCTATGCCACTGTCTCAAGACAGACGTTTCTTTCTATCAAGGGCGATGCAGCATCACAATATGGGTGCAATTGCAGAAAAGTAGCCCATCAGCTTTAAACTGCACTCTCTTCTCAGGTACAAAACTGAACAATAGTTTAAAAATTGACCTCTGCAAAACAATTGTGTGCAAAAGGTCATTTATCTAAACCACTGCTTCGCAAAATGATGAAATTAGATACTCTCTCAGTTCTGCATCCATGATGCGCTCCCTCTCTCTCTCTATCCAGAAATGAAACATGTAGCACAATCAATTCTCTGCATGTTTACAAAAAAAAGCAAGTTCCGCTGTATCCGTGGGGTTTACTTTGTGTTAAGTGTTTTTAGGATTACAACCTAAAGCTCTCAAAATGTAATGATAATGACTTACTTGTCTTATTTGAAAACGAGCATTAAAATTAACTTTACAGCCTAATTGCACATTAAATATCACACTGACATCATCACATGCAAGTGATCTATAGCCTCAGAATCAAACACAACTCTGTGTTTCAATGAGACTTACTTTTTAAAAGCATGCTTTGAGACTTTGCTGTCAGTTCCTTCCATTTGGATGAGTTTAGGCACAGATTTTACTTTTATCTCCTGGGTATGGATCATATAGGCAGCATGAACATTACAGCAGCATTGCAGCTACAGAGCGTGATCACTTTCCTTTCTGAAATTAATTTTTAAAGAAAATTTCACTTGCTATGAGCCTTGTGGAGAAGAACAGAACAATTTAACAACCTTCCTCTTAACAAGCTGCAGTCTTCTGAGGTAAAACAAAACAAAACAAAGCCCCACATGGAATAAATGTTAATAATCTGGGTTCATTTGCAGCAAGAACCATGGATTTTCAAAACAACTTTTAATGAGAGATAAGAGAGCAAAGGAAGTGTCACCGTCAAAATCTGTGATAAAACCATGTGGGGGAAATGATAGATACTGACAGAGAGACAGACAGACAAATACACTGAAAGACATATAGACACAAATAGACAGATAGATAACCCATCTGTGCAAATGGGTCTGTTTCCTAATTGTCTTCAACAACACTATTAATTATTTAAGCAACTATGTGATGCTTTTACAGAGTTTTTACACGCCAAATAAATAATAGGCAGGTCTCTTCCCACAAGGCGCTTACAATCTAAATTAGGCTATGGGAAAGGCAACAGAGGTGGAAAAGAATGATGGGTGGATGGATGTGTTCCTGAACAAATGCAGATGTGTTGCATTTGGAAGCAAGGACAAACTTGCTTTATTTCTCAACGAGAATGTGAAAGTGGATGGCATGTAGACCACTATCTGCCAAGGTACAAGTGCCTATCTATATCTGTATCTATATCTGTTTTAAATGCCTACTTATTTGGCTCATGTGTTTATTCTGTTGCTTGTTTTGTAAACCTCTTTGAGGCCCTTTATAGTGAAAAGGGGCCTATAGAA
Organism: Podarcis gaigeae; assembly: GCF_964106915.1. Taxonomy (NCBI): domain Eukaryota; kingdom Metazoa; phylum Chordata; class Lepidosauria; order Squamata; family Lacertidae; genus Podarcis; species Podarcis gaigeae. The sequence continues at coordinate 101,353,115 of NC_139680.1, read as the reverse complement.
AAAAAGAGGGAGCTAAATAAATATATATAAACATATAAATATAGAAATAAAGCCTTTCTCTATATATATCTCTACACATGGATTCAGAAAAAGGTATCTTCCCATGTCAAGCAAGCAATATGCAAATAGGTTGGGGCCATCTTGACCCGCAGCTTACACCTGTACCAACAACCACGCTGGCGCAATTTCTCTTACCTTAATGAACTTACATCTTTAATTTCACAGCTTGGCCCCTTTTGCGCTTGGCCTGCTAAACAAAGACGTCGAACTGTTTCCAGTCCGTAGGCGCCACCCTCCCCTCCAAACAGCTGTGGAAACTTTAAACCATGACAAGGATTTTTGCCCCTTGTGAAACTGTCAAAAGCAATAAATATTTTTCTTTTCCCCCCCATCATTAGACACTCTTAAGAATGCCTCCTCCATTGTCCACTGTAATTCCCAGCGCTCACTGGGCAGAAGCTTTATTGTCTAAAACGAATCTTGAAGTGTGAACAATACCGGTGGTGGGGCGGGTTTGATGGTAGAAGGACCTACACTTTTTTTTCCCCTCTCCCTCTCCCTCTCTCTCAATCTCTCTCTCTTTTTTTCTGTAGAGGGTGTAACCGTTAGGAATGTGGTGCTTCTCCATAGACAGCTTTGCCAAAAGAGCACTTGTGTTTTTTAACACTGGTCTTTCAGAAAGACGCTCAAGTTAAAGCATTGTGCCCCACTGTAAATAGATGCACTCACTAGAATAGGCCTTCTTCACTCCTAATTAGGGAAGTAACTCTAGAAAGACAGAATGTCACTTGCAAGACTGGAGTCTTTGTTGGGTTTGTGTGCGTCCCCACTATGTGAGGTAATTGGAGTTGTACCTTTTAGAAAGCTGCTAATTTCGCATAGGAAGTGCTAACAAGACCTTTGTGTAGCCTGTTTTCCTTCTTCCTTTTTAAGGAAGTTACAGACCTTGAGTACTGGGGGGGATTGGCTGGGCCAAGGCCCGGCGAAGGAAGCCGCAGTAATGAACCACTTCAGCTTGCAGTTAGGAAAAGGAGGCCTAATTTTCAGGCCTGAGAATACTGGGCTTGACAAAAGGTTCTGTTTAAGCTTATTATACGGGACATTCTTACGGCCTATACAGCTTCCCTTTGCAATGACCCTCTCAAAATAAGTGCATCAAGTTTGTGCAAATAGAAACATGCAACTTTCCAGGTTTACGGTATAGTTTTCTTTACAAAGCCATTTGTAATATAATGCAAGCTGCAATTAGCATGGACCGGAGCAACAAGATCCAGCCAGGAAAGTTCCTTTAACAAAAGGCAGAGAACTGGAGGAATTAAGTAACAGTTAAATATTAGCTGGCCTGTCAAACCATATGCCACTATATATAACAAAATTAAATCATTTCACATCTTCAGATTAGGCAGAAGTTCACGATTTATTAATTCTGCCAATTTTAAATTATTCAAGCAGGGCGGGGGGCACCTGGTTTTAAAACAAACAAACACCCCACCTTGCTTTCGGCTTTTATAGCTGCCGATGTCATCAAAATGCCGACTGGAACTACATGTAAAACATCCAGATGCAATAAAATGAATTACTACTTGCAGGGATGAAAAATAGTTTAACCAAAGATTTTTTTCCCTCCCCATGCTTGAAATATAGAAGTTATAAAAAGAACCAAGTGCAAAGAATGAAAAAGTGACCTTTTCAGATCAGGGGCTAAAATGAAAAGTCTTCTGGTAAGAAAAGGGAGGGAAATTCCATTGCTCATAATAGCTTTTAATGCTTTTTTCCTACACACTGTCTATCTGATAATAATGGCAAGGTTAGGGTAAACAATGAAGACTATGTTTGCACATATTCCACTTTAGGCATTCTCCATATAAATTTTCTGAAACACTTAAGAGAATAGATACATAAACCTGTGACCTTCAAATGAGCTTTTTGATATTGTCGACACTTTGGATTATGAAAAAAAAGAGGTCACAAAATTGAGCCATTTTTGCATCGTAATGAATTCCATTCTGTTGGGTAAACAAAGCTAAATTTTAAAACAGGGGCCTGACATCTGTCTGGCTCAGTATGCTTTCCTATTCTTCAGAGAGGGGAGGGAAGGTGAAATGTAAGTTCTTCATGCAGGTTGTAAATGATTATATATACATAAAAAATAACCATCCAGCAAACACACAAGGAGGACATTTGGTCCAATTCAGTATTTTCCAGACAAAGGCAAGAAGAAAATGTTCCATTTTATGGCTTTATTTTTCAAAAATAAAATAAAACAGCTTACAAACAACGGTTCTGCAATACAATAGAGGGGCCAATGCTACCATTATGGCACTAACTCTTATTGACAAGAGCTATGAGGGCCTCCAAAAGTTACTCCTATTTCCGCCGTGCCTTTGTCCGTCTGTTGTCCTCTCTCAAAGGCTCAGTTTGGTATTGTTGCAAAAAAGAAGGGGGGAAAAAACCCAACCACCACAAAAAACCCTTCTGCACCCACATTTATTTCCACCATCCCACCCCCCACCCCTCCCTTCTAATTCATACTCCGCATTGTGAAGTTTTGCCATTCAGGAATTGATTGGACAACAGCAAATGAGAATGGCCAAGTGATTAGTCTCCCGGCAGGGGCCAGGATTGTGGGTATAAACCTGGGGCTACGGCTTCAGTTCTATGTGGCATTCAGCTCGGCTTCCTCCTCCCCGTCCCTCTCTGGTTCCTGATCGCTCATGCATCCTTTGCTGCAGGTAGCACATTCCTTCATACCAGGAAACTGAATCCTTATAATTAGCCGGCACAGTAGTGTCCACTCCCTACTTGAAAGTCGAAGGGCTGGTGGCCCTGGAAGCAATCTCACTTTGGTATTTATGAGAGCGAGGCGGGTGGGGTAGCGCCGAATCCTCCCCAGCCTGCTTCTTAATACATTTTTTTAAGAAGAGAGATTGATTTGAGAGCAGTTGCAAGGGGGGAACGGACCCAAAAATCTTTTCATACAGTCCTCTCAGAAGTTACCACGGCGTGGATTGCTGAGGTTATATTCAGCCAAGTCCTGCTTTAGAGTAGACTCGCTGAAAAAAATGAACCATGTGCACTAATATCAATAGGTCTACTCCAGGCTGGACTAGCATTGAATACCAGCCCTTGGTGTTGCGATCGAATTTAGCTGGGAACCCCTAAAACAGCCCAGTAAGGACAAAGTGTGCTTAGTGACTGTGGAATGCTGACTGGCTGCAGAGAGAAGAAGAAAAGGACCGTCTCTTTCCTTATGAATCTACCTGCACCCTGAGATCATCTTCTGAGGCCCTTCTTCATGTGCCTCCTCCACGAGAGGTCCAAAGGGTGGCAACACAAGAATGGGCCTTCTCTTCAGTGGCTCCCCATCTGTGGAAAGCTCTCCCCAGGGAGGTTCGCCTGGCGCCTTCTTTATACACCTTTAGGCACCAAGCAAAAATGTTCCTCTTTAACCAGGCCTTGGCCTGATTGACATCCAATGCCCTTTTAAAATGTGTTGGGGGAGGGGGTTGTTTTTGTTTTGATTATGTATTTTGTGTTTTTATATTCTGATTTTATGTTGTAACCGCCCTGAGACCTGTGGGTATAGGGTTGTATACAAATTAATAATAATAATAATAATAATACCAGGACAGAGAATGAATGGTGTGTTTAAACAGTAAGCAACCCACACTGCGACACTGTGCTGCTGATCCAACATGTATTACATTTATTATATATTTTTTGCCCTGCCATTTCCCCCAAGGAACTCTGGCACTGGTGTAATGGTTCTTTTTCTCTCCCTTGCAATCTTCACAACAGCCGTCTGAGGTAGGCAAGGCTGAAAAACAACAACGACTAGACCAAAGTCGTCCAGTGAACTTCATGCTTTGAGTGGTTTGGCACAAACCTCCCTGATCCTACTCTGGGGCTCTAACCACTATACAGCGTTGTGTTTTATTTTTTAGTCATGCCGGCATATGATTCATTGTTTGAAACTGGCTTTATTAAAAATACTTGTTCACCCATTACACTCAACGTAAGTACAAGTCATCTCCACACATGTGGAAGTGTATAGTGTGAAAAAGTGTACTCCGGCTGATTTATATAGCTCAACTGGTTTGTACACTAACTGACTGCTCATTGAATCTAACGTGATGACGACCCTACAGTTACTTTATATAGAAATGCTCATCCATCACTCACTCATGGGCGGGATATCAAAACAATTAGTATCCTTCTTGATAAACTAGAGCTCTGATGTTGTCAGGGTCTGTGGGGTCTATCTGAGACTGCACCGAGTGGTGAATCCAGTGCTTTTTTTCCCTGGGGGAACACAGGTGTATGCATACCCCTAAACATTTTAAGTTTGGCCTCATTGAGGGGCAGTATTTCAATGAGATGTACCCCTAAATATTTTTTTAGGAAAAAAGCACTGAGTGAATCACTTCACTTGCAAGAACCTTTAGGCTCGTAACCGACTACCATACCCAAGGTGGCTCATGGGATCTTCCTGGGCAGGAAAGAATATAAGGACTTCCTGTTTCACTTGCTTGACCTTATCAGTGTGTTTGGTACCCTTGGATATTAGTTGGTTCTGCCTCCTGTTTTATCTTACGGTTTATGACTTGCTGCACAGTTCTGACTCCTGACTTGCCCTTTGGCATAAGTAAAGATGGAGTATAAGAAAAACACATTTGCACAAAAATACTTGCAATTTGTAAAAGACAACACCGGAAGCAAACCCCAATAACAGCAGCAGAAAGCGCCGGCAGCACAACTAAAAGTGAACAACATCAACGTAGTCCATCAAAAGCCCAGAGCGGGGGAGGTATATTTTTACCTGACACCAAAAAGATGTTAGTACAGGTACCAGGTGGACCTCCCCTGGGAGAGCATTCCACAAATGGGCAAGGGAGTAGCCAGGAATTTTGTTAGGGAGGCAGAACCTAAGTTAGTTAAGTATTTTTATTGATTTGGGGGGCAGCTGCCCCCTGCCCCCCCAGCTATGCCCATGCAAATAGGGAGCCACAACTGAAAAGGCCCTCTTCCTAGGCTCCTTTTTGCATTACAAATCAGTGCAACAAAGGAGCAGGGGGTATTTGTGGTGGCTTGCCTTTGCATACCAGCCCGTCAATGAAATCCCACTTCAGCCATTGCAGGACAAATATCTGTTTGCACTGCAGTAACCATAACAGCACATGGGATTGGGCAGGTTTCCATTGGACTTACTGCCTCTCTTGGAAAAAACATGAATTCCAATGCTTTTGTAGATCTGAGCAAAGGATGACTTTCCCCAACCCTTCTTATACCTCACTCTTACTTTATGTGTAATAAAGCAGAGCTCTGGAAGTTGTTAAGTGTACAGATGTCAGTCTAAGCGTTTTACATGTCACCAGCCTGAATTCATTTACATTTATTTTCCTATTGTTTTATATCTCTTTATGACAATGTACCGCATAATACAGTTTCAATCTTTAATGTACAACTAATTCTCTACCATTAATTTGTCAACATGATTACTGGATACGCCACAAGTAAAGCAGGATGATTTGAAATATGTACCAGACGTTCCCCGTTCTCTCAAGGAGGATGAAGTGACAAAGATTCAGAGAGGAAATTTGTTTTTCTGCCTTGGGACTGTCTATAATTTTTTTGAAAACTACAATTTGGTTGTGATACTGCAAATCGAAGAATTCTAAACCCCAGCCTGAAATAAAAATAAAACATCCATCTAATATATTAATTACCTAAGTTAGAGAGTCCCAACAGAAATCTGAGTTGAGAAACAGTCTCGGAGTGAAGAAGACTGACATCGTGCTTGACGGTAGCAATTCAATTCTAGGCCAAATATTCCTTTAATATTTCACCTGCCTGCTGTAGGCCTTGCTCATACTTTCTATAAGGCAGAGCTTCTCACAGCCTTATAGGAGAACGATTCAAGATTGAGGCATCAGTCACTAATTAGGGGTTGAATTTCCATGCACAGGAGGGGGTTAAGTACAAAGACAACATTGTTTTCCAGAAGAAGGAGTTTTATTCCAGCTTTACCTATGGGGAAACTGAGGTTTACCCAAGTATGTCCACAGGAGGTGCCACGTCCCGTTTCACTGCTTGAGGTAAAATGAAACAAACAACCCCACCATGCTGTCACCACTGCTCCATGCTGCCAGCCTCCCTTACCTGCATGGCATGGCAGAGCTGGAATATTATGAGATCTTGTGTGGCCTGCAAGATCTCATGAGATTTCAGTGAGTGGGGTGCCTAGGACTTTTGCCGCTCATGGGCAGGCCAGCCCCGCATGTTCATTGCTGAACCAGGTGTTAGCTTGCACAGGTAAGGGAGACATCACACCACAGACCCAAGGCTTTCCAATGGACTCCATTGACACTTTCAACTGTATTGTGTGCCGAATGTGTGGTCAGGTGCAAGTGTGTGAGCTGGCCCAGAGAGGGCTACTTAAGATCTATGCCCCCCAATCAGATTGACTCTTTCTTTTGGAAACGAAAGATCTTCCTGTTCATTTTTTTTACAAGTTGAACTGCACAAGTGTGGCACTTTCTCTCTGCCTAACCTACCTCACAGGGCTGTTAATGAGGATAAAGTGTGGCCTTTGGCTCCTTGGAGGCAAGGCACAATATAAATGTGATAAATGAATGAATGAATGAGTGAATATAGGGCTTAAAAAGGTCTTAACCTCCACTTTTGAATTACGTTTGGAAGCAGACCATTAGCCAGTGTAGTTGTTTCAATGCACAGCTACAGTTTTGCAGATCTCTCTTACTGGATCGGAATAGGTGTCTGTGGACTCAGAAGAAGATACATGCCCGGACTCCATTATCTGCATTATCTGAAAATTTTCATTATCTGAAAATTGTATCCTACTATTATTTGTTATACAGTGGTACCTCGGGTTACAGACGCTTCAGGTTACAGATGCTTCAGGTTACAGACTCCGCTAACTCAGAAATAATACCTCGGGTTAAGAACTTTGCTTCAGGATGAGAACAGAAATCGCGCAGCGGCAGTAGGAGGCCCCATTAGCTAAAGTGGTACCTCAGGTTAAGAACAGTTTCAGGTTAAGAAAAAACCTCCAGAACGAATTAAGTTCTTAACCCGAGGTATCACTGTACAGGTGATCCTCACTATCCCATAGGAAATCCCAAATGGGGGGCTTCTTTTTTCCCCTTGTGGCTACACACACAACGGTAAATGGGGCCAATTTAGTGGTAGATCACAACCAACTCCAATCCTAGAAAATGTGAGGAGCTAGACATAGCAGGCAAAAACTGAGCTACTTCCTCCATTGAAAAGTCAAAGCCAAGCTGATTAAAAATTCAAACAGGAAGGTTTGGGGGGGGGGAGAGAGAAATGAAGATATTCTGTGAAAAAGAAGTGTTTAGACACAGGCTGTCTGCTTCAATTCCCCTACTAAGTAAAGCCTTCTTGCCCTGAGAATGACAGTCGATTCCATAAATTAACTGGAAATCCCTCTTCTCAAGAGTCTAAGTTATCTCTCCGTTGCCTGCAGCTCTGATTTAGAATAGGAGCTCGTTTGTTTACTGTTTTAATTAATGCTCCTTTTCAGTGTGGAGCCAGGGAGGGGGAAATGAACTGACTCGATAAACAGGTGTAGCTGTTTGGTGTTATATTTGTGATCGTTCAGGGCTCGGACCAGATTAATGAAGCTTGACTGGACATGAACCTCCCAACAGAAAAGGTAGATCAACTCCACTAGATGCCCAGTAGGTGAGGATTATTTTAACTGCTAGCCTGTGATTGGAAAGGGTTAGAGCAAGACAGCCATCAGCTGGGATTTCTCTCTCCCTCTACCTCTCCCTCCCTCTCTTTTCAGAGTACATTTTCAATCTACACTACAGAGCAGTTAGGAAGATTTAAAGGATGCTTCTGACAAAGTGGGGCCTAATCCATCAAATCTTGTGCCGTATAATAAATTTGTTAGTCTTAAAGGCACCACAAGATTCTTTGTTTTCGCTGCATCAGACTCATGTGGCCAGTGCCGGATTAAACCCTGTGGAGGAAGTCGAAATCTTAGGGTCCCCCCTCACATTGAGCTAAGAAAGCTTGATTGTAATTTTCTTACAAGATCAAATCAATATTATTTTGATCCATTGTCGCGGGGCCCCTAAAAGGCTGGTGTCTACTCTGCCTATTTGGTAATCTGGCGCTGCATGTGGCTGCCCAACATTCTGTCCTCTAGAAATTGTTCTAATGAAACCAGCAACTTTTCCTTCTCCTCTATCTTGGTTCCCCCTCCCCAGTTTTGAAGCAACAGCCGAGTGTCACTAGTAACTGAAAAAAAAAACATATTGCATGTTGCATGGGGAAGGAGATAGAAAAGACTGAAGTACCTATACACACAGGGGCTTCCACCATTAATGTTAATCAGAACACCTTTTGGTTTCTAACATGCTTTTGGAAACTTATGGATACAGGTGATGCAGAGGATGACACTCTTGATTTGAACCATAGTTCCTAGAAAGATGGATTTAATCCTAATGGTCTGGGGAATGCCTTTATTTCACTTTCCCCCCTGATCCTATGAACACATAGGACCCTGTGTAGTTCTGGAGCAGCCTTGTAGCTAAGGGCCAAAATCTATACAGCTGCAGAAAACCACTGATCAACCATATCTTGACATTTTCATTTTTACCTAAAAAATAGCTGGAGAGGGGGCAGGGAGTCCAGATTTGATTGCAACAGCAATTGTTCTTCTCTCCCCGTGGCATTTTTTGGGGGGGAGGGAGGTGTCAAATTGCTATCACCACCAAGCTGGTCCATTTCTTCTTCTTTTCTCTATAGTGGGGCTATTTTGGAGGAGGTGGATGCAAAGGTAAAAGGCTATAGACTTCCTGCCCCAGTACCACTACCCTGAACCCATTCTCCCATGGCTTATCTATTTATTTATTTTTGCAAAAATTGCTCTAATGTAAGAGCAAGGAACCCTCTGATCCAGAATCATAGACCTGGAAGGGAACTTGAGGCTCATCTAGTCCCAAATCCCCTGTATTACAGGAATCTCAACATGCGATCTCCCATCCCATTTGAAACCATACTGGATTCTGCTTAGTTTTGCAAATGTGCTAGCAGTTTTATTGCTACAGTACTAAGAGATAAGCCCTGCATATTCTCCAGTGGGCATGGGGAGGTCCTGCATATTCTGTCTTCTCCATTTGCTTCAGTGGAGGAGACTTCCATCTCTTCAAGAGCAAAGAAGGGATGTCTGCAGAAGACTGCCTCATCCATTGAACTGAAAGGCCGAGGCTTTTCAGGCAGCAGAGCTGTGTGTCTGTTGGCTCCATTGTACCTGCAAGAAATTGGATCAAGCGATAGAGCACCACTGCATCATACGCTGCCCTTGCTTTCCCAAATAACAGGCAGATGAAGCCAGGAACCAAAATCACTTTAAAGCAAACCCACCCGCACAAATCAGCTTCTGCTTCAAGACAACGTCTCACATCCTCTAGGGGGAAAGTGTAGAACAGAAAACGAGGACGCTTCTGTGGAAACAGCCAGCGTGCTCATCTTAGGGGGTCTGCATCCCTAGATTAGCAACCACATGATGCATTTTAAATAAATATTGGAGAGAAGGGAGAAATGGGAAGGTGGGCAATTGTGGAAGCAGAGTCTGCTGTATGACAGCAGCATCCAAAATATAAAAAGTGATTGCGTATGTGCCTTAGTCAGGGGTCAGCAAACTTTTTCAGTAGGGGGCCTCTCCACTGTCCCTCAGACCTTATGGGGGGGCCAGACTATATTTTGGAAAAAAATGAATGAATTCCTATGCCCCACAAATAACCCATTTTAAATAAAAAGGATTTTTATTTTGCATTTTAATAATATGCATTTTAAATAAAAGGACACATTTTACTTCTGTAAAAACACACTGATTCCCGGACCGTCCGCGGGCTGGATTTAGAAGGTGATTGGGCCGGATCCGGCCCCCGGGCCTTAGTTTGCCTACCCATGGTCTTGGTGAACGAAACTCATTTCCAGAAAAAGTTAACAATGAAAATGTTAATGGTCCTGTTTGTGATTTCATTCAATATTTTTTCAAAGAAATGTGTGCGATCATAAGCACCCTTGCTTGGAAATAAGTTTTGCTGAAATCGGCAGGACTCGTTTATGCCTTAATATGTTCAGGGTAGGGTTGGTAGCATACCACGACCACATACCTAGGGGTGAATGTGGCAAAGCTTTGCATGCAGAAAGTCCTGGGTTCAATTCCTGGCATTTCTAGGTAGGCCTGAGAATGTCCCCAGTCTGAAACCCTGGAGAGCTGCTATCAGTCAGTGGAGACCAGTAGTTCCCAATCCTTTCCCCCAATGAACCACTTGAAAATGGATGAGGGCCTTGGCGATCACTTGATGATTTTTCTGCCTATTCTAGCAATTGTAAAAAAATAAATTCATGAAACTACCAACCTACACACGAATCCAGTTGAAATACTCTCAGTATCTTACATAATAAAATAAAGTGCAGAGATAGAGACAGAGAAAGGTGCCAGCACTCACCATGAAGTTGTTACAGTAAGTGCCACACTCACAGGATAGCTCAGCCGGTAGAGCATGAGACTCGTAATCTCAGGGTTGTGGATTTGAGTCCCAGGTTGGACGAAAGACTCCAGCACTGCAGGAGGTTTGGACTAGATGGCCCTTGAGGTCCCTTCCATCTGTATGATTCCATGAAACTTTTAACATTTGGGGAGGGGAGAGAGTGCCGGTATAGTGGTACCTCGGGTTAGGAACTTAATTCGTTCTGGAGGTCTGTTCTTAACCTGAAACTGTTCTTAACCTGAAGCACCACTTTAGCTAATGGGGCCTCCCACTGCTGCTGCGCGATTTCTGTTCTCATCCTGAAGTTCTTAACCCGATGTACTATTTCTGGGTTAGCGGAGTCTGTAACCTGAAGCGTATGCAACCTGAGGTACCACTGTACTGCGTACCCATGAGTACCCCCAGGGGGGGAAAACCACTTGGGTGGATAGAGGATGACCAGCCATACAGTATCAGATGATGGGGGCAGTGGCACGCAGGCCTAGCATTAGCATCTGGGCTGGCATGGGCATATTCAGGTTCACCAGGGCTGATGCTGGTTGCCACAACTTACTTTCTTTCTTTCTTTCTTTCTTTCTTTCTTTCTTTCTTTCTTTCTTTCTTTCTTTCTTTCTCTCTCTCTCTCTCTCTCTCTCTCTCTCTCTCCCCCTCCCTCCCTCCCTCCCTCCCTCCCTCCTAAAATAAAAGAAAATAATAATATATATTTACTTTAAATTATATATTAATGTTTTCCACAAGAAAATTATGTCCCCCCCCCAAGTAAATGTGTTTAGCAACAGGGCAGCAGCAGCAAATCCCATTACGTTCCTGTTGTCCGGATGGTGCTATTATTAAAATGAATTAAAAAACCAAAATTGCACATGCTACGTTTACCAGGGTGAGAAAGCTTTACTTTTTAAAAACATCAGGAATGTAGAGGCTGTTGTAGGACATGGGAGGGTGAGGAAGAAATGTTTATGGTGTGCTTCATCACTTCCGATGACCATCTAAAACGATGGTCCAGGTTAGGTCCAGATTCTAGCATAATCTGCTGGCTATTCTGCGCCTCCACAGTTGGAGACAATAACACTTCTGAACACAATAAACAGTCCTAAACAGTCTTGGCCCAGTATACCTGAAGGAACGTCTCCATCCCCATCGTTCAGCCTGGACACTGAGGTCCAGCTCCGAGGGCCTTCTGGCAGTTCCCTCACTGTGAGAAGCGAGGTTACAGGGAACCAGGCAGAGGGCCTTCTCGATAGTGGCACCCGCCCTGTGGAACACCCTCCTATCAGATGTCAAGGAAATAAACAGTTATCTGACTTTTAAAAGACATCTGAAAGAAGCCTTGTATAGGGAAGCTTTTTAAGGTTTCACTATGCTTTTATAAGGGACGCAGGTGGCGCTGTGGGTTAAAGCCTCAGTGCCTAGGACTTGCCGATCGAAAGGTCGGCGGTTCGAATCCCTGCGGCGGGGTGCGCTCCCGCTGCTCGGTCCCAGCGCCTGCCAACCTAGCAGTTCGAAAGCACCTCCGGGTGCAAGTAGATAAATAGGGACCGCTTACCAGCGGGAAGGTAAACGGCGTTTCCGTGTGCGGCTCTGGCTCGCCAGATGCAGCTTTGTCACGCTGGCCACGTGACCCGGAAGTGTCTCCGGACAGCGCTGGCCCCTGGCCTCTTGAGTGAGATGGGCGCACAACCCCAGAGTCTGTCAAGACTGGCCCGTACGGGCAGGGGTACCTTTACCTTTACCTTTATGCTTTTATATATTCTGGAAGCTGCCCAGAGATGGGCCAGGTACAAATAATAAAATTATTATTATTATTATCATTATTGATTTCCCACACAGGTATCTTGGTGGCCACTGTGAGATCAGGATGCTGGACTAGATGGGTCATTCGTCTGACCCTGCAGGCTCTCCTTATCTTCTTATGTATTATTTGGAAGAGAGAGTCCAGAGGCTGCTAACAAAGAGTTGGCAGGTTCATAGGGGCTCTGTTGCTGTGTAGGGGCTTGACAGATTGCATCTGTTAAATGGTGACTATCTCGTCAAAGCTGCTCTTCAGAAAATGGCTGTGGCAGAGCTGCCACAAGTAGATCGGGCATTTCCCTGGGGTGATAGAACAGTTCTTGAATATCTCACCCACAGTCCAGAGATTGCAGGAGACACCCACAGCATCCATTTTGGGATGCCACCCAATACCAGCTCAAATCCACACCCGTCATTTCAAGGGCTTTTAATACCCATTAGCTTCCCCCCAAAGTATTATGGGAACTGCAGTTTATTAAGGGTGTTTATTAGGAGACCCCTTCGTACTGCTACAATTCCCAATATCCTTAACAAATTGCACTTGCTGTGATTATTTGGGGGCAGGGGGTGGCTACAAGTGTTGAAGTAATGTGAGAGCACTTTAAATATATGATAAGGATGTGACCTGCATGAACTCTAGGTGAAAACAGGCGAGAAGTCAGAGGGCTTAATTTAAAATTGAGTTAGTTTAGCAGGGTTAAGCCCCGGATGTAATAACGAAGGACAGAGCCGTCTCAGCAAATGTGCACAGGTTGTTGTTGTTTTTATTCTGACAGTGCTCTTGTGACTTTAGGCCATTAAATATATATATATTATTTAATGGCCTAAATATGGCTTTAATATTATTTTAATAGGCCATTAAAAATATATATATTAGCCAGGCTTTCCCTAGCAAGGGTAGGACCTCCTCGAATCCAACACCACCTTCGTAAGCAATTCTTAAAGGAATAGGAGTCCTGTAAGGAAGGCTGTGTGTGTTCAAAACTGTAAGGGTAAATCCAGGTTCTCTTGTGATATTGGGTGAAATGCTCCTATTACACACACACACGGACACACACACAATTCTGGCTTAATGATACTGGAATGGACAAAGCAGCTTCTTAACAACTCCCATCTTCCCTCTCCTGATCCCAGATAACGGGCATGAAATATAGGAGGCAGGTTGGTTACTTTGACCCATCATGTGAACCCAAAATAAATGACTTTTTTTTTTAAAAGAAGAGAGTGGGAGAGGAGAGAAGAAAAGAGAGGAGATATCAGTAACATTAAAGTATCTTGCAGCAGCTATCAGCTCAGGCTTCACGATGGTGGCTGATAGAGCAGGCAATACCTACTGTGCGACAATAAACCATTTATCTTATCTGTGTTTATATAAGGCTAAATGCTGCCCTACTGTGTTAAAAACCATGGGGGAGCCCAGGGAAACTGCTTGGCAGTGTCTTTGTGGAGCATCGATGATTCTCAACAGACTTCCTTCCTTTATTTCAATTTATGCCATGCCATTCTACACGTGGCACCCGGGGCAGTTAACAACAACAATAAAAAAATACAAATAAAGTTGTTTTTTAAAAGCCAACACAAACACACACACACCACTGGAGCTTCCTACAGTACAAGTCGCTTATTTAAAAAACTTGCATAGGGAAACAGGAAGAAAGGTGCTGATGTCCAAGATGTAGGTCTTGAGATTTGTCTTGGGAGTTTCCACAGGCATCTGCTTGGCCACTGTGAGAGCAGGATGCTGACCTCAACAGGCCATTGGTCTGATCCAGGACCATCAGGCTCATTGTATAGCCTTATGTTCTTCTGAGTTGTTTACACTGGGCATCTTTTACAGTTTACCATATTGGTGTTTGCTGCCCTGGGAGGAAGGGCAGGATAGAAATGTATTATTATTATTAGGCACTGTGCTCTAAATCACTGAGCCTCTTGGGCTGGCTGATCAGAAGGTCGGCGGTTCGAATCCCCACAATGGGGTGAGCTCCCATCGCTCCATCCCATTTCCTGCCAACCTAGCAGTTCAAAAGCACGTCAGTGCAAGTGGATAAATAGGAACCGCTGTGGCGGGAAGGTGAACGGCATTTCCGTGTGCTCTGGTTTCCATCATGGTGTTCCATTGCGCCAGAAGCGGTTGAGTCCTGCTGGCCACATGACCTGGACAGCTGTCTGTGGACAAGTGCTGGCTCCCTCGGCCTGAAAACAAGATGAGCGCTGAACCCCATAGTTGCCTGTGACTGGACTTAACCATCCAGGAGTCCTTTACCTTACCTTTTACCTATTATTATTATTATTATTATTACTACTACTAATACTACTACTACCACCACTACTACTATAACTACAACTACTACTCATGACTCTGACCATCACATTTAGTTGGTGCTATCTGCGTCAAGTTACATGCCACATTTCAGATATCACCGTATGACCTTGTGGTTATTTTTCCCCACTAACGGTACTACAGTGGGACCTCGGGTTATAGACGCTTCAGGTTACAGACACTTCAGGTCACAGACCTCGCTAACCCAGAAATAGTACCTTGGGTTAAGAACTTTATCCTCAGGATGAGAACAGAAATTGCATGCCAGTGGTGTGGTGGCAGCGGGAGGCCCCATTAGCTAAAGTGGTGCTTCAGGTTAAGAACAGTTTCAGGTTAAGGCCGGACCTCCAGAACGAATTAAGTTCTTAATCTGAGGTACCACTGTATTTTTAAAAGGCAGACTATTAAAAGTTCATAGAAAAGAGGTCAAAGGTAACTACTTTTCCACCTCACAAATTACCTGAAAGCAGGTGTTCTGAGGACAGGGGCTACCACCAAGAAGGCCTACTGTCACCATCCACTGGTTGTTGAACAGCTAACAGGGCCTGCGGCAGGGAGTTCCAAAATTCAACAAAGTGCAGATTTCGAAGGATCGCAGTGTTTTACTGTATTTCAGAAGCTACAAAATCACATCACAATCACAGAATCATAGTGTTAGAAAGGAGCCCAAGGATCATCACCTTTAAAGTTAACAGAATCAAATTTCTCCCCCATCTCCAACCGAAACCCAGGTATCGATGACTGGAATGAGAAACCTGCAGCCCTGTGGATGCTGCTGGATTCCATGAGACACAGCAAATCTGTGTGTATATACAATAGGATAGCCACATGCTATGGGTCTGCTGCAGCAAATGCAAGCATAACACCTGTGTTTCCCAGTGAATGTGTAGAACTTGCCTCTCCATGGTGGACTTCCTTGGAGGTTTTTAAGCACAGGTTGGCTGGCCATCTGTCATGGATGCTGCAGTTGAGATTCTTGCATTGCAGAGGGTTGGACTAGATGATCCTTAGTGTCCCTTCCAACTCTACAATTTTATTATTAATTTTTATTTATTTATGGATGTCGTGTTTTCCCCAATTACACTGGTCCTACAAGATTGCAAGGTTCCATTTTTCTGCATTCAGCTTTATAGCATCTAAGCAGCTCTCCTTGCATGAACTCCTTCAGAGATATTCTTCTAAACGCCACCCCCACAATGACATCAGTGAAAAGTCTGAGGAGAGATTCTTCCCACTCAGAAGGCAAGCAGGGATTTTTATTTCTTTTTATTTCCTTTTTTTTTACAGTACTGGATGAAACTCCCTTTGTCTGGTCAAATAATAAGAACAATTTCAAGCCTTTGGTGTCTATCTGCACTCACAATAACCTGCTTTTGTGGTTCGCATTGGATCACCTCTGAAAGCAGTTTACAGTGATTTTCTGCTCCCATAGTCTTTCCATTGAATGCCATTTTCAACATTGCCCAAAGTATGTGTGTTCAAGGAACAACTGCAGATAAAATGGGGCGGGGGGGGGGGGAGGAAGGAGAGGATGGGGGGAAGTGAGAAAAGATTCTTGCAAAGGAGAAAGAGAATTCTTTTCTTTGTCAGCTGCCATAAAGACATTTCATCTGCCATCTGATACTTTGCTTGCAGAAAGCAAATGTGTTTAGAGAGATTTCCCCCCTTTTTTGTTTTTGTTTTGCAGTTCTCAGCATTCTCCCCCCCCTCCCCCATCCAATTTATTAAATTTTGAATTAACATGTGTTAAAACGCAAGGTTGATTTTGTTTGCTCTGCCACATCGCCTGCTTTTCTAAGCACTTAGTAATAGCTGTAGTTAATCTATTGACCGATGGCTTAAGCAGCAGGTGTCCCTAAGACCCAGAGGCCAGCTCTGCTGAGGCCCAAGGAAAATTCCAGAGGGCTCTTTGTTACCTGGGCTGGAATGGAGAAACTACTTGTTTGGAAGATGTTTCTCCTCCCTCACAACATCTTCAGTATTTAGAGCCTTTTGTGAGCATAAGTCTGAAGAGGGGGATTATGAGGGATAGCCTGTCACTGCAATTGTTTCTTCTAGACATATAGCATACAAGTGAGCGGAAAAGTTTACAAGCTCACCATAGGTAATTCTAATTCAAAACATTATATACAGCATTTATAATAAATTAACACTCTGGGGCTTCTGCAGGTTTAAATAATTGACAAATAATAATAATAATAAACTTGTCTCATGCTAGCAGAATCCCTAGTAGAAAATGTGCTAGCCTCATTTAGAAAGCAAACAAGTCGTGGCATCCACATTTTTATCTAAAACAACAGAGAGTCTCGTGGCATTTTTTTTAAAGGGACCAAAAAATTTATGCCATAATAAAATTGATTAGTCTTTAAGGTGCCACAAGACATAGTTACCCCCTGGATATTTTTATCTAATTTCTACAGTCATGAGTGTGGGATTTAATAATATTCCTATAGCAGCCAACAACTTACATTTTATTGTATTTGCACCCATCTATCATGATTGAATCTTTGTGGGGGGGATGACTTGGTGCCAGAAAGCTTAAAGATAAGGATTAGCTAGAGGTTATTTTGTTCTTCATAATGAAGAAGAGCAGCGATCCTGGGCATGCTTACTTGGAAGTAAGTCCTGCTGTGTTCAGTGGGGCTTACCTGCTAGTAATATATTTAGGATCGCAGACCTAACAACTACTTGAGGTATTTCTTTGTAATCCCCATCACGCAGGTAGAGAAAGTGAATGACAGCCAGTGATAGCCATATTAACACATCCACAGGAAAACGTGGCTGAGGGAGGGAGTGCCGAAACCACTTATATGTCGGTGAAAACACTTCTAGCCTGAACTTATCTATGGTGTGTAAGTATTTGATATGCAGGGAGGTTCTGAAATGTGGGAACTTTCCAATAGAACATTTCAGAGCCAGTCGAAGACATTTTGAGGCCTGAGGTTTGGACACCAAAATATGCTCTCTCTCTTCCTCTGTCCCTGCCCCCAAGGGAATACCAAAGGCTGGTCAACTGATTTTGGCACTTGAGGCAAAAAAAATTTCTCACAATTTGCTGCCCTATCACAACACCTAGATCTAACTGCTTGGGCCAGCTGCTTCACTCTGCCTATCGGTAGAGCTGGCCCCGGATCCTTTCTACAGTGGTACCTCGTATTACAGACACTTCAGGTTACAGATGCTTCAGGTTACAGACTCCGCTAACCCAGAAATAGTACCTCGGATTAAGAACTTTGCTTCAGGATGAGAACAGAAATCGTGCGGCGGCAACGGGAGGCCCCATTAGCTAAAGTGGTGCCTCAGGTTAAGAACAGTTTCAGGTTAAGAATGGAGCCCCAGAACGAATTAAGTTCTTAACCTGAGGTACCACTGTATATTACAAATGTAGAGATAGATTCAGACCTTCTCAGAGTAGACTCATTGCAATTAATGCATCTAAGTTACTCAAGCATATTATAAGGTTACCAGATTTTTCTCACTGAATCTGGGGACACTTTTCAGCTTCCTACTAAATAGATAGATTCTGTCCGGGGACTGATTTGTAAATCTGGGGGCTGTCCCTAGGAAATGAGGACATCTGGTAACCTTAGTATATTAATTTTAAATTGGCTGTACTCTAAGTAGGCATCTGTCTTCAGGAAACAATGGAGTTCACCTTTGGGGGGGAAAGTCAAACCGTTGCAGAGTTACAGCACCTGCTGTGGCTTTAGAGATGGATACAGGAGAGACATGTTTTGTTACAGCTGGGGCAGATGATGGTGTGTGGTTGTGCTGCTGTTGATGCACCATGGTGCCTTTTCTCTCTGTGTTCCCCTCAGTGGTCATTCCTCCTCTGGTCACTTCTGTGGATGTACAACCTGACTGACTTCTGAGTGGGGCTCTGGACTTCTGGCCCCCAAACCTTCCCCTGTAAGCACAGCTAATTCTAAGCCCAGTGAGTTTCCAGAGTTTGTGTGCATATTTTGATCTCGTCTTTGTGAGCAGTTGAGTAGCATCAGTACCATAGTGTGGGAAGGTACCTGACTTATGTATCCTGGGTCAAAGGCATTTGACTGGCGTGCTCCATCCAAATTATCAGCTCAAAAGGAGTTTTCAAGTGGTTTCAGAAATCATTCTCCCCACCCCACATGCAATGATTTTTATGGTTGTGGAGGTAGTCCAGTCAGACATGGGTATCTAATTATTAGTATTTGTTTATTAGTTTTCTTACCTTCTCTTGATCACACAGTACCAAGGTAGGTCAAAGCAATGCAAAGCACAATATTAAAATCAGTTAAAACAATTGAGAATTGGAAGGGTCCTAAATTTAGAACAGGGTGGGTCCTAAAAACATACATCTCAGGTGTCAAATATCAAGTGTCACCCTTCTGTGGATATATTTCTTACCAAAAACTGCTGTGGCAGTTCAAGTCCCTCACATATTGAAGCCCCCTCAGATGAAACATTTTTGACATGATAATCAATTTTCTTTTTGACTTTTAGCTTTCAAGCTGGTAGGGGCCCATAAAGCTTTATGTGCCTTAGGATCGCAATATCTCAAGGACTCCTCTCTCCACCTGAATCAACAGTGGACCCTGCAATTGTATCAGAGACATCTATGTGTCTCCTCCATGGGAGATGCAGAGGATGGGTCTGCAAGAACTGGATTTTTCAGTGGTGGCTCCCCATTTGCAGAATGCTCTTCCTAGGGAAACATGCCTGGCCCCAACATTGTCAGATTTTACATGCCATGCTGAGACATTCCTGTGTGCCCAGTCTTTAGCATAAGCCATCTTATAATTTAACATGGGCTGTTTCGTTGCTCTTCTTTCACTGGGGAGATGATGATGATGATGATGATGATGATGATGATTTATTAAAGATGTATACTGCCCTGTAGATCTCAGGGCAGTTCATGACATAAAATCACAATATAAAAAACAGAAAATACATCCTGTAATGAAAACAAAAACAAAGAAAACCCAAAAATTGGTTCAGTTTATAGCTGTTGCTGGATAAGCTCTGTCCCACTGCATTTGGTTTTCAATAATTGTCAAGCTGTTTTGTATTGTATTTGTAAGTTGCTCTGATACTTTTTTAATTTTTTTGGTGGAAAGTGATGAAAAAGGTTAAGTCTCTCAGCCCCACTCACCTCACAGAGTGTTTGTTGTGGGGAAGGAAGGGAAAGGAGATTGTTAGCCGCTTTGAGACTCCTTAGGGTATTGATAAAGCGGGACATCAAATCCAAACTCTTCTTCTTCTTCTTAATAAATATTGTTGTTGTTATTACTTATTGGCACTACTCTGATAATGCGTGTTAATAGACATAGGAGTTATGTATAGTCCTTGTGAAGATATGAGCTTTAACTTCATTATAAATCACCAACGGCTCAATAAGGCATCCCCAGAAATTACTGAGTGAAATCCTAAGGCAGGACCAATTTCTTCCACTTACAAAATAGGGCACAGTCTGAAAATCAGTGAATTCTTCCCTGAACCCAGTCTGGGTTCCAAGGCCTCTGTCTTTCCCTCAGACTGCATTGCAGTAGCATCCCACTATTCCAGGTTGTCAGCCATATATCCTGTGTGGGACTGGCAATTGTCAAGAGCTGTGGCGAAGGCTGTGTCAGGCAGTTCACGGAAGAAGCACATTTGTTTACATTCTGCAACAGGTGGGCTTTGTGCTTGATAACTTGCAAACTAATTAAGGCCACAGGCTTTAGGCCTATTCATTCTGGCATTAGCCCTTGCAGGGGGAAAATGTGTCAGCAAATTGGTCCATTTTTCAAGGTGTCAGATTGGAGATGGAAGTTTGCTGTTTCCCAACCCAGGTGTGGAAAAGATGTGGGGGGATTATTTTCCTCCCATGGGGCAGAAACAAAGGATACTATTAAGGGCTGATGGGATGGAAAGAAGGTTGCCTGCAGGGGGGCTAAATCTCCCTCTGGTGAAACTTGAGCTGTTACCCATATTGGTACAGTTCTTGTCAGGATCTGCGATGTGAGGGGAGCTCTCGCCTGAGGAGGGAGGAGGGATGGAGACACAGAGAAGACTGAAGGAGGAAAAGAATGGGATGGGGGGAAAAACCAGGACAGACTGTATTCTGAACCCTAAAAGAGAAAAATCACCACAGCTTCAAGAACTTGACTGTAGAATACCCTGGTCTAGTCTGGTCTAACAAGTGGTGGCCCCAAACACAGATATATGTTCCCCTTCATATGCAAAAAAGGCATCCAACCAGTTACCAGGTGAGCAACATGATGCAGGTGGGACTGTGTACCCTCAACCCTAGTGGCACATCCACATCAGTAATGTGTACAGAAGGGGGGGTTACATATCTGCTACCTCTGACTCGATTGGGTCCTCAATGTTTGGCATTACCTCTGTCTTTTCTGTAGATATAATGTGCATCCTTCAATCAAGCCTACTCACAAACAGCACCCTGGCTAAGAGGTAGCTAACCTGTGGCCCTCCAGATGTTGTTGGACTCCATCCAGCACCCATCAGCCCTGACCACTGGTCATGCTAGCTTGGGATGATGGGAGTTGGAGTTCAACAGCATCTTGAGAGGCACAGGGTAGCTAGCTCTGCAAGAGCCCAAACATCTCTCATAGCACCTGTATTTGTTTTCAGTGTTGATGTGTTCTTCATGACAGCTCTGCTGACTCCTGTGGGGAAATTTGTACCTCTTTAATGAGTAACTGGCTTTACGGCAAGTTAATTTGGAAAATAGTGACTTTAGAGTTTTCATTGGCTACTGTAGCCTTTCAGGGGGCTGAATTGTCAACAATTCACAGTTGATAATCCTTACATTAGGGATGCGGGTGGTGCTGTGGATTAAACCACAGGTGGGTTAAACCTAGGCTGATCAGAAGGTCAGTGGTTTGAATCCCTGTGACGGGGTGAGCTCCTGTTGCTCGGTCCCTGCTCCTGCCCACCTAGCAGTTCGAAAGCACATCAAAGTGCAAGTAGATAAATAGGTACCACTCTGGTGCATAGGCGGCGACTCCATGGGGCCTGAGGGGGCCCGAGCCCCCTCAAAAATTCATTTGGGGGGGCTCTGCCCCCCCAATAATTTAAGAAAATTATATTACTGCTGCGAAGAGGCGGGAGGGAGAGGAGGCCCCTTGGGAGGAGCGGGCAGGTGCTGGGGCGGCAGCGCCGGGCGGGGGCCGAGGGGTGGGCGCCTCCCTGCGCGGGCATCGCCTTGCCGCCGCCGCGAGTTTGGCTGGGCCACCGGCCATGGGGAAGCGCCAAACAAGGCCAGGATCCAGGCCCGCCCCGCTCTCCTTATTTGGTGCCCGGTTCCGGCTCCCGGGTGGCCTCCTCCCACCCGCTCTCGCTACCAGTGGAAAGAGAGACGGAGGTGCAGCGGAGCCCGCAGCCTTTGCAGGCGCTGCCCGGCCGGGGGAGGGGAGCGCGGAGGAGCCCCGCGGGCCTGGGCCCGGCCAGCCGAGCCCTCCTGAATTGCGCCCCGCAGCCAGGATCTTTTGGCGAGGACCCCGGTATGGGCCCCCCCAATATTTTTTATAAGTCGCCGCCCCTGCTCTGGTGGGAAGGTAAACAGCGTTTCCATGTGCTGCTCTGGTTCGCCAGAAGCGGCTTAGTCATGCTGGCCACATGACCTGGAAGCTGTATGCCGGCTCCCTCAGCCAATAAAGTGAGATGAGCGCCGCAACCTCAAAGTCATCTGCAACTGGACCTAATGGTCAGGGGTCCCTTTACCTTTTACCTTTAATCCTTACATTTATGGTGGAAAAAGCTTCACCTGAGAATTCTTGCTGACGAAGGCACTACGGTTGAAAAACTGGCAACCCTACATGGAGCATCAACTATCAATGACTCCCATTACGGTATATATTTCTAGTCCCAGGCCCAAGTCTGATGTCACACAGTGCAGTGCCCTTGCAAATGCTAAAAAGGTCTGGGTGTGGCTCTACTAGTGGCAAAAAAAATGTAGTATAAACACTGACAATTGGGAAACACTGGCCTGTGATCGCTCCAGTTGGAGAACAGCTTTACCAAAGGTGTCATGGGCTTTGAAGACACTCAAACTCAGGAAGCAAGGGAGAAACCTAGGAGGAAGGCATGCTTGGCAAATCCACATTGTGATCAACTCCCGCCAGGAAACCAATGTCCCCACTGCGGAAGGACGTGTGGATCCAGAATTGGCCTCCACATTCACTTACAGACTCATTGCTAAAACCGTGTTTACGGAAGACAAATTTACTCGGTTACGAGTGATTGCCAAAGAAGAAGAAAGAAGTTATGGGGGACCCGCTAGAAACCTAAGTAGCTAAGTAATACAGTGTATGTTTTGTGTGTAGAAGGCTGCAAATTCACTCCTTGGCGTCTCCAGTTAAATGACCAGATAGCACAGCATGTGACTTGAAAGACCTCAGCCACAGATTCTCAAGAGCTGCTGCCACTCACAGAATCATAGATGTGTAGAGTTGGAAGGGACCCCAAGGGCCAACCCCCTGCAATGCAGGAATCTCAGCTGAAGCATCCATGGCAATGGCCATCCAGCCTCTGCTTAAAAACCTCAAGGGAAGGCGAGTACACAACCTCAGTGTCAAGGACATTGGGTTCAGTGGGCAAATGGTCTGATTCTGTACAATGCAGCTTCTGATTCCTTCTGCTCCTTGTCTGAAACTCTCTTATGAGATACAGTTAATCAACTAGTTCAGGCTTCCCCAGTCTTGTGCCCTCCATATGTTTTGGCTGGCAACACTAATCCAGATGGATGTTTTAGTTAAAAACACCAGGTTTGGGAAGGTTGGGCTAGTTTCATAGGGCCTAGCTATTGCCTACTGCTGCCTTAGTGCAGTTACCTTATAGTCAGACTCATGTTCAGGGGTCAGCAAACTTTTTCAGCAGGGGGCCGGTCCGCTGTCCCTCAGACCTTGTGGGGGGCCAGACTATATTTTGAAAAAAAAGAGAGAAAGAACGGATTCCCATGCCCCACAAATAACCCAGAGATGCATTTTAAATAAAAGCACACATTCTACTTGTGTAAAAACACCAGGCAGGCCCCACAAATAAGCCAGAGATGCATTTTAAATAAAACGACACATTCTACTCGTGTAAAAACACGCTGATTCCCAGACCGTTCACGGGCCGAATTAAAAAGGTGATTGGGTCGAATCCCGCCCCCGGGCCTTAGTTTACCTACCCATGCTTGTGTGCATGTCTTTTTTCTTTTAGAGTTAGGCCCTTAAGGCATTCCAGACATGGTGGAGTTCTGATACTGACACTCCATTGTCCTTGGCCATGTCACCTATCTCTGCACCTCATTGGCCCACACAGAAAAGGGAGGGTGCGGGGAGAGAAACTACAATTACTTATCTCATAAGACTGTTGTGGGCATTAATTAGCTAGTTTGCAAAGCCCTTTGAACATGAAAAGGTGCTATGTTGTGAACATTCTGTGCATTATTATGGTTAATTAAAACACACCATAATTGCTCCTCACTGCTTCCTCCGACTTTGATGTACTTTGTTTACTGTTTACCAGGGCTCCCTCCTCTTGCCTTGTTTCTGTTTCAAAATCAAAAGCATTTCAAATCAGGAATCCTACTGCCATGATTAATTTTTCCCTCCCCACTTTGCATATTTGCTTCCTAGAGGAAACAAATCCACAGCTAAGTCTAATGATTGCCGCTATTGTCTCTTCATTAGTAAGAATGCTGAGGCTGATGCTGTTCCTGATAGGAACGCAGGCTTTCAGAATTTGGCTCCACACCCAACCACCCCAAGGTGCTTCTAGGTTGGAGGCTAATTCTAATCTCCCCTAGGTTGGGCAATTTATTTTTAATGGTCCACCTCTGAGACATTCATCTAAAACTTCTGCTATTACATTTCATAGATTAGAAGAGTCACTAATAGGAGTATTAGGCAGGTTTTTACACATTTAAAGCTTTTAGCATTACGACACCACCACCTGAGTCAGTCTGAAAGGCAAAAGGTTTCTTGGGGCTGGGGGGGGAGGAGTGTGTCAGTTATGTTTGTGGATTTTATTTTACTTTAAGAAAACTGCTACACAAACATGGAAAGTGGAAAGTGGTTTATGTTCCTGCTTAAAAGAGATCCAAAAATGTGCAGGCCTTGTCAATTAAACACGGCATGTTCATAGACGAGTGATCCCTAAACATGCATTATTTACACTAATATGATTTAGCTTGAGAAAACCACTGTAAGATTTATCAAAATTAAAAGACTTCACATGAGTGAAAAGAGAGTGAAAATATAATTTGGCTCATCAAATCTTCATGGCAAACTTCATATTTTAGCAGAAGAAGAGCTATAATGGATGTCTTTAAAGACCATTTTCACACTGACCTGAGGGTACAGCTGGAGACTACTTAGGATAGGCAAAAAGATATGACATTCAAAGAGACCTTTTCTGAACTGCTCTGCAGTGTTAGGGATCACTCCTCTGCTGAGGTTTATTTACTTAAATATC
The DNA here is from genome assembly GCF_964106915.1 of Podarcis gaigeae. Lineage (NCBI taxonomy): Eukaryota > Metazoa > Chordata > Lepidosauria > Squamata > Lacertidae > Podarcis > Podarcis gaigeae. The sequence continues at coordinate 101,328,011 of NC_139680.1, read as the reverse complement.
TTTATTTACTAAAATATCTTTATTTCAAAATTATGCAGCACTCTGCATTTCAGAGAGTACCCAGGCAGTGTATGGAAATGGAATCTAAAATACGACACACATTGTACAACATCATTAAAACCTTAAAAAAACACACTATTGAATTGGAATTAAAACTGCATAAATGGGAACAGAAAATTTGGGAGGGCTTTGGAGAAAGGAAACGTGTTCAGCAAGCATCGGAAACAAGAATGCTGGGGCTTGCTTCACTTCAGAGCAAAGGGGATTCCAGAGACCTGGTGCTCAAAGCAGGTTCTAGAGACACAGGAAAGGCAGCTTGACAGATATCTTGGTCCAGAACCACATTGGTCTTTATATACCAGTAGAAAAAGCTTGGATCCAGCTCTGTAGCAAATGCAATGTGCAAAATTCCAGTGCTATGCTTTCACTTGAGGAGTCACACATTGTTGATAGGTTGCCACAGAGAGCAACAGTGCTGCAGTGTTTTGCTCCAGCTTCATCTTTTGGGCCAGATTCAAGGGCAGCCCAATAATAACAATAACAATTTATTATTTATACCCCACCCATCTGGCTGGGTTTCCCCAGCCACTCTGGGCTTCCAACAAAGATTAAAAATACATTACAACATCAGTCATTAAAAACCTCCCTAAACAGGGCTGCCTTCAGACATCTTCCAAAGTCAGAAAGTTGCTTATTTCCTTGAGATCTGATGGGAGGGTGCCACTACCGAGAAGGCCCTCTGCCTGGTTCCCTGTAACTTGGCTCTTCTCGCAGTGAGGGAATCACCAGAAGGTCCTCGGCGCTGGACCTCAGTGTCCAGTCAGAATGATGCGGGTAGAGATGCTCCTTCAGGTATACTTCTCTGAGGTTGTGAGATATATAGAGTGCACTGTAGTAGTCAAGTCAAGAAGTTGCCAATGACTGGACTCTACTTGCCAAGTTATCACTGTCCACGAATTGTCATAGTGATATATTAGTTAAAGCTTGTTAAAGGCACTGCTGGACAATGAAGGCACTTGAGCCTCCGTTGGCAAAGCTGCGGTACCCCCAAGTTGTTGTTAACAACACCTTCAAAAGCTACAGAGAACTAGAGCCGCGTTCCATCAACATCCTGATATCTTGTAGACATGCACCTTTAAATGTCCCATCTGAAAAAAGTCACCCGTGGTTGGTAGAATTGCCTCTTTTGCAATATTTTGAATTAATAAAATTTATTTGTAAAATGGATTATTATGAAAAGGATTAAAAATATCATGGCGAATTTCACAACGGCTTCATGTAAGCCTACAATGTACTGCATATGAAGCACTGTGGACTGATCTGGCCTGCCCATCATAAAAAGAGAATCATTAAAAAAACAAAAACTCCATCAGAATGACCAAAGAGTTGTAGCCTCTTTTTCATGAGGGAAAAGAAAACATTTGGAGATTGCAAGTTTAGCGGGAGGGGAGAAAGGATGATGAAAGGCCGTGCCTGAAAATGTAAATAAATAAAAATATTTATAGGCTGCCTTTCTGGACCATGTCTACCCAAGTCAGAAAGCAGTAGTCCAAGCATATAACGAAACACCATCACACACCACAATAAAACTTTCAAGATTCTAAATGCAAAAACAAGAAGATCATAAAATATAAACCAACATAAAACAATTCCAAAAAGCCACAGCAGCAAAACAACGAAACAGCAGTATTTCCAAAGGAAATATCAGCCAAAACTCAGTTGAAAAATGTACATCTTAAAAAGTTTTTCTGACTACTGCATCCAAATGACCCAAATTGCAGAGAAGGTCCTGTCTCTTGTGCTCACCTGTCAAACTGGTCCAATGAGCAGAGCTTATGAACCCCAATCTTAAAGCATTGGAAACCTCAAATAGACACAATTCAAAGTGTTGGTGCTGACCTTTGAAGCCCTAAACGGCCTTGGCCCAGTATATCTGAAGGAGCGTCTCCACCCCCATCGTTCTACCCGGACACTGAGGTCCAGCGCTGAGGGCCTTCTGATGGTTCCCTCACTGCGAGAAGCCAAGTTATAGGGAACCAGGCAGAGGGCCTTCTTGGTACTGGCACCCGCCCTGTGGAACGCCCTCCCACCAGATGTCAAAGAGAAAAACAACTACCAGACTTTTAGAAGACATCTGAAGGCAGCCCTGTTTAGGGAAGCTTTTAATGTTTGATGCATTACTGTATTTTAATATTTTGTTGGAAGCCCCACATAGTGGCTGGGGAAGCCCAGCCAGATGGGCGGGGTATAAATAATAAATTATTATTATTATTATTATTATTATTATTATTATTATTATTATTATTATTACTACTACTACTACAACAACGACTACTGCTACACAGGCAGTCTTTTGAATAGCCTCACGTGGTGACGGACTATAAAAGGTTCAAAACAAAGTTGAAATTATGAATGATAAGGAAAATGTGAGCAGAGATACTTTTTTCTCATTTTCTTATTATACTAGAGCTTGAGGTTTCATAAAAACATGGAATCACAGAATCATAGAATTCTAGGGTTGGAAGGGACACTGAGGTTAGAGGACTAAATCCAACTAAGTAATCGTGCAAGTGAAACAACTTCTGGTTGCACAACAAAATTTCCCCTTTCCCTTTTCTACCCCCACAGTCTGTTCAGGAGGCCTGGGAGAAGCTCCCAGAGATTTTAGGGAGGTGTGAGGATCACATGGGAGTTCAGAGAGAAGTTCCACTGCACAGGTGGAAATGGTTTTACTTGGTCAATGACTTAGGTGGATACAGCCCAGAAAGGGGCAAAGAGTTCTTCAGTCAACTTTTTTTCATATAAAAAAAGAGTGTGTATAAGGATTTATTGGAAATTTTCTACACAAGTACAGAAATACCATTAAAAGTCCGTTCACATCAAGAGGAGGCAGGTTGGACAAGTTAAAACAGGTGAACCATGAAGTGATCCAGGGCTGTGTTTAAAAAAGTAATTGGTGACCTTGGAGAAAACACTGCTACTTGTTGAGAGATTTTCTCTTTTAACCCAGCGATTACTTGCTCTGTTCACCGTATTAGCAAAATAGCATCTTAAAACATGAAAAGTGCTACCTCATGTATTTTCACACAAACTTCTTGTGAAATTCAGACTGCAGTGTGTCACTGACAATTATTTTTGTCTTTAAAAAAAAATCTTATCTACCTTTTTGTATTTTTCTTGAAGACAGTGCCCTGCCCACATGTAATGGTAAGTAAACATAGATGGACAAACTATGGCTTGCCATAAGCAAGCAAAATGTACTCATATATTATGCCCTCGGATTCCTCCTGTGTTTTGTTTGGAGAAAAACATACCATGACTGCTGGTTCACTGAGCCAGTGTTTCCAACCACCTGGGGAAAGGAGGAGAAGTACAAATGTGATTTGAACAGTGTGCACCACCATTTATGGTTGCATGTTTATAGTAAACTGTAGTTTTTTAAGCTATGTCTTGCTATCACATACAAACCATAATTCCGTCTGATTTTTGCTTTGATGTTTGCCTGAGGCAGCACTGGACCAGGACCATGAAGAACAGCAAATCTTTTTATTTATTGTTTTAACTGCTCAGGAATTTGCTCATTGGTATCATCGGATAACTCATAGTTTATTGTTATTAATATGATGATGATGATGAATGTGTATACTGCTTAATGCAAAGATCGCTTCTAAGCTGCTCCCAAACCATAAAAACCAATTGTGCATTGTTAAAATACGGACTACGCAAAAGCCTTTGACTGTGTCGACCACAGCAAACTATGGCAAGCTCTTAAAGAAATGGGAGTGCCTGATCACCTCATCTGTCTCCTGGGAAATCTCTATGTGGGACAAGAAGCTACAGTCAGAACTGGATATGAAACAACTGATTGGTTCAAACTTGGGAAAGGAGTATGACAAGGCTGTATATTGTCTCCCTGCTTATTTAACTTACATGCAGAATTCATCATGCGAAAGGTTGGACTGAATGAATCCCTAGCCGGAATTAAGATTGCCGGAAGAAATATAAACAACCTCAGATATGTAGATGACACAACCTTGATGGCAGAAAATGAGGAGGAATTAAAGAACCTCTTAATGAGGGTGAAAGAGGAGAGTGCAAAATATGGTCTGAAGCTCAACATCAAAAAAACTAAGATCATGGCCACTAGTCCCATCATCTCCTAGCAAATAGAAGGGGAAGAAATGGAGGCAGTGAGAGATTTTACTTTCGTGGCTCCATGATCACTGCAGATGGTGACAGCAGTCACAAAATTAAAAGACTCCTGCTTCTTGGGAGAAAAGCGATGACAAACCTAGACAGCATCTTAAAAATCAGAGACATCACCTTGCCGACAAAGGTCCATATACTTAAAGCTATGGTTTTCCCAGTACTGATGTATAGAAGTGAGAGCTGGACCATAAAGAAGGCTGATCACCAAATAACTGATGCTTTTGAATTATGGTGCTGGAGGAGACTCTGGAGAGTCCCATGGACTGCAAGAAGATCAAACCTATCCATTCTGAAGGAAATCAGCCCTGAGTGCTCACTGGAAGGACAGATCCTGAAGCTGAGGCTCCAATACTTGGGCCACCTCATGAGAAGAGAAGACGCCCTGGAAAAGACCCTGATGTTGGGAAAGATTGAGGGCTCAAGGAGAAGGGGACGGCAGAGGACGAGATGGTTGGATAGTGTTCTTGAAGCTACCAACATGAGTTTGACCAAACTGGGGAGGCAGTGGAAGACTGAAGCGCCTGGCGTGCTCTGGTCCATGGGGTCACGAAGAGTCGAACACAACTAAATGACTAAACAACAACAAAATACAGAATAATTAAAAACATGCCATTATTAAAAACAATCATATTAAAACAGTAAAACATCAACACCTATGATTAAAATGTGCACTAAAACAATCACAGTAAAGCAGCACAGCAATTAAAACAGGAGAATGCCTGTGTAAACAGGCGTGCCTTCAAAAGCCGACGGAATGCCAATACAGATGGGACCGCTTATATTTCAGCAGAGAGTGCATTGCATAACACAGGTACCACCAGTTAAAATGTATGAAACTGGCTGCCGCAAAGTGTGGCAATGGCCACTTCTTAAAATTCTTTAAATGTGAATTAGATTTATCCTGCAAGAATTTGTCTAGCAGGGCTAAATAGAAACTCTGTTTCTAGAGGCAGTGTACAGAGGGACAGAGGGATGAAAGCAGGATAGGGCTGCTTGTAGGCTTTCCAGGAAATTGTGATTGCCCGCTGTTTGAAATAGCATGCTAAACCTGATGGTCTCATCGTCTTCTCCAAGATGGTTTTTCTTACATTCTTTTATATTTGGGATAAATTAAAGAGAGCCAGTGTTGAACAGTACACATAGGGTCTTAAATCAGGGTTGTTGTTTTTTAAAAGACCTGTGATAAATAAATTCAAGTAAATATATTTGTTAATGTTTTGAAATTCAGTCTAACCAATGGAGGGTGGGGTGATCCATGTAAAAACTCATTGAGTATCTATCTATAAATTGAGTCAGTGTGGCATAGGGTGGTATTCAGCTAAATAATTGTGGGAGCAGGATAACTTCTGCTTGCATAACGGAACTCCCCCAATACTCTGCCCATGGGATTTTTCATCCAAAGTTTGATCCCAGGCATCTTTGAAAAAGCCATGCTAAGTGGAAAAGGCAATTCTGGGATTAGATGGGCCAGCAACCTGAGAGTAGAAAGCAGCTCCTTAGATTCACATATATAAGCATGGTCGTGTGAATGAGTCCCGAATTGTCTTTAATCTTGGTTCACCATTTAGAACCACACAGTAGCTGTCTATTAATTTCACTTTCCCCCTGGAATGTGCAATTGCTGATTTTAGTGGTGCTGCTAATGGCTTTTGACACATCACTTTTGAAAATTTTAAATGGGAGATGTTGCATGCATATATATATATATATATATATATATATATATATATATATATATACAGTATATGGGAAATATTTTTTATTTTTTACCTTAAAAGCCACTTGCTCTCTAAATCTGTAGCAACCCGGCAACTGTCTTGGTTACACACCAAGGATTTCACCGAGAACATGTTAGAGGGAATCAGAAAAGCAGAGAAAAGGTCACAAATAAGCACCTTAGGAACAATGAAAGCTTTTCTCCATGTAGCAGTGGGAGAGTTGCAAAGAGGGGGGGGGGGAGAAACCACCCTGAAAAGGTATTAATCAGAAGTGGCTATAAATCCTCTGGAGTTTTTGCTCTTATAAAACTCCTTGGAGAAAGTCTTGAAGGAAATGCAGGTCAAAGCCCAAAAAAGCTCTTGATCAGAGATTGCTGGAGGAAAATCTTCCCAGATGCCGTTTAATAGGCTGCAATCACCCCAGGAGTGGGAAAGCCAAGTATGCTTGAAGCATGGTTGCAGTTCCTAATAGGCCTTGTCACACTTAAGGCACTGCAAGCGCCATCCACCGAACAGCTGAAGCTGGCTGGTGATTCATAAAGCCAACAGTTTAAAGTTTATTATGATGAAAGCACTTAATGACAGCCATCGCTAGGGGCCCATCATTTATAAAGCTGCGCTGAGTATTAGACATGTAGCATGACCACCAATTTTGTGTCACAATTGCTACCATAAAATGACCTTTGGTGATTTTTGCTGCATGTGGTGGACAGCTCTTCTTTCACATTAGTGCTCTGTGGCTTTTCTTTGCAGACTATTATGCTGTCTAAAGCTTATTTGGCACTGTCGTGAGCCTCAACCCTTGTTATTACCCCGGAGGCCTGTCTAAAGGGGCGGGGGGGGGGGAGGAGGAAAGGCAGAAACCCTCTCATGTTCTATTATGGCACCCCAATCAGCCATTCCTTGGTTAGTGTAATAATTTAATGCACATATTCCTACATTGTTATTGCATTTCTTCTTCATTGTCCACCCCCTCCCCATTATTTTTTTTAAAGAGAAGTTTTATGTACACTGCACTAAACATCCAGTTAGGTGGAAATGAAATATGCATGTTACCCTATTAGGCGAGACGGGAGTGAAGATTTGGAGTCTTAATTGTCAAATGGATGGGAGAGCGTTGTGCCAAGGCAGTCGATAATAAATCATAATGCAGATTGGAATAATGTGCATCCTTGGAAGAATATCTTGGGTCTAAATGCCGCACTTTGCACAAACATGGAACACAATTTTACAGACTAAGGAACCAACACAGATTTCCAGGGGGAAAATATTAATGGCATCCTTGTTCCTTCAGCACTGCCTCTGGCTACTTATAGAATACTTGAATGTACAGTACCAACACTTTAACGTAAAGCTTTTTCAACGCCTTTAAAATGTATCTGTAATTTTATAAATGATATAAAATCTCTTTCTAGTGTGTAAAGAAAAGGGGGGGCGGGGAACCATTCGCATGGCATGCTGCAGTTTTGGCAGGATTTACAATATGTGATTTTTGCTGATACCTACTACTGTATTGAGTTTTATATAAAGCTTTTTTTTCCAATAAGGTGAATTGTTACATGACAAACTCATCTTCCACCATTATCATCTACTGTTTGTGTTTAACAACAGGAGACCCTGCTCTAACAAAACTGTTGTAATGGCTGTACAAATTACTCAGCTGAAAGCTTTTCACCAAACCAAACAGTATTAATCAGCAGTTCTTATGAAGGTGCTAATTAAAAACAATTTTCTTCCTCAGTTTGCAATGCTAAGCCATCTTCACTTGCACTGTTTCAAATATATAGCTATTGTATAAACTCACACATCAGGGCCTCTATTAACTCCCGAATCTCCTATTACCTATTTTATTACATTCCTGTCTTCCAGGTTTATGGGCTTGTTGACATTTTGGATGTCACAGCATGATATGTTTAATCATTTTAAAACTACATTAATTGAAGATGGGGGGCAGGGAGGGAGAGAAGGCTAAGAGCCATCAATTCACACATTCAAAGGGCACAGGGCGCCCCAGAGGAAAGACTCAGCTCAACTTTATTGCCAGTGGCTTTTCCGTAAAGAAAACCTTCAAAACAGTCACTCTACTCAATACTTACCCAATTTATTTCTGAGAAAAGCACAAGCGTCTTACGTTAACGGCTGCATTTGACTACTAAGAGCCTCGTTCTTGAGGAAAACAACTCAGAAGGTTAGTTTATTTCATTGCATTATTTATAAGCAGATTTATAAGCCGCTTTACAATCAAAAGTTTCCAAAGCAGTGTACAGGGCAATGAAAACAAGATCCAATGCCAAAAAGATTAAAGGTTCAGTAAAACCACTTCTAAAATTGTACAATTAATATTCCATTAAATGACTGGGTCACAGATTTAGGAAAAGCCTTCTTAAGAAAAAGTGTCTTCAAGACCAGCCCGTTTCAGAGTCGGCCATAATAACTGCATTTTGAAAGCCCAGTGCCTGTAGAGCTTAACCCAGATTCATGAGTTAAAAATGTGTCCTCTCAGGCTATGGGCTACCTCATTGAACCTCCCTCTTTCTAACTTCTGCACACTTTATGCTCACAAAGAGTTATCAGATCCAAAGGTCCCTGATGGACACAAAGCACTGAACTTTGTCTTACTGGCTGCAAACCAACTTATGACTGTAAGCAAGGAGCCTTTAAGGAGAAACTTATCATACAGGACCAACATTTCAGTGTGGTGTTCATCGGGGGATGACATTTGTGGACAGATTGGCCACCATGCTTATTATTTTTCTTTATAATTTATAACCCACATTTTGTTCATAGACCTTTTGTAAAAAAAAAAAAAGGGAGGGGGAGAGACAAATACACATTTAACAGATTTATCATGTGGCATGAACTTTGGTAGGTAAGTTATAGATTCCTTCTAATCAGAATTCTATCTACCAGGTATCAAGGCTACTCTTTGCTTCTGATAACATGGGCAGTGTACCCACTGAAAGCTCATCCTACACTAGATGCCAAGCTGTCTCAGGGAGACAGCCTTGGGCTGTTCCTGGCCTCTGCAAATGGAAGGGCATATTTCAATCTAACCTTTTAGCGAAACACAAGAATGAATTGGTTGTATCATCAGATGAATGGGACAGAAATGTTGCAATAATTTAAATCTGTTTTAGTATTTTAACTTTTGTATGTTTTCATAGAATTGTTGAGTTGGAAGAGACCTATCTAGCCTAACCCCGTGCAATGCAGAAATCTCAGCTAAAACACACACAACAGATGACCATCCAACCAGTGAAGGAGAGTCCAACATCTTCTGAGGGCGTCCGTTCAACTGCCAAATCAGCTTTCAAAATCTTTACAGAGGCATATCTGGTGTGATCGCTTCACCCCTTTCATGATCACATTTTATCAAAGGTGGCTTCCTTCCTCAAAGTAGGAGGAAGACGATGCAAATGAATTTTGACCCAGCCCAGTTCACACTACGGCAATCCTACATGGCTAACCAATGCCAAATTTTGAAAGAAAATGTTCCTTCCTTAGCTAATCCTGTTACATGCGTTCTTTGCACTAAGTAACAGTGGAAGATGAAGGAGGGCTTCCAGAAAGCAGGAAAGAGTAAGACAAGAGACTACAGATCCTAGAGGTAGCGGGCAGGAGATTGGGAAGTCGAGTCATCAGCCGTGTGTCATGGTGGCACACAGCAGTCCTTTGAGTCTCAAGTACTGGGGCTCATTGAGAGAAGGAATCAAGCAAGGGAGCATAAAGATTAGGCATAGTAAGGAGCTTAAGAAGCTACAAGGCCAGGTAGAGGTAAAATGAAGAGGCTACAAAACACCTGAAGTTCCCTTTTGCATGGGGCATAATTATTTCCTCCCACCCCAAAGTGACAAAGCACCTATATATTCCATGACTTTTACAAAGAAGCCTAGGAACAAATCAAGGGCTAATATGGAGAAAAATGTTGATAATGATGACAAGGTTTCCTATTTTCTCTGTGTCACAATGTCTGGCTTATTCAGCTGAGTTACCAGCTCTGGTGAATGAGGACCACTCTCGTAGGTACCAGTCTTCTAGCGCAGATTGTACAGAGCAATCGCCCTTTGAATCTGAAGTTGCAAACCTAAGTATACCAATGTCAGTCCCCGATAACCCAGAGACTAGAGTGTAAACATGGATGAAACAGGGAATATTTAAATGGAACCTTCATTCGCGAGGAATGGTTTATACCTTTAAGTCTGAGTTTGAAACATCAGTGTGTCTAAAAAATACCCGTCACCAGTATTGTTGCAAAAGAGTATTGTTGGATTGTTTTTATTTGGTTGGATCAAATGCTAGTGTTCCATAGCCCTAAGAAAAATGAAACAAATCCAAAGTTGTTTTGCTTGTGCACAGGCAAGAAGCATGAAAATGCCTCTAAACTTACCATGCAAACTCTCAAGAGTACTTGTAACACAATACTAGTGGTCATTTCCTCTGTACACACACACACACACACACACACACACACACACACACACACACACACAGAGTTTTCTTTGGATCCTATCCCATAATTTGAATCCAAAGCTTTGTTAGCAGAACTGGTGAAATACCACCTGCTTCCTGAAGTGAAGCAAAAGTGGTACCCCTCCTCTCATTCCACATGCAGGTGTGGACTGCCACGGCAGGTGAATCACACTTCAACACTGGTGACGGGACTATGTCCTCTGGTGTATCGGAGGGCATTAGGTTAGTGCAGAGTGTTCAAAGCAGGCACCTGGCACATAGAGTCTCTCAACACCTCACTGCTGCTCCCTAGAAGCCACCTCATTCTACCCAATGATAGGGCTGGCCTAGTACAGTGGGTTTATGCCTACCCATGAATACAAACATTACAACGAAAGGCAAATAAATGTGTAGTAAAAGCAAAGGTACCTCTGACCATTGGGTCCAGTTGCTGACAACTCTGCGGTTGCGGCGTTCATCTCGCTCTATAGGTCGAGGGAGCCGGCATTTGTCTGCAGACAGCTTCCGGGTCATGTGGCCAGCATGACTAAGCCGCTTCTGGTGAACCAGAGCAGCGCACGGAAACACCATTTACCTTCCCACTGCAGCAGTACTTATTTATCTACTTGCACCTTTTTTGGTGTGCTTTTGAACTGCTAGGTGGGCAGGAGCTGGGACCGAGCAACGGGAGCTCACCCTGTCGTGAGGATTCGAACTGCCAACCTTTTGATCAGCAAGCCCTAGGCTCAGTGGTTTACACTCTCCGGTAATGCTGAGGACTGACCTGGAATCTTCTGCATGCAAAGCAGAACACGAAGCTACAGCTCCCCCCCCCCCCAAGGTATCATTCTTTTTGGAAAATATTAAAGCAAGATTGTTTTGTATAAGATCGACTGTGGTTTTTCTACTAAGCATTTGAATGGAATGGACACACACAGAGAGCTGCAAGACACATGTAGAATCTATGCCCTTACTGTGAGCTTAGACCACTCATTATTTCTCCCTGCCTCAGTGCATTCATTCAACTGTGTTGGAGAGATGAAATTCCATGAAGCACACAATGGTATGTGATCTGGAGTCCATGGGTTTCCCAGGCACCACTCTCAGCTGAAGGATGAAACTGCAGCAAGCAGAAGAAATTATTTCTGCAGCTCCTGATTGGCTGGGGTGTGTTTATGACAGATACTCACCCCAATGAAAGCTTCCTGTGTTGCATCTAGCCCTTCACTCTGGATAACCAGAGACCTCCTGCCATCTTTGTGGCTTTTGATCCTATCTGGCCCTGCTTGCTCTTCCTTGGCCCCATCCCACCTCATCTCGCTTTTGCCTTTTGCCTGCTCCCTCCTCTCCTGCTTTTATTTGAATTGATTTCCCTGGGAGTTGCCCTTGCCCTCCATCCACCTCTGCACAAAGATCACTCTGGGATAGAACAACTCTCTGGCAGAAAACCTGACTTATTGTCCACGCTGCCCCAATTGGAGCAAAGTGCCCTTTTCATTTATGTGACCTCAAAAGAAACAAAAAGGGAAACATTCAAGAGGACATTGGGCATGTACAGTGCAAGCTAAAATGTTCAGAAAATTAAAGGGGAAAACCACTGTTCTCATTTTGTTGCTCTGCGTGCATGGACAATTGCAAATGGGAGAAAACAACTTGCTTGTAACAGTTCCTGGCATCACCTCCTATGCTTCATCATCTGCAAGCCTCCCTTTCTCTAAAAAAAAAGCTGCACAGCTCCCCAAAATTATGTTAATCTGGTGCATAAGACATTGTCTGAAAGATCCATTCTCCAGATTTTCAGAAAGCTCTTTTTGTAGTCATGTGCATGCCAATACACATTTCATAATGGTTTTTTCTTTCTTTTTCCTGTAACTTTTCCTTCTATCTTCAGTATGCCTGTTTAGTTGTAACTGACATCAGAGTCCTTCCTAGTGCAGCTTATGACAAGAGGTTCATAAGCTGCCATTTCAATATGAATGAGGCTCTCCTTCAGCTGCCTATAAGCCTATGAGAAAACTTGCACCAGTTTATTGTTTCCATTGGTTGTCAGCCCTTGTACAGTGGTTTACATCTTCAGAGCGTTTTTTAATACATTCATTCATTTCAACCTGCATTCAAGCAACACACCAATATGTACCATTTGCCACTGTTAAAGTGTGTGTATGAAAGATTATATTTATATTGCACTTAAAGTAAGCTTGGATATATGCGGCTAGTTTTAGGATTACATATATCTTTAATAATTTTATTTCATGATATGGGAACATCATTTCACACAGAGATTTTAACTTTTTATTTAAAAAAAGGTCTTTATTAACATCTCTAGAAGTAGAAACAGCATTCAAAGGCTTGTCGAAAATAGTTCATCTAAGGTAAAAGAAAGAAAAATCAAAAGACGCACCCCACAATAAAACACAAGTTTGAAAAAAATACCACCTCTGTTATTTTTTCTTAGGGTAGGGATTGAAAAGAAGAAACGAAGCAAAATGTTGATGCTACACAATGATCGTAAACAGCGAATGCTACAGTCTAGGCCCCCCAGTCCTTTCATCAATTATATGCATGAGCAAGTTAGCGTCACCATTCAGCCTCAATGCATAAATGTTTGCAGGATCGTGTTCTTAAAACCCCTTCAATTAAACCCTTACGGGATAATAGGCTGCATTTGAGACAGCAGCTTGTACTGACATGACAGGCAGGGAAAAGAAACAAACAACAATAATTAGTTGTTCATTTTGATATACTTGTTATCTCCTCAGAGGGAAAAAAGAGTAGAGCAATAATTTCCAGGGTCATCCGGAAAAAAGTTGGCAAGTTTATCCATCTGTTCTATTCTTAAGCACTTTTGAAGAGACACAGAAGATTCATACTTTGGCTATTTTTTGTGCATCCATTTTTACATTTCCTATTGAATATATATATACCTTGTTGAGATATATATACATACATACATACACACTCACTCCTATAGAACACATACTGATCGAAATGAGAGCTCCGTCTAAGACAAACCTCAGCCACCTCTAAATTCTTATCATTTCTTAGCAGAAATCCCATGCAGTAAGAGTGTCAATGTGAAATCCATAAAATCCATAAAAGGAGATCTACCACTGAAATACTAGGATAAATGGCTGGTTTGCATTGCCCCTGGTCTTTATCCAACACTGAGAATAGACTGCTGTTTTATCAAAAGAGGAATAAATTGCTGTTATTGTGATGTTAGCCCATCACTTGGCATTGCAATTCAGGTTTTTGTGAGAAAGAAATGTATGATCTAACTGCGACTTGACCTGTGCCTTCTGAGATCCATATAGGTGCTCTAATGGAGCATAAAAAGTGTTGAATACAAGTACATGCAAACTGGTGGCGGATAAATGCATTTGAGGAGAGCAGGGAAGGGAACAGGACTTTTGTGTACAACTCAGTTTGTTAAACCGAAGATGAAAAGCAGCAAACCAAAAGGTAATTATTTTAATGTATTTCATCAATAAATTGCACAATGGACTGCATTCATATTTGAGACTGCCAGAATTCTTTTCTAAAACCAGGATTGTTGTTGTGGGTTTTTTGCTTTTGTTTTTTAAAAAAGATTATTTGTGTTTGATAACATAAAAAATATATATATTAGGCTGTGAGTTTCTGGGAGTGCCAATTCCACCACTACTCTGCCCTCCCCCCAAAAAAACCCCAAACCATTTTGAGTTCTGCTTCAAAAGGCAGGTATTGTTTCTGGAATGTAAATGTTAACCAAATATGTGAATTACGTTAGGTTTGAACATATTTCGGGAGCAGGTGGGGGGCAAAGGAAGCCCCGCAGCTGCTATAGCATTCAGAATTTCTCAGGCAAGGATCTATCTTTAACAAGAGGTCTGTGGAACAGTTGCAGTTAGATTTCAGTACTGATAAAGCCTCACTTTTCATTCATAGCCAGAGCACTCTTCTTGTACCTAAACAGATAATAAGTACCCAGCACACTCCCCCTTCTTGACACAACACACTGAGACTAATCACACATAATTGGAGAGGAGGAGCAGAGGGACTGGACAAGGCATTGTGTCCAGGGGACAAATGGTCAGTTTATGAGGCTTTGGTTTGAGGCAGTAATTTCTTATACATCTACAGGGGAAGGACCAAAAAAATAAAAAATCATCATGTCAGAAAACATTAACTGATTAAACATTAAACAAAGCAAGTTTGAAGCATTTCACTCTGAAAGGGGGAGGAAAACCCATAAGGCAAATTTCAAGAAAAGCACGAGGGAGAAAGGAGAAAGGAGGGTGGGTAGGTGGGGAATCAAAATATATCATGAGGTTATATAGAATATGATGTGATGTCTGGTCTGTCCAACAATTATCCAGTTCAGCTGGTCAGGCACAACCACAGAACATATGCTTTTTTCCAAATATTAACAGGAAAGGCTGTTGTTGTTTTTTGTGGAAATGAAGAAAATTGGTGTGCGACGACAGCCACAAGCAGAGAGAAATGGAGCTCGCTTAAGGCTTCAAGTCTTATCAGACTTGCTTTTTAAGAAAACGGACGCGCAGGTTCTAAGACCAATGTACTACCCAGCTGTGGTCTCCCTTCTGAAGAAGCAATGAAAACTTTTACTTACTTTGGTTATACCTAAAATGGCACATTCATTATAGCTATCCCCCCCACTCCCTGCCCTTTGTAATCAAAGCATATCCACCACACATTCTATCAATGTTTGGTTAAAATAAGAAGAAATGGGTAGTGGAGGTTTTCGTCATAAATGCCTTTTTCTTCTTTTTTCAACTGCAAATTTAAAAAGAGAGACACAAAGAACAGCAATATTAGCATATTTTAATGACGTGGACACAAAATCTTAGTCACTGAGAGACTCTTTCAGCGAATATTTGAGAGGGTTATATTGCTTATAGCAACAATTACATTTAAGTGCCAAAGAGGATCACAAATATAGAATAGTTAGCAATATATCTATCACAATTTTACATGCCCCTCGTAGCTTTATAACAAAATTGCTCCTGGGAAAAATGCATGCATAGTAATAAATGGAATCAATAGATTCACTCTGTTGATCAAAGTTCATTCCAGTTATATGTCGTATCTGAAATATATGAAAGCTAAAACTACAACTTAAAAGTATAAGACTACAGGACTTATAACAGATACGTCATTTAAGATCGCCAGCCATTTAGGAAGTCCTGTAATGCTTTTACACACAAGGCATTTCACACAAGTCATTTCAAAGTCCTTAATGCAGTTCTAAGGGGTTTATGTAGCAATAATGTGCAATTCAAAAATTCTTCTCTTAATACAGAATTAGTACAACCCTATCTTGGCTACAAGAATTGTGTGAAGCTCACCAACTCACACACAATGTAAAATGAGTTCACTTTTCAAATAAATACTCATCTAGGTGAGTGTCCAGAAACAGTTTATTTACAAAAACAAAACAAAAAAACAACAAACCAATTTGGTGTCTGAAAATTTACTTGCCAAATATTTATTTTTTTAAAAAAAAACTAATATAAATTGAATTCATGCAGCTAATCACATGTGCCTGAAATCTGCCATAAAATTTAGAAACCTTCAATGCAGCAATTTCCTCTACAATACTGTGTGTGTGTATACACTTGTATATGTGTATAGATATATTTCAGATGCAGACCAACACAAATCTGAAAACAAAATAAAAAAATTCCTTCCAGTAGCACCTTAAAGACCACCTAGAACTAACTTAGTTGGTCTTTAAGGTGCTACTGGAAAGAATTTTTTTATTTTGTTTTGACTATGGCAGACCAACACGGCTACCTATCTGTAACTGGAACAAATCTGAAAGATACAAGTAAAGGAAAATTTCCCATTCCATTCTTTCCCATTCAAACAAGATTATTTCCTCTTCTGTAACAGGAGCTGTATGTTTTAGCTGGGTTTGGGCATAATAATTACTAATGATATATAAACATAGGTGTTTCCATATCCTTTTATTTAAAGAATAGGCTACCACCTATGGGGAAATGGGGGGGGGGGATGTTGTAAGAACGAATGTATTTAAATTCTTATCAATATTCCTAAGAAATGGCAATTGACTTCTGAGTACCTAAAACTTTAAAGACTGGTAGTTCACTTTGTTGCATAAGGTGAATCATTGGGTTTAAAGAATCAGACAGGCTTTTCTGTGGATTTCTGACCAAATAAATCCACTTTTTCAGCAGCCAAGGCATTTTATTTCAAAGTGACAAAAAGTACTCTGGCGCCATGGATATGAGCCGATGTACTGTGTCATGAACTTTCATGGCAAACTTGCCAGAATAAACAAATTACTATTGAAGGACCAACTGTCCTTTTTGCTGCTACAAATGTGTCAGTTTTTGAATTTTGATTCTGAAATCTTCCCGTTTAGAAAACAAAAAGTAGATTGCGACACTTCCAGATGATGGCTGAATTTCTCTGCTTGCATTTTGCAATCTGTTTGCTGGAATGGAAACCAACAAGCAACAAATACGTATAGAGAGAGGGGTGTGTGGAGAGAGTATTTTTTGGAGGAATAAACTTTGAATGGGCAAGGAAGCCTTTATTCTGAAGTGGTTTGGGTCAGCAACCTCACGAACCCAGTGGCAATATATTGCAAACCCTCCAAAATAAACCCCTAAGAAAAACTGCTCTTGTTTAGGGATGTGGCAGATCTGGTATGCCCCCCAGCACTCTTTTAACCTGAATTCTCTAGTGACCTCTGGCGGCCGGCACAAAGTATCCATTACAGAGTTTAAGCACAACCCAGACCCAGCTACGCCATTCCAGATTAGCAGGGGGATGTTAAACAAATAAAGAAATGCCACAAAGCCATGTATTACTGCAACCTGTTATCCCGCCATAAGTGCATCGGAAACATAACATTATTGTACTCATATATGCATACAGACCCATTTGCAAACAGTGCATATGTTCCAGACTGGAATATTATGCAGAGTGTTATTGCTCACATCATGGTCGCACTTCTGAGCCCAATTAATGATTGTAATTTTATGAAATGAAAAAAAACCACCCCAAAACCCTCATAAACCTGCCTTTTGAAACCCATGAACGACTAAAAGCAAATTGTGAATAAAACAATTTTTCAATTTTGCAGGCAAGAGAGGGGTGGGGAGAGAGCGAGAGAGGCCTATGAGGACTGAAATAAATTATATGGCTGCTCTTAGTAGCATTATGCTTTACCTCCTAATTGGATGTAACACACTCAGACCCACGGGGTGAACAGCAGCAGCGGGAGAGGAATTCATACTGTTTACCCTTTACAGTAGCCACAATTATCAACAGCACACCATACAGATTATAAGCACCAGCCACTCATAATGTGGCATTTCAAATAGATAAGGAGAAAGGCAATATGACCATTCTTTTGACATCACATCCAGAGCGCATATTGTGGGGTGTGTGTGTGTGTGTGTGTGTGTGTGTGTGTGTGTGTGTTTTAAGCCACCTCTGCTTTGTTGTATTATTCGTAAAACATGAGTAGGCATTATACGAATGCTTATATTTTTACGACTTATTTCAACCGAAGGAAAGGCACTCTTTAGGCTTTAAAACATGTACAGTTTATCCAAAGGAGTATTTTAACATATATTTGCAAAGAAACATAATCCAGGTTTGCCAGTGTCTGTGTGCGCATGTAAACACATAAATCTCAGTTATGAGCTACATATTCTAAAGAGTTATTGACTATGTAACATGAATACAGGAAAACATTAAATCACACATATATTTAAAAGGAAAAGAAATAAAAAACCATTCACACATTTTCATTAAAAATATATATATCTCCCTACCTTCTGCTGTTTGGCATCTGAACAGGATGATTTCGTGATGTGGGGGCAATTTTAAACAAAAGCACTGGCATAAAGTGTAGGAAAGGCCCAGTTTTGATTACAGGCTTGCTTTTTAACGGAAATAAAATTTCACAGCTAACAATGAGAGGTGAAAAGTTTAAGAGGCAAAGCTGTTCCTCCTGATCACTGACTGTTAATCAGCTTCATGGGTGGTTGCCTAAATCTGTGGATATTTTTTTTGTTTTTTTTGTTACTTGCACTACTGCCAAGATTGTAACTAATTTTTCCCCCTGTTGTAGGAGGAGGGGTGAACAACTCCCCATAGAAGGCAGCTGTGTACGAGTGACATGAAGCACTAATGCAGAGGGCAAAATTAAAATTCATGAATCTCTTCACAACCATTTGTGTAACAAGATTAAGACGGGACAGCAGAAAATAGCTGCATTATCAGGCTTCTTACAGTTCTCCAGCTGGTTACGCTCTATTCCAAAACAGTAGGGATAAGAGGATAACATGAAGCCAAAAGGAAAACGCCTCTCCTTCGTTTGGGAGCAAACTCATCCTAGGGAAAGATGAGGCTTTGGGAAGGGGCATATAACAAGAAAACAGATCCTTAAGTCAACGTGCAAACTTTTAACTGGGATTTACAATTTGCAGGAAGCTTATAATAAGTTACCAGCAAAAACCATGCTATTGCAATTGTCACTTTTGGAAACCCGATAATCTGGTCCTTGCCCACATTTTTATTTTAAAAGAAAAAGGCGTTTAGGTTCGTCAACAATTTAGATAACATTAAATAATGAACTAGCATTGTCGTGGATGTCTGAATTTGGAAAAAATGAGATACCCTCAGGAACATGCTCACAACACCCCAATTCTCACCCAAGCCTCTTAATGCACATACATGAAGGATATACTTTTCCTTCAGTGTGCTGCATTCATTGACTCAGCAACAGCCTCTCCTTCTTTTAACAGTCACACAAGAAGGTGATGGTTCACTGAAAACCAGAGTTGTCCTATTATATGCTATCTTCAGTTCCTAACATACTTCAATGTGCACATGGCAGGCAGTGCCTTGCAGATGAAGAACACCAGGCCCATCTAGTCCCACCATCCTGTTCTCACAATTGCCAACCAGATGCCTCTGGAAAGCTCACAAACAGGACCTGAGGGCAACAGCACCATCCCCACTTGTCTCCCCCAGCAACTGGCACACAGAAGCATAGCTTGATACACACATAGAACATAGCCCCCTCTTCCATTAATTTGTCTAATCCTCTTTAAAAGCTATTCACAATGGCAGCCATCCTTATATGGCCACCAAGCCACTTAGGATGCTTCCAGCAGGATGTTTATTGCAGGATTAGGTCTCCTCGTGAATGCATTTTTATTTTTTTTGCAGCATCCACATGTCATTGGCATCAAAACACTAGTGTGCATCCCCACCCACTTTAATAAAAAGCATATTGCCAATGTCCCGTTAGTGATATCTGAATTACCTGTTTGCAAATGAAGGCCCTGTCTGGAAGCAGCCTTATGTAAGTGCTCATGCACCATCATTGACACACAAGTGCCCCGGAAATGAAAATTATTTACCAACCCGTTCAAATACTCCCCTGGCCAGGCAACCAGATCCTGAAGAATGACAACGCTAGCAATTTATGCTAACTAGTATACTGGTCTTAACAAGGCATTCCCAAAAGGAAAACAAAAACAAAAACAAAAGACAATAACTGACCAAATACAAGCACCAGGAAACAGGAATCTGTTCTAGTAAAGAGGGACACTTTATAATGAGTGGGGGTTACAACAAATGTTACTTTAATGGCATAGCTAGCACCGAGATGAAGGGAAGTCAATCAGTGTTGTGTGTTATTTAGTAAATGTAAGTTAATTTGTTGGTATCTTATGTTAGGAGATGTTTTTTCTTCTGTTTTCGTTATTATTATTTCTCTTTTTAATGTATTTCTTTTTTGTGTGTATGTGTTATGTATGTTTCTTTTGTTTGCTTTAATGTTTGATGTAGCAAAACGAATTAAAATCAATAAAAAATATATTAAAAAAAATTAATGGCATAGCTAGCAACCAAGAGTGTTTAAAAAATCTGGGGCAGAGCCCTCCCATTTTCATTGGGTCTGTAGTACACAAGAAGGGGAGGTTTATCCCTTGATTCCCAGCCCCCAGCTGCAAGACTGTCAAAATCCACCCTTCTTTGTAACAGCTAGCATTAGGAGAAGTCGTCCCCCCAATTTTAGTCAGTTTCATTGGGGAGGAAAGGGTTAAACCTCTCTTGCAGCTGCTAGCCACACTTAAAGCAACATTTGCTTTGGCCTCAAGTCTTTCAAATTTCTAGCCTGAACCCAAAGAGCAAATAACAGGACCACAGACTTACAGTCAATGAATGGATCTCTGTCCTGAAAGGTCATAATCTACATCGGCCCATGCTGTGTAAAAGCCCCAACCTTTACTGGAAGGGGTGAGGATGACGCAGAGGTGTCCCTCTGCAGGGCTCCATCAGGCAGTTCGGCCACTGCGGAGGCCCCCCACTGTGCCTGCCAGAAGCATGGGCAGTTGGGAAGCTACTGGCAGTGCTATTCCCACCAGCAGAAGACCCCAAAACAGAGCAGGCAGGGCCAGCCAAAGTAGCTGGGAAGCTGCTGCCATTATCTGAGAAACGGTGCGGCTGCAATCAGTCATCAGAGCCATCCTGCATGGCCTGAGACAGCCTTGGTGCCTTCTCTTGCATTCCCCTCCTTCTGCAAGCCTATGCAACTTGGGAACCAAAGCAAATGCAGCCGCATAACGCAGAGTGCTTAACAAGCTCCTCCTCCTTCCGCCAAGTCCCTGATGGGCTGTTGGCATGCATGACTGGTGGGTTGTGTTCAGCTCGGTGCATTACAAGTTGTGCAGTGCCCCCACCTTTGTTTTTCGCTATCACAAAAGTGGGTGCTCGCTTCCAGGTGGACCTGATTTTCACATGGTGATTAATGTTTGTTCTTTATCTAAAGAATCCTTACTCTACTCTTCAGCCATAAATGGCTTACAGATTGCTAACCAACAAGTCAGACCTGTGCATAGGTGTACAATGCAAAAACAGACGTGAAGACAAAGTGAAAATTGATTGGGAGGGTGGATGGAAGGGAGGAGGAAATGAGCAAATGCAGGGACACATTCCTAGCTACAAGTTTTTCTAATTCCCAGATGGGATGGAGAGGAGGACCCAAAAGTTGCAGATCTTTCAGCTGCAGGTAGAATGGTCCCAGCTTCCCTTCTCTTCCTTCCTGACTGCTGCCAGGTGGAAGTTAGGTGCTGCTTGTGCAATAGTGTAAAGTTGTTTCAAGAACCGGATTATCTCCAGTGGTGGCAGGCAAACAATTTGCATCTCGGGAAATACTAACCCAAATATTTTGCATAATTCTAAGACATGTAGAAGGCAAAAGAAGTGGATGAGATGGGATTACTTGCGGTGTATTGACACACCTTGTATTTGTGAAACTTAATATGGACGATCTGCTTTTGCTTCTGATAGTATGGACCGGGAATATGTTGCAAAATCGGGAAACGGGTGTGTCAAATTCTTCCAGCAGTTTTAAATGAAGGGGAAACGCCTCTTGAGATTTTAACACAAGTCACACCCAGGAGCCCCTTTCACAACCAACTCCATAACTAACAGAAATCCTGGTTGGTTACCCAGGAAAAATAACTTTTGTAGTCTCAGCAACCCACCATAATGAATTCTGGGATCTTGACAAACCTTCCCCAAACCTGATTCCCTCCAGATGTGTTTGGACTACAACTTCTATCAGCCCCAGCAAGCATGGCCAATGGGATTTGTAGTCCAAAACACGGAATATCCGTCTTTGACACTGCAGTGGGATAGATAGGATAAACAGGCTCAGGCTAAAGCTGGACAGTGACAGTGACATGTAACTCTGGCAGTTCAAGCTCTGGCTCTTAAAGGAGCAGCAAAAGCTGAGACAAGAATGGCTTGAGTGACTGCTTGTACATTCTATTTGTGGGTAGATCACTGAACATAATGCAAGAGGAGCCATGCCATTGAATTCACCATCCTATTTTTAACAAGGAGGCAAACAAAATGCCTACAGGGAACCCCCTAGCAGCTGGTGATCAATGACATCCTGCTTCCAAACCTGGGGATTCCTTTTGACGGCTGTATCTAATAATAATAATAATAATAATAATTTATTTATACTCTGCTCATTCTGGGTGGCTCCAACAGAATATTAAAAACACGATAAAACATCAAACATTAAAAACTTCCCTAAACAGGGCTGCCTTCAGATGTCTTCTAAAAGTCAGATAGCTGTTTGTTTCCTTGACATCTGATAGGAGGGTGTTCCACAGGGCGGGTGCTACTACCGAGAAGGCCCTCTGCCTGGTTCCCTGTAACCTCACCTCTTGCAATGAGGGAAGTGCCAGAAGGCCCTCGGAGCTGGACCTCAGTGTCTGGGCTGAATGATGGGGGTGGTCTATCAATAGCCACTGATAGACCTAGCTTTGTAAAGCCCCCAAGAAAGCTAGTGGCCCTCAGCACATCGTGCTGTATCATATTTTGTGTGAAGACCTATTTTCTCTTTTGCCTGCTCTGAACCTTCTGCCAGTCAGTTTCATTGAATGAACCTGGATTCTGACATATTTTCTACTACAATTCCCCTTAGTTTTCTGAAGTATAATTTAGTTTAGCTTTTCCTCATAGGGAAATTATATAACAGCTCCCTCACTGGCCTATGGATCTCAGAAGCTGACCTTGCTGCAGCTAACTTTCCTATTCTGGCTTCAGGATGCAGATGGATTGATCATTGTTTTACAGTATCCAGGTAAAATGCTATGGACACCATATTAAGCCTTGGCTTGACCATGGCATTTCTAACATAAATGTTATTGGTCACGCCTGACCTTGTGGGGAGTTTTGAGCCTATGGACAGTGGCTGAAATAGCACTGCATTGTGAAAACACCGCAGCTGTCCGGCCTGCTCCTTCACTTATGTGGCTTTTAGTTGACTGTGTCAAATATTAGATAAATGAACTTAGGAGCCAACAGCAGCCATTAGGCAGAGAGAAAACCATGATGGCAGCATTATCAATGCACCATTATGAAGACACAATACTGTGGGGCCACTTGACCATTTCAGCTCCACCTGTACTTCCTGGCTTAAGACAGAGAGGAAGTCATGAAAGGAGCTGCTCGCATTAGCACTGTGGCATCTTTCCATGTGGCAGCAACATGGTGGCTGCCTCTTACATATTCCTTTCTGCAAAGCTTAGTTTGAACTGGGGCTTCATATATGTCACACAGGCACAGAGAATCAGAACATCTGCTTCCTGTTCTACCCTGTGACCAGATGGTCCTAGCCATGGTTTGTGGCACAGGAGACCGATCACAGGCATTTGGAAGTTCTAGCCAGTTGCCTGATGGAGTCTTCCATAGAGACAGAGAAGGAGAAAAGGAAAAAGAAAAGGGAAGGAAGGAAGGAGTTCTGATAAGAGTCCAATTCTGGGTGTCAGATGTACAGTGAACTAAGCCTCCCCATGTAATAACTCTGATTTTGATAAGTAGGGCTGTTAAGCATGGAAGAAGGGAATTCCTAAAAAGTTTTTTTGTGTTGCCTTCTCTCCGTCTACATCTATATGTAGTAAAAGAGAAGAGTGATAACAAGTCGCTTTATGTAAGCAAGCTTAGAAATCACACTCAGATAAGAGCCTTTGACCTAAATCTTGTAGTGCCTAGATCTGAAATATACCCCCACAACAGTGAAATTCAGTATGAGACTTAGCAGCTTGAAGCTGCCAACTGACCCAGCCATAAAACAGTAGATAAGGATTTAAACCACAATATGATACAATTAGACATTCACCTCCTATTTATTTTCATATATTCCAGCATTAAATGGAGTTAACAGCTTCAAGCTTTCGGCTTAAAATGGATGTGCTTGCTTGCCATAGATGTGTATGAGATGAGCTAAATTAAACATATGAATGTTTTGAATTAGACCCTTATGAATGAACAGATTAGTTCTGTGGAAATGGTAAACAGGAGAAGCTTCTACAAAGCTCTTCTAGACTTGCAAAGATAAAGGATGGTTCTTCCACACAGAATAATCAGATACAAAAAAATAGCTATTTAGAAGCCGCACACCTAAGAGTACTTTAATCAAACATTTAGGTTACCTGCCAAAAGGACCATGATCTCTTCAAAATGCAATGCGGATTAAAGTGTTATCTAACACAAGCAGAAAACTAACCTTGGAGTGGAAGTTTGAAATGTGTTCATCATAATTTTCATGTCTTTGGATAGAGAAACCAGCTTTTTCAGCTAGATTGCAAAACTGGTTCAGAGTATTCCCTCTGATTGGAGCAAATATCATCGCTTTCCCCTAGAACATTAAGAAGAACATTTATACATTTTTATTTAAAATTGTAAATAAATCACCTTTGGCATAAACGTGATCAAAAATTCAAGGAGCTCATTAAAGCAGTCATTGTTCTGTTGGGAAAGTATTCACAGTTGGAAAGTAAATGGTTCAGAATATGCAGCTGCTTGACTAAAGAGACTTAAATAATATTTACACCTAAATGTGATAACTTATTTCACCTTGTCCATACATGTTAGAAAGTTTGCTACGTGTCTTAAATGCAGCAAAAGCATCGTTACTACACAAATTGCAAAGAAAATTCATCTTCCATTTCATTCACAATTAGGATGGATCTACACAATGGGTTGTATCCCAAAGTTATGAGAGTGGAAGATTTATCAGTGGCATCTACTGATAATAATAATAATAATAATTTTTTTATTTATACCCCGCCCTCCCCAGCCAAGGCCGGGCTCAGAGCGGCTTACAAGCAATAATAAAAACAAGATGAATGATTACAACTTAAAAACAAAAATAAAATACAACATTAAAATAATGGAACATTAAAATATTAAAATGTAGCCTCATCGCAGCAGGAGAAGGAAAAGGGGGGGAAAAAGGGGAGGGAATCAAATTGGCTCCAAGCCAAAGGCCAGGCGGAACAACTCTCTGTCTTACAGGCCCTGCGGAAAGAAATCAGATCCTGCGGGGCCCTGGTCTCATGAGGCAGAGCGTTCCATCAGGCCGGAGCCAGAGTTGAAAAGGCCCTGGCTCTGGTTGAAGCCAATCTAACTTCTTTAGGGCCTGGGACCACTAGGGTGTTGTTATTTATGGACCTTGAGGCTCTCCGTGGGGCATACCAGGAGAGGCGGTCCCATAGGTACGAGGGTCCTAGGCCGTGAAGGGCTTTAAAGGTCAAAAGCAGCACCTTAAATCTGACCCTGTACTCCACCGGGAGCCAGTGCAGCTTGAAAAGCACTGGGTGAATATGCTCCCATGGCAGAGACCCCATGAGGAGCCTCGCTGCAGCATTCTGTACCCGCTGGAGTTTCTGGGACAGCTTCAAGGGCAGCCCCACATAGAGCGAATTACAGTAGTCAAGCCTGGAGATGACCGTCGCATGGATCACTGTGGCCAGGTCGGGGCGGGAAAGGTAAGGGACCAACTGCTTGATGCGGCGAAGGTGGAAAAATGTTGCCTTGGCTGTTGCTGTAACTTGCGCCTCCATGGAAAGGGAGGCATCAAGGATTACACCCAAACTCTTAACGGAAGGCAATGGCACTAATTGGGCCCCCGCAAGAGAAGGGAGTTGGTCCCTCATCCCCATGCCATCCCGACCTAGCCATAGGACCTCTGTCTTTGAAGGATTTAGTTTCAATCGGCTCCCACGAAACCATCCAGCCACAGCTTCCAAGCATCTGGTCAGTGTGTTCGGGGCCGAGTCAGTGTGGCCATCCATCAGCAGATAGAGCTGAGTGTCATCAGCATATTGGTGACAGCCCAGCCCAAAGCTCCGAATAATCTGGGCAAGGGGGCGCATAAAGATGTTAAAAAGCATCGGGGAGAGAATTGCACCCTGCGGCACTCCACACACCAAGGAGTGGCGCGATGACATTTCCCTCCCTAGTGCCACCCTCTGTCCCCGACCAGAGATAAAAGAGCACAACCAGTTACGGGCTATGCCCTGTATCCCCACGTCTGCGAGGCGGTGGTTCAGAAGATCATGATCGACCATGTCAAAGGCTGCTGACAAATCTAAAAGGATCAGCAGTCCTGACCCGCCTCGATCCAGTTGTCTACGGAGATCATCTGTTAGGGCAACCAGAGCCGTCTCCGTCCCAAAACCAGGACGGAAACCGGACTGAAATGGATCTAATGCCGATGTTTCCTCCAGAAACCTACCAAGCTGTT
Source organism: Podarcis gaigeae (assembly GCF_964106915.1). NCBI lineage: Eukaryota > Metazoa > Chordata > Lepidosauria > Squamata > Lacertidae > Podarcis > Podarcis gaigeae. The sequence continues at coordinate 101,301,539 of NC_139680.1, read as the reverse complement.
CAGCAACCGCTCTCTCAATTACCTTACTCAGGTATGGAAGATTTGAAACTGGGCGGTAATTGGATAGGTCTAAGGGATCTAATGAAGTTTTTAATGAAGCTCGTGCTGCAGTCCTCTTGCCACATCTCAGGTCCTTCCAGAGGGTCCCCAACCTCCAGGGAAGGCTTTTCAGTGAACTGCATTGGGGCAGAGAAGGCAGGAAAGCTCCATTGTGCTTTCTGCTGGTGTAAAGCTTGGATACAACCCAATGGACTTAGCCACTTTGTGGTAGCTATTTGCCACTGTCTCAAGATGGACTTTCACACAGAAATAATCTTGTTGAATCTACGTTTGAATGTACTCATCAATGCACCCAGAAAATGAAAGGCCTGAACTTTGTGATACTAGTAGAGTTCAATGTGTGCTTCATAAGGCTCTCCATTTCGCAGAGTGATTGGAAGAAGTGGACCACAGCGGGGGGAAACAGTTGTGCGACTCAGCCCCAAAGCTGCCATAGTTTATGGGCCAATTCATATAATAGCTGAAAGGTGAAACTGTTTTCATTAAGATCATCTAGAGCAAAGGCAATTGCAACTAATGCAAACAAGACCCAGAAACAAACAAGACACTTGGAACCTCTCAGGAAAGGTGGGTTAAAAATGTTTAAAATATATAAATAATGTAACTATTGAATAAAACCTTATATGCATAAACTATGGAGGGGAAATGCAAACTTCTGGTCCACACTGTTTAGTTATTGACTTATTTCTTATATGTTTTGTGGATTATGCTTTTACAAGTGAGATTTGCAACAAACTGCTATAGTGTTCAGTACTCCTGTTCAGGCTTTTCAGCAGTCATGCCTTCCTGGGATAATCCATTCCCTTCCTTCCCCCAACTCAATGTTAGGTTGCCACTGAGCATGCCCAGTCCTCACTGTTTTTCTTTCTTTCCTGCAACCCCTTAAGGCATGGGTAGGCAAACTAAGGCCCGGGGGCCACATCTGGCCCAATTGTCTTCTAAATCCTGCCTGCGGACGGTCCGGGAATCAGCGTGTTTTTACATGAGTAGAATGTGTGCTTTTGTTTAAAATGCATCTCTGGGTTATTTGTGGGGCATAGGAATTTGTTCATTCCCCCCCCCCAAATATAGTCCAGCCCCCCACAAGGTCTGAGGGACAGTGGACCGGCCCCCTGCTGAAAAAGTTTGCTGATCCCTGCCTTAAGATTTGAAAATTTTTTTGTACTTCTACAAACCTTGCAATTCCCTCAAGCCTGCCCGTACATCAGTCTAATGTGAAGATGTTGCTATTTCGGCTACATAAGGATTGGCGCTCATAGAATGAGTTAATAACGATTCATATATAACAGGGGCGAGGAACCTTTTTCAGACTGAGGCCACATTCCTTCGTGGACAACTTTCTGGGGGCAGCATGCCATTAATGGGCAGGGCCAGAGGCAAAAATGGGAGGAACAATGGCTGTGACTCCAACCTTGCACAGTAGGCCACATTCTAGCTGCACAAAAGTCACAGGTTTCTGCAAGCTGCCAACACACACTCCACCCTCCATCAAAGCAAGTAAAGGTCATTCCAGCTAGGGAAAACACTCATAACTTTTTACAAGGCAGCTACTGATGATAAACTGATTTACATTGGTAATGAATACATGCTGTCCTGTGTTTGCAAGGCAGTGTATGTAAAAATTGAATGTGAGTTCTCATTCTCCATGGTTCGGTTTTCTTCCTCGAATCTCTACAACTGAAAATTCATTGGGGGGGGGGAGCGGTGGTTGAAAGTTGTTTCATCTCTAGTACTAACACATGTGCATGACCACAAAGTCACTATGCAATGTAAAACCTGCTGTTTCACACTCTGCAGCTGCTGATATGATTTTTAAAATAGTTGATAACTTATAGTAGGACAGTTACAGATAGGTAGCCGTGTTGGTCTGCCATAGTCAAAACAAAAAAATTCATTCCAGTAGCACCTTAAAGACCAACTAAGTTAGTTCTTGGTATGAGCTTTCGTGTGCATGCACACTTCTTCAGAAACAATTATGTTTCCCTAGCATTTAATTTAAATTGATGGAAGGCAGGTGATTAAACTGGCTTCCAAGTTTAATTTGACCAGTCGTGTTGGTATCAGTGCATACCAGCCTCTCCCAACCCAAGTGCCCTCCATATATTATTGGACTACAACTCCCATCATCCACAATATCAGACAGGCACCATATTGGCCACTCCTGATGTAAGTTGCTTGCAGGGTCATCTTAAGGGCACCTGTTCTGGAAGGCTGATGTATACATTAGTGCACACCCACATCATATATAATCTGTATATACGTTACCATAACCCTTTCCTAATTGCTGGGTTCTCAGCACTATTGTTGCTGGTACTGAAAAAGCAACTGGCTCCCTGCTACTGCCACTTTTCCAAGAGAGTTCAGTGGAACTTGGATAATCTGTTAGCCTCTGGGCTTTCACTGTACGAATGGACGCTGTGACCCAAATACCACCAGCAGGCTCTCCCTGACGGGGCTACAGACACTAGACCAGTCCACTTAGGGGGAAAGGCAGCATTAAAATGAAGCAACGCAAAGGAGAGGGAGAGAAAGGAACTCATTTCCGGAAAGTACAAGCATTAATTATCTAGGAGGGAAATGGTGAGAAACTGATTTGTACATAAACAACGATGCTGGAAAACTCAAAATATTTGAAGAGACCCAGAGGCAATTGTGTAGCATGAATTAAGCATGAGCCTACAATGCAATGTAACTAATGCATTTTGGCTACATTCTCAAATACATGGAGGAACAAGTTGTGAAGTACAGAGGTCAATATTTCATTCAAGCTAGAATGTGAAAGTGGGGGAAAAAACCCTCTCACTCTGCCATTCAATCCCTCTTTGGTCTGACATCATCTTTGCACAAATAGCTTAATGAACTTTTTGGCAAAGGGTCATCCCAATCTCACATGCCAGACAGGAACCTAACATTGGGATCCCATGTATTCTGAGGGCACAGAAGAAAGGATCAAGATTCAGTGTTCAAATAGACGAGGCGGACATACTGTTCAAGTTTACCAATGGGTCTGGGCAGGGCTTTTTTCCCAGCCAGAACTCAGTTCCGGCACTTCTCAGATGGGCACCATTGCCATTCTAAGAGAACAGGGGAGGTGTTCATGGTGAGATCCGGCACTTCTTTTTCTAGAAAAGTAGCACTGGGTCCGGGTATCAAACTGTTCAATACAGGGTGTGTTGAAACTAACGTCATACGATCTACAATACAAGAATATACTTCTGCCAAAGAACCCTAGAAAGTGTAGTATGATGATCCCTGAGAAAAGAGATTAAGGCTGGATCCTACCGCTATGCCTGGAGTGCTCTGGTCCATGGGGTTACAAAGAGTTGGACACAACTAAACGACTAAACAACAACAACACAAGCCCCACTGAATTAAATGGGTCTTACCCCTGAGAAGATTTGCACAGGACTGAGCTATAATGAAGCAGGCATTATACTCAAGGTACAGGACACACGCAGAATTTCTGCATTCAAATGGGAAAGCAAGAGAAATGTTTGTGGGGAGAAATGGAGCCCCTGTCTTTGCAACGGCTTGCTTTATCAGGGTGAATGGGCTTCCCTTTGTTTCTGCTCTCCCTGAGAAAGCAATGCAAAAGGGTTTGGGCTTTTGGGCTCCTTCAGGTGAGTTGGAGCCATGCTCACTCTGGCTCATGAAGGTCAAGTACGAGAAGGTGAGAGTGCGTCTGGCTCCACTTTTCAATGCCCTACTCCCCCCCCCCCTGAAAAGCTGCTGGTGGTGGGGTTACTTGCACTGGCGTGCTTTCAAACTGCTAGGTTGGCATAAGCTGGGACAGAGCAACGGGAGCTCGCCCCGTCGTGGGGATTCGAACTGCTGACCTTCTGATCGGCAAGACCTAGGCCCTGTGGTTTAACCCACAGCGCCACCCTAGTCGCTTTTGACTGGACTTAACCGTCCAGGGTGGGGTTAACTTAACATGTGGCTGTTCAGCTACCCTACCTCCAAGAAACAATTATTGACCATGTTAAGCTGTTTATTTATTCTGGCAAGTATTTAGTGATTGGGTTTAAGGAGGACACTCTGTTAAGAGTGGATTGCTTTTAAGGTATTTCGTATTTAAATGTTTTCTTTGCTCAAGTGTTTCATATGCTGCCTTTAAATATTGTTAGCAGCCCTAACCTTTGAGGATAAAAATTTAAAAAATCAAATTATTTATCTAGAATGACATAAAGAGATAAATTAATTTTTTGGTCTGAAACAAATGTATTAGTTTTATGTATGTGCACGGGCCTGGAATTTTAAGTTTATATAATGAGCAGCAGCTAAACCATCATATAACATATGTTTTCCATCCAGTCCCAATATATATACTTGTTGTCACGCACTGTTGTATTTACTATGTCCTACTATTTATAATATGTAAATGTATAGCTCACTTACAGAGAGAGAGAGAGGAAGAAAGGAAAAGAAAGAAAGAAAGAAAGAAAGAAAGAAAGAAAGAAAGAAAGAAAGAAAGAAAGACAAAAGAAGCAGAGTTTTAGGCTATGGATCAGTCTAAGGATTTTATTCACTTAATATAAGCAGCAATGAAAGACATAAAAATGGTACTTTGCAATAAATAAATACACAATGACAAAGGTTACCATTGAAGGGATTACAAATGACAGAAGCCAACATAAAAACTTTCAATATCGGAATTTTACTTTAATATGAAGACATTGTTATCAAAGGAAAATACTCAAGAAACGCTTTGATAAAAATAATCTCACACTATCTTTGAAGCGGTTTCATTTATTTTACTACCCACTGTGTTCCTTATCAGAAGGCCAAGTATAAGAAGTTTCCTAGTTTATGATTAGGAAGGAATCTGATAGATTAGAAGACTCAATTGAAGTTGGACATAATAAGTATTAAAGTATTACATGACATTAATCCTGCCATTCCATTACTCTCTCAATCATTGTGCACAGACTAATTATTCTGAAGCCCGTGTTCAGGAGAAAATAGAAACATACTTACACTGGGTTGGAGTAATCTCTTTATTGCATCCACAAGGCTAGCTCTGTACTGGTCCAGAAACAGGCTGACATTGAGAAGAGAACAGAATCCAGATTAAAAAGGGGTTTCAGTTCTAATGATACTAATGCAGATAAGTACAAGGCTAATTACATATGTTTACACATTGCTGTGAAGGAGAAATTGAGGTCTAAATTCCTTCCAGTTCATGCACTTTTTAAACAAGAAAACAAACAAACTCTGAAGCTTGTAACCATTTTTTTTGTCCAAAGCTCAAGGCAGAAAGGTCAGCTGGAAATGTTTTGCTATGCAACAAGAATAAATGGTCAGTGATTAGTGTTTTTTTATTTTAAGCAGATGGCATATTAGAAATCAGAATCAATACAATAACGTAAGGCAAGGGTAGCATTTCACATGTTCTTTTGGGAGGGCAAATGAACAGTAGAACAAAGCCCTCCTGTTCCCCCGCTTTTAAAAATAGAGTTTTAGTGGACTGTTTTAAAAAAATTCTGCGCCAACTTAAAAAAGACTCCCCGTGTGATTTGGGGGGGGGGGTGTAGGTGACATATTTAAAATCAGCAATATATCAGGAGAGAGCAACTTGATAAAAACAAACTCAGCAAAATGCATTACATATTTAGGCTCTATAGTAGAAATCCTCTCACCACACAATTTTAGCCAGTTTAGCTAGGGAGTTTCATACTGCAAGGCATCCCCACTGAAAAGGCTCCATTCCTTGTAGCCATCATGGAATCATTGCAGCTGTCAGATATGGTATTTGTGGGGCTAGGCTGGTCTGGATGAGTCATACAATCATAGAATTGTAGAGCTGGAAAGGGACCCTGAGGGTCATCTAGCCCAACCCCTTGCAATGCAGGAATCCTGTCCACAGCCGTCCCTGGGTGGGCTCAAACCGCCAACCTTCTGGTTAACAGCCAGACGCACTGACCCATTGTGCCACAGGAGATTTTAATCTCATTTTTGAAATAGAATTCCACTATGTTCTACCTGAGGAAAAAAATAACATCAAACAGGAGCACATCAACCTTCTTTCCGATATGATCAACTTGCTTCAGACTTGTTGTGGTGGGTCTTTTGGATAAAGGTAAAGGGACCCCTGTGGGACGCAGGTGGCGCTGGGGGTTAAAGCCTCAGTGCCTAGGACTTGCCGATCGAAAGGTCGGCGGTTCGAATCCCTGCGGCGGGGTGCGCTCCCGCTGCTCGGTCCCAGCGCCTGCCAACCTAGCAGTTTGAAAGCACCTCCGGGTGCAAGTAGATAAATAGGGACCGCTTACCAGCGGGAAGGTAAACGGCGTTTCCGTGTGCGGCTCTGGCTCGCCAGAGCAGCGATGTCACGCTGGCCACGTGACCCGGAAGTGTCTCTGGACAGCGCTGGCCCCTGGCCTCTTGAGTGAGATGGGCGCACAACCCCAGAGTCTGTCAAGACTGGCCCGTACGGGCAGGGGTACCTTTACCTTTACCTTTTTAAAGGGACCCCTGACCATTAGGTCCAGTCGTGACCGACTCTGGGGTTGCGGCACTCATCTCGCTTTATTGGCCGAGGGAGCCGGCGTACAGCTTCTGGGTCATGTGGCCAGCATGACTAAGCCGCTTCTGGCGAACCAGAGCAGCACACGGAAACGGCGTTTACCTTCCTGCCGGAGTGGTACCTATTTATCTAGTTGCATTTTGACATGCTTTCAATCTGCTAGGTTGGCAGGAGCAGGGACTGAGCAACGGGAGCTCACCCCATCGCAGGGATTTGAACCGCCGACCTTCTGATCAGCAAGTCCTAGGCTCTGTGGTTTAACCGACAGCGCCACCCGTGTCCCTGTCTTTTGGATAAGGCAGAGCATTAAGCAGGACTATTAGTTCCTTAGCCGAAATGAATTGTTGCCAACCAGGATGCCAATTATTAACACTGGGCTTTGAGATACAGGTATCAGACATACCTGGAGAGGGCTGAACCCGCTAGCAACATGGCCAATGAACAGGGGCCTGAGATGAATTCTGAGTGTCAGAAGCAAGAATTTAGTGTGTGCCTGACACAGCAACCCACATGGGTACTTCACTGATCCATGCTGGTCCAAATGGCAGACTGGTAAAATAGTATAATCTCAAACAACAACTGCTTCACGGCACATTACTTGCCACTTGGTTAATTGTAGCTGTAGGGAAGGTACCATTTCCTCAACCCCTTGGTTACCTAACGCATGAAAATTCTGTCTTCTCCTACTCACCTGTTCTGAAATGCCCCCAGTTTTAAAAACCGGAATAGAGGCAGTATGCCTCTGAACTACCATAAGAATATAAGAAAAGCCCTGCTTCTTCAGGCCAAAGGCTCATTTTGTCCAGAACTCTGTCTGCCCCCAGTGGCCAGCCAGAGATCCAGAGGAAGCCTGCAAACAGGACCTGGGTGCAACGCCACACTGCCTTCCTTTGATTGACAGCAACTGGTATTCAGAGACATATTGCCTTTGATAGTGGAGGTAGAACACAGCCATCATGGCTAATACCAGGTGATTAGGAACAAAACTGGGAGAGGATTGTTGCACCTATGTAGACTTTTGGGATTCCCAGAGGGATCTGATGGGCCACAGCTTGAAACAAGATGCTAGGCTAAGTAGTCCTTTGGTCTGATCCCTATCCTATGAAATCACTGACCCTGTGATATGACTAATAATTTGTCACATCTATGGAACAAGACAAACCAAGATGTCCATGCTGGTTCCTTGTTTGCAGACATTCATTTTACTCTGACTTATAGATGAATGAATGGTAAAGTCTTTTCTGTTGTAGAACCTTTATGTTCGTTACCACTGTAATGTGACGAATGCTCTGTCACTCCATGTGCACTCATGCTACAGGAGAGCCATTAGAGGTACGTCCACCAGTTTTGCTTTCACAAGACATATGTTAGCTTCAAAAAAGCATATCATAACTTTAAATGCCCTGGGCTCAGCATATTTCTTCCCAGCAAGAATATTCATTCTCAGAAGGCATCAGGACTAAATGCTGTTATTCTTGATGGTGAAAGAGCTTTGCCAGCTGAATAAGAAGGTTGGGGAATGTCAAAAAGCTACGCCAGTGGCTCTACAGAATCTGTGAAAGTTGACATACCCCCCTCTCCCTGGGCCCAAAGCACAAAAGATGCAAGGGATGTGTTGAGGTTGCTGCATGCAGGTATATGAAATGGCACCTGGAGGATATGTGTCAGTTGACCCTTTAAACTGCAGAGGACGACATTCCAAAAAAGGCAGCGAGAACACATGCCATTCTTTGTTGAATCCCACATATTTTGTACTATTGTCTGCAAAATACTGCAAGCATCTCTGGAGCATGGATACATGTTTATATTTTATAAGCTATCATGTCAAATCTTTTTACTTTGCATGTAATGTGACAGCCAAGTATCACGGTTTATGGCTGGTGGTTCAGACATGATTTCCAGTTGTTCACTCTTCATTGTCATTTACAGTTTTGCACAGCTTCAGTAAACAGCAAAGCTGTCATGCACTGAAACACATTTATTGTAGGTTGGGGGAGAGCGCTTACTTCCAGACCATCAGTTTTTCATAAAAACTGAAAACGAGCGGGGGAAAACTAGATCTAAATAAACAATGTTATTACTCCCAAACGCAACAAGCTGCCGCCTACATTCTTAGTGCAGTCTTATCAATATATAGACAATATGCAGTTGGTGCCAATTTCAGGGAGAACTTTGAAAGGAATTCAGAAATGGAATTTATGTGTGCAAATTCTGTAGCTGCCCCTGTCTGGAAATGGATGGACTGGTGCCTGAAATAAATATACCTGCCATCCACACAAAGCGACAAAGATACTTTCTTCAATAAAAGGACGTTGATTCCCCCCACTGCAAATTTATCCTTGCCACCCAGGTGATTTTTTTTTTCTTTTTAAAGCAAGATGTCATTGTCTTAAATTTTCTAATAACTTTGAAGCGCAGCTTTCAAAGCTGTTGTCGTTCAGCACTATTATATTCCATCCTAAGAAACCTAAACTCCCCAGTCGCATGTGGTACAACAATGGAGGCAGATGCAACCTCATTCTCAGATGTCAGCATCTTGGGGGCTATATGGAAGCAGTGTTTTTAATGCAGTGCCACAGATAGCTGTAATATAAGCATGAAATATTTTAATAATAAGCAAAAAAACAATAATGATGGTGAGTGCTAGCTCTTATGGGACAGGTGCATAGGATTTAAAAAATGCTAGTTCCTTAATTAAAGCTATGGTTTTCCCAGTAGTGATGTATGGAAGTGAGAGCTGGACCATAAAGAAGGCTGATCGCCGAAGAATTGATGCTTTTGAATTATGGTGCTGGAGGAGACTCTGGAGAGTCCCATGGATTGCAAGAAGATCAAACCTATCCATTCTGAAGGAAATCAGCCCTGAGTGCTCACTGGAAGGACAGATCGTGAAGCTGAGGCTCCAATACTTTGGCCACCTCATGAGAAGAGAAGACTCCCTGGAAAAGACCCTGATGGTGGGAAAGATGGAGGGCACAAGGAGAAGGGGAAGACAGAGGAAGAGATGGTTGGACAGTGTTCTCAAAGCTACCAACATGAGTTTGACCAAACTGTGGGAGGCAGTGGAAGACAGGAGTGTCTGGCGTGCTCTGGTCCATGGGGTCACGAAGAGTCGGACACGACTACACAACAACATGACAACTCTGCTTGCCTACACACAGCATCTGATGAGCCTGTATGGCCAACAGAAACCAGAGAGGCTGGTGTAATTCATGCAGTAGTGGCTGGTGAGGAATGGCTCCATCACCATGTACTGCACTACACCAAGTTCCCCCAAGCCCCATCCCTCTTGGCAAGTGATAGAAACCCACTGTGCTGGGAAGCTGGGAGAGCCCCACCTGCATTGCCTGCGACTGAAGGCAGGACTGAGTGACCTTTGGCCCTCCAGGTGTTGCTGAACTACAGCTCCCATTATCCTTGGTCATCATCATCATCATCAACAACAACAACAACAACAACTTTATCGCACTAGCCAAAGGCCATGGCATCATTCATGAAGGGAACAAAAAGAAAAGCAACAATAACCATAAAAACCATAAAAACATCAGGCACTGCAGATATAAGAAACCACAATCACGTCTCCTAAAAATTATTTGTTGCATACGATAGAATAGCAATGGCTTCTCAGGTAGGATGTGCCAGCTTAAATGTCTGAATCACCTTTGCAATTGACAGCTATTTTATCTAGTTCTTTTCTCCTGATCTTCTTAGCTGCCAACGCATATAGTGCTACTTTATAAGTTACGAAGTCATCAGTATCACTCAGCAGCCATTTCACCATTTCCACCCTGTTCGAGTGTGTTCCATATTTGATCAGAGGTTTTATAAATCGGTCTCTTGGTTCTACATATAGTGGACACCATTATCCTTGGTCATTGGCCACGCTTGCTGGGAAATGGGCTCCGGCAACACGGAACCCTGGCATAAGGGTAACATGTTAGGTTTGCCATTTGATGCTTGTGGCTATGTAAAGGTAAAGGTACCCCTGCCCGTACGGGCCAGTATTGACAGACTCTGGGGTTGTGCGCCCATCTCACTTAAGAGGCCAGGGGCCAGCGCTGTCCGGAGACACTTCCGGGTCACGTGGCCAGCGTGACAAAGCTGCATCTGGCGAGCCAGAGCTGCACACGGAAACGCCGTTTACCTTCCCGCTGGTAAGCGGTCCCTATTTATCTACTTGCACCTGGAGGTGCTTTCGAACTGCTAGGTTGGCAGGCGCTGGGACCGAGCAGCGGGAGCGCACCCCGCCGCAGGGATTCGAACCGCCGACCTTTCAATCGGCAAGTCCTAGGCGCTGAGGCGCTGGCAGTTCCCTCACTGCGAGAGGCCAAGTTACAGGGAACCAGGCAGAGGGCCTTCTCGGTAGTGGCGCCCGCCCTGTGGAATGCCCTCCCATCAGATGTCAAAGCGATAAACAACTACCTGACATTCAGAAGACATCTGAAGGCAGCCCTGTTCAGGGAAGTTTTTAATATGTGACATTTTAGTGTATTTTTCATCTCTGTTGGAAGCCGCCCAGAGTGGCTGGGGAAACCCAGCCAGATGGGCGGGGTACAAATAATAAATTATTATTATTATATTATTATGAGGCTTTAACCCACAGCGCCACCTGCGTCCCGATGCTTGTGGCTACCATATGATAAATGAATTGTGTTAACATGGCTCATTTACTTCTCATTACCATCCTTTATCTAACTTTTAGAGGAACCGGATCCCTCCTTGTTGTTTGCTCTCTCTGTAACTGGACATGTGAACTTGCCCTGAAAGTTAGCATTCCTTTCACTCTGTGTTTTCACTGACACATCCAGTGTAAAAAAAGCGCACAATAAGTGCACACTAGTGATCTAGCTTATTCAAGATGACTGGTGGGTATCTTCTGATTTTTCTGTTTTCTGTTATTTTGATTCTGTTATTTTCTATTAGTATGCTGTTCAGGGCCTTGGGGCCAAAAAAATCGGTATAGAAATAAACCATAACCCAACATTGACTTTAATGCTGCCTCATATTTCCCTTAAATTTCTGTTTAAGCACTGCTTCACAATTATTTTTAATTGTGTCCTTACACACACACACACAAACACACACACACACACACACACACACACACACACAAACACACACAATTCCAGCAGCTAACCACTATTAAGCTTGCCTCTGATTTCTTTTATAACCTAAAGGATATGTAATAATACACTATTCATATATTCTCAATCCTTGAATACAATGTGTTCAAATGACTGAATGAAAATATATGGATGATTTAAGAGTTTAAACATAGCACTACTCTTCATAATCATGTATATTTTTAGCTGAAACTCAGTATGAGTTTGAAACATGTTTATGAATGGAGCTTGTTTTCTTATAAATGGAACCAAGTAGTGCCAATGTTTAGTTATTCAGAGAATCATACACTGCCACCTTTACTAGAAATAATGCTCCGTGAATTTGTCATTCTACTTAACATTTGAACACAGGTTTCTGCTTTGTTCTAATTACAGATCTTAATGACTGACAATGATCTGGGTAATATTATTACACCCATGTTGCTAACTCATTGTATTTATTTTGTTTTTATCCCACTTACTGAACATCTTATAATATTACGAATATTTATGGTGAAAATATCATTCAAGTGATTCTTTATTTGGAAAGAAAGTGAGCATGGAAATGATGCAGGCTAAATATTAACACGACTCAGCAGCCCAGATAGTCCATCACACTGTAAATGAAGATGAAGAAAAACGGAAAGGAAAAAGTGTTATTTTATGCTTATTAAAGAAACATGGAGGTACACTTGCATTTTACCTCGGGCCAACAAAATAACCAGTGTTTTTTAAGAAATCTGTGTTCCACATCTCACATTCATTTGGCTGTTAGTGAAAATGTTTTATAAATTTGCTTTCTACTTATATATGGTTCAGTGTAAATTTATATATGGTTCAGTGTAAATAGAGCCAATGCGATACGTGTTTTCCATGTCTGGCGAGTGAATGTGTATTTAATCTATTAAGCGCAATCCTTTGTTTTCTAATGAGACAACAATAAATCTACCCGTATGGCCAGCAATTTACCCACAGGATGAGAGGAATAAACTGGGGGAGAGTAGTAAGAGTTAAATCTTGCTCGCTCTGCTATTCTCCATGGTACAAATAGGATAACACGGTGTGAGAATTAGGAATATAAGAGATGGCATGGCCAGGTTGTTTTGATATTTGTGTGAAGAACAAATTTAACTCTAAATCTCTTGGCAAGACCTTGCTTCACCCACATAATCTGGAGAACATCCATATGCGAGCCTTGTCTAAGCCTCCGAGAAGACTGCTGCCCTCCTGCTCATGTCCGCCAGCACTCTGATCTGACTTTCATACTTAATCTGATCTAATCCTGTCCAGCATTAACTTCATCTGTGCAATGAAACCTAGAGTATCCATTCTAATATTTGGTGAGGAAGGCATTTACTAAATTACTTGCTGAAATCATATGGTGTTGTTTAGCTCCTTATTTTAATCAGATGATGCATCTCTGAGGCACATTACCAGTGATTAGTTAGAAACCCATGTCTGTCCTTTTTGGGAACAAAGAACTTTTCTGAAATGCAACGCGACGGGAAAAGAAACCTTATTTCATTCACTGGGAAGTCATAAAAGAAGAAAAGAAAGGACAAAGAAATACTTAGGAAGCATTAGAAAGAAACATAAATATTTCATTCAGAGAAGTATTGCCAAATATTTAAAACATGTGTCTAGCTTATGAGTTAGTTCCACATATTAGAACACAATGGGAAGGTAACCTTTAGTTTAATCATTTCGATTCAGACGTCACTTAGACTGAACTATCTTGTGGAATAATAATTTTTTTTATATAAAGGTCTGCATAATGATTATGTACGTATGTTTTATTTTGCATACTTTGTGCATCCTACTGAAGTCAAAAGCTGAACTCTCACTGATTGCTACAGATCTAAATCATGCCCTCCTATGATAACATACAGCTAAGAAAAGCTGTATACATGAAGTTATATTTATGTAAAATATATATCTTTAAAATACACTTTATAACCTTATGAGAACCATTGTGCAGTTTATATAACTGGGTGCGTCAGCAGAATTTTTAAAATGTAATTTATATTCAGCTAAATCTACCTAGATGCTTGAATATATACAGTAAAACATTATTCTGTAACTTGTCAGTCAATCAAAGTTGTGTGTGTTTTTCTCAGATTTCTTTTTATTGCAATTAATGTACTATTAATTCAAACATCTCAATGTCACTTAGATGATGCATGTTATTACTTTTGTTTGGCAGATTTGAGAAACGGAGGGAAATATCCCCCAAAGATTTACTGGGGAGCACAGACTATATATCCTCTTATATCAATAGTCAGATCTTTCCTAAGAAGTAAGCTAATTGAGCTGTTTGTGTTGATAAACTCCCTTTTCTCCAGACTGTTCCTCACTGAGCCATAATTATTTGCAATTTGCCTAAGTCGTCCATTTACTGATACGTCAAGCATGAAACAGAGGCAATTCCAGAAAATGGAAATGCTTCTCAAAATCAATCTTTGGGAAATAATGTGGTAGAAGTTACTGTGTGATAGAAGACTACCTTATAACTGTCACATGGAGATGAATATTAATTTGTTGAGGTTAAGGTGGCTTTGTGCTTCATTTGTTGACTTTGCTTAGCCATCAGCAAGCAGCACAGCACAATTACTCCAGCAAAGCTTCCCCCCACCTAACATGAGTTTTATGATTTTTTATGTACTTACCAGTCAGCACACATAACAATGTCAAAATGTCCTTCCAGTTGAGAGACATCTGTCTCATTATCCCATCGTAGAATGCTAGAGAGAGAAAGAAGATTTTTAAAATTAGACTTACATGTTTTCATCTTTTTGCATTTCCTCCCCTTTAAAAAAGAAAAGCATTTACACTTTTTGGCAAAGGACGTGAATAGTCGTTCCGTTAAAAGTACATGCAGATAAATTATAAAAAGTGCAGCTAAAAAGACTACACTAGGCATCTCCTTTATGGTTTACATCTCGAAGCAAGAGAGTTACATCTATCTTTATATAGCCAAAGGCAGCTTCAAAGGTTCTGCATTATAAACTGAGAACTAAAACGTAAAATAGGCTTATAGGTTTCGGCCCTTTACTCCTGTAGATTAATTGAAAAGGAATATAGGGGAATCAAGTGTGGCTTATTGAATGGAAACACACTTTTGCAAACTGAAAAGGCATTGCGTGCTCTGCTCTCTGTTGCATCCGACAGGCAAGTCATTTGAGTTTCTCACACATGAAGCAACTATATCCTTGTGCTTGTGGGGAGGAGGGAAAGGGTGAAAGAATGCTCAGGCTTCACTTCTGTGCCAACTATTTTGCTACTGACAATCTTTACAATACGCAATTACAGAAAACTTTTGCTCTATGATATTATTTAATTCCAAGATCTGTGTTATTTAATTCTAAGATCTGTAATACTGTATTAGCAAATAAAATTTTTTTAGTATTTGGTTTCCAAATAAAGAAGCTTTATAACCAGAAGTTGTTGTTGTTGTTGTTGCGTGTGTGTGTGTGTAATATCGAAGAAAGTGCTGTCTTTCTAACAGTGCGGTCCAAAATGCCTATTCAGAAGTAAGTCCAAATACGTTCAAGTGGGAGTTTCTCTGCATTAAGTATGCTTGTGACTGCAGCATAATTTTCTTCTTCTTATACAACTGTTTGCCTCATTATCAAAGTAGATAACTTATTTTCTACTTGCAGACATAGAGATGCATAAACAGAAGGCAGGGATGGGTTTGTCAGTTTGTACATGTTTATCGCTGTTCTGTGAACGTTCATTTTCCATTGGCAACAAGCTGCTCCTGGTTAAAAGTAATCTCCCAAAGTCACACAGGGTGATTTATGTCTATGATTTACTTATAATATCCTCCTGGTGGTGGAATGGGTCTTATCATTTGGCAGCGTGTGCAATAGACATGGAAGACAAAAAGGGTATCATGTATAGCCCTTGAAAACAGCAGAACCATACATATTGCATGCACACACACATTGCACACACACACACACACACACGTAATTCTGTAAAGGTATGGAATGTAAATAATAATAATAATAAAAAGAAAGAAAGATATCTAATAAAGCAAAAGTCAATTCCGCAATTCACCTTTTCTGGAATGTACTGTGCCAATCGCAGGGTGAAAAACAGTAGGTTAATTTAATCACCTCTTTCCCCACCCCCAGCCCAAACACACACACACACACATACACACACACTTTCACTCCCATTTAAACTCTAAATGGGGTGCAAATTTTAGAAATCTAGGTGGCTTTGCAAACTGGCACTTTCAGTGCTCAGCATGTATCCACTAGTGGAAAGTGACAAAGGAGAGTTCTCACTCTCAGCTGCCGGCTGCCTGCTGGCTACTGGCGGCTTTTTCAACCCTGTTTCCGTGGAAACTTAGGTTACAACAGTGAAAATTAGGTAAAGGTAAGTTGGTGGGGTTGTTAGCTCTCATTTGATGATTTTTTTTTCTTTTTTAAGAATCCTGAAACAGCAATGGCAGTTGGCAGTTGAGCTTCAAAGACCATCACTAGTCCTTCATTCCACTGAAAGAAATCCAATGGAGACAAACAAGGACTTTAAGAACCAATTTTTAATGTGACAGGACTTGTGTTTATTATTGTTATTGTTATTATTATTAAACTCCTGATTATTTGCTGCTGCAAACAAACAAATACATTTATTTGTTTTATCAAATTTATACCCCACCCTTCCTCTCAAAGGGGTCCAGGGCAGCAAACATATTGGTAATGAAAATACAGTGAAAATTAAAAGGGAAAATATATTTTGAACATTTTAAAACTGTTAAAAACGGCGAAACAGAATTGTGTGTCTGAATAGGCCCTCTACAGTGAAAATTAAAAGGGAAAATATATTTTGAACATTTTAAAACTGTTAAAAACGGCGAAACAGAATTGTGTGTCTGAATAGGCCCTCTGAAACAGAAACATTTTCGTCACATATCTTAAAGAATACACTAATGGCACCTGCCTAATGTCAATATATTGACACTCAAGATCGCTCAGTGAGGAATCAAACCTATAGGAGGGTCTCCTGTTCCCAGAACGGTTGGTGTAACTTCTCATGCTCGGCTTAGCTGGGACCTTGCTGGGTGAGCCCAGCCCAGTAGATCGTAGGCCAGTGTAGGCTCCAAAAAAGGGGGCATTCAAGGGGAGGGAACCTAGGCTGGATCCGAAACCTGTTCGGTTCAGCCACGTGAACTGAGAACAGGGCCGACCCATCCATGAGGCAGACAGAGGCAGCTGAATCAGGTGGCAGAATACAAGGGGCGCCTCTGTGGGTGTGCCCTGTTACTCTCCAACATTATCAGCTTTCTCCCGAGTGCTTACATGTGTTTTTGGCAAATCAAATTGCAGCATATTGTTTAATTTTAAATAATTTGAACACCACTCATCATTTCAGTGACACCAAAGCGGTTTACAAAATTCAGACAAAATGCAGCAGGATCAAAACACATTAAAACATTAAACCACTGTAATTGTTAGGTAGCATTGTAGCTGGTTGACTGACTGAACCCAAAGAGTGCTCATTGATGGTTCCTTGTTATCCTGGAAAAAAGTGACAGATGGAGTGCAACAGGGATCTGTCATGGGCCTGTAGTTGTTCAACGTCTTGGACGAAGGAATTGAGGGGATGCTCATCAAATTTGCAGATGACACCAAATGCCGCAGAAGATAGAATTGGGATTCAAGATGACCTTAGTTTAGAGAACTAGGCCTAAACTACCAACATGAATTTCAACAGGGACAAATGTAAGGTTCTATACTTACGTAGAACAGCTGCATAAATGGGGGACACCTGGCTTCCCAGTAGCACATGTGAGAAGGATCTAGGGGTCTTAGTAGACCACAAGCTTAACATGAGTCCACCGTGTGATGAAGCAGCAGCAAAAAAACAGCTAATGCTATTCTAGGCTTCATCAACAGAAGTATAGTATCCAGATCAAGAGAAGTAATAGTACTGCTCTATCCTGCCTTAGTCAGACCACACCTGGAGTACTGTGTCTAGCTCTGGATATTGACATAGTAGAACATGAGTAGAAGACAGTGACCAAGATAATCAAAGGTCTGGAAACCAGCCTTATGAGGAACAGCTGAGGGAGTTGGATATGTTTTGCTTGGAAAAGAGGAGACTGAGAGGAGATATGAGAACCATCTTCAAATATCTCAAGGGCTGTTATATGAAAGATGGAGCAAGCTTGGTTTCTCCTGCTCTGGAAGGTAGGACCCGAATCAATGGATTCAAGTTACAGGAAAGGAGCTTCCCACTAAACATCTAGAAGAACTTTTTAACGGTAAGAGCTGTCCCTTAAGAGGTTGTGGACTCTCCTTTCTTAGAGGTTTTTAAGCAGAGGTTGGGTAGCCATCTATCATGGATGCTTTAGCTGAGATTCCTACATTGCAGGGGGTTGGACTAGATGATCCCTGGAGTGACTTTCAACTCTATAATTCTAGGATTCTAAGATTCCATCCACTATAGTCAGCAAAGCTGGAAATTATCCCAAGCTGAGAATTATTACCTAGCAAACACCTCAATAAACAGCTAGGTCTTTTTAAAGTAGGCATCAAAAGTTGATCACAGCTGGGCCTGCCTTATTTTTGAGGGCAGGGAGTTCCATTCATCTGGTGCCACCATAGGAAATACACCCCCCGGGTTTACTATATAGTGTGCCTCAGCTAATAGCACCACCACCAGGAAAATAGCTTCTGGGCATCACAGTTGAAAAATAAAATAAAATTGGACAATTTATATGCCACTTAAATTTTAACAAATCTGTAAACAGTACCCAATCCAAGTTTATGTCCCCCACTACCCAGTTTATTTTTGTGTGTATCTACATTTGTGGTTTTTATTGCTTGGTTGGAGGGTTGCCTGTTTGGGGTGAGGCTCCTGCCTTTTTAATTTCTCTTATGGGGGGGGGGGAGGCACAGTGCTTTCCCCATGTTGGTTTTTTTGCAGGTCAGTTTTGACAGTTTTTCTTCTGTGAATTGGGTATTTTGTGATACCCATGACAGTTTCTAAGATTTCCAGAAATTCCCCCCAAGTTGCAAATATTTTACCCTGTAAATTAAGTATTGGGATCCACACAATAAAGATAGAGGGTTGTATCCAGCACTGCTGTTCTGCTGGCACAACGGACCTCTGTTTCTGCAAGAGAACTTTCTTCTCCTTTCTGCTCTTGCTCCCTATAAGACCTCTGATCTTAACAAAGGAGCAATTCTACGTATATGGGAACAGTAATTTCTTCATATAGTCAGACGCCATGTTCTTATATGTTAGCAAGAGCACCTGGAATCTGGCTTGGTAGCACACTGAAATATCTAAACTTTTCACTGGGATTTCTATTTTGAGAAGATCTGAAATAATACTTCACACCACAAAAACTAAATCTAAAGTATCTGTATCAAATACTTGAAATTAAGTTATTATTCTGATCCACTGTTTTCTAGACATTCAGCACACACACGCATCTTAAACTTCCAGTATATTGATAAAGTACTGTGGCTCACAAGGTACTGAGGGTTTTTATTGTTTTTAAATAAATCTCTCTTTATTCCCTTCTATCACCTGTTCTTCTCTTACATCCTTGCTCAGCTTAAAAGGACAAGGATACTCAGGATTTGAGAAAGTGGAATCAGAACCCAGAGGGGGTCATTCTTAGCCTTAGATTGTTGACATTCTTAGCCTGTTTTCTTGGTTGAGGCACCAGATTCAAACCAAGGAACAGTTTAGATGTGCTTAATGAAGTGGTATTGTACTTGAGGGTTCATTTGAAATAGCTCTTCAATTATATACCAGATTAAAATGACTAGATCAAGCCAGAAAGACTCTTACTGATGACAGTGTGAATCTAATGCATTGAGAAGAAGTACCTTGAGAATTAAGATTTGATTTTATCTGTAGCCTTCCACACCCTGAACTCTTGTACCAGGTGATAAGGCTAGCATGTGCCTATTTTACTTCTGCCACCTTCTGGCAGAACAATGTTCTTTCCATATATATTGGTAGTTTTCACTGAGGGGAAAAAACAAGCTCTTCAGCATCAGGTAGATATGGTGGCAACTTGGGGGAGATGACTTTCTTCAGGCAGGTTGAAGGCCCTATCTGTTTAACACAGTGTACTTAAGACACATTCAAATGTGCAGAAACAGTACCATGTACAGTCCTTGTTGGGTTGCACAATTGCTGGAGACAGGGAAGGACCATGAAATAAAGTAGATGGCTAGGCTAAGACCATTCTCTCTGTTTGCTTTATGTTTGCAAGGAGAGGGACTGCAGAACGGGGGCAGAGCACATGTTTCACACGCCAAAGTTCCACAGGTTCAATACATGGCAACTTCAGATTAAAGGGATGAAGCAGCAGGTGGTGGGAAAGATTGCCACTTAACAACCTGGAAGAGTAAAGACGATATTGGAATATGGGTTTACACCAACTCAGAACATTGGTCCATCTAGCTCAGGACTGTGTATGGCGGCTAGCAAGAGTTCTCCAGGGTTATTGAGGAGAATACAAAGATGCACAACTTTATATCACCACGCACCAGGAAAGGCTGTTCACAGAACCCTGGCATCCTTTTGAGTGACAGAATAGCTTCCCAGTAGCAAAGTCACCCATGATGCCTTGAATATTGACAATATAGTGACCATACAGGAACAAACTGTGTGACACACCTTCTCAGACTGTGTGCGTCATGAACTTTGCAGCTGGTATATAGGAAACTGCATCATCCCAGTTGCTATGTCTGTCCCCTGTGCTGGCAGACTAAGTCAGTCCAAGGCAATCCATTATGGGACTTTACAAGGTCACTGTGCCTGAGATATCATCCAACTTGGTGGCACCCCATATGCATTTTATTTGCACCACTCTACCTATCACCAAGTGGAGGAGATTCTAAGATTGTTAGGAAGCTGCTTCTTACAGAGTTGGACTATTGGTCCCTTTAAATCAGGACTGTCTACTGGCAATTGCTCTCCAGAGATGCCAGGGTTCAAATCTGTAAAGCATGTGCTCTGCTACTGAGGAGCAGCACCTTCTGTTTGGCCCTGCTGTTATTTAGTCGTTTAGTCGTGTCCGACTCTTCGTGACCCCATGGACCAGAGCACGCCAGGCACTCCTGTCTTCCACTGCTTCCCGCAGTTTGGTCAGACTCATGTTTGTAGCTTCGAGAATACTGTCCAACCATCTCATCCTCTGTCGTCCCCTTCTTCTTGTGCCCTCAATCTTTCCTAACATCAGGGTCTTTTCCAGGGAGTCTTCTCTTTTCATGAGTTGGCCAAAGTATTGGAGCCTCAGCTTCACAATCTGTCCTTCCAGTGAGCACTCAGGGCTGATTTCCTTAAGAATGGATACATTTGATCTTCTTGCAGTCCATGGGACTCTCAAGAGTCTCCTCCAGCACCATAATTCAAAAGCATCAATTCTTTGGCGATCAGCTTTGGCCCTTGGTCTATCTAGCTCAATATTATCTACATTGACTGGTGGCGGCGTTCCATGATTCCAGACAGGGTACATTCCAAGTCTCACCTGGAGATGCCAGGGATTAATCCTGGGACCTTATGTATGCAAGGTAAATATCCTACTACTGAGCTGGCCTTCCAGTCTATCACTGGTCTTCACTTCACTGTGTAACTTTCCAAGGACTTTCCAAGGACATCTAAAGTTACACGTTATTTCTCATTAATAGGGTATCCATTTCCCCCCAAGTACCGGTACTTAGAAATCTGAAGTGCCGTTACTGTAGATCTTCAGATGCATTACCAAGAATTCTTAAATGCTCCAGTGGTAGGATAAAATGAGATTATGACAATATCCTGTATATACTCTGAGAATAAGTGGTTTATTTTTATCAGGTACATTTCTGTGCTTTGTCTACAGTCAGGCAGTCTGCTGCTTTCTCTGACCTTGATATCAGCACCTGATTTACACCCAGGGCTACTGGAAAACTGTTCAACCTCAGATGTTCCGATTATTGTGCCTTGGCTGCCAATTCTCATGGGCAATATTCAAGTCATCATGGGTCACTTTGCTACTGGAAAGCCCACAGTGATGACAAATCTCCAGCAGAGTTGTGAAACTTAGCCTGGCCTTTGGAAAGGGCATCATAAAGGCCTTTGGGAGAAGGTGAGACAAAACTGGCTGTGAAATTGGAAACACAACTACTCTACGCTTTCATGTATGGTCACTAAGGTTAAATACCTTGACTAATTCCATCATAGGTGCTTTGAAATTGTGAATATAAAGTAGGCAACCTATAGATAATGAAATGAAAAGGCACACTAGAATTTGACATAATTCCTGTGACAGGCACATGGAACCCATGAATACTTTCCAAAATTTTAATCAATGACGGGATTTGCAGATGACGTAAATGTTAGAGTAGCTAGCATCTCATAATATGGTAATAAAATTCAAAAAGACCTTGATAAAAATGGGCCAAAGCTAACAAAATAAAATGCATCATTGACAAATGGAAAAAAATTGTTAAGTTAATCATAATCATTTTGCACAGGTATAGGATGAGGGAAAGCTGGCTACATATGAAAAGTATATTGGGTTTGTAGTCAATCACAAGCTGAACACGAGTTAGCAGTGTGATGCAGTGGCAAAAAAGGGCTAAAGCAATTTTTAGGCAGCATTACTAGTACCATAGACAGCATCTTAAAAAGTAGAGACATCACCTTGCCAACAAAGGTCCGCATTGTAAAAGCTATGGTTTTCCCAGTAGTGATGTATGGAAGTGAGAGCTGGACCATAAAGAAGGCTGATCACCGAAGAATTCATGCTTTTGAATTATGGTGCTGGAGGAGACTCTTGAGAGTCCCATGGACTGCAAGAAGATCAAACCTATCCATTCTGAAGGAAATCAGCCCTGAGAGCTCACTGGAAGGACAGATCCTGAAGCTGAGGCCCCAATACTTTGGCCACCTCATGAGAAGAGAAGACTCCCTGGAAAAGACCCTGATGTTGGGAAAGATGGAGGGCACAAGGAGAAGGGGACGATAGAGGACGAGATGGTTGGACAGTGTTCTCGAAGCTACCAGCATGAGTTTGACCAAACTGTGGGAGGCAGTGGAAGACAGAAGTGTCTGGCATGCTCTGGTCCATGGGGTCACGAAGAGTCGGACATGACTAAACGACTAAACAATAACAATACTACCATAGTTTCCCAAACATGGGAAATGAGAGTTCAACTTTATTCTGCACTAGTCAGACTTCATATGGACTTTGTCTTCATGTGTACTGTTCTCTTTTTGGTGCCTGCTAAAATCATTCCTGTTTAGACGAGCCTCCCCAGATGCTTAGAAAGTTGAGATAATTTTAGTCTGTTTTAGTATTTTAAAGTATGGTTGTGAATTTTTGCTGATTTCTCTGTTTTATTTTTTGTAAACCGGCTTTGAAGGTTTTTGTATTTTTTAAAGAACACAATCAAGCATTGTATAAATTTTATGAAATTGATAAGTAAAAAAGAAGGCTCCATGGAGGGAGTGTGTAGAGGAAGGTAGACATCTTGCCAGTAGACACAGCAGCAGAAGCAGCAACCTGTTCAGCAGCAGTCTTAGTCAGACCATCCATCTCTGATGGAGCCAAGAGGAGAAGGAGATGGTTGGAGCAGCACCTTCAAGCTGGGTTTCCCCTATGGGAGATTTGAGAAGAACCCACAGTGGGCGCCAGGGAAGCGTGAAGGGAAGCATGAGGATGCCTTGCTAAGTGGCTTGGGACCCTGTGGGTGCAAGTCCTGCTTCTGCCTTCCCTCCTGGGCAGAGCAGGAGATCAGAACCACCCACAGGAAAGAGGGGGGAGATCAGTTCCAGAAAGAGTGGGGGAAACCAGATCGCAGAGAGGGCAAGAGAAGACCAGGACAGTAAAGTGCCTGCTTGAAGGGCAATCCCTCCCATATCTTCCAGATGTAACTGAGAAAGATAGCGTGGTCAGCGGCAGAAGAAGGAGCCTCTGGGCACAAGCTGAGAGGAGGCCCAGGAAGTGAAGGACTACTCCTCCCAGCACTCAGATAATAAGGCTAGAGAAGTCACCCCACTGAAATTCGACTGCAGGTGATCCTACCATGAACAAAGGGTGGGAAGCACCCTGGGCTCTCTCATAGAAAGGTGGGTGGGAAAAGAATCCCCCAACAGTTATGGTAACTAGAGGATGTAGGGGGAAGGCATAACGTGTGATGTAATGCGAGGGTTAATAAAATGTTTAAAGAAGCATAATTGGCCACCTCTCTTTTGTATTTTGTATTAGACATATGGGCCATAACTGTTTGAAAGCATTCCACCCCCACCCTGAGCCTTACACAGACATATGCATTCAACATAAAATATAGTAAAGGTAAAGCGACCCCTGACTGTTAAGTCCAGTCGTGAACAACTCTGGGGTTGAAGCGCTCATCTTGCTTTACTGGCCAAGGGAGCCAGCGTTTGTCCGCAGACCGTTTTTCCAGGTCATATGGCCAGCATGGCTAAGCCGCTTCTGGCAAAACCAGAGCAGCACACGGAAACGCCATTTACCTTCCCACCAGAGCGGTACCTATTTATCTACTTGCACTTTGATGTGCTTTCAAACTGCTAGGTTGGCAGCAGCTGAGACCGAGCAACAGGAGCTCGCCCCGTTGCAAGGATTCGAATTGCTGACCTTCCAAGCGGCAAGCCCAGGAGGCTCAGTGGTTTAGACCACAGCACCACCCGCGTCCCCTATAAAATATAAAATATAGTACTATATTACTATATACTATAAAATATAGTAGGGCAACCTAAATAGGGACCTTGGTATTTGGGGAACAAAAGGCTATTGTTGATACTGTTTCTCCAATATTCCATGTACAACCTACGCAGAAGTGTGAGAATGGCAGAACCACCAACCATTTTCTAATTGTGGAGGGCACAGGCACCTGACTGTAGCAATGTAACCGAAAACTGACAGAGGTTCCACTCAGAGAGGATAAATCCTAGCTACCAAACAGATCTATCTGGTCATAGAGCTCAATTCTGTAGCAGAGAACATCTTATTTTAGGGATATAAATATGTGCAGCAATGATTTTAAAATATAGCCAAGGCCTAGGTTTCAAGGGAACCATTATCTGTTTACACAACTTTGAGTAAGACCACTCACTAATTGAAAATATGCTTAAACTCATTTGGTTGGGAGAAAGCTCCTGTTAATTTCAGTAGAAATTGCCTGAAAGTATATTTTTTCAGGTGGAGAGAGATATTAGACAATGATATAGAAATAAAATAGTAAAATGGGTAAAAGGATGTTAGTCAAAATTTACCGTATATTTGCACAATGCTAACTGTTTTATAGTAGTATAGCACAGAGTATGCTATAAACAATTTTTATTGATATGAAATAATTGAATGGGAATCTATAGGTATCAAATTGGAAAGACCAACGTGCTTTATATTGCAGTACAACATTGCACATCTTTCTGTAATTAAATTATTTTATGCAGAGAAGGAAGAGAATGCTATTGCACTCAGCAAGTTAAACACTTGACATTTCCATCACAGAAAATGCAACATTTTAGAAATCTAGATATGTTTATTAATTAGTGATTATTAACACCCAGTAAACAACATTATGTCTTGTAAAAACACAATCTTTCTTCACAGCATGGAGCTGAAATCTATTATTCACTGATTCCATATGCTGAAATACACTCAAATGATCACAAATGACCTTAAACATTAGATAAATGTAAATGAGGACATTGTTGAAAATGTGCTTTTGATTGATATCTAAAAGACCAGGTTGTAAATCTTGACAAGAGATGAAGTCTTGCACACACTACATGGCAATTTGAAACCTACATATGGGTGTGCGTGAAACAAAACAGGGGTCTGTTCACAGTGAGCTGAAATCAGAGGGGTTTAAGGTCTTAAGAAAAGCACTTATTTTGGATGCTTGGAACCTGAAATGATATGGGATTGTATTAAGTTCGGTATGTATGATAAAAAAGGAATAATTGCTTTAAGCTGCCCAATGGTTTTGCCTCCAGGTTGGAACTGAAATATTAAGTAAATGTCCCTTAAAATGGGCCTAAAACCGACCTATACAACATTGGTTTTGGCTATTCCATTTTGACCCTTAACCTCAAACATCAGAGCAGGCTGCAGCTGGACTTCAACAGCCTTACTCTAGGACAGAGAAGGTAGATTGGAACCTAAATTTTGTCATACAAAGCAGGTGGTCCACCACTGAGTTGTGTTCCGGCCTCCAAACAAGACAGAGAGACAGTTAGAGCAGAGGGAGAAAACATTTCCCGGCCTCAAACATGCTTTCATCTGAATCTTTTGATAGAAACAGTTCAGTAACAGTACATTACGCTGCATTCCTAAAGACCCAGATTCAATCACGAGCACCTACATTCAAACTGATCTTCAAGTACCAAGAGCTAACCTTGGCAAGAATAGCTAATACTGACTTGTACTGACAATGGTCTGACTTAGTATATGGTAGCTTCAGACATTAATTGCTTTCTTAAACATAGATTAATTACAGTGTAAGGGCAATCCAATTCTGTCTCTAGCTGTAACAGCCCCTGAGGAAAAACAAACATGTCTAGTTTGTGGTAAATCACTTAGTAAAGGTAAAGGGACCCCTGACCATTAGGTCCAGTCGTGACTGACTCTGGGGCTGCGGCGCTCATCTCGCTTTATTGGCCAAGGGAGCTGGCGTACAGCTTCCGAGTCATGTGGCCAGCATGACTAAGCTGCTTCTGGCGAACCAGAGCAGCGCACGGAAACACTGTTTACCTTCCCGCCAGAGTGGTACCTATTTATCTACTTGCACTTTGACAAGCTTTCGAACTGCTAGGTTGGCAGGAGCAGGGACAGAGCAATGGGAGCTCACCCCGCCGTGGGCATTCGAACCGCCGACCTTCTGATTGGCAAGTCCTAGGCTCTGTGGTTTAACCCACAGCGCCACCCTGAATCACTTAGTAGTGTCTGCTACATACATATTTTAGTGAACGCTTCTTCACGCTCTTCACACATCTTTCAGCAGGGATACTGCTGAGTTTGATTATGGCCATCAATGAAGTATTTATTATTATTAGTTGTTGTAATTGTAGTAGTTATTTTATTGTAGTAACAGAGGGGGAATCCAGTGTAGGACACCTTTCACAGCAGAAGTGATGATGCTGAGGCAAAGCGAATGAGGTATTATTGAGCTTTCCAAGTTTTTGTGACAGATTAGCATAGAAGAAGTCAGAGAATGAGGGAAATAACCAAGTAGTGCTGAATACTCCACAGGAACATAGGAAGCTGAGTCAGATCCTTCCATCCGTTCATTTAGTTCAGCATCGTCTTCACAAACTGGCAGCAGGTCCCCAGGATTATAGACGTGAGTCCCTCTCAGCCAGAGATGTCAAGGATTGAAAGTGGGACCTTCTGCATGCAGAGAAGATGTTCTACCAGTGACCTCTGGCCCTCCCTTCTTCTCTTTTCCTTGAAGGGGTCGCTACTTAATGTTAGCAATTAAAATGGCAGCCCTTCTTTGCAGGCCTGCTTGCATTTCTAACGAAAAGCTAAGGGTTACATTTCAGCTGGTTGAAGATCTTTTGTTAAAGCTCTATGTGTCTTACAAACTGACTCTATATGCTGTCAGAAGTAAGCACCACTGAGTTCAAGGGACCTTCATTCCAGAAGACAATGGACAGGATCGCAGTTATGCTGAGTCTAATAAATCAGATTTTACGCTGTGTACTGCTGCTTGTTGGTGTGATACTTCTGGGTTTACCTATGTGTAATAATGGGTCGACACAGCTGCCTCTAATTGGGGACTCTCCTTTGGAGTATGTTTATGTGGGATGTCATGATGGCCTCCTGGAATCAAAATTGACCACTACACCACTGTGGCCAGTACTAAAAATGATGTTTTTGCATGTAGCTAAAGGTAGATGATGTGTAGCACAAGTTACTTTTTCTTGTGCATGCAAAGCAATATATGTTTCAGAATTTTGAAATGAAGCAGTTTGGATTAACATAAAAAGAGACTCTCCTCCTGCAAGAGAGGGGAGCGGTTGTGGGCGGGAGCTGGTCTCCGCCTCAAGCAGGGGGCGTTAGCCCCCTGCCTCCAACTCACCTGGCTGGCGCCCACGGCCAGGCACCCAACCAGGTGCCTTTGAGGGGGCGTGTACAGCAGCCTAAATTGCTGCGGCGCCAGCCTCCCGGCCTCATTCTTAGGCATTGGAATAATGTGTTGTGGTGTGTCGAAGGGCTAGGTGTGGCCATCGCCTACGCCTTCAATTTTGGGGTATTCCGTTAAAGGAATCCAGCGGTCGTGTATTCTGTCCGATGCCTGCGTGGCGGGAGGCCATGGCACGACCTTCGGTGACATCAGGGGAGAGCTTATAGTTGGATTAGCATCAACAGGCTTCACCTACTGGTGAATAAACCCCCCTGTTTTAGACTCACCCTTCTCCGAGTGGGTGGAGTCAGCTGACGTAATCCAATGCCTAAGCCGATACCTTTTCACTTGCTGTAATCAATAAAGTTGTGGCCTTTTCTTGCCCGTTAACCTTATATCACGTGTCCTTGTGTTTTCATTCCACTATGCGGGGATCGGGTCCTCGAACCACAACTAAGTGTTCAGTCAATACATGCTAGACTGGTATATAATTTTTGTCTGACAAAATTGATTCCAAGTGAGAGCCAAGCACAAGTCTGAAAACAAGCCAGCGCTTCACCCTCATCCTACTTTCATTTAGCATGGGTAAAAATTCATACAGAAACAATGTAAAAGAAACATAAGAAGTGTCTTACCAGCTTGAGACTGCTTGGGCTCTGAACTTCTTTTGGTTTCTTCTGATTATATCGCTTACATCTATAACACTGGTTAAGAATCATCCATAAAATAAAACTGACGGATCAAAAGCTACTAATTTTTCATGGCAAATATTTCTGCAACCATAGTCATTATTATATATTATGAGCACACATGCGCAAGAACTGCCACTTAATCTTGGTTAATCAATGTGAGGACCACTGCGGCTCATTTGCATCACGCTCAGATGGTCAGTGTGGTGACCTTCAGATGTTGGTGGACTCCAACTCCATCAGTCAAAGCCAACATGGCCAATGGTCCAGGCTGATGGGAGTTGTGGTTCAACAACATCTGGAAGGCATCACATTCCAGATGTTCATGGTAGTGATGGGCTAACACACAATGACTAGTTGTGGTTGGGAATACACATCAGAATGTGCGCCCCATTGAGATGAACAACACTGACAGACATCATCCACCCTTGACTGCACCTTTAGATGATAATAATAATAATAATAATAATAATAATAATTTATTTGTATCCCACCCTCACCCTCAGAGCATGCAGCACCTCCCACTCCCATCACAAGCTTGCTGAAGTATTTACACATCCCACCAAGGATACTTTGGTCCCCGATGGAAAGTAAAATGGATAAAATTTGTCATAATTAGCCATCAAATGTGAGAGGTAGCTGAAGGAACCCTAACTTTTAAACAGATATACATGAAAGTCACTTTATGCCAGTTAAACTTGCCCAGGGGTAGTCAACCTTTTTATACCTACTGCCCACTAATGCATCTTTCTTGATGGTAAAATTTCCTTACCGCCCACCAGTTCTCGATGGAAGGAGGATTCAACTTGTGCTGTAGAACCACCTACCGCCCACCTAGAATCCTGAAACGCCCACTAGTGGGTGGTAGGGACCAGGCTGATAACCCCTGAACTTCCCTTGAAACACATGTACTCTGGATTATTGAAGAAATCACCCCAAAATCAAATCACCCTGGGGTATACATCGGTCTCTTAGCCTCCTCTTTCTCACCATCATTCATGGCAAAGTACCAGCACTTTCTCATTGGAACCAGTGAACTGAGAAATTATTGAAAGTTGCCTGTTATTGTTGTTTATTAAATTGTTATCCACTTTTCCTCCTGAAGAAATCCAGTACCTCCTTATCCCATTTGCTTGGAAATCAGTCCCATGGCTTTCAAGAAAACCCACTTCTGTTTAGAATTACTGCCTAACCTCAAAACCAGGAGAGCATCCTTCCAGACATACATGCTTTGAATTGCCTTCAACACCGGCCTTAAAAACCATGGACATGCGAAATGGCTTACCCTGAAGTAGCTACAGCAGCGTTTTGTATGAGGCAAGAGGAGCAATTCAATCCTGCTATGTCGTTGACCAGTGATAATGTGAGGTCAACAGGCTGCTTTATATTTAGCAGGTAGACTTGCTCTGACATAGAGGTTATAATAATATTGTTAGGGGAGTTGTCCTAGGTGAGTTGTCCCCATTCCCATTCTCACCGATTTATGTGCGAAATACAAATAGCGATGCTATTATGACACACATAGACTTGTGGGGAATCCCAGCATAGTGGTGTTTGTAGCACTGGCATGGATATAGTTGCCGCAGGAGCAGCTTGCAAATCACATTAGTGGCGTTTGCAAAGAAAAACACATTTCTCTAATGCATCACCGTTGAGAGTAACAGAGGCTCAGAAAGCCATAATAATGAAGTTCATGAACGTAACAGACATGTGTGTGTGTGTGTGTGTGTGTGTGTAACAAAACAGTAGAGATAATGTTGTTGCTGTGAAAAATACATTAAAAAAAGCCCTCTGGGTTTTGAATTATTATTATTTTGACATGTTTCCATGGTGTTCTGTGTAACACCGTGATCCGAATCATAGAGAAAGGAAAAGGCATGACTAATATCAGAAAGAATTATGTAATATTTGGTTAATTAAGCAAATCTGCTAATAATACATCGTATACTTTTTTTAAAAAAATATGCCTTCAATAATGTTGTTTTAGTTGTGTAATCATGAAGGGTTCAGACCTGCATCCAACTACATCCTACACACATACACGAACATTTGTTACTCAAATCAAAATAACTTCTACATAGGATATGTTTATAGCTGGATGCAGGATCATAAACAACATATTTTACATAGTGCATAAATCTTTATTCTCCAGAATCCATTCTCAAGCTTCTCTTTAAAACCTAGATTTTCTAAGATTATTTGGAGAGCCATACACAATATAGCTATATTATAATATTACTGGTTTTTGTGGGGGTGGGTTGCATTGTGGATATTGTAATACACTCTAAGCTTGTCTCACATTTCTAGATACCATATTTCAATTCATACGTAAATGATAAACAAAAAGCTAAAATAAAGATCACTTTTAAGCAGCTTCCCGAACCATTTCTCCTCCTTGAAAGTCTCCATCAGTGAATGTGTAAGTTCTCAGCTGTATTTACATTAGTGCAAATAGTTTACATATACCACATAACTTTCAGAATGAGATCTGGCTAAGAAATCTGTAGACTGGACCAAGGCATGAATTTCAGATCATTATTTCATTAAAATTTAGAAAATACAAGTTTGATGTTCAGGTACATTACCAAATTCACCTTTAACACATTTCCTTTTTTCCTTTGGCAATTGATTTGACTACTAATAGAGCCATAAAACTATAAAAAGTAGGAAATACAATTTTAAGACAAAATAATACATTAATAAAACAGTAGTGTTACTATGCAATGCAATTACTAACAAGTGTAATTTAATTTCAGTGCAGATTAGGAGGTGTGGCTATACATTATAGCTTCTTATACCATAATATGGTGCTATATGAGCAGTGGCAGAGTTTTAAAAAGTATACATTCATGTTTGCATGGCGCACTACAACACACTGGAGTTTTATTGTTAAAGGTACCCCTAAATGTTATACAATAGGGAAAGAGATTGCTTAAAAACTGGAATAGTTAATATGAAAGCCGGCTTCTGGGTTCCTTATACCTGATATATATTGATTTTGTATTAAGAGAGCACATGCTTTGACATCCCTGTAGTAAATGAAATTATTACTCTCACAAATGAATTGACAATAAACCCATCAAAGACTGATGGGACACAATACACTCAGTGGGGGTTTTTTTTTTGGGGGGGGGGGAGTAAAAAGGTAAATCAAATCCCACCACCACCAACAAATTCAAAACTACACAAAAGCAGGACCCCTAGATATCCTCTATGAATAATGCTAATAATAGCAACAATAATAAGTATAACAATGATGATAATATAAAAGTGAATGCTCAGATGCAAAGCACTATTGCCAGGTCGATTTTCAATTACATTTCGCTGATGTATTCATTTGTTTCTTAATGTGTTCATCTTGCCCATTAAGAATAATTAGCAGGCTTGCTTAGTGATTTCCCGGCTTCTGACTGTGATTTTCTCTCTTCCTGGGTTGACACCATTTTGACTATACATAAATATATATATGTGTGTGTGTGTGTGTGTGTGTGTGTGTATATATATATATAGTAAGTGGCATATAATTTATAAGTTTTAAAGAAATTTAAAGGACAAAGGTAAACTCTAATTTTAAACAAGAAGGGTATTTTAATTTAATAGCTCAACAACAGAGCACAAAACAAGGCACTTTGTAACCCCCCATCACAGAATCGACAATTTTTGAAACGTATTTGCTCAGGGAAGTTTCTAGTTGAGTACAAATCTTTATTCAAGCATCCTGACAATGGCACTGAAAGTTATTGTGCATTTTAACAGCTCTGCAAGTTAATACTAAAACATTTAATAAATTCAACTGATTTTTTGTGTTATTTCCATGTAAGTGTGAGGTCAGTAATATTTTTGTTTATGTTCTGTCCTCAGCTGCAATTCAGTGAGTTGATATGGGCAGTGTCTAATCTAAAGTATATTTGATAATTGATTGTTTCAAAGCAGTATATTTTGACTATATAGAGAAACAGAAACCAATTAGATTGTCATGGCAGATTTGCTTTGCAAAATCCAAAACTCCTAAAAAATTGGTTTTTTAAAAAAGTTTTATTTGCATAATAGATCATTGGATGACACAAAGGATTTTGACACTGCAAGAAAACTTTATAATAGACCTGTGAGATACTGTTAAAGCTGTCTGGTGCTTAATTTGTGATTCTAAAAATCTAAAAGTGGAAGCAAAATATCAGCCAGGTTAAATAAGTTCAGTTGGTTATAATATATCCTGATTCAACTCTATTGATTCTTAAAAATGTTTTCCTCATGTACATCTTTTACAGAGGTACTAGAGAAAGCAACAGTATAATGCATAACTATATGGCACACTGCAAAACTGTAGATTCTAGGTAGAAAAAAAATCAACAACATTTTCCTGGCTTAATATTATAAGAGGGAAAATATTTCACCCCTACCCCCATTTTAAAGCATCTGTGTGTCACATTCTTAAAAGATGGGATAAGTACCTAGAACTGCCTTCATCTTTGAATTCTCCAAGAATTTGACACAGATATCGCTGTATTGAGGTCCCCCAAAGAGGGCACAGTGTTCTTGAAGTCTGATTCTCGATATCCTTGCATTTCCGTTGTATGCATACTGTAAGCACACATTGTTTCCCTTAAAAAACAACAACCTCACAACAGAATTAAATAAAATTGAGGGGAAAAGGACCTATTTGTTAGTGAATACTAACAAAGAGATTTCTCCATAACTTTGACATGCCAGTATTCCGCCACTAAATGAAGACCCCTAACATGCAAATGTCATTATCGTCAAGAACCAAAGCAAACAGATACCTTCTGCGTTCCCCTCTCAATTTCTAACAGTCATTAATATTCACTATGGGACTTAGCTTGCATGCTATTGTAGACACTTAGTTAACTGAGAGGGAATAATTTGCAGTCATATTAAAGTGCAAATTTGTTTACCTGCATATGTACTAATTAGATTTAATAAAACGTATTCCAATACAAGAATGAAAACCTTGTTTTAAGAGAAATACTGGGCAATTGGTAATGAACTGAGTGGAGATGCATCTTGCATGAAGTTAGGGAAAGGTTACTATGAGTGATATTATGTGTACATGGTCTAAACATAAACAAAAAGTAGAAGCTGGGATAATATCCAATTAAGTGATACTCAGAGAAGACCCACTGAAATAATTGAGTCTACTATGAGTATGACTAATTTTGGATATCACTGATTTTGACTAATTTTGGATATGGGTAAATATATATGTAACACATATATTTATTCAATATAAAATGTCAATATCTTGAAGCAAAACCAGTGTAAAGTAGACCAGCAACTGGGAAATCTGCAAAACTGGAATTGTAAGGTCTGCTGTTGTATAACTTTAAACAGAACTGATTTGAATACTTACATAACATGGGATCAGTATTTATCATGTTTCTTTATTCTTTCTTTCAGAACAAGCACACTTCTTTTTTAATGTAAAAGAGAGTGTGAATTTTTTCCCCTAGGGAACACTGTAAATCTATTTAATAACATTATATATTCTTAATTACTTACAGTGGATATGTGTACGTATGCATATAATATTATATGGACCCCTTGCTGTCCTTTTATATCAATTGTTGCTCAGGTAGTGAAAAAGGAACGAGTCCAACAGACCAGTTTTCTATCTGAATAAGGATACTTTTGATGGCCTTTTCATTTCCATCAGTTAACAGAACTTCTTTGACATCTGCAGAAATAGCAACCTGGAAGGTGGGGGTGGGGGGAGAGAGAGAGGGGGGGGAGCACAGCAAACAATGAGCAAATATGCTTGTCTGTGTGGAAGTGAAGACAGGAGTGACAAGCCTTCAGTATCATGCTTCCTCACCTATTTCTCTGTAACAGTCTTCAATCTTTTTTCATTTTATGTCTGCATTATTTTAATCATTCAATCAAATCAGTCAATACTTTTATCATTCCATTTGCGGGAGCCTCTATCTTGCTATCATTCTGTTCCGTAATTGCATTGTGACAGCGGATGATGGTATTCTGAGAGGCTTTCATTTGCGGGCTTCTGTTTATCTAGTAGAGCCATCATACGAGGCTGTCACTCTGCCTTTCAGCTTGCTTCTGTCTGACTGCCTGATGCCCTTCATATAACTTTGCATTGCAGGCAGATGGCTTTGTAAGGGTAATTTTTTTGTGAGCTTTGACATGCTCGCACATTGGGCTGTAACCTCGACACATTGTGTAAGAACGACAGGTTTGTCAAATGCCAATCAGTGTAACAATATGCTTTTATTTGTAGAGACATAAAAACTTGTCTAATGCACTGCACTGCTACATAATATCTCCTGAATACATGACTCAGAATCCAGAGAATGGTGAATGACGCTCCTGAATGGCCAATCTAATTCAAAAGAATCTAATTACCGAGAGCTCTGGATCATGTTTGTTGGTGTAATAATGCAGGCAAAACATTAGCAGCTATATCATGGTGCTCCAACTGTGATTCGCCAGGCTATTCCAGTATCTTAGCAAATGGGGGGGGGACTATAATCTGAGGAGGGGGGAAGCTTCAGCTATGGCAATGAAAGACAGACCGTACGTGGCCTGGAATGTCACAACAAGAGATATTGACTACACTGAGGTAAAATGTTTCTGCTCATCGAGGCAACCATAAAATCAATATGATACGAAAGCAAGTCAATCTAGAAGGTCTCTCAAGACTCTGCAGCTTGACCGCAGCTGATTCTGTTGACAGTTCTCTGACCCAGCAGTTGGAGGCACTGGAACATTTTTTCCCCTTTGTTCCTCCCTCTGAATAGGATTGGAATTGAGAAAAGACCTACCATAAGCCCAGCCAAGCATGTCATGCCACCCCCTAGCTCACACACAGCAAGGCCCCTGAAAGAGAGAAAAGAAATGGTAGAACCCATACAAATTAGATGAAAATGGCCAGAGAGACATATATGTTACAAGAACAAATTGCTATCTGTAGTGCGGCACGGAGGTACCAGGAAGTAGCAGAGGCATGACCGGGCTACCTCATGTCGTTTTGCGTTTTAAAAATAATTATGAAATAGAAAAGTCACAAAGCAGGCAAACCAGTGGGGGTTCCCTCATTAGTGCTCAGTGCAACATTACCACCGCTGAGCTGAAAAAAAATCCGAGAAGGTTCTCTCCCTCCCCCCCAACCATTCCTTGTCAATGGCACTGTCTTTTAGAACTAAACTAGCTAGAGTAACGAAAGATAATTGTTAGGAAAGGATAACACTGTTAATTCACATTCATTCGTTCAAAAACAGTTAGACAAGTAAATGAAAGAATTAATATAATTTCTCCCGCTCACTCTTGCTCCCACTCTCTGGAGAACTATGGAATGAAATAGTTGAAATTTGTAACAGAAACTCTGACATTTAAAATTAAGTACACACCTCAGCTGTGTCTTTCTTTCTTTCTTTCTTTCTTTCTTTCTTTCTTTCTTTCTTTCTTTGCTATGCACAGGTGGAAATTTTAGCTCATAATTAGCACTTTAATTACAAATGGCCTACAAAAGATCCTAGTTGTTTTTTTGTTTTTGTTTTTTAAAAACCCTCTTAGCACAACTGCTTTGTGCCAAGTAAATTTGCTTTTAAGAAATTCCCATTGCTATCTGTGGGATTGTTCAAAAGTAAGTAAGCTTTGACTGGTGCCCATAGAGTAAAAATGAAAAAGTTTGTACAACATCAGTTGTCTCCTTAACGATGACAAATGAGAATGCTAAGTATCTGATGTGCACATTTTTATTAATTTATTTCAAAGTTCATTAGCAGCCACAACCTTTATGCAAGAAAATAACATTTTATGATAGACATTTGCTGGGATATTTAAAACTCTTGGTGGATAAAAATAATTCAAGGCAGGTTATGAGTTCTATTGTATAGCATAAAATATACTAGAATGGAAACCACACAAAGAAAAATAATAAAAATAATTTCATAAAATTCCTAAATAAATAAAGTAGTCAGATCACTCCTAAAAGTGTTTAGGGCTAAGCTTTTGGTGAGCCTCCTCATGGAAGTGATAACTAAGGAGCAACCAGTAAGAACACAGGCTGACTTTTCCTTGTAGACAGTTTGAGCATATTACACTGATCCTGGTCCGACTGCACTTGCTACCAATTAGTTTCTGGGTGCAATTAAAAATGCTGGTTTTATAAAGCCTTAAATTGCTCAGGACCGTAATACCTCAAGGACCGCCTCTTTCCATATGAACCTACACGGACCCTGAGATCATATCCTGAGGCCCTTCTATGTGTGCCTCCTCCTTGAGAGGTCCGGAGGGTGGCAACACAAGAACGGGGCTTGTCTGCAGTGGCTCCCTGTCTGCGGAATGCTCTCCCCAAGGAAGTTCGCCTGGTGCCTTCATTATACACTTTTAGGTGCCAGACAAAATCATTCCTTTCTAACCAGGCCTTCAGTTAATTTGAATGACATCCTATGCCCTTTTAAAATGTGGAGGTTTTGGGGAGGAGGGTTACTGGGTTGTTGTTTTTATTTCGATTATATATTTTGTTTTATATTTTGATTTTGTTCTGTGAACCACCCTGAGACCTTTGGGTATAGGGTGGTATATAAATTCAGTCAACAACAACAACAACAGAGATACACATCAGCATGGGAGCGGTGTTTTGTAAGTTTTAATAAGGTTTGTTTATTCATTTCAAACATAATGGAGGTGTCTGAAAGATATGGGATTCAATTAAATTTTACTCAGAGTAGACCCACTGAAATTAATGAACATGAGTAAGTTAGGTCTAATAATTTCAATAGGACTAGTTGAATACCACCCATGCTTCAACACAAGCACTTGAAACTGTGCATAGGAAGCTACTGGAGGCTGGTGGGGTGCCCAAGATATTTGGTATAATGCTCATTTGGGTTTTGTTTTGTTTTGCAGCAAACTCATGACAAGGACATTGTAGAAGTCTGCCTTTGGAAAATTTAAACTTATACTGTTGTTGCTGGCATCCGTCTGTCTTGAGAGACAATGGAAGACTGCGCCATTGGGAGGTAAAGCGAACCACTGGAGTTACAGTTCCACATAAGGTCAACCTCTGGCCAAGAACTGAATCACAACAGGCCAGAAAACAGAGTTGAGGAGGAGTTGTAATCAAGCAGAATAAAGCAAGCCAGAATCAAACACAGTCAAACACAGAGGACAGAGTAATTGAGTAGAGATCCTGAAGTCAGCAATATGGAAAGGCAGTCAAGAGGTAGGGCAAAACACAGGTTGCAAGAGTCTCCGACACCCTTTCTCAACCTTGGGTTCCTAGATGTTGCTGGGCTACAGCTCCCATCATGCCTGACCCTGGCCAGGATGGCTAGGAATGGTGGGAATTGGAGTCCAACACCATGTCTGGACCCTGGGTTGAGAAAGGCTGGCCTGGAAGGGGAAAGACGCGTGGTGGTCCATCAGCTAGCAGACCTCAACTGAGGGCTTATATAGTCTGGTCCCTCAGGCTCCATCCAGGACCAGCTGTACACACTTACTTCTGCCCTCAGGAGCCCTTTCTTCCCAAGGAGTCCCTTAATCTCAAGTTGTTCACTTGGGCTTTCAGGCATGCACTCTTTTGCTGAGCCAGGAATTTCTGACAACTATGCTCTCTGACACTGGGAGGAAGTTTGGCCTTCCCCTTTGTCTTCTGCTGCAGGTGAATCAGAGGGTCCACTCCAAGGGCCCTTCCTGGGCAACTTCTGAAGGCAGGCCTGGTGAGGCCCTGGATACCAAGGTCTTCCAGATCAGTGCTGAAATGGGATAGAGTCTCCAGGCTTGGGGAGGTCTGGGTCTTTGTCAGAGGACAAGGTTTTCAGAATTGTGTCAGGCCCCAGTATGACAAATCCACTGGAGTTGTAGCAAAGGGGGGTTGGCAGACTGAATGGGATTCCTAGGTGCAGCTTGGAAATTGTCTACTAATGTATGAAATATAGTACGGTACCTTGAGATCCAGCACTGAGGGCCTTCTGGCGGTTCCCTCATTGCGAGAAGTGAGGTTACAGGGAACTAGACAGAGGGCCTTCTTGGTAGTGGCGCCTGCCCTGTGGAACGCCCTTCCTTCAGATGTGAAGGAAATAAGCAGCTATCCTATTTTTAAAAGACATCTGAAGGCAGCCCTGTTTAGGGAAGTTTTTAATATTTAATGCTGTATTGTTTTTAACACTCGATTGGGAGCAGCCCAGAGTGGCTGGGGAAACTCAGCCAGATGGGTGGGGTATGTATAAATCAATCAATCAATCAATCAATCAATCAATCAATCAATAATAACAATAATAACAATTGTTGTTGTTGTTGTTGGACTAGTGAGCATGTTGGGACTTGACCGTGTGAACTTCCTGCAGTAATACTACAGTAGCTGTGATCATCTTGGCTGTGAGTCCTGAAAGACCTGCTCCCTGCTTTTCAGGCCTTTTCCCACCTGGCCTAGGGAGGTCACTGACTGGCTCTAGCTGCAAAAGTTGAGACAGCTGAACAGACTCTTGGGTTGGTGTGTTGTTTAGGGGGGTTTTCCGGAGGGGGGGGCGTTTGTTGCTGTTACTGATATATTTTTTCTATTTTTATTTTTATATATTCTTGTGATTTATGTAGAAAACTTTCAGTCTGGTACTTTTTGATGTGTTTTATTTATTGTTCATGACTACTGGGAAAGAGGAGAGTGAGAGGAGATACGATAGACCATCTTCAAATGTCGCATATGGATGCTTTACCTGAGATTCCTGCATTGCACGGGGCTGGACTAGATGACCCTTGAAGTCCGTTTCAATTCTACAATTCTATTATTCTACTTTAGTCATATATGTATTTTTTTCATGTTGTAAGGCACCTTGAGCATGGTTTTAACTATGAAGAGGCAGCATACAAATAAAATGGTGTGTGTGCATGTGTAATACTGAAGTATATTTCAAGTTTAACAGGAGTAACAGGATTATATGAAATTCTATGGTGATAGTGATAGTGAGGACGCAACTACCATTGGCAATCAGGTGTCCAGGAAGTTATCGGAGCTATACCTAGAAGTTGTTGAATTCTTTGAGGTGGAAAGTGAAGGCTTCCTTTTGGATTTCTGGAACTTTCAATAAGGAGGATTAGAGTGGGATTTCTTTGATGCATAGCAGAAGACAGGTAAAATTCTAGTTGGGCCCCCAAACTGTCCCACACGCAATGATTTGGTCAGAATGTTTGGTCAGAATATTTTGTACTGATTTATTTTCTCTGCAGTTTATTCATTGTACCCTGCTCCTAAATCTATATAGATTGTATATAAATATAAATCTATATAGGTGTTCAACTGTCAGGGGCAGTATGCTTCAGAATACCAACCACTGGAAACCGCAGGATCAGGGAGTGCTGCTGTGCTTGGCCCTTGCATGCTTTCCATAGGCATCTAGTTGGCCACTGTGGAAACATTATGCCACTGGATTGATCCATCAGGTTCTTCCTAAGTTCTTAAGGGTAGGATAGTTTGTTTAGATAGATAGATAGATAGATAGATAGATAGATAGATAGATAGATAGATAGATATAGATGATAGATAGATAGATAGATAGATAGATAGATAGATAGATAGATAGATAGATAGATAGATAGATGATAGATAGATGATAGATAGATATAGATAGATAAATAGATAGATGATAGATAGATAGATAGATAGATAGATAGATAGATGATAGATAGATAGATGATACATAGATAGATGATAGATAGAGATAGATAGTGTTGTGTATTGAGTCAAAGGATTTTATATCTGTATTATTATTGTCTGTATTGCATTAGGGTAAAGTAACTGCCTTTTGGTTCCAGAGGGTACAGCTACTATTGGTTCATTTAAGCTGCTGTATTTGGATCCTCTGTCTTATTGGTTTCCTCCAAAAGGCAGGACTGTGATTGCCTGAGATTGTTCCCTCCAAAATGTATCCTTTCTAGCGTGTTCCCTGTCCCTATAAATGTAGCTCTCCCCTCCTCAAGTCTCAGTCTTGTTTGCTTTAATAAAGAAGTGTTACTAGAGAACTGTCTCCAGCATATTATGTCAAGAGAGCTGAAATCACAAACCCCACGTCACAACAGAGAGATAGATAGATAGATAGATAGATAGGGTTTTTTAAATAAATAAATGTCACGGATCATCTGCTGAAAATGCTGCCTTAATGTCACCTAGCATATAAGGCGTGTTCCGGTGTTCAGTCATCAAAAAGTCCAGAACAATCCTCCAGACCAAAGCTAAATTTCCTAGAGACTGCTGTGGAAGTTATAAAACGGAGCTCTAGGAGGTAACCAGCTATGCTATGTACAGATTCAGAACCTAATTGTTTGTGTCCACAGAGATCATGAAACGGAGCCAGATGCATCCCTGAGGAAAATATCTTGTGGTCTTAATTACAGAAGGAAGGGCAGCATCCATACTTATCATCCAATGTGGTGCCTGCAATTATGCAGAAGACTTAAGTATACTGAGCAAAAATACACAAGTGAATACACAAATACAACAACAACAACAACAACAGTTAAAGAGTGTTGTGACACCTTAAATACTAACAAATATATTATGCTAAGTAACCCTGACAAAAGGGCATGAGTCCACAAATATTTATGCCATATTAAATGTGTTAGTGTCTAGGGTGCCATAAGATTCTTTGACTATTTTTGTTGCAAGAGTTCTCCCTCTGAAAAAAAAGTGAAAATTTAACCATGGGCTTTTAATGTATGGATGGCAAAACTGCAAACAAGTAGCTATTCAGTTTCATGAAATTAGCTCTATGCTGTTGATTCCAGATCTATTTATGATATTCAAAATTTATATACAGTATAGGCCTATAAGATAGATAGACGATAGATAGAGAGATGATAGATAGATAGATAGATAGATAGATAGATAGATAGATAGATAGATGATAGATAGATAGATAGATGATAGATAGATGATAGATAGATAGATAGATAGATAGATAGATAGATAGATAGATAGATGATGATAGATAGATAGATAGATAGATAGATAGATAGATAGATAGATAGAGATAGATAGATAGATGATAGATAGATATAGATAGATAGATAGATAGATAGATAGATAGATAGATAGATGATAGATAGATAGATGATAGATAGATATAGATAGATAGATAGATAGATAGATAGATAGATGGATGATAGATAGATAGATAGATAGATAGATAGATAGATAGATAGATAGATGATAGATAGATAGATAGATGATAGATAGATAGATGATAGATAGATAGATAGATAGATAGATAGATAGATAGATAGATGATAGATATAGTCAGTTTTTCATTTCCGAATGAACATCTATAATAGGTAGGAAATAGGTCTATGTCCCCTACCCAGCTCATATAGCACATGTAGCAGAAATGAACACTAGTAGTTCAATATGTGCAAAGACATACACCAACCTACATCTTGCTGGCATCTGTCTGTCTTGAGAGAAAATGGAGTACGCCACCAGAAGTGAAGTGAAACAGCTGGAGAATCACAGCGTCTGCTGTGGCTGCAGGGACCAGTAACTCATAACTGCTTGCTTCCTGTGCTGTTTTTGCTGCATTAGCAGCAACAAAGTGGTCTTTCAAGGGTGCAAGCCTGACATCACCATGGTGCATGAAAATTTTGGAAAGGTTGGGAGGTTTACCAGAGGCAGAGGTGCAATGGTTTTTCTTTTTCTTTCTTAAAATAATCTTCATTTTAGCATTGCCAGTTGTGGCAGGAATAGAACTCCTTTGGTCAGCTGCCGGCTGGCACACCCATCTCAATGAATGATCAGATATAGTGCCATTATTGGAGAATGATAGAGACAACCCCACCTTTTTTAGAGGAGGAAGAGGAGGAGGAGAAGGAGGAGGAGGCTAATCTGTCTTCACGGCATGGGTGGAGGCCCTGTGGTACTCAAATGGCTATGCTGCAGCTGATGAGAGCTGCCACCTAATAGCATATGGGTGGTCACCAGATCCCCATAGTTGGCCTATGACAAGCACCCAAATGTTCTATATACTTGCATCCCTAAACAAACAAACAAACAAACAAACACTTCCCCTCCCCACACCATTTTTTGCAATCTGTGAATGGAGTGGTAAATTAAAGTTGGCTTTTGTTTGTTTTTAGCCCTATGCATTGTAGCATACAATTGACCATGTTGACTTAGAAATACAGATGCATTTCTCCCAAGCAAGAGCATATTTGTGGCCTTCTGTAGCTCCCGTTCAAAATAACTGAATAAAAGGGCAGGGAGACGGCTGCAAAAATTGCCCTGCTATGTCACATCTTAAATGCCCCTAATTTTCTGGGATTCTACCACATACACATTTCTTAAGCCCAGCAAGGTCAGGGGGCTTGATCTATTACATGTTCTGTATTGTACCAGCCTGTCTAGATGGGGAGCCTTGCAAGCCTCTGGTACCGAAATATGAAAAATATACAGAAAACAATAGTAAAAAGCATGCAGAGAATGCAAGAAATATTCTGGTGCCAAAGCTCTGCTTTAAAACTATGATATACCTTCCCAGACAATACTTTACTGACTTTCAGAACAGAAGTAAGAGTAAACTCAGTAACAAGATGCCTTTTGTTTTTCCCCTGACCTTCACAATCAGTGCTGATCGATTGACGCCTCACTTTTGTTTCCCAAAAATCAAAGTGAAATAAAACGCCTTGAGTGGAAATCAAAAGTCTTTGACATATAGTAGAAAGCTTGCTGTGCAATATTAGTACCCAACGGCAGCTCCAAATTCTTTGTTAAGAGCAACATGCTTTCACCTTGAACTTTTAAAAACAGAATCTGACGACTTAAATCATAGCAATCTTTACCATGCAAATATAATAAAACTAATGGATTGGAAAGGTTATTTTATGGGTTGCTTTTGTACCTGAACACTTCAT
Organism: Podarcis gaigeae; assembly: GCF_964106915.1. Classification (NCBI taxonomy): domain Eukaryota; kingdom Metazoa; phylum Chordata; class Lepidosauria; order Squamata; family Lacertidae; genus Podarcis; species Podarcis gaigeae. Next base: position 101,258,182 of record NC_139680.1, on the reverse strand, counting down.
GGTACTTCAGGCAGTAGTAAGCTAGTACCTCTTCAGAAGGCCAGATACCTAGAGAGAGAGAAAGAGAGAAATGGTCACTTTTAAAAGAAAAGGCTCTCTTAATTTTTTAAAACCTATACTTAGATCTGTCCAAAGTGATCCTTTGTTGCACTTTTAAATATGGGCCAGGAAGTAACAGGAAAAAGTGAAATATATGCTGTTTGAGGTCTGTTCAAGAAAATAGCTATGTGTGCTCATATTTCTCCAGAATGTGTGTGTTGTGTTCCATTCTTGTTTCATACAAAAATGCCTTTATTGATGTTGAATTCTGTTTGTCAGAGCAGCCCTAAGTGGAGACTGGGAACAGTACAGTGTGCAGCTGGGCCACAAGTCAAAGTTTATGGAAGGCACTCTGCGCCACTGAGGCCACCTGAGCCTCAAGTGACAGCAAAGGACCCAGGAGTACCCCCAAGATATGTAACCACTCCTTTAGAGGGAGGGTAACCTTATCAAGAGCAGGTAAGCTCCCGCCCATCCGGTCTAGAGAACCACCCAACAGCGCCTCAGCCTTATCTGGATTGAGCTTCAGTTGGCTGGCTCTCATCCAGTCCATTACTGCGGCAAGACAATGGTCCAGCATATCCATTGCCAAACCTGCAGATGTAAAGGAGAAATAGAGCTGTGCGTCATCAGCATATTGCTAACAAGGTACTCCAAAACTCCGGATAACCCCCCTCAGCAGCTTCATGTACATTTTAAACAGCATAGAAGGCAATACAGAACCCTACACTGAAGGCCCCATGGGGCCGAAGAATCACCCTCTGGAAATGACTGTCCAAGTACGACCAGAACCACTGCAAAGTGGTGCCACCCACAGGGGCAGACTTTGGTCTTTCAAATTTCAGTGCACTCTGTGAGAAGGCAAAATCTGAAGCCCCCATCTCTCGCCTTCTGTTCTGCTCAATTCACCACATCATAGTTTTGACACCCTCCGGCGCCCCCAGGCGGAACAGGTTACGCTGTCCTAAATCTGCCTCTGCTACTCTCCCCTAACTCAGACAGCCACTCCAGAAGGATACCATGGTCGATACTGAAAGCCGTTGAGAGGTCAAGGAGAATTAACAGGGACACATTTCGCCTCCACATTTCTCTCACAACAGAGGTAAACAAACAGGGCGCCCAAAGCAGTTTCTGTGCCAAATCTGGGCCTGGATCTTGTTTGTGACCATCTGCTTAAGAACCTTGCCCAGGAAGAGGAGATTGACAAGTGGTTGGTACTTAGATTGCCTGAATCCAGGGAGGGTTTATTGAAAAGTGGTTTTATCACTGCCTCCTTCAAGCAGCCAGGGACTACACTTTCTCGTAAGGAGGCATTAATCACCTCCTGGCTCTGCCAGCTGTCCCCTCCCCACTAGCTTTTATCAGTCAAGAGGGGCCAGGGTACAGAGCACAAGCAGCCACCTTGACCGATCCAAACACCTCAAGCCTTACTAAGTGAAACTCATCCAACACAACAGGACTAGACATTGCTCTGGACACCCCTTGATATTTGTTTGCTGTAACAGGGGAGTCAAACAAATCACAGCGAATGACCATCGGTTCTGCTGCATCCATCAGGCCAGACTGTAAGAGGCCCTGCACTACCCAGAAAAGCTCTGTTGGATGGCACCATGAGGATGCAATAGAGGCAGCAAAGCATGCCTCCCTTGCTGCGTTCACTGTCAGTCGTGATGAGCCTCGCCCCTGACATTCGACTGCATTCCACAAGAGTTTTCTTCCACTTGTGTTCGAGCCACTTCCCAGCTTGTTTCCACACTCTAAGTTCTGGAGTGTACCACGGAGCCAAGTCACTTTCTCTCAGACTAACCTAACTTACCTGCCATCAGGTTAAAATGATAATTCAGGGTTCCATGGAGAAAGGGAGAGGTACAAATATAACAAATATACCTATTTTCACCTGATCAATCAATATGTTATGTTTTGGTATTATGAGAATGAAAGTATGTGTGAGTTGGTATACCATGACAGTTATGGTGCATAGTTGAAATCTCATCTCAGCCAGGGACTCATAAACTAGATAATCATATGCAGGACATAGTTCCCAGCTCCCTGCATCTACAATATGATGACAACAACAACAGTAACAACAACAGTAGTCTACAGGACTTTGCTACCACTGTATTCTGCACATTGCCTACTGCATTCTTGACATCAAAAGAATCTTAAACAGTAGTCAGAGTACCATCAATGGGCTTGACCTTTGGAAAGAAAGGCAAAGGTTCTTCCTATTACAAGAGCTTTTCCTCATTATTAGCCAATGGTTGAACTCAGGAGCCCTCTGGATCTTTCTGTTTGCATGAACGAGCACAAGGAGATGCTCATTCTTGTGCATCCAGAGGATGGTGCGAACTTGGAGCATTTGTTAGCTAAAGGGCAATCTTCATTAGCCATGGTATCATTAGGATTTAAATTATATCCTCTATGGCCTCCAGCCAGCAGAAAGGGATAATCCATACACACTACTGCACTATGTTAGATCAGAGTCACATTATAGTAATGCTTTGTAGAAATCCCAGAGAAGTGAAACTAGCTTCCATAAGTCTCCCGCCCCCTGCCCCCACGGGAAAACTTTTCTTCAAGAGTAAGGATGATTTCTGCCAAACCCCAACAAAGATGGGGGGCATTCTTAGCTCTCAGTATGGAGGAAGCGTTATCCCACTGCCCTGTTTCCCCCAAAATAGTCAGGACAACAAGTTGTCTCTGTGTTTGTTTGTATGTAGGCATATCCCGGTACCTATAGGATACCTTCCTGAGCTCACTATAAGTGAGCACACAGCCAAAAGAGAGTATGGTGTAAAGTGGAATTTATTTATTTTTTACATCCATATTGCTATTCACCCACTATGTGAAGAACTGCTTTTCCAGAGCTCTGCCTTTCTTTGGATGCAAGCTCAGTTGAGGTTACCAGTTCCTGTGCTTCCCACCACTGTGCCATAATCGAGAACTTTCAACTTGGACTGAGGTGTATGTGTATGAAAAATTAGCTTATGCCTATTTGTAGATCGTTTTCCTGCCATAATATATATTGCAATACTGAAATGAGTGAAAGGATTATTTTGTACCCCATAACCATTAAAGGCTCAAAGTGCAAAGTCTACTCTGCCCTTTCCTAATTGCAGCAATGGTGCTAATGCCCCACTCAAGGCTAAGAAGTTCAGCCACACTGGTAGAATAACTTGAAAAACCTTCCAGCCCCCCCCCCCGCCCCCAGGTAGTTGCACAGTTTTGGGGCTGTGTGGTATCCATCTCCCATGTCTTCCTAGAATTTGTTCTGGTGTGGATGGCTGCAATGGCAGAGAAAAGGGTCATATCAACATAAGGGAACATTTGTTGTGTGGATTGTATTTTTTGTATTTCAAACCAGTTTTTTGTTTTGTTTTTTAAATTATCCACCAAAGCAATTTTTCATGTCTAGTAGATGTAACTCATTTAGAACCACCTGCAATCTTCCTCAAACTAACTTTCTTTATTAAAACCCTTTTTTTTAAAAAAAGAGCAACCTCAAACTGTTCTCAGTTATGTCCCAAAATACTAGCCATTGCAAGACACGTCTCAACCTTCTAGAATTTCTCTCTCACCTTGCAATTTGGAAAAATTAAACTTTGTCTTTGAATGACAGGTAAGTCACTCTACCTTTTATTGCGGGACTGCCACAAATGCAGTACAAAGTTAGCACTCCATTCCCTGGTAGTAGCAGCTGTCATATCATCAATGGGAAAGACTGTAAACAGGTTCCTCTGAATCCACACAACTCAATCAGCTACTAGCTACACATAATGCACCTTTCTGCAATCCTTTAGTATTACAAAGTAACATGCCAGTAATAATTCCAGGCACAGACAGCAGCAGAAACAACAAAAATAATAGTAGCCAGCACTCTCTCACAAACAGAGGTCTCAAATATGGAAGTACACAGCGCTACCCACTAAAGCATTAAGCTAGCAGCAAGAATACCTTTGTTAATTTTAGTAAAAGGAAAAGCTTCTCTTGCTTGAACAGGTAAGTAATCCTCTTTGATGGCTTTCAAAATAGGGATAAGCTTAACAAGCCATGTGGAGGAGTTTGCACTTTGACTTCTACTCCCTTGTACTGACCTACATTTTACAATATGCAAAGATGTAATATAGCTATAGATCAAAATGCTGCCTGGATGTATGTATTCCTCATTCATCACAAAGCCTGGGAACCGTCCAGCCCATTGAAACCAACAGGAGAAATTAAACTCTTTGCAAATGTAATCAAAGGGTTTTCATTTTGGACCCAATCCAAATGAGTGTAAAATGTGCTTAAGTTCCATTGAAATCAATTAAGCTAAGCCCTATTATTCAATTCCATTTATTCATGTTAGGGACAGCGACAACATGCTGATATGTCATATTCCTCTAGCATGTCGCCTTTGATACATTTAAGGTAAAGGTAAAGGGACCCATGACCATTAGGTCCAGTTGTGACTGACTCTGGGGTTGCGGCACTAATCTCGTTTTATTGGCCGAGGGAGCCGACGTACAGCTCGCATGTGGCCCGCATGACTAAGCTGCTTCTGGCAAACCAGAGCAGCACACGCTGTTTACCTTCCCGCCAGAGCGGTACCTATTTATCTACTTGCACTTTGACATGCTTTCAAACTGCTAGGTTGGCAGGAGCAGGGACCAAGCAATGGGAGCTCACCCCATCGCGGGGATTTGAACCGCTGACCTTCTGATCAGCAAATCCTAGGCTCTGTGTTTTAACCCACAGTGCCACCTGTGTTTACAACTGTACAAAAGTTGGAGGGCAAACATGATGCAGGATGCCTCCTGTACTCATGGAGGCTTCCTGCACAGTTTAGGTCCCTGCATAATACAGCATAATACAGCACTTCTCCCTCTAACCCAGGCATAGGAAACTCCGGCCCTCCAGATGTTTGGGACTACAATTCCCATCATCCCTAGCTAACAGGACCAGTGGTCAGGGATGATGGGAATTGTAGTCCCAAACATCTGGAGGGTTGGAGTTTTCTTATGCTTGCTCTAACCCACTGATCTTTCCTTGTGTGTCCCTTTTATTTTGGCAAGCACAAGAACAAAAGAACGGCCCTTCTGGAACAGGCCTAATTCATTTCACTGGGGTTTAAGTGGAACTAACTTTCTCTGAATTAAAGCAAATCCATATTTCAAGGTTATTCCACTTGAAAGTCTGTAAATTCTTCACTGATTATACATTGGCTTCCAGCTTTACATGTATCAAGTTAACTAGGCATTTACATTAAAGCCTTCTTTTGTATTCACACACTTTCTACACACTAGACAAGCTTTCTGCTTTACACAACTTAATCTGTATATTTCCCCTTCTCCTCCATATGTTTGATATTCTAGTTTCATTCTCTCATTAAATGATTGCACTATTATTTGCACCCGCGAATGTTATAAATAGGAGCACTATAAAACCTTTGTGTGAGTACAGTAATTGTCACCTTTAAGGTCAAAACTACATAAGAGAAAATTAGATGCTGGATGAAAATCTGGCACTAAAGCAACATGATAAAGAAACCATATAATGCATGATTGTATTCTCCAAGGAATTAAACATATAAATGGTCATGTATTTTAAATGTGGATCTGCCAGGAAAGCTCCCAAAGGCCTTCACCAGCAGAAGGTGAAGTAACAGCAATATCTTCATAAACCTCATTGAGTTAAATGGAGCTCACTCACAAGTAAGTGTGCAGAGAATTGTCACATGTTCAAAATCTTACAATTCTGAATGGATTAAACGAGTTGGCCCTCAGGAGGAGTTGTGAAATGCAAGGGGTCAGAAGCAATCATGTTGGAATAATAATTCATTTTGGGTGCACTTTTTAGGTCTCTCATTTTCTATTGGTGCTTTTTCTCAACTTCTTCTCTTTTTCAAGTAGGTAGCCTATTCCTAGTAATAATAATAATAATTTTTTATTTATACCCCGCCCTCCCCAGCCAAGGCCGGGCTCAGAGCGGCTTACAAGCAATAATAAAAACAAGATGAATGATTACAACTTAAAAACAAAAATAAAATGCAACATTAAAATAATGGAACATTAAAATATTAAAATGTAGCCTCATCGCAGGAGGAGAAGGAAAAGAAAGAAAGAAAGAAAAAAGAGAGAGAAAGGGAGGGAATCAAATTGGCTCCAAGCCAAATGCCAGGCGGAACAACTCTGTCTTACAGGCCCTGCGGAAAGAAATCAGATCCTGCAGGGCCCTGGTCTCATGAGGCAGAGCGTTCCACCAGGCCGGAGCTAGAGTTGAAAAGGCCCTGGCTCTGGTTGAAGCCAATCTAACTTCTTTAGGGCCTGGGACCACTAGGGTGTTGTTATTTATGGACCTTGAGGCTCTCCGTGGGGCATACCAGGAGAGGCGGTCCCGTAGGTACGAGGGTCCTAGGCCGTGAAGGGCTTTAAAGGTCAAAAGCAGCACCTTAAATCTGACCCTGTACTCCACTGGGAGCCAGTGCAGCTTGAAAAGCACTGGGTGAATATGCTCCCATGGCAGAGACCCCGTGAGGAGCCTCGCTGCAGCATTCTGTACCCGCTGGAGTTTCTGGGACAGCTTCAAGGGCAGCCCCGCGTAGAGCGAATTACAGTAGTCAAGCCTGGAGATGACCGTCGCATGGATCACTGTGGCCAGGTCGGGGCGGGAAAGGTAAGGGACCAACTGCTTGATGCGGCGAAGGTGGAAAAATGTCGCCTTGGCTGTTGCTGTAACTTGCGCCTCCATGGAAAGGGAGGCATCAAGGATTACACCCAAACTCTTAACGGAAGGCAATGGCACTAATTGGGCCCCCGCAAGAGAAGGGAGTTGGTCCCTCATCCCCATGCCATGCCGACCTAGCCATAGGACCTTTTTCTTCGAAGGATTTAGTTTCAATTGGCTCCCACGAAACCATCCAGCCACAGCTTCCAAGCATCTGGTCAGTGTGTTCAGGGCCGGAATACCATTCACAGAGGAAAGCAAATAGGCAGGGGTAAAATGAAAAAAAAGTAACCCATAACCACATTACATCATCATGCATCCCTGACGCTTATAGAACATAGTGAAAGGAACCAAAACATATAGGTTTTAAGAATTTTTTAAATTAAAGCTAGCTTGGTCAATTAAGGGCATGCAAGTTATTTTTAGAAATATTCTACTGTATCTATCTCTATCTATCATTTATCTATCTATCTATCTATCTATCTATCTATCTATCTATCTATCATCTATCTATCATCTATCTATCTATCTATCTATCTATCTATCTATCTATCTATCTATCTATCATTTTCTAGAAATACCAGCAGGAAAGCACTACTGCATTGTTAGCTGCCACACGGCAACTATAAAAGGGTTGCATTTGAAGCAGCATACAGTGCCACCAGGTATTTCAACAAAACAAAGAAAGCACAAAAGGATCCACAAACCATAAGCCTGAGTTAGTGAGGTATCATGCTTAGTGGACAGCAGAATGAGTTAAATATTCAGCAGAACTCCCATCCTATATCAGGTTCCAAAGAGAGAGCCAGTTTGATATAGTGACCAGAGCATTAGAAAAGAATTTGAGAGACAGGTCTTCAAATCCCCACACCCACGATCAACAAAGCGTCAGCTGTGGTTCATCAGAACTCTAGTATTTTGTTTTTCTTTCAACAAACAATACTTTTTGCTCAAATGGCTATTTTTGCATTGAGCTCCACACACACACACACACACACACACACAAATGCCTAAGTGTTTCCTAGATGTGTGCAAGATGAGATTATACTGTAAGTATCCACTCAAAAGAAATCAAAATATTTTGCTAGCTAGGTGGTATCATATTCAAATTACATTTAGAGTTTTATTAAAGTATGTAACTCACTTCCAGTTACAAAAGCATCATGTTAAACAAACAAACAAACAAACAAACAAACAAACGAAAACCTAATAAATTTATATACTGCCTTTCAAACATAAAATTATTCCCAAAGAAATTTACAGATAACAAAACAGTAAAACACTGTTGCACGCCACCCCAATCTCTGAGTGGTGCTTACCCAGGGTTTGTGTTTCCTTTTGGGAATGAGGCACAGTAGAGAATGTGGTGCTTTTATGATATATGGTTTATTTACACATATATACAATCTGATCTTATGATTGAGGAGTTCACAGCATTAATAGCCCCAAAAGCGTCTTGCTTCTCCCATAGCCACTGTTGCTCTCTGACCCTGTGCTTGCTTCTCCCCCCCCCCCCAGCTTCTAGCTCACATAACAGTAAACTCAGGTCTCAAACTTAGTCTTTGTCCTTCTAACTATCTAAAAGTTGAAGGAGACGGTCCCATCCATTTGTTATCTGGCACAGAGGCCCTTTCCTTTGTTCTCTTAATGGCCGGTCACCCAGGTGGTTACCTCATCAGGAAGCTAGCCTGGCTTAATTAGATTTTAACACTTGCTAGGATTATAGGCGTCTGGCCCCCACAAACAACGCAACGCAACGCAACACAACACAACACAACACAACACTTTCTCCCTTGAGAAAGTGTTCCGCTACTGTGGTGCTATGACCGCAAAGGCCTTCTCCTGTACTCCCAGCTGCTGCATGTCAGACATGGAGAAGAGCCCCTGAAGTCAGTCTAAGTAAGGGCTAGCGATTATGGTGCCCCCCAGACTACAACTCAGCCCCAGCCAGCATGACTAATGATTAGGGTTGATGGAAGCTGAGGTTAAGTAATATCTTGAGAGCACCCATTGGCCTTAGTAGACATTCAGTAGACGTTCAGTAGAGATACAGAAGATGGTCCTTAGTAGACTTTCATTTTACATTCGGCAGTACTTTCCCTTATCACTGTGAATCTTAATACATATACAATGAATACATGATCACTCCTCCCATTTTCCTCCTCTTCCAGGTTTTAGACCAGAAAGCAAAAGAAATATATATAATAGTGTTAGAGAGAGATTGCCACCTTCATGTACCATGGGAATAGCCGTAAGTACTGTAACACAAAGCAAACTAGAGAAATTGAAGCACATCTCTCTACGTTTCCTTCTCTGTTTGTCTTTTATACAACCCTCTTTCAATCTAAAGCTGAATTTATGAGATTCTGATCACCGAAAAATATGTATAAACAGCTGGCAGAGACCTTCAGCTTGGCCAAAATGGTCTCTGCACTCTCTATCTCAACAAGCTTTCAGCTTCATTATTATTCACAGCCAGGAGGAAAACATGATGGTTTGCAATCTGCAAATTTCTTTTACAGCACAAACTTAAGAAGGCCTGTGGAACTGTGATGGAAATACAGTAGCAAGTGAAAAACTATAGATGATCCGAAATCCAGGCTATATGGCAGTGCTGTCAAATTGTACAAGGCTGCCTGTATTATTGTCTTTACCACCTTTTTTGTGTCAACTGAATGAATTTTGATTTCGTTTTCCTTACCCAGTTTTCAAATAATCATTAAAAATTAAACAACATGGGAACAAGCCTTTTGTGATTACAGCCTTCACTCTCCAGCAACAAGCTGGATCTATGAATTTACGTACTATTGTAGATGTAAATTGCAAAATTTTACATTCAACTATATTAAAACATCTATTCCAAAAAATGATTACCAGTTGTGAAAAGCAGACAGGCTTATCACTTGCTGTCAGTTGTTCATGTCTAGTTAAGCAATAATGTGCTAAAACTGCTCTTTTGTTTTGTGGAAGAATTTTGGCAATAGAAGAAATGAACACTCGTTTAATAAAAACTCAGGCTGCCTTTTGCTTTGATGGAGGAAGCAGCTGCCTGTTTTCATTTGCTGCAGAGCAGCAAAACCCATCAATATAATAAGCAGCTTAGATGCATCCATCCACAGCATCTGTAAGGATATAGGGCTATTCGCTCAAAACCAATCCTTGGTTTAATTTTAACAAAGATGTGTCTGACATATTTGAAAAATGCATTATAATAGCGTTTTGGGTTTGGGGTTGTTTTTTTTTTGAAATACTAGCAATTTCTCTTTTCTTTTTAAATACTTTGCACAGATTTATGAGAAGGGAAGCGGGTGTATCTGAGCGATGGGAATGATAAAACACACTGCAGCAAGAATCTACAATACAGGTCTCTCTCTCTCAAAGAAAAATGCAAACATGGAACATTAAGAGCTTGCCTGCTACTTCATATTCTCTTTTCCTCTCTTCAAAATTGCGGGGGGGGGGGGGGGAGCCTTTAAGCCTATCGATATTGTTTGTGCAACACATACAGAAGCAGACGGAAAAGCGTAAGACTATGAAACAATAACCAAAAATATGAAGGGTTACATACTTTGCTCCAGTTCTTTTGTTACGTTAGCAATTGCAATTACGTGACTCATTCTCCCCAAATATATTTGCAATTTGTTTTAAACTGACAGTCTTAACTGCTAAGTTTGAGCAAAGGAAAAAGAACCACCCCACACAGCAACTTTCAGCAGCAAAGCTGAAGAAAAATCACACCATGATACTCAATTCTGAAATACATACAGCTAGAGCCTGTCAATGAAACATTCATGTGTGTATTTTACTTCTTCTATTGTCCATCAACTTAAATTTCAGTTGGAGTTGTTATGCTGTACATTTAAGCTATTAAAATTCTGAGATGTTATTATTTTTGTGCTGTCCAATATTCTAAGACCTTTCTAAGCTGAGCTTTTAGATGATTTGCACATTAACGGAGAAGTCAGATAATTCTTAATCCTCCTTTTTCAGATCCAATAATGGATAAGGAAGCATCTTAGCATGATCAACTAGCAATCTGCCTAGCTAGAGTGGTAGTATACCTGAATTTAGGATTAGCCATTGGTTCCCCCCCCATAATATCTGATTTAAATGAGCACTCATTTTGAGAAGTGAAGTGGGAATGTTTTCTATGATAGCTAAAGTGATAGCTGTTTCCATTTAAACATGCAGTCATGAATTCTAGGTATGCTTGTTCACATTCTGTGCAGAGAATTCTGCAGAGTAACAAGAATGTCTTAAAGCGTTCAGGTAAATAACTACTTTCCTTAAATCCTGGTCAAAACAGACATCTAACTTTTCAAATTTACTGGCTTTTCCCTTTGCACCTTCATTTTTGGAGGCAATAAATGGTAAATAATACTCCCTATTGTGCACATAGGGTTGTGTTCTAATCGCATCCCCCCCAAGTGTAAGTCAAATATTGTTTCCGACTAACTACGATCTAGCAACAGGGATACATGCACAGAAATAGGCTTTCTTTAAACAAATTTATAATCCACTTTTAGGGAGCTCTTCACAAAGTAGCTTACACATCCATAAAAAGTGCATTGATCTGTTGCAATGGGGGTTTCAGCAGCTTGCTCTATGTTTGGGACTTGGATCGAGCAACCTGGCTGCATACCAGGTACAGCCACCAGGCACAGGTTGGTAAATTATCATTGTGAAGGACAGAGCGAAGCCTCTTGAGTAAGATGGGAGCACCCTAGACGCTCTCTTCTCATGCCAAATGACACTTATATTCTCCTGCCCCAAGTCTGTTAGTATCGTTAGCTCAGTAATAATCACACAGTCTTCTCCTATGCTCTCTTTCTAGACTGTGGCTGAAGTCCATATAGAGCAATAGATGAGATCTCAGTCCTTGGCAAGTATGTCCTATGTGGAAAAGGGAACACAGTCTTCTTGCTCGGCATAGCAGCCATGGAGCTAGCCAACTTTACGCATGTTAGTTGCCCCAGTGGCTGGGCAAGGGGCTCTAAGTCTTGAGTATTTGGAGATGAGCAGCTCTAGTTTGCTGAGCTTCACATAAGCCTCTTCTCATCCCTGAATCTCTGCACCGTATACAAATAATAATAATAATAAACACCCTTCTATAGGACTCCTCTAAAGTAGCAAAATGGGTATCTTCCTAAGGTCACCTTAGTTGGCCATTTACACATCTGAATATAAGTGTGTGTGTTCCAGTCATGACAAAGAGGTAAAATGTATTGATGCCTTAAACAATTGTGCCCTAGAACACTAAGCAACCCTAGACGTAAACTTAAGTGGTGTCCATGTGTGAGATATAAGTGTGTTGAACCATTGGCTAACAAGGGAGTCAAAGGTGTGCTAAAGGAGGTTATGGAGATTTCTGAGAAGCTGAATGAACGCTTTGCTTCTGTTCTCACAGCGGAAGGTCTACCTCTCTTTTAAATCGGAACCAGTGAAGGTGGTGAATGTCCTGTGTGAGTGCCTGGAGGCGGTTGGAGGATGGATGGCAGCTTACATATTGAGGTTGAATCCTGACAAGACAGAAGTATTGTTTCTGGAGGACAGAGGGCAGGCAGGTGTGGAGGACTCCCTGGTCCTGAATGGGGTAACTGTGCCCCTGAAGGACCAGGTGTGCAGCCTGGGAGTCATTTTGGCCTCACAGCTGCCCATGGAGTCACAGGTTAATTCTGTGTCCAGGGCATCTGTCTACCAGCTCCATCTGGTATGCCAGTTGAGACCCTACCTGCCTGTGCACTGTCATGCCAGAGTGGTATACGCTCTGGTTATCTCCCGCTTGAACTACTGCAATGTGTTCTACATGGGGCTAACTTTGAAAACTGGTGACTAACAGCAGCTGCCGAGACCAGTCCTGAAAGACCCACATTGGCTCCCAGTAGATTTCTGAGCACAACCCAAAGTGTTGGTGCTTACATTTAGGGCCCTAAATGGCCTTGGCCTGTATATCTGAAGCAGTGTCTCTCTCTCCCCCACACACACACCATTGTTCAGCCTGGACACGGAGATCCTGTACTGAGGGCCTTCTGGCGGTTCCCACACTGCAAGAAGAGAAGCTACAGGGAACCAGGCAGAGGGCCTTCTCGGTAGTGGCACCCGCCCTGTGGAACGCCCTCCCACCAGATGTCAAAAAGATGCGTAATTATATAACCATTAGGAGACATCTGAAGACAGCTCTGTATATGGAAGCTTTTTAAGGTTTAAGATTTTACTGTGTTTTTATATGTGCTGGAAGCAGCCCAGAGGCGCATCCTAGTCAGGTGAGCAGGGCACAAATTAACAACAACAACAACAACAACAACAACAGCAACTTATTATTTCCCTCTGCCTGAAATAACTTTTGCAGTAAGTAAGTCTGAGGACCTGAGGCAAAGAGTGGTGACCTAATAGGCAAAATACAAACTGACTGGGTCCAGATGGCATCCACCCAAGAGTTCTCAAAGAACTCAGTGTAAAATTGCTGATTATCTAACAAAAATATGTAACCTAAGGACTGCAAAGTGGCCAATATAATGCCAATTTATAAAAAAAGGAATCCAGGGTAGATCCTGGAAATTATAGCCTGGTTAGGTTGTCTATCCTGGGAAAACTGGTGGAAAATATTGTTAAAGATAAAATAACCAAGTATATAGAAGAGAAAGCCTCGCTGAAGCAGAGACAGCATGGCTTCTGTGAGAGTAAGTCCTGCTTCCCTAACCTATTAGAGTTTTGTGAGAGTGTGAACAAGCAAATAGATACATGTGATTTGGTTGACATAGTGTACTTTCAAAAAGCTTTTGACAAAGTACCTCACCAAAGACTCCTGAGTAAGCTTAGCAGTCATGGAATAAGAAGAGAGATCCTCTTGTGGATCAGGAACTGGAGTAGAAATAAATGTAGAGTTTGCCCAGTGGAGAGATGTAGAAAGTGGGGGGCCCAAGGATTGGTATTGGGATCTGTGCCTTTAATCTGTTCATAACCCATCTAGCGTTAGGGGTGTGAGTGGTGTGGTGGCCAAGTTTGCTGATGATACTAAACTATTCAGAGTCGTGATATACCGGTATATATGTATAAAAAAGGATTGCAAAGACTTGCAAAATGACTTCTCCTAACAGAGTAAATGAGTAATAATATGGCAAATGTAATCCATTGTAAACAAGCATAAAGTGACTCATTTCAGGACAAAAACATTAATTTTACATGTACACTCATAGGATCCAAACCGGCAGTGACTGACCAAGAAAGAGACCTTGGGGTTAGTCAGTGCTAAGAAAGCATTAGAGGAAATTGAAGAATTTGGACAAGTAGCAGGTTTTAAATTAAACAGAAAAACAGACATTAACAGACAAGATACTAAGCTTTTCCTATATGCAACAACCGCAGCAAGAATTTTATTAGCGCAGAAGTGGAAACAAGAGGAATTACCAACAAAGGAAGAATGGCAATTGAAGTTAATGGAGTATGCGGAACTGGCCAAAATGATGGGAAGAATCCGAAAACAGCAGGACCAGAAGTTCATCAAGGACTGGACTAAATTTGTAAATTATTTGAAAGACAACTGTATTCAATTAAACATGTTGTAGGATTGCTTTGTAAGGAAAGGCATAAAAATCACTGCAGAGAAGAATAAGAAAATATAATGCTTTGATGTTTTTGATTTGAAAGCAATGGTTAAGTAGTGAAAACGCAGAAATTTGAAATGAAAGACAGAAAATCATAAGGAAGGTCTGAAGGAAGTCATGGCCAAATTGTATAATATAAGAGGAGAGATTGTAATGGAAAGCATTATTGTAAAATTAATAAAAATGATATGGCAAAAAAAAGAAAGAGACCTTGGGGTCACAGTGTATAGTTCAGTGAAGATGTTGATCCAGTGTGCAGTAGCTATGAAAATGTAATTTCCATTCTAGGTTTCATTGGAAAAAGAAGACTGCCAATATCATAACGTGGCTATACAAATCTACGGTGTGACTGCCTTTAGAATGCTGTGTACAGTTCTGGTCACCTCAAGTCAACAAGGATATCTTAGAGTTTGAAAAGGTTCAGAAGAGGGCAGCCGGAATGATTAAGGAAATGGAGTAACTCACATATTAGGAAAGGTTGCAGCATTTAAGGCTGATTGTCTAGACAGATGACTTAATGATTTTAATGCCTGTTGTAGCAATTGTAATGTGCTACGCCAGATGCTATGTGGTTTTTAATTGTATTTTCATTGCTTCTTTTATGTACTATATTGTATTAAAAATTGCATTCCACCGAATACAAACTTTAATACAATAAAATCAATAAAATACAATTGAAATTAATATGAATATTTAATATGGGCATGCCACGGACCACCTGAATAAAGCTCCACAGACCACGGTTTGGGAATCCTTGGTTTAGAGAGTTCTTAAAATCTAGAAGGTATGCTTTAGTCCACTTAACATTAGCTAGAAGATACTACGTACTTCCCATCATTCTAAGGAACTCAGAGCAGTGTATGCTGTCACTTTCTCCATTGATCCTCACCACAATCATGTGAGGTAGATTGGCCTGAAACCGAAATTCATGGCTGACTGTCAAAGTAAATGTGATAGTAGAAGACAAGTATTAAACCATTATTAAAGGCTTGACTCATTCATCGTATCAATAATAAGTTAAGCCAAAGTAGTCTGGGTAGATGAAGGGCCAAAATAGAATAGCGGTGGATTGCAATGTGAGTGAAGGGCTTTTAAAACGTTTCGCTCCCAGGCCAACATCTCAATGAAGATTGTTCACTCCCACCTGCCACTGGTGCCAGTAGTAACTTCTTTCCCAGTGCAAATGACAGTTTTGAAGTGGGGGTTGTTAGGAACTTGGAATCAGGTAGAAATATCAACTAGTTATGCTGTTGTCCTGATCTGAGGTGATCCCCACAGCTGTCATTTAACACTTTCCTGAAAAGATCGGCCACACTGTACTTTTAATACAATGTATAAAGGTAGAAGTAAAAGGACCCCTGACCATTAGGTCCAGTCGTGCCCGACTCTGGGGTTGCGGTGCTCATCTCGCTTTATTGGCCGAGGGAGCCGGCGTACAGCTTCCGGGTCATGTGGCCAGCATGAATAAGCCGCTTCTGGCGAACCGGAGCAGCCCACGGAAACGCCGTTTACCTTCCCGCCAGAATGGTACCTATTTATCTACTTGCACTTTGACGTGCTTCAAACTGCTAGGTTGGCAGGAGCAGGGACTGAGCAACAGGAGCTCACCCCGTCGCGGGGATTCGAACCACCGACCTTCTGATCGGCAAGTCCTAGGCTCTGTGGTTTAACCCACAGCGCCACCCACGTCCCAATACAATGCATAAAGGTAAAGGTAAAGGTACCCCTGCCCGTACGGGCCAGTCTTGACAGACTCTGGGGTTGTGCGCCCATCTCACTCATGAGGCCAGGGGCCAGCGCTGTCCGGAGACACTTCCGGGTCACGTGGCCAGCGTGACATCGCTGCTCTGGCGAGCCAGAGCCGCACACGGAAACGCCGTTTACCTTCCCGCTGGTAAGCGGTCCCTATTTATCTACTTGCACCCAGAGGTGCTTTCGAACTGCTAGGTTGGCAGGCGCTGGGACCGAGCAGCGGGAGCGCACCCCGCCGCAGGGATTCGAACCGCCGACCTTTCGATCGGCAAGTCCTAGGCACTGAGGCTTTAACCCACAGCGCCACCTGCGTCCCCCCTAATACAATGCATAGCTTGGCCCAAAGAAGTGGCTACTTAACTCTTTCCTTGGAAATCAGTTTTCAGCACAAAGTTGCTCTATCCAAGCTACTTTTCCACTCTTGGAGGGAGATGTAGAAGACATGGCGATTCTGTGTTTTCCCCAGCAAGAAAGATGGTTGGGGAGAGTAGTTTTTGAGCTGAAAAGAGACAGGCGGGAGAGAGTTAAGCAGTCTCTATCTGCAAAACTTCCCAGACCTGGAAGGAAGATTCATTGAAGATAGCAAACATAGGATTGCATAGTTACAGGTTGCAATCCTATCCAGTACATGTCTACTCAGAAGTAAGTCCCATTGAATTCAGCAGGGTTTACTCCCAGGTAAGTGGATATACGATTAGAGACTCAGCATCCATTGAGGCTGCTTAATTTTTTTCTTTAGGATTAAAAAAAAAAAAGAATCGCACTGACTCTCAGTTACAAAAAAAACATTATTTTCCACATTATAGCTTTACAAGCCTGGAAATGTAAAACATCTTGCTGTATGTGTTGTTTTTTACGTTAACAGTAATTCCTAAAAGGTGGGAGCTGAATTATGCTCTGATCTTTAGTCAAACTAACAGTGGCGTAGTGTGGGTTGTCAGCATCCGGGGCAAGGCAAGTAATTTGCACCCCCAACCAGTGGATTTGCACCCCCTAACCCTAACCCCCAGATGTTGCGCCCGGTGTGGCCGGCCCCCCTGCACCCCCCACGCTACACCACTGCAGACTAAGCCCCCTGATCTATTGACTGAACTACAGTTGCACTAACTTGAAATATGGCCCCTCAAATGGTTAAAGGCTGAATGTGATAATTTAACCTTCTATGTTCTTTTCCATAGTGATTATATATAATGTATATTGCAGAATCAGGCTTTTGAATTCCTTGCCATCTTAGAAATACACCCTGAACTCTAGCGATAGCAGAGTGGTATGACTCCTTATTTTATACAGATCTCATCCCCATAAGGTCGTGGAATATTATGATACCCTTGTGTACCTCAAATATTTAGCAGACAAGATCATTTGACAGTTAGGTTATGCTTCTCTAAATGAGTTTCTGGTTTTAAAATGAAAAGATGGGTGTCCATTCTTCTGAAAAGTAAGCTCCTTTCTTCATGATTAAACAGACCTCTCTATTGCACTGTCATAAACTTTTCTGCTGTCGTTGAATTGATCCCCCTTTAATAATAGGGGAAATATTATTCCTATTAATTCTGACACTTTGGGTTCCATCTCTTGTAATTAGCAGCCAACAACAATGTTCCACACTGCTGTTTTGTGCTGAAAATTCAATCATAATAAATAATGAAAATTCTGTTGTTTCAGAGAGAGGATGGGGGGAAAATCAAGCAAAATATATACAATTTGCGCACGCACACACACACAACATGATATTGAAAAAGGTAATTTACTATGTATTCTTTTCTGAGACTATGTGGATTGTCTGCTGTCTGGAATAGGAATGAAATCTCGCCTTTGGTATTTCTCCGAGACTGTGATAGCTCAGTTGTCTGCCTCCAAAATGCCAAGATAGTGGAATCTCATCAACCAGAGACCAGCTACATGATGGGCAGTTAATAGATATATCAAACCTTAGGATATATGCTAAGCTGAAGAGATGATTGGTCGCTTGATATACTGATTGATTAGCATAGGGAGAATGGGTTTCTTCTTGACAACCTAAGATTATGCTTCAGCTAAGCTCAAATTGCTTACACCTCTTCTATTGGGTTTAAAATTACAGCCCTGTCATCTAAAACCTCTCTTCAATGAAATTTTTACCATATATAAAAATTAAAGGGGGGAAAAGAAAGTAGGAGTATTGGATAAGAGTAAATGGGAGAGATACATTTCCCACTACTGTTGTTGCTACCACTAGAAAAACCTGATAAGTAAATCCACTTGAGAGAAAAAACACACACCATGCACTCAGCAAACTATCACAGAGCCCTATATAATAGTTTGGAGGAAGGAGGTGAAGGGGAGGAAGGAAAAGAGGTTCAGGATTCAAAGGAGGCTTCCAGGTGGAGCGATTGTCAGGCATTAAGCACACTAATTTGCGGCACCCAAAACTTGCAAAATAGAAGAGCTGTGTCAAGACCCATGCCAAATCCCGCTAGTCCAGATGAACACCAGAAAATTAATAGCATCACACAGGAAGCAGATTCCAAATTGGTTTGTCTTCAGGGATTATAGAGCACAACTCTGCATAAAGTGTCCCAACCAACTATAAATTGTATCCAACTATGCCATACAGTTGTACCTTGGTTTTCGAACAGTTTAGTTCATGAACAACTGGGAACTCGAATGTCGCAAACCCGGAAGTAGGTGTTTGAAAACTTTGCCTCAGAAGGCGAACATCCTGCACAGCTTCTGATTGGCTGCAGGTTGCTCCTGCAGCCAATCAGAGGCCATGTCTTGGTTTCCGAACATTTCAGAAGTCGAATGGACTTCCGAAACACATTATGTTCAAAAACCAAGGTACGACTGTACTCAGAGCACACACATTGAATTAATGGACATGACTGAATTAAGTCAATTATCTCAATGTGTGTTTTCTCAGTAGTCATTAATAGTAATGGCTAACGTAGGTCCCTTAAATTCAGTGGGTCTACTCTGAGGGAAGTTTAGATACACAATCCCACGTCCTTAACGTTTGCTTGAAATATACTGGTATCAGGATAGAGCTACACATTACAATGGCAGCACCATATTCATTTTCTGTCAGCTTAGGGTGTCCTCATTACATAAACTCATAACCACAAAATTTGAAAGGGCGTTGTAGCACTGGTGGGAGGTGGGATGTACACTGTGATGTTTTCAGGGCATAGAGCAAGTTTAATTCTGCCTCACAGAAGATGAAACATTTTGGTGGCAGTGCCATGCCTATGGCACCACCAACACCAATGCTACTGCTAAAAATCAGGTAGGCCAAACCATGGAATAGCATCATTGCATTATTACAAGATAAGTAAGTCACCCGTGTCAAAAACTGCCAAATCACAGAAGGCTCCGAAACACAAAACCACAAATGTTAATATATTATATAAATATATGTAACAGTAAATTATTATTTTTCCCAAGCAAATACAGTGAACAGTCAATATCCAAAAATGTTTCTAGCAGAATTGGAGAACCACATGTTTTTTGCTTACTTGCTTATTTTTTTATTTATATTTGATTTTTATACCACCCTTCATTGTAAGATCTCAGGGCGGTTCACAGAATAAAATACAGGATAAAAAAGTAAATAAGTAAAACAAAACAACAAATGATAACCCCTCCCCTTCCTAGTATATGTATACATTTATATATATGCATTATATAATTTTATATATATTTCTTACATGGAAAAGGGAGCAGAACGATACAGGGTTTTCCTGCCCTGCTCATAAACATAATATTCTACCACTTATTCATATATTTCCATTAGAGATTATTTTTCTGTACATATGTGTTAAAAGATTTGCCCAGTTTCTATTATGCACCGCTAAATAGGACACCAGTGGAATTAAAGAAAAATAAAATAACTTTTCTAATCTTTGGTTCTGTTACTTTGAAGCATGCCCTGTTCCCCTGCCTGATCAAATAAGGATTTGGTTGTAATCTAACACGGGCTAAGTAGTTCATTGAGAATGTTAAAATCTGCATTAATAAACAGGACTGGGCTTCTCAGATTTTTGGCCCCTCCTTTCCTTTTGCTATCTGCTATGAGCGGTAGGGGATCAGCTGCAACTCAAATCCCCAGCTGAACAACCCAAATACAACCGAGTGAGCAGACTTAAAACAAGGCCATTTATTGGTGCCTGTTATGCAAACAAAGCATTCAAGTCTTGGAAACAGATGTCAACTGAAGCATATGCTTACTGTAAACTGGAATTTGATTCTCTTTATAAAAATAGACTTAAATGGGCCTTCAGAGACCAGCCTGCCTCTTGTTGTATACCACCGCCTAACTCAATTCTGTCTTAAGCCTTTCAAAAGATGAATAGTCTGATATCCAAGGGCAAAAGTAGAAAAGCAAAAAAGGAGAAATAAATGAAATAAAAAAATAATAATAATGGAAATAAATGATAACATGTTGGAGCAGTTCCCAGAAGCAATTTTACAGATTTCCTTTAAAAACACAAGACAGGAAGTTAAAAGCTTAGCGCAGGTCACCCATGGCATGTTGAGTTATCATTTTATACCACTTAGGGTGAAAAAGGGACTCAGCGTTCAGGTGGCAAGTTTAGTACAGTGCTTGCCTCTCTCTCCCCGCCCCCCCGCCCCGCTTACCTCTTCTCACATTTTGATGCCTTTTAAATGTCACTTATTTTACATGAGGCAGTTGGTGGAGACATGAGTCAACAGCAATCAGAACCATTATCCCCTGCAGCGAGCCCTGGTCCTAATGCATTATGACACCTTAGCTGGCCAGCCACCGATTTACCTTTCTGCTTCTTAGGGAATTAAGTGGCATCATGTGAAAATGGTTGTGATATGAACAGCATGGGCATAACTGGTATTAAATTTACCTCTCAGCCTAAGTGAATTTTCCTCACATGTGACTAATCAAAATGAAAGCTGTGGACACAGGCAGATACGGCCAGCACTCCTCCACCCCTGGGACCGGGGCTATTTTGTTTTATCTCTTTGTACAAGCTGGCAGAAGTTTAAAGTGAAGGGGATAATCCAGTGCTGGTGTCTTTATGAAATAACATCCTTACATGAAGAGGCTTTTAACTGTCTGTCGCCGTCTTGCCTCCCTCCCTCTCTTTTTTGCCAAAAAAAGAAGAAAAAAAGGGGGGTGGAAGTGTGACAATCTCATTTTGCTGAGCACCCTCCCATGAAAAGAGAAAATAATAGCCATAATAGCTATGGCTAGTACTGACCTTACACAATCCATTATCCACTAAACACTTTAAAAGTCAGTTTTACATACGCTGGCGGGGGGGGGGAGGAATTATGGAACTATCCTGAGAGCTGATGATGACGATTTACTAAATTTGGCTTTGCTTTGAAACCTAGTTACCGGATCTCTCAAATCCATATATGTCTGTGCCATTCCTGAAAAGCAGAACAAAATGTCCTTGTTTCAAAACAACAGCTCTCCTTGAAAGGGAAATGGGTAGCAGTGAGAAAACACTTTTCAGAAAGCAAAAGCATAGATACAGTAGTGACGCAACCTGCCTCGCCGTGAATGTTCCTCGACATAAATACAAAAGGATGCTAAAGTCCACCAGTATTTTTGGAATAGCTGACATTCAGACGATAAAGAAGTAGTGCTTTACTACCATTTAGCGGCGGTTGGAAGGTGCCAAAGAAAGTGCAGCCACAGCAATTATCATCCTGCACAGTCAAAGCAATGTTTATTGACAGACAAGAATGCTATGAACCAACTGTGAATGTTACTGATAATACTTGCACAATGCTAAATTTCACTAGAATAGACTAGCATATGCTTCATAGTATATTTCCCAAGCTGTATTATTTAAAAGCAGTAAGGGCAGCATTGCAACCTTTTTTTTGCTTTCATTAAAGGGGGTGGGGAGCAAACTTGTTTGCACTCTATGGATCACAGTCTGTTACAAAATTCTAGCCATTTATTTTGTCAAATCGTACAGAATCTATTTTGATGAATGAGTTGTTGACTTTCCTTATGTTGTCATCTGTTAGCTTAAGGCTATGGAAGATCAAACCTCTCCTTCAGCAATTGCTCTATTTATTAAAAAAAAACAAAAAAACCCCATTTTTTTAAAAAAAGCTCAACAACAACCTAAAGATGGCTTATAAATTAGTAGGCAGTACGAAAACCATTCTTCACCACAGTACAAAGAACATGATCCTCCAACCACTTTTTACTTCCACTGATTTCAAAGGGAAAGTATACCACTTTTCTGAAGCGTGAAACAATTTTTAAAATCACATATTTCAAAAAGAAAAATACATGAGCTTGCCCCAAACCCACAGACTATTGGGGTTCAAAAACATATAACAGTAGTAGCTGCTTTTCATTTTGTCATACGCTAATTGGTGGCTAAAATCTATTAACTTGTCTAATCTTTTCATGACATTCTCTTCTGTAAGGCTCTTGCTTCCATTCACACTGTTCCTCAGGGCAAGATGGTCCTGCATTGTCAGAGGTTGGACTAGATGACCCTCAGGGTCCCTTCCAACTCTACAATTCTATGGTTCTATTATTCTAAGTCCACTTCATGCAGTTGGAAGGGGGTCATCTCAGCTGGAATAACTGGGGAGTTTCACAAAGGCACCTCTTCCTAAATTGTTGCCTATTCCCTCCACCCTTAATATGAAAATACGGTAACCCGCTGTGGGGGAGCTGAGAGAGATTAATTCTGAACTTCAATATGCCTAACTCTGACTTGAAATTTGCAAACTATTTCACATGAAGAAACAGCAGCAATTCAATTCCCCAGATTATGTTGTTGTTGTTTAGTCGTTTAGTCGTGTCCGGCTCTTCGTGACCCCATGGACCAGAGCACGCCAGGCCCTCCTGTCTTCCACTGCCTCCCGCAGTTTGGTCAAACTCATGCTGCTAGCCTCGAGAACACTGTCCAACCATCTCGTCCTCTGTCTTCCCTTTCTCCTTGTGCCCTCCATCTTTCCTAACATCAGGGTCTTTTCCAGGGAGTCTTCTCTTCTCATGAGGTGGCCAAAGTATTGGAGCCTCAGCTTCAGGATATGTTCTTCCAGTGAGCGCTCAGGGCTGATTTCCTTCAGAATGGATAGGTTTGATCTTCTTCTAGTCCATGGGACTCTTAAGAATCTCCTCCAGCACCATAATTCAAAAGCATCAATTCTTCGGCGATCAGCCTTCTTTATGGTCCAGCTCTCACTTCCATACATCACTACTGGGAAAACCATAGCTTTAACTATACAGACTCCAGATTATAAATCCTTCTAAAATTGCACTTTCCCCTAAATATATGGTGGGCTCACATGAGAGCCCATGGGCAATGGGTTTCAGAGAGTCAAGGCAAAATCTGAGAAGCCCCTTATCAGCACTCACCAACCATTCTTATGGGAGTAGAGCTGCCGCAGAAGGGGCAACCTGACTTTAAAACACACACAACAACAACACCCAAAAACTTTAAGCAAACACTAGTAGACATGTCCCCCCAGACTTTTAGGAGACATCTGAAGACTGCCCTGTACATGGTGGTTTTTAATGTTTGGGGTTTTATTGTGCTTTTAATACTTTGCTGGGCACTGCCCAGAATGGCTGGGGCAACCTCTCTTTTTACCCCTTCTTTTCCTTCTCCTCCTGCGATGAGGCTACATTTTAATATTTTAATGTTCCATTATTTTAATTGTTGTGTTTTATTTTTGTTTTTAAGTTTGTAATCATTCATCTTGTTTTTATTATTGCTTGTAAGCCGCTCTGAGCCCGGCCTTGGCTGGGGAGGGCGGGGTATAAATAAAAAATTATTATTATTATTATTATTATTATTATTATTATTATTATTATATAAAACAACAACAGCAACAACAACAACCAGTCCTTGGACACACCCATTTGCCACTCTGTTTTGTTTTGCTGCTTGCCAGCCACAGGGACCAATTGCCAGGTAAAACTTGGCAAGTTTGGAAATGAAGTTTTCTATACATGTTTCCTAACCAAAAAAAAATTGGATAATTTTTTTATTTCCCTTTTCTGTTTTTTTGGAGCCAGGAGCCAGTTTGTCTTAGGCCACCCCGTGGCAGCAGCGGTTTTCAGTTTGTCCACCACTGCTTTATATTGCAGAAGAAAGGCTGTGACACACCTTTTGTTACTCATGACAAAATGTAGAAGGATGCTTAAAATCAAACAAGATCGTTGTGGTGTTAAGCAAAATCCTACGATATCTGACACCATGTTATTCAGTTATGTTTGACCTACAGAAGATTAGAAAATACTGACACACAATTGGACCACCTTTAAAATTTGATTACACACTAAGGAAGGGAGAGGTAATATACCCAACATTTGTGGTCGGACATATTTGTCATCTTAGTCTGGTCTGACATATTTGCTAGTGGGCTAGAGTGAAGCACCAAGTGCTATCATGCTGTTCCTTTAAAAACCAAACACTCATCATCCGGGGTAGGTATTGTATCATTTTTGAGTGAGCAGTAGTCAATGTCTGCAGCATAACTGTTCCAGGAAATCTCTTGCAAATGATTATGACTAATCTTTTGTTCTCTCCTCTACCCACTTTAGGAAAGGTGAAGCATGCCACAAACATTCTATAGAGGGTGGGTTTTTCCCCCCAATAAGTGACTGCAGATATAAACTATCTGCTACAGTTTCCACTTGGGCCAGCACTAAGAGAATATTTTGACAAATTCAGAAACTGATATGCTGTCAGCCCCAGCTCCTGTGAAACTGAGAGCAGGGTAATGCAAGGCAAAAGTGGTTTGAAGTTAGCAAGAGCCAGCCTCCCTGAACACTTTTATAGGACTCATTGAGTTATCACATGGCCTTGCACTCTCCTGCTGCTAAAGTGAGGCTTCCTGGGCTGGTGATGCTGGTCTGCTTGAATCTCTTCTTTTGGCCAGAGCTCGGTGGTGGTACACAGGATGAATCCTAGCTTGGTATCCCTACAGCTCCCAGTCCAAGTACTGACCACTACTGATTCTGAACAGTGGTGTACCTAATTTAGTACCATGCCAGATTTGTTTAAAACGAGGAACAGGTCAGCAAAGTAGACAATCTTCACAAGCTGTGTTATCCTTTAACGTCCTTTAACTTCAAGCAACAAAAAAGAAATCAGACAAAAACTCTACCCCCAAAACTTTGCTCTACCTCCCAAATTAGCAGAGTATGTAATAAAACATTTTTTTTCTTATACAGACTAGCAAAGTACAATGGTGGGAACATCCAGTGTTGAAGGTGAGCGTGTCACAGTGTAAACAAGTGATCACCAGGAGCCCCATGTAAACTGTCCTGAGTTTTCTTTTTTTATATAGAAAGAATGGGGTACGGGCATAGAAAAATAAATAAAAACTCTCCAGTCTCTTTTGTGTACATTCTTTGGTCATCAAAGACAGCAGACTTTGAATTCATTTACACATGCAAAATCCTCCACACAATCTGAACCAATACTTAACCCAAAGGGGTGTTTTGTATTTTAATTGTTGGCTATTAAAAAAAAAATCTAACTATCTATCTATTTTAGATTGCCCAGAAAACTTACATTATGGGGTGGCATACAAATGCCATAATTTAAAAAATAAATTAATTAAATTAAGTGCAAATATTTCCATAATACACAGTACTGCAGCATGGTTATGGTGGTGGAGGAACCAAACAAATAGTAAAGGATTTGTGTGATATTTCTTTGCCTAATGTCTAACCTAAGCACCATGGATAGCTCCTCTGGAATGAAAAATTGCACAGATATGAAGGTTGTTTGATACGATATATTTCTGCTTCAGGACCACATTATACATGAGGGTCATTCTTCATACAATGAGATGCATGCCTATGAACCTACAGTGGAAAACATACTCAACACATAAAGCAGAATGACAAAGCAAAGATATTGTGTTGTATATTTTACGATCTCCATTTGTAAATCATGAGGGTGGTCCAGCACACTTCCTCATGTGTGCGCCAGTTCCCTAGTTTAGCAGAGTAGCAATCACGTCGAAGGATCAAGTTGCACACAGACGATGGCAATAAATCACTCATGGAAGCAATGAAACTCAGTCAAGCATTGTTTACTTGAAAGGTAATAAACAATCGTGTCGGTAAAAGAATATTTACAACTTTACTACCGCACAGATAGTAAGGCACACATCAGGTCTGCATGTTGCCTGTAAAAGAGCTGCACACACACACAGCTCACAATTGTAGGGATTGTGCATGTTCAGAGAGAAGAGCTCCACACCTTTTATAGACTACATTTGCATCTGTAGACTAAACAATCCTGCACTTCGATGCTTCGAGAATCTTCATGAATCTTCTCTCAGTCTCACACACTTATTTTAACATGTTGTTGGACTACAACTCCATCATCCCTGACCCTTGACCAGACTGGCTAAGGCTAATGGGAGTTGGAGTCCAGCAGCAACTGGAGGGACCAAATTGGCCTAGTAGGAGGTGCTGTTGTTGTTGTTTAGTCGTTTAGTCATGTTCGACTCTTCGTGACCCCATGGACCAGAGCATGCCAGGCACTCCTGTCTTCCACTGCCTCTCACAGTTTGGTCAAACTCATGCTGGTAGCTTCGAGAACACTATCCAACCATCTCGTCCTCTGTTGTCCCCTTCTCCTTGTGCCCTCCATCTTTCCCAACATCGGGGTCTTTTCCAGGGAGTCTTCTCTTCTCATGAGGTGGCCAAAGTATTGCAGCCTCAGCTTCAAGAGCTACATCATTCCAATTTCATGCCTAAGAGGCTGTGAGTAAACGAATGCACCAGTGTTGATGGTAAGCACTGGTGAAAAGTCACATCACAGAAGAGTAGCTGTACAAACATCCACATTCGAAAAACTGTGCTGTAACAAGACTGGGCAACTGGAGATCTGCAGGCTGTTTGGCTACACCTTTGTGAGGAGTATCCCATGTAGGGGTTGTCTAGTTTTTAAAGCTTGAAATCATGTGAGTATGTGCCCCCACCCCATCACTGGAGGAAAAGATCCCCACTTCAGTCACCACTACACACTCACAGAGAGGAGCTCCTTTCACCTCTCCTTTGTTCAGATCTAATGGGAGAGTGAGTGTCCAGTCTGGGCAGCCAATGAAATGTGGCCATATTTAAGGGCGTGTGTTCAGTGCTGGAGAGCAGGAATGGAAAAGAATAGTGAACAGTCTCTTGTGCACTGTGGATTTTTGAGGATCCATTTCATGAAAGGGTTACTAGAAGCCCCTCCCATGTCTGCTGTTCAGTATGTGCATAGAGCTGCATGTACAGGAGGGGATGAATCATATTATATACTCTGAATGCTCTTAATTGACTAAGCATATACTTTTCCTCTGCATTCCTGTTGCCAAGATGATGTGACTAGGTACTAGGGCAGGTGGGAGGGGTACAGAAGCTTAGGAATGAAAGAAAAAATAGCAAGGGTACTAATTCAGTCCCAAAAGAAGAAATATAACAGCTTTTAATAATTGCTTAAATAGTTGTATCAATTTTTTAAAAAAAGAATTGCTTAATTAGGAATTGCTGGACTGATTGAATATTCTAAAATTGCCAAAATGACAATTCTTAGCCGGGGGCGGGAATGATTGTTGAATTGAAGCAAAACATAGTGTGAACCCTGTGGTATTTTGTGAATTAGCTGAGTCACCTACATTTCATTATGAGTCCCCTCACAACAGGAGCTAGAGAAATGAATTTGCTTTACTACGGTTATCGAATGCAAGCCACACATACAAATAAAAAAAATGCTTAGTACAATCACGTTCAATTTAAAATATATGAAAACTTCCCCTGCCTACCCCCTATCGCAAGATGCATCAATGACTGTAGTAACATATCCCAATCACTTTTTGCAGAAAGACTATTCCAGAGCAATGGTGTTAAGTCATGCCTCAATGCTAAAAACAGCAATGTACCATCCCATTCATTTCACGGTCATTTTGCACAAGTACAAGTTATGGGTTTTCAGTATTAGATTTATTCATCTTAAAAACTTGTGTTCAACAAAAAAAAATCTGAAACTGTGGAAGTCTTTTTGAAACTCCCTGACTTCAAACACACACTTCTATACAGTAGTAAGAATAAAACATACCAAAATATACATAAAAGATAACTCTTACAGACAAAGAAAACAGACAATGGGACATATGGCTTGTTGAGTACTGTTTAATTTATACTAGATATAAATTCACCCCTGTTAATAAAATATTATGCATGTTTCTTTTAAAGATCTAGAGAACTTAATGATCAATAACTGCAGCTTGAACAAAATGGATTACTCTGCATCTAAATCTGGATATGTACAATTCAAAAGATCAAAAGAAGTTCATCAGCAGATTTTAAGCTTTAAATTAGAGTCCATCCTCTAATAGCATTTGTACTCCTTCATGCTACCAGAGGAAATCAAATCCTATGCCTCAGGGCATAAGCAATGTGCTGTAGGGTAAGGAAGGTATTCCCCATATGTAAGCATTGCACAATTGTCTGCGTGTAACAAAGGTTTCTGCTTTTCTCCATAGCATCAGGTGTTGGGCAGTGCTGGAGGCAGGATACTCAGCTTGACAGACTGCTGCTCTGATCTAGTGTGACAAACACGATGCTCTTATGAAAAGAAAATGTATGAGCAGATCCTGAGATCCCTGATTAGCACCTGCTTTGGTTTTTATATTGCTTTTGCAGCGACTGAAACAGCTCCACATTTAGGGCAAAATAATATCCTGATATTTTGCTAAAACCACTCTTGTACAAATGCACATCAGATCAGATGCACATGACCTGCAGATTGTTGAGCACAGTGACTTAGTAATGATTATTTCATTGTCCATTCTCTGCCCCATATTGTTGATTAGCCAGAAGCCAATCTATAAGTGATTCATTTCTCTTTACTTTAGTCTTGTAAATTGGAGATGGTACACCTAGCTCCTTAGAATACTTTTTAGATCATATATTTAGATTGAAGATGTGCCGACCAAGGCAATGGATATTCTCTTCTGCATTTTGTGAAGACTTGGCTCAGCACAGATTAACACCATAACAGCCCTCTGGATGAAACCAAGGATCTACGTAGTCATTTCTGAGATGCCCACACATAAGGCATCTGCTGTAGTAAATCAGCACCTGTACAACACAACCTCTGCCAAACAAAATGTTGAATCAGTGTCCAGGTACACTCCCAATAAAGCTGGGATTGGTCGTATCTAATTAGTATTAATCAAGTGACAATTCTGGGCTTACGTCTTAAAAATATATGTTAGGAGTAATTTAATTTAAGTGGTTAATGTGCATAACAACTGGCCGTTGTTCACATTCATGGAGAATGTGGAAATAAACTGTCCAAGAAAAGGGAATTGTGAGCGTTTATCTGCCATTATGCATAATCTCCAACAGGCCTTGAGGAATGTGCATCCCAGTCCTGGAGGGCACATGGATGACCACAGAGGGAAGAATAGGAAGGAGAAGTCCTGTTGTAGGGGTGGAAGTCCATTTCACTGACACCACTGGATATCATTCAATAAAGTCAAAACAAATCTAGACATAGGTTTTATTGACTTATCCTTGTGTCTCCATTTTTCTCTTTTCAACAAATATTCTGAATATGAATTTAACATTCATGTATTTGTTTCAAAGGCTGACATTGCTAGGTGTTCATTGTGCTAATTTTATTTAGTTTATTTATAGCTTTTGACATTTTCCTAGAACAAAGTGCCTTGTTCCTGGTCTCATTGTGAAAGTCATAAATGGCTGCAATTGTAATGCCCATTATTGTTAAAATTCGTTGTTAACAAATGACATTACCCCCAAAAAGTGAACACGCTCCAGTGGTGCTGTTGCTTCCAGCAAGAAGCAATTTCATGTCAACAAGCAGTTCACCTATGTTTTATGAGAACAATCAGCTAACTATCTGTAAGCAAAATTATGTGCTTACATAAATATAAATTCCTATTCTATTTAGTGTTTTGTAGTAAGCCATTAAAAGCTTAGCTATGAAAAAAGTGCTTTTCAAGAAGATTTGGAAGTCACCGGTCCTTTAATGAAATCAACAGGAAAACTGCTATAGGGATGTGGTGCCAGGGAGAGGGCATGAGAATAGATAGGGAGGAAATATGATTGTGTTCCAAGAAGGAAACATTTAACCACTCTTTGAGAAAAGGTGTCTAAGGCTACAATGCTGTGCTGAGTAGTTAAGTCTGCTGAACAAAATGTGCTTCTGAACAAACAGGATCAGGTTCTACATTCCACAGGGATCTAAGCTCAAATAAAATGATACATACACACTTAACAATGCAGAGCCAAGATAACCATAAAGGAAGGATATCCCTGAAGAATATACAGAAGCTTCTGCTTCTGTACAAACTTCCTATTGTCTCAGGGCAGTAAATCAAGGTACAGTGGTACCTTGGTTCTCAAATGCCTTGGTTCCCAAATGCCGAAAACCCAGAAGTAAGTGTTCTGGTTTTCAAACGTTTTTCAGAAGTCAAACATCCAATGCAGCTCTCGGCTATTGTTTCCAGGGTGCCTTAACCAATTAGAAGCTGTGCCTTGGTTTTCGAACATTTTGGAAGTCAAACAGACTTCCAGAACAGATTAAGTTTGGCCCTTTTATTTTTGCTATTTATTTTGCGTTTTTGTTTTTGAAGCTTTTTTGGTTAATTTGTTTTTGTGACTGTGTTTAGCTACTGATTGATTGATTGATTGATTGATTGTGTGACTGCGGAAATGGATAAAAGCCCCCCATCCAAACAATGTCTATCATCAGTGCAGGTAAGGAAAAAAAATACTTTTAATTTTTATCATCTACAATACTGTCTTATTTATTTTATAGTACAGTACATTGATTATTGCTTTCATTTTATGGATCAATGGTCTCATTAGATAGTAAAATTCATGTTAAATTGCTGTTTTAGGGGTTGTTTTTAAAAGTCTGGAACAGATTAATCCATTTTTCATTGCTTTCTATGGGAAAGCGTGCCTTGGTTTTGGAACGCTTTGGTTTTGGAATGGACTTCTAGAAAGGATTAAGTTTGAGAACCAAGGTACCACTGTACTAATTTTGACTTATAAAGTCCTGGTGGGTTTGGGCCCAAGATACCTAATAGACTACTCCTTTGACGGATCACATGGACCAACCTAGACCATGAAATCATCACCTGAGGCTTTTCTTGTTAATGCTTTTCTACTGGGAATAAGTTTTGGTTCATTCTACGGTGTATATCCCCTTTTCACATTCCACTGAGAAGTCATGTCGGTTTTCTGCTTTTACTAAACAGAAGGTGATATGAAGTTCAACCTACGGCCTTGCTATCCAGCGTTGGAGTATGAATAGGCTCAAGAACAGCCCCTAAGCTAAATTGTCCTCCAGACCACCATGTTGTAATAACAGAGGCAATGGACTCGCCTATAAAACGTGCTCCTTCCACTCTGTCTCAGCTGAGAACATGAAGCAGCATTGCGTATATGCATGGACGGGGGCATTGCTGTTTGCCTGTGCTCCCGAAACTCAGTAGTTAAGCCTGCTGCAAATTTTCAATCTACAATTCAATATATATATAAAAGTTTTTGAAGTTGCAAGACTGCAAGATCGGAGCTGAAACTCACCACTTATATACCATTGTTGCATCCTGAGTTGACACTATGCAGAATTTACACTATAAATGAAGGGTGCTTTCAAAGAAGTTAATGGTGTTACTCAAGCTTCACACTGTGCATGAAAGGAAAATGTAGCAAAAAGAAACTATTTACATGAGAGGGAAAATTATGGTGTAGATGAAATCATGCTATATTGTAGAAGAAAGGCGTTTATAGGATATAATTATGTCAAAGCACATATCTTTAGTATTCTGTAGAACTGGACTATACTCTAAATAATTATGTTTTATAAAGAACCATATATAATTACTATGCTTTCTTACCATAAAAAACTTTTATTTATGGGGAAAAAATAAGGGTTCTTCTGAGTTTTATGCGCCAAACATTTCCTATCATTTCAGACCACAGATAACTGAATTTTAAAACCATGGAAAAAGTGGGATTTAATTACATCATTTAATTTATAAGTGAGAGTAAAAATTTCAGCACTTTCCTGTGAATTGTCTGTGACCATTTCATTTTAGGACTGTATAATTAATAAAGAGCAAAAGCACAGATAGGTGTGGCTACAATACCAGACAGCATTTCACTCTATCATCAAGGGAGGAAGTCTGGATATTTTTCAAAATTATAAGCATGAAAATTTACATACTGAAGATGAAATGGTTTAGTCTCCCAACAGTGAGCAGGGGATTTATTCTAACACTAATAGGAATTACCAAAATAAATCCACAGCCCATTGATAAAACAAATAGGAATATAACTGTAACAATAGCACAGACTATCTGCCATTTTTTAAAATGGTGAATTGTTCATAGTGTAAATATTTTCTTCAAAATGTGTCTGTATGTGTTCCAGACTCTGAATTATACTTTAGAAAATTAAGAGTGAGGTATTCATTTGTCCCTAGATATTTTCATCATCTGCTTTACATTCAAGTGGTTTTAAATATTCCCATGAAATTTGAATTCAGCACATACTACATCAGTGGTTCTTCACCAATACTTCCTTATCTAGCTTGTATGTCTGGCAAAGTGGGCTCTAATGCATACAAATATGAAATAGGAAGTTCACGTGAGTCATTTTATCCTTCTCTTTGCTAGCATGATTTTTCATGTCTTTCTGGAACATGAATGGTTTGGAGGAATCTACAGTAATTCAAATGAATGCAACCACAGCCCTATAGATGGGTGTAGCTGATATAATATTAACATGCTAACCAAAACAGCAAAATGATCTAAGCATGGGCATTGGGTACAGGAGTGCTCCTGTATAGCACTTAGGAACAATAGAGACAAGATTATGGTGCTGGAGGAGACTCTTGAGAGTCCCATGTACTGTAAGAAGATCAAACCTATCCACTCCTAAGGAAATCAGCTCTGTGTGCTCACTGGAAGGACAGATCCTGAAGCTGAGGCTCCAATACTTTGGCCACCTCATGAGAAGAGAAGACTCCCTGGAAAAGACCCTGATGTTGGGAAAGATGGAGGGCACAAGGAGAAGGGGACGACAGAGGACGAGATGGTTGGACAGTGTTCTCGAAGCTACCAGCATGAGTTTGATCAAACTGCAGGAGGCAGTGGAAGACAGGAGTGCCTGGCGTGCTCTGGTCCATGGGGACACGAAGAGTCGGACACAACTCAACGACTAAACAACAACAACAAAGAAATTTTGTAAATAATGATATTTTCATTAGAAGAATATGATGAACAGCAACTGAATGGTTAACCATAAGGCATCCCAAGACAAAGATAAAGAAATAAGGACAACCTTCTGGCTTGAACATGGTGCTCTTCCATTTTTTCATAGCCTCCTTCATACCCTGATGTATTGGCACAGAAATGTGGGGGGAACCTAGTTCCTTGGGCCTGGGAAAAGGCGCTTTATAGGGCACTAACTCCAGTTGTATGGGCCTTGGTATGTTAAAACTGGTTCAGCAGGCTCCTGCCCGCAGACCTGATTCCATGGCCTCTTGATCACCAACATCAGGCTCAGAGCCAGGAACATGTTGTTCTGGCTCCTTAGATGGTTCTGACCCCTTCGCCCCAATGCCGATGGCTATAGAGGAAACTGATCATTCTGACATTATTTCTGCTAGTCTATGATGCTGGATACATTTCACGCCAGCAAACAAAAAACCCCAAATGTAAATCTGTCCTGATTTAAAGAAACAAGGAACTCTCCCTTCAGAATTTTCAATAAATTTTAGCATCCTGGCAAGTCTGGAAAAGGCAGTCTGGCTTTGCTCACAAGGCTTATGGGTGGTGTTTAAACATTACTGCTGTACAGATGAATAGCAAAGCCTATGAAAATTTCATGTTTCATTTAGCTAGTATTTTAATTCAAAATTTGAAGCTTCTTTTCATCTGCTCATAGTGTTAACTTGTTGTAATTTCTTTTTCAGTAAGATCAAGTAAAAGTGTTTTGTGGTGTCACTTTGGATAATCAGCCTTTTTAAATCTTGTTTCTTTCTTGGCAAGTAAATAAATATTTTAAATGTAATTGGTGCAATTATGTTTCATTGAACAACTTTATGTTGCACTTCATGTCATGTCACATTTTTTTCCCCTTAGTGTATTTCTTGAAAATTCCAGCTTAATTGTACATAGTATGCTCCAAAAATAATTATTGGCTCTGCTCTGTGATGGAAGAGGCAGAGCTATTGTTAAAATCTCAGCCATAGCTATTCATACATTGTAACAATGAGAATTCTGGTGGTTTTTTTACTGGTATTCTTCCAACTAACAAAAAAACCCACCCACCCACAATAAAAATATATGCTAAATAATACTGTGGCATGTTACTAACTTATGTATACTTTCAGTGGAAGAATCAGAATCAGTATATAAAGATGCACAGACGTTTCTACCCATACCTATATTGTCAGGAGAGGACACTTAAAAAAGTTCTGGTCATCTACTGGAAGACACTTAGAAATGGAAGATGGAAGAAATGGAACCCTAACCCTCAGAAACCTTCATAACAAGTTTGGCAACAATAACTCGAGAGGCGGCCAAACCTATGGAGAGCAAGCAAACAGACAAACCGTTTTCCAAAATATGTAGGAGATGTAAGTCACCCTTAGGACTTTGTTATAGGGTTATAGAAAATATTTATAGTAAAAGTACAATTGCTTGTGGTGGACTTCACCTCCATCTGGGTTCTTAGCTCCCATGGAAGTGCTTCTTACCTGAGTGCTTCTTGCCTGAGTGGTGTAGTGGTGGATATAGTAGAGGAAACACACATAAAGGTCAGGTTTGAACAGGTGAAACAAAGGTAGTTTTGGACAAAGGGAAGTCTTTGTCAGCAAGACCTAGATGCTGAAAGCAGAACAGAATCAAGCAAGAGCTAGGCAGAACCAATCAGAACCTTGGATAAGAGCATTGGTTTTTCAGCTATAGAAAGAGGAGAGAGCCATTGGTTTAAGTGGGGTGCAAAGGCTTTCTAACACCTTATAAGCATGCAGCTGCTGTAGAGCTACCTCCATGGGGAAGCTACTTTGGATCTAAAATTCAGTTGCATTCATAGACTTAAAAGGAGTCAACTCAGAATCCACGGAGTCAGGCAAAGCCATGTCTTTTAATCTAGAAAGACACAGTAGGGGGAACAGAGGTGCTTCATCCAGGTCATCCTCTGAGCATGAGCAGGGTTTGAAGCTGAACATGATGTATCCCTATAACTCTTATGAATTGTTACACTTTAATTCCATTCTTCAGTCAAAGAGCTCAAGGTGAAGGACACTACGCTATGCAACTTCACTTAGAAGCCCCATTAAGTGCCACTAGAAAGACCCTGAACACAAAGTCCAGCTGCATAAAAAGCCTTTCTGCTCTCTTGCAGGTCCAAACCATGTAACAGCAATACCAAATAAGATGGCAGATAAAAGAGAGGAAAGGGACATGCTAATGTTGTTGCTGTTGTTGTTTAGTCGTGTCCGACTCTTTGTGACCCCATGGACCACAGCATGCCAGGCACTCCTGTCTTCCACTGCCTCCCGCAGTTTGGTCAAACTCATGTTGGTAGCTTCGAGAACACTGTCCAAACATCTTGTCCTCTGTCGTCCCCTTCTCCTTGTGCCCTCCATCTTTCCCAGCATCAGGGTCTTTTCCAGGAAGTCTTCTCTTCTCATGAGTTGGCCAAAGTATTGGAGCCTCAGCTTCAGGATCTGTCCTTCCAGTGAGCACTCAGGGCTGATTTCCTTAAGAACAGGGCAACTTCATCTTCTTACATGTTGTAAGTATGGCCTTTACAAGGAAGAGCATCATTCTGCTTTCATATTAGGACAGGTTCTCTTCAGAGAGAACGACTGGTGACTTCTTCAAAGTTTAAAGTATCTACTTGCAAAGAATTTGTAATCCAGTATCTGTTGAGGGATGGTACTCCCGAAACTACTGCGATTGTTTCAGGATATTGAGCCGAGACTTTTAAAGTCAAATTTTAAACTACTTAATTGTACTTAATCATGACTAATGTGTCTTTAATAAGTTTTATGTGTTTAATATGTCTGGATTACCAATGTTTCATGGATGCTTTTTTAGGATTTTATTGTCTGAATTATGCAAATAATGGCTAAATGAATGAATATTAGGACAAGTTGCAGAGGATGTCATTCAATGCGTTCAGCACATCTGAGACTCTAAACCACATGCAGCCCTTCGGAACTTTCTTTTTCCATCCACCCACATAAACCAACTAATATCTTCTCCAGGGAAAAAATTCCAGAGTAGGCATGGATGTATGAGGCATCATATGGAGAAAGTGTGACATGTTGGAGATAAGCAGTGTCCAGTGCACAGCGGAATGATGAAAAGTACGTGCCAACATGCTCTATATTACTTTATTTACACTTCAAAGCTGGTAATTTACAGAAAAACATCTTCCCTCTGCCGGAGCAGAGAAAGGCATCCTCTCTCCTCTAAAGCACGGAGAGAATCAACACTGAACTGCAAAGAACAGTGAAAAACAGGAAACCAGTGTACGTCACATCCAGTCTCCTTTCCCGTGAGAAAACCCAACAGCACTTGACTGTGGAATGTAAACATTGTCTTGTGACAAGCACTTCGCTGCTCAGTGAAGGAAGCAGAAACCAACATCCTCCCCCTTTCTGTGAACATCACTGGGCAGCGTGTTCGTACAATATTAGTACAAACCCAACTTCTGCACATAGGTACAGTGTTGATCCCTTGATACAATCTTGGACAATACATCAGCAGGAATTTCATTACCTGGCATATAGGACATCGTTACGAGTCCCTTTTGAATACGTTCCCTAGCATGTTGCAACTTTAATTGCAAGTGCTTCGTGCTTTGCTTACAACCTTCAGAATTCAGCAAAGCCAAACATGCTTTGTTGTCCTGGTAAACCTGGATTGGACATTTGACAGGAATTTTTATGTCTTTGCACAATTGTAACAACCATTCACAATCCTTAAGTGAATAAGACAGTGCATTCAGTTCAGCTTCACAAGTACTTAAGCTAACTGTTGTTTGCTTCTTGCATGACCAATCAAATAGACCCTGATTGTACTTATAGCAAACTCCAGACGTACTTTTCCTGTCTGTAGTGTCACTTCCAAAACTTGCATCTGCAAATATCTCAAGACCACCAGACTTCTGATTGTTAAATCTCAGTCTGTAATGCATAGTGCCTTTCAAATACCGCGCTATGCGTTTCAGAGCTTTCCAATCCTTAACAGTAGGATTGTTGACTTGTCTGCTTAGCAAATTACAGCTAACAGCAATGTCTGGTCTTGAACATCTGGCAATGAAGTTTAGCTTGCCTAGCACACTTCTGTACAGTGTAGTGTCAGAAAATGCTTCTCCAGTGTCATCTACCTGATAACCTGTTGTCATCGGTGTGTCTACAGGGTTAGCATCCATCAGGTTTAGTTTGCTTAACACATCAGCAATTTTACGTGACTGGTGTACTAGAATGTTACCATCTTGATCTCTCTCTATTTCCAGAGATAGGTAGTTGTTTACCTCACCAAGATCTTTCATGTCAAAGTGCTCTTTCAATTGAGCTAGGGCATTATTGTACATTGTGACATCCTTCCAAAAGAATAAAAGATCATCAACATAAAACAAACAATACAGTTTCTTTTGCCCCTCCTCTTTGACAAATACACATGGATCAGCTTTCCCTTGCTTAAAACCTAGAGAAAACAATACTTCAGTGAGTTTTGTGTGCCAACACCGTGCACTTTGTTTGAGACCATAAAGGGACTTCTTCAGAGCACAAACAAATCCCTGTTTTACCTGTACGCCATCAGGTGGAAGCATATAAAGTGATTCATCTAGAGATCCGTACAGAAAAGCTGTATTCACATCATGGTGACTAATGTGTAGATTCTCTTCTGCAGCTAGCTTGAGCATAAGCCTAATGCTCTCATACCTCACGGTGGGTGAGTAGGTCTCGTGATAGTCTTCACCTGGTACCTGTGCAAAACCTCTGGCTACCAATCTGGCTTTGTGTCTGACTATCTTGCCATTTTGATCTGTCTTCGCTTTGAAGACCCATTTGCTTCCAAGCAGTTTCATTCCTGGAACTACTGGAACAAGGTCCCATGTTTTGTTCCTTTCCAAGGAATCAAGCTCAGCCTTCATGGCATTTAACCATGGCTCAGCTTCCTTTGAATCCAAATCCTGGATTTCTTGGAAACTTGAAGGTTCAAATACCTTCTTGGAGCTTTTAACAGCTGTTACTGCTATCTTAGCAAACTCATCAGCAAATCTCTTTGGAGGTCTGCCTTTTGTCGCTCTCTGTGACCTACGAATTAGCCTTAAGTCTTCAACACTCTCCTCTTCCTTCTTAGGAGAAAAGTGACCTATTGTGAACAATGGTTCCTCCAATTCTTGATCAGAGCTTTCAGAGGGTCGCATAGAGGCTTTCGCACTCTTGAAATCCTCTGAATCACCCGATTCAGTTTCAGACTCATAATCAGAACCTTCATCAGTGGGTGTGGGTTGTTGCGGTTGCTTTTGACTATCCTCAGTTTCATCACTGTCATCAGGATAACATTGGAAAATTCCCACATTCTCCCCCCACTTGGCATTGTACTCAACACTTCTTGTGAGCTTAATTGCCTTAGAGTCAGTCATCATTATTCTGTAAGACCCTTTCTGATAACCTAGAAAGATACCATGCAATCCACGCTTGTCTAACTTGGAGTTTTGTGGTGAGTGAACCCACATGTCAGAACCAAAAATTTTCATGTGTTTGATGTATGGCTTCTTGCCAAACATCTTCTCATAGGGGGTACAACCAATCGCTGAAGATAACCTGCGATTATAACTGTAAGTGAAACATGAGAGAGCTTCGGCCCAATAACTCTCTGGAAGATTGGCATCATGCAGCAAGGTTTTTAACCCTTGAAGCAATGTCTGATTTGCTCGTTCCGCAAGTCCATTCTGCCATGGCGAGCGAGGACTAGACAAATCGTGTTGAATTCCTTTCTCAGTCAGAAAAGCTTCAAACTGCTGAGAAGTGAATTCTCCCCCGCGATCACTGAAAAGAGTCTTTACCTTCTTTCCATGCACATTTCCCAACCAAGCACAGAATTCCTTGAACCTTGGAAAAGCCTCTGATTTCTGCTTGAGATTGTACACATAAATATACCTGGAAAATGCATCAATGAGAACCATGAAGTACCTGTTTCCACCCAAAGAGGGCGCTAGTGGTCCAACCAAATCAGCATGAACAACCTGGTATGGTTCTGTAGCTTGCCTACTAGACACCTTACCTTTCGCAGCCATTTTCACTTTGTTTGCTGCGCATGCCTTGCACTTCATGTGGTACCTGCAGGGTTTAATAGTCATACCTTCAACCAAGGCAGGCATTTTAGATACTGCCTCAAAATGCAAATGACCAAATTTTCGATGAAAATCGTGAATACATTCTGCATGCAAACTTTTGTTAGAACCTGCAATGCAACAAGTGTCATCCTGCACAACATCATCAAAATACAAAACATACAAACGATCAACATATTCAGCATGCAATACATAATCATTTTTCTTTGTGATGATGCACCTTTTGTTCTTAAAGGAAACGTCAATTTTCCGCTCATTCAGCTGTCCAACGCTGAGCAGATTATGCTTGGCATCTGGCACATAAAGCACATCCTGTATCGATAAGTCCAAACTGTGAAGAACAACAGTTCCGTAGCCTTTACTGGGAATTGTGTGGTCATCCGCCTGGTGAATCGCACCTTCCTGCGGTGTAAAAGACACGAACAGTCGCTTATCGTTGCACATGTGATGCGTTGCAGCCGAATCAACAACGAAGAAAGATCTAGACGTCTTCTGGACCTCTGCAACCTTTGGAGTGAAGCGTGAGACCATTGCCTTGTGCTGCGTTGTCCTGGACACCGGACCTTTGCCTTTGCCTCGGCCTTTTCCACGCGATGAGCTTTCGCTGCGCTGCTCTGTCTTGGCCCTGGGATATCTGCATTCCCTCTTCATATGGCCTAGACGTCCACACGTGTAGCATTTCACTGCCTTCAAAGCTTTGGCGCCATCTGGTGGTTCCACTGCACTATGGGATGACGTCTGTGAAGACTCCCCCTTGTTGATGCAGCTAGCACCCCGGCGATCCGCTTCATTCAATATCACGGCAGTAACATAGTCCACTGTTAGCTGAGCAGTTGGCTGTACAGCAATCTGAGTCGCAACAGACTCCCAACCTGAACCCAAAGATTGTAGTATCATAAAGGAATACACTT
Source organism: Podarcis gaigeae (assembly GCF_964106915.1). Classification (NCBI taxonomy): domain Eukaryota; kingdom Metazoa; phylum Chordata; class Lepidosauria; order Squamata; family Lacertidae; genus Podarcis; species Podarcis gaigeae. Next base: position 101,217,809 of record NC_139680.1, on the reverse strand, counting down.
CCGCTGGAAAGTTGAGTCCTCTCTGTTGCAGCTCATGTCTCAGATTCTGCATCTCCATCAGATGTATACGCACATCTCCACCTTCAGCAAGAGCCATATTATGCAGCTTGTTAAAGTAAAACATTGTGGACCCAGCTTCTGTCCTCAAGTGAGCCTCTCTCAAAGCGTCCCAAATTTCTCTGGCTGAGGTCTTATCACGCAACAGACAGAGCTCTTCTGGGGATACTATCAACGTAAGAGTTCCCCTTGCCTTGGAATCCATAGCTTTCCATTCATCTGTAACTGGAGCTGGGGGGGTCTCTGTAATAACTTTAAACAGACCCTCTTTCCGCAGAATAGCCTCTGCATAGAGAACCCAGTCCGCATAGTTCTTCCTATTGAGCTTAGGAATCCCACAAGCATCCTGAAGGGCCATCATGACTTTGGCATTAGCCTTTAGCGTCATCTTTGCTGCTTTAAATCAGGCTGCTTTATACATGCTGCGTCTGTGTACAGCTGCTTCAATCCAAAAGCAAATTCAAAACAGCCTCTGCCTGTGAACCTGTGCCTTTCTGCTTAACTGCTTTGCTTATCTGCAGCTGCTTCAAACCGCATTCCAAAAGCAAGTTCAAAAGTGAAAGTTCTCTCTGCTGTCTTAAATTCATGCTGCGACACTGCTGCAGCTGCTTTACTTTCGATTTCCCCCAGCATAGGAAAAATTTATCCTTCTAGCCTTTTGCCTGTGCCACGGCAAAACCGGCTATAAAAGTTCAAAGTCCAGCCATAAAGCCATTAATTAGAAGCTGGCAGGCTGCCCGGAGCTGTAGCACATACCTCATCAAATCATCTTGACGTGCAGAGCAGATTCCGTTCCGATCTGTCCCTCTGCATTCCGATCCTTTGCCGGCACTCCAATTCTTTGCTCCTTTGTTCCTTTGCCAGGAGCCCGACTTCTGGAGTCCATTCTCAAAACACTGCGTTTTTCTGGGCCCGGAACCAAATGTTGGAGATAAGCAGTGTCCAGTGCACAGCGGAATGATGAAAAGTACGTGCCAACATGCTCTATATTACTTTATTTACACTTCAAAGCTGGTAATTTACAGAAAAACATCTTCCCTCTGCCGGAGCAGAGAAAGGCATCCTCTCTCCTCTAAAGCACGGAGAGAATCAACACTGAACTGCAAAGAACAGTGAAAAACAGGAAACCAGTGTACGTCACATCCAGTCTCCTTTCCCGTGAGAAAACCCAACAGCACTTGACTGTGGAATGTAAACATTGTCTTGTGACAAGCACTTCGCTGCTCAGTGAAGGAAGCAGAAACCAACATGTGACATTGGTAGACGTTCTACTGAATTTGTAAAAAGAGGCTTATAGCATCTTAAAGGCTAACAGATTGGGTGTGGCATAAGCTTTTTTAAACTGAAGTCCACTTCAGCAGATGTATGAAGTGTTATCTTCAGTTGACAGATATAAATATACATTGGTTTAGAGAAACTGTAAATAGTGGAGTCAAATGTTTGACATGCAAGAGGTTCGGTCTGTGACATGGAAATGTCAGACTGTATGTCTTGCATTTCCATGGTCTTTTGGCTCCACTGTTTACTATTTTTCTCCATAAATACCTGTATGTATGTCTTTCAGCCAAGTGAGGACAAGACTTCATGCACCCTAGTCCACAAAAAACACAATAAATCTGGTAGCCTACAAGTGGTAAAAGTCTCTTTTTTGAGTTTGGAGTTAACCAACAGGATTACCATTCTGGAAATAGTTGTATTTCCCAGGGACTGTTTGCAACATACCTCAGGATGTTTGGGAAACTAGGAGGAAGGTCCTGAATTGGAAAGGATTCTGAGAGAAGTTTGTTTTCCTCCTTTTAGCTAAGGTTTGAAATGGTAGAAGCTAAAAGAGGCAAGAGACTCTGAAGAAAGTGAATGAAGTTTTGGACAGCAGGGAGATATTAAAACAGGCAGAACTTTATTTTCTCCATCCTTCTATTCATCCATCCAAACAGATCCTTGAACGCAGCATCAAACTACACACTAAAATTGCCTGTAATGATTCCATTGCATGCACCCTCAAAACAGATGGTTGTGCTCTGTTGTGTGTGTGGTGAGGGGCAGGGTATTTTAAAGACAGGATGCATTTGGAAACACTGAATAATGCATTCAATCGACTTTGATGTAAGATGTTGATGCAGGAACACTGCTCATTTGGCTTTAGTGATGGAAACTTGGTCTGTATCTCAGGTTGTGTGGGTCAGGATGGGTATAATGATGCTGCCACCAAGGGGGGTGGGCTTAGAAGCAAGCAAAAAGCTTGCCCTGTCCAGCCAACATCAGCTAAGAGAGTGCAAAATAAAGGCACCCCCCCCCAAAAAAAGCTAAGTAAAAGCAATGCCCAATGACTGTATCCCTTAAGCTGCCCCTAAAATATGATTTGTCAATGGCAACAGGAAACATGCAATGCTGTTGAAAAGGTTAGTGCCCCTCTGCAAAGAAATTGCATTTTTTTTTCACTGCCAGAAGATGACCTTATCGTGATTTGCAGTTTTCCCTTCTTATCATATTGTATTACTATCAGTAATATCTGTTCAATACAGGAGTTCTACCTGATCACTGGAATGACACTGACATCTTATCTACTCAGACTTATATAAGATGTTATTACTAAGGCATCACAAAGAGTTCAGAAACACCAACACTTCTGCAAAGTATTTGATCTGTAATGAAGCATTTTCTATGAATAAACTTCCTTGTCTCTTTCTTTAATACTGTCAGCTGAATTTGAAGAGCGGACGCGGAACTTAAGTAAATCACAATTGAGAAACAGAATATAATTAATGTTCAAGGCCTTATTCAATTCAAGATGCAGAAGCTCCCCTCCACCACTGAAGGGAAAAGCTACGTTCTGAATACATAGTAAGAACATTGTTTAGCATGTCCCCAAAATACAAGAGGAATAAAGTAGAAGGACGAGCAGTCTGTTATGTTCTGGAACTAATTTCTAGTCCTACTGTCAAGGCTGAAATACAATCATAGCTTATAAGGAAGCAAACCTCACCCTCATTACCTGGGAGCAAGTTCCATTGAATTCAATTGGTTAGGATTGTGCAGTAAGGCACCAGAAAGCAAGGAACACATGAGCTTCTATTCCCTCTGGAATCCTAAATATTTTTACAAAACCAGCAAACTGCATGCTGATCAAGCATGGAAAGGATGGGGAATCTTTGGCCCTGCATATGTTGTTAGACCACAACTCTCATTGTCCAGATTATTGACCACACTGTTTTGAACTACAGTGATACCTCTGGTTACGTACGCTTCAGGTTACAGACTTCTCTAACCCAGAAATAGTGCTTCAGGTTAAGAACTTTGCTTCAGGATGAGAACAGAAATTGTGCTCCGGCGGTGCGGCAGCAGCAAGAGGCCCTATTAGCTAAAGTGGTGCTTCAGGTTAAGAACAGTTTCAGGTTACGTACAGACCTCCGGAATGAATTAAGTTCTTAATCTGAGGTACCACTATAATGGGAACTGGAATCCAGCAACTTAAGGAAGACCACAAGTTCCCTATCCCTGATACAAGGTATGGTATTCCTTGGTTGTTTTAGTTTGCCTTGCACTGTCCTCTCTTTTAATATCCTGTCTTAAAGTTGAAAAAGCTTTGAATTTATTATTTAGGGCCTTGTACCAGTTATCTCTTTAAAACATTCCACCACCACCACCACCCCGGTCTATCCAAGACTTGAGGTAACTTCCAAGAAAAATAAAGATAAGTACATCACAATGCAAGTTAAAAATTGCCATAATAAATAAACAGCAAAACAATCTGCCTAAGCAATAAACGAGTAAAATATCAAGATTTTTATTTGAATCATTTTGAATTGAGAGCTGTCGTGGACACAGGATTGTCAGGTTAAATATCGACATTAAACTTTGCATCCAAGTCGGACAAATTATTTAGACTGAATGTATCTAGTGGTTTGCTGTGACCCAGCAAATACCCACAGTCTCTCACACTCATCCATAGTGCATTCTGTTATCAGGCCTCACCATTAGGCAGTATGAGGTGGCCCCCTCAGGTGGCAGTTGTTGGAGGTGGGGAGTGGTGACAAAGTACTGGAAAAGTGAGCTATGCGCATCACACAACCTGTTCGGCATCCCCAAACCTAGCTTGCTGCCCCCAGATTTGGTAGGGTGATACTGTCCCAGTGCAGGGTGTGTATGTGTGTGTGTGTGTGTTGGAGTCACATGCTCACAAAAACCTGGATATTGTCAGGAGTCTTGTTGCTGCCTTTTGAACTGGAATAACTTTCTCAGTTGAAACCACCCATGTAGAGTTGGTAGGTGAGGCTTGTGCACCTATATATCCCAACATGGTTGGAGTTGTTTACTTTGACAACTCCAGTTGCCTATTTGAGGATGAAGGAACGGAATCTGTAGCCTTTTCTCTCCCTTCCTGGAACTATTGGAGATTACAACACTGGCCAGCGGACACAAAAATATTCAAACAATTCTTGTTTTAGAAGATTTAAGAAATGAGATTAATCCTGTGAAGGTACATGAGGCTGGCTTCAAAATAATCATTCTCCCAGAAGATATGAACAGTTGTAAGAAAAAGGAAAGGAAAACCAGGAGTCTCTCCAGCACTAAATATCAAAGTGCACAGAGAACTAGATACAAATAATGTACAGTCAACTCTATAGGAAATTGTGATGGAATTAAGTAAAGTTAAATCAAACTAATTTAATCAATATTCCCTTCATTTCCTCTAAATATCAAGCTAATGCTTCAGGGTGGCACATAATGATCTCTCCTCCTTTTTCCCCTTCTTGTTTTTTACACCAAGATTTATTTTTCACTAGGTGTTGATTAAAGAGCAAAGCTGAAACATCTGCTATGTAAATGTTAAGTTAGGTCACTCACAGTGTATCTGCAGTGAAGATGGTGTAATCAAATACAGAACTTCCTAATTGCTTCTTTTCTGCCACAGGCCACAGATCTGACACCCCAACAGCTACGGCAACTAGGTGCTAATGCATGTAAAACACTACTGTATTTAGTGCCCTGGCCACTGCTCAGAATTAGCACATGAAAATTGGTGGATTTCATGTTCTGGCACTGTTGTGTGATGATGATGCAATTATTTACTATCCTAGCATGTCGTAACCCATCTACTATGTGATTTGGAAAGTAGTTTATCTGAGTTCTCTATGCATTTGGACATCTCTGAAAATGTTGTCACCAAATATGGCACAACAGGAGCTGTTTTTCTTCTATGTTTGGATGCAGCTTGATGCCATTTTGAATCAAGATAGTGGACTGAACCACTTCAAACTGCACTGATTTGAACACCTTTGAAGATATCCAGTCTGGTGAAATGGTTCCTGAGATTAAGGAGGAGGTTTGATCTCTTTGGTATCATTGGACACCACTTTGAATCAAGATGGTGCATCAAACTTTTCAAAACTACACTGATTGTAATCAAATTTTGCAGGAAGCTAACAGAGCTGTGCACCAGATTTTGAAAGGCTCATCTCACTATCTTGATTCAAACTGATGTATGATTATATCCAAATATAGACCAAAACCTCCCTTTTAATATCAAGATTAGTAAGAGCTGTTCAACAATGGAACAGAATCCCTTGGAAGGCGGCAGAGGTTTTTAAGTAAACGCTGGGTGGTCATCTGTCATGGATGCTTTAGTTGAGATTCCTTCACTGAAGCAAGTTGAATTGGATGACTCTTAGGATCCCTTCCAACTCTACAATTCTAAGACTCTAAGAAACATCACACCAAACTGGGTGATGGTATCTTCAGAGGCAGTTTGGAATAGACCAATAACTGCTCCTCAATTTCAGGAACCATCTTGCTAAATTTGGTGTTATCGTCATAAGTCTCCGAACCAGTGCAGTGTTCCACTTTGTTCCACTACCTTGATTTAAAATGGCATTTTATGGTATCCAAACATAGATGAAAATCAACTCTTCCATCTCAAGATCCATTGTGCCAAATTTGGCCATGATCTCTTTAAAGGTAAAGGTAAAGGTACCCCTGCCCGTACGGGCCAGTCTTGACAGACTCTGGGGTTGTGCGCCCATCTCACTCAAGAGGCCGGGGGCCAGCGCTGTCCGGAGACACTTCCAGGTCACGTGGCCAGCGTGACAAAGCTGCATCTGGCGAGCTAGAGCTGCACACGGAAACGCCGTTTACCTTCCCGCTGGTAAGCGGTCCCTATTTATCTACTTGCACCCGGAGGTGCTTTCGAACTGCTAGGTTGGCAGGCGCTGGGACCGAGCAGCGGGAGCGCACCCCGCCGCAGGGATTAGAACCGCCGACCTTTCGATCGGCAAGTCCTAGGCGCTGAGGCTTTAACCCACAGCGCCACCTGCGTCCCCTTATGATCTCTTTACATGCATACAAAACAGATGGAGAAGCAGACAGGCCACTTTCCAAAATATCTAGTAGAATAAAGAAGATGAAAAGAGCAGTGTGAGATAAAGAATCCGTAACCACATTGCTTTGGTACCACATAAATTGGCCCTAATTGTTATTTTTCTGGGGTCAGCTAAATCAGTTATCTACTGTCTCTATAATATACTGTCTTCTTCACCCACAATAATATTTTTCCTAGATTTGTCTGCACACATTCACTGTGAGCACTGAACAATATGTATGCTACAATAATTGCTTTTCAATCCAGATTTTGTTTTACCCATAAAAGCTGAACACTAAAATTCTATTAAACAAGCAGTGTCTAGAGAATTCCAGATGCGTTCACAAAACAGAGAGACTAATGTTTGTTTGTTGTGTTTTTCTTCTTTCTGTTGTAGAACTAACCAAAGGTTCACAATGACATTTGACCCAAGTATGAATGTTATCATTGTTACCTTGGCATTTTCCCAGCCACTTGCTGTTTGGAATCTAACATTCCCTTCCACTTCTAATGGGGGTGATTATTTGGCATTCTTGACATTGTTATTTCTCCTGTTTCAGTTTCCTGACCTACAAGTCCCACTTCAAGGTTAATTGCCTTTGGCTCAAGACGCTTGTTAGATGTTGACAGTAAGGTTTGTTCCTTTCTTTATGTAACATCTCTGAATTGTTGATGTTGTTTGATTATGGCATTCTATGTTATTCAGGATTCCACTGAATACACAAGAATTCTTTTTTAAAAATCTATTCATTCCAGTCACACCTTCCAAATTCCCACATGTTTAGTAGTACAGCCTTTTAATCATTTGTCCTTTTTTGCCAATTATTTTTTATTAAGTTTCAAAAAAAAAACTTTTTTAGCAGATTAACAAATTTAGGAAATCTCAGATTTTAAAACAAATTTAAAATTACAAATTAATTTCCAATTTAATATATCCTTAGTGATTGACTTCCCACCCTTACCTCCATGGTGTTTTGATTGCCTACCCTTTCCTGCCTCATTATACTAGCATTAGTCATTTATCCAATGTTCTTTATAAGCTAAAGGTAAAGGGACCCTTGACCATTAGGTCCAGTTGCGGACAACTCTGGGGTTGCGGTGCTCATTTTGCTTTACTGGCTGAGGGAGCCGGCATACACCTTCTGGGTCATGTGGCCAGCATGACTAAGCCGCTTCTGGCAAACCAGAGCAGCACACGGAAACGCCATTTACCTTCCCACCAGAGCGGTACCTATTCATCTACTTGCACTTAGTGCTTTCGAACTGCTAGGTTGGCAGGAGCAGGGACCGAGCAACAGGAGCTCATCCAGTCGTGGGTATACAAACCGCCGACCTTCTGATCGGCAAGCCCTAGGCTCTGTGGCTTAACCACACAGCACCACCCGCGTCCCTTCTCTTTATAAGCTAGCAACGTATAATAGTTTGTGACTAAAAATATATAGAAACCTCACAAATGAGCAGTAGTAATAATCTTTACAACTGCTTTCCTTCCTACATGTCATAAATTTTTTTATCAGAAATATAAAGGGCACAGCTGAAGTGATTCAAAGCCAATTTATAAGTACCACCAAATTTACTTCACTTGCCTTCCAGGCAAGGTGGCCAGAGGATTCGGGCGAGGTGGCCAGAGGATTTTCAAGAAACAAAAAATTGCCAGAAAGACAGAGTTTGTGTGCCTTAAATCTTCTGGACATCTTTTGCAAGTAAGTCTTTAAGTGCCTTTTTGGCAGGGATGTTGTTCAAGTTCATCTGATCCTGGTTTAGAAATGAACTGGAGGGGTTTAGAAGAGACTCCACAAAACATGAAGTGAGTCTTGCAGCTGCCAAACCTCTCCTTGCTCAGATCAAATGCCAAGCACTCAGAAAAGGAAGACCCACCACCACAAAAAAATCATCATTGCTGCACCATCTCCTCCCAAAAAGCTTCCCTCTCTCTTCCCTGGTCAACTGGCAGGGCATAAGGGCAGTGCTGACAGTAGAAGAGAAAGGCTTTTTTGTCCTCCCTCCTTTCTCCCAGCTAAATTATGGGACATGGTACGATATACCTCTGAAATAAATATACCTTGTATAGCTTACTGTGTTTTATCACACTATTAGCTTTGGCAGCCATCCCAATTTCCAGTGGGAAGAGCCTAAGGAATGAAGAACTGAAACCAATCTGGAGAGGCTTGACTTTTTTTCCTTTGCCTTAAATACAGGTCATATAGGTGTTTTGGTGGTATTTCAGAAAATATGGATTTAGTAAATGTGGTATCTAACAGGGGAATACTGATGTTTGCAATCTGGATACATAGAAACTAGAAGTCTGTGGCTGGTTATTTCAAGAAAAGGCCCAATACAATACATATAACAGAGATCAATACATGCTCCAGGAGAGGTGAATTGACCAAAAACAGAATTGTATCTTATGTTTCCTGGTCCTTCCTCTTTCCTGAATCCTTTCATTCCCCTACCCATATCGTTCAGGATGGCTCTCAATCCTCTGGAGGAAACATTTGAGGAGAGGAGAAGGAGAAAGGAAACTTTCTTACATCAACTTTTCTGATTATTAAAAATAAGATTGATGAGTGCACTTGAAAGTATAGTTTAAGATGGCATTAATAAAAGGTCTCCAAGGAGAGTTTTCTTCCAAGATTTTCATCATAAAAAAGATATAAAGGCTAGTGCCTTATCCCTACAATGATGGTCCTTGCACCAGACACACTCTCCAACAAATGAACAAACCATTTTAGTACAATTAGCCAGGGCTTCCGTTTATATGTTAGAAACCTTACCTGTGAGTGAAGGAGCGCCGATCATACATAGGCTACAGTGTCATTGAAGGCTCACCCCACATATTCTTGCTTGTCCCTTTGCATGTCTGTTCAAGACATATCTAAAGACTGTGAAGCACCCTTCCTTTCCAACTTCAGCCTTCCACTCCCACATTTTGGAGAAACTTTGGGAATGGCTTATTGAGTGCAGCATTGAAAGCCACCATTTGTTGGGGGGGGGGGAGGTGCATAAGGAAGTCCTGGTACACAAGGTGTTTGCATGTGTCAATAGGGTGCTTTGAATCCTATCCAAAGATTACAAAGGGTTTCCATTTTAATGTACCTTTCATGGTGGAAAAATGATATGCAATAAAAGCATCTTACTAAAGAGCAAAGATTTAAAGGGGATGAAGAAATACATTTCATTATAAAATACAGGTTGGTTGTGTGTGTGTGTGCGCACACGCACGTGCCTGTGCATGTGGACGTAACATTGTAGACATAGTCAATTAAAATTCAAAAGAAAATATTCTCGGTGGTACCATGTATAGCAGGTTTGGTAGCCTAAGGCAACTTGTATCAGGACATCATCTTTAGGTCCCTCCCTGCTTGTTGCTTACCACTTTGTAAGGTATCTGTCCCCACCTGCAAGGATTATAAAACAACACAAGGCACACACATACCTCCTTTGAGCTCCAAGCAGTCCCCTGAGCTACTGCAATACACATTCTCCCAAAATCTAAAACCAGCCCACTATTATTAGAATGTTTACATAAAAGAAACTTGGAAATTACAGCTCTAGGGTCTGGAAATAAATTGTGAGACCCACCTAGAAACTTCCAAAGCATGTAGTAATACTCTCAGTGCAAAAAAATGTCATCTGCTACCGTCAAAGGCAGTTTAAGAAGTATCTGCTTAAAGCAGCAAAAAGAGAAGGGGGAGTTGGCAGGCTCGTGGAGAGCCTTGCTGCTGAACTCTGCAGAAGGCTCCTTCAAATAAATATTTCAAACCTTCATATGAATATTTTAAGCATGACAACTACACATAAACACACAGCCAAAGTGCTCAAATCCACTCAAGAAAGACTATTAAGTCATCAACCTGCTCCTGACAGGATCCCTGAATATGGCAACAGTGAGAAGTCAGGAGACAGTTGGAATCATTTCAAGACTGCTAATTTAACTTGTCTTAAAACCAACCAATGCTCAACGTGTCATCATCAATGTCATCTCATCGCAGTCTGAAAAGCCTTCGACCTAAAGCAAAAAGGTCCCCAAGTGCCACCCTTCTTGTCTACTGGTTGAAAATCTAATTGGTTCTGCTGACAGGCTTGGGAATTGGTAGGAAGGCTGCTCAGTTAATCTCCAAGGGCCAGCAAAGAGCTCAGTATCCATCGCTGAGCCTTGCTCCCTGGCTGTCGTCAAATGACTCTGATGGTAGTGCAAGCTCTTATGCTTCAGCTGTCTTCTGACTTCTGTTAAGTCAAATTCAATAAAGTTTGTCACTCAATAATCTGAGAGCTACCCAACAAAACCTCTTTGATCAATAACAGCTTGCCTGCTTGCACTTGGGAAGGTGACCTATTAAAGATTAAAAACACACCTGCTGCTTGAAGCAGAGAACATCTTTCTTACTTTTATAAATGAAAATTTGTCCATTAAAAGCAGTTTAACTGTTACAAGTGTATATAAATATTACATGCTGGAAAGATGAAATAAGATTAGGGAGAAGCATTCCAATTACAGGAAGACACTGGTTTAGGTTTACATCTGAGTAAGTAGCTTTGCTTTTTGATCTACATATGGTTTGAAGGGCCTTTAAAAATGTAACCCTGATTTCCCAGGCACCCTCCCACATTTGCCTTCTATCTGACAAACTGAAACAACATCTAGCTTTACTTTAAATTCCCATTCAACCATATAATCCTGTCCCTTGCTGCCTGTCTTTATGTGTGAAAACAGAACAAGAGAAACACACTGAGAAGACATGTTGGTATCCTAGAATGCTAGGATGTTCATTTATAAACATCTGGCCTTTTGTTTAAAATGCTTTCTGTAACCAATCAGCTACTTCAGTGGAGGGACTTTGACCAAGATGACTTAAAACCAAAATGACTATGCACAGATTAACCCCATTAGAGGGAGACTAGAGACTAATGAGCATCATAAATTACTAGACAAATCCACTGGAGATGAAAATAATATTTGACCTAGCTTTTCTTTTATTTAAAAAATCCTTTTAAAAAAAGGCAAAAGCAAAACCATTTTCATACATAACTCCTGCCTTTGAAATGAAAACCGTGATTCCATTTAGGAAAGATAACTATGGGTTTCAGAACGCAGGCAGTCTCCCATGCATAAATTGTAACTGCTGAACCAATTGACTTTCAGTGAGATTCCTAAAGCTTTTAAAAATTCTCTGATACCCCCTCAAGGAGTTTACAAAGGTAAGAAGTACAGACGTCAAGTCTGAGCCCTCTATATACCCACAAAGTGTGGGGAAACCTCCCATGTGATTGCAAAGGGCCAGGAGAGGAAGAGATAGCAAGCTGAATTACCCCTCACATCATCCCTGACCACAGACCATGCTAGCTGGGGCTGATGTGAGTTGCTGTGAAACAACATCTGCTGGGCCATAGATTAGCAACCCCTTGCCTAGTAGCACCTTATCACTAGTAAACTCACTTTTGTCTGGAAAAATGAACAAGTTCATCCCTTAGCTTCAGGAGTAACACTCACCATCTATGTTAACAGATGTGAGAACTATAGAAAGTGCAGATGTCTTCTTTACTGTCTAGTCTCTAACTCATTCAAGCCATCCAAAGTGTTTCCACTATTCAGTCTGAAAAGGAAGCTTCAAGTCTGATGAAACCCCACCAGTAAACACATTATTGCTACTTACTCAACTTACCCCACCCAAATTATGCTTGAATCCTACTACAGAGTTTCTTCTTGCTTTGCTCTAGGACAGGCATAGGCAAACTCTGGCCCTCCAGATGTTTGGGACTACAATTCCCATCACCCCTGATCACTGGTCCTGTTAGCTATGGATGATAGGAATCGTAGTCCCAAACATCTGGAGGGCCAGAGTTTGCCTATGCATGCTCTAGGAAAACAGATCCCTCACATAACCATACATCTGTCATTGGAGACTCAGGTATTTATAGTAACCAAGAATGTCTTTTTCCAGCTGCTGCTGGTCCTCCAGATATGGCCATTCCAATAGGGAAGTAGCCTGGGTGCAATGATTTATGCTTTGATAACCTCTCAGTTGGATCACTGCAATGTCCTATAACCTTGAAAACAACTCAGAAAGTCCAACTGGTGCAAAATATGGCAGCCCAACATTTAGGTAGTGCTACTTGTTAGAGTCGCATCATGCCATTTTTAATTTTATTACCATTATTATTATCAAATATAGTTCAATCAAGCTTACCTCTTAACTTGTATAGGAAAAAAATATTTACTCCTATACGATTTTTATCTCTCAAGCTCTCATAAACCCCCATTTTCCTCTCCATAGTGTCAAGGCATTTTGCATTCGGGGGCTATTATTAGCATTTCAGAAATATCAATTTGACTTTAATAGGAAAAATGCGATCTTAAAAAAAAGACCAGAGAATTGAGAATAATAATAGAGAAAAGGCATACAAATGAAGAAATAATGAAATAGTGAAACCATGAGAGATAAATTGTGGGTTTACCTAGATGAGCCATGGAAAAGGAAAGGAGAAGAAAAAGAGACGCTCTGGAATAGAACCAGGCTCAAAGATAAAAACGCTGATACAAGGAGCACAATTTAGATTTCATGATCATGTGTTATGCAAGGAAATTGAAACACAGATGCAAATGCTTAAAATGCAGACAAATATATAGCAAAACATAATACATGTAAGATTGATTCTGGAATATATCTGCCTCAGCCAAATACAATATAGTCAGGTACAGCCATAGTCAGGAACTGGTAGTCACCTGGGAAATGCAGTACTTTGATAAGTGTCATCTGTCACAACAAACTTCAATCCTCCGTCTTTCCCAGGACAGGTCCTTATCCCCTGCTGGCTATGACAAGGCAGCTGCCAGTGCTGGGTGGAAGTACTGAGGGAGTTGATATTTTGCCAAGGATGACATCATCTAGGGCCAAACGTACCATTGGGCTGAGTGAGGCAATTGCCTCAGGTGGCACACTGGATGTCACACTCCCGAGGACATCAATGGGGGCTAGAGTTCTGATGCCAGGAGCACTCTGAGGAAAAGCCTCCATAGTTTATATTAAAGTTACCACTGCCAATATAATTCACAGCAGAATCTTATGCATTTTTACCATGAAGTAAGTCATACTAAGCTCGGCAAAACCTAGTCCCTAGTACAGGGACGAGGAGCCTATGGGCCTCTACATGTTGGATTACAACTTCCATCAGTCCTGACTATTGGCCATTCTGGCTGGGGCTGATGGGAGTTGGAGTCCAACAACATCTGGAGGGCCATAGGTTCCCCATTTGTGCCCTAGTGAAGGCAGCACTGTTCCAGTGTTACCACAAGAACTTCAAAATAACAGCTGTTGTTGTGATATCATATTTTACAGATATGTCAATGTGATGTAAAGGGACCCCTGACCATTAGGTCCAGTCATGGCCGACTCTGGGGTTGCGGCGCTCATCTCGCTTTATTGGCCAAGGGAGCCAGTGTTTGTCTGCAGCTTCCGGGTCATGTGGCCAGCATGACTAAGCCGCTTCTGGCGAACCAGAGCAGTGCACAGAAACGCCGTTTACCTTCCCGCCAGAGCGGTGCCTATTTACCTACTTGCACTTTGATGTGCTTTCAAACTGCTAGGTTGGCAGGAGCAGGGACCGAGGAATGGGAGCTCACCCCGTTGCGGGGATTCAAACCACTGACCTTCTGATTGGCAAGTCCTAGGCTCTGTGGTTTAACCCACAGTGCCACCCGCGTCCCCAATGTGATGTACAATCATATAATTTTTTAAAAGCTGAAAATAATTTTAAAAACAGCACAAAAACCATTGAGGGTGGATTTAAAAACAATGCAAAACTGTTTTTAAGGCAGGCACTTTTTCATTCAACTGGGAAAGCTTGTCAAAGCAAAATACCTGCAGGTATTGGGCATCATTTGCCATATCTCAGCAGGAATGCTGTTCCAGAGAACAAGGGCAGCCACACTGAAAGCCCTACTCCAAATGACTGTGCAGTGGACTTCTGATAGAACTGCTACCTTAGGCAGATTTTGTAGTTGGTTGCTATTATTTGTTCATTCATTAGCTACCCCACTGTTCACAGTGAAGAACTTTCTGATACATTGACAGTTTTGGTAGTCGCAGAGCTAAGAAATGCTGGGATGGGGATAAGAAGGAAGCAGCAGAAAAACGAGGCTCTGCAGTGCAGGCTTTTCTCCCAGTAAGCCATGCTGCACTAGTGTGTGGCGATGCACATACAGTGCTCAGCAGCCAAATTCCTTAACCAGGGCTGCCAACTTGAATAAATTATTTGGAGGAGGGGGCAGGTAAACCCCGCTCTACATAACTGATCACATGACAAGGTGCACACACACCATTTGAATGCCAATGCCCATCAACTTGGGGGGCCCTCAAATATTTTTTTTGGGGGGGGGAGCAAAGCCACCTCAGCCCCTAGGAATTGGCTCCCATATCCTTAACCAATGAATGCAGGGTATGGCAGTGAACTGAAATGGTTTGCAAGATTTCGGACCAGTGTGCATAAACAGCTTTTATTCTGCTGCTCATTAGTCTGAGAAAGGAAAGGGCTAGTCTGCAAGCCTCTCCTCCTCGCCCCCTTTAAATGCCCTATTCCTAACACTTATTACAAAGATTACAGCAAAAAGTGATGCAGTTCTGCATATATTTTTCTAAGCTTTAAATGCCCAACTCGAACTATACCATGTGCGCTTTTTGGTATGTGAAGTAGCAGCAGGTAAAAACTCTTTGGGATAAATATTGGAGACTTGGTGAAGGACTCACACTTTAACAAATGTTATGATACTATGTAACAAAAGCCAAGCTATCTAATTATGTTTACCCTCAGAGTAATCCCACCATTAAGAGTAGTGTGCTACAAGCAGAGAACAAGAACATGTCTTTGCCTAACTTTTGACAATTGAGATGTGTGTTTTTAGGACCCACCTTGTTTCTGTGATTGTGAGTTGTTTTAATGTTGTAACCCGCCCTGGGACTGTAGGGTGAACGACTGGTAAATAATAACAGTATATGCATTTTTATACACCTTACCTGGCTGGAGAACTGCATAGCAAAGTTTGGATAAGTGCGGATTTTAAAGGATACCTTTGTTTTGGTTTGTATATTGTTTTAGAAAATGTGAATTTGCTAAGTTTGCTTTTATTTGTGAACTGAATCAAATTTCTACCCCACCCCATTGAATGTAAGATGCAAACATGAAAAAGCTTCTGCAAAGCACCCCCAAGGCAGCTGGCATAGTTCTTCATTTAGTTTTATAGCAGCCAGTGAGAAATTCAGTCAGAGCAAAGGGCTTAACAATAAACAACTTTTGTTCATGTGCCTTCAAAGAGCAGATTCCAAGGGCTTCGTCTGCTGAATGCTGACAACATTTATGCAGAATCATGGGAAATCTCATTTTACTTTTCAAACCAGAAGAGAATTGTTTTGGAGAAATGCACTTCATTCATGATAAGGATACAACTGAACATTACGAGTTGGGGGGAAATACTTTATTTTCAAGCCTAATTGTGGCACAAGGTTGTTATTGTTTTGGGAGGGGGTGGAGAGAAGGTTGCAGCGCACATCAAAATTTGCTAGAAAGCTTTCTTATGGGTATTAATTTTTCCTCTGTACCTATATTAACCCTCACCTCCCCAGCTGCAAACCCTCTCTGTCAAAAACCAAAACAAATCCTGCACAGGGGCGGAACATGGAGGGGACATTGTGGGGCAGATGAGAGTGAATGTGGGTGAATGGTTATCCACTCCTGTCCTAAATTTTGAGCATCTAGTAAAAAATAAATGATGCAGAAATTGAGTCCTGTTGCCATATAACTTCACTTGAAAATGGCTGGATCCTCTTATCTTTTCCCTAAAGAAAAGTCAAATGTCATTTGGGACTAAGTCTTATTTGCAAAACTTAATCCACTGCACACCAGAGAGAAACTATCACAAGACTACTTTTCCCTGGAGAATGAAGATGTCCCTAGAGGGAGACAGCTAAGAGTACCATAACAAGGAAGATGCATTAATACAGCAAGATTCTTATGGAGTATCCATGTACATTCTGATAACCATAGAAAACTACACTTTAAGACCTCATACTACATTTCCTGCAGTTTGAAACAACACTGAATATATAGCAAGGAACTAACAAGGAAACACACTTAATGAAGACCAAACACCTTGTTTTACAATACTTGGGATTTCTTACATCCTGTGTGTCAAGATTGTATTAGGGCTGCTGGCTTACATCACATTTGCAGACAACAATTTCAGTTTATTATATAAATCACATGCAACTCATAAACAGGCAAATCAGTTATGGTCTTTCAGCTCAGGATACATTTCTGATGCAACTCTTGGGCCTAACCTACCTTTGCCTAAACTTCAACGTAGGTGAACAATATTTTTATCAGGATGCCAACAATAAGCTCTTTACTTAACTTGGTAAAAAATGTGTATGAGAGAAAATTAAATTTGTTCATTATAAAAAAAAGCAGTAGCACATAAAAACATTCATACCAGATGCAATTCTGGCAAGTGATGCAGAGCTCTGCCTGGCTATCATGAGTACTATATCATCTATAGTTAGGGTGGCCATGTGGACTAATTTACAGGAGACAGTCCTCTATCTGAAGGACCATCCAATCCAAAACTCAGTTTAAAGACAAAGAACCATGAGAAGAAAAAACAAGGGCCTTGGCATTGCCCATAAATAGTTAGCACCCAGACAGCTGATCGAGCAAGCAACACAGGTCACTTGGTTACATTCTGCTCCTTTGATCGGCAGTATTAACAGTAGATTACTTGGTAGGGTCACTGTAAAGACACCCTGCAACATGAAATTGCAGCATTCAAACATATCAAGACATTTGATTCTCTATTTTGAGATGAATAAGGACAGTGGTTTCTTGTCACATTACAGCTGCAAATGAGTTCAGAAATGCTAGGAGGACTGCATTATTACCAAATGCTGCTGTTGTGAATGACCACTGTGCTTATTTTTCATGTATCTGAAGAAAGCTGGAATTGCCACAGACAGTTCTGTTTGCATTTTATGACAACGCTTTGCTACTTCATCCTGTTCCCCCCGTTCTGCACCTATTCGAGCCAACTGAGGATAACACTTTCATATATATGACGAACTGGACTCTCTTATACAATGGCATATGACATAATTCAAGCATTAAGTCAGACCTTTCCAAACTGCGTGTTGTGACACTTTCATGTTTCAGCTGCAGTGTGTAGGTGTGTCGTGCGAACATTCCCCACGCTCCTCCTGAGGCTGGAAAGGGGTTAGTTTAACCTCTGGTTTGCTAGTAAAACTGAATCACTGTGTCACGAAATGATGCATGTATAAAAAGTGTGTCACTAACATGAAAAGTTTGGAATACTCCGCATTAAGTCTTTGAAGTGCTAGAATGGTTGCTTTTGCTGCAACAGAGTAACACAAACATCGTTTTGGAAGTCCCATTCTTTTAATGCCACCCATATACAGTGGTACCTTGGGCTACATACGCTTCAGGTTACATACACTTCAGGTTACAGACTCCGCTAACCCAGAAATAGTACCTCAGGTTAAGAACTTTGCTTCAGGATGAGAACAGAAATCATGCTCCAGCAGTGCAGCAGCAGCAGGAGGCCCCATTAGCTAAAGTGATGCTTCAGGTTAAGAACAGTTTCAGGTTAAGAACAGACCTCCAGAACGAATTAAGTACTTAACCCGAGGTACCACTGTACGGATGACATCTAGTTAGAACTTTCTACTACAGATCCCTCCCACTTCAGCATTACCAATGTGAGTTTGTGGGGTTGGGGGATTTAGGTGGTGAAAATGCCACAAGGGAAATATTTAAATACTCCTGCCCCCCTTACCCGCCACTGCCCCAATCAAACCCACAGCCTCCTGTGGCTGCATTAAAATAACAAAATTCAGAGTAGCATATCACATATACATTGGCCCTAAAGGCATGCATGCACACAGATGACAGCCAAACATTATATATTTGCAATGCCAAACACCGTCAGTGCAGCTGCATACAGATGCAGCAGCATACATATAAGCACCAAATGCATTTTATGTGGATCTGCCATAATTCTACATCTCCAAGATATAAAACACAGAGGAAAAAATATCAGAAGAGGTTTTTATGCTCTTTCGGAACCTAACACATTTTGACATATGTGTAACATTTTTCAGTCCAGCTACTGACAGACTCCTATGTACTCAACCGTATTTGCAGCAAAGCAGGATGGCATTTATCCTTTCTAATGATACAGAATTCTCTGTGAAAGTAGGGTCACCAAAATGAGTAATAATCCCACCGGTGTCTAAGGTACAACCAGCAGGGTTCAGGTCAACAGGCAAGCAGCCAATAATTTGGCCAACAACACTGAATTTCATCTGCCCGCAGCCTCTATCTACTGATTATACAATCAATACACACCTCAGATGAGAAGAGCTAACAACTGACTGGGGCAGATCAATGCTAGCAAATAAGCGCTTCACGACAAAAAGTTTGATAATTACTATTTTGAAGCAGTGTAAATGTTGTTTCTATTGTAACAACATTCATGATGATACTGCTATGATTGCACTATTATTATAGGTTTAATGTTAGGCAATCAAGCTGCAGTGGTCTAGATATCAACAAACAGCATCAAAAGAAAACATCAAATTGTCCCTATTCTTTTGACATTGCAGCCAAAACATTTTTCTATGTTAGTGGCCTTAAATGAATGATAATAAGTGACAATTTGGTGAAAAACACCATTTTCACAGCTTACAAAAGTCATGGAATATAGATTGATACAAGTATTATTATTTCCAGACCTACAAGACAAGGAATAGCCACTTGAGTCAGAGGATTAAAATAAATCCGGTACTGCAAAGCCAAGGGATTCTCTTACCCCCACCCTCCCCCTCTCTTTCAAATCCTCTGCCTAAGAGCGTTTCATGTAAATTTTCTCTAAAATCATATTTTTGGAACCTATGTGAGTATAGGCAATTTAGTTCAATTTAATTACAGGACCGGTTCCAACACTGCATAATTTGCTTTGGGAGCCTTGAGTGCTACCTCCTCCTCTATTTCAGGGGTGGGCAACCTGTGACCGTCCAAGTGAATTTCCATCATCTCCGACTATTGGCCACACTCGATGGGGTTGACAGGAGTTGCGTGTCCCAAACATCCGAAGGGCCGCTGATTCCCCACCCCTCCTCGGTTTGTCAATAGCGACAAATTATTTATTTTAAATTTGCAATGCTTGTTTCTTCATAAACCTTCCACAAAAGAGATATGGGAGGGGAAATAACCTGTGGGAGCTGGGGAGACAGTCAGTTCTATTTAGTTACATTCAAGTCCAGCCTCAAAGGTCACCGGCTGAACTAAATCCAATAGTCTTACTTATGGACAGGAATGCTTCAGGGAGTCGCAGGCAACTTACAACCGCCAGGAGCAATGCCTCAGTGCCTTCCACATGTGCTGCATCAAGAAGATTTGGGGAACCACATAACGGGACAGAATCTCACACAAAATATGTGCTTCCCCAAGCCCAAATTCCCGGCATGTTTGTACTCCTGTCTCAGTGATGTCTACACTGGCTTGGTCATGCCCACAGGAAGATGGCAGGACCCCCAAGGACATGCTTTGGGGTGCTGGCTTCAGGTGCCAGGCCGATTGGCAGAGTAACTCTGTGTTACAAGTAAAGGTAAAGGGACCCCTGACCATTAGCCCACTCATGGCCAACTCTGGGGTTGCGGCGCTCATCTCGCTTTACTGGCTGAGGGAGCCAGTGTTTCTCTGCAGCTTCCGGGTCATGTGGCCAGCATTACTAAGCTGCTCCTGGTGAACCAGAGCAGCGCACAGAAACACCGTTTACCTTCCTGCCAGAGCGGTACCTATTTATCTACTTGCACTTTGACGTGCTTTCGAACTGCTAGGGTGGCAGGAGCAGGGACCGAGCAACGGGACTTCACCCTGTCGCAGGGATTTCAACCGCCAACCTTTTGATTGGCAAATCCTAGGCTCTGTGGCTTAACCCACAGCGCCATCCACGTCCCTTCTGTGTTACAAAGATGTCTGCAAATGTGACAACTTCAACCCTGCCGTGTGGGAATCCCTTGCAGACGACTGCAGTGCCTGGAGACAGACAGGTTGTGCGTCCACAGCAGTGACCAGAGGAGGAATGACCGCTGGGAGGAGCACAGAGAGAAGAAACGCCATGGTGCATCTGCAGCAGCACAACCAGATACCCTCATCTGCCCTAGATGCAACAAAATATGTCTCTCTCATATCAGTCTGTACAGTCATAGCAGATGTTGAAACCTCCCAACAGATGGACTTCACCCCCAAAAGCACACTCCACCAGTGTCTCCCGAGACAGATGGATGCCAGCATGGCAGAGGACCAACACACATGATTCAGCTGATGTAGCTTTATGGATCTGGAGACTGAATTTGGGCTGAATTATGCTTGTGGTTGGGACGCAGGTGGCGCTGTGGGTTAAAGCCTCAGCGCCTAGGACTTGCCGATTGAAAGGTCGGCGGTTCGAATCCCTGCGGCGGGGTGCGCTCCCGCTGCTCGGTCCCAGCGCCTGCCAACCTAGCAGTTCGAAAGCACCTCTGGGTGCAAGTAGATAAATAGGGACCGCTTACCAGCGGGAAGGTAAACGGCGTTTCCGTGTGCGGCTCTGGCTCGCCAGATGCAGCTTTGTCACGCTGGCCACGTGACCCGGAAGTGTCTCCGGACAGTGCTGGCCCCTGGCCTCTTAAGTGAGATGGGCGCACAACCCCAGAGTCTGTCAAGACTGGCCTGTATGGGCAGGGGTACCTTTACCTTTACCTTTATGCTTGTGGTGGGACGCAGGTAGCGCTGTGGGTTAAACCACAGAGCCTAGGACTTGCCGATCCGAAGGTCGGCGGTTCAAATCCCTGCAACAGGGTGAACGCCCGTTGCTCAGTCCCTGCTCCTTCCAACCTAGCAGTTCGAAAGCACGTCAAAGTGCAAGTAGATAAATAGGTACGCTCCGGCGGGAAGGTAAACGGCGTTTCCGTGCACTGCTCTGGTTCGCCAGAAGCGGCTTAGTCATGCTAGCCACATGACCTGGAAGCTGTACGCCGGCTCCCTCAGCCAATAAAGTGAGATGAGTGCCGCAACCCCAGAGTCGGCCACGACTGGACCTAATGGTCGGGGTCCCTTTACTCTTTACCTTTATGCTTGTGGTACAACAACTGTGTGGTAATTTCATCATCAATACTATTCACAAATCTTTGTTTGCCTTTACATTATTGTAGAAATCTTCCCCAAAAAGTGTGCTGATATGTGAATTGTGTTTATTGTGAAACCACCGGTGTACTATGAACCAGTAGCAGCCAGTAAAGTAGCACTGCTCTCCCGGTTTTCCAACACAGTGGTCACTATTGCTTAGTAAGAGACAGAGGTGAAAGGCATGGAAAACTTGGCCTGCTGTGGTGTGTGGTGGAGGAGCAAATTTGATGTTCCTGCTGCCATGTGCTACACCTGGCCGAGCTCTGAGCACCGCACAACATCCTGCTGTGTTGGGAAGCAGTGAGAGCAACCATGGTCCACCAGTAGCTACTGCTACAAAACACAGGCCAAATATTCTCCAGCCATGTTCTTGCCAAAGTCAAAAACACACACACAGCCAAAAAGGCTGCCAAGAGCAGAAAGACAGAGCCAGCACCAAGAGAAAAAGCTGAGCAGAGAGCACAAGACAGACACTCTCTTATACAAACCAGGAGTTTTCTTCTCTCCCCAACTCCCTGCCATGAATTCATGGGATGCAGACAGGCTACAAAGTTTGAATTAACATGCAGCAGCATTGGTATTATTGTTTGCTTGTTTGTTTGTTTGTTTGTTTGTTTGTTTGTTTGTTTGTTTCATATATGAGATGCTTCATGGAATAAATTAAGAAGGATCAATACAATACAATACAAAGATAAAAAAGGATCAATACAATACAAACAACTGGTTGCATTTTTAAAAAGGCTGTCAGGGTATGCGCTCTCCTGTGAGGTCTGCCACTTCAAGGCATCACACTTGTCCTTGTTTGGATATAAAATGGTGTCAAGCAGCACCTAGGATGTGCAAAATTTTT
This sequence comes from Podarcis gaigeae, assembly GCF_964106915.1. Lineage (NCBI taxonomy): Eukaryota > Metazoa > Chordata > Lepidosauria > Squamata > Lacertidae > Podarcis > Podarcis gaigeae. Next base: position 101,195,319 of record NC_139680.1, on the reverse strand, counting down.
GTGGCCAACTTGCAATCACCCAATTATCTACAAGTCGATTGCTACTGGCATTCTTCCTGACTCCGAATTAGATGACCTTTTAGTTCAGATTCCTTCCAGGCACATGATTCTAGGATTCTACTGCATATTATTTTATGCTTTTCAATACCTCAGTCTCATTACTGAGAGTTGCTCTGCCAACAGTGGAAATCGATTCAAATGAAACCCTCCACAGAGAAATCACAGTTGCCTTGGGCTACAAAAACCATACTTTCAAAAAGTTATTCACCAACTCATGATTTAACACTTTTCATCAGTTCTTTCACAAATAGAAGCCACAGCTGCATCCAGAAGTCAATAGCTACCTGTCTAAAGCCTTTCCTTCAAATCACTGACTGGTCAAGTCTATCATAGCCTAGGGGAAATCACCTGTCCATCCAGGAAGATAAAAGATACCAAACAGGTGCAATACTAGAAAGAAAAGAACAGAAAAGAAAAGGGGAAGAAAGAGAGAGGGAGAGAGAGAGAGAGAGAGAGAGAGAACACCGACACAAGACTTTGCTAGTGAATGATACATGGTTGAGTGCCAACTCACTGTGAGTCTTGTTAAGATTTCCTTTTCAGCATTTTCCTCTTTCTCAGAGGTTCTTCTGCCTTGCGACAGATGCAAAGAATGTGATGTATATTAAAAACCTCTCCCTCTCAGATGGGTTCATTTTTATTCAGGGACAATTTTGCTGACTGACAGGTAAGCATTTGGTGCTGAAATTGGACCTGTACAAGAGCTTTGCATTTCATTTGCTCCATTACACCAGTGCATGAATTACTGGGCTTTTCACTTTGGCATCTTTCCATTACTTTCAAATAACTGACATGAGCAAGATGACTCTTCTGACATTTTGTGCAACAAATTTGTTCCAAAAAGAACAAAACATGATTAGGCTGCTGTACACACACATGCATCCCACAACCTTCGCTTCTAATCTACCCAAACCCTGTAAATGTCTAAATAGTACTCAAAAATCAACAAAATCCAGCAGTGAAAAGATACCCTAGAAATGCATCTTGGTTCTAACGTTGCTGCCATGCAATCATTTCAATTTGTGAGTCTCTTCAGTCATGATACTGAATTCCATTATATATATCTGCTTACAACACTTGGCTTCAATGTGTTACATATAGTTGCATTTACGCTACAGTGCCACCCGCAATATCCCTACATATGCACAATTTAACATAAGTGTTCAGGACAGTGTGATATTTGCTTGCTCTTACTAGGGGGAGGGAGAAAACATTCCTGAGAAGTTCATACGTTTTGGGGCAAAGAAAGGTTGATAGCTTTGCATCCTATATTAGCCACTGTACAGTTGAGCAATGCATCATGCACAACTATAATTTTATTAAGTCTCTTTGTTCACCCTCCTCTTTATCCCATAGGTTACAACCGTCCTTGCAAATATAGCATTTGGTACTTATCCCTTAGAGCCATACACCTTGAATGATAGCCAATTACCAGACTTAACAGACTTTGGGAAGAGGAGTTTCAATTCTCCTTAATAGCTATTGTCATCAATGTGACTTACCTCCTGTTGGAAGAGCAGGACAGAATGCTCCCCCTCCACTCTCTTAAATAAAACCCGGCTTCTCATTAACAGAGCCAACAATTACCACCTCTGAGTCTACGGTACCAGTTTTACTCCCAGGCAACCGATGGTACAATACATTTCCATCACCTTCGTGCTGATGCTGATAAAGTTGAGTAAGGAAAGAAAAAGAGCGCTGTGATAGTGTCACAGTCACTAAATGATTATGTACAATATACACGAACCTACTTTATAATAGAATTGTGCATTCTTGGTAAGGCGAAGTCACATGAACGGTAACACTAAACACATTTTAAAGGGTTAAATTATCCTGAACATGAGAGGATTCATATAATAGTACTACCATCACTGCAGTCCTGAAGACTTGCTTCAGTTGTTATGACCTGCATTTTACCACTGGGACAAAGTCAGAAAAAGTCAGATGGATTAACATTAATGTTTGATTAACCTAGGTTTGTTTTTTTTAAAAAAAAACAACAACCCATCTTTTTATTTATTTATATACTTTATTGACCAACTTTTATCTTATACTTTATTGACCAAAGAAGAAGAAAGGGAAGTCCCATTGTGTGATTGGAAATCTGTTTGTCTCTTTTATATTTGGATAATTGCACACCATAACTGATGAACAACAACTGGAAAATGCTATTTCTTAATATTTTATTTTACTGATGTTATTTTAGTATCTTACATTACATTTTGTATTTTATATCATTTTAGTATATTTTTGTTTTGTGTTGTAAACCACTTCCAGTATTATTTTTAGAAAAGTGTGGTATAAATATCTAATTTAAACTAATATTCACTACTAGGGTGAAACAGTTTTTATTTGAAGAAAAGTCAGACACATGGTTAAGCCACTGTGGCCCCGATTCATGTCTAGTCACATTTAAACAAGGTATTAATATGTGACTAGTTGCATGAGAATCTGGATACACACTGGAAAAAATATGAATCACATTGAAAGCACTACATCAGAGAGAGATTGCATTCTCATCTGGGTGTGCATTCAAATAGACATCTGATTTATTGTTGCGTTTCTCAATCCATCAAGTAATATGTATCTCCTCACTGGTATAGATCTTCTTAATGGAATTGGTGCATGTTAATCCAAATTTAGATAGTATGCATGTTGAAGTTTTATTTGCTTACATTCATATTTCACCTTTCTTTCATCACGGAACCTAAGGCAGCATATTTGTGTTTCTGAGGTGGTCACTCCTCATGATCAGACCTAAACCTGCTTAACTTCAGTAAGATGGTCCTGTGTGCTTTCAGGTCTTTAAATCAAGGAATTTGTTCTTGTTTAGTCATTTAGTCGTGTCCAACTCTTCATGACCCCATGGACCAGAGCACGCCAGGCACTCCTGTCTTCCACTGCCTCCCGCAGTTTGGTCAAACTCATGTTGGTAGCTTTGAGAGCACTGTCCAACCATCTCGTCCTCTGTCGTCCCCTTCTCCTTGTGCCCTCCATCTTTCCCAACATCAGGGTCTTTTCCAGGGAGTAAATCAAGGAATACATCCAAACAAACCTTGTATGTGAGTTATTTGAAAGAAATCAGCAAATATATTCCATAAAAGCCTCATTAGTGAAAAGGCAGGTAGGAATTCATTGTATTTTGTGATAAATTAATCAAAACAAGATTTATTTGCATTTAGATTTACTGCAAAAACAGTGTATCTTTTCATTTGGAGAACAAAGATTTAATCCTTTTAACAAGATGATTCATTTCTTGGCGTATAACAATTTTGATTTTGATTTTTTTTAATAGAAAAAAGTATACTGAGTACTTTTTTCTAGTGTAACATGATTATTTTTTTATATCAGGTGTTCATTGAGTCGGTTTCATTTTATTGGAGCAGAATCATTTATAAGGAGGATATTTGTATCTAAATACATTTTTGGTGACTTCCACTAAATAAATGATTGAAGAGTAATCCAGTAAAAATAAAATTAACCATAGCTCAATTTACAGTGAAATCCATCTGAAATAATCTTGGTAAACAAATGAGTTCTTCCTGTACCAAATGGTAACTCTTAAAAGGTTTAAAAACCCAATTCATAGGAAAATATGAAACCTAAACTTAGCAAGTACAGCTACTCCTCCATATCTAAAAAATAAAATACAATAGTTTACTAACAAGAGAAGAATTCATGCTGCAAGGAATCCACCGGATGGACTTTCTCTGTCTCTTTAAGGCCAGAGGGGTTGTGTGCCCAAGGGTTGTGTGCCCTTGCATGAAAAAGATTTTCTAGATCCATTTCAGTTGGGGGTTTAGGTCCTGTTTTTGCACAGGAACTGCCTTGGTCACCCTGTATAATGAGCTCTGATAGGGCTCAATGATTTAATGGTTTTAAACTATCCAGCCTTATGTGCTTCAAGACCCCAATAACTGATACAGCCTCTGCCCACATGAACCGAACTGGCATTTTCAGTTACAGATAGGTAGCCATGTTGGTCTGCCATAGTCAAAACAAAAAAAATTCCTTCCAGTAGCACCTTAAAGACCAACTAAGTCAGTTCTTGGTATGAGCTTTCGTGTGCATGCACACTTCTTCAGATACACAGAAGTATGTGTATGCACACGAAAGCTCATACCAAGAACTGACTTAGTTGGTCTTTAAGGTGCTACTGGAAGGAATTTTTTTTGTTTTGGCATTTTCAGTGTTGGCTCCCCACCTGTTGAATGCTCTCTCCAGGGAGGCTCACCTTACAGAATCTTTGTCTTTTTTTAAGTGTCAGGATAACTTTTTAATATGGGGTTATGGCCTGTACTGTGAAGGGTTTCTTGTACTTGTGAATTCTTTTAGTAGGGCCAGGAACATAAAACTTGGCTGTTATTTGTATAGATGTGTTTTTAGGTTTTTATTGGTTGTGGGGGTTTTTGTAACTGGCTTTAAGTGTTTATTGTGTTTGTAAGTCTCTTTTGTGAGAAAGCAACTAATAAACAGAAACAATGGTTGGTAGGACGATGAAGTTTGAAAATTGATACATGATGTGATTTCAGATGCAATGCTTAATTATAGCCAAGCATTATGTGAAGATACCTGTGAGTATAGGGCAGTATACAAATTTAATAAACAAGAATGCTTGCTTAAACCTCAGGTTCATATACCCCCTGCTCCAATCTCCTCCTCTGATGCATGTAAGAAGAAGAGATCTGCTTCCGGGTTTAACCTAACCATAGTTTGCCACTATGTCCAACAACGATGGATATTGAAAGAAGCCATGGTTTCCAATTCTAGGTTGTTTTTTCTTTTTTAAAAAATTGTTATTATTAAAATAATTCAGCATTAATACACACATATTGTGAATATACAAGCATACAAACATACATTTCATACAATCCTTAAAAATGTTCAAACATACCTACACTCAATCCCACAGATAATTCCTTATCCCATCACCATCCACCACCCCTCACCCCACCTTTGTGTTGGACTTCCAATCTACTCAATTGCAATTTCTTTCCACTTCTATTACTTTCTTTCACACACCTTTAACCTAGTTTCATGCTTCTTTTTCTATTACACATTGTTATCCATCTTATTTAGTATTTCAGTATTTAAAACGGAACTTGTTTATTCTAATAGGAGTTCTGATTTTTCAATATGGTTTTGCAAGTATCCTTTAAACACCTTCCAGTCCCTGTCTATCTTCACCAATCCTAGGTTTCTAATTCCAATAAACTAGGCTCTCCCAACTTGGTGCCCTCCAGATGTTTTGGACTACAACTCACCTAAGGAGAGGTGGCAATGTGGCCATTCCTTCAAAAGCCCAGCCTGAACCCAATGGTACGCAACAACTAGAAGTCAGTCACAATACCCCTGAATGTGAGTAGACCTCTGTTGTGCCAGGCACGAATTAGAGATAGCCAGCATAGTCACCTCTCCCACCTTCCTCTTAACATGTCCTCTATTCCAGACAAGCTGTCATATAGACACAGTTTGTGGCACAGAATGTAACCAAAGCAGAACTACAACATTTTAGTACCACTGAATGTAGGTGTAGAAGTTCACCTTTAAGGCGTTCGCTCTAGGGAACTAAACATTTAGAAACCATCTGTAGGTATATTAGCTCACAAACCATAAATTACTGTAGAACATGAAAATAGATACCTCTCTGTGTCTGCACAGGGACAGCAATATACATGGGGTACATACTAATGATGGGAGCGAAAATGCACTTGAGGAACAGAAAGTGAGCACCGCAGGGCAGTATTCTCTGTGACTGTCTGTCAACAATACTACAATGATAATCTTCAGCGACGAGACCTACTTTTCCTTTCATGCCTGTCAGGGTTATTCTAACAGGTATTTTAATGCACCGTCTTGTGGAAAATGCACATTTGAACCAGCTCTGTTCACTCCTGTGCTTTTCATACAAATGTGGAGTAAGATAAAGGAGGTCTCTCTCTCAGCACTAAATTCAAAATAATCTGTTATGGGTTCCTTTAAATCACAATCCACTCCCCTACTCAGGAAGCTGCCATCAAATATATATTCTGTTACCTGATTGTCAGCAGCTCAAGGTAAGCATTTCATCTCAGTCTCAACGACCTTGGGTTCCACTGCATCGTAAGAGAGTGGCGCCATTTTTTGTTGTTGTCTTTAAATCAAAGTGTACCAAAATATGTTGTAGCTCTATTTATTCCATACACAAAGTTATAATACTTTCAGACATGTATCACACAAAATATATATTGAAATGTCTCCTTAGAATAATGTACCGTATTTTTCGCTCCATAAGACACATCTGACCAAAAGACGCACCTAGTTTTTAGAGGAGGAAAACAAGAAAAAAAATATTCTGCATGAAACAGTGGATGTATGATTTTTGTGGTTCATGCTGTGGCCACAGACATGTGATCTGATGGTGAATTTGGGGTGATCCAATGCAAAAATCCTGAGGATTCATGGGCTTTTACCTCCCCCCTCCCAGGCAGCCTCCGCTAGTGTCCCTTATCTCTCTTCCGATCCCACCGATCAGCTGTTTCCTTTCAACACTCCCTTCCCTCTTGTTTGCTTTACTGTCTTTTCCTTAGCTGGAGCAGTTTTTGCTCCTCCTTTTCTTCTAATTTCTCTCCTTATTGCTTTGGTCTTCCTGTTTCGCCCTTTGCAAGTTTGCTGTCTTTACCTCCCCCTGTCGCGTATTCCACGCGGCGCTTTCAGCGAGACACTAAGAGTTCCAGGTTTTTCCAGTGCAGTCTTTTTAATGTGAGCTATATACAGGCATTTACAAAAGAAACAGTCCATACAGAGTACTTACAAACGAATACTCTCCACCACAGCACCACCACACTACAGCACAACCACCACACAACCACTGTTAAACAGGCTTTCCTTTTAAAACAGGTGATAGCCAATCACACTAATCACACTCCTGCTGAGTCACTCTGACCTAGCAGAGTATTGCATCATCCTGTTGAAGCCTGCAGACTTATCCAGTATCCTGCGAATCCCAACACCCCCCTCCCAAGCAGCCTCCTTTATCTCTAGCTTCCCTTATCTCACTCCCGATCGCTTGCCAATCAACGACTTTGTTTCAACACCCACTTCCCTCTTTCAAAAAAAAAAAAAAAAAAGCATGATCTTCTTCTTGCCCCTGGGCAATTCGGCTCCAGGGACCACACATTCGTTCCATAAGACGCACAGACATTTCCCTTTACTTTTCAGGAAGAAAAAAGTGCATCTTATGGAGCGAAAAATACAGTATATTGAAGGACTGGAAGAAATCCCAACTTTACCTAGTCAAATCCTCAACCCAGAAGGTCAGACATTGCTACCAACTTCTTCCACTTAGCATTTTATTCAAGCAGAACCTCCCCCCCCCCACACAAATAGATAGCAAAGGTAACAGAACAAGTTGACTTCTATTGCATAATTTTACAAATCCTGCAGAATTGTTTCTGAATGGCAGCAGAGACCAAAGATGATTTTGCACAGGCTGGCGGTCTGTTTTTTTCCTTTCTGGGAGAAGGCAGATGTTGCCACAGTCATACATACAACACACATGTCTTGGATACGTCAATATTAGACTGGTTTAATGTGCTCTGCATTAGGGGTGTCTAATCCATGGCCCACATTCCAAAGGCCACAGCTGACCCCCCCCAAAAAAAACATTTATGGGGGGGATTAGTATGGGCCCCACACTGTTGATGCAAAGATGTTTAAAAACAAAAAACAAAAATGGTAGCCTCAATACTGATTTTTTCAATACTGATTTTTATTTTTATTTAAAAAAATACTGACCACTGTCATAAATCCCCTGCTGTGTCACCAAAAGCCTTTTTTGTGGCTTTTCAAGTCCCCTCCCCCATTGGTCCATTTTATTAATTTAGCAGCCATTCTTTTCCCTCAATACTCACATAGGTGATCTGCTGCAATTCAGCAATGCCAAAAGCCTTTTTCATATTTATTTAAAGCCACACTCTCTTCTACGCTTTGACCACACCCACTTTGACATGCAGTCCCCAGAGGGTTGACACTGGGTCATCCTGTACCCAAGCAAGCACTGCACTCTGTAGGTGATGGTTTCTTTAAGATACTATCAGAACATGAATTGCATTCCATCCTTTAGCCTGGTAGCACCTGCCCTTTGGAATGTCCTTCCATTGCATGTCAGACAGGTGCTCTTTCAATTTTCATTTTGACACCTTCCTTCCTTTTCTAGCAAGCCATTTAAAGGGGAGATTTTTATTCCAGTCTGCATCTGTCTTAAACCACTTCAGAAAGCTCCATGGGAAGCAATTCATAAATGAAATGTATGTATGTATGTATGTATGTATGTATGTATGTATGAATGCCACCCATGCTAGGATGAAGATGCTGCCTTCATCTAATTTAAGTTAGATCAAATAACTTAAATTAGAGTAAAATGTTGTAGGCAGAATTCCAACAGGATCATGACAGTGTTTCCCAAACATTTTGGACTCACAGCTGTCCATGGAGGCACAGGTCAATTCTATGTCCAGGGCAGCTGTTGACCAGCTCCATCTGGTACACAGGCTGAGACCCTATCTGCCTGCAGACTGTCTCGCTAGAGTGGTGCATGCTCTCATTATCTCCTGCTTGGACTACTGCAATGCACTCTACGTGGGGCTACCTTTGAAGGTGACCCGGAAACTGCAACTAATCCAGAATGCGGCAGCTAGACTGGTGACTGGGAGCGGCCGCTGAGACCACATAACACCAGTCTTGAAAGACCTACATTGGCTCCCAGTACGTTTCCGAGAACAATTCAAAGTGTTGGTACTAACCTTTAAAGCCCTAAACAGCCTCGGCCCAGTATGCCTGAAGGAGCATCTCCACCCCCATCATCCAGCCCAGACACTCAGATCCAGCTCCGAGGGCCTTCTGGGTGGTTCCCTCATTGCGAGAAACGAAGTTACAGGGAACCAGGCAGAGGGCCTTCTCATTGGTGGTGCCCACCCTGTGGAACGCCCTCCCATCAGATGTCAAGCAAATAAACAACTATTTGACTTTTAGAAGACATCTGAAGGCAGCCCTGTTTAGGGAAGTTTTTAATGTTTGATGTTTTATTCTGTTTAATATTCTGTTGGGAGCCACCCAGAGTGACTGGGGAAACCCAGCCAGATGGGCAGGGTATGTATGTATGTATGTATGTATTATTATTATTATTAATAATAATAATAATAATAATATGGGGAAAGGGGGCTCCCTCCACTCACAGCTCTTTCTTCACCCTCTGTCGTCTCCTCCTCCTCCTCCTCCTCCTGCTGCTGCTTTGGATGTGTCGAACAGGCACACGCATGGGGGGCACACGCCCTAACCCTCTCAGTGGTGGTGCCCAGAGGGTAGAGTCCTTTGCTCCTGGAGATTCTTTTCCCCTTCCAACAACATGCCACAATAATGCAGTTTAGAAATGCATTTGCACAGGCACTCTCTGAAATAATTCAAATGGGTACTAGGGTCCCCTCCCCCGTTTCTGTATTTGCATCTGCTGAGTTCATATTGCTGCTGTTTTTGATATCGTTTTTCTTATGATTTCATGCTGCTTTACTTTTGATATGTATGCTTTATAATGATTGTTAGCAGCCTTGAGAGAAGCACTGAGGACAGAAAGGCAGGGCATAAATATTTAAACAAATAGATAAATATCAGAAACAACTCAATGTTTATGACTGTGCAACAATTGACATGCAGACATTAAACTAGGTATCATTTCAGAAAGAGAAGAAATTAAAACGAAACCGATTTCCTGCCTTGCAATTCAACCTGGGTCATGAATTTTCATCACAGAACAGAATTTTGACTGATGTATTTATAAGCTTCAGAAAACATAATCATGCTTCCATACTGAGGATGTATCTGTGACGGGTAGTTCTGTGTAGACTAAATTTTCCAGAGGGTTGGATTTCAGGATCTTTTTTTAAGAAGTCAGTTGAGAGTAGTTTAGCCCCTTGTCACAGTCATTCTAAGTTGCCGGAGAAAGGCTGAAGTGGGGATTTTATGTTACTAAACCACATAACCTTCTGGGTCATTCAGTCAGCTGAATGTCAGATGTCAACTGCTGTACTGGTCAATTACAGACTCTTGAATATAGTGTCTGCCACTTACTGAAGATGTTACAGACTTTTCAACAAAGACTTCAGTATGGCAGTTCAAAATTACAGCATATGTCTAAAGTATTCAGACACTGTGTGTCCATGGGGGATTTCTCCCCCTACCCCAAAGGGGTTTCTGATAGAGAAATATTTTGGCTGGCAGCACTAGCTGTTGCACAAAATAAGACAGATATGGTAGGACAAGATAAACAATGAATGATTGCATATACTTCATATTGATCAGGTTTCGTTAGGATAGAGTTAAAAGGAATCACAATACCTATTAATTGTTGTTTTTCAGATAAATCTTTATTATTGTATATAAATATCATAAAATATTATCACATAAATACCAAAAAGTTAGATACAACTGTAAATACCAACAAATGGATCTAAATATACTTCCAACGACTGTATAAATATATCTATATTCACAGAATAAAAAGTGCCCTGGAAAGTCATTGCAAATTTCTCTCCAGGCTAGGAAATGGTATTTTCCACTCACCGTCTACAATGCCTATGCAGAGTAGAAAATGTGGATCTAAAGAAACTGAATGCCTGATTTTTGACTCTCTTCTACTTGACACATTGAAAAAATGTTCAAGAACAGTTTATCCACCCATGTGAAAATATAACTCTTGTAACACTGTCAGGGTCAGTGACACCTACAGTGATCTTCTCTGTAAAACTCAGTCACATAGGAGAAAGATGCCCAGGGCTAGATTTAAGCGCACAATTTCTGTAGTGGTTCTAGAACTTTGGGAAGAATCAAAATGTGATACAGGTTCCAAACAAAATATAGTAATGCCTTACTTGAGATATAAGCACCTTCTTCAGCTTTTTTCAACTCACACATAAAGAGTAATGCCCTTGGCTGGGGGCGGGACCTAAAAAAAGTGAACCTGATCAAAACATGCCAGAAGAAGGTTTCCATTAAATAAATACAGATCAGTGTAAAGTCTGTTAAACACACTTTTAAATGTTTGGCCCTCCTACAAGTGCACTATAGCAATCTTGGGAGGTGGATAAAAGAAATAATTACAGCAGCCTAGGGACATTTATTCCTAAATTTTCTGATTACATTTTAAGTGTTCTTTTTCACGGATATCATAAACTGATTAAATCGTTTCGTGTCTGACCCCTACTGACTATGCTAAGTGAAAAGAGAAGACTATTAATAACTACCCATTTCTGACAGCTGCCCAGGGGCAATGCAGCCTTTTGGAGCAATAAAATGACTCCCTAACTCACTCGCTGAATGCTGAATATTGATTCATATTATGAGTGTTGTCAAACACAGACTGCAGTTCTGAAGATCTGTAGTGGCAGGTCATCAGCAATAGCATTAGCAAATGTCAGGTCTGAAATCAAAGGCCTGCTGGACTCTTTAGGGATAAGATTTATCGATTTCATAAAACGTGAAAACAGATCAAGTAGTTGTGCTGATGGAAATGGTCATGGCAGAATGAGGCTGAGGCTAGCTTGACTTAAGTATTGGAAGAGAAGCATCACACAAAAGTGTTGACCATCGTAAATAATTTTAAAGGCTAGGAAGTACAATTACAAGGACCGCTGCAGCTGTGGGGCTTACAAACTATCTTTTCAGGGTTAAATGGCAGACACTGAACACCCAATTGTCTAAAACAATGTATCTAGCTTAGATACAAGAACTGTCACAATATCTGATTCCAGGGGACTTAAAATTATTATTATTGCTGCTCAGGTCACATCAGCTGATGCTAACAATCAATATTTTAGTTGCAGATCTAATGATGCTATATATTTAGCGGGGAGGAGGGAAAACATGACCTATTTATACTGTTACTTAGATTCATTTTGTGCAGCTTAATATTTAGATTATTTTCTTCGAAAACGTATTTCCACATCAAGATTTTAGTTTGCCATTGTTATCTTCCATCTTATGAGTTTTTCTGTGTTTGAATGAAGGTGCAAGAACAGACTCAGAGTTAATATAGTCTATCAAAAAGTGCATTCGCGACAATATTACTTTTCCACCCCAGTCTTAGACACATTTATGAAAAAACATGGCCCATTCATCCCCAGCTGTAAAACTTTTTGGTATGCATGCTTAACAACTACAGCCTTAGAACTTTGCCTTCAGCTAAAATATAAAATTAGCACTGAGTTGCCATCTCATACACTCTAAGCAGATTGCCTTGGGAAACTGTAAATGGGTTGATAAGAGAAAATGAAGAGTTGCTATAGGTTATTCAGTTGTACCCAAATTAAAAGATTATATTCCTTCTCTCATCCTATTTTGTAACCCAAGCTGAAAGAAGTGTTATCAGTGGATAATGATTGCTGTGATTTTTACCAGAATGTCTAACAAAAGTGGGAAATAAGTCCAACTGTATAAATACATTATCCTAGTAGATGAGGTTGCTGTCATTTTCAAACATCCCATCTCCTTCGCTAAATGTTTGATCAAGATGATCACTTTTATTGAACGTAGGTGCCTATCATTCAGATTCTTCTGAGAGTTGCTCAGAATGAAGCAGGATATGCTCTGGGCAACAGAAGAGATAATCTATACTATAATAATTCTCTTGCTCAAAAACAGCTATGGATGATGATGGAATGCCATTGCCTTCAGTCCTCTGCAGTGGTGAGAGGCCTATTAAAATGCTCCACCCCCAGAAGTCGATGGGTTCTGCTGGTTTCCCAAAACCACTAGTGTTTCCAGTCAAGACTGCAAGACTCCCCCATCAAGGTCCCAGATCACCTTTGGCAGGTCTTGGCAATCTTTGGCCCTAGGGCAAAGTCCATGTCAGTGTGAAGAAGAAAACAGGAAAGGGGGGAAGAGGGAGAGGGATGTGGTCCTCAACAGAAAAAAGGTAGTCCACCCATAATCTATGGAGACAGAATTAAACTCAACAAACTAAACATTCTTTCCTGCAGGCCAGAGCCAATCCTATTTCTTGCTACAATGGTGAGACAAGAGTAAATTATTCTTCTTATTTTATTTAATAAATTTGTTAGCTGCCTTTCAAAATACAGTATTTTCCCCAAGATGTTGTGTGGATAAAATGAAAGGGGAAGAACCATGTCACCACACTGAGCTCCTTGGAGGAAAGAGGTGATACAAATGTAATAAATTAAATAAAATACCTGAAGGGCACTACAGAAATGTATAAAATAAATGACTAGATTTGGGTGAATCAACAAACTCAATCCATTCGAGTAGGAGAACTACACTAGTGGCCAAAACTGTGGAAACCTTTTGGAGATAGGTTTGGTAGCTCATAACACCACTTTTTTGGAGTAATACCATAAAATTATATATCAATGGAAAGACAATTTAATAAAGAATGTAATGCAACAAGGTTTGTTCAATTATCTGTATTCTATCAAAAGTTATTGCCAAATAACCAGGAAAAGGAGTGTTTAGAGCACCAATCAGGTGTCATCTTGTTTTGGCAATGATGGCTCATAACACCACTTTTTTTTGGAGTAATACCATAAAACTATATATCAATGGAAAGATAATTTAATGAAGAATGTATTGATAGAATACAGATAATTGAACAAACCTTGTTGCATTACATAGCCTGGGGAGTCTGCAGGGTAAACCTTTGCATGTTATTGCCTAGGTGACATCTGTGGCAAGGACTGTCTTTACCAGCTTTGGCTGGTTCACTGCCAGCATCCTTTTTCTCTAAGGAAAGGATGACGTAGCCACTGCGATAGATGCCCTGGTGATCTCATGCTTTGATTATTCCAGTGCACTGCAGGTGAGGCTGCCTGCAAAGAGCATCCAGAAAGTGTGGGTGGTTCAAAATGCAGCAAGTCAACAATTATCTGGAATAAGCTCAAGAGCTAAAAGCTCATCAGCTATCAATTGCCAATTCTAAATAGCCTAGGCACAGGCTACCTCAAGAAGAATCTACAGTGGTATCTCGGATTAAGTACTTAATTCGTTCCGGAGGTCTGTTCTTAAGCTGAAACTGTTCTTAACCTGAAGCACCACTTTAGCTAATGGGGCCTCCTCCTGCTGCTGCCGCGCCGCTGGAGGACGATTTCTGTTCTTATCCTGAAGCAAAGTTCTTAACCCGAGGTATTATTTCTGGGTTAGTGGAGTCTGTAACCTGAAGCGTATGTAACTTGAAGCGTATGTAACCCTAGGTACCACTGTACTCCCAAATGACTCTCTTAGGAGACCCTGCTCTAATCAACACGGCAAGCAGGACTTGAAAGTTACAAATAACAGTTTCTTCAGTAGGGACAGCCATCCATGGAAACTCTTTTCATCAAGCTTTCTCACTGTTCACTTTCAGGTGCATGATGAAAACCTAACAGTTTTAACAAGCGAAAGAACTGTTTTGATGTTTCTATATTGTTTTAAGCCGTAGTTGCATTACATAGCCTCTCAATCAGAGGTTCACAAATTGTATTATTAATTTTATGAGCATCATATATTAAAAGAAACAACTTTCATGTTGACAGAAGGTTTTGAGATTAGATTTATGGTTCTCTTAGTTTTTGATATTTTAATGTAGTGTATTTTTTGGTCATTGGTTCATGTGCTTGCCTCTTATGTGGATATTGCCATGTTCTTTAAGACATGGGGAAATGTGCATTCAAGCCTTTTAAAAAAATCATATACTTCAGTGGTGTGAAAAAATGTGGCAAGTTAAGTTTCATGGGGTCAAATTTTGACATAAAAGCAGCAGCAAGACTTCAACTCGTTTAGTTTAGTTACTTTGGAAAATTAATGAACTATGACCAAAGTTCAAAAACAGGGCTCAACAAAACTATTTTCAATGAACTGTTAAAACTCTTCTCAATGACCTGTTGAAAGTGGTAATAAAAACCCCTCAGTATTAATTTTTTGCTGTTGTTAAAAAACTTTCTCTCCTCTGTCAGCAGCCCTCCTGTAGACAGAGCAGCACACCTACGGAGACATTTATGGGAGGAACTGGACTGACCTCTCAGTGAACTGATAAAAGTTATTATTATTGCTATATATTTAGTTACACCATGCCTTTGCCCCCTCCAACAATTAAACATACAAGTTACACAATATATAACAATATATATGTATATGTATCTATTTAAATCCATACAGATAATTACAATAAAAACCAGCATGCCACCAGCCCGTTCATAAAAAGCAGTCAGTTCCTAAAAGCCTATTGGAACAAGAAAATTGGGCGTGTTTCTTACATTTCAAGTAAATAAGAACTACGCCTTATAGCCTGATTTCTTAGTCACTCTATGGTGGCCTCAGAGCACATGATATGATCCTGTCTCTCACCACTGGTGGTACGTCAGGAGCATAAAAATCAATATTCTAATCCAGAGTGGTCCAACAAGCTGTACATGGGCCACATGCAGCCCTCAAGGCCTTTTTGGGGTCCCCTGCTAAGTACCAAAGCTGAAAGCAAAGCTGGAAACGGCAACATGAAAGCCTTGCCCTGGTTTGCCCTGTGGTCTCAAACACCACTGACCACCTGCCCGAGCTACAGCTGAGAATCCTCCTCAGGGGTAGGAAGAGGAGAGAGAAAGAGGGGTGAAGGAGGAAGAAAAGAAAGAAAGGAGTGAGAGGCAGTTTCTCCAGCCAAACCAGCAATGTCTTCCTTGTAGGAGTTGTTGTTGTTGTTTAGTCGTTTAGTCGTGTCCAACTCTTCGTGACCCCATGGACCAGAGCACACCAGGCATTCCTGTCTCCCACTGCCTCCCGCAGTTTGGTCAAACTCATGCTGGTAGCTTCAAGAACACTGTCCAACCATTTTGTCCTCTGTCATCCCCTTCTCCTTAAGCCCTCAATCTTTCCCAGCATCAGGGTCTTTTCCAGGGAGTCTTCTCTTCTCATGAGGTGGCCAAAGTATTGGAGCCTCAGCTTCAGGATCTGTCCTTCCAGTGAGCACTCAGGGCTGATTTCCTTCAGAATGGATAGGTTTGATCTTCTTGCAGTCCATGGGACTCTCAAGAGTCTCCTCCAGCATTCAAAAGCATCAATAATAATCATAATTCAAAAGCATCAATTCTTCGGCGATCAGCCTTCTTTATGGTCCAGCTCTCACTTCCATACATCACTAAGTAGGAGATGTAGGAGTAGGGGTGGGCATTTGGAGAGGAACCCTGGCTTGGCCTAGAGAGATTGAGGACACGGGCTCAGGTGGGTCTTGCATATTTTGGTGGTGGTGGCAGTGCTGGAAGCGGGAGTGGCAAAGGAGGAGAGAAGGGGTGAAAGGACAAAAAAGTAAAAAAGCAGAGCAGGACTTCGCCCAGCAGCTGCACAGGCAGCCGGTTGTTTGCATGTTCTTTTCCTCTCTAACACCCTGCACTCTGCCTGCTGTTCCACCTAGAGCCGATAAGAACTCCCTTGCTTACTGCTGCTTCTTCCTGGATAGCTCAGTTGGTTAGAATGTGGTGCTGATAACACCAAAGTTGCAGGTTCGATCCCCATAACAGACAACGGCATACTCCTGCATAGCAGAGGGTCAGATTACATGATTCTCAGGGTCCCTGTGCTGGACCCGGGGG
Source organism: Podarcis gaigeae (assembly GCF_964106915.1). Lineage (NCBI taxonomy): Eukaryota > Metazoa > Chordata > Lepidosauria > Squamata > Lacertidae > Podarcis > Podarcis gaigeae. The sequence goes on along the minus strand of NC_139680.1, from coordinate 101,178,661 downwards.
AAAGGTACCGTGAGCGTAGTCTGAGTCCACACGAAGAGGGGCGAGGTCCGAGGCGGAGAGCCGGGCGAGGAACAGGAACGCTGGAACAGGAGGCCGAGCAGGGAACAGGAACACCGGATGGTCAGGAACAGGAGGCCGAGCAGGGATCAGGAACACAGGAAGGTCCAAAGCCAACAACGACGTTGCTCCCGCCACCTGGGACCAGGCTGACTGGGCATCCTCTTCTAAGGCCAGGGGCGGTCCCGGCCCCCAGGAGCCCCGCCTCCTCTGGCCTTAAGGCGAGCACTCCTCCTGGGAGCAACCAGTTCCCTTCGCCTCTCTGCCCTAAGCCTCTGCAGATCAGGAGAGGCCGAAGGGTTACTGGGCCCTGGAGGAGGCTCACCTGACGCCACTGAGTCCTCAAGCACCTCTGGGGCCAGAAGGGTTTCACCTGGGGCCAGCTCCTGGTGCTCTGCCACAGGTGCAGGCTCTTCAGCATCTAGGCCTTGCCCCAGTTCAGCCGGCCCTGGAGGCGGGGACTCCTGTGCAGGCTGGGATTCCTCTGGTTCATCCTCTGAATCGGAATCCCAGGCCATCACAGTCCCTTCCAACTCTTTGAGTCTATTATTCTCTCCCCTCTCTTTCCTGCCCGGAGTCCTGCCTGCATCCCGCAAGTCCCCCCCCCCCAACAGTGGCCTTCTTGTTTTTGGATCTTTGGGGTCACTTTTTCTTTAAAAAAAGAGAACAGCTCTGATCGGTTTAATAAATAAATATATTAAATCTATTACAGTGGTACCTCAGGTTACATACGCATCAGGTTACAAACTCCGCTAACCCAGAAACAGTGCTTCAGGTTAAGAACTTTGCTTCAGGATGAGAACAGAAATCGTGTTCCAGCAGCGCAGCAGCAACAGGAGGCCCCATTAGCTAAAGTGGTGCTTCAGGTTAAGAACAGTTTCAGGTTAAGTACGGACCTCCAGAATGAATTAAGTACTTAACCTGAGGTACCACTGTAGTTGTGTATTTAATTATATATATTTAATTAACTATATTAATTGTGTATATTAAATAATGGGGAAATTTAATTCAGCATGTGGCCCCCAGGTTCCGGGTTGAAGTACTCTTGCGGCCCACTTGGTCTGAGAGGTAGGACCGCCCTTTCCTAACCTAACTAATTTCTCCCTCTGCTTCAGTGTGAGATGAGATGACTGATGAGCAGTGGACTGTGCACAGGAGAACGGATGCTGCTATAGAAACAAGTATGATTGCATAAGAAGCATGCTTTTCACTGGAAGATCCAAGCACAGCATCTTCTTTAACATGCAAATCTGTTTTCCATATGGTGCCACGTACACCCACCTTGGGTTAGATTTTGTTGGATGCAACTACATTAGAGGCCTTAAATGAGAATGTATAATCTCATTCTCATCAGATAAATCTTTCAAGATCAATGAGCATCAAAATGCCATCAGAATGCGCATCTGCATTACCTGAGCACACAAATCTCTCTTGCTAGAGTACGCAAGGATCCTGAGCAGCAACAAATTAAATGATTGTAACTGATAGCAACCTGAAAGTTATCAATAATCTAGTAAAAACAAGTATCCAGCTCCAGCATCAGAACAGAATGTTAGATTAGGCTGAAATGAGTTATAGTTATGTGTGGGAGGAGCAATCTGAAAAAAAGCACTGGCTGGATCCAAATATTTTCCATCTATTTATTCATATTTATTTTATTATAGCCAAAGGTTTTCAATTTGCATGAGGAAAATCACTGACATTTTCTTATAACTGCTCTAATCTGTCAGTTAAACAATTTAAAAGCTTTAAAAAAAATCAACAACTCTTTTGGAACACAAAAAGTATTTATACAGGAACGCCTGTCAATAATTTAATTCAATATTTCTGAGCTATAGGCATATGGCTTTAAATTGGGGGGTAGGTGGGGGAATTTCCATATCATATTCATTATTGATATACTATACAACAGATAATACAGCCTGAAATTGTCTTTGTTTATTAACAAGCCCTTGTAATTAACTTGCTTTTAAATCATAAGTATGATACTATTTTAATTTCCCTCACATCCCCAACCCTATCATTTGAAATCACATTAAGCTGACTCTTAGCAGGCCACCTGGTGTAATTCTATGACACTGAAGTGAGCTGTGCTGGTATGCAGGAAACAGTGACAGTCATCAGTGCTGAAATCCATTTCTCTAACTGATGACAGAAGTGGGGAAATTAATTTTTGCTATTCATAAATACCTGACAGGTTTAATGTAAATGTTTTGAAAAAGACTTCAGCATATGCTGCACATATATTATATATGCAGCAGCGCACTGAAATATTGTATTTTCAACCCATTCAATTTCTAGATCACTACTGCTCAAAACGGCTGAAATTTTTCAAATTACTCACACATTGCAATTTTCTCCATATACATATAAATAACAACACAAGCCCCCGTGAAACCTTTCAGTCACTTGAAAAATAGTTTGACACTTAGGACAATTTCCTTGCTATAAATGCTATGGGGAAACAGGTAGAATAATGCGCTGGATAAATCCGTGAGCATACTTCCTGAGTGTATAAGATCAGAGACCAACATGGAACCACTGTCATAAGGATTTTTCATTTTCATTTTGCTCATTTCCACCATCAATATACTGCTTAATTAGAACAGTCTCTAAGAAGTGTGCCTGTAACTGAAAGGAACTGAAAATAATGATCAGTTAAAACTATAAAACCAGAATTCAATTAAAATGCCCATTGGAATAAAAGTATTCAGTAGATGTCTAAAGTTTAATAGGGAGATGGTCTGTCTGACCTCATCTGGAAGGGAGTTCCATAAAATTGGCTCCTGCTGGATATGAGCCATGGTACGCCACTAACAGTGATTCTTATGAAGTCCTCAATGGCCAAGCAGTCCTTGAGGTATTCTGGACCCCAATTGCTAAGAACCTTGAGTCTGGCCAAGTAGTATACAGGTAGCGAGTGCAAGCTTTGACCATTGGAGTTTCAAGCTACTGCCAGCCTAAATCAATTACATCCAGAATTAAGTTGAGAAATAAGAAACAATAGCTTCGAGGGCATTTGCTCGGTAATCTACCTTGTTTCCTTCCTTAACAGAGCTCTTTGACTAAATTGAAACTTAAACAAATAGTTCTGCTATATAACTTGTAATACCATGAACTTGCATTTGCATGATCCCACTTTTGAGAATATTCCAATTTTGGCACACTAATTTATTCTTCTTCTTCAAGCAAGACAAAATTATGGGGAGGGGGGAGTCCTTCGAACTCGGAAAAAGTAAGGAGTAAAAAGAGGACATCTAAGACAAGAGATACTTGGATGTAAAAACACCTTTCATTAAGAGGTATGGCTGGAATGAAGTTATTACAAATGGTGGGGACAATGTTTGCAGTAAAATTGGTATTTGGACATTGATACACATCTATAAATGGGTTTTTGAAACTCTTTATTCCAACTTGCCGACTCTTAAAGATGTAATGGTGCTGCTGACTAAAATTGCACTGGCACTGCTTTAAAGCATTTTAGCTAGTTTTAATGGTATGATGCAGGTAGGGCCAGCCCAAGACGTTTTGGCACCCGAGGCAAACCACAAAATGGCACTCACCCCACCTCTGCCAGGGAAGAAGAGGTGAGTGAAGATCTACATCAGGAGCAAGAGTGGAACAAAGATGTACATTGGACAAAAGGGTGGGAGAAAACCACCGAAGAGGCTGCATTGGGGGAGGGCAGATCCATCCTCCAAGGAGCGTGCCATGGGAGCAGTGAGTGATGCATTCCTGGGAGACAGAATCTGCCGTGCCTGCGGATCCTGCCACCTGAGGTGATCACTTCACCTTGCCTCATGGGTCAGCTAGCCATGGATGCAGGTCCATGGAAATATTTTGTGATTTTTCTTATTACGTTACATTAATATTTTGACCTTCCAGTAAACTTTTGATTGTATGGGCACAATTAAACCAATGAGTCCCACCAGCAGAAGGCTGAAGTTAAGATTGCTGTTGATGGTAATCTGCATAACTGGATTAACTAAAACTTGTATCACTTGTTGCTGCTGTTTAGTCGTTTAGTCGTGTCCGACTCTTCGTGACCCCATGGACCAAAGCATGCCAGGCACTCCTGTCTTCCACTGCCTCCCACAGTTTGGTCAAACTCATGCTGGGTAGCTTCGAGAACGCAGTCCAACCATCTCGTTCTCTGTCATCCCCTTCTCCTTGTGCCCTCCATCTTTCCCAACAACAGGGTCTTTTCCAGGGAGTCTTCTCTTCTCATGAGGTGGCCAAAGTATAGGAGACTCAGCTTCAGGATCTGTCCTTCCAGTGAGCACTCAGAGCTGATTTCCTTCAGACTGGATAGGTTTGATCTTCTTTGAATCACTTAGAATGCTTATTTATTTAAAAAGTTCAGAAAATTCTGCAACTGGTTGACATGGCACAGTAAACATATAATGGAAGATACTGAAATAAACATAGGAAAGACAAGTTCTATGGTGCAAAACAGCATGGAACACCACAAATTATGCAGCATTTAAAGTAAAATGATTTCATATATGGCTGCTGCATTACATTTTTCTCACCATAAACTCCATTCATGGTTTTATAAAAGGTAAAGGTAAAGGTACCCCTGCCCGTACGGGCCAGTCTTGACAGACTCTGGGGTTGTGCGCCCATCTCACTTAAGAGGCCAGGGGCCAGCGCTGTCCGGAGACACTTCCGGGTCACGTGGCCAGCGTGACATCGCTGCTCTGGCAAGCCAGAGCCGCACACGGAAACGCCGTTTACCTTCCCGCTGGTAAGCGGTCCCTATTTATCTACTTGCACCCGGAGGTGCTTTCGAACTGCTAGGTTGGCAGGCGCTGGGACCGAGCAGCGGGAGCGCACCCCGCCGCAGGGATTCAAACCGCCAACCTTTCGATCGGCAAGTCCTAGGCGCTGAGGCTTTAACCCACAGCGCCACCTGCGTCCCTATGGTTTTATACACAGTTATGAATAAAACTTTGTCCTTTCAACCATGACACATTCAAAGACATTTCCCCACTCATATTTGTCACCAGCATGCACGCTTGCTTGATACATTTCATCTGGATACGTCATGCCCAGCTAAGCTCCATCCATCAAATATATACCGCCTAATCAGACAGTTAAGGACACTTGCACTCCAACAGGTACCACATATCACTTACTTTGGCATACTGCAGATTATTATGAGTGAACAAGTCTTTCAAATCTTCTTTGAGGTCTGGGAGGGGGGCATATTTGGAAAGATGTGCTTTAACATGCTGAATTTCCAGTGTCAGTGGTGTCCTTCCTATAAATGCTGTTCTTTAAATCCTATGCGATTTTCCCCCCGGTTCTTACCCAAGCAGTATTTATAGCAGTCCCCTTTGAAAGCATTATACCCTTGAAAAAAAATCTGATATGGTGTAAGAGTTTCTTCAAGGTGCATTAAAATTTACCAAGGACTCAGATTTACATTCAGATATTATTAACGAAAGAAAGGTGAAATATGACCAAAAATAAAATAAAATAGAAAAATAAGGTTATCAGAAAAACAAACTTTTAATTAAATGTATGTAGGAAATTAATCCCAGCTATGTGCAATATATTAATCATGAGGTATCATATCTGAGGGCAGAGAAGACATTATAAGGAACATACAAGAACAGTAGTCATGCATCTCCTCAAAAGATTGTTCCTTTAAATCTAGTAAAAGATGTTGACATGACATCTTCATAACTAGTTTTCCCACCCCTTGCACTTCCTTGCTGATTCCTCCTTGTTGTGTCATGCCTGATCCAGGTTTGAGAAAGGATCGTTCCTCCTATGATGAAGGCCCTGGAGATACAAAGCCTGAGGACTTTATGGGTCTCCTGACTCCAGAGCTATGCCAAACATCTCCAGCATCTCTGGAAAAGGAGCAGTAGGTCCAACTGTAGAAGAGGACCCCAAGGGACCTGTAGACAAAGTTCATGTGGCGGTTCTTTTGCTCAGGGAATCAGAAGGAGAAGCCAAACTACCTCCCAGTGCCAGGGAACACCAGTGTCCGAAGCTGAAGTTACAGGCAGTCATCTGTCAATCAAAGAACACCTTAAGGCCAAGAAAAACAGGCTCTTCAGGACTTCCTCAGGAGCACAGAACACTGAAGGCCTGGCTACCAGTTGCAGCTGGGTACCCAAACTATAGAAGCTCCCACTTACAGGAACAACACAGTTGCTTATTTCTGTATGTACACCCCAGAGCTTCTTGTTCCTATCCTGACTGACCTTGTGCTAGTAAAGGTAAAGGGACCCCTGACCATTAGGTCCAGTCGTGACCGACTCTGGGGTTGCAGCGCTCATCTTGCTTTACTGGCCGAAGGAGCCGGCGTACAGCTTCCGGGTCATGTGGCCAGCATGACTAAGCCGCTTCTGGCGAACCAGAGCAGCACACGGAAACGCCATTTACCTTCCCGCCGGAGCGGTACCTATTTATCTACTTGCACTTTGACATGCTTTCGAACTGCTAGGTCGGTAGGAGCAGGTACCGAGCAACGGGAGCTCACCCCGTCACGGGGATTCGAACCGCCGACCTTCTGATTGGCAAGTCCTAGGCTCTGTGGTTTAACCCACAGCGCCACCCGTGTCCCCGACCTTGTGCTGCTGACCCTTGTTTATAGCTTGTTCTTGAACCTACATTTGGGGTGCTCAGTCTTTGGCATTGGCCTTTTCCCACAACCCTACTGGCTGAACGTAGTATGTTTTCCATGCACTTTAAATACGGGGCTACAAAAGCTCCTGGGGACATGTTTCTTTACGATCCAATGTCCTTACCAAAAATATGTCTGCCTTCATTTTGTTTGCTTCAGTACAGTGCTCTGGAAATGATGTAATGCACTCACAGATTGTCTTCCTAGGGGAAATTGGAATCCCATTGTGAAAATATCGGCCTAAGAACACATAATTATGATGGGATGTGGACGCTGAAGTTACTGAACATAAGAAAAATTCAGCAATTCAGTAGATAGTTCTCTAATAACAGAGTTAGAATATAGAAAAACCAAAACAAGGTTACCAAATAGTAAATGCAAGAGATGAACAAACATGTACAGGATGCTGGATAGCTCAGTTGGTAGAGCATGAGACTCTTAATCTCAGGGTCATGGGTGTGAGCCCCACGCAAGGCAAAAGATTCCTGCATTGCAGGGGGTGGACTAAATGGCCTTCGTGGTCCCTTCCCACTGTACAATTCTATGATTCTATGTGAACCAGGATTTCAACAGCTGGACTGAAATCCAAGAAATCATAATGTCTTATATACGGCTGTATTCACTTTACTTGGTGTTCTTGATATTTGCTTTACAAAGCCTCCTGTAATAATTATATATTTATGTATCATTTTCTACCAAAGTGTTCAGATCAATTAGCTCCAACGTGAAGACTTTAGTGATGGGTGGGAGTGGGCTACTACAAAAACAGAAAAGCAATAGAGGTTCCTTTTTAAAATGGATCACTAAAACATGTTCAGCTTGGAATCCTCAGTGTACTCACAACACATCACCCGAAATCTCCTAATGACTGCTCCCACCGGCTTCATATAGATGTTAAACAACATTGTGGACAAGATAGAACCCTGCAGCACTGCATAGTACAACTGTCAGGGCCTGAAAGGAAATCGCCCAATGCTATTTTCTGAAACCACACCCTGGGAAACCACTGTAAAACAGTGGTCGGTGGTATCAAAAGCACCAAGAGATCAGAGTTAGAATAATAGGCTTACACTGCCCCTGTCCTCCCAATAAATGTCATCCATCAAGGTGACAAAAGGTTTTGAAACTAAGGTTTCACAATGTAGGTACTGGCAAACTTCAGTGCTTCAAATTAATAAAAACTATTAGGAGGTTTAATACAAAGTAGCTCTATGTAAGAAAAACTATATTATTAGGCAATTAGTTCCTATGCTCTATAAATACAAAATTCAATAACTCCATGGTGCAGCACACAGCACCCAACTGCTTACAATAACGGTACACTATTAAGGAGATTTGTATGTTTAACCAAACAGCACCAATTTACCACTAGTATTTACTATGATGTACTATTTACATTATAAGGATTTTCATTTCCTGAACTCTTTCTCTAGAAGCACAAAATAATTCCATTAATTCCATTGCTACAACAGGAGCCTACACATTGATTCTGATTTAGTTTTACTCATGTGGAAAACATATTTACTAAAACCCAGTTGCATCAGAATGAGAATCTGCATTTGGATGTGCATCCTCATGAAAAGCAAAGTGGTTCAGACAGGTGACATCGCATTTGTGCCTTCCTGTTCCCGATTTAGCCAATGACACAAGCCAGAAACCTGGTTCTGCCACAAGATCCTGAACCCAGACAACTGTTTATAAACCCAAACTACAGTATGTTCACCTGACGTCTTAGCTCTCAGTTCTTAGCTATCTTAAGATGCAGCATATTGACGCCCCTTCTCTTACGCTGGGAAAATTCATCAACATTGCTTAGGTGTAGGGGGGAAAAATGAGGATTTGGTTTATAAACGTTTTATTATTGCTTTCTTTGCTTATATTCTGCATGTAAGAGAGGCTCTGCCTTAGCCCTGTTCATCTGGTTTGCCTCAGTTTTCAACAGAAGCTTTCTAAAAAGGACTGTGGAGAGAAAGACTCTGGTTTCTAGCAGACAGAGAGCGAGGGACCTATCTCATTTAGTCCTAAGGAAGGCAAAGGTAATTCTTTAACATTCTGAAAATGGGGGCAGGGGGCGGGTATGGCATGAAAGATGGCTCCAGGTCTGAGTTGGGGGAGAAGGAGAGGCAACCTAAGTGGGAAGTGGATTGCCAAACCTAGTTTGCTGGGTTTGGGAGAAATCCCTTTAAATGTCAGATACTTTGTTACCAACATGCTTACTGGTGTTTACACAATATTTTATTTGATGTATTGCTGCTACTGTAAGCTCCTTCAAACACAGTATCATCAGAATTGCTTTCTAAGAAAAATAGTTCAGCATAGTTGTCTGCTCTACATTTTCTGCAGTGAAGACAAATGCAAAGAACTTGTTGAGCTTCTCTGAAATATCTTTTTCCTCCTTTAGCATACTTTTGACTCCTTGGCCATCCAAAGCTCCAACAGCATCCTTAGCTGATGTCCTGTTTATAATGTATTTAAATAACTTTTTAATTGTCAGTCTTAATGCTTTTAGTGGTGTACTCTTCAATATGTATGTGTGCGTTTATGGACACATCCATTATTTGTCTGCTTGCATTTTCTTACCAAACTCTGTGTCTCTTTCTGTTCTCATTGAGACAAGAATTCCGTTTTTTGAATAAAGCCTTCTTGCCTCTAACACCTTCATTGCCTCTGCTTGTTAACCATGCTTGGATCTTCTTGGCTTTATGGTACCTTTCCTGCTGTGCAATATACATTCTTGCTGAGATCTACATCTTGCACCAACTCATGAGCATCAATTAAGATTAAGTCCATGGTTTACATCTCCTCTGGTGGTTGGTTCCATGATCAACTATTCCAGAAACTTTACCTCTTTGTGACTGGAATGTAGCCTTAAGTAGTCTGTTTCAGGGTAACTGAAGTCACTCATTACATCTACTCCTTTAGATGCCCCACTGGAGGTTGAAAATGCACCCAAAATACAGCAACTTTTGTTCACTAAAATAAGATTCGTTTTATTTTATTGTTTTTTTTCTATTGTTGTTGTTAATTAAATTTGCATACTGCCCTTCACAGGGCGACTCACAACATAAAAATACAAGATGAGCAAACAAACTATATAATAAAACAAAAGCCAAACAAACCAATAACCCTGCTCCCACAGATACACTTTAAAGGCGATAGAATGTTTATCAGTCAAATGCCTGATTGAAGAGAAACATTTTCACCTGGTGCCTAAAAATATGTAATGAAGATGCCAGACGAGCCTCCCTGGGGACAGCATTCCACAAATGGGGAGACACTGCAGAAAAAGGCCATTCCTGTGTTGCCACCCTCCAGACCTCTTGTGGGTGAGGCATATGCAGAAGGGCCTCAGATGACGATCGCAAGCAAAAATGGTCCTTGAGGTATCAATCCTGAGTCATTTAAGGCTTTGTAGGTCAAACAGGGGGACGCAGGTGGCGCTGTGGGTTAAACCACAGAGCCTAGGGCTTGCTGATCAGAAGGTTGGTGGTTCGAATCCCCAAGACGGGGTGAGCTCCCGTTACTCGGTCCCTGCTCCTGCCAACCTAGCAGTTCAAAAGCATGTCAAAGTGCAAGTAGATAAATAGGTACCGCTCCTGCGGGAAGGTAAACAGTGTTTCCGTGCACTGCTCTGGTTCACCAGAAGCGGTTTAGTCATGCTGGCCACCAATAAAGCGAGATGAGCGCCATAACCCCAGAGTCGGCCACGACTGGACTTAATGGTCAGGGGTCCCTTTACCTTTACTTTAGGTCAAAAAGAGCACTTTGAATTGGGCCCAGAAACTAATTGACAGCCAGTTAGTCTTATATTATATTCCTGGGTCATGAAAGGTTTCATATCTTTATCAGAGTGTGGCCTATATTCTCAAATACAGACATGCACCCACCCAACAGAATATTACTGTTTATGCAACCTGGCTTCAATCTTTTCTTAAGCCAGTAAGACCAACTTCATATTCAAAATCAGCCACCACAGAAGAAGAGCAATGTAATTTTACAAAACTTGTAATATCTCTATTGATGAAAAACTAAGGAGAAAGAAGAATTACGTTCACGTTGGAAAAGCAAGGTTAAAGGAATATGTGGCATAATATCTGCATGAAATTCTATATAGAGCATATTTTTAAAGGGCTAAATGGGAGTTTAGCATCATTGGACAACTAATCCCCCTTTTCACTCTTAAAATGCAGATATTAACCACACTTTTTGCTATTTGTATTAAGAAGAATGCTATTAGCCTTGATCAGGACAAGGTCACCATGGCTTATAATGAACTAAGATAATGGTTCCACACAGAGAGTAGCAGTCTAAATTACAAAAACAGGATGAAATAAATGAGCTAAAGGAAGATGTAGTGGTGCACATGAAAATATAGAAGGACAAGGTAAAAGGAAAATGGTAGTTTTCTTATCATGATTTGACAAGAAAATACTTCCAGCACAGCACAGATTAAGCAAATGAGACAGAAATCAAGTCAATTCCGGGGGGGTGGGGGGAGGATTGAGAAAGATGAATAACCATCTTTTTTTATAAAAGAAAAATCACTAATAAAATTGATACTTGCTTTATAAACATCAGCAAATACAAATAGGGAAAAAAATACATATATCTCAAGGTGTTATCTTTAAAGACCTAAATGATAGTAATGGTAGTAACGATAAGTAAACATAAGTCTACAGCCACAGCATGTGCTGTAACTCTCCAATGGTTTGACTTCACTCCCAAAGGCTCTTCACTCTTCCATTGGCTCTCAAGGGAGGCTCATATTACACTTCTATGAATCATGGGTCTTGTGAAACAAGTTTCAAACCTCCTTGTTATAAAACTAATATTGAAAGTGTGATGGGAATGAGGCCATACAATCATGGTGATATGACAGTCTTTTAAACTGGTCCCCCATTGTAGACAGCTTGTTAATCCAGTTCAATTTAAAATTTTAAAAAATTCAAAATTCAATTTAAAATGACAATGAGTAAACAGAAACCTTGTCTTCAGAGAGCCCCATGCAAGTTGCAAAATATGAATTCTTGCATATGAGATTCACATGCTAATTTCAGGGGGAGGTCTCAAGACAGCTGTATATAGGCACTGGAATTTCGACTTCTGCACCACATTGCAATGAAACCATTGCACTAGGTTTTCATGGATCACTTTGAGTATGTCTGTCTGTCTGTCTGTCTGTCTGTCTGTCTGTCTGTCTCTCTCTCTCTCTCTCTCTCTCTCTCTCTGTGTGTGTGTGTATCCCTATACATTGTTATATGTTGTTATGTCTTCATTCCAATGATGAAAGTGAAAGATTAGCAATTAAATCATACTTGTTTCAAGTACTGAATAGTAACAGAGATCAGGCAATAGACTGTTGAGACATTTTCTTTTAATAAAAATGTCACATTCTACACTCTTCAGAATGACCATCCCTGCTAATTATCCAGAGGTTTCTGCTAAGGTATGCAAATGACAATTTATGGCCCATTTAACTAACCTCATCAATCTTCAAAGACTCCAAGAAAATTGGCCATGAAATGCACAGATCTGAGTGCACCTGAAAAAATACAGCAGCTTGCTGCATTTCATTGTTTATACCTGTGATACTCCAGATAGATGTTCAAAGAGAAAGAAAACAGCAAACTAACCACACACACACACACACACACACACACACACACACATTCAAAGCACTGGGATATACAAAATGCCAGGTCATCCAAAACTTTGATATGTGGGAATATTAATTTAATGTTAGATTGATGTAGTAAGTTTCAGTGTGAAAACCGAGGTTGTGATACTGAGGTCTGGCTCTACCATTAGGCAGAGGTAGATTACTGCCTCAGGTAGCAGATGCTGTGTGGAGGGATACACATTGAAGTGCTGGAGGACACCTGTATATGTCTAAGAATCTGCCTTTCCTAAACTAGGCTGCTGCTCTAAGGTACACTGGATGGTACTATGCTATCACCAGGATTGAAGTAAGTTTCAGCTGTCAATCTGGTCAACTTTTGTAAACAGAATGAGGCTGGCGCCATCTTGTCCTTTGCCTCAGGAAGCAAAATGTGGGCCTCCATTGTGTTGGGGGAGGAGAAAGTGGAGATTTTTGTGGAGGCATGAAGATTTTCAGTTACAGAATATTCTAAATGCAGTAATATACCAGATCTTTCTTCCAGTTTGAAAAGCATATTAGGCTATTAAATAAATGCAGTATCTCTCACTTTTCTTAATCTTTTGAAACTGAGAATCTGTGCTGGTTCTAACTTCGGTGAGCCCCTTGCTCTGTTGGTGAGTCCTAGTGGGCTTAACTGCACAAGTAAGCTGCAGGCTGTCATTTTTAATTTCTCATTTTACCACAGAGTGATGCGTGACAATTAAAGAAACAAAATTTGGAAAAGATAAAATAAAATTTATAACATACACAATGCACACATGCGCACCTTATTCTGATTAGGAATAGTTTTATTCATCTTTATTACCCATTGATCTGGCTCCTGATGTGTTGCATAGCCATAGTGAAAGGACCGTTTAGTTCTTTAGAACATTTAAGATTGAGAAAAGCATGCTAGCACTTGTCTCTTTTCCCTACAGCCCACCTTTGTAATAGTGGAACCAAATTGTACTTTCAGGATTTTGAAGACAGCACAATACAAAGAACAATAATACATGCAAGTCACTAAAAGTTAACATTCCTATGACCTTGGTTTGTTGTGCACTACACCTCCTGCTCATGGCTGCTGACATCCATGAGTAAACCCTAAGGGAGTTGTTCAGAGTGAGGGTTTTTGTATGTCTCTTAGAATTGGAATACAAAGTGACAGAAAAATAACTCAAAATTGCTGTAAAATGATTGGTATTTCCAAATGCACAAACAGCATGCACTTTAATGTAACACATTTCTTCTTATTTGGCAGTGTTAAAACATATGTGGTTTGAACTTGGTGTGAAATGTTTGAAAAGCTGTTATTTTGTGTTTAAAATGAAACCAAATTACTAAATAATTTAGAAATCTTGACTTTATTGCCCAAATCTTCCAGGCTTTAAAAATAGCAACTTTTTATTCAATTTCCCCTTATAATTCAATGGTCTTTAACATGGTTACAATCTACAAAAATCCTTCTTTGAGACCTGCGTGTTCAAGCCCACACTTGTTTTAACTTATATAATAGTATCTAATAACAGATCTATTTTTAAGTAATAACTCACCTAGAAAATTAGGAATTGTAACTTCCTTATAGAAGCAAAAATTTAAGGTACATTCCTGTTCTGTTGCCATCTTGCCAGATGCAAGTAATCCACCCACATATTTTTCCACATATCACTAGTTGTGTCCGATTCGGGCTAGTTAGCACAATAAAGAAAAACTGGATCCCCAAATTTATGATGTGCTCTCTAACTTTGATGACTACTCTGTTCTTGCCATCATGGTCTCTGGCAGTGCAGATTGATACTGTGTAGGTTTTGACATTTTATTCATTAATTAAAATATTTCTATACTGCGTGTTAGACAAGGGCGCCAAAAAAGCCTGCCACAAAATGTACCTAAGAAACTGATGGCCATTTGAGCCTAAGTGTAGAAGACATAGTCTGATGAGGATCAGAAACATGGCTTGGTCAAATGATGATCCCACCTGATAGGTACATGGGACCAGTCAAAGAAAGCAGCATGTTCTGCTTTCCATCCTTTTTTGCAAAAAGGAAACAGCAAGTCTGGGGTCGGCCAAAAACCTTTCCTTCAGAGACAGAGACAGTTCCAATGAGAGGGTATGCAGACCCCATCAACCCTCTAAAAAGGTAAAGGTAAAGGACCCCTGACAGTTAAGTCCAGTTGCGAACGACTCTGGGGTTGCGGCGCTCATCTTGCTTTACTGGCTGAGGGAGCTGACGTTTGTCTGCAGACAGTTTTCCCAGGTTATGTGGCCAGCATGGCAAAACCAGAGCAGTGCACGGTTTCTGCACAGAGCAGCTTACCTTTCTGCCGGAGCGGTACCTATTTATCTACTTTGACGTGCTTTCGAACTGCTAGGTTGGCAGGAGCTGGGACCAAACAACGGAAGCTCACCCCGTCGCGGAGATTCGAACTGCCGACCTTCCGACTGGCAAGCCCTAGGCTCAGTGGTTTACACCACAGCGCCACCCGCGTCCCCATCAACCCTCTAGCCCCAGACAAATGGCAAGCATTCACACTGACAATACAGGTCACTAAAAGTGACAAGCCACCCACCCCCAAATAAAATAAAACCCTGTCAAAAAAGGGAAGAGAAACACACAGAGGAAAAGAGAAAGATTTTTTTTTAAAAAAGTAAGTAAGTAAGTAAGTAAGAGATGAGGGAGGCAAAAACCAATTAAAAAGGGTGGAATTGGCAAAAGAAAAGACCAAAAAATACAAACAGTAGATCAAAAGATACTGGAATTTTTCCCAAAGGAGAAAATTTGGTGTTCCAATCTAACCAAAGGAAGACAGAATTGGGTGGGGTGGCTCCTCCCCCTGGGATGGGAGGCAAAAGTCTGGGAAAGCCCTGCCTATCCAGGGCAATGGGAGGAGTTATCCTATTCACAGTCTATCCTAAGCCACTCTGACAAACCTACCTTATTTTTCTGCAAATGAGGAGCACTCTCCGCAAATGATG
The DNA here is from genome assembly GCF_964106915.1 of Podarcis gaigeae. Classification (NCBI taxonomy): domain Eukaryota; kingdom Metazoa; phylum Chordata; class Lepidosauria; order Squamata; family Lacertidae; genus Podarcis; species Podarcis gaigeae. The sequence continues at coordinate 101,163,349 of NC_139680.1, read as the reverse complement.
TTGTACCAGAATGGCTTTATGACATAGCTTTTCCGACTGCGGAAATCAGCTCTAAGCATACTTCTTAAGATGGGAGTAGCTTTATCAGAAGATCACAGTCTCTTACAATGAGAGTCAACAGCAATCACCTCAACCTCTTCTTGTATCGCTTCACATTCTGATTTGCAAGATACCACATTTCTACTTAATCCAAGTCCACAACTAAAAGCAACAATTGTTCAATTTTTATCTATTAGAGAACTTAAACATAGTTTTACATGTTACGTTCAAATCTCAGTTGCAAAGGATGCAGAAACAGATGGAAGTCTAGAGAGCTGCTTCCCTGGTTTCGATTGATTTCATCATGTCTCCTTCACCCCCCATCCACTGGGACATTATACCTAAGAGGATTCATTTCTGACTCAAATACTCTTAAAGAACAATTTTTGTGTCTTTTCAGGATGGAAAAGATGGAAGATTGCAACAAATCACAGGTGTTTTCAAAAATTTTCTCCCAGAAGTATACAAGCAGAAGGATACTACAACAGCTTTGTCCCCTCTTCTCTGAAATTTGCTCAGTTTGAACACCATTTCCAACAGCCTTCGGTAGTTAATTACTTCCGTAGTTAACAAAATCCTACAATTACTTTTCTCAGCCACAGATTTGAAAACATGTTTGTTACAATAAAAGAAACCGAGCAACAACAATGCCACATGTCATACATAAACAGAACAATAAACTAATACTGAAAAGAAGGAAATGTTTTTAAAAAATCAACCTTCTCTACTTTAAAAAAATTAAAGAAAATAAATATAGCCAATATATTTAGTTTTTCCCCCCTGTTCCAACCATAGCTTATCCAGTCACTGTTTAAGGAAGTTCAATGTGAGAATTTACATTATATTCATTGTCAAAGCAGACAGTTGCAAATGGAAATAGATCCAGTCCAATATAGGATTTTGCACAGGTCTTGCTGTTGTTGTTGTTGTTGTTGTTGTTTAGTTGTTTAGTCGTATCTGACTTTTTGTGACCCCATGGACCAGAGCACGCCAGGCACTCCTGTCTTCCACTGCCTCCCGCAGTTTGGTCAAACTCATGCTGGTAGCTTCAAGAACACTGTCCAACCATCTCATCTTCTGTCGTCCCCTTCTCCTTGTGCCCTCCATCTTTCCCAACATCAGGGTCTTTTTCAGGGAGTCTTCTCTTCTCATGAGGTGGCCAAAATATTGGAGCCTCAGCTTCATGATCTGCCCTTCCAGTGGGCACTCAGGGCTGATTTCCGTAAGAATGGATAGGTTTGATCTTCTTGCAGTCCATGGGACTCTCAAGAGTCTCTTCCAGCACCATAATTCAAAAGCATCAATTCTTTGGCGATCACCCTTCTTTATGGTCCAGCTCTCACTTCCATACATCACTACTGGGAAAACCATAGCTTTAACTATATGATGTTGATATCTTACCCTTCACCATAAGATCCTGGGGCAGATAAAAGCAGTTCAAGAACACAAAATTAAAAACAGTTTAGAATAACTTGCATCTAGCTGTGAATCAGAACATGAATTTGTGAAACTACCTTATAATACTAGGCAAGCTTGTTTTCTTCTGCTCTGGAAGGTAGGCTTCAAGTTGCAGGAAAAGAGATTCCGACTAGACATACGGAAAAACTTTCTGACCGTAAGAGCAGTTTGACAGTGGAACAGTCTCCTTTGGGAAACTGTGGACTCTCCTTCCTTGGAGGTTTTTAAGTAGAGGTTGGATGGCCATCTGCCATGGATGCTTTAACTGCGATTCCTGCATTGCAGGGGGTTGGACTTGATGACCCTTGGGACCCTTCCAACTCTCCACCATGGTTTTTAAAAGGCATCCAGTGACGGATGGGAGGTTTCCTATGAATGAGTGAGTACATAGCTTAGGGGTACCCCTGGATGTCGCTTGAGGCTCAGGTTGCTTCAGTGGTGCAGAGTGCCTTCCATCAGCTTTGACTGTTGGCCCAGATGCACACCAGTCTAAACAAGGATAGCCTAAGTTCTATGCTGTGGAAACATTGTTAGATTACTACAATGCATTATGTGTGGGGCTGCCTCTGAAGACCGTTCAGAAATCTCAGCTGGGATAACTCACATCTTATGTGAGGGTCATATTCCTGGCCATCGCACGTGTAAGATATGGCTTGTCATCCAGCAGCCTCTTAGGTTGCACAGGGTACATTTTCGCAGCCTCAGCTTCCCCAGTCGTTTAGACATTCTTGAGGTTAAAGTGGTTAGGCCAACCTGAGCTGGCTTTAAATTCCGCAACCATAGTGGAAAGGTTTGAAATGGTCATAGAGGCTGAGAGCCTTTTTGCGCAAGATGCTGCATCCACAGGAACATGTTTGAGGTTCATGTTTTCTAGCCACTAGTTCAGTGCCAAAGCCTTGTCTGAACCTTGTCCCACACCAAAGCCATATTCCAGTATCTTTGCACTTAGTGGTACGCTTGCTGCCACAGCCCCACGAATCTCCTTCTCACACACCTTGATGGCATAGATGCTAGACTCATTCCGGCCATATTTGTGTAGCACAGAACACACAGCCATGTCCTCCCTCAAGCAGTCCAGCACAGCCACATTCTCTTGTAGCATGAAAACTAACCTCTGTTTTCTTAGCAGCTGACAACAACAACAACAATGCCTTGTGTTTTAGGGCTATTGTGCAGTCTGCATCTCTCTCCAAACATCTCCTCCACATTCCAACCTCTCTCCAATCTCCTCCAAACTGCTGCTTGCTCTTTCTCTTGCTTGCTTCAAACATAGCTTAAGAAACTTTTTTATTTTATTTTCAACCTCTCTTGCAAGCATGAGCTTATACTGAACTTTGGTCCTCCGGACCTTCGCCCTGCAACTGTTGGCTATTCGTGTATACTCTTCCTTCATGATTTCCTCTTTCTTTACATTTCTTAGTCTTCCATGACTACTAGATCTCTTATTTTTGAATGTTCACTAATCTGCTCCAGAAAGGCATCATGCAAGTCTTCAGTCTGACTTAGAGATCTATAGCAGAGAACCACAGTAAGGCCACGGTTGTTTCCCTCTCCCACGATTTCTACCCATATACTCTCAAACTGCCTTCCATGCTCCAGGTCATGGATGTCTTTCACAAGTGTACACATCCTTTAAAAGTAATGCTAATCCTCCTCTCTTCCTGTTTGGTCTGTTCGTTTTAAACAAGTTGTACCCCTCAATTTCTATATTCCAGTCATGAGTCTCATGTTTCAGTAATGCCTCTTAGGTCATACTTGCCATCCTATTAAGAGCTCAAATTCATCTTGCTTGTTTCCTATACTTTGTGCATTAGTATAGAGACAACTATAATCACAAGTAATTCCCTCCTTATTGTAGTTTTCTGCCCTTTAGTAGGTTTCTGTAGCACCACCTCAAGTTTCCTCTGCATCAATGAAGCTATTATTCTTGGTACCAGGTGTTCCCCTGTTGTCTGAAATATTGTCTCCCTCCCCCTCAGAATTTAGTTTAAAACTCTCCAGATCTAGTTCGCAAGACTCATAGCAAAAACACTGTTGCCAGCCGCTGGGAGTTGCAACCCATCTCTTGCCAGAAGTCCTTCCTCAAAGAAGTGGAGACCATAGTCCAAGAAGCCAAACTTTTCCTTACAACAACACCTGCAAAGCCAATTTTCCTCCAGTACTTTCTTCTCTTCTTGAGACATGAACTTCAACAGGAAGGAGCAATGGAAAAATTGTCACCTGTGCCCCAAGGCTGTTCAGCTTCCTGTCCAGAGTCTCATGGTCCCTTGCTACACATTTAAGGCTGCATCTGGTAGTGTCGTTTGTACCACATGAATAAAAAGGAAGGGTTTGTGATCAGTGAGCTTTATAAGACTTGGCAACTTATAAGACTCAAAAAATTATTGTTGTTTAATACGAATTGATCCTAATTTCTCACTTGTTCTATAACATTTCCTTTTTTAGCATTAGACACTTCTGTCTAGACATCTCATCCAGGGTATCGCTGTGGACCATCAGGTGCATGTCATAGCTGCTTTCAATAATACTCATAGAATCCTGCTTTTTCCAGAAAAATCCAGTGATTTGCCTTCTGCAGTTATGCTGAAAGCAGGAAGATCTCTTTCTGGAAAAATATATCAATGCAAAGGCAAAACTAGGATTTATCTCACCTGGGTCAAACACCCAGTTTGGCACCACCCCACACGCATTTGCATACACACACACATAGGCTGGGAGCCTCAATAGGGCACCTCTGGAGGCTTCACCTGGAGTAAACAACCCAGCTAGCCCCTCCCTCCTGTAGCTACGGCTCTGCCCAACGCACACTATTTTGTCAGTAGGTCCTTCTAGTTTCTAGTGATGGGATATTAAATAGTCTTGAAAGTGTAAGTTTAAATTTAAGAATACTTTAACACATTTTTTAGTAAACAAAACTAGCTTCTGAGAATCACAGGTTATTACAAAATAGGTAATTTTCCATATGGGTATTCAGCCATCATAATGCAGCAAATTCTTTGTTTTATGAAAGTCAAGCGAGAAAATTATTCTGCTTTCCCTATGAATGCTATAGTAAATGTAATGCCTGAAGTTTGCAGTCTTCTTTTGCAATGAGATTTTTATAGTGAGCTACTCTGAGAGAATTGTGTACCTGACAACATTTCATTTAAAATAGTAGCCACTAGATGCAAGCTGACTTATCAAAAACTCAGCCAAGGAGTACTTTGCACATGACAACTTAAGCTCTTGACTAAAACTTATTCAATATTTTGCAACACAGGTAGCTGCATTCAGAACTAACTACAGACTATTGTATGATTTTAAAACAGCATGTCATAGGGTCTTTTCTCTTAGGTTACTTAGAGACAGGTACTTCATAATGTGACACCATAAAATTATGGCTCTTTTGAAACATGGCTGGGGACAAGATTTAAAGTATAAATAGAACTTAAAAGAAAGATAAGCTTCTTAAATCTTAAAAGGGAAACTAGAAAAACTAATGGTATTTTTCTCAGGTATCATATTTCAAAGAAGAACACTTTACAGAATAAAGATCCCATTAGTTTAACTCATGACAGTTTTATTCTCATACCCACAAATCATTTCATTGTTATGTTCTTAAATTGTAGTAGCTGCTGCCACCTATAGGATTTGAACAATAGTGGCCATCATTTTACTCAGCAGTTCCCTCTATTGGGGACATAAGCATGCTGAAAGTGCAAGCACTTTTCTTAACAGCAGGTGTCCCCACATTTGCTGCCGATTTCCTTCAAACACATTAGTTTAAAAGCTTTTTCATGTCTTGTAAAACAAACTTCAACTTCTGCTCCGAGATAAAGTAGGAAGTCAGGCCTGCGAAAAATATATCCGGACTTGAACTCTGCTAATTCAGTTCAATAAATGCAATTTTGCAGAAGAGCAAAGAATTCCCCCATTTGCTGGTACAATTTCAACTTATAACAATGTTATTTGTGAAACTACGACTGGAGAGGATATTCTTATGGGGAGACATTACAGAGGAGAAAAAAAGGAGATGGGGAATAAGCAACTAACAGGTTAACTGGGACACAGCCGGTCCAAACTAAGCTGCACGGAGACATAATAGCTTCAAGTCTGAATAGAAATGAAAATGAAAGGTTCATTTTTGAAACATTTCCAAGTGACAGGAGACACAGAAAAAATCCTAAGCAGGTTTACTAGGGAGCAAAGTGCTCTTGAAATCATTATAATGCCATTATTATACTATATTGTATTATTTCCATGTAGTTAGGAGGTTTAGGAAGATAACATGACTGACTATGCAATGGGTTGCCAGTGTGGTGCCCATAGGTACACTTGTGATAGGGCTTCCCTAGCATTTTCGGGGGGGGGGGTCCCACCCTCCACCACTGAGATTAGGCTTGAAATAAGCCTTCTTGATAGGACATTATCAAGCCCAACTGCATGTCATGGGCAGGCTGGCTGGATGCAGAGGAGAGGTGGGAAGAACCAAGTGGGGAATCCCCAAGGGAACAAGACTGGAAGCCAGGGGATTGGTGGTGGGGCAATGATGAGTGGGCAGAGGGAGAAGAGGGAGCAGGCTGGGAGGAGGTTTTGAAAGCTGAAGGGACAACAGGGTTTAGTGAGCAGGAGGAGTCTGTGTCAGAGAGCAGTCCAGAGGCAGAAGCGGAGGCTGGAGAGGAGGGGTCCAAGACGCAGAGATGAGGCAGGTTGGTGAAAAAGCCATTGTGTCTCCCCCTCCTGCTGCAACCAGCTCCCCTGCCTGGTTTCCCAGAAGCTGAAGAGGCATGAAGAGGGATAAGCAAAGACAGGCAAGATGACGGAGCCTCAGATTGCTTGGGGAAGGAACTGGAGAAGAAGGAGACTGTGGGAAGGCGAGGAACTTCAGTGCTCGCAACTGCTTCCTTGGGGCAAGCCCCACTGGGAAGACCTGTAGGCCTGAGCTGTTTAGTTTCTTTGAATAAAGAATTCACTGACGCCTTGTGAGTTATTGCTCACCTGCTCCTGACCCCCACCTTGACACCACAGCACAAGGATGATTGAGGAGGGGGAAAGTTACAAGACATGTCTGGTGCCCACAGGAGTTTTTCTGGCTTGCACATGTGCCCACAGGACCAAAAAGATTGATAATCCCTGAACTATGCAAAAATGGTTGTTACTTTCCACGACACTTTTCCATATTAGGAATCCAGTAACACAAAGTACAGGTATTTCTCATCGCCCATTTTGTGTTGTGTTGTGTTGTGTTGTGAACTACATGCAAAATATATTTCTACCTTTATTTTTCCTTAATAATCATTTTGGAAGAACAGTGCATTTTTTCTAAGCAAAGGAAGCAAACAAGCACATCTTCAACAGCACATTGTGAAATTTTCTGACAGGATGGCCTCTATCCCTATTTCATTTTATCCAGACACTGTTGATTAGGTCTAAATACACACTGCCTTCATTACTTCTTGTATGTGTGAAAGTCCAACAATTGTTGCAAATGTTGCTGAGAAAGGATGCTAAAACATAGTGCAGGTTTACAGGGCTTTAATGTATTTGTAAGCCAAGGTAAAGTAGTCTTCTGCCATACAGAATCTCATAACAGAGCCCCATTCAGATACAGTCAAGTAGCACTCTTACTATCAAAATAAATAAAAGCTATGCTGTGAACTGAGAGACTTGGGTTCAACAGTATTACATATGAAACACCACATTTCAATTCTCCATCTACATTTAAAGCAATATATCAAGGAAAAACAAAAGAAAACAGTACAAAAATCTCTGGTTAAACAAAACCATATAAACACATTTTACTGATGTTTGGATAAAGCAATGCCATCTTCTAGCACTTAACGTAAAACTAACCACAAAAGGGTGGGAACACTAACACAGAAAATTTGCAAGAGATTCTTCCTCATTAGGAAAAGGGCTACGTTTTGTTTCCCTATATTTAGCAATTTGTGGTGCTTATGTTTTCTCCTTTATCCCAGGGGTTCAGGACACATTTGCAATATATTATTATCTCAGCCTTTTCTTATCCTTATATCCATTTGGTGAAGCAAGGCAAAGAGATACTTAATGGGTCCAAAACCAACTACTGTTGTGAACCGGTTTTCGGGGATTTGAACTTGGGTCTCTCACATCTGAAGTTACCACTACATTGGCTCTCAGAGTTGATGCACTGTTTATGGATGCAGAAGTGGTAAACACAAAATACAAAGGGTCCCTGAGCAACACGGAATGCAGTGAACTCACACTTTTAAGTTTTAACCATAGTAAATGCTACTGAGAAAACATTTATTTGTTTTTTGCATCTATAACCCCTTTTTTCCCCAAGGACCTCAATGTGGCCTATATTGCTTCCCCCCTACTTAATCCTCACAACCCTGTGAGGTGGGCTAGGCTAAGAGGTAGTGACTGCCCCAAGCTCACCCACTGAGCTTCATGGCTGAGGGAGGATTTGAAGCCTGGCCTCCTAGGCCCCAGTCTAACATTCTAACCACTACACCACAGTGACACTCATTGCTGCGCCTGCTGCCATCTCTCACCTGTCTCCATCCATACCATGGTTGGCAGCAATTGCAAGCCAAGCAGTTTGCACTCAAGACTTACCTACTTGCAGTATGCATATTTACTTAGAAGCACAATTACTGCCAGCACGGTATATGAATAGAGAAAGGTGTTGAACAAGTGCCAGACACGCCAGTGGTTTTTCCCCCCGGAAGCATTAATTTACAGGCAATGCATAAACGACAGAGGTTGAGTAAGTATTCATTGCAGGGGAGGTCAAGTGGAGATGATAAAGGGATCACCTGAGCTGCCTCAAGTAGAATCAAGATGGGGAAAGTCCACCATAAGAAGGCTCAATTTGCACCTCTGCTTGCATCCACTTGGCCCTCCTTCACCTGCAACCCCTTCACCTTCCCTTGAGGAATAAGACGACTTGCCTTGCTAGCTGTTAGGCAGGTTGCAAAAGTGGTTTTATCCATGACTGCTTATAGTGACACAGTATGAGCCCTTTTTTATTTAGACTCTAGACTAGAGCAACAACAAGATGATACAACTGTATTTGAAGAGGTAAAGTGTTTTTCCGCAGCAATTATTAGAAGCATTCAATATGGTTTTAAATTGCATTTATCTGTTGTGGGAAGTTGGTATATTTTGAAAAGTATTATGTAAGACATGTGTTTGTGCATTTATGGAGGAGGGGGTCATAACCTCCAACATGTTGAGCTCCAAAGCTGGGACGCGCGTCCCCATCCATGCTCCCATGCGAGTCACGTGACCTGTGCAAAATCATGGAGCCCAAAAGATGCATTTTTGGGGGGTTGTGCTCTCATGGTGCCCAAAAACACATGATTGGGGGCGCTGCATGAGATCACAGCCCCAGAAAAAAATGCTTTTTTTCAAGGCAAGTTGTCAGCACAAAATCACATGATACCACAGAGCCCAAAATGGTCGTTGTGCTCTTGTGGGGTGGGGAACACAGGATGTCCTGGTTTTTCTGGGACACTTGTGGGGTATTTGTGTGTGTGTGTGTGTGTGTGTGTGTGTGTGTGTGTAGGAGGAATGGGTAGCAGGCACAGGTCTCCAGCAATGATAAGAGCGGCCTGTGTGGTGCTTTTCCACAGAGTGACAGGGCTGCAGGAATGCCAATTCTCACCAGAAGAAAGGCCAAATGCTATTGCTGGAGTTTTCCTCTGATTGTTACTCCCTACTCCAAAAGTCAGTCTTTTTTGTCTTTGGGGGAGAGGTGAAGGAGGGCTGGCACTGCACCCTTCAAATGTTAAGCCAAATGCTTGAAGACTTCTCTCAAGAGTTTCTGAGATTGCCAAAGAAGGGGCACAATGCTGTTCTTACAGTAAGCGCATGTTTGCTCGTCCATCCCTAAAAAGATAGCACAGGTTTACGCCAGGTTTATACCTCACAATTCTGATTCAAATACAGTTAATGACTTTTAAAAAAAAAGTTCTGACAATCCAGTGAAAAATGCACTACATAAATTAACAAAAAGCCAAAATATGTAACAACGCCTTACAATTACAGAAGGAACTAGACATGTTGTTAATGAGTAGATAAAGTGTTTCTGCCATGCTGAAGACTAAAACCATATGAAGACTTCCTTGGAAGTAAGCCCTATCATACTCATTGGGGCTTCTGAGCATTCTGTGTTCACGGGATTAGTCCGCAAAGTTGCAATCACATACATACATACATACATACATACATAGGTGAACCCTACTAAACACAGTGGAACTGATGTCCAAATATACATTTAATGGATGGGGTGCACAGCCTTGTCAAGATGGAGGCTTTCTCCCCTTCTCCCAGGTCAGCACTTGTATATGTGGTATAGTGGTTAGAGTGTTGGATTATGACTGAGAGCAGCAGAAAAGCAAATTTGTACCATCTTCCATGTGACAGCCCTTCAGATATTTGAAGATTGCTATCATTTAGCAAAATTCAAGCTTAAACTGAAGAAAGTAGGAAAAACCACTGGGCCGGTAAGATACAATCTAAGTCAAATCCCTTATGAATACACAGTGGAAGTGAGGAACAGGTTTAAGGATTTAGATTTGGTGGACAGAATGCCTGAAGAACTATGGATGGAGGCTCGTAACATTATACAGGAGGCAGCAACGAAAACCATCCCAATGAAAAGGAAATGCAAGAAAGCAAAGTGGCTGTCCAATGAGGCCTTACAAATAGCGGGGGAGAGAAGGCAAGCAAAATGCGAGGGAGATGGTGAAAGATACAGGAAATTGAATGCAGATTTCCAAAGAATAGCAAGGAGAGACAAGAAGACCTTCTTAAACGAGCAATGCAAAGAAATAGAGGAAAGCAATAGAATGGGAAGAACCAGAGATCTGTTCAAGAAAATTGGAGATATGAAAGGAACATTTCGTACAAAGATTTCCACAATAAAGGACAAAAGTGGAAAGGACCTAACAGAAGCAGAAGACATCAAGAAGAGGTGGCAAGAATACACAGAGGAATTATACCAGAAAGAAATGGATGTCTCGTATACCCCAGGTAGTGTGGTTGCTGACCTTGAGCCAGACATCCTGGAAAGTGAAGTCAAATGGGCCTTAGAAAGCACTGCAAATAACAAGGCCAGTGGAAGTGATGGCATTCCAGCTGAACTATTTAAAATTTTAAAAGATGATGCTGTTAAGGTGCTACACTCAATATGCCAGCAAGTTTGGAAAACTCAGCAGTGGCCAGAGGATTGGAGAAGATCAGTCTACATCCCAATCCCAAAGAAGGGCAGTGCCAAAGAATGCTCCAACTACCGCACAATTGCACTCATTTCACACGCTAGCAAGGTTATGCTTAAAATTCTACAAGGAAGGCTCAAGCAGTATGTGGACCGAGAACTCCCAGAAGTGCAAGCTGGATTTAGAAGAGGCAGAGGAACCAGAGACCAAATTGCAAACATGCGCTGGATTATGGAGAAAGCTAGAGAGTTCCAGAAAGACATCTACTTCTGCTTCATTGACTATGCAAAAGCTTTTGACTGTGTCGACCACGGCAAACTATGGCAAGTTCTTAAAGAAATGGGAGTGCCAGATCACCTCATCTGTCTCCTGAGAAATCTCTATGTGGGACAAGAAGCTACAGTTAGAACTGGATATGGAACAACTGATTGGTTCAAAATTGGGAAAGGAGTACGACAAGGCTGTATTTTGTCTCCCTGCTTATTTAACTTATATGCAGAATTCATCATGCGAAAGGCTGGGCTTGATGAATCCCTAGCCGGAATTAAGATTGCCGGAAGAAATATCAACAACCTCAGATATGCAGATGACACAACCTTGATGGCAGAAAGTGAGGAGGAATTAAAGAACCTTTTAATGAGGGTGAAAGAGGAGAGCGCAAAATATGGCCTGAAGCTCAACATCAAAAAAACGAAGATCATGGCCACTGGTCCCATCACCTCCTGGCAAATAGAAGGGGAAGAAATGGAGGTAGTGAGAGATTTTACTTTCTTGGGCTCAATGATCACTGCAGATGGTGACAGCAGCCACGAAATTAAAAGACGCCTGCTTCTTGGGAGAAGGGCAATGACAGGCCTAGACAGCATCTTGAGAAGTAGAGACATCACCTTGCCAACAAAGGTTCGTATAGTTAAAGCTATGGTTTTCCCAGTAGTGATGTATGGAAGTGAGAGCTGGACCATAAAGAAGGCTGATCGCCGAAGAATTGATGCTTTTGAATTATGGTGCTGGAGGAGACTCTTGAGAGTCCCATGGACTGCAAGAAGATCAAACCTCTCCATACTGAAGGAAATCAACCCTGAGTGCTCACTGGAAGGACAGATTGTGAAGCTGAGGCTCCAGTACTTTGGCCACCTCATGAGAAGAGAAGACTCCCTGGAGAAGACCCTGATGTTGGGAAAGATGGAGGGCACAAGGAGAAGGGGACGGCAGAGGACGAGATGGTTGGATAGTGTTTTCGAGGTTACCAGCATGAGTTTGAGCAAACTGCGGGAGGCAGTGGAGGACAGAGGTGCATGGCGTTCTCTGGTCCATGGGGTCACGAAGAGTCGGACACGACTAAACGACTAAACAACAACAACAACAACATCATTTTGCCTCTCAGTCTTCTTGTCTCTCAGGTAAACATACCCAGCTCCCTCGACTGTTCTGGACTTCCGATTTGATTTCCATTTTCCCATCGCGTCCCAATATTCCCACAATATATTTTACAGCAAATAGAAGTGAACTAGCATAACTTTTTATGTACCCTCTAGGCTACAAATCCCATGAAGAACTGCAACTGCAAGCATACAAGATGCATGTGCAAATATATTCAGGCTTTATAAATTAAGCAATAATTAAGAAACGAAGCAATTGCTAAGAAATGATGCAACAATTAGAGCAGTTCAAATGGCACTGTGAACATTCAAGATGTCAGAAATTTTTTCTATGGAAATCTGCTATTGTGGGAATATTGGGACGTGGGTAGCGCTGTGGGTAAAACCTCAGCACCTAGGACTTGCCGATCGTCAGGTCGGCGGTTCGAATCCCCGCGGCGGGGTGCGCTCCCGTTGCTCGGTCCCAGCACCTGCCAACCTAGCAGTTCGAAAGCACGTCAAAGTGCAAGTAGATAAATAGGTACCGCTCCAGCGGGAAGGTAAACGGCGTTCCGTGTGCTGCGCTGGTGCAGGCTCGCCAGATGCAGCTTGTCACGCTGGCCACGTGACCCGGAAGTGTCTGCGGACAGCGCTGGCCCCCGGCCTCTTAAGTGAGATGGGCACACAACCCTGGAGTCGTACACGACCGGCCCGTACGGGCAGAGATACCTTTACCTTTTATATTGTGGGAATAATGAACAGCTGGGAAATGCGGTGTGGTGGTGGTGGTGAAGCCACATCACCAGTAGCTTTCATTTCAACTGCCTTCAAAATTTGGCTATAAATTGGGAATCTTGGTTAGCATCAGCGAATGTGTAGTGCAATACCATCGTTAAGAATGATAAGGAAAAGTGATATGGGTGAACTCATACTGGGGGTGGAAGTACGATGAGGGAGGATTGCATGTTCCTTAGGCTGGCTCTTGAGATGCCTACTGCTTACTAACAACACAAAAATATGAATATTCTGACAGTGAAAAAAGGAATAGCCTTCTTACAAAACTGTGCCATGTCCGTTGGTAGTCGCACATTTGAAAGCATCACACAGTACCACGCTATGAGGATTCATTCATGGAAGCAGTGAATGATATAAAAGCTGTCAAATTCATTCCCATGCACACACAAAATAGTTTTACTATGCCATGGTTGGGAGTCTTGCATCTGAAAAGGTTGCTTCCATTATACTGTGCAACAGATAACTAAACTACATTTTAGGTAAAATGACACCCAGTTTGACATCCGCTTCCCAGAAATAAAAATCTATTGCATTACCCATTCTGCGACTTTCATCCTATAAAAATTGAGTGTCTCATTTAAGAAGATCATGTAATTAAATAATGCAGATACGATATTTTTAAACACTGCTAGGTCATCACTAATATTCCAACGTTATTAAGAAGCCCTAGATCTTCAAAAAAATATTTGTAAAATCAATTATTGTTAATCCCCCCATTTTATTATAATAGAGGCATTATTAGATGCAGGGTTTTAAAAGGTGAAATATGCTATTGCCGTACCATTGAAAATTAACAGAGGGCTAAATCTATTGAAAATATGCATTATTAACATGACCATTTCTTAATGCAGGTCTCTTCAAATGATACTATAATATGTAAAGCTGTGCAAGGACCACCCATTGGCTAAATTGGGGATCATTTGCATTTACAAGAATCTTGACCTACAATGATTTATTAAAAATCCCTACTTCAGCTTTACAACAACATACTTTTAGATTTTTACAGTATCTTCACTTGAAAGCACTTGGTATAAACAGCGTAAAAACTATAATTTTCTTTGTAGGTGCAAAGCAAAATTATAATGTCTACTAAAGTACTGCAGAACTACAGTGCTACCCTAAGGCCAGAATGCATTTTAAGTATTTTTAAATGTATCGAGAAGAAATCTTTTTTTTTTCTTTTAAGCCACAATGCAGTGTAAGCTTATACAGTTTTTTATTTATTAAGTCTCATTTTAAATAAATAATGTGCTAGAGCTTACATTTCAATGAATCCTGTCCTCCCACTCACATACTCCCCCTAAGTGAAATATACTGAAATACCTAGCAACAAATAACAGCCAAACCCCTTTGATGTGGAGAAAACATAAATGTTTTAGTGATATTTTAGAAAGAGAAAGGGAAGCCAAATTCACTTTCAGCGAGTATGTATATTAACTACTGATCAAACACAATACTGGATAGCTCTGCAATTAGCTAGGGCTCCAACCTTACTTACACTAACCTTCGTATCTATTGCATTGTGCCCAAACAGCTAAATGGCTTGTCTGGTAACTCAAACAAAATAGTAAATTGCAGCCTTTTCTGCTCATTGGATTTCCTACCGAGTTCCATGGCATGTCTGCCCTGCAAGTGAGCCAATTTCTCTTAAGTGGTTCATTACATATGTTCCAATGGAAAGATGATAGAAATCCAGTTGTGTGCTTCCAAATTGAAATGATTAGAATTGCATCCTATTTTCACACAAACACATTTCACCTGTGCTGAAAGCCATGCACTGGCTTCCAGTTTGTTTCTGGTACGATTCAAAGTGCTGGTTTGCCTGGCATATTCATTTCTAAACGACCAGGATCAGGACATCTCCTGCCCAACAAACATGCCCACTTACTCATTATATCATCTGAGGTCCCTCTACTGTGGCTCTTGCCTTCCAAGATTAAGTAGTTTCTGAAGATGGGGATTTTTCTGTGGTAGATCACCCATCTCTGGAACATTCCTCCCAGAAATGCCCAAACCTTTATCCTTCAGACACCAGGTAAATAGTATATTATTGTTTTCAAGCTTCTATGTGCTATTATGATATTCTGCTAATTATATTATTCCCAGGATTTGCTTTGCCTTTTTTATGCTACTCCTTGACTGTCTGATTTTGATCTTTAATTGACTATTGTTTTAATGTTTCGCTTTCCAATATCTGAACTATAAAATGCCTTGAATTCATATTGCGGGGAGAATAAAAATATTTTAAATAAATAAATAAATACTAGATGGACATGAATGCGAAGACAGGCTCTGGTGGATTAAGACACCAATCTTATCCAATGGTCAAGAAGGTGGTTTCTGCACATGCAGAAGTGAGAGAAGTGAGGAGCAAATGAGGCTCATCAACCTGGGAAAGTAGCCCATTTAGGTGAAGGATAACTCTGATTCAAAACCTCTGCTGCCTTGTAGGATATATTGGGGAGAAAAAAAGATGAAGGAGTAAATCCTACACAAATCCAGAGTGGAGTTCCTGAGACGGTTTGACGATGCCTTGTATGCCTTCTTCCGGAAACTTCTGAAGCCAAGGTAGTGCCAAATGTATTGCTCTGCTTTCCTTTGGACCACATCAGCGAGGCCAAGAGAGGGGCCTGGGCAGCCTAGCACTTCCATACACAATGCCCAGGCTTGTGCCCGAGGGAGCTCACTTTGGTGCTGTAAACACAGCAGTTTGACTTCACCTCTGGAGGTACTGTCAGGTGTGCATGCAGGAGCCAGGCCCTGTGACCAATAGGACTCTGCAGGACTGGGGCCTTCCTAAGTTTGTTCTAAAGAGGCAAGGCCGCTTGGTAACTCTCAGCCCCTGGTGGCAAGAGCTGGGAAGGGATATAAGGTCAGCATTTTCCCTTCGGCTCTTTGCCACAGCAACACGTTCCCTGCCTTGCTGCGTTTAGTTCCTTGACTCCTTGCTTCTTGATCCTTGGACCGCTGACTTTGTGACTCCTTGCTTCCTGATCCTCAGACCCTTGGCTTCTTGACTCCTGGCTCTCTGACGCTTGGACTCTTGGCTTCCTGACTTCCGGCTTCTGGACTCCTCTTCCTGCTCCCACCCTGCCATCTTGCCCCTGGTCTCGACATCCCCAGCCGGGACTCTGATCACCCATGAACCGGACCGTGACAGGCGCACTCCATTGTCTCTTGAGACAGGCAACAAGATTTACAGCCTTCCCAGGTGCAGCTGACTGCGGGTTCTGTCTTTATAATAGAATCATAGAATTGTAAAGCTGGAAGGGAGCCCGAAGGTCATCTGGTAATGCAGGAATATCAATAGAATATCACAGATATGACAGATAGCCATCCAACCTCCACTTAAAAGCCTCCAAGGATTGGAGAGTCCACCACCTTCTGAGGGAGTCCATTCCACTGTCAAACAGCTCTCACCATCAGGAAGTTCTTCCTGATATTTAGTCAGAATCTCCTTTCTTGTAACTTGAAGCCATTGATTCGAGTCCTACCCACCACTTTGAGATCCAACCACATGCTTTAATTCTGCAACAAGATTGGGTAGATTAAAGAAGCATTTCTCCATGTGTCCAAGGGTTTCCACCCTCACCTGTTCCTTCTGCTAAAAGTCTCTTATTGTCCCATGGAGTCCCTCTAGAGACAGACCCCCCAACTTGGTGGCCGACTTTTCTGGTGCATTGGGAGCAGCAGTAGGCAGCTGGGTTAAAATCTCTCATGCATGTATGGAAGGTCTCATCTTGCTCCTCGATATTTATTGCCAATAACAAGAACTATTGGCCTGAGTCTGGGCAAAACCCTACCAGCCTGACCTTTTCATCCTGGGGAAAATAAGCAAGCATGATACGCATGACATCTAATATTCTAAATTTCTGCTCAAATACCCTTTCTGTAGCAGGGGACATGGAAACAGCAACATTTACCCTTTTGCAGTCTGAGGCAATTTACAGTGACATAACACCAGGCTACACCAAAACCCACATGCTCCTAGTTTGGAAAAGAATGAATAGCTTCAGGGCAGAGATGTGTTGTGCTGTCGACATAGCAGGCTTTGGTCCATCTCACAAATGCCAGTAATGGATACTCACCTGTGGTCAACCTCCGATTCAGAAATAATCACATTCTCTCACATATTTTAATTCCCAATCACAAAGAATGTGTTTTTATACTGATGTCTTTATTGGGATTCTCACAAGATTCAATGATTTAAAAACAAGAATTAGCTTAACAGTTCCTTTAAGGTTTTAATTCAGTCCAAGGTAGATTTCTACAAACAAATTTTCCCCGTGTCATTGACTGTCACAGTCAGTCTTGAAACAATGAACTGAAACTAGTTTCAATTGAAGGTCCAAAGTTTATGCCATGGGAAAAAAAATCCAAGCATGTTCAGGCAGTGGCTATGAAGTTCACAAGAAAAAGGAAATGATGCATTAGGTTTTTTCTCTTTTGAATCGGCACTAAAGGTGTCCACACTATCAAAAGATCTGTTATAAGAAGATAAACAAATGTGAGGGAGTATGGTAATTTTATTTACAATTTAATATTGCTTTTATTATTATTTTATCTCATTTAATTTGTGCATTCAAGGATGAATCATTACATTTATTAGAAGTAAACAACAATCCAGCATCGGGGCTGTAGCAGTTGTTATTCTAAGGACAGTATTTTATAAAGTACAGATTATTCCTAGCTACGATTATTTTTGTTATGCATACTATTTCCCCCCCTTAAAGACAGAACTCTTGGCATTTTTAATGAAAATCAGCAAAGGCTCCTGTGGCATCTAAAAGACACTTGTTAGTCTTAAAGGTGCCTGGAGACTTTTGTTGCAAATATTAGAAACACATATAGTTATGGAGCAGATGGTCATACCAATGTTAGAAACTGAGATATGAAAGCTAGGAGCTAAATGGCACCTTAAACCTAGGTTAGGGGCGCAACCATGGAATGTCTAGGCGCACAAGAATACAAAGCTGAAAATGAATGAATTGCAGCTAAAATCTTATGTTCAATTTTCACATGGTCTAGTCCTCATCTGAAGACTGCAAAACCCAAAGCCATGCTTTCCCTGCCTGCCCCCTTAATATACTTATGAGGGTCCCTCAAAACACTGCCTTTCTATAAGGTCAGTTGAGAGGCAGAACCTATCAGCTTGCCCGACACTGCAGTGATTTCTTAGAAGTCGAACAGGTAGGAATTTCTCCTCCCGCGCCCTCAGCGCCAGCAGTGACGGTTTTAATCTGAAATTTTAGGCGCAGTACTGCGCCCAAAGCTCAGAAATTGCTCACGGCAATGAAATTCCCTGTCACCAAATGTGCCTAGGACAATGGGAGTTTCGAACACTGGCCACACCTATGTGTAAAACAAAGAACCTTATGTCAGTCAAACGCCTCCGTTTTGGAATGTTTTGGCTCCTGAATGCCAAAAACCCGGAAGCAAGTGTTCTGGTTTTAGAACGTTTTTTGGAACCCGAACATCTGACCCGGCTTCTGCTTGAGTGCAAGAAGCTCTTGCAACCAATCAGAAACCACGCCTTGGTTGTCGATCATTTCAGAAGTCAAATGGTATTCCGGAACGGATTACAGCAGTTTTATCATACAGATAGGCAGGACACGTGTGTGAAACTAATGGAATAAATGAGGAAAGTCACTCACACCAGATTTCCATGTGTACGCCAGAGTGCTGAAGAGCTCTCAACCAAGGGCCATGTACACATATCTGAAATTCATCTAGCTATGGGTGCATCTAATCAGTAGGTGGGCATAAAACACAATGGATGAAATTTCAATGCACAGACGTGTCAAGGCAATATGAAGAAGTCCATTTCAAAGGCTTATATGATGGTGTTTTTTTCTAAGTTGACTTCATATCATATTACTTTTCATTTTCCTATTATACTTTTGTACTCTCAAGGCCATTAAATAACCTTAGTAGCTACACATAGCATTTAATTCCAGTTGAGATGACAAGTGAGACCTCTCAATTATGCATTATTCTGCTAGAACAATTTATTTACATTTTTATGGAATCCATTTTGCAATGATTCAATATTTGGAAGCATAATTAGAATATCCAGCCGTATCAAGCATTCCTGGGCTGATAGTTCTGTTTTGCATGCTAACTATGTTCTGCAAAATCAAAACACTTCTAATAAGCAAAACGTATTATCTCTTCTCTGATCCGTCCTCATCACAAAGATTTTAAGCAGTATTAGTCTTGCACACTGTGAATTACTGCTTGTTAACTACTGTTGCCAACCGTCAGGGTACATCTGCCTTACTATATCAGTTTGACCCAGCTTCCAGTGCTTAATGGTCCTCTAGGCTAAAAGCGAAAGCTGATCCATCAGGCTTACATTAGCATAGAATAACACTCGATGCTTATTGATGTGCATGCAGTGTAACTACCACCCCCGGCACCCAGCTCAGTCCATTATTTTCATTTTATCTCAAGTCATTTGTATGGTTGTCTGCCCTAGTTAAAGCTATGGCAAGACTGGTACTTAAATGAATTTGCAGGAAAGGAGACAAATGCCCCCTGAACTTCAAGCACTTTTCTATCATGCCTTCTTGCTAACATAAAATATACTAGTGCTGTGTTAGGTCCACTTAGTAAGAATGTCTACAATGGTTGTAAGAAGAGTAGAAAAAAAATCACTTATGACTCTTTTAGTTCAGGAGTGCTGCTTTAATTATTTATTTTACAAACAAGATCTTTAGAATGCCGCTCAATTAATTTCTGTCTCAAATGAATGCGCAAGAGGGGGGAAATACACATTTCTTCATTGTCTTGAACAGCAACCTTACTTCATCAAACACCTAAGCCAAAAATTAATGTTCCTAAAATAATACCTCATCTTGAATTGTTTATCTTTAATAAATTAGCAAAGGAAAGAGCATCCTAACTGCTCAGACAGTGGAATGTTTTGTTAGCTACCCAACTCCCCCTAAGTCTCTTGAGCACAGTTGAAAAGGAAAGGAATTTTACCCACAGCTGCCTGTGCGCCATTACTAAGAGATGCCACTTCCCTGGTAAAAAGGTATAATATATCTTTCTAGTAACAGAGCAAGGAGCAAAGACATCCCTTTCAAAGGATTAGAGCTCCAACCCACAGCCACTGTGCAGAACAGACCTGGAATCATCCAACAGTTCACAAGGATATTTTCATTATTTCTGCCACGGAAAAGCAAAATGAAACTTTATAGAATAGTGACAAGAGGCGCGGTGCAGATTAGATTACCTAGAACTGTGACAATTCTTCTGGAATTGCAAATAATGGCTACAGACAACAGTTTTATATCTCCAAATAATAAGAAATACATATTTTTATTTTACCAAAAGCAAACCACAGACAAATGGGAATAGTTCAAAAGAAATATTGAAGAATAAACTGTGGGTAACTAATATTCTCCCCTCAGATCAACCTCCATACCTGAGGACTGGTAAATAGCCAATGTAACACCAACTTTAAGGGACGGGGGTGGCGCTGTGGTGTAAACCACAAAGCCTAGGGCTTGCCGATCAGAAGGTTGGCTGTTCGAATTCCCGTGACAGGGTGAGCTCCCATTGCTCGGTCCCAGCTCCAGCCAACCTAGCAGTTCGAAAGCACATCAAAGTGCAAGTAGATAAATAGGAACCGCTCTGGTGGGAAGGTAAATGGCGTTTCCGTGTGCTGCTCTGGTTTCGCCAGTAGCGGCTTAGTCATGCTGGCCACATGACCCAGAAAAACTGTCTGCGGACAAACGTCGGCTCCCTCGGCCAGTAAAGTAAGATGAGTGTCCCAACCCCAGTCCACAACTGGACTTAACTGTCAGGGATCTTTACCTTTAACACCAACTTTTAAAAAAGTGGCTAGAAGTGCCTTTTACCAACCAACTGCAACTGGTTCAACAGCTACGGTCATTCCTGCATCTGGAGAGCCTGGCCACACTAATTCATGCACTGCTTGCTTTAAAATTTGATTACTGCAATGCATTGTATTCCCTTGCACTTGATCTGGAAGCTGAGGTCAATCCAAAATGCTGCAGCGCAATTGCTCACAACAGTGAGGCCTTGTCAGCATATAACACACGGGTTCCGAGGTCTGCACCGGTTGGCAAACTGCTACCAGGCTGAGTTCAAGGTGCTGCTGTTTTCTATATAAAGCCCTTAAGAACCTGGGACGTACAGAATCGCCTTACCCCTTATGTGCCCACTTAAACACTTTGATCAGCAGAATTGGCACTTTTACAAGTGCAACATAATACCTACACTGCATCTGTGAAAACAGGGCCATTTAGTGTGGCACCACCGACACTTTGGAACTCCCTGCCTATTGATATCAGGCTGGTGTCATCACTATATTCCTTTCAATGCCTACTGAAGACATTATAATTTAGACAAGTCTACCCAGATGTTTAGAAAGTTTGTAGGAGGTGTAATTTGTTACTGTCCGTTTTCTTGAGATTTTTAACCTTCCGTATGTTTTAAATTACAGTTGCCAGTTTTCTAAATGATAATTTTATTGTTTTTGTAAACTGCTTTGAGGATCCCCCCCCCCCAAACTGCTTTGAGGTTTTGTTCTACAATCAAATGGCATATAAATTATATGAACTAAAATAAATAAGGTGGGATGATTTTATAAACATAAGAATAATTTGGGTGATAAAACTAATGTTTGAGGTTAAAGGTTTATCTGAAGTTGGGGGAATGCTCAATCTAACATTCAGGGTCATAAAGGTATTTAGAGTTTTGTTTATCAACTAGAACTCAATAAATTTGGGTTAAGGAATGTGTAAACATAATAAGCTAAATATAGGGATCTAATTGTAAGAAGAATAAAATTTGAGGTATTAAGAACTGTTGAGAGTAAATTTAGGAACTCACCTTATCTAGAAAAAATATATATAACTCCATGTTTATTTTGATGAGAATTTTTGGGGGAGAGTAATTTTGTGTTGTATCCAGAGTATTGCTAAATACCATGCCCCATCAATGTATCAACCCCATGAGAGTCATCAAGCTGATCAAAGGGTTTAGGAACCAAGCTTTATGAGGAACAGTTGAGGGAGTTGAGTATGCTTAGCCTGGAAAATAAGAGACTTAGAGGAGATATGATAACCATCTTCAAATATCTACAGGGCTGCCACATGGAAGATGGAGCAAGCTTGTTTTCTCCTGCTCCAGAGGGGTAGGACCCGAACCAATGGCATCAAGTTACAAGAAAGGAGGTTTTGATGAAACAATAGGAATAACTTTATGACAGTAAGAGCTATCTGACAGTGGAACGGACTCCCTCCGAAGGTGGTGGACTCTCCTTCGCTGGCGGTTTTTAAGCAGAGGTTGGGTGGCCATCTGTCATGGATGCTTTAGTTGGGATTGCAAGGGGTTGATGTCCCTTAGGCACTCTCTTAAGATCTGGATTCTGTAGCAAGAAATGTTTAAGTACTACTGTTGCTTGTCTTAGTCTATATGTAAGTGTTATGAGACTATTATGTTAGAACATGTGTATTAATAAAAAAATTACTCAAAGATTCTCCTGTACTACAAATAACTGTTGTACCAAAAGCCGAGTCAAGCAATAGTGTTATGCAATGGGTGAGTAGCAGCTAAGGCTCTCTCTCTTTCTGCTAGCTAAATTTTAAAGAGATGATGGTACTTGATCTTCAGATAGCTAGAGTTATATGCCCATCATAATTCTTTGAGCTATGACCAGAAAGGAAGCTCAAATGAATTATTGGGAAGCTATTTTTTTTTAAAGGAAACAAAATTTCAGTTCAGTTGTGTGAACAATATTCATTCAACAGTACAAAACAACAGTTTGAGGGGGTGGAGGGGATAATCAAAGTCAAAACATGGTGCCAAAGGACTTTTCAAAAACAGATTTCTTGAGGATCAAATACAATTCATTTGAAGGAGGACACATTTATTTTGAAATTAAACATCACCATTGTTGGGTCCATGTTTCATGCAGCTGTTTGGGATGACATGGATAATATTTCATATACCTGACCGTGGCAGCAGGAACTTTCCACATTTGAGACATCATGTATTATGGAGGCTCTTTGTTCAAAGCGCACAGTAGCATGTGTTTTAATTGAAGCATTTTTTTCCTATTAAGTACAAACATGTTTCAAATATTCAGCCACGTTAGATCCAATAGATGCAGCCGGGAACTTTAATCTCTATCTCGTTGAGTCATGGAGGAAAAGACTATCGATGGCTGCTAGCCATGATGGCTATGCTATGCCTCCATGGTTGGAGGCAGCATATGCCCTGAGCTCAGATCAGAAACCAGAATCTTGTGGGTGAAAAATACAGTAGATGCATAGTTGCCGGAAACTGCAGGAGGGGAGTCTTTTTGCACTTGGATCCTGCAAGGCATAGGCATGTGTCTGGCCACTGCAAGAACACAACGCTGGACTAGAAGGGCCATTGGTCTGATCCAGCAGGTTCTGTTTCTGTTCTTATGACAAGCACTTCACCTATGCAGTAGCTGAGCCAGGCACCTCTGATTTTCTACCATTACTGAATACAGTGGTATATCGGGTAACAGACACTTCAGGTTACAGGCTCCGCTAACCCAAAAATAGTACCTCAGGTTAAGAACTTTGCTTCAGGATGAGAACAGAAATCGTGCTCCAGTGGGGCGGCAGCAGCAGGAGGCCCCATTAGCTAATGGGTGCTTCAGGTTAAGAACAGTTTCAGGTTAAGAACGGACCTCCGGAACGAATTAAGTACTTAACCCGATGTATCACTGGAAACACAGCAACACACCTGAAGATGCCTTATACAGAATCAGACATTGGTCCATTTAGTTCACCACTGTCCGCAGTGACCTGCATTGGCTTTCCAGGATTTCAGGCAAGAGTCTGTCTCAGCCCCACCTGGGGATTCTGAGGAATGAATGCCAGGGTGGGGCGCCTGTATGCCAAAACTGCTACCTTGTTTTTGGTGTTGCCCTCTTTTACTTTCAAACCAACAGGCACTCAAGCACACCTGTTTGCGATAAGAGCAAAAGATGAAGTCATATGACCCAACACTTAATGACCATCAGCTTCATTACAGTACTCCACATTATTTCAGGAAGACTATAGGAAGTATGAATGTCATTCTGCAAGACAAATTTGGGGAGATGTTTTGGATATGTTTTTTTCCCTTATCTCTGGTAAAGTTGTTGTTTTTCATTTAAACACATGTTCACTTCCAATTGTACCCTGTACTAACTGGTCCAAAGATCTAATGAAGTCTCTAGACCACCAAATTTCTTTCATGATTTTAACCCCAACCAAGAATTCATTTTTAAGAAAATCTAGCCACCACAATACCATAGCTGTCAACTTTTCCCTTTTCTTGCAAGGAATCCTATTCCAAGGGAATTTCCCTTAAAAAGGGGGAAAAGTTGACAGCTATGCACAATACCTGTCACTGCACAGGCACTAGATAACTCACAACCAATATTTATACCTACAGTCCTGTGTAATTGTTTCAAGATTGCCAGTTAACAAAGTATTTTTGATGCCAAGTTCATATACTGAACTATGTAACTCAGTAGTTATTGACTGCATGTAGTTCAGAAACTTGTGTAAGCATCCATGTAATTACAATTGTTGAATTATAATTAGTATATAATAAAATATAGTGTTAAAAGTAGATCTGCATTTTGTTTGTGGTGTGCTTTCATCAAAACTTGCTCAGTCGGTGTTGCTCTTTTGGAAACTTCACTGGTTTTTACCTGCATTTTTTACAGATTACCACTGTTCCCTGAATACATATTCCAAAACTGGTACGATCCTCATGCTTATAAAAATGAAGCTGCAGAAAATGAGTAGTAAAAGGAACGCCAAAAAAATGTTTGCTCTATAAAGTCCATGATACAAATTTCTTTAAACAAAACTGAAATCCATTCTGTATACTGAATACAGCAAAAATTATGCCACTAGCTGAATTTCATTGCCAAGCTGTCAAGTTGAATTTCTTCTGTTTAAAAATAGCTGTTCATTACATTCAGTAATGGGCTGTCAAAGCAGTAGAGCACTGAACTTATATCATACACAGAAACAATTGGGCAATGTGCATTATTACATTTAGATTACTAGCATTATTTACAAGACCCCTGGGCTAATTTTAAACGAGATGGTTGACTTAAACAAAATTAAACCCTATTTTCTTTTCCTTTAAAACAAGTACATATTTTTCCATTTGTACCCAGTTAATCTGGACATGAATCAAAGACAAAAGACGTACAGAATGTGTGCACTGAGTAGCACTAAACTTTTGTGTATTTTGCTCTCATATGTACACTATAAAATATAAATGGACAGGAAAATAAGAGACACCAAATTGAATCATATTCCCAAGAGTATGAACAAGTATTATCTCTGTGAATACATAATAGAACATTAAAGGAGGGAATCATGCCAGAAGCACATACACACTGATATTTGTGTGGCAAATCAATTAGACAACTTAAAAAATGATAAATAATCTGCCTTAAGACACTGTATCATTTAGAGTAGAATGCTGTGATTAACTATAAAAAGGCATCTAAAACCTGCAGCTGTAGCATCCTTACACAGCAGGGTATCACAAGCCCAATGGCATGCCAGAATAGCTTAAGGATATCAAAGAGCTGTAGTTACCAAAATGATCACAGATGATTCGCAAATTTGTCTAATGAATTCCATGGTCAGATTATTGACTTTCTTGCTTGCAGTTCATTTTATTTCATTTAATACAGGATGTTGTGATGGAACAGCTAAAGGTGAAACACAAAAGAAAAAGAATCCTAGACTCGTAGAAACCTCCCCTATGCAAATATATCTTAGGTATAAAGGAATTTTGTTGCTGTAAGGAAGAGCTGTAGATTGTGAACCACCCTAAATAAAGTTTAGAACAGGGGTATCAAGTCAAGGGATGCATTTGACCCATGGTCAACCCTCCAGGAGATGCATTTTAAAGTGGGTGAGACAAAAATCTATAAAAACAGCATGAATGGTGAAAAACTAAATTGTATAAAAAAAATTGGTTGTAAGTTTTAAGACAAGTGAATGATTGAGTAGGGCATGTCATTTGAGGGTGGGAAACTTAATTTTTGCATATTTATTCAGTGAGAGGTCTTAAAAGGTACCTCCTTCCTGATAGACCAGCCTAAAGATTAAGCTTATTGAAGGATGGAGGAGCAGTAGCTCCTGATCACTGCAGATGGTGACAGCAGTCACGAAATTAAGAGACGCCTGCTTCTTGGGAGGAAAGCAATGACAAACCTAGACAGCATCTTAAAAAGTAGAGACATCACCTTGCCAACAAAGGTCCGTATAGTAAAAGCTATGGTTTTCCCAGTAGTGATGTATGGAAGTGAGAGCTGGACCATAAAGAAGGGTGATCGCCGAAGAATTGATGCTTTTGAATTATGGTGCTGGAGGAGACTCTTGAGAGTCCCATGGACTGCAAGAAGAACAAACCGATCCATTCTTAAGGAAATCAGCCCTGAGTGCTCACTGGAAGGACAGATCGTGAAGCTGAGGCTCCAATACTTTGGCCACCTCATGAGAAGAGAAGACTCCCTGGAAAAGACCCTGATGTTGGGAAAGATGGAGGGCACAAGGAGAAGGGGACGACAGAGGATGAGATGGCTGGACAGTGTCTTCGAAGCTACAAACATGAGTCTGACCAAATTGCGGGAGGCAGTGGAAGACAGAAGTGTCTGGCGTGCTCTGGTCCATGGGGTCACGAAGAGTCCGACACGACTAAACGACTAAACAACAACAACAACAGCTCCTGAAAGGGCCTTCTTGAGGATGGCCACAAAAATGTGAAACTCCTGCTCCTCAGAAGCGTGTCTGGTTCCATCTCTTAACCCTGGCCTTTGGAAACTTAAGAACAGGTTTGTCCTTGCTGTAATGTATTGTATGGAATTATTGTTTTGGGGTTGTGGGTGGGGTCGTTGCTGTTTATTGTTTTAACGGATTCTATGAAAATAACCACAGAATTGTAGAGTTGGAAGGGCACCAAGTGTGATCTAGTCCAACCCCCGGAAATGCAAGAATCTCAAGTAAAACATCCATGACAGATGGCCATCCAACCTCTGCTTAAAAACCTCCAAGGTAACCTCCACAATCTTCGAAAAGAGCCCATTCCACTGTTGAACAGCTCTTACCTTCAGAAAGTTATTCCTGATGTTTAGTTAGAATCTCCTTTCTTGTAACTTGATGTCATTGGTTCTGGTCCTATCCTATGGAGCAGGAGAAAGCAAGCTTGCTCCATCTGCCATGTGACAGCCCTTGAGATATTTGATGATGGCTATCATATCTGTCTCTTCTTTTCCAAGCTAAATATACCCAACTTCCTCAACCATTCACCATAAGGCTTGGTTTCCACACCCTTGATCATCTTGATTGCCCACTTCTTGACATGTTCCAGCTTGTCAATACCCTTCTTAAATTGTGGCATCCAGAACTGAACACAGTACTCTATGTGTGGTCTGATTAAGGCAGAATAGAGCGGTACTATGACACTATACATCTGTTGATGCAGCCTAAAATAGCATCAGCTTCTTTTGCTGCTTTTTGACACTGATGACTCATGTTAAGCTTGTAGTCTATTAAGAGCCCTAGATCCTTTTCACATGTGCTACTGGCAAGTCAGGTGTCCCCCATCTAATATTTGTGCAGCTATTTCTTCCTAAGTGCAGAACCTGACATATGTTCCTACTGAAATTCATTTTGTTAGTTTAGGCCCAGTTCTGCAATCTGTTAAGGTCATCTTGAATCCCAATTAATCAAGCATTAACTATCCCTCCCAGTTTGGTGTCATCTGCAAATTTGGTGAGCACCTAACAGTTACCTTGTGCAGCCCACATTTTACCAGCTTCTCCGCAAGAATACTGTGAGTAACTTTGTCAAAAGCCTTACTGAAATCAAGATACGCTACATCCACAGCATTCCCCTGATCCACCAAGCTTCTAACTCTATCAAAAAAAGAAATGAGATTCATCTGACATGACTTGTTTTTGAGAAATCCATGCTTGGTCTTAGTAATCACAGCATCCTTTTTCTAAGTGCTCACAGACCAGCCATTTAATTATCTTTTCTAGGACCTTTCCTGGTATCGATATCAAGCTGGCCAGTTGATATTTATCTGGGTTTTCTTCCCCTACCTTTTGAAGATGCAGACAACATTTGCCCATCTCTAGTCTGCAGGGACCTCACCTGTTCTCCAAAAATTATATAGACAGATGCCCAATCTCAATCTCTTTTAGTACCCTTGGATGCAGCTTATCAGGTCCTGGATTTCGGAATTCATTTAAAGTACCTACAGTAGGTATTCCCTTACCACCTCTTTTCCTATTGTAGGCTGCAATTAAATAAATTAAAATGAACTATTTGGATTATGTCAAATGTGTCAAATGACTAAGCCAGATTCAATGATGTTGGGGAAACCCTGAGGAAGATCTCAAATATTCATGAAACTCTTGGAACATTCAAGTACAGAACTCTTGGAACACCCTGAATTATCTTCCAAATTCTACAATATATTATCATTGTCTCCAATCACAAAGAATGAAAAATAATAGGGATGAACTATCTTGTTCATTAAATCACCTCAATGGGACTTCAATACCATATCAAGGCTTTCTATTCTTTGGAACTCAAAACTTGAACTTGTGTTTCACAATTGAATTCTATAGTGAAGCATTCTTTATTATCCAGGTGCTCTTGGAGCGGTTAAGTACTTATCTTGGCCCTCAGAAAAACTGCTGCTTCTGAAGGAGTCATATTTATTGTGTAGTGTCTTCATTCCTACAAGGATAAATTCATTCATAGTCAATTACACACTGCGCTGCTCACACATTCCAGAAAGAAATTAAAGTTTTCTTTCCTATCTTTTCATTACATGCAGGAGTTAAGAGCAAAATAACACAAAATTAGTTCCATTGTCTCCTTTTAAACATGGGCTCTGTCTCACCGAAATGTACCACTGCAATCCAAGGCTTTATTTTATTGACTCTTAGCGCAACCCTACTGTGCTTACAGTGAACCCCACTTTCACACAAAAGTATGTCCTGAAACACGTGCCTCCTAATCCTATGAATTCTTACATGGAAGTAAATCCCACTGAGTTCAATGGGGCCTGATCCCAGATAAATGTGTATCAGATTGCAGCCTTCATATGTATCTTATCCCTGCTCAGCCATCATCCTCACTTAGTAACCTTTGGCTAGTCCCTCGCAGCCCAGTGTAGCTCAGATGGTTGTTGAAAGGGCAAAATAGGTGGGAGAATATATACACTGCCCTGAGATCCTTACGAGAAAATGAAAAATGAAAAAGTAAGCGATAGCTATAACTGTAACAAACCTCCATACAAAATGGTACAATAAAAGTGACACACAATCCGCATTACAAAGACGTTTGCAAACAATATATCGAAGGCTGGCAACATCAACCCAACTGTGTGGAAATCACTTGCAGATGACCACAGTGCATGGAGACAGACAGGGTATGTATCCTTAACAGTACCCAGAAGAGGAATGACTGCTGGGAGGAGCGCAGAGAGAAGAAATGCCACGGTGCAGCTGTAGTAGCACAACCGGGCACCTTCAGCTGCCCCAACTTCAACAAAACATGTCTCTCCTGTGTCAGCCTCTCCAGTCAAAACAGGCACAGCAACTCTCCAATGGTTTGGCTTCACCTCCAAAGGTGCACTCCTCTGTTGTCTCCCAAGATAGAAGTATGCCAACAACTCCCTAGGGTTCTCAGCAATCCATTTTAGAGTAGTTGACATATCGCAACTTACAATCCTGCAAACAGGTGCAGCACCATGATCGCTATTAATAACAATAAGCAATTTCACACACTGATGTGATACATTTCTTTGGTGACTGCAAAGGTGCCTATGATAGCAAGCGTTGCTATGATATCCAGCATAATCTCTGATCTGTTAACTGCTGCACATTAGAATCTGATACAATACATCATAAAACTCCCAAAGAGGCACTATGATTGAGAGCATCAGGAGTTTCAAAAACCTCGATTCCACTATATTCTTTGAGGAGGTATTAAGATGTACTGAGAACCCCACACTTGACAACACCAAGATACCATAAAAAAACACATTGAAAAGGAAAAGCTTAAAAAAGAGGGGAAGTACAATTGGCTTTTGTGATATATTTCTTTTATATAAAAAAACTACCATTGTATTTGGAATCAATACAAGCTTAAAAGGCAAGAGACAGACAAAGAGAGTTCTTACAGAAAAATACTAGAATGTACAGCTATAAGGAGACTATGCTGAGTTAAAAAAAAATCTGACTACACTTCTAAAACATTTTCATTTTCCACAAAAGGAAACATTGGCTCAGGGGGTTGAATGCAACATCTACAAAACCAGGGGGCATATCTGAAAATAGGAAAGCATTTTCTTCCCAGTAGCCTGCAGTGTATAAAGGTAAAAATGATCTTGGTGCTGTCATACCCTAGAGTATAAGCATTCATGAGTGTCTGATAAGGATAGGGATTTCTGATGGATTAGCTAGCTATGTTCTGCCCTGATAAAATGAGAAGATAGAATCACAAATTGTATAAGGTGTGTTAGTCACAGCATCAAGTGGAAAGAGTGGCTTTTAACACTGTCGTGTAAAGAAGTAATTTACACTTATATCCTGAGAACATTAAGTGAGTCTAAAGGTTTCCTTTTTCTATGCTTTTTTCTACAAAAATTACTCCCATCTCATTAATGGGGCATGCAAACAATAAACAACCACCACACACTCAACACACAATCACAAATTCCAATATTTTTAATATTTGTATTTCTCAGATACAATGATAAAACATGAAATAAAACACCTCCTTAAAAGCCATTAAAATCCATAGAAAGGTCAAAGGTTCACTGGAGTACTTGCTAAAACCCCTGCACATTCTTACAAAGGCTGTTCCATAACACCACACTAGTCCCGCAAATCCGTACAGAGTTTGGCTGAGGTGCTTTAGAAACAAAACAAGCAAGCAAGCGACTGGCAACTTCCATGCTGTTATACAGTATCTATAGCCGTCTGTACTGTAAAAATCTCAGACACATTTCAATGTTGAGGTGCTCAAAACCGGATGCTGGCAACTAGGAATCTCATACATTCCCCCCAACTCTCTGTACAGCTAGCACCTTATAATTAGTAGCATGCATTTGGACTGCAAGAAGATCAAACCTCTCCATTCTGAAGGAAATCAGCCCTGAGTGCTCACTGGAAGGACAGATCGTGAAGCTGAGGCTCCAATACTTTGGTCACCTCATGAGAAGAGAAGACTCCCTGGAAAAGACCCTGATGTTGGGAAAGATGGAGGGCACAAGGAGAAGGGGACAGCAGAGGATGAGATGGTTGGACAGTGTTCTCAAAGCTACCAGCATGAGTTTGACCAAACTGCGGGAGGCAGTGGAAGACAGGAGTGCCTGGCGTGCTCTGGTCCATGGGGTCACGAAGAGTCGGACATGACTAAACGAACTAAACAACAACAAAAATTTGTTTGGCATGAAGGTCAAAGACAGCAAACTGCTTTGGAGGAATCTGGAGCTCCTCCAGAGCAAAGTGGGTCATCCCTAAAGTGAAGTGAGGTTTGCTGGTTCAAGAAATCTGCAACCACTTCATAGGGGTCTCAGTGCAACATTCAGAGCACAGACTGCTTTCCAGCTAAGTATTAAAGCAGCAGTCAAAAAGGGGGGGGTTAAAGTCTGCACCCCAAAAAATGGGTGGGTGGAGAGGGAAGCCATCTTTGGCATGGATGGGCATTCCCCCCCCCCACTACCAGCCATTTTCAGGGATGTAGCTTTCTTTGCCCCCCGTGCAAATCTAGGGAGATAATGTTGCTGCCATAGCTTTTCATGAGAAAGAATGAAGCCTTCACGCCCTAAAGCTGCTTGGAGGGGAAGCTCACCAAAGACCCTTGGGTCAACAGGATATTTGCTGGAGGATGCCCCAAGTCATCCTTTATTTTCCCCCTTGACAACTGCCCCCAACATTCTGGAAAACCATAGGGAGTGTCTGTCTCTGATTCGAAAACAAATCAGATGTTGCCCGAATCAGTCCAAGGTGAATCACAATCCCATCCAAAGTGCCTATCACATCCAAAGCTGGATCCAAACAAAGATGCACCAATCTGAGATCAACTGGTGGAAAGATGAGGGGAGGACACCTTTTTGTCAATTCCTCCTCCTCCCTATGCCACCATCAATGTTATTCTGGAGAGTTCCCAAATCTCTGCAGCATATTTGGGCTGCAGAATATGGAAGAATCACTTGTCCTTTCACTAGCAGGAGCATCCTTTGACCACAGCTGCACTCATGGAATTTATGGATCCAAGTCCTAAAATTTGAACCACCCACCAATGGTGGTCATACAACAGCTAGTCATGTGCTCTGTTTCTACTAGCCACACAATACACAAAAAAATTATTACGGGAAAATGTTGATTTCTACAAAAAAACCTATCAATTTTTAAAAGTGAACTTTCAAATAAATGAAGATCCAATTATAAATTTCTACATTAAACAACGCAACAATTAATTCATTTCACATAACTTAGGCTGGATGTGCACAAATCTTTCTCCTAAGATTTTCTATGCACCCAGCCTCTCATTTAAAGCAGTTCGCCTAGCCTGCATGAGGAGTGTTAGCACACCAGGGTTCTGTGTTAAGACTGCACGTGCAACTGAAATGGCCCAAAATAAAATAATTGCTGGGTGCATGGAATGCTGGGGGGGGGGCCTTTTGTGCAAACCCAGTGTCATGTTTAAATTACCCTTAGTTAAACTAGATACTCATTTCACAAAGAAATATGAAAATAGTAAGAGGAAAGTATACCTCTACAGGAGTAAACTTCTAATCAGAACATAATTTATGGCTTAAATACCTATATTAAAGTTCTCCTCCTTTCTCCTCATTTTAGCATTTCTCGTTTGCTGATGAATGGCTGTGTTTGGCATAATTAACACGAAGGTCTTCAGAACTCAATGACTGAAAATAATTGCTTCTCTCTTTTCTTTCCTGAGTACACTGAAGCCCAAACCTAAAGATTTAGAGCTGACTGGACAAATATAAAGGATGTCAGAAACAGTGACCGCTGACATGCCATTCAAGGCACATGGAAGAGAGTTCAGGCTTGAATGCCTCTAAACCACTCATTGGTAAGATCAGCTATCAGTGAGGCACAAGTGTAAGTCAGCACAATTCACTGAGCCTGCTATGACCTTAAAATCATTGCTCCTGGGGCATGTTCATCCACCAATTAGTTTATATGTTCACTAGAAATCCATTGCTCAGTAAATGCACTGGTCTCTCATTCCACAGTGTTGATGAAGTGTGTGTGATGGCTTTCTCTTCACAACCTGACCCCTAAAGCTGACCCATCTGGAACTGAGGTATTCATGCCACTTGACTACACTCCTGCTTATCACAGGGTCTTGATATTTTCTTTAAGTCACCACCACTCATTTCTCCCTCTCTCTTAGTCTCTAAAAGACTATGCTAAACAACCAAAATGAAAAGAATTTTATAATGTATATGGAAATGTTTCAAAGAAAATTGATGCAAAGAGGTTTTTTAAAAAAATAAAATTGGCCAACTGTATTTTGATGTCAAAGGAAAACAAAATATTCTTAACCCAGAATGCAACTTAATAAGCTCCTTTTCAAAGAAGAAAAAGCAGGTTCAAGTTGCTGTTGCTAAGAATATCAAAAAGACAGCTGGGTTGCTTCTGTACATGAGAATCAGCACAGCAAAAGTGAGAGTTGGTTTGTTTTTCAATCAGCACCAAGAACACAGATGAGTTACAGTCAGGGTTCAAAACTCCAATTGTTCTAGGCGCATTTTGTGACAGGGAATTTCATTAGCGTGAGCAGTTTCTGAGCTCTGGGAGCAGTACTGCACCTAAGATTTCAGATGAAAACTTCAAAATGGAAGGAAAGGAGGGCCTTTTTCTGCCTCCCCACTTCCAGCTACTCTCTGAAGGCTGGAGAAGAGACCCTCTCAAGAATATTAGGAAGGTGGGCAGGGGAAAGACTAAAGGTAAAGGTAAAGGACCCTTGACAGTTAGGTCCAGTCGTGAACGACTCCGGGGTTGCGGCGCTCATCTTGCTTTACTGGCCGAGGGAGCCGACGTTTGTCTGCATACAGTTTTTCTGGGTCATGTGGCCAGCATGGCTAAGCCGCTTCTGTCGAAACCAGAGCAGCACACAGAAACACCGTTTACCTTCCTGCGAGAGCGTTCCTATTTATCTACTTGCACTTTGACGTGCTTTTGAACTGCTAGGTTGGCAGTTCATTCATTATCAGCTTTGTATTCTTGTTATTAAAAAAGTGTGCCTAGACATTCCATTGTTGCACCCATAAACTAGGTTTAAGGTGCCATTTAAGTCCTCACTTTCATATCTCAGTTTCTAACACATAAAGCACACTGGAGGGATTCACTGGAGGGATTCTAGTATATACAGTCTTCGATATGCTGTTTCATGTCTCAATGAACTTAATCCTAAAGTCTTTCAAAAATTTCATTCATTTTCTCTTGTCAATGTAAGAGCAACTAAGCATTCACAAACCAAATGAATACAGTGGTACCTCAGGTTAAGAACTTAATTCGTTCTGGAGGTCTGTTCTTAACCTGAAACTGTTCTTAACCTGAAGCACCACTTTAGCTAATGGGGCCTCCTGCCGGTGCTGCGCCGCTGCTGAGCAATTTCTGTTCTCATCCTGAAGCAAAGTTTTTAACCCAAGGTACTATTTCTGGGTTAGCGGAGTCTGTAACCTGAAACGTATGTAACCTGAAGCGTATGTAACCCGAGGTACCACTGTATTTGCAAATTCATGTCCTCACTAGGTTGGCTTCATTCATAACAGCCTTCAATAGGAAGGAAGTTCTACAGCTCAGGACCATACTACAATGGCCCTATCACAAACTGTTATGTATAACACCCCCACACATCTTTTCTCACACATAACATACACCCAGTGTAATATACACCCAGTAGTGACCAGTGAGGCAGGGTTGCTCACCTGGTTGACACCACAAGATGCTGCCAGTTACCAAAAAGGGGAAGAAGCAAGGCAGTAAGTTGAGGACAGTGCAGGCGCAGCACAGCCAATCCAAAGCTTCCAACACTGTGCAAGCCTCGCACCCAGCTCCCCATTGGTTTGGCCTCCCCCTCTTGGTCACTGGCAGCAATGCACAACATTTGGAAGCCAGGGGAGCAAGAGAGCCATGTTCATTAATTCACTTGGACATTCCTTCTCCTCTCTGCACCCACAAGAAAGACTTGAAAAAATGCAGTGAACCTATATGAATGATATTATACAACTGAGTGGAAGTAACTTATATACCAGGACAAAGCTTGTTGACAGGTACTGCTTTCCAGCTACAAATCTCATGAGTGCTGAATCTTTCGTTAATTCCTGCATGCGGATTCAGCTGTGGATGTGCTTTCGCATTTTGGATTTTTAGAGTGTATGAAATGGCTCAATATTTTCAATCTGCTCAGTTAAAGTAACAGATCAATATGCAGTAATAAATGTCTAATACGTACAGATGTAATTCATTTTTAAAAACAACAGTCGGTGGTATTTTTAATACTTAGCAACAACAAAACTCAGTTTGTGGTATTAACTAAAAATATCCACCCATGCTTTTTTAGGGATAAAAATGAATCTTTCAAAGATTGAAGTGATTGTGAATATGTATGTATGTATGTATGTATGTATGTATGAATGAATAAACAAATAAATAAATAAATAAATGTATATCAACACTTATTCTGTGAAATGTTGTGACAATAGCATATTGTCTGATCATGCAAGAGAACCAGAACTGGGAGCAATCAAAATGTCTCCTTGTCACAGCAGATATCAGGGGTGACATGTTGGGTCTTTAAAAGGAAGATGGATTTTTATGAGCCAGGGCAAATGGAAACGTTGAGCATGCCCTGCCTATCCTATCCAGAAAGCAATGGTGGCAGCA
The DNA here is from genome assembly GCF_964106915.1 of Podarcis gaigeae. Lineage (NCBI taxonomy): Eukaryota > Metazoa > Chordata > Lepidosauria > Squamata > Lacertidae > Podarcis > Podarcis gaigeae. The sequence continues at coordinate 101,127,539 of NC_139680.1, read as the reverse complement.
GCCATGGAGGAACTTGCCCATTTTTCCAGGATATAATGGCGTTGTGGTTGACAGCTGCTAGAAAACAAAGGGAGGCATAACGTGGTGTAGACAAAACATGCGTTAAGTCAAAATGCTCAAGAGCAACAGGAAGCAAATGTGATTATTAAAAATCACAAGCCTTGGGAAGTGAGCTCTACCATTGGAAACACATTTACAAGTGTGAAAGAACTATATATTGCCATTTCTCTGTGCTTTTATGGCCGTCCTCACTATATTTTATAGAAACCCCGTTTTGTTCTTTTAATCGTACATGGAAGGGTACGAAGGGTGGCAAGCAAAGTACATAAATTAAATTCACCGTGAAGACAAAAGGGGAAAGAGGACTTCTCAGCTTCACGCTAAGACATTTCACCAAAGGGACTTGCACTTGAGATATGGACAAGCGCCGGATGTTATGGATGGAAATGTTTATAGGGCAGCATCTGTTCTGCATGCATCAGGCTCTTTGAAGCCCCTGCTATCTAAAGTATAGAAGGCACTGCAGGCACTGATTTACCTCCTGTTCCCCTATTACTGTTGAGACAGAAGAGTCTTTGCAACAGGAGAAAAGTGAATTGCTGGAGTCATGTGGATAACACTGCTCAAAGGAGGCAAATTACTGTAAGGTGGACAACATTCCTCTTTCTTCTTCAAGTGATAGTCCACATGACTCCACTTGAACTGACTGAACAGCAGATTCCCAGTGGGGTAGGAATACAAGGAGTTTCATCATGTAATGGAATGATCTCTGCCCTGTTTTCTCTATAAAAATATGAATATATCCTGAAGAAAGAGGAGCGCGCATGAAAAGAAAGTGCACTGCCATTTGTCTATAAATGGTAAACCAAAGACAGTAACAGGATGGAGGTGAGAAAGGAGATTCCAGATCATTATCAGAGAAGAGTGCGGAGATTTTCTATTTGTTCACTTAAAATGGCACTAACAGGATAATACTATGTATGTCTACTCAGAAGCGAGCCCCATTAAGCTCAACGGGGCTTATTCCCAGGTAAGCATCTATAGCAGAGGTTCTCAATTTTTCTACCCCCAGGTCCCACTTGAGATGGCTGAAAATTACTAAGGCCTACTTCAGTAATAGTGAAAGAGGTAAAGAGCCATTTACAAAATGGTGGCAGATGGATGCATAGTTTAGCATAACCAGCTGTCTTTTAGAGCCTCTCTGGGTTCTAAAGTCGGGTACAGAGGTACCTCAGGTTAAGTACTTAATTCGTTCCGGAGGTCCGTTCTTAACCTGAAACTATTCTTAACCTGAAGCACCACTTTAGCTAATGGGGCCTCCTGCTGCCGCCGTGCCGCCGGAGCCCGATTTCTGTTCTTATCCTGAAGCAAAGTTCTTAACCTGAAGCACTATTTCTGGGTTAGCGGAGTCTGTAACCTGAAGCGTATGTAACCTGAAGCGTATGTAACCCGAGGTACCATGTATTGTGGTTGAGTAAGTTATGTAAGCCCTGCAAAATAGCCCAGGGGGAGGAGGGGTGAGTAGTGCATGACAACCCTATATATACAAATGGCAAGGGAAGGCTGTTAAGTTGACTGAAGGAACAATTGGGTGGGTAATTATTTGCTTTCATACCTGTAAGGCAAAAACAGAGGGATTCTGAGGGATAGGCTGCTGCTAGCATAAATACTTAAATGGGCATATTCATGTCAGAAGCTCAAATCCTTTTGCTGAGAATATGAATAAAAATATGCACAAGAAATGCTCTTAGAATACACCGCTTGCTTTCTAATTATTTAATCTTGGATTTATCAAAGCAAGGACATCTGAACCCCTCAGCTGCTGTAAATCTTAAATCTCTTTGGACCTATCCCCTCTCACAATGTGAAATGCCAGCTATTGCACCAAGTGTAGCATTGCGAGAAAAATATCAATTAATGTAAACACATACAGTAATTTAACTTGTCTACAATTCGCGAAACATGAGTTCTGCACATGGTTTAGGGGTAGACAGTGACAGTAGGCTCCTGTGCTTTAACAGCTGTGCAGCAGGCAGAAATTCCATAGGTTAAGCCACTGAATTAAGGGAAATACATTTGTGGGGAAAGCTTTATTTGTTGACATTCCGTTTGCGGCAAGGGGGTTAGTCAATGGGACAAGGCAAGATAAAGAACACTTTAAATCACACTTACTACACTGCCCAACTCTTTGCAAGAAATGTATTTTGCTACCGGTACATTTGCGGAGAAAACTGAACATTAGGAAAGTTTGGGTGAGTACTATTGTGTTACTGTTTTTTATTTAAACACACAGAGGTAATAATCAAATCAACAGTTTATTTCAGGCTTAGAAAAGTAAGAAATTGCAATAAACATAAGGAAGAGAGCAACACGTCCTTAGAAAGGCTCAGAGTGGAGAATAGAAGGCAAGAAGGAAAGCAGAAAAAAAGAATAAGAAAAATCACTGAAGCAATATATTTGATAACTAAATAGTAGTTCTCTCCAGCACAGAAGCATTAGGCAAGATTCTACCCCCCCCTTACTTCCTCATTTTTAATCAACTGAATCAATTCAGTAGACTCCAAACGCAGCAGAGTTTTTAATATGTAATCTCTTTAGTTAAGTCTCACGTAATAAAGATTATATACTGTAGTTAAAATTGAAGTATTTAGCAGCATTAAAAATAACTGAACCAAATAAAACCCTAATCTAGGGTGACATTGTGACATTTCATTATCTGTGGCACTTCACCTACCTTGCTGGAAAGTATTTAATATCATAATTGTGCTTAAAATATTATAAATATAAGCCCTAGCCCTAGATTTTAAAACAACATTCATTAGCACAACACCAAATAAATTAAAATATCAAATGTCACCTTAACCTGTTCTTAAAAGATTAACATAATGAAGAATTACTAAAAAAAAATCAAGCTATTTCAGTGACAATATTTTAAAAGGCAGGTAGATTTTTATTAAAACCCACTAAATAAATTGCTACCTTCAAAATAGTTTAAACTGCAGCAAATCATTTTATATTATCCCAAATAAGGAGAATGCATTTTAAAGCAAATTCTCATCTTTTATAGCTCCCCACCCCCAAAAAAGAAATAAATGTAAATAATTCCTATAGGCGGAGTCACGTTTGGTTCAAATTTTGAGTGCAGCCTTTTATAACATAATGTTAATTTCTATGAGATAAAACAAAATAAAGACTAGACTTATGGTTAAGAAAGTGCTCAAATTAGGCAGGTAGGCACGAGTGCCTGCACTTGTTTCTGCTTCTGACAGCGGAGGTAGCTTAATAGCCGCTGACAGCCTCACCCTCCGTGAATTTGTCTAAACTGCTTCAGAAGTGGCAAAGGAGTACTTTCCTCCCCTGGATTTTCCAACGTTCAGCTTCGTTATATTTCCCCTATTTCTAGTGTTATGGGAAAATTATAAATGAACTGTCACAACCAACCAACCCCGCTCTCCCAAATTTGAAACAAGGGGCCAATCTCTTTTTCAGTTGGAACTGAATGCTTAATTGTGGCAAGGGTAAAGGTAAAGGGACCCCTGACCGTTAGGTCCAGTCGTGGCCGACTCTGGGGTTGCGGTGTTTATCTCGCTTTACTGGCCGAGGGAGCCGGCATACAGCTTCCGGGACATGTGGCCAACATGACTAAGCCGCTTCTGGCGAACCACAGCAGCGCACGGAAACGCTGTTTACCTTCCCGCCAGAGCAATACCTATTTATCCACTTGCACTTTGACGTGCTTTTGAACTGCTAGGTTGGCAGGAGGAGGGACTGAGCAACCGGAGCTCACCCCATTGCAGGGATTCGAACCGCCGACCTTCTGATCAGCAAGCCCTAGGCTCTGTGGTTTAACCAACACCGCCACCTGTGTCCCATGACAAAGGTAGAATTGCCAAAATTCTCTGCTCAGAAAGTGAGTTGTGCCTTCTAACATCAAAGTACAATTGCTGGAAAGCACAGGGAGAGTGTGGTTGCGCTCAGAAAGTCCTGCTTGTGGGCTTCCCATAGGCATCTGGCTGGCACTGTGAGAACAGGAAGCTGGATTACATGGGCCACCAGTGCCCTGATCCAACAGGCTCTTCTTCTGTTCTTACATATTCTCCATGCATTGTCACTCAGCTGCAGCCATGGATAAGAAATGCTGCTAATAAGCAATGCTTGCAGTTAAGTAAGTACTAGCCATTCCAAAAACATAAAAAACTAAACCCCAAAACTAATTTCCTAGACAGAAGTGCCATATTTCAGACTCATTATAGATGTACAAGGATCAGAGAATAACTCTTCCATCAGAAATTAGGTATTAGGTATGTTTTACAGTCCAAGAATATCTAATTTATGTTATTTTGAGACCCAAAAAACCCTATGTAGTTTAACAAAATCCAGACTACAAAACTGTCTGTTGACTTGAAAGCATGTTGGCTATTAGCAGTGAAATGCAATACAATGCACAAGCGTTGAGTAGCACCTTAAAAGATATGTAGCTTTTCAAAATATACTAATGGTGCTTCGTAGTTAAGAGATAATGGCTTGGTTTGCACATCATGGTAAACAAACTATAGCTTACTGGGAGCATGTGAACCTGCTCGCTCTCAGATGAAAGCTCACACCCACACTGATATTCCCTAGTCCTTTTAGCTCAGCACAGTGTAGCGGTTAAAGCAAATTTTGTTTAGCACATCAGCTATTTCCACAATCATAATCTGTAGCCAAAGCAAAGCATTATTATGGTACTTTATTTGTTTCTATACAGAGGCTTCAGCTAAACAACAGTTTAGTGTAGCATGAATGAGCTTCAGACTTCTGTTTGCAATTAACTGTAATGTTTTTTCTGCATCTTAAACTGTGGCTAATGTTAACTAAAACAAGTCAACTTCATAAACAAGTTGGCGTGTTTCAGCAAACCATAGCTAAGACTATCCAAATCCTTAGTCCAGGAGGTGTGAATCAGGGCTTCTAGGCAACACTTTTAGTTTGTGTTCAGTATTTTTAGGTCTCGAGATTCTATTGGGGTGGTCACATGTGATACTGTACTCTTTGGGCCTGGAAACATTTGGGGACAGCCACACATTTCCTATAATGCACAATCAGTACATTTCCTATAATGTTCTGCTGAGATCCCATAAACTTTTGTGCCACAAACTTTCTGGCTTATTTTTGTCCCACTTTTGTTGTGCTTCAGCCTCTTTAGCAGCAATAATGTGGAAGCACTGAGGAAGCATCACAGAGCAAACTAAACCAGAATATATCTCCCCGCCTATTGAAATAAAGCAGGTGCTTGTTAGAAGCAATTCTATGTGCTTTTAAATGTGTTTGTGGGAGTTATTATTTTGTTTTGCTTTTGCTTTTATTATGTACTTTGTGGTTGTATTCTGTATTTTATGCTGTGAATTGCCTGGGATCTTCAGATGATGGGCGGTATACTAATTTTAGCAACAAAAGCAGCAGCAACAACAACAGCAACAACATACTGTTAATGGGTCAGGAACACGTTGCAAAATACATCCACAATTAAACACCAGTCTGGAGGGGCCATTAGATCAGTTTGCTTGCAAATGTAGACCAAATGAAATTCTATTCTGTATGCAAGGTCTGGCACTATGAAAATATACTTTAATATATAGGGTGCTATATTAAACAGTATATGGAAAAGGAGTATTGTTTTTGCCCAACTGATTTATGCTAGAAGTGTTTTGACCCACTATAGAAATTTGAAGGCCTTTCCCGTGAATAGGACTTTCAATTCAAAATGGTTCTTCTATAATATTTTATTCATATGTATGCATTTCACCTTGTGAAAATACATATAACAATGTACAAGACATCTTATAATATTATGACAGTTTTACATGTAGCCTTTCAACTAAAGCCTATATTTGCTACCTAAGTGGATAAAAACACAGATAACAAGAAGTAGAACTGTCCTTTAAAAAATTATTCTGATAATATAATTGTATACTTTTTAAAAAAAAAATAGGGATAATACTGTACAATGAAAAACCAAACAATAAACAAGGATGCTTTAAAAAAAATCATACTCACAGGAGTTTGAATTTCCAACATGTCACATTTAAAGCAAGGCTAAGGTGAATTAAAAAATGAAGAGATTCCTACCAGAGAAAGCATGTCCCAAAGAAGAAAAACCTGATAAAAATAGTGAGATGAGCAATAAAGAAACTAAGTATTTGTTTTGAAGTTGAGGGCTGGAGAAAGAAAACAGCGGGAAAGAAAGTGAAAGTGATACAAACTATCAAGAAAAAAGCTGAATGAAGTTTTATGAATTATAGTCTTATGAATCATTGCTGATTAGGAAACAAAGATCCAACATTACTCTAAAAAGCATGGCACTGAACTCTTCAAGACAATTATTGCTATCCAGTTTCCAACACGGATCTAGATTTAAGCCGCATTCAGAACACACATTTAAGTGCTGGCCCTATCCCCAGCTTCTGCCTGCACTGCAAAGGTAATGCACAGTCCATGTGTGCCTAAGCACTTATAGGCTCCATACACATAACTTGAACCTTGGGTTTCTCAAGAGTGCCAGATGACATGGACAAAGTTGAAGTTCATATAATGTCCAGGAGAGAAACATGCACAGGAGAGGGAGGGGTTGCCGTGACAAACCCACCCCACCCCTTTGCAAATTATATATTATAATTTGCTTTGGTCATTTTGAGGCTGAATCTGAAATTAGGATAGAGTTCAGGTTGTTGTTGTCTATCTTCTCTTTCCTACATCATGGAGGTCAGTTTATATTATGGATGTATATTCTGTATTATTTTATTAATACTATTGCCACAAATTTGTCATGGCCTTTGGCTAGAACTGTAAATTTATGAACTTAACTGAACATTCAGTATTATTATTATTATTATTATTATTATTATTATATGTGTTAGCTGTTCTATCTTGCCCAGGGCAACCCAAAGTGACATGCAACCAAACAAGCAAACAGACAAAAAAACCCCACATACATTACAACCAAGAGGAAAAAGAATATGGGTTCATAGGATTTGGATAATCTATCTTCAGTAGACTATGGTCTGATAACCTCCAGACAAACATCAGGCTGCCTTGGGAAACTGCATGGAAACAACAGCTGCTGTTTAATTCAGTGGCCAGATAGGGACTACTCATGCCAAACATGAGTATAGGTGTATTCTGCACTTCTTGTAAGTTTCCAAGAAAAAAACTGAAGTGCTGATCTTGATCTATAAAGCCTTACACAGCTTGGTTTACCTCACTACTTTATAGCATTTCCTGATATAAGCCTATCCAGATCTTGAGGTAATCAATGGAGGCCTGGTGGAAAGTGTCACCTCTGTCAAAAGTACATAGGGAGACTACAAAAGAGAGCACCTTTTGAGTAAGGGCCTCCTGTCTAAGCCAGGGAGATCCACCTAGTTAAAGGCAAAGGTAAAGGACCATTAGGTCCAGTCGTGGCCAACTCTGGGGCTGCGGAGCTCATCTCGCTTTATTGGCCGAGAGAGCCGGCGTACAGCTTCCGGGTCATGTGGCCAGCATGACTAAGCCGCTTCTGGCGAACCAGAGCAACACACGGAAACGCCGTTTACCTTCCCGCCAGAATGGTACCTATTTATCTACTTGCACATGACGTGCTTTCGAACTGCTAGGTGGGCAGGAGCTGGGACCGAGCCACGGGAGCTCACTCCATCACAGGGATTCGAACCACCAACCTTCTGATCGGCAAGTCCTAGGCTCTGTGGTTTAACCCACAGCACCACCTGCGTCCCATCCACTTAGTTAGTACCAGCAAATCTGATTTCTAAAATCTGCTGACTGGGGCAGGGGTGAGGGTTGCTCACAATCCTAAGATTTCATAGAATCATAGAGTTGTAGAGTTGGAAGGTATCTCAAAGGTCATCTAGTCCAATCCCATACAATGCTGGAATTTCAATGAAAGCATCCATGACAGATGGCCATCCAATATCCGCTTAAGAACCTCCAAGGAAGGAGAGTCCACAACCTTTGAAGAGAGCCCATTCCACTGTTGAACAGCTCTTACCTGCATAAAGTTATTCCTGATGCTTAATCAGAATCTCCTTTCTTGTAACTTGATGGCACTGGTTCGGGTCCTATCCTCCAGAGTAGGAAAAAACAAGTTTGCTGCATCTTCCATGTGACAGCCCTTTAGATATTTGAAGATGACTATCATATCTCCTCTCAGGCTAAACATACCCAACTCTCTCAACCGTTCCTCATAACACTTGGTTTCCAGACCCTTGATTATCTTAGTCACCTTCCTCTACACACAATCCAGCTTGTCAATATCCTTAAATTGTGGTACCCAAATCTGGACACAAGGCAGGGTTTGAGTTCCAACAGATATTGGGGTAGTTGAAGTCTCCTGTGACTACTAAATCTCTCATTTTTGAATGTTTGGAATCTGTTCTAGGAAGGCATCATCCAGTTTGATCTGAAGGTGTATAGCAGAACATTCAGCTTTATTAAGAAGTAAATTAGGAAAGACACAAAAAGGATTGGTGTTAAAAGCTGAATTGAAATGTCAAGATGAATAGACTACCTAAATCAAACAGCGGTCCCTTGCCACACTTTAAAGAATTATCACAAGACTGATAGCAGAGATTGTCAAAATACAGTGGCAAATGTTTCCATGGGGTGTAATGAGAAACAATACTATCTTTTATTAGAGTTAGTTTCATTTTGCTATCTGAAGCATTTAAATCAAACAGATCCTAGTGCTGTCTTTTTTATTATTATTTAAAAGGGAACCTTTTAATTATCTTATGCTAATGATTATATCACTATGATTTCATAGCTGATTGTTAACATAGACACTTGCTAAGCATACATGATTAAAATAGTAAATTTACAAAGGCTTTTATGACTAGGTTTTAAAAACCAGATCAGTCAACCACCATTGAACTCATTTAAGTGTCAATATAGCCTTTACTTTGCTCGTTGTAATCCTTTACCAATTCAGCAACGCAACTTCCATTCCTTGTTCTAATCTCATGTAATTTACCCTATTTAATTCCTTGCTTCTGGATATACCGCATTTGCCACCCAATGAGTTTATTTTATTGGTCATTTACTTTTAACAGGAAATGAAACTATTTTAGAGGAATAATCTCCCTGTAAATCCAGCACAGGATAAAAAGCTCTTATTTATCCAGTGTTTTATTCCTTGAATTGAAGCATTATTGGGTAGAGTAAGCAATAAACAAAAACACCTCAGGGGCCCAAGAAGAGCAATGTAATGAATTACATTTAATTAAATCAAAGGATGGGAGTCCTAGAGTTAAATGAGCTGAGGAATGAATTTGCATTAACACCTACCAGCCAAACAAGAAGTCCTTGGTTTAGTCTGAAACTACAATTGTTGCCATCTATTTTCTACACTGAAGGGGGCCATTAGCTAAATTTTGAGGCATTGTTTGTCCATTGATGAGAGACTGCCTTCTCCATATTTTCACTTCCTGACATTGGAAAGTTGCCTGCTAAAACAAACAGTTCCCTTTAAAACAGAACAAACATCTCTAATCAATCTCCAGCTTTGCATAGCTATACAACCTCTATTCAGATATACGGGGCGTGGGGGGTGTGGAGTCAGAAGATTATAACAGCATCTTTTAAAAGTAAAGGCATGACATCCAAATTTGCAAATAAAATTATATGCACCTAAAGAAGATATATACACGAGTTTATACTGGCACATAGATGGCAAGAGAAAACCAATGACCTAGGTACAGAGCTGGATACAAGCACTTTATTGTCTTTAGTAACTTTGCCATGTTTTAAAAATTGAAGGAACTACTAATATCTGCTCTCAGCCAGCTTTGGAAATCAGGAAATACCTTAGAGATCAGAAACGATCAAATCAGTATAGCAGATTTCTTTGAAGGTCAACTGGGAAAAAGGAAACTGACACCAAGAAAAGGAAAACTCTTTCTTGGAAATCCTACACATAAATAGTAATGAAGATTATTAATGAACTCTTCCTCTCTCTACACAGTAGTGAGGCAGTATTCAGAGGGTCGCAGCAGAATTTATGCTGGCAACACAGAATAACAGTCATTCAATGGGTTGAAAGTATGACTCATTTCAAATAACCTCAAGATTGGGCATGTGGTTCATGTCACCACTGTAGAAATATAGTGCATTTTGCTTTTTTTAAAGTGAAAATTAGTTAAACCATTTTAAGGATATACAAATGCAGGAAAATAGATTGCAATGGTTTTCAAATCACCTTTTCCCTCCAATGGCTCCTGCTAAAAGGCTGAATTTATAAAATGAATTTTTATAGGCAATCAGTGCTTATTGTGCCCTGGTGCCTTAAAGAAATGAAATAGTCAAGATAGCTATGTTTGAAAAATAGCTGCTGAACATGAGTATAATAATTTCATAATACTTTCTGAGCCTTTGTAACTTAGCATTCAAAGAAGAGAGTATACATAGCAATAAAAATGTCCTTTTGGAGAAATTCTGCAGTCAAATCTGAGGTTCCATAATAATATGTCCATTCTTACCTAACCTATATATTTTCTGAGTTGAAAGGGTTTAAACTGCAGTTCATCTGTGGCACAAGAGAAAAATGAGACAGCTGTAGGAATATGCTTGCAGTACATAGTAGGACCAATAGTTAGCTGGAGAATAGTTAATCCTGGAGCTATCATGTGCACATCCAATAAACTGAATTGTGAGCTCACCTTAACAGATGCTTAACAGGAACCACAGGGTGCTAGTGGTGCCTCAGATCTATTCAACAAGGCCTGGTCAACATTTGCAGAAGGACTGGCAAATACAACTCTGATGTTGTAGAGTGGACTATACCACATGAGACTGCTGGGGGAAATTACACATTTTAAGCTACTCTCGGCAAATATGTTTTGCAGAGAGAAATGCTGCAGTCCAGTGCAGCCTGCTCTCTGCTGTGCTGGTTTTCTACAGTGGTACCTCGGGTTAAGTACTTAATTCGTTCCGAAGGTCTGTACTTAACCTGAAACTGTTCTTAACCTGAAGCACCACTTTAGCTATTGGGGCCTCCTGCTGCTGCCGTGCCACCGGAGCCTGATTTCTGTTCTCATCCTGAAGCAAAGTTCTTAACCTGAAGCACTATTTCTGGGTTAGCGGAGTCTGTAACCTGAAGTGTATGTAACCTGAAGCGTATGTAACCCGAGGTACCACTGTACTTCAATGATTTTTTGTTGTTACTGGTTTTTACCAAGGCGAGCTTCCAAAAATAAGGCCTTCACCTTATTTATAGAATAAGGCGTTGTATATCTATAGGACTTTATACTGTTGCATGTGTAGATCAGCAATTACGGTACAGCGGTACCTCGGGTGAAGAACTTAATTTGTTCTGGAGGTCCATTCTTAACCTGAAACTGTTCTTAACCTGAAGCACCACTTTAGCTAATGGGGCCTCCTGCTGCCGCTGTACTGCCGCCGCGCAATTTCTGTTCTCATCCTGAAGCAAAGTTCTTAACCCAAGGTACTATTTCTGGGTTAGCGGAGTCTGTAACCTGAAGCATCTGTAACCTGAAGGGTCTGAAACCCGAGGTACCACTGTACTTAGTATGGTTCACAGATGAGGTAGGAGAATTCTGCATTGTGCCACTAATGCTCCTCCATATAGAAACCTTTCTGCATACAATAAACTTGCCAGTGTAGGGAGGGGGCTAAGCTCTCCTACATATCTGCTGGTTTTCTACACGCAGGTTATATTTAAGAAGGAGTGTTAAAATGTAATCTCCCACCTCCAGTATTAGGTGGTTATAGTTATAAGCCACATAACTTGTAGAACAATTCTCATAGAGTATTCTCACCAGGCTCTAATACAGGGGTCGGCAACCCGCGGCTCGGGAGCCGCATGTGGCTCTTTTACACCTTTGCCGCGGCTCCGGGGGGGATACTAGCGAGGGGAGGAGGCGCATTGTGCACCCCGACACTCCCCACTGTGGCGGGCGCTGTACTGGCTGTGACGTCACATGGGGGCGGTGCGTGCGTTAGTCACGCACCGTCCTGACGTCACCTTCCTGCCCGCCCGCCCGCCCACTACATTGTAAGGGGCATGTACGCTGGTCACTGCATTGAAAGGGGGCATGTACGCTGGTCACTGTTTTGAAGGGGAGTGAAGAACACACACACACAAAAAGGTAACTTGTTAATTTAACGTTTATTTCTATGAGGAGGAGTAATTCTGAGGGGTCAAACAAAGAAATAATAAAAAAGTGACAAAAAGTTATTTGTCAGTCTTGCCAGACTCTAGGGTTGTGCGCTCATCTCACTCTATAGGCCGGGAGCCAGCGCTGTCCGCAGACACTTCCGGGTTACATGGCCAGCATGACGAAGCTGCATCTAGCGAGCCAGCGCAGCACATGGAACGCCGTTTACCTTCCCACTAGTAAGCGGTCCCTATTTATCTACTTGCACCCGGAGGTGCTTTCGAACTGCTATGTTGGCAGGCGCTGGGACCGAACGACGGGAGTGCACCCCGCCGCGGGGATTCGAACCGCCGACCATACGATTTGCAAGTCCTAGGCGCTGAGGTTTTACCCGCAGCGCCACCCTCTGCAAAACTCCTGCTAGAGGACCAAACTAGGATCAAAGATTTGCAATCACTGACCATAATCCAGATATTTTAAACTTACAGGTGAAAAACCTTTATGTCTTTTAAATTGCACGGCATCACCCCATTTCCAGTAGTAATAATAATACTTAGCACAGAATTCATCATTTTAGTAATCCTTACAATAAGGAAGAGCACTGCAATCCCCTTACTGAAGTTAAGCTCCTAGTGAGTTCTGAGCACATAAGAAATTTGAATTCCTCGCAGCCCACACTATTAGCCTTTATACTACACCAGTTCTCCGTAGTGGTACTGTCAAACAATATTGCATCCGGAGGTCTGATAATTTGGAGTTTGGGGATACACACAACACAATTTATGTTCTTCACTCTCTCATAATGTATTCCATTTCTATTTCACATAAGGCACATGTGTGAAGATAGAAGATAAAGATAAATGTATTCAAGCACATTTTAAAGTTGTAGCATAAACCAGCTTCAAATTATTCATCCACGCCACTTACCTTTTTTGTGTGTTCTTATATAAACATTGTTGAACTTGATACCAAATAGAAAAATTGAAAGATTTTACAAATATGTTCATTCAACGTGAAAAGTAAGCGGCAGAAATTTAGTTCATATTGGCTGTCCTTGATCTGTGCTTAAAAGATACACTGCTTATTCTACATTATATTGCCATCTCTAACAATGCCATATACTAGGGCTACACTATCATACAATTCTAAGGTGACCTTAAGCAGCATTAAAATAAATTGGCCTTCTACATTTATGAAAATATAACCAATCCACATCTTACATTTCCCCCTCTTTTATATATCTTAGTTGAATTGTATTATATCTTCAAAGAGATGTCTCTAATTGAAATACATGAAACATAGCAAGCATATGAAACAATGCAGTCTTCATATTCTGCAATCACTGACTAGCTCATTAATTAATGGTGAAGTCAAAGAGCCACTTCAGATGTGGTATGTTTCTTACACACATAGTTCTTCCATATAGGGGGAACTGTCACAATTCAAGTGACCTTAAACGGCACTTTGAACAATATTTATTGTTCTCTAAAGGCAGGTATGCTATTTCTATGGTAACGAGAATATCTTGCACTCCTGAGTAGGATGTTGGTCAATGAGTGCTGAAGACAAAGTTATTTGACGGATAGGCAGTGCACAGACTTAGAATGGGACAAACCTTTAACAAAGGCAGCTAGATAGTTGTCATGTGGGGGGTGGAAAAACTATGAGTGACTTACCAGTAAAAGAAGTGCAATTTATTCATTTTTTATTATTATTATTATTATTATTATTATTATTATTCCCCACCATAGTAGAACCCCAAACCTAAATTGGACTACCAAATCAAGCTATCCTTTCACGTCCCTGTAACTTGTTACAAAGGGAAACACATGATGTCACATCGTCAAATTGGATTTCACCCCAACCACACCCACTCCATACATTTCCATTACAGTGGTACCTCTGGTTACGAACTTAATTCGTTCCGGAGGTCCATTCTTAAGTTGAAATCCTTATTATCCTGAGGCGCGCTTTCGCTAATGGGGCCTCCCGCTGTGCGTGTGCCTCCGCCACACAATTTCCGTTCGCATCTGGGGCAAAGTTCGCAACCAGGAGCAGCTACGTCCGGGTTAGCGGAGCTCATACCTGAAGCGTTCGTAACTAGAAGCGTTCGTAACCAGAGGTACCACTGTACTGAGCAGGATGGGGAACTGACATGAAATTGATATTTTCAGCAGCCACCCCACATTACTGGATAATATCTAATTCCTGAGTCTGCCGTGAGCAGGACAGATGACTAAGATACCTACAAAAACTTCACAAGTACATAAGTGTCTGGTTAAATGGTCACACACAAGAACTTCTAAAATGTAAAACTGCACCCAATGGGTGCAGCCCATGAAGAGATGAAGCAGAGTGGAGATTCTTTTGGAATCCCAAACTACTGTGACTATTAGAGAAGCAACAACCTCTTGGGGAGCCAATGCTGTGAGCACCTCCATCATAGGCTCAGGTTAATAATAATAATAATAATAATAATAATAATAATAATAATAATAGTAATATATGCATAAATAAACCATATATCATAAGGACACCACAGTCTCTGCTATGCCACATTTCCAAAGGAAACACTAACCCTGGGTAAGTACTTGAACCCCTGGAATCTCGCACCACTCAGAGACTGGGGCGGAATTTTGTTTATTTATGTTTGTGTGAGCAGAAAAGTATATAAATGTTGAATGTATAAAGATTGCAACAAGGAAAAATTTCTGAGCAAAAAGAAACAAAAATACATGTCAACATCTGAGGGATAGCCTTACTTTGCCTCAGCTTTCCTGTTCTCATTTCTGGAGGCTTCACCAACTGAAGTACAGTAGATAGCAACCATGAATAGGACCTTCTTAGTGGTGACACCGTGACTGTGAAATGATCTCGCTAAGTTTGCAAGGTGCCACACACAGTAGTTATATTTTCAGCACCAGGCATATATCTCTGGGGGGTTTTCTAGGATTTTAAACCCTGAGCAGATTTGATGCTGCTTTTACCAGTTTTCAATTTTGTTGTTGTATTGTTATCTTTGGTATTCTTATTGTTACATAGATATATTCAATGTAAGATCCCTTGGTAATTTTTATTTGAAAGGTTGGGTATACATTTCTAAGGAGGAGGATGAGGAGGAGGAGGAGGAGGAGGAGGAGGAGGAGGAAGAAGAAGAAGAAGAAGAAGAAGAAGAAGAAGATAAATCAAAGTCCAGTAGCTGATTTTTGAAAACAGATGCTAGGTTTCTTATGCCTGGAAGCCACATCCTCTGACCTTCTGTTTTTTTTTTCTTTCTGGTATTCACATACACACATTTTCCTTCTTTGAATTTAATCTGGGCCACTGCAGACATAACATTAACCCCAACTAAGGGATCAAGGATGGGTGAGAATTTGAGTGCTGACTTCCCCAGACACTTCCCTCACCTGTTGAAATCCCTGCCATTCCATCCCCCTTTAGAGTGGAACATGTTTAATCTGACCACTGTTAATCTTGTTTAAAATGAACCCAGGGACGTTCCTATCTATATTAGAACCCTGAATAAATCCCAGGAGCGGAAGGGGACATTGTAACAATAGAGTATTTTTGTGGCTCATACCCTTAATTAGACTTCTGTCTAATTTGGATGTAAAATTCCCATATGAGAACACAGTAAGAATATTCTCTTAAACATTTCCAGATTCTTCATTTCTGTTAACTACAAATTCATTACTATGGTTAACATATTGTCAAAAATAATGGCTTTTGTCTGTGACAAATGTCAGCTGCACACACACACACACACACACACACACACACACACACACACACTCTTTAACTGCATCTCTGGTACAATTTTCAATTCTCCAGTGCTGTTATCTCTAGGATGTATTCACACTAAGCGATCACAGTAAAACAAATAGAAGTGTTTAGTTCCAAGCCTCCAACAAGAAACATTTAGCAGATGTTAATTAACCCCGCAGAGCAGAAGCAGGATTTGAAGTTAGTCCAAACAATGTCCTAGCTTAACTCTGAGGACTTACAAAATGAGCTATCAGGACCTATTAGTGCATGGTAATGGATTAGGCACTTGAAGAAGTGACCCTCAACTCTTTATTCTGACCCAGGTTTCACAAATGGGGCACAAGATTGACCCTCACACAATATAATCAGCAAAAGATCTAAAAAATGTATCTCCCTGTTATGTGAAACCACAGCCGTAGTTACTCAGGCATGCTCACTAAAAATAAGTGAAGGCCCGTTCAAGCATCACATCAGGGTTAAAGGTGGCTCTGTAAAGCCTTTAAAAACTCCAACCTTAGACCCATATTACCATTTATCTTACACTAATATTACATCAAAATACAATTCTCATTACAGTACTAGTGCAACCTTCTCAAACAGAGCAAGGCTATATAACTCTCTTGTACACAAAACGGAACCTGAACTATTGGGACAATCTCAATGGGCATTTGTTAACTTTTAGCACTATTATATATTATATGTATCAGGTAATACAGTGGTACCTTGGGTTACATACGCTTCAGATTACATACGCTTCAGGTTAAAGACTTCGCTAACCCAGAAATATTACCTCGGGTTAAGAACTTTGCTTCAGGATGAGAACAGAAATTGTGCAGCAGCGGCAGCAGGAAACCCCATTAGCTAAAGTGGTGCTTCAGGTCAGGTTAAGAACAGCTTCAGGTTAAGAACGGACCTCCAGAACGAATTAAGTGCTTAACCTGAGGTACCACTGTACTATATTTTACATATCAGTGCTATTTCACATATCGGTACATTTTAGAATTGTTGTTGGCATCCATCTGCCTCGGGAGACAATGGAGTGCACCTCTGGGGGTGAAGTCAAATGGCTGCATTAGCAGCATCAAAGTGACCTTCCTGGACTGCAAGCCTAGGCAGTATGTATAGAGGTCCTGGTCTGCCCAGGCAACAAGACCTCCCTCTTGGCCTCACTGATGTGGTCCAAAGGAAAGCAGAGCAATACGTTTGGCACCAACTTGACTTTAGGAATTGCCAGAAGGAGGCATACAAGACACCATCCAACCATCTTGGGGTCTCCGCTCTGGATTTGTGTAGGGTTTACTCTTTGGCCTTTTCTTCCCCCAAAAAATATCCCACAATGCAGTAGAGGTTTAGGATCAGAGTTTTCCTTCTTATAAATGGGCTACATTTCCAGGTTGACAAGCCCTCTCTGCCCTCTTCCCTCTACAGCAACGGTCGGCAAAGTCTTTGTGGCTTGGGTGGGTTCACAGTCCTGCAGACGCCACAGTGGGCCAGAGTGTGCATGCATGCATGTGCAAACGGTATTTTCAGTGCTCCTTCTGGTGTGGAGGAGGTGTGCGCAGTTTCCCATTGGCTGCAGGAGCTTCCTGCAGCCAATGGGAAGCCAGCCAGCATCGCAGAAGGCGGTCCCTGCTCTGCTGCGTGCTGGTTTAGCGCGGCGCATGGGAGCCAACCGAGTGGGCAGCGGGGGTCCCTGAGCAGGCGGGTCCATGAGCCGGTTAAACTACAGCATGTGCAGAAACCACCTTCTTGGCCATTGGACCCTCTATTGGTCTTGTCTGCTCAATCCACCAGAGCCTGTCTTCACATGTAGGAGGAAGTCCTTAACTCACTGAGGGTTTGAGACCCATTGGCTACCCACACCTGGTTTAGTCAGCCAGTTGAAGCCACTTCCTGGCTGGGGAGAACTGAACGAAGGCTGTGGTCCAAAGGTGGACAAACTACCGAAGAGCCAGCGTGGTGTAGTGGTTAAGAGCAGTTGACTCGTAATCTGGTGAACCAGGTTCGATTCCCTGCTCTTCTACATGCAGCTGCTGGCTGACCTTGGGCTAGTCACACTTCTCTGAAGTCTCTCAGTCCCACTCACCTCACAGAGTGTTTGTTGTGGGGGAGGAAGGGAAAGGAGATTGTTAGCCGCTTTGAGACTCCTTAGGGTAGTGATAAAGCAGGATATCAAATCCAAACTCTTCTTCTTTTACCTCTGTTTTCTTTTTATAATTTTTTTATTGAATTTTTATAAAATGTTAAAAGACACACACACACAAAAAGACAAAAACAAACACATATATAATTTCATACCCTTACTTTCTTTACCCTCTTTCCCTGACTTCCCCCCACCCCCTCTTCATACATCCCAATTTCTATAATTATTTCAGCAAGTTCCTGTCTATCATTTTACACATATTATTATTGTGTGTTTTTTTTAAAAAAAACAAAAGCTTAGCTCTTTTTACTTATTAACATTTAACTTATCAATTTCTAATTCTCTTATAAGCATAATCTTTTTCCTAAGGTCGAACCCACTTCCCTTCCATGAATTTCTACCTTTCTTACATCAATTATAATATCAGATTAGCCAAATACAAAAGTCATAAAATTTTAAAAATTTCTATTTTCCCCTCCCTCCCTACCCCGGCTTCCGTCCCCAAACAAGTATCCCCAAAGAAAGTTCCTAGCCCGGATTCCTCACATCCGAGGCCCTTAATTCTCTGTTAGTCTCTCTCTGCCAATGTTGTTGGTAGTCTTTTTTGTTGGTCCTCAGTTCTCGAAGAAGTTCTGTCACAGTCCCATCAAATTTTCCTCCTTCCAAAAAGTTTAAAAGCGGTTGCTTCAGAAGATCAGCTGCTCTCCCATACTCAGGAAGGAAGTCTCGGTCATATTTCTTTATTCTTTTAAGTTCCAGTGTTCTATCCTGGGACTTCCTTCTTCGTCTTTCTCGTCTTTTGCAGACTTGTAATCCAAAGATCTTCTTCTTTACTTTCTGAGAATATAGGCTCTTGATTAGTATTTAATTGGTTGGTATTTTCCACTTGAACTGTCTTCATTCCTTCTTTCCTCTCCATCCATCCTTGTGGCTCAGCTGCGGATTCTTTATCATTCGGGTTCTTTATACATTTAGCAGAGTTGTTTATTTTAGAGTTCAAGGTCACGAGTTCTTTGTTCATAGCCGTACTCTGCTCTTGCAAAATTCCCACGAGAAAAAACATTTTTTCTATTTCTGCCAGTATTTTTCCCTCTGCAGCCATTGTAATGTCTCTGGTTCCCCCTAGGGGGATTCCAATTGCTTAATAGTCCTTTTCCAACAGTCTGTTACTTTGTTATTTATTTACTACTTTGTTTCCAACCACCTCAATTCCGAATGTATCATTTTTAATAGAGAGAGTTATTAAATAGCAAAGTTCTTAACTTTAGCCGCTCGTTTGACAGCTCCTTTGACAGCTGTCAAACTCTTTGTTCTTTTCCTCAGGTACCTGCGCAGGACGCTCCCGGGTTCAGGGGGGGGTTTACATAAAAAATTCCAAAATTCCTCCCTTTCTCTCCAGCACAAAATCTTCTCCTGTCAGATTCATGGAAAGATCTTTTTTTTTTCCTAACAAAACGGCAATCTCTCCACCTTAGTTCTCCGATCCTTGCTTTAGATCGTTTGTAGATAGGGGGGGTGTGGACTTCCCTTTAGCACATCCCCCGGTCGTACCAAATTCAAAGTCAAAAATTTAAAAGTCCAAATTCCCTTCTACTCACAGGTTACTTGTTTTCCAGTCCAAATTTCGGGAAGAAAGTTAGCGCTCTCCGGTCATGGCTCACGGCTTCACTCCACTGAGGTAGCGGTCTACTCACAGCACCACGCCACACTCCATACCCTCTCCGTAGCCTTTAAAAAGGCTCTTCGTGGGTCGGGGGGCGCTTAAGGTGCCCACCGAGTCACCAAGTCCGCAGGCTTCCGTGCCTGCGGTTTCTAAGGGTCCCCGCGTCGCCGGCGCGGCAGGACCCGTCCTCAGTGAAGCCGATTCCCTCCGGAGCTCGGAGGGAATCCGCCATTCACCGATCGCGCTAACCCGGAAGTCCGACTTCTTCTTTTACCTCTGAAGGAGCATGACATGTCCCCCACCAGAGGTGCTACTAGGGATACCCCTCTGTATCCTTACGACACACACACAAAAACCTGTTGATTGGTATTTGTAGAAGCAGTGCTTGTTGAAAGGAAGGCTTTTGCTCTTGCCAGGACTAATTAATGAACAAATGGAGGTGTATGTTTGTGTTACGGTGGCAAACAGATCAGGTGCTGAGTAAGGTATTTGAATACATCCAGATCTCTAGCTCTAGAGGGTAGAGTGGGTGGATGTTTGCTGGGAGGGAGGTGAGGATCCACTCTGCTCCAGGCGATTGTCATCAAACTAAGACTCTGCAATTATCTGCTTTTCCATCATATATATAGGGAGAAGCCGGGTTGCAAGTGTGACGCTACTTAGTCACACTTGGAGTTGATTTTTGGAGCTCCCTGCTTGCTCTGCTAACAGCAAGTTGCTTAGGACAGACCCCAGGCCATCAAGACTGAGTTCCCACAGCTGCCACCCACTACAGACCACCATTGGCAGCAACAGCAGCAAATATCTTCTATGTTTACTCCTTTTTTTATCTCGCTACTTATGCTGTTTTAAATGTGCATTCCATATTTGACCTCCTTCAGTAATGCCTTTGAATCTTTAAAATAATGAAGATGAGATCTTTTAAAATAATAATGATTTCTTTAAAACGATATTTTCATATCCTGTTAATTATGCTGCTTTGAATGTATATTTTATTTTTCTTCCGTAATGTTTCATTTTGGAATGTTTTATCTGAGGTTTAAATGTGGGTTGTAAATCGCTTTGAGGTTTTTCTCTCTCTTAAAAGTATAAGGTAAAGGGGCCCCTGACCATTAGGTCCAGTCATGGCAGACTCTGGGGCTGCAGCGCTCATCTCGCTTTATTGGCCGAGGGAGCCAGCGTACAGCTTCCAGGTCATGTGGCCAGCATGACTAAGCCGCTTCTGGTGAACCACAGCAGCGCACGGAAACGCCGTTTACCTTCCCGCCAGAGCGGTACCTATTTATCTACTTGCACTTGGATGTGCTTTTGAACTGCTAGGTTGGCAGGAGCAGGTACTGAGCAATGGGAGCTCACCCCATTGCTGGGATTCGAACCGCCGACCTTCTGATCGACAAGTCCTAGGCTCTGTGGTTTAACCCACAGCGCCACCCGCGTCCAAAAAAGTATAAAGCGGTATACAAATGAAACAGATAATAGTTCCTTCCAGCCACATGCCCTATTAATTCATTCATTAATATCAATTCATTATTTATCCATGGGTGATAACACTATCAATGGCTGCTAGCCATGATGGCTATGCTCTGCCTCCATGGACAGAGTAAGTGATGCTTCTGAATATCAGTTGCTGGAAACCACAGGCAGGGAAAATGCTTTGGGGCTCAGGTCCTATTTGTGGGATGCTGGACTTGATACAGTGGCAGACCCTGGCTTCTCAAATTTCAGCAGCATCCTGTGTGGTGCCAAAATTTGCTGCCTCTCGCACTCCATTCTAAATAATAGCTGCACGCTCCACGCCCAGCGCAACCAAACTGGTTGCACTCCCCCAAATCTGCCTCTGCTTAATAGCTTGCTTGCTTGATCCAGCAGGCTCTTCTTATGTTCTTAATGAGGACAGCCAGTGCATGCCATGATTTGCTTCCTTTGTTGTGCTTGTTACAGCCTCAACCTTGCAGGACAATCACAGGTAGAATGATGCTAAAGGACTAAGGTACATGCTCAAGCGCTTGATTAACACTGCAATAACCAAATAGCATAGGAATGGCATAAAACCATGCTATGTCAAGTTCTGCTTCTCCTCCTCTCTGCCCTCTTTTGACCCTCTCTGCCAAAAGGCACATTTTTTAAAAAAGGTGTGAGATAAAAAGCACTGGGGAACCTTGCAGCATCTTACTTTTTTACTCCATTATCATTTCACTCCAACCTTTCCATTTTTCACTATACCCATGCATACCTGACAACTAAAGATCACACTCAATGCACCTGATGAAGTAGGCTCTAGTCCATGAAAGCAAATGCCAAAATATAACGTGTTGGCGTTTTTCTAAGTAGCCACAAGGCACTTTGTTCTTTTTGCTGCAACAGACTAACTCGGCTACCCCTCTGACAATCTGCAATGCAGTAGCGCTTGCAAATGCTGCTGGGGCACAATGCCTGGGATCAGCTGGCAGCACAGAGCCAACACCACAGGCCATTGTGATGTCATGCAGCAGCAGCCCTTTGCATCCACATTTTAGACATGGAACAAAAGGTAAGAGGGGAAGATAGCACTTAAATAACCAGTGGTGGATGGATGTTTAAAAACAAGAAATCAGATACGTACATCAAGCTTTTTAAAAAATAATACTAATAATAATCCAGTACGTATGTGGCTCAGGATGGATGGCATGCTTTCACTATCCAAATATCTCTGCCTCCACTCCTTCAAGGAGGAGTGAAGCAGCGATTTTGTCCACTTCCCCCTCATGGGCCACTAAAATATATGTGAAGGTTAGCAAGTTGCTTAACCCATACCAGCTGGGATGAATTACTTCTGTACAATCTCAATATGCCGTCATTAAAAGAGCAGTTGTGTTTTCAGCGTCTCTGGTGTTTAATATTAGGGGACCAATTACTGCCTCTCTTTCGGAAACTCCTGAACCTGCGTGGTTTTTTAAAAGAAGGTTAACAGGCAAAAATATTCTAGTCACCGTTTTAAATTTCAGAAGGCACGTATCAGCAAAATGCATCTGTTTATTTAGAAAACCTTAAGCTTTAACTGTGTAATCAGAAATTCAAATACAGAAATACGGCTACCTACACATCTCAATCTTGTCGCTAAGTACAATAAATGACTTTGGGTTACAATATATATGTTGCTTTTGCAAGAGATTTGAAGGAGAGGGGATCATTTGTCTCTGTCTTGCTTCTGAAGATCCTGGGGTTTATGAGACCCTAAAAATCATCCTGTTCCAAGAATTTCTAAGCAATACACTAAAATGAACACAGGGTTTTGTCTCCAACACCATCAGATAGTTCCAATGGCAATTATGAGGTGATAATAGCTGTGAGCAGGGATAGGCAATCTGGGCAGTGCACATTGTGGGGTGTGAAACACAGAGCAGTCAAATACAACATTCCTAGAGTGGACATAAAAAGGGGGTGTCTGGACCAGCCAGTCGGAACTTCCTGTTTCCTCCTGGGCTGGGACAAACTTCCTCTACATGTGACCAGAGGTGGGTGTCACCCCACCTGGGCAGGTAAGAAAATAGCACAGGGGAGACAGCCATCTCTCTCTCTCGGACTCAATTCCTCGAAGAAGCAACATCTCCTTAGCCTGAGATGCTCTCTTGGCTTCCAGCCAAGAAAGGACAAAGGAACTATCACCTTATGGGATAGATTCCAGGTGTATATATCTTGTAACTTAAGTCTGCCTTCTGGGACCCATCTGTGAACAGAATGTATGTGAGTAAACTATTGTATAGATTTATATAAGGCAGTGTTGTGTCTATTCATTTAAGAGGGAATAAAGGGGATTTACCAAGAAACTTATTTTAGAGGCTTATGCAAGCCTGGCAAAGACGTTATCCGCTGTGAAAGTTTAAAAAGGGGAATGTTACTCTGCTAAATTGTAGAACACAAGTTGGGAAGAATATAATTAAACAATATATCGTCTCCTGCCTCCCTGAACATTCCCACACACATCAATGGAAGGTCCTTAAATCTGGAACTCTACGATTACTGAACCAGAAGTGGCAGCATAGCTGGAATACTGTTGCTTTCCCAGCTTCCAAACACAGAGTGCCACTAGCACTTACCGGAGGAAGAAGGGTGTGGTACAGGGAACTCTGAGCTGTGCAGGCACATAACTGCAAGAGTGGAAGATTGGCTCAACCATACCACAATGCACCAAGTTCCTGTGCCTTCCTCCTCCAGTAACTACCAGTGCAATGGCATGTTGTGTTTGAAACCCAGGACAGCAGCAGTTCCCCTCCTGTACCACTACACCAGCTGCTACTGCACCAATCAGAGATTAATAGATCCTGATGACAGGAATGGACTTGGAGCAAAAGGCCAGAGGCAGAGCACAAGATCCTCCTAAGGGTTTGGGCATCATGCTGATTACAGGAAGAGGCAGAAATGTGGGGTGGCGAAGTTCCAGGTTACTGAGAACTCTTAAGGGATTTTCTTCTCCAAAGCACCTACGGGTGTGGTAGGGAAGAGCTCAATGGTATCAAATGATATTAAAGGGAAACCAGCAAAACATGAGAAGAGAAGACTCCTTGGAAAAGACCCTGATGTTGGGAAAGATGGAGGGCACAAGGAGAAGGGGACGACAGAGGATGAGATGGTTGGATAGTGTTCTCGAAGCTACCAGCCTGAGTTTGACAAAACTGCAGGAGGCAGTGGAAGACAGGAGTGCCTGGCGTGCTCTGGTCCATGGGGTCACGAAGAGTCAGACACGACTAAACAGCTAAACAACAACAACAGCAAAAAGAATTGTCTGAACGCCCCCCCCCCAAAGTTTTCCTCAGTCCCTTGTAAAGCCTTAGGAAGGCACTGAAACAAAAACAACAGTTTAGCATTTTTCAATAGTTTCGAAACTATATGCACCGCATTTATGAGCTGCATTGTGCAAACTTCATCTTTTATTTTTAAGCTACATTGAATGCATTTGCATTACTCAGTATAAAACCGTCTGGTGATTAATGCACTGTCAGCAGGGGAAACCGTTAAGCATACTTTAATATGCCCAATTTGCACAGGAATCACTAGACCTAATGGTCATTCATTTCAGAAGATGGTTGTACAGAAACAATAAAAGATTGTGCTCAGTGAGTGTGGTATAAGCAGGAACAAATGAATATTGTAAATACCACAGCGACAGCTTGTAGGGTTAGGTGTCTAAAACATGGGATGTAGATGCTGGAAAGGTATGTTGTTGCTCAAAACCCTGCTTGGTCATGAAGCTCTAAGAATATACAGATTATAACATGCCCTAAGCCTTTACGAGAGGTGAGGAAAATCTAATTAAATGGGATTCACAGTTGTAGGCTTGGTTCAGGCAGGGTTGGAGCACTGAATATCTGCAATCCCTTTCTGCAGGAGGCTACCACTAGCTTTAGTAAGTAGTGTCATCAAGCAACACTGAACCAGGAGTACTTTTTACCCTGATTGGAGAGTCTGGTAAGATCTTGGTTCCTGTAGAGTATTTGTGCGGTGCTCAGTTTGTTTGTGAAATTGGAAACATTTTGCGATGTATGCTTCACATGATTCCGATTACACTCTGGTCCATCAAGGAGTCCCCCAGGATATGTTGGGCTCATGATTTCAAGGATTCTTTCTACTTCCTGTAGGCACTTCAGTCTGAGCCATCAAAGCAGTGCAGCTTTTATTTGAGGACAGAGGAGCACAACAGTTATAGCCGTTTGATTTGATAAATGCTTAGCTTCTCTAGTTCTCGACAAAGTAATTGTTAACGTTTGCCAGTTAAGGCACAAAATCCATTTTCCAGACCCAGTAGATTGATTTTTCTCCATTGGTGTTATTTTATGGAGTTCTTGCGACACATTACAACAAAGCGAGCTTCACTCCAGTAAATATGCAAACTGAATTTAGCGGGTGGAGGGAGAGGAGAAAGAAAATTACAATTTGGCTAACCAGAATCAGCATAAAGAATCAACCAAACCTCTCCACACATGCAAATGTGTACACACAGGCATATCCTGTGAATATGAGCTAGTCAGACATGTGCAAACCATTTTGTGTACGTGCCTTGACAGGGAATGACTAGTCCCTTCAGTTAATTTGCACACATGGAACTGTAATGCATAGCAATCCTACAGGTATGCAACATATACATTTCTGCACATATACATTTCTGTGTCAGTTTGTAATTACTCTTGATAAACCAATTACCTACAGCCAAGTTAGAGATTGCATGTTAGCTGCACAGAACATGACTCAAAATGAGTTACAAACTTGCTGCTCAAACCTTTCCAGATCCAACAGTGACTGGAAACCTCCACTTGGTTACCATAGACAACAAAAATAAAATATTCTCCCCACACTCCTAGAAATCCCACCATATACTTCAAAATGGGAGCCTTCTAGGAAAATTGATGAGAGTTTCAGGAAAGATGACAATTCTTATTATCTGAGCACAGAAAACAACCTTCAGTACAGCACAGTATCTGCACCAAAACTTCCAATTTGACACAGGAGACTTTATTGGTAGACCCTGTAAAATTTACTTAGTTGCTATATTTAGATACCATCTTTCTGTCAATGGGCTCAGGTGGAGTCCAAAAGAAAATGATGGTTTAAATACAACAAATAATGCCACAAAAAGGAAAGGGGAAGGGAATGGAAGAAGAAAAATAATATGCAGGTTCCACCTCTTAAATACAGGTTATATCATGCCAGGGGGAACTGCCAGTAGGGGAGAAGCCAAAAGACAGTTGATCCAAACCAGGCCAATGCAGAAGAACAAATGGATCACATCTCTGTGCCTATCTTTCCAATTTGGTATTTCAGCGCAGGGCAGGAAAATGACAGATTCTCTCTTCAAGCTGTCCACTAAACATAGGAAGCTGCCTTATACTGAGCCAGACCACATACCTCAGCATTGCCTAGGCTGAATGAAAGTGGCTCTCCCACACCCACTTGCAGATGCCAGGGATCACTACTGAGTGATAGGCATTCTTTCAAACAAGGTTATCCTGAATAGGCATAAGAACATTTCTTGTTTTGCATACAAAGTCTTGGATCCTGCCAATTCAAATGTCCCCTGCCCCATTGCAACCGAGAAAATTAAGGTAGTGTTTTTTATCAAGCAGAAATGGAGAAAAAGGCAGTGTCTATTCCTCAAACCTGTTCTCAATTCTTTGTCCCCAGATTTCCCAAATCTAAGCTTCTTCTGAGTTTTGACCAGAGTAAAGTGTGCTGTGGTGGTTAGAGTGTCAGACTAGGCTAGTCAAAATCCTCATTTGGCTATTGAAATTACTGTGTGACTTTGGGCCAGTCATTATCTCTGATTTTAACCCCTCACTGGATTTCTCTAAGAATAAAATGAAATAAAGGAGAATGGTTTATGCCACCTTATGCGCCTTAAAGGAAAAGTGGAGTATAAAAGGATATAAACATTACAAAATAAATATAACTAATACAGAATATAAATATATATGTAATACCAAAAAAATTATTGGGGCACATGCAGTAGCCATAGACAAATAAAGGTGTATTTTTGGCTATATCTTCATAAAATGTCATTTTATAAGCATTGTTACTTGCTCCAAGACTTTAGCAATGGTGTGAGCGAAATAAACTAAATAGATATGAAATAGTTGTTTTTACTTATAAAGGAGAATGAGGACAAATTATTGATATGTCTGAATTCTAGCCTTCTTACACAAAAGCAATACAAAAAACATGGCACATCTCTAAAGCTTTCCTATGGGCAGTACGTAATGGCGAAGGGAGAAAAACTTATTTTAGGGAGGAAAATCCCTCCTTTCATGTTTAAGAACTGGCATGTCCCCACCTTTCCAAAACCTGAGGAAATCATTCATGGAGTCAGTTTTATCGAAAACTCACAGAGAGGTTAAACAGTGGGTGGCATTTTCTTTCACCAATTCCAAACATTTAACTTCTCTCATACGAATAGGTTCAAAACTGCTGAACGTAGTTAATTATTTTATTTTTCTGAAGCTATGCCTTACTAATTCACTATTCACAAAGTTTACACTATCAAAAGAATATAGCTTAATCAGCATTATGTGCCTACTAAACGGACATTTGTACTTTTAATCCATTTTAATCTCAACTAAAAAGGTAGGGGAATTTCCAAACATTTATATTAAACACATTGCTAATTAAAAGGATATTTTTCCACTCTTCTGATCAGCCTAATGTAAAATGCCAAACCACTTCTTAAAGAGCAATCAGTTTAAAATGAACAAGTCAGCTTTATTTCAAACTTTACCTTACAGATATAGTCAGAAATCTAACAACATTCACTAAAAGTGGAACAAAAAAAAGTTGTAGAGAAAAAGGGAACTCAGGGGGGGGAAGCAATTTTGTTTCTGGAACCTCATCCTGTACATTATCACTGTACTGTACTTACTGAACAGATTTTACACAGTATTACTGAATGAATTGTTTCCCATTATACTTTTGCATGCTCTCTGGCTCCCCCTATCAAAGAACTGAAGGAGATCTGTCATCTGTGATTTTTTTCTGAGCACACTTTCAGATACAGTATATACCTCAAATATTCAACCATTTCAAAAAACGGCATGACTGATTTTCACATTGTCTTCAGAAATTATCTACCAACTATAGCAGTGTGTCCAAAAAGCTAAACTGGGAAATAATAAGCCTCTACTCTGAATTCACTAGGTGGTCTTAGGCAAGCTACAATAATATTTCAGCCTCAACCCCACATGCACAATATGGGGTCATAATAACACTGGTCTGCTTTGCAGTGTTGATACACTATACTATGACATTTTAAGAGAACTAATATTATTTTTGTTGTTATTTATTGAAATGTTTTTTAAAAAAGGTTTACAATGAAAGACTCCCCTACTTCCAAAACAAAAAAAAATTCCTTCCAGTAGCACCTTAAAGACCAACTAAGTTAGTTCTTGGTATGAGCTTTCGTGTGCATGCACACTTCTTCAGATACATCTGAAGAAGTATCTGAAGAATGTATCTTAAGAAGTGTGCATGCACACGAAAGCTCATACCAAGAACTAACTTAGTTGGTCTTTGAGGTGCTACTGGAAGGAATTTTTTTTGTTTTGACTATGGCAGACCAACACGGCTACCTATCTGTAACTCCCCTACTTCCCACCAAGATAATGAATTAAATGATTTGAACAATCAAAATTATAAGCCACCCTGAGATCATATGATAAAGAATGGGATAAATGTTTTCTAAGTAAATAATACAACTGCCACCTGTTATTATTAAATTACAAATCTTAAATGACTTAACACTGGTTTTAAAAAAATATTTTGAGGCTTTGATTAGTATATGAAAAAGCTGAGCATTTATCTTACCGAATATACAAGATATATTTTTCTATGTACAGAAGAGTTGTATCTGACTAAACCCTACTCAGAGCAGGCCCAATAAAACTAAACCTATTAATCTGAGTAGGACTAACACTGCCTACAACCCAATAGACTTAGGTTAGTTAAACCTACTGATTTCAAGGGTCAGCAAACTTTTTCAGCAGGGGGCCTGTCCACTGTCCCTCAGACCTTGTGGGGGGCCAGACTATATTTTTTTGGGGGGAATGAACAAATTCCTATGCCCATCAAATAACCCAGAGATGCATTTTAAATAAAAGCACACATTCTACTCATGTAAAAACATGCTGATTCCTGGACCATCTGCGGGCCAGATTTAGAAGGCGATTGGCCCAGATCCGGCCCCCGGGCCTTAGTTTACCTACCCATGGTCTACCCCAAGTATGACTTAGTCAGATATAACTTTTTTCCAAAACAAGGATAGACATCTTGCATTAGATTACATTGCCAGACTCCCTTCAATCTATTGTTCTCCAACAACGTGCATTAAAAATGCAGCCTTGAAAACTAAGGCTACCTGGAGAGTGGAATGAGAAACTCTGATGAGTCCCAACCCACAATATAAAAAAGGAATATAAAAGAAGAAGGCGCTATCAAGTAATTGGTATAGATGGTAATGTTTTGCCTAGGAAGAGAAGAATGGAGTGTGCCCCACCCCCTCTGAAGCAGGAACAGAAGGAGATTATCAAGAAGCGCTTGCAGAATGTGGATCACTCCCTTGTTACTTCTGCATCTAACTGAGTGACATGTTACATGAAATGCAGGAACAGTGTGTGCCTCTCTTGCCGTTAAAGAATGTCATCCTATCCTTTTCCCTAGGTAGCTTGATGGCATGTCCTTCCAGGCGTGATAGATCAGTAGCTGCCACAATCTCGGTCCACAGAGCAGCTCAGGTATCTCTGAGCCATCCAGGGAGACCTATGAAGAAACCTGTAGGCCTCTAAGCAAAACTTCACATTTTAAATCAGGAGGAAGTGGAGGGGGTTGAGAAGAAGAGAGAAAACACCCTTTAGCCAGTTGAATGATATGGAGGAAGACAGGTGCGAGGAAGAACGGATTCCATGTTGCCAAACACTCCAAGAGAGTTAGTCCGCTATTAAATTTTGAAGGAAAATCTGAATTGAGAAAGCTATTATCATCAAAGAGACAGAATGCATGCGCACACACAAAATGTTTAATGGAGTTAAAAATGGGCTAAAAACAATTTCCCCACAAAAAGTCCAACAAATGATTTATTAAGGGTGGTGGGAGAAGGTCAGAATAATGGGGAAGGGTTTAACAAAAATTATTTCATCTCAAAAGAAAATGGGAACCCGCGCTAGTAAATACGGTGTTTTAATGCAGTTCCCCCCTCTTTTCATTGGGCTTAAACCCTGACAGAACACATTAGGAACCAGAGTTAGTAGCAAAAAGAAAGTGAATCAACAGACAATTTATGAGTTAGTAATCTTTTTAAGGAATCTCTTTTCTATCCTTGAGAGAATGTGAACAGAAATTTAACAACCAACAACATGCAGCCAGGCACTCAAGAACCTAACCTGCAAACTCAAGCTATAGCACTAGAGAAATTAGAATACACTCACACAGACTCTGAGCAATAACTGGTTAACACATTGATCCTGAGGCTCTGTGTAGAAGTCTATTTTTTAAATAGATTTAACTTTGATTAAACAATTTATTCCAGGATTATCAAAACAGGTAAAGGATTGTTTGAAATTGTACTCTTGCTTTTTTGTACTACTTTAAAAAAAAGCACACTTCAAATTACTTGCATGACAATCTCTCCAATTTATCAAATCCGTCTTACAAGCTTAACATTTATGCAACGGTTCAGCAAATTTTAAAATAATTATCCATATATGAAAGCCAGCCATAAATCACCAGCTAAGATACCAATAGATTCATAAAAGATATAGTCCTTTTCTCAGATATCGCAGACCATTTAGCATCAGAGTCAGCAATAACACTAACACACACCCCCCAACACAAAAACATTTAAATACATTTGCAGCTTTTCAGGGTTGATCACCAAAGTCTGCAGCTAATGGTTATTTAACTGCTTCCTTAAAAGAATGCTAGTGTGGACAGTTCTGAAACTGTAGCGCCCCCTGCTGCTGCTTCAATTTCAGAAGAGGTGTGGTGTGTTTTTTCCAGGCGGACACCCACTATTTCTTTTAAAGTTTTGCTTTTCTGCATAACACACAGAAAGATTATAAACCTTGAAATGCTGCACTTCTCACTTACAGAGCCTATGCCTGCAATTCTATTCACATACTGGAGATTTACGTCCAGTATGTGAATTCAATTAGGCCGTTTCTAATCATGTTTTTCAAAAGTAAATTCCATTAAGTTAGACTGTCTCTCTATTTAATGCGCTAAGAATTGTGGCCTGTGAGACTTAACATACATGGCTAGGACAGCAGAGCAAATAGGTTTTCGCACACTTTTTCAGAGTAAAAGGTATCTAACGCAAATATTTGGTCCTGTCACTTTTACTTGGTGCTTTTTTTCTTAGAAAAATGTTTAGGGGTACTCTCATTTGGACTCAAGAAAATCACAATTTTATAGTTCAAATTGGGGGAAAATAAATACAGTAAATGGACAAAAGTACAAAGTTACACAAAATGTTTAGGGATATGCATACCTCTGCCCCCCCCCCCAAAGCACTGCTTTTACTACTCCCTCACCCTGACTCTGGGGTTGCGGCGCTCATCTCGCTTTATTGGCCGAGGAAGCCAGCGTACAGCTTCCGGGTCATGTGGCCAGCATGACTAAGCCGCTTCTGGCGAAGCAGAGCAGCACATGGAAACGCCGTTTACCTTCCCACCGGAGCAGTACCTATTTACCTTTCCTCTATTATGAAAAAGCAACTCCTTAATTAAAAGAAACAATAGTGTCTCTCTCAATATATACAGTGGTACCTTGGGTTAAGTACTTAATTCATTCCAGAGGTCCGTTCTTAACCTGAAACTGTTCTTAACCTGAAGCACCACTTTAGCTAATGGGGCCTCCTACTGCTGCCGCGCCGCGGGAGCCCGATTTCTGTTCTCATCCTGAAGCAAAGTTCTTAACCCGAGGTACTATTTCTGGGTTAGCGGAGTCTGTAACCTGAAGCGTATGTAACCTGAAGCGTCTGTAACCCGAGGTACAACTGTATACACAGGTTTGCAGACTACCCAATACAACTGCTATCAGCTATTGGGTGTCCCGGTAATACTGTACTGGTATAAGATATTGGGTAAGAGAATGAGGTACAAAATAATGCAGTCTCTGGTTCAAAAGCCACCTCTGCAATGAACTTACTAAGTGCCCTTAGACTTTCCCAGGTTTAGTCCAGCCACTTGCAATTTGGGGGTGATAACAACAACAACAACACTGGCCTACCTTACAGCTTTATTGTAAACCATGAGTAGCCACATTGTGCTGTCCAGGTGTGGATCACAATTCCCATCATGGGCGTAGCCAGGTTTTTTGTTGGGGGGGCAGGGCTTTTGTTAGGAGGGGCAGAACCTCAGTTTACTATTTTTTTATTGATTTTTATTGATGGGGCAGCTGCTCCTCCCTGCCCCCTGTGGCTGCACCCATGATTCCTATCATCCCTTGCCATTGGCTGGTTAGGATAGGTGGGAGTTTACATACAAAACATGTGGAGTGCATCATATTCACTGCCCCCCTTGTAAACGAGATCATACATGCATATAACACTCTAAGCAGATAAATTCTAGATTATATAATATAACCCTTATGCACTGTACGTAAAGGTAAAAGGACCCCTGACAGTTAAGTCCAGTCGTGGACGACTCTGGGGTTGCGGCGCTCATCTCGCTTTACTGGCTGAAGGAGCTGATGTTTGTCCGCAGACAGTTTTCCCGGGTCATGTGGCCAGCATGACTAAGCCGCTTCTGGCAAAACCAGAGCAGCACACGGAAACGCCGTTTACCTTCCCACTAGAGCGGTACCTATTTATCTACTTGCACTGGCATGCTTTCGAACTGCTAGGTTCGAATGGGAACTCACCCTGTCGCAGGGAATCAAAGCGCCAACCTTCTGATCGGCAAGCCCAAGAGGCTCAGTGGTTTAGACCACAGCGCCACCCACGTCCCAATGCACTGTACATATTACATAGAATTATAAATTATGCTAAAACATAAAACAGAAGCAGAAGCATCCCACCACACACAGCCGTACATGCACACAACAATTTTTGTCATTGTGTGCAGCCTCAAATATTCTGGAAAATGACCATGTACCTATGGATCCTCTTGTTTGTTTTCTCAACTTTATGCCAGTTTTATTACCTGAAAGCAACACAGGGTATTACTGAATATACTTGTGGTTGCTTAACTGGTTTACGTTCATCACTGGATGCATAAGGTGATAATTTTGAAAGAAGATCAGTGGGGGAAAGGTATTTGATACCTTTAATTTTTAAATATGACTCCATAACATAACTCCCCAAATGTATTTTGATTGTATTAATGAAATATGGAGCTCCATAGTTGTAAATATGAAGAACTGTCTGTTGTTTGGTCATGCCAGTTTGGGGGGGGGGGATAAACCCACAGAAAGGTCAGTATTCTTCATATTGTAAACATATTTTCTCACACAGATATGTATTTTACTTGAAGTGTCTGTCATAACTTCTGTAAATGTTGATACTTTTTGTCATATTTTTTTTTAAAGGGTATTTCCTATTTTTCCTGGAACCCTGGTCACATAAGAAAAAAATCTGTTCCTCTTGTTTTCCCCAACCTATCAGCACTTTCAACTGTATTAATCTTGCCAACAATTTTAATTCTGTACTTGCAAACATACAAACTAAATGTCCTGTCCTGAATAAACAAGAGGATTTCATAAGCTCTTGGGCCACTTGAACACCTGAGCCATTATCAGTTAGAACTACCTTGGGCACATTAACAGCACACTAATGGATTCTACCCTCTCAGAGGACAAGACACACACAGACACACACACACTTTATTTACTACAAAAAGCCGCTGGTAATTTGCATATATTAATTCATTTAAGCATGTGCACATTTCAAATTACCCTTTGTTTAGTACTGAAGCTGGGTTTAAAATATATATGTATGAGGAAGCACAGCTGGGAAACACAATGGCAAGGCTAGCTTAAAACTATACAGGTGGCAACCCTACTAAGCTGCGCCCATCAAGCATAAACAATTCTTTCGCATGTATTTGATAGGAATGGTGCTGGCAGAAACCAAGCACATATGCACCAAATTCACCAAACATAAGTATTAGTGGAAGGTCGGAACTCCATCATTTAGTCCTATCTCACAGAAAGATGGGTCTGCCATACTGTTTAGACACACCATCGCCAGCAGAAATGTTGGCTAGGATCCCTAAACGCACCCAGCTGCTGCAAATTCTCTCCACCAGCTTGCAAGAGCATCAAGAGAATAAAAACATTCAAAACCTTCTTCCTCAAGCTATCAGTATTTCAATAGGAATTTTATTAATAAGCCAGTGTCGTTTTACAAGTGGTTTATGAATGAGTAACAATATCTATAGACAACCATCACAAAATACAATTATAACCTAACAAAACATGGGACTCTAGCAATTACCCTCTTAAGACAATAGCAGTTGACATCTGTTACCTCTAAGCTGTTTATACAGAGCCCTAATATAACCTTTTAAAAATCCATATATATTTTAGCAGAGAATGTATGTGCATGCATAGATGCTAACATGTACATACTTACACTGAGTTTTTCTTCCTGACTTGTAAAGAGCTAGATCACAAGGATAGATCACAAATAGCTTTTAAGTAGGGCAGTAAGAAAACTGAACTGATTACTAACTCCCAAACTCTTTTTTAAAAAGAAAGAATTCTCTGCTCACTACTTTATTTTCCAGCATGCTTTTGTAAAGGGGAAAGCTCAAAAGAACATTTTTACAATTCATACCAAAATTCCAAGGTGCAGGGTTTCACAGGTTTACTGTGAATCAGGATTCAGGAATTACAGGCAATCAGTAAGAATTAGTTCAATTTAATTTTCTATCACGGGTGCACATGTGCACACAGACACACATCAAGCAACTACTGATGAATGTTAACACACATTACTTAAATGAAGTTTATTCATGTTTAATATAATGCTGCCAGCTAGTGGCAACATCTTATTTTGAACTAATGTCTACTTTATGCTGGGTGCATTTCTACCATTCTGCTTTGGGAGTTGGACTGGGGATAGGACGCAGAAAAGAAAAACGTTTTGGCGTAGTAAAGCCACACTAAAATGACTAAGATGTACCGTAGTTAAGGAACACAGTATTTGTAAATAGATTGACTTGTACTTTGGAATGGAGGGGGGACATGTGCATCTACAGCCTTAGTAAGACAAGGGGTTGTATTCAACCCCACCATTCTGCTTGTGCAACAGAGTTACACTTGTGCAACAGAACTTCCCTCTCCTCCTCCCCAAGCACCCTCATAATATGCTCTAGAGAGTGGGGTTACCCCTGGAGCAAACTTTTGGGTGGTGGTGCAGAGAAAAGAGAAGCAGGCTAAGACCTATTGTACAAGCAGAATACATTGGATGCTACCTGTTAAGTTGTGGGTGAACATATCAGATGACAGTGATTCTCCAAACAGCTCTTGTTTATTCACAGGTCAGAACAGAACTGAACTGAAGGGTTCAGCCAGCCTGCTTATATAGAGCTCCAGTACAACGTAACTGTAACAACTTTCTGTAACTCTCCAGTCACTGAACGTCACTTTCGATCCCTTATTTGCATATGTGGACCTGAGTGAAAACTATCTACAGTATCCCCTGCTGGCCCAGGGTGAGAACTTCAGTACATAACACTACCCAGTAATATTATTGCTTTTCTCAAGATATAAACTGCAGGGCAAAGATCCAAAGAATCTCATGCGTGTATCTGAACACCTATCTAATCCCTGTGCAACTGTTCAGCTTTTACAGCCTGACGCTTACAAGGACTCTCTAAATGCAAACCCCAATCAGGGTGGTGGGAGAAGAAGAGTGATTTGATTATTAGTCTGGCCACCACTCTAGGGGAAAAAATTAAATATTAAAAGAGGCAATATAAAAGCATTTCCAAAAATATCAGTCAGAAACTGCCATAAAAATAATATTCTGTGTTCGAATAATACATGTTCAATAATCATAAGGTTTGCCATTTTAATCCATGGTGTTCTCAGCCCCTGCGGTTGTTTTGTTCTCTAGCTTCACACTCTGCTGACATCAGCAATCACACACACACCTTGGGTTCCCTCCCTCAGTCCTGGTATTAGTCCCTTGGCAACATGTAAATCCCATGGAACTCCTTTCTCCTGTAAATTTGTGAATTACTTCTCCTACCTGGCAGTACTTCAAGAACACATTTTCTAAGCGCTCTTTGGACTGACTTCATAATAAAGCCTGAGGCACTCAAAAAGGATGAAAGCTTCAAAGTTGAGACTGAATTGCCCTGAACATTTTCCCTACACAATTACCTATCCTTTAGATTTTGTTGTTCTTATTGTTGTTCCGAGGTCAAAAGTTAGTTTGTGAAATTGACATTTTTCTGCTTCTGAAATGTCAGTGTGCAATGAAGTGTAATCTCAGGTTCCTAAGAAACAAAGGGGAGGGGTTTTGTGTTTTTTTAGGTGAATCAGGTGTATTTAAGAACAGTTTCATATTACTGCCTATGAAAGTCCACGTTAGCTTTTTTTGACTTTATGATTAACCTATAGAAATATATTTTTATTTTTATATGGGTTGTTTGGTGTTTGTAAACAGAAAAAAGATTATGTAAGTTAAGCACTACTTTGGTATGAGTAATTTTATTCCTCAAAATGGTATCTTTACTTCTTTTCATATCCAGATATCATGTTCATTTCCAGTGTCACTACATGTCAGAATTATCTAAGGCTATGTCAAAGGTCTAGCAACTAAAGGGACCCTCATTCTAACCAGATCAAGGGCTCAGAAAGCAGTTTAGGTCATCCATGCCATTATATCCCAAAGATGTGGCACATTTTACTTTCCCCACCATCCAAAATCAGAGGGCTCGATTCAACTCAATCCCATTCAGAGTAGACTCAATGAAGTAAATAAACCTAAATTATTCATCTCCATTAACTTCAGTGGGTCGACTCTGAGTATCACTATCAATGAATGCCACCCTAAACCACTCACTTGCAGTGATCACAATCTGATAATCCTGGGTAAACTCAGATTTACAAGGAACAAAAGGCAGGATCTGTATTATGTGAAGCATGAATGTTAAAGAATGGTTTCATGCTACTGCCCAGGGAAGAAAATGTTAGCTTTGTCTTTACTTTGAGAGGGTGCAGAGGGTCACCAGCAATAAAAACTGGTTCAAGAGCACAAAGAATGCTTTTTTGTGATGGTACTCACAGAGTACTCACACAGCACCATCACCTATTTTCATTTTACTGCCCATGGCAGCCGTTTTATGCTGGCATCCATGGCACTTTTATCAAGATTTGTGTACCAGCACCTCATTTGTTTTAACCAAACAAAAGCACTGGGAAGGGCATACTGATGCCTAAGTTGCATACTCACAGCCGAGAAATCTCAATGCCCATTAAAATACCTTACAAAAGTTCAGCAGGTGGGGGAAAAGGCAGAGAATGAGCCAGGAAAGAAGGCAAGAGAGAAAGAAGTTTAGGCTGGACAATCTGTAGCAGCAAAGAGAAGCAAACAAACAAGGAGGTATGATTATGAGCAGCCCAAAGCTGTGACAATTAAATGTGTCATGCACTGAAATCCAGGGGCTTGGGAGACATCCAGTTCTTCATAGGACTGGGTTGTGATATATATATATTACAAAATGTTCCCATAGCCAACGATATAAAAAAGGAAAATTCCAAAGGAAAATTCTCTACGCAGATGATGCGGTACTACTCTCTTACTCCAGAGTGGGTTTAAGGAGGGCACTAAAGATTTTTGCAACATATTGCCATTCTAATCATCTGTCTATCAACCACACCAAGTCTAAAGTACTGATATTTTCAAGGAGTTGAAAACTTTATTCATGGAAGCTGGAGGGCACGAAAATCGAACAAGTACATAAATTTAAATACTTAGGAATTTATTTTCAATATAATTTAGGGTGGAAAGCGCACGTTGAATATCTTCAAAAGAAGACAAAAGCCCTATCACACTCCCTCCTCCGTTTTTTCTACCCTGAGGGGGCCTTATTCATCCCTGCGGCCTTGAAAGTGTATAGCATCAAAGTGATGGCCACAATGGCCTATGCTGCACCTTTATGGGCTGCCTTTGCAAACCTCTCACCTTTAGAGACACTTCAAAGCCAATTCTTACGCCGACTTTTAAAATTACCAACATGCGTAAGTAATGCGGCTATTCGCTTAGAAATGAAGATCCCCTCAGTGGAGTTAGTTATATGGAGGAGAGTTTTGATCTATTGGATATCCCTATGGCATAAACTCCCGAACCACTATCTAACTCAATGCATGTGGCGGGATGACTTCACAAATTTGTGGTCAGGAAAAATCCATGCCAAATTGCTGTCCTATGAGATCTCGCCCACTGAATTGCTCAAACTGGATCTAAATGTGGCAAAAAGGTGTATAAATCAAAGGCTGGATGATGCGGAGCTATACCAAAATTTCATAGCTGGTGGTGGAGCCTGCTCGCCGTTAAATTTCGGCATAACCCCTATCTACCGTGCTCCGTCCTACTTAACATCGCTTATGGCCGCGTCCACCGATATGCCTTCATTAGAGCTAGGTTCAATGTCTTTCCAACATAGATTCACTAAGGGCCAAGTCCCTTCAATGTGTGCTTGTGAAATGAAAACATCTGAATCTCTACATCATGTTATGTTTATCTGCCCTTTGTACAGTTCAGCCCGTGCTAGTATACTAAACCCCATAATCCAGCCTATGGCTGACAAACCAGTAGACCTACAGCTTGCCTGGGTTCTTCAAGATGTGGATCCTTATATTACCCTACAGGTTGCTAAATTCCTAACAGCCGTCCTCTCGTACAAGAGACGGAACGGAATGTTAGCGGATTATTGATAGTTATAAGAATTTTCTATAATGACATCAGATATTGATTTTAGTGTAGTGCCAAATTTTTTTTAATCTTAATCTTAATCTTAAACTTTTTATGAATGGCTAATATCCGTCCTTGTGAGTTGTGAACTGTATTATACTACTTGTGGTTTGTATGAGTCCGCTGTTTTATTTGATTTGTTTTGTTGTGTTGTGTTTCATGATGGGCGTAAAGCCGAATAAACATTTGTTGTTGTTGTTCCAGAGTAAGTGAAATGCTGCAGATTATTTACAAGTATAGGAGTCCTTGCTTAGAAGCAAGGTAGGCCTGGCAAGGTCCAGTCAGATATTCAGTGTACCCCCATTTGTTGCTTATGTGAATAGGCTTTTAGTTCTAGTGAATTAGAGGTTATAAGCAGGGCCGGTGTACTTGCAACCCAATATCAGCTGTCACTTTCACATCGGTGTCAATGCCACCACCACAAGGCAGTCAACACAGTTAGAGAGAAAAGCCATGAACATCTAAGTCTATTTCTGCCCTAATTGATGCTACAAAACATTTCCTGAAGGAAACAAAAGGACAAATGGTCTTTCAACTTGAAGGATGAATTGCTGACAGTTGTCTAGATAGAAGAAAGTGTTTCTGTTGCTAACTAGCAGGTAAGAGGTTTTTTACTCTTTCTAAAATGTATTATCCACATAGCAACAGATTCATAACTGTTGCTGTACAGTGGCATTCCAACCCTGAGAAGGGAAGAGCTTGCCCCTCCACACCTCACCTTGGGAGAGACTCGAATTGGTCTGTCTTGGGGGACAGCTCACCCAGGCAGGGCTGTCCAATCAGAAGCCAGTATTCTGTCCTCCAAGGTGTGGGGGCAATCATGTAACATGATTAGGAAGGAGACGTGAAATTAAACCAAGCCTAATTAAACATCAGTGGTCTAAAGCACTGAGCCTTGGGCTTGCCAATCAGAAGGTCGACAGTTCGAATCCCTGCGACGGGATAAGCTCCCATTGTTCTGTCCCAGCTCCTGCCAACCTAGCAGTTCAAAAGCACGTCAAAGTGCAAGTGAATAAATAAATAGGTACCGCTCCGGTGGGAAGGTAAATGGCATTTCCGTGCACTGCTCTGGTTTTGCCAGAAGCGGCTTAGTGATGCTGGCCACATGACCCGGAAAAACTTTCTGCAGACAAACGTCAGCTCCCTCGGCCAGTAAAGCAAGATGAGGACCACAACCCCAGAGTTGTTCGCGACTGGATTTAACTGTCAGGGGTCCTTTAACTTTTTAATTAAACATCATAGATTATACCAACTCCTATTTTCTAGATATGAAATTATAATCAGATTTAGGGCTTTGTATCATATATAATGCATGCAATGCTTTTTTTCTGGGGGTATGCATGCCCCTAAACATTTTGTGAATCTTTGTACTTTTGTCCATTTACTGTATTTATTTTTCCTAATTTGAACGATAAAATGGTGATTTTCTTGAGTCAAAATGAGAGTACCCCTCAACATTGTTTTTAGGGGGGGAAAACACTGATCGCACGTCACAGGAAGCTTACACAACAATCTGAAAGGCCACATGCCAATTTCCATGTATAAAGCCAGGATCACATCTGAGAACAGCTCAGAAACTCAGGGCAGCTTCGGAAATATTCACTGATGTCTCAAATTGCTGGTGGTGAGGGGGAACGTGATTTTTAGAAGGCTACATAAATGCATGCACAGACATTCCTAGGGGCTGCAGCATAAAAATGAACCTGAGTAACACAGAATAGCATGGTATTATTTTTACTGCAAAGCACTGTGGTATACCAGAGGCTAAGGGCATCGAATGGAGAATAGCCCACCTCTAATCAAACACATGACAAATGTGGCACTGTGATGAGCATTGCAGGCAAATATGCTAGCATAAATGTTTTGCATCCAAGTGTAACTACATCATCGCCACCACGGTAAAGAAACATAAATTACTTACAAACATTTCCTGTGTTGTCAAAACTTGTCAGAATGTCTTCAACATTTAATAGTCCGCTGTTAAATCTAGGGGGAGAAATCATAATAATCAAACAAGCAGAATTATCCCTCAAACCTTGTTTTTTTTAAAAAAAATAAAATAAAATGGTAACATCGCAGGTTTTCACAGCCTACATCCTTCATCAATATCTTTTAAAATGTCTCACCACTAGAGGGAGAAAAAGAAGACATTCAAAACCCTAATATACTGTGTTAAAATTATCACACGTTAACAAGAAAATATGAAGTTTTTATTGTTCAAAATCAGGGGTCAGCAAGGTTAATCTTGCCTGGGCCAGATCGGTCCCGCGGAGATCCCTCCATGGGCCAGATCACGTATGCGCCCACAATTTCTGGCATCTGCGCAGAAGCGATTTTTGGCGCCACAGAAGCAAGTCCCCACGCTGCGCTGCACTAGTTTAGCGCAGCGCGCAAGCGGGCAACTCAATTCAGGGGTGGCTTGTGGGCCGGTCAAACGACCTCCGTGGAATGCTTCTGGCCCATGGGCCTTAAGTTGCTGATCCCTGTTCAAAATTATAAATTTATTTGTGAGCACACAGAGGAAGATATTGATTCCTAAGCTTGCAAAAACAAGCATGCACTAAATCAGTTACAAAGGGAACCTGCAGCAAAATGCTGCAGCGTATCCCTGATGTGCTTGCATTAGGCAAAGCCTGTGGCTGAGGGCTAACTGCTCACTCAACAGTTAGTCCTCAGAGAGCGTAGAGACCTTCTGCTGTAAAGGAGTGGCACCCAAGGGTGTCCATGTGAAGGGGAACTAATCCTTTTTGACAAGCTAAGGTTCTAGTTTTTTCAGGAGAGATGAAGAAGAAGAGTTTGGATTTGATATCCCGCTTTATCACTACCCGAAGCAGTCTCAAAGCGGCTAACATTCTCCTTTCCCTTCCTCCCCCACAACAAACACTCTGTGAGGTGAGTGGGGCTGAGAGACTTCAGAGAAGTGTGACTGGCCCAAGGTCACCCAGCAGCTGCATGTGGAGGAGCAGAGACGCGAACCCGGTTCCCCAGATTACGAGTCTACCGCTCTTAACCACTACACCACACTGCGTGTACACACAAGGTAGGCCCTATCTCCCAGCTCTTCTGTCAATCATTGAGCCTTTCGTCCCCTCACTCTTGGCTCCCGCTTTCTCCATTCCTTGTAGCTTTCTGGTTCTTCTCCCTCTTGAGTTACCTTTTGTAACTCACCTCAACTAAAATTTAAGATTTCTCAGTTGATTTCTATGGATAGCTTTCTCTTCCATCTATGATAAGGTTACCAGATTTTTTTCAATGAATCTGGGGACACTTTTCAACTTCAATGGATTTTGTGTGGGGACCGATTTGTAAATCCGGGGACTGTCCCTGGGAAACGGGGCCTTAATCTATGAGGACGTTTAAAAGAACTTCTCCATTTGAACCAAGAAATGGCCTAATCAGATAGCTCATTTTGAGGTTTTAGATTTATGTCTCTTTCTTCAGTTCTCTTTTGCTCAGTTTCTCAGTAATGGGACTCTATGGTTAAATGATGAATCCTAGTTTGTTCAGTCACTTTACTGAAATTAGGCGCAAAGGAACTCTGTGCACACAGCCCATGCATAGCCTGTCTTATTAAACCTTGATTTTTGGCTTAGTGTTGCATCTGAGCACAGCCAATGCCTGTTCTAGATGTTCTAGGACACAAAATTCTTCCAACAGTCACTGGTAAAACAGAGAGACAAATTATCATGGCAGGATGTTGGCATTACATGATATAAATGCAAAAACCCACCAGAAAGACCCTCTGCAAGTGGCAAATGATGGCCAAAACTATGTACAGTGTGTTCTATGGATTAAAAGAATGTGCAGTGGAAAATGCTTTGATGTTAAAAAGGATGAAAGATTATAAAACAGAAAGTTCAAGAGTTCAAATGGAATTGGAAGCAACATGATTTTATGGTTTATCATCTTTCTTCACATGATGAAGGATCTTCACTTCTATTTCTTTGCGATATACATTTCTCCACACCAACATTGCCTAAAGGGTGCTGTTCACCAAAAAGAATATCTAGGGTACTTTTGGGAAGGGTTGTGGCTCAGTGGTAAAATACACGCTCAGCGTGCAATAGGTCCAAAATTCAATCTCCGGTATCTCCAAGCAGAGCTAGGAAAGTATACAGTTTGAAATCCTGTGATGATGAGGCCAGTTAGTACAGACGGACGTTATTGAGCTAAATGGACCAAAGGGCTGACTCAGTCTGAAACATCTTCCTGTGATCTTGTCCACAATTATACCAATATAACAGCTGATCCTATTTAAATCTCTTTATGAAATTCCAAAACACCTATCTCCACATTCTTTCTCATTTTGAAATACGCTTTGCCAAGGAATAGTCTTTCCGTTTTTTAAAAAATCAGCTCAATGTCCTGTGTAGACCAAGACCTCTTGGAAGCATGGCAGAGGAAGCAAACCTGAGTGTATACCACTTAACCTCATTTACAGAAGATAAGATTGCCCTTATGGATTGAGAGGTGCAAGTGCTCCAGATGTCTGCTATTGCCTCTCTGTGCACCTGATTTATTGGTCTTAATCTTCCCTCTCTCTCCACCCCTTCTCTTTTAGTTTCTGAACTGACACCTCAACATTCCATATTACCTGTGTGTTCAGGGGTCCCTGACAGACTGTTTGGAGGATTTATTATT
Organism: Podarcis gaigeae; assembly: GCF_964106915.1. Lineage (NCBI taxonomy): Eukaryota > Metazoa > Chordata > Lepidosauria > Squamata > Lacertidae > Podarcis > Podarcis gaigeae. The sequence goes on along the minus strand of NC_139680.1, from coordinate 101,083,743 downwards.
TTCTTTTAACTTATGAACATATGGGTAGTTCAGTGTTCAGAGGATACAGAAACTGCTACCATATTTACGGATAAGCCCATTTTGTTTCCACAGCATTTTGCTGAGTTTGCTATTAGAAGTAAATTTCATTTGACTATATGTTGTTCTTATATTCAACTAATAAAATATTCAAAAAAGGAAAAAGAAGAAGTAAATTTCATTAAAAGATGTAAAAATGAGAAGCGGCAATCCTGATACATTAGTATACTAAAATCTGCGGTGTCCCAAGGTGCAATCAAAGCAAGGGCCAATATATATCATAACAATATATATATCTCAACTCCTTCTATAAAGATAGAAAGGTATTTTCAACAAAGCAGCAATTTATTCTTGCATCACCGAGAGATAGGGTGACATGAAATATGTGTCTCAGTCAATGAAAAACACATTCTTGACTTTTTACTTTTTTGCCACTCTTAGGACAAAATCAAGACTACACACTTAGCAATTCAACAGTCACCATAGAAACAATAGTTCTATACAAAGGAAGGATGTTCCAACCTTCATCTCTTTCAGAGACCTAGATGTCTGCTGATGAATAAGAAACCTGCACAACTCGACTCTTCCTGTGAATAGGGCACATAGCATTCAAGCTATGCAAGGTTATTTAATCCAAGCATGTCTTTCTGATGTTCAGGCCAAAAGACAGGCAAGGATTATTCTCAACGTATCTTAGGCTTTACAAACACAAAGACAGAAAAAAAATGCGTTAACCCTAAGCACACTGATTCAGTAATACATAAAGCATTTTCTGTCAAGGTTACAATCCTATTCACACTTTCTTCAAATAAGTTCCAGTAAATCAATAGGGCTTATTTCTGAGTAGACATATTGAGGATTGCATTTTAAAGTAATTTTAGAACAGGTATGTAAATAAACAATAAACATACTTCACTTCATTTTTTTAAAAAAAATCAATTTCTTTTTAGCAGAAAGAAAAACCCCTGAATTCCCGCTCCCATGGCTTCAGAATTTTTGGAAATCTGGCATCTCCACTACCAGTGCTGTAGGTCAATTATTCTATAACTCCAAGTACTTCATAGGAGGCCTAGCCAGCTATCCACAACTTTATGATCTTTCAGTAGCCTTTTCTATGTGTAAATATGTTCCTTTAAAAACCAAGTAAGAGTCTTGTGGCTTTGTTGTTGTTGTTTAGTCGTTTAGTCATGTCCAACTCTTCGTGACCCCATGGACCAGAGCACGCCAGGCACTCCTGTCTTCCACTGCCTCCCGCAGTTTGGTCAAACTCATGCTGGTAGCTTCGACAACACTGTCCAACCATCTCGTCCTCTGTCGTCCCCTTCTCCTTGCGCCCTCCATCTTTCCCAATATCAGGGTCTTTTCCCGGGAGTGTTCTCTTCTCATGAGGTGGCCAAAGTATTGGAGCCTCAGCTTCACGATCTGTCCTTCCAGTGAGCACTCAGGGCTGATTTCCTTCAGAATGGATAGGTTTGATCTTATTGCAGTCCATGAGACTCTCAAGAGTCTCCTCCAGCACCGTAGCTAAAAAGCAACAATTCTTCGGCAATCAGCCTTCTTTATGGTCCAGCTCTCACTTCCATACATCACTACTGGGAAAACCATAGCTTTAACTATACGAACCTATGTTGGCATGGTGATCTCTCTGCCGTTTAAGATGCTGTCTAGAGAGAGTAATTGCAGAGTCCACCTTGGTTTTTCTTTTAGCTCCCCCTATATTACTGGTTATGTTTATTTGGATGGATTTGTTTTAATGTTTCACTGTTGCTCGTGTTTGGAATTGGTTATTATATTGTTTGCTGTACCCCACCTTGGCATCTGTATTGATGAAGTGCAGGTTAGAAAACCTTTTAATAACAATAAACTCCTTCTAAAACCTCTTCCATGGGCACTTGAGTTATCACAATTCTCCAGAACCATCAAGGGAAGAGACTACCACCATAAGTGCTGTGCTAATGTTTTTTTTCCAATATTTTAATTCATGAGCAAACATAGGAGAGTGGTCATAAGATAAGAGAAGACCCTCTTATGGATTAGTAAGTGGTTAAAGAATAGGAAGAAGGAATGATAATACATTTCTCACAATGGAAGGGTATATCAATGTGGTCTTCCAAGGATCTGTATTGGAACTGTGAGACAGAACTGCAAGCGCCCTCCTTGAGTAGGGACCAGAAATAGCTCCAGTATCTCCAAATTGAAATTTGCTACCACTAGTCCTCCTGCCTCTAATCTCGGGGCAAGGCTGTTACCAAGGTTCTGAGTGTTTAATTTTAGTTATGGGGATGAAGAAGCAATTAACCTCCCCGTCCCTCTCAAGGGAACTGGCAGATTGCTTGCCACATTCAGATATCCACTGACGTGTGCACAAAGTGTGAAGCCAAACAATATGGGCATGTGAGGGGAGAAATATCCCTTTGAGTCTGGCAGAAGCACACTCAAGAACCCCAACAGCCGATTTTAAAAGGTTTAAACAGGCAGGAAGAAAGAGGCATATTGGGGAGGGGGAAGGTTTGTCTATTAATCATAGTGAAGCTATTTACAAACAGGCTTCTGGTCCCCTTGCGGGCAGTGGTGGAGCTTCATGCTCTGGCACCAAGGGGCAGAGAGCAGGTGGGGGTGTGGCGCACTGCCCGCCGTGGTGTGGCACCCAACGCAGGAGGGTGGGCAGCCGCAATGGCACCCCACCGGGATTGTGCTGTCCGGGGCGGTGCGCTCCCCCCGCACTCCTCTTCCTCCGCCAGTGCTTGCAGGTAACGTAGCAGTACTGTTAGTTGGAAGGAAGTTAAGGAACAATGAACAAATGTTGGCTATAGTCCTGCTGTGAATCTTACATATGGCTAAAGCTTGATAATTTTCAGAATTTGGAACTTCTTATGACCTTGAGTGTATTAGTGTTTACAGCTAACTGAACATCTACTTTGGACTTGGTCTCAGACCTGCACATTTCTCAGTTCTAATGTTCAAGTCAGACATTTGGAAGGTCATGACAACCAGTATACAATAAAAGATGCCACTTGCCTTGCAAAACTATCTTTAAGCCTAGTGCAGCAACTCCAGCTTGGTTCATAGCATATCTGAATACACAAGTTGATCTATGTTGATAGCCCTTGAACTGATACAGCTTGCCCTTTAGACTTTTTGCCATGAGCCACAGACAACCTTGTGAACTTTCTATAGTATTTAGCCTTGTCAAGATAATTCCTGACAGCCTTAAGATGCTCAATGGGCTCTTTGCGAAACAATCCTGGGACATGGGAAAACTCAAAGCTGCCTTTATCAAGTTTCTCTGTAAAATCTGCTTTATCCTAGGGAACGTTAGCATAAAGAAGAACCATGCTCCAAACCTGGGAGTTATTACCACAAGGAACAGTTCTTCACTCGTAAGTTGTAAGAAAGATAGAACGGAGTACAGTGGAGCCTCGGGTTACGTTGCCTCTGGCTTACGTCACCCTCAGCTTGAGACTGGCGCAAACCCAGAAGTACCAGAACAGGTTAAGGGTCCACAGTGTTTGCGCATGTGCAGAAGCACTAATATAATAATAATAATAATAATTTATTATTTATACCCCACCCATCTGGCTGGGCTTCCCCAGCCACTCTGGGCGGCTTCCAACAGAAGACTAAAATACAATAACCTATTAAACATTAAAAGCTTCCCTAAACAGGGCTGTCTTCAGGTGTCTTCTAAAAGTTTGGTAGTTATTTTTCTCTTTGCCATCTGGTGGTAGGCCGTTCTACAGGGCGGGTGCCACTACCAAGAAGGCCCTCTGCCTGGTTCCCTGTAACTTGGCTTCTCGTAGCAATGGAACCGCCAGAAGGCCCTCGGCGCTGGACCTCAATATCCGGGCAGAACGATGGAGGTGGACACACTCCTTCAGAGATGCTAAATCACACGCACGCGTGCACAGATCCTTGCCATAACTCGAGGTTCCACTGTAATGTTAAAAGTGTGCAATATTAAAAACTAGCAACCGTGTACCCAGCGTTGCTCTGGTGGGGGAAGTGCACTTTTGAATCAGTTGCTAAAATTGGCAATTATGAAAGATTTGGTCTACCATCTTGATTCAAAATGGCACCCAACCATTCATAAACATAGACAAAGCAATCACTATTCAAAAAAGTATGATGATCTCTCCAGAGGCACCCAAATCAGCAGTTTGACATCACCACACCAATTAGACAATAATATCTTCAAAGGTACCCAAACTGGAGCAGATTGGAATGGTTCAGTCTGCCATGTGTATTCAAAGTAGTGGTGGGTCCATTTACCACAATGCAGCAGCCATGGAAGCCAGATAAGCTACAGTAAAGGAGTAGGAGGCAGCAGGGCAGTTAAGGAGTAGGAGGCGGCAGGACAGCTGGAGCCTGAACCAGACTTAGGCAGGACACACTGCTGGCTATGATGTGAAAAGCAGGGACGGCAGAAGGGCAAGTCCAAGCAGACCTGGCACAGCAGCTAAGCACATGCAGCAGCGCTGCAGGAATTGTGCACCAAGGGTTCATTTGTCCTGGCTGCAAGGGTCTGCTTCACCAATATGTTTCTTACAGGGTATGTGTTTGCAAAGCAGCACCCAGCAGGACTGATTTCTCCTGCTCTCTGCACTGTGGTCAGGAGGTCCTTCTCCTCCCTCGCTCCTGACAATATAGGATTTTTTAAACCTTAATAAAACATTGAACTCTGAATCAATTCTGGGCTGCATCCAAATCAGGTACTCCCAGGTCAGATCAGGGCCCTAGATCAGGGTGTGTGTAAAGCTGTAAAATTACATTATCCATTTATAAATTTCAATAATTGGGAGGTTCTTCGAATTCCTGGGCAACTTCAGCTAATATTTAATAAGATGTACTTCAAATTAAACTTTATATGTGTATGTCCTTTTCCACTAAGAACTGGTGCCATTCAATGATTTCTCAGTTGTGTAAACTCAGTCAGATCCTCCGGAACAATACCTTCTGGGCAGGAAATATAAAACTCAGCATCCACAGCAGGCTTAATAAGGGGCTACAGGAAAAAAGTATAGCCTTCAGGTTGTTTAAGCTACTGCTGTCCTGCTATGAAGTACAAGCTTCAGAAGTGTGTGGAGTCAAATAAATGATAGAAAGAAAACTATAAATCTAACTTTGGTAACTCATTTATCAAGTGCTTTATCAGGACTGTCAAAATCTTGTACAGTAATAGTTCCCGCAGGGTTTTATAGCTGCTTTTTGCGAGCTGTTGCATCAGAAGTTTCAGTGGGATTCCACAGCATGTTCAAATTCTCCTTGCTGAGAACATCTCTCTGTTTGGCCATCAAATGTATTCTGACATTTTCCGATAGCCAGTTTACTATGAGAGAAAGCTGGATTATGGAAAAATATATTAATATAAAAAATGCCATAGAGACAAGATGAGGAGATGGATTGTAATCTTTATGGTAGTACCAAGAGTGGAACTAAAATGATTGCAGCAAACAAGTGTAACTAAACTCAGATTGTCATTAAACTGCTCAGAGGGATCCATTTCAGGTGAAAAAATAATAATTGGGCAAGGGTGATTTCACCTGTGCTTGCATTTGATGGCACAGGTGTCCAGGCCTGGCCTTGTGAAGAAGGCCGTGGGGCATGGTGGCAAGACAGGTCAGATGCAGTAAGTATGCAACTTACTCTGACAAATGATAGAAGTGGTCTGCTTCCAGTCTACCTCTCCAAGTCTCTATTCCTTTTGTGAGAACAGGCAGCCCTGTTCAGGGAAGTTTTAAATCTGTGATATTTTAGTGTATTTCTGGTTTTTATGGAAGCCGCCCAGAGTGGCTGGGGAAACCCAGCCAGATGGGCGGGGTACAAATAATAAATTATTATTATTATTATGTATCCTTTAAGGCCAACCCTCTGGCCTGCAGACGGGCATTTCTGGGCTCCCTGGCATCCCACCTGGTGCACTCACTACATGATAAGGACAGCAAGTAGATTGGGAGGAAGGTGAAGGCACAGATCAAGATACCCAGTCTGGCTCCATACTTAGCTAATGACTCTGCAGCCTCTACAGTATTTTGGTCACTTTTGGACTCTGGGGACATGACACCAGGTCTGCCACCATCACATCTAGTTCCATCCTTAGGGCAAACACCATGTTGCATTTACACACTTGAACATGAACCCAATAGCTAGCTCCTTTACATTTGGGAGGAAGATTTGGTGCACAAAATTGGCAAGGGGTACATAGTATTCTCCCTTCCTGCCACATCTCTGCTCCAAACCACTCCCAAGTCACTTTCCCCTTTATAGTTCCAAATTCTCTGCATAAACACAAAAATCAGCTCAAATATGTGTTTTGTGAGAATGCAACCAGTGCAAGAAGTTAGACAGCAAACCAGTGCAAGTAGATAAATAGGTACTGCTGTGGCGGGAAGGTACACATGTACCAGCAGTACCTATTTATCTACTTGCACTGGTATGCTTTCTGTCTTCTAAGTTGGCAGAAGCTGGGACAGAACAACGGGAGCTCACCCTGTCGTGTGGATGTGAACTGCCAACCTTCCGATCAGCAAGCCCATGAGCCTCGGTGGTTTAGACCACAGCAATGCATATTGAACTGGACAAAGCAAATTCAACTGAATACTGAAATTCATATACTGTAATGATTTCATCAAATCTTAAGATGTGACTAAATTATTTAAACTACTAAAAATGAAAATTGAAAGGGGAAAATCAAAAGTGACATGTGGCAGGCATAGACAGTACCTGCAAAAACAGAAGAATACTTACTTCAAGGATATACTGTATTCAGGATAATAGATGCTTTTGTACTGAAGCCAGGTTCCTTGGTCATCTGCCACCCTTCTCTCCTCTTCTGTTACTGAGAAGAGACTGAATGAAGCAAATCTCCTTACTGATACTTGTGGAAGGTGAACATTCTTCAAATGTTTTTTCTTCAGAACCTTTGGTTAAAAAAAAAAAGTCATGAAAATTTAACCACTTACAATATAGCGCTTTAATGCTCAAAAGCAATTATTCAAATTGAAAATGTCTCACACCGAGGTAATTGCAAGCTAGCAGCTATTGTTGACATCTTTATAACCATGAAAGTAATGTAATGCAATACACACTACAAGGACACAGGAATGTTGAAGCTGTGTGGGCGGATGTGGGATAGGATGGCAACCCAAAACTAGAAGCGTGGGGAGCAAGTACAGGAGCAATGTAGGTAAGATGGCAATGACACAATGTCATCATGCTGAATTTGTCTTAAGTTAGTCAATCTAGATCAAGGATGGGGAACCTGTGGTCCTCCAGATTTTGTTGGATGCCCATCAGCCCCAACCAACATGACCAGGGATAGGAACAAAAGAAAAGCCCTGCTGGATAAGCTCAAAGGCCCATCTAGTCCAGCATTCTGTTTTCACAAAAGTTAACCAGATACCTATGGGAAGCCCCCAAGGAGGACCACAGTACAAAAGCAGGATGGTGGAAGTTGGGAGCCCCACACCATCTGGAGGGCCATAGGTTCCCCAACCCTGATCTGATAACCAGGGCTACACAGTTTATGAAAAACATTCTCTCTTATTTGGTTAATAAGGACTTTGCATACCTCCTAAAAGTCAGTCTTTCAGCTAATTAAAAATCTGTTTCACATAATCTTTTTTTTTTTTATGGCAGAAATGCCTAATCAAGTTTAACTCAAGTTCAATTAACACCGCAATCCTATCCTCAAATTATGCTGGTTGGCCAAGAATAGGATTGCTACTAAACACTCTGCATAAGCACAATACAGCTTACAATTTTATTGGTAGTGCTGTCTTGTGGCATGGTGATGTGCCGTTGTCTCTGCTGACTCTCTGTCGGGACCTCAGCCATTGGGAGATGCAAAGCCTCTCCTGAAGGAAGTTCAACCCCTTGGAGAATCAACTCGCAAGTGGACTATTGATACCAGTTATGTCCAGTGCTTAAGTCAAAGCCACTTACATCTGTAATCAATAAGTTGTGACCTAATTTGAACCAAAGAATGTTGTTACGTGTGGTCATTTAATTGTTGATGCCCGGGAAGCGGGGTGTTCACAGGGCCTGGGTGCGCAACTCAAAGTTATGCCTGCATTTGTGTTGCTTGGAGTTACACGCACATAATCTGTGTGGAATAACTGGTAGCGCACCAAGATTTGACCCTTTCTTCTGTGAAGCCTATAATCTCTGGGTCTGATGTGCAGGCGTCCTACCCACTGGAATAACTGGTAGCGCACCAAGATTTGACCCTTTCTTCTGTGAAGCCTATAATCTCTGGGTCTGATGTGCAGGCGTCCTACCCACTGGAATAACTGGTAGCGCACCAAGATTTGACCCTTTCTTCTGTGAAGCCTATAATCTCTGGGTCTGATGTGCAGGCGTCCTACCCTATTCCTTCTTTGTCTAGCCCTGAAAAATATGACTAATGTGGTGGCAACATTGGGAGCAACACTGTTTGGTGAGTGGCAACAGAGTTATAAGGCATGCTATGAGAGTGGTTGGCATTTTTATATTGCCACTTTTTCTCCTATATTTGTACTTTTGACACTACTACTGGGAGAGTTTAGGACCCAAATTAGTTATGTCAATCTAAATTCCAATATATTGACAGCCCTCTTAAATAGGCCATAGGGTTGCTCTGCCCATCGAGCAAAACTCTAGGATCAAATGAAATCTCTCATTATAAAGCTTTCAATTATCAACATTTCAGCAAGACACAGGGAAAAACAGGTTAACCATAACAGTAGCTATGTTATAAAAACTGATAGTATGGAAGTGCATTAACATTTTGTGTTTTTCAATCTCTTCAAAGCATTTACAAACCTCATTTTTTCTACTGCCCTGTGGTATAAACCGTTTAGCTGTTTTAGAAACAAAGATGAAAAAGCAAAAGGTGACAAACCTGTTCAAGGCTGGCTAACATAAGGCTTTGAAAAGGTTGAGAGACAGTGTTCTCTGTTTACATGATGCCCTCTGAGTGAACTTCAAGGATCACTAACTTACCTTATACAGCCATTCTAAATGAATGCGCCCCAGGGACCCTTACAACAAGCACATTATCCAGAAAAGCAAATGAGAATGGTCACTAAGGAAACAGACAAGCACAAGAAATAAAGAAAGCTGATCCATAAAGCTATAACCTAAATTCTTGACTAGTTCCAACTGTAGAAAATGAATGGGAAGTATTTCATTTGATAGTATTGGGCGGTCATTTATTTTTTTTTAAAGAGCTGCAGAAATACTGGCATTCTCCCAACTATTTGCATCCGAAATAAAGGTGGTGTTTGGTATCTAATGCATTTTCCTTTACATTCATTTGAATGAGTTCTGGCTTAATTTATCATTTTAAAACAAGTATTATTTTAATTCACCTGCAGACATGCCTTTTTTTTTTTAATCCATTCTGAAATGTCCTGTGAAGAGTGAGGCATGCTTAAGCTTGCAGTGCCCAGTATAAAACTTATGACAAAGTATATAATATCATTGATTAATTAGAATCTATGCAGACCACAAAAATCGTTTATGGATTCAAGTCATGTTTGCAAAAAGTGTTAAGCCATAAACTATGGTTTAGTAATGCTCCCATTTGTTTCTCCCTTCTTATGAGCTGGTAATCAAACTATGCAGTGGATAGCTTAACATGAAGTTCAAGCAGCGGGATCGTGCTTTGTTCCATCTTAACAAATCACAACAGGCAACCAGCCCTAAACCATGGTTTGATTTTGGCTTAGCAACCGCGGTTTGTTAAAACCTAGCAACCCACAATCCCAGATCTGTGTGTCATATCTTTGTGATATGCTGAGCCCCTCACACAAAGGGAGGTGCAAAGCAGGAGAGGTTGGGCTGTATGCAGCAACACACTTTTCAGGCACATAATTTATGGCTTTGCATTATATGCAAACACAGTCTTTGTGGCAAACATTGTGAGAATGGTAGAAGTGCCTATCTCGTAGATTTATGGGGTAAAATCAAGCATATTAGTAGAGTGGAGTGGATAAATATGGAAGTGGGTATGATTACACGGACTGGAATAAAAGTCCAAGTCTGAGTGTGTATTTTCACAAAACATGCAGAGCTACCTTCACATCTAGAAGGAAGCTGTAGGAAAGAAAAATAAGTTAAGGGTGAAATGCTAGTAACTGCTGCTGACCACGACATCACTGAGCAAAATTATAGTAGTGCATTCCTGCGGAGCCCTAAACTATCAAGCAGCAGCTATATAAAATCTATGTTTATGGGGTATGAACCAGTAAAAGCAAGAAATCTGCGTCATAACAAGCAGCATATGGTTCAAAAGCTGGATGCCTGAAAGATACTCAAGCCACACACTGTAAACCTAGAAGATGCAGCAATGTGGGATATCGTTTTTACCTTCATCAACTTGACACATGATCCTTATTCACTGACAAGATTTTGTATCATCATTCTTATTGGAAGAAATGTTTTGCCATTATATGATCAAGATCAAAGTGATGAATGTATGAACCTCCAGGAGACACAACTTGCAGAGGTTAAGTAAATGTTCTTCAAAAATATCCATTATGTTATTTTCTGTTGAAAGAACCAAGAATGTGGTTCAAGGACTGTTCTGCACTTTTGTTGGTGTTCTATAATTTTTTTATCCACTTCAGCTCTCATTGCTAGGACACCCTGTTTCATTAATTTCATTTCAGTATTTATAGGCCACTTTTCAGGGCTTAGGGACGCAGGTGGCGCTGTGGGTTAAAGCCTCAGTGCCTAGGACTTGCCGATCGAAAGGTCGGCGGTTCAAATCCCTGCGGCGGGGTGCGCTCCCGCTACTCGGTCCCAGCGCCTGCCAACCTAGCAGTTCGAAAGCACCTCCAGGTGCAAGTAGATAAATAGGGACCGCTTACCAGCGGGAAGGTAAACGGCGTTTCCGTGTGCGGCTCTGGCTCGCCAGATGCAGCTTTGTCACGCTGGCCACGTGACCCGGAAGTGTCTCCGGACAGCGCTGGCCCCTGGCCTCTTAAGTGAGATGGGCGCACAACCCCAGAGTCTGTCAAGACTGGCCCGTACGGGCAGGGGTACCTTTACCTTTACCTTTCAGGGCTAACCCTGTCAAGGCAGGCTCATAACAAATTAAAAGCTTAAATTACAAAATAAGAAGTGTGTTGGTAAGCAGCGTCATCGTAGAAATAACTGATCTGTGAATTGTGTTTATGTCAGGCATTCGTTTTTCATTGCTATACAATATTAGCACAATTTAAATGAAGCCCTTTCTTGTTTGTTGGTCTAGAAGTGGTCCAGAAAAGCAGTAAGCCATACAGAAGACTAGTCTCACAGATGAATGATTTCACCACACTATATTCTATAACTTTTCCCCCTTGGTTCAAGGACACAGAGTTGAAAGCCACACAGCTATATTTCAAAACTAAGAAGTCTGGTCCTTCTTGGCTGTTGTTTTCAGAAATACTCTGCTTAATCTAGGCCTCTCACCTTTTGTGTGTGGTGGCACGGTTTATGCTTCTTTTAAACTTATTTTCTGTTTACACATTTTATTGTTATGGTTTTTCATTTTGATTGTCCTAAGACTCTTTGGGAGTGAACAGCAGGAAAACAAATTACAGTAGTTAATATTTAATTAAATGCAATATTTTAATAGGTTATAATTCCTACTATTCCAACAAAGGCTTGCAGGCACTGGACTGCTTGCCCCTGGTGTAACTTCATGCATTTCTAAAATTTCTGTCCACAGGTATGCATCTGAATAGGATACATTCTTATTAACTCTACTTTTGGAGAAACAGGTACTATTACCCACTGTGAGACATTCATTTTAAAGTGGTGTAATTATACTATTTAAGATTAATTGTGGTTATATATTTAAAAAGTAGTAAAAGTTAATTTGGTTAGTTACTCCCAGTATCCATCACAGGATTTAAGAAAGCTGTGGTAACTAGCATAAGGACTGATAAATGTAATTTTGATATTGGGCTTCTAATGAAACAGGAGCTTGCTACATTGTGACAGTTTAGCTCAGGTTGAATTCTGATAGGCTGAGTATAATCGGCTACTGCTCCAAAATCATGGGCCCATTTGTCAATTTTGGACTTGCAGAAGGGAGTCATTAATCCCATAGGAACTTTTAATAAACGTGAGCATACATTCTAATCAACATAGGTTTTACTTTTGAATTGCAGCTGGTTCACATGTGGCATATAGATAATTTGATTTCCTAGCACTTGAGAAATAGCAGATAAACTTTCCCATTGTGCTTGAAACTTCATATCACCCAATGTCAACTTAGTCTGTGACACTGGAATGATATATTAACTCATTAAATGATCCAAGTTATTTAACTATGCAGCTCATGCTTCTGCAAATAAACCCTTACAACTAATAAAATGCACAACCCAATTTAATAATAATAATAATAATAATAATAACAACAACAATAAAAATAATCAACCACCCTTCGTCCATAGATCTCAGGGCAGTTCACAACATCAAAAATACAATTTAAGTAACACTTGCACAAACAGTGTTTATTCTTTTGACCATAACCACTTAAGAAGGTTGAAGGATATCTAATATTGTACAACACTCTTTATTAACTGATAAGACTTTCCTCATAGAAACTTACATACTTCTTGAAACTTCTTAATAACATCTTGCCTAAAAGCTCACATTTCACTACAGTGACATATAAATTTGCCAATTCTTAAACTTTGTGCTACAGAGTATTTAAGGTTCTTTTTCAGGCACTTAGGAGAACGCAAGGAGAGCCTGTGGATCAAGCCAATGGCCCATCTTAGTCCAGCATCCTGTTCTCACAGTGCCTGACCAAATTCCTGTGGGAAATCCCCAAGCAGGACCCAAGCACAAGAGCACTCTGCCCTCCTGTGGTTTCTAGCACCTGGTATTCAGAAGCTTTTTTGCCTCTGACCATGGAGAAAGAGCACAGCAATCATGGCTAGTTGCTGCTGATAGTCTTCTTCTCCATGAATTTCTCTAATCCTTTGTGACCATTGCTGCTTCTTGTTTAACTATGCGTTATGTAAGGAAGTACTTTCTTTTATTTGTCCTCAATCTTCCAACATTCAGCGCCATTGGATGTCCACGAGTTCTAGTGGTATGAGAGAGATAAAAAGGTAAAGGGAACCCTGACCATTAGGTCCAGTCGTTACCGACTCTGGGGTTGCGCGCTCATCTCGCTCTATAGGCCGAGGGAGCTGGCGTTTGTCCGCAGACAGCTTCCGGGTCATGTGGCCAGCATGGCTAAGCCGCTTCTGGTGAACCAGAGCAGCACACAGAAACACCGTTTACCTTCCCACCGGTAAGGTGGGATCTACTTGCACATGACATGTTTTCGAACTGCTAGGTTGGCAGGAGCAGGGACCGAGCAACGGGAGCTCACCCCGTCATGGGGATTCGAACCGCCAACCTTCTGATCAGCAAGTCCTAGGCTCTGTGGTTTAACCCACAGCGCCACCCGCGTCCCTACGAGAGAGATAGAGAGAAACATTTCTCTATCCTCCTCTTGACTTTTCTCTAAACTAAAAGTAAAGGAACCCCTGACCATTAGGTCCAGTCGTAGCCGACCCTGGGGTTGTGGCGTTCATCTCGCTTTATTGGCCAAGGAGGCGGTGTACAGCTTCCAGGTCATGTGGCCAGCATGATTAAGCCGCTTCTGGCGAACCAGAGCAGTGCACGGAAACGCTGTTTACCTTCCCGCTGGAGCGGTACCTATTTATCTACTTGCACTTTGACGTACTTTCGAATTGCTAGGTTGGCAGGAGCAACGGGAGCTCACCCCGTCCCGGGGATTCAAACCACCAACCTTCTGATCGGCAAGTCCTAGGCTCTGTGGTTTAACCCACAGTGCCACCCACGTCCCATTTCTCTAAACTAAAAAGTCCCAAATGCTGCAAACTTTCTGCATAGGGGAGTTGCTCCATCCTCCTTGATAATTTAAGTTGCCCTTTTCTGAACGTTTCCTAATTATACAGTATCCTTTCTGAGGAGATGCAACCACACAGCGCTTCAGGAGACATGATGCTGACAGTGGTGCAAAGGTTCTCCACACAATGCACCTTTGCGAGTGGCTCCCACACATTGTGGCAGCCATGGGGAGCAGCTGTGCCCTGCAACTATAACAGGGATCAGCTTCGAAGGGCGGTATTTTGACTGACAAAAGGCTCAGTGCCACAGATCATTTGCACACAAAAAATACACCGCATTTCCCACTTATTTACTTAGAATATTGTTACCCACTTTTCATTGTTACTGCAATATCAGAACGGGTCACAGAAAAGCCAAACAGAGATATAGAATAAAATCCAACAACAAAATTGTCACAGTGCTCATTAAAAGCAACTTAAACACAGTAACAGCAATTTCAGCACTCATATCCACTGAACTCTCTACAGCTCACTGAAGAGTGGGAGGAGGTTGATCTTTTAACTACTCTCTTGCCTAGCAACATGGGTGAGTAAACCAGAAAAGCAATACACTACACTAAAATATTAGAGAACGGCTGTTCTGGACAGCCAACGCGATTTAGTAGTTAGAACAGCTTTTTTGCATATGCTGGCTGGGACTGATGGGGTTTGTATTCCAAAATATCTGGAGGGAAGCAGGTTGGAATGGGCAGGGTTAGTTAGAGAATGGGTAGGCAAACTAAGGCCTGGGGGCCAGATCCGGCCCAATCACCTTCTAAATCCGGCCTGCAGATCGGGAATCAGCGTGTTTTTACATGAGTAGAATGTATGCTTTTATTTAAAATGCATCTCTGGGTTATTTTTGTGGGGCATAGGAATTCATTCATTTTTTTCCTTCAAAATATAGTCCGGCCCCCGCACAAGGTCTGAGGGACAGTGGACCAGCCCCCTGCTGAAAAGGTTTGCAGACCCCTGAGTTAGAGGGTTGCATCAGGGCTGGGAAGATTTGAGACAAGAGTCACCATTCAGCTATGAATGGGCAACCTTGAGTCCAATACTCTCCTTCAACCTAACCTACTTCACAGGGTTGTTGCAAGGATAGAAACGTTGACTAGAACAACGGACATCCACCTGGAGCACCTTGAAGGGTGGGATAAAAATTTAAAATAAATGATATTACTAACAGAAACAGCAAGTTTGGCCATGCCTGGTAGCATGGTGCTGATAATTGCTAAGATTGCAGGTTCAATCCCAGTATGGGACAGCTGCATTGCAGGGGGTTGGACTAGATCAGTGGTTCCCAACCTTTTTTTTGGCCATGCCCCACCTAAGCATCTCTAAAATCCTGATTCCGCCCCCCCCCCCCCATATAATTCTTATTATTCAAAAAGTGAACTATTTACGTGAAGGAAGCCTATAAGGCCACCATTCACTGTTAATAACTCATTCTCTCCCCCCCTTGAAAATCAATTGCCCCCCTTGAAAATCAAATCGCCCCCCCACCTGTGGGGCGTGTGCCCCACGTTGGGAACCACGGAACTACACGGTCCTCCTCGGGGTCCCTTCCAACTTTGCGTGAAGTCATGCCCTTATCTCATTTCCCCACCACCACCCCCGTCCCTGAAATGGGGCTCTCCTCGCGGGACACTGTGAAAAATAAAAGTGAAATGATGACGGCGGAAGCCCTTCGCCGACCAAGAAGGTCTAGAGAGAGACGGAGAGACAGGCAGGACCCCCTGACGATGAGGATGGTGAGGAGGATAACGACGTCCCTGGCTGGGAAAGGGAAAGGTACCTGTCTGAGGAGCACCCAGCGGGCTTTGGCGGCTGCTTGCCGGCTTCCTTCCCGGGCTCCTCCGGCGTCTCCCTCCTCTCCTTCTGCCTGACACCTGTCAGCTGGGGGAGAAGCGCTCATGGCGGGAGCGGCTCGCGCCGGGGCTCAAACTTGAGGGAGAGCGCGCCAAAAAGAATAGATATACAAAAAGAGTGAGGCGGGGTGGGAAGTGAAGTGCAGCGGGGAAAGGATAGCCCCGAGCGATCCGCCGCCTCACTGAGAGAGGGAGAGCACATGGGGGGAAGGGGGAATCCGCCTCAGAGCTTTCGCCTCAATCTTTTCCAGCAGCAGCTGTGACAGAGAACCTCCCATGGAGCCCGGAGGGAGAGGAGGGACGTTGGGCGCCATCTTTGATAAGGGCGAAGGGATGTTGCGCGGTCTGATAAGCTGCGGCAGCTGTGAGGGGAGATGGACTTGGGAAGCTTTCGAGGCTTGGGGGAGTTTTTATGACCTCCTTGAGCGTTTCTTTTCAAAGTGGGGAAGACGTGGTTTGAAGACTCTCCACCACCATAGCAGAAGGAATATAGCCGACGAAGCTTCCCTCTCATCCCTATCGCTCCTACTCTGTGGAGCCATAGGAAGACGGGGAGGAACTTCACCTGTTGATTTTTCTACCCGTCATGTTAAGGCACAGTAGCTGCCTCTTTAAAGAAAACAACCCAAAATCGCTATGAAAACTTAAAAAGTATAAATATTTTATTTCTGCTTCGGCTCGGGATAAAATATCAGGCTGATGTTGAATATAATTTTAACGAGAGAGAGAAGTTGGGATAATGATCTCAAATCAGGATTTTGTTTTTGTATTGGGGGGTGGTATTTAAATGCCCGGAACCAAAATGGAGACAGGAGGGTCCAGGTTCTCCGGCATCTTATCTACGGGCAGGGAAAACGATAGAAGGGACGTGTGATGCTGGGCCGCCATTTTGTCTAAGGGCAAACCAGTGACTGGGAAAGCGGCCTTGGCTGCCATCTTGCTTATGGGCAACGGTATCTAGCGTGTCGAGTGAGGGCAACCGAGGCGTTGAGTCGCGGAGCTATGATGCCATCGCAGTTCGTCTCACCATGCTGCTGCGCTTGTCAGCGATCCACAGATTCTGAGCTGCAGCGGCTTCCGCTGTGAGGTTCGCGTTTCCCCCCTGAAGTATTATATACCTGCTTACGGAAAGGCAGAAAGTTAAAAGGTAGGTCCTGATGTTGCATTCCTACTGATTTTGCCGAACTAGAAATGGTCATTGTACTGAAATTTAGCTAAATTCTGCTTCAAATTCCCATGGCATCGTTACAGATAATAAATGTCCTTACAGTATTTACTAAAACAGCAAATTATATGGGAAATAACTGCTCCTTAGGTTGTATATGCTATAGTAACGGTGCAGCTCCGTGGTTGCTTGCTGAGAAGTAAATATGCTTTATAAGAATGCTACTGCAGCACAGGAAAAATCACGCCAATAATTCATTCAACCTATGAGCTGCCTCAGTGCTGCAGGGAATAAGTCACCTGGGCGCTGCTGCCTGAATTCCTGAGATGAGTCCCCTGGCTCTTTATGGGGAGATGGCATGGGCTGTTAGGATCTTATGTTGCAAAATATAATTCATTCACTGTTATCTTTTAAGGCATCTTTTAACTGTGATGATAGTGGCAATATTGAGCATCATGTGGGAATTCTTACAACCTTTTAACATATATACTGTTTTTGGAAAGTTGTGAAGAAATGTTTACAATTGTTTCTTTCCCCTCCCCAGCTTTCACTCTGATTCCTGTACATGCTGCATATCTGAGAGGGAAATCTTGCCATCAGTTCATACCGTGTCGTGGTGTCTACTTTAATCAAGCCTGACATGACTTTGGAATCATAAATATATTTTTTAAGAATGAAGAATCAAGTAAAATGAATATGTTGTCATCATGTTTTTAGGCTCCATTTACTTTCTTCGCCTCCTGAAGGGCATTACTGGTCACTGCAAGAACCACTCTAAATATTCTGTATCTGCAGTCCTAAGATCTTGTAGTCAAACAAAGCTACAGGCATTTTTTTTTGCAAAGCACTTGAGAAATCCCTGTGTTGTTCCTCATTCCCACAGAGCCTCTAGGTCATGGAGGTTCTTTTCCTGTAAGGTATGCCATTTGAACAAATCTTTCAGCCCAGTCAATCCTCGAATCCTTGTGTAGAAGGATAGAGAAGACCCTAAATAGTTCATAGATCAGAGATCTCACATCCTTTTTTCTTGATGAGCAGAAATCCTCTTCCATGTGCAAAGTAAGGTACACTGACAATCTTTGTGTTTGCACAATGTTTACGTTTACAATGGTACCTTCTGTTCTTAAGGCCAAACTAGAAATGACATTAATATGCAGTTTAAGTACACTTTTTGGTATTTAAAGAGCAGCAATGGAAGCCTAAGCAGCCTTAGGACCGTGGAGGCTGAGAATGGGGGTTAATACTCCCTCTGCCTCCCATGATCCTGACAAAGATCACATCTCCAAAGCTGCTACTTGCAGCTTGCAAGGGGAACCATCAATAGCAGCAATGAAGACTTCCCTTGAAGTACAAATAAAACCTTTGGAGAGGCAGTACTTTGGGGAGTGTGAAAGAAAGAGAAATAAGCCCCACGAGTATCCCCAAGATTGAAAAAAATTATGTTCACGTGGTTAACATGCTTAGTGTGCTCCTGACTTAACCCCCCCCCCCCCCGTCATTTGGTATACAAAATAGTATTGGCCAAATTGCTGCAAGGCCAAGTTTGTTGAGCATAGTTCTACAATGCATGACAAAGAATGCAGTTCCTACTTAATAGAACTTGGCTTTTTGTGGCTTGTTTTGTACCAGGATCTTCTAGAATCAGAGCAGGAGAACTGGAGAGCTTGTTCAGCAAAATATATGGCTATGACAAAGAGGATCAAACGAAGATTAGAAGCTCATTATGACAAGTATTCATCCAGTCTGAGCAGCCCAGTGGTAAGAAAATACATGGGGGGAGCACTCCACAAGCAGGGAGCCGCTGCAGAAAAGGCCTATTCTCATGTTGCCACCCTCCGGACCGCTAACGGAGAAGCCACACGAAGAAGAGACTCATATGATGATTGCAGGGTCTGGGTCGGTTTATATGGGTGGAGGCAGTCCATGAGGTATTGTGGTCCTAAGCCATTTAAGCATTTTAAACTGGGCCTGGAAATTAGCTGGCAACCAGTGCAGTTGGGCCAGGATTGGCAATATAGGCTCAAACCGTCTTGTTCCGGTGAGCAACCTGGCTGCTGGATTCTGCACCATCTGAAGTTTATGAACTTTCTACAGAGGCAGCCCCACATACAACACGCTGCCTTATCACCAGAGCATAGATGACACTTCATCTATCCTTGTCCTGATAGAGGCACAGCTGGGACAGCCCCATGACATGTTGAGACAGCCCCATGGTTGTCATGGTAACCATGAGGTCCTGAGCCAGTCACCAAAGCATGGATGTTGAAGTCCCCCAAAGCCAGCACTCAGGGAGATGGCTAGGCAGTGAGGTGGACTCTAAACCAGCAGAATCTGTCTCCATTGCTCAGTACCAGGAACACATACTCTAGATCCACCCCTGAACATGATATAGAGAGATAATGTCTATAGATCACAGCAACTCCCCCTCCCCGACCATCAAATCTGCCCTGGTGCTGCCCTGAGTACTCAGGTGGGCACAGCTGGGTGAGATCAATTCCATCCTGCTCACCCACCTAGGTTGCAGTGATACAGACCAGATTGACCTCCTCATCCATAATCAGATCACGGAGAGGGAGGTCTTATTCAGAGCTGACCTGGCATTCAGCAACCGCAGCCGCAGACGCAAGGGCTGGCTGATATGACAACCAGAATTCTCCAGGTTGAAGGAGGGACTGGCACTTGGCTCAGTCACTAACAGCCTGTGCTTTGTGCCCCTTATCCAACCTACTCCACCTCCCACACCATACTTTCCCATACCCTGAGCCACTGTGATTTGCCCCAGTTCCTCTCCTCTCATCCCAGACACATCTCCCCTCCCTCAATAAAAAGAAACAACAATAACAACCACTACCACCCCACACAAATTTTAAAAAATTAAAACCTTCCAGCAGTCTGGGTTGGAGGAGAGAATGACCCTGCCCATGGCCAAATATCTGGGGATGCACCAGTATCCCAATTGTTTCTGTGAGTAATTAGAAATTAGGATAATTACATTAATAAACCTTATTTGCTGATGCTGATTGTTTCATATTCTTTTTGTGTTCCATAAACTTCAAATGAGCTCAGTTTGTTATGCAGAAGCTTCAGAAAAATATTTGGACCCCTAATGTGAGATGGTGACCTAATTCTGCAGATTTTGTCTTGGATTCATGTCTGTCTTGATTTTGAACAGATTAGGTTTGGAGAGTATGTTTACTTTGAAGAAAATGGCTGCATATTTCGTTCAAAGCTGGGAGAAATAGGTATGAGTCCCTCTTCTTGTTGCCCAGGGTGGTTTCTTTTTACTGTTTTCAGTGTTTCCATGCACAGTTTTAGCAACAACAAAAAACGGCAGTCAAACCGCATTACAACAAAGGGTGATTTAGCAAGGGGACATGTTTTGTGTCCTTACCAGAGGTGGTGGTGGTGAAGTCTCTTAAAGCTATTGGACCTGAGGAATTTCAGCATCCATTCTATGACTTTCTGGTCTGAAGTAGTTTGCGAGTGCATGGTCTCCCAAACTACCACTGGCTCTCCACCCTTGGTGGCTGGTGGATCCAGAAGATTTTCTGAGGGAGTTTCCCACTGCTTTGCCAAGGCTTCTGCTAAGGCTCTAATCAAAGCCTGAGATAGGGAAATTACTCCAAGCTATCAATATAATTGTTCCCAAATATCCTTGATTCAATTGTAGAGTCAAATTAGCGCCCTGATACAGTTTTGTGTTGGCTTCAGTCCTACACCACACTGAGAGCCAGTGTGGTGTAGTGGTTAAGAGCGGTAGTCTCGTAATCTGGGGAATCGGGTTCGCGTCTCCGCTCCTCCACATGCAGCTGCTGGGTGACCTTGGGCCAGTCACACTTCCTTGAAGTCTCTCAGCCCCACTCACCTCACAGAGTGTTTGTTGTGGGGGAGGAAGGGAAAGGAGAATGTTAGCCACTTTGAGACTCCTTAAAGGGAGTGAAAGGCGGGATATCAAATCCAAACTCTTCTTCTTCTTCTTCTTCTTCTTCTTCTTCCTGATAGGTTGGACCCAGTAGGTGCTGGAAAACTTCTGTTCTACCTCATGACCATTGGCATATGTAGTGCCCAGAGTATTCTGTCTTCTGTGCTCTTCAATATCTACATGATATCAGTAGGCTGGCAGTTGTTCTTATCTAAGAGCCATATGTTGGGCTTTGCTTCATAATCTGTGACACAGTGTATTTGAAACAACCTAATTTTAGGGGCAAAAATCTGATGATAAGGCCAGATGTAAAGTAATAAAGCTTTACATTTTGTCAAGCTTTTCTTTTGTCAAAATTATTGGGTGGGATCCAGAGAGCCCCTCCTACAACTGGAAGGTATTTCTCCTTATGTAAGAGGGATCCCCTGTTTCTACCAATTTTCCCCAGTCTGACTGCAACCATTCAGATTGCATCCCACACCGTTCCAGAGAGTCCTCTGTGCTTAAAAAGCCAGCCCACCCCATTCCAAAGGAATTTCCACTGCAGAAGATCATCCAGAGTGGAAAGCTTTTGGGGTGGGCAGGCTTCTTGCTAGTTATGGAATCTTTATCACCTGGACAGTACAAATATTGCCATTAGTATTAGTTAAGATAGTGTTATCAAGGAAAAAAAAAGTAGCACAGTCTTATTCATTCAGCTGTGACAGTCTGTGTAATCCTATACATGTCTGCTCTGAAGTAAATCTCTTTTAATTCAGTGGCACTCAGGTAAGTGGGATTTAGAGCTGCATTCTAATTCCGTTGGAAGAACTGGGACATAGATTTGTCAATACCTAATTTGTTCCATGACTATCTTGAGCTGGATCAACGTGCATGTATACATTGCTACTTAATAGGAAAACACTGCATTTATAAAAATCACAAAAAGTACACAGAAACAATAGCTGTTCTTTGTATTAGGTTAGGTTGTATTAGGTTCTTTGTATTAGGTTCTTTGTATTGTATTGCTTTTTCTTTCTTACATTGTAGATGAAGGAAACAATGAAATATTGCTTAGTACAGAAGCACTACCGTTTCATAATTCCCTTATCCAGCGCATCCGAATTTGCCCAGATCACAGATATATGGCTGTTGCGATTAAAAGTGCACATTCTGAAGAGTCTGCGTGTATTGTTGTGAAATTAGACACATTACCAAAAGTGGAATGCATCATCCCAAATGTCTTTAGCTTTGGTAAGCTGTTAGCATAAACCTCTTTCCTTCGTAATGTAATATATCTCAGATGGAAGACCAGACTGTTATTGAATTTTCACAACATTCAGGTTTATCAGATGTTGCCCATGCATTTGTAATTTGTCTAAATAGATCCCTGTTTCAGCCTCCAAATAAAATAAAAGTTAATGGTGGCATTTGTGTTGCTGGGAAATAAATTTGTGTCACTTATAATGAGTGATGTCACGGGCACTGCTCAATAGGTACTTGCAAACAGGAGTAAGCTGGCTTGACAGGACAGGGTGGCAGTGAGGTGGGAGCTGCATGGATGCACTGGCAGGAGGGCCAGATTAGGGCTGTGTGGGTGTATCACAGAGCCAATCTCACTGCTGCTCTATCCCACCTTCAGACCATTCCAATAAGTGGCAGTGACATTGCTGCCAGGAGGGAGGAGTTGCAGCACTGCACCAAATCCTTTTGCTCACAGCTCCATCCTCAAAGCTGCCGTGTTTATGCTAGCTGTGAGGAAACTTTAATATTCGCCACAATAAAATATTTTGCATCAGGTGCTGGGGGGAAAGGAGCAGGAAGATTAAATTGAAGAAAGATGACTAAATCTAACTCAACAATGAAAAACTGTTACATGCTTATTGTGTAAGAGAAGGAAAGGTTCTAAGCCTGCACTGGTTATCTGTCGTTCTTCACATTAAATTCAAGCTTCTGGTCAGTGACTGAGATCCAAAGGGTCACACACAGACTACTGTGTGTGCTTGGAAGGTTTTTATTTTCACATTTTCAACTTAGCATAAATAAACACAATGGATTTCTCAAATGACAAAATTAAAATCCTGGTTCCTTCCATAATTGCAAAAACACTAATTTGACTTTCCTTCTCCCCACTCTCCATCCCCCAGAATGGGCTGCACATGAGATTCTTTTCTATACCACCCAGAAGAACCTACAGTGTCATCATGTGTATTTATGTGATTTTAATAAAAAACATTCTGAGCTTGTTTATACGGAACACGATGCAAGGTAACTGAATATATTGAACACTTTTCTCTCTGTGTGATTCATTTTGTACGTAATGGGAAACTGTGGTTTGCTTTAGCCAGGATCAAAACACTACTGTCAGTATGCAGTGGAAGGTCTGAAGGAGGAGCACGTGGACCCAAAAATCATTTCTAGCTTAATAGTAGGGGTGTGCACTGACCACAAGATTTTGTTTGGACCCTGATTCCGCTCTTTGGAAAACGGCCTGCCTTGGTCAAAAGTGCTTTGGATGCTGTCTGATTCAGCTCAACATCTGAGTTCAGGGCAGGGGGAGATTTCATTCCTTCCCCCTTGCGCTTGGGAAATCAAAATGTATATAAGTGGGGCAGCAGCTCTTTGCCCTTTCAATGTAATTGGATATAAAGTATTTGAAGAGTTTTATCATATGCCCTCTCATTCTTCTCCAGACAAAACATAGCCAGTTCCTTCTTATTGGCTCACAGGGCAAATGAATATAAGCTTGGATCCAGCCAGGTTACAGCTCAAGCAAAAGGCCTTTTTGCTTATACAACGGAGGTTTTCTGATGTTGGTTGCTTCCCTGCCTGCAGCTGCAGCTGCAGCTCTCCCACTCCCTATACTGTATTAGGTACAATTCCCAAGCATCCCTCAATCCTCAGAAGCAGCTCTTCATGAGGCAGCTGCAAGGGAGTTGGGGAAGTCCTGTTTCATTCATAGAATTCTTCTCGTTTCTCAGAATGCAAACCGTATTGATTTGGTGCACTTATCTGTGTGCTGAAAGTATGCACCAAGAACAGGTTTTGACCAAATACTTGTGTGTTTTTTAAAAAAAGAAATACTTATTTTTCCTAAAATGAAGGAAGTAAAGATCAGCTTGTAGCTTTCTTGGAAGAGTTACAGTTCCATTGACAAAGAGGCTAATTTGCTGGGTTTTATGCATAAAGGGTCCACAACTTTCTAAGTCCTGTCCTGCATTAGTTTGTCCGTGCAAGTAAGCTTTCTTTGGGAAAAAAAGCAGAATAATGTTTTGAATAACCTCTTGTTCTAATATTTCTGTCTTGAATCTTTTCTTTGCCTTTCCTTCCATGAAGCTGACAATCTTTGCCTTTTCAAAAAGTTGTAAAATAGATTGTGGAACCTAAATTAGACACATTACTGTACATGAGATAATGGTTTAAAAGGAAACACAAACCTGTAAAAATGAAATATGAAAATGTGAGAATTGCAGACTAAAAGAGAACCTTAAACTCCAGAGTTACATAAGGAACAAAATGAATGCACTCAGAGTTAAATAGGGATTGGGTTGGATCCAGTCTTGTTTGGATTTAGTTCCCACTGAAATCAGTAGACTTAATTCATGACAATTTGTCCCATTGATTTCCTTGCCACCTAAGTCCAACTAAGTCTTTATCCAACCCAATATACTTTTCATGTATTGTTAGATATTGATGTGGCTTGCAAAGTTCCTCAGTGAAAGTAATATACAGTGATTCAATATTTTGAAAGATTTTGTATTCTGGAGTAGATGCCAAGCTATGGTACTCGCTATACACATCCAAAAATGTGATGATGTTGTAGTCACGACAGGGAAAGGACCAGAGCTCAGTAGCCAAAGGTCCCAGGTTCAGTCCAAAGCATCTCCAGTCAAAAGCTGCATTACCCTGGGGGTAATCAGTCAAAGGCTGCATGCCAAAAGTGTGCAGCCCTTAAGCCAATGAGATGGAGCCAGAGCAAAAAGTGGGCGAGGCAGACTGCTGGGGGAGGGACAAAGGACTCCTGCCAGAGATCTGAACTGATTGTTTGCCAATAGGCAAATACAGCCCCGCTGTGGGCTAGATCAGCAAATAGGAATCTGCTTTACTGAGTCAGACTTTATCCCTAGACTCATGTTACTGTAAATGGCAGTGGATAGCATCCCCCCTTTTTTGGAAACTTCTGTTATCCAAATATCTTGGCTATCTCTACTGGTGATGTTTGCTAATAGTTTGTTGTTTCCTTGCAGATATTTTGTGGATCTCTACCGCACAAAAGACAAACGCTTTCTGACTATAAACAGTAACAGCAAGAATGCCTCTGAAGTGTGGTTGGTTGATTCCCACCACCCTTTTAAGTCTCCTGTTCTTGTGCAGCAACGAACAGAAGGAGTCATTTACCACGTTGAACACAGAAACAATGAGTTGTACATTCTTACTACATATGGAGACCCAGTGGGATACAAGGTATATAGGCAGAGGCGGAGCTAGCTGCCTGTGGGGGTGGGACACATGTCCCAGGGGGTGGGACAAGTGTCCCAGGTGGGCAGCAGGGTGATGTCACCCCCCTCAGGGATGACACCTGGGGCCTACCGCACCCACCACATCCCCCTTCCTCCACCAGTGGGTATAAGATGCTGATATGCAAGTAAGCGTTTAGGTTGCTTCAAACATCTAGTAGCAACAGATCCAAACTATTCAATATTCCCCCCCCCCAATTTTTTTTTAAATACTTTTTAAAAGTCCGTATATGGCTTTCAGGTGCATGGGCATGGTCCCTAACATGTACCCTCCTTTCCTCCACCCAGCTTACATGCACTAAAAAAATGACACAAAAAAAAGAAAATCATTCAGAGGCAACATCCAGCCATTGGAATGAAATATACACTTTAAACTGAAAGAGCCCAACTGGACTTATGGATTTTGTAGTGTTGAGTTCTAGACACCTTCATTATTATAAAGATTATTATATTTTATAAATTATTATTATATAATATTATATACATTATTATATTATATAAAATTATTATATTACTTCACCTTAAGATGGTAGATTCCCTTACCGTGTTGGATGGCTTTAAAAGAGGATTGGACAGATTCATGTAGGATAAGGCTGTCAGTGGCTACTAGCTGTGATAAATGCATATGAATGCCAGCTGCCGGGAAGCCCAAGTGGGGAGAGTACTCCTGCGCTCATGTCCTGCTTTTCGATTTCTTGTAGGCATCTGGTTGGCCACTGTGAGGACAGGATGCTGGACTAGATAGTGCTATTGTCTGCTCCAACAGCCCTCCCCTTATCTTCTTCATTACTTGGAAATGTAACAGAGAAAGCAAGCAAGCAGGGGTACAATGTTTAGTTATTGATCAGTTACATTAATCAATCTTTGGATTGCCTTAAAAATGCTTTCTATACATTTTGAAGAACAGAGTGTACATTAGATGCTTTCAGTACAATGTGCACTTAGGATGTGCGTGTTTCAAAAACACAAGCTCTGGGGAAAATGTAATAATAATGACAAGCATCATCATGCATTTTCCCACCAGTGCCTGCACCAGTTTTCAATTTATTTTGAAGTTTTATTGTGGTTTTAATTGTTTTTAGTTATTTAGAAACTGATCGATCTGCCCCCACCCCCTAACTCTTGACAGCAAAGCAGTCACTTAGCATACTGAGGCAAATATGAACAAGGTTATATCCTTCATGCGAAGCAATGCTTCATCATTCAATAGAACTTCCACTTTACTTATTTTATTTAGTCCTTTAAAAACTGGTTGGTTGAATTTTAAATGCAGCAAATGGATATCTCTTCTCCAGCAAAACTACACAATCCCATTCATTCTTTGAATAGCACCCTCACGGTAGGTTGGTGCTAGTTCAAGTACAGACCTATGAAATAATTCTATATTTTTGTCATTATGTATTTGAAAAAGATGGCTCTGAAATTCCATTGAAGGAGCTTCTGCTACTATTTCCTATTCTGTTTCATAAAAAGCAGAAGAGTTTTCGACCTCCAGGGTTAGTATAGATCTATCACAGTTTCCATCATTAAATTCACTTTCATAGCATACATTGTTCTAGAAATGCAATTCTGCCCATTTCCACTCCTTAGCTCTGGTGCCCTTGTGGACTCCATTTCATCTTTTTATTGTCCTTCCTGCTGAGATATGTGGAAGCTTATAGGAAACACTGTAAAATAGTTGAAAAGAAATATAAAGTATTGCTCAGCTGGGCACTTTCTTGATTTATGGCTGGTATTTGAGGAGAAACTGAAAACGTGTTACTTGGTTGGTTATTCCTTCTTTTGTTGCATTACCCTCAAATGATCAAAATTTAACATCCATATGCAGTATACTGTATATACATGACCTCCTGCTACAGAGGACAGTGGGAGAGAGATTATAGGTTTACCATTTCATCTGAAGACGAGTAGGAACAAACTTGTTCAGATGCCATGAAGCAACTAAGCACTACCTCTCTGGAATATCCAGAACTGTCAGGGGTAACATTACACTAAGCTGCTAACGTATCACCTATTCCTACTGTAAGGATATTAGTAGCTGGGGAAAAGATCAGCTTTCTGAAAATGTTTGAATATTGCATAATTTCCATTTTTTACATGTAGGTGTTTGGACTCTTCTTTGTTTTGTAGCTAATGAAAGCTCCAGTTGACTCATGTGGTTTGGAGAACTGGCTGTCCATTTACACAGTGAAAGAAAACACGAAATTAATTGACTTAGAGATGTTCAAAGACTACTGTGTTGCATTTCTGAAGTTCTGCGGTCATCTGTATTTAGATATTTTTTCTTTTGTGTCAAACTCAGTTCGCAACGTTAAGGTAAATGTTTTGATTTATATACCCACCCACACATTTTTAAGCTTAGTATTTTATTGCTCAATATTAATTTATAAATTAAGGGCAGGTTGTAGTTTGAACTTGGTTTATCCAGATGCCTCCAGGGATACACAAAAAACTATAATGTAACCAAGGTAGCATAAATAGTGGTACATAAGGGGTTTTTTTTTTAAGCCAGAACTCTCTGGAACTGAGTTCCAGCACCTCTCAAGTGGGTGCCATTGCCATTATAAGAGAACACGGGAGGTGTTCATGGTGAGTTCCAGCACCTCTTTTTCTAGAAAAATAGTACTGGTTGTGCGTTTCATATAGCCTTATAGTGCTGACTGCAAGGGTGATGGATTATAGTGTGGAAAACTGAGTATTTCAGAAAGTATCATTTTAGATAATAGTAGATCTAGAAACAACAACAAAACATTGTGACTGCAGTTGTATAACTACTTACCTGGAACTAAACCTCATTGAACTCAATGGAACTTACTTCTGACTTTCTAAGGATTCTGAGGGAATGGTTATCAGCATTATGGAATTACCTTTTGTTTCTGTAGCTCTTGCATTGCAGATTTTTATGCTGTGAGCGTATAGGATAACAACAACACTGTGCTGCCATTAGCCTTGGTTAAGTGGTTGCTTAAGTGGGAGCCCCTGCCCCCACTTTAAAAGTGTGTTTTACTTTGTTTGTAGGGCTGCTACCCAATTCTGGTTCAATGATGGAATAAAGTCCAATTGACTAATGAACAAGATGATCATTTTAAAAGCTTTATTTTAGAAGTTGTTTTTATGATGAAATGGAGGAAGTTGTGCTGTTGATTATAAAAACCATAATTTGCTCCTCCAGATTTGTCTCTGTGGGACAGTTTTGGAGCTAGCAAAAAATACTGAGGTCCAGCCTTCTGGCGGTTCCCTCACTTCAAGAAGCGAAATTACAGGGAACCAGGCAGAGGGCCTTCTTGGTAGTGGCGCTCGCCCTGTGGAACGCCCTCCCATCAGATGTCAAAGAAATAAACAACTATATGACATTTAGAAGACATCTGAAGGCAGCCCTGTTTAGGGAAGTTTTTAATGACTGATGTTTTAATGTATTTCTAATCTTTTGCTGGAAGCCGCCCAGAGTGGCTGGGGAAACCTAGGCAGATGGGTGGGTTAGAAATAAATTATTAGTAGTATTAGTATTAGTATTAGTATTAGTATTAGTATTAATAGCACAGCTATTTCCTAAATGCTTATTTTCAAAGCAAAACAATGTTACAAAATATTGAGTGGTTTTGTAGCATAAATGAAAAATCATTAGTGGTTTATCTTACATACATAAAACACAAAGTGAATCCTTATACATGAACCTTTATTTATTTCCATAGTAAATTACTGCATACAGTCTTGAAGTAACCTATATAAATAACCCTTTTAATTAACAAAAAAGCCTCATTTGTCTAAGATTATTAGATAAAATTGACCATATTTCCTTCCTTAAAGCATAACTTTGTCAATCCAGGCTTTCTTTTGAACTTTATAAATCAAAGGACAAAAGCTCTGTCTCTTAAAAACCTCAGGCTAACTCCTGCCTTAAAACTCAGTTATCTGAAAATATTTCAAAATTTCACTTAGCATACTTGCAATAAAAGGGTAAACTTACACACTCCCCAACCATTCTCCTAATTGTAGCATTCAAGTTAAATATAGTACCCATTTTGTAGGATTTTCTAGACTTTTTAGAATGATCCTCTTCAGGTTTTAATCAATTACACGGAGTGCGGTTTTTCTGTGTAAAGCTTTTTGACTCTGACTGCCACAATTCCCAAAGCCTTTATCAACCTACTAACCAGAACTCCTTAAAAGAAAGTAAGCAGTGGGTAAGAGACCCTGCTGCTCTCAGAGAATGAATCCTGATTCTTTTCATTTCTAGGAGTGTTAAGTCTTAAAACATAATAGCCCTGAGTTTCTGAGTGTAGCTGTGCCAAAAAAATGATTTTGTTCTTCACAGTGGCTAGCGCTGGGAATAGAGTCAGAGGCAAGGATTCTAAGTGGCTGAGCTCTGCAAAGCCGATGCATGGCCTCAGTGCAATAACTGACGTTGACTTGGCTGCATTTCAAGTTGGATAGAGTGAGAGAGCAGACAGAGGGGGGGAGAAGAAAGATTTTCAAAACTTCCTAATAATACAGGGGTGTCAGGGGTCGGTAAGACAAACATCCCTAAAACAGATACATAAGCATCACAATGGCTGTGTTTTCTTAATGCCAATATTATCGTTTTTAAAGGTGACTTGATTGCTTTGCTCGCTCCCTTTGTTTCAAAACAACGTAATATTCTGTTTTCCTCTTGCATTATTGTTGAACCTCATTAAGCAGCTTTTAAGGAAGGGGGAAAGTTAGCTAAATTGTTGCCTTCATTGTCATACTGTTTCTTTTGACTTTTTTCCCTCTTAATTTACGGAGAGGAAGAGAGAGGAGGGAAAGCAACTCCTGGCAAACACATATGCCAAAGTTAATTAAGCTTGAAGTTTGAATCCTTTCATCAGAGGGGAAGCCTGGGATTCAGTTATGTAGAGAAAATCTCAAAGACTGGGGAGGGGGATATTACTAACTGTGGGTTTTTTACTCCCAGCTACCTGCCTGGGCCTGTTCATTTGAATTGGATCCTCATCCTGAGTACACCGCCAGCACTTTCTACTTTTGGCTCCTCTCCCCAGTTCAACCTCCAGTACGTTTTGCATATTCATTGATGAAAAACAGCCTTATTGAGCACACTGAGCAAGAGGTGCCAGTTACAATGAATTGTCACACTGTACGATTAGAAGCTAAAAGCAAGGTAAGACTTTCTGTTCTCTTCCTGCCCTTTTTAAAGCAGCAACTGGAAGGAAAATAGAAATTGACACCATATAATGGCCTCTAGATGTGCATATTCACTAGACCTATGAGTGTTTCTTTTCAGCCCTGCAGAAAGAGATTCGGGAAGTTTAAATTTGCTTTTTTTCCTGTTTTTACTTTTTGAGAATATTGCAGGTGATGGTGTTATTTCTTTAGGCAAGAGAGAATGTCATGGCACACAAGACTTACTGAGTTGTCTATTATCACATTAATACTTGGTTTATCCTGCTGGAAGAGAAGGACAGCTTGACATCACCTGCTCCTACTATAAATAAAAACAACCAGAAACAAGTAACATGTGCAACAGGAAAAAAATGTTCACGCAAAAATCCCCTCCCACAAAAAAAATTCCTGTTTGTTAAATCTTTATGAAATGCAAAGGAGAGTAAAATAACCTGACTTTGCGTTATGTGTGTTTCAGTCACACAGGGGGAAATTCATCTCAAACTTACAAGCTTTAAGATAAATATATATGCATACAGAAATGTTAAGTTTATAACAAAAGCTTTGCTGCTGCACTAAGTGCTAGGCTGCTCAGGTCATAATGCAGATGGGTATCATTAGAGGGTGCAGGAGGAGCCAGTTGCTTTCATGGTTTATAGATTTCTCAGGTGTTGCATTTAAATGAGTTTTTATGCTCCACATTGGTAAACGAACCCAGTGGCAGGCTAATCTCCGTCTCATTTGTCAAGAGTGCTTTTGCGCAAAGTGCCAAGGAATTACTGTAATAAGAAAAACATGTTTAAAATATGTAATTGAAGCTTTTGTACCTGTGTATTCCTTGTGAACTTTGAAACATCCTTTAATGCAAAATACTCCCTCATTTTCAGGATGAAACTTGCGTGCCAATTACAGTTTTTCATAAAGCCAATTCTAAAGAGCTGCGCAGGATGCCACTTCTGGTTCATGTATATGGAGCTTATGGCATAGATTTGAACATGAGCTTTAAAGCAGAAAATTTAATGCTAATCAAGGATGGGTGGATATTAGCATACTGTCATGTTAGGTAAGATCTATACACTAAAAGCCACTTCTGTTGTGGCTTCTGTCGCTTGTGAAAATGTGATTGATATAGTCTCAGTGCTTGAAATTTTCCTTTTGACTGTAAAGTTTCCCATTCCCATTCCTTTTGACTGTAAAGTTTCCCATTCCATTTGCAAACAATTTCCTCCTAAATTTATGTTACCTACTGATAATTTCTTAAAATTTCTGTTGCTTAGATGAATTCAGTTAAATTCAAGGGATGAAAATGCAACTGTTTCAGTTCTTTGGCTTAGTGCAAACTGATTGGATTTTTGAAAGCCTTTTAGAGATCTTTCATACTATTCCTGTGGTAGCTTCTACTATATAAGGCTTTTCTTTCACCATGTCATATAAAATTATATTCTGATATTGCATTAGCCTTGTGGTGATTTACATTCACCTAAAAACAAATAATGAAGGATTTATTTGCCGACAAAAGAAGTCACCTTAATTTTTTAAAAACCTATCCCATTAACTAATTTTTCTGTCTTTTTTGTGGCAGCATATAAAGGACTTTCAGCTGTTCCACTTAGTTCTAAATAACCGATAACAGCAGCTGAAAATAACCAAAAGAAAATAGTTTCTCCCTCTCCCTCTCTCTCTGCGTGGTTTTGTAAAACAACAAAATAAACAATAAAATGTAGTTAGGCAAATCATTATTGGGGGGTTTTGTGACATCACAGTAAATGCATAGCATATCTCAGGATGGAAGGTCCTCAATTCAGTTTTGATGGAATTGACAAATGTAACACATAAATATATAAAAAGTAAGATTTCTCCCCCTTGTTGTAACACAACATGGAAGTAAGCCCAGTTTGTTTCAGTGGAATTTAATTCCCTATGTGTGTTCTTGGGATTGTGGACTTGGCCTCCCTTGGTTACAATAGGACAAAAAAATATAAATCATTTGGAAATTTATTCTGTGGCAGCCTTTTTAAAAGAAGCAGAATTTGTGCAGTAGCAAAAGAAAAAGAAAAGGCCCCAATGTTACTAAGAAGTGGGCACTAGCCTGAGTAAGCCATGCTTCTTCTTTTTGTACTTCTGCTATGATATGGGACTAGTGGGTCTCAGTCTGTGTGAGTCCAAACAACCCCTGGAGCTCACCAATCTGAAATTCAGCAGAAGTGCAAATGACTCCCATATCTGCTTCCCCTCCTTCCACATAATGTTTAAGCAGGCTTTTCACCATCTTATCCTTATTTCCAAATCCGAAAGCTGCTGTGGGTGGTAGGTTTTACCTGTAAATTTGTAAATGCTGTTTGTTTGTATTGTTTCAAGAATGTGAGCAACTTTATACCTCTTTCCTAATTAGCGAACCTGACTAAGGTATTAAAAAATATGTGCTGAGTTTTAAAATACAGTAGCTTAGGCAAGAAATAATAATACAATCATTGTAAAATGATACTTTGCTTTCAGAACAGTTTTAAGAATTTTGCACTGCCTTGAAGTGAATGAATAACTAAATAAATAACTTTTCTTCAGAATACTAAATGTAATGGGTTGGGTCCAGCTGAGCACTCCCCTGAATGGAAGTCCTTGCATTTCCAAAGAAGCTTTAAGCAAAGGCTTGTAGGGACAAAAGAGGGAGGGACAGCGCTTGCCAATTTAGGTTGACCAGGTGTCTTACTTTACGGAGGACAGACTTCTGTTTGAAAAGCTGCCCATTCCAAGTTCAGTTTAATGTTTAAAAAATAATAAGGGAGAACAGTTAGCTCCTAGACAAGTCTGAGGAGACACATAGGTCACAGACTCCCCAACACTGCTGAGATTATTTGTATTTCTGCTTAAATTGTTGCAATCATTTCTGAGTTTGCATACATAAATATTAGCATATGCACATTTTGTGCAAATCAGTGCCCTCTTTCTCCCTCTCTTTCGCTATGGACTTCCCATTTTTAAGTGATGCGTAAATAAGCACCCTATGCTGGTTTCCACCTGCAGCCCTCTGCCCCACCTCCCATTTTCTTCCAGGGGTTCCCCGGTCCTCTGAAGCAGGTTTTCAGGGCATGGAAGAGAAAGAAAGGACCTGCAAAAATTGCCTTGTCCCCTTTCATATGCAAAAGTTGACCGCACTCACGCTTGGATCTGTGAATCTAGCTGTTTTATCACTTCTTTAGCTGTAAATGTTTGACAAAACCGTGAAAGCTTTAACTAGACATCAAAACACATGTATTGGCCCATTTATGATATAGGAGGGCTTCCATATATATTAGAAATTGATGGTTGTCTTTTAAGCAATACGTAACATTTCTCAGTGGTTTCATTGTTTTATTTGTCAGAGGTGGAGGAGAGTTAGGCCTGAGATGGCATAAAGATGGCAGTACCACAAAGAAGCACAATGGTATTCGAGACCTCCAGGCCTGCATAAAGTTGTTACATGAACTGGGATATTCTCAGCCAGCGCTTACAGCACTGATGAGTGTGAGTGCTGGAGGAGTTCTTGCAGGAGCTCTCTACAATAATGATCCACACCTTATCAGAGCTATGGTTTTACAGGTGAGATTGCTCCTACCACATTTCATTCCACTCAAGTGCAAAGGTTTTTGCAGGCCGCCTACCCCTGCTTAAAGATCAGAGTGAAGGGGACTTAAAAGGGAAGTGAGAAGAGACTTGCAAAAGCTTCCCTCTCTTCCCTTTTAAGTCTCCAGCCTCTCTCTGATCTAAAAGTGGAGGTGGGGGTCCCCTCAGAGGCTTTTGGAAGCCTTCCCACCCCCCATTTAAGATGGCAGCAAAAAGGAATTTCCCCATCTCTGGCTTAGAGGGTCTGCACCGGGTGTTGGACCAGAAAGACAGACTTATTATTACGTATTTATTAAATTTATACACCGCCCTATATCCACAGGTCTCAGGGCGGTTCACAGGAGAAAATCATGATATAAAAACACAAAATACATAATCAAAATAAAAAGAAGAACCCAATAACACACACACACACACACCACACACCAATAACCACCTTGTTGTCCAGTGGCATCCCTGGCCCAGGGAGCCTCTGGTGTGGTGTTGGAGAACTTCAGTATCCATATGGAGGTTGCCACTGAGCCACCTTGGGACTTCATGGCATTGCCTCAAAGGGTCATCAGCCCAACATGTTTGGGAGGACACACTGTTGGTGTAGTTTTCACTCCCAAGTGGTATGAGAAATGGACCATAGGTTGGGGGGTGCAATGCACACCCTTGTCATGGTCAAATTGTTACATGGTGAAGTTTGAACTAGTTGCAGCAATTTCCCCCTGTAATGGTGGTGGGCCCGTTCCAGATGTTTTCCCTTCAGAGACTGATGGCACCTGTGGGGTTGCTGAATACTCTGGGGGTCTTGCAGCAAAGGTAGTTGACGATCTTATTGAATTTGCTTATCCATTTGCTATGGATAACAACAACATCAACAACAATATATTTATATGCCACCCATCTGACTGGGTTGCCCCAGCCACGCTGGGTGGTTTCCAACAATTATATCAAGATGGAACAGGCATTGTGGTTATTTAAAAGGGCTTACAAGGATCTCTCCAAAGTGGGTGAATGGGCAAATGAAATTCAGTAAGCAAATGAAAAATATTTCTCCTCAGATGTGTTTAACCATTAATATGCATGAAGATTCTACAACTAATTTCTTACAACGACCTAATTAGAGGACCTGGTTAGGTACACTGGGAAATATTGGCACGCTTACATATTATATCTGGTTTTTTCATTTTATAAAGCTAGTTTTCTGAAGTTGTGGGGGGAAAAAACATTCATTTTATTCACAGGCCCCATTCCTGGATGTTTTAAATACAATGTTGGACCCTCATCTTCCCCTAACTATTGAAGAACAAGAAGAATGGGGTAATCCTTTGGTTGATGAGACTTGCAAGGAGTATATCCAAAGCTACTGTCCCTATCAGAATATTAGGCCACAGGTACCAGTTCATCTATTCTTAATACTACAAAGTGCATTTCAAGCAACCGGGGGGAAAGAAATCTCAATAGCAGTTTTTACATTTCAGACAGGGTTTTTTTTTAGGAATGGTTGTGATCCAAGCCAAGTAAGAACCTTCAATAGGACGGTACTAAGAAAGTGCTTTAGGCTGCAGATCTGTACACGCTTACCCAGGAGCCTTATCAAAAGCAATTAAACTAACTTCTTAGTAACATAGCTAGAATTGCCCTGTAACTCTTCGTACTTACTTACAAACATACATAATTTTATCCGTATGGCACTTTCCACAATTCAAACCATGCTCAAGGCAGCTTACAACATGAAAAAACGCACAAGTCACGTGCAACCCCTAGCAGAAAGTCAGTTCACAGGCAAGCCCAAATTATCCAGGCTCCTTTGCAAAGTAACGAGACATGGAAATGTTATTGCCAAGATCAGATATAAGCCTAAGCAGAGAGAAAGCAAGATTAAGAGAGAAAAAAGTACCACATCACATCCTTGACATAACACATCTCTCAGTTGTGTTGAAAGAGAGAGGAGGATGAATTGCAGCAGTGTTGGGCTGGCAAGATTTTCCTTTGAATTTCTTTCCAGTCTCAGTCATACAAGATGTTTACAGGGGAGTTTTAACAGAAAGCAAGTGCAGTGCTTTACTAAGTCACAGATAAAATCTTTTCATAATTGTCAAATATGACTGGCATGAGTGGTTTCTTCATCTATATAATCAAATCTGTGAAATGCTTCTCTCCTGCTGACATTGCAGAGCGACTTCCACCCAGTTAAATATTAATTGCTGCACAGTAACTCCATCCTGCTAACTCAGACATTTCCTCTCCTCCCCAACCCTTTGCTCTAGAATTATCCTTCTGCTTTCATCACAGCCTCTGAAAACGATCAACGCATACCTCTGGCTGGGTTATTAAGATACATCTGTAAACTTAGAAAAGCTGTACAAGCTTTCCATGCCCAAGACAACTGCACAAAAGTGAAAGGTAAAATTAGAAATTGGTGGTTAGCTGAATCATTATATGAGAAATTGTTGCAATAGAAGGACTGTTGCCCCGATCCAACAATAACATGCATATGTACAAATATTTTTGTCCAAGCTGAATTCTAGCAATCTCTGAGCAAGAGCTATGCAAACACAACCTTAAATAAGAGCTCTGCAGTTGCATCAACCTTTTCTTCAAGGGACGGGGATGTGGGTCTAGATTCAGTGTTCAGCTTCCTTCCCTACCCCTCCATTCCAAACAGATTATTGGTACCACTGGAAGATCCAATTCGAATCAGATCAGATTCTTTTCCTGTTCCTTTTTTGTTCTTGCTGTTGCTTGGACATACATTGCAAAGCAACTGAAGCAAGAACTACTTTAGGACCCTTGTGTGACCCAGCTCAAGGCTTCAGTTCCTCATGAGTAAACAGAGATGCTCAGTAGAGATTACATGAACAAACGGGAGTTTCTGCTGTGTGGACATCTACCATCATCAGATGGGCAAGATGATGAGGACACACTTTTTACGGAGAAGCAGGTTAAATCAGACCAGCACACCTTTTGACCAGAAGCTCAATAAATCTCCCAAGTCCTTGTTGAATGTACATATGGGGAGTGGTAATGTTGGTGTAAATGCATTCTTTGCCTTAAAGTGCATCACATAGAATGGCTATTATGATAATTGTCCTGGCAAAACCAGCATCAAGGTCACTTTTTTTTTTTTACGGGATGAATGACCAAAATGAGTTTATATTACGAAAGTGCTTTGGAGCAAACAGGTACAGGATACCTTCAAAATATTCCATCCCCATCAGTCATTAAGCATAAAGGGTTGTGACAAAATATTGAATTTACTTTCATCACCAGCAGAGTATATACTTGTTTCTACAAGAAAAACACAGCTTCTCCCCCACTCTTGTCTCATCCTTTGTTGGCCTTTTCTGCTTGTTTCAGGACTTCAGATGCCTAATATTCTCTTAGATGTTCAGCCAGGAGGCAGTCATTGTGCTCCATCTTGGGATGATTCTTTAAATCAGGTATCCTCACTCTGCTCTTTTTTGCAATCAACAAGAGAAACGGCACAGATCAGTATTATACACTGCAGAGATAATTGCTCTCATGTTGTGAGATAAAAACCGAACCTTCAAGGGTCGTGAACGTTTGAGGAATAATATGTATGCATGTACAGTGTTTGTGATTCCCAAATAACCATCTCAAATCTGCACACCACCACTTATCTACCTAGCACCATCTCTCCTGTGATATCTACACACAGGGCCAGCCTTACCATTAGACAGAATAGCCTTACCATTAGACAGAATGAAGCAACTGCTTCAGGTGGCAGATATTGTGGGGGCAGCAAAAGCATGCCCAGCTGTTCCTCCTGAGCCTGCCAGCTATTCCCCTTTGTTGCCATATGGCCTCTCCTGCAGTCCCTAAACTGGCCAGCTACCTTGGGTGCATGGGGAATGCTATCCTGTCATCAATGTGGAAGTGAAATTCAGTTGTCAGTCCAGGTGGTAAGGGGACGTCCTGTTGCAATTCAACTCAGGCAGCAAAATATATTCGACTGGCCATGTCTGCATGCATTGCCTCTCATTCCTCTCCCTGGTGACTTACTGGGGGGGGGGGAACACTCTGGAGGGGGTTTAGCATGTATCCTGGAAGGTTAAAGGGAAAACTGAGCAAAACAGTTGAAGTGGGTGAAGCCATTCATAAGCACAAGTGTTTGGTGGCTGTCCATTTTAAGATGAATGCCCCAAAGTCACCTTGAATGGGCAGGAGGAGCTGTTATGTGAATTGGTCAGTACAAGCTGATCTTGAGCCCAGTACCTACCTAAACCAGATGTTAAAAGAGCATTTTCTTGTGTATGACATTAATGCTTCTCGTGCTTTATTTAGTGTAGACATATTTTATTTGTTCTGCTTTCTACTTGAGGGTTTTATACTTTTCTCCATAATAAATAAGAGGCCCCTTGTTGGAAAAAAGAGACCCTGCACCTCTTTTTCCACAAATGGAGATGCCTTCTATTCAATTTGGATATCACCCAGCAAGAAAAAAATCCTATATCTATTTAAAAAAACTAATTGGTCATCATCCAACCAGAGGAATCCTACAGATGGCATTTATGCCTTTCTTCTTGAGACGCTCTAGTCATGAGCCAGATTGTCTTCACTAGCATCTAGCATCTGTTTTGGGGGACTGGGGTGGGCAGAGGCCTGGATTCAGCCATTACCCTTCCACAAAAGCTGATTGGTACTGTTGAAAACAGGCTGACTGCACTGTGCAAGGATTGAGCTTCTTAAATCATATACTGCAAATTCAGCAAGGAAGCTCTTCCACTTTCATTCCCCCAACACTGGTAGCAGTCCTCATATGGGCTTCTTACTATGTATATGAGGAACATGCTATACATACCCATGTATATGTATGTTTTTGCAAGCAGTTCTTGGGAGCCTTTATTTTTGCTGAAAACAATCAGTTAGAACAAAACACGAAGGAATTTCAGCGTACGAAAAAGCAACGTGCACAAAAATAATTCTATGTTGCTTTCCCCCTGCACAGTTGAATTCAGCTTGTCTACTTAGCATAGAGTGCGTACACATGAGCAAGACACTTTCTTCATCCACTGGCTACAGTGGGAAGAAGCAAAGCAATTTCGAAAGCATTTTTGTGACACCGGCTTCAGACGTGCCACTGCTGTTCAAGTCACAAGCTGTGCTATACCTGACAGTAATGCTCAATTCACAGGAAGCTTTTCTGATCTCAGTGAAAAGCCCATTACAACAGCTGCCATTTTATAAAGAGAATTGAGCAGGAAGAACTCTGATTACTGTACAGGCTGCAGGAGAATCCACATTATTATACCCAATGTTACAGGAGCACGAATTGCACTGGGAGGGAAGCAGCAATAGCGTGGGGAAAGAGGGAGTTTTACTTCTCTGAAATGTGCAAAGTGCTATGAAGTGTCTGCTGGTTTTTTCACAGTGAAATGTTTTTCATTGTTTTAGGCTTCGACACAACTAGCATTTTTGTACAAGGAGCTTGGACTGGACAAATGGCAGTAACTCTGCAAAGCTGGAATTTTTCTCCCAAATCCTAAGGCCAACGGAAATAGTTTTGATGGAATAAGAAACTATTTAAACTAATTTTCTATTTAAAACAGGAATGGGAAATTATTTAAAATAATCTATAGGGTTATTTTAGAATTGGCTAAAGTATTCCAGAGTAATTTTTCATGAATTTGTAATTACTGTACATATTTTTTCTTAAAAACTGAAAACCCTGTATACCTCCAAATGTCTTTTTTTTTTTTTACAAAATAAAAAGTATGTTTACTTGAATTAATTTTATCTCACCTTCCACAAGGTTGTTCACAATAATTTCTCTCTCTCTTACATCATAGATGTTGGCTTATGTTACAGATTTATGGTGTATTACTATTGCTACAAGTTTGTCGTGGCCTCTGGCTAGAATAAATAAGCACATGAGCTGAACAATATAAAAGAGCAATTGCAAATCATAGAAACCAAAAACAAAACAGTAAAAATAATGACTAAAATATCATAGAGACCAAAAATCAGTAAAGAGGGCAAGCTTACCCCCCTAGGCAAGGTATTCTACAATCTGGGAGTTTCCAGGCTGGTTCAAACAGAATGACGCTGTTCTTAAGGACATGTGGACTGTAAGCTCATACACCCTTGTGTGGGACTAAGCCTCAGCGGGACTTAACTTGTAAATAGACTAGGATTGCACTGTTAGTGCTTTAAATGTCAAACCTGGCACCATTAATTGAATCCAGAAACAAATGGAATCAATGCAGTTGGTGAAGGACTAGAGTGATACGTTCTGTTCTCCTGTCTCGTGTCAGAAGTTTGGCAAAGTTTCCAGATTGTTTTCAAGGGCCGACCTATGTGGAGCTTGTAACAGAATGGTTAAACCATTACAGATGCATTCCTTTTCATTATGCTAGAAGATAATCCCAAATTCTGCATTTATCTCTGCTGCCATGAAGGTAGGAGATGAAGTTTAGCCTACGCGTGTGGCAGACTCATAGTTGGAAGAGACCTGGGAACTAATTCTAGTCCAGCCGCTGCTCAGTGCGTGAAATTATTTCTGATCAGAGATATTGCAAGTAAGTGGAGACAGTGATGCCCCAAAATGACCTGCTACAGGTTTTTTTGTTTGTTTGTTTTAGTCATTTTTATTGGCTTTTTAAAGTCTTAAGTATAGAACCTAGGATAGAAAAATAAAAAACCGAGAAACACAATACAACTGTCAAGAAAAGGGAGCATGGATGGTACAATCCAATCCAATACAACTTAAAAAGGTCATTTTGAGAGTTCCAAGTGTCACTGCAAGTATTCATGTATATAATGTAATTTCACCAAATAGCATGAAAAGCATCATGTTTAGCTGTACCCTGTGGCGCTCGAAATTGACAAGTGATCTTTTCAGATATAGCAGCATTCCAAACATTTTTGTGCTAAAGTGCAAGGTTCCAAATTCTGTAAAGTTTTCCATTTTTGGACAGCTGGCAAACAAGTAACAAGTAATTAAAAATACACACACATACACACCCAAAAGCTATCTAAACACAGCATTCAAATTTGGTCCTTCAAAGCTGCTGCCCCTTTTGTAAAGAAATTACAACTCATCGATTTGGAACAAACCATTGCCACTTAGCAATACGCATAGAGTAAATTGAAGGCGCTCGAATAGCATGCCTTTTCTGCAACAAAACACTTCTCTTTGAAAGCTTCCATCTGGTGGATGGGTTCGCTTGTCCAGTATTCCAAAATGAGTCCTTCTCCCTTTTCAGTTGCAACTGCTTTGGTATTTACTACTCTGCCACTGTTGACAACATTCGTGCTTAGCTTTACAGTAGCTTCGGAGGGAATACCAGGAACCGAACCCTGCAGATCTGTTACGGTCTGTAGTCCAAAATTTAGGACCACCATAAACACTTGATCTAACCCATCCAGTTCCCTCACATATGCAAAGACGTCGCGGTCATTCCAAACGTAACACATCCATCCTCTAAAAATGGGGAGCTCGTTGGCACGAATGGAACTGAGCTCTCGATACAAGCTGAGTGTAGAATTCTGTTGAGACTCTTGCTCCTGTAATGTAATGGTTGCATTCTTTAGTCAATTCTCAGATGCTGAAAGTAAAATCATTTCTCATTGCACCCCTGCCTGTGACCTTGGCTGCTTCTACTCTACCACCTTCAGTCAGCCAAAGGTCTACTGCCCCCTTCAATGACTTTTCTCCTTGCCACCCTATGCATGGAACTGCCTCCCTGCCCATGGTGCCACCTCACCTGCTGCCTTCAAATGACACTTGTGCACATTCTTCTCTCTCAGCCTTTGTCAACCTCTCCCTGCTCTGTTGTTTCCCCATTATCTATTTTAGTCCGAAACCTCCTTGAGAGCATTTGTTACCTCTAGAAGACACCATGTGCATTCTGGGCCTATGCGCAGCGTTATGCACAAGCCTCAGCTGATTGATCAGAGGGGGGGGGGGATTTTAAGTGCTGTGCATAATTTTAACAGTTAAAGTTGCCAGTTATTTTTTAGCCTTTTTCTTGTGGTAGCGATGTGGGTTAAACCACAGAGCCTAGGACTTGCCGATCAGAAAGTCGGCAGTTCGAATCCCCGCGACGGGGTGAGCTCCCGTTGCTCGGTCCCTGCTCCTGCCAACCTAGCAGTTCGAAAGCACGTTGAAGTGCAAGTAGATAAATAGGTACCACTCCGGCAGGAAGGTAAACGGCGTTTCCGTGCGCTGCTCTGGTTCGCCAGAAGCGGCTTAGTCATGCTGGCCACATGACTCGGAAGCTGTACGCCGGCTCCCTCGGCCAATAAAGTGAAATGAGCGCCGCAACCCCAGAATCGGTCAAGGCTGGACCTAATGGTCAGGGGTCCCTTTACCTTTATTGTGTTCTCAAATGGGCTCTCGAGTTAAACGTACCATCATTCATTTTTTTTCAGGCTATTGAGTGTGTTACTGTAATATGGAAGGGAGGATAAAATACTTTCTTACAGCAACGAGTGGCTGCTTTATTAAATTGTAAGATACTGTACTCTTTCTGATAGGGCAATAAAGCATCTATATTGAGATATCAGCAATAGGCAAGTGTTAGAATAAATCAACTTACAGTGCAATCCTATACATGTCCCCCTGGAAGTAAGCCCTAGTTAGTTCAGTGGAGCTTACTCCTAGGTAAATAGGTATGGAATTGCTGTACACATTGTTGTGACGTGGGGTTTGTGATTTCAGCTCTCTTGACATAATATGCTGGAGACAGTTCTCTAGTAACACTTCTTTATTAAAGCAAACAAGACTGAGACTTGAGGAGGGGAGAGCTACATTTATAGGGACAGGGAACAAGCTAGAAAGGATACATTTTGGAGGGAACAATCTCAGGCAATCACAGTCCTGCCTTTTGGAGGAAACCAATAAGACAGAGGATCCAAATACAGCAGCTTAAATGAACCAATAGTAGCTGTACCCTCTGGAACCAAAAGGCAGTTACTTTACCCTAATGCAATACAGACAATAATAATACAGATATAAAATCCTTGACTCAATACACAACACACATAATGCCATCTTAACCTCAGAAGTAAGTCCCACTGAATTCAGTGATGCTTGCTTCTAGGTAAGTG
This sequence comes from Podarcis gaigeae, assembly GCF_964106915.1. NCBI lineage: Eukaryota > Metazoa > Chordata > Lepidosauria > Squamata > Lacertidae > Podarcis > Podarcis gaigeae. Next base: position 101,040,592 of record NC_139680.1, on the reverse strand, counting down.
GAAATCTGGATTGCAGCCTTACTTCCAAACCAGTGTGTTTCGGATTGCAGCCTAAAATAATTTACTGTAATTGTCTGCCAGTCCTAGGTAAGTGTAATGCATAAGCACACACCAATTTCCCATACAATTTGTTTCAGGCTTAATAGCTACTCCTTCCCATCAACTCTGAAGGTGGAAAGAGGGTCACTGCTCTGGGAATCATCCTGAGTTTTACTTCTGTGCATGTGAGCAGTGGCGTAGCATGGGGGGTGCAGGGGGGGCCGGCCGCACCGGGCGCAACATCTGGGGGTTAGGGTTAGGGGGCGCAAATCCATGGGTTAGGGGGCGCAAATCCACGGGTTAGGGGGCACAAATTACTTGCTTTGCCCCGGGTGCTGACAACCCACGCTACGCCACTGCATGTGAGGGGGCCTCATTCAAAGAAAATAATTTGTAATTTATTTGAACAAGAGAGAAAAGTGCTTCAGTCATCATACTTACCTTCACGTTTATATTTGGATAGTCGGGATTTACAGGTATCCAGGGTGAGTTGGCTTCACTAAAGCCAGCATTAAGAGTATCATCCCACTGCATGGGTGATTTTTCTGGAAAGGTTGCCTTGAAAAAACCAAGAAGACATTATTCACTGCTAATACAGGGTCACATGCAAGTCAATTGTACACAGGGGGGGATGTCTATACTTCAGGTGTGGTCTGACCAAGGCAGAATAGAATGGTACTATTACTTCCCTTGATCTGGACACTATACTTCCGTTGATGCAGCCTAGAATAGCATTAGCTTTTACTTTTGCTGCTGCATCACACTGTTGGTTCATGTTAAGCTATTGTCTACTAACACTCCTAGATCCTTTTCACATGTACTGCTGGCAAGCCAGATGTCCCCCAACTTATACTGGTGCAGCTGGTTATTCCTGCCTAAGTGCAGAACCTGACATTTGTCCCTCTTAATTTTTTTGCCTAGTTCTCCAATCTGTTAAGGACATCCTGAACCCCAATTCTGTCTTTGGAGGAATTAGCTACCCCTCCCAGTTTGGTGTCATCTGCAAATTTGATGAGCATCCCCTCAATCCATACATCCAAGTCATTTCTAAAGACTCTGAACAACAACTGGCCCAGGACAGAACCCTGTGGAACCCCAGTTGTCACTTTTTTCAAGGATGATGAGGAACCATTAATGAGCACTCTTGGGCTTGATGTTCTTGGACTCCGACTTGCATCAGCCCCAAACAGCATGGCCAATGGTTAGGGATGATGGCAGTCATAGTTCAACAACATCTGGAAGGCCACCAGTCCTGTTTTAGGAGAAACAAGAACAACACAGGCATTGGGGGGGGGGGAATTAACAGCACTGGGAAAGTCAAGACGGCTTGATCATCAACGAAGGGTGAAACAGCAGCAGCATCCTCAGTAGCATGGTTATTGCATGGGGGTGGAATTCGAGAATTTCCAAACTCACATTTTCTGATGTGGTATCTTCCATTCCAATTTCTTCACCGTAATAGGTTGTAGGTGTTCCAGGAAGAGTTAAAAGAAGCATGTTGATGACATTTATGTATTCCTTCCCAATCCGAGAGGAAATTCGAGCACTGTTGGGGTCTCCAGCCTAACAGGAAAGTATATTGTTTTATCAGACTCCAAAGATACCACCTCTATAAAAGCCATGTAGATAAGGGATGGGATATCTTTCTCCACCCACAAACCACAGTCCCTGATGGGAAACCTGGGGGCTGCAGGCCATTGGTGGGTGACTTTAAAAGAGGAACAGACAAATTCACAGAGGGCCAGGTTATTAATGTCATTGTGCTACTACCCACAATGACAATACCAGTTTGAATACCAGTTGTTAGGAATCAAAAGTTGAAGAGAATGCTGTTGCACACAAGTTATGCTTGTGGGCTACCCATGGGCATCTGACCAGTGTGAGAATAGAACGCTGGACTAGATAGCGTATCCTGCGAGTGTCCCGGAAAAACCAGGACATCCCATTTTTTTCTCACGAGAGAATGGCAGACAATTCTAGTTTGTGCGGTTTCCCCCAGGAAAAAAAGTGCTTTTCAGGGCTGCAATCTCATGCGGCACCCCAAAATGTATGTTTTTGGGCACTGTGCCCCCAATACACTTTTTAGGGGGGAATTATGGTGCAAGATCATGGTGCCCAGAATGGTCGCCGTTCTCTCACAAGAGAAAATGGGAAGATGATGTCCCAGTTTTCGCCTTCAAGGTGTGTGGGGGGGTACGTATGAGATAGGCCTTTGGCTTGATCCCACAGGACTCTTCTAGTGTTACTGTGTCTGGAGACAAAAAATGAGTGGAACATTGAATGTGTCTTAGCTTTGTATAGTAGGACACATGGCAGCCAGGCAAGAGGAGCAGGAACAGCAAGGGGAGTGGCCTGGGAAGGGGGTGTGGCCTAGAGAGAATCCTGCAACCTGGAAGTCTGCATTTGACCCAGGTCCTGAGGTTTCCCAACCCTGGTTTGAACCATATCTTGTTATAGCAGTATGAAATTAATGACTGTTTGAACTAGTGAAGTCTGCCTTTCCCATGAGCATTGTCTTTCTTTTTTAATGTCCTGTACTAGGGAGTACTTGGTTAGACTATAGCCCTCCATGGAAATATATTTTATTGTATATATTGACTGAGTGCTTACATGTTTTTTAATCACAGCACTCAATATTCACAATAAAGCTGGTTTAATATTGCTTTCCGCTACAAGAGATTTTGCTCCAGCAGAGCAGAGGGAATAAATTGTTCCAAGGCCCCTAAATACAAAGCAATGGTGAAGTCTAATTATCAAAGCCAAATAAACTGTGTGCGACAAAATATTAAATTTAAACAGCAGGCTACCTAATTTTTTCTCACAAAGGTACAAAATGGAGCACAAACATACAAATGCAGTGTCATCATTTTGATCATTTGAAAAGTTTTCAGTATTCTGCTGTACTAGGGGAGATTGTCATGTTGATTTAATTTATTGGACCCCAGTCCAGGGAGCCATGGGACTGACGCCTTATTCCCAGAAGGGTTTTTGAGGGGTTTTTTTTTGCTAAACCTCACACTCTCACCGTTGTATAACCAAAGCCAATCCAAGACACTTTTCATCCTGAGACAAAGGACAAGATGGCAGCCCCACCCTTTGATATACAGAAGCCAACTGGACTGGCAGCTGACAGCAAAGCATTCTTTACCACACTTGAGGGCCGCAGGCTAGCTTGGAGGATGCAGAACAAGCAACATGGGACAGACAGAAAGGCCCTCCAACTTATCACCACTGCTCCCTGCCCCCTCCACATCACTATCTGTCGGCTCAGACAGCTGCCTCACTCTGCCAAATGGTAGGGCCAGCCCAGTGGACATGGCATACCACCTTTGACATGCGACGAAGGGGTTAAAAGCAGCCATCTTTAGGAAGCCTGCAGCTCACTGGGTGTTCTTAACTATTTCTGGGCCTTACTCTGCCTCACAAAATATTTGTGGACATATAAAGGGATAACCACCCTATCAATAATGCTGCGATAAATTTAAAGGCAAGAGAGGATGCAAATATGATTAAATAAATAAAACAAGCAATTATTTGGCCACCTGCAAATGTCATAAAAGGTGGTGTGCCAAGCTGGGAGACGATCATAAACCATCACCAGAAGCTTACCGCCCAGTTCGGCCATTTGCCTTCCGGCATATTCTTCATCCACAAAGACACAATTTCAAAAATGCCATTTCCTGATATTTCTTGCATGTTCATGAGGTAGAAGTTGAAAGGGAAATCTGCTTCTTGAATAAAAGGTGTCCCATAATACATCATGGTTCTCTCAACGTCATCATGGTCATTTGCCTCCGTGCCCATAAATCTTGAAAAGAAGACAACATCTGTTTGGTTTTCTTGCCCGTGGTTTTCAGAAGTGGCATTCATTTGATATAACAAAACAGAAAATGGAAAACCTGCCACAGGACTTGATAATAGAACACGGGGCTTTGATTCTCTTTGAATCCCAACAATTTACATTTTACATTGCAAAGTTCTCACACGGCAATGTAACAATTACTGGACTGAATCCAGACTCAGCATGAACAGAGTTATGCTTGTGGTATGTTCCCACAGGTAGAAGGAGAGGGGGCGTTCCTTGAAAAGCGGTTTTAGGGAGTTGGTGGACCATCCATAACAGTTTAAAAACTGTTTACCTTTTTGTTTTTACCATACCAGTACAGGAGATGGCCCAAGGGACTGCAGGGGGAAAGGGAGATCAGGAAAAATTGCCTTCCCACTGTCCTTCCTCCAGCAGGAACCTTTGCTGGACTGGAGTCCAGCTAGTGCAGCCTTTTTCAACCTGTGGGTCCCCAGATGTTGTTGAACTACAACTCCCATCACCCCTAGCTAGCAAGGCCAGAGCTCAGGGATGGTGGGAGTTGTAGTCCAACAACATCTGGGGACCCACAGGTTGAGAACCGCTCCTCTAGTGGTATAGCTAGATCATTTAAGACTCTGGACTTGTTGGTCTTATGGGACCTCCTCTCCTCAGATAGCAGTGTGTGTTATTTCACTTACTTCTAAATGTGGTAAGCCAACTGCATTTGAGGGGGCGCTGTTGTGGGGCCATAGATGTTTGCCCCAAGTCCTGACCTGATGGTACCATTGTTGGGATCTAGTGAATCACATCCAGCACTTTTCCCCCAGGGGGCTCTCAAGGGTACGCAGTACCAGCACCTCTTCTTTTTTTGGTTAAAAAGTGTGACACTGTAACAACTTCATGGTGAGTTCCGGCACCCATTATTTTTTTGGGGGGGGAGCACTGGCATCTATCTCAAAATGGCTCTCAAGGCATCTCCTCTGTCTGTGGTGAAATTCAGTTCTCCCATATCTGAACTGTTCCATGCTGGAAAATGTTCAGCCCCCATCTAGAGTAATTTATTGTGCTAGGGTCCCTTGAAAAGAGCAAATAATTGGAAGGGGACTCTGGTCAATAAACGGATGGAACTCTGTAATTTCACTTGGGCCTCTGAAATCTTGGCCAAAAATCTTGGCCTCTCAACAGCTGGAAGGGTTAAGTACACTGAAAATCAAAAATGTTCTAATTCCACAGGAGTCAGACACTGAGTACAGCTGGTGCCAAAACACAGCATTCCCGTTCTAGGGACATCTTTTAGGCCAGGGATGTCCAAAAGGTCGACCACAATCAACAGGTCGACCCCCTGTTGTTAGAAGTCGATCACAGTCGATAGCGAGCTCATTTTTGTCTGTGGGGGGGAAATGAGCATTCGGCCCCGCCCCCTCCCTCTCCCCTTTATCTGCACATGATTTCAAGAACAGAAGATGGAGTTTCCACTGGCAGGATGACTTAATGCTTATAGATTGATGTTGCAGCCCCCCCCCAAAAGCCTCCCCCCAAAAAGCTCAGCAACTTTGACCTGTACCCCTAAAAAAGGTTGACAATTTAGATTTTCTCAAGAACTGTGACCTGCCCCCCCATGGGTAGATCACTTCCAGTTTTTTATTCTGTGAGTAGATCACAGTCTCTTGGGAGTTGGACGTCCCTGTTTCAGGCTAATGTGATACTTAGCATTATCAAATCCAATGATGAAGGACCAGTTGCAACTGGACACTGAACTGTAATGATAAATCATTAAAACACGTGATTGCATACTTACTTGAATACACACTGACAGTACAACTGGCTGATCATTCACCTATATCAGGTTTTGGCTAACCTTTGGCCCACCAGATGTTGTCACACTCTCCCTTGGGCCCCATCCTCCTCCCTGCTGACTCCCGCAAAGGCAGCACTGAGACCAGGACCCCATCCGCGCTGCACATTTAAAGCGGAATCATATCTCTTTCAACTGTCATGGCTTGCCCCAAAGAATCCTGGGGGTTGTAGTTTGTTAAGGGCGCAAGGTATTGTTAAAAGGTAAAGGTAAAGGGACCCCTGACCATTAGGTCCAGTCGTGGCCGACTCTGGGGTTGTGGCGCTCATCTCGCTTTATTGGCCGAGGGAGCTGGCATACAGCTTCCAGGTCATGTGGCTAGCAAGGTATTGTTAGAAGGCCCCTATTCCCCTCACAGAGCTAAAGTTCCCCATGGTTTAACAGTCAACCCCTCTTCCCAGGGAACTCTGGGAACTGCAACTCTCCAAGGGGAATACAGGACTCCTAACGACACTCAGCACCCTAAACAGACAACACATCCCAGGATTCTTTGGGGGGAAGCCATGGCTGTTTAAAGTGGTGAGTGCGGATGGGGCCCGAGGAGGAGGAAGCTGGGCAGCCAGCGCCACCCGCTGGACTGGATGTAAGAAGGCAGGTAGTTGGGGGCTGGCTGAGAGCAAGCTGGGTTTGGTGGGGAAGTGCTCCATTTGCCCTAAAAGGCCAGACTTGACTGGCAGGCCATGACATAACTAATAAGGCTTCCCCTGAAAATTGTAGTCATGGGTAGGCAAAATGAGGCCCAGGGGCCAGATCCGGCCAGATCGCCTTCTAAATCCAGCCTGTGGACGGCCTGGGAGGTCTGGAAATCAGTGTGTTTTTACGTGAGTAGAATGTGCGCTTTTATTTAAAATGCATCTCTGGGTTATTTGTGGGGCATAGGAATTCGTTCATTAATTTTTTTCAAAATATAGTCCAGCCCCCCACAAGGTCTGAGGGACAGTGGACCGGCCTCCTGCTGAAAAAGGTTGCTGACCCCTGATCTTAGTGGATTGCCAGGTCTATATGAGAAAAGGCATCTTTGCAGATGGTTCCAGTGAGTTCCTGGGAAGGGATGGGGACATTCACTCTTACCTGCTAACATTTTCATACTGCTTCCTAGGAAAAAGGGGTGACTTTTACCATCACAAGAAAAGGATAAGAAATGAAGACGTCGTGGTATTGTTGTTACCTGTATCTTCCAGGCTCACTGCTGAACTTATCCATGGTATGCCGAAAACTGCGGACAATATCGTGCATCCCAACCTGGGTGGTGGTGTAGTCGTGATACAGTTCAGAATAGGCTGTGATAGTGTCCTTGAAGAGCAATAGGATATTTGTCATTACTCCTCTTCCTAACTTTCTAGGCCCTTCCAGAGAGAGACATCTGAGACAATGGCTGCAATCCAGAATGTTCCTCTCAGAAGGTGCCCTTTATAATACCATAACACTTCTTCCCGCTCCCTCCCTCAAGTTATAAAAGAACTGTAGTGTGGGTGCTTCTTTTTTAAAAAAAGGGGGGACCCTAGAATGTTGAAATAGATAGATCAGTCTATTTCTGGCCTGCACTGTTTTCACCACCACTCACTCATAAATCCATTCCATCAATTTCTGTATTAATTTGCAGATTTGTAATAAAAAATGAATCTTTCCTTTTAAATACATATTTAGATTTTGTTTTCTATTTAAAAATACATTTCTAAATGTATTATCTCCCAATACGTTTTAACATTTAATATAAGAGCTGCATCAGAACATTCAGGGTGTCCAAAGACCAATGGATGACCAAGTTCTGATCCACACGTTGGCCCAAGAAGTGCTGACCAGGTCAGTTCCTACTGCAATTCACAATATTTAAAACTACCTTTTATTTTTGTACATTTATATCCCACCTTTCTTCTATCATGGAACCACAGGTGCCATATATATATATGGTTTATAGGAGTTCATGAATGTCTAGCTAGAATTGAGTCCTATAACTTTCCAAAAGTCCTGGAGGCAATGCCCAAGAACACCTGAAGCTAAATAATACCACTGGTCCATCTCTTCCAGTCCCAGCTGTAGCCTTCCAAGGTCTCTGGCAGAGGCCATATAGACATAGGAAGAGCCTTGCTGGATCTGAGCAAAGGTCCATCCAGTTCAGCATTCTAACAATAGCAAACAGGTGCCTCTAGGAAGCCATAAGAAGAATGTGAACCCAACAGCTGACACCCCCCCCCCATTTGTCCACAACACATGGTGTTCAGAGGCTCATTGCCTCTGAGAATATAAACTGCCTCTGAGCCTATTCAGCTAGGACAGCTCACTAACAAAATGTAAGGAACCCTTATCGGTCCTAAGTCCTTCACGGCCTAGGACCCTCATACCTACGGGACTGCCTCTCCCGGTATGCCCCAGGGAGGACCTTAAGGTCTATAAATAGGAACACCCTAGCGGTCCCGGGCCCTAAGGAAGTCCGATTAGCCTCAACCAGAGCCAGGGCCTTTTCAACACTGGCCTGGTGGAATGCTCTGTCTCATGAGACCAGGGCCCTGCAGGATCCGATTCTTTCCACAGGGCCTGTAAGACAGAGTTGTGCCGCCTGTCCTTTGGCTTGGAATCAGTTTGATTCCCTCCCCCTCTTTATTTTTTCCTTTCTCCTCCTGTGAAGAGGCTGCATTTTAATGTTTTAATGTTGTATTTTAATCTTGTTTTTTAAGTTGTATTTCAATCAACTTGTTTTTATTATGGGTTGTTACCCGCCTGTCTTGGCTTGGTGGGAGGACGGGGTATAAATAAAATTATTATTTTTAAATTTATATTTATATTTATATTTATATTTATATTTATATGTGTGTACTCTTGTAAGAGGACAAAGGAGAAAAATTGTTACCGGATTTTGGGATTTATTGACTTGAGGCTCATCTCTCAGATGCGTTGCTTCCAGCAGGAATTTGACCGTACTAATGCTAAATCCATCGACGCCTTTGCCGAGCCAAAATCTGATAACCTCCTAAACGGATAGAAGAGGCAGAATTGTTTTGTGTTATGTCAGAAATCACAGCAAATACATTTCATATATTTTGAGTTTCGTAAAAGAAATGTAGATTGGCTTAAAGCTCTGTCAACAAGAGGTGTGGGGAACTTTTGGCCCTGCAGATGTTACAGAGCTACAGCTGCCATCATCCCTGGCCTTTAGCTACGCGTCCTGGAGCTTGTGGGATCTACAACAGGGGCTCCCAAACTGTGGTCTGCAGACCATTCGTGGTCCACAAGGTTCACTTAGGTGGTCCATGGAGTGTCTGTAAAAGTACAGGGAGGGAGGGGCCGCTTGGAGAGAGTTGCAGTGAAAAGTAAAGACCTTTGTGCTTCTTCTCCATGCTAATTCTTCACTACATATCTCCCGTTCCTGGAGCTGTTTTTTTCATAGAAGCAGCCTCTTAGCTTTTAAGACATGGCTGCACGCCACGTGTACTTTAGCCCTTATTATGGGCACTCAATAGAGGAAGTTTACTACCTTATGATAATCATGTGTGGTTATACAAGTTGCAGTCTTATGATGAGATTTTCTGCATGGGACAGGGGAGTGGACTGACCTAAAACAGATATAGATCTGGACAGAAGGAGTTTGATTCAGAGAAGTTGAAATCAGGACAGGAAGTTAGTCATGACTAACCATGATTCCAATGGGAGCTAAGTGCAACTAGCACCCTCTGGATTGTACTCAAGGTCAGTTTGGAAACAACAGAGTGATTTTTAAATAAAGGACTTGAGAGCACTTCCATAGTGTTTCAGTAGAATTATTCAACCTAGAGCCCTTCAAAAATTGTTAGAAGAGCTGGCTATTAAATAATAATAATAATAAAGCAATGATATCAACAGGATTTTTAAACATGCTCATTATTCCCCATTATATTATATATTAGCAAAACAGGTAGCATCAACAAATCATATTGTGTGATCCAAAGACCATGTGAATGCCATCATGATCAGAATACAATTGATTACTTACATGAATTTCTTCTTCAACATCTGGGTTACGGAAATTTAAATCCGGCTGCTCTTTTCCAAACTGGTGGAAGTAACACTGGTTTCTCACTTCGTCGTACTGCCAACTGGAGTTCCCCAACACACTCACCTGATTGCATAAGGAACACAATATCTTTTTAAAAATCAGACTATTTAGAATCATTGTTGTTATAATTAAGGATGTGCATTAAAGTCAGCCGAGGCTGAAATGCTAGAGACCCGCTGCCAGTCAGTGTAGCCTGTTGGTTTCTGCTCTCTTTCACTGTGCAGCGAAAGTGCTTGTCACGAGACAGGTGTTTACATTCCATAGTCAATTGCTGTTGGAGTTTCTCATGGGAAAGGAGACTGGATGTGACGTACACTGGTTTCCTGTTTTTCACTGTTCTTTGCAGTTCAGTTGCTTCTTCTCTCCGTGCTTTAGAGGAGAGAGGATGCTTTCTCTGCTCCGGCAGAGGCAAGATCTTTTTCTGTAATTTACCAGCTTTGAAGTGTAAATAAAGCAATTTTGAGTATGTGCACGTACTCCTCATCCTTCCGCTGTGCTCGGGACACTGCAGTATCAACAATATTTGGTTATGGGCCCAGAAAAACGCCCAGAAGTCGAATCGGAGTGCTGGCAAAGGATCGGAATGCAGAGGGACGGATCGAACGGTATCTGCTCTGCGCATCAAGATGATTGATGAGGTATGTGCTACTGCTCCGGGCAGCCTGCCAGCTTCTAATTAATGGCTTTATGGCTGGACTTTGAACTTTTAAAGGCCGTTTTGCCGTGGCACAGGCAAAAGGCTCTAAGACGGAAGCGTAGAAGCGTAGAGGCTGGGGAAATCGAAAGTAACTTTTAAAAGTGCTTTTGGAATAAAGCAGCTGCAGCAGTGACACAGCATGAATTTAAGGCAGCAGAGAGAAAGCACTTTTGAACTTGCCTTTGGAATGAGGTTTTTGAAGCAGCTGTACACAGACGCAGCATGTATAAAGCAGCCTGATTTAAAGCAGCAGAGATGACGCAGAAGGCTAATGCCAAAGTCATGATGGCTAGCTGCAGAAGGCTGGATGAGGCAAGTGGGGAATCTGTTACCACTGATCAGCCAAATGCTCAACTCACAGTAGCCTGTGATACTGCCGTGATTCAGAATGAAGCAGATCGCCAGGGTGATAGCTGCATGGGCAAGGGGGAGACTTCACAGACGTCATCCCATAGTGCAGTGGAACCACCAGATGGTGCCAAAGCTTTGAAGGCAGTGAAATGCTACTCGTGTGGACGTCTAGGCCACATGAAGAGGGAATGCAGATATCCCAGGGCCAAGACAGAGCAGCGCAGCGAAAGCTCATCGCGTGGAAAAGGCCGAGGCAAAGGCAAAGGTCCGGTGTCCAGGACAACGCAGCACAAGGCAATGGTCTCACGCTTCACTCCAAAGGTTGCAGAGGTCCAGAAGACGTCTATATCTTTCTTCGTTGTTGATTCGGCTGCAACCCACCACATGTGCAACGATAAGCGACTGTTCGTGTCTTTTACACCGCAGGAAGGTGCGATTCACCAGGCGGATGACCACACAATCCCCAGTAAAGGCTACGGAACTGTTGTTCTTCACAGTTTGGACTTATCAATAAAAGATGTTCTTTATGTGCCGGATGCCAAACATAATCTGCTCAGCGTTGGACAGCTGAATGAGCGGAAAATTGACGTTTCCTTTAAGAACAAAAGGTGCATCATCACAAAGAAAAATGATTATGTATTGCATGCTGAATATGTTGATCGTTTGTATGTTTTGTATTTTGATGATGTTGTGCAGGATGAAACTTGTTGCATTGCAGGTACTAACAAAAGTTTGCATGCAGAATGTATTCATGATTTTCATCGAAAATTTGGTCATTTGCATTTTGAGGCAGTATCTAAAATGCCTGCCTTGGTTGAAGGTATGACTATTAAACCCTGCAAGTACCACATGAAGTGCAAGGCATGCGCAGCAAACAAGGTGAAAATGGCTGCGAAAGGTAAGGTGTCTAGTAGGCAAGCTACAGAACCATACCAGGTTGTTCATGCTGATTTGGTTGGACCACTAGCGCCCTCTTTGGGTGGAAACAGGTACTTCATGGTTCTCATTGATGCATTTTCCAGATATATTTATGTGTACAATCTCAAGCAGAAATCAGAGGCTTTTCCAAGGTTCAAGGAATTCTGTGCTTGGTTGGAAAATGTGCATGGTAAGAAGATAAAAATTCTTTTCACTGATCGCAGGGGAGAATTCACTTCTCAGCAGTTTGAAGCTTTTCTGACTGAGAAAGGAATTCAACACGATTTGTCTAGAATGGACTGTGCGAGAGGGCAAATCAGACATTGCTTCAAGGGTTAAAAACCTTGCTGCATGATGCCAATCTTCCAGAGAGTTACTGGGCCGAATCTCTCTCGTGTTTTGTTTACAGTTATAATCGCAGGTTATCTTCAGCGATTGGTTGTACCCCCTATGAGAAGATGTTTGGCAAGAAGCCATACATCAAACACATGAAAATTTTTGGTTCTGACATGTGGGTTCACTCACCACAAAGCTCCAAGTTAGACAAGCGTGGATTGCATGGTATCTTTCTAGGTTATCAGAAAGGGTCTTACAGAATAATGATGACTGACTCTAAGACAATTAAGCTCACAAGAAGTGTTGAGTACAATGCCAAGTGGGGGGAGAATGTGGGAATTTTCCAATGTTATCCTGATGACAGTGATGAGACTGAGGATAGTCAAAAGCAACCGCAACAACCCACACCCACTGATGAAGGTTCTGATTCTGAGTCTGACACTGAATCGGGTGATTAAGAGGATTTCAAGAGTGCGAAAGCCTCTATGCGACCCTCTGAAAGCTCTGATCAAGAATTGGAAGAACCATTGTTCACAATAGGTCACTATTCTCCCAAGAAGGAAGAGGAAAGTGTTGAGGACTTAAGGCTAATTCGCAGGTCACAGAGAGCCACAAAAGGTAGACCTCCAAAGAGATTTGCTGATGAGTTTGCTAAGATAGCAGTAACAGCTGTTAAAAGCTCCAAGAAGGTATTTGAACCTTCAAGTTTCCAAGAAATCCAGGATTTGGATTCAAAGGAAGCTGAGCCATGGTTAAATGCCATGAAGGCTGAGCTTGATTCCTTGGAAAGGAACAAAACATGGGACCTAGTTCCAGTAGTTCCAGGAATGAAACTGCTTGGAAGCAAATGGGTCTTCAAAGCGAAGACTGATCAAAATGGCAAGATAGTCAGACACAAAGCCAGACTGGTAGCCAGAGGTTTTGCACAAGTACCAGGTGAAGACTATCACGAGACCTACTCACCCACCGTGAGGTATGAGAGCATTAGGCTTATGCTCAAGCTAGCTGCAGAGGAGAATCTACACATTAGTCACCATGATGTGAATACAGCTTTTCTGTACGGATCTCTAGATGAATCACTTTATATGCTTCCACCTGATGGCGTACAGGTAAAACAGGGATTTGTTTGTGCTCTGAAGAAATCCCTTTATGGTCTCAAACAAAGTGCACGGTGTTGGCACACAAAACTCACTGAAGTATTGTTTTCTCTAGGTTTTAAGCAAGGGAAAGCTGATCCATGTGTATTTGTCAAAGAGGAGGGGCAAAAGAAACTGTATTGTTTGTTTTATGTTGATGATCTTTTATTCTTTTGGAAGGATGTCACAATGTACAATAACGCCCTAGCTCAACTGAAAGAGCACTTTGACATGAAAGATCTTGGTGAGGTAAACAACTACCTATCTCTGGAAATAGAGAGAGATCAAGATGGTAACATTCTAGTACACCAGTCACGGAAAATTGCTGATGTGTTAAGCAAACTAAACCTGATGGATGCTAACCCTGTAGACACACCGATGATAACAGGTTATCAGGTAGATGACACTGAAGAAGCATTTTCTGACACTACACTGTACAGAAGTGTGCTAGGCAAGCTAAACTTCATTGCCAGATGTTCAAGACCAGACATTGCTGTTAGCTGTAATTTGCTAAGCAGACAAGTCAACAATCCTACTGTTAAGGATTGGAAAGCTCTGAAACGCATAGCGCGGTATTTAAAAGGCACTATGCATTACAGACTGAGATTTAACAATCAGAAGTCTGGTGGTCTTGAGATATTTGCAGATGCAAGTTTTGGAAGTGACACCACAGACAGGAAAAGTACGTCTGGAGTTTGCTATATGTACAATCAGGGTCTATTTGATTGGTCATGCAAGAAGCAAACAACAGTTAGCTTAAGTACTTGTGAAGCTGAACTGAATGCACTGTCTTATTCACTTAAGGATTGTGAATGGTTGTTACAATTGTGCAAAGACATGAAAATTCCTGTCAAATGTCCAATCCAGGTTTACCAGGACAACAAAGCATGTTTGGCTTTGCTGAATTCTGAAGGTTGTAGGCAAAGCATGAAGCACTTGCAATTGAAGTTGCAACATGCTAGGGAACATATTCAGAAGGGACTCGTAACGGTGTCCTATATGCCAGGTAATGAAATTCCTGCTGATGTAGTGTCCAAAATTGTATCAAGGGAACAACACTGTACCTATGTGCAGAAGTTGGGTTTGTACTGATATTGTACGAACACGCTGCCCAGTGATGTTCACAGAAAGGGGGAGGATGTTGGTTTCTGCTCTCTTTCACTGTGCAGCGAAAGTGCTTGTCACGAGACAGGTGTTTACATTCCATAGTCAATTGCTGTTGGAGTTTCTCACGGGAAAGGAGACTGGATGTGACGTACACTGGTTTCCTGTTTTTCACTGTTCTTTGCAGTTCAGTTGCTTCTTCTCTCCGTGCTTTAGAGGAGAGAGGATGCTTTCTCTGCTCCGGCAGAGGCAAGATGTTTTTCTGTAATTTACCAGCTTTGAAGTGTAAATAAAGCAATTTTGAGTATGTGCACATACTCCTCATCCTTCCGCTGTGCTCGGGACACTGCAATATCAACAATATTAGATGAGGGTTGCAGTCCAGCAATGTCTGGAAGCAGGCATGTTGCCTATGCTCCGACTCAGACAAAGCAGCTTCCTATGTTGGTTGGTTGAATTTAATTTTTGTTTTTTAATTTTTAATTTTATTTTGACAAAGTAATAATCATAAATAAATAAAGGTAAAATGTGCACCCCACCACCGAGACCATTCCATTGTAACTATCCAACCTCCCAAAATTTCAACACTTCTTGCAATGGTTTGACCCCTTTCCATTTTAACAGTACAAATTCTACAAATACCCTCCATATCTCCTCAAAATAATTTCTCCTGCATATTCCCCATCCTACCTTAAAGGCACATGTTAATTTATCATTAATAGCTATATCCCACACCTCTTTATACCATTCTTCCATTTTATATTCTGCTTGCCTCTTCCACTTCCTAGCTATAATAATGCGTGCAGCTGTCAATAAATTTGTGAGCAAGTCCTTCATAGCCTGCGAACCTTCCACCCCATCGTAAATTGATAATAATGCCACCTCTGGACTTTGGGTCAGCTTTAACCCAGTGATTTCTGTTATCTCCTTAAACACCCTCTCCCCACCCTCAAATGTATGTATTTACACCTCCTGGCATCCCCTCCAACATAACACCAAATATTCCTTATTAGCTTCCTATGTTTGTAAAGCTCATTTTACAAAGTGCAAACACACTACAGGGCAAAATGTTTAAAATAAAATTACTTCTCAATACAGATTTGTTTGCCAAAACCACAATTTGTGCTCTGGCCTGAAACACATTGAAGGGCATGTTACGGCAAAACAGGGCAGTGTTTTCTGAAACTGTCTTCTGCAGCCGTTTCCCAAACTGCTCCAGCCTCAGATTAAAATGTGGGAAATGAGAGCAGAGTTTTCATCCTAGTGAAACCAGTGTCTGACATCTTTGCATTACAGAAACAGAAAAGAGTGATCTAACAATGAGCCGGTTTGTTTGATTCTGATGTCATGTTTGGCAGGGGGACGAGACAGCTGTGATGAGGAGGCTCCTAGGCTGGCGTGCCCACTGGAACAAGGGGTATGTCACAACGAACTAGCCATGCGAAATGTGTCGCTTCCTGCCAACAGGTTTCTACAGAGAGTGGCCAAAAGTAAGCCAGAAAAGCAGACTCAAAAAAGAATTAAGATCAAACGAAGCAGAAAACAAGCAACAGCAGCTAATGCTTCAACAACCAAATCACTTACGTGACACATGTGTGCTTGGTAGGGCAAAATATCTCATAAGAAGCTGAATTTCACATCTCTTGTTTGTTTGGAAATGCTTGCTGTTTAATAACATCACAACGCTTACAATGCTATTACTGATTAACAGGTTGATCCTAAATGTGTTTAGTCAGAATTCACTCCCTTTGACTTATTCCCGAGTAAGTGCGCACAGGACTAAACTCTTAATTGATAGAGCATTCTATTGGAGTCAGTGGACTTTTGTTCCCAGCCAATGTTTTCGGGAACAAAGTATTCTGTAACCATGTGATTTCACAATTCAAGTTTGTGTGTGTGTGTGTGTGTGTGTGTGTTCTCATTTTGAGCTGAAGTTGCTATTGCAGTAACGCTGCTTAGCAAATTATATATATTATGTCTCTATATATTATACATATGTTAATAGCAGTCCTAATGAAATCAGGCTACATAAGAGGAGATGACCTGCTACAGCCAGACATACTGTAAATGTGAATGGCATTTACTGGGAAAGCTGAGCTGCTGTGATCAAAGCAGAGGTTGTTTGCAGGAGCAAGGAGGCTGTCTATCATTGAGGACAAAAGGGAGACCAATACTATTTCATAAGGGGAGCGTGCTAGATCAGGCAAGCGCCCATCCAATCTAGCATCCTCTTTCCCCAGTGGCCACCCAGATGTTGCAATCAGGCCCTGAGCGCAAGAGCAGTCTCTCCTCTTGTGGTTTCCAACAACTGGTATTCAGAAACATATTGCCTCTCATCGTTATACCTTATAACGGGTGGAGAACCTCAGGTTCAGGAACCAAATACAGCTCAACAGGCCTCTCTGTTTGGTCACTGTTTGAACCACATAGTGTGAGGCTTATGCCTACATTGCTGCATGTTTTGTTTGTTTATTTTTGTGCTATCGGAGTTCTGTACTCACCCAGTTATTTGGTGGTTTGGTGGTCCCATTGGTATATGTGCAGTTATGCCAGATGTAATAATCCGCGTATTTTTCAGTCCGATTGCGACTAAGCTGAAACCAGTTGTGCTTGTCACTTGTGTGGTTAGGTATTAGATCCATTATCACTTTCAAACCTTGCGCAAGAGGATGCAAAAAAACAGCCTGTCAAACTGCACACACCTGCACTGTTCCTAGAAGAGAACTAAGTCTTTGGCTTTGATTGAACAGGTGCACAATAGCAGATGGGGGATAATCTTGCTTGTTTACTGTAAATGCTTATTGCAAAGATTACTGAGCTGAACCATGTGAAGCACTGGGACCAAGTTGGGGAAAATTGTTACCAAAAATTGCTAAAAGGGCTTGTGAAGATCCAGTTCCAAAGATCAATGGAGTTAATTAGCATCTAATAAAAACTACTAAGCATTTCACAAAACCAAGTAAAACATAGCTTGGATCCAATAAACTGCAGAATGGATCTTCCTTGCTCCCTGTTGGATGAGCAGCAGCAGAGATCATTCCAGATGCAACTTAATGGCTAATTCTGTTATCAATAAGTTAGCTAACTAAGTGGGATGTATCATCATCATTCATTGATTCATTCCATTTCATTTCTATACGGTTTTATAATTTTAAGGAAAAAAATATCAAAGTACATATAAACAGCAAATGAAACAATCCAGAATAAAACACAGAGCAAAGCCCACCTTTATCGTGTATCGCTGCAACCAGGTTTTCAAAATCCTTCATGGTTCCAAACATCGGGTCTATGTCTCGAAAGTCTTCTATGCCATATCCGAAATCTTGTAAGGCAGACTTGTAAACAGATGTGATCCAGATTGTTTTTACATTTAGATACTGGATGTGATCCAGCTTTTCTTGGATACCTAGGTAGGGAAAATAAAAGGGAAGGAACAAACTGCCGTAACAACCAGTGGGGTTAGCTGGTTCAAATTCTTGATGGTTTGCAAAGTTCACTCCTTCTGCATCTTACAGGATAGTTATGAGACCCAAATGAGTTGTGGGGGGACGGGGACACTTACACTGACTCAAGCTCCTTGAATAAAAGGTGGGTTAATAACTAACAACAACAACAACTAATGCTGCACTGCAGAACATTGCTCCTGCCTTGTGTTTGAACCAGCCAACCTGTTAGGACCTCTTCCAGGATATTCCATTCCATCCATCTGATTTTGGCCAGTTCCCCCACTCCTTTAGCAAGCAGCTCCCTATGTTCAGTACCATCCCATTCTGGAAGATCTCCCAGACTTCTGAAGCAGCTTTTGGAGACCACAGAGAGCAGTGATGGAAAGGAGGAGGCAGGAAAGTCTGCTTAAGTAAACTTCCTTCCATTGTTGGTTCACATGATCCAGAATCCAATATCAATAACATAGGGTAAGGTTTGGAACTGCTGTTGTTCCTAACTTGTTCAAGTGTTATAATGCATGAGTGATACTTCTAGGAAGCCTCTCCTTAGTCTTGGAATGGGCCATCTTAGGGTATGGTCTGAAGGCAAGTGAGGTCACCACCTTGTTGAAGCTAAGCAGGTCTGGCTCTGGATAGTGTCTGGATGGGTGACCACCAGGGAAGCCCTTGTAGACCACTGGGGTTCCATGGTGGAAGGAAGGCAGGGTGTTGCAAGCAAATAAATAAAATCCAGTGTTTGGATTGCCAGTCCCAGAGACAGAAGGAGCAAGATGGATTAGCATCACCAGTAGCCATGGGACTTGGCAGCAGGCTTTTTGGGGAAGGATGAGGGGATGTGGAATGTCCTCCCATTCAGAATTAACTAAACGCTGACCAAGGGGGTCCAAGTCTCAATGGCAGAATAATTAATTCCCAAGAAGCTATGGTGTTGTCTGAGAATAGCTACAGTATCCTCTTTTTTCCTTCATTAGGAATGTAGGGTATTTAAAAACAACAACGCCCCCAAACCACCCTTCTAGATCTTTTAATTTCATGAAACATTAACTGGAAATATTTCTATGGCACAAGACTACAGTGGTACCTCTAGTTACAAACTTAACTTGTGCCGGAGGTCCGTTCTTAACCTGAAACTGTTCTTAACTTGAGGTACCACTTTAGCTAATGGGGCCTCTTGCTGCTGCTGCACCACCAGCACATGATTTCCGTTCTTATCCTGGGGGCAAAGTTCTCAACTTGAGGTAACTCTTCCAGGTTAGCGGAGTTTGTAACCTGAAGCGTTTGTAACCTGAAGCGTTTGTAACTTGAGGTACCACTGTATAAGAATAATTTCAGGGCCAAAGTCCAACTTCCTATTTTCCGTTAGGTAAACTGCCTTTTGACTTTGCCTTCACTATGACTGTTATTCTTCTTCCAGTTCCCAAACCTCTCTTTATCTTCGCCTTAATCAGGGCTGCTACACATTCTTCAGATAAAAGCAGTTGCCTAGTAGCTTTGGGGTCATCTGACATTGCATTCCAGAAAAGGACAAGCAGTGAGCTGTAGTTCTTACCTTATATTTCTTACTGAATATTTTTGAGTGTTTATTCAAAATATGCATCTCCCACTTCTGCAAAATGCAGCCGACAGCAGCAAGGCTAATGCTGCTAGCCAGAAACAGAACGTCCCGTAATGATCTATTTCTCTTTCAAATAAAGCAGCTTTGATTTAACACCAAAATGAACAGAAAGGAGGTGCCAAGAAAAGGCACGGCCCTCATTAGCTACTTGGGGTTCATACACACCACATATTCAAAGCACATTTAAAGCACCTTCCCCACACAAATAATCCTGGGAACTGTATTTTACCTATGGCAGAACTACAATTCCCAACACCCTTAACTACAGTTCCCAGGATTCTTGGGAGTGGGGAGATGTGCTTTAATGTACAGTATGAACACCACACAGCCCTTGCCTCTGAAAGTGGAGGACCCTGGAAGTCTACTTGCAATTCATGCCCTCAGTAAAAAGGCGGGGCTATACAGGGCTGGAGGAGACTCTTGAGAGTCCCATGGACTGCAAGAAGATCAAACCTCTCCATTCTGAAGGAAATCAGCCCTGAGTGCTCACTGGAAGGACAGATCCTGAAGCTGAGGCTCCAATGCTTTGGCCACCTCATGAGAACAGAAGACTACCTGGAAAAGACCCTGATGTTGGGAAAGATGGAGGGCACAAGATGAAGTGGACAACAGAGGACGAGATGGTTGGATAGTGTTCTCAAAGCTACTAACATGAGTTTGACCAAACCGCGGGAGGCAGTGGAAGACAGGAGTGCCTGGTGTGCTCTGATCCATGGGGTCACGAAGAGTTGGACATGAGTAAACAACAACAACATACAGAGGAAGCCTTGAGGCAGCCCTTCGTACCTTGGTCTTTGGGGTTTGGAGAGTTAACATTATGTACCTTGGGGGGAAATGAATAAGCATTACCAGCCCACAAACATTGTTACTAGCTAGGCTTATCTAGCCATAGCTCAGTGGCAGAAAACATTGCTCTTTGGGCAAAAGGTCCCAGTTTCAATCCCAGATATCTTCCCAATTGGAGGACTTGCACTGCAGAGCCACTGCCTGTCTGATATGGAGCTAGATGGACTAAGTGACCAGTTAGTCTATCTAGCACTGATGGTCTCTAGCAGCATTGTGAGGAGGCGAGAGAGAAAAAGTTGCCTTCAAAATTACAAACGCTTTCATCCCTTATTCCCTAAATATTATTTTTACACATGTGCATCTATGCTTTTTAAATTTACCTGTCCTCCCCTTACTCAATGGCATTTCCCAGCCAGCACTGGCTATGTGAAGAACCTCAAGGGCTTGCATGGGGGTTGGGGTTGGGTATGTGTTTGTGTGGATAAATAAATCCTGCAACATGAATGCAAGAAAATCCACATGCACGTCAGTGAAGGATCCTCACTGCAGTGGACCAAACCCATTTCTGTTAGGCTTCCCCAATTTAGAGGACAAATCTATTTTGCACACTCAGCTTTTCCTCTCCTCCTGACCTGGCATCCCGGAAGTAGCAGGGGTACTTTTTAGTAACATGGTCTGTCTGTGTGTCTTGCCTACTTGCCTTCCCAGCAGAAACCGTGCTAGCACACCTTGCTCTCTGCTCACAAGGTGTGTGTTCAATTTCCTGCACTCCCCCCAAAGCTAGACTGCCCCCTTCAGGTGTGGTGGGGGATGCAGCCCCACTGCCAACAGTCACATCTCTTGCCACTTTAAAATTAAAGCACTCACAACCATTTCAACAGCCATGGCTTCCCTCAAAGAATACTGGGAACTGTGGCTTTTTGAGGGTGCTGGGAATGGTAGCACTGCCAGGAATCACATAACAACTCTCAGCACCCTTAACAACAGTTCTCAGGGTACTTTGCAAGAAACCACGACTGTTAAAGTGGCGTAAGAATGCTTTTAAAAGGTCCGGTGTGAAAATGACTTAATGTTGAAGTTATGATTTAACATTCCACCTGATTTCCTTTCCTGCAGGGTCCCTTATTTTATAACTTCCTTGTCTCATAGATTGGGACATATGTCCACAATTTTAGGCAATAAAGCTTCAAGATACATTTTATATTTTTTTAAAAAATATTCTGGGTCAGGAAAACTCATTCTCCATTACTTTGACTAGAACAGAAAAGGCTAAGATATAGAACACTGTAAACAACTTAAAACTTTGGCAGGATTGGAGTAACGCCTGTAATGTACTAAAAACTAAGGTGAAATGGATTACTGAAAGAAAAACAGAGAAATTATGTGATGCAGTAGGAAATGCTTGATAATGGGGGGAGTCTAAGAATTCAGAGGGATTATTATGATTAATGTTTTAATTCAAATGTAGAATGTAAAACTGAATAAAAAAGATTTTTTTAAAAAAAAGGAAGGAAAAGGCTAAGATATATTCTTACAGCCTGTGAGACCACCATCCTGCCGACTCACCTGTGAGTCCAGGTAGTGACTGTCTGGGAACCATGATGGAAGAAAGGCAGGATAGAAATGCAAGGAAACAGAAGATAAAATAAGTCCGACACACCTACCTTTGAGATCGCCATTCCCATCGCTGTCGGTGTCCTTAAACGACCGAGGGTAAATTTGGTAGATGGGGCTGGCTTGCCACCAGCCAAGGCATTTAGGGGACAGGGCAATAATGGCAATTGTAGCTGCCACAAGCACCAGCGAGGATGCAATGATCAACCAGAAGAGTATTTCTCTGGTAATTTTATAGCGTGCTTGAGATGAGAACTGGAGGAGCACTTCTTTGGGCATCCCCGCGTAAGGCCTCACTGGTAACTTTTCCGCTGTTTCAGACTCTATGAAAAGAGTACATGTTTTTGGCAACCCATCTTGGCTTGTGGCATCGGCCTCTTTTTCCTCCAGCTCCTCGCTTTGAACAAACCCGTTGTTCTCGATGCCTTCATTCTGGCCCAGCTCAAGAGAGACGGCCCGGTCTTCTTTGCCAACCATTTCACCTCAGTCCGTTCTCACCCCTCTCAGAAGACTCGGTGCAGTTGGAAGAAGGTGGGGCAGGTGGCAGGGGGTGAGAGAGAGGAAAAACCTTTGGTCGGTGAACGAGGAAGCGTCATTAATCCCTGGTTTAAAAATAAACCTGAGAGACCAGTCCAAAGTCTGACCCAGATTAAGAGCATTAAGGGCTTCCACTCCTCTGCACAAAAGACTTTTCTTCGCAGAGGGGCAAAATGTCGCAAGAGAACAAAGCTCCAGCTCATGCCAACCAGACTTCAAAAGAAAATAGCCTAGCGTTTCAGGAATGGAGGTACTTGAAGGCGGCCACTTCTGGGCAAGGCTTGTGTGCATTTAACACTTGCATGCCAGGCAGCTGTTCAACAACAAGCAAGGCCTCTGCCTGTTGAGTCACCATGCAGGAAAATGCTGCATCTGTTGAATACCTGCTGTTGGCATTCCCTGGGTGGGAGGAGAAATTCATTGCCCAGAACTCGGGAATGTGGGCAAACCATATTTTTTCTCTCTCGTTTACTCAAATCTAACCACTCTCGCCAGAGTGGTGCATGCTCTGGTTATCTCCCGCTTGGACTACTGCAGTGCGCTCTGTGTGGGGCTACCTTTGAAGGTGACCCAAAAACTACAACTAATGTGGCAGCCAGACTGGTGACTGGGAGCAGCTGCCAGGACCATGTAACACCGGTCCTGAAAGAACTGAATTGGCTCCCAGTACGTTTCTGAGCACAATTCAGAGTGTTGGTGCTGACCTTTAAAGCCCTAAACGGCCTTGACCCAGTATACCTGAAGGAGCGTCTCCACCCCTATCTATCAGCCCAGACACTGAGGTCCAGCTCCGAGGACCTTCTGGCAGATCCCTCACTGAGAGAAGTGAAGTTGCAGGGAGCCAGGCAGAGGGCCTTCTTGGTAGTGGCGCCTGCCCTGTGGAACAGACTCCTATCAGATGTCAAGGAAATAAAGAACTATCTGACTTTTAGAAGACATCTGAAGGCAGCCCTGCTTGGAAAGTTTTTAATGTTTGATGTTACATCATATTTTTAATATTCTGTTGGGAGCTGCCCAGAGTGGCTGGGGAAACCCAGCCAGATGGGCGGAGTATGTATGTATGTATGTATGTATGTATGTATGTATGTATAAATAAATAAATAAATAAATATATCATCATCATCATCATCTTCCTTCCATTGCTTTCTACATAGTATTTATTCTTGTCAGGGTCATAGCCACGTTCCAGTTCCCTAAGTTTATAACTTTAAAAAATTAAGTTTTTAGCCCTTTTTATTTGTGGAGTTATAAGGAAAGTTATGCAGGCAGTATTTGGCTCAAATCAAGCAGGAGGGGAGCATGCTCTTGGACTTTTGAGTTTTCCACGGGCATTGGGTTGTCCACTCTGTGAACGGGGTGCTGCATTAGTTGGGCCACAAGCTAATCCAGTTATTCTTATAGCCTTATGTTCTTAGACATGTGAGTTTGGCAGCAGGGTGAGGAGGCCAGGGCACCCAAACTCTGACTCTCCCTTCCTTGATCCACTCCTTGAAGCCCTCAATAAATTAAGCCAGCAAACCGCAAAAACAATTGTGCAGATAGAATGCCGGCAGCAGTGGGGGTGGGGTGGCTTTCCACTTGAATTTTGCACAGTCTGTCACATGTACAAAATGTGACCTACCAGTTGGGCAGAAGTTGTGGGTGTGTCCAAGGAGCAAAGAGTTCTCCAGGAACAAGTTCGTTCCCACAAGCGGGACCCAAGCACAAGAGCGCTCTCCCCTCCTGCTTCATCTGGGCAAAATTCTGCATACATAACTTTCCTTATACGTAGCTCCACAAAGCTAAAAATCAAAATAAAATCTCCCTGCAAGGAGTAAAGTAGCACATCAAGGAGATGGCTACAGTGAAAGCAAGCTCTCTGCTATACTAATTTATCACATGTAAGTGTGTTATTTTTTTCCTTTTTTTAAAGTGCATAATTGTTCCAAGGTTCTATTGTGCTTATTACTCAGACCGTGCAAAGGTTGTTTATGCCTTGAATGTTTTGATGGATTGGATCTTTTTCTGAATAGCAAACACATTCCCCTGCCAATACATGGCTGCTCACATTTGCCGGCTGCCTCCGTTTCCCCTTTAACTATTCAGTGCAACTACTACTAGAGGGGTGGCTGAATCTTGCCCTGAGGGGAGGGGAGAAGCAGCAGTAACCTCTTTTCCATTATTTCATGAGAGTTGTTTAACAAACACAGGGAACTCTGGGAATTGCGGCTGTGAATAGAATAGGGATCTCCTAACAACATTCAAGGGACACGGGTGGCGGTGCTGTGGTCTAAACCACATAGGGCTTGCCGATCAGAAGGTCGGTGGTTTGAATCCCTGTGACGGGGTGAGCTCCTGTTGCTCGGTCCCAGCTCCTGCCCACCTAGCAGTTCAAAAGCACGTCAAAGTGCAAGTAGATAAATAGGTACCGCTCCGGTGGGAAGGTAAACGGTGTTTCCGTGCGCTGCTCTGGTTCACCAGAAGCGGCTTAGTCATGCTGGCCACATGACCCGGAAAAACTGTCTGCAGACAAACGCCGGCTCCCTCGGCCTATAGAGCGAGATGAGCACGCAACCCCAGAGTCGTCCGCAACTGGACCTAATGGTCAGGGGTATCTTTACCTTTAACAACGTTCTGCACTGTGGGGGGGGGGACTACAGCTCCCAGAATCCTTGGGGGGGGTCACAGCTGTTTAAAGCGGTATGGTGTGAATGCGGCCCAAATATTGTCACGGTTCAGTGGTAGAGAATATGCTTTCTAGGCAGGTGAGGGGGAAGATGCACCTGATAAGACTGTCCATCACAGTGGATCACATTCAGGTAGATAAGCAAAAACAGCCTGACCTAGAATAAGACAGCTTCCTGCTTAGTTTGGTGAGAAAGTTAAGTAAATCTCTCCCTGTGAAATGAACGGAATTCAAGATACTGAACTTTGGCTGGATTGTGATACCAAAAGAATACCCCTAAGGCAGTTGTATGTGCTTTGTAAATGATTAAACTTTTCATCCAAAATGGGCTGGTTAATCAGAACCACTAATCCCCCTTTTGCATCCGTAGTGGTGAGCACCTCTATCTTCTCCAACATCCCTGCCATTATTCTTTCCTCTGACACGGTTAAATTACATCAGAGACTTTCCACTCTGCCTCACAAACCTCCTGCTTTCAGAGATCGGCCTTTCAGCTGCATCTGCATCAGCATTAATTGAATCAACTGATAGCATAAGAATTCAGTTGATAGTTAGGGAAACATGCAGGTGAGAGACAGGCATTCCTTAGCCCCATGCCTGTCTACACAACACCAAAGGCTTACAGTCAAATATTTGGCAGGTTTCAGGGTTCCTCATCTCAGAATGGTCAAATCTTTTGAGTTCAGTTTCTCAATCTTTTTTCAGTCTTGTGTACAGTTCTCCACATCAGTTTGTAGCAATTGTGAACAAAGGGTACTGTAAGGTGCTGAGTGGTTTTTAATCCTCTCTTTACTGATTCTTCTATACAGCTTTATTTTTATTTATTCACTTCCTCTCTGCGTTTTGCTCTCTTAATGCTCTCCACTTCTTTCTAGTCCTTTCTGCCCATCCCCTCCTGTCACTTCCAATCTGTCCCATTCGCCTTCTACCATCCAGATCAGGGTTCTGCAACCTTTAAGACAAATAGCCACTTGGACCCATTTCCGAAGAAAAAAAAATGGGAGCCGCAAAACTCGTCATTATAAAAATAACTTTTTGTCACTCTTTTATTATTTATTTGTTTGACCCTTCAGAATTACTCCTCCTCATAGAAATAAATGTTAAATTAACAAGTTACCTTTTTCTGTGTGTGTGTTCTTCACTCCCCTTCAAAACAGTGACCAGCGTACATGCCCCCTTTCAATACAGTGACCAGCGTACATGCCCCTTACAATGTAGCGGGCAGGCAGGAAGGTGACGTTGGGATGGTGCGTGACTAGCGCACGCACCGCCCCCATGCAACGTCACAGCCAGTACAGCGCCCGCCACACTGGGGAGTGTCGGGGCACACAATGCGCCTCCTCCCCTCACTAGTATCCGCCCCGGACCCGCGGCAAAGGTGTAAAAGAGCCACATGCGGCTCCGGAGCCGCGGGTTGCAGACCCCTGATCCAGATCAACAGGTTCTCAAAACATCCAAAGCAGTTGGATGTTGGGACAGTTCAGGACAGGCAAAAGCGTGCGTCTCTTCTTGCAGCACATAGGTAACCTGCGGAACTCACTGCCACAGGAGGCAGTGATGGCCACCAACTTGGATGGATTTAAAAGAGGATTAGACAAATTCATGAACATTAAGGCAACCGGCAGCTACGCTATGCCATACCCTCCACAGGCAGAGACATTATGCCTCTGAACACCAGTTTTCTGGGGATCGCATATGGGCAGAGTTCAGCTGCACTCGTGTCCTGCTTGCAGGCTGTCCACAGGCATCTGGTCGGCTACCATGAGAACAAAGATACTGGATTAAATGAACCATTGACCTGATCCAGGAGGGTTCTTATGTTCTTCAAATTCAGGAGCAGCTCCTGCTCCTGCTGTTCTTCACAGACATGCCATGGACCAC
Source organism: Podarcis gaigeae (assembly GCF_964106915.1). NCBI lineage: Eukaryota > Metazoa > Chordata > Lepidosauria > Squamata > Lacertidae > Podarcis > Podarcis gaigeae. The sequence goes on along the minus strand of NC_139680.1, from coordinate 101,013,777 downwards.
CTGAGTGAAGCTCCTGGACCACAATTTGGGAAATCCTGGCATAGAGAGCACACCGGTAGACAGGAACTTTATTGTCTTAGACAAGAACTGACCCAGGAAAAGCTTCTAACTAAGCCCAGTGCCTATTTAGCAGATGTTGCTTGTCTGTCAGGTCAAGGTGACGCAATTTGCTTCAGACGGCAGATCTGTCCCCTTCCCTGCCGTTGTGCTGTCGCCAGCGCCACAGGGGCGAAAGCAGCATTGGGTCACTTTGCCTACAAGGGCAAATCATCTCAGGATGGCCCTGCTCTCTAGTGATTAAACCATGTCTAGGTTTGTGTGTTTAAAGAAGCAGCGATTTAAATACAGTAAATATAGCAATGTTGTAAAGGTAAAGGGACCCCTGACCATTAGGTCCAGTTGTGGCCGACTCTGGGGTTGCGGTGCTCATCTCGCTTTACTGGCCGAGGGAGCCGGCGTACAGCTTCCAGGTCATGTGGCCAGCATGACGAAGCCGCTTCTGGTGAACCAGAGCAGCACACGGAAACACTGTTTACCTTCCCACTGGAGAGGTACCTATTTATCTACTTGCACTTTGATGTGCTTTCGAACTGCTAGGTTGGCAGGAGCAGGGAACGAGCAACGGGAGATCACCCCGTCGCGGGGATTCGAACCGCTGACCTTCTGATTGGCAAGTCCTAGGCTCTGTGGTTTAACCCACGATTGTCATTCGTTTATCTCTAAATCTCATGGGCATCCAAATAGCTCAAGCAAGTGATGCCTTGAGTGGTAACACTGTCACCTGTGTTTACAAGACAGCCTAGCACAGCCTCAGCAGATGCACTTGCGTTTTCAGGTATGCATTTGGTTATTATACCTTCTCAGGAAAGGGAAGTTGTCATTAGTTCCTGTTCTGCACCCCATGCTGGGTTGTCACAAAACATAGCTCAGTTGGTAGAACAGGAGACTCTCGATCTCAGGGCCATGGGTTCAAGCCCCACATTTGGCAAAATGTTCCTGCACTGCAGGGGGTTGGACTAGATGACCCTGGTGGTCCTGTCCAACTCTACAAATTCTGATTCTGTGAACTCTGTGTTCCATGTTTTCCTTGCAAAGTAATTGGGAGTCTACCTGCCTTCTTCAAGTTGGGTAGGGAGTCTCTATGCTGGCACTAATTATGGTAGCTCTTGGAGAGATTTGTACCAGTTATAGAAACTCTAATTTGGAGAGGTATCTCCAATTCTCCATACCCTGGCCAGGACACTTCTAAAAGTCAAATATTTGTTAATTTCTTTGATGAGATGGCGTTCCACAGGACGGGGACAACTACTAAGAAGGCACATCTGACATAATGTGGAAAATGTACTCTGCTGAGCACTCTGGTTCGTCCGAGGTTATCTGTGAGAAACTGTTTGAGACATCCAATCTGGAAACTACGTATTTGGGTACTGAGTGTTAGGTGGAAGTCCTCTCCTGGTGGTGGTTTTTCCCCCCAAGCTGAAACTTGATCCAGCTCTTAAATATCTATGCAGATGCACGCTTCCCTCAGCTGCATATTCCTGCATTGCAGGGGGTTGGACTAGATGATCCTCGGGGTCCCTTCTAACTCTACAATTTTTATTTGTGCACAGGTAGGCTCATGTGATTCCCTTATGCCACGATGCTTCATCTTTTCCAATTCCATCTTGTGAAGTCAAGGTGTTGGGGATTCCAGAGGGTGATGCCAAACCACACAATGTCAACATTATCACCTGTTCGCAGACCAGTGTCTCCAAACACCCCTCCTATTGTTTTCAGTAGTCCCGGTCTGGTAGCTGCTCCATGACCAAGGGGATTACCCAACTGATGACTTCCCATCCCGTATGCAGTGAACACAAATTGCCCCTTCCTTGTATCCAAGCACTGCAGGAAACCATCTGAGCTGTGCAAAACTGCTCTGGAGAACCAAATGGTCTGCAACGTTGTGTGGTCTTCCTCAGAAACAACTATGAATCTATTTTGAAATTAATGATTGTGAGTACAGACTTAAGATACAGGAGAACTTGCCTCTCTCCAGTAAGAGAACAGAGACAGGAAACTCCAGACTCTATTGAAATACCACATACTGTGGATTGGAGCAGAGGGTGCACATGCAGGGCTCACCCGCAAACATCCCTGGGTGCGTGGTCACCTCTTCAGAGCTCCTGAAGGTGGTGTCAAAGCTCCTTCTGTTCTGGTGAATTAGAAACCTCTCTGCAATCAAGAAGCCTGATGAAGCAAGGCTCCTTTCTGCCGGGTTTCTAAGCACATTCAACAGAGCACACATAGAAAGCCCTTTCAGACAGCAACCCATGCACCTGGGGGTGTTGGGAGGTGAGCTTGCAAAGGCACAAGCACACTCCAGTGCCACCTGCTGTCTATGGCACAATGACATTATCCAGAGTCTTCTTGCTCTCTATTCAGATTAATTCAGAAAAAAGAATAATTTATTTTCTAGTGTTTGGAAGGCAACTAGCAATTGCAGGACTGATCCCATGACAGAAAGGTAATTGGTTCAACAACGAGATGTTTTGTGAAAGGCTCTTAAGGAAATCTGAGCATAGAGCATCAACAGATCATAATGAAGTTGATTGTCAACTTCCAATGAACACTTCAAGATTTCCCTTGCCAAAGTCATGCCAATTTTCATCATTCTTCTGTGCAATGATTCTCTGCTTAAGTGAGACTATAGTTACATTACGGTCTGGAATTTTAAAGGAATGCCCCTAGATTTCTTTTTAACTAAAACACAATATTGATTCCTCAGTATGTTTGACTTGAATATGACCCTGCTGCAGCCACCCAACTTCAAAACTGCTTTATGTGATTGATCGATGACATTTGTTATTTGGTAGCTTTGGAGATAACATTTCACCATATAAGGAATATGACTGGATCATCATCCATAGCAGAACAAAATAAAGAATCTTGTTTAAGTGGACTGTGTCATGTTACTTTTCAGAGGAACTGTGAACCTTCAGTGAGTTTGACTGGCATCAGTGATTTTTATAGGCTACCATGCTGTTTGATGTAGTGCCATATTTGCCAAGGTGAAAACAATGTGAGAAACCCAAGTAGCCAGAAGGTCTGTTCCTTATTTCAGCAATGTGTACCTTGCATAAAACTCATCTTGTTGGGAAATACAAGGACCTTGGGTTACACTGTTGTGCTGAACAAATGATGGGCAACTATTTCTTTCTGTTGGAACTCATTTGATAAAATTCAAATCATTTAAAAATCAACACCATGAATAAAAACCAAATAGGAACAATTACAAGTAACGTTTATGCTTCTGAACAGACATGCACCAGTTCCACAAATTTACAGACACCCCAGGCATCAAAGAGAAACATTACAGCTTCATTAAATGGGGGAGGCTACAGGATTTGGTAAATGAATAGAATTTTAAATCAACTAAATAGATTATATGTTCTGGTGGTGCTTACAGACCATAAATAGCAGAAGATAGGCAAGCATTTGCAAAAAACACAAGAAGTAAAAACAGTGCTAGCACCAGAGGAGACCATGTTAATGAGGATGGAGGAGTTTTCTAATAGGCCAAAATGAAACACATGTTCAGACAAAGCAACAAGACACAACCTTTTTCTTAACTGGGCCATTTCTCATCCCTTTGTATAAATGCAACTTCCATACATTGTAGAGTGAGTTCAGATGAAATGTAAAGCTGTCCATGCTTTAACCTTCCTTTTTATATGTTAGATACATACCACCATTTCTTCTTAAGATTTCAAGATGAAAGTTATGACGGCTGTGTTGATTTAAAATAATAATAATAATAATCCAAAGCAAAAGCTAATCAAGAGATTTAGAGCAACTCTACCGATCCAGATTTTTTTTTCCTAATAGTACTCTCTTTTGACATCCTAAGCAAACGAAGCCACCTGAACAGAGATGGAGCAGCTCAAGTCAGCAAGTGCTTCACAGTGGAGGCTTCACTTCAACCAGCAGTGCAATGGCTGCCTAAGATCCAAGCCACTTGGCTAACTGTTCCATATGGCAATTCAAACCACAGACAGCAGTTCATTGCATGAATCTTAAAACATTTTCAACAAGCTAATACAAATGAAATGGAATAGTGTGCACTGGTGCTATTTAAAAAGAGAGAGAAGCCCACCTGGTTCAGTGTGAGCTGCTCACACAAACGCAAAGCACCATCCACAAAATTTGAATTGCAAGGTGTCATCACACAGTTGCAAGCTTGTGATAGTTACACCTTTGATTACAACAGAAACAAGTTCTAGCATTCCAAGGCTGTTTCCTCTTTGCAAGCGGTAGACCTTACTTCCGAGTAAGATGTGCTGGATTAGGCTGCATACCAAACAACTTTTCACTTTTATTCTTGATCAATGGAGCTCATTACGCTCCAAGTCTCTGCACCGTTACTGGCAATTTAAAACCAAACACAGCAAGCAGAGGTGATAGCAGGCAGGAAGAGAAAAGGATTGATTTGGACATAAACCAAGACTTAGCTTAAGATCATGTTTCAGCGGAACTGATGGCCTGCCAATGAAGCAAACATATCCATAGTGTGGTTGGCAGAAAGCTGCTCTCTGGATGCAAATTAGTTGTGCGGAAAAACCCAGCTTTACTCTTCAATATGGAACAATGACTAAGAAATATTCAGGTGTTTTGATGCAACCCCCTTTACATCATCTTATTGGAAAAAGAAAACAGAGTGGCGGAGCAACTAAGCTATAACTTAACTGGGGCTATGATATGGTGCTTCAAGGAAACAATTATCCATCATAAAATGCATTAGGATTTATCCTCATGTTTTAAATTGACAGCCCACCAAACAATTTGTACAGGTAAAACAATTTAGGCTGTAAAACGTGTTTCTTGACTTTTCCCCAAACTTGGCCTACAAGATTTTGACAATGAATTTTAGTTTATATTTGGCATGGTTATCGTGGTGAACAGACCAATCCTAACAACATCCTTTTAAGTCTATTAGATATAAATATCAACAATACACAAGTGAACATTTTCCAGGTTCAGAAGAATGTGATTATATTAAACCTTTAGTGTTTACTGTGGAGTGAACAAAAAGGCATATTCTCAGGTATGGACATATAAAAGCTATGAAAAAGAGTGAGGATCAACAGTCCGTGTAGCATCCTTCCGCTAAGGTTTAAGAACAGGCTGGCTTTAGCATCCATCAAAATAGCTTAGACCACACAAATAGGCACTTGCCTTCTGATGTTGATGTAAATGGATCCAGCTAAGTTAGCAGAACACCTGTCAATAGCATTTCCTATGCAAAGGATCACACACTGCACATAATGGCAATAATTCAGATTTCTTTTCCCTTCCTGTACCTTGGGAAATCATTCTTCCTAAAGTTACGACCGTCTGAAAGTAAAACTTACACTTTGCTTGAGTAACACCAAACATTTTGCATAATGTTCAGTAATATTTTTGCAAATAGCACAGGCTGTCTTCCACCAACATGTTATCAAGCACTATCACCTCAGCCTGTTTCACTTGCAGTTCAATTCATTTCTAACCTCCTGGACCAAATTTCAAGCAGTGATGATTCTCAAGAACTAGGTGCTTATACAGACTTGTGCATTATTGATACACAATTGTTCTTTGGAACCAAATATCACAGCAAAAGCCAGAGTTCTTATGCTCTTATAGGTCAACAGCATGCTGATCATACACAAAAAACCCAGTATTTACAATCACAGAAGCAAGTAATTGTATCGTCACTAATTCCTTTCCCACAAAACTGCGCTTCTCACTGTTTTAGCAATCCTTTATTGAAGATAACAAGTTGGTTATGTTCACTGTATTGTATGAAACATCACAATATCATACTGGGAAGGTACTATCAGTACAGGATTGGACCAGAGCAGACAGTCTGAACAGTAAACCATTTTGCATTCTTCATTCCCTAGCTTTTAAACAACCCAAAAAAAACCCCAGTAGGGACAAATACCTGTTAACATCATCATTTAGAACACTTTAACTTACAAGGCTAAAATCTAATGAATAAATAAAATATATTGTGGCAATAATCCTCTAGCCCCTCCCAACCGCCCCCCTCCCCCCCCCCAAATCAGATACACGAAGAACCAAATGATCGGGAAAACTGGCTATAGGCACCAGGTTACAAGAGTGTACATGGATCTACACTCGAGTGTGTGTATGAGGGGGAAGCTACAGAAAAATACCATGAATTTCACACAAAACCAGTTGATGACTGTCGTTAGCTTAAACTACACACAAGGGCAACTACATCCTCGTTGAAACACAGTTTTAAACAAATAGGAAAATGTTTACAAGGCATCCACAGCATGTAAATCATGTACAAATGGATACATTCAATGTTTCCCCTCCCCAATAGCTTTTATTTATTTATTTTTTAGATAAATACTTTACTCTTCTCCACTTTCAGCATTAACTGGACTCAATACATGCACAACTCAAAAAGAATTAAGAAAAAAAAATAAGGTTATTGCAAAAATAGAATTAAACTAAGAATCTTCAAGTACCTTACATGACGGCCACTCTGTACCATGCCCATTGCTTATAAAATGAAAGGTCACTGAACCCATGAAAATATCTCTAATATTTTCTTAGATTTAAAATAGATAATTTTAGCTGTATTTATAGTAATCTCAAAGTGATAATTTGAACTTTGTAAATAATGCAAACAATTAAAAATTATACCCATATTACTCGACCTCTTTTAACAGCTGATAAGAAATCAGGGGGGGGGGCTATAGAAAACCACATTTAGAACAAAATCACAATTTACATTATAATAAAGGCAAATATTCAGCATTAAAAAAAAAACCTGCAGCAATGAGTGAGATGTCAAAGCAAATTACAACTAACCATAAATTAAGTTGTTTGGTTTAAAAAGATTTATTCTAGCAAGAGTTTATGGATGTGTTATACACATGCGCAAAATTCTTATTGGTTTTAGATGCCTAAAATCTTCTTATATTATTGCCAAATACACTTTATCTTAAGCAAGCAGTAGGCAACATATCACAATTTGGACACTGTAGGGAAAAACCTAACAGTCTGGTAATACAGGTAAAACTGGAAAATTTAAAATAAAAAAAAATACACATCCTATAGCATATTGCCCAACTGAAATGACTTTCCAAGCCCAGAGCTGCAAAAGCCTTCCATCTTGGTAAGGTGAAGTAAGTAAGTGTCTCATTACAATTATTTGCACTCAATTGTGCATTTATTGTAAGTTTTGTTAAAACATAGTGTGTCTTCAGAGTACAACTACAATCCCATGGTACTTTATGTACATTTAGTGATGTGCTCCCAGCATTATTCCTTCCTTGGTTTTTAGGGCTCAGGCTCCATAAAGATGTAACCAATGCGCCCAAGGCTGGTAAAAATACTGTAGTACAGGCAATGCTAAGAGTGGCAATATCAGAAAACACAAATATGAACAAATGATGGAAAATCCTAATAATTTCTTTCTGCCCATTTCACAAAATGTTGGAAATCCACCAGAATTTTTCCTTTGTATTGAAGAAAACTGATTAAAAGTTTTTCCCCCATTTTTCAGATTCAAAAGCATTTTTAGCAGATCTGTAAGGCTACCACGGATCTTCTAGATCGCCAGCACCCTACAGGAAAAGAAGAAGGAAACTGTTAGTGTTCTACTGGCCTAAAAATCCGCATTGTCCTGAATTGCAACAAGGAATAAACATAAAAGCAGGAGTTGGGACTTCTGGTTCCACAGTCTTACCAGACCATCATGCCCTCAGGTGGTTCAATCACTCTCCCTCCTCTGCTAACCCAGGAACATAATGGCAATAAAAGAATAAACTGCCAGGAATACGAACCATTTGAAACTGTGACCAAGCAAATTAGCCTAGGCATCTGCTAGACAGTCAGTATAATTTTTGGAAGTATGATAGCAACACCTCAAAGCAAGCCTTTCCAAAAAGGTGAGCGAGCACAGCAATGGTCCTAACCCAAAGAACCCATAACCCAATACAAATTTTTGTACGTGTTAACACTATCATTTTTACATTCCAATGTGTCAACAAGTCAGTTATCCAATGGCAGAAAACTTAATAAAAGTAGCAAATATTATTGGCCCAGGAGTATCACTTCTGAAATAAAATTTGTTCAGCGAGTTAAAACTTAATACGAATAAAGATCACTCTCATATGTTAACATATTAGATATTACACATTCTGCTCTGTTTGATGGCAACTTGAACTACCCCAAACTGCTTAAATAAAGTCAATATGCATTCAGATTATTCCACACATATTTTATTTGGTCGTAGACAATAATAACTCATGTACTAAACACTAATGGTCAATACATTTTATCCATTGGATACATAGGTGCTATAAGTGCATCCTGAATACAATTTCAGAAAATCAGGTACAGATGATATAGTCCAAATTACAGCCTGACATAACACTGTATATTTTAATATAATGACTAACTTAACATGCCTTAAAACTTAAAGGGCTAATATGCCTTTGACATGACAAGAACTATTCACAATACAAACATGCAATATCTACATCACTGTAATAAGTAAAAGAAAGTGAGTTATAATCAACACACTGTAAATGCTGGATTAAGGTGACAATTTTAGGCTCTACCAATTTAATGAAAACCACAGAAGTTATAGCTTTCACTTGAATGCATTTACAATATGACATTCTTCTTAGACTATCAAATTCCAGCCCAATGCCATGAGACTAAAATCCACAGAAACCTCTTGACCAATGTACAAGAATTTTGCTGCTCTGCTTCCTGCCATGCATGCAGAGGACAAGCAGTAACAATGCCTACGCAAGCAGCAGTTCTCGGGAAGAACTCTCCAACACACAAAACACACAGAGAGAAGAATACCTTTTATGCATTTAGCATGTACAAATAAATTTAAGAGGAAAGCTAACTGTCTAAGATGTAACAAATAGCAAGAGACCAAGACATTATAATCACTAAACCATCAACTGTGTGAAAAAAATTAAGGTATTACAACTTTTTAGCACCCTGTTCATCGCCCATCTCAGAATCTTCTTGAGCACTCTGCTCACTTTCTGCTTTGGTGTCTGTCTCTTGGTCACTGGATCCATCAGAGGAATCTGAAGTAGAGGCTGTAGCCGATTCATCAAAGCCTTCTTCTCCCTGCATTCTAGCTAGCCTGTAACTAATCAGCACGTCCTCCAGAAGGTGGCGGTAGTTCCCCCTATGAGTAATTCTCACTTGTCTGAGAGCTTCCACCAACTTTCCCTGTGTTCCACCTTCTGCGGCTTCGCCAGGGTCCTTATTTAAGATTCAAGACCCCAGAATCAGTGGTTAAACTAGGATATTTCTAAATTTATTAATACATTAGACAAGCTATGAAGAATCTCTAGAGTTCTATGGTCTAGAAGTAAACTTTCAGCTAGTCTTAATGAGCCTTGGGGAAGATAAGTGTCCTAAATGCTTATGGTTAAAGGAAGTTTATTAATTGTGAAAAAGCAATGTGGAACCAGACCTTCCTATTCTACCATTTCATGGGCATTTTGTTCACTCAAGACAGTTGCAGATGGCTGGATAGCATATATAAATTTCGACCTTTAAATATAAATTATATACCACTGGTGCTTTGAAACACAGCAAAAACAAAATAAAAAATTGTGAACAGCTTAAGTAAAATGAGTTCCTACTTATCTTGTTTAGGAAAGAGATACTTTAGGTGTAATTGAGTAAGTCACATGAAGTTGCCAATGGAAAACTTATTGCCAATTGGGTGCACTCATGGGAAGACTGTAACAAGTACAAGCTAACTCTCCACAAAAGTACAAATCTATCGAGATATGCAGATGGCATTGTGAAAAGAACTTTGTTTTAATTTACAAATTCTTCAAAATATATCCCCAGAGTTCAAGAACCTAAAGGCACTTTAATTTTAAGTCTGCTGAATGTTATGACTTTAAGATTTAGTATTCTTAGAACACTAAAACTAGATTCAAGGCAGGCAAAAAGTGGTGCTTTACACAGATTTTTCAATTCACTGCCACTGGATTTGTTGGCAACCTTAAACTTAGGTCCTTTTAAGAGGGAGTTGAGAACCATCGGTGGCTACTAATCGTGATGGCTATATGATGCCACCAGTATCCGGGGAAGCCTGTATTTTAAATATTAGTTGCTAGGCAACAACTGCAAGAAAGGGCTACTGCCATCCTTTGGCCTGGATCCAGCATGGCTCTTAATGCTCATTCTGTTTGATTACCTGTGCCTAGTAATATAAAGGATCTTTGATGAGACATACAGCTCTGGGATTGTCAACATAGCACCCGTGGGCACAGATGTGCTCACCAAGACCCTCACTGGCACCCCCACACTGATTACAGTGCTTATAGGACTTAAAGGCTGCTTTCTATTGCAGACAACAGAATACTTCTTTCAAGCAAAGCTTTTGCATGGGGGACCTTTGGAGGGTGGCACAGCTAGGGAAGGAAGGCTTAACTCTCCTCTCCCTAGCTGGGACACCCCTTCACAAACACAATTAAGCTTTAAACAAGTCTCCTACTGGAACAAATGAAATGTTTTTTTCCAAGCCTAACTGCAATGGGGGAGGAGTAACTGGGAGGCAGACAGCTAACCCTTCTCTCCACAGTTGTGACCTCAAAAATTCCCCCAAGGGGGGAATCCTTCTACTTAAAGCCTGATTGCTAGGAGGGGGGAAGTGGGGAGGGGGTTGCGATGAGTGTGTGCTGCCCACAATAGTTTCTATAGTTTACAAATGTGCCCACGGGCTCAAGAAGGTTGGAGGTCCCTGTTATAGCCGAAAGTAGCAAAATATGCCTCTCAAAGGAGGCAAAGTGTCCTTCCCCAGTCACGTATGTCATAAGGGCTTAGTAGTAAACCCTCTGGCTTTATCAACAAGGATTCATGCCCAATTCAAAATCACTGGTATTGCAAATTGGCCCATTCCAAAGAAATGGTACCTAATTCAGAGGCTTTTTCTTAGGCCTTTTCATTGGCTGATCCTCATACTTAGCTAAGGTATCCTCATACCTTAGCTAAACCAAACACACTATACAAACTGATTAAGAACAAATGAGAGGCAATAGCAGCAGTGCTGTGTGTTTAAGCACAGGACTACCATTATTGTGCAGACACAGTGGCAACCAATTCTGAGAACAAAAAAGGGATGTGTGACACTATCAAGTACAGAACCTTCCTCTACCAACAGCTAACCTCCCAGATGTCCATCTACAGAAGCTCTTTTCTGCCAGCCAAGCACTTTTACCATCAGAGCTTCGCCCATTTATCCCTCTTGCTGTGCCCCATCTCCCATTTGCACCTCAAACTCACATTCTCATCATGACCACAAGCAACTCAAAAGGTGTAGGATCATCACAGGAAGGCTACTGCATCTTGGAATACAAGAAGCTGAATATACTGTTCTGTTTCAGGAAACTTCAGTGTACTACCTTCATTCCTTTTGATGAGGTTTCTGCTGGTTGTGCCCAGAACAAGCCAAAATTAAAGTGGAGGGACCTTCAATGAGTCGTAAAGCACATGCTCAGCATGCAACAGTCCCATTTCCAGGGAGGGCTCGGAAAGACCAGTCTGAACATTCTAACAACTAGTCCTTTGATGGTTCTTTCAGAAACTGTAGCTACCCAATTAGGTAAAGGTGAAGGGACCCCTGACTATTAGGTCCAGTCGTGGCCTGCATACAGCTTCCGGGTCATGTGGCCAGCATGAATAAGCCGCTTCTGGCAAACCAGAGCAGTGCACGGAAACACCATTTACCTTCCCACCAGAGGGGTACCTATTTATCTACTTGCACTGGCGTGCTTTCGAACTGCTAGTTTGGCAGGAGCTGGGACAGAGCAACAGGAGCTCACCCCGTCGCAGAGATTCGAACTGCCGACCTTCTGATCGGCAAGTCCTAGGCTCTGTGGTTTAACCCACAGCGCCACCCTTGTCCCTTGCTACCCAATTAGGAAAATATAAAATGTCAGCCATTGATACCACCTCCTCACATGAATCATGAGTCCCAAATACCTTGAGACTGAGGCTTGTAGCCAACTAAGTTTTACTCAGACACCCTTTAATTCCAATGACTCTACCAAGTTCATCACGTTCCATTAATTGCAATGGGCCTACTCTGAGTTTGACTAACACTAGATCCAACCCTAAGCTGCTCCGGACTTTGATGACATGAAGAACTATTATGCATTAATTTTGCATCCAAAGTGCTCCCAGTTTTCTAATGGTAAACTCTAACACAAAACTAAATTCAGCGAGTTACCCAATATTCATATGAAATTAGGAGAAAAAATTAGAACACAAAAAAGCAAACCTATGAAAAATATGTTTTCAGGAAGGAAAACAGATTTTCTCAGATCTGGATATACACCAGATATGTCAAATGTATTGTAAGCAGTTTGAGAACTGGCCTTGACAGATTTCTTTCCTTTTTTTTACAGTGAAGTAGTATTCACAGAGTGCACATACAGTATATTAATGTGAATGGATACTATTTCTCATTCTGCAGTCAGACTATAATCTTGTCATGTTTTCTATATTATGGATATAAATGGCAGGTATTTCTGAGTGTTGTGGGCCAATTCAGCCACATAAATAAACTTTCAGTAATGAAGTAAGTGGGGCATCTGTTAACATTGCATTAATTGCAACATAAGGAAGCCTCCACCCATTATGCCACAGAATTAAGCAAATAAAATACATACTAGGCCTGTAAAAACCACAGAGCAGGTGAGATTTTTAAGCCTGCATCAGAAATTGGAAACCTTGGATTTTAAATCTACTGCTTCTTGTATTTTTATTGTTGCTACGATAATTGCTTTTGTTTCTGATGTTTTTGATCTGTTTTATATTTGTTTTATGGTTCTCTTTTGTAGGCTATCTTGAAAATACGAATTAATAAAATTATGTGGGGTTTTTTTAAAAAAATGGAAAGCTTGCACTCTTTCCCAGTTTCTATCTCACTTGTTCCACATTCACCATGGCCCTATTCCGAGCCACCAAATCTGACAATTCAGCATAACACTGAAAAGCTCAATTAAGGTTCCCAAAATCAGAGTCAGAAGCAGCTGGATGGGCCCATAACTCTGTGCAGAACAGTCTACATTAGTGGGAGAAACTACTGTTCTTGCTTCATAACTCTGAAAAAGCACATTCTTTGACTGCAAAAGGAACTACAGGTAAGTTCAATTAGCACCATCTCCAGATTCTGCTGAGACTTTCCCACAACTGCAACCCTGGTAGACAGTGGTGAGCTAGATGGAACAATGGTGTGACTCAGTATAAATTAGTTTCATTTGCTTTGGGAAACACAGAAAACACACCTTCTATGCTATTATGAGAGTACAAAAAATAGAAGTTCTGCTCTACTCTATCCCTGAAGGGGAAATGCCAATGAATACATTATTAGTGCACAAGAATGTATTCATGTAGATCAATGTGATAGCACACTTTTTAATATCTGAAGAAAAGAAAAATGGGAAAACCTCACCAACAGCACTTCAAGACCAAGGCTGAGAACAGAAAATCTAATTCAGTTGAAATTTATGGGACTTTCTTCCAAGTGAATTTATTAAAAAAAAATACGTTAAAAATGCTTATTTCAACAAACTAGAGATTGTGTACTTTTAGCACATTTTAATTAAGCTGTTCACGTTAGCACACATTTCTACAAGCCAATTTTTGAGAAACACACCTTTTGCTACGCATCATCTAGGTTATTCTGTATTCTTCTCTGCAGTTATAACAGGCATTTACAATTCACATTTCCATATGAAAGTTTTGCTAACTAAGCACAACACCTATGCCAAAACTAAAACAGAACACAGCATACCAAATTCACTCTTTGGGGCCTAGATTACTTTGTTGGGAGCTCTGAATACTCATGGCTCAAAGCTTAAGCTATTTTACATTACATAGTAAAGTTAGCTTACTGAAATAGCACAGCGTTATTAAATGTAGGTGGAGTCAGGAAATAAGAAACTTGTGATTCCTTGCAAGCCTATACACCTTGCCAAGGATGTCTCTGACAGGGAAATCTAGATATGCTAAGAAAGCCTGGGAAAGTATTTTGAAACCTGTATACTAGTAGTGAAATTAAGATTCCTAGTTTGCCAATTCTAAGTAGAAAACAAAAGAGTCCAATTGGCTTTCATAGAAAACAGTTGGATCAATGGGAGAAAACTAATTAAGTATTCAAACCATAGCATCAGGTCTTACCTAAATTATCTCACTGTACTATTCCCACAGAAACCAGTGTTTCATATCACTTAATCATAAATAGCCCCTCTCTTACTGTGTGCATAGAAGGCAGAGAGCCTTTATTGTGGTGGCACCTCAATTTTGGAACACCTTCTGCCAAGGAGGTTTGATTGGTGCTGACACTACAATCTCAGTACCAGGGTGATATATAATAATAATTTTATTTATACCCTGCCAATCTGGCTGTGTTTCCCCAGCCACATATTTGTTTATACATTTTAAATTTATTTTATGGCCTCTACTTAATAGTTACTATTTGTGTGTTTTTTAATTGCTTAAACAAATGAATTGTTATTATTATTATTTATATTATTATACACTATCTTGGAATCTACTAGTTGAAGGGTGGTTTAGGAAATTAAAATAAATAAATGTATCCACTTGATCACCCTATTGCCTTTCTACTAGGCAAGATGGCACAACAAATTAAATTGTACCTAACAGGAAAACCAGTTGCATATTTGATAAAGGCCTAACAAATGAAGAAGTCTCAACATTAGGTGTCACACATTTATGCCTGTCTCTCACCTATTTACTGTAAGCATATAGTCTTAAAGAAATGCTTATATTGGTGACCCTGCATTCTGGTATAGAGCAATAGCAGCAATTTGCTTCTTCAGAACAAGACATCCCAGGAGGATCCATTAACCCTTTAAATTCAATGTATTTTTTGGTGGCATGGAACAATGCACTTGCAAACACACAGTTATAACATCCCCCACTGCAATATTATAATTTACTTGCATCAATAAATGCTAGCAATCAAATGCAGAACTTACCCCATCATTCTCTCTGTGTGGGTTCAGCCTGTTATAAACAGCTTCAATAATATTTCGCCTAGACAAAGGTAAAATTCTAAGTTATGTTTTGAGCAGGTTTTCACATACAAAAGTAAACAAGCTGCTCTATTAGTCAAGATGGCTAAACAGTGGGAATCTATTGCTCTGCTTATAGGCTTCCCAATTGGCGGCCAGAAATTCTGCCAATGGCACTGTTTCATGAGCTGTTGTGTAAATGTGCAAAACACTGGCTACATGGAAGACATTCAACAACTTGCCATCCCCACCTGCCATTCTGAAAGACAGCTCCAAAGCACTTTTGCCGAAGTGGCTCTTAGGTTTACAGTGTGGTCTTGGGCACACTCTTCCCCCTCAAGCCTACCTACCACACAGAGCATTAAGCTAAAATGCATCTCTGCCATGTCTTGAAGAAAGGGCGGGATAAAAATACAACTGAAACTGTTGGCTTCTGCAAGTAGTTAAAAAAAGATGCAGCAATAACTATATGCCCATGCCATACATTTAAATCAGTCACAAAGGAAGATTAAAATACATGCATGTGTCAACAAGCCCAGCCCAGCTTTCCTCCATTCAGATGTGTGGGAGTGATGATAATAATAATAATAATAATAATAATAATAATAATAATAATAATAATAATAATAATAATTTATTATTTGTACCCCGCCCATCTGGCTGGGTCTCCCCAGCCACTCTGGGTGGCTTCCAACAGAGATGAAAAATACACTAAAATGTCACATATTAAAAACTTCCCTGAACAGGGCTGCCTTCAGATGTCTTCTGAATGTCAGGTAGTTGTTTATCGCTTTGACATCTGATGGAAGGGCATTCCACAGGGCGGGCGCCACTACCGAGAAGGCCCTCTGCCTGGTTCCCTGTAACTTGGCCTCTCGCAGTGAGGGAACCGCCAGAAGGCCCTCGGAGCTGGACCTCAGTGTCCGGGCAGAACGATGGGGGAGGAGACGCTCCTTCAGATATACTGGACCGAGGCCATTTAGGGCTTTAAAGGTCAGCACCAACACTTTGAATTGTGCTCGGAAACGTACTGGGAGCCAATGTAGGTCTTTCAAGACCGGTGTTATATGGTCTCGGCGGCCGCTCCCAGTCACCAGTCTAGCTGCCGCATTCTGGATTAGTTGTAGTTTCTGGGTCACCTTCAAAGGTAGCCCCACGTAGAGCGCATTGCAGTAGTCCAAGCGGGAGATAACCAGAGCATGTACCACTCTGGCGAGACAGTGTGCAGGCAGATAGGGTCTCAGCCTACGTACCAGATGGAGCTGGTAAACAGCTGCCCTGGATACAGATTTGACCTGTGCCTCCATGGACAGCTGTGAGTCCAAAATGACTCCCAGGCTACGCACCTGGTCCTTCAGGGGCACAGTTACCCCATTCAGGACCAGGGAATCCTCCACACCTGCCCGCCTCCTGTCCCCCAAAAACAGTACTTCTGTCTTGTCAGGATTCAACCTCAATCTGTTAGCCGCCATCCATCCTCCAACCGCTTCCAGACACTCACACAGGACCTTCACCGCCTTCACTGGTTCTGATTTAAAAGAGAGGTAGAGCTGGGTATCATCTGCATACTGATGAACACCCAGCCCAAACCTCCTGATGATCCCTCCCAGCGGCTGCATGTAGATGTTGAAAAGCATGGGGGAGAGGACAGAACCCTGAGGCACCCCACAAGTGAGAGCCCAGGGGTCTGAACACTCATCCCCCACCACCACTTTCTGAACACGGCCCAGGAGGAAGGAGCGGAACCACTGTATGACAGTGCCCCCAGCCCCTCAAGACGGTCCAGAAGGATGTCATGGTCGACGGTATCAAACGCCGCTAAATGATTGAATTACACTTTTATGAAATGAATAGCATGTAGAAGACAGGCTGAACAATTTAGCAATATAAGATGTAAGCCTGTATACACCGTTTCAAAGCCATAATTAAGTTTCATTGACATTCTGCACTTACTTGCCAGCTAGACCACCTCCTGGTGGTAAGTTTGGAATATTCTCTGCAGACAAAATGCGCATTACATGAGCAAGATCCGGCATTCCTTCTTCGCCCGACTTCTCCATAATTTCTAGTTAAAAGAAAATGCTCAAATTATTACAACCAAGAGGAGACACAGAAAACCCTACACGTGATACTCAATGCAAATATCTCAGACCTGGTACAAATACACGTGCACATCAAGAACTATATAAAAATGTTACCTGCATGAAGGTGTAGCAAAATAATACACTCAATAAAGTGTTTCACAACATGTAGCAATTGTTTTCCATATATTTAAAAAAGGGATGGACAACTTGTTATTTTAGTATCAGTCTGAAAGGTTGGCTGTGTTCCAAACCAAAGAGATTACAGCAAAACTTCAATGCATCAGCCTATACTGTGGGATTGTATGTGTATATTCCTTACTTTTGGGCACTAGTTTCACACATGCCCTAGAAAGCAAGCTTTACAAAATGACCACTAAGGATGTGTGTGTGTGTGTGTGTGTGTGTGTGTGTGTGTGTGTGGAGGGTATGTGTGTGGAGAAGAGATGCTGAGCACCTAGTATACGGAAGGCAATAGTTTTGTGTTCATGCCCACTTAGAAAATTGAGGTAGTAGTGCACAATCCAACACTGATTAGGTTGGAGAACAGAATCAATAGGAATATTCCTGTTTTACTGCTCATATTAGAGGTAGAAAAAAATTACCAAGGTCAGCATAATTCTCCAACTTAGAAATGCTTGACTACACAGCTAAAGTGATCTCAAGTAGACATTTTTGGGCTTCTCATTCCCTATCTAGAGAATTCAACTTTATAATATTTTGTACATGGCTGCAATGCAGTCATGGTCTCTCCCAAATAATGGCAGATGTACGCACAGGCACATACAAACACTTCTCCAAGGTGTTCTATTTGCTATGGAAACTCTTGTGTGTAAAATCTCATTTGCACAGTTATTATGATCCTGACATATTTTTAAATTATATAGTAATCTAAATAGGAAATTGCGTATTGGACTAGCAGTGCAACTTCTAAGAAATATGGAGAACAAGACGCTCTGAAGCTTCACAGCTAGATCTTCTCTCACACGGATTCCATGTCTGGAGTTTTAAAATTTCATCTGTCCCAAGCAAGATTGCCTATCTAGTTTAGTAATATTTTTCCAGTTTTCATTACCATTTAGAGAACTGCATTTTCATTTCATCCTTCTACCTTTTTCCTTCAACCTTCTTTCAGAATTGCTTATTTATTTTGACATCCAGCTCTCTGGCTCCATTCATCCGCTCTACACTTCCTTTTATCATCACTGCCACTATGATGCTTACCTATATTCCAACAATACCTTTCTTTCCTCAATGAAAAATATGAGCTAATATATTAAAGGATGCTATTCTTCAATGAAAACTGACAGAAGGTTCAATCAACCACCTGGTGGCTTTAGGTGGGAAATATATTCAACAGAAGACAATGTTGTATAAGCAGTTTTCAACTGGCTTTTTCTTTCTAGCTCCACCTTCATTCCCCCCCCCCCCGTTCCTTCATCATATTAAAGAGCCCCAATAAAATACAGCCATTACCCTTGTAGTTACTCTAGAGCTTACTTGGACTCCCATGATCAAGCTATGCTCAACTATAGAAGTCTTAGTGCAATAATTCTTATTATTTGCCTTCACATTTCATCCACATCCAGTTCAAAATCCAGAAAGATAAAATAATAGCAGTTAATGTGCTGATTTATAGAATAAGGAAATAAAACAAAAGAAAGCTGCAAATCAAGACTGGGTCAGTTAAGACATTCTTCCACAACAAAAGGAAGTACACATGATTGGTGACTACTATTTATAAAAGTGCATTTAAGCTGTAGGTATTTTCTCCTCACTGTATCTTTACACCATAGACACACTTCTCATCTCTTTTCAACAGGTTGACTATATTCACATAAATGTACACAAAACTGTGGAAAGAATAGTTTTGTTGTTTTCAAGGGTGATGTGCAAGTTCCAAAAACATCCCTCAAACATTCCTCCCACCAAAACTTGGTAACATGTGAATTCTTGATTAAACCTGAAAGATTAATTTAAACACCCAACGCAAATAAAAAAATCTAAGTTACTCTATGAAGCTTTTTAACACATTCCCTTGTTACGTGAAGTCAAGAAATCATATTGCCCCAAAGGATTTTCTGCAATCCTGTTCTATGAAAAATTAGGCAAAACTACAATCTCTACATCTATTGGACCACAGTTCCAATTCAAGCTACTTAATTAAGAAAACAATAGACATTTGTCAATGGCCAGAGTATTTATTGGAATTAGGCGAAATCTGAAGTGAAAGAAAAAAGTAAGGGAAAAATAAGTCTGCTCTTCTGAATTCTCTTCTGTTTTCTTTATATTCTTCTATCTTGAAATAAAAGTCCTTCAATACTCTAACTCTCATTTCTTGTCAAGTATGTGTCACTTAAAGTTGTTACAGTTCATCCAACGTACAGGACATTGAATGACTTGGGCAATTCCTGTAGAGAAAAAAATCAAAAGCAGCACACATAGGGTTGAAAAAATATGGGTAACTTATTATGTTGAATATTTCGGCTTAACACTATACATGAGCTATCCTGTATATGAAACTGTCTGTGGTAATAAAGACACCGCCCCTCCTTTTAATCGGTTTGATGCATCATGATCTATGGTACATTTTGAACATATTGCATCTTAGAAGTGCTCAGCCTAGTGGCCAGACAAAGGTAATTATTCCACTGAAGGAAATAATGCATTTTATTGCAATTACCAAACAGTAGTTCTTCCTGAAAAACATAATAAGCTAGGCTTTTAAACTTCTGAAGTTATGCGGCACGTGGGTCCGGTTATGAAGCAGAGTACAGAAATGATACTAAAAATCTCCTTACTTTTTGCACCAATGGAATGGATCCCCCTAGACTGGGGACAAGCTCTAGCAAGCTTCCCGACAGTACAAGCACTTCATGAAAGGGCCCTTCACAAAGTCCCTCTTGCAACAAGTTTTGTAGTATAAAATGTAATGCTCCAAATCCCCACAATGTGGGACCAAGCAAGCACTGATTGTAGCAAATGTATTTTGACATGTAAATGCCACAAACATTTGAGCCCATTAAGTTTCTTGGTTGTTAGGAAAAGCACCTATAAAGCTCAGAAGCATGGCCCAACAACCACTACCTTTGGAGAAGAGTTAAGTAGGGGAATGTGCTGTCAGTGTGGATTCTTGCAAAAGTTTACAGAACTACAGGCTGTTAAGTGGCGTACTTGCTCACTTCAGGCCATTCAACCAACTTTACCACAAATGAAGTAAGATTAACTTAAATATGAGTACTTTTAATCAATAGGGATGTGCTCAGCCATCCTCTTGTAAGTGTACTAGAGAAGCCAAGCTTCCAACACCACTCTTTAAGGAAACCAGTGTCCTGTAAGCAGAGGAGTAGAATAACTAGCACAATAGCTTCCATGAGTTGCCTTTACTGTTTTGCAAATTTAGTAGCAATTATTTTTTCCTCTAACTACACTTTCAAATTTTGAGTTCTTTCCTCTGAGGATGCAACTTTCACGAAGAATGTAAGTTACCAAACAAATATTTAAAGATAAAGAACTTCCAAATTTAGTATTAATTGGAAACTGCTGGTCTATGGCCGTAATAAACTGATGATTGTATTAGCTGAATTTTGTACAATTTAGTTATAAACTATTTAATGCCAGTTCTATATGCATGCCTTTCAGGTTCAAAATACTTATTTTACAAAAGGTGGAAACTGAACCAATTCAGAAAGTGATAGATATATTGAAATGCAAGATTCCCTCTGAATTCCTGATTATGATTTACATTACTTTCTTTGTCTAATAAGACAAAATGCATGAAACTCAACTTACCTTTATACTTAGCTCTCAGATTTTCCCCTTACACACAAACCATTCTGGCTAAGCCTCTCACATAAACTTCTCTATACCACAATAATCTTAACTTCAGTGTACCTGCTAATAACAGAGTTTATATTGGGAATAAATACATGATATGTTTGGCAGGTTGTTGTGAAAGATTTTCATTCTTCTCAAGATTAAAGAACCACACTGAAATGTCAAGGAGGTTTTTGTGGAGATCTAGTCACTATATAGCCACTGTGCAACTAATTTTCATTTTGCATGCCATTTGTAAACATCATTGCAGAGGTTGTTCTTGGGAACTTACAGGCCTGAAATTATTCAGTTGCCCTACCCCTAACTCCCCATAATAAAAGAAGTGCCAGCTGGATCAGGCCAAAAGGCATCCTATGTCCTGCGGCCAACCAGATCTCCATGAGATACCCACAAGCAGATTCTGAGTACAGTGGTGCCCCGCAAGACGAACGCCTCGCAAGACGGAAAACCCGCTAGATTAAAGGGTTTTCCGTTTTGGAGGCGCTTCGCAAAATGAATTTCTTTATGGGCTTGCTTCGCAAGACGAAAATGTCTTGCGAGTTCTTGCGGGGGTTTTTTCCCTCCCCCCCCTTTCCTAAACCGCTAAGCCGCTTATCAGCTGATCCGCTGATAAGCCGCTTAACAGCTGATCGCTAAAAGCCGCTAAACCGCTAATAGCGCTAATCCACTAAGGTGTCAATGGGCTTGCTTCGCAACACGAAAAAAACGCTATACGAAGAGCCTCACGCAACGGATCAATTTCATCTTGCGAGGCACCACTGTACAGTGACAGCCTCTCCACTTGCAATGCCCAGCAAATGGTGCTGTGAGGCATGATGCCTCCAACAGTGAAGATAGAACATAGCATTATACCCCATAAGTCTTGTCTCACTCCAGCAACTTCTATGAGGAACAGGAGAATGGCCTCTGTTTGAGTGGAACAATCTAGGGGTAAGCCTAGGAATAACCACATACAGTAGAACTTGCAGAAGGGGAAACATAGGATGCAGCATGGGATGGGATCCTCTCCATGATGCTATCATTTTTTTTTCCCAAATGGAAAATAATCTAGCCTGAATGCACTATTTTCCAATCTGCCAAACTTCCTCCTTGCTTTCATATAGGCAATAACAAAATAACTTAACTTTCTTCCCCATTTTACTGCCCATTCACTCAGTCTGGAGAATCCTTTGGAATCCTGTCACAATCTTTTTGTATTAGTGACTATGAACAATTTTTACTATTATCAGCAAACCTGGCTGCCTCTATGTTCACATCTAATTCTAGATCATTTTTGAACAAGTTAAAAAGCACAAGTCCCAATACTGACCCTTAGGGGACTCTACTTTCTTCATTTCTTCATTTGGGAAGCTGTCCAAGTAGGTCTAGGTTAGGTAGCTTCCTGCTACCTAACCAAATCCTGATCCACAAGAGGACCATTCCTCTTATTCAATGACTGCTAAATTTACTTAGAAGTACCTTGCTGGAAGCTTTTTGAATGTCCAAGTACACTATGTCAAGTGCTTGTAGACACTCAAATAACTCTGAAAGATTATTTAGACAGGACACTGACAAACTGGAACGTGTCCAGAGGAGGGCAACCAAAATGGTCAAAGGCCTGGAAACGATGCCTTATGAGGAACGGCAAAGGGAGCTGGGCATGTTTAGCCTGGAGAAGAGGAGGTTAAGGGGTGATATGATAGCCATGTTCAAATATATAAAAGGATGTCACATAGAGGAGGGAGAAAGGTTTTTTCTGCTGCTCGAGAGAAGCGGACACGGAGCAATGGATCCAAACTACAAGAAAGAAGATTCCACCTAAACATTAGGAAGAACTTCCTGACAGTAAGAGCTGTTTTGACAGTGGAATTTGCTGCCAAGGAGTGTGGCGGAGTCTCCTTCGTTGGAGGTCTTTAAGCAGAGGCTTGACAACCATATGTCAGGAGTGCTCTGATGGTGTTTCCTGCTTGGCAGGGGGTTGGACTCGATGGCCCTTGTGGTCTCTTCCAACTCTATGATTCTATGATTCTAGGACTTGCCCCTGCAATAGCCATGCTGGCTCTGCTTCAACAAGACTTGTTCTTCTATATGCTTTATTTTATATTTAACAATACTTTCCACCAGTTTCCCCAGAAGAGCTGGGGAAGCTGTCACACATCATTTACATGCAAGTTATCATCAGTTCTGCTGGTGGCCCTACCCTTGACATCTATGCATTGAGCATGTGTAACTATACAGAAGAAACCAATGACTAGAGACTTTCAGATTCCCCTGTGTAGACATCCACACTCAGTGAATGGATCTGGGGTGTGGTCAGACTTGGGAACCTTCTGGACATGGGGGTAGGACACTTCTACTAATCTAACATATCAAACAATTAACATGTATTATTTGTGGTTCCCCTGCAGACCAGGATTTAAGGCAGGGATTGCTGGGCAGGTACAAACCATAGTTCTCCAGATTAAATGCAACAGTACAAGCCTCATTCCTATAGTACCAAACATGGCATGGTTCTGCATGTGAACTGACCTAGATAAGACACACAATCTTATTTTCTCAACAACATGCAAAGGTGCAAAACCAGGTAAGCTTATATAGGACTTTGTGGCACAGCAGTCAATAAACAATATAAATTATGCTAGACAATCAGGTACATTTGGGTAGCCATGGGGCCCTCCAAGTGATGTTGGACTCAATTCCCTTCAGTTCCAGCCTGCAAGTCTCACCCAGAGAAGGACAAACTAGCCAACCCACTTAAAAAAAATTTGAAGATAGCACCCAGATTAACATTCTCCAAGAACCAAAACCAAGTAGACAGATGAAGTAGGTGGCTGACTATTCTGAACATTTAATAAACTTGGTATATTCAGCAAAAAGTGCTTAACATTGAGACAAAATACTGCAAGGCGTGTGCACATGGTGGACTGATCCCATCATGAGTCACACTGAGCCACGAGTGAGAAACCTGAACCAAATGTCAGTGGTTTGTAAAGATGACTTGTTAATTTGAGCAAGCTAAATCTATGGGTAACCCCAGGAAGTGTTATGTCTATTATTTTGACTGCATTTTGAATGGAGAATATATTTATCCACGTTTTATGTCTGTGCTAATAGGATTCTACTGTATTTGTAATGTCCTATGTCTACAAGCAACAGATATTTATTGGAATTGGATTGGGAGGGACCAGAGATTGTGTACCCACATCTGCTGCTGACAAGCCTACCCACCACCATCAAGTCAACTCCACCATGCTTCTGGCTAGCCCACTCTCCTATTCACTAGCCATGCTTCCTTATCTGATGTCAAAGTGGCAGCAACCCAAGTACACTCTGGCATGCCCACCCTAAATATCAGTTTGAGGAGGGGTGGGACTGTAGCTCAGTGCTACATCATCTGCTCTGCATGTAGAAGATCCAGTTTCAATCCCTGGCATTTCTGGATGTAGCCAAGAAAGATTCTTGTCTGAAATTCTGGAGAGTCAGTCTGTGTAGGCAATACTGAGCTAAAACAGTTGCCTCACCTGGTATAAGGCAGCTCCCTATGTCTTGAAGGGGCCCTTTCACAGAGCAAGACACTGTGATCATCCACAGTGCACCTGCACTGCTGCTGCTTTGCCATAACAGTTTAAGTAACTTTAAACATTTATAGTTAATTTTAAACAGTATTTGGCACTATTGCAGCAAAGCAGCAGTGTAGGACCCCTTCTTCTGAACACTGAGATCAGAGGTGGTTTTAGGGCAGCACAACCAGTTCCCCAGAGCAGAAAGCGCAGCCAGTAAGCACTTGCCCAGCTACGGGAAGGTGGTGTGGTAGTCCTGAGGGGGTCCTATAGTTTCCTTCCCAAAGTCTAGTTAACACTTACCCAGCTTTGGAGAAATGGGAGGGGCCCTAGGACCCCACTGGAGCCCTCGTGCCCTCTTTCCAAAGCCCAGGATGGCAAGAGAGTTGAGAGGGGGGCACCTAATTTGGGCCTAGCTCAGGGCACCATAGTACCAAAGTCTGTCCCTGCTGAGATTCCCAGGACTGTAAGCTGGAGAGAAGGAGACCACAGTGGGAAGTGGACAGCTAAATTCCACACTGACCTAATGTTAGGCTGTGAATTTTCCAGCTGAATTAGTCTATATATTTTTCCAATGCCATTTCCATTCCTGATTCAGACAAGACTCAAGGTGCCCTGATAATGGTATAAACACATACTTCTATAGTTCAAGAACTGCACAAAGGTAAGCAACTTGGGCATATTAGGTAACACCCATCTAGATAATAATTTTCCATTCCATTCCACCCAAACACTATGCTGTATTTTCTACAGCATTATGACCAGACTGTATAATAAGTTAACTAACAGCTCAATTACCTGCAAGTGTCCCTAAAAACTAATGCTTTTAAACAGTAACTTATCTCAATGTAGACTTTTTAGTACTTGAAAAAGCTCATCCATGCACTATTCTAACAACTATCCTAGACAATGTTAATACTAAATAAAATATTTCATTTAACCCTTGAAATAGGTACTGTCATGAAGACATATTTCATCATCTAGTTGATCATTATTCACCCCATTCCAACTCACAAAACTCTTTCACCACACTGTTAAGGACAACAAACACATTTAATTTTGTACCCAGTCAGGATCTGCAAGGAAGCTTAAGAAGCTAATAAAAAAGTTTACAACCAACCATTAGCTCAGACAATGCCAAGTACTGTATCCAGGGGAACTTCTAGGAGTTAAATGAAGAGATTCCAAGAAAATGTTTGATAAGCAGGTCAATTCTGCAAGCTTACTGGGTGATGCTTTCAAGATACATCCTTTAACAGTACATTGCAATAGTTAAATCAAGGAAAGAAACAGAAAAAAACTGAAAGCCCCATACACAGATGACCCAAACAAATAAGACTTGTTCAAATAAGACAGTGGCCCTTTGAATTCAATGTTGCATCTGCCTCTTCAGTAGGTGCTTTATAGCATGAAGTGTGGAGCGTAGCCAAGTACCCTAAACCAGTTCCCCCCATTATCAATACAGACAGGAACCAAGCCTTCTAACTAGGGATCCCTTCAGCCTATCCTGGTCAATAAGTGAGAGCAATGCCTGCTGAAACCTTCATGGTCAATAAGGGTATCTAATGGCTGGGGGGAAGGAACTTTAATTCCGGTTCATAATAAAGATTGAAGGCTTATGTAAAAAGAAATCATACATATTTATAGTAATCTATACGAGGTGCAGACTTTAGCTTCACATGGTGCACTTTTCACTGTTTGGTCACAGTTTTAATCTTTCTGGGACTGAGTACAAGCAAGGTGTGCAGACCTGAGTTATCAAACATGAGCAGAAACATACACTTGGTTGAAGATGCTGTCAACACATTTCCACATCTTACTCCATTATCAGAGGTGATGCGGACAACTTTTCTGAGCATTATTTCCATGGATTTTTTTTTTGTTGTTGTTGTTTCAGAAGTTCATTACTGCAAATACAGTATTAGGCAAGATTGGCAATTTCAAAATTGTAACTATCATTTTTTAGGTCCTCATGCCTTGCAAGTATGCCTAATTCTTTGGTTTTCAGTTTAAACGGTTTTCAGTAGCTTTTGGCCATATCCAATGCTGCTGGTTCACTAGAACAGCACTTTCACTTGTGCAGAAGAACTTTCCACTCTTTCCTGTCCCCTACAACTCCCCACACTGCCTCAAAATCTGCTCCAGAGGATTGGATGACCCTCCGGAGCAGATTTAGAGGGTGTTCCACTGCACAAGTGCAACTCCACAAGCAGAGCACTGAATAAACCCCCCCCCCACCTTCAATTACTACAACACGAGGGAAGTATATGTTATTGTACTTTAAATTTTTACAATTACAGTATTCCAATAAGGAATTATATGTAATATAATGTTTAAACTACATTAAGTGTGTTTTAATTTCCTGCCCTTGAATATTTCAGGTAAAATACTTCTGCTGTATTGGGGCAAAATATAGTATGGGGTATTGTAAAGCTTTGTTTATTTAATACAAGTAAAATAAATATGCTAAATTGTATCCTATTCTAGGGCATCAGAATAGTTTTCCAATGCAAATGGGCAATTCTCTGATGCAAATAACCATATCCAAATTAGCCTAATTTGCCTAGGAATATCTTGCAATTCAAACCTTTCCAAAAAACTTAGTTATGAGTCACGTTTATCAGCCACTCTGGTTTAAATAGAGAACCTACAAAACTTCACAAAACAGAACTGAGGGGGGAAAGTTGGTTATTGATTTTGTGGGTCAGAAAGCAAAAGGAGAGCAGCGTCAAATTAATATGAGTAGGTGGAACTAGAATGGTAAGTTTACACCGGTATTCCTTTCAGTTTCCAAAAAATATATAAATGCAATATTCAAAAGTCCATTATGCAAAATAGTAGTTTCTATTCTCAAGGTCTGAATGTTAGCCTTCCACTTCTCCCAAAATATATAAAAGTAAAAGATACTGAGGTCTTTGAAAAGCAATACCAGCTTCTCTCAGAACATTTAATACTGGCATTTATATGAGGGGTGGGAAGCCTGTGACCTTTCAGATGTTGCTGGACTAAAATTCTCTAGATCCATGACCATCACCTGGGGCTGATAGGAGTTCCAGTACAGCATCACCTGAAAGGGCACAGGTGATGTATCCCTGACTTATACCCAAGCCCCTAACCTCCTTCTACCTTGAAGATACTTCATTACTTGCACCCTCTTCTATGAACAGGATGTAAGCTTCATAAGAAACACTTCAAAAGGAGGTGGGGTAGGGGGAAGTGGCTTACCTCTGAAGTAATTTACACTGAAAATAGCCTGTACTCAAGTAAACTTGGTACCATATACTACCACAAAAATATACCATCAAATGAAGGTTTCTGGCTATTTCTCATCTCCCAATTAAACTTCAGGTTGATTTAAAAACATTTAGGCACACAGATATTTCATAATTCAACTCACTACGTTCCTGAGTAAAATCTCAGGTTTGTAAACACACACCAAATATGCACCAGAACTTTGAGTATATTTTAACCTTCCAGGCAGCTATTCTTATGTAGAGAAAGCTTACAAAATATGAATGGTGGTGTTGCCAGTTCAGCATATCAAGCCACATACACCAATCCAAATTATCCCATAGCTACAGTAGCTGAAAAATATAAGCCACTTTGCCTGGCAGCCCCCTCCCCCTGTGCACCCTAAAAATCGGCTTGAGGATTGGAGGACTCTCTGAAAAAGATGGGGAGGGAGGTGCAGAAGTGGGAAGAGAAGAAGTCCCAATGCATCTGCTGGCACGATAGTAGAAACTGTACCATGCTTTAAAACGTTACCACCTTGAACTACTAATAATTGGCCAGTGGGCAGATTTGCAAGATAATGCATATTCTTCAAATAAGAAACTGAATTTTGGAGCTGAACTATCTGTATAAGCCCAGACAAAAATACCAGCAATTACACTGGGTTACTCTCTGGATTCCTGTGGTTCAGATGTACATTTATGACCAAAAATTCTCTTTAGCTGTACTAGTGCTATACTCCAGCGAAATTTTGATGAAAGCCCTATAGTTGCTTCTGGGAGCTTGGTTGTGTGTTTGTGTGCATCACCAACTAAAGGAAGCTTCTAATTCAGAATGCAATTTCTTACCTTCCACCCGTGATTCCAAGTGCTTATCCAATTCTGCATCTCTTTTCACTGCATCATCTGAGACCTTAGGAGCATTTGAAAAGCAAACTAGAACAATACTCATGTTATCACGACTTCCCTATATTTTGGGAGGAAAAAAATAGTACAAATTTGAGATTTAGCTTCTCTCTTTCACAACTTCAGACCACCTGATTATTCAGTGTAAATTTTTAAAAATCTTAAATACTACTGGTTTGACATACATTTCTCATGTGTCCTATTGTGGTTAAGAACGTATTTTACTTTATTCCTTGTTATCTATTTCCACCTTAATTTGCACAACCATTAGTAGAAAAGAAATGCTGCACCATTCATTGACATTCCTTTTAATATATTGATAATCAAAGTTCATTTAAAAACATTTCAGAATACTCAAGGAAAAAGCTGCTCAATTCTGGCAATCCAAGCCTTCTACATTCATCTTCTGAATACTGAGAAACATTGTCAAAAATAATCATTTTCAAATGTACTAAGCTGCACTACTGAAGTTGGATTTTATCAATCCTCCTTCAAAATCATAAATCCAATAGCTGGGTGATCTCCTAACAAGCTTACAATTGCATGAATTTGCACTGACTTATTCTTTACTGGGAAACTATCCTTTCAATGCTATTTTACTAAAGGATAGTTTTCTGATTTTGCAAAAAAAGAAAAACTTTATTCAATTATTTGGAGAGAAAGAGTAAGTTGCATACCTTGTGTAAACAAGTATCCACTACCCAATTGCACACTTTTTCCAGATCATCCGATACTTCAAGCCTAGACTTAACAAATTCACAGAGCTCCTCATTGCTCATTACATCCCAGATTCCATCACAAGCCAAGACAATAAACTCATCTTCTTCTGCTCTTACAATTTCATAAACCTCAGGTTCCGGAGAAACAAGTTGTTCTGTAGGACCTTTGCCATCCACACATTTGTAGTCATAGTCCCCCAGAGCACGAGAAACTGCTAACGAGCCATTAACACGCTGGATCATGACACTCCCTCCTGCATTCTGGATTCGCTCTTTCTCCCTTGGATTGCAAGGCTTGTGATCCTGTGTCGAGAAGCAGACTTGTCCATTCCTATAGAGAACAGCACGAGAGTCTCCACAGTTGATAAAGTAAATGTGCTCAGGTGAAATCATAACTCCCACTGCTGTTGAGCCACTCCTGTCCATGCCATTTCTGAGGTCTGAAAAATTGCGCATGTACTCATCAATTTTCAAAAAGCCAGTTCTGATTCCACTCTTTACATTTTCCACTGAAGGTTCAAGAGCAGAGCCGGGCTGTTCTGTTCCCCTGAAGTCTTCATTGTTAGTGATGTGTTCTAATAAGTGGTTTGAGCAGTAATTTGCCACACGAGATCCTGCATGACCATCATAAACAGCAAAAAAGGACCAGTCCTCTAAACCATGAGGAATTCCTACAACAGCTGTGTGAGCATCTTCCATTTCCACTCTCCATCCTTGCATACTGCTGAGGCCATAGCGCAGCCCATTTCCTGCCCCATGAGCATTATGCTTCTCAGTTTTTGGTTTATCCAAAAATGCACCCATGTTTACCTAATTTGCAAAGAAATCTGCAAAACAAAATTTGACCATCAATACAAGTAGTATCAAGTAGAAATCATGCAAAGAACTGTTTGAATCATTCAACACAACCTGATCATGGCTGCGAAAACTATGGTGAACAATAGATTGTCATGGCAGACAGAAAGACTACTAATATCTGCTGTTTATTGTCCTTATCCTTTCTTTTTAAGTATTATGAAAGCAAGCTACTCATGCAGACCTCTAGGGACTGTAGCATCAGACTGTAGGTGGGAAAGTAACGAACATGAAAGCTCCTCCATATAAAAAACATCTTGTCTGCAACCCTGTACCCCAACGTACTGTTTTCCATGTGTAAGGGGAGGGTGCTGTATTTGCTTCTTTAAACAGAAATTAGCAAACATGCTTACTTCTCAGTTACAGCCAGTATAAAGTTGTACAGTTAAGTGTTACTCCACTGGACTCTTATGAATGCACAGATTGTCTCATGGCTTCCTTCCCTGAATCAAAATTGTATGTCGTTTACCAATTAAATGCACCCATTATATAGCTGGATTACAGAAATTTATTGATTACGATGGTGCTATGGCATTCTAAACCAGAGCTTCCATGGCCTATACTAGCATACAGATGTTTGATTAATTCATTTGTATTGAAATGTTAACACAAAGGAAAAAAAAGTAAAAAAATAAAATAAAAGGTCTTCCAACATAAACACAGAATCTTATGTTCCCCGCAAGCAGGCCAAGCTACAATTTAAAAAGCTGCTTTTGCTTCATGTACATCTACAGGTATACAGTGAATGTTGACACATCTATATTTTTTTTTTAAAAAAATGTTTCTTCTTTGCTTTTCTGTTATATCTCACCAAGAACACATACTATGTTACAGTCATGCACAAAATGTTAAGAAAGACAATTGCATAAATATAAATCATGAACAAGTAGTATTAATAATAACATAACTACATTCTTTCAAGTTATTTAAATCCTATATCTCTTTACTTTTAATTCCCTTCCACTCTTTCCATGGTTTCCTATCTGACCTTTTAACTGCATTTATTTACTCTTCTAAATTATTTTCATTATTTTACGTAATCTCATGTTGTAACATATACTGCTGAGTGTTTTTTCCAACCTGTTATGATTATTTTCTTGTTATAATACTTTCCCATATAGTCTATATGTAATATCCAATCCTCTTTCATTCTCTTATCTTTATTTATTAATCTGTTTGTCATGCTGGCTAATTTTATATATTCTAGTATTTTGAGATGTCATTCTTCTCTTAATGGGACAATATCTGTTCTACATTTTTGTTCAATTAGAATTTGGGCAGCTGTTGTTACATACATCCATGAGTTAATTTGTTTTTTGGGGATTTCTGTCATTATTATTCCCCAAAGAAAAGCTGGGTTCTTGGGAAACATTCTTTTAAACATTTGCTTAAGTACACTATCTCCCAAAATTCTTTTGTTACCCTACACAGCCACCATAAGTGATAAAATGGTATGTTAAAACATCTATTTTACCTTAACACAACATAAAGTAGGTAGCATTTGCTACATTCTATGAACCAGTGATGCAGAGGAATAATAGCACAATTTCAAAAGGGTCCTCGTAACAGAACACCACACGACTAATATATTAAGAGTCAAGCAGCTTTAGAATGAAATCTTCGGAAAAGGATCACTACTGTTCAGCATTAAAATACACTTCAGAAAGCTTCACAAATATTTTAGTTGTGCTTCATTTATATATGTAGGATTGCTTATGTGCAAAATGTAAGCATTTCAGTTCAGAACACATATATGAGATAAACTATTACTTTCATTTATGAACAGGTAACTGTGAGCTAGTACCAACGGGTCATTTCACATGTAATCTGGTTTGCTGTTTGGGGAATGAGCCTTATGCCAACAAGCTACCCTTACTACATGGTCTGCTTTGTTGGTTCCTTTTCTTTTTTAGGCAAACCAATTTACCATTCTACCTGAACGAGCAAACTGATTTCCCTTGCCCTCCAAACTAAGGAATGCCACCCTGCTTTGGAGGTCAAAGGCAAATCACAACTTTTCAGTTCAGATACAATGGCAAACAATGCTTTAAGAGGGGCAAGTCTGAGGTTTCACTAATGATTCTGAATAATGGAGAGAGAACTTTGCCAACCATCTTATTCAGCAAGTTGAGTATCAATAAAACTTTAGGGAAGTAATCACAATTAGAAAGGATACCACAATCAAGTTATATTTTGCAACTTGTTATCAATTCTACGGGGCTACAGTGTATGTGGGATGAGTCTTCCCAACAGTTCTGGCCACATACCATGAAGCATATGGCCAATAGTGGCACCCACACTGGAGGACACTGGATTATGAGAACACAAACAATTTAACAATGTAGCATGGATCTAGATAATAGTTTGATTAGACACTCCTGGATCAGGCTAATGGCCCAACTAGCCTAGAATCCTGTTATCAGAGGCAAACGAAATGGCTCTGCAATCAGGACTTTTAGTGCAACAGCACTCCACAGACCTGAGAATCCCAGTAACTGGTATCTAGAGGCATATTGCCTCTTGACAGTGTAGGCAGAGCATAGCTATAGACATTTGGATATACAGATGTCTGCAAGTACACTTTTATTTTATTTCTTTCCAACATTTCTGATAGTCTAAATCCAGGAATTGCTTGTTGCCTAGAACTGCCAACTTTAGCTCTAGGGAACAGGATTTGTAGTGCACAGGAATAAGGCATGAAAAAATCTCTAAAGCAGTGCTGGGCAACTTCATAATGAATATATGCATGTAAGAGAATATACTTAAATGTGTCACAAGCCAGCTAACGGTGCCCTATATTTGATTACAGAAATTGTAAGCTGCTACTACTAAAGGCATACCACTAGCTGACCTCCATTTAACAGCCTGAAAATGAAGGATCACAGATATAATGGATGTTTAAAAGGAAATGGATTTTTTTATCAGGTATCTATTCTAAACAAATAAATGTTATTAATGAATATGGTTTCAATATGTAGAGAGACCAATTATGTGTTTCACTGCACTGCATCTACAGTAAAAACAGTATTTACCTGTCAACTGCAGCTCTGCCAATTTTTGCACAGATCTAAAACCTTAGGGTTTACATTCCTTCAGCCAACAGGAACTGATTAAGCTTGAAAGGCTTCAGATAATGCAGGATGCAACATTTATTTTAACTCGGAATTTCCTAAGAGAAAAAGTAGTAGTAATTAGTACCTCTAGATTATACAACGAAACTAGGAAACTAAGAATGTAGTAAAATGCCCTTATGTCACTCTTCTTATAGTACATGCTTCAGAAACACATACAAAACCAGGAATTGTTTATCCATTTATACTGTGCTTAACATAACGCTGAGCTTTAGAAAAGTCTGTCAGTCAGAACTCTATTTGCTCTATAAAGTGACCACTTACAGGGTTGATTTACTCTACAATAAAGCCTGAAAATTTACTTCATTGACTAGTTCAAGCATTTTGGCACCAGACGTATGGAAACAAAGCATTTAGCCTGTTGAGAAGATCCCATTCCTAATAATCTGAACACTGTTTAGACAAGACTGCTAGATTGGAACTAGTTTTGAGGGTTGAGGATAGCCTTTTCTTTTAATCCTGTTAATAAATAAGTACAAAACAAACTTGACAAGACTAACTTGAAAAACAGTTCAGAGTAGCCGGCCATGGATTCCCAGAGGCTGCAGAGTTGCCAGCCATGGAAGTTCAGAAATCAAGTTTCTGGCCCATAAAACATGAGAATTACTAAGACAGTTTATCTAGTCAAACACTACGGGCTCCTGGCAACACATATTCAGGCTTCTGCCACTATACAATTATAGTGAGGAAAAATATGTTACTCCTGCCTTGCTGAACCCCTGGAACTACTATTTCTACAACTGTTTTATGAACAGTTAGGCCAGTGATTGTAAAGGCTAACATGGTAATTTTTTGCAACATTATGCAACTACCTCTGGGGTTCTAAAAGATATTTCTATATAATCTGAGCACTTTCCATAAATGTTCACTTGCTGGTTTTTAATAGAAAACACATGCAGTTAATTGTTATTTGTGCTTAAATTTATGTGGGTACAAGAAATTGCATTTTACAATCCTGCATCTTTACCAGTGTATGAAGCCCATATCAAACTAAAATATTCCCCTCTTATTAATGACAGAGAAAGTGAAGGAACACCAACTAAATGGTTTCAACACTTATATCATGTAGCACTGATTTTAAAATATGGATATATTCAGGAATTGTCAGAAGCTGTAGATTTAGACAATATGAATCATTGTATCATCAATAAGAATTTGACACAGTAGTCCCTGGCCATGAACATACACAGGAGAAACTTAAAAGAACCAATTTTAAAGAGTTAATTATTCCAACTTTAGCAAAATATTAGAAGATGACTTTTGTTGAAGAAAAGCCGCTATAAGCAGTTTAAATGCTATCTTGTTCTTCACTGCCTATCGCCTATTTATAATCCTTAAGATCTTAGCTGATCTGGATTTGGCATCAACAGGGATTCTATATTTGTTTTGAACCCATCCAATGAATTGGAGATACTAGTAAAATATACTGCACAATGACAAGTATGACTGGATACATTATGTGAGGGAAAGTCTTGGAGTTAATCATTTGTAGCTTTCCCATGCACTGTCATTCATAAAAAATGAAGACTTGCCCAACATAGTGTTCTAAGAATATTTTGAACGGTAGCTTTCATTTACAAAAAATGTTGGGGGAGTATCTGCTTCTGTATCCATTTCCTCACATGATTCTCCACCCCCTATCACAACGACCACAATGCAACACAGTTTTCCTCATATGGGAAAACACAATGCTGCACTTGGGCAGGCTTTTTGCGTGTTCCTTTCCTTGCCTTAATGTTAAAAGAGAAGACAATGACTATAGCAGCTGTAGGATTATTTCTTCTGGTAGGATCAGGAATCTGCTCCCTCTTGAGTTTGCCTTGTACCCACACGGGAACAAGAAGCAACAATGAAGTACCCCAATGGCCAAGGGGTGGAACAGAAGTATATCAGCACCACCATCTGATTCTGGAAAGATCAGAACAGCCACAAGACCATGTGTCAAGTTCTAATCCTGAGAAGTAGTCCAAAAGGATACCGTGGTTAATGAAAACAAACAGGTGTCCAAAAAAACTAATAGTGTGATACTCCCCTACCCACACATACCCCTTCCCTTGGCATCCAAGGTGGACCTTGGCCCAAAACTAGGTCTGAATCTTACTGCAAAGGGTCCAAATAATCAGTATAATCCAAGCACTGATTTGAGTTGTCCAACTACTACTTTACTGAACAACGACATGCTTAAGTGTCCACGATTAACACTCCTTTAAGGAATCATAGAATCAGAATTGGAAGGGTCCCAACTCCTTACAAGGTAGCAATGCAGTGAATCTCAGCTACAGGAATCGCAACTAAAGCATCCATGACAGATTGCCATCCAACCGCTGTTTAAAAACCTCCAAGGAAGGAGAGTCCACCATCTCTCGTGGGAGTCTGTTCCACCACTGAAAAGCTTCACCACTGCCTTCTTTAGAACTCCATCTCTCAAGAAGACATTTGTTATCTCCAATGATGTTCTTGAAGTCTTTCCCTGGTACCTACCAAAGCTACTGAGAGAACATTCCCTTCCAACTGCCCCTTTGGTGGTAAGGTTACTTAATCTTTTCTCCCTTGAAAAGTACATAGAGCTGAAGGAGGAAGTTGGAAGAGTAACTCTATTTAAGGTTTATGTTCTTCAAGGTTCAGATTACAGTGGTACCTCAGGTTACATACGCTTCAGTTTACAGACTCCACTAACCCAGAAATAGTACCTCGGGTTAAGAACTTTGCTTCAGGATGAGAACAGAAATCGTGCTCCGGTGGCGCAGCGGCAGCAGGAGGCCCCATTAGCTAAAGTGGTGCTTCAGGTTAAGAACAGTTTCAGGTTAAGAACAGACCTCTGGAATGAATTAAGTACTTAACCCAAGGTATCACTGTATTTCTACTGGATCAGAGATGCCTTGGAAAAGTGAAGTTTGAGGTGGCACTAATTGGGAGAAACAACTGACTAGAAGGAGTGCTGTCCACAGCACTCACCTAAATGTGCCCACAGATAAACAGGTTGATGGCCCCTGCTCTGAATGCTGGTGGATTACATTCTTGTCCATCAGCCATGCTGGCTGGGGATGATGAGTGTTGAAGTAAAACATCTAGAAGACCAGGGGTTCTCCAAATAAGCTCTCCTCATAACCAGATGCCTGCCTATAGTAAGAGAAGGGATTAAACTTAATAGCTATGCCCATCAATTGACATACTGGAACAATCAGCACTCAAAAGGACTTAATTTATAAGTAAGTGCAGGTGTTCCTTCCCTCCTCAGGATAGGTCCTGATTCTACAAGCCCCAGACCCCCAACCTATATTCTATGTGTATCCTAACCTCACCTGAAGTTTAAGGATTCACCAACTGAGAAAACTGCCAGAGACAATTATCTTTCACACAGATTGGTAGCTAGGATCTGGTTCCAGCCATCGTGTGACCTGCCACTTGTTTTCTGGCTGTACCCCCAACACAATATAAAGGGGATATTTGCATTTAACCAGCAGTGCATATAGGGCCAGGGGCCAGGGCCAAGAGTAGATGCACTTCCAATTCATTTCCTAAGTGCATGCAGTTTTACGTGAGTCCTATAATTCACATGATTGAACTATGGGTCATCTATAGAGAAACCACAGCTGGTAGCTCAATTAAGGAGATAAGAGTTCTTCATCCTCTACCCCTGCAAACTCTACCTTTGGTTCTTTGTTCTATCATCTTTAACTCTAGCTACAGTGTAGCTCCTGGTACATGCACCCAGATTTTTTTGGGGGGGAGGGGGGAATCTGTGAAGAATCTGAGAAAAGAGGTGTAACGCTAGCTGCACTCTTCCTCTTGCAACTATCATCCTCAACTATTTGTTGCCTGAGCAGGTCCTTTATTATTAGCATCTTTTCATCATAGGTGTCCATTCTCCACATTCTGTCCCCCCCCCCTCTTGCACCTTGCACAACTACAGCTCTAGGTCTGCAAAGTGATTTAGCCTTATGTCATGGCATCTTGAAAGGAGAGCTCTGACAACAAGAACCATGTCAGGTTCTAAACAAACTGAATAGCAGCACTGTCAAAGTTATCTCATTAAAATTTTACTTCAGACATTGTTTCTCTTTAGGAATAGTGATTACAGGTGTAATCACACCTAAAGTAAGGTGTTGCTGAAATGGTTTCAGTTTTATCTTCTCTGCTGAAGAAACATGTGAAATAGTAAGACTTCAATCTATTCATAACTCAGAATTTTTCCACTAAAATTTGTTGTTGTACATGCCTAGCACCTCTGCTAACACTAGGCCAAGTAACAGTGAAAGGCCAAAAGTCATGCAGTAAAGCTTCATGACTGCCTGAGGGCTTGAACCCATCATCCAGAT
Organism: Podarcis gaigeae; assembly: GCF_964106915.1. Lineage (NCBI taxonomy): Eukaryota > Metazoa > Chordata > Lepidosauria > Squamata > Lacertidae > Podarcis > Podarcis gaigeae. The sequence goes on along the minus strand of NC_139680.1, from coordinate 100,976,074 downwards.
ACCATGGATACCACTATGCTTCCATAATACTGTGATTTACTATTTAGAGCCAAATGTGTGCTTTTTTCATTTAAAAAAAGAACTGCAATTCTGCAAACTTTAGGAATCCCCCTCATATGCAAATGGTGCCGTTTTGGCTATATAAGGACCAGCACAAGGAGAACTGAGTTGGCTATTAAAAAGGCAAAACATTTTATAATGGAAATTCAACAAGTGATTAATATAACACCACCAAAACAGTTCCTTTAAATTTCATGAAATTCTTTAATATGACTTTCCACAACAGCTTACAATTTAGGCCTAGTGCTCAATAATATAGCCCAGATAAGGGATACAGTGGTCTAAGGCAAGAAGTTTTCAATAGACAGATAAGGAAAAGTCAGAATTTTGTTATTTTTTACTGCTGCTGTTCAATCCTTGTTTAGTACAGAAGGTCCAACGTCAAACCAACAGTGCTAGAAAACTGTCCATGTTTTGAAATGACTGTTCACCTAACAAGCAATCTTTGTAAAGTTCTTATCTGGGGTGGGGGTGGAATTTGAACAAAGTACTCTACTTATGCACCGAAGTTAGCCAAAAGCACCCCTCCTAGATTCAACTGCTAAGAAAACAGTTCAACTTAGGACTAGCACCTAGTTACTATGCAAATCCATCCTCCCAGTATTTTGTTAGAGAAGTGGCTGAGCCACATATGCATTCAGAACAGTTTTACAGTAGTTGCAAAGTCTACTGGAATATGATGGGAAATTAGTCTGATGTTAAAGGAAAATAATATGGTAGGGAGAGATCTGCAAAGTTATCTTTTTATCAGAGAATCTGAGTTCTGTTGGTGGGAAGAAGAGCAAGTGGTACAGTGGGAACACCACATGGATCCAATCAAAAGACTCAAAACATACAAGGTTACTGACTACCCACTTCTGTGATTATGTTAAATACAAAGTCAGAGCCAGGAGGATGCATGCGTTCTGTATTTTATTTTTGTTCTTCATTCAGATACTGTAAATATAAATATATTACTTAATTATTCCTTTTAGTGGTGGTGTTTCAATATGCAATAAGGGTTTATCCTTTGAGTTTTTGTTGTTGTTGTTTGGCGCCAAGCAGAGAGATTTGATTTCTAATAGACTTTAGATCCCCTCATTCTAGCACAAACTCAAGTAGTGGGTTTTGATTAAGTTTTTAAGAAAAAGGGGTGGGATGAAAAAAATTCACTTCACAGGTCTAGTAACTTGTGACCTCAACATATCTAAAATTTCACTTACAGGTTGACCTGGAAGCATACAAATCCTTTCCTACCATACCATTCACTTAGAAATACAGCATCTTTCTAAAGATCACCAGTCTATCCGCTTCCCCTCCCCCAGCCAGTGAGTCTTCTGTGGCTCAGTCCTCACTGGGCCCTTTTGAGGTTTTTCTTCTTTCAATTTTTTTTCTAGAGCTTTGGTGCAGGAGGTTATATTTCTTTTAATTCCCCCAAGCCTGCTGATCTCTCCTGTTGTGCATGGATGGTGTTATTTTGGCTAAATAAGCACCTACCTGCAATTATACAGGTCTGAAGTGTTGATGTTAAAAAAAAAGTTATAATTGTCATTTCAATATTAAAATAGTGATTTTGACTTAATAGTATACACAATAAAATGAGCTCTATTGTACTTAGAAGCAACCAGAAGCTTACTTTTTTCAAGTGCCTCCAAAGCCCCTGCACATGTTCTTCGGATGCTTTGGAGCACGTTTATAAACCTGACTGTTTCCAGCATAAGCTGTCCCAGATCCATGCATTAAATATACACTGACTTTTTTTTATTTAAGTACACCCAAGTGTTTATTAATACACATTTATTAACACACTATTGCCATTACTAAGCTACATATTTAATTTGTATTTTTTAACCTGCATTATGAGCTTTCATAAAACCTCTTTAAATAGGCAGCAGCATTATCAGAAACAGGATCACAATAAAATGATGCATTGTCATCTACATTGGGTAAATGATAAAGTAGCCCAAAGACTGTATACAGGATGATGCCTATAGCAGGCAAAGGGCCAGTCAGGAAACATGCAGTATTTTATGTAAATGTCACTACATGACAGTATGCAGTATAATTGGAAGCAGTCAAATTCTCAATTTCCAAACATATTAGAGACCTAACAGCTGTTCTAGTTCTCACCTAGTCTCTTGTGTGCCAAAAAAATCCATTCTCTTCAACTGACAGTACAGACCTGACTTTTTCTCTCTCTCACTTAAGCAAATAGAAATGTCCTTGTGATGTCGAACTAACAAGTTCACTTTAGAGTTCATATCAGAACTCATAGTTGCAAAAATCATCAAATAATCCAAAGCATGAAAGGTATATAACAATATTACAAATTCAGTAATGCAGATAGCTGAACAAGGGCAGTGTAGTGAAAAATACAATTATTTTCCTTGACTTGGAAATTGATGAAATTGGCATTGCATAACAAAAAACAAAATCCCAAAGTTTATTCCAAGCAATTTGTGACAGATTAACCCAGATTAGATTCTGATATTTAAGTCTATGAACACATCTGGTCCACACCTCATTTGCTATACTTTACTATTAAGGTACTTGCAAAAACCACATTTACAAATAAAGCTGGCTTCCAAAGCTTTCACATGGTGAAGCTGAAGAGAGCAATAAGCAGGTTTACCAGGAGTTATGGCGCAGCAGAAGCTAGGCCACTATGAGATTGGGGAAGATAACGGACAATGATTTAGCATTATTAACGGAACAGTAGAAGACTATTTCACAACAAAACTATTGGCACAATCCAGTAAGTGGCTGGAACACTTGGAGCAAGATCCTATATAAGGCATTAATTAGTTAAGAAGTCAGAACCTGGGGACTCTATTTGCAAACAGGATGAGATGTTAGCTGCTATGGATCCCCCCCCCATATATTTTCTTTATTATTAATTATATAGTCTTAACATCAGAAAGTTTTACAATCATTATAACCCAAATACAGTCAAGAGTATATCTCATATGTTTTCAGTTGTGCCAAATTCTTCACAAAATCCCTTGTTTTGCTCTTCATTAATATTATTCTCCTTTTTTAGACTCCATCATTTTAACCTCTTAGGTCACATATATATCCTAGTTGCTATAGATTTTTATGTTCAGACTCCACATTCTATCATAGGTTAGAAGGCTGAGAAGAGTGCTAAAATAGTAGTACTTCTGCCATATTAGAAAATACCACAACTGACTCTTTATCGCACAATCTAGAATGAAGCTGAACCACTGGTGAGAGGTAAAAGACAAAGAGCCTGCAGAAGATTTCAACAAGAAGCAATCTTTAAAGAGAAGATTGGATTCCTTCCCCCGCTGCCGCCTTTAACTAGCTAGCTATGAATTAAATGTCACCCTGTTACCAGATATTGGAAAACAATGGTAGGGCCAGTTAGACTAGGGCGTAGAAGATCCAGGTTCAAATTTCCAATCAGCCATAAAGCTCAATGGGTAACTTTGGACCAGCCACCTTTTCTTAGCTTAGCCTACCTCACTGGGTTGCTGCAAGGATAAAATGGAGATGCGAAGAGCCATGTATATCAGCTTGAGCTCCTTGCTGGAAAGGTGGTGTATAAATATATTACACAAAGATCAGCAGAAAAATCATTCCACCACACACACACACACACTTAGAGAACTAAGTTGTATAAATTTCCAAAAGATTTGGAAAGGCAGACTACATATCAGCCCACTGTTCCATGCAACTCAGTTAATTTAACCGTTCTTCCATGCCAAGTTTCATATACAGTTCTCCAAAATATTGCTCAAATACAGAATATGGCCTGGTTAGCACATACTGCTAAATCATAGCTTGTTACAAGATCTGCAGCCACAGTCTTCTGCTGGCTTATGGCTTGCTTTAACTATAGCCTATTATGTTATGCATGAACCTAACATCCTTCGTGAACCATGGCCACCCCAACCTACAAAGGCATGAGGCAATAGCAGGCAGAAAACAAATCAGACTTTGGAGAATCGGGTTTGTTTGACAATTTGTGGTTAACTAGTGGTTTGTTAAACAAATCATGGCTAAATATTATGTGCAAGCTAGGTCTATGGCTATAAATACATATGATTTTATTATTGATGACTTCTCATATTTCAAGTCAAATACTATACATACCATGTTGCTCCCTAATATTTAGCCAAATTTCAATGCGTGGCCAAGTGTCTCAATATTTGAAAATGCTTCTTAATATTCAGGCTAGAACTTTATGAATATGAGAACAGGCTTTTACTTTTTACTTACCTTCCCAACTGTCCAATTCCTATTAATATATTTAGCATATATTTTATTCAAAGTTCACCTCTACTCTCCAACTACTACACATAGTGTTTTCATTTACCATTTATTGTATCATGGTTGCAACTACATGGTAAACTGAATTTGTTTAGCATCTGGCCAAGCTGTAATGCAAGCATTATTAACACATGGAAAGCAGGATAACAGAACCACAAAGCACTTTCCTCGCCATGAGGATAGATATCACACTGCAAGTGGTCAACTGAAATCACCAAAGGACCACAGAATCTGTCATATTTCTGGCCCACTTTATATATAAGCTACTTATGCAAATGTATTTACTAGTCCACTAAAAATTTCAACTGGTACATTTACTAGGTATTGTATGTCATGCATTCATTACACAACTTTCCGTATTTTTCGCCCTATAGGACGCACTTTTCCCCCTCCAAAAATGAAGGGGAAATGTGTGTATGTCCTATGGGGCGAATGCAGGCTTTCACTGAAGCCTGGAGAGCGAGAGGGGTCGGTGCGCACAGACCCCTCTCGCTCTCCGGGCTTCAGAGAGCCCCGCCGCCAGCCCCACAAGCTCGGGGGACAGCGGGGAGGCGGAACGCCGCCATCCCGCTGTCCCCCGACTTGTCCCGCAAGCTCCCAGAGCAATGCCAAAGCTGCACACAGCTTCGGCATGGCTCTGGGTCTCGTTCTGGGGGCTGGGGGAGGGGGAAGCTCTGGCTTCCCCCTCCCCCAGCCCTGCAAGCTCCCAGAGCGATGCCAAAGCTGCATGCAGCTTTCAGCATGGCTCTGGGTCCCATTCTGGGGGCTGGGGAAATAATTTTTTCCCTTTATTCTCTCCCCCCCCCATCTAGGTGCGTCCTATTGGCCGGTGCGTCCTATAGGGCGAAAAATACGGTATTTCACATGGAGACTTGCCAAAGCCTGAACCTCTTTGAAACACTGGAAGGTATTTCTATTATTTATAATCCAAAGCATATTGTGCTTTATAGAGTAATATAAGCAAGGCACAGGTCTCTACACCAAGGAGCTTGCAATCTCAATTTCAACCACAAAAAACAGGCAAAGACTGCATAGATTAAAGGATGACTGAACAATGGGCCATCTACTTTCAGTAGCTTTCAATGAATAATATTAATCAACACTGAATTAAAACTGATACTTAGCCTTTAGGCTCTGAGAACTTGGCAATGCTTTTAAAGGATACAGATGAAGTACAAAATTTATTAAACATGGAGCTAAAAATAACTTCACCCTTAACATTGGTCACTAAGTAAAGAAGGTTTGAAGTGGTTGGGAGGAGAGAAAATGTATGTTAGGGTTCAAGGCTGAGGGATGGAAGGGGTTGGAAGGAACCAAGCTTCTGAGCCATTTCAATTTTCCCTCTGCTTAAAAGATAAAACATTCATAAGCGCTAAAATGGTCAAGATAGTACTTAGGCTTTGGCAGAACTCCACAGCAATTGACTTTCATTGCTGGAGAGTAGCCACATTCTTCTTGTCCACATCCATGTATCTATATAATATTCACACATATTATCAGGATGGTTCATGGATTCAAAAGAGTTGGAAGGGACCCTGAGGATCATCTAGTCCAACCCAAATATGCAGCAACCGTGGCATTATCAGCACTCCAGTGGAACCTCGGGTTATGTATCATCCTCCTTACAAATGCTTCGGGTAACGAGCTCCATTAACGAAAGCATGCCGCATGTTAAGAACAGTTTCGGCTTAAGAACGGACCTCCGGAACGAATTAAGTTCGTAACCGGAGGTACCATTGTACACTCTAACCCACTGAGCTATCCAGGCTGAAGTGAAAAAAGCACAAGCTCAGCTGAACACAGACATGAATCCTGGACCCTTAGTTTTAAAGTCAGTGTAAGACCTAAGTTTTCAGGATTTCCCAGGTAAGAACCAGCACTAGGATAACTCAGGCCTAAACATATAGCTACAGATCCCCAGTTACCTGCTTGTTTAGGGCACATCAACTGCACCACATAAATGGACAATTGTTAGAATTTTCTTCTCACTTCCATTGCAATGATCTCCCCCCCGCCCAGGTGGAAAAAGCTATGCAGCTTAGTCTGCCTATATTTCTCAACTTTCCATTATGGAAGGAGTACACAAAATAGAAAAGAATAGAAAAATAATAGAAAAAACAACAGTGCTACCATGATTGTGTAGAACAGCCTCTCCTATCCATTTACAGCTAGAAATCTATAGTAGTAGTAACAAGCAACTGAGGAAGGGGGCGTGCACAGCTGGCAGCAAGGGGAAGGATTAGGCAGGCTTGGTAAATAACTTTGCCTAAGCCTGTTACCCTTACCCAATTTCAGTTGAAGGTGAATACCGGAATAGCAGCAGTTACCCCAGCAGTGTTAACCCATGGGCCTGTTTCCTGCAGCCCATGACCACAGAGACAAATCACAAAGGAGGGAGCCATACAATCTACAAAGTGGGAGATGTTGGTTAGTGACTGTTTTTAAAAACCTGGGGAGGTAGCTGATAAACCATAATTTAGCAAAAGCCACCAGACATGAGCAGCGATTTGAGCCTGGCTTTCCATGGCTAAGCTGAACACTCTTAATCAAAATGTCTGAAAACATTAAAGCCAAGTTGTTTAATTAAAAACTAGTCTTCACCTCTTTAGCAACCTTTCCCAAATATTCCTGTTCCATGGAAAATTGCACTTCCTGTCTTTCCAAATGCATATTTCCATATAGTGACCTGTTAACTGCTAACACATATTTCCCATACTGATCAATAAGAGAGCAGTCTATTACTACTACTACTGCTACTGCAGTTTATTGTCCACTTTAAAAGTAGGTTTATCAGGTGTGTCAACCAAAAATTGCCTCCACGCAACCAGGCGCATCCTCTACTGATGATATATTCAGCCCTGCACAGACTTAAAAAACATAAACAGTGGAACATAAAGCTCAACATGGCCAAGTGGATCATGGCTATTCTCTTAAAACAAACTTGTCAGCTGTGGTGAGTTACACAGCCATTCCTCCACATACCAAATAGTGCATAAGTGCATGATGTTAGAACCTTGTCCTAACCCTTAGGGAGCCAGTAGAGTAGGAAATTAGCAACTAAAGGATCACTGAGGTCAAATCCGAGTGGTACTGTTCACTCAAGAAGGAAAACTGATGTGTTGAATGATAGTCAATGGGGTAATGGGTTGTGCTAGCAGTATACCAGTGGAAGGGGAAGCTGGTCCTCTACCTTGCTCAAAGTGGGCCTCCAGTAAAGAGCAAAAGAGTGCTTAACAGCTGGGCATGCACCCAAGTTCTGAGTAGAAGCCACGGCACATGTGACTGTCTAAAAGTGTTTGCTACCTGTCACAATCTAATTGTAGGTCAAGCCACAAAGATGCTTCATAGCCATTGACGGTTTTACATATGGCGAGATACCCAAAACAACCCTACACCAAGAGTTTAAAAAGGTCCAACAGGCAAATGCACTCAGTTCATCCTTTCTGTGGCAGGTCCCCATCTATTATACTTTATTCAATTTTTTTACCCACTCTTCACCCAGGTTATGTTATCCTGTGGGGACAGGATTCTAGTCATCCAGCACTGGACCTACATTCACAATGATATGAAGGATGTTTGCACAAAAACCTAAGTGTTTTGGCTTACTCCCTAGTTTGTTCTACAAGAGCTTCCATTAAGATGGCTCCATGTACGAAATGCACCTCTCTATACAGAGCAAATAAACAGATTCACAGGTCATATTCCTGACCTAATATCTTAACATTCATACAACTAATGTAGGCCTGCAATACTTGATGCCTCCATCCTCTACTGCTAAAAAAGGCATACAAGTGCAATGATAATTCCCCAGCCCCCAAAAAGCCCACAGTCTCAGGGCATTTTAAATATACTCCAGTCCTTTACTAATCTTGTAGGTTTGGACTACATTCTTTAACCTAAGCAATTCTCATAGCTGAGCATAATTTAAATCCAACTCCTAATTTTCAATCCACACTAGTTTTTCAACCCTGACCCAAATCCAAAATCCTGCACCTTTCACTTGACCTATCTTCAAATAAGTGGAACATGATGTAAGCCTACAGAGTGCCTTCCTTAAAACATACTTATACTATGTTTTCACTTTTAACACGTAAGTAACTATTATTTATATGAATATAGTGAAGACTAAATCAGCCAACAAATTTCATAAGCCGAGTCAGAACTTTAACCCCAGGTCAGTCACCTACAGGCACAAGTATCCCCCACTGATACTTCCCATTGCTACATCTGACATGGTCAGGATCGAAACTATAACCAGCGTATGTCACTGGTAACCCAAGAAGCCAGGTCCTTTCCGCAAAAGAAAAGGTTAGCCTCATACGGTGCAGAAAGCACATTAACACGAAAAACTGCCCACTTCAGCTAATCTTAACGGTCTGCACCAAGTCCAAAACTTTCAGGCGTTTGGACATGGGTGCTAACAACATTTTTATTTATTTATTTTTTAAGCAGGCTGAAGGAGGAGTGAATTCTAAAAAACACCCCATTGCAGTGTGTTTTGGGATCGTGGCCGGGAACTAAATAACGGGGCCTTAAACAGTGGTGTTTGGGAGGGTAGGATGGGGAGATCGCCGTCAATGCAGGCCTCTCTCCTTCCCGGAGTTAACTCAGACAATGGCGAGGAGACCGTCGTCGTCCCCCCATCTCCCTCCCCAGTCGGCATCCCAACCTCTCCCCTATCAAGCTCAGGCCTCTCTCCTTTTTCAACAGCCCGACTCCACGCCCAATCCCAAATTGAACATCCCACACCGAGGCCCGAAGCAGAAGCGGCAGCAGCTCCTCCCTCCCCTCCCACTCAGCCCGATCTGCCATGAGACGCGAGACGAAGAGGTCCTCCCCCCCCCCCTGCTGCCGCCCGCCCAGCCACCCGTTTCCATCCCGCCACCCCGACCAACGACCGTCGGATCTCCTCCTCCTCGCTCCCCTTCTCTTCTCCCCGCTCCCTCCTCTTACCCGGAGTCTTACAACGCAGCCACAAATCCAGCCATTCCTCCTCGGCCGCCTCGCCTCGCCCCTCCCGCTCCGAACTACGCAGTACGCAGAAGCCCCCGCCGATGCCGCCCGTAACGCCAGCGCAGGCCTAACCCCCGAGTGAAGGCCCGAGCCCAAGCCGCCCTCTTCCCGCCCTCCTCCCGCAGCCAACCCGCGCTCGAGGCCTGCTGCCTGACGAGGCCCCGTCCTCCTCCTCCTCCTCCTCGCCGCCAGCCTCTCCCCTCCCTTCCCCTCCCCCGCTTTCCCTCAGGCGGAACCGGCCTGGGCCTGTACCTGGCGCCTCAAGCTCGCCGCTCGGTTAGAAGCCCCCCCCCCCGTTGCCCGCGCGCGCAGGCGGCCTCCGTCTCTCCCGACTAGGGTTGAGGTTAGGCCACAGCTCGAGGAGCAGCAGCAGCAGCCGTCTCTCCCGCCTCCGCCTCACGCAACGGCCTCTCCCTTCGCGGTCGTCCGCTGTGGCAGTCCGAGCGCAGCCAGCAGCACGGACATGTTGGGAGCCCCCGTCCCAGCGGCCGCTAATGGGCCGTCCCTCCCCGCCGCGCAACGTCAGAATGCACCGGGCGGGGGGAGGGGAAGAGCGCCCCCTCCCTTCACACAAGTGCCTCAAAGTGGATTCGGTCCTGCCGGCACGCACACGCAAAAGAGAAGGGTGAGAAGCTCCCTGCCATTGGCCGCAGAGGCCGTCATTCAATGCGCGGCCCTCGGCTCGCATCCCCATTGGGTTTCCTGCCTGTCAGGTTCTCGCTTCTTGGTCGTCCATTGGTTCGCTCGCTTGCCACTTATTCGCCAGCTTATTTCCACAAATGCCCGTTGGGTGTACGCCTCTGTCTCAGCTTTGTACCTATTGGCTGCTGTCGTTGCCAATCAAGTCTGCCAAGCTCGCCGTCCTCACCTATGCGCAATATTTTTTTAAAAAAAACATAGGCTATGCAGTATGGAATGTCACTGGTCGAAGTAAGTGCCAATTAACTTCTTCTCCCGCCCCTCCCTGCTCCTTTCTCTTACCAAACGCTAACTTCCTCCTATTTCCCCTCCACCTCCATTGTTCCATTCTTACTATTGGCTGCGAAAGTTGCCTATCTTCGCCAGCTTCCGCGTCCTTCATAATAAGCTTCTCAAATAGCCAAGGACGCAGGCGTGAATCCCTGCGCATCGATTGGGGGGAGGAGGGCGGGGTATGAGAACGAAGGCGGTGTTTGAAAAGCAACCGAGCAAGTAGCCCTTCCCTATTCCACCCCCCCAAGGCCACAATAGACCTTATACGCTGTGATTGGCTGAGCGCTGGAGCGGCCTTCTCTCCAGTACTTACCAGGAACGGGAAGGACGGCGGAGTGGTGGGGGGGGGGAGAGAACAGAGAGAGAAATGCCCGTATGTTCTGTCGTATTACATCATCGCTAACCAATAGGAAAGGTTTAAAAAGGTCTTTAGGTAAGAACGCGCAAAGGGCGTGCAAAGGCTGAGGAGAAGCCGAGCTGGTCTGTATTTGCGGCGCCTTCGGAGGCACACAGGTTCACAGTGCAACTTTACACATACATAATACATAACAGACATGCTCCCTCCCTGAGAGGTTATAACTGCAGCCCGTTCGCAAGGAGGCCTACTGCTGCCTAGGAAGTGACAGGACTTCAGCTGGGGGAGATGCTTTAGCATCTCTACAAGCGTCTTCCCAAGGGATTTTGGCACCTGAGGCAAAGCAAACTGCAAAATGGCGCCCCTCCTCCCCTGTGGGGAAGAAGGGGTGAGTGCAGATCTACACCAGGAACAAGAGAGGAATAAAGCTATATGTTGGGGTCCACTGGGCCATTGATCCTGCTGCCCGAGGCCACCGCTTGCCTCATGGGCGGGTCGGCCCTGACCTAGGATTGCCATTTGTTGTTGTTTAGTCGTTTAGTCATGTCCGCCTCTTCGTGACCCTTCTCCTTGTGCCCTCCATATTTCCCAACATCAGGGTCTTTTCCAGGGAGTCTTCTCTTCTCATGAGGTGGTCAAAGTATTGGAGTCTCAGCTTCAGGATCTTCTTGCAGTCCATGGGACTCTCAAGAGTCTCCTCCAGCACCATAATTCAAAAGCATCAATTCTTCGGCGATCAGCCTTCTTTATGGTCCAGCTCTCACTTCCATACATCACTACTGGGAAAACCATAGCTTTAACTATGCGGACCTTTGTTGGCAAGGTGATGTCTCTAGGATTGCCATAGGATTCCTCCTTTTTGGTAGATGAGTTTTGTTTTGTTTTGTTAGGAAACTACAAAAATAGTTGATTTGAAAAACACGATTTTTCTATTGGCTTGTCTTAGATCCAGGAGAAAGCACCACATTTTGGAAATTGCCCACGGATGGAAAATCCAGATGTATGGCAGCCCTACCTGATCTCTATTCAGAAGTGACTCCTGGTATATGCAGCCAATCCCTTAAGAATGGCCATGGAGGAAGAAGAAGAGGAGGAGGAGGAGGAGTTTGGATTTGATAGCCCGCTTTATCACTACCTGAAGGAGTCTCAAAGCGGCTAACATTCTCCTTTCCCTTCCCCACAACAAACGCTCTGTGAGGTGAGTGAGGCTGAGAGACTTCAAAGAAGTGTGACTGGCCCAAGGTCACCCAGCAGCTGCATGTGGAGGAGCAGAGACGCGAACCCCAGACTACGAGTCCACCGCTCTTAACCACTACACCACACTGGCTCTGTAGGTTGGGAGCCTTACATCTACTTACAGTACTTACTTTGCCAAACCTTTATTAGGCATTATAAATATAGGCCATCATAAAATGTCCATATACAACATTTTAGAATATATACAAATAAACAGCCATGTAAAAATATGTAATAACAAGGATTTTCATTTCAGTTTCTTCCCACCATTCACCATTCTTAAGAGATGCTATTGTTAAAAACTCAGCCACCCTTGCAGTTACTTCCAGGTTCACGTCAGATAGATAGGAATCTGATATTTTCATTGTGCCATGGTGTTAGACTACCCAGAAAAGGGGATAGCACACATTTTGTGTAGCTGGTTGTATAATTGACAGTGAAAAAGAATATGTCCAGCACATTCAGAAAACATCCACAATGCCTATCGTTTCTGGGGATGTTTAAATATCTGCCCTTGACCAAAGCTGAGGGGGAAACGTTCAGTCAGGCTAACGTAAAGGCCCTGCATTAGACTGGAATTATTAATTTTGAAATATAAGTGACCCTGTTGGATTTAAACCATAAAACATGGGGGAGCAAATTTTATTTACAGCTGACTTGATGTTTGTTTTTCAGTGTCCCTTAATATGATTTGAATATTATGATAAATATATTGCTCACTTGAATTATGCAAGAATTCCAAGTCAATACCAATAGATCTAATTTTGATATGTAAGAGTTGGAACCATCTGGATTTACAAGAGTCCTTAAGTAAGTCAGAAAGCAGATTTGAAGGTTGGCAACGGAAATGGCAACACAAGCGGTATTTTTTAGTGCTTGCTCACACCCAATATTCCATCGTGTGTATACCTAATTCTACACACATCATCTCATACTTGATTGAACTTGGGAGCCCTAGGATATGTCTCAAGAAAGTTATCTTATCTAAATCACTATTATATGCTTGTATCCATATTGGGATCCTAAAAAGTAACTGGGACAACACTTTAGCTTGAAAAATTTGAATAGCAGCTGCTATACATTGGTTACCTCTCTGAAAATAAAAACAAGCTACTGCTGAGGAGGTACAGTTTGCCTGTTTTATAGCACTTGTACGATGGTTTGACCAACTTGAGTTGCTCTGGAATAAAATTCTGAGATATCTGTGGATCTTTACTTGCTGGATTTCTTATCCTCTTGTTTTCCATTTCTCTAATTTCCAGGAATTAGAGAAGACCAGATTTTTTTATCTTCTCATAATTCATTGAGAGTTTATTGGTTTGTTATCAGTGTGCTGGAGCCCACTTTTAGTCAGATTCATGAATTTGGCCTTAGTTGGCAAATAACACATCTGGTACAAAGGAAGAAGGGTGGAAGGAGAAAGGTCCCAATAGTAGAGGAGGTATAATCTGTGACATTATTATGCCAAACCCCAAACCCTATGCATGGAGCTCCCCCTCCCCTGAAATATGTAAATCCCACTGAGTTAAAAAAAGGAATAAAAGTAAGTGTGCAGAACTATCCCCAGCATCACAACACAGTGTCTTTAGGCTACTGTCAGGGACTTAAAACCCTGCCAGGTCCCACCAACGATGCATATTTTTAAAATGTTTTTAATCTTGCTATAATTTTTTACTAAGTTTGATGTGATTATTAAAAGTTATGGGCAGTGTTAAGTTGTGGGTGAACATATTAGATGACACAGCGATTCTTCAAACAGCTCTTGTTTATTCACAGTCCAGAACTGAAGGGTTCAGCCAACCTGCTTATATGGAGCACAACTACAAAGCAACAGTAACAACTTTCTGTAACTAACCAATCACTGAACGTCACTTTCATTTCCTTATTTGCATATGTGGACCTGAGTGAAAACTACAGTATTCCCCCTGCTGGCCCAGGGTGAGAACTTCAGTACCTAACAGGCAGGATTCACCTAACCAGCGCCATCAGTGGAAGTCATTGCTCAGGGTTTTCTCCCTTCTTCCCCACATGCCCCTGCACCCCCTGAAACTGGCTTGGGGTGGTGGGTCAGGAGAACCCACAAAACAGCACTGGGGGAGGAGATGTATGTTAGTCCTATCTGGCAAGGTGCATGCTTGCACAGACAGAATAATTGGAAGAGTGTGGCATTGATTCCCACTCTATAATTCTAGACTCACAGAGTGGCAAGCAGCAGGTCTGGGGATGCCACCCTTTTTTATTTCACACATTACCGCAGGGCAACTCCCATCATTCCTAATAAATATTTTTTATTAGATTTTCCATTAATTTTTTTTTTTACAAAATTATACATCCATTTTTAACTTAAACCCTTTTTTCCAGAACTTCCCTCAGCTTGTCTGATAATTTTCCGTTTATTTTTTATCCTCGTCTCACATTTCCCAATATTATATTGCACTCAAATACTCTTGATCGCATCATATTTTTTAAACAATATTTCTAACAGTAATTTCACAGAGCTTCTTGAAAGCCAACGAATGTTATTTGCTCATCACAGAAATTTTTGATATACTCTGTAAATTTCTTCCAGTTCTCGGAGAATCTCTGGTCACATTGGTTCCTAATTCTCCCCGTCAATCTGTCCATTTCTGCGTATTCCATCAGTTTCATCCTTCATTTCTTCTTTCGTGGGCATCTCTTCCTGTTTCCATTTCTGTGCCAGCAAAATTCTGGCTGCTGTTACTACATACAAAACTAATTTCACATCTTTTTTTACTAATTTCATTATCCAGTATTCCCAACAAGAGAGCTTCTGGTTTTTTAACAAAAGTATATTTCAGCATTTTCTTTAACTCATTATAGATCATCTCCCAGAAGCTTTTTACCTTCTTACATTCCCACCACATATGGTAAAATGTTCCTTCTGTCTCCTTACACTTCTAACATTTATTACACACTTTATACATTTTACCCAGTTTTACTGGTGTTATATAACATCTATATAACATCTTCATAACATTTTCCTTAATCGTACAAGCTGTCAACTTTAACCCATCCTTCCATAATTTAGTCCATTTCTCAAATTCAATATTATATCCGAAATCTCTAGCCCAACTAATCATAACACATTTAACCTCTTCGTCCACAGTATTCCATTCCAACAATATTTTATACATTTTAGATAAAATTTTCACTTCATTGTTTAAGATTTCTTGTTGAAATCTAGATTCTTTTTCAGAATATCCCCTCTCTAAAACCTCTTTTTTAAACATTTCATTTAACTGAAAATAATGCAGCCAATCCTTAACATATTCTTTTACTTCTTCATATGGTTTCAATTTCCACTTATTTCCTTTCTTTTTAAATAGTTTCTCATATGTTATCCATCTCCCGCTCATATTTATCTTTTTAATACTCATAACATCTAATGGTGATAACCAATGTGGAATCTTTGGTTCTAATACATTTTTATACCTATTCCAAACTCCAGTCAAAGATCCTCTAAAGATGTGGTTCTCAAACCCTTTATGTATTCTTTTTTTATCATACCATAAATACGCGTGCCAACCGAATCTCATCATTCCTTTGGTCAGGGGTTCATGGGAGACTAACAACATATGGACAGCTGCATGTTCCCCACGGCTGCTGTAGTGACCTAACATCAGGGGCATTGTGGGAAATATATATAGTTGCTCCCCCAGCCCAGTTGCCATGTGTTTGCTGTCCTTCTGCCCACCACAACTAGATAATCTCACCAGCAATGGGGGCCTTCTTATATCAGTGGGGCATCAATCAAAGGTATCCCCACTAGATGGCAATTTGTAGATGCTCTCCTCAAACCTGGAGCCAGCCCTGGTCTTAAACTTTGCCTTGATGCATTCCCAAATTGTATTTATGTAGCTTTCCTTTACCAAGTTGTCTAGGGAAAGAAATGGGATAAACTAAATAGCCCCATGGCATAGTCTGATGGTACACGATACAGACTCCTCGTGAAAGAAAGGTTTGGGTCTAGCCAGTGCCTAAACTGGAGACACCTGGGAATCCAATATGGCTTTGGTAATGGAAGGCAGGATATAAATATACCAAATAAATAAATAACCTTTTTAAAAAAACAACCATAGAGTCTTGAAGTTGATGCTGAGCACTGGTAGAGGAGAAGAACCATTTACGCCACCTTGGAGAAAAGTTGGGATGTAAATGCAACAAAATGGTACAAGGCTAAAGTTTTGGCACCGCTCTATACATTGGTTTCATAGTGGTGATTAATAAACGATTGAAAAAATACAGAGGCAACACATTTTACTATCAGAGGACAAAAAAATCCTGGAAAATAGTCTTTGAGTGGGCAAAAACAAGAGGAAGAGCCCAGCCAAGAACATTGTGCTGTAAAACTACTGCATTTACTGCTGCTATTAGTGAAGTGACCATGGAATCCACTTGACACATGCAAGAAAGACGCGTGTGCATCAACTGAACATTTCCAGAGCTCAAAAACCAAAGGTAAAAGGTGAGATAATAATGTGAAAGTGTTGTCAGCTCCAGTATCTTTCTGCAGTTACTGATGTTATTTTGTCAAGATGTATTTCACAGATCATTGATTTGAGCACAAAGCAGACGTAATCTGTAATCCAGGAGGAGATCTATCAGCTACTATCACTGCAAAGATAAATCTCCCCCCCCCCCACACACACACAGTAACAAAAGAACAACAACAAAACAGAAAGAATGGGGACTGAGGAAAAGCTGGTTGGAAAACATCTAATAATGTTTTAAGCAACTCATTGAACATATTGTTATTTTTTACTGAAATTCAAATACACGATGTAAGCTTTATGTAGCAATTTTTTAAAGGCATTCTAACTGCATTAAGTGGCCAGCTTGAACATTGTACAAATTGCAAATGAATGTGCACATAATTTGAAACGCACAGATTCTCTTAATCCAAATTCCAGAAAAGCAACTTCCCGAGTAGAGGCAAAACAGCCTCCTATCCAAACTTTCCTCTGTTCTGTAGCCAGAGTTCAATATATACCGTCCATTGTCAAATATGACCGTGTTAATTAGCCACATGGAATGGTTTATGTATGCATGTTGCACCATCTGTGTATATACTGCCTTTCAGAGTATAAAATGCTATATGTGTAAATGGTTGGAGGTGGCAGGGTTTTCTGTCTGTTGCTTTTAGAACTAGACAGCAGTCCTTTAAATGTATGGTGTGTACACAGCCTTGGTCTAAAATTATTTCAATATGTGCCAGCATTTTTGCTTATATTCACCAGTACACATTCTACCTTGGGGCCCAATGTTGTGGAACTCCCTTCTGGTTGAGATCATGTAGTCTTTCCCTACCCCTGCTGGCAAACTTTTGGCACCTACTGAATACTTTTTTAAAAATTCCAATAGACATTTAAACTGAATTCTGATTTTATAGTGTTAACTGGTTCCTGTTTTCATTGGACTGTGTTCCTTGGAAGAAAGTTGGAATATCTATATGTAACAGATTCAAATATGTTGCATTTATTTTATTTCCTTTGTTGTTTAACTGCTTGTTGTATTTCTCTTTATGCCCGCTGTCCTGGAAATTCAGTTGAAAGGTGATGCAAAAATATTTATAATAAATATACAAATAAATACCAGTGCAGTGGGTTTAGCTTGGAGAAGGACCAGCCAAATGAACAGAGAAGGCCAAGGAGTGCTGCTTTGTTAACGGAAAAGGCTATTGCTATAATGAGTAGTGCTATAGTAACACTGGATATTAACTTAATAGTTAATATCATTAACTATAGCATTGTTATTCAGAGTGCCTCTTAAAGTCAGCATCAGGGTCTGCTCCCCTCCCCTCCTGCCATAGAACACACACACAGAGAGGGGAATATTTTAAAACTATAAACCGCCTTGGGCACCTTGTCAGAAAGGTGGCATATAAATGCAATAAACAAGCACACTAATGCAATAGAACTATTTGTAGGAGATTTTCAAAATGGACTGGGCATTTCATTAATCCATAGAGAGTTGCAATGCTATTGTAGGAACATAGGAAGCAGCATTATACAAAGTCGGACCACTGGTCCATCTGGTTTGATATTGTCTACAATGCCTGGCTGTTGGTTTACAACAGGGGTTAGCAACCTAAGGCCCGTGGGCCATAAGCAGCCCACAAGGGTCGTTTAACTGGCTCACGAGCCGCCCCCAAACCAAGCCGCCTGCTCGATGAGTCCCCGTGCACTGCGCTAAAGTGGCACAGCGCAGCACGGGGACTTGCTTCTGCAGCGCCAGAAATTGCATTTGTGCATGTGCAGATGCCGAAAATTGCGTTTGCGCAGATGCCGGAAATTGCGGGCACTCACGCACGCACACGGTCCGGCCCACAGAGGAATCTCTGCTAGAGTGAACCAGCCCAGGCAAGGTAAAGCTTGCCAACCCCTGATTTACAAGATTTCAAACATGTCTCTTCCCCAGCCAGGGATTGAACCTGGTTCTTTCTGAACTCTCTACAATAGTGGCTACAGCTCTTTCTTCATTGGATTCGGTGGGCAACCAAGCCAACATAATTTTATGAGTTTGGGATGCAGTAGGGTATGTGCTTGAGTCCCTTTCAAATTCCTGGATCCAGCACTGATTCAATTCCTGGAATAGCCAGGCTACCTTCCTGGTGAAGTAATGACCCTCTAAATACGGGCCATGAAGGTAACAAGGGAAGCAGCTCTTGTGCCAGACAGCAAATGGGTGGGCCCCCCTTCCTCCACTTGCTGGTAGTTAAAAAGACAAAGATCAAAGTGGAGAGATGAATTCATAGAATCATAGAGTTGGAAGAGACCTCAAGGGCCATTGAGTCCAAGCCCCTGCCAAGCAGGAAACACCATCAGAGCACTCCTGACATATGGTTGTCAAGCCTCTGCTTAAAGACCTCCAAAGAAGGAGACTCCACCACACTCCTTGGCAGCAAATTCCACTGTCAAACAGCTCTTACTGTCAGGAAGTTCTTCCTAATGTTTAGGTGGAATCTTCTTTCTTGTAGTTTGGATCCATTGCTCCGTGTCCGCTTCTCTGGAGCAGCAGAAAACAACCTTTCTCCCTCTATGTGACATCCTTTTATATATTTGAACATGGCTATCATATCACCCCTTAATTATATGAGCTAGACCATGGGTAGGCAATCTAAGGCCTGGGGGCTGGATCTGGCCCAATCACCTTTTAAATCCGGCCCCTCGTACCTACGGGACCGCCTCTCCTGGTATGCCCCACAGAGAAACCTATGGTCTGCAAATAATAACATCCTCAAGGTCCCAGGCCTCAGAGAGGCTCTCTCACAGGAGACTAGGGCCCTGCGGGACCTGACATCCTTCCGCAGGGCCTGCAAGACAGAGTTGTTCCACCAGGCCTTTGGTCAGGGCGCAGCCTGACTCCCTCCTCTGGCAACCTGCTTAGAATCTTGCTTAATTAGTTGCCATTAATTTGATTTTAATTGATTTTTATAATGAAATATTTTTAGAATGTGTGAATATCTGATTGTTTGATTGTTGATTGTTGTTAGCCGCCCTGAGCCTGGCTTCGGCTGGGGAGGGCGGGATATAAATAAAATTTATTATTATTATTATTATTATTATTATTATTATTATTATTATTGGAATCAGTGTGTTTTTACATGAGTAGAATGTGTGCTTTTATTTAAAATGCATCTCTGGGTTATTTGTGCAAAGGATTCGTTCATTTTACCCCTTTCCATAATATAGTCTGCCCCCCCCCCACAAGGTCTGAGGGACAGTGGGCCGGCGCCCTGCTGAAAAAGTTTGCTGATCCCTGAGCTAGACACTAGGAGTAAGGCTGCAGGTATGTCCAATTTCTGCTGGAATCCAAGGCTGCGCCTATGGGAGAAGCAAGACCCCATTGGGATCTTAATGCTGTGAAGCCCTCCATCATAGTCTCAGGCTGTATATATGTGTAAATATACCATCATATATCACAAAGGCACCACAGTCTCCACCATCCCTCATTCCAAGGAAAGTGAACCCTGGGTCAGTGCCTACTGCAGATTGGGGTGTCTTGCAACAATACATATGGAAAGGTTGCAGAGTTCTTGGTTCTGAGAGAAGAGTATTCTCGAGTGTGCAGTTCAGCAATAATTATTTAAATTGCTTTCCCGCCTCTCTTTAAAACAAACAACAACAACAACAACCCAGCAGCTCCTCTTTGAAAACTCACCCTGTGCTATCTAGTTATTTTGTTGAGGCTTGTTTTTAAAAAGCATGTTTGGAGGGGGGGGAGTAGATTCCTTTCCCCCACATCCCTGGTGTGTTTTTTAATCTGTTCCTTCTCCCCACTCCCAAGATGTACCAGTACATCAGGATCTGATTGAAGGAGTTCTGTGTCAACCTTCCAGCTAATCAATGACCTACTTTATTATTACATCCCAAGCTCAGACTGACAGAGAGGCTTTTTGCATTGAATGAACTTCTGATCAATAACTGGCATGAAGGACACAACAGGGCACAGTGCAACGGAACAGAGAATAGCTTTTACTATGTCATTTCATAACACCTCCCCTTGGTGGTCCAGTCTATTTTGGGTCCAACAGGAAGTCATAATTCAAATTACTTTTTGAAGTACAAGTGTGCAGATTGTGGAAATATACTGAGCGGTGAACCAAAAAATAAAACCCATTTCAGATAAATATTAAAGGTAAAGGTAAAGGTACCCCTGCCCGTACGGGCCAGTCTTGACAGACTCTGGGGTTGTGCGCCCATCTCACTCAAGAGGCCAGGGGCCAGCGCTGTCCGAAGACACTTCCGGGTCACGTGGCCAGCGTGACATCGCTGCTCTGGTGAGCCAGAGCCGCACACGGAAACGCCGTTTACCTTCCCGCTAGTAAGCGGTCCCTATTTATCTACTTGCACCCGGAGGTGCTTTCGAACTGCTAGGTTGGCAGGCGCTGGGACCGAGCAGCGGGAGCGCACCCCGCCGCAGGGATTCGAACCGCCGACCTTTCGATCGGCAAGTCCTAGGCGCTGAGGCTTTAACCCACAGCGCCACCTGCGTCCCAGATAAATATTAGCACATGACAAAAGATTGAGGGTAGCCTTTTCTTAGTTTTCTCCTCAATTAGTTCTTACCTTTTGGAATATAATAGAGGTATGACTGACAACCGCTGTCCACGAGATGGTAACCTCCTGGTTGGATTAACCCAATGCAATCTACATGGTGCTGCCCTTGAGGTTGTCTCGAAGCTGAAGCTGGTGCAAAATGGAATGGAAATTCGCACAGCATAATCTGACCCACGTCTAACTTGAAAAAAAGCCTCACTAAGGTCAGCCCCACTGAATGCAGTAGTACCTCTTTCTCAGTAAGTGCTAATAGGGTTGGGTTGTTAACAGTTGGTTGAAGCTCAGAGTACTCCCATGCTAACTTTCTGACTCTTTGAATAAAGAGCCTGACCACACCATAAGGGATTGGGTAAAGTATACTGTCAGATTGTACTGGACCATTGTCTGGAGAAGAGAGTGTCTTACAAATGCACCAGATTCTAAAGATTCTAAAATAGCAAGTGAGCTGGTCTCTCCTGCCCGAGTCCCCAGGCTGTTGATATTGAGAGATGAGGAGGAATGTTTCAGGAATTTGATTATTAATACTCAGATTAATGTGGAAATCAGTTGGAAGGGACCGATGAGGGGGAAAGCCTGTGAAAGTGAGCTGTTAAAAGTCTTCACAGTTATAGAGCTCAGGGTCTTGGGTAGTACAAGAGAATTGATTGGGAGATTTATTTATTGAATTTGTATCCCACTCTTCCTCCCGAAGAGGCCCAAGGCAGTGAAAATACCCACAGCAAAATAACTTTATGCAAAAGCATTTTTAAAACAGTTTAAAACATCTAAAACAGTTTAAAGCATCTAAATTCAGGTAGGCAGCCATGTTGGTCTGACGCAGTTGAAATAAAAATAAAAAATTGTCCGGTAGCACCTTATGGACCAACTAAGTTTGTTCTGGTATAAGCTTTAATGGAAAGCTTATACCAGAACAAACATGGTTGGTCTATAAGGTGCTATTGGACAATCTTATTTATTTATTTAACATCTAAAATGGTTGAAAACATTCTTCCATCCGGTAATATAGGTTGGAGCCTATAATCTTCTGAATCCCAGTTGCTCTTCATTCCTTTAGTCTTTCTTTAGATTCAGCATATTTGGTGTTTTTTTCCTCCTGGACTGAGGGGCCGTTCTTCTGATGTCATGGCAGAATCTCTCTCTTCAGTGTAATTGGAGAATAGGATTGCTCTCATAATTATCCAGCGTGAGCAAGTGACGCATTCGCTGATATCGACATGCTACAACACAGCCCAGAGAATGTATCGAAAGAACTACCAGCATTCTTCCCGTCGCTCTGAGCTCATGCAAGCAAGTAACACTTTAAATATGGGGTGGAGAGGGGAGAACAGCCCTGCCACATCCTACATTTTAAATTTCCAAACATGGCAACAATTCCACCGTTTATGTATATATTTACTGATGCTTTTTTGCCTGGAAGGCCCTCAAAGTTGCTTATGAGAACCATCATAATAGTATTTTATGAAGTATCATAGAAGGCTTTCTTATTTTTTGGTATTTATTTATTAAAATTATATCCAGCCCTTCTTCCCAGATATGCCCAGGACATCTAAATTCCAACACAGATGTTGACTAAGATATATCTCAGCTTAAAAGTCTTGTTGAATGAGGAATGTGGGGGCTTTTTGTCCTGGGTGATGCCTCTAGAGGGGTGCCACTGAGTATGTGTATACGCAAATGCGCTTTGGGGTGTGTGTGTGCCAAACTGGGTCTTTGACCTGGGTAAAATAAAGCCTAGTTTTGCCCCTGGAGGAAGGTAGGTGCTAAAATGACAACAGAGATAATGCCTGCTGTCAGGGGTTCAGAAGGAGAGACACAGGAGTGGGAGCAAATGGAGAGTGAGGAGGAGGAGTACGAGGGGGGTGCAGGCAGTGACAGTGGCCAGAGTTATTCCACAAGCCTCTCTAGCGAATCGGAGGACTCACAGAAGGGAGCGCCGGTGGCCAGAGCGAGGGGGGCTCCAGGGGGGAAGCCCCAGGAGGAAGGGGCTAGCGGGGAGTCCCTGAGCAGCAGTTGGAAATCAGGACCAGCTTCTCCACCAGAGCGCAGTGGGGAGGGGGAGTCCCAGGAGTCGGGACCAGTGTCCTCACCACCAGAGGGAGGAGAGGAGTCAGGTTTGGCAACGCCCACATCAGGAAGCGGGGAAACGGTCAGAAGGAAAGTCACCGGCTGGGCGCGCGCGCCAAGTTCAAATGTACAGGAGCGCGGCACAGCGGGGAGCCCGGGAAGGGAGCCAGGTCCTAAAGCCCGCCGGAGGGAGGGGCAAGACTCAGGAGGCTCAGCGTCAGAGGAGTCCAGGAAGGAGGGAACCCCAGAGGGCAGAAGGACCCAGCGAAGAAAAGAACAGCGTAAGAGGTGGAGCCGGGCTAGAATCTTAAACTGGTGTGGGTGGAGCAGTGAGTCAGAGGGGACTTAGCCGGTCTAGCGTCGAGACGTGGGTCTGCGTGCCCAGAGCTTGGAAATGGAAACTAAACTTTAATAAATAATTTGTATATAACATCCACTGGGCGTTGGTCCTCTGTGAGCTGGGACCTAGCGGCAGTCCTGACAGTAAGTCCCCTCTCCCATTTTCCACCAATTTTACAACCTCGTGGAGTGTGGGAAAGCGGCGAGGGGTGAAGATTGGTGCTTCGCGAGCTCACGAAAATCAGAGAAATGACTACCGAAGAGAAGATAGCGAGTCTGCAAAACGCAGTGACGCAGCTGACTGCAGAAATTGCGGCGTCCAGAAAGAAGGAGCAGGAAGCAGCTGTTACCTGCCAGGATCTGCGAGCCAGGTTAGAAGTGCTAACTACACAGAGGCTACCGGCCACCAGACCAGAAGGGATTGGGCTGGGGAACAGAGGAGGGAGCCTTGTGTCTCACTTCAATGGGGACCTGCAGGAGTATCCTAACTTCAGAGCAGATGTAATATATGCACTGCAGCTGCTTGACAAGGACTTTAAAAATGAGGAAGAAAGAGTGGGATTTATTGTTTCGCATTTACAGGGAGAGGCGAAATCGTGGCTGCGCAATCTCTGGAGAGATAAGGATCCAGCCCTCCAAAATGCGGGTGCCTTCCTTAAAGTGATGGATGCGTGTTTTTTGTCTGAGATTGATGTGGATATCGCTAGGAAACAGATTCACGGACTAAGACAAGGTAGAGCCACTGTAAGGCAATATCATTCACGATTTTTCGCATTGGTAAATGTATTGGGCTGGGAGAGAGAATCGTCTGCCGTCAGAGATCTGTTCTGGGAGGGGCTGAACGGAGCTGTGAAAGACGAAATTGCAAGGGGGGAGAGACCCCAAACCACCAAGACATTGTGGAGAGGGCACTCACCATTGGGGTTAGGCTGGAGGGACGCCCTTGGGATAAGGAGGAAGAGCATTGGGGACGCACGCCAACGAAAGCACCACCCCCCTTTCCCAAGGAAGCGGCGCGCGCTCGATCCATGCCTCCGCTGGGAGGAGGAGAGGAGCCGATGGAGATAGGTGGTGCTAAGGCTCAGTCCACAGCCGGAGCCCTAACGCCGGGAGCAGTCAAAATGAAGCCTCCTAGAGGGACCAGGAAGTGCTACATCTGCGACAGTGCTCAGCACATGGCGAAAGAGTGTCCCCAGCGGTTTCACAAGCACACTGCAGCCGCAGCGACAGTAACAGAAGCAGTTCAGCAGAGTGAATCACAGCAGGAAAACTCCACTGTCTGGCTGGAAATGGAGCCACTGGGGGCCAGCCAGACAAGTCAGTGAAGCAATCCCCAGTAATGTTACAGCCCACAGACCCCCTCCCACCCAAACCAGTAGTGCAGCTCACCGCATCCCTTCAACTTCCCAATGGGCTCACTGTGGAAATCCCCATTACCATTGACTCTGGGAGCAATGCAGATTTTATAGGCATGGACTTCATCCAGCAACATGGCATAGCCCTTCTGCCAGCGACGGTACCTCTGAACGTCGTCACGGTGGACGGCAGGGAGCTACTGGGAGGGCAAGTGCTGCAGCAGACGCCGCCAATGGTGATGCGCATTGGTAATCACCGCGAAGTCATCAGCTTCAACGTCACCCGCCTGTCAGACACGCCCATAGTGTTGGGAATGAGTTGGCTGGATAGGCACAGCCCGGCATTAGCTTGGTACCAGCGGCAACTGACCTTCGGCTCCTCCTACTGCGCAGAACACTGCATCCTGGCTGACTTGGACGATGAGGGGCACGAGGATGGACCACAGCTGAACTTGGGCATGTTGCAAGCGGTACCTAACAAGTACAAAGAGTTTTTGGAGGTCTTCTGCGAGAAAGAAGCGGACAAGCTGCCTCCCCACAGACCCTACGACTGCAAGATTGACCTCCTGCCGGGGGCGACGCTCCCGACGGGGAAGCTGTATTCCATGTCTGAGGATGAATTGCAGGAGCTCAGGGAGTTCATAGATCACAACTTGAAGCGGGGATTCATCCGAGAGTCCAAGGCGGTGGGGGGCAGCCCTGTATTCTTTGTAAAGAAGCGGGACACGCCCCAAAAGAGGCTTGTAGTTGATTACCGCGTCTTAAATGCGAAAACTAAGCCCTCAACCTATGCCCTATGCCCAAGATCGATGACCTGCTGGCGACGGTGAGGAAGGGTCGCATCTTTACCAAGTTGGATCTGCGCGGAGCGTACAATCTCATTCGCGCGAGGGAAGGTGACGAGTGGAAAATGGCCATGTTTACGCCGCTGGGTACCTATGAATATAGAGTTATGCCTTTTGGATTACAAAATGGCTCCCACTGTTTTCAAGCATTCATGCATCATGTCTTGGCGGGTCTTCTCTACAAGAAGTGCGTCTGCTTCCTGGACGACATCCTCATCTTCTCGGAGTCGCCGGAGGCTCACGAGAGAGATGTCAGGGAAGTCCTGCAGCGGCTGCGGGAGCACCGGCTTTACGCCAAGCTGGAGAAGTGCCAGTTCGACAAGACGGAGGTGGACTTCCTGGGCTACAAACTGTCCGACAAGGGACTCGCCATGGACAGTACCAAGGTACGGGCAGTACTGGACTGGAAGAGCCCACGCAATTGAAAGGAAGTCCAGAGATTTGTCGGCTTTGCCAACTTTTATCGCAAGTTCATCAAAGGTTTCGCCATGCAGACAGCGGCCATCACTGACACCCTCAGTTCCAAGAAGAAGAAGTTCATCTGGACGGAGCAGGCAGAGCAGTCCTTTCAGAAGCTCAAGCACCTCTTCGCGTCCGAGGAACACCTGCTACACGTGAACCCCAGCAGGCCCATGAGAGTGGAGACGGACGTGTCAGACAGGGCCGTGGAGGCCGTCCTGTTGCAGCAAGACCACCAGGGGGACTGGAGGCCGTGCGCTTTCTACTCCAGGAAACTCAGCAAGTCAGAGCAGAACTACACCATCTGGGACAGGGAGTTACTGGCCATACATGCAGCCTTCAAGGCGTGGCGGCATTTCCTCGTCGGGGCCAAACACACGGTGCAGTTCCGTACAGACCATAAGAACTTGGAGTACTGGCGCACGGCGAGGTTCCTGAACCAGAGACACATCCGCTGGGCGGAGTTCTTTGCAGATTTCGACTTCAGAATAGAATACATCCCTGGAAACAACAACATCATGGCAGACGCGCTGTCCAGGAAACCGCAGTATCTCGAAGAAGAGGCGCCGGCGGCGGCCAAGCATATTTTCGCACCAAAGGCGTGGGCATGCGCGTCAGCCACGGTGGACCTGGACGCGGTGCGTCGCGCGCTGCAGACGGACTCCTTCGCGCGAGCCAAGATGGAGGAGGTGCGCAGCGGCACGGCGACTTCCAAATACGCGACGGCCTGCTCATCCGCAAAGGAGCCCTCTACGTGCCGGGAGACAACCTCCGCGCGAGGGTCCTGCAACAGCTGCACGACGCGCCCAGCGCGGGACACTTCGGCAAGGAGAAGACGGTGGACCTAGTAGCCAGAGACTTTTGGTGGCCCAAGATGAGGGGGGATGTCGCGGAATACGTCAAGAGGTGCGACACCTGCCAAAGGGCCAAACCAGTACACCAGCCGCCGGCGGGCCTGTTGGAACCGCTACAGACACCGTTCGAACCGTGGGAGAGGGTGGCCCTGGACTTTGTCACGGATCTGCCCAGCTCGAGAGGCAAGACGGCAGTACTCGTGGTAGTAGACTTGTTCACCAAGATGGCCCACTTCATTCCTTGCGCGAAGGTGGCCACAGCCGAGCAGACCGCCAAGCTGTTTATAGACCACGTGTTCAAGGTGCACGGCCTACCACGGTCCATCCTGTCCGACAGGGGGTGCCAGTTCATATCCAACTTCTGGCAAAAGCTGATGGGTTTCCTGAACGTCAAGGTCAGCCTGGCGTCGGCGCGACACCCGCAGACTAACGGACAGGCGGTGAGAGTCAACGCCATCATGCAGCAGTACCTGAGATGCTACGCGAACCAGCAGCCCTCGACCTGGGTGGACTACCTACCGCTAGCCGAGTTTGCCTACAACAACACGAAACACGTGTACACGGGGGTGACACCGTTTTTCGCCAACAATGGGCGGCATCCCAGAACCTTCCCGGGTTTAGAGAAAGTGAGGGAGGGGGAGCCGCAGGGAGCAGAGGCCGTGGCAGCGGAGTTGCAGGAGATCCACGAGCAGCTCAGGAGGCAGTTAGAGATGGCGAAACAGGCTTACAAAGTGCAGGCAGACCGACACAGGAGGGTTGGGGAAGACATCCGGGTAGGAGACTGGGTCTGGTTAGCAGCCCAGGCAGTTCCGGCCAGATCGTTGGCCAAGAAGAAGCTCGGGCACAAGCAGCTAGGGCCTTACCAAGTAGAGGCGCAGATCAACCCAGTGGCCTTCCGGTTAACACTCCCGGAGGGGTCCAGAATGCACCCAGTCTTTCATAGATCAGTGCTCACACCCTACAAAGAGCCCCACAGGTTTCAGGCACCAGGGACAGCGCCAGACCCGCTCAGGGAAGCGCCCAAAAAGGGGGGGTCGCCGAGAAGGGGGCCACTCAACGAAGCCACAGAGATTTTAGACTCAAGGTGGGGGGAGGACGGGATTGAATATCTTCTCGCCACAGAGGACACCCCGGCCAGCGCAAACAGGTGGGTGCCGGATTACGCATTGGAGGAGCAGTTGCTCAAGGAAGAATTCCATACACTTTTCCCGCACAAGCCTATGCCGGCGGGCTTTTTCGATGATTGTCTGTTCACACCCACACTCTCGGCCAGCACTTTCCGGGGTTTCTCGTCAGCGGAGGACTCGGCTCCGGGAGGCAGCTCCCCAGAGGGCTCGCTCTCAGGTTTTGGCACGGGGGGATCTTATTGGTGGGAGGACCAACCCGAAGTGGGATGGCGCAGAGACATGCTGGAGGGACCCTGGGAAGTGGCGTCACCTCAGGCGACAGGGGGAGAAGGGGTTTTGAGTGATTTGGGGGCGGCCTCAGATTTCGAACACACCGCCCAGGAGATGGAAGCGGAGGGAATCGCAGTCGACGAGCCCATGGAGGACTTTCCGGACTTATCACGATGGCTGCACGCCTCGGGGGACGAACTGTATCCTGAACTCACCCCGACAACTCTAGAGCACCCAGAACCCGCACCTGAAGAGGGGGAGGGGGGAAGGGGGGCTTCGAGGGGGGGATGGATGTCAGGGGTTCAGAAGGAGAGACACAGGAGGGGGAGCAAATGGAGAGTGAGGAGGAGGAGTACGAGGGGGGCGCAGGCAGTGACAGTGGCCAGAGTTATTCCACAAGCCTCTCTAGCGAATCGGAGGACTCACAGAAGGGAGCGCCGGTGGCCAGAGCGAGGGGGGCTCCAGGGGGGAAGCCCCAGGAGGAAGGGGCTAGCGGGGAGTCCCTGAGCAGCAGTTGGAAATCAGGACCAGCTTCTCCACCAGAGCGCAGTGGGGAGGGGGAGTCCCAGGAGTCGGGACCAGTGTCCTCACCACCAGAGGGAGGAGAGGAGTCAGGTTTGGCAACGCCCACATCAGGAAGCGGGGAAACGGTCAGAAGGAAAGTCACCGGCTGGGCGCGCGCGCCAAGTTCAAATGTACAGGAGCGCGGCACAGCGGGGAGCCCGGGAAGGGAGCCAGGTCCTAAAGCCTGCCGGAGGGAGGGGCAAGACTCAGGAGGCTCAGCGTCAGAGGAGTCCAGGAAGGAGGGAACCCCAGAGGGCAGAAGGACCCAGCGAAGAAAAGAACAGCGTAAGAGGTGGAGCCGGGCTAGAATCTTAAACTGGTGTGGGTGGAGCAGTGAGTCAGAGGGGACTTAGCCGGTCTAGCGTCGAGACGTGGGTCTGCGCGCCCAGAGCTTGGAAATGGAAACTAAACTTTAATAAAGACTTTTGTATATAACATCCACTGGGCGTTGGTCCTCTGTGAGCTGGGACCTAGCGGCAGTCCTGACACCTGCCTAATGTTTAATGGGGGTGGGTGAGTGGAAGTCAAAAGGTCAGGTGATATAGTACACCATGGGTAGGCAGACTAAGGCCCAGGGGCTGGATCTAGCCCAATTGCCTTCTAAATCCAGCCTATGGACGGTCTGGGAATCAGCGTGTTTTTACATGAGTAGAATGTGTCCTTTTATTTAAAATGCATCTCTGGGTTATTTGTGCCCCCCCCAAAAAAATATAGTCTGGCCCCCCACAAGGTCTGAGGGACAGTGGACTGGCCCCCTGCTGGAAAAGTTTGCTGACCCCTGTACTACACATTATATGATAAGTGCAGAATGAGATTTCAATCTATAGTGTTAGAGCTGTTTCTAAGTTTAAGAACATAATAAGAGCCTACTGGATCAGGCCAATGGTCCATCTAGTTCAGAATCCTGTCCTCACAGTGGCCGCCCAGAAGTTTGTGGGAAATCAACAATCTGAACCCAATTACAAGACCACTCTCCACTGCTGTGCTTTCCAGCAAACGGGGGCAGATGGGGGAGAAAATAGCCGTATTGACTAGTATTGATAGCCACTGATATAAGGTTTTGTTAAGATTTACATCCTGCTATCACACTGAGATGAATGTGTTGCCTATAGAACTTAATAGCTTGCCATTGCATCTTACGACATTCAACATAAATATGTCCGGTCAGTTGCCACTGACTGTACTGGCGAACATCTACTATAAGGGCTTTGCTTTAAGCTTAATAGTAGATGCTTTCTGGTCACTCCATTCATTACGGCAGTGTAGCCGTAGCACAAAGTGTAGCACAAAGACGCCTGGTTGCCATTGTAGCACAAAGAAGGCTGATCACCGAAGAATTGATGCTTTTGAATTATGGTGCTGGAGGAGACTCTTGAGAGTCCCATGGACTGCAAGAAGATCAAACTATCCATTCTGAAGGAAATCAGCCCTGAGTGCTCACTGGAAGGACAGATCGTGAAGCTGAGGCTCCAATACTTTGGGCACCTCATGAGAAGAGAAGACTCCCTGGAAAAGACCCTGATGTTGGGAAAGATTGAGGGCACAAGGAGAAGGGGACGACAGAGGACGAGATGGTTGGACAGTGTTCGTGAAGCTACAAACATGAGTCTGACCAAACTGCGGGAGGCAGTGGATGACAGAAGTGACTGGCGTGCTCTGGTCCATGGGGTCACAAAGAGTCGGACACGACTAAACGACAACAAAGCACAATGGCTCGTGTTATGTATTCAGTGGTCCGTGTTTGCCTGAGCTTGAGTGTGGACTAAGGATTCTGATTTGATACATGATCTCCAATCACAGAACATTTCAGGATTTGGGCCTCTGCCATTGGCCCTTAAACTCTGAGTTATGATTCGCAGCTTGGGAGTTTAGACAGCCAATCACGTTGAGGGTGAGAGTGGCTCAGGCCTTCAGAAATGTAAATAAGCAGTTGCTTTGCCCCCGTTGTTGAGTTCTGTTAGTTCAATAAAGGTTATTGCTGTTATCACTGTTTCTTGCTTCATGGGAACCCACCTACACTTCAGTCAGAGTGCTGGGCCTGGGAGAGCAGGGTTCGAATTTCCACTCAGCCATGAAGCTCACTGGGTGACCTTGGGCCAGTCACCATCTCTTAGTCTGATCTACCTTACAGGGATGTTGTGAGGATGAAATGGGGAAGAGGAGAACCATGTAAACCACCTTGAGAACCTTGGAAGATAAAGATGGTATATAAATGCAGTAAATAAACAAACATATTCATATGTTCAAATGATTCTGCATTTTATTTGACTATTTTACTTGCACTCGGTAAAATGCAGGACTTCCATTTCCTCTGTTCTCCGGTGCAATTTTATAATGTGATGATTTATAAATAATAAACATGAACTTCGGTTGATTAAAAAAAAGGTCATTTAAAATATTCTTTTCAAAAGAAAACGCGGAAACAACATCCTTAGTTCCCTATAAGGAATCTGTTATGTACTGAAGTTCTCACCCTGGGCCAGCAGGGGGATACTGTAGATAGTTTTCACTTAGGTCCGCATATGCAAATAAGGAATTGAAAGTGGCGTTCATTGATTGGATAGTTACAGAAAGTTGTTACTGTTGCTTTGTAGTTGAGCTCTATATAAGCAGGTTGGCTGAACCCTTCAGTTCAGTTCTGTTCTGGGCCTGTGAATAAACCAGAGCTGTCTGAAGAATCTCTGTGTCATCTGATACGTTCACCCACAACTTAACAGAATCTGTGTTCTCAACTCCAAAGTAAGCTCTTTGTTTTTCAAAGCAATCTGGAGACATCAAAGTTTACTCCTCACAAAGCTACAGTTGAAAGCACTATTAACAAGCTACAGCTCCCATGATTCTTTGGGAGAAGCCATGGACTATAAGTGTATGGGATGGAGATGAGCTTGGTTTTTTGTCTTATTTAAATATTACCAGAACTTAACCAAGTGCATACTGCTTCCATGCAAAAACCCACTCCTGGTTTCTCCCTCAAATTTTCTGCATCGCAGCTGCATAAGGTGGGGAAGGGAATGTTCTTGTTAGACCATTGAGAGTCCAAAATCCATCACCATAAAGTCCTATTTTCCACAGAGGTTGAACTTACCTTTAATGGCAGTAGCAGCTGAAGTGACGTCCCTTGTGCGGATCTTAACTTGCTTGATGAGGCACCTGCATTCCCAGCTCCAAACTAAGCTGTTTGTTTTTTCCCGAGCAATCTGGAGCCAACAGAGTTGATAGCACATGTCCAAAATAAGAAGGCCTTTTAACTGCATTGTCTTGCTGAGATTAGACAATCTGTATAATTCTGTCATGTTAGGTAACATTCTGCTCTCTTTGTTCACATATATTGGCTTGTCTAGTGAGCTTTTTCATTTAGTTTTACGCCACTGATTTCAAGAGAAGCAGAACAGCCTACGTGTTTAGAAGGAAAACAAACACCCCACTGGAAAGCCCCAGGTAAATGACACACGTGACTTTTAACCCTGGCAGATTATTTTGCAAATTCTGATCTCTCTTTCTCAAAGGAATAATCAGGGATGGATCGACTATGAAACTGCTGAAGCTTAAGGGGGCCCCGAAGCGAATTTAGCCCACATTGCTTCAGAATTTTGGGTCTAGTGGCCCCAATTTGAGTTGCGCAACTCAAATTGATTCATTCCTTTGTTGCATACATTTCAAGAATACCAAAGCTTGAGAGTCAACAGCACAGAGTGTTGTGCTATTAAAGCGCAATTTTAGAACCATTTTAAAATCAATGAAACCGTAATAGAACAGACCGAGCAGCAGTAGGACAAACCTAAAATCACACTTCCAACTAAAGGACCTGTCAGAACAAGAATGTGCCCAGAAGGGGACATACACTACAGTTTTCAAGATTCTTTTGGAGAGGATTTAAGCCCCAAATATCTGAAAGACTGCTACTTTCCCTGCAGACCCTCTTGGGTGTTAAGATCAGCATAGGGGCCCCTCTCGGTAGTTCCACTGCCCTCAAAAGTTCGAGAAGCGGGCAAGGGAAGGCATTCTTTGCAGCAGCCCCTAGGTTGTGGAATTCCCTCCCCAGAGCGGTGCGTCTGACACCTTCATTATACAGCTTTCGTCATATGTTGAAGATGCACCTCTTTGTCCTGGTCTTTGCTACCTGAGATATGTTCTCAGGACTTACTCTCTTTCTGTGGTTTGTTCTTACTGTTTCTAATGCTGAATTTTAGATGGACCTGCTGGTGAAGGACAGATCACCATCACCATCTTTAAATGTAAGGTAGCACTGAGCAGAGAGGGTTTCCCCAATATGGGGACGAATATTTGTGAATGGGACATGTAGGTGTGGATTGATCAGAGCTTGTGGGTGAGGGATGGCTGTGCAGATAAATATGTGTGCATGAATGGCTCTGTTCCCACCCACATATGTCTTTGGCCCAACCCACCTATTGACATGTGGCCAGTACAGTGGTACCTCTGGTTACAAACGCTTCAGGTTACAGACTCTGCTAACACAGAAATAGTACCTTGGGTTAAGAACTTTGCTTCAGGATGAGAATAGAAATCATGCGGCGGCAGCACGAGACCCCATTAGCTAAAGTGGTGCTTCAGGTTAAGAACAGTTTCAGGTTAAGAACGGACCTCCAGAACGAATTAAGTTCTTAACCAGAGGTACCACTGTAGTTACCCATGAAGGAATGTTACTTTTGGACCGAGAAAGGTTCCCCACTCCTGATTTAGGGCTTTAGAGCTGCTGGTGAACTGTAATGTTTCTACCTCTCACCTGGGGAATAAATGTTTGAATTCTTCCTGCACAAAAGGCTTCCTGCGCATAGGCAGATAGAGCATGCCAGGGTGAAGGTTCTTGCTTTGTGTTTCTAATACGAAAGTTTTGAACATATTGAATTGTACAGTAGGAAGGAATCCCAGAGGTCATCTGGCCCAACCCCCTGCAATGGAGGAATCTCAGCTAAAGCATCCATGACAGATGGCCATCCAACCTCTGCTTAGAAACCTCCAAGGAAGGAGAGTCCACAACCTCCTGAGGGAGACCATTCCACCGCCAAACAGCTCTTAACTGTCAGAAAGTTCTTCCTGATGTTTAAGCAAAATCTCCTTTCTTGTAACTTGAAGCCATTGGTTCGAGTCCTACCCTCCGGAGCAGGAGAAAACAAGCTTTCTCCAACTACCAAGTGACAACCCTTTAGAGGACTATCATATCTCCTCACAGTCTCCTCTTTTCCAGGTTAAACATACTCAACTCCCTTAACTGTTCCTCATAAAGCTTGGTTTCCAGACCCTTGGTCATCTTGATTGCCCTCCTCTGCACTCATTCCAGCTTGTCAACATCCTTCTTATACTGTGGTGGCCAGAATTGGACACGCTACTCCAGGTATGGTCTGACCAAGGCAGATTAGATTGGTACTATTACTTTCCTTGACCTGGACACTAGACTTCTGTTGATAATATTGTTGTTTTATGGGGGTGCAGTTTAACTTTCAGAGTTGAATGGGTAGGGGCTACAGCTCTATGGTAGGAAACCTTCTCTGTGTGCATTTTCAGTCCCTGGCATCTCCAGATAGGGCTGAGAGAGAACCCTGTCTGAAACCCTGAAGGGTCTCGGCCAGTTAGTGCAACCAA
The DNA here is from genome assembly GCF_964106915.1 of Podarcis gaigeae. Lineage (NCBI taxonomy): Eukaryota > Metazoa > Chordata > Lepidosauria > Squamata > Lacertidae > Podarcis > Podarcis gaigeae. The sequence goes on along the minus strand of NC_139680.1, from coordinate 100,941,608 downwards.
TACTGAGTTAGATGGACCAATGGTCTTCCTTGGTGTAAGGCAGCTTCCTATGTTCTTATGACCTTATCCTTAAACTGGGGGTGGGAATAATACCAGGAGACAGGTCCAGCATAGTTTCCAGGAGAAACATTTTCCATCCTCCCAACTTTTGACGTCTACCAGAGAACATTGCTTGGTTAATCAACCTTTGTTTACATCTTCTGATCTAGCCATCTGCTACACTTCAGCTGTTGTGAGCTGCTGCCAAGCCTTCTTCTAAGTAGACTTGCATCAATCAGATTCCTTCTAATGCTGCAGCTGAATGCATTCGGCAGAAGGTTAAAGCATTACTCCCACTCTTCATTCTCTCCCATGAACTCAGAAAGAGAAATGCTGTCATTTCGATTCAGAATGGCATTCCTGCATTATATCCCTGTATATCAGTCCCAAGTTCACACATTTGTGCCTTTCTCCTCCCTGCCATGCTGAATTCTTTATAATCACATTGCACATGTGAACACGAGAGAATGCCTCTGTGCCATCATGTATCTTCTGGCACCCATTACAAAGCCGTGGAAACTAGGCATATTCTGTTTAGGTCTCTGACACTGTACACCCTGTTGGGTTGTTTTTTCTCATCTTCTTTCAATATCAAATGGAGATTATTAAAACAAAGGAAAGGAAAGCATTCTGCCAGTAAACAGAGGGAGAGGGGGAAATAGGTGCGCAACAAGGGTCCCTTAAAGGTAAAGGGACCCCTGACCATTAGGTCCAGTCGTGGCCGATTCTGGGGTTGCGGTGCTCATCTTGCTTTATTGGCTGAGGGAGCCGGCGTACAGCTTCCGGGTCATGTGGCCAGCATGACTAAGCCGCTTCTGGCGAAGCAGAGCAGCGCACGGAAACGCTGTTTACTTTCCTGCTGGAGCGGTACCTATTTATCTACTTTCACTTTTGACGTGCTTTCAAACTGCTAGGTTGGCAGGAGCTCACCCCGTCGTGGGGATTCAAACCGCCGACCTTCTGATCGGCAAGTCTAGGCTCTGTGGTTTAACCCACAGTGCCACCCGCGTCCCCAAGGGAGCAGAAATGTTTTTTAAAAGATGCCGTGCATTTAAAAGGAAAGATTATATAGCAAATGAGGGGTATACAAAAGGAGAGTTGGAAAGGCACATACTTTATCTGATAACACAAAGGAAACACAGTACCCCTGCTACATGTGCTGTATGTGCAGAGCACCAGCAAGACTGAATATAGCAGCCAGCCCAGAGATCTTCATATCTGCACCACCAAAAGAGCAGCACTAGGTGGAGAAAGTGGCTGGGGAGGGCAGACTTTGTGCTTGCGGGATCTTCATTGGTTATCCCTGCCTCTGGAACCCCCAGATCCACCAATCACAGTCAGGTGCAAAAGATGTACGCTTAGAATCAATAAGGCCTGGAATTTAGGTCAGACCCACACCATACGCTTAAAGCACATGGCTTCCCCAAAGATTTTTGGAAACCGAAGTTTACTCTCCACAGTTGCCAGTACCCTTAACAAATGACAGATCCTTTAGGGGAAGCCACGTATGTATCTATTAAATGTATGGTGTGGAGGTGACCATGTTTTCATTTTGGAGTACCAGAACTGAATTCAGCTCATACTTCTTCCACATGAAAATATGCTCCTGATTCCTCCTCCAAACTGTCTTCATTTCATTATCATAACTGGGGGTGATGAGGGGAATTTGCTGTTGCTCTTGTTAGACGGTTGAGAGTCAGAAATCCCAAGTCACCAACAGATCCCAGTCAACCTTTTGCCTGCCTGCCATATGGCACCACCTAGATCAGGGGTCAGCAACCTTTTTCAGCAGGGGGCCAGTCCACCGTCCCTCAGACCATGTGGTGGGCAGACTATATTTTTGGGGGAAAGTGAACAAATTCCTATGCCCCACAAATAACCCAGAGATGCATTTTAAATAAAAGCACACATTCTACTCATGTAAAAACATGATGATTCCCGGACTGTCCGTGGGCCGGATTGAGAAGGCAATTGGGCTGCATCCGGCCCCCGGGCCATGTTGCCTGCTTTCAGGCCTTCCGATCTTTGCCTACCTGGCCTGGAATCTGAATGTCAGCTTGTCTTGGATCGTATTGCTTACCTCTGGCCCTCCAGACTCTTGGCTGCTGCTTTTAGACTTGATCTGTCACTGTCCTGGATTATACTCTTTCCCTCTGAAACCCCCACCAGGCCCCAATAATATCCTGAAGAAGCACATTTCTGTATAATGCCCATGTATCCATTATTGAACTGACCAGTGTTCCTCTCCTAGAAATAAACTTTACAAACATTCGGAGCTTATAAATAGAACAGGGCTGATAATGTGGCAAATCCTCCGCCACCCGTAACTTTTGCACATGTTGTGCTGTTGTGCCGCACACCAGGGCACTTGGGTGTGATCCTTGCTCCCTTGCAACTTTTTCCCAGCAGAGAGGAGTGTGCTCCTAATTTGCACTCCCATGAGATGAGTGCAGCGGTGCAGGGAGAGAGGTTTCAGAATGGAAAAATCCACGGGTTAGTTCTGGGCCAAGAATCCCCGACTGACAAAACACCATAGCCGAGGCCAACCGTTCCTGTATCATTGTCTTCTAGAACAGGAAAGTAAAAACAACAAATTCCAAGAGAGGCATAATTTGAGACTGGTCCAAACTTTTAATCCCAGCTATTTTTCAGCTAGCGCTCCCTGACTGTAAGACTTCCCTGGCAGCACATCCACACGCAAACATTTCCTTTAGAAGTCTCCATCTAGACATAAAAGAGGCATTTTGCCAAGAAGGGAGGTGTGGGGGAGGAAGAAAAAGAAGTTGAAAGTCACTGGCCAAATTAACATTGTGTGATCTTAGCTTTCAAATGACCCCTTCGCTGTATAAACAAGATTATGTAACTGTTCTGGTGGAATATGCAGCAGTTCGGCAGCAGTGCCATCTTGAGGTCGGTAATAAGAGCTTTGCAGAAGAATTCACAACAGAGCACATTCTCATGCTCTTTAGAAACCAGCCATCTAAGCAGAATTTTTAAGAGATGCAGCCCAGTCCTGTGCATGTTTCCTCTGAAGTCATTACATGCTCCCATGTAAACCCTGAACAGATTTTCAGAGCCTTTCCAGACAACTATTTTATAGTGCAATCAATGTTCAGCTCTGGCTCATACACTGCAAAGGGGTTCAGATGCTTTCCTTTGATGTATTACATTTTCTTGTCAAAGGGGGAAATTTTTTTTCTCTTCTCCCAGCAAGCAAAGCTATTCACGATTCAGAGTCTTCTATGGAACTTGGTTGTGTGAGCACTGTAGGTCCCCATTGGACAGTGCCTGTGTTGTCACAACTTCTGATGCTCACAGACCCTCCCCTGTGCCAAATTGTAATGTTCTGTGAGCTTATGTCATTTCTGTCAGGAAACTAGTTTTTAAAAAACATTCCAACAGTAGAAATATTAAGCTCTAGCCTGCTATGCCCCTCCCTCCATTCTAAGAACATGGGATGCGTTGTAATACCACCAACGGTCCTCACCACCAGCATCAGAAACGTGTTAGCTACTGACGACAACAATCACAAGCTTACTCAACCAATTTATCCCTGAGCTGCAGAACTACCCATCCCACAGCAATCTCATAATACTGTATGTATTTGAGATTCTTCTTCTTCTTCTTCTTCTTCTTCTTCTTCTTCTGTTTTGTAGTGAGGCAGAACTCAGTCTGGGTTCAGGCCAGACACAGGGTTGTCTGAGGCAAAATAAGGGGTCATGCTGTACGCTGTGACTACAGAGCACCCATGTTGCTTCAGCAGGGACCAGAGTCTTAGCCCTATATACTAGCAGCAACAGTAGAAGCAAAGATCGCTAGTGTCGAAGCAATGATTCTTCAACATCAACTTCGTTGGATTGGTCATGTTATGCGGATGCCTGATGATGATTGTCTTCCAAAGCAACTACTCTATTCTGAACTTTAAAATGGTAAGCGTAATGTTGGCGGTCAACAAAAGAGGTTCAAAGACTTTCTCAAGGCAAATCTTAAAAAATGTAGAATAAACACCGACAACTGGGAAACACTGGCCTGCAAGCGCTCCAACTAGAGAACAGCCTTTGCTAAAGGTGTCATGGGCTCTGAAAAAGCTCAAACTCAGGACGCAAGGGAGAAACGTGCTAGGAGGAAGGCACGCTTGGCAAATCCACACCGTGATCAACTCCCACCTGGAAATCTATGTCCCCACTGTGGAAGGACGTGTGGATCCAGAATTGGCCTCCACAGTCACTTATAGACTCACTCTTAAAACCGTGTTTATGGAAGACGATCTTATTCGGCTACCAGTGATCGCCAAAGAAGAAGAAGTAACAGCAATGACTACATTCTAATTGCCACATTAGAAGTTGCTGCTTTGATTAAAGGGGACCATCTCTTTCCAGTAGTCTCATGCTGGGATGGAATGGGAGAGCCTCTTGTCTCATTGGGTCTTCAGTGGAGTCTGCTGAGCCCAAGGACAGAAGTGCCACATCATATGATTGGAGGGCGACTGAGCCACTACCCCTCTTTTCACCATCTAGGTTTCAAAGTACCTTACAATTATATATATATATATAAAATACATTGTGCAAAGTTTAAACTAGACATTTGAAATCTCATAAATTTAAGCAAAGAACACCAGAGAAGCATTTATGACGCAAAGGCCTCCTGAAATAACATGGCTTTAACCAGGCACCTAGAACTCAGCAGGGATGGTGCCTACCTGACTTCTAGTGGGAGGAAGTTCCACAGAATTGGGCCCACAACACTGAAGACATGAGTCATGCTTCTGGTCCATAGGGGACCACTGATAGCGCTCTCCCAATTGATCTAGGTGATTGACTTGGAACATACAGGGTATGGTTAAGTTATGCTGGGCCTCAGTTATTCAGGGCTTTGTACACTGGGCCTGGAACCTGGGTCCAGCAGTAGATGGGAAGCCAGTGCAGTTCTTCTAACACTGGTGCCATGTGTTGGTGGTAATCAGTTCCTTACACGAGTCCAGCTGCAGCATTCTGCAATAGCTGCAACTTCCAAGGGCAGCCCCACATGCAGCAGGAATCTAGTCTTGAAGTTACCAACATGTGAGCCACTTTGGTCTGGTTATCCCTGTCCAGAAAAAAGCCACAGCCAAATACCCTCCTAATCAGATGCTACCTGTAGCTCAAGTGACAATGGTAGTTTAAGGCGTACCTCCAAACTGGTGTTTGGACTATGGGTCCTGCTAGCTAAGGATGATGGGAGTTGTAGCCCCAAAACAGCTGAACACCCAAGTTTGGGAAACACTGCTCCAAACTATGTGCCTGCTCCTTCAAACGGAGTACAACTCCACCCAGGGCAGGCAATGGTCTATCACCCAAATCCAAGAACCACTCAAAGCACTGCTCCTGGAGCTCCCCTTGCATGCCTTCTGTTTTGGGTTTGAAGTTCTTGTCTCCAGCTGCTGAAGAGGAATCTGATTGCTGGTCCCTGACCCTCCTCACCTGTTGGGAGGAAAGGAGAAAGAGAAGGTTGTCTGTCAAATGCTCCATCCTTCAGCCTGGCGATTGTTCAAGACAATCCAGGCTCTCAGTTCTGCCTGACCTTAAATACGATCATGGTCCAGCATGACTAGATGGGTTGAAGAACCTGTGGCCCTCCAGATGTTGTTGGACTACAGTTCCCATTGTCCATGACCACTGGCTAGGTCTGAGAAGATCTGGCGTCCAACAGTATATGGAGGACTACATGTCTTCCAGCCCTGGCTTGGACCTAGTCCAGCACCTCAAAGCCTTTCAACCTAACCAGGGCAGCATATGGCTACCAATGTCGCTCAATCCTTTTGAGAGGATTTCCTTCCGTTCTTTGAAGTGGTACAGAGCGAGAGCGTCCCAACGTGGGCCCGGGCGATAAAAACCAATTGAGAAAGTGTGTCATCCTTTGGTCTCGGACATCTTCGCTGCCAATTGGATTAAGCCCAGGAAGATAAAGGATGTGATACTTTTGATAACTGGCAGCTCTGTGTTTGGAACCAAGTTGCTCACCTAGCAACTAATCATTCACCTGTATCAAGACCCTTCAGGCTAAGAAAAACCTCCTTCACTTTGCCTTCAAACACCAGACAGATAAGTGGTTACATCACAGTAGGTGCTGTAGAGGAGAGGGAGAGGTGACAGGGGACAGTTCAATTACGGTGATAAAGCGATGAGCTGCAATTATGGGAGAGTCAGATTCAAAGTGAGGTTTAAAGGGAGGGTCAAACAGAAACATAGGATTTATCCAGAAATGTGTCCCAGTATATAATAAATCTGACCGCAGGTGCAATTTGATGGCTGCTACTTGTCAGATCAGCCTCTCTTCCTATACAGAAGATGCTAAGAAGTGCTTCTGGCTTCTGGCACTCACGCTCTGAGGAATGAAATCTATAGAGGCATTTGGGTTGCTGCCTCTTTTTTTCATTTTACGGAAGCTACATTGCAAGCTACAATCAACATGAGCATCCTTTCTATAAATATGCAGTGCTACAAAATGATTTAAAGCCAAGGATGGCAATCCCTGTGGCCCTCCAGATGTTGTTGGACTCCCCAACTCCCATCGTCCCTGGCCATTGGGCATGCTGGCTAGGATTGATGGAAGCTGGAGTCCCACAGCTTTTTTGCAATCCTGCCTTAGGATCTGAAATTGTAAGCTTGTTCCTTTTCTGTGTAAAACCAAGTGTCCTCGCTGCGGATGGAACAGTATGAGCTTTGAATGGGCACCTTATGTTTGCAGGTTGCTGGAGCGGCCTTGGAGCCTGTCTCTGGAAAGCAAAAGAAGCATTTCCTGCTTAAAACATTTCTCTCCCTGAAAGGCTTCCAACCCGAGACCCCATCTGCGCCATACCATTAAAGCACTGCTCTCCTCAAGGGATTAGGGTTCCCAGAGTTACTTGGGAAGAGTGACCAGTTGGAATCAGGCCCTGTCAGAGGAATGTACCATTCTCCAGGCACCGGCTGATTTCCTTGTTGACCTCCCCGTCTGCGACTCCCGGCAGGAAACAGTCGAGGTCTGTAATCGGCGATCCTTCTCAGACGTGAGAAGAACACACCACTCCTTCACTCTCCTCCCTGCTATCCCCAGGGAGGGGAAAGAGACAGACAGAAATGTATTTACATGCCTTTATTTCTGTCTTTTGCAGCAGTACAGAGAAACATGTCTGCACTCTCTTAACACCAACAGAGAGAGTAAACTCCTCCCATGTACTTCCAGTACAGGTCAGATGACACACTGAGCTAACATCCGGTGCTCAGTAAAGTGAATGGACTGCCCCTTTCTTCCCACGGTAACAGTCACAAACATCAACATCCTGTTTGGCTTTCCAGCCAGCTGAAGAAGCTGCTGCTCGCTGCTGCATTGCTCCTTTTTGGTAACAGTTAAACCTCACTGGGAACTGCAGCTCTGGAAAGGGAATAAGGGTCTCCCCACAACTCTCTGCACCCTTAACTAACTACGGTTTCCCGGGTTCTTTGGGGGATGACGACACAAGGACTGTTCAAAACAGTACAATAGTGGAAATTACAAGAAACTCCTGCTACTGCGGAATGGCAGGCAAAGATTTTGCTGAATTGGCCAGACTGACCTGCAGGATCCGAGACCAGGACGATCAGAAATTTCAGGGAAAAAATGGAGTAAATTTATTGGATACTTAAATGATAGTTGTAAAGACGCTAGCAGGATCGAAGTAAATCCTACAATGTAGATAAATTGTAAAGAGTCAGAATGTGTGAGTGGATTTGATAGGGGATACCAGCTGGAGGGAAGGAGGGAAGTCGTAAGCTCGGTGGAGCAAAAAGGGTTTATATGTTGATCAATATGTTGTTTGAAAAAGTGTGTAAGGAAAAACAATTTAAAAATTAAAAAATAAAAACAGTACTGTCAGGGAACTGCCATCGGAGCCAGAGGCGGAGGGGAGGCTCCAGAGGGATGCCGCAGAGGGTCCCAGTAGGGAGAGAGGCAGCCCATCTGCTGGGGAAGGAAATCAGCGTAGCACCAGTGGAGAAGGGGGGCAGATGGGGGAATCGGAGAGGAGGCTCCAGGACTCCTCGCCGGAGACCAGCGGGGAGAGCACGGGTCCTCCACTGCTCACACCCTCCCTGCGCAGAAGACTTCTGCGCAGGGAGAGTAGGAGGAGACTTGGCGTCAAAGAACTTCTTTGCTGGAAGAAGTTCAAGAAATGCCCACTGACGGATTCTGCCAGCGATTGAGACAGCCACGGGTGAGTGGCTGTCCAGACAGAAAGGGTTCACCCAGGTAGCCCAGCCAGGTGTGGCGACGATTTACGCACGAGCAACCCCTAGAACCATTACAAGTACGATAGCACTTTGAATGTATAATCTATATAATCTATCAGTATGATCCATTAGGGTGAATGGGCCTCAGCCAGCCCCCACATGATTTCCTTCTTGCTTATCACCAGTCAGAGGATTGGCTCCACCTCCACCTTCTGTGGTCTCCTGCTTTCCACCCTACCCCAAATGGGTACTAGCCACCACTGGTAAATATTGGACGATATCCGTTAGCTCAGTTGGTTAGAGCATGGTGCTGATAACACCAAGGTTGCAGGTTTGATCCCCCTATGGGACAGCTGCATATTCCTGCATTGCAGGGGTTTGGGCTCGATGATCCTCAGGTTCCCTTCCAACGCTACAGTTCTATGATTCTGTTATCATATTAATCTTCAGGTAATTTGCAAGCCTGGGAGTTCCAATGTAGGATCAGGCCTAGTTGCTTAGGTGATGGCTGGGCAAGGAAGGAACAGCAATACCAATTGCCAAAACAGCAGATCATAGATAATCTATGGCAAATGAATGATCCATTGATTTCAGGAGGACAGGAGGACAAGAAAGACACAGAAGAACTGTGCTGTTCAGCTGGCATGGAAATAGAAACACAATATAAGAAAATTCAGCACTGGAAAGGGTTTTTTGTTTTTGTTTTTTTTAGTCCAGCATAGACTAAGTTAATCACAATTACTGTATTTTTTGCTCTATAAGACTCGCTTTTTCCCTCCTAAAAAGTAAGGGGAAATGTGTGGGCCAGAACAGCCAGAACAGCAAGAGGGATTGCTGCTTTCACTGCACAGCGATCCCTTTTGCTGTTCTGGCTTCTGAGATTCAGAATATTTTCTTTCATGTTTTCCTCATCCATAAACTAGGTGCGTCTTGTGGTCTGGTGTGTCTTATAGAGCGAAAAATACGGTAAACGGAAAAGTCTGTGGGGTACTGTAGGAGGCATAGTGTCCTTGCGTTAAAATGAATCTCCAAATGCATTTTCCTTTGTACAAGTCTGTAACTGAGATAATTCTGTGTGGTTATAATTTCTGAAAATCTCTTTTTAGAAAAGAAAAGAAAAGTCTCTTTGTGTCAATTGATTTCAAATCTTATTATTATTATTATTATTATTATTATTATTACCCCACCCATCTGGCTGGTTTTCCCCAGCCACTCTGGTTCGGCTCCCAACAGAATATTAAAAACACGATAAAACATCAAACATTAACAACTTCCCTAAACAGGGCTGCCTTCAGATCAATATAAAGTTTACCCGTAATGGGGAATTATGCTTAGTAGACAGCAATAGTATGAGTGAGGCTAGCAGTTTTCAGAAGAAGAAAAAAAGTCAAATGAAAGCTGAAACTCTGAACTAGAAAAATAACCACAGTACACCCAAGTCTTATTAATGTCCATCACATCTGGATTAAAATTTCACAAGAACTCTGTTGTGAAAATGAAACAAGAGTGTTGTTCGTTCCCCGCCCTGTTCCTTTGTCTTGTTTGCTTGCTTAAAGTGGGTTGTAGCCAGGGAATTTGTCCTACTGTATTAGTGCAAGGATTTCTGCAGCAGAACGTTACCCCTCTGCTTTTCCTGTAAGAGGCAAGCTAAGTAGCAGCTATGTCATCTTTCCAACATGAACTATCAACCATGTCTTAGGATTTGTCAACCGTTTCTAGATAAACAACATTTTGACGTTGAAATAGGTTGTACAACTAGGAGCAGTCATTGACCACAACAAGAAAGACATCATTTTCTTCATCTTTGAACATCTCCCCGTCATAACATGGAAGACGGAAACACTTTAGAGCAGGATCTGCTTGAAGATTGGGGCTGACCGGGTAATGGCAGGGCAAAACATGTCGCTACAGAACAGATCACAATCCTGGCAGACAGAAGTGGGGTGGGAAGTGGAACGCCTACTGGAACTGAAGACCCTGCAGTGGTCAGTCTCCATGCTTGGCCAAGGACTGCAGTCCTGGGAAAGGTGGATAAAACTTCACACTGATGGCTGGTTTTGACCCCTCAAAAATGTTGACTTCTCTGGCACTTCCAACTCAGAGGTAGCTGTGTTGTGTTTGTTGTTTAGTCGTGTCCGACTCTTCGTGACCCAATGGACCAGAGCACGCCAGGCACTCCTGTCTTCCACTGCCTCCTGCAGTTTAGTCAAACTCATGCTGGTAGCTTCAAGAACACTGTCCAACCATCTCGTCCTCTGTCGTCCCCTTCTCCTTGTGCCCTCCATCTTTCCCAACATCAGGGTCTTTTCCAGGGAGTCTTCTCTTCTCATGAGGTGGCCAAAGTATTGGAGCCTCAGCTTCAGGATCTGCCCTTCCAGTGAGCACTCAGGGCTGATTTCCTTAAGAATGGAGAGGTTTGATCTTCTTGCAGTCCATGGGACTCTCAAGAGTCTCCTCCAGCACCATAATTCAAAAGCATCAATTCTTCGGCGATCAGCCTTCTTTATGGTCCAGCTCTCACTTCCGTACATCACTACTGGGAAAACCATAGCTTTAACTATATGGACCTTTGTTGGCAAGGTGATGTCTCTGCTTTTTAAGATGGTGTCTAGGTTTGTCATTGCTTTTCTCCCAAGAAGCAGGTGTCTTTATTTTCTTCTTTGTCACTCAAAAGGTGTGTTGTCAGTTCCCAATGTGCTTGAGGCTTCACCTGCCTGATTGAAAATATGTTTCTGGCAGCTTGATAGTACTTCCAATACTACATTGGCAGGGGGTTGGACTAGATAAGCCTTTGGCTTCCTTCCACGCCTACGATTCTATGATTTATCCATTTGCATTTTTATACTTTACTGAAGCAACCAGAAAGTGGCCAACAATGTTCTTAGAAGTAATTCTGTTGTGTCTTCGCTGGCATAGCTGTTCTTGCAGTTGCTCAAATGCTGGTCAGAGAGAACATCAAATGTTTTCTACTGCTGGGTCAGGGGGATGTCAGGAGGTCAGCAATAACTCACAGGGTGTCAGAGAGGATAACACTCTTTATTCAGAGGAACAAACAGCTCAGGAGGCCAGGCCTAGTGAGCACAGCATCTCTTCCCAGTAGATCTTACATCAATGAGGCAGTTGTGAGGACTGAAGGCCCCCATTTTCCCATGGCTCTCTAAGTCTCCTCTTCCTCTGGGCCTTTCCCAAGCAATCTGAGACTTCTCTGACTTGTCTGTTTTTGCTTCCCCCTCTTCATACCTCTTCTGGTTGTGGGAGACAAGTAGGGAGAGGAGCTGGCTGCAGCAGGATCATAGCTGTCAACTTTTCCCTTTTCTGGCAAGGAATCCTATTTGGAATGAGGGCATTTCCCTTAAAAAAAGGGAAACGTTGACAGCTATGCGCAGGAGGGGGAGACACCCTAGCTTCTTCAGCAGCTGGATTCATCCCGGTTTCTTGCCCCCCTCCTTTCCAGCCTCTGCTTCTGCCTCTGCTTCTGAACTGCTCTCTGCCACAGACTCTTCCTGCTCACTAAACCCTGTTGCCTCTTCAGCTTATGACACTACCTCATCCCAGCCTGCTCCCTCCTCTCCCTCTGACCACTAATTGTGATTCCCCCACCAACCCCCTGGCTCTGAGCCTTCTTCCCTTTGGGATTCCCTTGGGAATTACCCAGCTGGGGCCTCCCACCACTCCTCTGCTTTCAGCTAGCCCGTGACATGATGTAGGTTTCTCTGATGACAGCGGTGGGGAACCTCTCGCCCATGGGGCAAATGCAGATCTTCAGGTAGCTCTATCCAGCACTTGGGATCCTCCCCAGCTCTGTATCTTCCACAGTTGCTTTTGCCAGGCTGCAATGTGTCATTGAATAAAGCCTCTGGCTTACTTGGGACTCAACTACATTAGTAAAGAAAAAGCATTTGATATGCGTTATAGTACTGTGACACCAGATGGTGCTATGGAGTCCCATCGTTTGCCAACTTGATTTCCCACTTTGAGGTTTACAACGTGTTTTCCTGAAATGCTATTTTGATGTGTCTAGATCCAGTCTTGGATGGAAAGTTCCGTGCAATTGCATGTAGAAACCTTTTCCATGGCTAGAATAGAAGACGAAGAAGAAGAAGAAGAGGAGGAGGAGGAGTTTGGATTCGAAATCCCGCTTTACCACTACCCGAAGGAGTCTCAAAGCGGCTGACATTCTTCTTTCCCTTCCTTCCCCACAACAAACACTCTGTGAGGTGCATGGGGCTGAGAGACTTCAAAGAAGTGTGACTAGCCCAAGGTCACCCAGCAGCTGCATGTGGAAGAGTGGAGATGCGAACCCGGTTCACCAGATTACAAGACTACTGCTCTTAACCACTACACCACACTGGCTAGCCGACTGTGCAAAGGTAAGAGTGGCATTTGTCGCTCTGTCCACTTTGGGTTCTGACACACTGCTGTGTGTCCCCTAGAATGACGCTTACCAGGGAATATGGCCCTCAGCTTGGAAAACATTCCCCACCTCTCACATTGTGGTTATTGATTGCATAGGGAAGAAAGCCAGCAACATTGGAGCAGCCACACAATAATCACTAACCACGCATATCAACACATCTCTAAAGGGGTCTCAGTAATGTCAGATGGCTCGGACGTAATTCAAAGACTACTGCCTAGCAAAGCTTGTGTGTGCTTTCTCCTAAGTTTACACCTTTCACTTAGCCCTTATAGCCTAACTATTTCTGAAATGAATATTACCCTGGGGGGGGGTTGGCCCTTTCCCAGATGCTTTCCCCTCCTGGGGCCATTTGCAGGCATGGGGGGCTCTGCTGAGCACTCACTTGCTATGGGACACCCTAAACCTCTTCCCTCAATCTTCTGGTCTCAGTTTTCTTTAACTTAAGGAGGTATATAAAGGGGGAAACTTTGGAGCAATTTCTCAGAAAGCAGTAAATCTGCTCCCACCTTCCAGCCTTCCGGCCAATTAGTGTGAAGTTACAAGGAACGGCTGACAAGCTATGAAATGACTAGGGTGATTGACAACTGCCTGGGATGATTGACATGAGTTTGGCACTTTTAAAATTAAATTAAAATTGAATTTTAGACATATTATTAGATAACTCATATTTCATTTTGTCCGTAGCCACCCACCCACCCACCCACCCCCAGACTTCACATTGACTAGGCACCTCCAGCTGTACCAATCAACCCCAATTCCTAATTTTTACAGTTGATGGCTTACAGATCATACAATAACAATAAATGGAGAGAAGGGGATTCTGCACCTGGCAAACTGAAATGCATCCGCTGATGGAACAACTGCATAGCGCTACATTGAATTCCTCCCTCAGGGTGGGAACCTGTGGCTTTCCAGGTATTGCTAGACTACTAGATGCAGGGAGGTAGCAGTGTTGGTCTGCCGCAGTCGAAATAAATAAATAAATAATAAAAATTGTCCAGTAGCACCTTAGAGACCAACTAAGTCTCTAACCCAGAACAAACTTTGTTGGTTTCTAAGGTGTGGCTAGACTAATGTTATCATTATTATTAAGATATCCCCTTTTATTTCGGGGGGAGGGACCAAGGCAGCTCCCAAACAAATGAAAGCCAACAGCAAAATGATAAGTTTAAGACCAATTATAAAAATACAGAGACCTGTAATTACATGGGGAAACAACTACATTGAAACATCAGTAATTAAAGTATGTAATAAAGAAGCCCATGAAAACAGTGCAACAGTTAATGCAGTTAAAACATCAGTCAGAGCAGGGGGTTCCAGGAAGGTGATCAGAGAAATCAGTGTGTCTTCAGCAGCCAACGGAATGCCAATACTGATGGGACTCTTGTATTTTGGCAGGGAGAGCATTTCACAACACTGGTGCCACTAGTAAAAAAGCCAATTCGCATGTCACCACAAGATGATAATCATCAGATCATGGCAAAAGTAAGCAGGAGTCCATTCCCATCATTGTTGATCATTGACCACACTGAGTGGACTGGCGGGAGATGGAGTCCACTGGAAGACCACCATAGGCTTTGCACCACTGTTCTAGACTTAGCTCAAGTAACCTATACATTCTCTGCATACCGTGTGTGTGTATGAGAGAGAGAGAGAGAGAGAGAGAGAGAGAGAGGGAGAGAGGGAGGGTATCTCCCTTTTACCTGTTCTTCATTCCCACCCCCACCACTGCATTGGCTTCTCCCCAAAGGCATGATTGTCCCTATTGCATTCCCAGCTAGCTCCATCCATAAACGTGTCCCACCAGCTCAGCAGGCTCCAGTACAGAGATACCTGCTGTTGAAAGTACTTCCACGTCCTGTCCTGCTCGACTTTGCCTTGCAAATTCCTCATCCAAACACTTGACCTGGCCTAACCCTCTTCAGCGAGTGAGAGACCGATGAGATCTCAGCCGCAGGTGATGAAGCTAAGCAAATGAAAAAACGATAACAAAACCCAACCGGCATGATTGACGTATCAGTGAGGCGAGTACAATAAACTTGTGGAGAGCTCTGTGTATGCATTCTATTTCCTATTATCCTATCTGGAGATAAGAAAAATAAGCTTAGTCCCGAGGCCAAGGCAGGAATAGGATGAGGGCTGTGTGTACGCACTACTTGATGACCATAATCAAAAAGTATATTATACAAAGGCAGATTACTGCAATAGAAAGGATTTGGATGCTTGTAAGATCTTCCCTCCAGGCAAGGCTGAAGCACAAACCATCCTGGATCTCGCTGCTGCTGCTGCTGCTGCTGGCAGTTATCTTTCTTTTCCTTCAGAGGCTTGGTGCTTCTTGCTAAGCTCTCTTCTGACCCCGTACAGCCCTGTTTTCTGGTCCTCACTGTCGGGTTCAACTGAGACTCTATAAGTATTTTGCTTGGCAAAAAAGGAGAAAGAAATGAGCAAGTCATTGAGTGCATCTTCAGATAAAAGAAGTAGTCAGCTGTGAGCACACTCTTGGATATTTGCTTTTGGAAGTAGTCAGTGGAAAGTGGAGATTTCACGGAAATTGGAAGGGGGGGTGTGAGCTCAGGATTATATAAGTGGGGGCTGAAATCCCCCCACCGGAGACAGAATGGAATGCAATGATCTTAAGCTGGTGCAAGAGAACGTGGATCCTTGATTTTATGGTGATAACAGAGCATGATGCAGAGGCATATTTATATGGAAAGCCAAATTTAGATCTGATTCGAAGACCTGCTTTACACAGTTAATTAGCTGAAGGGGAAAAAAGCCCTTTAATTTGCTTTATGCTTGCTGTTACAGTGGTATAATAATAATAATAATAATAATTTATTATTTATACCCCGCCCATCTGGCTGGGCCTCCCCAGCCACTCTGGGCGACTTCCATAAAAACCAAAAATACAGTAAAATATCACATGTTAAAAACTTCCCTAAACAGGGCTGCCTTAAGATGTCTTCTGAATGTCAGGTAGCTGTTTATCGCTTTGACATCTGCTGGAAGGGCGTTCCACAGGGCGGGCGCCACTACCGAGAAGGCCCTCTGCCTGGTTCCCTGTAGCTTTGCTTCTCGCAATGAGGGAACCGCCAGAAGGCCCTCGGCGCTGGACCTCAGCGTCCGGGCAGAATGATGGGGGTGGAGACGCTCCTTCAGGTATACTGGACCGAGGCCGTTTAGGGCTTTAAAGGTCAGCACCAACACTTTGAATTGTGCTCGGAAACGTACTGGGAACCAATGTAGGTTTTTCAAGACCGGTGTTATGTGGTCTCGGCGGCCGTCACCAGTCTAGCTGCCGCGTTCTGGATTAGTTGTAGTACCTCGGGTTACATATGCTTCAGGTTACAGACTCCGCTAACCCAGAAATAGTACCTCGGGTTAAGAACTTTGCTTCAGGATGAGAACAGAAATCGTGCTCCGGCGGCGCGGCAGCAGCAGGAGGCCCCATTAGCTAAAGTGGTGCTTCAGGTTAAGAACAGTTTCAGGTTAAGTACGGACCTCCGGAACGAATTAAGTACTTAACCCAAGGTACCACTATATTCATATGATGGATTACCTAGGAGCAAGGGACATTCCTTTTACAAAGCAACACTACAATTAAAGCTGTGGTTTCCAAATGATGATCCAGGATCCTTCTGTCCCCAAAGCATGACCTCAAGGCCTAGGGCCCTCGTACCTACGGGACCGCCTCTCCTGGTATGCCCCACAGAGGAACTTACGGTCTTCAAATAAAAACACCTTGAAGGTCCCAAGCCACAGAGAGGTTAGGCTGGCCTCAACTAGAGCCAGGGCTTTTTCGGCTGTGGCTCCAACCTGGTGGAACGCTCTGTCACAAGAGACAAGGGCCCTGCAGGACTTGACATCTTTCCGCAGGGCCTGCAAGACAGAGCTGTTCCACCTGGCCTTTGGTCAGGGCGCAGCCTGACTCCCTCCTTTGGCAATCTTTACAAGACTTTAGTTTATGGTTGCCATTAATTTTGATTTTAATTCATTTTTATAATGTTTTATAATGTTGTACTGTTTTAGTGTTGTTAGCCGCCCTGAGCCTGGCTTCGGCTGGGGAGGGCGGGATATAAATAAAATGTATTATTATTATTATTATTATTATTTGGTACAGTAAGCTTGCTGAAGCGAAGCAGTTCTGGATCCCATGAACACCTAAACAGGGAGACCATCTTGCAACCCTGTGCAAATTGCCTTGAGTTGCATTATGGGAGAGCAACAGAATATAAAGGAAATAACTGTCCCCAGACTGACTTCAAGACTTGATGGTGCTAACTCCCTGGTCTGGCTTTCTCCTCTTCTGCCTTTCCTCTGGAAACACAGGTTTTAGGAAGCTCCAGGGAAGATGCGGATGAGGCTGCCCCAATAGTTATTTCAGGCCACTGATGGTCCCTATGGGGGATGGTGGTTATAGGGTCCCTGACCTGGGCATCCCATATTACTGCGATGCGCTTTGTGTGGGGCTGCCATGAAAGTTCTGCAGCTTGCGCAGAATGCAGAGGTTCAGTTGTTAAGTGGAGCTTCCTACTGTGAGCATGTGAACACCAAGGCTGAAAGAACTGCACTGGCTGCCATTTTGCTGGTAAGTCAAGTTTCAGGTTTGGTTGCTGACTTGTTGTTGTTGTTGTTTAGTCGTTTAGTCGTGTCCGACTCTTTGTGACCCCATGGACCAGAGCACGCCAGGCAATCCTGTCTCCCACTGCCTCCCGCAGTTTGGTCAAACTCATGTTGGTAGCTTTGAGAACACTGTCCAACCATCTCGTCCTCTGTCATCCCCTTCTCCTTGTGCCCTCCATCTTTCCCAACATCAGGGTCTTCTCCAGGGAGTCTTCTCTTCTCATGAGGTGGCCAAAGTATTGGAGCCTCAGCTTCAGGATCTGTCCTTCCAGTGAGCACTCAGGGCTGATTTCCTTAAGAATGGAGAGGTTTGATCTTCTTGCAGTCCATGGGACTCTCAAGAGTCTCCTCCAGCACCATAATTCAAAAGCATCAATTCTTTGGCGATCAGCCTTCCATACATTTCTGACTTATAAAACCCTAAACAACTAAAGGGAACGGACTGTACTCATTGGAGGGCATCTGCCAGAGCTAGGTGGACCAATAGTCTGACTAGTTATAAAGAAGCTTCTTATTTGTTTGCTTGTTTTTTTTTAACACCCACCCGCCCACCGAAAATGGCTCCCAGAGTGGCTTATATACAATCAGTTAAAGCGATACACTTCCTGACCACAGGCTTACAACCTAAAAAAAATGACACACAAGGGGAAGGGGAGAGCCTCCTGGGTCAGGCCAATAGTCCATCCATCCCAGCATCCTGTTCTCACCGTGGCCAACCAGGTGCATTGTGGGAAACCCACAAGCAGGACCTACTCCTGTGTTTTTCCAGCAACTGGTATTTAGAAGTGTTACTGCTTTCAATTGTGGAGGCAGAGCCTAGTCATCGTGGCAAGTAAACACCTACAGGTAAAGGGACCCTGACCATTAGGTCCAGTCATGACCGACTCTGGGGTTGCGGCGTTCATCTCACTTTATTGGCCAAGGGAGCCGGTGTACAGCTTCCGGGTCATGTGGCCAGCATGACTAAGCCACTTCTGGCGAACCAGAGCAGCGCACGAAAACGCCGTTTACCTGCCTGCCGGAGCGGTACCTATTTATCTACTTGCACTTTGACGTGCTTTCGAACTGCTAGGTTGGCAGGAGCTGGGACCGAGCAACGGGAGCTCACCCCATCGCAGGGATTTGAACCGCCGACCTTCTGATTGGCAAGCCCTAGGCTCTGTGGTTTAACCCACAGTACCACCCGCATCCCTCCATGAATTTGTCCACTCATCTGTTAAAGGTATTCTCAACTGTCCTGGTTTTCTGTCCCTGCTGCCCAAAAACCATCAGCTGGCATTCTATAGCCACTGAGCATGTTCAGCCTCCTTAACAACTGGGGTTTTTCTAAGTGTGTGTGTGTGTGTGTGTGTGTGTGTGTGTGTGTGTGTGTAATTCTACACACCTGCCTCCCTTCTGTCCAAGGGTGGTGATATTGTAGCTACATAAGGATAGGCACTTTGAGAATGAATATTCAGCTATTAGAAAACAGGGTGTCCATCGCAATTGAACATTCCAGGAACACCTGTCTGAAGCCTTCTGAATTTTGCTCCCTTGGTAGTAATTTAACCAATTGGCTTCTTTTTCCTTTGCTGAGGGAGATGAAGTCATTTGGAAAGCAATTAAGCGGCTTTTCTGAATGCCTCAGTTTTCCTGCAGCAAGCAACACAGTATACTGTTGTTTTACATTCCCTACTAAACTGGGACGGGATGAAAAATATGAAATTCATTTAGTATCGTTATCTCAGTTGTGGTAAAATATCGTATTCGGTCAGATTCCCAGGCATACCTTTGTAAGTACCGAGAAGTGACTTGCTCCCCATGCAGCCAATCACCACGGCGGGGACACCTAAAATCTAGAATACACATCATTCTATAAAAGCAAAATGGTCCAACCTCAACTCTTTGTTACTAAATTCGTGCATATGCTTTTCAGACTTGGGAGGCTACTGAGCAGGAAAGTTGATATTGGACAAATCCCTGATTAGACCCTTTGTCATGTTAACTCTCCCCACTGTGCCAGAATTGATTACTCGCATTTGGAGAAAGTCTATTTGAATGGTAAGTCACTTAGCCATATTCTCATTTTCACACATCGTTCAGCATCCTACTGTCTCCCTGCCCATTCTTCCCTCCCTCCTTGCAACAGTGTGCGCAGCATGTTCCCGCCATTGTTCAGCATAGTTTAGAGTGGTGTTAAGAGGAGAACGGCAAGGTAAACAGTTGGAAATAGCTGCACCCGAATCGGTTAGCATAACCCGGGTGCACACACAGCTGCGGCACTTGCGCCTCCTGTGCAGCAAGTAAAGGGGGGGGGGAGAGTGAGGCATTAGCAGCACTTCAATCAAAGAAATGAACTAATTGCTACAAACAAGGTTAGGGCCCGAACCTGAGCACCTTTTTCTGAAAGTGAAGCCATCTGAATAGAAGGGTACTTAGCACTTTGCAGCATATAGCTCTTAATGAGGTTTAAATATCCCTCCCTCACAATAATAAGCAAACAAACATACTTCACCATGCTCATTAAAAGGGCAAAACTGAACACCAAATGAGAACGCTAGAACCAGATTCAAAATATTTATTCTTAAGGTTGTGCTGTTTTGATTTGGTATTCAAACCAGCAAAGCCTTTTATTTCAGCTGTCTAGGCTCTAGAACATGGTTTCCCCAAATTTGGGCATTCACCTGTTTTTTTGTCTACAACTGCCTTTATCCCTAGCTAGCAGAACCAATGGTCAGGGATGATGGGAATTATAGTCCAACAGCCGAACACCCAAGTTTGGGGAACCCTGCTCTAGAACCCTGTTTTTCAACCTTGGGCATCCAGCTGTTGCTGGGCTACAACTTCCATCATCCCAAACAATTGGCTAAGTTGTCTGGGGGTGGTGGGAGCTGTGGTCCAACAATACCTGGGGACCCAAGAACAACGCCTGCTCCCAAAGCAACGCATATATAGCATCTTCTCAGGAACTACTGCCACCTGTGCTAAGCAATATAATTGCAGCCTCCCATTAACTCCTCACCTTGGCTCCATCGTGTTGACACCCGTCTGTCTCAGGAGACAATGGAGTGCACCTTCAGGGGTGAAGTCAGACTGCTGTGTTAGCAGCACCAAAGTGACCTCCCCTGGGAGCAAGCCTGGGCAATGTGTATGTGTTAGGATTCTTGCCCCGTGCTTGCAGTCATGGGATTGTTTTAGCACATGACGGTGTGTCTTTTCATTCCACATAGTGGGAAGTGATGGAGACAGGATGCTTTGTATTACTGTGTTCCGTGATGTAGGGTGTTTGTTCCTTTGTTCTCTCTCTTTGCTGTCTGGAGGTCCTAGGCTACCCAGATGACAAAACTCCCCTCTTGGCCTCGCTGATGTGGTTCAAAGGAAAGTTTGGTTGCAGGAGTTGCTAGCAGGAGGCGTACAAGGCGCCATCCAACCACCTTGGGGACTCCACTCCAAATTTGTGTAGCGTTTACTACTTAGCATTTTCATCTCCCGGAGGCAGAAGAGGTTTAGGATCAGACTATTCTTTCTCTTAGACAGGCTACCTTCCCAGGTTGACGAGCCTCATCTGTCCCTTACTACTCTCTACAGCACTGAGAGCTGCAAAACTACAGCCTCCTTGGAAATGCATTCCCACTCTGGGAGTCAGTTTCATAGTTCAACTATGCGTTGCATGAAGAAGTGTTTTCCTTTATCTGTCTCCAATTTTCCAGCCTTCAGCTTCATTGGATTTCCACGAGTTCTAGTCTTATGAGAGAGGGAGAGGCACTTTTCTTTGTCCACTTTCTCTGTGCCTTGTGTAATTTTATAAACTTCTACCAGTCCACTTCTTACAGGAGGATGGAAGCATTTGGCCTCCCTGCCCACACTAGGCCTTGTTTACCAGAAAACCCAGTGGACAAGGCTGTGACAAGATAAACTCCAGCCTATTTCATCTGACCAGGCCTTCTCTGCATTGAGATTTTGAAGATCTACAAAAACTAGAATTTCCTTCCAGCAGGCCCATTCTTGTTCCCACCATGGTCAACTGCAAATTTTCGACTGGCTTTATCTGGGCTGTCCTTTTTTACTTCTTGACAATCAATGTTTTCGGTTGAAAGTGACATTGCCTTTCCCTCGTCTCCAAGTAAAAGATAGCTCTAGCAAGCATCAGCATGTATCATTTACATGCAGAGAGAGGAAGCAAAGCTGCTGTCAACTGCTCATAGTCCCTGCCAAAAACAGATGTTGGGTGTTACTGCTGATGTGCTCTCTTCTTCAGCACGACATCCACGTCCCACAATCTGTGTTTAAAAGGAGTTGGGGTGAAAAAACGGTTGGGGACATGAGCTTGAATGCATGGCATATGAGGGAACAATTTGAATGGAGAATAAAACTAGGGCGAGAGTTCTAAATGTCAGGTTGCCTAAATCACACATAAAATGGGTGAAACGATATTATTCTACATAGAGGAAACTGGTGGTTGGTTCAATGGGGCTGAAATCCTCTGCACAGTTTCCTTGGAGCCAGTCCCACTGAACAGAGTGGAACTTACTTCCAAGTAAACCTTGACTGCATTTTCACCCTTGAAACATATACTGAGATAAAGGAGGAAGTCAAAAGAGAATGCTCATTCCCACTTCCTCTTTAAATTTTATGTGCTTTTTTAGGCTCAGATTAATTCTACTGGAACTTGACCTTTACCCAGAACCCTTGAAAAAGTAAACTGTGTGCACACATGCTTGCTCTCTGTGGTAGTGAACTAAACTGAGAAAGGGAGGACAGAAGTGACCAAAGCTAACAGCTCCCACGGCATTCAATCAACAATCTAAATGCACGGGCTTAAAAGAGGTGAGTGACCCTGGTGTAACTCAACACTCAAATAAATCACACCACCACCACAAAGGGAGACTGTCACTCAGATAACAGAGCATAAGGCACAAGCTATATCTCTCTGGCCCCATGCCATGCACACTTAAATCTCACAAGGTCATACACTGGCAGTATGAAAGAACCCTCTGCACAAAAGAGCTTGGCATCACAAAATGCATGGGAACCTGAGCACATTGCTAACACCTCTGTGCCTCGAATCCTTACAGATACCTCTCCTTGAAAGTTAGAAGGGAACCTTGGGGCCGTGTAGCTCAACCCCGTGCAATGCAGTTTTTTCATATGTTCAGTGACTTTATAAACTGGATCTGGTCCCACAGGTGGAGAAACAAGTTTTTGCAGGTGTTTCCCCATAGCACAACTATTTGAATGAACTCTGAAAAATTCCCAGGGACTGCCTATTGCACCGTCCTGTGTGTTCAAGTTGTAAGCCTCAATGCAGCTAAAACACTGTGTTTGAATGCATTGCATTTAAAATGCTGCAAAGAGGAAGTTTACCTTAGGCAAGAGATTCCATGCTGGCAAAAGCATCAGCAGGGCCAGCCCAAGGATTGGTGGACCCCAAAATGGTGCCTCATTCCTTGCCAGAGAAGTAAGGGTGCAGGAAGATCTACAACAGGAATAAGGGGGTGGGGAGGAATATCATCCTTGGGATTGGCTGTGTCTGTGGATCTTGCTCCCTGAGATGTTTACCTCATCTTGCTTCATGGATGGGCCTGATGAACTGGGGTGCTAGGGGCTGTTAGGGGAGGAAGAGTACCTCTGGTGGGGACACATGCCCCTTCTGGGGTAGTTCGTCTATCTTTGGTCCCCACCCTGCACTTAGCCCTTACCTGTGACTCCAGGAAGCTGCCAGCATGCAACAGAGGCCACACCTGGGAAACGGCTTCGACTGGCTGACTAAACCAGGTGTGGGTAGCCAATGGGTCTTAAACCCTCAGTGAGTTAAGGACTTCCCCCGCATGTGAAGACAGGCTCCGGTGGATTGAGTGGACAAGACCAATAGAGGGTCCAATGACCAAGAAGGTGGTTTCTGCACGTGCTGTAGAGGGAAATGAGAGGCAGTTGGGGCTCGTCAACCTGGGACAGTGGAGAAGCGAAACTCTGATCTTCAACAACCACTGTTTTGCGGCCATACTCATTCGTGAGAAAGGCTTTGGGAGTAAACCCCGATGAATAATCCGTATCCCCTGTCTTGCAGGATGTCTTCGGGAGAAGTAAGGCTGAGGAGTAAACCCTACGCAAATCCAGAGCAGAGTCCCTAAGACGGTTGGATAGCACCTTGTACACCTCCTTCCCGCAACTGCAGTCAAGCTGGAGAGCCACATCCGCCCTGCAGAGGAGGTGAGGTTGTGGGCTGGAGCCCAGCCCCTACGCGATTGGGGGAATCCCCAGCCGCATCACTCCTTGGCCAAGCTCTGGGGGCGTGGCCTGCCCTATTTAACACAGGCGTGGTTGGGGATCTCCCTCTTTTCCCTCCTACCAACTGTTGGAAGCGCCATCACCTGCCCCACATATTGAAGGGTATTCCGATAAAGGATTCCGGGGGTGTGGCCCTGTCCGAAGCCTATGGAGGTGAGGGCCTAAGGCACGCCCCTGAGCGGTGACCCCGGGGGAGTTCCTAGTTGATGTGCATCAGCAGGACCCCCCCTACTGGTGGTTAACCCTTCCCGGACTTTAAGCGGACGGGCTGAAGCCGGATATAGTTGGTTAGGACCTAAACCAATACCGCTCATCCCCTGTAACCAAGAAAGTTGTGTTCACTGCGGTGCTGCAAATGCAGCAAAAACCTGACAAGCTCATCGTCAAGGAGCTGCAGGGCTCTCACAGAAGGAAACTGAAACACGAGGAGGCAGTGTGTGTGTTTTGTTGGGGATGGCTAGTAACAGCAGCATTGCATAGTAGCTCTGGCGATGATGAACAAGCTTAGAATCTCCCTCTGGGACCGGCAAGGGGAAAGTTTACTGAACTCCATAAAGGACTAAATAAAGTTCATTGCTTTTTCTTTTCTTTTTTGCAATGTGTTACTTTGGTGATTGGTAACATTTATCTTATTGTACCCAGTGTTTTAAGACTGTTTTGCAGTAAAACTTTGAAACTAATTCTGCTGCTGGAGAGACTTCACGTCTACCAAAGGTCCATGAAGTTATGTTGTACATAGATCCTTTTAGAGAGTAGTATGGTTTATTTCTGAGGGACGCGGGTGGCGCTGTGGATTAAACCACAGAGCCTAGGGCTTGCCGATCAAAAGGTCGGCGGTTCAAATCCCTGCAACAGGGTGAGCTCCCGTTGCTCGGTCCCTGCTCCTGTCAACCTAGCAGTTCGAAAGCACGTCAAAGTGCAAGTAGATAAATAGGTACCGCTCCGGCGGGAAGGTAAACGGCGTTTCCGTGCGCTGCTCTGGTTCGCCAGAAGCAGCTTAGTCATGCTGGCCACATGACCTGGAAGCTGTACGCCGGCTCCCTCGGCCAATAAAGCGAGATGAGCACCACAACCCCAGAGTCAGTCACGACTGGACCTAACGGTCAGGGGTTCCTTTACCTTTATGGTTTATTTCTAGGTCTTTCTGTAGAGACATTTGGTCTTGTAGTGAATGGCTTCCCATTGGTTAAGAAATCCAAATCATGAAGTTCAACATTTGAACATTTCTACCCTCTTCAAGCTTTGGGAAAATATCCACAAAATAAAGGAGGCAGGTAGGGATCTTGAGGGAGAAAACCCATCTAGAATTAGCCATCCTATCAGAGCAGGAGCAATGAACCCCTTTAACACTGACAGCATGAATCAGTTACTTTTTTATAGAAAGAAATTGAATAGTAAAGACTTAATACATGCACAGCCCAAAACAATTAATGCTCAGGTCTGATTGCCAATTAAAAAATGCATGGCATTTCACATTAAATCATTGAGTATAATTAAGTCATCATTTGAACACAGCCATAATTTTTCTACATGATGTTATATATAGCTCTGTAGACTATATTGCTCCCAATGAATCATAGTGCCTGTTTGTAAATATTGGGAAAGTGTGCCTAAAAATGAATATATTAAGGAAAAGAAAATGCAAAAATTCATTATATGAAGAGAAACTGCTTGCAAAAATGTGTATTATTATTAATAATAATAATAATAATAATAATAATACCACAGTCATGTGGCTGGGTTTCAGCTCCCAGCAGAATAGTAAAACTTCCCTAAACAGGGCTGCCTTCAGATATCTTCTAAAAGTCAGATGGTTGCTTATTTCCTTGACAATGGAAGGGAGGGTGCTCCACAGGGAGGGTGCCACTGCCGAGAAGGCCCTGTGCCTGGTTTAAAAAACTGTATATAAAAATATTCTTATTAGGAGGAATTTAATTAAACAAAACTAAAATGAATAATTTAAATGTGATTTTTTTATTTAAAAAAATGCAAATCACTGCAAAAAAAAAGTGACGAACCAAATTTAAGATTGGAAAAATGAGAAAATGAGGGAATTCAAGTTGCTAGATTCTTCCATCCCTACCTGGGAGTAAGCCCCACTGAATTCAGTAGGGTTCATTTCTGAATAAATAGGGTTAGAACTGTGCTGTAATACATTAATAGCCTTATAAAACCATTTTGACAAGGTCACTTAAACATGCAAACTAAAATCAGGCGCTCCAAGCAAGTCTCACTCAATTAAATAAAATCTGGGTTTATCTCACCTCCTGAATTCAAAGGCATTCCTGACCAGGAAGATCATCACAAGTCTGCTGAATGCCAGATCTCAGTCGGCTACATAAGTCTTCCTTGAAAGAGACACTGCCAGAAGTGGGAAGGCCCTTCATCTGATTCCCACTGGGGTTGCCTCCGACAGTGGAGACATGCAGAGCACAGACTGCGTAAGAACCAGTGGTGAATACATGAGAGAAAGCACTTTCAGATACATCGAAACCCAGGTTGTTAGGGCACAGATGGGAAACCTATTTGTCTGGTGGCTACATTCTATTGTGGGGTACATGCTGCTGGTGGCCGGGCAAAAACCAATAGTGGATGTGGTCAGAGCCAAACGTAGGAAAGGCCATCCCCTTTTCTCTCTGGCTGTGTATACATTACACCTTTAAAGCATATCTGAAGCACAATTGTTCCCTCAAAGAATCCTGGGCCCTGTAGTTTATCCCTCACAGAGTTACAATTCCCAGCAACTGTTAACAAGCTGCAAGTGGGATAACCAGCCTTATATAACCAGCCTGCTTAAATGCAATTTATGCAGGCAGGGGTTAAGACCATAGAGTAAGCTGTCCTGCCAGGCTTAGCTCACCTTGGGAGGCACTAGGTAAGTCTCCTAGAGCAAAATATATATATGGGAGACTTAATCTGGTCAGAATTGAGTATATACTTCCAGAGTTACTGCTAAAAGCATTACTTCCAGTAAATTAGCCACCATAGCTGCAAGAGTGCTGTGAAAATTTATGTCCCAGGCTTTGTAGACCTGTCTATCCATGTACTATCAGAAACCAAAGGGACACATTGGTTGCCAGATGTGAAATATATTGGCATTATTTTCAGCTCTCCTACCCCACTGTCAGTGGCTGCCCCAGGTCTCAGAGGCAGAGGTCTTTCACATTACCTGTTCCTTTTAACTGGAGTTGCCAAGGAAGAAGAAGAAGAAGAAGAAGAAGAAGAAGAAGAAGAAGAAGAAGAAGAAGAAGAAGAAGATATTATTTATACCCTGCCCATCTGGCTGGGTTTCCCCAGCCACTCTGAGCGGCTTCCAACAAAATATTAAAATACAGTAGTCCATCAAACATTAAAAGCTTCCCTAAATGTCTTCTAAAAGTCTGGTAGTTCTTGTTCTCTTTGACATCTGGTGAGAGGGCGTTCCACAGGACGGGTGCCACTACCAAGAAGGCCCTCTGCCTGGTTCCCTGTAACCTCACTTATCGCAGTGAGGGAACCGCCAGAAGGCCCTCAGCGCTGGACCTCAGTGTCCGGGCTGGATGATGGGGGTGGAGATGCTCCTTCAGGTATACAGGACCGAGGCCATTTAGGGCTCTAAAGGTCAGCACCAACACTTTGAATTGTGCTCCGAATCAAGCCTACTGCACTCTGCACATGCTCTATGGCTAGTGTCACAAATCTGCATGGTTAGGCAGCTGCCAAGACGCCACATTTTGAGAGAGTGCACTTGTGCTGACCCCTGACTAGTTGCTACACCTTTGCATGACTAGCAGCTGCCTCTCTGTCTACACAAACACACCTCTGTTTCTCTGTATAACAAACTGGTGGCTGGAAAACTAAAAATAAGCACACCTGAAGCGGGTAAAATTGAAAAATATAAAGAGCATTGACATGCAGTTATAAATCTCTCTTCCTACCTGGTCAGCAGGGGGACTGAAAACATGATACAAGTTCATTTAAAACTGCATTTCTGTCTTTCACATATGCTCACACCAAGAGTGGTGAGAGACTCAAAAGTGTCTTGAAGTGGCACTTGTGAAATCTGCCTTGGGTTCTGCATACAGCGGTGTTACTTGGCAACTCACAGGCCTCTCTGAAACTTGAACGCTTGTAACCAGTGCAACCTTGATCCCAAATCTGAGCTGGAACACCACATTTACAGCCGAACCTAAAACTGTATCGAAGGATAAGAAAATGATGGCACATTAATCAGAAATGTGCTGACTTCTGTAATTTGGAGGGCAAGTCTGCCATCCAGTGGCGGAAAAAACCTAGCAAGGGCAATGGGGAGACTTGGCCGTCTAATTTTTCCTTGTTATTTGACGGCGGCATTGCCCCTATGAATGTGCCCTACAACTTTCATATCCCATCTTCTGCATTATTAGATTGTGTATTTGAAATACTTGCACTTATCCCCTGTTCTTGTTTCTTATCCTATTTCATTGCTAACAACAGC
The DNA here is from genome assembly GCF_964106915.1 of Podarcis gaigeae. NCBI lineage: Eukaryota > Metazoa > Chordata > Lepidosauria > Squamata > Lacertidae > Podarcis > Podarcis gaigeae. Next base: position 100,913,581 of record NC_139680.1, on the reverse strand, counting down.
ATAGTACTGGCTAAGAACATAGAAAGCTCCCTTATGCTGAGTGAGACCATTGCCCCATATCAATATCGTCTAACACTGACTGGCAGCAGCACTCAAGGGTTTCAGGCAGGGGACGCTCTCAGCCTTACGTGGAGATGACAGGGATTGAACCTGGGACCTCAGGCATGCAAGGCCGATGCAATGCTAGTGAGCAATGGCCCTTCCCTGGAGTAGTCTGTAAGTGCAAGCAGTAAATAAACATTCGCTCAGTGTTGAAAATCAGTATTGCTGTTGCTGTTTTAATCCCATCTTTTATGTAAAGAGCTCAAAGTGGTGTACATGGTTCTCTTCCTCCTCAATTAGTCCCTGTGAGATAGGGTTGGCTGGGAGGCCCTATGGATAGGATAGCTCAGTAGGCAGAGCATGAGACTCGTAATCTCAGGGTTGTGGGTTCAAACCCCATGTTGGGCAAAAAAAACCTACACTGCAGCGGGTTCTACTACATGAGCCTTGTGGTCCCTTCGAACTCTACAATTCTATAATTCTATGACGGGCCCAAGACCACCACATAAGCTTCATAGCTGAGAGGAAGAATATAGTTTTTTAGCAGAAGAAGAATTGCAGATAAATGGAAACAGTGGTGCATGCGATAGATTCAGGCTGGGATGGAGAATGATGCTTTCTTGCACTGGTAATAAACACATCCCAGACTGACATGTATGGTAAAATAAAAGAATGATTTGTCTAAGCCTATTAAGTTCATCTCGTTTTGACTGCAGAAGGCAAAGGGCAGTGGTGGTGATTGTCTGAGCAATTTGTCTTTCAAAGCCTGTAAAATAGATATACCTCTGTTTTTACCACCTCTGTGGCAATAACACAAAGCTATCTTGATTTTGATATGTGAAAAGATTCTCCCCAGAATGTGGGCACCACTCGCCCCCCCCCCCAAAAAAAACACCAGCAACCAGGACTTCAGCTTTTCGTTTGTGATGGTTCCTAAACCATTCCTGGGAGTGGAACATAATTTGAGGCTTCAGGTTGTATGCAACACAACTTTCTTTACCAACCCCCACCCCCTTCCTGGAATAATAAGCTACAAGGACAACTGCACTAAATGAAATACTAGCTGCCATTCTTGGCAGAGGAGCTCAAACTCCAAGCGGATTGAGGTTTTGTGTATACGTCTCTCAGCAGTTGCCTCCTTCTGAGTTTGGTCTTTTCAATGAGCCTGAATTCCGTGGCCATGCTAGAGTTTCAGAGCAATTGGCAAAACTACTTGCAGCAAACATAATTCCAAAGACAGCTACAGCGGGATGGCTCTTTGAAGAGGAGATCTCCTGTAGGCAGTCGGTTTGCAGGCTGTAGTGTACGGGACTGGGGGAACCTATAAATACGTTATTCACCACTTGTCCTCTTGCGGCTGTTAATTACTAGAGTAATTGAAAGGACACTTTAAAAAAAAAAGAAGAGAGGAGAAGATTCGTTTGTATGAGATAATAGCAGAGATGTAACAGATACGGCCTGCCAAGAGCAATTTTCTAAGCAATCTGGCCCCTAAGGAAATATTTCTGAAATAAACCAATAACCAAATCTAATCAGAGGGCTTCACTCAGCTTGCTAAGCAGGTGAGCTGATGCCTATCAGTTGCATCTTTCAAGAACAATATGCTTGGTTTCTTTAAAAAGTCTCAACACAATCTCGCAGTTTGCGTGGATGAACAGCTTGTCAGGAGCTGCTAGGACTATACGGAGCAGAGCCTGCCAGAGGGCTGTTTGCCAATGGGCCCCTTTAAATTGGACCTGGCATCCTTTTCTTCCCACCCCCACCTAGCCTAGCCTTGGCCAAATGGGAACAAAAACCTTCCCTTTGTCTGGCCTTATTGCTCAGGCCCAGAGCAAAGTTGAGGAACCTTTTTCAGTCCGAGGGCTGCCATTTTCTTTTGGGTAACTGAAATATACTCGGAGTTGAGAGTGGATTTCATGCTCTTTATTCAGCTCATAGTGGTGAGGAGGAGGAATGGAATTTCCCCCCAAATATCTGCTTTATATACATTATTTACACAATGGGCTGCACGTGATTGGCTAATTCCGGGATTCTCCTGTAGGCCAATCAGGTTGTGGATTCACTTCCACCTGGAGCTGGATTGGGTGGTTCCTGCGGACCAATCATACTGCTGCATTGTTCCAGGACCAATCAGAATGCTGCATTCTGAATCCTATTATTCTAGGACCAATCAGACTGCTCCATTTTGGATCCTATTCAACTCAGTACATAACAGTAACCTTGTGGGAGCCACATGCACAGACACCAACTCTAATTCCCTGGTCCCTTCACACACACACTGATAATATTTTCTGCAAGCTGGTGTCTGCCTCCCTCCCTCCCTTGGGCAGCCGCCCCCCCCCACACACCACCCCCAGCCTGACGCCACTCCTTTTCCCCAGTTTGCCTCCTGGCTTGTGGCACTATTTCTGAATGCATCTGAGCTGGGGCAGCTGGGAAGAGGCAGGCAGGAAGGCTGGTCAGAGAAGTGAGCAGGCAAGTGGGCAGTGGGTGGGGGCAGGAGGCAAACCAGTGGGCAGAAAGGGGGCTGCCCCAATATTTTGTTCAAGTTGACACCTACAGCCACATGCCAATGGCAGCCAGGGCCAGAAGCAAAAGGGGACCAAGCGACAAATGTAAAGTTCACCTTTGTGCAGTAAGCAAGAATCAAAGGACACATTTCAGACAGGTAAAGATACTCAAGATGGATAGGATGCAGGGCTGGGGAGGGAGGCAAATAGCCTGGGGCGGCCTTTCCCAAGCTGTGGGTCCCCAGATGCTGTTGAACTACAACTCCTATCCCCCCTAGCTAGCAAGGACAGAGCTCAGGGATGATAGGAGTCAGTGGCGTAGCGTGGGTTATCAGCACCCGGGGCAAGGCAAGTAATTTGCGCCCCCTAACCCATGGATTTGCGCCCCCTAACCCGTGGATTTCCCTAACCCCCAGATGTTGCGCCCGGTGCGGCCGGCCCCCCCTGCACCCCCCACGCTACGCCACTGATAGGAGTTGTAGTCCAACAACATCTGGGGACCCACAGGTTGAGAGCCGCTGGCCTGGGGCCAGATAGAGATGATCAGAGGGCCACATTGATGTTGGAAAATGCCCTGGGGTGCCTCTTCTGCAGCCCCCAAACTCTGAGAATCCTCCGGTATGCGCAGCTCTGGAAAAGGCATTTCCCTTCTTCTCCAGTACGCTTCAGTGACATATATCAAATGATATATGCACACTAATCTTTAGCATAACACAGCACGAAGCGTGAGACATTGTAGAGCTAATCTATGTATTTATTAACACACTATGTACACACAAAGGAATCATGGCATCCTCACTCTCCAGCTCCGAGAGAAGAACAGGAACAAGTAAAAGCAAAAGTACAGTACAATAGTAGGGATGCAGGTGGCGCTGTGGGTTAAACCACAGAGCCTAGGGCTGGCTGATCAGAAGGTCGGCTGTTCGAATCCCCGTGACGGGGTGAGCTCCCGTTGGTCGGTCCCTGCTCCTGCCAACCTAGCAGTTCGAAAGCACATCAAAGTGCAAGTAGATAAATAGGTACCGCTCCAGCGAGAAGGTAATTGGTGTTTCCGTGCGCTGCTCTGGTTCGCCAGAAGCGGCTTAGTCATGCTGGCCACATGACCCGGAAGCTGTACACCAGCTCTCTTGGTCAGTAAAGCAAGATGAACACCACAACCCTAGAGTCATCCACGACTGGACCTAACAGTCAGGGGTCCCTTTACCTTTACAGTACAACAGTACATACAGTGGAAGAGATAAGATCTTCCGTTCCCACACTCTTCCCAGACAGGCATGTGATTTACACCAATCTCTTCTGCAGCATCAGAGCTATGAAATACTAACAATTTAGCCCCTGGGTCTAAGCTTCCTCAGCTTGAGTTGTGGGAGAAGCAATTGGAGCCTGACACGCAATAGAGGCATTGTAGAAGTATTGCTCTGTTGAGCAGACATGGGCAAAACATGGGCAAAACTCCTAGTATTTATATCATGCCTAGACAACCAGAGACTTCAAATTGTCCTGATGTCACAACATGACCCTGTTGCTTGGGTGGCTTCAAAGGCTTCTGATCATGCATGGTCTCAGGTGAAACCCTAGTCTTAGACCCTGAGGTTTCGCAAGAACAGATGTGGAACTTGCTACTGTTTAGCAACCTACTGGCTCTCTCAAAAAGGGGGCCAGTGTCCGACTTAAATACGTGGATTTTATACTGGGATCAGGCCAGTAAGTACAAAGGTACTGCCACATAGATACCCTATTTTCTGAATAAGGCTAGACCAACAAGCCTGATCACACCAACAATTGACAAAGTCAATGGATGGAAGCTAATAGGGTTAAGATAACAGAGAATCTAGTTCACATCAGCGATCCAAACGTAAAAGGCTCTGTAGATTTTTACCACCAATTCCCTGAGCTATTCATATCTTCCTAGAACAATCATTTAGTCCAAGTTCTTAAATTGTAGCTTGTTTTTCATTTAAGTAAGGTTACCAGACATCCCCGTTTCCTGGGGACAGTCCCCGGATTTACAAATCAGTCCCCATACAAAATCCATGGAAGTTGAAAAGTGTCCCCAGATTCACTGAAAAAATCTGGTAACCTTAATCTTAACACAACTTGTGCTGCCAATAAGAGTAGCTTTCTTCTGGCTGTGAAATCTTTTCTTTTACAAAAACCAGCTTTAAAAAAACTGGATTTGTGCACAGTACAGTGGTACCTCAGGTTAAGAACTTAATTCATTCTGGAGGTCCGTTCTTAACCTAAAACCGTGTGATTTCTGTTCTCATCCTGAAGCAAAGTTCTTAACCTGAGGTACTATTTCTGGGTTAGCGGAGTCTGTAACCTGAAGCGTCTGTAACCTGAAGCATCTGTAACCCGAGGTAACACTAGTTTCTTTAGGAGCAGTTCACCTTTTCCTAATCAAATCCTCCAAGGTGTTAATTTCATTCACTACTCATTCTGCTTTGATTAAAGAGCGCTGCCCAAGCCCTCCATCACCCTCTTGCTGAATGGCACCACAAAGCAAGATAAACAAACAATAGGAACATAGGACGAACATAGGAACTGCCTTGTGCTGAGTTAGACCATTGGTCTACCTCTCTGATGGTGAGAGCTGTCTGACAGTGGAATGGTCTCCCTCAGGAAGCTGTGGACTCTCCTTCATTTGGATGGCCATCTGTCAGGGATGCTTTAGCTGAGATTCCTGCCTTGCAGGGGGTTGGACTAGATGACCCTCGGGGTCCCTTCCAACTCTACAATTCTATGATTCTATGATCTAGGCAGTAGTAATGTCTACACTGACTGGCACCGGCTCTCTGAGGTCGCAGGCAGGGAGTTTACCCCCAGCCCTAACAAATGACACCTTGCTGAATGAAGACTCAGCCGAGCATCCCTTAGAGGCTGAGTTTCCGATAATTATTTCTGCTGACATGGTACAGCTGTTGCCGAGTTCGTTTTCCTCTTCTCCCCCCTCCTTCGCAGCAGATTCAATTCTTATTTTTTCCAGCCTCCCCCCTCCCCTCTGGTCACAGAAGGCTTTTGCGGGAACAGGAAGGCATGGCTTGTTTGAGCCGTGATGTGATATCAGATGACAGGTGGGTTTCAGGGAACTCTCTGGGGCCCTGGCCTCTTTAGAGGTTTTCCCACTCTAAACTCAATTACACTGGAGTTTCATGCTCCAAAGCAAACTCTGGTCCTTCTCTTCTTCTTCTTGTTATTTATTTATTTTTATTTTTATTTTATTTTATTTTTTAAAAAACCTATTTCGACAAAGTAAATAATTCATGGTGATGATACGGGTCTACCATTTAATATTCATCGAAGTACATATGTTTGGAAATGGGAAGCAGAATTTAGTCCATTTCCATACTTATACCGACAGAGTTTTCAGAAAGGAGCTGTGGCAAGTTCTAGTCCACCTGAGATGGTATCTTAGTGTAGCGCAGTGAAGGGCGACCCAGCTGGACCCAGGGCAATCTGGTGGTGATTTTACTGGGAATCTGCAAGGCAGTTAGGTAGACTCTGTATTTAATGGTCTTATCAGGGTGGCCCCATACATGCTAATGCACATTCTTTCAGTTGCTTCAAAATGTGGCAAACCAGCTCCACAGAATTTGGAGGTGCTTGTTCCTCAGAGTGGTACATCTGCCCAAAAGTCCTACCAAGAAACCATGTCTTGCTAGAAATGGTTTTAGGTGGGAAGCAGACATTTTAAATGATGTTTAAAAAACGTTTGGGGTACTCTCATTTTGACTCAAGAAAATCACCATTTTATAGTTCAAACCAGGAAAAATAAATACAGTAAATGGACAAAAGTACAAAGATTCACAACATGTTTAGGGGTATGCGTACCCCTGCGTCCCCTCAGAAAAAAAGCACTGGCCTTTTCCATACGTTTGAAATAAAAGGTGCACTTTGATAATTGTTTCTCATGGGCTTCTGAAAAAATAAATACAGTGGTACCTCAGGTTAAGTACTTAATTCGTTCCGGAGGTCCATACTTAACCTGAAACTGTTCTTAACCTGAAGCACCACTATAGCTAATGGGGCCTCCTGCTGCTGCCGCTGTGCCGCCAGAGCAAAATTTCTGTTCTCATCCTGAAGCAAAGTACTTAACCTGAAGCACTATTTCTGGGTTAGCGGAGTCTGTAACCTGAAGCGTATGTAACCTGAACTGTATGTAACCTGCGGTACCTCTTCTTTACTATAGGCCTACTTAGTATTAGTCCTAGTGGCAGAGGCGTCCCGTTTCACACCGTCTGGGAAATGGGAAGGGGCTGCCCCTCACGGCTGTGTGACTCTGGCGCAACCATGCTAGTACTTATGGTGATGTTGAGCCTGTGTGCTACCGCCCTAAACATCTATGACTCTCTGGGTGGTCACTGGAAGCCTCTCGCTGTGACCTGCACCACTGCATTGCAATGCCTTCTCCTGCAATGTGCGCATGCATATTAAGGCTTTGACAAAATTCTACTGTCACTTGGAGCCCTGTTCTTCTGCCAGGAGCTGCCAGTCTTAGAATGAGGGATCCTTGGAACTCTGTGCACCTGCCCTGTTTAGTGAGCCTCATAATATCAGGCTGTAGCATCAGGCCAGAACAGTAAACACAGAAGACTTCACCCAGACAGGCCCTGCCCCATTTTACACCTGATCTTTGGACCCTCTTAGATGGGAAGGACTATAAAGGGCTTCCTTTACAGCCACAACAAGGAACCTTTGGCCCTCCAGATGTTGCTGAACTACAGCTCCCATCAGCCCTAGCAAGCATGGTCAATGGCCAGGAATGATGGGAGATGCAGTTCAATAGCATCCAGAGGGCTGGAGGTTTCTTGCTCCTTTACAGATTGGAGCCTTACTGAGCTGCATGGGACTCAGCTACATAAGTACCTCTCCTCCAAACAAAAACATATTGGAGGTCCTGGGCCACAGGGAGGTTAGGCTGGCCTCAACCAGAGCCAGGGCTTTTTCGGCTGTGGCCCCGATCTAGTGGAACGCTCTGTCACAAGAGACTAGGGCCCTGCAGGACTTGACATCTTTCCGCAAGGCCTGCAAGACAGAGCTGTTCCACCAGGCCTTTGGCCAAGGCACAGTCTGACCCCCTCCTTCTGTAATCCTCACAGAACTCTAGCCCAATGGTTGCCATGAATTTGATTTTGAATTGATTTTAAAATGAATTGATTTTAGAATGTTGTTTTACTTTTATTGTTGTTAGCCACTCTCAGCCGGGCTTCAGCTGTGGAGGGCAGGATATAAATAAAAAATTATTATTATTATTATTATTATTATTATTATTATTAATAATAATAATTAAATAAAAAAGGTTTTATATGCGTTATAACACTGTGACACCAGATGACACTGTGGAGTCCCTTCTTTCGTCAATGTAATTTCCCTTTATAAAGTTTACAACGTGTTTGAATGCACGCTTCTTTGATGGGTCTACATCCGGCCATGGTCTTCGTGATTCTGGTGCACTTCTGCATAATAATAATTGGTTTTGAATCGTGTCTGTTCATTGGTACTGACTTTACCCTTGGATCTGACAGCTGGTTTGCTCCCTGGCTCATCTTGGGTTGCATCCTGTGGCTCACCCCTGACAGCTAGCTCTCCTGTTCCCCCACTTTCATGTAGAGGGTAACACCCAAATCGGGTGGTCTCATTTCACAGTTATTTGAATGCAGGAATTCGCTCGCCATGGCTATTGAGTCCCCCAGAGATCTTCCTAACATGTGAATCCACTTCTGACTTCACTAGGCATAGTAATGTGTGAACTGAAACATAATGAGTTTGGGAATGATTTGCTTGACAATTCCACAACCATCTCATGGAATAATTTGATCCTTAGGGGAAAAAATTACAACTATCTAAATGATATCCTGTTACTCTCAGCTTTTCCAAAACATTAAAGGTAAAGGTAAAGGGACCCCTGACCATTAGATCCAGTCGTGACCGACTCTGGGGTTGCGGCACTCATCTCAGCTTCCGGGTCATGTGGCCAGCATGACTAAGCCGCTTCTGGCAAACCAGAGCAGTGCACGGAAACGCTGTTTACCTTCCCGCCTGAGCAGTACCTATCTATCTATTTGCACTTTGACGTGCTTTCGAACTGCTAGGTTGGCAGGAGCAGGGACCGACCAACAGGAGCTCACCCCGTCACGGGGATTCAAACCGCCAACCTTCTGATCAGCAAGTCCTAGGCTCTGTGGCTTAACCCACAGCGCCACCCGCGTCCCTCCAAACACTAGGAAAATAAAATAAATACAAGTGTCTCTCTTGTTGAAGAGAGGGGAGAGCTATGGTAGATGTTATCTCAGCAAAGGACCAGAATCATCTGAAAGCTCAAGAAGGCCGGCAAAGGTTCCCTTTCAAGTTGCCCCACCCCCTGGGAGAGCCATCTCCAATACTTAAAGGGTCTATAGCCAAATCTTTTTGGCTTGCATGCATCTGCATGGCTGTGAAGTAGGAGGGTTCTACTTTCCCCCAGAGCAGAGTCATCCCTGGAGTCCGAGGGGGATGGGAGCGCCACATCCTCAGGCTGGTATGGTTGTAGAAGTGGATGCCAAAAGCTCCCCTCCCCCAACAGAGTTTGCTTTGATTGGGCCGTGTTGGGACCAAATGCACATGTATACCATAAAACACTTCTCCCAAATTATTTAGCCCAGCTACTTATTTATTTTTTTGAATTATGGTGTTGGAGGAGACTCTTGAGAGTCCCATGGACTGCAAGAAGATCAAACGCATCCATTCTGAAGGAAATTAGCCCTGAGTGCTCACTGGAAGGACAGATCGTGAAGCTGAGGCTCCAATACTTTGGCCACCTCATGAGAAGAGAAGACTCCTGGAAAAAGACCCTGATGTTGGGAAAGATTGTGGGCACAAGGAGACAGGGACGACAGAGGACGAGATGGTTGGACAGTGTTCTCGAAGCTACCAGCATGTGTTTGACCAAACTGCGGGAGGCAGTGGAAGACAGGAGTGCCTGACGTGCTCTGGTCCATGGGGTCACAAAGAGGCGGACACGACTAAATGACTAAAAAACAACAACAACACTTATTTATTTATTTGCTTGCTTCTCTTAATGTTTCCATACAGCGGGTTGGTGCGATCAGGGAATGGAGCTGCAGTTTTGTTCCAGCTGTCTCTTCCACACGCTGATCGTTCCTGTAATGTGAACGTTTTAAAAAAGGGTTGTTTGCCCCATCCGTCTCCTTCTCTTCCTCCCAAAAGCTCACGTGCACGGATGTTTGAAGGGGAAACTTCTCCTTTTGTCCCCCAGAGTTCCATTTCAGATCACTGAAAGATGAATGAACCTGATAAAAAAAGAGTTAACATAATGATGTAGTCTTTTATCTGACTGAATGTTTATGCATGGTGGTATGGCTGATGGCACCCTGTTTAATAATGCAGCAGCCAAGTTCCTAAGGGGACAGGGCTTGATTTGAAAACAGAATATGGTGCACTCTAAATTCTCTTCCCCAAGGAACGCTGACTAACTGATAAGTGCCATGAGCTAGCGTGGGGACTGATTCTGTCAAATCAAGCTCAAATGGAAAGCACAATGTAGAATCTTCTCAAGCCTTCATGAGGTAATGCGAGCAGACACTTGTGACATTAGACAGTACATCAGCTCGGAAATGCTGTAAAAGTTCACTGTCTTACTACAAGGTGGTCTTTAGACGACAGGATAAGGAAATCAGTGCAAATTTGTTAATGTAACAACTTGGAAAAGCATGCTAAAAATGTCACTCTGTTGGGATATGTGATAAAACCTATAGGGATGTGACTGCCATTTGTGTGCCCTTGTGAAGCCTTTGGAAGAGTGTTATCTCAAGAACATACACATACAAGGCTTGGGCAAGAAATACACGTCCTTATTTTAAAATTGACGCACTCTCATGTCACAATCTCAGCCAGGGCTAAGCCGGCAGTTAAGCTTCCAGTATTAGCTTTTGAGAGCTTTTCAGGGACACAAGTTGTTTAATTTTTTAGTACAGTGGTACCTCGGGTTACATACGCTTCAGATTACAGACGCTTCAGGTTACAGACTCGGCTAACCCATAAATAGTACTTCGGGTTAAGAACTTTGCCTCAGGATGAGAACAGAAATCGTGCGGTGGCGGCAGCGGGAGTCCCCATTAGCTAAAGTGGTGCTTCAGGTTAAGAACAGTTTCAGGTTAAGAACGGACCTCCGGAATGAATTAAGTACTTAACCCAAGGTACCACTGTACATATTTCACTGCCAGCAGAGGGGAGGGGGAAAGAACTTGTCTTCTTTGTGCTTTTATTCTTTGACTTGGGTCCCAAAATGAGCCAGCATGGATCAAAACATTATCCACCTGCCCCCGTACCTGTAGTTAAATGTGCCTTATCCCAGATAGAACGTGTTTGCACTCTTGGGGGAAAGAGAACATTAGAAAGCTATAAACGGAACCTACACAAGTGACGCTGACACAAAACCCCACACAAACATTAAGTAAAATAGAAACATCACCTCTCGACCCCACCCCACCCACCATGGCTCCCTCCACCTCTTCCCCCCTTTTCTTCCTAATGTAACCCTAATGTCTCAACAAATGAAACTGACCCTATGAAAAATGCAACTTGAAAAAAAGATATATTGCGCATACCTTTGTAAACCAAGAAAACTTTAATAAAAATATCAACTTAATGGAAAACTGACTTGAATGGTTATAGTAAAATATGCAGGAATGGAAGATATTTAAAATGAATCATGGAAAGAGAAGAAGGGAAGTCATTGGATATCAATAAGTTTGTAAAATGTTTATTTTGAATTGTAAAAAATGGTAAAAATAATAAAATAAGACTAGTGATTGTCAAAAAAAAAAAAAGAACGGAAGAAGAAGAAAAAGAAAGCTATAAACGGCTACTAGCCATAGTGCTAGAATTCATGGACAGCCAATAAAGCTGTTGGAAGAATCATGACAGATACAGTCATGCTTCAGGTTACAGATGCGTCAAGTTACAGACTCCGCTAACCCAGAAATAGTATCTCAGATTAAGAACTTTACCTCAGGATGAGAACAGAAATCGTGCTCCTGTGGCGCAGCAGCAGCAGGAGGCCCCATTAGCTAAAGTGGTACCCTCAGGTTAAGAACAGTTTCAGGTTAACAACGGACCTCCAGAATGAATTACATTCTTAACGCGAGGTACCACTGTAAAGGAAATACTTCTTCATGGAGTGAGTTGTCCGAGTATGGAACTCGCTCCCACAGAATGCAGTGGTGGCTTCCAAAATGGATGGCTTAAAAAAAAATGGATTAGACAAATTCATGGGGGAGAGGGTTATCCGTGGTTCCAAGCCATGATGGCATTAAGCCTCTGAACACCAGTTTCTGGGAATCACAGATGAACAGAGTGCTGCTGCATTCACGTCCTGCTTCCCACAGACATCTGGTGGGCCACTGTAAGAGCAGGATGTTAGACTAGATGAGTCATAGGCCTGATTCAGCAGATTCTTCTTGTGTTCTTACAGGGTCTTAAGAAAGGGATACATGGAAAACCTGCAAGCAGGGCTTGAACACAATAATATTCCCCCCTCCTGTGTCTTCCAGCAATGGGTATTCAGAAGCATTCATGCTTCTGTCTGTGGAGGCAGGGCATAGCTGCCAGGGCCAGAAGCCATTGAGAGCCTTAGCCTCCATGAATTTGTCCAATTGTCTTTTACAGCCATCCATGTTGGTTGCTATCGCCACCTTCCAGAGTAAGTTCCATGCTTCAACTGTCATGGACAGGTTGGATGCAGAGGAATGGTGGGAGGAACCAGGTGAGGAACCTGCAAAGAAAGAAGAGTCAGGGACTGGGATTGGTGGTGGGACAATGATGAGTGGTCAGAGGAAGTAGAGGGAGAAGACTGGGGGGGGAGGTGTTGGAAGCTGAAGAGGTAACAGGGCTTAGTGAGCAGGAAGAGGCTGTGGCAGAGAGCAGTTCAGAATCAGAGACAGAAGCAGAGGCTGGAGAGGAGTGAGGCAGAGATGAGTCCAGGCTGGTGAAGAGGCATGGGTGTCTCCCCCTCCTGCTGTGACAAGCTCCCCTCTCCTATGGTCTCCCAGAACCAGGAGAGTCATTGAAAGGGGCAGAGGAGACGTTAGCTTCATGCAAGCACAGTGCTTGAGGAAAACCCTGGAGAGGAGGGGGCTTAGGCAGCTGTGGGGAGGCAGGGGTCTTCAGTTGTGGCAATTGCTTCATGGAGGCAAGAAGAAGAAGAAGAAGAGTTTGGATTTGATATCCCGCCTTTCACTCCCCTTCAGGAGTCTCAAAGCGGCTAACATTCTCCTTTCCCTTCCTCCCCACAACAAACACTCTGTGAGGTGAGTGGGGCTGAGAGACTTCAAAGAAGTGTGACTGGCCCAAGGTCACCCAGCAGCTGCATGTGGAGGAGCGGAGACGCGAACCCGGTTCACCAGATTATGAGTCCACCGCTCTTAACCACTACACCACACAGATCGGCTGAAGATGAGTTGCTGTGCTCACTAGGTCTGGCACTCCTGTGCAGATCCTGTTATTGCTAATAAGGAGTTAACTCCAACTTGCTCAGTGTGATTTACTGCTGCTCACTGCTGTCATCAACTATGCAACTTCACTGGATGTCCCTGAGTTCTACCATTCCTTTGGACATAATTGCATTACAGTGACCATTTATCTAGTCTCTATGTGCTACTTCAAGTTACGCTGTGCCATTTATAAGACAAGGTTACCATGGCTAAGCACATTTGTGGTATGAGCATATACCGAAGACCTTTTGCAGTGGTACAATGCTATCTTAGCATTTTCTATGATATCTTAAAAATAATCTTCTTTTTGTTTCATTTGCCTTCTTGAACTCTTTGGTGTTGATCAGAAGGGAAAAACCTTTTCCACCCGGGGGCCACATTCCTTTCTAAGCAATTTTCTGAGGGCCAGAAAAGTCAATTATACCTTTGCAAAGTTGGCTAGATTCTGCACATGCTCACTCTATCTATGCAATCAAGAGGCATGATCAGAGTTCATAGACACAGTCCGGCCAGGGTTGGGGTGTGAGTCGGGCCGGTAGGGAAGTGGCCTGGGGAGCCTTCCAAGGGCCAGACATAGATGCCTGGAGGGCTGCATTTGACCCCAAGGCCTGAGACTTCCCCACACCTTTTTAAAAATGACAATCATCTGATTTTTACTGCTGTAGCCCAATACTTCAATCGATAAGTGGCCAATGGAGAAAAACCAAACAGATGCTTTGGGCATTTACCTTATTTTCAATCACACATGAAGCAGAAATATGTTAGAATCCATAATTCTATAGAATCTTTTGTATAAGAAGGAAAGCACGGCTCTAACTTATGCCTAGTTGTAAGCAGGTATCTGTTCATTGTTCCTCTTGAAGTTAATTGCTTTTGAGTAATGTGCAGCTGGGTGCCGATGTATACGAAGGTCAATGCTAGCGTAAAAAATCTCAAGGTAAACATGACATTTAAAGCAGGTAACTCAGATTCACAGCTCTTATGAAAAACAAGGCGCCACGCTTCCAGGGAGCTACTAAAGGTGATACAAAACATCCCATTACTTTTTCTCAGAGCTTTCAATAGACATGGAGATGTGTGGAAACTCACAATTTTGTAACAGGACAGTGATATCACTGGTATTTTACTTGTTATTCCAGTGTCACCGTTCCTTGTGAAACAGATCGTGGTGTGAACAGGCTTCAAAAATGTGTCCAGTTAGGAAACAGTGACCCTGAAGACAATAAAATAATGTGGGTTAAATCTATAAGCAAGTGCAATTGCAGACCATTCATCGAGTGGCAGTGCTTCATGCTCCATCATGGGGTGCAGAGAGCAGGCCGGGGCGGGGCTAGCGCACGTCCTGGGGGCATGGCTCATCGCCTGCAGGGGCGTGGCATGCATCCTGGGGGTGTGGCACGTTGCCTGCAAGGGCATGGCACCCAGCGCGGGCGGGGGGGGGGCAGCTGCAATGGCACCCCACTGAGATCGCGCTGCCAGGGGCAGTGCGCTCCCCCCGCACACTTCTTCCCGCACCAGTGCATTCAACTACTATACATTTTGGGACGTCGTTTGTCTGCTCACTGTACATTTGGACTCCTTTCAAGAAATTGTAACCTTTTGCATGATGGTTGCTGAGATAAAGGTTTTGTCTATGTTTGGATAAAACTGGGCGTAATTTTGAATCAAGATGGCAGACTAGACCTTTCAAAACTGCACTGATCTTTAGGGGTTTTGTTTAGAATTGCCAAGCAACACCAGGCATGAGGCTGCTAGTTTAAAACGTTTTTCATTTTTATTGTTCAAGATATACGGAATTCAGTACAGAGAGCAGGAAAAACATTTCAAGTAGTAAGACCTACTGAAGTAGTTTCCTCTGTTTGATCACTAGCAGCTCTTCGCAGTCACATTCCTCTGTGTTCCTCAACAACTGTATGTAAACACAACTTTGCAGAGAGCGCTCAGGTGAAGCTCCTGTTGTGTTTGGCAAACATTAGAAGTTCTGAATGCCTGAGGCAGCTCTTGTCTCAGCTACTTATGTGACTGTCAAACCCAACCTCTGCCGACTTGTGGATTGGACAGATTCATGGAGGATAAAGCTATCAGTGAGTACCCCCCTCGCAGGCTTGATACCCAGAGTCTTGGATTCAGTATACTTCTGTGCAGCCGTTGCTGGAAGAGAAAGTCCTTGTTGCCGCCAGGCTCTGCTTGTGGGAACAAGTTGTTATTATCATCACAATTATTACATGGGCATCTGGTTGGTCATTGTGAGAACAAGATGCTGGTCTAGAGAAATAAGACCAACTGCTTTTGAAAGTTACCAGTACCTTAGTGTCAAAAGAGGTGTCATGGGGATGTAGCTGTTTGAGAAACCTGTGCCTCAAACATTCCTTGGTGTTTCCGTGAGCTCTGGTTTCCGTCATGGTGTCCCATTGCGCCAGAAGTGGCTTAGTCATGCTGGCCACATGACCTGGAAAGCAGTGGCAGAGCAAGCTGATTGGGTGCCTGGGGTGGCACGTGTGCCGTGCACACAGGGGCAGAGGTAGTCGCCCATGAGGCCGGGCGAACCAGGGCAGGACGCTCTGTGGGGCCTCCAAGGAGTCTGCCTGCCTCCTCCCACTCAGCTGCCCTACACCTGAGGGGGAGGTGGGGGGCAGACTGTTTGGGGCAGCCTGGAGCCTGTGGGCGCTCAAGCCACCACGTCACTCCCAGGAGAGACATGTGGCTTGGGTGAGCTGCATGCCCCACGGTGAGTGCTGCTTGGCATTTTGTCACACCCCCCCCCCCACAGTGGTGACACCCGGGGCGATCTGCCCCCACCTTACCCCCCTTCCTCCACCCCCTTCCTCTACCCCCTTAGATTGGCTTCAACCAGAGCCAGGGCCTTTTCAACTCTGGCTCCGGCCTGGTGGAACGCTCTGCCTCATGAGACCAGGGCCCTGCAGGATCTGATTTCTTTCCGCAGGGCCTGTAAGACAGAGTTGTTCCGCCTGGCCTTTGGCTTGGAGCCAATTTGATTCCCTCCCTCTCTCTTTTTTTTCCTTTTCTTTCTTTTCCTTCTCCTCCTGCGATGAGGCTACATTTTAATATTTTAATGTTCCATTATTTTAATGTTATATTTTATTTTTGTTTTTAAGTTGTAATCATTCATCTTGTTTTTATTATTGCTTGTAAGCCCCTTGGCTGGGGAGGGCGGGGTATAAATAAAAAAATTATTATTATTATTATTATTATTATTATTATTATTATTATTATTATTCTGGAAAGCTGTCTGTGGACAAACGCTGGCTCCCTCAGCCTGAAAGCAAGATGAGTGCCGCAACCTCAGAGTCACCTTTGCCTGGACTTAACCGTCCAGAGGTCCTTTACCCTTTACCTTTTACGTAGGTATGCAGAACTAGTTGTGTGGATCTTTACAGACCTTGCTGTTTTGCTTTGCAGATACTGAGAACTCTGTGAGGGTATCATATTATTTAGAGATTAATGGCTGCAGATGGTTTTCTTTGCAATGTTCTTACAATCAAGAAATCCCCCTTCCTTCTTACAGAAATATCCAAGAGCCACACACCAAGCTTCTCTCCTAAACAACTGTCTGAAGATAATAGGGAGATGAAGGCACCTACTTTACATTTCTATAGCTCTCCTCATTTGAGACACTGCAGGCACTTTACAAACAATAACATGTTTAGCTTCACAAAGCACTGGTGAAGTAGGCATTATCCATAGTTTCTATGCAGAAAAACTGGGGCAAGGAGAATGTTTGTTGTTGTATATAAACCCCCATTATTTTGAAGTGCCTCCATTTTTCTGCGCTCACCTTGGTTCCCCTGGAAAAAAATTGCACAACACATCCAAATTTGCATCTGTATATCTGTTTACTATACTGTGGCAACATATTTGCATTGCTCTTTTCTCTTTCTTTCTTTCTTTTTTTTTTTTGGAAACTGCACCACTGCAACAGCTTTCTCAGTTTTTTAGTATATTTAAAATTGTGATGCTGTTGACTCGGTTTTTTAGTATATTTAAAATTGTGATGCAGCATCAAACATTGCCGCTATGGCATGTTTGATGCTGCTATTTTACTTTATGATTTTTAGATACTGGCGTTATTTTTTTAAAAAAAAGTTTACTACTGTAAGTCGAAAAATACTGTGTTTTGAAAGGTGGCAAATAAATAATCGGCACTAGCTGCAGCTTTTTCCTTCAAATTAAATCTGCAATGCCATTTGTATTTATGAATAGATGGAATTTGGTTCAGGCCACATTTTAATGCAAACCTATCGAACACACACTTCCCAAAACAATCTGAAAACCAAAGTGCAGCTGTCCTTCAAAATTCACACTTCCCTGAATTTTGCAATGCAATTCTCAAACCAAATCATGCGAATCAAATCATCTCGAACCAAATATTATAGAGGAAAGCATTGTTATGTGTTGGGGTGCCAGTGTTTTCTGGTTGCAATGCACCCATGATTCTTAGAATTAGTCAAAGTTAGGATTAAACTTTGCCAAACACAGAAATTCCTGGGTTTAGTTTATGCTGACAAGCCAGACGAGCCTGCGAGGGCTAGCTGAGTGGAAGCAATTAAGGAACAAAACAGAGATTTATGCATTGCCAGTGGTTGGACTAGATGAAGGAATCCTCAGCGTCCCTTCCAACTCTACAATTGGAACTCTACAATTATGATTCTATGACTTATACTCACCTTATTTCTAAACTTTGTTGTTGTTTAGTCGTTTAGTCGTGTCCGACTCTTCGTGACCCCATGGACCAGAGCACGCCAGGCACTCCTGTCTTCCACTGCCTCTCGCAGTTTGGTCAAACTCATGTTGTTTGTAGCTTCGAGAACACTGTCCAACCATCTCGTCCTCTGTCGTCCCCTTCTCCTTGTGCCCTCAATCTTTCCCAACATCAGGGTCTTTTCCAGGGAGTCTTCTCTTCTCATGAGGTGGCCAAAGTATTGGAGCCTCAGCTTCAGGATCTGTCCTTCCAGTGAGCACTCAGGGCTGATTTCCTTAAAAATGGACAGGTTTGATCTTCTTGCAGTCCATGGGATTCTCAAGAGTCTCCTCCAGCACCATAATTCAAAAGCATCAATTCTTCGGCAATCAGCCTTTTTTATGGTCCAGCTCTTTCTAAACTAAAAAGCCTCAAACACTGTAACCTTTCTTCATAGGAGAGTTACTCAGGCGTCTTTGGTGAGGCACATTGTCAAAAGCTTTATGAAAGTCCAAGGATTTTATGTCAACTGGATCACTTCTATCTATATGCTTGTTTATACTGTCAAAGAACTCTTAAAAGAATTCTCATAGGTTTGTGAGACAGGATTGCCCTTGCCAAAGCCATACTGGCTCTGCTTCAGCAAGGCTTATTCTTCTATATGCTCAGGAATTTAACTTTAGCAACAGTTTCCAACAGTTTCCCCAGGACACTTATTAACTTAACTAACCAGCAATTTCCTGGATCCCCTTTTAAAAATTGATGTTACCTTGGTTACTTTCCATTCCTTGGGTATACAGGCTGATCTGAGGGATAAGTTACATATTCTGCTTCGAAGGTCAGCAATTTCTTGTTTGAGTACTCTGAGAACTCTCAGGTGATAACCAAGTGGACCCGGTGATTTGTCAGCTTTTATTTTGTCTATTAGGCCTAAAACTTCATCTCTCATCCCCACTATCTGCCGCAGCTCCTCACACTCTCTTCCTACAAATCTCGGTTCAGGCATTATAGGTTTGCCATATTTTGAAGACTCTCATTTTACATACCCATGAAAAAGAGGACATGTCCTGGAAAAGGAGGACATATGGCAACCTGAAATGAGATCTGCCTTATATGCTCTGTGAAGCTCGCAAGCAGGACAGGACTGCAATAGCACTTTCCCCATTTGTAGATTGTATACATTTAGATGGTAAGTCTGAGGGGCAAGGACCATCTTGGTTGCTTTATTATTATTATTATCGATTTGTAAGCTGTCTTGGAGACATTTTGGCTGACGCATGTGTATTTTTTTTTGGGGGGGTGCTGTAAACAAAATCATAATATACCTCCCCCCACAATATATGTCTGAATAAATGTGCCCATGTGATTGCAAGCATATGTATTTTATAATGCAAGAGGTGCAAATCGGGATTATTTTTTAAAATACAATACAAAAACCAAGGGATAAAAAATGGGGGCATTCAAAATGATCTCACCTTTTTTTATTTTTCTAGCCATTGATTTGTGTGAAAATAAAACATTTTAGCATGGCTAAAGTGTTGTTAAAAATCCTCCGGAAGAGAATAGCCTCTAAGTGATTCATTTCTTTTATTCAAGCGAAACATACTCACACAGAGTATAATATTGAAAAAAGCACTCTTCCACACTAATTGTAAATGCATGTGATTTGCAAGTATAAAAAGCTGGCACTCTCCCTGCAGCTGCACTGAGCTACTTGCCCTTTTGGCAAAGATGCCACTCATAGAAACCTCACAAGCTTGGTTGCAATTTGCCCCCTAGGTTTGCTCTCCGCTGGGGGGGATTTGTGTGTGTGTGTGGAAAGGACCATTACGCTTGCAAATGAGCCTTGAAAATAAAAATAAAGCAAGACTTGGGAACCATCACACAGGAAACTCAATATTATTTTGCAAGCCTACTTAGATGAAGGGTCTGAATGAACCAGTGTGTGTGCGTGTGTGTGTGTGTGTGTGTGTGTGTGTACAGACTGAGCTCTATTAAAACCCACACAACAGACAGCAGCAATGGCCCAATAACTTCTGACTGCAAGATTCATGCCTCCATAAGATGCTCGGTGAGAAAATATGAAAACTCCAGCTTTTATAAACCTATTATTGTCGTGCTGTGAACTTTGAGATACCCAGTTCCTAGATCTTCAGCAAATGCATAATTTTAGTTTCTCATGTAGATCTCCCCTCACCCCTTTCTCCCTGGCAGGGGGTGGTGCCATTTTGTGGGTGCCACATTGTCTTGCGCCAGCCCTGAATGAACACCACAGTCAATGCTCTAGATAAGAAGCTGGATGCAAGAGAGAACTGAATGCATAGCAACATATCCTCCAACATTTCTCCAATGAAAATAGGGGTGTCCTATTCAACAACAACAACATTATTTATACCCCACCATCTGACAGGGTTGCCCCAGCCACTTTGAGCGGCTTCCAACCTATCTAAGAACATAATAAAACATCAAACATTTTAAAAACTATAAAGGGCTGCCTTCAGATGTTTTCTAAAAGGTTGTTACTTATGCAACCCCAAAGCCCAGGAGATAACTCCATACCCTCCAACATTTCTCCGATGAAAAGAGGGGTGTCCTAGGGAAAAGCAGGACACCCCTATTCCATTCCAAATCAGAAACCGGGATGGCTTCTGTAAATCTGGGTCTGTCCTTGGAAAACAGGGATACTTGGAGGGTCTGTACTAGCAAGCATTCTCATGCAATTCCCAGCACGCAGGCAATTCCCATGCAAAAACCTGCTCCAATTACATGTATTCCCCTAGCAGAGGTCTGGCTGTCCATGTCTACCCAAGCTGGTTCTCGGGTAAAATATTTATGTCATCAAAATACTTTAACCCAATGGCAGCCTTACTAATTATCTGCCAGCATATGTTAAAGGGCAAAGCTTATTATGAGATATTGCCCATTGTGTTATATGTTTGGCCATGGAAATATATTATGAATAAAAACAAAATGAGAGGGGCGGCCTAGTGTGCCTGGGTAAGCTTATGCCCTCTTGATTGGCAATTGTTTAGATTTGATTGCAATGCATTATATGACGCGCCATTACTAGCCGAACCTCTCTCAGGCTTTCCGCTGCTGTTTTATTTAGCTATACCAACTACACTGCCTACAGCAACTCTGGGCAATGATTCCCCCAGTGGCATGCATGAGCTGCCCCCTTCTGCTGCAAAGATACATTATGGCTGGATTTGCCCGGAGAGTTTGGAAAGATCTAAGGTCTTTGGAGACTAAAAATGTGTTTTTTCTTTGTTTTAGCTGACAGGATGAGCCTCTGGCATTCTAAAGTGCAAGTCATTAGCGTCCACAAGGGTGATGTTAATATGTCTGTGTTTCAATCTCAGGACATTTTCCAGTTGCTTCTGCCACAACAATCTCTGCCATCTCAGTGCTTCTCGAGCCCCCTGTGAATTGAAGGAAGCTTTGCCATGCCAGCAGGAATCAAGGTAGACTTCAGCTCGAGACCGGTTGCAATCAGATTCGCTCTTCGCAGCGGTTGGCACCAAGTGCTGAAAAGCATTGTCATTCGGGGCTAGAGGAAGAAGGGCAGCTGGGTGGGCGAGGTTCAGTGTTTAATAATGAATAATTGTCTCATTGTAGTAGATGGAAAGGGAAAGATGGGGGTGAATTTGGAGGAAATGTAGCGTCGTGCTGAGTAAGGGTTTCTACGGCGCTAGGGCTGAGTGACAAGGCCACACACACAAACACCCATTCACAGGCAGCAAACACCGTGAAGAGAGGGGCATTTCAGGCATGAAATCATTGAAAGCTTGGGTGCTGGGGACCAGGTTGAGATGATGGAATGTGTGCCAGAAATGCACTGAATTCACTTCCACACTGCTTACCACTGAAACTACCTACATACTGTTATAAAGGTTGCATGCCACCCTCAATCTCTGTTGAGTGGTAGCAAGATTTTAGGTGGTTCCAGTGCTGAGCCAGGTGCCCAGTCGTGTTTCCGTTGGGAGTCAAGACACGGTGGAGACTGCCACGTCTTTTAAGAAATGTGGTTTATTCTTCACATATTTACACCAGAAGCTTTCAGTGGAGGGAGGGTGGAGTTTACAGCATCCGCCATCTCAAGAGATGATGTTCTTCACAGCAACGCACAGAGACGGATTTAGGTTTGATGAGGCCCTAAGCTACTGAAGGTAATGGGGCCCTTTATATGTCCAGCTGTCCACTGTCAACAACAAACTGTCGCTGTTTTTTGTGTTGAATCTATGCTATATGGTAATTTATGGACCTAATAGGTATCTAAAGCCATTTGCACATAACAAAATATGTGTTTTATCAATGTAATTGTTGAACTGAAACACAATTAAGAAGTATATCAATAATGAAATACAATTAAGAAGAAGTATATTAATAGTGATAGTGATAGTTTAGGGAGCAGGCTAGCAGGTGGAGCCCATTACTTACATCATAGGAGTGTAAGAGATAAAAAAATTGTTGAGAAAGCTTATTTGTTATAGAAGAGACACTGAAGGATGTGCATCAAACAAAATTGACTGAAAAATGGAGTCTGTTAATTATCAGAATGTAAATTCCAAGACAATGTCCAATTCTATTATTTTCAGTCACCCAATTTGACATTCCGCTTCAAATTTAATAGTAACCAAGGACTCTTAATATGAGCAACACTATGTAATCCATAACTGACTTTCTGCATATGGTATTATGAAATTATATTCCCTGCTTAGATAGATAGAGGACATACTCTATTTCTTTTGAAATGATTTTATTGCAATAAAAAGAAAAGCAAGAACGATGCTTCTGAAAACATCTGGCTTATGGCGTAATTTGCAATCTTGCAGAACTTTTAATTGTTGCGTCCTCCCTCTTTATAAAAGTACAGTGGTACCTCAGGTTAAGAACTTAATTCGTTCCGGAGGTCCGTTCTTAACCTGAAACTGTTCTTAACCTGAAGCACCACTTTAGCTAATGGGGCCTCCTGCCGCGCCACCGGAGCACGATTTCTGTTCTCATCCTGAAGCAAAGTTCTTAACCCGGGGTACTATTTCTGGGTTAGCGGAGTCTGTAACCTGAAGCGTCTGTAACCCGAGGTACCACTGTAATGATGCAGACAAGGTAAATAAGCGCAGCAAGAGAGCCGGAAGTCAGAGCTGGGGGAAGGGAGCAAGCAGGGAATGGAATGGAAGGAGTCCAGATCGCAGCCTCAGGGACCAGAGGACAGCCCTCCTCATTGATGCAAGGGATGGTGCTGTCAAGGAAAGGAAATGCCCTGTGGGAAATGCAGTAAGGCAAGGATGTCAGAAAAAGGGAGGAGAGAGGGCAGAATCAAAGGCTTGGTCTTTCGCCCCCCGTGCAACAGCTGCGCATAGGATGTTCGGCATGTTTGGTCAACTGCGGTTTGCTTTAACTGGAAAGCATGTCACGTAGCGTCCCCCGTCCCCTCTCAGCCTGCATGCAGGCTATTCCCTGCAGTTTCCAGCTCAGACTCAAAGCGCATTCCCATGACCGAGTGTAATGTAATCTAATCAGGAAGGTTGGGGGGGGGGGGGAGGAGAGGAGTCATGGATGTTAAATCAAGCAAACCTAAACAGAAAAAAAGGAGAAAGGGGTAGGGGGAAAAGCATCTACGTCTTGGCACGCTTGCCCAACCTTTTGATTTGTCATCCTGAAAATGAAATAAAAAAATTCCCAGATTCTTAAGTATGGTGCCATCTAAATTATTCAGAAAAGAGAGCTGGGGGGCGGGGAAGGGTATCACAAATGGTTTCAGCCTGTGCATCCATGCCAGACAAACATGAAGAGCAAAGAGGATGGAGCAGCCAGAAGACATGAAAAGGATGGTGACACCCATCCCAGAGGACCGTGTGGAGAACCTATCCCAGGGATGCCTGCAGGGCTTTGCCCAAGAGAGTTTGCTGGTTTATTTGTTA
Organism: Podarcis gaigeae; assembly: GCF_964106915.1. Taxonomy (NCBI): domain Eukaryota; kingdom Metazoa; phylum Chordata; class Lepidosauria; order Squamata; family Lacertidae; genus Podarcis; species Podarcis gaigeae. The sequence goes on along the minus strand of NC_139680.1, from coordinate 100,889,916 downwards.
ACAGTAGCCAAGACTGTTGAAGGGAGATGATTGGGCAAGTTTGAGTTTATAGGACCCAATAGACAGTGAGGGTAACAGGCACAGAAAGCTGCCACTGCTATCAATCCTGATCCTTCGCCATCACCATGGCTGGCTGCATTCAAACCAATTCGTATCCATTTTAACCATGCGTATAACAGGCAACCCAATTTGGTCCTCCTAATTGCGCCTCTTATGAATATGATTTGTCTTACTTTGCCAGCCATTTGGCAGCTGGACCTTTTAATTCTTGCCCTCTGTTTTATTCCCGGCACCATCTTTCTCAGTCTTATGCACCAGGGCAAGACCTTTTATTGAACCCTGTGCTTTGGTAAATAAGTTGCCTCTTAATGGTGGCACTCGTCTTATTAATATGTTGCAGAATAAGCATTTTAGGAACAGGCATACCTTGTTTTACTGTACTTTGCATTATCACATATCACAGATATTGCTCCTTGTGAAGATGCGGGTGCAGCTGCAAGGTAATGGCATGAATTTAGAGAAATATAAATCATATTTGGATTTATATTTACAACATTCGTATTTAAAATGTCTGCTACATTGCTGCTGAATACTTAGCCGTGGAGATAATTTAATTGGGTATAAAAAAACAACAACACCACGTGGTACTCTGGGGAAATGATCAGGCATTAGACAACAATATTTCCTCTTAATTGTCAGTGTCAACACTGAAATACCCTTGAGATAATATTAGATCCCAGTGGAAACTCAAGTTAAAAAATAAATCAATCACTGATTACGAATAATTGCGTTTTATTTTGAGACATGATGACTAACACATTTTAATAGATACGGTGCTAGTCTTACGTATCATGTTCATTTTTAATCAGATCTTAAGTGGCACTCCAGTCTAATGCTTCAGAGCATTCAAAGAGTGCAATCAATATCCCACTGAAATCAGTAGCAAATCTCCCATTAATTTTAATGGAACTCTATTACACTCAATTTATTTGTATTTATTTATTTATTTATTTATTTATTTATTTGTTCACTCACTCCGTTTCCAGACAACTCATCAATCAAGTTCTCTGGACAGTTTATAAAGATAAGGAGATAAAAAAAAATACTAGACTTTGCCAAGATCTGCTGCCTTTTGACTCACACTCAGCAGTCACTTAGCAGCAACCATTTCCCTCAAGCTTCCTGAACAGTTTCTATTCCAGCTGTTCACTGTAGGAACTGTAACTTTTAAACACTGAGGCCTGAACATGCTTTTTCCCTCCTCCCTCCCCATCCCTCTTTCCTTGTATTCCAGGGTTTGGGGGTTTGTTTGTTTTTTGAGATTGTAAGCTTAAGCACAAGGACTGTTGTACTACTGATATTTGTAAGCCACTCTTGGGTGCCTTAGGGACGCGGGTGGCGCTGTGGGTTAAACCACAGAGCCTAGGACTTCCCAATCAGAAGGTCGGCGGTTTGAATCCCATGACGGGGTGAGCTCCCGTTGCTCAGTCCCTGCTCCTGCCAACCCAGCAGTTTGAAAGCACGTCAAGTAGATAAATAGGTACTGCTCCGGTGGGAAGGTAAACGGCGTTTCCGTGCACTGCTCTGGTTCGCCAGAAGCGGCTTAGTCATGCTGGCCACATGACCAGGAAGCTGTATGCCGGCTCCCTCGGCCAATAAAGCAAGATGAGTGCCACAACCACTGGCGTAGCGTGGGGGGTGCAGGGGGGGGGGGCCGGCCGCACCGGGCGCAACATCTGGGGGTTAGGGTTAGGGGGCGCAAATCCACGGGTTAGGGGGCGCAAATCCACGGGTTAGAGGGCGCAAATTACTTGCCTTGCCCGGGTGCTGACAACCCACGCTACGCCACTGGTCGCAACCCCAGTCGGCCACGACTGGACCTAACGGTCAGGGGTCCCTTTATCTTTACCTTACCTTAAAATATATAAACAGAGTAAGTAGATAATGAGGTTTGTAGGGTTATCATACAGCAGTAGAACTATCTGGTAATACGTTTTTTTCAATCAAGAAACTGGTGGTAATTATTGTTACTTTCAATACAAGTCATTCTCATGTCTTCAATAATAAAACAACTAATCTAATATTTTCCAAAGCATATCAATGTTCAGCCTATAATAGAGTATTTACATCTCCCCACCCCAACCTCTGGAGGATCTCATTTCTTTCTATGACTTCGGTGATCCTGTGCATATATTGCATTTTGTTTCAGCTACAACAAATTCACCTATTTCTCACCGCACTTAAGGCAAACCATTTACACGTCTGTGCTCTCTTTTGCTGCTCCGCACGAACAGGACAGGATTGCAACTAAGCTTCTATGCCCCAGCACAAGACAGCACAGTGCGTATGCACTTAACTGCAAAGCTAAGCAAACATGATGTAAACAGCCAATGTGGCATAGTGCAGTGCTCAGAGCAGGGACTGGCAACGAGGTGCCCCATAGACCACAACTTCCATCATCCTTAAGCCGCAGCCTACCTTGGTTAAGGATGACGTGAGCTATAATCCAATAACATCTGAAGGGCACCACGTTGACTCTGGCTTAAAGTATCACATTAGGACTGGGGAGACCCGGGTTCAAGCCCCATTCTGCCATGCTCACTGGGGTGTCCTTGAGCTAGTCACTATATTTTATCTTAACTAGGGCTGCCATACGTCTGGAACTTCCCGGACGCATATGGGATTTGCCTGTCGGAAATAGCATCTGGTCGAAAATTCTAAAAATCGGACATTTGCCTGCCCTTCGCAAACAACTTTCAAAAAATAGCTCAACAACTTTTGTGTCTGGATTTTCACTTTTCGAAATGAGGCAAGCCTATCGTAACCAACTTTGAAGGGTTGTTAGACTAAAACCATGCATCCCACATCAAGTTTGGAGGAAAGGTGAGATAAATATATGCAACAAACAAACAAATAAATAAATAAATGCTTGATGTTTTTATTATGTTTTTAGATATGCTGTAAGCCACCCAGTGTGGCTGGGGAAACCCAGCCAGATGGGCAGGGTATAAATAATAAGTAGGTGGAGAAAGAAGCACAGTAGAGGAAAGGACTAGTACAATTTTCTTGTGTTGGATTTTAGATTGTAGGCTCCCTAGAGCCAGAGATCTGTCCTTTTGTAGTCTGTAAAGCATTGTGCACTTATGGGGCTAAATAAAAAAGGAAGTAGCCATATGAAAGTCAGGTGCCCATCCACCAAGGGTGAAATAACTTACAGTTTCATAAACAGAAACCATCCCTTAAATGCCATCTCCATTATTTTCTTTAGCTGAAAATTATCAAATGCAGTATTCCCTACTGCAGTAACAAACACACACAAATTCAAGACCACACAGAATTGTGAAAGATTCAGGTTTAATCAAGTATATTTAATGTTGAGTTCAGCAGGCCCACTGCCCCTGAATGAGAGAGTTTCATCCCAAAAGGCAAACTGTATGCCACCTTTTTATGAAAACAGGAAGGAAAAGCCATTTGAAGAAAGCTGTTTGATGGTTGAAAATAAATCTTTTCCATTGAAGTTTGATACAGTGAAGACTGTGCAGAGCTGCAAGTCTGTCCCATCAATGAACAGGAGGACAAAAATGAAAACTTTTCTTCCGGGCTGCCCGTTTATGTATCTTTCAGGCCCACTCTGATCCCCAGATCACCAACTGAAGGACCAGACGTATCAGTCATCATGGATGGTTGGGATTTGAGTTGCCATCCCCTTGCAGTAATAATTCAATGTATGGCCACCAATTTGTTGTTATTTAGTCATTTAGTCGTGTCCGACTCTTCGTGACCCCATGGACCAGAGCACGCCAGGCACTCCTGTCTTCCACTGCCTCCCACAGTTTGGTCAAACTCATACTGGTAGCTTCGACAGCCACCACACTACCTGGGGTGTACGAGCCCTCCATATCTTTCTGGTATAATTCCTCTGTGTATTCTTGCCACCTCTTCTTGATGTCTTCTGCTTCTGTTAGGTCCTTACCACTTTTGTCCTTTATTATGGTAATCTTTGTACGAAATGTTCCTTTCATATCTCCAATTTTCTTGAACCAATTAGGATGGTCTTAAAAGAAGATGGGAGAAATTGATGGATGATAAGGCTATCAACGGTTGCATGCTACAGTTGCTATGTTCTGCTTCCACTGATGCTGGGAATCAAAAGTGGGGGTAGCACTGTTGTGCTCATGCCCTGTTTGTGGGCTTTGGCCACTGTGAGAGCAGGATGCTGGACCAGATGGGTCACTAGCATGAATAAGAAGGTTCTTCTTATATAGTATCTGAAGACTGAATATGCTTCCTGAAGAATCCTCTCAAGAAGCAGATTTTGAAAGTACAGTGGTGCCTCGCAAGACGAAATTAATCCGTTGCGTGAGGCTCTTCGTATAGCGTTTTTTTTGTCTTGCGCAGCAAGCCCATTGACAGCTTAGCGGATTAGCGCTATTAGTGGTTTAGCGGCTTTTAGCGATCAGCTGTTAAGCGGCTTATCAGCGGATCAGCTGATAAGCGGCTTAGCGGCTTAGGAAAAGGGGAGGAAAAGGGGGAAAAACCCGCAGGAACTCGCAAGACATTTTCGTCTTGCGAAGCAAGCCCATAAAGAAATTCGTTTTGCAAAGCGCCTCCAAAACGGAAAACCCTTTCATCTAGCGGGTTTTCCGTCTTGCGAGGCGTTCGTCTTGTGGGGCACCACTGTAAGCCTCTTCCTTTACAAAACACACAGAGCAATGCAACACGTGTATGAAATATACATGGTGACTTGTTACCTTTCTTCGAGTGTTGTTGGGGAGGCACCACAGGCAACCATTCTCAACCTGTGGGTGGGTCCCCAGATGTTGTTGAACTACAACTCCCATCACCCCTAGCTAGCAAGGCCAGAGCTCAGGGATGGTGGGAGTTGTAGTCCAACAACATCTGGGGACCCACAGGTTGAGAACTGCTGGATTAGGGGCTGGTGTCATGCTTTGCATACAGAAGATCCCAGGTTCAATCCTTGGCATTTCCAGTTAAAAAGATCTGGTAGTGAGTAATGGACGCGGGTGGCACTGTGGTCTAAACCACTGAGCCTCTTTGGCTTGCCGATCAGAAGGTCGGCGGTTCGAATCCCTGCGACGGAGTGAACTCCCGTTGCTCTGTCCCAGCTCCTGCCAAGCTAGCAGTTTGAAAGTACAACAGTGCAAGTAGATAAATAGGTACGGCTCCGACGAGAAGGTAAATGGCGTTTCTGCGCGCTGCTCTGGTTTTGGTGCTCTGTTGCGCCAGAAGCAGCTTAGTCATGCTGGCCACATGACCTGGAAAAACTGCCTGCGGACAAACGCCGGCTCCCTTGGCCTGTAAAGTGAGATGAGCGCCGCAATCCGTCGTCTGTGACTGGACTTAACTGTTAGGCGTCCTTTACCTTTTTAGTGAGTGATTGGTAGACCTGGGTGATACATCAATATACCATCCAGGACCGGTATGAAGAGCAGACCGCGATACCAGCTTCACTCAGTGGTATATCACTGGTGAAACCGCCACCGCTCCTGAGTCTCTCTGCTAGCGACTTCCTCCAGCAAGCGTTGCTAGCAGAGGGACTCAGGAGCAGTGGCAGTTTCACCAAGACTGTGCAGAGGGAGAGAAAAGCTGCATAGGCGAGGTGCCGATATAGCTTGTTTCTCCTTCTGCATCTTTAAACTGCTTGGCTGAGGAATTTGCGGTTGCAGCTCCCCTCAGCCAAGCAGTTAAAGGATCCCCCAGCCTGGCACTGGCTCCCGAGGGGGAAGCACTGGAATGTGTGGTGGCTCCCCATTTGCGGAATGCTCTCCCTAGCGTTGCTCTTCTGGCACCTTTGTTACATAACTTTAAGGTGCAGGACAAAAACATTTCTCTTCTCCCAGGCCTTTGGCTGATTAAACAATATATGGCCTTTTAAACTGGTGCGTGTGTGTTTGTTACTATGTTTTTTGTGTTTTCCTATTGTAAGCCGCCCTGTGATCCTCAGATGAAGGGCGGTATAGGAATTTAATAAAATAAAATAAAAGTAAGAGTACCTAGGACAGCAGCATTCAGCTGCAATCCAATGCACCCTTAAAGGTAAAGGTAAAGGTACCCCTGCCCGTACGGGCCAGTCTTGACAGACTCTGGGGTTGTGCGCCCATCTCACTTAAGAGGCCAGGGGCCAGCGCTGTCCGGAGACACTTCCGGGTCACGTGGCCTGCGTGACATCGCTGCTCTGGCGAGCCAGAGCCGCACACGGAAACGCCGTTTACCTTCCCGCTGGTAAGCGGTACCTATTTTATCTACTTGCACCCGGAGGTGCTTTCGAACTGCTAGGTTGGCAGGTGCTGGGACCGAGCAGCGGGAGCGCACCCCCGCCGCAGGGATTCGAACCGCTGACCTTTCGATCGGCAAGTCCTAGGCGCTGAGGCTTTAACCCACAGCGCCACCTGCGTCCCATATGCACCCTTACCTGCGTCACCAATGCACCTGCGTCACCAATGCACCCTTACCTGGGAGTAAGTCCCATAGAACTAAGTGGCGCTAGCTTCTGAGTAGCAAAGGACTGCACTGTCAGCGGTACACAAAGCTGGAAAAGGACTACGGTCACTGCCCACCAAAGAATGTCCCAGGGATCTCCTACGACCGGCCCGCGGGCGAATCATACAACCTTTTGCTACGAGCAAAACTTTTCTCCGTTCCGCGCAGGCGCAGTCGAGAAGGGCGCATGCTCAAGCAGAAGTCGAGGAATTCTCTCACGTGACTTTAACGCAAAGGGGAGGGGTGAGCGAAGAGCGAGGCCAACCAATGCTTTTCCCGAAGTTGAGAAAAGTGCCGCTCAGTTTTGCGAGTCGCCTTTCAAACTCCTTTTGCCGCTTATGTCGACAAACCCCTCCCGGGAGCCCCGCCGCCCCGTGTGAGAAGCCAGGGCCTACATTCTTAGAAATCAAAGTCGATAACAAGTGATTTCGATATATCGAAACTCCGGGTTACACTTCTGACTGGCCCGAGGATGCCTCTCGGGCTCACCTTCCAGCTCCCGTTGAAACAAATCCGACAGTTTCGGACGGTACCATTTTTTAAAGGAGGGGGGGGAGAAGACCTTTTTCTCTCTCACGACTCCCCAAAGCGGAGGGAGACCCTTTTAAAGAGCGGCGGGGAAACAGAATCCCGCCTTTTGAGTCACGTCGAGCCAAATTATTCCTCCTTTCAAGAGAGCCGGAAGCGGCGGCGCAGCCTCCGCGCGCGCCCCGCCCTCTCCTCGCGCCGTGGTTCCGCCCGGCCTCTGTCACGTGCTCCCCCTTGACCGGTGCCTGCGTGAGGAGGAAGATCATGGCTGGGCTCCTCAGGTCGGCCTCGCGGCTCCGCTCGCTCCTCCTGCCCCTGAGAGGGGGCCGCGCCGTGGGGGCCACGCTCTGCTCCCGGGCGCCGCTGCCCTCCGCACAGGCCGCAGCCTCCCGCGGCAGCAGGTGAGGGTGGTTCCGGCCTGGCGGGCGAGAGTCAGTCGGGGCGGCGGGGAAGGTCACGGGGGTCCCTCTGGGCTTCTCAGTCGCCGGGGGGAGGCGCCTTGTGGGCACGTTTACTCGGGAGTAAATCCCGCGGAGCGCCGGCCTGGTGCTGTCAGGGCCGGGAATGGGGGGCTCCCACGCTGCTTTCGGGACCGGCGTTCAAATCCTCGCAGAACTGGGCGCCCGAAGTGCTGTTTGCCTGACCTCTTTCACGAGAACAAAATAGGGGTGGGGGAGTGGAGCCCGAATTCCGTGACCATCGCATTGAGCTTTCCTCGGGAGTGCACGTGTGAACGCAGTTGCACTCGGCGGGCTTTACTTCCGGGCACAAGCAGTCAAGTTGTTTTTTTTTTTTAAGGGCTTTTGCTGCAAACCCCTTTGCACGGCTGCTCAGAAAAGCAAAGTGCTGTTGAGGCCGGCGAGGCTTAGGCTTGTATAACCACCCCTCAAAGCACGTGTATAGCGTTACTAGCCACAGTGGCTATGCTGTGCCTCTAAAGGTCAGAGGCAGTAATCCTTCCGGATGCCAGGTTGCTGCAGAGCGCAAGATGGAAGAGGGTTCTTGTGCTGGGGTCTTGCCAGAGGCACCTGGTTGGCCATTGGCCTGACCCTGTTCCCTCGCTGTAGTCGGTTGTGAGTTGTTGGGAATTGTAACTTTGTGAGGGGTCAACTGCAGCGTCCTGAATTGTTTGAGGGAAAGAATGTGCTTCACATGTACTTTAAGGGTATAGTTTGTACACAGTCTCATTTCCAGGTAAGTGTGTATGACTGTGGCAGAATCATCCACCTGGGATGTTTGCCTTCAGGCTACAAGTGCAGAGATTACAGGTTTGAAAGCTTGCCTCTATTAACATCTCCTTGCATGTGGGAAATTAGCATGTTGGGGAGGAAGGTTCAGACAAGTTTTTTTTCCTTCCTGGCGTGTTGTTTTAAGACAACACATGAACTCTTTCTTAAAATGGCTTAAAGCATTAAAGTAATGTAGTGGTACATTTTTTAATTATTGGCAAAACATACCAGCAAGTACACCAGAAAATCACTTACCTGAATGTAAGTTGAGATTGCAAGCCTTGCAAAAATGCGAAAAAGTTCACTTGCTTTGATGGGTAGAGCATCCTCAAATCTAAAGGCCTTGTTCCTAGTATTCAGTGTTTTAAACTGCCGAAGCAAAGGCTTGCAGAGGGAAGGGTTTCCTGATCTGAGCTGGTATAGTGAGAGAATTATTATTTATATTTTGGTTGGGCCTGGGAACACATGTAACCAGTACAGTCCCTGCTTGAATTGGTTTAGGGAGGTGCGTTGTATGGAAGCATTCAAACATACAGCCCTGTAGCTGTAGCCTGAAGCAGATGTAGTCTATGTCTGAAAAGCCCTAGCTTGGATTCTGCTTAATGTTTAAGCCAGCTCTTAGGTCTGGATCTGTAAACAGCCCTGTGATCCTTGGATGAAGGGTAGCATATCAAATCAGTCTGTCTAACTCTCTCCAGGGCTTGCATCTATAAGCAAGCCCTGAAGAGATTCAGATCTTGGGGCTGGCATAGCCCCCACCCCCAATGTTCTATGGAATCCCCCAAGCCTCTGGATCTGATACAGGGAAATTATTTAGTTGAATACTGCCCTATATTTGCTGGGAGGCATGGGAACAAGTCCACAGTAAATATGTATGGAAGCACACATAGCTTCATGACTTTGATCCCAAAGAGTTCAGAGGCTCTTTTGTGAACACTTGCAGTTCTTGAGCACTTGATGTGCTGTGTGTCACCTGACTCTTTTGAAACCTACTGTATTTACAAGTGATGTGTAAATTCTTTCTGTGATGTTACATCTATCCTTGTTCAGTCCCACATGCAAGCTATCACCAGAAGCACAGAAAAGTTGTTGAAATCTAGTATAAGTTAAAGCTGTAATAAATCAGTAAGCTGCCACTGAATTTCTTGAATGGCTTGTGGTGTTTCTCCCCTTTTTCTTGTTAACAATTTCCTTCCTTGGTATAACTTTTGGGGCTTTCTACACTGTTTTCTGGCAATATAATCTGAAATTTGATACAGACCTGGGATGGGGCATCTGTGTAGCCCAGCAACATCTGCAAGGCCAGTTTCCATCATCCCTGACCATTGGCCATGCTGGCTGGGGCTGATGGAGTCCAACAACATGTGGAAGATAACAGGTTCCCCACTCCTCACTAATCTAGAATTGTGAACAATGGCTGCAATCATGAGCATACCTCCTAGAGAGTAAGCCCTTAGTTAGGCTTCCTCTTTATGGAAACATACTTAAGATTGCACTGCAGCATTTTGCTTGTAAGTTTTGTTCTTGATATCAACATGGAATAGTTATGGTAAATAATCTTACATACAATTTGGCTTACGGTTTATGTTGCGACAGGTGGGTTTTTTAAACAGATGGGCCTGTGATCTGCATGTTCACATAGTCATCTGCATGTCTGACACAGGTTGAGAAAACAGTGACAGGCTTGCTTCAGGATAACAAAAGTGTGAATCCTACTGAGAGAACACACCATTACAAACATTACAAAAGTAGCTTGTGAGGTGGTGATACTAAACACTGCCTATACTAATTTGCTCTTCAAATGCTATAGAGTTGATTTGAACGTTACTAAACCTTTCCACAATATGAAGTGATCCTGCACACCTGCAAACAGCCATTTCAATAAGTATGTGCCATCACAGTTGACATGTCTTTCGGATATATTTTTATGTATATTAAACTGGGGTACTGCAACTTCTGAGTGAGGAACCTGTAATACTGGTCTGATAAAAAAGAAGGACTCTCAGAGCAATGCAAGCCCACCTGGAAACCTACATCCCCACTGTGGAAGGACGTGTGGATCCAGAATTGGCCTCCACAGTCACTTACGGACTCACTGTTAAGACCATTTTCATGGGAGACAATCTTACTAGGCCAGAGAAGAAGAAAGAAGGTGGAAGGCTGCAGCCCTCTTAGCCTCCTGCCGGCCTTTGCCTGTGGAGTGACATGAGCATCGCTCAGCTAGCATGGAGCTCCCCATTCTACCTGCTAAATGGATAAGGGTGGAAATTAGCCAGTCCAAGATCTATTGGGTCCTGAGCGGACCCTACTGCTGGCACATTGGGTCAATTGCTGTGCCAGCTCTCCCCTTCCACCCTGGCTGCAAATAAGTAAAAGTGGGGTCCTGGTGACAGCTGGCAATTACATGCTACTCTTACGCAGCAATGACTTTTTAAAAGAGTTGCTTAAAGCTTCTTTATATAATTTCCCCTACCCCAAAAAAGTATTTATTATTTTAAAAGAGGTCCTGCTTTGCCTTCTAAAACAGCTCAAAGCAGCAGTATAAATAATAAAAGAATAAATAGCATCCTTGCAAATAAGTCCCCAGAACTCATTAACCTGCTAACAATTTTACTGACCCCAGCTGCTTGGGGTACATTGATGGTCCAAAAGAAGAAGAGAGCCAACTTTTCTATTAAAAATAATAATCACTACTTGGTTGCCTGAAATTTAACGTTCTTGAGATAGGTGCCAGGGAGAATGGCTGTTTAATTAAAGTTCAGTAATAGTACTTGGGGAAAAATGTGCTATGGTTCAGATGGGACGCGGGTGGCGCTGTGGGTAAAACCTCAGTGCCTAGGACTTGTTGATTGTAAGGTTGGCGGTTCGAATCCCTGCAGCGGGGTGAGCTCCCGTCGTTCGGTCCCAGCTCCTGCCCACCTAGCAGTTCGAAAGCACCCCTAAGTGCAAGTAGATAAATAGGTACCGCTTTATAGCGGGAAGGTAAACGGCGTTTCCATGTGTGGCACGGGTGCTGGCTCACCAGTGTAGCTTCGTCACGCTGGCCACGTGACCCGGAAGTGTCTTCGGACGGCGCCGGCTCCCGGCCTCTTAAGTGAGATGAGCACACAACCCTAGAGTCGGTCACGACTGGCCCGTACGGGCAGGGCTATCTTTACCTTTACTATGGTTCAGATAATGGATGATAATGAAATGTCATGAAAACAAAAAGCACCTGTGCAGATCTAAGCATCAGAATAGTTAGACTATAGCTAGACTATTCTGTCTATGCAAAGGCACTCAAAACATTGCATTAATAAGCAAGGAACAGTTGGGCTTCCCTAAATAAAGGTAAAGATTGGTGGCAGCTGGCAATATTCTCTGCCTTGCTAGTAGTAGATTGTGAACAGATGGAGTGAAAGAAATGAGCAGGTTCACAACAAGCATTAAAGCTGACTGAAGAGGAACCCAGGAAAATGCCTTTAAGAAAAGTTATTTTTGTCGGTTGCACAAAACAAGCGTGCAGCATACAAGGGCCGTGGTTCAGTAGTGTTAAGATTTTCCCTACCACAACTGCGGAGGTGCACAAACTATTTGCAATTCAGATTGGAGTTTACAGACATGAGGTCATGGGCATTTGCTACTGGCATTCCATTTACTTTGGGCTTTTAGACTTGCCTGCTGTTAAAAAAATTGCAGCATGCAGTGTTTACATAATTTCTGTCTGAAAAGCAAAGATTTTGCTGGCAGAAGTCTCCATGCTCATTTTTATCAGCAAGCTGTGTCTCCATTGCACTACACAGTTGTCTCAAACTGCTACCTTTTAAGGTTACTATGGTGCAGCACCTCTCAAGTTCAATAGACACCCTTGACCCAGAACACTCAGTTTTGAGTGATGTTCTTTTTAAATTCCTGTTTGTAAAAGTTTGAATTCAGTCATTGTAGTTGATCAAATACAAATGAGACTATGAGTATGTGGCTTCCTGGAGCCTCCAACAGCCACTTCTGTCTCTCAATTCAATGAATGGGTTTAGAACTAATTACAGGGTTTTTTTGGGAGGAATGGTTTTTCACCTGCTTTCTTCTTGCTTGGATTAAGACCCCTTTAGGATATACCACTACCATCAAATTTTCGCATACAGTGGTACCTCAGGTTAAGTACTTAATTCGTTCCGGAGGTCCGTTCTTAACCTGAAACTGTTCTTAACCTGAAGCACCACTTTAGCTAATGAGGCCTCCTGCTGCTGCCACGCCGCCAGAGCACGATTTCTGTTCTCAACCTGAAGCAAAGTTCTTAACCCGAGGTAATATTTCTGGGTTAGCGGAGTCTGTAACCTGAAGCGTCTGTAACCTGAAGCATATGTAACCCGAGGTACCACTGTACTTTGTTGATAGCAAGAAAGCTAGAACTTGCTCTTTCGAAATTGAAGGTTCCATCATGACAATTGAACCAAAGTCACATTTCCAGAGGCCTTATGCTGTACTGCTGGTAATGTAGCAGGCTCTGTAGACTGAGTTAGGTTTGAAATCATTCTGAATTGACCTTTTCAGAACTTTGGTCAAGATGCTAGATTAACTTGTGTTTTCACTTCTTGCTGTTAGACATTGCATATCAAAGGATTTAAAATACACCTGTGTAATGCTTTAAGTTTTTTCTTAAATTCATTTTCAGATAGCTCTGGTTATAATGTACCTTTTTGATACCAACGTTTGTAGGATTCTTTGCCCCAAAGTGCTGACCCCTTGTCTGATGGTAGTGCTGCTGTTGAGACCCTCCTTAGCTCAGGTTGTTAACCCAGTAATGAATCCCGACCCACCAGTTGAAGACCTGTGCTCTAGGCTATTGTTCTAGATTTTGTTCTAGAAGTTGCCTGTTGAGCCTCTCTTTGGAGAGCGTTACAAAGTTGATGTATCACTACCAAAAAACGCTCTGTTTCCAGTAGCCACCCTCTCCATCTTACCTAGAGAAGCCATTCTGAATAGGAACTCGAGGTCCAGATAGCTTCATGTAGGAAATGATGATACTTCAGGTACTCTGACCTAGTGATGTTAAAATCTCGAGAATAATCTTTTGGAGAATATTCTCAAGAATATTCTTGATTAATGAGAATATTAGAGAAATTTCATTTAAAATAGGAGACTATTTTAATGCATTGAAAATCATATAATTTTAATGCATTGAAAATTATATAATTAGTTAATATACGTGTTTATTCATGGGTAAACTTGTTCAGATGCCAACCAAAAACTGTACAGATACTTTTATTCAATGGGGCAATGCAGTGAATTCACATTCTTTGATTTTCTTTGCACCAAACTTGAAATTGAAAATTCAGCGTGAATGACTCATGTTAATCACTAAGCCTGTCACTAACCATATATTTACCATCAACTTTGAATTCTAATTATGTTGTGTATGTATGAAATGTATCCTTTAAAGTAAAAGGAATATTAAAAAAAACCTCAGGTTTGCTACATGAGTACGTTCTTTCATAAGCTTATCCAAATGGTACAGTATTTTCAGTGCAACACAAATAAAATCAATATAAACTTTAAAATAAATGCTACATATGTCAGCTTTTCTGCTCTGTCCACAGTAAGCTTATTCCTTTTTGCTGTTACACATAATTGTATAGGCCTGGGTACTTTAAGTGTGTAAAGCATTAAAGCTTTCTATTAAAAAAAAAAGCACACTGTATGGCCAAGGGTATAGAATTGCTAAGAATAAGGTCCCACCAAAATAGGGGAAAAGGCTATTACATATAGTTGAAATACATACAAATTCAAATCTTCATCAGATTAAATGAATCACATTTTAAAAACTAAAACAAACACGCAACGTTTTCTGTAGCTCACATTTCAGAACTGCCACTGGTGAATGACACAATGCCCAGTAATGTAACTGTATCCAAAAAATCATTATTCATTACTTACACTGGCAGTATCACAGCTTGACTTATTATTTGCTAGATTTTTTAAATGAGGGTTGTAAAACTGGTTCTTACATTAGAATTTACAGTTTCGAGAATATTCTCTGGAGAATTCTCTAGCATAGAATGGATATGCATTTTCACGTAACGCTAAACCATGGATGAGTACAACATAGAAATGTTTAATGAGCCTGAGTTGCATGCTCTTCGCCACAGTTGCAAGGAGGTCTTTAGCAGAGTTAGTTTTAAATTTACACAATTTCAGCTTAAAGTTACATTCAGCCAGGAGATTCTCATTTGAAACAATCTCTGCTGAGTTTAATAAGCCAACTTTGAACCATTGGTTGTGAATTTGTTTTGTTAAATTAGTCAGACTCTTAAAAATAAAAACCTGCTAAAGCTGTGCTCCCAGGTATGCAGAAGGATGGATTAGTGGGGAGCCTGCAGCACTCTGCTCAAGCATGTCTTATGTAGCACTGAACCATGCTTTAGCATTACATATAAATGCAACCAGTGACATGGAGCCCCCAGTTTACATTTCTCCATAGCTGTCTTCAGCGGCTAGGGTAGATTTTAGATTAGGGGTGGAAAGCCTCAGGCCTGGAGGCTAAATACCCCCTTCCAAGTCTTTCCGTCTGGTCCTTGGGACTCTCCCCAGACCATATCCCTCACCGGCCTTTTTACACGCCTTCTTCGAGTATTTTGTGCCTGGCTGAAATGCTTGCTTGATCTCTGATAATGGCTTGCTTGCCTGAATGGAAGACAGAGGGTCTGTGTGTAGCCCTACTCTACAAGGGTAAAAGTGACATTCATTGCTCTATTCACTTTTACCTCTGGCACCACCCACCCCTAACATGTGGAGGATTGCCAAGAAGGGACTGTGGTCCTCAGACTAAAAAATGTTGCCCATTTCTGCTTTAAGATAGTTTAAAACAAGTTGTTTGGTCCTTTATACAGTGGTACCTCGGGTTAAGTACTTAATTCGTTCCGGAGGTCCGTGCTTAACCTGAAACTGTTCTTAACCTGAAGCACCACTTTAGCTAATGGGGCCTCCTGCTGCTGCCACACCGCCAGAGCATGATTTCTGTCTCTCATCCTGAAGCAAAGTTCTTAACCTGAAGCACTATTGCTGGGTTAGCGGAGTCTCTAACCTGAAGCATATGTAACCTGAAGCATATGTAACCCGAGGTACCACTGTACTTTATTGTCACCAGTTTTGTGCGTGAGTAGGTGAAGTATTGGGAGCTCAGAGCCGCAGCGTATGAAAGCGCCGCCATCTTGGAACTTCAGGTCCTGGTGAAAAGGTGACAGTACATTATATTTCAGGCCCCCGTGTTTCTTCTGTCCTCCTTACCACAATCTCTTTAGCACAAGCTGTCATAGCTTCCACTTATTACTTTGCAGCTCTTTTCTGTGTGCGTGTGTATACATATGTATATATGTACAGACAGAGTACAATAGCGTTTTTTGCAGTTTAGTGCTGCTTTGCAGGTTTTAATTCCATGTGGTAAGGGTTGAACTAGTTGACCCTTGGGTCCCTTCCAACTCAAAGATTCTATTATTCTCTGGCCAGCTTCCTTATTTCAGTGCTTTCCAAACAGAGAACTATTAGCTCTTGTTGTTTCCTACCCCTAAAACTCTTGAGGTTTGCTTCAGCTCGGAATGCTCAGCAAATGTAACACACAGGTATAGCTGTTATCTGCCCTCAAAGTGAGATTTGTTTTGTTTTGTAGGCATCTAATCTACCAAGCAAGGCTCTTTACGGTTGCAACTAAAGAGAAGGGAGAAGTTCAAGAGCAACCCCCTACAGCTATTCAAAGCAAGCAGACACAACATTTTGATTGGGCCTTGAATAAACTGGATGAATCTATCAGAAGAACTGGGCGCATTACTAAAAACCTTCTATTAAGAATATTTCATGATGTGTGCAGAACAGGTAAAGTGTTACTATTTTGCTTAACATTATATTTAACTAACATCAAGTTTTTGCTTAACAGCATGGTTTTGCCTTAAGTTTTGTTAAAATCCTTGGCAATTATTAATACATACTGTCTTTAAAATGCTTTGAAAATAGTTGTAGCATTTTTTATTTACATTATTTCTAGCAGTTGGGTGGCTGCAATATTAAATTGAGCTCCATTTACTCGGGTTACAGATGTAATTTGTGAAAACTGATTAGTTGTAGGGCACAAACATTTTAATGGTATTCCTGTTTTAACTAGCATTGACAGTAAGTACTAAGTTGCATGTGACATGTTTATATAAGAGTGCTTAACCTGGATGCTTTTATTTTGGAAAAAAAAGCAGCCGCAGGTCTCCAGTCTGAAATGTGCTCCTGATCTGGATTGGGGGGCCCATGCTGGCTTTCTGCTTGCTCTTCTCCAAAATAAAAGCAGGTGGCTTATGCACATTTGTATAAACGTGGAGAAAGGCTCCATTGCTCAGTGGCAGAGCACATGCCTTGCAAGCAAAGATTCCTCCCTAAAATTCTGGAGAGCTGCTGGTTGTTACTGACAATCATGAGGTATAAGTCAAGCTCGCTCCCTGCCCTCATGAAGCCCTATTATAATCCTCCTCTTGTGCCTTAGCAGGATCCATTTAACGACAAGCTCATCCTGCATTTTAAGCATATTCCCTGCAGAAGCAGGAACAAAGAGCCAGCAACAGGCCAGTAAGATGCCTACAGTTGAATAGCCTCAGCTGTAATGGAATTGCCCTCCAAGAAGCAGTGCCCTCTGAATGGCAGTAGCACATGATGTACGGAGATACCCTGCTCTCCATGAATATAGGGTTGCACCATTGCTCATCACTCACTTTGCTTATACTGGCCTCAGACCAACTCCGTAGCAGGTGTGGTTGAAGCTTGCTGTGCCACCACACCCCCATTGTCATATAACGAGAGGGAGGGGGCAGGGCTGCACGGCTGCTCTGGTGGGAGCCCCAGATTGGTTCTGCCCATCCACGTGCCCAGCCCCAATCTTGCCACTTCACTGTTCCATAAGCTGCAGTGAAGTCGCACCACCCCACCAGATTTCCTGCTCTTAAAACACAGGCAACAATTTGCACGTAAAGACCGGCAGGCCTAAGTGGGGCTGTGCACAACAAAAGGTGTATCCAGTCACGGTGAGGCCTGTGGTGGTGGTACAGATACACGTGTGACAGCTACACGAATGGATGGCCATTTCAGTGCATAGATCTCCCTTACTTGATCAGGTCAAGCAACTCTTGGAGTGTACATTGCTTGTTTTCTTAGCTCTTTTAAGACATAAACAGTGGAAAAAGAAAAATTAACAGGGTCAATATAAGTGGATATTAGCTACATGGATCCAACCAAGTTTCTAAACCATAGCAGAATTTCTGTTTTTGTACCCAAAGTGTACATAGCTGTGGCTTGTTTATCAGGGTATCTACAGTGCACCATTCCTGGGGGTTGAAAAACCAAGTTGTGCTAACCCTAATTGTAATCATTCATCCACTTATTTGGTTGCCACAACTCCAGTTGTTGATGGACCATTTGGTGACTGGTTTTTGCCCCAAATTATCTATGAATTTCAGAGATCTCAGAAGGGGGGACATAAGCTCTTCCTAGGCTTTTCCTAATGGCAGAATTGGCAAGAGCATTGGGTAAGAGCAGGCTTCCTCAAACTAGGCCCTCCAGATGTTTTTCAGACTACGGTTCCCATCGTCCCTGACCACTGGTCCTGCTAGCTAGGGATCATGGGAGTTGTAGGCCAAAAACATCTGGAGGGCTGAGTTTGAGGAAGCCTGGGTGAGAGTCTTCTCTCACACCTTATTCCTTGGTTTGGCAAATCTCTTCTCTTATCTCATGCTTTGGAAAACAAAAGAGTCTTCATTGCTGCTGCTCCTTTCCCCAGCTTCTAGTGTGAGACGAGAGAAATTTCTTTGCAAGGATTGGGTGGCCAGTGGCAACTAGAAATGATGGCTTAAAGCTAAGCGAAGCGAAAAGTTATATACTGCTTTGCATCAAATGTTATGGAGCCTAATTTATTCTTCTTGCACGTGTATTCAGTCAGCAGATAATAGTGAGCTACTCTTTTGAGGTTACAGGCTGATTAGGCAGTATGTATAGAAAGTGTATTATTTCCTAGCGTAAAGCTTTCATTGGGGAAAACTTTTTAGAAGTACCTGAGCAGTTCCCTGTAAAAGTGGGATCAGTAGCTTGTTTCTTTCTAAATTGAAATAAAGAACATAGGTGTTGTTTTAGTTGTTTAGCTTACATGAAAGGGGCACTGATTTCCCCCGCCCCCCACTGTGCTCCCAGTGAAGAGCAGAAGCTCAGTATATATATTCTGCATAAACAGAGATCAACTTCAATCATTAATTTATGTGATTACGGTCATTTCTGTGCTGCTTATTGCATCACTTCATTCTGGCAGTTAGGTTGCTTAAAACACATTTTTTGGGTCACCTTCTCTTCTGTTCTCAAATCTGATGCATAATTTGGCTTTCTTTGGGGTGCTATCTGTGAGCATTTTTAGAAGAACAGTTACAAAAAATAATTCCTGAGAAATGTGACACTGTGCACCCATGTGTTACTAAATCCTTCATAAATATGCTACAAACGTATTGAGTTGTTCCAGGAACGAGTGTCTGCATATACACATTGGCACTTGAATACTACAAACTATAGGCAAAACAGGCTCAGCTGCATATATATAGCACTAGAGCACACTTTATGTATATATGTAGTGGCCATACTATCAGAATTTTGGTTGTAAGCTGACTTTTTGCCTGCACATATTTGCACTGCAGGACTAGTTGCTCCATTTAAAGTATACCATCTGGGACGTTTACTGTAAGTCAAATTCTTCAACAATAGTTTGAGACACATCAGGAAAACATGGTGGCTAACACCCTACATTAGTCATAACCCTTTGAAATTAATGGACGTGGCTAACTTAGGTACATTAATTTTGGAGGGTCTATTCTGAGTAAAAGTTGGATACAACCCAATGCCTCTAGTTTTACTATCCTAGAAAATATATATAAAAAATTAAATAAATAAAAATTGTCCAGTAGCACCTTAGAGACCAACTAAGTTTGTTCTTGGTATAAGCTATCATGTGCTGGTATCTGAAGAAGTGTGCATGCACATGAAAGCTTATACCAAGAACAAACTTAGTTGGTCTCTTAAAGTGCTACTGGACACACACACATACACATACACATACACATACACATATATGTGCTGCATCAGACCAACACGGCTACCTACCTGTATCCTAGAAAATGTTACTAAATGCATGCATGTTCAAATACTTTCCCAGGTGGTATGTCTAAGCAGCAGTTCTAAATTAAATTGAACTGGGAAGCGAGCCCCATTGAACACTGGGGGGCTTATGTCTGAGTAGATACACATAGGATTGAGTTCTTAATTCCCCCATGTTGCAAAGCTTGACCTGCAGCTCCTTTTCTGTTGTCAGATGTCACAGAACAGTGTGGATATGCTTTCTAAACTTTTCAAAGCTATGCATAGTCCCCCCCCCTCCCCTTTTAAAAGATTTTAATGTCTTCATGCCTTCTAAGTTACGTAGTGATTGTTCATGTTGCAGTTTCATGTATCTTGTTCTAATTTAGGATACCCAAGTAGTAACCAGGCCCTACTGTTGTTGAGAACCTGTGGTTCATTATTGCCTGAGCATCATCCAGCTGAAAGAACAGAACTTGCCCATACCATATGGACCCAGTTGAAAGGACTAGGTATTCTTTTTCTTAAATAAGCTATATGAATGTTATTTTAGCATGTGCTTTATTTTTTTCTGGTGTAAAAATTAATGGAATTAAAATACTGTTAGATGCTAAATGTGTAGCTGACATTCTTTAAATACTTGCAGATACAACTCTAGGAAATCTGTTTTTAGATTCCAAGAGCTATACTGACATCTAGAGGTGTTAATATTAAAACCAAGCTTTGTTTTTGTGCAATGAAGTCAGTTAAGTTGTTGCTTAACATTTTTGAGAGAGAGACTTTAGTTTAATATTGCTACTTTTTGCATTGCTAAACAATTATCCACAATTCTGTTCAATATCCCAATTGCTCCCGCTGGTAATAGTTCTTAGAGCTTTGGTTTGTGAGTAGATATTACATAGTGGTTGTGTTAAATACCAGACTTGGCTTAAACATAATGTCAAACAGTAGTTGGATGCTACCTGAACAATATTTATGCTTACATAGACCTTCCCCCACCATGGCTTGGATTTCCTGTTAATACACATAGCTGCAAACCATAGTCACAAATGGGAGTATAGAAGGAGGGTTGAGAATATTATGTCTGAACTGACCTTAATAATATCCATACTTCCTCAGTGTATGGACTTAAGATGCGCTGTGTTGCAAACATGTGTTTAACGTTTGTTTCAGGCATTGCATTACAAAGGTACACTCTGTTTAGTGGACTTTGAAATATAGCTTCACACGCTTTCAGAAGTTGTGTGTTCTTATCTATGCCTAAATATGTTGCTATGATAGTATTTGCATTGAATTATTTTATTGTATTGAACTTCTTAATGTACAGAATTTTAATTTTTCTTTATAATCTCTTGTCAAGGTGTTGTGTATGATGTAAGCCATTACAATGCTTTGCTAAAGGTCTACCTTCAGAATGGGCACACATTCTCTCCAACTGAATTCTTAACAAAAATGGAAGAAGCTAATGTTCAGCCCAATCGAGTATGTACTTCTTTCCTAAAGGCATTTTTTTGGCCAACTTTTAACTCGCCACCCCACCACTCATTAAATAGCAAGTCTTATTTTTGTCATCTTTTTTGCAGGTCACTTACCAGCGGCTGATTGCTGCCTATTGCAGCAAGGGTGATATTGATGGTGCTAGGTAAGGGTTTGCATAAATGGACCTAAATATTTTACAGCTAAAATGCATCTTACAGCATAGTCCTTTACATGCTTACCCAGAAGTCTCATTGAGTTCAGTGCATTTACTCCTAGATAAGTATGTATAGCAGGAGTGGGGAATCACTGGCTTTTAGGCATTATTAGCCAAGGAGGGGCACAAGGTCTCCCCATTTGATCTGCCTGGCCATTTTGTCCAAGCTCTGCCCACCTGCCAATCATCTGGCACCTAATATGTCAGTGTGGACAAGTAAAAAGGTGACTGGGCTCAGAGAGGCTTTTGAAGGGCTGACAATCATCTCATTCTTGGGACTTCAAAGCCCTATATCACCTGATGTCATAGTGACATTAGATGATTGAGAAGTGAGCAGTCCTGCTTGCCTGTAAGATTTGGGCCACTGGGAGTAAGGAAGGCAAAGATTTGGCTAGATCCAGTTCTCCATCTCTGGTGTATACGATTTCAGTGCTGATATTTTTAAACATGAAATAAAATTTAACAAAGAAACAAATTTCACTGATTGAATAATGAAAGCCCATTGAAAATACAAAAGGGATAACCTTATCCAAAGAAACAATACTTGGCTATGGTTATTTTCAAACAAGCCAGCTGAATATTGCGACTTCTGAAACTGGCTTGTTGAAACTAACCATTGTTAATGTTGACCACACTTTTTGGTTCTGAACAATGGCTAGTATGCAACATTATTCATGTGAATGCAGCCACTGTATGCAAGAGAAGAATTGGGATTTGTATAACTTGAAAGGAACAAGGTACAAGAAAAAAATACCTAGCCAGTGGAGAAAGCATGGATGTGTTTTTATGCTGCACAGTACTAATTTAATCAGGAATTTCCTTTTTAGGTTAAAAGAGGAATATATAACAGAAGATAGGGTTAGGAGCAATGAACTTACACTGTTTTTCCAGAATATGTTTTAAAATATTGGATTAATTGTCTTTTTGCATTTAAAATGGTAATCTCAAGGTCTTAGCTAACTCAGTATTACAAGACTTAAATGATACCTTATTTTGTTTTACTTCAGCATATAGTCTTCAGTATAAAGTACATTTGTTTTACTTGCATTTTCCAAAGAAAAACATAGCTGACTTAGTTCTTCATCTTGCAGCAAGATTCTTGGTTTTATGAAAAGCAAGGAGCTCCCAATCACAGAGTCTGTATTCAGCGCACTTGTGACTGGCCATGCGAGATCCGGGTAATTTATAGTTCTTACTCTTCTCCTGCTTAAATTGCTACTTTGTCTGAGTTAAAGTGAATGCATTTTCTAATTTTTGAATTGTTACAAATAGTTACACCCTTCATATCATACCCAGTTACCTGACAGAGATCTTATGTGTGCATAATGATGGGTGCAGGTATCTCTTGAAAATAAAAAGGCCCCCCCCCCACCAGGTGGCTGTTTGCATGGGACAGTTTCAAAATTTGTAACTTTGACTGGTTTTCTGATGCATATGCTAAAGGGCCAAAGTACATGTAAAAATGAACTTAAGTGTATCTCATTAAATTGCATGAAAATTTTTAGACTTGCACATAGCAGCTGAAAGGGGGTGGAGGTGGCAGGTACAGCCCCTTTGGTCGTACTTGCCCCCTTCCTTCATAAAAGCAACAAAACAAGGCAGGAAGCCACAACTAACTGTAGTTTCCTGTTTTGTACAGACTGGGAAATTGTGCAGGATTTGGAAGCCATATGAACTATTGCTTCCTATTTTGCCTGGTTTGGTTTAGAAACCAATAGCCATAGCTTCCCAGTTCCCAGGAAGCTCTGGTTAACTGCAGATTACCAGTTTTGCCACTTGAAGAAGGGGAGTAGAGAACAATGGATCAATGGGGTTGTATTATTAAGCCAAGATTTGATTGTGCTAATGTAGCCACGCAGGTGAGCCAGCCTTGATGAATTTCGCCCTTCCACTGATGATCCTTATTGGGACTTGCCAAAGATTGCAGATGTTCTGTCTGTTCCCGTCCTATATTTCATTCATTACTTTTCCCACAGCTGTTTAATTGAATAAAGAACTCATTGTTGATAAATTGTGACACCCCCCCAATAGGCTCAAGTCTTAATACCAACCACAACCGGTTTATAGCATTGTATTTGCCACTATATTAAAAAATATATATTTTTTTAAACACTTCACAGGGATATGGAGAATGCTGAAAATATCCTTTCTGTGATGAGAGATGCTGGCATTGAACCTGGTCCAGACACTTACGTTGCACTATTGAATGCATACGCTGAGAAAGGTGACATGAGCAAAATTGAAGAGGTAATACACACCGTTGGCAAAGCTGTAGCTCTGTCCAGAAAAGATTTTATAATGGCCATTACTTTTCATTCATGCCTTTTCCCAAATGGCTAGTAGCTAATTCTATAGGAAGTGTAATACAGTGGTACCTCAGGTTACATATGCTTCAGGTTACAGACTCTGTTCACCCAGAAATAGTACCTCGGGTCAAGAACTTTGCTTCAGGATGAGAACAGAAATCGTGCTCCGGTGGCGTGGCAGCAGCAGGAGGCCCCATTAGCTAAAGTGGTTCTTCAGGTTAAGAACAGTTTCAGGTTAAGAACGGACCTCCAGAACAAATTAAGTACTTAACCCGAGGTACCACTGTATGTTGAAATTGTGCAGCAACTGGTATTCTTTGGTAAGCAGAGAAGGTAGTGGCTTACTCAAAGCTGCCTAGTCAATTTGTCTGTTTGCATACACTGAGTAATGCTGTTAATTGTCCCCTATGTAAATGAGCCCCGCTTAGTATCTACAAGAAATCAAGAATATAGCATGTTTGGTGAAGCACATCTTTTGAAGACAACAGGCATTTTCAGTTGAACAAATTTTATGTGATTGACCAGTTTGTTGTTGCTTTTTCTGCTTTTATATTTTTCTGGTGCTTGTGATTTTACATTTGCTGCCCACATCTGTTTTCTATGTGAGTTAGTGGTATGTATTTTTACAAAATATTTTTTTAAAAGAAAATCGAAAGAGTTCCACAACTGACACACTTGGGCATTTCATTACACCACTTTTTAGTAACCACACCCTACCGGCAGTGGATTCCCAAAAACTGTGGAGATCTACCTATACTTAATACTTTGGTGTGTCTGTCTTTTGACACCTGTGGATCATCTAAGATATCCAAACATTAATTGAGATCAGTGTTGGAAAAAGACAGTTGTGCTGAAGATGTGAGTTGGATTATACTCATCATGGGATAAAAAGTGTTGTTTATTAGCCAGGGCTTCAATGCAGTTAAACTGAACACCTTGACAGTTTAAACCTCTTTCTCTCCACCTGCAATGGATTTAATGATGACTACAATGCTTTCAATCTAAAAGGTCTTAAGTTTAGCAGAACTGTGCTTTCTGCTGTTTTTCTTAAGCCACAAAAATCAATACTCTGCAGTCTACTACAAGGTCATATATTTCAGAACTAACGCTGATACTTAATGGCTTTTTCTCTAGAGTGGTCCCTTAACATTCAGAGACACAATTGTGTCATGCGTAACACGGCACCCAGTTTCATTTGGCTGATTAATGCCTGGAATCTCCTGAATTTGGAAAATCAGTTTTGAGAATGAATGCAATGCTACTGGAGCATACTTGCACATTGAAAAGGCAGTTCCAGCACAATATTTTGGTTCCACTGAATGGTTTTTGGAATCATTTTGCAGATATTGGCATAGTATATTCTCAACTATCCCATGAAGTAGATCCATCCTTGATCTTTTGGGCATTGTGTTATGACTAAACACCTTAACGTACAACACATCCACAGAAGTCAATCTAGATGCCCTCTTTGTGGAAGCGCCATAGGTCAGTGGCAGAACATTTGCTTCACATGCAGAAAGTTCCAGACTCAATGCCCGCCATCTCCACTGAGCCACCGCTAGGCATTGTAGACAGTACTGAGCTAAGTACAAGATGGCTTCCTGCGTTCTTTCCATGTAGATGAAAGTGTTACATTGTGGCAATAAAACTGATGGTAATAAAAAAGATTAATACAGATCAATATTTGCTTTCGTAGATTTTCACGGGTACAGGAATGCAGGTTTTGGTGTCCTCGGGTGTCTTCCCGTGTAAAAGTTGGGGTGTCTAGGCGACGTTTCGACGAGGTCTCACTCGTCATCTTCAGGCTGGTGCTTTCGGCTTCTTGTTACTGGAACAGAGCGGGATCTCAATGTTTGAGTTCCTATAAATACTGTAGAGGGGGTGTGGTGTCTAGCCTCCAATGTTCTGGGCAGAGAGGAAGTTCCCAGGCTAGTGTGCCTTTTCTTCTTTTGTTCCTTAATTACTTGAGAGATACCTTGAGTGATTTCTTGAGTGATATCCTGAGTACCACTTAGGTGGGTCATTAGGTGTGGATTAGTTGCTAAAGTCTTTGTGTCTTGACCTCTTGAACTTTGCCAATATCCTCAGAAACCCCAAGGATAAAATCCAGTTGGAAAACCAAGGGATCTATGAAATACCCTGCAAAGTCTGCCCAGCCACGTACATTGGACAAACAAACAGACGAATAAATGCACGTATCGCAGAACACAAGAATGCCGTCAAAAAAGAAGAAAAAACTTCCTCTCTTTTCCAACACATGAAAGAAACAGGACACGAAATTAATTTTGCAGATTCCAAATTGCTCTTTAACACGGAACATCACCACAAGAGAATAATCATGGAAGCCATCGAGATAGAGAAACACCCTCACAACATGAACAAGCGTGACGACACATCCCGCTTGCCAGACATCTGGAAATTAGCCCTCCCCACAAAAACTGACACCAGATCCAGAGGCACACAGAACGCCAACACCAATCAACCACACCAGACCCAAACCCAGACCCTCTCCACAGATGAATTACTGACACCATCCAGTAGCCAATCCATGGTGGCACCTCCGGATGCTGCACCCCCCTGCAATCCCTACACAGATCTGGCTGACACAAGCCACAAAACCACAGCTCGCCCCTATACACGAAGCCAAGCCAAAGCACAACTAAGTGCAATACAGCCATCTTCTCAGGAAAACTCTTCACAAAGTTCAAGAGGTCAAGACACAAAGACTTTAGCAACTAATCCACACCTAATGACCCACCTAAGTGGTACTCAGGATATCACTCAAGAAATCACTCAAGGTATCTCTCAAGTAATTAAGGAACAAAAGAAGAAAAGGCACACTAGCCTGGGAACTTCCTCTCTGCCCAGAACATTGGAGGCTAGACACCACACCCCCTCTACAGTATTTATAGGAACTCAAACATTGAGATCCCGCTCTGTTCCAGTAACAAGAAGCCGAAAGCACCAGCCTGAAGATGACGAGTGAGACCTCGTCGAAACGTCGCCTAGACACCCCAACTTTTACACGGGAAGACACCCGAGGACACCAAAACCTGCAGATCAATATTTATATCTATATTTAGTTTCCTATTACATTGTTTCTCCTTGCTCTTGCAGATCCTGGGCAGCATTGAAAAAAGTGATGCCTACCTTTTGGACAAGGACTTAATGGACATCATTTTTACTCTTGCCAAGGCTGGACATCCTCAGCATGTACAAAACATTTTGGAGAAGATGAGACATGATAGGGGATACATCCCAGGTAATATTTTTGAAAGATACCGACAAATCTGATTTGCTTATTGGCACTAGCCTTTACTCTTCAAAAAAGGAGATTAATGAAAATGCATGGTTATTTCTTATTTAGTTAACCAGTGCATCCATTTGGGTAGCTCAGGATAGTAGCTGTGAAAGAGAGATGTACATAAAATGTCTCTCTTAAATAGAATTGTAAAATGATACAAAGTATTTTTATAATCATGTCTAATTGGAGGTTATTCTGACTTGATTTTACACAGTCTTGGTGATATTAATCTAGACTTAGCTCAGTTGATTAGAGCATGGTACTTCTTTACGAATTGGTAGTTCTCAGTATGGCACATGAGCAGATATAGTTAAAGATTACATGGATATAGCTACTGACTTTAAAAATGGCCACAAGCATCCTTACTCATTGAGCAGTGAAAGCTAGAAGCAGCATTGAGTGATAAACTTGTAGATCTGTAGAGTAGTTATTCTTTGGAACTTTAGTTAATTTCAATGGCGTTTATACATGGCTTCTTCTAGAGTTGCATTGAAATATATCCACAATGCTTGGTAAGTAGTACATTGTAATTTATCAATACATTGTTAAGCACAGCTATTGGCCATAATACCTTTATAACTGGACCATAATGTTTGCTTTGCTTATTATGCTATCATTTTCCATATAATGTGTAAATTGAGTGCTTAAAAATAAATGGTGTACTACTTCTGTACATTAATGTATTGGTTCCCCCCCCCGACTCTTCCTAATCGTATTTGGTTTCTCCCCTCACCCCCCCCCCATGCTGTACTTAACTACCTAGATGCAATGAATCTCTGTCTGAGTTTACTAACACACGGCTTAGAAGATACAGCTTTTCAAGTACTGAAGACATTCCCTTCAGGATTGTCAGATTCCCAGAACGAAGGCAGCATAGACCGTGGCAACTTCTTCTTACGGCATTGTGCAAATTTGAACATGGTAAGTGAAGTCCTACACAGGACCCTTAAAGCAGGGGAGGGAGACCCTTTGACATATTGCTGGACTCCAGCTCTTGTAACACCTGACCTTTGGCCATGCTGTTCGGGACTGATGGGAGTTGGAGTCCAGCAGCTTCTGGGGGTTCATATTTTCATCACCCCTGCTTTAAATCAATACTTTTTTCTTAAGCAAACTGATCACTCGCAAAGTCTGCTCCTTTCCCTTTTTCAAAGCTGTATTCTTTTCCTCATATGTCTCTCCCCATTCCACCCTACGAATCCTATTCTGATATCTACATCTTTACCCAGAAGCAAGAAATGCTTTCCCTTGTCTTCATACATGGCCTTTGTTCCACTTTGTATTCCTGGTCAAGTTCCCCAGCTGGAATTGGTCAGTTCCTCCTTGCAAGTAAGCCCACCCCTCCCTATTGATCACTAGCTTCCTTGTGTTGCCTTTGCCACCCTTATTATGCCTTGCTTCCTCACTGCTGGCATGCGGTTACATGAGCGACTCTGCTACTCTGATCGCTGCTGAGTCAGTATGTGTTGGATGCATGGATTAATTCATAAACATAAGAATTTAAGAAGATCAGACTAAAGGCCTATCTAGACCAGCACCTTGTCACCCACGGTGGACAACAAGGTGCCCAAGGGAAGCCCACAAGCCGTATGTGAACGCAGTAGTGTGTTTGCCTTCCCAGTCAAAGCCAGCACTCTCTTGTTTCTCAAGAATATTTGAAGTACAGTGGACCCTTTAGTTACATACTGCTTTGGATACGTAAGTTTCGGGTTACGAACGCGGCAAACCTGGAAGTGTATACTTCCGGTTTTCGCCACGTGTGCTGAAGCAGCACCTCTGCCTACAGACTTTTCGGGTTGCGGATGGACCCCTAGAACGAATTTAATTCATATCCGGAGGGTCCACTGTACTCATTCACTTAACTGTGCTGAATATTTCCAGTTGAACAGTGAAATTCTTAAACCTTCCATTTCCTTACAGCCAGTGGCTAAACTGAAACAGTTCTGCAGTGACATGAAAGAAAACGGCATTCACGCTGCTCCCCTGCAGATGACTCTGTTGTGTGCGTTGGAGTTAAAGAAAACCGGTACTTTTTCTTATTGTTTGCCTCAGTTAATTTTTTTTACTGCTTAACCCTGTTACAACCCCACTTATTGACTCTTTGACTTTTTTGATCTTTTCAGCTTTGGCTATTGATCTAATGAAGGCCATCAAAGAAGAAGGCGAACCTGTCAGACCTCACTACTTTTGGCCATTGCTGGTTCACCACCAGAAAGAGAAAAATGTTCAAGGTTAGCATTTTAAAAATCAAACCTTAGTTTACTGTGCATGTGAACTTGTAACACGCAGCCCTGTAGCCCAAATGGGTTTGTGCACGAGATACAGAATAATGTTGCAGTACAGGCAGCCCTGCTAAGGCACTATTGTCCTATTGGTGTGGTGATGTACATTGCAACAATTTCTTTGTCATTACTTTTTCCAGTTTTTTTTTTATTGCCACTGGTAACCATCTTAAATTTAGAACTCTTCAAGGAGTTTTGATTGTTTTAGCTTGACTGTAGCAAAAGTATTTGGTTTGTTACTATTTCCTTAGCTGTTTCTCTCTTAATATATCTTCTGCTCACCAAAATCTAAGGAAGCTTTTAAAAGTCGGGCCACATTGTGGAACCCTTGTTTTAAAGATAGAGAAATGATTTCTTTCTCTTTTTTTGGACAAGCTTTGCTCATTCCTATGCAGTGATAAGTTAAATGTGAGCTTAGTTACAATAATGAAAGCACAAAAACCTCCATTGTTGAATGATCATGACCTGACAGCACACTGATTGAAGGACTGAAATGTTCAATCTGTGGGATTCTTAAGTAGGTTTAAGCATTTAGCACACACTTTCCCCTGTTACACATGGGGATGTCTATAGGATATGAATAAGAATTGAACAAATATTAAATTTTAAAGTACAATATCTAATTCTTTGGTTTGCATTATTGGTAATTCAGAAAGAGTGGTCTGATAAAAAGATGCTTTTAACAGAAGTACTTTCCCCTTGGGGAAATTAAAAACTGTCTTTTTCATCTTATCTCACAGTATAATGTGCTTTAGAATGAGATGCAGAGTTGTTAGTGTGACATTGGGTGACAAACAAAATGCACAAACAAAAAAAAAGTGCTTTTAGCAGGCAGTTTGTATTGCAATTTTATTTTAAATATACAGTCACATCCCAGTTTAGAAGAAATGCTGTAACAAGTATTCCCTAATTGTTTCTGGCTATAAAAGTGTGTCAAGCCTTTTAGAAAAACCTTTATAAAACAATATTCTGTTCTTGTTAACTCCTTAGGTCCCTGAAGGCACTTAAAAGTACTGGGCAAATTGCTCCCCAGCATAGCATTTGAATCCCAGCATGTTGCAAATACATTGTAAATACTCAGAGTTTCAGCATTGGCTTAAGTTCTCTTCCATCCACAAATAAATGGGTGAAAAGGAACGCATACATGTGGCCATATTCATCCAGTAAAATATTTTATTGCATACCTGAACAATTTGCTCTGCTTTTATGCAGTGGTCAGAAGGTGTAACAGTTGATGGTAACGGCAAATGAGAAGTGAGGTTTGTGACATCAAATGATACTGAATCTTCACTTCAGAAGTCTAGCAGTGCCACAAACCCCTAAGAAGCATCAGTTTAAAAACAGCAGCAAGGAGAAATGTGTAGGTGTCTTTGGCCACATAAAGGAAAATCTTTTCTAAATTTGTACTTCAGCATTTCAAGAAGCTCTGGCTGCATGTACGAAGAGCATTCTCTGTTCTTGTAGCCATCCAGTCTCCCTTTACATTGTGCTATCTTCAGCATGAAGTTATCAGCGCGAATGCTCTTTTCTTCAGACAGATTTAATTCATATTCTTTCTTGCATATTGCTACGTTCATGATGCAGTTTTAACTGTGAGAGATCACAGGAATTGGAAGAATCAAATTCAACTAGTAAAATGGAAAACTGATGCATCTGGGGAGAAGAGCACAATATAAATAAATGTTATTTCATAAAGATAGAGGGAAAAAAGTAATGCTGCATTAAGATTTCACTTGATGGTGTCTAGTAAGTGGGCAGACTTTCAGTGTATTATGTAAACAAAATGTTATTTGAGAGGCTAGTTTTTGGTAGTTCATATGCAGTTCTATTTTGGATTTCAAGGATGAAGCAGATAATATTTATTGTGGTGAACTTCCTTAAAAACTCTTAACAACAGTGACACGTGTTTAATCTACAGATTTCCCTACAATTTTCTGCCATTTCTGCCATTTTTGTTTTTACATGAATACTTTAGAAGCATGGTTTTAAGAGAGCTTGCCAGAAGAATACTCCACATAGCTTTGTAGCCTATTGCAGATAGAAACTAGTTGATAATAGTTTGGAAAGTTCTCCATTCTTAGCTGTTTGTTTTCAGTTTCTAAGACATCTTCAATTTCAGCAAGATCCTGAACTTTGATTACCAAGGTAATCAATTTCTTGCACATGAATGTTTCTTTTGTACCAATGGATTCAGATGAATTGAGAGACTTACACCTTTTGAGGCTTTGTGCTGAAATACCTACTCAGCCATAAACTCACTGAACCAGTTTGCATTAACTGCAAAAGGATGATTGGTCTTACCTGAAGTGTAGATTTGATAGGTTCTGGGGACTAGCTCTATGATATTCTCTGTAAAGAAGTAGAAATGAAGTACTGTTGAAGGAAAAAACACTTAGGTGACAGAGAGAGCTGGGAGAAAATGACCTGATCCGTCAGGCAGGAGGGGCAAAAACTGAAGGGGACGGCACCTGCCTCCCAGAGTTCTTTGCTCTCCTGCCTCCATCACGTGACGAGGGTCATAACCCAACCCATTCGGGTCCTCAGTAACCATAACAAATCCATAGTTCAGCTGTCCTTATGCACATTGCCTTCCTCCCTGACTTCCTTCTCTGGACAACTATAGTTAGTCATTACATCTGAATTGGCAAGCTGTGGTTTGAACTTCTTCTCTGTACTAGAATTGGAAACCACAGTTTGATGTGAGTTGCCTATTCCGGTTTGCAGGGAAAGTGAAGAATCATAATTGGAAAGAGGAGGGGAAGCTCAGAAACCACGTGCATGGCATCTCCTTGGCTCTGTTACTAGACCTCATTCCTAGATTTTGAGCTGTCAACCTGATATAAATAATGACTGTGTGCTATGAAGCTGTTGTGAGGACAGAAAGGTTAAAGATGAGAACGCATATGCAAATTAAGGTAGTGATTAAACCGTTTACATTATTGTTAATCGCATCTCCTCAAAGAGAATTGCCCAGAAAAATCAGTCACATGTTGTGCCATGAGTTTCCCACATTTCAGGGAAGCTTATGCAGAATAAATTTCTGGCGGGCATGCTTCTTTGGTCTGTTACATTTGTGCATCGCATTTCTTGGGAAGAATGCACATACTGGTTATGCAGAATGGTTGGTGTGTTTGTAATGGACATGCTTTCTATAGTAGATTGCTACATCCCACAAGGTAAGAAGCTTCTTTCTTTCCAGTCAGTCAACAAAATCAAGAAACCAGATATGGACATCATTTGTAAACGTTTGCAAATTTAGTAAAGACATGAGGGATGTGAAGTTCCCAAGCAATCATCTCTACCAGTGGTATAAATTCAAGACATCTCTGAAGGTGTGACATCCCTTTCTCTAGTGGCACTAATGGCATAAAGGATATTCCTGAACTTGTTGGATCCACTGACAGATACTGCTACATCCTCATTCACTGGTTAAAGCAAAATTCCGGATCCACTGCTAAAATATTCTCCCCCCCCCTCAGCAGCATTCCTTCATTATATATCAACACATGTTCAAACACATGTGAGCATATGTGTCTCTCTGTTTGCATTCTGATGCATTCTGTGTCTCTGTTTCCTGATCAGTCTTGACACAGATTTGACTAAGACAGTGCTAGAGCTATCCTGGCTTATGCATGATGCTAAGAATGTTTTTGTGTGTGTGCGTGCTTTGTAATGGTAAGATATTCACAGGTCATTGCAGTCACTGTTGCATTTGAAATGGATTGCTCGTTCTACACATTTAGCCTGTGTCAAAAAGTGTTCTGCAGTTGGAAAGCTAGCAAAGCAAGGTGTGGGTTAGGGTAAAACCTTCCTCCTGATATGCTAGTTGGTACTCTTGGTGAATGGTAGAGCAATAAAAAATATATGAAATAGTTTGTCTGTATCTTTGTAGGGTGCAGACCACACTGCTACCTTATTCTGCTGCTTAGGTTGACAAAGCTCAGATTAGGTAGAATGAAGTGATAGAATATCAGATTGTACTGTGTTTTGAATGTCTCTACCCCCTACAAAGAAGATGAGCTCATCAGAGAGGAAGAATTTTGTGTAGTCTTTCCCCTGATATACTAGTTTATTATATTCAGGCAGTTTCTATCTGGGGAAACATTCAAAACTGTCACCTGACCTCTTACCTGTAGTATGCTGCTAAAGAGGCAGTACTATCTATATTGGATAAACTAACCTAGATATGCCCAATAAACAGCAAGTATGTTTACTGATTCAAATTTGCACTGGCCATCTGCCTTTTAATTGATTAATGCATTTATCAAATTTTCATTTAGCAAAGCCTCAATATGGGTGTGCTTTGTGATATTAACTCAGTTTGCACATGCCGGTAAGCCATGATTTACGGCAGCATACCGTAACAAGCTACCATAAGGCTTGCGTTAGAAGGAGGACTTTGGCAGAATTCGTTTTCACTCTTCATGAAAGCTGGGCTGTCTTTGAATACAAACCAGAGATTGTAGTTTAAACAAGCCAGATTTATAACCCATAGTTTGAACCGCTTTGTGGTCTTTCTACAAGCAAGTGGTATATAAAGTTTATGAAATAATAAATAAATAATAAATAAGTTTGTTTGTCGGGAAAGTAACTAGGGTTTGTTTTAAGCCACAACCTGTGATTCATACAGAACGCTGCCAAAGTTCTCCTCCCTGCTATACAGCTGGAAGAGAGCAAAAGCCCCAAGAGCCCATAGCAGCTCTTTTCTGCTTGAGCTTACAACACTAAACTATGGTTTAGTGTTACGTGTGAATGCAGCCAGTCAGTGAATGATAAGGTAGCAAAATGTAGTATGCCCTTTACTCTCAGACTACTGGTTTAAACCAGCCCCGTCAGTTAATCAGATAGTTCAGTAGTGTGCACTGGTTTAAAGCCCTGAGCCTTAAAAATAGGAATCTGTTGCAAGTGCAAATAGATGGCCAAAGTGTTAAAAGAGAAAACTGTCCCTGCAAGCATATATTTAGAAAAAGTAATTCCACTATGTGTGCACATTTTGATAGGCACTCTCATCTTCCTTGGATTCTTTATCCAATATCCCCTTAAAACGCCTCTCCCCATCTAAAACATTAATAGTATCCTAAACTCTAATCCTCATTACAACACTTGCATCTGCTCCAAAATAAAACCAGCAAGAATAGGGTTGTAACAGATGTGAATTTGGGGTATGAAAGGCCATAAGCATTTTTTGCTTGATTGCGTAGAGATCTGAACCCACATCTCCTGGCTATTATGGGCCTAATTTATTGTAGCAGTTATTTTAAAAGCAAACAGATGTTACTGATAACGTGCATCCAAACACTTTTCTCAAAGTATAGAAGTGCTGATGAAATGCAGTTTCAGCTGAGTTTTCGTTACCGTTTTTTGACATCTTATAAATATAAAGCATAAGCTTGCTGTCAGATTTTGAAATGTATTGAGCAAAATTATATTGTAATTAATTCTTTCTGGATACATTTGCCGGTTCTCGGCCAAAATCAGTCCGTCTTCTGTTTTAAGGCAAACTTGAGCAAATGATGCGACTTTAATTTAGTGTGACTTGTTGGCATGTATTTTTAAGTGCTCAAAGGGAATTCACATTTGATTATTTGCACCGTAGTGCACTGCATAAAATATTCATGGAAGTGTCACTTTTCCATAGGTGGCACTCCAGGGCAAAGACAGGGACTTCAGGAAACTTTAGAATTTTTTATAGTAACAAATATGTGAGGCAACTTGGAAAAAGGAGAAAAAAGCATATGCTACTTGAATCTGGTATCCTGCAGCATCTGACAAATCATTTTTATGCTTACAAAATTTGCAGTACCTGTATAGGTTTTGACATGAATTCCGGAGTTGGTTAGCTAGACATGATGTAATAAAATGCAGCATTATGTTTTAAAAGGCAAGAACTTAGGCATAGTGTCTTTGTGGTAACCTTTAAATGCCAGATGCAAGACTTTTACATTTCCTTTTTAATAGTTAAATTAGTTAAACAGATTAACCAGGGGTTGGTTTTACAAAACAAAAAGCCCCGCCATGCATTCTATTATGCATGCCAATAAATGTGAAACTTTTGCTGAATGTGTCCCTGTTACCACTTCTATTTCTTCAGATCCATTGTGAAAACCCAACTTTTCCATAAGGTTGTTGTCTTAACATAGGGGTCAGTCGTGGGCCGGTCCACTGTCCCTCACACCTTGTGGGGTGCCGGACTATGTTTTGAAGGGAAAAAAGGAACAAATTCCTATGCCCCACAAATAGCCCAGAGATGCATTTTAAATAAAAGGACACAGTCTACCCATGTAAGAACACACTGATTCATGGACCATCCGTGGGCTGGATTGAGAAGGCGATTGGGCTGCATCCGGCCCCTGGGCCTTAGGTTGCCTACCCCTGTCTTAACACCTAAATCCTTGTTCCCCACTGTAACCAAGTTTAAATTTGCTAACTTTCTCTTCCTTGCTACAGTGTGTTGGGAGGGGAGATCTGGCCAAAACAGTGTCCCCTTCTGTTTGCCCACCCTTCCCTTTTAGGGAAGCCATCAAGTGGAAGAGTTATTTCCCCCATCTGCCTTCCATCAAACAGCCTTAACACGCCCCCCTCACGTCTCCCCCAAAACAACTTAAAATGCCCTGCTTAGGTGATGTATAAATGGAGTTCACAGGTTTTTTAAATGAAACAAAGATAGACGTTTACTAAAAAGTCAAAAGAGTTAGTTCTTTGGAAAATGACTTTACCTAGGCTGGTTTTGTGTTACTTTCCCTATGCTACCAGTGGAGCAAAAATGCAGTGAAAAATAAGTAGGTTTACAAATACAATAAAGCAGGGCTGCCCAACAGGTCAATTGTGACCTACTGGTCGACAGCGGGGTGTCCCTGGTCGTTCCTGGCTGATCTTCGAACCCCCAGCAAAATGCACCACCCAAAAAAAAGCTCATAAACTTTGGCTCCCTAAAAAGATTGGCTTCCTAAAAGAAAGCTCAGCAACTTTGACAATGGGTAGATCACTGACAGTTTTTTAATACTGTGAGTAGAGTAGATCGCAGACTCTTGGAAGTTGGGTGCCCCTGCAATAAAGCAATCTCTCCTCTAGACAATTCCCAGATTTTAAAACTGAAAACTGCCCTAGTATGTGCTTGTATACAGCAATCCACTCTGAATCTCCAAGTTTCTGGCAGATAACAGTCTGGAGCTGTGTGTCTCACACGCCCTGAAATCAACAAAGTTCAAGGCAGTTTGGGGATTTTAAATCTCCACTTCAGGCAGGCAGGCTGCATGTGATCCTTCTTACCTTCAATGGTTTCCCATCTTCTGACTTGATCCTGGACCGATCAGGGTTAGCTAGCCGATTCCTTAATCCACAAGCAAACGTACATGCAGTGCATTCATATTTGTAGCTAATCATGGTAATCACACAATATTGATCCCCTTTCCTCCAGCAAAAGTGTCTAATAACAGGAGCATCACACACACACCCTTTCTCTACCTAAGTGCATTCCTCTATCACTCTCACAGACAACTCCCACCCAAACTCATCACAAACATACGTATTGAGGAAAGCCAACAGCTCCTTATAGCTAGTGGACAAGAAAAAACCCCTGTGAACACTTGTATAGCTCAATCAGTAGAGCATGAGACTTTTAATCTCAGGGTTGTGGGTTTGAGCCTCATATTGGGGAAAAGATTCTTGTACTGCAGGGGTTGGAGTCAGGGGTGTTCAACTCCCAAGAGACTGCGATCTACTCACAGAGTTAAAAGCTGGCAATGATCTACCCCATTTTGGGGGGTTCAGATCAGAGAGGTTAGGGAGGAGGAAAGCCCTGCTTTCCTGCTTTTTTGGGTTCAGGTCAAAGTTTCTTAGGGGAGCCAAAGTTGTGGTAGAGCCAGTGATCTACCACAGATGTCCAGTGATCTACCGGTACCTGTTGGATGTGCCTGGATTAGATGATTCCCATGGTCTCTTCCAACCCAACAGTTCTGTGATTCTAACAGGGCAATGCTCATTGCTCCATCACACTCCCGCGGACATTCAGAAACACCCCTTCAATGGGTCAAAGCAGGCCGCCACAACCAGCAGGTGGGCCACAAATGGTTGAGTAAACAGAGTGATAAAAACCCATTCAGTGGGGTGAAGCAAGTGCCCACTATCAGCCCCTTTGTGACCAGTGGATGTCAAGCAGCTGAGCAAATGGGGTGATGCTGCTCCTTCCCACCCCCAGAAAAGCCCCTTGAATTGGGACAGCGTTAGTGCCTTCCACCAGCAGCAGCAGCAAATGAGCAAAGGCGAGGGGGGAAGCCATTTCTACTGCTTTCCCCCCTGAAAACCCTTCCAAGATGTACTTGCCCGCTCAAAAGGTCTGAAACCAGTATTGTGATCTGAACTTCATACTAGTTTCAGACGATGAATTGAAATATCTCCCAGCTCTAGCCCTAAAAGCTTTTGGTTTCCGAACCTTGACTAGCAGATTGGGAGTTGGTTGTAGGCTTATGTGCTTATGGTAAAGATGCACATGAATATAGCTGATTTCAAAACAGAGCCTGATTCCTGAGGACAAGACAGAGCAGCAAAACACAAAGTCTTGTTTCTGTAAAGCCATTTCCAATCCTTTAATTTTTTTCTGACAATGCATGGAGATTTATAGTTTTAGGGTTGAATCCAGTGCAGTGTTAACACTTCTGCTTGCATAAATGGACATCCTCTCCGTCTATCTATCCCCAAATCTGCTCTGGAGAGTCCTACAATCCTCCAGGGCAGATGTTGGGGCATGTGAGGGGCTGTAGGTGGAGAGGTTCCACTGGAGAAGTGGAACTCTGATCTGTTCACACATGAACACATTGACTATGACCCAAAGTTTCTAGGTAACTGAAATTCAGCATCTGGTTCAGCATCTGTTTTCCCTCCCTCCCTTTAGGTACAATTGAAGTCCTCAAAGCAATGCATGAAATGCAGGTAGAGCCTGATATAGAAACATATTCCAACTACGTTTTGACAAATTTTGATGATATCAGCTCTGTGCGCCATCTGCTGCAGGTGAGTTGGCTTATTACTTTATATCCCAGTGATGCTAACTTACCAGGTTTCATTTTACTTTTGTGGTGATCTGATGCTGTAATAGCCCTAGAAGCATGCTTCCTAAATAAACCTTTTAAACCTTATCTTTAATGCATTTGCCGTATTTTTCCAGAAAGCTGTTTTGAGGCATTAAGGGGGGGGGGAGGGCTCATTTTTACACCAGTATAATTTTAAGCCTTTCATTTAAATCACATTTCTAATTTTTAAATCTTTATGCATTTCAAATGGTTGCGGTAAGAACTGAAAGCTATTGACTTGCAACTAAATACACATTTTATTGTCTTAGGCAATATCCAACTAACTCTGTCAGCACCAGGATTTATGCTTGTACAGTGGAACTCCCTCTCCTCTGCCCGTACGCACCCCATGCCCTCTCCAGATCTGCTGGTTGAGGGAAAACCTAGAACCTAGAACAGATTTAAGGGTACACAGAGTGAGGAGATTCTGTTGTGCAAGCGTAATACATAGATATCTCAGAAATATTTGCAACCTTCTATTATGAAGGCCAGGGACGCGGGTGGCGCTGTGGTCTAAACCCCTGAGCCTATTGGACTCCTGGACTCTTGGAAGGTCGACGGTTCTAATCCCCGCGATGGGGTGAGCTTCCGTTGCTCTGTCCCAGCTCCTTCCAACCTAGCAGTTCAAAAGCACGCCAAAAAAAGTACAAGTAGATTAATAGGTACCACTCTGGCGGGAAGGGAAATGGCGTTTCTGTGTGCTGCTCTGGTTTCCGTGTTCCATTGTGCCAGAAGCGGCTTAGTCATGCTGACCACATGACCTGGAAAAACTGTCTGTGGACAAACGCCCCCTGCCTCAGCCTGTAAAGTGAGATGAGCACTGCAACCCCAGAGTTGTTTGTGACCTGACTTAACTGTCAGGGGTCCTTTCCCTTTACCTCTCCCTTTTTATTAGGAAGGCCAGTGCCAACCTTCCATTCAGAAGAGGACGGGGCTTGTCTAAGGCTGATTGCTGAATTCATACCAAAGTTCAAATTTTATGCTGGGGGTCTTAACCACTGTGCTCTACCAATTGTTACTGCATTTAGTCTCTCTATCATATTCTTTCCATAGGAAGCGAACTGTCCTATTGATTGTAAATCACTCTCTGCAGCAGAAATCAGATACACAGCAGCCACTGGGAGACTGGAGGATGTTTTAACTTTATGTAAGTATCCTTGATGTTGTAATTATTATTTGTACAGCCGTTGTCTGTTGAAGCTAGACATAAGAATGAAAAACTTGCTTTTTATTTTTTAAAAAAGCCCCCTTGATAGTATAAATAAAATTTACTTCACCAGTTCCCTAGACTTGGAGTTCTAGTGTAGCTTGCCTCTTTAAAAATACAGAATTCATGATAAAAACAAGCACAAAATAAATCCATAAATTTGCATTTAACTTTATTCTATGAAATCCACAATCTCAATCAGTAGGGCATTGGTTTCCAAACTTTTTTAGCCTGAGGGTTGAGAGCCAGTGTGGTGTAGTGGTTAAGAGCGGTAGTCTCGTAATCTGGGGAACCGGGTTCGCGTCTCTGCTCCTCCACATGCAGCTGCTGGGTGACCTTGGGCCAGTCACACTTCTCTGAAGTCTCTCAGCCCCACTCACCTCACAGAGTGTTTGTTGTGGGGGAGGAAGGGAAAGGAGAATGTTAGCCGCTTTGAGACTCCTTAAAGGGAGTGAAAGGCGGGATATCAAATCCAAACTCTTCAGTCTTGGCCAACCTCCTGGGGGTTGCATGCAAGCAGTGGTGTAGCCACCCCACACTCTCCCATCTATAGGGTTCAGTAGCAGCAGATGACAGGCTGGGGTTGCAGTGGCATTCTCATTGTTGCTGAGTATTGGAACAGAGCAGTGGAAGAGCAAAGCTGCAGTGTGTTTGGTGCCGGCAGGAGTGCTGGATGGGCTCTGCCAGTGCCCCTGCAGCTCCCCTTCCCCTTCCATCTTGCTTTGCAACAGTGACTGGACAACCAGAGGTCACGTATGCCTGACCCCACTTTTCGCTGCTGACAGAGTGGACACACAGCCCTCCTCAGTGATCAGCTGGGTATGTGTGTGCTGTTTTCCCCTCCCCGTTCATTAGTCGCTCTGATTAGCATTGGAGCAGACAATTTGCATTGCCAGGTGCCGGACTAGGTGAGGTGGTTTAAATTTCTCTACCAATGCTCACCAACAAATAATCAGTGATCTCACCTCTTCCCTCATGCTATCTATTGATGGGATGAGGAAACAAAGAAAGATGGTTTTAGGCACTTTTCCTAGGTAACCAGAGACGTCAAAGCTCACAATAGTGCTCATAAGTGAGATTCTGATACGCTGCACAACTTCCATGATGATCTTGGGATCACTGTCCATCTCCTTTGCTTTCCCTATGTGTGTTTATCTATGTTTTTATTCCTCCACCTCACTCCAATTTAAACTGCTACAACATCCAAAGAATCATCAGTGCATACTTGTCTTTAGTAGCTTCAAGATTCATAATGGTCCTGAAATACTGCTTAGTACATTAAACCATTGAATCTGTATACCGGGGTCACCAAACTTTTTATCAGGGGGGTGGTCCACTGTCCCTCAGACCTTGGGGGGACTATATTTTGGAGGGGGGAAATGAACAAATTCCTATGCCCCTCAAATAACCCAGAGATGCATTTGAAATAAAAGGACACATTCTACTCATGTAAAAACACGCTGATTCCCGGACCGTCTGCGGGCTGGATTGAGAAGGCGATGGGGCTGAATCCTGCTCCCGGGCCTTAGTTTGCCTACCCATGCTGTATACTGATAGTCTTACCAGAAAGGGTTTAATGTTAATAGATCAAATTAAAGCTTCCTTTTGTGGTGCAGCTGGTTAAGGGGAAGGCGACCTGTTAAAGCGGACTGCTACCAAGGGCTATTGATTGCAGCTTCCAGGTTTCTATAATGCTTCTTACTTTGCCAAACCTTTATTAGGCATTACAAATATAGGCCATTATAGAACATACACACACACACACACACACACACACAAAAAAAACAACAACAACAAAAAACAGGATTTTCATTGGAGTCAAAGTTCTATAATGCATAGATTCCCAAAACTGGCAAGATGAAAACTATGAAGCATCGGTTAAGGAATCTGGGCGCATTAGACAATGTGCACAAAGGTGCCTGTTCTCCCTTTCTCAACTGCCCCATTCCACTTCATTGTCATCTATTTTTCATTTCCCCCCCTCAGACTTGTTTGTTGCTAAGGAAACCAGCTTGCCGGCTGTCAGCGGCAGCAGCAGCAGATGAGCATACAGAGCTGCACCGTGTTGTTGTTTTTTGAAACGAACAAAAACTTTTTAAACTCAAGGATTGCTTTCTCATTTATTTATTACTATATTTAAATAACAAACAACATGAGCAATCACAACAAAGAAGCAGGGAAGTTCTTCAGTGTTAGGCCCAGTTGCTCTAGGGCAGAGCTTTCCAAACTTTCATGTTGGTGACACACTTTTTAGACATGCATCATTTCACAACACGGTGATTCAGTTTTACGAGCAAACCAGAGGTTAAAGCAACCCCTCTCCAGCTCTGGGAGAAGTGCGGCGAGCGTTTGCACGACACACATACACACTGCAGCCGACACACTTAAGGTGTCGCGACGCACAGTTTGGAAAGCTCTGGTCTAGGGACTGAATTTGGATTCTCCTGCACTGCTTGTCTGGAAGCTGGCATGGAAGAAGTAATGCGTTCTGCTGGAGTGCATGCATTTGAAAGACAGATGGGCACTCATGTTTCAACTACTAGAAATTCTGCATAGCCGTTGATTTTTAGAGCTGTTCGTTGTCCATGTTCTTCCTTCGTCAGCTGTCTGCTGTCCCAGCTCCCCTCCACGCATACCAGCTTGGTTGTTTCATTCCTGGCTTGAATTAAGCCAACTCCTCCTACCCCTAGTGCTGCATAGCAGTCTCTGTTGTCACACATAGCCAAGGCTTATGAAATTTAGCTTCCCAGATACATTACTGAGAGCTAATGAGTGTTATGGATTATTCTTGATATTACTGTTTTATCTTTTGTAAACCGCTTTGGTTTTTTTTAAAATACTTGTAAATTGTATGAGATAAATAAATGTATATCACTTGGTGGGGAATGATTCAGCAGGGACTGCTGCTCTAAGTTAGTATGTACAGAGATGAATATGCAGTAACTGCATTCCCTAATAAGTGACCAAAACTCCAAAAAGCACTGTAATTCCAGGGTATTGTATATCTTTCTCTTTCTAGCCAGTAAAGAAAGCCCTCTCTGTGTTTAAAACTTGAAATTATTGGAAGATCATGCATTCATGTGCCAAGATGTTCTTACTAAGCAGATTCTCTTTAAATAAATGTCTTTTGATACCGATGGCTTAATCAATCCTTTTTGGAGAAGCAAGGGTCAACGCATTCTAAGGATTTTCATTTATTCTGCAGTGTCTTCTCCAAATATGCCACCCATAGATCAAGTGCAATTCAGAGGCAGTCTAGTCTTTGGATTCAAAAGGTAAGCGTTTATGAAGCTTTCACTGCCACCTTTGTACCTTGGATGCTCTTGGTCCTTAATCCCAGGATGGTATTTTGGGCAGTTGCTTTAAGAAAAAGGGGGTGAGGAATGAAAGCATATTTTTGCCCATAAGCTAAAAAGCCAGTTAGGAGCTGGATAGGAGTATATATGTGGCTGTAAGAATCAGTGCAGGCCTATCATATCTCTTAAGGTTTAAAGAGCCAGAATGAACCCTACTTCCCACTCTTCTGAGTGACATGGGTGGGAAACTTTCAACCTATGCAATCACTGGCTATAGCATAATTATGTTTTTGGTTCTGTGAATCGAAAGCTTAATTAGTGATTATGTAATTGTAATAATTATCATTTATATAGTGCATTCAGTTTTCAGAGTGTTTGGTGCAAGTTGTTGCCATAATAATGGCATCAACCCTGAAAGTAGCTGGGTATGATAATCTCAGATGAAGCACCGAGGCTGTGCTTGCCTAAGGGTACCCAATGAAATGGCGGAATTCAGTATAGCGCTAATAATCTCTTTTCTTCCGGTCCTCCAGGGAGGATTTAAGGGAATAAAGGAGGGGAAGCCCCATTGCCCTAGTGGGTGTCATCGCTGTGCTTATTGCAATTATTTGTATGGTTTTAATATATTTTATGTACATTGGTGTACTTCTAACAATGTTCAGTTGTTTTTTAATATGTTTTTCTATGTTTTTAGTGGCTCTCATTTTAATATATAATCTGCCTTGAGTCCCATCAGGGAAAAGGTGGGGTATAAATAAATTGTTGCTGCTGCTGTTGCTGCTGCTGCTGTTGTTGACGACAAGGCAGGGTATAAATAAATTGTTGTTGCTCAGTTTTTACTTAATCCATCCTCAAAGTAGGTGTTACGTTATTTTGACAAAGCCTAGCTTCATGATTCACAGTCATGTGTTGTCAGGCTATGTTGCTGGACTGTTGCTATATCAGAGCGCAAGTTATTCCGCATGCTAAACAACAACACTCTAAATTGTCTTCTCATCATGCTAGTTCAGTATGTAAAAGGAGATTTTTGAAAATAATAGGAGGCAATTATTGACTATAGCATTAGAAACGCTTTTTGTGCTATTACTTTCTCTGGCCAAAGTTAGCAGATTTAGATATTATGGTACCTTTTATATGGTAACTCCATCTGTTTTCAGGGCCTAAAATGTGTTCACTATGATTGGTGAAGTATTTGGCCAATACTTGAAATCCTGATCAGACCAGTTGTGCCTTTCTGTGGTCGTTGAAGTATTGTTGAAGTATAGTTTGAATCATTCCAGACTGCTGGACAGGCTGTAGCTGATGGAAGTTGGAGTTCGGCAACATCTGAAAGGCCCTACCTCTCCTTGAGATCAAAATGCTTTAGGTTATACCCCCCCTCCTCTGTCATATCTATACCTATTATGTTTTCAGATCATCATGCATAAACAATACTGTTTGGAATCTGTATTGAATAAAGGAGTTAGGGTGGAACAGGAAGAAAAAGGGGAAAATTCTGAAAAGCCATCATAGCACAATATTTCCTGAAACCCCCTCTCTGATGCAGAGAAATCAGCTGTTTTGGTGAACAATGCCTTGAAATGTTAAATAAGCACAGCAACCGTAGACTGCTTTAGGTTTTTAAAATAGGTCC
Organism: Podarcis gaigeae; assembly: GCF_964106915.1. Taxonomy (NCBI): domain Eukaryota; kingdom Metazoa; phylum Chordata; class Lepidosauria; order Squamata; family Lacertidae; genus Podarcis; species Podarcis gaigeae. The sequence goes on along the minus strand of NC_139680.1, from coordinate 100,845,751 downwards.
ATTAAAATTTCAGACCTTGTGTACGTGTTACAGTGACATAGGGCTTTTTCGAGACACCTCCCCATTCCAAGAATAATCTTGGAAGAGTTTTGAGAGATGTTTCGTAAATTCAGAACGTCACAACTCAGAGGGATAAACATTGGAGAAGTGACAAGTACAGCTAGCCATGCACATATGAAAGTGTCTGCTTCCTTGAGTGCTTGCATAACTCTTTACCTCTGGCAGTTCAGAGTGTATTCCAGTGCTCATTGGCCACCATCGGAGTGCAGTACCCAAGCCATATGCTTGTTTTTCTTGAAAGAGAACCTCCATCCTAGCCACTTTATGTGTTTCCCGGAGAACAACACAGCATTTCTGCTACTGAAATCCTGTTTCGTTCACCCTCCAAGGAGGTGGGAGGTGAAGAGGCAAACAGTGCAAGTACTAGTCTTCTGGTCAGTTGCTCATGAAGTAAAGCAGCATAACCCTCAAGGAAAGGGAACTTTGGGTAGGTCGGCTGTAACTTTCAAAGTAAAATGTTAGTAAAACCTCTGTTAGCATAAGCCATGATTTGCCATTCTGGTTTGCTGACCAGTTTGCTATTCGTTCAGGCATTATGTCTAGCTATAGTCGAGTGTAGTTAATTATGGTTTGGTGAGCGTACTCACCCTTTGAAAGGCAAACGTTGGTGACAGTTCATGGTTGTCAGGCTCCCACCTCAAAACACACTGGCAGCAACTCTTACTTGAAAGTATGTGGTGGTTTTTGGAGCTTCTATCATTACTGAGTATTAATCAATTTATTGTGTATAGCCAAGAGCCCCTCTTGAAAGTAAGAAAAATATATTTATTCAGGCTAGTAGCAGTACAGGCTCAGCAGCACAAGCACAAGGTCCAAAAGTAAAGAGCCCAAGGCCTGTGAGCAAAACCAGAGGCTTATAACAGAAGCTTTGAAGATGTCTTTCTACAGCTAACATGCCCCTCGCCCCCCGCCAGGCATTTAAAGACAAGGTAGGGTGAGCTCATTCATGGGACTCTCTCTCCCTCTTAGTCTGCTGCATCCACACACATGCTAAAAACCCACTTATCCAGCTGGGAAAACTTGCCGGAGCAAAAATGTCTTCAGCTGTGCAGACTGTGGGTGCCTGTCATATCTTGGACAGGAATGCCACCCTAGAATAGAGACTTCTTTACTCTAATACATTACCAATAAATAATACAGTGTGAAAGGTCTGGCAGATTAAGCCAGGACGGGTACACATTTCAGTGAATCTGCCCGTTTGTAATTAATCAAGGAGAAGCTGAATTAGTTTTGTTGTTGTTGTTGTTTAGTTGTTTAGTCATCACCCCATGGACCAGAGCACGCCAGGCACTCCTGTCTTCCACTGCCTCCCGCAGTTTAGTCAAACTCATGCTGGTAGCTTCAAGAAAACTGTCCAACCATCTCGTCTTCTGTCATCCCCTTCTCCTTGTGCCCTCCATCTTTCCCAACATCAGGGTCTTTTCCAGAGAGTCTTCTCTTCTCATGAGGTGGCCAAAGTATTGGAGCCTCAGCTTTAGGAGGCTCAGGGCTCAGTGAGCACTCAGGGCTGATTTCCTTCAGAATGGATAGGTTTGATCTTCTTGCAGTCCATGGGACTCTCAAGAGTCTCCTCCAGCACCATAATTCAAAAGCATCAATTCTTCGGCGATCAGCCTTCTTTATGGTTCAGCTCTCACTTCCATATATCACTACTGGGAAAACCATAGCTTTAACTATACAGACCTTTGTCAGCAAGGTGATGTCTCTGCTTTTTAAGATGCTGTCTAGGTTGGTCATTGCTTTTCTCTCAAGAAGCAGGCATCTTTTAATTTCGTGACTGCTGTCAGCATCTCGAGTGATCATGGAACCCAAGAAAGTAAAATCTCTCACTGCCTACATTTCCTCCCCTTCTATTTGCCAGGAGGTGATGGGCCCAGTGGCCATGATCCTTGTTTTTTTTTATATTGAGCTTCAAACGATATTTTGCGCTCTCCTCTTTCACCCTCATTAAGGTGAAAGAGGGTTCCTCCTCACTTTCTGGCATCAAGGTTGTGTTATCTGCATATCTGAGGTTGTTGATATTTCTTCCAGCAATCTCAATTCTGCCTTGGGATTCATCCAGTCCAGCCTTTTGCATGATGAATTCTGCATATAAGTTAAATAAGCAGGGAGACAATATACAGCCTTGCTGTACTCCTTTCCCAGCTTTGAACCAATCAGTTAATTAGTTTTACCCACAGCCAAATCAACACCCAATTCAGTATCAGTTATAAGTTAGGAATTAAGAGTGAGATATGGATTTATGTCCCATCAGTAGACAAAAAACAAAGCGCTTCTCTGCACAAAGCACAGTTAATTTGTAGAGTTCATTACCAGAAGAGCCACGTGGCAGAGACTAGAGTTGAACGGGGAAGTTTCTGGTCATAGCTGAGTCTCATTGATGGCCACTAGGTTGGATCCAAATGTTGGATGGTGCTAAAGGGTTGGGCTGATTCGTGGAGAACAGGTCTAGTAGCATCTGAACATTAGAATAATCCTGCTGTTGTTCGATGTGTTTGTTAACTGGAATTAAAAATAAATAAAAATTTAAATAAAGGAAAAAAGAATAGTCCTGCTGAACCAGACCAAAGATCTATCTAGTGAAGCATTATGTTCACACAGTGGCCAACCAAATGCCTTTTGGGAAGCCCATCTGACACCAATACAACATTTTTTATGTTTTGAGTATATCTCTTGATATTGATGGCTGGATATTGTCAGCAGAATGAGGTGTGGAGGCAGGACTCTTCCTGTTATGCCTTGTTTGAGAACTTCAGGTGTCTGGTTGATCAGTGTTGGAAACTGAACATTCAACTACACAGGTTTTGTTCGGTCAACAAGGCAATTTGTACACTGATAAAGAGTTCATTCCAATAGGTGAATGCAAGTCATAATTTTAACCTACCCATTTCCAAGAACAGCTAGAATCCATCTGCATTTGCTTCCAGTGCACTGTCCCTAATTGAGGGCAGTGTGTTTAATCTGTAACTGTGGAGCAGCAATTTCACACTATGCTGTGAATATTACAGTGTCATTCTGGTTATTTAAACTGGAAACATCTTCCTCCATTTTTCAGATTCAGTTTCTCTGGACTTGTATGTCCTGCTGGAATTTCTTGTTCAGAAAGTTTAGGATGCCAAACAATTAAGGTTTTAAAATCAGCAGTCTTTAGCAAATCAAATATGTATCCTTGCATACCTCTTTTCTGCTTGTGAGGGAACATCTCATATATGGTGAAGTCTTGTCTCTTTTCTTCTCAAGGACTGTGTTTCATGAGATACTGTGACAGGTAGTATTTCACAAAACTGCCAAGAATGTTTTTTTTAAAAAAAGCAGATAAAAATGAAATTATGCAATCCTCTTTCAACCTGGCAGTCTGAAGAGGAGATATATCTTACAGTATCTCACTACTGTATTTTGGAGAGTACGAAGTGAAAGTAATTGTTGATATTAAATAATACATGTGTATGGCTTATTTAATTTGAAAATGCTGCCTGAATTTAGATATGCAGATAGGTTACAACCCTGAACCTTTAACAGTGGGGACAGTTGAAAACTGATTAATGCATTTACATTTAATGTGTGATAATGAGTTGAATGGTTAATAACACATTAACAGATTAATCATGCAGATTAATAAGTGCTTTCAGCATTACTTTTAAGGAAATGGACTAAGTGTGTTGGAAAGTACGTTTTTCATGTCACCAGCAAACTATTCATGTACAAGCTCCAAATTACTGTTGTGGTTAACCCTCTCAAACATCATCTGAAGTAGATACCAGAAGGTCTGAGGAACCTTAATTTTCTGCTGAATGGACATTTACACTCGCATTCATGTTTTTGTTTCCAGGCTCCCCCATGTAAATACGAGCAAGAAACTGGTGGAAATACATTGAAGCAAAAGGATTCTAACATAGTCCTCCTTTTCTGTGGCAATTTATATACCACGTGAACTCATTTTTCAAAAATAAACCTGACAAAATGTGTAAATCATTAATTTATTTTTAATACCCTTCACCCAAACAAATCTGCATGTGCTTAGATGTACAGCTTTCTCTTAAAGAATAGCTAAATTAAACAAATATTTCTGACCTTCAATTAATTATCCTCTGCTGCCCTCTACAGGTCCTTTGATGTAAATCTCTGGAGCAAGGTAAGACCGTGAAACTGAAATAAAGTAGAGCTGCTTTAAAATGCTTTGGGTACAGAATATTATGGAAGTATAAGTAACAGGAAGCTGCATGCTCACAGTCTTGACAGTAACTTATTTGGAGAGTGTTGTATCTTGTCCGGTGCATTTTAAATTTAGGGCATGATTCAACCTAAGCTAATTCTGTTTGAACTCAGTGGGGAGATTTAAGCACGTGCTTAACTCCAAACCACCTTCACTTCCCCACATCTAATTGGAGTTAAGGCATGCTTGGCTTTGGATGAAATTTGTTTGGGGGGGGGGGGAATTTGGTGGACAGAAACTTGGACAGTGGTAACTTGGCAGGGACCTTCTGCTCAAAGAGGGTTGCATGAGAAGATCCCCAGTTGGGCTCTCTGCCTAAGTTACTTCTTGTGAATTTAATAATTATGTGCAAAAGAGATGAGAATTGGGGTGGGGAAGATGACTGAACCCATCAGGTCCTGTATACCTGAAGGAGTGTCTCCACCCCCATCATTCAGCCCAACCCAAACACTGAGATCCATCACCGAGGGCCTTCTTGGTAGCGGCGCCCACCCTGTGGAACACCCTCCCTTCAGATGTGAAGGAAATAAGTAGCTATCCTATCTATAAAGGACATCTGAAGGCAGCCCTGTTCAGGGAAGTTTTTAATATTTAACGCTGTATTGTTTTTAATACTTGATTGGAAGCTGCCCAGAGTGGCTGAGGGGACTCAGCCAGATGGGCGGGGTATACATAATAAATTATTATTATTATTATTATTATTATTATTATTATTATTATTATTATTATTTTATTTGTTAGGCTTGAGGGGAAAACCCAAAGCGCCTTATATCTCTGTATGTCACCAGTTTAAAATTCAGAGAATAAGCAGTATGGAAGTGAACCAAACAATTGAGGAAGTAATTTACAAAATAACAGAGGCTCCTTCTTGCATAACATTTTCCTACACCCTGTCTAAAGTTGGTGGGGAACCAGTGGCTCCTTGATGTTCCTGGACTACAGTTCCCATCAAGCCTAGCCAGCAGTAATTGTGGTCTGGCAGCTTCTAGAAGGCCGCAAGTTCCCTGAAAGATAATGAAGTGATAGGAAGATTGCACTAAAATGAGTTTTTGGATCGATGCTTAACTACCATGTTTCAGCAAAACACTACATGGGGCACAGCATAGCTTAGTTGTTTTTCTTCTATTTATTGCTCTTGGATGTAGAAGTAGGATCTTGTTTTCCAAAAGAGCCTTTTCTTTCTGTCTTCTGCATCTTGACAATCTACATATTTCTGTTTAAATTTGAAATACCACCTGAGTTTTCTTGAAGTTTTGCAAATCAGGCTGCTAGTACAGCTCCAGATGTGGGGTTTGCTGAGGCAAAGTTTATACTAAGCTCAGAAGTGGGTCAGAGCTACAGAAAGAATGTTGTGCTCTCTGGTGCCCTTTGTCCTGGCAGAAGGCTTTTATCTAGGAGATTTCCATTGGGGTGGGGGGCTTTTACTAATTTAACCTCTGTCCCCCATGTGCCTCCAAAATCTGTTCCTGTGGGCAGGGGGACACACCCTTCAGGAGAACGTGGGAGGTGTTTTTAGGGAGCTAATTAATATTGGGGAAGAAACACAAATCATTCTGTTGCTTCACATGCCAAACTGTCAAATCAGCCGCAGGAAAATCTAATCAAAGTCTGAATGTAGTAACCACCTTCGGTTTTGCGTTCCAAGTATGTCATGCAGCCCTATTCCTGCTTACTTGGAGCTCACTTTTACTGTTTTCAACTGGGCTTACTTCCCTGTAAATGTGTTTAAGATTGCAGACTTAGGGTTGTATCGAGTGTTGGTCTTACTCAGAGTAGACCCAGTTGAAGGAATGGCCAGGTCCAACTTAGATCCCTTAATTTCAGTGGGTTTACTCTTGAGTAAAGCTTAGCTGGCTATAACCCTTAATATATATTTTTTGCTTTGTTTAAAGAAGTGCTGGTGTGTCATCAGCATTAAGTACTATCTAAAAATGCAGATTTTTATTATTATTTACAAATATCTAAAAATGAAGTAACGCTACACTGTTGAGAAACTATAAAGACTCTTAATTTTAACACCTGAAAGTGACAATGCTTAATGTTTGCTTTAAGCAATACTTTCTATTGTGGGTTAAGACACTAGGAACAGAATCACTGAAAGACTTTCTTTCCCCCCCGTACTTCCAATATACATTTTGGTGTGCAGCATACATGCTGTTGGTGTTGATTTTAAATACCATATTTACACACACACAAAGCCTTCCTTTTTAAAGAGTGAATTGCTATGATGTGGCATAGAGTAATAGCTTAGTGGAGAGATGCTTTATTATTTGTAGAATTCAATTTCAGATACGATTTGCCCTTGCTTCTTTTTCTCGGATGCAATGTACGATTATTCTGTCTTACCAGATAACAGAACTCTTGTACAAGGATGGACGTTATTGCCAGACGCCTCCGGGACCAACTGGTAGAGTTTCAATTTCTATGATTGTAACTTATCCACAAATCCGTTCTTCTGTGTAATGATGGGCTTGAGGGATTACAACCATAAACACTGATTACTTCTTTTTGAAAGTGAAATTTGGAAAACATGTTGGGTAAAATCTTTATCCAGATGATCACAGTATATTTTATGGAATCCGTGAGATTTTTTGGAAGGGGGGTGTTTCCCCCTTTTCTTTCTTTAATTAAAATGTTCTCCATTCACAGAGTGCACATGTTAAATAAAACAGAAAGGTTTGCAACACTGATAACATAATCAGATCCCTTAAATAAACGCTTTACAACTACAACCAAGTTTTTCTGTATTTCAGAAAGCTATTAAGACAAAACAAAACATAAAACTATTAAAATAACATTTTAATTGCTTTCTGTCATATCAAAGAGCAAAATGCCACTTAGTATCTTGAATAAAGTGATTTAAGACCTGCTGAACACTCTCAATAAATAATAAAAAGAATGCAGTACATGTCACTAGTAGATGTCTTATCAAAAGCTCATTAGTTCTTCCTGATGCTCCTATACATTTTATGCTTGAGTGCCAAAGAAAATTAGTGCTGTTCACCATGTAGCATCTTTTGTTAATCTTGATTTTCATTGGCTAATAAGTAGCTCTCCACAGGATTATTGGATCTGGTTGTTAAAAATCATTTAATACTCCTTATTGTATTCATGTTCGCTTGCTAGGCTGCAGAAAGCATGGTAAATAATGTGAAATATACAGTGCTGTGTACACGATGCTTTAGGAAGCTCTTTATTTTCTTTTGAATAAATGACAAAATATTTATGGCAACTATTTTGGGGTAGTGGGCAGGAGAGTGGGGGAGAGGCCCTGGGCAGTACTGCTTCTGTCACACAGCAGTGAGAAAAAATAGATTGAAGATAGATTCTGTACTGAAAAGCTGTCACCGGGTTTGAAAATAATTAATATTCCTTTCACTCACCAGTTAGATATGTGCTCCCAAACCACATAATCTCTATGCCTCAGTGATCATTGTTGCCATTTCAGAGCCTCTCATCAGGGTGACATCTCACACCAAAATGATTTCTTATAAATTAATCTTGATAACATGACAGTGTCAGTAATTTTAGTGGAATGCTTTCTCTTGTGTTCCTCCCCCCTGCAGAAGCTGTTGGCTATTTTCTTTATAGCTTGATTGACAGCATGAGTGACTCAGAGGTACAGGCCAAGGAGGAGCGGTTGAGACAATACTTCCATCAGCTGAAGAAGATGGTACCATTTCATTTTTTGCTACATAATGCCTGTCCTGCCTGACATGTATCTATTAGATTTGAAATTGCAGCTTTTAAGTACAACCAGACCACTTCTCAATGACATGCGAGTGCTGGAGACTTAAATTATGTCTGAAATTTGTCTAACAGAAATTATCTCAGTTTGGTTGTGTTTTTAAAACTCATGTAATTTTCTCCACCTCTCGGTACAGAATATAGTGATCCCTCCCAACATCTTTAGAGGTATTCGCAACCTACTGGACAGCTGCCACGTTCCTGAATTAATTAAGGTCTGTAGTGGTAAATTAAATGTTGTCTTTCAATATAAAACATATGTCTGTACTCCCCATGGATCTGTTTAGAGAGAAACAACATTCAAAAGGAACCGTTTCTGATTTTTAAAATAGCATATTGATCTTCTCCTTTTTATTTAATTTGGAAGCATTTGTGTTTTGGACAGAGAATTTTAAAGCTCGTAACTATGAGGATAAATGGGGATAGAGAGGCTCTTTTCTATGGCTTAACAGCATGCTTCGCGATATTGCTGAAATGGGATCTTGTTCAATTCTATTCATCATATATTTCATACATTTTCTTACACTATATATATTATCTTTTAGGATGTAATTCTCTTGACTGATAAAGACGCATTGTTGCCCGGAGAATTATCAAAAGTAAGTAGACTGGCTATCTAGGTTTATTTGTTAGTAATCAAATAATTTTTGTATATAAAACGGATACTTTGCTTCCAAGGTATCTATTCTCTTGCGCAGCTGACGTTTCAGTCTTTTCCTGGAATTAGCTTCAGTGTTAATAACAGCAGAAGCATAATATGTCTGTTAGTTTGAACACCTGAGGCAGCTGCTGTGACTCAGTTTCCCCATTTAGAAAAGAGAGCAGCTCACAAGGATGGTTATGAGCCTATGTTTTTGCCACTTTGGATAGGGAAGGGCAAGTTGCAAAAAAATGTGCCTGGCCTCACTTGCATCGAAAGTGCATGTGAAATCCTGTACACCAGGGTGGGGCACATAGATGGGGCATCTGCACTCGATGGTGAAACCTTTCTTCTTTTTTTTTAAGGTTCTGGGCAATGCATGTCCTAGGAATAATCACAAACATTTGCCTTAACGTTTCTGTGGTAAAAGCACTTAAAAGCTCAACGCAATTGCACATGTTCATGCTGAGTGAGGGAAGACGCACCACAATTTGGTGTTAAGTTGTCCTCTATCTAGTATATGCAGACTGAAAATATAAAGGAACTGTCATGCATTTTTGCTGTGACTTGAACAGTTGCAGGGAATTTACGTTCTTGCTTGCACATGTCTTCATGTTTTCTCTCTTAATTCAAGTGGTTTTCAGGGATGTTTTATTTAGTAAACATCTTATTCTTTTGCCATAGTTCCCTGCACTTCGGGTGCCTGAATTGGAGGAGAAACTGGAACAACTGAAAGCTGAGAACCAGCCTATTGGAGATGTTTTGAAGCAGCTTATATTTGCTTTGTGTGCGGAAGAGGTAACTTTTGAAAGAGTTGTGTGTTGAATTTGCAGCATTTAATAAACAACAGTGACTCTTATCTATAGAACACCCATCAGTGTATGTGGCAGTGAACCAGAACGGCTGGGGCAACCTGGTCAGATGTGAGGGGTACAAGTAATAAAGTAGTAGTAGTAGTATATGGGACACGGGTGACGCTGTGGGTTAAACCACTGAGCCTAGGACTTGCCGATCAGAAGGTCGGCGGTTTGAATCCCCGTGACGGGGTGAGCTCCCGTTGCTCAGTCCCTGCTCCTGCCAACCTAGCAGTTCGAAAGCACGTCAAAGTGCAAGTAGATAAATAGGTACCACTCTGGCGGGAAGGTAAACGGCGTTTCCGTGCATTGCTCTGCTTCGCCAGAAGCAGCTTAGTCATGCTGGCCACATGACCGGGAAGCTGTACGCCGGCTCCCTCGACCAATAAAGCGACATGAGCGCCGCAACCCCAGAGTCAGCCACGACTGCACCTAATGGTCAGGGGTCCCCTTACCTTTACGAGTAGTAGTATACAGAGTAATCCTAGTGAAAGAACAAGGAGGAGCCTTGTGGCATCTTAACATTTAAGACATATGCTTTCATAGACAAGAGCCCACTTCATGACATGCATCTGATGAAGGTGGATCTAGCCCACAAAAGCTTAAGACATGTTGTTATTGAGGATGATGATGTTATTTATTAAAATTATTACCCGCCTTTCACCAGTATTCCCCAGGGTGGGGATTCAGCAATTTTAAATTTAACATTAAGAACGGTTAATACAAATTGCAGTCACAAAAATAGGAGCAGTGGTCCTGAAAATACATATCTCAGGTGTCTTAAGGTCAGAAAATGCCACAACCTAGGAGCTGCCGCAAAGATTGCCCTCTCACTACCACCTCCTCAGCTCCTCAGTTTCTGACATTGGTTTGTCCCTCTGATGACCACCCCCCTGGAAATGGTTACTAAGTAAAAGACAAGTCCCAGCTCCAAGGAGTTTGAACTCTTAAGTGAAGGCAGTGGGGTGTAAAGTGGGAGGGAGACAGAGAGGCAAGTAAAGATAACCAGAGATGAATGGTTGCAAATATAATTGCATGTACTTAGGCTTCATTTCAGGTGAGGGTTTAGTGCTGGTAAGCAAGGGAGAATAATGTTTCAAGGGTTCTGGTTTTGGCCCTTGTAAATCATATCAAAGTACAAAAAAGCAATTAAAGCAAAAAAAAAAAAGTCAACTCATTTCAGTTACCTCTTGAATGGCATGTTTGGGGATTACTCTGGTCTGTTAATGGTAATCTGCAAAGTGAATGATAGTAACAGCTGTGATAGGTTTATCATACATGCCAAATGTCCTTTCAAGCCATGGCTCTGGTCTCTTACATCTAGATTGTCAAGCAACTGATACATGCAATAGTCATTTGCAAGTCAAATATTACAAGGTGGTTAATGCGGGGATTGAAATTCCATTTTCCTGCTGGAGAAAAGCTTTCTGAGATAAAGAGGCTCTTGCCTTCATCAGCAGGCATCCAGCTGTAGTTCATATTTTGTGTAGGTCTGCAATTTGCTGTGTATTCCAAGACTCTGGTCCAATTTCTTGTTTGTGTGCCTGTGCCATAATGCCCATTATTGTACAGGAAACTGGAATATGGTTAACCTTCTAGCTTGTATTCTATAACGGCAGAAATTTAGGCCGTGAAGAGGTTTCGCTTCATTTTGTTACTCTATATAAGAGTGACAGGGGAAGCTTTTGACATGACCTCTGTTCATAAGCATATGTTCAAGATGTATTAATAGGAATACAAGATGTATTAAGGAATAGCCTTAAAAAGGATATGGGAATGCTTATTTGGTTTTAAAAGTTGGACACTTCGTTCCTGCTTTTGCCCACGGTTAAAATAAAACTTCCAACCGAACACGAATGCTAACATATATTCAAGGAAGAAATCATAATAGTAATTATGTGCCTACCTAAGATGTCCACTAAAGCATATAAACCACTCCTCTAACAAAAGGTTTCGATTGGACAAGTTCAGGTCACTTGCTAAAATAACTGTAATTTTTGCAAATGTAAAGCACGTGAGCTTTTAACAAGCAGCACGCAGGCTATGCATACATAGATAAATGTAGTTTCGCAGCAAAGCCCTGGAATGCAAAATGTCATGCGGACTTTTCTCTTTTAGTTCATATCATTTCCTTAATCCTCCTCCTAGAATATGCAGAAAGCCCTTGAAGTGAAAGCCAAATACGAAGCGGACATGTCTGTTGGTGGCTATGCAGCCTTAATACATTTGTGCTGTCGACATGATAATGCAGAGGAGGCAATGAACCTTAAAGAAGAACTGTAAGTACACCGGCCCTGAAAGATGTCAAAGAGATTTATGCTGATACACAGACCTTATTGAATTAAGTAGGTTGAATATTTTAAAAAAACAAAACAAAAAAAAACCAGCCCAACCCTCATACATTTTTAATTAGCTTTTCCCCTGATAAAAATATTTTGCTGAAATTCGAGATTGGTTGTAACAAGTTGTCACGATTATATAATCACTCTGAACACACATGTTTATTAGTGGTGCTCTATGTTGTATTTTAATAAATCAGTTTATGATAAGGTCTTAGCAGCTACCTTGGCATTCAGATTTGGTTTCTGAGCCGGGTAACGTAGCTGCAGTATAGCGGGTTACAGCGCTTGTAAGTGACATTATGCTTCTAATACCTGTCTGCAAACATTTCCTTTTAAAGTCTCTGTTTCCAGAGATAATATCTTGGTTGTGAAAATTAGCTCCCAGCTAAGACCTGTAATGCCTCGTTTGTCAGCAAAGTACTTTGCAGATCCCCATTTTTTTTTCTCCTCTTGTCTTTTAGTTTTATTTCTTTAATTTTATTGTTAAGGTAAATTTGAAAACAAAACAAAATGCACACACACAATCACATATTTAGGAGCTTCTTTCTGCTCTTTTGGCATGATGTTGGACCAGTGTAGATATACAGTTGATGAGAGTTTAGCAACTAAGAGTGAGCTGCAGGAAAGTCACTCATTTTCCCAATGCCCAGTCATGTATGAATTTTTTTTCTCTCTCTCAACTTCTATATTTCTATTTTACACATATACGTGCGGGTTCTGCAGGTTCAGTGGGTTCTCCTGTTGCTAAAATGAACGTACATTCCTAAACTTTATTTGAAAACCCAGTTTTAAACAGGTTCCAAAACCCTGCTTACGTTGCACATGAGTAGAGGTGACATATATAGATATATTTTGTGTGTGTGTGTGTGCACGCGCGTGTGTAGTTCTGTAACTCTATATTTGTTAACTCTACTTATTTATCTCCTCTGAAGGAAGGCCTCAGATGCAAATAAGACTTTTTAGCTTCTGTGAAACAACTTCCTTATATTACCAAGTTGCATAAGTCAGGTGTTTCCTCGATAGCTCTGTGTTCTTGAACAAATTCTGGGCCCTGTTTCAAAATAAGGGATCTTCTATTCATTCAGTATCCTCATAGATGATCCTGTGGAGTGCATTTGTTCAGGCTGCGTTCAGCTCACTGGATTATCTACAAATGAATGCCTTAGACAGTCCATGCAGGTCCAGTGTTCTCATATGGATTCACATTCAAGAACCAGTCCACATCTCCTACTAAGAAGGAACTGGCCCTTCAATTTATTTAAGATGATCTATTTGGCAGCCCTTGAAAATGTGCTATCGTACGTAGTTTAGCATTCTGTTTGTTACAAAAAGACACCTGCTGCTACAGAAACAGCCCTTCATCCTTTTGTTACCGTAATTATGACTAAGGTAATGAGTTATAGGATGCACAGAGTAGTTTAATAGGTATTTTGCATTATGCCAAAAGCAAGTTGATTTCAATAAGTAATTTTCTTTGGAGAAACATAGTTTCTTCCTTGGTGGTATAATGGACTCAGCTGGGTTCGGCTGCTCCTACTGGTTGAGCAGTAGAGGAAGCCAAACCCAGTTGAATCCATTGTAACACCACGTAGAAATATCTTTCAGATAAGAGCAATAGTCCCTTCCCATAATTCCTTGGGAACTGAGGAAGTTGTGGTCTGTTTGATGATGATGATGATGATGATATCAGTATTAAATAGTAGCCTTGGAATAAATTTCAGGACTGTTTGACATTGGTTTGGATTTGGCCAATCAGCTCAGTCCTTTCAGGCTTACTTCTGGATAAATGGCCATAGGATTATAGCCTAAATGGTGTACCCTTAATTTCCATTTTCATCAATGGGATTTACCTTCACTCATGACTGACTTATCCCATGCATGTGGGACCAACATGCAAGTACGATTTTGTTATTATATTTTGAACACCACCATGATTTTTTCTTATGAGATGGAAGTTTATGAAAATTTATAGTTTATATAATAAAATAAAGAGTTGCTTAATCTGAATCGAACATATTACTTTTTGTTGATGGTAACAGACCCTAGATTTACTTTCTTCCTATTTTTGTTTATCTATTTGATTGAGGCCCAGAAATCCTGCAAAACGTTTTAAATGAATAAATGAGAGAATAAATAAGCCTTTGGATGTTTTTGGAGCTCTGCTCATGAAAGGGGAACTCCTGATTTTCGCAGTTACCCTCTTCCCATTGCAGGCTCCCACACCACATTCCAGACCTTCCACTCATGTAACCGTGGTTCCAACCCAATGTCTTCAAAAAGCAGCACATCCTTTCATAGCGCCAATGCCTCCATGATATATCAGAAATAAATTTACTTCCTAATTGCACATTGAATTACACAGGAGTAAGACCCATTGCACACAGTGGGGTTGATTTCTAAGTAAACATCTACATGATTGCTCTGTGAGATTATTATATTCTGGCACAAATGGAGTTGATGCAGTTTTTTTTTCTATACCCCAGTTCTCGTAAAGATTCATCTATTGCTCTTGATGCGGGCAAGTGCTTAGCCTTGGTGAAAGTTTTGAGCAAATATGGCAGAGTAGAAGGTAAGTGCTCTTTCTTTCAGTGTATATTTTTGCTATATAATGAAGGTATCTTGCCACCGGAATAAAAATATGAGTTGATATTAATGGTATATCATGTCCTGCAAAGTTCTTGAACATTTTGCATACAAATTTGCATGTGAATTCAACCAGAGATACTTGGACAGTGCAGGCCATTAGTTTTAATGGATTGGCAAGCTTGTCATTTACATTTGCACAGCTCAGTGCTTTTTGCATTTCTGCAGCTAGTTTTTATTAGCATTGCTGTTTGGATTGAGTTTGAAGATCATGACTTATGGCACAAATTGCGTATGTGCCTAGACTAATGGCTTTGTTTTTGCTTAAGAAGGTCTGAAGTCTTAGCATAAAGCCTATAAACATAACCTCCTTGTAAAGGGTCTAAGCACTTCAGGGAAAAAAAGCCATCCTCTAACTTTTTAATAAATGTATTATAATATTAAGATCTTAAATTTGCCTTTTATATATTATTAATGTAACATTTTATAACCAACAACTGAAGAATATTGTTAAATTAATCAGATCTTTAATTGCAAATGTATTTAATGCATTTGGGTGTAAACGGTATGTGTTTAGTAATCGATGAAGTTTATAAACTAGGCTATCACCACCATTAATTAGAGGTTGGAAAAAACAGTCTGTTTCTGACTAACCAACTATAATTGGCATTTGTTCTATTAAACAGAAAATTTATTTCCAATTCCTTTCATTGAAAGGGTGTCATAATAGATTTGGATTGTTTATTAGAGTGAGATTTCACCCCAAAACGTGATAAAACCAGATTGTGGCTACCTGTGCAATTAAAAGGTGGCATTGTGTTGATTTTCTGAAGCACACAGCGTGCTGCATGCAGCAGGCAGTTTCAAAAGATGAGCCCTGCTTTTATGTAAAGTGGTCAAAACATTTTGCCAGTGCAATAATTAAGAACATTACAAAAAAAAATGCACTTATTCCATATACCAAAATGTTTGTTTCTGCCTTCTTAATGAAGCTTAATGAACCTAATGTTTTAACATGCACTCTCTTAGAAAGCTTTCATTGGCTCTCCTTGGCTAATTAGTATCGACACAGCAAACAGGCCCTATCGGTATCAGACCATTAGTCTGGCTGTATATACAGTGTAAACACATCTTTATTATCTGGCCTCGTGACAAGCCATCTGCTGAAGAAACAATGGTGTGATTTAGCAGATGTTAGCACTGAACGATAAAAGCATCCATTTAGTAGGATCTTGTTGCTATAGGGCAGACTCTACAGGGTTACGTAGTGCAGAGTGGGCACACAGTTCCTATCTGTAATTTGTAGTCAAAGTTGCAGCAGAATGATAAAACCATGCTATTGTGGATTCATAATTGTAGTCTCGTTTAGAAATGCAAGTAGTAATTAACTTGAAATTGGCATTATACACCAGAATTTACATTCCTGCTGGTTTTTTGAAATGCTGTTTTAATAGCAGTTTGTTTTCTCTGTACATGAAATTACCTAAGGGTCTTTTGTGGTGGTTCATTGTAGATGCTATTAACATTTTAAAGGAGATGAAAGAGAAGGATGTCCCTATTCAATCTATATCAGCCACATCCTTTTTCCACATTATTAATGGTGCTGCCATGCGTCACGACGTTGAAGTGGTGAATCGGCTACTCGAGACCATTGTGTCCCTGGGTCTAGCAAAGCCTACTGGAAACCTGTGTTCTCCCCTCATTGGTGTCCACCTTGAAAAGTAAGTTGGTTGCAGTCTGGATCTAACTAAAGAAACAATTGTACTTTGGCTTTTATGCTCACAATTAAAAGTTGCTCTGATCCACTGGAAGTGGTCCACTCTTGTACTCTGGATGGAGCTGTTTTTTTTTGGGGGGGGGTAGTTGGTCATCGAGCAACCTGTCTGCTTCATGGTATCATGGACCATGGTTCCTGTGATACACTCCTAATATGCTGTATTTGGAGCACAGTTCCTAGTACCATATGTTCCGGCGTACAAGATGACTTTTTATCCCTGGAAAATCACCCCCAAAACTGGGGGTCGTCTTATACACCGGGTATACGCGTTGCGAAGAAGGAGAGGGAGCTGGTGAGCAGAGGCGCCCCTTCTGCCGTCGCTCCTCCTCCCTCCCCACAGAAGGGGACGCAGAAAGTCCTTCCGAGCGCAGCGCAGCGCTCGCCCGCCCACCCGCCAAACGCCTCGCTTCGGGCTGCTGCAGTGGCAGAGGCAGCGGAGGGGTGTGCTCTCTGCCCCTGGTGGCGCTCAAACTCTAAAACTCTAAAATTGAACAGCAAAAGTTGGGGATCTAATTATACGCCCAGTCGCCTAATGCGCCGGAATCTATCGTACTCTGTAACACCTTTTCCTGTCCTTCGTTAGTTCTGAACCTGATTATTTTATTGCCAGAAACAAATGTATTTATACTGCGGTGTGTGTGTATTTCAGGAGTAGGGCAAAAGCTTAATGGGCAAAAGCAATTTGTTCTCCTCTGGGACAAGTCCGTCAAAATTGGGACATATTTCCAGAATTGAGCAGAAGCAGGCAGACTTAAATCAGTTATCTTCCTAAATCAGCCTTCCCCATTTTGCTGCTTTCCAGATGTTGCTAATTACACCCCCCTCATCTCTTACAGTCAGCAATGCTGGTTGGTACTCATGGGAGTCAAAGAGCAGAAAGCTGCTCAAGAATCTGTTGGCCATCAGCAGTGACTGCCAGGTGTTAGAGCCACTACTCAGGCTGCAATCTAGACTGCATCTAGGAATGAAGCCATTCAAGCCCATAACAAATCTTCTCATGGAATAATCCAGGAGCTAGTGGCAGTGCAATGCAGAGAGCCTGTGCTGGTATAGCCTCAGCCTGTACGTAGCTGCTGAATGCACATTATTTTCAGGATTGTGGGCACTATAGTATCCCTGCCCTTTATGGGGCAGTCCTGTGCCTTGTCTACTCAGCAACAAGCTCTTGAGTTGGACTTATTCCCAGTAAACTTGTGTAGAATTGCATCCTTAGGATCCCAGTGATGTCTAGAATCAGGTGGACCACAAAACAAATGTTCCTAAGTCACTCCCAAAAAACCGAAACCCAACACCAAGAACTTTTGGCTGAAACTTGGTAGCATTCTTAATTAGGAGTACAAATATGATTCTTGCAAATTTCAAGAAATGGGTAGTCCCTGTTAAAATTTAATTCAGTAGTTAAATGGTGTAAATTGAATCCTGAATTTGGTGTGTTGGTTTCACTTGCTCTCATGCTAGGTATTTCTCTCCAATGTACTGTAAGGATCAAAAGGGAATCAAATAACATATTAACAGTAAAAACCGAGGTATCAGAGGGCCCTGCTTTGTATGCAATATTTTATGCAGCATGGGAGAGAGTTCGGACGGTCTGGGAATTGGCGTGTTTTCACATGAGTAGAATGTGCCCTTTTATTTAAAATGCACCCCTGGGTTATTTGTGGGACCTGCCTGGTGTTTTTATGTGAGTAGAATGTGTTCTTTTATTTAAAATGCATCTCTGGGTTATTTGTGTGAGGCATAGGAATTTGTTCTTTTTCTTTTTTCCCAAAACATAGTCTGGCCCCCCACAAGGCCTGAGGGACAGTGGACCGGCCCCCTGTTGAAAAAGTTTGCTGACCCTGTGGAGCAGACTCTGTCGGGCCATTGGGGACTCTCCTTCCTTGGAGGTTTTTAAGCAGAGGTTGGATGGCCATCTGTCATGGATGCTTTAGTTGATGACCCTCAGGGTTCCTTCCAACTTCACAATTCCATTATTTTAACCAACAACAGCAACAACAACCTGATTGCTTGCCCAGTCTTGGAAATCTTGCCATTTGCTGTGCTGAAGGTTGTGCTCGCCTTGCTCATCAAAAGAAAGTTGGGGCGTGTAACTTGTTGGCTCAATGTCTTAGCTTGCATTTAGCACTACCATTTACCTTCTGTGACATTTACCCCTTGCCTTGCCTATGATTGTGATTATTAAAATTTGTATATCACCCTTTATCCGAAGATCTCAAGGCAGTTCACAGCATAAAAATGCAAGATAAAAGCACAGAATACATAATAAAAACAAAAACACAACAATACTGATTTCAGCATTAAAGATTTGGACATAAACCAAAGCCCAAGTTTGAGTTCTTCATCCAGTGAGAGTCAGAGCAGTTTTCTTGGCAATTGTCCATTTAAATGTATGTTTAGTTTATAAGCACTATGGTCACTTATCCCAATAGGCTTGATAGCACTTACATCTCAACTCAGGTTCTTCGTGCTCCTCAAGATTAGATCCAGGTTTACTGGATCTCTGGTCGGTTCGATGACCAACTGTTCTAAGACATAGTCCTAAATGGTATATTGACCTTTTACGTCTTTGTCCAGACCAGCACATATGTAGCTGGTTTGTGTGAAGGTACTTTAAGTTACACATTACAACATTTCCTATTGTAGAGGATTCCTTGATTTTATTCTTCTCCACAAGATCTCTTGAGAATTTTGATCAAGTGGACAGTAGCACATCCCCAGCATAAAATTACTCTTGGGCCCTGGTATCGCCACCCAAAAAAATTCTGTGGAGGTGTCAATTTAGTACAGTGGTACCTCGGGTTACATACGCTTCAGGTTACAGACGCTTCAGGTTACAGACTCCGCTAACCCAGAAGTAGTGCTTCAGGTTAAGAACTTTGCTTCAGGATGAGAACCGAAATCATGCTCCGGCGGCAGCAGGAGACCCCATTAGCTAAAGTGGTGCTTCAGGTTAAGAACAGTTTCAGGTTAAGAACGGACCACTGGAACGAATTAAGTACTTATCCCGAGGTACCACTGTACAGTGTTCTGCAAGAAGTAGTGATCTCTCCTTGTCAAAACAGAATGTTTCAATTTTGCTGTATTTTTTATGTGATTGTGCCACTGTTTTTTAAAACTCCTGCGTACACTTTTTGTCTGCCTCAGACTATGATCCTAACAATGCTAGCTTGGAAGTTAATGTAATGTCAGTCAGTGGGACCCTTTAGTGGAATGTAATTTGAATGGGATGCCTAAAGTAGTCCAACAAAATCTAAGAGCAAACGCAATTTAGATGGAGTTTGGAGATTTGATCCCTTGAAGGCAATAGAATTAAATACTCCAGGTATTATGTGGGTTGCTTGGAAAATTGGTTGGATGATAGTCCTCTGCTGGCACTAGTTTCCTCAGCAATAATATTGACAACAATTTTGAACAGCTCTTCTGGCAAGTCTATGACTGGAAAATATAAACGGCAATCTGTTAACGTATTGAAGAAGTGTGCAACGTAACTGAAGAAGTGTGCATGCACATGAAAGCTCATACCAAGAACTAACTTAGTTGGTCTTTAAGGTGCTACTGCAAGGAATTTTTTTTGTTTTGTTAACGTATTGAAATAGGATTTCGTTTTTAAATACTCTCAGGGTGCCATAGATTGCTTTACAAGCCAACAATTCCCAGTTGTGTTGGTCATTTTTTTATATTAGAAAGTTGTCACAAATATTCTACTCCTGATCTTTGTGTGGTGAATGTATGGCCAAATGTGCTTAGAGCATCAGATTTGTCACATTCTTGCCTGCAGTCTTAGATCTTGCCACAAGGGGGTGGAAATGGATGGCAGTCATTTACTCCCAGGGGAAAAAATGAAAACCGTACTAGGATGAAGTTGCAGTGGGGAGTAAGCCTGTCTCGCAGTCATGTTACGAGCAGGTCTCACCCCCACCAGCAAGAACCATATGGGAAAATAAGGTCTCTCTCACACACCCCTGGTTCCTGTGGTATACATTCTCTCCCAATTTTTTCCTTTTTTAACATGGCATTTTGATAGTCATGTATATTACACGTGCCAATTTTTGGTTCTCAAAATGGGGTAGAGCTGTGGAGATAGGGGGAGAATCAGCGGCTCCCACAGATTTCTGTGGGACAAACAAAACACACTATCATGGTTCACTTGCAGCTAAACCTTTACTTTATTACAAGTAGGAAAATGTCTATTGGTTTTATTTTTACATGTGCTTTGTCTGTCAAGCCCATAAACGCAACAATGACATTTATAACTATTTCTAAAACATTATACACGGCAGAAAATGTTAGAAACTCTACAGAATTCTTGACCACCCATATTATGGGTATATACATAGAGAGAGAAATATGTCATCTGCATATTGATGTCACTAATCCATAGATGACTTTCCTCAGGAGCTTCATATAGATGCAAAACAGCATGGGTGACAATATGGCACCCTGCAAAATCCCATAGGCTGAGAGTCAGGGATGAAGAGAGAGAGAGAGAATCTGGGTGTCCCCAGAACACAGGCTTGCTTGATTATATTTATATTCTTTTTTTCTTCTTTCTATTTTTGTAAGCTGCCCTGAGGGTTTTGGAAACTGCAGGTAGCTTATCCCCAGTTACCCAGGACCAGGGAGGGCAACTGGAGGTTTTGTATCCTCCAGGATCTCCACAATATAATATCACATTTGTCATAATGAAAAGCATTTTGCTTGTCTTTTCATAATGGCTCTTTATAGAATTGCTGTTGTTCTTCAGATTGGAAGTAGTACTATTTACTCCACATTAACTTTTTAGACATTTAAAGTATTATTCTTTCAGCATACTGATAATAGCATGCCTTTCATTGTGGGGCTTGAGGCCATTTTATCTCAGCATTAGGAATCTAAACTTTTGTGCAACAACTTCTCCTTCGATACCTGGACTTCAAAAAGTGTTGTACATGGGAGTTTTAATTGTTACAGACTTAAAAAAAAACCACCCAGTTATTATTTACAATAAGGTGTTATGCGGCTGAATACAATAAAAGGTGGAAAGAATTATTATGGGCACATTTTCCTTGCATTTAAGCTCTCGTCGTTGGATCAAACCTACTGAAACAAAATCATTATTTGGTAGAAAAACAGGGCACTGTCAAACATTCCCATTTCTAATTTAAAGTGCCAAATGTGGTGTTTTCAGAGAATTATTCCATTAGAAACATTTCATGAAAACCTTGTGTAAGAATACACACTTTCCCCCCTTTCTAATGTGTGATTCTGTTTCTGATACAGAGAGAAAGAACCTGTGGCCCTCAATATGCTGTTGGACTAAATCTCCCACCATTCCTCAACCATTGCCCCTACTGGCTTTGGCTGATGGGAGTTCAACAACATCTGGAGGGCCACAGTTTCTAGGTTTGCTTGTTTTGTTTCTAGTATAAATTCCCACCCCTCCTACATACTAACTGAGGATCATGTAGTAAGTATTATGTTCAATGGCAAATCAGATTTGACTACATGATAATGTCGCTGAGAGATAACAGAATCAGATTTAGTTACAAGATGGTGTCACTGAGGGCAAGGACAGTGCTTCCTGGATCAGTCACACAAGTGATCCCAACCAGTCGGTGATCATATAAAGCAGAGTTTCCCAAACTTGGGTCTCCAGCTGTTTTTGGACCATGATTCCCATCATCCCTGACGTAGGGATGATGGGAGTTGTAGTCCAAAAACAGCTGCCGACCCAAGTTTGGGAAACACTGATACAAAGAGTGCTTTTTTTCCAGGGAGTACTGAAGGGTACACAGTACTGGCACCTCTTTTTGTTGTTTAAAAGTGTGGCACTTACTGTAAGAACTTCATGGTATCGGCGCCTATTTTTATAGCACTGGATATAAAAATGAGATTATGCTAAAAAGCACATCGGGTTTGGCTACATGATAATGTTTCAGAGGGCAAATGAAACCAACTGAGAAAGATAACGGAAGATAGCAACGTGAATGCATAAGGTGAATTTTTTTACAGTCATTGCCCAAAACATCATTGGAAGACATGGCCTGAAGCACAGTGAATAATTTGAGTTCAGCCATTTAAGAAATCTTTTTCTGAGGCACAAAATGAGAAAAGCCTCCTCACTGCCAAAATGTTAAACTTGTTTGTAGTTCAGACAAGTGAAAACAACTGATTTAGCTGGGTGAAGTTTGACTTAGAAATGGAGTGTAAGTTCTCAATGGGTTACTGATTAAATCACAACTCCTGCTGTCCATTGAAGAGACTTATGGATTCATATACACTACAATCCCTGGACGCAAAATTTTAGCAGTCCCCTTTCTAAGACGTGTTATGTCTCTGTAGCCCTTGTTTAAGTTTAAATATAGCTATTCATTAAAAATTATGGCAAGTTGTTTTATTAATTTGTTGATTTCTCCCATCAGTCTGTTAAAAATCGCTGCTTTTTCTGAACACCCTCCCCCAGCAGCTTTTTTGCATCTTTATTTCAAACGTCCACATTATTTCTAGATTGTTTTCTTTCTCTTCAAAACACACTTTTTTTTTTGAGTGAAGCAAAGGTTTGTCTCTCTTACTCCATTATTGCAATTAGAAATTTTGCATCATCAGTCAAAGGACAGAAATGGTTCATTTGCGCTAGGAGAACAGGACAGTGATAAGATGATTTTTTTTGTCAAGGATCATTGGGTCGTAATTAAGTTACATTCATTGCTATTGCTTTTTGAAGGATGATTGGTAAATGACAGGCTTCATGTGTTTAGTACGGACAGTGTTCACCAGAGGTTTTTTTTCCCTCTCTCTCTCCCTCTGTCAGAAAATCCTGTTGAGCCTGATAATGTAAATGTGGCATTTTATTCTGAACAAAAGAGCAGGGAAATGAGCTATCTTGTCTAATCATTCAGTTGTTTAACACCGACTTCCAGTTTAGACTCAATTGGCTGGAAAGCACTTGACATGTGAAGTTAGTGCTGTTCGGAACGCATGTTTGAGTAAATTTTAAAGTAAGTGACAGCTAAATTGTACCTAGGGAAATTACAAAGCCTTCAACACAGTTAATTTTTTTGGGAGGATTAGTTGTAATTGCAACACCAGTCTCCTTGAAAATTCCTCGTTATAGCTGATGAACGGAAGGGGGGGCATTTAGCTCTTTCAAGAGCCCCGTTCTCTTAACAGAATATTTTTTTAAGCTGATTGTACCTTACTGAATTGATTTCCCTCCACACTAACATATGCTTCAGATTTGCAGAGGGATTTGTTTTTGAGGCATTCTCTGTGGTTTTCTTTCCCAGAGTCCCTTTTTTTCTCTTTCTCCCTCCCCTTTTTTATTTCTTCCTCTCTAGCGATTTCAGGTTTGAGAGCTTTTCAATCAGTAAACCCCTTAGGTAAATTGCCACTTCACTAACACTTTATGCAGAACACTGAAGCACTTCATTCCAATTAAAATCAATATTTAGAGTATTTTTTTTTTTATCAAGCAGGCTTCTAGGTTTGGAAAAGTTGTTTATAGCAAGTAAAGAAGGTAAGGTTGAGAAAGTGGCACCGTTTAAGCAAGAAGATGTCTTGTATTTTTTTTACTTTTTCTTGCCACTCAGGGCCACACATAATTTATTGTTCAATCAGTTTGAGATCTCAGCTAGTTTTGTGAGCAGTCACATATTGGCTCCTTGCAAGATAGTTGGAATAGTTACCTTGCGCCTTACTCTTATCTGAAGCAAAATGTTTTTGTCTTCTATCCTAAGCGCACATACCTGGGCATAAGACCCATTTAGCCGTATGAGATTTATTCCTGTGTATGCCTGCATAGGATTGGACCAGGGCTTATCAACCTTTTTAAGCCTGTGGGCATATTTTGATTTTTGAGTGAGTGCCTTAGGTACTACCACTCTGTTACTTCTCGCACTCTTCCCCCACCCCACCCTGAGATGGAAGGAAATAAGCACATGTTACATACTTTGCTTTGTCAAGGGATCTGGGTAAAATTAGGATCCAGTAGAATTAACCTGATCCTTGAAAAGTTCATAAAGGGAAAGAGGAAATGGGAAAGACAGTCACTGTTCCAACTTCCTCCTTCAGCTCTATCTACATTAAAGGCAGTGCATGTTGGGAAAGACCACCGTGTCCACAGGCATTCCTGGATGAAATTTATTCTACGTCACAGAAATCCAAATGAAGATGTGTTTTGCTGTGTCAAGACTGTCATGACATCATGTGTGTGTTGAGACTAATACACATGATTGCAGCTGACATGCAAGTTAGAATGGAATGGGATATTATTTCCTTTTTAATACGATTTCACTATTCAGTTTACATAGAGCAGCAAAGTGCCATGTGTTCTAAAGCCCACATTGAACAGCAAGATGAGTATAGATGAAATAGCTCAATTGTCTAGTGAACTGCTCAGTTTTGTCTTTCGAATTTATTAGCTGATTGCTCTAATTCTGTGTCTTTAAAGTAAATGTAATCTGATAGTATTTCACATCAAATAGAAGCTTAAAGATAGCTTTTTAGATCAGATATACAGTGGTACCTCGGTTTTCAAACATAATCCATTCCGGAAGACCATTCGAGTTCCGAAATGTTCGAAAACTCAATACAGAAGCCTCCGTACGGAAGCTGTGTGGCATGTTCGACTTCCAAGGCTTGCTTGGAAACCGAAGCATTTACTTCCGAGTTTACACATTCAAAAACCGAAACGTTCATCAACAGAGACATTCAAAAACCGAGGTACCACTGTTTCTGTGCTTCAAAGGTTAGCTTAGCTACCTTCATTTGATAAGCCAAAGGTAGTCTAGTGGGAAGTGTTCCTTTGCAAGGCTTCTGGGAGGAATCTCCTGCATATCACACATTTGGGTGGAGCTTTGAACAAGGGAACCTCTTGGTAGATTGCCTGACCTGTAAGATCCTGTCTAATTTATGTGCAATAGCTGCATTCTATAGGTATGCTGCAAACAAATGTGATTGGCCCATGCAGTTTTGCTTGTCCACAGGGGCACCACCGATTCTGTCAGTTTTCCTACAGCCCTGGTTGAAGCCCCTGGTGTTGCATGAGGTCCTTTTGGTGGGTCCCCTCATCAGGAGCAGTTGTAGTCAGAAGGGTGGCATCAACGCCTCACAAGCACACATGGCAGTTTTGATCCACACCCTTGAATTTCTTTGCATTATGTAAAAATAAATTGGCTTCTTAAACTTGGATGATATGGAACTAGCTTTTTGCAGTCTCTTGAAACCAGACATCAGAAGCCGTGGTAGTACAGTGGTACCTCGGGTTACTGACGCTCCAGGTTACATACGCTCCAGGTTACAGACTCCGCTAACCCAGAAATAGTACCTCAGGTGAAGAACTTTGCTTCAGGATGAGAACAGAAATCGTGCTCCAGCAGCGCAGCGGCAGCAAGAGGCCCCATTAGCTAAAGTGGTGCTTCAGGTTAAGAACAGACCTCCAGAACGAATTAAGTACTTAACCCGAGGTACCACTGTATTGTAGCGTTCGCATAACGCTAGGTGAAACAATGAGTTTATGATTGGCAAAACATTTACAAATGCTTAGACATACATTCATGGCTACTTGTACGTTAACCCCTGTTCATTTCCAGGACTCATTATTTTACGCAAACAGGCTAAATACCTCTTCAGAAATATATATCTGGAGCATGAACACTATTAATGTGTCTGTTTGATTGGCATTCTAATTTATTCATTCATTTATTGATAGTTTTGACCTAAACAGGCAATTTAGGGCTGTGGGAATGCAGCTGAAACAGTACCATTGCTCTTTTCAGAGTCACTGTCAGAAGCTGAGCATAAACATTGAGAACTTGAATGTATAAATTTGATTGCACCCTAGGTGGAATTATTGGGAGTTCTCAAGCTGTTTCTATGGGTGTTAACTGAACTTGCAACCAGAGCAGAAGAAAACACTGATTATATAAAGCTTTATACCCATCTGTGGTAGCTACCATAGTATTTCTTTTGTATGACAGTAATCTAGCCGGCATCATCCACTTGCAGTTTTGAAATTAACCTGTAATTTAGTCTTCACCCCAAATGACAATAATTCAAATGACTCTGTGGGGTGCCAGAAGATGCGCTGTAAACAGGACTCAGTAAAGAGGTTAAGGTAGCGATCCATCAGCTCGGCTCATTTTTTTACGGTTTCGTATGGAATGCAGTAAAATCGCTTCTAAATTTGTATTTAATTTCATAATATTTTTCAGAATTAGAATACCTTCTAAAAATAGTTACGGGATGGACTTCTCTTTTTTAAAAAATCACATAATTTGCTGTATTGGTTATGTGATGGCATAACACAATATAATGTCAGTTCAAAATGCTAAAATAAGCTTTTTCTGAAGAAAGTGAATTGTGCTTCTAATATTCTTTTTAATTTTCAGTATCAAAACTAACTGCGCATAGTATATAATCAAAATGTTTTATAAACAGCTTTCTTAAACACATAGGTTAGACCAATGTTGTTGTTGTTGAATGAGAGGAGCTCACACTCAATGTTAGCAGAGTTCATAGCAGCTTCTGTGGACCCATATCATTCAAATTAGATCTTTCTTCATATTTGCTTCAAAGAGCTTCCTGTATAATAAAGTAGGGCCATCTAGATATGAGAACTCATATGTGACCATTCTTTTGATCCGTCAGTTAATGAAAATTAGATTATAATAATTTGTGTATTGCACAAAAGTCAAAATAAGTTTCTTTTTGAGGTTCCTGGTGAAGTGTTAGGAAATGAATTGGATGCATTTTATCTCCTCGATCCTTTTTTGGACGATAGGTGACTGTTTCTGAGGTTTGGTGTATACATTGTTGTTTTCGTTCCATCTAAAATCCCTGCGGGATTTGACATCTTTCCGCAGGGCCTGCAAGACAGAGCTGTTCCACCAGGCCTTTGGCCAAGGCACAGTCTGACCCCCTCCTTCTGTAATCCTCATAGAACTCTAGCCCAATGGCTGCCATTAATTTGATTCTGAATTGATTTTAGAATGTATTTCAGTTAATTGTGATTTTATGTAAACTGTTGTTAGCCGCTCTGAGACCAGCATTGACTGGGGAGGGCGGGATATAAATATTATTATTATTATTAACATGTTATGGATTTTCTTTTAAGGGATGACATAGAAGCAGCCATAGAAGCTGTGTTTGACTGCTATAGGAAGTATGGCAGCTTTCCTAGACTTCATGATGTCTTGAGCAGATTAATACAGAAGGGAAACACCGAACTGTTGCAGAAAGGTTGGTTGCTGCTATTACGGATTGGGATTGTCTTCTGTTCTTGCCCTGCATTATGGTAGGGGGACACCTTAACCCAACAAAGTTTTAGCCATTTATTACTGAGGGTCACAGCAGTAATGTTTGGAATCACATGTTCAAACCATGTCCTGTGATCAAGAAGAATTATTTAAAAGTTTTCGGGGGCACGAGGGATACCAATAATATCCCAAGGACTTCACAAAACAAACTTAAATCCATTGATTCCAATAGGTCTACTCAGTAGGATGGCCAATCTCTGTGCAGTTCTGTGCTTGAAGAATATTTAGCTCCACAATTCATGACATTCCCCCTATAAATCTTCATCAGAAAAAGACCAGTCTTTCTGATATGGTAAAAATCAAACTCATCTAGAAAGTGGTATTCGGATGCATGGATGGAGAGGTGAACATGTCATTAGATCATCTAGCTATAAGTGATCACATGATGCTATGGCATGGGTGTCCAGTGACTCAGCCATTTGCCTTGTGACATGTTCCTTTTGACTCTAAACAGGTAACCTAATCTGCTTTTTATGAATGTTCCTATAGCAATGGATTTCATAAGCCAAGAGAGAGGTGAAATGATGATGCTCTATGATCTCTTCTTTGCCTTCCTGAATACCGGCAAATATAAAGAAGCCAAGAAGATCATTGAGGTGAGACTATAACTACAGTACTCTAATCATACAACTATTTAGAGTTTTAATTAGAATTATATATTTAAAGTTTTTAACCTTTAATTAGTCTTGTTCTGATTAATGTTAATAGAATCCAATCCTAGTAATGAAAGATGGGGGGGGGGGGGTGGAGGAGTCAGGGGAAGACTAGGCTTCCTTTTCCCCCATTGTGTATAATTACAGTTAGAAGCGAGGCGGCCTGGCTGTATATTGGAATTGTTTCCTTACTTTGTCAAATTCACTATTAAATATCCAAATGATATTTGCATATTAAATCTCGGATTGTGGAACAATTAAATTAAACCTGCATTCCTGGGTGTAAAGTTGCTAATCCTCTTTCCCAACAAATTCTTTGTTCTTTAAAGCACTGGAATTTAATTTGCTGCAGACCATGCTCAGATTTATTTGTAATGCTTGTCTACCAGTTAATCAGCCAAACAAGTGCTGTCTGCTACTGTTTGGCATTTAATTTAGCTTTTTTTTCCCCTCTTCCACTATGGTAAGCAGCTTATAGAAAGTGGTAGGTGACAAACTTGGTCTATTTAGGATTAGTATATTTTATCTAGGCTTGATTGAAATTTTGCTTACTGAAATTGATAAGTCAAAAGGGCAGCCTCAGAGCCTTCCCAGATTGTGATTATTTTCCTCTAACACAGTTGCATTTCTCCCCCCGCCCCTCCCAAACTCCATATTAGTTGACCAGTTTACATTAGTGAGAGGAAAAGAGAGAAGTTAATCTTTTTGCAAAGATGAGGCTAAGCTTTTCAAATGTAAAGGGAAAGAACCCAAAGGTCCTTTTAGTAAATCACAAGGTGACTTATTAATAATTGCTTAAATTAAAAAAAGTGAAAGAAAATACTGAATGCTAGTCACAGCTTTGCCTGAATTATTGTTTCAATAATTTGATAATTTGATAATTTATTGATAATCTTGAGTAAACTACCTGATTGGGTGAATTTTGGTTCTGAAATACCAACAGCTTTATCAAAAAGGTTAAAACAATAAAATAAAGGGAGGGAATTATAGATGTGAAGGCCTAGAAAAACAAACGTGTACAGGGCAAGAGAAAAAGTCCTTATACATCGAACTTTTCTTCAACCTCCCCTAAATACTTAATCTACCATCACCCCTATCCTGCTTGCCCTGTTGGTGTCTAAACAAGTAGACTCTTGCCCTGCAGTCTATTTGCACTTTTTGTCTTTAAACCCCCCCCAAAACTTTAAACAAATTGTCAGTTCCTTTCATTTCTGTTTTTCCTAAATAACCACTCACTTAACTTTGTGTTTCACTTAGGGATTAGCAAATATAATGTCAACAGACGACAACAGCCTAAAACATTAATTTCAGAAACTTTCCCTCTTGCTAGTTTATCAGAAGAGAAAGTAGACATCTGGCATTCTTGCTTGTCCTTTTTATGTTGGATTAAGATTTCTTAGTTTTGCATAATCTTGATGGAGCCTCATCTAAGCTTTTTTAATATGCTTCATTCACTTTTCAGCTCTTTAATTTTGCTTGTTCTCCTGTGCCAAAGACCAATCTGTAGCAATTACAGAATCTTGGGCTATCATTTGTTTAGAAGGGATAGATAGGCAGCAAGTTAGAGGTTTGCGTATATGCGTAGTGACAATTTGTCTTTTAAAACACAGGTTACCTCTTGGTATGAGTGTTTATTTACAAGTTTCATCCAAGAGGAATAGTATTCCCTGGTCCAAAGACCTGGTGTAGATGTAGTAGTTCCTTGCAAACAATAGCCGGCACAGATTGGGAGCCAGGCTTTTGAACCTGTTCCCAGCGTTTGCCAGTGGATATGCAACCATAGTTAGTTTGTGTTAACATGGTTTGCACCTGAGTACTTAATGTGAAACTTGGGTTAATGCTAGACTCATAGAGTTCCTATAATTTGGACTGAGGTTGTCTGTATATGAATAAAGTACATGTTCTGCTACTTGAAGTGATTTGAAATATATGAAGTACAGAGATATTGTTATGTTTGGAGGGGGGAAGTGCACCTTTAAATAGGTTTATTAAGTAGTTATTATTATATATTGAATTTATATACCACCCTATACCTGGAGTTCTTAGGGCGGTTCACAGAACAAAGTTCTGAATCTTATTTTTAGTTATTTAATAAATTAAAATAATTTAATAAACACACTTTTCTTGAGTAGACTGTCATTTTAATGATCTGAATGCTTTAAATTTTTGTTGGTGTATTTTATTTTATTACTTCTGTGCACCACCTTGATAGTTTGAGAGAGCAGTATACAAATGCATTTGTAAATAAATGCAAATTAAAAACAATCCTTATGCATATTGTACTCTAGGAGGCATAATTTGGTCAGAATCGAGTATACACTTTCAGAGTTACCACTAAATACATTACTTCGAATCACCATTGCCACTAGAGGGCCGTGAAAATTGTGTCCCGGGCTTTTTAGACTCGTCTCCCCATGTAATATCTGAAACCAAAGGGGCACATTTGTTGCTAGATGTGAACTTTTTTCTAGCTTTCCTACTCCACTAAAAGTGCATCAGAAATAGCTTAAAGGTAAATTAAAACCACAGCATAAAACCCCCAAACAGTACAAATCAGTGGCAGGTGTTTTTAAAGTTCCCTTATCCAGCCTGCCCTTCTGCAAAAAACCTTCCTGAAGAGCTATGTTGTAAGCCATGCCTCTCGATGAAACCACACGAATCTCCTCCCCTTCACATCACAAGGCCTAGGCTGGCACATATGGAGAGAAGCATCCCTTCAAATATTTGGGACTTAAGTTGATCAGGGCTTTGAAAGTCAACAAGCACCTTGCATTGGCTCTGGCAGCACAGACGTTATCATATGAATTACATTTGCTTCCTAATTTGTGAAACTGGGTATTCCAGAATATCACAGCCTGATATAATGCAGTGAATATCCCTGTTTCAAACTGTGTCTCTGTTAGACTGTTTAATCTGACAATGTGAAGATGATACCTGTTTGTGGGGGGAAAATCTTTAGTGCTGCTGACAGCAGCTCATTCTTGTGAATAACCCAGCTGCTCGTGAAAGCTGTTACTAGTGTGCTTTGTGTTAAAAAAGTTCAATATGATATTTCACTCTTATTTTAATGTTTCCACATCCTTTATGCCATTTTCCCTACGTTGTTGTAGCACCAACTTTTGGTACAATATTATGCTCCCCAAAGAATCTGTTCAGTGTAAGAATATTGACAGGACTCAAATGTTCAAGTGATTCTTGAGATACTTGAGAGTAAAAGCAGATGATGGCACTCAGACCTGACAAGGGAGCTACTTAGGGTTGATTATATACATATAATGTTTAGTGAAATTAAAGCAATACAGTGATTTCAGCACAGCATTGGACATGCATTACAATACCAACCGATTTCAATATACCATTGGTTTTGTATGTTTTTAATCTACTGTAAAAACCATGAAAATATTTCTGGGTCCTGAGATTGAGAGATTACAGCACCCTTTCATCCAAATTGCTTTTTCTGCGTATCTGTATAAAATCAACATGAAACTCAATTTTGTAGTGGAGATAAAACTATTGTAGCAAGA
Organism: Podarcis gaigeae; assembly: GCF_964106915.1. Classification (NCBI taxonomy): domain Eukaryota; kingdom Metazoa; phylum Chordata; class Lepidosauria; order Squamata; family Lacertidae; genus Podarcis; species Podarcis gaigeae. The sequence goes on along the minus strand of NC_139680.1, from coordinate 100,814,064 downwards.
TGTTCCTTTATTTGTAAAGTATGATTTCATTTTAATATAGATGTTCCAAAGAAATTTAGCTTCCTAGATTATTGATGTGACCTATTGAGCATGAGAGATGGCTGGAACAAATTATTTTGCATGATGTGTGCGAGAGAGATGTTCATATATGCTGCCTTTGAATATAGTTCAGAAGCTACAGCTGGTAGTTCAGAGGCCAGATACAACACCAATCCTGGCACCAGTTGGCTATCGATTCAAAGTGCTGGTTTTGACCTATAAAGCCTTATGCACCCTGGACTCCGATACCTCAAGGACACCACGTAAATCAACCCAGGTCCTGTGTTTGGCATTTAAGATACTTCTCTTTGTGCCCCCTCTGAAGGAAGTGCAGATGGTGACACCATGACAGCAGGCCTTCTCAGTGGTGGCTCCCTGTTTGTGGGGTGCTCTCCCCAAGGAGGCACACCTAATGCCACTGTTTGAACCAGGCAATGCCATTTATATTCGTCCAGGCTCTTGGACCTTACTTTTCTGCTCATCTTTTTAGTGTAGTAGAGGGAGTTCAATCTGCCCTTTTATACATGTTATCTGTGAGAATTTTCGGTTTCTTTTCCTTTGTTTTTAATGTTTGTTTCTGTAAGACGCTTTTGTTTAAAAAGTGACTAATAAATAGATTAATGATACCCCATGCATATGCTCACAAAACAGTACATAGTGTAAATAAGAATAGATTAGTATTAAGGCTCTTCTTATATTCTTTTGTAAAACCTCTCACCCTCCCTTCCTCTACATAGCTGGGAGGAGGAATTTCTGTTCCGCTTTTGATAGACCACAGTTTATCATACCAGTTTGGATCTGGAACAATGGTCAATCTTAACTGTAGTTAAAATGCCAACATCAGTAATTAACTATGATTTGAAGTTGGCTTGTTTTATCACAGACCACTAGTTAATGTTAACTTCAGTTTGTTGATCCAGATGGTGCAGGTAAGCAATACTTTCTGAACTCTTCCTCCAGGCTGCTTGGGAAGAAGAGGGATAAGGGAGGGTGCACGAGCCCAAGGCTCACTGCAACTTATTCCTGATAGTTCACATTGCATTGAACTATGCTTTAGGACAACCTTGTTAGCGAGCCCCAAAAAGCTTAAGGTCTGCAAAAACTCCCTTGCATTTTACTCTTAACAGGGGCTTGTTGTTATAGTGGTGGTGGTTGTAAAAAGGCAAGCTGGTGATGGGGAAATAGAGTTCTGTCTGCTTCTTCTGACATGCCCTTGATTTCTATGATGGACATGCAGGAAGGGTCTCATCCTTCTGTGCTGGCTGTGGAAGAAGTGGCTTTCTTCTGAGCTGGCAGTTCTGTTGTTGTGAGCGATAACCAAAGATCACCTCTGCCCGTTATGTTAAGGCAGTTCCACATTAGGCTGAGTAAATAATTCACACGACTGAAACCTGATTCTACCAAATACGAAGTAGGAATCCCATCCAGCGGGAAGCACGGTCACTTCTCTGTTCATTCTACTTCTCTGTTATCTGTTCTGTTCACTTCTCCCTTCCCTCTCTGGCCCCCTAGTCTCGTGCCATGCCCCCCCCCATTTACACAATTTTCACCTGTGGCCCCCTTGGAATATCCTGGGGGTCCTCAGGGAGGGCATATGGCCCCCGGTTGAGAAACGCTGGTGTACACAGTGTGTGCAATAGAATATAACACACCAATAAAATGACTGGCAGATTTAAAAATGGGAAAAGTTCCATAGGCCTGGCTACATCAAAAGGTCTTAAGGTGACACCTGGGAACCAGAAGCAAGGGTGCCAGATCACTCTATCCCTCCTGTGGCAGCTCTCAGGCTCACCTGGAGGGACACTGATATACACACACTCGCTTGGAGTTCCTGTTTGCCATGCAGTGCGAATATGGCCAGTATGATGCAACCTCTGATCTAGCCCATTTTCTGCACTGAATAATACAAATACAAGATGGGTGACACCTGGCTTGAGAGCAGTACATGTGAAAAGGATCTAGGAGTCTTGGTTGACCACAAACTTGACATGAGCCAACAGTGTGACGCGGCAGCTAAAAAAGCCAATGCAATTCTGGGCTGCATCAATAGGAGTATAGCATCTAGATCAAGGGAAGTAATAGTGCCACTGTATTCTGCTCTGGTCAGACCTCACCTGGAGTACTGTGTCCAGTTCTGGGCATCACAGTTCAAGAAGGACACTGACAAACTGGAACGTGTCCAGAGGAGGGCAACCAAAATGGTCAAAGGCCTGGAAACGATGCCTTATGAGGAACGGCTAAGGGAGCTGGGCATGTTTAGCCTGGAGAAGAGGAGGTTAAGGGGTGATATGATAGCCATGTTCAAATATATAAAAGGATGTCACATAGAGGAGGGAGAAAGGTTGTTTTCTGCTGCTCCAGAGAAGCGGACACGGAGCAGTGGATCCAAACTACAAGAAAGAAGATTCCACCTAAACATTAAGAAGAACTTCCTGACAGTAAGAGCTGTTCGACAGTGGAATTTGCTGCCAAGGAGTGTGGTGGAGTCTCCTTCTTTGGAGGTCTTTAAGCAGAGGCTTGACAACCATATGTCAGGAGTGCTCTGATGGCGTTTCCTGCTTGGCAGGGGGTTCGACTCGATGGCCCTTGTGGTCTCTTCCAACTCTATGATTCTATGATTCTAATTCCGCAGAGTGGGGTAGGAGGAGAAAGAAGGCTGTATCAGAGAAATGAGTAGGACAGAGAGTTCTAATTTGAGACACCCCATCGGAATATGAAGAATAAGACATTAAAAGTGCAAGGTGTGTGTGAATAGATTAATGGCATGCAATATCTTCATCTTAGAAAAGTTCAGAGTGTGTTGGTAACTGGCTTTCATCGCCTTTCATAAACAAGTCCTTGTTTACTTTAAAATTATAGCAGAGGAAGAAATTAGACATAACGGCATGGAATATATAAGAATAAGAGATCAGGATGAGAGACTTCTTTTTTTTTTTAACAGAATGGTGAAAATTTGTTGAATATATGAAGACAAATTGTAAACAATTAAAAATGTTAGCAGGATTGACCCAAATGTGAGCAGTAAGAAATAATTAAAAGGGAACATAAAGGATAAATTTGTAAATAGGTTTGAATTGGTTATGCAGTAAGAATATGATATAGACTAAGGAACTGCAAGAGGGGGAGGGAAGTCGAAGAAAATGTAGGTTGAATTTGTTTAGATTTAATTTTTGTTGTTAAAACATTGTAAAATGCAAAAATGATTATTACTATTTTTAAAAGGATATTCAAGGCTGTTTTTTACTTATGTGTAAGACAACTGCCCATTGGAACCAGAGCTGTAGCTCCCATAGCTGTGTTTTATTAATACTGCTGCTGCTGCTGCTGCTGCTACTACTATCACCACAACCATTTATTAATTTACAAATCTCCTTTTACTTAAATGTCTTAAGGAAGTTTACAGCCATGTCATAAAAACATAAAATAGTTTTAAAAAAACAACAAGGCTGAAAATAGGTTTAAAAACAATACAAAATGAACACCTAAGGCAGAGACCTTTTTTTTTCCAGCTGGCAAAGCTTGTTGAAACAAAAGTGACCTCAATTGTTCTCAGAAAATACTGATAGTAGGTGTCTGCCATATCTCGGCAGGAATGCTGGTTCCACAGTATAGGCTCTCAGAAGGCTTTTTTGCTGTAATGCTTTTATGGCAGAATGCTACCTTTGTTTAAATCATGTACAGTGGTACCTCAGGTTACATATGCTTCAGGGTACATACACTTCAGGTTACAGACTCCGCTAACCCAGAAATAGTGCTTCAGGTTAAGAACTTTGCTTCAGAATGAGAACAGAAATCGTACTCGGGCAGCACAGCAGCCAGCAGGAGGCTCCATTAGCTAAAGTAGTGCTTCAGGTTAAGAACAGTTTCAGGTTAAGTACGGACCTCCGGAACGAATTAAGTACTTAACCTGAGGTACCACTGTACATGATTTAAACAAACTTGTTTTTTGTTCTTGCTTTCATTTGGGGGGGGGGGTATCAGTGGTTGGATTTTTTTGCCAATTTCTGTCAGCATCTCACCTGCCCTCCCAGCTCCCCCCCCCCCCCATTGCACCTCTGCTGCACAACATTGCACACCCTCTGGGTGGCTTCCGAAGCAGTTTTTCAGAGGGCACAGGAAATCTATGGTGCCCACACCGTTCTCTGATTCCAGGCCTTTGGGTGGTGGAAGAATATTTAGTTAAGCTTCACGTGAAGACATTAAAATAGTTATTTTGCGCACGCACCAACAGCCGCAAACAAACAACAGTAGAAAAGCAATTTGGGCTGCTGTCCAAATACATAATTATCCATAGGGAGAAGTCAAAACAATAGAGCAGTAAAGATTACATTGTAAAGCAGAATACTGTTTTAAGCCTCATATGGTATTGAAAAGAAAACATTTTAGAAAACTGAATGGAGAATGGATAAAAAGCTGTCTTTTCTAGAAGGAAAGCAAGTAACAATCAGTGGTGTGTTGTTGCTGGCAAACTTAATGTTTTCACTTTGAGCGATCTGTAAGTAAAAGAAAATAAAAGCCACAAGTTATTGAAGATTTTTTTGTAGGTTACAGCATAGGTTCTCCCTTTTTCTTTTCTTTTTACAATGTACTGCATTACATATGTCTCAATTTCAGACCAGGCACAATGCTGAAAATTCAGTAAGATGGTTAGAGATAAGCCACAAATATGGACTATCGTGCAAGCCCTAGAGATTTAGTTAATCTGACCTAGATGTTCTTTTGATGATTGAGAACCTACTATATGTGAAAACACTTCTCAATTTCAAAATGAAACACAAGAATATCCACCGTATAACTCAGCTGTCCTTGTAGCAGTGGGCACAGCAATCATTTCTTAACAGAGGAGGATTTGCTATATAAAGTTTTCAGCTTTTAAAGCCATTTAGATCATTGGCATTTGGAGCAGCAATGATATTGAAAGTTGGAAGTGAATGCCGCATTTGAGTTTTCTATGTCACAAAGAGGATTATCTAGAGATTCAAGTAACATACTTCTTCTCTTTTAATTTCCATGGGCATGTTGTATAAGATCTTAATTCTTTAGTTCTCACTGATTCCCCCCCCCCCACCAGTCTTGTGAAATTGTTTAAGAGATCATCAGATGGGAGGGGAGGCATAAGAGGTGTATTTAAAACCAGCAAGCACTTCTTCTGTATGTGTTCACTTGCCAATATCATGTGTGCTATGAAATTATACACAAGTGGTTTATGTTTATCGTTTGCTTTAATTTGCTTGATGGTCACTTATCCATATAACATAAAATAATGATTTGATAGTTCTATGTTAAAAAGATAGAGGGGGGTAGAGACCCTGGCATCTTAGAACAGGGTTTTTCCAGGCGGACATTATGGTTGCCGGATCACATTCAGTCTTGGCGGTTGTGGGGAAGACAACAGAGGTAGCACCCGGCATTGTCACCCTGTTAACTTTCTTTAAGAAGTTCAGTGCTGTGCCATTGGGCTCCCTTTGTGTAGTAATTTATCAGATTCACAGCATCAATAGTGCATTGGGTATTGGGAGAAGTAGAGTGCGAGAGAGACAGAGAGAGAGAGAGAGAGAGAGAGAGAGAGAGAGAGAGAGAGAGAGATTCAACTGTTGTAGCATGAAAACGTATCTAGTGGGCAAGTTCACCACTCGAGTAATCTTGTGTTATAACTGCATATTAATCCTCCGCATTTAAGGAATTATTCCAAGTCAACAAGTGGTTAGTTACTCTGAAATCTTGTTTTGCAGACACCTGGTTTAAGAGCTCGACCAACCAGACTGCAGTGGTTTGCAGAGAAGTGTATTGGAAATAATCAGGTTTGTGTATTGTGAAAATTTTATTTTTATTACTAATTTAAGGCAATAATTTTGCATCATTTCTATTGTAACCATCCAAATTCAAGAGAAAAAGACTTAATCATTTTGTATGTACATGCACCTCCCACTATCAGAATGCTCTCTATTGAAAACTTCAGTTATCCAAACACAAAGAGTTATACCCAAACCTTGCTACACAAACAGCTGATTCGGATATCCAAACAGCCCACGTCCTTACATATTTGTGTTTTGCTGGTCAGCAGCAGCCATTTGGGGCAGAAGGCACAGAGCAGTGATGGGCAAACTTGGTCCTCCAGCTCTTTTGGAACTACAATTCCCATCATCCCTCACCACTGGTCCTGTTAGCTAGGGATGATGGGAGTTGTAGTCCCAAAACAGCCAGAGGGCCAGGTTTGCCCATCACTGGCATAGAGGAAGGGAGACAAATCCGACAAATCAGGGAGCAGGAGAGATCAGGCAAAGGGAGAGAGAATGGACAAATCATGGATTACAAATTTCCCATAGGAAATAATGGAAATCATTGGCTTGTTGTGCAAACACTCACCATCAAGCGGGGAGCTCATTGTGTTTGCAAAGCAGGACCTGCATGTACTAACTACCTTTTTGTAGGGCCTCCAGTTGACAACTGTCTACAGCTATAGGGTAGGATAGTCACCCGTCTTGTCTTTCCCATTCCTGATATTATATTCAGGGTTCTATCATTTTACTTGCCAACTTGTTAGCAGTAGTGCTCCTCCTCCCTCTCAGGCCTTTGCTATAGAACTTCAAGCACAGGCCCAGCTTCTACTACCTTGTCCTGTAAAAGTCTATTGAGAAAAAGAAAGAAACATTCTCCTTTTCCCTACAGAGAAGTTGGGAGAATGAGCTTTTGCAAGAAGAGAAAACACTCCTCCATTCCTCCTCCAAGATCTTTGTAGGAGAGAGGAAAGACGGCTTCCCCATCCCGCTGGGCTTCTGCTGTTTTACCTTTTCTGCAAAGCCCCACAAAAGGGCAGATGTCTTTTCCTTTCCTCAGTTTCTCCATGAGGCACAAGACTTGGAGAAGGAAAGGATTAGTGGTGATCACAAACAATAGCTTGGTTAGTGAGCGAATGTTGACACGGTGAAGAAAAACAGTATGAACCTGTTTTTTCCTACAAGGTATTGGCAGCCTAAACAAGGACAGTGGTACTTCTGGTTGCGAACAGGATCCGTTCCGGAGCCCCGTTCACAACATGAGCAGAGCACAACCCGCGTCTGCAGGTCGCAATTTGCCGCTTCTGCACATGCACGTGACGTCATTTTGCACGTCTGCACATGCGCGAGCCGCAAAACCCGGAAGTAACCCTTTCCGGTACTTCCGGGTCGCCGCAGGGCATATCCTGAAAGAACGTAACATGAAGCGGGCGTAACAAGTGGTATGACTGTATGCAAAACCGTTTGGAAATTACTTAGATCAGTTGTGTACTATTACAGACGCAAAGCTGATGCCCAGCTAACTTCAGTTCATTTTGAACTGATGATTTTTACAGTCATACCTCGAGTTGAAGTAGCTTCGGGATGAGTATTTTTGGGTTGCGCGCTGCAGCAACCCGGAAGTAACGGAGCGCGTTACTTCCGGGTTTTGCCACTTGTGCATGCTCAGACAGTCAAAATGACGTCACATGCTCGGAAGCGGCGAATCGTGACCCGCAGATGCGGGTTGCGTTTGCTTCGGGATGCGAACGGGGCTCCAAAACGGATCCCGTTCGCATCCAGAGGTACCCCTGTATTGGCAAATACACTGGTCGAGAATATAGAAGGTTGTATACAGTGTTAATTATACTCACCCATTGACATTAATGAACTTAAGACTCGTAGAATCATAGAATTGCAGAGTTGGAAGCGACCCTGAGGGTCATCGAGTCCAATCCCCTGCAATGCAGGGACGTAACTAAATCATATAGAATTTCAATAATCAAAACAAAAAAAATTCCTTCCAGTAGCACCTTAAAGACCAACTAAGTCAGTTCTTGGTATGAGCTTTCGTGTGCATGCACACTTCTTCAGATGAAGAAGTGTGCATGCACACGAAAGCTCATACCAAGAACTGACTTAGTTGGTCTTTAAGGTGCTACTGGAAGGAATTTTTTTTGTTTTGACTATGGCAGACCAACACGGCTACCTATCTGTAATTTCAATAATGTTCATTAATTTCACTGGGCATACTTTTGAGAATAATAATAATATTTTTTTAAAAAAATAATATTTGTACCCCGGCCGGAGCCTAACTCAGAGTGGCTAATGTTGGCAGAGTGATTACTATATGAGATACACTGCTATTATAGGGAAGTGTCAGGAACTAATTAACACATGCAATATATACGTATAAGATCTTAAATAAGAAGATGCATAAGGCCCATCTAGTCCAGCCTCCTGTTCTCACAGAGGCCAACTGGATGGTTATCCGAAGCCCACAAGCAGGATTTAAGTGTGACAGTGTTCTCTCAACTTGTGATTGTCAACAACTGGTATTCAGGGCTATGCTGCTTCTTGCAGTGGAGGTAAAAAAGCCATTGTGGCTAGTAGTCACTGATAGCCTTATTCTCTTTTTGTTGGTGTGCATTGTCGTCGCAATTTATACGTTGTGAAAATCATTGCTAAAATGTTAGTTCATGCACAGAAAATTCAATCACACATCATATAGTCACATTCTTCTACTCCCCTTTTTCCTATTTGCTCATTCTACATCCCCTACCTATTCATTACCCCATCATAACTTTTTTACAACTTGATACATATGCAATAAATGTCTAATAAACCAAGCAGTTCTTTATGTCATGTATAGATGTTATAAATGTGGTGTGTGTTTGTAATATTTTCTCGTTTAAGGTTGAAGCCCTGGAAAGCATGGTAGAACTGACTCAAAAGCTTTTTGAATGTGATAGAGACGAGATGTATTACTACCTGTTAAAATTATGCAGTAAGTAAAATGGACAGTCTCTTCTTTATTTTGGTTCTTATAAGTGAGGAAAACTCTCATATGTTTCACGTTAGACTTACCAATGTTCAGAATAGAATTATTTTTGCAGCCACAAAAAAACAATTGAGATATTAACATTATTGAGAAATTAATAGTATTGTAAGCAGCTGATACTATGCACTTTACTTGTATGGCTAAGGATGTGGTGGTATTGGTGGGAGGGGTTACAAAGGGCAGCAACTGTAGTTTTAGTGTGAGGAGCAAAGAATTGGAATCGTGAGGCACAAAGTGTGCTCGTTAATGGTTCCTCATCATTCTGGAAAAATGTGGCAAGTGGGGTGCCGCAGGGTTCTGTCCTGGGTCTGTTGTGGTTCAACATCTTTATAAATGATTTGGACGAAGGAATTGAGGGGATGCCCTCTGTTATTTATTTCGGTTCTGGAGGTGCTCTTGAATAGGATTAGAGGGGACCGGTTGGTGCAAGGGATTCAGGTCGGAGTGAAACAATATAAACTTAAAGCTTTTGCAGATGACCTAGTCCTGACTTTGCAGGAGCCAGAATCTAGTACAAAAAGAGTATTACAACTGATTCAAGACTTTGGTCGGGTGGCGGGATTTAAACTAAATAAACAGAAAACTAAGGTGTTGGGGAAAAACTTGACAGATACAGAGTCAGAACGGTTTCAGAGAGAAACAGAACTAACTGTGGTTAAAAAAGTAAAGTACCTAGGGGTAAACATAACAGCAAAAAATCTGAGTCTATTTAAGGATAATTATGAAAAATGTTGGTCTGAAATTAAGAGAGACTTGGACAGTTGGACAAAATTGAAGCTTTCTTTGTTAGGCCGAATTGCTGCTATTAAGATGAATGTATTGCCAAAGATGTTGTTTTTGTTTCAAACATTGCAAATTGTGGACAAGACGGAGTGTTTCCGGAAGTGGCAGAGAGATATCTCTAAATTTGTCTGGCAGGGCAAAAAGCCCAGAATTAAGTTTAAGATATTAACTGACGTGAAAGAAAGAGGGGGCTTCGCCCTGCCAGACTTAAAACTGTACTATGAAGCCGCAGCTTTCTGCTGGTTAAAAGACTGGCTACTTCTTGAGGACACTGATGTGTTGGACTTGGAAGGTTTTAACAATGCTTTTGGCTGGCATGCATACTTATGGTATGACAAAGTTAAGATCAATAAGGCCTTTAAGAACCATATTGTCAGGAAAGCAGTATTCAATGTCTGGACAAAATACAAAGACTTATTGGAAAACAAAACTCCGAGGTGGCTGTCCCCTCTGGAGCCAAGGCCCGGAAAAGACCCAATATGGAGGTCAAATGGCCAAAATATTGGGAAATATTAGAAAAAGACGGTGACAATTGAAAATTGCAGAGTTTGGAGAAAATGGAGGGTAAAGTGCGAGACTGGTTACATTACGCCCAGATTAAATAAGTTTTTTAAAATGACAAAAAACTAGGGTTCCAGGTGGAGAAATCGAAGTTGGAGACAGAATTGTTAGAACCAAAGACTAAGGTATTATCAAGAATGTATAACTTGCTGTTAAAATGGAACACACAAGACGAAATGGTTAAATCTGCTATGATAAAGTGGGCACAGGATATTGGGCATAACATTATGTTTGAGGACTGGGAAAGGTTGTGGACCACTGGGCTGAACTTCACTGCATGTAATGCTTTGAAGGAAAATGTAATGAAAATGATATATAGATGGTACATGACCCCAGTTAAACTTGCCAAAATATACCATTCGTCTGATAATAAATGCAGGAAATGTAAAGAAAATGAAGGAACATTCTTTCACCTCTGGTGGACTTGCCCTAAAGTGAAGGCCTTCTGGGAAATGATATATAATGAGTTGAAAAAGGTATTTAAGTATACCTTCACTAAGAAACCAGAGGCCTTCCTCCTGGGTATTGTCGGCCAGAAAGTGTTAAAGAAGGACCGAACATTTTTTATGTACGCAACAACAACAGCAAGGATACTCATTGCTAAGAATTGGAAGACTCAAGATCTACCCACACTGGAAGAATGGCAGACGCAGCTGATAGACTATATGCAACTGGCAGAGATGACCGGCAGAATCCGAGACCTGGGAGAAGAAAGGATTGAAGAAGATTGGAAGAAATTTAAAATTTATTTACAAAAATATTGTAACTTGATTGAATGTTAAGAAGAATGCTTGATCATAAATAATTGGCCACCACTAAACTAGATTGGAATTTGATGATAAGTGAGATTAAGGAAAAGACAAACTCTTTGGGAGAACTATTAGATTATATTTAAACGAGTGGATATAAGATTGCAAACAAGATGATAATTTGCTTGAAAAAACTTTTTAACAATGTAAGTGGGAGCAGGAGACGTGAGGAAGTCTAAACAAGTTATGAAATTTTGTTATGATATAAGCAATGTTGTTTGTTACTTATGCTTTTCTTTTACAAAAACCTTAATAAATATTTATATAAAAAAAAAGGAATTGAGGGGATGGTCAACCAATTGGCAAATGACACCAAACTGGGAGGGGTCGCTCAGAAGACAGAATTGGGATTCAAGATGTCCTTAACAGATTGGCAAACTGGGCCCACACTAACAAAAGGAATTTCAGTAGGGACATATGTATGGTTCTATACTTTGGCAGGAAGAACCAGCTGCACGAAACACGCAGGAAAGCAAAGCATGGAAATATAAGCTGTTAAACCTTTAAAATATGGCTTTCTAAGATAACTGTAACTTGCCTTAGTTACAGTAGTGAAAGTTCCTGAATAATTGGTATAGAAACATGAGAATGGCTTGTAAGAGCCATGCTGTCTGAGCTTGGGGCAACCCGTTCAGACCTCACACATTGTGCTCCTTAGGTAGACTAAGTAAAACAATAGGCTTGATTCCCTTCCTCCGAAGGTGTGGGGAAGTGACATAGCTAAGGGTCATCTAATCTAAACGGCTGCAATGCCGGAATCTAAACTAGATCACAGATGACAGATTTGCTACCAGCCTAGGTTGCTTATTGGGTTTACTGCAGGGTAGCCAGTATGGTGCACTCCAGATGTTTTGGATTGCAACTTGCAGCAGCAGCAAGCATGCCCAGTGGAGATAAGTAGAATTAGAGCTTGCTCAGGAGGAAACAAGACCTTTGGACACAACCATTTGGTCAGGGTGCAATCATGGCCTGTCTCACATTCCATCCTTGTTCTCCTTTTTACCTAGTAGGTGGGCTGGTCACTGCCATTTTCAAGTGTACTATCTTTTAGCTGCCAAGCTGTCTGGGCTTTATTGCAGCTTGTTAAATATTTCTTCTCCCTGCTTCAGCCATTTTCGTTGGGTGAAAGATTTGGTATGGCATTTGTCCATTTAGTTCAGTGCCCTGCCCATGGGTGAAATGTTGTTCATTGTACTTCAGCTGCATTCCAATTTACCAGTTAAGTTTCTTTCTTCCAGTTTTAGAGTGTTAACTCGAATAGGGAAACATTCTGCAGTTGGCTTACTTTGGTTGAACGATAATTGAAGGTTTTTGTAAACCACCTATTTGCTTCTGCATAGGTGGTATTTATCTCTTGAGGAGTTCTTTAAAGAAAGTTGCCATTTCCCATCATTGTGTAGTACTAAACCATGTCTCAGAAATTCAAGAATCCTCTGTGTAATTTCTCCCCTTGCTTTGAAGAGCTGTCTTGTTTTGCTGTCTACAAAAGAATTTGAAAAGATGTTCCTCTTTGCTACATACATAATTGCTTTCAATAGAAGATAGCCAAATACACTCGCAGCCTCCCAAGGAATATCTTGAAAGCCTTTCAAAATCTTACCAGTACGTGGGCAACTTGTTAAGCATTTGAGGACAATTGAAAATTGAGAGCCACATAGCAATGGGTGACTGCAGATCCGATTGACGGAAAGGGAATTTTGCAGGCATGCCATACCTCTGAAACATTTTGTCTCATCCTCTTTTAGTAGGATCAGGTTTTATATGGCCTGGGATCCAAAGGACTGCTTACGTAATGCTGCACATTGATAAAGGCTTTGGACTTTATATATCTTGAATTGGAACCTCACATACCATATGGCGCACAGTTTTTGAAACTGAGAAGTCATTTAAAAGCAGTTTGATAGGACATTTTGGAGTGGTTGTCTGCTTTTCAAAGAAAATAGCTAAACATCATGTTGCAGGGTCCTTTGTGCATCAGTTTGTGCAATCAAGCCCTGGTATGAGTAGAATTGGATACACTACATGTTCCTGCAATTCTCCTCTATTCAGACATCTGTAATATTTGCCTAGGAATTTGTTTCATGTTAGTAGCAACCAATACAGGTCAGTTGGGCTAGTTTAACCATAACTGTAATTTTCTACGGCATCTGTTGACTGCTTGCTTGCTTAATCGTTTGCGTTTTTTTTAAAAAAAAGACTTTCAAACCTCAATAGGAGGTGAGTTTGCAAGCTGTCGTTTGAAGGTTAGCACTAACCATAGTTTTCCAGTTCAGGAATGGCAAACTGTGGTTAGCCAAAGTTAGGAAGGTGAAGGAAGGGCTCCATGAAAGAGGAAATTCAGTAACTGTAACTCTGTAAAGTGCCACAAGATTCTCCATTATTTTTGCTGCAGCAGCCCAATATAACCACCTCTATGGAACTGTGTTTTTTGCTTTACTGCAGATGGATTTTTGCTTTACTGCAGCTCAGCAGTGTGATGTTACAACACCTTCTTGTCTCTTTATAAGATAAGGAAACATGGTTTTTTCCATCTACCTTGGCAGAGTATTCACCTCTTTTGCTTGCAAAAAGAACATTCAGAAGAGAAGTGGCCAAGATATTTGCTGTATGCTTTATTTCATTCTTGCATTTCATTTCCTCAGCAGCTTTTTTTTTTTTTTAAATCTTCCTTATTGTTTTACAAATACTGGTTCACCATAATAAAGCAACTGGGTTTCCAAACATAATCTTCCTTTAGTAGGAGGGAGTCCTCCTACTTTCCCAACAAGCAGCCTGTCTCTCTTCAATGGGGAGAGGAGAAAACTAAGATACAAATTTTATCAAACACTGTTGTGCAAAATCTGTAGACAGCAAGAAAAGACACAACCAATTCAATCTACTTAAATAAAGAGAAAACAGCTTTGTCCGCTGTAAGAGCAAAAACAGAACCATAGTCTTAACCCACGTCTAACCATCTTTCAAAACTGTTGCATGCAATACAGCTCCTGAGGTTCCATTGCTATTTCTGTATATTACTACAACGTTAGCTAAATTCAGTTTCCCCTCAGTTTACAAATGTAGGTATGTAGTTCAGCACAAAAAAGGGAATTATTATAAACCTGTAGACCGTCATTGATTGCAAGGCGAGTGATGAACAGAGGTTATTTTAACTCTCTAATATATGGGGGGGGGGGTTGCAAGGAGTTGGGAGATGTACTGTGTTCACAGTGTGTTCCCATATTCAGGCACCTTGGAATATGGGAAATGGTGATGAGCCAGGGATTTGGATCAGCATGTTGCCTATATCCTGATGACCCCCATTGCTGTCTCTCTTCCAACTTGTAATTCTGGAGAGGTTGTGAAAGTCCTGAACTGCTTGGCATCCTTATTGTAGTAGATAGGGAAGGGGGAGTGGAAACATACCGTATTTTTCTGTGTATAAGACTAGATCTTATACTCCAAATTAGGTTTAAAGGGGCTCAACTTATACACAAGTACTGCTGAAGGCTGTTTTCTTAATTTGGAGTCCCCAAAAATAGGGGGCGTCTTATACATGGGGGCATCATATACACAGGAAAATACAGTAATCCATACAAGACAGAAATATTGCTGGTTGAGGATTTTGATGGTGTGGGAGTACATGTGCAGCCTGCTCTGAGTGGGGTTGCACTCCCCTTAAGGGATCAAGTTTGAAGCTTATTGATTACAGAATGTGAGCAGTAATTGGCTTAGGCATTGAATGAACCCGACTATATTTGACCCCTGCCCATTGGGCAGGGAGTCCGGTAAGGGTAAACCACCAGAAGGGGGAGCCCCGTCCATGCAGACCGACTTGAGCTCCCCCAGGTGTTCCCGACGGGGTCGTGTCATGGCGCTAGCCCTGCCCTGAGCTTCGGACAAGATGCACACCCCAGGATTCCTTTAACGGAATACCCTTACACTTGGAGGGGCAGGTAATGGCCACACCTCCCCTCTCCTATCAAAAGGTCAAACAATGCCTAACCGCAACCCTAACAAAGTTGTGGCGATTGCTACGAGGTAGGCGAAAACCAAATGGCCCATGCCAGTTTTGCCAAGTGGACAAATTCCTACCAGGCCCCTCAACAGCGACCAACCGAGGTCCATAGCAAGGCCGATGAAAACCTGCAAAAAAGGGAGGGAGGGTGGGAGCTTGAAGAGGCGAGCCAAGAGGAAGCCCTCTGGCTTGCTCCTCCACTTAAATGGTCCCAGCCATGCCCCCACCAGCCAGCTGATTGGCTGGCTGAGTGCTGACGCAGTCGGGATCCCCCAGGGCAACACGGGACTTCGTCCCCCGCCCCTGGGGAAGAGTAGGTGGCCATGCGGTCCACCGTAACTCCTCCCCGTGATGAAGATTTCTAACTTAAAGGAAATTAGGACTACACTGGCAGGAGAATTATTCCTATGATGTGTAATATTCTGTTTGGCTCTAATTATAAATAACTTGAAAAAAGAATGTTCAAACACCCACTCCAGATTAAGTAACAAAGGAAGTTGGTTATATATGGGAAAGTAAACTTCATGTGAAGACATGCATGAAACAGCTTGCAGTAGAAAATGACAGTGCCACATTTAGGTTTCCTCTGTTCTTTCACTTTTCCCCCTTCAGAAGTAAACAACGATTGGCAAAGGGCTGACGCTGTTTGGACTAAAATGCAAGAAGAAAACAGTATTCCCCGTGAAAGAACTTTGAGGCTGCTAGCAGATATTCTTAAGGCTAATAATCAGGAAGTTCCGTTTGATGTACCTGAGGTAAATTAGGTTAATTGTTTTATGTGGTGAAATACTGGCTTTAAAATCTTTCATGTTGGTTTGTGAATGATATGGCAGAGGGAGATTGTATGTATGAAGATAAGTAACTTTTAAAAATGGTTTTCTTTTAAAGACTTGGTTTGATGGGGCTACTGATGAGGCTGTTGATTCTGTCAGTTCTCCCTCTTTGACGACTGCTGAACAGGCGACAGATAATGAAAAAGAAATATTCATACTCTGCAAAAAGGGCAAACCTGAAGGTAAATTAATTTGTACTCTTTCTTAAACTATAGTTGAAAAGAATGTGCTAACTCGTTCAATACAAGGCACAAAGCACGCCTGTATTCCCAAAATCACGGTGCTCTATAGCTAACATTCTGCTTCATGAAATTGTACTGTAGAATCTTGGTGCCAAAATATTAGCAGTCTTGTATTTCTTTCCATGCTGAATATATAGGCTCCCAGTATGTAACTGCTTATGATACTATCTTTCGTACTGTTGTAAGGAATAATTTAACATCTGGATGTGAGGTTATTACACTCTGTAGTAGGAAGGATATCGCTGATTTAGAATTTATCATCATATTCCGTTATATTAAATTTGGACATCATCAAGATTAGAAGGCATCTTTCCCACTACAGAAAGTAAGTGTCTCCCTTTTGTGTTAAATTAGCCTGAAAAGAAAAGTAGTGTTGTAACAGCTGTTGTAAATAAGGCTGTGCTTGCCTCTCCCACACCGATCCAATTCGGACCCTGATGCCATCCAAGGCTGACCCAGATCCAGGCCCCAACTTTAATTGAGGGCCATGCATTGCCTATAATTTGAAACCCTGATTAAATACACAGCCGAGGGCAGCTTTATGGCTGCTACCATCTCTTTTGACAGCCCCAGGTGGATCTGAGACTGCTTCAACCCTCTTAGACTGAATCTTGGGTCAGCTCGATTTGGCCCATGACTTAGGCAGAGCCAGTTCATGTGAATGTTTAGCTCTACATGGAAATCTCTGGTTTCCAACTCCCTCTTTCCTCAGCAGAGACCCACCAATAAAAAGGTACGAGGGCATGGCACTGTTGTCATCCTTTTACCCCTGAAGTGTGGCTTCAAAGTGACCTGCAGCAGCCAAGAACTACTCACCACCACTATAGATATATACTGTCAAACATTGGCCCAGAGCTGCCAGATATTCTTAACCCACGTCGTGCATCTTGTCTTCCCTTAAGCCAACATGGAATCCAATGGTTTTAGTGTTCTTCCTTAGGAAGCCACTCAGAACAATGAATTAGTTGAAATCAGCACAAAATGATATTCTAGCTTTGGTGGAGTGGACACTAAATTACACCAAAGCCCTGGGTTTAACTATGTTGTTGCTGGTTAGAATTGAATAGTTTTCCTGTGGAGGACATGAAGGTTTGGAAGACATAATGCTAACCAATCTAATACAGTCATACCTCGGCTCTCGAACACCTTGCGAGTTGGAACGTTCCGGTTTTCAAATGTTCTTTTGGAAGCTGAATATCCGACAGGGCTGTCAGGAGCTTCCTGCAGCCAATCAGAAGCCGTACTTTGGTTTCGGAAGACGAACGGACTTCCGGAATGGATTCAGTTTGACTTCCAAGGTACGACTGTGTACCCTCAGTTTAGATCACAAGCTGTGGTTGTATCAGCACATCCAGTTGTGCAGTTACATAATTTTTGCCTCTTCACTCATCTTGGGGGAGGAGGGCTCCCTTTGGAGAGCAACATGGATTGTGTCTCTTACTTCATAAGGAGGTGAGCCAATGCTACTGTTTTGGGAGCCCTCCTGCCCATTCTGATAAGTGGTGCCTGGACGTCTGTCCTGAAGTCTTGCCCTGATGACATTGGTGTCATCCAATACACTATCAGCACCTAAGAGCACAGCCTTTAGCTTTAGCACCATAATTGTGTTGGTCAACACACCAGAAATTGTATAAATAGCAAACTGAATAGGAAGTGTTAGAAATTTACCTGTTTCTTTTTTCAAAAAATGTTTGTATATCTTTTCTCAACACAAAATGTTGGTGATGCATCTTGCATTATTGAAATAAGGTGCATGATTTCATGAATGCGAGTATTATTTAATCTTTAAGTGTGCCATTATTCAGATACTAGAGATATACAGAAGAACTTGCATCACATATAATATACAGTCAGTATGTGTGCTATTGTCTTAAGTTGATTCTGATTTATTCTTTGCTTGGTTTGGTACATAAATTTGCAAATACCAGCTGAACTCCGCTAGATATAAAAACTAAAGTTTATTTGATTTACCGTAACGTAGTGTATTTAAAATATTAAAAACCAACACTGCTTTTAAGGGAAATAAATAAGCACTGTGCCCCCCCAATGTATGACATTAATTTCTAAAGAGTATATTAAGCAACAAATTACTGTTTCAACAGGATGTTTACAGCTCCATAATCTTGTTCAGAAAAGTAAATGACTGAAAAGTGTGGTTACCTTTTTTCCCCCTTTTTTTGGTAACGTCTTTTCACTAACTTGACAGTTATTGTGAATGTGTGAAATAAAACTGTTAATCAGTCAAATAAATGCAGTTTTAGTTTACTTGTTAAATATCAGTATATTTGTAAATTGTATGTTTTTATGTAAATCTTGTCGTAGCCAAATAATTTGATCTCCCAGTACTGAAAACACTGCCAATATTTGCTGAATGCTGCTATGATACAGTATCAAACATTGCAACTCCTTTCCACAGAGTTGGAGGATGCGTTAAAATAATATGAATTACGTCTTTGAACCAAGGTAGCCTAGTAGCAGCTCGTCAATGAACTTGAAAATGGCAATTCTGAAGGTGGCTGAGGATAACTTGTTTGCAATTGGTGGCAGTAGTTTTTCTTCTTCTTCTTTTACTTGAATTTAGGTTGCTAAAAGTTCAGAAAGGATTTTGTATTTTAAAGAAACAATTACACAGAGAGGATTTCAACTCAGAAACCAGACAGTTTCTTAAATAAAGCTTTGGACTCTTAAGATATATATGAAGAAAAAAGGAATAGATTTGTTTCAGATGCTATATTTTTCTTTCTTTTCCAAAAAGAGAGATATAAATGCTGTTCTGTTGCACTTCAGTATAAGTTGACACATCAATTGTTTTGTTTTAATTTTCTTTGCAGTGGCATACAAAATTTTACAAGAAGCACAAGAGCAGGGTAGTGTGCTTCCAGCCTTTGCATACGCCTTACTTATAAGAGCATTGCTGAGCAAGGGTTATCTTGAAGAAGCCATCAATGTAAAAAACATGTAAGGAATTTTTTTTCTATATTCTTGTTTATCTGTGCACTTGTAACCTTGCATAAAAACCAGTCCAGTCTTTGCTTTCAGGTGAAATTTCTGTTTTCCTAATAGAAAAATGGCCTTACTTGAAAGTAGCAAAATGCATTGGTCTTTCCAATATGTTGCATGTCATAAGTTATAAAAAAAAGCGGGGGAGAAAGCTTGGCATTCTGGCATCGGGTCATTTTGTAGCTAATGATGCATCACAGCCCAGTCACACACTTTGTACACTTAGCAATTTAACAAATGCACACATTATCCAAGCACCATTCACTTTTAATGGCTGGGTGAAGTCCCAAGACCAGACACAGAAGGCTACAGGCATCACTTTATATCGAATGCACTGACTACTGAATTACACCTTGTAGGAATACAGATCTTTCACGGTGGAAATATGTGACAAAACTGGCCATACCTAAAGGCCTTGCTTTGTAATTATATTTATGTGTGAACTTTTAACGTATATAAATGTTTGATTTAAAAGCTGTTTGTGATGCATTCTGGGATAAGCCAACATTTCACCACAGAAATCTTATCTTAAGATAGCTTTAAAAAATAAACATAGCATCTGCCTAGCATCACTATATATTTCATAAGTTTCTCAAAGTTGTAGTATAACTTTGTTGTTGTTGTTTAGGCAAAGTATTGGAGCCTCAGCTTCAGGATCTGTCCTTCCAGTGAGCACTCAGGGCTGATTTCCTTAAGAATGGATAGGTTTGATCTTCTTGCAGTCCATGGGACAAAACTCCATGGATAAAAACAACAGGCATATAAAAGTGTAACTTTAGGCAGTGCTATTTTTCTAGAAAAAGAGGGGCCGGAACTCACCATGAACACCTCCCTCGTTCTCTTAGAATGGCAATGGCGCCTACCTGAGAGGTGCCGGAACTGAGTTCCGCTGAGATCTGGCTGGGAATAAAAGCCCTGCATAGGAAAATATGTAGCTGCCTTATACCAAGTCAGATTATTGGTCCACCAAGATCTGTATCATCTAAGGGTGCCATATTTTGAAGAGCAAAAAAAGAGGACGCCATGACAACTCTCATTTTCAATACCCCTACTATATGTAGGCTATAGAAGAAAAAATCTTAGGTATTATCTTAGGAGCAGAAATGAAGATGTCAAAAGCAGCCAAACAAAAAACTTTCGTCATAATCCAACAGGGCTGTGAAATCAAAGAAGGCATTTTCTTTCTGCATGTATAGATAGGGCCACGAATGCCAAAAATTGTGCAACATGAGATGCAAAAGTGACCATTTTATACAAGACCATTTTAAGCACTTGAAAGAGGCTGTCAGGATCACTGCCTGATATAATGACGGTGCATGCAACTAAATGAAAAAGGACAGAAGCAGGCAGGTGATCTGAATCCATTTGTTGGGGTGGCTGCCATCTCATTTGCATACTGCTGGAGGACATAGGGGTTGTAGATTTTGAGCATGTTGAGAGAGTTGAGTTCGACTTTTTCTTAGCAATAACATAAGCCAACTTTGGAAAAAAGATACGTTCAAAAATATTTTTATGTTTTTAAAAAGTCAAAACTGAGTTCAAAGAGTTCCCAGGTCTTTATCGATAATTAGATTGACTAATTTCAAATAACCACAAAAGACTCTAAGGTGTGCAACAAAATATAGAACAGCTTTATCTTAAATAAGTTAAATATAAAAAAGCAAAATATATATATATAAGAATACCACCCAAATTGATTAGCACTAGCTGGCCAAAAACAACAGCAACAACAACCTATCACATGCAAAAGTACACATTAACAGAAAAGCAAGTATGTAAAAAGCACAATGAATAAAAAAAAATGGAAGATCTCGTTGCAGGTGTGCTGGAGAATGGAGTGGGGGCAGAGCACAAACCAAAGGCTCATGCATGTAATTCAAACCCATAATAGCATTACAACTGAACCAGGATAGTATAGGGACACTTAACTGAGAAATAAATGCTTGAAGAAGGACTCAGCCTTTTTTCTTAACAAAAATAATTAAAAAGGCAGACTTAAAGGAACGCTGAGCTTTCTTTGCCATGGCGTCATTTAAGACCCAAGTACATAGTGTATATTAGAACAAAGGATATTCAGGATCACATGCCTAATTAGTTAATAAGGATTATTCTTTAGGGTTGTTGAATATCAATAGATAATACAATAAGCGTTTATTGATTGGCATATCTCTCTCTCCCATAGAAACGTCATAAAAATTCACACCTTCCCAACACATCAGTAGAGGTTGGAACTTTCACTGGGAATTAAAGTGGTCAAATAAATCAAAACAAAATGCTTCTTCCAGGTGCTGTTTTCTTAAGCCTGCTATACATAAAGCACTGCTGTTGTTAAATAAATTCTGTGGCAACAGGTAGTCTAGAAGAGAAACTAAAATAATTAAATTGAAAGGAGAAATCCAAGTTGAGGTCCTTTTGGAGTTGCTTTGCCTTGTTTCCAGTGGAGCTGGAATAAGAAGTCAGAACTCATTTTTGTGTACGCATTTTAAGTAAAGGGGCAGGTTTGTCTTAAAAAATCCATAATATCTAACAGCAGAATGGGAAAGAATGAAAGTGCTTTAAGAAAATTTTAGTTTTCAGATGCTTTTGGTCAGTCCCCAGTCCTACTTTTAGAATTCTGATGAATTTTAGGTATGGGTCTAAAATAGAAATCTAGTAGTATTGGAATGAGGGATTAGTTCTGTAATAGTGGCTAACATCTATTTAATCACACTAAAGATTGGAAGATTGGAGAAAGTAAATCCTTTGTTATATGTAATTTACAGTCTCATGCATGAATTGTTGACTTAAGGGCTTTGACAGATGGGACAAAGAGGGGGCGGGGAGGGGGGGGAGAAGCGGAACTGAGCAATAGGTGCTTAGCCAGAGATTAAGGGGATTGGTTGGGAGAGTAAGAAAATCCTGAGGCCAGTGACTGCATCTGAAGGCCTCAGAGGCTGAAAGTGACTGAGAGGATAGTTATATTGTGAACTCAATGCAGGATTTTCTTGGGATTGATGAGAATAATTTAGCAATGACCCTGCTTACCTCCCAATCCGCTCAGCTCGTAAGTTCAAGTAGGTAGGCTGCTCAGTTGTTTGCCACAAGATGATCATGGTGGTTTAGCCTGATTGTTGATATGGCAAATGGCAGCCCTACATACACTCTGGCCAGCGGAGATGTTCTAACCTAGAAAATGAACCGTGTAAAGTTATCCTGAGATATTAAGGAAAGTCTGAATTTCATTAGTGATGTTGAGGGCATTTCAAGGCACGCACTTGAAAAATGGAAAAGGATTTTCTGGTTAGTCACTCAGTGTATGTTTCTCGAAAGGCTTTAACCAATATTATTAAAGCCAAGTTCTTGTTGATGCTTCAGACCCAGGGATGCTTTCCCTCCGCCTTTCCCCTCTTCTTGCTTTCTAAAGGACGCAGAACTGATGAATTATGAAATTTAGTTTTAAGGCAGCAAAAGCAATACGTTGAGGGTTTTTTTTATTATAAAAAACCTGTATGCATCTAGATGACAGAAATTTGAAAATTAAATCAACCAAATGATACGGTGTTGGTTCATAATATCCCTTTAGTTTATATTTAAAATATACAGTGCTGAAAATAAATGTTTCGTTTTTTATTGCAGAAAGAATAGTTTTACATTTTATAATTATGGTGACTGTTTTAAAAAGAAGAGGGGGGGGAAGTATCCCGCTTAGGATACAGCAGAACAATGCTGGGCATGCAGTTATTTTCGTCATCTAATATGTCAGCATTCAAGAATCTGAACCGATTGTTTAAAAAAAATCTTGTACTTTGTTTCTTTTGTTGCTCATTTCCAACTTTGTCATCTGTCAGAATGCACAAAAAAATTATCCTTCTATAACCATTGACAGGATAACACAAAAGCTGTCTCCAGGTCGATATTTTGCGGCAATATTTTTAACATACGAACAGTAGTTTTTATAATTTCACCTTGGTGCTCAACCATTTATTATCGTATCAGAAGCATGTCAGTAATTCCTTTCTAAATGTCTGCTTCTTTTAGCGCTGAGACCCACATCAAGGGCTTCGTGCTGAACGATGCTGCCAGCAGCCTCCTCATCATAACGCAAGTTAGGCGGGATTATTTGAAAGGTATGTCACAATGCTTGACCTTTACGTCACATTAATGCCTCTGCAGATTTTTCTTGTAACGCCCTTCGAATACTTGGATAAAGGAGTCCATTTAGCAAATTACCTGCTTATCAAGCGCCTTTTGTGGTAGCTGAGAGACGTAAATTACTGTACATGCATTTATAATACAGCTTGAATATGAATGTACTTGTCATTTGACCACTTAGTCCAGTTTCCGTTCCATTTAACACAAGATGGGTTTTCTTAAGATGAATCACAGCTCTTCAGACATGCAAAATTTGTGCTCCAGAACGAGAGAAAGTACAGGCTTTCAAGTGCGTTAAAATTCACAGCACAAGTCATTTTGCTTGGAAATTAACATACTTTAGAGCATCTGAAACAATTCCCAGCAGTTTCTTCCCGCACATTGTGTTGGTAGTGCAAGATATCAAGTGAGTTAAATTGAGTGTTAAATGTGCATGGTTGTGCACTAAATGATTATAATATTGATTTTTTAAAAACCTTAATCTAATACTTTTTAATAGTTTGCAATGCCAACAGTAAAGAAACCTACATTGTGCTTCTGTGCTCCTTTTAAGCTTACATTGGACGGAAACACCAGTGTTGGTTGTGCAAAATAAATGCCTGAAAATGCAACGATGGACCATTTTATTGTTGCAACCCTCTCTTCCACACATGTTGTTTGTCTTGAACTTGAAGGTGCTGCAAAGAAGTGAAAGTGATGTTTTTACCAGGACAAAGCCACTGAAGTTCAGGTTTAGAAGACTGAAGCTTATGCAGATTTAGGCAGTTAACATTCAATTTTACATAGCAAGATTTGGAACTGTTTGGAATAACTGCTGATTGCTAAGTGTTTCATTGCTTATGTGAATATTTATTAAAAGTATAACATGTCATTTTAACATGAGGACTATTCACCAAAGGTTCAGCGTCATTACCTCTCTTGTTAGTGCGTGCATTACACTGCACATAGTAATATGTTCTCCATATAAAACACACACAGTCAAAATTTTACCAAGACTCTGTCTTAAAGCTGCTTGCTTTGCTTTCTGTTCTTCCTGTTTTGCCTTCCAGATTTAGATTCGTTTTGAGGGCCTGGAGTAGTAAATCAAGCTCGTATTGAGAGGTTCTGCTAAAATTCTTACGTCAACTTAAAATCTGTCCTTTTATGACTTAATTCCAGTAATTAAAAGAAGCCGAACAACTGTGCTGGAGATTCAGCATTTTCACAAGCCACTGAACAGTCATATTTGTTTACAAATTCCCTTTCATTTCATGCCTCTCCCTCTCTGCCCGACAGCTCATTTTGAATTGATCATCACACCATCTGACTTCAATGCCTTCCCCTTCCCCATTCTCTTATTGCTGACAGCATCCTTCATTTTTCACTTGCCCAGGCGTTGTAGCCTTACATTGTATTTGACTTCTTTCCTTTTTGTCCACTAGTCAGCAAAAACTAGGAACATCATCATATTTTTTTGCTGTATATGTGTATATTTTGCTTTTTAAAAATGTATTTGAAAGCTAGAAGCTCCTTGTTTTAAACAGGGCTTCATTTTTGCTCCATCCCTAACAGCAGCCACTATAAAGGACATGCCACAGAAACTTCAGCTCCTGCACCAAGCTTTGAACTTGCTGGCTGAGTCATCTTGTGTTCCTTTGCCTTCATCTGTCCCGATTCTCTCCTGAATCCTGACTACTACGTGTACATTAGCACTTGGCTTTCCCACTGCTCCAGCAACACACAAACACATGTCCTGGTTTGCTCCTGGCAGTATCCTCTGACATATGGAACATGAGAAGCTCCTGCCATAACCACATGTCTTTGAGTTCATCTTCTAGGCCTCCCCTATACTGGTTATGCAAAATTCCCTTTCTTTTATTGACCTAGAATCCTGAATAGTGAAGCAGCTGGTTGAATCTCTTGTATACCTCCATATAGGAAATAGCTCCCAAAATGCACCTTACTGTGTCTTGGTAGGCCTCAATTCAAGCTTGTAACTTGAAATTACAAGTGCCCCCGTTTGTGAAAAAATATACTTTCAGATGGGTACACTAGCCTGTTGCTTGAAACAAAACGCTAAAGGAAGAGCATGCTCTTGAATAAGTTTACTTGAACATAGATGACCCACTTTCATCCCAAAGTGGAAAACTGAAACACCTACCTGTATGAAATCCTTTAGAACAATCTATATGCACAAACTAGTGATTGTAAATATAGCTGCTCATTTTCAACAAGCAAGTTTATTCATATATGAATATCTTAAAGCAGTCCTATGTATGTATTCTTAAAAGAAATGCTCCTGTTCATCTTTGCCAATTTGTATTTCTTTACTACCTTTTAAAATACATTTGTCAACTTCAGTTGCATGGTGTTTCATGTTGGACACTTCCACTGCTTTACAAATTATACACTCTTATGCATGCTGGCTTTTAGCCAGGTCTTAGTTAAGTTGGAGGGGGCTGGATGGATGCTAGAAGCTTGGTTTTCATTTTCAATTATTTACAAGCAGCTTGTAAACCCAGATTTGAGGAATCTGACCAAGGATGCTCATGACTTTAAAACCATCAGTGCACAAGCCAAGATTTTCAGGGAATAGATTTTGATTAAGGACTTGTTCATCAAGACATAGTAGGCAAAAGAGCAGACAGTAGGAGCAGGAAGACGTCTGCCATTTAAAGTTACTAAGCTGCAAAAACACATGAATTGGGATTCCTATTCATTGGGCATTTTGATAGCCGCTTGTGATGTTGCACAGCCACAACCATATCATCTCTATCATCCAAAACTGAAATGTGTGCCCCAACAAATGACAAGCAATGTAAAAAAATGTGCAAAGGTTAAGTTGATTATTACCTGCAAATATAGAACTCTTCTGTGAGAGTATTAAAAGCAAAGCGAAGAGCAGGAAACCAAACCATTCTCATGGTATCTACACCAACTGTTAAAAAGACACAGGGTAATATTCAGGTGGAGATTGTCCCAGGTGTCTCCTACAAAAACATTCTGGGCAGGAAAGGATACTTCCGTGAGACAAAGGTCAGACTCCACGTTCTAATAGTCAGCAAGACCAGACCCAAACATAATTGCACACCCTTAACCACACACACAAATTCAAACGTGCACACACTAACCTGTTTTTCATAGAAACTGACATGTATTTAATTAGGAATAAAGTTTCACTTCCCATTTTCTCTGTAGATTTCCCCCCTGCTTGTTTGTATCTTTAAAAAGGTCTCCCAGAGGCCAAAAGCAAAGAGTGCCAATGCACAGCTGAACTCTAAGCCCTGCCTTACAGTTATTCAAAGCCTCAAATTTCAAAATGCAGGTTCATTCCAAAAATTGCATGTGTGCAGTTTCAAAATGTGTCAACACTTTGGGTATGTTTGCAAGATAGACAAGTCTTATGTCTGCTGAATTTTTTCTCCCATCTTCTACTTTCAGCAGATATTGCAGATGAAGTATCTACAGTTGTATTGTTTGCAAAATATCAAAGCCCTTTCCCCTCTCAGCTGTTCCCACTGAACAGCTGGTGGTTGGGAGGGGACCCAGAAAGTCAGATGAAATATGGCTCAGGGGCCCAGAGGTATTCCACCCCTGATTTATACCATGGCTATATGCTGGGTTTAAAAGCTGAAAATGAACAGGAAGAGGTCTACGGCATTGCTGCAGAAGATACATGCCTTTACCAATGCATCCTAGCCAGTTGTACTGACAGAGTTGTGCCCCTCCAAATTGAGTGTAACCCTCACTTGTAGGCAGTTGACCAATTTTTCTGATATGGGAACTACTCGCCCGCAGTGCCTCCATCTTGCTTAGTAGAACATCACCGGTATGAGGCTTCCATGGCAAATGCACAACAGCAAAGGTGATTGGTGTCACACAAAAGAACCCAACTGAATTCAAGGGATAGGATTGGGGAGATTTTATGCTCTTTTCCCTATTGTTGATTAAATATATAAATTTAGAATATAATAGGGCAAGGCCCAAGTTTCCATTCTGAATGATGACTTTTCTTTTTTACTTTTTCATATTCTGAATAGATGCAATATCTACTCTCAGGGCACTCATTGAAAGTGGCAAGGTGCCCATTCCGATGGCAATTACTCGACTTGTTCAGGCTTTGGCTAAGAAGGGAGATGTGGAGAGTATAGCCACTGTTGAGAAGATGATGGCAGACCTCAGTGGCTCTCTTAAATTGTCGCGTATGCTTTACATCAATAACACAGTGTTGGCTCACATCAAGAAGTAAGTAACTCTGCAGTGATTATTTTTTCTGTTTTACAAGCCAAGAAAAGGCAATATGGTGACCTTGGTTGCCTTGCATATCAATAATCTTTCCCTTCGTAACAGTTAAATGGATGCTAGAATTGGCTGCCATTGAGATTTCTTATCCTGGAAACAATGGAGGCTGGAGTCCATTTAATGAATTGCAGAAGCTGGCAGGTTATTACTGGATAAGTGAACTTTGAGTAGGCTAATGATGTCAAACATATGCGCTTATCAAATTCTGCCTCCCTAAACGGAGCCTCGACTTAGGCTGGTGTCTGAAGTCTCTTCTTACTGTTCTAATTCGCAGCACGATGCACACTTCCACAAAGCCAATAGAAGGTTTTCACTTTGCATCAATAAACTTTAAATGTGCTTTTAAATTTGCTTTGCACACCTAAAATTGAGCAGAATGCATGTGTGATTTTTCAGAGTTATAAAGGTATGTTCTGTACATGCAGATTCTTACTGGCTTTGAAAGAAATTCAGGTGCTTAATTTTCTAATGAAGGCTTTAGAAACGTTTTAGACATCCTTTTCAAACCTCCTTTTAAAAGAATATGCGCAAGGTTTTGAAACATTAAAAGGTGCATTCCAGTTATGAGTTCTCTCTGCCCTTTAACTGCCCGAAAACATCAGCAGTACAGTTTTTCTGTGTGCTTTTTGCTTAAAATAGTGAGATGGCATTTTGTTTATTTTTCGTTTTGGTATGTATGGAAGGGCATTTCCATAACATTCACTGAGCACATTTTAACATGCCTCTCAAAATATATCTTTTACCGATATTCTCTGTAGAGATTCTGCCCTGTTTTCTGGTTTTTCCTTTCGTACCAGTCTTAAACAGTAGACTCAGTTGTTTTTTCTCCAATTTAGCAGCTCTGTAGAGTTATATTATGTCTCAGGTATCCATGTCTGAAGCAGGTAGGTCTGGTGAAAGTACTCATGCCAAAGAGCCACAGGATAATTTTAAATAGTGTGATAAAAGCAGATAGAATTGCAAGCCACCTGCATAGGCCAATTTCCAAATCCAGGCATACTGTTTTCAGACATT
Organism: Podarcis gaigeae; assembly: GCF_964106915.1. NCBI lineage: Eukaryota > Metazoa > Chordata > Lepidosauria > Squamata > Lacertidae > Podarcis > Podarcis gaigeae. The sequence continues at coordinate 100,785,560 of NC_139680.1, read as the reverse complement.
GATCAGCCAGAGAGAATTCAGTTCTGCAAGTCCTTAGACTGCCCAAAGCTCAAACTTCATTATGAGTGATTCAGACCATATCTTATTAGGGAGACTTTTACAAGAGCTTAAACACAGGTTTCTCTCATCAGTCTTCCATGAGAAATGAAGTACAAGGGAACTGCCACGTGGAAGAACAAAATACCATATTTTTCGCTCTATAAGATGCACAAGACCACAAGACGCCCCTAGTTTTTGGAGGAGGAAAACAAGGGGAAAAAAATCTGAATCTCTGAAGCCAGAACAGCAAGAGGGATCACTGCGCAGTGAAAGCAGCAATCCCTCTTGCTGTTCTGGCTTCTGGGATAGCTGCACAGCCTGCATACGCTCCATAAGATGCACACACATTTCCCCTTACTTTTTAGGAGGGGAAAAGTGAGTCTTAATAGAGTAAAAAATACGGTAATGTCTGTAGAACTCTACTCTTTTGCGTAGCAAACCCAATGTTGCCAGCATACTTAACTGCTTGTTCAGATTCCATTTTTATCAACAAGTTTGGCCATGTTTTTGCTAACTCCTAGGGAGAAAATCCTTCCCTATTAGGCATTCAGGTACTTCTTCAGACTGGAAATTGGCTCTGAACTCATTACAAACCTGTAGCAGCTGCCAGTACCTGAAGCACAGTTCCTTGATCAAATGTATCTCTCCATGAAAATTGTCTTGCAACCAGCCTCCAGAGTGTTTAGAACTTTTTCCCCAAAAGCACAATAAACTGTTCTATTTCTTTCTTACACATCGCTTTCTCATGCTGCATTATCCTTCAAAGAGAAAAGTGTGTAGACAAAGCTGCTAAATGTATCACATTTAATTTTGTTGTGTTTGAATCCAAAAAGACAGCTATGAAAAATTCAGTTAAATATTTAATTTAATATTTTTTTGAAAATACTCTTTGGTTGCTTTGGCATTAATTATTAAGAGGTTGTCCCTGGATGTTTTATTTTTGCCCTTTTATTATTTCAGAAGTAACTAACCAGCAGTCATCTTTGTTCCGTTAAAAAAAGCAGCATTTATGGCAGAGTTATTCAGCCATAGAACAGGTCAGAGTTCATTCTCGAAAGAAACAGAGTTAGTGCCGACTTTACGCATTCAGCCATAAATTTGTTTCACTTTGTGTTGTGACAATATCTGCATGAATGGAGTCATGGGTACTTTTAACATTGCTACTCTGTGTAATATTAATGTAGTAATAAAATAAAACATTCATGCACCTGCTTTATTGGTTTAGGAGCTCTTACATTAGAAACTAAACCAGTGCAACTTTTTTTTTTACCCCTTTCTCTTCCAGCAATAACCCTGATGTTGCTGTGGAATACATTGAGACCATGTTTACCTCTGGAGCACTGCTTGCTGACTCCCCAAGTACAAGCATCTCATTTGTATATAGAAAGTTGTTGGAAGACAAACTGGAGCCAGCTTTGGAAAAATGTAAGTTAGCCTGGCAAACGGAGTCCATAGGAATCACTAGGCCAATTTTTTTTTTACTAGACTAGCCTGTCTGCCTGCACATTCCTATGTTACCCAGAGGAGATCTCGCCTTAATCTTTGCTTCCATCTGGTGTTCCTCTGCTGACACTAATCTCTCTGATCCATTGGAGGCATCCATCAGTGGAAAAGGAGAAGTCTCTTCTTTCCTGTAGCTTCCCACTGCTTCAAAAAATCGCCAAACCTCTGAGGTAGATTGTGGAAAGAGGAGGGATTTCTGAAAATAGTCTCCCTCCCCTTCTGCTGTTTCTATTGGGTCAAATAGCCTTCTGTCAGTGCAGAGATACTGACCGGATGCAACTTTTAAAAGTTAGAGAGAGCCAGAACTTCCCTACTTGGACGGTTAGGGACCAAACAAATGGCTGTTTCCAAGCCTCTGAGTCAATGGCATTGTGTGTTTCTACCTTGCTTTTGCAGAAATGTCGCTAAATAGCTTTCAGTTTTACTTAAAACAGGCTGTAGCAATATATTTTGTTAAAGCCGGAATTATTCACTTACATGTTTCTTTTGATTTTTGCAGTTAGTGCCATGGCTGAACGGTTGGCCCATCAGTTTGGAATTTATCGGCCTGCGACAGACCTTTTCCTTCAGTATATAAATGCGGGAAGAGCAGACGATGCCAGGCATCTTCTAGAGGTAATAACATATCAGGAGAAGGGATAGTAGTGCTGTGACCGCATCAAAAGAAAAGCAAGAAATAAACACAAAGGTGTCATGCGCAGGATGTGGCAAAGATACTTCTTAATTTGTCCCATAATTGCTGATTTCATGTATTAAGAGTTTTGTTTTGTTGTTTTGTTTTGCTGTGGATTGGAAGCAAAAATTTTATTCTTGTCTAATCCAAAATGCCTTGAAACAAGGGAATGAGGATTTAAGCAAATGGTTATCTGTATCCATGTTTTGTACTGGACCGTGTGTCGGTTTTATTAGCAGTCTGTCCTTGCAGGGCAACATTCTCTTTCCTCTGTAATGTTGCAGCTGCCCTGGTAGAAGTGTGTGCCCTTCTTCTTCTGCCTGCTGAAGGAAGCAGCTCCCCATTTTGCTTTTTTTGGGGGGTGGGGATAGCTTAAATGCCAAACAAGACAGGAGAAGAAACCAAAACTGCATTTTTTAGTGATAAATTGTAATTGCAATAAACCACTTTGGGGGCTAAGGCTTGGCTGAAAAGCAGGTCACAAATAATAAGAAAGGTAAACACTCATTATCTGCGCTGACAACTATTTTCAAACTGATAGTGGGCATTTATTTTTATTTACACACACACACACACACACACACATCCAGTAGTAGCATCTTCTTTTAAGCAGTCAAATCTCTCTCTGGGAGCCTCTAAATGTTTTAGAAGCTGTGTTTACTTTCCGTTTGGTTATGTGTCACTGGCATGTTAACTGACAAATGCACGTCTCTAGTGGTCCGTGGTCTGTCTGCCTCATTCTTTTAAAAATTGGCAATCTTCGGGGAGCGAGACGACAGCGTTCGTACCACTTTAGCAGTGCTAAATAGGAAGCAGAGAAATATGCAGAATGAACCATGGGTGATAAGAGCTGCCATTGGCAGTGTACACAAACAGGCTCCAGCCGGGAGTCTTTCCCAGCAGGTGGCAGTCAAACAGTCACAATGATCCTGCAGATTGCTGCTTTTGTGTAGACTCCCTGTGTCAAATTGAGGCTTGTTACCAATTTCTGATAGTAAATACTGCTACGTTCACTTACGTTCTTGCATAGCTGCTAAGTACTTTAAAGGGTAAATGGAAAGAAAAACCCTCTCTTTAGTCATCAGGAGGTTTTGTAGCATCCGGGGCGGGGTGTGTGTGAAATTGGTAGTGGTGAAATTTGATCCTTGCCTACTGCTTATATAATTAAGCAAACCATAAATGCAATGCTTGGGGTGTCTTTTTTTGCGATCGAAGAGATGCATCCGTTTTAAACGTGCACTGTAATCTCATGGTAAACCCCAGTTTACTTGGCTTACTAGTGATGCTTATAATAACTGTTTTACTTTATTTCTGTTCCTGTGAAGAATCTTGTTCACAGCTTTGAAGTGTCTCTAAAAATAAGATTTCCTTTTAAAAGAATGCAGGCGGTGACCATTTTGTGTGGGTATTCCACTCCTGGACCCCGGGCACGTCGGCGGAGCGCATAGAAGCGTTCCCTGGCTCATTTTGCCCCTGTCCTGCCGCCTTCTGGGCCCAAAAGGATCCATGTGTTGATGATCACGCATCAGTTCATCACGTGTATATAAAATGTCACAGGATCCATTCCTGTTATCTGTAGGTTTGAAGACAGAAGTTGCAACACACGTTTGTTACAAAACAACATGGGGTGGTTGGCTGGTTTTTGCATTTGAGGTAAAGGTGATCTTGTTAGATTTCGGATGTAAAGGAAAAGTTATTTCTTCATGTGTTTAAATATGGTACCCTGTTGGTGCAATGAACCTCCATAAGCTTAGATGATTCCCATTAGCTTTAAAGTGACCACCTTACGTTGATTGGGGGAAAGAGCAATGTTTAGTGAATAGGAACTGTACCAAAAGGCACAGAATCTACCCAAGTGACATTCATGGTCTAACACTGGGAGGTCTTCAAGGGTGGCCACTGTTGGGAAGCCTGCAAGCAAGACATTAACCCCAAAGCATCCACCTGTTCATGTTCCCCAGCAACTGGTATTCAGAAGCAGACTGCCAACATCATTTAATAGCACCATCCATGAATTATCTAACACCCCTCTGAAGCCATCAGTTCGCCACCACAACATCTTGTAGTAGTGAATTTGTTCCTGCAGAAGTAAACTGTGACAAAATACTTGCTTTTAGTTGGGTGGGTGGGTGTTTCAGTGTCTGAAATGAGGATATGAGTATAGTGCATCTTTGCTCCCTTCATTGACTGTCTGAAGAGGGTTAGACTGCAATTACTGGATGAAATACAAGCGAACCTCCGCATAGAGTGCATTGCTGCGATAGAACACTTTGCACATCAGCTGATGCACGGGGACAACCCAGATACCGGTCCCCTGTTGCCATTATGGCATCAAGTGATTGATAGGTGGGTGGTCCCACCAGCACCTGTCAACATTGGCTTTGGGGGTGGAGGAGGTAAAGATCTGTCACACTGGGCCAGAAAGGTTCTCAGTCCACTTAAAAACCTCTCCTGAGTGCTACATGTGAAGCCTGAGAGGCTTCACTATGAACCACACAAATGCCCAGTTCCACATTTCTGTTGTTTGTGTCCAAAATCAGATAATATCTACAGCTATGGCTTATACTCTTTTGAGTGCAAAAAAAAAAAAAGGTCAGTGTTTCTTGCCTTCTTTTTATAGATTGCTATTTGCTCTGCCATATGCCCCATGTATGACAAACTGTTCCTTTGAAAACATAGATTTTGCTACCACACTACATATTTATTCAGACTCTCGCACTCACTCTCTCTCTCTCTCTCTCTGTCTCTCTCTCTATATATATGTGTGTGTGTGTGTGTGTGTGTGTGTGTGTGTGTGTGTGTGGTAGTTGTAGTTGTCCCTCATAGAACAGTTGTTTATTTTGAGTTTTGGCAATTCTTTGAAAGGCAGGATAGAATAAAGGATGTGCTGGGATTTCTGCTTGGTTTCCTTTTGCCATTCATCGGAAGAGTGATAAACTTTATTTGGATCTATGAGAATTTGACAAGGAAGCATTAAATGCATTGTGTGTTCTTAGTGGGGTTTTGAATTAGTTCTTCTTCACGGATGTCTCCGGTATCTGCTTATAAAGTAATTCAGTGTGTTCCTGTGTATACATTCTCTGCAAAGCGGAGTAGGCTGATACTTGGAGGTTTTCGCATTGACAGAGTGTCTTAAGCTCTTTCTTAGGGGTGGGAAACAGTATGCATTTTTCACACCTGCAAGGATGACATCTATGAGCATAAACTAAAATATTGTCTGACATACTTGATTTTTTTTAATCAAGGTTTTATTTTATTTTTTTAAAGAAACTCTATAGTTTCCAACATGGGATAGACACTTGACTTGTCAGGTCTGTCACAGAAACTTTTTTTGAGTTTAACTTTTGTCTCTTGAGCACTGGCTGTCTGTTGCAGAGAAAGCCTTTTATAAAATAGAGAGATTGAAATCAGTCCTTTTGTATGCATAAGTGTAGGTAATTATACTTTAAAGAGAACTTGCTTTGTACATTTTAATTTTTATAAAGAAACGAGCAGTTATCTCCCTGACACCTTATTAAATGTATAATTAACCTTATGATCCCTAGCTCACTTGTGAATGCTTGGCAGAATAATTGGAGAGGAATAGTGTGTCCCCCCCCCTTTTTCCCCTTTCTTTCTTTATTTCACAGTCCTAAATCTCTTTTCTGTGGGATGTTAAAGCATTTGTTCATTTTCTCCCTCCTTTTTGAGCAAGCCTAATGCTTATTGTGCCAAGGCTTTTTGAGCAAGCCTAATGCTTATTGTGCCAAGGACAGAAAAAGAAAGGGAGGAATTGCTTTGGCACCCCATTTGTTTTCCTTTCTGCAGGTTTTTAATAAGTGGTCGACTATTAAGGCCTTTGGTAATAATAATATAGTGCTGGTTATTGTGAACCTTTCTAATTGGAAGTTTTCACCTTCAGTAGTTTGATTTATCAAGAGCCTACAGTTGCTTTTGCTCATTTAATTCTCTCTGTGTCTCTCTTTCCCCCTCCCCTATTTCTTCCTTTCAAGAGATGCAGTGCAATAGGTGAACAAAAAAAGATTCTGGTGGCTTTCCTTGCAAAGACAACCCAGCAAGCAGGACAGGTATGTCAGCTCTCCCCCCCCCCCCCATTTCTAGCATCTTCACTAGTCAAAGCTCTCTGTCAAGGATGTTGCCATAGAACCTGACTCTGTGCTTTCACAGTCATCAACTCTGAAAAGGGGGACAAGATCTCCTCTTGTGTATCTAGGGAAATTGGTTGATGGCGACACTCTCAAATTGTTCAATTAATTGCGAGGTCTACAGCCTTGCCACTTAATCTTTAAATGAAAGCCGAGGGTCTCTAAATTCCAACAAGAGGACATAATTAAACCACATATTCCCATTGGGCAAATAATGGCTATTATGATGGGTTCATCAGAAACTAAGAAGAGTCAGCTGGATCAGGCCCACCTGGTCCAACATACTGTTCTCACAGGGAGTGAAAAGAGGAAAAGCTTTTGTAATTTTTTAAATGAATTCTTTAATATGAGAAAGGGAGGGGGGTTCTTTTCAACAGTGCATTTTTGTTATTTATAAGACCCACATTTTGGAAAACGGTGCATGAAATATTTATTTGGTAAGTGGTATTCTGCTTAAGTGCCAGTAATTGCCCTGTTCCAAAAATGTGCATGAAACTTGAAAACTACATATTTGCTTCTTCTGTAGCAGAATTCGCATGCCAAGCTTCTAAGGACACAATCCACTGAGAACTTGCTTTCCGTAAGCTCCATTAAAAGAGTAGAAGCTACACTAACCACAGTACTTCTCTCTAGTGGGTTCTGTTGCTATAGAGCAAACAACAAGAGTAGGAGATCAATAAAATAGAAGAGTACAAAAAACAGGTCATTGTGAGACAACTTCATATCTTTCTTCCACTGCATTAATATCGCACGGCACATCATAGGATAGCAGTCACAAAACAGACATGAGAAGAGCCTGCTGGTTTGGGCTAATAGCCAATCGGCTCCAGCATCTTGTTCTCACCAACCAGATGCCTACGAGAAGCCTGCAATCAGGACTCTGACCACGAAGGCAGAGCATTGTCACCGTGGTTAGTTAATGGCTTTTTCTTCCATGAATTTGTCTAATCCTCTTTCAGAGCCCTCCAAGTTGCTGGCCATCACTGCCTCCTGTGCGAATGAGTTTCATAGTTCAATTATACATTGCATGAAGAAGTAGGGTTTTTTTGTCTGTCCTGAACTCAACATTCTGCTTCATAGGATTTCCATGAGTTCTGAGGTTATGGTCCGGAGAGTTTTCTCAATCCAATTTGTCCGTACTAAACAGAATTTATAACTCTTCTCTCATGTCACCTCTTACTATTTCTCTGAAGTGCCCCAAATGCTGTACCTTTCGTCATAACAGGAGTTGCTCCACTCCCTTGATCATTTTGGTCTATCACCACCAGTTCAGAGTCTATGAGTGTATACTTTTTTTATTAAGATCCCTCCCTCCAAAAAACACACCCAATGTACATCACTTTACACAGGTTTGGAATTGCAGTTGTCATTTTACTGCCCATTCACTCAGTTTGGAGAAGTCCTTTTGGGCCTCTCCACAGTCTCTTTGTTTTAACAACCCTGAATAATTTGGTATCGTCAGCAAACCTGCCTACATCCCTGTTCACCCCTAACTCTAGATCATTTATGAACAAGTTAAAAAGCACATTCCTTGGGGCACTCCACCTGCTATGTCCCTCCATCAGGAATATTTCCCATTTGCTCCTGCTCCCTGCTTCTTGCTACATAACCAGTTCCTGATCCACAAGAGGCTCTCCCTTCTTATCTCATGACTGCTAAGCTTACTCAGGAGACTTTGGTGAAGTACCAAGTCCAAGCGCACTTTGTCAACCAGATCAGCTCTAGGTGTTTGTTGACAGGCCCCAAATGAACTCTTAGTGAGACAGAACTTCACCTTGCAAAAGCCATGCTGATTCTGCTTCAGCAAGGCTTGTATGCTTGGTTATTATATCTCAAACAATGCTTTCCACCAGCTTTCCTGTAATTTCCAGGATCCCTTTTTAAAAATTGGTGCCACTTTCCAGCCCTTGGGTACAGAGACCAGTTTTAGGGAAAAGTTACAATTTTTTTTTGTTAGAAGGTAAGAAATTTCGCATTTCGGGTCTTTGAGAACTCTTAGGTGGATACAATTTGGGACCAGCAATTTTTTGGTTTTATCTCTTGATTCCTCAATTCCTGACTCCCCTCCTGAAAACGTTGGTTCAAGTGCTGGGATTTGCCCTGCATTCTCCACTGTGAAGACATGTGTAAAGGATTTGCTCAGCTTCCCTGCAATCTACTTATCCTCCCTGGTCTAACATCTCTCTAGCCAGTATTTAAATAATTTTCTTGTTGATTTATTTCTGCCGTCATGATGGCACTGGATTAGGTAACATCCCTTGTCCCATTACAAGGCAGGAACAAAGGATTCTGGGAAGTTTTTCTTTCCTGCCTTCTTGAGAGCAGTCAACCTTTTATCTCCTGAAAATCCTGCCAGACACATCCCTCTGGATCGTGACCATAGCATATTCTTTTCCCTTAGTCCTTGATTCTTATGAACAAGCTCTTTCTCCTTTGATATTATATAACAAAAGTCTGCTTCTGTGCCTCTCATTTTTTCTAGGTTCAGAAAATCAAGACATTGTTGGATCTAGTTCCTGACTTCACAGATAGGAAGATGGTTTGCTCTTACCTTATGAAATGCCATGGTAAGATGCCACGTGTTTTATTTCAGACCGTTTGCCAACACGTATAATTAATAATAATAATAATATTTTATTTATACCCCACCCTCCCCAGCCAGAGCCAGGCTCAGGGCAGCTAACACCAATAAAATTACAATAAAACATAATGGGGGGGGGGACAACAACCCCAGTTTATTAAAATACAGCTTACAATACAATTTAAAATGCAGCCTCATTATGATAGTAGCCCATAAATCAAAATCATAAGGGGAGGGAAACATAAGGGTCAGACTGAGTCCAAACCACAGGCCAGGTGGAACAGCTCTGTCTTGCAGGCCCTGCGGAAAGATGTCAAGTCCTGCAGGGCCCTGGTCTCTTGTGACAGAGCGTTTCACCAAGTCGGGGCCAGTACTGAAAAGGCCCTGGCCCTAGTTGAGACCAATCTAACCACCTTGCGGCTTGGGACCTCCAAAGTATTGTTATTTGTGGACCTTAAGGTCCTCCACGGAGCATACCAGGAGAGGCGGTCCCGTAGGTATGAGGAATTAAAATTTGAGCATTTGGAACTTAATAGTCAAAGCTGGAGGTCTTTAGAAAGTAGATGTTTTAAGGATTGTTCAGGGCACAAATTTTTCTATGAGAGCTAGGACTCCTAGCCAATGACAAACTACATAAAAGTGATATTGGTGAAGTTTACCTAGTAGCTGATGATGTGGAGCAAACAAAGAAAACAACATTTTAACAAACCTGTAAGGAATGCACAGCTCAATGGTAGCTCATAGGTGAGCACTGTGTTTATATATAAATGCCGTGTCTCCTTGGCAACCCAGTTGGTCCCAGGGGGCGGGAATACTTAAATGCTTTTTTTTTTATCAGTTGGTAAAAAAAAAAGCTAACATGCTCAAATTCACCCAGTACAACATGGTTTCCTTCTGGGGAAAGCCACATGGGAGCCCAGTTGACATTTCACCTTGGTAAGGAGGCAAAGAGCAAACCTTGTTGAAATCTTTATATCATTTTAACAATTTCATTTCTTTTTCTCCCTAATTCAGATTTCTGTACAGGAGACGGGGGGGGGGGTCATTGGATTGGATCCAGGCTGAGTTTCTTGAACTTAGGTCCCATTGAAATCAATCAGACAAATTTGCAACTTCTCATTGGTTTTCATGGGAAATAATTTAGTCTGGATCCAGCCCATGAGGTGTATGCCAAACAGTAGCATTATTAAAGGGAGAGGGTGCTCGAGGTGATACTTCTGTTGCAATTTTACTAAGGTATATGAAAGATAGAGATATTAGACTCTAGAACCAAAAGGATGCATACTTTATTTTTCAAAGCTAGTTGAATTTGTGGGGTTTTGTTCTGCCTTCTCATCAGGTATATAAAACCCTGAGACTGTGTCCAAGGCTGGTAAGGGAAAAAAGAAAGAAAAACCCAAATTGTTAGTCTTCCAAGAATAAAGAAATACTATGAAAACGTCTCAGTTGTGCGGTCCATTAAACATAATCTCACTGTTACATCTTCCTTTTATTGTTTTTTCATACAATAGATACTTCTATTTTAAAGAAATGGGAAGTTAACAATTTCTATTATACCTTCATTAAACCATCACTTTGCGCAGGTTCTGAAGCCTCCCACAGTTGGAAAGCGACTCATCCACTTGCAGCTGTGAGTGGGAAGCTTTTCCTTGACAAATGGAGGGGTCTGAAACATGCATCTCTGCAGATTATAAGCTTTTTATTTTTCCCCATGTATAGCATTAAGTAACTCTTATTAGGAAGGCAGGTACCAGAAAGGTAAATGAAATGAAAATCAGTACAGCAAAAAGACCTGCTTAGTGGCTCTGTCACTCAAGCAAGCAGGAGAGAAGGGTTTTTTTGCTGTCACGGGTCTCTACTGTGGGGGGGGGAGTAGCAATTGGCCACCCTAATTTGCATGCTCTGCTTACGAATAAATCTCAGGTTCAGTCCCCTTCCATATCCAGGTAGGGCTGAGGAAGATTCCTGTCTGAGCCCCTGGAGGGCCACGGGCAGTGAGAGTGGGGAATATTGAGCTAGATGGACAAAGGTCAGTGTAATTTCGCTTCCCATGTTAACAGATGATGATGATGATGATGATGATGATGATTTATTTACACCTCGACCATCTGGCTAGGAAACGCCCAACAGAATATTAAAAGCACAGTCAAACGTCAAACATTAAAAGCTTCCCCAAACAGGGTTGCCTTCAGATGTCTTCTAAAAATCAAATAGTTGTTTATTTCCTTGACATCTGATGGGAGGGCGTTCCACAGGGAAGGTGCCACCACCGAGAAGGTCCTCTGCCTGGTTCACATGTAAAGCAAATCCTGGCTCAGTGATTCATAGACTAGCTTTAGCGAAGTGGCCATCTTGTGTGCTCCCCTCTCCTGGGTGGTTAGGAAAAGGACATTGGCAGAGTTTGGCTTCCTTTTTGCAGAATCCTGACCATTACATTCAAAACCAGGAGTTGCAGTTTAAAACAAACACTGTTAAGTTTTGTAACAAACCAGCATCACACCCTGGGTTACAAAGCTGCCTTGTGAGATCAACCTTTGGTTTGAATGTAATAGCACATCTGGATTCTACAAAAAAAGAAAGAAACTAAACTCTGCCAAAGCCCTCTTCCCAACTGCGCAGGAGGAAAGAGATGCATGCAAGATGGACAATTCACTAAGGCTAGTCCATGGGTTATTCCTAAACTATGGTTTGTGTTAAATGTGAACACAGTTCTGTTAACAAAGGAAGTTGGGTTACACTGAATTGGTATAATGCTCGTATTCTGTAAAAGTGAACAAGGTTCTGCCAAAGTCCTACCAGCTGTGGGGGCGGAGTAGCATTGGGGAAGGTGCAACCCACATGCTTCACTCAAGCTCATGGGTAGGGCAAACTAAGGCTCGGGGCCGGATGCGGTCCAATCGCCTTCTCAATCCGGCCCGCGGCCGGTCCGGGAATCAGCGTGTTTTTACATGAGTAGAATGTGCGCTTTTATTTAAAATGCATCTCTGGGTTATTTGTGGGGCATAGGAATTCGTTCATATTTTTTTCCCCAAAATATAGTCCGGCCCCCCACAAGGTCTGAGGGACAGTGGACCGGTCCCCTGCTGAAAAAGTTTGCTGACCCCTGTGTCAAGCTTGTCCACATATGACAATTTAACAGCCAATCAAAAGAATTTGCGTCAGAGATCTTCCCAGAGCATATGTGTCACCTTCAGGATTATTTCCTTTTCCTTGTTTAAGTAGCTTGCAAGTCTGTGGCCTTCAGCTCAAGGCTGTCAGTAGGATGTTATTACTATTTCTAATGTAATCAGTTAGTGATCTAAACAAATTAAGGTAGTGAGCGTACTTCAAAGCATAACTGAAAGTGATGAGGGTATCCTCAAAGACGAAGGTAGTTAATAAAGTGCAATAATTTAAATTTAATGATCAAAAGCTGCTGCTCATGACCCAAAGGGACACTCAGTCTTTAGCATTTTTCCCTCGCAGAATTAGGGAATGTGGAGCTCTCACTCGTTGACTAATGCCACAGACCTAGGAATGGCTTCATGAAGGAATAAATTCAGGACCCCTCAGGACTGTGGGCAATGCAGGTTTAAAGGGTATATTGACACTGATCTCAAATGAGCTTTATCTGTTTCATTTGCGCCAGTCTCTTACTATTCAAATGAATACTAAGAAAGCTGCATGCAGAAAAGTAAACTGTTACCTTAGAATGTTAATTGGAAGAGGAAGCTACCACTTTCCCCCCTCAAACTTGGTACAAGGAGTTGGCTTATCTCTGCCTGTTGGCTTATTCTTTGCAGCGGGAGCTGCAAGAGTCCTCAGACTTGCCGTCGCTGCTTGTCATCCCCAGAAATTCATCAAGGGGCAAATTTACTCTGCAGTTGTGAAGCTTTTATTCATTTTATCGCAGTAATTCATGGATTAAAGCCAGCATCTCTCTCTACTTCAGGTCTACTTGGTTGGAAATTACTGCAGAGCAACACATTTGAGTCTTTATGAATTGAGTGGAACTAGAAATTTCTGGCATAATGCATTCTGGTTGATTGGTAAACTGTTTCATCTCCTGTAATGGTTTCTTCTGTATATATCTTTTTTTCTCTCCCCTCCTTAGCATTAGATGAGGATGTGGCTTCAGCAAAAGCTCTGTATGATGAAATGAAAGCTGAGAAATTGCACCCAGATGAGCTATTTCTGAAACGTTTGGCAGTTCTCCTTAAGAATGCAGGAGAGCCTGTTCCTTTCACTGAACCTCCTGTGAGTGTTTACTGATTTTTCAAAGAGTGTGTGTGTGTGTGTGTGTGTGTGTGTGTGTGTGTGTGTGTTGCTAATAAAACAAGTGGCATGCTTAATTACTCTGGGATTAAGGCTTCACAGAAAACCCTCAGAGGAGTCTACAAATGAAGTGCTGTATATATTGTGGCATTGTATTAATCTGGCGTTAGACTTGACTGGTGGGAGAAGGAAGCCTTCTGGGGCTATTGTGTTTAAAGTATAAGATCATTACTGGGCATTCATGTTGAGGTGTGAGTTTATCAAGCATCCTTGGAGTGTTTTATCTCTGGCATTTAAACTTTAAATGATTTCCGCATGCTTTAGTTCAGAACGGGTTTAGGTGTTAGCTAATTGCTAGTTTTTAAACATGAACATTCCCCCCTCCCTCCAAACAGCATTTGTAAGGATGAAAATGTAAAACATAGGAACTAATTTTCTCAGGCAGGTTGACTTTATCTTTCGTAATTTTGCCAACAAAAAACACAAACCTTGGCCCCTCTGTAAATCTGCTTAATTGAGGGGAACAAATGCATTAAAACTGTGGAAATAACTTCTTCAGTGTGTTACTTTAGAAGGAGAATCTACAAAAGCCAAGTAGCAATGAGTTCATGTAAGTTGCAATTAGTAGTGGTTTGTGGTTAGAGCTAGGTTATCTACAAGACATGTTCGGGAGGTTCATAATATTCTGCGGCAGAAAAAATATATAAACTTTTCATGCCTAAGGGGGCTCATTTATGGTCTACGACAGTGCTGACTAGGACTGATGCAAGTTACAGTTCAAAATATTTATAGAGGGCACCCAGTTGGCAAAGGCTGCTCATATTTACAAGGGAATTTATATGGAAGGTATGTATCACTGTTGTTGAAGTTTAAGTTAGTCTTCCTCAAGTTGTGTGGACTCAAGTTCTTCTTAAGCCATTGGTCTTCTCCTTTTTTTCTTTTTCTTGATCAACGTTAGGAAAACAGGTGTAGAACAGTTTCGCAGGTTGGGTTGATGCACAAATTGCTTAGCATATACACTAAAATACTAGTTTGTCTCCTAACTTGCTTTTCTTCCTCTGATCTGCTGTAGGAGAGCTTCCAGTTCTACGCAGAAAAACTTAGGACAGAACGACAGGGACATTCTTCATCAGATGAAGATTAACCTTTTAATGCTTCCGTTTCTGCTAGTAATATTGTGACTGTGAAATACTGTTTTTAAATGTATTATTGTCCGGGGGGAAATAAAATTGAAAGTCGGATTCTTCACTGTATAATTGTATAAAATCATCTGACACTAAGCGGTTTCATTTTTTTTCCCCGGAAGCAATTTTATATAGTTTGCTGGACCTGCTAAAGTGACTGTAAAAGATTGTTGCTTCATGCAGGGCCCTGTGTGATCAGTGTACACATTTGCCATCGCACCCTGCATTCTGACACATACAGCCCCCGAAACAGTTCTAGGTATGCGGTATGGTGACCTGAATTTTGCAGAATAAATTCATGTGAAGTTATTTGTATGCACTGTTTGCTTCGAAAATTCAGAAATTATTGAACAAAAGCAGGGGATTGATTAAAAGGGGAATGAAGAGCACAGAGATTTGGTTTGAGTGATCGCCATGGGCCTCAAAGCAGCAAACGGCAGTAGACATGGGTCAGGGTGTGTATATCCCCAGAAACGTTCTGATCCTTGAAAATCCAGGATGTTTTCTGGAGTTGAGGTTTTCCAAGCTTTTCACAGCAGCCATTAGGGATGAAATGAACACTGATATCCTGCCAAGTTCAGCATCAGCAATCAGATTTCACGCTTCTCTTGGCTCCTACGGAGGTGCAGAATTCACATAGCCCCAGACCACGTGGGTGTGTTGACAGTCAAAGCCTTCAGGCTTTGCAGAAAGCCTTAATTGAGATGTATATTTTTCTGTGAAAACATCAGACTCTTTGCATATGATTGCTTTTCAGAAAACCCATAATCTTCATAGCCACTGCACCACTGTACATCGAAGCTCTGCGTAGGTTTTATTTTACTTGTAAATACTGCATAGAAATTGGGGGAATAGCAGGAGATAATGGATAATTTGGTTTCAGCCAATTGATATTTGCTCTTCTCTTTGTCAGATTTTTGGACAATAGACCATATCTTTGAGCGATCGATATTAAGTTTGTTTGCGGTTAATTATACCCATCTTATGCAAACAAATAAACTTGCAAATGTTCCAGTTTTCTTTGTGTATAAAACATACTTCATTTTTTCCTACATGTTTTTCCCCTTTCACAATGGAGAAGTAAGGAAAAAGACACTTTCAGGAGCAAACATACTAAAGGTTTCTTCACTTGGCTGCCTCTTTCTAGTTCTTTCTCCAGCACTTTTGGTGTTCAGTAGCCACTGTGGGTAGAATACACTGCAGAGAGGTTGCAGGCTGACTTTGTTGCAGGCACTTTCAAATCTTTTTGGTAAGCTAAATATATCAATCTCAGGGTCATAGGTTGGAGCCCCACGTTGGGCAAAAGATTCCTGCATTTCAGGGGGTTGAACCAGATCAAGGTTTCCCAAACTTGGGTCTCCAGCTGTTTTTGGACTACAATTCCCATCATTCAGTGGTCCTGCTAGCTAGGGATGGTGGGAGTTGTAGTCCAAAAACATCTGGAGACCCAAGTTTGGGAAACCTTGATCCTTGTGGTCCTTTCTAACTATGATTCTGTGACTAAATGTAGCCATTCTCCTCTTTAAAGTGTGGTTTAGAGCTGTGGAATACAAAGCTGGCAGCATAGATAAGGAGTGGCAAACGTTTTCCAGCTCGAGGGCCACATTCTGTTTTTGGCAACCTCCCAGGGGCCATATGCAAGTGATGGGCAGAAGTGGGCAGAGCAATATGAATATGAATGTTACTTTTGTACAGTGGCCTAGTTTCTACACACACCCCTCCCTTCTCCATCCAGGCAAAAGCACTCAAGCCTATGAAGCAAGGATGTGGCCAGGGCAAGGGGGGCGGGGCATTTGGCTCCCAGACCTGTAATTTCCTACCCTTGATATAGATAGTACTCTGCTAGACAGACCCAGTGGTGTGACTCAGTATGGGGCTAAAGTATAAAGACACATTACATAATCTACTGAGAAGACTCTGGTGTAATAAACTAGCAGTAACCAATCTGTGGGCCCTATCCCTTCCATCAGGCCCTGCTGGCTGGGGTTGAGGGACACTGAAGTCCAGAAACATCTAAAGGGCACTACGTTGGCTATCCCCAGAGCAAGGTGCATCTTTTAGGCACATTTCCATGCTATGTATTTGCTCCTTTTGCTGGTTGTCCCCTATTGAGCTTCATTTCAGAGTTGTGAGATGCACAGTTCACATGCCAGCCAATTCTGCTGCCCAGTCTACCTTCAGCTACCCTCCCTAAACACATTACCATATCCAAGAAAGAACGTCGTTCTTGCTTGCAATAATAAAAATAAAAAATATGCCACACATCTGGGGTTGCCCCAGCCACTCTTGGCGGCTTCCAACAAAAAATAGTAAAAGCAACACAAATCACACACTGAAAACTTCCCTGAAGAGGGCTGTCGCCAGATGTCTTTTAAAAATCACGTGGTTGTCATATCTGTTCGAGATCTGCTGAGAGGGTGTTCCACAGGGCAGGTGTGACTTCCAAAAAGGCCCCTCTGCCTGGTTCACTGTAACCCCACTTCTCGCAATGAGGGAACACCAGAAGGCCCTCAGAGCTGGATCTCAGTATTCAGGCTGGACAATGGAGGTGGAGACGCTCCTTCAGGTTTACAGGGCCAAAGTCATTTAGGTCTTTACAGGTCAGCACCAACACTTTGAATTGTACTTTGATGTTGAGGTCGGAGTGAAACAATATAAATTGAAAGCATTTGCAGACGACTTGGTATTAACATTACAGGAGCCAGTCTCTAGTACTAAAAGAGTGTTAGAATTAATTTCTGACTTTGGTCGGGTGGCGGGATTTAAGCTGAACAAGCAAAAAACTAAGGTTCTAGCAAAAAATTTGACAACTACAGAAACAGATGAGTTCCTGAAAGAAACAGAACTAAATGTGGTTTAAAAAGTAAAATACCTAGGGGTGTATCTGACCTCCAAAAATTTGAATTTGTTTAAAGATAATTACGAGAAATGTTGGTCAGAAATCAAAAGAGATTTGGAAACATGGTCAAGATTGAAACTTTCCTTGTTGGGCCGAATAGCAGCTATAAAGATGAATGTATTGCCGAAAATGTTATTTTTGTTTCAGGCCCTACAGATCGTGGACAAGGTAGAATGTTTTGGAAAGTGGCAGAAGGATATTTCCAAGTTTGTTTGGCAGGGCAAAAAGCCCCGAATAAAGTTTAAAATATTAACTGATGCGAAAGAAAGAGGGGGATTTGCCCTGCCAGACTTGAGGTTATATTATGAATCTGCAGCCTTCTGCTGGTTGAAAGATTGGATTTTATTGGAGAACACTGATGTCCTAGATCTGGAAGGGTTTGACAATGCTTTTGGGTGGCATGCATATTTGTGGTATGACAAGGTTAAAGTGCACAAATTGTTTAAAAACCACATTGTCAGAAGAGCAATTTTGATGGTCTGGACAAAATATAAAGACTTATTGGAGAGTAAGACTCCGAGGTGGCTCTCACCGGTGGAGGCCAAGGCACGTAAGAGACTTAACATGGAGGCCCACTGGCCTAAATATTGGGAAATAATTGAAAAAATTGGAGACAATTGGAGGTTGCAGAGCTTGGAAAAACTAAAAAACAAGGTGCGAGATTGGTTGCACTATGCACAAATTCAGGAGGTTTTTAAAGTGGACAAGAAGGTTGGATTCCAGGTGGAAAAATCGAAACTAGAGACAGAACTGTTAGAGCCAAAAAATAAACTACTTTCGAGAATGTATAACTTGCTGCTTAAATGGAATACTCAGGATGAGACAGTCAAATCCGCCATGATAAAATGGGCGCAGGATTTGGGGCATAACATTATGTTTGAAGACTGGGAAAGGTTATGGAACACCGGAATGAAATTTATGGCATGTAGTGCCTTGAAGGAAAACATTATGAAAATGGTATACCGGTGGTACATGACCCCAGTCAAGCTTGCTAAGATATATCACCTGTCTGACAATAAATGTTGGAAATGTAAAGAGGCGGAAGGGACATTCTTTCACCTCTGGTGGACTTGCCCGAAAGTGAAGGCCTTTTGGGAGATGATTCATAATGAACTAAAAAAGGTACTTAGATTTACCTTACCTAAGAAACCGGAGGCCTTTCTTCTGGGCATGGTGGACCAGAGAGTGTTTAAGAAAGATAGAACTTTTTTTATGTATGCCACTACAGCAGCAAGGATCCTGATTGCAAAGCATTGGAAGACACAAGATCTACCCACACTGGAGGAATGGAACACGCAGTTGATGGACTACATGGAACTGGCCGAAATGACTGGCAGAATCCGAGACTTGGGAGAAGAAACAATTGAGGAGGACTGGAAAAAATTTAAGGACTATTTGAAAAAACATTATAAGCTGTATGAATGTTAAAAAATGCACCCTCTAGGAAATTCTAGCTTCAGCAATTGTAAATTAATGAAATGGAAATTAAGGTACAAGAAGTCAGAGGTAGAATAATGAAATAACTTTATTGTGTTTAAATGAAAATGTATAAGATTTGGGTTATAACATCTTTGAAATTAGGTAACATGATAAAATGAAGGATACAATAAGTATTGAAACAAGTTAACAAATTGCTGATGTTCTGTATCACAGAGAATGCAGGGTTTGGAGGATGCGGGGAAGTCCACTAGACTTGCTGGAAAAAAAGAACATGGAAATTTGTAACTTTTTTATTTTATTTCTTATATCTGTCTTCTATTATTTTTTTCTGTATTTCATAAACTTAATAAAAATATTATATAAAAAAATGAATTGTACTTTGATGCATACTGGGAGCCAATGTAATTCATTTAGAACCAGTGTTATATGGTTATATGGTCCCAGCAGCCAGTCACCAGTCTAGCTGCTCTTGCTACCTCTGCATTCTCAGAGCAGATGCCAGGACATATATATTCCTTGAACTAAAAAAGCTGAGTTCTGTGCTTGAGGAAAAGACCAGCCCTAACAACACGGGTGAAAGAGAAGGAGGTGCCTTCAAGTCAAGGGAGGCTTTTGGCCATGGGAGGATCACATTAAACCATCTCTGGAATGTCCGCTTGCTAAGTAATTCCTTCTCATAACACCATGGGCAGCCAATGTGGTACCCTCCCAAAGCTGTCTACCATCCATGGCCATAGGCTATGCTTGATAGGATTGATGGAAGATGGGAGTTCAACAGCATCTGGAGTTAGACCACATTGGCTGTCTCTGCCACAGGAGGCTCAATAGTATCCTATTCTTATGCTCTTTCCCCACCCTTCATAGGATGTTCAAAGCAAGGTGCACCAATCCTAGAACACAAGTCAGCCTGTTGAATTGGTTTAGTCAAGGTATCCCTATTTCTGTGGTGAGATATGCTTGCACCGAGTGAAAAGAACTGCTTTGTAATGCTCTGTTTACCATTTGCCCTCAGTGCTTGTGCAGACTTAAGACAAATATATTTGTGGCTGAAGGAAAAAACAACAACACAATCTGGCTCTGTGCTTGAGTGCCCTATCTCCAATGAAGTCTTTATCTCACTTTGAAACCACAGGCATTTCTCATTTCCTAAACTACGACTTGGGAAATACATTTCAGTATAATAGCACCATAATTGAACTATGTCACGTTGGAAATCCGTTCTGTAAGGCCACAGCTCTTATTTTTAAAGGTCATCTGGGAGCTCTATTCCATTCAGGGAACTGTCTTGCAGAAACTGAAGTGCATTTAAACTGCAAATTCACAAGAGACGTCTCGTATGCTGGGAAGCCAAAAGGCAGTACTTTAAGCACTCAAGAATCTGCACACCACCTCTAGGAGACAAAAAAAAAATAGAATGGCAAAGTCCCGACCTGCTTATTCAGAGGAGGGCAAGCAACCCCCCCTCTTCAGTCCTTTCAATATATATATTTAATATAAAAAACCACCATTGGTAAAATGCATGCAAAAAGTCTTCTATTACACTCAGGGTCATCTAATGAAATTAATTGACCGTAGATTGAGCATCCTAGGAACGGCCATTTAAAAGCTGCAGCCTTTCAAGAAAACTAACCCTTGTTACAATATCCTATCACTTCAAAAGATGCTAAGGTGGTTGTGGATTTGCACCTTCATCCCCTTTGGGTTCAACTATGAGCGCTCTCAAATGGAGCTAATGGCTTCCTCCTTTCATTTGAAATGTGTCACTGCGGGCGATTCTCTACTGTTAAGAAATGTGATCTGCTCACTCCAAATCAACATTGCAGGAGGGAAGGTTTTCCTACCATCAGCATTTGTGCCAGTTCTCCTTTCGCACATTGTACATGACAGCTTTGCAATGGTGTCTGCCTTGGAAAACGCAATAGAGCTTTTTAAGCACAAAGAGTAGACAGCGCCACAAACATTTAAAGAGGTTAAAAGTTCCTTGCCTAATCGGCAGCCGGTTTGACTGATATATATGCCTTCCTAAAAAGATGGGTGATTGACAGCAAACTTGCAAAATGCTCCGTGGCAGGTCAGCATTTCAGGGAAACCAGTTACGTTTACTTAATTTAATATATATTGTATGCCACCACTTATCTGTTGGATTTATGTTGGTTTAGATTAGAATCACATAAAGCACAATACCTGCATAGTGCAGTTGGCTAGAGCGTGGTGCTGATAACGGCAAGGTTGCAGGTTCAATCCCCTCAGTTGCATATTCGGGTTGGACTAGATCATGGGTAGGCAATCTAAGGTCCGGGGCCTGGATCCAGCCCACCTGCCTTCTAAATCCGGCCCGCGGACAGTCCAGGAATCAACGTGTTTTTACATGAGTAGAATGTGTTCTTTTATTTCAAATGCATCTCTGGGTTATTTGTGGGGCATAGGAATTCATTCCCCCCCCAAAAAATATAGTCTGGCCCCCCACAAGGTCTGAGGGACAGTGGACCGGCCCACTGCTGAAAAAGTTTGCTGACCCCTGGACTAGATGATCCTCAGGATCCCTTCACATTCTATGATTCTATGAAAACCAATAAAACACAGCCACTAATCGTGTAGCAAAACAGCACAAAGCAAAGTGGAAACAGAAGTTTAAAGGAGGTCAAAGAAGGCACCAGCTGCACCTCCCTAGAGAAGTAGTATGGAACATCAACCCTTCCTGTTCACCAATTACCTCACTGATTATGGGGGCACCCCAAGAAGGGAATTGGGAGATGATCTCAGGACTCATGCAGTTTTGTAAGAGAGAAGGCACTTCTTTAGGCACTTAGGTTTCAAGGATTTTATATGTAAGCACTAGTACCTTTGAATAAGGCTCCGAAACAGACCAGCGATCAGAACGAAATGTATGTTTTGCAGAGCAAAAATAGTCGAAGGGGTGCTTCCATTATAACTCATTTACTTAAAAACAACAACAAAACCACATGTGTGCTGCACTTTGTAAATGTGGGGTTTTCAACATGCCAGCTGCCAGAACAGAAGTGCCTACCAAAGCTTGCCCATGAGAGGACATGAAATTATTGCAACAGGAAGTGGGTGTTCAGAGCCCCCCACTTTCCCCACCTACTGTTCAAGCTCAGCAGTTCTCTGCAGACCTCTGCGCTAATTCAAAGCAAGCCAGCTTCCTCTTTAATTGGACACCTTTGTCTCCTTTCTCAGTGCAATTCAGAGAAGAGGATTGATGTGGCTGGGGAAAGATGAAATGTAGGTGTTTTCAAGAGAGGTAGTGGAGGGCAGGGAAGCCTTTTGGGGGGTGTCATGTGACCCAGAGCAAGTGCCACTATGGCAAAAAAACAGGGATTTTTACATGGTCCTGTCTCACTCCCCAAACTGCCATAAAATTAGTTTCTGTGAACTGCACTGATTGCAGGAGCCACTATGGCACCAAAGATCCACAGTGGCAGTAAACATGTGCAGGATCTGTGATTTCACAGGTCAGCCTATTCCTGATCTGCAATTGGGTGGCTTGGGGAAAATCCTGCGCAAAAATAATGCCAACCCTAGAGCAGCCATATATTTCTATCTGACCTTTACTTTCTTCCTTTTCCATGCCCTGAAGCAGCCATTTTGTGACCGGTGCTCACAATTCACAGCATCAAGGCTTCATTCACTTGACCGTCTTCCAATGTGGTACAGTGGTACCTCAAGTTACATAGGCTTCATGTTACAGACGCCTCAGGTTACAGACTCTGCTAACCCAGAAATATTACCTCGGGTTAAGAACTTTGATTCAGGATGAGAACAGAAATCATGCAGCAGCAGCGCAGCAGCAGCAGGAGGCCCCATTAGCTAAAGTGGTGCTTCAGGTTAAGAACAGTTTCAGGTTAAGAGCAGACCTCCAGAACAAATTAAGTTCTTAACCTGAGGTGCCACTGTATGCATTCATCCGCCAACAATCCCCTACTGTGTTAGCACAGTGCAAGAAAGGGGGGCAGCCTCTATGCAAAAGAATAAATGGAAACAAATCTGACAACAGGAATATCAGATCTAAATGCCAGTGGGGGGGGGACATTTAAACCTTCCAGGACACTCTGTAGTGACCTTGCAGTGGTTGTCCCAAAGCAATGGAACTTCAAAGGGAGACTGAAATGTGAAATCTCTGAATTGCAATATACCCAAAGGTTCGATCCAATCAGTAGCTTACCAATGCCAGGATAGCTGTAATCAGCATTTATGTGGGTGTGAACTACCACTGTTAATTAAATAATTCACACTCCCTGTACTTTTCTGCATTGCATCACCCTCTGACCTCACTGTTTATCACCCTTCCCTCCCCCAAAAAAACCTCTGTATCCACCTGTGACTCAAGACAAAACTCCATGCATCTGAAATGGACTGTAGTTCACAAATAAATGAAGAGATGAAGGTAAGTATTTGTGGGCATACACAAGGTAACCCCCACCCCACCCCCAAAAAAGTCCTCATCTAATTGGAAAATGCTCAGTGTTTACATTTAGATGGCTTTTTAAACAATACAATATTTTAAAGATGTAAACAACTATTAAGGCACACAAATCCTGCCTTTTCTTTTCCCCATCTACCTGTCTAAGGTGTTTGTGGTATGAAAAGCACTAAGGAGACCGTACTGAGCGTGCCCAGGAATGCAGGGCTTTTTTGTGTTTTTTTTTTTTGTCCTCGTAAGAATATCTTTTCTAAGCAGCACCTTCAGGAAAGTGTCTGTTGTACCACTAACTGCAGGGGGCAGAAAAATTATGGTAATTTATAGCTTTGCTATTGTTACTCGTGCACATGAGTGTGTTCAGTGGAAATTTATCGGGCTCCTGGCATTGAACATATTACAAAGCAGCTATAATGTACTTTTTATTATATGGAAGTGCTGATGAGTTCTCCATGAAATGCACAAAGCTAAATATTCATACCCTCTTCTTTATTCTTTCTTTAAAAAAGACCACATCAGAGATAATGCACACCCCAAACAGTTGATTGTAACTGGTGGAAGGAGGGGGGTGGGGAAGAGAGAAATGAATTGCTTTTTTGAATAAAGATAATACTTAGCCCAACTATCGCTGTAAATGATTACTAGCAGTGAAAGCTTTGTTCATTCAGAAAGGAGTGAAACTGTTAGACTGTTAGACTGAGAAAGCCGCGACCATTGAAGTAAGAACAAAATGAATGTTGTGCCAGCGTTGAGTTGGCTTCTTATCACACCAAAATGGTTTCAAACGCCATTACAGACTAAGTTCGGCAAAACACCGGCATGTGTGGGTTGTTTTTTTTTAAGGAATCTAAAGACCAGTTACCTTAATTTTGTATTCTACTTGTCAGCAAAGGAAATTAGACTTTCCTTTTTTTTTGCTTTTTTTGTGGTAAATTATTCCCTAAGCAGCTAGCTTGCCTTTGCCTTTTGAAGCTCATAATATCTGGGATCTGATTATTGTTTTGTTGACAAATGAAGAAGCAGGAAAAGAAAAAGACGACAGATGGTTAGTGGTGGTAATTTGGGATGTTGACTGAAAATTTGGATATGTTTTCTCTGCATTTTCTGGGCTCTAAGGTTACTAGTTGCATGGAACATCTTACTTGGCTCTCAGTTGTACTGAGGTTTTGACATGCGTGCTCGCTCTTCAATTAAACTTTTTACCTTTCTGTGTTGTATTTCTTGTACACTGCTTAGAAACCATGGTAGTTAAGCGGTATATAAATAAAAATAAATTAATATTATTGAAAAAATATAGAACATTCCTTTTTGAAGGAACCCTGAGATATTGTCAGTGGAGAGAATTAACTAGGTGACAACTGTTTTCTTCATATGCCCCATTGCACATAAGGTGTGTTGCGTGTTGTGTGTGCAAACCGTGGAAGCTCAGTCAAGTGGTTTAGACCATCACAGAAAACAGCAGTTTAGCAGAGCTATCTTTACTAGCCCAACACCCAAACTAGGGCTGCCATATGTCCTGTTTTTCCAGGACATGTCCTGGAATTCGCCTCTGAAAATGGCGTCCTGGATTATTTTTTCAGAAATTGTGCAGATGTCCTTGAAAACTGGCATCAGGGGTTAAATCATGCCGAAAATGCCTTAGAAAAGCTCCCAAACTCCAAAAAGCTCAACAACTCGGTCCTGATTTTCACTTTTGGAGATATGGCAACCCTACCAAACACACTCTTTATACACAAACTATTCACAGATGTTACAAGTAGCCTCCACTCTCTGAGCCCAGAGAGGGTTCTTTGCTTACAACATCCTTGCTGTGCCAAAGTGCACAATTCAAGTATTGAGTTCAGTGGCTTGAAAAGTCCTGCAACTCTTCACAAAGTCCTCAGTCTTCCATAGTCTTCCAATTCCTCTCCACAAAGTGCTCCACACTCTCTTCTCTATCCCACCCTGAATGCTGTAACCTGAGCCCCTAATCTACCCAGCATTACACGCCAGTTCTGCCCAGCAGCACCAATAAGACAGCCATAAGGTGCCTGCAGCAACATTGTGGAGAATGGGTTACATGCTGACTCATGGAAAATTAACTCATTTTTCACTTTCATTAACATTGTGGTATTCCATAGAGAAAACTGTGTGCCTCTGCAAGGGAAGGTTTCAAAACTTTGGCTCTTTTTAATTCCAAAAAAAAAAGGTCTATAAGGAGGAGATGTGAAAGGGGAGTGATAAAATTACATCTGTTTTGTAGAAGGTCAATAAGACAAGGTCTTTCCTTCCACTTTCCTAAAATTGGAGCCCAGGGTCATACACTGCAGCTGTATTATGGAAGATTCCGGAAGTACTTCTTCACAGAATGTATAGATAAATGATGGCATTCAGTACCATTCAGTACTGGCTACTCATGAACAATAGCTATAGAGAGCTATTGTGCTCATGTCTTGCTTTCAAGCTTCCCATTGGCATCTGGTTGCCCACTTATGGGCACAGGATGCAAGACTTGATGGTCCTTTGGTCTAATCCAGCAGGGCTCTTCTGATCAAAGGCCAGTAAGTCTGATTTTCCTTGCAATGCTGAAACTATAACGTGGCCAGAAATAATCCACCCCACTCATTTGTGCTAGCCCCTTTATTGATTTGTTTGTTTTATTTGTTACTTTCACACCCTACCTTTCCTTATAAAATATCAAAGGTACCCCAATCAATATTGTTGCCCTAAACGGCCTCAGCAATCTCCACACTCAGCCCAGACACTGAAGTCCTCCTCTGAGGACCTTCTAGTGGTTCCCTCACAGCGAGAAGTGAAGTTACAGGGAACCAGGCAGAGGGCCTTCTCAGCAGTGGCACCATCTCTGTGGAATGCCCTCCTATCACATGTCAAGAAGATAAAGAACTACACAACTTTTAGAAGACACCCAAAGACGGCCATGTATTGGGAAGTTTTTTAAATCTGATGTTTTACTATGTTTTTATATGTACTGTAAGCTGCCCAGAGTGGCTGGGGAAACCCAGCCAGATGGTCAGGGTATAAATATAAAATAATAATAATAACAACAACAATAAATAATAATAATAATAATAATACTTCTTGTTGTTGTATAGAAGACTCCTGCCTTACAGGGAGTAGGCCTAGAGGACCGTTGTGGTCCCTTCCAATCTCAGCATACCCCAAAATAATTCCTGATAGGACACACAGACAGTCCAAATGGTCAAATACCAGTTCAGGTCCAAGACAACATGCAAAGTTCAAAATCAATCTGTAAGGTCAGGTTCCCACCTCTGCAGAAGACCCAGGGTTGGAATACCTGGAGTAAGTCCTGAAGTCACGCCGGTCCAGCGGCATCCCCAAAGCAGTCAAGCTGTGATCCATCAATGGAGAAAGTTGAGCAGATTCTGTTTCCCTTGTATCCTTCTTGATCTTGCTTGATGCACTTGAGTTTGCTCCAGCTGAGCAGCTGTGCCTCTCCACTTGACAAAGCATGTGATCCTCACCGGCCCTGAGTCTAATCCAGCTGAGTGACCACAACCTCCTCCCAGACCTGACAAGTCTCATCATCTTCACCTGGTCCACTAGTGAGTTGGGCTGTGTTCCCTTGCCTGCCTCATTCTCCTGAAGGGCACTTCCTACTGTTCCTGATGCCTCAGCCTGCAATATCCATGGAACCAGGGGCTCCGCTGGTTCTGGAGATGTCTCCTTCTCCTGGTTCCTGTGTACAGTCTGCTACCCCTTTGATGTCCTTCGATGTCCCATGAGTATCTCCAAATCCCCAATTTCCCAGCCCCAACTTCAGCTTCTCCCTGAGTTACATCTTCCACTGTGAAAAGATATGAAAATAATTAATTTGGCTTCTCTGCAATCTTCTTGTCCTCCTTTAGCACACCTTTGTCTCCCTTGTCACAGAAAGGTCCATCTCCCTTCCTAGGTCGGCTCCTAATACCAATATATTTAAATATTTTGTTGTCGTTGGTCTTAATGTTTTTAGGATCAGTGCTCCTTGAATTCTCCTCCTTCTCTTTCACATCCTTTATTGTGTGCTTATTGTATCGAATCACAGAAGATTTTATACATCTCTTCTCTTCTTGTGGGTTGACTTGCATGGTTGAACCTCTGGTTGGCTAATGTGGGGATGGGTTTTGCCTTATAGCTGAAGCGAGACTTTTTACTGATTTTAACGCTTGTGAAATTGTTCATAGCTGAGAAATGCTAAATGCACCGCAAGTATTAAAGTTCTGAACACGAAGGTGAATGTAGCCATTCTTGGCAATTCTATCTTACTTAAAATTCATTAAATATTTTCTGCAAATAATCCTTAGCCTGCTTAAGCAATGAAATCTGAATATGCATCCTGTACACTTGAAGGCGTTTCCATAGATCACCTTTTCTTATTGGTTGACTATAATGCTTGGAATCGCGTTCCTCCGATTGAATATTTATGCCGATTCTCTGCACTCAGCTGCCAACAAACTCATTTGATAGAATATTTATGGAAAAGCAAACAGAAGAGAAGGCATGAGAGGAAATCGACTTTCATTCAAGCAAAATACTTACGTAAAAAAATGTTTAAGGTAGTCATCCAGTATTAATTAAGGAAGGAAGGAAATGGTTTCCAAGTTAGATGAGGCAAAAACCAATATAACGAATGTGTTTTTGTAACGTTGAGTCAATCTTCCAGGCGCACACATCCATACAGACCCCTTTCCTCCTGAAACCTATTAAAGCTCACTTTCCTGTCAAAAGTAGGAACAAGAAATTCGACATGTGCTCTAAAGAAGTGCAAGTCAAATCACTTCAAGCTGAGCCGCAGTTTGTAGTAAATATGTAAGATCTGAATTTAGTGGGGAATCAACAAAGGATAAATAGCTTTTCAGTATTGCCAAGAGCACTCAACATTAAAATACCAAGCTCAGCTGCCATTTCAAAACACAGACACCCCAATGCTCCAAAAGTTACGCTGTAAGCAAGGGATATATATTTTCGTCGGCTGCCTTGCAGTCAGCTGTAAACCACTGAAAGGGTTAAGGAGCTTTTTTTTCTGGGGGGTGGAATGGAATACATCTCAACCCACTGCTTTAAACGTTGTCTCCTTAATTAATGGTTGCTAACTCGGTATGAACTGTTGTTGTTCATCTTTGGCTCACAGGTTTTTTTTTTTTTTTTTAAGCCACATGTCAGAGAAATGCACGCACATTATTGCTTCTCGCCCACCATGCAACCATAAGAGTCAGTATGGATGAAACTGTAGCAGGAACCTCACATTCAGGACAAAGAGGCTGAGAGGGAACTTTTAGCTGCTTTGACGTCCCAAGCATCCCAAGCAGTGGGTGGTCCGGGGAACTCCATTAGCTTGCTTAAAAGCAACAACAAAAAGCTGTATTTATGCAGGAGGGAGTTCTTTTTAGACCCTCCTCCCCCATAAATACAGCTTTTTAAAGGGGGGGGGAACCTATCATAAACTGCACCAGGCCACAAAGTCCCCTTGCCAGTGGAGGGGAGCAAAGGGAGTGCTGTGCCAACAACCTCAGTCTGACCTGAGCTACTCCCCACCTACCTACCTGCCTGCCTTCCTACTTAAAATCAGCCCCAAGGCTGGTCCTGCCTATTAGCTGCCTCCTCCTCCATCCCTGTATTGCCTTTGTAGAACTCAGCAGCCAGAATGATGGGGACAAAACTAAAATTTGTTGCCTACCAGTTCCAATGGACACCAGCCACCACTACTAGCAGAGACCTTCTGCTTCACAGTATGTGCTC
Organism: Podarcis gaigeae; assembly: GCF_964106915.1. NCBI lineage: Eukaryota > Metazoa > Chordata > Lepidosauria > Squamata > Lacertidae > Podarcis > Podarcis gaigeae. Next base: position 100,756,665 of record NC_139680.1, on the reverse strand, counting down.
TGTTACCTTTTCTGTCACTGTATGGCACTTACGTGTGATTTTCAGGGCTGGCAGGAGTGAGGTGGCCATCTCAAGTGCCAGATAGAAATGGACCCAATTCTGATTTTCCTCTGTTTCCTTTTTTTTTTTTCCAACCATCGATTCAGTTTTCCACATTTCTACATCAGTTTGAGAATTCTTTTCTTAAAGTCCTCCTGAAATTTTTTCGGTGTCTTGGTGCCAAACTATCCTAATATACACATTTGTGTGCACAGTTTTGCCCAATATACAGAGTTTTGCAAAGCAATCCTCTACAATATAATGCACGTTTGTTATTTTCACCAAACTGTGTGGGGTTTTTTGCACACTTTAGCAGAGTATATGGATTCTTGCACACATTCTTTGGCTGAAGAACTGCATTGCAAAATTCAGAGAACAACAAGTTTGGAAGGCTGGCTGTGATTTGGTTTCAGCAAGTGCAGATTAGATCATTTGAATGTGAATTAAATTGCATTTGTCCCCCATCCCTATTGGCAGGAAAGCAGCGGTAGCAGGGTGTCCTCTAAAGTAAGGTTACCAGATTTTTTTCAATGAATCCAGGGACACTTTTCAACTTCAATGGATTTTGTGTGGCGACTGATTTGTAAATCCGGGGACTGTCCCCAGGAAACGGGGACGTCTGGTAATCTTACTCTAAAGCCCCCCACTCGTTTCTCTCTGTTGAAAGACAGAGCTGATGGTTCCACATGGCCTGTCCTTTACACCCCAAGCTAGCCTCGTTCTCTCAGGTACAGGGGTAGGGCTTGACTGTTCTGTCACCTGTTTTGAAGATTCAGCTTCTATATATGGAAACAGGGAGCAGGGAGCATATTTCTTATTTTCACACTATTTTCACAGTTACTTTTTCCATGGTTCATCTCAGTATTACTAATTTTTAGCACTCCCCTCAGGGAGAACCGCCCACCCCTAAATCTGGCACTGTTGATGTCTCAGCTCCCTTGGGACATGGAGATGTTTTATGAGATACCACTGATTCACCTAATCAGGTCCTTACAAATGATCTGGCTGCCACATGGACATGGCTTTTTGGTGCCAATCTTCCTGCATACATCTCTTAGGAAACAGCCTCCATGCTCAGCTTTGGGATTCCAAAAGCCAAATCATTAGGGTTATTTTGGAAAGCCCTAGCGAATTTGAATGTAAGGCTGTGTCTGGTTGTACTCCACCAAATATAATAGAAAATATCAAATTTCTATGTGCCAGCAAAACATGGGAAATAGGTATTACCATCTTTATTTCCAGACATCAAAAGCTATAATTTAAGGTAGGGGTACTAAAAACCTGTGTTTTAGTGCTTTGTGTAGGACCACAAGCTACAAATACGGAGGGCTTTACATAAATTTATTTATTTTTCCCTCACACATCTTCATGCCTGTTGATGGGACCATAAAGTCAACAGGGTCAAAACCTCCAAACAAGAGTTTGTGTGAATGTTTTTTTTGATTCTTTATGATTAAGTTCAAGTTGTTCTGATGTTTATGGAGAATGACGGCCCAGAGAGAGAAAAGAGAGAGAGAGAGAGAGAAAAGTATTCTAGACACACAGAATGAAGAAACTGTCAATGTTCTATAATCCACAAGTAATCCTGCCCTTGGAGGAGATTGTGTTTTTACTTGCTCAGATAAATATATAGTGAAGTTCATGCATCTTGAAATAGAAACACGAGCTGACTTTCGGAACACAGGCCAAAGAAACCATTAAGTGGAAGCAAACACAAAGCGCTCTCTCTTGTTCGGCTGTATATTCTTGCCTGAATATTCTATACAAAGAAATGCAGAAAATGGAACGCATAAGCATTCTGTCCAAATACTTCCCCCCACATTTTGCAGCTCACTCTCCTGGTATGAAGAGTTATTGTATGTGCCCCCATTTTACACACATGTAATTAAAACTGGACTATTTAGCAGTTGCTGCTTGTTGTCTTGCTTTGGAAATACTTTGTGTACAGTGGTACCTCAGGTTAAGAACTTAATTCGTTCTGGAGGTCTGTTTTTAACCTGAAACTGTTCTTAACCTGAAGCACCACTTTAGCTAATGAGGCCTCCCGCTGCCGCTGTGGCGCCGTCGTGCGATTTCTGTTCTCATCCTGAAGCAAAGTTCTTAACCTGAGGTACTATTTCTGGTTTAGCGGAGTCTGTAACCTGAAGCGTATGTAACCTGAGGTACCACTGTATTTAAAACATGGAAGCTTAGAATTTTTAAAGTTAACCCAGGTGTTGGGGCCAGTGGGCACATTTGGGTGTGTTTTTTTTTTGGGGGGGGTAATGGGCTCCACAGTGTGTGGCATAACACAAAATAGCTGCCGCATCTGAAGGACCTGAAAAAGAGACAGGACCACAAAATGGAGGAAGCTATGGGAAAAAGACACCTCTGTTGTACTTACAGAGAAACATCCTTTGCACCTCTTCTCTGTTCAGTGTGGCATCCAATGAAATGTGAGGATGTTTAATGGGGTGTGTTCAATGTGGCAGACGCCAAACCAATGCAAATACAAACTGAGCAGGAAGAGCAAGCAGTCTTTCTTTCATTGTAGATTTCTGTGGGGATATTGATGGGGTGACCCCAGAGTCCTTCGTGACTGGTCTTAATTGTCAGGGGTCCTTTACCTTTACCTTTATTAGAGTACTGGCAGAAGGCACGTTGGTGAACCTGTCAGAACCGGGGATGAAAAGCCAGTTGGCTTGGCCCCAACTGGAGCGTCTCCCCTCTCAGCCTTGCCACTGCGGAGATCCATCAGTCATCCTCCCTGACGTGCGCCTGTGACTCAAGCTGCAGAGCAGGCTTGAGCACTTATTACTCAGTAGTGTAAACTGCACAACAGATGAGACTTGAGGCATGGACACGATACTAAACTACGCATTTATTCTACATAAATCAGGACAAAGAAAACATGGCTTCTCTCCTTACCGTCTTCTCGGAGAGAGAGTGAAAAACAAAAGCAATCTGTGCTGGAATGTAAAGAGACATGTGACGTGTAACAATCCACATATCTGCAGCAAAGGGTGGAATGGAATTCCCAACAGACCCTTGTGTTAACCTGTCAATGAAACTTCCATTATTAGTTTTGTCCCATGCTCAAGCTAGGATATTAGATGGGCTCAGAGTTAACTTCCAGAGGAGTTGAAAATGGCTGAAATTGCGCATCCTGGCAGAAGGCACATGTCTTCAAATGCAGCTCTGCTCCCATCGTGCCAAATGTGTGTGTTTGTGCAGTAGTATCCCCAGCGGTGCTGTGAAATGCCTCGTCGGTGTGTGTGACTTCCGGTTCCTCCATCTTGACTGGTTATTGTTGGAAGTAGAATGCTGAAGTTGATGGAGCTTTTATGCTGTTAAATAGCATGGCATAAATGTATTTGCTTGTACTAATGGGGGGGGGGGTTGAGAAAAAATCAGCTGAAGGACCCGCTGAAAGTATGGGTGCGAGTGACCACAACAATAGAGATGGCAGAAAGTGTTTATTGCTTCAGTGATGCAAAAGTTAAGGCTAGAGCATTAGCTTACAATTTCCATGCTTTGGGACAGAGAAATGAATTTGTAAGCACCTTAAGCTAAAACAAATAAATGTAACCTAGAAATTATATACACCATTATTTTCCTTTTCTTAAAAAGTTCAGCTTAAATGAGTCTCCCACTCTTCTCCCAACCAAGCACTCACCAGCCTCAACATTATTTCAGCACCAGTTAACCCTCACATCTTCAGTAGAACTTTCCCCCTCCAGTTCCCCCCCCCCCCAAATGTAATATGCCATTTTAGCCTGGGGAACCACATCCGTGGGGAGAATGTCCATCCATTTCATCTCTAGCAGGTACATTAAGCCCCACTGGAAACAGTGCAGTTTCTTCTGAGTCATCATGTACAGGATTGTGCTGTTCGTTCCGTGTTTGTGGTATATTACTTTTTACAGTCTGCACACAGATTGGGATGCTGCTGCATGTATCTGAATCCTGATCTGTATGCTAGCAATCCATCGGTCTTTCTGTGCACATAAGGACAGAGTGGGAGATACGAGACCTGACACGTTTTTAATGGAATGGCGCGTGCACGGTCGCCTCCTGTGAGGAGTTCTCAGCTCTAAAGTACCAGAAAGCTGTTGTAGCTCTGCTCTCCCTGAGTCCTATTGTATGTACGTCTCTCCTCTTGTCATAACACCACCTCTGAAACATTCACACAGCTTAGTCCCTTTTGCAGAACATTTAGAGGGTGGAATTTTGAAACGTTAAAAAGACTGTTTAAGCAATGTCAGCTGCCTGACTCGTTTCACAAAAGGAAGGAAGCTCTCAAGGAGGAAGTAAATGATAATGTCATATCCTGATATCTTTTGCCCCTTGAATTCTGAGTGGTCCCATATGGATTTTGCATTCCCTCCTTTTGTTTCTCTCCCGCCACACGTGCCCCCCTTTGAAAAAAAGGGGGTTGAGCCTCACACTGCATTCACAACAGAGAGTCAGCCTAGAATTTAGTCCTTGACGTGTGTGTGTGTGTGTGTGTGTGTGTGTGTGTGTGTGTGTTAAGAAAGAAAGAATGCTAGAGAAAGAACCAAGTTGCCAATGTACAGTCTGGATACTACAGTGAACTAGAAAAGAGATCCTAATCACAACAGAACATTATGCAGAAGCATAAATCATTTTTTTTAAGTGTCTTAAATATAATAAAAAGAATAATTAAGAATCAAATGGCCCACTATCTTGACAGTTTAATGACGCCATGAAAGAATGAGAAAGTCTGGTTTTACTACTTTATCTTTAAAAAGAAAAAATAACAAAGTTTGACAATCTCAAAATCATTGAAGTTTACTTCCGTTCACACTTTTCATACATACACACACTTGTGCTTGGCTGCTACAGAAGGCAGGAACAAGGTCATCATCCTTTGGTATGTGTTGCTGTGTATGCATGTGCCACCAAGAATTGTAGAGTTGGAAGGTACACCAAAGGACATCTAGTCTAACCCCCTGCAACGCAGGAATCTCAACCTCCTCTTCAGTCCCTTACTTCAGCCATTGCCCATTCAATGGAGGGATGATTCCTAAGCTGGGCACTGTGATTTCCAATTTGGCTTGTGACCTGGTGGTTCTCAATGAAACATTGCCTAGAATAAATGTGGGTACTTTCACCAGAAACACATACAATAAAAGGATTTAATCTCTCTGTCCTTCTAAGCTTACTCCTAAAAAAAATTGGTTAGTTCATAAATTTTTCAAACAAACAAACCAAAACATTTCCACCTCTGCTTATCTGAATGGTTTTAACTGAGGTATAAACTTTTCTCCATTTTTTTTTAAAGGCACTAAATGTCCAAAGCATCAAATGAAACAAATGTCAGGATCATTTGCTTCCTTCACTGAAACGAAGAGGGCAAATTCTGTGGACAACCTCCCTGTACACTATGAAAATCCCATGCCTGATAGCAGGTCACTTTGCCATTTAAAATGCTAGGGCTACTTTAGAAAATGAAATATAATACCACTCCTTGCCACGTGGTTGCAAATATTTGACCTGCTCTTGGTACCCTCGTCTGAGGTGAGGTGGCCAATGACTGGTGGTAAGGTCCTCTCTGTTGAGCATTCTCCCCAGGGAAACTCAATTGGCTCATTTTCTTCTAACCTGTAGGTGCTAGGAATACTGTTTAATGATCTCCGCCAACAATTTCTAGACCATCTACGTATTCCAACATGGAAACCAGAGACAGAGGTTATATGCTTCTTATTACAGGGGAGAGACCAGGAGCTCACCAAGACAGTAGCTAAGTTCCTCTATTTGATTTTTTGTCGCCGAAGTACGCTACAGGATCCTGCCCTTGCTGGAGACCCACAGAGATGAAATAGATTGCTCGTCTCTTCTTCCCTTTGGGAAATGACTGAACTGTTGAAATGGCAACGAGATTGCTCTGGCCTATTTATTCTGAATGTTTGTATGTGATGCCAATAAAGGTTTGATGATGATGATAAATACTGTTTACTACTTGTAAATTTTTAAGGTTGAAAGATAGATTTTTTAAAAAATAAACACACACACACACACACATACTGCAACCATTAGCATAATGTCTGTCGACACTACTGTAATATGATTTTCAGCATGTTGGGGCAGCAAGCATTCCTCATCTGGTTCTGTCCTCTGAGGCCCAACTGCTGCATGTAGTGGTGACATGAGGACAGGCCTTCTCAGTGGTGGCTCCCTAGTTGTGGAATGCTCTCCCCAGGGAGGCACCCTAGCTCCATCACTATGTATCTTTGGGCATTAAGTGAAAACATTTTTATTCACTCAGGCCTTTGGATCTTAATTTTCTGCTTATCTTTCAGTGAAGTTGTGTCGGATTTCCTCTTTCTTGCTTTTATGTCTGTTTTCAATCCTTGTGTTCGTAAATCACTTGGAGTTCATTTTTGAAGTGTGTGGGGGGAATGGACAAATAAATATAAAGATAAATAATTGAGAATAATAGTAAGACTTGGTTCTAAACATGCATGCACTGAAACAAGATTTGGGATTGGACCTTAGCAAATATAAATGTCAGGAATTTGTTTAAACCAACCCTTTTTAAACTATTATTCTGTGCTATGAATTCTATTATTAGGAAACCAAATGGACAGTCCCTTCCACTACCCCCAATCTCTTATCTGAATCAAGTGGTGCATCCAGCCATCAAGATGGCACTTGGATCAGCACCCCGGACCAGATGTGCACCTGCATCTGCCCTGTGGCTGAGATCCTTTCTCCCTGAGCACATCCATCTTGCTGCATAGGGACCCAGGTGATTTTCTGGTGCTGTGGATTGTCCTTAGCACCACGACCGCAGAACCGAAATGTAATGTTTTTATTTTTATTTTTTTAAAAAAAAAACTTACAACAGAGAATATTGCTTGTTTCTTTCGGAATCTCATTTCATGGATCTTTTCAAAAACGTGATAGACTACAATTATTTTTAACAATGGGCTTTCTGTGTTGTCAACAATGTGATATTTGTGTGCGTTAACAATAAGCAAACAACATAATATATCAATGCTTTCTAAAAAGACATATCAATTGTAAGGGCTGAGTTGCTTTTTTAAAAAAGTTAATATATGGGGCACTTCCCAGTTTCTTCTATAGCACCTGGTGATGTACTTTTGAAAAGTTTTGAGTTAAAGCATGACTTTAATGTAAGGTCAGGGCTTATCCAGTCTGCTCCCAGTTTTCCAGCAGAATCTGAGTGATGGTCTAATAGAAAAACACTGTGGTAAAGTACTTCTTGATGGTGGGCGGAGAGGGGGTTGAGGAGAATCCTTTTTTATAGCATGATATCCCATCCCTTACTAAGGATGTAATCCTGTACCCACTTACCTAGGAGTAAGCCCCACTGAACTCAGTGGGACTTACTTCTGAGTAGACATGTCTACGACTGTACTGTGAATTGCTCAAAATAATTATATCGTAAATACATTAAACCAGGCTTTGCATATGGTGCCCTGAGACATTTTGGGCTGCCCATCAGCTCCAGCCAGCACAAAACACCTCGAGGGCACCAGGTTGCTGAAAGCTATATTAAAACGATAGATTGGCAAAGCCTGCATTAAAAACAACAACAAAAGTTGGGTTCCAAAAGGCAAGAGAAATTCAGTTTACACCCTGAGGTTCTCTTCAAATAAAAAATAATCTGCTACATAACAAAGCATTCTTGGTTGCACTGTAACTCTTCCTAGAAAGGGTCTGCTCAATTCTCCATGTTATATATATATAAAAAATACAAATAAGGATTATTGATTAGATCTTATATTGGCATCCTTTGACACAGTTGATTTATATAGGGCAGATGTGACTAGGCCTCTAAGCCTCCAGAGCTTGACTCCAACGCACATCAGCCCAAAGGCATCATGGTAGGATGGGAGCTGTTGTCTAATATCTGGAGGTGTCAGAGTTTAAAGGTAAGAGATGTATTTCTTTGTGACTTTGAGAACCATTTAGAATATCACCCCATTCTCTGAAAAAAATGCTTCTATATGTAAATCACACAGATCTTACCAGTGACACAACTATCTATGTCATCTAGTCCTGAAGACTTGACTCAACAACCGGCTTTCTTCGTCCCCTGCTACAAGAAGAATGTGGCAGGGACATAAATTCAGCATTTTAACCCGTTGTATTTTGCTGCCATCTGGTGGCTTATCCAAATCACTGCATGTCTGAGACCAATTAAGGCAAAAAAAATAATCTTTGCAGCATTTTAATAAACACAAACAAGAGTTTGTGGACCATTTTAAGTGTTGCCTTTATTGCAAAAGTTAGATCTGGCATTTAATATGGACCTGTGTGAACGCTCTCTCTTCTGTTTTCACTCCTGCCACCATGACCAATGATGTCATGTTATTTATTGCCAGTCCTGATTTGATTTCTGCTTGATGAACCGGAGAGATAAGTAGTATAAAACCAAGAAGGTGGTGGAAATACTGACCAAGATGAGGTAAATTGCGTAGTGGGGCTGGAGGTCTAAATCCAGCGACTGGAGTACCTGTAAGTCAATCAAATTCCAATTAATTCAATCAGTTTGAATTCCAGTTAAATAAATTGTAATTGTTTACTCATAAGTGAGTTTCAATCAATTAATTAAATGTCTAAATGTGCATGCGAGCGAAACAGTAGCTCTGAAGAGGAAACCATTATTTGTTCTGAGAGGAGTATGTCTGTATTACAGTTCAGTGGTAGAGCATCTGCTTTGCATATAGAAGATCTCAGGTCCAGTCTCCAGATTTGTCCCCGGTCGAAAATCTTGGAGAGCTTCTATGAGGCAGCATAGACAATACTGAGCTAGATGGATCAATGGTCTGAGTTGGTATAAGTTGGTATAAACAGCTTTCCTCTTTGGTACTTGTAGAACTCAGCAGGGAGGAGGATGTGGAGAAAAGTAGAATTAGTTGCCTTTGCTCTGGCGCCATCCACTGTTGGCCTCCTGCATTACGCCCTACCAGTCTCAATAGGCCCCAGTAATTACTGAATTAAATGCTGCCTCATTCTGTTTTAAAATTTCTTCCATATACATTCTAGGAAAGAAGCAAACCCATTCTCCTTTTGACATTCCTCTTGTTTCTCTTTGTGTCCACGGTTTGCGGAAGCTATCTATAAAGTTCAGATAAGGGGCTCTTCAGTTACGACTGTCTGTCATTGCAAGAACTGTGACAACTCTCTTGATGAGTGCATGAGCATCATTTGAGAGGTGGTGCAGTGCAATTTCTAAACACTGTTTTCCAGCAAATTCACAGCTGAGGTGTGTAGAAGGGAATTATTGCTTCTTTAACAAAACAACCATTCCTCCAAATTTTCCCCATCATCCCTCGTTTGACAATCGCAGCCACAACAAAACACAAGCAGGCACAGGAGGTTAAAGAAAAATAGTTAGAGGCTCCAAGTTGAAAGTTACCCCCAGCCCAGCTGCCAGCCATGACTGAAGAGTCTCGGTTGTGTGAATGGGGCTTGCAAGGAAAATACATTATATTCTTTACACTCAGAAATGGAAAGATGAAGAAGTTCCCACCAAAGAAGAATGGATAACCAAACTGATAGATTATGTTGAATCAGCAAAGTTAACAGCTAAAATAAGAGAACTTAGCGATGATTGTTTTGTTGAAGAATGGAAGCCTTTATCAGATAATTTAAATAAATATTATAGCTTACATACATACATATATACATATACAGTGGTAGCTCGGTTTTCGAACATAATTCGTTCTGGAAGACCATTTGAGTTCTGAAACATTCAAAAACCGAAAACTCAACAGCCGAAAGCTAGGCCTCAGTATCTTGCACACAGCAGAAGCCATGAAACATGTTTGACTTCTGAGGCGTGTTCAAAAAACCAAAGCATTTACTTCCAGGTTTACGACATTTGAAAACCAAAATGTTTGTCAGCGGAGACATTTGAAAACCGAGGTACCACTGTACATATTGTGAATTGAGGGGAGGTGCCATGACCTTCCACCCCCCCCAAAAAAAATCCCCTCTTGCAAAACTCCTGTGCAGCTGAATTGACTGTTCTCAGCACCGATCAGATGATGGTCAGTGAGAGTGTGCATCTTCAAAGGGGCACGACCAGAGCCAATCAGCTGCTGGGTGCTGGCAGCACTTTTTCAAAAGCGCTATGGGTTGGATGCTGAGAGGGAGCAGAAATGAACCTCGAAGGGGCTTCTTCTCAGCAACCAGAGCAAGCTCCTTTGGGGAAACACTGTCAGTGTCTAGCAGCTGATGGGTGCTGAGAGGCAGTTCCTTTGCAGTCCTCTTGAATGGCCACGGAGTGGAGCTCCGTTAGAACTGCATTCTTGCCACCAAGCTATAATCAGGGGGACTTGCACCCAGGTGCATCTGTTTAGAATTGTAGGGTGTTGCAGAAGGACGAGTGTCCCCTAGTGCGCAGTACAGTGGTACCTCGGGTTAAGTACTTAATTCGTTCCGGAGGTCCATTCTTAACCTGAAACTGTTCTTAACCTTTAGCTAATGGGGCCTCCTGCTGCTGCTGTGCCGCTGGAGCACGATTTCTGTTCTCATCCTGAAGCAAAGTTCTTAACCCGAGGTACTGTAACCTGAAGCATATGTAACCTGAAGCATATGTAACCCGAGGTACCACTGTAAGACTAAATGCCTTTCATTAGGCAATTCTATACTGGCTTATCGACAGAGGCCTCTCAGTGTTTCATAGTTCAAAATCAATAAAACAATCGGCATTAATAATTGTATTAATTGGATAAAATTGGTATTGCTATAATGAGGCTGCTATTGGAACGATATTGGAAAATCAATAAAAATATAATAAAATGAAATAAATATAAAAGGTACAAATCCAGAGTCCTCTGTGTGTGTGTCTGTGTACAGCAAGTCTACAACCTGCACAGGGGTTACATTCCAGGGGTCAGACCTAAAGCTAAAATCGTGTACAGTAAGCCTGCAACTTATGCTCATTTTTTCTTATGTGATTGCAACCTTACGTGGTCAACAAATAAATAAATAATCTGGAAAAATGTGGGGGAAATCAAAATACGCAATGGGGAAAAAATGTCAGACAGTGGCAGAAGGGTGGGAAACAAGAGTTGGCAATCCCATCAGCCATTGCACTCACCCTGGGAGAGCATTTGGGCGTTGTCAGAGAGTTGGAGAGTGAGATAGGGACTGACAAGAGCACGGAGAGCAAGCAAAGTGGTCTGAGAGCAAGGGGAAGGTGATCTGAGCAAATGGAGGTGAATGAGAAGAGCAGTTTGGTTTTTTTAGGGGGCCCTCCTGTCTTTATGTGTTTTTGCTTTGGGGCACAGTTCCCAGAACCGAACCCTTGTGCAAGTAGCAGACTTACCGTATAGTCAGAACCCCAGAACCCATTGAGTTCAATGGCAGGTGGGATTGCCAAAGTCATTTTTCCTGGAACTGCATCCCCTTTCCACCCTTTTAAATTTCTTTTTTTGCAACATGCTTGAAGCTGAATGTGCACAAGTTAAATGCATGTAAGTTGTGGGTGTGTGCAACACTAACCCAAAATTGTGATTAACTCGTGCACATAATATCTGAATAGCTATATTCATGAGAAATGTTACCTAGAAAGAAGTGACTTACTAGTTTTCCAGGAACTGGATAGGTGATATTGCCAAAAGTCATTGGGTAAGTGCGTCCTCTAAATTGAACTTGCATTACTCCTTCAAAACTCCACCTGACAAAAGATACTTTGGAAATCCAAGTTGGAACTGGAAAAAGAGGGAAGCAAAGGGAGCCTAATTCAACACAGATCGTGGACCCAAAGAAACAAGATCTTTGTCCGAAATTGCACAAGAGCATGGTGCCCAAAATGGCTGCCGTGCTCTCGCAGGAAAAACAGGATGTCCCATTTTTTCCGGTGCAGTTGATGGGTATGCTAGCATGTGACCCCCGGAAAGTTGTCCAGAAGAGATAAATATTAATTTATTACTTATACCCCATCCATCTTTTGCCCCGGTCACTCTGGGTGGCTGCCAACAGAATATAAAAGATAATGGAACACCAGAAAGCTTCCTGATACAGGCCTGCCTTCGGATATCTACGGAAAGTCATATAAATGCTTAAATGGTTTTCCACCCGTGAAATATGGCATTCCATTGCTTCCTCTGCTTCTGTTAATGTAGCTTTCTGCTTGTCGGTTGCCTGGTGTTTCCAGCTTACCTGTCCACAGGTTTTCCAAGCTTATGAAGAAGCCTCCGCTCATCAAAAACATTGTGTACAGAATATTGGCAATGAAGGCTGTGATGTGAAATGTTGGCAGCATTGCAGACATCCACATTGTCATGGTCCGGGCGCAGAAAGTGACTAGCATAAGAAGCAGCAGAATAAGGAAGAAACATTCCAGTTCGGGACGGAGGTTTGCTAGCCAGTAGGTAGGAACCCCATAAACTATCATTAGGAAGAACTGTTCTGGAAGTTCTCCTAAAACCTGTTTGAGAAAGGAAATATCACTGACCTTGAGGGGAACGCCCACCAATTTATTCCATATCTGAGGCCAAAAAGAATTGTGACATAAATGGGACATTGTTTCTCTCACTTTCTAATGCTGGGTTTTGATGGGACAGTGGAGGGGGAACACATGGAAGAGAGGTCCTGGCATTTTACTTTTTTCAGATCAGGGAGAATTGCCATCATCTGCTAGGGTAGTGCCAGGATAATGGGTGGATTTTCCATGTGGCAAGTGTATGAGCTGGTCAAGAGACTTCTGTTGTTGTTTTTTTTGTTTGGAACAGATTAGCAAAGGAGAAATTAGAGACAGAGCGAGGGAAATTAAGCGAAGGCTAGGTACTACTTTTCTTTGCTGAGGTTCCTGCTTGCACCTTAAAAGGTAACACACAGGGCTTTTTTCAGCCAGAACTTGCCGGAACACCTCTCAGGTGGGTGCCATTGCCATTACAGTGGTGCCCCGCAAGACCAACGCCTCGCAAGACGAAAAACCCGCTAGACGAAAGGGTTTTCCGTTTTGGAGGTGCTTCGCAAAACGAATTTCCCTATGGGGTTGCTTCGCAAGACGAAAAAAATCTTGCATCCCCCCACGGGTTTTTTTTCACTTTTTTCGCCCTTTTCTTAAGCCGCTAAGCCGCTTATCAGCTGTTCCGCTGATAAGCCGCTTAACAGCTGATCGCTGGAAGCCGCTTGACAGCTGTAGCGCTAATCCGCTAAGCTGTCAATGGGCTTGCTTCGCAAGACGAAAAAACCGCTAGACGAAGAGAATCGCGGAACGAATTCTTTTCGTCTAGCGAGGCACCACTGTATAAGAGAACAAGGGAGGTGTTCATGGTGAGTTCCGGCACCTCTTTTTCTAGAAAAATAGCACTGGTAACACATATATTGCAAGACTGTTTAAAAGCTGCATTTCAGCTGGCTAAAGATCATTTGTTAAAGCTCAAGGTGTTTTACAATGTGAACTGATTCTATATGCACCTTTTTCTGTGACTGTCACCTGATCCCGATTAATTGAGTATTATCCTACATACTGCTGCTCTTTCAAGCGGTGGGGGCAGGAGGGGGTTGCATTTATGTATTTAGTTATATGGATCAGCACAGCTGCTTGCATTTTGGGACTCTTCTTTGGGACACTAACAAAACATTAACAAAACAAAACAAAACAAAACAAAACAAAACAAAACAAAACACTGTCCTTACAGCACAACATCAACCCATTACTGGCTTTCATTCTACAATTAATCATCATCTTTCCTAGAGTTAATAGTTCAATGCTTCTCAAATGGTGGTCCATGGCTCCCTATGTCCCAGAAGCACTTCCAAGAGATCAGAGGTGATTGAAAGCCATCTTGCTACAACAGAAGCCAATTACCTTGGCGGAGAAATATGGGCTAACAGGATACAGCCCATCCTCAAAATCCTGATACAGTACAGCTTTTTCAGAATGGCCTATAGCAGAAAACAGAAATAAACCATTGTGTTTCTTGTTAGAATGGCAGCCTGCCCTGCCATTATTTTTTTTAACATTACTATTGCTTTCTGAATTTTTAAAACCTCTTAAAAACTTCTTTTTCAAACATCTTTTTTTTTTAAACAAACAAACAAAAAACAACAACCCTAACCTTCTAAAACTCTTAACGCTGTAAAACTTACATTTTGTTACAGTTTCAACAACCACAAGGTAAGGAATCAGAGCTCCTAGCATAAACAGAAGTGCCGATACATCTGGAATAGACAGACTTTTCTCGTGACCATAATATAGGAATCCCATTAACAATGACATTAGAAGAGCCTCAAATCCACGGATCAGCAATGCTGAGAGATCTCGGAAATCATTGGAGATCTGGCGGCTACAAAAAGAAATAACATTATCAACTCTGAGCCTAAATTATCTCCTAACTTCAGGATGGAGAACATATCTATGGCTACCACAATGAATGATGCCCACCTTAGATGCCTTGGGGAGGCCTCTGCTGTCTGACAGCATGATTAATAGGTTAAGTTTGTGCTTTTGGACCTAAATAGACTCCACCTGTATTTCTAGCTGCTGCAACCAACCAGATCCCTATGATCTTGGCCCTAGGACACAAGGTGAGGACCATTCATCCATATCCATAACTAACAATGCCATCAATCTTGGAGGAAGTGTACATTAACCATGTTAGAAGGTCATGTCTGATACAGATATAGTCCAGGAATTAAATAGGTATACCAACTAGAAAGGGCCTTCTCTGCAGTGGCTCCCTGTCTATGGAATGCTCTCCCCAGGGACGTTCGCCTGGCGCCTTCATTGTACACCTTTAGGCGCCAGGCAAAATGTTCCTTTTCAACCAGGCCTTTGGTTGATCTTATTGACATCCAACACCCTTTTAGAATGTGCCTTTTTGGGGGGTGGGTATTGGGTTATTGCTGTTGGTTTGATTTTATATGTTGTGGTCTTGTTGTGAACCACCCTGAGACCTCCGGGTATAGGGCAGTGTATAAGATGAAATAATAATAATAATAATAATAATAATCCAGTCTGATATTTGCAATCTTACTGGGGCTTGAAACAACATTACCTTAGCAAAACAGTGAACTGCTGTAACCATCCAGGCAACTGATCGGCCGAATGAGAGTTCACAGTAATTTTCTCCTCCAAAATGATCGTAGTAGAGCTGTCAAAAATGGATGGAAACGGGAGATGGGTTTATTCTGAAACCAATTTCTTTATATACTGCCTTGATATCCCGCCATCAAAGCTCTTTACGGCTCTTGTTTTTACCTCTGTGCAGAAACAGTGACCATGTTGTCTCTTGGTTTGCTTTTCCATAAGCAGTCATCCACGTTTTTAATGTTTTCATGAAACTTGGCAGCAAGTGAGTGAGCCCTTTGCTTGCTTTCCATCTCCTTTTCTTCACTCTGCCTCTCGATGCTGATCAAATCAACTGTAAGACAGGATCCTGAGTAAGATCATATAACCCACACATGCTGTTCGGCGTTTTCAGTTTCGTATCTGAATTTACGCTTATCTTTTCAGAGGTAATTGAAGCCTATCTTCCAATTCTGTTTAAATTCCCTGCCTGTCAATTTAGGATTGCACTTCATGCGTCTAATGAAGTGCCCACTGATAATGGCATCCCTGATAGGTGACCATCCAGAAACACTAAGAACCTGCTGGATCAAGCCAGTGGTCCATCAAATCCTGTTCTCACAGTTGCCACAGAGATGTCTATGGGAAGCCTGCAAATGAGACCTGAGCTCAAGAGCTTTCTCTGCTCCTGTGATTTCCAACACCTGGTTACTCCCTTCTGCTGTGGAGACTAATGCAAATAATTCATCCAGCTTCTCTACAATCTCCTTGTCCTCCTTTAGAATACATTAGACTGCCTTGTCATCCAAGGGTCTAACAGCCTCCCCAGCTGCTCTCCTGCTACTAATAGTGTATTTAAAGAACTCATTGTTTGTCTTCACTCTTTTAGTAAACTCTGACAAAGGAGAGGCTGCCAGCTTCTCTTGCAGTCTGTTCCACCCTTGAAGAGGCCATCATGAAATTCTTGGTAACGTTTAGCCCAGTGGTAGCCAATGTAGTTCATTAGCAGATGCTATAGACTACAGCTCCCATCAGCCTCAGCCAATATATGACAAGTAGAGATGATGGGGATTGTAATCCACAACTTCTTGAAGGAACTATGTGGTCTACTAGTAGTTTACTCTAATTCTTCTTTAGGATGTGTGTGGTGTTTGTTTTCTCTATAACTAAACAGGCAGATTACTGGGGCTAGAGCACCACTGTTAACCCTACTTCAAGTTTCTCTAAGACAGGCATAAGCAAACTCCAGCCCTCCAGATGTTTGGGACTACAATTCCCATCATCCCTGACCACTGGTCCTGTTAGCTAGGGATGATGGGAATCGTAGTCCCAAACATCTGGAGGGCCGGAGTTTACCTATGCCTGCTCTAAGAGAGTGGTTGTTGCATTGCATAACTGCCTCCCTTTTAACCAAGTTGTTCTTCTCTCTCTATCTGTCTCTGTCTTCCAAACTGGTCTGGTGTCAAACTTCAGGGGGTCCTTTGTATGATGTCAGCTATGAGCTTCCACCTTCCCAGCCACACCCCCCCAACCAGGGCAGGCCAAATCCTGCTTGTGGTGGCACAGGGGAACTATAAGTCTATAGGTCTACCTGGATTATAGATATTGGAAAACAAGTTGTAGAGGTGGGTTTTTTTGGTGGGGGAGGGTAACTTAAAATGGCAGATGGACACAGCAGATGAGAACTGAGCTTGGCTTCCATTCAAATGGTACAGCCGCCTGCCACTGAAAAGCATCTTGCTTTGGGACAGTGATGGGCCTTTCTAAACCTCTGGGCTCCTTGGCCAGTACCCGATCTGGCCTATTGCTGGCACTAGGGCTGCCCCCAAATCAAACTTTGGTATTGTTTTTCTGCCTTCCCCATTGCCACTTCCAAAGGTATAGGGGAGAGTTTTCTAGTCATTAGCTCCTAATCAGACAACATAATCTGATCACCGCTGGCTACCTACAAACCCTCAGTTTAAACAAATCATAACTTTCCCAGAAGCACTTATTGTACCAACCATAGAAATCTGCAGGATTGCTGTATGTTGGACAAGGATATCCCATTTGTGTGAAGTATTGGACCATGTCTTGGGCGGCACCAGAGTAGACTGTGAGTCCGGATGTCATCAAGAGAACCAAATCAAAAAGCTGGAAGATATCCGATCTTGGCTGGTGAACTGACAGAAGAACTAATCTATTTCCTCTTGCTAGCCTAGACAGCAGTATTACCAGGTTGTGGGCGGTAAAGCTGTCCAGCCCAGCTGTGGGATCATTGAGTATCAAGATTCCTGCCAAAGAGGAAGGAAAGTTAATTGCAGTGGGTTCTGTATGTATCTGATTAGGTTGGTAGCTTTCACCTTCATCCTAAATATGTTTTTACATAGCTTGGTGGCCTATTCCAGCAATTTATCCAGGCAGATTATTTTTCAGAGACAAATTAATGAGGAATGAGTTAATGTATTAATGAGGAAAAACAGAAGTTTTGTCAACTGCTTGCCCTCCTGAGGTTGCTGGACAACAATTCCCATCATCCCTAATCATTGGCCATCCTGGCAGGAGCTGACAGGAAGCAATGGGAGTTGTAATCCAACAACATCTGGAAAGCAAAAGATTGTGCCTGAAATTGCATACGACACACACAATATTTAGGCATTCATAGGGACGTGGGTGGCGCTGTGGTCTAAACCACAGAGCCTAGGGCTTGCCAATCAGAAGGTCAGTGGTTCGAATCCCCATGACAGGGTGAGCTCCCATTGTTCGGTCCCTGCTCCTGCCAACCTAGCAGTTCAAAAGCACGTCAAAGTGCAAGTAGATAAATAGGTACCGCTCCGGCGGGAAAGTAAACGGCATTTCTGTGCGCTGCTCTGGTTCGCCAGAAGCGGCTTAGTCATGATGGCCACATGACCTGGAAGCTGTACGCCGGCTCCCTCGACCAATAAAGCGAGATGAGCGCTGCAACCCCAGAGTCGGCCACGACTGGACCTAATGGTCAGGGGTCCCTTTACCCTTTAGAACCATAGAATAGTAGAGTTAGAAGAGATCCTACCTAGTCCAACGCCCTGCAATGCAATGCAAGAATCTTTGGCCCAACGTGGGTCTCAAACCCACAACCCTGAGATCAAGAGTCTCATGCTCTACCGACATGAGATTACAGTCCAGAGAGGGGGCAGAATGGGGGCCCTGCTTGCTGTCATCACATCCTCACTTGCCCCACCCCTCTTGTGTTGGGACAAAGGTTTGAAGAGGGAAGCTTGCTCTCTTCTGTGGAAACATAATCTAAACCTAAGAAAATGGTAATGGCTGTGAAGCATCTTTTTCTTGTGGTGCTATGCACCCTGATCCCACATTCAGCCAGGGCATGGGCGCATGCCTCCTAGGCAAACTGGCAGAGGAAGAAGAGTGCGGGGGGAGCGCACCATCCCCAGCAGGGTGATCCCGGTGGGGGGCCATCGCTGATGCCCCCCTCCCGCGCTGGGCGCCACGCCCCTGCAGGTGGCACGCCACGCCCCTGGAATGTGCACCAGCCCCCCCCCCCCCGGTGCTGGAGCATGAAGCTCCACCACTGCCAAGGCCCTCACCCCACTGGAAATTAAACACATTGTTGGAATTCTAGCTCGGTCAGAGGTATGTGCCTATCTGCAGGCACCGGCTGAATTCATTTGACCTCCCTCCGGCGACTCCCGGCAGGAAAAACACACGAGGTCCGTTCCGGCGATTTTCCTCAGGCTGTGAGAAAAACACACCAACTGCTTCTCCTCCTTCTCCTCCTCCCTGCATATCCCCAGGGAGGGGAATCAGACACAGACAGAAATGTAACTACATACTTTTATTCCTGTCTTTAGCAGTCATACAGTAAAAGATGTCTGCTCTCTTCAACAAACAGAGAGAGACTCCAAACTCCACCCATGTACATCCTGTACAGGTCATATGATACACACACTGAGCTCACATCCTGTGCTCAATAAGGAGAATGGACTGCCCCTTTGTTTCCATGGCAACAGTCCCATACTTCCTGTTTGGCTTTCCAGCCACAAGCAGCTGACTGAGCTGCTAGAGCCTTTGCTTGCTGCTGCATTGCTGCTTTAGAGTAACACGCACCATCCCCAGCAGGGTGATCCCGGTGGGGGGCCATCGCTGATGCCCCCCTCCCGAGCTGGGCACCACGCCCCTGCAGGTGGCACGCCATGCCCCTGGAATGTGCACCAGCCCCCCCCCCGGTGCTGGAGCATGAAGCTCCACCACTGCCAAGGCCCTCACCCCACTGGAAATTAAACACATACACTCATTCCAGTTGCCTGGATAAAACACTGGCGAACAGGTATTTCTGGCCACCAACAACTTTATGATGTGCCCACCTGAAAATCAAGGACCATTTGTAGAGCTACTCATTTCCCTTGCCCCTGCAGGTATCTGAAAATTCAGAGTAACAAAGACACGGTAAAATGTCTTTGTGGCCAGATGCTACAGACAACCAGTTCCTTATGTGAGTCATACACTTGAAAGCTAAGAGAGAACATTGTGGGGTAGGTCGCCACCCATATTCACCCACAGCTATGTCAGCACCCTCCTTTATTCAGCACCCAAAGCACAGCCCTGGGAAGGAAGCGCAGCAGAGATGCTTTTGGATGTTCTTACCAGGATTCCATAACAGTTGGACCCCAATGCTCACTCGTCTTCTCTCCCCACCAGAAACACCACGGATGTATTCGTTCCCTACTATTGTGTTCGCACATTGCCGCAATCTCAGTTCTGCTATAACGTCTTCTACCTGAAGAATTAATGAAAGGACAGTGTTCATAGCAGTACTGTGGAATGCCATTTGCAAATAAACATCATAGAACAGGCACCCTCAAACTTGGCCCTCCAGATGTTTTTGGACTACAACTCCCATCATCCCTAGCTAACAGGACCAGTGGTCAGGGATGATGGGAATTGTAGTCCCCAAACATCTGGAGGGCCGAGTTTGGGGATGCCTGTTATAGAAGGGTCTTGGCTATGGAAAGGGCATTGCTGTACTTTTCTAGAAAAAGTGGTGCTGAAACTCGCTATGAATGCCTCCCTGTTCTTTTATAATGGTAACAGTGCCCACCTGAGAGGTGCCAGACCTATGTTCCAGCTGAAAAAAAGCCCTGGCTGTAGAATACACTGCTATACTCAGCAGTGGCTTGCCGAGAAAGGGCACGGTGGTTGACACAGTGCAAATGCCCCGTGATAACTAAATCCAGCATTCCTACCAGGGTGTTTGCACTGCGCTGACCTTTCCACTGCCTTGCCTCTCCCTCAAAGTAAGCAAGAGCAACCCACCTCCCGGGAAGCTAGCGTAGTAGCTAGCTACCACCTAGCGAGCTGCTTCTGGCTTATATAAAGTTCTGTGCAGAAACACCGTTTCGGAAAGATGCCTCCTGAATACTATCTCCATCATGTCCTGCCTACAGAGTTCCCAGAAGCATATGCTTGACCACTCTGGGAAACAGGAAGCTGAACTAGACGGGCCTTTAGCCCAGCAGGGCTCTCCTTCTGCTTGTAATTTGGGGCAGTATGAGACTTATTAGTTGCACTAGCACAAGGGCGCAATGGGATTTCCTCTCTGCTCTTCTGTATGTGTCCTGCAGAGTCCCCAAATCTTCCGGGGAAGGTTGGAGGAAACTCCAGAACAGATTGGGGGGCACAGGAGAGAATGCTACGTTGCACGAGGAGAAATCTTTGCACTAACAGAGTGTTCACCTTGGCAATACGTTGTATGTTGCCCTTTGTTTCCAGGTAATTGAGAAGCAATGACTCTGCGGCGCTGAAGGACTATAGTGTGGAACCAAGCTTGGAGTTTTTGCCTCAGGCATCAACATTGCTAGGGCCGATCTTACCCTCTAGCCCACACAGTCCGTAGCCATTTGCATTTTAAAGAATCGACTTTTCTATCAAGGCATTTCTTTTTCCATCTATGCCTCTCCAGAGTTAGACAAGCACTTGGCATGACAATGTGCCAATTCATATTTTTCCATCAAAGAGCACAAAACAAAGTAAAATTGCAAGCCATCCACAAAGAGGAGATATTAGGTAAAACATGCTCTATCACTGATTGAAGAAAAGAAGATGAATAATCACATTCAGATTAGCTTTTCTTTATCCAAACAACTCATACAGCCACTTAGCTAATGTTATTAAATACATTCTTGACAACTTAATTTTCATTCTAATTACCCTTTTTTCTCTTTGTGAATCTGAAAACATCTTGGGGAGACGCAATTTTGCAATGAACAATAGTGTTTCTCTGACTGTCAGGTTGGGTAGCAGTCTGTCGTCTCGCCGTACGTGGGCAATGCATTTCTTTGCCAGCTGGCGAGTGCAGGGTTTTCCATTTATCAAGATTTCACCTGACGTAATTTTGCCTCCGTGGTCCCTGCAGGTAATCACGTCAAACAAAGACGTCTTTCCACAAGCTGCAAATATAACAGGTCCAGATGTTAAGTAGCTACGGGAGACCAGTTGCTTCAGGTTCTTCACCCCAAAGCATATATGAATCTAGGGGACTTACTAGATGTAACCAGACAGACATGTGGATTTCATCCACATTTTCTGATCTGTTCAAATCTAAATTATTTGTACAGAAGGTAGTTAGACTAGCGGCAATGGTAATGGGGAGTGTTCTTCACTGAAGACCCCAGGCTGGCTTAAAGTGCTGTCTGTCCTCCACCTGAGGCAGCTGCCTCACTCTGCTCAATAGTAAGGCCACCCTTGTTTTATTGTCTTTGAAAATATAGCAAACAAATGCTGAGACTGAGCGGATTAAAAAGGGATTTAATTCTTACCAGAGCTCTCTATGAGAGCCAGCATCCGCCCACTTCTGACTTTAAAACTCATATTTTGTATAGCTGCCACATGGGAATCGGAGTCTGGGCCGCACTTCCAAGGAATTTTCAGCTCCGCTAGTTTCTCATACCAGGGAATCTGTGAGGCCATATTAACCTATGAAAGATGAATGGTGTTTTTGTTAAGTAGAAATGCCTGACTGATGATGATGATTTGTCAATTGCTCCAGAAGGTTTTATCAGCTGAAAAGTAGAGTAATAATGCTTCAGATAAAATAAGGAGGAATTCACTGTAATTTCTAACAAGTCCAGAGCTGTGGAGGTCTATTGGACAGTATTTTAATCCACTAATATCTAAATTCAAATCCCAACTCAGTGCTTTTCCAGGTGAAATTTCAGGTGTGATGGTCAGGACTACAGAAATATCCATCATGCTAAATGTTTAACCTTAATTTTATTAAAAAGCAAGGATGCACTCTTATCTAGCTGTAAGTTCTATTGAATGCAATAAGACTTACTTCCGATGCTCAAGATTGCAGTGTAAGTCCCTAGCTCTTTGCGGAGATATAATACAATTGTTACTAAGAAATAAGCCTGCTTCTACCTTCCAGCATGTTTGCAAGAGAACTGGCAGATATTAATCCCTGCCTTTTGAAAAACACAATCCATTCATTTAGTAGTGTAATGTGTTTCAGCTTAGGCTAAAAGGGTTTTTTAAGGTCCTTTCCAGTCCTGTAGTTTTATGGTCTCAAGATTGGATTCTGCAGAAACAGACTGCTAAAATCATCAGGGCAGTTTCTTTCTCCAGTAAGTTGCCTAGACAGATCTGTTAAGTATCTGCTTTGCAATGTAGAGTAATGAGTAATGAACATAACCAATACCAATATGTTAAAAGATATATAATCAATACCATAGGAGAAATGCATTCAAGCACATTTAAAAGTCTTTAGGTTGTGTTGAACTAAATTCTACTCTTAGCAGATCTGTTGAAGTTAATGGGTCTATGTTTTAACATTACTAGAGCTACTGTAAGCCTGAATATCTTTGACTGCAAATTTACTGGGGAATAAGTTCTGTTTAATTTAATTCAATGGAGATTACTTCTGAGGAGACACATATTGACTGTTAAGACGTCTAAGAGAAATACACTGAGTTCATATCACGGACCACGCTTGGTTATGAAAAAATCTGGCAATTTCAGTTTCTTTCCATTTCTTATTTTTCCAATCTTAAATTTGGGTTGCCCTGTTTCTACATACATTTTAAAAATTTAAATTATAAAAGTTTTCATGAAAATTTGCATGTATTTTCACACACATTTCTCCACACACACATATTGTTATGCAATTTTGCCTAGTATAGGAATTTTTGTAAGCAGTTTCCCTGTAATAAATATATTCCTAGATGCATTCAATTTGAATGTATTCGCTTCTATTAAAATATGCATTATTATTTTGTAACATATTCTTTGGCTGGAGAACTGCATTACAAAATTCAGAGAAATGTGTATTTCGAAGGAGATCCATACTTTGGTCTGCATATTTCTTTGGGAAGTGCAGGCTTGGTAAAGTAAAGGGACCCCTGACCATTAAGTCCAGTCGTGACCGACTCTGGGGTTGTGGCGCTCATCTTGTTTTATTGGCCGAGGGAGCCGGCGTACAGCCGCTTCTGGCGAACCAGAGCAGCGCACGGAAATGTCATTTACCTTCCCGCCGGAGCAGTACCTATTTATCTACTTGCACTTTGATGTGCTTTCGAACTGCTAGGCTGGCAGCAGCAGGGGCCGAGCAACAGGAGCTCACCCCCTGCGGGGATTCGAACCACCGACCTTCTGATTGGCAAGTCCTAGGGTCTGTGGTTTAACCCACAGCGCCACCTGCGTCCCATGCAGGCTTGGTAATTTTGCATTAAAATTAAAACCCTACCCTTGACATTTTAATCTCCAACCATTAACCCAGCATTCTCTTCCTATCGAAGCAGAACCATTTATACCCTGAAATAGGGATGGGGGAGAAAATCATTTCAGTCCACATTTAAAGGTGAAGCCATCAAATCCACACTTTTTGAAACAATATGAGAACTGAAGAACAGCCATCCTTCAAAATTCACACTTAACTGAATTTTGTGTTTTAGTTCTCCAACAGTATTTACAAAATGCATAAATTAGGGGGAAAGTGTGCATAAAAATGAAATATATTAATGAAGATTACATTAACAAATGCATTATATTAGGGAAATTGCTTGCAAAAATGTGTGCATTTGTCAAAACTGTGTACAAAAAAATGTGTTTATAGTGGGAATTCAAACCCAAATGCTAATGAATTTTCATTAGGATTTTTAAAAATCGTAAATTGCTTTTAAAAAATTTCGGCTTGAATATTTTAAGCAGATGATTACTACGCATTCTATCTCACTCTATGGATTTAAATAAATTCCCCACTTTACCTGGTAGTTGAGGTCTCTGACCTCTAGAACATTTGATTTGCCACTGTATGTGAAATAGAGGCTGTTATCATCTTCCGAGCAAAAAATTCTGTCTTGAAATCTCTTATTTACCTGTATAGAAATCATAACCAAGATGTTATTTGCATAAAGCTTCCAATTATATTACAAACAAAGAAGGGAAGGACAGTAAGTGTACATTCGACAGCTAAAGCCATGTCTCGTGTAACAAATCAAGATGTTATAGCAGCTACAACTGTGTTTGGGGATTTTGATCCATTTGGGTATATGATCCACAAATTCATGGTTGTCTCTGGCTCTTTAATATGTACCCATGGTGTGTTCAGGGATACATTTGCTTTCCACTCTTTACAATTAATTCCCAATGTGCCTAAAGAACCTGCACAGCTATGGTTGTACCATTTAAATCATGAAACTGGCAATCCCAGTTGAGATATTT
This sequence comes from Podarcis gaigeae, assembly GCF_964106915.1. Taxonomy (NCBI): domain Eukaryota; kingdom Metazoa; phylum Chordata; class Lepidosauria; order Squamata; family Lacertidae; genus Podarcis; species Podarcis gaigeae. The sequence goes on along the minus strand of NC_139680.1, from coordinate 100,731,932 downwards.
TCCAGTCTGCTTGTGTATTGGAATTGTTCTTTACTGTTATATTGTTGTTTGTTTGCTGTGTTTGGCTCTTTTGGAAGGAACTGTAGGATAGAAATATAATAAACAAATTAAAACAATAACATATCCTACAGGTCATTCACCACTGTTCTGTTCACTAATTCAATTTTTAATCTTTCAGTTCAAGTATGACTGAAATACAATATACATTGTATTTCTGAATTTTATTCCATTTATGAGTCATATTTTGTTTTAAAAGCTAAAACCACTTCCACTCTGCCACCCCTCCAAGTTCAGGTAGGTAGCCGTGTTGGTCTGACGCAGTCAAAATAAATAAAAAAATTAACAAATTGTCCAGTAGCACATTAGAGACCAACTAAGTTTGTTCTGGGTATAAGATTTTGTGTGCATGCACAGTTCTTCCCCTCCAGGTGTCAGCCTTAAATTTCACTCACTTTGTCGGTCTCCTCTTCCCCCAGGGCAGGTTCCCGTTGAACGTTTTCCATCCTTTCGTTCTCCACAGCAGTAACTTTTGCTCACTTCCTTTTCAACCGATTGTGTGTTTTCTCCTCTCACTCCAACATCTCCTGCTCACTCTAAGAAGGTAACCCAGAGTAACCTAAAACACCTGGACCACACCCACTTCTGAAATACTGTGCTTACTACTGTGGTATAGTAAGGGTAAAGGTTCATCAGATAATAATTATGGTTTGCCTATCACCTGCTACAGAAACATATTTTTTTATTATACATTGAAAAACTACAGAGGTTTCTCCTTTCGGCTAAGCACCTGGTTTGTTGGGAGCCAGGGATCTGACGACCTGCAAAGGAAGGCCCCACCCTTTATTTTCCTAATTTGTGATTTAAAACATGACTGGAGGCATCTATTGTAGCAATCCTGAAATTCATAAATTTGGCAGCTTGCAAGGTACATTATGTTCCCAATAAAAGTGTTACTTTACCTACTTGGCAAAGCTCCCAGGAGATGGTGGGGGAGAGACTGCGCCTGTGCAATTGTTGTTGAATTATATGGCACCAGATGGAAAATGCCAGACACTCAGGTTTTGTGAGCCAGTGTGGTGTAGTGTTTAAGAGCGGTGGACTGGTAATCTGGTGAACCCGGGTTCGCTTCCCCGCTCCTCCACATGCAGCTGCTGAGTGACCTTGGGCTAGTCACACTTCTCTGAAGTCTCTCAGCCTCACTTACCTCACAGAGTGTTTGTTGTGGGGGAGGAAGGGAAAGGAGAATGTTAGCCGCTTTGAGACTCCTTAAAGGGAGTGAAAGGCGGGATATCTTCTTCTTGCAAGATGGATGGCGAGGGAGCAGCTGCAGTGACCTGCAACACCTGTGCCATGTTTGTCCTCCTGTCTGAGAACGTGCAAAACTTTACCTACAACAAATGCAAACTGCTTGCCTTGCTAGAAGAGAAGGTATGGCAATGTGAGGCCCCTCTACCACTTTGTGGCAACAAGAGGAAATTCTCACTAAACCAGAGTGGATTGTCCTGGAACAGAGATGCAGGTAGGGTGCCCCTAGGGAGGGAGGAAGATCACCCAATGCAGGAGATGAACCCCTGAGGAATGTTACACAAAAAAGCAGGACTGTCAGGAGCCATGCTGTGTCTCTGGAGCTGCAAAATCAATTCCACGCCCTCACCTCGGACACCGATCCTTGGTCAGAAGAACAAGAACAGCAGCTGCAGACCTCAGAACACACCAAGATGGCAGTGGAAGGCACAGTGCACAGAACAATTCCTGCCACTCCCCAGGGAAGGAAGAGATGTCTAGTGGTGGCAGGTGTCTCACTTCAGAGGGGGGCAGAGACAGCAGTGTATGAAGGAATGTCTCATGCTTTCGGTTGTCTCTATACTAATGCACAGAGTATGGAAAAAGAAAGAACAATTTGGGTACTTAATAAAGGATGATAAATATGGCCTAACAGGCATTACTAAAACCTGGTGAGATGAGACTCGTGAATGTAATGTAGAAATTGAGGGGTATAATCTGTTCAAAAGAAACAGACCAAACAGAAAGGAAGGAGGAGGAGCATTATATGTAAAGGATGTGTACATTTGTGAAGCGATCCATGACTAGGAGCATGGAAGGCAGATTGAGAGTATATGGGTAAACGTAGGAGAGGGGAAATGACCTTCTTGCTATAGACTTCCAAGCTAGACTGAGAACTTGGACGATGCCCTCATATAGCAGATTAGCAAACATTCAAGAAGGAGAGAGATAGTAGTAATGGGAGATTTCTTGGACTTGAACTCTGCCAAGAACGTAAGGTCCAACATATTCCTCCATTGCCTTGCTGCCAAATTCATTTCCCAGGAGGTAGAAGAAGCAACAAGTGGCTCATTACTCTTGGACCTGGTCCTCACCAAAAGGGAGGAACTGATCAACATAGTGAAAGCACAGAGAACCTTGGGAGGAGATGATCATATTCTCTTGGGTTTCATTATACAAAGGTAAAGGAAAATTGAGCGTAGTCAGGCATGCATTCTGGATTTTAAGAAGGCTGATTGCAAAGAGCTAAAGGAACTACTGGCTGAGATGCCATGGTCAGAAATACTCAAAGGCAGTCAGAGATGGGTGGGAGTTTCTTAAATGTGAAATATTGAAGGCACAAATATGGACAATTCCAACAAGAAACAAAACATAGAAACAAGAAACAAAACAAGAAACTGGTATAGCTGCATAATATTACGGATGATATGAGATGTAAGAGTGGCATGTATACACATACACATAGCCAATTGTTTCAAGGAGAAGGTCAGGCAGGCTGAAGTTGAGAATGAGCTCAGGCTTGCAAGAGAAGTTAATTTTTGTTTGTTTGTTTGGCTATGTATGAAGCATGAGGTAAAAACAAGCAAGTATTAGGTTCCTTGAGTGGAGAAGATGGAGAAATGCTCTTGGGTGACAGAAAAAGGCAGAACTGCTCAACACCAACTTTGCCTCTGTCTTTACCCAAAAGGAAAGCAGTGCCCAACCTGGTGATAACAGAATACAGTGGTACCTCTGGTTAAGAACTTAATTCATTCTGGAGGTCCGTTCTTAACTTGAAACTATTCTTAACCTGAGGTACCACTTTAGCTAATGGGGCCTTCTGCTGCCGTCACCATGTGATTTCTGTTCTCATCCTGAGCAAAGTTCTTAACCCGAGGTACTATTTCTGGGTTAGTGGAGTCTGTAACCTTCTGTAACCTGAAGCGTCTGTCACCCGAGGTACCACTGTAAATGATGCAAGGAGGGAGCTGCAGCCCAAGATAGGAAAAGAGGTGGTAAGGGAACACCTAGCTCCTTTAAATGAATTAACATCTCCAGGGCCTGATGAGCTGCACTCAAGGGTACTAAAAGATCTCATGGGTGCAATCCCAGAGTCTCTAATCCTTGAGAATTCCTGGAGAACAGGTGAGGTCCCTGCAGACTGGAAAGAAGCACATAGAAAAGTATGCTGTGCTTAATAAGACCTGGCATTGGTTTCTCAAAAGCAAGGTGGGGGTGTAGTTCAGGGTGCCTTTATGACTGCCAAATTACTGGCTCCAAGTAAACCAGGTGCTGAACCACAGGAACACACCTTACAGGCGACACAGAATAGCCTAAAACGCACTTGTTTCTGAAATACTGTGCTATAGTAAGGGTAAAGGTTCATCAGATAATAATTATGGTTGACCTATCATCTGCTACAGAAACATACATGTTTATTATACAATGAGAAGCAACAGAGCAGGGTCACAGAAAGTTAGAAGCTGCTTGTTATGAACGTTTACAGGGAAGTTGCTTTTTAATTTGTTTTAACTGGCTTACCAGTGACGGAGAGATCATTAGGAAAACCCTCCCGGTTATTAGGGTCTGGATGACGGAGATGGCAAAGAATAACCCAGGCTCACAGGATGAAGGCAGGCAGATGACTTCGATATCGCACGACAGTCTCAGTATCCTGAATGTTTCTTATGCAGTCAGGTAAGTAAATGGCAAGACCGATTAAGAAATTTGGTTTTTGTGTATTCCAGTATGAACTTTACCTGAACTGTACCTCCCAGTATAACATGTAGATCAGAATGTTCCAGCACAGTTCTTGGTTCAACATTGCAGAAACCTTTTCGACACATATCTCCCTTGAAAGCAATGTGTCTCTTTTGAAAACATGCAATTGAATGAATAATGATAATATTGCTTGTTGGCCAAAAGCTCCCAAAGTGACATACAGAGAAATTTAAATGCATTTCTTTTTCACCTCTTCCAACTCCACCTATTAAATCTTGGAAGAGCATTTTTCATGCAAGTTGCAAAACAAAGCATAAAGGGTTATGGAAGTTTCTGTCCACATAACATTTCATTTTTAGAATGAAAATGATATCCTTTGATCGTTTTCGAAACACTACTGTATTTTAATTCTTTCCAAAGTCATTTCACATGAGTTTCTCTCCCTTTCCCTCAAAGGGAACACGTGGGGCCCTGGTGGGATATTCGATCATACCGTAAGAAGTGGAACAGGCAGATTCTTAAAGATGTGTCATTTCATACGGAAAGTGGTCAGATCATGGGCATCTTGGGAAATTCTGGTGAGTAGGTATATACATCTGCATTTTAACTAAACACAAATATTTCTACATTAACTACAGCAAACACTTTAACATTTACTTAACCATACCTCCTCTCAGGAAACTCTGGGAACTGCAGCTCTGTGAGGGGAATTGGGGTCTCCTATCAACTCTCAGCACCTTTAAAAAACTACCGTACCCAGGATTCTTTGGGAGAAGCCGGGACTGTTTAAAGCGGCATGATGCTGCTTTAAATGTATAGTGCATACTGTCCTGAGCTCCTTGGAGGAGGGGCACCATAAAAATGCACTAGGCACATTCATATGACGACAACTTATGTAAGGGACTGAACTCAGTGTCCAGCTGCTTGAATGCTACCTTTAAGGTCGCTAATCCTCAGTCTGGTCTGGTCAATTTCAAATACAAACAGGGTATCACATGCCAGTGGCACAGTTGCACTTTGGGGGTTGGGACCATTCATCTTGTAAGTTTGCAAATTATCTATGTTAATGGAGGGAGAACCTACCCAAATCCATAAATTTAGTTAGATCATGTCATATATTTTAGGATATATAATTTGCTATTGTTTTCAGAGATTTCCCTTGATAATCTCTTGAAACTTTCCACTGACTTGCACAGCTGTCTTCCCCTCCCTCTGGCTTCTCCAGCCACTCACTCATCTGTAACAACAACAACATCTATCTATCTATCTATCTATCTATCTATCTATCTATCTATCTATCTATCTCTATCATCTATCTATCTATCTATCTATCTATCTATCTATCTATCTATCTATCTATCTATATCTATCTATCATCTATCATCTATCTATCTATCTATCTATCTATCTATCTATCTATCTATCTATCTATCTATCTATCTCTATCATCTATCAATCTATCTATCTATCTATCTATCTATCTATCTATCTATCTATCTATCTATTATCTATCTATCTATCTATCTATCTCTATCATCTATCAATCTATCTATCTATCTATCTATCTATCTATCTATCTATCTATCTATATCTATCTATCATCTATCTATCTATCATCTATCTATCTATCTATCTATCTATCTATCTATCATCTATCTATATTTCATCTATCTATCTATATCTATCTATCTATCATCTATCTATCTATCTATCTATCTATCTATCTATCTATCTATCATCTATCTATCTATCATCTATCTATCTATCTATCATCTATCTATCCATCTTTCTATCATCTATCTATCTATCTATCTATCTATCTATCTATCTATCTTCTATCTATCTATCTATCATCTATCTATCTATCTATCTATCTATCTATCTATCTATCTATCATCTATCTATCTATCTATCTATCTATCTATCTATCTATCATCTATCTATATTTCATCTATCTATCTATATCTATCTATATATCATCTATCTATCTATCATCTATCTATCTATCTATCATCTACCTATCCATCTTTCTATCATCTATCTATCTATCTATCTATCATCTATCTATCTATCTATCTATCTATCTATCTAATCTATCTATCTATTATCTATCTATCATCTATCTATCTATCTATCTATCATCTATCTATCTATCTATCTATCTATCTATCTATCATCTATCTATATTTCATCTATCTATCTATCTATCTATCTATCTATCTATCTATCTATCTATCTATCTATCATCTATCTATCTATCATCTATAGTGCATACTGTCCTGAGCTCCTTGGAGGAGGGGCACCATAAAAATGCACTAGGCACATTCATATGACGACAACTTATGTAAGGGACTGAACTCAGTGTCCAGCTGCTTGAATGCTACCTTTAAGGTCGCTAATCCTCAGTCTGGTCTGGTCAATTTCAAATACAAACAGGGTATCACATGCCAGTGGCACAGTTGCACTTTGGGGGTTGGGACCATTCATCTTGTAAGTTTGCAAATTATCTATGTTAATGGAGGGAGAACCTACCCAAATCCATAAATTTAGTTAGATCATGTCATATATTTTAGGATATATAATTTGCTATTGTTTTCAGAGATTTCCCTTGATAATCTCTTGAAACTTTCCACTGACTTGCACAGCTGTCTTCCCCTCCCTCTGGCTTCTCCAGCCACTCACTCATCTGTAACAACAACAACATCTATCTATCTATCTATCTATCTATCTATCTATCTATCTATCTATCTATCTCTATCATCTATCAATCTATCTATCTATCTATCTATCTATCTATCTATCTATCTATCTATCTATCTATCTCTATCATCTATCAATCTATCTATCTATCTATCTATCTATCTATCTATCTATATCTATCTATCATCTATCTATCTATCATCTATCTATCTATCTATCTATCTATCTATCTATCTATCTATCATCTATCTATATTTCATCTATCTATCTATATCTATCTATCTATCATCTATCTATCTATCTATCTATCTATCATCTATCTATCTATCATCTATCTATCTATCTATCTATCATCTATCTATCCATCTTTCTATCATCTATCTATCTATCTATCTATCTATCTATCTATCTATCTATCATCTATCTATCTATCTATCTATCTATCTATCTATCTATCTATCATCTATCTATCTATCTATCTATCTATCTATCATCTATCTATATTTCATCTATCTATCTATATCTATCTATCTATCTATCATCTATCTATCTATCATCTATCTATCTATCTATCATCTACCTATCCATCTTTCTATCATCTATCTATCTATCTATCATCTATCTATCTATCTATCTATCTATCTATCTATCTATCTAATCTATCTATCTATTATCTATCTATCATCTATCTATCTATCTATCTATCTATCTATCATCTATCTATCTATCTATCTATCTATCTATCATCTATCTATATTTCATCTATCTATCTATCTATCTATCTATCTATCTATCTATCTATCTATCTATCATCTATCTATCTATCATCTATCTATCTATCTATCATCTATCTATCCATCTTTCTATCATCTATCTATCTATCTATCTATCTATCTATCTATCTATCTATCATCTATCTATCTATCTATCTATCTATCTATCATCTATCTATCTATCTATCTATCTATCTATCTATCATCTATCTATCTATCTATCTATCTATCATCTATCTATATTTCATCTATCTATCTATATCTATCTATCTATCATCTATCTATCTATCATCTATCTATCTATCTATCATCTACCTATCCATCTTTCTATCATCTATCTATCTATCTATCATCTATCTATCTATCTATCTATCTATCTATCTATCTATCTAATCTATCTATCTATTATCTATCTATCATCTATCTATCTATCTATCTATCTATCTATCTATCATCTATCTATCTATCTACCTATCTATCTATCTATCTATCTATCTATATTTCATCTATCTATATTTCATCTATCTATCTATCTATCTATCTATCTATCTATCTATCATCTATCATCTATCTATCTATCATCTATCTATCTATCTATCATCTATCTATCATCTATCATCTATCTATCCATCTTTCTATCATCTATCTATCTATCTATCTATCTATCTATCTATCTATCTATCTATCATCTATCTATATTTCATCTATCTATCTATCTATCTATCTATCTATCTATCTATCTATCTATCATCTATCTATCTATCTATCTATCTATCTATCTATCTATCATCTATCTATCTATCTATCTATCTATCATCTATCATCTATCTATCCATCTTTCTATCATCTATCTATCTATCTATCTATCTATCTATCTATCTATCTATCTATCATCTATCTATATCTAGCTATCATTTATACCCTGCCCATCTGGATGCGTTTCCCCAGCCACTCAGGACAGCTCCCAACAGGATATTAAAAACACAATGAAGCATCAAACATTAAAAACTTCCCTAAACAGGGCTGCCTTCAGATGTCATCTAAAAGTCAGATAGTTGTGTATTTCCTTGACATCTGATGGGAGGGTGTTCCACAGGGAGGGTGCCACTACCAAGAAGGTAGAGAACGAGACTTTGCTCTAGAAAACCTGAATGATCAGGCATTCCTAAAATACGTTTATGAAATCTCGTTAAGTACCATTGGTACTATATTTTGAGAAATTTTTCTTTAAGATCTGCATAAATCAGTCTTGATGAGTGTTTAGCCCATATCCAATGGCACACGTTGTTTCAGGATACCTGGTATACTCCTGCGCCAAGTTCACTTACTACCATATTTAATAGAAGTCAGGTTAATACAAATTTAGCTGTAGCAATGCAAGTGCCTGGCTATTTTTCTACAATGGGGGTGGAAAGACTTCAGGCTTACAGGCGCTCCTTTGCTTCTTACTAGAACCCACAACCAGAAACTAGTGCTAAAGACATAATATATAGAATTAAAGAATTATGAGCACAGTTATTTGTTTTAAGTACAGTGGTACCTTGGGTTATGAACTTAATTCATTCCGGAGGTCCATTCTTAACCCAAAACCATTCTTAACCTGAAGTGCGCTTTCGCTAATGGGGCCTCCCGCTGCCACCACCGTGCGATTTCTGTTCTCATCCTGGGGCAAAGTTCTCCACCCGAGGTACTACTTCCGGGTTAGTGGAGTTTGTAACCCGAAGCATTTGTAACCCGATGTACCATTGTATGGGACTGAACAGACTTCATAGTCCTTCTGGGCAAAAATCTGGTTTCTGTGCTTCAGGCATATATCCTAGGGCAGGAGACGTTGTTTTGTTGCTGCTGCTGTTAAATAATTGGGAGCCATAAAGCCTTGTCCATCAATGGGAAATCACCCTGAGATCTACCACTAGACCCAGATCTACCTTCTGCCCATGCTTGTGGGGAACTTCATGCCCAGGGGCTGAAAGCCATCTTCTGTGTCTCTTAGTTCCAGCCTGTCATCCCCAGCTCACATGGGGTCCTGCCGTTCCTGTTCCTTCTTGTTGCTTACCAAACCCAAGGACCAACCCACAACCTACATCCTTCCCTAAATTTGGCCTTTTGCCTCTGCCCACTAGCACCCAGGCCCACTCCCTCTTGCCTGGCAGCCTCGCCCTCTGATGGTTGCCTTGATGGGCCATCACAGACCTTTGTCTCCTGCTAATGGTCTATCCAGCTAGATCTGCCGAGCTGGCTTTGGCTCGTTAGCATAACTAAATCCAGGGACATTCCATGTTTGGCAAAGTTTAATCAAACCTTGATTAATTCAAACTTTTACTAGATCCAGGAATTATGGGATAGTTTGCCCCCCCCCCCCAAATAACAATACTTATACTGAATTTTCCAATTTGCATTAGGATCGGGGAAAACAACTCTGTTGGATGCCATTGCTGGAAGGCTGAGCCATAAGACAAACTTTTCTGGGCAAGTTTATGTCAATGGACAGGAGCTGAAGCCAAAGCAGTTTCAGGACTGCTTTTCCTATGTTCTCCAGGTTGGTTTGTTTTAATTGCATTTCTATAGGAGTCTTGGTCTTTCCCAGCCTTATCTGGGATTGTTCTGCCTGCAACACAGGAACTCTACCCCAATGCCTTTCAGTTGTCATCGCCACATGGCTAAATTGACTGCATTTTCCCTTCTCTTTCAGAATGATACCTTGTTAAGCTACCTCACCATAGAAGAGTCTTTGACTTATACTGCCTTGCTAGCACTCCAGGAGCACTCCAGCAACTTTATAAAAAAGAAGGTCTGTACTGCAGTATAATGTTATGAAAAGTTAGCAGACTGAAGACAAGACTGTGATCCTCTCACAGTTAAGCTCAGGGGTGCCAACATGAACAAAATAAATGATAATGCCCCACATAACTGATCACATGACACAGCACACACACACACCATTTGAGTGGCAATACCAATCACCTTGGGGGGCCCTGCTCCCTCAAATATTTTATTTGGGGGGCTGAAGTGACCTCGGCCCCTAGGAGTTGGCTCCTATGGTTAGGCTGTTCCAATCCTTTCCATCAAAAGGCATAGTGGAACTGCTTCCCCACTAAAAAACAAAAAAAAACCCTACAGTTCACAAGGTATCATAGTGTTTTAGAGATATAGAGGTCCTTGGAGGTAAACTAATTCAACTTCCAGATCAATGCAGAATCTGTGATTCTGGATCTGCAACCATAACACTCCCAAAAAGCCATCCAGCCCCCAGTGAAGGAGGGCCTGCTGTTGGACCCAGAAACGTTACATGGTGTCAGAAGTGGAGAATGAGGAGTATGCTGCATGAGCTGGCAGAGGTTTTCTGGATGAAAGGCTACAAGCAGAAAGTAAGAAGCTGTAAGGGAAAGCAATAAGGCTTATCCAACAACATCTGAAGGACCAGAGGTTTCGAGGTCGGCAGTTCAAAACCCTGCAACGGGGTGAGCTCCTGTTGCTCGGTCCCAGCTCCTGTCCACCTAGCAGTTCGAAAGCATGTCAAAGTGCAAGTAAATAAATAGGTACCGCTCCGGTGGGAAGGTAAACACCGTTTCCGTGCGCTGCTCTGGTACGCCAGAAGCGGCTTAGTCATGCTGGCCACATGACCTGGAAGCTGTCTGCAGACAAACACTGGCTCCCTCGGCCTATAGAGTGAGATGAGTTCCGCAACTCCAGAGTCGTCCGCAATTGGACCTAACGGTCAGTGGTACCTTTACCTTTACCTTTATTCTACCTGCAGAGAATGCACCCTGTCAGTTAACTATAGATCCTGACTAAATCAAGTTGAGTAGCACAATGAAAAGCATTGACTCAGGGACATTGGAAGACTTCCTGGGAATGATCCCCCCAACAGCAACCCTGCCAAGAAAATATCCATGCTGGTCCCAGTTTGGGTGAAAGGATTCTGCATATTCTGGTTGTGAAGAATGATTATAATAATGCTTAGCATTTGTATGGTGCTTGAGATTGTATAAAGCAGAATGGCTTAGCTGCAGACATTTAAAGCACTTAACAGACATTCTCTTGGTAATCTTTTTAGTACCTCTGAAAGCTAAGTCAGTATTGTTATAGCCCCCTGTTTACAATGGTGGGGCTAAAGGAGAGAAAACATGACCTACCTGGGCCACCTAGTGAATTGCTGGAGAGATTCTAATTGGGCCATCTTGGCTCATAACTTGCTTTAAAATTATGTCCCTGAAATCAGGACCATCTGAATGTGAATTCAAATAATAGCTTAGTGAATTAGCTACATGGAGTTGTGCGATGGTATATTTCTATTTCAAAGACTATCCGGGAAGCTTATTTTGTGATCATTCTGAATTAGGACTTGCATTTTGTACAGCATATATATATATATCTCAAAGGATGCTTGAGCTGCTGGGTAGACAATCTGAAACCCCAGGTTCTTCCTGAATTGTCTCTGTATTTTGCAGGTTGATGCTGTTATGGCTGAGCTGAGTCTCAGTCATGTTGCATGCAGCGTAATTGGAAACCGCACACTTCGGGGAATTTCTGATGGCGAACGGCGCCGCGTTTCAATCGCAGCACAGCTATTACAAGATCCCAGTGAGTGTGGCGCCTAGTGTTTGAGAACAAAACAAACACTCTGTCCTTTTCGATTAACTGTCACTTGGTACATCCATCTACCTCCCATGTCTCCCCAATAGAACTTTTCATCTGTCACAGGGGCGCAATCTAACAAGGGTAGTTAACAAAGAGCGCAATGTGTCCTCCCCTACTTGGCTGATGGGATTTGTGATTTAGAAATCCCCAGGTTAGGCCAATTTGTTACAGCAACCCAATCCCTCTAAATAGCATGGGAAGCCTGCCTTAGTGGATATAAGAAACTGTTTTATGGCTCAGTGACAGAGTTGAATTTAGGGGAGCCTGACCGGTGCTGGGCAGTGAGCTGACAGGGTGCCACAAATTAAAAACAAGAGGTGGGGGGCATCAGATTTAGGCATCACAAAGGGTACCACTGAAATTTTAAAGCCCAAAGTCTGCCACTGTTGCTGATCCTGTCGATAGTCCTTCAGAGTCTCAGGCTGGGTCTTAGATCAGCTACCAGAGATCTTTTAACCAAATATTACCTTTGCACAGTGTTTAGTACAAGCTCCCCATGCTCTAACATGGCTAATTCCCACATTGTACTGCTAATTAATGATCATATGAATATTCTGGATGGGTACCTTCCCAAAGCAGGGCTGCTGATGGATATACTTGTGTGTTATGGCCCTCGAGGTGAAGCAACTGAGATCAGGATAGGGTGGGTGGGTGTTCTGATTTACAAAGGACTGTCCTCTATAGGAAGGGCAGTGTGTCCTCTATCCGGAGAGGAGGTGTTGTAGCTAGAGACTAGGGCCCTGCGGGACCTGACATCTTTCCGCAGGGCCTGCAAGACAGAGCTGTTCCACCAGGCCTTTGGTCAAGGCGCAGCCTGACCCCCTCCTCTGGCAACCTGCACAGAATTTTGCTTGATGGTTGCCATTAATTTGATTTTATTTAATTTTATAATGAATGTTTTTAGAATGTTGAACTATTTTGATTGTTGTTAGCCGCCCTGAGCCCAGCTTCGGCTGGGGAGGGCGGGATATAAATAAAATTTATTATTATTATTATTATTATTATTATTATTATTATTATTATTATTCCTGGTTTAAAGTCAAAGAATGGAAAGGGGGAAAGAGCAGGAGCGGCCTTGAAGTCGCCCGTCAACATCTAGCACTTGGAAAGCAAACTGAACAGGGACAGGTCGCTTGATCACTATGGTGAGATAGAATCATAGACTCATAGAGTTGGAAGGGACCCTGTGGATCATCTAGTCCAGCCCCCTGCAATGCAGGAATGTGCAGCTGGGGATTGAACCTGCAATCTTGGTGTTATCATTATAATGGTTCCACTATAATTATTATAGCATTTGTTTTTAAGTTTTATATCTATACAAATGGAGCTGGATAGCTCAGCCGGTTAGTGCTTCCTGACCTTTTTCTGACCATGGCCCTCTTCCAACCTTGTTTCCTTCCTGTGCCCCCCATGGGCGTAGTCAAGTGGGGCAGCTGCTCCCCAATAAGTAATAAATCAATACAAATCTGAGGTTCTGCCTCCCCTTTCAAAAATCCTGGCTATGCCCATGCCCCCACCCCTATTTAAATGTTTTGTTTGTAAACAGAACATGTTTTATTTATATTTTTTTATAATTTATACAAAATAAAATGATAGGAACACAATGAAATATTGTTGAAGCAGAAAAACATAGAATCATAGACACATAAAGCTGGAAGGGACCCCAAGGGTCATCTTTCTAGTCCAATCCCCTGCAATGTAGGAAACTCAGCTGAAGCATCTATGACAGATGGCCATCCAACCTCTGGTTAGAAACCTACATCTTCCATGTATTATAAAAAGTAAACAACACGGGCGTGGGGAGGGGAGAAAAAAGTAAACAACACTTATTTGATCCCAGTTATTTGACACGAGAGGGGGAAACCTACAGATACAGACAAAAAGGCACACAGGGAGTTCTGTATATAGGGGATAATTTTGAAAGGCAAGTGGTCCTCACTGACCTGGTGCAAAAAGATCTGAAGGAGCATTGGCTGCCTAGATAAAATACTATAGTCTCACACACCCTTACCTTGGAGTAAGGTCCACTGAACTCAGTGCAGCTTTCCTCTGAGTAGACACTTAGTTATTTACTAGATGCAGGTCAGGAGCCCCAGACAACCCTGCTCGGCTAGGCAATGGGGTGGATTCCACCCCACGCCTTGCAAATCCGCTACCGATGGGCCCTGAGCCCCTCAGCAACATCTGAAGGCTCTGATCCGTTGGGCGCTGGAGTGGATTGCCTTGCAGAGTCAGGCCCAGGCTGCCACCGGGCCCAGCACTGGTGGCAGCAAGAAGCAGCTCTGCTTCTCCCAGCTCTACCCATTGCCACCCCACCACCGCACTTACTTGACCTGGGGGTTATGAATTGCGGGCTCTACTGGTCAAAACGGGAGCCTCAGCAATCGCCATCTTCTGCTGGAAGCAAACCAGGACTGCTCCAGGAAAATGCAAGTGGCAAAAAAGGAGTGCTAGGCCCTGGTGGTCCACCCCCTTACTCACTTGTGATTGGCCAAGTGGATAGCCAGTCAGTCAGGACTTAAAAAAAAAAGATATTTCCCCCTTCACTTCTCACTTTCCTTTGTGGCCACCTAGCCTCATGCTGTGCTCCCCCCCCCCCCATTTATGCAATTTTCACCTGTGGCCCCCTTGGGATATCTCGGGGCCATATGGGCCCCGGTTGGGAAACACTGGGTTAGAGCATGGTGCTGATGCCGCCAAAGTTGCAGGTTCAATCTCTGTATGGGAGAGCTGCATGTTCCTGCACTGGACTCAGCGGTTCTCAACCTGTGGGTCCCCAGATGTTGTTTAATAATAATAATAATAATAATAATAATAATTTATTTGTACCCCGCCCATCTGGCTGGGTCTCCCCAGCTACTCTGGGCGGCTTCCAACAAAGATGAAAGATACACTAAAATGCCACATATTAAAAACTTCCCTGAACAGGGCTGCCTTCAGATGTCTTCTGAATGTCAGGTAGATGTTTATCGCTCTGACATCTGATGGGAGGGCGTTCCACAAGGCGGGCGCCACTACCGAGAAGACCCTCTCCCTGGTTCCCTGTAACTTGGCCTCTCGCAGTGAGGGAACCGCCAGAAGGCCCTCGGAGCTGGACCTCAGTGTCCGGGCAGAACAATGGGGGAGGAGACGCTCCTTCAGATAGCGTCTGGCAAGGCCAGAGCTCAGGGATGATGGGAGTTGTAGTCCAACATCTGGGGTCCCTTCCAACTCTATGATTCTATTAAATGTTATGTCTATATGTGTCCTCTTTCTGATGATGCGTTTCCTTTTTTTTCCAAAAAGCAAAGTGTAAGTGGGCCCAGAAATGGATTCAGATGAAAAAATGTTGGAATAATAGGCTGTCCATAATAGCCAGTCCCAGTTAGATCTCTAGCAGCCTTTGTTGTTGTTTTTTAACCAACTTAAGTGTCTGGGGCTCTTGGCAAAGGCAGCTGCACATAACAAAGTATTGTGGTAGTCTAGCCAGGAGCATTATCAGGCTAACACAGAACTGCTGCATGTTGCTGCAGTAACATGTCATTATGTGAGGTTTCAAGAGCTATTCCTGTTGTTTTCAGAGGTCATCTTGCTAGATGAACCTACCACAGGTCTGGACTGCATGACGGCCAATCAGATTGTGTTGCTGCTATCAAAGCTTGCTCATAAAGGCAGGATAGTGATTATTACAATACACCAGCCACGATCAGAACTTTTCCAGGTAAAGAATACTTGTATTAAACCACGTTTTAATAATGGATGTGCTTTGTAAAGGAACAACTACAGGTTTGGTCTCAAGCGTTAAATGTTATTGCTGAACCTTCAACAGATTGCATTCACATAGGTTGGGAAAAACAGATGGTAAACAGTGGATTTCACTTTGGAAGAAACCTTTCAAATCAGTATCAACCCAGATTAAGGAGGCATCCTTAAAGCTTATTCAAAAATGGTATCTTACATTTTTGTTATCAGAACAGTAGTTCTGCTATAAGGTTCTGCAACTCTCCAACATTTTGACTTCACCCCAGAATGCGCACTCTTCCAGTGTCCTGAGACAGACAGATGCCAACAATATGAGGCTATAGAGGGACTTTATTGACTCAAGGAATGCACCACACAGATGTGTAGAGCTTTTCCTCATCACATAAATATTAAAACTGTACACTTCCTTTGTCATTAGGTATTCTCTATTATTTATATTCTTTTCTTAGCAACATTTGCACATTAATGCTTGTTTGTTCCTCGCAAGGTATTTGATAAAATCTGCATCATGAGTTCTGGAGAACTGATTTTCTGTGGAGATTCATCAGACATGATCACTTTTTTTACCAACTGTGGCTACACATGCCCTGAACATTCCAGCCCTTTTGATTTTTACGGTAAGAGCTTCTCAACTAGGTTCACAAACACAGATCCTTCCAGTTCCCTGGCAAAAAAAACAAAACTATGCAAGTATATTTTTGTTCAGTCTCATGGAGTTCAATGCAGCTTACCTCCTTGAAGTCCCATTAGTTGGAAACTAACTTTATGCAAGATCACAGGAATTCAAAGAGCACAGTGCTATTAGTTAATGTTTTCAATTCTAAGATCTATAGTGAAAAAGAGAAATTGGGGGTTGGGAAAAAGCATGCAATTTGTTTTTTATTCTGCTGTGCTACTAGAATGTTTTGTTTGCTATGATAGGGTTGCCATATTTAAAAAAGTGAAAATATGGGCAAAAAAAGTTGAGCATTTTCTTGGGGGGGGGGAGCGTCTTGCAAAATCTAAAAAACAAACAAAAAACCCTGACATGGGCTGCCATATGTCCTGCACAGAATTGTTTACAAGGGCTGAATACCGGCTATGTCCGGAAAATTCCAGATGTAAGACAGCCCTATCATATGGATGGATATAAGGTGTATATTAAATCTGGCTTAGAGGTGTGAAAGCAAGGCGCCTTTTAAACTTGCCTGTTGTTTGTCTTCTGATGTGTTTCTGATATTATTGTTATTGAATGAATATTTAATAACAGGAACTACTACTTCAATAATTATAATAATAGCCATCACTGCTGCCGCCGCCACACAACACAAGCGCCGGCTCATCTTCCTCCCTGAGCTCAGTACTGGTGGGGGAAATAGGGACATTCTGGGATTGCTTTCATAATTCTGGGACTCTCCCTGGGAAATTGGGACACTTGGAGGCTAGGGACTAATTCAATTTTGTCGGGTAAATTTTGCAGTGGATCTCACATCAGTAGACTGTCGCAGCAAAGAGCGGGAACTGGAGACTTACAGCAGAGTTCAAACCATCTGTTCCGCCTATAAAAATTCAGAAATCTTTCGCAGAACTCTGGAGGCAATTGAAGAAGCAAAATGCAAGGTGAAAGAGCTGCCACCAATACCCTTTAAATGCAAAAAGCCCCCCAATGTGTTCTTCAAACTATGGATTCTGCTCAGGTGAGAGAGCACAGCTCAGGAGCAATGAATGCAAGGCCTCCTATTTCTGGTGTCCTTCACGGCAAGAATGATCTTGGCTTGCAATTGCAGTAATTATTCTTCACTTTCAGGAGGACAACAAGGAATTTATCCAGAGATAAGATTGGACTCCTGATGCGGCTCTTCCAAAACATGTTCTTCAGCCTCTTTCTTATATTCTTCCTTCTGAGACTGTCCAGTGATGCTCTTAAAGGAGCAGTTCAGGATCGCGTAGGACTCATTTACCAGTGCGTAAGCGCTCCACCACACTCAGGAATACTCAATGCTCTGTCGTTATGTAAGTTTCTCTACAGCATCAGTAATGGTTGCAGGGAGAAAGGGTGTTCTGAAACAATACATTGACTACATTATGGGTTTAGTTTGGAAACCTTTTTATGCGTGTTGGAGCACAGACAATATGCCACTGCAACATGAGGCTGGACTGCATCAATTACCCTTTGGAAATAAATAGTATTAATCATCATCACACCTATGCCGTGCTTTAGAATTGTCAAATTCACACACATTATCTCAGCAATCTGCAGAATAGCTCTCTGAGATAAATCAGTATTAGGGCCAATCTGATAAATGTGTGAATCAACTAGATGACATGGTACATGAATGGATGTATTTAATGCTGCAAGGTTATGGGAGAGATTATTAGTATCACATGGGGCAGGTATGAACCTTTTCCCTTGACTATGGTCCCAAAGAAAATTGCACCCCATATAAAGCTACTATTTCTTGGCACCAAAGATAGCTTGGGGGAGGGGCAAGAGCTGCTTTTTGCCCCTAAACCTCTGAGTGTGGTGGGGAAATAGTTAAATCCCTCCTAGTCTAAATTCTTCCCCGCTCTGCAGCAGGGCTGTTATTTTTAAAGGGGGGGGGGGACTCACATGTTAAATGCAGCCACGCATTTTACACATAGTCTAGTCCGAATGTAAATTCTCCTAAAATGTGTAGAAATACCATATGTATTTATTATTCTCTGGTATAGAGTTGTTTGTTTCCCTTTCATCTCCTGCACTGAGGGCTGTTGGAGACCAAGAAAGTCAAGATGGTTTATATCAGAAATGGCAAATGTTGCTTGCCTACATACTGTATTTATATTTATTTAAAAGCACTGCTTAATATACATTGTGACAAAGAACACAATCCACCCTAGGAAGTTCTCTTTTGAAATGAATGGGAGCTGCCCCAATGCAATACAGTGGAACCTCGGGTTACGTACCGTCCTCCTTACGAATGCTTCGGGTTACGAGCTCCGCTAACCTGGAAGTAGATGCCCCTTGTTGAGAACTTTGCCCCCGGATGCGACTGGAAGTCGTGTGCCGGCGGTGCGGCAGCAGCGGGAGGCGCCACTAGCGAAAGTGCGCCTCATGTTAAGAACAGTTTCGGGTTACAAACGTATTAATTTCGTAACCAGAGGTACCACTATATAGATGGCAGAGGTCGCTGCAAGATGACCACTTTGATTCTCTGGTATAGAGTCGTTTGTTTCCCTTTCAGTTCCTGCACTGCGGGCTGTCGGAGACCAAGAAAGCCAAGATGGTTTATATCAGAAGTGGCAAATGTTGCTTGCCTACATACTGCATTTCCTGCCTTTTAGCATCGTCAGCATGGCACTATTTAGTACTGTTATCTACTGGTAAGTGCAATGGCAATTGGTACGCCGGGTGAATTCATTCTGTATGGCTCTGGTTTCTCGGATATCTAGAAGGCAAGAGTAAAGATCATGGAGATGGAAAGGACCTCAGCTCCTGCAGGAAACACATTACTTCAGCATCCCTGATAGATGCTCATCTGGCCTCTAGCTCCTGCCAACCTAGCAGTTCGAAAGCATGCCAGTGCAAGTAGATAAATAGGTACCACTATGGCAGAAAGGTAAACGGCATTCCGTGTGCTCTGGCACTCATCCCGGTTCTCCGTGTGCCAGTAGCAGTTTAATCATGCTGGTCACATGACCCGGAAAACTGACTGTGGACAAATGCCCTTGGACTGAAAGCGAGATGAGCACTGCAACCCCATAGTCGCCTTTGATTGGACTTAACTGTCCAGGGGTCCTTTACCTTTTTTACTCTACCATCTGCCAAGTGTTTAGTCTAAATCCTTTTGCTTTGAACCCATTGGTCTATAGCAGACCTTCAGATATTTGAAGATGGAGATTGTATCACCTCTAAATTGCTGTTTTCCCAGACTAAACTTTCCCAAGGCTTAAAACAACTAAGTCCTGTACAGGGTAGACTCACTGAAACAAATGGCCCTAAGTTAGACATGGCCGTTAATTTAAATGGAGCTACTTTGAGTCAGACAAACATTTCATCCTTTCCCCCTAGGGCTCACTGGGTTTGATTCTACGTCACTTAAGGTCAGTCAGGAGAATATATGACTCTTAGCTGCTCAACTCTCAGCCCATTGCTGGGAAAAATGAGCCAATCTGTACATATTCAGCATAATGGCACTCCTTTTTGGAGGGTACACATTTGGATGGACAGGTGGAGGGATCGCTATTTTAAATGTATAGCCATATAGAAAGGGTCCCTCCACCATGTGAAAACGTGGCATGTCAAGAAGGCTTCTACCCAAGCTGCCTCTTGATGTTCTTTTCCCCACAGCTGTGGCTTGTGAAGAATGATAGAATCATAGAGTTGGAAGGGACCATGAGGGTCATCTAGTCCAACCCCCTGCTATGCATGAATCTTTTGCCCAGTGTGGGGCTTTAACCCACAACCCTGGGATTAAGAGTCTCATGTCAAACCTGACCTTCCCAGAGCCACCATTTCTCTTCTGCTCAGTCACGGCCCATTTATTTATTTCTGAGCAGAAAGATGGAATATTAAACATATTGCTGCTTCTTTTTCAAAACACCTATTTTTCTTTGCAGGTCTATGGGATTTTACCCAGCAGCTTCTAGCTTTGGCTATTTCTTTGCTGCCCTCGTAGTACCTTATATAGTAGGTGAACTGATTACGCTTATTCTTCTTGGCATCATTCAAAATCCCAATGTGGTCAGTGGAGTAGCGATGCTACTTAACATGGGAGGTGCCCTAGCTGGAACTGGACTTGTAAGGTAAGGGAAAGCGTTATTTGCAAATATAAAGATACAGTTACACTATATTGTTGAAACAGTGATTTATAATGATTAAAATTGTTACTGGGAAATGATGGGAAATGAGAGCATTTGGCTCAACAAGATAGCATCCTCCTGTCTTGAGAGACAATGGAGTTAGCCTCCAGGGGTGCAGTCAAACCGCTGTGATCTCTCCGGAGCACAGGCCTGTACAGTGTATATGGAAGTCCTGGGCTGCCCCCTCTTGACCTTGCTGATGTGGTCCAAAGGAAATCAGAGCAATCCATTTGGCACCAGCTTGGCTATATGAGTTGCTAGAAGGAAGCGGACAGGATGCCATCCAACTGTCTTAGGACTCTACTCCAGATTTGTGTAGGGTTTACTCCTTAACCGTTTCTTCTCCTAAAGATGTCCTGCAAGGCAGCAGAGGTTTTGGCTCAGAGATTTTCCCAGGTTACCTTCCCAGGTTGACGAGCCCCATCTGCCTCTCACTTCCCTCTACACCACGTGCAGAAACTGCATTCTTGACCATTGGACCCACTATTGCTCTTGTCCACTCAATCTGCCAGAGCCTGTCTGGGGGAAGGCAGGAGAAGTCGCTAACTCACCGAGGGTTTGAGACCCAATGGCTACTCTCCCCCAGTTTAGCTGACCAGTTGAAGCTGTTGCCAAGGTGTAGCTGTTGTTGCATGCTGACAGCTTCTAGAAACTACAGGCAAGAGCTGAGTGCAGGGCAGGGACCAAAGGCAGACAGACTACCCCATAAGGAACACGATGATGTCACCCGCCAGAAGTACTGCCCCTCCCCTAACACCCCCCACCCCTTTTATGTATGTTGTTGTTCAGTCGTTTAGTCGTGTCTGACTCTTCATGACCTAGAGCACACCAAGCACTTCTGTCTTCCACTGCCTCCCGCAGTTTGGTCAAACTCATGCTGGTAGCTTCAACAATACAGTCCAATAAGTTTCATAAAAACGTAACAAAAGTCCATGTAATCTACCATGGTTTCCACCCCCGTTGTTGATATACGTGAGGCTTATAAATGTTTAATATATGCTGTGCCGCAAGATGGGAAACAAGATTACATAATTTGGGGATGACTTTTGTTTTGTTTCTGAAGGAATTTGGAGGAAATGCCAACTCCGATTAACATTCTAAGCTACTTTACGTTCCACAAGTACACCAGTGAGATTCTTGTTGTGAATGAGTTTTCTGAATTAAAATTTACATGTGGTAAGTACTAAAAAGAAAACACAACACCTCCAATTTTATTTATATGTTTTATTCATAAGATTTATATCCTGCCCTTCATCAGAAATTATCTCAGGCTGAATTGCAACTATTAAAAAAATTAAAAATCCAGCAACCCACAATAGACCAAGAACATGCAGTGGAAGTTATCCAAAGTAATCCATACATCTATCACATAAAACGAGCTCAGCTGGATCTGTCCAAATGCTCAATTAGTCCAGGATACTGTTTTCACAGTGGCTGACAATGAACAGCCATAGCTAGTGAACAAGCCAGAGGTGGGAAAAGCCAATTTTTGCCACTGAGGTCATCTGGGCTTCCAGTAACAGAGGAGAAACCAGAAAATCTATTTACCCTGATCCAGCAAGGAAGATGAAGATGAAGATTAAATTTATTACCAGCCAGGGCAGGAAGCAACAATTTAAAATTCAGAATTAAAATAGATCAGAGTCACAGGAATAGTGTGAGTCCCCAAAACACATATATCAGGTGTCAAAGGCCAGGGGAAAGAGGTGTGTTGCATTTGCAGAAAACTGTATACTGTAGTGAAGAAGCCAGGTGCACATCTGCAAACACACCATGTTTTCAACTAGTCAAAACCAGGCACAAATGCTGGGAACACACATTGTTCTCAAAGCGCTGCAAAAGGCTTGGACATATCAGCTACCCAAAATCTAGTTTGTTCTCAGGCAGGAGGCAGAAACAGGGGGCAGTTGCTGGCTACTGCAACTGTGCTTTATTTTTGTTTCTTGGGCTAAAGAAAGTAACTCCATTCGGAACATGTGATATATAATATGTAGGAAAAGCAAACATGGCCTGGATTGGCAGTACGGTAAGCCAAACTATGGTTTAGTAAGCCTGTGTGAATGGGCAACCTCCTGGAGAGGAGCTCACTCACAGCCATTGTGAGTACTGCTGCCCTGCCCTGGGCCAGGCCAAAGTGTGGCCTAGCATGCTGCTCCAACAGGGATTCCTGGTTGAACTTTCTCCACACTAACCATGAGCTATAGCCAAGTTACTACTGAGAACCAGCTGATCCTGAAAGGACAGGTGTGCTTCCTGGAAGTCTAGAGCTTTCCATATGGACATCTCAGCAGAGACCCTGAAGAAGCGCTTTCAGCTACTTGGGCCAATGGGACAAATCGCCTTGAGAAGGGGTGGGATGGATTTAAATCTTGCCATAGCTGTAGCCACTGGCCCCTAACCAAGTGGTCAAGCTTTCTGAGAATGTAAACGTCTCCTTTTAGAATCTTCAAACCAACACTGTAATCTGAAAACCTTTCTTTTGGTAGGTCACTTCAATGATTCCACTGCGGCTGGGGCTCCCTGTCCATTCTCCCAAGGGGCTCAGGTCATTGAAATGATGTTTCCCGGTGCAGCATCCCGATTCACAGCAGACTTTTTAATATTATATGCCTTTGTCCCAGCAGCCATAATTCTAGCAATTATCAGTTTTAAAATAAGAGATCAAATTATTGCCAGGAAATAGACGTGACACTAAATGGTCTATATGCTATTTCACTCTTGCAGTGTGTGAAAGTACAGCGTGAATTATGAAATCTAAACCATTCCCCGTTATTTACTTTTAGTTCTTCAGTGCTAATATTATGATAAACAAAAGCAGCTAATCCGGCTGTATCTCTTGCAAATTCAACCGCCAGTGCTGCATGAACCGCACCCTCTTAATGAAAAGCAACAGTCCTATATTGCCTCTTAGGTATTCAGGAGGAGTTAAGTTTTTCCACCCCAAACCCAGTTCTGTCCGAACAGCTGACTGGTGCAGTTATTTCTGTCCCCACACCAGACTGATTCTTTTCCTCTCTACATTGTGTTTGAGCAAATTATTTCAGGTGGGGGGGATTCTTTTGTATAACATCTTTATTTTAAAAATGACCAACTGCATTCGTTTGTGGTAATGTTTAAAAGGTTCAAAATAGCAATTTACAAGTGTCATACAAAAATAGAAATTTCCTTTGCATTTTCCTGTTTAAGATCATATAGTTTTGCTGAATACTTCAATTCAAACAAGCAAACAAAAAATTCATAAAGAATTTGTGATGGTTAAAAACTATAGTCCAACAGCCGAAACCTTACAATGGTCTAAGTAGAAATGCAACTTTTATCATATTATGCTGGCAAAATACAGAAAATTGTGTGTTAACTGGAGGGGAAAAAATCTCACAATCTCACACTGACTTTAATACGCTACAGCAAAGGTGAAACTGAGGATAAGGGCATTGACCTGCTGTTAAGATTAATGTTCAGAATGTCCTTTGAACTTTTCACAAACCAGTTATCTGATGTTAAATGACACAGAATGTGTCTGCTTTTCTTCTTCAAACGTTTTGCAACATCTGAGTCATCTCTTACTGAGTTTAACTAAGAGAAGTGATTCTGGCACAATCTACTATACTGATCATAAACAACAATGACCATAATTATTATTAAGTATTTATGATGGGGGTTTTTATGCATTTTACAAGTGTACAAAACGTAATGACTCAAATGTATGAAATGCAGCTTCAAATCTGGTTGAGGCATACTTCTCAGTCAAGAATCAAACTCCATTTCTTTCCAGGTTTTAGAGGCATTTCTTTTGTACTGTTCTAGTTCCTAAAATGGAAACATATATTGAAACAGTTTTTAATGTTTAGTTTTTTGTAATTTAGTTCTGAGTTTCATTTTTTAAAAAAGCTTCTAATAAATAATAATATCCCCCCATGATATAAGCAACTGCATGTTCAATTTTAATGTGAGAACATTAAGTATTATTCTGCAATATATTGCAAATTTTGGATCTCATCCAGTCTCTGCTATCATTACTATAATCATTGCATAAAAATAAAATGAAAGACATAAAAGATGGCATTTTAGAAACAGTGTATGCGAGATAAGCCCAAACACCCAGCGGGGTCTAAACTGCATGGAATGTATCAGCGGTATCTATATATCTTAATTATGAATGAGTTGTAAAAGGAATCCAGATTGCGGCACACAGCGAATTAGCCATGATTAAAGCAGCTCTCATGTATGCCTTTCATAACACTAAACAAATGGCAGTTTATCTTTTTATGTCATGCTGTATATGCCATTCTAATACTGAGATCCACCACGAAATTATTCTAATTGCACCCATATCATTTCACTTTTCATTATCTACTACTTGTGGTTTCAAAAAGCAATTATCCAGCTGCTACTAAACTAAGAAATGTTGTTCACTTGCTCCCTCAAGTGCAGGGATGCAGATCTCCCAAGTGACCAGCAGCATAAGTGTTTGCTAAATGGGAGCTCTATCTTCAAATGTATGTAGCTATGAACACCATATATTCCAGGGACAAACCAACCAGTCTTTGCTTCCATATGTTGCTTGGGATCTTCCAAAGGCATCTGACTGAAACCTGTTAAAAACTGGACGCCTTGATGTGACCTGCTAGATTATGAGCACAGTCTAGAGCAGTGTTTCCCAACCTTGTGCCTCCAGATGTTTTTGGCCTACAACTCCCATCATCCCTAGCTAGCAAGACCAGTGGTCAGGGATGATGGGAGTTGTAGGCCAAAAACATCTGGAGGCACAAGGTTGGGAAACACTGGTCTAGAGTACCCCGTGCCGCAGGGATGCTTTGCATGCTGCCGCAAGTATCTTTCCTACAGGCATAGCAGTATGCATCACTCTTTAAGGGTTGGGGAAGTGTCGGGACTCAGTTTTTCCTGTCCAAAGTGGATTTGGCAGAGCTGTTGGTGCTGAGCACTCTGCAGTGCTAACAGGAGCACTAGCACAGATGTCGAGGTGGGTTTTTCTTCTGCACAACACCATTTGGTTCACGTATCCAGAAATCTCCACAAGTCTTCTTTCACGGTTGATTTGCCCTTGCTGAATTAGGACACAACATTTGCTTTGTGTGAATGGATAGCAGAAAGGTACTTACCACCACCACTTACAAAAACCACACAGTTTATGTATCTGGCAGATCAGACTTCTATTTCTTTTATAATTTGGGAAAACATTTTGATCAGTGTGGGCTGTGTTGTATGGCATCAGAATAAAAAGCAAAAATTGTTGTCACAATCATGGCCTTTTCATTGCACCTAACTTCCATTTTTAGTTAGCTTACATCAGCATCCCTATTCTTTTTGTAATTTTGCACAACTTGCCAGAGGCCTCATTTTTTATTGGGATTGCTAGCTGACGGAAGTGTCTTTAGAAGTAGTGAATGCTTGATATTTTATATAGTTCTGAATTGTTCTTATAAGTTGTAAGCTGCCGTGGCATAGTATATTTTAAAAGAAGTGCCATATGGATTTATTAAATAAACATAATTTCTGAACTGCATTGTGCTCATTTCTAATTCTTCTTGTGCATCTGACTAGTAGTTCCAGTCATTCAATCCATATATTCATTGGTTCATTCACACCTTGCAATTGTAATGATGTTTCGTCCTACTTAATTGTTAACTTATCAATACATTGTTGTTACAGTCATGTGCCTTCATCTTTTTTGTGGCTGTTACATAGGACTGGGCCCTTGTATGCGATTTCCCACGCTGCTATCAGCTGCACAGAGACAGAGATTTTAGTTGCATCTGGAATGATGAGGGGAAACGGTTAAAGCCTGCCCTCCTCAATGATCTTGATGCATCCAACATCACAATTTTACCTGTATCAGGAGTGCTGCGGGGAAGGACAGGTTAATGCTTCTTTATGGTATTTGGTTGTGCTGGGGGTGCTGGAAGGGGACTAGGTTAATTGCTGCTTAGGTTGCTCAGGCTTTTTAAATTTCAAAAGCACTATTAAATGGCCTTTAAGCATCTGAACAACTATCACTGTACAGTGAGCAAACTGTTAGGCCAGAGAAAATCACGACAGAGAAGCATCCTGATCGGGGCCTTTGGTATATTATAGCAATGATGTATTTCTAACGTCTATATGAAATAGGCTATATGGCTGATGCAGATCACTGCCAAAGAAAGAGAGAGGTCCAAATAAGCACTAATGGATCAATGGAGGCCCGGCAGGGGGTGCGGTAGGGGGAACGGGACCGTTTCTTTTATGTGCTGCTGTTAAGAAAGCTTGCTAAGAAATGAGAGTCTGGTTACTGTTTGCAGGTGTGTGGTCCCTAATGTCAGTAGCACCATGAGAAGTATATTAAACTCTACAGATAGTCATTCTGAGTCCAAAGAGCAACATAAAATGATCAGGAAGAAATGCACAAAAGTCTACTTTTCAATTGGAATAAAAAGCTACCATGCATGAATACCTTCAAGGAACAGAAATACAAAGCATTATGTTTGACGCTATAACTTTAACATAAATGCTCCTCTCTATATAAATGCTTTATGTATGGAACAAAGGAGTACAAAAAGGAAGGGAAAAAAGATTAGCTTTCTGAAGCATTTAATACTTACTTCTTGAGATAAGGGCCATTTCACTCTCAATTTTCATATAATTATGGGAAATCCTAATGCATTTAAAAACTGAATGTAGCCAGGGAATTGTTTTCTTACAGATATATACAGGGTTATCTCGCAGCTTTTAAGATCAAATGAAATACAAAAATCCCAAAATGTTTTCATAAAGGGCAGTTCAAATGTTATAATAATCTTATAATAACTGAACTCCAAGATGGAAATTTTAGGGAAATAACTGCAGATAATTTTCTTTTTACAGAAACTTGTCTATTACCATTTTTTCTCCATAATAGTACCAACAACAAAAGCTACAGCAACTTCCAATGGCATCAATACAGATTAAAATCTTTATAAAATAAAAGAACACTGAAACTAGGAAACACCTGGGAAAATATTAATTTTCAATATGATTTAATCAACTTTTACTAGTAGCCTATTTTACTTAATAAAAATACCATCCATAATCATAACCTTAGTATGAATGTAAAGCAAAAAATGTATGTAGCAAGCAATTAAACTGAACATTCTATTTTGGGTGACACATTAAAATCAATTCAATGGAATGTCTGAGGACTACATTAGTCATTAATTATATACTACTTGTAATCTGCAAGAAATAATTCCAACTGAGATGAATTTTGCACCATGACTTAAAATGGAAATACTTGCTGTGGTAACTCTAAATGAATGACCTGGAATAAACCTGTCAGCCTAAACAAATTTTCCAATACTGGAAGTTGTCTAGAGTTTGTCTATTTTACTGTAGATTATACTATACTATAAAACTGTGAAATCAACCTGGCTCAGGTTTGTAGGCATGGTCACTGACATGTTCAACTAAACTTGAGTAACCTTAGCTGCAGTGTTATGAAACTTCCAGAGAAAATATGGGGTTACTTTAGTTTAAGAACTATGCTGTGGCATTTTGCAAAGCTACCTTTCACCTTTAGAAAATGCAACTTGGAAAACTGCCCTGGAGGTAAACCCTGGAGGTAACACTCAAAGTTCTTCCACGTCTGCAACTGCCGTCAGGGTGGCTTCTTTGCTATAGAAGCAGATTGCTTTTAAAAAATTATCTGAATTATTTATAGAATAACCTTCAATAATATCAGCTAAGGCCGAGAGATGATGATGTGTCCAAGGCCACCGGAGCAAACTTTATGGTTAAAATGAGACTTGCAGCTATAAATGAATGTTCAAAGGTAAATACATCTGGGCATACGTACAATGCCTGAGAAATACCCGTGAGATTTTCTTTATTGAGCAACATGAACAACTGCTGTAGCATACCTGGTTCTTCTGAGCGCGCATAGCATCGACTTCATATTCACCATACTGTGGATCTTGAGCTGGGTCCTTTACTTCTTTGAAAACTCCAACATTCTGAAATAAGGGCAGGTGAAAGAGTAAAATGCAGCCTCGTTCTTTCCCCCAGGTGTGTCTTGAAATATCCCTAGAGCTTGCATCTCTGCCATAAATACGTTTAAGGCATCAAACTGTATGAACTGCAGAAGCTGGTTCGTATAGCTCCCTCTTTGATATGTGTAATGAAGGACCAGTTGCATGACTGCAACCAAGCTGGGATGGCATGGATGTGCTACATATATACACTGTTTTTCCTTATGGGGGTAAACACACCTTGCAAAATGCTCAACCCTCTGTGCGAAGAAGCTAGTTCATGTAGCAGGCACCCACGAGTAATCCTGGCCACACTGTGAACCCCTCTAGCAGGTCCACATGTTTCTAAGACAACTGGATGAAACAGCCTAATCCCTTCAGTTCACAAAGGTTGTATCAGCTTGCATTTATTTCACCACGACAAGAATAAACCTACAAAGATCACGTGAAGTGACCTTGTGTCTATGTTTTTGTGACATAGTGTCCCAGTTCAGATGTAACAGTTCAGGTCTAACAAACCATAACTCAGTCCTCTTATGTGCCACAGATGAAAACTTAGGTGTGGGGGTTAAGTCACAGGTTCCTGTTACATCTAAACTAGGAACCCCAGGCTCAAGGTTTAAATCTTGATCAATGAATTAGGAAATGAAAACAGCTGTGCACAAAAAGCAAAGCCAGTACCAAGCTTAAAGTTTCAATTCTTCCGTAACAAGAAGTCCCAATGAAATTACTTTACTTCTGAATAATCTGGCTTGGGCACAACAGTGCAGCCACAAGAATTAACAAATATTGTGAAAAGAAATAAGGTTAATAAGAACATCAAAGAACAAAAAAGTATACACACCTTTGGTGGAAATGCCTTCTCAAACACCTTTTTCCATAGATCCATAGGTGTCTGTGCATGCAGCTTTCCAATATCACTATTGGAAGCAGGAGGAGGACCTAGTTATTGTAAGAATTGTAACAATGGTCACTCCATCATTCAAATGGCAAACAAGCTACTTGTCTGAATGTATTCCCCTCAATAATTGTCCTACATGAAGGTTGTTATACAAATATGTAAAAAACAGGTTCCTGAAGATAAGCACTAGCTTTCAACATCAAAGCTGTTATACTAGGGCTGCAATCCTTTGTGTACTTTACACACTTTCCTGGGAGTAAGTCCCACCAAATTTAGCAGGGCTTACTTTTCAATAAATATGTATAGCATTGTTGTTAAACATTGCTGTACCTTCTTAAAACTTTCTGATCATTTTTCTTTAGTAATCATCATACACAAATACATTTTGTAGACATTTCAGAATCCATTGTTCATTTTTGTCCACTTCAGCCTTGTATTCTCTTAACTGTAAAAGCTACATGCACAATAAATAGATAAGAAAACCACCCACCTATTTGACTAAGAGAGTCCATTCCTGCTGGGATAAAGAGTGGCTTGTTCTGATCCACTGACATGGATTTGCTTAAAAAACATGACCGGAACAAAATGAATATAGATCAGTTATCAGGATTTACCAAAACTGACAAAAAGCACACTCCAAGAAAGGCAAGTTACAACTATGTTCTTAAATACATGTATTTGCTTGAATGAGAACTGAGTTGGTCCAGACCACCAGCTGTCTCCCCTTCCTTGCTCCTTAAATGTATGCAAAGAACATACTGTTTTAATTTATGGTTTATTTTGTATTGACTGTTTTTGTCTCTTTTCTTTTTTTTTAGAAAAGTCAGTACCTCCGCCCCCTCCCCCCAGTTACAACTGTGTCCCATTCAAATCAATAGAATTGATGGACAGCAAAAGTTTAATTTCTGCTGATGGAAGCTTTGACGGACCCATTTCCCCTCCTAGCTTTTTCTATAAAGCTCCAATTTTTATTTTTCTCTAAGCAGCAGTCCTTCTGACAACTGAGATTGAATGGGAGCTCCTCTCACCCACCCTTACAGGCATGGAGGTCCAAATTCAGATCAGGACTGGAGGAGGGAGGAAATGTGCTAAATTCGCCAGTGCCAAAGGCCCAGTCTGGACCCACCGCTCACCTGATGTTTTTGAAAGAAATACTGTGTACTCGAGGACAAACCACGTAATCAACATTCTGTGTAGTCTGGGCCTGAGTCTACTCTATTAGCAGATCTTCAACATTTCAGCAGGGCCTTTTCAAGCCCTGTCATCTGAGATCCTTTACCTGGTGATGCTATGAACTAAACTGAGAGACGCAAGTTCTATCACTGAGCTATTGGTGTGTCCTTCACATAAGTTAGCCTCTTTTCCTGAAACTGTTTTTCATCAGCCTTTATATAGATCTATGAGCAAGAATCCTGTATGAAACAGAAAAGCTGACAGATTCCCCCCCTTTTTTTTACAAATTGCCAGTATCCAGCCAATAGAAGGTTTTGGGAGAGCTTGCCAATAGTAGGAAATTGTTTAGCTTACCTCCTATCAAAGCCAAATGCTAAATGGTTAATGAGAGTACGTGTTTTCAGGAGCAGAGCTTCAGATTTGCTGGTGAACTGTGAACAAAGCATAAAACTTGTGTTATGCTCTCCTAATAAACATAGGAAAATACTACTCCCAAGTCACTCAAAATTCATCATAGGACTGTTATGTTTAAGATTTAGCTGTTTCAGTGTCCTGAAACAGCTACCACTTAATGCCCCCAAATAATAATAATAATAATAATAATAATAATAATAATAATAATAATAATAAAACTATTGCACAACGCTGTTATAATACATGGCTACTGAAAACACACAATTAAAACACACAATATAACAATCCCAAAATTAACATATAAATGTCCATAAATAAAATATGCAGTAAAACAAAATTAAACAACAGCAATTAAAACAGGAGACTCAGGTCAAGAGATTAAAGGAATGGCTGTGTGTCTTCAAAAGCCAGCAGAATGCCAATACAGATGAGGCTTCTCATATCTCAGCAGGGAGTGCATTCCACAATACCAGTGCTACTAGTGAAAAAGATCACCTCTGTGCCATCACAAGCCAACAATCATCAGGTCATGGTAAGACTAACCCACACATTGGGTTATTTTATTTTAATTTCTTTGTTTGGGAAATGAATACGAGTTGAAAGGGCTTGACTTTGGCAGGGTTGTGCCCATGAAATACAATAATATACATACCACTAAAGATGCTCCATAATAATGAGAAACAAAGCGAAGCGTCTTGTATATTATTTTTTTCATCTCCGAATCAAATTCCTTTAAAAAAAGAGGGGGGTTGGGGTGGAAAAAAATCTAATGAATAATTTTACAGTTTTTCACAATGCGACATAACATTGCCCTCCTTTGTGTGTAACACTAAGTCAACATTTGCCAACAAGTAAATGTGTGGGCTTCCAGAGAGTAATCTTTGACCACTTTGCTCCTCGCAGGTCATTCTGTTATTGTGCTATGCTAAGCTAAACCATGGTTTGGTTGACAGTATTGTTTAAACCCAGGCCTGTGGCTCAGCTCACTTACAGCTTGAAGCTTGTCCGAAGAGAGCTCAGTTTGGATGACCTGCTAAGCTAAACAATAGCTTAGATGAGCACAGCAAGAGGATGACCAGGGAAGATCAAAGCACTTCAATAGTATATGCATATATTTCCCAAAGACACACATTTTTGCTTTGCCTCACAAGGGCTTATTTATTCTACTTTAGAGGAATGCAGCTTAACAATCTTGGAAAAATGTCATTTACACTCCATTCAAAAGCAACCAATAACACTGGCTGCTTAATAAAGGAAGCAAACAAAGAAACCTAGGCTGGTGCTATAAGGAATTATGCATCAATGACAGGTGACTTGCCTAGAATGCACTATGCTGCCACCTAGGGGACCAAGGATGGATGTTTCCCCAAACACATGTCCTGCCTGCATGTGCTCAAACAGTGCAGGAAAGATAAGACTGCAGTTTGGTGTTGTGGTTATAAAAACAAAAAGGATGAGAAATAAATTAAAAGAGACTCTGAAAGAACCAGCATTGCCACATCTGATGATAAATCATCAGCACTTGTGAAGAGACAGGTACAGCAAAGTGTTTTCTAATGATCAAGTGTGCATACGTTGAT
Organism: Podarcis gaigeae; assembly: GCF_964106915.1. NCBI lineage: Eukaryota > Metazoa > Chordata > Lepidosauria > Squamata > Lacertidae > Podarcis > Podarcis gaigeae. The sequence goes on along the minus strand of NC_139680.1, from coordinate 100,699,207 downwards.
CCAGTTGAGAGAGGAGTATGAGAGAAAAAGGACACAAGGATAGTACTAAGTTAAGATCAAGCAAGGTAGGGACCAGATTAAAGGGCACCACACATGACATCTTCTTGGGAAGTCCCTGCTGCTTCAGGGAAATGGTCCATCTATTCTAGCATCCAGTTCTCTGTGCAGCCAATCAGATGCCTTTGGAAAGCCTGAAAGCACTCTCCCCACCAGTGATTCCCAGGAACTGGTATTCAAGGGCATCCTGCCTCTGGCAATGGAGGTAGAGTATAGCCATTGTGGCTAATATCCATTAACAGCTGTTTTTAATGGTCAGTTCTGTTCTGGGGAGAGGAGGTCATCTCAGACACATTTATACTTCCAGTTAATGGGTAAGTGATGGAACTCCTATTTGGGGACTTCCCTGGCTTTTTTCTGGACTAGTCTGGATAGCTGGCCTAGGTGAAGATTCAAAGTTTTCATCCCCAAAATGTTTTTGATTTGAGTTCCTACTGAAATGAGGCTGCATTTTAATGTTGTACTAAATCTTGTTTTTAAGTTGTATTTTAATCAATTGTTTTTACCTGGTGTTAGCCGCCCTGAGCCCAGTCTTGGCTGGGGAGGGCGGGGTATAAATAAAAGTATGTATGTATGTATGTATGTATGTATTTATTTTTTATTATTATTATTATTATTATTATTATTATTATTATTATTATTATTATTACATTTGCTGGGAAGTCAATCTTAAGATTCAGCTAAAAATGAATAGTGTCTGTCAGAAACGCCACCGCTGCATATGAAGAGGCTGTTCATCTTCAAAGATAACTCTACAAAATAACCTAAAAGGCATGTGCTAAAGGAGAGAATAAGGCGTGAAGGTCAACATAAAAAAGGGGGAAATATATAGGAACACAGGAAGTTGCTTTATACAGAGTCAAACCCATTGTCTAACTCTATTCCAACCGGCAGAGGCACATGAGTGTTTCTCAGCCCTACCAAGGGATGCTAGGAATTGGAGCTGTTTGTATATTTCACAGTTGGTACAGTGGTACCTCGGATTACATATGCTTCAGGTTACAGACGCTTCAGGTTACAGACTCCGCTAACCCAGAAATAGTACCCTGGGTTAAGAACTTTGCTTCAGCATGAGAACAGAAATCGCGCAACGGTGGAGTGGCAGCAGTGGGAGGCCTCATTAGCTAAAGTGGTGCTTCAGGTTAAGAAGTTTCAGGTTAAGAACGGACCTCCAGAATGAATTAAGTACGTAACCAGAGGTACCACTGTGTATTGCTAGTATATGTCATTCATAGTTTGTTTTATTTTCTTCATTATTATAAATATTTTATTATTGTTTCTGGAGGATGAATGACACAGATGGCAATTACATATGGCTGTAATTGCCATTTTGTTCATATTACTTTTCTGATTTTGGAGAGAGAGAGAGAATCAATAAAAAAGTTTCCTAGGCTACCACAATACAACAGAGGGGGAGAATTGTAACACAGTTATTACTTACATGAAACATATCATATTTGCTCCCGATTATAACTAGTGGAATTGGAAATGGATCAATCAGTTCACGGTCCTGTTAAGAAAGTGGCAATACTTATATAACATTTTTTTACAATCCCTTTTTTCAGATAAGAACATGCTGAGATGGCTTCAAAATAGTTCACACACGGGCTTCATTGTTGCATAATCTTTTGGAATAAGGAGAATTTAAGACTGCACAGCCAATAATTTATAATGGAAGTAACTGCAAGTAACTCACCAATGTCTTAAGTAGGAAGAATTCAAATTCCTTTCCATCTAACTCAGTCCAACCTGTGAAGGTGCCTCACTCCTACTTAGATGGGTACACCAAACCCCAATGTGACAAGAGCACATTGACTTTACAAATGGCTTTCCATGCTAGCACTTTCTTATGGAAAGAGGAATGCCTAGGGAACGAATCCGTGAAGTTTCCGCTCCTTACATATACTTAAGCTCAAGACAAGCAGAGCAGCTACTATTTGTTTCACCAGAGGCAGGAAGAAATCTTCTTTCTTGTTCTCCTCCAATATAAGCTCAACTAAGATGCACATGAAAATTCTGCATCTACAGAAGCTGCAATGGATGAAACTTGAGCAGGGGTCTTGGAAGGGGTTTCTTCTTGCTGGGTGATCGTCCGTCATGTATGATCAAGTTGAAATTCCTGCATTGCAAGGGGCTGGACTAGATGACTTTCAGGGTCCCTTCCAACTCTACAATTCTACGATTCTATAATTCTCACATGCACATAGCAGCTTCAGAAAAGACAAAGGTGGGAGGTGGGCTGTGACTCCTTCCATTCAGGAGTGTGAGTTGGCATCAGTGCGATAGGTGAAGCAAGGGAGAAAAATACGCCCGTTTTTTAAAAGATGAACTGGGCTACTGAAAGTCATAAAGGAAGCAAATTTAAGTCTATTGGGTCTTTTACTCATGTTCATTTATTGCTCACATTAATAGCTACTTTATAGTATTATTTTTACATCCTCGAATTGTGCACTATAGAATATATATATATACGTTGTTTAGACACCGCATACACACAACATTTGTACAAGATGAATGCATGATGCCAGGCACCTTTTCAATTGCATCTTCGGCAATCTATTTTACTTTCTTCAAGAGAGCACATTAGCAATTGAATTTCAAGGGCTTATGTTAACATCCCTGAAATTTTATAATTTAATTAGTTGTCACATTATCAAAAGGCACTGAGTCTGTGATAGACACTTGAATAAATGCAAAGTATAGAGTCGTGCTGAAGGCTGTTATAACTACACCCTTTCCTCAAATCTGTAGCTTCAGTGAGTTGCTTTGCCAGATAACTTCTGTACATTCTAGTTTTCACCTTCATTTCAAAAGGAGATTATAAAATCAATATCAAACTGCGTCTGTAAAACTGTTTCTTTTGATTGTTGTAACATGCCATAACAATCACATTAGATGTCTAACAAGAATATATAAGAAACCTTCTTTCCTTGTTTCTGCCCCTACTGAATTTTCATTAAATTGCTATAATTTTCCACTGAACAAGTTCTTCTACATCAAATGGATTTTCAGTCATGCATAAAAATCTAAAGGAATTGTTTATGATTCTCAAAGCGATTATCTTTAACTGTGTATGAGCCTGTGACATCTGGAGAAAATACTAGTTCTTACTGGATGATCCTTTGGCAAATTGTTCCATATTCTCTGTTTAATTTCAGTAGCTGCTTTAGGATTTGTTTGTCCCAGTTTTGTTATAACTCTGTCTACATGCTTCCTAGTGGCTTGTAAAAGGCTCTCCATGGTTGGCCACAGTTCATTGGGCTTTGAAAGATCCAGGACAAGAACGATAGCAAATGTCCTACAAAAAGAACAGAAAGACAGCCTAACATTTTTAAAGGCACCTAAAATATTCTTTACACAAGAAGTATCTCATACAATGGCATCTAAACAGCAGTTTAGAGGAGCAAAAAACAAACATCCCAACCCACACAACTGAAGCAAATGACATTAAATATGGAAACAATGTTTGCCCGGAAAATGATTTGTACTCTACTATAAATTCTTTGTCATGATATTTTATTAGCTGAATTTATAAACCTGGTTACTACGGGCTGAGTGAACTGTTTGGGAGAATTAGATGGAGCAGCATCGCTGGAGCTAAGGAGTTAGGAACTTGACAAGTGACAAGGAAACAAGCACTGATGCTTGCTTGTTTCAACAAATCATAGTTTAAACTAACCAGTTATTTGCAGTTCACACAGTTAAGCCCTGGGCTCCTTGAGGAGAAAGAGTAGGATATAAACTGAATGGACAAATTAATAAATATACAACAACAAACTGTGGTTAGTTCAAAAATGAAACTGTGTTGGGGTGGAGAAGCATGCAGACCTGACACTTGCTTCCGATTGTTGATGTAGTGCTACACCATGGGTTAGTGGCACATCTAAAAAAGGCAAATATCCAAGGTGACACTTTTAGTTAAGAAATGAACAAAGCTGTCTCAACCAGCCTCTTAAAAATTGAAAGAAACAGGGAAAATAGGAGCTCTAGCCTGCATGAAACTTTGAACTGCAGACCAAAGCATCTGGCTAGCCTGAGTTCATAATTTCAAATTCTTTAGACCAAAAAGTGGTCCGCTTCTCCCCACACCAACATCCTAATGTTGATTTTAATTGTAATTCATCTGTAGCAGCTGTAAAAAAAAGGTAACTATCTTACCCATCCACATGAAAATCACTTTGATTTTTCACAGTTATGCACACAGAAATCAATTTAATATCTTCCCTCAAGTGTAACTACACTGAGAAGAGAGGACCAGGGCCTTTTCCACAATAGTATATAACCTTTTCCCACTAAATGCTCCGTTGAGAGCAGAAGAAAGCCAACCAGCACATTGACTTCTGTTGAGAGGCAATACAAAATTTATTGGTTAGGTGGTTTGTTTGGGTTGAAAGGAAAGCTAGTTTTAAATCTACATTAAGCAATTATGTGCAATGAATGCTGGTCTTCGGCCAGTCCCTATCTCTCCTTTGTATCTCAAGCGTTGTTGGAAACCTAAAATATTGCTCTGGGATATTTGCAAGAATAGATGCAAGTGTAATGAATAAAGCTTACACTGCTGGGAGACAAGCTAGTCTCCTACAACAGTAATATTTCCTGTATTTTCTCATAGCTGGTGTTTTGAAAAATGTCTTTCTCTTTTTCCTTAAATGGAGCTACTTTCTGAGGCAGGTATCTTTCTTTTAATAAACCATCTTTATTTTTTTCAAAATGTTATTGCTACATTTATACCCCACCTTTCCTCCAAAGAGCTTAAGGCGGCAAATATGGTTCCCCCATCTTAGCTATTCTCAGAACCATCATGTAAGGTAGGTAAGGCAGAGAGATAGAAACTGGCTCCAGGTCCCCTGGTGAGCTTCGTAGTTGAGTGGGGATTTAAACCCTAGTTTTCCAGGTCCCAGCTCAGCGTTCTAACCATCACACCACACTATAGAATGTAGTTCTATAGATAGTAGAGGGTATGAATTTCAAAAAGCAACTGGAAGCACAATCCTATACACGTCAACTCAGAAGTAAGTTCCATTCAGTTCACTTCCAGTAAGTGGGCACAGATCTCCAGCCACAATGAATGACAAAGTAGTGAAACTGGAAAACTGACTCAGATGAAGGTACGACTGACTATTGTTCGCCATTGGAACCTGTATTGACTATACGCCATGTACACAATTCCAGGTCCCACACGTGCAGGACAAAAATCTAGAGGCCACAAATGACTATGAGGAAGAGTAATAAACATTTGTAAATGAATAAAGTTGAAGTTTGAAGTTCAATGGAAGAACTGAGCTGTTATAGAAAGATAGCGGAGATTAATTATGAAATTACCAAATTCATTACCTTATGTTAGCCGTAGTTATTGGTATGGGAATCAAGTCCAACAATGAAGTTCCACCACCTAGTTCCCAAAAATTAGCAATGTCTTTGGGCTGGGAAAAAAAGTTTATTTGCATTAATCATTTGCACAAGATTTTGATAGATAGCATACATTGCAATACACATCTTGTATGATTGATCTGACATCAGACAGAAACCCAGCAGAGAAGGTTGGGTTGTCTTATCAGGAGTTTAGAAGAATGCCAGCAGTGGATTTTGCTGACAAGGTGTTGGAATAGAAGATTTACACATGAAACTTGAGAAGATCTTCTAAGAGACACTTCACACTTAGTCACAGATAGGGAACCTTTTTCTGCCTAGGAGCTACATTACCTTCTGAGAAATCTTCTGGGGACCACAGGCTAGTTGTGGACAGGAACAGAGGCAAAAGTAGGCAGAGCAATGAATATAAAGTTTATCTTTGTACAGCAGACTTGTTTCTGAATGCATTCACCTGCCCCCATGCTCTGTTTGGGCAAGCAGGGATCATTATGAGAGTTCAAGGATACATTCCAGTCCGGCAAAAACACTATACAGTGGTACCTCAATTTAAGAACAGTCCGGATTAAGAACAATTCAGTTTATGAACTCTGCAAAACTGGAAATAGTGTCCCAGTTTGAGAACTTTACCTCGGTCTAAGAATGGAATCTGAATGGTGGAAGGGCACCAGCAGCGGGAGGCCTCATTAGGAAAAGCGTGCCTCGGTTTAAGAACGGTTTTGGTTAAAGAACGGACTTCCGGAACGGATTAAGTTCGTAAACCAAGGTACCACTGTAGATGGGTGTGAAGCAAGTTCAGGGAAAGGCTTGAGGAAAGAGGGTGTCGGGTGGGGAGAATCCCACAGGCCAGACAGAGAAGCCAGGAGGGCTACACTTGGCCCTGGGAGGTTCCACACCCTGATTTATGTGATAGTCTTTATACAATAGTGTTCATGGAACAACAACAACAAAAGAAAATACATGTAATCCCCACTAATCCCCAAACACCCTTTACATGGGTTGTAGGGAGAGATAAGAAAGCCAAAACTAGCCACAATGCTTGTATCTTGCATCTCCCCTTGCTGCAGCCCACATAAAGAGCTCTGCTTATGCGCTTGAAATCAGTGCCAGGAACAGAAAAGGAGGAGAGAGACAATCTGCAGAAAAGTCATTGGTTTTTCCCTGAGCTGATGAGGCTCATTTGACAGCACAAAGAAATCAAGCCTTTATTTTATTTTAGTATTGGCCCAGCCCTGTGGAATAGTCTGCTAACAGAGATTCAGTAGGCACCTTTTGTTTCAACTTCTAATGACTGCAGAAAACTTTCCTATTTCACTAGGTTTATGCAGGCAATTAAGAATACATCTTTCCATAATATTTAGCTGATTTTTATATTTTTGTTTGGTATTTATTGCATGGTTTTATGTATGATTATTGTAAAATGCTCTGTTTTTATGAATAGCAGTATATAGATATTTTTATAAATAAATAAGTTTGAAAAATGAACATATTTCTCCAGCTATCAAGGTCACTGCAAATTAGAGTTCTGTCTGGAATGTGGTTGCATAAATGTCAGGGGCATAAATGTACATAACACTACTGATGAACCAAAAGGAGATTATATAATCTAGTTTGTCAGTATACTTACTGTATTGTGCCCTTTTGCTCTTCTTCCAAATGTATACTCCAAAGCTAAAGTTGGTTTTGGAATTTCATCCCTGGAAAAATTAAGATCACACACACAGTGAGTGAGTGAGTGAGTGAGTGAGTGAGAGAGAGAGAGAGAGAGAGAGAGAAATTACCGGTAACCTTCTTCTTAATAAAATTAAATTTGCCCTATTATCAAACAGTATTTTCACAAACAACAGGGGAAAACAAAACAGTGAAAATGCTTCCCAAGTTTCTTGGAGTGAGTTTGCATGGGATGGCAAAACTCAGTGAATCATTTCTGAGAACTGAGATGTAAAAACTAGAACACGGCAATATACAATAAAGATATGACCCAAGAAAAAAGGGTTAATTGTCTATATTTTTGCACAACTGGAAATTAAAGGCTGCAATCCTATACTTACCTGGCTGAGAAGAACAGAGCAATATTTCTTCCCTGTCCCCACCCCCTCAAATCTGCAATGCTGGAAGAAATTAGAATGTGGTGAGTTTTTTTCTGCTGCTCTCCATCAATGGGAGGCTATGCTGCCATGGGGGGCCTCCACTGAACCAGCTGAAATGTGGAGCACTGTACATTTCTGTTGGAAGCATTCCTGCTGGCTGTAGGCATTACAAGGCCCCAAAGTTGGGTGTTGTGGGGCAAAGCAAGGCTGGTGACAAATTCTTATGAAATTTAACTTAAATATTAATATCCTTAAATCTTCACATTATGGAATTAAACGTATTAATTCATCACTTAACATAAATAAAATCCCAAGCCAATTAAGTATCTGCAAACTGTTTTCAGTTAATTTAACTTAACATATTTAACTAAATAATAATTAAATTTGATCCACTCTTCCTGATACTCCTCCTCCTTCTGGTCGCGGACTCTTCCGGTTAGGTCAGCTAGCTCCGAAAAATCCATCATCTTCATAATACTTTATATTTTAAAAAGCACACCAACTTCCTAGCATATGTGTCATGCTATGCTACGCCTCATTAGTTCACCTCAAGTGACTGAAACTGTGCATTATTAACTATCACAAGATTTTAGGGAGAAGAAGATATCACAAGATTTTAGAGAGAGGAATTCCACACCATAAATGCTTCTCTGGGTGGAAAGTGTTTTTTGATTACCTATACAAATTATTACAAATATTGAGAAAAGGAATTCTGTGAAGCATGAAAGATCATAGCCAGCCTTATGAAGTGGTGAAGAAACTGCTATGCATGGTATATTCCAGAGGGCTTACCATTTTCCTGTCTCCCATTCTGTGTCATTAGAAAATATGAGGTGCAGAGCAGGTGGGAAAGGAGGAGAAAATTTTGAGTAATATCCAACTAAGCCATACTCAGAGCAGGCCCATTGAGATCAACGCATTCATTTCCATGGGTCAGCTCTGAGTATAATCACTCTTTAAAGTGTTTAGGACTATAGGCCCAAACCAGCATGATGAGTTGTGCTCTGAAATGACACTGGATCACGGATGTGATGCGCCACTCTAGTCAATATGTAGTGGAGGCCACAGCAGAGGCCTATGTGGTGGGGCAGAGCTATGGAGCCACCCTCTCAACATTGTTGTCACTGCAACCTGCCTGTATGAGACTGGACATGGCAGCAGTGAGGATGAGGTTGGGCACAACAGTGGAAGTAGTGGGTCTCTTCTGCTGGGCAACTACATGGGCCTGACTGAGCCACCACTATGCGCTGTCCAAGCAAGCTGCAGCCACAACAAGGTCAGGAGGGTGACTCTGTCTTACCAAATGGACTGCTATCCTCCCAGAGTCATCCAAAAGGGGCCATGTAGAACAGCAGGTCCAATACATTCCATCACCTGCCTGAGGCAGCCACCTCACTTTACCTAATGATAGAACTGCCCCTGAGAGCAATGTTACAGTGTTGGTAAGAATAAATCATAAGTGTTTTCAAACAAGTGTTCTGAGGAACATATTTCCACTGTTTGAAGGCACACTGTTAAGGTATGTTCCAACAATGAAACTGTTGATGTTATTTAGAATTTTGAGTACCCAGAAAATATGAGATACTTCTCAAAACTTAAACACATACCTGTCAAGGCACCTCAGTATAATAGTAGTCTTTCCCTAGAAATTAAAAACAACAAAGAATACTATTGTAATGTCATTAAAGCATAAATATTATATCATTCTACATGCTGTAATGCATTCTTCTAATCATTTCTAATAAAATATCTGAAAATTACAAATGTAGGCAATTATATGTCATCTTATTACAGGAAAGTTAGCTGCCAACTTTCTATCAGAGTGTATCTACACTGCTATTATTATTAACATTATCAGAAATGATTGGAAGTGACAAATTTAGTAATGGCAACAAGAAACTTAAAAATACAGGCATCACAGTAGCAATCAGTTTAGCCATTTGTATCCGCCATTGGTAATTGTAAATAACAGGTTGATCAAATGATCGCCTGCTACTGGAATTGCTTAAGTAATGGAATGGAAATAAAATGAATACATGAAATGCACGTAACAACAATATATAATTTATTGATGCTTTAAGAAAGCAGGTGCTGGGTAAAGTAGCTTACTTTGAAAATTATCTTTAAAATTAATGTTTACAGTTTCTACAAATAAATTAAGCAACGACTTACGGTAAGTGTTTCACTATTTAATTTTATAATGTTGGTTACAAATATTTTTACCATTACCATCCTAGATAAACATACTTAACTACTATTTTCTTTAGAATCAGTGGCACTTAAAAGTATTGTTGTTGTTGTTTAGTCGTGTCCAACTCTTCGTGACCCCATGGACCACAACATGCCAGGCACTTCTGTCTTCCACTGCCTCCTGCAGCTTGGTCAAACTCATGTTGGTAGCTTCAAGAACACTGTCCAACCATCTCGTCCTCTGTCGTCCCCTTCTCCTTGTGCCCTCAATCTTTCCCAACAGCAGGGTCTTTTCCAGGGAGTCTTCTCTTCTCATGAGGTGGCCGAAGTATTGGAGCCTCAGCTTCAGGATATGTCCTTCCAGTGAGCACTCAGGACACTGTCCAACCATCTCGTCCTCTGTCGTCCCCTTCTCCTTGTGCCCTCAATCTTTCCCAACAGCAGGGTCTTTTCCAGGGAGTCTTCTCTTCTCATGAGGTGGCCGAAGTATTGGAGCCTCAGCTTCAGGATATGTCCTTCCAGTGAGCACTCAGGGCTGATTTCCTTAAGAATGGAGAGGTTTGATCTTCTTGCAGTCCATGGGACTCTCAAGAGTCTCCTCCAGCACCATAATTCAAAAGCATCAATTCTTCGGCGATCAGCCTTCTTTATGGTCCAGCTCTTCCTTCCATACACTACTGGGAAAACCATAGCTTTAACTATACAGACCTTTGTCGGCAAAGTGATGTCTCTGCTTTTTAAGATGCTGTCTAGGTTTGTCATTGCTTTTCTCCCAAGAAGCAGGAGTCTCTTAATTTTGTGACTGCTGTCACCATCTCCAGTGATCACAGAGCCCAAGAAAGTCAGATGTCAAAGAGATAAAGAATTACCTGACATTCAGAAGACATCTTAAGGCAGCCCTGTTCAGGGAAGTTTTTAATATGTAATGCTGTACTGTTTTTAACACTGATTGGGAGCCGCCCAGAGTGGCTGGGGAAACTCAGCCAGATGGGCGGGGTATAAATAATAAATTATTATTATTATTATTATTATTATTATTATTATTATTATTATTTGCAAGGTAGGAAATATTTCTTGTTGCTATAACAGAATTTCAGTTAGTATGCAAACAAAATTTATTTAATTTATATCTATAATAACAATGGGAAATGAAACACTGATTGTTACCCCGTTTTTATTTCCTATAAAGAATAGTGATCTTTCCCAACATTCCAGACCATCTGTGCTGTCTTCATGGTTTTCTCTTTTTTCAACTTCCGCTTTAGCAATATCCCACAAGGTGTCACTAGCAAAGGAAAAATAAAAAAAAGTCCTCATGTAAAACAACCTTCCAGTGAAGATGCTCTGCTCCCACACCACACACTTTACTCCATTTCTCGCTCACTGAAACTAATTGTGCCTTGTGATTTTAAGTCACGGGAAGCCTATCAGGTATAGTGGGCAAGCTAGTAAATTCCAGATTCTGTACTTACATGAGCTTCTTAGTACCAAGATTCCGATCCCCCCACCCCCATCTGCTATAACCATACATATTTGTATGGATGCTTTATTCCTGCCTAATTGCACCCTACATTTAATGCAGTATCATATCATTTTAAACAGTTATGACTTATGCCTAAGAATCCTGGGGACTGAAGTTTATTAGCCGTGCTGAGAGTTGTTAGGACACACCCTCATTCTCCTCACTGAGCTACAATTCTCAGAGTGGTTTAACAATGAATCCCTCTTCCCAGGAAATTTTGTAGCACTCTCAACAAATCACAGCACCCTGAACAAGCTACAGTTATTTATTTTATGACGGGGCAGGAACCTCTACCCCAGGTATAGGCAAACTTGGCCTTCCAGATGTTTTGAGACTACACTCCCATGATCCCTAGCTAACAGGGCCAGTGGTCAGGGATGATGGGAATTGTAGTCCCAAAACATCTGGAGGGCCGAGTTTACCTATGCCTGCTCTACCCTGTGAGCCAACCTGTACCCCCCGCCCCAGGCCATTCTGTCTGGTCCTCAGGATGTTCCTTGTGCCATGTCCCTTATTAGCTTCCCTCTGTGCTCTTGGGTACTTTTTGCCTAACTCGGAAGTTTCCTTGAACTGTGATGGTGCTTCTTGTTTAACTGGACTGAGTGACTGGGAGAGAGGGATATATAAACCTCTGGATTTTGTGCAGCTGGAACGGGAGCCCACAGTACAAAGAAAAGAAGCGCGTTCGTTAACCCACTTCCCTATGCCTTTTACGCACAGGACAGTTCCTTACAAAGAATGCAGCGCTTGTGCTGGAAAGCACCCCCATACCAGTTTTATAATGCCCACCCCCTTATCAGTGGAGTGGCCAATGTTTTTTTTCTTCATAAGAAACAAACTTACAATTAACTCACTGCTGAGCTGCACCCACCATTGAGAGTTTTGTAGAGATGGGGAGTGGGACAGGGAACTGTAGCTTGTTCAGGGTGTTAAAGGTAAAGGTAAAGGGACCATTAGGTCCAGTCGTGGCCGACTCTGGGGTTGCGGCGCTCGTTTCACTTTATTGGCTGAAGGAGCCGGCGTACAGCTTCTGGGTCATGTGGCCACCATGACTAAGCCGCTTCTGGCGAACCAGAGCAGCGCATGGAAACGTCGTTTACCTTCCCGCTGGAGTGGTACCTATTTATCTACTTGCACTTTGACATGCTTTCGAACTGCTAGGTTGGCAGGAGCTGGGACCGAGCAACGGAAGCTCATTCCATCGCAGGGATTCGAACCGCCGACCTTCTGAACGGCAAGTTCTAGGCTCTGTGGTCCACAGCGCCACTCGTGTCCCGTTCAGGGTGTTAGGAGACCCCTAATTTCCCCCCACAGAGCTACAATTCTTGGGAGTTCCTGGGGAAGAGGGAGTGATTGTTCAATGGGAACTGTAGCTCTGGTCCACAGGAGCCAGCTCCTAGATGCCGGCGACCCTTTGGCTCTCCGCCCCAATAAAATATTTGAGCACCCCCACCCCACAAGTCCATGGATGTTCAAATGGGGATTGGGGATTGTGTACTGTGATATTATTATTATTATTATTATTATTAATAATAATAATAATAATTTATACCCCACCCATCTGGCTGGGTTTCCCCAGCCACTGTGGGCAGCCTCCAGCAAAATATTAAAATACAATAATTCAGTATTATAATTCATAATAACATATGTGGAGCAGGGCTCACCTGGGCCCTCCCAATATTTTATTCAAGTTGCCCCCCCACCCGGCGCTCTGGTAGGTCTCCCAGCCGAGCCACACTTCCCAGATCTCTTTTGGGGCGCCTGTTTAAAGCGGAATAACAGCGCTTTGAAAGACATGGTGCAGATATCGAGAGATAATGCCCCCGTCCTCCTGGAAAGCCTGTAGAAGTTGGGGGCCGGGACACTAGGAGACAGCGAGCCCTGCCCTCCTGAGGGAAAGCGGCCTGCAGGCCCGCCGGAGCAGCAGAGGCGGAGACAAGCCCTCCCCACACCGCCCCGCTCTTTACCTGGCCCCGGGCATCGCTGCCCCCCTGTCCCCGGAACGACGCGGCGGTCCTTAGGCCTCGGTGGACTCCGGTCGCCATAGAAACAGCGCCTTGCCCGGCGGCCTAGCGGGAAGGAGCATCATGGGAGTTGTAGTTCTTCGGGAGCAGTAACGCGCGGCGCTCCTGCTTTCCGCTCGGTCCGTTTCCGAGGGTTTTTTTCTTTCTTTCCCCGCACTCTGCGAAATGGCTTCTCGCAAGGTCTATAGGGCGTTGTGCGTGTGCGAAAAAGTGACGTGTGTGTAGAAACTAGGTAGTGAAAACGATTTTTCTTTTTTAGCTGCAGCTCAGATTAGAATTGCAGTTTATTTCACGGGAAAGTTGCTCTTTAAATTTCTCCCACATGCAGCACTCTGCGGATAGTTTCCCCTCTGCTTTTGTGTGGCTTTTTGCTACCCGTTAAAAAGTTTAATTAGGGTAAGTGGTCATCGGAGAGGTGGCAGTCACCCCCGGAGACTTGTCGGATCTGCTTTTTAGCCTTCAGTGCGTTGTTTCTGGTGGCTTTTGTATGATTTTATGCTTAGGCTGTCGCCATCATTTTTTAAGCGAGTCGCTTACGGCAGGGTACACGTGTGTCCGTATACACGTATGCACACACAAATGGTATACCAGTTTTTTCCGAGATAGTGTGAAAAGCCGAACGCTATGAATAGACAAGCACTGTATAGGTTTATGCAGTTAGAATTGCTTGCTGCTGCTTCCATTGGGCTCTTTTAATGTGACTATGGTGTTGGAATATTTCTCTCTCTCTCTCTCTCTCTCTCTCACACACACACACACACACACACACACGTGTGGACTGCAACAGCAGGGAGGGCGGGGTTTAAGAACAATCCATCCTCCAAAGGACTGTAAAGTACGAGACCTTTTCAGATTAATTGAATTCTGCACTCATAAAATACTACAGATTTCCTTGACAATGCCTTTATTTGTTAGGTGGTTTACATTCATATAAAAAATACCTTATGCAATAAAAGCTAAATATCCACAAAATAAATACAAATACTCTTACACATAAATTAATGTCTTATAATTATTTTTCGCTTTCAGTACCTGTTCTGTTCCAATATTTCTTTACTACACTTAATTCAACAAACCGCAGTTATTTTTCAGCAATTCATTATTTGTGCACCACAAAAATTGGAACCTATACAATTTAAATTTCTCTACATAAATGGTTCTCCTGTACCCATCACTGATAGAGATCTCTCGATTTAGCTCTAGCTACATGAGAAAAAAATGTATGTGAGACTAGCTGTACAAGAATGTAGACAGAGATGCATGTGTATCCTACTGAAATCAATGCAGTAGACGGGCACAAGCAGATTGATCACGCCAATGTGCATCCAGTTGACGCTACTGATATCCAGCACATGGTAAGCACACAGAAGCCAGCTTATGTGTGCAGATCTCCTTCGCTGGATCAGAGTGACTGAGGTCATGTATGATACAACAAATTTCCTCCAGTAATTTAAAACTGAACCATAAAGGGGTTGCTACTAACATACACTGAGAGAAGCAACAAACATGATGACTAATGTAGAATTTTTTATGTATGATAAAAATCATGGATATACATAGATATTTTAAAATTAAATATAACATGGTTTCTGACATGTCATTTTCATTTTCCAGATTTAAAAATCTGACACACGGGTCTGCCAGTGGTGGCAGGCTACATCTGAAAATGCTCTAACCTTTCTACCACTTTTAGCAACTTAACTAGCACCTCGTAGTTTGCCGTTACTAAATAAAACTTTCAGTTTATTTCGGAGGTTGAAGAGCCTGCAGATGCGGACGCATACCTATTTTAACCTCAACCCTTCCATAAAAATATAGAACGGTTAGCTGTAAAATTATTTATTGTTTCGTACAAGTATAGTAACTGGGTATTTTTTAATGGGGGTGGGGCTAAGAAATATGAGTGCCATCTCTGCCCCTACCCCCTTTAGCTTAAATTGCTTATAACGAACAAGTGAGAAAGTGAACAAGGAAGTTAACGGTACAAATTTATGCATAACTATTCCCAAGTTGTGTGTATTAGATGGCAGGCTGGATCTGCAATTACAGGGGAGTTGTAGACTACCCACAGAGGTACATTAGTTAGGCCTGGCCCTTTTTTAGTTGGCTGAAGCTTTGTTGTTGTTGTTGTTGTTGTTGTTGTTGTTGTTGTTGTTGTTAGTACCTATTACATTGCCTAATCCTGTCCATATTGTAAAGGATGTGTAAAACATTCTTTTCAAAAGAAAATACCTCATCCACGACCCTTTAAAAAGATGTGCTTCAGCTCATTAAAAGGCAGAGACTTCATATAAACATTTAATAAAAAGTTCATATTCACAAAGGGGGGGACTTTACTTTGTCACTAATTCTAGTTATCAAAGGAAATTATAAATATTGCCTGAATGATAGATCTGTAGATTACTCTGACCATATAAATCAGTGATTTAAAGCACCAATGATTACGCTTTTCTTTTCTTTGCCAAATACTACAAACTGACCAGACAGATGTGTCTTTTGTTTAAACAACAGTATTGCTCATACACAGCTAAATAAAAGGTTGAGTTCACGCACATATACCCATCACTTGAGTGCAGCATCAAATGTGTACAATAATGCTAATACTCTGCATCAGCTCAAACACAACTCATATTCTACAGTGACTACAAGTATTGTACATAAATAAATCAAAGGTTGTTTTGATTCCAATTTAAACTTCCAATTTAAGAGACTAGATTTACAGTACAGTCGTACCTTGGATCCCGAACGCCTTGTTACTCGGATGTTTTGGCTCCCAAATGCTGCAAACCCAGAAGTGAGTATTCTGGTTTATGTTACAGATAGGTAGCCGTGTTGGTCTGCCATAGTCAAAACAAAAAAATTTCCTTCCAGTAGCACCTTAAAGACCAACTAAGTCGTGTGCATCTGAAGAATCTGAAGAAGTGTGCATGCACACGAAAGCTCATACCAAGAACTAACTTAGTTGGTCTTTAAGGTGCTACTGGAAGGAATTTTTTCTGGTTTGTGAACGTTCTTTGGAACCCGAATGACTGATGGGGCTTCCATGGCTTCCGAATGAAGCTCCTGTAGCCAATCAGAAGCCGCACTCTGGTTTCTGAACGTTTTGGAAGTCAAACGGACTTCCAGAATGGATTCCGTTCGACTTCCAAGGTACAACTGTACAAGATAAGGAGAGCTGATGGAAAAGGTAAAGAAGGGAGATCTACCTGAAAATAGAGACTAGATATCAGGCTTTTTAAACACTAAGCAAATTTTCAAGTTGAGCAGTGTCACTTAGACCCAATTCACATGTAAAAGCACATTACTACATACCTCAGCATTTAATTACTTATCATTCAATGACTTTCAGCTGGAGTGTGAAATCTACTGTTCCTTACATATAATAGAGATGAAAGTTTTTGGTTTTTTTTTAATGTCAAAGAATTGCCCTCACACTAGGAAGTCTGAATTATCCTTTCTTCTCTTGGTACATTCTGGCCCCAAAGCACATCATTCAGATTTAACATGCTACCACTCTCCTCCTTGAAACTGGTATTTGTTAGCAGAACTCCTATAATTGCAGTTTCAAGAGCAAATGTCATTAAAAAAAGAAATACCTTTCACAAATCTAATGCCTATGGAATGTTTTTTTTGGAATGCTTTGATTGGAACAATATTAGCCCCAAACAGTAGCTGTTGTCATCTGATATGTTATCCTTCCAAAATTGACACACAGCTTAATTAGAAGTTTGCTTTAGATGTTTTAATTCCAGGAACAAGTTAGGAAAACCAAAAAGAACCACAAAGAAGTGGAGAAAGGGCAGGGCGTGTATGAAACTATTGGTATTCAAAGCATTGCACTTCTAACTACTAATTATTAACCAGGTTCACAGTGTTTCTTCTGCCTATCCAGGCAGACGAATATAAGGAACATGCATGTGTCCATATGTTTGGTTTTCCTAATACTTTGGGTGCCTCTGGAGTAATTGAGAAAAAGGAGGTCACACATGGGAGCAGAATTGGCTCATGGTAAGTACCACTAGTATTTCATCCAACTTCAATCAGACTTTCCTTTTCCAATGTAGTACCCAAAATACATAAACATTCAGCCAGTATGCATTTTCACAGGCACATGATCTTTTCATAACAAGGTAGGTCCTTTGGTTGGTCTGTTCTTCAACATAAATGGATGACACCCTATGTCTTTAGTTTTCTGTCTTTCTGCCTGTGGAGACAGTGTCGCTGGAGCAGAAAGATGGTGAGCAGCTCCCTTTTGCTGATGGAAATCGTTAATATAACTAGCGATGAGTAGCGTAATCTCAAGAATCTAAAAAAATTGAAATAGCAAAAATTAGAGATGTAGAAGACCATCTGCACATCTAAAATGTTTGCAACTCTAAGCAAACAGGGCTATAACCTACAGCATATTGAGAGGCTGAACTTAAGTGGTATTTCCAAACTAACGATATAAATGTCAACAGTGAGAAATGTTAGGTAGGAAGCTGCACAAATATAAGATGGGGAACACCTGGCTTATTAGTAGTACATGTGAAAAGGATCTATGGGTCTTAGTGGACCACAAGTTTAACATAAGTCAACAGCGTGATGCAGCAGCACCAAAAAGAAAAGCTAATGCTATTCTAGGCTGCATCAACAGAAGTATAGATCAAGGGAACTAACGGTACCACTCCTTTCTGCCTTGGTCAGACCACATCTGGAATACTGTGTCTAGTTCTGGCGCCACAATTTAAGAAGGATGTTGACAAACAGGAGTGTGCACACAGGAGGGCAACCCAGATGATCAAGGGTCTGGAAACTAAGCCTTATGAGAAACTATTGAAGGAGCTGAGTATGTTTAGCCTAAAAAAGAGGATACTGAGAGGAGATAGATAGCCATCTTCAAGCTTGTTTCCTCCTGCTCTGGAGGTTAGGACTTGAACCAATGGCTTCAAGTTACAAGAAAGGAGATTCTGACTAAATATCAAGAAGAATTTTCTGACAGCAAGAGCTATTCAACAGTGAAATATACTCCCTCGGGAGGTTGAGGACTCTCCTTCATTGGAGGTTTTTAAGCAGAGGTTAAAAATCCATCTGTCACAGGTGCTTTAGTTGAGACTCCTGCATTGCAGAAGGCTGGACTATATGACACTTGGGGTAGCTTCCAACTCTGCAATTCTCTGATTCTATACGCAAGATAACAAAGGACCAGTTAACATACCAACCTTTGGTTTGGCCATAGCAAACAGCAACTTTTCAGTTTGTTTTTCTTGTGTGTGCACATTGTTGACCACCAGCATGAAGTCATCTTGATAGCCTCCAAATGTCATTAGGTTCTTATATAAATATGTCACTATTAACCTCTTGAAAAACAGAAGAAAAAACAAAAGTTTCATGCAAGCAGGAAAAAGAGCAAAAACAGATTTTTATAGTTTGAATACAATTTCTTCATTACAAAATCTGATGAAAATATGCTAATTAATAATTATAAATGTCTTTTTAAAAGATTCTAGTGGATGGCACCATATGTAGAATTAAACATGTGATGCATTTCTACTCAGAAGAAAGTCTGGTTGTGTTCTGTGTGCTTACAGTTAGCTAAGTTTGAAAGAATTGCAGCCAACATCTTTCCATTACATGACCAACACCATATATGCCCCAATAAGCTATTTTGTGGCAGGCTCACTGCATACTGTGGCTACACATGCCCACTATGACTTTTCTTGGTCCTCACCATTCCTTGGTACTCCTTCTGCATTGCCATTTTAAGCCCGAAAGAAGCAACAGCCAACAAGAGGCTTCTTTCAAGCCTAACTCTAGTGGGGGGAGGTTTTTTGGGGGGTGGGGTGGGGGTCACAACTGCAAAGGGAAGGCTCAACTGCCCTCTCTTCAACTGTGACACAAACCCTGCTGAAAAAGACTTTCTGCTGCAATCAGGCTTGAAAGAAGCCTTGTACTGGAGGCAATAGAATGTTTTGTATTTTGTTTCCAAACCTAATTGCAACAGGGGATGCTTTTTTTTGCGGGTTGGTGGTGGTGGTCACAGTTGGCGACCACCACCACCACCTTTTAAGTTGAATTACTGAAATGAATGAACTTTTCACCTTTTAAGTTTCACCTTTTAAGTTGAATTACTGAAATGAATGAACTTTTCCACGATATTCTAATTTTCCGAGTTTCACCTGTAGGTTGGCAACCCATGTACTACATCATATTTATTTATTTAAATCTGGTACCTACCCTTCACTGCAAAGTCCCAGGTAGGGTGCATATAATCAATAAAACATACAAAACAATATTAAAATATCACTTTAAAGCAGAATTAAAACACAAAAGATGACTACAGTGAAGAAGGTGGAGCCGGAGGGGTGGGGAACAATCTGATCTAAAATAATTCATGTGCTCCCAAAAGCCTGGGTGAAGAGGTGCATCTTTACTAAGCAGCAAATAAAGTACCATCAAGGTGCCAGAGAGTCAGTTCCATATCTGGGAGGCACCATAGAGAAAGCATTCCTATGTGTCACCACCCCTTGCACATCAAAGGGTGGCAGTACCGCAAGCAGGGCCTCCCCTGCTGATCTTAAATTTTGGGCAAGTGTACATGGGAGAAGATGCTCCATCAGATAGTGAAATGATACGGGCTTTGCACAGTAACATACACCTTAAACTGAGCTTGGAAACAAACTGATAACCAGAGCATGCTAATACTGCTGTTTAGCACCCTGCCCACTGAACTGTGCACCAGTCATAGCTTCTGTGCAGCCGTCAGAGGAAGCCCTATGTAGAACATCACATGATGGTTACCAGCACATGGCTCATTAGCCCAACCATTTCTATCCAGAATATTTATCTTCATATAGATATGTATATGGGGACACGGGTCCCGCTGTGGTCTAAACCACTGAGCCTAAGGCTTGCCAATTGGAAGGTTGGCGGTTTGAATCCCCGCGACAGGGTGAACTCCCTGCTCCTGCCAACCTAGCAGTTCGAAAGCATGTCAAAGAGTAAGTAGATAAATAGGTACCGCTCCGGTGAGAAGGTAAACGGCGTTTCTGTGACCTGCTCTGTATATAGTGCCACTGTATTCTGCTCTGGTCAGACCTCACCTGGAGTACTGTGTCCAGTTCTGGGCACCACAGTTCAAGAAGGACACTGACAAACTGGAACGTGTCCAGAGGAGGGCAACCAAAATGGTCAAAGGCCTGGAAATGATGCCCTATGAGGAACGGCTAAGGGAGCTGAGCATGTTTAGCCTGGAGAAGAGGAGGTTAAGGGGTGATATGATAGCCATGTTTAAATATATAAAAGGATGTCACATAGAGGAGGGAGAAAGGTTGTTTTCTGCTGCTCCAGAGAAGCAGACACGGAGCAATGGATCCAAACTACAAGAAAGAAGATTCCACCTAAACATTAGGAAGAACTTCCTGACAGAGCTGTTCGACAGTGGAATTTGCTGCCAAGGGGTGTGGTGGAGTCTCCTTCTTTGGAGGTCTTTAAGCAGAGGCTTGACAACCGTATGTCAGGAGTGCTCTGATGGTGTTTCCTGCTTGGCAGGGGGTTGAACTCAATGGCCCTTGTGGTCTCTTCCAACTCTATGATTCTATGATTCTATTCTATGCTCTGGTTTTGCCAGAAGCGGCTTAGTCATGCTGGCCACATGACCCGGAAAACTGTCTGCAGACAAACGTCGGATCCCTTGACCAGTAAAGCGAAATGAGCGCTGAAACCCCAGAGTTGTTCGCGATTGGACTTAACTGTCAGGCGTCCTTTACCTTTTTTAAAGACATGTATATATTAATGCATGCTTGTGTGTGTTCATGTACATGTAGTAATACTGGGAAAATAAAAACAAACACAGATTAGCACATATTTTCTTCCAACGGCAGCCCCTCTCATAGGGTGCAGCTTCAGAGGAACCCTTCCTTTCAGAATACTTTTTGGGGTAAATGCCACTGTAAGGTATGGACACAAAAGTTCCCACACACAAACGGAACACAGCATATGGCACTTAAGAACATAATTTCACATTAGTACTTATTAAAATGCAAACCTTTAAGCAATTCCTTTAATAGTTAGCTGCTTAGTCTGTTAGTTCAGATTCTAAGTGCACGGGACATATTAATCCATTGCACAAGTTTGTTAAAGATTAATGGAGAGAGACTGTATCGGTTAACATGGCTCACAGATTTTGTATTACCCCTTTCTTTACCCAACATTTCAACTATCTTTCCTTACCATAGAGCTGTATTCAAGAATGTTTATGCCATCTTCATAAACAGCAAGCCATACCAAAGAACTCTCCAATGTTGATATTATCAGAGGCTAGAAAGAAGATATACTGAAATTAGCTACAATTACGAAACTGAATAAAAGTGAGGTAAATTAGTGAGGTAAAGGATAGTCAGATACGAGAAAAAGAGAAGCGACTGAAGGCAAAGCAATTTTTGCATTTCTGAGGTGACAGAGAAAAACGATATCATTATTATATAGTTCCATATCTGTGTGAACATTACACTTGTTAACACTGAATTGCATTTAAAAGCATAGGTCCCAATAACCAATCCTTTCCACATCCCTCCATTTGAAGAACTATACATTTATTCCTACTCTATGCTTCCTAATGAATTCCTGATTCATAAGAGGACCTCTCCTCTTATTCCATGACTGCTAAGTTCACGCAGGAGCCTTTGCTGAGGTACTTTGTCAAAAGCTTTTTGAAAATCCAAGTACATTATTGTCAGAAGGATTGCTGCTATGATAAACTTTAAGGTAATTGGCCTGAAATTTCCAGGAACAAGCCCCCGTCCTGGAAGCTACATAGCCTTGTCCTCCATGAATTTGTTTTTGTTTTACCTCCACTGTCAGAGGCAGAATAGCTCTGAATACTGGTTGCTGGGAATTGCAGGTGGATGATAGACTTCAGTTGTGCTCATCTGGTTGGCCACTGATCCAGCAGGTTTGTCTTATGTGGGAGTGGGACAAATCTAGAAGGCCTCATGCACCAACTTCTCTGCTACTTACAAGTTTAACTCAGGGTAGACTCATTAAACTTAAGGAATGTGGATCAATTAGGTGCATGGGTCTCATTATGCATACAGGGTTACATTCACGCTGCAGTCCTGCCCACTAGAGTGGGGAACTAGTGCCCCCCCAATGGACTACAACTCCCATCATCCCTAGCCACTGGCAATACTGACTGTGACTGATGGGAATTGGAGTCCAAAGACATCAGGAGGACCCAGGTATACACACTTATCTGTGTGGCTCTGCCTGCATAATTGATGAAAGAAAGAAAGAAAGAAAGAAAGAAAGAAAGAAAGAAAGAAAGAAAGTAAGTCTTACTTTTGCTGCAAATAATTTGGCACCAAAGAAAGGCCACTTTCGAGCAACAGCAAGGTAAATGCGCACACAGTCTGCAGCACTGTGACCACGGAGAGCCATCCATTTTGTTGACAGTCGCTGACAAAGCTGTCTATTGACATTAAGCATAAGGATGTTTAAGTCATAAGTAGCAGGGAGAGGCAGAAGCAAAACAGCACTTCAAATAAAAATGCAACAAGTATTCTGATCTCTCTTTGCTATCTCAGTCTACAAATTAAAATTGGCCTCTTAAGAAATGGAATAATAAAATGGGCCACCTGAAAATAATGCTCCATTCCTTTCTCTCTCTTCCCAAAGCCCAGGCCTACTCTAAGTTTGCTGGTGGAGTTTTAAATTTCAGTAAAATTTGCACTTTCGTTTGAGCAAGGAATGGTGTAATGGCAGGAGACCATTTTTAAATAACTGGAGAATAGGGATATGGGGCCAGGAAAATGATTACAGGTCACAAGGGCAGTTAATCCGAGAATATGCTTTGGCAGACAATAGCATCATTTCTTTTGAAGGTGTTTATACTGCCCATCATTCAGAGATCTGTGGTTGTTTTGCAGTAAGACAATAAATTTAATTAAATAATAACACAAAAAATGAAAAAGACTAAAAACTGCACTTTCCCTATTCAGTTTTTTTAAATTGGGGGGGAGGGGAGTAAAGCCTTTAGCAGCATACCTCAATTGTTCTTCTAAACATCCATCCTTATATCTTTTGGGGTAAAACTTTTCCACAACTTGCTTTAAAGTTTGATTAGATTTTGACTGAGAAGTGATTTGCCCTGTTGGAGTTGAGAAAGGTCGTTCAAAGTCCCCAATCTCCACCTAGTAGATATGCAAAGAAATAGGTAAGATTGTTTTTACATACATATTTCCGCACTTCAATGTTATTTCAGTATCTACAGTCTAATATGTAATTCTCAAGTACCTGCCAATTATATTAAATTTATTGCATAAATAATAAATACAAGAATCTATGAGCTATCTCATATTTAATAGCTGAACTGTGAATATTAATGGGACACACACAGAGAAAAAAATTGCACGGAAGAGTCTAACATAGTCTTCACCAAGCTAGTACCCTCCAAATTTTTTGGACTACAACTCCCACCATCCCCTGCCAGCAAAGGATCCAGGTATTCCTTCAAACCCCCCCCATCCTGAATTGAAGATTAACTCCAGTTTGTGCCCTGCCGTATGAGTTGGTTGATAGACAACTTGTGACAGCCCTATGGTTGCCATGGAGGGCATGAAATCCAAAGCTAGACCAGTCAAAGCAACCTTGGTCTGAAGCCACTCAGAAACACCACCCTGGTGTTCTCCAACACTATGTTCAATATCGCCTACAACATCTTGGTCAGGGAGACCATTAGGCAACAGGGTAAACCAACAGCACCCACCATCTGTCCTGCTGGCCCAACAACAGTTAAAAGGCCCACTCCAAGACACAAAGGGTTTTCTGGCAAACTGAATGCATGTCATATGGACCACAGGGACAGCCAACCTTGGTTGATGCTGCACCGAGTACCTGAAGGTGGGCAGAGGTCAGTCAAATCTACTTATCCCAATTCACGCTCCCCTCACTCCCAGTCTTGGCTATATAAGGCAAGTCAGCTTTGTTGGTCTTTGACTGGGCAGACTTGGGTTCTAATACAATTCAGTCAGGAAATTCACTGGGTGACCTTGGGCCAGTCACACAATTTTGGCCTACCTCACAGGGTTGTTGTAAATTTAAAAAACAGAATAATTCCATGTATGCTGTCTGAAGTCCCAAGATACAAAATGTGAAATCAGCTATGATAAAATGGGCACAGGACATTGGGTACAACATCATGTTTGCTGACTGGGAAAAGTTATGGACCACAGGTTTGAGATTTACGGCATGTAATGCCTTGAAAGAAAATTTTATGAAAATGATATATAGGTGGTACATGACTCCAGTCAAGCTTGCAAAGATATATCATGTGTGTCAGGGCTGCCTCTAGGTCCCAGCTCACAGAGGACCAAGGCCAGGTTGATGTAATGTACAAAAGTCTTTATTGAAGTTTGGTTTCCATTCCAACGCCAGAGCGTGCAGCCCTACGTCTTAACCTTAGATCGGCGAAGTCCCGTCTGACTCATCACCCCTTCCGCACCAGTTTAAGATCCTAGCCCTACTCCACCTCTTCCGTTGTTCTTTCCTCCTCTGGGTCCTCCTGCCCCCTGGGGTTTCCTCCTTTCTGGACTCTTCTGACGCTGACCCCCCTGAGTCTTGCCCCTCCTTCCGGCGGGCTTTAGGACCTGGCTCCCTATCCGGGCTACCTGCTGTGCCGCTCGCCTGTACATTTGAACTTGGCGTGCGCGCCCAGCCGGTAACCTTCCTCCTGACCGTTTCCCCGCTCTCCGATGGAGGCGTGGTCAATCCTGACTCATCTCCTCTCGCTGGTAGTGAGAACACTGGTCCCGATTCCTGGGACTCCTCCCCCCCACTGCGCTCTGGTGGGGAAGCTGGTCCTGATTTCCAACTGCTGCTCTGGGAGTCCCCGCTGGCCCCTTCCTTCTGGGATTTCCCCCTTGGCACCCCCCTTGCCCTGGCCATCAGCGCTCCCTTCTGTGAATCTTCCGATTCGCTGGAGAGGCTCGTGGAATCCCTCTGACTGCTGTCACTGCCTCCACCCCCCTCGGATTCCTCCTCCTCGCTCTCCATCTCCGCCCACTCCTGTGCCTCTGCTCCTGAACCCCTGACAATGTGTCTGACAATAAATGTTGGAAGTGTAAAGAAGCTGAAGGAACATTCTTTCACCTCTGGTGGACTTGCCCCAGAGTGAAGGCTTTCTGGGAAATGATATATAATGAGCTGAAAAAGGTATTTAAGTATACCTTCCCTAAGAAACCAGAGGCCTTTCTTTTGGGCATTGTCGGCCAGAGTGTGCAAAAGAAGGATCGAATCTTTTTTATGTATGCTACAACAGCAGCAAGGATACTCATTGCTAAAGGCTGGAAAACTCAAGATTTGCCCACACTGGAAGAGTGGCAGATGCAACTGATGGACTATATGGAACTGGCTGAGATGACTGGCAGAATCCGAGACCTGGGAGAAGAACTGGTGGAGGAGAACTGGAAGAAATTTAAGGACTATTTACAAAAACATTGCAAATTGTATGAATGTTAAGAAAGATGTAAGATTTATATTAACATGGCTCCAATAAATTAGTAATAAGGAATATAAATTTGACTGTAAATGAAAGAAATGATAAATTTTGGATTAACAATATTTTATAATTAAGCTCTAATAAGAGAGTGGCTAAATTTTAAATTTTGAGACCTTAATATTGGAAAACTTTATTATATAAATTAAAATAAGTTAATAATTTGCTGTTAAAATTTTTGAGTTTAGAAAGCAGGAACAAGAGGTGTGAGGAAGTCCAAGGAAGTGTATGAAATATGGATACTGGAAAATGTTATGTTATTATGTGTTCTTTATTGTTAAACAGAAACATAATAAAAATTATTTTTTTTTAAAAAAAAGATACAAAATGTGATTGTTAGATTTATCTGCTATTTCATATCCCAAAAGAAATGTGTGGAGGGTACTTTTAAATTACAAATCTGGTCAACCACAAATGATCCTTACCTGTGCAATTAGTGCTGCCAGTTCTAGTGCCAGCTCTTTGTTTACAGGGAAAAGCCCATTTACAATTTGATCGTTTGTCTGATACATCAACAGCAGCTTTTCCCTTTCAGTCTCCCCACGTATTTGAACTGAAAAATACAGTCTACAAAAAGAAAGAGTGACAAACTACAAATTGAACAAATTGAAACTACAAACTACAATTGAAAATTTCACGAGTCTACCCAAGTAACTAAGTGAAAAGGTACTAGTATTACAGATGCCACATAATACTCATTCCGCATGTGTAAGAACTCCATCATTTAGTGTAGCAGCACCTGTACTTTGGAACTCCCTGCCTACTGATATCAAGCAGGCGCCTTCACTGTACTCTTTTTCACACCTGCTTAAAAACATTCTTGTTTAGACAAGCCTACCCAGATGTGTGGGACATGGGTGGCACTGTGGTCTAAACCACTGAGGCTTGGGCTTGCCGATCAAAAGGTCGATGGTTTGAATCTCTGCGACATGGTGAGCTCCTGTTGCTTAGTCCCAGCTCCTGCCAACCTAGCAGTTCAAAAGCACGTCCCAAAAGTGCAAGTATATTAATAGGTACCGCTCTGGCGGGAAGGTAAATGGCGTTTTCGTGCTCTGCTCTGGTGTCAGTGTTCCGTTGCGCTAGAAGCGGCTTAGTCATGCTGGCCACATGACCCGGAAAAACTGTCTGTGGACAAACACCGGCTCCCTTGGCCTGTAAAGCGAGATGAGAGCCGCAACCCCAGAGACATATGTGACTGGACTTAACTGTCAGGGGTCCCATTACCTTTTACCCAGATGCTTAGAGAGTGGAGGTAAATTTAATATGTTTTAGTATTTTAATTTTTGTATGTTTTAAAGTATGGAGATTTTTTCTTCAATTTTATTATTTTATCTTTTTGTAAACTGCTTTAAGGTTTTGGTTTTTTTTTTTTTTTTACAATTAAGCAGTGAATTTTTATGAAATAAAATTCACAATCAGTTCTAGTAAGGACTTGAAATTGTGCTATTCAATGGTCAGATAATGTGAAAGCTAATGATGCTCTGTATAAATACCTGGAGGAATAATTACCAGCTTTAAACAGATTATTCATTTCTGTAGGCCAATGAAATTAACATCCTCTTTAATGCTAAACTGACAATAACCCTGCTGAAACATCTGTACCTTGATAGGAATTGGCCCATTATCATCTGGATGGCCACAGGTTCCCCATTCCTGGCTCATGGGCTTAACTTCTTATTAAACTATTAATTCACATGATGACTTCTTGAGCCCTGGCACTGAATTCAGTTATGGGAGCTCATCTCTGGCTGCAAATAGACTATAAAAATATCTAAGAGCAATGACTCCAAGGGACACGTTTGTATTACCTGTTTTTGTAAGTCAGTCTCACTGTTCTTGTGCCTTCACATTTCCCAGGCTGCTGCTCTTTAGATGCCTGCTCCCATCGAGAAATAATGTCACAGATCTACAAGGAAAACCACAAGGCAGAACACAGTTATGGCAAAATATGCCCAAACAGAATTTGTACACTTTAGTTAGTATTGATTTTACAGCAATAATCACTAAAAGACCTAAGTTGTAATTCCATGCAAACTTTTCTGGGGGTGAACCCCATTTAACTTAGTGGGATATGAGAAAGCCTAGGGACATCTGACCTGGAGCTATCACTGAAATCAATGTGACTTATGGCCATTTTGCTACCATGATAATGGAAAACATTGTGCATGACAAGTATGCCATACTTGTCTGCTGTAGGGCTTATCCCATAAATGTGTGTTAAATATTTGTGGAAAATATTGACATCAAAAGAGTGTCCTCTGTGTGGATAGTGGTGTAGAACTTTCCCCACTTCCTGTTTAGCAATACACCACAAACCCATATGGGAAACTGTTAGAACACTATTCCCATGTATCACAAAGTCACCAAAAATATTCCCATAAATCCTTTTCAAGTTCCCACAGCTATCTTTAATGAGCTTTCTAAAACTACCATTTGTGCTTAAAACAATCAAGCATTTGTTTGCTTCCCCCTGGTCAATGTGCGCCAAGAAAAATGAAACACACTTAAATAAGGAAAATGTTTTCTTTTGCAACTCAAAGGTAATTTTGACTGTGAGCTCATTAAAGGGATTGTTTACCTTGATGTTTCCTTGAAGACAGTGTTCTACATCTTTGCCAGAAGGATCATCAGTAAACAAAGCAAAACCCGACTGGGCTGGTTTTCTCATTCCTGTGTCTTGATTGAGTGTGTTTAGAAATTCTTCCACTGTGGTAGAAGCATCAAAGCCAACAACCTAGACAAAACAAGTGAAACATAAAAGTGAAATAAGTTCTCACAAAGCTTAGATTTTGAAGAAGCAAGTGCTGCCGTGGTGAAAATCTTGGTACATACAGAGGGTTGTATCCAAAGATGTTCTTCCATTTACAGAATGTATCCTGTGGAAGGGAAGTTTCAGATCCAAACCATATATTTTTTTAAGAAAAGCACAAACGATTTATCCAATGGATAAAAAAATATCAGTCTGTTTGTTGATGAGGAAGAAAGTAGAGCCACAGCATTTTAAATATTTCTGACAGCACAACCAATACTCCATCATTTTACGGTTCACGCCTACCTGGTATATGCCATTCATGAAATGCACTGGAATACTAAAAGGTAAGGAATGATGGTAGGGATTTCTTAGAAGTGTAGAAAGAATTTCCATTCTTGATGGTCTGGCTTCCCTGTCACCATTCTGTTGTGTCCTTTCTACACATCGTTGACAGTAAATTGCATATTTTCCAAATTCAGTTCTGTGAACACAAAACAAGGCTTCATAACAAACTGAAAACAGCAGGGATTTCAACAGATTATTTTAACATATATTGGTTAAACAATATGTTCAAGAATGTTTTTAACAAGTCACATGGCAAACTATTCTGCTTCTTTCTTCCCATCCCAAACCAAGAATGGTTATATGAGTCGGGATCCAAACGTGAAACGTAGGATGATGTTGTGAATATGCACACCAACAACTGAGTTTTTGAGTGAGATAATATTATAATGTCTTTTCATATTTTCCTGGTCTTCTTTAACATAGGTGTGAGGGATCAGGTAAAATGCATGTGTGTCTACTAACTTTTATTCCAATATCACAGTTTCCAAAGTTGAAAAACTTGAAAAACAGAATGATCGTGTAATGCCAATGACCCCATTTCAATATTCAGTGCAGATACCACTTTATAAATGGGCAAACCAAAGGCTTTATATTACTTGGGCAGGGAACTAACATAAAACATGTAAATTAACACCAATACCAATGGAGCAATGTCAATAATTAACATGAAATAGAATTAACATCTGTT
The DNA here is from genome assembly GCF_964106915.1 of Podarcis gaigeae. Lineage (NCBI taxonomy): Eukaryota > Metazoa > Chordata > Lepidosauria > Squamata > Lacertidae > Podarcis > Podarcis gaigeae. Next base: position 100,669,637 of record NC_139680.1, on the reverse strand, counting down.
GAAGCAATAGTGCTACATTTCTATGGCCATTAAATTATACTCGTTCATAACAGAAGGCAATCATTTAGCCTTTGATGGTCTGATTTTCCTATAAGGTATACAGTACCTGGAATCTGCATTCTTCTTCAAGTGAAGTTTGATGAGCCAAAGGAATGGGTGCTGTGGAAGGAATAGTCCAATGCAGAGTGCTAAAAGCTGCCAGGCCTGAGCAAGGAGAAAGATCAGCATCATAATCTGAAGTTTCTTTCAGAATCAAACAGCCTCCAAGCACAAGGAGGCTTATGAACATAGTGGACATTGAACAACCAGGAACGCAGGCCAAAGAAGATGCCCCATTTCTGAACCCACTCGTCTCTCTTATTCTGCTGCCCATTTTGCATTCCATGCCCTTCCCCTTTCTTTTCTGCCACCCGCCTTGTGCAGAGACTACCCATGTTGTAATCTTCTGGATCGTCCTCCACCTGCACACTGTAACCAAGAAGTTTTGGTACAAACTCATCAAAGTCAATCCCTCAGGAAAGGTTTAAAAGTGTTCAGTACCTGCACTGGTCCCATCTGATTTGGGGGTTGCCGCCTTCTTGTCTGCTTAACCAACTGGCAACAGATTTCATTTTGAAGCTCTGGATGTGTGAGACAGACTTGTAAAGCACTTTGGGCCAAAGATACATGGTAGTCAATGGCAGGAGAGTCCACTGCCGCATTTATAAACAACTGGCAAGTCTGCAACAGAGTACAAGAAAAAAATAATTTCCATTTTGCATTTTAAATTTAATTAAATCTAATTGGGGAGAGGTTTCATATCAACTTAAGCTAAATTACAAGGGTATTAAAAAACCAATTTAAACTTGAAAGAACTTTGTCTTCATTGACAATGGGTGGCTGATGTACAGATATAGTTATTTGAAGAAGGGCAATCAGTTCTATGGATCCAACTGCTAGTTGGCTTCTCCCTTCCCAGAATTATCAGAATGTATGAAGCCGCCTTGTACCAGATTAGACTATTTGTTCACTTAGCCCAGTGCTGTCTGCTCTGAGTGGCTATGGCCTTCTATGGTCTTTCACATGACCTGCTGTCTGATCTTTTAAGAGACAATGCTAGGGACTGAATTTAGGACCTTCTGCATGCAAAGCATATGCTCTGCTTTACCACAGAGCCATGCTCTCTCCCATAAATGTTTTCTTCACAAACCACCTCCACAGTTATATTGTGTAATTTATTTATATAACATCATGAAAGAGCTGTATTATGAATTTGCATATTTCTCTCTTCCTCATACTCAGCCATTATTTGAAATTGTAAACTGCCTTTGGCACTTTGGAAGCAAGGTGGTTCATAAGTGTAGCAAGTGAGTCAAAGAAACAGACATACACTGCTACGAGAGAGTAAAGGTAAAGGGACCTCTGACCATTAGGTCCAGTCGTGAACGACTCTGGGGTTGCGGCGCTCATCTCGCTTTATTGGCTGAGGGAGCCGGCATGCAGCTTCCGGGTCATGTGGCCAGCATGACTAAGCCGCTTCTGGCGAACCAGAGCAGCGCACGGAAACGCCGTTTACCTTCCCACCAGAGCGATACCTATTACTTGCACTTTGACGTGCTTTCGAACTGCTAGGTTGGCAGGAGCTGGGACAGAGCAACGGCAGCTCACCCCGTCGCGGGGATTCAAACCGCCGATGATCTGATCAGCAATCCTATAGAAAACTATCAAAGCCAATGTCTGGGCACATTTAGGCATTTCTGCAAGGCTGGTTTTTGAAAGTCAATATTCAAATTCACAATCCTATGTGTGTTTACTCAGAAGTAAGTTTACTCAGAAGTGATGTTGCTTCTAATCAGGCTTACTTCCTATTAAATGTTTTTAGGTGTTTACCTAGAAGTCCCATTGAACTCATGGGACTTACTGTCTGAGCAGTTATGAAAAAGGCTGCACTATAATATGCATTCTATACCATTTCAAATAAAATATACTAAAAGAATAAAATCATTCCCAACCACATAAAAAGTTACTTTTTTTTACCTTAAATAATTTTAAAGCTTCTGTTTGCAATGCTTCAGATGGGAGGGTTGTAAGAGGAGAAGTAATCCCATCTTTGCTGTGACAAAGTGCAGGGTGCCTCCAGATCTGGGAAGCTGGGACACAAAAAGAGACACAGTCATCTATTTAAAGTAATAACATTATTATTTAGAACTAGTCTTTTGCAGTTTCTTAAGAGAGACCTAACATGAAGTTGACAAGCTGATGGGTTCAGTCAGTCAACCAGCTACAAATCCACCTAACAGTTACGCCATTCACCCCACATTTTACTAGGTTCCTCGCAAGAATATCATGGGGGACTTTGTCAAAGCTTTACTGAAATCAAGATATACTACGAGGCCTGCTGGACCACATTCAACCTCCAGGACTGAGGTTCCCCAACTCTGCTCTACACGAAAGTTAAGACATACATACAAATTTAAAGGATGGGCCTGACTAACCCATCTTTGAGAAGAGATGGAGATGCCTGGCTCATGAGCTCATCCAAGGTCATGGCTCATGGTATGGTTACTTGAGACAGGGCCTTCTTTGTGGCAGCACCCAACTATGGAATTCCTTTGCTGGGAAAATGCAATTGTCCCCCTGTGCAGTTAAGTTTCAGTTCTCTACTACAAACATATTTGTCTGCCTATGCTTTTGAAACATGTCCTGGGTCTTAATAGTATTATTGTCCAGCTGTATATTGTTATTATAGCTATGCTGTTCAAAAATATATTAAAATTATAATGTACAAGTGACATACTTTTTATTGTTTTGTTCACCACCCTGGGCTCCACTGAGAGGAAGGGAGTTAAATAAACAAAACTATTCATCATCATCATCATCAACAACTTGGAAAAAGGAACGATTTCACATAAGGCAAGATGTGTGTGTACAAATATTTGTACAAATAGTCCGGCATAATACCACATATGCTTTTACTAAATCTACATTTCCCCCTGTGCTCTTTCCTCAAAGCATTATGCAACCATTTTAAAAACACTATTTGAAAAAAGTAGCAACAATGCTTCCTAAATGTTATTTTATTTTTGAATGGGCAAACCCCCAAATGATGTACTTGATGATTTGAAATCCTACGTAGGAGGCTTCAGTGTGTACTGTTTCAAACTTCTAGGGGGCAGAAATATCACTGTATTTTTGTAAAATGTTAATAGGCCCCTGCTACACCACTCCTGTCTAGTAAAATCACAGTGCTAGTGACAGTGTCAAGAGTTTAAAGCTTTGATGGCTTAATTGAGACAAAGATTTTCTATCAAGTCTAACTATGACAGGTAGGTTGAAGAGATATTTTTAATAAAATCAAATAGGTATATGTGCTAATCAAATGAAACAAGTTGAAAACATTCTACATATACCAGGTTTTCAGTTTGAAGAACTGGTCCATTGCACCTGATTTCCCCTTAACCAGGACTAGGGAACTTATTTTAGGGGGGATCCATGCTGGAGGTGGCTGAGGCCACCCCTTTTCTCTGCCAACCCATTTTCTCCCCAAACCCTTCTTTGTCCAGCAGGTTGCTAGGGAAAAGACAGGTTGCTTGGAGAGGGTTTGTTACCCCATCTCCTCCATTTTCAGCATTCCTCCCCTCCTGCTCTTCTCTCCCTCTGGGCTCCCCCATCTGTGTGAAATTAGACTGAGAGCCACAGGTTGCCCAACTCGTAGAATTATAGAATTGTAGAGTTGGAAGGGATCCTGAGGATTGTCTAGTCCACTCCCTGCAATGCAGGAATATGCAGCTGCCCCATACAGGATTCGAACACGCAACCTCATGCAATAGACAAGGACTGCTGGGGCAGCCTCTTCTACCTGGAAGAAAAAGTCCTATGTGAGCTTTTTGAAAACTACAAGATGGCATTGTATTTCCAATTTTAAAAAATGTCTGGAATAATAGCTTATTTTCTTTGCCAAGTTTGGAACAACTATATAGTCATATAATATACGAACTAATTTGCAATAAAAGAAATTGACTTACTGGGTTCACCTTCGATATTTAACAACTTGCAGACAAGCTGTTCAAACTCTGTCCCAACATTTATATTTGTGCTTCCAGCAGCAACTGTCAAGTGATAGAGCCAAGTGTCCTAGAAAATAAAACATTTCATAAATTAGTTTTAGCTTTTATTTATTAATTACCTTGAACAGTCTGATATAAGCAAAAACCACATCCTTGTAGATCAATCTACTCCCAAACATAAGTTTGGGTGGTATTCAACAAAGTTTTACTGAGAAGAGGCCCACTGAAATTAATGCAGTAGGTTTACTCTGAGTATAATTTAGTAGAATACCACATTTTTAATTTAAAAAACTGTTTTTGTTAAGTATAAAAACCCATTCTACATCCCAACGTAATCAAAATATTACTAAAATTCTCCAATTTGCTTTGCTTCCAGCATACACACCCACATGATGAATACCATATAGCTGTATAGCAATCTACAGACCATATAATAAATACTTAAACTGAAAGATGTCAATATTCCACACACACCCTCAGCTTCTGAGGGTAAAGCGGAACTAAAGAAGCCTGAGGCTCACTTTAGCGCCTCCTAGTAACACTCAATTAAGTTTTAGCATTATGTCTGAATCTGCACAGTGCCACTTACTTTCCCCTTTGATAAACATTATTCTATGTTCACTATTAAAAATTGACTAGACAATTTAAACCATTTGCTACCTTCTCATGCTTGGATCCTATAAGAAGGTAAGTGGGACCTTGTTCTTTAGGGTGGATGACGATTGTATAGTGTGTTGATAACAGGCTACGGCCACTGGCCTCATAATCTTCATCTGAATCACAGGACCGGTCAACTTCTTCAACTTTAGCCTCCCAGAGTTTTATCTGGCCTAAAGGAAACTAGAAGCAAAGACATCAGGTAAGGTAAATGAGAAAAGCATACTGGTAGAAAAACTGACAAACATCATACTAAGTTGTGTGTGTATATGTACATGTAGGGGATAGACCCAGTTTAGCATTCTTGTTGCCACTGTCCTAGCAATAATATACACACATTTCCTACCTACGAATGTTTCCTTCATCCAGTATTACAGGTTCAAGTTTAGTTTTCCAATAACAAATGCTGAATTTGTGAAATTACCCCTTTGTACCTACTCACACAGTCTCAAGAGAACTAAGAAATGACCTAGGACTTCCGACCTTGAAGTCACAAGTAAGTAGAAATGAATTCTAATACCTTAATAGGTTAAAAAGACATACCTTGTCTTCTTGGCTGCGGAAATAATACAAAGTTTTCCCAACCAGCATACACCACACTCTCTTGGAATATCCATGTTTCACCTGCAAGTGAATAAATTGAAGAATGCCTAGTATGTACTGAGTATGAACCTATACATTCCTTTAAAGGTAAAGGGACCCCTGACCATTAGATCCTGTCGTGGCTGACTCTGGGGTTGTGGCGCTTATCTTGCTTTATTGGCTGAGGGAGCCGCCGTACAGCTTCCGGGTCACGTGGCCAGCATGACTAAGCCGCTTCTGGCGAACCAGAGCAGCGCACGGAAACGCCGTTTACCTTCCCGCCAGAGCAGGACTACTTGCACTTTGACATGCTTTTGAGCTGCTAGGTTGGCAGGAGCAGGGACCGAGCATTGGGAGCTCACCTCATCATGGGGATTCAAACCGCCGACCTTCTGATCAGCAAGTCCTAGGCTCTGTGGTTTAACCACAGCGCCACCCATCCCTTACATTCCTTTACTTTATTTTAAATACACAAGGGACCATTTTCAATGATAGAAATGTTGGAATGGTTTCTGCACAAAGCAAATTTCAGATTCAGACGATTGCAGTGGAGAGAAAATGATTAAATTTCCCCTTTATGCCTGCTCTGATCACAACTGCCAGTTCCTCAAGCTTATATTATTTGTATTTTTTTAAATACAAAAGAGGTGTTTCATGTTACATCTAGTTTGCCCTTGGGAATTCTCAGAAAAAGCCCAGGAACATAGTGAGCTTTTCTAGGGAAGAACAAAAACCCAGCCTTGAGAAGAATGCTCCTAGCTGTCCTTGCCCAAGCAAGCTTTAACCTCAAGTTAACAGGTTGTGCAAAAATATTTTAATTTCCTTTGGCTTCCAATTCAATGAACAGGGCCAGGAGACAGGAAATTGGAAGCCCATGTACCTTTGCAGGAAATAACGCTTCTGAGCATGCTCAGGAGTTTCCAAGTATAAGAATAAATCGACAAAGCCTTTACTGTCCCCAACAAGCCCTTTCCACCATCAGACCTCCACCCCTTGCAAAAGTAAGGTTGTTTGGAGGGTACTGACCAGCAGTGGCTAACTCATTGTACACAAATTTAGAAAAGGTCTGGGCTGTGAATTGGGGAGTTGCTATATTTCTGAAATTCACCTTCATCTCTTAATTCTATCTGCAAAGAATTTGCTAATTTACAAAAGCAAAGCTGATGGTACTGGAGAATAAGGATTTCTACCTTGGTAAGCAAGCCTTTCATGGCAGGTTTGACATCTGGTTGAATGAAAAGTGGACTTGCAGCCTGTACTTTAAGAACATTCTGCAGTACTTTGATCCATTCTTCTAATATGTTTGGGGAATCTGCAGTCAAGTAATAGGTTCGTTTTTCAGTAGTCAGCTGCAAAGTGATGGAAGAAATAACCTTGAACTGCGGTAATACAAATCATCATAACCATATTCTACTGGTACCTACATTTAAACATCAAGTATGTAATAAACAGAGTTTGAAGTTAACCTAATTATACTGGGGGGAGAGGCTATTAAGTATTTTAATTGAACAAATATTTCTTTACAAGTCATCAACAGATATTTAAAAATTTTCAGAGTAAATTCTTAAAGGATCATTCCGTTTCCATTCCAGGCATATCAAAGCCTCCTGAAAAATGTTGTAAATCTTATCAGAAGTTTTTTAAAGTTCCTTCAAAATTTCTGCTTGATGCTTTACTCCAACGGGAGCTTCCTAATTCACTTCTGGAGACACCTGGAGCAGTTAACTGTGGACTCAGTGCTTCACATGCCTGCGAGTTTCCTCAATGGCTACACAACTTTGTCTTCATTAAAATGCTATCCAATATTATTTCCCTTTTTAATCTGGATTTACTATTTTCATGGAAAATCCAGTAATTTAAAACCCCTGCAGAAACAGTAAATCTGGATTTAATGAGGAAGAGTGAATGGGGTGTTATTCTGATGAGGATGACATTATGCAGAAGCTGCAAAAAAAACTTCTATGCATGAGCAGCACCTAGTCAATAAACGGCTGAGTGGAAGTGCTCTGAGTTCCACTGAAAATTCATTGTGCAAGACTAGTAAAATGTCACTAAGAAGGGGTTTGTCCCTCTGCCTGTGTGGTCAGAGAAGGCCAAATTCTTTCATTATAGGAAGTTAATGAAGTACCTGAACTGTTTGCTTTCCATCACCTCTTACAATACGGCTGGATGCATTTAGTTCAATCTGACCTTGGGGTTTACGTATTACATCACTCTGTAGGAGAAAAAAAATGAGAAAAATGAGACTGATGATTTCCCCCTCTTTGAATTGATCTGATGGGATGAAAGGACTGCTAGGGATAGAAGAAACTTCAAAAGGACCAGCTTCCCTCTTTCTTCACAGAAAGCATGGCCTTCTTGTCTACTTCAATGCCTCCTCACCAAAAGGTTTTCCTCCAACAAAGGGCTAAGAAGACAAGCTGTGATGCCACGTACTGTATATCTCCCAATGGCACAGCCAGAGCCTGGCTGAGAACTCATTGTGGCATCAGCTACAAATGCTGTTGCCCTGGAAATTTTCAGAAATGTTCTGCAAGAATGTCAGCATCTTATGTTATCTTAATTCTTGTTGCGGCTCATCTCGAAGATCCTCCAGCCACAACAAGATGTCTACTGAAAACAGAATCTACCTGAATCTAGAAACCACACATGAAACTCTAATAGATAATGCATTTGACTTATGAATATGCTTTAGCTCCAGATCCAACTTGTGTTCTGTGGGGTCTCAAACTGAGCATCCCCGTCCTTTGGATGCAGAGATACTAATCTAGCCACAGGACAATTTATGTCTGGGAACTTTCAGCTGTTCCATGACGAGTTGTCTAAAACATAACATTGATTAGCATATGCCACCAAATGCATGTTGTGCAGTGGAATGCTCCACCCTGATTTGACCACATTCTGTAATGAAGAATCTGCTCTGGATTTAACTGTTGAGTCAGGAAGAACAGACACACCTCTAGATGTGTGTGTGAGTCTGATGACTTATTCCTCCTTACGGTGGAGAGAATTTGTTCCGTGGTTTTGAATGAGAGACAGACTTGCTGCAATAGATGTCGCTGACAGGGGGAGAGAAGCTCAGAGTTCTGGCACCCCCACTGCTATTGCTAGTGAAGAACAGGCTGTTGCTTTGAATGTTGTCCGTTGTTACAATTGTGGACAGACTGGGCATCTTCAGCGCAACTGTAAGAAGCCACGTCAACAGGAAGGAGCTAAGAGGAGCTCTGCAAAGCCTGAGGTGTCAGGCAAAAGTTGTACCAAGTCCCAGGAGAAACCAGCTAAGGCATTGCTGTCAACAAAAGCCACATTTTCAGTGGAAAACGCTTTTGTTTTGGACACAGGCTGCACGCAGCACATGACATCGCGCCGAGAACTGTTTTCTATCTTTGAGAAGCAAAGCTTCACTGTGAAACAGGCCAATGGTCAGGAGATCCAAGCGACAGGGTTTGGAACTGTGTATCTTAAAAGTCTGAACTTGACTATTAACAATGTGTATTTGATTCCTGATTTGAAGTTCAATCTGCTGAGTGTTTCGCAGATCACAAAGAAAGGACTGGTCTTGTCCTATGATAAGGAAAGCTGCAAAATCTTCAAAGATGGAGAGTTGTATCTTTCTGCCAGAGAGAAAGATGGACTGTATTTGTTGACTATTGATCAAAGTGATTGCAAAAATTGTAATGCATCTGAGTCTAACATTATTTCTCTTGCAGGTGTGACGAAGGACGTCCAGAAGACGACGAACGTTACCAATGCTTTTCAGTGAGTGTATGCTGATGTGATTGGTCCTCTAGCACCATCTAGAGGCAATACAAGATACTATCTTGTTTGTGTGGATTATTTTTCTCATTATGTGTGGATATACATATTGCAGAGTCCAAAAGAAGCCTTAGAAAGGTTTAAAGAGTTTTGTGATAAGGTTAAAAGTGTTTATGTTGCTAACATTGATTGTCTTTTCACAGATGAAAAGCCAGTTTTTCTTTTACAGGATTTTCAGGATTTCCTGGATAAGAAAGGGATTAAGCACAAGGTTGCTGTTTCTGCAGGTGCATGGAACAAAAGTGTCTGTGTAAGAGAAACAAAGAACTGCAGAATGGGATGAAGGCGCAATTGCTGAGTTCACATTTGCCACATGAGTATTGGGCTGAATCTTTTATCATGTTATTGTTACACTTGGCTGAGAAAGGTTTCAAAAGGTTTGGGAAGTTCTCCTTTTGAAAGGCTATTCCATAGAAAACCTTCTGTTGCCCATTTTAAGGTTTTTGGATCTCATGTGAAAACTGAAGCTTCAGGTGGAGTAAAGAATGCCAGAGGCATTTTTGTAGGTTATGAAAAGGGTCTCTACAGAGTAATTTTGTCTGAATCTGGTCAGGTGATTCTCTCAAAACTTCTAGAGAGTACTCCTGAACAGGAGAGAGTAATTGTTCACACATTTCCCACTGAGGACAATTCAGATGATGATTCTGATTTTGCTGATTATAGTGGTACTGAGAGTGACACAGATAGCTCAAAGAGCTCCGTTGACACAGTCATTGAGAGGAAATCTCACACAATAGCTAGACCTTCACAAGTGAAGGATGAACCACTGTTTACTGTTGGAACTGGTTCTCCAAAGAGTCCAAAGGATGAGCCAGTCAGCAGAGAGGATCAGCACCTCATACGCAGGTCTGAGAGAATTACAAAGGGCGTACCACCCAAGAGGTATTCTAAACAGTTTGCTAACTCAGCTATTGCATGTGTTACTATTGTTGACAACTCAAGACAGGTTAAAGATGTGTCCAAGTCAGAGACAAAGACACAACAGGGAGTTGCTAAGCATAACACTACATTCCCTAACCAAGGTAATGCAGAAGCACTCATTCCTTGGAAGTCAGACAACCAGAGAGGTACACTGGGGAAACCAGTGGCGGGTAGTTCCAAGGGTGGAACTGAAACAACAGGGGATTGTTATATGTGTAACATCTGTTTGTTTTCTTCTCCGGATCAAGCTTTGTTCACAGCGCACATTGATTCATATGGGGGAGTATGTTGCGATATGGATGCAATGCAGCTGCAAACTGCTAGCTTGGAAACAAAACATGATGGGAATTTTGGGATTGTCCGTGGGAAACAGTGGGACAGTCAGTTCACAGGGCGATGCACCGGAATTAGCTCAGAGTGCAATATGAGCTCTTGCTCTTGTACAGGAAGTTTTTGTCACTTGACTGCTGGAGTTTGAAGAGAACAGACATGTTTTCTGTAATGCTGCAAAGACAGAAATAAAAGCATGTAAATACGTTTCTGTCTATCTCCTTTTCCCTGCTGGGGAAGCAGGAGGGAGTGGGTGTGTTCTTCCCACGTTTGGGAAGAATCGCCTATCGAGACCTAGCTTGGATCCTGCTGGGGAATGCAGCCAGGGAGGTCAACAGGAGACCAAGCTGGGTGCCTGGGAGAGTTGCCAGTTTCTCCCGATAAAGGCTTGATTTCCGACACATTTAAAAGGCCATAAATTGTTTAATCAGCCAAAGATCTAGTTATAGAGAAACATTTTTGCCTGGTGCCTAAAGATATGTAATGAAGACCCAAACAGACAGAATCAAATTTCTTGACAAGTTCTGATGCATCAGTTGTACACTGGAATCTCCTTTTGAAATTCTCTTTTTGAGAACAGAAACTTTCAGGTCATCAGGGAAAGGCCATAGCTCAGAAACATCTGGTCAGTAGGAGAAGGGGCCTGCATGGGCAAAACAGTCCCATGTTTGTTTTTTGGTGTCATTGGGTAGGGCCAAAACCTTGGAGACACCAGATCTTGTGCAAAGAGGAGACTGGAAGCTTTTGCCCTGTTCTTTGCAACTTTGGACAAACTGTGGTTTACTGAAACCAAATTCAAATATTGACTTACGAAGCTGGCTTGTTTCAAGAGAACATAGGTTAACCACAGTTTAGGGTTTGGAAGTAATAACGAAGTAGAGGGAATAGGAAGCACATGAATGAAAGAATCACCTAGGTTTGTTCCCATAAAGATAACCATAGTCTAGTGGTTTTCCACCAGTGCACCATGGTTTCTGTCCCTCTTTCCTCTCCTCCCTCCTCTGATGCCTTTTTGCGTATCTGCCTCCCAAAGGCTTGCACAGCTGTTTGTTGCAGCAACCCTGGCTACAAGCTCAGCACATGAATGATGCTCTGGGGCTGGTCAGGGGGTGCTGGTTGCCAGGAGCTGAGGTTGCCTCGGAGTAAGCAAGCGGGCAAGGGAGCCCAGCCAACTACTTTGCCAGCCCTTGCTGGGAAAGGACAGACAAGTCCCAGGTCCCTGTAGGGCAGCGTAAAGTGGCACCTCTCTTTGGGGCGGGGGGCAGCTCAGAGACCAGGGGTGGCAGCAGCGGCTGCCCGGAGGATGCTCGAGGAGTGGAGGCTGAGGAAACACTCCACAAGGGAAGGTGTTCGAAAAAGGGTAAGACACTGCCAGCTCTGCAGGCAAGGGGTGACATAACTGGGATCCTCAACCCCACAGGGGTGCTGCAGAAAGAATGTAGTTGGTCAAGGGAGCCGTGGACTCATAAAGGTTGAAAACCTCTGCCACTGTCAACACAGGAATTACAATAGTGGCATATGAGTTGTCCCCAGGAAGGCTGTGGCTATGGCCAGGCTCCTAATGCACTCTGGGGCTTTTGGAAGCACACACTAAAACTGAGGATGTGGTGGACTTCTGTGTCCTTTCCAACACGGCTAAAGCTGGCTTACTTAGATCAGATGGGTAACACAAGGGGAAGTCTCCAAATTTAAACTTGCTACAACATGTTCTTTCCCTCCCCCTTTTGAAGAGAGATCTCCAGTGATCAACTGCTCTTCTGTCATAAGGTCCGCAACCAATAGATGCCCAATGGTAGGTTGATTTGCAGCATTTGATGCATTCAAACTCATAATACTATAAGCACAATACAATAAAGCACTTGCTTACCGGAGATTTGTAGTACAGCAATTCACCTCCTTTGAGTACAAACCACCGTCGTTTCCAAGTCTTTACTTTACCACCCATTTTTAACAAATATCCTGATTTTTCCAATGGCTCCTATAATTTAAAAGATATTTTTTAATGTGCTGAAGGGTAATTATGATTTATTTTATTTCCCCTAGCTATACAACTAGCTGTAATGTAGAAGTGTAAAACTTGATTGATCTGCAAGTCTTAGTGGTGTGAGTTAATAAGCCAGATGCACGGAAAAGCTTAATTGTCCATAAGAAAGAACCCATCAACACCTTGGTAATATAGCCTGCTAGCATAAGCACTGCCACATCTTCTCTCTACTCTTTGCCACTCATCTCCTAATCTATCAGTTTCATTCTCCTCCCGCTTCTCCTCTTGATGACTCTTTATAACTTATAAAAACTAAATTGTAAGTGTTTATCTTTTGCTTCAGAAAGTTAAATTTGAATTAAACACATATAACCCACATACATATGCTTTAACTGGAACAATTCATATATTTCCAGTTCCTCATTGTGCACACATCTCTACCAAATCTCTAATTTGTGTTTTGTTTCCATTCCTCCCACATCTTACATCAGACTCCTAGGCATTTTGCAATCCTACAGATGTATTCTTTTGTCTCACAAACATCTGTGGGTGGGTGGGTGAAATCTCAAAAGTCCAGGAATTTTAAAATGGGCATAAATTGCCAGTGTTCTGCCGTTTTCAATTGTATTTTCATTGCTCCTCTGTCCTAAGTAGCCTATTATGTACACGTATAATGAGAGGTTACACAGGTTTAACCTCAGAGAAAAACGTAGGAAGAAAGTATTAAGAAGTGTGGATATCACTTGTGCAGATATAGCCTAAGGAACCAAGGGCCCTGGAATAAAAGAGGCTGTACATTACTCACATTTTTCCCATTATCACTAGATGATGAGCAGGTTTTAGGCAATTTCTGTTCAGGTTCTGAATAATCTGTGTCTGTTGAGTAGGCATCAGGAGGAATAGCATAGTCACCTTCTGAGGTCATTGAAGACAGAGAGACCCCTGGATGCAAAGCAGATAATAATAATATATTTCCTGCTTGTCAAGGGTTGAACCAACAACCAAACAATCCTTGTTAGCCTGGAAGATGCAAACTATTAGAGCTTAATCAGTGTCAAATGTGAGTTGTATGAACTTTACTGTTACTGTAACATTACTTTCCCATTAGAAAGGTTGGAGATGTTCCAGAAACAGGAAAACTTCTTTAGTTCCCAGCTCTCTAAAAAAAAACAGGAACTGCAATAGTCATGTTCTATAATGCTTCTCTGGCTTACCACATCCAAGCTGTTGTTTGTCCTTTCCATAAATGCACTGACTTGGGAGTTATCGGGAGAACCCCTAGAACACTTATACTGATTCAAAAGTACTGCATTCGTATGCCTTATGCGCACCTCGTTTCATAGCCCGTGGACTCCCTGGGCCACTTCTGCTTCGAGAGTCTGATTCAGATGTCCGAGAACTGGATCGGGAACTGTCTTCTTCTTCAGACCCAGAAGAGTCATCTAAGAAAGGGTTGTTGCTGATTTGGGTTGCTTTCTAATAATGAAAATAAAATTAATGAAAATAAAATAAAATTCAAATAAAATTCAATTTACAAAGGAAATTCAGAAGGTTATGGAATCGGTACAAAGGAGAAATGGGGCCCCAATTCCAAATTATTAAGAAACAACCCAATACATTTTTGTGGTATGGGAATGTTTGGTGGGCTGGGTCTTTGTCTCTCCTCTTATGCTTCTACCTTCATGTACCAGAAGATAAAAGCCCTGCCACAGCTAAGTGTAATATTGGAGATTGTTATCCAACATTTGGTACTTCGCATTCACTTTCTTTCCATTGGTATATCTGGCTCTACTATATTTTAAATGTTACTGTTATGTTCAGGTTTCACATCTGGTGCATGAAATAATAATATGCCACCAGAAGGTTCCACCTCTTAAATATTTTGCCATTTACATTTAACAATTTAACACTCATCATATTCTAAAAGATTACTGGAAAATTACTAGCCAATCATCATACCCTGGGATTCTGACTGTAGGATCCCCACTACAACAGTTCCAAAGCAGTACCAATAACTTTTCAAGCACTTTTTTTTGCTCTGAAATGTATGAAATGTCATGTTTTTGAAATAGACCACAAGTTCATCCCCTAAATACAACTTTTAAATCAAAATCTTACCCCTTTAAGAGTGGTATAGACTGGTGTAGTCACATTCTTGTATATTAGCGATGTGTAAAGTCCTGATGAGGAATATGAAACTGAAGAGGTGGAACCTGAAATAAAAAATAATTTATATATATATATATATATATATGCTTTCGTAGATTTTCACGGGTACAGGAATGCAGGTTTTGGTGTCCTCGGGTGTCTTCCCGTGTAAAAGTTGGGGTGTCTAGGCGACGTTTCGACGAGGTCTCACTCGTCATCTTCAGGCTGGTGCTTTCGGCTTCTTGTTACTGGAACAGAGCGGGATCTCAATGTTTGAGTTCCTATAAATACTGTAGAGGGGGTGTGGTGTCTAGCCTCCAATGTTCTGGGCAGAGAGGAAGTTCCCAGGCTAGTGTGCCTTTTCTTCTTTTGTTCCTTAATTACTTGAGAGATACCTTGAGTGATTTCTTGAGTGATATCCTGGTTACCACTTAGGTGGGTCATTAGGTGTGGATTAGTTGCTAAAGTCTTTGTGTCTTGACCTCTTGAACTTTGTGAAGAGTTTTCCTGAGAAGATGGCTGTATTGCACTTAGTTGTGCTTTGGCTTGGCTTCGTGTATAGGGGCGAGCTGTGGTTTTGTGGCTTGTGTCAGCCAGATCTGTGTAGGGATTGCAGGGGGGTGCAGCATCCGGAGGTGCCACCATGGATTGGCTACTGGATGGTGTCAGTAATTCATCTGTGGAGAGGGTCTGGGTTTGGGTCTGGTGTGGTTGATTGGTGTTGGCGTTCTGTGTGCCTCTGGATCTGGTGTCAGTTTTTGTGGGGAGGGCTAATTTCCAGATGTCTGGCAAGCGGGATGTGTCGTCACGCTTGTTCATGTTGTGAGGGTGTTTCTCTATCTCGATAAAATCCAGTTGGAAAACCAAGGGATCTATGAAATACCCTGCAAAGTCTGCCCAGCCACGTACATTGGACAAACAAACAGACGAATAAATGCACGTATCGCAGAACACAAGAATGCCGTCAAAAAAGAAGAAAAAACTTCCTCTCTTTTCCAACACATGAAAGAAACAGGACACGAAATTAATTTTGCAGATTCCAAATTGCTCTTTAACACGGAACATCACCACAAGAGAATAATCATGGAAGCCATCGAGATAGAGAAACACCCTCACAACATGAACAAGCGTGACGACACATCCCGCTTGCCAGACATCTGGAAATTAGCCCTCCCCACAAAAACTGACACCAGATCCAGAGGCACACAGAACGCCAACACCAATCAACCACACCAGACCCAAACCCAGACCCTCTCCACAGATGAATTACTGACACCATCCAGTAGCCAATCCATGGTGGCACCTCCGGATGCTGCACCCCCCTGCAATCCCTACACAGATCTGGCTGACACAAGCCACAAAACCACAGCTCGCCCCTATACACGAAGCCAAGCCAAAGCACAACTAAGTGCAATACAGCCATCTTCTCAGGAAAACTCTTCACAAAGTTCAAGAGGTCAAGACACAAAGACTTTAGCAACTAATCCACACCTAATGACCCACCTAAGTGGTAACCAGGATATCACTCAAGAAATCACTCAAGGTATCTCTCAAGTAATTAAGGAACAAAAGAAGAAAAGGCACACTAGCCTGGGAACTTCCTCTCTGCCCAGAACATTGGAGGCTAGACACCACACCCCCTCTACAGTATTTATAGGAACTCAAACATTGAGATCCCGCTCTGTTCCAGTAACAAGAAGCCGAAAGCACCAGCCTGAAGATGACGAGTGAGACCTCGTCGAAACGTCGCCTAGACACCCCAACTTTTACACGGGAAGACACCCGAGGACACCAAAACCTGCATATATATATATATATATATATATATATATATATATATTCTGAAAACGCTGGATTACTTAGGGCAATTTTTCATTGAATAAAGTAATAGCCGAATAATCAGACTGTCAGATACAGATGTACAAGTTCTAAGAAGGTAAAAGAACATGTGGACAAAATGCATTCTATGAAATTTATGCATTTTTGATATGTTAATATTTTTAAATAGAACGAAGAAAAGGAGATAATTATAGCAAATTTTAAAAGCTAGTAAAAAGTAATGTAAATGGTCATGAATATAAGAAGCATGCTTGATCTAACTTAATATATATAATTAAAGAAGCAAAACATTTTCCAAAGACTGATTTGGACTCTTTTGAGACCTTTTATTTCTACAAATAGGCAAGCAAAGGATTTTTATCCTGTTTACTCTGAGGTAAGTCTCACTGAGTTGAAAAATATGTACCTGTTAAATAAATTTAAGATTTCAATCTTCAAACAGCTTTGTCACACTTACTTTTATTGAAAGAGTCCATGTTGAAGGCCTCAGAAAAGCGTAAGCCTGACTTGGCTACAGCATAAATTCTGCTTTCCTGATATACAAACAGAGGTTTTTAGAATACATTTTATTAAGCCTTTCCATAACTTTATACTGTGTTCACATTACATCTATGACCCACTGCAACTAAATTGAGATGGGAGCAGAATTAAGTTTCTTTTCAACATTAGGAAACATTTTAACAGCTGATGCCAAAAATTGATAATCTGTTATTTGCATATTTCTGCTCTAGTTCTCTATTTTTTGCAGCTATTCCTTATAAAATGTATTTCTTTCAGACATTGCTGCATTTTTCTTATTAGCAGGATTTTATGATTTTGATGGTTCAGGCAGTGGCTCGGCTTTTTACATACAGTTACATAGTTATATAGATATTTCTTTTCCTGATAGTGTTTGTATGGTTTTGTCATGGCCTTTGGCTAGTACAACAAAGCTTATATTGATTATCAGCAACATGATTTGTTCTTTACTGAAATATTTGTCATTTGATACCAATTTCTTCATATGGTAATATTTTAATGTTGTTTAATAATTACGGTTAAGCTTTAGGATGGTATCTAACTGATTTGTTCAATTTATGTAAAGATTTCCATTTACCTAAGGGAGCTTTCCCACCTCTCCTCTCTCCATATGTGTCCAATGCTGTCCCCATCTTGGTCTGGAGGGCTGGAGAAACCCCCAGAATGGCACATGGGGGAGAAAGGTCCACTGAACAAGCAGAAATCCTTGCACAGATAGAATAAGTTGGATACTGCCCATAAGGTCTATTTAGTAGTCATTTATGTGTTTTCCACTATATATTGCTATCAAAATTCAATTAACCTATAATTTGCTAAGCACCTATAATAGTTCCTGAAGTCAACAGGATGCTTGTTTGTTTAAGTAAATGTGCTTAGGACAGAAGCTAAATGTGTTTAGAACAGCTGAGATATTTTTTTTCAGAGAAATGCATACTTTTAAGATCACCTTCCACCAAACTGCATACATTAGTAACAACTACCTGTACTACTCTTTCCCTCAACTCTCCCTATCACTTTCCCTATGTAAGTCACAGCAAACAGCAATATTCTAAGTATTAAAAAGTAACTGAAAGGTAAACACAGGAAATTATAAAGTGTGCATGTCAGTGGCAGTAAATATATATCTTTGCATTTCCTACACACGCACTCTGGCCATACTAGATGAGATGGAAAACACTAACTTCCCACTCCCAGCACAACTGCCTGGATTCAAACTTTCCACCCCCAGCCCTTGATTAAATAATAAGAAGTAAGAAGTTAAAGTGGAAAATCTAGTAAAGGCTCTTCAATCAACTCATCTAATAGTGCTGTCATATTTAACTTAATGTCTTCCTGTTCTACTCCATCCGCCCTCTCTCTTGTCCTGGTTAAATTATATAACCTGTTACGAAAAGGAAGGGAAATTATAAAGGGTTTTAAAATACTATATTGTTAGTTCCACTGAAGTCGATGACAAATTTCATGAACTTGTATTGATCCTAGTCGAGCTTCTAATCTGTTCTCACATATTCTGAAGTATAAACCAAGATTTATTTATTTATTGCACTGAAAAATTAACACTTGTAACTATTTCATATGTGGTCAATTCTGACTAGAGAGATGACATGTGCTTTCAACGAAGCAACATATGCCCACGTTTAATGTTGATAGCAACATTTAGAGGATAATCCCCCCCCCCCCAAAAGTGGGAATGTGAACCATATCTGGTTAAATTAACATGCTGGAATATTATGATTTCATTTACCCAAGAGGGGAATCGATGCAGAGGAGGAGTAGGTGGCTTGCTGCTTGTCGTTTTCCTTGCATCATTAGAGTCCAAGGTTTCTGCACACTGAGTCTCACAGGAGTCATAGGTAAACAATTCCTCATTACAACTAATCTCCATCTTCTCCAGGACTTCTGTACTTTCCCCATCCACTTGATCTATGTCTGTTTCCTGAGGCTTAAAAGGACGTATCATGCTTATAGCATTTCTGTTTCTGCCAAACATTTTGTCCGAACATAGAGGAGGCTGGCTGAAATGTTTTTTTGCCAATGCTGCACTTAAAGTAAAGATGCTAGGAGTCCTTAGTTTTGGAGGCGGCAGATTAGATGGAGAATCAAGTTGTCTGCCAGACACAGAGCCTGCTGCCAGCATCAGTGCTGGATGCTTAGGAGCTAGAGCTGGCGTTAGAATTGGACTTGGAGTATTTGCCTCACTGGAAGAGGATGAATAATCTAGCCTGTGGGACTGAAACCTCTTATTCAGTTCATCTGAAAAGCTATCATGATCCTTCTTTTCGCTGAAGGATTCCAAGTTGCTCTTTCCAACTAGATGGTTCTGGTTTTTCCATGGAGACCCTTGTTGCCAAGAATATAGTTTTTTGCATATGTTTCCCTGAGCTTGGAAGCTCTCTTCTTCCAAAAAAGAACTGCTGTCATCTGATGCTGTCAAATACATTTCACTTCCAATTCTGCTATAGCCTGTGCCTTCTTCAGATGTGTGACTTGAAACAGTGGATACGCACCTAGATTTTGATCTTCCTTTGCCTCCTTCTTCCTCATCAGAGCTCCAGTCACTTACTGTAATGCAGGAGTTCTTTGATACATTACTATCTAGGTCTTTTGACTTTACTGCTTGCCTTTGTTCTGGCATGCAAGAGCTATGTTGTAGAGGTTTCAGGACTCTATTACTCCCATACATTTGGCCAAGAAGAGATGTTTCCTGGACTTCTTTCTCTGGAAAAACAGTAACAATGACATGTTTGGAAAAACTACTTTTAATGAAGGCAGCAGGTTGTAATTTATAACCAATGTGTTCATCAGCTGAAATGCACCTTTGTTTTCAATCAAGATAATTGTGATATACAGCTTACCATACAGTTCCATGTATAAGACGCCCCCATGTATAATTTGGGGGACTCCAAATTAAGAAAACACCCCTCAGCACTACCCATGTATAAGATGAGCCCCAATTTCAAACCTAATTTTTTTGGTAAAAACCCCCATAGTCTTATACATGGAAAAATACAGTATACAAATAGTATACAATATTATGTGAAACATTGGCAGCTTCATTCTAAGAAGATATGGTCAGATCTACAAATAAGTGGACCAAATCCCTGTAGAGCAGCGGTTCTCAACCTGTGGGTCCCCAAATGTTGTTGGACTACAAATCCCATCATCCCTGAGCTCTGGCCTTGCTAGCTAGGGGTGATCGGAGTTGTAGTTCAACAATATCTGGGGAGATGGAGAAAGGCTGCTGTAGACTGAGATGCTGGTTTTAATACTCCACTAGCTTTGTCAAAACTTCCTGCACATAGAAAACTAGTATAGAAAAGGAGAAAGGCAAGGCTAGACTCTTATTCCCAGAGGAAATGGGTTTAATTTTGTACATGGAGTTAATTTTGTATGTGGAGAAGCATTCAAAAATGGCTCTCACCTGCAGGTTGAAAATGTAGAGCACAGTGAGTAATTCAAAAGTGAGCGCAAAGA
The DNA here is from genome assembly GCF_964106915.1 of Podarcis gaigeae. Lineage (NCBI taxonomy): Eukaryota > Metazoa > Chordata > Lepidosauria > Squamata > Lacertidae > Podarcis > Podarcis gaigeae. The sequence goes on along the minus strand of NC_139680.1, from coordinate 100,649,321 downwards.
AAGGTCTGTCTGGGGTTTTGCAACTAGCCTAAGTACTTTTTTTGGTCATACAGAGTTTCTTTATAGAATCTGAAGGAAGGGATGATAACAATGAAAAGGCGGAGAAATATACCTCCTCTGACCATTCTACTAGTTTCTCCAGTTGTCTGCTGTGACTCTTCTGCACTGCAGCCCTACTATCCAGTTCTTGAACTGCTGTTGTGTATGTCAGCCTAAGTACACTTTCCTCAAGTAAGAACCAACTAAAATAAACAGTTTTCACTTCCAAGTATACAGGATCAGAAGGAAAGTGTAACCTACAACCTAAGCTACAAACAGGGCACACTACTTCTGCATAAGCTAAGTGACATTTCAAACCTAAAACATTTGCAGCAACATCATTGCACTTGACAAATCCAGAGCAGCACTCCTGCAATGTAAGTGCCAGATGAGTTCATCCTATCCTAAGCTTTCAGTTGCTGGTATTATAAAGTTTTGTGATCAGTGTGTTAGCACATTTGAAATACAAGGTTATTCCTATTCAAATGCAAGGACCCCAAGTTAACTAGTTTGTAGATAAGACTGAAACTGTTCTAATGTTCGCATTTAAATTTTTGATAAAACGAACACTGTTGGTCAAGACAGAAAATTAAAATATGCAGCCCTTGTAAAAGATTATATGACATATTACAATGAACAGAACACGGTGACTAAGCTTAAAATTATGAAGTTTATTAAAAATAAATTTCTGTGTCAGTTTATTCCTCAACTTAAATTATATTTTCAAAAGTTTAACGCTCTCAAGACCAGTTAGCATTCCAGCCAGGCAAAACACTCTCAAGTCACAAAGCAGGGCCAGTTGTATGTGTGACCTGGGAAGAGTTCTGAGGGCCACATAGAGAGGAATGGAGGGCTGCATTTGGCTCCAGGCCTGGGTTTCCCAATCCCTGTTCAATTGATGGGAAACATCTAGACTGTGTTTTCACTCATGAGTTCTGTAACATGCAAGTAGTTTTTAAAAGGGTGGTATTTCTGGCCAAAGTTGGTCAACAGACTTGCTTGTTATGATGCAGTTTGATAACCAGAGTCGCCAACCCATGCCCCCAGGAGGCCCCAGACTCTGAGCTTCGTTTAGAAAGAAGTAAGTCTCTAGCCCTCCTAGAAATAAAGTTAGAAATAAAATCCCACTGTTATCAATGTAAATTATTTCCAAGTAAATCTGTTTGAATCTGATTGAATTACTGGTCACTTTGAAAATTATGCCCCAAATACCTAGACTGCTATTGCCTTCATTTAGTTCAGCTTGCTTTGATGAGGAGCTGCTTGTATCGTCAGGCTTTGGAACTGGCTGAGGACTTCTTGCTCGGTTCAAGAAGCATCCAAAAGTCAAACTGCTCAGTCGTTGGCCTTCTCCAGGCTTTTGTGCTGAAGGAACAGATTTCTTCCCCTGAAGTTCTGTGCAGCAATAATTCAAATATCAAAATTCAATATATTCTGCTGTTATATACTAAAAGATTTCTTATTTATCTTGAATGCTGTAAGATCCAAGAATTTTTATATTAGCACCCATGTTTACCTGAAATTCTTTCTTTGATATTTCTATCGACTAAAGTGTGGAAAGAAAGAAACCCATAATACAGTGGTACCTCTAGTTACAAACTTAATTAGTTCTGGAGGTCTGTTCTTAACCTGAAACTGTTTTTAACTAGAGGCGTGCTTTTGCTAATGGGGCCTCTTGCTGCTGCTGCGCCGCCGGCACACAATTTCCGTTCTCATCCTGGGGCAAAGTTCTCAACTCGAGGTAACTCTTCCAGGTTAGCAGAGTTTGTAATCTGAAGCGTTTGTAACTCGAGGTACCACTGTATGAGCAAAATTTATGGAAAAAGTGAGAAGTGATGAACAGCTATCATTTATGAGGAATATTTTTTGTTCTTGCTAACCGAGAACAGGAATCTGATTCTCTACACATACAATGAAATTAGTTCTTGGCTCCTGTACCAAGACAACAACACTGGGCTTGTAGTAGCCCCCCTTCTGTCAAAAGGCCTTCTGCAATTCAGCAGTAAATAACACTGACCCCTTCTGAGGAGGAACCAAAGCTCAGTGGTAGAGCTTTGAACGCAAAAGGTCCAGATTCAATGTCTGGTATCTCTAATTGAAAGAAACAGGTATTATGTATCAGAGATCTGCTACCAATGAGAGTAGAAAGACTAGACTAATGGGACAAATCTGGTATAAAAATTACAAGACCCAGTATAGTGGATGCTCGGGTTGCGAACGTGATCCGTGCGGGAAGCACGTTCGCAACCCGCAGCGTCCACAACCCGCAGCGCCGCGTCTGCGTGGGTCGCGATTCAGTGCTTCTGTGCATGCGCAAAGCACGATTTAGCACTTCTGCGCATGCACAAGGGCCGAAACCCGGAAGTAATCTATTCCGGTATTTCTGTGTTTGGCGTGGTGCACAACCTGAAATCGTGCAACCCGAGGTATGACTGTATATAAAAAGGGGGTTGTATTTCTCTCTCTCTCTCTCTCTCTCTCCCTCTCTCTCTCTCTCTCTCTCCAAATAAAATAAACTGCATCAGTGTAGCTACAGAAACACAAAAAGAAATAATATAAATCTGAAGATGGCACATCAGTCTTCCTTAAAAAAAAAAATCAGTCTGTTTTTTCAATTGTCCTTGGAGAGAGTGATAACATTCAACTCCTGAAAAGATACCCAGGTTCTTCTTGTACTTTTCTGGCCCATAAGGGTTCATTTTTCTAAGCAGCTGTGTTTGCACTGATGAATTCTTTAGCCAAGATGAACCATAAAATATTTCACTCAAAGACTGTACATGCACTTGTAGGGAAAAAACTGTTTTTCATCAAGGCAAAAAAGCAATTCATCAAGACAAAAACAACTGCACAGAAAAAATAACCTTTATTGGCCAGAAAGGCACAAAAAGAACCAGGATATCTCTTCATGAGTTGAATGTTATCACACTCTTCATGAACAACTGAGAAAACAGACTGAATTAAAAAAAGACTAAACAGTTGAAACAGATTTTTGTCTACTGATGTCCTATCTTCAGATTTATATTATTTGGTTTTGTGTTTCTGTATCTTCATTGATGTAGTTTATATAAAGATATATAGATTATTCTAGGTCTTGTAATTGTTTATGCTTTGACTTCTAGGGATCCTCATTGTTATCGCTTTCTAACTTGGTGTAAGGCAGCTTTCTATTCCTATACTGGTTTTGAAAATGTATGTTACAAAATCTTTTCATTTCATTTTAAATCAGCAAAACCCTCAATCTGATGACTGTAAGCATTGCTACAGATCAGAAGAGACAAAGACTACATAATTCTGATTTACAAGCTTGCTTTTAAGCATCAGCAACATATTTGTCCTTTCTATTGAGTCTTCACAGTTATCAGTAGAAGAGTATATGCAAGTGGAAGAACCGATACAGCTATTATAGATATATTTTTAAGCCATTTGAAACTTCCTTTTATAGAAGTGTCTCAAGTCTGATTTAGGAATCATTGCCACCACATAATAATAATAATAATAATAATAATAATAATAATAATAATAATAATAATAATTTATACCCAGCCCATCTGGCTGGGTTTCCCAAGCCACATAAAAAATTGTGGCTGTGTCTCATGATCATCCAAGCAACTCATCCATATCTGAAAATTCCAACACTACAAAATGTACATATAACAATTTTCTAGATACTTCCTATGCAGAGGGTTAGAATATAAGCAGAGAAACAACATCTGAAGGAATCTTAAGTCTAGGTTTTAGAAAATGGGCACAAACAAGTGATCTAATTCCACTGTGGCATCTACCTAAAAATGAAATCTGCAATGGATAAATAATGCAAAGGAAGCTAGAGGTCCCAACTTCATATTTTCCTATTATGGGCATGGGAAATATATGTAGCAGGTGATTCTCACCAGTAGTGTTGCATGGGTTGCCAACACCCAGGGCAGAGAAGGTATTGCGTCTCCTAGTGTGCTGAAGTGAGTGGGAGCGTCTCTACTGAAGCTCAGGGCAATGGGCAGAGGATGCTGGCTGTGGGCAGGATGGAGGTGCTGGCCATCGTCAAGCCATCAAGGCACCTCCATGCAGCACTGCTGCTGTTGCCAGATGGAGCCACAGAGAAGTGGTGGGACATGCATGCGCACCTCCTCAGGCTGGGGCGCCACCACCACCATGTGTCTGGCCATCCACCTGTCTCCCCTGCCATGGACAGGGTGCTTGCAGCCAGCCTAGCACTCTTACCAGTGCAGCAGACCTGGGCTCAAATGGGAGAAAAAAGTGAGCAAGAATTCCAAGGATCCAGTGTGTGAGTTGCGCATGGACACGTTTCTTCCCCTCTCTATGCGTGTGCGGAAGGACTGAATTCGTGAGCGGTAAAGAATATTTCAAGAAAGGGGCCCACAACAGTAGCCAAGGCTCAGAGTTGGGGAAGGATTCCTCATCCAACTTCCACCCATAAAAATTCTGTGCCCAGGGCACAAACATTAGCACAGAATACAACCTGTTATAAATACTTACATACTCAATGTAAAGGCATGCTGGCTAATGTTCTAATAATGAAACACAGTACATAACACTTAAAGCTGTTTTCAGATAATCTTCCACATCTACCTTGCAATTTAGTCTGCAATATCCTCATCTCTTCAGTTTGGTTTTGATTTAACATGCGAAGGTTCTGATTTTCCACTTCTAGCTGAAAGCATATAGACATAAGCTCCTTTTCATGAGTAGAAACACTGAAAAACATTGCATCCAGAGAAAAGCCATTTCCCCCTATCTTATATGTATGAATAGTTCAAAATACTGCTTCAGGTAGGTTGGTAATATTCAAACCATACTTGTGTATGTTTGCCACATCTGAAAACATAGACTAGATGGCCCTTGTGAACCCTTCCAACTCTACAATTCTATAGTTTCTAGGTTCCTATTTCTTCATTTAGAAAAATTCTACATGTTATGGTTGCCACAAAACCTTAAGACAGAAAAAGGCACTAAAACCAATCCATTCTCTTCATCATCAACCACCTAATTTTAATAGGGAGAAATGTAAAGTATTGCACTTGGGCAAAAAAAAAATGAGAGGCACAAATACAAGATGGGTGACACCTGGCTTGAGAGCAGTACATGTGAAAAGGATCTTGGAGTCTTGGTTGACCACAAACTTGACATGAGCCAACAGTGTGATGCGGCAGCTAAAAAAGCCAATGCAATTCTGGGCTGCATCAATAGGAGTATTGCATCTAGATCAAGGGAAGTAATAGTGCCACTGTATTCTGCTCTGGTCAGACCTCACCTGGAGTACTGTGTCCAGTTCTGGGCATCACAGTTCAAGAAGGACACTGACAAACTGGAACGTGTCCAGAGGAGGGCAACCAAAATGGTCAAAGGCCTGGAAACGATGCCTTATGAAAAATGGCTAAGGGAGCTGGGCATGTTTAGCCTGGAGAAGAGGAGGTTAAGGGGTGATATGATAGCCATGTTCAAATATATAAAAGGATGTCACATAGAGGAGGGAGAAAGGTTGTTTTCTGCTGCTCCAGAGAAGCGGATACGGAGCAATGGATCCAAACTACAAGAAAGAAGATTCCACCTAAACATTAGGAAGAACTTCCTGACAGTAAGAGCTGTTCGACAGTGGAATTTGCTGCCAAGGAGTGTGGTGGAGTCTCCTTCTTTGGAGGTCTTTAAGCAGAGGCTTGACAACCATATGTCAGGAGTGCTCTGATGGTGTTTCCTGCTTGGCAGGGGGTTGGACTCGATGGCCCTTGTGGTCTCTTCCAACTCTATGATTCTATGATTCTACGATCAAAAGTATTTTCTTATTTCTAATGCACGGAAAGGGGGGAATCCTAATTATCTTTAAATTCCCCCTCTCTGATTCTTTGGAGAAAAGCAGTTACGGTACTGCATCTGGGATAGCACATCCTCTTTTCAAGCTGCCTATTTCCCACAGATGATTAACATATGTGTGAATGACCAGAAGGACTAGTAAATATTTTTACATTGATATGTAAAATTGGTGGACTTATCTGGACAGCTGCTAATAACTCACTTTTTCATTTTTATTAGTGAGTAGATAAGTTGGGAAATTGCAGTTGTGTGCTAATGGAACATGAATTAGGCCACTAAGATTTTCATCTGTGCATAGTTTTGAGTTGCCATTTTGTTGGCAGAGTATCAGTGAACCTCACAATGAAAAAAATGTTAACCATATAATGCCTGCTACATTTTCAAGCATTTAATTTTTTCCTACTTGTACTGATACATTTCTATTGATTTCAAGTGTTTGCAGCTCATCTTTGATACATTTTTCTCACAGCACTCACCTCATGGAGCTTGACAGTCACCCATTCTTTTATCTTGGCAGCTTTTTCTTCTATAATTTTTGCCTCTTGTATTCTTATTTGCTTCTGAAAAAATGACAGACCCAGCTCTTTTGAAGCTTGCATTCTTGACCCCAAGAAACTTTTTTTGTCCACCCAACAATTGGCATTATACAATTAAAGCAGTATCTGATGCTTACGAAAACAGCCGACAACTCTCATCCCCTTACAAAAAGCCACTCTTGTAGAAACAACAAAAACCAATACCTCCACTAAAAATCCAGATCCTCAACCACAAAAGTGACCCCAGTCTCTCCTCCAGCTAATGAGAAAGCATCAATTGCCCTTGTACAAGTTTTATAGGGAAGGAACAAGACATCAGTACATTAACACTATGGCTGCTGCTGCTGTGCTGGGACTAGATTGGATCTCAGTGCTATTATGGCAACACATTATATGTTGGCAGGCTCAAGTCTGATCTTCTGCAAAGCTGCTTTATGAAGTTTTAAGAATTCCACCCCACCCCTCAAAAAAGGAACAGTTGCTCCAGGAATCAAAATAATACAGTGTTTCAAGAAAGCAGAAAGTTTGCCCCCAACACAATTTTTAAAAACACAACTTTAAGGGCCCAAACAACTAGAAAAGGTCCCATTGAAAATCTCCTTCTCAGACACATGCCATGCAATATAGTCATCCACATTTACATTTCTGATCAAAATTTGAGATATGAATAGATATCTTTACAGAATCTGATTACTTTTTCCAACAAGGCTTTCAGTGGAAGAAAATCTAGAAGGTATGGATTCTTTTCCCTACTTTGGTTCTTATCTGTTATACAACAAATTATAAATGTAGGTAACTGAGGGACAGCCATATCATTTCCAACCTGTTCTGCAAGCTGTTCTTCCAAATTATGTATAATGTCATCTTTCTCCTGCACCAGTGTCTCCAGATCTTGACATCTCTTATATAGTCTTGTCTCTGACTCACTGGTTTGGACATTAGCAGCTTTTAGTTTCTCCTCCATAATTTGCACCTAAAAGTTAGAACATAGCACTATATATGAAAACTGTTTACACCACAGAAATAAAAATAAGAAGAGAACCATGTATGCCACCTTGAGTAATTTTGGTAATTCCCCCTTTCCTTTGCAGCCCCCAGGTCTATTTCCCACACAGTTCTGGAGGATACTATTTCCTTCTGGGACAACTTTTTGGATGGACACCATGGATTGCAGGAGGAATAAGCAGAAATCGCCTCCCACTACTTCGATCAGCAGGACAGTTCTTTGAGTAGAGTGCCTCCCAAGAATAGTCTGGATCACCAGTATATACAACGATGAATGAACACCAGTGTTTATAATTACTATTAAAAAGTTTAGCAGGGATTATTTAAGGCATGCAATTTATTTTGAACTCATAGAGAAAATGTTTTAACTATTCCTGAAAAAATAGAAAGCAGATTACTTTTAAGATAGAAATTTGTTAAATTGTTTTCTGAGTCAAATTGTCTAGTCCACCAATATTGTTGCCTGCTTGCTCAAGCCATTTGTGAGCTGAGACCAGCATCTGCCATTGCACTGTGCTTAACCAACTACAAAATTCAACAGAGCTGCTTTAGCTGCATGCACATTCCCCCTGCAAAACACCAGCATGTATACACAGGCAGTGATGGCTCCTTGCTAAGATTCCCTGGTTGGGGAACAGTGAACCATGACACGTGTGGACAATCTCAACACTCTCTGTTACTACGAGTTAACCTTCGTTTCCAAAATTTGTTTACTTTGCGAAACGGGATTAGATCTACTTTGCTTCTCTACTATTTACTGTAAATTGCATTTCCACAGTGGTTTTCATAGAGATTCCTTACAATAAAATTGTACAGCCACCTTCTGCTATTTTATTTTGTTCTGTTTAATATACTCAGCCTAGTAAGGGAACCACGGTTCTTCTTGGCCCATTTCCAAAAATTCCAAAATTTTGAATCAGGGTCCTGTAAGAACCAGTGCAAAAAGTGGAAGAACTCCCATGAATAATCAGAACAGCTGGATTATACGAACGTTATGAGTCTGCTGGATCAGGCCAATTTGTTCTAGCATTCTGTTCTCACAATGACCATCCCCTGCTTTTCACAAACATGACACTGCTGTTCACAGAACGCTGCAGGCAGGGCATAAAGGTTGAAGTCTTCTGCTAGTATTGCATGCATTCTGCCTCTGAACAGGGGCATTCCACTTAGTTACCCTAGTTTGTTTGTTTATTGCTATGCTACTTTTCATCAATGCAGCTAACATCAAACCCATCAATGCAGCTAACAAAATAAAAAGTTACCATACATTCAAAAGGCAATATAAAACTACATTAAAAAGTACCAGAAGAGAGTAACAGAACAGATTACAGCAATATTCAAAACATCTTCAAAAGCTAAACATCTTCAAAAGTTTAGTTAATAGCCATTGAGAGATCTATTCTCAGTGAATCTGTCTAATCCCCCTTTAAAGTCATCTAATCCAGTAGCGATCACTACATGCTGTGGCAGCAAATTCCATAAGTTAATGATGCATTGTGTGAAAAACGAATTTCTTTTGTCTGTCATGAATCTACTGCGAATGGATTCACTGGATGACCACAAGTTCTGGTACTGTGAGAGAGGAAGAAAATTATTTCTGTCTACTTTCTCCAAAACCTTTAAATAATTCCACAAACTTCTATCAAGTGTCCCCTTAATTGTCCTAAAACTAAAAATTGAAACAGTCCCAAATATTGCACAGAATGTGCTCTAATCCATGGATCATTTTGACTTTTTGAAAATATTTTGTATCTTTGCAACATCTGAGATGGAGTGACCAAACCGATACAACAGACAAGATCCCCAGCATAGATACACATGGGTAGTTTATGAAGGTCCTGCTTCTGTAACATGTCTAATATTAATTGCATAAACTATTATATTATGTTTTTGGCTAAATATTTAACAGTGCCCTGGTAACCGTTGCATGGATAATTCAATCAAAGCATTATTTGTGAGATCTTCTCAAATAATAGGTGGGGCGGGGGGAATTACTTAAAGGTTAATTCCATGAAACAAGTGAAAGCAGTCCCACATTTTTTCACTTTCTTGCAAAGAGATGGGGGAAATTGCAGAAAAGGAAGGGGTGAGAGTTTCGCTGGGCAAAAACATTTGCATGCCCCTCTAACCAGTTCTGCTCAAGACTATTTTGAACTTTTCCCTGACTACTTTAGACCATGTGTGGGCATGAATGTTTATAAAAGACAGAATGCAGAAGAGAAGCTAAATGCAAACTACCAATTTATTGAGTTAAAAGGTTTTAGGGCCAACCTTGTAATAATTTGTCAACAAAGACATTTACAGGCACAGAGCATGTCTATTTTAAACAAGAACAATAAATAAATTTAAGCCCTAAAACACCCTTTTCTCCTTTTGTATAAACATAGCTTATAATAGAGCATGTGGTCAAGTGTTGGAAAAGCTGAATATGCCTAACAACTCTGCTAAAGATAAAAGTCAAGGCTCAGTTATCTATAAATTGCTAGCATATTTGCAGAGGCACTCAGGCTAGGCCATGAAAGCATTACAAGGCAGGCATACCAAGAGGGATTCATGCTGCTCAGTTGATATTATCTTCCTATTTAAATTCAGCCTCGTCAGGGAAATAAATCTGGAACGATCCTAGCAGTTTCTAATTAAATCTGAAGAACCAAAGCTTCTGTCCATAGCAAATTTGCAATCTCTCAAGTTTATGGAACTGTCTCCACTCCTACCTAGGATTTCTTCACACTTCTATATAAATATCATGTTCATGTAGGAAATTGTGCACACCATCACATATGATGATCACAAATCTGTTGTTTTGCAATTTGTAGACATAAAGGGCTCTATTTCCAATCAAAGCTTTCTGATGTATTCCTATGGTAAAATACAAATGTATGCCCAAGGCCAACGGCACTGGGAAACTGAAACCCTGGAGAGCTGCTGCCAGTCAGTGTTAGCCTGCAGGAACTCTTGAAATAGGGCTGGCACAGGATTTGTTGGATTCTCAACTGGCCCTGTTGTGACAACCTGGGAGCTGGCATAGCAAAAAATGCTTTTCCCCCTGCCCCTAGTTTTCCACCCTGGCAAGAACGAGTGGTGGGCCTGTGGAAGTACTTATACTGATCTATTAAGCCCCGCTGCTGCCAGCCAAGGATTTTGATTGCCCATTAAAACTTGACTGAATAATGGGTTAAAATATGATTTTAAAATATAAATGCAGGTGGTAACCATTTTGCACTCATCCAATTGATGTGTCACCACCAATGCATGAGTCGTTTTCAGCCCCGGAAGGGGACAGAACGGGGGTTGGGTTGCCTGTAAAATAAATTTACATTAGGTTACATTAGGTTAAATTCAGAACATTGCTGCTACTGTACATAATTCTACATTATGAACATACCTGCTGAAAAGCTTTTTCTGCTTGTCGATCTGCATCAATCACTTGCTTTTCAAGTTGCTGCATCTGGAAAGAGACAGTTTAGTAGAAATAAAAATGAGATGCATGCTCCCTTGGTTGCTATCAATGGAAGTATTCTTCTTCGTCATAATATATAGCACTTTTTCTAAGGAATCAAAGAGATTCATATACATTAACTTGAGGGTCCATACAACAGTCTTATAAAAGTAGACGAATATTATTGCCATATTGCAGTCGAAGGTGGGTGGACCTAATTGTTAACAGCCTACCTTAGACCACCCAGAGAGTTCATGACTGAGGATCAAATCTATCACTTGGAAGGTTAGCAAGGTTTAAAAAATTTAATAGCAACTCCAGGGAAGGTGATTCTCATAAAGCCTAGCACATGGGGAGGGCAGGTTTAACCCTCCCTAACTGGGATCCTGAAGAAAATCACCCTCCACACACAGCACTATGACTCTTAGCCTTGGGGGTGAGAAGAACTCCGATTAGGGTCAGTAAAAGCTCCCCCTCCCCCAGCTAATGGGAGCAGTGCAATGTCACAACAGGATTGATGGATAAAACGTCCCATCCCTGTGTACTGTGGTATTGATAAAAATCAGAGGGCTCTGCACCTACTTTTTTTAAAAACCCAATGTGCTTCTGAATTGCATCTTTAGTATCACCTGTAGCTTAGCCTTGACCTAAGCTAAGATTTGAATGAGGTATTTCTTGGTTCATAGCTTCTATCACATAACCCACTATAAATGAGACTAAAGGTAACTCCAAAAAGAACTGAAGTAAAAAGCAAGTGTTGTATGTTATACTGAACAAGGTAATTTTATACATATCTACATGGGAGCCATAATGAATTCAATGAGGCTTACTTCTTAATAGACATAAATATGATTGGGCTCTTAATAATATTAAAGCCAGCATATCAGCTGATAAGCAAATGGCATGCATGAAACTCAGTGTTGATCTTTTGTATTCGAACCTGTCTTAGGGGAAGTATTTGGACAGTAGCTATTCCAGTTTATCCAACAGCATTCAGACATTATATTCTGCAAATGCTCGCCACAGTTTAATGAGCCAAACTGGGCCACAGGATCTTGTGTCCCCGTTCCCCTCATTTTAGAATTTCCACCAGCACTTTTACCATGGGTCACCTGATCATTCCTAAACATGTGGTTCTAAATCCCAGTTCAGAAACCAGCAAAAATTTAGCCATCTAGTCCAGTGCATGTTTGTGACTATGATCAGCAAAAATATACCCAGCTAAATTCATGTCTGGGGCTTAAGATGGAGAAAAGAATAAAACTGAAATCAGCCCCAAGTTGAATTGTTAATGGAGCATGCACTTAGAAAATAGCTCTCAGCTAGTTAATAAATTAATGCCAATACCAAATTGTAGCTCCTTGTAAAGTTGATTGTGTCAAGAAAGTATGTTAAGTAGTTTTGCATGAGTTCACAGTATGGATAAATCGGACCGCTTTCTGGCAGCATCTAAGCTCTGATCTTGTAACCTGGACATTTACCTGAACACTCTCAGATTCATGAAGTGTACAAGGTGCTCTAACTGTATGCTCAAAAACAGATATTTTAGCTGTCAGCATAGAAACTGGCTAATGTTTCAAGTTGGGTATTTTTTTACTGACAAAACTACCAGGAAGAGGAATTGTTGAAAGCTCTAAGAAGGATGTTCAGGTGTTTTACTACAGACTGTCCTTAACTACTGCCACCCAAACAACATGTTAAAATTGGGTGGAGAACCACCAGTCCACAGGTTGATTCTGGCTCATAGCCCATTCCTGTCTGGCCTCATGACTTCTGCTTCTCGGCCTCATTCCTCACTATTTCCATGCTGGGAACACGGAAGCCTCTTTCTCCCCACCTCGCACAGGAGCCAAATGAGCTGCTGGAATAGGTACAGAAATATCTGTCCCTCCTCTAGTACCCCTGGAGTGGTGTGAGCAGGGAGGAAGATAAGGCTCTCTTTCTCTGCATAGAAAGGAAGCTCAAAAGAGAGAGAAAGGGGTGGCAAAGAGAGTGAAATGCATGGTCCTCCCATTTTTGCTTCAGCCCCAGCCAATGCCAGTATGTTGCCCTTGGGAGATTACCCTGAGGGAACATCCTTTACATTAAGAAAGGTTCCCTATCTGCTTTAAAACTTAAATCCACATGGCTTGCTCAGCTCACTTTTTCCTGGGTTGGTGGCCACAGAAAAATCTTCTACTGGCTATTATTCCTGGTTGATTATTTGTGCATTTTTATTTATTTAAGTTTCTCATTTTGCTTTCTTGTTTTATTTCTAAGTGCACTTTTCCTCTTCATCCTATTCTTCACTTACACAAGTCTCTTGAAATGATCTTGTCCTGATGTTTCTCTGCTTCTAAACTATCTACTTTTTTCTTAACCCTCTCTCAATCTTTACTCCTTCTAATCTTCCTTCTCTATTGTAAATTTTTACTCTCTAATTCAGTTTGGAGATCTACCATTTGGGCAGGATTCAACTTAATAGCTGTGCTAGCAGGAGCCAGAACAAGTCCCAATAGCACAATGGGGCTCCCTCTTTCCTTCCCCCACACCCTCCTCAAATCACCCTGGGGGGTCAGGAGAACTCTTAGAGTACTGTACAGAGGGAGAGGGAGCTAATTTCACCAGACAAGCAGAAACACTTGTGCTGATGCAGCAATCTCCTTAGGTCTACTTTGAATTCTGCCCTTTGTCACTTGTTTGCAAAACATTTTGAGGATAAAATTGCTTGCCTCCACCAAGATCTTAACTCCAAAGTTATAGCAGATGGATCTCATGGGTGTCCAGAGCACAGTCTAGTCTTGTTGTGTTGAATGAGTTTCAGTTAGTAATGCTCAAGGATGTGGCCAAGGGCAAATACTTGCGCTCTGGACTCTTGGCTGATAAAAACCAGTAGAGAGGGGACGTAAGTGATTCATGCTTCCTTGGAAGACAGGGTGGTCCTTGCTTGCTTTAAGGAGGCAGTGGTAAAATCACTCCTCAAGAAATGCTCCCTGGATTCAGAAAATCTAAGTAACTACCAGCCAGTTTCTAATCTCCCTTTCTTGGGCAAGGTTCTTGAGCAGGTGATCTCAGACCAGATTCAGGTACTTTTGGAGGAAACTGATTTTCTAGAGCCATTTCAATCACGTTTTAGGCCTGTGAAACTGGCACAGAAACTGCTTTGGTCACCCTATATGATGACCGGTGTCAGGAGAGAAATGAGAGAAATGTGTCCCTGTTAATTCTCCTCAACCTCTCAGTGGCTTTCAATACCAACAATCATGGTGTCCATATGGAGTGGCTGTCAGAGAAGAGTTGGTGGCACTGCTTTGTGGTAGTGCTGGTTTCCAGAGAGTGTAGCTTGGGGAGTGTTCTTTAGCCCTGCGGAACCTTCAATGTGGGGTTCTTCAAAGTTCAATTTTATTCCCTATGCTGTTTAACATCTACATTAAACCTCTGTGTGGGGTTATCTGGAGTTTTGGAGTACATTGTCTATGATATGCTGATGACACAAAGCTCTGTTTCTTTTTTACAGCTGCAGGTGAGGCAGTGGATATGCTAGATTATTGTCTTATCTTGGTAATCGATTGGATGCAAACTGAAGCTCAATCCATATAAAATGGAGGCACTGTTAGTGGGCAGTTCCATAGACTCGATGGCTGGGAGATTTAGGAGTGGGTACACAGCTTGGACTTACTTCTGAATCTTTTGCTGCCACGAGGCTTAGGTGGCCTCCACAGTGCAGAGCGCCTTCCACCAGTTCCTGTTGGTGGCCCAATTATGCCCCTGCTGGACAGGGACAGCCTAACTACTGTTGTCTATGCTCTGGTAACCTCTAGGTTCGATTACTGCAATGCATCATACATAGGACTGTCTCTGAAGATAGTTTGGAAACTTCAGCTAGTGCAGAATTCAGCAGCCAGGTTGCTCACCGGGGCAAGATGGTTTGAGCATATTACACCGATCCTGGCTCAACTGCACTGGCTGCCAATCAGTATCTGAGGCCAATTTAAAGTGTCGCTTTTGACCTATAAAGCCTTAAACGGCTCAGGACCACAATACATCAAGGACCACCTCTCTCCATAGGAACCTACTCAGATCCTGAGATCATCCTCTGAGGCCCTTCGTTGTGTGCCTCCTCCACAAGAGGTCTGGAGCATCACAACACAAGAACGGGCCTTTTCTGCAGTCTCCATTTGTGGGGAGGTTCGGCTAGTCCCTTCACCATACACCTTTAGGCGCCAGGCAAAAATGTTCCTCTTCAACCAGGCCTTTGGCTGATTGATATCCAATGCCCAAACTCGGAACTATGGTTTCATATATCTCATACTTAGTAAAACCATCATTAAAGACACAAAAATGAGTCAAATTTTTTAACATACAACTAAACTCAGGAAATTACTACTCTACATCTGACACTAATCAAACAATTCTCTGTGAGTTATTTTTCTTCCAACAATGAACAGAGAAAAGCCACATATGAATAAATATCTAATGCCTTAAGGAAAAATAGTTCAAAATCTGCTTCCCTGCAGTCTCTTCCGTAGAACATTCTATACTATTTCACAGAGTTCAGCTGAAAGTCTTTAGACTTTATTTAGAAGCATTTTTGTTTCTACTTATCCCACAAACTGTATCATATTTTATTCTATGTTTATGACTTACATTCAATCAGATCTTCAAATATTTGCTATCAATTTTCTCCAAATAAAGAACAGTTTTCATTAAGCTAAAAAAGGTAGATATATATATAAGCCTGATAACATCAGTAAGTACAGTTGGGTGGCTCAACTAGGTAAGCAAGATTGCAATACTTTCATAGGCGATGGTCAGTCTAGGGTCTTGAGTTCAACTTTCTCTTTTTCAATATTTACATGGCAATATTTACATCGCAAATTTAAATAATGGGAGATGTTTTCAGAATTGGCTCCTGCCAAATTACTAAGGGTTGAACTGTAAGAGCTGATTAAGAAATGCCAAGACTGGGAAGAATTAAGAGATAAGGCAACTGTAGCTAGTCCCTACAAATACAGTGGTACCTCGGTTTTCAAGTGAAATCCATTCCAGAAGACTGTTCGAGTTCTGAAACGTTGGGGTATCAGGAAAGCAAAAGCGGAGTACAGAGGAAAAATTGGGGACCATCTGAGAAATCATGATACTAGACAAATGTGGCAGGGAGTCCAACATCTGACTGGTTATAAATCAAGGAATTCATCAGTGGTAGAGAGTACTGCTTCCTTGGTGGGAGAGTTGAATACCTTCTTTGCCCGATTTGAGGTGACACCAACAGTGACTCCAACAGGGATGCCAGAGCTATTGGCATCACTACCTACAGGAAATGCTGCCAGGGTGGAAGAGGGAGAAGTGAGGCGAATATTAAAGGAGGTAAACACGAGGAAGGCTATGGGCCCAGATGGGGTGGCTGGCAGGGTGCTAAGAGATTGTTCGTACCAACTGGCAGGAATCTTTACAAAGATGTTTAACCAGTCTCTGGCCCAAGCCACTGTTCCACCCTGTCTGAAATCCGCTACCATTATACCCCTGCCAAAAACTCAAAGATAGACAGTCTGAATGATTTTCACCATGTGGCACTGACACCCATTATAATGAAATGTTTAGAAAAACTGGTGAGGAAGCGCATCTTATCTTGTCTGCCAGTGGGACTTGACCCTTACCAGTTTGCGTACAAGGCAAAGAGATCCCAGAGGATGCTGTGGCAATGGCTTTACATGCTGTCCTGACTCATTTGGAGAAGCAAGGGAACCACGCGAGACTGTTATTTGTAGACTTTAGTTCCGCATTTAATACTATTCTTCCGCATAGATTGGTGCCCAAATTATTAGACCTGGGACTTCCACCATGTTTGTGCAGGTGGATATTAGACTTTCTATGAAACTGTTCCCAAAGGGTCAGGTTGGGTTCTCACGTCTCTGCGGATCTCATCACGAATACGGAGACGCCGCAGGGGTGCGTGTTGAGCCCGCTTTTATACACGCTCTATACAGCTGACTGTGCCCCCAAATACCCCAGTAATAAGATCATTAAGTCTGCAGGTGATACAACTGTGGTTGGTTTAATTACGGCTGGAGAGGGGGAGACAGCCTATAGGAAGGAAGTTGAGCAGTTGGGGGAGTGGTGCAGGAAAAACAACTTACTGCTTAACTTAAAGAAAACAAAAGAGATCATTGTGGACTTTAGGAAATGTAAATTGAATATTCAGCCACTTATTATTGAGGGGAAGTGCGTGGAACAGGTCTCAGTGTTTCGATTTCTGGGAATGAAGTTGAGAGATGACCTAACCTGGGGAGAGAACAGCAAAGACCTGGTGAAGAGAGCACAGCAGAGGTTATATTATCTGAGAATCCTCCGGAAAAACAATCTCTCAAAGGACCTGTTGATGGCATTCTACCATTGCACTGTGGAGAGCGTACTAACCTATGGTCTGTGCATGTGGTTTGGGAGCTGCACGGCCAGTGAAAAAACAATGCTATCCAGGGTTGTAAAGACTGCAGAGAGAATTATTGGGTGCACTCTTCCCACCTTAGATCAAATCTATGCTGCCAGGTGCCATAAGAAAGCGGCAGAGATAGCACATGATAGTACGCACTGATCTCTTTCAGCTTCTGCCTTCTGGAAGAAGGTATAGGGTTATAAAGGCCAGGACTAGCCGCCTGAAAAACAGTTTCTACGCTAATGCAATTCTGGTTCTAAACGCAGCATAAGGTGTCTCTGTAGTATAGTGTATTTTAAAATGGGGTTTAGAGTTTTTAGGGTTTTTTGAATGTTTTATGTAGTTTTTATGTAGTTTTATGTAGTTTTGTGGTAGTTTTATGTAGTTTTTATGTAGTTTTATGTAGTTTTCAATTTCATTGTTCCACAAGGGACAATGACAATAAAGATATCGTATATCGAAAACCGAAAACTCAAAATAGAAGCCTCAAAACAGAAATCTCAATATGGAAAACTCAATATGGAAGCCGCGTTTCTGGTTTGACTTCCGAGGTGCGCTCGAAAACCGAAGCATTTACTTCCAGGCTTACGGCGTTCGAGTTCCGAAACAGTGTTTATTAACAGAGACGTTTGAAAACCAAGGTACCACTGTATATTGCTTCAGCTAGAGTACAAATCACATATTTATCATTGTTGTGCATTTTCATGGAAGGCACTCAAGAAAGCTTATAAACATGGATTTCACAGGAAGACACAAAACTCCAAATGTACACTGGGATTCTAAGGGAGCTGCAGTTCACAGCTGATGTGGCTCTGAACTGATAAGTAAAGATGTTTGGGCCTTAATCTGGCCACTAGACAAACACAATGGACAACGTATAATGTCAGGACAGTTGTCGGTATAGTTACATATCTCCTCTGCTGCACTGGGATGTACCATCGCTTCTACAAAGTCTGAAGCAAATTCCTTTCATATTAATCAAAGCGAAAAGTAAAGCAAAGCAGACTCTATATCCATCTCTTGGCCTGACCGCATGAGTGTGTCCCCTTGAGAAAGCGAGTGAAGGAATGAAAAACCTCATTCCCCCTTTGCCCTTCTCCACAGCTTCCTTGACAAGTTATTGTGCACACAGGAATTTGGCAGGGAAGGTTCAATTAAGGACAGGTGTCAGGGTTTGTGCTGAAGCTTCAAGGTTTTAGCATTCTTCCCACGTTCTTCAGAGGAAGTTCCAACAGTGCCTGACACTTAGGTACTCTACCCTTAGCTTCTTCTTGCCAGTTTGTATAAAGTACAGTCGTACCTTGGATCTCAAATGCCTTGGCTCCTGAACAAATCAGCTACCGAACGATCAAAACCCAGAAGCAAGTGTTCTGGTTTTCAAAGGATTTTTGGAAGCTGAATGTCTGGCGTGGCTTTCGATTGGCTTCAGGAGCTTCCAGAAGCTGCGCTTTGGTTTCCGAACATTTTGGAAGTCGAACAAACTTCCGAAACAGATTCCGTTCAACTTCCAAGGTACGACTGTACCTCTGCCATTGAGAAAGTGAACATTGGGATACATCAGGTGTTTTTACCAGCATTAGTAGTTACTCTCTCCTGCCAAGCATGAACACACTCATACCTAAACAGTGTCTTCATAAGGTCAACCAAGTTTGCTGATAGATTAGGTTATCACAAATTAATACAAAAGCTTAGGCAATTAGAAGACCTGCAGTTTTACAGTTCTTCAGTTTTGATACATAGACCAGTGAAACGGAAAAACCAAAAGAGAGAGAAAAGATAAAAGCTTTCTTACCGAGAAAACTTCTGCTTTATACTACACAGTGCTCTCCGACAGCACTGCCATTTTCCATTGTGCATTATTCCCTTACTCCCCAAAGGCTGATATCTTTTTTCATCCACTCAGATTCCAACAGAGTATTTAAATTACATGATCTCCAGAAGACGTCCTGTGTGGGGCTGTTCAATATAATATTTACTTTTTGCTTAAGAGTGAAATTGGCACAAATTTCCTCCAACAGCCAATGCTGTCATTCTACAATATGCAGCTGCTCTATCAGGATCTTAGTCTCAGATCTGTGCCAGTACCTACTGTACATATTTATGTATTCCTTTCTTTTTTGCCAATTAACCCAGCAAAAGCACTGAAAATTCACTGGAATGATTCTATTTCTCAGAATGAGCCATATTAATTACCATCATATATCAAATTCCAGCCGTTTTGATCCAGCAGAAAACACCAGACACTCCAGTTAATGTCACAATACAGTGTTACTTCTCTTTGCCAAGATCCTTTAAAATAACATTGCACTCCAAAATTGATTCTACAAACACGTCACTACAGGGTTCCATGTTTATTCTGTAACAATAATTTTCAGATCAAGTTTACTTTAAAAGAATTTGTGCTTTCTAACAGCTGGGCTTAAAACTCTGCAGTCCTGAAAGTCAAGAGATGCTATTTCTCCTTCTGTCATTAGCTGCATCAACAAAAATTCTGCGGGCCATCTAGTTCCAAAAACAACAAATATGCCCCACTCTACTGTGTATTTGAATTATTCCTTAATATAGTCTATGCCAGTAAATGAAGAGAAAACCAATTTACCAAATGGTAATATTTTTAAACACTTCATCTGCATTAATGAAAATGTGATATTATTTGTTCCTGTCATGCATTCTAGTGAGTGATAAAGGTAGGAGCCTTATCACACAATAGCCTCCTCCTTACCCCAATATTATTAAATTAAACAAATATTTAACATTTACTGCATTATACAAATATAGCAATAAACTATAACGACATTAATCATTTTGGCCTTTAGTCATTTTTATTAATTAGCATCTTTTCATTAATATGTAAATAACTTCTTCAGTGTTCCTATCATTCCCAAATGGGTCAGTGTCCATGGATGTTAATTAGATGGTTGCTGGTCCGAGCAGTGGATTGGACTAGATGACCCTTGGGTCCTTTTCAACTCTACGATTTTATGATTTTTTATTATTAGGATTTTACAAAACTCCATTTTTATAAAACTTCTCTACCTGGTTACTCAAAGGAAATTCTCTTTACAGGCAACCAGATTAATGGCTATGTATAGAAGCCCATGCTAAACCATGCAAGGGACTTTGCAGGGAATCTAAGGTGAATGAAGGCCCCATGGCCTCTTCTATCAAGTTATAAAAGTTATCAGGCTATCTCAAGTCTTTAAATAGACAAATGAGGTAGAATTATTCAGCTGCTTTGCTACACTTGCCAGGCACAGGATGCTGCTTCAGCTATTGTTGTGCAAGCAGAGGTTTTATACTGAAATGGCTAACACAACATAAGTCTCAAAGTTATTTAAGTTTCTGAACAATGTGCATTAAAGATGCAAAACGGATTGCCAAAAAGCAGAGGCAAACATGCCAAAGTTCAACTCTTCAAGCTAATTATTAAGCAAACATTTTTTCTCCAAATTTAGTCATAAGACTCTCCTATAGCTAGCAATAATATATTACAAATATTTCCAGCCTCCTTCCCTCTCTTCTCCACTTACCAAACACTTTTCCTTTACCAGTTCTGGGTTTTGTTTTGTTTTCATAAGGTATAAGGATAGAAATGCCAAATTACCCCCTCACCATTTCCTGTTTTTACAACCATCCTTCAGTAAACAACTGTTATTGAACACATACTAAAACCACAAAAGGAGCTAAATATATCGTTTTAAACATGCATAAATGGCACTTCTGTCATACTTCATACCAAAGACACTCTTCTCAAATGCCATGCTGTCCCCAGGGGGCAAAGGTCATAGAAATGCTAGGTAAGAGAAGTTGGAAAAGAAATTATGAAGAATTCTTTTAAAGGTGGGAGGAAAGTTGAGACAGTCTCTTTATAATAGTACTCATATCCATTATTTAGACCATAGGTTTCTTGAAGGCAGGGGCTTGCCTGTTCTGCTTATTTATTTAAATATGTTTTCCCTTGCTTTTTTTTGACATAAACATGTCCACAAGCTGTATGTTGATAATGCATGCTGCTTCCAGTGAGCTGGAGATGGCTTACAAATATTATCTTACAAAGATCTAAAACAATTAAACAGTTAGATAACAAATACTGTTAATACAGAAAGGAATTCAGAAAAAAACAGAAAATACACTGCCCAACCAATGTACATTCACATTATAAGCGGATTTAAAACAAAGCCGATGTAAATATCACGTGTGAAAATTATCTTCATCTCTGACTATAGTCCTAGAAATAATTTTTTCTAAAGGCCATTCCCAGAACAGCTTTAGAGTACATATGTACTTCTTCCTAGCTGTCTTCTCTTTTAACCATCCTGGCACATGCAAGAACCCCAAAAGGAAAAAGTCTATCTACACAATTCATTGCTGATACAACCAGATTACAAAATCACCTTGTTCTGAGATTATACAAACAGAAACCATTGCTCCTGCTTAGAACAGGTCTGTTGTCACACGATTTTAGCGTGTACTAGCGCCACACATGGGGCAGGCTGCAGAGGGGTTCAAACAGATTTAACCCTTTCTGCTGATGTTTCCTGCTTAAAATTGAAAACATTGCTACAGTTACCATCTTCCCAGTATACCTATGCAGTATTAAACTGCAGAGGGGTGCATGGGGAAGGACAGCAGGTGCAAACTTTTGTCCCCAATTCTCATTTCTAGTAGGAAAAGAGACCAAATAAATGTTCTATGAGGACATTCCCTGCTTTCCTCTGTACTATTGTGCTATGAAGATACTTTTTCTTTTCCGATTGGTAGGAAATGGAAAGAGGAGTCTTCAGCTCTTGGTCTGGGGGAATCAGGAAGATATTGCAGATTTTTTTTACTTATTATTTCAAACAAAATGTACCCCTTCCCCCAGATTCTCCCAAGAACCACCATCAAATAATTTAATAAACTGTTTTTCTTTTTTTTGAGTATATTTAAATATATTGCTGATAATCTCAAAAGTTGAGTACTTGAACTCAAGGAAACAAAATTTGACTGATTTTATATAACAGTATTTTTATCCTACTTGGAAAGTCCAAAATAAGCTTTTAAGAGTAAACCTGAAAGAACAGATTTAAACCAGCATGTGGTGAAGCTCAATTCATTGCTCAATCCATTGCTTACAAGGGGGAACCTATCCCATGGAATGGTCCAGTTTCCTCAGGACTTTTGGGCCAGTACTTCAACATCCAAGAACTATGGACTCAGAAGTGTCAGCAACAATGGCATGACCCTATTTATGCAATGAAATGTTAACTTTGAGTTATTTAATAGAAACTGCCTTACCATTCTTCTTTGAACTCCAAAAAGGGGATAAGGGGAATGGTGGTTCAGCAGATATGAATGTATGCAAGAAAACTGTATGTGCGTAAGACTAAGAGGCAGAAAGTATCTTTCCCCTGTGGCAAATGTAAGTGAGTTTAACCGGATGAAAACAGATATATTGTTTTTTAAAAAATGAAAATGGCAGTGTGCAGTATCAACAAATTAGGCAAACCTCGTGCTAGGAAAATAAAACAGTCAAGGTTAGGATCAGGATTTATGTTTTACATACTGTACCAAATTGTTTAGTGTACAACTGAACTTCCCTTCTGCACCCCACTTTAATTAATCCTGTGTTTTGACATTCAAACTGAGAACGTGGAGTGGGTGTAAATTCCTAGATCCACCCTTAGACACATTCCCAAGGCTGCATGTTGGCAACCCATAGAATAGCTTCCCATTCTTTCATGAGTGTGTTTAAGGGTTATGTGTGAAATGCATATACACTGAAGTTCCAGAGACAGATTTAAAAATGCTCTGTTACCTGTTCTTAGTTTCACACATTGCACCCACCTCCTTCATTTCTTTTCTGTGTTCTCTCTTGGGTGGCCTCTCTGGAGTTGAACTCCAAAAAGGAATTTGGCACATTGCCTGTTCCACTGGACTACAGTTTGGCCTAATCCTATAGTAGTATTTAACCTCATCATTTTTTTTAAAATAATTTTTATTAATTTTCCAATTTTAAGACAAAACAACAACAACATACAAACATCAACAAATACAAACAAACACATAAATATAGTTTCTTAACCTCATTTTCATAAACCTCCTTTCTCAGACTTCCCCATACCTTACCCTTTTTTGCATCCTTATTTTACGGTTTTTCAGCAACCCTTTTTACCAATTAAATTTAAACTTATTATCCTTCTCGATTTCCCCTTAAATCATCAAACAATTTCAGCTGTAATTCTACATCTTCCTTCCCCTTAACATTTTAGCACTCCTCAATTTTATAACAGTTCTTAAGATAAACTTTAAACTTCTTCCAGTCTTCCTCCGCCGTCTCTTTCTCTTGGTCATGGATTCTGCCAGTCAATTCTGCCAATCCCATAAAGTCGATCACTTTCGTCTGCCATTCTTCCAGTGTGGGTAACTCTTGTGTCTTCCAATACTTTGCTAGAAGAATCCTTGCTGCTGTGGTGGCGTACATAAAAAAAGTCTTATCCTTCCTTGACACCAGTTGGCCGACCATGCCCAAGAGAAATGCCTCTGGTTTCTTATGAAAAGTACATTTAAGTACCTTCTTAATTTCATTATAGATCATTTCCCAAAAGGCTTTATTCTTTGGGCAGGTCCACCAAAGGTGAAAGAAGGTACCTTTAGTCTCATTACATTTCCAACATTTGTTATTGGGCAGATGATAAATCTTCGCAAGCTTGACTGGGGTCATGTACCACCTGTAAATCAGTATTTAACCTCATCATGCCCCAACCCTTCGTTTTCCTTGATCCCTTAGCACTTGATAACAGTCTATAGTGAATGAGCTGGGTCAGATTTCACCAAGGTCAAATATGCCCTAGCTCCTGATAGAGGAAATAAGTGACAACACTGTCACTTTGGTACTTTGTGTATTAGGTGAACTGTGACAAAAACATGTGTTGTAGAAAAGGGAAAGGAAATGTATTTTCCATTGTAAAATGCCAACTGCACTCAGCTTACAGAAAAACACTCCTGACATTTCCCTGAGAAGGGTGTTTTCCCTTTATTTATTTTGCAATACTTTGCAGATTCAAAAAACTCAACAGTAATAAAATAAATTCCACTTGAGCTCTACGGACAGCATAAGTATGTTACAGTAGAGGTACTTTCTACACCATTCTTTGAATTCCTATGAAGACCTCTCCCACTTGCAGCAACAGCAACTTCTGCTTAGATCTTCAACAAATTCTCTTTCTTTGCATATAACTTTTTATAAAGCACACCCTGACTAGGCATGGGGGGGGGGGTTCAGTTTCCACTACTGAAGGTCTGTATTCCCTTGTCTGCTTCCTACTCCCACATTCTCTTCCATAAATGCTGCAAGGTCATCCAATGTGTGCTAACTTCAGAAAGAAACAAAAGACTGAACCTGCCGAGTGAGAATTTCTTTAAGGATAACTTTAAAAGGCAACATTGTATAGATACCACATTTGTCTCATGTTTAATAGTTGTGGTTTTTGAGGAAATTCTTACCAACTATTTCTCATCTGTGCTTGTGCTGATAAGACATTAAATCAGGGGTGGCTAACCTGCAACCTTCTAGATATTGCTGGACTACAACTCCCAACATCCCTAACCACTGACCATGCAGGTTGTAGCTGGGAGGGGGCCACAGGTTAGGCATCCCTGTATTAAATTTCTCTCAGTGATAGTTTTGCCTTCAGACATTATTCTAAAATAGATACTGCAGCTTATCTTGTTTGTTTTGCTTGATAGGTCAGGGGAGTAGATTCGTTCAGGCACATCCTTTACACCTTGGAGACACAAGTCTTTGTCTGTTTGCATCATATTGTGGTCTGCCAGTAAAAAAGGATGGGAAATATTCTCCCTATAGCTTTCTTAAACAAACATGTTTAGTCTGTATGAGAAATGGAAGGCACTCATGAGCTTTCTCTGCACCCCTGGTATAAAGAGGCCTTTCTTATTTCAAATATTATTTCAGTTCTTTATGTGAAATTAATTACATTTTCAGCACTTTGCTGATTTTGCATTGCTCACTGTTCTCCCCTATATTCCCTGCCAACTGGAACAGCAGCAGACCACCCTTGCAGTCCAAATGGCTATATAAAAACCTATCTGCGAAACAGGAAATACTATACAAATCAAATATCCTTAATAGCTAAAGGTTTGCAAACTTATTTTAGCTTCAAAACACACACACACACACACACACATTTACAATGAAATGTTATTGTCCATGACAAGAAAAAATGCTCAACTGTCTACTATCAGATACAGCTCTACTTGTACGAAAAATGTAAGCGTGATGAGTCGTGTCTGAATATGATTGTGTGTTCAAATGAACATAACCTTAAAAGAAATGTATTCTGGAAAGACAGCATTCACATTCAGATACATGCACATGCTAATGATCATTGGAAAGTGTACCAGTTCCTCATTCAGCAACTGAAATGCATGTAGGATTCTAATTTCGCACCTGAATCTTCTTAGTTTGATTGAGACTGTACACCACCATAATCCTGCTTCCTATATAGAACAGTATTTCTTCTTTAAAAAAACACATATATTTTCTTTAGGAATAAATATATAAATATGAGGACACTTGAATAAAAGTCTAATGATTACCACAGCCAGATAAACCTGATCACACAATAAACATCTATTAAGTTATTTGGATCATGATTTAATTATAGGTTCCTTAAAAACAATAACTTTTATTATATTAAAATGGCTTAAGACCTACCTTGTCTGCTAACAACTCTCTAATTTTGCTTGCTTGGAGGCGAAATTTCATCAGCTGGGATTCTAGAGCTATACATCTTTCTTTCCAGTTTATAGTTCCCTCAAATTCTAGCAACTCTGCCATATTTATGCTGTGAAGGGGGAAAACAAGCTATTTAATATTCCATATAATTGTTTCTTCATTCTTATATACATACAGAAGGTGTTCCTATATATCATAAATAGCAGTATAGTAAAGATTTTTACTCTGTGGTAAGTTCTACCAAGTTCAATGTTTGCCCTCCAGTATTATTATTATTATTATTAATTTTGTATACTCCGCTTCATCTGTAGATCTTAGGGTGGTTCACAACATAAAAATACAGTGTGTTTAGGACTACAATTTTAACAACTTCAGTAATATCCAAAGAGAGATCATACACATATAATGTTCCAGTGTTTGATCTCAACTTATTGACTTGGGGCTAGGTACAAATCTTTCCCGTAAAATCATTTTGCAAACTGATAAGCTCCACTGACAAGAGATGGATTAGGAAATATCACCCATTTATTACTCTGGACATTTCATATCCAAACTGCAACTTTAAAAGATCCAGTTTAACTAATTAATGTTTCTATTATTACTTATTAGACTAGTTACACAAAGGTCTCCAAGCAACTTACAGCATATTTAAAAACATGAGCATAAATACCTTATAATATCAATACATTCACACAAAAACACATGAAATTACAAAATTCACCTTCATAACAGCCATAGAAAAGCTTTGACAAATTATCACTATCCAAATAGAGTTGTAGCTGAGCCAATAGCCTATGCTGACGGAATTAACTCTGTGCTGAGGTACCTGTGTCTCCTCTGAAAGCAAATGAACCCCCCAAACTACAAACACACTCCTATTTAATGGATGTTTACCACTTTTTAGCAAAAGAAAAAAATCTCATGAAACTGTTTACGAACTGCTTTAAAACTCTCAAGTAAATATAGAACGACAATTTTCTTGGTGAGCCACTGAAAGCCAAGGTGAAAAATAGATCTTTATGGCTCTTTTAAAGGAGGGATCACGCTTGCCAGATATCACTTGTTTCTATCATGAAACCAATGAGAAAAAGACAATCAAGATAAACAACTATTGGCTGAAAGAATGTTTAATTATCTACCACATTATTTACATGTGCAACAGTTTTCAATATTTTCCAACGAAAGCTCTTATAGGGTTAACTCCTAGATTATTTAGAACTTGTCAGTTATTTATCTATTTAAAGCATTTTGGGTCTTTAGTAAAAAAAAAAGTTAGTTAGCTAGTCTTACTTCTAAGGACATAAACACGCTTTGCACTGTAAAACTCTTTTTTGCTCTTTTCTGTTCGGGTAGATAAAAATAAAATTCCATTACAGTGGTATCCCCAGTTGCGCACAGGATCTGTTCCGGAGCTCCAGTCGGATCCTGAGCTGTGTGTATCCCGAGATGCCGCTTCTGCGCATGCGCACGGTGCATAGAGCGCATCCTGCACATGCGCGCGTGGTGAAACCCAGAAAAATACTTCTGGGTTTGCCGCACACATATCCCGAAGGATACGTAACAGGAGGTGAACGTAAGTAGAGGTACCACTGTAATGCATCAGGCCTAGCAAAAGTTTGGAACATAAGCTCTACTTTCCACCTTTCACGTGGCTGTAACCAGGGGCACTGCTAGGAACTAAATAACACAACAGACCCTTAACACATATTTGCATATGCTAGTCATAAAAACAATAATTTTATTATTTATATCCCGCTCATCTGGCTGGGTTGCCCCAGCCACTCTGGGTGGCTTCCAGCACATATAAAAACATAATAAAACATCAAACATTTAAAAACCTTCTGAAACAGGACTGTACAGTAATTCAGATGTACAGATGATAGTTTAAGTCTTCAATCAAATTAAGATGGTTGTGGGTCTTACTTGAATTGCACTTTACAGCACACCCAGAAATCTTGCAAGCATAGATGCCAATTCCTAGGAGCTGAGGTCCCTTCAGCCCCCCATAAAATATTTGAGGGGGGCAGGGCCCCACAAAATTGATGGGCCTTGGCATTCCAATGGTGTGTGTGCTGCATCATGTAATCGATTCTGTGGGGCAGGGCTGCTTACCTGACCCCCCCCCCCATATTTTATTCAAGTTGGCACCCCTGCTTGCAAGCAAAGTAAAATATTAATTATTTTTAAATAATAATAATTAAAAATAATTATAATAATTAAATAATAATAATTAAAAATAATAATAATTAAAAAAAATAATGCAGGAGGTTTGAGGCCCAGTACAAAGGACCTGGGATTTGGGTCCCCTCCTAACAGCACTTCTGCTGTAAGAGTACTTCAGTTCAACTTTTGCCAATACAATTTGGATGGATCATCTCCTCTTTCCTCTTTCCCTTCTGAGTTTTTGTTTGTGTTAATTTCATTTGTATTGTTTTCTTTTTAAAATTTAGTTCTAAAGATCCCAAGGATAATTACCAAAAACAATTGGTACCACTTACCAACAAATAGTATCAAGAATGTTTTTGGCTTTTCAGAGCTTCTACATAGGTGAAAATTGAAGTTTGTGGGAATAAAGCAGGCATAAGCAAACTTGCCCCCCCCAGATGTTTTGGACTACAACTCCCATCTTCCCTGACCACTGGTTCTGTTAGCTAGGGATGATGGTAGTTGTAGTCCCAAAACATCTAGATGGTCCAGTTTGCCTATGCCTGGAATAAACATTCTGCAGATGTCCAAATGGATATATGAACATGACAAACAGGGTAGAATTTTTCAGTGTTCAAGCATTTAACTGAGATACAAATATGATATCACTCATATAAAGCTTGAAATTGACCCTATTATTGTGAGGGTTTTGTTAGTTATAATTCCAGCAAATTATTTGCTTTGCGTTTTCCAAAAAGCAAAGGATTATGGAAATATTTGCTGGCACAATATATGCTGTTTACAATTGCACTGAATGATCTTATTTATGAGTCAATGACTTCCCGTCTCTTGTTCAATTCCTCAAGGGAAAATAAATGAGTTCATCACTTTGGCTGGGCTAAGTGTTCTGATTCAGCATTGTGAACCTACACACATTTTCTCTCCTTTTCTTTTTTAAATAGTTTTTTATAAACCAACAGTGCAGTCCTAAGCATGCTTACTCAGAGGTAAGTCTTATTACATTATGTAGGGCTTACTCCCTTGTACAGGATTCTAAGTTTAAGTTCCTTAAACATTAGGTTACAAGTTACGGCATGATACAATAATTCTGACAAATCTGTTTCAGCTAAGTTTTTTATATTTACTGCAAGGATATATATATAAGAATTAAATATTTTATTTCTGCTTGAATATACAGTGGTGCCTCGTAAGACGAAAAGAATCCGTTCTGCGAGTCTCTTCGTCTAGCGGTTTTTTCGTCTTGCGAAGCAAGCCCATTGACGGATTAGCGTTATTAGCGCTATTAGCGGCTTATCAGATAAGCGGATAAGCGGCTTAGTGGCTTAGAAAAGGGGGGGGGAACCCGCAGGAACTCGCAAGACATTTTCGTCTTGCGAAGCAAGCCCATAGGAAATTCGTTTTGCGAAGCACCTGCAAAATGGAAAACTCTTTCGTCTAGTGAGTTTTCCGTCTTGCGAGGCATTCGTCTTGCAGGGCACCACTGTATTGGGATGGTTTAGCTGTCATGATACTGATACGGGAATTCATTTTCATATTTTACATTAAACCATGTGGCATTATGCAGTGGGCTAATATTTTGCAAAAACATGCATTAACTGATCATATAAGGCATCAGAATGCAAAGGAAGCAGATCCAGACTTGAAGATCCACCAACCTGAAACAGGAATGGAACTGTCAGTAACTCTATAAATGAAAGTTTATAGCCAGAAGGGAGTGACAATTTGTTCCTATTTAAATTGCAGGAAAAGCTTCCAATTACTTCAGTGAGGTCAGGGTTTTTCCCAAAATACTCTCCCAACACACAATGTAAACAAACAGAAAATAGAAGAACTTTTCATTATAGTAGGTCATTTCCCCCCATTTAGCAAGAGACACATCCTTTTAACATGAGGGGATATTAAAATGTGATTTAAAACACACCTCTTTAAAAAGAAGTGTTGCATTTCTAGCATTCCACACAGAAAACTGGAAGTAGAAGTTTTAATTTGCTACCTGCAAGCTAGCTGAAACCATAAGGTAGTTATATGAAATGCAGATGATTGCTCAGTTGTCTAACACTGTGGCACTGAAGTTCATGGCAAGGATTTGTCCATGCAGAAACTTAAGATACCACTAGCTAACACTTTTCTTATTGCTGACTCTTGAGTACTCTGTCATATACATGGAAATGTATAATAGAAAGATAAAGAAGTGGTGATTACCTACTTCTACTGCAGGCACTTAAATGCACTGTTTTGTTTTCATATACTAGAATTGATCGCAATCTATCGGTCGATCGTGGGGCGTCCCTGATGGATCCTGGTTGATCGTGTGATCCTGAGAGATCCCCCCCCCCCAAATCTGGATTTTGGTAAAGCAGTCTGTGATGTTTTATAAACTTTTATATACTACCCAATAGAGACTCAATGAAAAGGGTATGCCATATCATTCCTTGCACTGGGCTCCTTTAAATTTCCCTGCAATTGCAGCTTTCCCCTTATCATAAAGCAAGAGATCATTGACCATGTTCCCAGCTCAAGTACAGTTCAGAGTTCTGGGAGTTTGGCCAGCATGAGGAGCAGAAGAATCTCGGGGGTGGGTTTTCAGGGTGAAGACTCTGTAAACTGCAGATGGTGATGTTAAGGGCTTTCTGTGCTACTTTAGTCTCTGCTCTCTTCCCGCACAGGAGATTTAGTCCTAAAAATATTTACATACTGCTATTCATTAAAGAGAAAATCAGAGCCATTCGCAACAATTGTATATAAAACCATATTAAAAAAAGTTAAAATCAGAAATCAGACGACTGTGGAAAAAACAAGGTTCAAAGCTATGAAGCCCACAAAACAGTATGCTTAACAGGCACAAATCAGGGCCAGGAAACAACCTGTTTTATCCATCCCAGGACTTGGTTCTGGGATATACAAACAATTAAAAAAACAGACCACTGAGCATGTACAGAGTGCCTTTCCCCTGACCAGGGATGCCAACTTGAATAAAATATTGAGGGGCCAGGTAAGACCCACCCTGCATATTCAATCACATAATGTAAACACACACACCATTTGAAAGGTGGGGGGCTTAAAATATGTTAGGTGGACGCCAAAAAGACCTTGGCCCCTAGGAGATGGCTCTTATACCCCTAACCACAAGTAGTCCTGACACTACCATAATGTGGGGGGCATCACAGGAGGCAGACTGTGTGCCCTTTGGGGCAGACCTGAGCCCCTGAACCTCTGACTGTGTTTCCCACCTTTACCTCCCAGCATCCTTTAATGCACATTTTAAGCAGCTGGGCATGCAGGCTGCCCGATTTATCCCTGGCATCCAGCTCCCCATCAGCTGTCTGAAAAGGGAGGCTAGAACTTGACTGCCCCAGGTTTCCCCACTCCCCCGCCCCCAGATGTGGGGC
The DNA here is from genome assembly GCF_964106915.1 of Podarcis gaigeae. NCBI lineage: Eukaryota > Metazoa > Chordata > Lepidosauria > Squamata > Lacertidae > Podarcis > Podarcis gaigeae. The sequence goes on along the minus strand of NC_139680.1, from coordinate 100,617,772 downwards.
AGAGCTGCTTGTTCTGACGACGAGAGGCGAAGGCACTCTTCGCGCGCTCAGAGGCGCTGCTGTGGGCGCCCAGGCATTAACTTCTGAGGCGCCCACCTGATGCCCCACCACGGATAGACCAGACAGTGATTCAGAGGCAGAGAGAAAGAGAGGAAAGTTCATTCAGCAGCAGCAGCAGCGAGGGAATTTATATATATATATATAAAGCTTGGGAGTTCCCGCAGCTTCCCTGCTGGGCCAAAGGAAGAGCAGAGAGAAGGCGAAAGTTTGAGGGAAGAGGGAGGGAAGAGGCATGACTTCCCCCTCTCCGTCTAAAAGTCTCTTGACTTCCCCCGAAGAGGGGGAAAGGGAGGCTCCCCACCCCCCACCCCCCAAAAAACACAACTTAAGCCAAACCTGAGGAGGGCGGGCGGCCTCCGCCTCCTCAACGAAGTCTCTCAGGCGCCCCTCACAAGCAGCGCCGCCGCCGCCGCCTTGCTTCCAAAGGCTCCCTCCGCGCCTGTCCCACCAGCACCATCCCCGCGGTCCGTGGGGGGCCGGCAGGCGGCAAGGGGCCTGGGCTGAGCGGCAGCCGCGCCGGCCATTCAGCGGGCGTGGAAGGCGGGGCTTGGGAGCTCTCGGCAGCCTCTCCGCAGCGGCCCGGGGTGGCGGTTTCTTGGGGCCGAGGGGGCAAGGAGTTGGGCAGGAACCACCACGACGTGGGGGGGGGGGGAGCGAGCGGAGCGGGGCTGAGGGAAGCCGCCGTGTATCTGCGGGACTCGCCCACGAGAGGCCGAGGGCGAGACACCTCAGTGGGCCTGCCTGCCTCCCCCGCTTTACTTGCGCGAAAGGGCTTTCCGACGCGCCGCTCTGCGCCACGCGCGCAGCCCGAGCCTGAGGAGAAATTAGGCCCTTATATAGCCCCCCCCAACCCGCGTAAAAATGATTTTAGGCTGCCGAACCTGGATATCGTCGTGTATCATTTCTTTCCAGAAAAAAATAATCTCGAGAATGGTGGGAAGGGACCCGAAGGGTCAAGTCCAACCCGCTGCAACTGCGGGAATCTTTTGCCCCACATGGGGCTCGAACCCACGACGCTGAGGTTTTAAGAGTCTCAAGCCCACACCAAGCTCCCACATCAGTTTGGAAGGGTAGGTTGCCCAGCAAATTTTGTTGCCTGCTTTCAGCGTAAGCTGAAAGGATAAGTCGGGGCAAATAAAAAGGCTGTGAAGTTTTTGGTTGTCGCTGATAGTGCAACAGGGAACTGGCGACATCAAATCAATAAGAGCTAATTAAAACCAGCTCCAGCGGGTGAGGAAGGGGCATTTTGAAACAACAACAGAGTCTTTCTCTATAACTGGAAAGTTGTTGACTAAGCATTCCCTATATGTAGGAGCGGTTGCACCACCAAAAAAGTCCCTTCTCTGGTCAGCACCTGCTTCCTCACAGATGGTAGTATCATAGAATTGTAGATTTGGAAGATTTGGTAGTATCATAGAATTGTAGATTTGGAACCCATGAGGGTCATCTAAGTCCAACCCGCTGCAATGCATCCAACATGGACCTCAAACCCATGACCCTGAGATTAAGAGTCATGCTCTACCAACTGAGTTATATGATTCAAAGGAGGGACTGAGATTAAAATCATAAGGTTTTGGATATACAAAGGTGTGTACATATATATATATAACAGGCATGTCCAACTCCCAAGAGACTGCGATCTACTCCCACTATAGAAAAAACCTGGCAGTGATCTACCCATTGGATCTACCCATTCTTTTTTGTGGGGGGGGGGGACACATCGATCAGGATCACGCAAACCACCAGGATCAACCAGGGGTAGACCGTGAGCGACCGGTAGATCACAAATCAACTGGTTGGACATGCCTGATATAGAAGACTCTTCCTAGTGTTACGAGTTTGGGGAAGTAGGCTGTAGGCCGAGACCCTTCTAGCTCCTGAATCTACCAAGTGTTAAAATAAAAGCCAGCCTATCTTCTTGATGAGGCAATTGCCTGGGTGATGGGCCATTATTAAGAGAACTAAGGAAAGGGGTTCTGTGCAAGATAGAAATGGGTACCACCCACTCACTCTGCAACGGTTAATTAGAAGGAAAAGGCAGAGTTGAGTGGCAGTGAAGCAAAAAAGCAGCAGGCCAGGGAAATAGACAGAACAATGTTTGTCTTCTGTTTGAACCCAAGGCTGTGGTTATGGGAGAAACGAGACCTTTTTGCTATGAACCCCTCCATTGTAAGCCCAGGTTATAAACCATATATCACAAAAGCACCACAGTCTCCATTGTGCCTCGTTCCCAAAGGAAACATGAATCCTGGGTAAGTGTCTGAAACCCCTGGGATCTCATACCACTCAGAGATTGGGTGCCATGTAATACTCCGTACAGAATTACAGAAACTACAAATAACGGATGGTAGTTTGTTGTCCACATGACATTGTCTTCAACAAAATGCCATTCCATAGTTTGCACCCCCCCCCAATAAATCACAATTTATCATTTCTGCAGGGGGGGGGGTCGCTTACAGGTTTATTTTTATTTTTTTGGTTGAAACAGTAATTCCAGATATGCAACAGCATTTTGATGAGGTCGAAATTGTGTGGACACTGCACAAAACTTTTCACACAAGAGCAGCAGCACTCAGTTCACTCTAAACTACTGTGTGAAACTCCCCGATAATGGAAATGGAAATAAAGAGTCATGGGTGGTGTAACTACAGCCAAAATTTTCCCCATTTGTGTGCAGGCATTCTTTCCTTTTCATGCAACACTGCCATTTTTATCTTGCTCATAATAAATTCTACAGACTGAAGTGTGCTGTTTTCTTTTTTGCTTGCCAGTTCCAGGGAGCGTTGAAGACTTGAGGCCAAGGGCATAAAGAGATTTATCAATCAAACAGTTGAGAAAGGAACTTCTCAATAAAGTTGTTTCTCATTTAGGGACATTTTTATGTGGTGTGTTTCTGAGTGTATTTCCCTGTTCTTTTTTCCTAGGATCCTTTCTGCTTTCCCTCTGGTCTGTGCCCAGCACCATATTCTCCCAATGCAAGCATTGTGCTACTCTCTGTGCCAAGTCACAGCTACAATAGGACTGCAGTGGTACCTCTGGTTACGTACTTAATTCGTTCCAGAGGTCTGTTCTTAACCTGAAACTGTTCTTAACCTGAAGCACCACTTTAGCTAATGGGGCCTCCTGCTGTCCCTGTGCGGCCGCTGCACGATTTCTGTTCTCATCCTGAAGCAAAGTTCTTAACCCAAGGTAATATTTTTGGGTTAGCAGAGTCTGTAACCTGAAGCATATGTAACCTGAGGTACCACTGTAATAATAATAATAATAATAATAATAATAATAATAATGTGCTCAAGGGTCAGCTTTTTAGGCATTGTTGTTGCAGTAGTGGTTTGCAGGCACAATATCGTGCCTGCCACAGATTTGACTAAGGGTCAAATAGCCAGGACTTGGAGATATGTTGTACACCTGATAGCACACGCGCACGCGCACACACACACACACACACACACACACTCTATAGGGGATTCATTTGTCCTTCAAATACTCAAGTAGATAGTGAGATGTTCTGCGGTAGAAAACAAAGCTCCCGCTTCTCTGCCTCAAGCTTAAAGACATTTACCTCCAGCATTTGGCTATACAATAGCCTTTTAAGACTTTTTATGGGCAGTATGTTTCTTTACTCATGCTGTTTCTACTTTCCATTGCTTTATATAACCACAAAGATAAGACAGATAGAAAAACCCCTGGTTATCATTAATAGTTTTGGCCACCTCATGAGAAGAGAAGACTCCCTGGAAGAGACCCTGATGTTGGGAAAGATGGAGGGCACAAGGAGAAGGGGACGACAGAGGACGAGATGGTTGGACAGTGTTCTCAAAGCTACCAACATGAGTTTGACCAAACTGCGGGAGGCAGTGGAAGACAGGAGTGCCTGGCATGCTCTGGTCCATGGGGTCACGAAGAGTCGGACATGACTAAACAACTAAACAACAACATCTCTCTACACAAAAGTCTGTGTATGGAGCCCACATATATGAGAATTTTCCCTCCTGCTGTCTATGAAAGGTTGCATTTGGGTACGCTGCCAGCATAGATGAATCTTCACACTGGATATGGAGAATGCTCCTTCCAGTATTGGAGCAGCCTTTTTGCTGCCATTAATGCACTTACACTGCCTTTCTGTCAAATCCTATAGTACGGGGATATAATTTAACAAAATATTTACATACAAAACCACCAGAGTTCTCTCCAGTACTAAGCAAACGTACTGGATCAGAATTCTACTGATCAGAATTGGGCCACCACCAAGCAAGACCAGACCATATGAATCAACCAAACCTGTGCTGTGTACAGCACTAACACTTACCCGTATTTTTCGCTCTATAGCACGCACCTGACCATAACACGCACGTAGTTTTTAGAGGAGGAAAACAAGAAAAAAATATTCTAAACGAAATAGTGGATATATGATTTTTGTGGTTCATGCTGTGGCCACAGACATGTGATCTGGCAGTGAGTTTGGGGTAGCCCAATGCAAAAATCCTGAGGATCCATGTGGATCCATGCTTTGTAACCACGTTTTTGCGCCATTGCGGCCCCATGAAACAGTGGGTGCGTGTGTTTTTTGGTGCAGGCTGTAGCCATGGATATGCTATGTGATCTGATGGTGAATTTGGGGTGACCTAGTGCAAAAATCCTGAGGATCCATGTGGATCCGTGCTTTGTAACCACGTTTTAAGTGGGGAGGGAAGGAAAAGAACTCAAGGGACAAGGAACACGCGTGGGGGGTGTGGAGAAGGATGCTGCTGATAATGCAGGAGAGGCTCCTCTCCGGCTTTGCTCCTTTAGAACAAGCAGGGTCTGTGTCTCTCCCTCCTCTCCGGCAAGGAAACCATGATAGTAACCACTCTGAGACAAATCAAGAAAAATTGCAACCAACACTCTCCCCCAACAAGCGCAGTGAGGTCAAAACACACACACACGCAGAGAGGGAACTGGCCCTAAAGTCGCAGGGCGCTGGGGGAGTGAACGGGAAGCAAGAGAAGGAGAAGGAGCCCTCACACACACAGAGTGTCAATTCTAAAGTCGGAGGGACAGCGCAGGGAGAGTGAACGGGAAGCTGGAGGAGGAGGAGGAGCCCTCTCTCTCACACACAGACACACAGAGTGTCAATTCTAAAGTCGGAGGGAGAGCGCAGGGGCGCAGGGAGAGCGAAGGAGAAGCAGGAGGAGGAGAACGATAGCTCAAGGACACACACACACAGCCCCTACAGTGGCTAATCCAAAATCGGACAGCAAAAAACTGCAGGCAGGGACAGAGAGTACGGGGTTGTTTTAAAGCAGCCAACCCCGCTCTGCTTCTCTCCCTCCTCCCAGCTAGGCTGGCTGAAAAGCTTCGCTGCTACTTAGCAGATCAGTGGGGAGGAGAGAGGAACATAGAGGACGGGGTTGTTTTAAAGCAGCCAAGCCCGCTCTGCTTCTCTCCCTCCTCCCCAGCTCGGCTCGCTGACAGGAGCCGCTTACACCTGCTTTGTTGTTTCAAAGCAAGCCACGGACTGCTCACAACTGCAGCAGATTCCCCCGCCATCTGTAGGCATTCGCTCCATAACACGCACAGACATTTCCCCTTACTTTCTAGGAGGAAAAATCTGCGTGTTATGGAGCGAAATTTACAGTATATCTCAAATGTGCCTTTCAAAAAGGCAGTAAGAGATCCAATGTGCTCCAAGTATCATTTTTGTTGTACTAAATGCAATTTTAGATCCAAGGAACTGAACTGTACAGAAGTCAATGCAGCCTTCCATTGCTGCTCATGCATCAGACATTCCAGTGGTATGGCTGAAGTTAGTGGCAGTAGTAAATTCTGAACTCAGAATTTGTTGTTGTGAAAGGAAAATGCCTTTCCCACATTTCAGAATACTGTTGCTCACCAACAGGTTTTAAGGAAACAAAACTCCTACTGTTTTCTCTATCATTCATTTTGTGGTGCTTGTGTATATTTTTAGCAAGAGCAGCCATGTGGATTTAAAAAAACAAAACTCTTACACTCTCACGAGTCTCTTCCGATTCTGTGATTCATATTTGTAAATAAATGGAAATCTGACCACACAAACTACCTGGTATCTGAAGAAGTGTGCATGCACACGAAAGCTCATACCAAGAACTAACTTAGTTGGTCTTTAAGGTGCTACTGGAAGGAAATTTTTTGTTTTGTTTTGACTATGGCAGACCAACACGGCTACCTATCTGTCACACAAACTACCATTATCTCTCCCTAAACTTGTGCATACTACAGTTTATTGTGCATTATAATCTGCCTGGGTCACCACTGATGTAGTTCTGTGTATACTTCCTGAAACTGAGAACCTGTGGGTATTTTATCTCTCTGTTAAACCTTTAAATTTGTGCATAAGCAGCTATTCATTCAGTACATCATACATCCTAGGCATGACTTTTTTTAAAAAAGCCCTTCAGTCCAAACTGGGACTTCTTACATCCACTCCCATGGGAAGTGGTTTGCCCAGTCTAAGCTGCCCAGCGTAGGTGGGGCAACCCAGTCAGATGGGTGGGATACAAATTATAAAATGATGATGATGATTACCAGAGATGCCAAGGGGCGGAGTGGATGATGGGGAAAAACAAGTAACTTTTGGATTTGTCACTACTAACTTTAAGAGGATTTGGTCTTTGTGGTATCTTGGATCTCTGGCAGAAAGGCAATGTATAAATGACATCTTTTGCAAACTATTTTAAATTTTAAAAATGGCATTGTTGGTAGGTGAGAAATTTAAGAGTACATTTCTTAGCACTTTGGTGCCACACAGTGGTAAAACTCTGCAGGACAATGAAAAAAATATCTTTTACGAAAAGTACTTGTCTCCGTTTACCATGCAAAAGTGAATATATTAATAACTTTAGAAACATGGAAATTAAAATATACTCTACCAAACATTTAATGCAATTAGTAACTCTAAAAAATATTAATACTCAACCAATATTTGTTCTGAGCTACATTATAATGTTATACTCCAAGAAATCAAGACACACTACAAGGTGCTTTAACAATCTGAGCAAAAAGTCTGTGAAAATGATCAATGTTTAAATGGCCTCTAGATTATGACAGGAATCTGAACAAATGCAACATTTGAATGAAAGTATATTAAAAAAAGATATACACATGCCAGTGCTAATGGACCTCTGAAGCTAGGTAAAAACTATGTTTAATCATCCATGCACTTATTTAAAGTGGTGCCCCTCACATGGCTGATGTAGTTATGTTGCTATATAGGTTGACTTCATATTGTTGCATTTAAAAATTGCTTTATTGTATTTTAATGTTGTTCCTTGCTCTGGGATTGTGTGAACAATGAAGAGCGGATTGTAAATAATTTACGAGTAAGTGAGGAAGCTTGTTTTGATGTTTATGCTGCCAATGTTTGGGTGCCTTTCAAACTGAGTAAGGATTGTAACTTTGCTTGAAAGCACTGGAAAATTAAATCCCAAATTTGTCCAATGGAATAAGGAACACACATATTAAATGGAAAACTGTGACAGATCCAAGCAGGTACACCACCTGTATACTGTACTTAGGCTGCAATCTTATGCCCACTATTTGGTAGGGTAATGCAATTTCTATGCACACTTACTTGAGTGGGAATTATGTCCCACTAAACACGAATAGGAGGACTGAGCTGTAAGAGCACAATCCTTGTCAAGTCGACAATTTCTCATGTACAGAATTACAATCTAGGCCCCACAGACTGACCCCCCAGCAAGCTTGCCAAGTTTGGGCCACAAGTATCCTAACTGCTGATGTGTTCAGAATTTGGTTCCTGTAATAAAAATGAACCTGCCAGACATCTTCGGCTGGCATGGTGTTCTACTTTGAAAACTGAGTTTTGATTGTCTGATTACAGAAGTTACGGAATAAAGTGTTGTTCTGGGCAGTAGCGCACACAAAATGTCAGTTTGCAAGCTTAAAAACTACTTTTTTCTATGTCACCGAGAAGAACTCTTTATTTCTTAACCTCAAAACTCAGAAGTAACTCCCGCGGAATTCAGAGTCCCCTCGTCCTCCCCATAGCTGTCAACTTTTCCCTTTTCTTGCGAGGAATTCTATTTGGAATAATGGAATTTCCCTTAAAAACAAGGGAAACGTTGACAGCTATGCCTCCCATGGATGGTAAAATGACCAAACTCGCCTGCTGCATTGAACACAGGGGGGGTTTAACTCCGGGGGGAAAAATGCTTCGGGGCCGAACTGTCAGTCTTATTAAACTCCGTGCGACTTTAACTCTCCCAAGCAGGATTGGGCACCTTTACCTCCACTGCCCTGCAGGGCGGGGGCGGGGGATATTATCGAGGAGGGAGCTGTGTCCTGCCCAGATGCCTCGCTGGACTGCAACTCCCATCAGCCCACTCAGCGATGGCCAAGGACCAGGCATGATGGGAATTGCAGTCCAAAGGCACCTGGCGAGCCTCAGGTTCCCCACCCCCGTTTTACGGCCCTCCATTTCTCCCTTAAGCCTAGATTGCCCCTCGGGCTGCTCCTCCAGGCCCGCGCCTCGGCCTTCCCGTTTCCCCGGCTGCCTGAGTCGGTCCGCGGCGCATCCAGCGCGCTCGGCCGGGGCCTCCCCGCGCCCAACTCCGGGCTCAGAGGAAAGACGTGGCTCGGCGGGCGGAGCGTTGCCTGTCTGCTCCTCCGTCCGGCCCCTCGCGGCGAGGAGGCGGCACCACCAGCAGCCTGCGGAGGAGAGTGGCCGGGCCGATCGGGGCGGTAAGCAGCGGGAGGCGCGTAAAAGCGCGCGGCGGGCGAGCTCTCTCGGCGAGGGGGGCGCTTCCCTGGATGCGCTCGCCGCCGCCTTTTCGTTTGCTGTGTTGCAGGTGGGGTGTCTCGTGCATTTTTAAAACTACCCCCCTCCAAAAAAAGCACAACCCAGTAAAGGGTTATTGGGGACGCTAAGCTGTTCCCTGAATCTAGCTCCCAAACAGCAGGGTCTTCCTTCTCCTCCTCTGCTTTGAACCAAAGAAAACAGCTCCTGGGATTCGGGGCCACGCGATGTAACGCGCCGCTCATAAAGCCCAATCTGATCAAGCGTGCACGCTGCACCTTTAAGGGACATCGGAAGCACAGTTACACTCCCCCCCTCAAAGAATTCTGGGCCCTGTAGTTTATTAAGGGTTGCTGGGAATTGGAGCTTGGCGAGGGGTAAACTACAGTGCCAGGGATTCTCTGAGGGAGAGAAAGTGCTTTGGATGCGCCTTAATGGTATAATGTGGTACATAGCCATTCTCATTGAGCCAACCTCGAAAGTGCAATGCAGGTGGATATATAATTAGGCAGCAATCCTCGCCATGCTTTGAAGTTGTTTCCATTGAATTAAGTGTGGCTTACTCTTGGCTAAATGGAGATAGGATTGCCGCCTTTGTGGGTGAAGAAGAGGCACCTCTTCCTGCACTCCATTGCAATGTGTGGAGATTTGTGCAACTTGCTGCCATGAGTGTGATGGCCGTCAGTCATTTATGGCTATGTAGGTATCTTTGTCTCCTGCCAACCTAGCAGTTCGAAAGCACGTCAGAGTTAGTCATGCTGGCCACATGACCCGGAAGCTGTATGCCGGCTCCCTCAGCCAATAAAGCGAGATGAGCGCCGCAACCCCAGAGTCGGTCACGACTGGACCTAATGGTCAGGGGTCCCTTTACCTTTACCTTTAGGTATCTTTGTAGATCATATACCCAAGCATACGTCGCCTATGGAGTGGCTAATGAAACAGACGAAATATATAAAAAAATAAAAATAAAATGTCCAGTAGCACCTTAGAGACCAACTAAGTTTGTCCTTGGTACAGTGGTACCTCGGGTTACACACGCTTCAGGTTACAGACTCCGCTAACCCAGAAATAGTACCTTGGGTTAAGAACTTTGCTTCAGGATGAGAACAGAAATTGCGTGGCAATTCTGCCTGGTGAGGTTCTTCTGATGTTCAAACCTGACTGATCCCTGGTGCTGAAAAGAGGGAGACCAAATGAAATATTTTGCAGAATCTGGGGTGGTTAACCATTATCCTTCCAGATGTTATTGGACTCAAACTCCCACCAGCCCCCGCTATCATGGGCACAGGTCAGGGATTATCAGAGTTGTCCAGCAATATCTGGAGAGCCAGAAATTAGCCACTCCTGTGATAAAGGAATTTCTTGGAATTTTCTCTTCTAGGCTGCAGGTTAGACTGTTCCCCCATCCAATGTCTGTGGGTGTGGAAAGTGAGCCAAGTCAGGGAAGAGAGTTCAACCCAACCGTTCTGGCATCCTATTTTGGTGTGCAGGGTATTATTATTATTATTATTTTTTGTGGGAGGACATTCAAACATACAATTTCCCACTTGCAACGTGAAGTAAAATGAAATCTCTACCATTTGATGCTGCTGTATGTGCAGACTGGCCTAATTTCTGGGGCTAAGCCATGGTGAACAGTGGCTCCAATTAAACTCAGGCAAGTTTTGGAATGAGGGGAACCTGTGGGTGGTTTCTGTGGCTGTATGAGAGTCAGGGGCACAACATTCTCTCTAGTCGACTGTTGTCCTTACATGTTCACCAACTCCACAGGTCATAAAAAAGTGTATTTATGGGTAGCTGTTGGAATCTAGATGGAGTTTAGATGGTTAATGGTTGGAATTTCAGGGAAACAGATCTATCCATCTAAGCGAAGAAACAGATCTGTTCATTCCAAGAAGTAGCTGTTGTAGGGAATGTCACAGAATTGATTTAAGGGCAGGTCTGTGTTGCCCCCATATAGAGATTACACACTGCAAACATTATCCATGTTGTCAGATGGCAATGGTGGTCGCTCATGAGAAACCAGTCAGGACTCCGACTTGACTTTTACAGGTTTTATTTAGGTGCAAAACTATGTACAGTGCAGAACCACAAGTTCATGTCTGCCTCAGTTACTAGCAGAATCCGGGAGTGGTCGTTTCCGGGTCCTCCCTCAACATAAGAGCTTAGTCACCTTTTCCTTCCTTCTTTGTGTTTTACACCTCTGTGCAAGGTGGGCAACGGAAGAGGTGTGCTTCCCTCCTGGCCGACTTGGCCAGGAGCGGTGCTGAGGCTACCAGCAGCATCCTCTGGCCCTTTCCCCTCCTTTACCCCGGAGGTGTGGCTTTCCCCACCCTCAGACTGACGAGGTGCAGCGCTGGGGCTCCCAGCAGCATCTTATGGTCCGTTCCCCTTTTCCCCACCACAGGAAGAGGAACTGCTTCGCAAGATTTTTGAAGGTTCCCTGTAACCCAGTTGCCCCTCTGCCTCCCTTCCCATGCAGCAGTGGTAACATGTAGACCATCTGAGTGTTTCCATGCTAAGATTGTTTATTGATGCTGGTTCTGTACGGAACCATGGCCTGGTGGATTTTATTTTTTATTTTTTAATGCATTGAATGCTTGAGTCATAACAGAGATTTGTTCTAATTGATTTATGGAAGCGTTTCCAGTATTGAATTGGAGAGCATAACCACAGAACCAGTAGCTTACAGTTTTATGATTTACAAGCCTATCTCATTCAGGCTGATATGGTCGTGAACAAAACTATCACCTAGTTTAGTGCAAACTAGTGCAACTTAGAGCAAACTTGCAGGTCTCCAGGGTGAAGGTCACTGCCATAGTGCTGCTGCCTTGTTTCTGCTATTTTTGTGCTAACAGAGGCTAAACTATGGTTTGCTTTGTGTTACATTGAACCCAGGCTTGTGTTTTGTCTTAGGTAGACAAACCATGAGCCCAGTTTGTGCTGTAAAGTCTTTGGATGAAACCCAACGGCAACCTGTGTTTTGCTGGAGTTTGCAATCAAGTTTTTACATTATGGACAAAGCATTACCCATTGGTAAATTATGGATGAAAAATCTTAGACTAGCTCATAGGGTCTATGAATATTTTCTGTGCAGCTTACGTATAAAAAAACCAACTGCCACAAACTTTTTGCAAAGCACAAAGGTGAACAGGAATTAAAAAACAGTCTTTACTTTTAAATTGTGCATTTAAAACAGTGTTGGTACCAAGTGTCAACTTATAATCTTTTTCAGTAGGCAATTCTTTAATCTACCAAAATGGTTTTAAAGAAGAAGAAAGAGATTCAGGTTGATACCTTTGTTCTTGATCACCAACAGCTTGAAAGACTTCACTGTAAGTATAATTAAGTTGTTTAGTTTGTCTCTCTAGACGTATTTCAGTGGTACTACAATGACTTTTTAAATCCAGTCCTCTTGATGATACCTTTTTAACTTAAAAAGAAAAATCAGCCCTTTTCATGTACTGTAGTTTATATGCTCTTCCCACCCCATTTTGAAAGAGTTTCTGCACTGAAGATCAAAATTAAAGGGAAGCGTTCCAGAATTCTTGATTTTGTTATTTTATAATTCTCCTTAAAGAATGTATTGAGGATGCCCTTGAGACACTTTCCTAATTTTCGGGGAGGGGGTTTGTAGAAAGTTGGTAAAAAGTAGGTCCTGTGGAAGCTGTAATTCTTGCAAAATTTGCTAAATATTCTGAAGAAGAAGAAGAAGACCCTGCTCATCTGACTGGGTTGCCCTAGTCCAGTGGTGGTCAAACTTGGCCTTCCAGCTGTTTTGGAACTACAATTCCCATCATCCCTGACCACTGGTCCTGTTAGCTAGGGATGATGGGAGTTGTAGTCCAAAAACAGCTGGAGGGCCAAGTTTGGCCACCACTGCCCTAGCCACTCTGAGCGGCTTCCAACATATATAAAAACATAATAAAACAAACAGGCTTCCCTTTAGGTTATATAGTTATATAGTTATATAGTTACTCATCTCCTTGACATCTGATGGGAGGGTGCTCCACAGGGTTGAACTCATTCTGTGCAGTAGTAGAGCTTTAGGTAGCACTTGGGCAATGTAGACCCCACTCCTATATCTTCTCCAGAAAACTATATTTTCGTCTTTAATGCAGCACTCATCCAAGAATCGGATCTAGACATCTGTGAGTGGAGTTTCCCACTTGTGGAATGTTCCTGTAAAAGAGAGAAGGATAAATGGTTTTCACCGATTCTCCCAGCAGCCCCTGACACTCCCTGAAAAGCGATTATGTGTGGGTTGAGGAACTCTCTGGAATAAATGAGAGGTGGCAAAGGAGACTGGAGGAGGGAAAATGCAGGAATTGGTGACCACTGTTTTCCCTCACCCTCTCTTTCCAGTTGTGGAAGCCTCTGTTGGATCATAGCTTCTTCTGTGAACAGATAGGACCCTGCTGGAAACAGAAGGACTGTACTGGATTCAGAGCATTAGTTTCAGATCAGAGAAAAATAAAACTTATGCAGTGTATGAGCAATTGACAAGGGGGAAGTCACCTCAGTGAAGGTTGTTGTTGAACTGCCACGCCCATCAGCCCCAAAAGTTATTGTCTAGCAGCAGCTGGTGGTCTATAGGCTTCCCATCCCTGGCCTGCAGTGTGATCCGCCATCTTAGCTTGTAACTGCTGGGAATTCATTCATCCTCTTCCTTTTAGCTGAACGCAGGCTAGAGTGGTAGCTGTCGTGTGTTCTGGTTATAGCTTAAGACACGATTGGGCTTCGTTACTGCATTTTCCAAATTACTCTTGGTTTGTACTCTGCCTGAAGTTTCTTTGCTGTGAATCCAAATGATATGTTTTCAAGTTGGGTTGATTTTTACTGGATGTTCTACATTCTTAATCACAGTTGTTGGATTCAATACAGAAGATGCTTTCTATGTCTCTAATAAATGCCCGGAAATAAGAACTTCAGCAGGTGTGTTCTCGCTTATCATAGTGGTAGAAGAAAACAACTTTTGAAATTATTGTTCCTTGGAAAGGCACAAGAACCGTTCTTGTTTGATTTGTCAACTTGCAATAGTATATGTATATGTGTTAATGGGTGTTTCACTTGCTTGGGTCAGTGACTCATTCACCCCTCCATAACAGAAAAGATTTAGGAATTGGCATTTATAATATGCACATAGTGGAATATTAAAGGTTTTCTTTTCTCTTTCTTTCTTTCTTTCTTTCTTTCTTTCTTTCTTTCTGCATAGCTTTTGCAGATGCTGAAGGACAAAACCTAGCCTCTCTGCTGCTGCGTTGTGCACTGTTACCTGATGGCATCCAGCAAATCCATTGTGTCAAGCAGGTTTGATTTTAGTAGCGTTAAAAATAGTAACATGGAAATGTGTAAAGAAGAGCTACAGATTTTTCTACTAATGATTTTCCTACTAGTTAGGAGTGGTCGAAGCCCAAGTAAACCAAAGAAACAAATGTGATCCAAAAACTAACCTTTTGTAGTGCTGTGTTTTCTGCAGTTAAATTCTACTTTATTTGAACTTATAACTTGATTGAAGCAAAACAAATACATTTTAAAATAGGGATGGCTAAACCCCATTTCAGGGACTGGATTAGGCGCTCTGGGTAACCTTTTTCTGGCCCCAAGGCTCAACTCTCTCTCTCACTCTCTCTGTACAGGCAGTGACCAATTTATGCGCGTTCAATTGATGCAAAACCATGCATGTGTGCATCGCAGCAACCTGAAAGCAGCTTGAAAAGGGGATGGGTGGGGCAGGGTGGGTGTAACAGGGTGAGACAGGCTCCCCCGATGCACATGGGGGTCAGGAATGTAAACCCACAGATCGTGAACTGGTCTGTGACCGTAATAATAAATTTCTTCTTATTATTATTATAAACCCACAGAAATCGGTCGTTGCCTGTATATATAGTTTAAGTAGACACAGTTCTTCAATTGAGATGTCAATTGGCTTCTCCCCAGCCCTCTGATATTTTATTTGATGTGCAGGAAGTGGGGGGCCACACCACTGCTGGCAAGTGTCTCCCGCAGGATTTGTCAAGGTCCTCGGGCCCAAAGAAGGCTAGCCACTCCTGGTTTAAAAGAAGTAAGAGTATCCAGAGAACTGGAACACTGAGTTGGAGAACTTTATAATGCAACCTTTGGTTGTAGATCGCATTTGCATTACACTCATTGTCCTTGCCATCGCTGTCAACTGTTCCCATTTTTAAGGGAAATTCCCTTATTCCGAATAGGATTCCTCGCAAGAAAAGGGAAAAGTTGACAGCTATGGTCCTTGCTGACTTTGATCATATAGCCAAAAGATAGATCTAATGTTTTAGTAGTAGACGTATCTGTATGTATAGGACGATGCAATAGCTAATGCTGAATTCTAAAAAAATAATAATCTTTGTTGTGCATAGATTGTGCCTTTACTAGAGAAGATGGATAAAAGCTCTTTGTGTGACCCCATGGTTAAAAACTGCTTAGATGTTTTGGGAGCGGTGTTCTTATCTCTGGATGTGAAGAACCCTTTGAAAAAAGTGTTGGCAAGGTAAATGTGTAGTTTTTGCCTATCAAGTTTGGGGTGTGGGCAGGGCCACCCATTGCTCCAACAGTCCAGCTCGGGGGGCAAAAATAGGGAGGGGGGTCAACTACCTAGCCACCAGAAGTGTGTGTGTGAATGCATCTGGGGAGCTACTGTAAGTTTGTGCTTTGCAAATAAAGAATTAACTACTGGCCGTTTGTCCTGCTTGGGCTCAGTGTGCTTGAGACAAATGGTCTGACTTGGTATAAGGGAGATTCCTGTATCTGTAAGGGTCTCCCAGCTCTCCAGAGCAGATTTTGGGGGGAGGAAGGAATTCAAAGAGGAAAGGGAGGATTGGCAGAAACCTTTCCCTTGCCCCCTTCCATGAGCAGGAGCTTAGACATGAATGGAGCTCCAGTCACCAGGTTTCCGGATCTGACCCTTTCTGTTTAGCACTTTGTGATCAGTTCCTCAACAAGCCCGCCCATATTTCTGGGCACTGTTTGCTTGACTTTTGTTTTGTTACTGGCCAGAGCAACTTTTGTGTCTGATTTTAAGACTGAATAGGATTTATAGTTTTGGCTATGCTGCACTGTAGACCAGAGCTTTTGAAACTGTGTGTTGTGACACGTTTAGTGTGTTGGCTGTAGCGTATTGTGTGAACGCTCCCTGTGCTCCTTCCAGGGCTGGAAAGGGGTTAGTTTAACTTCAGGTTTGCTAGTATAGTGGTACCTTGGGTTAAGTACTTAATTCATTCTGGAGGTCCGTTCTTAACCTGAAACTGTGCTTAACCTGAAGCACCACTTTAGCTAATGGGGCCTCCCACTGCTGCCGCGCCGCCGGAGCCCAATTTCTGTTCTTAACCTGAAGCACTATTTCTGGGTTAGCGGAGTGTGTAACCTGAAGCATATGTAACCTGAAGCGTATGTAACCTGAAGTGTATGTGACCCAAGTTACCACTGTAAAACTGAACGACTGTGTTGCAAAATGATGCATGTTTAAAAAGTGTGTCACCGACATGAAAAGTTTGGAAGGCTCTGCTGTAGACAATAGGGATGATTTGATCCCTGTTGCTTTTAATATTGAATTAGAATGTGCCGTTTGAAAAGAAGGCATGGACAATATGGTTGCAGTTTGTGAAATGGTGAATGTTCTGTTGTGAACCTTGGGTTTGAAGCGTTGGCTGCTTCTGCCTTATTCGATTCTATCCTCTTCCACCAGAGATGGGATGAGTTTTCTACTGAATTGCTCTCACCATTTTTGACTGAATGCTCTCTACCTCAGGTTCATGGATGATGCCTCTATTCCTTTTGATGCTCTAGAAACTGTAAAGAATCAGACTCACATTAAATTTTACTAGAACAGTGAGTGCCACAGTTTCTTATCCTGTAATCAGATTCACTAAAATTCATGCTGAAGTGTTATGGCGCCCAGAAAGATCGAATTACATGTCCTTTTACATTCTATGCTTTTAGCATCTACATCTCTGATAACCTGGCCATGGTCTCTTCTCATGCAGCTCCCTAAACGGAATTCCTGAACCTCTTATGGCAGAAGCTACACAGAGTTTTGTGTTCTGCCTCAGAGAAGAACTGAAAACGACAGACCTGTCTCAGTACAGAAAGACTATGGACAACCTTGCTTCCTGTATGGAAAACAACACTATAGGTATGATGATAAGTTTATAACAGTTTGGAACTTGCAATTATTACAGAAAGAATTTATATTGTTATGATAAGTAAAAGCTGCTTAAATACATACTTTCATCTTTCAGGTAAATCAAGTGTGAATATCCTGTTCAAAGAAGGTAAATTCTTGACATTTCTGCTTAGGTTAAAATGTTCTAATAGTGCCGCTCCATGGAAAACACTTTTCTACTCTTTTGCTAGCTCTTTGGGCGGTAGAAAGAATTAGAGAGGGGGATCTGAAAAAGTGACTTTAGGTATTACCGACTACACTGAAAATGATGCAATCACTTTATATCTGTAAACAAGTGCTTAAAATCCAGGTTGCAGGCTTTCTTCCCACATGTGATTATTCCCTGGGAGAGTGCTGGCAACCTGGGGAATTGGTTTCTGTACCAAAGGATGTCGCTTTGCATAGCTAGCACATTTCTTAGCACCCTCTCTGCCCCACAAGGTGGCAGAAGGAATTTGGAGCAGCTATTGGAACCTTTATCTTAAACATTAATTGAAATAAACTATTTTGCTAGGACGTGGGTGGCGCTGTGGGTTAAACCACAGAGCCTAGGACTTGCGGATCAGAAGGTTGGCGGTTCGAATCTCCATTAAGGGGTGAGCTCCCATTTCTCGGTCCCAGCTCCTGCCAACCTAGCAGTTTGAAAGCACGTCAAAGTGCAAGTAGATAAATAGGTACCGCTCTGGCGGGAAGGTAAACGGCGTTTCCGTGTGCTGCTCTGGTTTGCCAGAAGTGGCATAGTCATGCTGGCCACATGTCCCGGAAGCTGTATGCCGGCTCCTTTGGCCAATAAAGCGAGATGAGTGCCGCAACCCCAGAGTTAATGGTCAGGGGTCCCTTTACCTTTACCTATTTCGCTTGTTGGTATTTCGTGGGATTGATATGGTGGTAAATACTTTAATCTACGGAGGCAAAATTGTGCATGGGTTATTGAGTACACAGATTATAGCCCTGTTTTAGCCTTCATGGACCACAGGGAAGTGTTCCTGCCAGGGAGATGTGCTTTTCCGTTTTATCTCCCTGCTGCCTTGCAGCAGACCACTGGGACTGGTTCACACGTGCCTGTTCTTCATTTAATTACAGCATTATCAAGTGGTCATTGTAAGTTACGTAGCACGACCAAGCATGCGGTTCTTTACTGGGCACCATGTCCTTGCTCCCAAGGAGATTGGAATCCATGTTTCAACAGTGGAGAGGAGATGGTGGCGAATGAAACACTCAGGACTCTTTATAGCACCCAAAATGCAATTTTTTTTAGAATGCTTTCAGTTCCCGCATTCAACTGACAGTCATCAAATGGAGAGAAAGCATGTGATGTGAACCAGGCCTGTAATTAAACTTCTTAATTGCTTAACGCCCCAGCCTCTAGGCAACATACAATATAAGGAGTATGTCATTTGTATCATAGACTGTGGCACTCGTCTTTCTCTTTCTGTATGGTAAAAGTGTTGGGAAAGAATAGCAGTGTCAGGATAATAATAATAATAGTTAAGGTAGTTAGTACCATTGTTTCAGGCAATATTTATTTTCAAAGCATTTTTATTAATGCCTTCGGACCTTAGTTCAGAAGCTGGCTCGCAAAATTTAAAGCGGCAACTAAGGCCATGAAGCAAATGTGTGGAACCCGGCAAAGCATAGCCATAAAACGTACATGAAAACCAGTAAAACAGATCAGCAATGATAATGGCAGCAAGGAGTTCAAAAGTGCCCCTAAATGCCTAGATTTATTTTTTTTAATAAAAAAAAAAAAATCTGGTGCACAAAAAGACCAAGAGTAGGTCCCAGACAGAAAAGGATTTCCATAAATGAGGGCTTGTTGCTGAAAGCCACTAACAAATTCAGAAGGTGAAGACAGTGTAATCGGTGTCTCTAATGACTTTAAGAATGGGGCAGGCTTGTATGGAAGTTGGTAGTCATTCAGATGCCCAGCTATTATATAGCTGTTTATTCTCTGTAGATGTCTCAAGTTTCTACCAGGATTTAAAGATGGAAAAAAGAGAACCTGAGATGCAGTTTTGTCATTTTGAAAAATATTACATCTGTAGTCTGGCACTTCATTTATCTATTGCTGCATTATCTTTCTATGGGAGACCTATTTATATCAAATACTGGCTTATGTATGCTTTCCAACTATATTTTCACAGCTCTTCAATTTCTGCAGAAATCTGTGCTTGAAACAGAGGAAGAAAACAGGTGAGAACTGCTTCGTGTAAAATGTGTGCTGGTTGGAATGTGACACACACTGTGTAGGGACACAACAAGGTCTGTTTGGAACAATATTGCCCTTGTGCTTCTTTTGAATTCCCTAAGATGGATGAGTTCAGTCACGCTCTGTAGAGAGGAAACATTGCTGTTTGGTTTTCTTTAAGAGTTTATCCAAACAATTCTGAAATCTGAGAGGAATGCAGAAGAATATAAAAACAGTTGTTGAATGGTGCTGTTTAGAGTTCTGTTTAGCAAATTTTCCCCAGTAAGTGAGGAATTGCTTTTTTAATTCCAGGGGCAGAAATTAAGAGCGGTGAGAGGATGTCCTTTTTTGATGGGCTGGCCAATCTAATCCTGAAGATTCAGAGGGTTGGTTGTAGGCTTTGGCTGTACAGTGGTGCCTTGCAAGACGAAATTAATCCGTTCCGTGAGGCTCTTCGTATAGCGGTTTTTTCGTCTTGCGAAGCAAGCCCATTGACAGCTTAGCGGATTAGCGCTGTTAGTGGTTTAGCGGCTTTTAGCGGATCAGCTGATAAGCGGCTTATCAGCGGATCAGCTGATAAGCGGCTTAGGGCTTAGGAAAAGGGGGGGAAAAGGGAAAAAACCCCGCAGGAACTCGCAAGACATTTTCGTCTTGCGAAGCAAGCCCATAGGGAAATTTGTTTTGCGAAGCGCCTCCAAAACGGAAAACCCTTTCGTCTAGCGGGTTTTCCGTCTTGCGAGGCGTTCGTCTTGCGGGGCACCACTGTATTTGCCAACAGGTTTCCTACAACTATAGGCACGCGGGTGGCACTGTGGGTTAAACCACAGAGCCTAGGACTTGCCAATCAGAAGGTCAGCAGTTCGAATCCCCGTGACGGGGTGAGCTCCCGTTGCTCGGTCCTTGCTCCTGCTAACCTAACAGTTTTGTTTTCCTGGAATGGAGAATTCCTGAGATTCAGTACGATGTTTTAGACTCTGTTCAGAAAGCAACTCGAGTGAAGCCCTTTGGAACTGAGTTTAGTTTTAAACTTGGTTTTCTACAGCCTATTTCCTAGATGATAATAAAAATGTAAGAACCAACTCACTGGTGAAAAAGAGCTCAGAATGTTTTTAAGCTGCAGAGAGGTGTACCCTTTTAACGGCAAACGGGTTATTGTATTTTAATATTCTGTTGGAAGCCGCCCAGAGTGGCTGGGGAAACCCAGCCAGATGGGCGGGGTATAAACAATACATTATTATTACTATTATTATTATTATTATTATTATTATTATTATTATTCCCACACAAATAACTTGGTCTCACTTATCTGCTAAGCCTAACAGTTGTTGGTGGCAATTGCAAAACCAGTCAGCAACTTGTTCTTTAAACAGAAACTACATCAACATGGAAGTCCTTTTGAATTTTCAAAAGATTGCTGTTCTAAGAAATATAGCAGTCATGAAGAATATGAAAGAGAGAGAAAACAACTCCCTGACTTACTGAGCTGGTGCAGAAAGCAGAACTTGCCTATCCCATTAGGCAGGATGAGGCCACTGCTTCAGACGGCGGAAGCCTTCCTGGTGCCCTGCCACCTCAAGTAGCGGTGGTGACGAAGTGCTGCTGCTATCAGCACCAATTTTGGGATCTTGGATCTTGCCCAGAATTGGCACTGATAGTGGTGTGGCATCTCTGACAGCTGTGGATGCGGCAGAGCAGGTTTCACACACCAATTCTTATTAGAAGCTTCCACACATATTGTTGATTTTTCTTCGTTGATCATTTTCTGAGACCCTGTTATGTGTCTTGCCCCCACCCTGTTGATAGTGCAGTGCATGAGACCACAACATAGTTCCTTCTCCCTGGTGGTGCCTACATTGTGGAAATCCCTTCCAATGTCAACTCATTGATTGTGGGGTTTGCATGGCAGATTAAGACATGGTTATTTCAACAAAGTTGAAGTTGGTCATTGCCTGTGATGGAAACTCATGTCACAGTTAATAGATTAATTTGATGCTGTCATAATACACGTTCAAGTGACTTAATACCACTATTCATTTTCAATTTTCTTATACATTTAAAGAAAGCTCAGTGGAAATCGCATTGCTCAAACTCGGCTGATGCACGATTTGTTGATGGGTGTTAAAGTTTCAATGATGTTGATACAAAAAATTCAGGAAAACGTTCAAGGAAATTTCTGGAAGACGTTAGATTCTCCTATTTGGCAAAGTATGTGTGGACTGCTGAACCATTTTTCACACTTCTTAATTAATGGTAAGTAGTTCTGATATTTAAGGGTGTTTTTTTTAAACGCTTCTTACTATATTGGGCATTGCCTTTTAGTAAGAAGATGAGAGTCGTTCTGAAGGAAGAGCAATATGAGGGAACCTCTTGGTGGTTTGATGTATTATTTTTTTACATTCTAACAGTGCAGGGTTTGGAAAGAGCCTTGCTTTGCTACCTGCATTGTGTCCCTAATGGAGAAATACAGCTCAGCTATAGGATGCAGACCAATTTTCTGAAACTGTAATCAGGAGGCGTAATCAGCAGAAGTCCTTTGCCCCCAGCCCTAAATGGTGGGAGCATGCGCTGGATTGCAACCCCTTATGTAAATACAAGGAACCCTTCTGTTTATGGAAGGGCTACCTTGTATCGAAGCCAGCATCCCTAGTAAGAATTGCCACTATCATTTGTTGATAGAAAATATTACTATAAAAGGTGTTGTGCTGTTGTCATGCGAATACATCAGCAGCAAACTAGATGCCTGCTTAGTTGTGAGTACCTGCTGTTTAGGCTTGTAATGTGGACGTTAAAATGTTAAAGAAGATGCAGATTCTAGATTTCCATTATATCTTGTGTAAGTTCCCAGAGTTCTCCACTGCACTTATTGCTGTGAGTTCTCCCCTGGTGTTGTTTTTTTTTTTGCACTATACATGCTACGGTTACTGTGTTGGATGCCGTCAACAATAAAAATGGAATATATTAAGAATAATTAGCAGTTCTGGAAAACAATAAATCTGAAAGAGAATTTAAATGTCTACACTAGAGCCAGTGTGGTGTAGTGGTTAAGAGCGGTAGTCTCGTAATCTGGGGAACCGGATTCGCGTCTCTGCTCCTCCACATGCAGCTGCTGGGTGACCTTGGGCCAGTCACACTTCTTTGAAGTCTCTCAGCCCCACTCACCTCACAGAGTGTTTGTTGTGGGGGAGGAAGGGAAAGGAGAATGTTAGCCGCTTTGAGACTCCTTCGGGTAGTGATAAAACGGGATATCAAATCCAAACTCTTCTTCTTCTTTGTAATACTAATATATTTCAATTTCTTTTTCTGCAGAAGACCTCTTACAGACTGTCCAGACTACAGCAGGGTTGGCTGTTGTTCTCTTTATTAAGACCATGTTTGAACCAGGTGAAAAGCTACCTTGTTTGGTAAGTGCGTTTCCTTTGGAAAAGTAAAAAAAAACAACGATGTCCCACAATTTACTTAATTTTCAAAGTGTAATTAATCATAAGGCAAGATCCAATGTAGCATGAGTGGCATATGTGTGTTCTCATGTAACAGGATTTGTCCTTTCTCTCTCCCCCCCCCCCCCCGCAGCTCCCCCAATTATTTTGGAGCACTAGAGCAGATTCTGGGGATGTGTGGGGTTCCACAGGGAGGGGAGAGGAGAAACCAGAAGATTCATCATGCAGGCGAATTTCTGATGAGTCAGTGAGCAGACAGCATTGAATGGCACCCAAAATGTGTTAAGTCAACAGTTGGAAGGGAGAGCTGTTATGAAAAATATAGTGGCCGTCTCAGTGTTGTTCACAATATGTCATCTTTTGTGCTTGATCTAGCTCCTATTAGAAGAATTGTTAGTCATTTCATAGTACAATCCTATATGTGTCTACTCAGAAATAAAACCCCTTTTTCAATGGAAATTCCTTGCAGAGTGCCTTAGAGCGCAGTCCTGCACATTCCTAGTTAGAAGTAGCTCCCGTAGAGTTCAGTGGGGCAGACTCCCAGTTAAGTGTGTATAGGGTTGCAGCCTTACAGCACAACCATAACCATGTCTGCTCAGAAGTAAAAACTATCAGTTGTATTGAATTTGGTGGGAAATGAAATCTATGCATGTGTTCTCAAAAGTAAAAACCCACTTGGCGTCAGTTGAACTTTTTCCTCAAGTGTGCATAAAACGACTCTGGGGTTGCGGCACTCATCTCGCTTTAATGGCTGAGGGAGCCGGTGTTTGTCTGCAGACCGCTTCTGGGTCATGTGGCCAGCATGAATTAAGACGCTTTTGGCAAGACCAGAGCAGAGCACGGAAACGCCGTTTACCTTCCCACCGGAGTGGTACTTATTTATCTACTTGCACATTTCGAACTGCTAGGTTGGCAGGAGCAGGGACCAAGCAACAGGAGCTCACCCCATTGCAGGGATTCGAACCGCTGACCTTCTGATCAGCCACAGCGCCACCCACGTCTCGATCAAGTGTGCACAGGATTGCACTATTTATTTTACCCTTGTTAAACTTGTATATGCTGCCAATTTTCTTAACATTTCTTAAGTCTGGTGCTTTCTGAATCCCAGATAATTTGCGGTGGTACTAGTACAGTCGTACCTCGGAAGTCGAACAGAACCCATTCCGGAAGTCCATTCAACTTCAGAAACGTTCAACTTCCAAAGTGTGGCTTCTGATTGGCTGAAGGAAGCTCTTGCAGCCAATCGGAAACCATGGAAGCCCCATTGGATATTCGGCTTCCAAAAGAACGTTCAAAAACTGGAACACTTACTTCCGGTTTTCGATCGTTTGGGAGCTGAAACGTTTGACTCCCAAGGCGTTCGGGAGCCGAGGTACGACGGTATACTGAATTGTTGAATTGTTCAGCGGTGGGAATCCCAAGGAAAAAATAACTTGAGAAAGGTATTAGAAGATGCTGCTGAGTTTTTGCCTCGTTTCCCTTTTAGAGTGATTTGATCTTTCTATTCTAAAGGGAAAGCTTGGAATAAGCGTATTTTACAAGCCTAGCACTGATCAAGGGAGCAGAGAGCAAAGAGAGTAAATTTATAATTTATAGTGGATAGGCATAACTACTTGTGCTTAATAGTGCCATGATGGAAAACATGCAAAGAATCATAGAATCGTAAAGTTGGAAGGGACCCTGAGGATCATCTAGTCCAAGCCCCTGCATTGCAGGAATATGCAGTTGTCCCATCTTGGGATCGAACTTGGAACCTTGGCATTATCAGCACCAGGCTCTAACTAACTGAGCTATCCAGGCAGAAGCCCATTTCATAGAATCATAGAGTTGGAAGAGACCACAAGGGCCATCGAGTCCAACCCCCTGCCAAGCAGGAAACACCATCAGAGCACTCCTGACATATGGTTGTCAGGCCTCTGCTTAAATACCTCCAAAGAAGGAGACTCCACCACACTCCTTGGCAGCAAATTCCACTGTCAAATGTTTACATGTTAGTAGCTAGTATTGTGCTTCCTTGCAGTTTTCTAAGAGTCTGGCAAAGCACAGTCTTATTTTTTTTCTCCTCCACTGTGGTTTAATTAACACTGTATTGCCTTCTGCAGATCAGCGACTTGCTTTGTGGCTCACTGAAGCATTCTGAGTTACCAGACTGGTTTGTGGACAACTGTGGGAGTCTTTGCACTGCGGAGCTTTCTGACTCGGTTCTCCTTTTCCTCTGCCATGGAGCACTTGCTATGCTAGAGTGGAAGAATGGCAGCCTGGACCAGAGTATGGAGAAGCTGCTCTTGGATATTGCCTTGACTTTGTTGACCTTGAGTACACGGTAAAACCACATTTTTAAATGGTGTTTTGTTTAGCTGGAGCTTGGGTTCACCCATTACTAGTGCTCAGGTTGCATTATAATATAAATTGTGAATAAAATGTAGTAAAAATATATATCAGTGAATAGAATCAGAGAATTGTAGAGAAGGAAGGGACCATCACCTGGTCCAACCCGTTGGAATGCAATCTTTTGCCCCCTGTGGAACTCGAACCCATACTCCTGAGATTAAGAGTCTCATGCTGTACCGACTGAGCTATCCTAGCAGAACCTTAAATATCACCACCACAAGCTGGCCCAAATTGAAAGGCCTTGCAGTGTTTTGGAAGGGGACCTGGGTTTTGGCAAGTCTTTATAGGAAAAGAGGTCCAGTGCTGTGGGACAGCTGCAGCTGAATCTTTAACGCGTGTTAGCTGAAGTGCTGAATTGTCCTAAATCTTTCACTTGGTCTGATTGTGGATCAAGGACTTTCTTCTTCGATTGGATAATGTGGATTCATGGGAACATAAAAGGATTCATAGAGTTGGAAGGGACCCTGAGGATCATCTCTCCAACCTGAATATGCAGCTGCCACCATACAGGATTGAACCTGCAACCTTGGCATTATCAGCACCACGCTCTAACCAACTGAACTATCCTTGGGATTGATTTATTGGACCTCTTGGTGCTGCCATCTGTCCTAACTGAAAGCAGCCTGGATACCACAGCAGTGTGGTTTTCAGGTGGTTACTGTATTTTTCTGTGTATAACATGCCCCCTTGTATAAGACACCCCCTATTTTTGGGGACTCAAATTTAAGAAAATGGGAGGAGATGGCTATATTACCAGAGTTGTTGAGCTTTTTGGGGGACGGATTGACATGATTTGTTGAGCTTTCTTTTTTGGGGGGTGCAGAAAATCACTAATTCGAATGACAAGTGCTAAGAATCGCTTGCGTCGCAGAAGCTGACAAGTGGCTGTCCGTTCGCAAACAACAGCCGGAAATCGAATGCCCATTTGCCACAGCAGCAGCCAATCCAAGGCAGCTCTTGTAGCAACCAATCACCTGCTCAATTAACGCAGGAGCAGCCAATCCAAAGCAGCCCTTGCTGCAGCCAACAATCACCCACCAAATTGCTGCTTGCAAGTTGCAACTTGCGGCTGCAACCAATCACCCGGTCCCCCAATCGCTGCCCGTGTATAAGACGAGCCCCGTTTTTTAACATTATTTTTGGGTAAAAAAACCCCTTGTCTTATACATGGAAAAGTACAGTATCTCAGCTGCCTTGAATGCAGGAAAGGTGGCTGCCAAGGATCTTAACCCACATCTTTTCCTTCCTCTCCACAATTAGAGAGTAGAGGAGATTGCCTCTCAGTAAGGGCAGAAGGGGAGCAGCCTGAATAAGCAAAGGAACCCCTCTAATGCTTCACACCATGCAAGACTATGGTCTGCCTCAGGCAGAGGAAAGAGATCTCTAGCTGATGTTTACCTTGTCCACCAGGAGGCTGCTGACTGCCTGTAGCCAAGACAAGTAGCTGCAGGGGTTTGTCCCCTGGAATGTGAGACGAGAGCACGGCCGAGATATGTTCGTGCTGTTTGTTGGATATATTGGTACTGCTTTCCCCTCCAGCAAGTACAGAGAGTGGGTGGGAGGGAAGTTTGAAGGAGATACCAGAGATTTGTCCCTAATCTGCTCCTTGGATTTCATACTATTTCCATTTTCGGGAGAATAAACTGTTTAAATGAGAAATGCACTCTGTATAGGGCCTAAGATAGCATGTTAGTGGTACACATAGAGCAGGGATGTCCAACAGGTCAGTTGCGATCTACTGGTAGATCTTTGCGAGGTTTTGGTAGATCGGTTGATCTCTGGCTCCCTTTCCTTAGCATTGCTAAAACTGACTCCTTCCTTGCTCTGCCCTCTATTGTTGCTTGATCTCTGGAAGGGAAGACGGAGCTTTCTCTGTGTTACTGTTTCCATCCATAGTGATCTTTTTGTGAGTGACTTTACCCCTTTGTCCCTTGCCTTTAACTCCCTCCAAAATGGAAGTCCCCCCTAAGTTTTTTAACCCCTAAAAAAGGGTTTTTCTCCCCCCAAAAAAGCTCAACAACTTTGAGCTGCACCCCCCAAAAACAGGGGTAGATCACTGCCAGTTCTTAATTCTAAAAGTAGATTGCAGTCTCTTGAGAGTTGGCCACCCCTGACATAGGGCTTTGTAACGTTGTGAAAATTGGCAAAGATTTGAGGATCAAAACCAATCCACTTTTAAAATACGGTAATCTTTCTCCACCCTGATACTCCGCTTCTCTCTTGAAGGCTTAAAGAATCTGTTATGGCGGCATCCTTGTCCAGAATTTTAGCTATCTGGACGGCTTCAGCGCTGGATGCTCTTCAGTCAAGTTCTGAAGACCTGAAGTGCAGCCTCAGTGGAAACTCGGGCACTACTGGAAAAATGCTAGATTATGTCTATGCTCACTGGGAGCATCCTCTCGATGCTGTTAGACACCAAACCAAACTGATATTTAGGAACATCCTCCGAATTCACCAGGCCTCAGCAAAAGGACCCATTGTAAAAGTGGACCCATTCTTCTCGGGATTGATTGACAACTTGCTAAGTTTAGAATGGCACGTTAAAGGCAAATACTCGTCACTTGGCTGTCTTGTTGAATGTGTGGGCATTGAAAATGTTCTTGCAATGGACAGGACAATTCCTGCGCAGATTTTGGGCGTCATGAGTGATCAGTCTTTTGCACCTTACGCAAGCGATTTGTTGGAAACCATGTTTGTGAACCACAAGAGACACCTAGAGTCCACACTGGAAGGGAACACCTGGATCGACAAATGGCACGAGGCGTGGGTGTCTCCCCTGCTGTCAATTTTGTGTGATGGGAATCCAGAGCAAGCCACCTACGTAACAGATTATTACTTACCCAAGCTGCTGAAGTGTAGCCCCGAAAGCTTGAACTACATGATTAAAATCCTTCATACATCAGCTGAATCTAACGTTGGTAAGATCAGACTTCATACCTTGTACTCCAGGTGTGTTTAAACTGGGCAGGTGGGTGGGGAATCCTGCTCTCCTCTTTGGCTTGTTTTGACAGGTATTTCTCTGCAGAGCAGAGGTGGGAGAGATTCTAGGATCCCAAATGCTCAGAGCACAGGTGACAAGAATCCATCTTGATGGCCAAGAACATAGTTTAGAAACCCCCTTTTTATGCCTTCACATAATTTTTCAATAGAGCAAAATAAATTTCGCCTTATATTGTCCTATGTATTTGCATAAAGCTTTCCTTGCTTCTTATCAGGGAGCTTTAATAACAATACGCAAACTAGTTTTTCTCCCAATTTTTGGTTTCCTATAGAAGGGCAATAATATATTTTTTTTTAATTATTGTTGTACTGACTGGTTGATTGCTAGGTAAAATGTGTATCCTGAGAATTTAGAGAAGTAATTTAAAGCTGGTGGTGTTTAGGATACCTTTAGCAATATATACCTAACATATTTTGTTATATTCTTATACCTAACATATTTTGATTTTTAGAGTGTTGTTCTTAAGCAGCGGAGCTGAAAGTGGTGAGAAATTGCTGTTTTTGTAGCAGTATAAAAACAAAGGATTTGTTGTTGTTGTTAATTTATATGCCGTCCATCTGGGTGGCTTCCAGCAAGTTAAAACATCAAACACAGTTAAACAATGAACATTAAAAACTTCTCTGTGCAGGATCTTGCAATACCAGAGGAGCACTCGGAGCTTTGATGGCATGCCTGAGAACAGCAAGAGCCCATGGACACTTAAAGTTTATAGATATGATGCACAGTGGTCTTGTATCCATTACCTGTATCAAACAAGGTTTAGTTCATCAACACGATCAGGTACAAATCTAAGTGTTTTGTGCATGTGTGCTTTTTAAGTTTTATATATATATTACAGAGAAAAACTTCGTTAAAAACTTCCTTATTCTTTTAAAAGGTGCGAATAGACGCTTTAGGTTTGCTTTGCGAAAGTCACCGGAGCACAGAAATTATTTCCACCGAAGAGATGCAACTGATTGAGTTTTTTATTAGCTACAACTTGAACAGCCAGTCTCCAGCTGTGAGGCAACAAATCTGTTCCCTGCTGAAAAAGGTAACCTTTAAGCATGAACTTGAAATTCCACATACACCTCTTTAGAAGTTCTGTCCACCTTTGTGACAAATGTTCTCAAGCTCCATTACGTTTCGCCCTTGCTTTTTTTAAACATGAAATAAGTTGCGATGTCCGCTTCGATGTTTCTTGTTGCGTGGCATCATTGTACCGTATTTCTTTTTTCTTTTTCTAAAGTTGTTCTGCCGGGTACACGAGAGCTCCCAGACAGTTCATAAAATGCAGCAAACCAAGTCCAAGCAAGGCCTGGGCAAACATTCCGTTCTCTGGGATCCATTAAAGACTTTGCATCAGTACAAGGTATGTGTGCACAGAGTTTAAGAACTATGTGGCAATTTCCAAACATTGCAGTAGCCACTGTGATAGGAATTTTATGGTCTTAGATATATGGCAATGTTCATAACCGCACATACATAGATCAACACAGGAAGGCCAAGCTGGAACCATTTTGATTCCTAAACTGACCAAATGTTTTCTCTGCAAGTTCAAACTGGAAAAGTCTCCCCATTGTCTCTTTCCTCATAAATCCTGTCTTAAGGACACATTTAAGATATGAATAAGGTGTGAGCCTGTGACCTGGCCCAGGAAATAAGTATTTTACCACTACAAAAGAATGGTCAGGCTCCCCAGGAAATCCACTCAAGTAACCTGCCAGACAGGAGATAAACAAAGACAAGGGAAAAACAACATTTAAATTTCTGTGATGTAGGTGGTATCTGAGGGGTGGCCTTAGGTTACACCCCTTCTGTGATGTATGCATAATGTTTCTGGGGGTGGTCTTGATCTAGAGGATGGGAATTTCAAAAGTCTTTATAAGCCCTTGCACAGCATTTTGGGGGGTCCTCCTCTCCTGCGTGTGAGGGGAGTACCCTGTTGCAACAGATCAATAAAGATCAGGCTTACTAGCTGCTTTGCTTCTCAATATTCTCTGGTTGGCCTCTGTTATTTTCTCCTACCAATAGGGAACCTATGTAAGGACTCTGTATGGGCTCTTGGATACCCCATAAGGGAAAAGAGCATATTTTTATTTACAACACCACAAAAGCGGAGAGTGCGATCTCTCTGTGGCAAAGGCCAGTCTGAGACATGATGGGAAAGACGACATATGAAACTGCCTTTTACTGGCTCAGACCACAGTGACTGGCAGTAGATCTCCAAGTAGATTCCAATCATTGAGCCTAGGGCCTTGCTTGATACAGTTCCACCACTATCTGTGGCCTGCCCTGAAATATCCTACTTTCATGCCCTAATATCCAGGTAGCAAGGCAATCTGCTACTGCTGGGAATTTTCAGATTCTCACTGGCCCTGAAGGGCCACTAGGCATTGCAGCCAACTACCATTCAGCTAGTCTTTGGACCCCTAGTGAAGCGTGGTGCAGGCCACTTGGAGAGGGTAGAATCTACTTGAATGTTGAGGTGATCATAAGAAATAAGTAAGGAAAACTGGGAGAGGAAGAGATGTGGAATGTGGGAAGGATGGAAGTGTGGAAAAAAGATTGAGAACTTGTAAAAATACGTTGGCTTATGGAGGTTGGTTTTTTGTTTTGTTGTTGTTGTTTTGTCCAGGGGGATATCCCTTTGGGGCTTGGCAAAACCCTGCCAGAAAGGGGTAAATAGAAACTGGGGCTATCTCATAGGTTGGGTAAAAGGATTGATTAAATTTGTTTAGTCAAAGAGAATTCATCAAGCATATGTTTGAATTACAGTTCTGGTATTGGGTGGGTCAAAAATATCCCCAACCCCTTCCGAAGACAGTCTTCTATTTGATCTGTCTGTGGCTTCTATTTCCCATCCGTAGGATTTCATGTCCTCTGTCTGTGATATTCTTTTTGGAGCCCTGTTTCCTGGTTCGTCCCATCCAACCAGATTTACTGCACTGACTGTTTTGGGATTAATAGTTGAAACGTTTCCCGTATTAGAAGGTAAGCTGTCTTGAAAATGCGGTGGGGAAAGATTTTGTTAAATGTCTACTGTCAGGTTATATTATAACTGAATACAGTGGCTTTTTCCCCCTCGGTTGCCACCTGCTTTTTCTAACAAAAAAATGGAACAGTAGTAGAAGGAGTAATAACATTTTGTTTCAGAAGAGAAGTACTCCAGTACTTAGAGAGTGCTGCAGTTCAAGTGCCATATGGCTCATTCGCTCCTTGCTATTTGTCTTGATGTGAATGGGTAAAGCTTGGTGTTTTGGAGTATCTTTTTTCCTGGACCTTGTCTTGCCAAATGCAAGGTGGTTCTTTTTAAACTAGATTCAGAGGCAATACAAGACACAAATGAGTGAGAAGATTGAAGATTTCATTCTAAACAGCAAGCAATATATACATACCAAGCAAGCACCTCAATCTGCCACTTGGAAGCCCTCAAAAAGCGGGGAAGTGATCCCCCAGGTAGCTTCAGTTTGCACGGCCCTGCGGCCCTCTGTCTGTCCATGAGCTTCAAAGAACTCTGCCCAAAAACCATCTGGTTTATAGCTAACTAGCCTGCTAGCCTACATGCCTTGCCCAACTAGCTATGTGCAGATTGTTCATTAGCTAGCCACCTCTTCCCATGCTGTACCTTCTCCAAACAATGTCTAACATCAGAAAAGGTAAAGGTACCCAGTGCTGTTCCTTCCTTCCGCAGATTAGGGCTTCAAAGGCTGTTCTCAGCCGTCAAAGAGCTGAACAAGAGAGGGGGAAGTAAACAGAGGCAGGAAGAATACCCATGTCAGACCACTATCTCCTCAAAATACAGTTATCTTCCCGACACCCCTTGGTCTACATGAGTGGTTACCTCTTCCATGCTTAGCAAATCTGTTTCTCCTTCCCTCTCTGAATAATAACTCAAACATGTAACATACACACTAGCAAAGCATGTACAGAATCCAGCAATATGGCATCCCTGCCGCATTTTGAATATCCATACCCCAATGAAATTATCAGCTCTTCATAATTTTTTTAAAAATTACAAGCATCAAGTGCGAAGTTGCATGTATATGTGTATGTTTTCACTGTGTTCCCATTTAAATTCCACTCGATAAGCAGCTTAATCTGGGCCTGGTTTCTGCATGCACATTCACAAAAAGCTGCCTTACATGGAGTCAGGCCATTGGTCCATCTCATTCAGTATTGTCTACACTGATTGGCAGGAGCTCTCCAGGGTTTAAAGCAGGGAACGTTTCCAGACCTACCTAGAGACTCCAGGGATTGAACCTGGGCCCTTCTGCAGGCCAAGCAGGTGCCCTACCATTGAGCCCAGGGCCCTTCCCTGAATGTTTGGTTGGAATGTAGTAAAAAAGCAACAACCATGCATTTCTCTGCATGGGGCGCACACACATTTTGTATTTATGTCTGTGAACCTGAATACAAAAAGTCAGGTGAGAATTGACAATACTGGGAAAGTTGCTGCATGGTGATGTTTGCTACAAGTTGTAACATGGGATGCCAACCTGCCTCTTTTGACTGGTTTATTCATCTTGCCTGGCCTGTTGCCTGAGGAAACTTTCTGGCACAGCACTCCTTCCACCGTGATGACAATGATCACTTTAGGCTTCTCAACGCAGCAAGTAGCTCCAAAGGAAGAGCTCACCAGATGGGGAGGGAAATGCCTCATAGTTCATTTTTTAAATCCTCCTGTTGCACAGGCTCTTCATGTTACGCTACCCTGTCTTCCCTTCTCTTCAGCCATACCAGGTCTTGTCTTTTTGTAAGAATGAAACCTCTCCTGTAAATTGAACCACAAATTCTCCTAAACTGTTTCCAATAAGTTGATGTTGAACTGTATGATTACTTTGTTTAATAATGCAATCAAGTGCTAAAAATCTAAATGTAACAAAACAGAATACAACATTTTTCCTCTGTGACTTATAACAAAAACACCCTCTTTTGCATGTGTTCGTTGGGGATCCTTTGGAGCAGGCCAGAGCCAAGAACTGTTTCAGGTAGCTCAAGAGGTCAGCCTTCCTCGTCTTCAGACTCTACTCTACTGCTTTGCCAGCACTTTTGAGGAAATAAAGATCTTGGCATTTGATCTTCTGCTGAAGCTTCATCCTGTCTTGCCTTGTTTTCAGGTATGGATAAAGTTTATAAAAACACCACATTCCAAATTCTGTAATCGTTTTGCTTGTTGAACGCTTAAATGTTGGGTGGAAGGCTACTTCAGAGCTTACCTCGAGAAATGGGTTTGTTTACCAGTGTCCAACCCTTAAAAAAAAAAAAATTCCTGTTGCACTGGAGCTGATATAGGAAATTGAGGGAGGGGACAAGCTTTTCATAGGTCGATACTAATGTATTGTTTGTCAAGTAGTTTTCCTGGTGGACCAATTGAAACCAGAATTAAAACAGAATGGGCCAGGACCCCCAAAGTGGGGTTGCTCTTCCTCCTGTATGCCATATTTTTTTATGCCTCTGGGTTGGCAATTGAGTTAGTTATTGGGACCATTCGTACAAATCAGCAGTTTGGATTTGGTCCTGAGACCCTTCCACATATCTGAAGATTTTGGTACCGATATCTATTTTAGTGGTTCCTGGTGGCCAGTCTGAAAAGTCCCTTTTACAGGAGATTTGTTTCTCCTCCTGCATAATAGCAACAATTCCCCGCCCCCAAAGTATATTTTAACAAGGGGTCTGGATTAGAACATAAATCAGTACAGTATTCAATAAACTTGTATTTAAATGTGTTGAACTTTTTACCTCAGGATCCTCAGCAACTGCAGTTGTTGTTTCAAGTAGCGATGCAGCTCAGCACAAGTACCAAGCCTTACGACTGTGTAACAGCTTCCTATTTGCTGGACTTCTTAATACACCAGAAAGGCCTGCTGAAGACCTGCTTAAACAATCATCTACCTCTGAACACATTTCAGCCGGATGAGGATAAGTCTAGTGATCCAGTGGAGGAGAACACTTTGGCTGGTCAGTATTGAGCAGAAGAGGAAGTTTTTTTCTCTCCAAAAGAAATCTCCTGTACATCTTTGAATGCTTTTGTTGTGACCATAGAAGTCAAAGAAAGACAAAGAACAGAAAGTAATATATTTTGAACTGGAAGTGCCCTAATATGGCTGATTTCAAAACCTGATAAATGGTTCCCACCATAATTGAAAGCTTGTCACTAGGTGTTTAGTCTTGTGGGATCAGTTTGTTCCTATACACAGGGGCTGCATTCAGTGTTAGCTTTGCACTACAGAAAGCAGTTATGCTCATGCAAGGTAAAGCATGACCAATTTTTGGCTAATTTCAGTGTCTAATATTAACATAGTCTTTCAAGGCACATAGAACTACAATTGGTATCAATGGTACATCATACCCTTTTAAAGGGATGTGTGTGGCACTGTGGTCTAAACCACTGAGCCTCTTGCCGATTAGAAGATCAGTGTTTTGAATCCCGTTGCTCTGTCCCAGCTTCTGCCAACCTAGCAGTTCGAAAGCACACAAGTGCAAGTAGATAAATAGGTACTGCTGCAGCAGGAAGGTAAACGGCATTTCCGTGCACTCTGATTTCCGTCACGGTGTCTCATTGTGCCAGAAGTGGTTTAGTCATGCTGGCCGCATGACCCAGAAAGCTGTCTGTGGACAGATGGAAGCTCTCTCGGCCTGAAAGCGAGATGAGCGCCACAACCCATGGTTGCCTTTCACTGGACTTAACCGTCCAGGGGTCCTTTACATTTTATCCTGTTATCTTATTGATCACATTTATTACCTTTTTGAAAATATCTTTAATGAATCAATTCCATTCCCACAGTGATTAAGAAGTTGCATGCTCCTTGCCTCAAATTATATCTACCCTGCTCTTATGTCCTAACAGACAAAATGTTGCTCTTTAGTGTTGGCTATAGGAAAAACCTTCAAAATTATGTATTCCAGAGCAAATCTTGTGGAAGCCAGTGGGAAAGGTTGCATTGTGGCCCCAAAATGAATGTGTGTGTGTTCAGTCCCTCTTCCTGTTCTTTTGTTTTCATGACCAACTTTTAAATTCAGAGATGGCTCTCTCATGGCATCTAGTCTTCAACTGTCTGTTTATTATTAAAGAATTTGATTTTTTACAGAATACCATGACTATCACTTTGATTCCCCCCCCCCCCCCGTCTTTGTACTAATATATAGTTGTCAAAAGCTTGATGGTGAACCTTGAAGGAGAAATACGACAAGCAGACAAGTCTTTACTTCAAGCGGCTACTTCATTTCCAATGTATGGCCGTGTACACTGTATAACAGCAGCTCTGCATCAGTTACCATTAAAGTGAGTAATATTGCCCCTGTGTGGTTATTAGGTTAGGGATTAAATAGCTTGTGTAGGAAGTATAAGGTGGGGTGTACCAGCCCCAACCTCTATTGTCCATGTACCTGCCAGCTCTAGCTTGGGGATGGATGGGGGTTGTAACCATGTTCTGCTAAAGGCACTTAGATATCTCTCTGCAATGAGGAACATGGCAGGATCCTACCTCCTGCGTCTCCCTATCGGCAGAACTTCCTGATCTTTGTGTGCTTAGTGTGGAAGTCTGTGGGAAGGAAAAAAAATAGTTATAAAAAGGAGAATTCCTGGATGCCAAGTTTAGGGCAAGTTCTCTTTGGTGAGAGAACCTCTGCAGAGATATAAAATCACAAAATATGCACAAAAGTATGGAAATATAGGCCATTAGACCTTTAAAATATGCCCTTTTGAATTCTAAAGCTTCCCTATTCTGCTAGCATAGAAAAAGACTACAAGTAACCATGTTTACTTACAAACTCTCCAAAGGTCAGATTTATGTGCTTTTCCATACAGCATTCAGAAAAAGTTGCACGGGCAGTAAAACTTGGCTTAGTTACAGTGGCAAAAGTTCCTAAATTATTGGTATAGGAGCTCAAAAGTGGCTTGTATGAGCCATGCAGTCTGAGCTGCAGCAACTAGTTCAGACCTCTTTATGCATTGAGCTTCTCTAGTGCAGTGTTTTTGAACCACTGTTCCGCGGCACACTAGTGTGCCGCAAGATGTTGCCTGGTGTGCCGTGGGGAAAATTGAAAAATTCGAAAGATTTAAAAATAAAGTATTTTATAATTTTTCATATTTCTGTTTACTTACTATTTCATAATAAAGTAATTATAAAATACTTTCTTTGTGTTTATTTGATTCCTATTCAAGAGAATTACTTTATATATAGTCAATATAGGCACAGAGTTAAATTTTTTAACATTTTCTAATGGTGGTGTGCCTTGTGATTTTTTTCATGAAACAAGTGTGCCTTTGCCCAAAAAAAGGTTGAAAAACACTGCTCTAGTAGACTGGAAAGCAACAGTAGGCTTGATCACCCATTTTCTCCCAAGGTAAGGGAAGTGGACATAGCTAAGCCTGTCAGGACAGCTTGCTTTATGGTATTAACCCCTTCATGCATCAGTTAGTCTTTTGCATGTTGGTTATAGGAGTCTGGGTATCCCATAGTCTGAAGGGGGTTTCTAACTGCATTCAGCAGAGCGTGCTTAGAAACCTCCCCACAATCAGAAATTTTCGGAAGGCTATTCTAAGCTGCAGTATGAATTGTATGATTATAGTAAAGAATTTTTAATAGGAAGCATTAAAAATTATAAAGTTAATGTTGTTACTTTGTCACAATGAAATGTTCACTTTAAATTCCATGATTTTCTCTTCTTACAGTAATTTGACCCTGATTCCTGAATGGAAAGAGGTGGTGGCAAAGCTTATTCTGATGTCTTATGAGCTTTCTGCTGTAGTGTCTCCAGTAGTTCAGAGTTCATCACCAGAAGGTCTTATTCCAATGGATACTGACTTGGGTAACCCATGAATATTTCTAAAAATCCTGGCATCTCTTGGTGCAGTAGTTTTATGTAGCTTGTTCTATACCAAAACTGTCTTCAGCCTTCTTGCGGGTTCTTGTTATTATCTCTCAATAGTGGGGTTCACTGTGCCATTTGGTTGTTCAGGACATAGAACTGAAAATATCTCCTGAAGAGAGGTCCACTCTGTGTTTTGGAAATACTGATGAATCAACTGTTGGTTGGAAAGTGTTCATTTCTAAGCCAACTTTCTCTGTTCTCCATAGACAGTTCAGAACGCTTGCAGTTGATTCTGCGTGAAATACAGCCACGTGATACGAACGATTATTTCAACGAAACAAAATTGTTCCAAGAGCGCTGCAGGCTAGACTGTACCAGTGAGGGAGCGGAAAACATTTGCACTGAAATTAGAGGTAATTTCAGGTGAACTCTCTCTCTCTCTCTGTGTGTGTGTGTGTACACATGCAAGGGAGAATGGTGGTGGTTGAGGTTAAGCATCTTTTTCGTGTCCCCACCTTTCTCTCTTTATGAAACAAGATGGCTTATAAATGGTCTCTGTTAGAAAATCCCCTGCCCGCTGGGAAATCCTTTTAAAAGTTGCTTTTCACATCAAAACCACTGGGTGGGGTAGTTGAATTTCACACACTTATAAATGGCCTCCGTTGGGACCTTCATTTCAAAACAAGTAAAATGCTGGGAATGCTGAGGTAAAAATCCATCTATGCCATATGTAGTTAATTTTTTTAAATTATTTCCCCTCTCTTTAATTCCTACAGTTTCATATTCATGTATGTAGTTTTTAATGGCAATAGATGGATTGGTTGAAAAAGGGATTGTTTCTCCTTTTTAAAAGTCTTTTAACTGAGTAGCTTCATTTTTAATACTTTGGGCCAACTCACCTCTTGTAGCCAATCTTATTTGTGCGTCCCATTGGTGAGGTCTGACTTTACATCCAATATATATATATATATGGGACGCAGGTGGCGCTGTGGGTTAAAGCCTCAGCGCCTAGGACTTGCCGATCGAAAGGTCGGCGGTTCGAATCCCTGCGGCGGGGTGCACTCCCGCTGCTCGGTCCCAGCGCCTGCCAACCTAGCAGTTCGAAAGCATGTCAAAGTGCAAGTAGATAAATAGGGACCGCCTAATAGCGGGAAGGTAAACAGCGTTTCCGTGTGCAGCTCTGGCTCGCCAGAGCAGCGATGTCACGCTGGCCACGTGACCCGGAAGTGTCTCCGGACAGCGCTGGCACCTGGCCTCTTAAGTGAGATGGGCACACAACCCCAGAGTCTGTCAAGACTGGCCCATACGGGCAGGGGTACCTTTACCTTTATATATAATTAATTTATAAAAAATTATATACTGCTCCATTATAGAAAACCTCAAAGTAATTATGACATATTTTTGCTGATGTAGCAGTGATCTCTTCAGCTGCCCCAAAAACACACAGTGGTGTCCTGTCTGTGTTAACCTTATTCCCACATTGTTTCATTGCCCTGGTCCACTGAGAGGAAATCACAGGTGAAAACAGATGTGTATATATTTTTTAGATCTTGCCCTGCACATGGAAAAGGATGTTACAGGAAACAGATAAGCCTCTGTATCTAGTACCAGGGTTTTTTTGTGTGTGTGTTATGCTAAACAGACTGTAAAACTGGGACGATGCTGATCACCTGTTCAGAGAAGGGACTGGCTTCAGAAAGCCAAGGAGATCTCTAATGTGAGGCCTGGGAGCCTAATCAACTGTTTGGCAAGAGAAGCTGAAGGCCTTCTGAGCAAGGACATGTCGCCTGCTTTTATTGTCTGAGATCCTACGTTATAGAGTCATAGAATTGTGGAGTTGGAAAGGATCCTGAGGATCATCTGTTCCAATGCCCTGCAGTTCAGGAATATGCAGCTGCCCCATAGGGGGATCGAACCTGCGACCTTGGCATTATTATTCATGACTTCTCTCGCTGTACTGACTTATAACCTATAATAATAATAATTTATTATTTATACCCCGCCCATCTGGCTGAGTTTCCCCAGCCACTCTGGGCGGCTCCCAATCAAGTGTTAAAAACAATACAGCATTAAATATTAAAAACTTCCCTAAACAGGGCTGCCTTCAGATGTCTTTTAAAGATAGGATAGCTGCTTATTTCCTTGACATCTGATGGGAGGGCGTTCTACAGGACGGGCGCCACTACTGAGAAGGCCCTCTGTCTGGTTCCCTGTAGCCTCACTTCTCGCAATGAGGGAACCGCCAGAAGGCCCTCGGCGCTGGATCTCAGTGTCCGGGCTGAATGATGGGGGTGGAGACGCTCCTTCAGGTATACAGGACCGAGGTCGTTTAGGGCTTTAAAGGTCAGCACCAACACTTTGAATTGTGCTTGGAAACGTACTGGGAGCCAATGCACATCTCTTAGGACCGCTGTTATGTGGTCCCGGCGGCCACTCCCAGTCAACAGTCTAGCTGCCACATTGCAGTTTCCGGGTCACCTTCAAAGGTAGCCCCACACAGAGCTCATTGCAGTAGTCCAAGCAGGAGCATGCACCACTGTGGCGAGACAGTCCACGGGCAGGTAGGGTCTCAGCCTGTGTAACCTAAACATAAAATGCCAGCAACGCATGCTGGTTGCAAATTCTGGCCTGGGGGAATCTAGTAACATAGGAAGCTGTCTCAGATTGACTCAAACCATTGGTCCATCAAGCTCAGTATTGCCTTGGCTTAAGTGAACAGCAGTGGCCGTCCAGGGTTTCAGGCAGGAATTGTTTCCCTCCTTGCCTATTTACTTTATTTAACAAAATGTATACACTGCTTACTAGAACGAAAGGCCTCTTAAGCGGTTTACAATAGGCATTGTAAAAACATTCCTTTAAAAAATAAATAACGTTGAAGTATTTTTTTTAATCTGTCATTTTAAAACAGTGGTATACTGAAATTGTGTGTCAAAATTTACCTGCTAAAATTGAATGCCTGGGTTGCCTTGCTGGAACAGAAGTCTTTAGCTGTCTCTACATATATCCATTATACTTATTTGTTTAAGATGAAGAACAGCAGACATGTGACGTAACAGCTCAGATGGTGCTGGTTTGTTGCTGGCGAAGTATGAAGGAAATATCATTACTTTTAGGCAAGTTGTGTCAGCTTCTGCCTTTACAGGCGCTTCCCAATTGTCCGGATGCACTGATAACAGTACAGCAGGTAAGACTATTTAATATTCTATGGTTTGAAATCTTCTGTTCCTTGGAACTGTATATGAAGTATTGGAACGAATTACTGTTGGCCTTTTGTCTATCACATCTTTCTTTTTATCCTGTCTTGCTGTTTTCCAAATAATGCTGACGTTTTATGGACAGACACTTGGGGGGGAGGTGTTGGCTAGATGTTAACAGCAGCTGTGCTTACTTTAAATTTCAGATTCTTTTAATTGGTTCACTTCTCTATAATTTGGCATCGAGAAGTAGCTCAAAGGATTGTTTTAAGAGACAAAAATATTCAGGGAAGATTCGTGACTACTTATACCAGGGAGGAATTTTGAATAAAACAGTGCTTTAGCACTGCAAATTGTTTACTGATTTTCCATTTAGGCACATTTAATTACTGTTTACACTGATTACCAGTTACGATACAGTATTCTCATAGGTGAGCATTTTAGAAAGGGCATTTTCAAGTGTAATCTGAAGTTGCTATTCAGGCCATCCATACTTGGGGAGTCTTCCATTTATTTAATGGAGGAGGGGTAGTCATATATCTATCCATTAAAGATTGAGCATTCGTTTAACTGACTTCAGCTTCACTTCCACTTATATGTTTCTCATTTGGCAAACGGCAAGGTGAGAGCCGATGAAATTGCCATTTTAGTATAGCTTTTATGGTCTGTAATTTTCGACAGCAAACACATTGATGGATTGAGGGTATCGTGTTCCCCACAGGCTGGATGACAGAATTATGCCCATTCAGGGCTGCTTTTCTAACGCCCCCCCCCCTCCCTTTTTTTAAAACCTCACGGAGGCTAGCACACCATCTGGGACTGTTCAAGAGAACGGACTACAGTGTTTACAAGAAATTAGCTTACCGCAAGTATTTCATTTGGAAATATTTTGGATTTATTAGATTTCTGGGTTTAATTGATGACCTTTTCCCTTTCCCATATGGTTTCAACCAGACCAGTTTCCATCTTGGCAGTCTGATATACACAACATGCTTTCCTCCTCTTCTGTCAGCCTTTCTCAGGAGGCTGGAGGTGGGGGGAACTGGGAGGTCAAATCCTGCTCCTGCAAAGGCATTGCCATTGTTTTAAACTTCAACCAGCTACTTGAAAGGGTACTGGTGACCAACTGCTTAGTGTATCCCTTGCTTTTTGGCTATCCTATGTGCAGGGAAGTAGTGCTAATATTTTTATTTGCACGTTGTCTCCAGCAGATGTTTTCATCTGGCTGAGAGCTCTGCTTGGACCTCTTACAAGGCCCAGGGAGTGTGGAGTCATTAACAATGTACCTCCACCATCGGAATGGTTCCCCACCCCTGACTTATGGCATGATCGGGATCACGCCTGCCCTCCTTGTGTTTACACATTGAGGAAAGATGGCACGGGCATAAGCTACTGGCTAACCAGCCCTCTAAAGTTTAAAAAGCAGCTTTTAACAACTAACGCAATCAAGCAATGCTAAGAGTTGCTGTCAGGAGAAACAGTGCAGTTGATTTACCTAAGTAAACTCGGGAGCAGACCATAGGTTTCAATGGGGCTATGTAAACAATTGAATTGGCCCTGTCTGCGATACCATTCTTCTTAGCTTGTCAAAAGTACTTGTGTGTAAAATCTTTGCAGTTTGCTTAAGAAAATCCAAACCGTTTTTCTAGGTGAAAGAGATCGGGGAGTATTTCAAGCATCACCTTCTGAAGTCAAGGCACAGAGGCGCGTTTGAGTTGGCGTATGCCGGTTTTGTAAAGCTCACTGAAGTACTCTCAAGGTAAACTGCACCAAAAGTCACTCTCTTCTGTAGCATTCAAGCTTTTGTTCAGGCAGGAAGTCACTTACGTGGGTATGAACTTGCTTTTTCATGGAGTATACCATAGTTTTAGCTCCTCCCTGCACACCCAAATATCATATTACCTAACCAAGACCTCAACATTTCCTTGGCTCTCTGTTCCTTGATATACCTGCTTTCTGGTAACTAAAACCAATCCAAAGCAGGTAGTCTTGCAGTACTTCCAAAATATTCTGAAAGGAAGAATGTGTTTCTCTTAATTCATGTTGGGAAACCTGTGGCCCTCCAGATGTTAGACTCCTAATCATTTGCCATGTTGTCTGAGGCTTATGGAAGTTGGGATCCAACAATTTCAGAGGACCACGGGTTCCCCATTCCATGCTCTGAGGTAATTTCATAAATGTGAAGCAGCTGTCCCTGCTTGAACATCTCCCTCACTCTGCCTACAGCGTATCTTACTTATTAAACCTTTCCACAAAAATACTCAAAAGACAGCTTACCAAAAAATGTGCAGGCCGTATAATACAAGAGCCACTAACTTTTAGCTTTCCAGATGTTTCTGAACTACCTCTTTTATTGTCCTTGACTATTGGTTATGCGGGCAGTTGCGTGATTTAAATGCAGAAGGATGTTCTGGTGAGTGGCCCCTTCCCCACACCCCAAAGCTGTTTTTCCTTCACTTCTGGTATTGGAGCATAAATGGAAGAAAAATGATACCTGATGTCAGGAGATGGACTACAGGGAGTAAAGCAATGGCGCTGAGCAGAGTTCAGCATCCTTTGTCTGTGCCATTCTCCTAAGCCTGACAAATGTTTATGTTCAAGTAACTTCAGAAAAAACAAAACTGCTGTCCAGCCTATTAAATGCTGAGATTTTGAGGAAACGTGGAATAAATTCTCTTCCCCACCCCCCCTTCCTTTTGAAAATGAGTAATACATTTACAGCTTTCAGAAAAAAGAAAAAAGTTTTGCTTGGAAATTCTAGCTGCTTTTCATTGGCTGATGTATAAATCTGATAATTTATAAAGGTGTACAAAGGCCGACTTACACCCGCTATGATGAATCGTATTTTTCCATTTCATTTTAATTAGTTCTCCCACATAAGAACTAAGCCAAGTCAACTTCATTTGGGTGCAGTCCACGCTGTCAGGGCTGAGCCATTGGCCACTGTCGGAAGGGAGTGAGGAGTTGGGCTGGGAAATCAGAGGGAAGGAGCTAGCCAGGAATCGGAGCCAAAGAACACAGAAGCACACCAGAGCCAGGAAAACTGTTGTTGCTCGGGCAAAGTCCCATCTCAAATAGGAAGCCTTCTATAGCGCTTCCTGTCTTGTGGGACCTTGGATGGGTATGGTCAGCCCAGAATCTGAGAACTCTTCAGAGCTGTATGTCCATTTCTCCAGTGATCACCTGAGGCAGTTGCACTCATAGCCTAGGGTTTTTTGCCTGTTAGCCATAGCATGTATTAACTCTTGTACGCCTCATGTTGACATTATAATGACTACTGTATTTTTTGCTCTATAAGACTCACTTTTCCCCTCCTAAATAGTAAGGGGAAATGTGTGTGCGTCTTATGGAGCGAATGCAGGCTGTGCAGCTATCCCAGAAGCCAGAACAGCAAGAGGGATTGCTGCTTTCACTGCACAGCGATCCCTCTTGCTGTTCTGGCTTCTGAGATTCAGAATATTTTTTTTCTTGTTTTCCTCCTCCAAAAACTAGGTGCGTCTTGTGGTCTGGTGCGTCTTACAGAGCGAAAAATACGGTACATTAGGGGAATAATTTCCTGGGTTGCTTTTATCTTCATAATAATGATTTATTATTTATACCCCACCCATCTAGCTGGGTTTCCCCAGCCACCCTGGGCGGCTCCCAACAGAATATTAAAAACACGATAAAACATTAAAAACTTCCCTAAACAGGGGAAGAATGTCTTCTAAAAGACAGATAGTTTTTTATTTTCTTGACATCTGATGGGAAGGCGTTCAACAGGGCGGGTGCCACTACCGAGAAGGCCCTCTGCCTGGTTCCCTGTAACCTCATTACTCGCAGCAAGGAAGCCAGCAGAAGGTCCTTGGTGCCGGACCTCAGTGTCCGGGGAGAATGATGGGTGTGGAGATGCTCTTTCAGGTATACTGGGCTGAGGCCGTTTAGGGCTTTAAACAGGCATAGGCAAACTCCGGCCCTCCAGATGTTTTGGGACTACAATTCCCATCATCCCTGACCACTGGTCCTGTTAGCTAGGGATGATGGG
This sequence comes from Podarcis gaigeae, assembly GCF_964106915.1. NCBI lineage: Eukaryota > Metazoa > Chordata > Lepidosauria > Squamata > Lacertidae > Podarcis > Podarcis gaigeae. The sequence goes on along the minus strand of NC_139680.1, from coordinate 100,573,726 downwards.
AATTGTAGTCCCAAACATCTGGAGGGCCGGAGTTTGCCTATGCCTGGCTTTAAATCTTGAGGTAGGAAATCTTGAGCTAGGAAACATGATTCACTAGTTTTTAAACCACCAGTCATACTGTGAACAAATGCTTCCTTGGACATTAAAAGGCGTTGTGGGATTTCTATATACAATGCTGGTCTCTTGCAGCAACTAAGATTTTATGAGCTGGTGTTTCAGATTTCATCCCCTCTGTGAGTGGTGAACATCTGTCCATCAGTTTTACAAGCGCACCCCTCCCCCCAAAGCAATATTGGAATAATGCTATAGATAATACTGGTATCTTATGTGGTTGTGGCAAGAGAGAAGATGCAAAAATGGCTGAGTGCTGAACACTTAACTACTGTTACTAGCAAAAATTGAGGTGACCTACCATAGAGGCCTTCTAGAAGAATATACTGTTTGGGTTGTATCCGACTGAGCCATGTTCATAGACCCACTGAAATAAATAGGATTGATCCTAACCATTGATTTCAGTGGGTTATGACTTAAGTTGGATGCAATCCTTTATTTTCTTTAATTATTATTGTATTATTTGTAAAGATAACACATGAGGAAACTTGTTGCCCGTGACTGAATTTATGTCTGAAATAATATCCTATTGAGAAGCCTACCAGTTTTGCTCATTGATGAATAACATTGTACATTCTGTTTTATACTGTATGCCCAGAGATAAAGTGCCATTTTAATTACATTGCAAAATTAGGTTACCTTTAGCACATTGTTGGTTTATTTTTTGGGGGGGGGAGTGTACAGCTGTGTGGCAAAAGGTACAGATTATGTGGGACATTTATTGGATTCTCTGAAAATGCCTGGAGTCGCTTCTCCGCCTGCACAGGAGATTGTTTAAACTGGCAAGAGGAAAAGTAAATCAGAGAAAACCACAAAAGCCATTTGCTGAATTAGAACCAGAGCAACTTACACATTGGCGAGCTGTGTGATGTTTTAATTAGAGGTTTTGGAGATTAAGTATGATAAAAATTAGTCGCTTGTTCCATCTGATAGAGATCAGGAGTCAGCATGGGCAAAGACATGCTTGAGTTAGTGACTGCCATTGCAATGTTGTAAAGCTCTTTCCCCTCACTTGCCACTTGCTTCTCATGGAAACAACTTTTCAGCCTTCCCAGAGGGTTGTGCTATTGCCAAGTCAAAGGGAGTAGCCTCTTCCATTTTCAAAGTCAACAGTTCTTACTTGTTTTTACTACTTCGGGACTACCAGAGTTTTGCTTGCACAAAAATGTGGGAGCTGTAGCGGGTGACCTGAAAGGCTTGTATTACTTCTGGCATCATCAAAGCAGCACAACGTCGTGGTGCTAAGGATTTGTCAGATTGCATTTCTGTATATTTTTCCTCTTTCTGCTAGTCCCAGCAGGAGGGAGCTTCATGTTTGTTCAAAGATAAGCCCAACAACTTTTGCTTTCAGCTACGTGGTAGCTTGGCTATATTTTTGTATTACTTTCTTGGTGAATTCCAGGCAAGGCCTAGAGCTGGTTTGCATGCCATGCTAACCAGCCATGGGATAATCGTGAACATACCTCCTCCCACCGCTTTTATACAGCTTCCTCCCTCCCCTGCAGATGCCGTTTGTGGCATGAGCAAGTCCTAGAATGGCTTGCTGTGTGAACCAGAATCATGGTTTATTTCAAATGAGTGGTAAGCCAGTAATAAACCAAGATGAGTGAACAATCAATTGATGTACGTTACAAGATTTTTGAGTTCATATATCTGTGCGCGTGTGTGTCTTGGTGAAGAGAGAGAGGAATAACAACAACAACAACAACAACAACAATTTATTATTTATATCTCGCCCATCTGGCTGGGCTTCCCCAGCCACTCTGGGCGGCTTTCAACAAAATAATAAAATACAGTAATGCATCAAATATTAAAAGCATCCCTGAACAGGACTGCCTTCAGATGTCTTCTAAAAGTCTGGTAGTTGTTCTCTTTGACATCTGGTGGGAGGGCATTCCACAGGGCGGGTGCCACTACTGAGAAGGCCCTCTGCCTGGTTCTCCGTAACTTGGCTTCTCACAGTGAGGGAACTGCCAGAAGGCCCTTGGCGCTAGACCGAGGAAATATTATGAAAAAGAAATGGCTATCATTCAAGGCACCCCAGGGTGCCACAGCACACAGCACACTGGGCTAAACCGTGTTTGGCTGTGTTTGAACGTCATGCTGGTTTGTAATGTTTTTGTATATTTTCTGTTATGCTTACAGCGTACATGCAGTAGGCTGCTTAATTAATTGACCCAGGATGCATGCACGGCAGCTTACAAAAGAATAATAAAATAGTTAAAATATAAAGAACACATGAAGCAAAGCTAGTCTAAATGGCAGCAGATAAAAACAAATCCAGAAAAGTAGATTAAAAACAAAAGTCACAAACCCAAAGGGCACTGCAAGAAAGAAGTCTTCAGTAAGCATCTGAATGGTTAAGGAGAAAGGGAGCAACAGATCTCAGTGGAGAGGATATTTCCACCATCTCTGTGCCACCACCAAAAAGGCCCTGTCATGGAGGGGAGGGAGAAGAACAGGGTGAGATGCAGTTCTAGGATAGATCTCTGTACAGAAATTTTGCCTATGGTTATACAAATCAATTTCATTGCACCATCTGAATATGAAATTCGCTAATATAGCACTTTTAGTATCCACAAATTTAATTTAAAAAACTTTAGATGTTGACGTCTTCTAAGTTGTTGCATCATGAACGTGTCTTTAAAAGTTTAAATACTTATCCCAAACTCCATACTAAAGCCAGATGCGTTGCAATTTTGTCTTACTCAGTTGCTTAAAATCTCTTAACAGGTATATCAGTATTGTAGTTCCAAAGCAAGGTAGTTCTATATCACTCACAGTTTATTGCTCTTCATAATATTAAGGAAACCCCCACCCACCCCAGTCCCTATACAGTGGTGCCTCGCAAGACGATTCCCTTCGTCTAGCGTTTTTTTCGTCTTGCGCAGCAAGCCCATTGACAGCTTAGTGGATTAGCGCTACAGCGGTCTAGCGGCTTATCAGCGGATCAGCTGTTAAGCGGCTTAGCGGCTTAGGAAAAGGGGGAAAAACCGGAAAAAACCGCAGGGACTCGCAAGATTTTTTTGTCTTGCGAAGCAACCCCATAGGGAAATTCGTTTTGCGAAGCGCCTCCAAAACGGAAAAACCCTTTCGTCTAGCGGGTTTTCTGTCTTGCGAGGCACCACTGTATATACCATAGACACAGGAACATATTTTTTTCACAATTCTGAAAAATAAGCTAATATGGCTTTACAAGGTCTCTTACAACTTGGAATATACACATATATGTGTATATATGTCTTGCAATCAATTGGTGAGTGCACATTATTTTGGCTCAGATTGCAGTTCTGTTTGCCAGGGAGAACCTGGGAGAGGGGCATGCAGGCTTTTAAAAATTAGAAAATATTGCCGTTTTAAACATGTGTCAATGAGGTGTGAGAACTGGCACTGCTGGAAAGGTTTACCTGCATGAGCTGAAATTGGACATGATTGATTGTGCTTTATGCACCTTTAATTACAGATGTGTTGGTGCATGAATTTCAGTAAGACTTTCAGGGTATAAGCAGATTCCTCTACTCCTTTCTTCTTCTCAAGTACTAAGACTTCCCCCATGTATTCTTAGGTGGAAGAAGACGAAAGGACTAGATGAGGCAGTTTTTTAGTTGTATGTTTTACATAATTAACAGTTGGTAAAATGAGTTGAGATTACAAGCTCGGAAGAAAATTAGGATTGCATTCAACTCTGTCAAACTCGGAGCAGACTCATTGAAATCAGAATACTTAAGTTGTTGTTAACTTTGCTGTCTGGTCTTAGACCACAATAAAGATTGATTGATTAAATACTTGTGCATTAATTTCAGTAGGTCTCTTTTGCTCACAGTTTGGTCAGATTCAATCCTAAGTGTATAAATATAGAACAATCAGTATATAATAATGTAAACAGGTGTTATATGGAATAACTCATCCTCTTGGAAGATGACCTGTGTTTCTTAGGGGATGAGAAGACTGTGGGATAGGAAGAATGAGACCCTTTTATGTGCTCCTCTTATTAACATTCATATAACATCTGAAGCCACATACTTTAATCTCTTGCGGAGCTAAGCAGCGTATCTGCTTAGCCTGTTTTTGAACAGTTTGTATCTTCTGCGACTAGCCTTAATTTATTGAGCGGTTTCCTTAATGTCATCTGCACTGCATTTTGGAAAGTATGTGAAATGGGTAAATACTTCAGTTTGACCAGCTGGCTGAACTATATTTTGGGCTGCGCATGGCATCCAGGTAGAATTTGAGGTTTTGCTCCTTTGCTGGAGGCTATTCCTCTTAGTTTTGGCAGAAATATTTATTTTTAAGACTGTGGTGCAGAAAGGCTATGCCAAACAGTGTAACAGCAGAGGAAAAATACTTCATGGTAAGAGGACACTTCTGACACCACAACAAAGCACCGTTATAGCTCAGCCTCGCATGCAGAAAGTCCCAGGTTAAATCCTGGGTGTCTCCAGACAAGGCTGGGAAAACTGGTGTCTGAAACCCTGTAGAGGCTCTGCCAGCTGGTATAGACCAGACCAGGCATCCCCAACCTTCAGCCCTCCAGATGTTTTGGACTACAATTCCCATCATCCCTGACCACTGGTCCTGTTAGCTAGGGTTCATGGGAGTGGTAGGCCAAAACATCTGGAGGGCCGCAGGTTGGGGATGCCTGGACCAGGCTAATGATTAGGCAGTTTGGTCTGCATCCTAAGGTTAAGAGCGGTGGACTCGTAATCTGGTGAACCGGGTTTGATTCCTCACTCCTCCACATGCAGCTGCTGGGTGACCTTGAGCTAGTCACACTTCTCTGAAATCTCTCAGCCTCACTCACCTCCCAGAGTGTTTGTTGTGGGGGAGGAAGGGAAAAGGAGAATGTTAGCCGCTTTGAGACTCCTTCGGGTAGTGATAAAGCGGGATATCAAATCCAAACTCCTCCTCCTCTTCTTCTTCTTCTTCTTCTTCTTCTTCTTCTTCTTCTTCTTCTTTTTCTTCTAAAGTCCTCTTGGGCGAAATTGACATGAGCTAGTTGTTGTTGTTTAGTCATTTAGTCGTGTCTGACTCTTTGGGACCCCATGGACCAGAGCATGCCAGGCACTCCTGTCTTCCACTGCCTCCCGCAGTTTGGTCAAACTCATGTTAGTAGCTTTGAGAACACTGTCCAACCATCTCTTCCTCTGTCGTCCCCTTCTCCTTGTGCCCTCAATCTTTCCCAACATCAGGGTCTTTTCCAAGGAGTCTTCTCTTCTCATGAGGTGGCCAAAGTATTGTAGCCTCAGCTTTAGGATCTGTCCTTCCAGTGAGCACTCCGGGGTGATTTCCTTCAGAATGGATAGGTTTGATCTTCTTGCAGTCCATGGGACTCTCAAGAGTCTCCTCCAGCACCATAATTCAAAAGCATCCATTCTTCGACATGAGCCAGAGCTTTTCCAAAAAAGGAGATTTCACTGATACCTTAAGATCATTAGGTGTTATGTATCCTGACTGCCGTGTTTTCAGTTGTAGCCTTTCATTTGTTTTCATTCTCTTGTTTGCATTGCAGGTGTGACAATGAAAGCCTGCACAGGCTGCCAGAGCAGTGGCTGTGCAATGTACTGGAAGAGATCAAATCTAGCGATCCTTCTTCTAAACTATGTGCCACTAGACGCAGTGCTGGGATTCCATTCTATATACAGGTACCTAAGATGCCCTTTTAATCTTAAAATAATTGCAGTTTCTTCATTGGATCTACTGTAAGAACTGGAGGATGGTCTTGACTATTAAATATGCATGGGTTGTTTTTTGTTTGTTTGTTTGTGTGTACACACGCGCGCGCGCACACACACAACTTAATTACAGTTGTGTCTAAACCAGTGTTTCCCAACCTTGAGTCTCCAGCTGTTTTTGGACTACAACTCCCATCATCCCTAACTAGCAAGACCAGTGGTCAGGGATGATGGGAACTGTAGTCCAAAAGCAGCTGGAGACCCAACGTTGGGAAACACTGGTCTAAACAGTACAGTAGTCTCTACACACCTGTCTTATTTTCATTGAACCTATGTCAGCCCAGATATAAGCAGAGGAAGAGTTTCCGAGCTCATCTACAAGATGGAATATCATGGGCTCCATTTGGGTTTGTACAGAACAAAACAATGAGCAGAATCTGGAATGTAGCGCTGGAAAGTTGGCTGTCATTTCCTGAAAATAGGTTACTTTTTTGCTTCAGGGGTAGCATTTATTATTATATTTTGCTACGACTAAAGATCTGGAATGAGCTTCACTTGAAGAAATATGATGCACCAAATATGCGTGCTACTTTTTGGGAAGTGAGGAGCAACCTTGAAAGTCAGGCTATAAATATAGACCTTATAAATACCTAAGATGAAAATGACAAGAGTATATGTGTACAGTAGTACAAACCTTCCTCATTCATTGTATAGCTTCAAAACCAGTGCTTGTTAAAATTAATCAAATACTTATTGGCTCTCTCCAGTTGCATAATCCAAAACAGATAATGTATTATGAATGAAACTAACAGAATTAAGACAAGTGAGAGGTGCTTTCTTAATGGTAACAGATTAAAAAAAATAAATCCCTGAGGTTTTTGCTTCTCTAGCTTGTTCCTAGAGCTGCCAGTTTCATTTCTCGATGTTATATTACTCTACTGCTCGCTAGCGTTCATCTAGAAAAATTGCCTCTTTAATGAGTCACAATTGTGTTTTGATTTAAACGTTGAAAGTCCCTTTGCCACCTCCTGGGACTTGAGGCTGAGGTCTGATGCTCCTCATCATTTGTGCTAGATAGGTGTGTGTAATATATGTGTGTGTGTATGGAATCTTGAGGCAATTGGGTTGGATCTATTTGCAAAAGTTTAGTGAGTTGTGCTTTGTCTTTATTTCTTCTTTTTTCGTTCTAGGCTCTGCTAGCTTCAGAACCGAAGAAGGGTAAAACAGGCTTGTTAAAAATGACAATGAAAGAGTTGATTTCTTTAGTTTCACCTTCAAGTACTCCACCAAGCACAATCCCTCAGGTAATATCTACCTTGCATCACAATGCAAAGTCAGTAAATTTATCTGTTGTTTGTTTAGGACAGAGATGGGGGCAATCTGGGGCCCTCCAGATACTGTTGCACTTCAACTCCCATCTTCCTTAACCATTGGCTATACTGGGTGGCAGTGATGGGAGTTGGGAGCCCAACAGTACCCAGAGGACCACAGGTTCCCTATCAGTGGTTTAGGAAACGGTTACCATAGAATAAAGGCACACTGTCGTCTAGCCCCTATGACCCTCCTTTGGATTCATGTACCTCGAAAGTTGAACAGAACCCGTTCTGGAAGTCCGTTCGACTTCCAAAGCGCGGCTTCTGATTGGCTGCAGGAGCTTCCACAGCCACAGAATGTCCACTGAAGCCACAGAAGCCCCGTTGGACATTCGGCTTCCGAAAGAATGTTCAAAAACTGGAACACTCACTCCCGGTTTTCAGTCGTTCGGGAGCCGAAACGTCCGACTCCCAAGGCGTTCGGGAGCCGAGGTTTGACTGTATTAACTCCAGTAATTCATTGCCACAATAAGTTTTATTTATATCTCTTGAAATGTTTTTAACCTGCCTTTCATCCCAAAGCAATCCTAGGACAGGGTACAGTAAAATAATCTAAAACCATAGCGCCACCAAAAATATCATAAAACAAAAGGAGGTAAAAACTTCACAAGGACAGAAAGATATTGAAACCGGTACACTCAGTAACAGAATTGGTACATGGCCCTTCAAAGGCTTGAGAAGAAGAAAAAAAGCTTCAGCTTATGACGAAGCTGATACTTATTTTAAAGTATTTTGTAAACCACTTACTGTTTCAAAAATCTCTTAAGCATACAATAATGTGAAAAAGGAAGAGCTGCTTAAAGACCACTATGGATATGAGAACTAATCCTTAATTTATTAATTTATGTTGAAAAGTAAGAAAATATTTCAAGGATTGAGGTGTAGAATTCTAGAATAATTTCCCACAGTGTACAGAATAGACCACTGACCTAATTTCGAAGGCCTGCCTAGTGTCTTGTGGGGGGGATACATGCCAAAACAAAAATAAGCCACCTTTCTGTGATAATTCACTCTCAGCGGGCTTCTTGCTTCAAATGTGGGTCCAGGATATTGAATTTGTATATCCTTCAACAGGAACACACATACTAAATATAACTTTAATGTAGATTAAATAGGTATTTTAATGCGGTGATGTGTGTGGTACAGACACAGTTTACTGGGAAAAGGCCTGGTGAGATTTGTTTCCTGTATTGTTTTCATGATGTGCCTTTATTTTTTACCAAGCTGTTTATTCCTGAAATTTCCCAGGCAGGCAGTTATCAACATGGCCCCTGACTCTTAAGTCAAAGCAGGCTACTATTCAGGGCTTGCTCGCTTTTCAGAGTTACAGTTTTGAAGTTAAAGTACATAATTTTGAGGTTATTCCGATAACTAAGTAGCCTGTATTGACTTCCCTTCCTACCAGGTCCATGCTTTAAATATCTTGAGGGCTTTATTCAAGGACACCCGTTTAGGAGAAAACATCATTCCTTACGTGGCAGATGGAATGCGAGCGGCAATATTAGGTTTTACGTCCTCTGTCTGGGCAGTAAGTTGATCCTTTACGTTTAGTATATTAAGTTTGAAAGCCACATGTTAATGGTGGTAACCGGGGCATTGATTGTGTTTCTCAATAACACTACAATGCCTGATTAGATTTTTATGAATTCTTTTTATAGAGTTATATGGAATGTATGCCAAGTGGACAGCGTGCGGGAAAGGCTATAAAACAGCCTACAGAAACACTGAGTTTTGGCTCTTGGTATTCTTTTTATTTGGTTTTTATTTAGTTTCCTGCAATGAAGGCAGAGCACCGCATTCACCTTCTGACATGGAAAGCTGCTTCTACTTGGTTGATTAATATTAAAAACTCAGTAACTTTTTAACACACACACACTTATATATATAGAGAGAGTGCCAGTTGGAGGTGATAATGAAGTCTCTGGTGGCATGCTTGGTCTAGAATGAATACTTTAAGTTTAACTTATTAACAATGGGCTGCATCCACCTAACTCTGAGTTTCCCAAACTTGGGTCTCCAGCTGCTTTTTTGGACTGCAATTCCCATAATCCCTGTCCTGCTAGCTAGGGATGATGGGAGTTGTAGTCCAACAACATCTGGAAACCCACTTTGGAAAACCCTGATCTAACTTCTACTCTGTTATTGTTCATTAATTTCAGTGGGTCTAAAAGTAGAACAATGTTTCTGTGGGTGTGGTCAGTGAAAATATAATGCTGCAAGATCAGTCCCGTCCCGTCCCCCGCAATTAATACAGTTTAATCACCTTAGTAACAGTCCCTAAATAAAATTATGACTTAGTTTTCGGGTAATGCTGTGCCAAACCATGATTTAGGGAGAACATGTGAGCATGCAGATTCTCTCAGAGGAGATCTTGACCAGTGTGGTGTAGTGGTTAAGAGCGGTAGTCTCGTAATCTGGTGAACCGGGTTCGCGTCTCCGCTCCTCCACATGCAGCTGCTGGGTGACCTTGGGCTAGTCACACTTCTCTGAAGTCTCTCAGCCCCACTCACCTCACAGAGTGTTTGTTGTGGGGGAGGAAGGGAAAGGAGAATGCTAGCCGCTTTGAGACTCCTGAAGGGGAGTGAAAGGCGGGATATCAAATCCAAACTCTTCTTCTTCTTCTTCTTCTTTTCCTCCTCTGGTCCGGCTGGAGTTTCTGCTGGCCTTTGAGCCATGTTTTGGCTTATCATATCTTCTGAATCTGGGTTTTGTGGTTTGTCTAACCTGAGTTGGTTCCCAACCTTTTTTGGGCCATGCCCCACCTAAGCATCTCTAAAATCCTGATGCTGTCCCCTGTCCCCCCTGTGAAACATAATTCTTATTATTCAAAAAGTGAACTCCTATTCATGTGGAGGAAGCCTAAAAGGCCATTAGCTTGGTCTAAACAAGCTTCCAAAGAACATGGCACCCATGAAAGAGAAAAATAAAAGAACAAAAGGACAGTTGGAAGTACTGAGGAAGAAATTTCTAAGAAATTGTTAATAGTAATAATGATAATATGAAGTGATATGAAAAAATAGCAAATAAAGTTCCAAAACATATAATAGAAAACTGAAATGCATAAATATAAAATAATTTTAATAGAAGCTTTTTATGTAATACTTTGATCATTTTAATTACTATACAATAAAATAAAGGTACCTAACAAATTCAAAATACAATTTGAGCTCACCTCAAGATAAAAAAGTGTATGTTACAATATACTGTATATGCGACCCCTAGAACCATAAGAAATGCAAAAAAAAATTAAAATACTGTTAATAACTCATTCTTGAATTTCCCTCCTTAAAAATCAGATTGCCCCCCCCCCATGGGGCATGTATAAATAAAAGTACAAGTTGAAATTAACATTATGTTTTTAAAATGAAGCTCTTTTCTCTTATTTGGGCTTTTTTCATCTACTTTATTTTATATTATATTTTTATTAGTTTTTTTAACAACATTTTCAACAATTATTAAACATACTTTTATATCTTATACACTTATACACTTTTTTTTTACTTCCATCAATCACATCTGAAAATTTTCCAATCTTATCACTTAATTTACATTTCTTACTTTCACTATTACATTTAAATATTGTAACTAATGTCTCTCTTCTTTCTCTTCTTTGCAATATTTCATATTTTTCATCTACTTTAACTTATGCATAATGAAAAGATATAGGAAAAATTGGGATGTCATTTAACACTTGCCTTTATGTTCCTTGATAGGTGAGAAATTCATCTACTCTTCTCTTTAGTACATTGATCACAAGAATATTTGGGGTTAAAAGAGGAAAGGATGAGAACTCAAAGAAAAACAGGTATGGTACATGGATGATCTCTTTGTAAAACAGGGTTGGGGAACCTGTGGCCGTCCAGATGTTGTTGGAATCCAACTTGTATAATCCCTAGTCAGAGATAATGGGAGTTGTAGTCCAATATTATTTGGGGGGGGGTCACATGTACCCCACCACTGCTATAAAATATTCTATGACCAAAAGGAAACTTGAGAAAGGTCCCTTATTTTTGATGAATTTATATGAAATTTATTGTTATCATCTGATACCAATAATTAAACTGTGTTAAAAAAATAATAATATTATGACAGCGAGAACATGATGCTCTTAATCTCAGGGTCATGGATTTGAGCCCCACATTGGGCAAAAGATTCCTGCATTGCAGGGGGTTGGACTAAAGTCTATGATTCTTAATTTGGGTGTAAAATGGTGCTCTCGGCTAATGTTTGCAGTTATTTTACTATTCCTGGCCTGCCAAGCTGTTGTTTTTTCTTTTCTTCATTTCCCTCACAAAGTATACTTCAGACATTTGTGCAACATGGTGGTAATTTAGATTTAGCTGTATAACATTTAAAACACACTCCTAAACCTGCTTGCACAGAAACCACCCCAGGTTTATTTGGTTTAGCTTAGTGGAAGACAGGAGTGCCTGGCGTGCTCTGGTCCATGGGGTCACGAAGAGTCGGACACGACTAAATGACTAAACAACAAAGTATGCATGGGATTGCAGCCCTTATTTCACAAATGCTACCGTTCCATTATCTTAAAAGGATGTACAAAGCTCTAAGCATAAGAAGCAGGATTTGGATATGTTTATAAATGGAAGATATAGGTAGGTAGCCGTGTTGGTCTGCCATAGTCGAAACAAAATTAAAAAAATCCTTTCAATAGCACCTTAGAGACCAACTAAGTTTGTTATTGGTATGAGCTTTCGTGTGCATGCACACTGAAGAATCTGATGAAGTATCTGAAGAAGTGTGCATGCGCACGAAAGCTCATATCAATAACAAACTCCGTCTCTAAGGTGCTACTGGAAGGATTTTTTAAATTTTATTTTGTTTCATAAATGGAAGAGTACACATTGAGGGGTTTTACCCCCACAATTCAATGTCATGTGATTGTTCTACATGTATTTCCTGACACCTTTAAATGCCTTGAACTCTTTCATAATTCAAATTTCATGTATCTGGAGTCTCGCTTCAGAAAAGGCGAAGGCCTGGGTCTTTTCTCGTGAGCCTTTGCAGAATGGGCCAGGAATAAGTGAGCTGATTCTGAAAGTGAGAGAACTGTGGTGATTCTGGTTTGTAGCCTGGGTGGTAGGTTGAATTCTTAAATGGATTCTGAACATGAGTGGGTAATAGGGCAGAAAGTGTCAACAAGGAGTTGTAGCAAAGCCAGAGTGAGGCAGAAGCAGAGAGGAGGAAAGGGAAGCACAGGGCCTGAGAACAGCACATCCAAGGGCTGCAATGTAACTTTACATTTACACACTGGTTTGGTCCAAATGGGCTTTAGATAATAGTCTGTATTGCAGGGATGGGCAGGAGGTTCTGTTGTTACCTGTTCGCAATTAATAATATTATTGATTGAGGGATGTACAACTCTGAAATGGTGCCAGCTGCAAGGGTAAACTGTGTACAATTTAAACCAACACATGATTGACTGAAATCCATTTTCTGAATAATATATAAGCACGAATAGAATCTAATCTGGTGATTTTGTTATTTGGGTATGTGAGAGCCCTTCAGGCTGCATGCCTACACTAATTTAATTTTAAGAATGACTTTTGGGAACTAATCCTTTACAATGAAATTATAACAATAATCTCTGTTTGAGGAAACCTGCATTTTATATTTATTTGTTCTGGTTCAGCAGCTGAGACACTTTTGTAATAATAAAAAAACCGCTAGATGTCTCTCTTGATTCATGTTTTTTTTACTGCAGAATAATCACTGTGTACCTAGAGCAACGATATGTAATTCGCTTTCCTTCAGGCATCCTTTGTTTCCAATATGTGCTTATGTTTGGATTACAGTCAAGTACATTTTATGTAACTTTCTGGGTCGTTTTAAATGAGCCAACATTTTCAAACAGGGAAGCCTGAAGGTAGGAACTTTTCCATAAAAGTGGATCTTATTTCCACAGATGTTGTCTTGATCCACCTCCTGTACCTTTTCACTTAATAGGCAACCACAGATACGTTTTAAAATTAGGTTACATGGGCAGGTGTCATTGACAGGAGTGGAAAGTCTGATCTCCCAGATTGTGCGATGATAGAGGAAGCCTCGTTAAATTAGATGCAGCTTGTGCCACAGGTTATTGAGGACCTAAGGTTCTAATTTCTATATCCAAGGCTGAACATTTAGAAGAGGATGTTGCAGCATGGTTTGACAGAAATGAGAGGCCAGGCAATTTTAAGAAAATTATTTTTCTTTCCTTACTTCTGCAAGAATCCATGGCAGTGGTACTGCATTTTACATTGAAGAAAAGAGTTATCCATCTTCCCAGCCAGTTGAAAATCTTCAGTTTACTCATGGGTTTGTTTAAAGTGTAAATGAATTACCCTTGCCAAAGGTGCAGGAAGCTTGTACCACTTTAACATCCCCCCCACCCCCGCTTTCTCTTGTAGATATATTTAAAACAAGGGATGGAAAACATATTTACACCCAAATGCCTTCCATTCCCGTCTGCCCTAAAGAAAGAAATAATATTCTTCTCTGGCTCATTACTTCTGCCCTCCTTTTGGCTTTCTCAAACCTCTCAATCTTTTTGAACATTATCTCTCCTCCACCCCTGCAGGTCAATTTTGAGAGGTGGGCACAACCACCCACCTGCCAATCATCTGATGATGTCAGGTGTTTGACAGGTGGGTTGTCCTACTGACAGGTCAAAGTTGGCCCAGGGGGTGACAGGAAAACACTGCCCTATCAGGAGCGAACTCCCTGCACATCAGGTGACTCAGTCCGGCTTTTCAAGCTTTGCCAAGTCAGCCAATTCCCAGCAGAACTGTTATACAGTACTTTAACTACTTTTTTTTAAAAAAATTCTCAAATGACATCGGAATTAGCGTCCGGGTGGAATTTCCAAAAGTCGGCAAAAATGTCCGCGGAAACCCGGGAGTATGGCAACCCATGTCAGAAATGTTGATTTTTTGATGAAATGCCAAATAATAGCTCCAAAATTGTCTTTCCTTTTCTTTTAGATTTTGAAAAAAAAGTGCTCAACAAGTTTTGTGCCCAGATTTTCACTTTTTGAAGTATGGCAACCCTACTTATATAGATGCAGTTCAAATCAGCAAGAAATGCGATTATTTCTTTAATAGCATCCTTGTTCCTCATTACTTAGTGTAGGATTTGCTGTTAAACCCATAATGCCTAGAAAAGTTCAGCCTCTGCTGTGAGTAGCAGATTTTCCTGTCCATATCTTGTTGTTATATATGGACTCCAAGCAACAGTGGGGTTTCCTACTTACCGTGTATTTATCATAGGGCCACTCCACACATTATACTTTTAGGTGTTGGATGTGACTAATAGCTGCTTGGAAACTTACTCCTTACAGGTACAGAGAACAGATTTGCTGTATACACTCAGCATCAACCATTGATTTATCAGTGTAAAAATTTAGTGGAATGACTTGTAAAGTGCAGGTAACAAGCTATGGTTTTGGACACCTGTATAAAGATCACTGCTGCTGTTGCTGTTACAGAATGAGGATGGAAAAAATGCCTGAACTATTGAACTTCAGTACCTATAATTTCCTGAAACACACTTATCTTCTGTTTACAGCTTTGAAGAATGAGTAATGATTCTTCCTTTTACTGGCATGTTGAGTGCAGATTTCTCTGAATTCCAATTAGTGCTTGAGTACTGATCAGAAAGACTATTCAGGAATTGATTTTGTTTTTTTCTTCCCTTCTTGCCAAAGCAGCTTCTCCGGAATGCCATCATTTATTCTGTAGTAGCATTCCTTTATTCAGAATCACTGAATAAAGTGGTACCTCCCCTTGACAAACATGAATATTAACGATAGTCCAAGATTTTCTCCCTTTTTCATGATGTAGTTAACAATGCAAAAGCAAAGTCCCATAACCTACAGAATTCTGAAGCAGGCTGTAGAGAAATTCATGTGACTGCATGTCTCTTGGATGATATTGATGAGAAAGAAAGCACTTTGTGTGTGTAAGTGAATTTAGGGGATAAAATCATTCTTGCGCTGCTAATTATTGAATACTTCAGCCTGCTAATGGAAGGCATCAGTGGGAGAGCAGGTTCTCCGTGGAATTTTAAGGAAAGAAGTGGTAGTGTTGCAAAGGCTGACTTTGTGTAAATCAGATGCATTCAACTATGGTTGGAAAGGTTTGATAGGCAGGTTTTATTTAATTTTTTTTTTAAATCTGGTACCCACTATGAGACTTGGGAGACGTTTGCAAGTGTTCAATCAGAGTTAAACTTATGAGGAAGGAACACATGCCCCTCCAAATGATGTTGGACTTCCAGCTCCCATCAGCCCCAGCCAACATGAATAATGGTCAAGGTTGGTAGAAGTAAACCATCAACCTATGGGGGTGCACACCCCTGTTTTGTTGTTGTTTAGTCGTGTCCGACTCTTCGTGACCCCATGGACCGGAGCACGCCAGATACTCCTGTCTTCCACTGCCTCCTGCAGTTTGGTCATACTCATGTTAATAGCTTCGAGAACTCTGTCCAACCATCTCGTCCTCTGTCGTCACCTTCTCCTTGTGCCCTCCATCTTTTCCAACATCAGGGTCTTTTTCAGGGAGTCTTCTCTTCTCATGAGGTGGCCAAAGTATTGGAGCCTCAGCCTCACGATCTATCCTTCTAGTGATAGGGCTGATTTCCTACAGAATGGATAGCTTTGATCTTCTTGCACCATAATTCAAAAGCATAAATTCTTCGGCAATCAGCCTTCTTTATGGTCCAGCTCTCACTTCCATACATCACTACCGGGAAAACCATAGCTTTAACTATATGGACCTTTGTTGGCAAGGTGATGTCTCTGCTTTTTAAGATGCTGTCTAGGTTTGCCATCGCCTTTCTCCCAAGAAGCAGGCGTCTTTTAATTTTGTGACTGCTGTCACCATCTGCAGTGATCATGGAACCCAAGAAAGTCAAATCTCTCACTGCCTCCATTTCTCCCCCTGTTTTAGTGTGATGAGAACAAGCCATGTTGAGCCTTGTGTTGAGCTTCCATTTTTGTTTTTCTGTTTAAAACCGGTTTGTTCCAAGCAATACCTAGTTGGCATTAATCATGGTTTTCAGTTCAAATTACATATAAAGCTGTGTTTAAGCAAAGCAGAAGCAAAAAGTGGTTCATTCTTGTGTAATGTCTCAGGGTCATGGGTTCAAGCCCAACATTGAGCAAAAAGATTCCTTCATTGCATGGGGTAGGACTAGATGACTCTTGTGACCATTCCAAATCTGCAATTCTATGTAGCATGTTGTGCATATCGTGTTAGCACACCAGTGCAACCTCCATCCCTGGTGAACCAACCTGGTTTAAGGAAGGAGATGCATACAACATTGCACAGGTAAATTCTTCTTGCTTGCCTAAGATCATGCTAAAATTGCCCCTGAGTGCTAACTTTCTTCTGCATCATAGCCTGGGACCAAACCCTCAGTACAGTCATACCTCGGGATGAATACGCTTCAGCTTAAATATTTTGGGGTTGTGCTCCGCGGCGTTACTTCCGGGTTTTGCCGCTTGCGCAAAAAATGATGTCATGTGCGGAAGTGACAAAGCACGGCCCACAGATGTGCAGTCACATCTTACGTTCGCTTCAGGATGTGAATGGGGCTCCGGAACGGATTCCGTTCGCATCCCGAGGTACCACTGTAGTGCTGAACAATAACTTCAAATGAGTGGTGGATTTCTCACTTTTGAAAATAGTTTACTGGAAAAGGCAGTAGATTCGTAGATGAGATGCAAAATATTAACAAATGAAAACAAAGCTTTCAAGTTCTCATAACGTTAGGTGCTACCACAGGGATCAGATAAAAATTCTGGATAGCAGGCAGTACAGCCAAGGAAGGCAGGCTATTTCAAGTTCAAGCACCAGTTTTGATGCATGTTGGAGATAGCACTACATTAAGAGGTAGAGCTTTTTATGGTGACTGTTAGACTCCTAATTTACCAAAGAGATGGTAATGGTTCAATAGTGTAACACACTTTATTCAGTATGGTTATCTGCCCTCAGCGCAAGAAATGTGGAAACGTAGGGAAATGCCTTGCAAGGAGTCAGATGATTGGTCTGTCTAGCTCAGATTATTTGCACTGACTGTAGCCGTGGTTCTGTCTTTCCCATCCCATTCTGGAATTGAACCTGAGAACTTTTTGCTTATAAAACCATGTGTTGTACCAGTGAGCTAAATGCACCTGTGACACACAGAACTTATTCCTCGAGACCAGACTTTCTCCACCTTGGGTTCCCAGATGTTGTTGGACTACAGTCCCCATCTTTCCTAGCTAGTGTGGCCGGTGGTCAGGGATGATGGGTGTTATTTATACCCCGCCCATCTGGTTGGGTTTCCCCAGCCACTCTGGGCGGCTCCCAACAGAATATTAAAAACACAATAAAACATCAGGCATTAAATGCTTCCCTAAACAGGGTTGCCTTCAGATGTCTTCCAAAAGTTGATGGGAGGGCGTTCCACAGGGTGGGTGCCACTATCAAGAAGGCTCTCTTTCTGGTTCCCTGTAACCTCGCTTTTCGCAGTGAGGGAACTGCCAGAAGGCCCTCAGAGCTGGACCTCAGTGTCTGGGCTGGACAATGGGAGTAGAGACGCTCCCTCAGGTATGTCTCCTGTGCTTTCTTCCAACTGCCCTATTAGCAGCAATGGAGGGACATTACAGTGGTACCTCGGGTTACATATGCTTCAGGTTACATACGCTTCAGGTTAAAGATTCCACTAACCCAGAAATAGTGCTTCAGGTTAAGAACTTTGCTTCAGGATGAGAACAGAAATTGTGCTCCGGCGGCAGCAGGAGGCCCCATTAGCTAAAGTGGTGCTTCAGGTCAAGAACAGGTTTCAGGTTAAGGACGGACCTCCAGAACAAATTAAGTACTTAACCTGAGGTACCGCTGTATATAGTTTTCACTCACCTTCTGTCAGCTGTTCAGCAGGAAAAAAACCTCCATCTCCTCCCCGCACCCCGCCACATTGCTCTTCACTGTGTTTTCCAGTTACATTTTTCCTTCTTTGCTGCCCACATGTCAGTGGTACCTCAGGTCTCCTGTTTGTGCAGGGGGAAGCTTCCTAGGTCTGGGCACGACTGTTGTTTGATCTGCTTGGGAGAGGAATGCAAGGTAGACTCACTGCATTACGTGCACAAAGCAGGCATGCTGCAATTGTTCTAGGAGTCTTCATTCCTCCGTCAGTCAGTCGTGGGAGAAGGTTCTTTCAAAAGGCTAACGAGTGAATCATTTTGTGGTAGGGCTCTGGTAATCCTCCAAGGCAGTAATCAAAGGCAGTAAATGAGCTGAGATTAGTTTGGGATATCCTGAAAACTTCTTGAACAATAGGTAAATACAGTGTGAGTGTACAGTCACAAAGCTGATGTATGCTTAAATAACACCTTTGTGCTCCCCCACCTTGGTAACGTAACACCTGTCAGTCTCTTTGCATTCACAAATGACTACCTTGAGGTTTTTTGTTTTTTTTAAAAAAAGGAAAATAAAATTCCTGCTTATCATCTGATGCACCCCCCCACATCACTGATTTCTTAAGAAGTGGTGGCTTCCCACAGTTGCTCTTCTCATGCCTAAATACACAAAGGTATCATAAATAGCAAACTAACAGGTACTGAGAGACTGAGGCATAAAAGAGATCAAAGCAAACAGACCATGCAGTCATTTCAAAATCTTGGCTGGCTGCTCTTGTAAATAAGAGTGCTTCTAAAGCAGAAAGCATTCAACTACTGTATTTATATAGGCCTTGACTGACAGTTCGGTTATTAACTTCGTAAAAACACAGGCAACGTAAACTAGTAGGAATGTTTGCTCTAGCAGTTTCTATCTGAATGAAAATGAAAACCAAGGTATAATGGCTTGCTCTCTGTTTCCCTAAAGTATTTATTTTAGAACTATGCAGCATAAAAGAATGTTTTCCCAAGTTGGTGAACTTAAGCAATGTTGCTTGCTTTCTGATATTTAAGTATGTTGTTCCTTGCAAAACAAATGGTACATTTATCAATCTTTTTGAATTCAGTAATGCTTAATTAGCCTTTTAGCTTCCTTTCTCTCATTGCCTTGCCTTTTATTAAAAAAATAAATAAATATTAAATTGCTCTTGTGAACTTGAATAAAAAGAGAAAATAGAGGTATTAACTCCTGAAATGAAGATATATTTCACAGGTATGTTCAGCGGAATCCTAACTGGATTTTATCAGTGTAAGTATCATTGGATTTAAAATTGCATGCTAGTCAACCGCCCCAATTTAAGCAGGATATCCTGGAATTACAGAGGGCATTCCAGCTTCTGATTGGCTCCTAGAATGTCTCACCTTTTGGTTGGTTGCTCTGGTGGGAGTCAGCTGACTCACGCCACAGCAGCTGAGCAAAGAATGAACGTCCCAATTTAGATCCCCCAGATGTTGGTGGGTATGAAGTTGCTGTGAATCCCCATCCAGGAAACTTGGAAGTGTTTCTTTGTTATCTTTTATTCCTGATTAATAACGACTAGAATCTCTCAGCACAGTCCTAAACTAATGAAGTGCCCCTTTGGTGCCTTTGAAATGTTTCACAATATCTAAATGTGAAATCTAGTTGGTTTGTCACAACTCTCTGGTATTTCAGTTCAGTTTGTGTCTCATTACTCTTCAACAAATCTTCCTGTACATTTGTTATGCCCTTTCAACTATATTTTATTGTATGTAAACCACCCTGGTAAATCTTATTTTAAAAGAAGGGTAAAACCTATTGAACTTGAGAATCCTGTGAATTGGCTCATGTGAATATTGTAGTATTCTGATTACTTTGTTTTGGCCTTTTATATGATTTATGAGAATATTATTCACTTTGAGGGCAAGTTCAAACATATTTTTCATCACTTGTTAACTGCAGTATCAAGTAATTACTCAAAGGTATTAATGAACTCCTCACGGATTAGTAAATACAGAATTTTGTGGTCACTTCTAGTCAACTCAGACACACTGTTTTTCAGTGAAGGCAGTGTATACTTTGCTTGAAAGTCATCTTAATCAAGTAATGTATGTGATGAAACAGCGTGGAGTCTCATATTTAGTGACCCATGCATCTAAGTGGCATTGACCCCCTTCCTCCCCCCCCCCCAATGTTTTGCCATTAAATTATTGACATGGGGTCACCTCCCCCCCCCCTCCATTTTTGGATTAAAAACATATTTCAGTTGTGTATTAAAAGCCCCAAGAAGTTCATTCTCTTTAGTGGAGGGTATTCTTTTACAGAAACATCAGTGGCTAATGGCCTGCAGATGCTATGAGGAATAATGAATTCTCCTTTAAGAAAGCAGAGAGCACTCCCTGGTTCCTTTTTCAAACAAACACTCCCTGGTTCCTTTTTCAAACATGTCTCTTTAGCACTCTGATTTCAAGCTGGAATATTTGTTTCGACAGAACTCTGCTTTCTTAACTCCTGGTGTTGGTGCATCCTTAACAGGTAATGAAGGTTTTGCCGGGAAAATCCAACTCTGTCTGAAAAAAGATGAAAGCAGTATCAACCTTGTTAGTGCTGGCACAAGATAATGGTCAGAGGAGTAGACTATACTTAAAGAAAAAAATTCTTTAGAGTTCTGCTTAAAATTAAACAACCCATCAAAGTTGATTGAGTATGTTCACATCCATTATAGGGAAGAAAGGTGAGCAAAATAAAGGACAGGCAAGCAGCTTGCTGATGAATTTAAAAACTGAAGATTCCTCCCACCACAAGCAGGGTGAGGGACGGATAAGATGAAGAGAAAATTTATAAGTGAGAGCTGGAAGGGTCTGTGATTTTCCATGGGAGATAGGATTGAGAAATACTTTTAGATAGAGTCAAGGTTCTGTAATTATGGACTGTTTTATGCTGTTGTTGTTGCATTTCATTATAGATTACTTATTACAGCATCCATATGACTCGTTTGATCGTTAAACTACATGTTCTGGGTTGTCATTTGTGTTTTATGTTGTGACGAAGGGCAGTACAGTTCAAACCTCGGCTTTCAAACATTTCGGCTACTGAACGTTTCGGAAGCCGAACGCCAAAAACCCGCAAGTTGATGCTTTGGTTTTTGAACGCGCCTCAGAAGTCAAATGGCTTCCGAGGCATGTTTTTCAATTTTCCCCATCGAATTTGTTGACAGCCCTTTGATCCTCGGTTTTCGAACGTTTCAGAAGATAAATGGACTTCCAGAACGGATTAAGTTCGAAAACCGAGGTTCCACTGTATATAAATCTAATTCATAATATTACAGTACATCCACATTTTCTTGCATTTAACTTCTGAAATTCCAACTATACACAGTTAAGGTGGGGATGCTCTTGTGAGAAGTCAGATTCTCCCACAAGAACATCCCTATTGAGAAGCAAGACTGAGAGTTTAAAAGCTCTTTTTGCTCCAGGTAAGGATTAGCTGTGGCCTAATCAAAATACTGAGATACTACGTAGCTTTAAGGTACAGTAAACCCACAATTTATGTAGGGGTTTGCGCCTTAAGCCAAAATCACATGTCTTCCAAATCCATTGGGGTTGAATTGCGGGTGGGATTGCCAAAGTCATTTTTCCCAGGGCCCTGCCCTCTTTGCACCCCCTTTATATTAATTTTTTTGCCATGCATTTAAAGCTGAATGCACACAATTAAATATGCATAGGTTGCAGGCTTACTGTACTTTTCAGATAACCGGGAACTGATTAAACAATAAATTGCCGGTTTATGTGAAACTCACAGCTTTACCGATCTTTCCTAACTTCATCTCTTCTTTCATACTGGTTAGTTCCAACCCATTATCAAACTGACCTGATGAGTATTATTTAACACAGTTAGCCTCCCTCATCTTCCCCTTCATGGTATAGCACCTAGTAGACTGGTGGCAATTCAAATTAATCCTGCTGGCTCCCCCTACACTCCATTTTAAGACTGTGACTAAATGCAGACTCTGTAGATTCAGCGTCAAGCCAGCTTCCCCTCTCCTCTGTTTTGTTTAACATCTGGTTTCATAAAGAGATCTAATAAAGATATTGCCTGGCTAGGTTTTGGGTTTTCTTTTGGGTCAATGTAGTTTCCTTTACTTTTTTGTTCAAGATACTCATAAACAACTCCTCCTCACCTGTCGCTAAGGGCCATCAACCTTGCCTGGAGTAAATGGTTTGTAGGCTGATATTATATTCTGCCTATGGTGGGTAGTATGAGACTTCTACCCTTAGATCAGATTGCGTTTTCCTTGTCATTGCAGGCCTTCGGAAGATGAATTGAATGAGCTGTATGCCTTTCTTTCTTATTATCCTATGTATGACTGTAACACAGAATGCGTTGATAAAGTACACACACACAGACACACAGACACACACGCACACAGAGTGGTACCTTGGTTCTCAAGTGCCTTGGTACTCAAACAACTTGGAACCCAAACACTGCAAACCTGGAAGTAAGTGTTCCGGTTTGCAAACTTTTTTCGGAAGCCGAAGGTGCTCCATTTTGAGTGCCACGCTTCCATTTTGAATGTTACATTTCCGTTTTGAGTGCCGCACTTCTGTCTTGAGTGTTACACTGAGGTCTGTCTGTTTTTGCTATTTATTTTGCGTTTTTGTTTTTGTGGCTCTTTTCGTTTTGTTTTTGTGACTGTGTGGAAACCAGTTCAGCTACTGATTGATTGTGTGACTGCAGTACATTGTTTATAGCTTTCATTTTATGGATCAATGGTCTCGTTAGATAGTAAGATTCATGTTTTAGGGGTTGTTTTTAAAAGTCTGGAACGGATTAGTCCATTTTGCATTACTTTTTCTGGGAAAGCGCACCTTGGTTTTGGAACGCTTTGGTTTTGGAATGGACTTCTGGAACGGATTAAGTTTGAGAACCAAGGTACCACTGTATATTTTTTAAAAAGAGCTGTATGATCTAAGCTGACAGTTGTGGGCAGGCAAAAAGATAAAGTGGTTGTGGACATCCTTAATTCAGTCCTGGTATTGGATTAGTATTGTATCCTATTATTTTATTAGCTAATTTATGTCTCTGTGAGATTGCCATTTGGCATCTCTGTGGATATTTGGCGGGAAAATGCACCTTTGGGGCTCTGCAAGGACAGCCGCCTCTTAAAAGACAACAACAAACCGCCCCGTTCAAATTGGCTGCCCTTTTCCCCTGACCAACGCTTTTGTCACTGAGAAATGAACAGCTGATTCACGAATTATGCATACAGCGTTACACCTAATATGCCCCAGGGATCAAGGTCATGAAAGTATCCTTTCTTCTGAAAAATATAAAATACGATAAACAGCTTAATCGGATGACCTGCGATGCGTGGCCTTGGTGAACTGATGTGTGCATACAAAACTGTGTGACAATTGATGATTTCTTATGGGAAGCTATGATCATGTAACAGAGAACAATTTAGCAAGGACAGCTAGAGGTGCGTTTCGCCCACTGAAGACATTTACTGTAAATCCTTGCAGTCACTTACTGCATACATAGAAAAAAGTAAGACAGCAGTGCTAGAAGAGATAAAACAAAGTAGTTTTTCAATTATTTTCCCCCCTTCTGTGGAAAAGTAGGATATGCTCGTCTCCTGAATCCTCTAAGCCTGAGGCTTCCTGTGCATATGCTGTGAAATAAGTGTTGGTTTAATGTTGGATAGACCCCTTTAAATATAACCCGTGGATATTTGCACAAAAATGGAAGCAGGTATAGGTCAGGGGGGACTTAATTCCATCTCGCTCAGTGCCGGATTTACGTATAAGCTAAACAAGCTATACCTTAGGGCCCCACTCTCTTGGGGCCCCCCAAAGAATAACAGTCATATCTTGGGTTGAAGTTGCTTCAGGTTGAGCGCTTTCGGGTTGCACTCCGCGACGACCCGGAAGTAACGGAATACGTTACTTCCCAGTTTCGCCACTTGCGCATGCACAGACGGTCCAAATGACATCATGCGCATGCGTGGAAGTGGCGAATCGTGACCCGCAGATGTGCAGATGTGGGTTGCGTTTGCTTCTGGATGCGAACAGGGTTCCGGAACGGATCCCGTTCGTATCCAGAGGTACAACTGTAAAGGTAAAAGAACCTGGATGTACATTTCCAAAATATAAGATAAAAAACAAATAAAATAAAACCTACTTACAGCAACAGTGTTTTGTGTTGTGTAGGCTCCTATGATGTAAGTAATGGGCCTCGCCTGCTTGCCTGCTCCTTCTTAATTGTATTTCACTATTAATATACTTCTTCTTAACTCTATTTCAGATTAACAATTACATTGCCAGAAACCTTTTGAAAACTTGATAACAGTGACTTTCTCCTGTCAAAATGGATGTTGACACCCTTAGCCCATTTGATGCATTTTCTGCCTGTTTAACTTTCAACTGATTTTTTTTTGGGGGGGGGGCATATAATATAAATGTGGCATATTTGGATGGGAACTGTGTATTGCTTCTATGCATTTCCTTGTCTTTGCCAAATTAAAATCTTAGTAACCGAGGTGTCCAGTGGGGGTGATTTTGCTAATGCTAAGTTCTGAAATATTAAACTGTTCAACTTTAACTGGCATCATGCCTGTGCAGGAAATTTTTTTGAAAAGCTGAAAAGAATAGTTGTACAAGAAAGGAAAATATGAAGGAGGAGTAACAAAACTTGAGATGGAAATGTTAAAAGTAATCTTTAGGCACTTCTTGTAAACAAGTTTTGGAGTGATGTTTATCTTGTGACCTATCAAAGTCAGTTAACATTAAAGGTTTTCTAGGCTTTAATTCAATGTAGTTCTCGTGCCAAAATCCGCATCTGAATATTATCAGTAACTGTTTGTTCCATCAATTTGTCATCTTCATGTAGTCTCTCTATCTGACAATCTCAGTATACGAAAATTAAATGAGTTATTTGCAAACATTCTGGATTGTTTCAGTCCAGATTGCTTGTTTAGTATGTGGAAAGTATTCTTTAAGTAGCAGTATATTTTCCTGTTTGAAAAACTAAGCGTTCAGAGGACTGGAAAACGTGGATACTGTAGAGCAGGATTAGCCAACCTGGTGCTGCCCAGATGTTTTGAACTATAGCTGCCATCAGCCCCACCAGCATGGCCAATGGTCAGGGATAAGATGGAAGCTTTAGTTCAAAACATAGGGAGGGCACCCTGCTGGCTAACTCTGCCCTAGGGGATAGAGTGTTAGACTGGGGAGCCCTGGCTTCACATTTGCTTCGCTTTGAAGCTCATAACTAGCCTTGGGAGATTCACTCTGCCTCTTGCAAGGTTGTTGTGAGCGTAGAATGAGATAACCCCTCACCTGCCATCTTGAATTTTTTTTGGGGGAAGTCTAGGATATAAATACAGTGGACCCTCCGGATACGTATTAAATTCGTTCTGGGGGTCCATACTTAAGCTGAAAAGTCCATAACTGTAGGTGCTGCTTCTGCGCACACGCATGGCGCAATAGAGCACTCCTGCGCATGCGTGTGGCATAGCTGTCAACCTTCCCATTTTTTTGCGGGAAATTCCCTTATTCCAGCTCCATTTCCCGCTGCTTCCCGCTGCTATCTGGGATAGTTAGATATCCCATAGATTGTCCCCGGGACAGGTGAGGCTGCTGATCCCTTATTTTCGAGGCTGCTGATCCCTTATTTTCAAATCTGAAAGTTGACAGATATGGCGTGTGGCGCGCAGAGCATTTCTGCGCATGCACGTGTGGCAAAACCTGGAAGTAAACACTTCTGGGTTTGCTGCATTCGCAACCTGAAAGTTACGTATCCAGAATGTATTGCATATAAAACAACAGATTTGTGCTTGCACTGGGAGTATGAAAGATATACAGTGCTGAAGGCTACTGTGTTTGTCACAACTTCATTTGTATGCATAAAGATTCTATGTTCATTTTAAGTGTGGTAGAGTAGATCTCTTTCTAAGTGGTGTGCAATTACCGCAAAATTGATGTTGTATCTTTTCACACAGAATATTGCTTTAGATTTTAGGGGAGCAGTACCAGTAATAGTATAGTCACATTTCTCTTTTGGTTCTTTTTACTTACTGGTTGAACATCTGTCTAGTACTAGAAGTAGCCACCTGTTAGTCATAAGCCCTCCTGTCTAATCTTGAATGCTTGGCAACTGGCTGTGGTCACTCAGTGGTGAGGTTGAAAGAATTGTGCATTTTGCTGGGACATTCCTTCTCCAGTCAGTCTGCAAGCGTAGAGGAAAACAGTCATGGCTGATACAGAATACCAAATTACAAATCCCAACGTCATTATGACTAAACTTCAAGCCTATTCTTGATCCTAGTTGTAAACTTGATCGGCCTAGTTGGAGAATGTTATGTCCCTTTTTGGTGGGCGCTGCCAAGTTGTAAGATTGGTAAATTGAAGTTGGTGGTCCTTCATTTACCTCCCAGAATAATTTCCTAATTAGATTAGGAAATTATGCTAACAGAAACTCTCCTCCTTCAGTGACAGGTACCAGTTCAAAAGCATTATGCTGTTGTTCTCCCAGAGAAATGTTATTCAATGCCTGAACCCTGGAGGCCTCTCTGAATTTAAACCACCTCTTGTTACTATAGCCCTGTGCTTAAGAAAATGACTTATGGAACCAACCCCTGTTTAAAATCAGCCGTGAAATTGTGGGATGTGAAATAATAATTTGGATATTTATTTATTTATTTATTTATTTATTTATTTATTTATTTATACATACCCTGCCCATTTGGCTGGGTTTCCCCAGCCACTCTGGGTGGCTCCCAACCGAATATTAAAAACACAATACAGCACTATATAAATTTATAATATTTTGCACACCTGCCTTAACCAAAACTTCCATGGCTATCATATGTTTGAAATGCACTATATTTAAGATTAATATTTTATCTCCGATCATCTTGTACTTTGCAGGCAGAAGTTAAGAGTGCTGTCTGCAATTTAAAATACTCAGCAACTTATTGAAGACATGATCAAACTTGGCATGTTTGTCAGAGTTCGGCATGACCTAACCTGCCATGTTTGTCACAGGTGTGAGGCTGGGATTGTGCAATACTGTCGAGTCAGTGTTTGGCTGCTTTTGGTCAAATGCTGCAGGTTTGAAGCCTTGATCTTTAATAATAGTTCTCTTGCGCTAGAGCAGCCTTTGCCATGTGTTGGCTGATGGGAGTTGTGGTCCAAAACATGAGGAGTGCACTAGGTTGGAAAAGGCTTTGCTGGAAATTCAGACACGTCCTCAGGTTTCCAGTTAGAAACACAATTT
Organism: Podarcis gaigeae; assembly: GCF_964106915.1. Lineage (NCBI taxonomy): Eukaryota > Metazoa > Chordata > Lepidosauria > Squamata > Lacertidae > Podarcis > Podarcis gaigeae. The sequence continues at coordinate 100,546,399 of NC_139680.1, read as the reverse complement.
AGGCCGAAAGCAGTCGGCCATCTTGCTAATAACACAAGCTTGCAACAAGGGGTTCTTCTTCACATGCTCTCTCTGGAAGACCGATGCTCCCTCCTATAGTGATTAACTCTTCCAAGTACTGTTCTGTGCAATTTACTATTCATCACTTTACATTATAATATCTCAAATATCAAAGGCAGTAGTTGGAGGGCTACCAGGGAGTTGCAACCAACATTCACTGTAAAACACTACAAAGACCATTTTTGCTAAGACAAAGAGCTAGGAAGACAACTGTTGCTCAGGCAAAGCCTCAGCCCAAACGTAAAGCTCTTTCTAGTCCCTGGAAGTGCCTGTTATGCAACTCCTATGGGCAAGGTCAGTTCAGGGCCTTCACTACCCCAGGAAGATGTTCCAATCTGTCATTTTGGTGGTGTGCTATCCAGGGCTGCTTTAAACAGAACCATAACTTCTTGGTTCTGGCCTTGTCATTCCTTGGGTCGATTTTACTGTCCTCCTTATATGTGGGAATAATCAGATGAGATTTCCTGCAATTTTTGTTTGCTAGTAGATACTGTCCGCTGCTTCCATTTTCTACTTCTAGAACAGTCTGCATTTTATCTGTTTTATAGAATCATAGAGTTGGAAGGGACCCAAGAGTCATCTAGTCTATGGGTAGGCAAACTAAGGCCTGGGCGCCAGATCCGGCCCAATTGCCTTCTAAATCCAGCCCACGGAATCAGGACAGTCCAGGAATCAGCATGTTTTTACATGAGTAGAATGTGTCCTTTTATTTAAAATGCATCTCTGGGTTATTTGTGGGGCCTGCCTGGTGTTTTTACATGAGTAGAATGTGTGCTTTTATTTAAAATGCATCTCTGGGTTATTTGTGGGGCATAGGAATTCATTAATTCCCCCCCCATATAGTCCAGGCCCCCACAAGGTCTGAGGGACAGTGGACTGGCCCTCTGATGAAAAAGTTTGCTGACCCCTGATCTAGTCCAACCCCCTGCAACGGAGGAATTTCAGCTAAAGCATCCATGACAGATGGTCATCCAACCTCTGCTTAAAAACCTCCAAGGAAGGAGGGTCTACCACCTCTCATGGGAGTCTGTAATGTAGGGCTTTGGTTTTCTTAAATGTTATATCGTGGAGATCTTCAGTTATGAATAACAAAATTGGCTTTAACCAGTTCTCCTCGGACATTAAAATAGGTGAAAAATATAGTAAGCGGAATTCTGAGCCAGGCCCCTGCCAGTATGCTTGTAGTATTGAACAGGTTAAGGCTCCTACCTTTTTGTGCCCTTGTGGAAGCTTTCTGTGCTTGCTTCATTTAAAATATTTGTTTTGATCCGTTTTGCAATATTTGGCCAGTGCTTTGTGGTTAAGGCATGTTGTCTTAGCTGAGCACTGGAAGAATCTTGGCTGGTATTTGCCATGTGGTGATTTACTCATACGTTAAAACCTTACTTATTTTCATTAATAAATATTAAAGGAACTGTAGGTATAAGACTGTTTTTAGATTAGTTCCTTGACCTGAAATATGGAAGCTTTTTTATTATTTATTTTATTTAAATATTTATAAACAGCACACTCATATAAAATATAATAAGGTGTCATACAATAAAAACATCAATGTGCTTAGTATAGGCATTCAGTGTTTATTTGAAAAACCATTCTAAATGGAAAACGTGTTTTTTTCTGATGGTTTTGCTATCGCATTTCCCTCCTTAACTCTTGGATTTACCTTATCAAAATAATGGCTACTATGACATTAGAAATAAATAAATCAGTGGGATATGAGATCTGTTTGTATTTTTGAAAAAAGGACATGCTTGTAAAGCTTTAAGTATAACATGTTGTTTAAAAGCTGCTTTTAGGAAGTCTGGTTTTGTGACCTACCTATTTTGCATTGGCTGATTAAAAAAAAAGATGCTTGCCCATCTTATGGTACATAAATGGCACAGAAAATGAAATTATTTCGGTTGTACATAATTACACATAAGTCTTGTGTAAATAGTTTTGAAACTTCCATGCAACTGTGTGTTGAAAAATCTTTTCTTCTTCTACAGAATGACAGGGAGGGAGTTCTTCACTCGGTTTCCAAACCTTTATCCATTCTTGCTCAGCCAGTTGGAAGCTGTAGCTAGCACAGTGGACAGGTAAGAAGAATCCATTGTTATCATTGTCAATTGTCCATTGAATCCATTGTCAAATGTTTAGGCTTTCAGTGTTGGAGCAGAAAACAGATTTGGAGAAGTGCTGTCTATGTGTTTTGAAGTAGGCTGTTATTGCTATTAGTTTATTTATAGCTCAGCCTTCATCAGGGACCCCAGGGCAGGTCACAACATCATAATTAATACAATACACAGCTGAAATAGCCAAAGTTAAAAACATTCTGTTCTAGCTGTCCATATACTGCTGGAAAATAATAATAAAAATTGCACTCTCAATTCAAAGTTTCTTCGGAATTACCCATCAGCATTTTTTTTTTTGCAGTTTTTGTTTTTGTTTTACTGCAGCCAAAACCAAACTAGTTACACATTACTCTGAGTGATATTTATGTACATACAAGCCACTCCATTTCATACAAATTATTTTGCAGTCCAGCTTTGTATTCATTAATTTCTTCTCCAGGTAATTTGAGAAATAATTTTTTATGCTTATGGTTTGGGTTTATACGCAGCAAAAAAGGAAAAGGTGTGTTGTGGGGAAAGTAAAGCATTATGGTCTGCATTGGTTGGCTAAAAAAATGGAGCATTAAGCATTAGCTGTTTCTGATAACTTAAGTGAACAAAATTAAATGGTTAAAGAGTTGTAGTGAACTAATAATACTTGCATGAAAGAGAAATGTCTGCAATGTTTTTAATCATTTAAAAGAGTTGCCTCTACCTAGCGGAGCAACTGAAACCACCCATCAGCCATGCTGAAGGGAGTTTGGGTGATGTGGAAAGGCCACTTCCCCAAGCCCTTCCAAGATGCATTGGCCTCTGCCATCAGGGGATCTCCCTGGCAACAGGGAGGACATGCCAGTCAGGATTGGCCCAATATGCCCGTCTAAATGGCAGGCAGGTGGAAGTTACTGCAGTTGATACCGCTGCGGTGTTTAAGGGATGGGTCTGGACAGGGCTGGGTTTAGGTTTGATGAGGCCCTCAGCTACTGAAGGTAATGGGGCCCTTTATATGTCCAGCTGTCCTTTGTTAACAACAAATCATCATCTTTTGGGGGGTGTTGAATATATGCTATATCAGGGGTCAGCAAACTTTTTCAGCAGGGGGCTGTCCCTCAGACCTTGTGGGGGGGCAGACTATTTTTTTTGGGGGGGGGAAATGAACGAATTCCTACGCCCCACAAATAATCCAGAGATGCATTTTAAATAAAAGCACACATTCTACTCATGTAAAAACATGCTGATTCCTGGACCGTCCGCTGGCCGGATTTAGAAGGCGTTTGGGCCGGATCCAGCCCCCGGGCCTTAGTTTGCCTATCCATGTGCTATATGGTAATTTATGGACTGTTGCTCTATGTAGGTTTTATTTTATTTGTTTTTAATCTTATATTTTAGAAATGTATACCCAGTGGTTTTTTTTCTCTTTAGATTTTTTTTGGGCCCCCAAGAGAGTGGGGCCCTAAGCTATAGCTTGTTAAGCTTATATGTAAATCTGGCACTGAGGCTGGACCAGCCCCTGCCATATCTCGTGGCTGGCTCAAGTAGCAGGCCTGTGGATGTGGCAGTAGCTCTGCCATTTCATTAAGCTCTGCCGTTGCCTGCTATGATTTGAAACTGCCTCCTAAGTCATACTCCCAGTTAGACCCATTAAAATCAATGGGCATTACTAACTTATGCTCGTTAGTCTCAAGTGTTTCTGTTTGGAAGATGACTGAGCTAGCTATAACCCAGAGTCCTTCAACATCCTATAGCAGGGGTCAGCAACCTAAGGCCCATGGGCCACAAGCAGCCCAAGGGGGTCTTTTAACCAGCCCATGGACCTCCGCTGCCCACTTGGGGACCCCCACCACCCGCTCAGTCGGCTCCCATGCGCCGCGCTAAACCGGTGTGGAGAAGAGCGGGGACCGCCTTCCTCAACGCTGGCCGGCTTCCCATTGGCTACAGGAAGCTCCTGCACTCCGGCCCACTGCGGCGTCTGTGGGACCGTGAACCGGCCCAAGTCACAAAAGCTTTGCCGACCCCTAATCTATAGCAACATCTAGCATATTGTCAAATAGTTGTAGACTTAGGCAAATATTTTCATGGATATGTTTAATGATCTTAACATTTTTTAATTTTTTTTTTTAATGTAGTGGGACGGGTGAGTTTAAGCTGCACCCGAGCTTATTCCTTTTGCTTTTGATTTTGGGGAAGCTGTATCCATCACCAATGGATGGCACATATTCTGCCCTTAATATGGCACCCTTCGCTCCATTTATTTTGAGGTAAGTTGTACATTTCACTTCACAAATAACTTCAAGGTACCTGGTAATGCTATTTCAATTGTTAATTCAAAAAAGTTTCTTCCTTAGTTCACCTACCACATTTGTTATTCCACATGGGATCTAGTACAGTGTTGTTTTTTTAACATATAATTTTTATTAATTAATTTTTTAAGACAATATGTCCAACATTACAATAGCAAATAAAAATACTCTTTGCTGTGCCAAGCTCGTGACTTCCTTCTATCCCTTCAACTGGTTTTTTTGTTTTCAAGTCTTTATATCGCACTTTAAAACCTCCACTTTTGACCTTTATGTCCTTATAGTCAACTCTGTCTCTTTGGTCTAGAAAGTTATAAAATGTCTTACATTTAGTTGCAGGATTTATTTCAATCCCGCTAGTGTCTTCACATTTTTACGTGATCTAGTAATTAGTGTTCTATTTGTATGAGAAAAGTAGAGATAACTTATGTAGAACACCTTACATATTAAATATTGGAGGAAGGAGATACGTGGATTTTTCTTTTCCCCTGTGTCTTTCTGAGGCTGCAGCCATTTTCTTGTGTGGAAAGGGAAGTGGTTGGGGTCCAGTCTGGGAACACCTGAAGCTGCAGCACTGCTAAAGAAAAGCAGGTGTGAACCCAATTTATCTTGTGGATGTAAGACTGCTGCCACTCATATGTATGAGCAGAACATAAATGTAATATTTTTTTTTAAGAGAGAGAAAGCGAGAATGGTTTGGTGTGCACAATAGCAAATATACCTGTGGCCCATTTACATCTGGTGAAAGCTGTGTATTTCTGCATTGAACCAAAACGTTTGGTTTAATTGTCTTAAAAACAAAATTTAAACAATTATGTTCTGTTGTGTGGGTTCTGTACAAGCTTCTTGATCACGTGCAAAGGCAAGGGAGCCCTTCCCTTGTATGCTGGCCAGCAATTACTTGCTTCTGGTTATAGTTAAATTGTAAATCTATGGTAGACCTGTACAAACAGAACCAAGTATTTATTGATCCATGGGTGTTGAGACTGATATATATATATATTTTCAAGCACTGAGAATATGTTCAGCCTTGCACCTCAAACAATACAGCATTGGCTTGTAAAAAACCTAATTAAGCTGAATTGAAAGTATTCAAAGCCTAAGTGGAATTTTCCATTTAGTGGGAGTTGAGTTACACTTGGCTTGGCTGTGTTGAAGTAATTTACACAACGTGAGTCAGATTAAACGTTTACAAGAACAAATCTCGATCTTCTGTGCGGTCAGAATACTCCAAAGTTAAATTAGAAGACTTTTTATCAGTCATTCATCGTGTTATTAAAAGCACATTTTATCCTGGTAGTTTAATTGTAAAATACATTGTAGATTACTCCTTATAACCTTTAAAAATCTTTGAATGGAGGGTTAGGGTGTCCTTTGCTAGTAATTTTTAGCGAAATAGGCATGCTTTTGATGAAAAGAAGTAACTGAGAGGAATATATTAACTGTGAAAGTAAGAATATGAGCAATCCATTGGAGGGATTCCATTTTGTTGCTGTTTCTTGATCATCAGAAATGGCTTTCTGTGGAAATTCTGCCTGCCAATTTTGGCAAGTTCTGATTGATTGTGAATTCATACAGAGTAATCTGTTCTTTGCTTTAAGCAAAGCCCTAGGATATTCTCACATCATGAAAAGATATTTCCATCTCGGTCACAGGGTAGATGATGGGACTCAGCTTTACTTAGGGCTGCCAGCTTTAATCAGTAGTTTTTAAAATAAACAAAAGTTGCGGCTGATTAAAATGGGACCCAACTGATTAATCAGTGGAACTGAGAGCTCAGGATCCACTCGCTATATTTTTTAGTCTGTTTTTGTTCCCTTATAATTACTGTAATGGGGAATGAAATAGAAAATATTGAGGATAGCCTTTGTTATCTCAAAAAAGCATTATTCTGAAAAACATATTATCTATGGAGGCTTTGGTTTAAGGGCATGTACTCCCCTTTCCTCATCTTCTGTGTGCATTGAGAGGAGCCTGCCACCTTCCACCATGGCTTTAGATCCTGTTTCGTTTGAATAAACCACAGTTAATTCAAGCCATAGTTTAGTGATAGGAACAAGCTGTTTAAGTACTCTTCCCTCCTCTCTCCTCCAATGAAGCCGCAAGGAGGAGATTGAAACGATCTGCTTCCCCACTTTGATGAACCACAGTTTGTGATTATGCACAACAGGACAAAACTGTGGTTGGTTTAAGCTGTGGTTTACTGAAACAGGCCAAGGTTGAATTGTGGTCTCTGATCTTGTCCTTGGCTTGTTTCTATAAACTATAGTTTAAAACAAATGGCATTTCCCAGTTTGGACATTGTTACAAACTAACTTAAATTAGGAAGGGAGGTGGGGGTGATTCCAATCTTCTCATGGCCGTGCTGGAGGAGAAAAGATAGGAAGCACTCAAACAGGATCTGTTTCTCTAAGGCTAAATCATGGTTTAATGTTCTGTCCAAACTGGGCCTCAGAGTAAACAACAGTTTCCATGAATAGAGTATACTATAGTTTGGGTGTTGTTGTTGTTTTTCCAAAAATCTCAGTCTCTGGTGCCGGAAGGGAGTGAATCTTGGAATGTAAATCAAGAAAGGAAAAGAGGGTGGGAATGCCAATAATAATAATAATTTTTTATTTCTACCCCACCCATCTGGCTGGGTTTCCCCAGCCACTCTGGACAGCTTCCAACAAAAGATTAAAAATACATTAAAAATTAAAAATACATTACATACATATAAATCAAGATTGCAAAAGGATGGAGCTCATCCATTTGTGAATGGGATACTCTGGATATAACACAGTTAAACCAATTCTGATCGTTGTTTTCCTGCTACTCAACCCTAGAGAAAATACCAGGAACATGCAGAGTACTTGATAATAGTTCATACAAGTGAACTGATTTAAAACGTGGCACGATTACAGAATGAATACCGGAATGTTTTGAGTAGGATTTGGATGCAATGGAACAGAAACACAGCACATACCTCTTAAGTAGGGTTTTTCCTTCTTTCAGATGTCAGTAGGAATTCGAGTTCAGAACATAAATAACTTTTGATTGAAAAAGGCATTGATAAGACTGCACCGTAATCATTCTCTCTGTGTTTAATTGGGAAACTTGGCAGATTAGTAGGAAGCACTAAGATTTTTGCCAAAAGGTTTCAAGCAAAGCTGAGAGAATTCTACTCTGTGGTGGACAGGGCCTAATATTATTGCTGCTACTTACTGGGCAGGACATTCTAACAAGGCAGGGATCATTTAGCTGTGATTCCTGCACTGCAAAGTGTTTGACTTAGATGATCCTTTGGGTGCCTTCCAACTCTACAATTCTGTGATTCTGTAAGCAGTGAATGCAATGCCCAAGTGTTGCCTCTGTAGCAATAGATTGTAAATATTTATGATGTTCATTGTCCCACCCCCAACACCACCCCTTTTTACTGGGCCAAATTTAGCATGTGCAGTTTTGGGTTTGAAGTCAAATATGCCACTTTTTATTAAGTACAATATAAAGATAAAATTGTAAAAACCAGAACCCTGCTAATTATTTTCAGGCTTTTGAGGCTGTAAAAGACATAAGAAAGACAACGGAATGATTTCTATAAATATTTTGTAGCTTAGTAAATTAGAAGGAATTCATTCCTTCCTTTAAAAAGCTCTAGCTGTTAAGAGTGTTGAGAGTCTCATATCAAAATAGACTTTGAGGTGTGACTGGACCAATATTTAATGAACAGTTTTAAATAACATGACGTTATGCCTGAAACATTTTTTTAATCTTGAAATTAATAACTCTTGTCAATATTGGTGGAAATACAAATACGAATAGTAATGTCTGTGGGTTTGGGCGTTGCAAGTCACCTGCTTATTTGCTCGCTAAAGCAAGCCATATCTTACCTTGAGAGATGTTCAAACAGCATTGCCCTTGAGCTGCCTAAAAATAGAATCACCTTTTAAATGTTTGTTTTTGATAGGTAGAAGACACAATGCATTTCTAATGTGCTTGGTATTATGTATACAGAAGAGTTGTTTCCAATGGTTATACGTGTATAGATATTACGCATGCCTGTATTTAATGTGCCTCCTTGTCATTAACTGATTTCCCCCCCTCCCCGTAGCTCTTTTGATTTGCTTCAGCTAGAAAACTAGCTAATTGATTTCATTCTGTGATGCCCTTTCTGTGCACTTCCTCCTCTCTGCTTTCATCTGTAGTGCTTATGGGAAAATGGAATCGCAGCACCAGCTAAGCATATTATAGTTACAAAATCAGTTACTGGTTTTGCATTACCAGTTGCACCTGTGGTACTTAGAGATGGAGGTGGGTTCATTTCATACTGCGGAACTGCTCTTGCAGGTGCTCTTGCCTATGTAACTGTAAGAGGTTCTGACTTCTGGGAAAGGCTCCATGCAACTTCTAGTCTAAGGAGATAGTCGGTGTTGGAAAGGACAATAAAGGAAGTATTGGCACTTTTTTTTAAGGGACAAATTTCAGCGGTATCTCTCTTCCCTAATATTGGATTATGGAAGCTAATATTCCAGAATAGTGAGACCACAGTACTAATGATATGCAGGCAGATCCTGTATGTTCTTATTCAGAAGCAAGTTTAACGGGGCTTATTCCCCAAGAAGTGGGTACAGGATTGCAGCTCTGAAATGCTTTAGAATGGTTAATTTTATAATTGTGCTTTCCCTCCTAAATGCTAGATTTATTACGATGCTGCATACTTATTTTTTAAAAATCTTAATTATTCACCCACAATTATCCCCACTTTGTTGTTTTTGCAACGATGAGTACATAAATTCAAGGCTATGAACTTGCAACACTCTATTAATGAAGAATGCACTTTTAATGAGTTCTGAGTTCCTAGCATTTTAACTTTAACCTTGGGCATCGTGACATGTGCTAGATGGCAAGCTGTTTTTCAAATCTGGGTGAATTTCAAAGCAATCTTTCTGGAACAGTGGGTGGGAAGAGAAAGAAAGTCCATTTCCTGTCCCTGAGAGGTAATAATGCTAGGTTTGTTTTATATCTTGTATATTTATGTTATGAACTGCCCTGAGATCCGTGGATCAAGGGCAGTATACAAATTTAATCTAAATAAATAAAATAAAAATAAATAATACACTCAGAGGTTACAGATTACTGCCTCTGTATAGAGTTAAAAGGTTTATGGTGTACTTTTAATGTGTGCTGGAGAACTGAGCTATTCAACTTTGTTCTGGGTATTACATCATGCTAAGCTAAACCATGTCTTTCATGACTATGTGCGCTCCAGGAAAAATTGTTGCTTCTTTGCTCCTTCTCATGGGATGTTCCATCATCCCAACCTGGGCTTGTGGTTTAGCTCTCTCTCTCAACCTGTGGGTCCCCAGATGTTGTTGGACTACAACTCCCACCATTCCTGAGCTCTGGCCTTGCTAGCTAGGGGGGTGTTGGGAGTTGTAGTTCAACAACATCTGGGGACCCACAGGTTGAGAAAGGCTGCTCTAGGCAAACCACAAGCTTTAACCAACATTTGTCCTATAGTTTATCAAATCAAAACTTTATTGTGGTCCAAAGACCCACAAAACAATTTCAAAACTAGATACAGTTAAAACGACCAGACAGACAGATGGAAGAAACCAAGGCAGTCATTTTGTTTAATTTAGGGCAAAATTATCTTTGTTTCTTATAACCTCTGGAAAAAAATGTTGCCATGGCCAGTGTAATATCATTTGACCTGTCTTCCAAAAGATATTTAGGATTTTCGGATTTTCCCAGCAAATTTGCCAGTAAGGGTTTGAATAGTTGATCCCTTGCTTGCTCATATTGCCCACAATGCAGTAGGATATGCTTCATACAATTGATGTCCTGGGAACATAAACAAAGCGTATTGATGCCTCTCAGTCTGCCATTTAGAACTTATGAGGGAAATGCATTTAGTCTGGCTTTGGTAAATAAACGCCGATAGGTAGGTACAGACAAATTCCTAAGGTATGAGGTATGATTTAGGGTCGATGGCACCGAGGGAGGAAGCGTCGCCTTAAGCTTCACATCTTTCAGATTGTTTTATCGTTTAATACTATAGTTTAAAGCTTGTGGTTTGTCTGGGGGGAGCCAAACTACAAGCCAAACTATGGTTTAGCTCAGCACGGCAATAGAACAACCATAGAGGAGCAAAGCCTCTACAACCACTTTTTTGAGACCTCACACGCTTGCATGTATGCTAAGCCATAGTTTTTATTGTGCATAGCCATACTAAGTGTGGCTATACACAATAAATAAATTGATTGATTGATAGTGCAACATGCAAACTAAGCCATTAGGTCTTCAAACTAGTAAAGGAAGATGCATAAATGGAAATGAAGGGAAAGGAATGTGTTTAGAAAAGCCACCAACAATTGGGTCTGGACTCAACTGGACATTGGACCACCCTGTTCAAACGGGGGTTGTGGGTGGCATTTTCAGCGCCTTCCCCCTGTTTTGCCCAATTCCCCGGTGTCTGTGGAGTTAGGCATTGGTAAGTGTGGTGCATGATTGCAACCGAAGTCAGAAATAGGCAAGGGATCTCTGGAAGAAAAAGTGTTTTCTCTGTAACCATTGTTTTTTAACCAGTTAATCAGTTTCTCACGCTGTTTCTCACCCATCTCCATTTGGTGACACCAAGATAAAATATTGCTATGACTAGCAAGCAGTCTTTCTGGTTTCGTGTTATTTTCTAAATGGCTTCAAGTTGGCAGAATCATTCTCTGTTTGGAGGAATATTTGCTAAATGGTTAGAAAAGAAGAATTTGTAATGAACCCCATGTGGCTTCAACAAATTGCTACGCAAAGCTAGCTGAAGTCATTGTGGGTTGGAAAAACTGCATCTGTAAAATACAATAAACATCTAGTTGAAATAGAAAATCCCAGCAGGCTTGATGATGGCTCTGAAATATGATGGGAAAATATTTCTCTAGGGTGTAAAAATCTATATACACACACATGCGAGGGGGGTGGGGAGTGCAGCTTTTCATCTCGCTGAGATAACTTTTCTTAGAAATGTTATACACAAGTGGGCTTAGGAGTGGCTCCGTTTCAGCTCGCTTGTTAAATGACCACTTCAAATAACAGCCAAATTCCTATCAGTCTCAGAAGCGAAACCTACAGTTGTTGAAAAGCTGATCTGGAGTGGAATGGAAAATAGGGCTTTTCAATATGATAAACTTTGCAAATAGACTTTTTCTTTTCTTTTTTGAGACTAGGGACACTGCCTTACACTTAAGACAGTGTTTTTCTGGGGAGGAGAGACACCGCATTTTGTTAATGAGGGGAGCGGGCGTCTAAAATTACTTTATGGTCAGAACTGAACATCGTATCAGTATTATAAATCCACTGTGTTCTGGATGTGTTGAATGTATGGATATGGAGTGTGTATGAGTGTGAGTGTGTGTGTGTGAGAGAGAGAGAGAGAGAGAGAGAAGAAAGAAAGAAAGAAAGAAAGAAAGAAAGAAAGAAAGAAAGAAATCATACTCAGCCCCGACTGGAGGGTGGGGCCTCAGACTGAAAGAGAGCATAAGGTTTAGACACTTTTATTTTATACTTACTGGACCAAAGACTGCCACGTTCTGTCACGAACAGCTATTTTAAGCAAATAAAAGATGTGAACTGATGAAGAACTTTTGTCTGTTAACTGATAGAGATTTTGTCATATTAAGAAGTTTAAAATGCTCACAAATGTATTAATTAAAATATAGTAGTTCTGATGGTGCAAGATTAGACTGTGATGAACGTGTCCTCTCAGATCAGCTGATTATCTAAACAAAACTGTTATGCCATGGCCCCTCACAGCAGCCATGTTGTGTTTTGCTGCGACTAGCGCCCACAGCTCTCTCTCAAAATTCAAAAGGTGTCCACCAGTTCAAATTAGACTAGCAATCCTTGAGCTGAGTCATTCTTGACACACTGAAATTAATGGGCATGGCAAACTTGATTGTGTGCAGAGGAGGGTGACCAAGAGGATCAGTGGTCTGGAAACCAGGCCTTATGAGGAATGGTTGAGGAATTGGGTATGTTTAGCCTGGAAAAAGGAGCCTGAGAGGAGATACAATAGCCACCTTCAATATCTAAAGGGCTGCCACATGGAAGCAATCTTGTTTTCTCCTGCTTTGGAGGCTAGGACCCAGATTAATGGCTTCAAGTTACAAGAAAGGAGATTCCAACTAAAAGTCAGGAAGAACTTTTTGGTAGTAAGGGCTTTTTGACCATGGAGCAGACTCCCTGGGGAGGTTGTGGACTCTTTTTCCATGGATGTTTTAAAGCAGAGGTTGGGTGGCCATCTGTCATGGATACGCTAGTTGAGATTCCTACATTTCAGGGGGTTGGACTAGATGACCCTTGGGGTCCCTTCCAACTTTACAATTCGACATATTTTCTTACCTGTATCAGATTTCTAAAGGAGAGAGAACCATAGGACTGGAAGTCCTTTGTAGTTAAATGTCCTGTGGTGATTTAAAAGATCATAATCTTCGTATAAATGGTTATGGTCTCTTGTTTGCATTTGGCTTAAGCAACCTGAAGCTTAATTACAAAAGTTTGAAGTCTAGGTTAAAATATTTGCAAATGATAATGTACATGGGGGAGAACATATAGTTTGGTGGCAGAGCACATGTTCTTAAGTAATCAGGTTTAATCCCTATCTGCCTAGCAATCCCAGTCAAAAGGATCATTGACAGAGTTGCTGTCCTCCATGGTAGAGAATATTTTGCCTAGATCAGAAGTCTGATAAGGAAGATGTCCACACAGCCTTCATGGATTTCTTTTTGTATTTTAAACATATGTTACCTACTTCTCCAATGATTGGTCTTTTACTTGTGCTATTCATTAGTGCTTTAAGTGAATGTTTTGAAGGGCGTCCGAATTATTATGGGGCTTTCTTATAGAAGTTGCTAATTGTTATGCACGGCATGCTGCCAACTCAATTGCTGGTTTGCACAAGATGGAATATTTGCAAAGGGTAGCTGAGGCAGCAGAAATGCGCTGGAAATAATTTTGCAAGTTGTGGATCTAAATTTATTGAGTTTTGTTCTTTGGTCACGTGCTGCTGAAAGCAAATGTTTTATTTAGTAGTTCGTGTTGGAAGATAAATAGCACAAAATGTCACTGAGAACATTTAATTTCTGCTACATCTGTAGGTGAAAGTATTAAGTCATAACTTCTAGGCATCAAGTAAATGCAACAAGGCCACTTCTAGCTATTGGGGGGAGAGGCGTCGTATTTTAGCTGGCCTTTCCAAGACAAGTGTCTTATAACACTCAATCCCAGGCAAGAAGCCCTCCCCATTCCCTAGCTACTAATTATTGATTCCTGATTCTTTATCCTGTGTTTCTGCTGGTCTTTTATTTATTTTTAATAAATTAATTAATTGCATTTATAAATCACTTTTGTGTTCGTGTGTGTATCTGCCGCTTAACTGCCAAGTGTTTAAGCACTGTACAAGAAATACAAAAAAGGATAAAGGTTGGTTAAAAATATTCTTACAGAGAATAGAGGAGCATGAGCACAATGATGGATTGGGGATTGGACTGAGTCTGGCTTTGCTCGGGTGCTGTTGATGTGCCCCAGCAGCTAACCGGCCTTGCCAGGTTCTGGCGCTTGACATGTAAAATCAGTGAGAATTTTGATCTCCCCCTCTGCCACTTTCAGAAACAGGCCCCTTATGCCACATTTACACACTCAAATTCAAAAGCTGTTCACAATGCGGTGTGGCACAGTGTCTTCTCAGGAGCCCTTGTAGTGTGGAACTAGTTGCATAGTTATTGGGATCGTTGATAACAACATTCCTGCCCATGGAATCGTATTACTTGGATATGAATTCACAATAGTATGAGCTACTTAGAACCTGCTTTGTTTCCCCCTGTGTAAGGCAAGTTAGTTGACCTTTCTTGTTTCTTTGTTTTAATTCTGGTAATGGTGCATTCTGCATGGAGAAGATGGAGCAGAAAGTGAAAAATATGGCTAGGGCAGCCCCAGGCAGGGTAACTGCCTCATCCCCTGTTTTGGGGGGCCTCCACACCTGGCACTGACAGCCAGCTCTCCAGGTGACACAATATCGGCACCAGCAGCAAGTAAGTAAGTGGGTCCTGAGGAGCAGGGATGTCACTGCCTTCATTGCCACAAAGAGGAGGAAGGGCAGCAGCAGAAGTGCCGGGACAACACTGTGCTGTTTGACCCGCATACCAGTTAGTATTTTGTAGTGTGGATAAATGGATTATTATTATTATTATTATTATTATTATTATTATTATTATTATTATTTGCATAGCTGTTGTTGGCATTGTCTCGGGAGACAATGGAGTGCACCTCTGGGGGTGAAGTCAAACGGCTGGGAAATCACAGCGCCTGCTGTGGCTGCAGAGACCAGTAACTCATAACTGCTGCCTCTGTGTTGTTTTTGCTGTGGTAGCAGCAGCAGCAGCGAAGTGACCTCTCTGGGGTGCAAGCCTGGACAGTGTATACGGAGGTCCTGGACTGGCCAGACAGCAAGACCCCCGCCTCTCAGTCTCACTGATGTGGTCCAAAGGAAAGTAGAGCAAGATATTGGCACCAGATTGGCTGCAAGAGTTGACTGAAGGAGGCATACAAGGTGCCATCCAATCGTCTAAGGGACTCCACTCTGGTTTGTATAGGCTTCATTCCTTAGCCTTCCCTTCTCCCAAAGGTGTCTCGCAAGGAAGTGGATACAGATTATTCCTCAATCTCCTGAAGCCTTTCTCACGAATGAGTATAGCTGCAAGGAAGCGAAGGTTTAGGATCAGTGTTTTCCTAGATGGATTATCATCTCAGGTTGACAAGCCCCTTTTGACCCTCACTTCCCTCTGCAACATGTGCAGAAACCACCTTCTAGACTGTTGGACCCTTAGTCCACCGGAGCCTATCTTCACATGCAGGGGAATTCCCTAACTACTGGGGGGGGGGGGTTTGAGACCTATCGGCAACCCTCACCTGGTTTAGCCGGCCAGTCAAAGCCGTTCCCGGGGTGTGGCCGCTGTTGCTGACAGCTTCTAGGAGCCACAGGTGAGAGCTGAGTGTAGGGTGGAGACAAAAGTTGGACAAATTACTCTAAAAGAAGCACGGCACGTCCCCCACTAGAGGTATTACCTGTCCCCTAACATGCCATACAGGGACGCGGGTGGCGCTGTGGGTAAAAGCCTCAGCGCCTAGGACTTGCCAATCGAAAGGTCGGCGGTTCGAATCCCCGCGGCGGGGTGCACTCCCGTCACTCGGTCCCAGCGCCTGCCAACCTAGCAGTTCGAAAGCACCTCCGGGTGCAAGTAGATAAATAGGGACCGCTTACTAGCGGGAAGGTAAACGGCGTTCCGTGTGCTGCGCTTGCTTGCCAGATGCAGCTTGTCACGCTGGCCACGTGACCCGGAAGTGTCTCCGGACAGCGCTGGCTCCCGGCCTCTAGAGTGAGATGAGCGCGCAACCCTAGAGTCTGTCAAGACTGGCCCGTACGGGAAGGGGTACCTTTACCTTTACCTTAACATGCCATATACAAATCTACTATAAATAAAAGTGTGTTATAGAAATTTTTACAGAGTGCATTTCAGTTGCCTTGAATCACTTATGACACGATTATCTTTCTCTAAATTAGATTTCCCAAGCAGGGAAGTATAAAAGGAAAACAGCAAACCCTCCCCCCCCCCCCCCCCGCCAGCAAAAACATTATTCAGGGTTGCCAGAGTTTCAGGAAAGCCTTCACTTCAATATACTTTGGTTTTTGTAACGGTCAGACGTGTCATAGTTTTAAAGTTCATTCTGACTAGGCAAAGGTTAAATACTTAAAGCTCAAACACTGAGAGTGCTTATTTGAATAATAAAATTTATGGTTTCACTCCAAGATTTTCCAGCTGTTGCATGATACAGCTTGTATATTTTGCTTTGTTTATTCGCTATCAAAAAGCAAATCCCTTCAGATTAATCTGAAGCGACCCCAGCACCACTCAGACTCAAGTGAGAAGAGAGATCACAGACCGCTTTCATTGTAATCCTGCTTGTTAAATCCAGACTTATTGCTGGAGGACTGTTTATTTTTTAACTTGAAGGAAGTATGTTTCATTTTATAATATATATGCAAACATAGTTAAGTTAGCTTGATTGCCACCAGCACTTTTTAATCTTGGGAGACTTTATTTGACAAGTCAAACGATTTCCCATGTTTATTGTGAACTGCCAGGAGGAAACAGTATTTTTCTTATAGACAGGAAGTCCAGGATCAGATACAGTATTGTTCAAGGGCTTCCTTGTGATTTCAATAACAAGGAAGCAAGAACTGGCACTCCAACCTGGGGTTTTATGACTTGTTTACATCTGCTGGACCATTGTGTTTCGGCTCCTTTCTCTTTCCAGTTTTCTTCCATAAATTTGTGCTTGGTAAATGTCCTGACAACAGGTAATGGTTGAGTGACATACAGTAGCAATTAAAGGGTGGGATTCTTTGAAGGGAAGGAAATGGGATTCCCCACCCCTGTTAAGTGAAGCCAAAATTTTACGGCAGGAGCCACAATCTGAATCTTAAGATCTGTATCCTTTTTGTGTTGAAATAAGCATCATCATCCATTTTTACATTTTGATGAACCACATTTGATAAATCATGGAATTGTAGAGTTGGGAGGGACCGCAAGGATCATCTGGTCCAACCCCCTGCCCAACGTGGGGCTCGAATCCATAACCCTGAGGTGTATGAAGCATCCAGGCATGGAGGTTCACCAATAAGCTGTTGAAACAAACCTTGTTGGTGGTATGTTGCTGTGTCTTCAAGCTTGTAGCTGGCTTTCCGACCTTTCTGTTGGCCAGGTAGTTAGATCCTCTGCTCAAATCAGCCCAGAGTTCCTTACAATTTAGTTGCATTCTGGCTAACTCCCATCAAGCTTGCTTTCTCGGTCCTGGTTCTTTGTGCCTGCCCTTATCAGTGACCCTTCCCTCATCTGTGAAATGTAAATGTAAATCTAAATCAGAAATCCTATGGAGAGAGGGGAAATGTATTGGCTAATTTGGGGCAGGGAAAGGTTTCTTCTCCCTGTTCCTTCTTCAGTCACTTGTCTGCCCACCAACACTATTTTTCATAGGTTTTAAAGTTGTGGCTTTAGGAAGCAGCTATATTCAAATGGAAATGGACTGGTTTTTTATTGGGGGGGGGAGCTCTCTCCCAGAAATATAGCCTGAATATCTGGGATAGCAGCTCTTCCTAGGGTGGGAAGAAGGAGCCAGTCCAATTTGACCTCTGTGTGTAAGGAGAATCTCCTTGCCTTTCCAGCATCTTTTTGAATGAATGGGAATTTACATAAGTAAAAATATGCAGTGTTGCTTCAATAACTGCAATTGCTGGCAAAAGCTAGTCCTTTAATCCAATTCATGGTGAACAAAAAATACATGGGGTTGGGTGGAGAATGAAGATACACATATTTTTCAGTCACTGATAAGAATGTTAATCTCATGTTTGGAAGAGGCAGTATGTGTGAAAGGTAAAGCGCTGTTCTACATATCCTTGCGTTTGCCACAACAAGTATGGTTTTTGGATTTTATTTTACCCTAATATATTATGTGCATTATGTACACATATATTATTTGCCATGATATAATAAACAATTGCGAGTTTCTAAATGCTTAGGCTTCTGTTTAAAATGACCACAGAATAAAGCAAGCTCCTTAAGTGTTTGACTGTAATCTGCATTTGATTATGTTACTAGAACTAATGCAATTAAATCAAAATGGAATGCAGTTCTAGAGTTGGATGAGAAAAAAAGGCCTCTGAATCATGTTTTTGGAAAGTACCTTTTCACAAAATATCTGGCAGTCACAACACTGGCAGCGTTCCCATTTTCCATTCTTTCTCTTGAATTGATGCCAGATTCCTTTGGGAAATCATCATTTGTAAAAGATTGCGAGGAAAAAGAGGGGCATTCTTGAGTGTGCCGTTACTGCTAATTAGAAGCTAAACATCTGCAACTGTGTCAGGGTTAATTGTATTTGAAAAGAAACACTTATACACAAGAGTTTGTTCAATTTAAATAAGGCATGGTGTTGCACAAACATGGGAGCATTTGCAGACAAATTATTTTGCATTGCGTTGCAGTAAAGCATTCTCATTTATTTGAATCCTTCCTACTACTAAACTGCTTGCTTCCTTCTTCTAGAAATGCCGCTTTAAAGATTTTGCCTCTATGCATAAGCCACTAAATAAGTTGGGGAAAGCATATCTTGCAACACAGATCTGATTCCTTAGTTCAGCATCTTAATTCCAGTTTGTTTCCAATGCAAGCTATGTTAGGGTGATACTTACTGAGTCAAACCTGGAGAAGACCTACTAATTTAAGTTCATTCATTTCAGTAGCTCTGTCCTCTGTATGACTTATTCGGGTATCATCCGTACTTTGGTTTTCTACTCATACTGCATTGGGAGTGTAGACTTCACCGCTGGGAAGACTGTGTTTCTGGAATTTGCATAGCTCTGAACCTGTAGAACCATTAGCACAAATTTTGGAAGCAAAATGTGCCCCCAGAATTCAAATGATGAGAGGATCACTCAGTATTTACTATGTAGACATACAGACAGAAAAGGTTGGCTTTCAGCAGAAAGGGGCTATGATTTATGCAGAATGATGACAAAAAGAGTCGCTTTGTCATTTCCCCTGCATTTGAAACCTAGGACAATTGGAGATGTGGGACAGCAGGAATCACCCTCTGCCTAGTTCAAGGGAGAGTTATCCCTGTGGAAGAGGACCTGAAGCAAGGAAACTGAAATCTTTTACTTCCTCACTTAACCACCCAGCAACAGTTTTTCCTCTGGGAACTCCTGGCTGAGAATGCAGGAGGGTGCAGCTGAAAGCCAGTCCATGACACCATCATGCACAACTCCTTGCCAGGACCCTGTCCCTTCAAATTGATGACTCCCTGCTTTAAAGCCCTAAACGGCCTCGGTCCAGTATACCTGAAGGAGTGGCTCCACCCCCATCATCCAGCCCGGACACTGAGATCCAGCGCCGACGGCCTTCTGGCGGTTAACCCCTCATTGCGAGAAGTGAGGTTACAGGGAACCAGACAGAAGGCCTTTTCGGTAGTGGCGCCCACCCTGTGGAACGCCCTCCCATCAGATGTCAAGGAAATAAGCAACTATCCTATGTTTAAAAGACATCTGAAGGCAGCCCTGTTTAGGGAAGTTTTTAATATTTAATGCTGTATTGTTTTTAATGCTCAATTGGGAGCCGCCCAGAGTGGCTGGGGAAACTCAGCCAGATGGGCGAGGTATAAATAAACTATTATTATTATTAGGTGGAGATAGATCTTGTACACTGAAATCATTCACTATTTAGGAGCACGATTGGGAACTGACAGTTGTCAGATCACTGTCTGCTTTTCCTAGAAGTGCACCCAAGATTTTGTAGAGTACACCTTTGCCAAATGACTCCTGGTCTGCTGACACCCTTCATGTGAGTCCTATGGACAACTCAGCCTGAGGGGAGGGGGCACTTTTCACATTACAGTGAGCAGTGGCATGCAGATAAGCAGCTTGTTCGTTTACATGGTGAGAGGTATGTGCTGCTGTTCATTTAGGGGGGGGAAATCAAAGTGGTTCGCAATAGAACATAAAACCATATTAAAAAAATTTAAAGCTGGACATCGGTTAGCTGTTGTGGAAAGATGTATTCTTAATTGGCTGCCTTGGCCTGGTGGAATAGAAGAGTTTTCAGCAGGCATTAAAAAGTTGGCACAGAAGGCGTCTGCTGAATCTCTATTGGCAGAGTATTCCACAGCGCTGGGCTGATGACACGAAAGGCTGTATTTATTGTTGTCAAATAGAGCCCCTGCATCTCCTCAAGTAGCCTCATCATTTGATGGGCCAAAAGAATGAAAATAAGAAGCTATTTTTTTTATAAAAAAGTTACTTTCTTTGTTCCTTGCAAAGCTGCCGTTTTAATCTCCTTATAGGGAAAGGTGTTGTATGTTCGTCTCTAGTGTGCAGTTAAAGGATGAATGTATAAGTCTATTTCCAATTCAGGGTAATTTCACATACACTCATTCATAAACCCATTCTGTCCTTTTTCTGCATTAATCTGTTGGGTTTTTTGTTTTGTTTTTTAAAACCCCCAGTAATCTGTGATTTTTGAAAGGAAAAAGAACGAATGAAAATAATAGTCATTTTATTTATTAAATTTTTAATCAAGAATGTATAACTTGCTGTTAAAATGGAATATACAAGACGAAATGGTTAAATCGGCTATGATAAAGTGGGCACAGGATATTGGGTATAACATTATGTTTGAGGACTGGGAAAGGTTGTGGACCACTGGGCTGAACTTCACTGCATGTAATGCTCTGAAGGAAAATGTAATGAAAATGATATATAGATGGTACATGACCCCAGTTAAACTTGCCAAAATATACCATTTGTCTGAAAATAAATGTTGGAAATGTAAAGAAAGTGAAGGAACATTCTTTCACCTCTGGTGGACTTGCCCTAAAGTGAAGGCCTTCTGGGAAATGATATATAATGAGTTGAAAAAGGTATTTAAGTATACCTTCACCAAGAAACCAGAGGCCTTCCTTCTGGGTATTGTCGGTCAGAAGGTGCTAAAGAAGGACCGAACATTTTTTATGTATGCAACAACGGCAGCAAGGATACTCATCGCTAAGAACTGGAAAACTCAAGATCTACCCACACTGGAAGAATGGCAGATGCAGCTGATGGACTATATGCAACTGGCCGAGATGACTGGCAGAATTCGAGACCTGGGAGAAGAGAGGATTGAAGAAGACTGGAAGAAATTTAAGATTTATTTACAAAAATATTGTAATTTGGTTGAATGCTAAGAAGGATGCTAGATCAAAATAACTGTCCACCACTAAATTAGATTTGAATTTGATGATAAGTGAGACTAAGGAAAATATAAACCTTTTGGAGAACTGTTAGACTGTATTTAAATGAGCGGATACAAGATTGTAAACAAGATGATAATTTGCTTGAAAAAGCTTTTTAACGATGTAAGTGGGAGCGGGAGACGTGAGGGAGTCCAAAGAAGTGATGAAATTATGTTATGATACAAGTAATGTTGTTTATTATTTATGCATTTGTATTCAAAAATTTTAATAAATATTTTTTAAAAAAATGAAACAAGCAGCGAAATTAGCTGCTAATATATTATCACATTCCAGCTAGCTTTCCATTGACAGAGAAAAAAAAAATATATTTATTAAATTTTTATACTGCCCTACACCCATAGATCTTGGCAGTTCACAACAGAAAGGTGCAGTAGTAAATATATATATATCTGCACATGTGCTTTGTCTCATGGACACACTGTAAAACATGCGCTGACCCTTTGTGTTTAACCCACTTGAATATGTTGCTTAAGCTATGTTGCGTAAATTCTCATAAAGTGCAAAATCTCAAGGAGAGTCGTGCTCTCATCTGTACCTGTTTGTGTTAATATGCTGTGTATATGGGTGAGCTCTAACAAATTCTGCATCTCCTCTCCGCCCTACCAGATGTGGTCACTCTCCTGTGTATCGTTCCCGTGAGTTGGCTGGTCGCGCCCTGGTCCCTTTTATTATGGTAAACCAGGTCCCACAGACTGTATCGTCTTTGTTGGCTGGGCTTCCGGACTGCACAGATCCCTGCGTACGACAGAATGCCATTCATGGAACACTACTGCAAGTAAGCTTTGCTTCTTTGCAAAACTTTGAAACTAAGGCAGAGCTTGCCAAACAGTTCTTTCCAAGGTGATGGATGGAGGAGATCAGAATTACATTTATGTTGAGTGTTTGGATTTTACAGCCGTGCCTTTCAGGTCTCAGGATGACCCAAATGGCAGGAATGCTTGTGGAGTACAGTCATACCTCATGTTATGTTTGCTTCAGGTTGAGCGCTTTCAGGTTGCGTCCTGTGGCTACCGGGAAGTACTGGAAAGGGTTACTTCCGGGTTTCGCTGCTCGCGCATGCGCAGGCACACAAAATGATGTCATGCGCAGAAGCGGCGAGTTGCGACGCGCAGACGTGGGTTGCATTCCTTTCAGATTGCGAACGGGGCTCCGGAACGGATCCTGTTTGCAACCAGAGGTACCGCTGTACCTGAATGAGAGGAAAAGATATAACTCAGTGATGGAGCATGTGCTTAGCATGCAAAAAATCCTGGGTTCAATCTCTGGCATCTTCAGGGAGAGTTGGGAAAGATTCCTTTCCGAAATCCCTGGAGAGGTGTATTCTGATTTTCATTAGCTATAAAAAAACTGTAGTATTATTACCTGAATCTGCATTGATTTTTTTTATGCTAAGGTGTATTGGCTGATTGAAGTGCAGGTAGACATAGGTCTGAGAGGAGGAATGGGGGGGGATTTTAAATATTGCTCATATCAGTGGGCATGAATGACTACCTAAAGTAGATGGAAAGAGTGGTGACCGTTCAGCATGAGTTGGCAATGGGAAGACACATAAAGATGGGAATGTCTCTGAAGAGCAAGAGAGGTATTGCATTGTATTACTTTTTTCAAGTTTTCTTATCACCCCGGCTGTTGACTTAGGAGGGAGCTCTAGGAACACAGAGCTAGATTCTAGATTCACAGAGATTCTAGATTCACAGAGCTAGCTCTAGGAACACAGAGCTAGCTCTAGATTCACAGAGCTCTGAAACAATATTATAAAATGTGAAGATGCATCAACAGCTTTGAATTGGAAAATGTTCCACAATTAATATCAGGTTTGTATGAACAGGATTGCAGTGGAGCTATAACTCAACAATTACTTTTGATTCCTACTTTGGCCCTGCATAAATGGTCTCATTCACTTTTCTTTTTCTTACTTTTTACCCTTTTCCTCCATGCTACAGCTCTTATCCAGCAGCTGCTTAGGAAAGTACCTGGGGGTTTGCTGAATGACTTTGTGTCTGAGTGTTTTTGTCACTACCAGATTGGATTATTTGGTCTTATTCTCATGGAAACCAATGTGGGGGGAGGAAAATAAAGCTTGTATCTTGAAAAATAAATCCCCAGAGCACAAAGTAACAAAGTTCAGGAAAGATTATAAACTCCTCAAATGGAACAGGACACAATCTGTTGCCGCCACTGCAAAATTCATTAATAGTTTTGGGAGTGTGTGTGTTTTAATGCCTGTCTGCATAAATGCCATTCAGACTGAAAATTCCACATTCCAAACAGAAGGGCACCTGTGACAATTACTGTCAATTGTATTACACAAAGAGCTGTGTATTAAAATATATATATACTGTAGAAAATTTGATGGTACATAATAGCATTTCTCTCACTCCCATAAAGCAAATACTTTATTTAAACATTTGAAGTTACTTGAGTGATGAAATTAGCTTATGATATGTTGATTGTCCCCAATTTATCTTTTCTTAATGAGGCAGTTAAGCCTTACCTCTCACTTGCTTTTAGTACTGACTTGCATGAGATTATAAAAACCTCCCCTTAACAAAGAAGTTCTGTTAACAGAACATACAATTGAGTTTTCTTGCTTTGTGTGCTTTTTTTAACCAATAGTGCGTCCTGATTCTCAGAGGAACATGTGAAAGTTCTGTATTCCAATCCAGCTTGTCCCTCACGATAGGTAGAGGTGACAAGACAGCCCAGGAACTTCCTGCCTGAGCCTTGTCCATAGCCTTTGACCTCAAAAACCATGTCTTCCTCATGAATTTCAGGTGCTTACTCCCAATTAAGGAGATACCACCAGCAAATGGCACTGTAACAACAGAGTTTCTGTAAGGGGTTCTCTCTTTATGCACACAAGGGGTTGCCAAAGCCTCTGTTGTTCACATTGGAAAGAAGAGGGTGAAGAGCCTTTTCCCATGCACTACATTCTGGGGTTGATGGTCACATAACCCTTGTTTAGTTGAAAAACGGACGCTGTTGAAGTAAGTTTTCAGCCGAGGAAAACAAAACTACTGATGCAAGTTGGATTTTAGAGGTTTAAAATGTATTGCTCACCCACACCATACATTTAAAGCACTCTATGCCACTTTTAAGAGTCATGGCTTCTCCCAAAGAATCCTCCTGGGGGTTGTAGTTTGTTACGGGTCTCTTAACAACTCTCAGTAGTCTTAACAAACTACAGTTCCCAGGATCCTTTGAGGGAAGCCATGATTCTTAAAGTGGCATAAGTGCTTCAACTATATGGTGTGGATGCGACCTTTCTACTGATCTTTCTTCCCATCAACAGATCATGAATGCAAAACATGTTCAAGCACCAATAACACACTTCACATCACAATAAAAGGTTTTTGAAGTATTCATCTTGAAACCAGCTGTGATCATCTTCATGGTCTTATACAAGGCTTCAGAATTCTAGGAAACCATTTTTCGCAGTTTGGAGGCAGAAATTTCCCCATTTTATGTTCCTTAAATTTGAATTAACTGTAATTTTTCTTCTTATTTTTAAATTATTCTGGTGCTTTTTCAGTTCTGCTTCTTATGGAAGAACTGAAAAACCAGTGGGTGATATCTAGCATTACCCATACTCAGAGCAGACCTAAGGACATTGAAGCAAGTAGACTTCAGTCCATTGATTTTTAGTGGATCTAGTCTTGAGTACGGCTTAGCAGGATATCATCCGTTATTATCCATGTTTATTACCTTGAAACTGCCTATAGCTTTCAGCATACTTTGGCCGATTTTTTTGCTGTGAATGTATTAGAATTTCTTTCCCATAGCCCTGTTTTTCTTGAAATTTCCTTTAAAGTCAGCAAGTTTAGGTTCTGAGCCGGAATGGAAGAAAATCCCGAGACAGTGGACTTCAGCTATTCCTTTTCTATATGATATATGAGAAGCAATATTTCTCCTGTCAGTAATGTATATAATTGCTTGCAGATCACCAATAATTCCTTCTCCCATTGCTGGCAAATAGTTCTTCCTTCTGCCTTGATTTCTTTTAGGTTAAAAGGAATGTAGTTGTAAAAGTTGCCCGGACCTAAAAAAAAGGCAAATCTGGTTTAATGTCTGTCATTGATGATGATCTTATAAACCTAGTGGGTCTTGTCAGATAGTCTGTGCATCAACGTTTACACCAAACAACAAAACCATTGTTGTGATGAGACATTTTAAAAGTCTCCATGCTGAGGTTTCGACAACTGTGTTCAGTTCTGATTTTTCTGACCCCAGCCTTCTTATTGATCTTTCTCCCCATTTACTTACGTATAGTATGCCTTTCAGAAAACAATGCAGTAGGTACTGATTCCCTCTCCCTTCTCAGCAGCCTGAAAGCCATGTCTTAAACCAACTATAGTTTCCTTACAGGCAGCTTAGTGTAAACTACAGAAATATAACTTATTAGTAAAATATCGGCAGGGCTTTTTTCCCCCAGCTGGAACTCACCAAAACTCAGTTCTCCGGTGAGTCCTCTCAGCTGGGTTCTGGCACCTCTCAATTGGCCACCATTGCCATTCTAAGATAATGAGGGAGGTGTTCGTGGTGAGTTCTGGCGCCTCTTTTTTCAGAAAATAGCACTGAAATAAGGGAGCCAATTACCCACAGAGGATGACCATAGAACACTTGAATATGGAGACCAGGGAGATAAATGTTAAGGCTTTTTCCCTGCATAGCGACATTGTCAATGAATATGGGTAGGGATTAGGAGGAAGAAGATTAAGGCAAGAAGACAACAGGTTCAGTGTTCTGGCATATACTGAATTTGAGTGTTTGTTTGAATACACCCAAGCAAAAATATCAAGTGGGCAGTTTGAGTTGTAGGACTAGATGGAGAGAGGAATGTTTTGGAGGCAGGGTCAATTCTAGGTTTTAGAGGGCCCATGGTAAGAGGCTGGAGAGCCTCCTTTGAGGTTACCCGGCAGCAGTGGTGGCAACAGCACTCCAAGGCTGATGGAGAGCCGTCATGTACATTTCCTGCTTATGCCATAAGAATCCTTGACTTTGTGCCACACCAGTGCATTGTGGGACATTTAACTAGTGACTACTGAACCCAGCGGTCAGCCATTGCAGGAAGACCTAGGGCAGGGGTTAGCGCTGGTATGGCCTTCTAAGTAGCTGCTGTAGGATGCCAAGTCCTCATGCTGGTGTGAAGTAACGTCATTCAGGTAGCACTGAAAATGGTGGCCTTTGAGAAGGTTAGAAAAATGGAGAAAGAAAGCAGCTGGGGGCCAGGAACAGAACTCTTGAGGAACCCAATGGATAGCAGGAAGGTAGAGGAGAAGGAGTATTTTCTAATGAGTGAGCTGAAAAGTAAGAAGTAAGCGTAAGTATGGAGGAACTGAGGAGCAGAGGATGGTCAGTTTTATCTGAGGCAGCAAAAATGTCCAGGAGGAGAAGAGACCTTTCAGATTGGATCAATGGAAAGATTCAGTGAGGGAAATGTTAGTGGATTGCAGAAGTCCAGACGCCAGTTTGTTACAGATTATCGGATAGGAAATGGAAATGGACTGTAGGAGAAATGTTGAGGAGAATTCAATACTGTATCAAGGCAGAATGAGTCAAGGGGATTCTTAGTGGTTGAGGGGCAAGTTGGAGCAGGAAGGAAATGGGGAAGTAGGCAGAAGAGATGGTTAAGTTTATGGACAGTGGGTAATAGGAGTTGCCAGTATCAACCATTTTAACAATATTCAGATAGCATCAAAGGGGTGAGTCTCAGTTTCTCAGTGATTTTATGAAACAGTTTGACTTACAAAAGTTTCTTCCACTTCAAAACCAGTTTCAAAAGATGTAAATATCTGGCTAAGCCTCTCTAGCAATGCTTGTTTTTGTCTCTATTTTTTAAAAAGAACAAAACAATTTTTTCACATCATTTATGTTGTAATCCTTTTATAGTAGAATAATTACTGATGAGAACCTAGTTGATAGTAGTTCTTATTTTAATGAGCTCATTACACTGAATAAATCCATTGGTAGTAATTGAATAAAATACATACTGTTTTCATCTTCACTGCTGTTGTGGTTTAATAATTCCTCTAAAGGGAAAGGGGATTCTCACTAGTAACAAGAAAGAAGCTGTAACAGTTTGTAAGCGGAAGAACTACTTAATCAGTCCACTGCCCTGTCTCTGACAGTTCAAGTACTGGATTCTTTAGAAATGTTTTGTAGATGTTTTTCATGGGCAATTTAAAAGTTCACTCAGTATGATTATAATCTCCAGTCTTGACGAGCTGCCCTATATACACTTCATTCTGCTAGATCCAATCGGTCTAGTAACCAGTTTTTCCATTACCTTGGCTTAAGCTAAAATACACATGCTGTGGCCTTTGGCCAGTTTGCTTTTTAAAAAGATATTTAATAGTCTTTGGACAGGTCTCAGGGACCTTTACATGCTGTACAGCTGACATTCAGTGATGCACAGTGTTAAAACAGCTTTTTAAAAATGGCAATAAGTCATTATTTCAGCCCTGAGTGCTCACTGGAAGGGCAGGTCGTGAAGCTGAGGCTCCAATACTTTGGCCACCTCATGAGAAGAGAAGACTCCCTGGAAAAGACCCTGATGCTGGGAAAGATTGAGGGCACAAGGAGAAGAGGACGAGATGGTTGGACAGTGTTCTCAAAGCTACCAGCATGCGTTTGACCAAACTGCGGGAGGCAGTGGAAGACAGAAGTGCCTGGCATGCTCTGGTCCATGGGGTCACGAAGAGTCGGACACGACTAAATGACTAAACAACACACACACACACACACACACACACACACACACACATATGGCTGGCTGGCTGCTGAATGCTGCATTTAAATTAATCCACTCTCATTAGCTTGATTGTTTAATTGTCTCGTTGTTTAATTGAAAATATTTGTGCCCCACTTTTCTCATATAGTCCAAGGCCTCTTACAAGAAATAATAAAGTACAATAAAGCAGCAATATACAAACAGCAAAAAAAGAGGCATGTAGTAAAAACATTGTATGGATAGCATACATTTCAGTAGTAGCGCCTTTTCTTTAGAATTGCTTTGCTTCTGAACCGAGGCAGGTACTGAGACTGATGTAATTTCAGATCTACTAGAAACTTATTCTCTCCGGCCTTTGCTGAACATTCATACCAGTTTGGCATACTCATTTAATATACCTGTTTTGCCCTAATGTTGGCTGCTGTTCTATTTATTCTGCAAGTAAGTTTTGACATAACTTTAAGGTTCATTTGTTTGTTTACACTGCCTTGTGTTGTTTACAAGAAAAGCTCTATGGCAAGTGTTTCAATAACTAAAGAATAATAGGATCCTACCAGAAAAGACCAAATTATTTCCTTAAATAGGAAGGTATTAATCCTGTAACTGAAGACCAGTAAGGATAGGGGGAGGGTAATGTTTGGGTGCAGCCACAGAGGTCTGGTCTGCGGGAGGCAGTGGAAGACAGGAGTGCCTGGCGTGCTCTGGTCCATGGGGTCACGAAGAGTCGGACACGACTAAACAACAAACAACAAGAAGTCATTATTGCTAGGCAAAGTGAATAAAATAGAGAAAGAAAAATCCATTCCCTAAAAATCCCTATGCTTGCAGCAGTGCAACACTTTAGAAAGGGAGTGTCTAGGTCTTTGTGAAATCTGCAGACATTTCTTCCTTTCTCAAACCCTGCTTATTATGGACTCACTATTTGTGCCCTGGTCATATTTCAGTGAGCATTCTACCATTTGCTCGTCCGGATAATTAAATTCAAAAGTGTCATTACTACTTTTGGTCCTTTGCCTTGCAAAGCCCTGCTGACTTTCAGGGTCTGTGGACCTCCTGCAACTGTTGGATAAATGTACTCTTATGAGGTTTTTTTTTGGGGGGGGGATAGGCTGAATGCTTGGGCCCCCTTCTAATTCCTGGATCCAGCAAGGATTCAATTGCTGAAATAGTCAGGCCAGCCTGGGTGATGGGCCATTAGGAGAACCAAGTAAAGGGGGCTCTGTGCCAGATGGATCGGCCCCCCCTCCATATCTTAGCAGGAGTTTTGAGGGCAGCGTTTGCTGTGATGTGACCTAGAGGGAGAAGCTGTAGGCTGGAAAGGCAGAGAAAAAGCCATGTCTGGCTTCTGTTTGAATCCAAGGCTGTGGCTATGGGAGAAACAAGACCCTATTGGGGTGTTAATGCTGTGAACCGCTCCATCGTAGGCTCAGGTTGTATATATGTGCAAATAAACCATATATCATAAGGACACCACAGTCTCCGCTGTGCCTCATTTCCAAAAGGAAACATGGACCCTGGGTGAGCGGTGGAATCTCACACCGGTTGTAGATCAGGGTGGTGTGCGACTATACAGATCCTGTCTCCAGTCAGCAGTATGGATTGATTGGCAGTCCCCACAGAGTAAGTAAGAATGCTTACTTACAGGGATATTTAGGACAGATATAAAAGAATAATTAAAATGACATTTATGCGATACTGACTTTCTGTGAAGAGCAGAAGCTTTTGAAATCACCAGCTTCACTGTTTTGCTGAGGAAGGTACATGAGTTTCTTTTGATATTAATTAAATCTGTCTCAGTAATGTGGATGTTGCTTTTCTTTTGAAAGGGGTGTGGAATGTTCAGAGCTGGAATACCGACATATAGCTGCAGGGGAGTAACAGGGAGTGAGAATCAGCTAGAAAAATTGTCATCAATTTTGTTCATTAGTATTATGAACAAGAATAACTCCTTCAGGCCTATGGGCATTTTTTTTTACCCTGCTTCTCTGTGAAATATTCAAGGTTGCAAACATATGTGCTAAAATTAAAACAAATCAATTCAATTCAAAACTAGACTAAAACTGCAGTGATCATATATGCACCATGAACTAGAACAGGACTGGATGTTGTGGACTGCAAGACCCATCATCCCTGACCTTTGGCCCTACTTGCTTGCACTAATGGGAGTTGTAATCCACAGCATCCAGAAGCTGCCACATTGGTGCTTTCTTCATAAAATTCGCGTATTTGAGGTGCATATAATTAGACTCAGAGCAAGAAACTTTGTAGAAAGAGGGTCTCAGGGAATCATTGCAGAACAACCAGAACATAAATATGGGTGTCCCCGTATATTTAGCTTATTAAATTACTTTAAATGTTAATGAAATTTGTCAGTTATCTTGGTGACATTGTATGCCTTGGCCCAGCATACCGGAAGAAGCATCTCCACCACCATTGTTCAGCCCGGACACTGAGGTCCAGCTCCGAAGGCCTTCTGGCAGTTCCCTCACTGTGAGAAGTGAGGTCACAGGGAACCAGGCAGAGGGCCTTCTCGGTGGTGGCACCCGCCCTGTGGAATGCCCTCCCATCCGATGTCAAAGAAATAAACAACTTTCTGACTTTTAGAAGACATCTGAAGGCAGCCCTGTTTTAATGTTTGATGTTTTATTGCAGGCTTCCTCAACCTCGGCCCTCCAGATGTTTTTGGCCTACAACTCCCATGATCCCTAGCTAGCAGGACCAGTGGTCAGGGATGATGGGAATTGCAGTCTCAAAACATTTGGAGGGCCGAGTTTGAGGAAGCCTGTTTTATTGTATTTTTTATATTCTGTTGGAGCTGCCCAGAGTGGCTGGGGAGGCCCAGCTAGATGGGCGGGGTATAAGTAATAAATAAATAATTTGATGATGATGATGCATTAGCAAGAACATTAAAGGTAAAGGGTAAAGGGACCCCTGACCGTTAGGTCCAGTCGTGACCGACTCTGGGGTTGACGGGGGCTATGTTGTTGTTGATTAAATTTGTATACTGCCATGTACACGCAGACCTCAGGGAGGTTTGCAACACACCGTAAAACAACATATTTTGAGACAGAAAGATTCCAAGTTGTATCCAGCACTGTGCCATTTTCACAACAGACTTCAGCTTGTTGCATGGATTTTCTGCTTTTCCTCTTCTCCCCTGCAGCCCCTTGCTCACCCTCAACATCTTTTCCAGAGGGGTGGGAGACCCTCCAGAGGAGATTTTGCAGGTGCACAGGGAGAGAAAGTCCCATTGCATGAACGGAACCAGGCACATGCAGCATTAGATACAACCCTCTGTACAGAACATAAATATATTGTCATAATACGTTTTCTTACTATTTTTTATTGGCTTCGTTGAAATTAAGAGTTTTAGTGGCCTATGTCAACCCAAAATATTTTTTCTTAACACAACAATGTTAAACAAGTGTTTTGAAAAAAATCGCCTGGTCTAGGTAACAGTATGCAAGTTCTATGGTTAACTATAACTGTTCCAGAAGTCACATTAATTCTTTAAAAACAGATATAAAGTCACTATGGGCACAATCCACTGGGGACCTTCTGCTGAGCTGTGCAGGAGTATGGCAGCAGTGCACACAGTATAAAACTCGCAGGGATGTATGATTGCTTGAGTAGTTTTATAGTATGGAAAATTGCCTGTTTGGGAGACAGAGGCAAACACTGATTTGTTAGACTGCTCAACATCTTGCAGCTACAGCCTGCATCTTCTGTGGACGTCCTCCATATAATACACATTCCAGCTCATAACTTGTTCAGCAGACTTCTCTGTTAACTGCCTTGTCCCTTTGGAATAGAAATGTTGCTGATTATGTATTGCTTTTCTTATTTGATTTGGCAGCAGAATGTGAAGTGTACTATTTCATAGCTGATTTATAAAGGCTGATATTGTGAATGAATGTTATAGTACCTGGAGATCAAAGCAGTCAGATCATTATAATTAAATGTTTTTTCATTGCAACTTCCTTGCAGCTGCTCCTTTTCTTAGCTCCGTTTTTATTGTCCAAGATAAGCTTTTCTTTGAAGTTGTAAAAAGAGGAGTATTTGCGTCAAGTAGAAAACATGCACCTAAATATAAATAATAACGGCTGTGTGTCTGTTCTCATGACTATTTTTATACATATTTTTTTAAAAAATAAAATAATGTATATAAACTATAGCCTGGTTTGCATGCCACTTTAAACCATAGCTTAACTATAGTTTAAAGACAAGTGTGCAGTGTGCTAGTGCACAGAGCGAAAATTGGGGCAGTTTTGCTTTTTCCCTGTTCCTTCCAGCAGCTAAGCAGGATTAAGTGCAAACCAGGATTAAGTGCAAACCAGGGCTCTTAATTTGTTTCTCCAAACAAATCCCTAATGGGAAGACAGTAACAAACCTTGGGTACAGCTCATGGTTTGTTTGGAGAGAGACAAACCAAGAGCCCAAGAAATAACAACTGGTAAATGCAGCAACAGGAATGGAGGAGAAGCAAAGCAGCTGAAATTCCATTGTGCCAGAGTGTGCTATGTATTGAGGGACACGGGTGGCGCTGTGGGTTATCCCACAGAGCCTAGGACTTGCCGATCAGAAGGTCGATGGTTCGAATCTCCGCGATGGCGTGAGCTCCCATTGCTCGGTCCTTGCTCCTGCCAACCTAGCAGTTCGAAAGCACATCAAAGTGCAAGTAGATAAATAGGTACCGCTCTGGCGGGAAGGTAAACGGTGTTTCTGTGCGCTGCTCTGGTTTGCCAGAAGCAGCTTAGTCATGCTGGCCACATGACCCGGAAGCTGTCTGTGGACAAACGCCGGCTCCCTTGGCCAATAAAGCGAGATGAGCTCCGCAACCCCAGAGTCGGTCACGACTGGACCTAATGGTCAGGGGTCCCTTTACCTTTACCTACGCTATGTATTTGCCTTTTAAACATAGTTAGGCTTCACGATAGTTTAAGCAGGGGTGGAGAGCAGGATTTGACTGGTGGGCCACATCCTGACCTTGCCCATTCCCATGGGGTATTTTGACCGGTAGATGCGACCACCAACCTGTCCGTCACCAGACACCACCATGACATCATTTGACCTAACTTTAAAGGGGCTTTCTGTATGAACCAAACAAGTTGATCAACACTTACAGCAAACCCTGCTTTTGGCAGGGCTCATAATGTCCTTTTCAAAATAAGTCTCTGGTGTGGCCACATTTAAACTATTATGTGCATCCTTAAAACTACAATACGGGGGTTCTTTTAAGATACATTACCTGCTGCCTTGGGAGTTTGACTGAGTGTTGCGGGAGAAATGTTTTCATAAATATATTTTTAAAAGAGATGCAGAAAAGGGCAACCCAATAACCAAGGTGTTGGAGTATTTTTCTCTCCAAGAAAAAAATTAATGTTAAGATGATTTCCCTGCTTCCAGTTCCCTGATAGTAAGTGAGCAGGGTTGAGTGAGCAATCCCTGGGGTTGGCTGCAGGAGTGACAGTTGCTCCATATCTTGCTGTCTCCCTTCCTTCAAACTCAGGGCGCTCACCCTGTGACAGCCTTTGAACACTACTGTAGGGGTTCAGTAGCTAGCATTTACAACATGTTAGTGAAGCTGGATGCCTTACACATGCAGTCAGAGCCAGATTTAGGTCAAACATCAGATGAACACAGATGAGGCAAAATCTCAGATGGTACTGGTGAAGTTGGCTTCTGTAAACCTTCAAGGTAACACACTTAAAACCATACACAGGAGGTTAAGAATCCCAGAATTCTCACCTGATTCTGGGGGCATCCCAGAATCGCCGAAGGAATTGTGAGTGTACATGCATTTATGGTGGGAATGCCCTGTTCTGACTAAGCATTCTGCATGCGAAGGCCAGACTATTAGCTCCTCTTTTCAATGCCAAGAATACCAGTTTTAGTTGATTTGGATTATCAAGATTATGTCTGTTAAGAATCATTAGCATGTAGGAGGGGAAACCATAAAAATAATATCTTTAACTATTTACTTTTTCTGTTGATTCCCTCCATCTTTGCAATATCTCTAGAAAGTAGGTAGAATATATACCAAGTGACTTTGGTCCAGACTTGTGTTAGGAAGCTGTTTATCAGTAAATCTGCTTAGCTACGCTGGCCCAGACCTATCTCAAGAGGATTTCAAACATTGGAACTATTTTTGTGCTCCGTGTTTTGCATAATGAGAACGATAGGCACAGAATTCACTGGCCATTTTTAAAACCACAAATGAAGTTTTGTAATTAGCCGTGATTAGATAAATTGATTTTTTTTTTTAAAGCTACTTCTGGAAAGGCACATCCAAACGAATTCACTAAAAACCATGGTTCAGTGTTATAAAGCAAAGCAAAACAGCATAATGTATTACAACCAGTCTTAATGTTTACTTCAAAGCCTAAGTGCAGTGCTCATTAATGCTGTTCTTTTGATTATGCAGTTAGCCCTCGGATTGCCCTTACGTTTACCTTGGCTGAGGCGTTTGCAGTTAAATGCCACTGTGAAAATTACTGGAAAACATTAACATTAACATGTTATTGTAAGCTGACATGCTGAGCCTGATGGGAAGTAAAATGTATAAATAGCCTCGTTTGTATGCATAGGGTGAAAAATCTGCTTAGTTCTAGCAACTGCTATCACTACGTGGATCATTCATTTGTTGGGGCTTAAGTTTCTTTACGGGTTTTCTTCCTTTCTGTAAGTGTGCGTTGATAGTTTTTGAAGACACGGTGCAATCGTGCAAGCAGATGAAACCTTGTGTTGTCTAATATTTATTTGCTCACACAGTCTGTATCTGGCTCCGTAGTTTTCCAAACATTTCCCCAGCAAGCACCAGCAAAAACAATCCGATAAGATTATTCATTCTGTTCACAGAGGTAGGCTGGATTGAAAAGGGCGTCAGCTCTTGGCTGCAGAACCAACATCCACCCTAAATGCAACCCAGACTATAGCCTGCCATACTCCATAAACAGGGTGCATCTCATCTCTCCCCCTTATTTGTCAATCTTATTTCTTTAAATGTGCCTTTCTGGCATGAAGCACAGTAACTGGTCAGGTATTGAACACGAGCCAAAAGCAACCATTGAGATTTCTTAAGGGAAATGTTATTGGCTAGAGGCCCATGTTTGCCAACATCCCATCTCTAGTTGTTCCAGTCCCTAGTATCCAAAGAGGAAGGAGACTTCCTTATGCCTAAGGCCAATAGAATTCATAATACTTTAAATAAACACAACTGCGTCATCAGAATGCCTTCATGAATTTCGTTCTATTATGGAACCAAGTTGGTTGCCATATTTTAGTAAGTGCACACTAATTATTGCTGCTGTTTTGCAAACTGCCCTGCTCCTGGGTTGCTGCATCAGGTTTCCACCTTCACCAGGGCTGCATTTTTTCCAGCTTGCTATTTGCACAGTGTTTTATTTCAGCTGCTGAAACATCTGTATTTTTTCAGGGAGTGCTGAAAATGTGCACTATAGAGTGATGTCAGTTTACTTTACTTTCAAGAACCGTTTAGCTGAACAATCAGAGTATTGTTTCGTTCTCCCAGCTAGGAATGTGAGTATTTTTATTGTATACTTGATTCTCCAAAGCAGGCTGAGGGCATATAAGCAGACATTTTATGACTCCAGGTTAGCTCGAGGGAAGGAAGGTTTAACCTTTGGAGTTCATGGAGAGACAAATACACAAACCAGGAAACTTAAAAATTATCTGTATTTTGAAAGGCCATTTCTGTATAAAGGTTTCTTAGCAGGGGGGAAAGATTGCAGGCTTCCTTTTTAAAATGTCTTCGGCTCTGTGGTGCTTATATTAAAATTAAAAGGTCTCAATCCGTGGATACTCTGAAACAGTTTATTTCTGCTTTCAGTGGCATGTGGTGAAATTTTTCGTAGGGGAACAGTTAGAGCCAGAGGACCAGCTTGCGAGTGCGATTAGGGGTGGGTGATGTATGAGCATCGCCTCCTTCCCTAACCAGGGCAGAAGCTTCCTGGGCTTTGGAAAAGAGGCACCAGGCCTCTGACAAGATACTGGAGCTCTGCTGCCTCCTTAAAGCTAGGTAGGCTTTGGGAAGGTGGTGGGGAGGGCTCTTGAACCCGTTAGAGCAGGCATGGCCAAACTTGGCCCTCCAGCTGTTTTGGGACTACAACTCCCATCATCCCTAGCTAACAGGACCAGTGGTCAGGGATGATGGGAATTGTAGTCCCAAAACAGCTGCAGGGCCAAGTTTGGCAATGCCTGCATTAGAGCATCGTGCCTCTCTTCCTAAGCAGGGCAGGAGCTTGCCGGGCCTGGCTTGGAAAGGGACATTTAGGAGACTAGCCTAGTCTCCCTAGTCCAATGACCGCCACTGGCTGCTTTTGTGAAATCAGAAAATGTGGATTTAATAAATCCAGATGTGATTTTGCTGCGTTTTGACTATAAAATGTGGTGGTGTGTTATCTGTGTTGACACACAATACCACATTTTTTTGGCATTGTATTTAATTAGGTTTGCCGTGCTGTTCTAGTAGCATCAGCTGACAACTGCCTGTTGTTTGACCACTTCAAAATATTCAGATGGCTGCTTAACCTTCCTTATTAAAGGCATCTCCAGACACCGACCCTCAGCAGTGCCAAAGGCCTGCCTGGCACCAAAGTGAATATCTTTTTGGCACCAGGCTAAAACTTACCTTGCCCTTGGGCATTTGATTGCATGTGATGGGTTGCTATCACTGACCTCCTATGTCCTGTGTTGCAGATGTGCAAGTAACTAGGTGTAGGATTGGAATTTAGTATTAGTGGTTTAAATGAAAAAAAATTCCTTCCAGTAGCACCTTAAAGACCAACTAAGTTAGTTCTTGGTATGAGCTTTCGTGTGCATGCACACTACGAAAGCTCATACCAAGAACTAACTTAGTTGGTCTTTAAGGTGCTACTGGAAGGAATTTTTTTTGTTTTGACTATGGCAGACCAACAGGGCTACCTATCTGTAACTGGTTTAAATCAAGTAGTTTAAATGAAGAAAAAGAAGTGCATGCTCATGAATAGTTTGGGTTGATTAAATTAAGCAAATATTCATGACAAAACTTCCATTTAAAACAGACATAGGCAAACTCGCCCCCCCAGATGTTTTGCGACTACAACTCCCATCATCCCTGACCACTGGTCCTGCTAGCTAGGGATGATGGGAGTTGTCACAAAACATCTGGGGGCCCGAGTTTGCCTATGCCTGATTTAAAACATTTCCTTAGTAGCTACATTTCAGTTTATTAGACCTGGAGTGGATTAAACCTTGAAGAATAGCAATGTTCAACTTTTTATGAAGCAATTTTCTATGTGTCCTTGGTATTTTACATTTAAATAGGTATTGAGCAGTATGAAGCCTTGAACCAGGATGGTGTAAAAGGATGTTCGTCTGCCTAGCAGCTGTTTTCATGTGCCTTAAGGTCCTCTGTGGAAACTTGCCTCTGGAATTCAGAAATAAAAATGGATGCACTCCTCTGTTTTTTGTGGCACATTCTCTTTCCATGCCAAGTTTCACTGCATGAGTGGCCCCTTCGTACTTTATATGTTGCTGAAGGCTGTTCTTCTGCTAGTGTGTGCTGGTTTTCTAAATAGGACGAAGGAGGTAGCCCCTGATGTGAAAACAGATGTTGCAAAAACATGTGCCTCAGTTTTTATCCCTGGAACAGAGGAAAAAGTTGGGGAAGTAGAGACCTGAGAACTGGTCCTTGTACATTGGGCCGTATTTATTTTGCAGCTCATGATACAATTTGAAAAGTCCATAAGGGTTTTCAGTTCCAGTGCATTGTTTGCTTTTTGTGTTATAACTGCCCTCGTGTCACCTTCTCTGGGAGCGCAGTTGTTGGTGAATGTGCAGATATGTGCATCCTGGCGCATTATATAAATTCCCAGTGGATCGAAGTAATAGCAAGCAGCATCCCAGTTGTCAAACACCAGCCTGTACCAATAGAAGGCCAATGGTAGCAGATGATATAGAGCCCTGTAACTCTTCCTAAAAGGATTACTGAAGAAGCAGATATTGAGAATGGGCTTGAGGGAGCTGATTTTTGAATTACTGTTTGCTACAGAAGACTCACAAGGCAGCATGGCAGAAACACAGGATCTGACAGGAGGCAACAGTTTATTTTAGATCCCTAAACTGTTATGCCATGGTCATAATTTCGTAACAGAAATAAATCTTCAGAACACACATGCGTCTTGGTTTATGTTTCCTTTTCCTATTTAATGTTCAGTGAACTAGGAAACCGGTTTGTGGGTTTTTTGTTGTTTAAAACTGTTTGTTCCTGGTAGTCTATCCATGTATGTTCACCATTTTCTGTTTCCAACTTTTGATGAGGAAACTACAAATCTCAGTTTCAGGGATGGTCTTGTTAGTGTTTTTAGAAAACGATGCTGATGCAGCCTGGATAGCACAGCTGAAAGACGGCACTGTTATTTTTCAAAAAGCCAAGCTGGAGCTTATGACGATTCACAAAAACACATGTGTTCCTTTTCCAAGTAAGCTGAGCAAATAGGGTTTTTATTTACACATTCGTCAACAAGTTGTCATTTTAGTTATGTTAATTTTTTAATAAAAAAATGGTGCTTAGAATATATTTCTGTTTTGAAAGCCATTGCACTGCATGACTTTGGGCTAGTACATGCCCAGTATGCGACTGGGCTTTAGAAACTGGGCCTTGTGAACTTTTGGGATCTCCCCTATTCCCTGTATGTTCTCGACAATCCCGTCTATTCTGGTTTGATATTAAATAAGAGGTTTGCCAGAACCAGATGAAACTCTAAATTCCCCGAGAACCTGGAATTGCGGGGAGCAAATATTTGTAATTTGATTTGGAAACTTAAGATGGTCCAAAAACGCAGCCGCCAGATTACTGACTTGGGGCCATTTGGAATTTATATAACCCCTGTTTTACAACAGTTACAGTAGTTGCCAGATAGTTTATAGGCCAACTGAAAATTATTTTGTATTCCAAAAATTATTATGTATCCTTCAGTCCTCCATAGTTGGGGCGGGATAAGACTCTGTGGCTATTGCATGAAATTTAATCAGTCTTATTTTCTGAGCTATTACTATCAGTTTCTGCTTTTGCTTCTTGATATTTGTCATGGAATTTATCATGGAATCCCAAAATTCTAAGGTTTGCCAGGATTTAAAGAAGCATCTTTGCCCTTCCATGTGTCATAGTCCATATTTTTTTTTATTTAAGAAAATGTATTTCTCCCTAGACCTTCACATCTCTAGTGACATTTCATTTTCTTGGTTTATATGTAACATTGTATAATAACTGGATGGTTTTGCTTAGAGAGAAGGTATCCTAATGATTAATAATAAGGTCCCAGGTCCCGTCCATTCAAAATGCAACATTAAAAACATTGTTTTTTACAGTTGTGAGAATATGGGTCCTTAAATATCTCAAGTGTCCAAGACTAGAGTTGAAATTAGAAATTTTAATACCAAATAAATGTATTCATGTTATTAACTCCTGAGATTACTTGTTTTATATATGTGCAAGGGTGCCTCTCATGGTAAATAAACAAAGTGCATTTTTTGTGCAGATTATCTTGCTGTTGATCTGCATATTGTATTAGTCAGTCTTCATAATTTTTTATGTTATGGAAAATAAAAGCTGGGTAAAAGCTGAGTTTGCTCAGTGAAATGAAGGCTGATTGGAAGGCCGAAGGCTGTGACTAAGGGATGTATCTTCACAGTTAATCCAGAGCCAACAAGCTCTTTCTGTACAAATTGTAGAGGGTCATTCTGCAGGTGGCTGGGTTCGATTCCCTGTAGACTTATTTCTGATCACTGCCAAAAGCTAAGGAACTGGATATTTGGAAAATATTTTCACAGCAGTCTGCAACTTCTTTATTTTATTTTGATGTAGGTCTTTCACTTGCTGCAGTCCTATTTGGAGTCTAAACACAGGGCTAATTCAGACTTTCTGCAAGGCCTGAGAAGCATCATAACTTGTATTGAAGCCAAACTGTGGTTGGCTAAGTGGTAGGTTAAAACTCTTTACCTATAAATGAATTTATCACAGATTAATAATAGGTTGTTGGGTTGAAATAATTTTTTGTATTCCCCCCCTTTCCCTCAGTAAATATGGAGATAAGTGTTATAGTCTAATGTCGCTATTGCAAAGCATTTATTTTCTATTGTCATGTCAAAGAAGCTGAAGCTCATTTTTGTGAATCAACTTAAAACAACAACAACATTCAAATACATGTACAAATGTCTATTTTAGAAGTTGGGGGAGTAATGATATATCCAGTGCTTTTTTCCTGGGGGGGGACGCAGAGGAACGCATACCCCTAAACATTTTGTGAATCTATGTACTTTTATCCATTTACTGTATTTATTTTCCCCGATATGAACTATAAAATGATGAGGGGGGTTTGAGTCAAAATGAGAGAACCTCTAAACTTTTTTTTAAAAGGAAAATAAAGCACTGGATGTATCAGTACTTTAAAGTAGCAAATAGATTGAAATATTAATTAGCAAAGCTGATGCTACCAATTATGGAGCGTATTATTGGAACACCATGGATTAACTATGCTGGCAATAACTGTTGGACACATTGCTCTGCAAAATGTTAACCTAAACTCAGCTAAATGTTAATGGATACAGAAATGTGCAGTAGTAGCCTATGTATATTCTGCTCCACAGGTTTTGTTTGTTAAATTTTCATACAGCCCTTCATCCACCTCATTCTGTGAAACCACTAGAGCAAGAAAACTGCAAGAGTTGTCCATACCAAACATCTATCCAGTGGTTCCCAATTGCTGGTCTGCGGACCCGAGGGGGGTCCACATAACCCACCCAGTGAGTCCTCTGGTTGGGTAAAGACGACATGGGGTTGGGGGGCAAACTCCCATCCTTTGTGGGGGCTCAATTAATGCCAGCACCTTCTGTCAAGAGTCTGGATGTAACCTTCGACGCCTCCATCTCTATGGAGGCGCAGGTTGCAGCTACAGCAAAGGCAGCAATTTTCCATCTCCGCCATGCTAAGCAGTTGGTCCCTTCCCTTTCCCGCCCTGATCTAGCCACTGTGATCCATGCAATGGTCACCTCCAGGCTTGATCATTGTAATTCGCTCTACGTGGGGCTGCCCATGAAGCTGACCCAGAAACTCCAGCGGGTGCAGAATGCCACGGTGAGGCTACTTATGGGGTCTTTGCCACAGGATCACATTAATCCAGTGCTTTACCAGCTGCACTGGCTCCCGTTGGAGTACAGGGTCATGTTTAAGGTGCTGGTTTTAACCTTTAAATCCCTATATGGCCTGGGACCCTCATAGCTACGGGACCGCCTCTCCTGGTATGCCCCGCGGAGGACTTTACAGTCCGCAAACAATAATGTTTTGGAAGTGCCGGGCCTCAAGGAAGTTAGACTGTCCTCAACCAGAGCCAGGGCCTTTTTGGCCCTGGCCCCAGTCTGGTGGAATGTTCTGTCGCAAGAGACCAGGGCTCTGTAGGACTTGACATGTTTCTGCAGGAGCCTGCAAGACGGAGCTATTCCGCCAGGCCTATGGTCAGGGTCCAGTCTGACTCCCCTCTTTTTACAAGACCTTGCATATAAGCTGCCTCTCTAACTCTTCTCACTGGCTCATACGAATAGCTAAGCCTTGTGAACACTTAAAGTTCCCAACCCTTATAGTTATAGTTATAAATTGTGGGTTGCCATCTGATTTATTCTGATTTTAATCTGTATTTCAGTCAATTGCTGGATTTTATGTTTAATGTACTTTGATGTTAACCGCCCTTAGCCCGGTTTGACTGGGGAGAGTGGGAAATAAATAAATAAATAAATATTATTCACATAACAAAAACTACAATAGAGAGATCATTTTTTTCAAAAGTAGGTGGTCCATGCCCTGGCATTTGATTCTATTATTTAAAACAACTGACAGTGTTTTTCCTGTTACCAAATTGACCGCTCGAAGTAAGTCTTACTGTGTTGAGTGGCACTTACTGCTTAGTAAGGGTTCATCCACCCTTCTCTTTGTCACAGAATTTATTCCGTTTACCCTCAGAAAACTCGATTGAAGTTTGTTTCTATTGAGTGGTAAACAGGGTTTTCCTGCAGAAAGCAGTGGGGCAACAAATAAAAACTTCTTGGACTCATTCCTGGAAAAAATGGGTGAAGTATGGATGAGACCTAAGTGTGTGTGGAAT
Source organism: Podarcis gaigeae (assembly GCF_964106915.1). Lineage (NCBI taxonomy): Eukaryota > Metazoa > Chordata > Lepidosauria > Squamata > Lacertidae > Podarcis > Podarcis gaigeae. Next base: position 100,504,191 of record NC_139680.1, on the reverse strand, counting down.
TGCAGACTACGGAAGTATAACTAGCCGAACAGCTAGTTATTGATTAAAATAGATTGATATTCAAGTAATCAATACTTCATTCTACAGAGATATAGTTTAACTGTGAACGTAAACCAATTGTCTTTCACTCTTGTTAGGAATTAGAAACACACCAGTCTTGCTCAATAGAACAGGAGTTACCTTTAGTTTAGTAACTCGGAAAAGTATCTCAGTGACTTACTTAGAAGTAGATCTGTGTTTCATTAAGATCTACCACTCCTGCCAAAACACCAAAGGTGTAGTTTATGTGGTAATCATTATATTGGTCCCTACATTCTCTTAAGTGTGTTGCATGACTAATGATGTGTGAAAGTGATGTCAAACAATTAGGTCGTGTCAGTTGTTGATTTTATAATTTCCAGGGATGTTTCCCCTTTCCTTTAAAAATATTTGTCTATTTACTAGGGAGTAGAAAGAAAGAACATCAGGAGCTATTATAATATGTATTCTGATGCATTTCACAAACTTACCACAGATAAAATGCACCAGACAACTAAAACATAAACACAAGGTCATCAAAATGACAAAAGTCACTATGTATATATTTATTCATCGATGAGTTATGACTTAGTGCTTGTACATCAAGCAATTAATGTCCTAGGTTTATTTAAACTTAATTTCAGGGTTTCTATTGAATACTGTCCTAGGTGGATTTATGATTAATGTACAAACATGTGTTTAATTTCTTGCTTAAGTTCCCTTTCACCCCCACCCAAGTACTTACCCTTAAATTGCCTCCAGGTGTCTTGGAGTTAAGGGTTTCTTCTTTGAGTTTCTGTGTTCCTAAGATTAGTTCATCAGTCCATGGAAAGTTGCCTGATTAAGGAATAGTTAGTGGTTCTTCATGGTCTCTTGAGTTCTAGGGAAACGGTAGGGAGGTAGAAATCCTAATAATAATTGATTCCATGGAAATTGGGGAAGCTGTGTATTGTATAACGGTTCAGCAAGCCTTCCAGACCCTGCATATACATTCTATTTCATGCACAGATTTGAGCCATCTGTTTCTATGAATATGCCTAGTATGAGGGAGGTTCCTAAATATATAGGGTATTTTGTGAGCAAAAGGACAATATTTGGAAACAGAATTTTTGTCACATTTTTGTACAAGGGCATAAATACCTAGCCTAACTCTTAAGGTCATCTCCTGACGCCTTCTCCCAATGATGAGGAATGAGTAGCTACTAAAGACAGGATATTTTTAGTGGTAGCACCCTAGTCGTTGGATGCCCTCCACAGAGAGTCTCTCCTGGCGCCCACACTGTTATGTATTCAGTGGTCTGTGTTTGCCTGAGTTTGGACTAAGGATTCTGAGCTTGTGTCCTGATTTGATACATGATATCCAATCACAGAACATTTCAGGATTTGGGCCTCTGCCATTGGCCCTTAAACTCTGAGTCAGCTTGGAAGTTTAGACAGCCAATCACGTTGGGAGTGGGAGTGGCCCAGGCCTTCAGAAATGTATATAAGCAGTTGCTTTGCCCCTATTGTCCAGTTCTGTTAGTTCAATAAAGGTTCTTGCTGTTATCACTATGTCGTGCTTCGTGGGAACCCACCTGCACTTCACACACTCTGGTCTTTTTAGCACCAGGTGAAGACCTTTTTAGTCTTTCACACTTTTAAGAAATTGTTTAGTATTCCGAGATCTCTTAAACTGTTATCCTCTGCTGTTTTTATTCTGGTTTTGTATTGTAAGGTTCAAATACTATTTTAGATTTTAGGTATTACTCTGTTTTATAATTTAATTCTTTGTTATAAACCACCCAGAGAACTTTGATTGTTGGACAGTGTAAAAGTGGGACAAGTAAGAAGAAAAAAGAAGAAGTTTTATTTTGAATAGAGCATGACTTGACTGTAGGAAGTAGTTTTGCTATAGGTTGTGTGGCATTTTTCATTGTAAAATTTGGTAGATCATCCTCGGATTATTTAGAAATGTAGGCATTGGCTGGTTACATACATTTTATGTGAGCAGGACCTGACAGGAATTTAAGATCCTGCTAATGGGTTGTTGGTTTAAGGGGCAATTTTAAAGTATTTTAAAGCCATTTAACTTATGCCAATGACTTTGTTTCTAGGCAAAATCCTTGCTTGGTGACTAGATCGACATATCTCGATATACTTATTCTGCTGAATAATTACCTAGGGAAATCCAAAATAAAAGGTGAGTTTGAGCTAATGTATCGCTTTCTTGCCAATAAGAGAAAGAAAGAGAGCTGTACTCCAGGTGATATCAAGCTAAGCCATATTCTATGTAGACCTATTGAAATAAATTGACTTAATTTATTTAAGATGCATTGCAATCATGGACCTGATCCAGCAAGTGGTTCTTATGTTCTTTGGTTATCATATTCTTAAAATTATTTTCAGCCAATGTACTGGTTAATGTGACATGGCAAGTTTTAAACTATGACTTACTGATACAGTGCAAACTTGCAAGCTTCCAGGGAGATGCTTCCAGTTGCTTCGCTCTTCCCTTTTACTCCTGGGCTGAGCTGAGACAAAGTTTGGCCTAGCACAGAGCTTTCCAAACTGTGTGTCACGACACATTAGTGTGTTTGCGTGTTGCGTGAACGCTTCCCACCATCCTCCCTGGGCTGGAAAGGGGCTAGTTCAACCTCCAGTTTGCTAGTAAAACTGAATTAACGTGTCACGAAATGATGTGTGTCTAAAAAGAGTGTCATCAACACGAAATGTTTGGAAAGCTCTGGCTTAGCATGTCATATGATCCTGGGCTTGTGCTTATGCTCTCTCCTCACTCGCCACAAAGTCTAGTGATGTGAGAGTCCAAAAGAGTCTAAAACAGAAGAATGAGACTGCATGCATTTTTTCATCAGTAATTCATAAATACCTTAACAAGTTCTCCACTACACAGGCATGCTATCATTAAAAGTGGCGTTCAGTCTTTTTCTTATCTAAGACAAATATATTTTTCAGTTTTCATTGTTAATTAGAATGCATGGTTCTTATAACTCATTTTCTGCCAAATGCAATAAATATGTTTCAGCTGTATTTCTGTTTTGCTTTAACCCCAAATATGTTTTTTGTGACCTTTTGCTGAAAATGGTAGTGAACTGTTTATTTAAATGATAAGCCGGTCGTAAGTTGTACATCATTTTAATAATGTATTTGTGTCATACTTGCTCTTTAAAAAAGTTGAATATTCCTTTAAAAAGCATTCTCACAGTCATAAATACTGAGACTAGCCATGAAAAATAGCCTAAAATGCTGGTATATGTGCACACTAATTAAAACTAAGGGGCAGAAACAAATATCAGAGCTGGTGCTGATGTAATGTTAATTTTCTTTACTTAAATCTCTGAGAAGTATGATCAAAATAAGAGTATAGAAACATTGGCAGAAAGTATATAATTGCCAGGGTTGTGGGTTTCGAGGTCCATGTTGGGCAAAAGATTCCTGGATTGCAAAGGGTTGGACTAGATCAGGCTTCCTCAACCTCAGCCCTCCAGATGTTTAGAGACTACAATTCCCATCATCCCTGACCACTGGTCCTGCTAGCTAGGGATCATGGGAGTTGTAGGCCAAAAACATCTGGAGGGCCGAGATTGAGGAAGATGATCACCGTGATCCCTTCCAACTCTATGATTATATGATGTAATCAGGCTAGTAAAGGTAAAGGTACCCCTGCCCGTACGGGCCAGTCTTGACAGACTCTGGGGTTGTGCGCCCATCTCACTCAAGAGGCCAGGGGCCAGCGCTGTCCGGAGACACTTCCGGGTCACGTGGCCAGCGTGACATCGCTGCTCTGGCGAGCCAGAGCCGCACACGGAAACGCCGTTTACCTTCCCGCTGGTAAGCGGTCCCTATTTATCTACTTGCACCCGGAGGTGCTTTCGAACTGCTAGGTTGGCAGGCGCTGGGACCGAGCAGCGGGAGCGCACCCCGCCGCAGGGATTTGAACCGCTGACCTTTCGATCGGCAAGTCCTAGGCGCTGAGGCTTTAACCCACAGCGCCACCTGCGTCCCTGTAATCAGGCTACATTTAACAAAATTCAGCTGAATATTATTTTTATTACATCATACATTTTCTGTGCAGATGGGTACGGTCAGTTTTTGCAGGAGGCCAGCTCTCCAAATACTTTTAGCTTTGTGGGAAGAGAAGGGTGACAGGTTTTCTTTTTTAACCATTTCTTTAAAGTGGTGACTGTTGCTGTCATGTCTGAGGACAAAATGTACATCTTAAGTCAATTTAAACAGCTTCCTCTTTCCATTCTCACTCCATTGTCATGATTTTTTTCCCTTTTCACCATTTCCTTTCAAATGTGAGGGAAGTATGAAATAAGCTCTCAGCTTCGCATTTTATCCTATGTACGACATAGTCTCTCCCCCTCTTTTATGTGGTTTTGAACAAAGATGAAGCAGCCACCATGTTGTAGAAAGCTGTGCCCTCTTTCTTAGCTGAATATTCCATGCCTCCCACCAGTTCCCTGGTCAGCAAAGAGAATCCTTGCACATGAGGTGCTTGTATACAATGCACTGGAGTATGTGTGGATTGGGAGGGTCAGTGGATTGTGGCGCTGATCAAACTAGCTTTAGAAGAGAACCAGAATGAGGCATTTCATGGCCAAACTAGACACTGCATGCAAGATCTCCTGACATCTTTTTTTAACCCTTAAAAGCAGTTGCAGGAAGGAGAATTAAATTAGATTGAGGAAACAGTGTTGGAGAGAGGTGTTGGCCCCCTTCCCCATTTTCCTAATCGAAACTTTCCTTCACCAGAATCTTCAAGGGAAAAGATGGGTACCTATATCCATTCCTGGAAGTTAATAACAGCTTTGAGGGGGCAATATATTTTTTTTTGGGGGGGGGGATGTTTCGATGTTAAGATAAAATACTGACTAGACACAGACAGGTGGTCTGGGGAGAGGCTAAATCTGTCGGTTTGAATGCAGATAGTTTTCCCTCCAGCTTCTCATTCTTTGTTATGGTTGGAGTATTTAAATACTATCTGATACACAAAGAAGTATGATTGTAATTTGGTATACTGGTTGACTGGTTATTTCATTCTGCAGGTCTGTATTACTTCACACCCACACCCCACACCCCCAGTTACTTACCTGGTTTTTTTGGTGCCTACACACTTTTGTATGCAACATACAAAATACAAGATAAGCAACAATTGAGGGGACAATTTTGATTTGAAAAATAACGTTCAGGGAGACTAATGTTAAATCAGTGCCATGGCCCCAAACCAATTTGGACCCTTATTGGTTCCCCTTCGATTCTGAAATAGACATCAAGAAAGCCAGTTGTGGAACGCTCACATCTTATTTAGTTTGGTTTCAGACACCTTTGTAAAAGCAGTCAGCAAGGGAAGAAGACGAGGTGGAGAAAATGCTGTAGCCCAGGGGTTGCCAACATTTTTTTACTAGTGGGCATATTCTGAATTTTGAGAAAGTGCTGAGAGCTCATCACAAAATGAACTGGGTGTGGCGTAACACACAACTGGAGAGACAACCACTGCTGACAATCCTATGCTTGCCATGGGAAGTCAGCTAGGTCTTGCTGGTCCTGGTTATGGAGATATCTCTCTCTCTCTCTCTCTCTCTCTCTCTCTCACACACACACAGAGAGAGAGAGAGAGAGAGGGGGGGGGATGCCGTTCCTGTCTAAGCAGCAACAGAAAGCATTCCTCAATACCAGGAAAAAATATACAAGGAAGCCATGTCACTCTCATTTCATCGAAATCACTTAAAATCATCTGCACATTTTGCCCCACAATTTTATTTATAGGAAGGCTAGAGGCTTCCCTTTTTTTATTTAATGGAAGCTCAGAGTCTGGGGCACCTGCCTAGGTGCACCACTGAAAGCCTTCAAAGTGGTGCTATTGCCATAAACCTCCATATAGTCCCTTCCTTACTGCTAGCACAGCAATTTTGAGGACTGTGGCACTAACCCTCTGTTGCTTAGGGTGAGGGGGGTGCATCTGTCAATCTTTGCTCAAGGATCTTCTTCCCCCACCTATAACTTCACACCTACTTTCTAAATTTCCTGTGCCCCATACTTGCGGAACCACAACTTTAATCTACTTTGCCATCTTTTCTTTCAATGTGGAGTTTCCTCCACTTGGATCCTCTTTAAAGAAAACTGAACATCTAGCAGCTTCTTCCTTAATGGGAGTTTCCTCTCTCCAGTCTCATGTTTAAGCCCCTCTAGCCTTTTGGCTCCAAAGAACAGATTTGGAACACGAAGTGGAGAATGTTCTATCCCAAGCACCCACACACTCTTGGCTACCAAAAAAAAGGACAGCCGGAGTATATATTTCATCTCTTTTTATAACCATACCCATTTTTATATAGTGATATAATAGCCAGTACTATATAACTGCTGAGCCTTCTAGGTTGAACTCCCTTGGGAGTAGATGACAGCGGGCAGATTATTTAAAAACAAAGAATCGGCCCCTGTAGCCAGTGAATCCAGCTGGTCAAAGTTCTCTGTCAGTTGATATTGAACATAACACATCGGTGTATTTTTACACGGAATCATGTGTGCTTCTTTAAGTTGGTTGGGCCTTTGGAAGTTTGTGGCGCAATTTGAGCTAACTCCTGTTAACTTGGCAGTACGAAGTTGACTAGGTTTGTGGACAGTGACCATTTTTACATTAGTTTGAGCATTTCATTCCTCATGCCAGGCACTGCTTGTTTTTATAGACGTTGAGCATGACTAGCAGGTTATGACATTGCTGCTTTTCCCATCTTGCAACGCACATGTTTTTAGAACATGAGTGGCCATCTTCTAAGCGCCACAGGCAGTTAAAGCCTGTGGCTTCCTGCACAGCAGCAGGAAGACCAAATCGTGGCATAGAGCATATGTACGCATCAGCAGCTTAAAATGCTAGGTTATTTCCATTAGTGCATTTCAAGTCACATTTTTACATTGCTGTACACAATGTGGGCGGGGTGTGTGTGTCTGCACCCAGTGCCCATTGCCCAATTTGCTTCCCCACACCTGCAACCAGATTCCTGTTTCAAATGTACACACCTCAGCTTAACCATGATTTGTGTTTTCAAATTGGATGGAAGCCGGTTTGAGGAAAAGCTGGTCAAACAGAAGTATTTTTCGTTAAGCAGCAGGAAACACATGGATTGTGGCTAACACCATGTTTGTTTCATTATTGATTGATTTAATGCATCTTTATACCACCTTTTCCTACAAGGAGCTGGAGTTGGCATGCATGGTACTCTCCCCCACCCTGTTTAATCCCCAAACAACTTTGTGAGACAGGTTAGGCTGAGGGGCAGTGATTGGCCCAAGATCACCCACTCAGTGACCTTCATGGCCAACTGGGCATTTGAACTCAGTTCCTAGTCCAACACTACACCACACACACTGGTTCTCAATAGGTGTTTGGCTGTGAGAGTACACTGGAGCTGGAATAAACAATAATGTGCACACAGCCATAGAGTTGAGCAAACATTCTTCCCTGCCTTTCCTATAGTCCTCTTGCCCATGGGGGCTTCTGTACAGCAGAGGTGGGCAGACTTCAAGCTTTATATTTTACTGGAACCTCAAGATCCACCAGTTAGGGCCTAGGTGCAAAAGACATTAAGCAGTACATTCTGAGCAAAGCAATTTGTTTCCAGTACTAGAATGAACTGAGCTGCTCACTGTCCTTTTGAACACAAGTCTACTTCGGGTTACCCCAAGCTTTTTTAAAAAATTCAGCAGCCTCATTTAGGTGGGAAAGGTCATTTTGTGGTTGCTACTGGTAGGCAACAAGGAGTTGGGAAGCCTTGCTGGTATATTGGAAATCACTCAGTGATTCTAGTGGATTCCAATCTGCCTTCTGCCCTTCCTGCATCCATCTGCATCTGTCTGTCTTGAGAGACAGTGGAAGAGTGCCATCGGGGGTAAAGTCAAACTGTTGGAGAGTTACAGGACTTGTTGTAGCTGCAGAGATCAATACGGGAGAGAGATGTTTTGTTGCAGATGGGGCAGATGATTGCTGGTTTTGCTGTTGCAGATGCACCATGGCATTTCTTCACTCCGCTGTAGAACACATGAGATGGGCACTTCCTCATCCTATGAGCTTCATTTTGTCACTTGCTTACCATTTTAATTCCACCACTGCATTTGAATGTGCACGGCTTAAATTCAGCCAAAAATGTGAAACATTAAGCAGCTGTTGCTGTGCAGATGAAATATGGTTCACCTACTTCAGGGTCATCTGTATTTCCTAAATGGCTAAAGACTTTTTAATTTAAAAATGTCTCTGTGTTTTGTTGAAGGAGGAGAGATGGTAGATAAAAACAAACCAAGTTCTAACATCAAAGCATTTATTTCTTTTTTGTAGAAAACGTTTAATTGCCATATATTAAAAATAACTAGGCACAAATATCTTAGTTTGATATCAAAGCTCATGTAAGTGCTTTGGATCTAAGTTGAGAATAGTATTTCTCAGCTCTTGATAACAAAGATGGCTTGCATTCCTGTGCAGTCCCAGTGAAGTTTTGCTTGAAAAAAGCATGTCATTTTAAGTGCATGTAAATGTCACACTTTAAATAACTGTACTGTACTAAAATAGACTATTGCATTTTTTTCATGCACTGTTTATCAACATCTTTTTATTGATTCTGAGCTTTATTTTAATAAGAATGATAGAAGTAAAATGAAAATCTGCTCTTATGGCTCAGGTCAAGGACAGTGAAGTTAATAAGCTATTAAGTCTGAATGCCTGTGGACTTGCACCACAGCTGGGGGGATATTGGGATGCTTTGGAAACCTGGGGGTTTGCAGAAGTAAATACCTACTGAGGAAAAACTCTGACTGTTGTGTGCAACAGAAATATAAAATACAGCTTACTGAGAACTAAGCATGCTTGGTAGCTGCTGAATGTTGACCATCAGTTGAAACTAGGATGAAGATGCAATGTCGTATCGAAGTGCCCTACAGCTTATAACAGATTTCCCTGACCTGGTGTCTTCGAGGTGTTGTTGGATTCCAACTCCCATCAGCCCCAGTCAACATGACCATTATTTGGGGATAATGGGAGTTGTGGTTATTATTCCATAAAATGACTGGGTCACATTTCAGGAAAGTTCTTCTTAAATAAAAATGTCTTCAGTAGCCACTTATGTCATTGCAGGATTCCCAAAAATTAGAACAGATACAAGAAATCTATTGGAATGCTTGATGTTTTTGTCCATGGAGTTTTCTTGGCAGGGATACTGGAGTGGCTTGCTGGTTCCTGCTCCAGGTGGATCACTTTTAGTCAAAACATTCCACTATGTCCTTTCCGTCTTGGGTGGCCCTGCATGGCATAGCTCATAGCTTCTCTGAGTTATTCAAGCCCCTTTGCCATGACAAGGCAGTGATCCATGAAGGATCCAGCCTCTTAATGAGGTGAAAGAGGAGAGAGCAAAATATGGTCTGAAGTTCAACATCAAAAAAACTAAGATCATGGCCACTGGTCCCATCACTTCCTGGCAAATAGAAGGGGAAGAAATGGAGGCAATGAGAGATTTTATTTTCTTGGGCTCCATGATCACTGCCAATGGTGACAGCAGTCACGAAATTAAAAGACGCCTGCTTCTTGGGAGAAAAGCGATGACAAACCTCAACAGCATCTTAAAAAGCAGAGACATCACCTTGCCGACAACGGTCCATATAGTTAAAGCTATGGTTTCCCCAGTATGGAAGTGAGAGCTGGACCATAAAGAAGGCTGATCGCTGAAATATTGATGCTTTTGAATTATGGTGCTGGAGGAGACTCTTGAGAGTCCCATGGACTGCAGGAAGATCAAACCTCTCCATTCTTAAGGAAATCAGCCCTGAGTGCTCACTGGAAGGACAGATCCTGAAGCTGAGGCTCCAAGACTTTGGCCACCTGATGGGAAGAGAAGACTCCCTGGAAAAGACCCTGATGTTGGGAAAGATGGAGGGCACAAGAAGAAGGGGACGACAGAGGACGAGATGGTTGGATAGTGTTCTCAAAGCTACCAGCATGAGTTTGACCAAACTGTGGAAGGCAGTGGAAGACAGGAGTGCCTGGCATACTCTGGTCCAGGGGGTCACGAAGAGTCGGACATGACAAAACGACTAAACAACAAGAACAACAACAATGCTAAAAGTGTACAGAGGAACCCTTTGACTTCTTGCATGCTAGAGACCACTGTGCGGCTCATAAACTCTTCAGCAAATTGAAATGTATGTTAATATAAGCCAATACTTTGGCCACCTCATGGGAAGAGAAGACTCCCTGGAAAAGACCCTGTTGCTGGGAAAGATGCAGGGCACAAGGAGAAGGGGACGACAGAGGACGAGATGGTTGGACAGTGTTCTGGAAGCTACTAACATGAGTTTGACCAAACTGCGGGAGGCAGTGGAAGACAGGAGTGCCTGGCATCCTCTGGTCCATGGGGTCACGAAGAGTCAGAAATGACTAAACAACAACACTGGAATGCCAGAAACAAAGGGCCGTCTGGTTCACCATCCTGTCTTCAACAAGAGTCACCCTTATGATTTAATCCTCAGTTCTTGATTTTAAGTTTAATGGCTCTGCATCATTTTTGTTAAGATGCTAGCCAGTGATCAACCTCCAGTTGGAAAAAGCATAGCTATGTTTTGAAGCAACACTGTTTTTTTCTGGGCAGAATATACCTTCTGGTCATGCCCAAAGTATCAATGTGTATAATTCCCATCCTACCTTTAATATTTTTTATCTTCCTTCCTATTCCTTTTCCATCTTTCTTCATCCTGGTATAGAGAAAATGTTAACAGCCGTGCTTCCAGCAGCATAGTTTTGTCTGAACAGAAGTGCCTCTTTAATTCACCTTAAGTTACGGAGCCAGACATTTACTTTAGAAATTAATACATGTGTTGGTTTAATAAAAGTTATAGCATTGGCCAAGGAAAAGAGTTTGTTTTAAGTTAGGCAGAAGTAAATAGAAGTAGGGAAGGGTTTTTTTCATCAGGGGTAGAAGCGCAGGGATTATTTACTCATTTGTAATGAGATTTTTGTTTTTCTGGGAAAGACATTTTTGAGAAAATGTTGAGTATAAGGGAAAGTCAGAAATGTTTGGCTGTGGCTTGAGATGCTACAAACATATGGAAACAGCACCCCAGAGGTCTGTGAAAACATTTGTGTTTGCTTAGTCTTCCCTTCCCCAACTAAATAGATGACCACTGGGAGCCAAAAAGGGTCTAAGCCCCTCAAATGGTGAAGTAGTTGTCTAAATCAGAGCCTAAAAAACACATATGAGCTGCTGGATGCTGGTATTCCTCATTTGCTGCCCCCAGCAGCCTTCTGAACATGTGTTTTGGACAATCCACATCTGGATTGCCTGGTTTAGGAGTTTCCAGTCTCCTGTTCTTTCACAGCAGCCACACGAAGGATATAAGACATCTTATACAAGACATTTTGCAGTGATTGTCCATTGTCATATTAGAACAATGATTGTATCAACTGATGTAGAGTATGGACGGGGGAGAAATCTGATTCTGGAACACAAGTCTACCAATTTCACACTTTAAGAAACATGAGGAGCTGAAAGAACAAAAATGGACAGATCCTCCCATCCCTAGTGTAGAGGCAGTGTTGTAGAGTGGTTAGAGCAGGGGTCAGCAAACTTTTTCAGCAGGCGGCCACTGTCCCTCAGACCTTGTGGGGGGCTGGACTATATTTTTTGGGGGGAAATGAATGAATTCCTATGCCACCCAGAGATGCATTTTAAATAAAAGGACACATTCTGCTCATGTAAAAACACGCTGATTCTTGGACTGCCCGTGCGCCGGATTTAGAAGGCGATTGGGCTGGATCTGGCCCCTGGGCCTTAGTTTGCCTATCCATGGGTTAGAGTGTTGCACTAGGAAGGTTCAAATCTTCACTCAGCCCTAAAGCTTCCTGCGTGACCTTGGTCCTGCCACCTGCCACCAGGTGGTATGAATGGATCACAGCTGTCCATGGAGGCACAGGTCAGTTCTGTGTCCAGGGCAGCTGTCTACTAGCTCCATCTGGTACACAGGCTGGGCCCCTACTTGCCCGCGGACTGTATCACCAGAGTGGTGCATGCTCTAGTTATCTCCCACTTGGACTACTGCAATGCACTCTACGTGGGGCTACCTTTAAAGGTGATCCAGAAGCTACAACTAATCCAGAATGCAGCAGCTAGACTGGTGACTGGGAACCATATAATGGCCGCCGAGACCATATAACGCTGGTCCTGAAAGACCTACATTGGCTCCCAGTACGTTTCTGGGCACAATTCAAAGTGTTGGTGCTAACCTTAAAAGCTCTAAACGGCCTTGGCCCAGTATACCTGAAGGAGTGTCTCCACCCCCATTGTTCAGCCCGGACACTGAGGTCCAGCATTGAAGGCCTTCTGATGATTCCCTCCCTGTGAGAAGTGAGGTTACAGGGAACCAGGCAGAGGGCCTTCTCGGTAGTGGTGCCCGCCCTGTGGAACGCCCTCCCATCAGGTGTCAAGGAAATAAACAACTATGTCTTTTAGAAGACATCTGAAGGCAGCCCTGTTTAAGGAAGTGTATCTGAAGAAGTGTGCATGCACACGAAAGCTCATACCAAGAACTAACTTTGTTGGTCTTTAAGGTGCTACTGGAAGGAATTTTTTTTGTTTTACATATGCAAAATAATTGTTGAACTTAAAACTTGAGTAATTCTGAAGAAATAGTTCTCACTTTCAAAACATTAGTAATAGATAAAGCTTGGGGAAATGCCCCTCAAAATTTGAACATACGTTCTGTTGTTAAATCATGTGGGCTTCTTATGTCATAGGAAGCAGGTAAAATATTTCACTGCTTAAATGTGCTTAAGTTTGATTGGATTGTGTTCCAAGTTTTATGAGTAATAACCAAAGACAACCTTTCCTTTTTCATTCCTCATCCCACCACCCTATCATATTTAATTCCAGGAACAGAGCTGCTCAGTTTTTGGGATAAAATAGGCACAATTATCTCAGATTCGGAACTGGCAACGGGTATCAGCTACTCTTCTGCAGTGCCAGGACTTCCTCAGTATCTCCAGAGCATCACCAAACTCTTCCTGTCGATGCTCACGGTGACTTCAGATCCTGGATTTGCAAACTACAGTTCACCCGCCAAACCGAAAACAGTAAAACCTTGTTTGTCAGTTGCACATCTGCTACGCTCTGAGTTCTGCGAAGTGCGCTTGTTGGTCTTAGAAGCGACTGTTCTGTGGCTGAAGCAAGGACATTCCAAATCTGTGACGGAAGAACGGGGGAAAGTTCCATTGTGTCTACTGTCTGGTTTGGAGGAGATCCTCCTTCGGATTGCTGTAAAGGAAAAGCATCCGGAATGTTTTTGCAAGGTAAAAACAGTGGTCCCCCTCTCCCGTTCTGGTTGCAAATACTGTAAAATTCACAGTGCTATCCAATGTGGGCAATTTTCATAGTAGATCCATTGAAATCAAATAAGCAAGTAACTTAAGTCCATCGTTTTCAGCGGGTCTCTCAGCATGACTAATGTAATCTGTAAAAAACATATAATAATTTTGGAGTAAATGGATCCAATTCGTGCCAAATTTATTTTTATCTTTACCTTTCCCCCTCTTGTTGCTATTATATATAGATATTAGAGGCTCTATACCATACGGACCCACAAAATGTGCTTTCAGAGACAGAAGATGCTTTAAAAATGAATGCAAGAGAATTCTTGCATTGGGTTTTGAATATTGCAGATGCTTCTGACAGGTAAATTCTTTTGTCTTTTTTATATTTACTGATTGCAGGTTGCCAAGTGAAAATAAACTGATGTCAGAGGGTGAGAGAGGAGAAATATTTGTGCTCTCACTGTCTTGTTAAGCCCCAGACATTGTCATATTTTTAATAATTCGCCTCTATGGTATTTTTAATACATACTCAGAAGCCCATAGCTAAGGCTAAGAAGTGATGAGTCGTCTAAATGAATCACAGGCTGAGCAGAAAGCTGAGTGGCTTCTCTGGTTCTCTTTTTCACCAGCATCTTCATGTTTAAAATGGTAAATCAGTGTTTCAGGGCAATGGTTATTGCTGTATCATAAAGCTGGGATCGCAGGAGGCCTGTTTTTCTTTTCTTTTTTGAGATCTGAATTTTGAATCTACATTGTAAAATTAACTAATAAATTACCTTGTCCATATTTTTATTCTATTTCATAAAAGTTATATATCACTTGATTGCAAAGCAGCCCTCAAAGGGTTTTACAAGACATAGTTATGAGTGCTACCAACAAATCTGGTATTCAACTTGCCGTTTGGTGAAGGAATCCCTCACTTCCTACTGTCTGTCATGGGCCATTCATATCTTTCAGGTTAGATTTGTCAGGTGTATCAACTTTTCTACCGTAGAACTTTAAAACTGCTGGTATTTTTCTGCAGATCTTCCATTTGACCACTAGACCTGCTTTTATGACAACATTCTTCCTCTAGCCCTTTTTATAGAAAACAGGTTATCGGGGCATGCATCTTACTACACACGTTTGCACTGGTTGTTAACGACAACAACAATTTTATTATTTATACCCTGCCCATTTAACTGGGTTGCCCCAGCCATCGCCAGACATTAAAAACTTCCCAATACAGGGCTGCCTTCAGATGTTTTTGGAAAGTTGTATACAGTGGTGCCCCGCAAGACGAACGCCTCGCAAGACGAAAAACCCGCTAGACGAAAGGGTTTTTCCGTTTTGGAGGCGCTTCGCAAAACGAATTTCCCTATGGGGTTGCTTCACAAGACGAAAAAATCTTGCATCCCCCGGCGGTTTTTTTTTGCTTTTTTCGCCCTTTTCCTAAGCCGCTAAGCCGCTTATCAGCTGTTCCGCTGATAAGCCGCTTAACAGCTGATCGCTGGAAGCCGCTTGACAGCTCTAGCACTAATCCGCTAAGCTGTCAATGGGCTTGCTTCGCAAGACGAAAAAACCGCTAGACGAAGAGAATCGCGGAACGGATTAATTTCGTCTAGCAAGGCACCACTGTAGTTGTTTATCTGTTTGGCATCTGATGGGAGGGCGATTCACAGGGCGGGGCTCTATAGAACTTTCCATCATCTTAAATACAGTGGTATCTCGGGTTACATACGCTTCAGGTTACATATGCTTCAGGTTACAGACTCCGCTAACCCAGAAATAGTGCTTCAGGTTAAGAACTTTGCTTCAGGATGAGAACAGAAATCGTGCTGTGGCGGCGCGGCGGCAGCAGGAGGCCCCATTAGCTAAAGTGGTGCTTCAGGTTAAGAACAGTTTCAGGTTAAGTACGGACCTCCGGAACGAATTAAGTACTTAACCCGAGTTAACCACTGTAGTTTGGTTTCTAAGAGGAGGAGGATTTGTCATACTTCAGTGCAATTCTATATCCACAAGGCACAACCTCATGCCTAAGCAAAAGTTTTTCTTCTGGTTGTATATTGGCATGCAGAGCAGCTGTAACAAATGGGACTGTTAGATTTCATCCTGACTTATGCTAATAAAGCATATTGTGTGTAACAAGTGAAAAGGAGAATCTCAATATGCTGCTAAACTGCTTGCCAGTTGACTTGCGTTTTGCTGTAGCTTTGACATTTATTTCACACTTACGTTTGTGGATCTGTGTTAATATTTTATTTTGCAGCATTGAAATTCAAAGTATATCCCTCAAATTTGCCTCAGAGTTGGTCATCCATCTTGTCCAAGATCAGCAGGAGGTAAGGAAATCTCATTTAACAATCATGTCTGCATCAGATTTACTATGACTATACATTAAGAGTTTCCGTTCTGCAGGTTCATTTTGATGAACCCATAAAGTTAATTGCTTCATATATACAAAACCTGAGATTATGACTTCAGTGCATGAACAAGTACTACATTGAAGACCAATGGCAGAATTGATGTTAATTGTCTCAGAACAATTAACAAAGGATTCCACTGCTGATTTATGCAGTGCTGTTTTAGTTTTTATTCTTTTAAAGCAGTGGTGGTGAACTCCCATCTGTTGTGCCAAATTTGATTTTCTTTCTTTCTTTCTCTCTTTCTTTCATTCTTTCTTTCTTTTCTCAAAAGCAAAGCAATGGTTTTGGTTTCCTTTTCTGTGTCAAATGAATTGCTGGTTCTGTGGAAACTGAATGTCACATTTTGTGTTTATTATTACTTTTTAGTTCCTGTCTTAGTGCCAGTTTTAGTATAGCGCTTGACCCTTCTTGTTTACTCTAATTTTCAGTTTACAAGGATACTTCAGGCTTTTAAAGCCAGTATTAATTTTCTTATAGGAGGTGAAATCAGAGATGAAGCAATGGATTGGCATAGTCACTTCCTTCTGTGGAGATGAACAGCAAACAGATCTCCGATTAGCTGCTGCAGAGATTCTTGTGAGCATTACGCCATTTTTTCTGACCAGTCAAAAGCTTCTGTTGGGTAAGTAAATAGAATTAAGCACTATGACCACAAACAAGCCAAAATTAAGCTATTAAATTTCACTCATTTCAGTGAGAGAACAAATGACATGATAAACTCACACACCAAAATCAGCAGAATATATGCTTAATTTTCAGTTGGCTTGCCGCCTATGTTTATGTTTGGAAGCAGGAAGAGGCCTGATAAATCTTAAGGATGTGCATATGTTATATAGGGAACAACTGTGACTTTGTGGTAGAGCACCTGATCCTCTGCACAGGAAGATCTGTCCTCTCAGTAGAAAATGGGCCCATCTGCATGGTATGATTTGCTGTAACAGTTCTTTATAGCATTCAACTATGCTTAATATTTTTAATTTATTCAAACACTTTCTAACTCACTTTTAATGAAATGAATGGCCCCAGGGCAAGGCACATTAAAACTAATGAAATATACAATTAAACAACCTCAGCTGGGCGGAAGAGCAAGTAAAACAAAATAACCAACCTAAACATCAAAATTCTGAGCGAATAGATGTGTCTTCAGCTAGCACTAGAAACTTCACAAAGTCAGTGTTAGCAGACTTTGTGGCAGCAGAACAGGGCGCCAGTTGTAAAACGTCTTCTCTTCAGCCTTTTTATTTTAAAATTTTGATCCCCCTCCCCCAGTCTGTCAGCTATGCACATTTTACAAATACAAAAACCTTCCTTGGAGGTTTTTAAGCAGAGGTTGTTTGTCCATCTGCCATGGATGCTTTAGCTGAGATTCCTGCATTGCAGGGGGTTGGGACTAGATGACACTTGGTGCCCTTCCAACGCTTAAGATTCTATGATTCTGGTGGTGGTGTTTTTTTTAAAAAAAAATTCCTAACATTTCTTTTTGTAAATACTTAGGTCTGTCTGATACCTTACACCTTTGGAGATGTGTTGTTCAGCTGTTGCAGAGTGAAGAGCAGATAGTAAGAAATACCGTTGCTGGCGTTATAAGGCAAGCTCAATCCCAAGAAAATATCTCTAGGAAAACAGGTATGAAATTATTATTCTTCACCATCAACCATCAGTACTTGTGAAAGAGATTCATTGCACATGCCAATGTGTCTAGGTTGATATTATTAGCAGGTATGACACAAGCTGCAGAAGGAAGCTTTGTGTTTATAGTACAATATCTCAATATCATTTCCCCCCTCTTCTTAACTCTGTGTGAGAATTATTCCTCTGCAGCAGGAAGGGTATGTAGGGGTACAGTGGTACCTCGGGTTAAGAACTTAATTCGTTCTGGAGCTGTGTTCTTAACCTGAAACTTTACCACTTTAGCTAATGGGGCCTTGCGCCGCCGCTGCACGATTTCTCTTCTCATCCTTAAGCAAAGTTCTTAACCCAAGGTACTATTTCTGGGTTAGCGGAGTCTGTAACCTGAAGCGTCTGTAACCCAAGGTACCACTGTACCTTCAGTGCTATGAAGGTGTTGCCTTTTCAGATTCATAAGTATCTAGAACTCTGCATTTCATGTGAATTCAAGTGTTAGAATATTTTTATTTATATAGGACATTTTCAGCTGTGTTGAAAATAAAAGTTTATTTTTGCAGCAGACTTAATGGATTCAGATGTGGTTAGCCACTGCCGCTTTTCTAACCTAGTCATGCTAGGGTTACAATCTACACAGAAACCAAACTATCTGGTTAGGGACAGGATTAATTATTGTTTTGTTTGCTTACAAACAATAACTTGTCAGGTAGTTATGGTCTTGCTCATGATCTGTGCAGTGCAAGCCCATGACAGGTTTATTGCTTTTGCACTCTCTCTCTCTCTCTCTCTCTCTCTCTATATATATATATTGTACACACACACATACACACACACCCCACATATATATATATACACACACCCCCACACACCCCTCTCTCTCTCCTTTAATCCTTTTGATGTAAGGGACTGTCCTTGAAATATTGAATTTAAAGTGAATGCTAAACAGTTCCTTCAAAATCTAATCAAGGATAGACTCTGTAAAATGTAGCTTATTTCAAAGCAAAATTGCTTTTTACTGAGTATACTCCAAACAATGCAAGCGGAAAAAGACAATTTTTTGAAAAACTTTTTTCTTTTTAAAGGAGAAATTCTGATCCTTCCGATTTGTTGCCTCCTGGTAGTTTAGTCCCCTCTCTTTCCAGCAGGAGGCTAATGTGGGGCTTGCCATTTCTTCCCTAGAGCTTCCTTTTCTCCTACATCTGCTGATACGGTTCCACGGTGTGTTGAGTGGGGAGGAGCTACCCTCCTGTTCCCTGTGGCTCCATCTCCCCTCCTGGCCTCAATTACAAGATAGGAAGGGGTTAAATCACCCTGAGTTGTTGTCATCTCTCCCCAATGCTTTCCCATTTGTTTTCTCTGTCCCTGGGCTGCTGGATGGCTCTGGGCTAGATCCTCCCTAGGAAACTCCTGGCTGGCTTATCTTCCTGACCAGCAGGTGTCTCCAGCACCACCTGGCTATCCTGGCAGAGGAGGAATAGATGGCAGTGGAGCATGCCTTTCTATCATCTCCCTCTAGGCTTGTCTGTGGCTCAGCTGCTGGCACAATCAGGACATTGTGAGGCTGGTCTGGCCACAGCTGCAGCCTCCCATTGTGTGCCAGAGGACCTCATCCCAGCTGGCATGCAGTGGGAGTCATCATCCAGGAATCTCTCCAGTAGTGCTGGGTCTGCCGCTCAGTTTTAGGATGATGAAGGGTGTGGCTTACAAGTTGGGGGGGGGGGCGAGATGTTTTTGATAGGAGTTGAAATCCAAGAATATCTGGAGGTCCACAGGTCTCCCACCCATTGGCTGTTGGCAAGAGTCACATCACCCCTTGCTTCCCTGTGTTTATTTTGCACTCCTCATGTTGGAAAAGTGCATATTATATATATTATTTACAAGAAATAATAAAGTACAATAAAGCAGCAATATACAAACAGCAAAAAAGAAGCACGTAGTAAAAACATTGTAAGGATAGCATACATTTCGGTAGTAGCGCCTTTTCTTTATAATTGCTTTGCTTCTGAACCGAGGCAGGCGCTGAGACTGATGTCATTTCAGATCTACTAGAAACTTATTCTCTCCGGCCTTTGCTGAACATTCATACCAATTTGGCATACTCACTTAATATACCTGTTTTGCCCTAATGTTGGCTGCTGTTCTATTTATTCTGCAAGTAAGTTTTGACATAACTTTAAGGTTCATTTGTTTGCTTACACTGCCTTGTGATGTTTACAAGAAAAGCTCTATGGCTAGTGTTTCAATAACTAAATAATTATAGGATCCTAACAGAAAAGACCAAATTATTTCCTTAAATAGGTAAAGGGTAAAGGGACCCCTGACCATTAGGTCCAGTCATGACCGACTCTGGGGTTGTGGTGCTCATCTCGCTTTACTGGCCGAGGGAGCCGGCGTACAGCTTCCGGGTCGTGTGGCCAGCATGACTAAGCCATTCTGGCGAACCAGAGCAGCACACGGAAACGCCGTTTACCTTCCCACTGGAGCGGTACCTATTTATCTACTTGCAATTTGACGTGCTTTCAAACTGCTAGGTTGGCAGGAGCAGGGACCGAGCAACGGGAGCTCACCCTGTCGCGAGGATTCAAACCGCCGACCTTCTGATTGGCAAGTCCTAGGCTCTGTGGTTTAACCCACAGCGCCACCCACGTCCCTATTTCCTTAAATAAAGGTAAAGGTACCCCTGCCCGTACGGGCCAGTCTTGACAGACTCTGGGGTTGTGCGCCCATCTCACTTAAGAGGTCAGGGGCCAGCGCTGTCCGGAGCCACTTCCGGGTCACGTGGCCAGCGTGACATCGCTGCTCTGGCGAGCCAGAGCCGCACACGGAAACGCCGTTTACCTTCCCGCTGGTAAGCGGTCCCTATTTATCTACTTGCACCCGGAGGTGCTTTCGAACTGCTAGGTTGGCAGGCGCTGGGACCGAGCAGCGGGAGCGCACCCCGCCGCAGGGATTTGAACCGCCGACCTTTCGATCGGCAAGTCCTAGGCGCTGAGGCTTTAACCCACAGCGCCACCTGTGTCCCCTATTTCCTTAAATAGGAAGGTATTAATCCTGTAACGGAAGACCAGTAAGGATAGGGGGAGGCTAATGTTTGGGTGCAGCAACAGAGGTCTGGTTTTGGTTTGAAATCTGGTGAGAGCATTTGCTTAGATGAAGTAAAAAGTGAGAAGGCTCCGAGTGTTGACCCCTTTTCCGCTCATGAAGTCAGGCGTGCTTCTCCTTACAGGGTGTGAGTTCAGAAAAAGGATTTCCAACCCTGTAATACTCATACAAACCTGAATCCTTAGCACATGGTGATGTTGGTTCAGACAAAGAAGTAACTGTAAACAAGGCTTTGTTCTCTGCACACAATGGTAAGCAACTATATAGAAACCATTGTGCTTATTTAAATATTTAAGTTGTGTCCTAGTTCCTGAAGAATGTGGCTTCTTTTCTGCATCACAAAACCTGAATGGGCTGTGCCACTCCTCACCTGGTAAGGATATAGTGTCATGTCTGAAGCCCCAGACAGTAAACTGAAACTGAGCTGAAATGACTACACGTCTCCCTGCTTTGTACACCTACCATCATGTGTCTCAATTGATTACGCAGCTATATCTCCAAGCCCATTGTTGTTTGTTGCTTCCCACATATTTCTATCTGGGTCTTTCCTAAGAAAGTAGAAAAGTGGAACTAGCCTTGAATATGTTTTGCTAGAAAACTGCCGAGGCCTGCAATGTTTCTGATACTTGCTAACACATTGGAAATCATCTTCCAACCCACATAAGATGCTCGGGTTTCCGCTGTGCGTAGTCCTGGCAAAGAAAAGAGGTGCTGGGACTGTAACTTTGTTAGCAGCCGCAGATCTTCTTCAGAACATCAAGGTATCCTGATGGCAACTCTTAAATTCTCTCAGAATTACCAGAGTGCTAGTTGCATTCACTTTCATATCACAGGTGCAGAGCTGTGTGTTTACTCAAATCAAACAGACTCAGGTTTTCATCAGCTATGCATGAGGAGGACACAGGCTTATATTAACATACATTTCAATTTGCTGAAGAGTTTATGAGCAGTACAGTGGTCTCTAGCATGCAAGAAGTCAAAGAGTTCCTCTGTACACTTTTAGCATTGTTGTTGTTCTTGCTGTTTAGTCGTTTTGTCATGTCCGACTCTTCGTGACCCCCTGGACCAGAGTATGCCAGGCACTCCTGCCTTCCACTGCCTCCCGCAGCTTGGTCAAACTCATGTTCGTAGCTTCGAGAACACTGTCCAACCATCTCTTCCTCTGTCGTCCCCTTCTCCTCTTTCCCAACCTCAGGGTCTTTTCCAGGGAGTCTTCTCTTCTCATGAGGTGGCCAAAGTATTGGAGCCTCAGCTTCAGGATCTGTCCTTCCAGTGAGCACTCAGGGCTGTGATTTCCTTAAGAATGGATAGGTTTGATCTTCTTGCAGTCCATGGGACTCTCAAGAGTCTCCTCCAGCACCATAATTCAAAAGCATCAATTCTTTGGCGATCAGCCTTCTTTATGGTCCAGCTCTCACTTCCATACATCACTACTGGGAAAACCATAGCTTGAACTATATGGACCTTTGTTAGCAAGATGTCTCTGTTTTTTAAGATGCTGTCTAGGTTTGTCATTGCTTTTCTCCCAAGAAGCAGGCGTCTTTTAACTTCATGGCTGCTATCTAGTGAAGTGGGCCCTCATCCTTCAGAGCTTGTGCTACAATGAATCTACAATAATATTGTTGACCATCCGTAGGGGAGATCCACCCGCACGGTGTGGTGTGTTTGATGGCTGTCTGGGCTGGGGCT
The DNA here is from genome assembly GCF_964106915.1 of Podarcis gaigeae. Classification (NCBI taxonomy): domain Eukaryota; kingdom Metazoa; phylum Chordata; class Lepidosauria; order Squamata; family Lacertidae; genus Podarcis; species Podarcis gaigeae. Next base: position 100,482,009 of record NC_139680.1, on the reverse strand, counting down.
GTCTGTGAACAAATCATAGTAGGAGGGAGTTCTCTTTGTAGAAAAGATTTCAAAAAGGCAGGGCCAAAATATTCTGTAATCTTACATCATCTGTAGTGTGTGTTTTTAAAAGAGAGGAAGCTATATGTAAGCTGTGTTTGTTTCTGATATCAAACAGGCGGATTTAAGATGGCAAGAAGACTGTAATCGTCTACCATCCAAATAAAGAATTTCCCAGTTTGGTAAAGAGACTGGGTGCTGGAGAAGCCAACCGTGGCCTAACTCTGCAAAACAGTTTTATAAGGTAAAGGTAAAGGTACCCCTGCCCGTACGGGCCAGTCTTGACAGACTCTGGGGTTGTGCGCCCATCTCACTCAAGAGGCCAGGGGCCAGCGCTGTCCGGAGACACTTCCGGGTCACGTGGCCAGCGTGACAAAGCTGCATCTGGCGAGCCAGAGCCGCACACGGAAACGCCGTTTACCTTCCCGCTGGTAAGCGGTCCCTATTTATCTACTTGCACCCGGAGGTGCTTTCGAACTGCTAGGTTGGCAGGCGCTGGGACCGAGCAGCGGGAGCGCACCCCGCCGCAGGGATTCGAACCGCCGACCTTTCGATCGGCAAGTCCTAGGCGCTGAGGCTTTTACCCACAGCGCCACCTGCGTCCTTGAAACAGTTTTATACTCAAGGCAAAAAGATAGAAGAAATCTGAGTGCATGACTTGCCTTGCTATTACAGCAGACGCTTAGGCCCCACAGTTGCTTTGCTAATCTCTGACATGTAATACCCTGTTTTTGTAACCCAGAAGGAGAGTGTGTTAAAACCACAGCATGAACTACAAGATGAAACAATATAGTTAATAGACTGTGGGTGTAGGAGGACTATTTTATCTAGGCTAAAATGTAGAGAGATTAGAGTCCGGTTGTGTCTTCTGAACCTTAAAAATTAATTGGTGATATAAGACAGCTGGAAGTTTGGAAATCACACTTGCTCGTCATGACTTGATGACATCTTCTGTGGTGGCAGTGATGAGTTCCAGGGCTAATGTCTAACATTGCAAAGACTCTCCTATCTCCTGTCTTCCTTTTAAGTGATTTACTAGATCTCCCGAGGGTGTGTAAGTGTGAAAAGCCTCTGCTCAGATGGGCATTGATACTAGAGGAGGGTTTAGGAGAGGAGGATGAGAAGGCTGTGTAGACTGGGTTGTGGAATTTAAAAGGCAGTCAGGTTTCACCCCTTCTTTGGACTGTAGAAACTGGTATGCTTCAACCCCACCAGTCTTGTCGGCCAGAAGTATGGGGACAAATTTATGATGCTGAATGAAGAAGATGCTGCACATTCTTGCCATTAAATAAATGCACTGTAAGCAGAATTATGAAAAAAGGCAAATAAGGTTGCTTTCTTAATTTGCTTTTTTACCACCATTAGAAAATCTTGACTGAAGATTCCTGAGTGTTCTTGCGCAGGGATGTGCATGTGTGTACATGCTGTATCACTTGGGACATTTTGTCCCAAGCACTGCTGTGCAGTGGAAGGGTGGTTTAGCAAAACAGTAAGGTTTGATGGATAAGAATTGTGCACTGTCCTTTTTACTGGAAGCCCTCCTTGATTCTCTCTCCCCCACCCCCAACCCATTTTGGAAAACAGTGTCTGCCTTTATAAAAACATAAATGTAACATTTTTTTCAAATTCTGAGACTTTTGCAGATGAATTCTGCAACTGACAGTCATTTAGTACCTTTAAAAACTAGGTCCTTATGGCATAAGCCCATTTCGGCAGCTGAATAATTTTATCCTTGGTTTAGGTAAAGGGACCCCTGACCATTAGGTCCAGTCGTGGCCGACTCTGGGGTTGTGGCGCTCATCTCGCTTTATTGACCGAGGGAGCTGACGTACAGCTTCTGGGTCATGTGGCCAGCATGACTAAGCCTCTTCTGGCAAGCCAGAGCAGCGCACGGAAACACCGTTTACCTTCCCGCTGGAGCAGTACCTATGTATCTACTTGCGCTTTGACGTGCTTTCGAACTGCTAGATTGGCAGGAGCAGGGACCGAGCAACGGGTGCTCACCCCATCGCGGGGATTCGAACCTCCAGCCTTCTGATAGGCAAGTCCTAGGCTCTGTGATTTAACCCACAGTGCCACCCGCATTCCTTGGTTTACACAGCTATAAAAAATAAAATGAACAAAAGGCCACGAAATTCAAAAGGTAGAGTTTGCCACCCATTTATATGCAAAGCTCAGATGTATCCAAGATAAGTACAATGACCATGAACATTAATTTGAGCTTTGCATTGAAATGTCACATGATGTAGCTCTTGCATTTCATGACCTTGCATAAGCTTCTGTTTACACCTTTTTTTCACTATGCCAACTGTGGGTAACACTCCATGCATCTAATGAAGTGTGTAATAGTCCCCAAAAGCTCATGACACAATAAACGCGTTAACAATTAAGGTGCCTCCAGACTCTGACTTCGATTCTATTACTGCATGTGTGTACCAGGAATTAACCATACCACTCATTTATCCTTAAGCAAATATACCTTTGATAAGTCTATCAAAACAGTGGGAGATGCAAACTGTTCGCCAAATTGCAATGGCGTTTATTTTGCTAAGATGTCTTAGTATTAAGACAAGACTTCCCAACTAAAGGCACATTGAAGTGTTGAAAGTTCTGTTGAGTATTTCAGATAAGGAATCTTGAGGACAAATGAAAATAAGGGTTGAAGACCTTTGTAGGCATTTTTTTTAGTGACACTTAAGAGTGCAATTTAAAGTGAGATCCCTTCAGACAAATGACAGCTGATTAAGTGAGAATAGTGAGAATAAATATGGAAGTTAATAGTAGCTGCTCTCATGCTGGTTGAACAAAAACTTTAGGTGAAATAGATCACCACCAACAAAGAAAGAATGGTTAACAAAAAAATTGGAAGGTAGCAATTATGTATAAGGTATGGAATTGATTAGAGTGAGAGAAGACAAACAAGAAAGAGAAAATAGAAAAAGATAGATGGAAACTACTGAATTTATGAAGTCTAAATATAACATAAACATGGGTGAATAGAATAGTTTTTCTATATAGAAAAATATAATGCATTTTTGTGTGTTATGTAATTATATAAGTTTGTGGGATTTAATAAAGTTTAGAAAAAGAAAAAGAAAAGCAGCAAAGTAAGCAGAATGGACAGCATGTTTTTATAGTTATTTGAAATACCATAGTAACTATTAAGGAAAAAGAGGGTGCTGTTGGTAAACAAGGATATAAGGCAGGCATAGGCCAACTCGGCCCTCCAGATGTTTTGGGACTACAATTCCCATCATCCCTAGCTAACAGGACCAGTGGTCAGGGATGATGGGAATTGTAGTCCCAAAACAGCTGGAGGGCCAAGTTGGCCTGTGCCTGATATAAGGCTACAATCCTAAGTGAACATACTGAGACTGAAACTTCCAACATATGAACGTACTCTGTATTTGTCCAGAACAGGCTCTGTCAATATGCAATGTTCACATTTCATTGGCATCACAAGGCATCTCATCTATCTCCTTAAATTGCTTGTTTGAGGAAAGTATAGGTGGGTTCGGTCAAGACAGTGCTGTTGGTAAATGAACTATCTGCTCCTGACAATGCTTTCTTTTTCTTTTTGGTCTCATTTCATACACTTTTGAGAAGGCTTCACTTTATAGGAAGAGTTAAACGTATATACAGCACTGCTTTTCTTTTGAACAGTTTAAACTAATAATAATAATTGCAATTTGTATGGAAATAATATTTTTTTAAAAAAATCATGTAGGTCTTTTGCAGGCCATGAGAAATCATTATTTTGTTGTGCAAACTTCAGTTTAAGACAGTAATGCAGGACATTCTTGTACAGACACACTGTGCCTTGAAGGAAAACATTATGAAAATGATATACCGGTGGTACATGACCCCAGTCAAGCTTGCTAAGATATATCACCTGTCTGATAATAAATGTCGGAAATGTAAAGAGGCGGAAGGGACATTCTTTCACCTCTGGTGGACCTGCCCGAAAGTGAAGGCCTTTTGGGAGATGATTCATAATGAACTAAAAAAGGTACTTAGATTTACCTTACCTAAGAAACCAGAGGCCTTCCTTCTGGGCATGGTGGACCAGAGAGTGCTTAAGAAGGACAGAACTTTTTTATGTACGCTACTACAGCAGCAAGGATCCTGATTGCAAAGCATTGGAAGATACAAGATCTACCCACACTGGAGGAATGGCACACGCAGTTGATGGACTACATGGAACTGGCCGAAATGACTGGCAGAATCCGAGACTTGGGAGAAGAAACAATTGAGGAGGACTGGAAAAAATTTAAGGACTATCTGAAAAAACATTATAAGCTGTATGAATGTTAAAAAATGCACCTTTTAGGAAATTCTAGCTTCAGTAATGTTAAACTAAAGAAATGGAAATTAAGGCACAAGAAGTCAGAGATAGAATAATGAAACAACTTTATTGTGTTTAAATGAAAATGTACATGATTTGGGTTATAACACATTTGAAATTGGGTAACATGATAAAATGAAGGATACAACAAGTATTGAAACAAGTTAACAAATTGCTGATGTTATGTATCACAGAGAATGCAGGGTTGGGAGGATGTGGGGAAGTCCAGTAGACTTGGAAAAAAGAACATGAAAATTTGTAACCTTTCTACTTTACTCTTATAATATGTTCTTTATTCTTTTTTCTGTATTTCACAAACTAAATAAAAAATATTATATAAAAAAAAAGACACACTGTCTGTTTCTAATTCTTGATATCCGGCTATGCGCATCTCCCATAAGTAGGTTTCGGAATAAGTGGATTGCTGCTCATTACTATACAGTACTCTTTGCAGCTCTGGAACCCAACAGTTGCTGCACTGTACTGAAGCACATACCTAGGACTGTCTAGCGCTATTCAACAGTTTAAGTGCACATATAGAAAATAGATGCCTTCTGTACACATTTTGGTATAATTTTTGCACATCATTTGGCATGTAGGACGGTTAGCTTTATGGTGCCACCTGCTGGGAAGCCCTGTTTTAACACTGAAATTGCCAGTGAATCCCTTGATTCCTTCCAGTTCCTTTGCATCTGGTCGGAAGGCTGGAGCCCTTTTGCTGCCACAAATCTAGTTTTCAGCAAGGCAGCATGTTTCATCCCAGACTGGCATGCCTCAAAGACATAGCTGTGGATTTTCTTCCATTTTTGAAGGCATAGGTTGCAATTCTGGGAGTAGGACCCACTACACTCAATGGGACTTACTTTTGAGTAGGCTGAGTAAAGGATTGTGCGGTTAACCCATCCTTACTCTCATTACATTGTGATTTGGGGCCAATTCATGCATTAATTTGGGATCTTTACATAATATATTTTTCATTTGATGGGCCAAGTGTGTGTGAGAAGGGGGGGGGGGAGACACTTCACCAAGGAGAATAAAAGACAAAAGGGACTGTCAGAGAAATCGCTTTTAAAAGAAGCGTATTTTGACATTTCTTGATACTTTCCATGGGCCAAGTTAAAATATGCTAATATTGCCCATAAGGACTTTATGACACTAGAATGCTATTTAAATTACCCTTCGTTTACCTACATTGAGGTTAAACAAAGACTTTCTACTCAGAAGGCATACAAACTGTGCATGTCCAGCAGCACAATCCTGTTCATGCCTACCCAAAGTATCCCCGCTTCCCTTAGGACTTAGTTCCTGGTTAGTGGGTGTACGATTGTAGCCCAAGCTTGTTGCATGCATTTTATTGCAAAGTCTGTATAGAGTACGCCCTGCAGCTGCAATTATGGCACAGTGTTCCCATTTGGATTCAGCCACTTTCTGCATAGTATTTTGACATAGAGTATTTCACACATTTTCATTAAATCTTTTGTACACACACACACACCATCCAGCCTGCCTGTACAGGTTTCTTGCCGTCAGTAAAACAGAGTGAGTTCCCAGAACACACAACTGTTGAGAGGCAGTCCTTTAAAACGGCCAGTAAAATATTGCCATAAACTGTGAACAGCCCCAGGTTTGGCCGGTGTCAAAACTACGATGGCCTAAGATGGTCACTGATGTGCACTGCTGTTCAAAAGATAAATTTAGTAATCTACACTTGTGCCCCTCTCTTAGTAAACAAATCTAAAAGCCCAAGGCCATCACTGCAGCTTATCTGTGGTCTGTCAGGTCAGTGTTTGTCAGTCCAGGCCTGCTGGATTGGTTCAGTCACAGAGCTGGGAAAGGTGCAGAAAAGGGCAATTGAGATGATCAATGTGTTGCCGCACCTCCTCCATGAGGAAAGGCCAAAGTGTCCAGAGCTCTAAAATTATTAAGAAAAACAACTTAAGCGGAGGAGATGACAGGGGGTTATGAAATTACACATCGTTTGGAAATAAGCAGATAGAGTCTTGTCCCTCACACTTCCCAACAGTAAAACCTGAGGCCATCCAATGAAATTTATTAGCAGCAGGATCCGCCCTTTTCATGCCTCTCCTAGTTCTGGAAGAAAGGGGGTAGGGAAGCTTGTCGCAATAGGAAGGGGAGATACCTGTGACCAGCCTGACACATCTTAAAAACCCATGGTTTATCTGTTCTGTGTTCTGTTATGAAATCACATGCATATTCTTGTACTGAAATATGGACTGGGCATGAAAACGTGAGATGGACCATCTGCTCTGAAGCTGAGGGATTAGAAATAGAAAGTTACCATATACTAGAGGAGACTGGCTATGTCCACACCATACATTTAAAGTACAGTGGACACTCGGGTTGTGAACGTGATCTGTGCAGGAGGCACGTTCACAACCTGCAGCGCCACATCTGCGCATGCGCGGGTCGCGATTCAGCGCATGTGCAAGCGCCGAAACCCAGAAGTAACCCATTCCAGTACTTCTGGGTTCGGCGTGGTGCGCAACCCGAAAGCACACAAACCTGAAGCATCTGTAACCTGAGATATGACTGTATGTCCAGTATACATCCTGGGAAACATAGTTTTCCCCCTCACACAGAGATACAATTCCCAGCACCCTCTAGGAGGTCTTCCCCACCACCTGCTACCTCATGCTTTTGAATGGAGAGGCCAAGTTTTTAACTCTTGACCTCCCTTTTCCCACTTACCAGCTTCAGCTTCTGATTCTTGACTTATCTCCGCCCAATTCCCAGCTCACTAAGCCCTGTTACTCCTTCAGCTTCCGACCTCTCCAGTCTTCTCCCTCTGACCACTCATTGCCATCCCACCAACAACACTCCCCGGGATCTGAGCCTTTTCCCCTTGGTGGTTCTCCATCTGGTTCCTCCCACCATTCCTGTGTGTGCAAGCAGTCCATGACACCCAGGCATAGCCTTTTGCAGTCTCCTAGGCCCATTGTCTACAAGTGCACACTCTTCTTTGTTCCTGATGTTGCCACAACTAATTTAGCACCAGGCTGTCTGAGCCCTGTCTTCTGTGTGAAGCAACACTGCCATTTAGAATATGGCTGCCTTCATGACAGAGGTGGCGATGGCAGAGATCAATGAAACAAATGAAGATAAGATCAACCATCACGGGATGCTGACCATTTGCTAAAGGAGTTTCAGTTAGCCCCATAAGCAGTGCTCTGGTATCTTATAGTGAATTTTCTCCTTTTAAGATTGAAGGAGGGCTAATTTGAAAAAGCAGCAACACTGACTCAGTCCTTGGATGTAATGCTGAGAGAAGAGATCTTAAACTGATCGGTACATCAAACTCTTTAATTTTAAAAGACATTTCTGAACTTACTGAGGCTTGTTTTTATTTTTTTGCAAAAGCGACAGGAATAAACTATATAAGAAAATCCTCCTCCTTATTCTTGCTTTAAAACAAAAGAGACAATCTCCCAATGTGGAAGACAACCTGTGTCTCTTATCATTCACCTGAGAATGTTCACGGACAGAGCATCAATGCAGCATTCACTATTTAGATTGGGCTATGGAAAAGCCATGTTATTCCCAGTAGTGATGTATGAAAGTGATAGCTGGTCCGTAAAGAAGGGTGATCGCTGAAGAATTAATGCTTTTGAATTATGGTGCTGGAGGAGACTCTTGAGAGTCCCATGGACTGCAGGAAGATCAAACCTCTCCATTCTTAATGAAATCAGCCCTGAGTGCTCACTGGAAGGACAGATCCTGAAGCTGAGACTCCAATACTTTGGCCACCTCATGAGAAGAGAAGACTCCCTGGAAAAGACCCTGATGTTGGGAAAGATTGAGGGCACAAGGAGAAGGGGACGACAGAGGACGAGATGGTTGGATAATATTCTCGAAGCTATTAGCATGAGTTTGACCAAACTGTGGAAGGCAGTGGAAGACCGAAGTGCCTGGCGTGCTCCGGTCCATGGGGTCACGAAGAGTTGGACACGACTAAACGACTAAACAACATGCCACTAACATCTGTCTAGGTGGACCTTATGCATATTTTCATCAGATAATAAATGCAGTTTTCTTATTTAATTATAGTTAATCAGTTTGGGAATCGCCCCAAAGATAAGCAGTATGAGAATTCCCCCCCCCCCATACACATTCCATTTTAGTTTCAGCCATCGTGTAGTTTATTACTTTAGTTACTTGGGTTCAAGCAGCCCAAATACAAATCCCTTTTGCATTGTGGTCAAAAAGTTGACATACTTTGGTCTGTGTATCAATTCCCTGGAGGTTCGTATTTTTAGAATGTTTGGGGGTGGGATGGATATTTGGTTGGGGATTAATTTTAGTATAGTTGTTCTGTTTTTGTTTTCTGTTGTTTTATTGGTTCTGTATACTTTGTATTTTGTTTTTAAGGGGCGGGATCAGGGCTGCCTGGGAGTGGGGCCCCAGCCAACACGATGGCTGGGACAAGTTCCACAGGGGCGGAAGCACTGGGACATCCGATCTCGGTGATCATGGGCAGGAGGTGGAGTTACGCTAAGACCAGACCGTGTCATTACCGAGGAGGCAGGTTTAGTCGTTGTTTGAAGACTATCCCTGCCTCAGGGTCTGGCCTTGACCGGATGGATACTGGAATCAACAGGGGAAACCCACATGACCTGAAGGTGTTGCTGTGTAATGCCAGGTCAATGATGAATAAAACCACTGCCATCCACGACCTGATTGTGGATGGAGGATTTGACCTGGCATGTGTGACAGAGAACTGGTTGGAGGAAGCAGATGGGCCTGTCCTTGCTGCCGTTTGCCCACCGGGTTTCTCTTACGCACAGCAACCCAGGTCATGTGGGCGGGGAAGGGGGTTTGCAGTGATTTTTAGGAAGTCATTAGTTTGCATCAGGCGTCCTACTGGGAAGACCCAGTTTTCTGAGTGCATGTTCTGGAAGTTGGGCAATAGGGGCAGTACAGGATTCCTTTTGGTGTACCGACCTCCCCGCTGCACCAAGGATTCCCTGTCCGAGCTGCTTCAGGTCGTGGCGAATGTTCTCCTGGAGACACCTAGCTTGGTTGTCCTAGGGGATTTTAACATCCATGCCGACACGACCTTACAAGGGGCCGCTCGGGACTTCGTGGAAAGCATGGCCCCCATGGGGCTGTCCCTGAATAAGTTGGGCCCAACTCATAGTCATGGACATGCCTTAGACCTGGTATTCACCTCTAGTGACGTGGGTGATCTGACACTAAGTAAAAGTGAAACAAAAGAAGTGCCATGGTCAGATCACTTCCTGGTGCAACTGGACTTCTCCGCGACCCTTCCCCTCAGCAGGGAGGTGGAACCAATTCGGATGGTCCGCCCCCGCCACTTAATGGATCCAAATGGTTTCCAGAGAGTGGTAGGGGATGCTTTATCCCATGTTGATGGCCTTTCAGCTGATTCCCTGGTGGCCCGCTGGAATGCGGAGTTAACCAGGGCTATTGACTGTCTGGCTCCGAAGCGCCCTCTCCGATTGCATGGAGCCCGGACAGTCCCGTGGTTTTCTTCAGAGCTGAGGGCGATGAAACAATTGCTAAGACGGCTAGAGCGTCGGTGGCAGAAAACTCACTCCGAATCTGACCGGACACAGGTTAGAGCTCAACGTCGAGCCTACCAAGTGGCAATAGCGACGGCGAAGAAGACTTTCTTCACCGCCTCTATTGCATCTGCAGAAAATAGTAGCAGGAGACTCTTTCAGGTGGTCCGCAATTTAACGGAACCACCTTTACCACCGGGGCCTTGTAAAGACCCCAAGATCTCCTGCAACGATTTTGCAAAGTTTTTTGCAGATAAAATCACTCATATTCGGAAGGAGCTAGACACCACCGTGGGAGCAGGGCTGGGGCGGGAGAGTGCTAGAGCCCTGTCTGGTCAAGTTGCATGGAATCAATTTCAATCCGTTACCCCCGAGGATGTGGACAGGCTGCTTGGACGCGTGAAACCAACCACCTGTCTCCTTGATCCTTGCCCATCCTGGCTAATAAAAGCAAGCCGGGAAGTGCTGGCCGATGGGCTCTGCGGGGTGGTAAATGCTTCCCTCTGTGAGGGAACATTCCCAGATCCACTGAAAGAGGCGGTCGTTAAACCGCTTCTTAAAAAACCATCTTTAGACCCGGCCAGTATGGCCAACTATCGCCCAGTCTCAAATCTTCCATTCTTGGGCAAGGTGATTGAGTGTGTGGTTGCTGAACAACTCCAGGCACGCCTGGAGGATGCGGACCATTTGGATCCCTTCCAATCGGGGTTCAGGCCTCATCCTGGGACTGAAACTGCCTTGGTCGCGCTGGTTGATGATCTCCGGCGAGCTAGGGACAAAGGTGAGAGTTGTTTCCTAGTTCTGCTGGATCTCTCAGCGGCCTTTGATACAATCGGCCATAACATCCTTCTGGGCCGTCTAGAGGGGTTGGGAGCTGGGGGCACTGTTATACAGTGGTTTCGCTCCTTCCTCCTGGGCTGTGTTCAGAAAGTGGTGGGGGGGATGAGTGTTCAGACCCTTGAGCCCTCACTTGTGGGGTACCTCAGGGTTCCGTCCTCTCCCCCATGCTTTTTAACATCTATATGAAGCCGCTGGGAGAGATCATCAGGGGGTTTGGACTGGGTGTCCATCAATATGCAGATGATACCCAGCTCTACCTCTCTTTCAAATCAGAACCAGTGAAGGCGGTGAAGGTCCTGTGTGAGTGCCTGGAGGCGGTTGGAGGATGGATGGCGGCTAATGGATTGAAGCTGAATCCTGACAAGACAGAAGTACTGTTTTTGGGGGACAGGGGGCGGGCTGGTGTGGAGGACTCCCTGGTCCTGAATAGGGTAACTGTGCCCCTGAAGGACCAGGTGCGTAGCCTGGGAGTCATTTTGGACTCACAGCTGTCCATGGAGGCGCAGGTCAATTCTGTATCCAGGGCAGCTGTCTACCAACTCCACCTGGTACGCAGGCTGAGACCCTACCTGCCCGCGGACTGTCTCGCCAGAGTGGTGCAGGCTCTAGTTATCTCCCGCTTGGACTACTGCAATGCGCTCTACGTGGGGCTACCTTTGAAGGTGACTCGGAAACTACAGCTAATCCAGAATGCGGCAGCTAGACTGGTGACTGGGGGCGGCCGCCGAGACCACATAACACCGGTCTTGAAAGACCTACATTGGCTCCCAGTACGTTTCCGAGCACAATTCAAAGGCCCTAAACGGCCTCGGCCCAGTATACCTGAAGGAGCGTCTCCACCCCATCATTCTGCCCGGATGCTGAGGTCCAGTGCCGAGGGCCTTCTGGCGGTTCCCTCATTGCGAGAAGCAAAGCTACAGGGAACCAGGCAGAGGGCCTTTTCGGTAGTGGCGCCCGCCCTGTGGAACGCCCTCCCATCAGATGTCAAAACGATAAACAACTACTTGACATTCAGAAGACATCTTAAGGCAGCCCTGTTCAGGGAAGTTTTTAATGTATGATATTTTAGTTTTTTCTGGTTTCTATGGAAGCCGCCCAGAGTGGCTGGGGAAACCCAGCCAGATGGGCGGGGTACAAATAATAAATTATTATTATTATTATTATTATTATTATTATTATTATTATTATTATTATATTAAATGTTTTTCATTTGCTTTTAATATTCCAAATACGTTTTTGTTTTCTATTTGATTGTATTGCTTTAATTTTTCCGTGCTTGCCATCCTGAGATCCCTGGGTGCAAGGATAGCCTATAATAGGGGTCAGCAACCTTTTTCAGCTGTGGGCCGGTCCACCGTCCCTCAGACCATGTGGAGGGCCGGACTATATTTTGGAAAAAAAATATGAACGAATTCTTGTGCCCCACAAATAACCCAGAGATGCATTTTAAATAAAAGCACACATTCTACTCATGTAAAAACACCAGGCAGGCCCCACAAATAACCCAGAGGTGCATTTTAAATAAAAGGACACATTCTACTCACTGTCTGTGGGCCGGATTGAGAAGGCGAGTGGGCCACATCCGGCCCACGGGCCTTAGGTTGCCTACCCCTGGCCTATGAATTAAATTGTACTTTGCATCTTGGCTACTCAGCATTTGAGGGTTCTGAGAAAAGGTGGGACTTAAGAGCAGAAAGCAGTACTCCTGTTTACCAGATAGAAAACTGTTAGTATTTCCACTCTAATTCAACAGTTAAAAGTAGAAAATTCTGCCTTCCCCCCGCACTCTGGGTTGGTGGCTGGGACTACATAAAACCATCCAACCCAATGGCTTATTGAGCTTTAGGGAGGAGGAGTAGGGAGAAAGGAATTTGTAGTATCTGTGTGTGTTCCACTTAGGCTCCTGGTGATATTAATGAAGTGGTATTGGCACTGAAATACACATGGTTAAGTTTCGACAAGCAGTGCCAACCAAAAAAAAAAAAAAGGAAACAAACTGGCAACTGAATTCTTGGCCCATATATTTTCCAACATTATTTTCTGTTTCTAAACTCTTGTTATTCTCCAAAGCTTCTTTATTTGGGCTAGCAAACCATAGTAAACGGTGCCTTTCCCCCCTCGACTCAGCCTCCAGTTAATACAAGTTTGGGTCTTCAAAAGGGGAGGGCAAATGAGATCCACAAAAATTCCTCGGCAGTGAAATTTAATAAATATTTTTAACAGCTAGTCAAACATGCAAGAAATATTGAATTTCCCCCCTTGCTGAGTAACCAGGTTTTATGTAAGGTTATAAAAGAGGCAAGTGGTAAAATGTCCTAAACACGTCCTCTGTGGTATTCCTACTGGCGGCAATCATTTTGCAACAAAACCATATATTTTTTTTAAAAAAATACAAATACAGCATGGGAGTAGAGACTTTTATGCTATTGAATTCTCTTAGCTGCTCTTATAGTTGAAAGGGTTTATTAAACCGTGCCATAGGAATGCGCAAGAGGGGTTTAAATCTGATTGATTTTTGTGTAGTCCTTTGTGCTGCCAATGTCACATCCCAGTAATTTTTGATCCGAAAACTCTTCCAACTGCACTATGGGAAATGCACACGGCTGGCTTGAGTGTTGTTTGGGTTTGTGAGCTGCTGCCAAATGCCAGCAATGATTCAGAGGTCTGAGTTTCTCAGATTAATTTTTGAATTGGACTGGAGACCAATTCCATCTTCAGAATGGATCGGCAAAATATTCCTGGAGAGCACCAAGGCATGCCCAAAAGTGTCTCTTGGCTATAGCACGGGAATAAAATCACTGGCCAGGGCCTAGAGACTCAGTGTCAATATGGCTTGAGGGTCATAGGCTGGTCCCTTCCGCTTTCCTAACCTAATGAACAGAGACAGTTGGGTGGCAGAGAGGGCCCAGTCTGTCTCCTGGAGGCCTCAGGCTGTAGAGAAGTCCCCAGTACTACTCTGTTGGACACACACTCCTTTGTGATCCAGCTTAGCATGCCTGGAGAACAGTAGTGGTCTGCTGCTTGAATGCAACTGCCCAACATATAACCCTATAACCAACCTATTTGATTTAGTACCTTAACTTAACTAAGATTGAACTGGCTTAAAATCAAGAACTAAACTTAACTGAATCATGGTGGGTGTTTATAAGATGCATATATGCCTAGACTGGTGTAATAATGTCCATGGGTAGGATCCTGAGAAAGTCAACTCCACTGATGAGTAAGATTTAAAAGTGCCCAGCCTTCTTTTATTGAATCCCATAGAATTACCTAACTACAGAAAAATTCCCCTAAAACTGTTTTTTTTATATATTTTTTGTTCTATTCCATTTCTGTGTGGTACAATATGTGCATCATTGAAAAACCAATAAAATGAAAATAAATAATCTGAATGATTGCATTCCCTTCATCTTTCAGCTTTGCAGGGTGGGTAAGTTCTTCTTTCAGAGAATACTATGGTGATGCTTTCTGACCCATCATTTTGTAAAGACTGAATTGGCCGAGCTCAGTATTTGTCCCAAATATGAGTGATGATAATCAGCTACGTCATGCTCAGAGTAGACCCATTGATTTCAGTACTATGACTAACATTGGACATCACCACAGATGTTCTTCAGCAGCAAACACTTCTTGGCGCCAAGATTAAATTATTTTACAGTGCCTCATATAAGCTAACAGGGAAGTGATTAGTAAACACAGAACATCAGAATTTCTTTGTTTGCAAATACCATTTTCAAAACTGCAGGTTATATATTATGTATTATGCTTTCTTCAGCGTGCACAATCTATCTGACTCCTCAATATAGTTGAAAACAGCCTGTTGGTACATTCCTACAATTTTCCTTGGGGGGATGGGATTAAGAAGAAAAGGTTGTATATTTTTGAAGCCACATAGTAGTGTACCAAGAGAAATGTTTACATCTGGCATGATCAAAAGTCTTCTGGTATATGAATATGTGTGTGGGAGGTCTTGTTCTACATTAAATGGATTAACAAAGACGACTCAAAACACTGTAGTTCCTCCCTTTTCTTTTTTTAAAAAAGTTCTTCCTGAAGCTTAAAATACCTGTGCCTTTTTTTTCTGAAAATAAAGTTTTTAAATCTTCCATTGTTTTTATTTGAAGTGTGTGGTATTCATGCTTAAGCTTTTTATGTAATTGCTGGGTTGAAGAAACAAAGGATAGCCTGTACTTTAACCATTTAAATAGCTTGCTTTTTGCACTTTAGAACTCCCACCTTCTACAACTCTGGAACCTGATAAACAAGACATTTGATAGTTTATGATTTTTATATTAAACAATCCACTATAACTTCCCCTTCACAGACCACCAAATTTTGGACTTCCTTTAAACTTTTCTGTGTTGGCTGTTGGTTGGTTGCTGGTTCTTTCGGGAGAATGGTTTAAGAATGTTTTGCTTAATAGCAGTTAACAGTTTCAGCATAAATGATTTGAGATGAGATGTAAGGAACAGTTGGACTTTATTGTAGGCCACAATAGAACTTAATTAAAGGGGGAGTTGTTACAATAAACAGATTAAATTAACTCAGAAGGAGGTGCAATTTGCAAGCCATAGCTGCTGCTCTGTTGCAGGCAGATGTGCCAGCTCAAATGTTGAACTTTGGAAATAGGGTCTGCAGAAATGATGGTCCTGTTTGGCCACATCTTTTCCTGCGTCTTCCTATACTATAGCTTTGCACCCCCAGTTCATGGAGGGGGGGGTGAGAGCATTGCTTTAACCTCGCTCTGCCAGTCCCCCACATACATGAATGGAATACCGAACTGCTGCCTGTGCTTGAGCAGCTTTTATAATAATCATAATCATAATAATCTATTTATACCCTGCCCATCTGGCTGGGTTTCCCCAGCCACTCTGGATGGCTTCCAACAAAATATTAAAATACAATAGTCCTTCAGATATTAAAAGCTTCCCTAAACAGGGCTGCCTTCAGATGTCTTCTAAAAGTCTGGTAGTTGTTTATCTCTCTCACATCTGGTGGGAGGGCATTCCACAGGGCGGGTGCCACTACTGAGAAGGCCCTCTGCCTGGTTCCCTGTAACCTAATTTCTCACAGTGAGGGAACCACCAGAAGGCCCTCGGCGCTGGACCTCAGTGTCTGGGCTGAACGATTGGGGTGGAGATGCTTCTTCAGGTATACTGGACACATTGGAAATGTATATGTACAGTGGTACCTTGGGTTAAGAACTTAATTCGGTCTGGAGGTCCGTTCTTAACCTGAAACTGTTCTTAACCTGAGGTACCACTTTAGCTAATGGGGCCTCCCGCTGCTGCCGCCGCACGATTTCTATTCTCAACCTGAAGCATCTGTAACCTGAAGCATCTGTAACCCAAGGTACCACTGTATATTGGTATGGTCAATTTCTTGATTTGAAACAGGAAAATCACCTGTTTGGGGTGTTTTGCCTATGCCTGCTGAAAGGTGCATACGCAAGTAGCATTCATCTGTGTTTTCTGCTAGCTACACCTGACAGCTTGCCCATGAGAGTAAGATGATTTGGGACAGAAACTGAAACTGTTCTGAAGGGACTAGACTCTGAGATTCAAGTCTTAAGTACGACATATTTTAAAAGTTGAACAACGGCAGCCGGTTATTTTTTTTAAAGGTAAATAAAGGGTTTTGATTTGCATAATCTTAACAATTCCTGTGTTTTTCTTTTTGAGCATAATACATGTTTATATGGATACGCTTAGAGAACCATCTTTACTTTCTCCCTGCAGAGCTTGGCTTCCAAGTGGTGAATGCAGCAATGGCCATGGATTTAACATTTTTTATATTGTGTGAACTGCTGCAGCAGTGGGAGCAGACCGGCGCTGGGGTCTTAATCTTACTGGAGTGGCTGCTAGGAAAAGAAGATTTAGAGACTACAACCTTCGTAAGTCATCTAACCAGTGCTTGACCACAGCTGGGAAATGCTTGGGTTTTTCAGTGCAATCAGTTGGTTTTTTGCAGGATTTCTTTCAAGGTCGCATGGAAGCATGCTTTTGGAATGCAGAAGAGATATTAACATCGGAACCAGGTTTTGCTTTTTAAAAAATGTGATACCAATTCAGTCATTGTACCATTTACTTATGAATGTGAATATTGTCCACTCTTGGTCCATAAAACCGTTTTCTCTGGGCATCACATTTTAACATGCTAGGATAGAGTCGCCCAAGCTGGGTGTGTAAGAAGGGACAAGGAAGCAGGAAGCAAAGCATGCCATAGATTTTTTGTACACATATTTACATCTGAACCAGCCTTTGTGGGAATGTTGAGGACAGTAGGAAAGGATATATTGATTAAATATTATCCTTCCTCACTCACGCTAGTGAGCTAGTAGCAGAGCACATTCCCTTGTACAGTGGTACCTCGGGTTAAGTACTTAATTCGTTCTGGAGGTCCGTTCTTAACCTGAAACTGTTCTATACCTGAAGTACCACTTTAGCTAATGGGGGCTGCCGCTGCGTCGCCAGAGCACAATTTCTGTTCTCATCCTGAAGCAAAGTTCCTAAACTGAAGCACTATTTCTGGGTTTGCAGAGTCTGTAACCTGAAGCGTATGTAACCTGAGGTACCACTATACATTGCAGGAAACTAGGTGATAGATTCGAGAGAATCATTTGAATTAAGCAATCCATCTGGCTTGTCCAGATTGTATTGTTCCTGGTAAATCCCCTCTAGTTCCCTCTTAAAAACAATGACGCAACAGTCTTCTTTTATAAGTAATGATGAGGTTTACTTACACTCAGTTCTGAAGGCAGGTTTTATCTTGTAGTTACAGTTTCAGAGAAAAGTGTGGGTTCATCCTCTGTGAGGGATGAGCCCATGTGTTGATGGCTGAGAGCCAGCAGACAGCAAAAGGGCAAAATGTAGACAAGGCATCAAGAGAGTCAAGAGGAAGATGACTGCATGGCTAGCCCTTTTGTAGGATCACGCCCATCTACTTGGTCACACACACGGGGAGGATGCTCCAGACCAGGTGTAACAGGATGTCCTCCTGGCTGGAGCAACTCTGTCCACTCTGGCCAAACAGGAAATGTTGTATTTGACTGCTTCAGTGATGTTACATCCCACAGCCTTTTACGTGCAGTGCAATAAACATCCACACAAAATTTGCCCTTTGTGCAGTGTTACTCAGCGATGAATTTGAAGACCATATCAAATCCCTTCGTTTGAGTCTGTTGAAAGTTACTGAAACTGAAGCATCCCCATCACACTTCTAGTAAATCAGGCAGCACAATCTCTTCACTGTGTGCAGGTATTATAGCACAGAGGTGCACAACACCTGATACATGAACATGCTATAAAACTTTTCATAAGCTGTAGGTTAGCATATCTGTTTGATGCTCTTTTGCTCTTTGCAGACTCGTGTAGTTTTCATTCTTTTAAAAATCCACTCAAATCTCTTTACAATACAATACAGGCAAATCCCCATTTATGTGGGGGCTACTGTGAAAATCAGTGAAATTGCGTATATTTGAAGCACCGTTGGAGAAAGATGCAAATACCCTCTGGAAACCCTTGGAAACCCTTTAAAAAACCAGCAGCACTTACCAGACTCCCTCCAAACCTCCTTGCTCAAATTCCAAATGAAGAGTTGCCTGTACAGTATTCTGCTAGGCACATTTAACTTTGTGAAATACAGTAGGATTTCACTGAACAGCAAGCTGACTCTGTACAGTGGTACCTCAGTTTACAAACTTAATCCGTTCCAGAAGTCAGTTCTTAAACCAAAGCCGTTCTTAAACCGAGGCGCACTTTGCCTAATGAGGCTTCCCGCCGCTGGTGCCCTTCCACCGTTCAGATTCTGTTTTTAGACCGAGGTAAAGTTCACAAACCGGGACACTACTTCCAGTTTTGCGGAGTTCGTAAACCAAACTGTTTGTAAACAGGGCTGTTCTTAAACCGAGGTACCACTGTATATCTCAAGCAGATATATCTTAATGTTTCAAGGCAACTTTTAATTTCCATTATTTAAATAAATATAATAATTCATCTCGTGCACAATAATTCTAGATATAGTTTCGTTTCATTTTTACCTGATCAATTTAATGAGATTCAGTGTGGCCATTGAACTATGCATGCATGTGGCAGCAAGAGCTGCAATACTGCCTGCACCATGGGGGAGAAGGAAGGCAGTCAGACAAGTTCCCCTCCTGCACTTTGCAGGAGAAGTGATATTGACATCAAAAAGGGTATGCATTCAGTGCCCACAGAGTGGCTTACTTCCAAGTCAACGTGCATATATGCCTTGCTTAAGACTGAGCAATTTTTTTCTGGTGCATGTGAACAATTTTGCATAGGTGTTGTTTATCTCATACAATTGCCAATACATTGATTACTGCTGGTTTTACATACAGGTGGAAAATGACTATCTGTTTGACAAAGGAGAAGCAAATTTCTGGGCTGAGAAATTAACGCAGGTGCGTCAGCTGGGTAAACACCTCTTCCTGCTCATACCAGTGACTCATGTCAATCCATGTGATCAAGGAAAGTTGCACCAGTTGGCAACATTAGCATCTGATCAAGCCAAACATGTGACCCAGCTTCTTGGAGAAATGCCTTCAGCTCCTGAATTTTCCCGATCTTCGGAACTCACGCAATTAACTATTCGGAAGGAAAGAATATCCACTTGCCTTAAAATACTAAGCTTGCTCGAAGCTGGAAATGACACGTGCAGAAAACTTGAAGTCACGAATGCGTATGATTTGCTCACTGCCAGTTACAACTTGTGAACCACACTGTGAAGGCAAAGACAAGTCATAAATGTGAACGGCGTTGTAGGAATAAGTCCTAGATACTCCGTACTTCAATCCCTTGAATCTCCATCCAACTTTCTGCTGACGAATGCTTCTCTGAATGCTCTCCTAAGCAGAGTTTTTATTGCAGCTGTTGTAGGAAGCAAAGCTGCTAAACTGTTTCTTCCCATGCACTGCATGCTGGCCACCTGCTGATGCAATTTGCTGATTTTACCCCACGAGTTGCTCTTGTTCTCTGACATTGCAGTTCATATTCCTTTCCTCATTGTGCTTCAGGATCCATTCACAGACAAATCTCAGAGTTCTAAAAGAAGTAAAACTGACTTCCATCAGTGCCGGACTAGACTTTAAGAATTCAAAACTTAATTCTATTTTCAACCATGACGGAAAACGCTTTTTCAAAAAGCATTCTTTCCCTACATAGACACAAATACAAGCTTTTCCACAAATGCAACTACTTGATTACCCTTGTAGCTTAAGCGATTCAGTATTAGAATACTATCATTTGTGCTTTCAGCTCAAAAGCTGTTCACCTGTACATGAAAAGTATGATACCCAGCATGAAACATGCCTCTGCACTCTCAATCAGTCAGCAAATGGCCAGGAAAGAAACAGTTCAGCACTACCTAACCACAGAGATTAGTCATTCTTCCGAAGGGCCTGCATCTCAGAAATTTCCTTGAGAGATCAACCAAGGTTGACTGCACCCTCTTAATAATGGTCATTAAGTTTAATGTCCTTCGCCGTTATTTTTACATTAAATGTTTTGTACCAGGTTATATTGCCTTGCTGAAATTATTTTTCACATCTGTTAAGCATTGCCTCTGCCCCACAATGCTCCGCATTGCTGATAGCTGGGAAGTGTAGGATGAAAAAGACAATTTTAACCTTTTTAACATGAGAATACAATTTATACACCATGTTGCAATCCATACAGGATACCAATTTGATGCTTTGCAAAGTGATTGGCAGTGTCTGAATACTAACATCATGCATATCTAAACAAACTCGGCTGGAAAGCCTGCACCTAGAAAATTATTATTATTAGTTCTTTATAACACCTTCCGGTATCTTTATTTTCTCCATACCATGTTCTAAATGCCCCAGCAGATGGCGCCCTAATACGTATTTTGTTACTGAACCATAAAATAGACCAAGCTGCTGAGGTTTGTTTGCCTACTACAGTAACCTTGCCACATGCCCATGCTGCTGAGGGCAAACAAAGCCCTCTCACTGTCCTCATCCCTAAGAGGAATGTATCTCCAAAAGGATATATTGGGCAAGGACTGTAGCTCAGTTGTGAAGTATCTGCTTTGCATGCAAAAGGTCTCAGATCAATCCATGAATGTCCACTTAGAACTGGTTGGGGGCCTTGTCAGAAATCCTGGCCTGTTGCTGCCAGGTAGAATAGACATTAGAGCTGGAGAGAGCAATGGTGCGACTCAGCACAATGCAGTTTTCTGTGTGTTCCCTCTTCTGTGCCCCAGTAAAATTTCACAAACATCCCCCCCCCAATCACCAAAAGGGAACCTTCTGTGCCCCAGTAAAATTTCACAAACATCCCCCCCCCAATCACCAAAAGGGAACCTGAACAGTTGTAGAAAACAGCAATATTGGCTCATCAGTAGCAATATTGTCTATACAGGTACTAGCTTACAGTTCAGCGGCACCCTCCCTGTGGAACGCCCTCCCATCAGATGTCCATGAGATAAGTAACTGTGCAATCTTTGGAAGACATCTGAAGGCAGCCCTGTTTAGGGAAGTTTTTAATGTTCAATGTTTTATTATGTTTTTGTATATGCTGGAAGCCACCCAGAGGGGCTGGGGCAGCCCAATCAGATGGGCAGGGTACAAATACCACCATCTGGAAGCCTGTCCTAACCATGTTTTGTTGGAATGAAGCCATTGCCTTATCAAACGTGAAGCAAATCTCACTTGGCCACTTATTCATGCAGAAATATAAGGAAATTCATTCTAATCATACTTCTGAAGTTGATCCACTTTATTTGACCGAATACATTTCATTTGAAAAGCCATAAAGTATTAATTGTTGAACCAATTCTGTTGCTTAGAATTGCTGTTTCACCTCCCTCTTTTTAAGTGTCACTTTGTACTCACATAACTTTTAATAGTAGGCTGTGAGCGTTAAGCTTTTATATAATCGGCAAACCTTGCCTACATTTGGCATTGTTGAAGATGTTGACAAAATGGGAAAGGGCTGTAGTGGTTTCAGCTTAAGTAGAATTAGGAAACCCCAGAAAGGCAGTTAATTAATAAACAAAAGAGCTGCAAGAAAGAAACAGCCTTATCGCTGTATGGCTTTAAGCTGTGTAATATCCCTTTAGTTTATAGATAGCAAATAATGGTACATGATCTTGTATGCGTTTCATCACACCACGAGTTACTGTGTAACTTTTCAATCAGAAACCTTTAAACCTTAAACAGCAGCTGTAAAAGAACAAAAGTCTATCCCAGAGTAGCTGTCCGTTGAGTACTTAATCGGGGTCGGTTATCTTAAGTATTGGCCTGGCTAACTGTTGATTATAGATTGATCTTTGCCTGGCTGCAAGTATTTCTTACTTACTTATTTAAGTGAAGGGGAATTCTCAACTCAGAAGCCAGAGAGGTTAGGTCAGAATTGTTCGCTTATTTCGTCCCCCCTTCCCGCAAGTGGGAGATGCCATTATGTCACTCTGAGTAGACCCAAGGGGTGGCAGATAACAATAGTTCAGCTATGAAGATCCTAGGGCGTAGGGGTTGGAGTTGGTGGAACTGCCTTTTCTTTTGCAAGTTGAGAAACTAAGATGAACTCCCTTCCTCAATAAACGAAGGCTGCGTTCCTCTTACGGGATGCAGGCGCTAGGGGGTGGCCGCCTCCTTCAGGAACTATTTCTGGCCCGCATATCAACTTGTCACGTCCACTTCTGGATTGGCAATGCAGTTCCTCGGCCGTAGCCGCAAAGCGTTGCAATTGCCAAAGAGATTAGTCTGAAAGGTGAAGGCGAGGGTTTGTTTTCCTTTTTTCTGCCGTGGCGCAGGACCAGCGACCGCTTGGGGCGCCTGCTTGCGCGGCCTCGCCTGGGGGCTTTTGTTTTCCAAACTTCCTTCTCGGCGCAGAGCCGAGGGAGAGCTGCGGAGAACGAGCTTCCACTCGCTTTATTTGCGCGGGTGGAGGAGGTTTTTCTTTGCGCGCGGCGATTCCGCTCCGAGAGTTGCTGGAAATGCCCCCCGCCCGGCCGCCCCCGCTTTGCAAGAGCGGCGCTTCCGGGTGGGAATGAGCCGAAGTAACGGGAGGAGGAGGAGGAGGAGCCAAGGCTGTAGCTTTGGGGCGGCGCGCGCGCGCACACACGCACGCGCTTGCGGAGCGGCCGCCTCCTGTAAGGAGGAAGCAGGGCACCAAATGGACGCGGCGGGCGGGCAGCGGGCGCAGCTTGGTGGCTAGCGCGCCCCTGGATTTGGAGAGCCTCACCGAAGCAGCCGCTTGAAAGGAAGATCAAACGGCGGCCTCGCCTTTGTAAACCAGTCAAGGGCAAGAAAAGTGTGTGGGGGGGGAGTCGGGGAGCCTGACACTTTCCTCTCTGCTCCCCACATGGATGCAGCCCGGCGCTCAGTGGATGCAGGCATCGTGGTGCGCCTAGGCGCAGCTCCGACGGCAACAAGTCCTTCCCGCACCCGCTCTGGGAACTGGGTCGAGCTCCCATGTCAACGCGCACAGGCCAGGCTCGCTAGTTCTTGCGTAAGATGCTGAGCTGGTCTGCGAGTGGGGGAGCTTCCCCCGCTGCTAAAGTAAAAGGAGCGTTGAGAGTCGGCCTTCGCCAAAGGGGGGCCGAATTACGCACTGCTTGGTAGGCAAAGCCAGTTCCATATGGGGCGGACGCACTTGCTCTGGGAAGAGCGCGCCCCGTTGCGCGCCGTGGGGCTTCCTTCCGACTGCGCGGCGCGTCCCCCTGCACTTCCCCCAGCAAACGCGCGCGGAGCCCATCGGCGCGCGCATTCCAAGCTCTCCAAGCGACCGGCTTGAATTCATTAACCGGGACCAAAGTGTGGAGAGACTTCATTGCCGCGGCGGAGGGACTTGGGGAGGTGGAAGGGGGAGGCTGCGCGGCTCTCCCTCTTTTTTGGCGAGGGTCCAGAGGAAAGGGGTGGGGCTGGGCAAGGCGAGCGCCGGCGCGCGGTCCCGCAGCTGTGCTGCGTCAGCCCGGCCCTCCCCTGGCCAGGCGCAGCGGCGAGCGGGGAGTTTGAGGCTGTGTGTCAAAGGACGAGGCGCTGGCTGCGCCAATCGGATCACAAGACCTTGAGCGGCTGCCAAGTCTGGGAACTAGTCGGCAGCGGGACGGTCGCACGGGCTGGGGCTTCTCTGGAGCAACAAGGAACCCAGCAGCTGAGGAGTTAAAGCGCCCTTTCTTCTTTCTCTTGCAAACATCACACACCCCAGCGGGCAGCGGTGGTGCCGTCCAGCCAGTTACACGGCCAAGCGGGCAGCCTTTGTTCCCAAAACCTGTTGCGTGGCACAAGGTCCCTTGATTGGGCGGGAGGAAGAGGAGGAGTTGTAGGGGCGTCCCGTTTCACTCCCAGGCCCTTTGATGCTTCGCTGCGAGCTTCCCGAACGGCTCGGCGGGGGTGTGAAACTGGCAGGAAAGCCCGATGCCAGCGTGTGTTTACTTGAAAACTTCCGAGCCGTGCAAGGAGCTGGGCGGGCTTCGCGCAAAGAGGGCGGCCGATCCTCCGCGCGGAGTAGTGGGGGAGAAACCGAATCTGGAGAGAGCATGACCAGGGGGGCTCTCTGTGTACGTCAACGCTGCCTAGACCTGGAGTGCAATCGTGTCTTTACGCCCGTGCTGCATGATGCAGCAGAAAATTGCACTTTGGGTGCAGACACCGAGCTAACATGCATTGCTGCTCAAAGACCTTTTGTCAAGTAGCAATTGTTTCGTAATTCACCCACGTGATGCAAGCACCCTGCAACCCGAGCTTATGCGTGTTTACTCAAAGTAAGCGCCCGAGTTCAACGTGCACAGGGGTTGCGGTCTCGGCGCACAAGCCTTGCGGAAACCCCTTCCTCTTCATACTACAAACCTGAGGTTCAGCAGGTGTAGGAGCCACGCTGCATTCTCGAGCAAACTGCATTCGTGCTTTGCCGGCGGTTACCCTCATGGGAGTTTCCTGTGCACATGGCGTTTATTGCAAGCCTCGCGGAAACTGCGCCGCCCATAACTAAGCAAGCCTTTTGTATACAGAATGCATTGTGGAAAATAAGCCAGCCTTATAGGATGTCTTCCCTGGTGCATGTTCCGATGAGAAAAGTAAACCTGCACCCTTGACTGCGTATTTTGGCCGCGCTTATAGAGAGGGAACAGTACCTTCTCTATGCGAGCCACCGAGCCTCCAGCGCGTGCCTAGCACAGCAAGGACTGGGGGGAACCGAACGCTTTGCGCGGCCTTAAGACTTTCTTTGGCGAACAGGACCCTTCCCGAGACCTCACCCCCTCCTTTCTGGATCACTTCTCCAACTTGCCCCACCTCCCTCCTCTCCCGGCCGCTGAAAGAAAATTGGCGGCGCCCAATGAGAAGGAGCGCCGAGACAAAAGAGGCCGGGCTAGGCTGGGTGGGAGGGGAACCTCTGGGTGCTGTTGCTGGGAGACCCCGGCCGGGTCAGTGTTGGGTCCCTCCCCGCTGTCCTGGCGTTTATATATGGGGCGTGTACGGCAGTCGCGGAGTTCCAGCACTCGAGATAGCTGCGGCCGCCGCTTTGGCTGGGCACCCGCTTCCCCATCTCGGTTGGGAAATTGATTATATAGACTTTTTCAGCTCTCAAGCAATCCGCCCTTTCCTATCCAGTCGTGGCTCACCCAAAGCTTCCGAGGAAAGTGGGATCTTTCGGTCCTTCCTGCATTTCCGACCATTACAGGATCTAGAAATGTCTACAACACTCTTATCTGCCTTCTACGACATCGACTTCTTGTGCAAGGTAAGGGCAGGGAAGCTCGCGCTCTTGTCTCTCTACCAGGGAGCTGAAATAGTTCAGAGAAGTTTTGGCGCAAAGCTGGTTTGCAGAAAGACCCTGTCCAAGGCTGCAATCCTGTGCACGGTTACATGGGAGCGAGTCTGGCTGAACCCCGTGGGACAGACTCCCTGCTAAGCATGCAGAGGAACGAGCTGCAGGAACGGCTTTGTTCTGCAACAAGTTGCGAGGGGGAAGATTAAAACTTTTAGGCTCTGAGTAACTTCCCAGGGAACCTGCTGCTCCCTGTTGCTCGTGCATCTCTTGTAGCCTTTCGCTTTGTAATGGAGGGAGGTGACAGCGAAGAAGGGCATATTTGCAGTGGAGTGCCTGTTGTTGTGCTCAGTTGTTGTTGTTGTTTGCATTTATCTTCCTTGTGATTATTCCAGTGTACGTGTGGGGTGGGTGTGTTAAAACTGCAATGGCAGATGTGTGGAAGCTGAAGCTTGCTAGTGTTGAATCGGAACTCTTTCGTGCAGCCCCTCCGGATTGGTGGGAGGGGTTTCGGAGCACCCCTCGAAAAGTTTTAAATTGCAGATAGCTGCTTGGAGCGGGAGGGGAGGGAGCCTTGACAACCAAGACCGCGTGGAAACGCGACTGGAGCTGGCGGGGGCTCCTCTTGGGCGATTCCGCTGAGGAAAGACCCTTGTGGTTGGTGCAGAAAAGAGAGAGAGAGGTGCTGGAGACTTGCAAGCCCCTGTCCTTTGCCCAGGCTCTCGGCAGTCACGGTGCACCGTTTTTTCCCCTTTTTCTTTCCTTTCTCCCTCCCTTCTCTGCCCCGTTCTCCCCTTCTCCCCCACCCTCCCTTCTGGCTCCCAGACCGAGAAATCCCTGAGCAGCATGCTGGACAAGAAGGCGGTGGGGAGCCCCGTGGGCACTTCGCCCAGCTCCAACTTCGCGCCGGGCTTCCTGCGGAGGCATTCGACCAGCAACCTGCAGGCTCTGGCTAACGGCAACGCCAAGTTCCCGGCGGGCTCGCCGTCGCCTTCGCCCTCTTCCTTCGGCGGCCTCAAGGAGCCTGGCACCGGAGGAGGAGGCGGCGGCGGCGGAGGGAGCAGCAGCCCCACCACCGCCTTGCTGAACAAGGAGAACAAGTTCCGAGACCGCTCGTTCAGCGAGAATGGCGAGCGCAGCCAACACCTCATGCAGCAGCTCCAGCAGCAGCAAGTGGTGGTGGTGGCGGCTTCTTCGGCGGGGAAGGGCGGCGGCGGCAATGGCAACGGCGGAGGGGGCGGCGGCGGGGCTCCCATCAACTCGACGCGCTACAAGACGGAGCTGTGCCGGCCCTTCGAGGAGAGCGGCGCCTGCAAGTACGGCGAGAAGTGCCAGTTCGCGCACGGCTTCCACGAGCTGCGCAGCCTGACGCGCCACCCCAAGTACAAGACGGAGCTGTGCCGCACTTTCCACACCATCGGCTTCTGCCCCTACGGGCCGCGCTGCCACTTCATCCACAACGCCGACGAGCGCCGCCCTGCGCCCGCCAACGGCAGCGGCGCCAACCCCGCGACGCCGCAACACCAGCCGCCGCCCCACCAGACCAGCGCGCCGCCCCCGACGCACAGCGGCGGCGGCGGCCACCACCACCCTCTGCACCCGCCGCACGCGGGAAGCACCGGCGACCTGCGCGCCTTCGCGCCCTCCGCCCGCGACCACCCGCTGGCGGGCGGCGGCTTCGGCATCCCCCACCCTCGAGGCGGAGGAGGAGGAGGGGACAGGCCCAAACTGCACCACAGCCTCAGCTTTTCCGGCTTCTCGGCGCACCACCACCAGCACCACCACGGAGGGGCGCCGGGCGGCTTGGAAGCGGCGGCAGCAGCGGCCGCGGCGGCAGCCTTGCTCCTGGAAAGCCCCGGCGGGTCTCGCACGCCGCCGCCTGCGCGCTCCTCGGGCGGCTCGTACTGCGACGAGCTGGTGGCCTCCCCGCCGTGCGCCAACAACGCCTTCGCCTTCTCGGCGGGCCAGGAGCTGGGCAGCCTCATCGCGCCGCTTGCCCTCCACGCGCCGCCGCCTCCCCCTCCGGCCGGCTGCTTCGCCAACGCGGCCGCCACCTTCTACCGCTGCCACCAGCAGCCGGGCGGAGGAGGAGGCGGCAGCGGCGGGGCGGGAGGAGGAGGAGGCGGGAACTGCTGCCCGCCGCCCGGCCCTCCGGCCTCGCCTCCTTTCACCTTCCAGCCTTTGCGCCGCCTCTCCGAGTCGCCCGTTTTCGACGCCCCGCCGAGCCCTCCGGATTCCCTTTCCGACCGAGAGAGCTACCTGAGCGGCTCCCTCAGCTCGGGCAGCCTCAGCGGCTCGGAGTCGCCCAGCCTGGACTCGGGCAGGCGCCTGCCCATCTTCAGCCGCCTCTCCATCTCCGACGACTAAGGAGGCGCCAGGAGAAAGTGGGACTTTGGGGGCGCAGGGCAGGTGTCCTATGGTTGTCAATCCTTGGGGACCCCTGCTTTTTTTTTTGAAGGGAGGGTCCCTCGTTGGGCAAGCTACCCCCTTTCCCCTCTTCAATGCCCCCTATTATTTCCCTGCCTTCTCACCAGGAGCAGAGACTGCAGCAGCCTCCAGATACTAGCCAAGCTCGCACAGACCCTTTTCTGTTTTCTCCCCCACACTTTTTTTGGTGTTCCTTTTTAAGCAAGAGAAATCCTTTTGATTGCTGAGCAAATTCAGAGAGGAGACATTAAAAAAGAAGCTTCCCCCACCCCCCCTTTTATCAAGAGCTGAACAAATGCCAGTTTGTGAAAGGGCAAATGATGTCATCAAGAGAACAATCTTATTTTTATATATCTAAAGAGACTGGAAGGAGAGGATTTCTCCCCCCCCTTTTTTTTAGACTAGGTTATAAATGTGCACCAGCAGCAGCAGCCATTCCATCTTCCAAGTGTGTTTTATAGGGAGGGGAGGAGACAAAGGGTAATAATAAGCATTAGCAAACAGTTCTGCCCAATCCTACTCCCCCAGGAGTCAACAATCATTCTGGAGGCCCATGAACTCTGCATTCCAGGTCCCTCCAGATCGCTATACAACAACAAAAAAAGAATTTAAAGTAAGGAGTGTGGGGTCTTTTTGCCTTTCAATCAAATTTAAAGTAAATATACTAAATGTATAAGCTTTTAAAAGAAAAATCCAACATCCTGCCAAGAATATGCCTTGATAACACTCTAGTTTTTTTATATATATCTTATATATATATTATAACATGCTAAAACTTCCATTCCAAAGTTTAATATTGGTTCCATTGCCACCACTTAGTGGATGTTTGGCTTAGAACAATTTTTTTGTTGCTTTATTTGGAAGCATTCAACTGAATTTAGTTTGTAATTGTTGGAGAATAACTGCTGATTTTTTAATTTTTTTTTTAGCTGAGTTGATTGCGCAAGTCACTGCACAACTCAATATGAAACTATTTAACTTATTTATTATCTTGTGAAAAGTATACATTGGTAATTTGTTCATACTGTATTTATCGGGTATGATGAAAAGCAATAGATATATATTCTTTTATTATGTTTAAATTATGATTGCCATTATTAATCGGCAAAATGTGGAGTGTGTTCTTTTCACAGTAATATATGCCTTTTTGTAACTTCACTTGGTTATTTTATTGTAAATGAGTAAAATTCTTAATTTAAGAGATTGTATGTAATATTTATTTCATTAATTTCTTTCCTTGTTTACGTAAATTGAAAGATTGCATTGGCCTTTTTTTATATAGAAATCTGACTCAATGCTGTGGAAGTAGTTTTGAGAAATTTCAATGGGTTGTGTTTTTTTTAGAATGTACAATGGTTGTAACCCGTCCAAGTTTAAACCTACTTTGCAATCAGAATTTAAAGTGGCAAAACCTAATTCAAACTTTTAAAATTAACCAAAAAGTATTCGTGTTGCCTAACTTCACCAATCACACTGTGATAGTTAAAAAGTATGTAGCAATAAAGAGGGGGGAGGGGGAGCCCAGTATTACGTCCCACAGTGCCTTCATAGGGGTCCATGCTTGCCTTAAATCTTCCTCAACCAAATGAGTATTTTCTTAATGCTTGAGAATTTGAATGTAGGGCTGGGGGTTTTAACTACATGAAATTGTACCACTCGTGTAAGTAAGGAGGCCACATTTGGGACCTGAACCTGTAAATGTGTTCAGGATCATATCTTTTACAGTTCCAAAACATGAAACTTTTTGTTTGGAAAAAAAGTCAGGAGTTATACAAAACTTTCATGGGAGGGTGAATGGATGAATGAGCAGTACCTTTTTTATTAAAAAAGAAAAGAAAACGTACATAGGTACAGATTCAGCACTATGTACTCTTTGGACTACTTTAACATAAAGAAGTATGTTTTGAATGTAACTAGAAGATAAGTCAACTTGAGTTGTAATATATTTTGGAGAGTCAGTTCACTACAAATTTGGAGTGCGAGACTGTAAACTTTGTACTGTAAATGTTTTGTAGTTCTCCCAATAAAAACTCTTGAGGAAAAAAAAATCCCAAGCTATTAAAAGCCAATGTCTGCAAGGTGGTGGTTCTTTATTAGTTCTGCCCTATCAGTATGGTGTCTTAGCTACAGATTAACCTGGTTTTGAACTGCAGAATCGCTCCATTCCTGCAGAAATACTTGGGAGGCTGCCAAAACCAATAAACTTTTGTTCCAGAAGGTTCCAAGGTACTATTTCAAACCACACACAGTCCTGTATGCATCCAACTTTTGAAAGAGGAGGAGAGAGAAACTGGCTTTCCTTTGTGATCTTTAGAGCTGCTGATTGTTTTTACAAAAATAGTGATCAACTTATTAATATAAAGGAAGTCAACAATAGAATATAACTTTGCCTGGAGAGCAGGAGGAAATGATGTATGGGAATAATACACAGCTCATCCTTGATTCCTGTTCAAAATATGTTTCCTTGTAACAACACAGAGGTTTAGCTGGATAAGTTCAATGCTTTTTAAACAACAAAGCACTTAATGTTTCCCTAAGTAGGATTTTTGTCTAGTTCTTGCAAATGGAAGGTAACAAACAAACAAACCACATCTTTATTCTAGCGCAGGCTCTCCCAACTCACCAATCCCAGCAAAACTCAACAGTTTTCCATTACTAATTATCCATACAAAAATGTTTCCTCCACACACAAAACTAGCATGTGGGGAAGATGGCAGGCTACCAGGGAACTCTGGGAAGCCAAATTTTTTAAGGTACAAAGCAGGGTATTCTCTCATCTGCCATTGTGAGAGCATTGGCCCAAAATGCTTGCTATATTGAATGTTTCCTTTTTCAGAGCTTGATTAGTTATTGTGATATTGGACACATGGAGGCCTGTTAGTAAACCTATTCACCCCATCTCCATTAATAAGTTCCACAAACTTTGAAATGAATTGATTTGCCTATGATTAATCAGGTTTTTTTTTTTTTGCCTGCTTTAAGGTTAATGTGGCCTTGCTGTGCTGCCAGGACATCTATAAATGCTTGCTAGAATGCAGTGCTGCTACCCACATGTTCTGTAGTTGAACAAAGCTTGGGACTGACTTAAGTACTGAAATTAATGTTTGCTCATTGCTAGTCTGTAGGCATGCCACCAAAGGCAGTTCCCATTATTTCAGAGACTCTGGCCTTTGGTTTTGTGGTTGTGGTTTCTATAGATTAGTATTTGGTGGTTGGGTAATTAGACAGTCATTTTTATAGGAGGCCTTGGTGACAGGCATAGACACCTTCCTGGAAAAGCTAAGAAACAGAACTTGTAACTTTACAAAGTTTAGAAGCTGGTATTCTGGTTTGCAATGGTGCTGTTCTAATATTTGCATGCATGTGTATGTAATA
Source organism: Podarcis gaigeae (assembly GCF_964106915.1). Classification (NCBI taxonomy): domain Eukaryota; kingdom Metazoa; phylum Chordata; class Lepidosauria; order Squamata; family Lacertidae; genus Podarcis; species Podarcis gaigeae. The sequence continues at coordinate 100,450,690 of NC_139680.1, read as the reverse complement.
GAACCAATACCCATGCAAGCAGCATCTCTATGGTGCCCTCTACATGTTGAGGACTATAACTCCCAGTTGCTCTGACCAAGATGACCAATAGTCATGGCTTATGGGACTTCTAGTCCATAACATCTGGAGGGCACCATGTTGACTACCCCTGCTTTTTAGGCTTTCATGACCTGTGGCACCAATTTGGAATGCAGGCAGTATTGGGGCCTGCTGTGCTTGACAATTCCCCAATGCTTGTTCTGTTTCTGCCTGCTGGGGAATGCAGAATGTGCATACCTGTGCCTGCATTCACCTTGATTGTGGGCAAGTTTGCCGTCTATCGGATTTGACTTTTGCAGTATGTAGTAATAAATTGCATTCCTTCTATCCTTGAAACAAGTGTGTGTTATAATAGTGCTCATTAATTTGTGTAGCTCGTTAGATGGATAAAAGAGCTTCACATACTGTGGATCAGGCACGTCCAACAAGTAGATTGTGGTCGCCTGTGGTAGACCACTGGCTCCGCTCCCCCCCCCCCAAGAAGCTCAACAGGGCTTTCCTCCCTAAAAAAAAGCCCAATATGACCTGAACCCCTAAAAAACGCCTTCTTCATAAAAAAAAGCTCAACTCAACAATTTTGACTTGAAGCCTCCCAAAATGGATTATGTCATTACAAAAACCCTGTAAGCGGAACCAGAATTATACCCATCATGTAAATAGACCCAAGCACAACAATGACTTGGCTGTAACAGAGGCAAATTCAAACCATGGACTTGAGAGAATTTTAGCCTGGTCTCTTAAATACAGCACTAGATATTGAAATCAAACTAAAAACAAAATGTAACTGCCTAAATACCTTATCTGGGATGGTTTTATTCTCTCCCCTGCAGCCTGTATTCTATCTTCTAGCCCTTTATTCATTAATAGGCGCTGGGTGTGAGTCATAGCAGCACAGTTTGGTGTTTCCTGATTGGGATGTGAAGCCAGAAAAGCAGCTGTTTCGTATTACACACATTTGGTCTAGCGTTCAGCTATTTTTGTGGTGTGCGCTAAAAAGATCAGTACTGGTGGTCAAATTGCAGCCTGTGCCACGAAGATATTTTAGAACCAATTGTTTGCTCTTGAAACCATTCTAACGTTTGTATGAGTTGCTAAGATATATCAGAATTAGGAGAAGCAGGTAAAACAGGCCCAGGTGTATCAGCTTCCTGCTGCTTTATGGGGATGTGCAGTGCATCTAGTTTCTTGGAGGAAGTTTGGAATGCTGCATTCTTATGGCAAAAGAATCGTGGTCTGTCTATACTATGCCATGAAGTTCCATTAAGGTATGTCCTTTTGTACCTTTGCAGTCTTCCCTGGCCTGGCACCATCCAGATGTTTGGGACTGCAACCCCCATCAGCTCCACTGGCCATGCTGGCTGGGGCTGGTGGGGATTGTAGTTCAGAACATCTGGAGGGAGGCAGGTTAAGGAAAGCAGCCTAAGGGGAGCTGCATTGGAGTAAGTTCTGAAGCACCATTGGAATTCAAGTCCAACAGCACCATACAGTTAATGCACATGTCTCCAACGAATACTGGGAACTAGTTTATTCAAAATACTGGAAACCGTAGGTCGGGAGAGAAACTACAGTTCTCATGATTCTTTGGGAGAAGTCATGTATTGAATGCACCTTAAATGTGTGCTGTGGAATGTGGATCTGCCCTAGTTAGATCTCAGGCCATAATGAAGAATAGTTCCATGCACTTTAAAAAAACCAAAACATTTCAGCTCAGCCTTCCACAACTTGCTGCCCTAGAGTTCTGGATTTTCACTATGTAACACGGTGAAGGGAGATTATCACGGCTGTTGGTATAAGGATTCCTAAGGCTGAAAGCTGCCTGCAGAAGACTCTTGCAGTCGTATGTGTTTCTGGGAAAGCATCATAAAGGTTTTCTGTGTCTTTGGGAAGTGGGAACTCAGCCCAAGGTATAAAGCTGTAGGGAAGGTTTCAAAGATGGTGGGCATTAAATGTTGTGGAGAAGAGGCAAGAAGTTTGCCCAAAGGAGCCGAAAGGAAGGAGGAACTTGGGGACATAGGATGCCGCCTTTATACTGAATCACGCCCATTAGTTTATCTCAAGGCAGCCTACATACCGGTCCCCAACAGGGGTGCCAATTGGAATAAAATATGGGGGTGGGGGGCTGGACAGGTAGGAGTTGGCTTCCTCAAGGAGTCTCCCATCTACTCACTGATCAGACAATAACTGCCATATCCTACCTGTTGCAATGCAATGACAAGCACTTCACTGGTGTCAGGTGGTTGCTTTGCTGCAGTGAAGTGTCCGAAATGTGCCCATATAAAATATAAAGCAAATGCATGGTTGATCTGGATGAGCATCGCTCTGTGGTGCAGCATCTCCTTTACACATAGCAGGATATGATGCTGTGGAGCAGTGGTATAATTCGGCACAATACGCTTCCTTATATCAGGGTCAAAGGAGCCCGTGGCTGTCCGTCAGCCCCAGCCGGTGGTGCCAATAATCCAAGGCGATGGGCATGGTGCAGGTTTCATGCTGCTGCTGCCTTAGGGAAGCAAGGAAGAGTTAAATGGAGGTGCCCATCAGGCCTGGCGTTGTTGGGTAGGCAGGTCTAACCCATCAGGGCTATGAGGAAAGGACTAGTAAAGCAATGCACCGCTACCCTTGAAAGCAGTGGGTTTCTTCCCACGTGGAGCTGACGTTCTTGCGTAAGGCCGCCTTTGCTCTTTCCGTGGGATTGCTGCTGTTCTTTGGCCAATTCGGCAAAGCCGAGGAGCGGCTGTTTTTAACCGTGCTCCAGTTCCTTTGCATGAATTAAGGGCCGTTTGAAGGTTGCAAGTCTTGGGAAAGCGCCGTCAGCTTCCTTTTCTAAACCAAGCATGGAAAGGAACTTAGGGCTGCAACCAAACTGGCTGCTTTTCCCCTTTCAGACTAAAATAACAACAATAATAAATCCATTTATATTCACCGCCAAACCCTTGCTTTCTCGGAAAGCCTCTTGCTTTTGTTTTGGCGGATCTTAATTCATTGGCCAGGCTTTGAGCTGGAGTTGTTGCATTAGTGTGTTCTATCTTCAAGTGCTGAAAACCTGGAATTTGCAGCAGCTGGGTTGGATCTTGCTTAAGCTCTTTGTGAGTTGCAGAACTGGGCCCAGAAAATCCCCCCTGAAGAAGCCACCGCCCAGGACCCTGAGCAGTGGTCTGGCCTTCAGACATAACTGGGTGCCTTCAGCTTCTAATATAATTTGGGGACCAAAAGAAAACCATCCCAAATCCTAAAATGGTCGAGTTGTATTGTAGCGGCTCCAAGTCGTAAATTAAAGCCTTGCATTTGAAACTTAGAAAGAACTCTTCCTGTTTTATCCCGAGGGTAATGAGGAAGAATACTTCCCCCTAGAACCATGTTATAACACAAAAGCATGATAACATCTCTCAGGATTGCCTCATCTGCAGAACACATGAGTTTATTTTACATTGCAGGAGATTATTGGGCCATCTAGCCTGGGATTATCTGCCATGACTAGCAGCTCTTCTTGGCTAGCGAACCCGGCTGCATTCAGATGCAGTGATAAACTATGGTTTACTGCTTTGTTAATTACCCTGAGCCATGAGTTCATGCACACGTTTTCCCTTTCCTCTGGTGTAGCGCATTCACTTCTTTATATATATATTGTTGTTGTTTAGTCGTGTCCGACTCTTCGTGACCCCATGGACCAGAGCACGCCAGGCACTCCTGTCTTCTACTTCCTCCCACAGTTTGGTCAAACTCATGCTGGTAGCTTCGAGAACACTGTCCAGCCATCTCATCCTCTGTCGCCCCCTTCTCCTTGAGCCCTCAATCTTTCCCAGCATCAGGGTCTTTTCCAGGGAGTCTTCTCTTCTCATGAGGTGGCCAAAGTATTGGAGCCTCAGCTTCACGATCTGTCCTTCCAGTGAGCACTCAGGGCTGATTTCCTTCAGAATGGAGAGGTTTGATCTTCTTGCAGTCCATGGGACTCTCAAGAGTCTCCTCCAGCACCATAATTCAAAAGCATCAATTCTTCGGCTATTAGCCTTCTTTATGGTCCAGCTCTCACTTCCATACATCACTACTGGGGAAACCATAGCTTTAACTATACAGACCTTTGTCGGCAAGGTGATGTCTCGGCTTTTTAAGATGCTGTCTAGGTTTGTCATTGCTTAAACTAGGCCAGTTTAGCATTATGTCTGAAACCAGATGAAATGCCATTACTATTAACTACAGTTTACAGAAACATGCTGACTTCAAACCATGGTTTATGCAGCCGGCTTGATTCGATGCACAGTTTGGGATTCAAATGTTTATTGCTACATCCAAACTTTGCCCCCCTTCACCTGAAGATGCCATGAATTGGGCCTGGGATCTTTCGCATGCAAAACATATTCTCTGCCATTGAGCCATGGTACAGCCCTCCTGGAGACTGTGATATGCTTTATGGATCTTTTGTGAAAAGATCTAGCAAGACTTAACACCTTGGATTTATTATAGCTGTGCTTTGTCTCAGTAATGTTTACAATAACCCTGTGACTTGAGTGTGAATTATTATTTTTCTGTTGTGAACTGGAGGGCTATAACTGACAGTGTGTTGCTTAAGTCCCCCTACTGAGTCATGGCAAAAGGATGATCACAACCAGGAAATTATTGCCTTGCAGCTGTGTCTCTTAGCCAGCACCTTATTGTAGATCACGTTCACAAGTTTGGGGAAGGAATGCATTTTCTATCCAGTTCAGTATCAGCTGAAGCCCCCTTCCCTGTGCTGTTTTCAAGGACAGAGTATTGCAAACTTCACCTTTCAAAGTCACCCAGCTATCACTATCTTAATGATTATAACTCTAGCATTTTTATGCTGCCCTTGCATTTTGTTTTTAATGTGCACACGATACCTTCCTAAGGTATTTGCAACCTTTCCAAGTGTAGCCTTCTACCGTTTAATAGTTTCATATTTTATTAAAAGAATTCAGTTGTAGAAAATAAAGTGATGAAAGAAAGAGTGAAAATAAGTGCAAAAAAATACAGTAAGGAAGAATTACACTAAATACAATCAGTTGCACTTCCATACATTGTTATGTAGATACTGTATATAAATAACATTGTTTTCCTAACACATAAACTCTGGTTTCTCTTCAGGTCGTATCAATCTTTTGCCTTTTACTAAAGATTTCTATGGAGAGGACCCTGAATGCTCTTCAGTGGCAGGAGGTGGTGCTACTTTTGAATGGGAGCTAAGCTCAGTTTCCAACCACTTTGTAAATGTACGGTAATTTCCCAGCCTATAGAACTCTTAAACTCATTCCATTGACTTATAGCCAGATTAGGCATGTTCAGTTGCCCGGCCGAAGTAGCAACAGCAGCAGAGAAGGCATATGGTAGCACAGAAAAGGCTAGGTGCTGTCCTGGTTAAGGTGAGGGTCTGAACTCTGGTGCCAGCCCTGCTTTTACTTTCAAGAGATGATAAATCGCATCCACACCATCCATTAAAAGCATTCTTATGCCACTTTAACAGTCATTGCTTCCCCACAAAGAATCTTGGGAACTGTAGTTTGTTAAGGGTGCTGTGAGTTACTGGGGAACCCCTCACAATGCTACAATTCTAAGTAGTAGCAGTAATAATAATAATAATAATAATAATAATAATAATAATAATTTATACCCCGCCCTTCTGGTTGGGTTACGCCAGCTACTCTGGATTGGCTTCCAACAGAATATTAAAAACAGAATAAAACTTCAAACTTTAAAAATTTCCCTAAACAGGGCTGCCTTCAGATATCTTCTAAATGTCAGATACAGTAGTACCTTGGGTTGCATATGCTTCAGGTTACATACGCTTCAGGTTACAGACTCCGCTAACCCAGAAATAGTACCTCGGGTTAAGAACTTTGCTTCAGAATGAGAACAGAAATCGTGCAGCGGCGGCACAGTGGCAGCAGGAGGCCCCATTAGCTAAAGTGGTGCTTCAGGTTAAGAACAGTTTCAGGTTAAGAACAGACCTTCAGAACGAATTAAGTACTTAACCAGAGGTACCACTGTAGTTGTTTATTTCCTTGACATCTGGTGGTATTTCACAGGGCGGGTGCCACTACCTAGAAGGCCCTCTGTCTGGTTCCCTGTAACTCGGCTTCTCGCAGTGAGGGAACCAGCAGAAGACCCTCAGAGGAGGACCTCAGTGTCTGGGCAGAACGATAGGGGTGAAGATGCTCCTTCAGGTATACTGTGCCGAGGGCCGTTTAGGGTTTTAAAGGTCAGCACAAACACTTTGAATTGTGCTTGAAAACGTACTGGGAGCCATTGTAGGTCTTTCAGGAATGGTGTTATGTGGTCTCGGCTGCTGCTTCCAGGTACTAGTCTAACTGCCGCATGTTGGATTAGTTGTAGTTTCCGGGTCACCTTCAAAGGTAGCCCCATGTAGAGTGCACTGCAGTAGTCCAAGTGGGAGATAACTAGAGCATGCACCATTCTGGCGAGATTGTGCGCAGGCAGGTAGGGTCTCAGTCTGCGTACCCAGGATTCTTGGGGGGCAGGCGGAGCCATTATTGTGAAAGTGATACAAGACTGCTTAAAAAATGTTGTGCGGATGTGACTGATGACTCTTCACCTCTTGTTCCAGCGGTGTCATGGGCTTGACAGAGCACTTGTGTGCCTTTCCCCCACCCCCACTCATACAACAGGAATGGTTGTGCAAGACAGCAGATGGTCAGCAGTAACATTCTTGCGCTCATGGGAAATATTTTAGCACATGTGATGTTACGCAAGCCCCAGTCTTGGAGTTATTAAGCTGAGTGTTTTGGGAACTGACAACTGAGATTTCTTAACGGCCTCTCATGCTGTATAGAAATGCATCCGCACAGGTTTGTTTCAAATAGCGGACACGCCACTTCTTGTGCGCACTGTGATCCGGGTGCATTAAAACTCAAGTGTGAGAGCTGGAAGTCTCTGATTTTGAAGCCTGAGGGTAAATGTTGTTCTGCTTCCTTGCTTGATTTTATTAGACTTCTAGCGCCACCTTTCAAAATATGAATGTATTTCTAAGGCAGCTTACAGAATATGATTTTTTTTTAAATCAAAACATCAAAATTTACAATTAAAGATAAAAAAAACAGAAAGAGCAGAATAGCTATTAGATGATGATGATAATTTATTATTTATACCCTGCCCATCTGGTTGGGTTTCCCCAGCTACTCTGGGCAGCTCCCAACAGAATATTAAAAACACAATAAAACACCCATCATTAAAAGCTTCCCCAAACAGGGCTGCCTTCAGATGTCTTCTAAAAGTAAGATAGTTGTTTATTTCCTTGACATCTGATGAGAGGGCGTTCCACAGGACAGGCGCCGCTACCGAGAAGGCCCTCTGCCTTCTAACCCCTCACAGCCAGTGAAAGCAACATTTCAGCCACAAAAGCCATCTATTTTGAAAGAAAACTGGGGGGGGGGGGGGAGCTCATCAGGCCCCACCTAAAACACAACAGGGGAGGAACTAATTGTATCTTTTGGTTGGGCTGCCTTCAGATGTCATTTAAAAGTCAGATAGTTGTTTATTTCCTTGACATCTGATGGGAGGGTGTTCCACAGGGTGGGTGCCACTACCGAGAAGGCCCTTTGCCTTCTCCCTGTAACCTCACTTCTCACAGTGAAGGAACCGCCAGAAGGCCCTCAGGGCTGGACCTCAGTGTCTGGGCTGAGCGATGGGGGTGGAGACGTTCCTTCAGGAGGAAGTCAATTGTCACCAGTTTCCTGCAGTCTCCTCTTGCCATTGAAAATCTTCCTTGGAGGTGAGGGACCCTCCAGAGCAACATGGCAAGTTGTATGGGCAGCTGCAAGGGGAAGAAAAGTGACTCTTCCTCAACTCCTTTCCTGGTACCAGATGCACTTTAGGATCAGACTCCAGTGGGAAGATGTGTCTGCATCTAGTCCATTGTGCTTTTTCTTAATACGGCGAACCACCCTGCAAATAACGAAAGAGCATTAGACCTTGACCAAAGAAATAACGGAATAGTTGGATTCTGCCTTGGAATGGCTTTCATGGGAAAGGAAGAACAAATATTCGTTCTGAAAGTGTGGCCCAGAGAAACCACTGCAGTAAGCAAAGCCAAAACACTTTGAAACAGCCTAATAGAATATCTGCAGTGGGAACCCGTTCATTGTTAATAACAAACTTCTGAAACAGGAAATTTTCTGCAGAAAAATAAAGCGCTGGAACATTTCCCATTCACCACCACCCACCATTCCTGCCCCCCGCTAATGTGGTCATGAAGAGCAAATGAGATAGTCAAACTGGTTCCATCTGGACTACTGCAATTGAGGGCTCACATAATTATTTTTTATTTCCCCACATTTATAAACGTGTGAGGGAAGGGGATTGTCGGCTGGTTTGACTAAACCCTTCACACCAGGCCCTAGGGATAGGAGGGGCAGTGCAAATTGTCAGGAAGTCCCTCACATAGGGCCTTAGGGACAGGAGCAGCCAAGAAACGCAATTGCTGAATCAGATTGGCCACGGCAGAAACTGGATCGCCCAGATCTCTCCTCAGACCTTTGACATCTGCCCCAGAGGATACAGGGAAATCTTGTCCAGACAGGATCTACCTAGAAAGTCTCCCTGATCTTCCATCCCTGCCAGTAAAGTTTGGCAAACTCAGGGTAACGGTTCCTCCCTTAGGGGTGAACCTATGGGCTATATAGATATATATGCAATTGCCAAATTCAACCAGTGCTCTCCATGCAGAGAGACTTCAAGGAGCTGATGTATCCAACCCCCAACCTCCTCCAGTTCCCTCGTTCAAACCACTGGTTCTTATTCTACGGTTTCAGCTGAGACATGACACTGGAGCACCTCATCGATTGGTAAATATTTGCACAGTGCTCTGACCTCGTACAGGCCAGTATAACTACTCAGGATTAGTCAGCAGCTACGCTCCGTCCCAACTGTGGCGTTTGACCCAAATATTTTTAAATATTTATAAGGAGAAGAATTCATGGCTTGATCGGAGAATAAATCATAAGATACTGCCTCGCCTGCTCCTCCTGAGTTTCCTCCTTTTAAATGATCTCTCTCTCCCCCCCGTCCCCCCCCAGCCCCGCTTGTTCTTCTGGTTAGTTCCTGGTATTAATCTACTTGGGGTGCGATTGCAACAAGCTTGGAGTCGTGACAATGTTGCAAACAATTCCATGTATTTGCGTAGAGTTAACAAAGTGTGCTAAAGTTGTGTGTGTGAGAGATAAATGTCTGCTCCAGGATGTATTAAGCTACCTTTGTAGCCCTCGCCGGCTTTCCAAAGAGATGGAAACAATTTACGAGGGGGCCATACGTTTTTATCACCGCACCAGACCTGTGGACTTGCTCAAGACTGCCTGGGGACATGAAAATGTGAGCCCCTAGCCTCTCCTAGTCAAAGCCAAGCACTCTAGCGCAGTCTTTGCCAACCTGGGGCCCTCCTGATGTTGTTGGACTACAATTCCCAGCAGGCCCAGCCACGGGACTGCTGGGAGTTGTAGTCCAACAACATCCAGAGAGCATCAGGCTGGCAAAGCGTACGTCCAGATACTACAGTACCTCAGTGTCCTGAATTACAGAGACCATAGTTTTTTCCTGCAGCGATAGCTTCAAGGTAGTGTCACACCTAAAACAGGCGCACATTGATTTCATAATTTAGTTACCGGTATTTCATAAAATGTATACAGTGGTACCTCTGGTTACGTACTTAATTCGTTCCGGAGGTCCGTTCTTAACCTGAAACTGTTCTTAACCTGAAGCACCACTTTAGCTAATGGGGCCTCCCGCTGCTGCTGCTGCCGTGCCGCCGCCCGATTTCTGTTCTCATCCTGAAGCAAAGTTCTTAACCCGAGGTACTATTTCTGGGTTAGCGGAGTCTGTAACCTGAAGCGTATGTAACCCGAGGTACCACTGTACACCGCTTGACTGTGGAAGAAAAAGCGGCTTACATAAAGACACACACACACTGCTGAAACAGTACTTATCCCTGGTCACTGAATAAAAGCATTTTGCTTCAGTCAGATCGAGAAAATATGCCAGGTTTGGAGGAGCTCCCAGGAATGAGAATCTCAGAGCTAGGGAGCAGGCATGAAGACCATGTGTACCTGTCCTGTTGGACCCCCCCAACACCCACAGAAAACCCGCAAAGTTCTTGGTCAGCTACCAGTTCCAGCCAGTTAAAGTGAGACTTAATCTGCAAGAGTGGGTAGGTTCTGTATCTACTAATTAAGTGTCTGGGGTGAAGTGTGGAGGAGCAGCAGAAGGAAAGACTTATCGTACTCTGATAGAATCCCTGTTACAAAGGCCAAGCTGTACCGTGTTGGTGGGAAGATTTTCTCCCGTTTCAAGGGCATCAGTGAGAACCCCGCAGGGCCAGCCCTACCATTAGGCAGAGTGAAGCAGCAGGGACTGCTGGCAAGGTGCTGGAGACAGCTCTGCATGCTACATGGCTTGCCTTGTGCCCCGCAAGCTAGCAAGCCTACTAGCCTTTGGTGCCATTGTGGATGCTGTCCTGTTAGTTGGTACCTGCCTTCCTGGCTTCTACACGTGGAATGGGAACATTGAAAGCTCTCTTACACTGAATCAGATTATGGGTCCATCTAGGTGAGTCTTCACTGATTGGCAGCAGCTCTTTGGGATTTCAAGCATCAGCTCTACCTGGTGATGTCAGAGATTGAACTCAGTGCCTTCTGCATGAAAAGCAGGTGCCCCTACTCCCGAGGCACTTTGCTTCGGGCTTCAGAATGCCTCGGGCTGGCCCTGGGAGTGTGGACCAAGCAGCCCCAGGGCATGATTCAGCAACCACACAGATAAGCGGCTCAGTTTCCCCTTCTCTTTATGCAAATGGACAGGGCAGAGATTTGACTCTCAGCCCTTGGTGACAAGTCAGGCTCCTAGATTCATCTTCTGCCCTTGGGGAATTCCTCTTGTGAAAAGAGTTTCTGCTGCCTTGTTTCGGCATTCTTTAGGCCTGAGTTCATGCTGAAAAATCTCCTGAAAGTTCTCCTTGTTTCAAAGGAAGTCCTCTTGGCAGCTGCAAAGAAAGCAACAAAATACTCTGCAAGAGCGTCTTAAGGAATATCTCTGCTTTGTGCTAAACCAACCACTGTTCAACAGTGGAATTTGCTGCCAAAGAGTGTGGTGGAGTCTCCTTCTTTGGAGGTCTTTAAGCAGAGGCTTGACAACCATATATCAGGAGTGCTCTGATGGTGTTTCCTGCTTGGCAGGGGGTTGGACTCAATGGCCCTTGTGGTCTCTTCCAATTCTATGATTCTATGACTGCAAAGCCTGTCTTACTTCTTCTGTCAGAGGCATCTGAATACACCTGAAGATCACAAGGGTGCTGTTTTCAGGCTTTCCAGGAGCTTCTGGTTGGCTGCTGTGAGACCAGGGACACAGGTACGTTAATCAAGAAAACGTGTTATATATGTGTTATAACACGGTGACACCAGATGGTGCTGTGGAGTCCCGTCTTTCGCCAACGTGATTTCCCATAATAAAGTTCACGCTGCGTTTTCCTGAAATGCTTTTTTGATGCCTCTAGATGCAGCCCAGGATCCTTGACTGGATGAGCCACTGGTCTGATCTTCTCACACTTTTATGGAAAACTGGTGCCATTGGAACATGTTCATAAATAAGAGCTTTCTTCCCGCTGGCTTGACCAGGGCCAGCCATGCCATTAGGCAGAGTGAAGCAGTTGTCTCTTCCTTCAGACGCAGGGAGTGGGAGGGTCAAAGAGCGGTGGCAAGGTATTGGAGGACAGAGCTTGGTGTGTCCTGCGTTAGCTAGTCTTGCATGTGGTGATGGATGCCATCCGGTTCACTGTCTTCTGAATATGGAGAAGTGGCTATGGCATCTTGCCCTTTGCCTCAGGCAGCAAAACGTCTTGAACCAGCCTTGGTCTGACCATAACCGTCCTGTTGCATCCAGGGTAGATCCACTGAAGTTAGTAGACATTACTAATTTAGGTTCACTGATGTGAATAGTTGAATACAGCCCCATGCCTGCAACAGATGCTCCACCTGCACAGTTTTACACCAGTGTCATCGCTCTCAAGTTGCACTTCCGCATCCCTTGGACCTGCCCTATCAGGTGGTAGCTTCAGGGGTACCATTAGAGGGCAGCAAATGGTCTGTTATTTTTATTATATTCCATGCAGCCCATTCTCCCCTGTCTTGCCAGGGTGGTTCTAGTGGCTAGGGTGTTGGACTAGGACCTGGAAGACCAGGGTGCAAATCCCCACTCGGCCATGGAGCTTGCTGAGTGACCTTGGGCCAGTGACCTCCTCTCAGCCTAACCTGCTCACGGGGTGGTTGTGGGGGGGGGGGGAAGAACGCCATATGCCACCTTTCAGCTCCTTGCAGGGGTATAAATGCATTAAATAAATAGTTGGTCCTCTCAAATTAGCACATTACATTTAGCTCAGTTGTGCAGAGGTTGTGTAGAACCTACTGTGCTCCAAAGGTCATGGCATTTCTTTTGCACAATGATCTCCCTGAGGAGGCTTATCTGCTACCTGTTGACAACAATTGCATCCCATCTTTCCTCCAAGGAGTTTAGGCGTCCATACCTCTTATCTTCCCCATTTTATCTTTACAGCAGTTCCATGGGGGTAGGCTAAACAAAGAGACGGTGGCTGGCCCAATGTCACCAAGGCAAGTGGGGTTTGAACCCTTCTCTCCCAGGTCCTGGTCCGACACTAACCACTACACCACACAATCTTTGCATGATCCTCCCTGGAGACTGAATCTGGGGCTTTCTGCATGCAGAGCAGATACTCTGCCAAGGAGCTGCCAGCCCCTCACAATTTTCTCTTTCCAGCTGCAAACTGCACCTCAACCCTCATTCCAGTCTTTTACACAGCATTTATGCTTTTTAAAACAACCATTGGCCCAACGGGGGCTTTAAAAATCCCTAATTGTTCTGTGGGTGGGCGGGCTTTGAGAAGACTCAAAGGAGAAGCCTTGCTAGTCAAATCCAGCCTGCTAGATGGAGGTTCCCCATCTGTGATATACAGTATAGCAAAAAATGGATGGGGCATCTTTTTCCTTAGTATGATTTGACTTCTGGATGGTATTTTTTATTATCATCTCAGTCAGCTGAGCTGGGCTTAAAACTGTGGTTTTCTCATCAAGTCCTTTTTTTTAATGAAACAATGGAAAACTATGGAAGACTCACGTTTACACAACTTTTGTGGCAATTTCTTTATGATGAGCAATTCCCAGATCTATGAAATGACATGCTCACTGTAGGAATTTGCTCTGATCTTCATGCTCCATTTTGGCAGTTGTTTGAAAAAGAGAGAGAGAGAGAGAGAGAGAGAGAGAGAGAGAGAGAGAGAGAAGGCAGCTGAACCTGTGTACCTGTGTGCACTTTGGCTAAGTTTAATAAAGGTAAAGGGTAAAGGGAACCCTGACCATTAGGTCCAGTCGTGGCCGACTCTGGGGTTGCAGCGCTCATCTCGCTTTACTGGCCGAGGGAGCCAGCGTACAGTTTCCAGGTCATGTGGTCAGCATGACTAAACTGCTTCTGGCAAACCAGAGCAGTGCACAGAAACGTCGTTTACCTTCCCGCCGGAGTGGTAGCTATTTATCTACTTGCACTTTGACGTCCTTTCAAACTGCTAGGTGGGCAGGAGCAGGGACCGAGCAACGGGAGATCACCCCATCGCGGGGATTCGAACCGTCGATCTTCTGATCGGCAAGTCCTAGGCTCTGTGGTTTAACCCACAGCGCCACCCACGTCCCTAAGTTTAATAGATACGCCATTAATTTTAGTGGTTCTTCTATGTGTGCTTTGAAATATGCCACACACACCCCACCTCAATCTAGCTCACCTTCACTGAACCGTTCCGTCAGCCTTTGGAACTTAGTTCAGTCTTCGCCAAGCTAGTGCCCTCCAGATGTTTTGCGCTGCAACTCACATCAGCCCCAGTCTCTCCCTGCTCTACTTCAGCATGCTTGGGTTTGAACCCGGGACCTTTCATATGCAAATCATGTTCTCCACTATGGACCTATGGACCCTTCCCCAGAGCTCAATGGTAGAGCAAAATGTCTCAAATTCAACCTCTGATAGGGTCCATGTCTGAAACTGTAGGGAGCTGCTGCCAATCGGTGTAGAAACTACTGAGATGGACCAGTAGTCTGAGCTGGCATATATTCAGATTAACAAGGAGCCCTGGGTAGTGAATCTGAGCCTGGAACTTATAATGGTGGTGGGACAATGAAGATAGTTCAGAGAAGGAAGAGGGTGGTGGTGAACAAGCAACAGGCTTAAGTGAGAAAGACGGAAGACACTGCAGACACAGAACAGGCAGCCGAGGAGGAGGTGGGGTGGAAGCTGTGACAGGTTCACAGGAGCAGGCAGGTCCTACTGTGTTTAGCTCTCCTGCCCTCTTGTCTCCAAGGGCTCGGAAAGTTTTGCATGCTAGGGCAGAAAGCTCAGAGAGCCTCTCCCCAGCAGATCTTAAGATTGCTGAGAAGACAGCCAGACAGGGAGGAGGCTTAGGACAAAGTAGGAGACCCAGATTGTCAGTTTTGCCAATATCATTACTGGGGCCAGTCATGCCATAGGTTTCCCCATGTATATTCTGTTTCCTTGAATAAAGAATTAACTTCACTATTCATCTCTGAGTCTCTGTGCTGGCCTGCAGCTGAACCAGCCCTGACAATCCTCACCTGTAGAAGATCCAGGTGTCCCAATCCCACAGAACCCTAAATGTGAGGAAGTGCTCATGCACTGGCCTTTCAGTACAGACAACCTCATGCAACATTCGGTCATTCAAAAAAAAGGATGGCCTGATTCAAAGGGTAGGACTTGAGCCCACAATACTCTTCTAGTCTGTACTTGGATATGCCCTATAAATGAATAAGGTGTGCCATTTGGAATGATGCACCCAAACCTATGTATTTTTTCTTTCAATGGGGAAGAATTAAGCATGTGCTCAAAACATGTGACTTCAGCAATTAATGGCATTCACATCTGAACACTGACAATCTCCAATGAAATTTGCGAATGTCCAAAAACTAGAAACACAGCGGTGGATGTTGTGACAGTCAGCTATGTGTGAATATCATCACCCACTAGTGAAACTAAATCTGGCAAGTGGGGAAATAAAATTTTTATTTTTGGATAAATGCAGATATGTGCCTGGGATTGTCAGCCTTCACCCATCATTGTCAACATTCACCAGATTGTGAACATTTACTGTAAAAACACACACACACACTCACTTTTATTTTAGGAGAAGAAAATGCCAGTCTCCTCTCTGATGTAGTCGCTCACTGTTGGTTTGTTCATTGAGATGGTGTGCTCTATTTTAGTTAATCTTGGCATTTGCACAGTCCCCTGGCTTTACAGATGAGCCAACTGCATGATTTGCTCACCGACTCTGCTCACAGCTTTTGAATTCTGCGAAGGCACCATTTGCAACAGAATAGATGGGAGTAGGGACAGTGGCTCTTTCATTATTCCATTTGAGCCGCTCAGATAATAGGCATTGATTTCGATTAACTACAGGAGACTGCAGAGAAGAAGGAAGAAATACTAGAGATGAAGTTCTGCCCAAATAGTTCCAATCTTCCCTCAATGGGCTCATTGTGCAAAGAATGGAGTTACTTGAAATCATAAGGTTCCCTGGAAATGGGAATTGTGCAGGGATATATTTCTATACAGCTGCCTTATCCCAGCTCCTTACTGCTGTAAGAGGCTTAACCCCAGGAGGAAAATATGTTTGTGTTGTTGCGGGACACCATGAGATTGGCTGTAGTAAGTAAGTACCATTATCAAGAACAAACCAAAATGGTGGGCAAGCTTTTGAGTTCACCAGAACTTTGCAAACGCTTTGTCAAGCAAAGTGTGTGCGTTGGGGAGCTGCCTTGGTGTTGAATTCATTAAGTCTGAATTCTTCCGGAGCCAACACAGCTCTATGTAGGCGAAAGGTTCCTTACAACCCAGCCAAGCGATTTGCTGCCAGCTGAAGACCTCTCATATGAGCAAACCCTTTATGCACTGTCTAATCTCCTTCACTGGAAGTGCGGTTCCTCTATTTAAGGCTGTAGATGAGCTTTTAAGTGTTTTCTAAGCGTCAATTTACACATGGCAAAGCGTGCAATCTGGTGGAGCCATAGCCAGTGGCGGACCTTGGGGTCTCAAATTTCAGTGGCGCCCTGGGCAACGTCAAAATTTGGTGACACCCCCCTTACCTCTTGCCATAGCCAACCCCAGCTCTGAAAGGTTGCATGGTAACCATGCATGGAAACACAGCTCAGTTCCGTTAATGCTTTGCTATCTTGTTTGCCACTCTGAGCCCCTTCGAAATTAACAAGTACTATTAATACTAAAAAGAGACTCGGGTGGCGCTGTGGGTTAAACCACAGAGCCTAGGACTTGCCGATCCGAAGGTCGGTGGTTTGAATCCCCGCAACGATGTGAGCTCCCGTTGCTTGGTCCCTGCTCCTGCCAACCTAGCAGTTCGAAAGCACATCAAAGTGCAAGTAGATAAATAGGTACTGCTCCGGCGGGAAGGTAAATGGCGTTTCCGTGTGCTGCTCTGGTTCGCCAGAAGCAGCTTAGTCATGCTGGCCACATGACCCGGACGCTGTACGCCAGCTCCCTCGGCCAATAAAGCGAGATGAGCGCCGCAACCCCAGAGTCAGCCATGACTGGACCTAATGGTCAGGGGTCCCTTTACCTTTATTAATACTAAATAATCATGCATACTGGGTGTGCATGTAAAACCTCAGCCCGAAGGCGGCCCTCCAAGCCTGTTTCACTGGCCCTCAAAACTCTCCTTAGGCCACACCCCCTCCACACCCCTATTGGCCCTTCTTCACAGCCTCTTTGAGTATTCGTATCCATCTAGCATTCTATCAACGGGGGGAAGATGGGAAACCTTCTGTATTCATTTTGTTTCAGGCCGAAAGAAGCATGCAGAGCTGGTTTTTAACAGGAATAAATCACCACTACAGCGGTGCCTTGTGAGGAAATATGAACGTTATGGAACAGAAAGGCTGGCTTGACATTCGCTGCAAGGGGTAGGTATTTCATAAGGAAAAAGAAAAGGGGGAAAAAACACCACCCAGTTTTGAGAGTGGCATTTTTCCAAGGTAAACTAGGTTAGTCTCCATTTTCTTTCCCACTTCCCTTGTAGCAACACCTCCTTTCCCTCCCACCTCCCCCAAAGTGGTCTGGGAACCCAGACTGTGTTAGATCAAGGCAGACATCATGAAAAATAACCAGGACATGCCTTTTGATGTAGCTGTGACTCTTTCTGAAGCAAACAGATGCAAACGGGAATTGCCAGCTCTCTCCCTTCCAATGGCAACAAACCTGTCTGAAGCCTGGCAGCTGGTCCTGCACCCAACGTCCGTGGCCCATCTGTAAATAAAATGCATTCAAACAAAAATACATTTCTTCTCAGCGACCTCGTGAAAGATGCCTAACTCATAAACAGAGAAAATAAAACCTTTTCTTTTTTAAAAAAACTGGATATAACCTACATGATTTGGGAAGGATTTCTGAAGACCAAACAGACGCATGTTTATGAATGAGATGGGATATTCTTATATATGGCATGTCTGCCCAGATAGCTCAATTGGTTAGAGCATAGTGCTGTAAATGCCAAGGTTGCAAGTTTGATCCCCTTATGGGGCAGCTGCATTGCAGGGGGTTGGACTAGATCAGTGTTTCCCAATTGGGGGCCCCAGGTGAAAAATGCGTAAATGAGGGACCACAGCATGAGATTAGAGGGCCACAGAGGGAAGTGGGAAGTAAAGGGGGGGAATAATATATATATTTTAAAATAATATTGATTGGCTGGCTATCCACTTGGCCAATCACAAGTGGGTAAGGGGGTGGCCCACCAGGGCCTAGCACTCCTTTATGCCACTTGAGTTTTCCTGGAGCAGTCCTGGTTTGTTTCCAGCAGAAGCGGGTGGTCACTGAGGCTCCTGTTTTGACCATCAGAGCCCGCAATCCATAACCCCCAGTTCAGGTAAGTGCAGTGGTGGGGTGGCAATGGGTAGGGCTGGGAGAGTCAAAGCTGCTTATTTCTGCTGCCAGTGCTGGGCCCGGTGGCAGCCTGGGCCCGGTTCTGCAAGGTGCAGGGTGCAATCTACCCCAGCGCCTACCACAGGGGTTAGCAAACTTACCATGCCTTGGGCCGGTGTCTCCAGTGCCGATTGTGCGGCGGGCCAGAGGGTGCGGGAGCGCGTGCCCACACGCTATTTCCGGCACACTTCCGGGTCGGAGGAGCACTGGAAATAACGTGCATGTGCAAATAACGCTTGCGCATGCGCTCAAGCTATTTCCGGTGCTCCTCCGACCCAGAAGTGGGCAGCCATGCAGAACAGCACCGATAAGAGCGGGCGGTGGCAGCAGGCGGCAGGGGTCTCTGCGGGCCAGATAAATCAGTCCCTCAAGCCTTATCCGGCCCACAGGTCTTAGTTTGGGGACCCCTTGGCCTATAAAGGACTGGATGTGGATATTGAAAAGTGATTTGTGAAGTAGAAAGTCAGGAACACAGGGAAGGCCAGTGAAGTGGAAGATGTACAGTGGTACCTCTGCTAACGAACGCTTCTGGTTACAAACGCTTCAGGTTATGAGCTCCTCTAACCTAGATGTAGCTGCTCCTGGTTACAAACTTTGCCCCAGGATGCAAACAAAAATCATACGCCGGGAGGCCCCATTAGCGAAGGTGCGCCTCAGGATAAGAACGGTTTCAGCTTAAGAACAGACCTCTGTAACAAATTAAGTTCATAACCAGAGGTACCACTGTACAGTACCTCAGGTTAGATACACTTCAGGTTACATACACTTTAGGTTACAGACTCCGCTAACCCAGAAATAGTGCTTCAGGTTAAGAACTTTGCTTCAGGTTGAGAACAGAAATCGTGCTCCGGAGGCGCGGCAGCAGCAGGAGTGCGCATTAGCTAAAGTGGTGCTTCAGGTTAAGAACAGTTTCAGGAACGAATTAAGTACTTAACCCGAGGTACCACTGTATGTATCTTGTGCTGATCTGAAAATAGCTCGCCAAATATTCCCTGGCACGCCCTTAACTTCAAACAGGAGTGTGGTACACTAGTACGGATGCCCATAGTCTTCCAGAGGTTGTTGCACCACATTAAAAACATGGTAAAAGATCAAACATTAAAAACCTGCTTAAACAGGGCTGCTTTCAGATGTCTTCCAAAAGTCAGATAGTTGTTTATTTCCTGACACCTGATGGGAAGGTGTTCCACAGGGCGGGCGCCACTACCGAGAAGGCCCTCTTCCTCGTTCCCTGTAACCTCACTTCTCGCAGGGAGGTAACCGCCAGAAGATCCTTGGCGCTGGACCTCAGTGTCCGGGCTGAACAATGGAGGTGGAGATGCTTCTTCACGTATACTGAGCTGTTGGCTATTCTGGCTGAGTCTGGTGGTGGCAGTTGGAGTCCAGCAACATGTGAATCACCACAAGTTCCCTGTCCCTGAATTGGACTTTCTGCTGTTTGGTTGTAAGTTGCTTTGGGCTGCCCTGGGCAATATATAGCAGCTAATAAATTCGGTTAACAACAACAATAGCTTTTTTTAAGGAAGCAAATGAATTTTTGAATGCCAAACTCATTCACAAAGTAATTTTGTCCCTTTCCAAATTGGTACCAGCTGCACAGGATTTACAAATGTGCTGAGGAAGCTGAGGGGAAATTATTTTGACTAGATTTTAAAAAATAAAATCCAAAACAGCATTTGCTGTTAAGAGCCTTAAGTGATGAAAGGCTATTGTCGTTTTCCGCCTCCATGAGCTTTTATATGAACAGCCCTATATGGTTCAAGACAGGATATTGGTGCTGAATTCGTTAATGCCTCCAGCAACGGTAACATTCTGGAAACCGGTTTGCTTGATACCACTTTCAAAAATAATAATAAAAGCCTGCTTTGTCTTTTCCTCATTCTTTACTTCTTGTTTCGCTCTGATGAGTCAGATCTTTGAGCACTTTTAATTGCAGAAGGGGAGTGTGATGTTCCCAAGCAGTAAACAAACTTGAATATGTACCAAATGATTCCATTTGGTTAGGAGACATCAGTGCAGCTTATCCCCAAAATCTGCCCACTTCCAATGGCTTCTTTTTTGCTGAAGTCAGTAGAAATACAACGGAAGAAGGGCTGGCAATACATTTCAGCATGGTTAGGCATCTGCCAGGAGACCACAATTCAAGGCCTAGTTACAAGAGATTCCTGGACAAGCAGCAGTGAGGAGATAGACTCGGGAGAGAGAGGAAGACCATGTCTTGCCGAAGCCCTACCACCATAAGCGGAAAAGTCTGATTTTAACCATCAGTCCTTCTAAAAATTGCAGCTCTCTGAAGGGAATGGGGTATCCCAGCATCCTTAGCAAATTATTTGTTGTTGTTGTTGTTATTTAGTCATTTAGTCGTGTCCAACTCTTCGTGACCCCATGGACCAGAGCACGCCAGGCACTCCTGTCTTCCACTGCCTCCCGCAGTTTGGTCAGACTCATGCTAGTAGCTTCGAGAATATTATCCAACCATCTCGTCCTCTGTCGTCCCCTTCTCCTTGTGCCCTCAATCTTTCCCAACATCAGGGTCTTTTCCTGGGAGTCTTCTCTTCTCATGAGGTGGCCAAAGTATTGGAGCCTCAGCTTCAGGATCTGTCCTTCCAGTGAGCACTCAGGGTTGATTTCCTTAAGAATGGATCGGTTTGTTCTTCTTGCAGTCCATGGGACTCTCAAGAGTCTCCTCCAGCACCATAATTCAAAAGCACCAATTCTTCGGCGATCAGCCTTCTTTATGGTCCAGCTCTCACTTCCATACATCACTACTGGGAAAACCATGGCTTTTACTATACGGACCTTTGTCAGCAAGGTAATGTCTCTGCTTTTTAAGATGCTGTCTAGGTTTCCATTGCCTTTCTCCCAAGAAGCAGGCGTCTTTTAATTTCGTGACTGCTGTCACCATCTGCAGTGATCATGGAGCCCAAGAAAGTAAAATCTCTCACTGCCTCCATTTCTTCCCCTTCTATTTGCCAGGAGGTGATGGGCCCAGTGGCCATGATCTTAGTTTTTTTTATGTTGAGCTTTAGACCGTATTTTGCGCTCTCCTCTTTCACCCTCATTAAAAGGTTCTTTAATTCCTCCTCACTTTCTGCCATCAAGGTTGTATCTGCAAATTATAGTTCCCATGATTCTTTGGGGGAAGAGCTATGACTGCTTATGTGGTACTATACTCTTTTAAATGTACAGTTGGGGGGGGGGGAGTTGCTACGCACAGGTGCCAGAATAACTTGGGCTAGGGTACGAACTGAGGTCAAATATGAGGATCATAGACTCAGTTATTCAGCTGCAAATAAAATGTTTTAAGTGTGTTTTAAGTGCAATATACAATGTGACCCTAGATGGCGTTGGTGAGCCTTATGGAAAATTCAATGTATGTTTAAAGACGCTTTTTTTAAAAAAGCATTTTCATAACTTTTTAAATTTGTGTGTAGCTTCCACCCGTATCTCATTGGTTCTTAAAGAGCTGCTGTGGCTTCTCTATTTCTGAGGCCAATTCAGGTTTGTTTGCCTTTGAAATCCTGCACTTCTTAGGGCCCTAGGACCCATACCCCTAGTTAGCCCTCAATGCTTTTTTGTTTCCATCTGCAATCAATCCATTTATAGGCAGTCCAATTCAGAGTAGACCTATCAAATTAACACACAAGACTAATTTTTATGCATTAATTCCAATGGGTCTGCTTTGAGTAAGGGCTTAGTTGAATGAACAAATATGGTATCTCCGATTTGTTAAAACTTGGAATTTATTTAATTTTAATTATGTTTGCTTTTGCTTGACTTGTAAGGCTATGGGCTCTCAACAAAGGGCTAAAGGTAAAGGTAAAGGACCCCTGACAGTTAAGTCCAGTCGCAGATGACTCTGGGGTTGCGGCGCTCATTTCGCTTTACAGGCTGAGGGAGCTGGCGTTCGTCCGCAGACAGTTTTACCGGGTCATGTGGCCAGTATGACTAAGCCGCTTCTGGCGCAACGGAACACCGAATCCAGAGCTGCGCATGGAAACGCCGTTTACTTCCCGCCATTTTATTTATCTACTTCCCGCCATTTTATTTATCTACTTCCACTTTTTGGCATGCTTTCGAACTGCTAGGTTGGCAGGAGCTGGGACAGAGCAAAGGGAGCTCACCCCGTTGCAGGGATTCGAACCGCCGACCTTCTGATCGGCAAGCCCTAGGCTCTGTGGTTTAGACCACAGCACCACCCGTGTCCCTTAACAAAGGGCTAGGTATTCATTAAAGAGGAATAGATTTAAAATTATAATGAAGGAACGCCTACTTACACACTGTGATTAACTTCAGAGGCACCCCTGTGAATACCTCTACCATCTGAGGTGAGGTGTCTGAGGGAGAGATCCAGTGATGACTGATCCCTCAGGGCAAATGGGGAACTTCCCCACTGACCTCAGGCTGACCAGCCAGCTCCCACCTGCCTGCCTTCTTACAACCAGTCTTGGTGGGTGGTACTGCCTGTTCAGTTTCCTCCTCCTTAGTCTCAGTGTTGCCTTGGTAGAACTCAACAGGGAAGAGGACAAACCTAGAATGAGTTGGCTCCAACTTCTGTTGGTCACTCTGGGTGATGAACTGGCTGGACACAGAGGAATGGTGAGAAACACCAGCCAGAGAATCCACAGGGGAAGAAGACTCAGAGCCAGGTCACTGGTGTTGGGACAACGACCGACAAGTGGTTAGAGGGAGAAAAGCGAGAAGACTGGGAGGAAGAGGAGGAGGTGTTGGAAGCTGAAGAGGCAACACAGCTTAGTGAGCAGGGAAAGTCTGTGGCAGAGAGAAATGGAGAAGGAGAAGAAGTGGAAGCAGGACAGGAAGGAGGCCAAGGATTGGAGATGAGTCCTGCTGGTCAAGAAGCCAGGGTGTCTCCTCCTCTTGTTGCAACAAGCTCCCTTCCCCCCTGGTTTCCCAGAACCAGAAGTGGTATGAAGAGGGATGAGCAGAGGCAGGCATGTTGACGGAGTCTGAGATTGCTTGGGAAGGAGGAGGAGATTTAGGCAGCTGTGGGAAGGCAGAGATCTTCAGACCTACTGAGAAGAGATGCTGTGCTCGTTAGGCCTGGTTCCCCTGAGCAGGCCTTGTTTTTGCTAATAAAGAGTTAACTTCACATACTCCGTGTGATTTATTGCTGGCTGGCTCCCTGACACCCTGCTCCACCAGTTCCAATAGGTACAAGCCACCACTGGCCTTCTTTGTTGTGGCACCCCATTGGTGGAGCTCTCTTGCTGGGAAGGCTCTCCAGGCTGCATCCAAATAGGGTTCCACTTGTGTATGTGACCTACGAAGAATTATGCACTAGGTTACTGTCCATGCTGAGGTGTTTGAATGTATTTATTTAACTGAATAAAGAATTCTTTGCTCTTTTATGAAAAGCGACGGGGGCGATTTTATTCCTTTTTTTCAGCTCACATACTTAAAAGCTTCTTTCAGGTCAGATCCGGGAAGCAGGGAGACACGGCTGGTGGTCTCGAGTGAAGTCCCAAGTGGATGCTTCTGCACATCTCAAAGCCGCCACATGATCTGGCAGAACTCACCTGGTCTGATACTTTTAGTTAGTGCCAAGGAGTGGATTAGGACTGGTAAACAGCTGGGATTTTGCAGGTCAGGGGAGAAGCAGCAGAGGAAACAGCCAAACAGTGCCTGCCTATACTGGACTTCTTAAACTTCCTAACATTAGTAGCCTCTTTCAGAAACTCTGCATACACTCAGGCTGGAGACAGGCACGAGTTCTTAAAGAGAGTATCAAAGGTGGTATGCTAGAGGCAAGCATGTCTTGCAGCACTTACAGGTTTTGCAGATGGTCATAATGCTTAAAAACCTGGGCCGGCAGACAAGGATGATAAGCGAAAGTCTTTCCTGGATCTCAAACAAAGACCTTTCTCATCCTCTGTTGCCTTGTCTAGCTATATATATATTTTACATTCAGATTATATCTCACCTTTTTCTCCAAGGAGTTCAAAGGTGGTGTCCATGATTCTCCTCCCCATCAATTAATCCTAACAACCCTGTGAGGTAGGCTAGGCTGAGAGTCAGGGAGGGGCCCAAGATCACTACTTCAGCGTGGTGAACCAGTTGTGCTCCCCTAAGTCCTCCTCTGATGACTAATTTCAGTTTTCCTCCCTTTCTCATAACACTTCTCATAATCTTGTGGTCCCCCAGTGAAGCTGAATGTTGGAAGAAGACCAAGGGCAGATGAGAGAAAGGACTTCTTCCAAGCAGCACATAGCAAACTGTGGAACTCAAGTCAGGTGAAAACACCCCTTGCATCACCTTCATCGTGTAATTCAGAGTGCGCGCACAGGCACTGTGCACCTTTGGTGTGGAGAAGGTGACCAGATAACAGTACTTCTTCCTCTCTCATAATACTAGAACTCATGGACATCCAGTAGAGCTAAATGTTTGAATATTCAGGACAGGTCAAAGATAGTACTTTTTCATGTGGTGCGTAGATAGACCCTGGAACTCTCTGCCACAAGAGGCCGTGATGGCCACCAACTTAAAGATAAAGGTAAAGGGACCCCTGACCATTAGGTCCAGTCGTGGCTGACTGGGGTTGTGGCGCTCACCTCACTTTACTGGCCGAGGGAGCCGGTGTACAGCTTCCGAGTCATGTGGCCAGCATGACTAAGCCGCTTCTGACGAACCAGAGCAGCGCACGGAAACGCCGTTTACCTTCCCGCTGGAGCGGTATCTATTTAACTACTTGCACTTTGACGTGCTTTCGAACTGCTAGGTTGGCAGGAGCAGGGACTGAGCAATGGGAGCTCACCCCGTCGCGGGGATTCGAACCGCCGACCTTCTGATTGACAAGTCCTAGGCTCTGTGGTTTAACCCACAACGCCACCCGTGTCCAACTTGGGAGGCTTTAAAAGAGATTGAGGCAGATTCTTGGAGGAGAGGGATGTCAGCAGCTACTAGCCATGATGACTATGGGGAGAGCGCTTGAGACCAGTTTGCGGGTTTCCCACAGGCATCTTGGTGGCCACTTAGAGAACAGGATGCTGGTCCGGCTTGATCCGTCAGCCTGATCAAGCAAGTTCTTATGTCCTTACTTTTGTTCCTAACCCTACTGAATTCTACAGGGGCAGCTGTGAGAATCCAACACAATAACCACACCAGTCCTTCTTAGCCATCTGTGGTTTGCAGACTGGGAATGGTCAAACTAACTACACAAACTCATCAGGTTGTTTTTTTAAAGACCCTTTTTGCTTGCTTCAAGGAGCATTCAATTGGGGTTGTTTCAAATTAGACCAAGAACTCTCTGTGAACCCAGTACTATTCCTCCAGTTAGGATAACTTGGTGTGTTTTTACCTCCCTAATTTTATTGGAATCGGCATAAAGAGGACACTCAAGTTGCTTCGTGCAAGAGACATTCTGCCTATTAAAACCAGGTTATCATAAATCAGCATGTGCTACTGAAGCTCAAAGAATCCATTCAGAGCTGTGTCCTTGCAGAGCCGTGGCAATATATGCTTCTCAGGACCTTGTTTACTGGTGAATTCCATTTCCCCAGATGTGTGCGAGTTTCGAGGATATGAAATTCTGAACAGGGGGATGGAGAATAATAACTTGTTTGTCCAATCTGCGGAGGGCTGCTCAGTGAGATCAGGCTGAGACATTTGGCCTGATGAGTTGAAGGGGTCCATTGCTGTCTGCTCATCTCTAAGCAAATAGCTTAGGACATTAATGGAAAAATTTCACCGTAAATTCTCCAGCATCTCCTTTGGCTCTCGGGAACTCAAAGGGAAATGAAAATTAGCACATCCTGGTAAACATCTCCTGAGCGGTCATTTAGTTCTGGACAGGTATCACATCACAGTGTGCACATTCCACCAGCAGCACAAATAATAGCAAGGGACAAGTTTATTTGGTGGTGTCAGGGGTTCACGGAGAGAGGCGCAGGTGGGGGAGGAGACAGAGAGCGAGGGGGAAGGATCCCAGGACGACGAGGAAGAGGATGACAATGACCCGAGGTTGTCCATGAGTCCGTCCAGTGAATCGGAGGACTCCCAAAGAGGAGCCCCCCTGGTCAGGCCAAGGGGAGCTAGAGGGGGAAGCAGTCAGGAGCAGGGGAACGAAGGGGGAACTCCCAGTGGGAGTTGGAAATCGGGACCGGCTTCTCCGCCGGAACGGAGTGAAGGGGGTGGAGTTACCAGTGTGTCAGAAGCAGCAGAACAGGAAGCAGAGGGGGGAAGGAGATCAGCGCAAGACATCCTGCCGGAAGGGGCGGAGAGTAGTACCGAGAGCAGTGTAACTGTCAAAAGGAAGGTCAGAAGCAACGTACGCGCACCAAGTTCAAATGTGGAGGCGCGCGGAAGTGAGGAGAGTCCTGGGGAGGAGCCTGGTCCCAAAGCGCGAAGGAGGGGGGAGCAGGCGTCAGAGGATTCAGCCTCTGGGGAGTCCCGGAGGGAGAGAACACAGGGTGGCAGAAAGACCCTGCGGAAAAGAAAGGAGAGGAAGAGGTGGTCCAGCACAAGCCTCTTAAACTGGTGTAGAGGCGGGACTGACTCAGAGGGGACTTCAGCGGTCTAAGGGTAACAGACGTAGAGCCACGGAGCTCGGATGTAAAACCAAGAATGTTCTTCAATAAAAGCTTTTGTATATAACCCGGACTGGACTTTGGTCTCTTGTGAGCTGGGACCTCGGGTGGCTCTGACAGGTGGCTTCACGGCCTGTTCCAGCAATGTAACTCAGTTGGTTAGAATGTGGTGCTGATGATACCAAGGTTGCAGATTTGATCCATGTATGGGGGCAGCTGCATATTCCTGCTTTGCAGGGGGTTGGACTAGATGATCCTCAGGGTCCCTTCCAACTTTACAATTATATTATTGGTCCCATATTGTGAACTTTATATGCATCTTGCTGCAGTGCTGCCTGCTGTCCCAATAATTTCACTCCTTTGTGTGCATTCCCTATTGAAGTGAATGGGAAGGAATGTTGTGGCACATTGAAGCACACTATGGGGGATCTGGATTGGGCGAATGAACATGCCTGAAATCATGATGGTGATTATCATGTTGTCAGGTCTGCCTCTAGATCCCAGCTCACAGAGGACCAACGCCCGGTGGATATAATGTACAAAAGTCTTTATTGAAGTTTAGTTTCCATTTCAAAGCTCTGGGCGCGCAGACCCACGTCTTGACGCTAGACCAGCTAAGTCCCCTCTGACTCACTGCTCCACCCACACCAGTTTAAGATTCTAGCCCGGCTCCACCTCTTACGCTGTTCTTTCCTTCGCTGGGTCCTTCTGCCCTCTGGGGTTTCCTCCTTCCTGGACTCCTCTGACGCTGAGCCCCCTGAGTCTTGTCCCTCCCTCTGGCGGGCTTTAGGACCTGGCTCCCTTCCTGGGCTCCCCGCTGTGCCGCGCTCCTGTACATTTGAACTTGGCGCGCACGCCCAGCCGGTGACTTTCCTTCTGACCGTTTCCCCGCTTCCTGATGTGGGCGTTGCCAAACCTGACTCCTCTCCTCCCTCTGGTGGTGAGGACACTGGTCCCGACTCCTGGGACTCCCCCTCCCCACTGCGCTCTGGTGGAGACGCTGGTCCTGATCTCCAACTGCTGCTCAGGGACTCCCCGCTGGCCCCTTCCTCCTGGGGCTTCCCCCCTGGAACCCCCCTTGCTCTGGCCACCGGCGCTCCCTTCTGTGAGTCCTCCGATTCGCTAGAGAGGCTTGTGGAATAACTCTGGCCACTGTCACTGCCTGCGCCCCCCTCGTACTCCTCCTCCTCACTCTCCATTTGCTCCCCCTCCTGTGTCTCTCCTTCTGAACCCCTGACACATGTGAAAAGAGATCTTGTACGTAATTAACAGCTACTCTTGGAGGATATATGGAGGCCTAGAAGTTGGTTATCCACCCTCCCTTAGGGAGCTCAACTCCTGCTGAGATTGCCCAAGTGTCTATCTTCATCAACACAATTAAAAAATTCTCCTGCACTAACAAGGGCCTGTCCCCAAGAGGAAGCTATTTAGCAGCCTGGTAATTTTAGCGACGACCTTGTGTTGATTACAAGTTGCTATATTAGTAAATCCTTTCTGAAAGGCAGCTGTTGTTTTGGCATTAACTCCTTGACTCCTAATCAGCTGTTTGTTTACTAAATCCTAAGGCAATTAAAAAAAGGATCCCTGTGTCAAGACTACGCTGGTCTGGTCGGTGAATGCTTCCACAACAGAGGTATATTCATGAGAAATCTTATAAGGGAGAAGGCGGTTAGACCCGATCCAGAAAGTTGTAAG
The DNA here is from genome assembly GCF_964106915.1 of Podarcis gaigeae. Taxonomy (NCBI): domain Eukaryota; kingdom Metazoa; phylum Chordata; class Lepidosauria; order Squamata; family Lacertidae; genus Podarcis; species Podarcis gaigeae. The sequence continues at coordinate 100,422,401 of NC_139680.1, read as the reverse complement.
TGGCAAGGGAATGGCAATCAATGTACAATTCCTTTGCTTATAAGCAGTAATTCTGTAGATAGGTCTGTGTTGGGACCCATATGGGTATTCTGTAGGATTCCCATATGCCCCCTTCAGTAGTGACGCAAGAAGATTTAAAATATGTGCAGAAAAACAATATAATGGACTCTATAAATAGTAGTATATCCAGTCCTGTTTTTCAAGAAAAACGGTTGCCAAAGCTCACCATGAACGCCTCCCTTGTGCTCTCAAAATGGCAACGGTGCACACCTGAGAGGTGCCTTAACTGAATTTTGGCAGGTTCCGGATGAAAAATAAAAAGCCCTGAGTATATCTTCAACATCTCTGCAAAGCTTTTTTGATGGCTTTTTAATGGTTGCCCCTCTTGATTTCCTGTTGTAAAATATATAAAGTGTGGTTAAAATTCACACACTGAAGCAAAGTTGCCAACCAATCCGAAACATACACTTCCCGGTGACGGCAACTTCCTCTCGCCCCCAGCTTTGAGGAAAGTTGCCTCAACTAAAGCAAGGGGCAAGGTCCTTTTTTCCTCTACCTATTTCCCTGAACCCCACCCCCCGCAAGCCGCACACATTAGGTGAATAGACAGCTAGGTACTGGTCTATGTCCTCAGATATGTCAGAAACCACCGGTTTCACCACTGGGTCTACAAATAAAGAGACAAGACTACAAAGGATAGGCTTTGCCCTTGAGCCTTCCAAATTACGTTCCTGCCAGGTGTTGCCCAAACTATGAGACCTTCTTCTCCACAGCTGTCATGGTTATATAGCCTTGGACCTGCTCTGTACTTCATCCCTCGGATACAAGTGGTTCTGCCCAGAGGCACTGACCACTTCCAAGAAGATTTGGGACCCAGAACGGCAAAACAGCAACCGTAATCTTAGAGTTCTAAACAGCAGAGCAGGTGCATAAATGTGCCTCCTTTTCTGGTCCACCTGAGGCCAAGGTCTCAGTGGGCCTAACTAGCCGGTAGGCCCTGTGGAAACTGGACACTGAACCAGAGCTCAAATGTCCTGATGTGGCAAAGGCATAAGGCCACAATGGCTCCTCTCTCCTGACCCCTTCCTTAATCACTGTGGATTCCATGACACTAGCTTAAATTCCCTCTTGTACAAAATGATTTAAGGTGCCCTTCTGTTCCGGTAGGCCACTCTAGCAGAAACAACATCCTCCTCGTCTTCTGCTCCACTGAAATATTTGCAATGTATGTTTACTTGGAAGTAGGTTGTGTGTAGGACCAAAATGTTAAGATCTATCTAGTGTCTCGGTTGCAAGTGACCATCCTTTGGAAGGCTTTGGCAGTATTTTGGCGAGGGGGAGTACTATGGTGTTCTTTCTTACGTTCCTATATTGGACACAAGCTGCATCCAGATTGCTTGGGAACTCCAGTTTGGCCGCTCCATTGCTGTCACTTTTTTAAAACCTCAGAGGCATCTTTAGCACACCACCATTTTTGCTCTTTCATGGCCACTCAAAAAGCAAAGCAACGGGGTGGGATTCAAACAGCAGAGTCTTCTAGGTGCAACGCTCAACATATTATCTTCTGGACCACCCTGGCAATAATGTTTATGATGCAAGTGTATGATTACATTAAATATATAACTCCGAATGTATACATCTCTTGTGAGAAATACAACTTTCCATAGCCTGATTTATGTCTATTTACAGTGGTTGCATCTGCACTTTTGCACTTCTCTCCAGCGTTGTTGATTGTGGGTTGTTTTTTTTTCAAACCCTGAGGATTGCCGCTAAGTCATTACTCAGCGTAGACCCACTGAAATGTAATGAGCAGGAATAACTTAAGGCCATTGATTTCATTGGGTCGATTCTGAGTATGACTTACCTAATGACAACCGTAAAAGACATATAGCTGTAGTTGGAGGCTAACTTAGGGGCCTTCCAGGCATCCTACTAATTGAGCAGAGGTTAGATTATATTTTTGCAAGCCACCCCAATCTCCGAGTGTTGCAAGATTCCAGAGGTTACAGGCACTTACTCAGAGTTTGGTTTCCTCAGAATGATGGACAATGGAGACTGTGGTGTCTTTGTGAGATATGGTTTGTTTACACACATATATAACCTGAGCCTATGATGGAGGGGCTCACAGCATTAAGGTCTTGTTTCTCCAATAGCCCCACAGCTTTTGATTCAAACAGAAATCAAGCATGTCTCTCCTTCACAGGCTTCTGCCTGCCTCCTGCTGCTCCTAGGTCACACACACAACACAGCGCTGGCTTTTGTTCTTCTAACTGATAGCCAGTTGAGGGAAGGGGGCCCACCCATTTGCCTTCTGGCATGGAGCCACTTCCTTTGTTACCTTAAGGACCCATGTTGCTGTTGTTTAGTTGTGTCCGACTCTTTGTGACCCCATGGACCAGAGCACACCAGACACTCCTGTCTTCCACTGACTCCCGCAGTTTGGTCAAACTCATGCTGGTAGCTTCGAGAACACTGTCCTACCATCTCGTCCTCTGCTGTCCCCTTCTCCTTGTGCCCTCCATCTTTCCCAACATGAGGGTCTTTCCCAGGGAGTCTTCTCTTCTCATGAGGTGGCCAAAGTATTGGAGCCTCAGCTTCACGATCTGTTCTTCCAGTGAGCACTCAGGGCTGATTTCCTCAAGAATGGAGAGGTTTGATCTTCTTGCAGTCCATGGGACTCTCAAGAGACTCCTCCAGCACCATAATTCAAAAGCATCAATTCTTCGGCGATCAGCCTTCTTAATGGTCCAGCTCTCACTTCCATACATCACTACTGGGAAAAACATGGCTTTAACTATATGGACCTTTGTCAGCAAGATGTCTCTGCTTTTTAAGATGCTGTCTAGGTTTGTCATTGCTTTCCTCCCAAGAAGCAGGCGTCTTTTAATTTTGTGACTGCAGTCACCATCTGCAGTTATCATGGAGCCCAAAAAATTTCTTCCCTTCTATTCTTCCCCTTCTATTCTAAGGACCCATACCTAGGCCATTATTTAGGCCTGGCTAGTCCAACAATTGAACCCTTGCTGGATCCAGGAATTAAGAGGGACCTAGGCCCACGCAAATTCACAACACTATCCAGTCTTTATTGAGCACTCATCCTGATTTGTTTGCAGGGTTATATGGCAAAGAATGAGGATTCGTCCTGTATTCATCCCTGATTTGTTTGTGGGGTGTTATGCGCCTTCTGGTTAGTCATTCAAGACAATCCCCATCGCTTTCCAAACTGGAAAAAAGTCCAATTCTTCTTTTTTAAAGTGGATTTCCTGCCCTAGGGGGACGGAGCCCTTTAATTTAGTTTACCTGTGCAAACCCAACGTTATTGCTTAAATCCCACAAAATAGTGATAAACAGGAGGCGTCCTCTGAGTCAGTCTTGAAGGATTACCTCACTTTACTCAAATAATGCACCACAAAAGGCCTCAGAATGGGAGTCCCCTTACATAGCATGGACATCTTCAGTATAGTGTAACGGAAAGCCTAACTCTAGCAGTGCCAGGTCCAGAACATTTTCTCAGGTTTAAAGGGTGTTTCCAGAGAGTGTTCCCAGCTTCTGTACTAGCCCTGCAGCACCCTGGCTAGTTCCAGAGCCTGCCCACATAACACACATGTCAGATGACTAATATATGCATGTGTCATATGATGCCTATGCAAGTCATCGGTCAGCTCACAGGGTTGCATCATGACTGTGCAAAAGGCCTTGGACTATTCCAGGGGATCAGTTTACAGTGCAATGAATGTTTGGTTGTTGTTAGTCATTTCTTCTTGCAGGAGAATTCAGACTTTTCCTTCAGGTAGCGCTTCAAACTGGATTTGGACCAGAGGGAAGTGGGTCCAGATTTCCTGCAGACATGGAAGGAAAAGACTTCCAGGAATGCTGGAGAGCTGCTGTCAGTCTGTGTAGAAGACAGTAAAGTTGAATCTATAAAATCCGCTCTTTCCAAAATCATATGAGAACCGAAACACTGCTTGTTCTTCCATCAAACTTGCACACGTCTGAATTTTGCAATGCAGTTCTCCAAAGAAGGAATGTTTACAAAGATGCATATATTAGGGGGAAATGTGCATTAAAAATCAGTGAAAAGAACAGACAAAATGTATTATATTATGAGAAATTGCTAGCAAAACTGTGTACGTTATTCAAACCTTTTTACTGTTTGATGTTTCACTGTGTTTTTTTATATTCTGTTTTTTTATATTCCGTTGGAAACCACCCAGGGGGCAGGGTATTATTATTATTATTAAAAATGTGCTTCTGAGGAGAAATTCACACTAACATTCTGAAGAATTTACATGGAGATAGTGTGGGGAGTTTGAATTATGGTGCTGGAGGAGACTCTTGAGAGTCCCATGGACTGCAAGAAGATCAAACTTATCCATTCTTAAGGAAATCAGCCCTGAGTGCTCACTGGAAAGACAGATCATGAAGCTGAGGCTCCAATACTTTGGCCACCTCATGAGAACAGAAGACTCCCTGGAAAAGACCCTGATGTTGAGAAAGGAGACGACAGAGGACGAGATGGTTGGATAGTGTCTTCGAAGCTACAAACATGAGTCTGACCAAACTGTGGGAGGCAGTGGAAGACAGGAGTGCCTGGTGTGCTCTGATCCATGGGGTCACGAAGAGTCGGACACGACTAAACGACTAAACAACAAAAGTGTGGGGAGACACTGTTTTTAAGCTTCTACGTGCCACATCTGACCCCCCATGTAGGTAAAAGGTAAATGACCCCTAGACAGTTCAGTCCAAGGCTACTATGGGGTTGTGGCGCTCATCTCGCTTTCAGGCTGAGGCAGCTGGCGTTTGTCCACAGACAGTTTTCTAGGTCATGTGGCCAGCATGACTAAACCGCTGCTGACGCAATGGGACACCGTCACGAATGCCAGAGCGCGCGGAAATGTTGTTTACCTTCCCGCCACAGCGGTACCTATTTATCTACTTGCACCGGCGTGCTTTCTAACTGCTAGGTTGGCAGGAGCTGGGACAGAGCAACGGGAGCTCACCCTGTTGCGCGGACTCGAACTGCCAACCTTCTGATTGGCAATCCCAAGAAGCTCAGTGGTTTAAACCACAGACCCACCCAATATCAATGTGTCTCATAGCCACAGACAGAACTTTTATGTCACCTACATCATTTCAATCCCAATACTTTTCAATGAACTGAATCTACACATTTAGCTTCAAGTCATTATCTGGCTATGCAGGCCAAATTTCTGTATGAACCAGATAGAGCTCCGAAGTCTACACACAGGATAACTCAGTTGGTTAAGAGTGTGGTGCTGATGATGCCAAGGTTGCAGGTTCGATCCCCAAATGGGACAGCTGCATATTCCTGTACTGCAGGGGGTAATCCTCAGGGGCCCTTCCAACTCTACAATTTTTTTATTCTAACCCTGTTTTCTTTGGTATTCTTTTTGGACTTCATAAGATTCCAGCAATGGACATCTAACGGTCTTCAAGTATGACATGAGATGATGGCAAATGTGACTCTACATCGATGAGCACCTCTTCGCTACAGTGTGGTGTAGTGGTTAAGAGCGGTGGACTCATAACCTGGTGAACCGGGTTCGCTTCCCTGCTCCTCCACCTGCAGCTGCTGGGTGACCTTGGGCTAGTCACACTTCTCTGAAGTCTCTCAGCCCCACTCACTTCACAGAGTGTTTGTTGTGGGGGAGGAAGGGAAAGGAGGTTGTTAGCCGCTTTGAGACTCCTTAAGAGGAGTGATAAAGCAGGATATCAAATCCAAACTACTACTACTACTACTATTCTTCTTCTTCTTCTTCTTCTTCTTCTTCTTCTTCTTCTTCTTCTTCTTCTTCGTTGAATCCAGGGTGACTTCCAGCGCACTGATTTAACAGTAGAGACGCAAACCTCTTATGAACAGTAGCATTTTTAAAGGGTGGGATTTAACCTTTCAAATACGTGTCTTCAATGTAACACAATGCGAATGAAGAAGAGTAATGATTTGATTTTGAAAGAAACCATATTGCAGGTAAAATATTTATTTCAAAGCGAGTCACTTCCTCCTCCTCCAGCTCTACCGCCTTTCTAATGAATGAATATGTACTTAGCATGAATGAATATGTATTTTGCTGTGCAAAACAGACTCAGAAACACAGTTCCTTCCCAAAGGTCTTGAAGAAAATTAACGAATAGGAGGAAGGCGGTCAGAGGTCAGGGGCTGAGGAGTCCTAGCCATGTCATAAAAGACCTCTTCAGCATCCAACATCTGAAACATACAAAGCCTCAAGACATAAGCTTTTTATTTTTTAATGGAAAAGCGAAATAGCAAAACACAACTACCCTCCTTCATTCATTGCGCTCAGCGCTAGACACTGCAACCTTTGATAAGCACCCGGGGGGTAATTATCTGCCATACAAAGGCTGTTGTTGTATATCTTTGGATTTTCCCTCCAAACACAATCTGAGAAGCAACGGGAGAAAGAGGGCTGCTGCAGAATTAGCCAGAGGTCTCCCTCTCACACAGACGGAACACTGTTGTGTTTTACGTGGCGCTGAGAAGCGTGGAAGTCATTTGACCTACCAAACAGCAAGAACTTTTGATTCATGGCCTAATTGTCACTGGAGTTTTTGTCATGCTATTTAGAGTCGATCGTTCCTCAGACTCTTCAAGAAATGGGGCTCGTGTTTTCCCCCTGTGTCTGCTTCTATGTCAGAAGCTCCACAGTCCACACAGCAATCAGGAAGCTGTTCACTTTCCTTCCTTTGTTGTTGTTGTTTAGTCGTGTCCGACTCTTCGTGACCCCCTGGACCAGAGCACGCCAGGCACTCCTGTCTTCCACTGCCTCCCGCAGTTTGGTCAGGCTCATGCTGATAGCTTCGAGAACACTGTCCAACTATCTCGTCCTCTTCTCCTTGTGTCCTCCATCTTTCCCAACATCAGGGTCTTTTCCAGGGAGTCTTCTCTTCTCATGAGGTGGCCAAAGTATTGGAGCCTCAGCTTCACGATCTGTCCTTCCAGTGAGCACTCAGGGCTGATTTCCTTAAGAACGGATAGGTTTGATCTTCTTGCAGTCCATGGGACTCTCAAGAGTCTCCTCCAGCACCAGAATTCAAAAGCATCAATACTTCGGCAATCAGCCATACCTTGCCTGTCCTGTATGTAAGAAAAGCTTACATTCATGGCTATAGGAACTGTGGCAGAGATCTATACCTTCTCCCCAAGCTCAGTCTCCCCATCAGCATTACAAATAGGATGGTCGCTTACCCAAAAAGGGAATGAAGAGGAGAGGACACAGATTTGCATGACGTTTACACATGCTACTTTATGTATGGAAGTCATAATGCAGGAAGCAGATAGGTAGCCGTGTTGGTCTGCCATAGTCAAAACAAAAAAATTCCTTCCAGTAGCACCTTAAAGACCAACTAAGTTAGTTCTTGGTATGAGCTTTCGTGTGCATGCACACTTCTTCAGATACACTGAAACAGAAGTTACCAGACCCTTCTATATAGTGAGAAGCTGGGGAGGGGTATTACTCAGAAGGGTGGTAGGAATGGGTGACCAGGAGAGACCTGGTCTGAACAAAGACATTGGATTCTTATCTCATTATACATGACAAAGCCATTTTTCACCTTCTCACCCCTTGCTTTTTCCTGTAAGACCTATTGCAGTCGTTAAGAGTCGTCAACAGGCTCATCACAGCTATCTGCCAATCACCCATTCCTACCACCCTTCTGAGTAATACCCCTTCCCACCTTCTCACTATATAGAAGGGTCTGGTAACTTCTGTTTCAGTGTATCTGAAGAAGTGTGCATGCACACGAAAGCTCATATCAAGAACTAACTTAGTTGGTCTTTAAGGTGCTACTGGAAGGAATTTTTTTATAATGCAGGAAGGATTGCTATAATATACAGTGGTACCTTGGTTCTCGAACTTAATCCATTCTGGGAGTCCATTCGACTTCCGACACCATTCAAAAACCAAGGTGTGGCTTCCAATTGGCTGAAGGAGCTTCCTGCACTCAATCGGAATCCGCGGTGAACGTTCGGCTTCCGAAAAATGTTCACAAACCGGAACGCTCACTTCCGGGTTTGTGGCATTCAGGAGCTGATTTGTTTGGGAGCCAAGCCATTCAACTAACAAGGTACCACTGTAATATAAACAGTGAAAGCTGGAGGGTTTGTCTCCTCTGGACCTAAGATTCCCTACATAAAATATAGAGATGGAAGAAACTCCAAAGATCATGCAGTCCAACTTCCTGCAATGCAGGAATCTCAGCTAAAGCGTCCATGACAGATGGCCATCCATAATTAATCTTGAAAGGCATGCTGATAATTAAAGAGCCACTTTTCATGTACTGCTGCTGCTCTTGACTCTCCCTGCCAGCTTAAAGCACTGTGGTGAGTCGGCAAGAGCACCCAGTTGAGCCCGGTGTGTAAAAATAGCTCTGCCACATATTGGCTTAATGGACCATCTTGTAAACTGAAGCATTCCGACTTCATACAGACTTGCCACTTCCAGCCCACAGGCGATCAAGCCTCCTTCCCCTGGAAAAGGATGGGTTTTCTTTAAAAATGCACTTGCCCTCTGCTGAAGCTATAGTCATATTTTCCACTAACGGTGATTAACTGCAGAGCTGTATGTGATGGCATCTGCTTTAAATAAAGCCGAGAGACAAGCTGATGTAATATTCTCTAAGGCTGATTTGTGTGTGTCTTCTGCTTTTTATTACACACACACACACAGAGAGAGAGAGAGAGAGAGAGAGAGAGAGAGAGAGTTCTATTAGTTCAAGCTGCCTTTTGAATTTCCTGGCTGAAATTCTTCCCTAAGCACCGGAAGAAGGCCTGTACTTTGTTTAGTACACCTTAGGCTCTTGTAATCCTGCTCTTGCTTACCTGGGAGTAAGCCCCACTGAATGCAGTGGGACTTACTTCTGAGTAAACGCGTGCGGGAGGATTGTGCCGCAAACAGATGCTTTGAACTAAGTGAGGGAGTCAGGGAAATAGAGATTCATTCATTCATTTAAGTCAGGGCCTGCCTTACTATGAAGCCATGTGAAGGATGGCCTTGGGGGCAGCAGATTCCAAGAGGAGACGCCACACCTTTTTCCTGTCTCCGATCCATTTCTCCATGTGTGTGCCATTAAAAACAAAAAGGAACTCCAGTCCGCAGCAAGGGGAGGGGTATCGTTTTGACTTTTCATTTCAGGTGCAAAATATGTTTTCAAGCCAGCATAGTTTAAAGTCTACAGTGGGTTGAAATCCTTTCACCTGACACTTTCTCCTCCTCCAGGAGGCTTCCAGTTAATTGAGATACTTTTGTTGTAGTTGTTGTTTAGTCGTTTAGTCATGTCCGACTCTTCGTGACCCCATGGACTAGAGCACGCCAGGCACTCCTGTCTTCCACTGCCTCCCGCAGTTTGGTCAAACTCATGCTGGTAGCTTCGAGAATACTGTCCAACCATCTCGTCCTCTGTCATCCCCTTCTCTTTGTGCCCTCCATCTTTCCCAGCATCAGGGTCTTTTCCAGGGAGTCTTCTCTTCTCATGAGGTGGCCAAAGTATTGGAGCCTCAGCTTCACGATCTGTCCTTCCAGTGAGCACTCAGGGCTGATTTCCTTAAGAATGGAAAGGTTTGATCTTCCTGCAGTCCATGGGACTCTCAAGAGTCTCCTCCAGCACCATAATTCAAAAGCATCAATACTTCAGCGATTAGCCTTCTTTATGGTCCAGCTCTCACTTCCATACATTGCTACTGGGGAAACCATAGCTTTAATTATACGGACCTTTGTTGGCAAGGTGATGTCTCTGCTTTTTAAGATGCTGTCTAGGTTTGAGATACTAGCAGAGATCATTAAACGAAGGTTGGCACATGCATTACTTCATATGAGGTCTGAGTGATGTCTTCTCTCTCAGAAACGTAGCTAGTAGTGTTTATGAAATGTGTTTAGGACAACCAGTGTTTCAGTCAACCACGGAGAGTCTGGTTCTGTAACCTCAACATCAGGAATCCTGCCCACTGCCTCTCCCTCTCTTATGATGCTGTTTTGAAGGGTTAGAGATGGAGAAGTGTTGTAGCTCAGCGGCAAAGCATCTCACCTCCAGATAGGACTCCTTGTCTGAAGCCCAGTCCACGTTGACAGTGCTGGTCTACATGGACCACAAGTCTTACTCAACAGAAGGCAGGTTCCTATATTCCTGTGAGGTCATTAGGAAACAGGTCCAGTGGAAGTGGGGAACTGCCAATATCATAGTCCTTTTATGCAAACCTGTGGTGCAACCACACCTGGATTACTGTGTACAGTTCAGACCGCCACATCTCCAGAAGGTGGTGCAGAGCTGGAGATGTTGCAGAAAAGAGCAACCACGATGATCAGGGGTTAGTGCAACTGCGGTGTGAGGAAAGGTATTGTGGAGGGCAGTAGGCTTCCCTCCCCCAAGGATCCTAAATGTATCTACTTACTTTTATGTACACATGCAGCTAGTTGACAAGAGGTTTAGAGTAAGGACATTTCTACTGAGAGTGACCACTCCTATCTCTGAGACCATTCCAGGCTGCCAGACTCAGACTGGCTATATGCATTATTTCATTTACTTCAAAGTGGGAGCCAGATTTCCTAGGGGCCCATCTGCTTATTCTGCTGGACTGTCCCCCAAGATCCTGCCCCAAAACACCAGTGTGCTTCTTCTAGAGTTGTCATGTTTCACCTTGCTAAGCCAAACCTGGTAGACGGCTGTTATCTAACGTCTTATAAGTACACTTAAAGCCTTGCAGATACAAAACATAACAAAAATTGCACATCACCGGGCAGGTCCTAAATATGTTAACTCCAAAGTAAGTTTTGGGTAGTGTTTGATTATGGTTTTAAAAGCAGCAACAGCAACACAGAAAAACACACAAACAGCTCCCAAACGTGGGAATGGAGCTATGGATTATTCCCAAACTCATCTATCCTCGGGAAACTAAACGATTCATTTGAAGAATGAAGCTCTAAATCTACCATACAGGCGCAGATAGCAGAGTCATGAGCTGGTATTCACAACACATAAGCTCTGGGCTTTCTGGTGGCTTTGCACGGCCTCTCACTTAAATGAGCCAGAGTAAACCAACAATGAATATATTAAATACATAAATAGAAGCCCAAGCAATACCAAGCTCTGGGCTAAAGCAGTTTAAAATAACAATAGCAATCTGCTTCGTTGTACGGCGTGGTCTGCCTGTGATGTCAGATACCTGTGGAAAGGGCCAAAGGAAACATTAAATGCATTTCCTTAAAAGAACAATATACATCCCATATGCTTCAGAGGTCTAGAACGTTTGTTTCCTTGAACAGATGATTTGATTTGATAGGGGTGGGGAAGATGTTATTCTCCAGGTGCTGGTGGACTACTGCTTCCATAACCGTTGACCGCTGGTCATGCTGTATGGGGCTCATGGGAATTGGAGTCCCAACAGCATCTGGTAGGCCACAGGTTCTCCAGCCCACGTCTGCAAAGGCTGAGATGACACAGGGAGGTGGTTCACACATGCGCAGGCATGCCTGCCTCTTGACAACTGCACACCAAGTGGCAGCTTCATGGGTAAACGAGTCATGGCAGATCAAGCTCAACCAAAAAGGTGGCTAGTCAAATCTGTGGTCACAGGTGATGAGCGGCAATGGAAAAGAGACCACCTTGCAGCCATTTGGTTTCCCATTATTGAATATACAAATGCACAGGAGCGTGACAGGGTGGTCCCAAGAAAATATAAATCGGTGTGGAGATCCTGGGTTCTATGGGGAAATCATTATTTTCCCCGGTATTTGCCAGTCAGAAATTTTGTAAAAATGTGACAGAAGGGGAAGACAACACCCTATAAGTTTCAAATAACGCTTTTGACAGCTTATTAGCTTCATATGAATGGTATGGTCATATATTGTTGCCCCTTGAATTGCAAGGTGGGATCTGAACCTTCTTTATCTTTGTGAGGCGGGAGTGGGGTATAGTTTATTTGCAGTGTTATCTTATGATTGTGTAATGGCTTTCTCTTTTGTAATATGTAAACACACACAGAAACGCTAATCAGATCAGTGAGTCTCCAAAGGTTGCTAGGAGATCCCCTCTTCGTCCCACAGAGCTACTGTTTCCCAGGAAAGAAGGCTTGATTGTTAAACCACTCTGAAAATTGTGGCTCTGTGAAGGGAAACTGGGGCTTCTGACATCTCTCAGCACCCTTAACAAACCGCAGCTCCCAGAACTCTTTGGGGGAAGCCATGACTTTTTCAAGCGGTATCAGAGTGTTTGGTGTGGCTTTTGTTTCAAAAACAGAACGGTCAAAAGGCAGCAAGGCTCTTCTCCTCTGCATACTTCTCTGGCACTACTCTGCTCTTTCAAGGACCATTGAATAATCATTTTTTCTTTTTTAAGTGACCTTGCTTCGCAAACACATCATTGCAGAGGGAGAAAGGCATGTGGAGAGGTTATTCTCCCAGAATGGAAATGTAGTGATATTCATTTGATGTCTTGGCCCCATTAGAGTCTTAGAAGTCATACTGTGGAAAAGCTGGAAACCTAAATATGTTGCAGATGATGGGTCTAGGCAACCATGATAGAGATAGCACCTGGTTTTTGTTGTTTTTCTGGAAAGCCTCGACTTCAAGGGAAGGGGCCATATCTCAATGGAAGAGCACATCATTTGCATGCAGACGGTCCCAGGCTCTATTCCTGACATCTCCATGTCCCTCAACCACTTAGAGTAGTAGACAATACTGGATTAGATTGGACAATAATCTGATGCTATATAGTACAGCCTCTCATGTATCAAATTCCTGTGAGGAGTGGGGCTATTGGTACGTTGGCTTTGAAACAGTACCCACCCAGAGCCACGGACCTGACAAAAGAAAAGAGCGTCTGTTGAAAGCCTGTTTTGGCAAAGTCTCTCTCTTTCTCCCTCTGCTCAGCTTATATGATCAGTTTCTGCCTATTTCTCGTGTCGCTCACCTGCCTACAGGGAAGATAAGCTTATTTATTTGGCATACAGAAGGTTGACAGAGCGCTCTTTCTGGGAGACAATGGCATCAACCCTGCTGTCGAAAAAGTGGCGGCGCTTAGGCCCACACCCAACGCTTCTCGCAACCCCATTGTTCCCATATCAGATCCTGTGACCATTGGGCCTTTTTAAAGACTAACATAGGCATGGCCGAAGGCTGCTGCATATGATGGATCAGCAATTGCTATTGAAATCACCACCGCCATGTGTGGGTGGAACTCTGCATCAATGGTTTCCGTAGCACAGATGGTGTTGCACAGCAGCCTAGGACAAATGAACTTAATTTGCAGCATGGCAAGCCATTTGAAGGTGCCTGGGTATCAAATTTCATGCAGACTAATTCTTCACAAGCCTTGTAAGCCATAAGCTCTGCAGGCTCTTTAAAATTCCTCACTAGCTTCATAAATTCCCGTGCAAGGAAGAATGCTGCATTTTCTGGGTAATTGTTCCATTATTTTCCCTGGAGTCCAAGGGCACTTCCAGACAAACTGTTTATTGAGCATTCATCCAGGGTTTTCTTTTGCAAGGAGGCTAGATGGTGTCAGCTATTTAATGAGTTCTGATTGGTTTGCAGGGAGGTTAGATGATGTTGCGTCATCAAAGCAAGTGCTTCCCTATCACTTTCCTTGCTGCAAAAATCTGATCTTTTGAGGAAGCGGGTTTGTTGTGCAAGTCAAGTGCAGCCTGAATTTGCCACTGTGCAACTGAATCCCACCAGAAAATAGTGGGAGTCTAGAAGCTCCCTCAGTTACTGACTAGTATTGGTCACTGAGGGGGCTTCCACACCGTTTATTTTTCAGGTTGTTGTTTGCTCTTGCAATTTTGTGGATTGCTCTCAATTATTAAGAAATGGGTTTTCTGCACAATCCTCTTTATTCTTGGTCTAGTGCACATCCACCACTGGTTTTAGAAGTGGTGTACAAACCACATCAGACACAATCCATATCCACCCTGTCGTTTCTTATGCAGTAATCCAGCCGTGAATTTTCCAATGCTTGACCACAGTTGTCCATGCAATGTTGACAACTGCAATGCAGCCTGTTTAACGACTTTAAGTGGGTTGTGCCTAAGTGCATGAGACAGGAAGGGGCTTCTGGATTCAGTAACACATGATTCTGCAACACAGAAGCTGTGGCTTTCTATAGCAGAGACTCCTCCTCTTGTCAATAGTCAATAAAGTTTATGGTATGCATATGGACATCCTGCATTCTGCAAACTATTAATTTAAGAATAACACATAGCTATGCTTGGGGTTGATCTGGAAGTTGCAGCTGGTGCAGAACATAGTGGCCAGGCTGTTTGTGGGAGCAAAAAACCTCCAGCACGTAACACCTTGGTTGCGGGATTTGGACTGGCTCCCAATTTGTTACTGGGCCAACCAAGTTCAAGGTGTTGGGACTAACATACTCTATACTAGGGTTGCCGTACATCCGAAAATTCCAGGACATGTCCTCTTTTGGGTATCCTACATGCCCATCTGGGGGGAATTTTACATTTTAAAGCAAATGTCCTGGATTTGAGATAGATAGATAGATAGATGATAGATAGATATAGATAGATAGATAGACAGGTTAGGCCCAGGTTACCTGAGAGATTGCATGGTGCCTTATATCCCCAGTAGGCCACTGCAGTCTGTGAGAGGGTTCCCCTGCAAGTTCCGAAGATCTCAGAAGCCCTCTAACTCAGAGCATACTTTTACTGTGGCCGCCCTTCTTCTGTGGAGTAGCATTCTTATGGCAGGCGCCCACTAGCTGCACTTTCTGGAAACAGCTGAAGACTTTTTTTGTTCCAACAGACCTTCCCAGCTGGCTAAATGGGTCTTTACTATGAGTGCCCGCTTATTAGGGTTTTGGTTTTGTCCTAAACGTATTTGTTAGTCCTTTGTTTTGAATTATTTCACCTGTACATTGCCTTGAGACTGTGGTGTGGGTGATGAATAAACCGGTTGTAAAAAAACAATGAGAAGAATGAAATATTATGTTTTGATGCATTTCCCCCCAAAACAGCTTGGATATGAATTGAGGGGAAAAGAACCGCCTACCTGCATTTTGAGTGGGTCCTGTGTACACAGCCTAAACCAAGTTGCAATGCTGTGATGGCCACTGGAGGAGTGATTTACTCTATGAATGCTACAGCCAGATCCACAGAACCTATGGCGGTCATGTGGTGCGGATGGTCTGCCTGTGTTGTTGTGCTGTTTCCAAGGTCTGTGGAAAATGCCATTTCTGTATCTTTATTCTTCATGTATGTTTCCTGATTTCCTACATGCAGGGATGCAGCTGTGGGCCTGTTAGTATTTCACTCCTCCGATGCTGCAGATGAGATTGGTGTAAATCACATGTCTGGGAAGAATGTGGGAACAGAAGACGGTCTTATCTCTTCCGCAGTATGTACTGTTGTACTGTACTTTTGCTTTTACTTGTCCCTGTTCTTCTCTTGGAGCTGGAGAGAGGGGACTCCATGGTTCCTTTGTCTGTGCATAGTGTGTAAATAAATACGTAGATTAGCTCTACAATGTCTCACGCTTCTTGTTGTGCTATGCTAGAAGATTAGTGTGCATATATCATTTGATATACGTCGCTGAAGTGCACTGGAGAAGAAGGGAAATGCCTTTTCCAGAACTGCGCATACCGGAGGACGCTTGGAGTTTGGGGGCTGCAGGGGCACCCCAGGGCATTTTCCAACAGGGCTTGCCCATGCCAGAGAGGCCACTGAACGCGCCAATAGCTAGCACACATGAGAACATAAGAAGACCCTGCTGGATCCAACCAATGGCCCGTCTAGTCCAGCATCCTGTTCTCACAATGGCCAATCATAGAATTGTAGAGCTGGAATGGACCCTGAGGATCATTTACTCCAACCCGCTGCAATGCAGGAATATACCTGTGGGAAGTGGGCAAGCAGGACCCGAACACAAGACCACTTTCCCCTCCTGTGCCTTCCAGCAGCTGGCACATAGAAGCATCACTTCCTCTGATTGTGACTGGTAGCCACTGATAACTTTATCCATCATGATTTTGTCCAATCCTCTTTTAAAGGCTAAAGTCGGTGGCTATCACCTCCTCCTGTGGCAGTGAGTTCCATAGTTTAACTGTGCATGAAGATCTTTTATTGGTCCCGAACCTTCCAATACACAAACTGTGAGCTTGCTGCCTTGCCCCTGTGCTCAGAAATCAGGTGCAACAGCACCGAGGGGAAAGGAATCCTTGCCAAATGCCCTGTTCTGCTTTACTGCCAGAGGAGAGGGAGAGAGCCACACGCACGTGGCTGCCAACCCAAACAAAGCGGGCAGGTCTAATTTTAGAGCTGCCAACCTTGACAGTGTTCCCGAACCATTGTGCTTGGATAAGGCAGTCGTTTTCTGTGCAATATTATGTGCCCTAGGACAAACTTGCACAAGAAAGCAAGGGGGGGGGGACCCAGAAAAAACTCACCCAGTGCATACAAGTTAAGGTCATCCGTTTTAACCTTTGCTCGAAAGGACATTGTCCTTGTCAGACCCTCCTTCTAAAAAAGAAAAATCAACGTGGTTTGGCTCTCCCAGAATCTAGGCTGTTGAGCTTTTTTTTTTTTTTTTAAGGAAAACCCGAAAGTTTTGCCTAAGATCCAGGACAAAGGGCATGTGCATACTCATACATTTAAAGCACATGAGTCTCCCCAGAGAATCATGGTTGCTCTATTTTACCTCTCACTGAGTTACAATTCCCAGCACTCTTGACAAACTATACTTCCCATGATTCTTTGGGGGGAAACTTATGTGTTTTAAATTTGTTTTAATTGCATGTTGTGTACAGCCTAAGCATTGATCTGCAGATGCCAAGTCCAGAAGATATGGATGATGTCTGTCTGTATTGGGAAACTGCAAACATCACATTTCTGAAGCATCCACACACACACACCCCCCTCAGTCCTAGCTCAGCTTTCCTGGTTCCATCTGTTGCTGAGTCTTCACCAGACATCTGACCACACCCTTTCAAGCCAATTTGTAAATGCTGAAATGAATTCACTGTGCACTTTCCTTCTAAGTACCCTCCTGGGCTCCCCGCTCTGTTGACCTGCGTCAAGAATCACACCAGCATATATGCACCCACACAAACAATACCTTACATTACTCATACAAGTGTGGAACAAGAAAGCCATGGTGAAAGTGCAACAGACAACACGTGGTATCAGAATGGGGTGGCTTCTAAAGAGACCAGTGGGATAACTGTTCCTTCTAGGGATTTTGAAACTGGAAATAATTGCAGAGAACTGGGACTAGACAGAAGGGCCTGTTGTTGTTTCTAAAGGATCATCTGAACCAGATGCACCCAGCCAATGCAAAATGCTGCAGCTGGTCTGTTGATGGCGGGAAGGCTATTCACCACACATTAACTCAGGTGCTTAAAACCAGGTCAGGTTCTGTGTTCTTGCATTAATTTTCAAGGCCCTTAGTAATTGGTGTCTGGGATACCTTCAACACAAGGATTTCCGGGTCTCTGTTTATGGCCCCAGTCTGGATGTATGGATGCTGGTTGGCTGTGACGGTGAGGAATGTAGTGTGGGTGAGAGCTCATGATGGGCGCAATCTCTTTTGGGGTAGAGCCAGGGTGGGAGGAGAACTATGGTGGACCCCCTGAATGTTGGCGGATGGCGGCTCCGATCCAAATTAATATATACAGGTGCATTGTCTGGAACACGGTGGTGCGGACATCCTCAATCATGATGACATGTTTGGTGGTGGTGGTGGTGGTGCTGCTGCTGCTGCTGCTGATACATGGATTTCATGGTGGCATGGATCTGGTATAACACATAGGAAGTAACATAGGAAGCAGCTTTACCAGAGTGAGGCCACTGTCCCATCTAGCTTTCAGGGAGGGGTTTCGGACGGAGAGCTTACTTAGAGAGTGGGCAGTACTCTAGGGCTGCATACAAACCAGGCAATTAAAGCACACCCCCCCCCCAAAAGCAGGGGAACTTTAGTAAGTTGAGGGTGCTGGAAACTGTAGCTCTGTGAGCAATAAACTACAGTTCCCAGGATTCTTGGGAGAGGTGTGCTTTAAAGGTGGGGTGGGTGCACAGCTCTAGGGTACTGCTGGCTAGCTGGCTAAGGAAGCCTTACGCATTATTCTCTCTCCTGTTTAGTTTTCAACTGTTAGATTAGTTAGGCTAGTTCATTTCATAGAATCATAGAATTATTGTACAGTTGGAATGGACCCTGAGGATCATTTACATGATCGAACCTGCAACCTTGGCATTATCAGCACCATGCTCTAACCAATTGAGCTATCTCGTTCTATATCATGTTGCACAAATTGATTTTACTTTTTTGTATTTCCTTACTGGCATTGTGCTAACTTCAGATTCTTTCGAATATGTGCTTTCCTGATTGTTACTGTTGTTCATTTCAATTGCCGTGAGCTGCAAAATGTTGTGGGAAAATGGCACATGAATAAACCAATGAATGATTGAATGGGACGTAAGATATTTGACTGGTGCAATAGACAAGTGTCATCAGGGAGGATGCTGTTTGGCTCTGGCTCACTGGGACAGCTGTGAATTCAGATCCTGGTGAATTTCAAAAAGAAGCAAGCAAACCTCTCCCGCTTTATGGTTATTGCTGTTGCCTTCTGATGCTATATAGATGCCACTCACAAAAGGGTACATATAGTAGTGTTAGCAATAAGATGAAGTAAAAGTTTACTCACCCATGCGAAACATCACACGTCTCTCAGTTGTTAAATCACTGGCATCTCCTTTGCACCTCCCTGTTGCTCTCAGGTAGAACAGAAGGGAACGGCAATTTGCTAAGAGGAACGAACTCCCCCATGTTGTAATTGGGTCCCTAGGGGCAGCCAAATTTCTTCCCAAATGTTTGATCTTAAGATGTAAAGAGAGGCTTTCAAACAGCCTCTTGCTCCCAGCAGAACTGGACCAACATCTGGAGGTCTCACTTTGCATTGGTGGGTGATGGTTGCTTGCCCCTGAAAATGAGAAAAAATGGTAGGCTCTTTTATCAACCTGCATGAAAGGCCTGATGGCCTCCTTTTCCATACACACAAAAAAACCTTCTTCTTTTTGATGACAATGCTTTTCAAAAAAAAGCTGGGATGGAGTGCAAGTGTTTAGATACTTTGGTTCTGTGTGTCAGTTTTATTGCAGTGTTTTAAGTAATGGAAACAGAAGCTTATATTAAAGGGAAGTGTGTGTGAAATCACATATCCTAGGGAAAACAACATGTAAAAATGCACTGTAATATCTGAAAGATCATCTCCTTCCCTGAAATCTTCCTGGGGGTTAAGATCAGCAAAGGTACCTAATCTTGGTAGTTCCATCTCTGTCAGAAGTTGGGTGGCGGCCCAGCAGAGGGCATTCTCTGTGGCAGCCCCTAAGTTGTGGAATTCCCTCTTAGCATAAATGTACAGGTTGGACAAAGTGACCCTCAAGGTCCATTCCAACTCTACAGTTTGATGATTCTATGACACAGCTCTTTACCCTGGTCTTTTGACACCTGACATGTGTCTTTTCAGGACCCACCCTATTCCTGTGACTGTACTGTGTTTTTTGGGAGGTATTGTCCACCTTTGGTCCCCACCCTGCACTCAACTTTCACCTGTGACTCAAAGGAGCTGTCAGCATGCAACAGCAGCCACACACCAGGAAACGGCTTTGACTGGCCGGCTAAACCAGGTGAGGGTAGCTGATGGGTCTCAAACCTTTGGTGAGTTAGGGACACACACACTGGATGCAGAGAAAGGCTCTGGCAGACTGAGTGGAAGAGACCTATAGTGGGTCCAATGGTCAAGAAGATGGTTTCTGCACATGGTGTTGAGGGAATTGAGAAGCAGATGGGGCTCGTCCACCTGGGAAGGTGACCCATCTAGGAGAAGGCAAACTCTGATCCTAAATCTCCACTGCCTTGCAAGATATCTTCAGGAGAAGAAAAGGCTAAGGAGTTAACCCTACACAAATCCAGAGTGGAGTCCCTAAGATGGTTGGATAGCATCTTGTACGCCTCCTTCTGCCGCTAATGCAATGGAGGTACACTCCATTGTCTCTCGAGATGGACGGATGCCAACAAGAATTCTGTTTTAACTGTTTTTTAATTTTTAGTTTCCTGTATCCTGCTCTGGGACGTGCTAAAAATAGTAATATTTTATTAAATAAATAAATGTATCCAAGGAGATGCCTTTCAAAAATATGTATAGGGGGAGAAGTGCTGGTGAATTTTTGTGAGGCCTGAAAAAAATTGCAAAGAGATACTGAATATGGCAACTTTTTCTTAAGAATTGGAAAATTGGAAACAGGGAGAATGTGAAATTGGCAGATTTGTCCATCTCTAAGTCTTATTCATGCCATTTTTTCTGCTGTCTTTTTAGCAGGGAGATAATCTCTGTTAGCACAAGAATTAGCTGGGGCAGCACAGCCTGGCACTCTCTCTCTCTCTCTCTCTCTCTCTCTCTGTGTGTGTGTGTGTGTGTGTATTTGTGCACAACTACAGGCTTTTATCATATTACAGTTTCCCTCCAGATCGTTTGGCCCCTCCAGTGGGTGTGGGTTGATTAAATTAATTGGGGTGTGTGCGAATATCCTCTGCAGTTTTATTTCCTGAGGCAGAAAAGAGCTTATCTTTAGTCTTCCATGAAACCAAAGAGGAAAGGGGAGGTAGCCAATGGAGGAGCTTGTTCACACTAATGCACCAAAAGACGTTGGCATTTGTTTTTCTCAATTAGAGGTGACTTGAAAGGGGAAATGGGGGGGGGGGTGTTTTCGGCAGAGAAGGAAGGAAAAAGAAAGACGGTTGCTTATGAAAAGGGAATAAAGCACACCCAAAATGCAGTCGGAGCAACAGGCTCTCTCTTCTTGCTACCCTGGTTCCACTATGTTATCGTTCTCATCTCATCAGTATCGGGTCTGCTGCCTGTTATTCATACAAATAAGGAAGGCAGCGTTTGGTGCTAAAGGCAAGGTTGAAAGGAGCAGGCACCAAAGGATGAAGTAATTCAGCAATGAGGCCAGAGAAATCCCAGTACAAAGACGATGTAACAGCAAAATCAGACAAGGTTAATTGGAGTCTAAGCCCAATCAGCAAAATGAAGCTTTTCCAAGTTTTGCTCACAATGAGGTAATGAGTCTGCCTTATAACCTGAGATCACAGAGAACGTGTTCATCACTCCCTGCACCATAGTCCCATAAACATTTGCTTTAAAGCGGAAATAAATTTTCTGAAATACTCTCCATAGATTTTGATGGATACAATTCAAATATTTCTTGAACATTCGTTACACAGTTGATATTTCCATTTGATAGTCGATAGTTGATATGTGGCAGGGTTCTGGAAGATGCCACACAACATTCTTTTAAGTGTTTACTTATATTTGAGCTGGCATTCAGTGGTATTTAATAGCGGACATGAAATGATGAGTAGTATTTTCTTTTATTTCTCAGATAACCTGCAGTGCCATTCAATAGTTGACTCGGAGAGCCAGTGTGGTGTAGTGGTTAAGAGCGGCAGTCACATAATCTGGGGAACCGGGTTCGTGTCTCCGCTCCTCCACATGCAGCTGCTGGGTGACCTTGGGCCAGTCACACTTCTCTGAAGTCTCTCAGCCCCACTCACCTCACAGAGTGTTTGTTGTGGGGAGGAAGGGAAAGGAGAATGTTAGCCGCTTTGAGACTCCTGAAGGGGAGTGAAAGGCGGGATATCAAATCCAAACTCTTCTTCTTCTTCTCTTCTACGTATACTTAAAAGCTGACATGCAATGGCATTTAACATTTACCTGTTACCGAACGAACTGATAGATGGCTTCAGTTCTGTTTGGATTTTTGAAAAGCAAAGCCTTCTTCCAGCATAAGATACCGAGGTCCCATCTTCACTATACTTTCAAAGCAGTATCAAACCAACATTCAAGGCTTCCCTCAAAGAATCCTGAGAATTGTAGTTTGTTTTTGTTTTTTAAATACATTTTTTTTATTTTTTTATTTTGTAATAATATTTATTAAGTTTTTGCTTACACAATAAAAAACATACATAATAACATAGTATTTTCCAATATCCACATTTCATTCTCATCTTTGGACTTCCTCACATCTCTTGTTCCTGCATCCTAAATTCATAAATTTTACTAGCAAATTATTAACTTGTTTCAATTCATATAATATATTTTACCAATATTTAAATCTCAGATTTTAGAATTTAAATCACTCTTTTGGAGACTTAGTTATAACAATTTATCCAAAATTTGTCTTTTCTTTCAATTACAATTAGATTTGTATTCCTTGTAACTAATTTGTTGGAGCCATTCTATTGCTAATCTTACATCTTTCTTAACATTCATACAATTTACAATATTTTTGTAGATAGTCCTTAAATTTCTTCCATTCCTCCTCCACCAGTTCTTCTTAATAATATTAACATACAAATTATAAAACGTAGCACACAAATTATTACAAATACATTTTTTTTACTTCTATCAGCACCTCCGATGATCTTCTGTCTTAACCTCTTTTTATGCATTACTTAATTTTATATTGTCTTTACCTCTCTTAACTTATCATCTCCCCTTTTCCATTTTTACAATATTTCCAACAATGCTCCTCACAGAACTTGCAAACCTACAAACGTCGTCTGATCATCACAAATACTTTTCTTATAGTTCGTAAATTTACTCCAGTCTTCGGTGAATTTCTGGTCCCGATGGTTTCGGATCCTTCCTGTTAATTTGTCTAATTCTGCATAGTCCATCAATTTCATCCTCCATTCTTTGATCGTTGGCAATTCTTCTTGCTTCCATTTCTGGGCTAATAGTATTCTAGCTGCTGTTACTGCATATAAGAAAAGCTTACATTCTTTTCTATTTATATCACTTCCCACCATTCCCAATAGAAATGCTTCTGGTTTCTTTGTAAATGTATATTTCAACATTTTTTTCAACTCATTATATATCATCTCCCAAAAACATTTCACCTTTTTACATTCCCACCACATATGATAGAATGTTCCCTCTTTTTCTTTACATTTCCAATATTTATTACTAGTTTTATACATTGTCACTAGCTTAACCGGAGTGATATACCATCTATACATCATTTTCATCACATTTTCTTTTAATGCATTACATGCAGTAAACTTTAAACCTTCTTCCCATAATTTCACCCAGTCACTCAGCTGTATATTATATCCAAAATCTTTAGCCCAGTGAATCATAACCAGGAATTGTAGTTTGTTAAGGGTGTTGACAGTAGTTAGGAGACCCCATATTCTCCTAACAGAGCTACAATTTCCCATCTGACTTACAACAATTCCCCATAAAGAGGGATTGATTGCTAGACCATTCACAAGGTTGATGTTCATGGATCAGAAGCATGTCCCGCCCCCCCAGCGTCTGGAACCCATTTGACCAAATTCCACTGCACATTGAGGGAAATTCAGATGGCCGATGTGTATTTCTCTCCAGTTTATCTGGGCATTGGAATAAATAGCTGAAACAAATCCAAACTGACACATCTCTGGGAAATCTATGATTGAGAGTGAAGCATACCATTTTGGGAGGGGGGCTGGACATACAAAGGTGCTAAAGAAAGCTATGGCTTGCTACTGAGGTTCTATTCAGTCCTGAAATCATTGGCCCGTCTAATATATTTAAAGCTTCCGGTTTGCAGTATAAGCCAATATTTATATATAAAACTAAAATATCCCTCCCTGCAAATATTAATCCATAAAATTTGCTTACTTTCCAAGTATCCAGGCAGCTGTTCCGACCAATGCATTGACAAAGACAGGGGAACGGAGCATTTAAAAACCTGGGGCTCAAACAGAAACACTGTCTAAAATGGGTATTTGACAGAGAGTCTGATGGTTTTTTCTTTAAGGTAAAGGGACCCCTGACCATTAGGTCCAGTCATGGCTGACTCTGGGGTTGCGGCGCTCATCTCGCTTTATTGGCTGAGGGAACCGGCATACAGCTTCCGGGTCATGTGGCCAGCATGACTAAGCCGCTTCTGGCGAACCAGAGCAGCGCACGGAAACACAGTTTTACCTTCCTATTTATCTACTTGCACTTTGACGTGCTTTCGAACTGCTAGCCTGGCAGGAGGTGGGACCGAGCAACGGGAACTCACCCTGTTGCGGGGATTCGAACCGCCGACCTTCTGATTGGCAAGTCCTAGGCTCTGTAGTTTAACCCACAGCACCACCCGCTTTCCCGTTTTTTTTCTTTAGAGACCTTTTAATAAATGTTTTACAGCAGAACTCCCATGCATGCGAGGAGAACTTGCATAGAAAGCCATAGCTGCTTGCATTAACTTTCCATTTCAGCATTGTGGCTACAACTTGCGTGCAAATGAATGCTAAGGTTGCCACATTTCAAACAGTGAAGATCCGGAGAAAAAGGATGTTGAGCTTTTTTTGGGCAAAGTTGTTGAGCTTCTTCCCTGGACATTTGGCTGATTTCCGCCTGGATACTGCTGACGAATGTGGTATTCCGGGTTCATCAGAAAGAATTAAGAATATAGGAAGCTGCCATATACTGAATCAGAACATTGGTCTATCTTGCTCAGTATTGTCTACACTGACTCGCAGCAGCAGCCCAGGCTTTCAGGCAGGAGCTTCTCCCAGCCCTCCTAGGAGATACCAGGGATTGAACCTAGGACAGGCACCCCCAAACTTGGCCCTCCAGATGTTTTTTGGGACTACAACTCCCATCATCCCTAGCTAACAGGACCAGTGGTCAGGGATGATGGGAATTGTAGTCTCAAAACATCTGGAGGGCTGAGTTACAGCCCTACTTCTGCATCTTACGGCTCCCCTGAGCCTGCTGATATTTCCCTGGTGGGTGTGCCTGGTGTTCTTTTGGCTATGTAAGCAACAGCATGTCTAAGCATCAGAAATAGAGGGAATGATGATGCCGGAGGCCAACACTAAATGAGGGTTGCCATATTTCAAGAAGTAAAAACCAGGACATGCCGAAAATTGTTGAGCTGCTTTTTTTTTTTTTTTTACAAATATGCCAAAAAAATGTGATTTTCCGATTGACTTGCCTAAGATCCAGGACAAAGTGCCGCCTTTTGGAAATTCAATTCTGCCTTTGAAATCCCAGGAATGTCCAGGAAAATCCAGATGTATGGCAGCCCTACTCTATTATATGGTATTTGTTTGCAGTTTAGATAGAATTGTGGAATTGTAGCGTTAGAAGGGATCCCTAGGGTCATCTAGTCCAACCCCCTGCAATGCAGGAATTGCAACAAGGCAGGAGTCCAGTGGGTCAGGTGCTGATTCCCTACACTGCCACCTGCTGGTGGAAGGATGGGCAGGCAGAAGCATCAAGAGGAAGCAGCGAGTTCCCTATGAAGGTTTCTTCTACATTGGGGGCTTTTCTGCTGAGAGAAAAGGCTAATCAGAGGAGTCATGATGGAATTGTGCACTGGGTAGAGAATGTGGATACAGAAGTTCTTTCCCTCTCTCATAAGTTCTCTGGGTGGTTTACGGAGACATGAAAATACACAAAAACACATTCCAAACCGAAAACAGTAAAGCACTAAACTAATTTTTACACAACAGCAAACAGGAAAAGCCCCAACAACAACCCAAAACCAGCATGCTATGAGCACCACAGCAAAAATAATTTAAAACCAGGACAGGAGGAAACGTTGTGAAAAGAGAGATATGTACTGTATTTCTTACTTATGATACCGACAGCATTTGTAACTGACTCATCAGCCCCTAATGCGGTCCCCCACATCCAATTAAACCAAGACAGTCCTTGCCTGCAGACTTGTCTGAATGTCTGAACCAAACCCCTGTAGAGAAACACCTGGAAAGCCTAGTAAAAAAACACCCAAAAAGGCATGGATGTGTGCAAATGATGTCACTGAATACCACAGTGGGAGCTTTGTGGTGTTCTCAAAGAGACGATTTGAAACCCCAAAGCATTCTGTGGAAGAACAATTCTTTCAGTCCGAGAAGGCAGCATGTAACGGAGAAAAGAGGAATCGAGGGCAGATTTAAAGCTCCATTTAGTGTCGGTCATGCCAGAATCATGTTTCACAAGCACGTCTTAATGACTAGACACATGGGCCTGTTTGTTTAACTGCGCTGGGCTTTCGAGGCTTCCCACGTGAATCATCTGTCCACGGGCAGCCACGTGACCTGCCAGGGACCGACAGCTTAGTGCATATAGGAATCCTTGGCCGAGTGTCAGGCATGCGTAAATGAGAGGCATTAAACACACCCAGCTGCAAAGCCATCCTTCGCCCAACACAGTGCAGTCATTTGTAATCGTCTCTGTGTGTACAGAACACTTTGTGCGGTTTAGTCAACTCCAGCTTCTTCACGATGCAGGTTTGGACGCCATATGCTTTGATTTGGAAGCTTGAGCCTCCCTCCTGGCCTGGCCTCGGACAGGCGTTACTCCTCATATTTGTCTAATTTGGACCGTTTATTTTTTCCTGCTTTATGTAAACATCTTCTGCAACGGGTTAAAGCCAAACAGAGCAAGGACATCAGAGGAGAAATAACAGGAGGAGGAAGAAATAATATAATTTACTATCAACTGGGCTGCTTCCCTTCATACTTAAGAGTCGGCAGTAAACAGCTTTTGACAGGCGGGGGAGTTTTTTTTAGCAATATTCCCCTTCAAAAGTAAGCGCTTTTCTTAGGTGGATGTACGTGAATATCAACATTTATGTGGCAGTTTGTTGCCTGGCTAAATATTTAAATACATATTGGGCAGGCTGGACATCAAAGCAAAAGTTTGCTGCTGTATCCCGTCTGGGTGTACAAACTTGCACATGAAGGCGAAAAGGCGCTGGCAGTGCGACACTGGAATTAGTCTGAGCAAATGGCTCTGTGGAAATCAGCCACATTTGCAAAGTTAGGCAAGGTCAAGAGATCCTTTGTCACCACCTAGATCCTACACCCGGTCTTTCCAGCCCATCTTACGCATCTGACCATTGTTGCAGGCTTGTCTTTAATGGAAGGGTGAGGAACCTTAGGCCTAAGATCTGAATGTGGCCCTCTAGACCTCTCTTATCTGGCCCCCAGGGATCTCTGCAGGCCACTCCACCCCCCTCCCCAGCCAACCCTTCTACTGGCCTGGCTTTGCAGCCTCCTTGGATGTTTTTGCCTGGCTGGAATGGGTCCTTAAACTCTGATGGAGGACAGAGAGGGAGTGCTTAAGTATGAAGAAACTAGCCTGAAATATACTCGGAGTCGAGAGTGGATTTCATGCTCTTTATTCAGCTCATAGTGGTGAGGAGGAATAGAAGTTCCCCCAGAATGTCTGCTTTATATACATTATTTACACAATGGGCCCCATGTGATTGGCTAATTCCGGGATTCTCCTGTAGGCCAATCAGGTTGCGGATTCACTTCCTCCTGGAGCTGGATTGGGTGGCTCCTGTGGACCAATCAGACTGCTGCATTCTGGACCCTATTGTTCTAGGACCGATCAGACTGCTGCATTCTGAATCCTATTGTTCTAGGACCAATCAGATTGCTGCCTTTTGGATCCTATTCAACTCAGTACATAACATAGCCTTTTGTAGAAAGGTTAAAATCTGCATTGACTGCTCTGCCCACTTATCTATTTATTATTATTTTCTTAAGATTTATATACCTACCTTCATTATAAGATCTCAGGGCAGTTCACAGAATAAAATACAGGATAAAAACAAGTAAATCATTAAAACCAAACGGCAAAACAATAACATCCCTCCCCTTTCTGCAGACACATTCAAAATGCTGTAGAATATTAATCAGCCAAAGGCCTAGTAAAAGAGGAACACTTTCACCTGGCGCCTAAACATATATAATGAAGGTGCCAGGCAAACCTCTCTGGGGAGAGCATTCTGTAAATGGGGAGCCACTGCAGAGAAGGCCTGTTCTCCTGACCTCATGTAGAGGGGGCACATAAAAACAGATGAAGAACACAGAGTCTGGGACGGTTTATGTGAGGAGAGGCAGTCTATGGCTAGCTTGTGACCCCTGGAAGGTTGTGCAGAAGAGAATGTGTCCCTTGGCCTGGAAAATGGTTCCATACCCCTGAATTAACAACTTGCTGGATAGCAGTGAGTGGCCAGGAGTCTCATGCAGGCGAGTCCATAGAATAAATCTGTGCAAGCTACTATGCAGGCTGGTGGAGGGGCAGCAGCAGCAGATTATTCCATCCCTCTTCCATCAGCCCTCTTCATTTCCATGCTTGCCGCAGAGGAATAATGATAATGATAATTATTTTTTATTTACAGTGGTACCTTGGGTTACATACACTTCAGGTTACATACACTTCAGGTTACAGACTCCGCTAACCCAGAAATAGTACCTCGGGTTAAGAACTTTGCTTCAGGATGAGAACAGATATTGTGCTTTGGTGGCACGGTGGCAGCGGGAGACCCCATTAGCTAAAGTGGTACCTCAGGTTAAGAACAGTTTCAGGTTAAGAACAAACCTCCGGAACGAATTAAGTACGTAACCAGAGGTACCACTCTATATGTTGCCCATCTGACTGGGTTGCCCCAGCCACTCTGGGTGGCTTCCAGCAAATTAAAACATCAAACACAGCAAAGTATCAAACATTAAAAACTTCCTTCAGATGTCTTCTAAAAGTCAGATAGTGTTTATTTCCTTGACATCTGAGAGGAGGGTGTTCCACAGGGCGGGAGCCACTACTGAGAAGGCCCTCTGCTCTCCACCAGAAGGCCCTTGGAGCTGGGCCTCAGTGTCTGGGCAGAACAATGGGAGTGGAGACACTCCTTCAAGGAAGGAAAGTCCTTTCCTCCACAACCAGCATGGCAGGTTGGGGGACCTTTGGGCCTCTGGATGTTGAACTACAACTCCAGTCACCCTTGGCCATTGGCATGGGAGCACGTCCCTCTTCCAGGATTTGGCTGCCTAGGCTGGGAAAACTGTACTCCCATTTCTCCTCTTCTTCCTAGGGGAAAGGAGTGCCGCAACAGGATCCAAAGGGGTCATAAGCCAACGGCTAAGGGTGGAGGGACAGGAGCCTGTAGGGTACCCTGGTCACCCAGGAACAGACACGTTGTTCCAATTGTAGCGAGTATCTGCATGTGCGACAGGCTAGCAAGGCATGAGAGTCTCATGAATGAGCTTTAAAAGCTTGGTGGGTGGACATGACCACTCATTGGGACAACTCCATTGCTTCCATAGAATCATAGAAATGTAGAGTTGGAAGGGACCCTGAGGATCATCCAGTCCAACTCCTGCAATAATATGCAGTTGATCAAACTTGCAACCTTGGCATTATCAGCACCACGCTCTAACCAATTGAACTATCCATGCAGTTCTGAACTCCATGCCCTGATCAGGGACTCCTTAAACTTGGACCGCTGCTCCCAATCCAGTTAGACTCACATTTCCTGTCATTTAGCCTGACTGTAGCAGCTGTTGCAGTACATTACCTGCTGTTGAGCCTATAGCTCTTCTCTGCCTCAGTAAAAATCTCTTCCTTACTCTCAAGGAAGAGCCTCGGTCATCGTGGTCTGGGCGGGAGCCAGGACAATATTGGAGAGTTTGGTGCGGCTTGGAAGCTTTGAAGAGTAGTTTAACAGCACATTAGGTGACAAAAAGCTGCGTCATCTGGTTATAGCTTTGTAGCAGCAATAAAAAGGGTGTGTGTGTGTGTGTTGGAAACCTCATAAAGGTATTATGTGTGATGCAGCCAGCCTGCAATAATGAGGCCATACTAAAACCTCCCCTCAGACAGCTGCGAGTGTTTGCACGTGGGAAGTGGAAGAACAAAAAGGGGAAAGATCAGCGATAAACCCATTGCCACAAAAACGCTTTTGTTTTTTTCCTTCCAGGCAAGCTGGGGTGGGTGGGTTAGATTTTGCCTGCGGTGGAATTTAGTCAACTTCCAGCACTACCTTGCCTGTTCATCTGAGTCTGGGGATACTTTCAGAATGTCACTGTTTTGTGGCATGGGATTCAATCTCATACCAGCAATTTCAGGAGATGCAAATATAATTGACTGGGAAGTTTAGCACTAGCCCAGAAGATGGGACCTTTTGCAATAAGGAAAGTGATGAGAAAATAGACTGGAAAATGTGGGATAACACCTGGCTTGATGCAGCATCATCTAACTGCCCCACAGACAAATCAGAATACAGTGATACCTTGGGTTACATTCACTTCAGGTTACATACGCTTTAGGTTACAGACTGTGGTAACCCGGAAATAGTAACTCGGGTTAAGAACTTTGCTTCAGGATAAGAACAGAAATTGTGCTCTGGCAGTGCAGCGGCAGTGGGAGGCCCCATTAGCTAAAGTGGTGCTTCAGGTTAAGAACAGTTTCAGGTTAAGAACGGACCTCCGGAACGAATTAAGAACTTAACTCAAGGTACCACTGTAAGTATCAATGTCATATAATCTCCCTGCAAACAAATCAGCATGAAAGCTCAACAAACCAGTCCAGAGGTCTTCTTGATTTAGCATTCTGGGGTGCAATCTTATACATGGATGATGGTCTGCATTCAGTTTGGCGGGTAAAATATTGTGCAGGCCTGCATAAAGATGAGTGCCATTGAGCAAGTACTGAGTGCATCTCCTTTTCCACGTAGCAACCATGACCAGCAAAGATGATGTAGTCTTCTAAGACAAAGGGTTTCCAGATGAATGGGCATGGACTTCCAAGTAGTTCTCATTTTATATTATTAACTGAAATTCTTTTGCACCTTGTTTGAAGGGTCCCAAGGTGAGTAACCATAGAAATTTAAATCCAAATACTGTTTAAACCCCTTTGCTCATCATGATGTTGTTTGCATCTTAGCCTTGTTGGGAAGGTATGAGTAAACAGGGCAGTTTTCACTATACACTGGCATTTTTCATTCCCATATGTACACATAAATTCTAAAGTCAAGTCAAATCTAAACCCACATAAGCTTAACCGCAAGACAATAATAACTAACCCGCCCCCTACAAACATAAAGTGAGATCCTGAATGGCTGCTATAAAACAATGCTTTGATATGTACCAACGTCTGTGCAACTCTTTTGCAACCACAAATGTCATAAAAGGAATCTCGTGTATATTTTTTCCAGCCAACACTCAAGCTAACTAAACAGCCAGAATGCCCAAGGAAGCTCACAGAGTGAAAGATCAGTTTCCTGAATTGTTGAAGCTCTTTCATGGGCTGACCTCCCGGAGAAACAGATTTTTGTCAAATAGCATCCCCTCCTTGAGAGGCAGAGCTAAATCACATATCCACTTTTGCAAGATGAGGGAAGGTTCTGCTTTCATATCTGTGCAGACCTTTCGGTGATTGCTCTCTTAGACTTTAGAACTTCCTCCCTGAAAAAACTAGACTGGCTCCCTGTTTGCTGCCCTTCCACCGGCAGGCGAAGACTTTCGTGTTCCGAAAGGCTTTGGGGAACTGACTGCTTTCAATCGAAAGGGCTGGTGGTGTGCTGTTTCTATTGGAATTACTGGTGTGGTTTTAATAGATTTTATAGATGCTTATAGTTTTAATTCTATCAACGTTTAATTGCTTTTAATGATTGTTTTCGGCAGTTTTTATTTTTATCTGTAAGCTGCATTGAGTCCCATCTGGGTGAAAGGGGAATAATAATAATAATAATAATAATAATAATAATAATAATAATAATACAGATTTGCTTCTGGAGTGAATGTCTCCCTCAATAGTTGGCATCCTCCATCTTGTGGACCCAGTGCTTGGAAAGTTCATTGTAAAAAGGAATTCATTCCAGTTCCATTTCACCCCCTCCGAAACAGAAACTGATTCCATTTCAGGGTTGGACTAGATGGCCATTGGTTGGGGTACCTTCCAAAACTACAGTTCCTTGAATTCACATGGCCCTTGGCATTTTTCCTGCCAAATTTTGCAAGCTACTCTGCTAAAGTATAAAATATTATTTAAAAGACTAGAAAAACATCAAAACACATGCATTGTGTAATGTGAACATTTCTTTTATTTATTTCCCCCAACAATTATGATATTGTAGCTTAAAGAGAAGTGTTACTTTTCAGATAGGTAATAATGGTAAATGTAATGGCCACAATCAAACAGAGTGAAGTGCAATGAAAGCCCTATGTATAAAACTTATTGAATTAAGATTAAAATTGCATTTATTTTATTTACATGTTCACAAGTAAAGAGAGCATTTAACTACATGCACAGTATCACAGAACATGCATAATTCTAGTCCGGACTGTGTTTCATGCAGCTATTTCACAAGGCATAGGTATTCCTCAATCTATCACCTAAAGCTCATGGCAACAGGGTTTATCTTCACAAAAATCTGGTGAGGCAGGTTAGGAGTAGCCCAAGGACGTCACCCAATGAGCTCCAGGACTGAACAGGAATTTGAACCCAGGTCCAACCAGTATGCACTACATCATTCTGACTCTTGGACTTATTTCGCATGGGGATCCCAGTCAGCCTCGCCCTCCAGCCCTATAGCCATTCTTTGCATACACTTGGTGACATTGTTATATGGGCATTAAACTAATGGGATCAATGGTAGTGAATGGTAAGCTTCATGTGCTGTCCACTCCAAATAGGCAATGCTTCAAGGATATCTCCGTGACATGGGTCTGCGTTACAGATTGCTTTTTGTTTAGTCTCGGCACTGTGGTTTAATCAAATCTGACCAAGTGTTTGTAAACACATTTTTTAAAAAAACCTTTCATTTGTTAGCTTCGCATCTGATGAGAAACAGAATTAACAAGAATTTGCAGGACTTGCATGTGCCCCTGATCTTTGGTTCCTACATATTAACCCTATTTTATGAAATTAGAAGCATCCCCAAGGGTTGTATTTACAGTTTTTGGGTAGTCATCCTGCATTCTTAACTCAGAGTAGGCCCCACTGAACTGGATGGAGTTTACTGCTGAGGGACATGGGTGGCGCTGTGGGTTAAACCACAGAGCCTAGGACTTGCCGATCAGAAGGTCGGCGGTTCGAATCCCCGCGACGGGGTGAGCTCCCGTTGCTCGGTCCCTGCTCCTGCCAACCTAGCGGTTCGAAAGCACGTCAAAGTGCAAGTAGATAAATAGGTACCACTCCGGTGGGAAGGTAAACGGCGTTTCCGTGCGCTGCTCTGGTTTGCCAGAAGCGGCTTAGTTATGCTGGCCACATGACCCGGAAGCTGTACTCTGACTCCCTCAGCCAATAAAGCGAGATGAGCACCGCAACCCCAGAGTCGGCCACGACTGGACCTAATGGTCAGGGGTCCCTTTACCTTTACCTTTGAAGACATGCATTGTTGCCCTGATCAGAGTGCTGGTCTATCCCACCCGCAGGGCTCAGAGCAAGATTGCAGTGATTACACAAACAGGATACCAGACTGGAAACAGACTAGGATATAATGAAGCAGAAACATTCACTCCAACTATGGTTCTTCCATCGACTGATCTACAGAAGTTTTCGGCAGTGAAGCAACAGAGAGTGGCAATAGTCTCAAGCAACAATAGTCTCAAGTCTGTATCATTTTGCTCTCAGAAGGGGAAATCTCTTTCTAAGTAATTCTGCACCCCCCCCCCGTTCCATAAAACCCTCTATTAATTCCAAGGAGATGGTGATGATGCCATTGATTAATTTGAACATTGTGGCTCCAGTTCCAGCTCTCTGATAATGGGATTGTGAAGCAGCCAGTTGTTTGTTACCAGAATTATTATTATGGCTTGAGAACAACCATACAGGGACTTTGACATTATATCTGGTTGCAAAATCAATGTCGTATAAAGTTTCAACAAGCTTCCAGTTTACGCAGAGATATATATTTTCCCCCCACCTTACCTTTAAGGATGCTGCAACCTGCCAAACCACCTGTGAATTGATTCCCTGGGAGGCAAAGATGAAGATAGGGCCATTTGTTTACAGGAGGAAACAGCCGTCCATCATTACCTTATAAACTGCTCCACTCACTATATGCCAATTGCTTTAGAAATACAGAGATTGGGAAGTGTAGGATATTGCACGGATTCTGGTGAAACGTGGCCTTCATAGGCTTGCCTCTTGAGATAAACAGAATGTTGCCTGTTTGTTTGTTTGTTTGTTTGTTTATTTAAGGTCTCTATATCCTGCTTAATCATTTGCATTTCCAAGCAATGTGCATAAAAGCAATCCACAAGGCAATAAAACAATACAGTGGTACCTTGGTTTATGAACTTAATCCGTTCTGGAAGTCCATTCTTAAACTAAAACTGTCCTTAAACCGAGGCGCCCTTTCCCTAATGAGGCCTCCTGCCGCTGGTGCCCTTTCACCATTCGGATTCCATTCTTAGACCGAGGTAAAGTTCTCAAACCAAGACACAATTTCTGGTTTTGCGGAGTTTGTAAACCAAATTGTTCTTAAACCAGACTGTTCTTAACCAATGGGACTCATGCTGAAGTGGGAAACCTTTCAGTCCTGTGTTTTCAAGGCATAAGACAAGCAAAGGCTGGGTGAGCCCTTAGTCATGTGCATAAAGTTCAGCAAAGAAGATACATGTCTAATATCAGCCTAATCTCCTCAGGAGGCTGTTCCACAAGCTTGGGCCAATCAGGGTTGGGTCCACATAACTGAATGCATGGAAACTGTGGTGATCGATCAACTTGATCTGTACTAGGGCGGGAGTCTGCAAGGTAGCTTAGGATGGTGATAACATCGTGTGGACACTGCAAAACAACTTCTGGGCTGGAGCAGCACCAATTCTACAACAACATGCCACCTGAGAAGACTCCTAGGAGAAGATTATTACAACAATAATTTTATAATAATATTAAATTTATTATTTATACCCTGACTGGGTTTCCCTAGCTACTCTGGGCGGCTCCCAACAGAACATTAAAAACACGATAAAAGATAAAACATTTAAAACTTCCCTGAACAGGGCTGTTTTCAGATGTTTCTAAAAGTCAGATAGTTGTTTATTTTGTTGACATATGATGGAAGGGCGTTCCACAGGGCGGGCTCCACTACTGAGAAGGACCTCTGCCTGGTTCCCTGTAGCTTCACTTCTCGCAGTGAGGGAACAATGAGAAGGCCCTCGGAGCTGGACCTCAGTGTCCAGGCTGGACTATGGGGTTGGAAACGCTCCTTCAGGTGTACTGGCTGAGGCCATTTCGGGCTTTAAAGATCAGACCAACACTTTGAATTGTGCTCGGAAACGTGCTCGGAGCCAATGTAGGTCTTTCAGGACCAGTGTTACGGCCACTCCCAGTCACCAGTCTAGCTAAGCACAAGGGCTTAGCTCCAAATTTTGATTAAATAAGAGGCTTCTGTCACCTTGTTGTACTGAGCCCCGTTAATAAACGTCAAAACCATAAGCCACAACATAGCCGCTGTAGAATAAAATGAATGCCACAGTAGAGTAGTGGCCATATGGACCACCCCAGGGAGGGAATTCCACAAGCACAGGGGCCACAGCTGAAGAGGCCCTTTCCCACATGCCCAGCCACCTAATAAATCTCAATGGCTGGCATTTTAAACTAAGCATTTTAAAACTACAGACTCAAGTTCATTTTTGTAAATATCCTTTGTTGTACATTTCTTCTCATGCCACCACGTTTCCCCTCACCCAGCAGAGTCCTGGTCTCCCTTCTGTTCCTTCATGTCATGGAAAATAACAAGCCTGCCGCTTCACCTCTTTACTTCATGCCAGCCAACAGTACGGACAGGTCCTGTCAATGAGGGAAATATTATCCATGAGTTGGAAATAAGGACTTGCCTTTTCATACCTCCGACCAGCACAAACTTGAGACATGAAGGCTGTGTACACACCAAAATCTGAAGCTCATCTCCCTTCCCCAAAGGATCCTGCGAACCGTAGTTTGTTAAGGGTGCTGGGAAATGCAGCTCTGTGGGGTGTGCGAACTATAGTTCCCAGGATTCTTTAAGGTGCCTGTATGCTTAAATGTATGGTGTGTACACAGCCGCAGCAGATATCTTCCTCTTAGTAGTTCCCAAATTTATCATTCCTTCGTTCCCAAGAAGCAAATGGCTGGCACCCAACGTTGTGTGTGCCTATCAGTTTTCAGCCCTAACTAGACACTAAACACTTTCTTGGTTACAGGCTATATGTGTCCTTTGGGAACTGTGTGCCAGAAGAATTAAGAGCAGCAACTGTGTCGGTGCACAACACATGGCTCCCTTGACCGTTGTAAACTCCAGGCATCAAGTCTGGTATCAGCTGCTTGTGGTTAAGAGGTCTGGGTAGTGTTTTCTGCCTATCAATTTGGCCTACGTGTTGGATTCCGCTTTTGTTGCCAGACTGTTTTAGGGTCTGCACTGATGGTAGGTTTGCTCTGGATGGGTTTTTTCTCTCAGTGCTTTCTTTGTGAATTTGATTCTGTCAAATTGCAGCCTTTCTGAAGGCCAGAGCAGTTACCGATGAAGAAAAGTGAACAATGTCATGGCATTCTGAAGGGGATGATAAGTATTATTAATAATACCATTTCACTGTAAGTAACTGAAAGTACAGTCGTATACCTTGGAAGTCAAACAGAATCCGTTCCAGAAGTCTGCTTGACTTCCAAAATGTTCGGAAACCAATGTGTGGCTTCTGATTGGCTGCAGGGAGCTCCTGTTCAGCTTCCAAAAATAGTTCACAAACCGGAACACTCACTTCCGGGTTTGCGGTGTTCTGGAGCCAAAACGTTCAAGAACTAAGCTGTTTGAAAACCAAGGTACGAATGTAGAAACTTCAGGATGTGCTCTGCCAGGAAGCAAGAGTACCTCACCTAGGCCAGATTCATGCCAGCGCTGGATTTAGGGTGGTGCATACAGGACACTGAGCTGGGAGAGTGCAAAATCATCGTCATGGTACCTACTGAGAAGATCCATTAAAAAACAACCAAAATAAATGACTGGAAATAAGAAATATTGGGGAGGGGGCACCAAATTTTGTCCTCACTCAGGGCACCATTTTACCAAAGTCCCACTTCAGTTATCAAGTAATGATGATTTGATTCCTCCCTCCCTCCTTGTTCCCACCTTTTTCCTGATGTAGATCTTCACTCATTCCTTCTTCCCTGGTGGTGGTGGAATCCATTTTGTGGTTCATCTCAGGTGCCAAAATGTCTTGAGCCGACCCTGAGGAATGCTGTTGGTCAGGCTTGCAATCTATTGTGAAAGTGGTAATCTGAATTAAAAAAAAACCAGTAGCTTGTGCATTAGGAGCATTTTTGCTGCTGCTAGTTTAAATCACTGAGGGCACAAGGAGAAGAGGACGAGATGGTTGGACAGTGTTCTAGAAGCTACTAACATGAGTTTGACCAAATTGCGGGAGGCAGTGGAAGACAGGAGTGCCTGGCGTGCTCTGATCCATGGGGTCACGAAGAGTCGGACACGACTAAATAACTAAACAACAACAGTAACAATTTTAAATCAGCCTTCCCCATCTTGGGACTATGACGTCAGTCCAAAACAGCTGGAGGACACCAGTGTGGGGGTGGCTACTTTAAGCCCTTAAATGACCAAGCAGCACAGTTTAATGACAATAACAAAAGAATAATGTAAGATGCAAAGAAGAAGGTAATGGAAGGCGTGCAATGAGGATAAGAGGAATTAAATATGTAACTTGACTAATTACATTTCATAGTGAGGTGCTTAGGGCTGTTCTTAAGGAATCGTTATCCTATGCGCTTTGATTATGTGTACTGGTATATCTGCATAATATATGGATGTGTTTTGCGTCATGGATCATGATGACCACAAGCTCTGGGAAGATTCACCACCATTTCTTTCCAAAAATTGGCAGATGGGACCAAGGTGAATTCACTGCCATGAATAAAGAAGGAATTCAAAATATTTGTTTAGTTATTTTCAATATTTCTATACCATCCTTTTACTACTATGTTGACCAACTGCAATTTGCTCTATCCAACAATGCAAACTGATGGCTTCAACTTACAAAAAAGGAGATTCCAACAACAACAACAACAACAACAACAACAACAACAACAACAACAACAACAATAATAATAATAATAATTTATTTATAGCCCGTCCATCTGGCTGGGTTTCCCCAGCCACTGTGGGCGGCTTCCAACAAAATACTAAAATACAGTAGTCCGTCAAACATTAAAAGCTTCCCTAAACAGGGCTGCCTTCAGATGTCTTCTAAAAGTCTGGTAGTTGTTGTTCTCTTTGACATCTGGTGTAACTTGGCTTCTCGCAGTGAGGGAACTGCCAGAAGGCCCTTGGCACTGGACCTCAGTGTCCCGGCAGAACTGAACACCAGGAAGAACTTTCTAACGGTAAGTGCTGTTTGACAGTGGGATGGTCTCCCACGGGAGGTGGTGGGCTTCAGTGGAGGTTTTTAAGCAGAGGTTGGATGACTATCTGTCATTGATGGTTTAGCTGAGATTTCTGCATTGCATGGGGTTGAACCAGATGACCCTCAGGGTCCCAACTCTACAATTCTATGACTTAGAAGCTAAGTTTATGCACGCCCACTTTGGTCACCTGTGGCGAGTAAGAACTACTGTAGGCAACCAGGCAGGAATTTTTTTTAAAGGCTAAAAAATGCAAAATACAAATACAGTCATACCTCGGGTTGTGAACACTGTGGGTTGCACATTTTTGGGTTACGGACAGCACCAAACCCGGAAGTACGGGAATGAGTTACTTTTGGGTTTTGGCGCATGCGCAGACGTGCCAAATCGCGTCATGCGTGT
The DNA here is from genome assembly GCF_964106915.1 of Podarcis gaigeae. Taxonomy (NCBI): domain Eukaryota; kingdom Metazoa; phylum Chordata; class Lepidosauria; order Squamata; family Lacertidae; genus Podarcis; species Podarcis gaigeae. Next base: position 100,383,803 of record NC_139680.1, on the reverse strand, counting down.
GCACAGACATGGCGTTGTGGGTTGTGAACACTGTGGCTTGCGAACGTGCCTCCCGCACGGATCACGTTCACATCTCGAGGTATGACTGTACAAACATTGTTGAGGGTTAGCAACTTCTCTGGACTTATTTGCATAACTGATTAAAAACATGTTTATACATGTTGCTTCTTCCTCAAGCTGCACTATATTTCCAACATATTTTTCTTCTCTCCCCCAACAAAGTTTATGTTCTTTAATCACGTTACACCACAGAAATAAAGGCAGCTAATAAAACTGAAACAAACAAGTCTTTGTTGACTTTAGCAAGGGCTTGATGTAGGACTTCAGTAGAGCTGGAGGCTCAGCAGGATTTAGCAGGCCTTCATGGAGAATGTTAAAAGGGGATTCTATTCTTACCACTAAGCATTAGATCTATCTTCCTAGTTCTGTATGCACATGATGTTTTTTGCTTTAAATATGGGGCAGCTGTCATTATTATTATTATTTGTCAGGACTGCCGCTAGGTCCCAGCTCACAGAGGACCAACGCCCAGTGGATGTTATATACAAAAGTCTTTATTAAAGTTTAGTTTCCATTTCCAAGCTCTGGGCGCGCAGACCCACGTCTCGACGCTAGACCGGCTAAGTCCCCTCTGACTCACTGCTCCACCCACACCAGTTTAAGATTCTAGCCCGGCTCCACCTCCTACGCTGTTCTTTCCTTCGCTGGGTCTTTCTGCCCTCTGGGGTTCCCTCCTTCCTGGACTCCTCTGACGCTGAGCCTCCTGAGTCTTGCCCCTCCCTCCGGCGGGCTTTAGGACCTGGCTCCCTTTCCGGGCTCCCTGCTGTGCCGCGCTCCTGTACATTTGAACTTGGCGCGCGCGCCCAGCCGGTGACTTTCCTTCTGACCGTTTCCCCGCTTCCTGATGTGGGCGTTGCCAAACCTGACTCCTCTCCTCCCTCTGGTGGTGAGGACACTGGTCCCGACTCCTGGGACTCCCCCTCCCCACTGCGCTCTGGTGGAGAAGCTGGTCCTGATTTCCAACTGCTGCTCAGGGACTCCCCGCTAGCCCCTTCCTCCTGGGGCTTCCCCCCTGGAGCCCCCTTCGCTCTGGCCACCGGCGCTCCCTTCTGTGAGTCCTCCGATTCGCTAGAGAGGCTTGTGGAATAACTCTGGCCACTGTCACTGCCTGTGCCCCCCTCGTACTCCTCCTCCTCACTCTCCATTTGCTCCCCCTCCTGTGTCTCTCCTTCTGAACCCCTGACATTATTATTATTATTATTATTATTATTATTATTATTATTATTATTATTATTATTATTTCAATCATGCAGTTCCTAAATTGAAGGGGAACAGCGATAGCTCAGTGGTTCAGCATCTGCTTTGCATGCAAAAGATCGCAGGATCAATCCCTAGTATCTCCAGGTAGGGCTGCCAAACACCGTAGCCTCTGAAACTGTGGAGAGCCACTGCTAGCCAGTGTCAGCAATACGATATATACGATATCTTTATTGTCATTGTCCCATGCAGAACAATGAAATTGAAAAACTACATAAAACTACATAAAAACTACATAAAACATTCAAAACCCCCTAAAAACTCTGAAACCCCATTTTAAAATACACTATACTACAGAGACCCCTTATGCTGCATTTAGAACCAGAATTGCATTTGCGTAGAAACAGTTTCTCAGGCGGCTAGTCCTGGCCTTTATAACCCTATACCTTCTTCCAGAAGGCAGAAGCTGAAAGAGATCATACTGAGCTAGATGGACTAGCGATCTGACTTGGTTCAAGGCAAATTCCTATATTTTTCCTAAATTAAAGTCTGCATTCAGGGCGGTGACCCTGCTGAGGCCTGCTGAGTATTTGGGGTGGCAAATCCTCTTTTGCCACTTAAGAACAAATGGGAAGTGCCTCTTTGCCCTGCCACTACCACCGCTCCCATTACTACCTACTACCTCCTTCTGCCCACCACCTCCTTCTGCCCACCACCTGCTCTGCCGTTGCCACATGCCCTGCTGTGAGAAGCGCCACCGCCATCGGTGCAGATGACGATCTGGGCCAAAATTGGTGTGGATGGCGGGGCTGAGCAGCCAGGGATGTGCTACTTGAGAGGCTTCTGCCATCTCAGGCAGTGGCCTCATCTTCCCTAACAGCTGGCCCGGCCCTGATTCAGCCTATGCTCTTGCCCATTTCTCCTGTTTTCTCAATGCACTAGAAAAGCAAAATGGCGGGCGGCTTGCATTTGCTGCCAACCGCCACTGACCATTCACTGCTGCTGCCTGGAGAGGCCAGGTGGGAGGGAGCTGCAGATTCCGGGAAAGGGTTGTCGTCAGGGGAAGACCAATATCTGAAATGGTGCAGTTGAGCAAAATAAAAGTACATATCCATGAGGCAACTAAACCTCTACAGCAGCAACTTCACCCCTGTTCGTATACAGGGGTGTCTTACCCATTGAGGCTAGTGGCACGGGGCGCAAGGGCGCCAAGTTCTGGAGGGAGCCAGGGAATACGCGGAGGCTCCCAGCATCAGCTCGCCACCCTCGCCTGCCTCCGCCATGCCACGCCAAAGCAGTGCTGCATCTGGAGCCTCCGTCTGCCATGGCCACTGTGGCATGAAGCGGCCAGCTGAGCTGGGAGGCGCCGCGTCCAGCCTCTGCCCCTTCCCCGTCAAAGGAACCGCCCTCCAGCTGCTGCCCGCTTCCTCCAGCCCCGCTGGCAGTGCCATCCTCCCTAAAAAACTCTGGGAAACAGGGGTGGGGAGCGCCGGAGGGAGCTTTGCACCATGGCGCTGGATATGCTTAAGACGGCCCTGTTCCTACAGCTCACCTGGGTACAAATTACTCAAGAAGTAACCTTGAATCATGCAGAGATGGAAGAGTGCCATGAGGGTATTTATTTACTTTTTTTTGTACAAAGTTGTCTGTGACCTTTCCACCAGATATATATATATATGTCTGTGGTGTTCATGGCAGCTTAACTGATGTTCATAAAAAACATCAAAGGTGTCAAGAACGAAATAAAGCAGCAAATACAGTGGTACCTCGGGTTACAAACGCTTCGGGTTACAGACGCTTCAGGTTACAGACTCCGCTAACCCAGAAATAGTACTTTGGGTTAAGAACTTTGCTTCAGGATGAGAACAGAAATCGTGCAGCGGCGGCATGGCAGCAGTGGGAGGCCCTATTAGCTAAAGTGGTACCTCAGGTTAAGAACAGTTTCAGATTAAGAATGGACCTCCAGAACGAATTAAGTTCTTAACCCGAGGTACCACTGTATGATAAAGAGCAGGGGTCAGCAAACTTTTTCAGCAGGGGGTTGGTCCACTGTCCCTCAGACCTTGTGGGGGGCCAGACTATATTTTGAAAAAGATAATGAACGAATTCCTATGCCCCACAAATAAGCCGGAGATGCATTTTAAATAAAAGGACACATTCTACTCATGTAAAAACACGCTGATTCCCGGACCGCCCATGGGCCGGATTTAGAGGGCGATTGGGCCGGATCCGGCGCCTAGGCCTTAGTTTGCCTACCCATGATAAAGAGGCACACTGGCACAAAAGCAAACCCCTAAAGCAAATAAAAAGGCGGGAAAATATTTATGGCAGTCCAAAAGCCAAACTCAAAGAAGCCAATCTGAGTAAGTGGATGGGTGTAAACGAGATCACAACTGCAACCTGAGCCTTTGGTGGCTGGTTTGAACATGATTCTTTGCTGGGTGCCTTAAGAGGTGAGTAAAAAGAAGAAACTCCAAAACCAGAAAACAACCACAGGAAAGGCCATCACTCAAAGAACCACTTTCCTAACCTTTGTAGGTGAGTAAACCTGAAAGATGTTCTGTCATGATAGGGATTAGTGTGAAGTTTATGAGGGAAGGTAAAGTTTCAGGTACAGTGGTCCTATCTGTACCAACAATAAAAAAATGGTATTATTGAACCATACATTTAAGCACTATTGTACCATTTCAAACAATCACAACTTCGCCCCAAAAGTCTTGGAAACTGTAGTTTGTTTTTTTTAAGTGCTGCATGTTTTTAGGAGACCTTATACTCTTCACGTATCTACAATTCTCAGAGCTCCCTGGGAAGAGGAGCTGATTGCTAAACCGTTCTGAGAACAGTGAGAAGATAGGGGGATCAACTAAAAGTCAACTATCTGACTTCTAGAAGATATCTGAAGTTTTTAATATTTGATGTTTTATCATGTTTTTAATATTCTGTTGTGAACCACCCAGAATGGCTGGGGAAACCCAGCCAGATGAGCGGGGTATAAATTGTTGTTGTTGCTGCTGCTGGTAAAATGTGAGAAATGTGGTAAAATACATCTCTTTTCCCTGCCCCCATTCTTCTTCTTCTTCTTCTTCTTCTTCTTCTTCTTCTTCTTCTTCTTCTTCTTCTTCTTCTTCTTCTTCTTCTTCTTCCCCTGCCCATCTGAGTGCCCCAAAATCAAACTTTCTGGACAACAACCATACGAGAAATATGTAAAATAACCAAGCAATTATTAGAAATCACCCCTGATTGGCCTTACTAAACATCTTCCAGGACAATAATGCCCACTCACACCACAAAGAACTCATAACACAGCTACTTTCAGCAGCCAGAAGCATCATAACCAGACACTAGAGAGACCTGTCAGGAGTAAGCATGGACCAATGGTACCAAATAATATGGGAAACAGCCTTACTAGAAAAATTACCCAATAAACTGAAACTGACATGGGGACAAATAGAAGAAGACTCCCCTTTATCTCACACACAGACCAACAAGACAATGACAAAAATCCACCAACAGCGTACAAATCAATATGGCTAACCTGATCCAAAACACCCACCCACCCACTCAAACATGAAAACAAAGATCACCACAGCCAACCACAAATGAACAACCACACCTGTTATGTACTGAAGTCTCACCCTGGGCCAGCAGGGGGAAACTGTAGATAGTTATGCAAATGAAGGATCGAAAGTGACGTTCAGTGATTCGATAGTTTTAGAAAGTTGCAGCAGTTACGCTGTTCTGGAGCTCTATATAAGCAGGCTGACTGAGCTCTTCAGTTCAGTTCAGTTCTGGCCTCTGAAATAAACAAGAGCTGTTTGAAGAATCGCTGTGTCGTCTGATATGTTTGCCCTCAACGTAACAACACCCTAGGCCAATCCCAACCTCTCTCACCACCAAAGGAACACAAGTGAACAGCAGAGAGTCTGCACAAGCGATGCTGACACAAAACCCCACATATATGAAGTATAATAGAAACATTGCCACCTAACCCCCCCATCTCCCCCCCCCCCAGCTCTTTCCCCCTTGTCTTCCTAATGTCTCAACAAATGAAACTGATTTGTAAAAATGTTACATGGGGAAAAAAATATGAGATACATGGCACATACTGTACTTTTGTAAATCAAGAAAATCTTTAATAAAAATACATTTTAAAAAATAATAAAAAAGAAAGGAATGTAATGTTGTTGGATTACAGCTCCCATTATCCCTGACCATTGGCCATGCAGAGTGGGGCCAACATCTGCACAGCCATCCCTTCCCCCTGAGGTAGGCAAACCGCAGGTTCCTTATGCCAGGATGCACTTGTATTCTGCCGGCCGTGCCCTTTGCTTTCACAGCTCACACCTGTTGTGTTTGTTTTGTCCGCCTGGCATGGCAAGTTGTAACCGACACTGCAATGTTTTCGGAGAATACGTTTCGGAATATCTGTCGCTGAAGAGCTGCAGGGCTCAGGCAGCAGGGAGGCCCTTAACTGGCACTCCGCAAGCATGCCAACATGCTTCCCTTTGAGGGGGGTGACCCTTCTGAGGCAAACAGCCCCTGCTGCCCCAGATTATGAATGATAATGCCGGCCCAGTTCTTCTTTTTCATGCTGACCTTTGGCAGACTTCAAAGCCCGTAGGTGTAATAAATGTGGTGGCACCGCATTTGAATGTCAGGGGTGCTCTAGGGTTTCATTGGGGAAGAGGGACGAAGGGGAGGAGGGGAGGGAGGCGAGAAGACAGCTATTGTGGGAAGTTTATTTAAAAATGCAAAGCAATCAGTGCTCCGAGCCTAGGAAATCCAGCGTAGTCACAACCGAATGCATCAAAATAGCAATTTTAGCTCCACACTGTGATGCATTGTGCCAGCAACAAGAGAAAACAATGACCTTCCTCCCCTCCTTCTTTGCTTCAGGGATTTATCTAATTGGGGCTGTCTGGTGTTTTCAGTGTTTACTCCTTCTGAAGCCCTGGCACAATTCTGACCAGCCTAAAGCTGAATTAATGATTCGCAGGCATGAGAGACAAAGTCACAGTTTGGCTTTTTCAAAATCTGTAGCTCATCAGCGGCAGAACATCTGCTTTGCTCCTAGATTCAGTCCCCAGTCCCCAGCATCTCCAGGTAGCTGTGGGAGAGACCCTCTGTCTGAATCCCCAGAGAGATGCTGCCCCTCAATGCAAGACCGGTGGCCTGGCTCCGTGTTAGGCAGTGTCTTCTGTTTCTAGCCTCAGGCAGAGTTTGAAAATGATGTCCCAAAGCAGTAACCACTGGCAAGCTATAGAATCTTGAAGGCATCATTTATCTCCTCAGATATTATAGTTATAGGCCACCTATTCACACAGGGTACCCATATCCTCGCATCCATATGCTCAAGACTAAACTATATGTTACAATAAACCAGGAATAGCCAAGGTGACGCTCGCCAGATGTTTCAGACTACAACTCCCACCATCCTTGTCCACTGCCCAAATTGGCTGGGGCTTAGGGAGTTGCAGTCCACCACATCTGGAGAATAATAATAATTTATAATAATAATAAGTTATTATTTATACCCTTCCCATCTGGCTGGGTTTCCCCAGCCACTCTGGGCGGCTCCCAAGAGAATATTAAAAACACGGTAAAACATCAAACATTAAAAACTTTCCAAGCAGGGCTGCCTTCAGATGTCTTCTAAATGTCAGATGGTTGTTTATTTCATTGACATCTGATGGGAAGGCATTCCACAGGGCAGGCGCCACTACCGAGAAGGCTCTCTGCCTGGTTCCCTGTAACCTCACTTCTCGCAGTGAGGGAACAATGAGAAGGCCCTCAGAGCTGGACCTCAGTGTCTGGGCTGGATGATGGGGGTAAGACGCTCCTTCAGAACATCACATTGTCTATCCCTGCACTAAACCTTTCTCTGAATTTTGTCCCCCCTTCATGGTCTCCACCATTCCTAAATCTCAAAAAGAATTAGAATATTGTATGGCCAATGCAAGGGGACGCAGGTGGCGCTGTGGGTTAAAGCCTCAGTGCCTAGGACTTGCCGATCGAAAGGTCGGCGGTTCGAATCCCTGCGGCGGGGTGCGCTCCCGCTGCTCGGTCCCAGCGCCTGCCAACCTAGCAGTTCGAAAGCACCTCCGGGTGCAAGTAGATAAATAGGGACCGCTTACCAGCGGGAAGGTAAACGGCGTTTCCGTGTGCGGCTCTGGCTCGCCAGATGCAGCTTTGTCACGCTGGCCACGTGACCCGGAAGTGTCTCCGGACAGCGCTGGCCCCTGGCCTCTTAAGTGAGATGGGCGCACAACCCCAGAGTCTGTCAAGACTGGCCCGTACGGGCAGGGGTACCTTTACCTTTACCTTTATGGCCAATGCAAGATAAACAGGCACTTCTCTTTTTTCGGAACAAAAGGCATCTATTTAGGACTAATATTGAGGTTGTTATCCCTGTGTACAGAGCTAGTGGGCTTCTCTGGAAATACATGTGGTCTCCAGAATGTGATCTCCTGGTGGAGGTGGTGATGATCTCTCTCGTACTGCCCACCATTGAACCTTCTTCTCATCTTCCTATGGAAGTAGACATGAGGAAGAACATAATTGGCTTCTGCATTGCACTGTGCCTTGCATTTATTTTCCAACACTAGGGTGGGAAATCTGTGGCCTTCTGAATGTGGGGTAGCTAACATATTGTTTTCCACATGTCTTTGGACTCCAACTCCCATCAGTCAACATGGGTCAGCAACATCTGGATAGCACCACATTGGCTACCCGTGTGCAAAATGTTGGGGTCCAGCTCCCATCATCCTTGATCACTGGCCATGCTGGCTGGGACTGATGGCAGTTGGAGTCTGATAACATATGGGGGGACGTAGATACCCCATCCTTGCACTTTGTGTTTGGTGTTGCATTAACTTGGCAAATAATACCTTTCCCCCATTGCTATACTGATGTTTAAAGCGTTGTTTTTTTAAAAAGAAAAGAAACCCACTGGTGGTGTTCAGTTGCACCAGTGCTATTCCATTGTGTATAGGGGGCCCATGTTGCAGAAAATATATTACTTGAAAGCAAGATCTAAAGAAACGGTTGTTCCCCAAGAGAGGCATTCATTTTATACTGCTGTCAGGGCACTCTTGTAAAAGAGGTGTTTTGCTTGAGCAAAATATATTAAAGTAAACAACACGACATGCTGAAATGACATGTGTGTGAAATCTTTATGCTGCAACTGGGCACGGGGTGTGGGGCTCTGTTTGATGCTTCAGCTGCCCACAGGAAGCTGGGATTATAGACCACCCTGGCAAATGACTTGTATTATGCTGGTCATCTTAATATTCATTTCCTGTAGGCCTGGGCTGTCTGTGGTTGCATGGGTGGGCAGATGGAGAACCCCACAGCACTCTTGGCACTGTTAGGAGAATTACATTAAAGGTTTCCACCTTGATATAAATCTCTTTCCTGTATGAGTTGTGGAAATGGTTTCATTTCATGACGTGCAACCCTGATTTGCTGCAGACCTCTGTGCCTGGAGAACGGGTAGATTGCAATGTTATTACCTTGATATCCAACCTTTTGCTACAGAACCTCATAGCAATTTACTTGGCTCCCCCAATACTCCTCAATTTTTGTACTCACAACAACCCTGTGAGGTAGGCAAGGTTGAAAGACAGAAGGTCACCCAATGAGCTTCATGGCTGAGTGGGGATTTGAACCCTGGGTCTTCTGAGTCGTAGTCCAACCCTCTAATCATTACACCATGCAGAATTCTCTCTCTCTCTCTCTCTCAGATATTTATTTATTGCATTTATATCTCACCTTTCTAACCAAGGCACTCGAGGTAGCATACATGATTCTCCCACTCCCCATTTTATCTCCACAACAACCCTCTGAGGTAGGTTTGGCTGAGAGGCAGTGAGCCTCAAGGCAGTAAACTTCCTGGCTGAGTGGCGATTTGAACCTTGGTTTCCCAAGTCCTGCGAGACGTGGGTGGCACTGTGGGTTAAACCACAGAGGCTAGGACTTGCCGATCAGAAGGTGGCGGTTCAAATCTCCGCAACAGGGTGAGCTCCCGTTGCTCGGCCCCTGCTCCTGCCAACCTAGCAGTTTGAAAGCACGTCAAAGCGCAAGTAAATAAATAGGTACCGCTCCAGCAGGAAGGTAAACGCCGTTTCCGTGCGCTGCTCTGGTTCGCCAGAAGCGGCTTAGTCATGCTGGCCACATAACCCGGAAGCTGTACTCTGACTCCCTCGGCTAATAAAGCGAGATGAGGGCCACAACCCCAGAGTCAGTCACGACTGGACCTAATGGTCAGGGGTCCCTTTACCTTTACCTTCCCAAGTCCTAGTCTAGGGCTCTCATGTATTAAACGGTATTACGTCATATATCATTCAAATGTCTATATATTTATGATCACAAAAATGCTTTGTGTTTGATTGCATAATTATATTGTTGTAACCAGACCCAGGACCTTACGGAAAGACAAAATGCTTTGTGTTTGATTGCATAATTATATTGTTGTAACCAGACCCGGGACCTTATGGAAAGACAGATGCAATATCAAATTGCTGCATCTTCAGAAACAAGCCCTTAGCATTTGCTACCAGGATAATTGTGAATGAGTGAAAGATATTCCTGTGCATGTCATCCTGAAAGGAGTAATTATACTGGTGTACAGGAAGTAATAAAAAGCATAAGAATGCACAGAATTACCTTTGAGCTGTATGAGGATTATGGGTGCGGTCAACTGGGGCACAGGGGCAGAGGCCAATAGTAAGTATTCTGAACAATCCAAAGGTTACCCGTTCAAATTGGATTATGGTACAGGAGTCAGAGCTGAACAAAACACGGCTGCTTTAATACTATGAAAACAAATCTAGTTGCAAACTTTCCCCTCTTATTCACTGGGTTGGGCCTGTTTGTATACTGCACCAGCCCTGGTTGGTGTTGACCCATGACGGGGCCACCTCAGTGATGGGTCCCCATTTGTGGGATGCCCTCCCTGATGGTTAGGCACATCAGACTTTCTCATTATTAAGACTCAGGAGTTGACTTAAAGACAATCCTGTTCAGCAAGGCGTTTGATGGCTTGAAATCATTAGCTGAGAGGGCATGTGATGCAACTGTTTTTAAACTTTTTTTATTTTAAATTGCTTTATTATTTTGGTGCTTGCTGCCCTGCACACCCCTGGGAGGAAGGATAGGATATCAGCTTATTTATTTAGTAATAGTTTGGTTTCTTTATGTATTTAATCATATATGGATTTATTTATTTAATAATATATGGGTTTATTTATTTAATAATAAACTCTTGTTTTTTATTTTGTATTATGTGCTTTTATACTGTATCTATAGATGAAGGGCAGTATACAAATTAAACGAACAAACGAGCAAGCAAATAAAACAAATCATTGGCATACAACATGTGGACATCCTATGAACAATTTGCTTGCAGTGGGTTTAGCTGGAAGTCAGTCCCGCTGAGTTCAGCAGTCCATACTCTCGAGTAAATGTGCACAGAATCAAAGCCTTACAGCAGAGCTTGGGAACCTTCTCCATCCTGAGGGCTGATGCCCTTCATAGGGAGCCTTCTGGGGGCCACGTGCCACGGTGAGCAGGGCCAGAGGTGAAAGTGAACAGTGTGATGGTTGAGGCTATATTCACGACATATATTTAAAGTGCCATGATCCCACTTTAAACAGTCATGGCTTCCCCCAAAGAATTCTGGGAGCTGTAGTTTGTTAAGGGTGCTGAGAGTTGTCGGGAGACCCCTACACCCCTCACAGAGTGGTTTAACAACCACAGCCCGTCCAGCTCTGTGGGGGGAGCAGGAGCATCCTTAGCCAACTCCCATAATTCTTTGGGGGAAGCCATAACTGTTTAAAGTGGTATCACAGTGCTTTAAATGTATGGCATGAATGTGGCCTTGGGTTGCTTTTGTGTTTTTTTTTATTATGTATTTTGTATTTTTATATTGTGATTTTATCTTGTGAACTGCCCAGAGACCTGCGGGTATAGGGCAGCCAAATAATAATAATTCATGCATACACTCAGGAGTCCTGTTTTCCCCTCTATATAGATAAGGAGAGGTCTGCACATCTCCATACACACTGGACATGTATGAGGGCGCCAAGGCCATCTGTGGCTCCCTCAGTATATGTCCCCACAGCGTGTTATCAACTGCTTTGTGATATGTGTATCCCTTGAACACTTCTATTTTTATAGAGGCCAAAGCCACATTGTTTTTTAAACTGCTTTTTTAAGCTGTGAGGTTTTCTAGGTGTCCCTGGGCCTCTCCCTAGCTGTGAGGTGAAAATGCTCGTTCTTCAAGGAACTTCATGTCAACATTTTAACCGCTGCAGCCTTTCATCCTAACCTATCTCACAGGTTTGTTGTGCCTATAAAAATGGGGAGGAGGAAAACCATATACGTGACCTTGGACTCCCTATAAACGTAATAAAAAATAAATAAATTCATTTCAGCCCTGTTAAGTGACCCGCTATCATTCCAGCCATTTGTCAGAAGGGTAGATTTTCTCTGGTGTTACCTGGCACTACAGTGAGTGACATTTTCATAGGATCCCATGTATGTGAGATAGGAAAAGACGCTGCTTTAAATTTGGTGCTTTCTGCATCAAGTGTAGCCCTCTTCAGGTGTTCCTCGTGCATGACAGCTCCTCTCTCAAGCTGCGTGCCGAATGTCTGAAGGGGGATAATAACCATGTTCAGTTTGGACAATAATCTTCCACACAACTGGGAACTCCGTGTCATCAAACTGAGCAGAGAACAAAATGGGCACACATGATATATTCAAAGCACATTCAATGCACAGTTAAAGCACATAACTTTCCCCAAAGAATCCTGGAAACTGTAATTCGTTAATGATGCTGAAAATTGTAACTCCTTGAGGGGAAAGTTACACCTCTCAGGGTTCTTGGGAGAAGTCATGTGCTTTCGATGTGTGCTGGATGTGCTTTAAATGTATGGTGTATATCTATGCATTTAAAGCACTATGACACCACATTAAACAATAATGGCTTCCTCCAAAGAATTTTGGGCACTCTAGTTTGTTAAGGGTACTAAGAGTGCTTAAGGGACAACTACTATTCCCCTTTCAGAGCTACAAATTCCCAGAGTTCCAAGGGAAGAGCAATCGATTATTAAACCACGAACAAATTACTAGTGAGGGAATGAATAGAACAGCTAGAAACCGTGATCTATTTTATGTAACAAGGTGGGACCAGGATGCAATTACACAAACACTAGTAGCCAAACATTAGCTCATCGGATAAACCTCCATAGAAAATAAACAAGTCATAAAAACTTGTTCCTATGTTCAAGTGGTTTGTGAAAAAGCAGGCATGAGAGCCACTGATGCACTAGGGGGACAAGATGAGCATGGTGCTGATAACACTACGGTTGCAGGTTCGATCCCTGTAAGGGACAGCTGCATATTCCTGCATTGTAGGGGGTTGGACTAGATGATCCTCAGAGTCCCTTCCAACTCTTTGATTCTATGACTGATAGTGGCTCCCTGTTGAGATTACACAGGATAGCAAACCTCCGTTTGTTGCCTTGTAATGTGTGAAGTGGCCCATAGAGACACTGTTCACTCCTGTGTTAAATGCCTTCCCATTCATTTGGATAAATGGGTTTATCTAGAGAAGAAAAAGGCTTGCTATTATATGATGCTTTGACATTTGCCAAGTGTAAGCAACTATTCTGGAAGGCCAAATGGATTGCTGTCCAAATTCCATATCCTTCCACCCTTGGCTGCTTTCCTAAAACAGAAAAGGGGGACCATTCAGCCCCTCTGCCCTGCTTTGGGCTGGGCCTAATGGCATTCTGAACATATAAATAGCAGTCTGCTTTCCCTTGACTGAGGACTTCTCCGTGGGGAGTCTGGAAGTGGCTTTTGCAAAGTAACAACAAATAAAAAGAAATAAGAAGGCACTGGACTGTTGAAAAAGTATTTAAGTATTCAGCTTTTTTTGTTTCCTTGGAGTCTTTGAAGGGAAGGCAGCGAAAGAGGAATATAATGGATGCACTACAGCTGGGAAGCCTGCAGCTTAACTTGGCTTGGCTTACACAAGAGCTTCTCTTCATTGAGAATACACCGATGCACCTCAAAGAAATAAGCTGGTTTAATCTTGGTGCTCTCAGTGGGCTTCAGATAGCAAAGTCTGATCACTTCACAAATGCTAAACACAAGGGCTCAGTGGTTCCTGTATGTCTTTGGGTCCCAGACACTTGCGCAGTGAACTTCAAAGCATCCAAGGTGCACCTTGTGCTCTCATTGGTCAAGTATGAGGATTGGTTAAGAATGGTCCACTTACTGAAGGCTGAGTGGGCTGTGGTTCTGTTGTCCTGTTCTACTCTTCCCATTAAACTTAATATTTACATTTTGCAGTAACTTTTAAATGTATTCGTCTTTAAGCTGTCACGAGGTGTCGCGGTGCTTTCTCCTGCAGCAGATTCGTAAAGCTACCTCTTTGGAAACTTTTACGTCGAAGCAGAACAAAATGCTGACATTACACAACATCTGTGGGTAAGGTCTAGAGTGCAGAGCTTCAGTCTCTCGGTAGTTTGTCTAATACTGAGTTGCTATTTTATAGTCCTTGGCTTATGGTGGAACCAAAACGTCAAGCCAAAGGGAAACACGAACTAGAATATCTAGAGATGATCACTTGTTAGCTCAGCCTTCCTCAGTTTGATGCCCTCACGATGTCTTGGACTTAGGGTCGCCATATTTTGAAGAGCAAAAAAGAGGACACATTTGCCAACTTTTTAAAACTATGGATCTCTATGACGACTCTCATTTTCCATACCCATGAAAAAGAGGGCGTGTCCTGGAAAAAAGAGGACATATGGCAACCTTACTTGGACTACAGTTCCCTGAGGCTGATGGGAATTGTAGTATGAAACATCTGGGAAGTCCAAGGCTGGGGAAGCTCCCTTAGGTGAAAAAGAGAAGCAGTTTAAGTTGTGCTACTTTTGTCAGGGTGCACAGAGACACCCCTCTGAAAACAGCTGCTCAGCTATCATAGGATTCTGCACTGGATTTAACAGAAAGGGAATTCTGTTGTTGTTTTGTAGTTGCTACTACAAGCTGGCCAGCCTTAGCATTTGCAGATGTGTGCGCATTTTATCAATTAGAAGTAATTGTTTTGTCAGACAAAACAACAAGAGATGTTTCCAAAATCTTATCTAATGAGGGTTACCCTGCCCCCTTCTCAAAGTAAATAATTTGGAAGCTCTTCAACAACAGACAACTGCAAGCTTGGCCTTTGGCCCTGTGATAGCAGCATTCTAAGACCACAGTTGTTTGCAGGTGTAATGCTATAAATGCTTTCCTTAACTTGCAGGGACAAGATCTGACACATAGACATCCACAGGAAGTGCTCAGGTTTCTCATGCAAACAACTCATGCAAGGGCTTTCATGCAGAGAAAATAAAGCTGCATTCAGATAATTTTTTTCTGGATAAAAGGCCTGTTTCTACCATCTCATTTTGCATAAAGCGCACAACTCAAGTCACCTGGAGCACTTTTAAGTGGCAGAAGGATATTTCTAAGTTTGTTTGGCAGGGCAAAAAGCCCCGAATAAAGTTTAAAATATTAACTGATGCGAAAGAAAGAGGGGGATTTGCCCTGCCAGACTTGAGGCTATATTATGAATCTGCAGCCTTCTGCTGGTTGAAAGATTGGATTTTATTGGAGAACACTGATGTCCTGGATCTGGAAGGGTTTGACAATGCGTTTGGGTGGCATGCATATTTGTGGTATGACAAGGTTAAAGTGCACAAATTGTTTAAAAACCATATTGTCAGAAGAGCAATTTGGAGGGTCTGGATAAAATACAAAGACTTATTGGAGAGTAAAACTCCGAGGTGGCTCTCACCGGTGGAGGCCAAGGCTCGTAAGAGACCCAACATGGAGGCCCATTGGCCTAAATACTGGGAAATAATTGAAAAAACTGGAGACAATTGGAGGTTGCTAAGTTTGGAGAAATTGAAACTAAGGTACGAGATTGGTTGCACTATGCGCAAATTCAAGAGGTATTTAAAATAGATAAAAAAGTTGGATTCCAGGTGGAAAAATCGAAACTAGAGACTGAATTGTTAGAGCCAAAAAGTAAACTACTTTCGAGAATGTATAACTTGCTGCTTAAGTGGAATACACAGGATGAGACAGTCAAATCCGCTATGATAAAATGGGCTCAGGATGTGGGGCATAACATTATGTTTGCAGACTGGGAAAGGTTATGGAACACCGGTTTGAAATTCACGGCATGTACTGTCTTGAAGGAAAATATTATGAAAATGGTATACCGGTGGTACATGACCCCAGTCAAGTTAGCCAAGATATATCATCTGTCTGACAACAAATGTTGGAAATGTGGAGAGGCGGAAGGGACATTCTTCCATCTCTGGTGGACCTGCCCGAAAGTGAAGGCCTTCTGGGAAATGATCCATAATGAACTAAAAAAGGTATTGAGATTTACCTTACCTAAAAAACCAGAGGCCTTCCTTCTGGGCATGGTGGACCAGAGAGTGCTTAAGAAGGACAGAACCTTTTTTATGTATGCTACCACAGCAGCAAGGATCCTGATTGCAAAATACTGGAAGATACAAGATTTACCCACGCTGGAGGAATGGCAATCGCAGTTGATGGACTATATGGAACTGGCTGAAATGACTGGCAGAATCCGAGACGCGGGAGAAGAAACAACTGAGGAGGATTGGGAAAAGTTTAAGGACTATTTGAAAAAACACTATAAGTTGTATGAATGTTAAAAAAAAAAAATGCACCTTTCAGGAAATTCTAGCTTCAGCAAATGTAAGTTATTGGAATGAAAATTAAGACACAAGAATTCAGAGGTAAAATAATGAAACAACTTTATTGTGTTTAATATAAAACATATAAGAATTGAGTGACAGTAAAATTGAAAATAGGGAACATGATAAAATGGAAGTTACAATAAGTTTTGAAATAAGTTAACAAATTGCTGATGCCTTATAAGACAGAGAACGCAGGGTTCGGAGGATGTGAGGAAGTCCTATAGGTTAGATGGAAAAAGAATATGGAAATTTGTTATTTATATCTCTCTTTCATATAACCACTCTTTATTCTTTTTTCTGTATTTCTGTATCTTTAAAAAAGCAATAAAAAATGTATAAAAAAAAAAAAAGTCACCTGGAGCACTTTTAAGACCTGTTGATTCAACTTACCCGTTGCAATCCACTGGTCAAGCAGGACTTGACTTTGCCTGGTCTGTGCACCTGCATGCAGAACAACACAAACAGTACATTTTCTTTTGCTCACACTTCACTAGATCCAGTTCCCCATGTTTATGGAATCTTACACAGCCATGACACTGGGCTCCCAGTGCTGGTACACGTTGCGGTTTCCATTTTTGGCACATCAGACAAACAAACTATACATCATTCGAGTTGTACACTGTGCACATGTAAGCATGAGCTCAGAGTTGTTTGGGTAGCAATGAAAACATGGAATAAGTGAGAGAGAGGATGGCCTGGGATTTGATGGGTAAAAGACCTGGGAGCTCAAGGAAGACACAGACACAGAAATCCATACATAACACTGCATCTTATGGCCAGCCACAATCTCTCATCTGCTTTGCTTGGGGGGAAATACTGTATGAGTAAGAAGTAATATCATGAAGGTGTACTAAATGATGTGTAGTGTGGGGAAAATCAGAAGAAATAAGTTTTTATCTCTCTTATTCAGTGCTTTTTTCTGGGGGTACGCATACCCCTAAACATTTTGTGAATCTAAGTTTGGCCTCATTGAGGGGCAGTATTTCAATATGATTAGGAAAATGAGAGTAACCCTCAACATTTTTTTTAAGAAAAAAAAAGCACTGCTCTTATGTAATAAAGGTAAAAAATGTAAAGGGCCCCTGGACAGTTAAGTCCAGTCAAAGGCGAGTATGGGGTTGCGGTGCTCATCTCACTTTCAGGCCAAGGGAGCTGGCGTTTGTCCACAGACAGCTTTCCAGGTCATGTGGCCAGCAGGACTAAACTGCTTCTGGCACAGCAGAACACCGTGATGGAAGCCAGAGCACATGGAAATGCTGTTTGCCTTCCTGCCACAGCAGTACCTATTTATCTACTTGTACTTTGACGTGCTTTCCAACTGCTAGGTTGGCAGGAGCTGGGACTGAGCAACAGGAACTCACCCCATCACGGGGATTCGAACCGCCGACCTTCTGACTGGCAAGCCCACCCGCGTCCCCCTCTTGAATAATACTAGAACCCAGGATCATCCATTGAAGCTGAATGGTGGGCAAAAGGAAGTTCCTCTTTCCATAAAAGGTAAAGGTAAAGGTAAAGGTACCCCTGCCCGTACGGGCCAGTCTTGACAGACTCTGGGGTTGTGCGCCCATCTCACTTAAGAGGCCAGGGGCCAGCGCTGTCCGAAGACACTTCCGGGTCACGTGGCCAGCGTGACATCGCTGCTCTGGCGAGCCAGAGCCGCACACGGAAACGCCGTTTACCTTCCCGCTGGTAAGCGGTCCCTATTTATCTACTTGCACCCGGAGGTGCTTTCGAACTGCTAGGTTGGCAGGCGCTGGGACCGAGCAGCGGGAGCGCACCCCGCCGCAGGGATTCGAACCGCCGACCTTTCAATCGGCAAGTCCTAGGTGCTGAGGCTTTAACCCACAGCGCCACCTGCGTCCCGTCCTCTTTCCATACCACATGGTTAAAACAAAATTCAGTTTTGTGTAGTGTTTAGAGCATTGGACCAGGACTTGGAAGACCAGGGTTCAAATCCCCACTCATCCATTAAGTTTCAATGGGAGACCGTGAGCTTTGTTGAGGATATAAATATAATGTAATCTACTATATGTTCTCTATGGGTTCGGAAACATTGTGAGATATTGCCCCATTTCGCATGAGGGTTTCCACGTGGAGGAGCTGGGTTTTGTCTATGGATGGACGCAGGATGCCAAAAATGTGCTGATCTGGACACCTATGAGGATACAGTATTGTCATTCCAGTTTGATGTGACAATTCCCAAGATTGAGGAGTGGGATTTGGTCTATGCTTGGAAACAGCTGGGCACCATTTTGAATGAAGATGGCCGACCAAACCATTTCAAACTTGGACACCTCTGCGGATAGCGTCATGCAATTTGGTGTGGCTGTTCCCAAGATGTAGGAATAGTTTATGGTCTACATTTGGATGATACCGGATGCCATTTTGAATCAAGATGGTGGACCCAACTGTTTCAAATTGTGTTGATGCCTTTGAAGACACTGTTGCCCTATTTGGTATGACAGTTCTCGAGATTGAGGAGCTGTTTTGGGTCTATGCTTGAAAACTGTCAGGTGCCATTTTGAATCAAGAGGGTGAGCCAATCTGCTGCCTCTGGAGTAATGCACAGCCCAAGAAACTAACCGGGTACATTATTCATTCATAAATCTCAATATTTTCCCATTTCTAAGATATCATACAGCTGCCTGCAGTTTTGGACTTTCCTTGAGAGCATCGCTATAGAACCTCTTTGCTGATGTGGCTATGTGAGCTGTTACGATAAGCTCCTTTGCTTCAAAATCTACCACTACACCACTGTTTGGGTGTCATGCCAAACCACACTTTGTGAAAACCATGGTTTTCAGAGTTGCTTCAGACCACTGTTTTGCATTCTGATTTGTTGGCTGATCTCAAGGCAAGCATGTCAGTTCGAACATTGCGAAGAAACACAGCTGCCAACTACAGTTTAGCCCGAAAACTGAGTAAAGCTTCTACTTCGCCAAAGCCTTTTAGTGTACTGTTCCTTTACGTGCCTCTTTTTCTGTCTCAGGTTATGCATTAAAGAGCAGAGGCCGGGGGTTGGGGTGGGGTGGGGCAGAGACATTGGTCTTCCAAATTTCAGTGGACCCCTGTGCCAGCCCAGAAATTTTCACCCCCTGCCTCTTACCTTTCATTCTGTGCATGCACTATGTTGTACTTACAATTCCCCATGTTGCCCTCCTTCGCCCCAGTTTGGTGCCCACTCCAGGGGAACTGGTTGCGCTACCCTATAACAGGATCGCTTCGTTATCTCAATGGAAATGGCCATTTGTCATGGACGTTTTAGTTGCATTACCGGAGGGTGGACTAGATGGCCCTTAGAATTCCTTCCAATGCTACAATTCTATGATTCCATTACATTCTTGTTCATGTTTCTTGGAGAGCGGTGAAAAACCCCTAAGTTAGGAAAGCAACAAATCCTGTCCCATCATTTTCTGCCATAATTGGTACTAACAAGCTGCAGTGAAGGCTTTCTTTTTTCCCTTCATTTTAAAGTGTTTAAAAGATTTGGCAGCGTATTTTCAGGCTTGTGGATTAACATGCTCTAACTTATTCCCTTCTCCCTCCACCCTTGATCCTTAAGGATTTGCCTGAGTCATGGATTTCTTATCAGGCTTGTTAACTCTGATTATATATATATATATATATATATCCACCCACTAGAATAAAGGAACCTTTTACTGAGAGCCACTCATCAGGAATTAAACCATGAATAGACTGAACAACTCGCTGACTCCCCTTGGGGGTGACCTTTGACCTCGCTGGGTCAGATGGCAATGCATCTTTAGCCTCCTAAATGAAGCAAGATGAAGGCTCCAAACAAGCGTTTTCTCTGTCTTTGCAGATGTACTGAATCCAGTGACAGGCGGGATAAAAGATGGGCTCTGTTGGCATTTTATTTTCACAGCTGTTTTTCCACAAAATTGGGACGGGTTGTGGGGGGAAAGAGAAATGATAAAGTAGATAGAATATCAAAGGCTATGGAAACTGTTATGAGAAGGAAACTGCAAGCTGAAGAGTCCTGCAAGATCTGATCTATATCCTTCATTTATGATTCCAGAGAGTGTTTTCCAGCTGGGATATTTCCCCTCAGACAACACAGCAAGTGACATTTCTGTGGGTTCCCAAACTGAAAGACAAGAAAAGCTTCTTCTCTTTTTTTAAAAAAGAAAAAAAGAAATACCATGGCCTCAACTTGAGAGCATCTTTGTCTTATGGCCATTTCAGATATTACTGTAGGACCGGGGAAAGAATCTGGCCTGAGGCCCACCTTCCCTTCTGGGACAGCTTCTGAGGGACGCAGGCCTGCGGCAGGTGAGGCCAGAGGCAAAAGTGAGAAGAGCAATAAAGATGAATTCTACCTTTATGCAGTAGCATGGTTTCTTCACGTTCAAACACCCCTCTCTTATCCTTTATCCAGGGAAGAAATGAGCAGGAGCAGATTCCTAGGACACATTTGTGCCTGGCAAAAAACACTCAAGGACGGTGCAAAGCAAGGGAGGGTGAGGGGTGCGGTTTGGGAGGACATGCGATCTGTGGTGAGTCCACAGGGGGTCAGATAAAGAGCTCTGGTGCATTGCATTTGGCCCTGTGTGTGACCCGTCCCTGCATTACACAGCAGCAAGAGCTGCAGCCAGTTATGGATTCTCCTTCATTGTTGTTGTTTAGTCGTTTAGTCGTGTCTGACTCTTCGTGACCCCATGGACCAGAGCACGCCAGGCACTCCTGTCTTCCACTGCCTCCCGCAGTTTGGTCAAACTCATGCTGGTAGCTTCGAGAACACTGTCCAACCATCTCGTCCTCTGTCGTCCCTTCTCCTTGTGCCAAAGTATTGGAGCCTCAGCTTCAGGATCTGTCCTTCCAGTGAGCACTCAGGGCTGATTTCCTTCAGAATGGAGAGGTTTGTTCTTCTTGCAGTCCATGGGACTCTCAAGAGTCCTCCAGCACCATAATTCAAAAGCATCAATTCTTCGGTGATCAGCCTTCTTTATGGTCCAGCTCTCCTTCATTAGAGGTTTTAAATCAGAGTCTGGGTGGCCTTCTGCGGATTACCAATTAGTTGTGCTAGTGGATTAAGTAAGACTTGGACCAGATCGCTCTGCCATTTATACCTATAGGATTCATGGCTTTGCACATTTGTCTTTTTTATTTATTTTATTTCTAACTTCTTCGTTGCATTCACCCTTTGCACCAGCCTTCCCCAACCTGAAGGCCTCCACTGTTCTTCCCATCATCCCAGGCTGGCCAGACCTGATGAGGATTATAGTCTGAAACATCTGGAGCTACCAAGCTGAGGAAAGCTGCTTTGCAAAAACTCTGCAAGCTTTTGCAGGTCAAAATAGAGGCACACACACACACAGACGACAAGGGAGCTCATGACCTTAGGATCACTGTGTGTTAGTACTCCCATCAGCTTTACACAATTTTCATTGACTCTGTCGTGGCCTGTTTGGCAGTATTTAAAAGCGAAGAGGGTATGTACTCTCCCGATTAAAGATACACAAACAAATATATCTTCCTTAACAAGACACGGTGATTCAACTGGCAAGGATGCAGTCCTCATAACTCTTAAGATCTCAGCTTTGAAGAGTGTGTTTGTGTGTGCATGTGGCCAGAAAAAAACTCCATCTGAAACCCTGAAGAGCTGCTGCCAGTCATTTTCTGGAGTAGATGAGAATGTTAAGGAAAATGTAACTGTTCTGTGATCAACACCTGGAAAGATGAGAGTTGTTTACTGTAGTGCATGACAGCTTTGCATTTTCATTGATGAATTTGGTTATGTGTGCACTGGAGGAGAAGGAGAAGGAGAAGGAGAAGGAGAAGGAGAAGGAGAAGGAGGAGAAGGAGAAGGAGAAGGAGAAGGAGAAGAAGAAGAAGAAGAAGAAGAAGAAGAAGAAGAAGAAGAAGAAGAAGAAGAGAAGTCATCCATAATATTATTAAATCAGCCAAATTTGGGTGGCTTCCAATAAATTATAAGACCCCAGTAAAACATCAAACAAACTTCCCTGTAGAATTTCAACCTGAAAATAGAGACAATGCACGTACTTTTGTAACCCAAGAAAATCTTTAATAAAAACTATTTAAACTTCTTCTTTTTTAAAAAACAACAACAACAACACTTCCCTATAGGTTTGCACTGTGATTTACTACGGACAGTGGCTGAAAAATGGACAGTTCCTAGTAAATAGGTACAGCTGGCATTTGTGTTTTTGTTTATTGGTAAACATGCAAAAAATCTTAAGGAGAAATTTTTTTAAAAGAGAAATGTAAGTCTATGTGGGAGAGGAAAGTATTATTATTATTATTATTATTATTATTATTATTATTATTATTATTTTATACCCCACCCATCTGGCTGTGTGAAGGGACCATGAGAGCATAAGAAAAACCTTGCTGAATTAGGTTAAAAGGCCAAGTCTTGTTCATCAGTACTGTGGTGTTGTTTCTGGAAGTTTTAAAAAAGGAATTGAAAAAGGTACATGGTATGTTCAAAATGGCACAAATGAATCACATCCAAAGCCTTTTTGGGACTAGACAGCATAAAAGCCCCTAAAAAACTGTTGAGAAGTTAAGCACTCAAGTGCTTAGGTGCAAGATTTTTGTTATTTATTTTTTTAATGGCACCAAAGAGGCTAAGAAATTGCACTAGGCTAAGAAGGATGATTGTGAAAAGTGGTTGTTGTGCAGATTAGCCGAGGGCTTTGCGGGAAGTCAGCAAATTGCATGATGACTGTCTAATGCTTTATCCAAGCAATCATCGCTGAAGTCCTCTTGTCATGCAAAACAGTCAACTGTCTCCTCCATCAGTTTTGTCAATGGCTGGGTGAATGGACTTCCAAAAATGCTCCCATTGTGAATCAAGAGGCTTTTCAAGTGTAAGCAAGAGAAAGAGAGAGAGAATGCTTTTCCCATCATTGCTGGGAAGACGCCAAATATCCTTAGCAGTTCAGGCAGTTAATATGTATTGACCCATCAATGAAATGAATCTAATAACTCATTAAATGCTGGATTAAAAAACAACCCACAACGCATTTCCTCCTTTGGGTAAAGAAGTTTGACTGAGACACAACTAATGTTTTAAAAAACAAGCATTTTTGTTTGTTTATTTACTGAAAATGAATATATATAATTGCATTCATTGCCTACCCTTTCCTCCAAGCAGCTCAAGGCAGCGTAAAACCCCCATTTTATCCACACAGCAACCCTGTGAGGTGGGTTAGGTGGAGAGACTGTGAGTTGCCCCAAGGGAGCTTCATGGCTAAGTTATGGGGTTGAACCCTGGTTGTCCCAGGCCCTAGCCTGACACTCTAAACACCGAACACCAAAACAAACGCAAGTACTAAAAAAACGAGGCAGGTATTTGCGAATGTCTAACGAAAATAGACATCTGCACTGGCCCCGGCACTGGCAGGACTGTGGTTGTTTAGGCTTCCTTTTCTGTGCCTTGGCACTCGTGCCAAGCCATGCCCCCTCCCTGGGCCACGATCCACACCGCACCCTTGAAATGTGATGATGTCCCTTGCTTACCTGAATGGATGGATGGATGGATGGATGGATGGATGGAGAGATGTGCATGGAAACCTTGAGCTTCTGCATGGAGAGAATGTTGCATACTAAATAATAATAATAATAATAATAATAATAATAATAATAATAATAATAATAATAAATTATTTAAACCCCGCCCATCTGGCTGGGTTTCCCCAGCCACTCTGGGAGGCTTCCAACAAAGTATTAAAATACAGTGGTCTGTTAAATATTAAAAGCTTCCCTAAACAGGGCTGCCTTCAGATGTCTTCTAGAAGTCTGGTAGAAGTCTGGTAGTTGTTGTTCTCTTTGGGAGGGCGTTCCACAGGGTGGGTGCCACTACCAAGAAGGCCCTCTGCCTGGTTCCCTGTAACTTCACTTCTTGCAGTGAGGGAACCGCCAGAAGGCCCTCGGAGCTGGACCTCAGTGTCCGGGCAGAACGATGGGGGTGAGATGCTCCTTCAGGTATGCTGGACCGAGGCCGTTTAGGGTTTTAAATGTCAGCACCAACACTTTGAATTGCGCTCGGAAACGTACTGGGAACATACTGTTGCATAAGAACCAAGGTGCACACCATCAAGGGGCCAACAGTGCGTGGAGGGAGAGAGGGGAGAGCTGGAAGGGAGCCAAGTATAGCAAGGAATGAATGAGAGCAAAACAGCAAATGCAGCTGGGAGGGAGGCACCAGAGGATGGTTTGTTAGGGACACGCTGCCATCAACGGGGTTATATAAGCCAGGGGCACCAATGTAGTGCCCTCCAGAAGCTGCCGTAGCTGCTGGATAGTTGAGTAGGTAGAGCATAAGAGACTCTTAATCTCAGGGTTCAAGCCCCACGTTGGGTGGAAGATTTCTGCATTCCTTTGCCGAATCCTCAGACCTTAGTTGGCACAAAAGTGTCTTTGAGAAAGAGCATTTTTGCAGAGTATTGCTGCTTTTATTCTTAAAAAGTCTTCTTCTCCAACCACGACCAACAGCTTTTACACACACCAAATGCAACCAGCTTTCTACCATCCAACCAACCCATACCACCACTAACAATGACCACTCTATATATACAGGTACAATTTGATGAAAGGTTGCATGAGTCATTGTAGGCTGCAGACTCATGCTGACTTAGTTCTTTTAGCATTAAAGAAACAGTGGCCAATTTTTCGCCATGACGAGACATACCCAGCTCCTTCAAGTGCTCTTCATAAGACTTAGTTTCCAGATCCTTGATCATCTTGGTTGTCCTCTGCACAAGTTCCAGCTTGTCAACATCCTTCTTAAATTGTGGTGCCTAGAAATGGATGCTGTATTCCAGGTGTGGTCTGAGCAAGGCATAATGTTGCTGTTTTTAGTCGTTTAGTCGTGTCCTACTCTTCGTGACCCCATGGACCAGAGCACACCAGGCACTTCTGTCTTCCACTGCCTCCCGCAGTTTTGTCAGACTCGTGTTTGTAGCTTCGAAGACGCTATCCAACCATCTCATCCTCTGTCGTCCCCTTCTCCTTGTGCCCTCCATCTTTCCCAACATCAGGGTCTTTTCCAGGGAGTCTTCTCTTCTCATGAGGTGGCCAAAGTATTGGAGCCTCAGCTTCACGATCTGTCCTTCCAGTGAGCACTCAGGGCTGATTTCCTACAGAATGGATAGCTTTGATCTTCTTGCAGTCCATGGGACTCTCAAGAGTCTCCTCCAGACCATAATTCAAAAGCATCAATTCTTCGGCGATCAGCCTTCTTTATGGTCCAGCTCTCACTTCCATACATCACTACTGGGAAAACCATAGCTTTTACTATACGGACCTTTGTTGGCAAGGTGATGTCTCTACTTTTTAAGATGCTGTCTAGTAAATGCTTTTGGAAGTAAATGCTTTGGTTTTCAAACATTTCGGAAGTATAAAGGTCTTCCGGAACGGATTACGTTTGAAAACCGAGGTACCAATGCATTTTTTTTTTAAAAAGAGTTTAAAACAACCGCTACAAAGCTACATTTTCAGAGTGGTTTAACAATTAATCCTTCTTACAGTTTAGGGACCAAACAACTCTCTGTACAGTTCCCAGAATCGTTTGAGGGACGCCATGGCTGTTACTGTGGCAGCCTAATGTTTTAAATGTACCATGCAGATGCGCCTTTTAGTCCTGTGGCTTTTTCCAGCCACCCGGCTACAGCTGCCTCGGCCCGTTGTGATATGAAAAACCCACAGCAAGCTGTTTGGCATGTAGTCAAAGTTCAGCTCTTCCATCTCATTCTGCGTTGTTTGTCAGCGAGCTCTCGCCAACCAAGCTGCTAAGTTCACATCACTGTTCTTCTAGGAAACCTGCTCATTAAACTGCGCCACTCCAAGAAGTTTAATTTACAGGAGGGCGGAAGGACGTCAGCCTGTTTCCCTTTGCACAAACATCAGGCTCTTGCCAGGGAAATAAAATCAAGATAACACATGGCGTGGAACAAGCATGGCTTTGTGAGCAGATCCCGGCGTGAAGACTCATGAAACCAGCTGATCGCGATTATTAGACACAAAACGCATTTGCTGGTTGATTTTAGACAGGAAGGAGGGGAAGAAGTTCGGTCCTAGGAAATGATCAAGAGTTCCTTGAGCATGCACAGAGTGCATTGCCTCACCACTAGATGACTTTCTTCTAGGCTGCCTTGCTCAGGTGGGGCTGGGGCTGCCACTTTGTGTTTTGGGGGGGGGGGGCAGTTCTTTAACAGGGATGAGGAACTGGTAGCTTTTCTACCGGTTCCTCAATGCTGGTTCTAGAAGCATGTGCTGGGAAACAGCTTTTATGCCCTGTGACTTTTGGCTTATGCGGTTCCAAGTTCCATCTAGTCTCCCATTCTATTTCTCCCACAGCAGTGTGGTGCAGTGGTTAGAGTGCTGGATTAGGACCAGGGAGACCAGCCATGAAGCTCACTGGGTGACCTTGGGCCTGTCACCTAACTTACCTCACAAGGTCGTTGGGAGGATAAAAAGGAGACGAGGAGAAGTATGTATGCCAGCCTCGTGCTCTTTGGAGAAAAGGTGGGATATAAATACAATAATAAGGAAATAAGTAAACATGTTTATGTGTGAAAGTGTTGGGGAAGGTTGTTCACTGGAGATTTGACACGATGCTAATTTGCTGGTATCTGAATAGTGTTTGGATGGTTTCCCAAGCAATATATTTTATGGTGCTTTGGCTTATTTTTACTGTTTGTCCTTAGGCGTCAAGGTGAGAGAAAGCCTGGTGACAAAAGGAAGTAAATAACTGTGAAGCAAGCCAGCAACCTGACACATGGGGAAGAGTGGCAACTGTTAGCTTTTTCCCATGCAGGTAGGTTATCTTTCCATCTGTCTGCTCTGACTTGCCATAGTTCTACAGCCAACCCGCCTACAAGTTGCCGGGGATTGCATCCAGGACCTTCTGCATCCAAAGCATGTGCTCCAGCTCTCCCTTCTGACTAGCCACCCAAGGGCCATGCGCCACTGGTGGGAGGAGCCAGAGACAAAAGTGGGCAGAGCAATGGGTTTAAATTTTACCTTTGTACATCAGGCTAGTTTCTACACACAAACTCAGACACCCCTGTCTATTTCCATCCCGAAAAGCAAGAGGCATACAGTGCCTCTTTATCAGGCATACAGTGGTACTTCTGGTTGCGAACGGGATCCGTTCCAGAGGCCCATTCGCAACATGAGGAGAACTCAACCCGCATCTGCGCGTGCACGGGTTGCGATTCGCCGCTTCTGCGCATGATGTCATTTTGCTCGTCTGCACATGTGCGAGTGGCGAAACCCGGAAGTAACCCTTTCCGGTACTTCCGGGTCACCGTGGGATGCAACCTGAAAACGCTCAACCTGAAGCAAACGTAACATGAGGTATGACTGTACTTCTTCTTACTTGTATTTCAGTTCAACAATTACTTTGATAAAATACATATTTTGTTATGTGCAAATGGCTTTAGACACCTATTAAGTCCATAAATTACCATATAGCATATATTCAACTTAAAAAACAGTGACAATTTGTTGTTGACAAAGGACAGCTGGACATATAAAGAGCCCCATTACCTTCAGTAGCTTAAGGCCTCATCAAACCTATATCCGGTCCTGGGCAAGTTACACTCTCTTATCCTAACCTTCTTCACAAGGTTGTTGTGAGCCCTGGAGGAGCTTCATGCTCCGGTACCGGGGGTGTGGGGCCAAGAGAAGGCAGGGGTGGGGCTGGCGCATGTCCTGGGGGTGTGGCATGCTGCCTGCAGGGGCAGCTGCGATGGCACCCCACTGGGATCGTGCTGCCGGGGGCTGTGCGCTCCCCCCGCACTCCTCTTCCTCCGCCACTGGTTGTGAGGATAAAATTGTGTATTCTGCACAGTGCTCCTTGGAGGAAGGGTAGGTTTCAAGATGTAATAAATAATAAAGACATAATGTCTTCTTTCAACAGAGTTCTTTATTCCATATGAAAGGAGGCACCTCCCTTGCATTAAATATCAGATGAATTTATATAACAAAGAAATATGCATTACGCAGAAATGCAAAGAGCCCAAGAAAATCCCAAAATGAATACATAAATGGTCTACTCCTTTATTGTAAACATTGTTAATCTTTGTAAAAGCACATCAGATTATTTAAGAAATGCATGCTGGATTGCTGCATAATTGTCCGTGTATTCCCACATTTTTTGCAACAGCAGGGCTTTTGCTAGATCTTTATCCAGGAAGCTCTATGTGTAGGAATCAGAAGGGATCTAGAATCTTGCTCTGTGGTATTTCAAGATGCATTCTCACACGAATGCTTTGCATTTACCAGATGTATTCCTTTATGGAAGTAGCATTCCCATTGTGCAAAACATTACCTCAGAGCAAGGATGTGTTTTGGTCCCAGGTCCCACTGGGATAAATATGGGACTCATTTGTTAGTTATTTGGCTGTTATTTAACTGTCTTTAGATAGAGACACGTTGACTCCGTCTAGGATCTCCTGGGAAATTTAAGGAGAGCAGAAAACTGATTCCATGCAACACAGCATTGACTTGCACTAGCCAGATAATTGTTAACAGGATTCTCCATTGATTTGCAGTGTCTTGCAGTCTGAACTCCACGCTTGGTCAGATTGCTGGTTACTGGGCTTAACCTGCAAAGCAACTCCCACAAAACATGATGCGTTAGAAGCACTGCACACAAGTAACACCAACAGTTTTGGCAGATATACACCTGCCCATATGTTTAGCAACATTTCACACTGATGGTGGACCACAAGCTTAACGTGAGTCCACAGTACGATGCAGCAGCAAAAAAAGCTAATGCTATTCTAGGCTGCATCAACAGAAGTATAGTGTCCAGATCAAGGGAAATAATAGTACCACTCTATTCTGCCTTGCCCCCTTCATGGATCACTGCCTTGCCGTGGCGAAGGGGCTTGAAGAACTCAGAGAAGCTATGAACTATGCCGAGCAGGGCACCCAAGATGAACAGGTCATAGTGGAGAGTTTTGACCAAATGTGATCCACCTGGAGGAGGAACCGGCAAGCCACTCCAGTATCCCTGCCAAGAAAACTCCATGGACAAAGACAACAAGCATATAAAAGTTATGACGCTGGAAGATGAGCCCCTCAGGTCGGAAGGTGTCCAACATGCTACTGGGGAAGAGCGGAGAACAAGTAGATCCAGAGCTGATGAAGCGGCTGGGCTAAAGCCGAAAGGACGCTCAGTTGCGGATATGCCTGGAAGCGAAAGGAAAGTCCAATGCTGTAAAGAAAAATATTGCATAGGAACCTGGAATGTTAGAACCATGAACCTGGGTAAGTTGGATGTGGTCAAAAATGAGATGGCAAGAATAAATATTGACATCCTGGGCATCAGTGAACTAAAATGGACGGGAATGGGCGAATTCAGTTCGGATGACCATCATATCTACTACTGTGGGCAAAAGAAATGGAGTGGCCCTCATAGTCAACAAAAGAGTGGTGAAAGCTGTACTGGGATGCAATCTCAAAAATGATAGAATGATCTTGATACGAATCCAAGGCAGACCTTTTAACATAACAGTAATCCAAGTTTATGCACCAACTACTGGTGCTGAAGAAACTGAAATTGACCAATTCTATGAAGACTTACAACACCTTATTGAAGTGACAACAAAGAAGGATGTTCTTCTCATTATAGGGGATTGGAATGCTAAAGTAGGGAATCAAGAGATAAAAGGAACAACTGGCAAGTTTGGCCTTGGAGAGCAAAACGAAGCAGGGCAAAGGCTAATAGAGTTCTGTCAAGAGAACAAGCTGGTCATCACAAACAGGCTTTTCCAACAACACAAGAGACGACTCTACACGTGGACATCACCAGATGGGCAGCATCGAAATCAGATTGATTATATTCTCTGCAGCCAAAGATGGAGAAGCTCTATACAGTCAGCAAAAACAAGACCTGGAGCTGACTGTGGCTCAGATCATCAGCTTCTTATAGCAAAATTCAAGCTTAAACTGAAGAAAGTAGGAAAAACCACTGGGCCGGTAAGATACAATCTAAATCAAATCCCTTATGAATACACAGTGGAAGTGAGGAACAGGTTTAAGGATTTAGATTTGGTGGACAGATTTGGTGGAAATAGAGGAAAACAACAGAATGGGAAGAACCAGAGATCTGTTCAAGAAAATTGGAGATATGAAAGGAACATTTCGTTCAAAGATTACCATAATAAAGGACAAAAGTGGTAAGGACCTAACAGAAGCAGAAGACATCAAGAAGAGGTGGCAAGAATACACAGAGGAATTATACCAGAAAGATATGGATGTCTCGTACACCCCAGGTAGTGTGGTTACTGACCTTGAGCCAGACATCCTGGAGAGTGAAGTTAAATGGGCCTTAGAAAGCACTGCAAATAACAAGGCCAGTGGAAGTGATGGTATTCCAGCTGAACTATTTAAAATTTTAAAAGATGATGCTGTTAAGGTGCTACACTCAATATGCCAGCACGTTTGGAAAACTCAGCAGTGGCCAGAGGATTGGAGAAGATCAGTCTACATCCCAATCCCAAAGAAGGGCAGTGCCAAAGAATGCTCCAACTACCGCACAATTGCACTCATTTCACACGCTAGCAAGGTTATGCTTAAAATTATACAAGGAAGACTCGCTATGCCCCACGGAGAGCCTCAAGGTCCATAAATAGCAACACCCTAGTGGTCCCGGGCCCTAAGGAAGTTAGATTATCTTCAACCAGAGCCAGGGCCTTTTCATCACTGGCTCCGGCCTGGTGGAACGCTCTGCCTCATGAGACCAGGGCCCTGAAGGATCTGATTTCTTTCCGCAGGGCCTGTAAGACAGAGAGTTGTTCCGCCTGGCCTTTGGCTTGGAGCCAATTTGATTCCCTCCCTCTCTTTCTTTTTTCCTTTCCTTCTCCTCCTGCGATGAGGTTACATTTTAATATTTTAATGTTTCAATATTTTAATGTTGTATTTTAATTTTGTTTTTAAGGTGTAATCATTCAACTTGTTTTTATTATTGCTTGTAAGCCGCTCTGAGCCCGGCCTTGGCTGGGGAGGGCGGGGTATAAATAAAAATTATTATTATTATTCTCACAACAATGGCCGGCCGGCCAGGGGTGGGGCTAAGGCCAAAGAAAAGAGGCTGACCCTTTTGATCAAACCTCACTTGGTTTTCTTCCTTCCAGGATCACCCACCCACCATCCCTCAATTAATAATTTCTTGCCTTCAAAGAAAGGCCAGCGATCCTAGGTCAGCGATCACCTGGCCAAACAGTCTATCAGTTCCCTTGGCTGCTCTAGCTGCCAAATGCAAAAAGAGTGACTGGCGTTGCCAAACGCACACCAAGTCACATCACATGGCTGGTGAACTGCATTCAGCTGTGTGGGTGACACATATTTTGCCAATACAGTGGTACCTTGGGTTACATACACTTCAGGTTACATTCGCTTCAGGTTTCAGACTCCGCTAACCCAGAAATATTACCTAGGGTTAAGAACTTTGCTTCAGGATGAGAACAGAAATCTTGCCGTGGCGGCACGGCAGCAGCGGGAGCCCCATTAGCTAAAGTGGTGCTTCAGGTTAAGAACAGTTTCAGGTTAAGAACGGACCTCCAGAACGAATTAAGTACTTAACCTGAGGTACCACTGTACATCACTATTTACAGCAACGTTTTTATTTATTTATTGCATTTATACCCGACCTCTCCCTTCAAGCAGCTGAAGGTAGCATACGTGGTTCTTCCCCTCCTCATTTAGTCCACGCAACAGCCCTGTGAGGTAGGTTAGACTGAGAGGTTGGCCCAAGGTCACCTAGTGAGCTTCATGGCTATGTGGGGATTTGAACCCTGGTCTCTTAGGGCATTCTGCATGTGCTGTACCAGCCCTTCCCTGATGAATTACTCCACAGCTGTGATGTCACTGTTATACTCAATGATCTGTAAGTATCTTCTAAAATACAAGTTGGGAGAGAGAGAGAGAGAGAGATTGAATATCAGGGTTTTTGAAAAGCAACCTGGAAAAAAGCATATCCTCCAACATTTCTCTGATAAAAATTGGGACGTTCCATTGAAAATTTTACTATTTTAGCGGCAAGAGTCTTGAAAGCACAAAGATGGAAGAATGAGGAAATCCCAACGAAAGAGCAGTGGCAAGAAAAATTGATGAGCTATGCAGAGTTGGCTAAATTGACATACAAACTGCGTGATAAGGACAACTGTGACTTTAAGGAAGAATGGGAACTTTTTACAAATTACCTAAAAAAACAACAAAATGAACTGGACTCCTTGGCAGGTTTTGAATAAACACCCACAAATTTATTGCTTGATTACATGATAGATAAGGCAAGGATATGTATAATTTTATAACATGCAGAGAATAATATGTGTAGAGAAATCAGAGAGAAGAGCTGAGGGAAGTCCTTGGGGGGGGGGAGGAATTTAAGGGGGGGTGGGAAAAAGGGGGAAAATAAGATATGTGATTATATGGTCTGATAATTTGTTATGTTGAAATCGCTTAATAAAAATATTTTTAAAAAGAAAAAGAAAATTTTACTATTTTTATTCCGCACAACTTACTGGGTTGCCCCAGCCACTCTGGGCCGTTTCCAACACATATAAAAACATAATAAAACATTAAACATTTAAAAAACCTTCCCTATACATGGCTGCTTTTAGACAGCTTGGGGGGGTCGGATAACTCCATACCGTCCAACATTTCTCTGATGAAAACAGGTACCGGTACTTCCTAAGGAAAAGTGGGACATTCCGGGATCAAATCAGAAACTGGGACAGCTTCTCTAAATCAGGGATATCCCTGGAAAATAGGGACACTTGGAGGGTCTGGCAAAAGTAGTGTAGGTGACAGTCACCTCATTTGTGGGGTGTGACATGTCAGAGCTTTCCTTATCTGCTGGCATCTGTGTGTGAAATTGTTGTGTGAGACAGTGTGGGGGAGAGAGACTAACTACTGCAGCGGAGGTGGCGCAATAAGAAGCAAATACACAACCACTTATTTCTAAAAGTGGTTGGGGCTGCTTTCAAAGATGGTTGGGAAACTGCAGCGGGTTCAACAGCAAGATTAATGGCCGGGGAAAGATGGTCTGAGCATATTACACCAGTCCTGTCAAAACTGCAATGGCTGCCAATTAGTTTCCAGGCTTGATTCAAAGTGCTGGTTTTGACCTATAAATCCTTATACAGCTGTGGACCCCAAAAATTCAAGGCCTGCCTCTCCCCACACAAGCCAGCCCGGACCCTGCATTCATCACTGGAGGCCATTCCCTGTGTGCCCTCTCTGAGAGAGATGAGGAAGAGGGTGAGAGGAAGAAAGGGCCTTTTCAGTGGTGGCTCCCCACTTGTGGAATGCTCTCCCCGGTGGAGCACACCTGGCACCATAATTGTGTTCAGACATCAGGCCCGGGGTAGCTCAGTTGGTACAACATGAGACTCTTAATCTCAGGGTGGTGGGTTCAAGCCCCACATTGGGCAAAAGATTCCTGCATTGCCGGGGGGGTGGACTAGATGACACTCGTGGTCCCTTCCAACTCTACAATTCTTTTTCTATTTATCCAGGTTTTTGGATTCCTAATTGAGAGAGCAGCAAGTTGCGACTGTGGCCTTTTCCTTGTTCATGCTTGGGATGGGATGTTGCTTTATATTTCTTGTTAGGTCTTGTTTTATTGCTTTTTTGAAAACAGTTGGCTTTAACGTTTCGGTTATTTCTGTTCTTTATGATGTCAGTTGCTTTGAGGCACTTTTGTGTAAAAAAAATAGAAAAGGTAAAGGTAAATGGACCCCTGACCGTTAAGTCCAGTTGCGGATGACTCTGGGGTTGCGGCGCTCATCTCGCTTTACTGGCCGAGGGAGCCGACGTTTGTCCGCAGACAGCTTCCAGGTCATGTGGCCAGCAGGACTAAGCCGCTTCTGGCGAACCAGAGCAGCACACGGAAACGCCGTTTACCTTCCCGCCGGAGCAGTACCTATTTATCTACTTGCACTTTGACGTGCTTTCGAACTCCTAGGTTGGCAGGAGCAGGGACCAAACAACAGGAGCAACGGGATTCGAACCACCGGCCTTCCGATTGACAAGCCTAGGCTCAGTGGTTTAGACCACAGCGCCACCCGCATCCCATTTGTGTGTGTGTGTGTGTGTGTGTGTGTGTGTAAAAAGCGACAAACAAATGTGATAAAGAAAGAAAATGACAACGTGCTGCTTAGCGTTTGTGTTTTGTACCCTTGTGCGTACATAATTACCCTGATGCTGGAAGCAAAAACATAATCTTGCCCATGTTTGTTTTTTTCTAGACTGAGGGTGGGGGAAGGGAGGAGAAGAATGTATTATTATTTTTTATCTTGCTGATGGTCAAGTCAAGATCTGCCAGGGTTGTTTTGACCAGGGAAGTGGAGCTGGCACCTTGTACTATCCATGACCCCCAAGTCCAAACTACCTGAGTTTGCAACCTCATTTGCATTATAAAATAGAGTCATTCCAGGACAAACATGGGCAAGTCCAAGCAATTGTTGCCTAGCTGTTACCAGCTATGGCAGTTACCATATGCCAGGAAAACCTCCTGGGGCAGCCGCTACTTACCTTGGTGTTGGTGGGGAGTCCTCAAGCATTAGCGGCACATTTACATTGTTAATAGCCAGTGAGCCTGCAAGTTACCATAAGTCAAATGCCCTTCTGTGACTAATCAAGGCTTAATGAGTTCTGTCATTCCATGGACCTGAGTCAAGAAGATGCAGGGGTACATGCAAATGCACTGGCCGAACTTATCCCAGTGCAATTTTTGGCAGCTGGTCAGGCTTTTGTTCAGCCTCTTTAATGTCAAGCTGGGAGTGCAGAAATGAAGATACACAGTGGACACAGAATATACACAGAATATACACACAGAATATATATACACACAATATACACACAGAAGATACACAGAATAGGAACTTAATTCGTTCCGGGGGTCCTTAAAAGTCCGCAACATGTCACCGGTGAGGGCCTTTGAGTAGTTCCTGTGGATAACAATTTTAAAAGGGAAACTGATAGATAAGAAAATATTATAAATAAAAAGACAATGGACAAATATAGGCAATAAGTTTATTAGTACAAAATGGAAGAGATGGGAAGTCACTGATTTATGAGGAAAATTATGATTTTAAAATTACATCTTTTTTCTTTTTTGTGTACACTAATGCTTGCCGATCTATGATAATAATAATTATGAACATACTTTGAAAACAGGAATATGTATAATTGTAGAGTAGAGACATCACCTTGCCAACAAAGGTCTGTATAGTAAAAGCTATGGTTTTCCCAGTAGTGATATATGGAAGTAAGAGCTGGACCATAAAGAAGGCTGATTGCCGAAGAATTGATGCTTTTGAATTATGGTGCTGGAGGAGATTCTTGAGAGTCCCATGGACTGCAAGAAGATCAAACCTCTCCATTCTGAAGGAAATCAGCCCTGAGTGGTCACTGGAAGGACAGATCGTGAAGCTGAGGCTCCAATACTTTGGCCACCTCATGAGAAAAGAAGACTCCCTGGAAAAGACCCTGGTGCTGGGAAAAACATTCTTGTTTGGACGAGCCTCCCCAAATGCTTAGAAAGTTGATTGAAAATGTCGAGTAAACCAGATCAGTAGTTGGGTTCCTGTCAGTGGCGTAGCGTGGGTTGTCAGCACCCGGGGCAAGGCAAGTAATTTGCACGCCCTAACCCATGGATTTGCGCCCCCTAACCCTAACCTCCAGATGTTGCGCCCGGTGCGGCCGCCCCCCCCCCCGAATCCCCCCACGCTACGCCACTGGTTCCTGTTGAGGGGATTTGGCAAGCCAACATGACCGTGATGAGGATTTGAGGACTGGAGTGGTTGTTCTGTGGTATTATGACAGTGGGCAAAGCTGAAGTGTAACTTTTGAATAAATGTGCTTTTAATAATAATAAAAAAAGAAAAGGAAAAAGAAAGTTAAGGCAATTTTATCTGTTTCAGTACTTTAACTTTTGTTATGTTTTAAGGTAGGGTTGTACATTTTCCTTGGTTTTCTTGTGTTATTTTTTGTGTGTAAACTGCTTTGAGGGTTGTTGTTGTTGTTTCCAATCTAGTGATGCAGAAATGTTAATAAAGTCATTAATTAATTAAATAACAGTGTAGCTGTATCATTTTGCACAGGTGGAGATTCCAGGCCAGGAACAAGGGTAGCCCCACAAAGTACAATAAGGTGTTTGGTAAGTTTTTTGTTGTTGTTGTTGTTTTTGAGATCAGCTATGTTCTCTGATATAGATCCATCTCCTCCCTCCTATTAAGGAATTTGGAAAATTCCACAATTATGCTTGGCCTTGGAATAGGGTGGTCAGACAAGATCTTTTGCAACTCGGCCAAATTCCTGGCTTCTGTGGTTGCACTAAACTTCTTAAAAGGGGAGTAGGTTTTACTGCCAAAAAACACTGAGAAATTTTGCTTTTCATCACCCTCAGTTATTTCATTAGCAAGGAAAAGGGGCCCCAGTTTTCCCACATATTTCTGCCATTATTCTGTTTAAGGATTAAATTCCTCAGTTTTTTCAGAGGCTGACATGATCATATTTTTGTTGGTGCCCCTGTTAAGTTCTTATTTAACATAAGGCAAGGTTACTCTGTAGGCTTAGAACAAGAGGCTGGTTGCTGATATAGAGGCTAACAGGCAAAACTACACAGGAGAATAAAAATTGCGGGCACATGTGCTAAACCCTCTCTGTGGTGCCTACCCTTTTCCCCAATGAATGAGACAAGAGACCAGAGTATGGGTTCAAATTGGCCACAACTTTATTGAGCTTCAGAAATGGGAAACTTGGCACAGGCCTTGGCAGGTAACTGAGGATATGCAGGCAGATGAAGTCTAGTGAAAAGGGACTGTAAAGCACAAACTTACATCATGCCCTTCCACTAACCTCGTCCCGGGAGTTTGACCTACATGCCGCTGCTCTAGGGCCAGGGACTCCTGGGTTTTGCCCTTTAACAGGCCCTGCAAGTGCCGCCGCTTGGGAAGGGAGCATGAATGCACCCCCCCCCCCCGCAACTTGATGATAGACTAAAGGATACCTTGCCAAGGCCTTAAACCGCCAAAGTTGTGACGAAATGCTACAGGGAAGGCGAAACCTGCCAATGCAGGGAAAATTCCTTCCCAGTTCTGAATACAGCAACCATCTTACCACCGCAGCAGCGCCCGCTGACCTGGAATACAAAATATTAGTCTGTAAGGACAAAGTATTGTTAACTTGATGACCGCTGACCTAGGATGAAATTATTTGGAGGCAAGAAATTATTAATTTGAGGGAGGGTGGGTGGGTGATCCTGGAAGGAAGAAAAGCAGGTGAGGCTTGGTCAAAAGGGTCAGCCTCTTTTCTTGGCCTTAGCCCCACCTGCAGCCGGCCGTCCATTGCCCTCCCTGGCCGAGGGCAGGTCAAAGGCCAACCCAAGCAGGTGGCAGGCACCCGTCCAGGTGAACCCCTTCTCAGTGCCGCAAACCCTGCCCACCTGTAGGGAAGGGAGGGTGGAAATTACACACACACACACAGCTAAAAGATGGCATCTTCCTTCCAACCCATAAAAATGGGAGATAATGTTTAACTCTATAATTACTTGCTGCTTTCATCATCACTCGGTAGGCTGAATAGTTGCATTGCCCTGTGGCTGAATGCAATCAAACGTTATCTGACCTGAGTCATGCTGCTGGTTCATCTAGCTTAGAGCTGTCTCTTGCAATGATGAGCTTTGTAATAAATGTGTGTGTGTGTGTGTGTGTGTGTGTATGGATCCCGCTCGCTGTCTTGGCTTCTTTGCTCTTTGGGGCTGGGGGAAAAAAATAATTCCCCCCCTTTATTTCCCCCCCCAAAAAAAACTAGGTGCGCCCTATGGTCTGGTGCGCCCTATGGAGTGAAAAATACGGTACACACACACACACACACACACACACACACACTGCTTAAAGTTCAGATGAGTTCTAAGCAGTTTACAAAACATAAAAACCGACTGCAAAACATGAAAATACAAAATAATTAACAGAACAGAAACACGATTAAAATGTACAAGGAAGCAATCTCATTGCAGCATTAAAATATACAATGAAACAATCCCATAAAAACAGTGCAACAATTAAAGCAGGCGACTAGGGTCGAGGAAGCAAGGCAATTCCTGCGTAAACAGGTAATTCTTCAGAAGCCAGGAGCATGTCCGTATGAATGGGCTTCTTGCATTTCAGCAAGGAAGGAATCCCACAACACCAGCGAAAAGGACCACATCCTGACACAAAACCCCACACGTACACTATATAAAAGAATATAAGCCTCACCACCCCACCCCTCCTCTCCCCCCTCTTTCCCCCCAACCTTATACTGCCTCACAACAAATGTAACTGATTTGTAAGAAAGACTGTACAACCTGAAAAATGAGACAAGGCATGTACTTTTGTAAACCAAGAAAATAATAATAATAATAATAATAATAATAATAATAATAATAATAATGTAAAAAAAGGTAAAGGACCCCTGGATGGTTACTTCCAGTCAAAGGCGACTATAGGGTTGCGGCACTCATCTCGCTTTCAGATTTTTAGGGAGCTGGCATTTGTCCACAGACATCTTTCCGGGTCACGTGGCTAGCATGACAAAACCGATTCTGGTGCAACGGAACACCGTGACGGAAACCAGAGCGCACAGAAACGCCACTTACGTTCCCGCCACAGTGGTACCTATTTATCAACTTGTACTGGCATGCTTTCAAACTGCTAGGTTGGCAGGAGATGGGAGCTCAACCCATTGCGGGGATTCAAACCACCGACCTTCTGATCAGGAAGCCCAAGAGGCTCGGTGGTTTAGACCACAGCGCCACAAGTGTCTAATAATAATAATAATAATAATAATAATAATAATAATAATACCATGTCCACATTGCCCAGAGCTGCCTTCAATATTCTTCAGGAGCAATACTCTGGAAAAGTTCAGAAACTGGCCCTTTCTGCATAGCTAGAGAACCTTGGGAGATGTGTTAGATAAAATCAGACACATCTGCCTCAGTATTGCTGACACTGCTTGGTGGTTGCTCTCCAGGATATCAGACAAGGGGTCTCTCACAAATCCACCTGGAGATTTCTGCTAGAACCTTGGCCTGCATGCTTGGAAAGCAGAGGTTCATACCACATAGTGTCAGCCCTTCCCAGATAGTTCTCCTTCCATTCTGCCTGCCTGGATGCTCTAAATGACCCTGCTAGTATTTAAAAACAACAACAACAACAACAATATCGTTTCCCATAGGGAGAGCTGAGATCCCAGCTGTGAGATATTAGCATTTATAAGGTGTTGCCAAATGTTCTCGGAGCTGTACACACACACACGCGCACACACACACACACACACACACACACACACGAGATTTAAAAGGAAAGAAGAAAAGCCCTCTTTCACCAGGCCAGCAAGAAGAAGGAGGTCTCACTGCCCTGGCGGCATCTGCAGAATTTGTCAGGCAGGGTGGTAAAATGCGATGGACGGCAGGACGAGGGAAGGGAATTTTAAACAGAGGCTCGTGACCTCATCCACATGGCCTAGGCAGTCATTCATAAAGGGTGATCTGTGCTGCAGAGTATGAAAACGCAGAAGTGTGAACACAGCAGAGGCATTAAGGGCCCACATGGAAAATAGCGTATTCTGTGTTGGAAGGAAGCAAGTGTGTTTTGATCCAAGGTGTTAATGGGCTCACCTTTCCCCCTGCGCAGGAACAGGAATACCTGAAATATATGAAAGCATCTCTAACGACGTGGCGTTTCTATTTAGTATGTGCCGGGCAAAAAAATGTTTCTCTGTGCAGTGTGGCTTTTCTTTTTTGTACATTTCAAAAAAACAACAACAAAGCATCCTTTGGACGGGTGATGACATGACATACCAGCCCTGTTCCTGCAAACTGGATTAATCCATAAATTAATCAATGGCGGGTGTTCACGTGGAAGTAAGTCCCACTGAGTTGAGCGATGCTTATTCCAAAGTAATAGGAAGGAATGTATAGGACTGCAGAAGAGAAGCCTTCTAGAATCAGAATTGTAGAGTTGGAAGATATCCTGAGGGTCATCTAGGGTGGAATCTGCACACATACTGTATAAAAAACATTGTGAAAATGCTCTTTTTTAAATATAAAAAAAGTTTTGAAAAATACATTGAATTTTACATAGTTCAGTTTCACCATCTAGTGTCACATAAAGGGACCCCTGACCATTAGGTCCAGCCATGACCGACTCTGGGATTGTGGCGCTCACCTCGCTTTATTGGCCGAGGGAGCCGGCGTACAGCTTCCGGGTCATTTGACCAGCATGACTAAGCCGCTTCTGGTGAACCAGAGCAGTGCATGGAAACGCCGTTTACCTTCCCGCCAGAGCAGTACCTATTTATCTACTTGCATTTTGACATGCTTTCGAACTGCTAGGTTGGCAGGAGCAGGGACCGAGCAACAGGAGCTCACCCCGTCGCGGGGATTCGAACCGCCGACCTTCTGATCGGCAAGCCCTAGGCTCTGTGGTTTAACCCACAGTGCCACCCACATCCCTATATTGCACTTTACAACACATTTAAAACGTTTTATTTGCAGCTGTATTGCTGAGTCCCATGTCTAACTCCCTGCAATGCAGGAATCACAGCTAAATAACCCCTTTCACCTTTTCAGCAATGTCACAGCCACAGTCTTGACATGCCACACTATGCCCAGCCTAGTGCCCTCCAGATGTTTTGGACGACAGCTATGCCATCCGGGGCCTAGGGGTACTGTATTGCAACACATCTGGAAGGCACCAGGTTGGGGAAGAATACCTTTAAAAAAAAACTCCCTTTGATTTCCAAAGTAGACATTTCAAATTGAGGTTTTGGAAATATGCAAATGTATTTAAATTTAATTGTTTGATTAAATAATCAGTGACAAGGAAAGTGACAGCTCCACTTAAGATAATAGGTGTGAGGATTAGATGCAATTATTTCAAAGTGTGATTGTTAGTTTGAGAGAACATGGAGAAAGTTGGCCTTTATTTACTTTCTTATTTACTTGCTTACTTAGAGCATTTGTAGCATCTTAAAAAGTAGAGACATCACCTTGCCAACAAATGTCCGTATAGTAAAAGCTATGGTTTTCCCAGTAGTGATGTATGGAAGTGAGAGCTAGACCATAAAGAAGGCTGATCGCCGAAGAATTGATGCTTTTGAATTATGGTGCTGGAGGAGTCTCTTGAGAGTCCCATGGACTGCAAGATGATCAAACCTCTCCATTCTTGAGGAAATAAGCCCTGAGTGCTCACTGGAAGGACAGATCGTGAAGCTGAGGCTCCAATACTTTGGCCACCACATGAGAAGAGAAGACTCCCTGGAAAAGACCCTGATGCTGGGAAAGATGGGGGGCACAAAGAGAAGGGGACGACAGACGACTAGATGGTTGGACAGCGTTCTCGAAGCTACCAGCATGAGTTTGATCAAACTGTGGAAGGCAGTGGAAGACAGGAGTGCCTGGCATGCTCTGGTCCATGGGGTCACAAAGAGTCGAACACGACTAAACAACAACAACAACAAGAGACATTTTGAAAGGACAATATTGTGCAGATGCTAAAGCAAAATTTGGGTGTACTGTACAAGCAATCCAAGTTTATTGCCAAGTCCGCAATAAATTTCCCTGTGTGGAAGTGCCTGGTGTTATCTTGTTAAAGCTGAGAAGCCTCTAGGCTTATGAATACTTGGATAAGTGGCTGCTAAAGCACAACAGAAGTCACTCGCCCTGAAGCCATTTTCAGAAGAGGGGCGCAAAAACTCTAAGCTGCTTTTCTCTGTGGCTGCCTACATTCACCACTTATGATTATTCACACCTAGGCAAAAGTGGAGGAGGAATGTTTGTAATGCAAATGAGCACTCTAGCCAATGTGGTTTTTGCATTTGCATTGCAAAACGCATTGGAACAAGAACTGCTTAAGGTGTGGAAATGGCCTGTGTTTCCTGAATTGTAACAGATTGACCATTGGTGATAGATCAACTAACAAATAGTATGGAAGGAGCTAGCGTGTCAGGGGCAGATCCAGGATGCAAGGGAAATATTTATTATTTTAAAACAAAACAAATAAAATAAAATAAATAAATAAAAAAATTCCTTCCAGTACCACCTTAGAGACCAACTAAGTTAGTTACTGGTATGAGCTTTCGTGTGCATGCACACTTATTTTAATTATTGAAATTAAATCCCACCATTTTCTCCAAGGAGATCAAGGTTGCATTCATGTTTTTTTTCCTCCCCCTCCTCATTAAATCCCCACAACAACCCTGTGAGGTAGGTTAGGTTGAGAGACAGTGACTGGCTCAAGGTCAGCCAGTGAGCTTAATGGCTGAGTGATGATTTGAACGCTGGTCTCCCAGGCCCTAGTCTGGCACTCTAACCATACTGACTGTCAACAACAACAACAACAATAACTCATTTATACCCCACCCATCTGGCTGGGTTTCCCCAGCCACTTTGGGCAGCTTCCAACAAAATATTGAAATACTGTAGTCCATCAAACATTAAAAGCTTTCCTAAACAGGGCTGCTTTCAGATGTCATCTAAAAGTCTGGTAGTTGTTGTTCTCTTTGACATCTGGTGGGAGGGCTTTCCACAGGGCGGGTGCCACTACCGAGAAGGCCCTCTGCCTGGTTCCCTGTAACTTCGCTTCTTGCAGGGAGGGAACCGCCAGAAGGCCCTCAGTACTGGACCTTAGTGTCCGGGCTGAACGATGGGGGTGGAGACGCTCCTTCAGGTATACTGGACTAAGGCCGTTTAGGGCTTTAAAGGTCAGCACCAACACTTTGAATTGTGCTTGGATGCCACCTAACTGTATTGCCCGCCTCTTAGATATTTGTGCGCGGTTTTAAAGATGCAACCTCCTCAACAGGATTCTTGAGGTTTTATTTGAAAAATCCCTTCCTGCTGTTGGTTCACCGACCCACCCCCCAAACCAAGCAATATTTTAGTGTTTATCACAAGCTGGCCAGGTTGAATGACTGTGGTTTTCATCGCTGAAGTGAAATGGTGCAACTTTAAACGATTCTACATTCTTTGTCCCACCACTGCTGCCACAAAAGGAGTATAGGAATATCTAGAGAGATTTTAATAGTCAATCACGACATCTCAGATCTGCCTCTGTGGCCAGGCAGAGTGGGATATCTTCCTTGCTACCTAATACACTGATGTAACATATATGCCCGGTGAAGCAACCATCTGTTGGCTCAATCCTTGGACAGGATCTCTCACTCCTTCCCACTCATCAGACACTGAGATACTTGCTAGCAGACAAGACAAATTAAAAATGGTTTGACTGGGCAGTTGGATGGGTGGGTGGAATATTGCTACAATTCTAAATCAACTCAGAACACTTGACAAAACCTTAGCACTGCCTACCAAGTGCATTTCATCTGTTTGGATT
This sequence comes from Podarcis gaigeae, assembly GCF_964106915.1. Classification (NCBI taxonomy): domain Eukaryota; kingdom Metazoa; phylum Chordata; class Lepidosauria; order Squamata; family Lacertidae; genus Podarcis; species Podarcis gaigeae. Next base: position 100,340,371 of record NC_139680.1, on the reverse strand, counting down.
TTTGTTAAGTTTAGCATCTCCCCGCCCCAGAACATTGTGATGCCATGACCTGTGGCTTAATGCAAACTATTCAACTTACTTGTGTTAGTCATGCAGCCCTGTCCAAACAGGAAACTCTACCATGCGGTGGTTTCCCACATTTACCATGCATGTGCAGTTCACATGGCAGGAACCATTATGTATAGGAGAGAGAAGCAAAGGCCCTGAAAGAGGGAACATTGATGTGAAAAATGTGTCCGTGTGCCAGAGAACAAGCAATTGGCCAGGGCTCTCTTCTTCAAGGACTGTATTAAAAACATATGGGTTACTGGCCCTCCTAGGAAGACATTTTTAGTTACCAGTTTGCAACAGATGTGTTAAGACGGATAACATGCTGGACGTAGCCTGGAGAGACCTCTCTTCAAATTCTTCCTCAGCCACGATGGTGACATTGTATCCATTACTGTCTCCCTCCTAGACCATCTCACAAGGATCTGGTGAGGGTAAACAGGGGAGTAAGGTAAAGGTAAAGGGACCCCTGTCCATTAGGTCCAGTTGTGGCCGACTCTGGGTTTGCGGCGCTCATCTCGCTTTACTGGCCGAGGGAGCCAGCATACAGCTTCCAGGTCATGTGGCCAGCATGACTAAGCCGCTTCTGGCGAACCAGAACAGCGCACGGAAACGCCGTTTACCTTCCCGCCGGAGCAGTATCTATTTATCTACTTGCACTTTGACGTGCTTTCGAACTGCTAGGTTGGCAGGAGCAAGGACAGAGCAACAGGAGCTCACCCCGTCACGGGGATTTGAACTGCCAACCTTCTGATTGGCAAGTCCTAGGCTCTGTGGTTTAACCCACAGCGCCACCCACATCCCCAAACAGGGGAGTAGGGAGGGACAAATTCCCTGAATTTTCTGCTGGAAGGATGGGACACAAATATTATTTAATAAATAATAGTATATACTATGCTCAGGAAAGAAGAATATATTGACAAAATGAAATATCACTACACATCGCCCTCATCTTCATCACCACTTTTCCATTTGTATCCCATTTTCCTTCAAGAAGCTCAAGCCCACTCCTCATTTTATCTTCTCAGCCACCCTGTGGGGTAGCTTAGGCTGGGAGACAGTGGCCAAGGTCACCCAGTGAACTTTACAGCTGTGTGGGGATATGAACCCTGGCTTCCCAGGTCCTAGTCTAACACCAACCACTACACCACATAGCTCAAGGAGGATATAGTCCCCATTTTTATTGTACAAGATCCCCCAGTCACAAGGAAGCCTGAAAACATGTTCAGCTCAACATGATTACAACACCCCCCTCCAGATCTTCCCCCTCAACTCAAGAAGAATGGTGTGAGCAGCCTCCTCCACATATAGCATGGGTAGGCAAACTAAGGCCCGGAGGCTGGATCTGGCCCAATCGTCTTCTAAATCTGACCCACGGACGGTCTGGGAATCAGCGTGTTTTTACAGGAGTAGAATTTGTCCTTTTATTTAAAATGCATCTCTGGGTTATTTGTGGGGCCTGCCTGGTGTTTTTACAGGAGTAGAATTTGTCCTTTTATTTAAAATGCATCTCTGGGTTATTTGTGGGGCCTGCCTGGTGTTTTTACATGAGTAGAATGTGTGCTTTAATTTAAAATGCATCTCTGGGTTATTTGTGGGGCATAGGAATTCATTCATTTTTTTTTCTTTTCCAAAATATAGTCTGGCCCCCCACAAGGTCTGAGGGACAGTGGACTGGCCCCCTACTGAAAAAGTTTGCTGACCCCAGACATATAGAATAAATGCTGGAATAGGAACAAGCCGGGGACTTCCCAGTGGTGGAACCCACTCACTCCCCAAAGAGCTACCAGTGCACGTCTCTGCTCTCTAGGTCATAAGACCACAATAATATAAGGTGAGCCAGGCCAATGGCCCATCTAGTCCAGCGTCCTGTTCTCACAGTGGCCAACCAGATGCTTGTGGGAAACCCACAAGCAGGATTTGAATACAAGAGCACTCTGCCATCCTGCAGTTTCCAGAGCTTTGTCATCATCGCCAGTGGCTGATAGCTTTATCATATTTTAAAGTCATCTAGGTTGGTGGACATCACTGCCTGCTGTCCTGAATCTTGCAATGTTCAGTCTCAGTCATTGTCCATCAATTCGAGAGTTACGAAAAACTTTCCTGTGCCATGTGAAAACACGGGCTGGGGAAACCCAGCCAGATGTTTGTTGTTGTTGTTACTCTTCTCTAGGAAGCCTGGGATCCCCACGCTGCTTGGTTTTCTGCGCCGCTGTTCCTAGGATATGCAATAGGGTTTATAGCTTCACTTCCTCCCAGCCCATCATAAAATTCAAGGTACCTTACTGATTCAGCTCCTATGTATGTGCTTTCTCAGACAAACAATGACTTGGCCTACTAGACCTGCTTAGCTTCAGCAAAGTTACAACAAAGGGGAAATGTTTAATGTTTTATCATGTTTTTGTATATGATGGAAGCTGCCCAGAGAGGCTAGGGCAACCCAGTCAGATAGGTGGGGTACAACTAAAACAACAACAACAACAATTATTATTATTATTATTAAAGTTGCTGCGTCATATATCTTGAATCAGTGTAGGCTTAGGTTAACTTTTGACCGATACGATTTTGCAGACTGTTTTGCTTAATTTGATATTTGTTTACTAATGATGCCTTTAAAAAAAAATCATTAATTTGTATGGCTCTTTTACCGCTGTACTAGCTAACGTGACTCAGGTTTTTATAAATATATGAATACCACACACTCCATGTGGTAGAGGAAGCTGTTCCTTTTAAGGAACTAAAAGAACCACATTGGATTCCCTGAATAAGCCCAGCAAAGAGCTTGCTGTGAGCCAGTGCTTAGCCCCATAACCTCCTTTGAATACCAGAGCTTGAGAACTCTTTGTCCTGGAGGTTAATAATCAAAGAAGACAATGACCCAAAGCAGTTAAGTGCTCAGAGTCCCACTGATGTCAGCAAGAGTTAAGCATTTAATTCACCATGGATTGCCCCCAAAATGCATAACAGCTTTTGCATATTCTGCATTTTCCCCCCTAACACATTTCACACACACACACACACACAGTGAATTTACGAAGGTTGGCAGATTCTCTTTCAAAGGGATGGCTGTGTTCCAAAAAGAAGTTGTTTTAAGCGGTTTTCACTTTTTTTTGGAAAAAAATGATATTTAATTCTAGTTAAATATAGTGTCAAATTATCGGAAACAGTTAATAGGACAGTCACATCTTGTCACTGACTCAAGCAAATTAGCACACCGCTTTTCTTGGTTGCAATCTAATCACCCTAGAAAAGACATGAGTGTAGAAGCTGAACAATAAGCACCAAACCTCAAAGTTTGCAACGTGGTGGTTTCTTTTCTTTCACTCACTCAGCCAAATCAACTCGAAACACTGAAGCAGAAACAACCCTACAGTGCAAAAGTTGCCACCACAGACGTCAAGGGTAACAAAATTAAAATGTTCAGGGCAAAAAGTTGTGCTTCCTATAAATAAGCATGGGTGCTGGCTCTTTGATACATTCAGAAAGGACAACACACGCTAGAGAAATGGCGGTATGAGCTAAATGCTGCTTTTTGTGATACAGCAAGGAAAATGTGGTGGCGGTGTGAGCAGGATGAGGGTAAGGGAGAGTGACTTCCATGCAATGGTCCTCTTCCAGACTGGGAACAGGTGGCTTCCTGGTGAGGAATGCAGCATCTAACACCCAGGTCTTAAATGCAGTTCCCCTTGCATGCTACATAAGGAGCATGAGATTGTAGCAGTTATTACATGCACCCACACGCACACACAATTATTGCACATACCATACACAATTATTCCCCTGCTTTTTGCTATCTAGGCCGCATGTACACCACACTTTCAAATAACCATGATACCACTTTAAACAGTCATAGCTTCCCCCAAAGAATTCTGGGTCATGTAGTTTGTTAAGGGCAAGGCTTTTTCCTCCTGGGGATACTCCGGAAATGATCTCTTTCAGCTTCTGCCTTCTGGAAGAAGGTACAGGGTTATAAAGACTAGGACTAGCTGTCTGAGAAACAGTTTCTATTCAAATGTGATTTTGGTTTTAAACACAGTGTAACGTAGTCTCAGTTGGAGTATATTGTATTTAATTATGGGGTATCAGAGCTTTTAGGGGGCTAACCAGGCTGGGATAGCTGGGATAGCAAGCTTGTTGGTTTCTGAATGTCTGATGTAGATTTTCAATTTTGTTGTTCTGTATGGGACAATGATAATAAAGTTTATTGTATAGTATCGTATCGTATCGTACCAGCCCCCTGCCCCCCAAATGTTAGAAGTGTGGCACTTTAACAACTTCATGTTGAGTCCCGGAACCATTTTTTTTCTTATAAAACAACAACACTAGTTAAGGCGGCTGAGAGTTTTTAGGTGACCCTTATTGCCCTCCGAGAGCCACATTTTCCAGAGTTGTTTAACAATCCCTCATCACAAGGAACTCTGGAAATTGTAGCTCCGGGAAGGGTATACAAGGACCTTGTTATTTTGGGAATTGAACCTCACCAGCTCTTTTGTATGACTTTTAGGTATGAAATGCTGCTTTCTGTGCAAATGAAATTCTGTAGACGTCAATACAGTGGCGGGAGGGCGATAAACATATCTCCGCAACCACCTTTTCTTTGACAGGCCTCCTGTGCTATAGGGCAGGTAGAAATTCTAATGACAAAGCCTTTCACGTTGCAGTCTTCACATCACATAAAAGCCTTCACAAGTAGCATTTCTGCTGGTTGCACATCAGAAAAAAAGATGAGACCTTTCATCAGACCCAGTGAATCTATCTACTAATCTGCACACACACCACATGTGTAAAGAATTTTCCTTTTCCTTTTAAAGAATCCTGGGAACTGTAACTTGCTCAGGGTGCTGGGAAAAACTGCTCCTGTTTGGCTTTGTCACTTATTCTGGCTCTTCATTCCCCAGCTTCTCGCTTTAACTACATTTTGGCAGAACGGCTGCCAACACACACACCCCATCTCTCACCCCAATATCATTTTGTTCCAATATGTTTGCTGAGAGGCTGCTAAGAGGCCCCAAGCAAGACATACAAACATCTGTAGCAATGATATCTCGGCCCAGGCCTAACTGACAGCACACCCTTTTCTGTGGGAAAAGCCCAAGTCTACACAAACAGAGCCCAGCAAGCGTAGGATAAGGCGGCTCCGAGTTTGGAAAACACCGTAGGCCAGTATTGTGTGGTTTCTAGGTTTCCCACAGATAGAGCATCTGGGCAACGTTAACCATGGCATTCCGTAAACACAGGCTGGGGGAGATAATAGGCCATAACTTGAAGGAACAAAGCCACCCACATAAATTGGTTTCCTCTGTTTCTGTTCTAATCAGATTGATTGGCCAAATGTAAATGCCTATAGAAGGAAACGCGGGAAGTTGTTTAACACACTTTTTGCAGCACAAGGATCTGAAGATAAGGAGCCAGGATGTTCTTCAACTGTTAGAAGGCCAACTATAACATTAAAGCAAAATGGAACAAGTGAGATTGTGAGTTCATTGGGCCAGCTAGTGTTCAAAATGCTATATAGTTTGTTCATTCTGCTTCAAGTGCTCCCATCTTCATTACCATCATGCCCTCCAACATTTCTCCAGTGAAAATAGGGATGCTCTTAATAACAACAACAACAACAACAACAAACAACAACAACAACAATTTTATTATTTATACCCCACCCATCCGACTGGGTTGCCCCAGCCACTCTGGGCAGCTTCCAACATATATAAAGACATAATAAATCATTAAACATTTAAAAACTTCCATATACAGATGTCTTCTAAAGCTTATACAGTTACTTATCTCCTTGACTCGGTGGGTCGCATAACTCCATATCCTCCGTCATTTCTCTGATGAAAATAGGGATGCCCTAAGGGAAAATGGGACATTCCTTGATCAAGTCAGAAACCAGGAGGGCTTCTGTAAATCTGGGGCTGTCCCTGGAAAATAGGGACACTTGGAGGGTCTGTTTACCATGGTAAGTTGCTTCTTATGCCACAGTGGAAATGCAGTTGGCTGGGCCTGTTGTCCAAACACCTAGAAGGCACCAGACTGGCAAACGTTGGTTTAGAGGTTTTGGAATTGCACGGGAGGAGTAAAAGGTAGACGTCCTTGCCACTGATTGTCACCAGAAGGGAATAATGTGTTTATTTATTCCATTTCTGTCCCACCTTTTATCCAACAAGCTCAAGGTGGCGCAACATGGTTCTGCGTCCCCTCATTTAATCCCCACAACAACCCTGTGAGGCAGGTTATGCTGAGAGGCAGTGAGTGCCCCAATGTGAGATTCATGACTGAGAGAGGATTTGAGCCCTGCTTTCCCAGGTCCCAGTCCCATGCTCTAACCACTATACCACACAAAGCCCAGCACAAAGCCCAGCACAAAGCCCACTGCTGTCCAGGCTGCTTCAATTTTACATGTTATGGTAGGAATCAGGGAGATTTAGGTTGAGGTAAGAAAAAAAATAACCTTCACATTCTGAAGCAGTCATCTTTATCAATGGTAGCCTAGTGGACCCAGGCTAGAAATGTGACCTCTTACCAGAAATGATGTTTCCTGCCAGTGAATTCTTGAGGTCTGGTCCAGATTGTATACTCAAGGCGGGTGGAGAGGTTATCTGACAGATATATAGACATGCTGGTGTATAACAGTAGATTACTTCTCCTGCTTCCTCTAAGACCTGCAGGTACACCCACTAGCTTTGCACCAGACTGTTTGCAAGCTGCAAAAACAAGAAGCTTATTGAGCTGCCAATAGTCCATGCCATAGATTTAAAGCAAATTTGATGGACATCTAAAGCATGTGTTAGCAGCGCTAACTAATCCTGGGATCTGTAGTTTAAGAGTGCTGCAAATTGTGGCTCTGTGAGGGGGAAACTACAGGTCCCAGGATAGTTGGAGAGAAATGATGCGATTTAAATGTGTGTTGAATGTGCTTTGAACATCTGGTGTGGATCTTCTGTTCATTTCTGTTCAGGGCGTCACATACAATACCTTGGTAACTCATACTACAACTCAGTGTTGTAGAGCAGTATTATTTATGCCCATATTACAAATGAAAGATGGTTAACACTGAGAGTCTGTAGTTTGCAGGAGACATTTAATCACAGCTAGATATCTACAGAGCCTGGCATACTCTGGTCTATGGGGTCACAAAGAGTCGGACACAACTAAACGACTAAACAACAACAAAGATATCTACAATTTAGTTTGTTTCTCCCCATCACCACCACATCAGCTTCTGTGTACTTCTTATTCAGTTCAACCCTTGTCCTTTAGACAAGTCAAATTCATTTTCTCCTAGCACTTTCTGTAGTAGATTTGGCTGTTATTAACAAAAATACACGGCCTCTAGAAATCCAGATAAAAACACCATCTTTCAACCCCTTTAAGCACTGTCATTTTTTTATTTTTTGTTTTTTTACAAAATAAACATTTGCCTTCTTTCTCTTCTTCCTTTGGGGTGAAGTGGTGGCGTGGAGAAGGAAGAGACTTTTTAATAAACTCTTGAAAATTCATTACAAAGGGTAGGGGGGCTTTGCAATGAATTTTCGAGAGTTTATGAAAAGAAAACAGAGGGGAGATCCCATCTGGTTTGTTGATGGCGCCACTTGTAGCTGGAGGGTGACTGCTTGGAAAAGGTGCTGAGTGCTAAGTTGGTGACTGATATTAATAGAGAGGCAATGGACAAATTGCTATCTGGTTAACCCTTTCATATGCTAAGCCGGGCTTCCCCTCCAGGCATGGATTAAGAGTCTTGCCTCAGAGTAAGAATGATTTGAATCCTCAAAGAAGAGGTTATTAGTCATTCCCTCTTCTGCCTGTTTTGACTGTTTTTCTGTTTTTACTCAAATCATTTCTTGGCAAAAAAGTGTTTTTTGAGGGGGAGGGGAACAGGGCTTAAATTATGGGAGTTGCAGGCTGTTAGGGTATCCCTACATTTTAAGAAGGTGACATTATTTCCTTGCAGGCAGCCTCATTTCCCTTGATTGAAACATTGCTTTCTTTTTCAGTTTCATCCCCAAGAGTTGCTGTCCTTTGCCAGTTCTGCCAAAAAAGTCCCTCTGAATGGGGATGTCTGTAGAATATTAGCAGCATTCATGGAAAAGTCAAAAGTGCCTGCAGGCTAGCCAAAACCTGTCACATTTTTTTAAAAAGATATTTATTAAGGTTTTACAAAAACAAGAATACAAAAATACATGAAAAAAGAAAATAAAAATAAAAATACACCATACAAAAGACAAAAAGAAAATAAGAAAGAATTTTTTAAAAAACAAATCCATTTTTCATAACTTTAAACTCATAGAACTCATAACCCACCTACTTTCAGCAGCCAGAAACACCATAACCAGACACTGGAGAGACCTGTCAGGAGTAAGCATGGACCAATGGTACCAAATAATATGGGAAACAGCCCTACTAGAAAAATTAACTAATAAACTGAAACTGACACGGGGACAAACAGAAGAAGACACCTTCACCCCGGTATGGCTCCCCTTTATCACATACACAGCCCAACAGGACAATGACAATAATCCACCAACAGCATACAAATCAATATGGCTAACTTGATCCAAAACACCCACCCACCTCACTCACACACGAAAACGAAGATCACCGCAGCCAATCACAAGCAAACAATCACATCCTAGGCCAACCCCAACCTCTCTCACCACCAAAGGAACACAAGTGAATAACACAAGCACGCTGACACCAAACTACATACATTAAGCATAATAGAAACACCGCTACCCGACCCCACCCCCATCCATCTCCCCTCCCTCCACCCTCCTTTCTTTTCTTTTTATTTCTTTTCTTTTTTCTTCTCCCCCTAATGCCTCAACAAATGAAATGGATTTGTAAAAATGTTACACGGGGAAAAAAAAATACGAGGCATTACACTTACACTGTAAAACAAGAAAACCCTTAATAAAATATATATATATTTTAAAAAACTTTAAACTCATTTGCTTGTTTCTTTGACCTCCTCACACCTCCCCTTCTTGGATTCCCATTTACATAATCAAATCAGCAAATCCTTGCCCCCTTTCAATTATCTTAACTCTGTATCTTAACATATTATAACTCTATATTCCCATCCATTATCAGTTCATTTTTGCATATTCTTAGTAACTTTGTTGCTAATACCCCTTATTTTCAATCCAACATCACTTTAACATTCATTAATTTTACAGTGTTTCTGCAAATAGTCTTTAAATTTCTTCCAGTCTTCTTCCACCAACTCTTCTCCCAGGTCACGGATTCTGCCAGTCATTTCCGCCAATTCCATATAGTCCATCACCTTCATCTGCCACTCTTCCAGGGTGGGTAGATCTTGTGTCTTCCAATACTTTGCAATGAGTATTCTTGCTGCTGTTGTTGCATACATGAAAAAAGCTCTATCTTTCTTTGGCACCAATTGGCCGACTATGCCCAGGAGGAAGGCCTCTGGTTTCTTCAGGAAGGTATATTTGAAACTTTTTTCATTTCATTATACATCATCTCCCAGAAAGCCTTAATCTGTCAGGCTTCCTTGCTTTCAGACTAATATCTAAAGAAAGACTAATATCTAAAGAAAGGGTTGTTGTTGGGAGAAAAACCACACACACACGTCACCATCATTAAAAAAAATCCCAGACTCTTTGATTGCAAAAAGTGCTCCTTCTTCGCTTTTCTCTTCTCACTTTGACTGCAGACAGATGGTGAGAAAGAAGAATCTCGGTACCTGCATGTGCAGTTCTCAAAAATGCGTCCCAAGAAGATGCTTGGAAATGTTTATCTTTTGAAAAGTGCCCGAAGTCACCTCTAATGGCAACGGCTGTGAGTCATTAAAATGGCTTTTCAAAGAATAGGCTGCCTATAAAACAACTTCTACAAAGAATCGAGCCAAGTGTGACTTGCTGAAACATCCCAGTGTTTGGTTTCACAGCCAACCAGCCACGTGCTCTGTATTTTGTGGTTTTATAGCTTGATTTTATTTTGTGAACTGCCCTGACACTCCTGGGTATAGCGTGGTATATAAATTCTAACAACAACAACAACAACAACAACAACAACAACACAGTGGTACCTCTGGTTGCAAACAGGATCCATTCCGGAGGCCCGTTCGCAACATGAAAAGCCAGCAACCTGAAGCGCCGTATCTGCGCAGGTGTGCAGTGCGATTTGGCGCTTGTGCGCATGCGCAAGCAGCAAAACCCAGAAGTAACCCTTTCCGGTACTTCCTAGTCACCGTGGGATGCAACCTGAAAAAACGTAACATGAAGCAAACGTAACATGAGGTATGACTGTACATGGAGAAACTTGGGCAATTTGAGTACAGTGGCCGTGTGTACCTTTATAGAGGACTGTCCTTTATCAATCATTTCAGGCCCTATTATCTGCAGAGGAGGCCCTGTTTGTGCTGAGGGTGGCTGACCAGCCACTGTTGACTAATGGCAAGGCCTCCTCAATGGGGCTTCCCCACTTATGCAATACTCTCCCTGGTGAGGAGCATTTGTCTTCCCATTAATAACTTTCATGAAGAACTTAAATACATTCTGATCCACACAGATATTTGCATACCCACGAACGTTTGCCTGATGAAAAGAGGGATGCCCTATTCACCACCACCATTACCCCACCCATCTGACTGGGTTGCTTCAGCCACTCTGGGCAGCTTCTAACATATATAAAAACCGCAATAAAACATGAAGCATTAAAAAAAACCCTTCCCTCTACAGCAGCCTTTCTCAACCTGTGGGTCCCCAGATGTTCTTGAACTACAACTCCTATCATCCCTAGCTAGCAAGGCCAGAGCTCAGGGATGATGGGAGTTGTAGTCCAACAATATCTGGGGACCCACAGGTTGAGAACCGCTGCTCTACAGGGCTGCCTTCAGATGTCATCTAAATGTTGTATAGTTACTTATCTCCTTGGCTCGGGTGTTGCAGAACTCTATACCCTCCAACATTTCTCAGGTAAAAATAGGGACATGCTAAGGAAAAATGCGGCATTCTGGGATCAAATCAGAAACTGGGTCAGCTATTGTAAATCCAGGACTGTCCCTGGAAAACAGGGACACTTGGAGGGTCTGAAACAGTATTTTCTTCTTGCCACCTTGTTAAAGAAATCAATACTGTTGCTGCTGAACTGATTCCTCAAGCAATGCGTGGATGGCCACTTTAGAACTCAGCGGTGTTACTACTAGGATAAGATCTGAGCCAAAGTTGGTAGGAAATTGAATCTTAGCCTAGACCTGGTCTGAACAAGCAATTGAACCACATTTCAGATCATATCATTTAGAGCACAACACAGCCTTCATTGTATTTTTTTTTTAAATAAAATAATAAAATAATAATCACCTCCTCAGTCATTTTGTAAGTTTCTTAAAGGCCTCAGCAGACTGTGGTGCTTGAACACACAATATTCCTGGGAGAGCAGGGTTCGAATCCCAACGCAGCCATGAAGCTGACTGGGTGAGCTTGGGCCTCTCACTGTCTCCTAGCCTAACCTACCTCACAGGGTTGTTCTGAGGATGAAATGGGGGGGAGGAGAACCGTGCATTCAATCTTGAGATCCTTAACAGATAAAGGTTAAATGTAATGAATAAATAAATGAAATAATATTAGTAGAGGCCTAGCTCTGAGGTGGTAAACCTGTGTCTGCTATGCCCCTTGACATTATAAATGGGAGCTGACACGATGGAATACCTCTTTGTGCAACATAAAAATCCCTGCACGCAAAAATCTAGCATGTCAGGGAGGCCACATAGCCTTCTCCCTGAGGGCTGCGACTGAATGAGATGCTAATTGCTAGTTGCCTGAATGGTTTTGGGAAAAGTTCCTAGCAGGTGTAAAAGGGAGGGAGATCTGAACCCAGACACAGAGCTGGAGAGGGGGGACTTTAACCCTTTGATCCTATCATGGTCCTGATCCAGGGTGAGGGGTGTGTGTTGCATCTCCTATTTGCATCAGTAGGAGCGTTGTTTCCAATACAAATAGCAGGTGTGGGAGGGACTAATCTGAATTGCGACTTCAGTGGGGGGGGGCAAAGGGTTAAAGACATCCATTGCCCATGCTGGGGTCCTGATCCTTCCCCCCTGTGGCTGCTATTTATTTCTTTAGAGCATTTCATGCAATTGCTTATTGTATGAGTGGCTTTGCATTTAGTTTGGGTGTGATATGCTACAGCTCTGTGTTTGCAACTCTATGGGCATTTACCTAGGGGTAAGGGACGCGGGTGGTGCTGTGGTCTAAACCACAGAGCCTAGGACTTGCCGATCAGAAGGTCGGCGGTTCAAATCCCTGCGATGGGGTGAGCTCCTGTTGCTCGGTCTCTGCTCCTGCCAACCTAACAGTTTGAAAGCACATCAAAAGTGCAAGTAGATAAATAGGTACCGCTCCGGCGGGAAGGTTAACCGCACTTCCGTGCGCTGCTCTGGTTCGCCAGAAGCGGCTCAGTCATGCTGGCCACATGACCCGGAAGCTGTATGCCGGCTCCCTCAGCCAATAAAACGAGATGAGCGCTGCAACCCCAGAGTCGTCTGCGACTGGACCTAATGGTCAGGGGTCACTTTACCTTTACCTTTAAGTCCCATTCAACTCAGTGGAATTTACTTCCTGGTAAATATGCATAAGACTGGATGCAGACACAGGGAAACCTGCATATGCTGCTTGTGTAGGATTTTTCTCTTTCTCAAAGAAGGGACAACCCATCCTATGAGCTGAAATGATGCCCTCGTGGTGCTGATCCAACTTGCCTTCTTTCAAATTTTGATTTTGTAGTTGAACTTTAGGCTTTAACAGTTGCATGTTAGAGCTTAACTTTTATGTGTTCTGGCTTCTTTACTTTTTAAAACACTATATTTCAGGGATAGGCAGGAAGTAGATCGAGATGTACTGATAGTTCTATGAGTTATTTGCTGTAGATCAACAAGGATTTCTAACATCCATTCAATTGTTGGAACAAATGGCCACGATAAAATGATTCCTTCCCTCCCCAATTATACAACTGAAATGAAGAAAGCCAAGGCCTGATTCTGATTTTGCCTGATTCGCAAATGACACTAAGCCACAGCATATGATATGGTAATGTGCAAACTAGTGGCTTAACAATGGTATGTTTACTGCCAACCAAACCATGATCTGAAGCCATGGTTTGTTGTTGTAACTGTTGTTGTTTAACTGTGGCCTGGTGTCCCTTGGGAGTCCAGCCCCACCCTGGATTCTACAAAGGGATGAGGCAAGAGCAGCTGGCAAACAAACCAAACTTTGGAAATATAAGCCATGGTTTGTATGATGATCTGTGGGGGGAAACTTGTAGTGTTTTTAAATTTGCCTTGTCTTAAACCAACCACAGCCTAGCGATATGAGCGAGCCGGGTTGTGGAAGAGGAGTTATGATACTCAAAACAAATTTCCCGGGCTTGGAGTTCTTGGAGCCAGTGTGGTGTAGTGGTTAAGAGCAGTGGACTCATAATCTGGTGAACTGGGTTCGCTTCCCCGCTCCTCCACATGCAACTGCTGGGTGACCTTGGGCCAGTCACACTTCTCTGAAGTCTCTCAGCCTCACTCACCTCACAGAGTGTTTGTTGTGGGCGAGGAAGGGAAAGGAGATTGTTAGCCGCTTTGAGATTCCTTAGGGTAGTGATAAAGCGGGATATCAAATCCAAACTCTTCTTCCTCTTTTTTAATTCTAAGTTTTGCAGCTGGCTCATTTGGCAAAAAGCAAAGGAAATCCTGCAAGCCTGAGGTTTGCTGGTGTGCCTTCTGCCAACGTTGGCAACCCACCCTTGGAATTTGAGATATGGCAGCCTTGTGATGGAAATCCTTATGCTGCCTTCCTTGTGGAGTGTTACAGTGGACTTAGTTTCAACCAGCAGGGAATGCCGGAAGGTGAAAGGGCACAGGGTCTTTGAGTGCAGCATTCAGAGGAGCTAAACCATTCCTGCGCATGAGGGTTATTTCAAGTTTATTGTCCAACAGCAAGTAATAGAAATGTACAAACCGTTCTGCAGCAATGTCTCGCAGTCCCTTTTATTTGGGGTCCTTCTGAAGAATGTTGCCTAAGGGTTATCCATGGCTCATTAAGCTAAACTCCCTTCCTGGCAGTGTAATTATTATTTGCTCTAACGTTTCTCCCTGTTCAAAAGGTATGACTTCATACCTTGGAAAACAGCAAAATGTCCCTTTGACAAGCTTAATTGGTGCATTTGTGCTTCTGTAAATATCACCATGAGTGGTCAAACAGGCAGAGAGGCATACCTACTGTTTTTATAGATAAGCATCTACTTGGAATGGGGGAATGAATGGCAAACTCTGTTCCTTTGTGAAGTCTAGTCCATTTTCTTTACCCCCATTGTGCATTTCTTATATCCATTGTATGAGTGTGGTGTAGTGATTAGAGTGCTAGACTAAGATTTGGGAAACCATGGTTCATATCTTCTCTCAGCCAGGAAGCTCAATGTGTGACTGAGGGCCAGTCATTTACTCTCAGCCTAACCTACTTCACAGGATTGTTGTTGTGAATCAAGTTGGGAGGAGGAGAACTATGTATGCCGCCTTCAGCACATTGGTGGAAAAGTGGGATAGAAATGTAAAATTAAGTTCAACTATTCGATGTTGAACCATGAAGCATCCAAAGAGTGAGCATCAAAGTCCTGTGGTTGCTGCTACTATTGTTATCATTATGTATTGAAATCAAATTGTCCGCTGAGCGTGGAAATCCAAAAGTGATCTCTCTCTCTCTCTGATGTGGCAAAGTGCTTTCCCCTTGCAATGTCACTGTAGAGTAATTGCCTTTAGATGACTGCAAAAGGAACACACTCTTTTGTGGAGATCCTTTGGAAAATCCTAGTTCCAGAAATGTTTCAGGGCTGGATACAGTCATACCTTGGGTTACAGACGCTTCAACTTGCGTTTTTTCAGGTTGCGGACCGCTGAAACCCAGAAGTACCGGAATGGGTTACTTCCAGGTTTCGGCAGTCGTGCATGTGCAGAAGTGCTAAATCGCACTTTGCGCATGTGTAGAAGCACCGAATCGCAACCTGCGTGTGCGCAGACATGCCACAGCAGGTTGCGGGCGCTGTGGGTTGCGGATGTGCATCCCACACAGATTACGTTCGCAACCTGAGCACCCACTGTACAGTAGAAGAAGCAGCAGCTGTGGAACACGTTGTTGTTCTTTCTATATTGCTATATTGTTGTAGTCAATATAAAATTCTAGTGTTTTTATATTGCATTTGTGTGTGTGTGCTAAGTGTGTAGGCTATTTTGAGTATTCTTTTAATAGAAAAATGGAATTGTAGCCATACAAGTTGAGGATTCACTCTCAGCCAGAAGGAGAAGGTCTCTATCTCTGCCTGCCTGTCTCTCTCAAACACCAGATCCCTGGATCATCTGATGGATTTTAATTCTGGGAGCTTCAGGACAGACCGTGTTCACACAGTGCTTAGTTAATTTATGGAATTAACC
Organism: Podarcis gaigeae; assembly: GCF_964106915.1. NCBI lineage: Eukaryota > Metazoa > Chordata > Lepidosauria > Squamata > Lacertidae > Podarcis > Podarcis gaigeae. The sequence continues at coordinate 100,324,890 of NC_139680.1, read as the reverse complement.
ACCACAAGATGTGATCAGTGCTTGTATACACAGCATTAAAAGGGATTAGGGAAATGCTTGGAGAAGAAGTCTATCACTGGCTACAAGTCATGCTGGCTGTATGTTACCTCCCTGGTCAAAAGCAGTGATGTCTCTAAATATTCGTCGCCAGGGAACAACAGCAGAAGAGGGCTGTTACGCGCATGTCCTGTGCTTTCCAGAAGCCTCTGGTTTGTGGGAAATCAGGAAACTGGACTAGATAGGCTTTTGGACTAATCTTGCTATTCTTCTTCTGCTCTTTTGAATGCACACTGCTGCATGCCTGATGTTATGGACTGGAGTTCATGCGTGTAGAAACTTTAATGAGTACCATGTCCAGAATGGCTTCAGGAGATGATGAATGCTGGGGAAAGCCACCTCTTGGTAGCCTCTGAGTACCAAAATAGCTCTGCTGTTACTGTGCTGTTGTTGTTTTAAATTAGTTTTTATTGAAGATTTTCTCATGTTACAAAACATGTTTGTTTACGTTCGGTATGAGACAGTATCATTGAAGACATCATGTGGTTGGGGGGAAAGAGAGAGGGAAGGTGGCTGCGGGGGGAGAGATGGGGTAATGTTCTTTCATTCTATTGCATAGTGTTCGTGTAGGGTTTTGTGTCAGCATCACGTGGGTAGGTGCTTTATTTATATACTTAATTCTTTTCCTTGGCATTATGAGAGATTAGAGGATCCAGTGCTTGCTTGGTTGCATTCCGTGTTGCTTGCAACAGCGCGGCAGTGACTTTAAAAATGGCAAAAATGGCCCTGAAAGAGCCCAGAAAGGGCAAAAAGGAGCAAAAAAGAGAGCTTAGGAATCCCACAAGCCTTTGCAAATGCAATTCCAGGAGCCCTTGCACTGACAGTTGAGGCTTGTGGAGAGTTTGAGTTTGAGCAAGGAGGTTTTGGACGGAGCGATTCTGGTGGAGTTTGGCATCTGGTAAATGCTGCTGGTTTTTTAAAGGGGTTCCAGAGGTTTGGAGGGCGTTTGCTGACTTTTCCAATGGTGCTTCAAATATACGTGATTTCATTGAAATGAGTGGTCACTCGGAACATAAACTCTGTAGAAATGAGGAGTTGTCTGTAATGCTAAAGTGAAATTGGGGTTGCACCTGTGTCTCTTGCACTGATTTTTCACATTCAGAAATGCACTATTTGCAGTGGGAATCCGCTGCTGTTATTTCCATTCTAGCTTTACACTTACAATCTCATGATCCGGACAAGTAATTTTTATGGCATGCAGAAGCTGCTACCAATTGGTTTGTGCTTTTAAGACGGGCTTATGTACAGTGAACTCCCACCACAACAACTATCAAGGGAGGCTAAATAACAATTATTTCATTGGGCCTTCTTAACACAAGTTAAGAGATGATTAATGACTCGCGATATTTGGCCAGTTCTTCCCAATGTGTACCTGCTACGCAAATGGGCAAATCCTTCCTGCTCAGGTATGCTTTGAAAGGAAAGTCACCTTAGATGCAGCTCAAAGTCTAACACTTTGGGTTAAATCTTTAATCTACCAAAGTAGATTAAGTCAAGATAAGACCAAATGTCTATATATTTAAATGAAGTCAGGGTTTCCAAGCCTGTTTTACGTGCTCAGTATCCTCCTTCCACCACCTTTAGGTAACATGATCCAAATAGCAAACCATGTGATTCTCTGCCAGATGTTTTCTAAATCAATATCCAGGTTGAGATTTGTAAGTGTGCCTTATCCAAGAAAAAGGGTTCTTTGAATCTCAGACGGAACTGGAGACAGAGGACTGACAGACTCTAAAGAAGCTGTTGACTTGGCAAGGGGCCACTGCTAAGAAGACACCACCCCTTGTGGCCTTATCAAAGCATGCAAAGGGCACGCACAGAAGGGCTTCCATGGGCAGGTGGGAGTGGGTGGCGCTGTGGTCTAAACCACTGAGCCTCTTGGACTTCCTGATCAGAAGGCCAGCGGTTCGAATCAATGCTATGGGGTGAGCTCCCCTTGCTCTGTCCCAGCTCCTGCCAACCTAGCAGTTTGAAAGCACGCCAGTGCAAGTAGATAAATAGGTACCACTGTGGCGGGAAGGTAAATGGCGTTTCTGTGCACTCTGGTTTCCTTCACGGTGTCCCGTTGCACCAGAAGCAGTTTAGTCATGCTGGTCACATGACCCAGAAAGCTGTCTGCGGACAAATGTCAGCTCCCTTGGCCTGAAAGCGAGATGTGTGCCACCACCCCACAGTCACCTTTGACTAGACTTAACTGTCCAGGGGTCCTTTACCTTTTTTACCATGGGCAGGTACATATGAGAAGAGATGGTCCATAAGACTAGGTGTGAAATGACCAAGACCCCCAACCACTGACCATCTTTACCAGGGCTGATGGGAGTTGTAGTCACGGCTCTTTTGTTTTTAGCTGAGACTCGCCGGGACTCAGTTCTGGCACCTCTCAGACGAACGCCATTGTTATTCCAGGAGAACAAGGGAGGCGTTCGTGGAGAGTTCCGGCACCTCTTTTTCTAGCACTGATTGTAGCACTGATAGCACTGATTGTAGTCCAAGAACATCTGGAGGAAACCACGTTGGCTATCCCTGGGTTATGGCGCATATTCATTTTCCTTCACGGAAGCTAAGCCCATGTAGGAAAAAAGCCTTGCATACAGAGGGGGCCTGTAGCTAGTGTGATAAGTGGATACATAAAACTGTAAAGCAACATGTAATTTTGACTTTTAAAAGACTCCCGAATCTGCTTTAATAGTTCCTGTAATAACAGTTGGCAAGGTGGACGATGAAAAAGAAGCTAATCCTGCAATACATTTTCATTTTATTTTTTGGGCCTGGACGGTGCTTTGCTTTCCATATTTCTAATGGTCTCACTAACAATAGCAAGCAGGAAGGCTGTTGTTCAACCTTGTTCCTGTTTAGAAATGGGAGCACTGTTTTCCCACAGCCGTTTCTCCTATTGCTTGCAGTCAGTTCAGCAGCACTTTAAACAATGAAGGCTTTCCATGGGCATGAGGAACACTATATAAGGACATCGATGCCTTAGCAGCCAACTCCTAGGGGCCATGTGGGGTTTGGACCCCCAATAAAATATCTGAGGGGGCTGGGGCCACCCAATGTTGATGACCATTGCCATTCAAATGGTTTGTGCATGCCCCATGTCATGTGATCAACTATGCAGGGCGGGGCTTACCTCCCCCACCCAATATTTTATTCAAGTTGGCACCCCTGATCAATATCAAATGAAAGGAGACAGAGCCCAGCGAAAAGGACACCTGTATTAAAGGTGTGCAAATCCAAATGAGGGCCATTTCAAAGACAGGGCACAGCAGCAAACCCCCGTTTCCAAATGACGATCCTGGCTCTCTACCCCTCTATGAGGCACAGCTTGCAAATATGGATTTGACACACTGGCCACATTTGCATATAGCATACCTAGCGCCTTTTCTTTCTTTCAGAGGGAACTCAAGGGAATGCAAAAAATCCAATCTTTGGGGGAAAGTGAATTTGTTGTGCTAGACCTCCCAGTCAACTATATTTACACCACTTGAATTTCCAGTATGTGATTGAATTCCATGCAGAGATTGCTACAGTTCTGGAAGTGCCCCAAGTTCAAAGCAGTGAGGGCCAACCAAGATATTTTGCCAGCTGAAGCAGAAAATCCCACCATCGCTTCTTCCCCCTTCCCTGGAAGTAAAAAGGCAACAACAATAAATTAAATAACTAGCCACTCAAAATCATCTCCCAGAAGCAGCCACCTCTCGCTGCATTAATGGACCCAATGGGTCTCTTTATAAACCCATTTTCAGAACATCAAGCGAAGCACAGCAACTGCCATCTTGCACTAGGAATCTGAATCAGTGGAACAGTTCCACAGAAAGCATCCAACAATTGCTGCTCTCACAAATAAGATCATGAACTGATGCCCGTGCATTTGTACTGAACATTCACCTTAAAAGATCGTAGACGAAAACCAAGCTATGTATTTGCACACAGAGCAAAACATTACATAGCAAAGCATGTCAACTGTTAACCAAAACAAGGAGGGGGATGGGATGATGACACGCATATATTCTCCCAGTTAGATGACCGTAGCTCCAGCTGAAGCCAACCAGAGCTATCATCAGCTCTATGTTTATCGAACAGCATGCTGAGCGAACATCCGTCTCAGCAGTAAAACAGCCTACTTAATGCAGAGGGATTTATAAGCTGATTAATGGTGAATGGCCAATTCAGAGATAACAAAGTCCAGACTCTCTGGCCCCTTTGATGTTGATACCTTGAGAACCAGGGCATCTATTTGTATTTTTTAAAATTGCAATAAAAGCTCTGATTTAGAGTCATACCTTTCAACACTTTTTTTAAGAGCAAGAGGCTCAAAGGTTCAAAGCAACCAACTGCTTTTCCAGAGAGTTAAAAGTTAAGCAAATAAAGTTCTTCAGGACTTCACTAAAGCTTTATCAGCATACACACACACCCTTCAAATCATGATAAATATGGTAGCGTTGCGGCACACAATGGTGATCTGGAAGAGCTTATCATACACAAGTGTGGTGGGGGAGGAAGTCCAGGGTCTGGTCAGTACCAACTTTAGGTTGATGACAGAAACCTTTAACTTCTAGTTTTCTTTCATTGTCCTTTTCACCTCATTACAGCACCAGTGTTTGGGCTATGCCCAAAAGCCAAAGCAATGGCCGTTGTGAATCAACAGTATTGTGAACCATTTTTTTTTTTGGGAAAAAAACAACCCAAGTTATAGCAAATTTTATAGACAGATGACTTGATCCAGATATGCTGTGTGCCCCAAATTTATGCAACCCTGAGGGTATGCTTTTTTTCCTGGATTAAAACTGGAGGTACACTTTGTCTTACACACACACACACACACACACACACACACACACACAATTTCAATCGACTCCCAGAAGAACGGATAGGGATCGTTTTTGCAACATCCAGAAAGTGAAATAACATTAGGTACATTCCTATGAAACTTCTCACATACAGTATTCAAGGTGTTTGGGAGACCCCATGACCCATGATATAGTCTGAAGGCACATCAAGCCACCACCCTTCTGAAGCTAAGAAGGTTTGGGTCTGGTCAGCCAGCAGCCATGCAATTGGTAACAGCATGACTACTAGCAAACATACTGTCACCAGGATCTGGCTGTGGCCACACATGCATCCAGCCATTCTTCTCTTCTCTAGACCCATCAACTGCAGATTGGTCCTCTTTGGAAAATGAGTAACTTAAAGGTCTTAGACAGGATCCTAGATGGGCCTCTGGCCTGATCCAGCAGGGCTCCTCTTGGGAGAGGGATGGCAGGATATACCTATATATTGCAAGCACATATCACAAGAAGAGCCCTGGCTCTCTTATGTTTTTAAGTGGTTTTAAAGGATGTCCTATTCCATAATACTAATAGTAATTTTGTTATTTATACCCCGTCCATCTGACAGGGATGCCCCAGCCCCTCTGGACAGCTTCCAACATATATTTAAAAAAGTAATAAAACATTAAACATTAAAAACCTCCCTACACAGGGCTGCCTTCAGATGTCTTCTAAAGATTGTATAGTTACTTATCTCCTTGGGTCGGGGGTCACATAACTCCATATCCTCTGACATTTCTCCGATTAAAATAGGGATGTCCTAAGGAAAAGCAGGACATTTTGGGATCAAATCAGAAACTAGGACAAGTTCTGTAAATCCGGGACTGTCTCTGGAAAATAGGGACACTTGGAAGGTCTGCAGTTGAGCATGGGAAGCTTGCAAGTGGGACCTGAATGCAGTCACATTTGCACCAATTGGCAGGTACGCATGCATGAATCACAATGCACATGTTGTTCAGCTGAGGCCAGCTAAGGACAGGGATAGAAGGAGGTGGCCTTCACTGAGCCTGAAGACACCCTCTCCACATGTGCCCAACTGTGAACTGTGATGGGGAAGGGGAAGCGGGTTGCGCCCTAAACGTCTAGCATCCTCCTTCAGCAGGTCGAACTCTGAACTGCTTCCTCTCCTCAGAAAATAAATGGCCAAAGTCACCACAGAGGCATTTCTGGTTCAGCACAATTTCAGGCGAGGGAAACGAGAAACAGGAAGACAGGAGTGCTTATGAAGCAAAGATGTGCCTTATGACAAATATAAAACTCGGCGAGCACACGAAGTGAGAGAATAATAGGTCTAAAATTAATGCTTCTGTCAACAGAGCTGTTCCAATATTGTCCGCTGTCTCACACAAAGAATGTGAGGAAGTGTGTGCGTGTGTGTGTGTCTGCCTACGGTTTGAAAATTGCCTTCCGAGGGTTCCAGCTCCCCTGGTTTCTGACATAAAGGGAACTGAAAAAGGAAGAAGCTGTTTGCCTGACAGGTTCACAATTTGTGGAACGCTGCCTAACACAACAAAACAGGGCATTGTTAAAAAGAACACACAGTCCAACCAACCATTTCCCTTTGTGCATACTCCTGCCCTAGCCTTTGATCACCGCCAGCTCTCTAACTATCATCCATAAAACAAACATGGCGCTTCAATGGCTTCTTGCCTGGGATAAAGGCTGAGGCACAGTCCTCCTATAGTCCGGCAATTCTCATACTCCCATCACCATGGACCACTTGGAAATTGCCAGGGGCTTCTGGCAGACCACTTCATAATCGATTTCTGCTTCCCTGCCCTCAGCACCAGCACCATCAAAAAAATAATAATCATATTATAAGAACCATGTACCTTAGGCCAGGCCACGGAGAAATGCCGTTTTAACTACTGCATTTAAGTAAAATTTAGTAGAATGGACTAGCACCTTAGGATGAATATTAAGGGTGATGTTGGTGAATCCAGCCCTGGTCACAATGGCTTCTATCTCCAATGTCAGGAAAAATAAATCTAATGCAGGACCCGAAAAGGGAAAAGGAAAAAGCCAGAAGGGAACGTCTGAGGAGGATAGGTGGGATATAAATTTAATATATAAACAAATAAAATGAATGACATGGTGCATGCCACAGAGAACATGGACATGCACACGAAAGCTCATACCAAAAACTAACTTAGTTGGTCTCTAAGGTGCTGGAACGAATTTTATTTTATTTATTTTATTTTGTTTCGACTACGGCATTCCAACACGGCTACCTACCTATAACTAGAACTAATAATACTAGATAGCTGCTCCCAGCCTTTGGAGAGGTTAGACTCTCCTTGTTGTCCTTCCCCTGGCAGGTGAAGAACTATTTGTTTCTACAAGCTCTGGGGAACTGCTTTTAATAAAAGTGGACTAGATGAGCCTTGGAGTCCCTTCCAACTCTACGACTCTATGAATGAATGAATGAATAAATAAATAAATAAATAAATGGGCAGCAACACAGGAGCTAAAATAGATACAGTCATCATGTAAGCTCCAGCGCTAGGTGTAAATTGAGCCCATGCCAACAATGCATACACTTAATGAGGAAACAGACATTGTAACTATTAACTAGGTAAAGTTGACAGGTATGTGCAAGTCCTTGTGAATCAGTAGCTAGGCAAGTAAGGGCTGGAAGCTGGGTAAAAATAAAGGTGGCACCATTTACTCAGGCAAAATGTGGTTTATTCAGGGCTGATAGAGAAAGCACAAATTATGCTTAACACAGAGGAGATTGCTTCACATGTTTAACTGCCGCCATACAGGGGTTGTTATAGCAAAGGTTTATCTCAGTTTACAAGTATTTCACACCAATAAAATATTCTGAGCGTTCTTCCTCCACCGCAGGTTCACTAATCTGCATGAAACAACAATGGGGCCATTTAGGGAATGAAAAAAGGGAAATGATCCCACCCTAAGACCAAGGTCCTTCAGAGCCAAAGGAGCCAAAGGATGCTTCAGCTGAATAGACAATGACTGGGACCAGGGTGAGCAAATGACCTCTGCGGATTGGCTGATAGCCACGGCCCTTGAGTGTTTTATATTTAAACCCTTTATTTGCACTCAAGCCAAGGTCAACAGCTCATTCTACAAGTTCACTATTCCTGGAAAGCGAAAGCACCTTCAAGAAAAGGAAGTCTGGGCGCTGTATATTTATTTATTATTTAGTTATTTAATGAAATGAATTTCAATAGGAGCAAATGTAAGGCTCTGCACTGAGACAGGAAACACCAGCTGCACAAATATGAGATGGGGGACACCTGGCTTGCCAGCAGTACATGTGAAAAAGATCTAAGGGGTCGTAGCGGAACACAAGCTTAACATGAGTCAACTGTGTGATGCAGCGGCAAAAACAGCTAATGCTATTGTAGGCTGCATCATCATTGGAAGTGTAGTGTGCAGAGGAGGGCAACCAAGATGATTAAGGAAACAAGGCCTGATGAGGAAAGGTTGAAAGAGGTGAGCATAGGTGCCAACTCCCTGGGGCCCTGGAGCACCCACAAAATTCCCCAGGAAGGGGCCGGACACCCACAAATTTCGGTGCCAGGGCCATTCACGCTGCATGGCACTCATGGCCCAGGGCACCCATGGTTGTGGGGCCAAGTTGGCACTTCTGAAGATGTATATCTTTAGCCTGGAAAAGAGGAGACTTAGAGGGGATATGATAAGTAGTGATTTTTTTCTTAAAAGAAATGTTTATGTGTACTCTCATTTTCCTATTCATATTGAAATACTGCCCCTCAATGAGGCCAAACTTAGATTCACAAAATGTTTAGGGGTATGCGTCCCCCCAGGGAAAAAAGCAGTGATGATAGCCATCTTCAGATATCTAAAGGGCTGTGACGTTTATTTCCCCCTGCTCTGCAAGAATCTTGTATTTGTTTACGTGATGTTTAGCTACCCTTCAAAAAGCACACCCCCACAGGGTAGTTTACACATCTGTCCAGTTAAAACAGCCAACTGAACAATAAAACAGTGAAATATAAACTTTTTTTAAAAAAAAATCAAGTAAATAGTCCTGCCATTAAACAATCTGAACCATTAAACAAAACTGCAGCCATAATCCTAAAATAAAACCAAACAGCACACTCTGGCTTAAATGCATTTCTTTTTATAAAATGAAGGATATGATAAAAGCAGCGATTCAGATGGGAGCTGTGGCACTGGGATGGGGAAGCGAGAAACGAAACATCTCCACATACGTTTTTGTAATCTGTTTTTGCAAATTTCTTCACAAGTGATTGAGAGTTAGGCATGAGCAGTGAGGTAGACAAATTTGCTGGTGAGATGGAAAGGATATTTCCAGACTTAGTGAATGGGTCAAAAACATGGCAAATGCAGTTCAATGTAAACTTGCATAGCCTAGTTGTTCTAAGAAAAACTTCCAGGCTGTGTTTCTGCTAGAAGAGGATTCTCCCCTCTCCCCTTCACTTTCAACACAAGCAGGAAGCTGTTGAAAGAAAAATCTTAAAACATTTGTTTTAGTGCCATACGAGACACTCACATAGAACACCCTGGAACACCCTGCTCTTTGCAAAAAAATCCATCCCTGTGCTTTCAGCAGTCAGGAGAGCCATCCTTTGCTAACATGCATGCATGAATTGAATGCACCAGAAGGCAATTCAGGCACAGTTTGGCCATCATTTTCACTGGGATCCCGATTCAAAAGCAACACCTCTCCTCGGAGTTCTACTCCCCCCTGGGGGAGAGCTTGAAGAAAAGTTTGCAGCAGTTTGTCAGGTGGAAGTGAACACACATGGGATTAATCACTTTGGCATATTATGATCTGGGAATGTCTGGATAGAATCCTGACATGTGGGGAGACACTGGGGGCAATCCAGTTCCCACTTCCTTGCACTGAGAGCCCCTCCAGACTGGTGTGTTGTTGTTGTTTGTAAGTGTCTTCTGTAACATTTCATTGACACAATAATAGTGGATTTGGGGTGTATGGGGTGTTAGGGGAGGAGTAGTACCTCTGATGGGGGACATATCATGCTCCTTCTGAGCTAGATTGTCCACCTTTGGTCCTCACCCAGAACTCAGCTCTCACCTGTGGCTCCTAGAAGCTGTCAGCATGTGACAGCGGCCACACCCCAGGAAACGGCTTTGACTGGCCAGCTAAACCAGGTGAGGGTTGTTGTTGTTTAGTCGTTTAGTCGTGTCCAACTCTTCGTGACCCAATGGACCAGAGCATGCCAGCCCCTCCTGTCTTCCACTGCCTCCCGCAGTTTGGTCAAACTCATGCTGGTAGCTTCGAGAACACTGTCCAACCACCTCGTCCTCTGTCGTTGCCTTCTCCTTGTGCCCTCAATCTTTCCCAACATCAGGGGCTTTTCCAGGGAGTCTTCTCTTCTCATGAGATGGCCAAAGTATTTGAGCCTCAGCTTCAGGATCTGTCCTTTCAGTGAGCACTCAGGGCTGATTTTCTTAAGAATGGATAGGTTTGATCTTCCTGCAATCCATGGGACTCTCCTCCAGCACCATAAGTCAAAAACATCAATTCTTTGGCGATCAGCCTTCTTTATGATCCAGCTTTCACTTCCATACATCACTACTGGGAAAACCATAGCTTTAACTATACGGACCTTTGTTGGCAAGGTGATGTCTCTGCTTTTTAAGATGCTGTCTAGGTTTGTCATTGCTTTTCTCCCAAGAAGCAGGCGTCTTTTAATTTCGTGACTGCTCTCACCATCTGCAGTGATCATGGAGCCCAAGAAAGTACAAATTGTACCCAGGTAAGGTAGTCAGTTTGTCTCAAACTCAACTCCAGTGCCACCTAGCGACTTAAACACACAACAACATTATCCAATGTAGGGATCATGGTAAACAATTGGCTCCACCGCCTTAGTCACCATTTTGCATCAAGCTCCACCCCTTCCAAGGACAATTTGATCCTGGCTCTGTTGACATTTCCATTCTACCTTAAGGAACAGGCATGTGGAATTGTTGTGTGTCACATGTCTGTTTACATTCCAGCACAGTATGCTGGGAACTTCCATTTGTGTATAGCTTTTGCTTTTACTGTTCTCTCTGAAACGACATGAGAGAGAGACAACATGTTTCTTTGTTCTCATTTAGGTTTAATAAATCTGTAGTAATAGTATGACTTCACAAGCCTCACACCTATTCTGTGTGCGCAATACACTCTGCTAATAGTGTGCCCTGGCTTCTGAAGTCCGGGTCGCTGATTTACATCAGAGCACTGGCCGATGGAAGGAGACGGCACAGCTGGGGCTTATCAGCTGGCCTCCCGGCCCTCTGCATGTTGACAGGCTCTGGTTGGTGGACCATGGAGTATTGGTTGTTGTTTTTTAAAGAAGAAGTGGGTCCTACAGTGCTGAGGTTGGTCCACCCCTGGAGATCTTGTTTGGGCTTCTGTTCTCCTAACCTCTGGTCCCCAATAACCTCTTTGCCAGGTCACTGGCTGCTTTCCATATGAAATGTTCTTCCTGCTTCCTAGGCACATTGGAGCTTTGTCCGTTCAATGTTTTTTAAAATGATGCTTAAACCCCTCTCCTTATGTTTCAGTGGTGCCGTGACAACGGCATAATTGACCTTAGACTACATTGCATCCTGTTGATCGCTAGGTAAGCTTCGGAATCAGCCGTTCCTTGGGAGACAGGGCATTCGGGGGCCTCTCTCCCCAATGAAAAGGTCACGGATGCACAAAAAAACCTGCAGCCTGTCAATTTCCTCTGCCTCTCGGCTTTCTGACAGCACCAATTCTGCCCACCCCAGTGTAGCGTTTCAGGAGCGGAAAGACAACCTAAAAACCAGATGCCGTGGACATGTGGAATATTATCATATCAGTAGATTCAAACGAAGGATGGTTTATTCTGTTTACTTCTTCTGCATCATCAGTTACAGAGGCGCAGTGAGGTCATCTCAGACTCTGTGGACTTAATGGTCTTATAATCACCCCCCCCAACCTCTTGACTTTGCTTGCTTCAATATGTGTCATGCCAGACTTGCTAGAGTTATGTAGGGTTGCCAGACTCCAAGGACTGACCTCAAGTCTCCAGGCTTGCCTTCCCCCATCCCTGCTGGCAGGTGGAGGGGCTGAAATCTCCAAGTAGGCAAAAGCACCTTCCCTACCCGTGCTGTCTAAGCAGGTGAGAAGGTATGAGGTCCTCACTTCAGTTAGGCCAATGAACACCCCTTTTAGCTAAGGTTTCTGTCTTAATTTCCAACCAGTGTCCTCCTACTTGCTCGTTTGGTAGACCTTTTTTTTTTTTTTTTAGTTTTGCTATCAGTGACTGTGGTCTGCCCCTAGGTCTCAGGACTGGGTCGTGAAACCACACAATATAGGATGCTTCTGACCTGAAAGCCCTAGGAATGTGTGTGTGTGTGTGTGTGTTCTCCTGCTCATTTTGCCCCAAAGTTCTACCTTGATGGCAACCCTGATAAACTCTTCATCTGCTAATTATGAGGAGCAGCACAGAAGCTATATAGCAAATTTGATTCTCTCTCCTCCCGCCCCACTTTCCCAGCAATAAATGAAAAATTATATTCAGAACCACCTCTGAGGGCCACACTAGATGAGATGATGGAGGTCTATAGGATTGTTTCTTTTACCTTTTGCACTTCCTCTGCCCTCCCCACAATGTGCTTTATCTGCTCTCACACTATTCACTTAAAGTACTACTTAACCACTTGAACAGTCATGGCTTACCCCCAAAGAATCCTGGGAACTGTAGTTTGTTATGGGTGCTGGGAATTGTAGCTCTGTGAACTACAGTTCCCAGGATTCTTTGGGGGGGGGGGAATCCGTGCCTACTAAAGTGGTATAAGTGTTTAAAATGTATGGTATCTACTTGTTACCAAAATGTAAAGAGACAAGGGTCATCTCATCTCCACCATCTCATCTAGTTTGATACTCCATACTTTCTGACCTCTCTTTGCAGCCATGAGGTCTAGAAACTTTCCTTAGAAACAAAAGAAACATAAGAAACAGGATGCTGAACTGAAAAATAAACACAGCCTGAGCCTGAACTCAGGCTCAAGTAGCAGATGACTCATCCCTTGTTGTTGTTTCATGCTTTTTAGCATGGGGCCATAACCTCATATATATTGTTAGCCTACTCGTTAGCAAGTTTCTGCAGTGTCCCTGCTGGTCATTGGTGTTAAACCTTATGTGAGGTTTTTGTTGTTGTTGTTGTTTTTGTACTTTAGGGCTGTGTGTGCGATAAGAGGGACTGACTCAGATTCACAGAGGGAAATATTTTATCAGAGCAGTCTGGCATGTAATTCCTGCTTCATTGACGTAACACTGGAGCAACAGATGGCTTTAAAGTTTGCTATCATGGAGTTAAGAGTTCTTCTTGGGATAATAGGTCCCAGCTGAGAGCTTCCACATAGCGCCTTGCTATTGAAGCAAGTAGGGTGAAATTTGCTTGCAGAGTCTTTCCCCTGTTTTCCGATTGCTAGAAGTCTGGGATGCAGAGTGCTTGGCCAAACTGGGTTCATGACGTCATGAAATGCTATTTCTCTGCACAGAAGGATGATGGGAGCTCTGAATAATTTCTGCAATATGGATAATAGTTTAGTGCATGAGCGCCAGTCACAAAATGGCCACTGTGGGGGGGGGGGATGTGCGGCACAATACAAAATGGCGGCCACATCTAAAACAGCAGGAAAGAGACAAAAAAGACCACAAAATGATGTTGGCATCCCTCACACCCTGCTCATCAACGGGCAAAATGCACCAGCAACAGCCATCACTGTGCTTGTTCACAGAGAGATGTTCTCTCGGAGATGGATGCCCAGTTTTGCCATTCAATAAAATGTGGGCATGTTTAAAGGGGAGTATTCAGTGTAGGAGAGGCTGAGTCAGTGGAAACAGGAACTGAGCAAGGAGGAGCAAAGTCTTTCCTGCGCTGTTTAATTTTGAGGAGACTTTTACTGAGAGCTTTCACAGGCTCCAGAAAGAGTACTGGCAGGCACACTGGCATTTGTGCGCACCACATTGCTGACCCCTGGTTTAGTACAAGGGAAACTTTCTACAAAGGGTTCTTCCAGACAGGGGCAATTTAGTAGCACCCAGTCACTGTTGTTTTGCTTCCACCATAGCAACTCTACTTTCAGACTTCTAGCACTTTAGAGCCAAATGGGCCGTCCCCATTTCCCCAGCCCTCATTGTGTGTGTGAGAGAGTTGTTCCCACTCTACACCCCCGTCATGGTCATCACCCCCCCCAACTTAGAAAAGACAAAAATATAAAGGCAATCCTGTTTGGCAAGAGAAGATTAACATGATAACAGCTGATTCTTAAAGTGGAGAGATGGACTAGAGAGAAGGAAATTGCCAGAGCAATCTAGGAAGCGGCTGAAAGAATCTATACAGGCCAGAATTGCAAAGAAAGGTCACAATAATAGTCTGAGCTTAACAGTGGGCTCATCTCAGTCTCATTTCTAGGCACAGGCCTGGGCTTTAAGCTCCGTGTCTGAGTGGGGTTTTTTGTCCCAGCACTTTCCCAATGTAAACTTCCATTTTACTGCTGAATTGGAGCAGATGGCAATTGGGTTTTCTGCGAATTGCTGTTTGCTGCAATTCAGTGGTAAAATGTGGGTTTTCCTGGGGAAAGTGCTGGGACATGAAAAAACCCTGCTCTGACACGGAGCTTTAAAGTCCGGACCTGCCTTAAATTCAAAGCCTTAAATTCTGTAAGTGCAATTGTATTCCAGAAATTGTTTGCATGCAGTTTCAAAAAGCATAGGCACTGTTTCATCACCCCGCGTTCAGAATACACAGGGGGTGCTTTGGGTATATCTGGTCAGCTCACTATTAATTTGATCGATCGATCGATCGATCAATCAATCAATCAATCAATTTATTGATCCGTAAAACTGGTAGCAAAAGATTTCTGCATCATCAACCAAGCTTTTAATATCTAGGGCAAATTGGAAAACTAGGTTCACCCTGTAAGTGAAGAATCCATTGTGCTTGCCCTTGGAAGGCTGTATTTGTCTTCACTGTGATTTTTAAGTACAAAATTGCTGAGCAATGATTTCATTACCTTTAAAAAATAATCCTAACTGTTTTCCCTAAACCCAACCTTATCTATGAATCAGGAAAGCAGGCAAAAAAAGAAGAAAGAATTCAATTAAGTGAAGATAACTTTAAAACTGTTGTCATCTAATCCAAGTTTCCCCCATCCAATGCGCTTCTAATCCGTCTTCTGAATGAAGGCAATTCCTGAATGTCTCTTTGAGCAGCTGAGAGCTCTTCTTATGTATTGCAACTGAGACTGGAGAGATGGGTGGGTGGTGAGTCGGTAGGGGTAGTGGGGGGGCGGGGCGGAGAGATTAAAAAAAGACCGGCTAGGTTTTCATTGCCAGCATTTCTGCGTTGAAGCAGACTGAGAGAAATGAGTGTTAAGCAAAGCCTTTGACAGACCTGCCGACGTCAGCATGCCAGGTTCCAACAGGCTGATGCCTGCAACATAACTACAGATTATGACACCTTTGGCAAGAGCTTCATATTAACTTCGCAGCCAACTGTCAAGGAGGGTTTCCTCTAACCCACTGAAGAAGAGGCAAGGCACAGAGTCGAGGCTAACATGGGGCATGGAATGCAGCAAAGATGTGCCGAATTTTAATAAGTGTCCTCCGGCTTTTGCTGCTGCCTCTGTAACCTAAAAGAGAACAAGTGTGGTGGTGTGGTTGGAGAGCAGGGGCTAGAGATGTTTCTGAGCTCCCAGCTCCAACCAGCCTCAGCCACTATGGCCAATGGTCAGGGATGATGGGAGATTCAGTCACCCAGATTCAAATAGCGGCTGAACCGGGAAGCCGACTGGCTAGTGATTCCCCTGCAGACTAACACAGGGTTGTTAGGGGGATAAATTGTGTGTGTGTGGATGTGGGTAGGGAAACCCACCTCGAGCTCCTTGGAAGAAAGGCGGAATATAAAAAGTTCCCAGTAAGTAAAATAAAAAATTAAGGATTAAAAGGATGCTCCAGAATAAGCGTTTCCTTAGCAGGAGCTCTGGACGACACTTTCCCCCCTCAAATTTCTGTGAGAAATTAGCCTGTTCCTTCCTCCATTGGTTTATTACTATTATCCTATTATTTGTTAAATTTCTATATTACGCTTCATCACAAGGCAGTTTACAATATAAAATCAGAAAAATACATAACATAGTGACAAACAAATTCTCCCCAATGTAACCTTCAAAATAAAATGTAATAAAAAAATAGAATGGTAATACCTTAATAAAGACCAGTGAGTGATGCTGTCTCCTAAGTCTGCAGTTTATAACAGGCTCCCAAGTAATTGTATTTAAAGATCAATGCTTTTGAACCCTAATCTCTCAATACTAATATATGGCCTGTTGAAATTTGGGTTGTTTCAGCCACAAATTAATAAAAGGGGCATTTTAACTCGTTCTCTGGCTTAACTGGTTGTCTGATTTTCCTCCCAACCACACCCTTCGTACAAAACCAGCATGAGCGCAAGGGGCTTGGATTGTATACTCACAAGCCTTATGTGTAAATTCTCAGTCCCATTAATAAAATCTTGGTTGTAAAAACCCCCAAGAATGTTTGTTCAAGGATGTTTATTGGTCGATCAAACTTTCATCTGCACACTGACCCACATTAAAGCAATGTCACCAGTTTTACCCAAGGCAGAAAGTTCTAACAGTAGTTCGTTAGCTCATCCTAATAAACCTCCCAGCCCCCCTTTTTTCCACCCTAGTTCAGACAAACAAGAGGCAACGCCCCAGCCATCAAAAGTCACAGAATATTCACACCCTGCCCTGTTTCTGAAGCAGTAAATCAGGAGCGGAGGAACACAAAACACCCCACCTGAAGTAAGTTCATTACTTCTGAGTTTTTAGTGGGACCGCCAGTGCTGGAATCATTAACAATGTTGTTTTAAAGGGGGATTGTAATTGAGCTTCAAAGCTAACTGCTCCCCCATAAAGTTGAATGGGACTTGTTTACACTTCTTGGCTCCATTGTTTTTTAGCTTGGGCTTTATGAAGGTTTTAGGAGGAAGACAATGGCACATCTGTTGACACTCTTTTTTCCACAAGCCCAGATGGGCTGGGAAACCAGGGTCTTAAAGAGAAGTCCTAAGATACTGAAGAATGCTGGGGATCAGAAGTGGGGAAAGGGTTGCTGCATTCAAGTCCCCCCTTGAGGGCTTCCCACAGGCATCTCATTGGCCACTGTGAGAACAGGATGTGGGACTAGATGGGCCACTGGCCTAATCCAGCAATGCTCTCCTCATGTTCTTAACACAGCAGGGAAGCTCACCACATATATTCTCATTCTCTCTCTTTTCAAAACCACAAAGCTTGTTTTTAAAAATGTTTCCCAACAGAATTCTTCTTCTTCTTTGGCAATCACTTGTAACCAAATAAGAATGTCTTCCATTAACACGGTTTTCAAAAGTGAGTCCATAAGTGTCTGTGGAGGCCGGTTTTGGATCCACACGTCCTTCCACAGTGGGGACAAAGGTTTGCCAAGTATGCCTTCCTCTTAGTGCGTTTCTCCCTTGCGTCCTAAGTTTGATCATCTTCAAAACCCACAACACCTTTGGTAAAGGCTGTTCTCCAACTGGAGCGCTCGCAGGCCAGTGTTTTCCAGTTATTGGTGTTTATACTACAGTTTTTTAAGATTTGCCTTGAGAGAGTCTTTGAACCTCTTTTGTTGACCACCAACATTACACTTTCCATTTTTAAGTTCGGAATAGAGTAGTTGCTTTGGAAGATGACTGCACAATATGACCAGTCCAACAACGTTGATATTGAAGAATCATTGCTTCGACACTGGTGATATTTGCTTCTTCCAGTACACTGGCATTAGTTCGCCTGACACGCCATAAATGAAAAGACAACTGAGTTGAGGCATTTGGGGGCCCATTGAACTATTCAGAAAGCATGGTGGGAAGAAGCAGCTGGTTCAATCCCACTTATTCCATTGGGATTGAAAGTGCTGGGAAAAGAGTTAACAGAAAGCAGAAATGATTAGTCTGTTAAGGCATGAAAGAACCTGCTGTTGACACAGGAAACTCCTAATCCTAGGAAGGGGTCTGCTTGTGGGTTTCCCACAAGCATCTAGTTGGCCACTGTGAGAGCTAGATGGACTAGATGGACCATTGGCCCAATCCAGAATCTGCAGGGAAGTCATTAGGGGCTTGTCCACATATGAGCATTATTTAGCTCTCCACATCAGAACATATTTGAGGAACATATATGAGGAACAATTTCAGTCTTTCCTGTTCATACCAGTAGGTATTCCCTTTTGCGTTTGTCGATTCTGGTATGTCAGTTAAGTACTGATGTGGCATGTGTACATGCACCTTGTTTTTCTAATAAAATAATCAATAAACCACACAGTCAAGCAATTGTAAATTTGCTTGTTCAGGTGCCTGGTTTTCTGCAAATCTGAGTGATCAAAGGATAGATAGATATAGATATAAATATAGCGGTAGATAGATATAGATATATAGGCTAAGCTCGTGATACTTCCTTCCTGGAAAAGAAATGAAAGCAATTGTATATTTTTAGCACACACACTTTTCAGATTGCTGTCAAAGATTTCTGGTATAGAGTTTTTTTATGTAGTTTGCTTGGGTAGTTTCTAGTTTTGTGCAAATCTGAGGGATCAAAAGAAAAAGCAAGTCCTCCATTTGGGAGTGCCCCAGAAATAGTAATGAGTACAGATGGAAAAGAAAAGGAACCATTGACAAAGTAATGGGCATGGAAAGAGGAGTAGCAGAAAGTTGGCATTGATCCATCCACCCAAAAAGACAGAAATGGATTGTTTGTGACTCCAAATGCAGTGATTTGGAGACTGATTTCCCCCATTTATTGGGTTGTTCCCATAACAGGTAAACCTAAATTTACTGGGGGAAACCCACCTCACTCTACAAGTAGTGAAGGTTCCTTGCTTCAAAACTTTGCCCTCCAGGAGTTAGAAGGTGGCAGGAAGGGACAGAGCTTTGTGCCTTATTCCTGCCACCCCTGTTCATCTGCTGGCTTTACTCATGAGCAGGATGGCCAAACAGGGCTCATGTCTAACATTTACCAGACACAGAAAGGTGAAAACACATGTCCGATGTTATTCCGCATGGAATAAGAGACAACTGAAGAAGGAACCCAGGCCAAATATTTATATTTAAAGGTGCGCTGTAAAAACACACGCCTTGTTTAAAAACCCTGGCCTCAAAACCAGCATGTTCATTATGCATAGTGGAAAAAGGCAATTAAAATGTAATGGAGCTTGCTGAAAGAACACTCCAGGCCAGCACTCGAGGCGAATGTGTTATTTGAGCAAATAGGAGAGTGTGAAAGATAGACTTCATTTCTAACTTGCAATTCTCTGGTCCTGTTCACTCGAGGATTTCAAAACAAGATGTGAAAATAAATAGAAACCTCACAGACCCCCCATTTGAAAGGTGCAGGTTTTGTTCAATGGTGGAAGCTGCCAGGTAGTTTGGGCCAAGGGTGGGTGCCAGGGGCCCACCCTCCCACAATCGAAATCACAGGGAGTCAGAGAGACGCAGAGACTTGCTTGCCTCTCCAGGTTCCTCTTCGAGGCCAGTGCCAACCCCTCCTGCGGGCACAGCTGCACCCACAGAAGGAATGACCATGCCCTACGTTTTCTAAGGAACAACCTGAATAGACAATAAAAGCAGCTTTCCAGTCCTGCTGAACTTTGAACCCCCATGCCTCCACCATATGTATCTTGTCCACACTTGAAAAATTATTGGGACCGATCTTTTCTCTACATCCACCTTCTTTCCGTTTGGTTGCACCATACGCGTAGAGCACATTTAATGCACATTTAAAGCACACGGCTTCGCTCAGAGAAAACTACAAACTCTAGTTTGCTAAGGATGCTGGGAAGTGTGGCTCTGTATGGGAAAGACTGCAGTTCCCAGGAGTCTTTGGGGAAGTCGTGTGCTTTAAATGTGTGTTAAATGAGGGTGCATTTTCCAGTCACAAAATGGCTTGGAAGCTGGATTCTGGAAGTACCATCCATGAGGCAGAGTGAAGTAGCCATCTTGGTGGCGGAATCTCATGCGGTGGTGTCCCTGTGGTGGCCCTGGCCTGGCCGCCTCAGGGGCCATGTGGGGGCAACTTCCAGTAAGATCTCACCAGCTCTTGATAGAAGCCACCACCACACAAACCTGGTAAGAGAGGCTACAGCAGTTGCAACAGGCGGGTGCCCATTCCTATTTTGCCTCAGACAATGAAACTGGATGGGCCACTCCTGCCTACCACCCCATAGTAACCTGCAAAACTCTGAGGATCTTTCCTAGAGGCCCTGTCCAGGTCCTACAGGTCCTTTTTTGTTGTGGCACCTCATTTGTGGAGCTCCTTCACCTCCACCCATCTGCTTATTCTTTTATATAGGCTTTAAGTGAGACTTTGTACCCTTTGAATATATTTCCCCACAGTTGTTCCTAAATTTGTTTTAATGCTGTTGATGCCTGCTTTTAATGGTTTAACAACAACAACAAAAAAAAATCCACATTCCCCACCCCTTTCATTCCTTTCCTATTCTGCCCTGGTTTTAGTAGTCTTCATAAGCACAGCTTAATACTTATTATGCTGTATACCAAAATTGAAACTGAGAGGCAGGATATAAATATTTCAAACCCATAAATTAATGGTTTTCAGCCTTGACATCCCTGCATTTCTTTATGTTTACACCAACAGCTTCGCGCTCAGGACAACAGTGTTTTGGAAAAATGATGTCGCAAATTGAAAACACAGCTTGTAAAAAGTGACTCGCTGGTTCCTATAAATGTGAATAGTTTCATTAGAGGAGGTTGGAGTCAAAGAATGACACCAATTATATTAACAACTGATTTTCTTGTAACTCTCAGTCAGTGAAAACTGACTGATATTTGGCCAATACGGTATTAATCTAATATTAAAATGTGGCTTTATTTTATACTGTAGACTTTCCCCTTTCTGAATTCAAATGCCTGCAGGCTTCCCGGAGGCTTTTGGTTGGGTATTGTGAGAACAGGATGCTAGACTTCATGGATCTTTGGGCTGGTCCAGCAAGGCTCTCCTTATGTTCTAATATACCTCAATAAAAAATCATGCTAAGGCAGTTTTAGGGTGCAACAACCAGGGTACACTGGGTGCTGCACTGCAGGGGATGCCAAAATGATGGCGTACAGTGCAGCACAAGAGGCAATGTGTGTGTGTGTGTGTGTTTGTGTGTGTGGATTTTAGCATCACACAGGATGCCACTAAAATTTGCAAGCCCAAAGTCTGCCACTGCTGTTCTTCTTTTGGATTATACAGTGATACCTTGGGTTACAGACACTTCAGGTTACAGATGCTTCAGGTTACAGACTCCGCTAACCCAGAAATAGTACCTCGGGTTAAGAACTATGCTTCAGGATGAGAACAGAAATCATACGGCGGCAGCGGGAGGCCCCATTAGCTAAAGTGGTACTTCAGGTTAAGAACAGTTTCAGGTCAAGAACGGACTTCCAGTACGAATTAAGTCCTTAACCCGAGGTACCACTGTATCTCAGGGTGCTTCCAGACTGTCATTATTTTGGGGTGTGATTTAACTGCATTCCAGCAAATTCAAGTTGTGCAATTCAAGTTGACTGGAAGGTTTTGCGCGACAGACCAATTTCCCCCAAAGACCAGGCTCCCCCCCACCCCCCAAATAAGGGAAGCGAAAGGGAAATTCACTGTAAAGGGTGGGATAACACTTTCTTTGATGCAACATCGTCTAACCTCCCTGGATGCAAATCAGAGTGAATGCTCATTAAATAGCCAACATCATCTAATCTCCCTGGAAACACAGCGAATCCCCTGAATGCTCAATAATCAGGTTTTCTGAAAAGAACCCTCAGCCTAATGTTCCCATTTTAGCAAAAGACTAAAAAAAATACTTTTTGAGGGGGACTGAAAGGGTATCAAATAAATATCTGTAGGATTTCAGTAGTGTTGTCAAACATTTGTATTGTATAAAGTGCCTCTCCTCTTAGGGCCCATGCAAGTCATGGAACTGTCTCCCTTGTGCTTTTTCCAACTTTTGCTCCACCCATTTCTTTTGTAGCTTCCACAAGGTTGCTTTAGCAAACCCTCCGGGCTCTCTAGAAACCACATAGGCCACTGGCGGCTGGTGTTTCAATCTGTGAAGTCAGCAGAGTTGCAGCTGGTTAAGAAGAAGAAGAAGAAGAGGAAAAAAGCTACGCAGGGCAAAATGTGGGTAATCGTGGCAAATAAAGGCTAATTCTTTTACAAGCAGAATTTGCTCGCTTCGCTAGCTTGTTATGACTTGAAGTGTCTGGCCATTGAACTGTGCATCTGGCTCATTTGATGCTATGAAAGAGATCATGTCCTGATGGACAGCAGTACCAGCCTGAAAAAAAGGAGAAGAATGATCCCAAAGAACTAAGAACAAGAGGGTTCAGTGCTCTTATGATTTTAGGACAGTAACAGCCCAGGCAAGCTGCTTTAATAAGCAAAAGACACAATCCAGACAAAGAATGTGTGTGATATGGATACTTGGTCAAAGCCGTTGGTTTTCTTTCAATGACTGGTTCGCAATGCCAAACCTGCCATTGCCACCCTGCTGGAGATTCTATTATAAGCCCATGGAAATGTGGAATGCTGGCTTGTCTTGCTGCATCAGCGTGCAGACAAAACGTTAACAAAACGTCCAGATATCTGCAAGTCTGCCGTGATGTTGTAAAACGGTTTAGATTCAAACTAGTTATGGCTGGCCTGCGTTCATTGGCTGAGTTCTGTGTGCTTCTATTTATTTTGAGTCTCCAGTGTTTGGGGATAAACGGAGCACATCAAAATCTTTTGCTATCCTTTTATGACCAGAAGTTCCTGTTCCTGCAGCTGTACCTGTCCTTAGAAGGTGCTTCACGTTCTTTCGGAGGGGGCTATTTCCTCCTTTTATCTCAGATCCATTTACACAGAGCATTTGCCCTAACCTCCTTAATCCAGCGCATCATAAAGCTCCCTTCTTGAGCATTCCGTTCCACATTCTTCCTTGTCTTGCAAGATGTCTCTGGGAATATTGTCGCTCGCTCACCTGGCTTTCCTGAGCTGCTGTGAGAAGCCCTAGAGGGTTGAGAGCCAGTGTGGTGTAGTGGTTAAGAGTGGTAGTGGTTAAAAGTGGTAGTATCGTAATCTGGTGAACCGGGTTCGCGTCTCCGCTCCTCCACATGCAGCTGCTGGGTGACCTTGGGCCAGTCACACTTCTCTGAAGTCTCTCAGCCCCACTCACCTCACAGAGTGTTTGTTGTGGGGGAGGAAGGGAAAGGAGAATGTTAGCCGCTTTGAGACTCCTTTGGGTAGTGATAAAGTGGGATATCAAATCCAAACTCTTCTCTTCTTCTACGTATGTTTGACTTGGAAGGAAGTCCCGCTGTTTGCAGGATTACATCCATAGTTTCCTTTGCATGAGAGAGCATTGGAAGCTTACGGTGCTTTCATAACATTTGCTTTTTTCAACAAATATACAATCGGAACATAATAATGAAAGCACAAGACTCTTGCAGCAGACAGTAAAGCGATTAATCCCCCATCTGGCCTCTCAACCAATGGTCCCATACAGATTGTTCAAACAGCAAAGTGGGTGCAAAACAGTGGTGCACAGTCAGTGGACTAGGGGGGCTAGGCCAGTCCCTTAAATGTTCCCGGTAAATGAAAGCATTAAAATTTGCTGCCTCCTTCTGCTCAGTTTAGGAAGGGAGGTGTGATGCTCCAGCGAGGTCCATGAGTCCTCCTGCCAGCTTCCTAAGGTCCTCCCAGCACAGAGCGCTGAGTTGAGAGGGTACAAAATTGTGCACTTGAGAGCATGCGCAGAACGGAAGGTGAGACAAGGGAAGGAGGGAGGTACGTTGAACTCTGTTCCAGAAGGAATTGTTGTGAAATACGAGATAAGAAATATTTGAGGGGGGCTGCCAATTTTTGTTTCCTCGCTCAGGGCATCATATTACCAAAGTCCACTCTGCCACCACAGGAATGTGCCCCCCAAAGGTTGTCTATGAGCCATTGGGCTGAAAAATATTCATCTATCTGAAGAGCTGGCAGGTGACTGACCTCTGTCTGAAGGGCTGGCTTAAGGACAAAGAGCCATCTTTTGATGTGGCAGCACACACACTTTGGAGCTCTCTGCCTAATGACATCAGACAGGTTCCTTCACTGTACTCTTTTTAAAAAGGCAAAGGTAAAGGACCCCTGACAGTTAAGTCCAGTCGCAGTAGACTCTGGGGTTGCGATGCTCATCTCACTTTACAGGCTGAGGGAGCCAGCGTTTGTCCGCAGACAGTTTTTCCGGGTCATGTGGCCAGCACGATTATGTCACTTCTGGCTCAAAGGAACACCAAAACCAGAGCAGCGCATGGAAATTCCGTTTACCTTCCCACTGGAGCGGTACCTATTTATCTACTTGCCCTGGCATGCTTTCAAACTGCTAGGTTGGCAGGAGCAGGGACCGAGCAATGGGAGCTCACCCCGTTGCGGGGATTTAAACCACTGACCTTCTGATCAGCAAGCCCAAGAGGCTCAGTGGTTTAGACCACAGCACAACCCGTCCCTGTACTTTTTTTAGTGCCTGCAAAAAACTTTTTTTTAGGCGAGCCTATCCAGATACATTTGAAATTCATTTTAATCTGGGTTGGTTTTTTTAACTTATCGTTGATTTGATTTTTTAAAATAAAAATGTTTTATATAGTTGTTTTCACCTGGACAGCAGACTGAGCATGCATGCAGACCACCTGGTCACAGGCTTCCCCACTATGGTGAGATACACTGTATTTTATTTTTAGCATTCTAAATTTGCATCAATATATAAAAATCAGCATATGCAAATTTCATGCAAGCCTTTGTCCTCTTTTTTGTGGGGTAATGCTTTTCTGCTCTTTCGGTGATGCATAAGTGGCTGGCCATCGTACCATTTAAATTCAAGGAGGATTAAAACAAATCACAGGCACGGAAGTCTCCAAGTGTATTTCAGTTCTGATCTACATCATCCCTTATTAATATGATATTGAAAGTTCCCCCCTCCCCCTTAAAGTCATTTCTTTGGAAATTCCAGTTGGAATTAGTGCTAGCAAAGGCTGTTTTCAGGGGGGATGTTTTAAAACCTAGCAAAGAAACATAAAATGTTTCTTCAAGGCAGACAAATGGTCCTAGATTCATATAATTGGAGGCTGGCATCTATCTGTCTTGGGAGAAATGGAAGAACACCCCTTGGGGGGTGAGGTCAATTTGTTGGAAGGTTGCAGTGCCTGCTGTGGCTGTAGAGACCGGTGCAGAAGAGATGCACCCCAAGGAATCTCTAGAGACTCATCAAATCTTTTGCCCAAGCTTGCAGGAAGCTTGGCCTTGCCATCAGCCTGATGAAGACCAACATCATGGGTCAAGATGTTGCCAGTGCTCCATGTATCAGCACTGGTGACCACACCCTTGAGGTGGTAGACCATTCTGTCAACCTGGGTACCACCATAACCAGCAACTTCTCCATTGACGCTGAGCTGGAGAAGTGTATTGGCAAGGCAGCTGCGGCAATGGCTCACCTCTCCAAATGGGTATGGGAGAGTATGAAGCTAACGGCCAATAGCAAGTCAAGTAGCATGCTACTTTATGGAAGAGAGTCGTGGGCAACTTACAACTGCCAGGAGGAATGCCTCAATGCCTTCCACATACGCTGCATCACATGGCAGGACAGAATTCCAAACAAAGATATGCTCTCCCAAGTCCACATTCCCAGCATGTTCACACTCCTGTCTCAGCAACATCTACATTGGCTTGGTTGTGCCCACAGAATGGAAGATGGCAGGATCCCCAAGAATGTGCTCTATGGAGAGCTGGCTTCTGGCACCAAGCCAATTGGCAGAACAACTCTGCACTTACAAACATGTCTGCAAAGGCTGGCAACATCAACCCTGCCAGGTGGGAATCCATCATCATCATCATCATCATCTGTACATAAAGGCAGAAGATGCATTTTAAACTTTGCTTCTTTAAAATGCAAGGTCCTGATCCAAATAGTGTGTGATCCATGGCTGGAGAGGAAACATAGTTTGCATGATTACTCTCTCTGCAGATGCATGTCTGGCACAGCAAACTCACCTGCTTCTGTGCTAGGAAGATGCCCCCTATCCTTGCCATATCCCGTTCCTGAGGTTTACATCTATTTCACAATTGCGTTAGCCAAAGGCCATGCGGAAAGCCAAAGCACAGAGTACAAAACAGGATGTCAAAAGCATGACATCATAAAAATAGATAATGTAGGCAGAGTTTGCATCCAAGGGCAGCGATTGTGATAAATGGCTGTAGCTCTTTCTATTTATGTTACTGTTAATTTTGGCTCCCCATCTGCAGATGGAAGAGAGGGAATGTGCAGCCCGGCTAAGCCCCTTCCCTCTCCCTCCTGCTAATTCGTGTCTGTGAGATTGACCCACGAAGGAGCGCTACTGTGCTCATGGACCTGGGCACAAATTTAATGAACCACTCCAGAAATGAAATTATAATAGGTGACACCCAACAGTGCCTTTCTTTTTGTGGGAGGGCTTTTAAATCCAGCAGTGGCTTTAGCAAGTTGGAGGGGGAGGGGAGGAAAGCCACCCACCTCTTCTATGCAGTGTTATTAAAATCACTTAAACAACACAGATGGAGTCCAGAGATAAAATAAACCCTGCTAGCACTTTACTGAGCAGTGTATAATTTTTCTTTGCCGGGGGGCGGGGGGGAATAAATGGAGAGGTTTGGTCTTTCTTACTTCAGGCTTTTTACATAGCAGGGAGAAACTCAACCAAACATACAGAGTAAAACTCCCTCAGAACTACACAGCCAATCGGAGCACATGCTACCTCACTAGAGATCACGCCATTCTGCCTGGTTACTATACAACACTGCACCTGCACCTCTTTGTTAGCTGACTTACTGATAACAGAATTAGTCTATAAGTTAATAACTAAACTTGGTAACAAACTGCAGTGCAGGAATCTCAGCAAAAGCATCCATGACAGCATTCTAAGAGCATTCAGCCAAACACACTTCAGAGCTTCCTGCTTCACGTGGGAAGGCTGAGCGTGGAGTAGACCACCCTAATCTTTAATTTTTTGTATAGAAAGATGGCTAAATCAGAAAACAAACCTCCTGCCTACCACAGACAGCTTGCATGTGCGGTGGATGTGTCTTGTCATACCGATATT
Organism: Podarcis gaigeae; assembly: GCF_964106915.1. Taxonomy (NCBI): domain Eukaryota; kingdom Metazoa; phylum Chordata; class Lepidosauria; order Squamata; family Lacertidae; genus Podarcis; species Podarcis gaigeae. The sequence continues at coordinate 100,297,844 of NC_139680.1, read as the reverse complement.
TCTGGTTCAAGGTGAGGGAGATAAAAGTAGAACAACCAGCGACAAAACTATCACCAGACTTGAAACTTACACTGTTCGACATTACTCATTCATTAATATCAAAACTACAGTACACAGCTCGCTAAATTAGTAACAGAAAAATTCGTAATAAAAAAATAGTAATAAAAGGACTGGAGAACTGTGAAACTGCCTGTGTGCAGTTTTGCAGATAGAGAGGGGTCCTGTTTCGCCACCTGAGGCAAAATGGGAAGATGCCACCTCACCCTGCTGCCAGTCTGTTGAAGCCTCCCATACCTAGGATGCATAGAGGTGCCTGTCAAGCGGTGGTGGCGATGGCAGGTTCCAGTGAGATAGCTTGAGATCTTGCAGATGGCTGGCACTGTGTGTGTGTGTGTGTGTGACAGAGAAAGAGGCAGAGGGAGAAGGAGAGAGAGAGAGAGAGAGAGAGAGAGAGAGAGAGAGAGAGAGAGAGAGAGATTGAGATTCCTGGACTGCAGCAGGTGGCAAGGAGAAGGAAAATGTCTCTTCTGAAGCTCTGGTTTGCACTGGGAGGAAATCTCCCACCAGGGATGGGTAAATCTGTCATTTAAGGTTTCTCTCAATATCTCAATCCTATTTTTTTTTTTACAAAAAAAACCACCCTAAAGAAAATTCATCAACATGTTAGTGTGAATTTCTCTCTGTTCACAATTTTGCCTAATACAGACATTTCCTCCCAATATATTTTTGTACACTTTCACTAATGTAGTCATATTCATTTATTTAATTGTAAATTTCAAAGAACAGCTGTGCTTTGTTATTGTATTGTTTCAGAAATAATAATATAATTATTATAATTAATTCATTATAATATTATAACATATTAACTATTATTATTATTTATTATACTGCCCTGTACCTGTAGATCTCAGGGCGGTTTGCAACTTTGGTTGGTTTCTCTTTAAATGCAAATCGATGAATTGTATTTCTTCCCCATCCCTTCCACCATCCCCAGTGCTAAGGTGGAGCAACTCTCGCCCACCCCCTCAGCAGCACATAATTAGAATATGGAATTTGCTGCTCCAAGGTAAGGCCCCCAACTTGGATAGTTTTAAAAAAGAGGATTAGGCAAATTCACAGAGGAAAAGGCACTGAATGCCTACTAGCCATGGAGGATGTATTCACTATTGGAGGCAGCACATCTCTGAATCAGTTGGCAGAGCGCGTGACTCTTAATCTTGGGGTCATAGATTTGAGCCTCACGGTGGGCAAAAGATCCCTGAACTTCAGGGGGTTGGACTAGATGACCCTCATGGTCCCTTCCAACCAAAGCCGTAGCTAGGTGATCTTGTGCCCCTGGCAGAACCGTCCAGATTACGCCCCCTAGCTACGAACAAATTAGTTCTTCTTTCCGCCTCTCCTCCAACCCCCCCTTCAATTCACCCTCTATTTCATGGGTAGGCAAACTAAGGCCCAGGGTCCGGATCCAGCCCAATCGCCTTCTAAATCCGGCTCACGGACAGTCGGGGAATCAGCGTGTTTTTACATGAGTAGAATATGTCCTTTTATTTAGAATGCATCTGGGTTATTTGCGGGGCCTGCCTGGTGTTTTTACATGAGTAGAATGTGTGTTTTTATTTAAAAATGCATCTCTGGGTTATTTGTGGGGCATAGGAATTCATTCATCCTCCCCGAAAAAAATATAGTCCGCCCCCCCCACTAGGTCTGAGGAACAGTGGACTGCCCCCCTGCTGGAAAAGTTTGCTGACCCCTGCTCTATTTAAAACCTTTTCTTATGAGGCAATAATTGATATTTTTATTTATAGACATATTTATGGACATATTTTTTAGCCGGTTTTGCGCCCCCCTCTTACCTGCGCCCCTGGGGGGAGTCACCTCACCACTCCCTAGCTACAGCCCTGCTTCCAACTCTACCATGCTATGATTCTATGAATGCCAGTTGTGGGGAATCACTATGTTGTTGAGCTCAGGCCCTGCTTGCAGACTTCCCATAGACATCTGGTTCCCTATTGCAAGAACAGGATGGTGAGCTCAGTAGACTTTTGGTCCTCTGTTCCATATGTGAGCGAGTGGGATCCTCTCCCCATACGCTTTTAAGACATGCCCCTCCACCCATATGCCCTCCTAACCCCTTTCCTCCCTTGCACTGGTCTAGGATTGCTATGCCGGTGTAATTTATTTTCCAGGTGGTCATAACATTAGGAGAAGATTGGTCTCTGTGAGGGACATGGGGCTGAGTTGTGTTGGGCTTGATGCGTCTCTCTGTTCTCCCAAAGTCCTTCATGGCTCAGTGGAAATGGAACACAACAACTAGCTCTGGAGATGTTTTGTGGAAACAGGCCTTCTGTGTACAGAAATACACATTACTTCTCATAAATCAGCTCACGTCAATCAAAAGCACATACTGCTGGGGCTAGAGGGTGGGACTGCGTTTCTTGAATCCAACCAGGAATGCCTCTTTAACTAGACTTCTATTGCCTTGAAGAACTCATAGAGTTGTCTTCAATGAGGGGTTGTTTCCAACCAGAGACAGAAGGTTATGCCAGTTTTGTTTCTCTCCGTTTTTCTTTTTTCTTTTATTAAAGATTTTCTTGATTTACAAAAGTGTGTGCAATGTCTCTCTCTTGTATTTTTTCCCCATGTAACATTTTTACAAATCGGTTTCATTTGTCAAGACATTAGGAAGAAAAGGGGAAAGAGGTGGAGGGGGGAGATGATTGGGGGTGGGGTTGTGTGGCGATGTTTCTATTTTACTTAATATATGTAGGGTTTGGTGTCAGCGTCGCTTGTGCAGGTTCTCTGCTGTTCACTTGTGTTTCTTTGGTGGTGAGAGAGCTTGGGGTTGGCCTAGGGTGTGGTTGTTCATTTGTGGTTGGCTGTGGTGGTCTTTGTTTTCATGTGTGAGTAGGGTGGGTGGGTGTTTTGGATCAGGTTAGCCATATTGATTTGTATGCAGTTGGTGGATTTTTGTCATTGTCTTGTTGGGCTGTGTGTGTGATAAAGGGGAGCCATACCGGGGTGAAGGTGTCTTTTTCTATTTGTCCCCGTGTCAGTTTTAGTATATTGGTTAATTTTTCTAGTAAGGCTGTTTGTTTCTCTCCATTTTTACCTTCTTTCCAATTTACCTTCACATTTCTGCTGCAATTTTGCGATTTTTAAAAATAAACCTTCTGAAAATTCATCAGCATTTTAGTGTAACTTTCGTCTACTAAACAATTTTTGTATGCAGTTTTGATTAATGTACACATTTTGGCAAGCATTTTCCTCCAATAGAATGCCTCTTTCTCTGTGTGTGTTACAAATATAGGCATTTTTATGCACATTCCCCACTTACATACTTTTTTGTAAATGTAGCTTTTTTGGAGTACTGCATTGCAAATTTCAACTGAGTGCGAATTTTGAAGGACTGCTAAATTTCAGTTCTCATATTGCTTCAGAAACTGAATTTGATAGATGTGTCTTTGAGTGTGGACAGAACTTAATTCCCCACCTCCTGTTACAAACTGAATCCTACTTGGAGTAGGCCCCTTGAAATCAATGTACTTTGGCTAGTCATGCTTTTTCTGAGTCTTACTCTGTAGAGCAGGAGAAAACAAGCTTGCTCCATCTTCCGTAGCATAGATAATTATGCGTACACCAACTAGCTCTGATCTAGTGGTAGGAGGGAGCTGATTAAGATTTCCACAGAGATCTGTTTCTAATATTTTGGTGTTAAAAGTCTCCCACAATGCTTTAGTAGAAAATAAAATATATTCCCTTGTAAACCTCTGGTTGAAGTTTGTGCTAGCAGAGTGACATGAATAAGGCAGATCGAGTTCTGAGAGAAAAGAAACTGATAATACTATACTGAATAAAACTGAACAAGATCAGCATATAACTTGCAGAGAAATATTGAGGCTTGTTTTTCTTAAGTCAGGCCTGGTTCATAGCAGGGAAATGTTCAACTAGTGACATATACAGAAGAATACTCCCAGCCAGTCAGAGGATGTCCCACCTCAGTGAAAGTTACACCACTGTATCTGTTTGCTAAGCTACACTTCCTCCTGTCCCCCTCTTGACTAATTGGCTTTTAACACTGACAAAATTAACCCTTACATTACAAACTGAATGATTCCCTGCTGTTCTACTTCCAACCGTCTATTTGTTGCTCCCTGCCACCCCACCAGCGTCTTTCAGTGTGCCAAAGAGATGTGAAGTGGATCAGAGGGCACTCAATCTCCCATCGTTGCACATTGCCCAGAACATTAGGGGTACAAATGTAAGAACTGGTGGAAGAGTCAGTCTCTCGCCGTCCTGTTTTTTTTTTTTATACGGGCTGAAAAGGGAAATGGGAATGTCTTCTGATTTTTATCAGGCCCTCTCCACAATACCTAATTGTTTCGGATTTTACTTTGCCACTGGCGGTTTGGTAAAGATCAGATGGAGATCTTGAGGTTCCTGTAGCCTTTTTCTGTGTTCGACAGAAAACGTGCACGAACGCTTGTTTACAGCCTGTCACCCACTTCTTGCAATAAGGAAACCAAAGGTCTCTGAGGTTGGCGACGCTGACGTCATGCTACCACATCCATTTTTCTTTGTAAACAGCTCGCATGTCTGTGTGGGCTTCAACAAAAAGGGCTGTAACCTCGGAGATGGCATCATCTCCACAATGGCAGGTTTCTAATCTGAGAATGTGATGAGGTGAAGTAGAGCTGGAGCCTCTCTGTCTTCGATGCTGCAGGAGGTGAGGTAAAAGCTGCATGTGGGAAGGCAACTCATAGCTTCCTGCATTATTCCTTGATTCACGGAGCGAGGTCGTGGTCACCAAACCAGGAGTCCTGCACACGGAGAGCATGTTCCCACACGCACAGTCATCGCTGCATGACTGCTAAGTGTGAAGTGATGGCTTCCTGGTGCGAATTTGCTGTCACAGACCTCTAAAACCCCAGACAGAAATTTTGCTTTCATTGAAGTCATCTTTCGGATTCAGTGCCTCAGTTGTCAAGGGCAGGCTAATCATATATGGAGAGATTTCCCCCCTTTTTTATTTAATTTATTGTAACATATAAAACTCATACATTTACATTTACACAATACATAACACACTACCTTATTTTCATAGCATAAAACATACCTACGTTACTCTATATAATACCTACCTATACTATACATATCAACATACCTACACACCTACCCCACACGGACACCCACCAAGTGACTTGATTTCCAGCCGTTCTTGTTACGCTACTTCATTTTTCCAACTAGCTTAAATGCATTTCATTATTTCTTTGATCTCTTCTTCTATTTCAACTTTACTCTCCTTTCACTCTAATCATTTTCTGGATTCACTCAGTATCTGTCAAAAATTCTACTTTTTCCACATAGATTTTGATGTATTCCTTAAAGATAGCCCTCTCCTTATTCACTTTTTGTACCATATCTCCTCTTATCCTCCCTGTTAATTCGGCAATATGGAAGTATTCCATCATTTCAGATAGCCAGTCTGTTTTACTTGGGATGCTGCTGCTTTTCCAATTTTTGGCAATTAATAACCTTGCCACCGTAGTAGCATACATAAATATTGGTCTGACTGTTCATTTTATTTCCTCTGACATGATACCTTGGAGGAAGGATTCTGTGGTTTTTTCCCCCCAAATGATAATCTAAACATCTTTTTCAATTCTTTATAAATATTTTCCCAGAATTCCACTATCTCTTTGCACTCCCACCACATGTGTAGAAAGGTTCCTGCCCCATTGTTGCATCTCCAACAGACACCACTACAGTTTTTATGCATTTTTGCCAGTCTAAACGGGGTCAGGTACCATCTATATTGCATTTTCATTACGTATGTGGAGAGATCAAGCAGTGTACATGTGGCAACCAGTTCACAGAGAGCACAGCACCTCAGTCAGTGCACTCATGTTATCACCTGACACCTATCCACTTGTGTGCAGGTCAGATCTGTGCAATCCATCACTCACTTTTCTGAGAGGGAAGGATCAGGGGTATCAGGCGCACATACATGCAAATGTACATGTTTAGATGTGACACATGGCATGACAACTGGACAAGAGGAGGCTGCAGGGTCCCCAAAATTTATATTTTCACCCTACTGTTCCTCTAAAGCAGCCTTTCTCAACCTGTGGGTCCCCAGTTGTTGTTGGACTACAACTCCCATCATCCCTGAGCTCTGGCCTGGCTAGCTAGGGGTGATGGGAGTTGTAGTTCAACAACAACTGGGGACCCACAGGTTGAGAAAGGCTGCTCTAAAGGTTTCAAGGCAGCATATATGGTGTCCTCCCCCATTTTATCATCACAACAACTCTGTGTGGGGTAGATGGCTGCTGTTATTGTTTCATTTATATCCCAAGGATATAACTGTAACTTCCTTCCTCCAAGGAGTTTGAGATACAAACATACATACGCACATAATTTTTATCTGTAGGCTGCCTTCCCACAGTTCAAACCCTGCTCAAGGTGGCTTACCACATGAAAAAATGCATAACTACAACACAAGTCATGAACCATAAACATGGTTTTCCACACAAATCACAGCAAAATCTAACATAAAGATACAAAAAAACCCAACAGCAACAAACCCTCCCACAACAACACTCCAGCCCAAGGGTGTATACATGGCTCTCCTGAATTTTTTATCCTCACAACATTCCTGTGAGGTAGGCTATGCTGAGAAATTGTGAGTGGCCCAAAGTCACCAAATTGAGATTCATGGCTGAGTGGGGATTTGAACCCTGATCTCCCAGGTCCTAGTCCAGCCACTATAGCACACTGTGTAAAAGAGGGTCAGGGGGATTCGAAACAGGGACTGTCCAATCTCATTCCCAATATATATAATAATAATAATAATAATAATAATAATAATAATAATAATAATTTTTATTTTTTATTTATACCCCGCCCTCCCCAGCCAAGGCCGGGCTCAGAGCGGCTTACAAGCAACAATAAAAACAAGATGAATGGTTACAACTTAAAAACAAAAATAAAATACATTAAAATAATGGAACATTAAAATATTAAAATGTAGCCTCATCGCAGGAGGAGAAGGAAAAGAAAGGGGGGGAAAAAGAGAGAGAGAGGGAGGGAATCAAATTGGCTCCATGCCAAAGGCCAGGCGGAACAACTCTGTCTTACAGGCCCTGCAGAAAGAAATCAGATCCTGCTATTTTTCCTATATAGAAAAATATGATTTTTCTGTTTTGTGTGTGTGAACTAGTTCTATAATTGACAGGTGTAGGGGCCTTTTCCTCACGAGATGGTGGACTGCTGAAGTACCAAGCAGCCAAGAAAGTTGAGGCGAGGCAGACTATGGTCGCACCATACATTGAAAGCACATGGGAACTGTAATTTGTTAAAGATGCTGGGCACTGTAGTCCAAAACTTCTGGTAGGTGATAGGCTGGCGAAGGCACAGAGTTACAGGCATTTATAAACACGACACAAAACTGTTATCATTGGGAAGTAGTGTCTCAGTCCAGCTCTCGTTCCTGCTTAACACCAGCGTAACTCGAGGGACTTCGGTGGATTTTTGCCAAAGTGTAAATGAGATTAAAACCAGGCTGCAGAGCTGGAGCAGGGCATGTTGCAAACGTTAAAATAAGCAGAGCACTATTGGGGGAACTCTAAATGCAGGTCTGTGATTTTAACAACACAAGCGAATGTTTTTGTAAGAAGCCAGCTTCTCCTGAAAGAAACGAGCGCTTCTTTCTCTGCCACCCAGCAGCTTGTGGGCTCACGTGGGCATACTCTGGGCTTGCCGTTCTTTGTGCTGCTGTCTTGAAGAAGATTGACTGAGAACTACGATTCCCAGGATTCACTGCGAAGAGGAATTGATTGTTAAACCATTCTGGAAACTGTAGCTCTGTGGGGAGGGGAATAGGGATCTCCTTACAATTTTCAGCTTGCTGAACAAACTACATCTCCCATAATTCTTTGGGGGGGGGGAAGCCTTGACTGTTTAAAGTGCTATCAAAGTGCATGAATGTGACCTTTCTCAATGGTGCTATGAGTCAGCAGCCGCAGTAAATGGATCGGATCAAGAGCTTAAGGTTTCGCCTCCTTCTGTCTAACGTTAGGTCTGGAAGGGCTAAATCCATGCCTTCCCCTGTTCTTCTCCTATGTCAAGAATTTTCATTCTCTCCAATTTACAATAAAGCACAGTGGGGATTCATTTCTACACCAATCAAAATCAAAACCCTGGATATAGAAAACTAGCTCTTCACTAGGGCCTACGGCCCTAGATTTCTGTGTGAAAAGTTGTATTCTTTATAGAGGAACATACAGACTTGTGAGCACCTGCCTGAAATCTCAAGTGATAAGGGTATATCACCTCAGTGAGGACTAGGACATTGCTGAATATGTTCTCCGGCATCAACATGTTTGCCCAGTGAATTTATTGAGGGGTGGGTGGGTGGAAGTGTATTTTTTTCAAATGTGTATGAACACTTGCACGATAAGATTCAAGGAGGTATCACACTTCAAACAAACCAGTTTGTGAAAGTTTAAGGCAGGGCTTTGTACTTCCCATTCAGTGGTAAAAGAAATATACCTTGACAGGAAGAATGCCTCATTTCCTCTTCAGGCTTACTGCTATTTTAAGCAGCTCATATTTGTCTAGACATCACTGCTGCTTTGTTGACACATTGTTTATCGGTGTTCACAGATATGCAATGTGAGTTTTGCTTGTTTTTTCATAAGGTTAGATTTTAGATTTCATAAGAATGTAGGTGTGGAGAAAAATACACTCTAGTTGCACAATACTTCAGCCAGCAGAGTCGGCGGTAAGGGATGATAGGGGTTGTTAGCCCAGAACATTTGGAGGACACCATGTTGGCTATCCCTGCTGTAAAAACTTATGGCATGATTAAAGGCGCCATGGAACTATTGGAATCTTTTTCCAAAGTCCAAAAAGCAAGGAAGGGCACCCAATTTGGGTTCATCATCATCATCATCATCATCAATGTTTATTGTACTAGCCAAAGGCCACACCAATTTCATAATGGTTTGCCAAACTACAAACCATAATAAAAACATACACCGATAACAAAACAAACATTTGTAATAATGCCCCAGCCACTCTGGGCAGCTTCCATCACATATAAAAACGTAATAAAACGTCAAACATTAAAAACTTCCTGATATATGCCTGCCTTCAGATGTCTTCAAAAAATTGTGTAGTTCTTTATCTCCTTGACATCTCATGGGAGGGTATTCCACAAGGAGGGCGCCACTGCTGAGAAAGAGAAGTAGGAAAGACCGCCGGCTAGCCCAAACCCTGCTCAATTCCAAATTAAATCACCAAATTTCCCAGAACTTACAACAATGCTAGGATTGGGTTCTTTGTCTACCATCAGAGGCAGTATGGCAGGTTCTGGGAAATAACTGAGGTGCCCAGATTCTGCTGGCAAGCTTACCATAAGCATCTATGTGATTGCAAGAACAGGAAGTTGGAGTAGATGGGCATTCGCCCTGATCCAGGATGGCTCTTGTCATGGAAAGCAACAATGGGCGGCAGCGGTGGCGGCGGGGGGGGGGGGGCAGCTCCAACTTTTGCTCTGTCTTCTGTGCTCTTCCCAAGAAGGAAGTCCCTGGTTTCGCCCCTGTTGTTTCCAAGTAGGGCTGGGGAAGATTCCTACCTGCATCAAACACTGTACAGTGGTACCTCGGGTTAAGAACTTAATTCGTTCTAGAGGGCCGTTCTTAACCTGAAACTGTTCTTAACCTGAGGTACCACTTTAGCTAATGGGGCCTCCCGCCGCCGTGCGATTTCTGTTCTCATCCTGAAGCAAAGTTCTTAACCCAAGGTACTATTTCTGGGTTAGCGGAGTCTGTAACCTGAAGCGCCTGTAACCTGAAGCGTCTGTTAACCCGAGGTACCACTGTACAGCTACTGTCAGTCAGTGTAGACCAGGGGTTGGCAACTTATGGCCAATGGGCCACAAACAGCCCATGGGGGTTGTTTAACTGGCCCATGGACCCCCGCCACCTGCTTGGGGACCCCTGCCGCCCGCTCGGTTGGCTCCCATGCGTCGCTCTAAACCGGTGCGGAGCAGAGCAGGGACTGCCTTCCACAACGCTGGCCGGCTTCCCATTGGCTGCAGGAAGCTTCTGCAGCCAATGGGAAGATGTGCATGCCTCCTCTGCGCCGGAAGGAGATGGAAATAGCGTCTGCGCATGCGTGCGCGCATGCACTCTGGCCCACTATGACTGTGAACTGGCCCAAGCCACAAAAACTTTGCTGACCCCTGGTGTAGACAGTATTGTGCTAGATAGGCCGGTGAGCTACATACAGATTTCCCCCTCAAAGAATTCTGAGCACTGTAGTTTAATCCTCCTAGACCTTCCAAGTGCCCCTGTTTTCCAGGGACAGTCCCGGATTTACAGAAGCTGTCCTGGTTTCTGAATTGAGCCCAGAATGTTCTGCTTTTCTTTAGGACATCCCTATTTTCATCAGAGAATGTTGGAGGGTATGTAGTTATGCGACCCCCAAGCCAAGGAGATAAGTAACTCTACAACCTTTAGAACACATCTGAAGGCAGCCCTGTATAGGGAAGTTTTTCTTTATGTTTAATGTATTATTATGTTTTTATATAAGCTGCCCAGAGTGGTTGGGGCAACCCAGTCATATGGGTGGTAGGTAATCATAACCATAATTATTATTGAATAATAATTCCAAAATAATTCTCCTGTTTTCATTGGAGAAATGTTGGAGGCTGTGATCCTCACAGAGTAATGATTCCCAGGACTTTGCAAACAGAACTCTTTGAGGGAAATGTGTTTCAAAATGTGCTTTAAAGGTAACCTAAGTCAGCTTCCTGTGTTCCTATGAGTGGTTCCTGTAAAGTTACTAGTGACATCTTGGCAAGCCAAATAACTCTTGCACCATTATGTGCACTGTTTTAAAGTTATAGCGATTTCCATTTGTGACTTAAATGGTACTAACCCCCCCCACAAAACTACATTCACTTCAGACTTTCTTTATTAACATCTAGATGCTAAGCCAAGGTGTCCCTCTTCCTGACAGTTTTGGGATTTCTCTGGTTGCCTTCTTGTATTCAATTTTGCTGCTCTGGTCACTGCCACAACTCTTCACTTTATAGGGTGTTTGAAAATGTGGTGTGTTTTTACATTCTCTTTTGTGCTTTGCTAGCTGCCTTGGAGACGTCTAGTAAACCTATGCAGACACGCATACAGGTTACAAACATTTCGGATAAAGAAATAAATAACTATACTTTGCATGTCAAAATACATGGATGCGCATGTGCGCAGTACTTTTCCAAACACGTTGCTGCTTTGCTGTTTGCTTCTGCAAGGTGGTAGCAACATAGCTGTCAACCGTCTCTTATTTGGCGGGAAACCCCCTTATCCCAGCGCTGTCTCCTGCTGCTGTCCCTTATTGATGATGTCCCTTAAATTTCCCGGGTTTCAAAGGAAGCAGCTCCTCTCCCTCCCTCCCTGCCGGCCAGGGAGGAGGGAGGCTCCAACTGTGTTGCTTGGCTGTGTTGCTCACCCAATAAGGAGTCTAAGAATGACTGGGGGTGGAGCTTGCATGCCTTGTGCCGATCAAATCAGCCGTATTGCCTGGGGACTTGCCTTTGCTCAGCGCTTCCCAGTGGAGAGGTGATGGTGGTTTTCCTTGTTGCATCCCCTTTGTTGGGTTGCTGCGCTGTGGGAACCACCGCTTGAGGCTTTGTTTGGCTGCTGGCTGGGCTTTCTGCCTTTGGCTCGGAGGGGCTCAGAAGCTGAACATACCTGTGCCCGGAAAATCCCTTATTTTGGCTGCTGATCCCTTATTTTCAAGGCTGCTGGTCCCTTATTTTCAAATCTGTAAGTTGACAGGCATGGGTAGCAAGCAGGTGGAGCTAGACATTGACAGGTATATGTTCAAGGGATATAGGACAGGGATGGGCAGCAAACGACTTGAGCAGTGGGGGGCGGAGAAGTGCAGAAACGAGACTCGATTCCTGCCTGAGTAGTAGGTTCAGATCCCAAATTGCAAAAATATTCAATGTACTAGGACAGTATTGCCTGGCAGCAGCACTCCAGGGTTTCAGGCAGGCGTATCTCCCAGCGCTGCCTAGACAGGCTAGGGATTGGATGCACGCAAAACAGATAATCAATTCATCCCTACTGAATGTGAAGGGTCGTGGCTCAGCGGTAGGGCACCTGGAGTGCTCCTGCCAGCCAGTGTGGTCAGTACTGAGCTAGGTAGACCAATGGCCTGACTCAGTGTAAAGCTGCTGACAGTTGCTGTAACAACTGTTTTCGCAGGCATAGCTGTCAACTTTTCCCTTTTCTTGCGAGGAATCCTATTCGGAATAAGGGAATTTCCCTTAAAAAAAGGGAAACGTTGACAGCTATGTTCACAGGATCCTGCCTACAGGAGGCCTTCAAACCCACCAGTATTATTCCTCTGCCGTTCCAAGAGCACTTTTGCCAGCAAGTTTACTGGATTGTGCTGGCTGCCTACTTCACCGTTTTCCCCCCTGATGAAAATTTCTAATTCAATTTATATCTTTTCCATGACTGGCACAGAAGAACAGCCAGACCAAAGTCTGCAGAGGCAGGAGGAGGAGGAGGCAACTCCTAAGGTTAATCAGGAAAAGCTGAGATTTTGCAGCCTGGAGTTGTAATTCCTGCCCCCCCCCCCCGTCCCCACACAGCATTGATCTGTAGCTGCGGCCTTTTCAAACAATGTTATTAAAGAGAACAACGTCCCCCTCCCCCCAATGTTTGGAACCTTGTGTCAATCTCTTGCTCTGTGATTAAGCAACAGTTTTAATTGGAAGCTTGACATTTAAAGGGTGTGAGATGTAAATCAGGCCACGATCTGGCTTTAATCACTGCTGGGACATGTTTCTCTTTTTTAATGAAGTAGTAAGGTTTGGCGATCATAGCACATTTGGATTGGGGCAGATATGCATCTTGCGTGTTTCTGGAATTGGTAGCGCCGAATTCTGTGGCTTGCATTGTCTTTTCTTCCTCCTCTCTCTGGCTGAAGTAAGGGCGCCTCATTTGCTTCTCATCCTATTTTTTTAGATACAGTTGGAAATAGCTAGGGCATGGAAGGCGTATTATGTATTCCATATACACCCGCAAATTTAGCTGGGGTTACTGGCGCCTCAATTCCTTCATTGATACATTCAATAAAATCACACCATGCCAAATAAAATCGGTTTCTGTATGTGTTATACCCTTCTATAAGCACATACTTTGGGTTAGCTTTTCAAACAGAGCCCCAAACCAGACCCCAATATTTGTACCAATATTCTAAAGCCGCATTTTACAATATTTCCTGAATTCTGTAATAGTGAATCTGGCTGCTAATAAAAGAAGGCTGATTAGGCCTTTATTCTCGCACTCCGCATTTTGCTTGTCCTAAATATTTAGAAGTGCTGACTGAGCTGGGCTTTTGTTCTTGTTCAGTCTCATAGCGCTATTGAGGATGTAAGTGAGGACGAGGATAATTATGGCTGCAGCTTATAATCAACAATATTAAACGACTTTAAAAGTTTTTGATTCACTTAAATGCAGTAGTGGGCTAGGCAAAGTATTTGGACAGTAAACTATTTTCCACTCATATTGACTGTTAGGAGTTTGTGCTAAAGATAAAGGTAAAGGGGCCCCTGACCATTAGGTCCAGTCGTGGCCAACTCTGGGGTTGCGGCGCTCATCTTGTTTTATTGGCCGAGGGAGCCGGCGTACAGCTTCCGGGTCATGTGGCCAGCATGACTAAGCTGCTTCTGGCGAACCAGAGCAGCGCACGGAAACGCTGTTTACCTTCCCGCTGGAGCTGTACCTATTTATCTACTTGCATTTTGACATGCTTTCGAACTGCTAGGTTGGCAGGAGCAGGGACCGAGCAACGGGAGCTCACCCCGTTGCGGGGATTCAAACCGCCGACCTCCTGATCGTCAAGTCCTAGGCTCTGTGGTTTAACCCACAGCACCACCTGCGTCTCTAGGAGTTTGTGCTAGGCACCCCTAAATTTCTGGGTCTAGTAGGAGTTAGAATTTAATGAAGGCCTAGGTGTTAAGGCTAGGTGCCTAACCTGTGTGTATTAAGCCAGTGCATATTAAGCCAGACCAGTGTGTGGATTAAGCTGCATGCTAGACACTTCTAATTTTTTAATTAAGCCAAGTGTTAAAAGCTAATTAAGCCAGGCTATCTTCCTCGTGAGGCGAAAACCTGGGGATAAAGAGACTCTGTCTGAGACTGCGAATGCATGGGGCCTTCCCCTCCTTTAACGAACAAAACCAGAGCTTTGTGAAATTAGAGTTAGAGCTGCTGTGATGTGAACAAGAGAGAAAGAGGCAGAGCACAATGAGGGCTCTCTGCTTGAACCGTATCCTAGATGTGCCTATGGGAGAAACAAGACCCTCTTGGAGTGCTGGCACTGCGAACCCCTCCACCAAAGGCTCATATTGCATATACCTATGTCAGTGGCGTAGCGTGGGTTGTCAGCACCCGGGGCAAGGCAAGTAATTTGCGCCCCCTAGAGTGAGTGAGCCAGGTAGGGGCAGAGAGCTGCGAGTGCGAGCCCAGATGTTGCACCCGGTGCAGCCGCCCCCCCTGCACCCCCACGCTACGCCACTGACCTATGTGTATATAAACCACATATTTGTAAAGACACCATTTCCTCATTTTCAAAAAAGATGCACATTCCCTGGTGAGTCCCTGGGATCTCACACCGCTCGATGGTTGGGGTGGCTGGCAACAATAGGAGTATGTTGTTTAGGGCAAATCTGCACCATATATTGTATTTAAATCACATCCAACACACAGTTAAAAGACATGACTTCCCCTGAAGGATCTTGGGAACTGCCGTTTGTTAAGAATCCTAGGAATCCTGCAAGCCACGTGTTTTAAAGGCATGCTGTCCATCTGCCCATCCACTTTGTGCTTCCTTTTGAAAGTAGAGCACGATGCAAACTTTAATATGAAAGGTGAACAAATCACATTAATTAGATCCCGCTTCAACGCTGTGGCAGCAGGAGAGCTGTGTTTTAAAAGTACAGTTGACGCTCGGGTTGCGAATGTGATCCGTGTGGGAAGCACGTCTGCAACCCGCAGCGTGGCACACACGGGTTGCAATTTGGCGCTTCTGTGCAAAGCGTGATTTAGCACTTCTGCGCATGCGCCAAAACCCGGAAGTAACCCTGTTATGTACTGAAGTTCTCACCCTGGGCAGGCATGGGGATACTGTAGATAGTTCAGGTCCACATATGCAAATAAGGGATGGAAAGTGACATTCAGTGATTGGATAGTTACAGAAAATGGTTACTGTTGTGTTCTAGTGGAGTTCTATATAAGCAGGCTGGCTGAACCCTTCAGTTCAGTTCTGTTCTGGCCTGTGAATATAGAACTCCACTAGAACACAACAGTAACCATTTTCTGGCTGGCTGAACCCTTCAGTTCAGTTCTGTTCTGGCCTGTGAATAAACAAGAGCTGTTTGAAGAATCACTGTGTCGTCTGATATGTTCACCCACAACTTAACAAACCTGTTCCGGTACTTCCGGTTTCGGTACGGTGTGCAACCCGAAATCGCGCAACCCGAAGTGTCTGTAACCTGAGGTATGACTGTACAGTGGTACCTCAGGTTACAGATGCTTCAGGTTACAGACTCCACTAACCCAGAAATAGTACCTCAGGTTAAGAACTTTGCTTCAGGATGAGAACAGAAATCGCGGAGCAGTGGCGTGGGAGGCCCCATTAGCTAAAATGGTGCTTCAGGTTAAGAACAGTTTCAGGTTAAGAACGGACCTCCGGAATGAATGAGCAAAAGTTTTTAACCTGAGGTACCACTGTAATAAAGGAATTAAAAGAATTACCTAGAATACCGGCGTTGGCCTACATTTTACCATGTCACTCTAACATCCTTTTTTATGAAACTGGAGCTATTCCAGTCTTTCTCTTTTTAAATCCTTTATTTTCTAACATCTTTTTAAACATCCCTTTAACGTCTGACGTAGGCCCTGGAGTCTGTGCATGGGTCGTTTTAAGTGAACATCTTAGCTCCACGTTCTGCCTCCATTTCCTGCAAGAAAATGTATTATATGAATGTAACTTTCACCTTTCAACAAAGTTCAATTTCTGTTATTTTTGGTATCCGCTTTTGGAGGTGGGGAGAGAAATGCAGTGGGCATTTGAGAAGGACTTACTTTCTGCTCTCGATATTGGGTATATGGAGCAAAAGGCATGCGCAATAAGTCAGAAATAAGATATTGTGCCAGAGAGGACTCTCCCTGCATGAATTCAGCATGTGAGCAAATGAGTAAGTGGTTTAGAATAACTCTCATCGCTGAAAGCCAAGAGCTGGGCTTGATCTATTCAGGAGCATGCTGGTAACAAATAACATATTGAATCCCTTGGCCATGAGAAAATGTCAAACCGTCCTTTGATAGATGACTAAACTCATATAGCTTGTGGAGTGCGGGAGAGATACATATGACCATTAAACTATTAATCCCACTGAGGGGAAAAAAGAATGGCTGAACTTGAGCCTTAATTAATTTTGTTGTTGCTGCTGCTCTTGCTTAATCAGCTTTTTCATGGGTTATTGGCTTTGGGTTGTTGGAAGGTAAGCACTATTATCCTCGCTTTGTGGCCAGTGACATGCTCAAAAGCCTGCTTTTTAAAAATAATTCAGCCCTGGCATACACGGCCAAACCAGACGTGATGTTCAATGCGTGCAAGCATTTAAGTGTGCTGCATTTTTTCGCTCTTGAAAATACAGCTGCGCCTACCACAGTCGGGATCTGGACTGTAGCACAGAGAAAAAAAGGGAACTTAACTCTTCCCCTGCTTTCCACATTCCCAAGGAAAATCCTGCCTCTGGAGCTGCTGTGAGCCTCAGGGGAGAAGTTTCCATTCTGGGTCTAACAGACCTTTTGGTAGCAGAGGTGGTGTGTGTGTGAAGCAAGGATTTTTGGCAAGGCAGGGAAAGCTAAAGTTCCTTCCCATTCAGACCCTGAGCTTGAGTTTGTGAGTGACCGCAGCCGATGTAGGTGCCCTTTCTTCCACTGATTGAGTGACTGATGGGTATGCGCGTGCTTGCATCCTTTTGTGATCCTGCCTCTTTTTCTGGACTTTCAGATGTGGCAGGCATTTTGTGCTATGTCTTGCATTTCATGGAAGCCATTTTGTGTTGCGCCATGCCCCTGTGGCAGCCATTTTGTGCTGCGCATTGCTCACACAGGAGCCATTTTGTGACTGGCTTCCATAGCACTCTCTCTCAAAAATCCAAGCCAAAAACGTTGCCATCCCCTACTCCGGATCCTGGGCTCCCTCTTTCTATGGGGCTGCAATTTACAGAACAAAAATCGCATAAAATATATTACAATCATTTTACCATCACTGGCATGAACAAAAGGAAAGCTTTCACAAGGTTTGGGACATATCGAATGTATCACAGAGTAGTAAATTGTCCCCAAAATATTGCATGAGGTGTCAAAAGAAAAGCCCTTATGTCCCCCCCCCCCGGCCAATCTTCGTTCAAAAAAATCCATGAGTGTTTGGGGGTTTTGTTTTAAGATGATAGCACTTTCCATTGACTGGGACACAAAAACATCTCAATGCAGTTAATTTCTTGGGTTCTTTTATCTCCCAGGCAATTTTTTTGGGTTTCTGAAAAGCAACTCCTTACAAGCACTTAAATTTGTTTCCCTGGATAGTTTGTGTTGGTTCCCAACAGTGGAATAACACCAACTCTCTACATTAGCTGGGATAAAAAAAGGAATCAAGTAAAAACCACTTCATGTCCCAGATGCTTTTTTTGTTTACTGTAAAAGGATAAGTGGCTGAAATTTGGAGACATCTTTTGCTACTGTGCAGGTGACAATGTTCTGATCCATAAAGAATATCTTATAGCTCTAGTACTTTGTCAATTCTGCAGTGATTGCATCCAACTGCTATTGGTAAAGGCTGCTAATGATTCAAGTCTAGTTTGGCCCTTATTATACCTATGCAGGAGCTTTCCAGCTTTGCCTGAGGAGCTTCTGCAAGTTGAGAAACAAATAGCTTGAGTGTTCACATAGGAGTCTCCAAAAGGAAATGGAAGTGACTTTTCTAATCTCCACTGGTCCCTCTCAACACATGACACAGACATTGGCTGAGGTGCTGGGTTGCCCCTCAAAAGGCAGTCCCATTAAATTTAAGACCATATAGCACCAATCTTAAAGGAGCTACATTGGCTCCCAGTACATTTCCGAGCACAATTCAAAGTGTTGGTGCTGACCTTTAAAGCCCTAAACGGCCTCAGTCCAGTATACCTGAAGGAGTGTCCCCACCCCTGTTGTCCAGCCCAGACACTGAGGTCCAGCGCCAAGGGCCTTCTGGTGGTTCCCTCACTGCAAGAAGTGAAGTTACAGGGAACCAGGCAGAGGGCCTTCTTGGTAGTCGTGCCCTGTGGAATACCCTCCCATCAGATGTCAAGGAAATAAACAACTATTCAACTTTTAAAAGACATCTGAAGGTAGTCCTGTATAAAGGTAAAGGGACTCCTGACCATTAGGTCCAGTCGTGGCCGACTCTGGGGTTGTGGCGCTCATCTCGCTTTATTGGCCAAGGAAGCCAGCGTACAGCTGGTCATGTGGCCAGCATGACTATACATCCCTGTATAGGGAAGTTTTAAATGTTTGATATCTTACTGTGTTTTAATTTACTGAATGCTGCTCAGAGTTGACGGGGGTAACCCAGTCAGATGGGTGGCATATAAATATATTACTATTATTAAGGTTTATCCCAAGGTAAATGCTTATAGAATCTCAGCCTAAATGTCATTTAGTAAGGACCGCAAGAGAGAGCAGCTTTTGAAAAAATTGCTTGCCTTTTCTTATTCACTCATCAGCAGTGACAGCTTGGGTTCTACTGATTGCAGATGCTGTGCCATAATCTTGATTAATGATTAGCTTGGCCACGTTTGGTGCTTTGAAGAAGCAGACCTGTAGGTTTCATGTGAAATATCACTCATTCTATCTGGGAGTGCATTTTGAAGCACGGCAGGAATTTCTCACACGGTTCAACCCCTCTGCTTTGTGCATGCACCAAGTCTGCATGGAGTTTTCAGCAGCGCCTCCATCTGGAATTGATTCCAGTGAGAGAAAGAGAGAGAAAAGAGATTTATCTCGCATAAGGAGATAGAGCAGGCTGACAGTGATAGATGGCATGAGAACAAAGCATTAAAAGTCATTGTTGTCGAACACTGTGGATACTAGGCAGGGATGGAACCAGAGATGCAAACCAGAGCAGGTATTTACCTTTGCATTTTATTTTATAAACTGAATTGATAAATACCAAATGTGAAAAAAAGAGTGCAGGGTGGAATCATGAAATTATTGGGGTGAAAAAAAATCAGACCAGAACAATATATATAATATATAAGTCAGGAGAAAAATAGGAGCAGCACAAAAATACTTTGATGGAGGCACTTATAAGAATGCATTTTGAATGCATGAAGAGTAATGGCCTGGGAGATAAATTAATAGTCATGGCCAGAATCCAGTGAATGCTTGTATGCTCTTCCAACAATAGCCACATCTGCACTGGAGGAAATGCTCCCATTTTCTCCTGCATCTGCCTGGCATATAGGAAGTTCCATGATAGTCAGTGGTGTAGAAAACAATTCCTATGGAAGGAACTGGATAGCTTTGGCCTTGATCTTAAATGGGGCAAAAGCTATGAGGGCAACTCCTGTAATAGAGCATCGTAGACTTCGTGGTTAAAGGTAAAGGGACCCCTGACCATTGGGTCCAATCTTGGCCGACTCTGCGGTTGCGGCGTTCATCTCGCTTTATTGGCTGAGGGAGCCGGTGTACAGCTTCTGGGTCATGTGGCCAGCATGACTAAGCCACTTCTGGCGAACCAGAGCAGCGCACGAAACACCATTTACCTTCCCACTGGAGCAGTACCTATTTATCTACTTGCACTTTGATGTGTTTTTGAACTGCTAGGTTGGCAGGAGCTGGGACTGAACAACGGGAGCTCACCCCCGCTGCGGGGATTCGAACCGCCGACCTTCTGATCGGCAAGCCCTAGGCTCTGTGGTTTAACCCACAGCGCCACCTTTAACCCACAGTGCCACCGACTTAGTGGTTAGAGAATGCTAATTGTCTTTATGGGATGGGAAATCCTGAAAACTGGAAGTGGAGGGGAGGGTGAATGGAATGGAGTACCCCGAAAGCAAGGCTGGCTGGCTGGAACACTGAATAGAACCACTGCAATGTTTTGCTACTGATCTCACTTGCAATCTCTGCTGTGAGTCTGCTAGTGAGAATGTTTACCACACCAATGCGCCTGATTAAAATTTGGTTGGATCAGCCATTTAGTGAGCTGAAAACCTTTCATTCTCCCAGACCTTTTAGATTTTGGGTTTTGAATACTGCTCTTAATATGACTATGTTGCTGTTCCATTTTATAATCATTTGCTTATTATGGTTCCACCCCACCCCCACCTATTGTTGTTTTGGTATTTTATTCAGAGCTGCTCTGCAAATTTGTAATAAAGAGCAGGATATTAAATCATAATAACCGTGTTGGAGGACAACAGCAACTTTCCAAGTGGGCACTGTCGTAAGTTGTGACTTAGTCATTAGATGTTCAGATCCAATTTAGGATGCCTCCTTTTTCACTTCAGTATTTGAAGCAAGTCTCGGATGAGAATGGCCTGGGTTGACATCTGAAGAGTTCCTGCACAATAACTGAACTTGGCTCAAGACATGAAAATGAAGCTTATTTCACGTCATTCTCTCTGTTATTTGTTGAGATGTGGGACTCATCTGTTGATCATATTGGGAGGGTTTTTCATTAAGGGAAGTAGAGCACTGCCTCATCCCTCTCAGAATGCCCTCAAGCAGTTCCCAACTTCCTTCCTTCCTTCTTATAGCTAGTAGCACTGCTTGTCAGCTTCCTCCTTCTCCCCAATGTTGCCCTTGCAGAGAGATGGATGGGGAAGAAACTTGAATTAGTTGGTTCTGCTGGTCTCCCTGCCTTTTTCTCCAGCAAGCCCAGCAAGCACCAGCCACCAATGTGTTGAACTGTTGGGGGATTGTTGTTGAACTGTTGGGGAGTGGGAATAGTCCTTGCTCCATTGCTCTTAGACATCTTAGCCAAGATGTCTAAGAAGGACCCTTTAAGGCCTTTCTTCATGTGCCTCCTCCACATGAGGGTGGCAACATGAGAACGGGCCTTTTTTGTAGTGGCTCCTCGTTTGTGGAATCCTCTCTCCAGGGTGGTTCGCCTGGTGCCTTCATTATTTTTAGTCCTCAGACGAAAACATTCCTCTTCAACCAGGCCTTTGGCTGACTAATATTCCACAGCCTTTTAAATGTGTCTGTGGGAAGGGGGGGGGGTAATTGTTTTGTTGTTTTGTTTTAATTATTTACTTGTGATTTTATCTTGTATTCAACAACAACAACAACAACAAGAACAGAAGGAACAAGATCTTAGCAGGATTGGGCCTTTTTCAGCCCATTGGGTTGAAAAAGACAAAACCATGGGTTGGAAAGGCAAACTGAGGCCATTTCCCCAAAAGGCAGCACAGACAGGTCTTGCAGATGTGGAAAATAAGAAACAGGTAGTTGGACTAGTGTGGCTGAATAAGCAGGAAAATACTTGCTGGTTCAGTATGTGAAGCAGAAATAGTCACGCCAGAGAGCCAAATCTGGATGTAATAGCAAATGCTTTGTTGTACAGACAAAAGCGTAGTTTTTACAAATACCCAATGAGGTGGTTCACCTACAGCTTAACAGTACCATTTGGGCTGCAGTGTAGGAGGGACTTTATATTCTTATATTTCCATCCAACCTCTTTCCATCATGGAACACCCCCCAGCTAATCACCTATCCGGGCCCTGACCAGGGCTAGACCTGTTTAGGTTCATCAAGGTGCTGCTGCCGCCGTTCTCAACCTTTAGGATCACTTCTGGGATGAATGCTCCCTGCTCCCCAAATATCTGCACATATAGCAATGCAGCATGTCAGGAAGACGGTGAGATCAGAACCCTTCTTCCTAATCTCCGCCTTTTTATGTGTAAGGAATGGCTTTGTGTGGAGGAGCATCTAACCACATGAACCCTGAACCTCCTTTTTGAAGTGGCAGAAGTTTGCTCCCTCATCTGTAGTTTGTGCCAAAGTCTGTTAACAGGAAGTAGAGATTTATATATTGACAGGGAACCAAACAAAGTTGGGGCTTGTGATGGTGGTGATGACAGAGAGCCAGCAGAGGTCTGAGGGCCAAAGGAGGTCTACCATTTTTTATACATACATAGTGCAGGGGTTGGAAACATTAGGCCTAGAGGCTGAGTACACAGGCCTCATTGCTTGGCCCTTGGCACTCTTTGCAAGCCAGATGCCTCACTGAGCCTGCTGCACACCCTCAGTATATTTGCATGGCTGGAATGTGCCACTGAACCCTCATGATGGCTCTGGATGGTCGATAGAGAAGCTTGTGTGATTGTGTGTGTGTGTGTGTGTGCAGAAACTAGCCTACTGTACAAATGGCAAATGCACTTTCCTCGCTCCACCCACTGTTGCCTCTGTAATGTTGCCCCCACTACTGTAATGTGGCCCTCTATAGGTTGTTTAGAAGGGAATGTGGCCCTTGGGCTCAGGAAGTCTCCCCCACTCCTGGCCAAGGGGATTTGACCACGAGGCTTCTGGAAAACTTCTGCAGTTCAGGCTTGCTCCTCGCAGCGGGTGACCCAGACGGATATTCTGAAGGCTAGCCCTGTCATTTTATGTAAGTTAAAATGTCAAAGTTTTGCAATTCAAGGGAATTTGTTTAGAAACACTGAAGTTCCCATGGAGATTAATAATAAGCACCATGTCCAGAGCGTGTTCAAAGTCTTCACTCTACAAGTTGCATATGCTGTTATTTACTGTTGGCACGTTTTTGCAAACAACACCAACAACAGGCAACACGTAATTGCTGTGCGTAGGATGGGGGGGACGGGACAAGGAAAAGTTGGTGTGGAGAATGGCTGTGCTGTTCCTCAAGATCAATATATATTTTGTCGATGGAGGTGACGTCATTCTAAAGGAAGACTCTTTGCCTCTGCCATGAGATATGTTAAAAAAGGTGCATCAATGGCTTCTTGGAAGGTCCTCCTTCCCTTCTTGCTTCTCACGTGCGTGCCCAAGCGCCAACTTTGTGGAGAAAAACCAGACAAGGCAAATACTTTATTTGGGTCAAGTAAGGCCACAACTTTATTGATTACAGATGTAAGAGGTTTGGCATAGGCATTGAATATAACCAGTACTATTTTTTCTAGAAAAAGAGGTGCTGGAACTCACCACGAACACCTCCCTTCTTCTCTTATAATGCCAACGGCACCCAGCCTAGAAGTGCTCTAGAACACTGCTGGAAGTGTTGCTTATTGGGGTCAACCCTGAAGAGGGGATGTCCTATGATCCCCATGGGATCACTGTTATTTCTCCCCTAGCAATAAGTATTCAGAAGTTTCTTGCTTTGGTATACACAGATTAGTGAAGAACAGAAGGAGCTACCTTGCATGCCTAAGCAAGTCAGATCAGACCAAAGTCAGACTCTTCAGGAAAGCTCATAAGCATGGTCGAAATGCAACAGCTCTGCATTCTTGCATGTTCTTAACATCCGTCAAAGAGCAACATGATAAAATGATGTCAGCAAGGATGGAATTTAATCTGGCATCTTGACACAGGTATGAGCTGCCTCTTTGGTCTTCTTATGCCTTCTATTTGGGGCATGCGGCTTAGTTGGGTGGTATGTGCAGCTTGTTCGCCTTTGCTGATAGAACAATAAGCCGGCTAACGTTTCTGATGGCATTTCAATAACAGAAAGAAAGATGAAACATTTTTTTTTTAAGAAGAGGAAAAGAAGGCTCTGCTGCAACCCCACCCCAGCATTTTAACCAACCGGCTTGTTTTGTTAAACTTGTGTCACCTCGAGCTGTTTGCCTACCACATTCTGTTTTCTTTCAGATGCCTGCATGTTTCATAATAGCTTCTCCAGCTTTCAGCAGATGAGAGCCAGACCACTGTGGTCAAAATGGGCATCAAAAGCTTATTCTGCACATTTAATGAGGTAGGAGTAACAAAGAACACAGCAAAGCTACCTGCTCCTGCAAAACATACCCCCCCTGTGGAGTGCAACTCATTTGTGGGAAACCAAGGCACACCAGCTGTTATCAGCCGGTCAATTCAATATGATGTTGTTTGATGTATGCCAAATTCACTTCATACCTGTTAAAACATGGTTTTGCGAATGCATTTTCATGGAAGCATCTGATGCTTCCAGCTTGGTGCTTTACTGCTAAATGAGAAGTACCTCTCCTGAACACATAGATGGGGCAACACAGGAGAACTCTACACTATCATGACTCCTGAAGACATTGGTTTGGACCACACTATTTTTGTTAGCTCTCTTAAGCACATCTATCGGTTATGAAGACTGAGGCAAGGTCATATGGGTACCATGGCTAGAAGGAAGGGTGGCACAATGTCTAGCCATGTCAGGGCTGAGTCCTAGGCAAGCCCAGGTCAAATGAGACAAACCTGAAGCCAGAAAGAAGTTGGGACTGAAGAATAACCACAAACCCAGGAAACCAACAAGAGCACAAGAAGACATTGGTAATGTGCACACTGCGCATTTGAAGCATACGATGTCCCCCAGAGAATCCCAAGAACTGAGATGCAATTCCCATCACCCATAACAAACTAATTATCTGGGGGATATTTAATAGTGGTGACTATGTTCTGCCTCTACTGCCAGAAAAAAGTATGCTTCTGAAAACTAGTTGCTGGAAAATTCAGGAGGGGAGAGTGCTGTTGTGCTCAGGTGTTGCCACAGGCATCTGGTTGCCCACTGTGAGAAGAGGATCCTAGACTAGATGGACCATTGGCCAGATCCAGTAGGGCTATTCTTATGTTAGGGCTATTCTTATGCATTAATATATGGTCTATGTGCAACCCTTGTTGCTCAAGCAGGGCTCAGATGGAACAGGACATTCTTTTATAGTATTTCCCATCCAGAGGTTCTAGTGGATATTCTGAGTAGCAGTCCTGCCCGGTCCTATGGTTTTTCACCAAGAAGCTGCCGCCTGCAGTTCAGGGGTCCCAACACACAGGGTGCTGGACACACCTAGCAGCACTTGCCAATTAACTGTGGGTGCTTCTAAGCATGAATGGTTTTAATGGCACCTAATCATTGCATAAGCTGCAAGTGGAAGAGCAAGTAAGCTTCCAGATTTCTGGAATCTAAATAACATTCTAGTGCCAGGTGGGCAGTTCTCTTTTCAGCAAATCTTGTAGGAGGTGGGGATAATTTTTGTTTTGACCATGGTGTACGGGGACTAGGTCTCTTCTTTCTAAATAGACCTCCAATCATGATTTGTTGGCTATCTAATGAGCATTTGTTCTGATTTGATTGATTTATTGTGGGGAAGTTAGATGATGTTGCATCAATCAAAGCAAGTGTTACACCAGATTTTCCAGGGCCCTTTCCTGTCACTTTCCTTATTGCAAAAAGTCTGATCTTTTGGAACGCTGGTTTGTTGCGCAAGACCTCCCTATCAGCTCCAACTGTGCAACCTGCATCCACCAGTACATGACTGAATCCTACCCGAAACTGGCGACAGTCTGGAAGTGCCCTAAGAATGTTTATTTCCACTATTTTTAAAGTAGGTGAATGCAAATGGAAGTATCCAAATGAATAGAGGGTTTTTTTTATAGCCCAAAATAAAACTATCTGAAAACGTAGCAAAGTCCTTCCACATGCTGTGCCCGTGTCCTTGGTGGCTGTCAGCCTGTTCCGACGTTGTATATTTGCAAGATGGAAAAAAGCTTCCAAGTGATCTGATGGATGATTTGGAAGCGACACTTGCTGCAGAAAAGTTGGTAGGTGGCCCCAGCGAGTGCAGGGCTGCAAGACTACACGGAGATTCACTTAAGTCACCATACAGGCTTTCACAAGGCCAAATGCTATATAAACATGGTGGTTTGGATCAAATGGTTGCTTGAGTGTAAGGTGACTGCGATGTGGTGTAATGCCAGAAAAGGACTTGCTATCAGAAAGCTCTGTTAAATTCCTAGCAGCTGCTACTGTTTGTTGATGCCAAGGAAAGGACGTTGCTCAGTTGTGATTATTCTTTTAATGCAACTCTCCAAATGTAGTAGAGTATATACTCTTTATTGAGAACCACGTGCATGTCAAGTGCCATGTTTCAAATATCAGCTGTTTTTCTTTTGGTCCTTTTTTCAAAAGAACCATTAATCCCTCAAACATTATGTTTAGAAGGAACTTATTACAATGGGAAAGTGTTTGTTTCCCATCATTGCGCAAAACAGCAGCAGCTGTAAAACTCTCTCAATCACATTTTCATATTGGAAGTTTCAACTTTATTTTTAGAAAATATTGCATGTGTAAGAATTAAAGCATGGCTTTGGATTTGTAAAGAAATAAATTAAATGCATTATTATAGGTTAGACAATGTTGTATGCTTTAATTTTGAATGTTTGCAGGACCCAAAGGGAATGAAAACCAGGGTTGTTTGAATCGTTACTTAGGTTTCACCAATTTAAAAAGGCCTACTTTCTGGGTTATGATGTGTGACTGGACATCTAACATATTTTTTTTTTTGCACTATAGTCAACTCTTCCCCAAACTGGAAAGTGTGAGTATGAATGGAGTGGAACACCTGCTTGTCACAGTTCATATATTTGGATTTACTCTTGGGTGCCAGCTGTGAATTCTCTGATTTCTCAATTGTCCTGCAAATCACATGGAGCTAATACAAGATATTAAAATGCTTGCAAGGAAAATCTACGATAAAGAGTGGATCATGCAGACACCATGTTTATGTCATAAGCACTCACAAAAATGGACTGATGTGAATTTGGATATATAAATTACTAAATGGAGAAAAGAAGGGAAATTACATGGACACCTGGACTATTGCAAAATTGCTGGTATAGCTGTAGGGTCAGAGGAACTTTTTTCCATCTTTGGTGGGAATGCCCACTGGTTTCTAAATTCGGGGCTGAAATTGGGAGGGAGATCTCTAACATTTGCAAAAGTGATATTGTAACAGCTTCCCCCTCCAACTCCCCTTGTTAAATTTGTGGGGTGGTTATCTGTGTAATTCATGCTCAAAAGGCCAGATAACATGGATGGATGCTGGTTGGAGCTAGAATCTCAATAACAGAGCAGCAGAAAACCCTGTAGGACATACAGTTAACATTTTGGTATGAAAATATGTGGGCACCAGCAGCTTTGGAGAAAATAAGCCACAATTTAAAGATGGCTGGAGAACTCAAAGGCATCTGAAAACATGGAATGTTTTTATACTGCATGGTGGGACTTTATTTTTTACCCTTTGGGAACTGACACACAAATTCTCTACTTGCTCTGTTGAGGGAAATCTGGTTGTCTTGAGGGACCCTTTTCCTGAAAACCCTGTGGTATGGTGCAAAACTTACTTTTATATTCTGCTCCTGTAATTGTTGGTTTTTCGTTGTTTAAATAAAGTTTTTTTAAAAACCCAAACTCCCACATCTAATCTGGCGCCAGGCCGAAACCCCAGATAATGTTAATAATAGGATTTGCCTATGCCATTCATCTTGCATGTCAGGGTTTTTCGTTTTTGCTATCCAACAGTTTGACAGATCTCATTTAAGACAAAACCAAGACTGTACAGTCAAACCTCGGTTGTCGAACGTAATCCGTTCCGGGAGACTGTCTGACTTCCGTTCGACAACTGAGGTACGGCTTTCGATTGGTTGCAAGAGCTTCTTGCACTCAAGTGAAAGCTGCGTCGGACATTTGGGTTCCAAAAAACTTCTGAAAACTGGAGCATTTACTTCCAGGTTTTTGGCGGGCGTCCAAGAGCCGAAACGTTCGAAAACGGAGCCGTTCAAGAACTGAGGTTTGGCTGTATTGTGAAGTGCACGGACGTGATGCACTACATAAGCAAGTTATGGAAACTGTGATGGGACATGTGAATCAACTAGTGTGCCAGGCTGAGCGGACCATGCCCCTTGAGATTCGTGGAAAAGCCTCCCTCAGTGCTAAACACACTTTCGCTCACCATGATGTAACAATTCTTTTGTACTAAGTGTTCTTTCCAAAGAGTCATCCGAGAAGCAGAATGGGTGTCTGGGGACCTTTTAACTGGGCCTATAAAAAGGCTTTGTGGCAATAAAATCCTGTAAGATCTCTCTTCAAATGCCATGATTATAGAAGAAAATAAAGGAGCAATTACCTAATGGGGCTGCAATTTTCAGACTAGTAATCATCTCACACATGTTCACGTTTCCTCAGATAAGAAAAAAGAAATCCAGCACAGCAGTGTCACCGAGGCTGTGGGGGGTCAGTGATTTGGGGTGTGGGGAGGCAAGCACTCATTCCTTTTACAATGGACAGTTGTTTTCTACATTTTCCGGACTAGGTAAGTGATGGCCATAGTTACGGAGAAAAGTTTGTTTTGAGAGGAAGTATGTAACTATGATCCAACAGTGTGGGTATCGGGACAGCTGAAGATTATGAAAGGAAAAGGGCCATAGGTCAAAAGCAGAGGAGATATGATGAGGAAGTGTGGTGATCTATCGTGTGGCTTTTGGCACACTTGTCATGGGATACTTCCTTTCAGACAGGACAATGGGAGATTATTTGGAAGTACATCAGCCTGATAAATAAAAGGTACATCCAGTGAAAAAAAATGTGTTGAGGTGTGTCAGGATTGTGGATTTTCCTAGTCAGGATTTGCACCTGGTTATTTTTAAAACACACACAAACTTATGTTTTGATTCCTGAATATTTTTGCAATACTCCACACCAATTTTACTTTTCCATACATTGTTATGAATTTCAGCAAATTGGCAAGGGATGCTCTTCCCAACTGCGAAAAACAGATTGTTATTTACTTAGGGCACTGTCAAAGGTGATATGTGCAGCTTGATCCCATGCATGTATACTTTGCAGAGTTCAGTGGTGCTTACTCCCAATTTAACAGCATAATCCTATAAATTCTACGAAGTAGATCCCACAGAATTAAATGGAACCTACTCCCCGGTAAGTATCAATCAATGCTTCCAGTGTAAGTGCTGGATCCAATGACGTCTTTCTACTCTAATGAAAGAAAAAGTCTTCCATGTGGTTTTCCCCAAATTACAAGTGCTCATGTGAAAAGATAGTATTTGATGAGTCATGGCAATAGGTAACAATAGGTCAACATGCACTGTGGGTAGACAGTCCGAGTCTCTTTGGGGAAGAAACACAGGATATAAATTAAGTAATAATAAATAAAAGCAAGAACCGACAGATAGAGATGGATGAATCTGTCATCTCTGGTTTATTATTTTTCTACCCTTAAATACAGTTCTCCCAATTTTCACTTCAGTTTGTGATTTTTTTCTCCTAAGTTCTCATGAAAATTCACCAGCAGTTTGCTGTGAATTTCTCCTAATATAAACATTTTTTCTTTTTGCAATTTTTGCCTAATATACTCATTTTTGCACACTGGTTTCCTCTAATGTGACACATTTGTATGGTGTCACAAACATATACATTTAAATGCATGCTTTCCCCTAGCTAGGGTATTTATTTTTGTACACATTACTTCACTGGAGAACTGTGTTGCAAGTTTCTGAAAACTGCAAATTTCAAGGGACGGCTGTGTTTCAGTTTCTGTATTATTTCAGAAAGTGTCATTAGGCATCTTTGCTTACAAACAAGAACTGACCTGAGTTTTGCTCCATCCCTAATTTTCCCCAACATGCATTGGGGTAAAGGGTCAGAAAAGCAAGAGCCTAGAGGACTTCCCAGTCACATGCCCTAATTCAGACACCCAGACATTTAAACCACATTGTTTGGAAAAACGAAGAAGAAAAGACAGAAGAAGATAGAAATTATATATATATATATATATATATATATATATATATATATATACACACACACACACACACACACACACATATAAAAGCATGTGCAGGTTATTTTGTTGTAACTGTAGAAAACCTAACTGCAGTATTTAATGAGGTAAGAGGGGTGGGGGTGGGGTTATGCTTTGAATTACCATTGTTCTGTCCTTATTTCACACTAATTTGTGCAGGCACGGATGAGAGGAAAGAATTTGTGAAGCTCTTTTACTCCAGGAGTAATTCCATTGTGAAATCAGTGAGACTAATTGAGCAATAAAAATTCCACCCAGTGACTGTAATCCTCAAACTGCTCCGCTGGTTGAAACCACAGGTGGTTCCCAACCCCACCCCCCAGCGGAGTCTGTTGCCCATGCAATGCTTTATGGACAGATCTGATAGTGTGGAAAAGACATCCAAGCATCTGGCCAAAATGAAATTTACTGGCAAAGGATGCGGTCATAGACCCCAGGCTGGAATAACCGCTCTTTCTTGTTTCTCTGCTTCACTCCCTCGTCATTGGTCCTCAGCCTTGCTTTGGTTCAACATTGCCCTTCTCTCTGCAAATGGCATTAACCAGGAATGCCACAACTTGGAAGAGAGATGGACCAGGAGTCTCCCAGCAAAGTGCTCATATAAGCTGTTTGGAGCCTGCCTACAAAGGAACCTGAAGTTCTTAAATGCATAGAGTTGTGTGAAAGCCACAATCCCACTGATGGGACACCAAATTTCCCAATTAACTTTGGAGACCTTTATTTCCTTAACTTCCTACAAAGTGACAGCTTCCCACAGGGGAACAATGGAGAAAATTGAGGGATGAATGAAGAAAGAGTTGCATTGCACCAGTTAAGCTACATCCCTGTACTCTGATGACCATGCACACTTATCTAGGAGTAAGGCTCATGGTTTTACCAGTAGTGATGTATGGAAGTGAGAGCTGGACCATAAAGAAGGCTGATTGCTGAAGAATTGATGCTTTTGAATTATGGTGCTGGAGGAGACTGAGGTGCTGAGAGTCCCACAGACTGCAAGAAGATCAAACCTATCCATTCTTAAGGAAATCAGCCCTGAGTGTTCACTGGAAGGACAGATCGTGAAGCTGAGGCTCCAATACTTTGGCCACCTCATGAGAGGAGAAGACTCCCTGGAAAAGAACCTGGTGTTGGGAAAGATGGAGGGCACAAGGAGAAGGGGACGACAGAGGATGATATGGTTGGACAGTGTTCTCGAAGCTACCAGCATGAGTTTGACCAAACTGTGGGAGGCAGTGGAAGACAGGAGCGTCTGACATGCTCTGGTCCATGGGGTCACGAAGAGTCAGACACGACGAAATGACTAAACAACAACAACAAGACTCATAACCCACCTACTTTCAGCAGCCAGAAGCATCATAGCCAGACACTGGAGAGACCTGTCAGGAGTAAGCATGGACCAATAGTATCAAAGAGTATGGGAAACAGCCTTATTAGAAAAACTAACCAATAAACTGAAACTGACACGGGTACAAATAGAAGATGTATGGTTCCCCTTTATCACATGCACAGATAACAACAAGAACCTGCCAACAGCATACAAATCAATCTGGCTAACCTGATCCAAAACCACACCCCAACCCCCCCCCCCAAATATCACTACAGTACAGCCATCCAAAGACAATCAACCACACCCTAGGCCACCCCCAACCTCTCTCTCCACCAAAGAAATACAACAAGCGAATAGTAAGAGAACCCACACAAGTGACACTGACACAACCCCCCCATACACTAAGTAGAAGAATAGGAGCATTGCCACCTGACCCCACCCCTCTCATCATTCCCTTCTCCCCCTCTTTCCCCCTTTTCTTCCTAAACCAACACTGTATGTAACACTAAGGTCTCATAACAAATGAAACTGATCTGTAGAAAATGCAACTTGAAAAAAAGAGACAATGCGTGTATTTTTGTAAACTATGACATTTTAAATAAAAATATATTCAGATTATCTAGGAATAAGCCCTCCTTGCATAGAGAGTACTGTGAGAGTCACCTGGGTGGATCTTCCAGGCCCAAATCAGGGGTGGGGGAAATGTCATAAGCTGACAAAGTGAGCAGGACACAACAGCAATGGAGGATACAAAGCAGATGGAGAGCTGCTGCCAGCCAGTGAAGACAATATCTAGGTAGAAAGAGCAATGGTCTTGTCTGGTTTAAGGCAGCATCCAATGTTGACTTTTGTTTTGGTTCTTGAGTTCACCTATTGTAGTGATAGCTATCCACAGGTGTTGGCTGTAGGCCTTTGTAGCATTCCCTTCTGGCTCCATCTTGCCACCTCGCACCAGCACACTCTGGCTTCTCAGATGGTTTAAATCAAACAATGCATTATTCATATAACACAATATGCATTCTCCAGCCCTCCACAAAGGAAATTACTTCTAGCTGCTTCTAAGGCTCCATCCTGTTTCAGAAAATTATCTGGAGTCCCTCTTAGAAATTTTAATTGCCTGCGATTCAGTTGAGGAACTTCTAAGAATCGCTTGCTCTCTGAAACGTAACCCGAGAGCTAATTTAGCTTTTTACATTGAAAATTGAACATAATTACACCATGCAATGGGTTTTGATGTTGTAACGGAGCACTAAGTAAATTTGGAATGACAAAATAATGGCATCGGGAACAATAGAACCTGGGCATGCGGAATTGGTGTGTAGTTGTGTTCAACAAATTCTGCGTATCATTGCTTAATGCTCCAATTTGGCTCCCAGCTTTTCCTTATTCTTTGTACATCGCTATGACTAGCTGAGAGGCCCCGGGGCCTCTTAGGAAGCAGAAACATGCAAGAATCCTAGAGAACTTGAAAGACTTCATATGATTTCCTGACATTTTGCTCTAATGTGGATGTTTCTCTCTCTCTCCTCTGTCTCTGAGATCAGCATGGCTGCCTTTGCATTTTAAAATCAATTTTAAAATTCAAAATTGTGAAACTTTTCTGTTGCTTGTGTGTGTGGTTAATATCAAAGGCACAGTGGATGCTGGTCCATTTGGGCAAATGGGCCACTGCCCCACCAGTCCCAACCTTCCTTCTTCTTAGCATCAATGTTGCCCTTGTGGAACTCAGCAGGTAGCAGGTTGAGGACATTAGTGGAATTAGTTGTCTTTTTCTGTCATTGGCTCTGGCGCCACCTACTGTAGACCTCCCTGCCTTCTGCGCTGCCAGTCCCCCAGCAACCAAAGTCTAACAGGCATCTATAGATCTAGCTTTTCTTGGTTCAGACTAGACCCTGCTGAAAATCTATAGAACTTTTAGTGGAGAAGTTTCTTTAAGGAAAGAACTCTTGTCCCAGGATAACAGGGCAAATTGGGGTGGGGCAGGAGGGTCCATTTGACCAGGGTCCTGAAGCTCAAGGGGGGCCTCAAATGTGGGACATGAGGGGGTTTTGGGGGGCACTTGATAAGTTTCACAACTTGTTTTCATGCACATCAGAGCAAAAAGTAACAAACTCTCTTAGCTTAGAGCTGCAGATTTAAGCCAATAAGACATGTGCTTTGGCAAAGGCGTACATTTTTGCTGACTGATAATAGATTTCATCATATAAAAGTTTGGAATGTTCATAAATATTAATCAACTATTACATCGGTTCTGATGGTGCGGTTTTATGAATGTGTCCTCCCAGATCAGCTGGTAATATAAGCAAACCATGCACTCTTTTTAGGGTGCCTTATTTTGTTTTTGTGTGTTGTCATTCTTTTCTTTTCCTGGCAGCCCAAGGTCTCTTTGGACCTCTGAGAGGGCCAGATGACAGCAGCAATCTCAAACCAACTTTGTCAGTTTTCAGCTACTGCATCTGCCTTCATTTTGCAAAGACCAGGCTGACTTGGAAGCTCCCTTAAGCACTGGGCACAGATTGGATACAAAAGGCCCAAAGAAGGCAAAGAGGCCGAAAGAATGAACAGGGAACAATCCTAAGCTGGTTGGTTCACTTGAAGAATAGGCTGCTGATCCTTGCTTCATGACACTTTCCTGTAACTTTAGAAAGAGAACATGTGCTGTCCAGACCCCAGTGGTCTCTCATCCCCCACCACCTTCCACCGGTCGGTAAAACCCAGCAATTCCTTCCCTGCTTCTATTTTCTAGACTTCTTCCAGATGTGCAAGTAAGTGTAAAATAGCAGGATCCCAATTACGCTGATCCTTTCCCATTTGCTAGTCATTCGTTTTCTTCTTTATGTGTAGTCTGAAAGCATGACTCAAAGGAGCCCAATAAAATCCCGCAGCCACAGGCACGTGATGGGGCATAGTCTGTAGTTGCATATGAATTATTCTCTCTCCACACCCCCAATTCTGCCTTTTCCTTGCTGGCTGAAGAATGAGTACGCAAGCATGCATGGACAGTGTGGTGTAGTGGTTAGGAGCGGAGGACTTGTAATCTGGGGAACCGAGTTCGCGTCTCCGCTCCTCCACATGCAGCTGCTGGGTGACCTTGGGCTAGTCACACTTCTCTGAAGTCTCTCAGCCCCACTCACCTCACAGAGTGTTTGTTGTGGGGGAGGAAGGGAAAGGAGAATGTTAGCCGCTTTGAGACTCCTTCGGGTAGTGATAAAGCGGGATATCAAATCCAAACTCCTCCTCCTCTTCTTCTTCTTCCACCACATAAGAAGTGCAATTCAGGTCATAGCTGTCAACGTTTCCCTTTTTTAAGGGAAATTCCCTCATTCTGAATAGGATTCTTCGCAAGAAAAGGGCAAAGTTGACAGCTAGGATTCAGGTGCTTTTGGATTCAGTCCTTGCAGATAGGATGAGCATATGATAAGGCTGTTCCATTAGAGTGAATGAGGGCACTGCCTCACCAATCTCTCTCTGTCCTCAGCCTACCCTCACCTGCCTGCCTGCCTTCTTACTTACAACCAGTCAGGGAGTGGTTGTGCTCTGGCCCCACCTTTGTCTGTCTGACCTCCCTACCTTCTGCCCTGCCAGCCGCAAACAGCACCATCCACCACAGAGGATGTTTGTGCAAGCCCTGCTCCCAACGCTGCCATGCATACCACATCCAGGGGATTCTTCCTGTGCCCTGCTGAACGTGCTTAGAACCCACCCTGTGATCCGGTACACTGATAGTTCAGGGTTCCTGCTCGAATGGAGAAATTAGAGGGTATCCACCTGAACGCATGATGAGTCTCCCTCTATACTGTGACATGCCACCCCAATCTCAGAGCGGTGTGAGATTCCAGGGGTCTGGGTGCTCATCCAGGGTTTGTGTTTCCTTTGGAATTAAGGCACAGCAACTAATCAGTTTAATAAACAGTAATAATAGTAGTATTTTCTAGCCCACCTTTTGGACTGCGTAGCCTTCCAAGGCAAGTGACAACAAACCAAAAAACTGCAGCATCAAAATGTTAAGATTTAAGAGCAGAGGATAAAACAGATCTTAAGTTCAACAACCATAACATCACCCCAAACAGATCCCCAAAGGACAGCGTTACTTCACATCCCGATACCCTCCAGCCCAGTGTCCGTTTTACAGACTTCCAGTATCTTCTCAGAGTTTTACGCACATGCAATAAAAAAGGCACCATAAATTTGCTCCTGAATGGAGGACAAAAATACAGATTTGCCAACCTTTGTGTACATCTCTAATTACTGCTGCGATTGCATCGAGCAAACTCAGTCATAATCATGGTGTTGGGGGGGGGGGAATGCAGTTCTTCAAGCCTAACTCAACAGGAATGTTAATCTTTTAATTAGCATATTGTCATCAGAGTATTCGCCATATAAAATGTCGCAATGCCATTGGACTATCCTTATTTGCTTACATTGCATCCTGACATGTTCTCACTGACATTTTTAAGCATTCTTGTGGACATGTTGGGATGCCATTAACAGCTTGAAGCGTTTGGAGCAACGTAAGACATGCTCAGCAAAGATGGCGTGAGCTGGCAGAGATTTTCCTGCGAACCAGGAAGCCTGCTATTCGGGTCTCACTTCTGCCAGATGGCCTTAGAAGCAAGCTGCTTTCCCTTTCTCTTTCTCTGCATTTCTTCCATAGCATTTACAATGTAGCTTTGAGAATTTATTGATTTCCAGCAGTGCGATGTGGCTGCTAAAAAGCTAAAGCAACCCTAAGCTGCATTAACAGAAGAATAGTGGCTAGAATATGGAAAGCAAAAAGCCACGTGGAATCATTTCCCCGTATGTGTCTCCCATCATGTAGGCCTGCTAACCCATAAATAGTACCTCGGGTTAAGAACTTTGCTTCAGGATGAGAACAGAAATCTCGCGGCGGCAGTGGGAGGCCCCATTAGCTAAAGTGGTACCTCAGGTTAAGAACAGTTTCAGGTTAAGAACGGACCTCCAGAACAAATTAAGTTCTTAACCAGAGGTACCTCTATATAGAATTTCATGCAAATGCCATACTATTTCCCACTGCCTATTAGTGGAAGCTAAGGTTTTGGCCAATATACTGGCTGCCTCTGGGTCCCTGAGAGACAGAAAAATCAGCCAGCAATTTCAAATGGTTTTAGCAGAGAAGGCTCTGGAAAACTGACATTTCCCCAGCTTCTGTGAGAGAATAGTTTCAAAGCAGCGGGTGATCAGTACCATTTCCGATCCTGTGGAAACGGAATTTGGGAGTTGGGAAGGAAACCTTCCTTTTTTTCTGTTTGAACAGTGATCATTTTAAAACACCCGTCTTCCATTTTTGGCTCTTGGGTACCTGTTTCCATGGGGACAGGAGTGGAAGCTCGCTCGTTATCACTTTTTGAATGGAAGAGAGTCAACAAATGCAAAACACCATTTCAGACAGGCAGCTGTGGTGTGGAGGGAAAAGTCACAGTGGGAGTCATTTTGCAGTTTTTAGTGCCTTTGTGGATGGAAACACTATGTGAAAAAAGAATGAAAGCTCTGGAAACCAAAGGGGAAAAAAAGTATTTGTGCAGAGTTGTGTTTTGTTTGTGAAAGGCACGGCACCCACAAGAACCCTACATGTCATCCTTTTATAGTAAATGGAGAGCTGTCTTTGTGCTCTGTGTAAACTGCAAGGGATTGGCTGGCGGTGTGCTGGTCCAACACCCCAGGATTGAACAATCAATTGGATTGCCCCAGTTTCCCCCTTGTTTCTACAGCTGTAGGTGACTAAAATGGGTAGCAGACCCTCCAAGTGTCCCTGTTTTCCAGGACAGTCTCGGATTTACAGAAGCCGTCCCAGTTTCTGATTTGATCCCAGAATGTCCTACTTTCCCTTAGGACATCCCTATTTTCATCGGAGAAATGTTGGAGGGTATGCAGTAGCAACTATAAGGTACCAGGTGGAAGCACAGCAGGGATGTTGTGCAATAAGTAGATAGGCAAAGAACGGTGTGTGAGAAGTGCCCCCTTCTCCAGGCAAGTGTGACGTTAACCTATGAGAGTGCTGGAGGTGAAATAGTTAAACAGGTTACCCAATCAGAACCCAGGGGGTGGAGTCAGAGGGACTATAAAAACAGCTCTGGGAAGGCTGAAGGGAGGAGTTCGTTAGGAGTTGGGTGGTTAGTTGGAGTGCGAGTGACTTGGGATAGAATCTGTGGGGAGGTTGAGTTAGTGTAGCGAAATAAGCTGAGTCAGGAATAGTTAGGGGCTAGGAAGACAAGTAAATATCTGAGAGGTGGTTTAGTGAGTGAGAGCAGGTAGCGGAAGTTATAGGACTGGATAGACACCCCATGATTGTTATTGACTGATACTGTTTATGAAACCACACGCATGTTGAACTGCAATAAATAAACAGAAGTTTATGTTCCAATTTAACCCTGACTGGACTCTGTATTGTACCAGGTAGGGCCCCGGTGGTGGCAGCGGGAAATAAAGTGGTGGCACAGGGATCAATAGACGGCGAAACGTCCGGGGACCCTGTGTGATCGCCACAGCAAGTATGTAAGATTTCTGTGTATAACGTCCAGAGGTTTGGTTTCGGCCTGAATTTCAGTGTGGGCGGCCTTTGCAAGGCCTCTCAGAGCCCTTTTCTCTCCCCCTCCCTCCTTCCCTCTCACAATAACACTGTACAGAGTGAATCCTTTGGCAGTCATGCTGGCTTAGAATAGGAAAGTAAATATACAACTGGATAGGAGATGATGTCAGCATCTCGGCTAGGCCAGGCCACAGTGCAGAATCTGTGTGCACATGCATTTTGAAGTGGGAGGGAGGCTGGCTTTGAACCCAAGAGAGCCAGCTGTGCCTGCCGCACTATTCCCAGTTTCTGGGTCAGGACTGGAGAAAGAAATTATCTTTTGGATCTTTCCTTGCTGCAGCTGTCAGACAAAGGTCTGGGCTTCCTGAGAGAGCTGTGAAACGACAGCTTTCAGGGGGACAGGAAAGTGATTTTCAAAGCAGAAAATAGCAAGGAGTCGGGGGGAGGGTTGAACCTTTGCTTTAAAAAGAAGATGATTTTAATTCCTCTTCCCCTTTCCAATCATATGTAACTAGCTGAGCAATTTGAGAAGAAGAAATATGCAGAAGACGACATGCCCAGTGTTATGCTTGTTGGGTTCTCACATAGTGGGGATCCAAGGCTAATATAATACACTACGAATGCCTACCTCCCAAGTGCCCAGGAAAAAAAACGGGACATCCCGTTTTTTCATGTGAGAATGCAGAGGCCATTTTGGGTTCCGCCATCTTGTACGCTCTCGCACAGTACTCTCACCCTGAAAAAGCACTTTTGTGGAGCCTGTGACCTTGCACAGAACTGGAAAAAACCCACACATTTTGGGGTGCCATGCAAGATCTCACCCTGAAAAAAGTGCTTTTTGGGTTGAGAGGGCGGTGAAGGTCACATGACTCGCCTGGGAGCACATGTGTCCCAGTTTTTGCTCCGGAAAAGTTGGGCAGTATGCAAATGTGCTGTAAGGTTCTGCACCTTCCATAGAAAGAGATCAATCCTGAATAAACACATCATTTCAACTAAATATGTAGCTGGGGCAGGGATGGGGAACCCCAGGAATGAGGCTCAAATGCCCCCCTCTCTCTGGCCTTCAGGACTTTCCGCAGGCCACATGTCCTCTCAAGCCTCACTCCTCCACAGCCCTGCTTTGCACGCTCTCAAGGAAGCGGCTTTCTACCGAGTCAAGACTATTGGTCCATCTAGCTATGTATTGTCTACACTGGCTGGTAGCAGCTCTCCAGGATTTCAGGTAGGGATCTTTTCCCTGGATCGAACCTGCATGCTGGGCAGATGCTTTCCCACTGAACCAGGCAGAGACCATTGATGGAACCCAGTATAAGGCAGGTTCCCATGATCCCATGTTTATTCTGAATAACGCTTTCATTTTCCTCTTGCGTTAATGTAACGTCTTACCAGAGGCTGGCCAACCCTGTCCCCCATCACAATTTTTTTTCCCCTTCTGCTTCAGCATCTCTGTCTGTATTCCTGTATGATGAGTAGACTTTTAATGTACCTTCCCTGCCTAAGCATGTTACATAAGAAACCCATAATATGGAACTGCAATGTAAACTGTCTGGATTAGAGTGCAGTACAAACTGTCTAGCTAGCGGACAAAAAGAACTTTGCAGCCTAGGATTATTCTTCATTTTCACTGGAGTGGAGGAGTTTTGTTTTGTTTGTTTTGTTTCGTTTTGACTATGGCAGACCAACACGGCTACCTATCTGTAAGGGGAAATCTGTATTACAGTGGTACCTTGGGTTAAGTATTTAATTCGTTCTGGAAGTCTGTTCTTAACCTGAAAGTGTTCTTAACCTGAAGCACCACTTTAGCTAATGGGGCCTCCTGCTGCCGCCATGCCGCCGGAGCACGATTTCTGTTCTCATCCTGAAGCAAAGTTCTTAACCCGAGGTACTATTTCTGGGTTAGCAGAGTCTGTAACCTGAAGCGTCTGTAACCTGAAGCGTATGTAACCCGAGGTACCACTGTATTGGTTGTTGTTGTTTTTTTTAAAGAACAAATACATTTCTTAGCTTTAAAAAATCAGGAGTTTGAAAGGAGTGGGGTGCATCTAGAACATGGGTAGGCAAACTAAGGCCCGGAGGCTGGATCTGGCCCAATCGCCTTCTAAATCCGGCGCACGGACGGTCCGGGAATCAGCATGTTTTTACATGAGTTGAATGTGCCCTTTTATTTAAAATGCATCTCTGGGTTATTTGTGGGGCCTGCCTGGTGTTTTTACATGAGTAGAATGTGTCCTTTTATTTAAAATGCATCTCTGGGTTATTTGTGGGGCATAGGAATTCGTTCATTCCCCCCCCCCCAAAAAAAAATATAGTCCGGCCCCCCACAAGGTCTGGGGGACAGTGGACCTGCCCCCTGCTGAAAAAGTTTGCTGACCCTTGATCTAGAATGTTGGTAAAGGTGTGCCTGGAACAATCTGCCTATTCTGGGAAAAGCCAAAGGCAGTTTGGGGCAAGCCAAAGACTCAGCCAGCTAGTATTCTGGGCCTGCCTGGACGGAAAAAATCAGGGCAGTTGTCAAGCAC
The DNA here is from genome assembly GCF_964106915.1 of Podarcis gaigeae. Lineage (NCBI taxonomy): Eukaryota > Metazoa > Chordata > Lepidosauria > Squamata > Lacertidae > Podarcis > Podarcis gaigeae. Next base: position 100,257,528 of record NC_139680.1, on the reverse strand, counting down.
CTGGCAGAACAGTGCTGCACTTGGTTTGTATCAGAAGGATGGAGCTGCTTTCAGCTGAGTGCTTTCGGCTGGCTGGGATGTGTCCTAATGCCTCAGACTTGGATGAAAGCAGAAAAGTGTGTGCAGAAATCTCTTAAGTTCTGAATGACTGGAATACGGTAGTTTCTCAAATGAAAATAGGGATGCCCTATTCCATCACAATCATTAATAATGATAATAATACCCTGTCTGCCTGACTGGGCTGCTCCAGTCACTCGGGGCGACTTTCAACATATATAAAAACGTTATAACATTACAGTGGTACCTTGGGTTAAGAACTTAATTCGTTCTGGAGGTCCGTTCTTAACCTGAAACTGTTCTTAACCTGAGGTACCACATTAGCTAATGGGGCCTCCTGCTGCCGCCGCGCCGTCGCCATGCAATTTCTGTTCTCATCCTGAAGCAAGGTTCTTAACCCGAGGTACTATTTTTGGGTTAGTGGAGTCTGTAACCTGAAGTGTATGTAATCTGAAGCGTCTGTAACCTGAGGTACCACTGTATACAGGGCTGCCTCCAGATGGCTCAGGGGTCACATAACTCCATACCCTCATTTCTCCAATGAAAAGAGGGATTTCCTAAGGAAATGCGGGACATTCCGGGGTCAAATCAGAAACCAGGACAGCTTCTGTAAATCCAGGACTGTCCCTGGAAAATAGGGACACGGAGGGGCTGCTACTGTAAGAGTCATATCCAAAGCCTCTGAACCTGCCTGCCACTGGCTTAAAACATATCGCCCACCTGTGTCAAAGCATTTGCCTTGCGACACTTGATTATTATTTTTTTAAACCCATATATATAGCTGGCACTGAATCAGGATCATAGTGTGGAGGGAGGAGGGATTTAATCCTTTGCCTCCACTGTTGTCCCAGTTGGAATCCGGCCCCCTCCCACCCTGCTTGTCAATGGGTGTCAACGCAAGATTTTCTTGTTACTTGTTAAGTGTGAATTATTGCTGGGGCTGCTTTGAATCCACTGCAAGGATGAAGAACTGCTCAGATCAATAGATACATGGCAAAGCTCAAGTCATTGTCAAGTTGCATGCTTGTTCCAAATGAAGTGGGAAGTACATTTCTTGGTTTTTTTTATTTAAAAAGTTATTGCATTGCGTATACCATCAGCACATAGATAAGGCAATGAAAATAAGAAGCCCCCAGATACCAAAGGGTAGAGAAGATAAAAGGAAGTTGAGTGTCATAGAATCCTACACTTGCCTTGATTTCCCTGGGTTCTTGTATGCGCAAAATATGCACTGGAGTTATTTGTGACTTATGCCTCTCCAACCTTTTTCCGAAAAATGCCTACGAAGCAGATTGCTCCAAATCTCGAGGCACTTTTTTTTGCAGAACGGCACTTGGAAGTTTCCCATAATGTTTAACTTACCTAGGAATATATGATGCTTGACTTACACTGAGCCAGACCATTGGTTCATGTAGCTCAGTATTATCTACACCAGGTTTTGCAAACTTGAGTGTATCTGAAGAAGTGTGCATGCACACGAAAGCTCATACCAAGAACTGACTTAGTTGGTCTTTAAGGTGCTACTGGAAGGAATTTTTTTTCTTTTGACTATGGCAGACCAACACGGCTACCTATCTGTAATTGTTTCTCCAGCTTTTGGACTACAACTCCCATCATCCCGAGCTAGCAGCACCAGTGGTCAAGGATGATGGTAACTGTAGTTTCAAAGCAGCTGGAGACCCAAGTTTGGGAAATCCTGGTCTACACTGACCAGAAGCAATTCTCCGAGGGTTTGGGCTGTAGCGTTTTCAAACGCTACTTTGAGATGCCAGGAATTAAACCTGGGACATTATGTTTACAAAGCCTTTGCTCTACCTCTGAGCTACAGCTCTTCCCTAAAGCTACATCTACCATTACTATTGTACTGTATAACACCAATGGGGTGGAGAGATATTAAGAATGGCTTTGCTGGATCAGCCTAAGGTCAATCTAGTCCAGCAATCTGCTCCCAACAGCTGCCAGCCAAATATCTTGGGAAAATAAGTCCACAAGCAGGGCACTGAAGGTGACAGACTTCTCCTCTTCTTTGTCTTCAGCAGCTGTGCTTTTTAAAAAAAACACACCAAAAAAAAAAAACTTCAGCACTTGCATCATTGTCAATACAAGCAGAGTATTATGAAAATCACAGGCCTTAAGCCAGGCGCCTTTAGCTGATAGAGGAAAATTAGTATACTGTCCCAGCACTGTATTGTGTAATTCAGTTTTTGTGGCAGTGGCCATTGCAGCCTGGCCTGGCTGCGAGGGGAGGGGGGCAAAATTCCTTCTCGTGTGACCGACCGACAGCATCATCAGCCCCAATTAGCCGTGGGGACTGTCAGGACTTTCCACAAATTGAATTTAAACAGGCCAATCATAGCCAACTAAGAAGGTGGGAACTGGGAGACGGACCTGGATGGAGCCTGGCTTCACTCAGGTCCACCTCTAACTTAATTAAACCTTGGAGACAGCAGCTAACAGGCCATAGGACTCCTCAAATGCGCCATGCGGGGGATTCTTATCCCAGGATCAACCCTGATGAAGTACTCAGACAGCAATCAGACTGGTTGATTCAGAATACATACCCAATGCCTATGCCAAAGCCTACTTACATCTTTAATCAGTAAAGTTGTGGCCATTTCGACCCCAATATGTTATGTCATTTTTGTTGCTTTCTCCCGGTGGCCTCGGGCTCACTGCACCTTGGCCCGTAAAGAACAATGGAATATGCTGCCACAAGAGTATATTTTCCAACATGCCTTGTGAGAGCATATTCCATAATTATTTGATTGGATTGATCCAATCTTCAGAGGTGTTTTCACCCCACCCCTCAGAGTGCTGAATTACAGTCCACAGCATAGAACTGTCCAAGTTTAAAACTGAACTGAATGTGATTTGGAGTTTGTGGACTTCAGGGAATACGTGCAGTGAGGAGAAGGTGGTTTTCAACTGCAACCATTAATTTCAGGAAATGGCCTTGGGGATAGTTTTCATTTGAGTCTGAGACCGCTTGGCTCTGTTGGCTCATTTGCTATGGCAAAGTTGCCATGACGGCAACACACATCTCGGCTCCGTGACACCTTTGCCCTGAAAAAACCTGCAGCAAAGCACACTCTTTTAGACAGAGAGGACTTAGCCGCTTTGTGACTGAAAGGAGTTGTCTGGAACCCTGCTTATCACATGCTGGGAGGTTGGGAATGAATCATCCAGACGATGTGCTTTGAACATCAGGTTCTGCAACTGGGTGACATGGCTGAGTTGCAGCAGGATGCTACCCTCTGATATCTGTAAACATCAAATGCCAGGCAGGGGTGATAAGCTTGACGGCACAGCTTGTCCTTTCAGCACGAGTTTGCACTGCGTGGCACATTCACAGTGCAATGGATAATTCACACCTCCAGCTTCTCCACCTCGGAGTGGATTTCATGACACACAGAAGAGTAACACAGCCTATGTTTTTGCACATAAAAGAATTAACTGCACAGGGCAGGCACCGGTTCTAGGTTTGAAGAGACCCTGGGCAAAGTGTCCTCTGCCAGTGTGTCCTTGCAGGCTTACCTGGCTGTGGTGGCAGTGCTCTAAGAAGCATTGGGTGCCAGCACAGAGATGAACAGTAGGGGGACCCAGAGCCAATGATGGGCATAGTTACTTATTGCCTTGGCTCGGGGGGTCACATAACTCCATACCTTCCAACATTTTTCCAATGAAAATAGTGACGTCCTACCATACCCACCACATTTCTCCAATGAAAGTACAGTGGTACCTCTGGTTAAGAATTTAATTCGTTCCGGAGGTCCGTTCTTAACCTGAAACTGTTCTTAACCTGAGGTACCACTTTAGCTAATGGGGCCTCCGGCCGCCGCCGCACGTTTTCTGTTCTTATCCTGAGGTAAAGTTCTTAACCCGAGGTACTACGTTCGGGTTAGCAGAGTCTGTAACCTGAAGTGTTTGAAACCCGAAGCGTTTGTAACCTGAGGTACCACTGTATTACAGAAAAGCTGGACATTCCGGGATCAAATCCGAAAACGGGACGGCTTCTGTAAATCCGGGACTGCCCCTGGAGAATAGGGACCCTTGAAGGGTCTGTTCTACCACCTTAGGCTTCTATCATTCCATTCTGCTGAATGTGTAGACCCATCTTTAAGCTACTGGGCAAGGCCCAGTCTGTTGGGAAGGTCATTGCTCAGTGGCAGAGCAACCGCTTTGCATGCAAAAGGTCCCAGGTTCAATTTCCAGGGTTCCCAGGTAGGGTTGGGAGGGACCCCTGCCTGAAAACCTGCTGCCAACTCACTATAGGAAATACCGGTCTGGAAGGACAAATGGGTCCGATTCAGATTGTAGGCCTTTGCAGTTCAGTTATTATAATATATCATCTCTTCCCCTTTGCTTGGTGTCTGTCTGTGTGGGGTGGGAGGGAGGGGGTGCGCGAAATAATAATATATACTTTCTTTCAGAAGGATAGTGGAAAATTGGCAGCCTGTCAGCAATTTTTGCTGAGGGCCGACCATTTCTAGATATCGAAACCTGAAGTTTGAGGCAAAATTACTCTGCCAGAAATAATAAAAGAGACGTTGTAATGAGACTTTAATTTTTATTGAGGCCTAGCAGCTGCTGATTTCTGCGGAGTGCGATGACGTCTTTATGGTATATTTTATGATGAGTGGATGATGGCTATCTACCGCTTTGCACATATTATGGTTAAAAATGGCTTTATAGGAACCTGACTTTGAGGCTGCATTGGCTTCAAGACAACTCTTGAAATTCCGCAGTGCCTTGATTTTGATTGTAAAAGAAGCTGAACAAACTGCATTAGAAGTTTAAAGCCTTTACTCTTAAATTGGTTTAAAAATAAACCCTGAACATTTTGAGATTTGGAAGTAAATTGATCTTGAAAATGTCATCGGGCTGATGCCAAGAAAGGTCTGAAACATTGGGGCGGGGGGAACAATTCAAGAAAAATAATTTTAATATGTTAAATATAGGTTCCATATATCACAACTGTGAGTGTTTTGCAAATAGGTAGTTAGGGTTGTTCCTTCAAAGTTTTCTCCAAGTCATATGTACATTTGTTTTTCAGGTTTCTGAGCAAATGGAATAAACAGTTTATTGAATAATTACAGTAATACCTCTGGATGCGAATGGGATCCGTTCCGGAGCCCCATTCGCATCCTGAAGCGAACGCAACCCACGTCTGTGTGGGTCGCGATTCGCCGCTTCCGCACATGCGCGTGACGTCATTTTGAGCGTCTGCGCAAGCGCGAGTGGCGAAACCCGGAAGTAACGCTCTCCGTTACTTCCGGGTCGCCGCAGAGCATAACCTGAAAACGCTCAACCTGAAGCACATTTAACCCGAGGTACGACTGTATTAAGATTATAATTATTCATAAAGGAAACAGTTTATAAGAAGTAAATAAGGAGGCCAGATACAGGATAATGGAAGTCTTTTATTTGGATGTTTGTATTGTTGTATGTTATGCTCACTGTATGTTATGTTCACATTTAATGAGGGTGGATTGGTGTATTGGGGGGCGTGGAGGGTTTATGTTTTGTTGTAAATAAATAAATAAATAAATAAATAAATAAATACATACTTTGTTGAGGTGCTCCCCTTTCCTCCTGCCACCTTTTGAAAAGAGCTTCCAGGGTTTCTTTCAGAGGGGGTGCATCTGTTGTTAGTTGGAGCCCTTTTCCTGAGTGGGCACACCTGTCCCCGAATGAATCCAGTGTCTGAGCATTTGACTGAAGTGAGGATTGAGTTGATGGTGCGATATGCAATTGGGTTGCATCTAATGATGTGGAGATTTCTGCCCATGCAATGGATCTTCCCCTTTAATGGATCTTCTTCCCTTACTAAATCTGGGCCAGAGGAACCCCCAGCTGCCTGGAGCAGATTTTGAGGGAGGGCAGGGAGCCGCTGCAGGTGGCAGGTGAGAAAGGGGAAGTTCCATTGTGCACGTGGAAGTTCTCTGTGAAAAAGCCATTGACTTTTCCGTGATGTTTATCAAATTTGTATGATACGTTGTAGTTATATTGCATTAACACCATGGTGCATCTGCATCAACACAACCAGATGTCTTCTTCTGCCCCAGCTGCAGCAAAACACCTCCCTCCCTTGCACATGTTTCTCCTCCTTTCTACTTTATCCTCACAACAACCCAGTGAGGCAGGTTAGGCTGAGAGACAGTGACCGGCGTAAGGTCAAGCAGTGAGCGTCATGGCTGAATCCTGGGCTCCCCAGGCCATGTCAAACACTCTGCCCACCATAGCTTTGTATGAAACACCTTACAATAACCTGCCATCTCCTTCAGCTTCCAGTACAAACTGCTTGCCCTAAACTTGTCCTTCTGCCCTTATTCCCATCTCTGCTGGTGTCCTTCCTCCCTCTAGTTATCAGCTACCCCCAAATCTCTTAAAATAACTCTGCCTTGAGGCCCTTTTGCCTGGATCTGCCTTCCCTAATGCGCTGCCCTCATGTTTGTTTGGACTCCCATCAGCCCCAGCTAGTATTACCAGTGGTTAGGGTCGATGAGTTAGGGTTGGATATCATCCAAAACATCTGGAGCTTGGGCTAGGCTAGCCTACGTGGTGTCGCGATCTACTTTCATAAGTTTCTCTTTTCTGTTTTGTTGCCACACTGGCAGATCGGTGCAATGTTTTAGGGTCGGGGGGGGGGGAAGCCCTCAACCTTCTCATTTTTTAAGGTGAAGGATCTTGCTTTATCATAAAACGACTTTCCTGTTGGCATTTGGGGATGTTCCCAACCTAAGGAGCTTAGTAATTTTAAGATTGCTCCCAGCAGCTACTCTAGTTTAATGCCATTCTCCTTTCTGTGGTTTCTAGTTGGTAGTTCGGCCTAGGCAGACACCAGAAGCAGCCTAGGTTGCATACCATACCCTCCAACATTTCTCCGATGAAAATAGGGACATCCTACACATCATACCTTCCCCAAATAATCCTGGGAGCCGTAGTTTTTGCCTCTCACAGAGCTGCACTCCTCAGCACCCCTAACAAACTACAGTTCCCAGAATTCTGTGGGGGAAGTTCTGTGCTTTAAATGCATGGTGTCTTTTCAGTCCGAGCGATGGACCCAATGGAAGTTCTCCACCCTGCTTGACTGCCTGGTTGTGGAACGATTGCAGATCTTAACATTTTCCCACTCCCCAAAGAAACTGAATCCCGTCCCCAAACCTCTTTTCAGCAACCTAAAGATGTGTGTATGTATATGGGGGTGGGGAATACTCAGCAAACCTTTATCTTGCTGTTTAAATATTAGCTGCTAGTTGCTGAAAGCAATGCATGCTGGGTACCTTGCGGCTTATATTTATCCACAGCTGCTTATATAGATGTGCAAATTGCTTTTTCTTTACACAGGTTTTTATACCCTGCCCATCTCCGGAGCAAAACCACACCATGAGTATCCTTCTCTCTGCTTTGCCCAGATCTGTCAAGCGAGAGGCGCCTTGCATAATCAAAGAACACTATATAACTTCAGCCAACTGCTGGCATAGGTGCTGGCCCGATATTTGCTACTCTTATCTACTTCTGGCTATTTCTCTCTCCCCCGCCCCCTCCCAGCTTTGACCTCCCTCGAAACATTCATGTGTCCATTTCCTCTCTAGCCCACATTTGTTTTCGCTTCCGTGCCAAGCTAATGTGTCCAAGTACCAGCAAAGCGGCAGGAGGCTTCCAAGGCAGCCCGCAGCCTTCGTACGGTTGCCTTGGCTGCTTCTGTGCCCCTCCAGGCACTTGGATACAGTGGACTGAGAACAGAAATAATCATATTGAAACACCGTACTTTCCACCCCGGAGTTGAATATTGTGTCAATACCTCCCTCTGCTGAACGTTTTGCAGCATTCCTACCCCCCCACCCCCACTTACTGGGCCGATTCCCTCCCTCCAGCCCTAGATTTGCTGCGTGTGGTTAAAATGGAAAGTGTCAAGATGTACAGCTTGTAGAAACTCCAGCGAAAATGTTCTTTCCCTTGGCGACGAGCGGCCGGAATTTGCTGGTGGAGCCAATTAAAAGGGAAAACTCAAACATGTACTTTGTGGTTGCAGACACACCTTACCTTTAGGGCACACACATACCCTGCAAGAATACCGAGATCTGTAGTTTACACCAACAGAACTATGCTTCCCAGCACCCTTAACAAACTACCACTCCCGGGAAATGTGATTTAAATGTATGGTGTGTACACAGACACTTTTGTTCAGAGAGAGATAGGTGTCGGTGTTGTTGTCTGCTGTCTCACAGTCGGGTGGCAAGCTGCGGTCTCGTCACTTGTCTGTGACATTTTGGAACATTCCACCATGCAGATGCCATTCCTATAATATTCACCCGCTTAGAGATTCCTGCATCTCAGCTCTTTGTCAGAATTCATCCTCTCCCTCCCTTCCTTTCCCGCTCCAGGAAATTTGTAAACAGAACACTTCTCCGGTGCATTTTTACATAATGATGATGCCAATCACAGACAAAAAGAGCATCTCATCTTAAATTGGCCTGCAAGAGTTGATGACAGGGAACTTTCGGAGAGGATGTATGTGTAGAATCAGCTGTGTAAGGAACCCACAAAGTGTGTATAAAGAACGAACGAAGAGATCTGGTACCCTATAGGCCTGATGTTACAAAAATGGCTGTGCTCTGACCAAAGGAAATAACCTTTTAAACATGTCTCTGCTATGCTTTCACTTGTGACTTCTTACCCACACATTCTGAATGATTTTACTAATGCAATGAGGTTGCTGGTTTTGCTTATGTGTAGACTCTGAGAGTGTCAGATCTACATTGCTTTTCACTGGCACTCCAAGGCCTGCCAACCAGAGTCAGGTGCAGAAGACTTAGGGTTGTATTCAAGGTGAACATTCCACCAGGGCAAGGATTTTTCCTTGGGTGATGAAACGTTCTCCTCCACTGCTACCCCTGTGCTCCCACTAAATCTATTCTGAAGATTCCCACAACCCTCCAGAGCAGAAGGCATACATGGGGGAAGGAAGGAGAGGGGCAACAATCCCTTTGTACTAGTGCTAATCATTGCACTAGTCCATAGAGTTAGAATTGCAGGACAGGGTGCCTCTGAGCACATTCCCAGCATGAGACCCTTCTTTCAGTCTCAGAACTGAGGTCACAGTCCTTTTGCACTAAACTCTACTTCTGGAAACTCTAGCTGGGAGATGAGAATAGAAATGCTGCCCCAAACTTCCCATAATTCTCTGAAATAAGCTATAGCAGGGCAGAGATATCCGATTTAAACCATGCGCTTAAAGCTCTGGACAACTCAAGCAAGACTTGTCCACATAGTCCCATTGCTGTTGCAGCCAATAGGAAAATTCAGCAAGCACTGCCATCTTTTTTAAAACCAGCATGTTGCTAAAGACTTGGATCATGCAGTTCCTAGATGGGGAGATTATGAGCTTGTGAAAATGTGTTGATGTCAGACTCCATCTCACACTGGACCCCTTCAGCCGATTCATTTTGATGTCATGGCGATGAAGCCAAAGAAAGCCACTATACAGGATTAATGATCAAATCAATCTACCTTTCTTCCAGCAAGAGTTCCTTTCTGCAGAATGGATACAAAAAAGATTTCTTCGATCTGACATCATTTCTGCCCAGAAATTACTGATAAGGGAACACTGGTACAGGCAGAACTCTTGTTATTAAGTCTGAGAAGCACCCGAAGGTGATGCTGTTCTTCCCCTCCCCTCCCTGGGAACTTTGCCAAACAACGACATGAGAACTATTGTACTTACATTTTCTAAGCATATTAGTCAATGTATTTAACCTGCCTAGTTATAAGTGGAGTTGGTGAAGCAATCAATATTCTTGCTATGCGTCATGTTCTTAAGCAAAAGCCATAAAGCATAAGCAAGCTTCTTTCTTGCAGGAATGAGAAAGCCTGGAGGAAAAATAGCATAAATCAGAGAGGAATTGTTATGAGGACTGTGCTAGCTGCTCACAGTGGAACCTGAAACCAGGCAATTTCCTTATGCAGATGAAACTAAGATCAGGTTCCCCGTGTAGGTTTGCTAAGGGCTCGAGAATTTCGGAGAAAACCTAGACCTGCTGAATACTCTGAAGCCTGGCAGGGGCGTCGCAATACACATTGAAAGCACTTTTTCAAAACTTTAGCTAAGGCTGCATTCAGATGGCACTTTGCAAGCCCATGTGCAGGGAGACCTGGGCTGCTGGGACGGGGGCAGGCTTGGGAAGCAGAAAAATGAGATGACAATATCTTGGGATCGAATTGGCCACAGCTTTATTGATTGCAGATGTAGGTAGGTTTTGGCTTAGGCATTGAGTATGTATCCTGAATCAACCAACCTGATTGTTGGCTTTTTGCCACATCAAGGTCAAATCCTGGGATAAGGACCCTCTCTTTGATGCACATAGAATCCTAGAATCATAGAGTTGGAAGAGACCACAAGGGCCGTCGAGTCCAACCCCCTGCCAAGCAGGAAACACCATCAGAGCACTCCTGACATATGGTTGTCAAGCCTCTGCTTAAAGACCTCCAAAGAAGGAGACTCCACCACACTCCTGGGCAGCAAATTCCACTGTCAAACAGCTCTTACTGTCAGGAAGTTCTTCCTAATAGAGCGAACCCCCCCAGGACACCATCTGGGGAGTGCTATTCCTGTTAGCCCCTGTCTAGGCATTTGGATAGGAACCTCCCCCCCCCCCGACATGTTTACTAGGGTACCATGATACTTTGACCATGAAGTGGGGAGTAGGGCTCGTTCCCACCCACTTGTTTAGACTAAGGATGCAACCCAATGCCTTTTCCCGCTGACAAGTTGTGACAGTTGACTGAATGCACTGCTGTCTCCAAGCACAGTAGGCTTAAATGGATCGGAAGTGGACCCAAAGGAAGCCAGGCTTCCCCAGGTCCACCCAACCTCCCGGTTTGCCATGATTAAGGCTTTATAGGTCACAAGCAGCACATTGAATTGGGTCCGGAAACTAATTGGCCTCCCGTGCAGTTGGGCAGACTAAACATTAGGAAGAACTTTCTGATACTAAGAGCTGTTCGGCAGTGGAAAGGACTACCTCAAAAGATGGAGGGCTCTCATTCACTGGAGATTTTTAAGCGGAGGTCAGTTGGCCACCTGTCAGGGATTCTTGAGCCGTGATTCCTACACTGTCCAGTTCTATGATTCTATTATTCCTGCCCTCCGGAAGAACAGAGAAAAAGTGTTCTGCACCGTAACCCATCAGATATTTGAAGACATTTGTGCATGCTGGTTTTCAGTCGAATACTTTTGAATAATTAAGCCCTGATCCCGTTCTGGGTGCACATAAGCAAGATGATAACATGCAATTAGTTGCGCAAGAATGTGTATGGGGAATGTGCATTTAAAGACACTCTAGATTGCTCATCCTCTTTAAAGCAATACAGTGTGGATAGACCTTATCCCCCCACTCGGACATTTATTTATTTGAATTTATATCTGATTTATGATGGAAATTCTTGACTTAAATGGTGATATGCCCATGTAAGTCTCTTCATGTACGTGGACCTGTGCCACTGAATTGGGGCATGTATGTTTTCTTTTGCAGGATTCTGTGCGGCTACTCTGAGCCCCAGGAAAAGCATAGAAAAGAAAATGAAATATAGCCTTCCATAGTGTAAGATGGCACATTGAGGCTGATATCTTATATATCTGTCTTTCCATCTGTCCGTCTTATTCATGGGTCCTGAACACAAGACCTACATGCACACATGTGCCCGTTGATGTTTTTCCTTGAACCCCTCCTTCTCTCTACCAAAATTTGGCTAGAAAGCCTTGTTGTGGTGATGGGGCATGTTTTTGAGGGTCACAACTAGGGAAGGGAAGGTTAACCCTTCCGAAATGAGTGTGTGGCTAAGTGTGCATGCAGATGTGCATGGCTGCACTATATTGTGGTGGGGTGGGTGTATGGCAGTGGTGCAACATGGGGGACACAGAGGCGGCTGCCCCAGGTTCAAAATTGTTAGGGGGCACAAAATTCCAACACCCAGTGCTGCCTCAATACAGCTGTGAATTCCGTTGAAAATGGCTTCTCCATGCAAACCAGGAAGTGACCTCTCCAGACAATTGAACGACTCTTCTTTTCTTATCTCTGTGACTGTGACCTCCTGGGTGATGCAAAATGCGCAATGCGTACTCCATCTGTTTCCCTTCCTCCCCTCTGCGCAACCCCAGGCACTGGCAACCCACGCTACATCACTGGTGTGTGGTGCCCACTGCAGTTTCTCCGGTTTGTCATGGGCCCAAAAAGGTTGGTGACCCCGGTCTAATTTAAAATTTGAGACAGACATAAAAGTGCCCTACTAAAATTTTTGAGAAACTGCAATCAGGGCTTAGAGTTGCATTTATTTTTATGTTTATTTGACACGCCACCCTTCCTGTTCTCAATGTAGCTTGCAAGAAGTAAGCCATAAAATTAAAAGAATCACTTTTTCAAAGTTATGCAGAGAAACTATCAATTACAAGAATTTTTTGAGGGGCTAACCTTTGAAATGACAATGCCCTTTTAAGAAGTGCTTCCTTGACATACCCTGTCACATCCAAAGAATAGTCCCAACAATTGCAACAGCATGAAGAGAGAAAGAGAAAGAGAGAGAGAGAGAGAGAGAGAGAGAGAGAAAGAGAGAGAGGGGGGGGAGGGAGGGAGGGACCACTTCAGTGTTGGTTGACATGTCTCTCTATTTGCTGTGCTGATACTTTCAGACTTTGAGTTGGCCAGTAGTGGACGTCCCTGAGAGAAGCAGTCACCACCCTCCCACCGAACACCCTCTGCTTTGTTGGGAAGATGATACGAAGCCAGCTTTGCTGCTCCAGATCTTGATTGATAACTGAAAGGAAGCCTGCACCTGTGGGCTGTCGAGGTCAAGCTGTCTTTGGGAGAATGTTTCATCACTATATGCACCTGGCTTGACATGAGAAACTTTAGGAACACTTCCATCCCTTGATGATGGAGTCTTGGCAATTGAAAGGGGCTTGCGCAAGATGTCGGCATGCACAAGCCAGCTTGTTTTCAGCTTTGCTCATATGCAGGAACCTGAAGCAAACATTGTCTAAGTCCAGAGTAGTGTGGTGAATTCAACTGAATGATGAAGTCAACATGAGGGCACATTTTGGAGATTTTGGTGTAGCAATCAAGTCTGGGAATGATTTGGAGTGTGTTCATGATTTACCCCCAGGGTGCCCAAGATATTTTGGTAAGCGAGACACATAAACTATATATATAGGTTGCAGTTTGCTGCCCATTAACAATATATCGGACTCTGCTGCCTAATACTAGGGATGGCACTGATTTACCTCATTTTTCAAAGGGATTTGGGGGCACATGGGGAACATTGATCTTGACATGGGCTGGAGCATTCAGAAGGCCACTTAGCCACAGAAAAATAATAGGGACACCAGCCTACTCTTTCAGCATGTCACCAGAAGTTCACATTTCAGACATGGTTAATTAAATAATTATATTGTCTCACCTTGGTAATGGAATGGAACAAACTGAAGTTCAATTCAAGTGGACAGCTCAGTTGGTTAGAGCTTGGTGCTGATAACACCAAAGATGCAGGTTCGATCCCCGTATGGGACAGCTGCATATTCCTGCAATGCAGGAGGTTGGGCTAGATGTTCCTCAGGGTCCCATCCAGCTCTACAGTTCTATAATTCTAATCCGTATAAAACTGAGACACTGTTGTTGGGTGGTTTCCTAGACCAAATGGGTGGGAGGTGGCCTGCTCTTGATGCGGCGACAGTTCCTCTGAAGGAGTGCGTACACAACTTGAATTGGCCTCCACAGTCACTTATGAACTCACCGTTAAGACTGTGTTCATGGAAGACAATCTTACTCAGCTACGAGTGATTGCCGAAGAAGAAGAAGAAGAAGACGACTTCTTGATTCATTGCTGTTGTTTTAGGCTCAGATAGCCTTGGTGGCGCCAAGTGCCTTCCATCAGCTTTGGCTGGTGGCCTCTTTCTGGACAGGGATAGCCTAACTTCTGTCTATGCTCTGGTAATATCTATGTGAGATTACTGCAATTGTTATACATGGGGCTGCCTCTGAAGATGGTTTGGGAACTTCAGCTAGTGCAGAATTTGGTGACCAGGTTGCTCACTGGGGCAAGATGGTTCGAACATACAACACCAATCCTGGCCTGACTGCATTGGCTGCCTGCTAGTTTCCAGGCCCAATTCAAAGTGTTGGTTTTGACCTAGGAACCTTAAATGGCTCAGGACTACAATATCTCAAGGACCGCCTCTCCCCATATGAACCGACCCAGACCCTGCAATCATGATCTGAGGCCCTTCTTGGTGTGCCGCGAGGTTCAGAGGCTGGCAACTTCATGCATTGTAAGTGAATGCTCTAAGGTGTCCTTACTTCATCCTCCTGTTCCAGAATTATCAAGCTAGTATTTTCTTTCTGCGTATCCATTTTGTTTCAAATGCACCGCTGTGTGTTTGTCCTCTAAATTAAGGGGCGCAGAGTTTGCCAGATCCTCTTCTGAATGCTTCCTCTTCTTTATATTTCTTCTTGCCTCTTGCTTACTGTCCCTTGATGTCCTGCAGTTGCTTTATGCTGGGATCACAAGAGTTATGGAAAAATTTCTGCTTTCCAACCCCTGCCCGCTGGGATGTTTCATCATTGCCTTTTAGGCCAAGGCTGTATATGGGACACGCAGAGATGGATTGCGCTAAGTTCTCAGTTCCTTCTCACTTCAGAATCTCAGCCAACAGAAACTGTCCACTCAAAAGCTGCACTCAATTATTCTATGACACAAGATCCTGCAGGAACGCTTGTACATTGTTGCCTGAAATGGAGTGACCTACATTTTAATCACAGCTATATTTACTTTCCCCCTGGTTTATCTTCATCTGGCCCGGGCTTTCTCTTGGCTGGAAACTCAGAAGTGACGGGTAACAGAGCTCTTACTGTGATTTGTGAATGTGTATATGCACTAAAACAGCTATGTATTTCCCCAGTGGAGCCATGGGTCAGAAAAGCATGGAAAATCTTTATACCATGGTTTAAAGCTAGCTCTCAAATCTGGCTTGTTTGGAAGCCTTTAACCATAGAGATCATAGTGGGGAGCCAAAGTCAACCATGGATCATGGATTGTTTCCCGGATCATGCAAAGAAAGCAGCTGTGTATTGGGGCAGTGGGCGGAGCGGAATAACCATGGTATGTATAATGGTTGAATTCACATTGAAATGGAGAATGCCTGTATGTATGTTACTAAGGGTTTAACACTGGAAACCTCTTTCTAGACTAAGCTAGAAAGAGTTTCTAGCTGAGTTGACAATGGCTGGTGTTTTCTGCTAACCTTCACACAAGTGTTTAACCTTAGATCATGTGATTAAGGTATTCAATTGAAAATCCACCATTTTGAAGGGAGTTGGCTTTTCCCTTTGGTTCCCAGGCACAGTCAGAGAAAGGATGTGATAATGATGGCTATCCAGGAGCTTCATAGCCTTAGGCTGGATGCAGGTTAATCCAAGCTATGGGAGAGACATAGATTTGAGTTTTACTCTAGTCGTAATTAAGTTATAGATTTAAGAAGAAGAACCAATGCTTGAATATGCATGTTTTATACAACCTTCTGGATACATCATTGATTGTATTGTGCCTGTTTTGAAAAAGTTCTGGTTAGTAAAGCTTTGAAACATAATTATGGGTCTGGACAATTTTTATTATGAAAGGAGTCAGCTTTTATGCATCCAGTTGCTTCATGCTGAGCAATAGAAATATCTGCAATAAACCAGTCTCATATAACCAATATGTTTAAGCCCAATTAATGCATGAAGGGGTTAAGACCATAGAGCAGTGCTTCTCAAACTTGTGACCCCAGCTGTTGTTGGACTGCAACTTCCATCATCCCTAGGGATGATGGGAGTTGTAGTCCAACAACAGCTGGGGACATAAGTTTGAGAAACACTGCCCTAGAGTAAGCTGTCCTTCCAGGCTTAGGTAAGTCCCTTCCTGTCACCTTGTGAGGAAGGCTACCAAGCTTTTAGTTCTCACACTCCACAATGCGACTAGACTAGATGACCCTTTGGTCTCATTCAGTGGGGCTCCTCTTGTGTTCTAAGCCCCTCCAATTTTGTCCCTTTGAAACTCTAGTTCCCAGCTGTTGCTTGGAGCTTTTTTCTTGCTATGGTTCAGCATCCTGTTACAAACCATACATACCTTTATCTGTTTCTACATACAGAACATTTTCTGGTTTGCTGACGTTTGAATGTCTCCCCTTGTTTCTCCTCTCTGAATCATTTACCATGCAGTGTGTGCTTTTAATCTTTCTGCTGAAACCCACAGGGCTGTGAATAGATGCTTAAACTTCAGATCTTTGGGGACTGTTTGGTACACGGTATATTTTGAAACCATAGCAAGCACACATTGTAGTCTCCCTTCTTATGTGCAAAGATGCTGCATTTGATAAGCATTAAAGCTCTGTACAAATTGCATTAGCAACTAAAGTGCCAAACCACAAAAGGAAGTCACCTGAATACTGTCTTATTTTGGGGTGTTGGTAGTGTTTTCTGTTCGTTCTTTTTGTTTGGTGCTTTCTTTGTACAGGGTGACCGCATAGTTCCACAGCTAACAAGTTCTAGAGCTTCTCAAGCATAGCTTCTTAAAAACAACAATAGCAATTTATAAACACTGCATGTTGCATATTGATACTTCCGGCTTATCTCTGATGGACGCTAAATTCAAACCAAAGGATTTGCCATTGAAATGCTTCTTATGCCTCACCGCGTTCTCTCACTGTGAGATGTGAAGCTACAGGGAGCCAGCCAGAGGGCCTTTTTAGTAGTGGCACCTGCCCTTTGCAAAACCCTCCCATCAGATGTCAAACAGATAAACAACTATTTGACTTTTAGACATCTAAGTTTTGAATGGCTGACATTTTACTGTGTTTTAAATATTTTGTTGGGAGATGCCTAGAGTGGCTGGGGAAACCCAGTCAGATGGCTTGCATATAAATAAGAAAACAACAACAATAATAATTCAGAAGATCCAAGGTTCAATCCCTTGCATCTCCAGAGAGGACTAGGGGAAACTCCCTGACTGCACTCTGGAGAGCCGCTGCCAATGGTCGGACTCTGTATAAGCCAGCTTCCTATGTTCCTAAATAAGGGCTACTTCTGAATTTAATCAATCCATTTCCTATCGCCTGTTTTTTGTAACAAGGATAGCCAATGTGGTTGGGGCTGATGGGAGCTGGAATAAATCAATACCTGGAGGGTCACAGGTCCCTCATCCTTGCACTAGAACTACAACATGCAGAACTCACTACATGTTGTTGCTGCTTTCAGTGAGGAAAGATCCCAGGCCTCTGTTGTTGAGCTGCTTCAGTATCCAAATACCAAGCTCTCCTGAAGTGAGCTTGGGACAAAGGGTGGTCTGTACCGAGGGCACAGCATACTCCAGGTGCAGGATATTGTGAAAGAGGTGCTTGAGCAAAGGCATGTTTTTAATGGGACCGGCATGGCATTTCTTCGCATGTCCAAAGCCATAGAACGCGGGGTTAGAATGCTGTATGCAAAAACAAACAACATTGGAGTTGAGCACTCAGTTAGTGCCTATGGTAGGTCTGAACATCTGATTGAATCATAAAAATTTAACACCTGAGACTTGCAGTTCTGCAAACATCTGAGGCCCTGACATAGGCTCACCAATGCATTTGATGCATCTTGGGAGTGCAAGATCGGAAGTGGATCCAGGGTGCACTAGGGACATTGTGGGTAGAGCTTACATGTGTGCCCCTCGCGCTCCCCCCTTTTAGCCCACATGCGGTCAGGGGAATGCCTGACTAGGGTTTAGATGTGCCATGAAGCACCCAAAGAAGGTGGAGATAGCACTTAAACAGCTTTATCTCTAGCTACAGGACTCTTCCATTAGTAATAATCCTTCAGCTTCATTTCTCTGGAGAACAAGTGGAATCTTTTAATTCCACCTGTCACCAAGAGTTTAGTTTTCAGTAGTCTCCTGGCACATGACTGCATGTTGAAGAATGCCCCTGTATTACATCTTAACATTTTACTTGGTGCGGGGAATGAGGTGGGTTGGGGCTGGACTTTACCAAGCTGACAAGACTAGATCTAAAAGAATATGCTGAAAATTCAAAGTCAACAATTTAAAAATAAATATTGAGATTCTATAAGGGAAAGAAAAAGATGAAGGGAAGGTGCTCTGTTTGGGGGAACCTTTGCCACAGATATGGCAGTCATAATGAATGCTGCCAATAGCATGTTCCTGTTTAATTTGCAGAATCCAATAGCATGCAGATAGTTGGGCTTAGGCTGAATCTCATTTACAGGGACTGAATACACACTTCCATTTACTCTGGGTCCAATGCGCTCCAATGGTAAACATGATGTTTTCCACTGTCCACATCTGTACTGCCATCTGACATGCCATTTTGATGCATTTCCCCCCAAAACAGTTTTGATCCAAATTGGAAAAAATTACTACCTAGCTGCTTTTTAAGCTAGTAGCGTGTACACAGCCATAGTGACTAAATCATATTATCGTCACACAAGAATATTGGTGAAGTTGGTCAGTGATATTGACCACATCAGCAGATGCTCATTTAGTTGGCAGTTAAATCCCTGGTTACAGGCTATAAGAAACTAGGAGGAGCCCTCCTCTAAAGGTCAGGAAGACCTCCAACTAGACTTTATCTCTTGTGTGGTTTCGTAAGCGGGGAGGCTCGCTGATATGGCTGTCCTGGCAGGAGCGGATGGAAGTTGCGGTTCAAAACATCTCATGGCTACCAGGTTAGGAGAGACTGCTTTAAACCGTAGTCATGAAACACACAGGTGGCAATGCTATGTCTTCTTCCAGTGCCAGGTACTAGGCAGTAGTCAGTATCAATAAGCAATAAGCAGTGTCAAAAACCCACTTTTTTAATACATAAAGAAGACAGCCAACTGTTCTGTCTGAGAAGTCCTGGGAACTGTCAAGAATGTTGCTGTCGAGAGATTTCCTGGCATGCGATTTCTAAGGGAGTTCAGCATTGACTTTCTGGTGAGTATCTTTCTTAGAAACTCAGCAAAATAGATAACATTTTTTCCTAATCTTTGGAGCGCTCTTTATGAGAGCTTCGTGTTTTCCCCATGATACTCCCTAGGGAAATATGTTGCTTCTTAATAACTTAGAAATTACTTTTTTAAACAAGCGCAGAGTCAATAAGCAGCGGATGAATACCCTTATGCCCTCATGTTTGCAATACTAATTTGAGCACTATGGAGGTCTATGTTTTATGAATATATTCGGCCACTTGAATCCCCCTCCATTTCAGCGAGGGGTTGTGTGTGTGTGTGTGTTTGTGTGTGAAACTCTGGCAAAAACTCTAATAGTAATTAGAGTTTGGATTCAATAATAATAATTTGGATTCAATAATAATAATTTGGATTCAATAGCTTGTGCTAATAAAGCATAAAATTGCTGCTGCTGCTGCTGCTACTACTACTATTATTATTATTTCAATTTCTTACCCACCCTTCACTATAAGGTCCCAGAGTGAGTTACAGCAGTTTAAAAATGTATAGTAAAAACAGTTTAAAACAAATTACTGTCACAGGAATAGAGTGGGTCCCCAAAAATATGCATCTCATATATCTAAGGCCTTGTGAAAGAGGTGAATTTTTAGCATATGCTGGAAGCCAGATAATGAAGGTGAGACACACCTCTGTGGGGGGGATGAGTTCACAACTTAAGAGTTGCCACAGAGAACACCCTCTCCTGGGCCAGCCCCTCAAGCTCCCGAGGGCGGCCAAACTATCAAGAGGGTTCCCTGTGCTGAGCTTGACACCCAAGAACGCCACAGCCCTCGCTGCCGGATGGAGAACCCAACTCCACTTCTGTCAAAGGTTTTAAGGTTCAGATCAGATTGGTACGTAAGGCAAACCACAGGCTGCAATGTTCAGCAGGAACTTAAGCGGTAGGATACATGGCTAAGCATATGCTAAGGCACTGACCCAACAAGTGACATTCCCCTGCTACTTGCTTTTGAAGAAAAGGGAGGGCACAGCTACTTGTGCAGCAAGAGGCCAGAGTCCTGAGACTGAGCAACCAGTCACTCCGAGAGGTTCAAGTGCCTCTGTGAGGTTTGCTTGCACTGGCACTGATGTCTCTGTGGAGATGGTGGCAGAGTCAGGGCCAGCTCAGCAACAGACTCAGGGCTCACCCTGATTCTTTCCTCTTGGAAAACCTGCAGTTTAGAGCTGAATTGGAACAAACGGCAAAGGGGTTTTCTGAAGATTGCCATATGCTGCAATTAGCGCTAAAGAGCGAGTTTTCTGGGGGAAAGGAAATGGCAGGGGGAAGGCAGAACTACCTGAATCCATGCCAAGAAAGCATGGGACAAGTGGAAAATCACTCAGAGCCCTGCTTGCCGAAGTGTGGGTGAGCTCTTATTTCCATTCCCCTCTTCCCTGACAGGCAGTGGTGCTCAAACCTGCTCTGCAGCACAAGGCACTAGTTTAGGGGTGTCCAATATCCCAGAGGTTGGGCTCTCCTTTGACAACCCACTTGGAGCCTCCTCTGTGCCACTGAACCCTTCCCTAAGGGTTCCCTCCCACTACAGCCATCTTGCTAGGATGCTCCAAAGGGTCCTTCAACTCTCTGAGCTCCTTCCATTCTTCCTTGGGATTTGACAGTCCCCTGCATGGCGCTTCTACAGGACCGCCTGTGCCTGTGTGCACACCCCACCAGTTGTCCGGCTTGGGCTTCCTTCGATAGCGTTCATGGAACCTGGCAGTCAATTTTCCTTCCATTTTCATTCAAAATCCCTACAATGCTGTGGAGTGCCCCTGATATAGAATCATTCTGGGGCATTGTGGGAAACTGAAATTGCAGTTCCTACTGGGGCGAAGTCAGGGACGCTCCATGGCATTGCAGGAAATTAAAATGCCATCTCTAAGTCAGCATTTATGGTGGTGCTGCTCCCCGCAACCAGGTACACCTTGTTGGCATAGGGAGGGACCCATCAGAGACATTCTGCCGACGGTCTTCTTCCCTGGAACAAACAGGTCTGCCTAATCTGTGACCTATCAAGCCAAAGGTAGCCCACAGGTTGTGCAGTCAGTCCACCAATGGGTGCAATAAATCTGCTTTTGGGACTGGGTTCTACAAAGGGATTGTCAGGAAAGCCATGATGGATGGGCTGTGGGCTGCATTTGGCTGGCTGGCTTGGTCACAACTTGCACAGGCCTGCATTGAAACAACAGAAGTATGTTTCAGCCGTAGCTGGAGAGAAATGTATAAATACCCAGAGGTTTTATTACATGCACGATAAGAATGAACTCAGCAAAATGCAAGCACACAGGAATGATGCAGAAATGCAGAGTGGAGTTATTTGATACTCTGGCCTAGATCTTCCAGGGCCCTCTCTTGGCTCTCTGATATCAATGAGTATGTTGCTACAGGATTGGTTTTCAGCACAGGGCTGTATTTGTAAACACTGACATTCTGGATTCATTTTGCTTTTCGACTTGCCCACTTATCAAGATCTTTCTTCAAACTAGCACGCTCAGACCAAATAACACAAGAAGAATACTATAATTACTCCCACAGAAACACAGGCTGTTACAACCTGTTCTATTAATACAAGGGAGTTTCCCAAGGCAGCTATTAATACTGCTACGTAAATGCTTTTAGCATTACACAGCAGCAAAAGTAAAAGTTCTGTGGTTTAACCCACTTAGGTGATCCTTATATGTAACTAGATTAAAAAACCCCCAAAACAACTTTGGGGGACCATTGTTAGTAATTTGAGAGTTTCCTTCGGGCTTTGTTACTAGATCTGCAGTGGGGTGCTCTTTTCGTCAAAACCTCTGGGCAAGGGGAAAATTTATAAAACACATCCAGGACATATTGCACTATGCATGAAATAGCCTTGATTATCAAATCTAGACTGAGTACTAAATTGTTCAGTTTCACAGCTTGTGCAGTTGCTAACATTCCTCCAAATGCCAGTTCCTGAGGAGCGCAAGTGGGGAGAATGGGTGGTATTCAACTAAGTTCTACTCAGAACAGACTCAACGAAATGAATATGACTAAGACAGGCCCATTAATTTGAATAGGTCTACTGTACGTAAAACTTAGTTGTGTTTTTGTGGGCTTCCCATAAGCATGGCCAATGTGGGAACAGAAAGCTGGGAGAGGTTCACCTTTGGTCTGAGCTTTTCTAAATGCTTCTGTGAGCACCACAATTACCACAATTGGTTATGTGCTATTTGACAAGGAGTTAGGGTGTATTTCTGATGCCACTAAAACATGTTGAGTTTTGCTGGATCAAACCAAAGGTCTACCTAGTCTAACATCCTGTGTCCAATACTAGCCTCCTAAAGGCCTACAAAGAAGGATTGTTGTTGCTTAGTTGTTTAGTCATGTCCGACTCTTTGTGACCCCATGGATCAGAGCATGCCAGGCATTCCTGTCTTCTACTGCCTCCCACAGTTTGGTCAAACTCATGCTGGTAACTTCGACAACACTGTCCAACCATCTTGTCCTCTGTTGTCCCCTTCTCCTTGTGCCCTCCATCTTTCCCAACATCAGGGTCTTTTCCAGGGAGTCTTCTCTTCTCATGAGGTGGTCAAAGTATTGGAGCCTCAGCTTCAGGATCTGACCTTCCAGTGAGCACTCAGGGCTGATTTCCTTAAAAATGGATAGCTTTGATTTTCTTGCAGTCCATGGGACTCTCAAGAGTCTCCTCCAGCACCATAATTCAAAAGCATCAATTCTTCGGCGATCAGCCTTCTTTATTGTCCAGCTCTCACTTCCATACATCACTATGGGGAAAACAATAGCTTTAACTATACAGACCTTTGTTGGCAAGGTGATTTCTCTGCTTTTAAAGATGCTGACTAGGTTTGTCATTGCTTTTCTCGCAAGAAGCAGGAGTCTTTTAATTTCATGACTGCTGTCACCATCTGCCGTGATCATGGACAAAGAAGGATATGAAGAAACAACTCCTATCATACAATACATATTTAAATCACATGGCTTCCCCCAAAGAACCCTGGGTACTGTACCCAGCACCCTTAACAAACTACTGTTCCTAGGATTCTATTGGGGAGGCCACATGTTTTGAATGTATGGTGGATGTGACCCACTTTGCAGCAAAAATGAGCCTTGTGGCAGCATCAAGAGCTTCTGGTTATATAAGCAAAGTTCTTCTAACATGATCACATGCCAGAAGAGAAACATTTTCTAATGATGCAAGGGGAAGTGGTGGTGTTGTGGTGGTGGTGGAGACTCCATACAGATTTTTCTTTCTAAATCTGCTTCACCAGGAGCCTTGGAAGCTCTGCACGAACCTTTCGTTTTATGTTAAAAAGAAGTGTGAGAAAGGATTTGCTTTTAATGATCTGATGACTTCATCATGTGGGAAAGGTTTACATTGCAGAAAGCCATAACACTTTGCCTGATGGGAAGCCACACCTTTAAAGACAGAAAGGGTTCATTGTGAACCCGATGCCAATTTGGAGGGAAAAGAAAACCCTACCGTGATCTAAACCCTATAGTTTATAGGATGGTCCATGCCCAGTAACATCCGACTTGGAATATTGCAGCTGCCATATGAAATCCTCAGCAAACTCATGCTTCTTTAAATATTGGCAGAACATTTTGCTACAGCTATTTTGCCTTTCTACAGCCATTTCAACTTCTTTTTTGTATTTTTTGCAGCACAAAAGTACTCAGAAAACGCTTTTACCCGGCTTAACTGACTTTAATCAGGGCTTAATTTGACCAGACTTTATCAGTTTCACTTTAGAGTTTGCTTTCATTGCAAGGCTGTATTATTTTTTACTACTATCAGTATTATTATTTAGATTTCTTACCTGCCTTTCACCTTGAGTGGAAAGGAGGCGTGTGTTATTATTTTGTGTTTGGTTTTACTTATTGACTTGCTTTTTATCCTGTATTTTATTCTGCAAACTGCCCTGATATCTTATGACGAAGGGGCGGTATATAAATCCAATAAATAAATATTAAACAAGTGGAGAGAGAAAAAAATCACAGTATGAAAAACAGTTAAAACGATTCACGAGAAAAGGAAGGGTCTTGCAATACAGTGTATGCTCGGGTTGTGAATGTGTTCCGTGCAGGATGCATGTTCGCAACGTGCATCTGTGCACGTGTGGGTTGCGATTCAGCGCTTCTGCGCATAACGCGATTTAGCGCTTCTGCACATGCGCAACCGCTGAAATCCGGAAGTAACCCATTCCGGGTTTCTGCGGTCCTCAACCCGAAAAAAAACCGGAACCTGAAGCGACTGTAACCCGAGGTATGACTGTATATATACCTCAGTTATCAACGGTCAGCTTAAAGAGGTGTGTTTTCAGCATCTGACCAAAACTAAGCAACAAAAGGTGCCATGTGTTCATTGCAATGGTACCTCGGGTTACAGACGCTTCAGGTTACAGACTCCGCTAACCCAGAAATAGTACCTCGGGTTAAGAACTTTGCTTCAGGATGAGAATAGAAATCGCACGGCGGCAGCGGGAGGCCCCATTATTAGCTAAAGTGGTACCTCAGGTTAAGAACATTTTCAGGGTTAAGAACAGACCTCCAGAACAAATTCTTAACCCGAGGTACCACTGTACTTGCAGCATGTGAAGTAATAAACAAACTCCTTGGAGCATGTGCCGAGTGCCTCTCCTCTCCCCCAGCCAACTAAATCACACATCTCAGATTACGGGGAAGGGCAGAGCGATTTCTAGAAAGGCTCCAGCTGCAAGCCTAGCAAGCAGGCCCTGTTCTGGAAAGACCCATAACTTTGAACGGCATTACCATATGAAGGGGTTTGCAACGCAAACTGCTGTGTAAAACCTCACCCCACCCCCTCCGCCGCCTTCAGGGCTTGCTGTATATCCTTTATTGCCGATGCATTATGCAGCCTCAGCCGCCGCTCAGTATCCTTCCTCTGTATAAAAAAAGAAGTGTTACTTTTATGGGCGATGGTAGGTTTCTGAGCCTTTGTCCATCCTAGGCCTCACGTCCCCTTGTGCAGCTTCCTCTGAGGCTTTACTGCTTCGCAGCGGGGTGTTAATTTCCTGTTTTGAGTCTGTCACAGGCGAATTCACAGCCCTTATGGTTGTTGTTTTTTTAAAAAAAGAAAAATAAGAAGAAAAGAGGGGGGGATTAATGAAAAGCCCCCTGCACTGCTGACAAAGCCACTAATAAAGCTCTAAAGTTTAAAGGTGGGCCTAGTGGTTCCTCTCAGAGTAGCAGGGCGGGAAATCTTTTTTCTTTTTTTCTTTTTAGATGCACCGTTATGAAGAATTCCTCTCCCTCTTCCGCTGGCTCGTTCTTTCATTTGAATTGCAGCTGCACAGAGAAGTCTCAGCCAGTCCTATTCACATTTGGAAATAACGTTTGCCGTCCCACAGGCCGGAAGGCATTTGCCGGCCTTCGCAAGCTTTTCCAATGGAATCTGGGGTGCTAATGTAACTTTTGAAAGTTAGCAGGGAAAAAGCACAAGAGCAGGGGACAGAAATGACTGAATAACAACAATGCAAAAAAGAGAACAGAAATTTGGACGAGGTTCTGGTTAAGGGCACATTAAACGGCATGACAGATAGGGAGGCGTGTTATCCTTGTTTTTGGAGTCTTGTGAAGCGGAAACATTCGCCTTGCGCATTCCTGAAACGCTTCCCTCAGCTGGTTTCTTGTGTGTTCTTACATAATAAGATCCCTACTGGATCAGGCTGACCGAGTCCAGCATCCTGTACTCACAGTGGCCTACCAGATGATTCAGTGGGAAGCAGAAAAGCAGGTTGCATTCTCAGGGCATTATGGGGCCCTTGTGCCTTGCTTTCTGGCAGGCCTCCTATGCTTTTAGCAGCTATAAAATTCAAATTTAGTTTTCCCCCAGTTGGAGTGACAGCGATGGAGGAAACTTCATTTGTTCTGTCTGTTACAGAGCTGGCACAAGGCACTTGCCCCCAGAGGATATTTACCCTACTGCAGGAAAAGAAAAAAAATGGAAGCAACGTATCTTTTGCTAGCGTGTCTACTTATTTTTGGGAGCAAACTGCACTGTACTCCTCTTTTACAGATGCACACAACTGAAGCAGAAGCCCAATGCAAAGAACCTAAAAGGAGCCTTCTGGATCAGGCCAATGGCCCATCTAGTCCATACTGGTGTTTGGGTGGTATTTGAGAATTTGCAGTATCTCAGAGCCAAGCTATAAATAATCTGGCCCATCACAAATTCTCAAATGTTTCTTAACACAATGATGTTGATGAGGGAATAAGGGGAAGCGTTTGCAGCAGAGAATCATCAGGCAGGGCTGCTTAACCCTCCCCGCCACCCTGTTAATTCACCCCTTACAGCGTAGTGCAACACCCTGTTCCTACTCTTACTTTGGGTCTTAGAGCACATCTGAAAGCGGGGTGAGGGGGAGAAATTGCTTGGGCGAAGCATTTTTTGTGAGAATGGGCGGGTGGGGAAAGGGTTAAGCACTGCTGCAGCTTGCTAAGTCCTGCAAAAGCACTTTTCCTCCTCATGGGTGTTACAGCTGGCCAACACGAGGGTTAGGGGAGCCTCTGCTCCTGCAGATGTTGTTCCAACTTCAACTCTGATCAGCCCCAGAAAGCTTAATATCGGGAGATGAGAACTAGAGTCCAATAACATCTGAGAGGCCATAGGTTCCCCATCCCCTTTTAAACTACTCCTCTCTCATAAGCTCACTCCATCAGCTCTGCTGTGACAGACCAGTTGCATCGGGTCTCCTCTCCTGCAATTTTCACCTGGGAACAGCCATTCCATCAGATGTCCTCTGTGCTGAAGATGGGAAGCCGTCCTCATTCCATCAGCTTTGCTGAAAGACCAGCTGTCTCAGGGACCTCCTACCCCTTAACTGTGCCATCTGGTCATCATAAGAACAACTGTTTAAGAATGGGTGCCTGAGTTTGATTTCCCCCTCTTCCCTCCCTGTCCCTTTTCCCTTGTGTGTTCTGTGTGTTTTAGATTGTAAGCCTGCAGGCAGTGACTGACTGACTTGTTTTAATGGATTGTGTGTAAACCGCTCTGGGATCCTTTTTGCTGAGGAGTGGGTACAAATGCTCTAAATATCAAGCAAACAAACAAACAAACAAACAAACAAACAAACAAACAAACAAACGCCAATATTATTATTCCCTTGCTGCAGATGAGGACGCTGAGGCTGAGGGAACAGCAGCTTCCTAGCGCTACCTAGTGGTTTGCCTGGCTGAACTTGTGCCTGAAATGAAATTTGAATTGGTGGCTCACAGTTCACAGCTGGTGCTCTTCTGTGAGGAAGTGGTTGGGATATGACATGAAACTAATTCCAGCCCATTATTGGTCCATACTGACGGGTAAAAGAAATGTACTAAAAACGTCCCACCCACTTCTAACAGGCCGCCAAAGGCCTGGTTATAAAGGAATTTTTTTGCCTGGCACCTAAAAATTGGTTGAAATCATGCCAAAGTCATGTTTGGGTCTGCCATGTTGATTCAAAATGGCGCCTGGTGTCCAAACCTGAATGAAGACAGCCACTCCCACCTCAGGAACACTCATGCCAAGTTTGGCAACAATACCTTGAGAGGCAGCAAGACCCATCGAAGATGGACAGGCTATTTTCCAAAACATTTGTTTGATTTTTATTGGGTTGGGATCAGGAAAGAAGTCATAACAATGAAGTGGAAGGAGTGGTTGGGATGAGTGACATTGTAGGGCATATGTCCAAACTAATCAGGGAGTGCTTATTACTTTGTTAATGGAGTTAAGGTAAAGGTAAAGCGACCCCTGACCATTAGGTCCAGTCATGACCAACTCTGGGGTTGCGGCGCTCATCTCACTTTATTGGCTGAGGGAGCCAGTGTACAGCTTCCAGGTCATGTGGCCAGCATGACGAAGCCGCTTCTGGCGAACCAGAGCAGCGCACGGAAACGCCATTTACCTTCCCGCCAGAGCGGTACCTATCTATCTACTTGCACTTTGACGTGCTTTCGAACTGCTAGGTGGGCAGGAGCAGGGATTGAACAACGGGAGCTCACCCCGTTGCCAGGATTCGAACCGCTGACCTTCTGATGGGCAAATCCTAGGCTCTGTGGTTTAAACCACAGCGCCACCCGCGAGACCCGTTAATGGAGTTAGAAAGGGCTTATTTGGGTGAACCCCCCCCAAACATTTCCTATAACCATTATGCAGCACCAACAAAGTGGTATTAAGTGCAGTACCTCACCCATGCTTAATAAGTTTATGGGCGACCTTAGGAAGAGTGGAAAGATAATCTTATTGTGCAGGGCGTTGCCTCTCTGCTACTTTTTAAAGAAAACAGGTAGGAGAGGTGTACTTTTGTGCTGTAGGAGATTTGTCTCTGTTGCACATCCTTCAAGGAAAATGAAGGAAAGAGGTGGGAAAGGATCATCAAATAACGGGGTGGGGAATAAGCCCAGTCATTTAAAATGAATAAATAATAAAAGGCAAATTACTACAGCACATACAACCTGGTTCTGTTCATTCAATCACTGAACATGGCTCCTTCCTCTCTCTGCCTGACCAGAGGTTGCTGTCTTGTAGATGGGGAGCAGGACCACCCTGTTTTTTTGGGATCTAACACACACCTCCATGGAAATCGATGGATGCCTCTTACAACTGATCAGTGCAACAGGCTGAGAAAGAATCAAAGAAAGCAAGATGTGCAATTTAAACAGCCAGCCAGCTGAAACATATATACATATCTCCCCCAAACAGTTTCAAGTGCAGAGCGGAGGGCTGTTTGTTGAAAATATAACCTCACCATATTCTCACTGTTGGTCCATCTTTTAAGGCAAGAACTGCACTGATCTCTGACCAAACCTCATGGGGGCCTCCACCACATTTCCAAAAACATTGGATTCTTCCGGACTTTTATTTGTTCGTGGGTCATCCATTGTGGTCAGCCATGTAGCCATTGCTGCTTCCTGGTACTGATTGGGGAAATTGAAATTTGCATGCTTGCTCAGTATTGGAAACAGATGAGCAGAACTTAAAGAGATGAGTCAGATTTGCTTGGAGCCAAAGGCAAGATTGATGTAGTTAACCAGGTCTCTTTTGCGGCTTGCATGTTCTCGGTTCATATTGGTGCATCTAATATAGGTTTTGAAAAATAGCTGCAATTAAAGTAAACACCCACGGTTTACATGGGCATTAGAGTTTGACTCCTGGGAGCTAAACTTTCTCCTTTTCTTTCAAGAATGCTGGTGAGCCTATCATTTCATGTGAAATCAAGAGTGTATGTTTTTCATACACTCTTCTGGCAGCAGAGGGGGAGAGGGGGAAGAGAGAAAGAAAGATGAGGTATGTGAGTTTCCTAAGCTCTGGTTCCTTTCCCATTCAAACACACTTTAGAAAACTCCAGCCACCTTCCAATCATTAGCTCCCATTAAGGAAACATCAACCAAACATCTTGAGCCATTGACAAACAATCTTCCTGACAAAGGGAATGGCAGACCAACCTCTGTAACAAATGAAGTGAAAATTTTGAGTTGATCAAGGATGCAATCATTGAATCAGAAGCAATCAAATGAGTACTCAGGCCCAATTCATACATTACATTAAACCATAGTTAATAACAAACTGTGGTTTCAAGTGAGCAAGCAGTATGCCAGAAACAAACCTTTGTTACCACACATAGTTAGAATCATAGAATCATAGAGTTGGAAGAGACCACAAGGGCCATCGAGTCCAACCCCCTGCCAAGCAGGAAACACCATCAGAGCACTCCTGACATATGGTTGTCAAGCCTCTGCTTAAAGACCTCCAAAGAGGTTAAAGACCTCCAAAGACCTCCAAAGAGTTCATTTGCAAAGAAACAAACCACAAGCCTGGGTTCCGATGTCACAACTGTGGGATAACCAGCCTCATATAACCAACATGCTTAAGTCTAATTAATGCGCAAAGGGATTAATACCATAGAGTAAACTGTCCTGCCAGGCTTAGCTATGTCACTCGCCTTGGGAGGAAATAGGTAATCAAGCCTATTGTTTCCCTCAGTCTACCTGAGAAGCTCAGTGTGTGAAGAGGTTACATGGCTCCCATCAGCCATTCTGGAGTTCCTTTACCAATAATCCAGGAACTTTTACCACTTTGAAACTAAGCTATGTTTTATTGCCTGAACAACTTTTCTACAGTGGTACCTCGGGTTAAGAACTTCATTCGTTCTGGAGGTCCGTTCTTAACCTGAAACTGTTCTTAACCTGAAGCACCAATTTAGTTAATGGGGCCTCCTGCTGCCACCGCGCTGCCGGAGCATGATTTCTGTTCTCATCCTGAAGCAAAGTTCTTAACCCGAGGTACTCTTTCTGGGTTAGCGGAGTCTGGAACCTGAAGACTTGGTAACCTGAAGTGTCTGTAACCCGAGGTACCACTGTATGGAAAAGCACATGAAACTGACCTTCATAAAATTTGTAAGTAAACAAAATTTTAAATATACTGAGTATTTTGTCTTTTCCTATGCTAGGCAAAGAGGGAAATTTTGTAACTCACTTGGAAGGGCACATTTTAAAGATCTAACGGCCTATATTTCCATGCTTTGCTTTGCTGCATATTTTGTGACTTTAAGTCTCTGCTGGGGCTCTCTCACCAAAGAGTACTTGGTACCCAGGAATTCTTATATAGCACCACCACCAACAAGCCAGACTCTTGCCAGAGTCTGCCAGAAGCATGCCAACAGTGGTATAAATTTTAATAATTTTAATAATTATTAAATAATGTTAATAATTATTAAGTAACAACAACAACAACAACAACTCAGTCTAACCCCCCTCTCATTTATTTATTTATTTTGATGGAACCCTTGATATAGGATTTTGTATATAAATTTTCCCTCTGCTCTTTTTGCTGGCCCATGTAGGACTAGCATGGATAGTTGGCCCCGGTGAATATTTGAAGTCTTCTCCCCTTATGGCTTTGATCTATAGGCTACCACTAAAACGAGGCTGCATTTTAAGTTGCATTTTAAATTGTATTCTAACTTATATTTTAATCAACTGTTTGTTTGGGTTTTTTGTTTGTTTTGTTTTGAACATTTTTACTGTATTTATATTCGGTGTTAGCCACCCTGAGCCAGGTCCTGGCTGGGGAGGGTGGGGTATAACAACAACAACAACAACAACAACAACAACAACAACAACAACAACAACAACAACAACAACAACGGCATTGGAGCAGCAGAATTGGAACTTTTCAGCTGCATGCATCAGCACACTGCATTCACATTAAACCATAGCTTGTTTTCAACTATGGTCCAATGTGATGTGCAAACCAGGCTCTAGCCTAACTCTCTACTGCAGACAAAGAAAATCCACATGTGGCCAGTTTATCCCTGTCCAGGAATGGCTGTAGCAGTCAAACCAGCTGGCATTAGGCATTCTACCACTATCGTTATCCAGGGACAAGATGGAATCAAGGATTAACCCCAGACTATGCTCTCCTGATACTTTAGTGCAGTGTTTCCCAACCTTGTGCCTCCAGATGTTTTTGGCCTACAACTCCCATCATCCCTAGCTAGCAAGACCAGTGGTCAGGGATGATGGGAGTTGTAGGCCAAAAACATCTGGAGGCACAAGGTTGGGAAACACTGCTTTAGTGATAGTGCAACCTTATATAGAACAAACTGTGACCATGGTTCCTGAAGCTTAGAATATCACCATTTCTAATTATGGGTTCAGCATCTTCACAGCTTCACTTGATTCTGATGGGATGGAGAAATAGATTTGATTGCCATCAGAATACTGATGACGCTTCTCTTCTAATTCCCCAACGACCACGCCCAACAGCATCATACAGATGTTAAATAGCACCAGCAGTTGGTCACCAGTATTCATGATTTGCTGTGCCATTATTGACCTCCAAGAGAACTTGCAGAGATTCTGCATGAAATGAAATGAAGCTAATATTTACTTGAAAATACAGCCCCTGACAACTGGAAGATGAAGTAACCACAGAGACCTGAGGAAGATGGATTTGGGGGGCTCACCCCTTGAAAAGCAATCCTGGGGAGTTTTGTGAGCTTAATAGGGAGAGAAGAAAGCAGCTGCTGTCTTGACAGGATCAGAAACATCAGAGCATGATTATTAGGGGAGCTGAAAAGCACCGTTTGTCTGTATAACACGAAATACAAAATTAGGACTATTCATTAGAGCCAGTAGTAGCTCACTGCCAAAAGCAAGTCATTATTGCAATGAATAGTGACAGGGGAAGAGAGGAAAGCAGGAAAGACAGTTGAGGGGAGAAAAAGACCTTCAAAGCAATTACTAATATTTAATCCCAACAGAGACAAAAGGCAGTTTTGAAGGTCCCTGAGCAAAACGCAATGGATAAGAGATGTTAGTGGCATCCCTGCTTCTTCTGAACCTCTGACATTTGTGGCAAAGGGGAAGGCCTTCCTCCCTCAACTGTCTGTTACTTAGAAAGACTACTACCAGAGCTGAGGTGTGAGAGATAGAAGCAGGAAGCAGGCTGGGCAGCCAAGATACGGAGCCATGCCTGATTTCTTCTGGAATCCAAGGTTGTCACTATGGGAGAAGGAAGCTCCTCTTGGGCTGTGAATGCTGTGAGCCTCTCCATCGTAGGCTCAGCTTGTATATATGTGTAAATAAACCATGTGCTATAAAGACACCACAGTCTCTGCTGTCCTTCACTCCAAGAAAACCGAATCTTGGGTAAGCACCTGCAACTCCTGGAAACTTGCGCCACTCAGAAATCAAGGTGGCGTGCAAGAATATGACGAAAAAAATGCTGGTGAATTTTCACGAGAACTTCAAAAATATCTATCACGTATCATTGTGGAAATATGGAGAACGGAAAAGAGAAATGCAAAGAAATGGATTTGCCCATCTTTGTCAAGCACTAAAACTGCTCAGCTTTAACAAGTCTAGATTGGTGCCATCTTGGTTTCAGCAAAGCTTTCTCTCACCCTCTTATGCCACTCCTAACTCCTTAAACAATATTTTCAAACCGTTGGGCCTTATTCCCTGTTGTCCCTGTGTTGAAAGCAGACTTGCAAAATAGTCAAGACAATTTATGATGGCGGTGGCAAAATGTGCGTAACTCTTATTGTAAAATGCACAACTATTTCAAAGTTAGCAACATTAAGTTGGCGACGGAGGACATATGAAATCATACCGGGCTAAGTGGCGGTGAGTTATCTTGCCTGCCTCCCGTTACAAATAGCTCTCATTAGCTTTGGTGAGAGAACAGCGGCTCCTGACGAAACAATTTGAGCTAGAAATATGGGCTAACTGAATGATTCAGCTACTTTGCTTGCAGCATGGGTTGCAGTCTCTGATTTCACCCTTCTAGGCACACATTCCAAATCTGATTATGAGTAACCGCATGGAGGTGGTGGGGGCAAAAGGCTGTGCATCACACAAGAATTTTTGCCGTGCATTCCTGCATAGTTCCATTTAGCTTTACAAGCAAGAAACACGGACGGCTGGATTTATGATTACGAACAGGGGTACGGAAGGGTCAAAAGCTAGTTCCTTGAATTTAAGTGTTGATGCTGAGGAGGAGGAAGAAGATGGTAGGGGCTAAGGAGTACTTTGCCAGGAACATGTATATCTGGAAAGAAAATCCAGCTTTAATGAATACAATCAAACAAGTTTGCTGGGAATATAGAAAATGCATCTGGCATGAGAAAAAGGAACAAGATGCAGGAGAGGGACAAAAACAGCACATCTGAGTTCAGCTTTGGAACCTATTTTAAATACCACATGTGATTGCCATCACGCAATGCCACCTGGCCCTAGAGGGTAAGCAACATTACCAAAGAAACACAGTTGAAGGGAAACTACTTAAGCAGTTTGGGGTTCATTTCAGCTTATGTGTCCAAAACGAACCCAGTTTTTCCTCCAAAGCTGTGTCCCCTTGACGTGTTTTCTTCATTTTGAGAGTATGTGCAATTGGGAAATTCTGATCCCCAGTGGTCCTATGTTGTCAAAAGGTCAAGCGTACATATGAATATGATAACATCTGGCTCAGGCCTAGAATTTGGATCATTTCACGAGGCGTGGGGAACCTTTGGTCTTCCAGATGTTGCTGAACTACTTCTGACAAGGGATGGTGGCCAGGGATGATGAGACCTGAAGTTCTGCAACATCTGGAGGACCAAAGGTTCCGCACACCTGCATTATACTAGGATTAGTTACTAGGAGGTTGGTGTGGCAGGAATAACTTTTCAACGCTTGTATGAGAGCAATACCCATATCCTGATATTAAGTGTTAAGACATTAAGGTTTAAGCCAGAGGTTTAAGCTGGATCCACATCAGTCATGGCTTCACTATGACCCTTTTGCTTTCTTTAGCAATGCCGTTTTGAGAGTGTTGATCAGCCTCAAGGGACAGCAACCACCATTTTACTACATATCTCCCCCATAGCTTCCATTGAACGCTTTCTATGGACTGTGAGTTTCTCCTCTCTTTTGATTCTGACCGCTATTGTAGTGCAAAATTAACTGCCGCTTCCATAGAGGAAGGAAACTTCAGGAAACAGGTGACATAATATGAGGCTAGACTTTCAAAGCACACTTCCTCCACCAGATCAAATTTGTTCCCTATCAGATTTTAAAGAAGGAAATGGCATGTTATTTTGGTGTGTTCCTTGGCTGCAGGACAAGACATTTTAGAACAAAAGTGCCTTCTGCTGCAGAAGGATTCAGTATCCCACTCTGGCTACCTTGGGCTGGAGTGGGTCATATTGTTTGTAGATCTACCCTATGAACTGAAACTGGGGAGGATCCAATACAGCTGTATTCATGACATCTTAATTCCCACTGATTTCAGTGGGACAAGGCAGAATCATCTTGTGGGAGTGGGACCAAGCTGTGGAAAAATATATTCTGGATTACTTACGTCTATAGGCTGCTTTTCATAAGAATTTAAGAACCACCCTGCTGCTGGATCACACCAAAGGCTCATCTAGCTCAGCATTCTATATCACAGTGGTCCCGGTCCCCCCCAGAAGCCCACTAGCAGGACTCAAACAAAATAACTCACTCTAGCAGTTATCCCTAATGAATGGTATTCAGAAATATTATGTTATTTATTTATTACTAAATTTGTATTCTGCTCTTCATCTGAAGATGACAGGGTGGTTCCCCAACATAGAAATACAAAATGAGAACACAAAATACGGAGAGAATAATTGGGTGCACTCTTCCCAGCTTGGATCAAATCTGCGCTTCCAGGTGTCATAAGAAAGCTGCAGAAATAGTGCAGGATATTGCGCACCCCGGAAATGATCTCTTTCAGCTTTTGCCTTCTAAAGAAGGTACAGGGTTATAAAGACTAGGACTAGCCGCCTGAGAAACAGTTTCTATCCAAATGCAATTTTGGTTTTAAACGCAGTGTAAGGTAGTCTCTATGGGAGTATATTGTATTTAATTATGGGGTATCAGAGTTTTTAGGGGGCTAACCAAGCTGGGATAGCTGGAATAGCAGGCTTGTTGGTTTTTGAATGTCTGATGTAGATTTTTTCAATTTCGTTGTTCTGTATGGGGCAATGACAATAAAGATTATCGTATCATATTGTATCGTATTGTAAAACAAAAGCAAACCAATAACCCTCATCCCACAAACACATTTTGTTTAATCAGTCAAAAGGCCTGGTATGTTTTTACCCAACAAAAAAAAAAATACATAATGACGGTGCCTGGTGAACATCCCCGGGGGGGAGAGCGTTCCACAAAAAGAGAGCCACCATCAAAAAGGCCCATTCTTTTGTTGTGACCCTCATGGAGGAGACACTAGAAGAAGGACCTCAGATGATGATAACAGGGTCTGGGTTGGTTCATTTGGGGTGAGGTGGTCCTTGAGGTATTGCGGTGGTGAGCTGTTTAAGGCGTTGGAGGTCAAAACCATGACTTTGAATTGGGCTCAGAAACCAATTGGCAGCCAGTGCAGTTGGGCCAGGATCGGTGTCCTATGCTCAAACCATCTTGCCCCAGCAAGCAACCTGGCTGCCAAGTTCTACAGCAGCTGAAGTGTGATGTTTCTGGGGGACTTCCGGGGGCGGCGCGAACGGCAATGGCGGTCCTCTTCACCTGGTGAAGGGGAAGCTCCGCAGAAACGGGTCGTCCGCTACGGCGAAGCGGAGACCCAGGCAGGAAAACCACAGGCAGTGTTAGCCTGTGGCCGTGGGACTCAGCGGGCACCAGTTGCGCCCCCCGAAATGTCAAAGGAACCCCGTGAAGGGGCTGGCGCGGTGCTGAGAGTCGATCGCTCTTTCTGTGGGGTGAAGCCGCAAAGCTGCTGCCGGTGAGCGCTGACCTTCTTCCAGGGACAAATTGGCTATAAAACCTTTTATTTGTGGATATATCTCATTTTCCTTGCGGATTTACAAATTCTTTGGGAGACTCCGGCAATCGGGCTGCCAGACTACTAGAGCTACAAAATTGCTAGAACTGTCAAACTGGCTAGAACTGTTACAGCGGACTGTTACATTGATCTGCTACATTGGGAATTCGCACTGTTTGAGACATTGTAAGTACTCAAGGATTGGCTCTGCAAAAGACTAAAGAACTAAGAAGGTTTTTAGGAATTTTCGGCTGTTTGATATTGACATTAACATTTGAGAGACTTGAACAACTTGCTAAATTGCATGAACAGTAACTTTCTTTCTCTCAAGAATTAGTCAGTGTCCCCCTAGTGGAACATTGAAATTTGGCAACTGCTGGGGAAATTTTCCATTCAGGGGCTTGTGGATTCCCATGCGAATTACTAATCGTGAGACTGACCTTGGCGCATAGACAGTGGTGGGATGAGTTGGAAAACAAGATCAGGCAAAGCCAAGACACAACAAACTACTATAACTTCACAGCTGCTCAGATCATCGGTTCCTATTGTCTCCGTGACACAACAGGAAGACTCAGAGCAAGAAAGGCAAGAAAGGCCTGAAGGAATGGCCACAGGTGGAGACACATCAGTATTAGATAAAATCCTTGGAAAATTAGACGATCTGTGTAAGCAAGTGAATGAACACTCAACTAAATTAGACCAAAATACAGCTAGTGTAAATAATTTGACCCAACAAGTTGGCTTAAATGCACAGGCAATTGGGAAACTCTTGGAAACCACCACTGAAAATCGCAAAATTGCGGAGGAGGCCCAACGGAAAGTGGAGGCCGTGGAACAGGAAATAAAACCTATGCGTAAACAGATTGGTGATCATCAGGCATACCTGTCCATGGTGGAATTAAAAAGTAAAGAAAATATTCTGAGATTGAGGTCAGTCCCAGAGCTTGAAAAGGGAGATTTAAATGAATAT
Organism: Podarcis gaigeae; assembly: GCF_964106915.1. NCBI lineage: Eukaryota > Metazoa > Chordata > Lepidosauria > Squamata > Lacertidae > Podarcis > Podarcis gaigeae. Next base: position 100,220,215 of record NC_139680.1, on the reverse strand, counting down.
TTGACAAAAGAATTTGCAGAATTTTGGTCTTTGGAAGAAGATAAGGATTTTAAAATTGTAACTGCATTCAGACTTGGAAGAGGAGGGAGGAAGGTTAAGTCTAGAGACTGCCTGATCTCCCTCAGAACGAAAGAAGAAAGAGACAAGATACTGAGTGCACACTTTCAAAAGACCTTAGAAATTCAGGATATCAACGTGTAAATCTACAAGGACATCCTGAAACACCTATTGGAACTTAGATCTGATTACAGAGATTTGGTGACACTACTGAGAGGTAACAGTATCATCTTTAGATGGGAGTTCCCCCAGGGACTATCTTTTACTTTTAGGGGGAAGAAAGTTAAAATCATGTCAGGAAAGCAGTGTTTAATGTCTGGATAAAATATAAAGACTTGCTGGAAAACAAGACCCCAAGGTGGTTATCACCAATGGAAGCTAAGGCTCGGAAAAGACTCAATATGGAGGCCAAATGGCCGAAATATTGGGAAATATTAGAAAAAGATGGAGATAATTGGAGGCTGCAGAGTTTGGAGAAACTAAAAGACAAAGTGCGAGATTGGCTACATTATGCTCAGATCAAAGAGGTTTTTAAGTTGGACAAAAAGATAGGATTCCAGATGGAAAAATCAAAGTTGGAAACGGAATTGTTAGAACATAAGACTAAGGTACTTTCGAGAATGTATAATTTGCTGTTAAAATGGAATACACAAGATGAAACGGTCAAATCGGTTATGATAAAATGGGCACAGGACATTGGGTACAATATTATGTTTGCTGACTGGGAAAGGTTATGGACCACCGGTCTGAAATTCACGGCATGTAATGCCTTGAAAGAAAATATTATGAAAATGATATATAGGTGGTACATGACCCCAGTCAAGCTTGCAAAAATATACCATTTGCCTGATAATAAATGTTGGAAATGTAAAGAAACAGAAGGAACATTCTTTCACCTCTGGTGGACCTGCCCTAGAGTCAAGGCTTTCTGGGAAATGATATATAATGAGTTGAAAAAGGTATTTAAGTATACCTTCCCTAAGAAACCAGAGGCCTTTCTTTTAGGCATCGTCGGCCAGAGGGTGTTAAAGAAGGACCGAACATTTTTTATGTATGCAACAACAGCAGCAAGGATACTAGTCACCAAGTATTGGAAAACCCAAGATTTACCCACACTGGAAGAATGGCAGATGCAACTGATAGACTATATGGAGTTAGCAGAAATGAGCGGCAGAATCCGAGACCTGGGAGAAGAGGTCGTGGAGGAGGACTGGAAGAAATTCAAGGACTATTTACAAAAATACTGTAAATTGTATGAGTGTTGAGAAAGATGCAAGATTATAAATAATATGGCACCATTAAATTAGTTGAAAGGAATATGAAGATAAGTGAAAATATATGAAAAGTTAAACTTTGGTTAAATAATATGTTAAAATTAAGCTTTTAAGATTGGGGTAAATTTATTTAACATTTGGGACATAATATCTGAAAGTTATAAAATAAGAATTGAAACAAGGTGATAAATTGCTGGATAAAGTTTGATAAACTTGGAACGCAGGAACGAGAGACGTGAGGAAGTCCAATGAAGTGAAGAAAGTATGGTTATTGTAAAGTTATATGTCATTTTGTTTGTTTTTTATATTGTATTAAGAAAATCTTGAATAAATATCTTATAAAAAAAAAGAAAGTTAAAATCAAAACAGCTGAAGACAAGGAAAATTTTTTGAGTGACTACGGAGAAGACCTTCAGAAAGGGATTGAAGGTGAACTAGGAGCCTTAGGACCTGGACCACTAAGTTCTGTACCCACACCTTTGGGATCTGTGGACTCTGAGAAAGTGATACCACCGCCAAAGGGAGAATAAAAATACTTCAACATGTCTCTGCAACTACTAAGCTGGAACATTCATGGCTGTAACTCCCCGAAGAAAAGGAAAAAGATATTTCATTTATTAAAAAAGGAACAATTAGATCTAATTTGTTTACAGGAAACTCACGTGACTAGGCTTCACAGGAAAGTTTTAATTAATAAGAGACTGGGCCAAGAATTTATCTCATCTGACAGAGTGAAGAAGAGAGGAGTTGTCATCTATGCAAGAGAAAGCCTGTCACCAAAATTTCTTTTTAAAGATGAACATGGAAGAACTTTGGCAATTGAAATTCAAGTACAAGGAGAAAATTTTTTGATCTTGGGAATTTATGCACCGAACGAGGGGAAGTCGGAATTTTACAAGAAGTTGCATGAGACGATGCTGGAGTACATTGACTACAATAACATCATTATAATGGGAGACATGAATGGGATGGTATCTACGAATATGGATAAAGCGCAAAGCCAAAATATAACAAAAGAGGGCAGACTACCAAAGACCTTTTTTGAACTAACTGACAATATGGACTTGATTGACATCTGGAGAACAAAAAACCCCCTAGGAAGGGAAGGGACTTTCTTTTCTGAAGCTAAAATGACATGGACAAGAATTGACCAAATATGGATAACTAGAGGACTGGCACCGAAGACTAGAAAAGTGGAAATCTGCCCAAAAACCTGCTCCGACCACAATGCAGTAAAGATGGAAATGAGACTAACTACAACTGGCTCCTTCAGATGGAGGATGAATGACACCTTATTAAGAGATCAAGAGATTGTTAAGAAGGCCCCCCCCCCAAAAAAAATTTGAAGGACTATTTTGAAGTAAATCTGAAAACTACAGTGGAAAAAAGAATAATCTGGGACGCAAGTAAAGCAGTTATGAGGGGGTTTCTGATACAGCAGAATGCAATAAAGAGGAGAGCTCAAAATGAGAAAAAAGACAAAATCTTGGAAAAGATAAAAGAAGGAGAGAAAAAGTTAAGATCGAAACCAAAGTCACAGGAGATCTTGAGAGAAATTAAATTATATCAAGTACAATATATGAAATTAGTAAACAAAGAAATTGAATGGAAAATTAAGCAAATGAGGCAAAAAACTTTTGAATCGGCAAATAAATGTGGAAAACTGCTGGCATGGCAGTTGAAAAAAAGACAGAAGTTGAATACGGTAACCAATCTTGAGATAGAAGGGAGAAATATACAGAATCCTGTGGAGATTAGAAAGTGCTTCCAGAGATACTTCAAACAACTTTATACACAGGGGCCGCAGAAAGAGACTGATATAGACCAATTTTTAAGAACTAATGGATTACAAGAACTATCTCAAGAAAATAAGACAATATTGAACTATGAGATAACGGAACAGGAGATTGAAGGTGCCATCCAGAGCATGCAATTGGGCAAGTCTCCAGGGCCGGACGGGTTAACCTCCAAGTACTATAAGACTTTGAAAGACTATTTAATCCAACCACTAAAGGAGGTGTGCAACGAGATTATAGAGGGGGAAAAGGCACCGGAGTCGTGGAAAGAAGCTTTCATCACACTTATACCAAAATCCGAAGCTGAAAAGACACAACTTAAAAACTACCGTCCCATATCCCTGCTAAATGTGGATTACAAAATTTTTGCAGATATTTTAGCAAACAAACTGAAAAGAGTGTTAAATGAAGTAATACACAAAGATCAGGCAGGCTTTCTCCCAGGTAGACATTTGTCTGATAACACAAGGAACATTATCGATATACTGGAGTTATTGCAGACGAACACAAATACAAAAGCAGTGTTAATCTTTATTGATGCGGAGAAGGCCTTTGACAACATTTCTTGGAGTTTTATGAAAAAAAATCTTAAGGGAATGGGTGTGGGACGAGGGTTTGAAAATAGTATAGAAGCAATCTATTCAGAACAAAAAGCAAAATTGATAGTTAATAATGTGGTGTCAGAAGAGATTAAAATTGAAAAAGGAACACGACAGGGGTGCCCTATCTCTCCATTGTTATTTATTTCGGTCCTGGAGGTGCTCTTGAATATGATTAGGAGGGACCAGTTGGTTAAAGGGGTTCAGGTCGGAGCCAAACAATATAAACTTAAAGCCTTTGCAGATGACCTGGTTTTGACGTTGCAGGAGCCAGAATCTAGTACGAAAAGAGTTTTAGAATTGATTCAGGAGTTTGGTCAGGTGGCAGGATTTAAATTAAATAAGCAAAAAAACAAAGTATTGGAGAAAAATATGACTTTAATGGAAATAGAAAAGCTTCAGAAAGAGACAGATTTAAATGTGGTGAAGAAAGTGAAATACCTAGGGATAAATATGACAGCCAAAAACTCGAACTTATTTAAAGACAATTATGAAAAATGTTGGTCAGAGGTAAAAAAAGATCTAGAAATATGGTCAAATTTGAAGCTCTCCTTGCTGGGCCGAATTGCTGCTATAAACATGAATGTATTGCCAAAAATGTTGTTTTTGTTTCAGACCTTGCAGATTGTGGACAGAATGGACTGTTTCAAGAGGTGGCAGAGAGATATTTCTAAATTTGCCTGGCAGGGCAAAAAGCCCAGAATAAAATTTAAAATATTGACTGATGCTAAAGAAAGAGGGGGGTTTGCCCTGCCAGACATGAAGCTATATTATGAATCAGCAGCTTTCTGCTGGATAAAGGACTGGCTACTTCTTGAAAACACTGACATTCTGGATTTGGAAGGGTTCAACAATGCGTTTGGGTGGCATGCATATTTGTGGTATGACAAGGTTAGAGCTCATAAAGCATTTAAGAACCATATTGTCAGGAAAGCAGTTTTTAATGTCTGGACAAGATATAAAGATTTATTAGAAAACAAGACCCCAAGGTGGTTGTCACCTATGGAAGCTAAGGCTCTGAAAAGACTCAATATGGAGGCCAAATGGCCGAAATATTGGGAGATATTAGAACATGATGGAGATACATGGAGATTGCAGAGTTTTGAGAAATTAAAAGATAAAGTGCAAGACTGGCTACACTATTACCAAATCAGAGAGGTCTTTAATATGGACAAGAAAATAGGTTTCCAGGTGGAAAAATCGAAATTAGAAACGGAATTGTTAGAACCTAAAACTAAGGTATTGTCAAGAATGTACAACTTGCTGTTAAAATGGAATACTCAGGATGAAATGGTCAAATCAGCTATGATTAAATGGGCACAAGACATTGGTTATAACATTATGTTTGCTGACTGGGAACGGTTATGGACCACTGGTATGAAATTTATGGCATGTAATGCCTTGAAAGAAAATATTATGAAAATGATTTACAGGTGGTACATGACACCAGTCAAGCTTGCAAAGATATATCACTTGCCTGACAATAAATGTTGGAAATGTAAGGAAACTGAGGGAACATTCTTTCACCTCTGGTGGACGTGCCCAAAGGTAAAGGCTTTCTGGGAAATGATCTATAATGAACTGAAAAAGGTATTTAAGTATACCTTCCTTAAGAAACCAGAGGCCTTCCTCTTGGGCATTGTTGGCCAGAAGGTGTTAAAGAAGGATAGAACCTTTTTTATGTATGCAACAACAGCAGCAAGAATACTTATCGCAAAGTATTGGAAGACACAAGATTTGCCCACCTTGGAAGAATGGCAGATGCAATTGATAGACTATATGGAATTGGCAGAAATGACTGGCAGAATCCGAGACATGGGAGAAGAACAAACAGAAGAAGAATGGAAGAAATTTAAAGATTATCTGCAAAAACATTGTAAATTATTTGAATGTTAAAGTGATGCAGGATAGTGAGACAATGTGGCATTAGTGACAAAGCTGAAAGGAATGTGCAAAGATGTTTTATGAGTAACAAGTAAAGAAACATAGTTAAATTAATCAAATGATGGGGGATTAGAAGATAAGTGGACAGCAGTGGGAATGGTTAATTTAAAAGAAATTAAGAAATATTAAAATTAGTCAAAATAGAGGAAGAATTTGCTGAAACTAAATTGGAAATTTGAATACAGATAAGGGAGATGTGAGGAAGTCAGGAAAGTAAGTTATATGAAATTAAGAGTTGAACTTATATATTTTTGTTTGGTTTTTGTGTTTTTTGTTGTTGTTGTGTTATTTTGTCTTGTTTGTCATTATAAATCTGTTGAAATCTTAATAAAAATCTTTTAAAAGATAATTAAAAAAATGAAGTGTGATGTTTCTGATACTGGAGATAGTGTAGTGATCATGACCAGTAACCTTTGATAGCCTTATTCTCAATTAATTTGACTAATGTAAGGACATAAAATCAGACCCATGGCTCATCTAGTCCAGAATCCTGTTCTCACAATGGCCAACCAGGTTCCTATGGGAAGCCCTCCCCTTTTGTGGTTTCCAGCAACTGATATTCAGAAGCTTACTGCCCCTTCAAAGTTGATAGTTGCCACTATGTATTGTGGCAGTAGATCCCACAGTTTAACTATATGCTCCACGGAAGCCATCTAATAACAGACAAGGGTACTGCCATTTCCCACGAGGACTTCTGGTGCAACAGTTGATTTGGCTGAACTGAAACTGCGATGCAGAAAACCCTGTATTCCTGACAATTCAAATAATTCTTGCTGACAGCACAGACATTTGAACAATGATAAAAATGACAGTGGAAACGTGAAGTGATACTTCTGGAACTGACAATCCACACATGGTTGAGAGAGATTTATGATCGGCCTGCTTTTGTCTGCCTCAGAGAGTGTGTGTGGGTGTCATTCATTGCTCTTTTACAAGGTTGCTGCCAGAACCGCGGTAACTAGAGTGATATATTTTCATGAAGCTTCCTTCTTCTTGAGTTCTGACACTATTGTCAGCCACACAAAGGTAATAATTTCATTCTAAGTGGGATCCTGAGGTAGGGATTTATCTTGATAAGATACTGTACCAAGAAAATATTTAGGTTTGGTTCAGTTTATTGAATTTATGAATTATTTCATAAATGCAGTAATATGCAGCTATCCCTCAAACTTGCAACCTTGGTATTATCAGCATCCTGCTCTAACCAACTGAGCTATCCCAAAGCAATTTACAACTAGCATAAGATGCAGTAATAAAAATACACAAGCACAGTAGAAACATACCCAGGTTTCAAAAAAGGTTATTTATTTATGCTACTACGGTGACCCGCATTTCATTAGCCCCAAAATGGAAAACAAGTGACGTCCCAACCGAAGAAGAATGGCAACTTAAACTGATGGAATATGCTTGTGGATCTAATGTATAGAATAAGAGAACAGGAAGAACATTTGTTTAAAGAAGATTGGAAAATGTTTATTGAATATATGGGGGGAAATTGTGTACACTTGAAAACGCTGGCAGCATTAAGATAAATTCAACAGTGTAAATAAGTTTTGATGGAAGTATTAATGGAATACTGGTTTAGTTTATAAAAAATATGCAGGGATTTATGCTATGTAAAATGAACCACGGAAAGATAAGGAGGGAAGTCATTGATATTTTAAGGTTGTATAAATGAATATTTTAAATTGTGAAACAGAAAATTTGCCACCCAAATGTCAGTCAGTCAGTCAGTCAGTCAGTCAGTCAGTCAGTAGGTGAGTCAGTCTACCCAAATGTCTGGGGAAAACAAAAGTGATTTGGTGCTAGGCAGGCCTCCCTGGGGAGAGCAGTCTATATGTGGGAAGCTGCTACAGAAAAGAAAATGAGAAAGCATGTAGAGAAGGGCCTCACATGATGATCTCAGGGTCTAGGCAGATTTATATGGGAAAGAGAGAGCCTTCAGAATCGTATTTAATGATCAAAACTAACACTTTGAATTACACCTAGAAACAAATTGGTGGCCAGTGCAGTCAGGCCAGAACTGATGTGATTACCGTATTTTTCGCTTTATAAGACACACTTTTTCCCTCCTAAAAAGTAAGGGGAAATGGGTGTGTGTCTTATGGAACGAATGTAGGCTGCGCAGCTATCCCAGAAGCCAGAACAGTGCTCCCTCTCGCTGTTCTAGCTTCTGGCTTAGCCGCGTGAAGCCTCTTCAGGGCACGGGGAGCCTTCATCGCACTGCCCTGAAGAGGCTTCGCACGGCTATACCAGAAGCCAGAACAGCGAGAGGGAGCGCTGTGCAGCGCTGGCTTCTTGCTGTTCTGGCTTAGCCCCTCAGTCCCTTCCCCTACCTCCCAGAAAAGCCCCCAAGAGCCGCGCGGAGCTCTTGGGGGCTTTTCCCCGAGGATGGAGAAGGGCAGCCCGTCAGTGAATATCCCTTTAAAGAATATTTTTTCCTTGCATTCCCCCTCTAAAAACTAGGTGCGTCTTATGGTCAGGTGTATCTTATGGAGCGAAAAATATGGTATGTTCATGCCTTCTTGTCCCAGATTTCAGTTCAATCAAATCTGCTTGCTGCATTCTGCACTAACCTACGCTGTAGTGACTCAATATAAGGCAGAATCCTATCTCTTTAATCCTCTTTCCAAACTGTTCCCAAGTTTAATGTATAACAGCATTTGCCAACATTATCCTCTCTTCCCCCCGCCTTCCGTTTTTCCTTGTTGTTATCCATATATGTCAATGTTGTCTTTGTAACTCTGCAAGTAAAGTGTCATATACACTGATAATGTGATGATGATATTAGACCAGATAGTCCAATAGCATGAGCCAACATTTAACATGGTAACAAGACGAAGTGCAAGAGGCCCCTGGTAATTGCTTTGATGTTTCTTTTTCGGTTGTTTCCCTGTTTCTGCAGTGGTTTTCTAGTGCCGCTGCCAACGATGACACCATCTATCCATTTCATTTCTGAAGGCGAAGCCTATTTGACCAGTCACAGCCCTCTGCATAAATTCCCTTTCTGTCCTCTTAAGCCAGGATAGGCATTTAATGCAGAGGTTAGAATAACAAGCTCCATTTCTCATGGCCTTAGCAAAGCAATCAATTGCCTCCTTTGCAATTATAAGCTATTCTATTTTTACAGCATTGCGTGTTGATGCCAGAGTTGATCATTGGGGTTTCTGATGCCCTGAAGGTTACTGACTCCAGGAATGCGAGCCATTTAATCGCCCTTTGCTTTTTCTCTCTCTCTCCACGCAACAAGGAATGAAGGGCAATAGTAGCCTTGGAAAGCTTATGCCAGAAGCCGTTAAAGTGATCAAACAGAGGCCAACAAGTTCAGACGCTAGAAGCAAATTCATGAATGGGAGGACAGCAGGCAAAATAGCTGAAATAGCAGAAGGCAATGCACTTTTGTCATTCTGTTTTGCAAAGGGCCGTATTTCAAGACAGAGTTACATGTTCCCACTTCCCTGACCAATCAGAAGTTAGAGAGAGAGCACTACTAGACTGAACATTCTCATACCCCCTGACATTTTTCTGATGAAAATAGGGGTGTCCTATTCTATAACAACAAAACTTTATTATTTATAACCCATTTGACTGGGTTGTCCTAGCCACTCTGGGCAGCTTCCAACATATATAAAAACATAATAAAACATTAAAAAGCTTCCCTATACAGAGCTGCCTTAAGATGTCTTCTAAATGTTGCATAGTTACTTAAAGGTTGCATAGTTTCTTATGTGTGCATCACATAACTCCATATCTTCCAACTTTTTTCTGATGAAAATAGGGATGTCCTAAGGAAAAGCAGGACATACCAGGATCAAATCAGAAACCAGGAAGGCTTCTGTAAATCCGGGACTGTCCCTGGAAAATAGGAACACTTGGAAGGGTCTGCATCCTTTGGATAAAAGAGCACTGGAAACTTTGGACGTCTTTGCAATATTTGCTTCATGTGTGCAGACAGAGTACCTCCCCCCAGCAAATAAATATCACTTCCTGAGACTCACAAGTGAGAGCAGGACCAATGCACTCATGTCCTGCTTTCAGGCTTCCCATAGGCTAGGGTTACCATATTTCAAAAAGTAAAAATCTAGTAGGGCTTTTACGTTTTTATTTAGACTCTGCACTCCGAGGCTATTCACCTCTGGCCAATTTGCAGCTCCCTTATCCACTCACACTAGATTATTATTTTCATAAGCTGCCCTACATTAAAAAAAAAAGTTCAGAAACAAAAGTGATAGGGGAAATTGTGTTAAAAACATGCAACCAACAAGAGTTAAAAGCTGCAAAAATAAGGAATGTTTGGACAGAGGAAATAAATAAAATAAAAACAAGAACGGGTTATAGATTACCATTAGATCTTCTAATTGAATTTATTTGGTTTTGTAAGGGACTCGGTTTTGTCTATAGATATGGAAATGCTACTGCACCTCTGGATCTCTGCAAAACTGGAATAAAATAAAAGTTGCAACCACTGAGGAATGGGTTGTGAAACTCATTGTGTTATATACATGGTCAAATTAACCAACATAATAAGAGTCAGAGAGGGCAGGAGGTAGGGGAGTTTGTTTAAAGAAAAGAAAAAGGAATGGAAGATGTTGAAGAATCAAAAACTTAAAAAAAGAGTGGGAACGATAGAGAGTCTGGTGGATCAGAATAAATATTTGGAAACATAATTTCCTGAAAGCTTCTCTTCATGCCAGAAATATTTTTCAAGCACACATTTGAGTCCCGCTCTAGTTTTCTCTTGTGTGGGTAGCTCACGCATTGGTTCAGCCCAGGCTATTGTTTTAAATCTGCTTTTGACTTAACCGAGCTGTCAGGGAGCCAGTCACTGTTTGCACAATGGAAAGTGTCAAAAGATTTTCCCTTGCTTCTAATTGACCACTAAGCTCTCAGAAAGTCACAATTTATAGATTCGTTTATTCTTTCTGCTGCAAACTGAAAGGCATTTCAAATGAAAAGTCAGATATAATCTTACTAAGTTCTTTTCGGGGGGGGGGGGGGCGGAATCTCAGAGGCCGAAACTAAACACATGCAACAGTGCCACAATGGGCTAGGTTTTAAGACTAAAGCCATTTCAGGAAAAGGAGAACTGAGTGTAGAGAAGTAGCAGTGTTTTTACTTGTGTTACATTGGAAGGAAAATGCAGTCTCTCCCAAAGCTTTGCTGACAGTCATCCAAGCCTGCTTTATAGGGTAACTTTGGGCAATGAAGCAGATATGGCCTGCAGGCCATTTTAAATGAGTATGTCATGGCAGCAACTATGTCGAAGGCCGTTTCTGTGCCACCATTTTGTCTGTGCGATGTGACCCATGTGGAAACTGCTGTGGTATGGGGTTGCTTGCAATTTGTCCCTGTACAATCAAACCAGGATCATATAGGCCCTCTTTGATGGATTTCTTCTTCTTCTTCTTTGGCGATCACACGTAGCCAAGTAAGGTTGTTGTCAGGGAACTGCCATCGGAGCTAGAGGCGGAGGGAAGGCTCCGGAGAGGGTCCCAGTAGGGAGAGAGGCAGCCCATCTGCTGGGGAAGGAAATCAGTGTAACACCAGTGGAGAAGGGGGGCAGATGGGGGAATCGGAGAGTAGGCTCCAGGACTCTTCACCGGAGACCAGCGGGGAGAGCACGGGTCCTCCGCTGCCCACGCCCTCCCTGCGCAGAAGACTTCCGCGCAGGGAGAGTAGGAGGAGACTTGGCGTCAAAGAACTTCTTTGCTGGAAGAAGTTCAAGAAACGCCCACTGACGGATTCTGCCAGCGACTGAGCCAGCCACGAAGTGAAGGGCTGTCCAGACAGAAAGGGTTCAACCAGGTAACCTAGCTAGGAGTGGCGGCAACTTACGCACGAGCAACCCCTTAGAACCATTACAGTTGTCTTCCATAAACACAATTTTAACAGTGAGTACGTAATGACTGTGGAGGCCAATTCCAGATCCACACATCCTTCCACAGTGGGGACATAGGTTTCCGGGAAGGAGTTGATCACGGCGAGGGTTTGCTAAGCGTGCCTTCCTCTTAGCACGTTTCTCCCTTGCGTCCTGAGTTTGAGCGTCTTCAAAGCCCATGACACCTTTGGTAAAGGCTGTTCTCCAATTGGAGCGCTGACAGGCCAGTGTTTCTCAGTTGTCAGTGTTCACACTACATTTTTAAAGATTTGCCTTGAGAAAGTCTTTGAACCTCTTTTGTTGACCACCAGCATTAGGCTTTCCATTTTTAAGTTCGGAATAGAGTAGTTGCTTTGGCAGACGATCACCAGGCATCCACACAACATGACCAGTCCAACAAATTTGATGTTGAAGAATCATTGCTTCAGCACTGGTGATCTTTGCTTCTTGGATTTTATAAGAACATAGGAACAGCTGGATCCGGCAAATGGCCCATCTTAGTCCAGCACTCAGTTCTTGTGGCACCCAACCTGATACCTGTGGGAAACCAGTGAGCAGAACATGAGCACAAGACCACTCTCCCCTCCATTTTCTCAAAAACCATTCACCGATGGGTTTAGGACCCAGCCTTTTGTACCAGGCCACAACAGCACAGACATTTGAGAAGCCTGTAAAGAAATCCAGCATACCCCCTGACTTGGTGCCAAAATTAGCTTGTCTGCCGGGTTTGGATGAGCAAAGAAATTGACCTTTTTACAGATGGTGGAGCAGAAGCCATGTAGGAAGTCAGATGTGCTGACACGGTTGAGATGGCAGAGATGCCTGAAGTGTCTACGGTGTGAGCTGAAAATATGCCGCATGAGAGAGCCCCTGTTTGTAGACCTCCTGGAGAAGCCAGTTGCCCAGCTGACTACAGGATGAGTCTGTTCTTGCAGTGACAGCTGCAGGAAACTGTGATGCGGTACTTGACCACTGCTGACTTGGGTGTCATGTTCCCCCTCCCCCCTCCCCAGGGCGCCACATGCAAAGGCAAAATGGATCTTTCCTTGCAGAGTCCGACCTCCTGGCAGTTTAAATTTGCGCAAGCGATGAAATGGCTGTTGCAAAACATGCTTTGGGAATCTGAATGAATTTCAAACCGAAGATCAGTCCAGCTCTGCTTCCAGTTTTCATTCAACCCAGGTGAGGAAACAGAAGTCCTAAACCAGCGCCTTGCTGCAGCAATCGGCAGGATATTCCCGGCTCCTCTTTTAATGTCTTTTCAACACTAAGGAAATGCCTTTTGATTTCCCGAAGCCTTCTAAATAAGATTTTAGATTATGTTTTCCCCCTTCCTTGATCTCTATTGTCTTTGATACGTTTTCAGTCGTATTTGGTGCTTTAATGCTGTGTTTTATTGTGCTGTGCTCTATTTTTAATTTGCTTTCTCCCCCTCCCCAAGTCTATAAATAATGTAAACAAACAAACAAACAAACAAAAACAGTGCTTTGCGTGTAGAAAGGTCCCATGCTCAATCCTTGGTATCTCTAGGTGGAAAGATGTAATTTTAATTGCCTGTATAATTCTGATGGAATAGAAGAGTTTTCAGCTAGTGTTTAAAAGTTGAAACAGAAGGCACCTGCTGAATATCTAGTGGCAGAGTGTTCCACAGGACTGGGCCAATGACACTAGAGGCTCGGTTCCTTGATGAGCCTCGCCTACTTTGGTATATGTGCTGCCGAAGCGAGCACGAGCCTCGCCTACTTTGGGAATGACCAGTGATGCTCCAGCAGATGGTCTCAGTATTCAAGATGCGATATAAGAGCTCAGGTACCCTGAGGTACCCTGAGCCTAAGTTGTTCAGGGATTTGTAAATTAATATAATCAACTAGAACCTGGCTCAGGCAGCCAGTGCAGGTGTTTTAACAATGATGTCAGTCAAACAGCCCCATCAGCAGGGCTACTGGATGGGGATGATATGAACTGCCATCCAAAAACATCTAGAGGGCACTATGTTGGCTAGCTCTGCTACCAGGAATATTCTTAAAATAAAGAGGAATCTCAGAGGCCCATAAATATAGATTGTAGAAACTTACTCTGAGAGGAAGTGTCAATTCACACTATTTCCGAAGGACATAAATACAAAGACCTGGCAAGATGTGAATTCCAGAACAGAATAGAAGAAACACACACCCATAATACAAATATGACTGCCAGAGTTGAAATAACTAACAAGCAGAAATATAGTAAAGGGTCAAATCCAGAACTTTGTGGAAAAAATATATCCTGAACTGCATTGCTTATGGTTAAATTCACACTTCTGGGAAGGTAGGGAAGGAATAACTGAGATGCCATTGAATTATACTTTGAAAAACCTTGGCTACTCTTATGCCAGAATCCTACATGTAAATATTTTCCCCAAAAAACTTTGAAGATGAAAACTAAATCAGAAATTAAAGGGCCAATATAAGTATTGGCAATGCCTAGAAATAATAAATCTAAAAATCTGCAATCCATAGGGCTACACCGTCAGTGGTGAGAGATTTATTAGCAAGTAGCTTTATGACATTTTTCAGATGAGTCACACATTCTTAGTGATATATTTCAAGAGTAACAGCAACCAGCTCCCTGAAATGGCCGTGGGTTCCATACCATCTCATTCATAGCAAAATAACGCAAGTTAGCTACCTAAAACAATTTTTTTAAAAATAAGCATTCTATAGTTATTATTTATAACTTCATCTGGAGCCTGTTAAATATATCGGTGAAAGCAAACATGGGGAATATATTGTTCAACAAGTGTGTTCCCCCACTATACCATTCATTACATTTTGCTGCCTGAGGCAAAGGACAAAATGGTAGCCTCTCTCTCAGGTACGGAAGCTGACTGCACTGTCAGTTAAGTCTTACTTCAACACTGGCCTTGGAATAGCATCCTCCGGTGCATCTGATGACAATCCAGTTTAGAGGATGCATGACAGGCCTGTGGCATGCACAACTTTGATCTCCAACAGAGGCCTGAGGGCTCAGGAGTCACAGCTGCCGTTGCTGCTTCCCCAGCATCTGTTACCTGAGGCACTCTGCCTAATAGCAGGGACGGCTAAGATGCTGTCAAACGTGCTTTACAGGTTAGATCTATATTTTCAGGCCCCACCATACATTTGAAGCACTGTTATGTGGCTTATGTGTTGTGGCTTATCTCAAATAATCCTGGGCATTGTAATAATAATAATAATAATAATAATAATAATAATCCTTTACTATTTGTACTCTACCCATCTGACTGGGTTACCCCAGCCACTCTTGGTGACTTCAAACATATATAGTTTGTAATGAGTGCTAAGAGTTGTTGGAAGACCCTGTTTTCCTCACAGCTCTACAATTCCCAGAGTTCCATGGGAAGAGGCATTGATTGTTAAACCACTGTGAGAATTGTCACTCAATTGGAGTTCAAATAATATTAGCTAATACATAAAATATTACGTAAAGAAGCTTACAAATTTTACATTTGGTCACTATGTAATTCGCCTAATATAATTTTTTTTTTGCAAAGCAGTTTCCTATACCATAGCACATTCCAGTATGTTAGCTACATTAATATTTGCATTTTAATGCATTTACCGCAGTAATTGCATTTTTGTACATATTAAGTGGCTTCAGACCTGCATTGCAAAAGTGTGAATTTAAAAGAATGGAAGGGTTACGGTTTGCATATTATCTAGGTAGGTTCGCCTTTAGATGCAAAGGGGATTGATTTTCTCCCTCCTCTGTAATGGGACCGACCTCATTCAAAGGGCCTGTACCCAAACTGGGGCATGGACCAGTCTCTTTCTTTAGCTTAGATTCCACTGCAAAGCATCCTGTGCTTCATTGGCACTGTGCAAATAATAATCACCATCAAATAAATATTGGGCCCATGAGCCTTGACGGCTTGCCTTGACACGTCGTACTGTTCCAAACATGCTGGAATTTGGTCCTGTTAAGCTATGGGACGGGGAAAAAGGGAAATTTATTTGAGACAGAGGAAGCTTCTTCTTTTTTCAAAGTTAAGTGATGGACGTCCTTGAACGTAATAGAATAAAAAAAGAGATGGGGTGGAGGGGAGAAAAAGAAAACAAGAGGGAGAGGCATGTTGTTTCTGGACGCTTCATACCATAATAGCTGACAGCTGAGCCGGCAAGGTGGCTCCTAAACTGTAGCAGACAAGTCAGACAGTTTTAACAGGATCCCTGAGGAGCTCCTGAAGAAAGGAAAAGGTGAATTTTAAAATGTTGTCCCCCCCCCCCCACCGGTTTGCTGCCAGAGAAGTTATGTAGTTCTTGGCTCAGGGCCAGCAGAACCGAGGAAGGCAGAAGAGAGAGGGAGGAGAGAGAGTGCATGCATATTACAAAGGTCACGCCAAAGGCAACATTTACATTTATACCTTTGTACCATTTCTTGCACTTCTCGGTGAGTAAATCCCACCGTCTGAAACAAATTAAATGAGGGTTGTTGTTTTTTGGTCCTCCCTCTCCTCCCAAATAGGGAGGCTTGTTCACAACTGCCAAGATGTGTGCATGTGCATATATGTACTGTATATGTTTATAAGGGCTGGTGTACACATTATATGTACTTCAGTGATCCTTCCTCCTGATAGGGTTTCCTATTCCCAAAGAAACTTGTAGCTGGAATGAGGATCTCTCTTGCTCAGCTATTATGGTACGAAGTGCCCAGGTTCAGGGCCCACCTAGGTTCAGGAGATGGGCTCAGGCGGCAGAAGCCCAAGAGATGGTGTCCCTGCATGCACCTCGCCCAGTCACCTCTGCCTCTGCTAGAGAAAGGGCACTGGAATCAAGATCTCACCAAAATCTCACGAGCTATTGTGCGCTCCATGATATCTTGCCTGAATCCCCCACTGCTTTGTTGCTAAGGGAAGCTTCATTGGTGGTGGAGGCAGGGCAGAATGGCACCTTCAGGTTTCACCTCAGGTGCCGAAATGGTATGTGCCACCATTCGATCCCTGACATCTTTTGTCTCTATTTCTCCTACCCTCCTCTTTTCCTCTCTTTTCCCTTTTCCTTTCTGCCTCTCTCTCTCTCCATCTTCTCTTTCTTCCACACTCTTTCCCCCCGCCCAGTGGTTTGCCAGAGGCAGGACAGATCACTTGCACCAGAGGCCTCAAGTGAACTGTTGATGTTCGAAACTCCTCCTCTCTCCCTTCTTGTGCTTCTTTATCTTTAATCCAGACTTGGCTCAGAGAGTCCCTCAAACAGAGGATTGTCCTCTGGAAGCCCTTCAGCCAGAGGATTGTCCTCTGTAAAGTAGGGCACATGGCCATCCTAGTCCCCACCCCCTACTGGACCCCTTCTTTTCACATTCGAATAACTAAGCTGAGACACATATTTCTCCTTGGTTCCTTATGCACAGTTGCCAGCGCAATTTAGGGGAAAAAAACCCCCTTCTCTCATAAGAAAACAATGGAGGAGTTGGGCGAAAGACAACCATTTCACCACACTTTAAATCACTCTGGTGGTGTGTCGAAAAATGTGGGAGAAATTTCAGGGACTTATTTGCATTCCGTGGTTTCTAAAACTGGCCTGTCAGAGCTATGCTTCAATCCCCAACCGTTGGTATATCAAGATGGAAAATGAAGCTTTAGGGGTCAGTTAGCATGGAGCTAGCAAGAAGACACTTTCAGATACAGAACTATCCCCTGGCATCCCTTCACGTTCAGGCCTGTCCCTGGTAATTTTGGCTTCATTCACCGGACAAGATTCCTATGATGTTTCAAGCCTTCCTTCCAAGCAAGTGGGAGATCAGCCTGGTTCTAGCAATTAACACACCCCATAACATTCCTCATGTGAAAATGGAGACAAATCTCACTCCCAGACATCTGACTCACCTCAATCCCCCATTTTTGTGCCCCCTACGTATTTCCTATCATAAGCAGGGAGAGTGCCATCACCCTTACACCAACAGGACCAAGCACACATGAACTCCACTGCCCTGAGAAAACCCGTTAATCCCCATTTTATTTTATTCTTTGGTCAATGTACAAAAAGAAGAACACACACCAATAAATAAATTTGAGAAGGGGGCAAGATTAGATGCAGATGCACAAAGATCATTATTATTTAAACCAAGACTCCCTGGGCTCTGCTCCCACTTTCTTCCCATGGCCCTGCCTGCTCCTCAGACCTAACGCATCGCGTGGGGCTGGGCCTTGGCAACAGCAGCCTCTCTTCCCACTCGCCAGCTCTCCAGCAACCACTATGAGCTGCCCAAGGAGGAAGCCGGCAGCAGTGGCCATGGAGACGCCACAGAGAGGAAATGGGATGCTCCCTCACCACCACCGTTTGGGGCAAGTGACAGTCCTCCTTCCTAAGCTCAGAAATAAGGGCATTCCAGGATCAAATGAGAAGCCAGGGTGGCTTTTGTCATTCTGGGACTGTCCCTGGAAAATCGGGACACTTGGGGAGCATGAATCAATCAACAGCCGAGGGGGATTTTGTCTTTCTTCCCTGCCTGGGGAGAACTGTGCTACAACCGTTGGTCACTTGTGCTCTCGAGCCCCAGTCTTGGGCTGCTGGGAAGTGATGTCACACATAGACAGGCACAACCCATTTCATTAGGGTTTTTCTTTTTATTTAAGGCAAACTCTCCTGGACAAGGCTATTGATGGCTGGGCACAGGTGGCGTTGTGGATTAAACCACAGAGCCTAGGACTTGCCAATCAGAAGTTCGGCTGTTCGAATCCCGGCGACGGGGTGAGCTCCCATTGCTCAGTCCCTTCTCCTGCCAACCTAGCAGTTTTAAAGCACATCAAAGTGCAAGTAGATAAATAGCTACCGCTCCGGCGGGAAGGTAAGCGGCGTTTCCATGTGCTGCTCTGGTTCACCAGAAGCGGTTTAGTCATGCTGGCCACATGAACCGGAAGCTGTACGCCAGCTCCCTCGGCCAATAAAGTGAGATGAGCGCCGCAACCCCAGAGTCGGCCACGACAGAATCTAATGGTCAGGGGTCCCTTTACCTTTAACCATTATAGGCCATGTTATTTCTCCACTGCTGGAGGCAGCATGCTTCTGAAAACCAGTTGGTGGAAACTGCAGGAGGGAAAAGAGCATATGGTTCCTCCTATCTGGTTGGCCCCTTGATCCAGCAAAAGGCTCCTTTTATGTTCCTGGTTAGTCGGATTGTTAGTTAGAATGAGGAAACGTAGCTAGGATTAAGTGACCTTATTTTTTTAATAGCTACTTAAGAGAACCAATTAAGTGGACTTTTGAAGTATATAGGGATGGTCAGCAGAGAACACACAGCAGATCACATTCATCTCCATGTGCGCCCACTAATCTCATCAGACTAGTCCTCAGGAGATCAGTAGGAAGCATGGCCAGCAGACCCATAAGGCAAACTGAACTATGTGTTTATTGGACACGTTACATATTTCCAAAGTCAGGTTTTTTAAAAAATAAAGAACCAGCTCATTAAAGCACAAATGAACTCTTCCCAGTTGGGTTTCATTTCATCCTGGATGCTGTTTACATTTTCGTTTTATCTTATGATATTTGAACAGTGTGTTCAATCAAAGTGCTCTTGAACTAGGTTGAAAAACCTCTAGCCTGCCTGCCAAATTTCCTTCATTTTCGCAGAATGGGTGTTTATTTCAGCGAATAATCTTCCTATCCCCCTTTTTTTTCAGTCCTGGAAAAAAATATTAGCTGTTCATCATCACAGTTCACATTATCATGGGTTATGGACAGTAAGTACTCCAGAACTTTTGGAAAAGTAAGCTCCTGTTTTGTTTTGTTTTACAAAAGCAACTAAAACCACTCCATATGTACCATAAATATTTATTTGGTGAACTGTCTCATTAACTTTGTGTTTCCAGTAAGGGAAGTACCCTCCATAGCCATTTGAAGCCAGAAAAAAAAAATGCTCAAGTTAAAAATTTTGCAGTTGCTTTGCAAAGAGACCTTCGTACGTTTATCAGTTCAGGGCTCACTTTCCATAGACTGTTATTTTGAGATCTCCTGAAAGCAAAGCTAGAATTTTATGAGGGAAAGGATATAGTTCATTGGCAGAGCAGCTGCTTGGCTTGCAGAACGCCCCAGTTTTAGTCCCCAGCATCTCCTGTTAAAAAGGATCTGGTGATAGGAAAATGGTCTGCCTGAGACTCTGGAAAGCTCCCCAGGTCAGTATACACAATATTCAATGTAAACAATATCTAGCAGGGGGAATGTGCTGTTTGGAGAGGCTCTTGAGGGGCTGGTAGGCCACAGGATGAGGGGTGAGGCCTCAACACCCCAACAAGGAACAGTCAGATTGTATTCAGTAGGGAAATAGAGCGCAATGTCACATCCTGTCCCTAATAAACAATGTGAACTTAGCATTCCCATACCCTCCAGCATTTCTCTGATGAAAATAGGATTGTCTTATTTGATAATAATAATAATAATAATAATAATAGTAATAATAATAATAATAATACAGTGGAACCTTGGTTTTCAAGCATCTCAGAAGCCAAACGTTTTGGAATCCAAACGCCGAAAACCTGGAAGTAATTGCTTCCATTTTCGAACGCGCCTTGGAAGTCGAACAGCTTCTGAGGCATGTTTTCTCATTTCCCCCATTGAAATTGCCGAGAGCCCTTTGCGCCTCGGTTGTCGGATGTTTGGGAAGTCAAACCGTCTTCTGGAATGGATTACGTTCGACAACCAAGGTCCCACTTTACCACTACTACTACTAATATTTAAACCCACCCATCTGACTAGGTTGACTCAGACACTCTGGGTGACTTCCAACATATAGAAAAACTTAACAAAACATTAAACGTGAAAATTTCCCCATGCAGGGCTGCCTTCAGATGTCTTCTAAAGGTTGTATAGTTACTTATCTCCTTGGCTCAGGGATCGCATAGCTCAATACCCTCCAACATTTCTCCAATAAAAATACAGTGGTACCTTGGGTTACAGACACTTCAGGTTACAGACGCTTCAGGTTACAGATTCCGCTAACCCAGAAATAGTACCTCGGGTTAAGAACTTTGCTTCAGTATGAGAAGAGAATTCGTGCGGCAGTGGCATGTCGGGAGGCCCCATTAGCTAAAGTGGTGCTTCAGGTTAAGAACAGTTTCAGGTTAAGAACAGACCTCCAGAATGAATTAAGTTCTTAACCCAAGGTACCACTGTAGGGACCTCTTAAGGAAAAGCAGGACATTCAAGGATCAAATCAGAAACTGTGATGACTTCTGTAAACCTGGTACTGTCCCTGGAAAATAGGAACACTTGGAGGATCTGTATTCCAGTGGTGATGGTGTGAAGGAAGAGAGTGGCTGGGGTCTTTTGATACACTCATGGAAGTTTGGCTATGTTGCCTTATCAGGAAAATGGCAGCTACGCTGTAGCATCCATGCTTGATATTTTCTCCGTCTTGCTATGGTGCCACTTCAACAATGACAAAAGGCTGCTTTTATGCACATATTTCTTGAGGAGGAGGGAAAAAACCAGTTTAAATATAAAAAGCTATTAACATTCATAAATTGTTTGGGAGGGCGGAGGGTGGGCTAAAGGCTAATCCTGTCCAAGAGGATTTGTATCCCCCTGGGTGGGTACATAACTCTGACTCACTGCATTCATTAATTCATACTCATGCAAGCGATCCAGGAATTCTTAACAATAGCTCAGGACTCCAGATGACATATTTGGAGTAGAAATGTGTATTTATTTACAACCAAGCTGCAATCCAGCCCTATCCTAAAGAAAGCAAAAGAGCCTGATTTGCCATCAATTACTGAGGCACTTCCAAAGGCTGTTAATTTGAGTAGCTAAGTAAACAGAACTTGACACGCATTGTGCTGCTGTCTGAATTACTTCAACCTCTTGCTTATACACAAATGGATCACTGGAACTTGAGGAGCTGTACTGGGAGGGCAATCTTGATTTCATTGACTTGGGGCTTGTACACACAAATCAAACACACACACACACACATTCATGCTTTCCTGGTAATAAGATATTTTCCAGATCCCATCCCTTGTTTTCTAGTCTTTCAGTTCCCTACATTAGTGGAAACGTTATATTTTCCCAATCCTTCTCTCCCTATGTAGGAGGGGAAGGACTCTGTCATAGCTGGAGATCTGGAGATGAAGCAGGAGGGCAGGGTGTATCACAATGGTAGGACCAGGGTTTGTAGCTCTAGGGTTAGATCCCACTGAGCCTCTTGGGCTTGCTGATCAGAAGGTCGGTGGTTCGAATCCCCGCAACGGGGTGAGCTCCCATTGCTCTGTCCCAGCTCCTGCCAACCTAGCAGTTCAAAAGCATGCCAGCACAAGTAGATAAATAGGTACCATTGCAGCGGGAAGGTGAACGACGTTTCCGTGTGCTCTGGTTTCTGTCACGGTGTTCTGTTGCACCAGAAACAGTTTAGTCCTGCTGGCCACATGACCTGGAAAGCTGTCTGTGGACAAACGCCAGCTCCCTTGACCTGAAAGCGAGATGAGTGCCGCAACCCGATAGTCGCCTTTGAATGCACTTAACCATCCAGGGGTCCTTTACCTTTATCTTTTATCTTCAGTAAGCCCCTTTTCTGAGTGGGTTCCCCTCCTCTTTGCCACTGTTGCCAGGGGCCTAATCCCCACTATGTGGCAAAATGTAACGACCATTCCCTGTTTTCCCTAATCCACCATCCAGTACATGGTAAGTTTTCTTTGGACTGAGTCTTTGAATGTTAACTTATATGCCTCACTGATCCTCATATTCCTTTATTGATACCATTTCTTACTTGCCCTTCAGCACGAGGGGCCCCTATAGACATCCCTTTTCATTGCATGATTATTCATGATGACTTGCACTCACAATGCTATCAGGGTGGTCACACACAATCCTGCTTTCACTACTCTTCATGCCTGTGAAAGTTTTGGAGTTGGTCACATTGCTTCATTTTTAAGCAGCACATATCCCATTAATGCTGAAATCCTGCAACTCTTTCTACCACAAATGCCGTGGTTCATTTTTGTCTCGCTTTCGTTGTGCTATAGCCTCTGTATAGAGGTAGCATTAGGGAAGCACTGCAGAACAAACAAAAATGGAATTAACCCACCACTCTGTTTGAGATATTTCATCCCCCCCCAAATAAACTCTGTATGTACACTGTACATGCTCTGTCAAGGATATGTTGCAGTCTGGAAGGTCCTAGGGTGGGTTGCAACACCAAAATGTACAATTATAAAACCAAATAAAATCATTACAATGCTAAAATACACAAAACTGTTCCAAATGGAACAGAACAGTACAAATTCAGCAAAAGAGCTGAAAAGAGGGTGTTGTGGCTGACCAATCGTACCCACCCACAACACAGGGTGTCGGTTTCCAGGTCTCACTGCAATACATGCCCTCTTTAAGGGAGTAAATGTCTAACTTATAGTTAGTAATGTCTAACTTCACACCTGAAAATTTATACATTCAACCTTTCTGCATTCCAGCCAGGTCAGACATTTATTATAATTCTGTTTTGGTGCACAGGGGTTTTAGTCATTGGAAAAAAGCACACATACAAGCAAGTACTTAATCAGACAGTCCTTGCTGGCAAAAAATAAAATAAAAAATACAGTGTAGATACAGAGTTTGTTATTTTGCTAAAACTGTAGAATTGAGGGCCAAACTAGATGTGAAATGGGAGATTCATTATTGGACCCCCTGACATTTTTCGGGTGAAATATATCAAATATCTAAAGGGCTGTCACCTGGCAGATAGAGCAAGCTTGTTTTCTCCTGTTCTGGAGGGCAGGGCTCAAACCACCGGCTTCAAGCTACAAGAAAGAAGATTCTGACTAAACATCAGGAAGAACTTTCTGATGGGAAGAGCCGTCTGACAGTGGAATGGGCTCTCTTCAAAGGTTGTGGACCCTCCTTCCTTGGAGGTTTTTAAGCAGAGGATGGCTCTGTTGTTGTTGTTGTTGTTTGGAAGGGACTTGAGACTATCTAAATGGTAGATTTTTAATTTTAGATTTAAAAAATAATAACAGAAAGAATGCACTACAGCTTGGGCAGAAAGAATATTTCAGTTCTTATTCAAACCAGTTTCGGGAAGCTGGTCAGTTCTCTCTCTCTCTCTCTCCGCCCCCCCCCCCCATCATTTTGTCTTAGAATTATTTACCTTGAGGATTGATTTCTGATAAATTGGTTAGGAAATTTGAAGGCTTGTTTTATGATGCTCCAAACGAACACACACACACACACACACACACACACACACGGAAGAGTGCCTGCCTTTACTTCTGTTATCTCGGCAGTTAATCCAGCTGTCAGGACATTTTCCAAGTTATGAAAATGTTGCAAGCTGCAAGCCTTCAAGTACAGCTTGGAAGCACGGCGTGTACCTCCAGTTTTACGATTGTGGGGATATTTTGGGGAGGATCTTTCCTCCCACACTTGCCAGCTGAGGCCAGAGTCTCCTTTCCCCTTTGGAGCAGAGGAGCCTGGCTCTTTGAGATCCGCTGGATGCTTGCCTAAGAAACAACGGCAGCGATACGGTTGCAGGACTTGGATTTAGGAATCTCGCCCGCCCTTGGCCACTTGCCTCTCCACTGTGCTATTGTGCATGTCTTGACGGAGGGCCACGTTGTGGTGAGAATGTGAAGAATGTGCTAATATGTAGCCTCCAATACAACCAAGCAGCAAAATTAAGCCAAGAGCAGGAGATGCTGCCTTGAAACCTGAACCAGGCTCATCTGGTCAATCTTAAGTCCAGTACTATCTACTCCAGGCTCCCCCAACCTAGTACAGTGGTACCTTGGGTTAAGAACTTCATTCGTTCCGGAGGTCCATTCTTAACCTGAAACTGTTCTTAACCTGAAGCACCACTTTAGCTAATGGGGCCTCCTGCTGCCACCGCGCCGCCAGAGCACAATTTCTGTTCTCATCCTGAAGCAAAGTTCTTAACCCGAGGCACTATTTCTGGATTAGTGGTGTCTGTAACCTGAAGCGTTTGTAACCCGAGGTACCACTGTTCCTTCAAGCTGTTTCAGACAACAACTTGGGTCAGTGCCCCTCACAGAGAATGCCATTCACTTTGTGTTTTCTGAACACAAAATTTCTCCGCCTACTTGTGCCAGAAACAATTTGATGGAGAATGAAAGTGTATGGGTGGGTGTGGTGGTGGAAGAGGCCAGGCTCATCACAGCTATCTGCCAATCACCCATTCCTACCACCCTTCTGAGTAATACCCCTCCCCACCTTCTCACTATATAGAAGGGTCTGGTAACTTCTGTTTCAGTGTATCTGAAGAAGTGTGCATGCACACGAAAGCTCATACCAAGAACTAACTTAGTTGGTCTTTAAGGTGCTACTGGAAGGAATTTTTTTGTTTTGTTCCTCCTCCTGTGTGACAGACTTTAGCAAAAAAAGCAGGTGTCTTATGCAGGCGAGCTCCTCCCAAGAGAGCCTGGTGCTGCCGTTTCACCCTTTGAAGCCTGTATGGCTGTTTTTGGACCAGCTCACATAGCTGAACCTCATAACATTGGGTTACGATTTATTTCCCTGAATTACATTTAGCTCTCAGATCGCAGCTGGAATGTCCCCAGTTACCAATCAGATTTTGACAACCTACTTTGAAGTACATATACTAAGTTCCCCTAAATCATGTCAGGCTTTTTAGCTATGTATCTTTTCTAGCTGCAACATCTCTCAAGCAAGGATGCTTTCTCCAGTCAGATCTGCTACTTCAGCAATGAGGAAGCAGTGTGCCCTCCAGTTATTGCTGGACTGCAGTGCCCATCATCCCTGACCTGTGTCCCTGCTGGTTCAGGCTGATGGGAATTAGAGTACTTTTTTAAAAAGGAAAGAAATGATCAAGATTTGCTCGCTTTCCTTTCCACTCCCCATTCCTTTCCCCCTTTTAAATTCTTGCTTATTTGATAGTGGACCTTTTAGGAACATGGTAAGCATCATGCCCTTAGCTCAGTAGGTAGAGCATGAGATTCTTGAGAGGGTTGTGGGTTCAAACCCCACATTGGGCAAAAGATTCCTGCATTGCGGGGGGGGGGGGGGTTGTACTAGATGACCCTCGTGGTCCCTTCCAACTCTATGATTAATGTTAACAATACACTGTTATTGCAGTAAAAATGTTCTAGTCAAAACTTTTACCACTGCTTTTTAAGCCGGCTGAAGTCTTCAAAGGCAGCCCCACATAGGACACATTGTAGTAGACCAATTTAACAGCAAATAAATGCATGTGTGACCTGTAAGTTCATTGTATGTTGCATGAATAAGTACTTCATAGTGTTTGTCCAGAACCTAATTGGGGACAAGGTGGGAGAGAGGGAAAAAGAAAAAGAGAGAGAGAGAGAGAAAGTGATTGTTTCTTTCTAAAACTTATGATAGCTCAAAATTTCTTACTTTGAGTGTTTTGAAATAGTTAATCGTTTTCCTCCATTTTCTCAAACTTTCTTTTTCTTTTTCTACAACTGCTTCTTGTCACCTTTGAATGGTTGGCGACACCCCATAATTTACCTCCAGGAATGCAGACATGAAGGAAGACGATGGGATGAAATATGGTGTCAAGTTTGTATCTGCTCACATTTCACACACTAAAGAGACAAGCCCCTTTGGCTAGTTGCCATGGAGAATTCTCTTTTGGAAGTAAATAACTCAGAGCACAGAGAGAGAGAGAGAGAGAGAGAGAGAGAGAGAGAGAGAGAGCCCCCCAAACAAACTCAGATTCATGCTGCCCCAGCTGCAAAATATCATTAGCTCTCAAAGGATATAGTATGCCATGTTGCGTGAAAAGAATTTTATTATGGGGTATGACCACCTCTGGAAAATTAGCTGAGGAAAACTTTTATGTTCAACTTTGAACATTGTTTCCTGTGTGCAATTTGAGGAATGTGCATTTAAATATTATTTGAGTCTTGATTAGCAGAGGTGATGGGACCACTAGGGGTGGCCAGAAGCACTCCAGATAAGTAGCTGATTCACCAAAACTCCCTTCGTGGATCCCTGTAGTTACTTGGCTGCCAGTTGGTTTCTGGGCCGAATATAAGGTGCTCACACCTCCAAACCATCCTAAATATCTTCACAGAAGCTTGCAGAGAAAGGGGACATAGACATTTCTCTCTCTCTTCCATGACAGCAAAACTTGGGGTCATCCAATGAAGCTGTAAAAGTAAAAGCTATGGTTTCCCCAGTAGTGATGTATGGAAGTGAAAGCTGGACCATTAAGAAGGCTGATCGCCAAAGGATTGATGCTTTTGAATTATGGTGCTGGAGGAGACTCTTGAGAGTCCCATGGACTGCAAGAAGATCAAAGCTATCCATTCTTAAGGAAATCAGCCCTGAGTGCTCCCTGGAAGGACAGATCGTGAAGCTGAGGCTCCAATACTTAGGCCACCTCATGAGAAGTGAAGACTGCCTGGAAAAGACCCTGATGTTGGGAAAGATGGAGGGCACAAGGAGAAGGGGACAACAGAGGACGAGATGGTTGGATAGTGTTCTCGAAGCTACCAGCATGAGTTTGACCAAACTGCGGGAGGCAGTTGCAGACAGAAGTGCCCGGCATCCTCTGGTCCATGGGGTCACGAAGAGTCAGACACGACTAAACAACAGCAACAACAATGAAGTTGAATGTTTGAAGATTCAAGAGTGCCAAAGGGAAGTGCGTCACACAATGCTCCCACAAGAAGTAGTGAGGGCTACCAACTTGGACAATCTGAAAAGGGATTTAGGCAAATCCATGGACAATAAGACTTTTAATGGCTAGACAATGGTGGACTCCAGTTCCCATCAGACCCAGCTGGTATGGCCAATAGTCAAGGATGACTGACATAGTAGTCAACACCACTCAGGTTCCTCATACCTGATGTTGAGCAGTGTAAGTCTCCCTTGCTGTCAGGGTCTATTATTTTGTTTTCTCACACAGAGAACACTTAAGCTCAAACAGAATGAAATAAAATGAGATTTAATGGGATATTGCTGGGTTGAGGCATGCATTAACCCCCCTCTCTGTTATGAACACTTGCTTATAATGTTGTCACCAGTCAGGCCTACTCAAGAAGTCCAAACTTGTACAAATAAACAAGTGCCTTTTTATTTTTTACAAATGCATCTGTCCCAAATCTGACTCAATGGCACATGCAGGCTTCCAATTCATTTCTCCCCCTTATAGTTCTTTATGGCTGACTGAACTTCAGATTTTTCATATATAGACCACAGATTTCAGCATTAAAAGGGGCATTAAATCAAAACACTGAACCCAGCATTTCTGAGTCTTGAAGTTATTTTGTATGCACAATTAAACATTATAGCCAAGTGAGAGCCTTGTCTTAATTTTCCTATTTTATTAGGCAACATCGTGTGTTTTCGATGCCCAATTTAGATCTGCTCGAAAACACCACAGAACTTCCTTTCTTAGATTCAAACTTTGGTATGCTGTCCCCCTCTTTTTCTTCCAGAAGTTTTGATTAGAACCATATGGTCTATGGATGTGTGTGAGAGAGGGGAGGGATTCAGATTTTGAGGATCACAGCACTCTTTGCTTTGCAGCAAATGTGGCAATATGCTTTGCATTAGTGCTCTCTACAGGGTGGGTTTCTGAACCGTAGAAGTACTTCTTATGGAATATCTGGGTGTGCTTGCATTAAGTGCTGCGTCAGTCTCATAAAAATAAGCATTGAAAACTGGAGAGATGCCTGTATTTTGGAACGGTTCCATTTTTGAAGACCCAAATTCTCTCTTCAGCTTTCATAAACGCAATGTTGCCAAAAGTCTGCATAGTTATAGCTCCAGTTCTGTAGTAAAGGTTGGCTCCGTCTCGTAGGAAGCGCTCCAGCAGTAATGGCGCTCATGCACTCTGGCACGTGGACTGAGGTCATCAATTCAGGAGGAGCCAGAGGGATGAGTTTTCCAAGAGAGTCTTTCACGAGGCAGATTGACGGCACTCCCCCCTCCCCCAACCTTTATTCTGCCTTTGAAGAGCACAAGGCCAGGAGATAACTAGCACAAAGAACATTGAGAAAACACTTCTGGCAGCAACAAGGGTTTGTTCCATGTCAAACACAGCAGCCCTCCCTGAAACATAAGAATGTGAAACAGTGGAAGTGTAATCCCCACTATGGAAGTTCACTAGGGCCTAAACCAGGGTTTCCTAAAGTTGGGTCTCCCACTGTTTTTGGTTTACAACTCCCATCATCCGTAGCTAGCAGGACCAGTCATCAGGTGTCCCATAACAGCTGGAGATCCAGGTTTGGGAAACCCTGGCCTAAAATAATTTATTATTGGTTCTACTTACCAAGCACTCCTAAACTTGCATGGGTGCCAAAATGAATAAAACATTGGGGGGAGGGCAGGAAAGCCTGCCTCACACAATCAATCGTATGACATAGCACACACCATTTGAATGGCAATGCCCATTAACCTTGGGGGGGCAGCCCCCTCAAATATTTTATTGGGGGGATGAAGGGACCTTGGACCCTAGGAGCTGGCTCCTGTGCATGGGGCTGGGGGGTTGTGAGGAAGAGAGGGAGAGAGATGGGACTACAGTCATACCTCGGGTTCCGAATGTGATTCGTGCGGGAGGCATGTTTGCAACTCGCAGTGCTGCGTCTGTGCACGCGCGTGACGCTATTCAACACTTCTGTGCATGCTCAAAGCTCGATTTAGTGTTTCTGCGCATGCGCGAGCATCGAAACCCGGAAATAACCCATTCTGGTACTTCCGGGTTCGGCACAGTCTGTAACCTGAAAACATGCAACCCGCAGCATTCACAACCCAAGGTATGACTGTTTAGAGCACTTCCATCAGTATCAGTAAATTTTGACTCCTCTGCCAATTTTTCCAGTCCATGGCAAGATTTCTGTATGTAATCTCTTGAGTTTGCTTTTCCCCCAGACTTCTGCCCTGTCTCTTTTCCCTTTGTGTTGTGCCTCTTAGACTGTGAGGCTTAGGGTAGGTAGTCTTCTCACTGATATCTGAAAACCACTCTCAGAGCCTTTATTGGCAGAAGAACAAGGGTAAAAATGGTACTGGTGGTGATAAAGGTAATAAGTTGCAAATAGGGATGGGTGACTGTCAATTTCAGTTTCTCTTCAGTGTTTTCCATATTTGCATATCAATGTCTGATTTTCCTTTTTAAGACGTCCTTGGGGAAATTCATCCTAGCGAATTTCACCCAATATGCACATATAGGTATAAAATTTAACATTATGCTTACTCCCCCCCCAAGAATGTACCCCCTAATATTTATATTTTCCCTAATATATTATTATTAACATTTTTATACACACGGGAACCACACTACAAAATTCAAACCAGTGAGAATGCTAGGTTATGACTGCATTTCCTCTCATGTATTGTTCAGGGAAGTGAGAATTAGGTTAGGTTCGCCTTTAGATGCAAGATGAATTGAATTTCTTCTCCATCCCTAGTGGTGACTCAATAGGACACACCACATGGCTAGTGAGTTGCACTGGGTGCATTGCATCACGCATTGCGCAGGCCTGTTTATAATCGGCCTATACAATCTCCTTGCTAGCAAGCTCTGCTAAAAAGCCCAGAAACAGATGTAACAAACTCCTACCTGCTTCCCCACTGCAAAATTGCTCCTCTGCTCTGCTCCATCCTGCCTTTAGGCAATTTATCATCTTACTCTGACTTAATAAAAATTATTCTTGCCTTTCCAGAAACTTTTCACCATTTTGCAATAGTTTTAGGAGGCCTTCCTCTCTCTCTCCCCCCACCCCCAACCCGGTGAAGTTCTGTAGCCTTCGAAGCCACCCTCTGTCTCTGCCTTCCCCTCTCTTCCATACTTTCTAATCCAATTTAGTCAGCTAGTTAGTCCAAATCCCTTGGAGGCCTACAGTTTGTTCATTCTCCCACAGTGCTGAAGTTTCCCTCCAGCCCAGCTGGCCGGAGTTTTTAGAAATAACAATATCTTGGGGGAAGGAGCTCAAGATTGAATGGGGCCTTTTGTCCAGATCTCTATGAAGCCAGATTAATTATGCATTGCAGAACACAGATTTAAAGCACTGAATTAGATCCCCGTTGCAATGAAAAGGGAGAGAGGGAGAGAGAGAACATGCCTGAAACTGAAAGCAGATTTACAATGACCAAGTAGCTGGAGAATTTCTCACAATGGCAACCGAACGCTAAGTTGCACGAAGCACTCAGGAGCAGTTATACTTTGCTTTTACAAAGATGATTCTTTGACATCTCCCACACCCCATCATTCCTATGGGTGGCTTATTGTTTTGTTTGCTGGTTTATTTATTTGAGGCCCTTCCAGCCCACTCTTCATTTAAATTTGATCCCAGAGCAGGGTACAATATAAAATACGCAATCCATAAAACGTAATAAGACCACGTTGTATATAAAACAAGCATAACTTTAAAACAACAACAGATCAGCAGGTCCAGAAATAACAAATTAGCCCAAGGCCCAAGTGGACAAATGTGGCTTTAACTGGCACCGAA
Organism: Podarcis gaigeae; assembly: GCF_964106915.1. Taxonomy (NCBI): domain Eukaryota; kingdom Metazoa; phylum Chordata; class Lepidosauria; order Squamata; family Lacertidae; genus Podarcis; species Podarcis gaigeae. The sequence continues at coordinate 100,189,250 of NC_139680.1, read as the reverse complement.
AACCCATCGGAGCCAAATGGTAGTTTTGTTTCATTTA